>NC_140417.1:106452986-111252986 GCF_965140295.1 Lepidochelys olivacea
GCAGAACTGATTCCCCAATCACAGCAATTTTGCAGCTGCCTTTCGGGGATGTAAAGTGGCTGTTTGAAAAAGAACAAGATTGTGAACAAATATTTGAGACTTTAATACTAACACTTACGTGATTCTTCATTGCTGAGAAATATGGTGTGAGACTTCTCTGCTGCCTGAATTTAAAAATAATAGGATTCCTTTTAAAGTGATGGCACTCTATATGGGAAACTGGATTCATTATGGCAAAGTCCTCAATTATTAAAACATCTCCCAAGACAGAAACTAAATCTAAAACTATGTTCCCTTTCATAAACCAGGAAGATGTACATAGCCCAAAGTCTATTGTATGTTGTCTTATCCAGGAACTGGGCACAGCAAATACAGGAATTAATTAAAATCTTGATTTAAAACTTCCAGACAGATGACCACTGATCACAATTTTATATTGGTACATTGGCTTTGGCTGAACATTGCACATTTGCAGCAAAAATCATAGAAAAATGTCACCCTTGGAAACAATATGTTGCAATCATGTTAGTTATTTCTCTGCTTCTAATACATTCTTTGGTGGCAGAGTTATATTCCCTATATTACCTTGTTCAAAATGTTCATGGGGGCAGCTGTTTTTTTCCTTTTCTTACATTTTCATGATTTATATAAATACTTTTGCAGCTGCACTGTATTTTATTTTTATCCTTTGCATTTTATTGGCACAAAACTACTCGTGCATTTACGGTGCTCCCATGCGTATTTACCTATTTATTCCAGGATTATTTATTGAAAGCTATCTCATGCTCAGTTACTTTTCCACTTTCTTTTGCTTTAAACATTAAACAGATGCAGTATATTTTCAAATAATTTAAACGCAATACTTGATGGTGAATTTTCCCCTTCTGATGTGTCAGTGATTTTTTTCTTCCTGTATGCTTCTATCTGTACTATCAGAACATACACAAATCAGAGAGACACAAAATCTCAAGTGAGGTGAAGCAATTTCAGATAGCTGCATTATCAAATAAACTAATTTTTCATTTCTAGATACAGTCTAACTTAACTTCAGAGCACTCTCTAAATAGCTTGAATTCTAACAAGTCCTTGTTGAGGACTAAGTTGTTTGCTCCTTGCTTTTCCTAAAGACAAGATTGATTACAATTCACTTCTGATGGGTCTGATAGTCACAATTCCCATTGCAGGAAAGGAGCTAAGTATGAAATGCAGGATTGGGGATGTATTAGGTTCATAGGGTTGTATTGGGAACTGTGTCCTTTTAAAAAAAAAAAAAAACAAAACCTCTACAAGTTTCTACTTATCTCACAATCCCAGCATTTCTCAATGGTCATTTCAGAGTGATGGCACTTTTGTTCAGGCAAATATTTTTGACATTTGAATTTTTTTGTTCCCCAAAAGCAAAAAACAAACAAAGGTGTTGGGGGGGGGGGGGAAATGTTGCAGGAATGCATCTGAGGCGCACAAGACCTTAGAGGATACTGAGGCTGAGAGACAAATTCACACAAGCTAGGAAATCCTAAATGCAAAACGAGGAGATTTCCTACATACCAGCCCAAAAAGGTAA
Source organism: Lepidochelys olivacea (assembly GCF_965140295.1). Lineage (NCBI taxonomy): Eukaryota > Metazoa > Chordata > Testudines > Cheloniidae > Lepidochelys > Lepidochelys olivacea. The sequence continues at coordinate 106,454,551 of NC_140417.1, forward strand.
TGTTAAGTGATATGATGCCCTGACCATTATTTTCATTGGTAAATATATGGCAAAGGGATCTGAAGGGCCTCAACCTGCAACCCTGACACAAGTCATTCTGACTCTCTCAAGCCTCTTCTACACTGGGCAAGTTTAGAAAAAAATGTCCACCATTCCACTGAACCAGTAGCAGCACCCAAATAAATCTGTTAGTCTTTAAGGTACCATCGGACTCCTCATTGTATCCATGAGATGTTTTTCTAAAATTCCCCAATGGTAGGCACAGCCTTAGGAATAGTCCAGTGAAGTCTCAATAGGCATTGAAGAGATGCAGCAAGAGAAGGATTCGGCACTGAAAAGCATTCTGTATTAACAAAGTTCTTTTGCATTACAACAGGACTAAGATTTCAAACAATTGAACTTTTTAATAAGCACCATGCTGTATATTTGCAGAGCTGATTCAATTCTTTACTGCAAATACATTCTAATGAATTTAATCCTTTTCTCTTCATGATGAGGGGACAACCAGATCTCGATGTGTTATTTGTAAGTTTTCACCAAATAGTTTGTGAACACATTTCAGCCTCTGGGTTGTTCACAGGACCATTCACTTTGACTATTCACAATTTGTGGTGAGTCTTGGATCCCATAAATCACAGAGTATTTTTTCTGTCCCTTGTCCAGATTATTTGTGAATCCCAAAAGTTCAATGAACTTTTAGCACAAAAGTGAAGTAGTAGTTGCCTGAATACTCTTCAATAACAAATAATAATGACCTACAACTGATAACAGTGGATCAATCTCAACAAGTATTCACAAAAGTAATAATGAATCACTTCTTGTTTTCTTCAATTTGCTCTAATATTTTGATTCTTTAATTCAATATACTGAATAAAATGACCAAGAACTCACTAAACACAGGTTTAGAAATTAGCAGTTAAGGTTCCTTCTTACATACTATTGTGACTATCCAATAAGTAATTAAGGGAACCACTCTATCTCATCCACCTTCAAAACAGGCAAAACAAAGGGCAACCCTAAGAAGTATGTACATTTTCATTTAAAAAAAAACCCAATAGCTTGATTATCCCAAAGTCTTTACAAATATATAATTATTTGAATAGAATTGTTGCAGCAACCTCAGTCACTACCCTTCTTCCATATTAACTTATCTTCCTACAATTCAAGCCTCCAAACTCTGATGGTCTTTATATTTTTTTGGGGGGGGGGGAGGGAAGGAGAGGGAATCTTTTCCAGCTTAGACCTTGCATGTCAAATTTCAGTTTAAAGTGTAGTTCTACACAGGAAAGGGGCTCTAAAAGTTGCATTGTAGAGTCCCATGTTTATCAGTGATGTCCACATCAGATGTGTTCAGTTTATAACTAAAACAATTCCCTCCTATAACTTCTAGACCTCAGGCTCAACCTGGAATGTAGAAGTCCAGGTGGGTTCTTTCCTTCCGATACAAATTAATCCCAAGTAACACTTAGGCAAAGCCATTGTCTTCAGGTATAGCTGACTGGAATTTAACAAACATTTCTGCTGCTGATGCACAAAGAGGTGGACAGTGTAGTTCACTCTCTTTTTGTTGGGTATGCAGGGCTAACAGGAATAAAAAGTGGTTAAAACCTTACTTTTGTCACTAAAGTCAGAAGATCTGACTCTAAATACACAGAATATATATACAAAACAGGTCTCTGATGGGCACCTATATTTTTCAGAGGAGAACCACACTTTCAAGGAGTATTTATCTGCAGAGTTTTGGTTTTGCAAAGAGGATTTTATAATGGAAATGTTCACACTACCTTAATTCTAACACTGCTAGATATACTCCAATAATAAAAGCAATTTTTGTTATATAATGTTATATCTCAACTTTGTATTAGCTGAAAAATAAGCCCATGATCTTTCAACTAGACTAAGCACAGAATTACTATCAAATTCAACAGGAGTTCCAGCTAACGAGCAGCTGCAAGATTGGGCACTTAACATATGAAAACTATTCAGAAAATGACAAGCGTTCTGCTCCATCCTGCCTCCAATGATCCAATCAACTCTTAAAAGTTTGTCAAGGAAAAAAGTTCACGTTTTAACTATTTTTCATAATAAAAATGTATTATGCAAATGTAGTGCGTGTGAAAATGCTGGACTGACAGCTTTGGAGATTCAAGTCCTTCTTCAATGTTTTAATCTGCACAATAGTCATAGCAAGGGCACCACCAACAAGACATGCTGTCCTGCCAGTGTGCCTCAACGCTCACCTGAAGGAATCACTACTAATGGTAAAATGATGATTGCCTGCAAGGGTGGAATTTGCACCAACAATGGCTTTGTGATCTGACAGACCACCATGGGCATAAAACTGCCATCAGATGTAACAGGTTATGGTCAACACTAACCAGGGCTGGTTATCAACAACTGATCTAGTAGTTAAAGGCTCTCCGGGTTCTATCTCCAACCTGCTTTGCCGTCTAGTCCTCCCAAGTATGATCTAATGACAATTAGCTGAAAGCCATTACCCCTGCAGCACTGGTTAATTTAAGTAATTTAATTAGTTCACACATTCAAACCAACATCCTTGATTATTCATAGGGATCTGCAACACTGCCAGTCCTAGAGAATTATCTCAAAATTCAACCTTAGGTTAGTCAGGAATAGACCTATTGCACAACCACCTATTTATTATTAGAAGAAAAGTAGTTCAGAATGGATTACCTTCTAAGGTCCAGACCATGCAAGGAGCAGAATGCTTTTTGTGAGGGAGCTGGTAACCTCTAACCCCATTCACTTAATTAATTTCAGTTGGAGTTGAGGGGACTCAAAACCTTGAGGATCAAACTGTGAGAGTACTGAACAGACTTTCAGATTCATTATTCCAAATCTTCAGGTTAAAAATAATTGAATGGAAAAAAGGTGTGATAAACAAGACAATATTTGCAATAATCTGAGTAATGATTTAGAAAACTGACTGCAACACTTTACAAAATTAGTAAAGATATTAGACCTAAAGCAATGGTCTTGAATTTGAGAAAATTACTTATAATTTTTACTAAAATTATCATTTGCCTCCAGGCATGGCACAGACAACCTGGAAACAAGGATTTAGAAATTTAGAAACAAAACTAAAGATTGAGATTTTTCTCTTTTAACTTGTTTCGACTCACTTCCAGCTATCACCATTGATGATGCAATATATAATTTAATTTGTGTGATAATCTATTTTCTTCACAAGGAAAATTTAGAATTTGGTTTAATATAGACAAAGATCTTCCCACATTCCCTTATTAAAAGGTGGGTGGGGGCAGGGGAAGAGGTATTTTGTAATGACTTCTAGATTTTGGAGGTTAAGAAGTATATCTATTTGCTGGTGGGCTTGAATTCTGCTAGAGGTGCAAAATCCTAGCCACTTCTGGGGTAATGAAAGAAGCCAGCCTAGGTATTGTATACCATCTCGCATTAAGAAAAATGCCGAGGTTTAAGGCTATCTGTATTTAAATCCAAGGAGAGATAAGACATTAGAAATTTAGTAGCACTCAGTTATATACCTGACATAGAAAAATGGCTGCAATCCTTTATATCAGGTTGGAAGATAGGCATTAAATGACAAAATATTAGTCAGGCCATAGTTCCACGAAACCTATAAGTTCTGAAGTAGCTTCATTAAATCTATTTTTTTCTGGTGGGAGAGAAGCCAGTATTTGAGGCATAGGGCTTTTTTAGAGGACCATTGCCAGATACTTCATCTATCTGTCTATTTTCATATTTATTGTTTTACCAATCACTTTATTCATCCATCTGTTCATCTGTGTAAACCCATTTTTTAATTTTAATTTTTATTTATAGACTGACCTTAATAAACTCTCTTCAAGTAGTGTGTGTTTATCACTGTCATGGATGAAAACGTTATTAATGACAGAAGGGTTTAACACTAAAGATGACTGCCCTTTAAATTCCTTTTCAGCTGACTGGGCCGCAGCAACTCAGCTGGGTGGAGGTGGCTCCGATCAATAAGGTCAGAGTTCAGTCACTGTTCCCATCACTTCTATCATTCCCATCACTGCCAGCTAACGATGCCTGCAGGTGGAGTGTTGTAGTTTTCTACATTCATGAATTGCCTTGCTCCATATCAAAGGTTCTTCAGCCCTGTAGGAAAATCTGTGGACAGCTATGGATATTTATTTTGAAATGTATACAAGAGAAGCCATGGTGGTCAATAAAAGAAATCAAATGTGTTATTGTAAATATTTTTCACTTGTAATGTAGCACTAACAATTTTGGACAAATATGTTAACTTCATTTACAGCTGTTGCACTGAAATTCTCATTAACATAAACAAAAGATACTCAAGCGCTCAACAAACTGAATACATTTTCATTCCATTTATGACAAAGAAAAAAGAACCAAAATAGCTTTCAGTACATGATCACTCATATTGTACTTTCAAGCCGATCATTTAAAGTAAAAGAGCTCTTTTTTAACTGCCAGGAACCCAGAATCTTAATGTCCAGAAGACTTGCTCATATACACAGTAGGCAACAACCAATTATTAGGCTCCTACGTCAGTTTTGGAGTACAATGGATTTTCCCCCCACAGATGGGTAATTCATAATTCAAGTCTGAAAGTGACATTTATTACCTTTATTCCTGGTAATGATACTCCTGTTTAATCACCAACAAAAATATATATGATTGTTATGCTGAAAAAAATATCGGGGGAGGCAATGTGGTAAGAGTCATTTATATTAACCTCAAAATCATACATTTATAGATTAAATCTGTTTCAAATTTATGATACATAATAGTCACAAGGTGGCTATAAATGCTTTATGAGTTCATTCAGTTGACATAAGGTCTAACCTTTCTTGAAAAATACATTTTGATTCTGCTGACTTAAAGCAGCTTTGACAAATACTTAGTGAGATAACTCAACCCTCACTTTTTATCTTTGGCTGGCCTAGATGCCTTTTGTGACAGAGTTTTGTCATTAAAGATGTAGCATGAGTATGGGAACATTCCATTCATGACTTCATTTAATCTCCTGGATCATTAGAGACCTTGGATTCCTGCCTTGGATTTTATCTGACCATTGATGGCGTAAATCAAGTCATAAACATATGTAATCCAATGTTGTTGAAAATCTGTAATCCTGACAGTGAAATAAGCAACAAAAGTGCATATAATATTGTGTGACATGTAATTTTAACTTCATTCAGTCTTTTTGGTTTTGAGACATTGTTACCTGCAGGATAGGGCAATAAAATAAGGATGTACAAGAATGTGTCAAACGTAGGGCTTCCCTAAATTACACTCTGAGGCACAGATTAATACATTTAATACATTCCAGTCATGAATGAAGTACTTACAGCAGAACAACTGCTCCTTCAGTGATATCACTCATTGGAATGAACTACAGCTAACAGTGACAAGCTGGAAAAATGCCCTCACTTTTCAAACTGTACAAATGGCATTTGGACACAGTAACTCAAAACTGGACACTTCATTTCAAGTTTAAAGCTAGTGGTCCAGTCAAAAGCTATTACTCCATCTTCTTTATTTGTAGTCCATGCTTTTGTGCTCTTTAAGAATCAAATAAATACTGGTGTAATGGTTAGCAACTGCCAGTTCAACGAAAAATACTGCTAAATTCACCAATAAGTCTTTTTTCTACACACACAAATTTATGGTATAAGAACTGAACCCATTCCTGTTACGATGTCTGGATAGTTTTTTAATGTAGAGGGAGACTCACTTTAGTGATAAGAATTTAAACCTGAACTACTTTTTCCTCATTTCTGTATCATACATCTACTTTTTGGAAGAGTGTGAAGTAAATGATCAATTAATGTAAGTCCATGAAGGTGCACTGAGCTGGCCCATTCTCAACTTCACACTTCAGACAGGACCGTCTATGCTACAGCTGGTCAACCTCTTGTAGAAACTATTTATTTTCTTCTGTATTTGCACTAAGCTAAAATGACTCAATACTGAACACAGATTTGATCCCTCCTCTTCTTTTCCAGGCTTAAGAATTTAATTCACGAAGAGGGAATGGGGCTTGAGTCTACCAAAACTGCATAGACACTTCCTTCTAACCCTTTCCCTACCCAGTCTGGATGAACTGATCTTTCTTGGAGGAATTCCTTGAACTTCCCCTCCCAGCCTATCACCTGCTATATAAATACTTGGTCTCACACTCTGGGTTCTAGGTGGTCAGACCTAGTGGCTCCAGCAGCGGTTGAAGCTAGATGTAGGGTCAAGACCAGGCCAGGGCAACGCTGGACCCAGGCTGTGGGGACAGGGCATGTGTCAGAAGTGGGGTCAGAGTCCTTGGACATGCCAAATCAGGATCATAGTCAAAGTCAGGGAGCAGCCTGAAGTTCAAAGCCAGGTTGGAGTCCGTACAAGGGTCTGAGGGTCAGAAGGCGGAGTCAGGGCTGGAGTGGGACAGAGCAGGGACAAGGCTAAAGCAGGCTGGAACACAGCTCAGACAAGGCTGGGGGCAGGAGCAAGGATCAGCTCAAGAGCAGGCTGGTAGCCTAGGTAGCCTGTAACACGGCAAGGCAGCAGGAGGGTTCGTGGTCAAGTAGTCCTATTGCACAAACTGACAGCTCTGGCAGAGAGTCAGTCAAATACCTGTGCTGGGAGAGAAGGGTGGAGGAGGTTGTTTGATCAGGGCCCTGCTCAGGATAGGCTGCTGAAGCAGGCCAGAGTCACTGCAGGCTCTGTTGGAAGAGTGAGCCATGGCACTATTGAATTGCCGGGGATGGGCGGGCACAAGCCTGCCCACATCTTAAGGTCCCCCCAGCCTAAGGACAGAAGCCACTGGACCCAGGCATCAAAAGAGTTCAGGGGGGCAACAAATGACAAAACTGGGATGGGCGTGAAATCACAGGGTCAAAATCAGGGAACCAGAGAGGGATACCATGCAGCGAACAATGAACAGTGCCCACTGCTCCTCCAAGGCATGAAGGGAACCAGTGGTCGTGACCCAGAGGAACTCCACCTGGAGACGTGACCTAAGGGAGGATCGGAAATAGGCCCCACAGTAGCAGAGCACCTCCCAATCCAGCTTCCTCCTCCTGGTGTGATGGATGGCCACCTTGGCCAGCACCAGGGGGACACTGATGAGGAGATATCGCAACTTTGTGGGGTTACAGATAGGGTGTGCATACAGCAGGAAGTGCAGGGAAAAGTGTAGTCAGAACCTGAAGAGAAGGTTTTGGAGGAGCCAGAAAAGAGGCTGCAACCTGGCACATTCAAGGTAGATGTGCGCCAGGGTCTTCCTCACACTGCAGAAAGGGCAGGTGTCAGGGAGGGGCTGAACTGCACTGGGTACATGTCCAGGTTCATGACTCTGTGAAGGAATCACCGCCTAATATCCCTGGTGGCCCAGGGAACCAGGATGGATACAGACCCACCCACACGGCCTCTCACCCTCCACTGGTGGTAGGAGGCCCTGCCATATGGTGTTGGGGTGGGACATGAGACTGAGGAAATGAACGGTATGGAGCATGAACACATGCAGTTGTTTCCTAATCATGGTTCAGAGATGGACCAGCAGCAAATCACACAAATGGCTCAGGTGTTACAGAGGGGATGGCCGGGGTGACATAGGAGGCAGGAGCCCAAACGTGAGGTCTGGAGAGCCAGAGGTGAGGAGCAGGCAGGTACCCTCCTGCAGGAGTTGCTCAAGGAAAGCCCAAGAGGCGGGTAGTAAGGCTGCCTTCACCTCCTGGAGTTTACGCTGGGGATTACGAGGTCTGGAGAGCCCCATGCAGTGGCCAAGCACCAGGAGGTCTACTCAGTCCCTCCAGTCATAGTCCAGGAGGTCTCTGATCCTGGTGCTACCTGCCAGCACTAACCTCTGGCACATTGAGGGGTACTCCGCCACCTGCACACCAAGACGTGTAGCATGGTCTCTGCGAGGAGGTTCTCCCCCTTGGCAGCCACCATGGACCTGGTTGCCGAGACCAGCTTCCCGGTCCTGAAGAGGTCCTGGTAGAGGACTGGCAGCTCAGAGTGGTCTTGCGGAAGACCCCTCAGATGGAGATGAAAGAGCTGCCAGTCATACTGGAGCCCTTGGAGGTGGCAGAGGAAGGCGTGCGCCAGTGCACTCCAAGCCGGACTACCTGCACCATAAAGGAGTCTCTGCAGGGCCTGGAGGCAGAAGACATGGACCTGACTGCAGAGGCAGAACAGGACCTGTTCACCTGCCTCCAGAGGGAGACTCAGGACCCCTGCAGAGACCCAGTGCAGCCCCAGCCAAAAGAACGCAAGGATTTTCTTTTGGAGGTAGGCCAGGGTACCCAGGGGTGGGCTCAGATTGTTGAGTGGTGCTAGATCATGGACAGGACCAACTGATTAAGGACCAGCACCTTTCCCTACAGGGAAAGGCACTGGAACAGTCCCATTCACTTCCCCAGCCGCTCAGACATCCTGCCCTCCAAATCATGACAGTTCTTGGGCAGGGAAGGACAGGTGGTGGAAAGGTAGACCTTCTCTCCAATCCACCTCCCTTCTGAGAGCTTTATTAAATGTTACAGGAGAAGAGAAATCTATTACTTGATAAATGTAACAACAAATTCATTTTAAAAAAGAAAAGGAACAAACCACCAGTTTTTCCCCTTTTTGGGAAAGAGTCCACATAGGTAGAACAAAAATGCACAAGAATCTCTCTACTGTAAATTCACAAGGTTGGTTTTTTTCATTTTGATGCTGGTTTTGGGGAAGATAGGAAACACCATACTGTAAACCAATTTATATCTACTAAGAATTCTGTTTGCTCCCAGCTTTTCTGCTGGTTGTTATAGCCCTTTTCCTTTTTGGCATTGAAAATATTAGTCAAGCAACAGATACCACCAATTTGATCGATTGAATGTACCCCGCTACCCACATGCACATAATTTCTAGTTAACATCATTATCGTCATCTTGTTCATCATTATGATCTCAGTCAAGAGTGAGTCAGTTACCAGAGTCTTCACTGCTCTGGCATGAACACAATTCTGTGCAGGTAACATCATTCTGAATACAGACACAGGTGATTGTGCAGCAACCCATAACGGCACAAATAAGGTCTTGTAGAAGATCAGATGCCATTGGGCCCTTGTAGAATACAGGAAGGAGTTCATAGTCCACATTCTTCCATCCATGTTGCTATGAAGATCGAATATCTGGATTACCTATGTACAAAGACATCCAAATCTTTGTTTGCCAATATGCTCTTTTGACATATTCTTCAAAACTGTCCTCATATGGTGGGAGTTTAGCCAGTGACTTGTCTTTTCTGATGTCTAGATTGAGGCTCAAGCAGTTCAAGTCTCTGTAGGTCTCCTTTTTACTTCCTTGCTCTGGTCATACAGCACTGCTGCCAACCTTCTAGCTGCAGAAATTGTGACTTGTCTGTCACCTCTCCCAAGTTGGCAAGATCTCTGAAGCGGTAAGCTCCCTTTGTTTTGACAACATTAAACACAGACTTTTCTCCAGTATCAAATAGAGATGACACACAGTTACATTCTGTCAGTGGGTGTACAGCAGGAAGTATGTTGCAGAAGTCAGGAGTGAGTGTATCTCCAATTGCAAGCACAGGTATGAAATGATGCTTGTCAGATGTCCTGTTGTAATGGTGCCTGTTTAATCCACATTATCTATGTGTAATGAATGGCAAGGACCAAAACATCTGTATTAGGTGACCTACTTACTATACTCCCTTTGACACCAAGAGACCCAAATTCCATATTGACATACACAGCATGAAGAAACATCCTGGCATCTGCTTCCTCTTGAATACTGTACCTTGCTACTTCACCACTGGAAAAGCTTCCAGCAAGAAGGAGAGTTTGTGCTGGGTGTACTCCTACACTCTCAGGTGTATTTTGAACCACATACTCACAGAGGAATTTTACAAGTGACTGCTTGTTGGATGCCATGTTTAGAAACATGGAAGCACAGGGCAATCACCTGGTATTTCTTGCATCCAACCTTCGATCCTGTCCAGTGCAGTCTTTCTGCAGTTTTCACAGGATTACTGTTGTCATAGCTGTCAACAGCTCCGATTACAGAATTAGCGTTGTCAAATCCTTAGGATCTGCCTCAAGTGCTCAGCAGCCAATTCCTAGAATGGGTTGAATTTGTTTCCAACAATCATCTGTATGACAGCCATGGCATCTCTGATGTACACGGTGGTTCCTTTGTTTCATGCTCTTATCTCATGGATTCTTTCAGCTTGAGCTTCCAGCTGATGGCCTAATTCAGCGTTATCATTCTTCTCATTGTTCCACATGCATAGAAGAGAGACATAGGGAAAGGTCCTATTGGGTGACGAAGAATCAGTTGCCATTGAAACATCAATTACACATTTTGTTAAGGACAGGGTTCAGTGGAAAACAATTTCGGACTGATAGCTGCTGTGATTGTCACTCCCTTGCCAGACTTAAATTTGGTCTTTTGGGCCATTTCAACAAGTGTTTTGATGCTAGATTTCTGGGCTGAAGAAGCTACCTGCCCCATCAGTATCAAGTGCACCTCTCACAAATATCTCTAAGTATTCTTCAGTACATCTGCTGTTTTAAGTGCAGACTCTTATACATCTGATGTTATATGCACTCCAGTGGACATGTTGATAAGCACTTCTGGATGTGATGTAACACATTCACTCCTGATTCATGGTCAGATGGGTTTGTCATATAGTTGATGACATTGCTGGTAAGAGCTGTAACATGCTCTTCATTCCTCTTCAGTGCAGGGGCAAGGACTTGTTTGTGGACTTGGTCTTCACTACTTCTTGTTAGGCCACTTCTTTCTCTCATAGCTTTTCATATTTACTTAGGTCATGTCTTGTGAGGGTCCATCTGACAACAGTTGGCTTCTTTCTTTTCAGTCCTACAATCCTACTGCTGCCCTTTGAGTCTTTGATGACAGTTTTCTCTATTCCCATGTCACTCCAAATTCCATTGAAAGAACACTCATCAATTTTTTCAAATTCCAAGGTACGGTGTACTACTGAGAGATTTAACATGTCAAGAATGTAGATTGGTATCCACCTGGCCTAGTTGGGCCTGTCCACAGTAAAGAAGTATGGAAGCATGGCACACTGTGTGTGTGGGGTGACATTTAGATGTAGTATCTGCATAATCTGGAGAAAATTATCCCAGAATTGTAAGGTAGGAGACTGGGTATACCCCCATGTCTGAAATTCCTCCGGTAGTGGTAGAATGTGCTAAATTGCAGAATCATCAAGATCTTTAATGACTCAATGTCTTCAGACTCAAACACCTTTTTAAGTGTCAGCCAACATTTGCTAGGCAAATGCTGGAACTACATGAGTACTTCCTCCCTGCTCACACCATTTAAAAAAGTTTTAGAGTACTTGGGGCCTCAAATGCTAGTGTCATGCTAAGAAGGGCATGGCTGAACTGCTTACAAGCAAACATTTGATCTGCAGTAGAAGCTGAATGCACATCAGAATCAACAAGAAGGTCTAGCAATCTCCTCCAAATTTAGCATCTCCTCCAAATTTCTCAATACATGCAAGAAAACAGCACAGGGTCTGAAAGCCACCCAGGTAACTCACATTGGTACCATGTTCATTTGGGACAGTCTGTTTCACTTGCTAAGCAATAGTATACAGCTGCTGATCCATGTTCTGAAATGAAAGCTGCTGTCCTACAGATGCTGACATTTCCTCACTTCCAGCATTGTATTATAGACTGTGGCCACGTCAGCTGGTTAGGCATCCACAATAGGTGCATATGTAACTGCTGTATAGGTACTCTTCTTTGTTGCAAGCTTGCTTTGAAACCAGTCCATGGAATCATCTGAGTATAAACAATACCAATATCATTTGGTATTGGTAGGATATAATGAGGTAATAGTCTTAAAAGACACCAGGAGAGATCTTGGACAGCCTTCATTTATAGGTAACAAGAATTTTTTTTCTCAAGTATTTTTTCATGGCCAGTGGGTTCTGGACATGTTCTAAGTTTTTCAAATGCTGCACACTACATAAGAGACTCTGATTGCCTGGGGAGAGTAAGTGACTTTTCTTTCCCACGCTTCAGTGATATTTCTTGTGATGCTGGACTATCTGCAGACTGTTCTTGAAATACCACTCTAGCCACTGAATGGAAGGTATTCTATCAATGGCCTCTACGGTGATGTCTATATTATCATCTCCTTCACTGATGAGATTTCCATCAGCATGAAGTGGTACAATTCCATTTGGAATGGGCACATCTCCCTGGAATCTGCGCATAAGAGTTACTGAATTAAAAAACTAGTTTCTAGAAAATTTCAAAGGCTAGTACTGTATGCACAGAGAATTATGAATTAAAACCTTCTACCAGACTAGATCTACATTGTAAGTACAAAAGCTTACAAGTGGAGAAGCATTACATTAGGAATTCATGCACATTTATATCTACCCACTGTGCAGTACAAACTCTGGGAGTACAATCTACTGCTACTGCTATACAACTTTCAGTGTGAGACTGTTCTGGTCAGCAAATTTCAGCTGGAAATAAAGAAAGCTATTTTAACTTGTGAGATACTTTGACAATTAAGAATATGCAATGCAAAAACATTTCATTTTAGTATATGGCCAAATGTTGGTATTCTTCATTTTGGCCACATGCTAATCAGCTTCATCATTTCTGAAAACAAATACTTGTCCATGCAAAACCAATACAAATCTTTTGATAGGTTGTTGTTTGGTAGCTTTGACCAATAAACGCCACATTAAGGTGTTGAAATTAACGTAAACAATAAAAATTATAGTCGTAGTCATGTTGCAGTGTTTCTGGAACGGTGTAAAAAATGACACTCATTTTGGATACCGTTATTTCACCTCACCTACACGCTTAGGGCATTACTTGCATTGGAGGTAACTCATGGATCTTGGAACCAGTACAACTGGAATCTACAGACAAGGAAAATGCTGGAGGTTAAGAAAAAGAAAAAGAAAGAAGATTCGCTGCACCTCACTTGTCCCTCTCGAGCCTACCCAAAACTCTGTGTCTTCATTACCCCCTCTCATGTCACCTTATATGCTTAGAAGTTTTCTATTAGTATTTGTCACTCTCTATCTGTAAATCCAGCTATTCCATTAAATGTTCTGCTTCATAGGCTGCTCAGCAATTTGTGACTGCCTTTACAATTGTTAACCTGGAGCCAAACCTTAACCACATGAATTATCCAATTAACTGAAATACAGAAATAGTCCTGAATAAGAAAGATGAGTAGGATTTGCCCTTTATTTGTGTTGTATGGACTCATGCCTTTAGCCTGCAAGCTCTTTGGCATGAAGATCCTGTTCATTGTTTGGCACACGACACTATTGTAAATCACAGGATGCACCTGGAGCCTCCTCTGTAAGTGGTTCACAAATGGGACACTAGAATATTTTATGTTTTTCTAAAAGAATATTCAGTTAGTTTGGTCCTTTCTACACTGGCCAGTCAAACCATTGTTTGATGTTTAGATGGCACAGTATTTAAACCCAATCCAAATTTGGGTTTCAAACCTGGAGCCTAAACCTCAAGCCTGTATTCACATAAGTTGCTCCATTGACTACTACTTAGTGGAGTAAGGGCTTGGAGGAACTAGTCATTTATAAAAAGCCTAGTGTAGATAGCGTCCAACAGTCTGTCTTAGGGTTTGAATACAAATGGCTTCTGGAGCTCTGGGAGACATGTCACTGATTAGGTCAGCAAATACATGCTTAATCTGTGTTTCTACTCTTACTATCGTTCTTTCTGTTCAAATGCATACATAAATAAAACTAGGATAAAATATCCCTCTACTCATTCTCTCTCCAAACAAAGAAATAGACCGTAATGGAGTTAAAATCTTCCTAAATGCAAGGAAGCCAGGACATATTTTATATTATGCGGTCCATGTTACCTGGGTTTCCAGTATACAGATGTGAATATTCTGGGCCAAATTCAAACCTGATGTAACAAGATTAATTTCCAGTACCTCAGACCTTAAGATATTAAATAACTTCTGAGTAGTGTAATTCAGAACAAGATGTTCTAAGGGATCTTGTTCCTACATCCAGTTTGCTATATGGTGATTGATTTCAGCCCATCAAACAGTTTTGCAACAGGTAAAGGGCTGAAGAGAAAATGGTGTTATAATGATTTTGAAGTATTTGTTGATCATAAAAATGAAGGTCCTTCAGTGGCTTTCTTGTACTCTGAATTAATTAAAGAGATGGTTGTGAAGAAGCAGTTCAATATTCAACTATAAAAAGCTTAAATTGAGGAGAATGGTTTGGAATAAGCTGGACAATTAGCTTGAAATCCATTGGTGTGATGGAATTGCTTATGTAAGCAGCAACAGAAAGGGCAGAGGAACATAACAAAACTTGTTGACTAGATAAATGCTATGTGGCTCATCATCTTTTTTTTTTTCTTGCTTTGCTCATTTAGTTATCTGTCCTATCAAAAATAGTGCATCTCTGCACAGCAATTTCACATCACTAATATACTTACTCTCTCAGAATTCACTCTGCCAATTTACAGCACAGTGAAGCTGCTGGCTGTTCATTGCTCCCCTGCTCCCCCCAGATGACTCTGAGGGATATGACAAGGTTATTCAGAGAGGAGAGTCAGATCAGACATCTGGCCAATGTAAGGCCAGATGGGTGGATGCCCTGAGACTTTATTAAAGAGTTGGTTCCAGGAGACACTCTCTTTCTCTATTTCTCTTCCTCAAGGTGCCAAGTGAAAGAAAGACTGCATGGCTTTCTTATGGTTTACATCTGGAAGAAATCTATGAGACGGCCAAGGATAGATTAGGAGAGACCAGGAACCTAGTTAAGTGGGGCAATCAGGGAGGGAGGAGAGAGTAAAGAGGATGAATAATGGAAACAGATAAAGGAGCTGAAGAAAACAATGGGAGACCTAAAGGAAGCTACTGTAAAGTACAGCTGAGAGGAAGCAAAATGGTGCAAGGGATTCTAGGGACCTGAAGTGACAGGAGTCAGTAGCAGGATCCGCTAAAGGAAGTTGACCGGCAAACTAGATACCATAGGAGGAGCTGGAGGTTTGAAAGCACTGACTTGAAATTATGAGGGATACACATGAGACTTCCTGACAAAAGGTGCTTATGCAGGAGTGTTCTAGTGATAGGGAGCCATCTAAGGCACAGGTAGGTTAGAATGGTGGACAACACAATAAACTCAGAGGAAAGGTCTCCTCTACCTCTTAAAGAAGCAGCAGAAAAAAAGAAAGATTACTTTGCTCTTAAAGAGGCAGAGCTTCACCTTAATAAATTGACAATTTGAATTGTTGTTCAAACCGCCCACCAAGTTTTGCCAATATTTACAATCTTCATGTAGTCACAATGCAATTTTAAAGCAGTAGTAAATTACAATGGTGCAAGCCACAGCTTGTAGTGTTTTTTGCCTGTCCACATTAGGGGTGTGCTCTCGGGCAACTATACCAGTGGCTGAAATCCCCAGAGTAGATAAGGCTTTAGAAGCCTACCTTTCATGCACATACACTGAACCTGATCCTGGAAGGTACTAAGTGCCCTTTAACTCCCAGTGACTTGAATAGGAGTTGAAAAGCTGAATACCTTGCGGGATCAGTCCCATAGAGGGAGAATAGCTGTGCATGTCCCTTCATTTGGATGCATACAGAAAGTGCTGTAATGCAGATTGTGAAAAATAAAATTTTTGCTGCAGCCACCTACTGTTGTCATTGTAACTCTTGTGAAAAACCTAGATTTGTGAATGGAAAATCTATTACTGTTCATTGTCTGTGATAAAGTTCAGAATCTTTTCTCTTGTTCTCCATCTTATACATAATATTTTGCTAATTTACATTGTATAATATGATCTCCTAGTGTAAGAGACCGATCAGATTTTTCTCAGGTGCAGGGTTACAGATGAGCTAGACTAGGTATTACAGGACAGAGTACAGAGTATTGTTGACATACATCAACAGTGCACTAAAACATACTATAGATCAGAAGGGCAGGATACTTATATGCAATGAGTGGGAACAGAGAAAAATTAATAATTTTTGTGGTGGTTTCTCTGCCCTGTCTTAGTGCACTAAAAAAACCTCCTAAATGTCATTATGTATAAAACAATCCCATAAAATTGCATTTTGCTATCTGAGGCCTCTGTATATTTTTAAATGTCTTTAATATCTTTAAAAAAAGAAAAGGAGGACTTGTGGCACCTTAGAGACTAACCAATTTATTTGAGCATAAGCTTTCGTGAGCTACAGCTCACTTCATGCATCCGATGAAGTGAGCTGTAGCTCACGAAAGCTTATGCTCAAATAAATTGGTTAGTCTCTAAGGTACCACAAGTACTCCTTTTCTTTTTGTGGATACAGACTAACATGGCTGCTACTCTGAAACCTTTAATATCTTTAATAACCTTATCATAAAGCACAGGTTTGACACTTCTTGTTCCAGTGCTGGGTGAGGCTCAGCTCCCGAACCACATAAGAGAAGCTCACAGCCTTGTTTTTTTTTTATCCTTTAGCCTTGTAACAAATCTATGGCTTTTTGAGAACTTCACAGATGTTACGATGCTGTGTGCCGTGGCCACTTAGGACTGTATAGTGACAGCGGGGACATAATTCAAATTGTCATCTTCCAAAAGCACAAGCCTTTACCACTTGAACCAAACAAAAATCTCTTTCAGCTGCTAACAGTAAGAGGGGGCCCCGTCAGCACACAGCTGAAGAGTTCTGATTCTATACCATAGAGGGCAGTGGTAAACATATACAGCCCATCAATCCACTGACTACAACATATGGGGCTGAGCTGGCAAACCAATTCTCAGAAGACTAGGTTTTACTCAGGTCAGTAGTCCGATTGACTGAGGGATCATCCCTGGGACTGTACACAGGAGTAAGGATGCACAGGGTTGGGTTAGTTATGGAACTTGCTTCTTGACACTATGCAATGTCTGCCTAATGATTTTACCTGAAAAATACTGCAAAATAAGATCAGTCTATCTGTCTGTTGTCATATTCACATTGTAAGATCTTTTGGGGAAGGAACAGTCTTTTTGTTCTGTTTTTGTACAGCACCTAGTACAATAGGGTCACGGCCCATGACTGCCAGCAGGGCCGCCGACAGTGCAGATGGGGGGTGACAAAAGGGGCAGCTGACATGGAGCCCAGTGATTTAAAAGGGCCCGGGTCTTCCAGCCACTGCCACTACCGCAGCAGCAGCTGGAGCCCCAGGCACTTTTAAATCACCACCGGAGCCCCAGGAGGTGCGGGCCAGGCAGCGCGGATGGGCTGGCTGGAGGAGGCTGACTCCCAGCCCCGCCCCTGGTGCCCAAGACCCCGCCCCTTCTGGGGGCCCGGAGCCAGGCCCCCATACCGGTAAGTCTTCTATGTTACTTTCACCCTGGTCCAGGAGTAGGGCTCCTAGGTGGCACAGTTATACAAATGTCATGTTTTAAAGGATGACATTTAATAGTTTAATGAAATAATTCAGTTAATACACTCAATATTCTATTGATGAATATATGCTGGTTCCAAAACTTGACTTTACTGGCTTTCAATGTCTGGTTCATGGAATAAATTCTGATTTTGACTGGGTTAGTATCTATTAATGGAATGTTTTTTGTCTGAAATAATTAATTACATTAATTTTGGAAATGGTCTTCTTTAGAAAAATAAGAGCATACTAGAAATAGTCATGAAAACATATCAGTCCTGAGAAGCCAGAAGAACGTTAGGTTAGGAAGCATGATCATCATACTCAGATGTTTATGTGGAGAATATATATTTTAGAATACACTGACAAAATAATTGAATTATGCATGCACAATTCAGACTTTCAGATAGCAAGGTGCTTTCTGGCTCCTGATTTCTACAGAAAAGTCAGATTTTTTTGTTCATTATTCCTTAAGAGCGTGTACTACTTATTTACATATGAAAAGATAAGTTTATAAAAGAGCTTTCCTATTTTACTACATCTAATAGTTAATAATTTAAATCTGTAGCCATTATCATATAGATTGACACAAATGGCATATGGATCATTCAGGAGATGAGGGTTAGAGTCTTTTAAGAGAGAATTGTTTTAGTTTTTGCAGGAAATTAATCAGGGGAATGGGTTTTGTGGAGCATGTAGCAAATCTAATCTGTTCTTTGTTCAAATTTGCCTTGCTCCAATTCCTAGCAATTGTAGACAACATGCTCTTTTGTTCAGGAGCCACTTGTTACATGCATAATTAGAGACTGCAGTAGTGTGTTTAAAGAAAAACTGTTTTCCAATGTAATGTGTGATCTTGATAATAGTATTTTCATCAAAGGTAGCAATTACATTCATTAAGCTGAGACTGGCATGGCAGCAAGGAAATTAAGTGGAAGGTGAATAAAAAGCTCCCCATTTCTTTTAAAAATCTCTCTCTCTAAGTTGAAATGCACCATGTTGAGCTGTAACTGGAAAATACATACTGCATATAAAAAAATTAAGTCCTTCTTAACCTTTCTGAATAATGATCCAGAAGATATCCTAGGGACAGCTACTATAGATGCACTTTTCAAATTAAAAGGCTTTATTCTACATTAATTTCTTATGCAAGTTTTAAACGAGCCTAACATATGATTCAGGGCTTTAAAGGCTCCAGGGCTCTCTAGGATTAATTCATTGTTCTTTTCACACATTAATTAAATTGTTTTGTATTCTCAAAAACGGCAAACAGCCATAAATCAACCTGTTTAGAAGAGAGACAAGACCAATACCTTCTTTAAAAAAGTTACTCCTTAAGTTATCTACTTATACTTTATTATAATGTAATTTATTGTAAGGAACAGATATAAAAGTAGGCCAGATAATTTATTAATTATAAACAGACTTCTTGAGTATATAAGTAGACATGAGAAATTTAGTTCTGTGAAAGGTAAATTCTGGAGCTCTGAAAAATCTCTCTCCCAGTACTCTTCATTAGATTATACCCAGTTAATAGTTAGATTAAATGACAAACATTTTCAAACAAGTTGGTTTGTAAACCATGAAAAATAGTATTTTTTTAAAAAAAAAAAAGAAATTATTGAAAGAATGTGAATGGCAGATGGAAAAATTACAAAAATATTTAGATTTTGTACACTGTTGAATGTGCAGTTAAGTATAGGTGGATTGTTATTAATGTCCATAATACTTCAGTATCTGGATCCAGAGTTTAGGAGCCTGATTCTTAGGTGTTACACTTTCAATAATGCTCTTAAGGGTTTCCTACTAGGTGGTAAATTTCATAGGCTTATCATAATCTGACAAAATAATGCTGGAAATAGGATTGAAATTGAAAATTAACTTTTAAAAATTGTAAAAATGCAGTTTTGGGAACATACTTAGCTGTCTACAGCAAATCCCTTCCTCTACCCCACCCATCACCTTACTCCCAAAGGAAAAAAAAACTGCAGATCCACAGTAAAGTAGAAAACACATGCTGAATGAACCTTGCAAGTTTGAAAAGTCACTCTAATCATCTAAACCAATCTAAGCCAAAGAAAAATTATTGTGAAACTTAAATGCCAACTCAGACATGAAATTCATTTGTGTGTATATTGGTAAAAGAAAGGTTTCCTGAAATTTTTAAAATTAGTATTTGTGTGATTTCTTGTGAGCATAATTTACTTTGTAGGCTTATATGAATGTGTACCTCTGCCCTCTACTGTACAGAATCAGATGTGCTCAGTTTGGGAATGGCTTGCCCTCTAGTGGCTGGCTTGGAATGGGAATAAAAATCCTATTGGAAAGTAAAACTGTGTGAACTGTAACTAATTAACTAACTAGATCTGAATTGCTTGACTTTTCAAATTAATTTGCTTTGGCCATGTTTATGCCTCTTTTGTATTTGCTTTCCACAAATATTCAAGCAAGTTTTACCAGCAAAAATGTTTAGCCACGCATGTCTTCCCATATTTGCAGAAAGTGAATTTCAAAAGGTGGAAAGTGAGTATTCATGCCAGAAGTGCTTAGGTTCATCACACTGAAGAGAGAGAGAAAAAAAATAACCTACCTAAGTAACATAGCTTGAATTCAGAATATTGAGGATTGAATATATGCAGCAAATTATTAAAGGTTCCAAAGGAGAAGGAGGAGAGAAGTATCACAAAAGTCGTCTAAATTCACAGACAAATAAATTTAAGGAAATTGTGAAATTGCCATGGATATTCCATGAAAAGAAAGGATACATTCATCCAATAAATTGTTCATTACAAATCATTTGCTCAACTCTGACAACTAACAGAGATTTTGTTAGTTTATTTAGTAGAGGCTTATGATTTTTAAATCAAAGATTGTGAATTGTTTTCTCAGGATGCATGAATTGTATTTCCATCCCATATGTTTATCTGGGAAGAATGTCATCTGTATGCACGTGACTGTATAGTCAGATGGCATCCCAGTTACTGGGCTGAACTCCTTTAAATCCAAAAGCTCAGCCTTAATTTCCGGATGAGGACAGAGAACATCTAAAGCTAGCCTGTTGTAGGTGTATTATGGCACTTTGGTCTTCAACTATGAAAGAAAGAGTAGTCTTCAACCCATGTACAATGTATACTGTAATAATAATCTGATCTATGAGTGATGAAAGCAAGATCAAGGAATGGTCACCCACTCTAAACCTCTGGGTCACCTCAGAGAGAACAGAATGGAGCCAATCAAGAGAAATTCCTGCCCAAGTCTGCAGATGTTCACATCTCTCCATCTGACATCTCTCTCGAAAGCAGTTGACACTTGTTTGGGCAGGTTTTATTTTTAATGGTTTTATAACAGAGAATGTTCCCTCCACTCCATTAATAAATAGGGATGGAAGGGCCTAGGATTCTGATTTGCAAGAGTAAAAAAAAATACTGATATAAGATGCCACATTGACTTGGCATCAGTGGCCAGTATGACATTTCAAAGCAATTAATGTTAACAGACCCTCAATTTTGTTGGGTAGAGAAGCACGGCATTCACTTTTCTGCCCATAAATACCAATTTCCTGGGCAGATGGCCCCGCTTATTTGCCAGCATGGATAAGGATTTTTATTGTCATATTGCAGGTTTTCCTATTGATGAGTTTTATCTTTTTCTTGTCTCATAGCACTAAGGAAAACCAATAATTGTTCTTTCTTCAGTGTGATCCAAGCCCCTTTCAGATGTTCTTGGCCTGTTGTTCAAGTGCTCAGCAGGCAGCAACTCCCCTTCTTTCAATGGGAGAGTGAACCTTCATGGTTTTCACTGGGAGCTGCTGGTGCTAAGAACTTGATAATTGGATCCCTATTTAGTTACTGTAACAGGGTGGCTTTTCCTTCCGGGCTGAAGAGCCTAGAGCTAGCCAACACTGATTATACGAAAGCCACACCAAGGTAGGATCCGGTGGTTCCACTCTAAGAAGAGGAAGCTGCAGCGAACAGGGCTGGGCTGGGCTGTGTTGGGTTGGGTCGGGTCAGGTGAAGTGAAGTGTGGTGCTGAAACCGCCAGAGGCAGGAGGCCTTGTAGTAGGCTGTGGAAGAGTTACCTTGAGGACAGAGCTCAGGACCACCATAGTAATTGCTCTGTTTTCACTTTTGGCTTGCTGTACTGGGAAAATTAAAAAGAAGAGCCTGTGAGACTGTTAGTTTGGTGTGCATGCAGTAAGGGAGCCCTGAAGAGGGAACGAATTGTCAGCAGGGCACTGAAGAGGCAACCCTTGCCATGAGGGGGTGCAGATGATCCCACTGGGGGTACTTACACTTTTTGAAAAAAATGATTCATTGGCTATTGAGGGTTTATTTATTGGGCAGACCTAACTCAATATTTTCTGAAGTCACTTTGAGATTAGATACCTGTTTAGCTAGTAGAGCACTCACATGAGGGCCAGTTTCAGAGACCCAACAAGTCTACAACTAATCCATGTACAGATTTTAAATTCAAAACCTTTAAGATTTTATATTTTTTTTAAATCTTCATGTAATAATGGAATGTTAGACTTACGATGTTCCATTAAACTCTTATATTTTAACAAAAAAAGTTGAGTCATTAGATTGGTTGGACGTTCGTAATTTTTTTTTATATCATCTGCTATATATTAAGTAGAGTAGATCAAGTAACATGACAGGTTCCCTATCCCTGAATCTTTTATTTGCCACTGGGTTGCACTGACTCAGTGGCAATTTGGCTGGTATTCGTGACATACTTGTTACTACAGAGTTAATGTATGTGGTCAGAATAGTGTTTAGCTTAGAGAAATGCTGCTTCTCATTGCTAAGGCTAATATAATGCCAAGATTTTAAAGCAGCCTAATATTACATCTATTATCAAATAGCGAAGTCCTGAGTCAGACATATAGTCACATTAAGCATTTTTATACTGGATAATTTTAGAATTGGCACATTTCTATTGAAATAGATATTCCAATTCCTTTTTGCTATCTATGTTAGAATGAGACTTCATGTTAGCTTGGCACTGAGCTTCAAAATGTTGTGTGCAGTGTTGTTTTAGCCACGTTGGTCCATGGATATTAGTGAGACAGGGTGGATGAGGTAATGTCTTCTATTGAGCCAACTTCTGCTGGGGAAAGAGACAAGCTTTCAACTACATACAAGATGCAACAGATTGTTTAGCATAAATAGTTAACACATATTCTAAGTGGCCAATTAGTACCTCTGTAGTCCTCGGACAAAAAAAGGGGGCTAATGGGTTATAGATTGTTGTAATAAGCCATAAATCTAGTGTCTCTATTCAGTCCATGATTTTTAGAGTCTGGCAAAGTTATGAATTTAAGCTCCCAGGCTTGTCTTTTGAACTCATTGTGCAGGCTTCCTTTCAGAATGAGGACTGATAATTTTGTAAAAATGGTTCACCCAGGGGTGATATAGTGTTTATGTCCTATTTTTGTGTGTGAATTCATCTGAGAGTGTACTGATTGTCTGGTTTCCCTCACATAGTTGTTACTGGGGCATTTAGTGCACTGGATGAGGAATGACACATATTGGGATGTGTACGACCCGTGGATCTTGAAAGGTGTGTTGGGCTGGGGGGGGGGGGAGAAGAATGATTATCATAGCAGTGGAGATATGTCTGCAGTTTTTGCATCTGCTGTTGTGGCAGGTCTGGTGCTGCTTCAAGTTGGTGTCCTGGTCTGCGAGGTGCTTGCTGCTGATAAGCTTGGTGAGATTGCGGTGTTTTTGACAGGCAGAAGAGAGGGTTTGGAAAAGATTTCTTTTAGGATGTGGTCCCCATCAAATATGGGTTGTAATTTCTTAGTTATACCCCATATGGGTTCTAGTGTGGGGTGGTAGGTGACAAATAGGTGGGTGCGGTCAGAAGGGTGTGGTATTGAAACAGGTTCCCTCAGGGTATTTGGGTGGCCCTTTTCATGTGATCTACTTCTGTGCTGGAGTGTCTTTGTTTTAAGTATGTTAAGGTGTGTATCCCTGACACTCTCCTCAGAGCATATTCTATGGTATTTGAGGGCCTGGTTGTAGTTAGTGTGTTTGGAGTGATTACTGGATCTTGGACAGTAACTGTGGTGATCGGGGGTTCTTGTTTATAGTTGACTATGGGTTTTCATTGTTGAAGCTGATCATGATGTCCCAGGAAGTTGATGCTGGTTTGGGAGTGTTCTAGAGAAAGTTTAATGGATGGGTAGTGGTTGTTGAAGTTTTGGTGGAGATCTGAGGGAGTTTAGGTAGTCTGTCCAAAGGATGAAAATATCATTGATGTATCTCAGGTATATCATCGGGGGTTTTGAAGTGCATTTGTCCAGAAATTCTTCCTCAAGGTGGCCCATCAAGAGGCTTGCATATTGGGGAGCCATCCTGAGGGATGCTGTTGTATAGGGAGGAGACATCCATTGTGGCAAACATGGTGTTCTGAGGGAGGCTGTTAATGCTGTGGAGTTTCTGGAGGAAGTCGACTTTGTCCTGGAAGAAGCTGGCCCCTTGTGCTGTGAGTGGTTTTAGGATGATTTCTGTGTCCAGATATTCCTTCAGTAAGAATGCCATGGCCAGATATATGTCTGGCTGGTTTCCCTTGTTTGTGTATCTTGGGAAGCATACAAAAGTGTCCCTGGGGTGGGTTCATGGGAGATAAGGTTGTACAGTTTCTCTTGGAATTGTTTGGGGAAGGATTTGATATTCTTAAATTCCTGAGTGTATTGTGGTGTGGGGTCATCTTTGAGTTCTTTATAAAAGGTGGTGTCAGAGAGTAGTCAATTGGTCTCATTGACATAGTCGTCATGGTTGAGAACAATGATGGCACTCCCTTTGTATGCTGGTTTGATCACTATCTGGTGGTTGGATTACAGCGACTATATAGCTGTCCTATATAGCTGTCCTCTCGCAGTGGAGAGATTGTGATGTTTGTTTTGCTTTTTTTTCGAAAAGCAATCAATGTAATGATCAAGTGCGTGGTTTCGTCCACTGTGCGGTGGCCATTCAGATAATTCTTTTTTTCTTATGACTGTCGATAGTGAGATGATAATTGTGGGTGGTTCAATGACAGAATTCTCCTAGTTCTCCACATTAATATATCAGGTTCTGTAATGAGGCAGAAGTTCAGGCCCCTGGAGGCACATGGAGCCTACACATGAATATCCCAACATGTGGTGTACATCATCTAGTGCAATAAATGCCCCAATAACAAATACGTAGGTGAAACCGGACAATTGCTACACTCTCATATGAATTTATACAGAAGAATAAGACAAAAACACCATATTATCCCTGGGTGAACACTTTTCACAAAACAATCACTCCATATACGATCTCTGAGGCCTCCTCCTCAAAGGAAACCTTCACAACACATTCAAAAAATGAACCTGGGAGCTTTGCTAAAAATCATGGTCTAAATAAAGCCACCATTGTAAATCTAATCTGTAACTCACTAACCACCCTTTGTAACTTGCCACTTCACTTTGAATGGTTTGTTCCTCTCTGCAACAAAAGTAAACAGGACTTAGTTATTTAAATAAGATTCAGGCATAAACTTGTGAAAAACTAAACATTCATAAATTTGTATATAATGTTTGAACCAACTATTAGAGTTAGCACTATGTTTATCTCAATATAATCTGGATAGTTCATGAATAGGCTTTACAGTATTGGAAACAAGGTCTGTGGTTAGTCACTTACCTTTTGTAAATCCCTCACCCCGACATGCAGACAACTTGCAAACTAGTCACACAATATTAATATTTCATGAAATCTTAGACAAACTCAATATAGTCATGGACCTCTGCCATGCCACATCACCTTACTAAATCCAATACAAGGAATTAGTCCTACGAGGGAACTGCCTAACTCCATCTCTGTAAAATGCTCTGCAGCTACTGTACTTAATCTGATAGATGGGGGAAATGTTACATAATACTTAAGTTATAGAACACTTGAGACTTCTCATAAGCATCTTAAAAAAATACACACTTGTCCCCTTCAATTCTTACTCTTACTGACACTTGATGTGCATCTACTTCAGTTATTCATATCTGACAACTGAAGAAAAGGGATCACAGTGGAGAACTTTTAGGTATTTGTGCTGGTTGTTAAATTCAGCTTTTTTCGTGAAAAGAATACCAGATTAATATTGCAAATATGCCCTGGATTTGAGTAAATACGTACAAACTGAAGAAACATTTTAACAGATAAAGTCAAAAAGTCATAGTTAGCTGCTGTAAAACCAGATATTCCATATCTGGAACATTATCATGAGGTGACAGGTTTAATAGCTTTGATGTCAGTTGAAACAAGACTTTTACCAAAGGACTGTAATATGGAAATTTCATGTGTATTTTACATTGTAACTATAAAAACTATAACAGTCAATATCCTACCACTGAACAATGAGCTCTTCTGTACGAACAATTTTCTAGAAAATACATACATCAGAAAATTAAATTTCAGCTTTGCACTTCTATTGTATCTTCCAACTGAGGATATCAAATCCACACTTTCTCAATGCACAGTTGATTACTACAGTACATTCTCAAGCCCTTTATTCATTTAAATGTAATATTATTCAAATAATGGGGCTTCTATTTTAACTAGGAGATTATTCCACAATCTAATAGAACTTACTGGTGAAAATTTCCATCATATCAAACCAATTTTTCCTTTTCTTAATTTCATTCCAATACTCTCTTGCTGCACCTCTTGGACAGAATTAAAAGCTATCTAGGTATTTCAAACACATCCAAATCAGATAGCTGAATGCCAGTTCCTCTCTCTATTTGGTGATCAAACTCTACAAATACTTGTAAATTGTTCAGTAATTATTTGGTCAAGTTAAAGATTCCATCTATTTTCAAGAGCAAGTTTCTTTTTAAAATTAATTACTTTGTATTTCACACCAGATTCCTTTAAGACAGTGGATCAAATATTTATTTTTGTTCCTTTTTGTGAAGTTCAAGAGGTCATTTTGCAGAAGCAGTACAGAGTCTTGACATTTGAAGAAAAATATGACTGAGAACAAGAGCACAGAACACATCACATAAAATAGCATATTTTAATATTTTTCCATGCAGAAACCATGCCCTAAACTTGATATCTGCCTCAGAGCTTTAACAAGAATGAGTAATTAGTGCACAAAAATCTGACCAAAATTTTTCTGCTCAGTCTCAATAAATTACAAAATTCATAGTTCCAATGCCTTATTAAAAATGAGATTGTTAGAGACTCTACAACAGATACAAAATATAGGTATTATATTAAAAAAAATACAGGCACTTTTTAAGAACAACCCCAATATTTGTTTTTAATCTAGGAAAGCACAGGTGCAACATTCCTGTTACTGAAGATGTGATTTCAGTGCAGTTGTTCAGCTGGGTTGACTGAAGACACAAGGGGGAATTCATAGGAGCACTGAAGCCACTTTACAACAACATAACAAAGCTAAAAAGCAGTTGTAAGTCCCATCCTCAGCATGGCAGACTTTCTTGAAGAGGTACAAAGGCAGCGCTGCAACCCATCAAAAGATCCCTGTTGCGGGAGACAGGAGGGCCAATCCTATGCCCAGGTTATTTTGCAGTGCTAACAGCAGAGGTGCAACTTAGGGAAGTCCTGATGGGTTGCCCTAACCCTGCACCGGGGGTCAACTCAGTTCCCTGAAGACTCAGGCAAGAAGGCACAACCCACTCAGTTGCCAAACCAGAGTCTGCACTGGTGCAGCAATGGAATCTAACTCAAGGAGATTAAATAATTTGGCCCAACATGACACTGTCCGTTTCTTGGGAGACTAGTGTTTAGGACAGTGGTATGTCATTTTTTGCCGCAGCAAAGGCTTTAATGGCATCTTGCCAGAAACTCAATAACTGCAATTAATTTGCACACAAATTTGTTTAGGTGTTTATAGATAAATACACATTTATGTAGTGTTTCTCTTGGAAAGTGCTCTGTACTTACTTATATAACTGCACACAGCACTGTAGACAAACATGTTCTGTGTCTCAGTGTTAATGGAAAGACTGGCACTAATTCTCTAAAATCAACTATCTGATGGCTAGCTGAATTTTCAAGATGACCACATGGATAACAGAATGCAGATTTGAGGCTGTTAGGCACATTGCAATATTCTGATTTTTCCAAATCACTTTAAGCGGATCTTTACCAATATGACATACTTCCAGGGAGGTCATACAAAGAGTAGCCCTCTTATACAACCCTTGATATCTGTTCCACAGCAGGTCTTAATAGAAATTCAATATTTTTCCTCACAAAATTTGGATCAAGGCACTTAGGGGCTTGCCTTCACCGCAGTGTTAGCTTCAGGTACTCCTGTCAACATACAAATCTCTAGCTTAAGTTCAGTGGTGCTTTAAACTTCAACTAGCTGGCCCATCAGGGAGTGCAGGTTGAAGCTCAAACACTGCTGATGCTCAAGCTAGTAATAAAGTGGGGATGCAGCTATAGGGTATAGTTCACCATGTTAGCACAACTCATCAGTTGCTAAGCCAATCAATCTGTGTAGCTCAAGTGTTTCACAGTGTGGCTGCTCTCACTCAAGCTAGGCTAGCTGGAGTGGGGTACTTGAGCTAACTGTTGCTGTGAAGACAAGCCCTAAAATAATCAATTCTAATTGAACTGTACCCTCAGCTTCTTTTAGTTTAGCTGGAAGTATGTCTGCAAACAATTTGAAATTTTTTCTCTTGAAAGTCACCAAGGCATTGATCAAATGAATCTTGAAACTTGTTCTCTTCAGCAAAGGGACAACTGTCACCCTAATCTAAGCATTTGTTGGAAGAGTCACTCTACTAAAGCAGTCACATTAAAACTGAAGCTTCAACCAAGGGAGGAATGGTGCAGGGTTGAAGCACAAGCGTTGCAATAATGAAGCCCCAAATTCTAATCCCTACACTGATTCCCTTGGTGGCCTTGGGCAAGTCACAATAGTGACCTACAAATAACTTTTATAAAAATGGCACTATGCTTTTCGCTTCTTTCTGATCATGCACAAGTCTGCTTGTTTTACCTCATAAATATCAAGAATGTTAAGTCTGGGGGGTGGGGGAGGGTAATAAACATGGGGAAATAGTTTTACTTTGTGTAATGACCCAGCCACTCCCAGTCTCTATTCAAGCCTAAGTTAATTGTATCCAGTTTGCAAATTAATTCCAATTCAGCAGTCTCTCGTTGGAGTCTGTTTTTGATGTTTTTTTGTTGAAGAATTGCCACTTTTAGGTCTGTAATCGAGTGACCAAAGAGATTCAAGTGTTCTCCAACTGGTTTTTGAATGTTATCATTCTTGAGATCTGATTTGTGTCCATTTATTTTTTTACGTAGAGACTGTCCAGTTTGACCAATGCACCTTTCAAGATCCCCAATCCAGGGACTGCCAAGGGCCAAGCTGCCAGATATAATTTAGAATAGGCTAAGACTGCTCTAAGTAACCTCAACTGTAGCGGCCCCAAAGGAATCGCTCACCGGAGAAAGGTAGCAAGGATGGCTGAACTATCCAAGTCTACCCATTCTCACCACACCAGACGGCATATAGCTGGCTTTACACCAGCCAATGATACCTCTGCCCTGGGGGAAATCAGCTGTCCCTTCAGGTGTCTTTGTGCCCTTTTGTGCCAGTAGAGCAGGTTGAGGATTTATCTCCTGTTTCTTTGTTTACTTTTGTCGATCTGTACAGTCTGAAACAACCCAATCACTTAAATCATTGCACTGTTTTAGAAGTGTTTTAGGGATAAAATTCCACGATTAGGGTTTTTTTTTTTAAAAACCAACACACAATTTGGAATAAATATGTAACCCTTGATTTCACCAATGAGGCATGCTGATTCTAAATTTCAGTGTGAACAGTCACAACGTCCTTGCCGTTTTCAGTATTCTTGAGCTATGCATTTTGCAATTGTATTCAGCTGGATATTTGAAGTTCCTTCATATATTGTACCTGAAACAAACCAAAGGAAATAAAACTAAACTAAGCATATTAACAGTAATTTAAATCCTTGTTCTAAAGATCCAATTAAAGCTCTAAGACAATAAAGCAAAGATTCATATTAACAACCAGAAGCAGAGCTGATATTCACATAAAATATTACAGTATTTTACTGTTGACTATAGTGAAGCAAACTTTCTTGTTGGTATATAATATCAATAGTTGACTTATTTTGGGGGGTAAGAAATTTCCATGAACAGCAATTCCCACATTTCAAGTCAAATTTTAAAGTATTTACAGCTGACATCAGCCATTAAAGCCAGAAGTCAGACTAAAACTGTCAAAACTATCAAAGTGACTTAGTACAGGACTTAGAAGCGTAAATAGCCAAGTAACTTTTGAAAGTGAGACTTGTACTCCTAAGTCACTTTGACACTTTTTAACCCAAACTCTCTCCTCCCTCTTGTGGTTTCAATTTAATTTTTAAGTACCTTTGATAGTAATTTGAACTGAAATTTGGATTGAACAGTAACATTCACACTAAAGCAATACACACACACACACACTATTTTTTTAACTCTGAATTAAATACGACAGACAGACTGACTCATATATCTAGATATTTATGACCCTTATCAGTGTCATATCTCAGTGTTTATTTGTTGAAAGGAAAATACCTCTGACAAATTGGTATCCAAGTAATTGAAACACAAGGGAGGATACAATAGAGGTATATAAAATCAGGAGTGGTGTGGAGAAAGTAAATAAGGAAAAGTTATTTACTTGTTCCCATAATATAAGAACTAGGGGCCACCAAATGAAATTAATGGGTAGCAGGTTTAAAACAAATAAAAGGAAGTTCTTCTTCACTCAGCGCACAGTCACCCTGTGGAACTCCTTGCCTGAGGAGGTTGTGAAGGCTACGACTATAACAGGGTTTAAAAGAGAACTGATAAATTCATGGAGGTTAAGTCTATTAATGGCTATTAGCCAGGATCGGTAAGGAATGGTGTCCCTAGAACTCTGTTTGTCAGAGGGTGGAGATGGATGGCAGGAGAGAGATCACTTGATCATTACCTGTTAGGTTCACTCCCTCTGGGGCACCTGGCATTGGCCACTGTCAGTAGACAGGATACTGGGCTGGATGGACCTTTGGTCTGACCAAGTAAGGCCGTTCTTATGTTAACCTTGAAACAATACCAAACCCACGTCTATATTATATATTCGTAAGTAATTGCTGCTTACCAATTTTGCAGTCTCGATAGTATTTTTCAATTGGATAATCTTTTGTGAATCCAACTCCACCCATCCATTCAATACATTTACTAGTCGTCTGTGTTGCAACCTAAGGAAAATTAGATTCACAATTACCATCCCAGGACACATCTTTGCCAAGAAGTCAGTCAATGTCATTTGTTCCATCTAATTTCAGAAAAGCAAAGCAATAATTAAAGCAGCAATTGGAGGGAAAGGGAAAGAATGGAGATTTGAGTCACCTATTCTATGCAAACTTTATAAGAATGTTGTTTGTGCACCAATTTAAGGTTCATTCCCACTTCACCCACCTGATGACATGAAGAAGTCAGAATAGTTATTTGCAATAGTCCCTTCCCTACCAAGAAAGAAACTTTAATTGCTGTTTTGGCTACCATTGCAAGTGAAAAGTGAAAATGCCCATAGACATTTCTGGATTTTATATCCAGAATTATCATCATGACTGGGAGAGGCGTTCTTGACCACAGATTAATTCCCCCCTGTCTTACCATAGCAGTGAATTCTGAGGTGATGGAATCTTTCAGAGCATCTCCTTGAGGGTGAATGCTAGTATTTGAGGTTTTATTGAGTGCATAAATAATACTACACTTCCTTTCTTTAATTCTGCTGTTTGAGGGTTTTTTGTCCTCTATTTAAGAGGGTTATTCTGTTTATCCCTCAGTTGTCCTACTTTCATCCTGTCTGAAAACTATGCTTAATTTACAAAGAAAACAAGAAACATATTTAGCAAAAATAAGGCTTTAAAACAAAAAGCAAGTGAACTAAGAGTACCAAATAAGGCAAATATTGGTTACCTCGGCAGCATAATACTTGGCCATGCTTGCTTCTTTTCTGAATGGCCTTCCTGCTTCTACGAGTCTGGCTGCATTATAGGTCAGCAACCGTGCAGCTTCCAGCTGGGTGGCCACTTGAGCTATCTGATGTTGCATTCCCTGTAATAAGCAGGCCTGATGTTAGACAGAACTTACAACACATCTAATATTCTTTAAAGTATTATCCAGCTGCCTAACTTCAATATGCAGCAAAATGTGTATTGCTTTTCAAAGATTTAAACCTGCATTCTGAAATAAAATATGATCGTGGATTATTAAAATGTTTTCCCCCGCTCCTTTCTGCACTTTCAGAGGTGGTAAGACTTCATCTGGGCCAGCAGGAGAAAGAAAATCTGAGCCACCTGAAAAATTGCACCTGTCTTTTTTCTTCCCTTCCTCCTGGATACTCAGCTTCATGTAATTGAGGAGGGAGAGCTCCTTGGCTGATTGGTTAGACAGAAGGTTGCACTATAAGGCTGTTGGCTTCTGAGTATTCAAGACTGGGCTGATAAGCTTTTTTCCTCATTCTGCATCCTGATCAAAACTTCCCTCCCCTCACAATTGGAGCAGAACTGGATTTTGGGGCCCTGCTGTGGGTATCACACTAACAGACTTCTGGGAGCAAGGAATGAATATTTCCCTCGCTGCCTGATTGATCTGAACATTCGCTTCCTCCCCTCCCCACCCCCAGCCAATCTTCCGCACAGCAACACAGGGACCCAATGGGCACATTAGGTTGTAAAATTTGTTACAACTTGGTAAGTTGAAGTCTAAATATTAAGATGAATGAACTTGAGTGCGTACTATTAAATGAGGATTTGATACAATAAGCATCACAGAAACTTGGTGTACCAACGATAATCATTGTGACACAGTAATATCAGGATACAAACTAAAGAGGAATAAGAGTAGGTTACGCTGGCGGGAAAGTGGCACTATATATACAAGAAAGCATAAAGTCAAATATAATCAAACTGTACTACAGAATCTGTATGGATAAAAATTCCATGCTTGAATAGTAAGAGTATAGCAGTAAGAATATACTACTGACCATCTGATCCAGATAGTGATGGTGATTGTGAAATGCTCAGGGAGATTAGAGGGGTTACAAAAATAGAAAACCCAACAACAATAGGAGATTTCAACTATTGCCCTATTGACTGGGTACTTATTGCCTCAGGACAGGATGCAAAAATAAAATTTCTAGGTACCATTAATGACTGCTTGTTGGAGCAGCTAGTCCTGGAACCCACAAGGGGAGGCAATTCTTGATTTACTCCTACGTAGAGCAAAGGATCTGGTCCAGGAGGTGAATATGGCTGAACCATTCAGTAATAGTGACTCCAACTCCATTCCCCACCTTAAGAAGATGACGTCTTCTAATGTACTTCCAATTCGAGAATAGCAGTGAATCATGCCCCCGCCGAATGAGTACTTGAACTATGCACTTAAGAACATAAGAATGACTACACTGGGTCAGACCAATGGTCCATCTAGTCCAGTGTCCTGTCAGGTTTTAATTATTGTATGAAATAGATGCACAAACAGATGCACAAAAACCATTAGATCTGCAGATCATATATGCCAAATTCAGGTTTATCTGAATTTCTTTTCAATTTGCCATTTACAGACATTGAGAAGGGGAGACATTAAATAACACAACAGCACTATAGTTATTCAATCAAATGACTCATTCCTGACATTTTCTATTATGTTTACGACTCTTTTAAGTAGACAGCTTTTAATATATACACTGATGAATACCTGAAAATCAAATATGCTTTTCCCAAACTGGACTCTCTCCTTTACATATGGAATTGTGTGGTCAAAACATCCCTGTGCCAATCCCAACATCTGTGAATGAACAGAGAAACAAAGATTACACTGAGTAAACAATTTGTACATTTAATGTACCCAACGGAGGTAATAATTACAGTAATTCTTTTTCTGGGCAGATGGTGTGCCTTTTTAATTTTTCAGCATTCAAGGAGATGAGCTTAGTTTTTCTCTGTAAAAAGAAATATGCTGTGTGTAGTATCAGGAATAATGAAACCAAAGATGATGTAAATACAAAATATAATAAAACAATTCTAACCAGAACCTTAGCTGAGGTTTTACTACTGTTAGAATTCTTGTCCAGGTGAGTCATGATAAAGAGTCTGCATGAAGAACAAGCCTATTCCATAACCATCTGGATACACAGTGAAGCCCTATAAATCAAGGCAAGACATTAGCGAAAATGATGTGGTGAACTTTTCTGTAAAATTCAGAGGAATCAAAAGATGGCCCAAGCAGTCTTTTCTAATCTCAGTGTACGATCCTGTGAAAAGCCCTAATTGGTATACAGTGATTTTCCTGTCTAAAGCAAACAGTGAATAAATATAAATATATATAGTACCTATAGAAACTCAATTATAATCAAATTATTTTGCTGTTATGAAGGTGCCAGATTGACAGCATAAAAAATTAGAGTAATTTATCTACAGAACTGGTACAAAGGAGGTGGCAGTAGCACAGTTCCCCCATAATGTTCTGGAGAGACTACCTTTAGAGGACAGTTTTAAGGGACTGATGCCTATTCAACCTTTAGCAGCTCTACCGAAGCTACCAAAAGGGCAGCTAGTTGTGATCTGGACACCTGCTTATTAACAACTGGAGTAATAGTAACAATTAACTTCATATAGGCCGCCAAAGAGACATCAGACAGCAAAACTTTGACTCATCACCAATCTAGCTGAGATGGATGAAAATAAGTGACCTAGAAATTGAAAGTATTGCAATACAAATCCCCTGAGCCTTTGACTCCCTGAACATGCTGTCTCAGATATCCAACATGTTAGATGAACCCATTTAAACTCTTACTCCTACCTAATGACTCAAAACTGACGTCATAGGAAACAAGTACAAGTTTTTCTTTAACACCAGCTCGGACCACAAATTGAATATAAGCTAACAATGTGACAAAGCTGCAAAAAAGGAGAAGGAAAAAAAAGCTAATATTCTGGGGTGTGTTAACAGGAGTGTTTTACATAAGATGTGGAAAGTAATTTTTCTGCTCTACTCAGCACTGGTGAGGCTTTAGCTGGAGTATTGTGTCCAGTTTTGGGCACCACATTTCAAGAAGGATGTGGATAAAGTCCAAAGGAGAGATATAAAAATGATAAAAGATTTAGAAAACCTGACCTATGAGGAAAGGTTAAAAAACGGCCTTTAGTCTTGAGAAAAAAAGACAACGGGGGGGGAGGGGGGTGACCTGAGAAGTCTTCAAATACATCAATGGCTTTTATAAACATGATGGTGATCAGTTGTTCTCCATGTCCACTGAAAGCCGGACAAGTAGTAATCAGCTTAATCTACAGCAAGGGAGATTTATGTTAGACATTAGGAAAAAAGATAGTTAAGTATTGGAATAGGTTACCAAGAGAGGTTGTGGAATCAGTCATTGGACATTTTTAAGACCTGGTTAGACAAACACCTATCAAGGATGGTCTAGGTATACCTTTGTCACGCCTCAGCATGGAGGGAATTGATCTCTTGAGGTTCCTTCCAGCCCTACATTTCTGTCATTCCACAGCCTTCTATTAATGCTAACGGGAGTTAAACAAGCATCAGAAATAGAATATACTTGTAATTGGCGAATGTGACGTATTGAGCTCTGGGGCCAGTTGTGTCTGACATACCACAAGGCTGCCACATATCATGACCCCTATTTACTATTTGGGGGGGAAATTAAAATCTCCTATAAAAAACCACACTTTTAAAAACAGCATTTATGCCAGCTTCTGACAGACTGGTCTGAGCAAAGATGATCAAGCAAAGATTTTCAGATCTGGATAGAAGATTAATACTCATGAAGAATACTTTATTGCAAAGAAAATCATGAAGAAAAGATCCCACAAGCTCTCATAACTCTTCTTACAAGAGAGGGACTATTAGAGAATCCATTAATAATAGTGAGACAATATGGGTGAAATAATATCTTTCACTGGACCAACTTCTGTTGGTGGGAGAAACAAGCTTTTGAGCTACACAGAGCTCTTCTTCTGCTATGTGAAAGGTACTCAGAGCATCACAGTTAAATACAAGGTCAAACAGTTAGTTTAGCATAAGTAGTTAGCACATATTCTAAGGGGACATTCAAGGTGAAGTGGCCCATTAACATCACTGTAGTCATAGGACAAAAATGGAAGTTAGTGAGGTATAGATTGTTGTAAAAGCCATAAATTCAGTGTCTTTATTAAGGCCATGATTTTTAACGTCTAGCAAAGTTATGAATTTACTAGTAAGAGTCAGATGCTCAATTAAACCAATTAGGATCCTAGCTGGTTTCATTCTGTATTCAGCTACACATATAGAAGTTTCCTAACAGGAGCAAAGAAAAAGACAGAAAATGAAACAAACAAGAGGCACGTGCAACAAAAAATAGAGATGGAAAGGGAGACAGACAAGGGACATGAACAGCTGGTAAGAAAGCAGAATTAACAGTGATGATCCTGAAACTGGAATCTCACAAAAATAAAACAACCCCCCAAAAAAACAACCAAACAAAAAACAATACCTTTTCCACTGAGAATGATCTGGGCCACTAGAGTATAAAGATGGGCTACTAACATTTGGTAACCAACTATTTGATCAGTTGAACTACGTTACTTTATTTTTATATGGTGCCCCAACGTGTGTTATTTTACAGATCCTTAGGAAGACAGGTCTTTGACTGAAAGCCAAGTGTCCCAATCAGAGAAGACAAGCGCCTTTCCAGTAATTAAAGTGGGGGGGAGGGGAGAGGTGCAGAGTTTTTATTTTTCAAACATGAATTCAAGGGGGCGGGGAAAGATTGTACACATAGGCCAGAGCTACATAGGAGAAATTACAAGGGTTATGTTATCCCAGATTCCATAGATGCTTCCTCCAGAGCCACTGGAACTCAAACAGTATTTATCCTCTACTCGCTCTTAAAATTCTGGAGGAACACAGTACAAAATAAAATAAAAATAGATAAAGGGAAGAAGAAAATATAGTTGTAGTACATTCTTAATTAGCTATACTATATGCTACTCTTTTCCACTGCACTGAAGACAAACAAATGAGCACATGTAACATCACAAATAACTCTTTTACATTAAAATTATTTGAAACTGTTTTCATAGAAACAATCACATTTATAAGAAATTCATTTCCTTCTAAACTATTACTGCTGCAAAACTAAACTCAATTCTACAGGGTTTTTAGAATTGCTGTTCTTCATTCAGGCACATATCTCTTCATTTGAAGGTGCCAAAAACAAGTATTAGCTAAGATATAACAAATACCTACCTTAACTTTTAATTAGGTTACAAGGGTAACTCGCAGTAATTAGATTAAGACCTTGACAGTGTACTTTACTGCCAGAAGAGCTATGTTATTTATATCTCTGAGAACAATCCGAGCCAGTGATCTAGATTTTTTTTAAGGCCATACCTGACAAAGTCTAATCACAGATAATCTTCAGAAATGATGGAAAAGCCAACCCTATTTAGTGTCATGCTACATTACCATGTGGAAAGCATGCATTTAAGCACGACCTATTACTCCTGGTCTGTCTGCCAGCAGCTGGAAAAGGAATAAGGAAGAATAACAGCCTTCAAAATGATAGGGACAGACACACCACCTCTACTGCATAACAAAAATAATATTTTTTGCATTAATTATATTTCCCTTTAAAAGCAAAGGTTGAATGATAAAAACAGCCACAAAACCAAATCAACTTTTATAGGGCTGGACTCTGTTCCCAGTTAAAACAATTAGAATTTATGGATCTGAATCTGACTCTCAACTAAATAGCACATATTTTAAATAATCCAGAAACTTAATTGACATTTTGGTCTAAGGTGCCCTAATGTACATTTTTTAAAGTACAACACCACAAACTTAGCAGACTTCCATTATAACATATCAATTTTGTTCTGGGACCTTTTCATGATTAAGATAAAAAGCTAATATCAAATGTCATTTGCTAAGTATGCAACCAATTTTGTAAGCACTAAATATTATACTTTATTCTTACACCATTAATATCAACTGCAGTATCTGTCAAATAGTTGAATTTGTTTTTTGAAAAATTAACACACATGATGGAAGATATGCACTGTTATTGTAGCCATGTCGGTCCCAGGATATTAGAAAAACAAGGCAGGTAAGGTAATATCTTTTATTGGACCAACTTCTGTTGGTGAGAGAGAGGCCTGGTCTACACTAAGAGTTAGGTCAACGCCAGGCAGCTTATGTCAACCTAACTATGTAAGTACGTACACTAAAAGGCCTAATCAACGCGGAGTGCAGCAAAAGAATTACCTCTTGTGTCTTGCTTACAACACTCCTGCTAATATACCCCAGAATGCTTGGGGTATATGTTTGCTTTTTTTGCAACAGTGTTACATTGTTGACTCATATTTAGCTTGTGGTCCACAATGACCCCCAGATCCCTTTCGGCAGTACTCCTTCCTTCACAGTCATTTCACATTTTGTGTGTGTGCAACTGCTTGTTCCTTCCTAAATGGAATACTCTGCATTTTTCCTTATTGAATTTCATCCTATTTACTTCAGACCATTTCTCCAGTTTGTCCAGATCATTTTGAATTTAAATCCTATCCTCCAAAGCACTTGCAACCCCTCCCTGCTTGATATCATCCTCAAACTTTACAAGTGTACTCTCTATGCCATTACCTAAACCAGACCCAGAACTGATCCCTGCAGTACCCCATTCATTATGCCCTTCCAGCATGACTGTGAACCACTGAAACTGCTCTCTGGGAAGGTTTTCCAACCAGTTTTGCACCCAGCTTATAGTAGCTCCATCTAGCTTGCATTTCTTTTTTTATGAGAAGGTCATGCGAGACAGTATCAAAAGCTTTACTAAAGTCAAGATATACCAGGTCTACAGCTTCTCCTCTATCCACAAGGCTTGTTACCCTGTCAAAGAAAGCTATCAGGTTGGTTTGACACAATTTGTTCTTTAAAAATCCATGCTGTTACTTATCACCTTATTATCTTCTAGATGTTTGAAACTGATTGCTTAATTATTTGCTCCATTATCTTTCCGGGTACAGAAGTTAAGCTGACTGGTCTGTAATTCCCCAGGTTGTCCTTATTTCCCTTGTTATAGATGGGCAAATATAGTGCCATTTTCCAGTCTTCTGGAATCTCTCCAGTCTTCCATGACTTTTCAAAGATAATTGCTAATGGCTCAGATATCTCCTCAGTCAGCTCCTGGAGTATTCTAGGATGCACTTCATCAGGCCCTGATGACTTGAAGACATCTAATTTGTCTAAGTAATTTTTAACTTGTTCTTTTCCTATTTTAGCCTCTGATCCTACCTTATTTTCACTGACATTCACTGTGTTAGACGTCCAATCACCTCCAACCTTCTTGATGAAAATGAAACAAAGAAGTCATTAAGCACCTCTGCCATTTCTGTTATTATTTCCCCCCCTCATTGAGTAACGGGCCTACCCTGTCCTTGGCCTTCCGCTTGCTTCTAATGTATTTGTAGAATGTTTTCTTTTTACCCTTTATGTCTCTAGCTAGTTTGATCTCGTTTTGTGCCTTGGCCTTTCAAATTTTGTACCTACCTACTTATTTGTTTATATTCATCCTTTGCAATTTGACCTAATTTCCACTTTTTCTAGAACTCTTTTTTGATTTTTAGATCATTGAAGATCTCCTGGTTAAGCCAGGGTGGTCTCTTGTCATACCTCCTATCTTTCCTACGCAGTGGGGTAGTTTGCTCTTGTGCCCCTTAATAATGTCTCTTTGAAAAACGGCCAACTGTCTTCAGTTGTTTTTCACCTTAGATTTGCTTCCCATGGGATCTTACCTACCAACTCCCTAAGTTTGCTAAATTCTGTCTTCTTGAAATCTATTGTCTTTATTTTGCTGTTCTCCCTCCTACCATTCCTTAGAATCATGAACTCTACCATTTCATGATCACTTTCACCCAAGCTACCTTCCACTTTCAAATTCTCAACCAGTTCCTCCCTATTTGTGAAAATCAAATCTAGAGCAGCCTTTCCCTTAGTAGCTGTCTCCACCTTCTGAAATAAAAGATTGTCTCCAATACATTCCAAGAAATTGTTGGATAATCTGTGTCCTGCTGTACTATTTTCCCCAACAGATGTCTGAGTAGTTGAAGTCCCCGATCACCACCAAGTCCTGTGCTTTGGATGATTTTGTTAGTTGTTTAAAAAAAAAAAAAAAAAGCCTTATCCACCTCTTCTTCCCAGTTAGGTGGTCTGTAGTAGACCCCCTACCATGACATCACCCTTGTTTTTTACCCCTTTTATCTTTATCCACAGACTTTCAACAAGTCAGTCTCCTATTTCCATCTCAACCTCAGTTCAAGTGCATACATTTTTAATGTACAAGGCAACACCTCCTTGATTTTTTTTCCCTGCCTGTGTTTCCTAAGCAAGCTGTACCCTTCTATACAAATATTCCAGTCATGCGTATTATCCCACCAAGTCTCTGTGATGCCAACTATGTCATAGTTGTGTTTATTTACTAGCATTTTGAGTTCTTCCTGCTTATTCCCCATACTTCTCGTATTGGTATACAGACATCTAAGATACTGATTTGATTTCCCCCCTGGTTCTGTCTTCTCTCTCCTTTATTCCTGCTATAACAGACCATACTCTCCCCAAATTCTGACCCTTCTCCCAGGTGTCCATGTTTTTGACTTATCTGTGGGTTCCCCCTTCAAACTAGCTTAAAGCCCTCCTCACTAGATTAGCCAGTCTGTATCCAAATATGCTTTTCCCCTTCCTCGATAGGTGGGCCCCATCTCTGTTTAGCAGTCCTTCTTCCTGGAACAGCATCCCGTGGTCAAGGAAGCCCTCCTGGCGACACCATCTTCGCAGCCAGGTGTGCACCTCTAGGATGCATCTGTCTCTGCCTGGGCCCCTACCCTTGACCAGAAGGATCTAAGAGACTACCACATGTGCTCCCAACTCCTTCACCCTTACTCCCAGAGCCCTGTAGTCACTTCTGATCTGCTGAGGGTCACACCTCACAGTATCATTAGTGCCCACATGGATGAGTAGCATAGGGTAGCAGTCAGAGGGCCGGATGATCCTCGACAATCCCTCCATAACATCTCAGATATTGTCCCCTGGCACGTAGCATACCTCCCAGGATGCCATGTCAGGGCGACAGATGGGTGCCTCCATCCCCCTCAGAAGAGAGTCATCAACCACCACTACCTTACGTTTCCTCCTGGGAGTGGTGACTGCAAACCTCCCAGCCTTGGGGGTACATGGTTTCTCCTCCTCCCCCTTTGGGGGTGATTCCTCATCAGTTATTGCCCATCGGTTTTCCATCACCGTGGTAGATGGGTTCAGAGCAGGGTTGAAGCACTGCCTGCTGCCAGAAGCAACCAGCAGCCAGTGTCCTCCCTGTGACAGAACCATATCCTCCTCCCCTGGCGTGACAGCAGTCCTCTCTAGCTGGATAGCTTCCTCGGCCTTGCATGTCTCCATATGAATACTTTCGAGGAATTCCTCATGGGCATGGATGCGCCTCAGCCTAGCCACCTCCTCCTGTAGCTCTCCCACCTGCTTCCTGAGAGTTTCCACCAGCAGGCATCTTTCACACTGGATATGCTAACTACTTACGCTAAACTATCTGTTTGATCTTGTATTTAGCTGTGACACTCTGAGTACCTTTCCCAGACCTGAAGAAGAGCTCTGTGTAGCTTGAAAGCTTGTCTCACTCAGCAACAGAACTTGGTCCTATAAAAGATATTATCTCACCCACCTTGTCTCTCTAATGATGATGACATTTTAGATATATTTGAAAATTAATAAATTAAGCATTGGAGATTAACTGCTGTTTGTTCTCAACATAGACTATTACAATGGAAACAGAATTTTGCATTATTAAAAGCAATACTATGTACAATAATCAGTGTAATGTATAGTCCTATACCAAACATTATTTCATCTTACAAAAAAGAAGAGTGACATCTAGTGGCAACACGGATTCTTTTCATAAGGTATTTTCTTAATTTTCCCTTACCAACCTCTTTCTTTAATATTTTAAATGTTTCAATCCAAATTCAAACTACAGAATTATCACATTAAATATTAAACAATGTTACTCACCTGTGCAGCAATACCTATTCTGCCCACATTTAGCATTCCAATTGCATACTTATAGCCTTGTCCAAGCTGTCCCAGGATATTGGTCTTAGGAACCTAAAGAATAAAACCACTCAATTATTTTTTCTTTTCTGTTCTGTAACTGCTAGTACCGCTCACAGCTGAATCAGCGTGAATGTTTTATTTAACATGTCTCATAACTGAAGGCAGCAATATAAAATGGGCACCCGATTCCCATAATACTTTTGTTGAACCCTCCCCAACACACACAGGATTATAAGAAGGATGACAGAGAAAATTACTCAGAATTGGACCACTAATGAAAACCTGTATCACTGAGGTGCCAAGTGAGTAATCTAAGTCCCTTAAGTCCTGATTTTCAGGGATGCCGGGCAGCCACAGCTACCCCCAAAAATTTAGCATCTGTGAAAATCAAGTGCTTACCAAGTCTTCTTTCCTAATCCTGTATCATACTCAAGATGTATGCAAGTTACACTTAACCAGGTTACTAAATTTCCACCTAAACCTCCAGAACACTTACTGTACCTTAACATTTTCAAACGTTACGGGGCACGTAGAAGTTGCTCTGATTCCCAATTTATCTTCCTTTTTCTCTACATGTAGGCCCTCTGTGCCACGATCTACTATGAAGCATGTAATTCCCTTGTATCCCTAAGCAATGAATAAAAAACAAAGAACTGACTTTTAAGATAAAACCAAATGGGCTTTGAATATTTGATTTCTATATTGCAGTATAAACCTATTAAATACTATATTAATGTACAAAATGTGGAACCATCATCTATTTTATTTTCCCCAGCTATATCTTTTGCAATTGCAAAAATTTAACAAAGGCTAAGTCATCTCTTTCTGTAGAAAAAATAATAGAGAAAAAAGCACATTTAGAACAGTCTGAGTGGCTCTCTTGGCCATATCAACCATATGGTGAGGAGAGAGAGCTTCAAATAAAGGGGGAAGGATAGGGTCTGTAATACCTATATAGAATGCAAAGCAGTTAGAAATTCTGGCTCAATCCTGCAGGCCTCATGCAACTGAAGTTCCTGCTCTGCGCTCCTTTGAGCTCACTTTACCCGACAGCAAATCCCGTTTTTGCGCTGTGCTCCCATTGGCTCTCCTACTAAAACCGCCTACTTCTACTCGGAGGTGGAAGAATTAGCATTGCTCTCTGAAGCATCACACCATCTTACCAGAGAAATCCTGAGGCCTTTCCCATGAAATCAGGATTTTCAGAGTGGCTGTGTCCTGCGCTTCACCCCATTTCCAGCAACCAGAACCCAATTTCAGCAGAGCCCCAAAGGCCTGATCCTTTGAAGTACCATCAATTTCCATTGATATTAGAGGGACCAGGGGAGTTTAGCACCTTCACAAGCCTTAATAGGAGGCATTCATGTGGTGAGGCTGCAGATAGCTATTATGTATATGACCGTTGGGGATGTACATGGTGTTAGGCACCATTCTTTTGCCCATTTTCACGTACAATTTTCTCCTTCTATGCTGTAAAATAGAGTCTTACTCCTGGGAGAATTCTGTGCCACTGCGCACATGAAGAATTCATGTCCAGCACAGAAATTTTTTTCCTGCCCAAGAAGTGCTGCGGTTCTGCGTTTTGCCCACCAGAGACTGCTGTGATGCCAGAACATACAGCAGCAGCTGGCCAGCAGTAACACCCTGCAGCCTGCTGCGTTAGAATCATAGAATACCAGGGTTGGAAGGGACCTCAGGAGGTCATCTAGTCCAACCCCCTGCTCAAAGCAGGACCAACCCCCAATTTTCGCCCCAGATCCCAAATGGCCCCCTCAAGGATTGAACTCACAACCCTGGGTTTAGCAGGCCAATGCTCAAACCACTGAGCTATCCCTCCCCCCGTTCATCACAGCATCCGGCCTGTAGAGCCAGGTTAGGAGGCATGGGATCTGGGCAGAGGACAGACAGAGTGGGGCACACAGGGAACTTGCTGGGGGGTCATGGACTGGGGTCCAGAAGGGCTAGTTGGGGGGGGGGCAGACTAGGGCAGGACTCAGGAACTAGTGGGGTGACAGCATTGAGCCAGGTGCTGAATGGGAAGGGGTGCAGGGCCACACGGGAATGGGAGCAAATGTGCCTGACTGAATGGGAGAGGCTAGGGGTCAGTCAGGGCCTGCATGGTGGAGGCTCCCCAACTCCCTATCCCTCCCCCCAAAAACTGTTCCATACTTCTGCCACTCACATGCAACAATCCTCCAGGTTCACTCCCAGGCTCCTTCCCTCTCCCTCAGCTTCTCCGTTAGCCAGGACTCCCCCAAGCCTTTGCATTGCTTCTGAGGGATGCGGGAAATACGTTTCTGTATTGTAGTTTAAATGAATTACTCAAAGTTCTGTATTAATTTGCCTAGTAAGGAATCAATTTGTCAAAAAAAAAAAAATTCTGAATTTTTGTCGTCTATATTATTACAGACATACTTGCTGACAGGTATTTTGAAATAAATTAACAAAATAATTGAAACTGATGTGATTATACTGTGTTATTTTGACATAAAATATGCAGAATTTTAAAATATCATGCATAGAATTTTTAATTTTTTTGTGCAGAATTCCCCTAAGACTAAATAGAGGGGAGCATCTAGTTGAATATTAACATGAAGTCTAAGTTAATAACTATATCCTTCCATA
The DNA here is from genome assembly GCF_965140295.1 of Lepidochelys olivacea. Taxonomy (NCBI): domain Eukaryota; kingdom Metazoa; phylum Chordata; order Testudines; family Cheloniidae; genus Lepidochelys; species Lepidochelys olivacea. Next base: position 106,498,745 of record NC_140417.1, read on the forward strand.
ATGGTTTAATTTTTACTTCTCTATGTTAATTTTAAAATGTAAATAATTTAAAGGTTTCTTTCACAGAAACAGGATTAAAAAATAGATGTCTATTGTCACATAATGCTTATTTAATATTAATCACAATGATCAAAAATTAATATTAATCAAGACTGTAAAAGAGAAAAAAATATGTAACTAGGTTCTTGAGTCTTTTCAGTGTTCATTTGTAAATAGCGTTCCTGCAACATCATTGAAAGATATTTCCCAATTTCTGTAATGTTATTTTCTATTTCATATTATGTAACATTGTTTAATTTATGTCATTCTCCAATCCCCGGGTCCACTGATTTGTTTACATTTTCTTCATACTGATAAAATCCACTAGAAAAAGTCTGAAGTATTGAATTTGATAATTTATCAATTTATTATTACTGATAGCTCTTACTAGTATGTCTGGTATTTTATGCCATTTCTAAATCTGGTTAAACATGTATTTCCTAACACAGAAGTTACCTTAAATACTTGAACCCAACATATGCAGAGTTTTCTAGAAAACAAAAAAAAGTTAGTATGCCTTTTTTAGTATTACATCTAAAGCATCTAGGTGAGTCACGAGACTTATTATATGTGGAGATGGTAGTGGTGCTAATAATTAAGGTTTTCGGACACATCCCTTTAGAAGACCCTCTTTTCAATTGTTTATAACAGCTTTGCCAAACTTTAACTGTTCAGGCTAAAATTTTCCATGCTGGCTGTTAACCTCATGGGGGTAGAGGGAAGCAGCGGAATTTCAGCAAACATGTTTCAGCCATTTTCAAGATTAGAGAAAATACATTTCCCCCCGGTAAAATACTTCTTAGCACCACTTCATTGAGACTCCCTAAGCCTCCAGGCTTTGGTGCAGGGATTTCAAATTTAGCATGGCAGTAGCTTTTCTTGTTCCCATGAAAAACTGCCCAAATTATAAGCCTTTGAAAGATCTCAGTTCACACATGTTCAGTACAGATTTGTTAGTTTGGCACCTAAATTCTCTAAAGATTCCACCCCCACTGAGGATGCTTCATTCCCAGATTGCACTTGCTCCTCCCATCTGCCAGGTGCTGCTGTGACAGTGGACACAGGGAAGGAGAGCAGGAAAAACATCTCTTTTGTGCTCCCAGTGCTTGTCCTGCTGCAGCCCAGGCAGTGTGGAGATGGAGGAATCAGCCTGGCTGGAATGCAGTAGAATGAGGAATCAGGCCTGAAGGGTGGGGCGGAAGCGACAGAGAGGAAGACTGGGACTGAAAAATAATGGGACTGTCTAGCAAAGAGAGTGGGATCGGTGGGATACAGACTGAGATTGCATTAAGAGCCTGGGGAGACTGGAGCAGAGAGGCATTGTAGGGACTGAGATGGTAAGGAGCCTGGGAGAGAGTGTGACGGGAGAGATTGGATGGTGGAGGGAAGACTTGGACTTAGACAAGGAGACCAGAGGGAAAGATTTAGATTTCTTTTCTCTTTATCCGCCACACATCCTCAGGTGCATAGGGCATCCACCCAGTTTCCACCATTTATTTAGGTCTTGTGCTCTGTGCAGGCTTCTGAGTCCTGTTGACGGATTTAGCTTCTTTCTTTATTGCTCTGCATCATGTTTCCTTAGGTCACCCTTTTTTTTCCTCTTCCCAGGTGGTGTCCATGTTATCTCTTGACGTGGAAGTCATGTTGGTGGCATCATTAATAGCGTGCCCTAAATATGTCCATCATTGTCTTCTTATCATGTTTGATGCTTTAGGTTGGTTTGCTCTACATAGAATTTCTGATGTTGCAAGAAACTTTTTTCCAATGGACTTTGAAGACATTCCACAGGCATTTACTTTGGAATGAGTTGATCTTCTTACAATTTCTGTTGTAGATTTCCATGACTCTGCTCCATAAAGGAGGACAGACATGATGCTGGTGTTAAAAATCCATATTTTCATGAGTGGCAATCATACTACTATTTCAAATCTTTTCAAGCTTATGAAAGCTGTTTGCTGTTTTTTATATTTATTGCTTGACATGTAGCATGGTGTCACCATCACTGCACGCCTGACTCCTTAAACAGGTAAAATTATTTCTTCCTAGTGTTTCTGAGTCTACGCTAATGGTTGCTTTTGGGACACCAATAGCCATATATTGTCCTCCCCTTGTTTATCAACAAACCAACGTGTTTTGCTGTGTCTGCCAAAAGCTGGATTTTTTTTCTATTAAATAATGTGTCAAACTAAGCAGGAAAATGCCATCAGCAAAAACAAGGTCACCCAATTGTGCTTTATCCACTTAGACTGGCTAGGCAAAAAGACTGGAATTGGATTAGAAGCCTGGGTAAGGGAGTGGAGACTGTGATTGATTAGGCAAGGAAACAGACTGGGACAAGGAGCCAGAGAAAAGGCAGAGACTGGTATATAGAGTTGGAAGTGGCGAGAAGCAAGACTATCATAGAGACAGTCTGTCTGAGGGGACAAAGGCAGAATGGGTCAGGTCTTGTGGATGCAGAAAGAGGGACAGAAGAGTATGACCACTTAGAGCACACCCCCAGGAGAACCTAGAAACGAACCTAAGATTCCTCTGCTGTCAGCGACTATTTGTGAAACCCAATGACAAAGTGTTTCTCTCATCCACCTCTAATGGCTAGTCCCCATAAAGGATGACAAGCTACGACTGTTATCAGTTACCAAGTTAGCTCAAGAAGGTCTATGAAGAGGATCTAAAGGTTCCAACACTGTGGATGATGCACACAGAGGTCAGTATAATTCCATATGAGGGAATTCCTATTTTTCAGTTTGCAACCTTGACATTTATAATTTCCTAGTTTTTTTTAAAGAAAGCAATCAAAAGTTAGGATAAACTCAAATTAGGATTGCCCGTTAATACTATTTTTTCAACAGCACACACCTAACTTTTTCAGTATGCAGAATGGACTTGGCATGGGATAAATCAGGACTGTGCAGTGAAAGAGAGTGGTCTGTAGGATAAGTGCTTCGTTTGCTGCAGAAGCTGAAAGGTGTGTACTGAATGCAGGGGGTTGGAAGAAGAGAAAGTGTGGTCTCATGGTTAAGGCAGCTGAGCACTATCCTGGAGAATTGGTTTCTAACCCTACCTCTATCACAGAGTTTCTATGTGATGCAAGGCAAATCACAAACTAAACTTTGCACAGACGTCCACTAAATTGTGTATTCCTCATTTTATGAATGTCAAAATAAGACCCCCGGAGCTGAGCACTCACATCTGCAACTGAAGTTACTAGAAACTGTGTTTTGAACATTTAAAGGGCTATATAAAATACCAAGTATTCTGAAAAAATCAGGTCCTAGGTGACTCAAATTGGGGCACCCAAAATTAGTGGACACTTTTGACCTTAGTCACTCTGTGCTTCAGTTCCCCATCTATAAAATGGTGGTAATACTACTACCTCACAGCACAGTGGAATTGGGAAAATAAATTAGTTAACATTAGTGAAGCACTCAATTGCTACAGTATCATAGAAAAGTCCAAGAGGAAATTAATTTTGTATTCAGATCACTGTTTTAATAGTGTGCAGTGAATAAGGCATGGGACAATATACATGGATTGCATAAGCAACCTTAATTCTGGAATTTACTAATTTTTGGCTACTTCACTTTGCAACCTTAATATTCTCTTAGCATAATTACTGGCTGCAATATTTATAAGCTTTGTGTAAAATACAGGCTACATGATATTTCAGTATATAATCCTATATTGATCTATTCTCACATAGCACATATGTAATTCCCATTTACACTAATGGCAGCTGCACACAAATGGCATTTAACTGAAATTATATTTTGTGTTCATGTGAGAGTTATCCCATTCATTAACTACTGCACTTCAATTTATAGTTTGAAATTGTCTGTTTGTTGACAAAGAAACACATTGCTTCCTTGAATTAATAACTTGCCTCTAAATTTCAGTGTTCATGGAGGAGATTAAAAATAGACTTAGTTGAACTTCAGTGTATCTAATATTGTGGAACTTTTTCTTAATTTAGGTTGCCTACCTATTTACGATTGAAGAAATTAAATAAATAAATAAACAGAATCAATCAATAAATACAGACCTGGATTGGAAATGACATGATTTTCAACTAAAAAGTCAGCTCTTCACTGATGGAACTAAAAGACCCTTTTGATCAGTTGAAACATAAACTTCAATAACTACGTTTTATAAATATTTTCAAGTTAGGCTTTTTTTTTTTTTTAAATGGGTCACTCCAAAACAATGCTAATAAATAAACAAAACACTTTTTCTTATAATTTAGTTTTGCAGCTCCTCAGTTTTCACCTTTCAATTGCACCATCTTTTTCAGTTAACTAGTGGAAATGTTTTTACATTTTAAACTATGCAGTTTAGGATTTTTTATCTTTACCTTACTTATACCTAAACTGATAAATGAAAAAACATGGCATGTCTCTTTTCAAATGTGCTTTGTCACATGGGCATGTTTTAATATTGTACTAACTTTTCCTTTCCACTGCATATAGGCCTAGTTCTATTGCACTTTTAATCACAGTATCCTGCCAATACCAAACCATTAAAAGATAAGACAACAGAAGTGCCATTAAGATTCAGAATGTCTATTCTTTGATGACACATGATATGTCAATATTTGCTGGTCCCTCATTTGAGCAGTTACTGTTTTGACATTTTTATTTTCCCAGGTGTGTGAAGAAATTTTTTAAAATACTCACCAGGTTCTCCATTTTTTTCATATAGATGATTCAGGGAAAATATGACTAATTTTTAAAAATCAGTTTTTAGTGGGAGCAAGATGCAAAGAATTTACACCACATTACATCAGTATCATATTATCAACAGCCACAACTGTTCCTTAGCAACTTACCAAAGAAGTATTTGCATTTGCCAACACGAAAAACACTCCTGCCTGTTCTGCAAAGCTTATCCACATCTTTGAGCCATTGATAATATAGTAGTCTCCCTTCTTATCAGCATGAGTCTTCAAAGAAAATGCATCACTGCCAGATCCAACCTCAGAAAGGCAGAAACTGCCTGTCTATCAATTGAAGGGAAAACTACATTATAGGTTTTATTTAAAATATATGCATAGCATGCAACATTAATATAAGACTTGAAAGGAAAAAAAGTATAAAGTTGTTAAATATTTCAACCATCTTAACCTACATATTGCGGGTAGTATCAGTTAGGTTTATAGGTGTGAAGACATGGTTGTCTAGAGGTTAGAGCTAGGGAGAACGAAGTCATGACTTTTGCAACATCTTCCCTGCTCTCCCAGACTTACTTACTACCTTATAAGGTTTTGTGAGGATTAATATTGGTATAGTACTGATCCTTGGATAAAAGCATGTCCTCTGGAATGGTGGCTGAAGCATGAAGGGGCATATGAATGTCTAGCATATCTGGCACGTAAATACCTTGCAACGCTGGCGACAAAAGTGCCATGCGAATTCCCATTCTCACTTTCAGGTGACACTGTAAATAAGAAGCAGTCAGCAGTATCTCCCATAAATTTAAACAAACTTGTCTGTCTTAGCAATTGGCTGAACAAGGAATAGGACTGAGTAGACTTGTAGGCTCTAAAGTTTTAGACGGTTGTGTTTTTGAGTGCAGTTATATAACAAAAAAAGGTTTACACTTTCACGATAAAGAGAGACTGCACTACAGCACTTGTATGAGGTGAATTGAAAAATACTATTTTTAAAATCATTCTTACAGTGCAAATATTTGTAATAAAAAATAATAATATAAAGTGAGCACTGTTTAATAAATTTCAATTGGTATTCTACTGTTTACCAAAGCTATTAATCACAATTAATTTTTTTTAATCGCAGTTAATTTTTTTGAGCTAATCGCGTGAGTTAACTGCAATTAATCAACAGCCCTAGTACTAACTAGCTAACTGTATTTCAGGGTTTGACCTACCAAGTAAGCTGTCTTAGTGGTTCTGCTGGAATGATGTGTTCTGCCAAAAAGAAAAAAAAACCCAGAGTATGGCAACTGTTCTGGGACCTCAGTTAAGGAGACAGGGCAGATTACAGACTGATACCAATTTCTGTAACTCATGCTGAGTAGTTCCTTACAATTTGTCCCACTGAAATCTATGGGTAACAGAGTAGATACTAAATACAAGTACAGGTTATAGAATCTAGGTCCTAAGCACTAGAACATTTATGCAATACTGTAAATAACATGATTTACATACTTGAAAAAGTCTAATATTCTAAATACCTTTTTCTAACAAACAAGCAGAAAAATCTCACATTTCTGCCTGACGTCTTGATGTTAGAATACTGTCAAACTGACCTCGATGTGTTGTCACAACCCAATCTTACATGAGCTGCATTCAGATTTAATTTTGGTACTCCCGAGTTGCAAGAACAGCATGAGTATGCACCACAACTCACTACATTCACAGAGACACTTATCTGGGCTTCCTACTATTCTACAGCACCACAGTATTGCTTTCTGCATATTACAGTGTATTACTGAGTGATTACATGGATACATATCCCTCAAGTCCACTGCTTTTAAGTTCTTCTCCACAGCAAGTCAAGATTCTTATCAAACTCTATTTAGGATTCCTAATAAAAATATATATATATTTAGGAGTATTCATGATGATTCCATATAGAACAACCTTTTTTGCTTTGCTGATGTTAATGTACACATAATAATCATTCCTTTCCCCCACCCAATTCACTAGTGATAAACACTGTGCCTCTTTTTTTTTAAAAAATAAAAACCTTGTTTATTGTTAAATTCACATCAAAGAACAGTACAAATTGCTGTAAGACAGACAGAATAGGGTAAAAATCTCCTGGAAAAGTTTGGTTCAGGAGAAACTACTAAAAATGCAATCCTCTATTTTTTACATATATGTAACTCCAATTGAAGCCCATGGGAGTTGTGTGCAAAAGGACTGCAGAATCAGCCCCAAATTTCTGAAAAACGTGCAACAGACTTTTCGATTTTCCCCTTCACCCTCCAGATGAAGGGGATATATCTGTGTACATGGAATGACAGATTTCAGGTCTCAAATAGAATTCCAATGTTTGCATATGACGATATTGCCTTAAAATGTAATGCATCATTTAATTCTCTAAATGGACACTAACATTATGAAATCATATAAAATTTTATGTTATTTCATAAAGGACATACTTAACTCACCAAATCTTTAGCCAATCTGGGCAAATAAGTTCTCTTTTGTTCTTCTGTTCCATATGTAATAAACAATTTATTCGTAACTGTGTTCTGGAGTTCACACAGAAGAGCTACAGCTGGGTCAACCTTGGCCAATTCCTCTACCACCAGTATGGTAGAAAAAAATGAAGATCCAGTTCCTCCATACTCTGGTCCAAGCTCAATACTCATTAGCTAAAAGGGAGAGAATGAAATACAACTGTTCTGGGGAGATCATCACAGACAGTAATTTAGGCTGACAAGATTTTCAAATATTTTCACTACTGGAAAAAAAATTACTTCAGAGGTAAGAAGCAATTAAAATACTTTTGTGCAAGTCAGAGAATATAAAATCTCTTCAGATCCCTCTGCAATGCCTGCAATAAATTAACCAGCTAATAGTCACTGCAGAGGGGTCAAGATAGGGTTATTTACTCATACAAAAAACAAAATACAGAGCTATCAACACATATGCGATTCATCATCATGACTACTCTGATATAGTTATGTCAGAATTTAAATGTCAGAATGAAACACAACATTTTAACTTTTCTAACTGTAATTTCTCACTAAACATCGATTTAGGGTTGAAAACAGAAAAGGTTTCATTCATTCAAACGACTTAATCTAAAACAAAAAAAAAGTTGCACAACTGGCAGTAACATTTAATAACAATGTAACCCTTGAATTAAAATAATAAAATATGCAGACCCCTTGTTCAAATAGTCCTTGCAGTACAGATTCATCCATTTCTGCATTTGCATCCATTGCTTTTACCAAAGGTGCAATTTGGTCTTGAGCAAATTTTTTCACTATAATGAAGAAAAAGAAAGGATGTAAGTATTCTAGCCAATTCTTTAAATAATATCTGAGTCAGCAATTTAGTATTTGTAGCAAGGCATATGTACCATTCAGTGCCTAATGCAGGGAGATCCCAAAGATATCCAACACCCTAACCCAGTGGTGTCCCAGGAAGGAAGATCAAGTGCTCCAGAGAGCAATATGGGTGTTTTGGGTTAAGAGGTTTAACAGTTTCAGCTAGATGCAAGTCCCTGTGCTGACATAAGTGGGCACTACCAATTTACAGCTCAGACCCTTTTTAAATTTCTGAGAGTTCTCATATGAGAGCACTTTGCTGACCAAAAGTCAGGTCAGAAACCCTGGAGACATAAGAGCTCTCCTGTTTAGTTTGTTTGATATTTATATTAGGGTTTTTTTTTGTTTTTTAAGAGGTTACAGACTTAAAAATGCTTTCAGCGAATGTGGCCAGACACCTTGCTGGAGTGTATTATTTTGGTCGAACAAGAACCCTGTAAATGGTAAACTGGAAAAAGGTTTTTTGCTTAATCTATTTCTTCTGTTTACTCTCTCTAGCTGATCAGGCCATGGCCCAGTTACAACTATTTTGATCCAATTCCTAGTGGATAGGTCTCCATATCACAACTTGGGGGAGGCTTTCGCTCTGCCCTCAAGCCCCCATCAACCATTGCCCCCATTTCTGTCCCTCTTTGAAAACAAGCCCCAGTGACTCCACAGTGATCCCTGCACTCTTCCTGCACGCTCTGCCTAGTCCTCAGTGTGTGGCGTCACTGCTTAGCCCTGCCGTTCCACAGGAAGGAGGGCTGTCAAGAGAGAGTCAGGCTGTTTTGGACAGAGAGATGGGGGGTGAGATGATCACGGACAGTTAAAGGACTAACATGCATCCAGTGGCTCCATGTTAAGAGTTTGAACAGCAAGTTACCCATTTCTTTCATCATCATCTCTTCTTCTGTAAGTGTGTCAAGGGGAGCACACACTACCCGCTCATTGGCTAGGTTTGCCATAGCTTCTGATTTGGATGATTTACAGACACTAGGAGGAGCCTTCCAAGAAGCCAAGTAGATTGGCATGTTTCTTCTTAGCTGTTGACAAATAATAATAAAGAAAGTTATAAAAACTGATTTTGATGCACAGAAAACATTGTTCAAGTATTCATAAACAGGAATATAAATTTTCACCCAATGTTTTTATTCTCTATTCAGTAACTGAAAAAGAAATACAATTACACATAATTAATTATTTTCAATTATACTAATTTCAAGTTTTTGAGCACTTGCAACAAAGGGGCTCGACCAATTTAATTTCCTTTCAACCTGTGTCTTTCAGTCCTACAAACTATTTTCTTCCTGTCAGTTTTCTATACCTTGGTAAACATATTGTTATTTTGACAAGGATTCAAAAATATTAATGTTTTTAAAATGTGAATAGTTTTGAGAATTGCAGCTACCAGCTAGAATCTGTTTTCAGTACTGCTAATATTAGAAGCTTTCTGGAATGTTCACGTTAATAGCTGTACATTTTAACAAATTTTATCTCCAATCAAAACATAATTGTATTAAATTCTAAAAGTTTCTTTACAATAATAGTCCTATTCACTGTTTTCAGTGGGTCTGCCTTGAGACCAATCAACTAGTAATGCTAGCAACTACATGGACTGTTGTACAAATACTCTATTTTTATTAAAGCTTGAATGCGTTTTTATTTTTGTTCTTGTTCCTAACTGTTATGCAGCCCCAGCATCCAAATCATTCAGCTACAATGCATATTATTAAACATGTGGCTAAAATAATTTTACAACTTACGGCACAACTGTGATAGAACTTGTCAAAATAAACTGTAATCTAACATTTTATAACTTTAAGAGTGAGTACGCACTTCAGAAAAGATGCAATTATATAAAAACATGTTTCTACTTAATTACTTTAAATCCCAGAGTTGGTGTAATGAAAATGACGATAAGCAGCAGACTGCCAACTGGTAATAAGCCTTAACGGACTGATTATTTTTAAATGTCAAAAAGCGATACAGCACAAAGAGCTGAAATTAGGAAATTCGCTGTAAAGGTTCTGCAAATATTCTTATCTCTGACTCCACACTCACTTGCCAACCACCTACACTGCACTCAAGTCACATCAGGGGCCAATGGTGATCTAGCTGAAGCAAAGAATGGGTTGTGCATACAGCCTATATCATGGTTGTGAGGTAGTTTGTAGGCTTACATTTACAGTATGGTAGTTAAAGGATTGTAGTCCATATAGAAAGTGTGCATAAGATATGGTATTTTGACAGCATCGTAGATGGATGCAAAATTGTTGGCGGGTAAGTAGAGCATGGGAGATAATTACAGCATAAATTAGTTAAGGCTATTTGGAGAAATATGAATTCTTTAGCATTCAAAGATTTTTTTTTTTTAAATAGCTGCAACATTCTAACAACATTTCTTTTGGATAACAACAGATTTCAGTTTCAAATTTTGATGGATTTATTAAAATCTGAAGAATGTTTGAGGATGCCCATAACATATAAATATTTATTTACTTATTAATGTTGCTATGGAACACTAGATTAATGATAGCATGCTATGTGTGTTTCAGGCTCACTTTATTAGCAGGACTGAAAGTTAAATGCTTTAACCATTAATAAAGCTGCATGAAAAAATGAAGCAAAAAAAATAATTTAAATGTCTTCTTCAAAATATTTGTTCCAAATTGAGAAACTTAAGTTCAACACATATCAAAAAGTCCAATAATTTTATAACATTAACTAGAGAAGGGGCAGACAATAGAAGGACGGAAAGAATGGGATGACAAGATAAGAAAATGACCTTTGCAGTCACATTCTGAATGGATATGAGCGAGGCAAGACTGCAATTGTCAAAGCCAGTGAGAAGATTATTGAAGTAATTGAGATACAAGATGATAATAGTTTGGATGAGAGTTTTAGGTCTGTGGATGGGTAGAAAAAGCCAAATTATAGTAATGTTATGCAGAAAGAATCAGCAAGATTTAGATGCAGCCTGGAGGTGAGGACCTACAGAGGTCTGAGTGGAAGATATTTAGTTTAACAAGTTCACAGAACAATAGGTGCTCCAAAGGTTTGCTTTTGCCTTCGAAAATGGCCATTTTTGGAATCTTTATCTTTTGAAAATGGCCTGGGTCTGGAGGAGGGAGGCAGACAGGCTCAGAACCAGGAGGGGGGGCGTGTGTGTGGGTGTGTGTGTCAGGCTCGGGGCAGGGGAGGGGTAAGGGGGGCCGGGAGCAGATGTATTTGGGCAGGGGGGCATGAGGGGCTCCAGGCTAGGGTGACCAGTTGTCTGATTTTCGACTGGAACACCCGGTGGAAAAGTGACCCTGGTGGCTGCGGTCAGCACCGCCAACCGGTCGTTAAAAGTCTAGTCGGCAGTGCTGCGGAGCCAAGGCAGGCTAGTCCCTACCTGTCCTGGGGCAACGCGCTGTGATGCTAGGCGGAAGGGCCACAAGGCTCCATGCACTGGCCCCGCCCCAAGCACCGGCTCTGCACTACTATTGGCCGGTTCTCGGCAAATGGGAGCTGGGGAGGGGGCGGTGCCTGCGGGTGAGAACAGCGTGCCTCACAGAGCCTCCTGCCCCCACCTAGGAGCTGGACCTTCTGGGGCACAGCATGGTGCCCCAGGATAGACAGGCAACCTGCCTTAGCCCCACTGATTGGGAGCCTCCCAAAGTAAGTCCACGCCCCAACCCCTGCCTCAACCCTGAGGCCCCCGCAAAACCTGGAGGCCCCTCTTACAGCCCAAACACCTCACCCCCAGCCCCACCCCAGAGCCTGCACCTCCTCCTGCATCCCAACCTCCAACCCTGAGCACCCCCAGACCCCCCTCCTGCACCGCCAGACCAGAGTCCCCACCTCCTGCCCCAGCCCAGAGCCCCCTCCCGCACCCTGAACCCCTCATCCCCAGCCCCACCCCAGAGCCCTCACCCCCTCCTGCACCCCAACCCCCTCTCGCACTCCGAATCCCTTGATCCCATCCCCCAGCCTGGAGCCCCCTCTGACATCCCAAACCCCTCATCCCTGACCCCACCCCAGAGCCCACACCTCACCCCAGAGACAATACCACCTCCCACACCCCAACCCCCTGCCTCAACCCGCAGGCCCCTCCCGCACTCCAAATTCCTCAGCCCCACCCCCCAGTTTAGAGCCCCCTCCAGCACCCTTAACCCCTCACCCCCTCCCACACCTCAACCCCGTGCCTCAAGCCACAGCCCCCTCCCGCACTGCGAATCCCTCAGCCCCACCCCCCAGTTTGGAGTCCCCTCCAGTGCCCCAAACCCCTCATCCCCAGTCCCAGCCCAGAGCCCGCACCCCCAGCCGGAGCCCTCACTCCCCTCCCCCCGCGCCCCAACCCCCTGCCCTCGCCCGGAGTCCCCTCCCACCCCCCGAACCCCTCATTTCTGGCCCCACCCCAGAGCCCGCACCCCCACTTAGAGCCCTCAGCCTCTCCTGCACCCCAGCCCCCGAGCCAGTGAAAGTGAGAGGGGCCCCCCCACAGGAAGGGGCGTGGTCTCAGGGAAGGGGCGGGGCCAGAGCGTTCGGGTTTTGTGCCTGTAGAAAGCTGACAACCCCGCTCCGGGCGCGGCCAGGCTCGGGGCAGAGGGGCGGGGCCTCCGCTCTCCGGGCGGACCCGGCACCCCGCAGCGCCTCCTTGGAGAAGGGGGCTCCCGGCCCGCGAGTAGAGCGGGGCAGAGGCAGCCCGACCCCTGCAGGTTCACGAGTCACCTTCGCGCAGCTCCGCCACAGCGCCGCTGCCGCCATGTTCGCTGCTGCTGCCGCCGCCGCCGCCGCCCCGGCTGCCGACTCCCCTTCGCCGGCGGCGAACCCAGCGAGCCCCTCCGCCGCTCGGGCTCGCAGCAGCGGCCGTCCAGCGCCACGGCCACCGCGCGCGGACTGCGCCTGCGCGGGGCTCGCCAGTCTCGCGAGGTGGGAGGAACGGGGCGGGCGGGGCGACTACTACGGGAGACACTCACAACAAACATGGCGGCTGCGGTGGGTGTTGGGAGCGGTGGGGTGCAGGGGAGGTGAGTGATGCTCTCGCCCCGTAGCTCAGGAGCCGGGCTATGGGGGCGGGTGAGAGCCGCCCAGTGCCCTCATCCCCCAGGGGCCGCCGCCGTCGCCGCCTGTGACTAGCCCCCTTGTCTTCTCCACCCGGGGCCGCGGCCCTGTCCTCGGGGAGCAGGAGGCTGCAGTGGGGCTGGGGCCGAGGGCGGAAGCAGTGACAGCTCCCCGCCCTGCAGAGGCGGACCCCTGGGGGGCAGTGGGTCTTCTCTTCTGCCTCCAGGTGAGTGGGGGGGGCTTTCCTTGCTCTCTGTCTGGCTCCCAGGTGAGTGGGTGGGATGTGTGTGTGGCCCCCGGCGGGATAGGGTGCCCCCGCTCTTTGCCACTCGCTCCCGGAGTTAAGGGAGGAGGCCCACGGGGGTTTTTCCCTTCTCCAGAAATGGGGTGGCCGTTTCTTTCTCTTGCACCGCTCCGCCGGGGAGACAGATGGCGAGGGCGGATGGCCGACAGATGCACCTGGCGCGGTTCCAAAGGTGGTCTAATTTTTAACAAAACTTAAACCGACACAAACGAGGGGTATTGAATGTGGGATGGGTGTGAGAGATCCGTCTTCGGGAAGTGTTTTCTCTGGCCTGGAGTTCATAGCACCCCCTTGGGAATGGATATGAATCTGCTATAAACCCTCTTTTCTTTCAATCGAGTTTGCTTAACAGAATTCTGCAGTGGTAGTGTTGTTTTCCTCCCATGTTTGGCTCCTACCAGGCAACTGGTGTGGGAAGCAGTGCTCTGAATGGGGTGTGGAGAATCTGGTTCTTGGCCTTTGTATGAAGACTTATTTGTGTCACAGACTTTGAAGAGTGCCAGGTGGGAGCTCTTTGAAAAGTTGTTAGTAACTTTTTGTGAGGAATTAATTCTCAGGTCATGAAACTGTGTTTAAAACCTTGAGCATTATGTGGGACTGCTTTAGATCCTGATTTTCCCCTCCTCCTCCTGGTACTCCTTGGGAAGAAAGTAATAGAATAAGTCACATGACAGTTACTGGGGTTCACAGGTGTTTGATTCTTCGCTTTATGAAAGAATCCCTTCATTCTGAGATACTCAGCTAGTGGTTTCATAGCAGGCTGAGATGGTATCAGAGAGACTTCCTTGAAGGAAAATGTGACACTTCATATGTATGTTTGCTTGCTGTCAAAGGTTTTCAAACTGCTTGTTTGTGTCACAGCTATTTCAGAGCCATGGTATCTGAAGTGTAGGAGCAAACCAGAAGGCTCCACAGTGCATGTGTGTGAATTTTTACTTTAAGAGACCTGTAGAAGACTTCAGTAATATTTTACGTAAGGCTTTCATATTAAAGCATTCTATAGCATTTTTTAGAATATATGCATACAGCACTGCTGAAATGCAGCTAGCTTTAGGGTGAATGGGGGTATCCAGGCAGACAACCAGTGCCCACCCAGTACTCTATACAACAGTGAAGTATAGGATGGAAAATGTTGCCCAAGAACAATTAATTAAACAAACCCCCTATTCTTAAAGAATGTGCTATAAAAAACTCTGTGACGCTTGTAGTAGGTAGAATCTCGGAATACTATATACGGCCTGTCAAAATTATCATGAAAACTTACCAGTTAAGGTACAAAATCTATTACCCTTCCATTTTCCACGATGCTTGGTGGTGCATTAAAAAAAATTATATTCTCCACATGAGTAGAATTTCATAAGAGTAGTTTGAGATGTCATCTAAAAATTACACACTAAAATATATAGCTTAATTTATTCTGTTCAGGTACCCATAGCCATGTCATGAGCAACTTTAGTATGTAATATGATTAGTATCTGTCAGCTGTGGTTTTTTTCTCTCTCTCCTCTCTCTTGGGGAAAAATTGTGTGCATTTTTTTTTAAATGCATGATATGCTATTTGTTCATTTAAGCAAGGTCACAGAAGTGTTCCTTGCATGCGAAACAGAAAATGGTGAGGTTTGAGTTAGTTTTTAAATCCTGTTGGGAATTTACGAACATCAGAAGGATGAGGGGCATCTGAGGTTCAGTGGAGTTGAATGGAGGGAATGGAGTTAATTTAAACATGATGGTCAGACCACTAAATCATATCTTTTGTCTTTCCCCAGTTGCACTTTTCAGTATTCATTCATCTGTTAGAGTTTTTCAGACTGAAATGTTACTGTGTAAATTACCACATGAATCAATTTTCCCCTTGAAGCAAAGAGTATCACAATAGACTCTTTGGTGAAAATATAGTTCTTTTAAATGTTGATTCCTGTTGAGCCATCCCAAAACTCAATTTTCTAATCTTCATTGTTGAATGGTTTAGTCCAGTGGTGCGCAAACTTTTCCATTCGCAGGCCCCCACCCTCCCCCCCACCATTAATAGAATTTGTCATACCCCTTCTCCATTACTTGTGAGCTGAAACTATTTTTCATGCCAGAAGGTGGAGGGGGAAAAACAGAGATGACTGTTCGTTCATTTAGTTTAGTGTTATAGTGTCTAACTCACTTGAAAGGTCCCAGGCTCTCAACTATTCTTTTATATGTTACCAGTTTGTCTTTTAATATAAATTATTAATCATTAAATGAGTTTTAAAATTAGAGAATCAAAATTAATTTTAAAAGCATAGTAGGCCTGCAGTAGTTATGAAACTTAAATTGTTGAAAATAAGCCAGCCTGTGCTTTTATTAATATGTTGTTGGTTTGTTTTTTTTAAAGGGTGAAAGGCTAAAGTTTCTTCACACCACCCGGCCCCCAACTCTTCCCCTCCCGAACCTTTGGCACCCCCCTGTTTGTGCACCACTGGTTTAATCCCTATATTTGACATGCCTTAAAGTTATAACTTGGTGAGACATGGCCTCTGGAATCTAAATTGCTTTCTCCCATCCCCCTCCCCCGCCCCCTTTTTAATGCATGAGCTGGTATCTTTGTTTTACTGCAGGAGTCACCAACAAATGGAACACAAGTTAACTTAAACCTAGAGGAAGCTGATATCTGAAAGAGGGTAGGCAAAATTGATGTGTAAAGGTGTGCCCAGAGTTAACTTACAGTGATCAGAAGAGAGAATAGTGGACCATATTCAGTCCTGCCATAAAAGGGCACGACTCTTTGGAAGCCAATAGAGTGGCATGCTTGTATTAATTTAGATGGAATAAATGAGCTAAAGGTGGTGACAAAACCCAGTCATTGTCTAATGTTAAACAGAGTTATACAAGGCCTGTAGCTTGGTATACAGAGATCTCAGCCTGCTTAGCATCATGGCAAACACACCATTAAAAATCTTTTTAACCTTGTATTAAAGGTACAGAAAAGAATGAAATTATTAAAACCTTTGAAATGCAAAGTATTAAATAAGGCTTTCATTGTAACAGTATTTTTTGTTCCCTTTCCCTTTAGGAGCATGTTTTTAAAAGGAGAAACCCCCTGTTGTTAGTGTCTTAGATGGTATCAAAAGATGGTAATAACTGTCCTTTTGGGGAAAAGAGAAGAAGTTAGTTGAGATGGGCTGGAGATGTTGCTGCTGCTGTTGTTTTTCAGTTCATCTTAGAAGGAAAAGCCCCCTTGTTTGACAGTCTCTTACATGGCATTAAAGATGGTAATAACTATCATCCTAGGTGATGTTTGGGATTCAGCTGGAGATGGTAGGGGGGGCAATGTCATCTGGGCTTCTCTCTTTGGCTCGTTCTGTTTAGGACACCTCTCAGGATCAAGATGATGAAGACCTAGGGACCCAGGAAGCTGGGGGTTGGCAACGGTGATACTGACACTCACTCCAGTAGCCTCTCTCTGTTCTCTCCATATGTCCTCACAAAATCTTTCTTTTAAGGACCCCAAAAAGGGAGTGAGGGTGGAATAGCCTATCCCCTCATTATTTTGTCCACCAGTTGGGCCTAATATTTGACATACCAATCTTAGCTTATTAACTTCTGGCTCCACATATCCTGTTTTTATCAAGTGTAATTTTAACAGTCCCTGAGTCATATCAACTAGGCCTTTTTATTTAGACTAATTCAGTTATTCTGTCTTCCATTTGGACTTCTATCCATCAACCTTTGTTGTTACAGAGTACTGTAACATTTTATGAATTTATACATACTTATTACCATTGAGCTCACATTTTGGGTAAATTTGTAGGCCCAATTGTCACAACAGCACCCACTTACTCCACGGCTGAATTTCAGCCGCTGTATCAGATTCCAAAAATAGCAGATAAAGCCTATCTTAGGAAACCTCCACTGGTTAACCCCATTCCAATAATTTTTTAGACACAATTGATACCAGTAATCAATGTTGATAAACAAGGACATAAATAACCCATTGGAATGTTGGCTAGTGTTGAGCAAGAAAGAAAGGAAAATGGAAAAATCATGTTTAACAAATGAAAAAAGATGTCAAGTAGGGAAACCCCTTTGACTTATTTTCAAACCAAGGGTACCTGGGGATCTTTCTCACCTATCAATTTAGTTTTGTTGTGGTTTTACCTTCAGGTGGTTTTAGTGTGACAGTTGTTAGAAAGGTTTCAGAGTAACAGCCGTGTTAGTCTGTATTCGCAAAAAGAAAAGGAGTACTTGTGGCACCTTAGAGACTAACCAATTTATTTGAGCATGAGCTTTCGTGAGCTACAGCTCACTTCATCGGATGCATACCGTGGAAACTGCAGAAGACATTATATACACACAGAGACCATGAAACAATACCTCCTCCCACCCCACTGTCCTGCTGGTAGTAGCTTATCTAAAGTGATCATCAAGTTGGGCCATTTCCAGCACAAATCCAGGTTTTCTCGCCCTCCGCCCCCCCCCCCCCCACACAAACTCACTTTCCTGCTGGTAATAGCCCATCCAAAGTGACCACTCTCCCTACAATGTGCATGGTAATCAAGGTGGGCCATTTCCAGCACAAATCCAGGCTTTCTCTCTCTCACACACACACACACACAGAAACTCACTCTCCCGCTGGCAATAGCTCATCCAAACTGACCATTCTTCAAGTTTAAATCCAAGTTTAACCAGAATGTCTTGGGGGGGAATGGGGCGGGTTAGGAAAAAACAAGGGGAAATAGGCTACCTTGCATAATGACTTAGCCACTCCCAGTCTCTATTTAAGCCTAAATTAATAGTATCCAATTTGCAAATGAATTCCAATTCAGCAGTTTCTCGCTGGAGTCTGGATTTGAAGTTTTTTTGTTGTAAGATAGCGACCTTCATGTCTGTGATTGCGTGACCAGAGAGATTGAAGTGTTCTCCAACTGGTTTATGAATGTTATAATTCTTGACATCTGATTTGTGTCCATTTATTCTTTTACGTAGAGACTGTCCAGTTTGACCAATGTAAATGGCAGAGGGGCATTGCTGGCACATGATGGCATATATCACATTGGTGGATGTGCAGGTGAACGAGCCTCTGATAGTGTGGCTGATGTTATTAGGCCCTGTGATGGTGTCCCCTGAACAGATATGTGGGCACAGTTGGCAACGGGCTTTGTTGCAAGAATAGGTTCCTGGGTTAGTGGTTCTGTTGTATGGTATGTGGTTGTTGGTGAGTATTTGCTTCAGGTTGCGGGGCTGTCTGTAGGCAAGGACTGGCCTTCTCCCAAGATTTGTGAGAGTGTTGGGTCATCCTTCAGGATAGGTTGTAGATTCTTAATAATGCGTTGGAGGGGTTTTAGTTGGGGGCTGAAGGTGACGGCTAGTGGCGTTCTGTTATTTTCTTTGTTAGGCCTGTCCTGTAGTAGGTGACTTCTGGGAACTCTTCTGGCTCTATCAATCTGTTTCTTCACTTCCTGCAGGTGGGTATTTTAGTTGTAAGAAAGCTTGACAGAGATCTTGTAGGTGTTTGTCTCTGTCTGAGGGGTTGGAGCAAATGCGGTTGTATCGCAGAGCTTGGCTGTAGACGATGGATCGTGTGGTGTGGTCAGGGTGAAAGCTGGAGGCATGTAGGTAGGAATAGCGATCAGTAGGTTTCCGGTATAGGGTGGTATTTATGTGACCATTGTTTATTAGCACTGTAGTGTCCAGGAAGTGGATCTCTTGTGTGGACTGGACCAGGCTGAGGTTGATGGTGGGATGGAAATTGTTGAAATCATGGTGGAATTCCTCAAGGGCTTCTTTTCCATGGGTCCAGATGATGATGATGTCATCAATATAGCGCAAGTAGAGTAGGGGCTTTAGGGGACGAGAGCTGAGGAAGCGTTGTTCTAAATCAGCCATAAAAATGTTGGCATACTGTGGGGCCATGCGGGTACCCATAGCAGTGCCGCTGATCTGAAGGTATACATTGTCCCCAAATGTAAAATAGTTATGGGTAAGGACAAAGTCACAAAGTTCAGCCACCAGGTTAGCCGTGACATTATCGGGGATAGTGTTCTTGACGGCTTGTAGTCCATCTTTGTGTGGAATGTTGGTGTAGAGGGCTTCTACATCCATAGTGGCCAGGATGGTGTTATCAGGAAGATCACCGATGGATTGAAGTTTCCTCAGGAAGTCAGTGGTGTCTCGAAGGTAGCTGGGAGTGCTGGTAGCGTAGGGCCTGAGGAGGGAGTCTACATAGCCAGACAATCCTGCTGTCAGGGTGTCAATGCCTGAGATGATGGGGCGCCCAGGATTTCCAGGTTTATGGATCTTGGGTAGTAGATAGAATATCCCAGGTCGGGGTTCCAGGGGTGTGTCTGTGCAGATTGATCTTGTGCTTTTTCAGGAAGTTTCTTGAGCAAATGCTGTAGTTTCTTTTGGTAACTCTCAGTGGGATCAGAGGGTAATGGCTTGTAGAAAGTGGTGGTGGAGAGCTGCCGACCAGCCTCTTGTTCATATTCCAACCTATTCATGATGACAACAGCACCTCCTTTGTCAGCCTTTTTGATTATGATGTCAAGTTGTTTCTGAGGCTGTGGATGGCATTGTGTTCCGCATGGCTGAGGTTATGGGGCAAGTGATGCTGCTTTTCCACAATTTCAGCCCGTGCACGTCGGCGGAAGCACTCTATGTAGAAGTCCAGTCTGCTGTTTCGACCTTCAGGAGGAGTCCACCTAGAATCCTTCTTTTTGTAGTGTTGGTAGGGAGGCCTCTGTGGATTAATATGTTGTTCAGAGGTATTTTGGAAATATTCCTTGAGTCGGAGATGTCGAAAATAGGATTCTAGGTCACCACAGAACTGTATCATGTTCGTAGTGGTGGAGGGGCAGAAGGAGAGGCCCCGAGATAGGACAGCTGCTTCTGCTGGGCTGAGAGTATAGTTGGATATGTTAACAATATTGCTGGGTGGGTTGAAGGAACCATTCCTGTGGCCCCTTGTAGCATGTAGTAGTTCAGAAAGTTTAGTGTCCTTTTTCTTTTGTAGAGAAGCAAAGTGTGCATTGTAAATGGCTTGTCTAGTTTTAGTAAAATCCAGCCACGAGGAAGTTTGTGTGGAAGGTTGTTTTTTTATGAGAGTATCCATTTTTGAGAGCTCATTCTTAATCTTTCCCTGTTTGCTGTAGAGGATGTTGATCAGGTGATTCCGCAGTTTCTTTGAGAGCGTGTGGCACAAGCTGTCAGCATAGTCTGTGTGGTATGTAGATTGTAATGGATTTTTTTACCTTCAGTCCTTTTGGTACGATGTCCATCTGTTTGCATTTGGAAAGGAAGATGATGTCTGTCTGTATCTGTACAAGTTTTTTCATGCAGTTGATAGATTTCCACTCCATACGGCTAAATGCAGTGCCTTGCATAATGACAGGTTTCAGAGTAACAGCCGTGTTAGTCTGTATTCGCAAAAAGAAAAGGAGTACTTGTGGCACCTTAGAGACTAACCAATTTATTTGAGCATGAGCTTTCGTGAGCTACAGCTCACTTCATCGGATGCATACCGTGGAAACTGCAGAAGACATTATATACACACAGAGACCATGAAACAATACCTCCTCCCACCCCACTGTCCTGCTGGTAATAGCTTATCTAAAGTGATCATCAAGTTGGGCCATTTCCAGCACAAATCCAGGTTTTCTCACCCTCCGCCCCCCCCCACACAAACTCACTTTCCTGCTGGTAATAGCTTATCCAAAGTGACCACTCTCCCTACAATGTGCATGATAAACAAGGTGGGCCATTTCCTGCACAAATCCAGGCTTTCTCTCCCCCCCCCCCCCCCCCCGGAAACACACACACAGAAACTCACTCTCCTGCTGGCAATAGCTCATCCAAACTGACCACTCTCCAAGTTTAAATCCAAGTTTAACCAGAACGTCTTGGGGGGGGGGGGGGGAATGGGGCGGGTTAGGAAAAAACAAGGGGAAATAGGCTACCTTGCATAATGACTTAGCCACTCCCAGTCTCTATTTAAGCCTAAATTAATAGTATCCAATTTGCAAATGAATTCCAATTCAGCAGTTTCTCGCTGGAGTCTGGATTTGAAGTTTTTTTGTTGTAAGATAGCGACCTTCATGTCTGTGATTGCGTGACCAGAGAGATTGAAATGTTCTCCGACTGGTTTATGAATGTTATAATTCTTGACATCTGATTTGTGTCCATTTATTCTTTTACGTAGAGACTGTCCAGTTTGACCAATGTAAATGGCAGAGGGGCATTGCTGGCACATGATGGCATATATCACATTGGTGGATGTGCAGGTGAATGAGCCTCTGATAGTGTGGCTGATGTTATTAGGCCCTGTGATGGTGTCCCCTGAATAGATATGTGGGCACAGTTGGCAACGGGCTTTGTTGCAAGGATAGGTTCCTGGGTTAGTGGTTCTGTTGTGTGGTATGTGGTTGTTGGTGAGTTGTTAGAAAGTATAATTGTTATACATGTTACTAGGAATGTCTTGATTTTGTTTCTCACTGTAGACTTGTGGGACTTTACATATTTTATTAAAGTTATCTCTATATGTATGGGATATATACTTCCAGAGTGGTTTTCTGCCTCTGTATTTCTTCAATATTGGAGTGAAAAGGACAAAGTGGAACTGATTTGAATTGATAAGGTAGCACTCCTATTTCACTCCTTTGATGTTTCCAAGGTCCTCTCCTTTATTCTCTCAAACCACCAAAAGTACATCTTGTTGACTATCCTTCCAAATAAGAACCAAATACTGCTTCTGAAGCTCATTAGTGCTGTTCCTGAATCAGGCAATTGGAACAGCAGTGGTATCCAACACTTTCAGCCTGAACATGTTATTTCAAAAAAGTCAAGACACCACGCTCACTTTTTTGAGACAGATTTTCTCAGGAGGGCACCATCCACATATACCTAGCTAGCTTTTATGCTTCCATCCTGATGCGCCCTGCTGGGGTCAAGTTGTGTAGGGGAAGCCACTGAAGCATGTTGCATTCTGGCAATCCTCAGCTGGTTTATGGTTTAGTGGTCCCTTAGGGACCACTTACAACTGGTGCAAGGTAGAACAACCCCAAGGCTCTAAACTGACCTCTGGCAGAGAATCAGGGAGCCATAACTGGTGGTTCGTTTTCAGCTTCTCTTTTTTCTCCTCTGCCTGACTGCCCTGTGTGAGGGTGAGGAGACATCCTTCACTAGGCATTTCTATAGGTTAAGGCAGAGCTGATTGAGCTCCCATCCTGCTCTCCCAGAGACTCCGGCAACTTGGCAGGTAAGCAGAGAATAGTGT
Organism: Lepidochelys olivacea; assembly: GCF_965140295.1. NCBI lineage: Eukaryota > Metazoa > Chordata > Testudines > Cheloniidae > Lepidochelys > Lepidochelys olivacea. The sequence goes on from NC_140417.1 coordinate 106,521,370, forward strand.
AACCTGATCTGCTTCTCTTATGTCATTCCTGACATGCAGCAGATGAGTAGTGGGGAAGCTGCGAACAGCTGCAGCAGGAAAAGGACAGCAACTTCTCAGTGCTCTCACCTCACATCAGAAGTTTCAGGAGAAGCTGTTGGGGGTTGAGCCTAATACTGTATTCCTGAAGTGGTGGGTTTTGTTCAAATACTTATGTTCTCTAGGAAACACTTCCAGAACAGATTTTCAATTTGTATTTTAATAGAAATTTTCTTAGTACAGTTGCCCTCAAGGACTACAGGTTGCATACCACTGTAGTAAATTGGTATAGGAGACACTCCCTATTCTGGGGGCTTAGCATGTTGACATTGAAAAGTTTCCAGCTATTACTGGGCAAGTAGCAAGTGACTTAACTGGTGTATCAAACTGGGATCAACAATACAGTAGAATGTTGCACTAATACTATATTGTTTAATACAAAGCATTATTGTGAAAGAAAGGTTCATATAGACATCTCTCTAAAGAGTCTGCAGAAAACCAGTATTCTAGTGGTATGTGCTGAATTAGGCCTCATAAGTGACTTTTACAAGTTATTTAATTCGGTGTTAGTGAAGAACTTTGAAAATGCAAAGCACTGTGTGACTAGTAGTGATCTGGAGTTTGGTACTGGACATTTGCAGATCATCTAATGAAACTCTGGTCATTACTGTAAAATGAAAGGATTTGCCAATTGAAATGTAGATAATGATTTCTGTGATAATTTGCAGCAATTGAAACGTCTGATTGAAACTGTCCCTTTTCAGACTGAAACTTATCTTCCATCTTAAACTTGCTGCAAGTCAAAGTCCTATGAAAGTCTGGTCATTTACAATGGTGATATTGAAAAAGAGTGACAAATGGTGAATTTTTTTATTATTGAAAGATAATGCAGTCTAACGAAACCCCACGTCCTATACAAAATATTAAACTCAAATTCTTTGGCTGGGAACACAGAATTATGCAGCACTGCCACTGTAAGCCCTCTTCCCATCACTAAAATCAACACTATTACAGTGTGTGTTTTCCAGTTGCCTGTCCTACAGAAAAGTGGTTCCCCCAAAATTTGTTTTGTGGATCACTACTAGTTGTCTGCAGAATGAAGTATTTGAGAGCTCCATACAGCTTGGTGGTTTCAAGATGGCAGGCAGTTTGGAGGCAGAGGTGATAGGCACGGCTGGCAAGATGGTAATAGATCTGATCAGTGGCCAGGAAGAAGCTGGGGTAACAGCTACCAACAGCACAGACAAGGACAGTCTTACTACCCCCAGTATGAATATGGCTACAACTCCTACAATCCAAGGCCTCATTACAGCCGCTATTAATATGGTTTTTGCTGTTAAGTATCCACTAAAACCAATTAACTTGAATGCCAGATTTTGGGTTTTGTTTTGCTCAATTTTCTCATATTTTCTATGTATGAGGAGTGGCTGGGGTCAATGAAAGGATCTCCTTCTGGAAATGTAGTTCATGTAATGAAATAATTGAACTACTGCTATGAATTTTATTTGTTGCAGGGGAGCCTCTCTTTTGAAAGTTAAGCAAGAAGCTAAAAAATATTTGATTAAGAAATCAGAAAACATAAGTTTGACAGACTAATTTTTTTATTTATTTTTTGTTCTAGGGAAAGTGGGGCAGCTGTGCTCCCTTGCTTTCTGTCTGACCTACTGGGAGTACAGGTTGGAGTATGTTTGCTACCTAGGAGGAAACTGAAATTCAGGTACAATTCATGTAGACCTTTAAAAAACAAACACAGGGAAAAACTAAAGAACTTAGCTAAAAATAGCTGGAGAAATCTCCTGCTGTGTTCTTGTCTCTGGCTGCAGCTCTGATTTTCCTGTCATGATATGCGTCATTCAGCTCTGTTTCCTACTGGAATAATCAATAAAATGGTAGCCTCAGGCATTGCTGAGCTGCTCAGTTCATGTCAGTGAAGATTTTTCAAGTCTCCAAGTATTTTTACGTATAGACTTTTAATTTCTTTAATATACATTAAATGAATTTTTTTAGTCATCTAATGCAGTAAAATAATCAGTTCTCTTTAGTCTCACAAAACCACTAATGTAGGTAGGGTTTTTATGTCCAATTTACAGATGAGTAGAGTGCTAGACTCACTACTTCAATTCATATTGTTGGTAAGAGGCGTAAGCTTTACTATTGGATGTGAAATGGGTTTCTTTACCAAAAAAAGTAAAATGTATCCAAGTTACTTGAAACTTTGAGAAAGTGATGGTACTGTAATAATATCAGTACTACTTTGAAATCTCAGTGACTTTAAGATTAAACGTTGTTTTGTAATTTAGCTCTTCTTAATGAATGAGTTCCCTCTAATTTATACGATTTTTATAACACTAACAGAAAATATGCGTTGAAACCAAATTTGACGCTTGAAAACTTGGAATTTCTCATCCTCTGAAATCTGTTCCCCTCAGTTGCTGATTTGAAACTTGAATAAATCAAAATATAATTTTCCTTGCCAGATGATGATGAACATTCTTGACAGTCTTGAATGCACTGTGATGCATAGTTATGGTTCATTATTTCATGAACCATAACTGTGCATGTGCCTAACTTTAAGTCCGTGAGAAATATTATTTCTGAACATAAAATTCTAAGTTATAGAACAATTACAGTATAAAATTGTCAATGCAAGAAGTCTCTTCTTTACAATAAATTTCCTTCCATGCTAAGATGTCAAATCTCGGCATTTAAGAAAAAAATCGTCTGGAATGTCAAAAAATGTTCTATTTGAATCTAAACCTTTGTAAAGATTATTTAATATTTCTGAACTGAATGGTAAAGTTAGATTGAAATTTGTTCTCGTGTCCACATAGTCAACTAAACTTTGACTTTTATTACATCATTTTATTAAATTTAAAGTATTTATAATACTGTTGCTGAGAACCATCTTCCCAACTGTGACTATCTGAGATCTTTAAATAGCATTGAGCTGCTGTGAAGATTTCAACAATACTCTTATGATTGTCTGTTCATGTGTATTTTACTTTTGACCATATGCATTTTAGTTAACAAGACTATAGAGATGTCATCCTTGATTTACAGTGGTTTCGGTAAATGTGAATTCTTTTGTTTCAAATTCAGTAAAATGTTCTCTGATTGATTTTTTTCTAGGCACAAGTTATTGTAAACTCAAAGTGTGAATATGGGTGAAAAGAAACCGGAGCCTCTGGACTTTGTAAAAGATTTTCAGGAATATCTTACTCAACAGACACACCATGTAAATATGATTTCTGGATCTGTTAGTGGGGACAATGAAGCAGATGCCCTTCAGGGAGGTAGGCTCTCTTCAGTGCTGTCAAGTATTCTAGTTTTTTGGGGGGGTGATTGTGCTGATGTTTGCATTTGAACATACTTATTATGAAGGCTACTATACTAGTCTGTAAAGCTGTAGAATCTTTGGGGGAAGTCTTTTGTAAAAAAACATTTTTCATCAAAACTTATTTCTCATTAGTTTATTTTTGTGTGGGGGTTAAGGGAATAAGGAGCTAAGAAGTTTGGACTAGTGTCACTGTAACAAAAAGCAACAACCCAGTGATTCTCAGTCAGAATCTCTACTGCATTTACTGTTTATAGCTGGAGCAGATGGTGATCAGAATGGACTAGATCATCCTTCTGTTGAAGTTTCACTGGATGAAAACTCAGGAATGTTAGTGGATGGGTTTGAAAGGACATTTGATGGAAAACTGAAGTGTCGATATTGCAACTATGCCAGCAAAGGAACAGCACGGCTTATAGAGCATATCAGAATTCACACAGGTATGAAGGATTCTACAGTACTTCGCTGTGGGGCAGTGTTTCAGTGCCTCTGTATTCTATGCTCCGTGTATATGGAACTAACTCACTCATAGGCTTTGCAGACGTGTGTATGTATCTTCCAACAGTGTCATAGTGATGACAACTTTCCTCAATTGTACGCAAAGTCTGTGGGATTTCTTAAAGATTTTTCCCTTTTTAAAAGATTAGGTGCTGTATTTTCATAATGCTTGTTTAGGCCCCAATCCTATAAGCATTTATGTGTGTGGTTAGCTTTACTAGCATAAATTGTTGCATTGATTTCAATGGGACTAGTCCTTCTGGTAAAGTTTTAGCACATGCGTAAATGTTGGCAGGATTTTGGGTCTCAGAGAATAGCTCTTGTTGTTGTGATGGTCTCAATCAAACACTAATTATAAACCAAGAAACTGAGTAAATATTTTGCTTACACTAGTACATGAAATTATATTTTATTACTAGAAGATAATGTTGAAATATCTGCCTGTAGGCCAATTTTACAAGAAAAGCACAGTGTCTAAAATTAATGAAGGCATTTTTGAGTACTAAAGATCAGTTAGTAAACTGAAAATTTCCATTCTCCAAAAAGTATAAGTTACAATAGAGCCCTACTCCCTTTCACCATGCTTCCATTTCATAGTGGAACCTCCCATAACTCTTATTTTAAAGCTGTTAAATTATCTTTCAGGGGTGGCATTCCAGTGCTCAGTGTCCCCTCCTGTCTTTATGTGATTGTTTGCTTAATCTTGGTATAAATTGTATGCTTATTACAGAGATATCCAGTCCCAGTTGGTGAACACGTGCCAACCTCTGAAAAGATAGTACAAAAGTACCTTACACCAAGGGCTGCCGCTGCTTTTTCTTGCGCTTCTCTTCTGAAGCTGGTGGTAAAGCAGGTCTGGCTAGAAGAAAGAATCACAGTTGAGTGTCCCAAGCTGTGATACTAAGCAATAAGATGCCTGTCACTGGAAAGTTTCCCAATTTTTCTATATCGGGATTACCAGTCCTGCTTGAGAAAATACTGGTTTGAATTCTGGCAGAAAACCAACTAAATATCCCCTGGGAGAAATATAAACATAAAAATTCTCATCTGGGAGCAGCAGATGCACGCATCCTACAATCTTGTATGAATGCGAGATCAATGGTAGATGCCTGCAGACACATACTTCCTTTTTGGAAGTCAGTTTGTGGAAACTTCTTTAGAGAGAAAGTTAAGGCTATTCTCCCTAGTGCCAAGGAGAGAAAGGTCACACCTGTTATACCCTGGAGTCTTTGTAGAAGAATTAATGGAACAGCACCTTCCTGGAAGCTGGTCTATAATTCTAGTTATGAAGTTAACGATATCAGTACCATCAGCAGGGCATTAAGCCTCTTTACTAGCATAAATCTGGAGTTTTAATTCCCAGAACACAAAGCACTAAAACCTTTGGGCTTTTGAAACATTCTGGATCAAATGAATAGGTTTCATCTAAACAACTCTGAAGGATCTCTCTATCTTAAAGGAAGATCATAGGCGCCGACTGTACTGTTACGAATGTGTTTCCTGTAATCATGTTTGAAAATGGTTTTTCAAACACTTTAAATGCATTAGTGAGGATAGAGCCTACATGATATCTGGTATTCTACCAGAGCTCAGCTGGCATCATTAAAAAGCCAAAATCTAGCTCCAGCCTCCTGAATACAGAACCTCCCCAGACAGTGTAACCAGTGCAGTTCTACTCCATGATGGTGGGGGCTGGATGTTAGGGGTGTCTCGAGAATTGCATCTCCGTGACACAGCACTTAACTCTACAGGGGCATAGTTTACTTTTTTTTTAATTTAACCACAGGGTCCTAAAAACTTGTCCTTATATTTTTCTTAAATTTGAAAGCCACGTGGGTGCTTGTAAAAAGGCAGACTGATAACACTGCAAATCTCAATTTGAAGCGTAGTTATTCATAAAACAAATAAAGCTATGGCAGGTAACTGAACAAGCTTTGCCATGCTGTCTTGCCTACATGCCTCAAACCCATTTTGGACAAAGCACTTCTAGAGGTGTGAGTATTATTCAGACTACATACCATTCATATTTTCGCACCATTCCAACAAGGGTCTCAATTAGTGTCAATTGTAGTAATAGTGGTGGCTTTTCTAAAGTTTAAACTTGCCTACTGAAAGCAGGAGGAGACCTCCAAACTCATTTCACTTATGACACCCTGCAACCTTCCATTAGCAGTGAGTTGGACTGGATTTGAACTGTTGATTAAAAAATGAAATGCTCTATTCAGTTAGTAGCCCCCACATACATTCACTCTCTTCCATGTTCTGTTAGGCTGCTTTGCACAAGTATACATAAATTGTTACACTGTAATTTTCTCTCTTTCAGGTGAAAAGCCACACAGATGCCATCTATGTCCATTTGCATCAGCCTATGAACGTCATCTGGAAGCGCACATGCGATCACATACTGGTGAAAAACCATATAAATGTGAATTGTGTTCCTTCCGCTGCAGTGACAGAAGTAACCTGTCTCATCATCGTAGACGCAAGCATAAAATGGTACCTATAAAAGGTACTAGGTCTTCCCTGAGCAGCAAGAAAATGTGGGGGGTTTTGCAGAAGAAGACCAGCAATCTGGGATACAGCAGAAGATCATTAATTAATTTGAGCCCACCTTCCATGGTGGTTCAGAAGCCAGACTACCTTAATGATTTCACCCATGAAATCCCAAATATTCAGACTGAAGCATATGAAAGCATGACAAAAACAACACAGACTGGTGGCCTGGCGAGAGATCCACAAGACCTTAAGATAGACAATCCATTAAATCAGCTATCAACATTAGCAGGACAGTTGTCTAGCTTGCCACCTGAAAACCAAAACCCAGCATCTCCTGATGTTGTACCATGCCAAGATGAAAAGCCTTTTATAATACAGCAACCTACTGCACCAGCAGTAGTTTCATCTGTGTCAACAAATATTCCTCAAAGTTCATCTCCTACTAGCCCAGATCCTCGGCCCCCACACAGTCAAAGAAACTACAGTCCAGTGGCAGGTCCAAGTAGTGATCGCAGCGTCCATACTAGTACTCCTAGCATAAGTAACAGTCAGCCAAGTACTCCAGCGCCAACCCTTCCAGTTCAGGATCCTCAGCTTCTGCATCACTGCCAGCACTGTGACATGTATTTTGCAGACAATATCCTTTATACTATTCACATGGGATGTCATGGGTTTGAAAATCCTTTTCAGTGCAACATATGTGGGTGCAAATGTAAAAATAAATATGACTTTGCTTGCCATTTTGCAAGAGGTCAACATAACCAACATTGACTGAAAACATGCTTTCATTTAGTTTTTTTAACATATGTTTCATACTTGCTGAAGGAGACCTTGCTCATCCCCAACAAGAAATCTAATAAACAACTTGACAATGGAGGCAAAATTCTTTTCATGTTGTCATAAAATATGCCAGGGATATTTGAGTCATGGAGGTGGTAGTTTTATGTCATTGTTTAAAATAAAGTTATGAGGATTCGCGTGCAGTAACATGTTTTATGTTTGTTACATTTAAGTTATGTGCACTTAAGATCCAGACAAACATTCTACAAATGCCAATCCAGATTGCATCCTTAAACATAAATTGCAACCTATCAGACTAGATATTAAACAAGATAAGAAGTCTTGGTACCTAAAATATAGTAAAAGTTGTTAATACAGTGAAATGTATGGTTAATATGAAAACCATATTAATGCTTATAAACTAACTGTTTACCAAACTGGATAAAATCTTTAACTCACAGCAAAGAATACACTTTCATGGACACATACAATTTAAAATTTGTCAGTTTCATCTGAGTTTTAGTGAATTCTAAAGTTTTTTTATGCTAGGCCTTTTCTTTTTTTCTTAAAAAAAAAAAACAAAAAAAAAAACGAGAGCAGTTTCATAGATATGAAGAAAACTTGAAGGTACCTTTAAAATATACACACACTATGAATGAGGCTTTGGTAAAAGAGGTTAAATGAGAGAGACAATAGACAGCTTTGCATGAGGACAGTTTTCATTTTAAAAACTGTCAAGACATTCCCACTTAAATGTTATTAAATACATAAATAGAGGCCATATTTTAATTTTTTTAAAAGAAAAACAATGTATTTTAACTGTCTTGCTAGGTTGCCTATATGTTTGAAAGTTACACACTCTAGTCTATATAAACTGCAGCTAACATGGAATTCTCTTTGTCTGTGGTCTACCAGAGCCCCTACCAGAGGTTTTTTAACCTTCTGGACCTGCTCAAATGGCCATCTTTTTTTCCTCCACTGTTTGTGGGGGAAGGTAGGCAGAGGAATATTGGTGGCTACAGTGTGAAGCTGTGATTAATACTGTGACTGGCAAATACTGTCTGAAGATGTACATGCCGTCCACTGTATGGGGTAACTATTTTTATATTGTAAATCTTGATCATTGTAAAAGCACTAGGTATTACAACACCTGAATTTGTCATGTTTCAGAAAAGTGAATAACGTAACTTTCTCTGTATTTTGCAATTCACTTTGACTTTATTTCATTTTGTACTACTTGTTGCAAGACAAGTGTGGGTTATTTTGCTTTGTTTTTTACTACACAAGTGAACATAGACATACAAGATAAGAGTGAATGTTTTGTGGGCAGTAGGTACAAGATTTACTTCCTTAACATTTTGGGGGATTTTTCCCCACGGGACATCTGAATGTCAGATGTAGGGGGTCTATCCAAAAACTTCTGTTGTCCTGGAGCAAGATCCAAAATCTAATGAAGTCAACTGAAAGACTCTTGTTTACTTCAGTGGGCTTTGGATCAGGCCCTTGGAGAAAGAAGAGTTGTGGTATTGGGAGCTTTTCTTTCACTTCATTATTTAATTATAAATTTGGGTCTTGAGTGCACGGCTCTACAGATTTGTCTAGCATGAGACTATTTTTATCCTTACAATAGCCAGTGAGTTGTGTAGGTATGTAATTTGTGGTGGCTGATTGAGTGTAGAAAATGTCTATTAGGCCATATAATTCACCCCATGTCACTAGTTAATATCAGAGATGAAACTTCCTGGCTATGGGCTTGATCCAAATCCATTGACTTCAGTGGGATTTTAATAAATGGAAGGCTCTTAATTAATTTCTGCATAAATAAACTCAAGAATATTTGGAGAATGCATTTGTTTAGCGACTATAAATTTTAATGTAATAAAATTAACTAACCTTTTATTAGAATTGCTTTTTTTAAACTTACACTTCACAAACAGAACAATTCTACAGTTACACCATACTTGTGCATAAACTGAGACCTAGACATCTGAAATCATACACTTGAATATCTATTGTCATTTTGAGGGTTGCACTACAGTTCATTCAACATTTAATCTAGTTGACTGTTGCTCTTGTACAGGTTCTGTAAACTGAGCTTTTTATACAAACAATAGTGAGTGGGAAAAAATACATTCTGAAGAGATCATTTTATTGGTCAGCTATCTGCATACTTTATGGTTCGATCTGACATCAGCTGAAGCATGGGTATTGTATTTAAACCAAAATGCAATCGTTGCTGTTAAAGACGTTTAGAAAAGCTAGTAGTTTGACTAGCCACAAAGGAAAACATTTGATACTATGCTATACCAAATAACCTAAACGACTTGTTTTTCTTGAGGCTTTTGGAACTTTGGGGAAGCCATTAAATCTGTTTAGTTTTTAACCAGATATTCTCAGTTGGAATTGTAGTAGCACTTGTCATACGTTAGTCTGAATATTGGGTAGTAGAAGTTGCACATCACAACCGCTTGCTGATTGAAAATATACAAACAATTGAGCCCACTCCCTTTGAAGACAGTGGCAAAACTATCACTCCAAATCCTACAGAATTTTTAAAGGCTTTTATCTTTCCCTTCATTATTCTTGTTCTGATGCTTAGGCCTAGAGTTTGCATTGGTAGTCCCTGTAACCATTCAGTACTTGAATCAACACATATCTAGAAAACATGCCTTGGAACTCTAACAAAATGGTTCCCAACCTGGTCCATTGGCCACAATGAAGAGCCAGGACACCCACAGAAGTAGCGAGAAATAAGAGGAAGCCTGCCTAGCCCAATTCCAAAGGGGGCCTTCATTGGAAGATGGCCCACATGACAATAAATAGTGTGGGCTAACAAAAAGTAGTATGAAATTTTGAAAACTTGTGGACCCTGCATAGCATATTTTGATGCTATTGGATAATGGTAAATTGTCTACTCTTCAGCAAAGTACCCAAGGCAACTAAAAAAAGAGAATTCAAGCTTTAACTCTTAAAAATGTATAACAGTTATAGTCAGATACTGCTGGTCTCATGCAAGTAGCCCCATTGACTGCAATGGAAATACTCGGCAGGATTTGGCATTCAAGCCCTGCTCCTACAACAGGGTCTGTGGGGTGGACTTCATTAACTTCACTGGTGCTCCAGGCAGACTCAATTTCAGGATTGGGACCTTAGGTTGCTTAAAAATAAAAAGCATATTACTGTGTTTTCTGTTGTGCCAAACAGTGATTTGATTATACTTATTTCCTTCTGACTACTAAGTATGTTTGGAAGGTGCATTTTCAGTTTTATTATTAAAATTGTAGTTTTTCATAATTTTGTACTAAAATTGTATATATTCTAATATTTACTAGAATTTAAAATAAAGAGCACAATTAGTATTGCAAAGCTGTTTATGGTTGTGACTCTGCAAACCTTTATTCTCACAAGTAGGCCTTATTCTTACAAAGTCAATAGGAAATACTTGTCGGTAAGGATTTGTGGGATCAGGTCCTAGATTAGTAAAATTGTTTCATAGTGAGTTCTAAATGTGCTAATCTGCACTAACTTTAAAAACAAATCCTTATAACATTTTATAAGGAGCTGTTTAGCTTTTAACTTGTATGAACAAGGAAGTTCAGGATATGAGTTGAAATTTTTCCACAGTTTAAGTTCTATATTTGGAAAACATTAGCTTTGTTTTACTTTGTTTTTATTGTTATGGAATATTTTATAGATCTGTTGGACAATTTTTAACATGCACTATTTATCATACTCTTAATACAGACATCTGATTCTGAGGATTTTCTGTTCAATGATCAGTCAAATATTGGATTGAAGATGTTGGCAGGAGATTAATGATCTCAGTTAATATTTAAAATAAACTGTGAAGCAACTAACGGAATAATTTGATTTTTGCAATGCAGTGTTTTGCTTCAGATGACTTTTGCATAAAATTTTATTTGTATTTTAACATACAGCCCTCCATTCTGGAAAAGACATGTTCTGACATCGTTTCATAGCAGAATTTGAGCTACGTTGGACATGCTTTTGTTATGGATTTTTTTTCCTTGACAAAGGGAATGTCACTGGCAAGTTTCCCATCAGTTTAAGTTTCTGTGAAAATACATAGCCAACAGATGTTCTGTTGCAGAAAAAACAAGTCCCTGCTGAGGCATTTTTCACTGAGCAATCTTAGCGTATGTGCTTCTAGTTCCTGCTTTGTTAATAATGTGTATTTCAATGTAAAGAGCATATTTTGTATGCAAAAGATGAGACTTGAGTTAGTTGTAAAACAAGTTTTATTGTGTAGTGATGCTGGTTTTAGAAAACAAAGGTTAATTCTGAAATAACTTGACTATATCTAGTGTAGTTCATGTTGTGGAACTTTGTTTTGAAAGATATGAATAAAACACTTTCTAATGATGTTCAATTTATTAATCCTTTTTGAAAACTATGTAGGTCTTAACTGCTACTCATATGAGCAGTCTTTACTCATGCAAGCAATTCCATCAACTGCAGCCAGAGCTAGTTGCCTGAGTGTGCAGGATTAGGCCCTACAAAGCTCATTGAACTTAATAGAAAGACTCCAGTGGGCTTTGGATCCCATTCAAACTGGAAGCTTTGTGTTCACTATAGCTATTATCAAATAACTACTAAATTCATTAATGTAATACCAAAATCTGCCCTAAGAACATACATTAATACACCTAACTAAACATTGTTTTAGGAGTGGAAATGATTAATGAAGCTGAGTGATTCTTGCAACTGGAGTTGCAAGAGAGTGTAAGGCAGAGCAGGACTATCATAGCCAATCTCTGTTTCCAGCTGCAGTATTCAGCAGAACTAATTCAAGGCACCTCAACACCAGAAAAATGTTTGCAAACTAGTGTAAATCGAAGTAAAACACAAATGATTAAAGGGATGGAAGAAGTGACGGACTGACAAAAAATATAAAAGAACAGAGGTATAGCTTAGCTATATTACTAAATGGAACGAGGGGAGAAACATACCTATATACAAGTATCTGAAGAGGGCAAAGACATACTTTGGCATAATAAGGAACAGTACTGGGTGAACACACATGGCGCAGCCCCAGCAAAGGAAGTGGAGGAGTCCTTGTTGCTTAGAGCATTAAAAAAAACTGCATAAAACAGGAAAATGTAATCTATCATCAGGGTCAAGGTAGTTCTTTCCATTTGTGTAACTCATTAACATTAGAGATGGATTCATTTCTTGAACAAAAACTATTATAGCATGACAAGAGTGAATTAGACCAGGATGGACAACAGGAAAGGAGGGAACCTTTCTTTCTGACTCCCATAATATTAAGTTCCAGAGGGAGTAGTGTTCAATCTCTAAGTCAGAAGTCCTGAGGTGGTCTGGGAGTAAAGAACAAAAAGAGGAAGCTTCAAGGTGGGGCACAATTTGATTTCCTAACCACCCATCCACTGTAAAAGTGCATTGCCTTTCTGACCTGCATGGTAAATGACTTTTCAAGGAGTTCACACACACTGAACTTGTTTCTGTTATTCTTTAAATCAAAAGATCACCTGCTCCAGTATCAGAGGGGTAGCCATGTTAGTCTGGATCTGTAAAAGCGGCAAAGAATCCTGTGGCACCTTATAGACTAACAGATGTATTGGAGCGTAAGTATATGGCAACTGGGTGGGGAAAAATTAGTTTGATAGGATAGGCCAATGTTTGGATGACTTGCGTACAGTGAGATGATGCTATCCAATTTAAGGGTCCAAATATTTGAGTCCTGACCAGTTCACTTAAATTTTTAATTATAAAGTTTATTAAAAGCATAATAAATGCAATGTTAATGTCAATATAAACATGTCAGGAAATGCAAAAGTTAATGCCACTGAGAATCTTAACTCAGGCCAAGTCTACGCTATAAATTTACATTGATATAACTACATCACTCCGGGGTGTGAAAAATCCATATCCCTGAGAGATGCAGTTATACCGATCTAACCCCCGGTGTAGACAACACTATATGGGCCCCTACTGGCCAAGGTGGATTAACCACACCGTCAGGAGAAGCTTTTAGTAAAGCACTCAGTGGTCCAGGTTTTTAAATGTAGACCTTCTCCTCAGAGAGAGGTCTCAACAGACTTGCTAGTTTTATGACTCATTCCAACAACTTGTAACCTATTAACCCTCCTTTGTCCTATGATGCAGAGATGTTAATTACCCCTTCATTTTAAGTGGTTTCTGTGCTTAATCTGTCCCATCTTGACACACTAGTTACCTTTTCCAGACCTGAAGAAGAGCTCTGAAAAGCGCAAATGCTTGTCTCTTCTACCAACAGAAGTTGGCCCAATAAAAGATACTAACTCACCCACCTTCTCTCTATCATATCCTGGGCCCAATACAGCTAAACCAACACTGCAAACAATCAACTCTCTCACACAACATATTCAGGTTAATGTTTAACAGTCTGACTAGTAAGCAAAAATGTTACTACACATTGCCTTAACATTTGCATTACATGGCTTCATTAAAATTGTATGTCATAGTTTAATTTGTTTTGCATTTTGCTTTTTATTTTAGAGAACTTAGTTTTTGATAGATGTGGGCAATCGTTTGCCCAAATCTATTTTAAATGCAGTCACTCGCTAGTTACACATTTATTTGGCAGTAACTGTGGCTCTGTAGAGTTGCGTAACTTTAATAGGAAATTTACGGTGTCTTCACTTAAACTGTTGCTGCAGCTATATCGCTGTAGTGCTTCAGTGTAGACATTACCTATGCTGATAGGAAGGGTTTCCCCATAAGCATAGGTAATCTACCTCCCCAAGAGATGGTAGCTAGTTTGGCGGAAGAATTCTTCCATTGACCTAGCACTGACTTCACCTGGGGTTAGGCTGGCATAGCTATGTCTTGTGGAGATGTGAATTTTTCATACCTCTGGGAGACATAGCTACGCCGATGTGAGTTCTCAGTGTAGACCAGCGATTATCTGTCCAAATCCCTTTTTTAATGGCTCATAAGTAGGGCTACAATTTTGTCATGGACATTTTTAATAGCCATTTTCCCTGTTGTGGAATCTTTGTCAGGGAAAGCGGAGGAGTGGGGGGTGGGGCATAGAATCATAGGACTGGAAGGGACCTTGAGAGGTCATCTAGTCCAGTCCCCTGCACTCAAGGCAGGACTAAGTATTATCTAAACCATCCCTGACAGGTGTTTGTCCATCCTGCTCTTAAAAATCTCCAGTGATGGAGATGGCACAATGTCCCTAGGCAATATATTCCTGTGCTTAACCACCCTACAGTTAGGAAGTTTTTCTTAATGTCCAACCTAAACCTCCTTTGCTGCAATTTAAGCCCATTGCTTCTTGTCCTATCCTCAGAGGTTAAGAACAATTTTTCTCCCTCCTCCTTGTAACAACCTTTTATGTACTTGAAAACTTATCATATCCCCTCTGTCTTCTCTTCTCCAGACTAAACAAACCCAATTTTTTTCAATCTTCCCTCATAGGTCATGTTTTCTACACCTTTAATCATTTTTGTTGCTCTTCTCTGGACTTTCTCCAATTTGTCCACATCTTTCCTGAAATGTGGCGCCCAGAACTGAACACAATACTTCAGTTGAGGCCTAATCAGCACAGAGTAGAGTAGAAGAATTACTTCTCATGTCTTGCTTATAACACTCCTGCTAATACATCCCAGAATGATGTTAGCTTTTTTTGCAACAGTGTTAGACTGTTGACTCATATTTAGCTTGTGGTCCCACTATGACCCTCAGATCCTTTTCTTCAGTACTCCTTCCTAGGCAATGATTTCCAATTTTGTATGTGTGCAACTGATTGTTCCTTCCTAAGTGGGGTACTTTGCATTTGTCCTTATTGAATTTCATTCTATTTACATCAGACCATTTCTCCAGTTTGTCCAGATCATTTTGAATTTTAATTCTATCCTCCAAAACACTTGCAGCCCCTTCCAGCTTGGTATTGTCCGCAAACTTTATAAGTGTACTCTGTGCCATTATCTACATCTTTGATGAAGATTTGAACAGAACCGGACCAAGAACTGATCCCTATGGGACCCCACTCGTTATGCCCTTTCAGCATGACTGTGAACCACTGATAATCATAGGGATGTACAGTGTTAGAGAATGAGCTCACCCTGCAGTACTGGCTCCTGTCCCCTGGGGTTGGACCTGGCTCCCTACTCTGGGCATTATGACCCAGCACATGGGGTCACAGCACCACTCAGGTTGGCCTGTATGCTCCTCCGGTGATGGAAATGGAGGGGGCTGAGGACCAAATTGGATTTGCATTGCAACATAGCACATGGGGCTGCAATACTGCACAAATTTGTCTCCTGCTCCTCCATCTCCATCTCCGGAGGGGTGGACGTAGCAAACCTGAATGGTGGTATGGCATTAGGTCATAATGCTACTGGGTCTGTGGGTATTTTACTGTCTATTAAAATTCACAATTTTTGTGACCACCTTGATGTCTGTGACAAAATTGTAGCCTTACTCATATCTTCATATTTAAGAGATTTACTTGATTATTCCTATTATCTAGATTATTCCTAAAACCTAGCCATAGTTAATGATTTAGCATTTTGGGCATTGGACTAATGCATGTGCAAAAACCTCAATTTTTTTTAAAAAGCATAAGTAGTATATAATTACTTACTTAGGTAACTAAAAAGCTGCTGAATGAATTTACTTCATCCTTTCTGAGGAGCTTTTGCACTCAAACAAAGCATAGAATGTTTCAACTCCAAAGCAAACTAAATGAGAACATTGCAGGCAGATGAAAGCAGGGCATTATAATGGAAGTCTGTATAAAGCCTTAATTATGGCATTTACAATGGTGCCTATCTTAGACAATACCTGCCTAGAACCCTGCCCTAGTTCTGTTTGAGTGATTTTTATATAGGAAAATGGTTGCCCGGAAATGAATCCTTTCAAAGCTTTTAAGCTCTTAATATTCAACCAATTTATATACTCTCGTTAGAATTGGCAATGTACTTTTACTGGGGAAAAAGCCACTTCTTTCCTATCACTTAACACCAGCAATGTTATATGTTCAAGTCTATGATGGCAATCCAATTGATTGCTTCAGGACTTGCAGAATGGATGGCAGAGATATGACCAGGACATGATTACCTGGAACACTGTATGGTTGACAAGATGTTCCATAGTTTCAAATCTGTTTCCGCAGTCACAAATTGGATTGTGTCTCAGTACCCTTTAACAACAAGGAGTCTGGTGGCACCTTAAAGACTAACAGATATATGTGGGCATAATCTTTCCTGGGTAAAATACCCACTTCAGATGCAAACTGAAACCCCCCTGACACTCAGTACCCTTTATGGAGGGGGTATGTGCATCTACCCTGTGATGTGCAGCTGTGGTTCAAAGTGGACCATAGTTTCCATGGGAGGGAAAAGCCACTAGGTTCTTTGGTTGAGTCCTTGAGGAGTTGTTTGTTCAGGATGTTGCCTCCCCTCCACCTTGTTCACCACTGAAAACCCCAAGTCTTCAAGCTCTTGCACTGCAAGCCAAAAAGGTTTAATAGGGTTGACTGGCAATTTAGGTCTTCATGTCTTGGGCGATCCTTCTTCCTTTGAATATGATGGGACTCTTGAAAAATTCTCATGCTGCAATGAATTTAGGGTGGCTGGATGTGCACCAGTATGGGAAGCCACAGTCACATATTGATTTTACTGTGCCCATAACTAGCCACATAGAAGTGTTAAGTTGAGAATCAGTGAGTGATGTGTGGGAGAGGTGTGTCCAGGCAGGTGAGCAGTATTTTGTGGTAGAGTAAACAAGGGCCAGTGAAGAGGTACATAAAGTTTTTGCATCTGCTGTCCAGGTCATTCCTGCCAGGTTCTGGATGAGGTTTACACACATCTTTATTTTGTTGTGGATATTTTTCACATGCCAGTGGTATGTGAGGCTTCAGTCTAATGTTACCCCAAGATATTTCAGGGTGGGATTGTGTCTTACAGAAGTCCACATACAGTTCCAGCCTAGCTTTTTGATTGTTTAAATTAAATGCTGACAACTGTCTTGGTGGGGTTTGGTTTTAGCTGCTAGTGTAAGAAATATGGTTTTAAAGTCCTTGTTAGGATTTGTTCTATGGTAAGTAAATCCTGTGCTAGGCAAATTTCCATTAAGATGGTCAAGGAGAGTCATTGGTATAGATATTAAACAGGATCAGTGTTAGGTCACTTTGTAATTATATGGAACTCATACTTAAATACTGGCACCGTGCTTTTATTGTGGGCTGAAAAGGATACAGGTGTTTTCCTCAGCACATGCCAGTAAGAATCAACATTGCATACTGTACATGCTAACCACTATTAAAGGATCCAGAAAAGCACTTGTAGCATGACCTTGAGAAAAAGCTGAGAGCTTCTGAGTAGAGTGCTGGCTGGAAAGTGGCTTGGCACTGTAAGCAAAAAAATGTCTCTGGTTGTTTGATTCCTACTGTGTTCAGGGAAACAGGATTTTATGTATATTTGTAAATAAATGGGATTGCATCAAACAAACAGCTGACCCCGTTGTCAATTTCTCCTCCTAACAGAAACAACCCACAAGACCCCAAATACTGGCTAACTACTCAGATCATTAGGGGTACACAGGTGTCCCGTGGGATATGTTTATCATGTACCAATGGAAGGTGATTCAGAAAGTAAGTAATAATATGGCAGAGTGTGTGTAAAATTAGTGGCAAACTATCTTGAGCAGGGTGAGAGTTAAATATTCAAAAGCACCTACATCTCCTAGGATCCTAAGTCCCATTGACTTTCATTGGGATTTAGGCTTCTAAATAATTTAGGTGCTTTTGAAATTTTTATCCAATATCAAAGCTAGTGCTTCCCACGCTCAAACACAAATCAATTGTTGCCTTCATTGAATGTTTCTAAGAAGAAAGCTAATGAAGTATCTTCCTGAATAAGAAAATAGAATTATACACTATTAGGGACATCTAGTCACGGCTACTGAAAGATTGTAGAATATTCTACAAATAACAATGTTTTCTAATGTCTAGTTCAGTTCTGAATGTCTCAAGAGATGGTATTTCCAGCATTTCCATGATCAATCAATTTCACCATTAGTGAATGTTCTCTGTTGTTCTACCTAAGTTTTTCTTTCTTTAATTTCATCCCCCTTCTCCTAAACATTGTTTTTCTTCCCTGATGTTTACACTTTTTCAATAGACTAGCTGTTGATGAGCAAGTCACACCTGCCCACTGGTTAGCCTTTCCTCTAGCTCCCTCTTCTGTACCTCTAGCTCTCTCTTTGTGCCTTCTTCCATGCTGCGCCTTCTGCATAGACCAGCCACCCGGCTACTGTGCAACAAACCAGACCTTTCCTTAGAGCTCACTACTTCCAAAGTTTATCAACACTCATCCTCCACCAAAAGATATTTCATTCATTTATAAAGATGTTTAGGGAAATTTAACACCAAAATAATCTTTTAGCTATTGCTTCCTATAGTGAAACTGCCCCAATCACTTTTTTTAAGGCTTTCTAACTCAATGAACCTTCAAGCATTCATTACAAGTCACTGAGAGCATCTACATTGTTTTTTAACCCTACATGAAGACTTTTCTGACCTGTGCTTGAACCTGGGGTTCTGTCGTTCACACAGCAGCACACAGACTCAAGTCAGACTAACCATATCCCAGAATCCTTAGCACCATGCCACCCGCCAAAATGTGGCCATTCTAGCCCTAGGACCATGGTGCACTGTGGAATACTTTACTGCCCACCTTGCATTTGACAGGACGTTTGAACAGCCCACCAAAGCAGCCTGCCGAGCAGTCATTTTGGTTTGTGCGCTCCCAGATACTGGGAAGAAGCATCTTTTGATGAACTACTCTTGCTTGTGCTTCCACTCCTGTGACAGGAAACTGGCAAAGCATCCACGAGGCGCTGGTGGACATTTTGGCAGTGATTTCTGTCCCACCAAAAGTACCTGCTGGATTTCCTAATGGAGCTGCAGGAGGAGGAGGAAGCAGAAGAGGAGGACTACCCTGCTACTGCAGACTCACAATGGCAGATGCTGCTCAATAGAATTGGTAAAGCCACTGATGCCCCATACATAGACTGTCACTTCTGGCTCAGGGCCACAAGCAGACTGGTGGGACCACAGCGTCATGCAGACCTGGGATGTCCAGCAGTGGGTCCAGAACTTTTGCATAAAGCAAGCCACATTTCTGGAGCTTTGTGAGCAGCTTGCCCCACCCTCTAGCATAAAGCAACACCCTTGCAGGTCCAGAAGAGGGTTGCTCAAACTGTCTGGAAGCTGGTTTCCCCCCAGGCTGCTACAGGACTGTTGCCAACCACTTTGGGGTTAGACAGTTGACTGTGCGTAAACTGATGGTGGCAATCAGGCATGTGGTTAACCCCAAGGTGGCAGACATTAGAGATATTCCGGAGGTAAATGCTGGCTTTGAGAGAATCGGGTTTCCTAACTGTGCCGGGCCCACGGATGGGACTCATGTAGTTTGCCCTCCTCAAGAGCACGAGTACATAAACCACCAAGGGTACTACTTCACTGTTATGCAGGCGCTTGTGGACCACAATTTGTATGTCTATGTGGGCTGTACAGGAAAAGTTCATGATGCCTGAGTTTTTTGCTGCTCCGGAATCTACATTCAGCATAGATGAATGTGTTTTTTCTGGAAAACACAGCATGCCTTATTTGTAAACGTCGTAAAATAGTACAACACTCACACCCTGGTGCCCAGGCCAGCTGCCATTACAAAACAGTGAATACCAGACACAATCCCCTGACCACTACATATCCCCTGGCTCCACATTCTCTTTTCCCTTCTTTCCATGTTTCCCCCTCACTTGGGGGCAGAGGAGGTTTTACCAGAGAGGAGTTGAAGAAGGAAGGCTGAACGGGCTTTCGTTGCCCTGCCCAGCTGCTTATGAGTCCTGAATGCATGGGCAACCCTGACATGGAGTTGTCAAAACTACTGCTGGACTGAGGGTACATGGCAAGTGATCATGATATGGTGTTGGGGAGGTGGCAGGAGATGGTACTCCTGCAACCATTATGGACAGGAGTTGCTGAAACAGTTCTCTCTATTGAGCACTGTCCTCTTCCCTTAGCCATCATTCCTGCTCCAGGAACTGCTTTGCAAGTGCCTGCTCCCTCGCTGACACCTTGTCCTCTACCTGTCAGGAGGCCGTCGTTCCATTCTTTTGTCCCTCTTCTTTTGGTAAAGGACCTTCCGGTCTGCCCTCTCA
Source organism: Lepidochelys olivacea (assembly GCF_965140295.1). Taxonomy (NCBI): domain Eukaryota; kingdom Metazoa; phylum Chordata; order Testudines; family Cheloniidae; genus Lepidochelys; species Lepidochelys olivacea. Next base: position 106,541,693 of record NC_140417.1, read on the forward strand.
AGAACATTGACCATAACTTCACCATGGAAACGCTTCATTTTGGAACAGTCCTTGAAGGTACGTTGGGCCAGGGATTAAGTTCCTGAAGAACAGCAGGCAGTACAGGTTGAGGAGGTTGAAATAGGAGGAGCAGTGGGGGTTATTGTCTAAACTAGCTCAGTGGAGGAGCACAGAATTAATTATTGTGGAATCTCAAGGACAAAAAAGTAACATTTCTAAAGTGAACCAATAAATAGTGTGAAGGAAATGCTTCAGGCCTCTGGACACAACCTTGTTAATCGCAGTTACAGAAGTGCATAGACAATGGTAAGTTTAAAATTATAACCCTTTTTCTGTTTCATAATAATCTCATAAGTAATTGCCATTCGGAGGGAGGTGGGGAACGGGGGTGTTTAGTGCCCTTGCTGCAAAAGGCTTTTTCTGTCATTTCAGGCCTTTCACATTTTGGAAGACATCACTGTTCTTGTGGTGCCCTATTGGCGGAGGAAGATTTTATTCCAGGCTGCTGGAGGGAAGTCTGCAGTGTATACATCTGAAGTATTCAAATGTATAGTAACCAAACAGCACATTTGTGAGTGGAATGGACTAGTCAGATACACAGAGGGGCTTGGAAAATATGCCCTTCCCTGCAAGGTGACTATCTGGAGTTCCTGCTTCAGGAAAAGTTTGCAGCTGTCAGCTAGCAGGATTGGGTCAGAATCTGAGGGAATTAACATGATGCTGCATTGGCTTACCTTGCTGCATGCAAACACACTAACGTCTATGGCTTTCCTCCACCCCATAGTCAGCATAGTTGCGGGGAAAAACTGACACCCCACTCGTATGTGGGAGACATAATTTTGTGACATGCAGACTGCATGGAGTACCTCTAACTGAAATGGACTAGATTTGGAGATAGAATACTGTTTCCCAAACACACACACACACACACACACACACTGCTCATTGTTTACAAGCAGCTCCATAGACCCAGGGGGAGTGATTACAGAGTGGCAAATTTCTTATTTTTGAAAGGAAAACAAGAATGACCCAAGCAAACATCTGTGACTTTACAGTTAAAATAATCTTTACAGCTGTTTATGAATGTCTGAAATTCCAAATCACCATTTTGAACTCAGTGTTGTGGGGGACATGGGAAGGAGGAACACCAAGGCACTGTGATACAATCTGCCATTAGAGGTCACATGCTGGTAGCTGGGGCTCAGAATTTTTGCACTGCTACTCAGAGCAGAAATCCCTCGCATTACTTTAATAATAAACTCTAAATTTGAGTCAGACACATACTGGGCTTTGGGACAGCTTCTGCCTACACGGGGTTTGCTGAAGGTTCGGCAGCAGGCTGTTCCACGGGGCGGAGAAATCAAACAGCTCTTCTGAATAGGGACCAAGAATTTGCTAATGATTGTGATCCACAGCCTGATCTGACTGGTTTCAATAGAAGTCACTTAATGCTCGTCACTGGGATCCTGCTGCTGGTTCCCATCAGTCCCCATGTCAACAGGGCACCATGCCAGCTGACCAAGCGGTCATGAAGCACAATTGGCTCCGTGCTGGGCGCAGTGCCCAGAATCCAGTCAAAGTCGTCATAAAATGAGCATGCCATTGGGCCACTGGCGAGTTGCCCAAGGTGCCGTTCTTATCGCTGGTCTTTTGGTACTTTCTCTTCAGCCTCTTAATATGTTCCCTGCACTGATCACCTGTCTGGAAAATCTGTAAAGCTGCCAGCTTTTTAGCTATTTGCCAGTATGGGGGGGGGGGGTCATTCCTGGTGCTTTTGCTGAAGTCTAGTTTTACTGACCTCGCACCAGAGATTCACCCTGTCACAGGATAGGCGTGTAGAACACAGTCTGTCCTGATAATGTCCCAGAGCTAACAAACTGCTCAGAGCCCTTGCTCATGCCTAACCCCAGCAGGATTCTCAAAACTAGGCATTGCCCCACCCATCTCCCCAGAGCACATCTACCAAGTTGGACAAAAAAACAGCTGAGGATGAGCACGCTTGTCTTCCCCAGCATACCTCTGAACAACGCACTGCCCGTTGATTAATGCACTAACATGGGATGTAAGAAACCTAGAGTCAACTCCCTGCTCTGCTACACTTGGAGCAGAGACTTGAATCCATGTTGCACCTCCCAGGAGAGTTCCTCTAACCACAAGATCATATTCTGGGGTGGGTCAATCTCCCCTGTTGAAGCTCTTCGACTTCGTATAAATAATAATTTGGGGAGCCAGGAAAAGACACTGAGTCTGTAGCCTGGTAGTTCGGGCATTCACCTGGGATGTGGGAAAGGCAGGTTCAAGTCCTTGCTCCAAATCAGCAGAGCATAAGGATTAGAACCAAAAGTCTCCCTGCTGCCAGCTGCGTGCACTAACTGCGGCATAAGTTTTTTTTCTATTACTGTTCTGATTCAAGGGGATAAGCAGCATAGTGCTAGAGAAAGCTATACTAGCATAAGCAGCAGGAAAACTTTTAGTTACAGGGCCTGAATCTTGCCTGGCTTAATATTAAACACTTTATTACCTCTACTATTAATTACCTAAAGTAGCCAGACACTGTCTGTTTTTCAGGGAGCGAGAGAATACCATTTTTCTCTCCACACAGTGCAAGTGTCAAGTCTAGAAGATGCATTGCTGCAGGTTTGATTTGATCTCTGTTGCCAAATATTGCAGAGTAGAGAGCATGCAAATGTGATACACATTGACCGTGTGTTACTTAGAAAGAAAGGCCCAGCAGGTGCAATCAGTTATCCACATTACTATAACAAACAACAGCCGTGGAAGACAAAAGTCAAAGTGTACAACAAAGATATCCTAATACAATCTCTTTATTAATATTACCTAGCATCATACAGTTAATGTAATACTGTGTGTACTGACTATTAAATAAGACAATTTATAATTTCCTATAATTTTTTACAGATGCTATGATTCACGCTATTATTATGCAGGATGATGACGGTCCCAATAGGAACGATGACTTTGATAATATAGGACGATGTTAATTACTGAGCGCAAACAACATTTGAGACCAGATCTTTTCTACTTATGTACATCATTGTTGCCTAGCTATAAATACTTTGGAAGAACAAAGGATTGGGAGGAAGATTTGAGCTTCTATTATTTGTTCTATGGAAAAAGGGTAAGTGACATTGAAAAAAAGAAAAACTGGGATAATATGAGATGAGAAAGGAACAGAGAGATGGATACATGGAAAATCTAGGAAATACAGAAGCAAGGACGAAGAACATTAAGGATGGAGGAGCCACGGAAGGAGTTCAAAGATTTGCACTAAAGATGTTTTAAGAGACACAGATTAGAATTCAGGGGACTACAGCTCCAAAATCTCTTTCATCTTCAAAACTCATTTCTTCCTATTGTTGGCCTGGTCTTAAAAATGAAACACCTGAGTTGTTAATGTTTTTTTGGTTTCATAACATTGTGACAGAAATGAATTTATAAATTAACATCAACCTTCACACATGGCAGCAGTGGCTTCCTCAGATAACTTATTCAGCAGACGGCAAACACTATCACGTTTCTGGCATTCCTTACACTGAAAACACAGTGTGCTCATTTAAAAAAAACCCTCATCGCTACATTGTCAGTCACTTGTTGGAATGAAGTAATGACATTTGTAACAAATTCACCGCTTGGCAGACAAAATTGATTTTTTTGATGATTCCCTTGTCGTAAATCTTCCAAAAACTCTGCTTTAAGCTTATTAAGTTCTTCTGCCAGAATCTTCATCTCACTTGGAAGAATATTTTTATCTAAAAGAAAAATAAAACTATAGTTTTATCTTCACATGCCTGCTAAGTTTCAAAGAACTAGGCCTGGGTCCTGTGAACACTAACTTTAGTGGGACTTCTCATGAGAATAAAGTTTCACACGAGTTTTACTTGCAGGACCCTAGGGTCTAATCTTATACTATTTCAGTGTACGGGTATTTCACAGTTTCAGCCTTATGTTAGTTACCAGTTGAGCTATATACCCGTGGAGAATGACAGTTAGAATATGCCATGCATACCTTTCACATCCTTCATTGTTTGAGAGACAATTCGTCTGAAAGCCTGATCAGCTTGGTGGAGAATACTAGCTGCACAAATGGCTCTGTCTGTTTCCTATCCAAGATCAAGAGAAAGTTATATTTAAGAGTAGAAATGCATCCAAAAATGTTCAGTTTCTTTAGAATTTCACCCGCTTCTGTGTGTCCCTCTCCTACTGTATGTAAGTAAGTATTCATGATTCAGGGGCAGATTACAGCATTTAGCCACAGTTTTGTGTTGGGAGTAGCATGGAAAATGCACCATGGCATTACCTCATGGCGTGTCTCTGCTTTTCCCCGGTACAACTATCTGTACCACCCCTTTAAGGGGGACAGCATACGATTTCCCTCCCAATGCAGTCAGTCAGTTGTGGGAGGCATTATCTTAACTACTGTAGAACATATTCAAAGCTTGTTAAAATGCAGTCCAGATGACTTAATTAAGAATTTGTGGCACAGTCACTATTTTTCATAGCGAAAACTCATTCTGTACACAGTCTTTTTCCTCTGTGCTTTTGCAAGCAAGAACTGTGGAGGGAATTTCTCATTTTTAGACACCAAGGTGAACAGCATAACTAAAAATGCGCAATTAAGTCTTTCAATATAATCTGCAGGAGGGTATTTGTTTAAAGACAATTAGTACTACCTTTTGCTCAGTATTTTCCTCAATTTGTTTCACTGGATTTTCCAAAGCAGTAACCAACAAATTAATCACCTGCAAACTAAAAAACAATGTTATTGACACCTTTTCTCTCATTTTGTAAAATCAACATATAATGGCACAAAAAACCCAAACAGCTGATTCTCAGTTAAGGTTGCAAAGTAAATAATGTAAATCTTAGACAAGACAAGGGGGCAAGAAGAACATCACAACAACAAAAAATACACATTACAAATTATGGAAACTATCACAACTATCACTTAAAGTAAATTACATAAATATGTTATTACTATTACAGTTCCAAAATTCAGTTAATGGCAGTACTGACATTTGAAAACTCACCATACTTATTCCTAACAACAGTCTTAACTCTAGCCCAAAATACTGACTTACAAACTTTTTCAAAATGCACACAATGAATTGTATAATTTGCCAGGGTAAAGAGGTTTTGACATATTAAATTGTATAAATCAGGTTTTGATACTTAAAGTTGTACGTCAGTTTTTGACATTTTATTTTATAAAATTTTCTGGAATAAATAATTTATGATTAGTTGAGATAATATCTTTGTTCTTTATATCTATGTAAATGATCCTATCCAAGAGATATTGTTTAAATCTATATCTATCTAAAGTTTCAAGTGTTTAACTTTATTTGACTTCAGTGAAACTTCTCACATGGATACATTTATTCACATGCATAAGTGTTGGCAAGGTCAGTCACAAATCTGTACCATAATTAGGGCCCTACCAAATTCACAGCCATGAAAAACGTGTCATGGACCATGAAATCTGGTCTCCCACCGTGAAATCTGGTCTTTTGTGTGCTTTTATCCTACACTCTACAGATTTCACAGGGGAGACCAGCGTTTCTCAAATTGGGGGTCCTGACTCAACAGGGAGTTGCTGCAGGGAGGCCACAGGTCATTTTAGGAGAGTTGTGGAACTGCCACCCTTCTGTCTGCGCTGCCTTCAGAGCTGGGGAGCTGGAGAGCAGCAGCTGTTGGCCAGGTGCCCAGCTCCAAAGGCAGCGCCCCGCCAGCAGCAGCACAGAAGTAAGGGAGGCCATGGGCAGCAGATGACCCGGCCATTGGGGGAGGCTAGCCCTCGGCCCCTCGCCTTGTGCCTGAGCCCCCTCTTTTCCTCCTCCCTGTCTGCCCCCTCCCCCACAGGAGCCCAGAGCCCCAGGTGGTGCAGCCACAGTGCCCTCAGCCCTGGTGCCCCAGGTGGCCGCTCCCAGCCCCAGCTGGCCACCCCCAGCCCTGAGTGGCCTGGCAGCTCAGCCAAAGCACCCCCAGCCCTGGGCCAGGTAGGTAGCGTGGCCCCAGCGCCAGCTGCCCCGAGTCCCTGTGGGAAATAGGCCGGCCAGCCCCAGCCAGCCAGGGTCAGGGCAGAGTGTGGGGAGGGGATCTGGGGGCAGAGCGTGGGCTGTTGTGGGAGGCACAGCCTCCCCCTGCGTACGATACCCGACGCCCACATGGGTGGCAATACCATACCATGCCACCCTTACTTCTGTGCTGGCAGTGGCTCTGCCTTCAGAGCTGGGCTGCTCTTCAGCTGCCCTTCTCTGAAGGCAGCACCTCCAGCAGCAGCAGTGCAGAAGTAAGGGTAGCAGTACCGCAATCCCCCCTACTTAACATTGCAACCTAATCAAAACTCCCTTTTGGGTCAGGATCCCTACAAGTACAACACCCTGAAATTTCAGATTTAAATAGCTGAAATCATGAAATTTACAATTTTTAAAATCCCATGACCATGAAATTGACCAAAATGGACTGTGAAGTTGGTAGGGCCCTAACCACAATAAGAAGTTATGTAATTTTGGTTATGATGATCATTGCTTTTCATCCCCAAAAAAGAGATTGAAACCCTGTTTCAACTGAAAATCTCAACATGACCTCAACTATGGCGCCATCAGTGTCTGTCCAGAGCTTTGTGGAGAAAAAATATCTTAAAGGATTGTGATTTGGGAAAATTAATAAGAATCAATTAACATGAATAATTTTGTAAGGAAAAGGACACCATCTTATTCCTTTCACTTTTGTTTGTAACACTATCCCCACTGTAGAAATCTGCAGAGAATTACAATTGTTTTAAAAATATTAAAATCTAGCTGTGCTCTTAATAAAGGCGTTTTAGCATCTTCATTAGAAAGCTGTTTTCCCAAAAATATAAACAAAAACAAAGCTTAAGAAGACTGTGCAGAAGCATTTTTTGCATGCATGTGTAGAACCTTGTTAAAAATAGGCACAAGCATCCTTTTAAGCCTGCTGTAGAACCACTATTGGCTCAAGTTTTAAAATATTTTCTATGTGCATTTATATTAATTCCCTGGCTTCCAGAAATAGCTCTACAGAGTGTGTACAACATACTGCACATACGTAGTGCATGAAAATTGCTATTTGCCTCTCTATGAAAGCAAAGTATATAAAGGAGAACTTTAATATCACAACATACTTATCTTCTGAAGTGCATTCAACACTTTTCAGAATTAGGCTATTTTGTTCCCACGTGTTTTTCTCAGGATTTGGTACTTCTATTTTTCTTGCCATTAGACATATGGTCTCATCAGGTAATGGCTGACTTCTCAGACAATTCCTCTGTAAACAGGACTCAAGTGGACAGTCTAAAAATAACTGGCAGAAGCCCAGTGAATCTAAAAGAATTTCACAAAATATTTGCTTTGAAGAAAATAGTAATTTTAAACTGCTAAAGTAATGCTTTCTGAAAACTATGTGTGTGAGAAATAGAAAAATTTTACCTAAACTAGAAGTTGCCTATAAGGCAGAGAAACTAGTCCGAGCTTGTGCTTTATTTTTAAATATTTTAGCAATTTAAAATTTATTTTACCATTAAATAACTTCCAAAATGGACTAAGCAGTTAAAGTTCACTGAATCTGCAGAATAATTATTTTGCTATAAAACCTGGAATTAATGCATGTAAAGGACAAAAAAAATTACATTTGCGAGCTAGCTGGTACACTTCATATCTCATGCTTTGATAATAAAAGTTGTCATCCAAAACAAAATACAATGGTCTGGAAGTGGTCGTATTTATTACGTAATGACAAGATTTGGCATCATGTATTTCTGAAGATATTAATCCTTGTTCTTTGAAACAGGAAACAAAACTTTTCCATGTTGCTTCAGTTCTGTTTGTTGGAGCACATAAATGATCTCCATTAATAAGAGCATGTAAGAAGTGTTCAAGGTACTTTAACAGTTCATGTCGGTACAATTTCCAGCAAGACAGCTATGAAAAAAACAAAGTATTTCACATTTAATATTAACGTTTAATTTAACAAATACTAACTCCCGCCCCCTACGCTTCTCATGTTCCTTCCAGTTCTCCCTTATGACGGTTCTTGTGACTCCTTTCTTCTTCAGCCTTCCACTTTCTTTCATGCTGCCTACTACCCACACCATAGCCTTCCAATTCCATATAAGTCTATCACTTTTCCTCCCCGATGGCCACCTTTGTGGCAAAAGCCCTTATTTAGCACATGTTTAATATCAGGCATGTTCAACATGTTAAACACATGTTTAACATCAGGCATATGCTAACATGTGTTTGCTTAATAATGATTTAAGCATGTGCTTAATTGCATTGCTGAATCAATGCCCAAAGGTTGATCGCCTCACACATTTTTATGTCTTTGTGCTTGAACGGTGTGCAGTTGTCAGGTGTTATATCTATTTCAGTTTGGATACAAGCTCTTCAGCCAGAGAACTTGGGACCATACCTACATGGCAACATTTTCATGTACTTCAAAGGAAGGAGGCCTCTTGTTGCTGTCTTTAATTCACTCATTATTAACATATGGCAGCAGATTTAACACTGGCTCATACCTCAATATTTAGACTCCAGAGTGAGGTTTGGGTAGAATTTTGACATTACCACTGAATTTCTTTGCTCTTGTGTTTAGGAAATAAACACTTAGCTAAAATGAGAGCTGCTAGGCAGGGACAATTGTGGTCCCTCTGTGTCTAAAGTAATTGATTATCGTCCCCTCCCATAGCAGTTGGGGTCTGGGTGTACTCTGCAGGGAAAGGCAGAAAGAGAGGCAAAACAGAGTGGAAATGCGAGAAATGGTCAGAAGTGAAGAGCTGAACAAAGAGATGGTATTGGGCTGCAGGGCCTGTGCCACGTGCTCACAATGTCCTTTGATCTCAACATAAATTGCATATGCTCGGCCTCTCTCAGGATTTGGCCTTTGCTGGGGGAGGGTAGGACCACTTTTAAAGCTCTGCCCTTGGGTCACCTTCCCCACTAGCTTTCCCCAGAAGAAACCCCCCCTAGTTGGGGCAGAAATTCCCAGGCTCAGCTGTGGGATGGGAACAGACACAATGGCCTCGTGCGTGTGTCACCCACGTTGAGCTCAGAGGTATCAGGAAGAACAAGTGGCCTTCTGAGGAAGAAGAGGGGGAGTGCCCACAAAGTGGCACTTGTGGGTTGAAAATAACACTGCCTTAGACAGTACAGAAGGAGCAGTCCCTGGGATACAGTCTGCATTTGGGGGAAGACGAGGAGGGACCATATAGGGAGGCAACCCTGCCCTCAGCACTGGGGAGGGGCGGGTCAGCTCCGCCCTCAGCACTGGGGAAGGGTAGTGCCCGGCCACGGTGGGGTCAGCTCCGCCCTCAGCACTGGGGGGGGCAGTGCCCGGTCACGAGGCGGGGTCAGCTCCGCCCTCAGCACTGGGGAGGGGCGGGTCAGCTCCGCCCTCAGCACTGGGGAGGGGGCAGTGCCCGGCCACGGTGGGGTCAGCTCCGCCCTCAGCACTGGGGAGGGGGCAGTGCCCGGCCACGAGGCGGGGTCAGCTCTGCCCTCAGCACTGGGGGGGCGGGTCAGCTCCGCCCTCAGCACTGGGGGGGGGCAGTGCCCGGTCACGAGGCGGGGTCAGCTCTGCCCTCAGCACTGGGGGGGGTCAGCTCCGCCCTCAGCACTGGGGGGGGCAGTGCCCGGTCACGAGGCGGGGTCAGCTCCGCCCTCAGCACTGGGGGGGGGGGGTCAGCTCCGCCCTCAGCACTGGGGGGGCAGTACCCGGTCACGAGGCGGGGTCAGCTCCGCCCTCAGCACTGGGCGGGGCAGTGCCCGGCCACGGTGGGGTCAGCTCTGCCCTCAGCACTGGGGAGGGGCAGTGCCCGGCCACGAGGCGGGGTCAGCTCCGCCCTCAGCACTGGGGGGGCGGGTCAGCTCCGCCCTCAGCACTGGGGGGGCGGGTCAGCTCCGCCCTCAGCACTGGGGGGGCGGGTCAGCTCCGCCCTCAGCACTGGGGGGGGCAGTACCCGGTCACGAGGCGGGGTCAGCTCCGCCCTCAGCACTGGGGAGAGGCAGTGCCCGGCCACGAGGCGGGGTCAGCTCTGCCCTCACACTGGGGAGGGGCGGGTCAGCTCCGCCCTCAGCAGTGGGGAGGGGCAGTGCCTGGGACACAGCCCGCCCTGAGTGGAGCAAGGCCAGCGCACGTGCCGCCACTCGCTCAAGCCCGAGGAGGGGCGTGGCAGGTAACTGCCCGCGGCCAGCGCAGTTAGCACTGAAAAGGTTCCAGGGCTGCGCAGAGCAGCGCTGGCCAATAAAGGGGAGGTCAATCTACGCTAACCAATAGGAAGGGCAAAATCTGTACTGACCAATGGGTGTTGTTCTACGAGCCCCACTTCTGTCTCTGGTTGGCTGAAGGCCTCCTGCGGAATGAGATCATCGTAGGTCAGGAGGGCGCAGTCGCAGCCTGGGTCCCCGCGGCGTTGCAGGCTGTGTTTCAGCGCCCGCGCCAGAGTGGACTTGCCCGCTGCCGGCAGCCCGCACAAGATGCACACGCCCAGCCGCCGGGTCCCGGCAGCCTCCATCGGGGCGGGGCAACTGACAGCGAGCGGCTCCGTGTCGGGAGGCGAAGACTCGGAGTGGCGCGCGGCCCCTTGCGCGTGCCGTTGTCAGCGCCTGGCATGCCGCCCTTTCAAAAACACGCATGCGCGCTTGCAAGTGTGTTGCCTAGATGCGCACGCGCAGTGTCGCCAGTTTCCCATCCCATGGGCCGGGGTTGGGCCTATCGTCATGCCCGTGCAGACATTCGGGAGGCCGCTGCGCCTGTGCGGGGTTCTCGTCCCTCTGCTCCCCGTTCAAGGCCGTGGGGAAGAACGGGGGTGAAACGCCCCCGCCTGGGGGGCGCTTGGGGGGAGTCTCGGGGCTGCAGGGGCCCAGTGGGGAAGCGGCTGCCCTGCCGGCAGGTGGCCCAGCCTGGCCTCGCGGGCTGCCCCATCTCCCAGACCCGGCCGCTGTTGGATTTTTCAGCTGTATGAAGGTCTCCTTTCCATCGATCGGTCTCCTTGGTTTGTGCAGCTGGAGGCGAAAATAGCCCTTGCCGTGCAATGGGAGCTTCCTGGCAAACCTTTCAGTGCTTCCCCAGCACTTTACGTCTCACACTGCTTCTCAGAACACCCTGGTGAAACCGCTATGGTGAGCCAAAGGGGGTGGAAACCAAGTACAGAGAGATCCACATTACGGATTGACCTTTGTAGTCTTCCTGAAGTGAATGAGGCTACTTATCAGACTGAGAGCAGGTTTTGCCTTACCTGACATGGATCCCGAGCCCGCAAACTTAGCTGTGTTGATGGAGCCCTGCACAGACATGGAGCTCCACTCGTGTGGGTGAAACTGTGGGGATAGGGGACTGCGTTAGTCGGGTTAGCTTGCAGGATCTGGGCCCTTGGTTAAGATCCCAAAATGTCTGCAGAGCCAAAATCAGAAGTGACCAGACCTAACTGCCCTCCTCTGCTTAGTCAGATTGACTCACTATGTGGCCTCTACAATGAATAGATGCATATAATGTTACTATGTCTACAAAATACCAAGTACAGTATTTTCACGGATAGTATAAGTGGTGAAATTATTGTCCACATGTTTTTAAAACCTGAGATCTAGTCAGTCTCCAAAAAAATGAGTTAAATGTTTTTAGGCGTATTCTAGTTTACATTAGAACTTGACTGAAGTTAACAAAAGTATGGCCACAGTGGGTCATCCCAAAGGTCCATCTAGCCCAGTATCCTGGCTTCCAACAGTGGCCAGTGCCAGGTGCCCCAGAGGGAATGAACAGAACAGGTAATCATAAAGTGATCCATCCTCTGTTGCTGATTCCAAGCTTCTGACAAAGAGAGGGTAGGAGCGCCATCCCTGGCCATCCTGGGTAATAGCCATTGATGGACCTATCCTCCATGAATTTATCTAGTTCTTTTTTTAGCCCTGTTATAGTCTTGGCCTTCACAAGATCCTCTGACAAAGAGTTCCACAGGTTGACTGTGTGTTGTGTGAAAAAATACTTCCTTTTGTTTGTTTTAAACCTGCTGCCTATTAATTTCATTTGGTGATCTTTAGTTCTTGTGTTATGAGGAGGAGTAAACAACACTTCCTTATTTACTTTCTCAGCACCAGTCATGATTTTATAGACCTCAATCATATCCCCCCTTAGTTGCCTCTTTTCCAAGCTGAAAAGTCCCAGTATTATTCAGCTTTCCTCACATGGAAGCCATTCCATACCCCTAATCATTTTTGACAGGTTTCAGAGTAGCAGCCGTGTTAGTCTGTATCCACAAAAAGAAAAGGAGGACTTGTGGCACCTTAGAGACTAGCAAATTTATTTGAGCATAAGCTTTCGTGAGCTACATCCGATGAAGTGAGCTGTAGCTCACGAAAGCTTATGCTCAGATAAATTTGTTAGTCTCTAAGGTGCCACAAGTTTTCCTTTTCTTTTTACTAATAATTTTTGTTGCCCTTTTCTGAACCTTTTCCAATTCCAATATATCTTTTTCAAAATGGGGCTACCACATCTGCACGCAGTATTCAAGATGTGGGCATAGCATGGATTTATAGAAAATATATTGCTTCTATATCTTATTGCCTATCCCTTTCTTAACGATTCCCAACATTCTGTTTGCCTTTTTGACTGCTGTAGCACATTGAGTAGATGGTTTCAGAGAACTATCCAAAATGACTCCAAGATCTCTTTCTTGAGTGGTAACAGCTAATTTAGACACCATAATTTTATGTTTTCCAATGTGCATTACTTTGCATTTATCAGCACTGAATTTCATCTGCCATTTTGTTGCCCAGTCACCCAGTTTTGAGAGATCCTTTTGTAGCTCTTTGCAGTCTGCTTGGGATTTAACTATTTTGAGTGGTTTCCATCCTCTCCTTATTAGGACATAGAAAATCTCCTAAATTAAGTGGGTTAATACCAAAGTCATTTATTTCATTTGTGAATTACCACAGGTAGATGGCAGTAGTGGTCCCCCTACTGCACCTTTTTCTTAACCACTTCAGTAAAAAAAAAAAAAATTCTGTGAAACATTGTTATATATCTTGGAGACATATTTTCAAACAAATGCTCTTAAATAAATTATCTTACCATTAATTCATTTTCCAGAAGTTGTTGCAATTAGAATATATTTGCCCATTGTAAAAAAAAAGTACCTACATATACTCAGAAAATTATAGATATGTAAATATTTTTACTTTTTAATGTTACATGTTTCACAAGTATTGATTTACAATACTCAAGCACTTAAAATAAGATGCTATAGAGAAAAATTCTTCTGTCAGTACCACAGAGTATCTTGAACAATACATTTGTAGTCTTTGGGTGAAGGATTTTGGTTGGAGCCCATATATAGTGATTTTATCCATGCAAAATGTGCATCCCTAGGTATTTTGACAGAAAAAACACACTTTCACAGAACTTTAATACTTTTAAAACAAAACCAAGAACAAACATTTCCTTCTGTGATTTTAAAAGTATACTTCTATTTTACTTCATACACTATTTTATTAATGTACATGGATAATAGGATACATTTTTATTTTTGTTTAATATGGAGGTTACTGAAATTCTAAGAGATACACTCTGACTCTATTGCTTGAGTCAATTCACTTAACAAGGTGGGAATAACAAAATGCTCCTTGAAACACTGGATAGTATTTCCATAATAAATTAGATGTGTGAATGCTATTACAACCAATATAGGTATAAACCATCAGTTTTTATCCAGACTTAGTTTGAAATAAATTACAATGCTAGTTTTCAGTAAACATTTTTTTCCGTATCAGAAGTACCAGTGCAAATGATTTACTGATTCCTGATGTATATACACTACTAGAGTACAAAATTGACAACTTTTATATTTCTTATATTCAAAAAATAAAGATACTATTAAATATGCTAACATTAACAACTTGTACTAAGATACTGCCAGCATGTCATACTATTATTATTAAAACAATAAGCAATAGGTTAACAATGGGCACACATTTAATATAACTAAAAATAATGGTTGCCTTCCACAGACTGAGAAATTACAAATGGAAGAGACTTAGGTCATCTAATCCATCTCCTTGTCAGTGCTGAGTTTTGTTTTTCTACAGTATATTTTCTGTTTCATTGTCTGGTTCAATTGTAAAATGACAATAAAGGGGTTTCCACTGTTCCTTTGGGAGACAAATCCATAAGTTAATAGATTTTAGGATGTTAGTTTATGCCCCCAAGATTCACACATGAAGCTGGCCCAACAGTCATAGATCTCACCATTCTATGTGAAAGAATGTCTTTGCTATAGTGCTCCCTTCCCTAGGGAGGCGTGAGTGAGCACAGAAAGCAGCTCAGGTAGCAGTGAGATCCATGTTGGGAGGGGAAAGGGATCAGAGAAATGTACATTGTTTCCCCACCAGCCTTATTGGAAATTCCTCTGAGAAGAACAGAACAAACTCAGTTCTTACGGAGCTTTCCTTCACCTTAGGTGTCTCACACAGACTCAGGAGGGAGGGATATGGCCCACAACTGGGAAATCTTCCTGATATTTAGCCTGAAGTGTCCTTTGGTTAATTTTATTTTATCATTCCTATCACTTTGAATCACCTTTAACATTTTCTCTTTTTCCACTGTGTTTTCACCCTGGATATATGTAATAGATTCGCCATGCCCTCATTCCATTAGTTGTCCATTTTGCCAAACTCTGTGCAATTTTAGTTATTTTCTTTTAAATTAAAACTCCTTGCTGATAGTGTCACATTTAGAACTACAAGACTATAATGTGTTCATTTCAGAGCTGATGTATTCCTAGAAATCTCAGATTGTCATTACCAGTAAACATTTAATATGTAGTTAAGCAGCTAGTCTTTTTCCTGAAATGTATAGTAAATAAGGTAGTACACAAGGATATGTGTAATAAAGTAAAAATTATTGCTGAGGCTACATTCATTATTTATACCCATATTCTCTTCACCAGAATTCTTTTGTTTATTTGTAATAGTTGAGTTTAAATGTAATATTGCTAATAAGTATCACCACTGCTCCAGCCCCAGGACATTGTGTAAAAGGACTGAAGTGGCATAAAAGAGCCCTAAAAGCCTTGGTTCTGAGGCACTCAGAAGACAGCCGTAATGCTGCCTCCCAAGGATCTCTTCACAGACCCTAGCATAAAAGAGTGGTGAGGTAGGGCTCCAGCACAGTGGTCCTGCAGAGATGCTAGGCAGTGCCGCTTCCCACCAGACAGCCCAATGAAGTTGTAACTTAGGCCTCCAGAGCTGCCTGAGTTACACAAGAGCCTCAGAGAGGCTTAGGATTAGGAAGGTGAGTTAAATCCATCTTAAACTCCCCCTCTCCCTGGCTGCTAGTTTTGTGCTGTGCCTCAAAGTCTAGGTTGTGGAAGAGATGATTATTTGTACATATTATAGGTAAGAGTTGGGCTCTTATGCCTTCTGATAAAAAAGGCCTGGGCGGAGCTGGGCACCTGTAACTTCCACTGAAGTTGAATGGTAGGTGTTCATCTCCCCTCAGCATCATGCCTTTTCTGATGAAACAGTCTATTATGTTTCAAAGGTAGTTCTGACTCCTAGGACTGCAAGATTGAGACTTTCATATAACAAAGAAAAAAATAACAATTCTAAAATACGTCATTAATTTACCTTTGCCACATTTTCTTTCAGTTTACTCAAGGCATTTGTCTGAATTTGTGAGGACTCCTAAAAATGGCTTTCAGACAACAGGTCTGGGCGGGACAGGTGGTCGCTGATGAGATCTTGAAGGAGCTGCAGGAAACTGATTTTGTATTGGCTGCCTAAAGAGTGAAAAATACTTTTAGTGCATGTTTGATACCATATTTCAGGAGCTGAGAAAGATCATTAGTATCAGGAAATCTACCTATCCATGTTATTTCTCAAGTGCCTGTTACAAAGGTGTTGAATCTCCCATTTTAAAATATTTTTAATGTTAGTAATTATTTACTATTAATATTATGGTAGCACTTAACAGGCTTTGTGAAATCGCAGCCCCATTGTGCTAGACACTGCACATACACATAATAAGAGACAGTCTCTTCCCTGAAAAGCTTACCATCTAAATAGAAAAGACAAACAAAAGATAAGAGTTGTAACATAGGCACAGAGAAATACTTCAGACCTAAGGTCTTTGATTGCATCTTGGTTTCTGAAGTACTAAGTACACTTTGTCTGCTATAAGTGATAATAATCCAAAAAGCTGGAGTATCTTGAGCTTAGATATGGAACCAATTCTTTTATTAACTTCAGTGGAAGCAGGCCCCACATTGTAGTTATTAACGTTTTCTTTTCTGGAATTGTGTGTTATTTCAGGACCAACTTTCTACTGGAAATTTCAGAAAATTTGATGGTACATTTTTCTCCACAATGATGCAGCCATGTACATTCTCATTCCGAAGAGGTTGTCAATGGCAGCATTTGTGACTGATATAAGGCTGAAGATACAACAATATTTCATAATTCTCTACTGTAGAAACCAGTAAAAAGCATTTAGCACCAATGAAGATATTAATATACTGATATGTAAAGATGGAAGAGGAACGTTTTGAGAGGTTTTTAAACAGTACTGCTTCAGCATTCCCGCCCCCTACAATATTACCTCAAATGCTTTTTAAAAACAGTTGCTCATTTTTTTTCTCAAGAACTCTGTTTATTTTTGCACTTCTTTTGAATGCTGAGGTGGCTGCATATGATTTCATCTTTCATAAGGCTAATATCAGACACCTACCACAATAATCAGTCTGCAGCCTCTAGTTTGGTTTGTAAGGCATTTAAACAAATTACAACTTGCAAGGGAATTTGTACATCCACATGCATTTAGTGTTGAGCAAACAATTCCCACAATTACAGAAAACTCTGGATGACAGTTCTTTGATGACGTATCCTCGAGGACGGCTATAACACAGTAAGGTATTAAGGAATAAGAGTCAGTAACAGAAGTGTTTTGTAGCTACCCAGACTGCGAAAGAATGCATTGATGTGATGAGTCAGTCATTTAAGACCACTCAGAGAATTAGGCTAATGGAAATACGAGTAGGATGGCCCAGGTAGCTGGGCTGGGCACATACCAGATGCACAGTGGGCAGGAATCCTTCCCACTTTCCCTCCAGGCCACAGAAAAGTTCAGCAGCCACTCCAATGGCTTGAGTAACCTCTGCAGCGTGTTCTCTTTCCCCTGTGAGGATCCTTGGGTCAGGTTATCTTTTGAACATTCCAGTCTCTATTTTGCTATGCAGAAAGTGTCATGTTCCTGTACTAGATATGGACTGACTACAGAGCTTGCTAATACATACCAGATACGTTCATCACAAGATCCTTTAATGCTCTGACAATGGTCCGAGGTTTATTTAAATAAGATATTTTACAAACAATGCCACTTAGCAGTGGAATAGTATAATACAGTTTAGTGTTCTATTACAGGAAGTTCACAGGGAGCTACACATGGCACAGTCCAGGAGATGCACATTCCCTACATGGGCCCATGTCATCAGCTCCCCACCTTGCATAACAGAAACACTGGTGCTGTTATCTATGCATCCTTGATAGCAGGCTGGATTTGCTTCTTAATGAAGAAAAATGTCTCTCTAGTATAGGGCCATCTTGAGATAGCATTGTGTGACTTCAGAATGACGACAAGAAAAGATTTTTGAAAACTTCTCTGCAAATATATAAACACTAAATATTGCCTATTTTACAATGTACAAAACACTGTACAAAAGCCACTAGAGAAGAGAGCTAGGAGTCTGCCGGATTTACTAGCCGCTTTACGCCCTTTGTTTGCGATGATAATGCAATGAACACATTTTTAAAAAATACAGTAAAAAAATTTAAAATTACAAACCTTGGAGCAGGAAAATGCGATATTGTAAAAATTCCAGAATTGGTTGTTGCAGGCTGGAAAAGAGAGCAACAAGTATGAAATAAAAAGAAGTTACAAAAAACCCATTAACACTAGACATATCTTTGAAAAAACACATGTGGCTAATTATTAATTATTAATAAATAAAATTATAAATATACTATTGTAAATCTTTAACTGAGAACACTATATACATTTGTCAAAAATAGCAGAATACTTAATACCATTTTTTGACAAAATACTTCAAAAATTATGACAAATCCTTTTCAGTTTTAAGAGTTTAGCATTTAATAATACTTTGAATTTCTATAGAAGTATCTAAGGATCTCAAAGCACTTTGCAAATAATTTATCAAACCTCTCAAATTTCCTGTGAGGTAGGAAAGCATTATCATCGCTATTATACAGATGAGAAAACTGAGGCCCAGGGTCTCACACAAAGATTGTGGCACTGCTGGGAATAGGAGCCAGATCTACTGTGCTTCAGCTCCAGAACTTTCTTTCTCCTCTACAAACTATTACTTTATGACTGAGTGTGTAGCAATTGCCATTAGAAAGTGGCAGTCTGCCATTTTCATGCTGATCTACAGGGAAAATACGTATGTATGTCGGGGTCAGATTATCTGCTCATCCCCAAGGCACTTTGAAAAAATTATCAGAAGGGGCAGCAGAAGGATGTCTGGGAAATGAAAAGCATGGAATTGAAGAGATTAAAAGCCTTTGTGTGAGAAGTATGAGGAGTAGGGGCCTGTGGCGTGACCACAGGATTGGGAGCCAGGAAATCTGGGTTCTATTCTGACATCTACCCCAGATTTCCTGAGTGATGCTGGGCAACTTACTTAACCTTCTCCATGGCTCAGTTTCTCTATTTGTAAAATGGGATTACACTCACTTAAATACTGCACTGGAGTGTTATGAGAAGTAAAAAGTTAATATTTGCAAAGCTCTATAAACAATTTACTATTAAATAACGAGAGAACTGAACACAGAAAAAGGAAAGAGAAATTAGAATGAGAGAAAAGACAAAAAACAGGAATAAAGAAAAGAATAGAGAGGGATTTGGGGAAAACACTGAAGACAGCAGACACAAAACTTAAAGGCATTCGGGGCAAGTTCTCAACATCATGACTATAAAACAACACAAACATTTCAAAATGACACCAGCTTTTTTTTTTTTTTTTAATGGATAGTGTGCCAGGGAGATGGAAAAGAGAAAACAAAACTGTGTGTTCCAAACATACTTTCCTATTAATTTAGTTTATTTTTAAAGAGGTTTCTTTAGCAAGGTCACACTTCTAGTATTTTGCTTTATTCCCTAATTTTAAAATCCATGAAAGTTTCAGTGCTTTTTTTTCATTTTCTCTGCAAATTCTTCATATTTGCTTAGCATTTCTTATTTATTTTTGCCAGAAATGGACCTATGGGCTGGCTTGGCAATTGCTCTATGTGGATCACAGTTTAGGTCCAGCATTATTTGGGCTAGCAAAGAGCTCTGCAGACTGATGTTCAGTTCCTGTGAGAAGGAAGCACCTCTGGTCAGTACTAAGAGCACTACTGAGTGTTGCCCAGCTTCCCTTTGCTGAATGGAGGATCATGAGGCCAGTGGGTGGTAGAATCTCTCATCCTAACCTAAACAATAATAAAATAGGCCTAAATCCTGAGTAAAATGGTGTAAATCCCTTCAAATGCCCTATGATATTCGTATGGCTCTAATCTATTATATCACAAAGTCAGACCACACAGAAGTCCAAAAATGCACCATGATTTCTAAAGTACTGTAACTTAGTCATCAGTGAAATTTATTCAACAGGAGAGAGTACGATCATACATTGTCTTACCTGATTATTTATAGCGTTATTCTGGTTAGGTTCATTATTTTGCTTTGGTTGCTGTGTATTGTTATCCCTAGAATAAAATTCACATAATCAGAAAAATTAATATAAATCTAGATTAATTACATTTAAGGAACAGTATGGCCCAGTAGCTAGGGCACTGATCAGGGGTTTGGAGATCAGGGTTCTTTGTCTGGTTCTGTCACTGTATGACCTTGGACAAGTCATTTACTTCTCTGTGTCTCTATTTCCCTTACCACCCTTTATCTGAATTGTCTATTTTGTCTGTAAGATCTTCAGGGCAGGGACTATCTCCTACTGTATGTTTATATAAAGCTTAGTACCACGGGTGCCTCCAGGTGCTACTTAATACAAATATGACAATAAATGAATACAATATATATTAGAAAACAATACTTGAGAAGTGAGTAGAGGAGAGGAACTGAACAGTTTAATGAAAACAAAAAGGTTCCTAAATAGCCACAAACTTTGCTGCCTGAGAAAAACACAAACGCACCGGGAGGCCAAAAGTGTAGAACTACATGAACATAATTTAGGGCAACTTCTGGCCCAGTGTTTCTTTTCTTTTTAATCTTTATTTGGAGATACAGAATTTAGAAGTGTGGATTTCATATATATATGTATTTCACAGTTTTAGGGTTTTCTGCATAATTTGTTTCTCACAGAAAAGGATTAATTAAAAAAAAAGGAAGTTCCAATACTGCACCTGATAATGCGTCTGCCTGCACACTGATTTAAATGGTGCCTTGCACATGCACAGTCCACTCACGCACTATCAATTACAGGATCAGAGCCTAAATTTCTAGCTTTTTCCATTGTACTGATCATCTTCCGAAACTAACATTGGCTTTCTGAACCACTGCACTGTAACCCAGCCTTACAGAAAACTGCCTCCAGCCAAACAGCAGTTTCAGAGGATGTAAATATGGCAAATCTGAAGCAATGCCTATGATCTAATCAATAACACAATGGAATACAATATTAACTTTTAAGTTCCCCTAAAGACCAGAGGATGAAATGTCACCTTATTTACAATACCACTGAATCCACTCCCCCTTTTTCAAACTTTAACAGACCCTCAAATTAGACCTTCAAATGTTGATATGATCTCCCTTTACTTCTTCACTGCAACTAATTTAGTGCATCCTACCACCAGTCCTATACTTACTTTTTTCAAAATGTAGTAATTTTTCCAACCTATTCCAGAAAAGAAATGGACTGTATCTGTACTTTTTATCTGTCAAAACCCAGAATTAGTTTATTAATATTCTAAAGAAGTAAGAAGCAATGGGGGATAGAGTTTCCCCAGCTGGAAGATTTTATAACACAGACAGCTATAGTGAGGTACATTTGTGACTAGCTGCACTTAAAGAAAGACATGATACCATCCTTACATGACAAAACATAGAAGCTACAGATCTCTCTTTCTAATTTAATTTACAGAGATGACATTTCATTACCCTGTGAATCTTGCATCATCCAATCATGAGCATCAAATCTAGAGAAAATCAATAAATACTTAGGCAGATTCTCCCTTTAGGCTGTGGTTAGACTGGGTATTTTGACAACTATTTCTTACTGTTGATAAAACCAGGACAATTCTACTGGTGGTAGAAGTGGTGGGAGCCCTAGTACAGACAAAGTCATCACAGGGGTCTGGCTTTATAATACTTGGTGACATTAAGACCTGCTCTGAGTAGCATTAGAACATGATATATCAAGTGATGAAATACTCTATTGTGACAAGAATGACATTGGTTGTGATGAAAATAAATTTTTGACACCTGTATCGTCTTCTACTTTTCCGGCAAAACCTTCTCTTTATTGCATCTCTCTTGATAAATGCTATTACGACTGCAATCAACACTGGAAGCACAAGCAGGAAAAATACAAGCAAGCCATCTCTAAGTGATGTATCTAGAAAAAAGCAATGTAAACAGCATGAGCTAATCATTTTGTTTAACTTCATTATGCAAACATTTTGCTGCTATATGAACCTTCTTGTTGAGAATGCTAAAACCTTTAAGTAATCAGAGATAAAATTCTGACCAGCATACACATACAAGTAACTCCAATTAAGTCAATGTAACTAATAGTATAAATCAGACAAGCAGGATCTGGCCCCAGGATCTGCTTGCTTTTTTTTTTTTTTTTTTAAGAGATGAAAGTAATGTGCTAACTTTTCTATCTTTTCCCACAATGTTTATTTTTTCAAGATCCCTGAAACGGAAAAACACAATTTCACCTTTAAAAAAAATTATTTGCCTGCACATCCCAATTTTCAGTATTTCTGTGATTTGACATATTTTCTTCAGCACACTGACAAATCAAAAGTAGGTTGTTTTTCTTTTCAAAATAAGAATTCAGTAACAGATAAAAGGTTTTTTATAAAGTTATGGATCAATTAGATTTTTATACAAAAAATAAAAAAGTGTGTAACATGCTCTATGGTATATATAAAAAGCAAGCAGGATTTGGCCCATTCTGCTTATCAGGATTTCCTAAATTTACTTAGATGGGTGGATCAAATCCTGAACACTTTATTCACATGCATGATCCTACCAATTCTTTAAGTGACTAAGGAGCACAGGGTTTAGCCCACAGCTGTAATCAACTTGAACTTTTGTGATGTAAACAGACTTGTATCTGTTTTTGTAATAATATATTTATTTTTGTGTTTTTATAAAAATAATGATTTCTAAACAATTAGAATATTTTTTAAGAAAAAAATATCAGATTTGTTTTGTAGTACAACCTTACACAATATAAATGTTGGGGCCAGATTGTGAGCAGGACTAAATCCCACCTTATCTCTCTAATATCCTGGCACTGGCACAGCTATAAGTACACTGCAGATAACTCCCTTTAAGTCAGTGGTGTTAAGCCAGCAGAGGATTTTGTCCATCCTCTGGGGTCCTGGTCCATGGGTGGGGCTCCTATGTGCTACCATAATATAAATAAAAAGGAGACGAAAGTAAGTAGTAGTTTATTTTATCAGACATTACAGTCAAACTGAAAGAGCTTCAGTATCCTACCTATATGAGTTGGACCACTGTCAATACTGCCACCATAACCTGATTTATCACAGAAAGGAGGAGCCCATCCAGGATTGCAGTGACAATTCCCATTGTTGTTACACACCTGTGACCACACAAGATACCACAATTAAATAAATGTTTCGTAGCACTGAAATGTCATTTTTGCATTTGTATTATTTAATTCTCCATATTCCATTTGAGAGATGGGAAAAAAGAAGGGTTCCATTCAGGATTGTTAACCAAGAGCCTGACCCAAAGTGCACTGCAGTCAATAAAAGGACTCTCATTGACTTCAACTGGTTTTGGAACAGGGCCCAAATTCCATGCTTGAAGGGGCATTAGGTTCCAAGTCAAAATGAATTTCTTTACAATTGTCACTCATAACACCATAGATTATTTAGATGAAAGACTTATAAAATTGAATAACATCTTGTGTCTATGGTAGCTGTACTCTTTTCTAAAGACTCCTTTTTTATCAGCCATATGAAGTGTTTTATTTGGAAGCCACCTCAGGCTACAGCCTTCAGACCTTTCTGAGCTAGTGGTATGTAAGTAGTACTAGCATGTACCTAGAAAAGTTTGGAACATTACAACATTTATGGTCAACCCCAGAGTGAGGGTTGGTTGTAGTATAAGAAGCTGAACCTCCTCAGGGTTACTCCCCTGAGAGTACAATGACTCTCACAGATAATCCAATTGAAGTTAATGAGACTCCATGTGGTTGCAAAGGGCTGTGCTAATGGATCCCTTTGTAGAATTGCAGCCTAAACGTGTACATTCATTTAGAACAAATCAGAACTGCCAAATGAACAAATCATATTTAGAGTTGTACATGAAGAACTGTGTGTGAAAACAGAGAGTGGTGGATAGCTGAAGGAGGGATCTTGGCACAACCATTTTTTCTCCTCCATTGGCATTCCCATACATTGTGAATGATATTGCTGGCTCCTGTGACAGCAAAGCCTCTACAGCAATTAGCCCCTTTTCTCATTTGTCTTGCATAGAACATTGTTTCAAAGGAGAGCTTCTGGGTTTTACTATATCTGGATCCTGTTCTGATTTTTCACACAGGAATATTACATAATTCATTATATTTTCTCTGCAGAGAATTACATTGCTTTCAAAATTGGACAGCTCATCTAGTAATGTAATTGGATCTACTTTGCCTATTTCATATTAAATGTACTATCCACATTAGTGATGAATGTTTTACAGTGCATTGGTAACAGGAACTATAGATACAAATAATGAATTTGACTTTTAGTACAGATTAGAAAAAACTAAGCATATGTTTCATTATTTATTTTATTTATTTAGATCTATTGCACCTATCAATAATCTCTAGAAGCCTAATGTAACAAAAACAATATACTTACAGCACGATTATTACACTTCTGCATTACATCGCAGTTGTAACCAAGCTCACTTGCATTAACACATTTAAAGTCTACACAGGCCTGAAAAATATTAAATATCTATTTTAAAAGAGCACTTCAACTACTCTAATATTTTTATACACATAAAATAATATACATAAAAACAGTAATACTGCAAAATGTAAGTGGTGAGAAACAAGGCTGTCTAAAAACACTTGATTCTTTAGAACTCTGGTTTAATTTATCACACATTTTCATGCACTAGGACATACTTTGATGGAAATGAAATCAGAATATGAATCACTATTTATTTTAAAGCTTTGTTAAACCAAACAGCAGGCTTTATGGTACAGAGCTAATAAATACTACTTCTCTGTGTGTATGTATATATAAATGAACATTAAGTATGATTTATTATACCAATATATAGACACACACATGCACACACATACATATAAAACACAAAAAATCTACGAAGAACATTACTTCAACTGCAAAGTTAAGCACTCAAAAATTAGGAAATGCCAGATTTACAGTTGCTCACATAGCCCTATTTCTGCTCCTTGTGTCCCTCCAGTGCACTGACTCAGGCCACAGTGCTGTGAAAAAATAGTATATGATCACATCATTAAAGCTTGTATCATAATGCATATATGCACAAGGGGACTGAATTAACGTCGTGTGGAGAACCATAGATCTGGAGTCTCCTAACTTTTGAGTGTTTGACTTGGCAATCTTACCAATGTTCTTTTAATGCAGATTTTGTATATAATTTTGTATGTAATTTTCATTTTTTTTAGAACAAGATCAAATAAATTCTACATTGTTCAACGGTAACAAACTCCCATCAGCACAGTGAATCTTGAATGTTCAGCATTGCAGCAGAGTGCTACAACTTGTTCCAACAGCATATGCTGGCCATAGCAGACAGCTGTTTGACTGGGGAGGACATGGGTTGCTGTGTCTAGGGGTGATGGGGAAGTGAGCTGGCTCTCTAATAGGAAGTGGAAAAAGCTGCTCCAACTGTAACCCTGTGTTCCCAATGCAATGTATGCTGCTGGTGCTGCTGCTTCGGTGGTGGCCTGAGCCCTGCCTCTTTATTGATTTTGTCATGCTGCCAAAATTTTCCTGCGGAGTGCAAGGGAGAGAAGGAAAACAGCAATTTTTAACAATTCATATGTCAGTTAAATCTGAATGGAATTTCATGGGACAAATAAAAGGCAATTCCTGTAAGTCTGAGGGGATTCTCCCTGCTGAACACCAAAGGTTATAGTACACACAGACACTCTTTATGAGACAAGTATTTTGAGAGTCATGAGCCAATGTGGTTATGAGGAAAATTAAAATGTGGCGTAATGCTTTTGAAAGCTAAGGGTCTTATAGTAAGATGTATTAAAAAGAGAACTTTTCAGTAAGTGTCATGCATTCTGCAATAACTGCTGTGATCTACCTTACCTTTCCTTTTCCACAAGCAGTTCCCTTTTGAACTTGAGCAGGATCAGGGATATCTGACCCTAGGTCAAAGTCAGAAGTCACACATGAAACACCATCTTGATTGCTGACAACACTAGAAGCAGGAAGATTTTCAAGACTGACAGATGTACACTGAAGTTTGCCACATAGACTATGTCTGTAATAAATGAATAAAATACAAATAGAAGGTAACAGGGAGAAAACAGACTCAATACAAAAATATTATTTATTAATAAATTCACACAATTTACACTATGAGCCAATAATTTTCTCTTGCTGGAAATCTCATATTCTAAGGAAGTTTTCCCTTCTCTTTTTTTGTGTATGTGTGTGTGTGTGTGTATCATATTTTATATATATTGAAGACTGCCTATTCTGAGCCTTTGGCACAATGTAATTTTGTGTGCGTGTGTGTATACAAGGTATTTCCACATTTGAGGGAAAAGAGGAAACATTTCTCTTGCAGGTTATTTAAAAAGAAATGGCATCTGACAGAAGCTGCTCAAAAGCCTGGGATACGAGAAGTAATCCCTATGGAGATGCATTAGTGGAGAGAGTCCTGTTGATAAAGAGGATTAATGGTGCCTGATAAATGTATTTTAGCATATGGCTCTGCAATTTATCAGATGGATATCACCATAATATATGTGTTTGACTATGGGTATATAAACACACATGCCCCTGCTATACGCAAGGCCGGTAGCACGGCCTATTAAGGTTGTCCGACACTTCTCATCATAAGAACCTGTTTTCAGGTGCTTATAACTTTGCCAGACTTTAACCATTTGGGCTGAAATTTTGCATGCTGGGTGTTGCCTCAGGTTGACATTTTTGGAAAAATTCTTACAAAAGGATTAAGCCATTGCCAAGAATGAGGCTAGGGGAAAATATATTGTTTTGTCCGCGTTAAAAAATTTCTGCAAGCTTTTATTTGAACAGTTTTAGCAGCTCCATGCTTTGTAGCAGGAACTTGAAATTTGGCAGGGGAGTGGCCTTTCTGACAGGGTTGTGCCTTTTGCCTTCCCTGTGAAAATCTGCCCAAATTTGGCCAAGTTATAAGCCTTGAAAAACAAATTACAATTCCATATGCTCAGTTCTATAGTGATGAGAACCACAGAAAAGCCCTTCGGGAGATTAATATGTTTGTCTTCAGAGCAGGGTCACACCCCAGGTTATAAAATTATATAATGCAGTGTAGTGCATTACTTTGGCCCTCCTATGTGGTTTTTTATTTTTTACAAGGAAAGATCTGCTGTAGGTCATCTATTTTAAAAATACATGTGATGATGGGCCAGACTCTCTCCTGTGCCAAGATCGGCTGTTTATGGCTACCTGATTCTGTGGCCTGATCTGCCCCATCTTCCATCTAAGTTAGGGAACCATAGGCTGATCTAGGGACTATATGCCATCTGAGAATTAGTGAAGTACAGCCTGATACATCCCCTCCCTCCCACTGTGCTGTGCTGGGAGCGTGGTTGATGCAGGAACTAGGTGGGTCAGCTTTCTGCCATTGAGAGTTCCTATCCATCAAGGGACCTGTCAGCTGGCCAAGTACTGACAGATTATAGCTCCTTTCCACGGCCTAAGCAGCACAGAAGGGCTGGTTCAGAGGCGAGAATCTGGTTCAGTTCCTTCAAAAGAACATTTAAGTAAAGTTGAGTTTTATACATATTGTTTAAATTGGTTTTAAGAAATTATTTTCATCAATTTAAAACAGACTAATAAAAAATGAAGATGAATGCAGGTAAATTTGATAACTCAGGTAGGCCAAAGTACTGGAGCACGTAAGCATTATCTGTATAAATATATACTCTACATTATGGTACTGTTTATATGAATAAATGACAGGAGGAAAGATTAGATTCAATTTATACCTGCTAGTCACTTACTCAATGGGACATTTATTGTACGTTCCACTTGACATTCCACAGTTTCCAAATCTATCTCCCTTCAAGTTGGCTACTTCAAAACAAATATCGGGTGCTTTTCTTGCCCCTAAAAGAACAATATCAAATTTTTAACAACTAATATATTCAATAAAAACAAATAATCCACAATGGCTCTTTAAATCCTAAGTCCAAGACAGAGCATCTGAGTGAATTTTTCCTATTAATATGAATTCTGTTACACAGACAAACAGTTTAAAAATACCTTGTCCGTAGATAGATTCACACTGTGAATCAAGATTCTGGCAAACCCCACTATAGCAGTATTCTTTCATGTTGTTACATGGGTAGCCATTCATGATATATACATCATCTGGGCAGTATGGGTATGTCCCATTGCAGTATTCAGGTAGATCACAGAAATTCATTTTTGGTCTACATTCCACTCCTGCCACTTTAAACTATAAATGGAACAGAAAGTTACTCTGATTTATTTTGCAATAGGAGAAATTCTAACACACAGGTATACAATGATTATGTGGTAGGTTCGGAAAGAAAATATGCTTGTAAATTTGAGGAAGATGAACATAGTTCTTCATATCAGTATACAGAGCACGTATGCCACTCCTGTGAGTTTTTTGTGGCATGTTGATACAGTTGATGAGCTTGATCCTGCACAGCACTGGTTCAGAGTGTGGCATTTATAAACACCAGATAAGAAGTGATGACTAGACAGGGGATGCATGGACACTTGATCCTGCAGTAACGAGAGCACTGCTACATGATATCTAATTACTTCTGCCTAATAGCAGAAGTCAGGCCAGAGACAACACTTCATTTGTAAGCTGAAGATCACACATAAAGCCATGAATCCTCAGACCAAGATTCTTTGTTCACCCACTGTCCCTACTTTTATCTATATTTCTGAATACGGTTTTGATAATGTATGTACAGGTGTCTAAAGACACTGTGATAGACCCATTTCTAAAAATAAAAAAAAAATATTCACTACTAATTAGTACCAATTGTTTAAGTTAAGAACATAAATTAACAAAAAAGGGTTCCTCCAGCCTACCTTGCAATTTTCACAGCACAACCCTTCAGCACACTGTGATCCAGACTTAAATTTGCAGGTTACAGCATCACAGCAAGGATTAGTACACTCCTATAGCAAAGGCATGAATTAGGCACACAGTGCTTTTACTTTTCTCTATAGTCAGGGGTTTCTGAAGTACACAGTCGGACTAAGTTCTGACCAGAAGCCAAATGTACTGAGTCTCTTTCAGTGTTTGAAGTTTAAAGTTCTCTGTCCTATTGGAAGGCAACATGCAGTTTGGCTATCTATCAGAAACTAGAGAGAAATTTTCTTTTTGATTGGCTATTTGCATAGGGATAAGAGCAACAACAGGTAAAGCAACAACTGCTTTTCTAAATAGAACAGGGTCCTAGAGAAGCAGAACTCCATAGGTTTCTATTAACAGTTTGTAGCACTCAATATATTTTATTTTCCAAGTTAAGAGTACAATATAGAAATTAATTGTTTTTAGGGGGTTTTTTTTGGTGCCAGAAAAAACCTTCAACTGAACATGGGTTTTTCCTCACCACTGGTATTTGCTAGCATATATTCTAAGTAGTACCAATCACAAGCGCCGGCCTCCTCATTTCCCTGGGGGTGCTTGACCCCTGCTCCGCCTTGGGCCCTGCCCCCACTCTACCCCTTCCCCCAAGGAATGTCTTTGTACAAAACAGGTTGAGATTGAAGCCTGGGTGCCCAAATGAACTGAAGTACTGTACCTGGGGTTTGCCACAATCGCATTCTTCATTCTTATCCACCATGTTATTGCCACAGAAAGGTTCTGTGAAAATATCACTTGGTTTTGGAGCATTTTTAAGACAGTTTCCTCCACCATTCAAAATGAGTTTCTCAAAATCATTGGCACTACAAGTGCTGAAATTCTTGGATGCACTAGAAAGCATAATATTGCATTTGTTTGGCATACACATTTTTTGAGTAAAGATCTATTTATTTCAAGCCATTTAATAACAAGGTTCTATACATTGCTTGTGTAGTAGTAGATCATTGGGATCACTCATTTTTTAGATCTACATATTGCAATTAAGGAAAGATATTTCTAGGAGTTAAAAGATACTGCCAGAATTTTAGTCTTTCATATATTCATGGATTTTAAGACCAGAAGGGACTATTAGATCATGTAATCTGACCTCCTGTATAACACAGGCCATTGAATTTCACCCAGTTACCCCTGTATTTAACCCAAAGTGTTTGACTACCGCAGAGGTGGGCAAACCTTTAGGCCCGAGGTCTGGAAATGGTATGGTGGGCCATGAACGCTCATGAAATTGGGATTGGGGTGCAGGAGGGAGTGAGGGCTCTGGCTGGGGGTGCGGGCATTGAGGTGGGGCCAGAAATGAGTTCAGGGTGTGGGAGGGGGCTTTGGGGTGCAGGGGGGTTGGGGGCTCCAGCTGGGGATGCAGGCTCTGGTCTGGGGCTGGGGATGAGGGATTTGGGGTGCAAGAAGGTGCTCCGGGCTGGGATTGAGGGGTTCAGAGGGCAGGAGGGGAATCAGTGCTGGGGCAGGGGGTTGGGGCATGGTAGGGGCTCAGGGGTGCAGGCTCTGGGCGGCACTTACCACAGGCAGCTCCCGGAGGCAATGGCATGTCCCTCCTATGGCTCCTATGCAGAGGTGTGGCCAGGCGGCTGTGTGTGACACCCCATCCGCAGGCGCCGCCCCTGCAGCTCTCATTGGCCAGAGTTCCTGGCCAAAGGGAGTAGGAGCGGGGCGGGGGCAGCGCGCGGAGCCCCCTGGCTACCCCTAAATGTAGGAGCCAGAGGGAGGACATGACACTGCTTCTGGGAGCTGCGCAGAGCGGCCCCGGACCCCACTCCTCAGCTGGAGCGTGGCAGTGGGGTAAACCCCAGACCCTACTCCCCAGCGGAAGCTCAAGGGCCGGATCAAATTGGCTGATGGGCCAGATGTGGCCCGCAGGCTGTAGTTTGTTCACCCCTGGACTACAGCATGTCTTCCAGAAAGGCATACAGTCTTAATTTGAAGCCATCAAGGATGGAGAATCCACCACTTCCCTTTGTAGTTTGTTTCAGTGGTTAATCATCCTCACTGTTAATTTTCTTTGCCTTATTTCTAACCTGAATGTTTAAGCTTTAACTTTCAACTACTGGTTCCCATTATGCCTCTCTTTGCTAGATTAAGGATTGTGATCTTCTTTTTGATAAGCTAAACAAATGAGTTCTTTAAGTCTCTCACTTTAAGACATTTTTTCCAGCTCTTGAATAATTTTTGTGGATTTTGCACAACACCCCTTATGAGAGAAGGCAACTGCGCTACAGTAAAAATTATTACTTACCTAAAAAATTTAACCAAAGTCTTGAATTTACAAAGTATAGTGACATCTACTAGCCATACTATAGTTTGAAGTCTTATTTGTTTAAACCCGATATTTTTGAGGATGGATAACTGAAATTAGACTATAAATAGGGCTGTCGATTAATCATAGTTAACTCACGAAAGTAACTCAAAATAATTAATTGTGATTAATCGCACGGTTAAACAATAGAATACCAGTTGAAATTTATTAAATATTTTTGGAGGTTTTCTACATTTTCAAATATATCCATTTCAATTACAACATAGAATACGAAGTGTACATTGCTCACTTTATATTATTTTTGATTACAAATATTTTCACTGTAAAAATGGTAAAGAAAAGAAAGTATTTTTCAATTTACCTCATACAAGTACTGTACTGCAATCCTTTGACCATGAAAGTGCAAATTACAAATGTAGATTTTTTTTTGTTACATAACTGCACTCAAAAACGAAAGAATGTAAAACTTCGGCGCCTACAAGTCCACTCAATCCTATTTCTTGTTCAGCCAATGGCTAAGAGAAACAAGTTTGTTTACATTTAAGGGACATAATGCTGCCCACTTCTTAATTACAATGTCACTTGAAAGAGAGAACAGGCATTCACATGGCACTGTTGCGGGTGGTGTCGCAAGATATTTACATGCCAGATGTGCCAAAGATTCATATGCCTCTTCATGCTTTGGCCATCATTCCAGAGGACATGCTTCCATGCTGATGACACTCGTTTAAAAAAAATGTGTTAATTACATTTGTGACTGAACTCCTTGGGAGGAGAATTTTATGTCTCATGCTCTGTTTTACCTGCATTCTGCCATATATTCCATATTATAGCAGTCTTGGATGATGACCCAGCACATCGTTCATTTTAAGAACACTTTCACTGCAAATTTGACAAAATGCAAAGAAGGTACCAAT
This sequence comes from Lepidochelys olivacea, assembly GCF_965140295.1. Lineage (NCBI taxonomy): Eukaryota > Metazoa > Chordata > Testudines > Cheloniidae > Lepidochelys > Lepidochelys olivacea. Next base: position 106,573,523 of record NC_140417.1, read on the forward strand.
GTGAGATATCTAAAGATAGCTACAGCACTCGACCCAAGATTCAAGAATCTGAAGTGCGTTCCAAAATCTGAGAGGGATGAGGTGTGGAGCATGCTTTCAGAAGTCTTAAAAGAGCAAAACTCTGATATGGAAACTACAGAACCCAAACCACCATAAAAGAAAATCAACCTTCTGCTGGTGGCAGATGATGAATATGAACATGTGTTAGTTTGCAGTGCTTTAGATAGTTATCGAGCAGAACCCATCATCAGCATGGATGCCCGTGCTCTAGAATCATGGTTGAAGCATCAAGGGACATATGAATGTTTAGTGCATCTGGCATGTAAATATCTTGCGATGCGGGCTACAACAGTGCCATGCAAACGCCTGTTCTCATTTTCAGGTGACATTATAAACAAGAAACAGGCAGCATTATCTTCTGCGAATGTAAACAAACTTGTTTGTCTGAGCGATTGGTTGAACAAGAAGTAGGACTGATAGGACTTGTATGCTCTAAAGTTTTACATTGTTTTATTTTTGAATGCAGGGTTTTTTTGTACATAATTCTACATTTGTAAGTTCAACTTTCATGATAAAGAGATTGTACTACAGTACTTGTATTAGGTGAATTGAAAAATACTATTTATTTTGTTTTTTTACAGTGCAAATATTCGTAATAAAAAATAAATATAAAGTGAGCACTGTATACTTTGTATTCTGTGTTGTAATTGAAATCAATATATCTCAAAATGTAGAAAACATCCAAAAATATTTAAATAAATGCTATTCTATTATTGTTTAACAGTGCGATTAATTGCATGATTTAATCATGATTAATTTTTGTAACTGCGCAATTAATTGCAATTAATTTTTTAATCGCATGACAGTCCTAAATATAAATGATGTTTAGTTTAGAGGAAGTTCTTTTCCACATAAAGTCTATTATTTCCATCTTTAATTTCTAATTCTGGTGGGGGTTTCTGAGGGTTTATTGTTGGGCCACAACATTTATTCCAGGCTGAAACTCTGCATTCAAAGTTTAACTGTGGAACTATATATAAATAATGTCTACTATAACAGTGATGGGTTCCTTGATCCTACATAGAGGTTTTCTGCAGAGATACTATGATGTCACAGATTGAACCCTCATAAACATGCATTTATTTTTGCTGAGTCACTCTGATGTCAGGTCAGGTGAGTCCTATTAGCCCCAAACCTAACCCTCAGAACTGCCAACTTGATAATACAATGTAGGTAGAGATGTACATTTTATTTAAATAACTGTAAATGTAAGCCTTAGGAAAGGGAAGTTTGGACCAGATCCAGTGTGTGAATACTATGTTAGGAGCTGGGTGGAAACAGCACACTAACCTCAATCAACTAAGTCCCATTAACTTTTTAACCCTCTAGACTTAAGTTCTCCATACAAAGTCCATTTACTAAGGTTCTCTGAGTTTAATAGGAATTTTACACAGCTGAATAAATTTAATACAAATATGTAATATTAAAAATAAGGTAATAATATTTGGAGCTCTTACTTATCCGTACTGTACATAATGTAGGATGTGGAGCACCTTCCATCATCGTGTTTCATACCAAGATTATGCCCCAGCTCATGTGCAACTACTGTGGCATGACGTTGCACATTGTTACCTTTAAGCTAGTAAAGAGAAGCAATTGTTGAAATGAATATGAAAATAAAACATGAAAATAAAGAAATCATGAGAAAACAAGGCAATGATCCTACCGACTGATTTATTTAAGCTATGTCTCTCTAAATGTGTGATGCTATCATAAGGAGAGAGCACTAATAGCAAATCAGTGTAATTCTTTATCTATATATCGGTTTAGGATCAGATTTTGCCATTCTTCCTCATGCTTTTACTCCATCAGTAGTTCCACTGATTTCAATGGGGTTCCTCACAGACTAAAGTACTATTAAATATAAGTACGGTAGGCAGAATTTGGCCCTTATACTGTGTCTGCTGCTGTGGTATCTAATATTATAAGGACAAACCTCCATATCCTAAGTAAGGTGATATTAGCCCTCCCATAGGATTAAGGGAAGGCACAGGCAGCTTAAAGCGAATTTCCCCCCACTCTCCCCAAAGTGCACTGAGTGGAATTCTCGTGCACCTAAGAATCTATGGACTTTATGGACTTACAGGTATGGGGATGTGCTTTTCTAGCCAACTTTGAGCTAAATAAATTTAAAAATATGGCCAAACTATAGCTTGAGACTTACCTGAATGAGGTGGACTGGTGCATGAAGGAGAGGGATGTGGCAAAAGGAATTTTATCATCATCCTCAAAAACTAATAGAACAACCCACACCAAACCAAACCTCTTAGCCTTTGATGACTTGGCGGAATAGGTCAGGGAGGTGTGTAGATTTTTTTATTGACTAGATCTGTACATTAATCACTGAGATGAAGTACTGTACTTACAGTGCTGATGGACCCTCCATGGACTTGAGAACAGACTGTACTTACAAAAGCCATTCCAACTGCCCCACTATAGGCACTTCTTCCTCTGCAACATAACGACAGAACATGTGCACTGTTTTGAGAATGGGGCTGAAAGTTCATTGCTTTCTAGTGAAAAAATATTGATGGGTCTGACCCAAATATTATGATGAGTCAAATCTTGGTCTCACTGATGTCAGTGGGAAATTTCCCACTTTCCCAAAGGATCAGGATATGGCTCTCTGATCAGTGTGCCTACACCAACTATATGACATAACTCTTGAAAAATATACATATGCTGTGTTATTGTTTTTGAGTGAAGAATCAGATTAAGAATAAAGATTTAATTACACAAATAATTTCTTGGTGGGCTACAATTAAAGACAAAGCTTTAAATTAGCAGTAGTCCAGTTTCTATTATTTATTCTCATTTGCAAACATAAACAATATTACAATTCTGATTTATAGTATGAGGCAAGTTTTTCTAATGAACCAAAACTTACATTATGAGGTGGCTAACATCATTTCTTGAACGCTTAAGAAGATTTTTTTCTCTCCAAGAAACAAATCTATTTAGTACATCTCCAGCTGAACCATCCATTACATTTATGTGATTTTTATCTGACCAGATTTCTAGCCCAATCAAAACAATCTGGATGTTCAATGCATCATACATCTGAAAATACACAATGGTGATTACTTTACATATATGTGAACCAAATTCAACTGAATTCTGAAAAAAATCACATCATTATTACCAGTTCAATATTATGTTGACTGGAACAATGGAAGTGTAGGAAAGTTTAGTTCATTTAAATAATTAGTTCACAGTACAAACTGGGCCAGATGCTCCTGTTCTTTATTCAGTCGAAACCTACACTATCATTTATGGGGGGTGGGATGTTACTGAATAAAGATTACAAGACTGAAGGTCTCCTATGTCTAATAGGATTCCTAGCCATATCCTTCAGATGCAAGAGCCCTATGAGTAAGGAATCAGAGGGCCAACACTTGGGGGAAGGGAACTGTTTCATTCATTATCTTGGCTGGTTATCTTGAGGAGAGCCTAGGAATGATTTCATCTCTCTAGTGGATTGTCAGGGACTTATGGAAATTGCTTACGGCTGTGGAATGGGAAACTCCAAAGGCAGCAAAGAGGCTAGATCTTCTGAGAGCAACTGGGGATTTTGAGGGTAAACTTTGGCCAGTAGAGGATGGACTATATGCAATGGAAAGATGCCCATTGACTTCAGTGGGAGCTAGATCAAGCCTTTAGTTAGATATTAAAACTTCTTGCCTACATTGATTATTCCTGTGTAGAACAGAGAAGCAGTATGTACCTCATGTAGCACTCCATGTACCATGTTGGAGGGGAGGATTAGCCCCCTAATGCTGATGAAATATTTGATTTTTTTTCTTACGAACACAAACAGGAATGTTCAATCTTTCAGAAATAGTGAAATATTTTGAGGTAAAGTTTAAAAAAACCCACTAGCAACAGTCTTCTGTGCTCTTATCCATGTTTTTAGCCTTGTTTTTCATCAGTTATTGCATGAGTCTAGTCACAATGATTCATACGTATTCAGAAACGCTATGTTATTTTGCTAAATTTTCAAAGGTACCTCAACTCGATGTCTGAAATTATATGTATACTTTTGCAAACACATTCTTGGGCTTATGCTTTTGTGCGTACAAAGCTTGGATGTGTAAAACTGCACATTAAAAACTCATGCAAAAATGCAGAGTACAATTTTAGAGGTAGATTTTGAAAATTTGCTGCATTATGGGTGTGATCCTCATCTCTGTTTTGTCCCCTTTATGCCAGGGGAAAGGTCCAGAGCAGCATAATGTGGCTATAAAAGCCTTATATCCAGCTGAGGAAAAATTTCCCTAAGGCTGCCGGCATACATCCTGGCACAGGAGGTTTGTGAGAGGTGGGGAGAGATCTGTCAGAGTTGCCAGAGATTCCAGGTATCCCTGCAGCCCATCGGGCGGCACTGGGAGGGCTGTCCAAGTTATGCCCCTGGAGCAGCCTAAGGTTGAGTGTGTGCAAAGGTGGCTCAAAACCACCTTATCCTCTCTCCCCTGGGCTGAGAGTTCTGTGGTGTACTTCTAACAGTCTTGTCTAGATATTAATTATATGTCTGTATATTAATTATATTTTTCAGTTAGAATACAAACACAGAATACACTAGTTGTACATTGCTATTTGTGTGAAATAAGATAAAGAAGAGACTACTGAATATCCATATGACTGAAATGACCTACCACATCAACATAATTAGTCAGCTCAATTGTTTCCTTTTGCACAGCTACAGGATCAGAATTCTTCTGCAAATACTGTAAAATTCAATATTAGGATGTCAGAGAAAAAATAAATAATTTGATGAAATGTGTTTAATACTAGAGAAACACATTACCCTGTTGTTATCCACAACCATAAATAGTTCCACGTAGTGTCTCTGTGGCAGCACAGCTCGTTTTTTCTGCAAGTTAGAAAATGCAATAAGTTAATATTTTAATTACCAATAAGTCAAGATTTGTATTACTATTTGTTACCATGTTATTGCATATATTTACAAGGCATGCTATCTTGGTTTGGCCTCAAGTTTGTTCACTTTTTGAGCTTAATTGACAGCTTAAAGATCTACAGCTCAATACTTCAGTGGCAGACAGGCTCTCAGAGGTGGGGGCCTTATGGCATCTTTATATCCACTACCCCTCCAATCCTGTTGCTTTGCCCTCTCATACAGCTTAGAACAGCTTCTGGGCTGCTTTAAGTTGCACTTGACTGCAACAGTCTCCATGTTGCCATTCCGCAATGTGAGGATTTCTGAAGCTCAGCAGTGTTCCAGCCATGCTCAGGGCCCTGAAATGGGGTAAACAAAGAGCTAGCTAGATACACAACCTGGAATGCTCCTACACCAGGGTAAACCCCAGGAAGTCACTTAAGATAGTTTTATAGCCCCTTCTGGTCTCTGAAGCAGCCCCAAAAGAGTTGTATTGGATCCAAGGATCTAAACATTTCTCAAGAGAAAAACACAAATATATTTACCCTAAAAAGCTTTTCCCTGCTGAAAGAACTGTGTGAAACATTTGTATATCTGAGATAATTCTTCACACTCTTCTCTTGGTGAAGGTTATCATTCAGCACACCACACAGAAAAGGATCTTGTTGAACATATTCTAATGGATAAAATAGGTGCTCAAATGTAGCTGATGTGTCAACTGGCTCCATACCATATCGTTTGTCACCAATGTGAAGGATTCCCCTACAATAATAAAGGTATGAGAAATTATCAAGTAGAATTTCCCGGCACTTGTAAAGGTACAACTTAGATGAATAAACTACAGCTGAATATTTCACTACTAAGAAATTTACACTGTTACCTTATTTTTTTAATATAAACAACTTTCATAACAGGCAAAGGGGAAGTTGCCCCTAAAATTAAGTGTCAGGAATGGCTGAGAATTATTCGATTAATAAAGCTGCAGGATGGCTATGGAGTTGCTCTACAGAAACTATTCTGGATCTCTGCTAGAAAGTCCTTCATTCCTCTTCTACCCACCTTTGCCCTAATTCCTGAAAGTTGCCATGCTGCGGTCATGCACAGAGTAAGGATTTTGTGCAGCACAATCTCAGTGCACAATGCATCATGCCCAACCTCTTCCCTCCCCACCCCTACAGAGCTGAACTACTCTAGCTCTGCTGTGATGTTGTGTGAGTTCCATCACTTATTTCCCACCACAAAAGAAGCCAAGCCCAAGAGCCTATAGGCATATTCAAGCCACACCAACAGGGAGCTAAGCTCAAGGAAGTTGTGGAACCCAGGGAACACTCATGACCATACTTTGAATATCTGCACACATACGGCAAGTGGTGTCTCATTTTGTCAATTCACCACCTTTTAGTCCCCAAGCTGACCCGTCTGTCTAACAAAAACATTATTGTAATTTAATGTAACAGAGTTACTGTGTGGGTTTTAGAAGCCTGCTTCTAAATGCAAACTTATCAACATCACTGCTATTATTTGTAGAATGATTATAGTGTGCTACGCTCTTATGCTATACGGAAACATTAGACAGTGATGCAGAGCAATTATTTAATTTATTGTTTACACTGTGGTAGCGCACAGGACTCCAAACAGGGCATCTCTGTGCTTGGCCCCATGCCCTATATAATGAAAAACAGTCCCCACTCCCCTAAAAATTTACAATCTAAGTAAACAATGCTTTTGTTTTGTGAAAATTTTATCTTTAGTAACAGATTAACTTCAGGTTACTCAAACTTTGCCCTGGTGAGGGCTGCACTAGGAATTTGTATATCTTTGGTTTGCATGCTGGAGCAGGTTGCAGTCAATAGGGAGATGCAGCCCTATGGGGGGTTACATGTTCCAACATCACATGCTGTGCTCCATCTACATCCACCAGGCTGCTTAACACAAGATGTAGTATTGCATATTGGGACATCTAGGTGGAATTTTCAAAAGCACTCAGTGTTAACCGAACTCTACTACCATTCACCACTGAATTCAACGGGAAGGAAATTATATTAATGCTCAGCATTTTGAAAATCCATACCCTTGTCCCTGAAAAGCAGCATTACAAAATTGTATAGGTTGAACTGTGGCCACTCCCGGATTCATTCGTTCTTATGTAATAAAAAATGGAGATTCTGAACAACAATACATTTTCTTGGTATATCAGTCAATGATACATTGAAAAGTGAAAAGCAAAAAGTAATACCTAAGACCATCACATGTACTAAGAGCAAGCATAGAATCAGCAACTCCTTCAACAACTCCACCATAGTAACAGTGTGTCTGAAACACAATGAAACCACGTAATTAATTACATAACAGTATTTTTTTCATTCAAGTGAAAGACCCAGACTACTCATTTGCACAATAGTTTATTTATTAGGGCCAGATTTTGCCAGCTTTACTCAGAACTCTACAAGTTGTCTCAATTTTCTTCCATTGGATTACTCTTGGAGTAAAACACTACTCACTGTGAGTAAGCACAGCAGATTTTGGCCCTTCATTGGTGAAAAAATTTGTAAAATAATTGGTAAAAAAAATTTCCCCTCCTTGACAAGGGAGGGAAAATGCCCAATTTAACCCATTCTCAATGTCTGACAAACCACATGGATCTATTTTGTCCATCCTGTTCTTTGGCAGGTAAATCCTACTTTTAAAGCCTGAATTGTTCAGGAAGCACGTTTAAGCACATACTTAAGTTCTACTGAAGTCTCATGATTAAAGTTGAGTACATATTTAGATGCCTTCCCGAACAGGAATAAACATGGGCATGTGCTTAAGCATTTTCCTGAATCAGGGCCTCAAAACTGGGCAACTCTGCATCTTGATCCAAAAATGTGTGTTACACAATGGCTATATAATCAACTAACCTAATTTCAGTATTTATGTAAGCTTCCAGAGCATCCTTCTTATACATTCACATATTTCTGAAAACAGGAGTTATTGCAGACACCATGTCATCATAAATAGCAACAGGTTAAACATACTTAGAGTTAAGATTATAGCACGGCAGCCTTATATTTTATGCCCATTGGTAACAATGACATAAAAATACCACACGTTAAAGCAGGAGTGCTCAAGAAGGCCTAAAACTTGATCCAACACAACCTTCTATTATTTTCTAGTTGATCTTTGAGTGCCTTATTCATTGTTGTGAACTCAAGCAATTGTCACTCCTATATCAGGGAAGATATAAACACAACCAGAATTAATGGTTGTGTATAAGTATTTTTGTTTAAAAATGTATTTAAATGTATATGCAACCTTGTGGACAGCCTTTGGTGTCACAAAGCTTAGCTCCCCTGTGCTAAAGACACAGTCTGACACAAAAATTGAACTTTAATAAGCACAGTACCTTCATATTTGAATGGGTAGCCTCCAATTTCCCATTTTTGCTGTATGTATATAGTACAAAATCTTCACTAACAAGATTTCTGAAAACAAAAATAAACTGCTGCTGTTTTAAGTGTCTATGACAAAATATACATCAAGTATCGTATTCAGCAATACATTTTGAGGGTAACACTTCGATGATAACTTTACTATTAAATACGGTAGAAGGACATAGAGTGTAAAATAGGATGTTTTTTTTTAAAAATCAGCTGCATCATTTTGAGAATAATTTACTTTTAAAATTTTTGTTACCAAAAAAATCCGTAACTGTATTGTTTTTTTAACTTGATTCATTCTTTCAGTTATTGGAAAAGTGGCTGGCCTATAAACTTTTGGGGATTGATAACAACAAAATTAGACAAATTCCTCTACAATAATTAACAAAAATAGGTAGCAGAAATCTAATTTTGCACTGATTTATTTTTCAGTGAGAACTTTTTCTTCTGTAATAAATCTCTATAAATAGTATGCTTTTTGGCACATTGTTTCTTATATACAGTGGAGCTAAGTGAAAATTTCATCAGAATTTTAAAAAAAATGTACTACAATAACATTTTCACATTTTATTTTATCTGTTTTCAAGCCAGCTCCTTTATACACTATTTATTACCACCTCACTTTCATAACATACTACCATTTTAGACTGCTTATTCCAAACAATCTTCAATACAAAAATAGTGGTCTCTATTAAGTAAAATCCAAAATTGAAATGCGTCTTAGAATACTGTATAACCTACGTATTTTTCTTTAGTTTTAGGATGTATGTTCCATTTGCAGTTTGAATCGAATAAGAGCGATCATCTGAATGGTCCTGAAAACAAAACAAAAAATATCCCTTGGTTACGCAGTTCCCTACCTGATCATAAATTCATATTTTCTCTAACCAAAAAAGGCACTACTACTACTTCTGTTCAACATTTTAGGTATATAACAAATTTACAAAGAGAGATATTCTTAAAACCTCATGCTTTGTATATTCCACAGTGATGGCGGCATTCCCTGCAATATTTTTTATTATATGGAGAGGCGTTGTAGTCATGTCGGTTCCAAGATATTACAGAGAAAAGGTGGACGAAGTAATATCTTTTACTGGATCATCTTCTGTTGGTGAGAGAGATGAGCTTACAAAGAGCTGTTCTTCGGGTATGGGAAATGTAAAAGGACACTCTAAGTTGGTTCAATAAAAGATATTACGCTCTTTATCTTTTTATTGACATTTTACATTCCATGCAGCTAGGAGAACGTCATGGAGAAGACACAAGAGAAAACAAACAACCAGTAGAAGGATTAAAATACTCTGCTAATAGAAACGAGGAGTACTTGTAGCATCTTAGAGACTAACAATTTATTTAGGCATAAGCTTTCGTGGGCTAAAACCCACTTCATCAGATGTATGGAGTGGAAAAAAACAGTAGGCAGGTATATATACACAGTATATGAAAAGATGGGAGTTGCCTTACTAAGTGGTGGATCAGTGCTAACGAGACAATTCAGTTAAAGTGGAAGTGGGTTATTTTCAACAGTAGAATACCAAGGGAGGAAAAATCACTTTTGTAGTGGTAATAAGGCCAATGTAAACAGGGTGCCCATTTCAAACAATTGACAAGAAGGTGTGAGTAACAGTAGGGGGAAATTAGTATGGGGAAACCTAGCCCTGTAACAAACCCCCGTTGCCAACTCTGTCCGCATATCTATTAAGGGACACCATCATAGGACCTAACCACATCAGCCACACCATCAGTGGCTTGTTCACCTGTACATCTACCAGTGTGATATATGCCATCATGAGCCAGCAATGCCCCTCTGCCATGTACACTGGCCAAACTGGACAGCCTCTACGCAAAAGAATAAATGGACACAAATCAGACGTCAAGAATTATAACATTCAAAAACCAGTCGGAGAACACTTCAATCTCCCTAGACACTCAATTACAGACTTAAAAGTGCCAATTCTTCAACAAAAAAACTTCAGAAACAGACTCCAATGAGAAACTGAAGAACTGGAATTATTTTGCAAATTGAACACCATTAATTAGGTCTGAACGAAGATTGGGAGTGGATGGGTCACTATAAAAACTAATTTCCCCCTACTGTTACTCACACCTTCTTGTCAATTGTTTGAAATAGGCCACCCTGATTACATTGGCCTCATTACCACTACAAAAGTGATTTTTCCTCCCTTGGTATTCTACTGTTAACAATAGCCCACTTCCACTTTAATTGAATTGTCTCATTAGCACTGACCCCCCCACACACTTGGTAACACAACTCCCATCTTTTCATGTACAGTGTATATATACCTGCCTACTGTTTTTTTCCACTCCATGCGTCTGATGAAGTGGGTTTTAGCCCACGAAAGCTTATGCCCAAATAAATTTGTTAGCCTCTAAGGTGCCACAAGGACTCCTCATTGTTTTTGCTGAAACAGACTAACATGGCTACCATGCTGAAATCTGCTAATAGAGACTTTTATGGAAATGTGACAATATAAACATATGTTAATAGGAGAGCAGAAAATAACCATGAGCAGTGGTAAATCCAGACTAGCAGTCTAGGGTTCTATACTCTCAAGAACAGATGCCCCTTACTAATTCATCAGGGTGAAATAATGGAAAAATTAAAGCTGGGCCAAAAACCAGCCAAATTCTGTTTTCTGAACAGTGAAGAGCCAGCATAACTGGTGTCTGCCACCTCCCGTGGGATGTACATTAGAGCAAGTATGGAGCTGCACTCCAGCTATTCTTGGGCAACCAAGCATATTTAGAGCTGCCAGAGGCTGCTCTAATCTGTATCAAAACCGAAACTAACTCCTTACTGATCCCAGAATCCAAGGAGTGCAAAGATAGCTTAAAGCCTACACTTTATGCTGAGCAGAGCTTGTCTGGACCCATGAATCAGGGCCTCCGTAATGAAATTATGATGCCAGGCTGGTGATGGGGATGCACTGTTGCATCTTTCATTATAACATCTCCTCCCACACACTTAGAAAGAGAGTGACTTTCATCTTATTTCAAATTTAAAACATGGGACACTAAGCATTACTACTAAAGCTTTTGGCATAAAACTGACAATAAGATTTTTGAAAATGATTTTTATGGGATAATAAATGGAGAATGAGCAGTGCTTAAAAGAATGGAATAGCTTATCATAATGAGCTGAATACAGAGTGATTATTTTTGTGATTACCAAATAGAAATTCCAATTCTTAGTCATTAATGGTGGGCTTTTCAAAAGCACTCAGCATTGGCCCAACTCTACTGTCACAGAAGACAACTGGAGTGTTACTGCTGACTTCAATGGGAGCAAATTTAGGCTATCACCCAGCACTTTTGAAAATCCCCATCCAAAAGAGCTGTATTTTAATAGTTATACTGCAAAAAGTGTAGGAAAGCACCAAGGGGAGGCATATGTGGAAAAGTATCTCTTCTTTTGTAAAATCAGCATCTGTATTCTTCTCAGATGACTAACTATCCTTCTTAAATTAAAAAAAAATCTTTAAAAATAATTCATTATTGTTTAACACTGGGTTATTGCTTGTAGTGTCAATACAGTCCATGTGTATCGATGTTGTAATTTGTCTTCCTACCTTATATGTTTCATTTAAAACTTTTATTACAAAAGAAGGGAGAAAATGATCCATTGTGTAGAGTAAAAACAAAGAATTTGAGGCCCAATCATAATATAATGCCTTGTGGCACTCCTTATGCAAATCATCATAGCCCAATGAACAATATTCAAATTCCACAGGTCAGTTCACTGAAAGATAACTAAATCTGACCCATTATACAGTATTTCCCTGGCAACCATAGTCTAACTTGGAGGCAAAAATTATCTGAAACATCCATTAATATTTTTTCTCTCCTAGGGAATTTATCACTCCTTACTCACTCAATTAGCCCCACGGAATTAAATTGAACAATTTGTGCAATGCAAGTATGACTGGGCCCTTATTTATGGTGAAAGGTACTAGGATGACCGAAGTCCTCTGTTTAGCCAAAGAACAAGCACAGCATGGACAATGTCAGTTCAAATTTCCCTACACTTTCTAACTGGACCCAGAGGAAACACCTGACAGTTTTCCCATGTTCATTCAGATTTTTGTCTCTGCTAAGATTGCCAACAAATGTAGCAATCAGTATGAACTGAACTAGAGGTTTGTGTGATGTGGACTGAGAAGACCATCTCTTGCCTGTTTTGAAGCCAATTCTGAGAGCTAAATAATTCACTCACAAACGTGCAACCCGCTGAAAGGTATAGAAGAGATTACTGACTATTCTACATAGTAGGGTGTATTCTTTTATATATATTGTAGTGCAATATTAACAGTAACAAATAATTCATAAAAAAAGTTTGGATAGAGAAACAAACCTCATGTAAATATGTGTGGCGTCTCTCCCTGCCTGTTAAACTTCGCGGGGTAATTATTTCGAATGTTGAAAGTCTAGATGTCTGATGAGAGGATGCACCTAAAAATAAAATTTAAAATCTCTAAAGAAATAGAAAGAGTAAATAATTCACAAATTCTGTATGTTCACAATGCTCATCACTGAAAACCAGTTTAATCAGCGGCAACTAAGTGCAGGAAGAGAAAGGATGGTCTCATAGTTAAGGCAGTTGAATGCCATAGTAAACTGGATTCTATCCCTGTCTTGGCCAGAATTCCTATGTTATGCTGGGCAAGTCACGTAAATCAAAATTTTCACAGGTGGCCAATGTGTTCCTCATTTTCTGGGTATCCACCTTGAGGCTCTTAGGGTCTGATTTGCAGAAGTACTGAGTGCCCACAACTGCATCTGGAGTCAATAAGGGTATGTCTACACTACAATTAAAAACACCCAGCTGGCCCATGTCAGCAGACTTGGGCTTGTGGGGCTCGGGCTAAGGGGCTGTTTAACTGTGGTTTAGACATTCAGGCTCAGGTCCCAGAGCCCAAGCTCCAGCCCAAGCCCGAACGTCTACATTGTAATTAAAAAGCCCCTTAACCAGACCCCTGCAAGCCTGAGTCAGCTGACACAGGCCACCCATGGTTTTTTAATGGCAGTGCAGACATACCATAAGAACTCTGCTCTGAACATAATAAAGTGCTATAACATGCTAAATACTCTGAAAAATTAAGTCCTCAAATTAGTCAAATTTGTTGACACTTTAGACAATTTTGGCTTTAATCTCTCTGCAACAGTTCCCCCATGTGTAAAATACCACCTCATTTCGTAGGGGTGATACAAAAATAAATTAATTAATGTTTGAAAAGATTTAAAATATTACAATGATAACACCACAGAAAAGCCCATGAGGAAATTCATAATTCTGTGCTCAGTACAGGGTTTGGATGGTGTGTAGTAAATAATATATGGTGCCACACATTAAATGACCAGGATTAAAAAAAAACCTAGATAACCACCCATTCACTGAATAAGCCTGGAATCTTGTGGAAAAAATAATATGTGATCATGTAATTAAAAACTGGATCATAACGCCTACAAAAAAGGGAACAAATTAAGGTTGTACAGGTGACATTAATTTTGGCATTTTCTAACTTTTGAGTGCTTGATTTTGCAACCTTAATAATGTTCCTTTAATGTAGGGTGGTGTGATTTTTTTGTTTTCTCTTCTGTAACTTCCTATGTTTGCATGAAACTTAAAAACTAAATAAAAATAGAAATTTCATCATGTAGAACTGCACTCACCCCAACAGGGACATCTGCCGGGTTGGTGTCTTTAGATCCACAGCAAAGTTATCTACAACTTAAGCTAACAGAGTAATCGGTAGAAGTAGAAGGCAGTTATCGTCTATGTGGACCAACCACTAGGGTGGCTGGAGACACACACTTTGCCAGTCTGTTTCACAGTGATTTGCTAGACAGCAAAGAAATGCTGAGACTCAGCAATAATGGATTCAATTTGAAGTTCTACAGGGAAGTGTGTTGGGTAGTTACAGATCCCTCTGCCCCATCTCCTCAGCTCACCACTGCTCCCTGCCCCTTTTTTCTCCTATCCCCAACTCCCCAGCTCCTGCCCTGTCCTCTCCCTTGCTGATATCCCCTTAGCTTCTGTCCATCCCTCGGGTCTGACTCCTGCCCGTCTCTATCCATAGTTCCTTCCCTTCCTCCCCCATACTTCCCCTCTTTCTATATCCCTTCCTGGTTTTTGGCTCCCCTTTGCTCCTGCTTCTATTCTCCCTCCCTACCCAAAGTCCTGCCACATTCCCACTAATATACATCTCTTCCCCCACCCTGTTCCTTACCTATCTGCATCACACACAAGGCTCTTCCTTCACCTTGCTGCCTGGGCATGGCAATAAGGCGACATTGAGAGCACACAAGACAGTGCCCCTGCTCAGTTCCTGGGCATGGTGCCACAGCAGCCACTGTAGCCAGGAGGGACAATTTCAGGGTATGGTGCATGGGTAGTCCAATCAACATACAGGAGCTGTGAAGGGATGGAACATGCTCAGAGCAGACTGAATCTTCACAGAATTTATCTGCCCAACTCTAGCATGTGAAATCAGATTTTTCAGAGACTTATAATTTGGCCAAATTTGGGAAGAGTTTCACAAGAATGGCAAGGGCACATCCCTGATACGAACAAAACCCTCTGCCAAATGTCAAGTCCCTGCTCCAATGCATGGAGGCTCTAGAGCTTCTCAGAGAAATGGAAGAATTTTTTAACCTTGGAAACACAATCCATTTCACCCTGGCCTCCTTCGCGGAAATGGCATGGAAAATGTCAGTCCAAACGGTTTAAGTTTGGCAAAGTTATATGCAAGTGAAAACAGGGTCTTACAATAGAAACAAACAACTATAGAAATCACTACTTGTGCCACCTATAATAAATGACTCGCCTTTTTCTTTTCATTTGGTACAGTATCAAAACACAAGACAGTTTATGAAATAGCTCAGTCAGTGGTTCTCAAACTTTTGTATTGGTGATCCCTTCCTCAAAGCAAGCCCCCGAGTGTAACCACACTTAGAAATTAAAAACACTTTTTTATATATTTAACAATATTATAAATGCTGGAGGCAAAGCAGGATTTGGGGGTGGAGTCTGACAGCTCACAACTCGCATGTAATAACCACATGACCCCCTGTTTGAGAATTCCAATAGCAGGACATGAATGCCAGATGTATCTTTACTTTTTGCAACTCTGTTGACTTTTTCCGGTTTCTAAGCTGAATTTGTGTATTGCTTTTTTAGCTATTAACAGGTCCCTGTGGTTACTCAATTGGCTAGCAACTCTGGTCATGCAGCCAATCCTTAATGACACTTCTTGGTTGAGTATGCTTTAACACTTACATTTGAGGTTTCAACATCTCAATCATATATCAGGTTGCACCATCTGAATATGAATGCTGGTGATATGCTTTTTCTTAACAGACTGACCATTTTATTAATCATTTTTCTTATTTCATCTAAAAGTACATTTGGTTATCACTCACTTAAAGCCTTTTTTTAAACTTTACTATTTCAAAGAGTATTTAAAATATACACAGCATTAAAGTGACTTCCTTTTTTCACTATCTGGTATCAGTGGCTAACGAGCTAGTGGTTTTTAACTTGAGAATCATTTTAGCGCATCTATCATGAACTCCTGCTTACATATAAACAAACAATCTGTGTTAACTCTACCAGAGATTATTTTATTTCTTAGATCGAGGCAGAAAATTATGCCTGGACATAGGCACACATAAAATTAAATCCATAGATAAAATCCATATTTTATAGTACTCTCCTTATGCCTCTGGGGTACAAATCATGCTACCACACATGGCTGCCACACTCCACCCAAGAAGTAGTAGCAATGCAGTGTTACTGAGTACATATAATTTCTAAAGTTGTTTGGTAAAATCTGGCAAGAATGGCACCACACAGGTGTAAAACATTACTACTGAAAATAATTTGATAGTGGAAAGATAGGAGAAAAATGTGGGAAAGTAGTAAACAATTATTTTTAAATAATGGTTCCCTCTGACCCCCACCATTTTAGTATCCGGAGTCTAATTGTAACATGGAAGTAGAATAGAAACTCACTCAACTCCAACTTGAAGAACCATTGTGAATTAACAAATTTGGAGAATTAGTACACAAAACAAAGTAAAAGGTTAACATATCACAAAATATACATTGTTTATTTGACATGTGTAGTTCAGTTTTAATATTTTAGTATATTTCATAGAACCATGTGGAAATATACAGATGAAGAGCATTATATAAACGCTAAGAAGAATTATTATTTTATTATTTATTCTATAGTATATTTCATAAACATTATGATGATATGAGACTACAGCTCTTTGCTACTAAACCTTCACTAAGAAAATTTGGTTTGCAAATTATGGGTATGAATTAGCAAAGTGTAAATTAATAAGGTTGTCCTTTATTTCAGTGGCTTCCTAGCTATTAAACATCCATTGGGAAAAAAAGCAAAATAAGGAGCAACAGGTAGCTTTCAATTTAGGCCACAATCTGGAAAACTTCAGGTATTTTATTATGCATGTAAATTGCCTTGAATTTAAAGAGACTACTCACATGCATAAAGCTAAGCACATAAGCAAATCTTTGCAGGATTGGGGATTTATCTATTTTCACAGACAGTTAAATTTAAGAGGTGTCAGACCATCCAGAGAGCAAGAAGAATACAGTAACTGGAGAAGATAAGAACTTTGCATGTGCACCTTTTTATTTTTTCAAACACTCATTAACTGCAGACTTCAACATGCCATATGCTCAGAAAAGCCTATATCATAATCTCTTTAATATAATAAATATGTGGTGACAATTTTAGAAATAAAATGAAAAAAACTGTATCATCTCAGTGTTTTTATTTTGGACTTAAAAAACATCAATCTAAAATGACTGCAGCTTAAATTATCTTTCTACCCAACTAATCTAACCACATCAACCCCACTTTCCCTTTGAAATCTCTCCACAGGTTTCTCTTTCTGCACTGAATTAAATTTTGACTTCTTGTCTTTGTCTTCAAGGTCGTGCATAACTCTCCCTCTCACTACTTTTATAACTTTGTTTCCTCATGTTGTCCCCCACCCCCAACCCAGCTAATCCAGCAATGACAGCTTTCATGTCCCATTTTGTTTGTTTCTGTTAGTCATCACTACACCCTATTCCAACACACCTTCTGGCTTATTTCAGAATTATATATACACATATACAGAATTATATATACACATATTCTCTGTGTATATATAAAGCCTGCTGCAGTTTCCACGATATGCATTTGAGGAAGTGAGCTGTAGCTCACGAAAGCTTATGCTCAAATAAATTGGTTAGTCTCTAAGGTGCCACAAGTACTCCTTTTCTTTTTGCGAATACAGACTAACACGGCTGCTACTCTGAAACCTTCAGAATTAGAGTACTTCAGTGGTACAGCTGTTAACCAGGAAGCTGGAGATCAAAAGTCTGATTAGAATCTGATCTCAGCAATGCAGCTTTACATTGATGTAAACACCAGGTTCAAATGGTGAACTTTACCTGATGACCTTTCCTTCCCATTTGTTGTCTACTCACTGCGTTTGGTTTAATCCCTGCTGAAGTCAACAGAAAGTCTCCTGTTGACTTCAGTGGGGCTAATGGAGAGTAAATTATAAATTAATTTTAATAAAAGCAAACTGTTTTTCCGCACTTGAACTGTGCTCTCAGATAACAACCCAAAAGGATTTCATCTCAAATATAAGACAAAATCACTCATGGCACAAAAAATTCCATGGAAGCAATCCAAAGTGGCACAAAAAAATCCACAATGTTCTCTTCACAGAGTAGGAGGAAGGTTCTTCAGCACAATTTCTGTAGATGGTTTCTTCCCTACTAAAATCTCAAAGACTTTCTAAGGGTTGAGTGCAGTACAACATTATTAAGGAGGACTCTCCAATTAAAATAATACGGTTTCCTTCCACAAAGAAACATGTTTTGGGTTTGTAACACCGGTAGGATTTATAGTTTCAGTAGTTAGATTTTGTAACTCACTTATAAAAATAGCCTTCTAAAATATTAGTACTTAGCACTTACTGTGTATGTTGCTTTTCATCTTCAAAATACTGATAAATATTAACTAATCTGCACAATCCCCTTTTTTCCCCATGTGAGATATGTATGTATTTTTATCCACTTTTAACAGATGAGAGAACTGAGGCACAGATGAACTAAGTATCTTTCCAGAACCCACAGAGGACATTGAGTCAGGGTCAGAATAGGGTTTAGAACTCCAGAGATCCAGGGTCATAACTTTATGCTAATACCACACCTGTAAAAATACTGAATACTGAAATGTCCAGTAACAAAGCTAATTTTCTACATATTGAAAACAATCCTGCCCTCACCTAACTCACGAGCATCACCATTGTCAATAGAATTGAATTTTCTCACAGTCTGTTTTATGTGAAAGTATGGCATTGGAATGGAAGCATATCTCATTTATCCTATTATCTTCATAATGCTGTATGATCAGAGATATAATACATCACCAAATTAATTTTTAAAACAAGTTCTATTAATTTATATCTTGATACTAGAAGGGGAGGGAAGTACAAAAAAATTACTGTAATCGAGTCACAAAAATACAGCTGTACAAGTAATGGTCCACACACACTATTATTTTGTTGAATCCTAAATGAAAATTAATAAGAAATTAAAAAATGAGAAGTCCAACAAAAATACACAATTATTTTAAGGGAGAATTCCCTCACATCACAGAAGACCTGAAATGTTTTATCCATTGTTCATCACAGATGAGGGCCAGTTATTCTAACTGTCACAACCAATACTTTATACAGAGCCTAACACAATGGGGCCTGGCTTCTAAGCACTACCATAATACACTACCATACTACTACTAAGTGAAATCAAGGAACATAAACCTGTCTATTGGTATAAATGTGCATTATTAAACTGACTAGGATCATTACACTCAGAATTCCAGTCTGTTCAGGTGGTAAAATAAGCAAGACTGCTTGTCATACAAGCTGGCCAATGAAGCAGAAAAAGAACATACCATACTTACACACTTGTCACACAGAAAAAAAGATGTATCTACAGACCTCATCCTGCAGTCAATACATTTCTCTGGGACTCGTACAAGAATTTTGCTTGAATAAAGAGTTCTGGATCATGACTTATTTGCACGAGCATAATTTGCAGCAACTTTCTCACTGAATATTAAAACTGAAGCTCACCTGCTGTATGAATTGGCTTTCCAATAAATATTAGTCCAAAACCAAACAAAAGTAAGCTGCATTTTAACATGGTTATTTTTCTCTGCGCAAACACTTCATCTACTAAGCTGTTTAGAAACACTGTTTTACTGAGGATGGTGCTCTTACCAGCAGTTTCCCTAAATGAAAGAACTGGAAAAACTAGAATCTTTTGTTGTCAAGGCAAACAATAGATAGCACTGAAAGAGTATTTCAGGCATGTTAGCAAACACTCCCAAGGAAGAAGGAAATAAAATTTCTCACATTGTGCTTTTCAAAAACTGGTTAGACAACTTACAACAAACCCAATATAACATGATTGTAAATGCTGACTGGAGAAGCCAACTGACTGACCCCATTACAAGACAAAACTGATTTATTCTAAAACCCTTTGAGATCAAAGACCAGAATTCTGAGACCAGCAACAATATACTCTCAAATGCTAGACAGGAAAACAAAGCATCATATAAGCTAGGTTACTGAATTCATATGAACCAGCTCAACAAAAATGCATCTTAAAATGCACCAGAATTACTCAGGTTCAATTTGTAATTGTTCTCTGTTTTGCACTTTAGGAATTTTTATTTCACAAAAATGTTTGAAAATATTGTCCCTATGAACACACAGAAATCACACATTAACCATATAATCCAGAAATCACCGGAAACAAATGCATAACTTTATAGATATTTTCCATCTCTAATTTCTGTGGTGTCTCATCAGCGTTCAACAAATTCATTCTGGACTACCATACACGCAATGTTTGCAGATTTGGGTTCTATGACTGTATGCCTTAACCCAACAGCACAGTTAAGCCTGTGTAATAGGTACAAAAAAAGTCCTTGTTGTTATCACATGTTCAGTGGTCTTTTTCATCTCACTGAAACAGTTTTTACAATAACGTTGGTAGTGAAAAAAGAGCTGCTATTGGGCATTTTTTCAAATATTATATACTGGTTTAAATACATACATAGTGATAGAGTTGGTCAATGACTGATTATTAGTCTTCTCCATGATCAGGCGGAAGACTCAAGTTGGATGTCTAGATCTGGACTTTTGTTTTCCTGGTCAGCTGGAGGGATGGGAGATTGAGAGCTCTTTAACTTGCTGTGTAATAAAATTCCTGACAACAAAGGTAAAGACAGCACTGATTCCACTCTGAAAAGTGTATAATTTCTGTAAGCTTTGTTTGATGGGAAGAAAAAAGTTAGGTCCCAATCCAGTAAAGACTTACACATGTAGTTAACATTACACAGAACAGTCCCACTGATCTCAAAGCATGAGCCACAGTGGATAAAGTTAAGCATGTGCATCAGTCTTTGCAGGATCAGAGCCTCAGAAAGCAAAGATTTGATGCTACACTACTGCAGTAGAGGGAGGTTTTAATACTGACTTCAGCTGAAGCTGGATCAGACCCTACATGAGGAAGGATCCTCAGGATAAAGATAATAAAACGTAAGAACATAAGAAAGGCCATACTGGGTCGGACTAATGGTGCATCTAGGCCAGTATCCTCTCTTCCAACAGTGACAATTGCCAGATGCTTCAGAGGGAATGAACAGAACAGGGCAATTATTGAGTGATCTAGCCCATTGTTGACTCCCAGCTTCTGGCAGCTAGAGGCTTAGGACACCTAGAGCATGGGGTTGTGTCCCTGGCCATCTTGGCTAATAGCCATTAATGGACCTATCCTCCATGAACTTATTTCTTTTTTAACCTATTTATAGTTTTGGCCTGTATCCTGTAGCAATGAGTTCCACAGGTTGACAGTGTGTTGTGTAAAGTAATACTTCCTTTTGTTTTAAACCTGCTGCCTATTAATTTCACTAGGTGACCCCTGGTTCTTATACCCTCTAACAGCAATATCAAAATTTCACCAAATGCAGTGCCTTTCATGTCTTAGTGTTTAAACTGAAGACTGAAATCCTTGTTTTTACGATCAAGATTTGATAATCTTCTGGGTTTTTTTATACTTTCCTTTTTGTCCTTCACTCTCACACAAAAGTTCGCTTCAGACACAAGAATTTTGAGTTAGGTGAAACAGATCATAATCAATCACAATAAATATCCACTGAAATAATCTGTTCAGTAACAAATTCTAAAATAAATTTGAAGACTGTGTGCATGATGAAAGCCAGTCAGCAATCAACTCTTTCTTTTAGCAGAAAAAGTGTACTATTATCACATTATGTATTTAGGCTCTGATGCTGCTCCAAAGTTAAATCAACATCAAAATTCCCTTCCAACTTCAACAGTGCAGGATCAAGCCAATAGCTTTTCCACTTCTTTACTTATCTACCTCACATGGCTGTTATGAAAAAATAACCACTGATTTTTCTAGGAGGAGGGCAGGAAAAGGGAGGTTTCAGAGTAACAGCCATGTTAGTCTGTCTTCGCAAAAAGAAAAGGAGTACTTGTGGCATCTTAGAGACTAACCAATTTATTTGAGCATGAGCTTTCGTGAGCTACAGCTCACTTCATCGGATGCATACCGTGGAAACTGCAGAAGACATTATATACACACAGAGACCATGAAACAATACCTCCTCCCACCCCACTGTCCTGCTGGTAATAGCTTATCTAAAGTGATCATCAAGTTGGGCCATTTCCAGCACAAATCCAGGCTTTCTCACCCTCCGCCCCCCCCCCCCACAAACTCACTCTCCTGCTGGTAATAGCCCATCCAAAGGGACCACTCTCTTCACAATATGTATGATAATCAAGGTGGGCCATTTCCTGCACAAATCCAGGTTCTCTCACCCCCCTCCAAAAACCTATTACCAGCAGGAGAGTGAGTTTGTGTGTGTATGGGAATGTGGGGGTGAGAAAACCTGGATTTGTGCTGGAAATGGCCCACCTTGATTATCATGCACATTGTAGGGAGAGTGGTCGACTTTGGATAAGCTATTACCAGCAGGAGAGTGAGTTTGTGTGTGTGGTTTTTGGAGGGGGATGAGGGGGTGAGAGAACCTGGATTTGTGCAGGAAATAGCCCACCTTGATTATCACTTTAGATAAGCTATTACCAGCAGGAGAGTGAGTTTGTGTGTGTATGGGAGTGATCGAGTGAGAGAACCTGGATTTGTGCAGGAAATGGCCCACCTTGATTATCATACACATTGTGAAGAGAGTGGTCACTTTGGATGGGCTATTACCAGCAGGAGAGTGAGTTTGTGTGTGGGGCGGGGGAAGGGCTGCACCAGGCATGATTGCAACCTAACCAATCTGTCACAGAGTTCACCACAAGCACAGATATCTCACTCTCATTTATCTACATCTAGTCTGATTTCTCAGGATGATTCATATGCCCTAGGCCCTCATTCCCTCCCCCCACCACCTCTCACAGCATGTTACAGACAGGGCCCCCACAATCCAGCCACCAGTGGTGAAACCACAGAGAAAACCTTGCAGGGACTAGGAGAAAAGTATATAAGACTGGCCAAACTGGGTCAGGTCAAAGGTCCATCTTGCCCACTATCCTATCTTCCAATAGCAGCAAATGGCAGGTGCTTCAATGGGAATGAACAGAACAGGTAATCATCAGTCCTGTCAGCCATTCCCAGGTTCTGTCAAATAGGCTAGAGACACCATTCCTGCCCATCCTGGCTAATAGTCATTGATGGACCTATCCTCAATGACCATATCTAGTTCTTTCTTTAACCCTATCATCTTGGCTGTCACAACATCCTCTGGCAGAGTTCCACAGCTTGACTGTTCATTGTGTGGAATACTTCCTTCTGTTTTTAAAAACCTGCTGCCTATTAATTTTATTGGGTATCCCCTAGTTCTTGTGTTATATGAAGAGGTGAAGTAATGCTTCCTCACTTTTTCCACACCAGGCATGATTTATAGACCTCGATCACCCCCCCCCCTTTGCAATCTCTTTCCCAATTTTTTTAATCTCTCCTCCTCTGAAAGCTGTTCCATAGCCCTAATTATTGGTTGCCCCTCTCTGTACCTTTTCCAATGCTAATATATCTTTTTCTGAGCTAAGGCGACCAGAACGGCACAAGGTATTCACGGTGTGTGCAGGAGGCCTTCAGGGTGCAAGGCCAGGAGCACCAGGCATGGTCACGTCCCCCCTGGGCCGGGCCCATTCCCCGGGAAGGAGCGCAGCCCCCTTGAAGGGGAACGTGGGGCTGAGGCCGGCGCTGCTCGCACCAAGGGGCCTTTCACGGAATGGGGCTCGGGCTGTACAGTTTCCACCCAACAGCTCTTCTGACTGGTAACGGGCCCAGGGCAGGACGCAGCTGCAAGCCACGCGCTATCTGGGCCGGCAGCTACCTTCCCTCAGGCCGCGTCACACGCAACCACCGCCGCCCTGGCCCTAGCGCGCGCTCGCTCAGAAGCTAAGCACGGAAGCGGAAGCGAGCGCCACTGCCACTCTGCGCACGCGCGCCACCCAGCGGCTGAGACGCGTGAGACGCTCTGGGGATGGGGCAGAACGGGAAGGTTGCGAGCCAATCAGCAGCTGGGCCGGAATGCCCCGTGACCGTTGAAAGGCGGACGTTCCAGCGGGAACGGTGTCCGGTGGGGAGCATGTTCTGGTTATTTCTGGCCGGCGCGGAAGGGGACTGTTGGCCTCGAGGAGGACGGTTGCGATGGCGAGCGGCAGCCTGGCGGGCGTTGCGGCAACCGAGGCTGGCCGCCGCAGCGCCAGTGGCCCCCTCCGGCACCCCCGCATCGCTGCCGGCTGCTCCTGGGACTGCGCTTCCCCCTCGTCTCCCGGGGGCCTGGCGGACACCCTGCGTCTCCTTCCCGAGGGAGCCAGTGACGGCGAGGCGCTGGCGCCGCCTGAGCACGGGTAGGGAACGCCCAGGAACACAGGCACCTACACGCCTGCGGGGAAGTGGAGGCTTGATCCGGATCCCGGGCGGGGTGTGGATCTGAACCTCTTCTCTCGCATGGAGTCCTGAGGACTCTCCCCCCCCCCCCATACCCTCGCCTTGGGGTGTGTCAGGGTTCCTTCCCCAGGCTGAACTCTAGGGTACAGATGTGGGGACCTGCATGAAAACCTCCTAAGCTTACTTTTACCAGTACCTTCCCCAAGGTACGAACTATTTTACCTTTTGCCCCTGGACCTTATTGCTGCAACCATGAAGCGTCTAACAAATATAACCGGGAAAGAGCCCACTTGGAAACGTCTTTCCCCCCGAAGCCCTGCACCCCCTTTCCTGGAGAAGGCTTGATAAATATCCTCACCACTTTGCACAGGTGAACACAAACCCAAACCCTTTGATTTTAAGAACAATGAAAAAGCAATCAGGTTCTTAAAAGAAGAATTTTAATAGAAGAAAAAGTAAAAGAATCACCTTTGTAAAATAAGGATGGTAAATACCTTACAGGGTAATCAGATTTAAAACATAGAAAATCCCTTTAGGCTAAACCTTAAATTACAAAAAGACACAAAAACAGGAATATCTATTCCATTCAGCACAACTTATTTTATCAGCCATTTAAACAAAACAGAATCTAACACATATCTGACTAGATTGCTTACTAACTCTTTACAGGAGTTCTGACCTGCATTCCTGCTCTGGTCCTGGCAAAAGCAACACATAGACAGAGAGAACCCTTTGTTTCTTCCACCTCCCTCCAGCTTTGAAAGTATCTTGTCTCCTCATTGGTTATTTTGGTCAGGTGCCAGCGACGTTGTCTTAGCTTCTTAACCCTTTACAGGTGAAAGGGTTTTTCTTCTGACCAGGAGGGATTTAAAGGTGTTTACCTTTCCCTTTATATTTATGACACGCCCCCCAAATCACAGATAGGGTGAAACACTGGCTGTGATTTCTTTCTGGAGCTCTAGGAGAAAACAGAGTGAATAAGACACATGCACCTTTAAATATACTACCAAGTATATAAAGACTAACAATATTTTTCACATCTCAAGGACAATTTTAACCAGTTGATTCTGGGAAATTTTCAGGGGAGAGTGCATCAGCCACTTCGTTAGAAGCTCCTGAGATGTGTTGGATGTCGAAATCAAAATCTTGGAGAGCTAAACTCCACCGAAGAAGTTTTTTGTTAGTTTCTTTGACGGTGTGAAGCCACTGTAGCGTAGCATGGTCGGTTTGTAGGTGGAAACGCTGTCCCCAAACGTATGGGCGTAGCTTTTCCAGAACATAGACAATGGCATAACATTCTTTTTCACTGACTGACCAGTTGCTTTCCCTTTCAGACAGCTTCTTGCTGAGAAACACTACAGGGTGGAATTCTTGATCTGGTCCTTTCTGCATTAAAACTGCTCCCACACCGTGCTCTGACGCATCTGTAGTTACTAGGAATGGTTTGTCAAAGTCTGGGGCCCTTAGCACAGGGTCAGACATGAGTTTCGCCTTAAGCTGGTTAAAGGCCTTCTGGTACTCTTCGGTCCACTGAACGGCATTTAGCTGTTTCTTTTTGGTTAGGTCTGTCAGTGAGGCGGCGATTTGGCTGTATTGCGGTACAAATCACCTGTAATATCTGGCCAAGCCTAAGAAGGATTGCACCTGTATTTTTGACTTTGGGACAGACCACATTTGGATAGCATCCACTTTGGCCTGTAGGGGGTTGATAGTTCCTTGAACCGCCTGGTGTCCAAGGTAAGTCACTCTGTTTAGGTCTGTTTGACACTTCTTAGCCTTAAGAGTTAGTCCTGCCTCCCTTATGCGCTCAAAGACTTTTTGTGGATGTTCCAGGTGTTCTGCCCAGGAATCTGAAAATATGGCCACATCGTCAAGGTAGGTGACTGTATAGTCTCCTAATTCCTCTAGGAGACCATCTATAAGTCTTTGGAAGGTGGCGGGTGCATTCCACAGCCCGAAAGGGAGTACATTTAAATTCATACAGTCCGACATATGTGGTGAAGGCTGACTTTTCCTTGGCGGATTCATCTAGCGGTACCTGCCAGTACCCTTTGGTTAAGTCCAAGGTAGAGATGAACTAGGCCTGTCCCTGTTTCTCTAATAGTTCACCTGTGCGTGGCATTGGATAGTTGTCTGGGCGAGTTACAGCATTTAGCTTACAGTAGTCCACGCAAAAATGTATCTCCCCATCTGGTTTGGGAACTAGAACCACTGGAGATGGCCACGCACCGCCAGAGGGGCGGATTACACCAATCTGTAACATATCCTGGATCTCCCGTTCTATAGCAGTTTTAGCTTGAGGAGACACCTGGTAAGGTTGGACTTTAATTGGGTGAGCATTACCTGTGTCAGTGGAGTGGTATACCCGTTCAGTCAGTCCAGGGGTGGCTGGGAACGTCGGCACGTAGCTAGTGCACAACTCCTTGATCTGTTGTCGCTGCATACGCCTAAGGGTCATGGAGAGGTTTACCTCTTCCACGCCACCAGCACTTTTCCCTTCGTAGTAGACACCTTTAGGCCACTCAGCGTCATCTCCTCCCTGGGCTGTAAACTGACAAATCTAATCGATCCAAAAAATTAAAGAAGAGCAGAGAGGCAGTGGGTTGCTCCGTGTCACTGTCCAAGCTCTCTGGAGGCGTTCATCTGCTTCCTGTTCAGTCTGGAACTGTTTCCTTGATGCTGGAGACATCAGTTCCTCATTGGATTGTGGACCTAGGCTTGGTCCCTCTGGGAGCGATGTAGGGGATGGGGCTGTTTCCATTGACTGTGAACCGCTCTTCGCTGGTGCACTATGTTGGGGTTCAGGCTCCGGCTGAGCCTCTTGTGCAGGATTATCGGCTGCTGCCGGTTCAGGTTCGGTGGGGCCCTCTGGTGTTGGGGTTGCAAGTACTGGATTCAGTGCTGGCAGTGGGTCTGGTGCTGGTTGTTCCGCTGGTTCTGGGGCTGGCTCTGTCTGGGTCTCTGGGACTGGATCCACTACTGCTGTTGCAGACGTTGGCATGGGGTCTGGGTCCATCACCTCTGACCAGGTCCTGGTAGAAGTTTTCCAGAACAGAGCTAGGCGTGACGGCTTGCTTAGCCTGGCTGCGGGTGACCATTCCCACCCCTTTGGCTAGCTTCACATGATTGGCCAAGTCTTCCCCCAACAGTATGGGGATGGGATAATCATCATATACTGTAAAAGTCCATGTTCCTGACCAGGCCTTATACTGGACAGGCAACTTGTCTGCAGGCAAATTGAAAGAGTTGGACTTGAAGAGTTGAAGTGTCACTTGGATCTCTGGGTCAATTAAATTGGGGTCCACTAAGAAAGCATGGATAGCCGACACTTGTGCTCCCATGACCCTCCAAGCGGTGACCTTCTTCCCACCCACACTCACAGTTTCCCTCCACTTCGAGGGTATCTGGGAGGTATCTGGGCCTGAGGACCTCTGGAGAGATTCCAGTGCAATGAACTGTACTCGGTTGGGGTTCTTGGGGCAGTTGGCCTTTACATGCCCCAGCTTGTTACATTTAAAACATCGTCCAGCTGAAGGGTCACTGGGGCGAGGTGGGTTGCTGGAGAAAGGTGTGGCAGGACGATAAAGTCTCTGGAGTATTGTTGGGGTCTTGGGCTGCCCCTGGTAGTAAGGTGTGGTCTGAGGGTGTTCCTTCTGGTATCCACTCCAACTGCGACCAGGGTTGTTCCTCTCTCCTCCCTTCACCTGTTTTGTTCCAGCTTGCCCCACCTCTCTGGCAGTCTGGGACTGCTCGTATCGATCAGCATAAGAAGCAAGACTTTCTGCTGAGTCCACTTCCTTATCGCATAAACACTGTTTATTTCTTCCTTGGACATATTCAGGAATTGCTCCTGAGCTATCAAATCACACATTCTGTCAAAGCTAGTGACACCCCTTGGACCCATTTATCTAACAGACCCTTCATCTGGTTTAGATAAGCCACATTACTTAGTCCAGGCTCTCTCTTAAGGGTTCGAAATTTTACTCTGTACGTTTCAGATGTAATTTGAAAATTTCTTTAAAACCAAATCCTTGAACTTAGTATAGTCAGAAGCCTCATCAATAGGCATCTTATTGAATATGTCCAGAGCTCTTCCAGTTAATTTTGTGACCAATATGGTCATCTTGTGAGCTTCAGGAATTTTATGGAGAGTGCACAGTCTCTCAAAGGTGAGAAAATATTCAGCAATATCTCTGGATTCATCATTGTGGACCTAGTCGCTTCCATTTGTGGATTGTTGGGGAAGGATCGTTAGGGTTATCCAGTAGATTCCGCTCAGCCTTTGCCTTCTCCATCTCATGCTTCCTCTCTTTTTCCTTTGCCTCCATAGCTCTCCTGTGGGCAGCCTCTTGGGCTTTTTCCTTGGTTTCTGTCATGTTTGCCTCTCTGTTTTTAACTCATTTTACACCCGAGAGTTAGAAATAAAACACACAAACAAAAAACTTGGCTTGTCAAAAAAAACAACAGGTTGTGTTGTAACCGGATACCTATGTTCTCTGATAGTGATTGTCAGCCTACAGAAAAATCCTTAATTTTTTTTTTTTTAACACCTTTGTCTCCAGGCAAATAGACAGAAAAAGCCTCCAGTTGCTCTTAGCTAAAAAAAAAACAAAACAAACAAAAAAAAAAAAACCCCCACCTTTTCAGGTCTGTGAAGACTTGTGAATTTCCCTGCAGGAGGTTAACTACCCTGCCTTTAAGTAGAGAAAACTCCAGCTCACAAAAGACAATTCCCTTTTGTCTCTGCTCTGGCCCCCAAGGAGAGACAAAAAACTCTTAACTGCTTTCAGCTTAACCTGCTTTCCAGCAGCCCAAAGGAAAAAAAAAATTCCTTTTAAAATCTGTGCTTCTGGTTCAAAAAATCTCAAAATGATTTCAAATTAATCCCACCGCTCTGCCACCATGTCAACGTTCCTCGGGTTAAGAAGCTAAGACAGCGTCGCTGGCACCTGACCAAAATGACCAATGAGGAGACAAGATGCTTTCAAAGCTAGAGTTGGGGGGGAGAAACAAAAGGTTCTCTCTGTCTGTGTCTTGCTTTTGCCGGGACCAGAGCAGGAATGCAGGTAAGAACTCCTGTAAAAAGTCAGTAAGCAATCTAGTTAGATATGCATTAGATTCTGTTTTGTTTAAATGGCTGATAAAATAAGTTGTGCTGAATGGAATGGATATTCCTGTTTTTGTGTCTTTTTGTAATTTAAGGTTTAGCCTAGAGGGATTTAAAGGTGTTTACCCTTCACTTTATATTTATGACAGGGTGCGATGGGCTCAGGCTGGGGCCCTGAAGGCAGTTTCTGATGCCTGCCCCCTGGCTGTGGGGCCCTGGCTACAGGGCTGTTCTCCCTAGTGCAAGGCTCTGTACTGAGGCCGGAATAGATGCCTATGCTCACAGTGAGTCTTCACTCAGGTTCACCGTGTCCGGGCAGGTGTATTTGTCCTCTGCCGCCACCCCTCCCCCACCACGGGGAGATTACAACTCTGCCCTCGGTGCAATAGGTACACTGCTCTGCTGCTGTCTCTTTTAATGGAAAGAGAAGTGACTAGACCTGATTAGTTTCAGAGTAGCAGCAGTGTTAGTCTGTATCCTCAAAAAGAACAGGAGTACTTGTGGCACCTTAGAGACTAACAGATTTATTTGAGCAGACGCTTTTGTGGGCTACAGCCACTTCATCAGATGCATGCACTGGAAAATACAGTAGGCTGACTTTATATACACAGAGAACATGAAACAATGGGTGTTACCATACACACTATAAGGAGAGTGATCAGTTAAGGTGAGCTATTACCAGGAGGAGAGAGAAACCTTTTATAGTGATAATCAAGATGGGCCATTTCCAGCAGTTGACAAGAATATGTGAGGAACAGTAGCGGGGGAAAAATAAACATGGGGAAATAGTTTTACTTTGTGTAATGACACATCCACTCCCAGTCTTTATTCAAGCCTAACTTAATGGTGTCCAGTTTGCAAATTAATTCCAATTCAGCAGTCTCTCGTTGGAGTCTCGTTTGAAGTTTTTTTTGTTGTAATATTGCGACTTTTAGGTCTCTAATCAAGTGACCAGAGAGATTGAAGTGTTCTCTGACTGGTTTTTGAATGTTATAATTCTTGACATCTGATTTGTGTCCATGCTTATCAGAACATGCCCTGTGAGAACTAGCACATCATTGGGACTGATTAGTGTATTTCAGGGTAGGGATCTCCCTGTGTGTGTAGCTAAACATATTGATAGCACAAGTTCCCTGTCCCCTCTCTCCTCCCCCCAACATTTAAAACAGTATTTGGGAGCAAAACTTCCTTCAGATGTGGCACAGCCATTAGTTTTCATTGCAGACTGAATCCACAGCAAGTTTTGAAATTTGTAAAACATGTGATATAAATATACCCTCCCTCCCCCCCCCCCCCACCACACACACACAACCTGTAATTGTAGCGTTTGTTCTTCCTAAAGGATACTGCTTTGAAAGTAATGTGGTAAATACTTCTGTTACAAAAGTATAGATTATGTAACCATTCTCTTAAAAACTGAATCACTTTAAATGGGGAATTCTTGTTTGTTTTATAAACTATAGTGTTACCTGGAAAGCATAGGTTAAATAAATAAAATGTAGTTAAATTTCTTAAACAGAATGTTTCTTATATTTCTAGGGAGAACTCTTTGGTTTTGGAGAGACGTTTAAATGATGAAAAGGAAACTCCCTGCTTACTGTACCTGCAGTGTGATCCTCATGGATCTGAGCAAATAGTCTGTGTTGGAATTGTAAGTGAGGCAAGAAACATGGAAGTATATGTAGGAGAAGAGTATTGTGGAACTGGTAGGGGACAGAATGTCTGCACCATCCAGAATGATAGGTAAGTGTCTTCATTATGTAGGCTTTGTTTAATATTTGCTTATTAAATCCATTTGAAAAGGAAACTGGCTGTTTTGGGGGAGCTGGGGATGGATTATATTGCTTTTAGACTGTTGGCTTAAATGTAGCCCAGCTGTCTTAGTGAACAAAATGTGTTGCTATCCATTGGGTGTTTCGTCTCAATTGAGGTTTTTAGTGGTAAGATATCCACATCACAAAAACCACCAACGCAATTTGTGCAGCCTTGACAGTCTCAGCAGAGACCAAGGAATGAATGGGCATAGAAACTGCACTTCTCACCCTTCAAGGTGGGCCCTCCATGTCATTGTTGAGGCACATTAGTGGTTTACATTGCCATTGTGTTGTCTGTGCCAAACAGATGGTTAAGGCTGTCAGCTACTGTTTTCGGTGAGATAAAGTATTTAACTCAGTAGTAATCCCTAAAAGCCATTTAGGATCACTTTATTCTCTTTGGAGCCATATATAAAGAGAATTTAATGAAAATAAATAAGTCAGTATTGATTCTTCTTGTATACTTGGCAAGATTTTTGCCTGTGGAGTGGGCGGGGGGGAATTAAAAGGAGGTAGATTTTAATTACAGTACATCAACGTTTGGCCAGATATGTTGTTTGACTGGCTGGTTCTTAAATTAGCAAATCAGTCAAGCCAAAACTAGGAAAAAAAATCGTATGGATACCATGCATGAAAAAACTAGGAACGTGTGTGTGTGTGTGTGCGCGCCAGCCATATGATTAAATCCAGACTGAATTTCAGTGTTCAAACCAAAATATTCTGTTAATGAGAAGAGCCGAGTGGGTCATCTTTTATCTGAATATAATAGCTGATATTTTTGTGCTCCTGTAGAATGCATTTATGTAGCATTTACCATATAGAGATTTCTCAGTTCTCATTTATTTTTTTTCTAACAGAAATGACAAGGTTACCTTATACAAAAAGTATCTTAAATTGGAGTACTCCACAACCTCTTGTAGAATTAAGGTAGGAAGTTCCACAAAATGTTTTTAAATTCTTTTTTTATTACTTATGTGATTTTTTTTTTTTTTGCATTATCTGATACTCAGATGATAATAGTTAGGTTTACATCAACCTAAGATGTGGTTTGAGTATTCTCTTTAAAAATGTAGGTGGATTTTTATACCAGGGTTCTCATGTCAAATCCACGTAAAAAATGTCATTATTAAAGTGTGTGCATGAGTGTGTGTGTGTGTGGGGGGGGGATGCTCTTAAAGAAACACCTAATTTTGTAAAATAGACATATTCTAGATGTTTGTGGGATCAATGCCTAAAATTCTCATTGTACACAAACATGCACATTTGTAACTTTACATATGTGATTAGTCTCATTGTACTGAATGGGACTATTCACATGCATGAAGTTTAAACGTGCTTAAGTGTTGGCAAGATAAGAGCCTAACAGATCTGCACTCATATTCTATTTCAATGTGAGTACTACTCAGAATAATAGCAGTCTGAAGTCTATTAAACAGGTCTCACTTTTCCATTAAATGACCTTTTAATTTCCAAAGTAGTACTTTGTTCTAAAATCTTATTTATTTTTCTTTGTTTTTCAATAGCTGCTTTCCATTGGTGAAAGACAAAGAGTACTCCTAACTAAAATTGTAGTACAAGTAAGATCAGTTTCTGCAAAATCTGCCTCAGATCTTTCTTCATTAGGATCAAACGTAGATCTAGACAGAGTTCAAACTATGGTGGAATCCATTGGGTCAAAGTTATCTCCAGGTGCTCAGCAGCTCATGAATATGGTTCGACTTCAGCAGAAGGCAAGTTACCACACTTTTTTTTTCATTTATTTAAATTTATAAAAACGCAGAATCCAGAACTTTGCGTTTTGTGTCCATATTACATGCATATTCCAAACTCATTCAATCAAAAAGACCTCTCCAAACAAACTTCTTATTATTTCAAACCTCATTCAGCCACCACCACTGTAACAAGACTGGGAACGTAGATGAGCCTTGCAACATGCTCTGAAGGCCACTCAAGCCAAGCTGACTGACTGAATTCTAGAGTTGAAGACTCCCCACTAAAAACGTTATGCCACCAAACCTTCCTCCCCTCTCCATTTAAAACAGGGGGGCTGTTAGGTTGAGATCTGCAGCTATGGGCAGTTCCTTTTAAAACTGTAGTATTATAGTAACAGTCTGCCCATTTCAGGTTTTTTAGGACAAAACTTACACCATTCAACTAAAAATTAGGTACTAGTCAATGCAGATCACTGAGTATGTGAGGTGTTAATGTGTTTCCTGCAGGAAATAACATTTAGTATCTGTGCAGCCCCATTCTGTGCCAACTGAAATGTCAAGGATTTTTAAGGATCAGCCACTTGTAGCAGAAATCCAGCCTTAAACTAACCAAACATTGATAACTCCTGAGATTTGCATCCAAACGGAAAACGTCACAACTTTCTTGCTAAAATAAAATGATAAAAAGTGATCTTGGAACTTGAGATGGCAGACTATTATAATTTTAATAGTTTGTTACAACTGAGCTGTCACTACTTTGTATTGAGAATTGTGTGGTGTGTGTATAGTGGGTTTTTTTGTTTTTAAAAAACCCTTGTATCTTCATTACAAGAAAATGTTTCCTCCAAATAAAAGTGGAAGTACTTATAGTAATAACTATTGGATATAGGCCTCAATCCTGCGAAGAGAAGCATATGTACGGACCCCTGCACTCACCCACATGGAGTAACCTTTGGTATTGGAGCCCTAATTTAGTCAACTCCTGCTTCAATAATTGAAGTTCAATCTAACGAAATTTGTAGCTACTCTAAACCTTCATCTTGCAAATGTTAGTCACGTTCACATGATTTCTTTATTCTGTAGAATTATCAGTACATAACTTGCATTCTAATAAAGCTTTCATATCACATTCATTCTGAGTAAACTTTACACTGGTGAGAATGGAATGCAATTCTATCGTTATCTAAAATGCTACAGAATGCTTACACATTTTGGGGGGAGGGGAAGAGGCACAGCTATTATTTCCGTAGATTTATATTAAAAAATAACACATTAAATATGTACACTTTCTTATTTCCATTAGAACAGTTTTCCTCTTGGAGACAAACTTCAATGTATCTTTGGAAAAAGAGAATCTGTCTTTGGAGACAAGCATACAGTTGATGGATTTCACAATGCAGCTGCTTTTAAAGGATTAGACCAATCATCCGATGAACCCTTTCCTTTTAAAAGTTGTTTGACAACTGAAACAGTTTTTGGAGATTTAAAAACATATACTGGCATGAAAACATGGATACCTGGTAGAGAGAATATTCCTGATCTTGAAACACTTAAAACTATGCAACAAAGCACTCCTCTTCCTGGAAATGATTTTAAAGTTATGTTGTCATCGTTAATGCAAGAGCAAGCAAGTGCAAACCCAAATATGCCCAGTTCTGGGCTGCTGCTTCCTTTTCTTCAAAACTTATGTGGTCAAGTAAATCATCTTCGGCTAGACGATGGGAATAAGCATTTTGAGAAGAGTACAATGGATGAAGAGGAAGGCATTCAAACTATTGGGTAAGTTAAGTTGGATATGTGTATCAAGCCTGTCCTAGCCTGTGGACCGTGCCTTGTTGGTAATGGTAGTTTTTAAAAAAAAAAAAAAAAATCTGCCATGATGACACTCACCACAAAGCCCCACCATTGCAATTTAAAGGAATATAACAGCTATGAATTCCTATTTAACTAACAATGTCAATCAGCATTTTGAAATGTATTGAATAGAATATTTTTCATTATTACCTTCATACTATTCCTGGTTTCTTTCCAGTGGCAGATCATGGTGTACCTTTTTCTGTGGTGTTCTAGGTGTCTTTCTTTTCTTCCCCTTTATCACATTCTTGCTTTACCTACATTATGTACTCTACCTCCTCCCCTATATTTTTCTCTTTCCACTTGTATTGCCAAAGTCTCTATAGTATACTTATCTTTAACTTTTTCTCTCCCATGTTACCAGATGCATAATAGTCTAAAGCTATGAAAGATGGTGGAAAGGAAAAGGAATGCTTTATAGGTGGCAGCACTCTGGTGAGAATTCAGACCTCTCCAGCTGCCAGGAAAGGGGAAAGCGCTGGTATTCCTTACCTGGGCATTCTACTTGAACTGTGTTTGGTGGCTCCATTTCTGATTTATGAGCCTCTGCCTAGTAGATGTGATAAATGTGAAGCCTTTACTCCAAAACCTTCTATGGCTGCTAAGTGGCAAAAGGTGCATTCTCATTCTGTTTCTCCAAGAACTTGTATGAGTGGGGTGTCTCCATTTTTCGGGTACTCCCACCTAGTGAAAAGCTCACGTGTCTGCCTGCGCTAAAGCTCATATCTTTCCCAAGTATCAGCAGACTGAAGATGATCAGTTTATTGAAACTGCTGCCCACTAGGTTCTGAATAGCAGTATTGAAAAATGACAGAACTCTAGCTAACTTTCCCTCTGTTGCAGCTTGACAAACACCACATTGCATTGGTTACATGTGGGAAGTGATTTAACAAGGTAGTGGGGTTTTTTTGTTTGGTTTGGTTTTTTTTTCCCCCTCCCTCCAATCCCCTGGTTTGGGTATGGTGAATATCTTGGAAAGTTTTAGTACAAATTTGTTAATTTTTGAGACATTTAAAAGGGGGGGAAGATAGCTCTTGCATTTAAATACGTACAAAAAGATTGTGTTTAAGGCGGGGAAAAAAACCAAAAAACCCACAACCCCTAAATGGCAAAAAGTTGAAACTTGTGACTGGCTGGTCCAAATTGATAAATACTCTTGTCACTTTGCAAGTGGAAGCCAATTTTTTTTTTTTGCAAACATTTTTTTCACTATTTCGTACTCCCATAAATACTATGATAAATAATGTAAGTCCATCATATGGATATGATGTGTGGCTTTTGTGCTGCTATTCTTCTGAGAATTCCCTAACTTTGTTTCTCACTATGCAGGTATGGAAGCATAAAGTAAAATTTGTACAGATTAGTGTGCTAATCTTTTCTTAAAAAATACAAAAAAATTACCATTTTAAATATTGGGGTAAGATTACATTAAACACAGATTAGCATAGTACCTTAACTCTTACAAACTTCAGAAAGTATTTTGTTTGGTTAGTTGTACAAGTAAAGGTACAAATTCTAATGTAAAATAGGACAAATCTTGCACTTATGATATACATCTGACTAATGTATGTTGTACTGTGTGTGTGTGTGTGTGTTTGGCCAAAATTAGGCCTTCTGTGTAGTAAAGGTGTAAGTATTTATTATTTAGACTTTAACATCAAGAGTACCTCCTCTACTGAGTACGTATTCTAAGAAACCCAATAATACTTCAAAACTTCAGTGCCCTTCCTTGAGGCACTGGGATCTCTATTTATGCCAGTTAGCCAGCATGATCACTGACTCCATATTAAAAATAGGAATGACTAATTATTTATATTTACATTCTTACAGAAGGGAACAGCAGCCTATTTGCTCCTACTTGGAAAAGGTCATATCCAAAAATATGGAACTGATGGAGAAAAAACTAATGGACTATATTGATCAAAGTATGCAGAAACTTCAGGAACATATAGATACTAAAGTTGTTCTGTTAATGGACATGGTTCAAAACTCCAAAACGAACAAAATGTCACAAGAACACTATGACTCTGGAGAAGGACTCTCAAATGGCGAGAGATAGACAATATTTGAAAGAGAGGACCCCAATATAAATACTTTCCAGGGGCAAGTATTTATTTTGATGTCTTTACAAAGCTTAATATTTATTAAACTAATTATAAACCCCCCAAGTTGTTTGTTACATTTGTTACTGTAATTCTGCCCAGTATTGTACACTAAATGTTAGTGTTATAAAACATCTGTAATAATGTCATTTTTCACAAGTATAAGAATTTTGTATGTATTTTTGTGGCTTATTTAATTAAAAAATATTTCTA
Source organism: Lepidochelys olivacea (assembly GCF_965140295.1). NCBI lineage: Eukaryota > Metazoa > Chordata > Testudines > Cheloniidae > Lepidochelys > Lepidochelys olivacea. The sequence continues at coordinate 106,610,746 of NC_140417.1, forward strand.
AAAAGCCACTTGGAATACATTTTGTCAACCTCCACTTGAACTATGACATTCGTGCTATAAATAAAGTGAGTTGTAACTTTTCTATTTATTAGCTTAATTGTTTTGTTTTATTTGCAACCCATTACTAGAAGATTTAAAAAACAGAATTCAGTTTCTGTTTAGTTTTTAGTTCATTTTTTTTCTTCGGTTAAAGGATAACAAGAGGGCACCTTTTACTTCTAACGCACCAGTTCAGAATCATTATCTGATGCATCTTAAGCTGAACTGAAGCACAGTACAGAAAGTGAATTGACTATTATCGATGGGCTAAATGACAGACCTTCTCTATTGATGCTCATTTCAAAACAAGCACACAACTGCTTGGATGGATTTAATGTAGAGTATTGGTCAGAACCTCAGTAGTAGCAGAAACTGCCCTAAAGAAGCATGTAAGGGGGTCCCCTCTTATATAGGGAGTCTGATGGGACAGGATCTGCTGCATTATGGCAATCCGGAACCAGAGGAATGACCCTACAGTATTATGGTTGCTCCAGGATCAGGAAGGTAGAAAGGTGGCTTAGAATCCTCCTTCACCCAATGTTTACTGCATTGGCAGAGACTACAGATGTTCTACACTCATCTGGCTTCACAGAGATAAAGGCAATATCTTCCTTTTTGAGAAGCAGACAGTCCTCCTTTCTGTGAAGAAATAGAGATATGTATTTTTTTAATTATGGGCATTTTTACTTATAGAATAGAATTTGACTCATGAACTATGAGAAGCTATATTTCAAAAGGACAGAGATAGCTACACATCTGAAGTTTCTGCTTATACTTTATATTAAATTTTAGTCTAACTTGTTAATCTTCATTCCCATCCATCTGAGAGCAAGTAGAACAGAATTGATTTCCAAATAGCTTAATGTAATGTATTCTATTCAAATATCTAAAATGTTTGAAACCAAAATGTACAAATTTTAAAATAAATACAAAAAAAAAATTAAGTGTCAGCGTGGGCAGTGGCTATTAAGTAGCTGCCCCCATTGACTGTTCTGTATCCAGCCTATCCTACATTCTCTTCTCCCCACCACCTCTTTTTCCTCCTCCTACCCTGCTCCCTCATGCAAAGAAAAACTGATGAGCCGTGCAGTATGCCTTTAAGGTTATCACATCCAGGTACTGTAGAGATCAGTTCCAGAGTTGAGGTTGCTTCACTGAGAAGACCCTGCCAGCAGCCCCTCTTCCTACTTAAACCAGGGAATCACCAGCTCAAGTGCCTGAGGCTACTGCAGTTTCTAGAGCAGGGATCAGCAGCCTTTGGCCCATGGCCCATCAGGGAAATCCACTGGTGGGCCAGGACAGTTTGTTTACATGTAGCATCAGCAGGTTTGGTGGATGGCAGCTCCCACTGGCTGCGGTTTGCTGTTCCAGGCCAATGGGGGCTGTAGGAAGTGGCGGCCAGCACAGCCCTGGGCCCATGCCGGCAAACCATAAACAAACCGTCCCAGTCCGTCAGCCGATTTCTCTGACTGGCTGCGTGCCACAGTTTGCCAATCCCTGTCCTAGAGTATCACAAGGACAGAGAAAGACTTTGTGGCAGAAAGGACCCAAATGATTTTAGGCTATGTAGGTCAGATCTAAGTACACCAGACCCTTGCTAGAACACGGGATTTGGGATCCATGCATGGTACTGTGTTAAAATGAATTTCAATTAAAGTAATTAAATTTGGGATCCATGGCCGCAACCGTGTTATATGTGAATTTGGGCTATATAGATGCGCGTTCTAGTGTACTTCACTATATGTAGAAGGCGGCAGATGCAAAGCACAGGTTTAATAATTTTTTTTGTGAAACCTCTTTAAGTGAGCAGCTGTATTCAATTAAATTTGAATTTCTAAGTGCTCTTAATAGACAGCCCCATGCACAATTTATTTAAATATTACGATTGAAATATTCTTTCAAGCCAACAGCATTGCATTGTTTCAGGACAGCAAGTTTTATTTACTTCCTTTAAAATAAGTAACAGATCTGAACAAATCTCTTACATTAGAGGCAGTCTTAGAACTATGTTCTCCATAAAGTGATATGCTATATAATGTCTCTCTCTCTTTAAGCAATTTTAATGTGTCCATCTCCATAATTTTCAAGCATCATAATGCATTTATTCTATCTTTAATAAGTATAAACACAGATGCTTCTATTTTCATCTTTTCAAGTATGAAGCTCAAGACAAAAAGTTGCAAGAAAAAGCTTTATTGCATCACATGGTATTGCACATAATTTGAAGGTGAGATCATTTTTGCATGTTAAACATGGTGACTAAATATAATCTATTCAGATTTAAATCAAATACAGAGTTGTAAATACCATTCTCATTCCAAAGAAAATAACTAATTTGATTAATTAGAATATAGTTAAATTAGAAACTTGACCATTAAGAGGCTCTCCAAACTTATGTAAATCATCATAATTTTAGTCAGTCTCCCTTCTCGTATAACCATTTTATTATTTAGGCAGTTCTGCAATTGACTATCAAGATACTGTGTTTATACAGAATATTTCTCCTTTATAATCAGGCTTTTCCTGTCTGATGCACTAAGTCTTTCGAAAGAAGACAATTCTGTATGCTTAGCTTCAAAATCACCTCTATAGTACAGAATGGTGAGACTATAAATACTGGATTCTAACATCATGGAAGTTACTAGAGCAGAAAAAGGATAAAGCAGCTGGTTATAACAGAGAGAATTTATATTTAAAAATAGCTGTCTTTCTAATCTAATGATTCTATTATCCAAGGGTCGGTCCTGGGGCCGGTTTTGTTCAATATCTTCATAAATGATCTGGAGGATGGTGTGGATTGCACTCTCAGCAAATTTGCAGATGATACTAAACTGGGAGGAGTGGTAGATACGCTGGAGGGGAGGGATAGGATATAGAAGGACCTAGACAAATTGGAGGATTGGGCCAAAAGAAATCTGATGAGGTTCAATAAGGATAAGTGCAGGGTCCTGCACTTACGATGGAAGAATCCAATGCACCGCTACAGACTAGGGACCGAATGGCTAGGCAGCAGTTCTGCGGAAAAGGACCTAGGGGTGACAGTGGACGAGAAGCTGGATATGAGTCAGCAGTGTGCCCTTGTTGCCAAGAAGGCCAATGGCATTTTGGGATGTATAAGTAGGGGCATAGCGAGCAGATCGAGGGACGTGATCGTTCCCCTCTATTCGACATTGGTGAGGCCTCATCTGGAGTACTGTGTCCAGTTTTGGGCCCCACACTACAAGAAGGATGTGGATAAATTGGAGAGAGTCCAGCGAAGGGCAACAAAAATGATTAGGGGTCTAGAACACATGACTTATGAGGAGAGGCTAAGGGAGCTGGGATTGTTTAGCCTGCAGAAGAGAAGAATGAGGGGGGATTTGATAGCTGCTTTCAACTACCTGAAAGGGGGTTCCAAAGAGGATGGCTCTAGACTGTTCTCAATGGTAGCAGATGACAGAACGAGGAGTAATGGTCTCAAGTTGCAGTGGGGGAGGTTTAGATTGGATATTAGGAAAAACTTTTTCATTAAGAGGGTGGTGAAACACTGGAATGCGTTACCTAGGGAGGTGGTAGAATCTCCTTCCTTAGAAGTTTTTAAGGTCAGGCTTGACAAAGCCCTGGCTGGGATGATTTAACTGGGAATTGGTCCTGCTTCGAGTAGGGGGTTGGACTAGATGACCTTCAGGGGTCCCTTCCAACCCTGATATTCTATGATTAATCAGCAGCAACAAGGGAAACTGACTACAGAAACCTATCATAATACATTTGTGGCATTATTTTCCTCCAACTTAAGTTATTTATTTATTTAAATTTAGATGCTTGAATCATATTGCACGTTGGTGCCATATATAGATGCCTTGTGGTCCTCTGCGTCTGATCACATTCGGTATGTATCTCTGCTCACTTTGGTTTTCAAAATAAGTCCAGCAGGGACCAAAATGATTACTATTGAGAGCAAAGTGATAATAGACTGGTCCTGTACCTCAACCCTTTCCCCAACTGCATTGTGAATGAGTGTGAGTTGAGATAAATATATAGTTATATAATTGTTCTTAAACTATAAACACTCATGCTATTCAGTGGTAGTATGATGTAAGAAAAGGGGGGCGGAATTTGAATAGCCACAAGAAGATTCTGTTGTCACTAAGTCTAGATCAGAAAATCAATCTGGTTCACCTATATTTTTATAACCAAAATTATTTATTGAAGAGAATTATAGGCTTTTATTTGTCTAGGAAGTAAACGTAACAGATTTGAAATTAGGGAATGGTAAAGACAGATAAGGAACATATTCAGATGTATATTAGGATGTAATATTATATTATAATATATTATAATATTATTATATTTATTATATTAGGATGTTTATTAGGAATTTGCTACACTGGTAAAAATGCTTCTAGAGCTCATCAGCAGGAAATCATGCAATGAATCAATCCTTTTGACGGTAAAAGCGATTGAAATAACATCATGTTAAATTGATAATACACCCATCTGAGTTAGTGGGATTCTTTCACTTCAGCTTAGTGGCCCAACAACGGTCACATTTTCCTGGCCAGAACTTGTCTCTCTCTTGTTCCTAGTTACACAGCCCTGATAGCATCGGGAAGAATAATCGTACACCTTGCACACCACCACTTTGCACTGGAGGTAAACTGTAGAGTATCCATTAAAAAACTGAAAGGCTTTAAATTGGAACTGAACAATTTTTTTGTTTGATGAAGTGTAAGTAGTGTAGGTATCATCTTTTACACACCTGAGAAAAGAAAAAAATACATAAAATTAGTCTGTTCTCACAGCATAATAAAATATGGAGATTGTATTATGCCATGTGACTTTGTGCTACATAAAAATAAACACTTTTGTTGCATCATAAGTTGACTTGACTGGAACTTTACTTCATGCATTTGAAACAACAAGGTTAATAAACATTTGCAATATGAAATTCCTAATACACAGAGATGGAGTGTAAATAATGAAATAAATGCAAAAACATTTTGAAAACACGCAATGGAATTTTAAAAGAATACTTTCGGAAAGCATCTTTCAAAAATATGGATAAAGAGCCTTGCTATCTTTCTAATGTTATTTTTTATTTCCCATTTGGATTTTCTAAAAATAAAAAACAAAAGAAGAGAAACCCAAACCTTTGTTTCACAATTTCTGCAATTTATTTTACTGAGATGGGAAATTTCTATAGAGATTTTAAACTAGTTTCTCTTTCCAAATCCTTCCATATGTAGAATACATCCATGGGATTATATGTAATCCACACTATGAAAAGTGTGATTCTTTGTTCCTTTTAATGGCTGGTTTATACAAAAGGCTACTGCAGCTAGCTAATATATACACATTCCTTTACCTCAAAATGGTAGAGGCTTTTAGGTCGGTGAGGCCAAGGTTCAAACCCTGCTGCTGTCCCCTATGAGGTCAGTTACATTTAAAAAATCATTTTAAACTGTGAGTTCAATATTTTCCTTACCCTCTCTTGATTAAATCGTATTTTACAGTTGTAAAGTCATAGGAATCAGGAGATGCTACACATGTGTCTATAAACAACATCAAATTTGGATCAGGGCTGTAGAGAGTGGCTTGAATGTATAAGTCCTGGTTTAGGCCAACAAAGTTTGGGAAATCATTCACGGGGCTTGAAAAAGATGGTGATTCATAAAAGGAAAGTTTCACATGAATCATCCATACTGAGTTTCATCAGTTTCTAAAGAGTCAGACTCATTAACTATGTGCATGATGTCTGCTATCGTGCTCTGGTCCATTCTGCAGGTGAAATGTAACTGAGGACTCTTTGCCCTGGTGATGAAATTACCAGAAGTGGATGCTCTGACTGTGTTGGAATAGTTGATAGTCCCATTACTTACCTGTTAAAACATTAAATAAAATACACAGTACAGTGCTTCAAAGGTCTTGTTGAAATATTACAACCTAGATAGCTGTAATGCACTACAAGTTATCCAAAAGTCAGATGAGCCAGCAGTGAATTGTTTGAGTACAGGTGAAAAAGTGGTTTCAGCTTGAATATTTTTAGATGGCCTTTTATGCTAGATCAGCAGTTCTCAAACTGTGGGTCGGGACCCCAAAGTGGGTCATGACCCCATTTTAATTGGGTATCCAGGGTTGGTGTTAGACTTGCTGGGTGGTAGGGCTCAGGTTACAGGCCCTGCTGCCTGGGAGTGAAGCCCTTGGGCTTTGGCCGCCCCCAGCCCAGGGCAGTGAGGCTTGGGCTCCCCCACAATATGGTGGGGTTCAGGTGAGCTCAGGCTTTGGTTCCCCCATGTTGGGGTCGTGTAGTAATTTTTGTTGTCAGAAGGGGGTCACGGTGCAATGAAGTTTGAGAACTCCTGTGCTAGATCATTGGTCTTGCATGGAATTAACAGAGGGAAAATTTAGTCTGAATATCAAGAAAAAATGTCTTGATGGTAAAAGGTATTAGGGTATGCCTCTTGAGGCTTGTGAAGGAAGACCCATTATGTGGAATATTTAAACTAGACTGGGCAAAACACTGGAAAAAATACTGTAGGAGACAAGTGTGCCCAGGACGAGAGATGAACTGAATGATCTAATATGCATTTCTCATCTGTAACTTCTGTTGGTCTTGTTTCCTTTCTAGGTCAAAGAAGGGTGGGAGGTTTTAATCTGTTGGTGTGTTTTGGCCATAATTTAGTTTCCATTTTCTTCAACATTGTGTGAAGCCACTATTGTGTTGATTGGACATAAAAATGGAGGTGGGATGCCTAATGCAACAGATCTTACATGTACAGGACTCCAGATGATCTCAGTGGGAATCTTGCATGATTAATGTCTGCAGGTTTGAACCTGGTGTCAGCATAGGGAGATAGATAGGGAAGTAGCTATATGGGTCCTCAGTGGTGTGAGCTCACAGACAACCTAACAAAAGATAGGCCAGCCATGGTATCTATATGTATGTTGTAATCGGATCACAATTTTCTTGATGAACTGTGGCAGCCATTGTGCCTAGAATTTTTATATGTCCTACTGTACTCTTCCAGCAGTTGTATGGTGCTGCACATAAGATGATACTCTGTGTACTGGACCTTTGGGATCTTTGGTGAACCTCATGATTTTCTTTGCTAGGTACTGCAGTGGGAGAAATCCAGCACAAGGCTAGGCACCTCTTTCTCTTTTAACTCAAGAAAACAGGATTTCTAAAGTCTCCAGGCCCAAGTGCATTATTGAACATGACACATACTGCTTCCACAGAACAAAGGAAAAGACATTGTCAAAAATATGCAACGTAGTTATAGTCATGTTGGTCCCAGAATATTAGAGAGACAAGGTGGGTGAAGTAATATCTTTTATTGGACCAAGTTCAGTGAAGAGCTCTGTGTGGCTCGAAAGCTTTTCTCTCTCACCAACAGAAGTTGGTCCGATAAAAGATATTATCTCACCCACCTTCTCTCCTTAATTGTCCAAAATAAGCAGCCAGCACCCTACCCAATCCTTAAACCATCCAGAACCCAACAAATCCTAAAGCAAAAATGTGGGGAAAGGAAGTCTGAGTGTGCTTCCCCTAAAGTCAGTAGTTTAGCCACAAATTTCATCTGGATCAGGACTGGACCCTTGAATGTTTCCTTTGAGTTATGTTTACAATAAACTTATTTCTGTGTAGGTGTGTTAGTGGTGCTTCTATGCCTAATTTATAGAGGATATGTCTATCACAAAGCTGGCTAAGGAACTTTGGCTCTTTAGCTCCAGTTGTAGCTGCTCGTTTTTTCAGCTCCAGAGGTCCCCAGATCAATCCCCCAAGTGTTGGATCTCACAAAACTACATGGTGATATAAATATTACAGTGGTTTCTTCCCATTGAGAATCTTTTAGGAATCTTAAAAGCACTCTCCTTACAGTGTGTATGATAACACCCATTTTTTCATGTTCTGTGTGTATATAAATCTCCTCACTGTATTTTCCACTGAATGCATCCGATGAAATGAGCTGTAGCTCACGAAAGCTTATGCTCAAATAAATTGGTTAGTCTCTAAGGTGCCACTAGTACTCCTTTTCTTTTTGCGACTACAGACTAACACGGCTGCTACTCTGAAACTTAAAAGCACAGAGTTATTCTGACAACTTTTCATTAATAAGTAATTTTAACAAGTTATTTTGATATACAGTATTTTCAGATGTAAACTCTTACCTCACTTTTTGTACCACAGCCATCATAAGGTATATGGAATATAACATGGGATTTTGTAACCATAGGTCTACAAGCTGGGTCATTCAAGTGAACATTCCATGAAAAATAGCCTTTTGACCTGATATAGGCTCTTCTAATTACTGCACGCATGTAATCTGGCAGACATGTAAGTGCCACTAGATGAGAAATTTTGAATATCAGTAAACAATATTGAAGCATGTATAAAAATCCAGTAGTTATTAAAATGCTACTATATATTATGTTCACATCACTGGCAAGCAATTAGCCTCACAGAATGTTAACTAGCCTGGAAATAACAGCTGAGTGGAGAGAAAATGAATTTGCCCTTTCTTTATTGCTAAGATTGACACAACTGAAAGTTCACTTCCCCAGCCTATCTCCCTTATGGAATTAATACTGAGGTTACATAAATTAGTTTGATTCCACAGTTATTTATGCTACCTAACAGGGAGAGCTCAGAGTTAGGCCACAGCAATAACCCAGGGATCTGCATTTTGTGATTCTTGGCTCAGACACCTGCTCCAGCGAGGTGCAGTGAACAGGGGTTCAATTAACTGGCCTACTAATGCATATGAAGACCACTCTATAAATGCAGACTTAGCTTAATGATAAAATATACAAGTGCAGACTGGCTCCTTCTCTCCATGCACGCTGCCAGAACACAGCTCTTCTACTAGAGCAACATGCTATTACCAAAATCTGTAGAGCTTGAGCCATTGCTTTAAACATGTTGTGACTCAGTTTAATGGGACAATCTGCATCCCTCTTTGGCTTCACCATTGTCTTCAGATGTCTATCACATTTCCTTCTCTGATGGATCTCAAAACTTTTTACTCTTTTCTCCTACTTTCCTCCCTTTCTTGATTGGTCCCTGGAGGGTTTGTGACCCCCTTTCCCCTCCTTGGCCATCCTCCATGACAACGCTTCTCTGAAGTTCCCTAACAATGAAGATTCTTTTCTGTTGGAGCTCAGCATATCTGCCACCTTACTGTTGGTCTCTGACACTGCAACATTTAAAGTCTGCATTGGCTGGGGCTGTGTACCACAGTGAGTACTGGGACCACAGAATATTTGGAATTTTAAAACTGTATTACTGGGTCGCACTGGAAAGTCACCCATCGCTCATGGGCTCCAACAGCCTCCAAGGCAGTGAGTGACCATCAGGAAAAGCCACGATGGTCCAAATATGCCTAACAGGTGCAATAGACACCAAATAAAATGGCCTAATCAGGCTTTCCCAACTAGTTTCTCTTATCCAAGCTTGCAGTACAGTAGTAAAAGAAGGATAAGAAAATATTACCAGGTGTCTTGGGTGCTTCAGTATTATCAGGAGGAGTTATGCAAGAAGATAACAAAAGGCAAAAATTAAGGATAGTTCATGAAGCTTCATGCATTATTTATTATTATGATTATAGCATAATCAATTAACATACCGAGTAAGCAATTAAATTAAAAAAGATTTTGAAAATATTAATAAAAAATGTTCTGATGAATAGAGCTGCCATTTACCATCAGTTTTCAAAGACTAATCTAATGAAAAAAAATCCCTGCTTGAAATTGAAAAGGGGAATTACTATTATTTTAAATGTGAAGAAGATTAAGCTCTTTGTGTATATCTGCATGGACAGGTAATTGCATGCTCAAATACTTATTTTGCATCTGGAGAAGAGTTTCCATGTTCCCTTAACTGTTTGCACACAAGTGCTCATATTCTGTAGTTACAACCAAGATGCCTTTTTAAAACGTGTGTCCCACTGGGCAAGGAGACCCCAGCACATTATCTAAGCATTTGGTGGGTTGTATAATCTGAATGGTGCACTGAACTTGGAAATACATATTAGTTCAAAAAATGAGCAAACACTGCAGTGATATACCTCTTAGGGAAACCTAACCCAGAGTCTGAGACAAAGCCCGCTGAAGTACCGGAACATATTACACTGGCATTTTCTTGATGGCCACAGTTATGTCTATGCACGACCAAAGATTCATCTCCCTTGCATTGCACATCATCCAGGAGGATACTTCCTGAGCCTTCACCATAATGGGCACTAACTGGGGCTGAAATAACCAGTCCACACCCAAGCTGCCTGCACACAATATCTGTGTCTTTTGTATCCCAGCCATCATCACAGATTGTTCTCCAGCTTTCATTGTAAGGGACTTCAATGTAACCTGAACACCTGCCCTCTTTGCTCACCAGTGGCAGCGACGTGGTTTGGAAAAGCAGGGAAATTAATTTTCAAAACTAGAGGAAACCATCACTATGTTTCTGATTTAGGCTTCTATCTTGTCATTGATCCATGCATAGTACATCCACCGAGGTCTCTGGCTCTCTTGGGGGCAGATACAGGGTATATGAGACTTTTATTATGCAATACTAAAAGAAAACATGACCAGTACCATAGTATGGAATACATTGAAGTTTAAAGATTTACAGTGAAATCCTGGCCCCATGGATGTCTGTGGCAAATCTTCCATTGACATCAGCAGGGTCAGAAACCCCTTGTTTCTAATATGTATCGTGTGGCACACAAAATGGACAAAAGTTTGGGGGTGGAGTTTTTATTTTATTCCATCTGGCTCTAGGATGACATATGGCTCCAAATATGTAATGGTTTATTTTCTTCTCAGGTTGTTGTGATTAATATAGTTTGGCCAAAACACATATCACCTTCTCCAAAACTGTACTCCAAGTTAAGCTTAGCAGATTTCTGGGAATGTCAGACAAAAGCCTTTTTCCTTTAATATCCATTTTTGTCAGCTGGGACATTCAAACAGTAAGTCAGTGGAGCCAGCTTTGAGAACACTAGAAGTATTTAAAAGGAAATACATTGTAGCAAACAAATAATTACAATAAAATGAATTAATAAATACCCGTTGCTCCTGATGCCATGTAATGGTCAGAGACTGACAAAGATGAGAGAAAATGAAGGCACAGTTTAGTAATAGTCAAGGAATCTGTAAACTAGATACACTTTTCTTAGCTGAAGCAAGGAAGCACAGTGGGCTACAGTGCTAGTCCAAATAATGTCTTAGATTAATTAATTAATTACAATGGCTTAGGTGGTCTCATTATATTTATACAATATGATTGTGGTTCCCTAATAACATTTGGGGCCATAGTTATTCCCTGGTGATGGTAAACTGATCAGCAGTATGTGTGTCATGTTGCAAACTCCCCACAACACTGATCCACCAGGAGCCTGCTCAGGGGGACAGGACACCAACAGATCAACAGGGAGATGCACTAATTCTGAAGGTATCCACTCTCTGTGCCAATCACCCCTCCTCCCTCCACTCAAATGGGTATAAACTGAAAGGCCCATGTTGGTGGCAGTGAATCTGACACTCAGTAGGCATAGCAGTTCACTGATAAACTGAATTTCTGTACCTATTTTTTTTTAATTTAAGATAAAATGATTAAATTTGATAGGGAAGGTACCATGGATACCATACACAGGGACATACACAGGTGTGTTCACACCATTATTTGTAGTGGGACTAGAAAATGAGCTGACCCGAGAGTAATTTTCTGCTGAACAAACAGAAAAGAAAGCCAGATTAAAATATTTTATTTGCTTCTGCAGATATCTGCTATATCCATTGAATACAGGTGTATATGTATTCAAGTGGAAATGAAAATTCAGCAAATCCACTGTGAATTTAAGGGCTACCCTTCAAATAGGCATGTAAACATGGATCACACGTTGAAAAAAACATTCTGTAAGGCAAGAATGACAAAAGACTTACTAGTGGTACTCATCTGCTGTGTGGTAGGGAGTACAGCTGGCAATTCAAAAAGAAGATGACAAAATGAAAGTAGCATGTTTATTAAAGAGACATTGAAATGAACTTTATGAGTTACTGGAGAAAGGAAAGACATAATCTAGAACATCATCCCTGAAAGAGAGATAGAGGGAAAATACATACTAAACTACAAATTTAACTGAGACTCAGTTAGTGCTAACACCAAGGGTGTCCTAAAATAAACAAGACATTTGAAAGGCAAAGTCTGGATATATCTATGTGAGTAAGGCATTCCAGAGTCTTCAGTGGTACTTGAACTTTTGCAGAACATCCGGAGTAGGGATTTGTACCAGTGCTGCTAAATGAATAGCTAAAAAGAAATCTCTCCAGTATAGATTAGGGTTGAGAGGAATTTGAAAAGGAGACAACACCAGAATAATTTCCCACTGTCAGATTAGTAAGGAAACCAGAGTAGAGCACTATGGATTTACTATGGAGTGTAGGCAAGTTTACGTAAACCACTGGAGATAGGAATCAAGTACACACACTGTGAAATTACAAGTCTGTCTTCAAATAGGCAAGGAAACAGAAATACTATTCTCTCACTTACTTGTGGTACTGGGCTCTTGTGTGATAGGTGGAGGAGTTAGTACTACAGAAAGAAAATGAAAGACAACATTAAATAGTTTATGCAACACACACACAAATGTTATCAGTTGCTGGACAAGATAAAGTACAATTATATGTGGGTTGAGCTATTACAATGAAACAGCTCATTGCTGTTGTGGGGAAACCAATGGGATGGGGAGCTGGAGGGAGGAAATTACCACCTTCCTCTTATACAGTTCAATTCACATTTTTCCATTAGGAGCAGGATTTGCCCATTCCTCCGTGCAGAAAAATTGAAGGCTTAGTTCCAAACCTTGCAGTTTGCATCCAGTCTTAGGGAAGCAGACATCACTGGAGCTCACAAATTTCTGTATGGATGTAGTGGGGCAGATCCCTGCCTCCCATCTGGAAAGAATTAAAGCTGTCTTCTGGGCACAATCACCCTCAATGCAACACACCTATAAGGCTTGTCAGGCCTCAAGATGGGTGGACCCTTAAAAAGGAGGACTCTTGCTCCGGCCAGCAGGACTGCAAGTCAGAGCTCCCTGTCCCCTGGAAGAAGGGACTCCTGACGGAAAAACTGCTTGAGAGCCTTGGCCTCCCAGGCCCCCTCAGAAAATAGAAGGACCTGGGAGTGAGACCGTTTGGTACAAAGCACAGCTTGCACTGGTGCAGCTCATCTAAACTAAGAATTTTCACTTGTAGTTGCTTACGGCAGTGACTTACCCCCTCCAGTATAGACAAGGGCTCAGAAGGATGGGAAAAGGAGCCAACTATGAAATAATTGTCTACTGTAAAAATAGTAAGGAAGTCAGAGAAGAGGAAAATGGCTTTACTTCTGCAGACAACTTCTCTTTCTGTGGGAATACAGGTAATTTCTGTAAAGCAGTGGAGACAGGAATCGAGGACAGCCTGTGCAATAATAGGCCACTCTTTAAATTGGAATACAAACTTACATGTAGTAATGGGCACTTGTGTTGTAGGGGAAGAAGCTGGTAAATAAAGAAAGAAAAGAAAAGCCAAAATTCAATACTTTACAAAAGAGATGTTTGAATAAACTTTGAGTTACTGGCAAAAGTAAAGTAAAATTACATCTGACGTGCTATTGCAGTAAGCTAGATCACTTGCTGCTGTGGGGAAAACAATGTGATGAGGATCTGGAAGGGGAAAAGTACCTCTTCATTTCTTGCCATTTAATTTCCCCTTGCAGAAGAACCAAAGGTTCAGCTGCAAACCCTGCAGAACAAATAGGATTTTATGGAAGCAGAGATTAGTGGAGCTCGCAGGGCTCTGTATGGACTATTTGGTAACATGGTACCCAGGGCACACTGGAGTCACGTTGCCATGAGTTTCCTTGCCTGTAGTTATCCCTGGGATCCCCTATAACAATGAGTTTCCCACTTGGAAAGTTTGAATTTAATGCTCCTAAAATACAATTCATGTTAAAAAAATAATAGAAATCGAGTACCTGAGCAGATGACACTGGTGTCCTCATGGTGGGCACATTTATGTGTGCCCCAACCCTGGTGTGAGCACTGCCACAGAGAGGATTCATTCCCTCTGCACTGCACATCATCCAGGAGAACACTTCCAGAGCCTTCACCAAACCGGGCATTCATGGCGTGGCCACACCCAAGCTGTCTGCATACAACCTCTGCATCGTTTGTGTCCCAGGCATCATCACAAACTGTTCCCCAGCTTCCACTGTAATGGACTTCAACACGACTGGAACACCCGTCCTGTCCATTCACCAGTCTCAGTGATGTATCTTGAAAAAGCACAGGAAACAATATTTTTAATGTTAACACAATTACCTTGTTTTCAATTTCATGCATTCCAGGGGATCCTCCAGTGTCCAGATGGGACTGATTCCCTCATGGGTGGGTGCAGCATTTTCTCCTCTGTACGGCCAGCCCCCTCTGCTGTCCAATGTGTGTGGATGCAGAGCCATGGTCCTAACTTTCCCTGTGCCACCCCTTTGGGGTGCCATGTACCCACTAAGTGCATTAAGTTGGCAGAGTGCATACTCACTACCATGGCTAGCATCGACTTACAGAGCGGTGCACTGTGGATAGCTATCCCACAGTTCCCACAGTCTCTGCTGCCCATTGGAATTCTGGGTTAAGCTCCCAATGCCTGATTGGGCAAAAACATTGTCACGGGTGTGTTTTGGGTACATGTCATCAGTCACCCCTCCTTCTGTGAAAGCAATGGCAGACAATCATTTCACGCCTTTTTTCCTGGATTACCCATGCAGACGCCATACCACAGAAGCATGGAGCCTGCTCAGCTCACCATCACCGCTGCTGTTGTGGGCAAGTCTACTGTGGGGGCTGCTGTGATCCAAGTAGCCAATGCAATCATTGACGTTCTGTTATCAAGGGTAATGACTCTGGGAAATGTGTGGGCCTTTTTTAGATTTTAGATGCATCATATTCCTGTCCTTTGTTGCTGGTGAAGAAGTCTTGCAGCCATACATTCCAGTCCGGTCGGTGCTGTAACACCCCATAGCACTTCTGTGGTTGACACATGTAGCAGCTCCAGGGCTCTTGCTCTTTTGCCTTGGCCGAGGTACCTTGCCCTACCAGGACCTCCAAGTGTTCGACACAGAAGCACCTGCAGCAGCTGGCATTGCTATACAGCAGCAGCTCCTTGCCTTCGCAGCAGACAGTGCACTAGGACTGGTACCTGTCCTCATCGTACATGTAGAAAAGCTTCAGGAATCAATCTCTGCAAGTCTGACAAAGGCCCCCCTCAAACAGCGGGTGGAATGTGGCTGGGTTTTTTCTCCCACACAATAAACAACTGTCTTCAAGGCTCCTGTTGTTGTTTGTGACTTTGGAAACCATTTGCTCTCTGCTTTGGTCCTCTTCCACTGGCTCCTTGCTGTTGTTGCAGAAGTTAGTTTTTAGCCGCTTGGCCGGGGGTTCTGGGAATGTCTTCCCTGCCCGGCTCTTAGCAACCTCCAGGGCATGGTGTATGGCTCGTCAATAGGAGACCAGCTTATTAAACGTGGAGTGGTTGAAATGCTGCCTAAAAGCCATCAGACCCACCAGCTTGTCTGCTGAAACCTCGGAGAACTTCCCATCCCCAAACCATTGCACCCAGCTCATTCCGGAGATTGCCTGACATTTGGACGTGATGATTGCAGGCCACCAGGAGAAGCCCTTGATCTTCCCCCACGTGAGCTTTCCCATCCTGGTATTCCACCACTTCCCCTGCAACTCTCCTTTCCTGCCCACCAGCGACGAGCTCGGGGGATCCGTTCTGGTCCTCCTGGGTGCTGCTGGAAGACATGGTACTGCTGCTCTGGGAGGACTCCTTGGAATCCTCCTCAGTGAGGTCGATCAGGGGCGCCTGGACAGACATGGCCATCCTCCTCTTAGCGCACAGAATGGGAGCCAGAGACTCCAGGTCATTCTCTTCTTTAAGTTTTGTCTCATGAAGATTCAGTCCCACCTGGAATATCATGAGAGCTAGAGGCTTCTGTCTTGGGCTGCTCTCCCAGCCAGCAGCACCATGCGGTCGCACCTACCCCAGCCTACCCCTTGCTCCCATGGCTCATGAAGCCTGGACAGTAGTAAGGAGCAGTTCAACTATAGGCTGAGCAAGTGCAGAATGGTTTCAGAGTAATAGCTGTGTTAGTCTGTATTTGCAAAAAGAAAAGGAGTACTTGTGGCACCTTAGAGACTAACCAATTTATTTGAGCATAAGCTTTCGTGAGCTACAGCTCACTTCATCAGATGCAATGGTAGAATGTGCCTTTGGATATTTAAATGCTCGCTGGTGCAGTTTGCTGACTAGGTCAGACCTTAGCGCAACCAACATTCCCATTGTTGTTGCTGCTTGCTGTGTGCTCCATAATATCTGTGAGAGTAAGGGGGAAGATGTTGATGGTAGGGTGGGAGGTTGAGGCAAATCTCCTGTCATCCAATTTTGACCAACCAGACACCAGGGCGATCAGAAGAGCACAGCAAGGCACGCTGCACATCAGAGAGGCTTTGAAAACCAGTTTCATGACTGGCCAGGCTTCAGTGTGACAGTTGTGTGTGTTTCTCCTTGATGCAAACCCGCCCCCTTTGCTGATTTTAATTCCCTGTAAACCAACCACCCTCCCCCCTTAAAAATAAAGTAACTATTGTTTAGAAACCATGCATTATTTCTTTATTAATTAAAAAAAAAAGAGATAACGGACAAGGTAGCCTGGGTGGGGTGGGGGAGGAGGGAAGGACAAGGCCACATTGCTTATTGTAGCCACACTACAAATCAGACTGTTTGAATGACAGCCTTCTGTTGCTTGGGCCATCCTCTGGCGTGGAGTGCCTGGGTGCTTGGAGCCTCCCTCTGCCCCGCGTTCTTGGACATCTGGGTGAGGAGGCTATGGAGCATGGGGAGGAGGGTAGGCGGTTATACAGTGGATGCAGCTGGGGTCTGTGCTCTTATTGGCTTTCCTGCAGCTCCAACAGATGCTTCATAATGTCCGTTTGCTCCCCCAACAGACTCTTCATCATGTTCATTTGCTCCCCCATTAGCCTCAGCATCGCGTCCTGCCTCCACTCTCCGCGCTCACTTAATTCTTTCCTGGTCTCTGCCACTGGATGCCTCCATGCATTAAGCTGTGCCCTATCAGTGCGGGAGGACTGCATGAGCTCAGAAAACGTCATCGTAAGTGTTTTTTTTCCGCCTTCTAATCTGCGATAACCTCAGGGACTGAGATGATAGGGGGAGCGTAGAAACATTCTACGCTCTATGATTCTGTGGGGACTGCATGTTCACCTGTGCTGCTGAGTTCGCCACGCTGACCAAAGAGGAAATGAAATTCAAAAGTTCCCGGGGCTTTTCCTGTGTAGCTGGCTAGTGCATCAGAGTTCAAAGTGCTGTCCAGAGCGGTCACAATGGTGCACTCTGGGATAGATCCCAGAGGCCAGTATCATCGATTTGTGTCTGCACTACCCCAAATTCAACCCAGTAAGGTCGATTTTAGCGCTGCTCCCCTCGTCGGGGAGGAGTACAGAAGTCAATTTTAAGAGCCCTTTAGGTCGACAGAACGGGGTTGGTTGTGTGGACGCAGTCATTTTTAAATCAACCTAATGCGGCTAACTTCGACCAAACCCCATAGTGTAGACCAGGGCTGAGACACAGTTAGTGCTAACACCAAGGCTATCCTAAGGTATGTCAGACATTTGAAAAGCAAAGTCTGGATATATCTATGTGAGTGTAAGCAGTGTCAGGCTGAGCTCCACCCTGACATCTGGTGGTGAGGTGTGGAAAGTTGTGGAAAAGAACTTCAGGGGCCGATCTCATTTGCATAGACACACCCACCCCGCCTAGAATGAGGCCATAGCTGCACAAATGGTCATTTTGGCTGCTGTGGGATCCCCAGTGTCTCTATTATTGGGGCAGGAAGAATAAATTATTATTACCCTGATTATGGAACTGTGCTTGGAACTGTACTTGGCCTTTTGTTATGATGGAGGGACTCTCCATCACCTAAGTAGCACTCGCTAGGCAAGGGTCATGGGTTCCAAAACTGTGAATTGAGAGAGGTTGGGGATAAGTATTAATGCTTGATGGTATGGGTCCCTTGGTGAGGGTCTTACATGCTAACTGCACTTCCTTCTCTCTTCACTGAACTAATTTTGATTCTATTAGGAGTCTAGTATTGTATAGTATTGTAGTGTAGTATTGTATCTTCACTAGACCCGCTAAATCGATCACCCATGCATCAATCATCACTCATGGATCCCCCGGTAAGCATAGACAAGCCCTCAGAGCTCAGTGTAGACTCAGGCTTGTGGGGCTCGTGCCAGAGCACTAAAACTACCTGTGCAGACATTCGGGCTCAAGCTGGAGCTTCAACTGTGAAGCCGAGGGTACTGAAAATTGGAATTATTCTTCCAAGTCACTTAGATACTTTTGAAACTTTTACCCAAGTCTATGAAGTTCATTATGAAATTATAGGCTACTCTTTAACATTTAAAATGGATCAGGTGTAAAAGTTTAGCAAGGCAAAGCTAAGGAAATACTTTCAAGTTGTAATGGGCTTCTCTGTGGTAAATGGAGGAGCTGGTAACACAAAAAGAGAACAGAAAAAAATGAATAGGTGATGGAAGAAGGGCAGGAGCCAGGGGGAAGATAAGAGTGGGCAGGGAGCCAGGCACGATAGACGCAGGAAAAGGGACGTGGACAGTAGTCGAGGGGATAAATATTGAAGGAACAGGGAGAGACTGGGGCAGGGAAAGGGGCAGAAGGGTCTGAAAGCACTACAGCAAGTTCCCCTCTAGAATGTGGAATGGAACCCATTATTCCTGAGCATTCTCAGCATTCTTCTGTTGTCTAGCAAATAGCTGTGAAACACGCTGACAAAGTGTGTGTCCTCATTTCCTCTAGTGGCAGTTCCACATAGAAGATTAAAGCCTAATAGTGCTACCACTTACTGCACTAGAGAAGTGATTAAAAGAAAAGTAAAAATTATCCATCTACATGGAAAGAATCATTTCTAAAATTTTGCATTTTTGGTTATGGCTGAGCTACTTTAGGAAGCATGAATGAATGGCATGTGGTCCTCCCTTTTTATTTAACTGTATAACGTATTTTTTAACATTATGTTCATGCTCTGATTGTTCCCTACCTTCATTAGGTGTAGTCAGTGATTCTGGGGTAGATATTGCTCCAGTGTTCTCTGGCATGAAAGTGGATGAAAAGGAGTGATCTCTTTCCAGTGTTGTGTAATCCACAGCTACTGTTAGAAAGATGAGGAAAGAAATTAAGAGAAAGAACTAGTCATGGCTCTGAGAACTGGGGGTATTGGTTAAAAGATTTAAATTTAATGTTTTGTGGAAAAATGAGTTAACGCAGTAGCCTTCCGCTTGTACAGATGTGGGTCAAAATTGTATTGTAAAGTTAATAATAAAGTCCTATAGAATTGAAATTAGGGAGCTTTTGTCATTGACATTGTTGGTTCAGGACTGGGTTCTTAAGGAGCAAAGGTGGAAGTGAGTTAAAAGAAATTAATTAAAGCAAGTAAAAATTCTGCATGGAAGGAAGCACGGACAATCATACCTCCACCAGCAGAGAAACCCATGTAGGCAATACACAGCATGGCTAGCCATGTCAATATTCAACTTTGCCTAAGCATTTGTGATAGTGAGAGCAACAATAGTCAATGTTCTGTAAGTTTCAGAGACAAGTGGTCTCTGGCTCAAAAGTGGATGAAGAGGAGCTATCTGTTTCTGGTGTCGTGTAATCTGCAGCGGCTGTCAGAAAGTTGAGGAAAAGAGACAAGATGCCCATTTCCACATCCAGCGGAAAACTTCCCTTTCTGAATTGTGATGTCATAATGCCAAATTATTTCCTTTCTTCTACATATTAAAGCGGTCATGCCTGAGATCTCTATGTGGCACCATATGTACTTACCAAATGCCTGAAACAATTCGATAATCTGGTTTGTAGGGATATATTAATAAACTCTTTGAAGTATAATTCTTGCATGTAATTTTTGTGGGCAGTAATGTCCTAATTCTATGTCTTTTATTTTTCATGCAAATATTATTACTAATATCATTTCTTAAATTTTATATTTTTGGTCATGGCTGAGCCTGTTTAGAAAGCATGACTGAATGGCATCTGGTCCTACTTATTTATTTAACTGTATAACTTATTCCAGCCTTTTTCTTACATTATGTTCACACTCTGATTGTCCCTTACCTTCATTAGCTGTAGTCAGTGATTCTGGGGTAGATATTGCCCCAGTGCTCTCTGGTGCGGAGGTGGATGAAAAGGAGTTAACTGTTTCCAGTGTTGTGTAACCCACAGCAGCTGTCAGAAAGACGAGGAAAGAAATTAATAGATAGAACTAGCATCTAGTAATAGCACCTAGAATTGGGGTGTTGTTTAAAAGATTTAGATTTCATGTTTTGTGGGGAAAAAAACCTTTTGCTTGTGGAGATGTGGGTCAAAGTTATATTTCAATGTTAATTACAAATTATTATTTGATTTGCAATTGGGGGACTTTTGTCATTGACAGCATTAGTTCAGGACTGGATTTTTAAGGGGCAAACCTAGAAGTTAATATTGTAAGTTTATGCTCATCTTCTTTACCACCTATCATTTCAAAACACTGCAAAACACTGCAAACATTTTATTCTCTTTTCAAAAGGGCCCTGTAACTTAAACAACAGGTAGTGATGTGGCTCCATTAGAAAATGTAAAAGCATAAACAATAACTATCTGCATTTTATTTGGCTGAGTCTCTTACTGCTAGAGATATTGGGAAAACTCCCATTTATGTTTAATATTTCTGTCCTGCTCATGCATTGTCTCCTTGGTGGATGATTGTCTCATGTTTAATTTACCAAAAAATAATAAAAAAAAAATGCACCTTATACCGAGGTTAGAATGTTGTTTCTCACATTATATATATAGATCTTTTGAAGATCAGTTGTGTATCTTCCTTTGTTTAGTCCTCTGGTAATATCACTTGATTTAGTGAGTTCAAAGAGGAACATTCAAAATTTAGGTAGGGAGTGATAGAAAAGAGATAGAATGAGAAGACACTTGGCTCCATTTCTGGAGGACTGGTGACACAGTAGTCATTTGGGAAGTGGCAGAAACCCAAAAGACTGCAGAAGTTAAGAAAGAAGGCTGCAAAAAAAAAAAAAAATCTAGCAGAAAGACATTTCTAGATATTTTAAAGTACATACCAGAAATTATTTAAATGTTTTGCCAGATTGTCCTGGGGTTCTGTAGCCAGTATGTATTAATGCGGAACAATAAAAAAATAAAGAATTCTATAAACAGTCACTAATTAAAAAGCAATTAAAGAAAAGTAAAAATTATACTTGGAGAGAATAATTTCTAAAATTTTGCATTTTTGGTCACAGCTGAGCTACTTTAGAAAGCTTGACTGAATGGCATCTGGTCCTGCCTATTAATTTAACAGTATAACTTATTCTAGCATTTTTCTTAGATTATGTTCACACTCGAATTTCCCTTACCTTCATTAGCTGTAGTCAGTGGTTGTGGGGTAGATATTGCCCCAGTGGTCTCTGCCGTGAAAGTGGATGAAGAGGAGCTATCTGTTTCTGGTGTCGTGTAATCTGCAGCGGCTGTCAGAAAGTTGAGGAAAAGAATGAATAGAGTGGGGTGTTGGTTAAAAGATTTAGATTTCATGTTTCTATTCTGAGTAGAGTTTACTCTGTTTTTGTTTTCCCCCAAGGCTTCACTCTTCACTAAGTTATATTCATTCCACTACCAGTTCTCCACCTATAACTAAGAACCCCTTGTAACAGGGTGGTGCTCTTGCTCTGTGGACCGGCACACTTAACATGTGTTTGTCCTAAAATAGTAGGAGGTGCTGAGTGAGCCCTGCTATCTCACTGTTGCATGTGTAGCTGGTTAAACTCCATCTTGGATATGAGGGTGGGAGATCTAGAATGAGAGGGAGTGTCTCGTGTTCAAAATGAAATGTAATGAAATATTTCAGTGAATAACTTCTGAAAATAAATGTTGATCACTAGGTTTTTCAGAAATAGTTTTGTTGTGAGGATTCAAAATCCATTAGTTTTGATACATCGGACCCAAGGAATCTTTCTTCTTTCATTGATTTGAATTATAGTATTCTAGAGTATGTAGGTTTAGAGACTTCTTTTACTTCCTTGTTCTTCTCACTAAAGGAGGACAAACTAAGGTTGCATCTGAAAACATCTGAAGCCCGTAGCTCGATAAAAATATGGAACTACTTTATGTGCGGTCTAATTTGTGTACTCCCTTCTGTACCAGGAAAAATGACCACACTTACACATCACATCCAGCCAGAAGTCCACAAGGAGGACAACTGTAATCAAAACAACACAGTATGCACATACAATTTTGGTAACAGGATGCCAAATTAGGTGCAAAATTACTTGCACACTTTTAAAAAAGGCCCTGGATGATTTGAAATACCAGGCAAATGTAGGCGAGTGATTCCTTTTTCCTGGAGAATTGATGCTTGAAGTGATTTGCAAGCTGGTATGAATAGACTCCTCAAAATATAACTGTTGCATGTAATTTGTGTGGGCAGTAATGTTCTATTTCAATAATCTTATAAATAATATTATTTCTTAAATTTTGCATTATTGGTCACGGTTGAGCCTCTTTAAAAGCATGACTTCATTGATTGTAGGTGGATATTGTGATATTATTAAGATTGCAAGGCTGATTTTTTTATTTAATTGAATTATTTTCTACTAAACTATACTAACACAGAGCTTCAACATTACTACTAACCCACACACAGATATTGAAAGCAATGGGGATTTGCCACTGATTTGATAAACACAAGCAGTGTTATGCCAGTTTAACAGTTATCTGCCTCTGAAACCCTTACTCATGTTGAGCAGCACTCACTTAGGTGAGTAGACTAAAGTCGATTCTCTCAAGCAGGTATATTTGTATGAGGAGGGGATTATCTTTAATAGGACCAATGAAGGACAAATCCTTTTCAGCTTGGTTAAGGGCTGAAGAAGCAGCCCCTCACTGTCAAATGAGAGTTGAAAGATTCTGATAATTATACTGAACCCAACTAAGAAATACCTGTTGATGCAGGAACTGGCCAGATACATGAAAGAAAATAAAAGCTCCACTTTAGTAGCTGTCACACTATTGTACAAACTGGGTAAAAGTTTTTCACATCTGAAGAAAGGCATCACATTAGGTTGGAGTGCTAATGTAAGACCAAGAGACCCTCGTTACCAGCAGGTGGGATCGAACCTGGGACCTCTAGAGCTAAGTGCATGAGCTAAAAGCCACATGACCCTTAGCTAAGGCTGTAGAACAGACTCATAAATCTCTAAGTGGTCTCAGTGCCACTAGAGGGGACAGAGAACCACAGCCAGGTGGTGTGTGGGTTACATACTTTCCCTAGCTGAGGAAGTGCGTCCTGAGCTTCGGAGTCTTTCCAGTTGAAATCCCAGACGAGCCCCTACTTGCAACACTGACAGACCCCAGTCATCGGTGGGCGGGATTGAACCTGGGACCTCTAGAGCATGAACCTCCACTGCATGAGCTAAAAGCCACACAGCCCTTAGCTAAGGTTGTAGAGCAAACTCAATCATCTCCAAGTGGTCTTGGTGCTACTAGAGAGAACAGAGAATCACACCAAGGAGGTCTGTGGGTTACACTAGCTTATCAGAACTTTGCATCTGCATCCAAATCATGCCTTTATTTACATTATTATTAATTATTAAATCACAATAGTTTGGGAAATCCCATTATTTTACATTTTGTGCAACATGAATTATGCTCTTTTCACTCTCGAGTCATGGTCAATCTGTCTGGTGTGTGGGCAAAGTCATGCAAACCCCTCTCTGCGAGGAACCTGGAGCCAGCTGATGCAGCCTCAAAATTAGAAGTGACAGCCCAAGTGAGGGCTGAACCAAGCTAGACGTGTGATGCGCTGATTTACTCTCTGTGGCAGCCTCCCCTCCATGTGCCCAGAAAGGTGCATGCAGATGCTACTGTGGCCATAGGAGTGTATCTGGCCTTAGGTGCACATAACAGTCACAGATAAATAAAAAAGACAGGTACAGCATTTCAGTCTTATCACCAATATACACACCCAAATGACTGATTTCAGTCTGGCAGGGAAGGAACAGGGAAGATCTTTTCCTAACCCACAATTTGCTTGTCAGGAGTTAATAAAACACAACCCTAGCCTGTGTCTGATGGGTTCCATGCAAGGTCTGTGCTCTGTTTCTCTGCCCTTTCCTCACTGGTTCTGCCTCAGCCATTACTTAACATGACAATTCCCAGCGACATGCATGTGCCTGTTGACAGGGGTGGATTTACCGCAAAACATACCATACCCTGGCATTCTCCCAACCCCCGCAATGATGGCGGGGGGGGCATGGCCGGGGCATGGGGCTGGCCGCAGGAGCCGGTGCAGCGCCCGCAGGCAGGGGGGCCGGCCGGGGAAGGTGAGCAGAGATGAGCGCGTGGAGGCAGTAGGGCGCTCAGGTGGCCGCCGATGGAACTGTGCCCACCCCCCCACACACACACCTTCAGGTGGGTGTTCAGTGCACGCGGGTCTCTGCCTGCTTCTCTGGGCCAGCCAGTGTGGGGCCACATCAAATTCTGAAAAACCATCTGCGAAAACTGAAGCAAAATCCTTTGCAGAAAAGTTTGAAAAGTACGATATTGCTGTTTTCACTCTTTTGTGGAACTGTTTACTTCAAAGAATTAATGACATCAGTAAATCACTGCAAAAGGTTGATACAAATTTATTGAATGCTTCACAATTGTTAGCCTCAGTTACAAGTTTTGTCATAGAAGTTCAAAATGACTATAGCTCGGTGGAAGCAGAGGCACTAACGTTAACAGAAAATATAGGTTCCTCTGATATATCTGAGGAGAAACGTAAAAAACCCAGGAAGTTATTTTTTGATGAACTTAGAGACAATGAAATCCATTTAAAAGGGAAAGAGAAGATAATCGTTGAGACAGTCAATGTTATTTGTGACACAATAATAGTGCAATTGCAGAGTAGAAGTGAATCTCTAAAGAAAACTGTTGACTTATTTTGCGTGTTTTTTAACAGAAGTATGGACAAAAATGCTAAAAGCCACTACAGTAAGAAATTAAGTGAATTCTACCGGGAGGACATAGACATAAATCTTCCTGAAGATGAACTGAAACATTTCATTCATTTTATGATGAGGTCTATGCTTCAAGATCACCAGTTGATTTGTGCAGACTTGTACGTGATGGTTTGCAGACAATCTTTCCAAATGTAGAATCCATTCTGAAAATATTTAAAACAATAACTATCACAAATGCTTCTGGTGAACGTTCTTTTTCTGTATTAAACTGAGTTAAAAATTATTTGCGAAATACGATGAGTCGGGAACATTTGACAAGTTCAGCAATATTGACAACTGAAAGTGCCTCTTTACAAAATATTACTTATGATGACTTAATTGATGATTTTGTAAAGAAAAAGTGTGGAAAAAAAGCTATCTGAATAAATATTTTTTTTCAAATTGAATAGATTTCTTCAGAGGAAGTTAACTTTTATTTTTCCATTCATGCATCTTCTATACTTTTTATATTTACACATTTTTCACGTTAGGATAATGCAAATTTCATCTAGACCCGAAGTTCTCAAACTATGGTCCGAGAACTCCATTCAGGTGGACTGAGGAAAGGTTATGATGTTTTTTTTTATAAAGCGGTCTTCTCCAAAGCACTTTACAATAGTAAATAATGGTACAAACAATATTTGGAAAGATCATTAAGTGGTTCGCTGAGACCCTCAACACTTTTCAAGTGGTCTGTGAAAATAAAGTTAGGAAGAAAATGAAAATAAAGTAAGGTACCTTGATTGTTTTTGTTGTCTATTACTTATAATAGAGAAGGAGGAGGAAGAAAAAAAGAATGAAAAACGGAGGGGCAGAGGAGATAAGAGAGAATGTTCTTTTTCTTGGCTGGGTTGTGTTGCGGGGGCCCCAAAAATAAAGCTGAGCACAGGACCCCACTACCTCTAAATCCACCACTGCCTGTTCACATAATGCTGGGAAAACAACACTGGAATAGTTTCAAACCTGGGATGAGACCATTTGGTACAAAGCACATGTTGCATTGGTGCAGCTCATCTAAACTAGGAATTTTCGCCAGTAGTAATTTATGTAGTGGCACACCAGTGCAAAACACCCTAAAGTTGTAGAAAAGGGCTAAGGAGAACAAAAAAAGGAGCCAACTATGGAATAATTCTCTACTGTCAAAATAGTATGAAAGCCAGAGAAGAAGAAAATGGCTTTACTTCTGCAGATACCTGCTCTTTCCATTGGAATGCAGGTATGTTTCTAAAGCAGTGGAGACAGGAATCCAGTACGTGCCCTCTGAAATAATAGGTAACTCTTTAAATTGGAATACAAACTTACATGTAGTAATGGACTCCTGTGTGGTAGGTGAAGAAGCTGGTAAACAAAGAAAGAAAACAAAAGGCAAAATTAAATATTTTACAAAAGAGACATTTCAATAAACATTGAGCTACTAGAAAAAATAAAGTAAAATTACATCTCAGGTATTCTATTACAATGAGCTAAATCATTTGCTGCTGTGGGGAGAACAATGTGATGGGGGCCTAGAAGAAGAAAAGAACCAAAAGGTTCTTCTTTGTTTCTTGCAGTTTAATTCCCCCTTGCAGAAGAACCAACGGTTCAACTCCAAACCCTTCAGAGCACACAGGATTTTAGGGAAGCAGAGATTACTGGAGCTCACAGGCCTCTGTATGGAATATGCGGCAACATGGTACCCAGGGCTCATTTCAGTCACGTTGCAATGTACTTCCTTCCCTGTAGTTGCCCCTGGAATCGCCTATAAGGATGAGTTTCCCACTTGGAGGTTTGGATGTTATTCCTCTAAAATACATTTCAGGTAAAAATAATACAAATGCGAGTACCTGAGCAGATGACACTGGCATCCTCATGGTGAGCACAGTTATGTGTGCCCCAACCCTGGTGCGAGCACTGCCACAGAGAGGATTCGTTCCCTCTGCACTGCACGTCATCCAAGAGAACACTTCCAGAGCCTTCACCAAACCGGGCATTCGTGGGGGCCTCAATGGCCTGGCCACACCCAAGCTGTCTGCACACAACCTCTGCATCAGACATGTCCCAGGCATCATCACAGACTGTTCCCCATCTTCCATTGTAACGGACTTCAACGCGACCGGAACACCCGTTCTGTCCGTTCACCAGTCTCACTAATGGTCCTTGGAAAAACAGAGGGAAATTAATTTTCACCCAGCTCTTGAAATTCGGGGTTCTTTTCTAGTTATGAAGTTGGCTCCTGTGGTTTTATGAAAGTTACAAAGCGGATATTTTCCTTTTCCTAAAATTGTATATTATTTGCACATAAGTATTATAGTTTTGGCAACAACATTTACCTCTGCAGGTTTCTGCCATTTCACGGCAATTCAGGTGTGTATGCTGGAGAGAGGAGCCCAGTAACTGCACTGAGAAATTATGGGCTCCTCTTTAACTCAGGAGGGAGAAGATAAGAAGAAGACAATTATTGAAAGGACAGCTGAGAAAAGGCTTACCACTTGGAGGGGGCCCGTTTGTTGGAGGTGATGGAGCTGGCAATGCAAAAAGATAAGGACAGTCTTAAAAATGATTCAAGATGATTAAAAGCCATCTTTATTAGGTGGACATTTGAATACTTTTTATGACGTACAATTGCAAGAATGAAAGACAAGAGACATTCACAAACTAGAAGATAATCACCGAAGGAGCGTGAATGAAGAACAAGATATATTCAAAACTACAAACCCAAATGGAGAACGTGTGAGTGCTAATGTAGCGGATAGATTCATACCCTCAGTGGATTGGGCACACAGGGAGACCTGTAACACACTCTCAGCAGTGGGTTACCTACTTCTTCTGGTCAAAAAAGCTGATCCCAAGCATCGTCGGGCACAGCAATTGAAATTCAGGACAAGCCTGGTCTCACATGACAGCGTCCACCTCCTCAATACACCAGAGGTTGAAGCACAACCTCCAGAGCTAAAAGTACGAGGTGCTGAAGGTTGATTTTGAGACTCAAAAGGCTCTTGCAGGGGTTGTAACACACTCATATCCTCTGTGGATCGGCAGAGAGGAGGACACTTAACGAGACAGTGACCCAAGTGTTATGTTAATGCCAAAATTAAGTAAGTCTGGGCCAGGCAATTGGGGAAAGGAATTTGGATATATGGGAGATGAGCTTGTACCATGTGTCTTATTGCTCATTGCTCTGGGAAAACCCATTAGATCAGTTTCCGGCTTGGAGGAAACCTTTCCATGCTTCTCTTTACACCATAGAGTTCAAGTTCTTGATGGGGGACTAGGATTTCTGCACTCCCACTTGAGGAAAGTAAAGGAGAAATCCCAAAGACCGTTGAAGTCATGCGATGTTAACGGAGTACACACCATCCTCCCAGATCTTCGTATGGATCACTGGGCAACTGAGCTCCATCTGCCTACTTGGCAACATGACTTCAGTGAAGCCACAAACACACACACACACACACACACACACTCTTGCCCTCAGATGGCTCAGGACCAATTTCTGATGGTGAGTTTCCCACTTGGAGGTTTGGATGTTATTCCTCTAAAATACATTTCAGGTAAAAATAATACAAATGCGAGTACCTGAGCAGATGACACTGGCATCCTCATGGTGAGCACAGTTATGTGTGCCCCAACCCTGGTGCGAGCACTGCCACAGAGAGGATTCGTTCCCTCTGCACTGCACGTCATCCAAGAGAACACTTCCAGAGCCTTCACCAAACCGGGCATTCGTGGGGGCCTCAATGGCCTGGCCACACCCAAGCTGTCTGCACACAACCTCTGCATCAGACATGTCCCAGGCATCATCACAGACTGTTCCCCATCTTCCATTGTAACGGACTTCAACGCGACCGGAACACCCGTTCTGTCCGTTCACCAGTCTCACTAATGGTCCTTGGAAAAACAGAGGGAAATTAATTTTCACCCAGCTCTTGAAATTCGGGGTTCTTTTCTAGTTATAAAGTTGGCTCCTGTGGTTTTATGAAAGTTACAAACTGATATTTTCCTTTTCCTAAAATTGTATATTATTTGCACATAAGTATTATAGTTTTGGCAACAACATTTACCTCTGCGGGTTTCTGCCATTTCACGGCAATTCGGGTGTGTATGCTGGAGAGAGGAGCCCAGTAACTGCACTGAGAAATTATGGGCGCCTCTTTAACTCAGGAGGGAGAAGATAAGAAGAAGACAATTATTGAAAGGACAGCTGAGAAAAGGCTTACCACTTGGAGGGGGCCCGTTTGTTGGAGGTGATGGAGCTGGCAATGCAAAAAGATAAGGACAGTCTTAAAAATGATTCAAGATGATTAAAAGCCATCTTTATTAGGTGGACATTTGAATACTTTTTATGACGTAGAATTGCAAGAATGAAAGACAAGAGACATTCACAAACTAGAAGATAATCACCGAAGGAGCGTGAATGAAGAACAAGATATATTCAAAACTACAAACCCAAATGGAGAACGTGTGAGTGCTAATGTAGCGGATAGATTCATACCCTCAGTGGATTGGGCACACAGGGAGACCTGTAACACACTCTCAGCAGTGGGTTACCTACTTCTTCTGGTCAAAAAAGCTGATCCCAAGCATCGTCGGGCACAGCAATTGAAATTCAGGACAAGCCTGGTCTCACATGACAGCGTCCACCTCCTCAATACACCAGAGGTTGAAGCACAACCTCCAGAGCTAAAAGTACGAGGTGCTGAAGGTTGATTTTGAGACTCAAAAGGCTCTTGCAGGGGTTGTAACACACTCATATCCTCTGTGGATCGGCAGAGAGGAGGACACTTAACGAGACAGTGACCCAAGTGTTATGTTAATGCCAAAATTAAGTAAGTCTGGGCCAGGCAATTGGGGAAAGGAATTTGGATATATGGGAGATGAGCTTGTACCATGTGTCTTATTGCTCATTGCTCTGGGAAAACCCATTAGATCAGTTTCCGGCTTGGAGGAAACCTTTCCATGCTTCTCTTTACACCATAGAGTTCAAGTTCTTGATGGGGGACTAGGATTTCTGCACTCCCACTTGAGGAAAGTAAAGGAGAAATCCCAAAGACCGTTGAAGTCATGCGATGTTAACGGAGTACACACCATCCTCCCAGATCTTTGTATGGATCACTGGGCAACTGAGCTCCATCTGCCTACTTGGCAACATGACTTCAGTGAAGCCACAAACACACACACACACACACACACACTCTTGCCCTCAGATGGCTCAGGACCAATTTCTGATGGTGAGTTTCCCACTTGGAGGTTTGGATGTTATTCCTCTAAAATACATTTCAGGTAAAAATAATACAAATGCGAGTACCTGAGCAGATGACACTGGCATCCTCATGGTGAGCACAGTTATGTGTGCCCCAACCCTGGTGCGAGCACTGCCACAGAGAGGATTCGTTCCCTCTGCACTGCACGTCATCCAAGAGAACACTTCCAGAGCCTTCACCAAACCGGGCATTCGTGGGGGCCTCAATGGCCTGGCCACACCCAAGCTGTCTGCACACAACCTCTGCATCAGACATGTCCCAGGCATCATCACAGACTGTTCCCCATCTTCCATTGTAACGGACTTCAACGCGACCGGAACACCCGTTCTGTCCGTTCACCAGTCTCACTAATGGTCCTTGGAAAAACAGAGGGAAATTAATTTTCACCCAGCTCTTGAAATTCGGGGTTCTTTTCTAGTTATGAAGTTGGCTCGTGTGGTTTTATGAAAGTTACAAAGCGGATATTTTCCTTTTCCTAAAATTGTATATTATTTGCACATAAGTATTATAGTTTTGGCAACAACATTTACCTCTGCGGGTTTCTGCCATTTCACGGCAATTCGGGTGTGTATGCTGGAGAGAGGAGCCCAGTAACTGCACTGAGAAATTATGGGCGCCTCTTTAACTCAGGAGGGAGAAGATAAGAAGAAGACCATTATTGAAAGGACAGCTGAGAAAAGGCTTACCACTTGGAGGGGGCCCGTTTGTTGGAGGTGATGGAGCTGGCAATGCAAAAAGATAAGGACAGTCTTAAAAATGATTCAAGATGATTAAAAGCCATCTTTATTAGGTGGACATTTGAATACTTTTTATGACGTACAATTGCAAGAATGAAAGACAAGAGACATTCACAAACTAGAAGATAATCACCGAAGGAGCGTGAATGAAGAACGAGATATATTCAAAACTACAAACCCAAATGGAGAACGTGTGAGTGCTAATGTAGCGGATAGATTCATACCCTCAGTGGATTGGGCACACAGGGAGACCTGTAACACACTCTCAGCAGTGGGTTACCTACTTCTTCTGGTCAAAAAAGCTGATCCCAAGCATCGTCGGGCACAGCAATTGAAATTCAGGACAAGCCTGGTCTCACATGACAGCGTCCACCTCCTCAATACACCAGAGGTTGAAGCACAACCTCCAGAGCTAAAAGTACGAGGTGCTGAAGGTTGATTTTGAGACTCAAAAGGCTCTTGCAGGGGTTGTAACACACTCATATCCTCTGTGGATCGGCAGAGAGGAGGACACTTAACGAGACAGTGACCCAAGTGTTATGTTAATGCCAAAATTAAGTAAGTCTGGGCCAGGCAATTGGGGAAAGGAATTTGGATATATGGGAGATGAGCTTGTACCATGTGTCTTATTGCTCATTGCTCTGGGAAAACCCATTAGATCAGTTTCCGGCTTGGAGGAAACCTTTCCATGCTTCTCTTTACACCATAGAGTTCAAGTTCTTGATGGGGGACTAGGATTTCTGCACTCCCACTTGAGGAAAGTAAAGGAGAAATCCCAAAGACCGTTGAAGTCATGCGATGTTAACGGAGTACACACCATCCTCCCAGATCTTCGTATGGATCACTGGGCAACTGAGCTCCATCTGCCTACTTGGCAACATGACTTCAGTGAAGCCACAAACACACACACACACACACACACACTCTTGCCCTCAGATGGCTCAGGACCAATTTCTGATGGTGAGTTTCCCACTTGGAGGTTTGGATGTTATTCCTCTAAAATACATTTCAGGTAAAAATAATACAAATGCGAGTACCTGAGCAGATGACACTGGCATCCTCATGGTGAGCACAGTTATGTGTGCCCCAACCCTGGTGCGAGCACTGCCACAGAGAGGATTCGTTCCCTCTGCACTGCACGTCATCCAAGAGAACACTTCCAGAGCCTTCACCAAACCGGGCATTCGTGGGGGCCTCAATGGCCTGGCCACACCCAAGCTGTCTGCACACAACCTCTGCATCAGACATGTCCCAGGCATCATCACAGACTGTTCCCCATCTTCCATTGTAACGGACTTCAACGCGACCGGAACACCCGTTCTGTCCGTTCACCAGTCTCACTAATGGTCCTTGGAAAAACAGAGGGAAATTAATTTTCACCCAGCTCTTGAAATTCGGGGTTCTTTTCTAGTTATGAAGTTGGCTCCTGTGGTTTTATGAAAGTTACAAACTGATATTTTCCTTTTCCTAAAATTGTATATTATTTGCACATAAGTATTATAGTTTTGGCAACAACATTTACCTCTGCGGGTTTCTGCCATTTCACGGCAATTCGGGTGTGTATGCTGGAGAGAGGAGCCCAGTAACTGCACTGAGAAATTATGGGCTCCTCTTTAACTCAGGAGGGAGAAGATAAGAAGAAGACAATTATTGAAAGGACAGCTGAGAAAAGGCTTACCACTTGGAGGGGGCCCGTTTGTTGGAGGTGATGGAGCTGGCAATGCAAAAAGATAAGGACAGTCTTAAAAATGATTCAAGATGATTAAAAGCCATCTTTATTAGGTGGACATTTGAATACTTTTTATGACGTACAATTGCAAGAATGAAAGACAAGAGACATTCACAAACTAGAAGATAATCACTGAAGGAGCGTGAATGAAGAACAAGATATATTCAAAACTACAAACCCAAATGGAGAACGTGTGAGTGCTAATGTAGCGGATAGATTCATACCCTCAGTGGATTGGGCACACAGGGAGACCTGTAACACACTCTCAGCAGTGGGTTACCTACTTCTTCTGGTCAAAAAAGCTGATCCCAAGCATCGTCGGGCACAGCAATTGAAATTCAGGACAAGCCTGGTCTCACATGACAGCGTCCACCTCCTCAATACACCAGAGGTTGAAGCACAACCTCCAGAGCTAAAAGTACGAGGTGCTGAAGGTTGATTTTGAGACTCAAAAGGCTCTTGCAGGGGTTGTAACACACTCATATCCTCTGTGGATCGGCAGAGAGGAGGACACTTAACGAGACAGTGACCCAAGTGTTATGTTAATGCCAAAATTAAGTAAGTCTGGGCCAGGCAATTGGGGAAAGGAATTTGGATATATGGGAGATGAGCTTGTACCATGTGTCTTATTGCTCATTGCTCTGGGAAAACCCATTAGATCAGTTTCCGGCTTGGAGGAAACCTTTCCATGCTTCTCTTTACACCATAGAGTTCAAGTTCTTGATGGGGGACTAGGATTTCTGCACTCCCACTTGAGGAAAGTAAAGGAGAAATCCCAAAGACCGTTGAAGTCATGCGATGTTAACGGAGTACACACCATCCTCCCAGATCTTTGTATGGATCACTGGGCAACTGAGCTCCATCTGCCTACTTGGCAACATGACTTCAGTGAAGCCACAAACACACACACACACACACACACACTCTTGCCCTCAGATGGCTCAGGACCAATTTCTGATGGTGAGTTTCCCACTTGGAGGTTTGGATGTTATTCCTCTAAAATACATTTCAGGTAAAAATAATACAAATGCGAGTACCTGAGCAGATGACACTGGCATCCTCATGGTGAGCACAGTTATGTGTGCCCCAACCCTGGTGCGAGCACTGCCACAGAGAGGATTCGTTCCCTCTGCACTGCACGTCATCCAAGAGAACACTTCCAGAGCCTTCACCAAACCGGGCATTCGTGGGGGCCTCAATGGCCTGGCCACACCCAAGCTGTCTGCACACAACCTCTGCATCAGACATGTCCCAGGCATCATCACAGACTGTTCCCCATCTTCCATTGTAACGGACTTCAACGCGACCGGAACACCCGTTCTGTCCGTTCACCAGTCTCACTAATGGTCCTTGGAAAAACAGAGGGAAATTAATTTTCACCCAGCTCTTGAAATTCGGGGTTCTTTTCTAGTTATGAAGTTGGCTCGTGTGGTTTTATGAAAGTTACAAAGCGGATATTTTCCTTTTCCTAAAATTGTATATTATTTGCACATAAGTATTATAGTTTTGGCAACAACATTTACCTCTGCGGGTTTCTGCCATTTCACGGCAATTCGGGTGTGTATGCTGGAGAGAGGAGCCCAGTAACTGCACTGAGAAATTATGGGCGCCTCTTTAACTCAGGAGGGAGAAGATAAGAAGAAGACCATTATTGAAAGGACAGCTGAGAAAAGGCTTACCACTTGGAGGGGGCCCGTTTGTTGGAGGTGATGGAGCTGGCAATGCAAAAAGATAAGGACAGTCTTAAAAATGATTCAAGATGATTAAAAGCCATCTTTATTAGGTGGACATTTGAATACTTTTTATGACGTACAATTGCAAGAATGAAAGACAAGAGACATTCACAAACTAGAAGATAATCACCGAAGGAGCGTGAATGAAGAACGAGATATATTCAAAACTACAAACCCAAATGGAGAACGTGTGAGTGCTAATGTAGCGGATAGATTCATACCCTCAGTGGATTGGGCACACAGGGAGACCTGTAACACACTCTCAGCAGTGGGTTACCTACTTCTTCTGGTCAAAAAAGCTGATCCCAAGCATCGTCGGGCACAGCAATTGAAATTCAGGACAAGCCTGGTCTCACATGACAGCGTCCACCTCCTCAATACACCAGAGGTTGAAGCACAACCTCCAGAGCTAAAAGTACGAGGTGCTGAAGGTTGATTTTGAGACTCAAAAGGCTCTTGCAGGGGTTGTAACACACTCATATCCTCTGTGGATCGGCAGAGAGGAGGACACTTAACGAGACAGTGACCCAAGTGTTATGTTAATGCCAAAATTAAGTAAGTCTGGGCCAGGCAATTGGGGAAAGGAATTTGGATATATGGGAGATGAGCTTGTACCATGTGTCTTATTGCTCATTGCTCTGGGAAAACCCATTAGATCAGTTTCCGGCTTGGAGGAAACCTTTCCATGCTTCTCTTTACACCATAGAGTTCAAGTTCTTGATGGGGGACTAGGATTTCTGCACTCCCACTTGAGGAAAGTAAAGGAGAAATCCCAAAGACCGTTGAAGTCATGCGATGTTAACGGAGTACACACCATCCTCCCAGATCTTCGTATGGATCACTGGGCAACTGAGCTCCATCTGCCTACTTGGCAACATGACTTCAGTGAAGCCACAAACACACACACACACACACTCTTGCCCTCAGATGGCTCAGGACCAATTTCTGATGGTGAGTTTCCCACTTGGAGGTTTGGATGTTATTCCTCTAAAATACATTTCAGGTAAAAATAATACAAATGCGAGTACCTGAGCAGATGACACTGGCATCCTCATGGTGAGCACAGTTATGTGTGCCCCAACCCTGGTGCGAGCACTGCCACAGAGAGGATTCGTTCCCTCTGCACTGCACGTCATCCAAGAGAACACTTCCAGAGCCTTCACCAAACCGGGCATTCGTGGGGGCCTCAATGGCCTGGCCACACCCAAGCTGTCTGCACACAACCTCTGCATCAGACATGTCCCAGGCATCATCACAGACTGTTCCCCATCTTCCATTGTAACGGACTTCAACGCGACCGGAACACCCGTTCTGTCCGTTCACCAGTCTCACTAATGGTCCTTGGAAAAACAGAGGGAAATTAATTTTCACCCAGCTCTTGAAATTCGGGGTTCTTTTCTAGTTATGAAGTTGGCTCCTGTGGTTTTATGAAAGTTACAAACTGATATTTTCCTTTTCCTAAAATTGTATATTATTTGCACATAAGTATTATAGTTTTGGCAACAACATTTACCTCTGCGGGTTTCTGCCATTTCACGGCAATTCGGGTGTGTATGCTGGAGAGAGGAGCCCAGTAACTGCACTGAGAAATTATGGGCTCCTCTTTAACTCAGGAGGGAGAAGATAAGAAGAAGACAATTATTGAAAGGACAGCTGAGAAAAGGCTTACCACTTGGAGGGGGCCCGTTTGTTGGAGGTGATGGAGCTGGCAATGCAAAAAGATAAGGACAGTCTTAAAAATGATTCAAGATGATTAAAAGCCATCTTTATTAGGTGGACATTTGAATACTTTTTATGACGTACAATTGCAAGAATGAAAGACAAGAGACATTCACAAACTAGAAGATAATCACCGAAGGAGCGTGAATGAAGAACAAGATATATTCAAAACTACAAACCCAAATGGAGAACGTGTGAGTGCTAATGTAGCGGATAGATTCATACCCTCAGTGGATTGGGCACACAGGGAGACCTGTAACACACTCTCAGCAGTGGGTTACCTACTTCTTCTGGTCAAAAAAGCTGATCCCAAGCATCGTCGGGCACAGCAATTGAAATTCAGGACAAGCCTGGTCTCACATGACAGCGTCCACCTCCTCAATACACCAGAGGTTGAAGCACAACCTCCAGAGCTAAAAGTACGAGGTGCTGAAGGTTGATTTTGAGACTCAAAAGGCTCTTGCAGGGGTTGTAACACACTCATATCCTCTGTGGATCGGCAGAGAGGAGGACACTTAACGAGACAGTGACCCAAGTGTTATGTTAATGCCAAAATTAAGTAAGTCTGGGCCAGGCAATTGGGGAAAGGAATTTGGATATATGGGAGATGAGCTTGTACCATGTGTCTTATTGCTCATTGCTCTGGGAAAACCCATTAGATCAGTTTCCGGCTTGGAGGAAACCTTTCCATGCTTCTCTTTACACCATAGAGTTCAAGTTCTTGATGGGGGACTAGGATTTCTGCACTCCCACTTGAGGAAAGTAAAGGAGAAATCCCAAAGACCGTTGAAGTCATGCGATGTTAACGGAGTACACACCATCCTCCCAGATCTTTGTATGGATCACTGGGCAACTGAGCTCCATCTGCCTACTTGGCAACATGACTTCAGTGAAGCCACAAACACACACACACACACACACACACTCTTGCCCTCAGATGGCTCAGGACCAATTTCTGATGGTGAGTTTCCCACTTGGAGGTTTGGATGTTATTCCTCTAAAATACATTTCAGGTAAAAATAATACAAATGCGAGTACCTGAGCAGATGACACTGGCATCCTCATGGTGAGCACAGTTATGTGTGCCCCAACCCTGGTGCGAGCACTGCCACAGAGAGGATTCGTTCCCTCTGCACTGCACGTCATCCAAGAGAACACTTCCAGAGCCTTCACCAAACCGGGCATTCGTGGGGGCCTCAATGGCCTGGCCACACCCAAGCTGTCTGCACACAACCTCTGCATCAGACATGTCCCAGGCATCATCACAGACTGTTCCCCATCTTCCATTGTAACGGACTTCAACGCGACCGGAACACCCGTTCTGTCCGTTCACCAGTCTCACTAATGGTCCTTGGAAAAACAGAGGGAAATTAATTTTCACCCAGCTCTTGAAATTCGGGGTTCTTTTCTAGTTATGAAGTTGGCTCGTGTGGTTTTATGAAAGTTACAAAGCGGATATTTTCCTTTTCCTAAAATTGTATATTATTTGCACATAAGTATTATAGTTTTGGCAACAACATTTACCTCTGCGGGTTTCTGCCATTTCACGGCAATTCGGGTGTGTATGCTGGAGAGAGGAGCCCAGTAACTGCACTGAGAAATTATGGGCGCCTCTTTAACTCAGGAGGGAGAAGATAAGAAGAAGACCATTATTGAAAGGACAGCTGAGAAAAGGCTTACCACTTGGAGGGGGCCCGTTTGTTGGAGGTGATGGAGCTGGCAATGCAAAAAGATAAGGACAGTCTTAAAAATGATTCAAGATGATTAAAAGCCATCTTTATTAGGTGGACATTTGAATACTTTTTATGACGTACAATTGCAAGAATGAAAGACAAGAGACATTCACAAACTAGAAGATAATCACCGAAGGAGCGTGAATGAAGAACGAGATATATTCAAAACTACAAACCCAAATGGAGAACGTGTGAGTGCTAATGTAGCGGATAGATTCATACCCTCAGTGGATTGGGCACACAGGGAGACCTGTAACACACTCTCAGCAGTGGGTTACCTACTTCTTCTGGTCAAAAAAGCTGATCCCAAGCATCGTCGGGCACAGCAATTGAAATTCAGGACAAGCCTGGTCTCACATGACAGCGTCCACCTCCTCAATACACCAGAGGTTGAAGCACAACCTCCAGAGCTAAAAGTACGAGGTGCTGAAGGTTGATTTTGAGACTCAAAAGGCTCTTGCAGGGGTTGTAACACACTCATATCCTCTGTGGATCGGCAGAGAGGAGGACACTTAACGAGACAGTGACCCAAGTGTTATGTTAATGCCAAAATTAAGTAAGTCTGGGCCAGGCAATTGGGGAAAGGAATTTGGATATATGGGAGATGAGCTTGTACCATGTGTCTTATTGCTCATTGCTCTGGGAAAACCCATTAGATCAGTTTCCGGCTTGGAGGAAACCTTTCCATGCTTCTCTTTACACCATAGAGTTCAAGTTCTTGATGGGGGACTAGGATTTCTGCACTCCCACTTGAGGAAAGTAAAGGAGAAATCCCAAAGACCGTTGAAGTCATGCGATGTTAACGGAGTACACACCATCCTCCCAGATCTTCGTATGGATCACTGGGCAACTGAGCTCCATCTGCCTACTTGGCAACATGACTTCAGTGAAGCCACAAACACACACACACACACACACACACTCTTGCCCTCAGATGGCTCAGGACCAATTTCTGATGGTGAGTTTCCCACTTGGAGGTTTGGATGTTATTCCTCTAAAATACATTTCAGGTAAAAATAATACAAATGCGAGTACCTGAGCAGATGACACTGGCATCCTCATGGTGAGCACAGTTATGTGTGCCCCAACCCTGGTGCGAGCACTGCCACAGAGAGGATTCGTTCCCTCTGCACTGCACGTCATCCAAGAGAACACTTCCAGAGCCTTCACCAAACCGGGCATTCGTGGGGGCCTCAATGGCCTGGCCACACCCAAGCTGTCTGCACACAACCTCTGCATCAGACATGTCCCAGGCATCATCACAGACTGTTCCCCATCTTCCATTGTAACGGACTTCAACGCGACCGGAACACCCGTTCTGTCCGTTCACCAGTCTCACTAATGGTCCTTGGAAAAACAGAGGGAAATCAATTTTCACCCAGCTCTTGAAATTCGGGGTTCTTTTCTAGTTATGAAGTTGGCTCCTGTGGTTTTATGAAAGTTACAAACTGATATTTTCCTTTTCCTAAAATTGTATATTATTTGCACATAAGTATTATAGTTTTGGCAACAACATTTACCTCTGCGGGTTTCTGCCATTTCACGGCAATTCGGGTGTGTATGCTGGAGAGAGGAGCCCAGTAACTGCACTGAGAAATTATGGGCTCCTCTTTAACTCAGGAGGGAGAAGATAAGAAGAAGACAATTATTGAAAGGACAGCTGAGAAAAGGCTTACCACTTGGAGGGGGCCCGTTTGTTGGAGGTGATGGAGCTGGCAATGCAAAAAGATAAGGACAGTCTTAAAAATGATTCAAGATGATTAAAAGCCATCTTTATTAGGTGGACATTTGAATACTTTTTATGACGTACAATTGCAAGAATGAAAGACAAGAGACATTCACAAACTAGAAGATAATCACCGAAGGAGCGTGAATGAAGAACAAGATATATTCAAAGCTACAAACCCAAATGGAGAACGTGTGAGTGCTAATGTAGCGGATAGATTCATACCCTCAGTGGATTGGGCACACAGGGAGACCTGTAACACACTCTCAGCAGTGGGTTACCTACTTCTTCTGGTCAAAAAAGCTGATCCCAAGCATCGTCGGGCACAGCAATTGAAATTCAGGACAAGCCTGGTCTCACATGACAGCGTCCACCTCCTCAATACACCAGAGGTTGAAGCACAACCTCCAGAGCTAAAAGTACGAGGTGCTGAAGGTTGATTTTGAGACTCAAAAGGCTCTTGCAGGGGTTGTAACACACTCATATCCTCTGTGGATCGGCAGAGAGGAGGACACTTAACGAGACAGTGACCCAAGTGTTATGTTAATGCCAAAATTAAGTAAGTCTGGGCCAGGCAATTGGGGAAAGGAATTTGGATATATGGGAGATGAGCTTGTACCATGTGTCTTATTGCTCATTGCTCTGGGAAAACCCATTAGATCAGTTTCCGGCTTGGAGGAAACCTTTCCATGCTTCTCTTTACACCATAGAGTTCAAGTTCTTGATGGGGGACTAGGATTTCTGCACTCCCACTTGAGGAAAGTAAAGGAGAAATCCCAAAGACCGTTGAAGTCATGCGATGTTAACGGAGTACACACCATCCTCCCAGATCTTTGTATGGATCACTGGGCAACTGAGCTCCATCTGCCTACTTGGCAACATGACTTCAGTGAAGCCACAAACACACACACACACACACACACACTCTTGCCCTCAGATGGCTCAGGACCAATTTCTGATGGTGAGTTTCCCACTTGGAGGTTTGGATGTTATTCCTCTAAAATACATTTCAGGTAAAAATAATACAAATGCGAGTACCTGAGCAGATGACACTGGCATCCTCATGGTGAGCACAGTTATGTGTGCCCCAACCCTGGTGCGAGCACTGCCACAGAGAGGATTCGTTCCCTCTGCACTGCACGTCATCCAAGAGAACACTTCCAGAGCCTTCACCAAACCGGGCATTCGTGGGGGCCTCAATGGCCTGGCCACACCCAAGCTGTCTGCACACAACCTCTGCATCAGACATGTCCCAGGCATCATCACAGACTGTTCCCCATCTTCCATTGTAACGGACTTCAACGCGACCGGAACACCCGTTCTGTCCGTTCACCAGTCTCACTAATGGTCCTTGGAAAAACAGAGGGAAATTAATTTTCACCCAGCTCTTGAAATTCGGGGTTCTTTTCTAGTTATGAAGTTGGCTCGTGTGGTTTTATGAAAGTTACAAAGCGGATATTTTCCTTTTCCTAAAATTGTATATTATTTGCACATAAGTATTATAGTTTTGGCAACAACATTTACCTCTGCGGGTTTCTGCCATTTCACGGCAATTCGGGTGTGTATGCTGGAGAGAGGAGCCCAGTAACTGCACTGAGAAATTATGGGCGCCTCTTTAACTCAGGAGGGAGAAGATAAGAAGAAGACCATTATTGAAAGGACAGCTGAGAAAAGGCTTACCACTTGGAGGGGGCCCGTTTGTTGGAGGTGATGGAGCTGGCAATGCAAAAAGATAAGGACAGTCTTAAAAATGATTCAAGATGATTAAAAGCCATCTTTATTAGGTGGACATTTGAATACTTTTTATGACGTACAATTGCAAGAATGAAAGACAAGAGACATTCACAAACTAGAAGATAATCACCGAAGGAGCGTGAATGAAGAACGAGATATATTCAAAACTACAAACCCAAATGGAGAACGTGTGAGTGCTAATGTAGCGGATAGATTCATACCCTCAGTGGATTGGGCACACAGGGAGACCTGTAACACACTCTCAGCAGTGGGTTACCTACTTCTTCTGGTCAAAAAAGCTGATCCCAAGCATCGTCGGGCA
This sequence comes from Lepidochelys olivacea, assembly GCF_965140295.1. Classification (NCBI taxonomy): domain Eukaryota; kingdom Metazoa; phylum Chordata; order Testudines; family Cheloniidae; genus Lepidochelys; species Lepidochelys olivacea. The sequence continues at coordinate 106,652,603 of NC_140417.1, forward strand.
CAGCAATTGAAATTCAGGACAAGCCTGGTCTCACATGACAGCGTCCACCTCCTCAATACACCAGAGGTTGAAGCACAACCTCCAGAGCTAAAAGTACGAGGTGCTGAAGGTTGATTTTGAGACTCAAAAGGCTCTTGCAGGGGTTGTAACACACTCATATCCTCTGTGGATCGGCAGAGAGGAGGACACTTAACGAGACAGTGACCCAAGTGTTATGTTAATGCCAAAATTAAGTAAGTCTGGGCCAGGCAATTGGGGAAAGGAATTTGGATATATGGGAGATGAGCTTGTACCATGTGTCTTATTGCTCATTGCTCTGGGAAAACCCATTAGATCAGTTTCCGGCTTGGAGGAAACCTTTCCATGCTTCTCTTTACACCATAGAGTTCAAGTTCTTGATGGGGGACTAGGATTTCTGCACTCCCACTTGAGGAAAGTAAAGGAGAAATCCCAAAGACCGTTGAAGTCATGCGATGTTAACGGAGTACACACCATCCTCCCAGATCTTCGTATGGATCACTGGGCAACTGAGCTCCATCTGCCTACTTGGCAACATGACTTCAGTGAAGCCACAAACACACACACACACACACACACACTCTTGCCCTCAGATGGCTCAGGACCAATTTCTGATGGTGAGTTTCCCACTTGGAGGTTTGGATGTTATTCCTCTAAAATACATTTCAGGTAAAAATAATACAAATGCGAGTACCTGAGCAGATGACACTGGCATCCTCATGGTGAGCACAGTTATGTGTGCCCCAACCCTGGTGCGAGCACTGCCACAGAGAGGATTCGTTCCCTCTGCACTGCACGTCATCCAAGAGAACACTTCCAGAGCCTTCACCAAACCGGGCATTCGTGGGGGCCTCAATGGCCTGGCCACACCCAAGCTGTCTGCACACAACCTCTGCATCAGACATGTCCCAGGCATCATCACAGACTGTTCCCCATCTTCCATTGTAACGGACTTCAACGCGACCGGAACACCCGTTCTGTCCGTTCACCAGTCTCACTAATGGTCCTTGGAAAAACAGAGGGAAATTAATTTTCACCCAGCTCTTGAAATTCGGGGTTCTTTTCTAGTTATGAAGTTGGCTCCTGTGGTTTTATGAAAGTTACAAACTGATATTTTCCTTTTCCTAAAATTGTATATTATTTGCACATAAGTATTATAGTTTTGGCAACAACATTTACCTCTGCGGGTTTCTGCCATTTCACGGCAATTCGGGTGTGTATGCTGGAGAGAGGAGCCCAGTAACTGCACTGAGAAATTATGGGCTCCTCTTTAACTCAGGAGGGAGAAGATAAGAAGAAGACAATTATTGAAAGGACAGCTGAGAAAAGGCTTACCACTTGGAGGGGGCCCGTTTGTTGGAGGTGATGGAGCTGGCAATGCAAAAAGATAAGGACAGTCTTAAAAATGATTCAAGATGATTAAAAGCCATCTTTATTAGGTGGACATTTGAATACTTTTTATGACGTACAATTGCAAGAATGAAAGACAAGAGACATTCACAAACTAGAAGATAATCACCGAAGGAGCGTGAATGAAGAACAAGATATATTCAAAGCTACAAACCCAAATGGAGAACGTGTGAGTGCTAATGTAGCGGATAGATTCATACCCTCAGTGGATTGGGCACACAGGGAGACCTGTAACACACTCTCAGCAGTGGGTTACCTACTTCTTCTGGTCAAAAAAGCTGATCCCAAGCATCGTCGGGCACAGCAATTGAAATTCAGGACAAGCCTGGTCTCACATGACAGCGTCCACCTCCTCAATACACCAGAGGTTGAAGCACAACCTCCAGAGCTAAAAGTACGAGGTGCTGAAGGTTGATTTTGAGACTCAAAAGGCTCTTGCAGGGGTTGTAACACACTCATATCCTCTGTGGATCGGCAGAGAGGAGGACACTTAACGAGACAGTGACCCAAGTGTTATGTTAATGCCAAAATTAAGTAAGTCTGGGCCAGGCAATTGGGGAAAGGAATTTGGATATATGGGAGATGAGCTTGTACCATGTGTCTTATTGCTCATTGCTCTGGGAAAACCCATTAGATCAGTTTCCGGCTTGGAGGAAACCTTTCCATGCTTCTCTTTACACCATAGAGTTCAAGTTCTTGATGGGGGACTAGGATTTCTGCACTCCCACTTGAGGAAAGTAAAGGAGAAATCCCAAAGACCGTTGAAGTCATGCGATGTTAACGGAGTACACACCATCCTCCCAGATCTTTGTATGGATCACTGGGCAACTGAGCTCCATCTGCCTACTTGGCAACATGACTTCAGTGAAGCCACAAACACACACACACACACACACACACTCTTGCCCTCAGATGGCTCAGGACCAATTTCTGATGGTGAGTTTCCCACTTGGAGGTTTGGATGTTATTCCTCTAAAATACATTTCAGGTAAAAATAATACAAATGCGAGTACCTGAGCAGATGACACTGGCATCCTCATGGTGAGCACAGTTATGTGTGCCCCAACCCTGGTGCGAGCACTGCCACAGAGAGGATTCGTTCCCTCTGCACTGCACGTCATCCAAGAGAACACTTCCAGAGCCTTCACCAAACCGGGCATTCGTGGGGGCCTCAATGGCCTGGCCACACCCAAGCTGTCTGCACACAACCTCTGCATCAGACATGTCCCAGGCATCATCACAGACTGTTCCCCATCTTCCATTGTAACGGACTTCAACGCGACCGGAACACCCGTTCTGTCCGTTCACCAGTCTCACTAATGGTCCTTGGAAAAACAGAGGGAAATTAATTTTCACCCAGCTCTTGAAATTCGGGGTTCTTTTCTAGTTATGAAGTTGGCTCGTGTGGTTTTATGAAAGTTACAAAGCGGATATTTTCCTTTTCCTAAAATTGTATATTATTTGCACATAAGTATTATAGTTTTGGCAACAACATTTACCTCTGCGGGTTTCTGCCATTTCACGGCAATTCGGGTGTGTATGCTGGAGAGAGGAGCCCAGTAACTGCACTGAGAAATTATGGGCGCCTCTTTAACTCAGGAGGGAGAAGATAAGAAGAAGACCATTATTGAAAGGACAGCTGAGAAAAGGCTTACCACTTGGAGGGGGCCCGTTTGTTGGAGGTGATGGAGCTGGCAATGCAAAAAGATAAGGACAGTCTTAAAAATGATTCAAGATGATTAAAAGCCATCTTTATTAGGTGGACATTTGAATACTTTTTATGACGTACAATTGCAAGAATGAAAGACAAGAGACATTCACAAACTAGAAGATAATCACCGAAGGAGCGTGAATGAAGAACGAGATATATTCAAAACTACAAACCCAAATGGAGAACGTGTGAGTGCTAATGTAGCGGATAGATTCATACCCTCAGTGGATTGGGCACACAGGGAGACCTGTAACACACTCTCAGCAGTGGGTTACCTACTTCTTCTGGTCAAAAAAGCTGATCCCAAGCATCGTCGGGCACAGCAATTGAAATTCAGGACAAGCCTGGTCTCACATGACAGCGTCCACCTCCTCAATACACCAGAGGTTGAAGCACAACCTCCAGAGCTAAAAGTACGAGGTGCTGAAGGTTGATTTTGAGACTCAAAAGGCTCTTGCAGGGGTTGTAACACACTCATATCCTCTGTGGATCGGCAGAGAGGAGGACACTTAACGAGACAGTGACCCAAGTGTTATGTTAATGCCAAAATTAAGTAAGTCTGGGCCAGGCAATTGGGGAAAGGAATTTGGATATATGGGAGATGAGCTTGTACCATGTGTCTTATTGCTCATTGCTCTGGGAAAACCCATTAGATCAGTTTCCGGCTTGGAGGAAACCTTTCCATGCTTCTCTTTACACCATAGAGTTCAAGTTCTTGATGGGGGACTAGGATTTCTGCACTCCCACTTGAGGAAAGTAAAGGAGAAATCCCAAAGACCGTTGAAGTCATGCGATGTTAACGGAGTACACACCATCCTCCCAGATCTTCGTATGGATCACTGGGCAACTGAGCTCCATCTGCCTACTTGGCAACATGACTTCAGTGAAGCCACAAACACACACACACACACACACACACTCTTGCCCTCAGATGGCTCAGGACCAATTTCTGATGGTGAGTTTCCCACTTGGAGGTTTGGATGTTATTCCTCTAAAATACATTTCAGGTAAAAATAATACAAATGCGAGTACCTGAGCAGATGACACTGGCATCCTCATGGTGAGCACAGTTATGTGTGCCCCAACCCTGGTGCGAGCACTGCCACAGAGAGGATTCGTTCCCTCTGCACTGCACGTCATCCAAGAGAACACTTCCAGAGCCTTCACCAAACCGGGCATTCGTGGGGGCCTCAATGGCCTGGCCACACCCAAGCTGTCTGCACACAACCTCTGCATCAGACATGTCCCAGGCATCATCACAGACTGTTCCCCATCTTCCATTGTAACGGACTTCAACGCGACCGGAACACCCGTTCTGTCCGTTCACCAGTCTCACTAATGGTCCTTGGAAAAACAGAGGGAAATTAATTTTCACCCAGCTCTTGAAATTCGGGGTTCTTTTCTAGTTATGAAGTTGGCTCCTGTGGTTTTATGAAAGTTACAAACTGATATTTTCCTTTTCCTAAAATTGTATATTATTTGCACATAAGTATTATAGTTTTGGCAACAACATTTACCTCTGCGGGTTTCTGCCATTTCACGGCAATTCGGGTGTGTATGCTGGAGAGAGGAGCCCAGTAACTGCACTGAGAAATTATGGGCTCCTCTTTAACTCAGGAGGGAGAAGATAAGAAGAAGACAATTATTGAAAGGACAGCTGAGAAAAGGCTTACCACTTGGAGGGGGCCCGTTTGTTGGAGGTGATGGAGCTGGCAATGCAAAAAGATAAGGACAGTCTTAAAAATGATTCAAGATGATTAAAAGCCATCTTTATTAGGTGGACATTTGAATACTTTTTATGACGTACAATTGCAAGAATGAAAGACAAGAGACATTCACAAACTAGAAGATAATCACCGAAGGAGCGTGAATGAAGAACAAGATATATTCAAAACTACAAACCCAAATGGAGAACGTGTGAGTGCTAATGTAGCGGATAGATTCATACCCTCAGTGGATTGGGCACACAGGGAGACCTGTAACACACTCTCAGCAGTGGGTTACCTACTTCTTCTGGTCAAAAAAGCTGATCCCAAGCATCGTCGGGCACAGCAATTGAAATTCAGGACAAGCCTGGTCTCACATGACAGCGTCCACCTCCTCAATACACCAGAGGTTGAAGCACAACCTCCAGAGCTAAAAGTACGAGGTGCTGAAGGTTGATTTTGAGACTCAAAAGGCTCTTGCAGGGGTTGTAACACACTCATATCCTCTGTGGATCGGCAGAGAGGAGGACACTTAACGAGACAGTGACCCAAGTGTTATGTTAATGCCAAAATTAAGTAAGTCTGGGCCAGGCAATTGGGGAAAGGAATTTGGATATATGGGAGATGAGCTTGTACCATGTGTCTTATTGCTCATTGCTCTGGGAAAACCCATTAGATCAGTTTCCGGCTTGGAGGAAACCTTTCCATGCTTCTCTTTACACCATAGAGTTCAAGTTCTTGATGGGGGACTAGGATTTCTGCACTCCCACTTGAGGAAAGTAAAGGAGAAATCCCAAAGACCGTTGAAGTCATGCGATGTTAACGGAGTACACACCATCCTCCCAGATCTTTGTATGGATCACTGGGCAACTGAGCTCCATCTGCCTACTTGGCAACATGACTTCAGTGAAGCCACAAACACACACACACACACACACACACTCTTGCCCTCAGATGGCTCAGGACCAATTTCTGATGGTGAGTTTCCCACTTGGAGGTTTGGATGTTATTCCTCTAAAATACATTTCAGGTAAAAATAATACAAATGCGAGTACCTGAGCAGATGACACTGGCATCCTCATGGTGAGCACAGTTATGTGTGCCCCAACCCTGGTGCGAGCACTGCCACAGAGAGGATTCGTTCCCTCTGCACTGCACGTCATCCAAGAGAACACTTCCAGAGCCTTCACCAAACCGGGCATTCGTGGGGGCCTCAATGGCCTGGCCACACCCAAGCTGTCTGCACACAACCTCTGCATCAGACATGTCCCAGGCATCATCACAGACTGTTCCCCATCTTCCATTGTAACGGACTTCAACGCGACCGGAACACCCGTTCTGTCCGTTCACCAGTCTCACTAATGGTCCTTGGAAAAACAGAGGGAAATTAATTTTCACCCAGCTCTTGAAATTCGGGGTTCTTTTCTAGTTATGAAGTTGGCTCGTGTGGTTTTATGAAAGTTACAAAGCGGATATTTTCCTTTTCCTAAAATTGTATATTATTTGCACATAAGTATTATAGTTTTGGCAACAACATTTACCTCTGCGGGTTTCTGCCATTTCACGGCAATTCGGGTGTGTATGCTGGAGAGAGGAGCCCAGTAACTGCACTGAGAAATTATGGGCGCCTCTTTAACTCAGGAGGGAGAAGATAAGAAGAAGACCATTATTGAAAGGACAGCTGAGAAAAGGCTTACCACTTGGAGGGGGCCCGTTTGTTGGAGGTGATGGAGCTGGCAATGCAAAAAGATAAGGACAGTCTTAAAAATGATTCAAGATGATTAAAAGCCATCTTTATTAGGTGGACATTTGAATACTTTTTATGACGTACAATTGCAAGAATGAAAGACAAGAGACATTCACAAACTAGAAGATAATCACCGAAGGAGCGTGAATGAAGAACGAGATATATTCAAAACTACAAACCCAAATGGAGAACGTGTGAGTGCTAATGTAGCGGATAGATTCATACCCTCAGTGGATTGGGCACACAGGGAGACCTGTAACACACTCTCAGCAGTGGGTTACCTACTTCTTCTGGTCAAAAAAGCTGATCCCAAGCATCGTCGGGCACAGCAATTGAAATTCAGGACAAGCCTGGTCTCACATGACAGCGTCCACCTCCTCAATACACCAGAGGTTGAAGCACAACCTCCAGAGCTAAAAGTACGAGGTGCTGAAGGTTGATTTTGAGACTCAAAAGGCTCTTGCAGGGGTTGTAACACACTCATATCCTCTGTGGATCGGCAGAGAGGAGGACACTTAACGAGACAGTGACCCAAGTGTTATGTTAATGCCAAAATTAAGTAAGTCTGGGCCAGGCAATTGGGGAAAGGAATTTGGATATATGGGAGATGAGCTTGTACCATGTGTCTTATTGCTCATTGCTCTGGGAAAACCCATTAGATCAGTTTCCGGCTTGGAGGAAACCTTTCCATGCTTCTCTTTACACCATAGAGTTCAAGTTCTTGATGGGGGACTAGGATTTCTGCACTCCCACTTGAGGAAAGTAAAGGAGAAATCCCAAAGACCGTTGAAGTCATGCGATGTTAACGGAGTACACACCATCCTCCCAGATCTTCGTATGGATCACTGGGCAACTGAGCTCCATCTGCCTACTTGGCAACATGACTTCAGTGAAGCCACAAACACACACACACACACACACACACTCTTGCCCTCAGATGGCTCAGGACCAATTTCTGATGGTGAGTTTCCCACTTGGAGGTTTGGATGTTATTCCTCTAAAATACATTTCAGGTAAAAATAATACAAATGCGAGTACCTGAGCAGATGACACTGGCATCCTCATGGTGAGCACAGTTATGTGTGCCCCAACCCTGGTGCGAGCACTGCCACAGAGAGGATTCGTTCCCTCTGCACTGCACGTCATCCAAGAGAACACTTCCAGAGCCTTCACCAAACCGGGCATTCGTGGGGGCCTCAATGGCCTGGCCACACCCAAGCTGTCTGCACACAACCTCTGCATCAGACATGTCCCAGGCATCATCACAGACTGTTCCCCATCTTCCATTGTAACGGACTTCAACGCGACCGGAACACCCGTTCTGTCCGTTCACCAGTCTCACTAATGGTCCTTGGAAAAACAGAGGGAAATTAATTTTCACCCAGCTCTTGAAATTCGGGGTTCTTTTCTAGTTATGAAGTTGGCTCCTGTGGTTTTATGAAAGTTACAAACTGATATTTTCCTTTTCCTAAAATTGTATATTATTTGCACATAAGTATTATAGTTTTGGCAACAACATTTACCTCTGCGGGTTTCTGCCATTTCACGGCAATTCGGGTGTGTATGCTGGAGAGAGGAGCCCAGTAACTGCACTGAGAAATTATGGGCTCCTCTTTAACTCAGGAGGGAGAAGATAAGAAGAAGACAATTATTGAAAGGACAGCTGAGAAAAGGCTTACCACTTGGAGGGGGCCCGTTTGTTGGAGGTGATGGAGCTGGCAATGCAAAAAGATAAGGACAGTCTTAAAAATGATTCAAGATGATTAAAAGCCATCTTTATTAGGTGGACATTTGAATACTTTTTATGACGTACAATTGCAAGAATGAAAGACAAGAGACATTCACAAACTAGAAGATAATCACTGAAGGAGCGTGAATGAAGAACAAGATATATTCAAAACTACAAACCCAAATGGAGAACGTGTGAGTGCTAATGTAGCGGATAGATTCATACCCTCAGTGGATTGGGCACACAGGGAGACCTGTAACACACTCTCAGCAGTGGGTTACCTACTTCTTCTGGTCAAAAAAGCTGATCCCAAGCATCGTCGGGCACAGCAATTGAAATTCAGGACAAGCCTGGTCTCACATGACAGCGTCCACCTCCTCAATACACCAGAGGTTGAAGCACAACCTCCAGAGCTAAAAGTACGAGGTGCTGAAGGTTGATTTTGAGACTCAAAAGGCTCTTGCAGGGGTTGTAACACACTCATATCCTCTGTGGATCGGCAGAGAGGAGGACACTTAACGAGACAGTGACCCAAGTGTTATGTTAATGCCAAAATTAAGTAAGTCTGGGCCAGGCAATTGGGGAAAGGAATTTGGATATATGGGAGATGAGTTTGTACCATGTGTCTTATTGCTCATTGCTCTGGGAAAACCCATTAGATCAGTTTCCGGCTTGGAGGAAACCTTTCCATGCTTCTCTTTACACCATAGAGTTCAAGTTCTTGATGGGGGACTAGGATTTCTGCACTCCCACTTGAGGAAAGTAAAGGAGAAATCCCAAAGACCGTTGAAGTCATGCGATGTTAACGGAGTACACACCATCCTCCCAGATCTTTGTATGGATCACTGGGCAACTGAGCTCCATCTGCCTACTTGGCAACATGACTTCAGTGAAGCCACAAACACACACACACACACACACACACTCTTGCCCTCAGATGGCTCAGGACCAATTTCTGATGGTGAGTTTCCCACTTGGAGGTTTGGATGTTATTCCTCTAAAATACATTTCAGGTAAAAATAATACAAATGCGAGTACCTGAGCAGATGACACTGGCATCCTCATGGTGAGCACAGTTATGTGTGCCCCAACCCTGGTGCGAGCACTGCCACAGAGAGGATTCGTTCCCTCTGCACTGCACGTCATCCAAGAGAACACTTCCAGAGCCTTCACCAAACCGGGCATTCGTGGGGGCCTCAATGGCCTGGCCACACCCAAGCTGTCTGCACACAACCTCTGCATCAGACATGTCCCAGGCATCATCACAGACTGTTCCCCATCTTCCATTGTAACGGACTTCAACGCGACCGGAACACCCGTTCTGTCCGTTCACCAGTCTCACTAATGGTCCTTGGAAAAACAGAGGGAAATTAATTTTCACCCAGCTCTTGAAATTCGGGGTTCTTTTCTAGTTATGAAGTTGGCTCGTGTGGTTTTATGAAAGTTACAAAGCGGATATTTTCCTTTTCCTAAAATTGTATATTATTTGCACATAAGTATTATAGTTTTGGCAACAACATTTACCTCTGCGGGTTTCTGCCATTTCACGGCAATTCGGGTGTGTATGCTGGAGAGAGGAGCCCAGTAACTGCACTGAGAAATTATGGGCGCCTCTTTAACTCAGGAGGGAGAAGATAAGAAGAAGACCATTATTGAAAGGACAGCTGAGAAAAGGCTTACCACTTGGAGGGGGCCCGTTTGTTGGAGGTGATGGAGCTGGCAATGCAAAAAGATAAGGACAGTCTTAAAAATGATTCAAGATGATTAAAAGCCATCTTTATTAGGTGGACATTTGAATACTTTTTATGACGTACAATTGCAAGAATGAAAGACAAGAGACATTCACAAACTAGAAGATAATCACCGAAGGAGCGTGAATGAAGAACGAGATATATTCAAAACTACAAACCCAAATGGAGAACGTGTGAGTGCTAATGTAGCGGATAGATTCATACCCTCAGTGGATTGGGCACACAGGGAGACCTGTAACACACTCTCAGCAGTGGGTTACCTACTTCTTCTGGTCAAAAAAGCTGATCCCAAGCATCGTCGGGCACAGCAATTGAAATTCAGGACAAGCCTGGTCTCACATGACAGCGTCCACCTCCTCAATACACCAGAGGTTGAAGCACAACCTCCAGAGCTAAAAGTACGAGGTGCTGAAGGTTGATTTTGAGACTCAAAAGGCTCTTGCAGGGGTTGTAACACACTCATATCCTCTGTGGATCGGCAGAGAGGAGGACACTTAACGAGACAGTGACCCAAGTGTTATGTTAATGCCAAAATTAAGTAAGTCTGGGCCAGGCAATTGGGGAAAGGAATTTGGATATATGGGAGATGAGCTTGTACCATGTGTCTTATTGCTCATTGCTCTGGGAAAACCCATTAGATCAGTTTCCGGCTTGGAGGAAACCTTTCCATGCTTCTCTTTACACCATAGAGTTCAAGTTCTTGATGGGGGACTAGGATTTCTGCACTCCCACTTGAGGAAAGTAAAGGAGAAATCCCAAAGACCGTTGAAGTCATGCGATGTTAACGGAGTACACACCATCCTCCCAGATCTTCGTATGGATCACTGGGCAACTGAGCTCCATCTGCCTACTTGGCAACATGACTTCAGTGAAGCCACAAACACACACACACACACACACACACTCTTGCCCTCAGATGGCTCAGGACCAATTTCTGATGGTGAGTTTCCCACTTGGAGGTTTGGATGTTATTCCTCTAAAATACATTTCAGGTAAAAATAATACAAATGCGAGTACCTGAGCAGATGACACTGGCATCCTCATGGTGAGCACAGTTATGTGTGCCCCAACCCTGGTGCGAGCACTGCCACAGAGAGGATTCGTTCCCTCTGCACTGCACGTCATCCAAGAGAACACTTCCAGAGCCTTCACCAAACCGGGCATTCGTGGGGGCCTCAATGGCCTGGCCACACCCAAGCTGTCTGCACACAACCTCTGCATCAGACATGTCCCAGGCATCATCACAGACTGTTCCCCATCTTCCATTGTAACGGACTTCAACGCGACCGGAACACCCGTTCTGTCCGTTCACCAGTCTCACTAATGGTCCTTGGAAAAACAGAGGGAAATTAATTTTCACCCAGCTCTTGAAATTCGGGGTTCTTTTCTAGTTATGAAGTTGGCTCCTGTGGTTTTATGAAAGTTACAAACTGATATTTTCCTTTTCCTAAAATTGTATATTATTTGCACATAAGTATTATAGTTTTGGCAACAACATTTACCTCTGCGGGTTTCTGCCATTTCACGGCAATTCGGGTGTGTATGCTGGAGAGAGGAGCCCAGTAACTGCACTGAGAAATTATGGGCTCCTCTTTAACTCAGGAGGGAGAAGATAAGAAGAAGACAATTATTGAAAGGACAGCTGAGAAAAGGCTTACCACTTGGAGGGGGCCCGTTTGTTGGAGGTGATGGAGCTGGCAATGCAAAAAGATAAGGACAGTCTTAAAAATGATTCAAGATGATTAAAAGCCATCTTTATTAGGTGGACATTTGAATACTTTTTATGACGTACAATTGCAAGAATGAAAGACAAGAGACATTCACAAACTAGAAGATAATCACCGAAGGAGCGTGAATGAAGAACAAGATATATTCAAAACTACAAACCCAAATGGAGAACGTGTGAGTGCTAATGTAGCGGATAGATTCATACCCTCAGTGGATTGGGCACACAGGGAGACCTGTAACACACTCTCAGCAGTGGGTTACCTACTTCTTCTGGTCAAAAAAGCTGATCCCAAGCATCGTCGGGCACAGCAATTGAAATTCAGGACAAGCCTGGTCTCACATGACAGCGTCCACCTCCTCAATACACCAGAGGTTGAAGCACAACCTCCAGAGCTAAAAGTACGAGGTGCTGAAGGTTGATTTTGAGACTCAAAAGGCTCTTGCAGGGGTTGTAACACACTCATATCCTCTGTGGATCGGCAGAGAGGAGGACACTTAACGAGACAGTGACCCAAGTGTTATGTTAATGCCAAAATTAAGTAAGTCTGGGCCAGGCAATTGGGGAAAGGAATTTGGATATATGGGAGATGAGCTTGTACCATGTGTCTTATTGCTCATTGCTCTGGGAAAACCCATTAGATCAGTTTCCGGCTTGGAGGAAACCTTTCCATGCTTCTCTTTACACCATAGAGTTCAAGTTCTTGATGGGGGACTAGGATTTCTGCACTCCCACTTGAGGAAAGTAAAGGAGAAATCCCAAAGACCGTTGAAGTCATGCGATGTTAACGGAGTACACACCATCCTCCCAGATCTTTGTATGGATCACTGGGCAACTGAGCTCCATCTGCCTACTTGGCAACATGACTTCAGTGAAGCCACAAACACACACACACACACACACTCTTGCCCTCAGATGGCTCAGGACCAATTTCTGATGGTGAGTTTCCCACTTGGAGGTTTGGATGTTATTCCTCTAAAATACATTTCAGGTAAAAATAATACAAATGCGAGTACCTGAGCAGATGACACTGGCATCCTCATGGTGAGCACAGTTATGTGTGCCCCAACCCTGGTGCGAGCACTGCCACAGAGAGGATTCGTTCCCTCTGCACTGCACGTCATCCAAGAGAACACTTCCAGAGCCTTCACCAAACCGGGCATTCGTGGGGGCCTCAATGGCCTGGCCACACCCAAGCTGTCTGCACACAACCTCTGCATCAGACATGTCCCAGGCATCATCACAGACTGTTCCCCATCTTCCATTGTAACGGACTTCAACGCGACCGGAACACCCGTTCTGTCCGTTCACCAGTCTCACTAATGGTCCTTGGAAAAACAGAGGGAAATTAATTTTCACCCAGCTCTTGAAATTCGGGGTTCTTTTCTAGTTATGAAGTTGGCTCGTGTGGTTTTATGAAAGTTACAAAGCGGATATTTTCCTTTTCCTAAAATTGTATATTATTTGCACATAAGTATTATAGTTTTGGCAACAACATTTACCTCTGCGGGTTTCTGCCATTTCACGGCAATTCGGGTGTGTATGCTGGAGAGAGGAGCCCAGTAACTGCACTGAGAAATTATGGGCGCCTCTTTAACTCAGGAGGGAGAAGATAAGAAGAAGACCATTATTGAAAGGACAGCTGAGAAAAGGCTTACCACTTGGAGGGGGCCCGTTTGTTGGAGGTGATGGAGCTGGCAATGCAAAAAGATAAGGACAGTCTTAAAAATGATTCAAGATGATTAAAAGCCATCTTTATTAGGTGGACATTTGAATACTTTTTATGACGTACAATTGCAAGAATGAAAGACAAGAGACATTCACAAACTAGAAGATAATCACCGAAGGAGCGTGAATGAAGAACGAGATATATTCAAAACTACAAACCCAAATGGAGAACGTGTGAGTGCTAATGTAGCGGATAGATTCATACCCTCAGTGGATTGGGCACACAGGGAGACCTGTAACACACTCTCAGCAGTGGGTTACCTACTTCTTCTGGTCAAAAAAGCTGATCCCAAGCATCGTCGGGCACAGCAATTGAAATTCAGGACAAGCCTGGTCTCACATGACAGCGTCCACCTCCTCAATACACCAGAGGTTGAAGCACAACCTCCAGAGCTAAAAGTACGAGGTGCTGAAGGTTGATTTTGAGACTCAAAAGGCTCTTGCAGGGGTTGTAACACACTCATATCCTCTGTGGATCGGCAGAGAGGAGGACACTTAACGAGACAGTGACCCAAGTGTTATGTTAATGCCAAAATTAAGTAAGTCTGGGCCAGGCAATTGGGGAAAGGAATTTGGATATATGGGAGATGAGCTTGTACCATGTGTCTTATTGCTCATTGCTCTGGGAAAACCCATTAGATCAGTTTCCGGCTTGGAGGAAACCTTTCCATGCTTCTCTTTACACCATAGAGTTCAAGTTCTTGATGGGGGACTAGGATTTCTGCACTCCCACTTGAGGAAAGTAAAGGAGAAATCCCAAAGACCGTTGAAGTCATGCGATGTTAACGGAGTACACACCATCCTCCCAGATCTTCGTATGGATCACTGGGCAACTGAGCTCCATCTGCCTACTTGGCAACATGACTTCAGTGAAGCCACAAACACACACACACACACACACACACTCTTGCCCTCAGATGGCTCAGGACCAATTTCTGATGGTGAGTTTCCCACTTGGAGGTTTGGATGTTATTCCTCTAAAATACATTTCAGGTAAAAATAATACAAATGCGAGTACCTGAGCAGATGACACTGGCATCCTCATGGTGAGCACAGTTATGTGTGCCCCAACCCTGGTGCGAGCACTGCCACAGAGAGGATTCGTTCCCTCTGCACTGCACGTCATCCAAGAGAACACTTCCAGAGCCTTCACCAAACCGGGCATTCGTGGGGGCCTCAATGGCCTGGCCACACCCAAGCTGTCTGCACACAACCTCTGCATCAGACATGTCCCAGGCATCATCACAGACTGTTCCCCATCTTCCATTGTAACGGACTTCAACGCGACCGGAACACCCGTTCTGTCCGTTCACCAGTCTCACTAATGGTCCTTGGAAAAACAGAGGGAAATTAATTTTCACCCAGCTCTTGAAATTCGGGGTTCTTTTCTAGTTATGAAGTTGGCTCCTGTGGTTTTATGAAAGTTACAAACTGATATTTTCCTTTTCCTAAAATTGTATATTATTTGCACATAAGTATTATAGTTTTGGCAACAACATTTACCTCTGCGGGTTTCTGCCATTTCACGGCAATTCGGGTGTGTATGCTGGAGAGAGGAGCCCAGTAACTGCACTGAGAAATTATGGGCTCCTCTTTAACTCAGGAGGGAGAAGATAAGAAGAAGACAATTATTGAAAGGACAGCTGAGAAAAGGCTTACCACTTGGAGGGGGCCCGTTTGTTGGAGGTGATGGAGCTGGCAATGCAAAAAGATAAGGACAGTCTTAAAAATGATTCAAGATGATTAAAAGCCATCTTTATTAGGTGGACATTTGAATACTTTTTATGACGTACAATTGCAAGAATGAAAGACAAGAGACATTCACAAACTAGAAGATAATCACTGAAGGAGCGTGAATGAAGAACAAGATATATTCAAAACTACAAACCCAAATGGAGAACGTGTGAGTGCTAATGTAGCGGATAGATTCATACCCTCAGTGGATTGGGCACACAGGGAGACCTGTAACACACTCTCAGCAGTGGGTTACCTACTTCTTCTGGTCAAAAAAGCTGATCCCAAGCATCGTCGGGCACAGCAATTGAAATTCAGGACAAGCCTGGTCTCACATGACAGCGTCCACCTCCTCAATACACCAGAGGTTGAAGCACAACCTCCAGAGCTAAAAGTACGAGGTGCTGAAGGTTGATTTTGAGACTCAAAAGGCTCTTGCAGGGGTTGTAACACACTCATATCCTCTGTGGATCGGCAGAGAGGAGGACACTTAACGAGACAGTGACCCAAGTGTTATGTTAATGCCAAAATTAAGTAAGTCTGGGCCAGGCAATTGGGGAAAGGAATTTGGATATATGGGAGATGAGCTTGTACCATGTGTCTTATTGCTCATTGCTCTGGGAAAACCCATTAGATCAGTTTCCGGCTTGGAGGAAACCTTTCCATGCTTCTCTTTACACCATAGAGTTCAAGTTCTTGATGGGGGACTAGGATTTCTGCACTCCCACTTGAGGAAAGTAAAGGAGAAATCCCAAAGACCGTTGAAGTCATGCGATGTTAACGGAGTACACACCATCCTCCCAGATCTTTGTATGGATCACTGGGCAACTGAGCTCCATCTGCCTACTTGGCAACATGACTTCAGTGAAGCCACAAACACACACACACACACACACACACACTCTTGCCCTCAGATGGCTCAGGACCAATTTCTGATGGTGAGTTTCCCACTTGGAGGTTTGGATGTTATTCCTCTAAAATACATTTCAGGTAAAAATAATACAAATGCGAGTACCTGAGCAGATGACACTGGCATCCTCATGGTGAGCACAGTTATGTGTGCCCCAACCCTGGTGCGAGCACTGCCACAGAGAGGATTCGTTCCCTCTGCACTGCACGTCATCCAAGAGAACACTTCCAGAGCCTTCACCAAACCGGGCATTCGTGGGGGCCTCAATGGCCTGGCCACACCCAAGCTGTCTGCACACAACCTCTGCATCAGACATGTCCCAGGCATCATCACAGACTGTTCCCCATCTTCCATTGTAACGGACTTCAACGCGACCGGAACACCCGTTCTGTCCGTTCACCAGTCTCACTAATGGTCCTTGGAAAAACAGAGGGAAATTAATTTTCACCCAGCTCTTGAAATTCGGGGTTCTTTTCTAGTTATGAAGTTGGCTCGTGTGGTTTTATGAAAGTTACAAAGCGGATATTTTCCTTTTCCTAAAATTGTATATTATTTGCACATAAGTATTATAGTTTTGGCAACAACATTTACCTCTGCGGGTTTCTGCCATTTCACGGCAATTCGGGTGTGTATGCTGGAGAGAGGAGCCCAGTAACTGCACTGAGAAATTATGGGCGCCTCTTTAACTCAGGAGGGAGAAGATAAGAAGAAGACCATTATTGAAAGGACAGCTGAGAAAAGGCTTACCACTTGGAGGGGGCCCGTTTGTTGGAGGTGATGGAGCTGGCAATGCAAAAAGATAAGGACAGTCTTAAAAATGATTCAAGATGATTAAAAGCCATCTTTATTAGGTGGACATTTGAATACTTTTTATGACGTACAATTGCAAGAATGAAAGACAAGAGACATTCACAAACTAGAAGATAATCACCGAAGGAGCGTGAATGAAGAACGAGATATATTCAAAACTACAAACCCAAATGGAGAACGTGTGAGTGCTAATGTAGCGGATAGATTCATACCCTCAGTGGATTGGGCACACAGGGAGACCTGTAACACACTCTCAGCAGTGGGTTACCTACTTCTTCTGGTCAAAAAAGCTGATCCCAAGCATCGTCGGGCACAGCAATTGAAATTCAGGACAAGCCTGGTCTCACATGACAGCGTCCACCTCCTCAATACACCAGAGGTTGAAGCACAACCTCCAGAGCTAAAAGTACGAGGTGCTGAAGGTTGATTTTGAGACTCAAAAGGCTCTTGCAGGGGTTGTAACACACTCATATCCTCTGTGGATCGGCAGAGAGGAGGACACTTAACGAGACAGTGACCCAAGTGTTATGTTAATGCCAAAATTAAGTAAGTCTGGGCCAGGCAATTGGGGAAAGGAATTTGGATATATGGGAGATGAGCTTGTACCATGTGTCTTATTGCTCATTGCTCTGGGAAAACCCATTAGATCAGTTTCCGGCTTGGAGGAAACCTTTCCATGCTTCTCTTTACACCATAGAGTTCAAGTTCTTGATGGGGGACTAGGATTTCTGCACTCCCACTTGAGGAAAGTAAAGGAGAAATCCCAAAGACCGTTGAAGTCATGCGATGTTAACGGAGTACACACCATCCTCCCAGATCTTCGTATGGATCACTGGGCAACTGAGCTCCATCTGCCTACTTGGCAACATGACTTCAGTGAAGCCACAAACACACACACACACACACACACACTCTTGCCCTCAGATGGCTCAGGACCAATTTCTGATGGTGAGTTTCCCACTTGGAGGTTTGGATGTTATTCCTCTAAAATACATTTCAGGTAAAAATAATACAAATGCGAGTACCTGAGCAGATGACACTGGCATCCTCATGGTGAGCACAGTTATGTGTGCCCCAACCCTGGTGCGAGCACTGCCACAGAGAGGATTCGTTCCCTCTGCACTGCACGTCATCCAAGAGAACACTTCCAGAGCCTTCACCAAACCGGGCATTCGTGGGGGCCTCAATGGCCTGGCCACACCCAAGCTGTCTGCACACAACCTCTGCATCAGACATGTCCCAGGCATCATCACAGACTGTTCCCCATCTTCCATTGTAACGGACTTCAACGCGACCGGAACACCCGTTCTGTCCGTTCACCAGTCTCACTAATGGTCCTTGGAAAAACAGAGGGAAATTAATTTTCACCCAGCTCTTGAAATTCGGGGTTCTTTTCTAGTTATGAAGTTGGCTCCTGTGGTTTTATGAAAGTTACAAACTGATATTTTCCTTTTCCTAAAATTGTATATTATTTGCACATAAGTATTATAGTTTTGGCAACAACATTTACCTCTGCGGGTTTCTGCCATTTCACGGCAATTCGGGTGTGTATGCTGGAGAGAGGAGCCCAGTAACTGCACTGAGAAATTATGGGCGCCTCTTTAACTCAGGAGGGAGAAGATAAGAAGAAGACAATTATTGAAAGGACAGCTGAGAAAAGGCTTACCACTTGGAGGGGGCCCGTTTGTTGGAGGTGATGGAGCTGGCAATGCAAAAAGATAAGGACAGTCTTAAAAATGATTCAAGATGATTAAAAGCCATCTTTATTAGGTGGACATTTGAATACTTTTTATGACGTACAATTGCAAGAATGAAAGACAAGAGACATTCACAAACTAGAAGATAATCACTGAAGGAGCGTGAATGAAGAACAAGATATATTCAAAACTACAAACCCAAATGGAGAACGTGTGAGTGCTAATGTAGCGGATAGATTCATACCCTCAGTGGATTGGGCACACAGGGAGACCTGTAACACACTCTCAGCAGTGGGTTACCTACTTCTTCTGGTCAAAAAAGCTGATCCCAAGCATCGTCGGGCACAGCAATTGAAATTCAGGACAAGCCTGGTCTCACATGACAGCGTCCACCTCCTCAATACACCAGAGGTTGAAGCACAACCTCCAGAGCTAAAAGTACGAGGTGCTGAAGGTTGATTTTGAGACTCAAAAGGCTCTTGCAGGGGTTGTAACACACTCATATCCTCTGTGGATCGGCAGAGAGGAGGACACTTAACGAGACAGTGACCCAAGTGTTATGTTAATGCCAAAATTAAGTAAGTCTGGGCCAGGCAATTGGGGAAAGGAATTTGGATATATGGGAGATGAGCTTGTACCATGTGTCTTATTGCTCATTGCTCTGGGAAAACCCATTAGATCAGTTTCCGGCTTGGAGGAAACCTTTCCATGCTTCTCTTTACACCATAGAGTTCAAGTTCTTGATGGGGGACTAGGATTTCTGCACTCCCACTTGAGGAAAGTAAAGGAGAAATCCCAAAGACCGTTGAAGTCATGCGATGTTAACGGAGTACACACCATCCTCCCAGATCTTCGTATGGATCACTGGGCAACTGAGCTCCATCTGCCTACTTGGCAACATGACTTCAGTGAAGCCACAAACACACACACACACACACACACACTCTTGCCCTCAGATGGCTCAGGACCAATTTCTGATGGTGAGTTTCCCACTTGGAGGTTTGGATGTTATTCCTCTAAAATACATTTCAGGTAAAAATAATACAAATGCGAGTACCTGAGCAGATGACACTGGCATCCTCATGGTGAGCACAGTTATGTGTGCCCCAACCCTGGTGCGAGCACTGCCACAGAGAGGATTCGTTCCCTCTGCACTGCACGTCATCCAAGAGAACACTTCCAGAGCCTTCACCAAACCGGGCATTCGTGGGGGCCTCAATGGCCTGGCCACACCCAAGCTGTCTGCACACAACCTCTGCATCAGACATGTCCCAGGCATCATCACAGACTGTTCCCCATCTTCCATTGTAACGGACTTCAACGCGACCGGAACACCCGTTCTGTCCGTTCACCAGTCTCACTAATGGTCCTTGGAAAAACAGAGGGAAATTAATTTTCACCCAGCTCTTGAAATTCGGGGTTCTTTTCTAGTTATGAAGTTGGCTCGTGTGGTTTTATGAAAGTTACAAAGCGGATATTTTCCTTTTCCTAAAATTGTATATTATTTGCACATAAGTATTATAGTTTTGGCAACAACATTTACCTCTGCGGGTTTCTGCCATTTCACGGCAATTCGGGTGTGTATGCTGGAGAGAGGAGCCCAGTAACTGCACTGAGAAATTATGGGCGCCTCTTTAACTCAGGAGGGAGAAGATAAGAAGAAGACCATTATTGAAAGGACAGCTGAGAAAAGGCTTACCACTTGGAGGGGGCCCGTTTGTTGGAGGTGATGGAGCTGGCAATGCAAAAAGATAAGGACAGTCTTAAAAATGATTCAAGATGATTAAAAGCCATCTTTATTAGGTGGACATTTGAATACTTTTTATGACGTACAATTGCAAGAATGAAAGACAAGAGACATTCACAAACTAGAAGATAATCACCGAAGGAGCGTGAATGAAGAACGAGATATATTCAAAACTACAAACCCAAATGGAGAACGTGTGAGTGCTAATGTAGCGGATAGATTCATACCCTCAGTGGATTGGGCACACAGGGAGACCTGTAACACACTCTCAGCAGTGGGTTACCTACTTCTTCTGGTCAAAAAAGCTGATCCCAAGCATCGTCGGGCACAGCAATTGAAATTCAGGACAAGCCTGGTCTCACATGACAGCGTCCACCTCCTCAATACACCAGAGGTTGAAGCACAACCTCCAGAGCTAAAAGTACGAGGTGCTGAAGGTTGATTTTGAGACTCAAAAGGCTCTTGCAGGGGTTGTAACACACTCATATCCTCTGTGGATCGGCAGAGAGGAGGACACTTAACGAGACAGTGACCCAAGTGTTATGTTAATGCCAAAATTAAGTAAGTCTGGGCCAGGCAATTGGGGAAAGGAATTTGGATATATGGGAGATGAGCTTGTACCATGTGTCTTATTGCTCATTGCTCTGGGAAAACCCATTAGATCAGTTTCCGGCTTGGAGGAAACCTTTCCATGCTTCTCTTTACACCATAGAGTTCAAGTTCTTGATGGGGGACTAGGATTTCTGCACTCCCACTTGAGGAAAGTAAAGGAGAAATCCCAAAGACCGTTGAAGTCATGCGATGTTAACGGAGTACACACCATCCTCCCAGATCTTCGTATGGATCACTGGGCAACTGAGCTCCATCTGCCTACTTGGCAACATGACTTCAGTGAAGCCACAAACACACACACACACACACACACACTCTTGCCCTCAGATGGCTCAGGACCAATTTCTGATGGTGAGTTTCCCACTTGGAGGTTTGGATGTTATTCCTCTAAAATACATTTCAGGTAAAAATAATACAAATGCGAGTACCTGAGCAGATGACACTGGCATCCTCATGGTGAGCACAGTTATGTGTGCCCCAACCCTGGTGCGAGCACTGCCACAGAGAGGATTCGTTCCCTCTGCACTGCACGTCATCCAAGAGAACACTTCCAGAGCCTTCACCAAACCGGGCATTCGTGGGGGCCTCAATGGCCTGGCCACACCCAAGCTGTCTGCACACAACCTCTGCATCAGACATGTCCCAGGCATCATCACAGACTGTTCCCCATCTTCCATTGTAACGGACTTCAACGCGACCGGAACACCCGTTCTGTCCGTTCACCAGTCTCACTAATGGTCCTTGGAAAAACAGAGGGAAATTAATTTTCACCCAGCTCTTGAAATTCGGGGTTCTTTTCTAGTTATGAAGTTGGCTCCTGTGGTTTTATGAAAGTTACAAACTGATATTTTCCTTTTCCTAAAATTGTATATTATTTGCACATAAGTATTATAGTTTTGGCAACAACATTTACCTCTGCGGGTTTCTGCCATTTCACGGCAATTCGGGTGTGTATGCTGGAGAGAGGAGCCCAGTAACTGCACTGAGAAATTATGGGCGCCTCTTTAACTCAGGAGGGAGAAGATAAGAAGAAGACAATTATTGAAAGGACAGCTGAGAAAAGGCTTACCACTTGGAGGGGGCCCGTTTGTTGGAGGTGATGGAGCTGGCAATGCAAAAAGATAAGGACAGTCTTAAAAATGATTCAAGATGATTAAAAGCCATCTTTATTAGGTGGACATTTGAATACTTTTTATGACGTACAATTGCAAGAATGAAAGACAAGAGACATTCACAAACTAGAAGATAATCACTGAAGGAGCGTGAATGAAGAACAAGATATATTCAAAACTACAAACCCAAATGGAGAACGTGTGAGTGCTAATGTAGCGGATAGATTCATACCCTCAGTGGATTGGGCACACAGGGAGACCTGTAACACACTCTCAGCAGTGGGTTACCTACTTCTTCTGGTCAAAAAAGCTGATCCCAAGCATCGTCGGGCACAGCAATTGAAATTCAGGACAAGCCTGGTCTCACATGACAGCGTCCACCTCCTCAATACACCAGAGGTTGAAGCACAACCTCCAGAGCTAAAAGTACGAGGTGCTGAAGGTTGATTTTGAGACTCAAAAGGCTCTTGCAGGGGTTGTAACACACTCATATCCTCTGTGGATCGGCAGAGAGGAGGACACTTAACGAGACAGTGACCCAAGTGTTATGTTAATGCCAAAATTAAGTAAGTCTGGGCCAGGCAATTGGGGAAAGGAATTTGGATATATGGGAGATGAGCTTGTACCATGTGTCTTATTGCTCATTGCTCTGGGAAAACCCATTAGATCAGTTTCCGGCTTGGAGGAAACCTTTCCATGCTTCTCTTTACACCATAGAGTTCAAGTTCTTGATGGGGGACTAGGATTTCTGCACTCCCACTTGAGGAAAGTAAAGGAGAAATCCCAAAGACCGTTGAAGTCATGCGATGTTAACGGAGTACACACCATCCTCCCAGATCTTCGTATGGATCACTGGGCAACTGAGCTCCATCTGCCTACTTGGCAACATGACTTCAGTGAAGCCACAAACACACACACACACACACACACACTCTTGCCCTCAGATGGCTCAGGACCAATTTCTGATGGTGAGTTTCCCACTTGGAGGTTTGGATGTTATTCCTCTAAAATACATTTCAGGTAAAAATAATACAAATGCGAGTACCTGAGCAGATGACACTGGCATCCTCATGGTGAGCACAGTTATGTGTGCCCCAACCCTGGTGCGAGCACTGCCACAGAGAGGATTCGTTCCCTCTGCACTGCACGTCATCCAAGAGAACACTTCCAGAGCCTTCACCAAACCGGGCATTCGTGGGGGCCTCAATGGCCTGGCCACACCCAAGCTGTCTGCACACAACCTCTGCATCAGACATGTCCCAGGCATCATCACAGACTGTTCCCCATCTTCCATTGTAACGGACTTCAACGCGACCGGAACACCCGTTCTGTCCGTTCACCAGTCTCACTAATGGTCCTTGGAAAAACAGAGGGAAATTAATTTTCACCCAGCTCTTGAAATTCGGGGTTCTTTTCTAGTTATGAAGTTGGCTCCTGTGGTTTTATGAAAGTTACAAACTGATATTTTCCTTTTCCTAAAATTGTATATTATTTGCACATAAGTATTATAGTTTTGGCAACAACATTTACCTCTGCGGGTTTCTGCCATTTCACGGCAATTCGGGTGTGTATGCTGGAGAGAGGAGCCCAGTAACTGCACTGAGAAATTATGGGCGCCTCTTTAACTCAGGAGGGAGAAGATAAGAAGAAGACAATTATTGAAAGGACAGCTGAGAAAAGGCTTACCACTTGGAGGGGGCCCGTTTGTTGGAGGTGATGGAGCTGGCAATGCAAAAAGATAAGGACAGTCTTAAAAATGATTCAAGATGATTAAAAGCCATCTTTATTAGGTGGACATTTGAATACTTTTTATGACGTACAATTGCAAGAATGAAAGACAAGAGACATTCACAAACTAGAAGATAATCACTGAAGGAGCGTGAATGAAGAACAAGATATATTCAAAACTACAAACCCAAATGGAGAACGTGTGAGTGCTAATGTAGCGGATAGATTCATACCCTCAGTGGATTGGGCACACAGGGAGACCTGTAACACACTCTCAGCAGTGGGTTACCTACTTCTTCTGGTCAAAAAAGCTGATCCCAAGCATCGTCGGGCACAGCAATTGAAATTCAGGACAAGCCTGGTCTCACATGACAGCGTCCACCTCCTCAATACACCAGAGGTTGAAGCACAACCTCCAGAGCTAAAAGTACGAGGTGCTGAAGGTTGATTTTGAGACTCAAAAGGCTCTTGCAGGGGTTGTAACACACTCATATCCTCTGTGGATCGGCAGAGAGGAGGACACTTAACGAGACAGTGACCCAAGTGTTATGTTAATGCCAAAATTAAGTAAGTCTGGGCCAGGCAATTGGGGAAAGGAATTTGGATATATGGGAGATGAGCTTGTACCATGTGTCTTATTGCTCATTGCTCTGGGAAAACCCATTAGATCAGTTTCCGGCTTGGAGGAAACCTTTCCATGCTTCTCTTTACACCATAGAGTTCAAGTTCTTGATGGGGGACTAGGATTTCTGCACTCCCACTTGAGGAAAGTAAAGGAGAAATCCCAAAGACCGTTGAAGTCATGCGATGTTAACGGAGTACACACCATCCTCCCAGATCTTTGTATGGATCACTGGGCAACTGAGCTCCATCTGCCTACTTGGCAACATGACTTCAGTGAAGCCACAAACACACACACACACACACACACACACTCTTGCCCTCAGATGGCTCAGGACCAATTTCTGATGGTGAGTTTCCCACTTGGAGGTTTGGATGTTATTCCTCTAAAATACATTTCAGGTAAAAATAATACAAATGCGAGTACCTGAGCAGATGACACTGGCATCCTCATGGTGAGCACAGTTATGTGTGCCCCAACCCTGGTGCGAGCACTGCCACAGAGAGGATTCGTTCCCTCTGCACTGCACGTCATCCAAGAGAACACTTCCAGAGCCTTCACCAAACCGGGCATTCGTGGGGGCCTCAATGGCCTGGCCACACCCAAGCTGTCTGCACACAACCTCTGCATCAGACATGTCCCAGGCATCATCACAGACTGTTCCCCATCTTCCATTGTAACGGACTTCAACGCGACCGGAACACCCGTTCTGTCCGTTCACCAGTCTCACTAATGGTCCTTGGAAAAACAGAGGGAAATTAATTTTCACCCAGCTCTTGAAATTCGGGGTTCTTTTCTAGTTATGAAGTTGGCTCGTGTGGTTTTATGAAAGTTACAAAGCGGATATTTTCCTTTTCCTAAAATTGTATATTATTTGCACATAAGTATTATAGTTTTGGCAACAACATTTACCTCTGCGGGTTTCTGCCATTTCACGGCAATTCGGGTGTGTATGCTGGAGAGAGGAGCCCAGTAACTGCACTGAGAAATTATGGGCGCCTCTTTAACTCAGGAGGAAGAAGATAAGAAGAAGACCATTATTGAAAGGACAGCTGAGAAAAGGCTTACCACTTGGAGGGGGCCCGTTTGTTGGAGGTGATGGAGCTGGCAATGCAAAAAGATAAGGACAGTCTTAAAAATGATTCAAGATGATTAAAAGCCATCTTTATTAGGTGGACATTTGAATACTTTTTATGACGTACAATTGCAAGAATGAAAGACAAGAGACATTCACAAACTAGAAGATAATCACCGAAGGAGCGTGAATGAAGAACGAGATATATTCAAAACTACAAACCCAAATGGAGAACGTGAGAGTGCTAATGTAGCGGATAGATTCATACCCTCAGTGGATTGGGCACACAGGGAGACCTGTAACACACTCTCAGCAGTGGGTTACCTACTTCTTCTGGTCAAAAAAGCTGATCCCAAGCATCGTCGGGCACAGCAATTGAAATTCAGGACAAGCCTGGTCTCACATGACAGCGTCCACCTCCTCAATACACCAGAGGTTGAAGCACAACCTCCAGAGCTAAAAGTACGAGGTGCTGAAGGTTGATTTTGAGACTCAAAAGGCTCTTGCAGGGGTTGTAACACACTCATATCCTCTGTGGATCGGCAGAGAGGAGGACACTTAACGAGACAGTGACCCAAGTGTTATGTTAATGCCAAAATTAAGTAAGTCTGGGCCAGGCAATTGGGGAAAGGAATTTGGATATATGGGAGATGAGCTTGTACCATGTGTCTTATTGCTCATTGCTCTGGGAAAACGCATTAGATCAGTTTCTGGCTTGGAGGAAACCTTTCCATGCTTCTCTTTACACCATAGAGTTCAAGTTCTTGATGGGAGACTAGGATTTCTGCACTCCCACTTGAGGAAAGTAAAGGAGAAATCCCAAAGACCGTTGAAGTCATGCGATGTTAACGGAGTACACACCATCCTCCCAGATCTTCGTATGGATCACTGGGCAACTGAGCTCCATCTGCCTACTTGGCAACATGACTTCAGTGAAGCCACAAACACACACACACACACACACACACTCTTGCCCTCAGATGGCTCAGGACCAATTTCTGATGGTGAGTTTCCCACTTGGAGGTTTGGATGTTATTCCTCTAAAATACATTTCAGGTAAAAATAATACAAATGCGAGTACCTGAGCAGATGACACTGGCATCCTCATGGTGAGCACAGTTATGTGTGCCCCAACCCTGGTGCGAGCACTGCCACAGAGAGGATTCGTTCCCTCTGCACTGCACGTCATCCAAGAGAACACTTCCAGAGCCTTCACCAAACCGGGCATTCGTGGGGGCCTCAATGGCCTGGCCACACCCAAGCTGTCTGCACACAACCTCTGCATCAGACATGTCCCAGGCATCATCACAGACTGTTCCCCATCTTCCATTGTAACGGACTTCAACGCGACCGGAACACCCGTTCTGTCCGTTCACCAGTCTCACTAATGGTCCTTGGAAAAACAGAGGGAAATTAATTTTCACCCAGCTCTTGAAATTCGGGGTTCTTTTCTGGTTATGAAGTTGGCTCGTGTGGTTTTATGAAAGTTACAAAGCGGATATTTTCCTTTTCCTAAAATTGTATATTATTTGCACATAAGTATTATAGTTTTGGCAACAACATTTACCTCTGCGGGTTTCTGCCATTTCACGGCAATTCGGGTGTGTATGCTGGAGAGAGGAGCCCAGTAACTGCACTGAGAAATTATGGGCGCCTCTTTAACTCAGGAGGGAGAAGATAAGAAGAAGACCATTATTGAAAGGACAGCTGAGAAAAGGCTTACCACTTGGAGGGGGCCCGTTTGTTGGAGGTGATGGAGCTGGCAATGCAAAAAGATAAGGACAGTCTTAAAAATGATTCAAGATGATTAAAAGCCATCTTTATTAGGTGGACATTTGAATACTTTTTATGACGTACAATTGCAAGAATGAAAGACAAGAGACATTCACAAACTAGAAGATAATCACCGAAGGAGCGTGAATGAAGAACAAGATATATTCAAAACTACAAACCCAAATGGAGAACGTGTGAGTGCTAATGTAGCGGATAGATTCATACCCTCAGTGGATTGGGCACACAGGGAGACCTGTAACACACTCTCAGCAGTGGGTTACCTACTTCTTCTGGTCAAAAAAGCTGATCCCAAGCATCGTCGGGCACAGCAATTGAAATTCAGGACAAGCCTGGTCTCACATGACAGCGTCCACCTCCTCAATACACCAGAGGTTGAAGCACAACCTCCAGAGCTAAAAGTACGAGGTGCTGAAGGTTGATTTTGAGACTCAAAAGGCTCTTGCAGGGGTTGTAACACACTCATATCCTCTGTGGATCGGCAGAGAGGAGGACACTTAACGAGACAGTGACCCAAGTGTTATGTTAATGCCAAAATTAAGTAAGTCTGGGCCAGGCAATTGGGGAAAGGAATTTGGATATATGGGAGATGAGCTTGTACCATGTGTCTTATTGCTCATTGCTCTGGGAAAACCCATTAGATCAGTTTCCGGCTTGGAGGAAACCTTTCCATGCTTCTCTTTACACCATAGAGTTCAAGTTCTTGATGGGGGACTAGGATTTCTGCACTCCCACTTGAGGAAAGTAAAGGAGAAATCCCAAAGACCGTTGAAGTCATGCGATGTTAACGGAGTACACACCATCCTCCCAGATCTTTGTATGGATCACTGGGCAACTGAGCTCCATCTGCCTACTTGGCAACATGACTTCAGTGAAGCCACAAACACACACACACACACACACACACACTCTTGCCCTCAGATGGCTCAGGACCAATTTCTGATGGTGAGTTTCCCACTTGGAGGTTTGGATGTTATTCCTCTAAAATACATTTCAGGTAAAAATAATACAAATGCGAGTACCTGAGCAGATGACACTGGCATCCTCATGGTGAGCACAGTTATGTGTGCCCCAACCCTGGTGCGAGCACTGCCACAGAGAGGATTCGTTCCCTCTGCACTGCACGTCATCCAAGAGAACACTTCCAGAGCCTTCACCAAACCGGGCATTCGTGGGGGCCTCAATGGCCTGGCCACACCCAAGCTGTCTGCACACAACCTCTGCATCAGACATGTCCCAGGCATCATCACAGACTGTTCCCCATCTTCCATTGTAACGGACTTCAACGCGACCGGAACACCCGTTCTGTCCGTTCACCAGTCTCACTAATGGTCCTTGGAAAAACAGAGGGAAATTAATTTTCACCCAGCTCTTGAAATTCGGGGTTCTTTTCTAGTTATGAAGTTGGCTCGTGTGGTTTTATGAAAGTTACAAAGCGGATATTTTCCTTTTCCTAAAATTGTATATTATTTGCACATAAGTATTATAGTTTTGGCAACAACATTTACCTCTGCGGGTTTCTGCCATTTCACGGCAATTCGGGTGTGTATGCTGGAGAGAGGAGCCCAGTAACTGCACTGAGAAATTATGGGCGCCTCTTTAACTCAGGAGGAAGAAGATAAGAAGAAGACCATTATTGAAAGGACAGCTGAGAAAAGGCTTACCACTTGGAGGGGGCCCGTTTGTTGGAGGTGATGGAGCTGGCAATGCAAAAAGATAAGGACAGTCTTAAAAATGATTCAAGATGATTAAAAGCCATCTTTATTAGGTGGACATTTGAATACTTTTTATGACGTACAATTGCAAGAATGAAAGACAAGAGACATTCACAAACTAGAAGATAATCACCGAAGGAGCGTGAATGAAGAACGAGATATATTCAAAACTACAAACCCAAATGGAGAACGTGAGAGTGCTAATGTAGCGGATAGATTCATACCCTCAGTGGATTGGGCACACAGGGAGACCTGTAACACACTCTCAGCAGTGGGTTACCTACTTCTTCTGGTCAAAAAAGCTGATCCCAAGCATCGTCGGGCACAGCAATTGAAATTCAGGACAAGCCTGGTCTCACATGACAGCGTCCACCTCCTCAATACACCAGAGGTTGAAGCACAACCTCCAGAGCTAAAAGTACGAGGTGCTGAAGGTTGATTTTGAGACTCAAAAGGCTCTTGCAGGGCTTGTAACACACTCATATCCTCTGTGGATCGGCAGAGAGGAGGACACTTAACGAGACAGTGACCCAAGTGTTATGTTAATGCCAAAATTAAGTAAGTCTGGGCCAGGCAATTGGGGAAAGGAATTTGGATATATGGGAGATGAGCTTGTACCATGTGTCTTATTGCTCATTGCTCTGGGAAAACGCATTAGATCAGTTTCTGGCTTGGAGGAAACCTTTCCATGCTTCTCTTTACACCATAGAGTTCAAGTTCTTGATGGGAGACTAGGATTTCTGCACTCCCACTTGAGGAAAGTAAAGGAGAAATCCCAAAGACCGTTGAAGTCATGCGATGTTAACGGAGTACACACCATCCTCCCAGATCTTCGTATGGATCACTGGGCAACTGAGCTCCATCTGCCTACTTGGCAACATGACTTCAGTGAAGCCACAAACACACACACACACACACACACACTCTTGCCCTCAGATGGCTCAGGACCAATTTCTGATGGTGAGTTTCCCACTTGGAGGTTTGGATGTTATTCCTCTAAAATACATTTCAGGTAAAAATAATACAAATGCGAGTACCTGAGCAGATGACACTGGCATCCTCATGGTGAGCACAGTTATGTGTGCCCCAACCCTGGTGCGAGCACTGCCACAGAGAGGATTCGTTCCCTCTGCACTGCACGTCATCCAAGAGAACACTTCCAGAGCCTTCACCAAACCGGGCATTCGTGGGGGCCTCAATGGCCTGGCCACACCCAAGCTGTCTGCACACAACCTCTGCATCAGACATGTCCCAGGCATCATCACAGACTGTTCCCCATCTTCCATTGTAACGGACTTCAACGCGACCGGAACACCCGTTCTGTCCGTTCACCAGTCTCACTAATGGTCCTTGGAAAAACAGAGGGAAATTAATTTTCACCCAGCTCTTGAAATTCGGGGTTCTTTTCTCGTTATGAAGTTGGCTCGTGCGGTTTTATGAAAGTTACAAAGCGGATATTTTCCTTTTCCTAAAATTGTATATTATTTGCACATAAGTATTATAGTTTTGGCAACAACATTTACCTCTGCGGGTTTCTGCCATTTCACGGCAATTCGGGTGTGTATGCTGGAGAGAGGAGCCCAGTAACTGCACTGAGAAATTATGGGCGCCTCTTTAACTCAGGAGGGAGAAGATAAGAAGAAGACCATTATTGAAAGGACAGCTGAGAAAAGGCTTACCACTTGGAGGGGGCCCGTTTGTTGGAGGTGATGGAGCTGGCAATGCAAAAAGATAAGGACAGTCTTAAAAATGATTCAAGATGATTAAAAGCCATCTTTATTAGGTGGACATTTGAATACTTTTTATGACGTACAATTGCAAGAATGAAAGACAAGAGACATTCACAAACTAGAAGATAATCACCGAAGGAGCGTGAATGAAGAACAAGATATATTCAAAACTACAAACCCAAATGGAGAACGTGTGAGTGCTAATGTAGCGGATAGATTCATACCCTCAGTGGATTGGGCACACAGGGAGACCTGTAACACACTCTCAGCAGTGGGTTACCTACTTCTTCTGGTCAAAAAAGCTGATCCCAAGCATCGTCGGGCACAGCAATTGAAATTCAGGACAAGCCTGGTCTCACATGACAGCGTCCACCTCTTCAATACACCAGAGGTTGAAGCACAACCTCCAGAGCTAAAAGTACGAGGTGCTGAAGGTTGATTTTGAGATTCAAAAGGCTCTTGCAGGGGTTGTAACACACTCATATCCTCTGTGGATCGGCAGAGAGGAGGACACTTAACGAGACAGTGACCCAAGTGTTATGTTAATGCCAAAATTAAGTAAGTCTGGGCCAGGCAATTGGGGAAAGGAATTTGGATATATGGGAGATGAGCTTGTACCATGTGTCTTATTGCTCATTGCTCTGGGAAAACCCATTAGATCAGTTTCCGGCTTGGAGGAAACCTTTCCATGCTTCTCTTTACACCATAGAGTTCAAGTTCTTGATGGGAGACTAGGATTTCTGCACTCCCACTTGAGGAAAGTAAAGGAGAAATCCCAAAGACCGTTGAAGTCATGCGATGTTAACGGAGTACACACCATCCTCCCAGATCTTCGTATGGATCACTGGGCAACTGAGCTCCATCTGCCTACTTGGCAACATGACTTCAGTGAAGCCACAAACACACACACACACACACACACACACTCTTGCCCTCAGATGGCTCAGGACCAATTTCTGATGGTGAGTTTCCCACTTGGAGGTTTGGATGTTATTCCTCTAAAATACATTTCAGGTAAAAATAATACAAATGCGAGTACCTGAGCAGATGACACTGGCATCCTCATGGTGAGCACAGTTATGTGTGCCCCAACCCTGGTGCGAGCACTGCCACAGAGAGGATTCGTTCCCTCTGCACTGCACGTCATCCAAGAGAACACTTCCAGAGCCTTCACCAAACCGGGCATTCGTGGGGGCCTCAATGGCCTGGCCACACCCAAGCTGTCTGCACACAACCTCTGCATCAGACATGTCCCAGGCATCATCACAGACTGTTCCCCATCTTCCATTGTAACGGACTTCAACGCGACCGGAACACCCGTTCTGTCCGTTCACCAGTCTCACTAATGGTCCTTGGAAAAACAGAGGGAAATTAATTTTCACCCAGCTCTTGAAATTCGGGGTTCTTTTCTAGTTATGAAGTTGGCTCGTGCGGTTTTATGAAAGTTACAAAGCGGATATTTTCCTTTTCCTAAAATTGTATATTATTTGCACATAAGTATTATAGTTTTGGCAACAACATTTACCTCTGCGGGTTTCTGCCATTTCACGGCAATTCGGGTGTGTATGCTGGAGAGAGGAGCCCAGTAACTGCACTGAGAAATTATGGGCGCCTCTTTAACTCAGGAGGGAGAAGATAAGAAGAAGACCATTATTGAAAGGACAGCTGAGAAAAGGCTTACCACTTGGAGGGGGCCCGTTTGTTGGAGGTGATGGAGCTGGCAATGGAAAAAGATAAGGACAGTCTTAAAAATGATTCAAGATGATTAAAAGCCATCTTTATTAGGTGGACATTTGAATACTTTTTACGACGTACAATTGCAAGAATGAAAGACAAGAGACATTCACAAACTAGAAGATAATCACCGAAGGAGCGTGAATGAAGAACAAGATATATTCAAAACTACAAACCCAAATGGAGAACGTGTGAGTGCTAATGTAGCGGATAGATTCATACCCTCAGTGGATTGGGCACACAGGGAGACCTGTAACACACTCTCAGCAGTGGGTTACCTACTTCTTCTGGTCAAAAAAGCTGATCCCAAGCATCGTCGGGCACAGCAATTGAAATTCAGGACAAGCCTGGTCTCACATGACAGCGTCCACCTCTTCAATACACCAGAGGTTGAAGCACAACCTCCAGAGCTAAAAGTACGAGGTGCTGAAGGTTGATTTTGAGATTCAAAAGGCTCTTGCAGGGGTTGTAACACACTCATATCCTCTGTGGATCGGCAGAGAGGAGGACACTTAACGAGACAGTGACCCAAGTGTTATGTTAATGCCAAAATTAAGTAAGTCTGGGCCAGGCAATTGGGGAAAGGAATTTGGATATATGGGAGATGAGCTTGTACCATGTGTCTTATTGCTCATTGCTCTGGGAAAACCCATTAGATCAGTTTCCGGCTTGGAGGAAACCTTTCCATGCTTCTCTTTACACCATAGAGTTCAAGTTCTTGATGGGAGACTAGGATTTCTGCACTCCCACTTGAGGAAAGTAAAGGAGAAATCCCAAAGACCGTTGAAGTCATGCGATGTTAACGGAGTACACACCATCCTCCCAGATCTTCGTATGGATCACTGGGCAACTGAGCTCCATCTGCCTACTTGGCAACATGACTTCAGTGAAGCCACAAACACACACACACACACACACACACACACTCTTGCCCTCAGATGGCTCAGGACCAATTTCTGATGGTGAGTTTCCCACTTGGAGGTTTGGATGTTATTCCTCTAAAATACATTTCAGGTAAAAATAATACAAATGCGAGTACCTGAGCAGATGACACTGGCATCCTCATGGTGAGCACAGTTATGTGTGCCCCAACCCTGGTGCGAGCACTGCCACAGAGAGGATTCGTTCCCTCTGCACTGCACGTCATCCAAGAGAACACTTCCAGAGCCTTCACCAAACCGGGCATTCGTGGGGGCCTCAATGGCCTGGCCACACCCAAGCTGTCTGCACACAACCTCTGCATCAGACATGTCCCAGGCATCATCACAGACTGTTCCCCATCTTCCATTGTAACGGACTTCAACGCGACCGGAACACCCGTTCTGTCCGTTCACCAGTCTCACTAATGGTCCTTGGAAAAACAGAGGGAAATTAATTTTCACCCAGCTCTTGAAATTCGGGGTTCTTTTCTAGTTATGAAGTTGGCTCGTGTGGTTTTATGAAAGTTACAAAGCGGATATTTTCCTTTTCCTAAAATTGTATATTATTTGCACATAAGTATTATAGTTTTGGCAACAACATTTACCTCTGCGGGTTTCTGCCATTTCACGGCAATTCGGGTGTGTATGCTGGAGAGAGGAGCCCAGTAACTGCACTGAGAAATTATGGGCGCCTCTTTAACTCAGGAGGGAGAAGATAAGAAGAAGACCATTATTGAAAGGACAGCTGAGAAAAGGCTTACCACTTGGAGGGGGCCCGTTTGTTGGAGGTGATGGAGCTGGCAATGGAAAAAGATAAGGACAGTCTTAAAAATGATTCAAGATGATTAAAAGCCATCTTTATTAGGTGGACATTTGAATACTTTTTACGACGTACAGTTGCAAGAATGAAAGACAAGAGACATTCACAAACTAGAAGATAATCACCGAAGGAGCGTGAATGAAGAACAAGATATATTCAAAACTACAAACCCAAATGGAGAACGTGTGAGTGCTAATGTAGCGGATAGATTCATACCCTCAGTGGATTGGGCACACAGGGAGACCTGTAACACACTCTCAGCAGTGGGTTACCTACTTCTTCTGGTCAAAAAAGCTGATCCCAAGCATCGTCGGGCACAGCAATTGAAATTCAGGACAAGCCTGGTCTCACATGACAGCGTCCACCTCCTCAATACACCAGAGGTTGAAACATAACCTCCAGAGCTAAAAGTACGAGGTGCTGAAGGTTGATTTTGAGACTCAAAAGGCTCTTGCCGGGGTTGTAACACACTCATATCCTCTGTGGATCGGCAGAGAGGAGGATACTTAACGAGACAGTGACCCAAGTGTTATGTTAATGCCAAAATTAAGTAAGTCTGGGCCAGGCAATTGGGGAAAGGAATTTGGATATATGTGAGATGAGCTTGTACCATGTGTCTTATTGCTCATTGCTCTGGGAAAACCCATTAGATCAGTTTCTGGCTTGGAGGAAACCTTTCCATGCTTCTCTTTACACCATAGAGTTCAAGTTCTTGATGGGGGACTAGGATTTCTGCACTCCCACTTGAGGAAAGTAAAGGAGAAATCCCAAAGACCGTTGAAGTCATGCGATGTTAACGGAGTACAAACCATCCTCCCAGGTCTTTGTATGGATCACTGGGCATCTGAGCTCCATCTGCCTACTTGGCAACATGACTTCAGTGAAGCCACAAACACACACACATACACACTCTTGCCCTCAGATGGCTCAGGACCAATTTCTGATGGTGAGTTTCCCACTTGGAGGTTTGGATGTTATTCCTCTAAAATACATTTCAGGTAAAAATAATACAAATGCGAGTACCTGAGCAGATGACACTGGCATCCTCATGGTGAGCACAGTTATGTGTGCCCCAACCCTGGTGCGAGCACTGCCACAGAGAGGATTCGTTCCCTCTGCACTGCACGTCATCCAAGAGAACACTTCCAGAGCCTTCACCAAACCGGGCATTCGTGGGGGCCTCAATGGCCTGGCCACACCCAAGCTGTCTGCACACAACCTCTGCATCAGACATGTCCCAGGCATCATCACAGACTGTTCCCCATCTTCCATTGTAACGGACTTCAACGCGACCGGAACACCCGTTCTGTCCGTTCACCAGTCTCACTAATGGTCCTTGGAAAAACAGAGGGAAATTAATTTTCACCCAGCTCTTGAAATTCGGGGTTCTTTTCTGGTTATGAAGTTGGCTCGTGTGGTTTTATGAAAGTTACAAAGCGGATATTTTCCTTTTCCTAAAATTGTATATTATTTGCACATAAGTATTATAGTTTTGGCAACAACATTTACCTCTGCGGGTTTCTGCCATTTCACGGCAATTCGGGTGTGTATGCTGGAGAGAGGAGCCCAGTAACTGCACTGAGAAATTATGGGCGCCTCTTTAACTCAGGAGGGAGAAGATAAGAAGAAGACCATTATTGAAAGGACAGCTGAGAAAAGGCTTACCACTTGGAGGGGACCCGTTTGTTGGAGGTGATGGAGCTGGCAATGGAAAAAGATAAGGACAGTCTTAAAAATGATTCAAGATGATTAAAAGCCATCTTTATTAGGTGGACATTTGAATACTTTTTATGACGTACAATTGCAAGAATGAAAGACAAGAGACATTCACAAACTAGAAGATAATCACCGAAGGAGCGTGAATGAAGAACAAGATATATTCAAAACTACAAACCCAAATGGAGAACGTGTGAGTGCTAATGTAGCGGATAGATTCATACCCTCAGTGGATTGGGCACACAGGGAGACCTGTAACACACTCTCAGCAGTGGGTTACCTACTTCTTCTGGTCAAAAAAGCTGATCCCAAGCATCGTCGGGCACAGCAATTGAAATTCAGGACAAGCTTGGTCTCACATGACAGCGTCCACCTCCTCAATACACCAGAGGTTGAAGCACAACCTCCAGAGCTAAAAGTACGAGGTGCTGAAGGTTGATTTTGAGACTCAAAAGGCTCTTGCCGGGGTTGTAACACACTCATATCCTCTGTGGATCGGCAGAGAGGAGGACACTTAACGAGACAGTGACCCAAGTGTTATGTTAATGCCAAAATTAAGTAAGCCTGGGCCAGGCAAATGGGGAAAGGAATTTGGATATATGGGAGATGAGCTTGTACCATGTGTCTTATTGCTCATTGCTCTGGGAAAACCCATTAGATCAGTTTCCGGCTTGGAGGAAACCTTTCCATGCTTCTCTTTACACCATAGAGTTCAAGTTCTTGATGGGGGACTAGGATTTCTGCACTCCCACTTGAGGAAAGTAAAGGAGAAATCCCAAAGACCGTTGAAGTCATGCGATGTTAACGGAGTACACACCATCCTCCCAGGTCTTTGTATGGATCACTGGGCAACTGAGCTCCATCTGCCTACTTGGCAACATGACTTCAGTGAAGCCACAAACACACACACACACACACACACACACTCTTGCCCTCAGATGGCTCAGGACCAATTTCTGATGGTGAGTTTCCCACTTGGAGGTTTGGATGTTATTCCTCTAAAATACATTTCAGGTAAAAATAATACAAATGCGAGTACCTGAGCAGATGACACTGGCATCCTCATGGTGAGCACAGTTATGTGTGCCCCAACCCTGGTGCGAGCACTGCCACAGAGAGGATTCGTTCCCTCTGCACTGCACGTCATCCAAGAGAACACTTCCAGAGCCTTCACCAAACCGGGCATTCGTGGGGGCCTCAATGGCCTGGCCACACCCAAGCTGTCTGCACACAACCTCTGCATCAGACATGTCCCAGGCATCATCACAGACTGTTCCCCATCTTCCATTGTAACGGACTTCAACGCGACCGGAACACCCGTTCTGTCCGTTCACCAGTCTCACTAATGGTCCTTGGAAAAACAGAGGGAAATTAATTTTCACCCAGCTCTTGAAATTTGGGGTTCTTTTCTAGTTATGAAGTTGGCTCGTGTGGTTTTATGAAAGTTACAAAGCGGATATTTTCCTTTTCCTAAAATTGTATATTATTTGCACATAAGTATTATAGT
Organism: Lepidochelys olivacea; assembly: GCF_965140295.1. NCBI lineage: Eukaryota > Metazoa > Chordata > Testudines > Cheloniidae > Lepidochelys > Lepidochelys olivacea. The sequence goes on from NC_140417.1 coordinate 106,690,109, forward strand.
TTTGGCAACAACATTTACCTCTGCGGGTTTCTGCCATTTCACGGCAATTCGGGTGTGTATGCTGGAGAGAGGAGCCCAGTAACTGCACTGAGAAATTATGGGCGCCTCTTTAACTCAGGAGGGAGAAGATAAGAAGAAGACCATTATTGAAAGGACAGCTGAGAAAAGGCTTACCACTTGGAGGGGGCCCGTTTGTTGGAGGTGATGGAGCTGGCAATGCAAAAAGATAAGGACAGTCTTAAAAATGATTCAAGATGATTAAAAGCCATCTTTATTAGGTGGACATTTGAATACTTTTTATGACGTACAATTGCAAGAATGAAAGACAAGAGACATTCACAAACTAGAAGATAATCACCGAAGGAGCGTGAATGAAGAACAAGATATATTCAAAACTACAAACCCAAATGGAGAACGTGTGAGTGCTAATGTAGCGGATAGATTCATACCCTCAGTGGATTGGGCACACAGGGAGACCTGTAACACACTCTCAGCAGTGGGTTACCTACTTCTTCTGGTCAAAAAAGCTGATCCCAAGCATCGTCGGGCACAGCAATTGAAATTCAGGACAAGCCTGGTCTCACATGACAGCGTCCACCTCCTCAATACACCAGAGGTTGAAGCACAACCTCCAGAGCTAAAAGTACGAGGTGCTGAAGGTTGATTTTGAGACTCAAAAGGCTCTTGCAGGGGTTGTAACACACTCATATCCTCTGTGGATCGGCAGAGAGGAGGACACTTAACGAGACAGTGACCCAAGTGTTAAGTTAATGCCAAAATTAAGTAAGTCTGGGCCAGGCAATTGGGGAAAGGAATTTGGATATATGTGAGATGAGCTTGTACCATGTGTCTTATTGCTCATTGCTCTGGGAAAACCCATTAGATCAGTTTCCGGCTTGGAGGAAACCTTTCCATGCTTCTCTTTACACCATAGAGTTCAAGTTCTTGATGGGGGACTAGGATTTCTGCACTCCCACTTGAGGAAAGTAAAGGAGAAATCCCAAAGACCGTTGAAGTCATGCGATGTTAACGGAGTACACACCATCCTCCCAGGTCTTTGTATGGATCACTGGGCAACTGAGCTCCATCTGCCTACTTGGCAACATGACTTCAGTGAAGCCACAAACACACACACACACACACACACACACACACTCTTGCCCTCAGATGGCTCAGGACCAATTTCTGATGGTGAGTTTCCCACTTGGAGGTTTGGATGTTATTCCTCTAAAATACATTTCAGGTAAAAATAATACAAATGCGAGTACCTGAGCAGATGACACTGGCATCCTCATGGTGAGCACAGTTATGTGTGCCCCAACCCTGGTGCGAGCACTGCCACAGAGAGGATTCGTTCCCTCTGCACTGCACGTCATCCAAGAGAACACTTCCAGAGCCTTCACCAAACCGGGCATTCGTGGGGGCCTCAATGGCCTGGCCACACCCAAGCTGTCTGCACACAACCTCTGCATCAGACATGTCCCAGGCATCATCACAGACTGTTCCCCATCTTCCATTGTAACGGACTTCAACGCGACCGGAACACCCGTTCTGTCCGTTCACCAGTCTCACTAATGGTCCTTGGAAAAACAGAGGGAAATTAATTTTCACCCAGCTCTTGAAATTTGGGGTTCTTTTCTAGTTATGAAGTTGGCTCGTGTGGTTTTATGAAAGTTACAAAGCGGATATTTTCCTTTTCCTAAAATTGTATATTATTTGCACATAAGTATTATAGTTTTGGCAACAACATTTACCTCTGCGGGTTTCTGCCATTTCACGGCAATTCGGGTGTGTATGCTGGAGAGAGGAGCCCAGTAACTGCACTGAGAAATTATGGGCGCCTCTTTAACTCAGGAGGGAGAAGATAAGAAGAAGACCATTATTGAAAGGACAGCTGAGAAAAGGCTTACCACTTGGAGGGGGCCCGTTTGTTGGAGGTGATGGAGCTGGCAATGCAAAAAGATAAGGACAGTCTTAAAAATGATTCAAGATGATTAAAAGCCATCTTTATTAGGTGGACATTTGAATACTTTTTATGACGTAGAATTGCAAGAATGAAAGACAAGAGACATTCACAAACTAGAAGATAATCACCGAAGGAGCGTGAATGAAGAACAAGATATATTCAAAACTACAAACCCAAATGGAGAACGTGTGAGTGCTAATGTAGCGGATAGATTCATACCCTCAGTGGATTGGGCACACAGGGAGACCTGTAACACACTCTCAGCAGTGGGTTACCTACTTCTTCTGGTCAAAAAAGCTGATCCCAAGCATCGTCGGGCACAGCAATTGAAATTCAGGACAAGCCTGGTCTCACATGACAGCGTCCACCTCCTCAATACACCAGAGGTTGAAGCACAACCTCCAGAGCTAAAAGTACGAGGTGCTGAAGGTTGATTTTGAGACTCAAAAGGCTCTTGCAGGGGTTGTAACACACTCATATCCTCTGTGGATCGGCAGAGAGGAGGACACTTAACGAGACAGTGACCCAAGTGTTAAGTTAATGCCAAAATTAAGTAAGTCTGGGCCAGGCAATTGGGGAAAGGAATTTGGATATATGTGAGATGAGCTTGTACCATGTGTCTTATTGCTCATTGCTCTGGGAAAACCCATTAGATCAGTTTCCGGCTTGGAGGAAACCTTTCCATGCTTCTCTTTACACCATAGAGTTCAAGTTCTTGATGGGGGACTAGGATTTCTGCACTCCCACTTGAGGAAAGTAAAGGAGAAATCCCAAAGACCGTTGAAGTCATGCGATGTTAACGGAGTACACACCATCCTCCCAGGTCTTTGTATGGATCACTGGGCAACTGAGCTCCATCTGCCTACTTGGCAACATGACTTCAGTGAAGCCACAAACACACACACACACACACACACACACACACTCTTGCCCTCAGATGGCTCAGGACCAATTTCTGATGGTGAGTTTCCCACTTGGAGGTTTGGATGTTATTCCTCTAAAATACATTTCAGGTAAAAATAATACAAATGCGAGTACCTGAGCAGATGACACTGGCATCCTCATGGTGAGCACAGTTATGTGTGCCCCAACCCTGGTGCGAGCACTGCCACAGAGAGGATTCGTTCCCTCTGCACTGCACGTCATCCAAGAGAACACTTCCAGAGCCTTCACCAAACCGGGCATTCGTGGGGGCCTCAATGGCCTGGCCACACCCAAGCTGTCTGCACACAACCTCTGCATCAGACATGTCCCAGGCATCATCACAGACTGTTCCCCATCTTCCATTGTAACGGACTTCAACGCGACCGGAACACCCGTTCTGTCCGTTCACCAGTCTCACTAATGGTCCTTGGAAAAACAGAGGGAAATTAATTTTCACCCAGCTCTTGAAATTTGGGGTTCTTTTCTAGTTATGAAGTTGGCTCCTGTGGTTTTATGAAAGTTACAAAGCGGATATTTTCCTTTTCCTAAAATTGTATATTATTTGCACATAAGTATTATAGTTTTGGCAACAACATTTACCTCTGCGGGTTTCTGCCATTTCACGGCAATTCGGGTGTGTATGCTGGAGAGAGGAGCCCAGTAACTGCACTGAGAAATTATGGGCGCCTCTTTAACTCAGGAGGGAGAAGATAAGAAGAAGACCATTATTGAAAGGACAGCTGAGAAAAGGCTTACCACTTGGAGGGGGCCCGTTTGTTGGAGGTGATGGAGCTGGCAATGCAAAAAGATAAGGACAGTCTTAAAAATGATTCAAGATGATTAAAAGCCATCTTTATTAGGTGGACATTTGAATACTTTTTATGACGTAGAATTGCAAGAATGAAAGACAAGAGACATTCACAAACTAGAAGATAATCACCGAAGGAGCGTGAATGAAGAACAAGATATATTCAAAACTACAAACCCAAATGGAGAACGTGTGAGTGCTAATGTAGCGGATAGATTCATACCCTCAGTGGATTGGGCACACAGGGAGACCTGTAACACACTCTCAGCAGTGGGTTACCTACTTCTTCTGGTCAAAAAAGCTGATCCCAAGCATCGTCGGGCACAGCAATTGAAATTCAGGACAAGCCTGGTCTCACATGACAGCGTCCACCTCCTCAATACACCAGAGGTTGAAGCACAACCTCCAGAGCTAAAAGTACGAGGTGCTGAAGGTTGATTTTGAGACTCAAAAGGCTCTTGCAGGGGTTGTAACACACTCATATCCTCTGTGGATCGGCAGAGAGGAGGACACTTAACGAGACAGTGACCCAAGTGTTAAGTTAATGCCAAAATTAAGTAAGTCTGGGCCAGGCAATTGGGGAAAGGAATTTGGATATATGTGAGATGAGCTTGTACCATGTGTCTTATTGCTCATTGCTCTGGGAAAACCCATTAGATCAGTTTCCGGCTTGGAGGAAACCTTTCCATGCTTCTCTTTACACCATAGAGTTCAAGTTCTTGATGGGGGACTAGGATTTCTGCACTCCCACTTGAGGAAAGTAAAGGAGAAATCCCAAAGACCGTTGAAGTCATGCGATGTTAACGGAGTACACACCATCCTCCCAGGTCTTTGTATGGATCACTGGGCAACTGAGCTCCATCTGCCTACTTGGCAACATGACTTCAGTGAAGCCACAAACACACACACACACACACACACACACACACTCTTGCCCTCAGATGGCTCAGGACCAATTTCTGATGGTGAGTTTCCCACTTGGAGGTTTGGATGTTATTCCTCTAAAATACATTTCAGGTAAAAATAATACAAATGCGAGTACCTGAGCAGATGACACTGGCATCCTCATGGTGAGCACAGTTATGTGTGCCCCAACCCTGGTGCGAGCACTGCCACAGAGAGGATTCGTTCCCTCTGCACTGCACGTCATCCAAGAGAACACTTCCAGAGCCTTCACCAAACCGGGCATTCGTGGGGGCCTCAATGGCCTGGCCACACCCAAGCTGTCTGCACACAACCTCTGCATCAGACATGTCCCAGGCATCATCACAGACTGTTCCCCATCTTCCATTGTAACGGACTTCAACGCGACCGGAACACCCGTTCTGTCCGTTCACCAGTCTCACTAATGGTCCTTGGAAAAACAGAGGGAAATTAATTTTCACCCAGCTCTTGAAATTTGGGGTTCTTTTCTAGTTATGAAGTTGGCTCGTGTGGTTTTATGAAAGTTACAAAGCGGATATTTTCCTTTTCCTAAAATTGTATATTATTTGCACATAAGTATTATAGTTTTGGCAACAACATTTACCTCTGCGGGTTTCTGCCATTTCACGGCAATTCGGGTGTGTATGCTGGAGAGAGGAGCCCAGTAACTGCACTGAGAAATTATGGGCGCCTCTTTAACTCAGGAGGGAGAAGATAAGAAGAAGACCATTATTGAAAGGACAGCTGAGAAAAGGCTTACCACTTGGAGGGGGCCCGTTTGTTGGAGGTGATGGAGCTGGCAATGCAAAAAGATAAGGACAGTCTTAAAAATGATTCAAGATGATTAAAAGCCATCTTTATTAGGTGGACATTTGAATACTTTTTATGACGTACAATTGCAAGAATGAAAGACAAGAGACATTCACAAACTAGAAGATAATCACCGAAGGAGCGTGAATGAAGAACAAGATATATTCAAAACTACAAACCCAAATGGAGAACGTGTGAGTGCTAATGTAGCGGATAGATTCATACCCTCAGTGGATTGGGCACACAGGGAGACCTGTAACACACTCTCAGCAGTGGGTTACCTACTTCTTCTGGTCAAAAAAGCTGATCCCAAGCATCGTCGGGCACAGCAATTGAAATTCAGGACAAGCCTGGTCTCACATGACAGCGTCCACCTCCTCAATACACCAGAGGTTGAAGCACAACCTCCAGAGCTAAAAGTACGAGGTGCTGAAGGTTGATTTTGAGACTCAAAAGGCTCTTGCAGGGGTTGTAACACACTCATATCCTCTGTGGATCGGCAGAGAGGAGGACACTTAACGAGACAGTGACCCAAGTGTTAAGTTAATGCCAAAATTAAGTAAGTCTGGGCCAGGCAATTGGGGAAAGGAATTTGGATATATGGGAGATGAGCTTGTACCATGTGTCTTATTGCTCATTGCTCTGGGAAAACCCATTAGATCAGTTTCCGGCTTGGAGGAAACCTTTCCATGCTTCTCTTTACACCATAGAGTTCAAGTTCTTGATGGGGGACTAGGATTTCTGCACTCCCACTTGAGGAAAGTAAAGGAGAAATCCCAAAGACCGTTGAAGTCATGCGATGTTAACGGGGTACACACCATCCTCCCAGGTCTTTGTATGGTTCACTGGGCAACTGAGCTCCATCTGCCTACTTGGCAACATGACTTCAGTGAAGCCACAAACACACACACACACACTCTTGCCCTCAGATGGCTCAGGACCAATTTCTGATGGTGAGTTTCCCACTTGGAGGTTTGGATGTTATTCCTCTAAAATACATTTCAGGTAAAAATAATACAAATGCGAGTACCTGAGCAGATGACACTGGCATCCTCATGGTGAGCACAGTTATGTGTGCCCCAACCCTGGTGCGAGCACTGCCACAGAGAGGATTCGTTCCCTCTGCACTGCACGTCATCCAGGAGAACACTTCCAGAGCCTTCACCAAACCGTGCATTCGTGGGGGCCTCAATGGCCTGGCCACACCCAAGTTGCCTGCACACAACCTGTGCATCATTTATGTCCCAGGCATCATCACAGACTGTTCCCCAGCTTCCATGGTAATCGACTTCAACGCGACCGGAACACCCATCCTGTCCATTCACCAGTCTCAGTGATGTGGAAATACCCAGTTGAGTTGAGGTTGTGTAAACCGAATAGGCTGACAAGAGACATGAGAGAAAATAAGGTCCTAATTCTGTTATATCTACTAGGATCTGTTAACTGGATGAAGGGTTTTTTTTGTGTGTTTATTTGTTTTTTAATCACAGAAATCCCATTGATGGCTAGATCTTTTATTATGAACAGATTCCGCTGAATGTAGTTGAGTGAAGAGTCATTCGTAAGTCAGTAATGGTTCCTGGATTCTTTGCCTGGCCCCAAACCCATTGGTCTGGGCCTGCCCTGTTAATGGTCTCCAAGGTACTAGCCACTAGCTGGGGATTACTGGAGTGCAATGCGATCATGCTTCGGTCCTTCCACTTTCCACCAGACACACCATCAGCACTCGGTTCTCTGGGGAGAGTGGCATATAGGAGTTGAGTCCAAGTACTTGATACCTGTTGGTGTCTCTCCTAGACCACAAAAATACCCAGACAGGGTTTGTGAGGAATCAAATACATCCACCTGTATGTATCTGGTGATCTGCATTGACTCTAAGACTTTGAATTATTAATCACAGCTGAAAATAATCAGTTTCTTTGTTTGATATTTATCTTGTGCTCTATATGTGCATAGCACTTTATAAAGAAGTTAAAAAAAACCAAATGAGTAATTTCCTCTGCACTCAAAAAATTATTTAAACCATCATTTGACTGCTGGCTATATAAATGTTAAGCAATTTTTAGAAACATATTGAAGTTTAAGGGGGAAATAGGGAGTGGAGATATAAATATATGGTGGGAAAATACTAGTAACTTAACAATATGCATATCTTTATGTGTGATCATAAAGAGAGTGTCTGTAAAATTTATCTTAATTCCTAATATATAATCTTTGTCCTTATCTTTAAAATGATGATCATAACATAATGATAATTAATGTGATAATTTTTTCACCCATAGGCTAGTGTGTCAGCTATAGTGAATTATATCTCGTAGTGGCATTCTGAAGTAATAAATGATGAAGAAACTGAAAAGATGGGGTAAAAGCTTCTGAGACAGTATAATGGATGAAGAAAGAAAGGACGCTACTGATAACTAAGATCAAAGACTATCTGGTGCTCTACCGCCTCTTGAGGTCTTCATTGCAGAATTTGCCCAGGATCTTAACTGAGTGTTGCCTCTCTGATCCAAGTTTAATGGTTCTTTCAACTTGGGCTAGTATGCATGGCTGGAGGTATGCGCTAGAGACTGGTTCTGCTTTCAGTTGGGTTGGTAACCTGCTTCCTTGGCAGTGAGGACACAGGCTAAATCATTTGAGTGCTGATAATCCTCAAATGCCTTTTCCTGTGCCCAGAAGGGCAGACAAGTTCTCTTACAATTCACTGGGAAAGAACGATAGAGTGGCTCAGCTTACTGCGGCACAAAGGACTATGGGTCATGTCCCCAGAAATCCTAGTGACATACATGGTGGTGTGCAGAACCATACAGACTAACACGGCTGCTACTCTGAAAACAGTAACTCGGGTATGGCTTTACAGCCTGGCTGCTCACACTTGGGCTACGCTAACCCACATGCTCAGACCCTGGTGCCGATCATCCCAGGCTAACTTCAATGAGGACATACCCTTCGGGTCCTATCACCTTTATCTCCTAAAGTACTGAGTTACAGCACTTGCATTGTACACTGCTACAACCTCCATGTCTGAGGGGGTTTTAACTCCGAGATTCTATTGTACTGTTTATAAAAGCTACATTGCTTATCAGAGACTCAGTCCTGCAAGCCTTTGCTCATTTGAGTAGTCTCAATGATATTGAAGTCTTGAGTTTGCAGGATTTTAGGTCCCACATGAATTTTTCACAATTTTCCCACTCCGAGATCACTTGAAATACCAATAGAGGCTTTAAAGACCTAATCTGATTAAATCACATCAGATCCTAGTGAAGTCAGGTCAAGTCACAATGGGAATCCATTGAATAAAGACAAAGATTATTAGATTTCTGCTGTGCTTGGATTTGACCACCTCCTTGTAGTCCATTTTAATCCTCTTTGATGATGAACACAGCTAAGGGCGGCTTCTCTCTTGTTTTAGACCTAATTAAATGTAACCATCTTTTTCATCCTAAACTAAGTACATTCATCTATTTCTTCTTCTAATTGATAGACAAGCCCTTATCAGTAACATCCATGCTTATCCTTTGAGATCAGAATCTCTTATTCAAGCTAACAAGATTACCTGAAGTTTTTGATGTAAAGTTTGAAGAAACAAAGGCTCAGTATTTTTAACCTATATGCTGCTGTTTTGTCTCCTCGTCTCTGACACTCTGCTCCTTGTCATCTCTATATACATTTTAGAACCTCAAATCTACTGGGTGACCTAACTGATGTTCCTGAAATGCGGCACTCCCCTGCAATGGTTGTAATACAGAAAAAAAAATCACCAACATTACTGCTTTCCATTTCCAATTTAGAATATGCTCTCTGGGAAATTGACCTCAGTCATGGCACCAAGAGATAAACTGAAATAGAAGTTTCATTGTACTAAGCCATTTAGCAATTTTCAGTAATATTTTTACTTCTATTAGGTTCAGTTGCCATCAGTTCCCAACAAGTCACGTCTATCTACGCCTGTAATAAAATCCAGCCTTTAATATTTTTATACAAGAATGAGAAAAACATCTGATAAATTTTAGACATAATACCTGGGTCATGCAAGATAGCGGCACTTATTAGTAGCATCCAGGTGAAAATCATTTGAGGTCCCATTTTTCACAGAGTTTTCTGCTTACCTAAACAGATGTAGTCTCAGAATTTATATGAATTCTAGTCTATATAGGAGAGGGCGTGCCATGTAATTTGATCTTGCTTCTTGCACTTCCAAGTCAATGCCAAGGAAGTTTTCCCAGGAGGTTATTTTCATTTCACAATGTAACAATGTACATCTATAGATCTAGATATCCACAGATGGCTATCGCTTCAGAGAAGACATTGGACTGATTCCAAACAGCCACCAAATACCTTTGTGGTCACTCTGATGTGATTGTTCCAGGAAGTGGTGGCTTTCAGATGTAATGACACCAAGTAAGGATGGCATAACATCAACTAATAAGCTTTCCAAATGCCAAAGTGTCACACTGGAGGAGTCTATTATTGCAGGAATTACATCAAAAGATTGTGGAAAGGTCTCAATTAACAAATTCCCACCTTGTCTCAGAACACTCCAGTGAAACAAAATACTCCGCTGCTCATTGGTACCTGAATTTTCTCCAAGTGGCTTTGGCTCCTGTTTAGCCTGGAGCGAATATCTCTGTTTATTCATGAACATTGTCCTGCCTTTCAATTAATTGTTTTTGATCTGAGACCTGGTGTAGTAATGAAACAGTTTCTCATAAATGATGATGGCCCACACAGGAGGAAGTGTCTGTTCCCTGATCAGTATAAGTAGGGGCATAGCGAGCAGATCGAGGGACGTGATCGTTCCCCTCTATTCGACATTGGTGAGGCCTCATCTGGAGTACTGTGTCCAGTTTTGGGCCCCACACTTCAAGAAGGATGTGGATAAATTGGAGAGAGTCCAGCGAAGGGCAATAAAAATGATTAGGGGTCTGGAACACATGAGTTATGAGGAGAGGCTGAGGGAGCTGGGATTGTTTAGCCTGCAGAAGAGAAGAATGAGGGGGGATTTGATAGCTGCTTTCAACTACCTGAAAGGGGGTTCCAAAGAGGATGGCTCTAGACTGTTCTCAATGGTAGCAGATGACAGAACGAGGAGTAATGGTCTCAAGTTGCAGTGGGGGAGGTTTAGATTGGATATTAGGAAAAACTTTTTCACTAAGAGGGTGGTGAAACACTGGAATGCGTTACCTAGGGAGGTGGTAGAATCTCCTTCCTTAGAGGTTTTTAAGGTCAGGCTTGACAAAGCCCTGGCTGGGATGATTTAACTGGGAATTGGTCCTGCTTTGAGCAGGGGGTTGGACTAGATGACCTTCTGGGGTCCCTTCCAACCCTGATATTCTATGATTCTATGATTCTATGATCCTGTGGCACTGGAGCTGTTTCTATGCCATGTCCAAGGTAGATCAGAGCAGTTTTGGGGCTCTTCCAATCTATGCTTATTTGTCATAATCTTCAACCTGCCATGTGTGTCATCATTTATTGCTGGAAAACAGCCGTGGAGATCCTGTTGCTTTCTGCTCCCTTTTAACCCTAGAACTATTAAAAGGAACTAAGAAAAGGAGGACTTGTGGCACCTTAGAGACGAACCGATTTATTTGGGCATGAGCTTTCGTGAGCTACAGCTCACTGCATCCGATGAAGCGAGCCGTAGCTCACGAAAGCTCACGCTCAGATAAATCGGTTCGTCTCTAAGGTGCCACAAGTCCTCCTTTTCTTTTTGCGACGACAGCCTAACCCGGCTGCTGCTCTGAAAGGAATTAGTTACACATTAGGTGTTCACTCAAAAGTATGATCATCATACTGTGGATGTATCACAAGCTCAAGACACCACTTAAAGGTCACCCATATTGTCTACCTCATAGTCCTATAGTACAACTTCATGAACTTTGTTTCTTACCATTTGGATCAAACTCTGAGGTGCAGGCTGAACAAAATGTCTTGGGTATTTTTAATAAAAGCAGAAGAAATGAAGGGTTATGTTCACAAAAACCAAGGAGGAGGATACGGTGATGGCGGAACTCCCTCCCTCCCGCCCACCTTAGACTCTTTAGCCCAGTGTTTAGGGCACTCACTGGGATATGGTAGACCCAGATTTAAAACTCCACTCAGAAGCAGAGACTGCAACACAGGCCTCTCACATGTGAGGTGAGGCCTCTAATCACCAGGATATTAGATATTCCGGAGTGGATGTCTCTCAATCTCTCCTGTTGAAGGTGTTCCAACTTTGTATAAGTGAAATAAGTGAAAAACTAAAGAGTCATCAGTCCCAGTCCCATTGAAAAAGAGACATTAATTCTATGGGCCTGATTCTCCATTGACTTCACAGGAGTTATTCCTGATATACACTAGTATCAATGAATGGGGAATGAGGCCCTATTAGTCAACCTAGAAAAACAAACACTGCTCTCACTATAGTAAAATAAGGAATTTAGGGAAAAATCACAAATGATTCTGGACAAAACCTGAAGTCTTTACCAAGGCAAGTCTCCCATGTAATCAATAGGAGTCTTTCCTGAATAAAGACCTCAGGATTTAGTCTAAAATGTTAAAAGCCTGAATATTCTCAATGAAATGACTAATTGAACAAGCAGTTTAGCATTGCTTCCTCCAAGGATAGGAATTCAGATTAAAATCAGTTTGCAAAAACCAGACTATTCCCTTTATAAGTGAAATCAGACTGTAACAGAACAAATGATGTTGGCGTTATGCCGACAGCTTTATGAGGGTCAGCCCTTGTGCAAACACTGCCTAAGATAGAATTAATTCTCTTTGCACTGCATGTCACCAAGGGGAATATTTCTTGAACCTCGACCAAAATAAACATGTCCTGAAATGGCTTGCTCACACTTGTGCATCATTTAAGTCCCAGACATCACAGACTGTTCCCCAATTTCCTTTACAATATATTTCAATACGACTCTCACATTTGCTCCTTCAGTCTCAGTGACATTTCTTGGAAAGAAAAAAGAACATAACTGACGCTTTGTTTTTCAGTAAATTAATGCAACATTTCTGTGGGCTGAGAAAAGTTCATGAAGAAGGAGTTAAACCATCAAAGTGTGACTGAGTTTCCTGTGAATCTAATGAAACATGTTTCAGAATTTATATACTTACCGATCTGAAGGGTGTGCTGTGCAATTAGATCTTTGTTCTCTAACTTAATGGATTCTTACAAAACAAATGCGCTATGGGATACATTTAAAACATGTTTTTTTGCAAAGGTTTGTTTATAATAACTCTGGTTTTAGTTCATCTTAATTTTTTTAAAATAATTTCTTCTTCCACAGACAGAGTTAGATTCTCTCCTCAGTGTTCCTAGAGAACAGCCACTTACATCAAAGGGAGCTTGATGTGTGCACTCAGAGAGAAAAGGGATATTTTAAAGCTAGGAAATTTTCCATCTTTCCATTTTCCTATAGTTCTATTTCTACAGAGCAGAAATGGACCAGAATCTAGAGATCCCCTATTGGCAAGTACAAAAAGCCAAGCGCATACCAATGGATTACAAGGCTGGGGGGCATCATTTGTTATGGGGCCAAGGGGCTGTTGCCAACCCTGACTTTGGTTTGTGCCCCCTGACTTTTCATAGGTCTATATGCTCCATTATGTCTTCCACTACCCTGCTAATTTTGGTTGTGGTCATTCGGAAAGCAACACCCATTCTACCCACCCTCCAAATTTTTCTGAAATGACCCCACTGGTCAGACCCTCAGCTGGTATAAGTCAATGTAACTCTACTGACTTCAATGAAGTGACACTGGTTTACAGTGCCTAAGACTCCAGCCCTCTGAGTCGAACTGCTATGGGATGATGCCTGCCGGTGGTGTCTTCTAGGAGATGGTTCCAGCGATGATGTTAAAGACCACCCTTTTATATTTCTTATTCAGCGTGTACATTTCTGGAAGTAGCATTTAGAGTCCTGCAATGGGTGGTGCCAGATGAGCTGCTGCAGCATCTTCAAGTCCCACTGATTTCAATGGGGGAACCTGAGGACTATCGGCACCTTGCAGGGGGCACTCAAGACTTCACACAGTCAGGCTCTTGGAGAGCAAGTACTTTCCATAACAGTTGTAAAGGAAAAGGATTAGGGAAAGATCAATCAATCTTTATTTTCTGGCAGATAATATTTTTAAGGAGCTAGTTTATTGCCAAAAATGTATCTACAGTTTAATGTAATAATAAGCTAAAAGTTTCGAAAGGTTAAGTTTCAGTTTAACAGATAAGTTTTGATTTCCTGCAGGGGAAAACCGCAGAGAAAGACATTTCTACTGATCTTCACAGCATTGGCATGTAACAACTTCCTTGTCTCCTATAATAACTCAGACCTCTTAGACAAATACAACAAACACTTATGAAACAAAGAAAGCCTGTTTGAAGTTTGACATAGGGAGGGCACTGATCAAGTGCTTTGGTTAACACATACAATGATGCACACTAAAAAACTTTCCACTGCATGGTCCAAGTTTTTTATTCATTTAAAAAGAAAACAATTTTTTTTTGGCTATGATCTTGCAATTGGACAGATTGCTGAGCCTGATCATGTGGATCAGGTTACTAGATTAGGGCCTTAGAGCCCAGATCTATCATGCTTAATCATGTTGACTAGTACTTTACCATACAAGGAGCTGCAAGCAGAGCAAATCTGTGTCCAAAAATGCACAGGAAATGTACAGTTTTTTGTTTGTATTTCATTCAGTTTTCCAAACAGCAAAATGTACTCATTAGGCCAGACAGGAACTACAATTTGGTAATAAGCAATCAATATAGTATAGAAAAAAAATCAGATATGTGACAGATCAATTCAGTAAACAGCATAGGAACCACTCAGAAAACCTAAAAAGCATTTAAGAATTGTGCTTAAACCATGTTAGAATGAGACATACATTCTGCATTTATTCAACTTTATTCAAATGTTGCCCATTTATGCTGAAAAATGATGAATTAAAGGCTAAAATGAAAACAAATGAAGTAAAAAAATCTAACCCTGAACAAAAAAATGAGCATGATTTATTTAGTATTTTATCCTATGCAATGATTTCCAAACTGAAATTAATTTGCAATAGCCACAGTTCTACAATTAAGCCAAAAATTTCGAACATAGGTACCTGCAATGAGGAACATATATTCATAGTAGGCACTAGGCACGTAAGTGGAAATCAGTGGGAGCTTCCATATGCTCTGCACCTTTGAAAGTCAAGTCACTTATTTTGACATCAAGCCGTAAGGCAAACTGTGACCATCAGGAGGATGCCAGTGTTACCTGTTCTGGAATTTAATAAGTCAAAGTTATACAAGAACCACCCTCTGTGATAACAATTCACACAAAGGGTCTATCTCCTCTACACTGCAAATCATCCAGGAAAACTCAGCCTGAGCCCTGGCCAAAATGGGCACTTTGAGGTGCCAAAATGGCCTTTCCACAACTTAGCTGTCTGCACATCTCCTGTGCTTCTCTCCTGTCCCAGCCATCATCACATACTGTTCCCCAGCATCTGCTGTAATAAATTTCAACACAGCCTGCACACCTGTTCTCTCCATTCACCAGCCTCAAGAACGTATCTTCAACACACTGGAAAAAATGCATGCCAGTAAGCAGAGAGACATGTTTTCTATTAGCAGTTGCAGAATGGTTACATGCCATTGTGGGCAGTCTTGTCATACCATCCCCTCCATACACTTATCAATCTCAGTCTTGAAGCCAGTTAGGTTTTTTGCCCCCCACTACTACCTTGGAAGGCTGTTCCAGAACTTCACTCCTCTGACAGTTAGAAACCTTCATCTAATTTCAAGCCAAAAGTTGTTGATGACCAGTTTATAGCCATTTGTTCTTGCATCCACATTGGCACTTAACTCCTCTCCCTCCCTGGTATTTATCCCTCTGATGTATTTGTAGGGAGCAGTCATATCTCCCAGAGGCTCCACCCCAATTGCTCATTTTTCTGGACTGGGAGTAGGGCTGGGGTCAGGCTGTTCACTCTTGTGCTGGCTGCTGCTTGGCTTGGCCTGGCAGGATGATCAGGTTGATTCCTGCCATCAGCTGGGTGAGCTGCTGGCCCCTTATTGGGTGGCTAGCTCTGCACACTCTTGCCATTTGCTCCATGACTGGGCAAGGGGCTTTGATCCTGGCTCTTGCTCTTGTTCCCTGGTTACTGCTGACAGGCCCTTGCAATCAGATGCATACAGCACTGCCCACTGTCACTTCAGATATGGGCAGGGGATTATGCTCCAGGCTACATCTCTTGTGGTTAGAGTAGTCTGGGCTGGGTCTACCATGTAGGTCATCCTTTACCATACAGATGCAGACTTCAGTGTTTCCTCAGCTCTTCCACTCAGGAGATATAAGCTCTTAAGCCCAAGTGGTTGAGAGAGCAATTAGAACCAGGAGCTTCCTGGCTACAACAGATGACTGAGCAGGCCTGGAGCAAGGGATTGGATAGGAATGAATGCAAGAGAGACAGGCAGGGTCAGTTAAGGATGGACAATACCAGGACATGTTTGTAAAGAGAGGGAAGTGAGCCAGAGGAGTGGGAAAGGCTTGGTATGAGGGAGTGAAAGCGGTAGTGTGGAAGGAAAGGCAGTAGGCTGGAGGTTAAAGAATGGAAGTAACGTGCTGAGGGGTTAGAAACGGAGGATAGACTGGAGACAGGGAAGAGAAGGGAGGGTGATGGGAGAGGGAAATCCAGGAAGGTCACACTGGAGCTTGACACACTTCACTTTGCTGAGATTCCCCTACGCAGAGAGGGAATGCGGAAGAAGGGTTTGAGAGAGGAAGGCAGCAAACAGCTGGTGGGTTTTGTGAGCATTGAACTCAGGGAGGAAGGAGAAGAAGTTGTTTTATGAAGAATATGGCAGAGTTGAAAGATAAGGCTATGAATTTGCAACTGTAGAAACTTGCTGTCCCAGGATTTCCTATCCCCAGGCATTCAGCAGTGTGGGAGCAGCCGCTGAGGCAGTAAATGAGGAGTGAGCCAGGCCTGGGACTGGTGGGAAGCACAGTGTGGTAAAAGCATGGGACAAAAGTCCAGTGTGGAGTAGAGAATTAAACTGAGGGAGTTGACCATGGAGGCAGCCGTGATGAGAGAGCATAAGAGTGGATAAAAGTCATCAGGGAACTCAGCTAAGCTGGAGGTCCAACATGAGTAGCCTGCACAAGTCCAAACACAGGAATTAAGGATGCTATTAACAAAGATTCTGATGATTCAGAAATGCATCTCAATTTCCAGAGCTCAAAGAAGATTACTTAAACTAGCTTCTTGCAGCTAATATGTTTGCCCATAACATGTTAATGTATCACTCAACAATAATTGATTTGCAACAGTAAATACTTAACATGCATAAAAAAAATCAGAAGGTACCTGAACAGATGACACCAGCATCTTTGTGGTGATCACAGTTATGTCTGTACCACCCCCCGTTGAGAGCACTCCCTTTGCACTGCACTTTATCCAGGAGACTACTTCTGGTATCTTGACCAAAATAAGCATTTCCTGGTGCTGAAATGGCCTGTTGACATCCTAGCTGTCTGCACACAACTTCAGCATTATTCATGTCATAGGAATTATGACAAACTGATCCCCAGGTAGCTTTGGAATAAACACGAACACGCAGCCCTTAATTTGTGATGAAAGAGGTGCTAGGGCTCAAGCAATTTTTTTACCTTCATCACTGACCCAGCCAGCCACGAGGTGCCGGGGCTATGAACTGCTAAGCCTAGAGGTGCTGGAGTCAGCTCTGGCAAGCCCCAGCACAAATTAAGCCCTGCTAACACGACATTCCCATCGGTTCATTCCTTTAATCAGTGACAGTTTCATATCTTTGAAAAAACGAAGGAAAAATATTATGGGTTGGCACCTTTGTTAATTTTTTAATGTTAACCTAGTTTATAACTAGCTGATGAAAAAATTCTCAGACCCAAGAATAAATGTAAAATGAGTACAGTAGCCTAGTGTAAACGCTACCATACCTGAAAGCACTAGGCCATAACCACACATTGAATGAAGCCAGTGGGGTTGTATGTAATTACCTCCGCCTCTGCTATATATAGTCAATCTCCAGAATACATTAGTGAAGCCCTTATACAAGACAGGAATTAAGCTATCAAAAATATAAATAAAAACTCTAAAAAATGAACAATGTCTCTGGGATGTTATAATTATTCCCTCACATCAGAATCTAAAACTTAAAATTAATAGTTCCTGTAGCTTGACACAATATTGTCAATTCAGTCCATGTGAATGTTGATATTTAAACTCAAACCCATATGCAAGTTATTTCTACTGTTCACAACATACGAATAAACAGAAACAGAAGGAAAGATATCTAAAACTCAGAGAATCTATTTCTTGGATTGTAAACATAGCACCAGTATGACAAACTAGTTTCATTGTATGAAAGAGTTTAATAATTGAAGGGCTTGCTCTTGCTATCCTAACCAGCAAAACTTCCAATGACGTTAAGGACTGAAGGATCAGATCCGAAATTAGTACCAAGATCAGCTTGGTACTCAATTTGACTGGCTGTCCAGTCAACCTTAGTAAATGCTTTGCAGAGTTTACAGGTTTATAATTACTTAGGGGTGTGCTATGGAATTTGATCTTTCATTGCCTGCAAGAAATCAGTAAGGAGGAACTGTTTCAGTAGACCTATTATTATTTTTTACGGTGAGAAACCTTCTTGACAAAAGGTATGTTGTACAGTAACTTCATTTTTTTAGTTATCTTAACATGTGTATTGTACCATGTAATTTCCTGATCCGCCTACGCTTAGGGGGGCATTCTTTCTTCAGTGTGCACACAGAGCTCAAATTAACATCCGCAGGAGATTGGCACATGTATCAGAAGTTAGATTTCTGAACTTGCTTCACTTGTGTCAAATCTAGAGTAGACTTTAACATGGATTTTAATCACAATGAGCAGATATCCTGAAGTGCTTTCTTTGCTATGTCACAGTCCTTTCTTTCTTAAATTGGAGAGGTTGCCTACCTTATACAGTAACTGGAATTCAAGATGTTTTGTCCCTAGGGGTGCTCATGCTGCCTACCCACTATATTCGGCCCATCTGAAAGTTCATACTATGGGAAGTTGGAGAGTAGGATTTTTCATAATAAGCATCAATTAAGTCTTTATTTAAACTGTTGGGGCATATTCTGCATGAAAAACTGATCTGAAGAGCCTTCAAGTAAAGGCTGCAGGAATTAGTCATTTGTTATTGCGGATTGTGCTTTATAGGCATATAAGCTTACAAGGCCCCAGATCAGAGGACTCTACAATTTAGGCTCTTTTTGCAAATGTTTACATCAAGAGTAATCCTATAGAAATCAGGGCCTAAATTAGACACATGAGCAATAAAAATGTCAGACCATAGCTGGATGTCCTTGTGGGAGTGGTTTTCCTCTACTCAAAGCAGATCTATAACTTGAATGTTTTACCTTTTTTTTTTTTTTTTTTTTTGACATTTATTAGATTCTAGATTATTGCACCTAGATGGGGATTAGTGGTAGAAAAGTAGCTATAAATTCACAGTAATAAAATGTACATACATGTCTACACATGTCTAAGCCAGAGCTTGAGCATCCATACTGCAACATAAACCTAGGTTTACAATTGATGGACTCAGGTCTCACAGCAGTGCCAATGCATCCATACTGGACTACGCAGACCTTTTGACATGAGTCCACTCTGCAAAATGACAGGGCTTGGACCAGAGTCAAAATGGGACTCAGGCCCTCTCCCATCCCCCTAGCAGGGTCCTAGGATCCAGGGCTTGATTGCTCACGGACCTGAGTCAGACTGATTTGTGTGTGGATGGCTTAGGTGTGGAGTGCAGATTTAGCCTAAAAAGAAATCAGATGCAATCATATCCAATGCCATGCTTTCCCTATCTAGGGTAAAAAATAAATATGCAGTTCATTGACAGAGTTTTAGCATTTTATTTGATGTCGGTTTTGCATCTTAATCAGAAACAAAATACACTCACATCAACTTTCATTTGTAATTACTTCCTAAGTACATTTATTATATTTTAAACTGTTTATACTGATTGATTATTTTGGTATAATAAATTTAATTAGGTATAATAAAAACTTAATATACTCCCTATGCTAAACAAGTGTTGGATTTCAAGATGAATCACTTTAATAATTAACTATTTACTAAATTAACAAGAGCAGGAATTTTCATGTTACTTCCAGAGAAATACACTTATTTGTGCTAGTTAAATGCAAAGGTGGCCCCAACCTGAATCCACAGAACTCAGTACCCCCAATGTCCAGATCGGAGTTTCACAGCTGTCTTTTCTCTCCAACGACCTAGTCAAAACCTTCCCAAACATATCCCGACTGATGACTGTAGCCAAAATACAATGCAGTAAACGTGGTAGGAAATCACCAAATTCTACAAGAATCAAATAATCGTGTACCCATCTACTGCCTGCACAGTTACCCACTTTGAACATATCAATGTCCATTTGTGTGTACGAAGGCAAGATATTGCAGATAAAATTGGTGCATGTTCACTTTTGTCTGCACACACAAAACTAAAGATTTATTTTCCTCAAGCCCTATTTGAGACTCTTCATTTAAAGTGCATCCAAATCAGGTTTAGTGGAACACATCTTTGCATATTAGAGTATGTTCTGTACATTTATTGTTGACCTTTGAAAGCCAAGTACTTTCCTTTTTTAATTTATTATGTTACCTATTAAATCATTGTGCAAATGTTCGATATTGAATACATTCATGAAAGAATGAGGCTGAGCCACTTCAAGTGATACTTTGTGGTATTCTCTCACAGTACCTGATACTCAGTTTTCCTTCTCAGTTTACTTCTCAAAAGGGCCCCAGTGAGAACCAAAACAACTCCTGCCAAGAGCAAAATGGCAACAACAGATGGGCTGTGTATGTCATCTTTTTCCAGAAACTCTCTCTTGTGTGGGTCTGTAAATAACAGAGAGAGTTTATCTGACTTAATCTTTTGCCAGTACATAAATACACAGGCGTTGCCAGAGCGATAGAGCATAAAGGACACCATTGAGATTTAAAGGTAAAGAGTTCATTGCCATTTAGAATCATAATAGTCTGACGAAAAGTGCCATACTGATAAATTTAATTTTGAAAGCAAGAGCAAATTGTTTAATGTCTGTTAAAGTAAAATAGCACAAGCAAATGCAGCCTATGTTAAAAATGACTAATAGAGAAGTCTGGAGTTTAACATCTTTTGCTCAGGTGCAACACAGAACAGCAGCAATGCCAATATCTCACACTGCTTTGTCAGTGTGTCTCAACCATGACCTGGAAGACCATCAACCAGCTGCAGGGGTAGGAGGATAGCTAAGTCTGTGCGCATTAGCATCATGAGGTCTCTGAGACTATCACAAAAGTTCCAATTGTTGATGGTGTTTGTAATGTAATTATCCAGACCTGTGGCCACCAATTTATTTTACACAGCCCGTTGACCAGCAATCAAATGGTAACAGCTTTCAGGAGCTAGAAGTTCAGAGTAAATTTGAACTAGCATCTGTGAAAGTGAAATGAAATGCCTTGTTACCAATTCTGAGACATTTGTTTCCCCGTAAGTCAATATTTTGATCAAGCATTCGCTCTTATCCTACAGTAAAAGACCAGTACACCATTATTTTCTGTAATCATGATTATGTCTGTAAACAAGTCCATTAACGTTTATAATGATGATGATATCCATTATTAGTTGCATTACAGCTCCATTTAGGACTGGGTTCTCATTATGCTATGCACTATGCAAACACTAGGAAGATAAGGCCTCTGACCCAAAAGCTAATAATCTAATGTGAAACAAAATGTAACGAGTAACAAACAGAAGAATAGGAGAGGGTGAGAGACCAGGGTGAAAGCAATACAAACTGCAGTTAAGTAGGTGAGCTAAGATGATGTTTCTAAATAATTTGAATGTAAATTTATCAATAAATATTAGCAAGGTCAGCGAACACTAGTTGGCTGGGGTTTTTTAACCATCAAAGCAGAAGTGGGTCTTGAAGAGGGATTTGAAGAAGGAAAAAGTAAAGATTACAGATTTGTTTAGAGAAGGCGTTATAAAGGAAAGCAGGTTATCAGTGTGTAATCATTTTATGACATAAATTGACAATAGGGTGGAGATTTTTTTGTGGGAATAACTGATGCTTGACAAATTTCTGGATACTTTTATAATTAACTCCTTGTTGCCATTAAATTGCGTTCACAAGGAAAAAAGGTTTGTCCCTTATCACACTCCTGTTTCGAATTCATGATTTCATAGAATATCAGGGTTGGAAGGGACCTCAGGAGGTCATCTAGTCCAACCCCCTGCTCTAAGCAGGACCAAATGCCCAATTTTTGCCCCCGATCCCTAAATGGCCCCCTCAGGGATTGAACTCACAATCCCTGGATTTAGCAGGCCAATGCTTAAACCACTGAGCTATCCCTCCCCCAAAAGCAGGCAACGAATATGACATACAATATCCTTTAAGTATCACATTTATGTAAAATTATACTTAGATACAGCAAGAGAAAAGGCCATAAAATAAATTACCAGATTTTCTGTCCTCATTAGTTTCTTTTTTACGCTGGACTGGACCCACAACAACATCTATTTTTTCCTGGTAAGGACTTGTATCCCTTTTGCGCCTCGCTAAACATCCCTGATAGCACCGAGAATAATAATCATATGAACTGCATACAACTATCTTGCACTGCAAGTAAATGGCAGCATGTCTGTTGAGAAACTTGAAGGCATTGAATTTGAAACGAACAATGTATCCCACTGGTGAATAGTATGAGCTGTAGGTGGAATCTCTTATACATCTGTAATGAAAAAACAAAAACAAAATAAATCAGAATTGCTCTACTAACAAACACTGAGGAATCAGAGTAAATGTGTCTGCTTTACTGCTGCAATGCAAGCAATAAAAGCAGAAAGAAAGATACATGTATAACTTTAGGTATAACTTCTTTATAACTAAAAGTCCTTACCCATTCCTGATTAAAACATAAGTCAGGTTTGTGAAGTCATCAGAATATGGAGATGCCATGCACGTGTCTGTAAACATCACCAGGTTTGAATCGGAACTGTAGAGAGTGGCTTGAAGGAATAAATCCTGGTTTAGGTCAACATAGTATGGGGAATTGTAAACTGGATTTGAGAAATTTGATGATTCATAAAATGAAATATTCACGTCATATCTGCCATGCTGGGTTTCACTTATGTCAATATCACCTTTGGCAACATACATTATTTCTACCATTGTGTCCTGGTTCATTTTGCAGGTAACGTGAAACTGAAAGTTGTTTTTCCTTGTGATAATATAATCAGAAGGAGATGTTCTGATTACATTGGAATACGTGATAGTGTTATTTTTCACCTGTGAAAATATGAGAGAATAAAATGTGGTTCACGAATGTATTTTATCAAAATATTGCAGTTGGAATAGTTGATTATGTAAAAAGACACTGTCAACTTGAGACTTTAAAAAACTAGCTAATTTTTAAAAAAATATCTAATTTTCCAAAGAACACTGTTTAAATAGTATGTTGGGGCAGCGGCGAGGAGGTTGGTTTTTGCGTTTGGTTCTAACTACTTAAAAATATTAGAAGAGTTTTTCTGCTTTTCTGTTGATGTTTATGGTCTTTTCAGAAAAGGTGAAACTGATCAACTATGTCACCGAACATTGATTATTCACAAAATTCTGCCCAATGCAGAAAGCAAACAAGCTGAAAAAATAGATGTATTCCCCCCCACCCCGTTTGCATAATCTCAGGTATCACTTGTAACATATTAGGTATAAAATTTTCCAACAGGATTTTCAAATTGATGTTGCACCTTTAATTTAGTTCTGACATAAACAGCCCACTGCAAAAATTAGTCCCTAGTAAAATGCACACCTTAGTCCACTGATTGGAATCTCTTGTCAAAACAGCACTGCTTCTCTCTTGCCCAATTTCTTCTATATTCCAGGAGAATGGGGAGTTTGCACATTTTTGATTAATATGTATTTTGTGGTTTGGCATAACGCTGTTGGGTAATCACCCTAACCCTCACCAGCAGGGTTTAACAAGTGACTGCCTTTCAAGGCTATACAAGTGCTCTGGAACACATCTAGTTTGTCACTAACCTGAAGAGCAACAGCCATAAATTCACTTTTAAGACAAGATGTAGCAGGGCTCCTAGAGCTAGCATAAAACCTGTTCTCTGAAGGCACTTTTATAAATTCATTAGACTTTGTTTTTTTATCTATTTATTTTATTAGAGATCAGTTCATGCTGTGAAAGTCAGTTCTGGATCAGGATTTCAGACATCCCAAAGTCTATGGTAGCTCAGATATAGGGGTTTTGTTCAGTCCATTATAAAGACAGGGCCTATTGACAAAGTTTGGATTTATCTTCAGTACCCAAATTACAGGGATTTCGTTCAGGCCACTATCGGTTTTTATATAATAGTATTCTAGATACTCAGTGTACACTTCCGATGGTTAATTAATGTAGGTGTTTTATCAAAATGACATAAGAAAAGAAACATTGTACTATTCGTTTTGCTCAATTTCTGTATTAGCACCTGCTGCTCAATTAATGCTCCTTCTGCAATAGTTTGTAAACTACGTACATGATGAATTACTTTGCACACCTTAGTGGTCCATGGCCAGGATGTACATATTTAATCAAAGTGTTCTTTACATTTTTTGATTTTAGAATGAATTTCTTGCTCATGAAAGATACCAACTGAAAGTCCTTGAGTTTAAGCTACTCTGTTTATCCACAGAATGATAGCTGATTTTCCCCAATCTCTACAGTGAGTCTCAACCCTGGCACAGAAGGGCCGCTTTCAGGGATAAGAGGTAGATTTCTTCCCTTTTGGCTGCTCTTGATAGATTTTGGCCACATCTGAAACAGAACCAAAGAATTAGTCCCTTCTGGTTGTACATCTTCCCCAGGACTTGTAAAAGAAAGAGGTAGGGTTTAGGGATTCAAATATTACCCTCTCCCCTAAAATTCAAGGGGATTTTGTCCACCGTCTACCTGTGACAGAGTGCTAGGCTTTGTCTACACTGCACTTCCTTTGGTAAAACTTTTGTCATTCAGGGATATGAGAATCCACCCCCACCCCCCCCGAATGACAAAAGTTTTACCGACAAAAAGGGTCAGTGTGGACAGTGCTTTGTCGGCAGGAGAGCTCTCCTGCCGACAACGTTACTGCCTCTTGTTGGGGGTGGATTTATTTTGTTGGCAGGAGAGCTCTCTTTCCTGCCGATAAAGAGCAGCTACACTGAGCACCTTTTAGTGGCATGGCTGTAGCGGCACAGATGTGTCGCTAAAAGGTGCATAGTATAGACATAGCCCTAGCTGTAGCATGATGGTCTTGTAGCGAATTGCCTAACAAAGAAGAATTATAGGCTTAATTGGAGGCAATTTACGTATTACGGTGGAGATTGACACTTGGGCGCAATGATTGGGCTATTTGGGCTCAGTAAGGGATGATACATAATTGGCAGGAACAGGAAGTGGGGAGCTCAGAGAGTGAGCTGGTGAGGTAGAGAAAGTTGGATGGAAGACTTTTCCTGACACATGCTTATACTGTGTTCTGCAGTGGGGTGAATCTAAAGATACACATTGTATGTATAGCATGAATACGAGACCATGCAAAAGGACCGGGCAATGCACCGGGTAGCTGAGGGCACACCTCATGTGACCTACCACATGGAGTTTTTCCAGATACCACTGACCTGGGCAACATTCACAAATGTGACCAAGAGGTCAAAGGCTCTTCAGCCATTCGTACTACCAACACCTTGAGTCATCCTGATAAATATGAAGTGACAGGTTTCTGTGTTTATTGTATTTTCCCCTTAGGATTTTCTTTTTTAAAGTCAGGGCTCCTAATTGTCAGTAAGGTGGTTAGACAAACTCATGCACAACAAACAAACTAATCACTTCGAACATAGGATGGGCACTTTTAAACAAACATTTCTGTATCTTTTAAAGCAAATGGTTTGATTGATCATTTTTTCCCAAAAATAATTTAAATTGCTTTGTTCAACTAAAGGTGTGTTCACATGCAAAAGTGACACATGAATAAAAAGTAAATTTCTCACCTGTCTTATTGTACCACATCCAGTAAAAGGTATGTTGAATATAACATAGTTTTCCGTGATCTGTTGTGGCCCACAGGACGAGTCGTTCAGATAAACATCCCAAGCATTGTAGCCCAATGACTGCAGATAGGTTCTGTTAATGACTGCACGCATATACTGTCCAGAACATGACAGTGCTAAATGATGAGACAGAAGGAAGGGTTATTATTAATTTTATATATGTATCCAAACATTACTATAATTAAAAATTGACTGGTTCCTGACTTAAAACCTCTGGGTAAGCTCAAAACCTTGTCTTTCACCAGCAGAAATTGGTCCAATAAAAGATATTACTTTACCCACCTTGTCTCTCTAATATCCTGGAACCAACATAGCTACAACACTGCAACACTGATATCAAGATATCAAATTTAGCCTGATCTAATGTCCACTAAATGAATGGGAGTCTTTCCATTGACTTCCCTGGCTTGATTAGGCCCTTGTTGTAACCTTACTAATGGGCACATTGCTACATTTAAGGCAAGCTTACCTGTATCATTGTTCTTTTCTGGAAACGAATCATAGTAAGCACTGAATCCACTTCTTGTATAACTAAAGTCACTTGAAAACAGAACAGTCATTGTATTTGAAGATGATGTAAATGTGTAATTTGAACCATCACAAATCCTCCCAAGTAGAGAAGATGTATTCAGAGGACCATCATAGACTTCAACAAAGTCATAAGCACAATTATATGAAACTTCTAGCCTGTGGAGATAAAGTTATGTGTTACTCTAAAGTAATATCAGAGTTAGAAAATAACAGTTTTCAAAACGAATGAAATGCGGTTGGAACAAACTGACTCCCATTGACTTCAGAGGGAACCTAGCACTAAACTAATATAATAGCGTGAACACTATTGGGCTAGCAAATGATTTGGTGAACTAATGCAAATCTACGGAAAAATTCTCCTCTCAGAACTGCCATTTAGATCTCTGTTGCATATTCCGCACAGGTTCTGCACAGAGTGATATGCAATGGAGACAAACAGTGAGATCTGGAGAGGAACATTTGACATAAGTCAAAGGTGTGTGTATATATTCTTTTTCCTTTTAAAAATGCATTTTTAAATGTGATTGCATTGTTTGTGGACTGACAGCTACAGAGTCTGAAGACTCACTTACAGAACAGGGACTATAAATATCAAGCAGTAGACAATCAAGCTTATTCACAAACTATTGCCTTGTTTTATACGGCTGGCGTTTTCTGAACGAAAACTCTTTCTCTCACATAGATCAAGTTTGGATTCAACCACAAAACCATGTCACATCAATGCTACAGTAGCTAACATTTATTTATTCTTCCAAAAATACCCGTACAACTTGTAGGACTGTACAATGAACACAGCATATGAGCTGAGTTAAAGATAGTAAAAACATTGAATCTGTGCTTGGCTAACATTAAAACAGATTTTTCTTGTTCTGTTTTTAAAGAAAAACAAAACTATGTTTCCCCCTGCCTTTTGAGCTATTCCAACCCTTTGATGACTCTAAAGATCTCCCCACTTGCTTTAGCCTGACTCCCTTCACCATAAAGTGTTCATGCCAAACAAAGGTTCTTCCAGTCAAGGAAAGTTGGCTAACAGTTCCAGTTCAGTGCTGCTCCAGAAATGAGACATATGGCTTGCCTACAGAGGCCCAGAACTGTCAAGGTACTTAAGTATGTGTTTAATTTTAAGCACCAGAGTAGTCCCATAGAATACGATGTGCTTAAATGCTTTGCTTGATAGGATCCAGAGAGAGGTAGGCTGCCTCAGGAGCATTTCCAGTGCCAGCTATCGAAGAAACAAAAGGACCAAACGAGACTCTTGCGTGGTAGTAAATTGGTCAGCTACTAGCTTGCCAGATCAGACCTTCTACTGTATTTGGTTGATCGGAGACTTTAATAATGAAATAAAATAAAATTCATAAGAAACATAAGCAATGGAACATCTTTCAAAACTCAAAATCAAATAGTTTAAAGAGGTCAGTAAGATTATGAGGCTCTTCTATGCAAGAACAAAATCTTAAAAAAAAAAAAAAAGGCCAAACAAATATGGAAAGTGGAAGTCACCACTTTATATCAAATCCTCCGAAGGTTAAACTGCAGTTCAATACCTACTATTTTACTTACTCAAGATGCTTAAAGATGAGTCTGATATAATAATTGTTCTTGACTTCTATTCTCCAGACACATTGTACATTCACTGGATAGTTTCCAGGGAAGAATGGACTGGAGAATGATCCAGAAGCTGTGGAAAGGTAGCCACCACATGAGCCATTTATTGCTAAGAGGAACAAAAAACAGTATATTTTAGAATTCCTTTTGGTTTTATGTCTGGTGAAGATATTTAATCTGTTTATCCAGAAGATGCCTCAATGCAGCTGCCGGGGGAAGAGAAGAGGTAGCCATACATGCCTTGGCACACGTTGCAGAAGCCTAAGGGCCGCTTAAATTTCTACGGGCTTGTAATAACCCCTAGGAGCCATTATGTGGGTGAGGATTGCCAGAGCACAGTCCACTCTGGCCTTGCCTCTTCTAGTCTCTCCCATCACACCCTCTACACCAGAGCCATGAGTGAGTGGAGTAGAGCATTATGGTGGTTTTGTGCTAGCCAGGTGTTACTGGGCCAGGGAAATCCCTAGCTGTCCCCTTCAGGGCAGTTTGCTTGCAGCTTGGCCCGGCGCAAGATGCACCACATCCCCCAAATGAGGGTTAAGGTTCTAGACCATACATTAATTCTGCACTCCTCAACATCAGTTTCTGCATGATCACAGGAATACATAAAATAAATCTGATTATGCACAGCACCTCCACATAAATGAAAATGCACTTTGTACAAGCAAGTTTGCCCATCAATGATTTAAATCTCTCAGAGCACATTTCAACTAAGGGTTGCATGCTTATACTGTAAAAAGGTATATACACAAGGTCAATAAGAGGTAAATGCACAAGAAGGTTCAGGAAAGTTTGGTTTAAGAGAATCTACCTAATCAGGCTGTGCTTCTCTTTACTAAGATGACACCAAATGTGTTCATGGCTCCTTCCTCACGGACCTCTAGCTCCCTCCTTAAACCTTCACATACAGAAATCCACTCTACACTGCTGTCATTTCCTCTACCTGTTTCCCTTACACCCTTATACACCTCTTGTAGAGTCCCTTTGTCTCTCAGCTGGGCCCCAGATGATTCCATTTTGCATTTAATGTGCTTGGGCTCACAGCTCAGTCTGAGGCACATCAGTCTCCAGAGCTTGTGATAATTAACACAGTGTAGGCAACCTGGAGCCTAATACAGAGGGATTGGAATGCCACAGTAGATGTAAACATGCAAGTAGAGTAATCATGTAAAGAAAAGGAAGATCTCATCTAGGAGTCTCCCTAGCAGAGCTAAGTGTGTTGGAGTGATGCGGTATACAACCTGTGGCTGCTCAAAAGATTCTGAGACACAGTTAAAGTTTGGATGCTTAATACAGACTTCAGGAAAAAAACAGTAAAACCAGTATAACACCTGACTTACAATTTATAGTGGTTGGTGAAGTACTTGGAAAAGCTGCATCTACAAAACAAAAAGAAGCAAAATTAGCAACCATCTTTGTTAAATAAAACTGTAAACTACTCTCTTAGCATAGTTCATGAGTACGATCACCAAACCAAAGCTAATTGGAATCCAGATACAAAACACCCCCCACCCCTTCCTTTGCCTCTCTCTTTAGTTAATACACACTAATATTTTGGTGTAATATAGGCTCTTTCCTTGAGTCTGAGTGAAAATGTGAGAATTTCCATCTGTGATTTCAAAAATGAAACAAAATCTTACCAAAACAAATCATAAACAACCATGTTTTCGGAAGACAACCCTTGCGGGTCTTACTATGATTGCAAACCAAATACAGATGTGGTTCCAAGCCAGATTCCAATCACGTATAAAGGAATCTCACTCTCAGAATGCGAGGTCCATGGAAGTACAATAACATAGCATTTCCTCTCCACCTCTTTCTCATCCAAAAATTTCATCTTTGTTCCCAAGACTGCTCCTGAGGCCAAGTGAAAGGGTGGGTGGACAATCATTTCCTCTATAGAGACAGTGCTTGATGATCCAAGAGAAATGGCAGGAAGTTCGAAACAATTAATTGATTTAAGATTCTCTCTTGCGCTCATAGGGGAAAGGAAATATGGTATGGATTTACAGGGCTATAGCCTCCTTTTTATGCACACAAATTCAAAGGGAAATAATGATAGGGAGGAGATAAAATCCCTTGGGAAAAATTAAATGCTGCCCTAAATTTAAAAAAGAAAAAGAGTCTGAACAAAGATATAACCATGAAATCCCAGAAGTACCAACAGCATTACATAGTTACAATAATACATAGTTTTTACATTGTGAAAGGAAAAATGTTTCACCTGGTGTCATCAGTGCAGCTGTAGAAGACTCTTAAATGTAAAAAGTAAACAGTAAAATTTGATACAAACTTCAGCATTAGCAATAATCTATACAGTCCTTAAGAACATTTTATGAAATTTCTGCACTACAGCATTATACAAACAAGTATGGCTTTGAAGTCAAGCCAGTGAGGAAAAAAATCAATCCTTTCTGAGAAAAATGGACAGCAGTCCTAACTTTATGGAAATCAAACTAACAAGATCACACTGGAGGAAGATAGGTTCTGACACAGCTAGAAAGTGGAGCTAGAATTGAATAGGAAAGTAATGGTGTCCCTGTTTAGTGGATTTACTCCTCAACTTTGGGCCTACATATAAGTCACCACAGCCTTTGATAGGCATGAACACCCCTTATTTATCTATAGAAATGTAACTGGGTCTTCAGAAATGATTCTGAAAACATACAGAATTTAGTAGAGAATGCAATTCTTCCTATAGGTTTTTCTCACCCTCTTATATTCCTGCTGTTGAATTCAATATTTTTCTATCAAATTCACCAGGATAGATTTGTTTAGCCTTTTTAAAAAAGGATGTGAGTATAAAATACAAACAATTAATATAAAATGCATATATTGCAATTTAATTCTATCCAAGGTTTTCTAAGTGTCCTTAATCTTAACAGACTTGCCTAGTAGCAAAGCGAAGTGATGCAATAGTGTCAGGATGGGGAGAGGATTCTTTCCCTGGCTCATTTTTCTATGGGTTGTTTCCAGCCAATCCTAGCTCCTGAGAAACATTTGGAGGATGACCAATAGCAGCTGTCTTAACAAGGATTTTTACCAAAATGTATCCTTTTCATTAGACAAATCCAAGGACTGTGGTCTCAAATTAACACAAAATGTTAACCACCAATAAAATGCAGATCAAAGATAATGGTTATTAAATAAAAATAATCAAGCTTTAATCACAGACATCCAAAAATATGTAAAAATCTGGACTTTGGGTATATTCAAATTAATAGATTAATAGTAAACATGTAAATCTTAGTCTTACCTGGGAACATAGAGTAATAATAAGCAGAAAACCCATATCCTGAGTTATAGGAGTCTCTGTGTAATAGAACTGTCAGTGTGTTTGAAGATGATACATAGCTCAGATTTGACCCATTACAGATTTTCCCAAGTAAGGGTGATGCATACATGGGTCCATCATAGATTTCAATAAATTCCTGAAAGCAGTTCAAACTGTGGAAGTAAGTTAACAACGTAAGTTTTATAAACTGGGTAATATAGTCACATTATTTTATATCTCTGTGTCATTCATTAGTCCTTTCAATGATGCCAGGTGAGGGATTGGACAGATCCTTGTATTCCAAAAATCTAGGAATTCTGTCCCCATGGTTCTCACATACCACCATACAAAGAGATTTATTTGATCTAGAAATTAATTCTTCCACCTCTATCCCACAAAAGGCAGCCTCATGAAAAGTGACTTATTTGCTAAAATGTAGGCACGGGAGCCTCTCTGCCCTTCAATGGATCTACCGCTCTTCCTGTCCTCTTTGAGGAGGAGGAGAAGCAGCCTATCTACTCCAACTACTACACATTGCATTCGGACTCTAATTCTTCTTTGTTCTCCACTGAATCCAATGTTCAGTAACTGAGGACCTTTGGGAGCCTTTGAATGCATGAAGAGTCTCACTCACCGCTCGATATTTGACCACACAACTAGAGCTGGATGAATAACTAATGTTTAAGTTTGTGACAGTTCTGGCCAAACAGAAATATCGGGAAAAAATTGGTTCAACTCTAACTGAAACCATAAATTCTGAATAATTGCAGCAAATCAGAAAAGTCAACAAAAAGTTTGTTTCAGGGCAAACAAAATGTTTAGTTTCTGAGCATTTTAAACTTTCTTTTAAAATACAAGCAGAGGAAATGAAGGGATACATTCAGAAAAGAGGAACAGGTGATGCCCCCCACCCCTTTTCTATTCAAAGGTTAGCTACATGGTTAGAAAACTCTTCTTGAAGGTGGAAGACCTAAGTTCAAATTCCTGAGGCACATCAGGCAGAGGAGGGAACTGAACCTGGGTCTCCCAGGTGAGTGCCCTAATTACTGGGGTAAAAGTTACCTTAGGGCCACCACCACCTCCAACTGTTTTGTGAAATGCACCTAAATCCACTTGTGAACCTAGGCCCAAAAAGGTTTTTTTTCCCCTGAACATATTTCTTGAATGTGTGTCAAATTCACAAATAGTTTCAGGTAAAAATAAATTAAATTGCATTTCTCAGTCAATAAGCTAGTTTTCCAAAATAGCTCACCCAGCGCTACACACAGCCTGCCAACGGACTCCAGGCTCCTCAAGGATGACTATAGTAAGAGACCAAGTCCAAAGAAGGGGCAGAGGGCAGCACTCTAATGTTGCTATCCATCACTGCCCATGTCATTGTGAAAGGACTTTTTAGCATGGGACTAAGCTTTTCCAGCCCAAAAAACTTTCTGCCTCTAGGAGTGTGAGAATATTTCTCTCTTCACCACCTGCAGCACAACACCCCACACAAGCCTACCAGCCCATACCATCTCCTCTGAGTGCAATAAAAATGGACTGAAGGCAGTTGCTGTCCTAGAAATTTCCAGCAATGCCAAGAGCCTAGATACATGAATAAAATAAGTGTTCTCAGAAGGCTAGGATGCTGGTAATTCCTCATACTTACCTAACATAAGAGAAGACTAGTACTATGCGATTAGATTCTATTTGTATTTCCCAGACACACTGTGTGATGAGACCGTTTCCAGGGTAATACGGGCTAGAAAGTGACCCAGATGGATTTGAGAGGAAGCCACCACACTGATCTCCTATTGGAGAACATAAAACGAGAGAATGTAAAACAAAGCTGATTTCAATTTTGTTTTAAAATTCTGAATCTATTTTCCATAGGTGAACCCAAAAGAAAATCACAGACCTGAACACCCTACCATCTGTTGAATTCAATGAGCCAATTTCATTTAACTATTTGCTCAGATTACAATTTGGATCTATGTATTTCTGAACATTGGGACAAAAAATCCAGTTTTTCCTGGTTTGTTTGGGGTGGAAATACTGCAAATAAATAACATCTTTCTCATTTGTACTTTGGTATTTCATCTTTGACACTTACCCAAACCAAAAAAGTACAGAGACATAATCTATTTGTATTCCTGTTCTTACATTAACTGAACTTTTTTGAATCTCAGAGTTCCATTTGCAGTTTGAAAGACAAAAGAGAGTCAGTTCCCTTTTGTTTTGAACTGGCTTGACCATTTTTCAAAGCATTGAAGAAAGATACTGCCGGCCAAATCCTGACCATTTCCTGCTCCTTTTCAGTGTTTATGGTGGGTAGTAGCTGCCCGGGGTGCTCAAGATTTATCCCTCTATTAAAAAGCCAAGGATATGCAATTTACCATATGTAATACATTCTACCCGTGTTGTATTTTCTGGTAGAGCTGTTCATGTAAAAAGGTTAATATTAATAGTCAAGCAAAACTGTTCCCTTCTATAATAATTCCTGATTGATTTTAGCAAAATGGGGGCTTCAGCTGCAGTGTGACAGGCACAAAATTATTTCACTTATTAAAAAAGGAAGCAAGATAAAGTGGTTTGATCTATGATCTGTAGTGATCTGTGATCTGATTCTTTTCAGGATTTGCACAAATTCCACTGGAACAAAAGCGCAAAGATATCAGCAGTACCATGCCCATCTGTGAGGAAACATATACACAACCAGGCCTTTGGGGATCATCTTGGAGAGCAGTAAACACCACACATGGTTGTGCTCTATGTGGCACAGGAGTGACTGAAGTCCTACAGAATGCTCTGGATTCAGCACATCACTTTGGCAATCTTGACAAATGGCACTTCAACAGCGGAGTTTTTGGAGCTGTCCTCCACTGGGCAATGGTGGTACCACCCACAACCCTTCTATAAGGGTGAATGCTTCCTACAGTACAATGGAGCCAGACTGGCACTGAAATTAGCCATCAGTACAACTAAATCTGACCCGAGATGTAATACCTGGAGAAACTATGTGAATAGGTAGGAAAAGGTAAATGTAGCAGGTTTTATTGAATAAAAATACCATTCGATTTTATTCATTTCTTTAAAAATTTCTGCTTTTGAAAACAGGAACTCATGAACCTTTATGAAGTTCTAGAATGCTGATTGGCCAAAGCCTTATATTTGCTGTCCTTCTAATTGAGAGGCGGGATTTCAGATCTGAATCCTGTTTCAGCCTCAAACTCAAACCCTAGTTTAAACCTAATGATTAGTTGTAGTGTTAGAATTACTGTAGCATACAGAATCCCCCAGATCAGGATGAGGGCCCTATAGGGCTAGCCACTATACATACACACAGTACAATGCTGCAACTTGCTGAGAGTCTAATTTAAGATAAGCAGCAACAAGCGGATGTAAAAAAAAGCAGAGATAATTAGAGGAGGGCAAGGGCGGTAATAAATAAGAATAACTATGTCCACAATTACCAAGTTTTGGGGACTTTTTTGGTGGGAATATATATTTTGTATAAGAACTTTATTAAACACACATCGTGGTACTTAAGGACCACAAGTAGCCGACATAAATGCTTAAAAAGCAAGAAAATGCCAATGTAAGGAATACCTTTTAGCCCTGCCTTAATCACACCTCTTACTCTAAGTGACCGTAGCTAATGTGATGTGTGTGACGTCTATGGCTACACTGTAATTCAACACCCACAGCTGGCCTTCATCAACTGAGTCAGACTGCAGAGATGTAAAATTGTGTTATAGCTCAGATTTGGGCTGGAGCCAGGGCTCCAGGATAGGGGTAGGGTGTCAGAGCTCAGGCTCTAACCTGAGCCTGAACATCTACACAGCAATTTTGGACTTTTTGTTGCTAACATTTTCGACATTTTAACTTTTCATCATGTCAGCCAGGATAGGAACTTTTTTTGATATCTCAAACATTTTTCCATGATGGGGAACCTGTTTCCCACACTGCTGCAGTCAGAACCACCCAGAATTAGTCCCTCTGTTATGAAGTAAAGTAGACATGACTTACGACTTATAGTGTACTCCATAGTGGTTTCTCCAGAGGCTGATACATGCAAAAAGACAACAATAGTGGTGTTAAAATTAAATAGAATCCCCACTAAATCAAAACACTATTGAGCTTTGAGTCTGTATCCTCCACAGTCTGACATACACTCTGTAGAATTACATAAGTAGCATGAAGAACACACATAACAATAGCAAGTAAAGGAAGGATGTTAATACAAAAGATAAAAGCAAACTTAGAACTCCTTTGTTAAACAGAAGTGCAATTTGAGTGTGTTGATTCCTACGAAGTGTAGCATTACCAAAATCTGGGAGCAATGTAATTTCACAAGGGTTTATACTAGAAAGAGACCAAACCCAGCATCTCAAAATGAATTGGAAGTGGGAGGGAGTTGACTTCAAATCTCTTCACTTTGATTCTTTCCCACTGAGTTCACTGATGAGGACACAAAGAGACAAAATGAGAACAGACACATGCATGGAATTAAGCAGCAGACCACACCTTTTATAAACTTTGATGCAGAGCTGGAGTGCTACCCGCCCATCATCCTATTCCTCTACCAGGCATTTAATTGGTTCCAATGTGGAGATTACAGGACTCCTTACAATAGAATCCGTAACTAGCAGCAGGGCAATGGGGATCCTTACCATATAACCCATAACATGGGGTGGCTGTCTTCAGCCTACTCTGCAGGACTCAGGTCTCTGAGAGTCCTAGGACTCTCCCCATCATGAAGGGGAGAGAGGATGCAACAGGGTGATGACCTTAACCCATGAAGGCTACAAGGTCTGATCCTATTGCATGAGCCCAATGCCCACCACCAAAATCCCAGGTCTTTTACCTCTGGGAACTGTTCATTTTATTATCTATTGTCCCTTGGCCAGTGTCTCCTTCCCTTGCTACCGGGATTGTCCCCCTTTTACCCTGAACTCTAGGATACAGATGTGGGGATCTGCAAGAAAGACCCCCTAAGCTTATTCTTACCAGCTTAGGTTAAAAACTTCCTCAAGGTACAAACTTTGCCTTGTCCTTGAACCGTATGCTGCCAACACCAATCATGCTAAACAAAGAACAGGAAAAGAGCGTGCTTGGAGACATCTTCCCCTCAAAATATCCCCCCAAGCCCTACACCCCCTTTCCTGGGGAAGGCTTGATAATAATCCTCACCAGTTTGCATAGGTGAACACAGACCCAAATGCTTGGATCTTAAGAACAATGAAAAAACAATCAGGATCTTAAAAGAAGAATTTTAATTAAAGAAAAAGTAAAAGAATCACTTCTGTAAAATCAGGATGGTAAATACCTTACAGGGTAATCAGATTCAAAACATAGAGAATCCCTCTAGGCAAAACCTTAAGGTACAAAAAGACATAAAAACAGGAATATACATTCCATTCAGCCTATTTTGCCAGCTATTTAACAAAAGGAAATCTAACGCATTTCTAGCTAGATTACTTACTAATTTAACAGAAGTTCTGAAGAGCATTCCTGACCTGGTCCTGGCAAAAGCATCACACAGACAGACAGACCCTTTGTTCCCCCCCCACCCCACCCCAGTTTTGAAAGTATCTTGTCTCCTCATTTGTCATGTTGGTCAGGTGCTAGCGAGGTTATCTTAGCTTCTTAACCCTTTACAGGTGAAAGGGTTTTGCCTCTGGCCAGGAGGGATTTTATAGCACTGTTTTCAGAAAGGTGGTTACCCTTCCTTTATATTTATGACAGCCAGTGTCTCCCTCCCTTGCTACCGGGATTGTCCCCCTTTTACCATCAGCCCCATCCGTTTCCCCCATCCATTGATGCCAGAGGGTGGCATATGGCAGTTACATGTATTTTGTGGTAGGAGAATTAGCTGCCCATACAGTTTTGCTTCCATGTCAGATCCAAAACTAGAAAGGACCTCACTCTTTTTGACAATTGCCATATTAAATAAAATTTATCAAAGATATTTTAAACAAATAAAAACTCTAAAATATAGAATAGATCCAGTTGCTTTGATAAACACAGAGAGAGACAGACAGAAGAGAGAATCAGAATATGCTGCACATAAAGAGGCCCATATTACAGCTGTTACATACATACATATAAACCTAAGTTTCAGTTCATACGCAGTCAACACACAAAAGACCATAAGTGTTGCTATGTCCCAGCTGCCTTAAACCATTCTGGTGATTCAAAGCTTGCTGGTGAATCTGGCCCACAGTATTTTAAATAAAGTAACATTAAACTTTATTCATTAGAATAATATAGCATTATGGAAACATAAAGCCAAATAACATCTTACAAGTTTATTATAGATAGTGTGGGGAGAAAGTAGTAGAACAGTAATATAAAAATCTAAGGAGATTATGTGTACATAGACATAAATGATTACACTTGTTAAAGAAAAACGTTAGTGAGGTATGTACATTTACATGAAAATTTAAGTACTGTTAAAAACATTACTCATTTTCTAAAAGTTTACAGCATATGTCCATGTGCCACAGCAAAATAAATACATTATCGTTCTGCAGGATACCAAACAGAAGTAAAGTCAGTAGAGAAAATTAACATCTAATAAGAAAAAGTAAATGAAAAATCAAATAATGGGAACTTCTCATCGGGAAGGAGGTAGCTCGGTTTGGAAGGTATTAGATTAAAAGGTTGAATACCATTTTCTATGGAAGATAGAAGCAAAATGGAATTTTGTAAATCCTCATAGATATAAGGGATAGATGAATAGGTTAACTAGATTGGAAGGTTTCAGAGTAACAAAAGGGTATCTCAGATAGATTGAATACTGTAAATTAGATCAAACAAGAGACCAAATCTTAATGTTTTACTTGATTTTTACTCAGACCTTACTCTGGAATTGATGTCAAAACTTCCACTGAATATATAAATGAGTAAGGAAGGACATAATGATTTGGCCTAATCAGAATAAATAGATAAGCAAGTAAAAGTACAATTTCATGACGTGATAACTCTAATCACTTCTGAATAGGTGTGCGCAAAAAGCTTAAATCAATCAGCCTTTTGACTTGTATCAGTGTTACACCGCTCTCATTTGACTCCAAGATTTGGAGTATGGTTTCATTTAGCAATTCAAATGGACAATGTAGCCATTAGGGCCCTTAGCTGAAGCTGGGCAAATTTAAGCAACCCGTTATTTGATAAAGCCCTCAGTGTAGTAAGTGGGTTACACCCTTTCTTCTTCAGGCTGCCATTCACTTCAGAAAATTGGTTAGATCATTTTGTTGGGAAATTCACAGCACCTACAGTATATGTGTAGTGTATTCATGTAGCAACATGCAGCACATTAGATACTGTCAATCTGTGACCAAGGAAAGCAATACAGTATAAAATGGAAATTGATACAAGTTGTATGGTAGTCAGTGTCAAAAACAAGCAGTTGTGATGTTAAAGATCAGACACAGAAGACTATAAAATGCAGGACAGTAAGCAACATCTGTTGTTCATATTTAGTTTGTAGCATGATTTATGTCAAATTCTCTATCATATTTTGGAGGAGAGAGAGAGAGAGAGAGAGAGGTTCTAGGTTAAGGTAGACAGTAGTAAAGTAAGGTATCTTTCATTACCACTGCATAACTGCAATGGTCAGAAGGGGTGGAAACATCTCCTTTATTCTGCATTCACCTCTCCCCTTTCCCTGCCTGCTCTACCTTCAACTTTGACTAAGGGGATTTACACAACAGTTTATACTAGCAATGAATACCACCATTGTACAAATTACACTTCCGTTTCACCAAAATCATTAACCACCTTTACACAACAAATGAACTGGGTCCAAAACATTTACGTAACATCTGAAACACAAGGCGGGTGAGATAATATCTTTTATTGGACCAACTTCTGTTGGCAAGAGAGAAGTTTTCAAGCCACACAGAGCTCTTCTTAGGTTAGTCTAATAAAAGATATTACCTCACCCACCTTGTCTCTCTAATATCCTGGGGCTAACACAATTACCAATACACATAATGTAACATCTGTTCATAAAGCACATTGAAAAAGAAAAGCATTACACAAGCACTAAACAACAACCATGTCATTAGTTGCAAAGACCAAAACCACAAGACCTGATTCTCCTCACAAGGACACCAATGTTAATCAGAAATAATTGCTCTGAAGTTAACGTAGTGACAATGGTGTAAAGTTAGAATCAGGCCCATAGTTTTACTGAACTAAAGAGTTCCAGGAATTTAGGTAATAGTTTTTCTCAGCAGTATAGGCTGCCAACTTTTCTACCTGAATAGCTCTCTGAAAACTTGTCTTCATCCTTTTATAGGTAAGGGGAAAAAATGGGAGAAATCAGAACATTTTAGACACAATACCTGAATATAAAAGCAGCAGCCAAATGAAAGTCACAGAATCATACATTTTGACTGGGTTTAGCGGTGCAAGAAAAGCAATGAACTTCAAGATACACATTGCTTGAAAATATATAGAGGCAGCCCCTGAAATCTGATCTTTCCAATATCAAATTAGTTAAAAGGAAGTGTTACATGGGTCACCTTTAAAAAAAGCTTTTGCTGCCAAGCTGTTCCGGTAAACCATGATAACAATATAGGTGTCCTTAATGCTGCTTTGATTTCTTATCATTTATTTCAGTTACTTCCTCCAGAAAAAGCTAGCTTTAAGAAATTCCACATCATTTTTATGCTACTCTCTTTTTTAAAAAAAATTTAGGGGCAGGTAGATTCTGGAGAAGAAGTGTAAGTTGCAGGACTCAGTCACCAGCCTGAAGAAAAATAATCAGCTACTCTCAGATCAGTTCATAACCTTTGCCTCAGGGCTTTGGTGGTTGTCCAACACCCACCCACACAAAAGGAAACAAAGTAATAGTCCTATTCCCAACACAAATTGTGGTGGCTCTGCCCTAGCAGCTCAGCAGTCAGGGCCTCTTGCAGTCTTCTGCTGCTGTTATAGAAAAGTATTTTTGCAGTCCAGACTTGATGACCACAATGGTTCCTTCTGGCCTTGGAATCTATATCTCCCAAGCTAGTAATATCACGCCATCACCGGACACTGCTCAGCTGGGTTGGATGATTCCCAGCACATGCCTGTGAGGCTTCTCTTCCGAACATGATTGGCTGCTCCCCAGCCCCTTAAAGAGGCAGACCACCCTGTCACAAGAACCCCCCTTTCACAGAATCCAGACAGTACCTGCATACCAACACGTTTCATGAACCACCAAGCTGCACTGGCTGTTCAGAGTACCTGTTAGTATGCAGATACTGCAGCATGCTCAATTGAAGCTGTGTTTTGAAAATATAAAATTGATACATACTCTGGAAAGATCAAGCTCTAGGTACATCAAGTAGAGCACTAGAAATTAGAGGAAACTTGACAATTTTGGACTTAATCTCTCTGTGCCACAGTTGCCCAGCTATAACGTGGGATTAATTATGCCATTTAATCATACAACTTCATTTTTATTTCTGAAATACTCACCTGCTAGAGAGCACACAATAGAAAC
This sequence comes from Lepidochelys olivacea, assembly GCF_965140295.1. Classification (NCBI taxonomy): domain Eukaryota; kingdom Metazoa; phylum Chordata; order Testudines; family Cheloniidae; genus Lepidochelys; species Lepidochelys olivacea. The sequence continues at coordinate 106,730,574 of NC_140417.1, forward strand.
ACCCAAGTAAATGAATAGCTTTGTATGGCATGTATTAAAAAGGACCTGAGGCCACATGTTGAATGAGAATGATACAAAAAATATTGAATAACTGTTCATTAACGGAATGAGGGGAAATAGCATATGGTCATCTAGTTAAAGACTGCATCATAATGTACATGCACAAAAAAAGCTGAATTTGTGTTCCCCAGGCAACCTCACTTATGGTATTTCCTAATTTTTGAGTACTTGACTTGACAACCTTAATAAGGTTATTTTAATGCAAGCTTATTTAATTTTAAAATATCAGATTTTATCTTTCTGTCTCCAAACTATTCCCACAACTTTATTTTGATTATTAAATATACATTTATAATATCCATCACTGTAGTGTCCTGACCATGTTTTAGTTCTTCTGATCACCAATCCCAAGCACTTGATGTACACTTGAATATTCTACTTCTTAAAGGTTTAAGTAGCTACCATTTGCAGAACTCTGCTGATGAGTTTGTTTGTAATTAACAGTGCATTCTCTTAACTGAATCTGACACATACAGTCCTGTTATTCTGTAACATAACTGGGGAGGGAGAATTACATAAGTACTGTAGGTTTAGTTGCAAAATTAGACATACAGCAGAGATTGCTGAAAATTGCAAACAAAATGCTTGTGGAAAGACATGGTAAAACTGTTTTCACTGTGCCTCACATTACCAACAAAGGTTGTGCAAGGAATTTGGCTGTGGTAGGCAACACTTCAGTGTGATACCACCCCACCTCGCTCAAATTTGGCCTCGTCACCCTTCCATCATGACAGCGGCCAGGCCAAATCTGAGTATGTGTTGTTGCAACCTGACATGTGGGTTCACAATGCTGTTCGGGTTTGGTGCAGCCCCATCCTCCCCCCACCAAGTTAAAATCCACTACTCTAGTTAGCTGCTTGGAAAGCTGTCACCAAGTCAGCTGCCTCGCTTGACTATAGCTAAAGCAGCCTTGGATTTCCAAACTCTGTCCTGCTTTCCATACTCACCACTCCTATTGCCTCAAATGTGAGTTGCCCGTGTGGATAACTGCCAGCCTAGACGTTTGCTAAATTATCCAGAGGGTGCTAGAGAGAGATGGATAAGTTTTTGTCCCCTGTGAACAAATTACTCCAGAGCATGACAAACAACCTTTAAAAATGACCTTCCCTACATTCTTTACTTCTTTCTGTTGCATAAGTGTTCATTACTGAATAATTTAGGTTTGGGGAAGATTAGAGTAAAACACTGAAATCCGTACAGGAGTGACGGACCATTCTTTGACCATTGTTTTGACTGTAATTATTGATTGAGAGCTCAGACTAAACATTTTGGGACAGGAAATGTCTTTTTTGTTCTGTTTCAGAGTAGCAGCCGTGTTACTCTGTATTCGCAAAAAGAAAAGGAGGACTTGTGGCACCTTAGAGACTAACCAATTTATTTGAGCATGAGCTTTCGTGAGCTACAGCTCACTTCATCGGATGCGTTGTTCTGTGTTTCTACAGCATCTAGAACAATTAGGCCCTAGTCCAGGACTAGGGCTCCTAGGCACTATGGTAGTACAAATAATTTTTGGTTGTCATTCTCATGTTTTGATTGCATTGCTGGGCTGTTTTCTGATGTGGGTATCTTGACAATGCTTTGGCCTTTGTAAATAAACAGATGATTTTAGTGGGACCTAGTTTTCTGAACAACTCATCAGTGCAAGTGAAAGGCTCACAATCTGGCCCCACATGGTAGAGTGGAGGGGGATACATTCACCTTCCCCTGGTAGTATCTTCCCTCTTAGGCATGGAATCCATTTGACCAACCAACTTATCATAAATTTATTGGGCACTGTGCTCTATAGCTCTGCAAATGTATGTGTTTTGATATCTTTGAAATGGAACTTACTGTAATTGAACAAAATGTTAAACTACAAATCAAACAAACTGGAAATCAGTGGGCATGAAAACTTGCCTGTTAATTGCTGGGATAATATTTTGCTTATTTGTTATCAGCAGTGCCAAGTATATGTTTAGCTTAGGAAACAAAGAAGGTGTTTGTTTTCTCCCCCTTTTCCAGCTCTCAAATGGCAAATACTTCAGATCACCTCTTGGCTCTTGATGTACCCTCTGAATCACCTTGACGTGCATTTTAACAGTTTTAATGAGAAGAGTCATCATTATGAACCTGGCACAGATCTAACATGCACCCAGATTTGATTTGAAGAGGGGGAAGAAGTGATCTACACACACTGCTTGAATTCCATTCTCTGTGAACATTATGACAGAAACCCCTGACAGCACTGCCTATCACAATCCATTTCTTCATCAGTCTCAGCAGGAATAGTTTGCTCCATTATACCAGCGTACAGCTGCATTTCCTCCTTCATCACTGAATTCCGAGTCAGATTCATAAATACTCATTGACCCCAATGTGCAGAGCTGGTGCTAGGCATAAGCAGACTAAGCAATTGCTCTGGGCCCTGAGCAGCTCAGGGGTCCACCCCATTTGCTTTTTATTATAAGAACTTGCCTACTTTAGTTTTGGGAGGCCAAACATCTTCCTGCTTAGGGTCCCCAATGGCTAGCACTGGCTCTGCCAATGTGCCAACTCAGCTGGTTCAGGGGGCCTCTGCACCACTTTCATAGGAGTCCTCTGTGACACTGCAAAGGGGTCACTGCACTGTGTCAGCAACTTTTGTCAGGCCTGGCATACTCACTCCGCCTCCATACTGGTGTGATGATATTTATTTAAAAGGTGACGTGCACTATATGGTTTGAAATCTAACAACGCACTTCTCATTAATATTACCGTGAAATGTTTGTAACAACACTGTAGGTGCAATTATAGATACTCTCTGATATTATGTCTTGGAGACTGAGAAAGGAGCCAAAACAGGGTTTTTCCATTGTGAAAGTCTATACTCTCATGTTCACTCTTTTACAAGACTATGATACATTTTGTACGAAGTGTGTCTTGTGAGGTATCATTTGAAAACTCAGTCTGCTGAACATTACTGTCCTGGTACAGCAGAACCTCAGAATTATGAACACAGAGTTACGAACTGACCAGTCAACCACATACCTTATTTGGAACTAGAAGTATGCAAACAGGCAGTAGCAGAGACAAAAAAAAAAAAAGACGCAAATACAGTATAGTAGTATGTTAAACTACTAAAAAAAGGGCAAGCAGCATCTTTCTTCTGCATAGTAAAGTTTCAAAGCTGTATTAAGTCAATGTTCAGTTGTAAACTTCTGCAAGACCAACAATATAGTTTTGTACAGAGTTACAAACATTTCAGAGTTATGAACAACCTCCATTCCTGAGGTGTTCATAACTCTGAGGTTCTAGTGTAAAATAAGTGTGATAACATTGTATGTAAAGTTATAAGATTCTACTGTATAGCATTATTAAGTTTAGAAAAGCAGGCACAGACCAGTGCCTCAGAAACAATAGGCAAATTGATGCCTCAGTCAGAACATAATCAGATGAGCCATCACCTAGTTAAGTGTCCATTCTTTGGCAGGAAGAATTCTTTGGCAGGTGTGAGCAAGACATTTACATATTGGCAAAGACACAGAGAGGGTTTCCCATCCCACAAACCTGCAGTCACTTGAACCCCTGCTGAAAATAATTCTCAAGGAAGGGAGAAAGGTATAGGAATAGAAAACAACTACCACACATACCTCTCCTCTTCTTCTTTCTTCTGCTCAAGCCAACAAAAACATCTGTTCTTTCAGGTGGCCCACCTTGATTATCATACACATTGTAAGGAGAGTGATCATTTTACATAAGCTATTACCAGCAGGAGAGTGGGGTGGGGGGAGAGAAAACTTTTTGTAGTGATAAACACCCATTTTTTCATGATTTGTATGTATAAAAACCTCTTCTGTATTTTCCACAGTATGCATCCGACGAAGTGAGCTGTAGCTCACGAAAGCTTATGCTCAGATAAATTGGTTAGTCTCTAAGGTGCCACAAGTACTCCTTTTCTTTTTGCGAATACAGACTAACATGGCTGTTACTCTGAAACCAATGGAAGTTAGGCACTTTTGGAAGTTCGGTGCTTTTGTAAATCCAAGTAGGCACCAATCTGCATCCTAAAGTACCCAATAACCTTTACAAATCTGAAATTAAGTTATTTTTGAAAATGAGATTTAGGCATTTTTGAAATTATTATCCTGAGGTGAAATAATTCTAAGTAAGAACTGTTCACAACTCCTGCTCATTAGGTCACAGCAGCTACTGATTATACAAATCATTATAATCATCAGTGTAGTCTTATGTGTATCTCACTAGAAAAACATATTAGCAGACACCCAGCAGAGAGTGACCCACATCCTTGGAAGCACTCATGACCACAGCAGAACAAATAATGGGGGAAAGTATGTCTAATAATTCACTATTAAAATAACAAGAAATTTGTACAATGACAAATGTTCTCCAATCAGCTCAGTTCATGACAAAGGTTTCTATATGTCCCCTTCAATCAATAACGCAAACAAAATACGGATGTGGATGAACAATGCTGTGGAATAATTAATCCAAAAAAGGAAAGCAAGAGGCAAGCATTGCAGGAGCCAGGACCGTAGGAGAACTAGAAAAGTTATAGAACACAGATAATCTTATCAAAGTGAAAGATAAGCCAAAGATAAGCATGAATGGAGAAAAGACAGACTGAGATAAAGAGGGTCCTTCTCAAGGAGACTGTGAGGCATGAGTAATTTAAAATGCAGGAGAAAGAAGTGAACCCAAACTGAAACAAATCTCAAAAGAAGAAGTATGAAATAATTACCAACATTTTCTGGAAAAGGAAATAGAAAAATTAAGAGCATGATTGTGCCAGCACAAGTGTTTGGTGCAGTTCAGTTGTTCCAATTCACTAATAAGGCTTCATCCTTAGATCTTCTCTGGGCGGGAATTGGCAGCAGATAGAGAAGCATCACTAGTAAGTATATGTGTATTTTAAATTTATCTAAGGTACAATAACCAAGTGCTGAGAGCCAACATCTGTCCCAGCACTCTGGACACTTAAGCTCTGATTAATTCCCCCCAGAGAAGACTCGATGGAGGAATACAGGACTTCATTCCCTAATGGGACTGGGGATGCTAAGGAGCTAATTGTCCTATCGGCTAGGAGGAGGAGTTAAATGGTACCGGGGGTAAGTGCTAGCAGATCCGAGGGAAAAGGGATTTCAGGAGGGTGAGATCTCCCTGGAGAAATGGCTGACATCTGAAAAATGCTGTAGACAGAGCTGCTGCACAGGATTGATACAACGGGTAATGTTAACAAATCACATTGAGGTGTAAACAGGCTAGAGGCATACAAGATTGCAAGAATCGCAGGGCAGGAGTAGAGCTTCCCAGTTACAGGTATGTAGATGAATCCTATTACTGCAGTACCTGAGCACCTCACAGTCTTCCAAGTATTAATATTCAATCCTGTGAAGTACTATTATCTTCTTTCTTCAGTCCTGGGTTTCTCAAACCTTATCATCATGAAGACTATCTACAGGGCCACTTCCTTTCCCATTTGCTATGATGCAGACCAGATCACTGCCCCATCTATTAATACATAACTTCCCTGTGGCAACTAAAGCAATTGCTCATATGAAAAAGTAATATTAGGACAGTAATGTATTTTCAGAATAGTCAGCACCATATGGCTCGCCAGATCTACATGACTGCCAACAAAAGCTATATAGAGCAGTGTGAGACTCATTGACCATTCCTCAGTCTTATTCCATTCTATTCCTATTTATTTTACCTAGTCCACAAAGTTTAAGAGATCTTTTCTCCCACCAATAACACACGGTCCATTTCACACACATAGTTTTCTCAGAACAACTCCCTCCCCTCTTCCCCCGATCACTATGAAGTATCATTCCTGATAAAGGAAGTTCAAACCAGTTAATTTAGGGGTAGGGGAGGGAATTTGAAAAACTGACATCAGCAGGAACCTTGGGTTTCATAGACAAAAGTCATCTGAAATGTTTGAAAATGTAACAATTGACCAGGAACAGATTCCATTCAGATTCCATTCCTTTTTACAATAATTTCTTTGCCCATATCAGAAAATCACTTAGAAAAATATACTAGCCGAAGGGCATAGTGGTTACATTCTGACATGTACTGCACTTTCTCTAATAAAATATACATAGGACTCATTAGAGTCAATGAAAGTAAGGGAAAGAGAGTGTGCTTGGACCTACAGGAAAAAATTGCAAAAATGCAGGGGACATTTAAAGTGCATCTAGAATCCATCTGCATGGTATGTGTTCTCAGGCCAACTACTCTACACAGAAATAACTTTAATAAAATACTGGATCAGAAAATCTCTTCAGCTCTGGGCATGCCATGGAGCTGCTGGATCTCCCTAGCTGATGAGTCTCTTGGTGTGGGTCTAGTCCCCAACTGCGTAGAGCTGGTACAGCCAGCTCCTATGCTAGTGTCCCTGTGACCCTTGCATTTGGTGACATAGAGGGGGTGGGGGTAGGCATGGCCAGAGCACCAATATGGTCCCGTAATCCTTGGCTGGTGGATGGCTCTTTGGGGGCCATAATCAGCTGGCATCATTAGGGCGAGCCCCAGGACCCAGGGAGTTGCAACTGGCTCCTTTGCAGTCTCCTCTGTTCCCCACTGCAATCTTGACATTTTCCAGGTTTAAAAAGAAACAGACTAAGATGATAGAAAAATTTCTGAGTCAAATATAAGTGACCGATCCCATTTAAATATCTGGCCTCTTAAAACCAGTTTCTCTATAATATTAAAACCAGTTCTGTTTAAAGGCAGAGACAAATCACATTTTCTTATAAAAAGCCTAAATAAATACACGTATTGATTTGGAAATGGAAAAAAACAACACAAATTGGTTCTTGCCAAAGTTTCTTTATCACAAACCACATTATTCATATTGCAAAGCAGTAATTTGGAGATGCAGAGACATTATATTTGCAAGTACACAAATAGAAATATTGCTTTGTAAACACTTTTCTGATTTTAAATTGCTGTGTTTACAAATGAGATTTTTTTTAGACTGGAAATCATCCCATCCTACAAATTTGCACAATCTATTACATTTGATTCCTCACCATAATTTCCATGTCAGACTATTTGAGATGTTAGAAACACTGGTCTTGACAGGAAGTGAGAGGAGGATTATGAGGGAGAAAACTTGCATTAGAATCTAAATATCTTGATCAGAAGTGACTGAAATGTGCTAGGCAGGTGTAAAAGGTAAACATAAAAATAATGTCAAACTGCCCTTTATTATGTATAAAGTTATCAAAACAAAGTACTCTCTGTCTATCTTAAGTACCTGTATGGCCCCGTTCCCTGTAGTATCTGCCCATCTCACAATTTTATATGTATTTCTCCACACAACAACCCTGTGAGGCAGGAAAGTGCTCTTATTTCCATTTTACAGATGGGTAACTGAAGCCCAGAGAGACTGTGTCTCACACCCATGATCACACACGATGTTTGTGGTGAAACAGGAATTGAACCCAGTTTTTGGTCTATCTAGACTAGAGATAGTCCTGAGCTGCAAAGTCTGGTTCTAGAGTGTAGGGAAGGGAGCTGGTGGGCCGGATATGGGGCTGGGATTCAAGTTCATGGAACTGGCAGCAAGTTAGAGAGTTGGGATCTGGATTCAAACTTCTCCTAGATTCTCATGTTATTTGGAGGTGGGGTTTTAACCTCAGGGCCATCTCTAGCCTGAATTTACCAGAACTCATTGTGTAGCCTCATTACAATAACATTTTCATACTTTTTATTTAAAGCATGATTTGTCGTATAAAAGTTATTGAGTGCAAATGCTAGAAACTGAATCATTACATAAATGCTCTGATGCTGGTGTCTTTAGCGTCTTACATTATCTGGTACGGAATTGGTCTCCTCAGTTTACTTTTCAAAAGAAGCCCAACAAGAGTGAAAATAACAGCTGCAAGCACCACACCCGTAACAATAAATGGAGCATGGGAATAACCAGCAGTAGCAGTAAGTGAACCACGGGAATCCACGTCTTCCTGATGTTCAGAATAGTCCAGCTCTGTGAATTGAGAGAGAGAGAGAGTTTTGGTTTCAGTTTGTTCTCTGCTCTAGTTATTGCCAAAGATACCAGGACAAAGAGAACTTGAATTGTAAAGTTTCATTCTAGATCAGGTCAAGAAATAAATCAATTTCACTCTATTTTATAGAAGACATTCTAGACACAACAATCCATCTTTATATTAGTAAAGATTATTTCATGAACTGAACCGGGATGTTTTAGGTTCAATATTAAGAAAACATCGTAACTAGCACAAGAGCTAGGGAATGGAATCTTTTTCAAGGAAGGTTGAGGTTTCACGTTACTGGAGATAGTCAAGGTGAGCCATGACAACCACAATGCTTGAAGAGTTTGAGGATAATTAAATCAATGAAGCTATAATAAGGAGATGGACTGCATCTCATCTTTCTTCCTGAAGAATTGATTCAATTAGAATTTCTGAGCTGGGCAGATTAAAATGATGGGTTTGAAATGTGTTAAGTAAGGAACAAATTTGTAGATGCTCTTAGTCAATAAACAAGTCCCTGATATTTATAAGGGAGTTTTTGCTAAACCAGTAAAAGCATGCTGCGCTGTTAGAAATCAGAAGTAAGATTTTGTAAAACGAAATGAAAAGTGATTTACGGAACCTTATTGTGACACTGAGCCAGAGAGAGTTAAGCAACAAGCAGGTCGAGTGACCCAAAATCAACCTTTAAGGTCATATTAGAAAAGTATTGAAATGATAAACAGAACCATTCCTTGTAGATAGTTAACAAAGCCGTGTTAAATAGGCCAGACTTCTTAAAATGTAAACCTGTATTGTTAGAGAATTAGAAGCAGATACTAATTGTATTTGTCTGTGTTTACCTGTATCTTATTAGAAGTTTAACAATGTGATCTAATTAGCTTGTAAATGTTAAACTTCGGATCCTATCTGTAATGTTTCATTATATAGTCAATTGATTCAGAGATCAAAAGGGGATATTAACATTTAAATGAAACTTGTGGTATAATAATATTGTCTTTATTTCTCTTTGATGTTTGTAGTAAACTACCTATGAACTGTTTGAATGGGCAATTGCCTTATGCTAATCAGTGCAACTAGTTTATCTGTGTATACATAAGAAATAAAAGTTTAGCTTCAAAGCAACAATATACACTGTCCATTCTTCATCTGGGATGGCCCTTGCTGTGATGTCTGCTGTCAAGATGCTTTCAACTTGCTAGAGAACATAAAAGAAGCTTTGGACCTGATCTTGTTTTATCTCAGATATGCTTAAACTTTGTCAGGGAAAGTTCAACTCACCAGACTGAGGTCTCCAGGTGTACCTTGGACTATCCCTGCAAATTCTCAGAAGAATTTGAACAAACTCTACACATGGACTGCCTATTAGACTAAAACCTATTGAACTGATTCTAGAAGTATTTTCACAAACCAGCAGCCTCACCATCTCTATTATGAAATTGATCTAAGAACTTTACTCATATCTGTATGTATAAACATCTTTAACCACAGTAACGTTCTTTTCTTTTTTAATTAATCTTAGTTTAGTTAATAAGAATTGGCTGTAAGCATTTATTTGGGTCAGATCTGAAATATTCCTTGACATGGTAGGTAACAGTGTCCAATCTCTTGGGATTGGTAGAATTTTGCAGTCGAACTTTATGGTGAATAAGGTTTAAAGTAACTCTCACTGTATAGACTTGGTTCTCAGGGTGGGAGCCAAATGCTGGATTGCTTAAAAGAAACTGTATTTTAGCTTCTTGGTACGTAGTACAGAAGCTGTTTTGTTACTGGCTTGGTGAATCTAATTATAGGAATAAACCACCAGTTTGGGGGATTGTCTGCCCTATTCTTTGCAGTTTGCCCAGACTGGTCATTGGAGGGGGCCACACTGAGAATGCTCAAAGTCACACTTAACCTTCTCTTGTGTTTAGTGTATTTAAATTTACCAGCATTCCTGTTCTTAGTGCCATCTTTCCGAAGCTGAATAGGCCCAACAACAACATCCACCTCTTCTTGGTAAGAGCTGGTATCTCTCTTGGACCTGGTTATGCAGCCCTGGTAGCATCGGGAAGAATAATCATATACCCTGCACACCACCATTTTAAACTGAAGGTAAACTGATGAATATTGGTTAATAAACTTGAAGGCATTAAATTTGAACCGTATTGTGGAGCTGTAGGATGAATAGTATGTCCTGTAGGTAGGGTCTCTAACACATCTAAAATAAATAAATAAAATACAATTAGTCTTCATGCATCCGCACAAAAATAAATCACTGGCATCCAGCATGCCCTATGTGCACAGATAAAAATTAAAAAATTTAAAATTCATTGACAACAGAAAGGGAGAGAAAAATATACAATTATAGTAAGAACAGAAAATGAAAGAGGTTAAAATAGTAGTAGTGACTTGTCTGAAAGCAAAATATAAATACTGATGTCTCTAAATCAACAAGGTATTTACGTACATGCCTAACTCTAAGAGTGTGAGTAGTTTTACTGAACTTGCATACTTAAAGTTAGACTTGTGCATAAGTCTTTGTAGGATCGGGGCCCAGGATGGACAAGTTGCAAAGAGGTCCCCTGGAGGTGAAATGAGCCCAAGGCTGCTTATTTAGATCTCCAGGCTGCAATGTATATGACCCCTGTAGAACAGCTGAAGCAAAGGGGGTTTATTTTTATTAAGGGGAAAATGAAACCAAGATTTAAGCTCTTAAGTGAGGCTGGCCAGAAAACAACCATTGTATTTCAGACACCATTTTGAAATTTGTTTTTGTTCCAATGCAGATGAAAAATGAGATTTCAATTTTTTTCATGAAAAAAGCATACATGAGAGAGTCTCAATGCAGAATAGCCAGGGCTGTTACACAGGAGATGGGAGACACAGGGTCAAGTCCCTGCTCTGCATGATTCAGAGCAGGGACTTGGCCCTGGGTCTCCCACAGCCCAGACAAACACCCTAATCACTTGGCCTAGGTCTCTCTTTGTCTCACCGGAGAAACCCTTCCCAGTGACAGTTCTATCAGAAGTGATACATTGCCATGAAACTCTTCAGTTCTGAACAGCTATATTTTGACAGGAACAATTTCAGTCCACATTTTTTCTACCAGCTCTACTCTGAAGGGTAGGCTCCATCTCTATACTAAATGGTTATACAGCACCTAGCACAGTGGGGCCCCGATGTCTGACTGGGTTCTCTAGGTGCTACTGGATATGAATAATAAGGATGATAAATTCCTTCTTCCATTCTGTGCCATCTTATCCAACTCACTCCTACTCTTCTGATTTCTGCTTTGGATGCAAGAAGCAAGAAAGTCGCCATTTCCAATGACTCTAATCTCTACTAAATCAGCTGCAGAGCAACAAGATTCAAGGAACAGAACAAGATTCTAGTATCTTTCACTTTTCTGTCAGCCTTGACTCACCTGAGTAAGTGCCAAAATTCCATGCCAGTGCATTCTGGTTCAATTTAACCACCACAAAAAAAAAAAAAAAAACTCAGCTGACCTGTTAACACACAGCTCTTATCTCAGAAGAAGCTGCAGAGTTGTCATATCATCAATGTATTTTATACACATTTTAATAAACTCATTTGCATAAGAAAGATCACAAGGTATTAAACTTGTATAAACTGAGATTATTATAAGACTGCATATGTTACTATGTTCATTTATACTCATGCCAACACTTCTGTCACCTATAGATGGTTAAGATATGTTTGAATGTAGATATGGAAAATTTATTTCCTTTTGGGTTTTAATATAAATAAATATGAGGTTTAAAAGATTTGGCTGTCTCTTCATTGTATGATGTTATCAGCTCATTTTTTAAAAGGGCTGTTTTGAATATCTAATTTTCATCTCCTGCAATAGATAGGGGGTTTTAAACTATCATGCAGGTGGCTTCTTTAAAACTTAACTTCTGTATGTTCTGCAGCTCTAATGCTACTCTGGCTGAATTATTTTGAAATTTCACTCTTATTCCCCATTATTTATATATAATTAGGATTGTACCAATAAATAGTCATATTCATTGACAATGGGACCTGCTCATGAAAGAGGTGTGCTTTCATATGCAGAAAGGTGTCGAGTCTAATAATGGAGAAGTCTACTGAAATTCTGGCAGGTAGGGTTTAGAACCATAGGGATTGCTATTCTGGATGAGATCAGTGATTTTTATTTTCATACCAGAACTAAATCTAATTTGTTTTCTATAATTCTTTAATCTGACTTTTCCACAAGAAGTGGTGTAAGCCAAGACAGATGAACAATTCTGGGTCATCCAAGTGACATTAAAATTCTTAAGTGTCACTTGCAAAACACCGAACACTCATGAAAAGAAACTGAAAAGATGTTAAAAAGCAGGGAAAACACAGAAAAGCAGGAAAAATCAAACATTAAACTTCAGTCATTTGAACCAAACATTGAATTACAGTAATTTGAAATAACATTTACAGTATGCTCCCAAAAAAACGAGGACTGCAAAAGAATGAATTTTTTTCTTTTAAAAAATGGAGCAGAATATTTTAAAAATATAGTTGAATTCTATAGACAAACTAATTGGGGCTGAACTCAACACTGATGTGGGCAGGTGAAAATCCACTGACATCAGCGGAGGTTGAGGTTACACCTGCTTACGTAAGAACTGAATTTACCTCTTTAGTTACGACGTTACATTCTTGAATGGAACCACTGATGCAGAGTTCCATCATCTAAATGTCATTTCTATTGTTTCTATTGATTTCTCATTTTTTTCCAGGATTTGCCAAAAAAGTTTTTTTAAATACTTTGTTGGCAAGGAAAACTGAAATTACTTCACACTGTCCCCATTCAAATTATTGCATAAACAAAACAGATACAGTACTCCATGCACAGTTTCATTCTAAACTATTGCTGGGAAAGTCCTTACCCACTCTTCATAATGTCATAGGTTACTGTTGTAAAATCATTGGGATCAGGTGATGCAACACACGTGTCCAAAAACAACACCAGATTTGGGTCAGAGCTGTGAATTGAAGCTTGAAGGAATAAATTCTGGTTCAAGTCAACGTAGTATGGAGAATCATACACTGGCCATGAGAAGGATGGTGATTCATAAAATGAAATGTTCACGTCGTATCTGCCATACTGAGTTTCATTGACCTCAGTAACATCCTCAGCAACATATATTATTTCTATCCATCTATTTTGGAGCATTTTGCAGTTGATATGCAAATGAAGATCTTTTTGCCTTTTGATTATGTAACCAGAAGAGATTGCTTTGATCAAGTTGGAATAGGTGATAGTGTTGTTGTTTCCCTGTTTGACAGATTAAATACAAAATTATCTAATGTAGTCCACTTTTGCCTGACGTCACAATTACCATTATTCTTACTAAACTTTTGATGTGTCCATAGAATAACACGTATTTAAAGTGTTGTTTCAGTATTTTGAAAAGAAGTGTGACTTTGGTTATTTCTATTCACAACACATTTTAAAAAACTTTGTTGGCTATATGATGCGGTGTTTACATTGAGATGTGAAAAATATTTTCTTTGAACCCAAACACAGCTAAGTTAGTTTACATTCATGCAAAGCTTTGAACATGTAACGCACAAAGGTCTTGATTCAGCAAGGTACTTAGAGTTGTGTTTAATCTAAAGTACTATAGAAGTGAATGCTTTAAATTGGTACCTTGCTGAACTGTGGCTTATGTAAGTGCCAAGTATTATTAGTCTTCATGAACATCAGCTCATGCTAGAAAAAAGTCTATGAACATGGGTTGAGGTTGTTCACTTATCTTCCTTGTCCCCCCAGTATTCCCCATAAAGTCAATCTACAATAAGTGATGTGTTCCCTGCAGGCAGGAGAAGGACAGGTGGGAGCGTTCGATGAATCTGAACCTGCAGTGATTGGTTCACTTGTAACTCCTGTGAACCACAGCAGGTTTCTGTTCATGACCCTTTTCAAAATAAATTCTGCAGTTTGCACAGACCTACTTACTCAGGTTGCTATATATTCAACTTCATACCTCTCGTCTTGTGCCACAGCCATTGTATGGTATGTTGAATATAACGTAGTTTGGTGTAACAATTGGTTTACAATAAGGGTCATTCAAGCTGACATCCCATGCAGCGTAGCCTTGTGAGTGGAGATAGGCTCTGTTAACAACTGCACGCATGTATTCTGGCAAGCACAGAAGAGCTAGTGGGTAGATAAAACATACATTATTAGTGCATACAGGCATACAATCATTAAATGTTGCAACCTATACAGATGCTGTTGTCTACTCTGTGTGTAGATTGGGAGAGGGGAAGGGGTTCATAAGTCAAACCACATGATTTTACTATGTTACGTCATAAATATTGAATGATGCACCAGCGGCCTGTGGGTTTCGGCTGTGGATTACTATTACTATGAAAATCTGCAAATTATAACTTTGCTTCCTGTGATCAGAGAGCGTCTCATCAATGAATCTCAGTTACCATAGTAGAAAAAATTCTGGAGTGAAGTAAAAGTCCTATTGCTTGAGTAAAATTAAGAACAGTATTACCAGGGCCATTATTAAGCAAATAAAATGAAGCATTTCAGTAATTCTGGGAGAGAATGATCTAAAATGCAATGGGAGGTGAAGACAAAGGGAACAGTAAAGTAAAGAGAAATTGGTGTTTGTTGACAGCAATTTATGGACCAGATTTTGCTATCTTGAATTATACTGATGTCAAAGTTTGACTCAGACTCACAATTTATCAGACCACTCTGTTTTATTAGCAAAGCTGCTCTGCTAATACATTTAGAAGTGAGCCCCCCGAGTGGGGCTTGTGTCTTTTAATTTATACAGTTTTTTGGAGAACAAGTTACAGAGAAGTTACAGACAAAAGAAGAAAAAGATTTTAGTCACCACCCTTCGAGATCCCTGAGACCAGTCACGTATCTTCAATTACCTGCCACCCTTAACAATCTCCTTTAACAGCTTCCAGTTAACTTAACTAATTGCCCTTCACACCTTCCATTCTGATGCCTGCTTCTTAGATGTGCTGGCTCTATATTAATTGCTTCTCCATTCAAAAGCTAACTGTCCCTACGTGTGCTCCCTCAGATACTTTGTAACATGTTTTGGCATGCCCTCTCATATACAATGTATCAGCATGTCCTCTTATACAACGTTATACTTATACAATGTTATACTATGTGATCAGCCAATGGAACTAACCAGTTATGTTCTATTCAATACAATCAAGGGTTGCCGAATCAAGGGTTTGTATGTATGGCCTTACATGAGCCATATGGGGTTTGGAGATACATGTGCAGAGGCTGAATAACATCAAAGTGATAGTCATTCATTGGGGACTGGAACCTGTAGTCTTTATTTGGGCAAAATGCACATTGAAAAGAATAGGAGTCTTGCCTGAATGAGCGCTTAAGGATCAGGCTTTGTATGGCTGTGGAAGGTGTTCTAGTTCACTTGTGGGCACCTCTGTAGCTGAAGACATGGACAAATTGCAGGGAATTCAAGAAAGAGCATCAAAAATGAAAAAGGAAGTGGAGGGAATGATTCTAAATATAAATAATTCTAATACTAAACATGTACCAGCAAGGTGCTAAACAGGCATTGAGCTCAAATAAATAATAACTAATGAGTTGTGGAGAGGACATGAAATTCACTCATGCTTGCAATGAGAGTTTTGCCTACATCAGGATTAGGATCAAACCCATAAAGAACGAGCACTTAGGTAGTACAAAGGACCACAAGTAAGAGTAATGAGATGATATAAAGAAAAAGTAAATTGAGGCTGAATATCAGAGAAAATGTCTAAAAATAATTAATTTTATAATAACAAACATTGATTTTGTTTAAATATAAAACTGAAAGTAATAGGTCAATAATCCCAAAGTATGAAAGATGACAGTGAGTGCTTGCTATACTGAAGTGGTTCAACAACATTAATAAATAGTTATTTAGCAAATAAAGTCAGTAAATAGGCTTGTCTGCTGAAAAGAGAAGTTCTGTATTAAACATGAACTTACTAGTATTCTGATCTGCTGGAATGGTGTAATAGTCAGCACGGAACCCTTTCTTTGTGACACTTGAGTCACTGTGAAATCGAACTGTCATCAAGTTTGAGGACGATGTATATGTGAGATAGGAACCAGAACAAATTTTCCCCAGTAAAGGAGAGGTATGGAGTGGCCCATCATATATCTCAATATAATCATACTGGCATCTACCACCTTCTGTCCTGGGGAATAAACATGAACATTTTGTAAACGATTTTGTGAACTCCTGTTTAACTAGTCACCACTAAATCTCACATTAAACCCTTCCGGCTGCAAGGTGTTTGTGACAGATTGTCTTAATTTTGCTTCTTATATGGTACCAACCAGGACTGAACAAATAACCATAAATAATACTATATTCATACAATTTTCATTTTAGGTTTACTGGTCATTTACAAGTGAGAAATGTCCTTGAAATGGAGAGGGTACCCATTTCAAAATTCCATGATTTTGAACCTATGAATTGACTGGGCAATTAGTGCCTTACTTACACTATATCTCTAAATGAAAGTGTTACACGGTAATTGCTCACTGCTTCTATTTCCCACACACAGTCTGCGTTGTTTGGATAATTTTCAGGATAGAATGGGCTTTGAAATGTCCCAGATGAATACTGAAGGACACCACCACAAGTATATTTTGCTGCAGAATAAAATGTAAGAAAAGAAAATACATATGAGTCATTTATATATATTTTTGCATATATTTGTATATGATTTATCAGTTGAAGCCAAAACCTGCTAAAGTTAAAGGAAAGCCTCCTATAACTTCAATGAGGTGCTCTATGATCAGTATCTAATCCCGATAGCTGTGGATCCCACTCACAGTCTCATTTAATGCTCAGCATCTCTCAAGATTAAGCCCTAAATGTATATAATTGAAGACAGAAAATATGGACCAAAGAAAATGTTCAGGGAAGAAAGATTATGCTTTTTTTCTCTGATAATGTTAAGTTCTTAATTCAGGTTGGAAGTAACTTTCTGAAGAAGCACCTGGTGCACTGGGAACAAAAATTACAGTCTGAATGAAAATAGCATCTACAGCCAACTTTGGAATGTAACAATTTTTACTTAATGCAGAGCTGTAATTGACAGATGGCTTAAGAACATAAGAATGGCTATACTGGGTCAGACCAAAGGTCCATCTAGCCCAGTATCCTGTCTACCGACAGTGGCCAATGCCAGGTGCCCCCAGAGGGAATGAACGGAACAGGTAATCACCAAGTGATCCATTCCTTGTCGCCCATTCCCAGCTTCTGGAAAACAAAGGCTAGGGGCACCACCCCTGCCCTGCTTATACAAAAAGGGGGAAAACAACAAGGACAGTCATTATCTTCTTGAGCAACTCATAGAAAAAAATATTGGATTTTTATTTTTCCTCCTGTGAAGCACACAGAAACTGACTTTAAATGCATGTATTTGTTGACTGGTAACTCTGTTTTATTTGATCCAGCTATTGCCCCAATCCTGCAAACATTCATGTACATGCTTATTTCTACTGACATAAAGAGTTTCATTGAAGCCATTGGGACCAGTCACATTAGCCAAGTTAAGCACATACATATGTGTTTGCATTATTGGGGCCTAAGTGTTTCCTTTAAAGTAAAAATACCTAAATATAGTATTGTACTGTATTACTCTGTCCCTATTTAGAAATGCTAGCTGCCAAAAGAAAGAAAAAGTTGATATTCAAAAAATGTATTGCCTTCAGCCTGAAGACAGCTTGCAAAAAGTACTAAGATTTATCACCATGCCGTACTTACTTTCCTGTCCAAGGAATCTGGTGCCATTAATACGTGGATAACTTGTGTATTATAATAAGCGAGTAGAGAAGAGTACAACATACAAATAAAGAAGTAAAATAATTATGAAATTACCTGTTGAAGGCAGCCATGTTGGAGTAGTAGTAGGAACTATTAATACAAAAGAAGAACAATATTTAAATGGGCAACATCTTTAATAGAGACATATATAGTTTTTGAATAATGTGCCATATCCAAGAAAATGCCAATAAAATCAGAAAACTAAATTGATAGTATAATTGAATGCAGACAGAAGAGAGATAAAGAATGGATGAAAATTAGAAAGGGATAAGTAGGTAAGTAGATGGAGAGTTGGGAAAAGAGATGGCAGGCGGGCTGGCTGGCAAATCACGATACTAAAGAATACAAAGCAGGCACACCCATTGTGCAAATAACACATAACTATATTTCTATCCAATTGTCTAATTCACAAAGCTGATAAACAGCTAGTTGTCTGCATATAACTACTGCAATGAAGAAGAGGAAGGAAACAACAGTTGGATATTAGGGAAAACTTTTTCACTAGAAGGGTGGTGAAGCACTGGAATGCATTACCTAAGGAGGTGGTGGAATTTCCTTCCTTTGAAGTTTTTAAGGTCAGGCTTGACAAAGCCCTGACTTGGATGATTTAGTTGGGGATTGGTCCTGCTTTGAGCAGGGGTTTGGACTAGATGACCTCCTGAGGTCCCTTCCAACCCTGATATTCTATGATTCTATGATTCTAATAGTGTTAAGAAATACAATGAAATACAAGAAATACAGTTTAGGACCCAATCATGTAAACATGCATGCATGTGAATCCCTACCATTGGAGGCTTTGAAGAATGGATTAGATGGATATCTCTCAGGAATGGTCTAGGTATACTTAATCTTGCCTTAGTGCAGAGGGTATAGACTAGAGGGCCTCTCGAAGTCCCTTCCAACCCTACATTTCCAAAAATAATTTTCCTATCCTCAATAGTCCCATTTAAAGCAATATGAGTACTCAAATGAATATTCATGTGGATTAATTATTATTGGGGTTTTTGTACTGCTGTAGCACCTAGAACCCCCAGTCGTAGACCAGAACTCCTTTCTGCTAGGCCCCGTTTCACATTTTAAATGACATCTCTCAGTACAATGAGAAGATGTTGGCTAAAATGTTTTATTTTATTTTGTGGGTCCGTTGGCTCCTGAAAGAAATTCATCCTAGGAATGTATTTTATTTTTGTTAAGAAGACGGATAGTTATAATTAGAGCTGGGCAAAAGATTTCTGGCAAATAGTATTTTATAATTTTTTTTTTTGCTAGAATAATGATCAGCCTTCAAAAATCTGATACAAGAGTAGTGCAGGTTTGTAGAAACTGTGAGGGTACTTTAAAATCTTGTAATCTATTTTTAATCAGTAGGGGGTGGTCAAACTCCTCAACATATATAAAGCCCATCAATTCAGTCATTTCTCTCTTTCAGTTGTCCCTGACACTTTCGCTTTTATTGCTCACAGCCAGTCCCCTCTGGCCAGTAGGGTAGAATGCCTAGCGCAAGAGGCTCCATCATCTCTCCATCATCTCTCATCATCACACCAACTGTGTGGTACAACCAGTTCTGCCAGTGACTCCTGAACCTGGAGCTATAGGTGCTGACCTAGAGGTGCTCGGCGTGTGGCCGCAGCCCCTGGCTTGAAGTGGTTTCCATCATAGACAGGGTTTACGGTTTTTTCAATGGCTCTCAGCACCCCCACTATACACATTGTTCCAGCACCACTCCCTGGTACCCCTGTTTGGGAGCAGTAATGCTGCTGTTTATTGGATTGGCAAACACTGGGAAAGAGAAAGGTATCTAAACAAAAAATGTTAAAAAAGAGACAATTACCATGTGTTGTTGCATCTGAAAGATAAAAGAGAAAGACAGAGGTTAGTTTTCAGAGGAGCAGCCGTGTTAGTCTGTATTCGCAAAAAGAAAAGGAGGACTTGTGGCACCTTAGAGACTAACAAATTTATTTGAGCGTAAGCTTTCGTGAGCTACAGCTCACTTCATTAGTGATTTTGATTTTTTTTTTAACATGGCAATGTTTTACCAAACATATATAGAAAACAGTGCTTAAATGTAAGTGAGGAAGTAATTCCACTGACTTGTAACCAACATGTGATTAAAATTAAGCATGTGCAGAGGTGCTTGGCTGGATTGGTGCCATCAATATATTCAATCTTGTGAGGAAATCCTTAATATTCAGAAATGTTCTAAGGATATTAACTGTCAGTTCCATTCTCCAATGAATTTCAAGTCAGGCCATCTAAATGATGCTGAGGTTATTCCCAAGGAGTAGAGTGGGCTGATCATTTTTAAACTATGCAAACCATAAAAATACATGTATATATATCTATCATATATCTATTATTTATCTGATGCCCACTGAAGTAAGGGACTCTTAAAAAGGGATTTGAGCAAAGTTCATTGTGGGCAGGCTCTCCCTGTACTGCAACTAAGTTCTGTTTAAAGAAAGATTGCCATGACAGAATATTGTATGGTGCTTTTCTGATGTGTACATAAAGGGGATTACACCGCAAAGCTCATTTTCACTTGCAATTTATGCTATATTCTAATGAATTAAGGACAAGCCACCATGGTCAAATTCACATAAATAAGGTAGCATTTTGACCAGTAAGTGATTCATAGAAAGATTTCACTGCAATTGATGCACCTTTTTATTGCAGACATTTGAAGGTACAGGTCAAGTTAAGTCTGTCATGAAAGTAATAATAAAGACATTACCACCAAGTGCTTATGTAGCACTTTTCATCATTAGACCTCAAAGCACTTTACAAAAAATGTAAGTATTCTTATCCCCATTTTACAGATGGAAGAGAGAGGTAAAGTACTTTTTTTAAAAAAAAATTTCCGGTGAGCAAGTGAAAAGGCTGGATTGAGCTCAGTTAATAAGTTCACTGGCAGGAGCTTATGTCTCCTACAGTACAGCTCTGCTCTGAAAAGTGATTCCATCCAGTTCCGTAGAGACTCTACAGCTTAGTGGTTGGGGCACTCACCTGGTGTGGGAAACCCAGGTTCAAGTCTCTGCTCCAAGGCAGAACAGGGACTTGAGCCTGGATCTCCTAAGAACAGCCATATGGGGTCAGACCAATGGTCCATTTAGCCCAGTATCCTGTCTTCTAAGAGTGGCCATTGTCAGATGCTTCAGAGGAAATGAACAAAACAGGGCAATTTCGAATGATCCATCCCTGTCCTCCAGTCCCAGCTTCTGGCAGTTAAAGGTTTAGGGGCACCTGGAGCATGGGGTTGTTCCTTGACCAATGGCTAATAGCCATTAATGAACCTATCCTTCATTAATTTATCCAATTTTTTTAACCCAGTTATAGTTCTTGCCTTCACAACAGTCTCTGGCAATCAGTTCCATAGGTTGACCATGCATTGTATGAAGAAGTGCTTCCTTCTGTTAGTTTTAAACCTGCTGCCTATTAATTTCATTGGGTGACCCCTGGTTCTTGTATTATGTGAAGGGGTAACTAACACTTCCCTATTCACTTCCTCCATATCGTTCATGACTGCATAGACACCGATCCTATCCTCCCTTGCTCGCCCCCTTTCTAAGCTGAACTGTCCCAGTCTTTTTAATCTCTCCTCATATGGAAGCTGACTGACATAGGTGCTGGAACGAGGGGGGCTGCCGCACTCCTTGGCTTGAAATGAAATGAAATGATTTCCGTGATATACGTGGTTTACAGTTTGGTTCAGTGGATCTCAGACCCCCACTATAAAAATTGTGCACTCCTGCTGATCGATACCCCTGATCATTATTGTTGCCCTTCTCCGTAAGGTAGCATAGTTATCACTAAGGGCCACATTTCCGAAACGTAGGTTCTCCTTGTCCGTGTGTAAGCTGTCACTTCTGCCTGCACAAACAGTCCAGTGTGCTAAGAATGTAGCAAATGTGATAGGCAAGCATTTACCTGCGTGCATGCAAAAATGCTAGCAACTAGCATGTATGCAATGAGAGGTCAGGCTAGTGTAGACTGAAGACCAACAATGTCCAAGGCACTTTCAACACAGTGTTTTGGCTGATAGCCAAAAGGATATATTACTAATACAGTCTAACTTTCCCTCTCCAGACTGGCAGAGCACAGCGGCTGCCTTTACGTTTTTATTAAAATCTATGTGCAACAGCCATCTGTATCTACTTTACTGGGAAGAATTTGTGCTGGTGGCTATCACACATTTATAACCTATTCAAACAGAATGACTGTTCTGTTTTCAAACAATGGCAATTACTATAATACAGGATGTCATGCTTCTTGTTACTCTTTTCAATGCGGTAAGAACAATTACTGGTAAATTTGTCTCAGATACTCTGGTTAATATAGAGAATATATATTTTATGAAGTTGGTGGGATGAACCAATTATTTAGGGTTGCCATTCTTTCTGTTATCCATTTTTATTTCTTCTTTGCCAGTAGACAGTATAAGGAATTTCAATTAAATGGGCAAGTTTTATAATAATGCATAAATGGTTAACGAATAATGAGGGTATTTGTATGTTCCAAATGTAAACAGAGTATGAAATTACCCATAAAAATATGGGGCCAGACCCTCAGATAATGGGGGGAGGGATAGCTCAGTGGTTGGAGCATTGACCTGCTAAACCCAGGGTTGTGAGTTCATTCCTTGAGAGGGCCATTTAGGGATCTGAGGCAAAAATTGGGGATTGGTCCTGCTTTGAGCAGGGGGTTGGACTAGATGACCTCCTGAGGTCCCTTCCAACCCTGATATTCTATGATTCTATGATAATATGAATGTCCACTCTCCTCAATCAATGGGGAAAACAACACTGAGTGACCAGAGGGGAAGGAGGCAGCACCCAGGAGGTAGGGGTAGAGGGCTGGCTTGAGACAGCCGGGAAAGGGGTCTACCCCCTGAGGTCTGCCACCATCCCTATTGGAGGGAGGTGAGGGAACGGGCTAGCTGGTTGGCTCTCATGTTCCCTCCCCCCCATTATCTATTAAACTTACTCAGTCTTTTCCAAAAGCCTCTTGCTCCAGCCTAGCCTCCCCTTAGTATATGTTGTGTTATTTATGATGCTGTGGGTCTGATTGATCACCCATTATGGGATCAGGAAAGAATTTTTGTTTGTTGGACCAATCTGGCAAAAGGTCCAGCGGGATTTTTTTGCCTCCCTTGCAGCATCATGGAGGCACAGTCACCTTATTGCGTTAAGACTTAAAAATGCTTACTAGTAGGAAAAGCAATATTGTTTTATGTATCAGCAGAACTATGCTGATTTAGCACAGAGCATCAGGTCTATGATGTGTTAAGTAATTCTTACCTGACAGATCTTTATTTGTTAAACATGTATGAAACGGGGCATCTAAAAAGGACTAGACTGCCTGTTAAATATTGCTTTTGTTAATTAGTTGTTACCTTTTCTAAGTTATTGAACTCACTTAGAACCACGTTCAAGGCAACTACGTTTAGGGATGAGGAAACTTCATGTGTCTAATATTGTCTCATATCAAATCCATGACTCGTGTATGCAAAAAGCCCTAAGTGCAGTGGAACCACAGCACAAGTGAGATACCACAGAAAGACCATGCAGGGGAACTCTAAGATCTCTCCTTTCTACAGAGCAATGCTGTGGAAGGGTGCAGAGGCCTAAGCATATCCCTTGCTCACAATGAGCTGACCTGATGTTCAACATGACCCTTTCCTGATCAGTGGGTTGCCAGGCGTCCGGTTTTCCACCAGAACACCCAGTCAAAAAGGACCCTGGCGGCTCAATAAAAGTCTGGTTGGAGTGGGCTGGCAGGCTCCCTACCCAGCTCCTTGAGGCTCCTGAGAAGTGGCCAGCATGTCCGTCCAGCTCCTAGGCATAGGGGAAACCATGGGGCTCCGTGTGCTGCCTCTACCCCAAGTGCTGGTTCTGCAGCTCCCATTGGCCGGGAACGTGGCCAATGGGAGCTGTGGGGGCAGCAGCTGCAGGGGGTGGCAGCATGCAGAACCCCTGTGGCCTTCCCTATGCCTAGGAACTGTAGGAACATGCCGACTGCTTCTCAGGAGCTGCCTGAGGTAAGTGCTACCCCAAACCCACTCCCATGCCCCAACCCCCTACCCCAGCCTGGACCCCCTCTGTACACTCCAAACCCCTCACCCCCAGCCCCACCCCAGAGTCTGCACCACCAGTGGGAGCCCTCACCCCCCTGCACCCCAACCCCCTGTGCCAGCCCCAAGTCCCCTTCCACACCCTGAATCCCTCATTTCTGGCCCCACCCCAGAGCCCACAATCCCAGCCCAGAGCCTGTACTCCCTCCCACACACCAACCCCCGGGTCAGCCAGGAGCCCCCTCACACACTCCAAACCCCTCAGCCATACCCCCCAGCCTGGAGCCCCCTTTTGCACCCAAACCCCTCATCCCCGGCCCCACCCCAGAGCCTGCACCCCCAGCCAGAGCCCTCACCCCCTGCACCCCAACCGTCTCCCACATTCTGAATCTCTCAGCACAACCCCCCAGCCCAGAGCCCCCTCCCACACCCTGAACCCCTCATTTCTGGCTCCATCCCAGAGCCTGCAACCCCAGCCAGAGCCCTCACCCCTTCCCACACCCCAACCCTCTGCTCCAGCCCGGTGAAAATGAGCGAGTGAGGGTGGGATAGAGCAAGCAATGGAGGGAGGGGGGATGGAGTGAGCCAGGGCGGGGCCTCTGAGAAGGTGCGGAGCCTCATGGAAGGGGTGGGACAGGGGGCAGATCAAGGGTGTTCAATTTTGTGTGATTAGAAAGATGACAACCCTACTGATCACACTGACTGCAAAGCTGTGGTCAACTTCATATTACTTCACACGACTCTTCAAGGATATTTCTGTCAGATTGAGGTTCGCTTTCATGAGCCTAACTGTGCAGTCTTCATTAGCTGGCAGGATGATAGAAAATTTTTAAAAAATTGGAATTTTAGGAAACTGGCAAAAATGGAAAGGAGCTCGGACCCTGAGGTATAAGAATCCCCAAGGAGGAATGGAAAATAAAAATAATATTTTTATTCAGTGAATCTGCAAAATATAAAATTAACTCAGATTTATAACAATAATACTTTCCTTTTATATAGTACTGTTCATGTATGGATCTCAAACTAGTTTACATCAAAGGAAAGTATCTTTATGCTCATTTTTACAGATGGGGAAACCAAGGCGTAGTGTGACTTGGGACAGCAAGAAAGTCAAAAAGCTGCAAACAAAAATCAGATATTTTAACTCCCTGTGCCATGCCACTTTGGGGCTCATTGAAAGTTTCAAATATTTTGGCTTTTGGTCTGACCCTACATGATTTTTTCCCAACTTTCTGAAATTGCTAATGAATCAAAATATCTGTCATTTGCCTGGATGTACTTGTAAAATTTCAAGTGCAAATGACATCAGAAGCTGCATGACTTTCCTGGAAGATGTTATGTTTCAAAACAAGCAGAGCAAAACTTTGAAAACACCATGTTTGTAAAATCTTAAGGGTCCTCATAAAATATAGTAAAATGTGCTTGACCCTCACTTATGTCAATGAAGAAATTCCAAATGAATTTACCTTTCATAATGACAAAAAGATTAGTACTTAAACTTAAATACGTCTTTTCATCTCTGGGTCTCTAAGTGCTTCATGAAGTTAAGTCTCATTATCCCTACTTTACTTGTTAGATGACTGAGGCATTGAAAAGCTAAGTGGTATGGAAGAATCAGGAATAAACTCTACATCTCCTACCCCCCATTTCCATGCCCTATCCCAACGGAACAATTCTACACTCAAAGGAAGTGAAGTTAACAAAACTGAAAATTAACCTGTGAAGATAGCAAGTGCCCTTTGGAACTTCAGAGAGATAATTTAACTGTTTGACCATCTTTCATTTGTTTGATTTTGTTTTTGTTTTTTGTTTGTTTGTTTCATGTTTTTAAATCTCTTTATTCTATGCTATCACAATCGCATTCACCAGGGAACTAACTGGCTGGCTGAAGCATGGAACTAATGTTTAAGGAAGTAGGAAAGTGGCCCTTTTAGTATTGGATCCAGTTCCAAAAACTGTGTTTCATATTTTGAAACCTCTGCAATGTGACACTCACAAACATCTTAGACATGGTCAAAAGCATGTTCTGTGCCAGTTATTTCCCTGTAAGACACCTGTAAACTCTTGGTATTTACCTGAACAGATGACACCGGCATCTTCATGATGACCACAGTTGTGAGACAGCAATCCTGAATGAGGACAGTCCCATAGACGGTATTCCCATCCTCTGCAACCCACGTTATCCAGGACAATATTTCCTGAGCCTTGACCATAAAAGGCACTTGTCTTTGCTGCAACACCATGTCCACATCCAAGCTGCCTGCACACAACATCTGCATCACTGAGATCCCAGAAATCATCACAGACTGTTCCCCATGATCCTTGGTAATAAATTTCAACACGACCTTCACATCTGCTAGATGAATTCACCAGTCTCAATGCCAACCCTAAAACAGATTCAATGAAATTATTATTAGCACATTAGTCAGTTCTATTTGCTGGTATCTCTCACAGCCACTCCCCTCTGGCCAGCAGGGTAGAATGTATAGTGCAATAGGCTCCACCATTTCTCTTTACACCAACTGTGCAGTAAAACTGAGTTTTTGCCAGTGACTCCTGAACCCGGTGCTATAGGTGCTGGAACTGGGCACTATAGGCTGTTTATTGGATTGGCAAACATTGGGAAAAAAAGAAATCTAAACAAAAAATGCTAAAAAGAGACAATTACTAGGCATCATCGAGCCTGAAAGATAACAGAGAAGGACAGGGTTAGTGATTTTTTTGTTTTGTTTTTGGCATTGTAACATTTTACCAAAAATACATGGAAACCAGTGTAATTGTAGTTAACTTGGTGCCAAAGAGTAACGAACGAGTAGGGTAGCACAGAAACAGTGGGTTCCTGAAAGCAGCACAGCCCCCTCAAATCACTAGCTTCTGGGTGCAGGAGAGGGGTGGAACCTTTGACCTCACTCCTAACCATGCACATTTTGGCCAATATGATTCATAGAAAGCTTTCACTGCAATTGATGCATCTTTTAATCACAAGCATTTGAAGATGCAGATCAAGTTACTTCTGTCATGAAAATTATAATAATGATAACACTGCCAAGCTGTTAAATAGCCTTTTTCATCAATAGATCTCAAAGCAAGGTACCAAAAAGGTAAGTATTACTGTCCTCAGTGTATAGATCAGGAAAATGAGAAACAGAGAGGGAATGTAGTAATCTAAAAAAAAAAAAATTAGTGAGCAAGAGAAAAGGCTGGATGGAGTTCAGTTAGTAAGCTCACTGGACCCAGCTTATTTCTCTTATAGTACAGCAGTATTGCAGTACTACTGTATCCCTATTTAGAAGTGCTAGCTGCCAAAAGAAAGAAAAAGTTGATATTCAAAAAATGTATAGCTGCTAGCCTGAAGACAGCCTGCAAAGCATACAGAGGCTTATCACCGTGCCGTACTTATTTTCCTATCCAAGGAATTTGGCGCCATTTATATGGGAATTATTTGTGTATTATAATGAGATAATTGAGAAGACTACAACATAAAATAAAGAAGTAAAATAATTATGAATTACCTGAAGGCAGCCATGTTGGAGTAGTAGAAGGAGCTATTAATACAAAAGGAGAACAATACATAAATCGGCAACATCTTTAATAGTGAGAGAGAGACTTTTAGAGTAATGTGCCAAATTCTAGATAACGCCAAGAAAATCATAACCAAATTAACAGCATAACTGAATGGGGCGGGGGGGAAGATAGATGGAGAGAGAGAGAGAAAGGATGAAAATTAGAATGTGGTAGGTAGATGGGTGTATGGAAAGAGATGGCTGGCTGGATAATCATGACACTAGAGAATACAAAAGCAGGCACCCATCTTGCAAAAAACACAACTATATTTCTCGCCAATTGTATAATTCACAAAGCTGATAAAAAGTTAGCTGTCTGCATTTCCTCTGATTACTTTACTGTAATGAAGACACTTACTTAAATGAAGAGGAATGCGAAAACAGAGTTAAGAAATATCAATGTTAACCCTTTGGGATCCAGTCCTGTAAACATGCATGCATATGAATCCCCACCACTGGAAGTTTTTATGAACAAATTACACAAACATCTATCAGGGATGTTCTTGATATAATTCTGGCCATAGCATTGAGGTGAAAAATGAGAGGGAATCTCGAGGTTCCTTTCAGCTCTACATTTCCAAGAATAATTCTCCTCTGCGAGCTAGTCCTATAAAAGTCAATATCACTATTCAAATGAATATTCACGTGGATTAATTATTATTGTTCTTATTTGTATTGCTGTAGCACCTAGGAGCCCCAGTTATAGACCAGACTCCTTTGTGCTAGGGGCTGTTTTACATTTTCAATGGCATCTCTCAGTATCATGAGAAGACATTTACTTACATGTTTTATTTTCATTCATGTGTCATGTGGCTCCTGAAAGAAATTCATCCTAGGAATGTTTTTTTTTTTTTTTTGTTAGGAAGAGGGATATTTATAATTAGAGCTGGGCAAAAGATTTTCGGCAAATAGATTATTATCCTTATGAATGACACTCTGAATTGCCACTATGAATGACAATGAATAGTCACTGGGAGCGGGGCAAAGTGTAAGAATGACTCTATAGGCTGGAGTTTCAGACATTCACTACGGGCACTGGCGACCCAAATTCAAAGTCCCTGTTCCAATGACTATTTAATTATTTATACAAAGTAGAAGAGCTGGAACAGGAGAGATTGAGAAAACTCTGTATCAGGGCATCCTGTAGCTCGGTGGCCCGGGCATGCTCCTGGAACATGGAAGACTCAGGTTCAAATCCCTTTTCCATATCAGGCAGAAGGGAAATTGAACTTGGGCCGAGCTCTATTTATAATAGTCAAAAACCTACACCAAGGAAAATGTTTTCCAGGGGTAAAATGCTTCTTTGTCTGTGTGTTTAAAGTACTCAGCACAGTGAGGCCCAGGGCTCTGAGCGCTGCAGTAATATAAACAATCACAATCATTTCACCCTACAGTCTGAAGGATCGGAGACGCTTACAGCTGCAAGAACAGAGTAGTCTCATATGTTTCTTATGGAGCTTTCTGTGCCATTTTACTTTGCTAAAGTAACAGTCACCCTTCAGAAACCTGAACCACAACTAGTGTAGGTTTGCAGAAATTATCAGTGTAGTTCAAAATTTTGTAATCTATTTTTAACCATTGGGGGCCCTCGAACTCTTCAGCATAGATAATGCCCATCGATTCAGTCATTTCTTTCTTACTATTGTCCATGGCTCTTTTGCTGATATCTATGAGAGCCACTCTCCTGTGGCCCTCAGGGAGAATGTAGAGCGCAACAGGCTCTGCCTTCTCTTTGCACCAGCTTATATCTGCCAATAACTCCTGCATCTGGTATCCCTGTTTGGGAGCAGTAATGCTGTTGTTTATTGGATTGGGGCGCATTGGGAAAGAGAAATAAAGTGAAACAAAAATGTTAAAAAGTGATAATTACCAGGTGTCGTCAAGTCTGAAAGATAAAAGAGAAGGACAGAGGTTAGTGATTTGGATTTTTGTTTTGTTTTGTTGGCATGGCAATGTTTTACCAAAAATAAATAGAAAACGTTGTAGCTGTAATTAACTTAGTGCCAAAGAGCAGCAAATTGGGCAGCAAAGACACAGGGGTCCCTGAAAGCTGTTCATCACGCTCCAATAAATTGGTTCGTCTCTAAGGTGCCACAAGTCCTCCTTTTCTTTTTGCGAATACAGACTAACACGGCTGCTACTCTGAAAACTAAAATCTAGGTATTTGAGAGGGAGGAATGCAGTCTTAGGCCTCAATCCTTTCAACACATACGTGTAAACGCAAGCTAGGAAACAATTCCATTGACTTGAAACCAATGGATTAAATGTGATTAAAGTTAAACACGTGCTTAGGTGCTTGACTGCCTTGGTGCCTATGGAATGGTTCATCTCATGAGAGATCCTTAATATTCAGAAATGTCTAAGGATATTAACTATCAGTTCAATAACTTCCATGAATTTCACGTCAGGGAATCTGAATAATACTCAGGTTATTCTCAAATATTAAGTAGTGCTGAGCATTTTTAAAGAAGATACAAACAAAAAAAATACATGCGGATTTATTCAGATTCAGAGCAAAGTTTAGTGTGAGCAGGCACTGTGATTATTCCCCTACACTGCAGCTATCCCAGTCCTGAATTCTGTTGAACTAAGAGTACCGGTAAAGAAAATTGCACAGTTCTTTAATGATGTTGACACCACCAAGCACATTTTGACTTGCAACTGATGCTATATTCTAATGAGTTAAGGACAAGCCGCTAAGATCAAATTCACATAAATAAGGTAGTAATTTTAACCAATAAGTGATTCATAGAAAGATTTCATTGCAATAGAAGTACCTTCTCATAGCAGGCATTTGAAGGTACAGGTCAAGTTAATGCGGTCATGAAAATTATAATAATGATAATAACACCACCTAGCTCTTCTGTAGCACTTTTAATAAATAGATCTCAAAAGCACATTACAAAAAAGATAAGTATTATTATGCCCATTGTAAGGATGGGGCAAATGTGGGACAGAGAGGGAAAGTAGTAATTTTTTAAAATTTTTGGTGAGCAAGAGAAAAAGTTGGATGCAGTTTAATTAGTAAGCACACTGGCCCCAGCTTATTTCTCTTGTAGTACAGCTCTGCTCTGAAAAGCAGAAGTAAACCAGTGCTGGTTTTTATTTTTTTCCTGATTGCCAGTCATGCATGTCCATCCTGGGTTCTGAGTTCTAAACCCTTTTCTTTCTCTCTCTCCCCAGTTTTATCACTATCAGTAATAAAGATTCTGCAGAGCAAATTACACCCTCCGTACCAGCTGTGCAATCTCATTGACTTCACTGGTTTTGCACAAATATACCTGTAAGGAATTTAGTAAACAAACCTCTTGATGATGAAGGGTCAACAGGACTAAAATGCAGTAAACATTTATTTTTGTCACTAACATCAGCATATCTGACTGAACAAACAGGCAATAGATGGTTTGAGTTAGGAGTACCGTTACACAGTCATTTTTCAAAACACAACTACACGTTAAACATGAAGGTGATTTCCTTATACTATTTAACCTTTGCAGAAAAATGAAAATCTTAAATCAGCTCCAGCAGAAGTCTCTACTGCAAAGAATACAGTATTATATTAATGTATTTGTGACCAAATACACCCCGGTATTCACACCCTACACACCACTGTAATAATCTTTGTACAATATATGCCTTGTGAGATATCATTTGAAAACGAATAACTTCCTGATCAATAATATCATGGTGAAATGTGTGTACCAAATTATATGTAAAGTTATCTGAAATGTGTTGACCAGATAAGTCTGGGAAGGGGGTAAACTAGTTCCCCTAAGACAAAGGCCAAGCTGATGCCCCTAGTTATGTGTCATCAAAGTTAACTGGAAATCACCTGTCAAGTGACCATTCTGCAGCAGCTAAGGTGGGCAGGAACTGATGGATTTGGATTTTAACAAACAACAACATGGAACCACTTTCTCCATGAGACTCCATGCCTCCATCCTCACAGCCAGAAGGAACTTTATGTAAGTTGAACCCTCAGGAAAATGCATTCCCAGGGTGACTGGATTAGAAAAGTGAGGGGCAAAAACAACATCTCTATCTCTCTCACTTGCTCTTTCACCTAAAAGGACAAAGGAACCATCCCTTTGGACTTTGAGGGCAGATCCTGACTTGAGAAATTGGTCAGCTATTTTGCTGAGAACAAGTGGTAAGAATTTTACCTTGAACCAAATCTAGTTTGTTAAGTTTTAGTTACAAGACAGCGTTTTATCTTTATTTCTCTTATAGCCATTTCTGTCTTTAAAGCTTTATACTTGTACTCACTTAAAGCCTTTCTCTTTGTAGTTAAATGAACTTGTTTTATTCTTTAATCAAAACTAATCCAGTGACGTATTTAAACTGAATTGTTTGACAACTCCAATTAAGGTAGCAAACTCTTGTACATTGACTCCTTTCTGGGGCAACGGACCTCTAATATCTGAACTGTCCAGGAGAGGACTGGGCACAGGGGTGAATGTAACTTAAATTTCTTACCGGTATGGTCGTATCGCAACCCCACCCCCCTTCCCACCTCCACTTCTACACACTTAACTTCATGGATCCCTTTTCATGGCTTGGATACAGTCGCTGTATACTTGTTTTATTCTAGAGTACTGGTGTGAAAAAACATCCTCCCACCCCCGAGTGACGCAAGTTTCAGCACTGTAAAGTGCCAGTGTAGACAGTGTTACAGTGCTGGGAGCTATTCCCCTCGCGGAGGTGGTTTTATTACCGTGCTGGGAGCTATTCCCCTCGTGGAGGTGGTTTTATTACCCTGCTGGGAGCTATTCCCCTCGGGAGGTGGTTTTATTACCGTGCTGGGAGCTATTCCCCTCGCGGAGGTGGTTTTATTACCCTGCTGGGAGCTATTCCCCTCGCGGAGGTGGTTTTATTACAGTGCTGGGAGCTATTCCCCTCGCGGAGGTGGTTTTATTACCGTGCTGGGAGCTATTCCCCTCGTGGAGGTGGTTTTATTACCCTGCTGGGAGCTATTCCCCTCGCGGAGGTGGTTTTATTACAGTGCTGGGAGCTATTCCCCTCGCGGAGGTGGTTTTATTACCGTGCTGGGAGCTATTCCCCTCGCGGAGGTGGTTTTATTACCGTGCTGGGAGCTATTCCCCTCGCGGAGGTGGTTTTATTACCGTGCTGGGAGCTATTCCCCTCGCGGAGGTGGTTTTATTACCGTGCTGGGAGCTATTCCCCTCACGGAGGTGGTTTTATTACATGCTGGGAGCTATTCCCCTCGTGGAGGTGGTTTTATTACATGCTGGGAGCTATTCCCCTCGCGGAGGTGGTTTTATTACAGTGCTGGGAGCTATTCCCCTCGCGGAGGTGGTTTTATTACAGTGCTGGGAGCTATTCCCCTCGTGGAGGTGGTTTTATTACATGCTGGGAGCTATTCCCCTCGCGGAGGTGGTTTTATTACAGTGCTGGGAGCTATTCCCCTCGTGGAGGTGGTTTTATTACAGTGCTGAGAACTATTCCCCTCGCGGAGGTGGTTTTATTACATGCTGGGAGAGCTCTCTCCTAGCACTGGTGTCGCGACTACACAGCCACGTTAAAGCGCTGCCGGCTGGGTAGACATACGCTTTTGTGGAAGACTTTCAGCTTCTTCATTTGTTGCTGTTCTTTCTGACCGACAATCCCCCATTTCCTCACTTTTACGTTTAAACATACCCTTTCGGGTCTGTTGAACGTGCATCTCCTTAGACAGCATTTTTTTTCACTTAGTTTCTACTGTAAATTGCACGCCTGACACGAGAGACTTGACCAATAAGAAGCAAGCAGTTACCCTGATGGCACTCAAAAGCTAACGTTTGGAATCACGTGAACATCTTCCCAGTGACAAGAAGTTACAACTGAAAACTGAAGGGGAGCATTTTGTTTCTAGAGAATGTAAAATATATTTAATCCAAGTGATAAATCTGATTTTTTTGTTATTACTACAGTTAAACCTAGCCTATATTACCCAGTTGTACTGAATGCTTCAGCCACTTTCTTACCAGTACACTGTACCGGCTTACTTTCACCTCTGACTGGACAATGCAGAAAACATGTTTCTGGGGGAAATCTGGGACTGGGAGTGCACTGGAGTCACCCTGGAAGTAGTTATCAAGGCTGCTGGAAGCCAGAGTGTGACTGCATTGTCGCTGACAGGCTACTGGGGTCAGAGCAGCTGGACCAGGGCTGTGGCTATACACAAACACTCAGGGTGTGACCTGCATACTGTCTGGCTGACATAGGTCAGGTTGGGAGCTACATCAGCAAGGCATTGTGCGGCACTCCAGGTACTGACACAACCCCTCCCTGGTCTGGATTGCACCTCAGAGCGTGATAGTATCTTCACATAATTTTTGTCATAAGCTGTTTGTAGAAAATTAAGAAATTGCCGATGGCAAGAATTCCACATTTATAAAAGATCCTGCTCTCTGATTCTTAACTAAAATAGTTATAAGAGAAAAGACAGTACCTGAACAAATGACACTGGCATCTTCACTGTGGCCACAGTTATGTATGCCCCACCCTCTGTGTTGACATTGCCAGACAAAGTATTCATTTCCACTGCACTGCACATCATCCAGGAAAATATTTCCTCGGCCTTGACCAAATCGGGCACTTCCTGGTGCAGAAATGGCCGATCCACATCCAAGCTGCCTGCATACAACTTCAGCATCATTTATGTCCCATAAATCATCACAGACTGTCCCCCAAGTTCCATTGGCATAAATTTCAACACGGCCCTCACATCTGTTCTGGCCATTCACCAGTCTGAGATCAAAAACACCTTTGAAAGACAGAAAAACAACTCAATGAGCATTCACAAAGTTTCTCACGTTGGCAAGCTTTCATACATGTTACTGGAATCTGATTTTCCTACCACAGGGGATACCCTTAATTCCCATTGCAGTTAATGAAATATACTTGTGTTCTGCAGAGGAAGAACTGGGCTCCTTCTCTCCTGATAATTGAGAAAATATGACAGATTATATCTCTCTATCACAAACTTTATCACTGACAAAGTAATGTCTTGGAGAAATTAACTCTCCATTCTATGTCTCTCAAACAACAATTAGAACATTCCAATGGTACTGAGATTTGTTTTCATAAATATAAATTACCTTAAATTGGCCATTTTCATCTTCATCTTTTATGCATTTATTAATAATTCCCATGTTTCATCTTATAAAATACCCATTTCCCTGAATATTTAAAAATGTAAAAGGAAGAAAAGTAAACTCAAAACCAAAAAAGGAGAAAGAAAGAAAGAAAGAAAGAAAGAAAGAAAGAAAGAAAGAAAGAAAGAAAGAAAGAAAGAAAGAAAGAAAGAAAGAAAGAAAGAAAGAAAGAAAGAAAACAAGGAAGTCTCTTGAATTGCATCTATGCATGCTTAATATCTTCAGCAATGTGTTTTGGGTAGAAATGTCCAAAACTGAAACAGCCTTGATTGTGGTGTATCGGTTGAGGAACCCTTAATTTAGCAGGCCTTTGCTCAGGCAGCTTTAACAGATCATACCAAACATTATGACCTTCTTCATTTATCAACACAATGAAAGGTTGAATAGGAAAGGCTCTAACATGCATGCAAGAACATTTCAGTTTTAAATTAGAGATGGGCCTAAATCACAGTTTCAACTGGGATCCAAATGATCCCAGAGGCCAAATATATTTGGATACATGGTTTTGGTTCTGTTCCAGTTCTAATTTTAATACATTTTTAAAATTCTGGACAGATTTTCTTCAGAGAGCCAGAGTTATGGGAAAACACAAAATACAAAAAACCTACATGTACGAGTAACTTTATTCACACCACTAGTTCCATTGAAGTCAATGGGATCTACTTGCATGATTCAAATTATTTATGTGCAGAAGCATTTGTAGGATTATTTTTCCTTCTTCTGGGCCCAATTCTTAAACTCTTACTCATGTTGTGTAGGAACTTACCTCCTAAGAAGGTCCTCTAAAATCATTGGCTCTTTTTTTTCAGAGTATGGCAGTAAGGTTCTTCTCCATGTGAGTAAGGGTAGCAGAACTGGTCTTGACTAGGAAAATAGGTGTGTTCTTAATTTGAGTTCATTTGAGATGAAATTCAAATGAAGACAAGGCAGTTGGAAGTTTTCACATGAGTTAGCAGGTCAAGTTATAGACCATGGGGCAGCCTACGATTTAACTCAACCTGCTCACTTGTTTCCAAACATCAAACTAGGATTTTACCTTGGGTTGGCTAACACAGGTTAAGAACACTAGAAAAAAGGTGTGAAGACACAAGAAATAAGACCTGCAAACCAAACCATGACTGAAATTTCCACCCCCAGCAAGATGTCAATAGGAACACAGAGAATTTTTAACCTCCCTTCCTCAGATAACTCAAAAATGGCTGCACATGTTTTACTCAAAACTTTCCACACAACACAATCACTTTGAGGCTTCAGACCAAGCACGGGTTATTTCAGCTGAAAAAAGAATTTGTTTGAGAAAATTATGAGCAACTGGAAAACAAGGGAGAGGAATGGGAGAGAAAAATCAATTTCCCCTTCAATATTTGCGTTAGCTCTAATTAAAACCTTACTAACAAATATGTCTGAAGAAATTTTCATTTTGTGAACAGGAAGCAAATTTAATATGTGTTAGTAACTATACTTCACACTTGCACCATGCTTTTCATTTTTAAATATCGGAGTGCTTTATGTAGAGATACAAAGAATTATATACTTATTTAAAAGAAGAGGAAGGAGAAAACAGTGTTAAGAAATATTATGGTTACTCCTTTAGTACCCAATCCTGTAAACATGCACGGAGGCTTTGAAGAACAGATTAGATGAACATGTCTCAGGGATGGTCTAGGTATACTTAATCTTGCCTTAGCACAGAGGGAATAGACTAGAGGGACTCTCAAGGTCCCCTCCAGCCCTACACTTCCAAGAATAACTCTCCTCTCCTGAATAGTTCCATTTAAATATGGCTATTTCAAATGAGTATTCATGTGGATTAATTATTATTGGGAGTTTTTTTTTATTGCTCTTGCACCTAGGACCCCCATTCATAGATCAGGACTCCTTTGTGCTAGGGGATATTTAACATTTTAAATGACATCTCTCAGTACCATGAGACGATGTTGGCTAAAATGTCTCCTTTTCTTTCGTGTGTCAGTTGGCTGCTGCAAGAAATTCATCCCAGGAATATATTTCTTTTGTTAAGAAGAGGCCTATTTCTAATTAGAGATGGGCAAAAGATTTCTGGAAAATAGTTTGTCAATTTACTTATTTTGCAAGAATAAAAATCAGCCTTCAAAAATCTGATCCAAGAGTAGTGCAGCTTTGTAGAAACTGTACTTTAGAAGCTTGTAATCTATTTTTTAATCAGTAGGGGGCAACTCCTAAAACTCCCCAACATACATCACCAACCCATCAGTTCAGTCATTTTTTCCTTTCACTTGTCCCTGACCCTTTTGCTGGTATCTCTCACAGCCACTCCCCTCTGACCAGTGGGGTAGAATGCATTGTGCAGGAGGCTTTATCATCTCTCTTTACACCAACTGTGTGGTGCAACTTAGTTGTGCAGTGACTCCTGAACCTGGTACCCCAGGAGTAGTAATACTGTTATATATTCGATTGGCAAACATTGGAAAAGAGAAAGAGAAGGACGGGACTAGTGATTTTTTTGTTTTTGGCATCATAATATTTTACCAAAAATATATAGAAAACAGTGTAATTGTAATTAACTTGGTGCCAAAGAGCAACGAGTAGGGTAGCAAAGACACAATGGGTTCCTGAAAGCAGTATAGCACACTTAAATCATTAACATCTGGGTGAAGGAGAGGGGTGGAACCTTTGACCTCACTCCTATCCATGCACATTTTGACCAATATGATTCATAGAAAGTTTTCATTGCAATTGATGCATCTTTTGATCACAAGCATTTGAAGGTGCAGATCAAGTTACTTCTGTCATGAAAATTATAATAATAACACCACCAAGCTCTTCTATAGCCTTTTTCATCAATAGCGCTCAAAGCAAGTTACCTAAAAGGTAAGTAGTATTATCCTCAGTGTATAGATGGGGAAAATGAGAGACAGAGAGGGAAAGTAGTAATTTTTTTAAAAAAAAATTGGTGAGCAAGAGAAAAGGCTGGATGGAGTTCAGTTAGTAAGCTCACTGGCCTCACAGCTTATTTTTTTTCTGGTACAGCTCCGCTCTGAAAAGTGATTCCACCCTGTTCTGTGTTTATTGTCTCATCAATTCCCATATCAAATGTACTCCAGTACCACCAGGCTGTAGAGCCCCGTTTCTGCAAACATACACACATGCTTAATTCTGATGACAGGAATAGTTTCATTGAGGCCATTGGGATTAGTCACGTCAGCCAAGTTAAGCACATACATATGTGTTTGCAGGATTGGGGCCCAAGTGCTTTAAAGTATAAATACCTACAAAAAGTATTGTAGTACTACTGTATCCCTATTTAGAAGTGCTAGCTGCCAAAAAAAAGAAAACGTTGATATTCAAAAAAATGTATGGCCGTCAGCCTGAAGACAGCCTGCAAAGCATACAGAGGCTTATCACTGTGCCGAATTTATTTTCCTATCCAAGGAATCTGGTGTGATTTATATGGGAATTATTTGTGTTTTATAATGAGATAATTGAGAAGACTACAACATACAAATAAAGAAGTAAAAGAATTATGAATTACCTGTTGAAGGCAGCCATGTTGGAGGAGGAGTAGTATCTATTAATACAAAAGGAGAACAACATATAAATTGGCCACATCTTTTAATAGTGAGAGAGAGACTTTTAGAGTAATGTGCCAAATTCAAGATAACGCCAATAAAATCATAACCAAATTAACAGCATAACTGAAAGGAGGAGAAGGGGCGGGGGAGAGAGAGAGACAAAGGATGAAAATTAGAATGGGGTAAGTAGGTGGATGGAGAGAGATGGCTGGTTGGCAAATCATGACACTAGAGAATACAAAGCAGGCACCCATCTTGCAAATAACACATAACTATATTTCTAGCCAATTGTATAATTCACAAAGCTGATAAAAAGCTAGCTGTCTGTATTTCCTCTGATTACTGTAATGAAGACACTTACTTAAAAGAAGAGAAAGGAGAAAACAGAGTTAAGAAATATCAATGTTAACCCTTTGGGATCCAATCCTGTAAACATGCATGCATGTGAATCCCCACCACTCGAGGTTTTGAAGAAAGGATGTTCTTGGTATACTTAATCCTGGTCTTAGCACAGAAGGAAAAAACTAGATGGCTTCTCAAGGTCCCTTCCAGCCGCCCTACATTTCCAAGAATAATTCTCCTCTACTAACTAGTCCTATATAAATCAATATGACTATTCAAATGAATATACATGTGGATTAATTATTATTGTTCTTATTTGTATTGCTGTAGAACCTAGAAGCCCCAGTCATAGACCAGATTCCATCTCTCAGTATCACGAGAAGACATTTGCTAAAATGTTTGATTTTCTTGCTTGTGTCATGTGGCTCTGGAAAGAAATTCATCGTAGGAATTTTATTAGGAAGAGGAATATTTATAATTAGAACTGGCCAAAAGGTTTTCGGCAAATAGATTATTATCATTATAAATGACTCTTTGAATTGCCACTATGAATGACAATGAATTCATTGGGAGAGGGGCAAAGTGTAAGAATGACTCTATAAGATGGCGGTTAGGACGTTCACTTAGGGCAGTGGCTCTCAACCTTTCCAGATGACTGTAGCCCTTTCTGGAGTCTGATTTGTCTTGCACATCGCCAAGTTACACCTCCCTTAAAAACTACTTTCCTACAAATAATGAGACATCAAAACAGAAAAGTGTCACAGAATGGTAGTACTGAAAAATTGCTTACTTTCTCATGTAATTATAAAATAAATCAATTGGAATATAAATATTGTACTTACATTTCAGTGTATAGTACTATAAAGCAGTATAAACAAGTCATTGTCTATATAAAAGTTTAGTTTGCACTAACTTTGCTAGTGCTTTTTATGTTGCTTGTTGTAACACTAGGCGAATATCTAGAGGAGTTGATGTACCCCCTGGAAGACCTCTGCATACCCCGAGGGGTACTTCTACTCCTGGTTTAGAACCACTGACTTAGGGTACGGTAGACCCAAATTCAACATCCCTACTCCAATGACTAATTATTTATTCAAAGTAGAAGAGCTGGAACAGGAGAGACTGAGAAAATTCTGTATCAGGACACCCCATAGCTCGGTGGCCCAGGAATATTCCTGAAATAGTGGAGACCCAACTTCCAAGTCCGTTGGAAAATGCTGATTCATCAAAACTTTTCTTGGAAACATATCTGTTTCAACCAGCCTTTCACTGGGAAGTTGTCTCAGGTCCAGGAGGGAAATTGGTTTTTGGGAGGGCACTCACCTGATGTGAGAAACCCAGGTTTAAGTGTCTGCTCCCAAATAGATAGAACAGGCATTGAACTTGGGTTTTCTGCATCATAGGGAATGCTTTAACGACCATGCTGTTGGCTATTGTGGGGAGGACTTGCTCTAAAACTCTTGTGCTTCTTCATTAAAACCCAAACAGTCTCGTTTTTGTTCTGATGCAGAATGAAAACAAATTTTAAACCCTCAGAATTATTCCCCAAACTAGAATTTTCTTGTTTTCCAGCAATCCCTACTCTATACCCCCAGAGCCTGTTGAGAGAAGAGCAAATAATGTACAGATAGCAAAATGTTATGTCACAAGGAAGGAACTGTGGACGAGTGGGTCTAGCATGGTGTTGGGAGTCAAGAAATCTGGTTTCTAGTCCCACATTTTCAACTGTCTTGTTGTGTGGCCCTTGACAAGTCACTTAAACTCTATGTCTCAGTTTCCCCATCTGTAAAATGGGGATAAAGATCCTTTACTTCTTGGTAGGCTGTTTTGAGATCCATAAATTAACCTCTGTATATAAATGTAAAGTATGATTATTATACATTTGAGTTAATTTTATATTTTGCAGATTCTCTTCATAATAAATAATGTTTTTTTCTTTTCCACTTTTCCTGGGGATTCCTACACATCAGGGTAAGAGCGTCTTCTCATTTTTGACAATTTCCTAAAAGGCTAAGATTTTTTAATCTTCCTTCATCCTGCCAGCTAATGAAGACTGCATAGTCAGGCTTATGAAAGCGAACCTCAGTCTGCCAGAGAAGCGAAATAGAACAATGACATTTTGAGGTTTATTATTAATTAAGATCGGTATTAATTGTTAAGCGTCAAATTCTCTGCGGAGAGAAACTGAATCTTCCCTGTAGGTTGTGGAGCCCCAGCAAAGCTATTCCCGCTGCACTCTTCACATGTGTCGGTGAGGGTTGGTGGATGGAAAAGGAACAGCCAGTACATTTGTATTTTCAGTACGCACTGAACAGGACTTGACCAGGGCTTAGCTCAGCTTTTATTTTTGCGAGGCTGATAAAATATTCTGTCACCAACATCCTCATCTCCTCCCCGTCTGTGTACCCCTAAATCACTAACTCTTTTCCCATCCCTCAAAAAAAAAAGTCCCTTGTGTACTCTGCTCACACCCCTCTCTGCATTAGTATAAATTGGCAATATAATCCCAGCACATGCTGACAGTTGGCTGATATTGTCACTCTTCCTCTCCTCCCCGAACCATGAGGTGAGCCCTGGATTGTAGCAGGATATTGGGTCAGAGGATGGCAGAACAAAAGGGAACAAGGATAGACAGAGGAGATGTGAGAGAGGGAATGAATAAGTGTGGAAGACAAATATGAGAATCAGGGAGGAGAAGGGATTGTAAAGAAAAAGGAGAAAGTAAACACTAGGATAAGGGAAAAAAAGGAAGATAAATATCATAGAAAATATATCAGGGTGGCATAGGCAAGCCTTTTCCTATTTGGCAGCTTCCCAGCCACCAAACCCTCCTGTGCACCCGTGACTCCCATTAGCACCATTCCTTCCCTGGAACAAATGTCTTGGATTTTCAACTTGAAAATATACAAACTATTTTCAGCTTAAAACTCAAACAGTGTCTCAAACTGTTGACGTATTGTAAACATTTGCCACAACTCAAACTAAGGCAGCTCCAAGATAAGAGTAATCTTTTTGACGTATCGTAATTCGTCTAGCAGATTGTGGCACTGAAAGCTTTTGGCAACTCAGGTTCTACGGCTGTCTTTGCTAAGTCGGAGGAGATGGGGACTAGTGTTCGACCATTACATCAAGTTAGAAATAACCTTGACTCATGTGAACTAATATGATGTTGGCCATAGCTCTGCAGTCAGTGTAGACAGGAATGGGTCATATTGAACATCAGGTCAGATAGTTGTGAGCAAACCCCAGGCCTCTTTAAAGTTTCACAGTGCTGATGTGCAGAAATTAGAGGTCTTAGAGTTTCCCTGCATGACCTTTCTGTGGCTGCTCACTTGTGCTGTGGTTCCAATGCAATTAGGCTTTTTTTTTTTTTTTTTTGCACCCATAAGACATGGATTTGGCTATAAGACAATATTAGACACCTGGAGTTTCCTCAACTCTAAATATAGTTGACTTGTATGTGGCTCTAAGTGAGTTCACTAACCTAGAAAAGGTAACAAGTAATTAACAAAAACACCATTTACAAGGCAGTCTGGTCCTTTTTAGACCCACAATATTATACATGATTAATAAAGACCAACCTGTCAGATAAGTATTGCTTAATACATCTTGGGCCAGATGCTCAACTGTAAATCAACATAGCTCCATTTGCAGTGCTAAAACAGTATAACTTTTCCTAACGTTAACCTTTCGTATGTCTTAATGCTATAAGCTAACTGTGCCTCCATGATCCTGAGAAGAAGCTGACCTCCTTCCCCCCCAGAATTCTTGCCCATTTGGTCCAACAGGAAACATTCTTTCCAGAGGCCCCATACCACATGATCAGTCAGAACCTCAGCATCATAAATAACACAGCACAGATGCTATACTAAGGAGAGAGAAGGCTCGG
Source organism: Lepidochelys olivacea (assembly GCF_965140295.1). Classification (NCBI taxonomy): domain Eukaryota; kingdom Metazoa; phylum Chordata; order Testudines; family Cheloniidae; genus Lepidochelys; species Lepidochelys olivacea. The sequence goes on from NC_140417.1 coordinate 106,773,021, forward strand.
TAACTGGCTGTAGCAAGACACTTTTTGAAAAGACTGAATAAGCTTAAATAGGCTAGGTGGGGGGAGCACAAGAGCCAGCTGGCTAGCTCATTCCCTCCCCTACAGCCAATGGGAAGGTGGTGGACCATGAGGGATAGCCCCCCACTTTCCCAGCCACACATGCTCTCTCATATCAGCCAACTCCCGCCTGCCATGTGGGCACTGAGTCCTTCCCCTGTGGCCACTCAATGTTCCTCCCCCTTTGATTGTGGAGGAGGGGCATGTTTGTGGAGAATGCATATTTTTCTGGAAAACTTCATACTCTCTTTACAGTTGGAACTTTCTCTGTTTACATTCTTAAACTTACATGCATTGTTGTAAAACTCTCCCGTTCCGCTGAAATTGCTAAAACTATCTACTGTCAAAGAAGAAATAAAAATGGATAATATAACAGAAAGAATGAGAATCCTAAATAATAAGTGCATTCGGCCAGGTTCACAAAAACATATGCTCCATGCTAAGCCGCATATCTAAGACAAAGTAATTGTTCTTACCTCCGAAGACAGAATAATAAGTAGCATGAAATCCTGTATTTTGGTAACTGCCATCGCTCGAAAACACAACGGTCATTCTGTTTGAAGAGGATGTAAATGCTTGATAGCCACCAGAACATATTCTTCCCAGCAAAGTCGATGTATATGGCTGTTGTGCATAGATTTCAATAAAATCATAAGCACAGTTACTGTGCGGCTCCAGTCTGTGGAGGGAAAGTTAGACTGTACTTGTAAAGTATCCTTTTGGCTGTCAGTGAAAACACTCAGACACTGTCGGCCTGCAGTCTATAGCAGCCTGACCTCTCATTACACATGTGACAATTGCTGGCATTTTTGCAGGCATGCAGGTAAATGTTTGCCTACCACAGATACTACATTTTTGGCACACTGGACTGTTCGTTCATCTAGAAGTGACAGGTCACACACACACAATTAGAGCCCATGTTTCAAAAATGTGGCCTTTATTGGAAATTATGGGTATGTCTTTGTAACCCACACACCTCCTGGGTGCGGTGTTCTGTCCCATTTAGTGGCACCGAAAACATTTAGAGAGACAGACAGAGAGATTAATGAGTCTGCTCTATAGCCTTAGGTAACAGGCAATTGGCTTTTTGCTCATGCAGTAGAGACTCATGCACTAAGCTCCAGAGGCCCCAGGTTTGATCCTGCCCGCTGATGACTGGCGTCTGTCAGTGCTACATCTACACAGCAATATAAGCCTGGGCTCAAGCCCAGACTCAACCTAATTCTCTTTGTGTCCACACACCAATTGTGTTAACCGAGGGCTCTAATTTAGGGACCCATGATCCTGCAGGGCTGGGGGGTCTGAGCCAATGTTAAGCTGGAACCTAGGGTCTGGGCTCTATTACTTTTCTGTCTGCCTTCAGCCCTTGCTTGACTCAGGTCCCAGAAATCTTCCAGATGTATCCCAGAGTTCCTTGGGGCAACTTCCTTAGTCCTTCAATCCGACAATCTGTGGTGTGGTGTATTGCACTCTAGTGCAAACAGAAGCCACACCTCCCTTTGCATACCGCAGCAGCTCAGATCAGCATTAACCGATTGTGTGCTGAACAGGGGTCTGCAAGTAAACTATCAGTAGGGCCCTACCAAATTCACGGTCCATTTTGATCAATTTCACGGCCAGAGGGCTTTTTAATTAGTCAATCTGACGTTTTCAGATGTTTGCATCTGAAATTTCACAGTGTTGTAACCATGGGGATCCCAATCAAAGAGGTAAATGGAAGTGGGTCTGATCTCCCCCACTACCGCCAATGACTGTGCAGGGGAAAGACAAGTCCTGCCCCTCCCCAGCCCAGTTGGGACTCATGGGAAAGAGCTTATTTCACAGTCGGTGACATGTTTTTCATGGCCGTGAAATTGGTAGGGCCCTAACTATGAGAGAGCCTGCAGGGTTTTCAGTGGACACCAATCAGAAGAAGCTTTTTGCAAAGAGAGCTGCTTCCTGGTCACAAGAGCACAGCCAGATGTTGGTGCACGGTGTCTGGGCGGCCCTGCACACACAGCCCCACGAGGGCAGGGAGGGCAGAGAGCACAGTGGGGACCAAGTGGCTACAGGGACGGGGAGTAGTATAACTCCTGGCTCAGCATGGCCAGTTCCCCCTCAGGACAGGACAGCCGCTTGGTCCTCACTGTGCTTTCTGACCCCTTCTGCCCTAGGGCTGTGCATGCAGGGGCACCCAGATAGCATGCACTGTGCGGGTGGTGAGTGGGAGCCAGCCCCAAAACTCCCTCACAGCCTGCCAGGGATCCCCTATCCCTGCCTCTCGGGGTGCAGCAGAGGAAGGAATAATGGATTCCTGGGGGTGCTGGAACACACTGCACCCCCAGTTCTGGGGATGCGCTTAACTCTGCAGCTGGCAGCAGCTAGGCTGGGGTATGTGAGTGTTTCTCCTATGAAACCAACTTATAATTAAACTTCAAAACAGACAGCCAAAGAAAAACACCTTCATTGAATGTCCCATTTTGAAACTTAAGAATTGCAGTGTGTCCTAGTTTGACAGTCCTGGAGACTGATGTCCTAATTATCCTCAGAACAGGTGCAAATGGGCATTTTCCTGCCAATGTGACTCAGCCTAGAGGGGGAGAGACCAATTCTCAGATTAGATGGTAGTTCAGTATAAAGCCTTCTCAAACCGCAATCATTCTCCTGAGACAGCTACCAAATGAGCTCATAATGTGGTGTGTGTACTCATAGCTCCTTATGGGCACCTGAGTCCCATTAGTTGCATTGTCACAGGTAGGAAAGAGAATGGGCAGTAGGATTTTCTTACAGTGCAACAGATTTGTCAGGCCCGTGTGTCAATGCCAGGGTTGGGGGGGAGGGGAAGCTAGGCATTCTGAGATAGGGGGACTTTGACTTGGGTGCGCACTGCAGTGTGGATTCCAGAGCCCTAGGTTGGAGCCTGGGTCAGAAAATCCTTTATCTAGGATTAAAATGAAGTGTCATAGAATCATAGAATATCAGGGTTGGAAGGGACCTCAGGAGGTCATCTAGTCCAACCCCCTGCTCAAAGCAGGACCAATCGCCAATTAAATCATCCCAGCCAGGGCTTTGTCAAGCCTGACCTGAAAAACTTCTAAGGAAGGAGATTCCACCACCTCCCTAGGTAACGCATTCCAGTGTTTCACCACCCTCCTAGTGAAAAAGTTTTTCCTAATATCCAACCTAAACCTCCCCCACTGCAACTTGAGACCATTACTCCTTGTCCTGTCCTCTTCTACCACTGAGAATAGTCTAGAACCATCCTCTCTGGAACCACCTCTCAGGTAGTTGAAAGCAGCTATCAAATCCCCCCTCATTCTTCTCTTCTGCAGACTAAACAATCCCAGTTCCCTCAGCCTCTCCTCATAAGTCATGTGGTCCAGACCCCTAATCATTTTTGTTGCCCAATGTCAATGCTCAAGCCCACGGTTCCCTGACAAGGATCAGCTGCCTTGAGTCCCACTAACCCTAGGCTTACACTGCTGTGTAAACATGCCCTATGTTACTGTACAATGTGCTCACCCTGTATAAGCAAATGTCCAGGTGAAGATTTAACAAATTTTGAATATTTAAAATTAAAATATTAATCCTCTTTAAAGAAACCTATGAGAAAAAAAATGCTTCATGCATACTTTTAACCAAATGAAGATATAATATCATGGTATAGATAGGACTGATGTTCTGAGAACATTTCCTTATGTCCTCAAGTCCCCATGTCTGTGATCTAATTTCAACATGTTATGTTATCTGTGCACTGCAATTTACTGACAAATCAACTTTAAATGAAGAGCACAGCCTAAACTCCTGAATTCCCCCAAGTTACTGTATTCATTGTACTTAACATTTTGTACATATGCTAGATCAAAGGTGGGCAAACTACGGCCCACAGGCCACATCCGTAGGACGTGGGACCCTCCTACCCGGCCCCTGAGCTCTGTTAGCCCTCCCCTGCTGTTCCCCCTCCCCCGCAGTCTCAGCTCACCCTACCGCCGACGCAATGCTGTGGGCAGCGGGGCTGTGAGCTCTTGCTGGGCAGCACAGCTGCAGAGCCGCGGCCTGACCCAGTGCTTTGTGCTGCGCGGTGGTGTGGCTGGCTCCAGCCGGGTGGCGCGGCTGCCTGTTCTGGTGCTCTGGGAGGTGCGGCTATAGCACTGCCAGCCACTGGTGCTCCAGGCAGCGCAGCAAAGGGGCTGGAAGCAGGAAGTGTTGGCTAGAGGGCAGGGAAGTTTGGGGTGGTGGTCAGGGGACGGGGGTGTGGATAGGGGTAGGGCTATCAGAGGGTGGGTAAGAGGGGGGTTGAATGGGGGCAAGAGTCCAGGGTGGGCAGTCAGGAAGGAGAGAGGAGGTTGGATGGGGCAGCAGGGGGCAGTCAGGGGCCAGGGTTCCAGGGGCGGTCAGGGAGAAGGGGTGGTTGGATGGGGCAGGAGTCCTGGGGGGGTCAGTCAGGAATGAGAGGAGGGGTTGGATGGGGTGGCAGGGGGCAGTCAGGTGCAGGGGGCTGGGGGTGGTCAGGGACAGGGAATGGGGGGGTTGGATGGGGCAGGAGTCCCAGGAGAGCTGTCGGGGGAGAGAAGCAGTGGGGGTCAGATACGGGGAGGGGGGCGGGCCACGCCTGGCTGTTTGGGGAGGCACAGCCTCCCCTAACCAGCCCTCTGTACAATTTCGGAAACCCGATGTGGCCCTCAGGCCAAAAAGTTTGCCTGCCCCTGTGCTAGATGATGTGAAATTGCAATAATATATATCACATGCACACAGAAGACAGAATATTTTTGTAAAAATGGAACCTAATTGCAACAACCCTTTGGAGTTTTTGCAATATAACCAACCCATGTAATGCACCCAGTCTCGTGATTTTGGAAGTCTGGTGTGCACATAAGAAATGTAATTACTGCACAATTGAGTCAGGAAAATTCATTAAATGGGATGAATGTACACTCCATGGTGCTACTCATACATCCATAAGGCATTCATATGGTTAAAGGGCGTCCTAATAAAGATCAGTGAAAATAAATGACCAGCTGGATAGCACAATACTTAAAGATCACAAAAGGCTAAATTATAAAAGTCTAGTGCTTTACTTACGCAACATGGTCAAACTGGACATGCACATAACCGTTATATTGCACTTGTATTTCCCAGATGCATTGTGCATTGTTTGGATAGTAATGAGGATAGTTTGGACTAGAGAACGTCCCAGAAGAACCTGAGAGGTGGCCGCCACAGTGGTAATAGCCTAAAAACATAGATAAAATAAAAGGTCTATATTTCTCTAAGAACTATTATAGTTACAGAACCATTAATTTGTGAGTCTGGGAGGTCATATTGAATTGTGACAATTGTGCAATGAAAAGTGATACCAACCTGTTCCATGGTTATTGTCTCACCAAATGTACTCAAGTACCACCAGGCTCGAGAGACCCATTTGTGAAAACATATGCACACATGCTTAATTCTGCTGACATGAATAGTTTCATTGAGGCCACTGAGAGTAGTCACATCAGCCAAGTTAAGCACATACATATCTGTTTGCAAGATTGGGGCCTAAGTGCTTCCTTAATAGCATAAATACCTATTATAGTTGTAGAAACATTAATTTGTGAGTCTGGGAGGTCATATTGGATTGTGACAATCAATGTTAAAAAAGATACATATAGGAAGTGTGGTCCCCAACTATTGAGAAAAAACAACATGACTAAGAAATTTCCATTCTTCCAGCACAGAATAGCAAGGTTTTGTGTACTAATCTCCACAGAAGTGTTATTCCAGCCTATTCCACTGAAGTCAATGGAGTTATACTGATGTCAGTAAGGATAGAATTCAGCCCAAACACTTTTAAAACTGTGTGGAAATCGGTGTTCTCAGCATTTCATGTGAATGTTTCTTTGCTTTTGATATAGGAAAATTTGCCTCCTTCCACAAAGTTTCTCTTCAACTAACAAGCTCAAAGGATCCTAAAAAAATCATGCATGCAGGGAGGAGGAGCACTTGAAAATCAGGTCCTCAAAGAAAAACTGTAACAGTCTCAAATGTGCCTTACTATCTCCTGGGAAAGGACAGGGAACAAAAGTGAGAGAGGGATGGACTGAACAAAAAATGCTAAAAAGAGACCATTACCAGATGTCGGTGAGTCTGAAAGATAAAAGAGAAAGACAGGGTTAGTGATTTTTTGTTTTGTTTTGGGCACTGTAATGTTTTACCAAAAATATATAGAAACCAGTGTAATTGCAATTAACTTGGTGCCAAAGAGCAACAAGTAGGGCAGCAGAGAGACAGTGGGTCCCTGAAAGCAACATAGCACCCTCAAATCCCTAACTTCTGGGTAAATGAGAGGGACGCAACCTATGACCTCACTCCGATCAATGAACATTTTGACCAATCAGTGATTCATAGAAAGTTTTCACTGCAATTGATTCATCTTTTGATCACAAGCATTTGAAGGTGTAGATCAAGTTACTTCTGTCATGAAAATTATAATAATAACACCACCAAGCTCTTCTATAGCCTTTTTCATCTATAGCTCTCAAAGCAAGTTACCAAAAAGGTAAGTAGTATTATTCTCATTGTATAGATGGGGAAAATGAGAGACAGAGAGGGAATGCAGTAATTTAAAAAAACGTTTGGTGAGCAAGAATAAAGGCACACTGGCCCCAGCTTATTTCTCTTATAGTACAGCTCTGCTCTGAAAAGTGATTCCACCCTGTTCCATGTTTACTGTCTCATCAATTCCCATATCAAATATACTCCAGTACCACCAGGCTGTAGAGCCCCGTTTCTGTAAACATATACACACACATGCTTAATTCTGCTGACAGGAATAGTTTCATTGAGGCCATTGGGATTAGTCACGTCAGCCAAGGTAAGCACATACATATGTGTTTGCAGGATTGGGGCCCAAGTGCTTCCTTTAAAGTATAAATGCCTAAATAAACTATTGCAGTACTACTGTATCCCTATTTAGAAGAGTTAGATGCCAAAAGAAAGAAAAAGTTGATATTCAAAAAAATGTATGGCCGTCAGCCTGAAGACAGCCTGCAAAACATACAAAGGTTTATCACTGTGCCGAACTTACTTTCCTGTCTAAGGAATCTGGTGCCATTTATATGGGAATTATTCGTGTGTTCTAATGAGATAAAATTGAGAAGACTACAACATACAAATAAAGAAGTAAAAGAATTATGAATTACCTGTTGAAGGCAGCCATGTTGGAGGAGGAGTAGTATCTATTAATACAAAAGGAGAACAACATATAAATTGGCCACATCTTTTAATAGTGAGAGAGAGACTTTTAGAGTAATGTGCCAAATTCAAGATAACGCCAATAAAATCATAACCAAATTAACAGCATAACTGAAAGGAGGAGAAGGGGCGGGGGAGAGAGAGAGACAAAGGATGAAAATTAGAATGTGGTAGGTAGGTGGATGGAGAGAGATGGCTGGTTGGCAAATCATGACACTAGAGAATACAAAACAGGCACCTATCTTGCAAATAACACATAACTGTATTTCTAGCCAATTGTATAACTCACAAAGCTGATAAAAAGCTAGCTGTCTGCATTTCTTCTGATTACTGTAATGAAGACACTTACTTAAAAGAAGAGGAAGGAGAAAACAGAGTTGAGAAATACAAATGTTAACCCTTTGGGATCCAATCCTGTAAACATGCATGCATGTGAATCCCCATCACTCGAGGTTTTGAAGAAAGGATGTTCTTGGTATACGTAATCCTGGTCTTAGCACAGAGGGAAAAAACTAGATGGCTTCTCAAGGTCCCTTCCAGCCGCCCTATATTTCCAAGAATAATTCTCCTCTGCTAACTAGTCCTATATAAGTCAATATAACTATATAACTTCTACTCCTGGTTTAGAACCACTGCCTGAGGGTATGGTAGACCCAAATTCAAAGTCCCTGTTCCAATGACTATTTAATTATTTAGACAAAGTAGAACAGATGGAAGAGGAGAGACTGAGAAAACTCTGTATCAGGATATCCCATAGCTCGGTGGCCCAGGAATACTACTGAAATATTGGATACCCAAGTTCAAATCCCTTTTCCATACCAGTCAGAAGGGAAATTGAATCTGGGCCCAGTTCTATTTGTAATAGTCAAAAACCTACACCAAGGAAAATGTTTTCAGGGGGTAAAATGCTTCTTTGTGTGTGTTTGTACAGTACCCAGCACAATGTGGCCCAGTGCTATAAACGCTGCCATAATATAGCTACTAAATAATCATAGTCATTGAAATTCTGGACAGATTTTATTCAGTGAGCCAGAGTCATGGAAAAACATATAATACAAAAAACCTACATTTATGAGTAACTTTATTCGTACCACTAGTTCCACTGAAGCCAATGGGACCTTGGATGATTCAAATTATTTATGTGCAGAAGTATTTGTAGGATTATTTTTCCTTCTTCTGGGCCCAATTCTTAAACCCTTACTCATGTTGTGTAGGAACTTACCCCTAAGAAGGTCCTCTAAAATCATCGGCTCTTTTTTTCAGAGTATGGCAGTGAGGTACTTCTCCATGTGAGAAAGGGTAGCAGAACTGGTCTTTATTAGAAAATCGGAAAATGCCTGTAAAGATGGAACCAGCATCTTCACTGGGACCACAGTTACATGAGTCCCATCTTAGACCAAGGCAGTCCTAAAGATAGGATTCATCACCTCCACAATACAGATAATCAAAGAGAAAATTTTTTGAGTCTTGACCAAAATAGACATTTCTTGTTGCTGAAATGGCCCATCCACATTCAGGCTGCCTTCAAATAACCTCTGCTTTCTGTGTTCCAGTAATCATCACAAACCCTTGCCCAATTTCCTTTGCAATAAAGTTCAACATGACCCTCACATCTGTTCCATCCATTCACCAGTCTTTGAAAGACATGGAAAATGATTTGTGGAATAATGGGCAGTAATCTTTTTCCAGCTGGTGTAATTTCCCCCACACCAGAAATCATGAAAAATACTAAGGAGTTTAAATCACATGTCTGGTTATAGCCTATGCTTATATTAATGTGCTGCATGCTATACTCGAGCTGGTTGGGAATTTTTTGACAAATATTTTTTCCGTTGGAAAATGCTGATTCATCAAAACTTTTCTTGGAAACATATCTGTTTCAACCAGCCTTTCACTGGGAAGTTGTCTCAGGTCCCGGAGGGAAATTGGTTTTTGGGAGGGCACTCACCTGATGTGAGAAACCCAGGTTTAAGTGTCTGCTCCCAAATAGATAGAACAGGCATTGAACTTGGGTTTTCTGCATCATAGGGAATGCTTTAACGACCATGCTGTTGGCTATTGTGGGGAGGACTTGCTCTAAAACTCTTGTGCTTCTTCATTAAAACCCAAACAGTCTCGTTTTTGTTCTGATGCAGAATGAAAACAAATTTTAAACCCTCAGAATTATTCCCCAAACTAGAATTTTCTTGTTTTCCAGCAATCCCTACTCTATACCCCCAGAGCCTGTTGAGAGAAGAGCAAATAATGTACAGATAGCAAAATGTTATGTCACAAGGAAGGAACTGTGGACGAGTGGGTCTAGCATGGTGTTGGGAGTCAAGAAATCTGGTTTCTAGTCCCACATTTTCAACTGTCTTGTTGTGTGGGCTATGTCTCAGTTTCCCCATCTGTAAAATGGGGATAAAGATCCTTTACTTCTAGGTAGGCTGTTTTGAGATCCATAAATTAACCCCTGTATATAAATGTAAAGTATGATTATTATACATTTGAGTTAATTTTATATTTTGCAGATTCTCTTCATAATAAATAATGGGTTTTTTTCCCACTTTTCCTGGGGATTCCTACACATCAGGGTAAGAGCGTCTTCTCATTTTTGACAATTTCCTAAAATGCCAAGATTTTTTAATCTTCTGTCATCCTGCCAGCTAATGAAGACTGCATAGTCAGGCTTATGAAAGCGAACCTCGGTCTGCCAGAGAAGCGAAATAGAACAATAGCATTTGGTTCCAAACGTTTGAATGGTTATTTGAACAAAACCCATACTCTGACATTTTGAGGTTTATTATTAATTAAGATCGGTATTAATTGTTAAGCGTCAAATTCTCTGCTGAGAGAAACTGAATCTTCCCTGTAGGTTGTGGAGCCCCAGCAAAGCTATTCCTGCTGCACTCTTGACATGTGTCAGTGAGGATTGGTGGATGGAAAAGGAACAGCCAATTTGCATTTTCAGCGACCCACTGAACATGACTTGATCATGGCTTAGCTCAGCTTTATTTTTACCAGACCGATAAAATCTTCTGTCACCAACATCCTCAGCTCCTCACCCTCTGTGCACACCTTACTCACTAACTCATCATAAACAACACAGCACTCATGCTGTGCTAAGGGGATGGAAGGCTGGGTAGGTGGCTGTAGCAAGACACTTTTTGAAAAGACTGGATAAGCTTAAATAGGCAAGGTGGAGGGAGCACAAGAGCCAACTGGCTAGCTCATTCCCTCCCCTACAGCCAAACGGGAAGGTGGTGGACCCTAATGGATAGCCAGTCACACATGCTCTCTCACATCAGCCAACTCCCCCCCACCATGTGGGCACTGTGTGCTTCCCCTGTGGCCACTCAGTGTTCCTCCGCCTTTGATTGTGGAGAAGGGCCATTTTTGTGGAGAATGCATATTTTTCTGGAAAACTTCATATTCTCTTTACATTTGAAACTTTCTCTGCTTACATTCTTAAACTTACATGCATTGTTGTAAAACTCTCCCCTTCCGCTGAAATTGCTAAAACTATCTACTGTCAAAGAAGAAATAAAAATGGATAATATAACAGAAAGAATGAGAATCCTAAATAATTAGTGCATTCTGCCATGTTCACAAAATATATGTTCCATGCTAAGCAGCATATCTGAGACAAAGTAATTGCTCTTACCTACGAAGACAGTATAATAAGAAGCATGAAATCCTGTATTTTGGTAACTGCCGTCGCTTGAAAACACAACGGTCATTCTGTTTGAAGAGGATGTAAATGCTTGATAGCCACCAGTACATATTCTTCCCAGCAAAGTCGATGTATATGGCTGTCGTGCATAGATTTCAATAAAATCATAAGCGCAGTTACTGTGCGGCTCCAGTCTGTGGAGGGAAAGTTAGACTGTACTCGTAAAGTATCCTTTTGGCTGTCAGTCAAAACACTTCGTTGAAAGTGCCTCAGACACTGTTGGCCTGCAGTCTAGAGCAGCCTGACCTCTCATTAGACATGTGACAATTGCTGGCATTTTTGCAGGCATGCAGGTAAATGTTTGCCTACCACAGATACTACATTTTTGGCACACTGGACTGTTCGTTCACCTAGAAGTGACAGGTCACACACACACACAATTAGAGCCCATGTTTTGAAAATGTGGCTGTTTGTGGAAATTATGGGTATGTCTACACAGCAATGTAAGCCCGGGCTTAAGCCCAGACTCAACCTAACCCCTATTACGTACATACACCAATTAGTTAACCTAGAACTCGAACCTAGGGTCACAGGATCCTGCAGGGCTGGGGGGTCCGAGTCAATGTTAAGCTGGGACCTCGGGTCTGGGCCCTATTTCTTTTCTTTCTGTCTGCAGCCCTAGCTTGACTCAGGTCCCAGAAGTCTTCCGGATGTATCCCAGAGTTCCTTGAGGCAACTTCCTTAGTCCTCTCAATGCCAACAATCTGTGGTGCGGTGATTTGCACTCTACTGCAAAAGGAAGCGACACCTCCCTTTGCATACTGCAGCAGTTCAGATCAGCCCTAACTCATTGTCTGCTGAACACCGGTCTACAAGTACACTCTCAGTAGGGCCCTACCAAATTCAAGGTCCATTTTGATCAATTTCACAGCCAGAGGGTTTTTTAATTGGTCAATTTCACATTTTCAGATGTTTATGTCTGAAATTTCAGGGTGTTGTAACCATGGGGGTCCAAACCCAAAAGGTTACCGGAGGTGAGTCTGATCTTTCCTACCTCCCCACAGTGTCCGTGCTGGGAAAGGACAAGTCCTGTCCTTCCCCAGCCCAGTTGGTACTCGCAGCTAGAAGCCCCATTGCTGGGGCGCTCCCAGCAGAATGGGGGAGATCAGATTTCATGGGAAAGGGCTTATTTCACGGTCTGTGATATGTTTTTCACAGTCGTGAAATTCATAGGGCCCTAACTATCAGAGAGCCTGCAGGGTTTTCAATGGAGACCGATCAGAAGAAGCTTTTTGCAAAGAGAGCTGCTTCCTGGTCACAAGAGCACCGCTAGATGTTGGTGCACGGTGTCTGGGCGGCCCTGCACACACAGCCCCACAGGGGCAGGGACAGCAGAGAGCAGAGTGGGGACCAAGCAGCCACAGGGAGGGGGAGTAGCGTAGCTCCTGGCTCAGCATGGCCAGGGAAGGAATGACCACCCAATACGCTGGCTGTTCCCTATCCCTGCAGGACAGCCCCTTGGTCCTCACTGTGCTTTCTGACCCCTTCTGCCCTGGGGCTGTGCATGCAGGGGCACCCAGACAGCATGCACTGTGCGGGTGGTGAGTGGGAGCCAGCTCCAAAAGCCTGCCAGGGATCCCCTATCCCTGCCTCCCGGGTTGCGACGGGGGAAGGGATAATGAATTCCTGGAGGGTGCTGGAACACACTGCACCCCAGCTCTGGGGATCCGCTTCGCTCTGCAGCTGGCAACAGTCAGGCTGGCGTGTGTGAGTGTTTCTCCTCTGAAACCAGCTTATTATTAAACTTCAAAACAGACAGACAAAAATAAATAAAAAAACAGTGAAAAAAAACCCACCTTCGTTGAAAATCCCATTTTCAAACTTAAGAATTGCAAAGAGACGGATGTCCTAATTATCCTTGGAATAGGTGCACATGGGCATTTTCCTGCCAATGTGACTCAGCCTAGGGGTGGCGAGACCAATTCTCAGATTAGATGGTAGTCCAGTATAAAGCCTTCTCAAACTGAAATCATTCTACTGAGACAGCTACCAAATGAGCTAATAATGCAGTGTTTGTACTCATGGCTCCTGATGGGCACTTGAGTCCCATTATTAGCACTGTCACAGGTAGGAAACAGAATGGGCAGTAGAATTGAGGTTACAGAGACAAACCATCCTGATGCGTAGAAAGAATAGCAAATATGGCAGGCGACCAGCTTGGCTTAACAGTGAAATCCTTGCTGATTTTAAACACAAAAAAGAAGCTTACAAGAAGTGGAAGATTGGACAAATGACCAGGGATGAGTATAAAAATATTGCCCGGGCATGCAGGAGTGAAATCAGGAAGGCCAAATCACATCTGGAGTTGCAGCTAGCAAGAGATGTTAAGAGTAACAAGAAGGGTTTCTTCAGGTATGTCGGCAACAAGAAGAAAGTCAAGGAAAGTGTGGGCCCCTTACCGAATGAGGGAGGCAACCTAGTGACAGAGGATGTGGAAAAAGCTAATGTACTCAATACTTTTTTTGCCTCTGTCTTCACGAACAAGGTCAGCTCCCAGACTACTGCACTGGGCAGCAGGTGACCAGCCCTCTGTGGAGAAAGAAGTGGTTTGGGACTATTTAGAAAATCTGGATGAGCACAAGTCCATGGGGCCTGATGCACTGCATCCAAGAGTGCTAAAGGAGTTGGCGGATGTGATTGCAGAGCCATTGGCCATTATCTTTGAAAACTCATGGCGATCCGGGGAAGTCCCGGACGACTGGAAAAAGGCTAATGTAGTGCCCATCTTTAAAAAAGGGAAGAAGGAGGATCCTGGGAACTACAGGCCAGTCAGCCTCACCTCAGTCCCTGGAAAAATCATGGAGCAGGTCCTCCAGGTATCAATTCTGAAGCACTTAGAGGAGAGGAAAGTGATCAGGAACAGTCAGCATGGATTCACCAAGGGCAAGGCATGCCTGACTAATCTAATTGTCTTCTATGATGAGATAACTGGTTCTGTGGATGAAAGGAAAGCAGTGGACGTGTTGTTCCCTAACTTTAGCAAAGCTTTTGACACTGTCTCCCACAGTATTCTTGCCAGCAAGTTAAAGAAGTATGGGCTGGATGAATGCACTATAAGATGGGTAGAAAGTTGGCTAGATTGTTAGGCTCAACGGGTAGTGATCAATGGCTCCATGTCTAGCTGGCAGCCAGTATCAAGCGGAGTGCCCCAAGGATCGGTCCTGGGGACAGTTTTGTTCAATATCTTCATAAATGATCTGGAGGATGGTGTGGATTGCACCCTCAGCAAGTTTGCAGACAACACTAAATTGGGAGGAGAGGTAGGTACGCTGGAGGGTAGGGATAGGATACAGAGGGACCTAGACAAATTGGAGGATTGGGCCAAAAGAAATCTGATGAGGTTCAACAAGGACAAGTGCAGAGTCCTGCAATTAGGACGGAAGAATCCAATGCACCGCTACAGACTAGGGACCGACTGGCTAGGCAGAAAAGGACCTAGGGGTTACAGTGGACAAGAAGCTAGATATGAGTCAACAGTGTGCCCTTGTTGCCAAGAAGGCCAATGGCATTTTGGGATGTATAAGTAGGGGCATTACCAGCAGATCGAGGGACGTGATCGTTCCCCTCTATTCAACATTGGTGAGGCCTCATCTGGAGTACTGTGTCCAGTTTTGGGCCCCACACTTCAAGAAGGATGTGGAAAAATTGGAGAGAGTCCAGCGGAGGGCAACAAAAATGATTAGGGGACTGGAACACATGAGTTATGAGGAGAGGCTGAGGGAACTGGAATTGTTGAGTCTGCAGAAGAGAAGAATGAGGGGGGATTTGATAGCTGCTTTCAAGTACCTGAAAGGTGGTTCCAAAGAGGAGGGATCTAGACTGTTCTCAGTGGTAGCAGATGACAGGACAAGGAGTAATGGTGTCAAGTTGCATTGGGGGAGATTTAGGTTGGATATCAGGAAAAACTTTTTCACTAGGAGGGTGGTGAAACACTGGAATGCGTTACCTAGGGAGGTGGTGGAATCTCTTTCCTTAGAAGTTTTTCAGATCAGGCTTGACAAAGCCCTGGCTGGGATGATTTAATTGGGGATCAGTCCTGCTTTGAGCAGGGGGTTGGACTAGATGACCTCCTGAGGTCTCTTCCAACCCTGATATTCTATGATTCTATGAATTTTCCCACAGTACAACGTATTCGTTGGGCTTGAGTGTCAATGTTAAGGGGGGTGGGGAAGCTAGGCATTCCACGATAGGGTTACTTTGACTCGAGTGTGCGCACTGCAGTTTGAATGCCAGAGCCCTAGGTTAGACCCCGGGGTCAGAAAATCTTTTAGGATTGAAATGCAGTGTAAATGCTCAAGCCCACGGTTTCCTGATATGGGTCAGCTGACTTGAGTCCCACTAATGCTGGGTTTACACTACTGTGGAGACATGCCCTGTGTTACTGTACAATGTGTTCACCCTGTATAAGCGAATGTCCAGGTGAAGATTGAACATTTTTAATGCTCTTTAAAGAAACCTTTGAGAAAATAAAAATGCTTCATGCATACTTTTAACCAAATGAACTTCCAGTATCATGGGGTAGATAAGACTGATGTTATGGGAACATTTCTTTATGTCCTCAAGTCACCAAGTGTGTAATCTAATTTCAACATGTTAGGTTACATGTGCACTGCAATTTACTTACCAATCAACATTAGATGAAGAGCACAGCCTAATCTCCTGAACTCCCCCAAATTATTGTATTCATTGTACTTAACATTTTGTACGTATGCTAGATGAAGTGAAATTGCAATTATATATATCACTTGCACATAGAAGACAGAATATTTTTTTGTAAAAATTAAGCCTAATTGCAACAACCCAGAGTTTTTGCAATGTAACCAACCCATGTTATGCACCCAGTCTGCTGATTTTGAAGTCAGGTGTACACATAGAAATGTAATTAGTACACACGTGAATCAGGAAAATTCATTTAATTGGATGAACATACACGCTTAATGGTGCTACTCATACATCCACAATGTATTCAAATGTTTAAAGGGCCTTCTAAGATCAGTGAAAATAAATGACCAACTGGATAGCACATCAATTAAAGATCACAAAAGGCTAAATTACTTATAAAAGTCTAGTGCTTTACTTACTCAACCTGGTCAAACTGGAGGTTTACATAATGATTATATTCCACTTGTATTTCCCAGATGCATCGTGCATTGTTTGGATAGTAATGAGGATAGTTTGGACTAGAGAATTCCCCAAAAGAACCTGAAAGGTGGCCACCACAGTGATAATAGCCTAAAAACGTAGATAAAAGCAAAGGTCACTATTTCTATAAGAACAATTATAGTTGCAGAAAGATTTATTTGGGAGTCTGGGAGGTCATATTGGATTGTGACAATCCCCAGCTATTGGGAAATAAAGACTTGACTATGATATTTGCATTTGCATTCTTCAAGCACAGAATAGCAAGGTTTTGTGTACAAATCTCCATAGAACTGTCATTCCAGCCTGATCCACTGAAGTCAATGGAGTTATACTGATGTGAGTAAGGACAGAATTCATCCCAAACATTTTAAAAACTGTTTAGAAATCAGTGGTTAACTTCTCAGAATTTCATGTGAATGTTTCTTTGTTTTTGCTATAGGAAGATTTGCCTCCTTCCACAAAGTTGCTCTTCAACTAACAAGCTCAAAGGATCCTAAAAGAATCATATATGCAGGGAGGAGGAACACTTTTGAAAATCTGGTCCTCAGAGGAAAATTGTAACAGTGACAAATGTGCTTTACTATCTCCTGGGGAAGGACAGGGAACAGAAGTGAGAGAATGTGGGATGGACTGAGGAGAACTATGTTTATTCTCCACACCTCAATTGTCTGAGGGTAAAATATGTTAGACTATGGCTGTGACATGCACCTGTACAGTTCTATAAATGTAATGAGAAACCTTTATTGCCTGAACTAGGTTTGAACGTTGGCACTTTGTATTGCTGTTCAACCTGTCCTTCCTCTCATGTCAGTCACATGGCAACCGCACCCTGAAATCATACATTGCAGTTGCAAATAATTTCAAGCACAGAATCCCATAAAAGAGAAATCTCCCAGAGCAACCAGCATGAGTTAGCACTTACCAGTTGTGTACCAGGGCCATGGTGGAGTGTATCCCAGTGTTCCTGCAGGAAGATAACAGGCAAAACTAGAGACCTATGCTAAATTTTCACCGGGTGGCCAAAAGTACCAGTATATCCCCTTTGCCAAATCCCAGCTCCCTATACCCAATCATGGAGGCTCAAGAGCTCCTTAATGAAACAGTTTAAAGAATGTTTTTAACCTGGACAAAACAACATGTTTCCCCTAATCTTATTTTTGAAAACAGAAGAAATTTTGTAGCTGAAACTTCCCAAAATACATCAGTGTGTGGCAAACATTTTATAGTGGATTTGAGCCTAAATGGTTGAAGTTTGGCAAAGTTATAAGCAACTGAAAATTGGACCCTATCGTGGACAGTGTTAGGCAACCTTAAGTAAAAGTGGCACTAGCAGCTCTGCCTGTAATAAATTTCAGTAGTGATCCTGTACATGTGCATTTCAGCATATTAAAATTTATGTCAAGATGGAAAATATGTAAGCAAAAAGTTACCTGTTTCTGAAGATGTTGTATATCCCGAAACTGTTAGGGTGAAACATCAGAAATTTTAGCATCAGTTAACAGTGTCTGATAACTAGAACTGGGCAAAATTTTTAGGCCAAAACTTTTTCCAGAAAAAAAAGCTAGATTCGGCAATACCAAAACATTTTGCAATTTGCATAGAATTGAAACTGTAAATTTGGAAGCAATGCACAATGCTATTGGTCAGTTACAGGTAACCTGTAATTATTTTTTCTTGCAGTCAGTCTATATCTGTTATCAGTAGCAGGACTGAACGCTGGGACTGGGTGAATAAAGGATTTTTCAGTTCTCTGGCATTTTCAAAAAATTTTAAAAAAAAATCCATTTGGTTTGATCTGAAACTGAAAGTCCCAAAAGAAAAAAAATCATCAGAATGACAAAAACATTATTTGAGGTCAAATGAAATTATTTTTGGAGCATTTTAAAATAGAAGCACAGGAAATAAAGGGTTAGATTCACAAAACAGAAGGAGGAAGCTTCTTTATACCCTTTAACTCAGTGGTTGGGGCACTTGCCTAGGATGTGGGAGACACAAATTCAAGTCCCTTCTCCATTGACAATTTATATAAAGGAGACAACCTTCAAAAGAAAAAAGCTTCAGAGAGCCCACACCAAATATCCCATAGTCCACTGGCTAGGGCTCTCTGCTGTGACAGGGGAAACCCAATTACAATTCTCTGCTCTGCATCAGGTAGAGAGAAAAATTGAACGTGTTTCAACCACATCCCAGCTGAGGGCCCCGCACTAAAGCTTATAAGGCAACCACCATTGCCTACCTCTTTCTCATCTTTCTATTTGCCTAAGCTGTCCATGAGGGATGTAAGTCTACAGGTCTGCTCACTGCAACACCGGTGAAAGGTGCCAAAAATACAGAGGTGCCTGAAACAGCCAATGGCATAATGCATAGAGTGCACTGGAAATAATCTCTCCCACTGGGAAGCAGTGCTCAAGGGACTGGGCAGAAAAGGTGAGAGTTAGTAGAAAAATGTGGGAGAAGCTGGAGGAAGCAGGAGTCAGGGTCATCCTGAGGGAGGAAAGATGTGGAGAGTCTGAGGAGGAAATAGGGGACGGGGAGAAAGAAACAGACACACAAAGAGATTAGAGGAAGAAAGGGGACAAGGTCAGATAGTTAGGAGGCCAGCCATCTGTTCAGCAGGGAGCACACGGGTAACTCAGATCCCATGATTGGTAGGTTAGGAAGGATGTTTTAGAACAGGGAAGGAGTCAGATTTTTAAAAAAGAAAAGGAGTACTTGTGGCACCTTAGAGACTAACCAATTTATTTGAGCATAAGCTTTTGTGAGCTACAGCTCACTTCATCGGATGCATACTGTGGAAAGTGTGGAAGATCTTATTACATACACACAAAGCATGAAAAAATACCTCCTCCCACCCCACTCTGCTGCTGGTAATAGCTTATCTAAAGTGATCACTCTCTTTACAATGTGTATGATAATCAAGTTGGGCCATTTCCAACTCACAAAAGCTTATGCTCAAATAAATTGGTTAGTCTCTAAGGTGCCACAAGTACTCCTTTTCTTTTTGCGAATACAGACTAACACGGCTGTTACTCTGAAACCTGTCAGATTTTTAAGTTGTTTTGAAGAAGTTGCCCAGCTGTAAGGTTACAGGTAGGGTTCATACATGTATCCTTATACCCCTGTTATAATATAACCATTCATCAATACTCTGAAAGGATAGACATACTCTATAGCACATTTGCCCTTTAAAATTTTCATTTAATCAAGGGCCTGATGTGAATAAAAATAACTATAATGCTACTTAAATACTAGTTATGAAAATCACCCACAGTGTTTTCAGGTACAAAGTCTAAGCTATATAATATGAGCTTTACAGGATTGTTTAGAATAGCTTGTTTTAACATTTTGAACCGGTTACCCAAACTAATCTTATAAGATAGCAAGAAAAAAAATCATTGACAAAGGGAAGATGCCTGCATACTGGAGTGAGTGTAATATTCCATTTGCCCCAAGTACACTATGATAATTTTACAAGCATATCTGATTACATGTCATTAAAATATATTTAATGAAATATAAACTGGGTGATTCATTGTGGACCTGGAAGAATTACATTTGAAGCACTTTAAAATAAATATGCTTTTTAGCAAGAGAAACCACATCCCTCCTTAAATCCCACCCTGAACACAAAGATTTGGACACATTAAATCAGTAACTTACAGTATATTGATTGACTCGGTTTTAATTGTGGTACAAGCCCCTAACACAAAATCCTAGGTAGTGGGAGCAAGGTTAATTTCATCATACTGAGCATTTTACTACATGGTTCAAATAATAGTAATAGTTAACTAGCTTCCTTGGCTCACATTTTTCACGAGAACAAAGCTGTGCTAGCCAATGCGGCCCTGCACTACCTTTAATTTTTGCACAAAACTCCCATTGCCATGATTGTAAGTTCTAAATGGGACCCAGTGAAAATGAGCAAAACTTCTCTTTACATTTTTGAAAGAATGACTTTGCAAGATATGTAGACATTTTACCTGTAGCAGTCTGCAGAGTTTCAGAAATTAACAGTAGCATCCAAGTGAAGAACATTGTGGTACCCATCTTGTCAGGGTGCCTGACAAAAGCAACATCAGAATTTATAGGCTCTGACTATGGAGGGGCGAGGCTCAATATTCTGTTCTGCGTCTACAGTAAATCAATACAAAGTGATTACATTTCAGTCTCAGATGAAGGTGTTCCTGGCTTTATTTTATAACTTCCTGGTCTCTGCTGGAACAGTAGAATCATAGAATCATAGAATATCAGGGTTGGAAGGGACCTCAGGAGGTCATCTAGACCAACCCCCTGCTCAAAGCAGGACCGATCCCCAATTAAATCATCCCAGCCAGGGCTTTGTCAAGCCTGACCTGAAAAACTTCTAAGGAAGGAGATTCCACCACCTCCCTAGGTAATGCATTCCAGTGTTTCACCACCCTCCTAGTGAAAAAGTTTTTCCTGATATCCAACCTAAATCTCCCCCACTGCAACTTGAGACCATTACTCCTTGTCCTGTCATCCGCTACCACTGAGAACAGTCTAGATCCATCCTCTTTGGAACCCCCTTTCAGGTAGTTGAAAGCAGCTATCAAATCCCCCCTCATTCTTCTCTTCCGCAGACTAAACAATCCCAGTTCCCTCAGCCTTTCCTCATAACTCATGTGTTCCAGTCCCCTAATCATTTTTGTTGCCCTCCACTGGACTCTCTCCAATTTTTCCACATCCTTCTTGAAGTGTGGGGCCCAAAACTGGACACAGTACTCCAGATGAGGCCTCACCAATGTCGAATAGAGGGGAACGGTCACGTCCCTCGATCTGCTGGCAATGCCCCTATACATCCCAAAATGCCATTGGCCTTCTTGGCAACAAGGGCACACTGCTGACTCATATCTAGCTTCTCGTCCACTGTAACCCCTAGGTCCTTTTCTGCAGAACTGCTGCCGAGCCATTCAGTCCCTAGTCTGTAGCGGCGCATGGGATTCTTCCGTCCTAAGTGCAGGACTCTGCACTTGTCCTTGTTGAACCTCATCAGATTTCTTTTGGCCCAATCCTCCAATTTGTCTAGGGCTCTCTGTATCCTATCCCTACCCTCCAGCGTATCTACCTCTCCTCCCAGTTTAGAGTAATCTGCAAACTTGCTGAGGGTGCAATCCACACTATCCTCCAGATCATTTATGAAGACATTGAACAAAACCGGCCCCAGGACCGACCCTTGGGGCACTCCACTTGATACTGGCTGCCAACTAGACATGGAGAAATTGATCACTACCCGTTGAGCCCGACAATCTAGCCAACTTTCTATCCACCTTATAGTGCATTCATCCAGCCCATACTTCTTTAAATTGCTGGCAAGAATACTGTGGGAGACAGTGTCAAAAGCTTTGCTAAAGTCAAGGAACAACATGTCCACTGCTTTCCTTTCATCCACAGAACCAGTTATCTCGTCATAGAAGGCAATTAGATTAGTCAGGCATGCCTTGCCCTTGGTGAATCCATGCTGACTGTTTCTGATCACTTTCCTCTCCTCTAAGTGCTTCAGAGTTGATTCCTTGAGGACCTGCTCCATGATTTTTCCAGGGACTGAGGTGAGGCTGACTGGCCTGTAGTTCCCAGGATCCTCCTTCTTCCCTTTTTTAAAGATGGGCACTACATTAGCCTTTTTCCAGTCATCAGGGACTTCCCCGGATCGCCATGAGTTTTCAAAGATAATGGCCAATGGCTCTGCAATCACATCCGCCAACTCCTTTAGCACTCTCGGATGCAGTGCATCAGGCCCCATGGACTTGTGCACGTCCAGATTTTCTAAATAGTCCCGAACCACTTCTTTCTCCACAGAGGGCTGGTCACCTCCTCCCCATGCTGTGTTGCCCAATGCAGTAGTCTGGGAGCTGACCTTGTTAGTGAAGACAGAGGCAAAAAAAGCATGGAGTACATTAGCTTTTTCCACATTCTCTGTCACTAGGTTGCCTCCCTCATTCAGTAAGGGGCCCACACTTTCCTTGACTTCCTTCTTGTTGCTAACATACCTGAAGAAACCCTTCTTGTTACTCTTAACATCTCTTGCTAGCTGCAACTCCAGGTGTGATTTGGTCTTCCTGAATTCACTCCTGCATGCCTGAGCAATATTTTTATACTCTTCCCTGGTCATTTGTCCAATCTTCCACTTCTTGTAAGCTTCTTTTTTGTGTTTAAAATCAGCAAGAATTTCACTGTTAAGCCAAGCTGGTCACCTGCCATATTTACTATTCTTTCTACGCATCGGGATGGTTTGTCCCTGTAACCTCAATACGGATTCTTTAAAATACAGCCAGCTTTCCTGGACTCCTTTCCCCCTCATGTTATTCTCCCAGGGGATCCTGCCCATCAGTTCCCTAAGGGAGTCAAAGTCTGCTTTTCTGAAGTCCAGGGTCCGTATTCTGCTGCTCTCCTTTCTTCCCTGTGTCAGGATCCTGAAGTCGACCATCTCATGGTCACTGCCTCCCAGGTTCCCATCCACTTTAGCTTCCCCTAGTAATTCTTCCCGGTTTGTGAGCGGCACATCAAGAAGAGCTCTGCCTGTAGTTGGTTCCTCCAGAACTTGCACCAGGAAATTGTCCCCTACACTTTCCAAAAACTTCCTGGATTGTGTGTGCACCGCTGTATTGCTCTCCCAGCAGATATCAGGGTGATTGAAGTCTCCCATGAGAACCAGGGCTTGTGATTTGTAACTTCTGTGAGTTGCCTGAAGAAAGGCTCGTCCACCTCATCCCCCTGATCCGGTGGTCTATAGCAGACTCCCACCATGACATCACCCTTGTTGCTCACACTTCTAAACTTAATCCAGAGACACTCAGGTTTTTCTGCAGTTTCATACTTGAGTTCTGATCAGTCATACTGCTCCCTATCATACAGTGCAACTCCCCCACCTTTTCTGCCCTGCCTGTCCTTCCTGAACAGTTTATATCCCTCCATGACAGTACTCCAGTCATGTGAGTTATCCCACCAGGTCTCTGTTATTCCAATCACATCATAATTCCTTGACTGTGCCAGGACTTCCAGTTCTCCCTGCTTCTTGCATTTGTGTATAGGCACTTGAGATAACTCGCTGATCGTCTCTCTTTCTCAGTGTGAGGCAGGAGCCCTGCCCTCTCATGAGCTCCTGCTCTTGCTTCCTCCCGGTATCCCACTTCCCCACTTACCTCAGGGCTTTGGTCTCCTTCCCCCGGTGAACCTAGTTTAAAGCCCTCCTCACTAGGTTAGCCAGCCTGCTTCTCATTTCCTGGAGAACATCTTTGGCATAAATTACCCCATGTGCCTTTTACCCATGTATGAATCAAAAGTTAACTTTCACATCTCTAGAGTGGATCCAGGGGCTTTATTCTTCCTGGCTACTGCTAATGGCATGAAAGGGTTGAGGCTGTAGATGGCAGTGAGGTGCTTCTACAGGACCATCAGACTTACCTTCCTTCAAGAAGGAATAGTGTTTGAAAGGTCAGTCACTTGTCTGCAGTACATAATTAAGAAATGAGACTGAGTCACAGTATCACAAATAAATTACTGCCAAGTGTTTGTAGAATATTTTATTAATGTCTTTTTGATATTTTGGGGTTCACTCAGACCAGGAACGGATTCAGTCACCATCCACCTTGTAATGCTGGGTGTCTTGTGGCTGTGCTGTTTTGGTTTATAGCTCTGACCCTACAACCTGCCAGCAGCCCACAAGCTGGCTTTGCTCAACTTGGTTAGTCTTTGCAGGCTTCTCTTTGTAGTCTTCTAGTCCCGCATTTGCCCCCAAATCATCCTACTTCAGGGGCCAGTCTCTCTCACTGAAGCCTCACAGAGAAAGTATTAAGTTCACTGTCCCTACACAGACAATAAAGCACTCCAACCTGTTACATTTCTAGAAGCACACACTTTACTGATCTTACACAGCACTGACGGTTTATAATAAAAACAAAACAAGCTTATTAACCGATGAACATGGTACCAAGTTAAAGGGATAAAATTGGAAATGGTTACAAGGAAATAAAAGTGAAAATATGTTTCTAAAAGACTAAAAATGAACCCAGCAAGATACAGTCTTTATTCAAGGTGGGTTCTCTCACTCACAGTCTCCTTTCCAGGGCTTTTTTCTGCCCAGCCTTACCAGGACCCATCACAGAGATCAAATCACTTGGTTTCTTTGTCTGCTAAGGTAAAGAATAAAGACAGAGTCTCCCTTTCTGTTCCTTATATCCCCAAAGGGATTGTCTGTGGTCATGTCGACACTACAGAGTTTTGCCAGTGCAAGTTACATCAGCGTACAGATGCCACAGCTGGTATATCACTTGGGCACGTGTATACTGGCTGCTGTGTCAGCAGTGCATGTACTCAGCAGGGGTGCTTGTACAGATGCTCAATGCAGTGCTCCATGGATAGGTATCCCACGCTGCAGCCTGCCATCATTCAGCACTGACTTTTGGGACGTTTTGGCAAATCATGGTGGGGTTCACGGTAACATTTTAAAGCGTTAATTCGCGCAGGAGTGCCAGGAAGCAAGGAGTCAACTAACTCCATCCCATAAGGTCATCTGTATCCCATAATTTTCACACCTTTTTTTCAAAATCAGACAAACCCGCACAACCCTCCTCACTGTCCACCAACTCTGACAGAAGCATGGATCCTACATAGCTCTGCACTATTGTCAGGTGTGTGGCAAGCACGGGGCTCAAGAGCCGAGTCTGCAGGGACTATGATTTCTTGGAGGACAGATTGCTGTGGGACATAGCGAGAACCAATTCAAGGTTGTTGGTGGCATTCATGAAGCAGCTGCAGATGGGCCTGAGAAACAACCACTCGCTGGTGGTATTGCATTGTAATGCAGGCTGGGGATGCCAAGATGTGGCTTAAGGATGTTTAGCTGCTCAAGGCCACATTCCTGGAACTGTGTGCCGAGCTTGTCCCACCCCTCCAGTGCAGAGAAACCAAAAAGAGAGCTGCACTGGCAATGGAAAAGCTAGTGGTGATTGCACTGTAGAAACTTACAATGTCAGGTTGCTACTGGTCAGTGGGAAATCAATTTGGCATTGGAAAATACACTGTGAGGCCATTGTCAGGCAAGTGTGCAGGGCCATTAATTGCATCCTGTTACGTAGGACTGTGACTCTCAGCAACGTGCAGGACATAGTAGAAGGATTTGCAGCAATGGGGTTCCTGAACTGTGGTGGAGCAACAGATGGCACATATATCCCTATTTTGGCACCAAACAACCTTTCCACAGAGTACATCAACAGAAAGGGCTACTTTTCTATCATTATGCAAGCAGTGGTGGATCACCAGGGATGCTTCACCAACATCAATGTGGGCTGGTCATGGAAGGCGCATGATGCTCACATCTTTAAGAACACAGGACTGTTCAGAAAGCTACAAGCAGGGACTGGCAGATTACTATTGCGAATGTTGAAATGCCAATAGCGATCCTGTGGGACCCAGACTATCCCTTGCACCCTGGACTGATGAAGCCATACATCAACCCCCTCTACAGCACCAAGGAAAGATTCAAATACTGCTCAGCAGGTACAGAAAGACAGTTGAATGTTCTTTTGGTAAATTGAAGGGATGCTGGCATTGTTTACTTACAAGATTGGATCTCAGTGAGAAAAATATTCCAATGGTTAGAGCTGCCTGCTGTGTCCTGTGTAATATCTGCAAAGCAAAGTTTCCACCAAGGTGGAGCACCTGTCTGCTGAGTTTGAATAGCCATATACAAGGACTATTAGAAGAGCTCAGTGTGGAGATTTGTGGCTGAGGGATATTTTGAAAGAGCACTGTAATAGTGAGCCACAGTAATTTGTTTCTATGTACTGTGCTCTACCTGGTTATCCTGTTTTGAGGCCTGTTAGGAATTGTGTGGTGGTTTGTTTACATGTATGAATTTAACACTGTCAGTGCACTGCAGTAACAGGTAATTGGTTGCCTTCAGAAGTGCTGAGCGCTCAGCAGCATATGGGGTGAATTATGTTCTAAATAATAGAATAGAATTGTATTTCATCACAAAAAACTCAGAAAACTCATGCATTTATAAAACAAATACATTAAAAACTTAATAAATTAATAGAACAGAACTTATGAAGGTGAAAGAACATGAATATCCATTTCAGCTATACAAACACCAACCATAGCTTTTCACAGGTCAGTGTATGTGAAGCTATGGTTGTCTTTAATGTCTCCTGAGGTGGAATGGTAGGGGTAGTGAGGTGGTCCTTGATGCCATGTGAAATGTTGGCGAAGTATAGAGAGGTCTTGCAATGGAGTTCTCAATGAGCTGCAGAAGGAGGCAAGCTCGGGATTTTTGAACTTCTAGGTCCACCAGAGTCTGCCGCATCTGTGTTTGCTGCTGGAGAAGCCCTATTATGTCCTGGTGCATCTCTCTCTCCTTTTCCTGCTGGGACTTCTGGGCCTTTCTCCTCTCCACTCTTTCCTCCTCCATACTATGTGCAGTGTTGACCCTCCAGGCCCTGGGCTCATGGTCTGATGCAGCTTTGGCTTGCAGAATCTCATTGAACAAGACATTCAGATTCCTCTACTTTCTCTTCCTTAGCTGACTCAGTCATTCTGCTGAAGCAGAGGGAGTCCACCTCAAGGTCACAATGGCTGAAGCTGCCGACAAAACATACAAAGAGTTCCATTGCCAGGATATTAAGAATGGAAAGCGAAATTTAAGATTCAGAATTCCTGCCTTCCCCCTTGCTCCCTTAAAGAGTTAAACAAGACAAGCTTACTGACATTTCTGCTTTGGAGTTCTTGATCCCCAGTTCCACTCTCAGCTCGAGCAATGGTGAGTATGACCTGCTGGGGTGAGGGAAATGCAGAGGGAATTGCTCAGTTGCATGAAACTATGAATATAGGGCAATGGCACTGAATACTGACCATTTTTCACAGACAATGGTGATTTTAATTGAAATTTCACTCCCAAGGGTAACAAAGGCAAAGAGCACAGCAGCTGCTGGTGTCCCTAAGCCACCCAGGCCCATATGCTGCTAGCGTGTTTACTGCAATGGTGCCTGCCAAAGTTATCAGTAACTGGCATGGGAAAGTGGCCTACTGCGGAGGAAGAAATAAGGTTGCCATTCCTAGAAACCTTCAGGAGAGGATTGCAGAGTATCTCCATGGAAGAGGCGATGAATCACTTATGATTACCTGTTTTGTTAATTCCCTCTGGAGCACTTGGCATTGGCCAGGCTCTTGCTTGCGTATTTATACCTGCCTCAGGAAATTTCCACTACATGCATCCGACAAAGTGGGTATTCACCCATGAAAGCTTATGATCCAATACGTCTGTTAGTCTATAAGATGCCACAGGACTCTTTGTGGACAACAGGTACTGGGCTAGATGGACCATTGGTCTGACCCAGTATGGCCATTCTTATATTCTTAAGTGTCATCAAGATCTCATAGGAGAATTTAAGGGGCATCCCTGTGTAGATAAACTACTCTGCATGCCCCTCTCCTTTCCTAACTCTACAGGGCAATGAAAAGCAGATAACAACACTACCTCTCTTTGTTGTACCTGAACCTCTTCTAGTACAAGTAAGTTAATGAAAAGTTGACAGCTGTGGCCTGTTAAGTTGGGGGTGCCATCACTCTAATCGGAAATACATTTACACACTTACTTAAGGATCCTTACCCAGCATCAGGCCCATCTGTGCTCAACTGCCAGGACTGACTAGATTGTGGTGGAGTCTGAAACAGGTCCTGGCTTGCAGCATAGCTGGACCCCCCGGTTGCATGTCCCCCTTCTTCCTCCTCCACCTCCTCCTTGTCCTCGCTGTTCACTCCAGGGGCTTGTGACTCGGCTCCTGTGGCTGTATCAGTGGTGATGTACAGGGTGGTGATGGGGTCTCCACCAACTATGGCATACAGCTCATTGTAAAAGCGGCAGGTCTGCGGCTCAGCACTGGATTGAATGTTGGCCTCCCTTGCCTTCTGATATGTCTATCGCAGATCATTCACTGTCATGTGGCACAGTTGATGGTCCCTGTCATAACCCTCCTCCTGCATCCTCCACGCAATCTGCTTGTAGAGGTCCACCTTTCTACAGCTGGTCTGTAGCCGTGCTTGCATAGCCTCTTCTCCCCACAGTCTGAGGAGATCCAGTATTTCCTGCCTACTTCAAGCTGCAGTGCGTCTGGAGCATGTAGCCAGCATGGTCATCTGGGCAGTTACACACAACAGTGGAGACTTGCTAGGTACTCTCACCAAACTGGGCAATCAGGAAAAAGACCATTCAAAAATTCATGAGGCTTTAAAGTTGGGGGAGGCATCCAGTCCATGTGACCATTGGACAGTAGACCAGAGCAGTCAGTGTCAGGTATTGTGGGACAGCTGATGGAGGACTGCTAGGGTCAACATATGAAACGCAGTGCTACAGTCATGCTGAGTTAACCTAAGTACATCGACCATGGCGCTAGGCCACTCGGGCAGGTGATGTTACTATGTCAGCATAACGGGGCACTTACATTGGTGGGAGACTAACGTAAGTGTAGACATGTGCACAGCTAGGTCAAAGTTAGTTGCCTTACATCAACATAACTTTGTAGTGTAGAGCAGGTCTGTGTCTTACAAGTCAGGAAGGCCTCCTGAGGATTCAGTCTCCTGTGTCTCTCTGGAGTGCAGGAGCCATGTTAATTCTCTGTCTCTTGAGTTCAGGATCAGGATAACCACTGCTAGTTTAGCTGCATGGCTTTTTATACTGCAAATATGTAAATTTAGGTAAACCCACATTCCTTTGCCTAGGACAGACCTGTTTAACAACTTTACCTAGGCAATGATATTAATACCCAGCAAGCGATTAGCTTTTATATGATACCCTACATAATGCTTTTTGGATAAATATCATGACAACAGAGTGTTGGGTGTAGTGAGTTGGATGGGTCTGATGAGAGACAGAGTACCCTATGCCAGTGAGCATCAAGGGCTCTTAGGAGCACATTATTGATAAGATTTTAGGGGGAAAACTAGTGCTGGGTTCCCCCTGCATTTCCACAACTGCTCCTGTGAACATTTTTGCCCCTGATCAATGTCACACACAAATTCAGTACAATGTAGACAACAAATTCAGTCTTCGCTATTCAACCTTCAAAAGACAATGGCTCATCACTAAGGCTACGTTTTAGTCACAGGTATTTTAATAAAAGTCATGGACAGGTCACAGGCAGTAAACAAAAATTCTCAATCCGTGACCTGTCCATGACTTGTACTATATATCCCTGACTAAATCTTGGGTGTTCTGGGAGTGGTGGCTCAGAGGCGCTGCTGGTGCTTGGGGGAGTGGCCCAGGAGCACCATGGGTGCTTGAGGGGAAAGCCCAGGGGCACCACAGATGCTCAGGGGAGCGGCCCGGGGGGCATCATGGGTGCTCAGGGGGCAGCCCAGGAAGGAACTTGTGGGGTGTTGGCGGGGCTTTCAGGCTCCCTACCTGGCTCCTCGCGACCCCCTGGAAGCAGTGACATGTCCCTCCCTCAGATCCTAGGTGGAGGCACGGCCAGGAGCTGCTGCACACTGCCTCCACCCTGCACACCAGCTCCATAGTTCCCATTGGCCAGGAACCGTGGCCAATGGGAGCTGCAGGGTTCATGCCTGCGGGTGAAGGCAGCTCGTGGAGCCATCTGGCCATGCCTCCACCTAGCAGCTGAGAGAGGGACATGTCACAGCTTCCGGAGAGCTCCCTGAGGTAAGCACTGCCCAGAGCCCTCACCCCCAATCGTGCCCCAGCCCCAGCCCTGAGCCCCCTCCCACACCCAAACGCCTACTGCTGCTGGGGGAGGTGGATGCGGTGTCCCAAGACTGCCTCAGCAGTGGCAGGTGCGGCTGGCCCAGGGGCTGCCCGAGCTGCTCAGGTGGCCCCCAGGCCAGCTGCATCAGCTGCTGCAGAAGTCCCTGAAAGTCACAGAATCTGTGACTTCCATGACCTCCATGATAAACTCGCAGTTTTACTCATCACAGAGTATAATCTCCATTGGCACTGCCAGTGACAGTGAGATTGTGGAAATCACCACAGTTAGAGCTATGCAAAATGTTAGCAGTGAAACCTGTAGCCAACACAAATTCATCTCTCTTTGTTTTTCTATCACAAATGCAAGTCAAAAACTCAGACCATGTTTACTGAAAGATTTGTTAAACTACATGAACCTTTCCAGAGAACCAGGGCTGGCTGATTTCTTTGCATGAAGTCATGAACAAATCTGTAGATTTTACACAAAATCAAGTGAAACTCAGTGGTTTTTAGTTAATTTCACAATAAGACTCCATGTTCATTGGAACCTGAAATGCAGTGTGGACAAGTAGAGGTTGAACTGAAATTAAAAAATATTTGTATATGAATTCCTCACTGAGTTTTGCATAGCTATAATCACAATTATATTTCCAGTTTAAACCTGAATTCTTCTTGTGCCATCAGACATTGCTTTGCCATGAACAACGTTACAACATCCTTGTATAGTAGAGATCCCCAAACTGTGGGGAGCTCACCCCTAGCGGGCTTGGAGGAATATCTGGAGGGGTGTGGCGAAGCCCAGGACAGCCCCAATGTGGGGTGGGAAGGGAGCACCACCCAGCCCTTCTCTACCCCCAAGCTCTGCTCTGGTCTCACCTCCAGCCACATCCTTGTCTCCTGGCCCAGAGCTGGCCCTGTCCCCATCCTTGGCGTGGTTCCACACCTGCCCCAGTCTTGGCTCCTAGCCACAATCCCACTTCTGGAGCCAAACCCATACCCCTAGTGTATCCCCAGCATTGGTTCCCTTACCCCCGTCTGCGCCACCCCCACCCCCCGAGCCGTGGCCCCACTCCTGGCCCCAGCTCTGGTGGCTGGGGGAGCATGGACAGAGGTAAGGGGACGGCGTGACCCTCAAAAGTTTGGGGACGACCGCTGTATATTATATCATTACGTAAACTGTCTCAAATACATTTTATGAGAAACAAGACCATTGTTTCAGATGTGGAGGCACAATGGCAGGCAGATTTGGTGGATATGCACCAGTTCTCCAAAACCAACAGTGGTTTTAAGTACAACTTAACAGCGATAGACATTCTATCTAAATATGCCTGGGCCTTAGGCCTAAAAGACAATAGAGATAGCGAAGTATCCAACACCTTTAAAGCTATTTTCAGCAAAGGTCACATGACTCAAAATTACAAACCAATCAGCCAAAAGAATTTTTAAACAAACCTTTAAGCAGATTGTTAAAGCAGTGTGATGTTCACCATTTTGTTACTAATAATGAAGTCAAAGAGTGGGTTGTGGAGTGATTTAACAGAACTTTAAAATCTAGGATGTGGAGCTATTTTACATCTCCCCATACCTTTTGCCACACTGATGTGTTACCTGAGTTTATAAAGAGTTACAACCAGAGCTTTCACAGAACTATACGTACCAGACCCACTGATGTTAACTCCTCAAATTCTCTGAAGGTATGGAAAATGGCTTACCGAGACAGTTTTAAAATAAAGCCAGTTGTTGCCCCTTTTAGTAAAGGCAACCATGTGAGACGATCTAAAATCAAAGGAGCTTTCGAAAAGGTTATGAACAAACATTTAGCAATGAGTTATTTATAGTGGATGAAGCCTTAATCAATGTATACCAATTCAAAGATTATGGAAATGAGAGTTACTGGATCTTTTTACCCTGAAGAATTACAAAAAGTTAACCCCAAAGAGGACAGGATTTACAGGATCGAAAAAGTTCTAGCAGAGAAAGCAAAAGGGAGAAGAAAACAGCTTGTGGTGAAATGTTTGGATGGCTCAATATGTTTAACAGGTGGGTAGAAGCTTCTCAACTCTGACATTTAGACATGAAAGAAAACAATTACTCCTGCAAAGAGGTGTGGGGAGAGGGGCGGAAATTAGTCATGGCAGCTTTTATATCTCTTTGCCTTTCAATGCCAGCTCTGGGATTTCCCCAAAATACCAACTTGAACTTTACAATACAGCTAATTAAATCCTTGGATCTCCTGGGGGCCTGAGAGGTGGGGTTAGCAGAAATAAAATACCCACACACCTGGAACAGTATCAATGAAGACATCCCTTTCAAAATCACTTTTGGAGCTAAGAGATGGAGTTTCACCCTACAATAAGGCTGTTACTTGTCCATATCCGAATTACCGGACTACATGAACAGTACTGTGGCTAGTCATCCAGGACCACTTACAGTGGTCATGAACTATGACCCTGTGGGTAGAAAAGTTAGACTTAAATCCCCCAATGGTGCTTATACATTTTCTACCAGCACAGAGCTAGCTAATATTCTGGGTTTGGGCCCCAATCACAGTGTCCAAAAAATCCCCTTCTCAGCAGACATTACAGGAGGAGTTCAGCTCCTTGTATCTATACATGGACATTGTTGAGCACCAGCTTGTGGGGGACTTTTCCATTCCTCTGTTACGCTGCATCCACATCTGAGGAAGGAACAACAAATTTGTCACCATCATCAATGATAAACCACATTTCATCACTGCAGGAAATGTCAGATTGACACCATCACCACTGAAATAAAAGATAGACCAGAACAGAAACACCTCATTTTACTTTTCAAGGTGGTCATCAAGCTGCACCTGCATTCTCAGAGAGAGCAAAGTTTTTAAAAAGCAAAACATTATGGTGACCCTAAAAAATTACGGGGACTCCACTGTTTACAGAAACTACTACAAGCCCAGACTGGATATGCCCTTCCTCAATATCATGGGGCCCCTGTGATGTTTAGGGTGGCATGGGTGGAATATTCCATAGCCTCTTTTGAAAAGCCATACAGGTTTGGAGGAAGTGGCTAGAGATTGTTAAATCCCATCTAAAAACAGCAACTCAAAACATAGCTAGAGAGGTGGTAGGCCACATCTCCTGAGCTGTTCTGGAGAAGGTGGGTACTCCATCTGCACAGGAGGGATCGGGACTGATGCACATTAAAAGGAGGAAAAGAAAGAGAAATGCGTCATACCCACGATGCATTGGTCCCCCAAAACCCTTTAAAAGAAGGGCTTTGATGCACAGGGCCAGCCACAAGTGAAAGTCCAGGAGGAAGCCTGGGAGAAAGAGGAGATGCTCTGCACCTGATAAAAGAAATATATTTTAATCAGCATGGCTTTTGTTCACGGAGGCTGCCCCCATCAACTTTTTTTATAGCAGGGAATGGCATACATTATATGGATTTAAACAACAGACTGCTGGACCACTGTTACAAGATTGTAAAAGAAGATGGAAATACCCTCACCAGAGTGGCCAAGGTGGGTCTGGTGAATTACCCCATGGCATCTCTATTCAGTCAGTTGGATGTCACATTGGGAGACCAACTCATAAACCAAAGCAACAACTGTTACACTTACCCTTACAGGACCTTTACAGAATCAGTGCTCAATTACAGCGACAACACCCTTGACACAACAATTTTCCATTGTCCTGTTTTACAAAGGCACTCCCAGAGAATGTGAAGCAACAGAGCTGGATGGTGAGAATCTAGGATTTGTGAGGTGGGCAAACCTGATGACCTAGAGCAGGACTGTTGGGTCGTCTACACAGCGACCTGTTTTTTCAAGAAAAGCTTTTGTTGAATGGCGTGGATGTGAAAATTAAACTGACACACAGTAAAGATACCTTCTGCATAATCGGCAATGCCACCAAAGGCTTTAAACTGTGGACATAAGTATGGGTGGCCCTGTGCATCCATCAGGGGAATGCGGAGGCCCTGCTTACCGCTAATGAATGACACTTACTGAATGGGGGAGGCAACATAGTGACAGATGATGTGGAAAAAGCTGAAGTACTCAATGATTTTTTTGCCTCGGTCTTCACAAACAAGGTCAGCTCCCAGACTGCTGCACTGGGCAACACAGCATGGGGAATATGTGAGCATCCCTCAGTGGTGAAAGAACAGGTTAAGGACTATTTAGAAAAGCTGGACATGCACAAGTCCATGGGCCTAGATCTAATGCATCCAAGGGTGCTGAGGGAGTTGGCTGATGTGATTGCAGAGCCATTGGCCATTATCTTTGAAAATTTGTGGCAATCAGGGGAGGTCCTGGATGATTGGAAAAAGGCAGATATAGTGCCCATATTTTAAAAAGGGAAGAAAGAGAACCCGGGGAACTACAGACCAGTCAGTCTCACTTCAGTCCCTGGCAAAATCACGGAGCAGGTCCTCAAGGAATACATTTTGAAGCACTTGGAGGAGAGGAAGGTGATCAGAAACAATCAAAATGGATTCACCAAGGGCAAGCCATGCCTCACCAACCTGATTGCCTTCTATGATGAGATAACTGGCTCTGTGGATATGGGGAAAGCAGTGGATGTGATATATCTTGACTTTAGCAAAACTTTTGATATGGTCTCCCACAGTATTCTTGCCAGAAAGTTAAAAAAGTATGGATTGGATGAATGGATTATAAAGTGGATAGAAAGCTGGCTAGATTGTCAGGCTCAATGGGTAGTGATCAATGGCTCGATGTCTAGTTGGCAGCTGGTATCAAGTGGAGTGCCCCAGGGATCGGCCCTGGGGCCAGTTTTGTTCAACATCTTTATTAATGATCTGGATGATGGGATTAATTGCACCCTCAGCAAATTTGCAGATGACACTAAGCTGGGGGGAAGAGGTAGGGTCCAGAGAGACCTAGACAAATCGAAGGATTGGGCCAAAAGAAGTCTGATGAGGTTCAACGAGGACAAGTGGAGAGTCCTGCACTTAGGAAGGAAGAATTCCATGCATTGCTACAGGCTGGGGACCGACAGGCTAAGCAGCAGTTCCACAGTAAAGGACCTGGGGATTACAGTGGATGAGAAGCTGGATATGAGTCAGCAGTGTGTCCTTGTTGCCAGGAAGGCCAATGGTATTAGGCTGTATTAGTAGGAGCATTGCCAGCAGATCGAGGGAAGTGATTATTCCCCTCTATTCAGTTGAGGACACATCTGGAGTATTGCGTCCAGTTTTGGTCCCCCCACTACAGAAGGGGTGTGGACAAATTGGAGAGAGTCCAGCAGAGGGCAACAAAAATTATTAGGGACATGGGGCACATGACTTACGAGGAGAGGCTGAGGGAACTGGGGTTATTTAGTCTGCAGAAGAGAAGAGTGAGGGGGGATTTGATAGCAGCCTTCAATTACGTGAAGGGGGGGGGGGTTCCAAAGAGGATGGAGCTAGGCTGTTCTCAGTGGTGGCAGATGACAGAACAAGGAGCAATGATCTCAAGTTGCAGTGGGGGAGGTCTAGGCTGGATATTAGGAAAAACTATTTCACTTGGAGGGTGGTGAAGCACTGGAATGGGTTACCTGGGGAGGTGGTGGAATCTCCATCCTTAGAGGTTTTTAAGGCCCGGCTTGACAAAGACTTGTCTGGGATGTTTTAGTTGGTGTTGGTCCTGCTTTGAGCATGGGATTGGACTAGATGACCTCCTGAGGTCTCTTCCAACCCTAATATTCTATGAATGCTAAATACCCCCTTAATTGCTCCAACTGGTAGCTAGGCACCAGGTACAATTTTTCTGCATACTCGGTTATTGATTGGTCAAAAGCCACATTATCAGAGGTCCAATAAACCCCACTGGACTGCTTCACTAGACACTTTTTTCTTTCAAATGAGACCCATTTATTACAAAGTTTTTATAAATTTGCATCGCTTTTTCAGCACACACTCTTGATTCTGTGTCAGAGGTAAGTTGCCTTTTAAGGTATTGAGTGCTATTTCTGAGATTGCCACTACTAAATCATCAGAGGCCAAATGCCTTTTAGCCTTCCTCTGCTGTGGGGACAATTTGCTAAGTAATTTTAAAAGAATCAGGTTTCTCTTCCCACAGTTAGACCTGTTTTCGCTCTGCAGCCTCAGCAGTTAAAAAAGACATGCTGATAATTCATCTCTTTTATGCTTGGCTGTTGTTCTTTTCAAAGTATAAACCACCAGCCAGTCTGGAGAGAAAAGGCTGGTTCTTAATCTATAAGCATCTGGTATAGAAGCATTTAAATCCACCACCAGGTAGCCATAAGGTTTTTTGATAGTGTGACTGGGGTCCCAGTGGGGGCCAGCAGAGGTCACTCAATTAGGGTGAACTGTAAAGAATGGAGCAGATAATCCCCAAAGCTGGTGGATAGTTTCAATACTTAAATTTACCAAACCAGCATAAAACAGCTTCTTTATTACCTCATTGGCTGCCCAGAAGCTAAAAACACAGTTCCCTTGAAGTAACCCAGCTTCAGGCCTCCATCCAGGTACCCAGGTCAAATATGACGAAAATTTCTGAAAATCTTATTTCATCATATAAAAGAAAAGGTTCTACCAATCCCAAAGGATCAGACATATTACCTCCCAGGTTAATGAATATTCCAGATCTTACCCAAATACATGCATACAGCCAATTCTTATTAACTAAACTAAAATTTATAAAAAAACCAAAAGAGAGTGAGGTTAAAAGATCAATATACATTCAGACAGGTGTTCAGTTCTTGAGGTTCAGATACATAGCAGCTATGGTGCAAAGAGTTCCTTTAGAATTTAGTCCACAGGTTATAGTTCAATGTTCAATATCACCTTCAGGGAGTACCAGCATAATTGGGATCTCAATCTGGCGACTCAAACTTCCTCTGATGAAGCTTAAGCAGATCTGAGAGAAGGATTGTGACCAAAGGATTGTTTTATTTCATGCCTTCTTTGACAAGTTGGAGTCCCTTGGGGAACAACAGGTAATTAGGGTGCCTTTGAAGTGGGTCCATCACCAGTACTTAGCTATACAAATTAACATAAGATAATTGCCTGTTTCTCCACCATTGACCAATGATTTGCTGTACATTTCGAAGAGAAATGAATATAGAGATATCCCGTGTTTACAATTCATTTAAATGCTAGGATGTTCTTTTGATCTCTGAATTATCAGAATACAGCATAGACAGGGACAGTTGATTACATTGTTGACCACTACCCATATATATGTAAATACACAAAAACACAAACATTATCTCCCCGCATGTCTTTAAGGGTTAGATCTGAGTCATTTATTTTGCAGGATGTTTAACCCTTTCTGGCCATGCGTCACAGGTAGCATCCTCAAAAGCCTCTAGAAAGAATTGTGCCTTGCTGGGGTACATGTGCCGAACAAGCATAGTGAATTGCAATTTATCCTGGGGTTTTTGAACAGAACCATGTACTTTACATTTAGGTTAATTGTGCAACATTTTTTTCTCTGACAAAATATGTTCTGAACTATACACCTAATGCTCAGGTTCCTATGATGCACACACTTGGTAAAGGCTCTCTCAATTTCATCTCTTTCACAAGCAGAGTCCCTCAAATCTTCTAATAATCATATTATTCATAATCATATTTACCGGTGATGGTTAAAAGCATCAGGCAACCCCCTCCACAAAATTGATAAAAGGGTATTTACCAAGCAGTTCTTCGTACAGAGGTTGCCAGCAATTGTAACACCGCACAATATTCTCAGGCACAACAGACAACTTTCGCTCAACTTTATCCAACACATTTTTAATAAAGTAGCTTTTCCTGTTGTTACTAGGCCCTGCAAGAATTACAGAAAAGGGGGGTTTCCACCATGTATCCATTTTCAAAAACCATAGGGCAGGGTTTTAAACCCTTCTCTGATGACCATCTTGTTGTAAACAACTTTCTGTGGTTTCTTAAGGGTCTTTTTCTCTATTTGCCATTGATTTTTGATCCTTACAATAGAGGGCTGCTGCACCTCTAACTTTTTTGGGGTGTCCTCTCCTGGGTTTATGCTACAGCCCAGGAGAGGATCTTTCAGTCTGTCAGAGCTGATCGTTTCACAGATAGCTACATTCAGGGTAATCCCTTGACTTTCATACCAGGCCTTTCTTCCCGACAGCTTGGTACTCATAAGTTTTTGGACCAGCTGACACAAACTCTGTGATGCGTTGATATGGTGCGGGGGATGGGGACAACCTGAGCCTGAGAAGGAGCCAGAATTTACCAATGTACACTGCCAAAGAGCCACAGTAATATGTAATTGTTATATATGTATTTGTAGTTGTATATATATGCACGCACATAATTCACATAACTCCTCACTTAAAGTCGTCCCGGTTAACATTGTTTTGTTGTTACGTTGCTGATCAATGAGGGAACATGCTCGTTTAAAGTTGCGCAATGCTCCCTTATAACGTCGTTTGGCAGCCGCCTGCTTTGGCCACTGCTTGCAGGAAGAGCAGCCCATTGCAGGTACCTGGTGGGGGCTTGGAACCAGGGTGGACCGGCTGCCCCCCATCAACTCCCCGCTCCCCTAAGTTCCCTGGGCAGCAGCCGCCCAGCAGGCTATCAATTGCCAACAGTTCAGCTGTCCCTCCCCACACTGCCATGCCATGTGCTGCTCCTGCCCTTTGCCTTGGAGCTGCTCTCAGAGTCTCCTGCTTGCTGTGCGGTGGAGGGGGGGAAGCAGAGGGGAAGGCTAATGTCAGGATGTCCGCCTCCCCCCTGCTCCTGCACCTCACTTACCCCATCTTCCATAGAGCATGGAGGGACACACAACAGGGCTCAGGACGGAGGGAGCTTCCTGTCAGCAGCTGCCATCTCAGCTTGCTGATTAACTTAAAAAGGCAATGTACTTAAGAGTGGGGTCAGCATACTTAAAGGAGCAATGCACATCTCTCTCTCTCTCTCTCTCACACACACACACACACACACACAGGGTCTGTCTCTGTCTGCCATGCTGTCTCCCCTCCCTCCATTCGTGCTGCCTTGTAGAGCGTAAGGCTACATTAACAATGAGTTAACCCTTGAGGACTCAGCCAATGATGATGCTAGTTCATCATTTAGCAGTAAGGCATTCCCTGGGAAATATCCCACCCTCTGACTCCACCACCTCAACCAAGCTTCACAATCATCATCGCTGTGTACAGTAGTAAATTGTTTGTGTAAAACTTATACTGTGTGTGTGTGTGTGTGTGTGTGTGTATATATAGTCTTTTGTCTGGTGAAAAAAATTTCCATGGAACCTAACCCTCCCTATTTACTATTAATTCTTATGGGGAAATTGGATTCTCTTAACATTGTTTGGCTTAAAGTAGCATTTTTCAGGAACATAACTACAAAGTTAAGCAAGGATTTACTGTACATAATTTGATCATGTATATTTTATACATTTATGATGTATAGTAAACGATAATAATAAAAATTTACCCTTTTACTTTGTGGGACTTCTGGCAATCCTTGCTTTCAACAATTCCCTTGAAGTTTGGTTTGTGTTCAATTGTGCTCACACGCAGCAGTTCTCTTAAGTGGCTGTCTGTCAAT
Source organism: Lepidochelys olivacea (assembly GCF_965140295.1). Classification (NCBI taxonomy): domain Eukaryota; kingdom Metazoa; phylum Chordata; order Testudines; family Cheloniidae; genus Lepidochelys; species Lepidochelys olivacea. The sequence goes on from NC_140417.1 coordinate 106,812,380, forward strand.
ACGGATCAGTGCTTGGATTTCACATGTTTGAGTGCCGAGAAAATAGATTCACAAAGATAGCTCGAGGCAAACATCGAGATTAATTTTAGGACTGTACCACTGATGTTGGGGTATTTACCCTTTGGTATATATTTCCAGAAAGTAAGGGTCCCCTCTGTCTTCTGAACAGATTTCAATTTGTCATCTTCCAAAAGTTCTGTTATTTCCATCTGGGATGTTGCTTCATCAGTGACTAAGTGGGCTTCAGACTAAAAGGGTCAATCAGAAATTTGATTTGAGATCTTTTCCGCTGCAAATCTTGGACTCTTTCCTCAAAACTGTCCTTAAGATCTTTAATCATGCTCACATGTCTAGTTGTGCTCCATTTTGGGGGTTCTGCTGCATCATCTTTTGATCTGGCTTGAAGTTGTGACATTGAGGGAAAGTGTGTCACCTCTCCCTCAAGCTTTTGTCTGTGAAACAACTGCAGTTTGTTCATGAATGCAAATACGCTTTGCACTAGATCAAACAGCAATCAGAATTTTCCTTGTAAGTCCACATTTAGTTTATCCAAATGCAGCAGCATGTCTGCATAAAATGCCAAATCTAGAACCCATCCAGGATCTGTAAGCTCGGGGTGTATTCTGTGCGTCTCCTCCATAAACAATTTTACTGGTTCCAGGAGCTCAAAAAAAAGGGGGAAATAACTTTACCTCTCAAGAGGCATTGAACTGCGCAGTGAAATGACAAATTGGCAGGGGAGTAGTCTTCATCCAGTTCTTCAATTAGATTTTGAAATTGTCTGTGACTGAGTGCATTGGAGAGAATGAAATTCACAATGTGCAAGACAGGTTTCATGATGTGATCAAATTTGAGATTTTTAGATACCAGTTGTTCCCGATGAATAATACCGTGAAATGTCCAAAATTCAGGAAAGCTGTCATCAGACTTACAAAGCTCTACTAATCCATTCGCAGATCCCCACATGGACGGAGCCGCGTCTGTAGCAATGACATTGAGCTTCTGTAAAGGCAAGTTTTTTTCGCAACTACCAACATAAACGCCTCTTTTAGATCTTGTCCACGAGTTATATCCTTTAGTGACAAGAGATCAAGGAGTTCTTCCCTAACAACACAGTAATCAGATACAGTGTGGACAAATACCGATAATTGAGGTTTATCCTGTGCAAGGCACGACTCATCCAAAGTGATGTTCAAATACTCACACTACTGAAGTTGCAATTGCAGTTGTGATTCGATGTCACTGTTCAGGTCAGAGATTCTGTATTCTATTGTGTGGCATGAAAGCTGCAGGCCATAAATTTTCTTCTATAGATTCTCATTTTCTGGTGACAGTATTGAAATCACATCAGTGAGGCATGTTTTTATAAACTCACCTTCAGAGTAGGGCTTGTTCGCACGGGCTATGTGCCCGACCACATAATAGGAGACTAACGTTACAGTCTGTGATCGTTTGGCAAATCTGGTGAAGAACTGGGCTTCTACATCTGTTTGTTTTTTCAAAGTTTTCCGTTTTAAAGTGCGGAGTTCAGAACCTTGTGGGAATTTTTGACCCATCTGTGTATGGCTCGAAGTGAAATGACACTGCAAGTTTGACGATTTGAACTGAGATACACACGTCTGGCAAAGAAGACAGATGGCCTTACCATTATGTTCAACAAAAGAGCACTTATTCTCCCATTCCTGTTGGGAGCCTCGATTTTCATCTGTGTATTTTCTTTTCCATTTACAATTGCCTTCCATTGTTAGATGGTGTAAAAAAATTTTGATAAACATTTCCACAGCAGCACAAACAGTGTTTATACTTCCATTTCTGAGTCCAAACTGAGTAATGTGCTCGCCGCGAGCAGTCACATAATGTCACAAGGGTGACATGACATAACGGATATGGAAGCTAGTCACCCTGTGCCAGTGAAAAGATTCAAGGAGACACATGCGCCAGTCACCCTTCATTTTCACAAATATCACCAAGTCTGTGTCATGCCACAGGCACCACTCTTGCAACCTATCTAACAAATTGTATAGTTCTAAGCATGTGTAAGCAGTGGTGGACCAAGCTATGAAGATGTTGGTATTGCCAGAGACTGTGTGCATGCTTCCAAGACACACAAGCTGTTTCACCATCAATAAACTCTCAGGATAAAACTTCTAAACAGGAGGAAAATAGGTACTGAAAGAGTTCATCAGGGTCTCTCACAGTGCTGATATTGAGTGGCTTTGTTCTTTGCTTCTAAATACCCCACAGAGAATTTAAAAACAGTTTAGCAATTTGGCGCTTTGCAGGGTTAAACATGATCTCATGTTGGCATAAACAAATACCTTCTTTCTGGTAGAAATCATTAGCGTACTTATTTTGTTTTTCTTTATCTGTCCTCCAGCTGGGATACCCAGAAGCCTCTTGTTTCTGACGTAGGTGTAATTTTATATACTGTGAAAAGAGTTTGTCAGATTTTTCTTCAAAATGCAGGATTTCATAGGTTTTCGCCGCCACACACCCCTTCACTATGGCCACGTTCAATTCCACCATGCACCAAGTCCCCAAGATCACCCTCTCCTTGTCAGTATGGGTGCATGTCTGCTGCTGCTCAGTTTCTGCACAGGTTTGGCATAGGTGACAATGGGGAAAATAGGCCTCATGAGGTGTACACTTAACTTTTGCAATTCCAAAATAATTTGTGAAGGGTCCAGATTTGTCATGATGAGATCAGGGTGTCTGATTGGGTATTCTTTGGCTTTGTTTATGAAAGGGTACAGGCTGGTCAAATCATAATAGAGGATTTCTTCACTGGGGTTAGGTTTGTAATACAGGCAGATAGAGTTAGTCCTCCCCCTAAAAAAAGCATCTTGAGGTACCAAAGGCTAAGGTAACTGGACAATGGGGGCAGACAATGGGAGGCCATCACATTAGTCAATCTGCCTCATGAGAGCTCGTGTCATAACCATTCAGCCAAGAGTAGCCTAGAATTCCCCCTTACCTGTAAGGGGTTAAGAAGCTCAAATAACCCGGTTGGCACCTGACCAAAAGGACCAATGGGGAAAGAAGATACTTTCAAATCTGAGGTGGGGGGGCTTTGTTTGTGCTCTTTGTTTTGTGTGTTTTTCTCCGGACTGAGGGGAGTCAGTCAGAAATCCATCTCCTCCAAACAATCCTGAACAAGTCTCTAATATTACACAAATAGTAAATAAAAGCCAGGCACGGCATGGTAGATTATCTTTTGCTTTAGCTTGTGAATTTTCCCTTTGCTAGAGGGAGGTTTATTCCTGTTTTTGTAACTTTGAAACTAAGTCTAGAGGGGGTTCCTCTGTGTTTTTGAATCTTTTGTTAACCTGTAAAGTTATCTTCCATCCTGATTTTAAAGAAAGTGATTCTTTTACCTTTTCTTTAAATAAAATTATTTTTTTAAGAACCTGAGTGATTTTCAGTGTCCTAAGGACCCAGGGGTTTGGGGTCTGAGCTCACTTTGTAACCAATTGGTTAGGATATTATTCTCAAGCCTCCACAGGACATGGGGTGAAGCGGTTTGGGGGGGGATATTTTGGGGGAATAGGAATTCCAAGTGGTCCTTTCCTTGAATCTTGTCTAAATCACTTGGTGGTGGTAGCATACCGTCCATCCAAGGACAAGAGATTTGTGCCTTGGGGAAGTTTTTAACCTAAGCTGGTAGAAATAAGCTTAGGGGGTCTTTCATGTGGGTCCCCACATCTGTACCCCAGAGTTCAGAGCGGGGAGGGAACCCTGACAGCTCGGGTCTTGGGTTCTAGTGTATCAACTGCTAGGCTAGGCCAAAGGGCTCCCCTCAGTCACTCCCTTCTCCTCTTCCTCCTCAGAACTGTTGCTGATATAGCACTTTCTCTGCAGGTGATTGAATACCCTTGGAGCTAAAACAAATTCCAAAGTTCTCATGATGGTAGTGAAAGAGTCCAAGTTTCCTCTTAGCATTTCCACGATTTCTGAAAAACATGTTCTTGAAATGAGATGGTCTCTTTGATGCAGCATTGAAACTTCCGGGGTGGTGCTGCCAGTCAGCCAACTGCTGAGGTCCAGAGATCAGGGATTCTGGATTAGACCCTTGTGCTATAACTATTCTGATTGGTACACATTTCCCTTCAGGGACAATCTAAATGGATGAAATCCTCGCCGATTGGTAGAGAGCAATGGGGAGAATTCTTCGAAGGATCACACAACCCTCTTCCAGGCATGTCATCCTGCCCCAGCACTTGCCCCGGTTGGTCAAATCTGTTTTTGGGGTATTCCATGGTAGATGGTGGAGGGAAGAGTTCTTAGAGAGGTCACACACCACCCCTTTTTTCCAGTCACATGTCATTCTCAACCCCATTCTCAAGTAATACGGTGACAGGTGGGAGGGACATTATGTAGCAAGGGGTGGTGTCAATGTTTGACAGACAGACATTCTACTCCTTTTACTACTACTTACAGTATGTGCTTGACTTCTTTTTTGTAATGCTATATTCTATATTAACTATGTGAAGGTGGCAAAAATTATTGGCGAACACTCATTTGAAATCATTGCTCTTGGATTCTGTCACATATTATTTGCTGCTCCTAAATGGATTTGTGTTTCAATAATGTTTAATAAATATATTACTTCTTAAGCACTCAGAAAAATACTAGTTGCCTCCTGAAACATGCTAAGATACTGTCTCTCCCCTCACTAGTACACAGTCTGAATGCAGCAAAGTACAGAAGCAAGAGTCATAAAAGGGGCAAAAGAAGAGAAGAGGGTACAAATGATACAGTGAAAAGACCATGTGCACACTTAGTCAGACACATACGCAGCTTGTGGGTTCTCTACACTTACACTGTTTTCTTCTTTACCACACTTCATGCAGGTCAGATGGCATAAGTCAATATTTTAGAGGGATTTAAATGTGGCAAGGGAGGTGTTTTGACAAACAAGCTTGGACAGATGTTCCATAGCAGGGGAGCAGTAAAGAAGGTACAAAAATAACATCATTTAAAGGAACATAAAAAGCATGCATGTTGCAATGGAATGGGGAAATGCAAAAAGAAAATGATCAGAGATACAGTTTGAAGCCTTGAAAACAAAACACAAGAAGCTTAACTGATAAACCTGTAATAGGGAACGGCTAAGGCTATGCTTAAAACATCAAGTAAATAGAATGCTGGTTCTTCTGTGTTCAAATAACCATATTTGCATATGAATAAAGAAATCCATGCATGAACAAAATCATTTGTCACTCACTACTCACAATTCCCCTGTTTCAGACATCTAGGCAGGAAAAAGAACCAATACTGAATGGTTCGGCTGACCAATTGAACACTGATTAGTGAAGCAAAAACAACCCAGAGGACAATATTTCTTCTCTTAAACTCTTCAAACTATTATGAATAGCAAATAAATTAATACAAAATCCATTCACAAATGGTTCAAGCAGAAAAAAAGGGCTAAATTGGTCAGGTAATTTATTCACAGTACATAATTCTGCCAACTCTGTTCTTCAAAGTGTTTGCATTTGCTTTCTCATGGGTTAGTTTTAGGAAAATTACATTGTCAGACAAGACCTGCACAGTTAGCATGAATAAATAAAAACCTATATATTGGCAGATTAATTTGTACACTTATTGTACTAAACACACTTTCCCCCTTCCTAGCCATGGTGTCTCTTATCATAGATAGATTTTTATGGGCACTTTGTTCTCTTTGGCTTTTTCTAATCATCTTGAGGTATTTTTCAATTCACTGTACTGCAAAACAAACTCCATTCTGCTGAAATCTCTGTACTGTCAGCATTCTCTGACATTAAGGTCAATTTATTGTTAGTAGCTTTTTTCTAGTCATGGTGTCTTCAGTGAAGTTCATCTGGAAACCATTTAAAGGGCACATAAGATTAACCAGATATTAACTTCTACAGCTTTAAGAATATCCCTGTCTGAAGAGGTAATTCACAACCTTGTCAATGAGGGAATGGCCCTCAACGCTTTTTGAGGCACAGCTTTAAGAAATAGTAATGAGGCAGTGTGGTTCACCAGATATAGCATGGTCTTAGAAGTCAGCACTCTTGGGTTCTACTTCCTGGTTCTGCCCCTGAGTTTGCTGTGTGACCTTGAGCATGTCACTGAGGGTGCAATGTTGCTCCCAATCAAGTCAATGAAAAAATTTCCAGAGACTTCAATGGGGAAGGATCAAAGTTAGAATGTCATATTTATAGGAGCAGGCTGACTCTGAACCTCTGACCTACAGCAGTTACAAAGGCATAAATGGAATGGAATTTCCCCAGTTATTTCCTCATCTTTTTATATTATATATGTGTGTGAAATCGTGATTAGCACATCAGGAAGCTCAAGCCACCAGAAGAACAGAAACAGTCTATGTGAACAGACTGCAGACATATCAGAGACCACTGCTGATAGCATATCAAAACCCTGTGTTTTCAGACCCACTACCTGATTGCAAGTCACCAGTGACAGCTCAGAAGAGGCCAGGGCTACATCTGCTTATGGACCATCCTAAACTCAGATTGTACACTATCTGCTGTCATAATACCAACATTTCCCAGCATTTGGAATTACAACCAGTTGCTCCAAGAAGCCTGGTGCCAGTTAATTCAGTCTGTCCTATACTGGATTTCAGTTGGTTAATATAGAACCATTGATTTATCAAATATGAATATAGTGATGATTTATCTGTTGATCAAGCAAATTGATGTCTGATGTGTAGCACCAGTTATGTATTTATTATATTGTTCTATTACAATAGTCATGCAAGAAAAGATCTCAGGTCAAAAGTGCCCCAGGGCATTGATCGGACTTTTGTACTCAACTAATTTATTCAACAGACAACTCCATCTCATGAACCCATTCATAAACTCATCCAACAATTATCAAAGTAATCTGTAAAATTTGTAAAAGTCACAGTGTGTTTGTGGACAATTCATGAACAAAAAGAAAAGGGCTAAATTCACTGTGTAATTCACTCACCAGCCTAGGACAAACAATTGACCACACCCACTTCAGTTTGTAGCCCTTTGTTCAAGGGTCTGGTTATCCTTCATCTCAAAAAAAGGGGAAATGGAACAATAACAAAAAGCAACAGTCCTGTTCTGAGCTGAGATTGTGAGACCCTCTGGCCTCTGATAACTAATGGGCTGGACCATCCATCAGGCTATGGGTGACTGCAGGGCTTGCCTCTCTTCTCACAGCCTTCTTCTGCAGCCACAAGATAGTGGACTCTCAGCCCTCCCCAAGCGCCAGGCAGCCTCACAGAGCTGCAGTGTTCCTTTGTGTGTCCTGGCTCAGAATCCTCAGACCCAATCACGAAATGTGTCCAGTTGGGTCAAATGATTCCCAGCACCTGCTTGTTGTGCTCTTCTCAATAACAGGATCATCTACTTCCTGCTTCCCTGGGCTCTTAAAGGGGCAGACCACCCTCTTTCACACTATTTTTTTCTTTTTAGGGAGAATTGTTTACACCACTCTAGTCTTTGCCTTTATCTTCTCTCTCTCTGCTTTGTCCATCCACCCATTCTCAAGCTTGGCCCAGACATCCACTTCCTCTGGTCCTGCCCTTAATCATTCAACACCCTTTGGAGGAAATCCACCATTACAAATTTCCCTCTTCATTTAACTCCCACACCTTCCTTGTTAAACAACTCTGCTTCCTCCCTTGCTAGCTCATGTGCCTACTGTCCCCATGAGCTGTTCTCTATGTCTGATACTCTCCCCCATGCTCCTTTCCTCCAAGGAAAAGGGCTGAGATTGAGGAAGACTTGGGGTGGCAGTAGCAGGTTGCCCACAGAAGATAAAATGCCAGGTGCAATATTCTGAATTGTAAAAGATTGTATAGCCATTTTCAAAGGAGAGGGAAATGCAAAACGACGCCAAGTGCCTGCTCAGATGAGGGTGTGGAGAGGCTGCTGGATGTGCAGCAGTGGGGTTGTGCCTGGGCAGCTGAGGAGGTTGGTGATGGGACAGGTGAGTATTAAGAGCAATGTAAAGAGCTGCACAGAGGAACAAGTGCAAGACAAGAAGTTGTATTGGTCCTATAAAACTCATGAACTACGCTACACATCCTTGAGTGCATCTATTAGCCCCTTATCTAACTATTGACACATAGAGAGAGATGTAAGAGAACTCCTGGAACAGGGGAGTGGTTGGAAGCTGGGGAAAGGGAGGGAAAGCTTAGGACAAGTGGCTGAGTCATGGGGTGAAGGGGTTGACGCTGTGGAAAGAGGAGTTGAGAGACGGAAACCTTGACCCAGCATTGGGTTCTTTATTTTGTTTCCCTATCAGGTATCCTGCCTTCCTGGCTTGTATCCTACAGGGAGAGCAGCAAGAGGGGATCTGATGCCATGCCAGCTCCTGGTGGGTAAGGAGAATCACTTTAGAGAAATAGTTGCTATGGGCCTGCAGCCCATATGCCTGCATGAGAACTCACCTGGTCTGCAGGCCAGAGTCACATGTGAGCTGCATGGCTTTTGCTAGGTGTGGAAATCCAAGCTCATCTCTGTTTTACGTGGTTTACTACCAATAAATACACAAAGATAACAAAAATCAGATACGTGAAGTTTATTTAAGCAAGGCGTAGCTTCGAAATTAGAAAGGCTTTGATGCAGTCCTGAGATGGTTCACTGCACCTCCCATTACACTGCAAATACTCCACCTGCTGTAAAACAATAAAATGAACTCCTGAGTTTCAACAGAATGAGAGATAAAAGATCAGCAGGAATGGACAAGGCAGTAATTTCCTGCTTCCCATCAGCAGGACCAGACTGGCAGACCAAGCAGCTTGGACAATATCTTTTGAGAAATCCTCAAAGATGTTGTGCATGAGATACATACACACAGCATCTAATATGGGGTGCTATTGACAATTAAGATCCTTAGCCTTATTTTCAGTACACGTTTTTCCTTCATCAAACCAAATTCTCAAAAAATTTCAAATACAACAACATCTAATCCAGCAGTAGAATTTTTACCATAAATCTGGGGGAAACCGGCAAGGGATTTTATAGATTTGATAGCATGAAAATTCCCTACCTACTCACTCTTTCAAAACATTCCTAACTTTTTGGCAACCAGTCTCTGAAAGAGAGATATTGTTTACAATGCTTTTTTTTTTAAACCTTATCCTGACATGCTTCACTCGTAGCAGTCTCCATTCATAATTTTAGGTGGTTTCTGCACAAATACTGATATTTCATATTATTTACACCTGTGAAGGAAATAATAGACCTACATATTATTAATGCACATATTCTCAATCCATATAACCTACATTCATTCTTGGAAATCTAAGTGTTTCTATGCTTGAACTTTTAAAGCAAACTATTTAAGCGCAGCTCTCCCCAGATCCACACCTACCCATTCACCCAACAAACCCTCCCTACTCACATTTTTCCCCATTGCATCAATATTTTGCCCATCTCACTCTCCCTTCTGCCTCCTACCAGATAGTTTTAAAATCTCTCTCCCTCTTACCTCCTCAAACATCTTCTCGTTGGCCACAAGTGTCACTCTCTCAGGAGGGTCAGGGTCTGCCTTGCCGAAAGAGGAGGAGTGGAAGCAGTCCTCCGTGTCTTTCTCCATGCTCATGCCCTTGTCCATGTCTTCAAGCCTCATGCCCTCTGCTGGTGGATGGATATGACTTCTGTTCTCATCTGACCAGCTGAGAAGTAGCCAATTGGAAGAAGGTGCCACTGCCAGGGGGGCTATATGAGGCACTGAAGTGCTGCACTCACAACATTACAATGCTTTGGGGATCCAGATGTTCTGGAGTTCTGTTGAAATTGAGAGAAACCCCCACTTTCAATAGGACTGTCGGAGATACTGAGACTATCTTGCAAACCCAACTCAATCCCTTCAGAATAAAACATCTGATCATTGAATTCTCATAGACTTCTGTCACTTCTGGGGTGCTTCCACTTGTTACCTCCTGGGAACCACGTTTAGAGCAGTTAACGCTGGTGTTCCCCCTGCCTCCCTCAGAACCAGACAAATTATTTACAGACTCATCAGTCAGTCTGCCTGCAAGGTGCAGACCCGTGGGCTTCTGATCCTTTAGCCACATGCGGACATATGTCATAAAACTGTTCCAGCCCAAATATTTCATACAACTGGTCCGTGGTAGTGGTTCCAGATCCCTTTCCCATTTGGGGAAGTAATCCCGCATCTGGTTAGCCACTTCTAGGTAAATGACACCCTTATACTTCAGCCCCCCTCAAAACCTTTTCCTGTTAACTTCAGGGGTCAGTTCAAATCACTAGCTTTCTCAAAGGCAGTGAAATAGGCATCTGTCAAGGTTCCTCCCCCACTCTGAACTCTAGGGTACAGATGTGGGGACCTGCATGAAAAACCTCCTAAGCTTATCTTTACCAGCTTAGGTCAAAACTTCCCCAAGGTACAAAATATTCCACCCGTTGTCCTTGGATTGGCCGCTACCACCTCCAAACTAATTCTGGTTACCGGGGAAGAGCTGTTTGGACGCGTCTTTCCCCCCAAAATACTTCCCAAAACCTTGCACCCCACTTCCTGGACAAGGTTTGGTAAAAAGCCTCACCAATTTGCCTAGGTGACTACAGACCCAGACCCTTGGATCTTAAGAACAATGAACAATCCTCCCAACACTTGCACCCCCCCTTTCCTGGGAAATGTTGGATAAAAAGCCTCACCAATTTGCATAGGTGACCATAGACCCAAACCCTTGGATCTGAGAACAATGAAAAAGCATTCAGTTTTTTACAAGAAGACTTTTAATAAAAAATAGAAGTAAATAGAAATAAAGAAATCCCTCCTGTAAAATCAGGATGGCAGATACCTTACAAGGTAATTAGATTCAAAACATAGAGAACCCCTCTAGGCAAAACCTTAAGTTACAAAAAAGATGCACAGACAGAAATAGTTATTCTATTCAGCACAGTTCTTTTCTCAGCCATTTAAAGAAATCATAATCTAACACGTACCTAGCTAGATTACTTACTAAAAGTTCTAAGACTCCATTCCTGGTCTATCCCCGGCAAAGACAGAATATAGACAGACACACAGACCCTTTGTTTCTCTCCCTCCTCCCAGCTTTTGAAAGTATCTTGTCTCCTCATTGGTCATTTTGGTCAGGTGCCAGCGAGGTTACCTTTAGCTTCTTAACCCTTTACAGGTGAGAGGAGCTTTCCCCTGGCCAGGAGGGATTTCAAAGGGGTTTACCCTTCCCTTTATATTTATGACAGCATCAATAGCTCCGCTCTCTTTGAACTGGGCTGATGACTCTTGTGGAATTGGCTTCTAGTGTTCTATCCCTGCTTATCAGATCAGTGTGTTCCTGGTTCCCTAGTCTCACAAGTTCCAGTTCATGTTGGCTCTGTTAGTCCCAATCAGCAAGCTGTTTTTCTTCCAGTGACACCAGCCAGTTCTCCTCAGGAGTAGTTTCCTCCACTCCAGGTCCCTCTGAGTCAGTAAACCTGGTCTGGATGGGACCTGGCTGCTGCTCTGACACTACACTAATCCCTTTTGGTCTAGCTGTATTATTCAGGCAGGATAATATCACACAAATACACTGGAGGAGGGCACATCACGTTTATAAAGACTAATATCAATATTTCCCAGTTTTCCACAGTTCCTGCTTTGTCATTTCCCATTTTGTGAAGGTCTCTTTCAATTTCTTCCACTCAGCAATTTGCCAAATAATTAAGACAGTTGGGTCACATAATTTATTTGACAGAAAACAAAGATCATTAGAAGCTATTTTCATTTTGAATATACTATACTGACAGTTCCTACCATTAGGGTTCCTGCCACTGGGCCAAGAGTTTACTCTCTGCCGTGGGTACTAACACGGAGATTACTCGTCTCCGGGTTGGAACTGCTGAACCTTTGCTTGGCAGTTGTAGTGAGCTTGTTGGGCTTTTTGGGCCCTCTCCAGGTGCTCCTGCGCTAGTGGGGTGACTCGGGTTATACTGTCTCTCATTTGCAATACATGCTCAACTATATTCTTCCCTGTATTGGGCTCCTCTTCCCAAATCTCCCTAGCTATATCAGTATGCCCTGGGGGTGGCGGCCATATAATAGCTCAAAGGGAGAGAATCCAGTGGAGGCTTGGGAAACTTCACGGATGGTGAACATAAGATAGGGCAACAGGGTATCCCAGTCTTTTCCATCCCTGCTTATCACCTTTTTTATCCTGGCTTTGAGGGTCTGGTTGAATCTCTCTACCAGGCAGTCGGTCTGCAGGTGGTAAACCGAGGTTTGCAGAGTCTGGACATGGAGCATAGAGCAGAGGTCCTTCATCAGCTTAGACATGAAAGGCATTCCTTGGTCTGTTAGAATCTCTTTTTGTAGCCCTACTCGGGTAAAAATTTCCACCAGCGCCTTTGCTATGGACTTGGAGGCTGTATTTCATAGGGGAACGGCCTCTGGATACATGGTTGCATAGTCCAAGATGACAAGCACATATTGGTGACCTCAAGTTGTCTTCTCTAGAGGCCCCACCAGGTCCATGGCTATTCGCTCAAAAGGGATCTCAATGATTGGTAGGGGTATCAAAGGGGCTCTTAGATGTGGGTGAGGGCTGTGCAATTGACACTCAGGGCAGGAGGCACAGTACTGCCGGACATCCTCATGTACCCCTGGCCAAAAGAATCTATGCAAGATCCGTGCCTGAGTCTTCTCTACCCCCAAGTGTCCCCCAAAGAGGTGACTATGGGCGAGACTTAATATTGCCCTCTGATGGTTTTGGGATACCAGGAGCTGGTTAATGACTTGTTCCTGCATTTGAACCACCCGGTACAGGAGGCCTTTTTAAATCATGAAATAGGGTGCTGGTCCTCGGGCCTTTCCCTCCACAGGTACCCCATCTATCTCGGCTACCTCTTTTCTGACATTAGCATACCTGGGGTCTTCTTCCTGGTCTTGCCTGAAAGTCTCTCTTTTGGGACCTATTGACCGGACTCCGAGGGACTAGCCTCCATCTCCTTAGTCAGTTCAGTGGCATTGAGGTTGTGACTAGCCTCTGCTTCCTCCTCCACTTCAGGGGGTCTCTCCCTCAGTTTCACAGGCTCACTGGCCTACCAGGGCCATGTTCTGGCCCTGAAGCAGAATCCGGGTGCCCAAAGCCTTTGCCTCCCTCCTTTCCCTCTTGGTTTTTCTGCCCTTTCTGGGGGCAGGGAACAACTCTTGTGATATTTCAGCGAAGAATGGGGGGTGCCTTTCTGTTAGGGATGACTCCTTGACTTCAGTGTCCTCTCCACTCTCCCGCCCCTCTGGCAGGACCAAATATCCAATTCCTTTGTCTCTTGGGTTAGGGGTCTTTGCCCCATGGTTCCCCCTGTTCAGGCTATTCCCCCCCTTCTCTGTGGCTACTACCTTCTTCCACCTGGAGCTCCCCAGGTGCTTGGTTATCTGGCCTGCTGGGGTCGGGGCTGGGTACTTGTTTTGGAAGGGGGCTTCTCTGGGTCGTCGGGACAGCTCTCAGGCTGCTATCCATCTCTTCACGAACGTGATTACACCATCATAAGTGGAGGGGCCTTTCTGGCCCACCCATGCACGAAGATCCGGCGGCAATCCCCTCATATAGCGGTCTATGACCAAAGTTTCCAACATTTCCTCCAGGTTGCATGCCTCGGGTCGTAACCACTTCTGTGCAAAGTGGATGAGGTCGAACAATTGGGACCTCGGAGGCTTGCCCTCCTGGTACCTCCACTCATGGTATCTCTGGGCCTGTACTGCAGTTGTTACCCCAATTGTGCCAGGATCTCTGCTTTCAGCTGAGGGTAGTCAATGGCAGCTTCAACAGGCATGTCATGATAAGCTTTCTGGGCTTCTCCACATAAGAAGGGAGTGAGGATGCTAGCCCACTGGTCCTGGGGCCATGCCTCTCAAAAGGCGGTCCTCTCAAAGGAGAGGAGATATGCCTCTGTCGTCATTGGCTGTCATCTTCCGTAGACAACCAGCAGCCCTCCATACTTGTGACCCTTCAGATCCTTGGTTTTTGGCGGTGAGGGCTTTCAGTTGGTCTACCAGCTCCAGTAAGAGGGCTTGATCCGGAGAGGCCTGTCTCTTGTTGTAGCTGCATGGATTACTGTTGCACCATCTCATGGGCTCCAGTCGCCTCCTGCTGGGCTGCAGTGGCTTGCAACAGTGCTTTTATTACTTCTTCCATTGTGGTGAGAATGCCTCAAACCCAGTGCTTTTTTTGGGGGGGTGTGTTTTTTAATTTTTTTATTTAAAACTCTCCTTTCTTCCACCGTGCAGTGAATGATAAATCAATTATCCCACTTCTCACACCAGTTGTGACAAAGCTCCAAGCCTGTATTGGTGGGTCCCGCACTTCCAGGTGGATTCAGTGGCCTCAGAAGTTCGCTAAGGCCCTCAGTATGACCTCCCTTTCTCAGTATAGCAGCAAAGGTCACAGCTTATTGAGTTACTTTCATCACAGGCCAGTATGGGAGGTGCGAAGGTGGAATACCCACAGTCTCTGTTGCTCTTTAGTGCTCAGTAGGTGCAGTTTGGCCTCCTGCCTGGACCAAAGTCTGCTTCGCCTCTCAAGGAGATCTCTGTAAAGCATGGGGGGAGGGGGGAACCCAGGCCCACCCCATACTCCGGGTTCCAGCCCAAGGACCCTAATGGTAGCAGCTGTTCGTGGTTTTCCCTCCACCACTGACCCTGCTTTGATTCCCTGGGCCACTTCCCCATGGTCCCCTTTTCCTAGCTTCACCCGGACCTCAGGATTCAGCAATGCTTCCTCTCCTCCAGCTCCTTTCACCTGGACTTCCCCCAGGGGGGCTGGAAAGGAGAGCTTTTAAACAGTATGAGTGAGACCTTGATTGATTCTAGCTGTCTCTGTTAGCCTAAGGGCGTTAACTGGTTAATTGGCATCAAGTGTCTTGATTAGTCTGGAGTAGCCTTTGTTTGGCTATCCATGGAACAGGGACCTGCTCATTCTGAAGCTTCTACTACTCTCTTATCCTTCTGATCTGAGTCTGTCACATAATATATAGATAGATATAGATTTCCAAAGCAGGTAGACTCTCTCTCAAATGAACAGTTTCCTCACTGAGAGGAATGACAATGGGAGATTCGTAACCTGACATAATGGATGAACTTCTACAGTGTCAGTGAGAATTTGATTCTAATATAATAGATCAAATTCACACTGTCATAAGCAAGCTGAATTTGAAGTTAATTTACTTTTGACCTTCACCCATCCTACCTTCACCCCATTGCTGGGAAAAACCATCTGGTTTTGCTAAGCAAGGACCTTAAAGACAGGTGGTTATATGGGACAAGAAATAATTAAATTACTATATTTTGATAAACCAATTTATTTGAGCATAAGCTTTCGTGAGCTACAGCTCACTTCATCGGATGCATACTGTGGAAACTGCAGAAGACATTATATACACAGAGACCATGAAACAATACCTCCTCCCACCCCACTCTCCTGCTGGTAATAGCTTATCTAAAGTGATCACTCTCCTTACAATGTATATGATAATCAAGGTGGGCCATTTCCAGCACAAATCCAGGTTTTCTCACCCTCCCTCCCCCAAAACACACACACACAAACTCACTCCTGGAAATGGCCCACATTGATTTTCATACACATTGTAAGGAGAGTGGTCACTTTGTATAAGCTATTACCAGCAGGAGAGTGAGTTTGTGTGTGTGGTTTTTGGAAGGGGGGGGAGGGTGAGAAAACCTGGATTTGTGCTGGAAATGGCCCACCTTGATTATCATACACATTGTAAAGAGAATGGTCACTTTGGATGGGCTATTACCAGCAGGAGAGTGAGTTTCTGTGCGGGGGAGGGGGGGCGGAGGGTGAGAAAACCTGGATTTGTGCTGGAAATGGCCCAGCTTGATTATCATGCACATTGTAAGGAGAGTGATCACTTTAGATAAGCTATTACCAGCAGGAGAGTGGGGTGGGAGGAGGTATTGTTTCATGGTCTCTGTGTATATAATGTCTTCTGCAGTTTCCACAGTATGCATCCAATGAAGTGAGCTGTAGCTCACAAAAGCTTATGCTCAAATAAATTGGTTAGTCTCTAAGGTGCCACAAGTACTCCTTTTCTTTTTGCGAATACAGACTAACACGGCTGTTACTCTGAAACCTATATTTTGATAAAGTTATTTATTTCCATATTTTCAACAAACTGGCAGAATTACTTGGCCAATTTAGTATAATTAGTAGGAGAGGGAAGAAAAGGAAACAGATTTATTTCATTAGCTGAGAAATGTGGGGACTCATTCCAGTGCTTGCCCAATCAACTACGCTATTCCGCAGAGCACATCACTAGCAGTAATGAGATGCAATTAAGGAAGGGAAAAATTAGATGCATTTAGCCCAGTTACCCAAGTTTTTCAGAACCCAAAGCAGTAGTAACTTAACTGTTTCACTCCAGGCAATGTCAGGAATAAATCAAAGGGAACACAGTGCTTCCAGCTGATGAAAGATTGATACAAGTAAGTGTGCTCTTGTATAAAACTACTATTTACTAGATTTAAGCACACACAGACATAAGCAATATGTTTAGACCATCCCACATAATTACCTAAAATCTGAGATGGTATTGAGTAATTAGCAGCAGGTCAGTGATGATCGATTGCTTCCCTGCCAGGGAGCATGGTGTCAGGAAAAGGTCTCTCAGGATAGCTTCAGAGAACTTCTCCAAAGTACTCACACTCTACTATCTAGTCATTTTATAACTATTTTTTTACAAAACACATAGCTCATAGTGACCCTTACTGGGTCATCACTTCTTCTAACTTCAATTAACTACTTATCAAAAAAGATTCCTAACAACCTTAACCATAATAAGCTTCTATATCAAAGGTGCCAAACTCAATGTCTCCAACTATTTATTTTCTTTCAGTCTCATAATTTCTTGACTCATTTCTCCCCTCCTCCCATTCTGATTAGCAGAAACTGCAAGTCTGCAGCTAGTATTTGACCTTGCCTCCAAAAGTCTTGCTTGTCCAATTAACTCTTAACTATGTGATGTTCTATTTTATTAATTCATGGTGGCTGAATGCACACAATATGGCTGCAGTTAGCATGATCAAACTATGGGGGAACATTCCCCGCAATTCCAGGGTAATAGCCTCAGTATAGTTTCTGAAGGGAAGGAGTGAAAGTCTCATCACTTGAGACATTTTACGCTACTTTGGACAAAAGATGGGGGAAAGTACTATTCAGAAAAATCCTGAACTATCAAGGGGAAGTGGTTGAATAGATGTCTTCTATCACTAATATTTAGGATTCTCTGTTTTATTTGGCACATGTATCAGGGTTTCTGGGATCTTCATCCTGTTTGAGAGACGAAATTTTTCTCGGTACTGAAATAGAAGCTCGTCCACCATGACAGTGCCATTCTCTCCCTATTCCACAAATGCTAGGCCAGGATCTCAAAGTGCTTTGCAAATAGGAAACTTTATAATCCTCTTGGGAGATAATATGATAAGTTCACATGCTGCAGACATACCAACCTCAAGGATGGAGACTCTAGGACTTTCAGCCAACGTTAGCAGAAGCCTCTCACCAAAGGAACTGAAATGATGAAGTGAGTTCTAACCTGCACAATACACTTCCTAAATGACAAAGGGTGTTTATGGCTCTGTTGAATAGTACTCTGGAAAAACAGTTGCTGATATTAAGAATGCAGTGGATATAAAGAAGTAAGGGAGACATCATGCTGTATCTTATTCACATCCGTCACAAGACTGAGGTATAGAGATTTTAAGAGAGATTTGAGAATGATTGCAGTTTGCTTTTTAAAACCAGGAGACTGGGTCCAGTTCCATTCCTATTGAAGATGCTGTGATTCTGGGCTATGAACATTGCAGGGGATTGTGCCTAGTGCTCTGGAGTTTGCCCAGGGCCTAATTTTTTCTCTCTTTGCATATGTACCTGAAAGTCACATTAGGTACATTTTATACTATAGCCTCCTTGTCTACTGAGTAGGATTTGGGACTGTCTGAGGGTTAAGAGATCTGGGCTGAGCTTTTCAAAGTTAACTAGCAGATTTAGCTACACAACTCCCATAAATTTCAGTGTGGCTAAATTTCTTAGGCAGCTCTGAAAATAGCAACCTGGGGTTCTGTTCCTGGCTCTGCAGTTAGCCTACTGTGAAAGAACTTAGGACAGTCACTGCTCTGTGGATCAGATTCCCCTTCTGTAAAATGGGGAGCATCAAACTCTCCTTTGTATAGAGCTTGGAGATCCATGCATAAAGAGTGCTGTATAAAAGCTAAGTAATATTATAGTTATTATTTGAGGCCGAATAGAGAATAAAAGTTAGTACATACTGATCACAGGAGCGGTGTGTGGGGGAGTGTCTGGTATTGGGGATCTTTCAGCATCATATATTAGACACTCAGTGGTATTGCCTGGACCAACTAAACCAAATTTGCAATCTGTGGATATTAATTCTGAAATCCAAGAGGCTACAGCCTGACCTGTTGAGTTTAATGTGCAGGTGCTGGGGGCCATGTGATATACAGCAGGTCAGACTAGATCTGGTGGTCCCTTCTGGCCTTAAACTCTATTATCTTTCTGAACCCTTCAGGAGTGTTACTGAAACCATCCTAGTGTAAGACACTAGCTACTAAAACATGATATTGTGAAATAAAATGTAAAATAAACTAGTGTGTAGTGTTACTAAATAATAAATGCACTAGTATTTACTACATCACAATAAAACATTACTTTAAAAGGAACATTAAGATTGCACAGTCAAGCATTCAGAAGTTAGGATATGCCAGAATTAAGGTGTGCCCCGACCTATCTAGATAGATAACTGGGTGTTCAGAGATGGAAGAGCAAAACAACAATTTAAGGATATGAATCATAATTCTGGAAGAGGCCAAGCATCTCCTAGCTGTGTGCCTTTGATTCCCACCAATTTCAGTGATTCAGCACCTCATGGGAGGCCCTAGATCCCCTCAGAAATACATTTATACATTCTAAGATCTGGTCTACATATATAAGTTTTATTGATGCAATTATTTCACTGGCAGGGGTGATTTTTACCAGAATAGTTATACTGGTAAGAGCCCTGGTGTGGACACAGTTACACCTATAAAGTGACTTAATACAGGGATAGTTATTACCCTTCCCATATGGGAATAACTGTATTGATAAAAGGCACCTTTATGGGTATATAACTGCATTTACACAATGGGGGGTTGTATGGCTTTAACTATGCCTGTACAGCTTTGTAGAATAGGCAAGCCCTAAAATGACATCCTGAGATTTAGAAAATAGGGTTAGGATTTTACTGACAGTAGATTTAAGTAAACTCTCATCCCTGCGGTATCATCCGTAGGAAAATATTTACATAGAGAAGTAACACACATTTTCAACAGTGTGGGAGAGGTACGAGATATTGTATATTTAAGAACTACCTGACCTACCAGTTTTTATGGGAATTTCCTGCCAGCATCACTCTATTTATAATGTGTTGCTCAACTTTAATATTGATCTTTGCTCTTGTACTGGCACATTTTCTCACCGTTTCACTGGCAAAATCCTTCACTCCAGAAGAATAGCTATAACCAACCATATTTTTGTCTTGATAGTCCAAAATATTCCAGATTTCCTTCAAAACAATACAGCCCACTTCTTAACATGTCAGTATCCAGCTGTCATTGGCCTCTCCCAGTGGCAGCATATTCCTCAAGCCTTGATCCTTATTTTGGAAGATTCCTTCAAGATGCTGTCCCTGGGGTATCTTGTTCTTTTGGCTCTTTACACTCACAGGTGGCTGTTACCAGCATTTGTCAGAGATCAGTTCCTCTCTATCCAAGTAGCCCTTCAGCGGTCAGCTGAAATTAACCAGCTAGAAGATATAGTTGCAGTTCTCTTAAAAGCAGATTTTATTGCAAAAGTATGGAAATGGAGAAAAAGCATGAAATGAGCTGATTAAATACTTTGAACTCATGATCATTGCAGGATACTGTGGAACTACACCTCATCACTTCAGAGGATGCCTGCAGCCTTATTAAATGTTCAGTTAGCTCCTGTGCAAAATTATTTTTTAATTTGAGTATTATATATTATATAGTATATAATTTTAACTTAAGTATAGTCTGAAGCATTACAAACCTGACCTAATATTTTGTAGCACTACATTTATCTATGAGGCTCTGGTGGGCTCTCTAAAGCATATCACAGACTATATGTCCAGTTTCCTTTAGTGGGCGTTGCATAAGACCCTGTGCTAGAATCTCTGTAAACTTTACTTAATCCTGATATGGGCATATAGACTCCATGTAAAAAGGTTAGCTCGTGTCCCACATGCAGTGTCAGGGTGGGTGCCTTTATTTATAGAGACAATGAACAAAAATGCAGTTCTCCTTAAGGGAAAAAGGTGGTGGAGTGGAGGTAGTACTGGTAGAATCAATGCCATGGGAGACTCAGATCACAAATTAGGAGAGGGAGGGAACCATCAGTTCTCAAGCTTGAGAAAAAGACCCAGTTTTTTTTAAACAGAATACACAACCTGGACATCCTAGTGAGATGTGGCAAATGAGGGAGAAGGAAGGACAGGGGTTTCCTCACCTTTAAGAGACTTCTGAGGAAGAGGGAGCCAGGGAGTAAAATAAAACAGCCAAGTCTTAATGAAGGGCCTGTAGAACATCCTGCAGCAGGGACACTTCACAGGAGGGAGGGACTCAGTCTTGTGTAGTTCTGGCCAGTAAGGGACATCTGAAGGAAATCGCCTGCTAAAAAACTCAGTGACAAAGGACGACTGTTGTGGCTATACAGCGACCATGCACAAGTGGTAAAAGAAATTTTATACAGAGACGTTTTTAATATATGCTAGTGGGGCCAAATTCATTCTTGGTGTCACTCAATAAAACTATACCTATAATGACTAAACTATAATGACACCTCCTAAACTTACTGTTCAGAAAGATTCCTCACACCCCTTTAAACTCTCAAAATGAAAAACACCTCTTCAGTTTTGTTCTGATACAGCCAATCTCTTCACTACCTGTGACCTTCACGCTTGGGCAAAGCCCTTACAATAACAATCCAATGGCAACTGCAGGACCTATATATGTACAGCATGTACAATGGACCTCCCATATTGCAATGAGAGTCACATTACTAAATAAACATGAGCTTCTTTAATCAATCTTTCATAGATGACTTGACGTAAGAAACTGAATATGAAAACTATGAGCTTGTTATTCTCACGCTAGCACTGTAGAAGTTGTCCTTACATAATACATCTCTGAAACTGGGTTAACAACTTACTAACTTCAAAATCAGGTTAGACATTATTTGTAACACACAGCAAACAAACCAGCATGTACTTTATGGATTTTTTTTATTGCATGTTAACCTACTAATTTCTACTAGTCCTGTGCTCTATAACAACAATGCAGTCAATTTGTCATTTAATATACACAGCAATGTCATTTAAAGGGTCCATTACATTCAATTATTATTCCCATATGCCAACAATGAAAAATTCAACTTGCCCAATCTAGTGGAACATAAACCAACCTCCAACAATTAAGGGCAAGGAGGAAACTTCATAGGGGCAGGAAGTTTCCAAAATCCTATACATCCATAACTCCCATGTGCAGGGTTTCTTGTACCTTCCTCTGAAGCATCTGGTACTGGGCATTGCTGGAAACAGGATGGTGAACCATAGATGGACCATAGATCTGAATACAGTAAGGCAATTCCTAGAGAGAGGATCCAGATGCAAAGTTCAGTTCTAGATTTCAACCGCCTCATAGTTTGGAAGAGATTGGATCCAGAGTTTAGGTTTGAGCCCATCTTTACCTTATGTATCAAAATTATTTTGTGAGGGTTCTACTAATATATTAGTCAATGACAATGTTTACAGTAAACAGCATTATCCAGCCAGAAGAGTGCACAGAAAGGTTTCCAGCACATAGCTTTACTAGCTAGATGTGGGGAACTCTCTGGCTGAGATTGCCTTCCCTTAATTAATTATACATTCTGAATTATACCTGCCTGGCAACTGACTGCCCACAACCAGATTAGTAAGAGGTAACTGGGGATCACATCAAGCCATGATTGCCCAGCTTGACAAACTTAGGAGGGAAATAATTAACACTCATCATGTGTCTTATACAGCACCAAGCATGCTGTCGGCATTTAAGTAATTAATAAATCAAGACTCCTGAATCATTCTTAAAATAATATAATTATATTAAAATTATGGAACTGAAACCATGCAACTCAAAACCATTAAAATATAGTAGGAAACATTGTCTTTCTGTCCATGAACTGTTATGGGTGATGGTGGTGTGTTGGAGCGGTTTGGGTATGGGTTCTTGGTGTAGGACTTTAAAAGTGAGATGTGAAAGACAGGGTGGATCTTGAAGCACTCAAGGAGATGTAACCTGAAGGCCACTGGGTTAACCCAATCTTGAAGGGGCTCAGATATTGGTTGGCTGGTTTGGTGGATGGGCAGCTCATTTTAAGGTTCTGGGCAGAAAGCCACATCTTGCCCCCTACAGCCAGATTGGGGGCAACCTGATGGTCTTGTCTGCTTGGAGTTTATAGGCTTCTTTGGAGGACTTCAAGTGTTCCTTGTTCTGGCGTTCACCCAGTGTAGGTGGGAGGCTAAATCCATGGTGGACACTACTGGGGAACTCTTGGGCAAGTGTGAGTGGAAGCAGGAGTGGAAGCCACAGTTTGCAAAGAATGGGCTATGTTGCATTGCATTATTATATGTGAATTTAGTGTAGCACAGCAGAGGGAGACATTTGTCCTGGGGGTAACTCCGAAAGCAGCAAAGATACTGCTCCAAGATTTGACAGGCAAACAGTGCGAGTCAGTTAGTCTGCAGGTGGTAGGTGGACAAGGTGAGAGACTCAATACGAAGGAGTCTGAGAAATTCCCACCAGAACTGGGAGATGAACCAGGGAGCCCATTCCAATAAAATGCCCATTAGTAACTCATGATAATGGAAGACATTTTCTTGGATCAGCTGAGTATCCCCTGTGCAGTAGGAATGGCAAGGGACAAAGTTTGCCATCTTTGTTAGGAGGTCTAGAGCAACTAGTGTCCCTGGGAACATAGCAGATCTACAATGATAAAGTAGATCAAGACTGCAGAGCCTTGGGCAGAGGTCAGACTTAAGGATCTTGGTTGTGGATTCTTGGTTTGGGGGCAGAGGTCACAGGAACTTATATAATCCTTGTTGTAAGATCATAGGCCTGTCCACCAGAAGATTCTCAAGACCAAATTCCAGGTCTTGAATAGGCCAAAAAGGCCCAAGAGCAACAATTTGTGACACAGTTTCAATACCTAGGTTGTCCCTTAGCTAACCCCTGCATATGTTTGTGGGTACAGCCCAGTCAGATATTGCTGCCACCTTATGCGAGTCCATGGTGAGCCCCTCAGGTAAGATGATACATCCCAAGAATTCCACTGTGTCCGTATTGAACTCACATTTCTCAAGCTTCACATAGAGATGGGTTTGACAGAGGCCCTCCAAGACAGTGCACACATGACGACTGTGGATTCCTTACTTTCAAAGAAAATGAGGATATTGCCCATGTAAAATGATGAAAAATTGGTCCAGAATGTCACTAAAGATGTCATTTATTAAATGCTGGAAAGTTGCCAGGGCATTGGACAATCCAAATGGCATGGTTAAATATTTGAAATGGCCTTACCTGGTACAAAAGACAGTCCTCATTTGTCTCCTTCCTGTTGTGAAAACCTTGGTAAAGTGGAATCTTTCGAACCATTCATTAGTAAATGGTATGGGGTACAAGTTTAGGATTAAGAACAGGCATTCTTGTGGCACCTTCGAGACTAACAAATTTATTAGAGCATAAGCTTTTGTCAGCTACAGCTCACTTCATCGGATGCATAGAATGGAACATATAGTAAGATATATATATATATACACACACACAGGTAAGCTGGAAGTTACCATACAAACTGTGAGATGCTAATTAGTTAAGATGAGCTATTATTGGCAGGAGAAAAAAACTTTTGTAGTGATAATCAAGATGTCCCATTTAGAGAGTTGACAAGAAGGTGTGAGGACACTTAACTTAAGGAAATAGACTCAATATGTGTAATGACCCGGCCACTCCCAGTCTCTATTCAAACCCAAGTTAAGGGTATCTAGTTTGCATATTAATTCAAGCTCAGCAGTTTCTTGTTGGAGTCGGTTTTTGAAGCTTTTCTGTTGCAAAATTGCCACCTTTAAGTTTGTTACTGAGTGGCCAGAGAGGTTGAATAGTTCTCCTACTGGTTTTTGAATCTTATGATTCCTGATGTCAGATTTGTGTCCATTTATTCTTTTGCATAGAGACTGTCCAGTTTGGACAATGTAGATGGCAGAGGGGCATTGCTGGCACATGATGGCATATATCACATTGGTAGATGTGCAGGTGAACGAGCCCCTAATGGCGTGGCTAATATGATTAGGTCCTATGGTGGAGTCACTTGAATAAATATGTGGACAGAGTTGGCATAGGGCTTTGTTGCAAGGATAGGTTCCTGGGTTAGTGTTTTTGTGTGTGGTTGCTGGTGAGTATTTGCTTCAGGTTGGGGGGCTGTCTGTAAGCGAGGACTGGTCTGTCTCCCTAGATCTGTGAGAGTGAGGGATCATTTTTCAGGATAAGCTGTAAATCTGATGATACATTGGAGAGGTTTTAGCTGGAGGCTGAAGGTGACAGCTAGTGGCTTTCTGTTATTTTCTTCGTTAGGCCTGTCCTGTAGTAGGTGACTTCTGGGTACTCTTCTGGGTAATCTGTCAATCTGTTTCTTCACTTCAGTAGGTGGGTATTGTAGTTTTAAGAATGCTTGATAGAGATCCTGAAGGTGTTTGGCTCTGTCTGAGGGATTGGAGCAAATGTGGTTGTATCTTAGAGCTTGGCTGTAGACAATGGATTGTGTGGTGTGTCCTGGATGGAAGCTGGAGGCATGTAGGTAAGTGTAGTGGTCAGTAGGTTTCTGGTATAGGGTGGTGTTTATGGGACCATTGCTTATTAGCACAGTAGTGTCCAGGAAATGGACCGCTTGTGTGGATTGATCTTGGCTGAGGTTGATGGTGGGCTGGAAATTGTTGAAATCATGATGGAATTCCTCAAGGGCTTCTTTTCCATGGGTCCAGAGGATGAAGATGTCATCAATGTAGCACAAGTAGAGTAGGGGCATTAGGGGACGAGAGCTAAGGAAGCATTGTTCTAAGTCAGCCATAAAAATGTTGGCACACTGTGGGGCTATGCGGGTACCCATAGCAGTGCCGCTGACTTGAAGGTATATATTGTCCCCAAATGTGAAATAGTTGTGGGTGAGGACAAACTCACAAAGTTCAGCCACCAGGTTTGCCGTGACATTATCGGGGATACTGTTTCTGATAGCTTGTAGTCAATCTTTGTGTGGAATAGTGGTGTAGAGGGCTTCTACATCCATAGCGGCCAGGAGGGTGTTATCAGGAAGATCACCGATGGATTGTAGTTTCCTCAGGAAGTCAGTGGTGTCTCGAAGATAGCTGGGAGTGCTGGGAGTGTAGGGCCTGAAGGAGAGAGTCCACATAGACAGACAATCCTACTGTCAGGGTGCCAATGTCTTTTGGATTCTAACCTTGTTCAGAGCTTGATAGTCCACACAAGGCTAGAGGGAGCTGTCTTTAAGAAAAGAGGACCCCACTGGAAACATGGAGGGGAGAGAGAACCACTTCTGCATATTTTCCTTGAGCTAGCTCCAGAGTGCCCGTAGTTTAGTTTTGTAGAGGGAGTAAATGCACCAAAAGGGAACTTCTGCTTCTGGAAAGTTGATGGAGCAGTTGTAGCTTTGATTAAGAGTATCAGGTTTCTTTTTGCCAAACATGTTGACATAGTGTTGATATTTAAGACAACTTTAGTGCTTGATTAAAGATGCTGCACTGAAGCTGACGCTCAGGAAATCCTGACATCTGATTGAATGAAGCAAAGGGGCCTAAAAGCAAACAGGGAAAGGTCATCTTGATTTTAGAACTACAAACAGGAAATGTTTTGCCAGTTGCCTTTCTCCTATCTCTTGGCACTTCCTTGATAACAACACCTTGATAACAAACATCTTGAATTACACAGCCCACATCAGATCAGTGCCTTGTGCTCAGTTACAGGCAGAAGAAACAGTCAGAGACGGCACCTGCTTTTCCATTCTGTTGCTTATTCGGTTTGGCATGTGGGATCACAATTCTCCCCATGAGACGTGCTTTGTTTATCTGAGCAGAAATGTCTCTTATATCCTCTTGAACAATCTCAATAAAACTTTCCGGACAGACTCCACAGACCTCTCCCGAACATTTCTAGGGATGGCAGCCTTGTTTCTTTCCCCACAATAGAAGACATTCCCATGCCACTTTGCGAGGAGTTCTGCAGCACCATTGCAGTAAATAGACTTATAGCATGTGGTCCCGGGCAGCTCTGGGGTGGCAGTAGCAGCTGGGTTCTCTGTGCTTTTGTTACCCTCAGGCGTGAGATATCAGCCAAAAGCACCACTGCCTAGGAAATTATTAGCACTACTCACCACAGTTTCCCTGTACTCATGTCAAGGTACACCCAACATCTATAGCTTCCAGGCTACAGACCATCCCACATACTCACCATAGCTTGAGGTGCAGAATGGTGCTGTAAGGAGGTGCTCTAAAGCTAAAGTGACCATTAGCATTTCTTATTAAAGAAATGTATGGGAATAATATAAGGGAGTTTTGAAACCTATCTTTTCCTTTCCATTGTGACTGTAAATATAATGCTATATCCATCTGTTTTAATCAACAGCCTCTGGAGGGCTGGCTTTGAGAGGTGCCCCCTCCATTCCTGTTGAACATCTGACCCTGATCAGGCAAAGAAAGAAGCAGACCAGGGAGGATACATCCTACAAGATCCTCCAGAGCCGTTTACAGCTGCTGATCTTGAACACAGAGATTGGAGGGGCCAAATGTCTGAGACCAAGAAGAAGGACCAAGAATGGAGAGAGCGGTTTCCTCAGGAGAGGCAGAGGGACCGAGAGATACATTGAGAACTGCACCAGGATCTCATGGATTTGCTCAGGCAACAAATTTAGATATTGCAGAGATTATTGAGCTACAGGCCCAAAGATCTTGGACACAGCAGCCTCTCCAATCCATGGTTGCTGCTTCCTATACCTGCCCCAACAAAACAGATGGCAGCACAGTATGAACCCTTACCATTACCACCCCATGTCAGGGGAAAACAGGGAATACCATAACGACACCCACAGAATCAGCACAATGCACTACCTGTTTGTAGCAAGAATGAAACACTGTAATGTGTATGTTTTTAACACATATCATAAATGTTTTTAAAAGTATGTTACCCTCTTACACTGCTGCTTCGATGCATCTACCCTTTGTTTTTGCACTTTTAATTTGTTTCCTTTTTCTTTGCAAACACTGAAGTTCTGTTTTCGGAAACTCAGAGTATTAGTTTACGCCAAGCATACTTGCAGAGATACAAAATTCACAATGGGCGGGGGGGGCAATAACCCACCCATATTTAAGCTCCATACACTAAGGCACACTAGCAGTCCATAAAAGCATCACACAATACTACTCTGGCTGACTGTTAACATGCTTTTAAGGTCTCCCTCAGCTGTACAGCTCCACAGTTGGCTATTCTAATCGCCCTTAAGTCTGGCTGTTCAAAAGTTCAGCAGATATCTGGTTCACCTCACCCCCTCTCCCTGCCTTTCCCCCTTCACCTCACAAATATAACAATGGGGATGTTTGCCTTCCTGAGATCCAAACTGGTTAGTAAACATCACTAGTGACCATTTCATCTACCAAAATTACATTCAACTGTCATCCTGCTCCTACTGAACTGGTAGTTCAATTTTTCTTTGATGCTGTCGAAGTGGCCAGTGTACGGCTTTATGAGCCAGGAAAGCAGGGGGTAGGCTGGGTTCCCCAGAATCACTATAGGCATTCCAACATCACCGAAGGGAATGCACCAGTCAGGAAAGAATGTTCCTGCTTGCAGCTTTTAGAAAAGTCCTGTGTTCTTAAAGATGCGAGCATCATGCACCTTTCCTGGGCAGTCCACCCTGATATCAGTGATGCATCCCCAGTGAGCCACCATCTCTTATATGACCTTGAAAAAGTATTCCTTTCTTTTTATGTACTCACTGGCTAGGTGAGTTGATGTCAGAATAGAGATGTGTGTCCCATCTATCACCTCACCCCAATGGCCGAGAGTTACAGTCCTGTGCAGGAGGAAACATTTAATGGCATTTCACATTTGGATGATGATGGCCCTCACTGTGGAATTTCCAACTCCAAATAGATTGGCCAGTGACAGAAAGCAATCTGGCACTGCAAGCTTCCAGAGCGTGATCACTGCTGGCTTCTCCTCTGTCTAAGCAGCTCTCATTCTGGTGTCCCTGGCTGGAGCTCAGTACACGAATCCAGAAACGTGGCCTTCCACATCTGAAAGTTCTGCAGCAATTGCTTATCATCCCAAACCTGCACTGCAGTGTGATCCCAGCAATCAGTGCTTGTTTCTCAGGCCCAGAAGCAGCAAACCACTAGGTGGATCTGCTCCATGAATGCCTGCAGTAACCTGGTATTTTTATTTGCTGCCTCCATCAGCTTCCAGTCATCATGGTTGAACATCTCCTCGTCTTCCTCCTTGCACACCTGGTTGTAGATATGCAAATCATAGTCCTAGAAATTAAGGCCAGAAGGAACCACCAGGTCATCTAATCTGAGCTCCTGTATATCACAGGCCATACCATCACCCAGCACCTGCCCACTAAACCAAACAACCAAAATTAGAACAAAGTATTACAGCCCACAGGAGACTGGACTATTATGTGCCTCGGGCAGAGAATAGGAGTGACTGAGGTGTACCAATAACACGGGAGAATCGTGCATACTGTATTAGCAATGGTAATTAAAATTGAACTGAACTCCGTATGGTTCATGCTTCTGCCTGGGAGATGGTGGAGGACTGCAAATCAACACATGGAACTGGAAGAGTTTTTTAAATGATGTGGAAATATGGGATGGAAAAAACATTGAAGGATGGAAAAAGTGGCATTGTGGGACCTTAACTCCTACTTCCCAGAAATCCATGGGCAAATCACTACAAAAATATCCCATAAGGCATTATGCCAGATGTCTGCGTAGGGCACACTGGGACACCTATCTCTGGTGCACTGCATTTTTCATCAACACAACCACTTGTGGGGAGTACATACAGCGGCGATGCAAACAGCCAAGTGTACACGTGCCTGAGCAATACACAAAAGTTGGTAACTGTATGCCAACGTAACTTACATTGACCAAACTTTGTACTGTACATATGGCCTTAGAAAAGATTAGAAATATCTTAGTTAGAAGGCAGATAATACTGACTTGAAGGGTGAATGTGCTTTAATGCTAGATTAATTTATCAAGTTATCATTGAACTTCTAGTCGAATCATAAAAATTAAGAAATGCACCACTGTTAAGCTTAACCGAAGCAAAGTTTCAAGTAATGGATATTGGAAGGCATATGGCAGTGCCGCAAAATACAACTCATCGGGGAAGAGTAATTTTCAGTGTTTGTTTGGTGAGCAAGTGAAATCTATTTTCATCATAATTGTAATGGGTGGGCAAGTTGATTTCATGCCTGGGCTGGTACATTCCCATGACAATTGGTGTAACATAAACAATATATTGCAGCCCAAACTCTGATAGTCCAGTGACCAGAGCACTAGACTGTGACTCAGGAGCCCTGCGTTCAGTTCTGTACATTTCCATTCCACATGCCATCTGGGTTCTTCCACTGATTTGATTCTATTCTAGATAGATTCTTCTACTGGTCTCATCACTGCAGTAGCTGAGCACCTCTCAGTGCCTTAAGTGACATGACTAACATCTGCTGTCTGTGGTTCATTCTCCCCTCAGGGAGGAATGGCTGTGCAGTGGAGAGTTTTGTTAGGATTAAAAACAAACCTATGTAACCATGGGTGGTATAGGGGTTTGTGGGCCCCTGGGCCAGAGCAAGTGCGGGCCTCTCCCCACCCCTTCTGCCTGCAGTCTGTCCCCCCCACTCCTGCCCCCAGCGCTCCATCCAGGGAAATGGGGTCGGGACAGGGGGGCTTGCCCCTCCCCACCCCGCCCCCCAGCCCAGCACTCCTGCCGGGGAGCTGGGCCAGAGGGCAGGGGCCTCCCCTGCCTGCCCAGCACTCCTGCCAGGGAGCGGGGTTGAGGCGCATAGGCTTGCCCTATTCTGCTCACCCCACGCTTCTGCTGGAGATTGGGGTTGGAGCCCAGGGGCATCCCCGCTTCCCTGCAGGAGTGCTGGGCAGGTGAAGAGGGTCGGGGCACAGGAGTGCCCATTTTTCTAAGGGTCCCCCAATTGGCCGGGGCCCCTGGGGACCGGCCCGGTTGGCCCAGGGGCTAATTCACCACTGTATGTACATTTTGCTCTGTGTTTGCATTCAAGAAGGCAGGTCGAAGCAGCACACCTTGCACTTAGAGCAGAAGGTGGTGAGGTTTGGAGGGATCTTTAGTTTCGGGGGGAGTTCTTTCCCTGGTCTAGGACTGATGGCTCAGAAAGCTCTGTCTCCTGCACAGACTTATATTGTGCCTGAGGAACTGAGCTGGTGACCACGGCCTCCAACCTGGAGCTTTGGGGAATCTTTTAGATAGCTAGGGCCCAGGCCACTGAGCACCTGATGTCAAATGAAGTCCCCTTCCTGAAACACCTGGTGGAAGCCTGGGTAAATGAGCCAGAGTCCATGCTGGAGAGGAAGTAGCAGAATGATCCCTGTGATTCAATTATACCCCAACTGCAGCTTTGTTTCCCCTTTTTGCAAAGTATTTTAAAACCAAGAAAAAATGCTCCTACTCCTTTTCTTATTAGCAAAACCAACGCTCATAAAAAGAACCCAAACAAAACAATTCTTTACCCATAAAGGTGGCAGTAATACTGGCATAGGCCCAGGTCAGTCATTCGTTAACCATCCCACTATATAATTGTACGTAACAGACAGTTATACAGTATGTATATTTACAGGGTTGTAGCAATGTTTTGGACATTTTTATTGACACATGTGATATATTTTCTTTTACAGCCTGTGTATCATTCTTTCACAGGTCGCTGCCTGGGCAAGAGATCCCTGCGCTTTCAGATAGTGAGGATGCAGATTTTCTGCAGCTAATTTTCAAGATGCTAGTTCTCAGTACAAATACCATAAGAAAGACCCTGAAACCACAGATTACAGCAGATTCCTTTGCTTGCTTTCCCTAGCCACATCTCATCAGTATGAAGATAGGCTCTGTGATCCACTCATGAAGCCTCTTGTCTTCTTTGTCAATTCAAATGGCAGCTGAGACCAGGAGGTGGTTCTTTTTCCCCATATTTCTCAGCAGGTAGCTTACCCTTTGATCCCTGTTTCTCTCTCAATATATATGAATATATTTGTTTCAGATGAAGGGAACTGACCTACTTTCATCCCTTTATTATAGGTGTGTTTTGCAAAGGGGCACCACAGAGCTGGGACTTTTTATAATGTCACACAGCACTTCTGGCTGATTTCTCAAGAGCACAGCTCTGCAGATTTTAAAAACTGTCACACAGCCCTACTGTGTCCAGGCTCATGCCAGTTTAACCAACAACTGTCCTTCACTGCAAGTCACATCCCCTCAACTAAAACCCAGGCCAACCTGTGCTCAACAAACATCTTTCACCATTGCTTAGTGCTGCTTGGATCCTGCATGAATCTTTGTTTGGATTTTTTTTAAAAAGTCCTTGTTCTCCTCTTGTGTTTGCTTTCCTTGAATATTTGAGTGAGCAAGTTTCACTGGTACAAACATTCATGAAAAGTGAATTCCAAAGATGCCCTGACAACTTTTCAGGGGTCAGATTTTTTAATTCTCACCTCGGAATATTCTGATGAGCAGGCTTGCACCGTCATTCACTCAGGGAACAGATACACTAACACATGAGTTAGCTGAATAATCACAGCTATGCAACAAGTATAGAGTACACACAATGCCATATCAAGCATTATACATTCACAACAAACTGTTGAGGAAGCAGCAAAATAAATCCTGGGCTTTAACTGCTTTTCCGCATAGCCTCCAGACAGAATAAACCTGTGTAACAATACAGTTGCAGGAAATAGCATAAATACTGGAAAACAAGTAGACATGATTTTATTCCTGACCAGCTGTTTGCCAGTGGTTTTCCCTCATACTAGGATGGTGGTGAGTGTGGATCTCTGAATCTCATACTCACTTGCCCACCCTACAGGAGCCACACACTGTTCTGTCCATGATAGATGCTGGCTCAGAAAGCCAAGGCTCAACTACGTTTCCATGCCATTAGAAACAATATGGACACTTTACCACTCAACAACCCCTGCCTTTACTATATTAATTTTCAAGTTTCCCCTCACAGTTGCCTTTTAGCTCTTTTGTCAATAATCCATATGTCCCTATACCAACACTACTGTACAATACAGCTGTTAGACTGTCTGGATGAATAAATATCATTCCTCTCTTCTACATATCGGGAGTGAATATTTTAGGCTATGGCATTGGATGATCTCAGTTCACCCGCTAGTGACCAGTAGGAGTTCATTATAAATAGCTATGCTCGATACAGTACTGCAGACAAATGGCCAATGCAGGGGGCTGTTGAGCTCACCCAACTTCCACTGGATTTTGGAAACAGAGGAGACACAGCCACTGGCAGGATGGGCCCCACAGCAAGTACTTAGATGGAGAATAAATCACAGTACTACCCAAAAGATGATGTAATTAGATCTGTAAAGTATTGCTTCTTGTATTATAACACCTAGCTCTTATATAGCACTTTTCTTCCATAGATCTCAAAACTCTTTAAAAGGAGGTAAACATCATTAACTCCATTTTACAGATGGGGAAACTGAGGCACAGGGAGGTGAAGTGACTTGCCCAAGGTCACCCAGTGGCAGATTGGAAACAGAATTCCCAAGTCTCAGTCTAGTATCCTATGCACTAGGCCATGCTACCTTCTATTAAAGGTAACTATAACCTGCAAATATGTTCTTTGAAATACAGAAGTTTTAGTCTGATGGGCTAAGTGCTCCAGAGTCAGCCCGCTGCCGTTCAGCCCACTGTTGGTCTGGGGTTCCGTCCGCCGGCTCCTGTCAGCCAGGGTCCCGGCTGCCGGCCCGGCTCTGTCCACATAGAGTAGATACCTACCTTCTCCCTGGTTCTAGCCATTCTCTTCC
The DNA here is from genome assembly GCF_965140295.1 of Lepidochelys olivacea. Lineage (NCBI taxonomy): Eukaryota > Metazoa > Chordata > Testudines > Cheloniidae > Lepidochelys > Lepidochelys olivacea. The sequence continues at coordinate 106,845,574 of NC_140417.1, forward strand.
TCTCTCTGCACTGAGCTGAGCGTGGGAGTGCACTGAGCACAGGGCTGGGGATGAAGGAGCAGGCTGGGGGTTGGGGTGTAAGGTCTGGCCAGGAGCTAGAATGAGGGAGGGGGCTCAGGGTTGGGGCAGGAGGTTTGGATGTGGAGCACTTACCTGAGCAGCTCCCATTTGGTGCGAGGGGTGCAGGTGGGAATGAGCGGGGGGGGGGGGGGTGTGCTGGAGCTCCTGTTTGGTGCTCAGGGTGGGAGTGGGGATGTGGGGGGTGCAAGAGTCAGGGCAGGGGGCTAGGGGGAGGGGCTGGGTATGTGTGGGGGTGCCAGAGTCAGGGCTGCAGTTGTGGTGGGGAGGTGCAGGGGTCAGGGCAAAGGGCTGGGGGTGTGTGAGGGGATGCAGAGGTCAGAGAAGAGGGCTGGAGGGTGTGAAGGGTTCAGGGCCAGGGCAGAGGGGAGTGCAGGGGTCAAGGCAGAGGGCTGGGGGTGTGGGCTGGGGTCATGGGGGTGCCCCATATCTGCCTCATCTATTAATACATAACTTCCTTGGGCAACTAAAGCAATTGCTCACATGAAAAAGTAATATCAGGACCGTCATCTATTATTAGCTTCTTTTAATGCAGGTTATTAGCTAGAAACAAGGAAAATAGCCAACACCATATGACTAGCCAGATCTACATGGACTGCCAACAAAAGCTGTGTAGAACAATGTGAGAATCACTCACTGTTCCTATCTTATTCCATTTTATTTCTATTAATCTTACCTATTCCACACAGATTAAGTGGTTTCTTCTCCCACCAGTACCAATAAAACACAGTCCATCTCATACACCAAATTTTCTCAGAACACTTTCCACGTCACTATGAAGTGCTGTTCATGATAAGGGAAGTTCAAACCAGTTAATTCAGGGTGGGGTAAGAAATTTAAAAAACTGCATCAGAAAATCTTTGGATTTCATGGAATCATCAGAAATGTTTTAAAATATAATAATTGGCCAGATATTCAGGAACAGATTCCAGTAGGGCCTTTTTTACACTAAAAATATACTAGTTGTAGGGTATAGTGGTTACATACTGAATGTGCTGGACTTTCTCCAATAAAATATACATACGGCTCAGCAGAGTCAACAGAAGTAAAGGCAGGAGTATGCGCTTGGACCCACATCAAGAATTGTAAATGCATGGGACATCTAGAATCCATCTACACAGCGTGTGTTTTCAGGCCAACTACTCTACAGAAAAGTAACTTTAAAAAGAATGGGTCAGAATCTCTCCACAGCTCTGGACACACCGCAGAGCTGGAAAACTGCTGCATCTCCCCAGTTGATGATTCTTTTGGTGTGGGTCTAGGCCCCAGCTGGTGAATAGAGCTAGTATAACCAGCTGCTATGCTACTGTCCCTGCAACCCCTGCCTTTGGTGTCATAGAGGGGGTGGGGGTAAGCACCACCAGAGCACCAATATGCTCCAGTGAATCTTGACCTGTGGATGATTCTTTAGGGGCCATAGTCCTCTGGCATAGGGTGAGCCTCAGGATCAGGGAGCTGCAAATGGCTGATTTGCAGTCCCCGCTGTTCCCCATTGCAATCTTGACATTTAGTTTTTGTTTTAGAAAAATTTGGAGAGAGAAAATTTCTGAATCAAACATCAGTGACCTATCCCATTCAAATAGCTGACTTCTTAAACCCTGATTCTCCATATTTTTTTTATACTGGATAAAGACAGAAATATCTCATTTCCTTATAAAAGCCTGTTTAAATGTACTTACTGATTTTACCACCCCTGTTTTGGAAATGGAAAAAACAAAAGCACAAATTGATATTCTGCAAAGTTTCTTTATGACAGATCATATTCTTCATACTGCAAAGCATTAGTTCAGAACTCAGAGGCATAGACATTTTATTTGCAAGTACACTGATAGATTATTGCTTTGTAAACACTTCCAACTTCTGATTGTAAATTGCTATGTTTACATATGAAATTAATTTAGACTGGAAATCATCCCATTTTACAAAGTAGCACAATATATTGCATTTGTCTCAAAGAGAAATTAAACCTTAAAGATCAATGTCCAAGATAATCTGAAACAGGTATTTTAGCAATTCCATATGTAACTGGATGTATGTTTTCTGTATTTCTTTTCCAGGCATAGCTGATTAGTAAATAAAAATACTTTCTTCTATATAACCACCTTGGATCATTTGGTGTTGCCACATGTAGATTTTATCCCCATCTCTGCACCACAATTTCTATGTCAGAATATTTCAGGTGTTAGATACACTGGTTTTGAAAGGAAGCGAGAGGAGGATTATGAGGGAGAAAACTTGCATTAGAATCTAAATATCTTGATGATCAGAAGTGATTGAAATGTGCCAGGTATAAATAAGATATACTAGGTATGTATAAAACATAAAAACCAGTATCAGATTGCCCTTTTTATGTATAAAGTTGTCAAATCAAAGTACTATCTATTGATCTTAGATACTTCTATATCTCCCTTCATAGTAATATCTGAGCACTTCATAATCTTAATTGTATCTATCCTTACAACACCCCTATGTGATAGGTAAGTGCTGTTATCCCCATTTTAGAGATGGGGAACTAAGGCCCAGAGAGATTAAGTGACTGGCCCAGGGTCACACAAGCTGTTTATGGTGAAACAGTGACTCACCCCACAGGTTAGTGCTCTAACCTCTGGACCCTTCTTCCTGCTTATACATTCATTATACTACAAGAGTTGCTCTGTTGAATCTCACTGCAGAATACCATGAAAACTATAGATAGTATTTTTTGTCTATCTAGATTGGAGATAGTCCTGAGCTGCAAAGTCTGGCTCTAGGTTGAGAGGAGGGAGCTAGTAGGTCAAATACTGGGCTTGGGTTCAGTACATTTTTGGAAATGGCAGCTGGTTACAGAATTGGAATCTGGATTCAAACTTTTCCATGGAGGTGGGGTTTTAACCTCAGGCCAATCTCTAGCCTGAATTTACCAGAACTCAGAGTGTAGCCTCATACAGTAAGTTTGTCATACTTTTTCTTTGAAGTGCAAATTGTCATATAAAAGTTATTGAGTGCAAAGGCTAGAAACGGAATCATTATGTAAATACCCTGAGATATCATTGTCTGCCAGATGTTGGTGTCTTTAGCGTCTCACATTATCTGGTACGGAATCGGTCTCCTCAGTTTACTTTTCAAAAGAAACCCAACAAGAGTGAAAATAACAGCTGCAAGCACCACACCCGTAACAATAAATGGAGCATGGGAATGACCAGCAGTAGCAGTAAGTGAACCACGGGAATCCACGTCTTCCTGATGTTCAGAATAGTCCAGCTCTGTGAGTTGAGAAAGAGTTTGTTACATTTTTTTCTCTGTTCTACTTATTGCCAAAGATACCAGAACAAAGAGAACTTCAATTTAAAAAGTTACATTCTAGATCAGGTCAAGAAATAAATCAATTTCACTCTATTTTATAGAGCACATTCTAGACACAACAATCCATCTTTATATTAGTAAAGACTATTTCATGAACTGACCCCCCAACAGGGATATTTTAGGTTCAATATTAAGAAAACATCATAACTAGCTAGGGAATGGAATCACTTTTCAAGGAAGGTTGAGGTTTCTCTTTATTGGAGATATTCAAGGTGAGACATAACCACAATGTTTAAATAGTTTGGGGATAATTAAATCAATGAAGCTATAATAAGGAGATGGACTGCATCTCATCTTTCTTCCTGAATAATTGATTCAATTAGCATTTTTGGGATGTGCAGATTAAAATGATGGATTTGAAATGTGCTAAATAAGGAACTAATGCAGATGCTATTAGTCAGTAAACAAGTGTCTGGTGTTTATAATGGAGCTGATGATAACCCAGTAAAAGCATGCTGCAGTGCTAGAAATCAGAAGTAAACTGACATACAAAGATTTTGTGAAATGAAAAGAAAAGTGATTTACAGAACATTATACTAAATACTAGAGAACGTTATTTGCATTTACCAGCATTCCTGTTTTCAGTGCCATCTTTCCAAAGCTCAATTGGCCCAACAACAACATCCAATTTTTCTTGGTAAGAGCTTGTATCTCTTTTGGACCTGGGTATGCAACCCTGGTAGCATCGGGAAGAATAATCATATACCCTGCACACCACCATTTTAAACTGCAGGTAAACTGATGAATATTGGTTAATAAACTTGAAGGCATTAAATTTGAACCGTATGGTGGAGCTGTAGGGTGAATAGTATGTACCGTAGGTTGGATCTCTAACACATCTAAAATAAACAAACAAATAAATAAAATTAATCTTCATGTGTACACACAAAAATAAATCACTGATATTAAGCATTTCTTATGTGCAAAGATTTAAAAAAATTAACACTGTATTAACAACAGAAAGGGAAAAAAAATATGTATTTGTAGTAAGAATAGAAAATGAAAGAGGTTAAAATAGTGGCGTTGACTTTTCTGAAAGCAAAACATACAATATTGCTTTCCCTAATTCAGCAAGGTATTTATGTGCATGCCTAAGAATGTGAGTAGTTTTACTGAACTCGCATGCTTAAAGTTAAGCTTCTGTATAAGTCTTTATAGGATCAGGGCCCAGGAGAGCCAAGTTGCAAAGGAGTCACCTAGAGGTGTCCTGGCAACTAATCTATGGAAAGAGCTCAGATCTGCTTATTTATATCTCCAGGCTGCAGTGCATATGACCCCCGTAGAGCAGCTGATGCAAAGGGTGTTAATTGTTACCGTTAAGGGGAAAATGTAACCACGATTTAAGCTCTTAAGTGAGGCTGGCCAGAAAACAACAATTCCATTTCACACACAATTTTGAAATTTGTTTTTGTTCCAGTGCAGATGAAAAATGAGATCTTTCCCACTTTTTCCATGAAAAAAAGCCATATGTGAGAGAGAGCCAACCCAGAATAGCCAAGGCAATTACACAGGAGAAGGGAGACCAGTGACACAGGAGATGGGTCAAGTCCCAGCTCTGCAGAGTTCCCCCAGCATAGCAGGGACTTGATCCTCGGTCTCCTACAGCCCAGACAAGCAGCCTAACCACTTGGCCTAGGTCTCTCTCTTTGTCTCACCTGAGAAACCCTTCCCAATTACAGTTCTGTCAGAACGGATACATCTCCGAGAAACTTTTCAGCTTTGATGAACAGTAGTTGTTGTTTTTTACAGGAAAAATTTTATTCCCAATTTTTTCTACCAGCTCCACTCTGAGAGGCAGGCTCTGTCTCTTTACTAAATGGTTATACAGCTCCTTGCATAATGAGGCCCTGATGCCTGATTGGGTTCTTTAGGTGCTACTAGATATGAACAATAATGATGATAAATTCCTTCTTCCATTCTGTGCCACTTTATCCAACTCACTCCCACTCCTCTGATTTGTGCTTTGGATGAAGCAGAAGCAAGAAAGTCAACATTTCCAATGAACCCAATCTCTAGTAAGTCAGCTGCACAGGTGCTTCACAGAACAAAATTCTAGTAAGCTTCACTTTCCTGTCAGCATTGACTAATGCCAAAATTCCATGCCAGTGCATTTTGATTCAATTTAACCACCATGAAAAGGAACTCAATTTATCTGTTAATACACTGATAACTCAAAATAAGGTGAAAAGTTGTCATATGGTCAACACATTGCATACAAATACTAACAATCTCACTCTCATAATGAAGATCTCAAGGTATTGAATTATTTTTATAAAAATCTCAGTTTATACCATACAATATGTGTTTCTATGTTATATTCATGCCAATATTTGTGTCACCTACAGATACCGTAGTTAAGAGATGGTTGAATTTAGATATGATCAATTTATTTCCTTTTGGGTTTTAATTTAAATAAATATTATTACCGGTAGGTTTAAAATATTTGACTTTCTCTGCATTGAATGATTTTATCATATCGTTTCTTAAAAGGGCTGGTCTGAATATTTAATTTTTATCTTATACAATAGATAGGAGTTTTTAAACTATCATGCAGGTGGCTTCCTTAAAACTTAACTTCTACTACCTGGCTGAATTATTTTGAAATTTCATTATTTATTCCACATTATTTATATACAATTAGAATTTCACCAGTAAGTGAATGAATCAGACATTTATTGACAATGGGACCTGCTCCTGAAAGATTTACCCTTTCATACCCAGAAAGACGTAGAATCTAGTGATAATGGAGAAGCCTACTGAAATTCTGGCAGGTAAAGCATAGAAGCATAGGAAATGCCATAATGGATGAGATCAGTGACTTTTTTTCTTACCAGATCTAAGAATCTAATTTGCTTTCTATAATTCATTAATCTAACTTTTCCACAAGAAATGGTTTAAGCCAAGCCACGTGAACAATTCTGGGCCATCTGAGAGACACATAGGAAAGCAGGACTATCAAACATTAAATTTCTATCATTGGAATCAAGCACTGAATTAGTCATTTGAAATAACATTTCCAGTATGGTACAAAATACAAGAACAGAACAAGAATGAATAATAATTTAAAAAAAAGAGAATCAGAATATTTTGAAAATGCATAGTTGAATTCTATAGACAAACTATTTGGGGCTGAATTCAATCATGATGTAGGCAGGTGAAAATTCATTGACCTCAATGGAGTTTGGGACAAAATCTGCTTACATCACAACTGAATTCACCTCTCTAGTTACTATGTAACATGCTTGAGTGGAATCTTGCCTGACTGCATGGTCTAAACATAATTTCTATTGTTATTTCTCATGTCTTGCCAGGATTGGCCAAAAAAGTTTTTTAAACAGTTTATTGGCATAGGGAACTGAAATCAATTCACATTGTCCCTATTCAAATTATTCCATAAACAAAACAGATAGAGAACTGCATGTACAGATCCATTGTTAATCATTGCTCAGAAAGTCCTTACCCATTCCTGATAATATCATAAGTGGTGGATGTAACACTACTGGAATCAGGTGATGCAACACAGGTGTCCAAAAACAACACCAGATTTGGGTCAGTGCTGTTAATTGAAGCTTGAAGGAATACATTCTGGTTCAATCTAACATAGTATGGAGAGTCATGCACTGGCTGTGAGAAGGATGGTGATTTGTAAAATGAAATGTTCACGTCATATCTGCTGTACTGAGTTTCATTGACCTCCTTAATATCCTCAGGAACATCCTCAGCAATGTACATGATTTCTTTCCATGTGTTTTGGAGCATTTTGCAGTTGATATGCAAGTGAAGATCTTTTTCCCTTTTGATTATGTAACCGGAAGAGGTTGCTTTGATCAAGTTGGAATACATGATAGTGTTGCTGTTTCCCTGTTTGACACAGTAAGCACAGAATTATCTTAATGTAGTAATTTTTGCCACAATTACCATTATGCTTTTGATGCACCCAAAGAACACCACACATTTTAAAAGCATTGTTTCCATCGAAAGTATTTTTAAAAGAAATGTACTTTGGTCATTTCAATTCACAACACATTTTAAACAAAATTGTTGGCTGTATAATACAGTGATTACATTGAGATGTGAAAAAATATTTTCATTGAACCCAAATACAGCCAACTGAGTTAACATTAGTACAAAGGTTGAACATGAAATGAACAAAGGTCCTGATTCAGTAAGTTACTTAAACATGTGTTTAACTTAAAGCACATGAGTAGTCCTATTGAAGTGAATGCTTTAAAATAGATATGTGTAAGTACCTTGCTGAACAGAGGCCTATGTAAATGCCAAGTATTTTGACTATCCGTGAACATCAGCTCATGCTCAAAAAATGTCTGTGAACATGGGTTGAGGTTGTTCACATATCCTCCCTGTCCCATAATATTGTAGCTTGACCTTATGAGGAATAAGTAAGGAGTTTCTTCCGGCAGAGAAAGAATTAGGTGGGAGTGTTTAGTGAATCTGAATCTGCAGTCATTGGTTCACTTGTAACTCCTGTGAACCACAGCAGGTTTCAATAAATAAATTTTGCAGTTTGCACAGACCTACTTACACAGGTTGCTAAATATTCAACTTCATACCTCTCGTCTTGTGCCACAGCCATTGTATGGTATGTTGAATATAACATAGTTTGGTGTAATCTTTGGTTTACAATAAGGGTCATTCAATCTGATATTCTCTGCAATGTAGCCTTGTGAGTGGAGATAGGCTCTGCTAACAACTGCATGCATGTATTCTGGCAAGCACAGAAGAGCTGGTGGGTGGATAAAACACATATTAGTGCGTTCAGGCATACAGTAATAATTAAATGTTCAACCAATATATTTGCTGCTATCTATTCTGTGTGTATGTTGGGAGAGGGGAGGGTGTTCATAAGACAAACCACGATTTCACCTTTCATATGTCATAATTATCAAATTATGCACCAGGGACCTGTGGTTTAGGCTGTGGATAACTGTCACGAAGAAAATCTGCAAATTATAATTTCTCTCCTTGTGATCAGAGAGAGTCTCTCATCAGTGTTAAGGATCATATGAATCACAGTTACCATAGTAGAACAAATTCTGGAGTCAAGAGAAAGTCCACTTGAAGTTGCTTGGAATTTTCCTTGAGTAAAATTAAGGACAATATTACCAGGCCTTTATTAATTAAATGAACTAAATACTTTCAGTATTTGTGGGAGAGAATGATCTAAACACAAGGGGAGGTGAAGACAAACAGTAAAGTAAAATGAAATTGGTGTGTTGGTCGACAGCTATTTTGCAATCATGAATTATCCTGATCAGCCAATGGAACTAACCAGTTACGTGCTATTCAATAAGAGTAAGGGTTGCAGAATCAGGGGTTTGTATCTATGATCTTACATAAGCCTTATGGGGTTTGGAGATACATGTGCAGAGGCTGACTCACATCTATGAGAATCAAAGTGATAGTCCTTCATTGGGGACAGGATCCTGTATAGTCTTTTCTTGGACAAAAGACACACTGAAAAGAATAGGAGTTTTCCCTGAATGAGGACTTAAGGATCAGGTTTTGACTGGCTGTGAAAGTTGTTCAAATTCACTTGTGGGTACCTCTGTTGCTGAAGATGCGAAAAAATTGCAGGGGACTCATGGAAGATCATCAAAAACTGGGAAAGGAAGTGCAGGGAATGATTCTAAATATAAATAATTCTAATACTAAACATGTACCAGCAAGGTGCTAAACAGGCATTGAGGTCAAATAAATAATAACTAATGAGTTGTGGAGAGGACATGAAATTGACTCACACTGTATGAATTGTGGTGATTGCAATGAGAGTTTTGCCTGCATCAGGACTAGGATCAGACGCAAAGAGAATGAGAGGTTAGGTAGTACAAGGGGCCATAAGTAACAGTAATGAAATGAGATGGTGAAAAAGTAAATTTAGGCTGAATATAAGAGAAAATGTCCAAAAGTAATTTGATAACAAACAGTTTCATATTTAAAGAAAATCAAACTATTGTCTGAAAGTAATAGGTCAGTAATCACACAATGTGAAAGATGACAGTGAGTGGTACTATACTGAGGTGGTTGAACATTAATCAATGGTTATTTATCAAAAAAATCAATAAATAGGCTTGTCTGCTGAAAAGCAAAGTTCTGTATTAAACATGAACTTACAAGTATTCTGATCTGCTGGAACGGTGTAATAGGCAGCACGAAACCCTCTGTTTGTGATAATCGAGTTACTGTGAAATCGAACTGTCATCAAGTTTGAGGACGACGTATATGTGAGATAGGAACCAGAACAAATTTTCCCCAGTAAAGGAGAAGTGTAGAGTGGCCCATCATATATCTCTATATAATCATACTGGCATCTACCACCTTCTGTCCTGGGGAATAAACATGAACATTTTGTAAACTATTTTGTAAACTTCTATTTAAGCATTCATCACAAAGCAGCACATAAATCTCAGATTAAACCCTTCAGACTGCAAAGTGTTCATGGCAGAGATTGTCTTCATTTTGTATCTTGTATGGTACCCTTCACTTTCTTAGGACTCAACAAGTAACAACAAATTCTCCATTCATGCAATTTTCATTTTAGTTTTACTGGTCACTTAGAATTGTTAAACCCTGTTGAGAAATGTCCTTCAAATGGAGAGGGTACCAGTTAGAAAAGTCCATGACTTTGAACCCATGAATTGCCCAGAAAATTAGTGCTTTACTTACGAGATATCTCTAAATGAAAGTGTTATACGGTAATTGCTCACTGCTTCTATTTCCCACACACAATCTGCATTGTTTGGATAATTTCCAGGGTAGAATGGGCTTTGAAATGTCCCAGATGAATACTGAAGGACACCACCACAAGTATATTTTGCTGCAGAACAAAATGTAAGAAAAAAACATATGAGTCATTTATACTTTACTTTTGCATATATTTGTATATGATTTATCACTCAGAGTCAAAACCTACTGAAGTTAAAGGAAAGCCTCCCATAACTTCAATGGTCTTTATAAAAGGTGCTCTATGACGAGCATCTGATCCCAAGAGCTGTTGATCCGCTGTTGATCCCACTCACAGTCTCATTTAATGCTCAGCACCTCTCAAGATTAGGTACTAAATGTTTATAGCTGAAGACAGAAAATATGGGCCAAAGAAAATGTTCAGGAAAGAAGGATAACATTATCAGAAGGAAAAAAGTGTAATGTTATTAATTCAGGTTGGAAGTAAATTTTTGAAGAAACACCTGGTGCACTGGGGACAAAAATTACAGCCTGAATGAAAACTGCCTCTACAGTCAACTTTGGAACATAACAAGTTTTACTTAATGCAGAGCTTTAAGTGACATAAGACTTGTACACTCCTCCTTCCAATGAGGAAAGAAGATACTTTCAGATCCGGGGGTGGAGATTTTGTTTGGGCTCTCTTTGGGTATCGATCCAGCGGGAATCAATTTATCGCGTCTAGTCTAGACGCGATAAATCGAACCCCGAGCGCTCTCCTGTCGACTCCTGTACTCCAATTCGGCGAGAGGTCCAGGCAGAGTCGACGGGGGAGTGGCAGCAGTCGACTCACGGCAGTGGAGACACCACGGTCAGTCGATCTAAGTATGTCAACTTCAGTTATGTTATTCATGTAGCTGAAGTTGCGTAACTTAGATTGATTCCCCCCGCCCCCTTCCAGTGTAGACCATGCCTTTGTTTGTTCCCTCTCTGAACGGAGAGAGAGACCAAGCAGGTAAAACATCTCCTGAAAACATACCTGAAATGATACATCTAAAATTACAGGAATTGTAAGTAAAGGCATTTATTACCTGTACCACGTTTGAAATTTGCCCTTCATATTGCTATTCAGCCTAGCCTCTCTCTCATTTCAGTTCATGTGGCAATTCTACTCTGAAACCATAGGCTACAGTTTCAAAACATTTCTAGCACAGAACCCTATCAGAGAGAAACATTTTAATGAAAGCAGAATGACTTAGCACTTGCCAGTTGTTGTGTACCAGGGCCATGATGGAGTGGATCCTGTTGTTCCTGCAGGAAGATAATAGAAGCACAGAAGTTGGATATCCAGCAGCGAGTAGGGAGAAACATAAGCAATTATATTAACAGTTTTTAGTATTTATTAGTGCCGTATCAGAGAGAAACATTTTAATGAAAGCAGAATGACTTAGCACTTGCCAGTTGTTGTGTACCAGGGCCATGATGGAGTGGATCCTGATGTTCCTGCAGGAAGATAATAGAAGCACAGAAGTTGGATATCCAGCAGCGAGTAGGGAGAAACATAAGCAATTATATTAACTGTTTTTAGTATTTATTAGTGCCGTAGAATTGGGCAAAATTTTTAGGCCAAAACTTTTTTCAGCAAAATTGCAGATTCGGCAACACCAAAACATTGCACAATTCATACTAGTTTCAATTCATTGTTCAATTATATTACAATATCAAACACCACACTAAGAATATTTGGTTTTGAAAATGTCAAAGAAATATTTCATTTATTTACTTTGAAATGACTTTTAGTTTCAAAATCTCCTTTTTTAAAAAACAACAACAAAAAACACCCCCAACCTGTGAAACGAGCTGAAATCAAACCAGAACGTTGTGATTGTATTCAAATAAAATGTTTTGAATTACCTGAAACATACTTTTCTCAACTTTTTGATTGACTGAAATTTTCAAATATTTGGTTTTTGATCCAGACCACAAATGATTTTTTGAAATTACTAATAAATGGGGGGGGGGAAATCTGGCATTAGCTTAGATGTATTTATAACATTATAAGGGGAAATGACATTCGAAGCTGCATGACTTCACTGGAGGATGTTATGTCTGAAAACAAGTAGAGCAAAACTTTGAAGACATCATGTTTGTAATATCTTGTGACGGGACACCATAAAATGTGCCTGACTCCCCACTGAACTCAGTGAAAAAATTCCCAGAAAAATTTACCTCTCTTGAGGGCAAAAGATTACGGCTGAAACTTAAATAGGGCTTTCATCTTTGGATCTCTAAGTGCTTCATGAAGTTGACTATGTCTCATTATCCATGTTTTACTTTTTAGGTGAATGAGGCCGAAAGAAGCTAAGTGGCATGGCAGAGTCATGAATAATATCTAGGTTTCCCACATCCCATTTCCATGCCCTATCACCACTACAGTATTCTACTTTCAAAGGAAGTGAGGTTACCAGAACAGAAAACTAACCCTGGTTGACAGATGCTGCCCTTTGGAACTTCAGACTAATATCAGCAGTACTTGGCTATCCTAGCGTGCTTCTCCCCACCCCACCCCACCCCTTTTTTTTTCCTTGTATATCTTTATTCTATCACATTCACCATGGAACTAACTGGCTGGCTGATTGAAGCATGGAACTAATGTTTGAGGAAGTAGAAAAGTGGCCTTTTTAGTATGGGATCCAGTCCCAAAAACTGTATTTCATGTATTGAAAACCTTGTAATGTGACTTTCAAAAACATCTTTGACATGGTGAAAAGCATGGTCATGCACCTGCAAGACACCTGCAAACTCTTGGTATTTACCTGAGCAGATGACACCGGCATCTTCAGAATGACCACAGTTATGAGAGAGCCATCCTGAATGAGGACAGTCCCATAGACTGTATTCCCATCCTTTGCATCTCACATCATCCAGAACAATATTTCCTGAGCCTTGACCGTAATAGGCATTGGTCTTTGCTGCAACACCATATCCACATCCAAGCTGCCTGCACACAACATTGGCGTCATTGAGATCCCAAGAATCATCACACACTGTCCCCCAGGATCCTGCGTAATAGACTTCAACACGACCCTCACATCTGCTAAATGAATTCACCAGTCGCAATGCCAGCCCTAAAATAGATGTAAGGGAATGATTATTAACACATTAGTTAGTTCTTTCCCTCTTGGTAAAACCGTGACAACTGGGGTCAATCTGACACACATATGAAACCACATTTGACCACTTCTGGGGATTACATGTCTAGATCAGGTCACACATATGGATCAGTATGATGTCGAATCCCACAGTAAAAAAATAAATTTTAGTAAATCAAGGGCGAGACAGCACTTACCACTTGGTGTGGTTCTCCCTGGAGGAAACGGAGTGCTTGCTGCAAGAAAAGACAAAGAAGGGACAATTAGAGAACCCACAAATCCTGAGTGTACTGAAGTTAAATCAGATTAAAACTTCTAAGGAATATTTCTAGAACAGTGTACCAGACATCTTACTGAAGTAAGATATATTACCTCTACTGCCTTCTTTCATGCATTGTGTTCATTTAAAAAGCAATCTTTTTTTTCTCCCAAGGTGTGTTCTTCATAAGCTCTTGTTGCTCACTGTTATTACGCCTATGTTTTCCCTTTCTCTTTCGTTATCATGCTAGATATTCTCCTTTCAAAACCAAGGAATGACCATATCTTAAGAGTCAGAAAAGTGCCTTAATGTCTCCTGGGGAATGACCTATTTAGGTTCTGGCCAGAGAGGCTAGCAGGGAAATCTAAACATGAAGATCTTGTTCTCTTCTCGGGAGGGAGTGATGGAACAGAAATGACAGAGTTGGCTGGACTGAAAAAAACCTATATTTATTCTCCACATCTCAGTGTTCTGAGGGTACAGTATACAAGAGTAAGGGTGTGCAATGGACCTCTACAGTTCAACAAAACATTTATTGCCTGTACCACGTTTCAAATTTGCCCTTAGTATTGCTATTCACCTGTCCTTTCTCTCATTTCAGTTCATTTGGAAATTCTACTCTAAAAGCATAGGCTACAGTTTCAAAATATTTCTAGCACAGAACCCTATCAGAGAGAAACATTTTAATGAAAGCAGAATGACTTAGCACTTGCCAGTTGTTGTGTACCAGGGCCATGATGGAGTGGATCCTGATGTTCCTGCAGGAAGATAATAGAAGCATAGAAGTTGGATATCCAGCAGCGAGTAGGGAGAAACATAAGCAATTATATTAACAGTTTTTAGTATTTATTAGTGCCGTATCAGAGAGAAACATTTTAATGAAAGCAGAATGACTTAGCACTTGCCAGTTGTTGTGTACCAGGGCCATGATGGAGTGGATCCTGATGTTCCTGCAGGAAGATAATAGAAGCATAGATGTTGGATATCCAGCAGCGAGTAGGGAGAAACATAAGCAATTATATTAACAGTTTTTAGTATTTATTAGTGCCGTATCAGAGAGAAACATTTTAATGAAAGCAGAATGACTTAGCACTTGCCAGTTGTTGTGTACCAGGGCCATGATGGAGTGGATCCTGATGTTCCTGCAGGAAGATAATAGAAGCATAGAAGTTGGATATCCAGCAGCGAGTAGGGAGAAACATAAGCAATTATATTAACTGTTTTTAGTATTTATTAATGCTGTAGAATTGGGCAAAATTTTTAGGCCAAAACTTTTTTCAGCAAAATTGCAGATTCGGCAACACCAAAACATTGCACAATTCATACTAGTTTCAATTCATTGTTCAATTATATTACAATATCAAACACCACACTAAGAATATTTGGTTTTGAAAATGTCAAAGAAATATTTCATTTATTTACTTTGAAATGACTTTTAGTTTCAAAATCTCCTTTTTTAAAAAACAACAACAACAAACACCCCCAACCTGTGAAACAAGCTGAAATCAAACCAAAACGTTGTGATTGTATTCAAATAAAATGTTTTGAATTACCTGAAACATACTTTTCTCAACTTTTTGATTGACTGAAATTTTCAAATATTTGGTTTTTGATCCAGACCACAAATGATTTTTTGAAATTGCTAATGAATGGGGGGGGGGGGAAATCTGGCATTAGCTTAGATGTATTTATAACATTATAAGGGGAAATGACATTCGAAGCTGCATGACTTTACTGGAGGATATTATGTCTGAAAACAAGTAGAGCAAAACTTTGAAGACATCATGTTTGTAATATCTTGTGACGGGACACCATAAAATGTGCCTGACTCCCCACTGAACTCAGTGAAAAAATTCCCAGAAAAATTTACCGCTCTTGAGGGCAAAAGATTACGGCTGAAACTTAAATAGGGCTTTCATCTTTGGATCTCTAAGTGCTTCATGAAGTTGACTATGTCTCATTATCCCTGTTTTACTTTTTAGGTGAATGAGGCCGAAAGAAGCTAAGTGGCATGGCAGAGTCATGAATAATATCTACGTTTCCCACATCCCATTTCCATGCCCTATCACCACTACAGTATTCTACTTTCAAAGGAAGTGAGGTTACCAGAACAGAAAACTAACCCTGGTTGACAGATGCTGCCCTTTGGAACTTCAGACTAATATCAGCAGTACTTGGCTATCCTAGCGTGCTTCTCCCCACCCCACCCCACCCCTTTTTTTTTCCTTGTATATCTTTATTCTATCACATTCACCATGGAACTAACTGGCTGGCTGATTGAAGCATGGAACTAATGTTTGAGGAAGTAGAAAAGCGGCCTTTTTAGTATGGGATCCAGTCCCAAAAACTGTATTTCATGTATTGAAAACCTTGTAATGTGACTTTCAAAAACATCTTTGACATGGTGAAAAGCGTGGTCATGCACCTGCAAGACACCTGCAAACTCTTGGTATTTACCTGAGCAGATGACACCGGCATCTTCAGAATGACCACAGTTATGAGAGAGCCATCCTGAATGAGGACAGTCCCATAGACTGTATTCCCATCCTTTGCATCTCACATCATCCAGAACAATATTTCCTGAGCCTTGACCGTAATAGGCATTGGTCTTTGCTGCAACACCATATCCACATCCAAGCTGCCTGCACACAACATTGGCGTCATTGAGATCCCAAGAATCATCACACACTGTCCCCCAGGATCCTGCGTAATAGACTTCAACACGACCCTCACATCTGCTAAATGAATTCACCAGTCGCAATGCCAGCCCTAAAATAGATGTAAGGGAATGATTATTAACACATTAGTTAGTTCTTTCCCTCTTGGTAAAACCGTGACAACTGGGGTCAATCTGACACACATATGAAACCACATTTGACCACTTCTGGGGATTACATGTCCAGATCAGGTCACACATATGGATCAGTATGATGTCGAATCCCACAGTAAAAAAATAAATTTTAGTAAATCAAGGGCGAGACAGCACTTACCACTTGGTGTGGTTCTCCCTGGAGGAAACGGAGTGCTTGCTGCAAGAAAAGACAAAGAAGGGACAATTAGAGAACCCACAAATCCTGAGTGTACTGAAGTTAAATCAGATTAAAACTTCTAAGGAATATTTCTAGAACAGTGTACCAGACATCTTACTGAAGTAAGATATATTACCTCTACTGCCTTCTTTCATGCATTGTGTTCATTTAAAAAGCAATCTTTTTTTTCTCCCAAGGTGTGTTCTTCATAAGCTCTTGTTGCTCACTGTTATTACGCCTATGTTTTCCCTTTCTCTTTCGTTATCATGCTAGATATTCTCCTTTCAAAACCAAGGAATGACCATATCTTAAGAGTCAGAAAAGTGCCTTAATGTCTCCTGGGGAATGACCTATTTAGGTTCTGGCCAGAGAGGCTAGCAGGGAAATCTAAACATGAAGATCTTGTTCTCTTCTCGGGAGGGAGTGATGGAACAGAAATGACAGAGTTGGCTGGACTGAAAAAAACCTATATTTATTCTCCACATCTCAGTGTTCTGAGGGTACAGTATACAAGAGTAAGGGTGTGCAATGGACCTCTACAGTTCAACAAAACATTTATTGCCTGTACCACGTTTCAAATTTGCCCTTAGTATTGCTATTCAACCTGTCCTTTCTCTCATTTCAGTTCATTTGGAAATTCTACTCTAAAAGCATAGGCTACAGTTTCAAAATATTTCTAGCACAGAACCCTATCAGAGAGAAACATTTTAATGAAAGCAGAATGACTTAGCACTTGCCAGTTGTTGTGTACCAGGGCCATGATGGAGTGGATCCTGATGTTCCTGCAGGAAGATAATAGAAGCATAGAAGTTGGATATCCAGCAGCGAGTAGGGAGAAACATAAGCAATTATATTAACAGTTTTTAGTATTTATTAGTGCCGTATCAGAGAGAAACATTTTAATGAAAGCAGAATGACTTAGCACTTGCCAGTTGTTGTGTACCAGGGCCATGATGGAGTGGATCCTGATGTTCCTGCAGGAAGATAATAGAAGCATAGATGTTGGATATCCAGCAGCGAGTAGGGAGAAACATAAGCAATTATATTAACAGTTTTTAGTATTTATTAGTGCCGTATCAGAGAGAAACATTTTAATGAAAGCAGAATGACTTAGCACTTGCCAGTTGTTGTGTACCAGGGCCATGATGGAGTGGATCCTGATGTTCCTGCAGGAAGATAATAGAAGCATAGATGTTGGATATCCAGCAGCGAGTAGGGAGAAACATAAGCAATTATATTAACAGTTTTTAGTATTTATTAGTGCCGTATCAGAGAGAAACATTTTAATGAAAGCAGAATGACTTAGCACTTGCCAGTTGTTGTGTACCAGGGCCATGATGGAGTGGATCCTGATGTTCCTGCAGGAAGATAATAGAAGCATAGAAGTTGGATATCCAGCAGCGAGTAGGGAGAAACATAAGCAATTATATTAACTGTTTTTAGTATTTATTAATGCTGTAGAATTGGGCAAAATTTTTAGGCCAAAACTTTTTTCAGCAAAATTGCAGATTCGGCAACACCAAAACATTGCACAATTCATACTAGTTTCAATTCATTGTTCAATTATATTACAATATCAAACACCACACTAAGAATATTTGGTTTTGAAAATGTCAAAGAAATATTTCATTTATTTACTTTGAAATGACTTTTAGTTTCAAAATCTCCTTTTTTAAAAAACAACAACAACAAACACCCCCAACCTGTGAAACAAGCTGAAATCAAACCAAAACGTTGTGATTGTATTCAAATAAAATGTTTTGAATTACCTGAAACATACTTTTCTCAACTTTTTGATTGACTGAAATTTTCAAATATTTGGTTTTTGATCCAGACCACAAATGATTTTTTGAAATTGCTAATGAATGGGGGGGGGGGGAAATCTGGCATTAGCTTAGATGTATTTATAACATTATAAGGGGAAATGACATTCGAAGCTGCATGACTTTACTGGAGGATATTATGTCTGAAAACAAGTAGAGCAAAACTTTGAAGACATCATGTTTGTAATATCTTGTGACGGGACACCATAAAATGTGCCTGACTCCCCACTGAACTCAGTGAAAAAATTCCCAGAAAAATTTACCGCTCTTGAGGGCAAAAGATTACGGCTGAAACTTAAATAGGGCTTTCATCTTTGGATCTCTAAGTGCTTCATGAAGTTGACTATGTCTCATTATCCCTGTTTTACTTTTTAGGTGAATGAGGCCGAAAGAAGCTAAGTGGCATGGCAGAGTCATGAATAATATCTACGTTTCCCACATCCCATTTCCATGCCCTATCACCACTACAGTATTCTACTTTCAAAGGAAGTGAGGTTACCAGAACAGAAAACTAACCCTGGTTGACAGATGCTGCCCTTTGGAACTTCAGACTAATATCAGCAGTACTTGGCTATCCTAGCGTGCTTCTCCCCACCCCACCCCTTTTTTTTTTCCTTGTATATCTTTATTCTATCACATTCACCATGGAACTAACTGGCTGGCTGATTGAAGCATGGAACTAATGTTTGAGGAAGTAGAAAAGCGGCCTTTTTAGTATGGGATCCAGTCCCAAAAACTGTATTTCATGTATTGAAAACCTTGTAATGTGACTTTCAAAAACATCTTTGACATGGTGAAAAGCGTGGTCATGCACCTGCAAGACACCTGCAAACTCTTGGTATTTACCTGAGCAGATGACACCGGCATCTTCAGAATGACCACAGTTATGAGAGAGCCATCCTGAATGAGGACAGTCCCATAGACTGTATTCCCATCCTTTGCATCTCACATCATCCAGAACAATATTTCCTGAGCCTTGGCCGTAATAGGCATTGGTCTTTGCTGCAACACCATATCCACATCCAAGCTGCCTGCACACAACATTGGCGTCATTGAGATCCCAAGAATCATCACACACTGTCCCCCAGGATCCTGCGTAATAGATTTCAACACGACCCTCACATCTGCTAAATGAATTCACCAGTCGCAATGCCAGCTCTAAAATAGATGTAAGGGAATGATTATTAGCACATTCGTTATAGTTTCATTCCTTTTCATAACTTTCTGGCAACTGGGGTGAATCTGATCCATGTATGGAAATCCAATTGACTGCTGTGGGGATTCCATGGCCAGATCACATTTCTGGATCAACATTAGAAAAACACATTTGAAAAAGTAATCCCAAGTGTACATACAAAAAGATGGCATCTTAACTAGCTGTTACCACTCAAAATTGGGATCTTGGAGTCATCACGGGTAGTTCTGTGAAAACATTTGCTCAATGTGCAGTGGCAGGCAAAAAAGCTAACAGAATGATGGGAATCATGATGAAAGGAATAGATGAAAACTGTAAACCTGTAAAACTCATTGCCACAGGATGTTGTGAAGGTCAAATGTATAACTGGGTTCATAAAAGAATGAGAAGTTCACGGAGGATAGGTCCATCAATGGCTATTAGCCAAAATTGTCAGGAACACAACCCCATGCCCTGGGTGTCCCTAAACCACCAACTGCCAGCAGCTGGGACAGGAAATTGATCACTCAAAATTTCCCTTGTCTGTTCATTCCCTCTGAAGCATCTGGCATTGGCCACTGTTAGAAGGCAGGATTCTGGGCTAGATGAACTGCTAGTCTGAACTAGTAGGGCTGTTCTTGTGATCACGTAGATGGTGCCGAATCCCATAGTAAAAGAAGAAATTTTATTAAAACAAGGTGAGACAACACTTACTGTTTAGAGTGGTGCTCACTGGAGAGAAAGAAGTGCTCGCTGTAGTAAGACAAAGGCACAATTAGAGAAGACATTTATGACAATGACAATGGATCCTGTTATTGTGCTATCAAGGAGATGAACATTAATTTGCAATAGAAATAGCCAACGATATGCAAGAGCTGAGGAACAGCAAAACATGCTCTAAATCCCAGCCTCTGAATGCACATTGGCTCCTTAAGAAAATCACCTGAACAATTTAAAGACATTATTTAAAGACATTTAAAGACATTATTATAAATCAACATAACAACAATAATATTTAGAACTTTTATATAGGGCTGTTGATTAATCGCAGTTAATTCACGTGATTAACTCAAAAAAATCAATCGCGATTAAAAAAATTAATCTAGGACCCTGTATTGGCTCTCCACCACCCCCACTGCAGGGCTGTGCCATTATGGAACTATCAAACCCTTAATTAGCAAGATGAGTGCAAAGGAGAGCTCAGCTCAGACGAACACATCTGCCAGGGATGTGAATAATACAAGCACAACTCTGCATCTGGTAGTAAAGAACAGGGAAGACAGTGCAGCTGAACAGGAGATGGGGCAGGTTGAGATCCCCTGGAAAAGTCCTAGACAAATAGCAGGACTTTAGATAATGGAGCTCAACAAAAACAGGCAAACAAACAAAAATAAAAATCATGGAAATGTCTCTGTACCAATGGAAGGAGCTTCAGAGCAGAAAGAGGTAAACTAGGAGGGGTGTCAATGGAAAAGGGTTTGGACTTAACAGACATTACATCTATAGGAACTCAGTAGAGTTTGCTAGTTATTCTAAAAATTATAAAATTTAATAGTGATGATGCCCTTTCTATCGGTGTGTGAATCACCATATAGAATTTTATAGCAGGAATATCAATGCCTATGAAAAACTCTATAGAACAGTTAAAATGATAGGGTATAATTTTCTACTAAATCCTATGGCACTTCTCTGTAAGAGAGACAAAGTGAGTCAGATAATATCTTTTACTGAAATAAGAACCGTTGGTGAGAGAGAACAACAACTTCTCCATAAGAGCAAATGTACAGTGCTCACTTTATACTTACTTTTATTACAAATATTTGCACTGTAAAAAAACGAAAGAAACAGTATTTTTCAATTTCCCCATTACAAAATACTGCAGTGAAATCTCTTTATATGAAAGTTGAACTTACAAGTGTAGAATTATGTACAAAAAAACTGCACTCAAAAATAAAACAATGTAAAATTTTAGAGCCTGCAAGTCCACTCCGTCCTACTTCTTGTTCAGCCAACAGCTCAGACAAACAAGGTTGTTTACATTTGCAGGAGATAATGCTGCCCGCTTCTTATTTACATTGTCACCTGAAAGCGAGAACAATCATTTGCATGGCACTGTTGTAGCTGGCGTCGCGAGATATTTACGTGCCAGATGCACTGAAGATTCATATGCCCCTTCATGCTTTAACCACCATTCCAGATGATATGCACTCATGCTGAGGACGGGTTCTGTTTGATAATGATTCAAAACAGTGCAGACCAATGCATGTTCATTTTCATCATCTGAGTCAAATGCCACCGGCAGAGAAGATTGATTTTCTTTTTTGGTGGTTTGGGTTCTCTAGATTCTGCATCAGAGTGTTGCTCTTTTAAGACTTCTGAAAGCATACTCCACACCTCATCCCCCTCAGATTTTGGAACCACTTCTGATTCTTAAACCTTGGGTCGAGTGCTATATCTATCCTTAGAAATCTCACATTGGTACCTCCCTTGCATTTTGTGAAATCTGCAGTGATAGTGTTCTTGAAATGAACAACATACTGGGTCATCATCCGAGACTGCTATAACATGAAACATATGGCAGAATGGGGGTAAAACAGAGCAGGAGGCATACAATTCTCCCCCAAGGAGTTCAGTCGCAAATTTAATTAATGCATTATTTTTTTAACAAGCGCCATCAGCATGGAAGCATGTCCTCTGGAATGGTGGATGAAGCATGAAGGGGCATATATGAATGTTTAAAATATCTGGCATGTAAATACCTTCCAATGCCAGCTACAAAAGTGCCACGCAAACGCCTATTCTCACTTTCAGATGATGTTGTAAATAAGAAGCGGGCAACATTATCTCCCATAAATGTAAACAAACTTGTTTCTCTTGGTGATTGGCTGAACAAGAAGCAGGACTGAGTGGACTTCTAGGCTCTAAAGTTTTACACTGTTTTATCTTTGAGTGCAGTTATGTAACAGAAAAAAAAACCTACATTCGTAAGCTGCATTTTCACGATAAAGAGATTGCACTACAGTACTTGGATGAGGTGGATTGAAAAATACTATTTCTTTTGTTGATCATTTTTACAGACCAAATATTTGTAATCAAAAATAATAATATAAAGTGAGCATTGCATATTTTGTATTCTGTGTTGTAACTGATGTCAATATATGTGAAAATGTAGAAAGACATCCAAAAATATTTAATAAATTTCAATTGGTATTCTATTGTTTAACAGTGCAATTAAGACTCTGATTAATCACCATTCATTTTTTTAATTATGATTAATTTTTTGAGTGAATTGTGTGAGTTAACTGCAATTAATCGACAGCCCTAGTATATGGTGAAGGAATTTGTGTTTGTTTGTTTCTTATTCTTTGAACAATTATTATAGTTTAAAGGTGTCTTCTCAATTGTTCATCTCTTTATTACTGGGTAATTTGATGAATGTGCCAAATAGTCAAGGAATCTCGCAGAGCCAGATCCCCTGCTGGTGTACAACGGAGTAGATACATTGACTTGGATCAGCCACACCAATTCAAATGGGGTGAGGATCTGGACTAAACATTATTACAGAGCCAAATATAAAGTGGTGCCGCAGAATCTTCTGGAAGGAATCTTTCCTTTCTTATTATTTAGTATCAACTAAACAGGGGCTTATCTAGATGTGTAGTTCTTGTGAATTCCATGCCCACAACTATAGTTTTGGGTACATCAGCTTTTTCCTGTATTCCCTGAGGAGTACTTATTACAGTTTTAATAGCCACAACCAAAGGAGATAAAACTTTTCAGTGCCTACAATGAAGACCAATACTTTCAAAACATTACATTGTTTCTTTTTCAGCAAGAAAAAAATGTAAGAGATTGCATCTAACAGCTCCTTTGTTTCATTTCTTAATAGCAGCAGCTCAGCCTCTTGTATAGCAGTATTATACACTTCTGGTTAGAGTTCCCGTCTATTATACCTGCATTGTAAGCGCCTTTAGACACTCAAGTACAGATTCCGGAGATGCGCAGTTCAACATATAGAACCTATTCAGCCAGGTACTGAGCAGTCTGGCTTTGGTCCAGCAAAATATTTAAACACATGAGTGGTCTCACTGACTGCAATAGGACTATTTAAGGGCATACATTTAAGCCTGTGCTTAAATGCTTTGCTGAATTAGAGCCAGATTGCTCAGCATCTAACAGGATCAAGTCCATAATTTACAAGGCAAAGTATAAATCTTGAGTTACCTGTTTCTGGAGGCGCTGTTAGTCCAGAACCTGTTGATGTAGAAACATCAGACTTTTAGACCTGGGACATTCCTATTGGATGGGTCCTTCATTGAGGATGTCATGTTTCAAATCAACAAAGCAGAAGCATGAAACACCATGTTTACAAAAACTTAATTATATTAATCATTGGAATAACCCACAGATAATAAAATTCTGCTTCCTGTGACTCAAACCAAATCCCACTAAAGTTAATGGAGAAATATCCCTTGACCTTAAGAGATGTTGGATTGGGACCATACTAACCCAGCTGATAAAACTCCTGACCTACACACACTAGATGGTTCATGATATCACTCATCGGTATAATCTGCATCAACACCTAAATGAACTTTCCTTTAAAGTATGGATTACATATTTGAAGTGTATTTTTGCTAAGAATATGATCTATACTGAAAGAAAAAGTGTAAAGCAAAACTTTTAAAAGTACAATCCTTAGTCTATCTTACAACAAACACAAAGCTGATTCGCTGAGTATAAAAGCTACAGATATGCAATAAAAGAGAATACATACCTGCACATATGACACTAGCATCTCCATAAACGCCACATGAATAGTGTGGGTGTTCATAAGGGCAAGACCACAAAAAGTCTTCAGAGCCAGTGCAGTTCACATTAGTCATCCAAGGACTTGCCCAGCCTTCTCCAAAATAGCTATTTCTCAGAGCAGCAACAGGCTCACCACAGCCCAGTTGCCTGCACACAACTCGTGCATCGTTCATGTCCCACAAATCACCACAAACTTTTACCCAGCCTCCATAGTAAAGGATTTCAACACGACCTGCACAGTGGTTTGGCCCATTTGCAAGTCCTAGCACCAGCTCTGTGAAAGACATAAATCAATTGATTGCTAGACTATTTGTCCATTTTCACATGGCGATGTTTTAATGCTTTTTGGTTACCAATTAAAATTTGTCCCATACTGGCAATGCAATGCCATTTATTGAGAAGCTAGTGCCCCTCCTTTAGCTCCTCATTGGCCATAGCACTATCCTAGTTGACATGATTATCTCAGCAGAGAGGCCAAGGACTCAGTGGTCAATGTGCCTCACACGAGAGGTCCCACCAAATGAGGAATGTTGGCCCGCGTAGCCATGGCTTGTGCTGTGCTTTTTCTGTGAATGAATAGGAGACTTTGTGATCCAGCACTCTGAACTATTTTTCCCAAGCATGAAACTCACTTCTCATTTAGAATCATAGAATATCAGGGTTGGAAGGGACCTCAGGAGGTCATCTAGTCCAACCCCCTGCTCAAAGCAGGAACAATCCCCAATTAAATCATCCCAGCCAGGGCTTTGTCAAGCCTGACCTGAAAAACCTCTAAGGAAGGAGATTCTACCATCTCCCTAGGTAGCGCATTCCAGTGTTTCACCACCCTCCTAGTGAAAATGTTTTTCCTAATATCCAACCTAAACCTCCCACGCTGCAATTTGAGACCATTACTCCTTGTCCTGTCCTCTTCTACCACTGAGAATAGCCTAGAACCATCCTCTCTGGAACCACCTCTCAGGTAGTTGAAAGCAGCTATTAAATCCCCCCTCATTCTTCTCTTCCGCAGACTAAACAATCCCAGTTCCCTCAGCCTCTCCTCATAAGTCATGTGTTTCAGACCCCTAATCATTTTTGTTGCCCTTCGCTGGACTCTCTCCAATTTATCCACATCCTTCTTGTAGTGTGGGGCCCAAAACTGGACACAGTACTCCAGATGAGGCCTCACCAATGTTGAATAGAGGGGAACGATCACATCCCTCGATCTGCTCGCTATGCCCCTACTTATACATCCCAAAATGCCATTGGCCTTCTTGGCAACAAGGGCACACTGCTGACTCATATTTCCAAGGCTTCAATTTCAATTTCATGACAATCATAATTAAATTCACAGGGCATTGTCATTTTCCAAACCAGAACACAGAAAGTTGTTAGCTAAATGCATAACATTGTAAATTAAAATCAATATAAATGTAAACAATACTGTATGTAGACAGGCTCACCATCACTGATTGTTTCAACTGAAAAAAAGCACATAACACAAACTATATTAGTACAAAATACTTAGGCTTCTAGAAAGCTTTATCTTTTTTCCTGTATAAACATAGTAACTTGTTCAGAAAGCATAATTTTCTCACATCCAATGTTGTTTGGCACTAGAAAGACCTTCGTAGGGGGTGCACATTGTGTGTGCCACAAAACTCCGCTCGCGGTGCTCCCTATACCCCTGCAGAAAGGGAGGTTTATGGCAAGGTGTGAGAGGGGCTGGCTGTTCTGTGACTACATTCTCTCCCATGAGGAGCTGCTGCCTCCAGGCTTACGGTAGCATATCAGAGCAGTTCTGACTTCAGACACCCATAGATATTACCAGCCCCCTCTGAAACCCTCCTCTGGGATCAGTCCCTGCGAAAACTCTCTGCTCGCTACAACTCAAGTTGATACATTGCTGCACATCACAATGCTTCTTTAAGCATTCATCTTTCTATTTTAATCCATGTGACAATACTTAGGTTCAAGCCAATATTAACTAAAGTGTCCAAGGAATGTTTCTGATATAGTGACCAGATCTCTTATATCTCAGTCCAGATACATTATAGCCACGGCCTTCTTCATTCACTCTGTTTCTCAAAAACAGTGATAATTTTTTTTCTCCTATGATGCAATCTTCCAAAGCTCATGTTGCCCACAGTTATTATTCATATGCTTAGTCTTCTGAAGTCATAGAATCATAGAAAATTAGGGTTGGAAGAGACCTCAGGAGGTCATCTAGTCCAACCCCCTTCTCAAAGCAGTACCAACCCCAATTAAATCATCCCAGCCAGGGCTTTGTTAAGCCGGGCCTTAAAAACCTCTAAACATGCAGATTCCACCACCTCTCTAGGTAACCCATTCCAGTGCTTCACCACCCTCCCAGTGAAATAGTTTTTCCTAATATCCAGCCTAGATCTTCCACACTGCAACTTGAGACTATTACTTCTTGTTCTGTCGCATCTGCCACCACTGAGAACAGCCTAGCTCCATCATCCAGTCCTCGCGCTAGTGATTTCATTTCAGTGAATATGGTCATTAAATTGTAAAATTCTAGTCTATATTTTCAGTAGGTGGGTACTATATAAAATAGATACAATATTAGCAAAGATAAAATAGGGCTTACAGGTGGTGGTTGGCTCTGGCGTCGTAGTTGTGGTGTCAGGAATGGTTGTATTAGTTTCATAAGTGGGTGTAGTGCTCTCTTTTGAGAAAACAAAGACAAAAATAGATATTTTTTTAATGTGGACACAAGAATCAATTATTTTATTGCTTAATATACACAAATTTCTGTATTACTACTGTGATATTTTAAATTACTTTCTTAGAAACCTTTTCTTTTTATGAATATTGCGGCACAAAATTTTCTTCTTCTTTCCTTTAACACAAAATGACATGGGAATATAGTTTGGGAATTTTGTATGTTTGCTTGTGTTTTATTCAGTATTTATTCAAGGTTGTAAGATGACTTATAAGCTGTTTATATACAACTGGCTAATTTCTGAATGCCCCAAAGAACCAAGGAAACACACAGGACCAGTGCTTTGCTGCTGTAAATTAGTGTAGATCCATTGGCTTGACTGGAGTTACACCAATTTATATCAACTGAGGACATGGCCTAAACATTATTTTAAATTGACATTTTAATAGATCCAAAACGAGATCCCATCATCCATTGTTCAAGAGACATCCCTTCAGTCAGAGAGAGCATGGTGTCAATTGCAAGATTTTATATTTATATCAGTTTTGCTCAATATTATATTTATTATCCCTATTTTACTTTTTTGGTGAATGAGGCCGAAAGAAGCTAAGTGGCATGGCAGAGTCATGAATAATATCTAGGTTTCCCACATCCCATTTCCATGCCCTATCACCACTACAGTATTCTACTTTCAAAGGAAGTGAGGTTACCAGAACAGAAAACTAACCCTGGTTGACAGATGCTGCCCTTTGGAACTTCAGACTAATGTCAGCAGTACTTGGCTATCCTAGGGTGATTCCCCTCCCCATCACCTTTTTTTTTTCTTGTATATCTTTATTCTATGTTAGCAAAACCACATTCATCATGGAACTAACTGGCTGCCTGATTGAAGCATGGAACTAATGTTTGAGGAAGTAGAAAAGCGGCCTTTTTAGTATGGGATCCAGTCCCAAAAACTGTATTTCATGTATTGAAAACCTTGTAATGTGACTTTCAAAAACATCTTTGACATGGTGAAAAGCGTGGTCATGCACCTGCAAGACACCTGCAAACTCTTGGTATTTACCTGAGCAGATGACACCGGCATCTTCAGAATGACCACAGTTATGAGAGAGCCATCCTGAATGAGGACAGTCCCATAGACTGTATTCCCATCCTTTGCATCTCACATCATCCAGAACAATATTTCCTGAGCCTTGACCGTAATAGGCATTGGTCTTTGCTGCAACACCATATCCACATCCAAGCTGCCTGCACACAACATTGGCGTCATTGAGATCCCAAGAATCATCACACACTGTCCCCCAGGATCCTGCGTAATAGACTTCAACACGACCCTCACATCTGCTAAATGAATTCACCAGTCGCAATGCCAGCCCTAAAATAGATGTAAGGGAATGATTACTAACACATTAGTTAGTTCTTTCCCTCTTGGTAAAACCGTGACAACTGGGGTCAATCTGACACACATATGAAACCACATTTGACCACTTCTGGGGATTACATGTCCAGATCAGGTCACACATATGGATCAGTATGATGTCGAATCCCACAGTAAAAAAATAAATTTTAGTAAATCAAGGGCGAGACAGCACTTACCACTTGGTGTGGTTCTCCCTGGAGGAAACGGAGTGCTTGCTGCAAGAAAAGACAAAGAAGGGACAATTAGAGAACCCACAAATCCTGAGTGTACTGAAGTTAAATCAGATTAAAACTTCTAAGGAATATTTCTAGAACAGTGTACCAGACATCTTACTGAAGTAAGATATATTACCTCTACTGCCTTCTTTCATGCATTGTGTTCATTTAAAAAGCAATCTTTTTTTTCTCCCAAGGTGTGTTCTTCATAAGCTCTTGTTGCTCACTGTTATTACGCCTATGTTTTCCCTTTCTCTTTCGTTATCATGCTAGATATTCTCCTTTCAAAACCAAGGAATGACCATATCTTAAGAGTCAGAAAAGTGCCTTAATGTCTCCTGGGGAATGACCTATTTAGGTTCTGGCCAGAGAGGCTAGCAGGGAAATCTAAACATGAAGATCTTGTTCTCTTCTCGGGAGGGAGTGATGGAACAGAAATGACAGAGTTGGCTGGACTGAAAAAAAACTATATTTATTCTCCACATCTCAGTGTTCTGAGGGTACAGTATACAAGAGTAAGGGTGTGTAATGGACCTCTACAGTTCAACAAAACATTTATTGCCTGTACCACGTTTCAAATTTGCCCTTAGTATTGCTATTCAACCTGTCCTTTCTCTCATTTCAGTTCATTTGGAAATTCTACTCTAAAAGCATAGGCTTCAGTTTCAAAACATTTCTAGCACAGAACCCTATCAGAGAGAAACATTTTAATGAAACCAGAATGACTTAGCACTTGCCAGTTGTGTACCAGAGCCATGATGGAGTGGATTCCGGTGTTTCTGCAGGAAGATAACAGAAGCATAAGTAGAGACCTAGGGTGAATTTTCAGATGAATGGCAAAATGCACATCCCTTCCGCTAAATTTCAAATACCCACACCCAATCCTGGAAGCACTAGAACTCTTCAGTGAAACAGTTGGAAGAATTATTTTAACCTGGGCAAAACAACATGTTTTCCCTCCTCTTATTTTTGTAACAGCTGAAATATTTTAGCTGAAATGTCCTGTCATAAATATAAAGGGAAGGGTGACAACTTTATGTATGCAGTAGCATAAAATCCCTCCTGGCCAGATGTACTGAAGGGGTTAAGAAGCTCAAATAACCTGGTTGGCACCTGACCAAAAGGACCAATGAGGAAAGAAGATACTTTCAGATCCAGGGGTGGGGGTTTTGTTTGGGCTCTCTTTGGGTATGTCTTCACCACCCGCCGGATCAGCAGGCAGCGATCGATCCAGCGGGGATCGATTTATCGTGTCTAGTCTAGACGCGATAAATCGAACCCCGAGCACTCTCCTGTCAACTCCTGTACTCCAGTTCGGCGAGAGGTGCAGGCAGAGTCGATGGGGGAGTGGCAGCAGTCGACTCACTGCAGTGGAGACACCACGGTCAGTCGATCTAAGTACGTCAACTTCAGTTATGTTATTCATGTAGCTGAAGTTGCGTAACTTAGATCGATTCCCCCCGCCCCCTCTCAGTGTAGACCATGCCTTTGTTTGTTCCCTCTCTGAATGGAGAGAGAGACCAAGCAGATAAAACATCTCCTGAAAACATACCTGCAATAATACATCTAAAATTACACAAATTGTAAGTAAAGGCAAGGAAATGCATTAGATTATCTTTTGTTTTAGCTTGTGACTTTTCCCTATGCTAAGAGGGAGTTTTAGTCCTGTTTTTTGTAACTTTGAAGCTGAGCCTAAAGGGGAATCCTCTGTGTTTAAATCTTTTTTTAGCCCGTAAAGTTACCTTCCATACTGATTTTACAGGTGCGATTCTTTTACTTTCTCTTTAAATAAAGTTCTTCCTTTAAGAACCTGTTTGATTTTCAGTGTCCTAGAGACAAAGGGTCTGGTCGGTACTCACATTATTCTTAAGCCTCCCCAGGAAAGGGGGTGAAGAGGCTTGGGGGAATATTTTGGGGGAACAGGGAGCCAAGTGACCCTTTTCCTGAACTTTTGTGTAAATCACTTGGTGGTGGCAGCAATACCGTCCAAGTACAAGGAAAGGAATTGTACCTTGGGGAAGTTTTAACCTAAGCTGTGTATGTAATATGTAATGTGTGACTTTTTCCACCCACCTATAAATTGGTCGTGTCAAACGAAGACAAGTTTTACAGAAGCAATTTTTCCGCACTTTAACTTCTTAGGACAGCTAGTTTTAGAGCACACAGTACGCTGGGTTACTCTGAATTATGTCCTAAGGAAGAAATGGGAGCTGATTCAAAAAGAACCTTTAGCTGTCCTATTACCATGTAATAATGCAATATAAACAAGTTCAACATTCTCAGGAGAAGAAAGGGACCAAAAATGTGAAATGTAGAATTAAAATTTTGAAAGGGGTAATTAAAAAAAATTAAAATGGAGAAAGCTGGTCTAAAGTCCCTAAAATCAAAATTGAAGATATTAAAATGCTCTAAGTCAGTATGGAGGCTGTTAGCTTTAGCACATCAAACTGTAACCGAGTTACAGCAGGCATGAATACGCCTGAAACAAAAAGAATTCACGAAGGCAAGAAAAAGATGATGAAAGTGAAATGATGGGGTTCAAGAGGTTGTTCAAGCCAACTACACACCACACAACAGAAACACCAACCCAGGAACGTATCCCTGCAATAAACCCCATTGCCAACTCTGTCCACATATCTATTCAAGGGACACCATCGTAGGACCTAACCACATCAGCCACACCATCAGGGGCTCATTCATCTGCACTTCTACCAATGTGATATATGCCATCATTTGCCAGCAATGCCCTGCTGCCATGTACGTTGGCCAAACCGGACAGTCTCTATGAAAAAGAATAAATGGACACAAATCCGTCATCAAGAGTTATAACGTTCAAAAACATGTTGGAGAACACTTCAATCTCCCTGGACACTCAATAACAGACTTAAAAGTGGCAATTCTTCAACAACAAAACTTCAAAAACATACTCCAAAGAGAAACTGCAGAACTGGAATTAATTTGCAAACTAGACACCATCAAATTAGGCCTGAATAAAGACTGGAAGTGGATGGGTCACTACAAAAACTAGAAACTAATTTCCCTATGCTAATTTCCCCCTGTTGTTACTCACACCTTCTTGTCAACTGTTTGAAATGGGCCACCCTGATTACATTGGCCTCATTACCACTACAAAAGTGATTTTTCTTCCTGTTGATAATAGCCCACTTCCACTTTAATTGAGTTGTCTCGTTAGCACTGACCTCCCCCACTTGGTAAGGCAACTCCCATCTTTTCATGTACTGTGTATATATATCTGCCTACTGTATTTTTTACTCCATGCATCTGACGAAGTGGGTTTTAGCCCAAAAAAGCTTATGCCCAAATAAATTTGTTAGTCTCTAAGGTGCCACAAGTACTCCTCGTTGTTTTTGCTGATACAGACCTAACACGGCTACCACGCTGAAATCAGTGAACCTTGTAGAACAAGGTTTCCTTTCTCCTGACATCACAATAGTAATGGTGGTGGCAACAGCTACAAAAAAGGCTGGCATTTCTAGCACTCTGTAAAAAAAGCAAAGAACTTCTCAGCAGAAAGGAGGAAGATTGGGGAGAGAGATGGCTGGATAGATTAAAAGAGCTAGGCTGGTCATAAGGACGGATCATCAATATCGTTCATATTTCATGATCATAGAATCATAGAATATCAGGGTTGGAAGGGACCTCAGGAGGTCATCTAGTCCAACCCCCTGCTCAAAGCAGGAACAATCCCCAATTAAATCATCCCAGCCAGGGCTTTGTCAAGCCTGACCTGAAAAACCTCTAAGGAAGGAGATTCTACCATCTCCCTAGGTAACGCATTCCAGTGTTTTACCACCCTCCTAGTGAAAATGTTTTTCCTAATATCCAACCTAAACCTCCCCCACTGCAACTTGAGACCATTACTCCTTGTCCTGTCCTCTGCTATCACTGAGAATAGTCTAGAACCATCCTCTCTGGAACCACCTCTCATCAGGTAGTTGAAAGCAGCTATCAAATCCCCCCTCATTCTTCTCTTCCGCAGACTAAACAATCCCAGTTCCCTCAGCCTCTCCTCATAAGTCATGTGGTCCAGACCCCTAATCATTTTTGTTGCCCTTCGCTGGACTCTCTCCAATTTATCCACATCCTTCTTGTAGTGTGGGGCCCAAAACTGGACACAGTACTCCAGATGAGGCCTCACCAATGTCGAATAGAGGGAAACGGTCACGTCCCTCGATCTGCTGGCAATGCCCCTACTTATACATCCCAAAATGCCATTGGCCTTCTTGGCAAGAAGGGCATACTGTTGACTCATATCTAGCTTCTCGTCCACTGTAACCCCTAGGTCCTTTTCCGCAGAACTGCTGCCTACCCATTTGGTCCCTAGTCTGTAGCTGTGCATTTTTGGGTTCTTCCGTCCTAAGTGCAGGACCCTGCACTTATCCTTATTGAACCTCATCAGATTTCTTTTGGCCCAATCCTCCAATTTGTCTAGGTCCCTCTGTATCCTATCCCTGCCCTCCAGCGTATCTACCACTCCTCCCAGTTTAGTATCATCCGCAAATTTGCTGAGAGTGCAATCCACACCATCCTCCAAATCATTTATGAAGATATTGAACAAAACCAGCCCCAGGACCGACCCCTGGGGCACTCCACTTGACACCGGCTGCCAACTAGACATGGAGCCATTGATCACTACCCACTGAGCCCGACAATCTAGCCAACTTTCTATCCACCTTATAGCGCATTCATCTAGCCCATACTTCTTTAACTTGCTGACAAGAATACTGTGGGAAACCGTGTCAAAAGCTTTGCTAAAATCAAGAAACAATACATCCACTGCTTTCCCTTCATCCACAGAACCAGTAATCTCATCATAGAAGGCGATTAGATTAGTCAGGCATGACCTTCCCTTGGTGAATCCATGCTGACTGTTCCTGATCACTTTCCTCTCATGTAAGTGCTTCAGGATTGATTCTTTGAGGACCTGCTCCATGATTTTTCCGGGGACTGAGGTGAGGCTGACTGGCCTGTAGTTCCCAGGATCCTCCTCCTTCCGTTTTTTAAAGATTGGCACTACACTAGCCTTTTTCCAGTCATCTGGGACTTCCCCCCTTCACCACGAGTTTTCAAAGATAATGGCCAATGGCTCTGCAATCACAGCCGCCAATTCCTTTAGCACTCTCGGATGCAACTCGTCCGGCCCCATGGACTTGTGCACGTCCAGCTTTTCTAAATAGTCCCTAACCACCTCTTTCTCCACAGAGGGCTGGCCATCTATTCCCCACATGATGATTTATAGCCTACAATCAAAAGTATTTGTAACCTAACTGTGCACATAGCTAGCCTATGAAGCCACTGAGCTTTCCCCTTCCTCCCCCATTGCTTGTTAAACCAGCATGTTGCATCTTGTCTTAGCTCATTTTGTAAGCTCTTCAGGGAAGCTTATAATGTGTTTGAAGCCACTATTGTAATAAAGATAAATAATAATTTTTAAAATATGTGTGTCCACAAGGTGGTGCTAAATCTTTTAGCTCCATGAAAGACATTCATTCAAAATAAACCATCCAACAAAAGATGATTTTCTTTTCACTGAGCATGAGTTTTTCTTGGAAAAATCAACTGACCAAGGGACAATACCACTATTAATTCAGCCATTTCTCTCTCAAACATATTTAGAAATAACTCAAACAGCTATAACGTTAAATCTAGTATAGTTTTTATTGATGTCAAATAGCTAGAAAAAAATAATTTCTAAAGACTTTGAACACGTTGGCCAAACATATTCTTGTTCCTTGGCCTCTTCTTGGTTCCAGCGTTAAACTACATAATCTGTCTCTGCGCAGGGCCTGATTCTAATCTCACAAAAGTGAGAAACAAGATATGCTCCATTTAAGTCAATTGGTTTTACTGGTCTAAAGTCAGTATGTGAGATCAGAATCAGGCCTATCTTGTTCATAAGGGGCCTGTCACCCTGACATACTTCAGCTGGATCCAGCTAAACTACTGGTGGTAGCTATGTCATTTTTAAAAAAGAAGCTATATTCAGTTAAAGTGGTGAATATTGGATCATGCTATGGTGAATATTACAATAAACAACAATAGAATGTCGCTAGTACTATGAATTAGACATATAAAGTGGTTCCATACCCACTGCTTCATCAACAAGTATATTGCTTTATTAGCAAGTAGTGATTTTGCAGGGATCAAATATTCAATCTCCCCAGAAATGCATGTTAGTGGATGATCATTTTAACAGTAGTGGGAAAACCAATCAGAGCCCAGACTAGACAATTCCCATCTTTGACGGGGCTGGAATATTTGAACAAGGCAGTAACTCCATATATCTCACCCTTGAAGATCCAATTAGATTACTTTGTGCAATGGGTACCAAAACAGTCGATGTTACTATTAAGGTTTAGTTGTTTGTACAACTGTCTAATAGTTCGGTGTAATGCTTTAACAGGTAAGCAGCTTTCTTTTGATTTAGGTTTGATACTTCTTAAAACAGCTCAAAGCACATGCATTTATTTTCCATTTTATATACTAATTGCAGTGTTATAAAAACAGGAAACATCTCAGTCATTCAGAACACATTCGAATAAAAAATGGGCTCTAACCATTAAACCAATCTGAGAACCCACCAAACTTTGGGCAAGTTCAGATTCAGATCCAAAATCCATTATTTGAGTCCCTCTCTGTAGTGAATACACTATGGAAAAATTTAATCTTGCACCCTGACTTTGCGTGACCGTGCCATTGAAGTGGGAAGTAGTGCTGTAACACAGTGTCATCTCCAGCAGTTCCTTTTGGAGTCTATGATCAGAATCAGACATAGGGATTTGGGCAACACTAGCCTTGCCTGCCTGTTTGTTGCCTCTTCCCCACATTAAAAGCTGAACAAGCTGACTTGTAATGGGGGTCAGGGCTCTTGTTCACTCATTGTATTAGCAGGTATTAAAATACTACGTAAGGCTGGTGAAGGTCTACTGACTGTGTGGTGTGGCCTTCAGTCTTGGGGATCATAGTCAGCTGACACGTTAAACCAGCTGCACTGGGCTTGGGATAGAGAATCGGAGAGCCATAACTGGTTGTTGGTTCTCATCATTTCTTCTTTTCTGCTCTGTTGAGTGGCTGATGGGGGTGAGGGGTAAAGGAGCAATCTACGTGATTTTGTGACTGGATGTCACAGTTTTATAGGGACAGTCCTGATATTCAGGACATTTTCTTATTTAGACACCTATTACCCCCCACCCCCATTCTGATTTTTCATACTTGCTATCTGGTCACCCTAGTCTGCAGGAAAGCAGTGGGATGCAGTTGGAGACGCAATGCCCCTATCATAAGCTTATACTGATGGGGCTGATTCAAACACTGGCATTTAAAAATTGCAGGACACAGCGCAGGGTCCATTTCCACAGCACATTTCCAATTTATAATCAAATACAATATTCATTACAGTTAGCTATCCAGTGCCACAGTTGGGACTGTCCTAGCGCAAATGACTGCAGATATTGGCCAAATGCATCTAATGGAAATGTTTGTTGTTCTCTCACCCAGAGAAGTTACTCCAATAAAAGATATTACCTCACCCACCTGGTCTCTCTTACAGAGAAGTGCTATAGAATTTAATAGAAAATTATACCCTATAATTTTAACTGTTCTACAGAGTTTAATAGGGATTGATATTCCTATTATAAATTTCTATACGATTCATAAACCTATAGAAAGGACATCACTACTATTATATTTTATTATTTTTAGAATAATCTCTAGCAACCCCGATTACATTCCTATAGAATTATGTAACCCTATAGAGTATTCCGTATGGGATATATAATTAATAATTACACTTACATCCAGGCAACTCTATTGAAGTGTATTCCTACTGGTAAGGAAAACATTCCATAATCAATATCTTTATTTCATGATCAATTTGTTCACACTTACCAAATCATTGTGCACTAAACCCATACCCAGCCAAGTTAGAAGGGTGGTGTATGTTTTTTGTTGTTGTTTTTAGTTAACTGAGCACAAAGAAAGAATGACTGAATCAATGTTGCAAAGCTGACAATCTTATTTAAGCTTGAAAAAAAAAATCAAAAATGGCTCAAGTAAATTGTACCAAAATTTCCCACGAATAAAAATGTTGGCCTGAGACTAAACACAAAATAATGTATCCAATTTCCCACCTCCCAATTTCTGAAAAGGTATCACCTCCGGGGGTTTTTCTTCTGGTCATGGACCCATAATATCTGTACCTCTGAAGCTGCCAAATAAATGCTTCAAGTAAACATGTCCCTATTTGCAAGCAGCGTGTACAGTAAGGATAAATTTAGCTACAGATGCACAAAGAGCACCAGCAAAACTGCTCATTTATCTATAAACACATCAAATTTGGTTATACAAACTCCTGTTTTTGCAACTTTAAAGTCTCAAAATCCTCAGGGTCAAATTGTAAATTTGGAATCAAAGCACAATGCTATTGGTAAATTAAAGGTCACCGGAAGTTATTTTTTCAGTTCTCTGGCACTTTCCAAAAAATAATAATGAAAATCTATTTGAGTTGACCTGAAACTGAAAGTGCTAAAAAAAATTATGAAAATGACCTATTTTGGAGGTTTGGAGGTTGTGGTTTGGAGCATTTTTAAACTAAAAGCAAAGGAAATAAAGGGCTAGATTAACAAACTAACAGGGGGGAGGATGGTGGCCGCTTCCTTATGTCCTTTAGTTCAACAGTAGGGCGTGCCCTCAGAAAGTGAGACACCCACGCTCAAGTTCCTGCTCCAATGACTAATTATTTATACAAGTGGAACAGTGCAAAAGAAGAGCGTGCACGAGCCCCACACCAAATGTCCCCTATCTCAGTTCCTGGGGTGCTCTCCTGCAACGGGGGAGACAAATTCAAATCCCTGCTCCAAGTCAGGCAGCAAGGAGAATTGAACCAAGAAATACCACAGCCCAGGTGAATGTCCTAACCACAGAGCTAAAGATTAAGTGAGACGCCACTGCCTGCTGTCTCGTGCGAAAAATACAGAGATGCCTGAAACAGCCAATGGCATAATGCATAGAGAGCACTGCTAAAAACCTCTCCTGGCCACTGGGAAGCAGTGGTGGAGGGATTGGGTAGTAGTGGGGAGAGCTGAGAAGAAGAAGAAACTGGAAGAAGCTAGAAGAAGCAGGGACAGTCGGTGGGGGGAGGGAGATGTAGAGAAGCAGAGGAGGAAATAGAGGTTGTGGGGAAAGAGAGAGAGAGAGAAACACAAAAAGAATGGAGAAAGAAAGGAGCTAAGTCAGGACCTTCAAATAGTTGGGAGGCCAGCCACCTGTTAAGCAGGGAGCACAGAGGTTGATCAGATCCCATGATTTGTAGGTTAGGAAGGATATTTTAGGTTAGTTAAGGAGCCAGACTTCAAAGTTGCTCTGCTTCATGGTTACAATTAGAGTTCAACATATATCCTTATTCCCCTGTTATAATCATTCAAAAATACACTGAACGGATAAACACACGCTATCGCACATTCACCCTTCACAAATCTCATTTAACCAAGGGCCTGATGTGAATAGAAATAACTATAATGCTGCTTAAATACTAGTTATGAAAATCACCCACACTATATCACCCAAAAGTCCAAATTCTATAACATGAGCGTGACAGGATTGTTTAGAATAGGGTGGTTTAACATTTTGAACCAGTTACCCAAACTAATGACAGGATGAGAAGAAAGAAAATCACTCACAAAGGGGAAGATGCCAGCATACTGGTGTGTAATAGTTCATTTACCCCAAGTACACTCTGATAATTTCACAATTCTATCTTATTACATTTTGTTAAAATGTATTTAATAAAACATTAGCTGGGTGGTTCAATGTGCGCCTAGAAGTATTACTTTTGCAGCACTTGAAAATAAATATGCCTTTTAGCAAGAGAAATCACATTAGTCCTTAATTTGCACCCTGAACACCAAGATTTGGAGACATCATGCATCCGATGAAGTGAGCTGTAGCTCACGAAAGCTCATGCTCAAATAAATTGGTTAGTCTCTAAGGTGCCACAAGTACTCCTTTTCTTTTTGCGAATACAGACTAACACGGCTGTTACTCTGAAACTTACAGGCTATTGATTGACTTGATTTTAATTGTGGCACAAGCCACTAACACAAAACACTAGGTGGTGGGAGCAAGGTTAATTTCACCATACTAAGCAGTTTATTTAAATGGTTCAAATAATAGTTACAATTAACTAGTTTATTTGACTCACATTTTTCAACAGAGCTGTGCTATCCAATGTAGCCCTACACTGACACTACCTTTAAACTTTGCACAAAGCTCCCATTGGCATGACTGGGAGTTCTAGATGTGGACCCAGTGAAAGTGAGCAAAACATGTCTTTACATTTTTGTAAGAACGACCTTGCAAGAATAGTAGGCATTTTACCTGTGGTAGTCTGCAGAGTTCCAGAAATTGTCAGGAACATCCAAATGAAGATCATTGTGGCACCCATCTTGTGAGGGCTCCTGAGGAATGGAGCAGCAGAATTTATAGGCTCTGACTATGGAGGGGTGTGGCTCAACAGTCTGCTCTACATCTACAGTAAATCAATACAAAGTGAATTCCAAAGGTGATTTAATTTCAGTCACAAAGGAAGGTGTGTTTAATTTGTTCCCCATTTCATTTTATTTTTATAACCTCATGGTCTCTGACGGAAGACAATATTTAAACAATAGCATTTCACGCTTCTTGAAGGAGAACTTTTGGCATAAATTATCCCACTTAAGTTTGACTCATGTATGAATCAAAAGTTGCCTTTGGTGTCTCTAGAGTAGATCCAGGTGCTTTATTCTTCCCAGCGACTGCTGTTGGCATGAAAGGGGGAGAATCTTTGAGACCATAGGAAGTGGTGGGGTAGCCTTTCCCCAGGAAGGAATTTTTCATGGTGTTTGAAGGGTCAATCAGTTGTCTGCAGTACATAATTCAGGAACATAAAAATAAAATAAAAATCACAAAAATATTTGGCAGTAGTTTATTTAATATTTTATTAGTGTCTTATTGACTTGACATTCTGGGGTTCGCCCAGGCCAGTAACAGATTCGGTCACTGTTTGCCTTGTAATCATGGGTGTCTTCTGGCTGTGCAGCTTTGATCCAGAGCTCTGACCCCAGCAACCTGCTCACAGCCCACTAGCCTCACACTGGCTTTGCCCAACTTGGCTAATCTTCGAAGGCTGAACTTAGTATCTTTGAGCCCTAAATTCACCCCCAAATCACCCTACTGCAGGATCAGTCCCTCTCTCCGGACCGTCACAGAGAAACTATTAAGTTTGCAGCCCCTACAGAGACAGTAAAACACTCATTAGTAAAAAGGCTCGTTTATCAACCTGAGATAGAATTTTGGGTTTGACCTTTTGATACTCTTATATCTTATACTAATGTGTATGAACAAAGACAGTGTGTGTGTTGCTTCTGCCTAGCCAGATGGGTTTGTTAGTATAATGGGAACAGATCAGAACCAGTTAAAATTTTACAGGGTAGGGTGGGAGTGTGATCTATGAGCATATAGTGGAAGGCTGCCTGGCTCTTCTCTTAAGGCAAGGTCAAGCAACCAGTCGGGAGGAGCAAAGCGGGATTGGGGGGAAGGTATAAAACACTGAAAGACCAAAGAAATGCTTGTCCCTGACCATAGCACAACCTCACTCCTTACCACTCCCGTGGGGTCAGGCCTGCCGACAGCAATTCCGGGCCCCAGGGCAAAACAGTCAAGGAGCACCTGCTGGTGCCCAGTGAGCTGCTGGCTGCACTGCTGGGTGCGCTCTTCTGGCACAGCCAGGGCTTCCACATGCCCCTCCGGCTGCCTTCGCCGATGACGATGCCACCCCGCGCACACCTAGAGCATATGTGCCGACTTCCAGATTTCCTGGAGGGTGCTCGACTCCCCGCTCATCCAGACCCCTTCCCCCAAATGCCCAGCCCCACCCCACTTCTTCCCACCCGTGTTCCACCCCCTCCCCTGAGGGCGCCCCATGTACAACTGGTGCCTCCCCATAGTGGGGGGAGGGCACGATCTAAAGGGCAGGCCACGTGGCCCCACCCCAGGGCCACTGCACTCTCCCTGCCCCATGTTACCTGCCGGGGGGGCTCTGTCCTCCCGCTGTGCCTGCCCCCCCTCCCCCAGCACCTTTTGCCGCTCTCCCTGGCAGGCAGGAGCCCAGGTGGGAGGCAGGAGAGAGCCGCTTTTAATGTTGGCCCCTCCAGGCTGCTGTTCTGCAGCCCTGCCCGGCAGCTGCCTGAGAGAGCCTGGCTGGGAAGGAGGCAGCTTCCTCTCCCTGCCCGGCTTGGTTGCCAGGGAGCCGGCACCCGAGCCGGGAGCAGAAGTCACCTCCCCTGCCAGGCTCTCTCAGGCAGCCACCGAACAGGGCTGCAGAACAGCGTCTCAGTGGATGGAAGGGGCTGGTCCAGCCCCTTCCACTCTCAGCATAGCCATGCATCACCCAGGCCCGCCCCCACCCCACCGCTTCCCACCCCTTGCTCCTCCCCCCAACCCCAGTGCCTCCAGCACCCTGCTAAACAGCC
The DNA here is from genome assembly GCF_965140295.1 of Lepidochelys olivacea. NCBI lineage: Eukaryota > Metazoa > Chordata > Testudines > Cheloniidae > Lepidochelys > Lepidochelys olivacea. The sequence goes on from NC_140417.1 coordinate 106,886,757, forward strand.
GACGGCAGCGGGCGGGACGCACTGGCGGGGACAGTGATGAGCTAATTGGTGGGGTCCACCGCTGGTGAGAGGTGCTGTGGCGGGAAGGAGGAGTCCACCGGCAGTTAGCACCCACGCAGCGCCTATGCTTAGGAGCCCTGCGGCCAGCCTGGGCGATTTAAAAGGGCCCGGAGCTCCTGGCCACTGCTTTCACAGAAGCACCAGCGGCCAATTGCCAGGCCCCTGGGCAATTGCTCCCTTTGCCGCCCCCAGCCCCAGCAGCGGGCTTGCATGAGGTACAAAAGAGGTGGGATGAAGACCCTGGACCGAAAATGGAACATGACCATAAGATTCATAAGTTTCAGAGTAACAGCCGTGTTAGTCTGTATTCGCAAAAAGAAAAGGAGTATTTGTGGCACCTTAGAGACTAACCAATTTATTTGAGCATAAGATTTGGTGAGCTACAACTCACTTCATCGGATGCATACTGTGGAAATTGTAGAAGATCTTTTTATATACACACAAAGCATGAAAAAATACCTCCTCCAACCCCACTCTCCTGCTGGTAATAGCTTATCTAAAGTGATCACTCTCCTTACAATGTGTATGATAATCAAGTTGGGCCATTTCCAGCACAAATCCAGGGTTTAACACGAACGTCTAAGGGGGGGGAGGGTAGGAAAAAACAAAGGGAAATAGGTTACCTTGCATAATGACTTAGCCACTTCCAGTCTCTATTCAAGCCTAAGTTAATTGTATCCAATTTGCAAATGAATTCCAATTCAGCAGTTTCTCGCTGGAGTCTGGATTTGAAGTTTTTTTGTTGTAAGATAGCGACCTTCATGTCTGTGATTGCGTGACCAGAGAGATTGAAGTGTTCTCCGACTGGTTTATGAATGTTATAATTCTTGACATCTGATTTGTGTCCATTTATTCTTTTACGTAAAGACTGTCCAGTTTGACCAATGTACATGGCAGAGGGGCATTGCTGGCACATGATGGCATATATCACATTGGTGGATGTGCAGGTGAATGAGCCTCTGATAGTGTGGCTGATGTTATTAGGCCCTGTGATGGTGTCCCCTGAATAGATATGTGGGCACAGTTGGCAACAGGCTTTGTTGCAAGGATAGGTTCCTGGGTTAGTGGTTCTGTTGTGTGGTATGTGGTTGCTGGTGAGTATTTGCTTCAGGTTGGGGGGCTGTCTGTAGGCAAGGACTGGCCTGTCTCCCAAGATTTGTGAGAGTGTTGGGTCATCCTTCAGGATAGGTTGTAGATCCCTAATAATGCGTTGGGGGGTTTTAGTTGGGGGCTGAAGGTGACGGCTAGTGGCGTTCTGTTATTTTCTTTGTTAGGCCTTTCCTGTAGTAGGGAACTCTTCTGGGAACTCTTCTGGCTCTATCAATCTGTTTCTTCACTTCCGCAGGTGGGTATTGTAGTTGTAAGAATGCTTTATAGAGATCTTGTAGGTATTTGTCTCTGTCTGAGGGGTTGGAGCAAATGCGGTTGTATCGCAGAGCTTGGCTGTAGACAATGGATCGTGTGGTGTGGTCAGGGTGAAAGCTGGAGGCATGTAGGTAGGAATAGCGGTCAGTAGGTTTCCGGTATAGAGTGGTGTTTATGTGACCATCGTTTATTAGCACTGTAGTGTCCAGGAAGTGGATCTCTTGTGTGGACTGGACCAGGCTGAGGTTGATGTTGGGATGGAAATTGTTGAAATCATGGTGGAATTCCTCAAGGGCTTCTTTTCCATGGGTCCAGAGGATGAAGATGTCATCAATATAGCGCAAGTAGAGTAGGAGCGTTAGGGGACGAGAGCTGAGGAACCGTTGTTCTAAGTCAGCCATAAAAATGTTGGCATACTGTGGGGCCATGCGGGTACCCATAGCATTGCCGCTGATCTGAAGGTATACATTGTCCCCAAATGTAAAATACTTACGGGTAAGGACAAAGTCACAAAGTTCAGTCACCAGGTTAGCCGTGACATTATTGGGGATAGTGTTCTTGATGGCTTGTAGTCCATCTTTGTGTGGAATGTTGGTATAGAGAGCTTCTACATCCATAGTGGCCAGGATGGTGTTATCAGAAAGATCGCCGATGGATTGTAGTTTCCTCAGGAAGTCAGTTGTGTCTCGAAGGTAGCTGGGAGTGCTGGTAGCGTAGGGCCTGAGGAGGGAGTCTACATAGCCAGACAATCCTGCTGTCAGGGTGCCAATGCCTGAGATGATGGGGCGCCCAGGATTTCCAGGTTTATGGATCTTGGGTAGTAGATAGAATATCCCAGGTCAGGGTTCCAGGGGTGTGTCTGTGCAGATTTGATCTTGTGCTTTTTCAGGAAGTTTCTTGAGCAAATGCTGTAGTTGCTTTTGGTAACTCTCAGTGGGATCAGAGGGTAATGGCTTGTAAAAAGTGGTGTTGGAGAGCTGCCGAGCAGCCTCTTGTTCATATTCCGACCTATTCATGATGACAACAGCACCTCCTTTGTCAGCCTTTTTGATTATGATGTCAGAGTTGTTTCTGAGGCTGTGGATGGCATTGTGTTCCACACGGCTGAGGTTATGGGGCAAGTGATGCTGCTTTTCCACAATTTCAGCCCGTGCACGTCTGCAGAAGCACTCTATGTAGAAGTCCAGTCTGCTGTTTCGACCTTCAGGAGGAGTCCACCTAGAATCCTTCTTTTTGTAGTGTTGGTAGGGAGTTCTCTGTGGATTAGTATGTTGTTCAGAGGTATGTTGGATCTCTCTGGTCACTCGATCTCAGACCTAAAGGTCGCAATATTAAAACAAAAAAACTTCAAATCCAGACTCCAGCGAGAAACTGTTGAATTGGAATTCATTTGCAAATTGGATACAATTAACTTAGGCTTGAATAGAGACTGGGAGTGGCTAAGTCATTATGCAAGGTAACCTATTTCCCCTTGTTTTTTCCTACCCCCCCTCAGACATTCGTGTTAAACCCTGGATTTGTGCTGGAAATGGCCCACCTTGATTATCATACACATTGTAAGGAGAGTGATCACTTTAGATAAGCTATTACCAGCAGGAGAGTGGGGTGGGAGGAGGTATTTTTTCATGCTTTGTGTGTATATAAAAAGATCTGCTACACTCTCCACAGTATTCATCTGATGAAGTGAGCTGTAGCTCACGAAAGCTTATGCTCAAATAAATTGGTTAGTCTCTAAGGTGCCAAAAGTACTCCTTTTCTTTTTATAAGATTCATAGATATTTAGGTCAGAAGGGACCATTATGATCATCTAGTCTGACCTCCTGCACAACGCAGGCCACAGAATTTCACCCACCACTCCTACAAAAAAAACCCTCACACCTATATCTGTGCTATTGAAGTCCTCAAATCGTAGTTTAAGGGGTGGGACTGTGGGCGTGCATTGCAGGTATATTTGGGCCTGCTAAAAGGAGGAGGTGGGAATCGGGACACAGGGTAAATGCTCTGCGGCGTCAGAGCTAGGAAGGGGGACTAACCCCAATAAACATTGCATTGCCTGAACTTCAGATTTCTGGTCCTCTGCTTTCTGTCTGTGTGACAAGGACCAGGGGAGAGGGTGAAGGGAAAGTCCTCTAACACACTCCAACCTGTTAGCTGTCTATAAGCACACACTTTGCTCATCTTACATAGCACGGATGTTTTATAATGAAAGCAAAATAAGTTTATTATTGTACTGAAGAACAAGGACTAAGTTATACCAAGTAAAAGGGATAAAGGCAGAAACTGTTACAAGCAAATAAAAGTGAAAATATGCTTCTAAAAGACTCAACCTTAACCAGCAAGATACAGTCATGGTTCAAGATGATTTCTCTCACTCAGTCTCCTTTCCAGCTTTTTTCTGGCCAGGACCCATCACAGAGATCAAATTGCTTGGTTCCTTTGCTTCCTAAGGTAAAGGATAAAGGAAACCTCTCTCTCTCCCTCTGTTCCTCATATACCCAAAAGGATTGTGTGTGTCTGATAAGTCAGGAAGGCCTCCTGGGGATCCAGTCTCCTGTCTCTCTCTGGGGTGCAGGAACCATGTTAATTCTCTGTCTCTTGAATTCAGGATCAGGATAACCACTGCTGGCTTAGTGCCATGGCATTTTTTACTGCTAATATGTAAATTGAGGAAAACCCACATTCTTTTATTTAGGACAGACCTGTTTAGGACCTTTACCTAGATTAGGCTGTCTGGTCTTAAACATTGGTTAGTAACATCATACAGAGGGAATTCATAACTTCACATATAACATTAACACATGGATTTTACAATGACATTAATACTCAGCATGTTATTGGTTTTTATATGATAACCTACACAATACCTTTGGGATAAATATCATAAGAACAGTGTTGGGTGCAGTGAATTGAATGGCTCTAATGAGTGACAGCATGCCCTATGGCTGTGGGTAACAAGGGCTCTTAGGATCACATTACTAACAAGATTTTAGGGGGGAAACAGACTTTGGAAACTGTCTGCAGGGCTCCCCCACATTTTCACAACTATTGACATGGACACTTTTGCCCCAGTCAATGTCACACACAAATTCATCCTTCCAAAGACCATGGATCATCAGAGGGTATAAGCTTCAATGGCACTGCCAGTGACAGTGAGATTGGGAAAATCATCACAGTTAGAGGTATGCAAAATGTTTGCAGTAAAACCTATAGCCAACATAAACTCATCTCGTTTTGGTCTGAGCTTTGACTTGAGTCTATGATTTAAAAAAATGTTGAGAGAAAGATTTCCTAAATTGCATGAACCTTTCCAGAGAACCTGGATCAACTGACTTATTTGCATGAAAGTCATGGACAAATCTGTGGATTTTACACAAAAATCAAGTGAAACCCAGTGATTTTCAATTAGACTCTATGTTCATTGAAACCTGAAATGAAGTGTAGAAAAGTAGAGGTTGAAATGAAATTTAAACTTAATTTTGTATGAATTCCTCATTGAGTTTAGTATAGCTACAATCACATTGTCAGCTTAAATATGAATTTTTCTTATGCCATCAGACATTGCTTGGGCCATGAACAAGGATGCACCATACCCATCTATTATACTGTTTGCCAGAATGTCTATTTTGTGTTTCTATAGCTTTTTTTTTTTTCTTTTTTTTACAAAGACAAGTTGTTGGCCTCTCACTCAATGCCCAACATGAAGGGCCAGTAGACTGATTTTTTGTCTGGTCCCATCTGACCTGTTAGCCTGGGGTGGCCCTATCTGGAATTAAAACGCCTGCTGGCATAGCTCTCAAGGTCATAGCCACACACACGCCTTAATATCATTAGCCAACCTCTTTATTTTGGGAGCACTTCCTAAGATACACAGTTTTACAGCCATCTTTTGCCATCCACCAACTCAGTCCCAAAAAGTTAAATAAATTGAGACTCAATTGTGCAGATCACCAGGAGGGTTCCGAGGCTCAGGGGTGGCCCATGGACCACATGCTGATAAGCCCTATTGTAGATGATGTGGGATTATGGTCGAGACCCTGAGATGGGTGTAAAATGAGTACAGTTGGACTGAAGTCAATGGAGATGCACTTACATCAGCTAGAGATCTAGCTCTGATTACACAGAATGTGCTTGATTTTTGTTGTTTTTGTAATGCTGTATTCTGCACTTCCTAGGTGAACATGGTAAAAAATGGTTGGTGGACATTCATTGGAAATCATGGCCTTTGGTTTCCGTCACATTTTACAGGCTGCTCCTGAATGGGTTTGGGTTACAATAATGTTTAGTAAATGTGTTATTTCTTGCGCGCTCCGAAAAGTAATAGGTGCCTCCTGAACCACATTCAGCTATGGTCTCTGCCCTCCACAGCACACAGTCCAAATTCAACAGGCACAGCAGTCGAGAGTCAAAAGGGACAAAAGGAGAGAGGAGGCTAAAAATATTATGGTGAAAAGACCACATGCACACTAGGCAGTGGCGGATTAATGATTTTGCCACCCCTAGGCCCTGAAATAATTGCCGCTCCCACCCGGCAGCTCCCCGCGCCCCTACCCCAGCTCACCTCCGCTCCGCCTCCTCCCCTGAACGCGCCGTCGGGTCCTGCTTCTCCCCGCTCCCTGCCAGCACTTGTGTATGAAACAGCTTCGCGTGGCTGGGAGGGAGGAGGGGGGAACACAGCACGCTCAGGGGAGGAGGTGGGGCCGGGGCGGGGATTTGGGAAAGGGGACCAATAGGGGCAGGGAGGGGGTGGAGTTGAGGCAGAGACTTTGGGGAAGGGGTTGGAATGGGGGCGGGGAAGGGGTGGAGACACAAGCTCCCCCTGGTGCCGGGGAAAGTTGGCGCCTCTGGCTGCTCTTACAAATTTGCCGCCCCTGAAAATTTGTCAGCCTGGGCATTAATACGCCACTGACACTAGGCCCTGGTCTACGACGAGTTTAGGTCGAATTTAGCAGCATTAGGTTGATTTAACCCTGCACCTGTCCACATGACCAAGCCTGTTTTGTCGACTTAAAGGGCTCTTAAAATCGATTTCTGTACTCCTCCCTGGCAAGGGGTTTAGCACTAAAATCAACCTTGCTGGGTCGAATTTGGGGTAGTGTGGATGCAATTCAATGGTATTGGCCTTCGGGAGCTATCCCAAAGTGCTCCATTGTGACCGCTCTGGACAGCACTCTCAACTCAGATGCACTGGCCAGGTAGATAGGAAAAGCCCTGGGAACTTTTGAATTTCATTTCCTGTTTGGCCAGCGTGGCGAGCTGATCAGCACAAGTGACCATGCAGAGCTTGTCAGCACAGGTGACCATGGAGTCCCAGAATCGCAAAAGAGCTCCAACATGGACCCAATGAGAGGTACTGGATCTGATCGCTGAATGGGGAGAAGAATCCGTGCAGGCAGAACTCTGTTTCAAAAGACGAAATGCCAATACATTTGCCAAAATCTCCAAGGTCATGATGGACAAAGGCTACAACAGGGACACACAGCAGTGCCGCGTGAAAGTTAAGGAGCTGAGGCAAGCCTACCAAAAAACAAAGGATGCAAACGGTCGCTCTGGGTCAGAGCCCCATACATTCTGTTTCTATGATGAGTTGCATGCAATTCTGAGAGGGGGGCCCTACCGCTGTCCCACCACTGTCTGTGGATGCCTGCAAGGGGGGAGTCTCATGCAACAGGGATGAGGATTTTGTGGGTGAGGAAGATGAGGAGGAGATAGCACACAGCAGGCAAGCAAAGAATCCCTTCTTCCTAGCAGCCAGGAACTGTTCATCACCCTGGAGCCAATACCCTCCCAAGGTGGGCTCCCGGACCATGAAGCCAGAGAAGGCACCTCTGGTGAGTGTACCTTTGTAAATATAATACAGGGTTTAAAAGCAAGCGTGTTTAATGATTAATTTGCTCTGAAGACTTGGGATGCATTTGCAGCCAGTATAGCTACTGAAAAAGTCTGTTAACGTGTCTGGGGATGGAGTGAAAATCCTCCAGGGACATCTCCATGAAGCTCTCCTGGAGGTACTCTAAAAGCCTTTGCCACGCAGTGAGGGGAGGCCCGTTCATGCTGAGCTGTTTGCGTTTAGCTGAGAGGGATCTTCCCTGACACTAGCCATGCGGTTGTGTCTGGTGGGGGTGGGGGTGAAGCAAATGTGCTATGTAATGTGAATAGCTTGATTCAGTGTGAAATAGTCTTCCCTTTGTACTCTAAAATGTATCTTTTTAAAATATTCCTCTCCCGTTTTTTCCTCCCACAGCTGCAAATGTTTCTATGTTCCCCCTATCATCTCCGTCCCAAAGGCTAGCACAGATTAGAAAGTGAACAAAACTGCACTCGCAAGGACATGTTCTCAGAGCTCATGCAGTCCTCCTGCACTGAAAGAGCTCAGCAGAATGCATGGAGGCAAACAGTGGCAGAGACCAGGAAAGCATTAAATGAACACAATGAGAGGAGGGAGGAGCACGCTGAGAGGAGGCAGGATGCAATGCTGAGCCTAATGGGGGAGCAAACGGATATGCTCCAGTGTCTGGTGGAGCTGCAGGAAAGGCAGCAAGAGCACAGACCACCTCTGTAGCCCCTGTATAACTGCCTGCCCTCCTCCCCAAGTTCCATATCCTCCTCACCCAGATGCTCAAGAATGCGAGGGGGGAGGAGGCGGCTACAGGCACCAGCCACTCCACCCCAGAACAACAAGCAACAGAAGGCTGGCATTCAATAAGTTTTGAACTGTAATGTGGCCTTGTCCTTCCCTCTTCCCTTCATCCACCACCCCATCCAGTGCTTCCCTCCTCCCCCACCCCTCCCGGGCTACCTTGTGAGTTTTCCCCCTATTTGTGTGATGAATTAATAAAGAATGCATGATTTTGAAACAATAATGACTTTAATGACACTGAAAGCGGTGATCGAAGAGGGGAGGTCAGCTGGCTTACAGGGAAGTAGAGTCAACCAAGAAGGTGGGTTTTCATCAAGAAGAAACAAACAGAACTGTCACACTGTAGCCTGGCCAGTCATGAAACTGATTTTCAAAGTTTCTCTGATGCGTAGGGCGCCCAGCTGTGCTCCTCTAATTGCCCTGGTGTCTGGCTGCACGTAATCGGCTGCCAAGTGATTTGCCTAAACCTCCCACCCCGCCATAAATGTCTCCCCCTCACTCTCACAGATATTGTGAAGCACACAGCAAGCAGCAATAACAATGGGAATATTGGTTTCGCTGAGGTCTAACCAAGTCAGTAAACTGCGCCAGCGAGCTTTTAAACATCCAAATGCACATTCTACCACCATTCTGCACTTGCTCAGCCTATAGTTGAACTGCTCCTTACTACTATCCAGGGTGCCTGTGTAGGCTTCATGAGCCAGGGCATTAAGGGATAGGCTAGGTCCCTGAGAATAACTATAGGCATTTCAACACTCCCAACAGTAATTTTCTGGTCTGGGAAGTAAGTTCCTTCCTGCAGCTGTTCAAACAGAGTTCCTGACGATGCGAGCGTCATGCACCTTTTCCGGCCATCCCACGTTGATGTCGGTGAAATGTCCCTTGTGATCCACCAGTGCTTGCAGCACCACAGAAAAGTACCCCTTGCAGTTTACGTACTGGCTGCCAAGGTGGTCCAGTCCCAAGATAGGGATATGCGTTCTATCTATCGCCCCACCACAGTTAGGGAACCCCATTGCAGCAGAGCCATCCACTACGACCTGCACATTTCCCAGAGTCACTACCCTTGATAGCAGCAGCTCAATGATTGCATTGGCTACTTGGATCACAGCAGCCCCCACATTATATTTACCCACTCCAAATTGATTCCCGACTGACTGGTAGCTGTCTGGCGTTGCAAGCTTCCAGAGGGCTATCGCCACTCGCTTCTCAACTGTGAGGGCTGCTCTCATCTTGGTATTCTTCCACTTCAGGGCAGGGGAAAGCAAGTCACAAAGTTCCATGAAAGTGCCCTTACACATGCAAAAGTTTCGCAGCCACTGGGAATCATCCCAGACCTGCAACACTATGCAGTCCCACCAGTCTGTGCTTGTTTCCTGGGCCCAGAATCAGCGTTCCATGGCATGAACCTGCCCCATTACTACCATGATGTCCAAATTGCCAGGGCCCGTGCTTTGAGAGAAGTCTGTGTCCATGTCCTCATCACTATCATGATCGCGCTGTCGTCACCTCCTCGCCTGCTTTTGCAGGTTCTGCACATACTGCAGGATAATGCGCGAGGTGTTTACAATGCTCACAATAGCAGCATTTAGCTGAGCGGGCTCCATGCTTCCCATGGTATGGCGTCTGCAGGACAGCAGAGTTGCAGCAGAAGCAGTGGATGACGATGGATTCCACGAGAATAGAACGACGAGAGGACCTGCAAGGTGGATTCATGGTACCAGGAGAGCAGAGCTGCAGCAGAAGCAGTGGATGATGGCGGTTAGCAGTATGGTGTCTGCACGGAAAAAAGGCACAAAATGATTGTCTGCCATTGCTTTCATGGAGGGAGGGGCGACTGGTGACATGTACCCAAAACCACCTGCGACAATGTTTTTGCCCCATCAGGCATTGGGAGCTCAATCCAGAAGTCCAATGGGCCGTGGAGACTGCAGGAACTGTGGGATAGCTACCCACAGTGCAATGCTCCGAAAGTCGACACTAGCCATGGTACTGTGGATGCACTCCACCGCCTTAATGCATTTAGTGGGGACACACACAATAAACTGTATAAAATTGCTTCCTAAAAATCGACTTCTATAAATTCGACCTAATTTTGTAGTGTAGACATATCTGTAGTGAGTCGAACACAGCTGGTTGGTGTTGTATATTTAGGCTGTTTTCTTCCTTACCACACTTCATGCCGACCAGATGGCAGAAGTAAATATTTTAGAGGGATTTGAATGTGGCAAGGATGGTGGCTTGGAAAACAGGCTTGGGAAGATTTCCACACAAGGGGAGCAGTAAAGAAGGCACAAAAACAAAAGTTGATGAAAGCAAGCGGGGGGAAAGCATAAAGGCTGGCACTGTTGCAATGGAATTGGGAAATGCAAAAGGCAAACAAACAGTCAGAGATATAGTTTCAAGCCTAGAAAGCAAAGCACAAGGAGCTTAATCTATAGGTAATAGGGGACAGCCAAGGCTATTCTTAAAACTGCAAGTAAATAGGATGCTGGTTCTTCTGTGCTCAAATAACCATTTTTTTCACGTGAATAAGGAAATTCATGCATGAAAAAGATCATTACTCAAAATTCCCCTGTTTCAGACTTATTAGCAGGAAAAGGTACCAAAATCCGAGTGGTTTTGCTGACCAATCACACACTGATTAGCAAAGCAAAAACAACCCAGAGGACAACATTTCTTCTCTCAAACTCTTAAAACTATTATGAATATAAATTAAATTAATAAAAATCCATTCACAAATGGTTCAAGCAGAAAAAAGGGCTAAATTGGTCAGGTAATTTATTCACAGTCCATAATTCTGCCAACTCTTTTCTTTAGCTCAGACCTTAAAGAGCTTGCAATTGCTTTCTCATGGTTTAGTTTTAGGAGAATTCCATTTTCAGACAAGCCCTTCATTGTCAGTGTGAATAAATAAATATATAATGAAAGATTAATGTTGGCACTTACTGTACTAAACGTGCTTTCTCCCTTCCAAGCCATGGTGTCTCCTGTAATATCTGGATAGATTTTCATGGGCACTTTCTTCTCTTTGGCTTTTTCTAATAACCATGAGGTCTTTTCCTTCACTGTACTGAAAAAGAAATTCCACAAAGTTTTGAGAAAATCCCTCTGCTGAAATCTCTGTTCTGTCAACATTCCCTGATGTTAAATGCAATTGATTATTACTACTAACTTTTTTCTAGTCACAGTGTTTTCAGTGGACTTCATGTGGGAACTATTCAAAGGGCACATAAGATTAACCAGATATTAACAGCTACAACTTTAAGAAAATCCCTGTTTGAAGACAAAATTCATGACCTTTGTAATGAGGAAATGGCCCCTTGACTGCTTATCAGAACACAGCTTTTTGATATAACATGGCTTTGGAAGTCAGCACTCTTGGGTTCTACTTTTTGGCTCTGCCCCTGACTTTGCTCTGCAACCCTGAGCATGTCACTGAGTGTGCAATGTTGCACCCAGTTCAATTCAATGGAAAAACTCCCTGTGATTTCAGTGAGGAAGGATCAAAGCCAGAATTTCATGTACTTTTAGGAGTAGCCTGACTTGGAATTTCTGATGTTAAAAACATGTACACCATTGGAATTCCCTCCTTTTAGTGTCTCTTTTTTTATATTGTATATGTTATGAAACCTTGATTAGCACATCAAGAAGTTTCCCTAAAGATAAGGTCATCAGGAGAATAGAAGCTCAGTCTATGTGAACAGATTTCACTGCAAACATACCAGACCATTGCTGACAACACATCAGCACTTTGTTTTCAGACCCACTTGATTGCAAGAAAAGTGAGAGCTCAGAAGAGGTCAGAGCCGCACCTGCCAACAGAACATCCTAAAGTACATTGTACAATATCTGCTCTCATAATGCAAATATTTACCAGCATTTGGAATTACAAAGAATTGTGCTAAGAATACTGGTGCCAGTTAATTAAATCTGTCCTGTGCTGGATTTCAGTTGATTAATAAAGAACCATTGATTTATTAAATATGATGATTAATGATTAATCTATTGATTGAGCAAACAAACGTCTGATTTATAGCACCACTTATTTATGGATTATATTGTTCTATTACAATAGCCATATAAGAAAAGATCTCAGGTCAAAAGTGCCCCAGGGCATTGATCTGACTTCTGTACTCAATACCTTTATTCAGCATAGACAACTCCATCACATAAACCCATAAACATATCCAACGATTATCAAAGTAATTTGTAAAATTTGTAAAAGTCACCATGTGTTTGTGGACAATTCATAGAAAAAAAAAAGAAAGAAAAGAGCTAAATTCACTGCATAGGCTGGTGGACCCGATCTCCAGCCTGTGACAAACAGTCAGTCATGCCCAGTTCAGTTTGTAGCCCTTTTCTCAGGGCTCTGTTTATCCTTCAACACTAAGAAGGGAAAATGGAACAACAACAAAAAAGCAACAGTCCTGTTCTCAGCTCAGATTGTGAGACCCTCTGGCCTCTGATAGCTAATGGACTGGAGCAGTTCTCAGCCTATGGGTGTCTGCAGGGCTTGCCTGTCTTCTCACAGCCTTCTGCTGCAGCCAAAAGAGAGTGCATTTTTAGCCCTCCTCCACTGGTCCCAGGTAGCCTCATGGAGCAGGGATGTTCCTTTAGATCTCCTGGCTCAGATCCAATCACTAAATGTTGTCCAGCTGGGTCAGACAATTCCCAGCACCTGGACTGCTGAGCTTTTCTCAATAACAAGGTCACCTGCTTCCTGGGCCCTTAAAGGAGCAGACTGCCCCCTTACACTTTTTAAAAAAAAAAAAAATTGTTTACACCACTCTTGTCCTTACCTTTATCTTCCCCTTCTCCCTCTGCTTTGTCCATCCACCCATTCTCAAGCCTTGCCCTAACAGTCACTTCCTCTGGTCCTGTTCTTAAATCACTCAACATACCCTTCCTCTTCATTTAATTCCCACGTCGTCCTTGTTAAACAACTCTGCCTCCTCCTTTGCTAACTCATGTGCCTACTGTCCCCATGAGCTCTTCTCTAAGTCTGACACTCTTTGAAACTTCCTCCCCCATGCTCCTTTCCTCCAAGGAAAAGGGCTGAGATTGAGGGCAGTAGCAGGATTCCCACAGAAGATAAAATGCTAGGTGCAATATTCTGAATTGTAAAAGAATTTATAGCCATTTTCAAAGGAAAGGGAAATGCAGAATGATCCCAAGTGCCTGCTCAGATTAGGGCGTGGAGAGGCTGCTAGACCCGCAGCAGTGAGGTTCTGCCTGGGCAGCTAAGGAGGTTGGTAATGGGACAGGAGTACTATAAGGGGCAGACCATCAATCAAATGTTGCCCCGCCTCCTGACCTCTCAGGCCCCACCTACCTGTCATCCTAAGACATGCCCCCTGGGTATTACTTCCGGGGTCAAGACAGACACATGACCGGAAGGAGGAGGCTTGGTATGGAACTAACTGAGCCAATGCCACGTCATGAGCATATTTTTTTTTATTTAAAAGACACAGCTCCTTGAAAATAAACCAAGTTGCTCCATCAAAACTTTTATCTTACTTAAGCGCCCCACAGACCTTCAAACAGAAAACCAGATAATCACAAAGCCCTTTTCAATATATATTTCTATTTACAGCTACCAAGTTTTATATCGCATGTTTGTCCCCTCACCATTCTGTAACTTGATCCTTTTAGATTTCTTACAAATAGTCTTTTTCTTAAGCAGGATTCTGTAACTTTTTGTGCGGACCAGATGGTCAATATATTGCTGTAAGCAGGCATCTTCTGGTTTGATCATTTTCTTTAAAACACTGTCAGGGTCTCGACTCAATTGCACAGTATTTACCCTTGTGTTAAATTTTCTTGGGTTATGCACAGACATTACAAAGCATAACCTATGTCAATAACAGTGTTTAATAAGCTTTCCAAACACAGGTCATCGCACAGATCCCGGAGCTGCAGTTTATATCCTCCGAAATCCAACTCACACAGCCATGGTACCATTGGGCTGGCACATCTATTTCACAGTCCTCACAATCTTCTAAAAGCTTTTCTCTAAGGCAGTGATTAAGGACAGCATAAACAGCAACACGTACCATAGAACGCATGACTTTTTTACACTCATGATGTGGCACTGGCTCAGTTAGCTCCATGTCAAGCCTCCTCCTTAAATCTATATAGCCATGATCCTCGGCGTCTTCGTCAACGATTTGTACCAGCATCGAGCAAAAACAAGTTGGGCCCAGTTTGTCTTCGTTGCCTGATGCAACGCTGCCCCAGGCCTCTGGGTCTTCTAGAAAAGCATCATTGAGCCGTTGAGAGATTTTCAGAAAAGAAACAACTGTGGCCCCACTGCTTGGTTTTAAATTTATGCAACCCCACGTCGGTTCCCAACCCCATTACACCCCATCCTCAACCGTTACTTCTTAATCGTTCATTTATCTGAGCAACATCTTTCCCATTCACCTTGTCCACCAGTGACTCCCAGGAGCCACGGTTGCTTTCCTCCTCTAGGGGAGTGGATGATGAGAGGCCGTCATGCTCATTGGGCTGCCTCACGAGCGGTTGGGTTTTGGCGTCAGGTTCCGGCGTATCCATCAACTGCTGGGCCAAAGAGCTCCTCTTGGATGCTCCCTCCCCCTCCTCGGAGCTGTTGCTGATGTAGCCATTCCTCCGTGGGCGATTGAAGGCTCTCGGAGCTAAAACAAAGTCCAAAGTTCTCATGGGGGTGGTTTCCTCTCAGCATTTCCGCAATTTCTAAAACATGCATTCTTGCAATGAAATGACCTTTTCCACGTGGCACTGGGACTTCCGGGGGTGTGCTGCACTTTGATTGGTAGAGGGTGGTAGGAGGGCTCTTAAAGGGGTCACCCCGCCCCAGAACTCCCCCCAGTTGGACAAATCCACTCTCAGGGAGCTCCTCTGTGGCTGAAACCCATCCTGATTGGAAGAGGGTGGTGGGAAGAATTCTTAGAGGGTCACAGTACACCCTTTGCTTCCGGTCATGTGTCCATCTTGACCCCGGAAGTAATACCGCCAAGGGGCAGGTCTTAAGGTGACAGGTGTGTGGGGCCCAAGGGGTCAGGGAGCAGGGACTATGTTTGATTGATGTAGGCCCCTTATACTACTGACAGATGGGTGTTAAGAGCAATGTAAAGAACTGCACAGCGGAACAAGTGCAAGATAAGAAGTTTGATTGGTCCTATAAAACCCAGGAACTATGCTACACATCTTTGAGTGCTGCATATCTATTAGCACTTTATCTAACCACTAACATATTTACATATATAGAGAACTCCTGTGACAGAGAAGTGGTTGAAAGCTGGGGAAAGGGAGGGAAAGCTTAGGACATCTGGCTGGGTTGTGAGGTAAAGGAGCTGAAGCTGTGGAAGAAGGAGTTGAGGGGGGAAACCCGGACCTAGCACTGGATTCTTTATTTCACATCCCTATCAGCTACCCAGACTTCCTGGCTTAGATCCAATAGGTAGAGCAGCAAGAGATGATCTGATGCCACCAGCCCCTAGTGGCTAAGAGGAGTCACTGTAGAGAAACAATTGCTTCGTGTCTACAGCCTTTATGCCTACATGAGAACTTACCTGGTCTGCAGGCCAGAGTCACATGTGAGCTGCGTGGCTCTTGCTAGGTGTGGCAATCCAAGCTCATCTGGGTATTATGGAGTTTATACAATATAGAAAGATAACAAAATCAGACTCATATGAAGTTCATTGAAGCAAAGGAGTAGCTTCCAAAATAGAATGGGTTTGGTCTGGTCCTGAGACATTACATTGCATCCCCCAACACAAGTTATTCCTTCTTAGCATATGCTCAACGTGCCTGGGGTGGCACATCACCAGGATTCATCGTCAAATTTGGTCTGCTGGTTGGATCATTAGCTTCCCCGGCTTGCGCTGGGTACTAAAGGAGAGTGCAATGTGAATGCTGATCCCTACTCCCCATTTATTCCTTGCAAGCACTCTACATACTGAGTAACAATAAAATGAAACCCTGAGTTTCAACACAATGAGAGATAAAGGATCAGCAGGAATGGACAAGGAAGTGAAAAAATAATCTAGTGTCAGAAAGAGGCATACATGAAACATTGTTTCAAATGTCGGAGCAGACAGAGAAGAGTTTAGGACAGACTGAACAATGAGCAAACCTCAAATGGTTCAGATAAACAACCGAAAGTCTGGGTATTTATATTAACTGTATTTGAAGCTCTTCTATCTGCATCATTAGTCAGAAATGTCAAAATAACAAATTTTTCCTGCAAGCTTTCCACTTATTTCCAGTTTCCCATTAGCAGGGCCAGACTGGCAGACCAAGCATCTTGGAGAATATCTTTTGAGAAGTCTTCAAAGATATTGTGCATGAGATACATACACACAGCATCTAATATGGGGTGCAATTGACCACTAAGGTCATGAGCCTGATTTTCAATACACCCTTTCACTTCATCAATCCAAATTCTTGTAAAGTTTCAAATACAACAACATCTAATCCAGCAGTAGAATTTTTACCATAAATCTAGGGGAAAACAGCAATAGAATTCTATAGATTTGTTAGTTGGAAAATTCCCTAACCACTTACTATTTCAAAAGATTCTTAAGTTTCTTGGCAACCAATCTCTGAAAAATAGATATTGTTTACAACGTTTAAACAAAAAACAAAACCTTATCCTGATCTGCTTCACTCCTAGAAGTTTTCTTTCACAGTTTTAAGTTGCATCTGCACAAATACTGATATTATTTCATCTTATTTACTCATGGGAAGGAAATAATATTATTAATGCACATATTTTCAATCCATATAACCTACATTCACCTTTGGAAAGCCAAGAGAGGTCCTGTGAAACTTTTCCGTGCTTGAACTTTTAAAGCAAACTAATTAAGAGCAGCTCTCTGCAGCGCCACACCTACCCCTTCATCCACCAAACCCTCCCCACACACATTTCCCCCCACTGTATCCATATTCTCTCCTTCCACCTCTCCTCCCAGACAGTTTTAAAATCTCTCTCTCACACACTACTTCAAACATCTGCTAGTTGGCCACAAGTGTCACTCTGTCAGGAGGGTCATGATCTGCCTCGCCCAAAGAGGAGGAGTGGAAGCAGTCCTCCATGTCTTCTCCATGCTCATGCCCTTGTCCATGTCTTCAAGCCTCATCCCCTCTGCTGCTGGATTGATGGGACTTCTGTTCTCAATTGGAAGAAGGTGCCATTGGCAGAGGGGCTATACGAGGCACTGAAGTGCTGTGCTCACAACATTACAATGCTTTGGGGATCCAGATGACCTGTAGTTCTGTTCACATTGAGAGAAACCCCCACTTTCAATAGAACTTCTGAAATACTGAGGCTGTCTTGCAAACCCAACTCAATCCCAGCAAAAAAAAAACACATGTGGTCATCCAATTCTCATAGAATCCCAGTTCCGCTCCTGGCCAGAATCAAGATGAGATGTGACATTTGGGGGCGGGGGGGGGAGTGTATACAATTTAATTAACTGTTTTTTAAAACAATTCCGTTAAGATAGTTCTGAGTTTTGGGAGTGGTTCTTGTCAGTTCATCTCAGTTGGATTTCCCACCTCTCTTTTTAAACCTGCTTTACATCTGACAGATGGGATTAGTGACTATAATAAACACCTCTGCACAAAGGATTTGTTTTTGTTTTTCACAGAAGTACCAGCAAAGAAAAATAGAGCTTCACTATTACAATAAATCAGTGAGCGTATAAAATGTGGCTTAACTGTTCTTTTTCCTATCTCTCTATTACAGTACAGCTTCCAAGATACCGCATGGCAGTCAGCCCAGGGTTTCAAGATACTGAATACACACGCATGCACACAGTCATATACCCAGAATCGAAACTGAACCTAGTGCTGAAAGGCTAGAAAACACACATAAATACTGCTAGTCAATGCCATCCCCTGCTCGCAGAGTTGTGGTATTTAATAAGAATTGAAACCACACCACCAAATTCACTTGATGAACACCACCACCAGAAGGCATGTTTTCACTACTGTATCACCAAGCTACTCCTCCCGAACAGGATTCTAACATGGATATACCTCTCTCTGAGATGGGAGTAACCTAAGATCTGTTTTACCACAGATTAGTCAATTTTGGTCTTTATCATATTCTTTTCATGGCATCCCATTTAACTGCTATGGATGCCATTGTGTGTAATGTGTTCTGCTACAGAAATAACCTTGGGAGCCATGTCTGGTGGAAATCTGCACAGCTGAATGGAGCTACAGCTGGAGGGTGTGATCCTGGAAGTTTTCAGGTGGTAGTGACAAACTTTTCCCAGATTTCTCTCCCCCCTACCCCCATGATGCTCCTGGCACAGTCCCTGGATAGGATCCCCCTTCGGAGACCCTTTTCTCCCCTTTCAAGTGGCAGGCCTGTGTCCCCACTTCTCTACATCTCTCCCCTTGAGAAAAGGACAGAACAAGAATACTCACCCTGTCTTCTAAGGAAGTCCATCCTCCCTAGATGGAGTACCTATTATCGCCTCCTCAGATTTCAAACATCAGACCTTCACACTGTAAGCCTTCCCCATAACCACACACCATACATTTGCCATAAAACAGTGCTGAGCATTACCAAATCAGTCATATGTAGCCACAGATATAGATCTTTCCCTCTGGATCAAACTAGCAGGTCACATATGGGGAGTTTTCAAGTGTCCCCAAAGGTCTCTTGTCACCCCAAAACCTTTGAGCTTATGCCTGGGATTGGGTCCTGCTCTTCCCATTTGTCTTTTGTGAGAGAGAAGAGGGGTGAACCCACATTCCTCAAGGTGCCTCAACTTCAGGCCGGGGCATCCTTCCTACGGAAGCAACCCCTGAACAGCTGGGGAAATCAGAACAGGGCTGACCCTTTGCAAAGCTGGACTTAATCAGGTGTAATTCTTGGGCTCTGCTTTCCTAGGCTCAGGCGAGGAAGGGAATAAGGGCCATCCCCAGCATTGGCATGACCTCGGTGGCATAGACACTGACTTTTCTTTTGGCTGGTGGGTGCTTTTGGAGTGGGGGCAGGAAGAAGCAGAGCCACAAGGGAGAAGTGGCAGAGTGGGGGCAGGAAGAAGTGGATCAAAAGCAGGGCCATGGGGGGGGGGGGCGGGAAGAGGCTGAGTGGGAGCAGGGCCTGGGGCAGAGCCTGGGCGGGGCACAGTCTAGGCACTGGTGGCTCCCCAACTTCTTGGGAGCTTCCAGTGGCGGCGGCAGTGGTCCAAAGGCATCAGGCCAGTGCACCACCAAAGGGAACACCACATTGAGCACTTTTTGCCCTGTTTGGGAAGGCTTAGCCTCCTCTAGCCTCTTATACCTGCAGCCCATGCTGTGGCTTGCAGGTGCTGAAACCCCCCCACCTCACCCCCTTTTTTTTTTTTTCCAGTGTGTGCTTGAGCCCCAGACCACCCACAGCATTGGCACCTATGCCCTATGGGGTTTTGTGTTGATCCCAGGGCTGTTTATATGAGGGGAAACCACAGATGGCTTCCTGCCCCACAGAGCCTGGCTTCATGGAATCTATCCTTGGAGCCAGAATGACTCACACCTCATGGGTGGAGGCACTTCCCCTGCCCAACTCTGATTCGTGTATCTGCTTACAGACACTGGGAAGGTGTCCTGAGTTTCACAGCTTTCCCCTTTTCCCTCTCAGCCATTTGTATCTTCACTGACACCAATAGCTGCATTCTTACAGCCAGCTGTCAGTGCCTGATCCAACTCCTCTTGCCTTTACAGGGAGAAGGACTGGATTTTATCTTAAACTTAGAGTAATTTCCAGAGACACCCTCCAGTATCCCACCCCGATCCCTCCTGTGTGTCCATAAGTTATACCCTTGCACTTCAGCACCCCCCAAACCCTTTCCTGTTAGCCTTGGGGGTCAGTTCAAATTTAAGGAGGAAAGCTTTTTTAAACTGTTCATAAATCAGAGTCCCTGCTTCTCCCGGTTGACTGCGTGTCTCAATGCACTTTTTAAGAGGTTAAGAAAATAGAACTGTTCTGCCATGCGTACCTCATTCAGATCACTAGCATACTCAAAGGCAATGAGAAAGGCATCAATATCTGCCCGCTCTTTGAACCGGAGTAATGCCCCTAATGGAATTGGCACTTATCAGAGTAGTGTGTTCCTCCACTCCAGGTCCTGCTGAGTCATTAAACCTGGTTTGGATGGGACCCAGCTGCTCCTCTGACACTACACTAGAATTCTCCTCCTCCAGTACTGCTAGACCATCCTGGCTTCCAACTCAAGCATCCACTGACATCTCCACCAGTGATTAGGGTGCTCCCGTCACGTCCTCTCACCTCTTGAATATCATTTCTTTTCTGACCCTTGGAGTACAGCAGTTTAGCTAGCAGTGTCTTTGGGTACATCTACATAGCAACAAACAAACCAACCAACCAACCAGCAGCACCAAAATCTTAGAGATTTAGAGTCTTAGAGTCTCGGGCTTGCGCTGTGGGTCTAAAACTATCAGTATGAACATTTAGGCTTGGACTGGAACCTAAGACTCTGGAACTCTCGGGAACCTGGGCTCTGAGACTCTTCCCCCCCTTACCGGGTTTAATAGACTGGACTCCAACCCAAGTGTCTACACTACTATTTTTAGCCACACAACACAAGCCCCACAAGCCTAAATCAGTTGACCTGGGCTCTGAGACACATTACTGCGGATTTTTTTTTTTTTTTTGGCTAGGTAGACATCCTCTGTGTCTTTGTCAGTCCTTGGGGTTTAGCTGCCTCTCTTTCCATAACTGCGCTTGCTGACTTTTATTGAGTTACTCATAACTCATTTTCCTTATCTGTTCTGTCTTTGTTCCTAAGAAGAACAGAAACCACTTTTCCTCTACCTTTGTCAATACGTTTTACTGATGTTGCCACTTATTGCAAGTTACCACTTGTCATGGTCCCCGGATTGGAACCTCTGCTGTGACCCTTTTCCAGTCCCCCGAGTGCACCCCTTTCTAGTGGTAGGCCTGTGCTTCTACCCCTCTTTGGAGTGGGCCCCTCAGTCAGTTGCTTCCCTCACTAGGTCTCCAGGTCATACCTGTGAAACCTAGTGGGCCCAAAGGACTTGGCACCTGCCAGAGTTTTCCTTCGGGTGCCTGTGGCCAGTAACGGGGATGCAGAAGCAGGTTCTTCCAAACAAAGTATGATTTATTTGGCCAAAATGTACCCAGCACTCAGAGAAATGGATTTCAAAGAACAGACGTGCATACTGCCTTACCTATCCCTGACATTCCCCTCCAGCTCCTAGGCAGGCATAACATAGCCCTGGGTGTCTCCCATTCTCTTGAGGAGCAAGTGACAGCCTTCTTGCTGCAGACTCCTAACTACCAGTCAGTGTCTCTGTGTCATCCTGCATAATCAGAAATGAAATAATCATCCAGAGGTCATATGGTGCTTTTTCAGCCATAGATCTTAAAGCACTTCACAGTCTTTAATGTATTGACCCTCACAACACCCTTGTGAGGTAGGGAAGCATTATTATGTCCACTTCACAGATGGAGAACACACACAGAGGCCAAGTGACTTACTCAAGGTCATACACAAAGTCCATGGCAAAGCAGGGAACTGAACCTGGGATTCCCAGATTCTAGGCCAGTTCTGTAACTTTGCACTTCCCCTTGCAGCCCTTGACAACTTGCTCCCTCCCTCTCTGCAAGACAAATCTTTTAACAGATCTGTAGTTTTTCATCTCCAGATTTTCAGCCTTGGCAACCAGCCCTGACGCCAGAGTTGAGGCTGAGGAGTCTCTCTTCACAGCTATAAACCTCGCCATTGGGTTTGAAGGGATGATCCATATCTAGGTCATTGTTTTACCTGTCCAGCTTAGTTTCTTTAACAACCCCTTTGTGGTCTACCTATATGGACAAAGGTACACTGGGGGGCATATGATATTTATAAAAAATAATATAAATATTTCCCAGTTCTCCACAGCTCCTGCTTTGTCGTTTCCCATTTTATGAGTCTCTCATTCAGTCTCTTCCCCATTTCTTCCACTCAGCAATTTGCCATAAAATCAAGACCATTGGGTCACATAATTTCTTTGAAAGAAAGCAGAGCTCCTTAGGAATTACTTTCATTTTGGATATACTGTATATTAATTTTCCAAAGCAGACAGACCATCGCTCACATGAACAGTTTCCTCATCTTGAGCTGAGGCTGGGAGATTCTGATCCTGATAAAATAAATCAAATACACACTGGCATAAGCAAGCTGAATTTGAAGTTGATTTACTTTTGTACTTCATACATCACACCCTTGCACCATTTTTTGTAAGAACGTTGGTTTGTCCTATATGAACTGCCTAAAGACAGGTGGTTATACAGGAAAAGAAATAATTAAATTGGGTTTGAGTGTACTTAATAGGAGAGGAAAGACAAGGAAGCAGATTTGCTTCATTAGCTGAGAGACATGGGGACAGATTCCAGCACCTGCCTTATGCCATAGACTATTCCACCAGGCACAGCTAGGAGTAATAAAATGGAATTAAGGAAAGGGAAAATTAGGTTGAACATCAGGAAAATCTTCCTGATGCTGAGATGGATTTGGCCCCAGAATATTTTCACGGGGGCAGTGGTGAAAACCTCATCACTTGAGACATTTTGCACTAGTTTGGACAAAAGATGACAAAATGTATTGTACAGAACAATCCTGAATTAGCAAGGGGAAGTGATTGAATAGATCTCTTCTATCACTAATATTTGGGGTTCTCTGGTTTATTTGGCATATTATCAAGGCTACTAGAGGTTTCTGGGATCATCTTCCACTTTGTTTTAAAAGGGAATCTCCTCAGCATGACAGTACTATTCTCTCTCCCTATTCAACAGCTTCCATCCCAGGATCTCAAAGTGCTTTGCAAATAGGAAATCTTATATCCCTCTTGGGAGCTAGTATGAGTCCATGTGCTGCAGATAGACACACTTCAGCGATAGAGCCTCCAGGACCTTCCAGCCAACATTAGCAGAGGCCTCACAATAAAAAAAAAACCAAGTCAGTGGCCTCACCAGGAACTGAAATGACAAATGAGTTCTAATCCGCACAGTACACTTCTAAATACCAAAGGGCGTTTCTGGCTCTGTTGAATAGTATTCTGGATAAGCAGCTGCTGCTATTACAAAAGTGAGACATCATGTTGTGTCTTATTCACAGCTGTCACAAGACTGAGGGGTAGAGATTTTGAGAGAGATTTGAAAATGACTGAAGAGTGCTTCTTAAAATCAGGACACTGGGTCCAATTCCATTCCTGCTGAAGATACTGTGACTTTGGTCTATGTTCATTGCTCTGGAGTTTGCTCAGGGCTTCTGTTTTTCTCTCTCTGTGTATGGACCTGAAAGTCACATTAGCTGTATTTTATAAATGGGAGGTTTGGAGGGAATACTTGAACCACATTGTCAAATGAGTAGGATTTGGGACTGTTTGAGGGTCAAGAGATCTGGGCTGAGATTTTCAAGGCTAATTAGCATATTGAACCACACAACTCCCAAAAATTTCAACATGGCTGAATTTCTTAGTCAGCTTTGCCAGTAGCAACCTGAGGTTCTGTTCCTGGCTCTGCTGCTAGCCTGCTGTGAGAGAACTTGGGACAGTCACTGCTTTGTGGCTCAGATTCCCCTTCTGTAAAATGGGGAGAATGTTGGAGATCCATGGATAAAAGGTGCTGTACAAAAGCTAAGTATTATTATCATTATTTGAGGGTCAATATAGAAAAAAAGTTAGTACATGCTGACCACAGGAGTTGGGGAGGGGGGAGTCTGGCATTGTGGATGCATTAGTATCATATATCAGACACTCACTGGTATTTCCTGGACCAACTAAACCACCTTTGCAATCACAGTGATATGAACTGTGAAATCCTAGAAGCTACAGCCTGATTTGTTGAGTTTAGTGTGCGGATGCTGGGGGCCATTGGGGCCTGTGATAAAACAGGAAGTCAGACTAGATGATCTGGTGGTCTCTTTTGGCTTTAAACTCTATGACCTTTCTGAACCCTTCAGGAGCGATACTGAAACCATCCTACTGTAAGACGGTCTCCTAAAAACATCATATTGTGAAATAAAATGTAATATAAACTATTGTGCAACTTCACTAATAATAAATGCACTACTATCTACAACATCACATTAAAAAGTTACCTTAAAGGAATGTTCAGGTTGCAAAGTCAAGCATTCCTATAATCTTGATCCTTATTTTGGCAGATTCCTTCAAGACACTGTCCCTGGAGTACCTACCACCCATCAGCTCTTTTGGCTCTTTGCACTCACACTGGCTGTTACCAGCATTTGTCAGAGATCAGTTCCCCTCTAGCCAAGGAGCCCTTCACTGGTCAGCTGAAATTAACCAGCTAGAAGATATAGTTGCAGTTCTCTTAAAAGCAGATTTTATTGGAGAAGTACAGAAATGGAGAGAAAAGCGTGAAATAAGTGGATTTAAAAAAACTGTACTCACTTGTAACATCACTGCAGGAAACAGGTCTAAAGCCTAGTTTAGATACAGCATTTATGAAAATCAGAAAGTGAATAGGGTAACAATTCCCTTTTGTGACTCATAGCTGCAATACTGAGCACCTATCTCAATTCCCAAAATCTGTATGTTTCAAGCAAGTTGCTGTGTTGGGGAAGAGTCTGTGTATATAGGATGGGATTTCAAAAGCACCTAGATTTAGTTAATTTAGGAAGATGTCATTAGCATCTATGTCATTTAGGAACAGACGTCCTATTGTCTAGAAAGCTAATGGGACTTGCACTGCCAAGTTACATAGGCGCTTCTGAAAATCCCACTCAATCTTCTTTTCGTTCAGAATATTTGGCTGCCACCACGTGCATCATTAAACAACCTGATTCTATAAGCAGTTTGGAGGAATTAGCTTTCATGTTCAGATATATACATGTTTTTCCCTAATGTTGCCTTATTCTAAAACTCTCTCTTTTCCCACTGGAATGGTTCATCACAAAGTCTCTTCAGCTCCCAATTATCTTCCATACTTTTGGAGAGAGTTTCATAACCCTGTAAACTGGGAATAACTCAGTTGCACGCAGCCTAACCCAAAAATGCAAGTGACTGAGCATAACCAAATATTACAATCACTGGTAGTCTGCAGGAGCACAGATTACAGACACAAAGGTAAGACTCAACACAAATACAACATCAAAAGCTTCTGGGGAAAGAGGATTCTCACCAACACAGAGTCCTTCCTGACCCTCTGTCTCTAGGAGGAGAAACTGGGCTGTCCCTTTGAGTACTCTGAGCTCATGATCAGCCCAGGGTAGTATGGAACTACACCTCATCCGTTCAGATGATGTCTGCAGCTTTATTAAATGTTTTGTAAACTCCTGTGCAATAGGCCTGAAATTATTTTTTAAATGGTTCAGTCTCGAGCATTACAAAGCTGCCCTAATATTTTGTACCACTGCATATATCTATGAGGCCGTAGTAGCCTCTCAAAAGCATATCTCAGACTATATCTCCAGTTTCCTTTAGTGGATGTTGCATAAGACTCTAGAATCTCTAGATTCTAGAATCTCTGTAAGCTTTACTTACTCCTGGTGAGGGCATATAGACTCCATGTAATTATTTCCTCATGGCCCACATACAGTGTCAGGGTGGGTGCCTTTATTTATAGACAAACAAAGATACAGTTTTCCTTGACTGAAAAAGTTGGTGATGGAGTGGAGCTAGTACTGCTAGCCAATGTTCCCTCTAATTTTTGACAGGCCGTGTATGCAAAAAATTTCTTCTGTGCAAACTGTTGTGCTTCTGTGTAAATTTTTGTGCGTGCGGTGTTTCGCCATGTGCGTGGGGTTTAGGATCTGTGTGTGTGTGCACACGCGCACAGCTGAGAGGGAACAGTGCTGGGAGCATCAATGCCAAAGAAACTGAGGTCACAAATTAGGAGAGGAAAGGAACCATCAGTTCTCAAGCCTGAGAAAAAGACTCAGTTTCTTTTAAAAAGGAAAACAACCTGTATGTCCTACTCAGTATTCTTGCCCTTGGGATCCTGGCAAATGAGGGAGAAGAAAGGACTGGGGTCTCCTCACCTTTAAGAGACATCTGAAGGAAGGGTGGGCCAAGGAGCAAAATAAAGCGGCCAAGTCACAATGAAGGGCCTGCAAAATGTGCAGCCGCAGGAACACTTCACAGGAGGGAGAGAGTCAGTCTTGGGTATAAGGGACATCTGAAGGAAATCACCTGCTAAAAAACTCAGTGGGAAAGGGCAACTGTTGGTGGCTATAGAGCGACCATGTGCAAATGGTAAAAGAAATTTGACACAGAGATGGTTTTAATATATGCTCGTGGGCCAAAATTCATTCCTGGTGTAACTCAATGGAACTATACCAGCAATTAATTTGGCGCAAAGGGTTCTAATGACACATCCTAAACTTAGTGTTCAGAAAGATTATTTTCCCCCAATTTAAACCCTCTAAAATAAATACATCTCTTTAGTTTTGTTCTGATACTGCCAATCTCTTCACTCCCTGTCACCTTCATCCTTGGGCAAAGCACTTACAATAGCAATTCAATGGCAACTGCCGGATCTACGTACCTACAGCATGTACAATGGACCTTCCATGTGGCAATGAGGTTCATATTACTCAATAAACATGAGATTATTTAGTTAATCTTTCACAGCTGACTTGACACAAACTGAATATGAGAACTATGAGTTTGTTATTCTCACGCTAGCACTGTAGAAGCTGCCATTATACAGTACATCTGTTTGAAATTGGGTTAATAATTTACTGCTTTCAAAATCAGGTGAGACATTATCTGTAACACGTAACAAACAATCTAATCAGGTACTTTAGTAGATTAACGGGCAATAAATCTTAAATTTCTACTATTCCCTTGCTCTAGAAGAATGATGCAGGCAATCATTTAATACACAAGTGTTGAAAGAGCTCATTTAAAAGGTCCATTTATTACACTGAATTATTATTCCAAAATGCAAACAATGCAAAATTCAACTTGCCTGATCTAGAGGAACATAAGCCAATTTTCAACAATTACGGCAAGGAGTAAACCTCATAGGGGCCGAAAGTTCCCAAACCCCTATACTTCTGTAACTCCCAACTGCAGGGTTTCTTGTATCTTCCTCTGAAGCATCTGTTACTGGCCATTGCTGGACCACAGATGCACCATAGATCTGATCCAGTATGTCAATTCCTAGAGAGAGGGTCCAGATGCAAAGTTCAGTTCTAAATTTCAACTACCTCAAAGTTTGAGTCTAGAGTTAAGGTTTGAACCCATATTTACCTTATGTATCAAAATTATTTTGGGCAGGTTCTACACATAAATGAATCAATCACAATGTTTACAGTAAACAGCTTTATTCCAGAGAGAAGAATGCACAGAAGGTTTCCAGCATATAGCTACACAAGCTTGATGTGGGGAATTCCTTGACTCAGATTGCCTTCCCTTAATTAATTCTACATCCTAAATGGTAACCTGCCTGGCAACTGATTTCCCCCAAGCAGATTAATAAAAGGTAATTAGGGACACTGCAAGCCATGACAACTTGACACATTTAAGAGCACAATAATTAACACTCCCCGTGTCTTGTACAACACCACACATGCTGTCAGCACTTAAGTAATTAATAAACCAAGAATCCTGAACTATTCTTAAAACAATATTGTGACAGGTTGCCCCCAGGGTGCCAACTGGAACTGGGGTACCGTTGACCCCTTGACCCACCAGTCTGGGCTCCCTCTCACACTGTACTGCTGGGACAAGCTACAAAGCCCTCCAGCCTGCACTTTCATCAGCCTTCAAGCAGGTAGGGCCATACCCAGCTGCAGTTACATGCAAGCTCTCTGACCAGCCCCTGCATAGGAAAGCTACAGCCAAGGCAACACCGAGCTCCCCATTCACACACCCCCCCTGGAGTATAAACCCAAAATTATATGATCTTGTGCTGCGCAGGGAACTGTACAGTGTAAGCTCATAAAGTTTGCCCCCTCCCTCAATGTGGAGAGGAATATGCAACAGCCTTTGTCCCTGAGCTATGATTCCCACACACTTCACTCCAACTCACTGGTTTAGATAAAGCAAAACAAGTTTATTAACTACAAGATAAATTTTAAGTGATTATAAACGATAGCAAACAGATCAAAGCAGATTACCTATAAACAAATAAACAAAATAAACAAAACAAATATATACCAAATAAACAAAAAACGCAAACTAAGCTTAATATACTAAATAGATTGGATATGAATAGCAGATTCTCACCCTAAGAGATGATACAAGCAGGCTGCAGATTCTTAAGGGGCAAGCTGCCCTTGCTTTACAGCTTGGAATCCCCAGGTGTTTCATTCACAGGCTAGAAATCCTGTTAGCCTGGGTCCAGCACTCCCCGCAGTCCAGTCCTTGTTTCCAGGAGTCTTCTTGTGTGGGGAGTGAAGAACACCAGATGATGTCACTCTCTCCCTTATATAACTTTTGCATATGGCAGGAACCCTTTGTTTCCAAAGCTTGGCTCCCAGAGCAGTCTGTGGAAAAATATTGACAACCCAAAATGGAGTCCAGCATCATGTGGTCTGATCACATGTCTTTGTAGAGTCCTAGCAGCATTACTCACAGGCTGTTTGGAGTGTTTTCAGGAAGGCTCATCACCAGGTGAAGGATAAGCTTCTCCTAAGGCCTATTGTTTTTTCCTACTGGCCCATTGCCCTGAATAGGCCCTTCCCCACCCACTATCTAGACTAAAAGCAACTTGTCTAGTTGGCGTTACCCAGGTGTAACTACATTTGATATACAGATACATAGTGTGACGGTGCAAGGCCAGATGGCTATAGAAAAGTAGTGGGAGATATATTAGCTCCAGACTAAACAAATCCCTGGTACCAGGATAAGTGAAATGGCAGCTGCTCCAGGTCAATTAAGACACCTGGGTCCAATTAAGAACTTTCCAGAAGGCAGGGAGAATGCTAGGTTGATTGGGACACCTGAAGCCAATCAGGGGCTGTATGAAACTAGTTAGCCTCCCAGCCAGTCAGGTGGGTGTGCATGTCAGGAGCTGTGGGAGGAAGTTGTGCTGTTGGAGAGACTGAGCAGTACACACCATATCAGGCACAAGGAAGGAGGCCCGAGGTAAGGGTAAAGTGGAGCTTGAGGAAGTGAGGGCTGCTGTGGGGGAAGTAGCCCAGGGAATTGTACATGTCATGTTTCTAAAAGGTCAGCTACCATAGCTGATCCTATTAGTGTCCCTGGGCTGGAGCCCGGAGTAGAGGGTGGGCCTGGGCTTCTACCCCCCTCCCCCTGCCCCCCACCTTTGCCCCTGATTAATCACTGAGACTGGGAGACAAGAGACTGTGCAAGGAAGGATAACTTCTCCTCACCTCCCTCGCTGGCTTATGATGAAAATGGCTCAGTAGACTGAGACCCTTCTCCCTTGAGAGAGAAGGGTTACGTGGAGGGTCAGGATTTCCATGTAGGGTGGCAGCAATATTCAACTGGGCTTCACTCATGGACATACGGGGGGAAGGGGGGGGCAGCAATTACTGAGTTTTGCGATTTCTACAGGTGATTTATTAAAGGATTCGCTAGCCTTGTTGCACTCATAATGGCAGCCCTGCAAAAGGGGCCCAGTTCACCTGGTCCAAGGAGGTTCATTTGGCCTTTGATTAACTGAGGAGGGAGTTCACCTCAGCACCCATATTGATCCACCCAGATTCCACTAAACAATTTAAAATCAAGGCCAACACCTGGAATTTTCCCAAAAGTGCAGTATTATTTTATGTGGGCAACTGCAACTAACTCCACCCTTCTGCCTTTATTCTCTGGAAGCTTACACTGGCATAAAAAAGTTATACTACTGGGGACAAAGAACTGGCTATCAATGCAGCTTCAAGTGTGGCCCCACCCTCTGCTCCGCCTCAAGGCTCTGATCCCACTTGGCCTCTTCCCCCGAAGCCATGTGCCCACTGCTTCCTGCCCCTGCTTCCCCATGGTCCTCCCCACCCACCACTTGCAGTAAGAGAAGGCCCTGAAACAAACCCTTGTATCAGAGGCCTGGTATGAGACTTAAGGCCTGAGCTAAAGTAATGGTTAAGACTTTTCTAACATAAAGCAAAACTAAGCTGTGAGCCAAAGGCAGGCCCTACTCACAGAAGCTGGCAAGAAGGCGGCAGATGTTGCACATATACACATACCTAAAAGGTATTGAGCACTAGTAAGATAAACATGTGCCGAGATGGTACCAGAACATTCCGGTACTAACCCATTCCACATAGAACATGCAGACCCATCCTAAAGACAGGGTCAAAAGGATAATATGATGGATAGAGTTGTTTTGATGGAACCAACATGTACAAGGTGAGAGGTGGCACCTTACTACATAGAGGGGTTGTACCTCAGTACGTCAGGAGTGATATGTAACTTGTTTGTATCTGTGTATAAGAATGCCCCCTGAGGAGTTGTCTTTGGCTGGCCTAGGGGGCAGTGGAGAGTCCCGTCACTGACTGAGCTGGTTCATCTTCCAGGGGCATATATTCGTAGTATGTCCTGTAGGGTCTGCGGGAAACTATTACTGTGTTTCGTTTGACAATAAACCTATCCAGGTGCCTTCACACCTTATTGGAGTCTGGTTATTGGGGGTTCTCTCGGGGTCTGCTGTGCCAGCAATCTGTGCAGAGGCGGGGCAGCACGCAGAGGGAACACACGCACACAGCCAACTGTTATCATTGAACTGAGCAGAGCACCAAACGGGTGACGCCTGTCGACACAGCTCAATCCTCTCCACCCGCTCCCCCGAGACTCCCTCCCCACTTTTTTCTTGTCTTAAGTATGAGTGATAGGCACAAATGGTGGGCTGGGGGGGGCAGGAAGGGCGGAGCGAGAGCAGGGCTACGGGGCAATACGCTGAGCGGGGGTGGGACTTTGGGGAGAAGTGCAGGCAGGGCTACGGTCTGTGCGCCAGTGGCCCCCCCACTTCTCAGGAGCTTCTAGTGGTGGCACGCCAAAGGTGGGAGGCCAACACAACTCCAAGGGAGGTGTGTCACATCCAGCATTTCTTGCTCCATTTGAAGAGGCTTAGCCTCCCCCCAAGCCTCTTATACCCACCGACCCTGTAGGTCGACTAAGGTATCCAGGCTGGATGGAGAGTCTACCCATGCAAATTTGTCATTGAGGCTGAGCTGGAAACAATGACACTGGGTGGCCTCATTCCACTCGGCATCCACTACCAAGCATCAGAACTCCGCTGCACATTTAGCAGCTGGCTGGTGTCCCTGTAAAACTGACTGCTGACAGCTCCTGCATTTCCCATCAGAGGTGGCTGCTTTTCAGTAGTAGGTGAACTTTATATTTAGTTTGAAGTAGGCATTTATAAAGAATTTAGAGAATACTTCTGGATGAAAGGCACTATATCAACGTAAGGTCAGCATCACTAACTCCTCCCAATCCAATTTTATTTTTCTTTCACCTGAACATTTGAGTGAGCAGGTTTCACTGGTACAAGGAAAGCAAGCATGAGGAGGGCAAGGAGAACAAGAAAAATCCAAACAAAGATTCACGCAGTATCCGAGCCACTCTTAGCAATAGTCAAAGATATTTGTTGTGCAGAGATTGGTCTGGATTTCAGTTGAGGGGCTGCGACTTGCAGTGATGGACAGTTGATGGCTAATCTGTCATGAGAATGGACACAGCAGGGCTGTGTGACAGTTTTTAAATCCTGTAGAACTGTGCTCTGAGAAAAGACCATTGTAAATCAACCATTAGTGATGTGTGACACTGTAGAATTTCAAAGTTGCTTGACTAACTATTCAGAGCTCAGCCTTGGAATTTTAATTCTCATCTCAGTGCAAGCCCTCTCATGGTAATATTGCATCATTCACTCAGGGAACAGATACCCTAACACATGAGTTAGCTGACCAATCAGAACTAAGCAACAAGTATAAAGTACACCCAATTCCAATATTAAGCATTAAATATTGACAAAAAACTGTTCACAAATAATTCCTGAGCTTTAACTGCTACTTTGCAAAGCCTGCAGACAGAATAAATGTGTAACAATACAGTTGCAGTAACTAGCACACATACTGGAGAACAAGTAGACATGATTTTATTCCTGACCAGCTTTTGCCAGTGGTTGTCACTCATACTAAGATGGTGGCGAGTGTGGATCTCTGGATCCCAGTCTCTCTTGTCCACCTTACAGGAGCCACGTACTGTCTTTTCCATGATAGATGCTGGCTCAGAGAGATGAGGCCCAAGTACATTTCCATGCCATTAGGAACAATATGGACACTTTATCACACAACAGCCCCTGCTTTTACTATATTACTTTTCCAGTTTCCTCTCACACTTGCCTTTTAGCTCATTTCTCAATAGTCCCTATACCAACGCTATTGACAGCTGTTAGACTGTCTAGATGAATAAATATCATACCTCCCTTCTACACACTGGGAGTGAATCTAATTGCATTGGATGATCTCAGCTCACCCCCTAGTGGCCAGTAGGAGTTCATTATAAATAGCTATGCTCAATACAGTACTGCAGACATATGGCCCTGTTGAGCTCACCCAACTGCCATTGGACTTTGGAAACAGAGGACACACTGCCATTGGCATGATGGGCCCTACAGCTAGTACTTAAATGGAGAATAAATCACACTACTACCCAAAAGCTGATGTAATTAGATCTGTAAACTGTTGCTTCTTATTATAGCAATAATACCTAACTCCTATATAGCACTTTTCTTCCAGAGATTGAAAAGTACTTTACAAAGGAGGTAAGCATCATTAACTCCATTTTAAGGATGGGGAAACGGAGGCACAGGGAGATGAAGTGACTTGCACAAAGTCTCCCACTGGCAGACTGGGAACAGAATTCCCAAGTCCCAGTCCAGTGCTCTATCCATTCAGCCATCCTACCCTTCCTTAAAAGTAACCATAATCTGCAAATACATTTTTTAAAATACAGCTGCTTTAGACTGATGGGTTAAGTGCTCCAGAGTCAGGATAAGAAAGGGGCATGTAGCATATTGTTAAACTTATTTTCCTTAATGAGCACTGTGTTGTGCAGACTTCAATTCAGTCTGATGCAAAAGCTCATGCTGTGTGACTAGTCCACACCCAGTTTATTTGAGGATGGGAAGTTTCTTGGGGATACAAAATAAGAAGAGAATGAATTTGGAACTGGATTTGGATCAGAACGTCTCCAAACTTTTCAGGGCTCTGATTGATTTTAGAAAATCCAAGCAATAATGTTTTAAAAAAAAAAAAAAAAAAAGAGAGAGAAAGGACTTAATACACCAGAAAAAAATAGAAGCCCAGGCTCACTACTACACTAGTCCTATATTATGTTTGATTACAGTCGAATTACACTAGCATAAAACTAAAGTAACACAGTGTTGAATCTGAATCACAGCATTTAACGAGTGGGATGAGGGTGGGGAACGTTGTGTGCATTCCAGAGAAAAACCGGGAGTTTTGAATAAACACCAATGGCGAGATATGGATCTAGCTTATATTACCAATAGTAAGTTTTCTAGTAAATTCAGAACAATCAGCTGGTTGCATCTGGTCTGATAAGCCATAGATATTGTTTCTAATACCAATTTGGACAAGCAGGCAAACTCTTCCAGTGCAAGTACATGTATGCTTCTATGCAACAATTCAGTTATGTGAATACTCACAGGATTGAAATTTTCTGAGAACAATTGTGCTACTAAAACTCAGTTGCATAAATGTTTCGGGGAAGCAAACTAGAGAGTTGTGAACTGATTTAAACATCTGAGCAATTATTCTCTGAAATTTTTTGAAACTCAACTCCTCACCAAATTCAATCATTTTAGCATCTCACTCTTCAGTGCCATCCCTAACCCTTTCATATGAATTGCCCATCTCCTCAGAGTCTTTGTACTGTATTCCACCCTGTCTTTGAACAGGCCTAGCACAATTGAGCCCACATCCATAACAGAGTCTCCTATGTGATACCACTATTCAAATAATCAACAGAAAAGTTATGAAACTGGCAAAAACTTTGACAATCCAAATGATTTCCTTTAAAAAAAAATCAGATTTGTCTGACATGATATACCCTTTCACAAATCCCAGCTGTCTGACACTTATTGAACTGTACCTCTCCAAAGGTATTCTGAAGCTATCCATAAACGTCACCTCAAATACTTTTTCTAATATGTCTCTTCGCAATTACAGGCTTATGAGCTTCTTTCCTAACATTTCTCTTTGCAATTACTGGAATGATATATTTCCTGATTTTAAACAGCCACTGGATGTCAAAAGGGGAGCTAAGAGAATGAGAAATGATTGCTTATTTGTACCACAGTAACATACAAACATGGGCAGAAACTGAACTGTAGCTATTCTGACTCTAACTTCATGGCATCTTTAACAAGAACACCGAATTTATTTTCAGGGACATATGTTTCTATAATGGAAAAGGATAAAGGCAAGAAAAGGACCAACAAACCCAGTTGGAAGAATGCAGAGCATAAACCTGACAATACATTAGCATCTATGGACAGAGGAGGTTTCTCCAGGCATTGAAAATAAACACATTTTGAAATTTCTGCTAAAAAATTGAGTACTTGTGGCACCTTAGAGACTAACAAATTTATTTGAGCATAAGCTTTCATGATCTAGCTGTAGCTCATGAAAGCTTATGCTCAAATAAATTTGTTAGTCTCTAAGGTGCCACAAGTCCTCCTTTTCTTTTTGTGAATACAGACTAACACGGCTGCTACTCTGAAACCTGCTAAAAATTATATTTTTCAGAGCTGTGTATACTTGCAGATGGTGTACAACTCTCAAAACACTACTGTGTCCTATATAGGCTTGAACAAACATGGCCCTGCATGCTTACATGCCAATGGCTCCCACAGTAGACTTTCAAACTCCAAAATGATTTCTCACTGACTGGTAGCAACCTGGAATTTCAAGTTTCCACAGTGCAATAGGCTTGAAATCAAAGACGGTCAGACACCAAAATGAGAGCTGCACTGACAGTGAAGAAGCAAGTGGTGATTGCTACCAGCTAGTGAGAAATCATTTTGGAGTTTGAAAGTCTACTGTGGGAGCCATTGGCATGCAAGCATGCAGGGCCGTTAATCGTCTCCTGCTATGCAGGACTGTGACTCTCAGCAACGCGCAGCATATAGTGGATGGATTTGCAGCAATGGGGTTCCCAAACTGTGGTGGAGCACTAGATGCCACACATATACCTATTTTGGCACCAGACCACCCTGACGTACAGTACATCAACAGAAAGGGCTACTTTTCTATGGTTATGCACGTGTTGGTGGATCGCCAGGGATACTTCACTGACATCAGTGTTGGCTGGTCAGGGAAGGTTCATAATACTCACATCTTTAAGAACACAGGACTATTTAGAAAGCTACAATCAGGGTGTCTCTCTCCCAGTGTCGGGATTACCATTGGCAATGTTGAAATACCAGTAGCGATCCTGGGGGATCCAGCCTACCACTTTTGCTCCCTTGGCTCATGAAGCCATACACTTGCCAATTCAACAGCACCAAGGAAGGATTCAACTACCAGATCAGCAGATGCAGAATGACAGCATTCATTTTGGTAGACTGATGGAACACTGGCATTTTTTATTCACAAGATTGGATCTCAGTGAAAAAAATATTGCAATGTTTATAGCTGCCTGCTGTGTCCTGCACAATATCTGTGAAGCAAAGGGGGAAAAGTTGCTGCCAGGGCAATGGTGGAGTGGCTCTCTGCTGAGTTTGAACAGCCAGACAGAAGGGCTATTAGAAGAGCTCAATGCGAGGAATACAGGTCAGGGAGGCTTTGAAAGAGCACTTTAGCAGTGAGTCACAGTAATGCATTGTGGGGGACCGTGCTCCATGGGGCCCTGCTGTTTTCGGGCCTGTTAGGAATTGTGTGGTGCTTGCTGTACATTTATGATTATTACGCTGTTTGTCACTGAGTCTATAAGTTGTGTCACACTGAACAGTAACAAGTAAGTGCGTGCTTTCAGAACTGCCAGGCACACTACAGCATACATTTTGAACGAGTAAAGACCAAATTACTTTCAAAATAATAGAATGCTATTCAGTAACAAAAGCAGAGCAAAGAAATATTGGTGCAATTTACTAGCACGTACCTGAAAAACTTAATGGAACAGAACTTAACAAGGAGAAAGAATGTTCATGTCCATTTTACCTTCATATACACTGACCTATGAAAGCCACAGTTGCTGTATGTGAAATGGTGGCTCTCCTTAATGTCCCCCAGGCTGGAGTGGTAGGGGTAGGGATACAACCCATGATGCCACATGGAATGTTGAGAGGGAATGTAAGGAGGTGATGTAACGGAGATTTCCACAGACTGCAAAGAGAGGCGAGCCTTGACCGTTGAAATTGAAAGTCCACAAGAGTTTGCTGCCAGAGAAGCTCCATTATGTCCTTCTGCATCTCCCTCTTTTTTTTCTGCTGGGACTTTCTCCTGTCCACTCTTTCCTTCTCCAATCTGTCAGCAACGTTCACCCTCCAGGCCCTTTGCACATGGTCTGATGCAGCACTGGCTTGCAGGATCTCATTGAACAGGTCATCCTGAGTCCCTTTCTTCGCCTTATCTGACTCATGTTCTTTAGCTGTGGAGGGGGATCCCCTCAAGGGCACAATGGCTGCAGCTGCAGATGAAACTCATAAAGGTGCCACTGTCAATATAGTCACAATGGGAAGCGAAAGTGAAGATTCACAACTCCCTTC
This sequence comes from Lepidochelys olivacea, assembly GCF_965140295.1. Taxonomy (NCBI): domain Eukaryota; kingdom Metazoa; phylum Chordata; order Testudines; family Cheloniidae; genus Lepidochelys; species Lepidochelys olivacea. The sequence continues at coordinate 106,923,491 of NC_140417.1, forward strand.
CCTTGCTTCCCTAAAGTTGTAAACACCACATGCTTGTTGACACTTCTGCTTCACAGAGCTTGTGCACAGTGCCACTCTCTGCACCAGCCGCAGCGGGTATGGCCTGCCAGGGGTGAGGGAAACAAGAAGGGAATTGCTCAGTTGGATGAAACTATGAGTATAGGTAGGGCCCTACCAAATACATGGCCATGAAAAATGCATCATGGACCATGAAATCTGAACTCCCCTAGGAAATCTGGTCTTTTGTGTGCTTTTAGCCTAGACTATATAGATTTCACAGGGAGACCAGCATTTCTCCAATTGGGGGTCCTGACCCAAAAGGGAGTTGCGGAGGTGTGTGTGTCACAAGGTTATTTTAGGGGATTTGCGGTATTGCCACCCTTACTTATGCGCTGCCTTCAGAGCTGGGCGGCCAGAGAGCTCTGAAGTCCGCGCACCCAGCTCTGAAGGCTGCGCCCCGTCAGCAGCAGCGCAGAAGTAAGGATGGTAATACCATACCATGACACCCTTCCTTCTGCACTGCTGCCTTCAGAGCTGGGTGGCTGGAGAGTGGCAGCTGCTAACTGAGGGCCCAGCTCTGCAGGCAGCAGCACAGAAGGAAGGGTGGCAATGCCATACTATGCCATCCTTACTTCTATGCTGGTATTGCTTTCAGAGCTGGGCTCCTGGCCAGCAGCCGCCACTCTCCAGCTGCCCAGCTCTGAAGGGTGGCAGTACCGCAAACCCTCCTCCCTCCCGACAACTTCTTTTTGGGTCAGGACCCCTACAAGTACAACACTGTGAAATTTCAGATTTAAATAGTTGAAATTATGAAATTTATTATTTTTTTAAATCCTATGACCCTGACATTGACCAAAATGGACTGTGAATTTAATAGGGCCCAAGCAAAGGGCAATGGCACTGAATACTGGTCACCTTTTCCCCAGGCCGTGGTGATTTTAGTGGATATATCACTCCTGAGGGCTACAAAGGCAGACAGCACAGCTGCTGCTGGCCTCCTGAAGCTGCCTGAGCCCCTGTGCTGCTGGCCTGATTATTGCAATGGTGGCTGCTGAAGTGGTCACCTTCTGGTGTGGGAAAGTGTCTTACCATGGAAGAAGAAATAAGGCTGCTCTCCCTAGAAACCTTCGGGAGAGGATGGCAGAGTAGCTCACTGGAAGTTTCACTGAGATCTCTCAGAAGGATTCAAGGGACATCCCTGTGTAAACAAACTGCTCCATATGCACCTGCCCGCCCTTCCCCCTACCTGTGCCTAATTCTTCAGGGGAAAGCAGATAACTCCGACTCTCTTTGTTGTACTGCCACCTCTTCTAGTACAATTAAATGAATCAAAAGTCGATAGCTGTGTCCTGTGAAGTTGGGGGCACCATCAGTACACCACTGTAATGGGAAACATAATTATGCACTTACCTGAGGTCCCTTCCCCTACATCCAGCTTGCCCAAGCTCATCTACCATGACTGACTGGACTGTGGTGAAGTTTCAAACAGGTCCTAGATCATGGCATAGCTGGATTCCCCTAGTCACCTGTCTCCCATCCTCCTCCTCTTCCTTCTCCACCTCCTTGCTGTTCACGTCAGGGACCTGTGACTCAAGCTTCTCTGGGGTATCCATGGTGATCTGCAGCATGGTAGTGGGGGTCTCTGACAAGCATGGCATTTAGCTTTTTATAAAAGCAGCAGGTCTGCAGCTCAGCACAAGATAGAAGGGCAGGGAGCCCAATGGTTAGATATACCTGAGGCAGTTCATCCATTTCCACCTGGCACTGCTGCTAATCCCCGTCGTACCCCTTCTCCTGCATCCCTGTGCAATCTAGTTGTAGGTGCCACGTTTTTATGGCTGGTCCATAGCTACGTCTGTACAGCTTCTTCTCCCCACCCCCCTGGAGATCCGATCTCTCTTGTCTACTCCAAGCTGGAGTGTGTCCGGAGCATGTAGCTGGCATGGTCAGATGGGCAGTGAGACACAACAATGGAATGCTAGGTTTGCTCGCCAAGCTGGACTTTTAGGAATTTTTGGAATCAGACATTTAAAAAATTTGATGGGCTTTTAAAGGGAGCCTGAGCACCTTCCAGTCTCCATGACCCCTGGGCAGTAGACTTCACAATGATCACTAAAGCTGTCAGCGCTGAACATTGACAGCTGCTGCACGACTGTTCAATTCAACATAAGTGACAGTGTCTACACACGCACTGCGTCACCCTCACTACATTGACCATGGCTCAACGCTGCTTGGGGAGATAGTGTTACGGAGTCACTGAAACAGGGAATTTACATCAGTGGGAGGCAAATTTAAGTGTAGACAGCTGCATAGCTAGCCTGCGGCAAGGCAGCTTACATCGACCTAACTTTGTAGCATAGGCCAGGCCTCGGTTACTTTATTTAAGTACACTCAGCAGCATGTCTAGCTGATTTGTTATTTAAACAATTATATAAAATGTAGCAAGCTATCATCACCCCACAAATAAACCACAAACATTAATTTATGGAGGACCCCCCCCCAAGAACTATGCAAACATATCTTTAATCCAAACATTTTATAAGATATCCATAATGGAGTCAAAAAGCTTTTGACTGCAATACCACTTTCTCTTTTTAGACTTCTTAAACAAAGAACCATTCATCTATCACAATTATGAACAGGATTAAATGAATAAAATGTGTTTTTGCAAATATGATGGAACAGGATTGCTAGATGATAGACCAACCAACTTGCCACTAGGTGGAACTTATAGGATGCAGCTGCATTTAATACAGTATAGCAATCTCGTCACAGTCCATTAATTTCAATGGTGTGGGATGAAGGCCTTTGAAATGAGGTGCATTTTCCCCTCCTAGGATCCATATGCAAAGGGGACCTCCTTCCCCTGCACAGATACGCCTCATCTCATAGCAGTAACTGAAAATGGGAGACAAAGATGTGTTGTACGCTTCTTACAATTGCAAGAACATCAGGAGGGAGAATTATCTAGCAAGAAACCAAAACAGACCATGTCAAGTGATCTGCATATTAAAAGAGTGACATGGGTAAATTGCCACCAGTAATAGAATGGGGTTAACTTTGAATTTTTGAAAAATCCCTACCAGCTCTGTAAATTATTCAGCGATGTGTATGGTATCAATTGTTACATATGGAGCTCTCTGACTTTGAGACCTAGAGTTGCCAACTCTTTTGGCATTATTCAGTTTCACCAGTTTAGGGTTTTTAAAAAAATAAATTTACTAATGCTGTAACAGTAACCTCCTCTGTTCCCCAGAAATGATTACCATCTCACTATTTTTTTCTTCAGTGAGACTGAAGCCACAGGCTTCCCTCACAGTCAAGATGACTACATTTACAGATGGAAGTGAGGTTGTCTCTAGTAAAAATGGCCACCATCTCCCATTGTTCTTAGTAGGATAGAAACAAGTCTGTCCTCACTTAAGATACTTACCTCTTCACCGTATGTGGCTCCAGTCAAGAGGGTGTGGAGATCCAGAAAAGGAGTCGGAAGAGGAGAAGCGTAATAGGCATACTTGGAGGCCTAGGGAGGAATACTGCAGGGACAGGGGCTCTACATATTTTGGGGGATTCTGAGAGGTAGAAGATTGGGGGATAAAAGAACATCTAGACACTATATGGGAAGGAGAGAGGGCAGAATACTACAGGGCAGGGCTGAAAGAGGGGAAGGGAGGCAGGAAAGTGATCTGATAGGAGATGGGAATGGATTTAAGCTTCCCCACCCTAAATGCTAGGAGATGGTAAGTGGAGTGCTCCTCTGAGAAACCAGAGTTTGGGGGGGAGCCTGCATTCTTGATTGTAACTTTTCAGCCTGAAATGATCACACAAACTGATCATTGCTTCTCCTCAAAGGAAAAAATAAATATCAGGAGCCAGAGCAAAACCCATTATTTGTAATCTCCTGATTTGTAACACAAACTCATGATTTTGTGGGTCTGAATCATGATTTCTGAATTTGTATTAGGGTTGGCAATACAAAGTTCACTAAAGCCAATGTATACACAAGAGAGGAAGTGACAGTGGTTGGGGCAATTACACTCCACAAACTACAATGCTTAGTAGTTTCGTGGTACACATATAAATCTCAGCTATTGTGTGGATGATTCAAGGTTTACTTTGGAGAAAAAGGCATGGTTGGAGTTGGGGAGGAAGACAGGATATGCTAAATAGCTTTAATCATTGCTGGTCCCATATGATCTCACTCCACTTTTCATAGGACATGTACTACCTGCAAATCTCTCATCTATTACTTCAACGGGAATCCAGCGCATGGATGAATGTCAGTGTAATTATCCAGTATCAGTGGAAATAGAGTAAAATGCAAACCAGCAGGAGTAACTGCCATCTGAAATTCTTTCCACCATTGAGCTCCAGGGTGCTGCAAAGCTACGGCACATGCTTGGCATAGTTAATGATTAAGACAGATGCCTACCAAATGAGTAATTTCTGATCCACCCCAGTGACTGACAAGTCGGAGAGAGAGATAATTGGATGTTGGGTCATGTTAAGGAGCAGGCTTTTGACAGAGACACAAAAATGAGCTCTGCACCTGTGTTATCATTCTATCATGTAAGAAGATCCAATGTAATAAGTGCTGATGCAGTTTTGGGATATAAGGATTCATCCAGCAACAGGATATTCCTTACAGTTGTTTTGTCATATGCTGGCTGAAACGGAAAAGAAATACATCCACTCAGAGAAGGAACATATGTCAGAGTTGTTGGTTTCGGAGTTTCTCGTTATAGTTTCAAAGGCTGGCATTTTTCCATTTGTTTGAAAATCATAAAATTGCCAGATAAATCACTTTTTGAACATCATTGCCTCTCAATAGAGCTCTTTGAGTTCACTAAGGCAGAATATGTTTAGGGACACTGGTCATTGGATAACTATATGGTTAGACCATGAATTTAATGTTCTTCATACATAACTTGACCACGAAAATCACAATCCACTGTTTGAATCCATTGTTTGCCTCTGAATAGCACATGGTCATCTGTGGTTGGACCAAGTAATACCTTGATGGTCAACCAATTCCTAACCAATGTCCAAACTTGAACTGTAAGTGTACACATATGTAATTATTTGCAGTGTGGTAGAGCCCAGATGCCCCAGAACTAGGGCCCCATTTGTGCTAGGCATTGTACACATACAATAAAAAGATGGTTGGTACCTACCATAAAGAGCTTATAAACCATTTATATGATGAGAGACAAGAGGTGGATACAGGAACAGATGGAGGGAGCACCAGATTAGAAATAATGATATTAACTATTATTTAACAGTCTATAAGTATCTACACGGGGACCAAGTATTTGATAATGGGCTCTTCAATCTAGCAGAGACAGGCATAACTGAATCCAATGCTTGGAAGTTGAAGCTAGATAAATTCAGACTGGAAATAAGTAAATTTTTGACAGCAAGAGTAATTAACCACGGAACAACTTTTCAAGAGTTGTGGTGAATTCTCCATCACTGACAATTTTTAAAACCAAGACTGGATGTTTTTCTAAAAGATATTACTTCTGGGGGAATTCTGCATGCACAGAATTTATGTCCCCGGCAGATTTCTTTGCTTTCCTGCAGAAAAATTATTTTCTGATGGGGAAGTCAAGGGAAGCCATAACAGCAGTCATGTGACCCTCCCCAGCAGTATGTTTTGGGTGCCCAGGGCAGCTGGCAGAGAGGTAAATCACTGTGTGGTAGGGAGCAGGACTGGGGAAGAGCCAGCTGGTGGGTCTTACCCTGCACCAGGATCAGCTGCTAGTCCCGGATGGGCTGGAGAGGACGGCACTTCCTCTTCCCCACTGCAGCATCCGGGGAAGTGTCAGACCTACACCCAGATTTCTCCCCTGACTGTAGGAAGCTCTGCAAACACCCACCTCCCCGCGCTTTCTGCGCCTATCGCTCCTCAGCTGCAGGGGGAGGGATCACTGTACAGGGAGCTGCTCCCGAAACTGCCCAACCCCTGTGCATCTAGACCCTCTCATACCCAGACCCTCATGCCAAGCCTCACCCCCCCCCACCCAAAACCCCCTCCCCATGGCAAGTCCCACTCCCCCTGCAGCTGTACCTCCCTGACGAGCCACCCACTCCCAGATCCTCACCCTACCAAGCCCCAACCAGCTGCACCTGGAATCCCACCCCACTCCCTAGCATCTGGATCCCCCACACTCAGATCCCCCACCGAGCTCTATCCTCCCCCACACCCGGACCCCCCTGCGGAGTCCATTACTGTTGCACCCAGAATACTCCAACAAGCCCCTGTGCAACCAGATCCCTCCCGCACCCAAATCCCCCACTGAGCTGCCCGCAGGCAGACTGCCCCACACAGAACCCTCTCAACCCATACCTGGATCCCCCCCACACTAAGCCCCTCCACAGGTGGATCCTGCCTGCTCACACCTGGTGCTCCTGGCATCGGGGGGCAGGGCCCTTGGGTGTTTCTGAGGCAGGCCTGGTCCTTGTGCTGTGTCAGGCTTGGGGGCAGCCACACTGCTGAGTCTGTGTCCCAGGGGTAGGGGGGAGCTGCACAATGATCTCTCACCTCTGTGCAGCCAGTGGCCTGTGCTCCCCAGTGCCATGCTGGAGCCTTCACATTTATTTAACAAATAACATTTGCAGATTTTTAAAATATTGTGCACAGAATTTTTATTTTTTGGTGCAGAATGCCCTCAGGAGTAAGATATTGTGTAGGGGTTATTTTAGGGAAATCTATGGCCTGTGTCCAAACATGGAACATTATGATCAACAAGGGTGGATGATTCAAGGTCAAAACCTATTGCCTAAATAGGGGTGAACCCAGTTTAAATAATATTTTGCACCTAGTCGTATGTCAGGGGTTACAGAGAAACTTTTTAAAGTGAGGAAGGCAAACTACTGCAGGGGCAGAATGATCCCTTTATTGACCGTCAAAGAGAGAACAGTGTTCTACACAGCTCTTGTAGGCCAGTGGTTCATTTTCCTAGCTTTCTCAAGATCCATCCACAGACTGTAATGAACTCCCCCAAGTACTATGGATCATCGCAAACCTCGCCACCTTTCACTCCAAATGCAAGGTATATTTCTTTGATCTTTCCTTCTCTAACATACATACAGTAACATGTGTATGTATTAAAAAAATTCCAAAACAGTCCACTGCACACACTGGGGAGAGAAGAGAGCAAAAAGGTGACAGATATAATAACCTATACAGAATACACCACATCTTAACAGTGTCCCATAAACCACCTCTTATTCACAACCACAAGCAGCAGAAATTGCATACTTGAAAAAGCAGTATTACGAAAATATTCCATGCATTATAGCAGTCTTTTATTCAAATTCAGCATCTGGAACAAGAAGAGATAGCAAAATGAGACCACATAGCTATACCATCACTGGTCCATGACTCACAGATTAGGAACCTCTGCTGAAGGAGAAGTGTTTCAGACACTGTTTGCAGTATAATTTAATTTAAAAAGAGGAGAAAATGTGGTAAAAAATATAATTATACATGGAAGCCTGCCCTCCTAGGATAGCTGAGATACTATAGCTAAAGACTAAGCTAAGAAACCAGAGTGCAAACGCTAGGCTTTGTTTCCTTCAAATGTTTACCTTAGACTTTGGTGATAGTACATTGAAAAGTAAAAGGGATTTGGCTCAATGACAGAGGAGATAAGTACATTGAGAAATAGTTTAAGGTAGGTATTTGGTACATTTCAAAAGTAAAACATCCAACAACTTCCATGAGGCAAAATGAATGACACCAGAAAAAAAAATACTGTAGAATTATTTTAATAACACTAGGAAAAGACTGAAGTAGTAAAAATTTGGCATGGATTCTGAAAGGTTATTTTGTGTTTTTGTTTACAAGCCAACATTTTTCCAACTGTGTTTTTATCCCACAATTCTATTACAATGGCATTTTCCAGTTAAAGGAACAGCTATCCTATTTATACCTGAATACCACAACACACATTGTGTGCATGAGTTTTGTTTTGTTGAAGTCTTAGCTGAAAGAGTGACACAGAGGAAAAAAAAATGTTGACTGTTTAAGCAGTAACAGTTGTGTTAGCCAGTAAAGAATATATTGCATATATAAAATACAGAAGGAAAATATTATCATCTGGAATATCTGTGACATTACATTGGTGTTGTTGGCCAATACTATTCTTTTGAACAAGCAGAATGTTGGTCAAAAGTCTAATGTTTCCTGTACCAGCACAGACATAATGTAAGCAGTCCACTGTTGCTAAAAGAAAACATGAAATCCAGCTCATGTTTCTGATTAAGGGTCAATTTCTTCAGGAACCACTGTTATCATAATATCTTCATTGCCCCTGCGTACAACCATGTTCAGAGTATTGTCCTTTTTAATAATGTCACTGACATCACTGGCTGAGATTATTCCCTGTCCATTGATGCTTATAATCACATCGTTTTCTTTCAGACCACCACTAAAATACAAAAAAGGGATACGTTATCGCAACTGCCATTTTATCCTCCTCATAATGCGACTGAAGAAGAGAACTGAATGCTCACAATTCACCAGTACTGACATTCAAAGGACTGGATTCTAATCTGAGAGGCATAGAAGCAACAACAGGTTTTATGAGTTATGTGGTGACATGTATCAGATAGTTAAGACGAGGGAGTTTTATTTCAGCACGGAAACCTTAAAACCTTTCACTCAATTATACAATGTAAGAGCAATTCCATCGGAGCAACACTGTGTACAGTGGCAGGCACACATGGCATACATTTCAACCCACATTTCAGCCCACTCCAGTAGGGGACCTGTACCATTTAAGAGAACTGTATATTTAGCATCCCACACTGTGCTCTATACATAGCTGTCATAAATATAAAGAGAAGGGTAAACACCTTTAAATCCCTCCTAGCCAGAGGAAAAACCCTTTTAACCTCGCTGGCATCTGACCAAAATGACCAATGAGGAGACAAGATACTTTCAAAGCTGGAGGGGGGGAGAAAGAAAGGTTCTCTCAGTCTGTGAAGACTTGTGAACTACCCTGCCTTTAGGTAGAGAAAACTCCAGTTCACAAAAGACAATTCCCTTTTGTCTCTGCCCTGGCTCCCAAGCAGAGACAAAAAAACCCACTAACTGCTTTCAGCTTAAAATCTGCTTTCCAGACACCCAAAGGGAAAAAAAAATGTCCTTTTAAAATCTATGCTTCTGGTTCAAAAAATCTCAAATTGATCTCAAAATGATTTCCAGTTAATCCCACCGCTCTGCCACCATGTCAAGGTTCCTTCCCCACTCTGAACTCTAGGGTATGGATGTGAGGACTTGTATAAAAGACCCCCTAAGCTTATTCTTACCAACTTAGGTTAAAACTTCTCCAAGGTACAAAATATTTTACCTTTTGCCCCTGGACTTTATTGCTGCCACCACCAAGCGTCTAACAAATATATAACAGGGAAAGAGTCTGTTTGGAAACATCTTTCCCTCCAAAATCCTCCCAAACCCTACACCCCCTTTTTTCCTGGGGAAGGCTTGATAAAAATCCTCACCAATTTGCATAGGAGAACACAGACCCAAACCCTTGGATCTTAAGAACAATGAAAAAACAATCAGGTTCTTAAAAGAAGAATTTTAATTGAAGTAAAAGAATCACCTCTGTAAAATCAGGATGGTAAATACCTTACAGGGTAATCAGATTCAAAACACAGAGAATCCCTCTAGGCAAAACCTTAAGTTACAAAAAGACACAAAAACAGGAATATACATTCCATTCAGCACAGTTTATTTTATCAGCCATTTAAACAAAACAGAATCTAACACATATCTAACTAGATTGCTTATTAGCCCTTTACGGGAGTTCTGACCTGCATTCCTGCTCTGGTCCCAGCAAAAGCAACACACAGACAGAGAGAACCTTTGTTTCTCCCCCCCTCCAGCTTTGAAAGTATCTTGTCTCCTCATTGGTCATTTTGGTCAGGTGCCAGCGAGGTTATCCTAGCTTCTTAACCCTTTACAGGTGAAAGGGTTTTTCCTCTGGCTAGGAGGGATTTAAAGGTGTTTACCCTTCCCTTTATATTTATGATAATAGCTTAGTTGGCTCAATTACATTTCAAATGCAGCTCCATTATGACTCAAAAGTAAAGTGGAAAATAATGTAGATCTATTACACATGGACTCTGTAGGATGCAGTTTTATTCCACCCATTGTTATTATTTTTATTGCAAATAACACTTTGGAGTACCAATTATGGACCAGGACCTCTGCATCCCAGGTACTGTAAAAACACAAAACAAAAAAAGTGATCCTTGCCCCAAGAGCTTACAATGTAAAGAGACAACAGCTAGATACAGATAGGTGGGGACTAGATAAGTCAGACTGAGGCTCTTTCTACTTCAGATCCTCCACATTCTGTGCCGAGTCTCTTTCATATTTTATACACAAGAGCTGGCTAAGACTGCAGCTGGGACTGAGGAACAGGAGTGGAAAGGGAAATATTGTACATACCAGATTGGCTTGCCCAGTCATGCACAAAACTCTGGCACCAAGTCATGGAAATACTAACACAAGTAACCAGATCAGACATGATTCAACCTCTGAGCATACTCTTTACACAACCACACAGTAATCATACGCCTCTTCCAGTTACAGAGAAATGTCTTGCCCAAGTGCTTCTCTCAACTACATGCCTTGGCTAAGATTTCTGGTGCCCTACTCAGGACACCTTAAATGGGCTTTATTTTCAGAGGCCAGGTGGCTCAGCACTTTCTGAAAACAGACTCCTTTACGGTGTCTCAAGTTGGGCAACCAAAAAATCACGAATCAGACTGGAATATCTTGGTCCTTGTGGGTAGGTGCAACAGGACCCTGCTCTCAGTTAAAAAGTCTGATAGAATTTTGTGGCAGCAAGAGCTGTTTTGAGATGATATCATACACAATACAAAATGTTGGTGAAAAACCCAGCCCTAATCAAAGTTTGTACAAATTTCATCAATAAAGTTGTCTGTGGGAGGGTGTGGGTGGGTAACAATGATCAACATGTTAATATCAATGTGACTCTGAACTCCTGAAGCATTCAGATTCTGAGTGGCCTCACTTCCTAAGTGCTAAATTACATTACTTGTCTTCTACCTCTCTTCTGTCCCTTCTGTCTCTTTGCTAACTGTGTCACTCCCACACTACAGAACATCTTTTTTTGCATGGTCTCAAGATGCAGGCTCACTTTCTCATCCCAAATACAACCAAGTGTTATCCACTCAGGTCAAGAAGACAAGTACAAACCCCACACTACAGTACAAGGAACTAGATTATTCCTGCAATCATTTAAGGGGAGGCTCAGGTTGCAGGCACCTATCAGTGCTTTGAATGAGCGTTACCTTTCAAAAATGTTAGCTACAGAACAAAAAGTACCTGCAACTGCTTTCACTCCGCTCCACAGAGATGCCAGCCAGCCCTCTTCCCCTCTTCGAACAAAGATTATTAAAAGTGTGTGCCATGAAATGGTAATTTTCCAATGTGTTTTACACATACATGCCTCTTACCCTAAGTGTGCTGCACAGTAACCTTTGCTCTTTTCCTAGAAGATCTCTAATTTCATGTTTTGGATAAACTCTCTCCTCACTCACCTGAATTAAGTACTTTATGTATGTATGTATTTTAAATTAACCAAAAAGAAAAGGAGGACTTGTGGCACCTTAGAGACTAACCGATTTATTAGAGCATAAGCTTTCGTGAGCTACAGCTCACTTCCTCAGATGCATATCGTGGAAACTGCAGCAGGCTTTATATATACACAGAGAATATGAAACAATACCTATTCCCAAGACAGTGGGGTGGGAATAGGTATTGTTTCATATTCTCTGTGTATATATAAAGCCTGCTGCAGTTTCCACGATATGCATCTGAGGAAGTGAGCTGTAGCTCACGAAAGCTTATGCTCTAATAAATCGGTTAGTCTCTAAGGTGCCACAAGTCCTCCTTTTCTTTTTGCGAATACAGACTAACACGGCTGCTACTCTGAAACCTGTAAATTAACCAAGTGAATCATGGGAATTAATTGCCCATGTAAGGTGCTCGATGGACACATCCTCTGACCATGAAACACATAATCGCACAGGAAGCAGAAACACAAATTTCCCCAACCTGCCCTACCAATGTGTACCCCAATCGTGACCAGGAGAGATCATCTCTAGAAGTGAAAGGATGATTTAGCCAGCATGTCCACTCCATGCTTAACCTCTCTGCTGAGATCTGTGACAAGGGCTCCACTGTGATCATCTTTTTTGTGATACAGAGGGCTGCCCACAAGGGACTTGACTCAACCCACCAACTCCTTTCATGTAAGCAGCCAAACAGTTGTCAGATGGCAATAGTTTGGTTGATTTTAGAATAGTCAAACTTGTTGTAGGGGTGAAAGCATCTCATTTCCAATTAGTTACGCTGATGGTTGCTGTTAGAAAAAAAAATAAACGAAAAAAAGTCCTTTCACTTACGCTTCAGCTGGTGTATCTGGAATTACTTCAATAATGTAGGCCCCAGAAACAACATCAGGAAAGTCTTTATGGTGTTCCTTCAGCTCTTTAGCTTTGCTGGAAGAATTGACACCAATTTAAAATTATTTAGACAGAAGGTCATTTCACTTATAAGGAAGTTAAACTGCAAGGATTGAAAAACCTCAGTCACTTAACCTTGATTTGCTATGGTATGTTATACATACTGAGGTCACATATGGTACAATTCAGTTCAGATTCCTAAAGACTTGACAAGATTTTAACACTTTACACTTATTTTACAGCATACGGATTTCTTAATACTGATAAGTATCTTCCACTGGCAATAAATAGATGAAAACAAAAATAATGAAAAAAATCAGGCCATTATTTTTAGATCTTCAGGTGCTCCTTGAGAAGCATATTACAATAACCCATTTCAAGGTGACAGAAGCAAAATTTGTGGAAATGGCCACACCTAAATAAAATTACAGGCGGAGGAAAGAATTTATCTTTACTCACCTAGGAGTGAGTGAGAGCATTCGAATGCCAATGTATTTCTTTTTAGTTATTGCTTTTCCTGTTAGAAAGAGAAAAGAAAATCTTGACTTATTGCTCTTACCAGAAGTCCTGGTGGACTTAAACACAGAGATAACCAAATATTTTGATGTTGGTTCCCTACTGTGTGACATGCCCATTTTTTAAATAGTGCAGTACAATACCTTTAGCTTGCCGGTCATGTGATTCAGTTAAGAACTTTTTAATTTTATCAGATGGAATTGCAAACGAGATTCCAGCTGTAACTTTTAAAGTGTTAATTCCAATCACTTCACCATCCTGGAGAAATAAAAAAAGTATGTTAGTAAAGATGAAACACCATGACGAAGAAACAATGCAAGGGAAGATTTTTCTGCAGGAAGTCACAAAGAAAGTTAATAAGGTGTATGCAAAGTGTTTTTAAGCTAATTTATTAGCCACTAAACTTGGCTTAAACTCCTTTTTTCAAGGTTTTTTAACTTTATATTTTTAAGTTTAAACAAAGATTTTGCCATAATTAGAAAAGTCTGGGATATAAAGTCTGATATAAATTTCACTGCTGTAAATTTAGAGTAACTACATTAAAATCCAATATAACTACTCCAGATTTACACCCGTATAGCCAAGATCAGAATCTGGGAATGCTTCTACTTGCAATAAACAGCGCCTATTGCACAATTGGTCCCATATTTTCAATTTGCTTATTTCAGTGGCACCCTAAATTCACCATGAGTAACTTTATCGGATTCTGGGCCCTTAAATTGAAATACTAAAATATCAGACAATCATTGCTGAACTTGTACAGTGTGGTAGGCCAAAAGTAACTTTAATATTCTATCAGTCTTGTTGCATCTTTTTCAAGGCAAAATTCTCCTTTCTGATGCAGACTAAGTAGTTTCTCCATAGTGAGGACCTCCAAGCATACATTGTCTGGTGTGACAGACTCAGACTAGAAGAATATAAGAGTAGTTTTTTTGTTTTATTAGAAAAAATACTCAGGCAAGGTCTACAATCATCTGTCAATTATAGATGACTTACAAGAAACTCATGAAGCAATAAAATTAAAAAAATACAAATACAAACAATATCTGAAACACTTAGAAGGCAGGTATATCAGCTTCAGAATGAGCAGGTCGCTGTTCCCTGGATAGCCAAACAAACGCTACTCCAGGCTAATCAAGACACCTGACGCCAATTAACCAGTTAAGGTAGTTAGGCTAATGCCAGCACCTGACCTGAATTAACTGGTAAAGGGTCAGTTAAGGCCGTTAGGCTAATGGAGACAGTTGGAACCAATCAAGGTCTCACTCATACTCCTTAAAAGCTCTCCTTTCCAGCCCCCTTGGGGGAGGCCCCAGGTGAAAGGAGATGGAGGAGAGGAAGCACTGCTGAATCCTGAGGTAAAGGTGAAGCTAGGAAAAGGGGACCACGGGGAAGTGGCCCAGGGAATCAAAGAGCATCAGTGGTGATGGGAAAACCGCCAACAGCTGCTACCATTAGGGTCCCTGGGCTAGAACCTGGAGTAGAGGACGCCCAGGTTCCCTCCTTCCTCCCATGCTCTACAGAGATCCCCTTGAGAGGGGAAGCAGGCCTTGGTCCAGACAGGAGGCCAAACTGCACCTACAGAGCTCTAAGGAGCAACAGAGACTGTGGGTATTCCACCTTCTCACCTCCCATACTGGCCTATGATGAAAGTAGCTCAATAAGCTGTGACCTTTGCTGCTATACTGGGAAAGGAAGATCACACTGAGGGCTTTAGCGAGCTTCTGAAGCCACTGAATCTGCCTGGAAGTGTGGGACGCACCAATACAGGTTTGGAGCTTTGTCACACTGGCTATGCTGGAAGGAAGACAGAACTAGGCCACAACTTTATTCTTAAATATCTGGAAATGCCCACAAGACAAAATTGTACTTGAATTTGCTGGCAGTTGTTGGGCTGGGTCAGTTCAACATCTGACTGTAGAACAGACCATTGACCCATTCCTGCCCTGATCCAGAGTGGCGATTTTCTGCCGTCACAGTGACGAACGCACCATGAAGGAGAATACATATGGATACCACTGAACTTAACTTCAATTTGCAAAGAGCTTACATACTTTGACAAGTGCAATTATTTCTTAAACGTAAAATGTATGTTTAATATTACCTTTTGCATGGCATGAGCAAACATACTAGTCATTACACTCATTTTAAACTATGAAAATGGCAAACACTTGGAATACTGAACTCCTAAAGTATATCAGGTGACTGGCCAACATAAACACTGATGAGCAATTAGTAAGCACCCTGCCATGTTTATACAGCCAGCCAGCCATCAGAACTGAATCACTTTCTTTGGCAAAGTTCTTTCCGAACAATGAATTTTGTTGTTTATATTCTTTTTCCAACTTGTGCACATATGTATATGTTTTATTTCATTATATGTTTATGTTCTATATAAAAACAATAACAAGAAAGTTTAAAAATTTCTTTCAAAAAATGGTCAGGTTTAATATTAAACACAAACTTAAAGAATTTTGTTTAAAAAGAAACCCTTACCAGGTTTACTAAAGGTCCTCCAGAGTTTCCATACTGAAAATAAATTTAGACAGATTATATTTTAATATCTGTTTCCATGAAGTTACGACAAGCACAAATTTAAGTATTTTAAAAGAAATGTTGAAATATTTCTAACATTATTTTCCACCCTCTATAAACCAGTCGCAAGATAGCACCCCTCTGGAATCGGAAAATAATTCCCTGCTAACCATACCCCCTTACAGTTCAACTTTTTCAAAACTGAGTTTTTAATTCTTTTGCCAATAAAGCTTAAGAAAATACACATAGCAACACAGAGGACTTTAACAGTTTACGTAGTATTGTTAACTATCAAACCCAACTCCCAGGACCATGACAACAGCTCTTGAGGCCAAGGGTAAGAACACAGACGTCAGCATATTGCTTTGCCATGGTCCCACATAAATACAAGCTTGGATATTTGTAAAAAAATTTCTTGGTGACAGCGTGATGAATTTTTAAATGCTATTTAGCATCCAGGGAATACTCTTTACAAGTTCAAACAATTCCAAGTTAGGTCAGATATTTTATGATTAATTACTTGATATTGTCCCTTTAGGGACTTTTCAAAAATACTGTAGCCATGGCAGTTGTCCATGTTCATACCGATAAAAATCCTTTTAAACAATAAAATCCAGCAATACCCACTTTTCTTTGGGAAAACGGTTGACAAACTTCTAGCTCCAGCTAGAGTCAGAAGTCTAAATTGAATGGAACAAGGGCTATTCAGCTGTGTAGAAGTGACCTACGTTGATAATTGCATCCGTCTGAATGTAGTCCATATCAGAGTTTCGAAGCCCTAATTCCTTTCCTCCACGCTGGGTAGTACTAACAATCCCTGTAGTCACTGTGTTTTGGAGTGAAAATGGACTTCCAATGGCAACCACGAATTCTCCAGGCCTCAAGTCTGCAGATCGACCAAGCAGCAGGACTGGCAATTTACCCTATGCATAAATTATGGTCAGAATCATCATAAGATATTCCTTTGCAAATAAAATCTATACCGCTGAAACACACACAAACTGATTTCATAGAAAAAATGAAGAAACATGCTCAGCTATCACCAGGGATTTTGTGTGACTATGTAAATAATATCTCCATGAGCTTTTAAATCTAAGGGGTGTGTTCTTCAGATAACATTTCTTTTTTCCACATAGTATAGCCATTAAATCAAAAGCAATTACAAAATAAATTAATATTTGTGCTCTCCAAGGCAAATAACTGAACACACCAGGTTTGGACTTGTCTGACAGCTTCTTGAAATAAATTAGCAAAACAGCTGTAGATGTAAAATAAAATACGTGCATTGCTTAATAATACTGAAAAGTAAAATACAAAGTAGAGTTAAGGTACATAACCAGACGTGCAGGTGGATAAAAGTAATTTCTATTCTGATGAGGAGATTAAATCAGATACAGCTACTCCATCCTAGAGATTTTGGGAAATCTGGAACATAATTAACCCTATCTCCTCCTTGACATGCTGATCTCTTCTTCTGAGGGGACACTGTTAATAAAGGTTTTACAGTATTATTATTTGTATTATGGCAGCATCTAGAAGTCGCAGTCATGCACCAGCACCTCTTTGTGATAGAAGCTGTACAAACACAGAACAAAAATAAAGTCTCTGTCCAAAGATCTTACAATCTAAGATACTCACAACATGCTTTCTAACTTCTAGGCTGGTAACCCTATGCCGGAAAACCTACTATCCCTAACCGAGATTGCACTGAGCCAAAGAACACCCATTCTAACATCCAAGAGATCCAGGCATTTCCCTGAGGATTCCACTTCTGAAGAATTCATTTCACTCTTCATTGCTTTCAGTGAACCAAATCCAGGCCCAAGCAGCTTACCACGGACGCTATCAGCAGCAAATTGGCATGGCTGGTAATACACCTGCCCTGGAGACAGCGCTTCTATCCACTCAACTGACACATACGGCAGTTGGGCTGTGGAGTATGAAGGCAGTGAAGGCACGTGCAGTGCTTTTCCGATGTACTGGATTGAGAGATAAGACTGGGTTCCTTTCAGGCTAACTAACATCTAGGGAAAGACTGAATTAGCTGGCTATCTTATGGAGAGAACACAGATGGGCCCTGTCAGGATGAAGATTCCCATATGGCAACTGGAGAAGATTGGCCCCTTAGCCACCCTCACATTTATTTATATAAAAGGAAATATATGGGTCCCTTCTTGTTTCCACCCCTTTTCTCCCTCCCACAGGAGCCATATTTGGGTGACTTACTGAAATTCTAAGGCAGCAGTAACTTGCGGATTATTTTAGGTTCTCAAGAGACCCCTGTATCAGGGTTCATTTTGAAATGGTCACTCAACTTCCATATTCTTTATTCAACAGCATCCGTCTACAAAGGTGGCATGGTGGGTGGGATTTTTATCACCCCCCCCCCCCGAGTTATACCTATTATAAAAATACTTTTAATCAAACCGATATTAAGAAAGGGCTAGGCTGAGTAACTATTTCCATCTCCATTTTGTTGCTCTCCATAATTTAACTAGCTCTTTGGTTCTTGGAAGATGTTTAACATTTTGTAAACATGGCCTTGATCCTTTGAACACTTATGCGTGTGCTTAATTTAATCATCCGACAGGTCCCATTGAGGTCAATACATTACTCACTGTAGGGTTGTCACCTACCCTGGTTTTTCCAGGTTCATCTTCTCTCCCCACCCTCCTTTTATTTTATTTACTTTATTTTATTATTTTAAAAGGGTAGCTGCAGGTCCTCCTGGGACATGAACCTTCCCAGGTTTTGTTAGCTGCACCCCTGCTGCCTCGCAGCCCTGAGTGGCTGTAGCAGGGGGACCCACAAGGTAGCGGAGCCTGCACAGAGGGAGCTCTGGCTCCAGTGTGTCTAGGAACAGCAGGGACAGGATGGCGTGGGAGTAGCAAGTGGACAGAGGGAGCTCAGGGCTGGCAGTACTAGTCATCACTGCACAGTACCGGCTATGGGGGTCATAGCCAGGCGGGAATGGGGTGGATCTGGCCAGTGCCACATCCAGCTTGGTGAGATTAACGCCCGGGGAAGCTCCAGGAGCAAGAGTCCATGAGGGATAAGCCATCTCCTGGGGATGGGATGAGGAGACAGTGCCCAGGGTGGGGGGGGCAGGCAGTACCCAGGGGTGTCACACATGTCGTGGACTTTTGCGCCTCAGAGATGGCAGCCCTAGGTGGAGTCTGGAGGGCAGGCAAACAGGTAGATATCCTGTTTTTTTGTACCTAAGAGGGCAGATGTTCCTTTTTTTTGTACCTACGAGGCAGCAGCCCTAACTCAAGCACATAAAGCTGAGCACATACGTAAATGTTCATAGGCCAAGGGCCTAGATTTCTGAAATCTAGTTTAAACTACACTGATTTTGTTACAAGAGCATGATGCAGGAGTTATACTATTGATTGGTAGGATGAGGGAAAAAGGAAATCAGATAAATAAAGTAGAAGTCTCACATACACAGACCTGAAGAGAGGAGTAACCTGCTTGCTAGGCGTAACTTCCTCCTTCCTCAGTCCATTTTAAGATTCACTTCCTTGTTCTCAAGCAGCAGCCATGAAACACACCAGCCTAAATTTTCCAATCAGGCCAGTGATTCTGGATGTTTTATTTTGGGAAGCCCAGTTTGAGACACCTTAAAGGGCCTGATTTTCAGGGCTCAGCATTTCTTGAAAAACGGTCCCCTTCCAGGTATCTTTGCGTTGAGCACCCAAAACATGAGGCACCCAAAAATCACTAGTCGCTTTTGGAAATTTGGCTACAGCTAGTTTCTGGAGTCAGACCCTTAACAGTTTTCATTCATCAATCATTTCATCATAATTTCTTAGTTTGGGACTGAGAAAAAAATCCCTAGCGTAAAACAACAAAATATACAAATCTCTCAAGAATATTTTGCTTGGAATTTTTCAGTTAGGGTTTTATTTCATAAAGTATATTCCGGAAAATATTAAATATTTGTAACAAGAAAATAAAAATGGTTCCATTACTACAGTGATCAGATCCATATATGCTACAATGAAAACAGCAGTCCCAACTTTCACAGTTAAAGCTTGACTCACTATATCCTTTTATCTAACTGCATTTCAGTTCTACCAACAAAGTTTTACTGAGATGAGCATATTGTTTTAATAAAACTGAGTGCCAAACCCATAAAACAGGATAAGATACTTCATCTTCTGCAGCTTCAAGACAGCAAGAAAATAATTAACCAGCTGCTGACTAAAGAGATTCATCTGGGTAGGCAACGAAATAGGCAACACAGCAAGGGAGGATCAGTTTACTTTTGATTCATGTTTAGAAGAAACACTTTTAGTGAGTTAAAATATAGTATGATTAAACAAGCACTATCTGTGGGCCAAATAAGGGCCATGAATACAGATTAATCTGGTATTCACAGAGAACCTCACCAATACAACATGCAGGGCGGCCATAATTTGACTGGCTGCACTGAGAAGTACAAAGTGTGTGTAACGTCAGCTGTGCTAGCAGCCCCAGAGGGGTACTGTCTCGATGGTGATAGGATCATAGTCCTACCTCCTCTTTCGGCTATTAGTGCTGGAAGTGCCAGTACTGAGCACACTCCCCTAAATGGCTTATGACCTTTACAGCACAAGTTCAAGATGCTGTTGCTCTGGTAGTGTCACACCTCCCTCTCTGCCTAGTTCCTCTTTTGTAGAAGCATAAATTTGCCCTATGTTTGTATTTCAACCTACTTCAGATTTAACCAATTAGAGCACAAACTTTCAGTGGTATGTTGTAAAGTACTTTTAGAGCAGGGGGATATTTAAAAACAGATTAAAAAAGAAACTGACCAAAAAAAAAAATCTGAATCGACAGTATTCTCTTCAGTTAATTTTTTTTTTTTTTTTTTTTACATTATTCTGTTGATACTTCAGAGATTTATAAAATATTCCTATATAAACATTTTTGTAGCCAAAGTGAAATCTGGCAGTAGAAAGAAAATACATTATAAGCAATCACTGACTAGTGCAATTATTTTTTAATGGTGCTGAGTTTTCAAGCCTGGGCCCATATTAGTTAAACTTCAGTTCAGAATCTAACACTGTATGGATTGGCTGTGGATCATCTGTGTGATTCAACGTGCCTTCTGGAAAGAGTTAGACTAACCTTTCATTGGCTTAGAACAAAAAAACAAACTCAGAAAATTGCTTCCCTCTGCACACATTATGAAACATGGTTTTGAAAAGCATGTGTTCCCTATGCAGGGTGTTTCTCGATGAGACTGTTGTGTACTTTAAGAGAAAGCATTTTGAGCTTATGGTCTGTAACTACAAATTTGATTCATTATTATTATTTGTCAAAATTATTGAAGTTGCATCAGCGTACATAGTTAATTTTTACCCTTAATGAAGCTCTGTGGATGTAGGGGATGATCCATGCAGAGCTTATTGCAAGCACCCTAGACTGCAAAGAACCCTAGGTAAAGTTTTCAAAAGCACCTAAGTGGCTTAGGAGCCCAAGACTTTCAGATCACTGAAAATCAATAACACTTTTCAGAATGTTAATCCTTATCTTTCATTTCTCAGTATAGTGTCACAGACACCTACAGCATTATGCAAATGTTAATTTATAAAAAAAAAAGAGAGAGATAGCAATTGCTAAGTGTCAGTACATGTAAATGCACTCATTATAGTCCATCAATTTTGTAAGCTACCTATGGTATGCCATCTTTACGTTCCACAGCCACAGTGACAACTAACAGTATTTCACTTCTTGAAAACAAACAAGAATTTAATCCAAGTGGTAAAAATTATCAACTGGAACTAGGGAAAAATGCGACTAAAATTAGTAGACCTCGTTAGAAATGAATAATAAGATGTGTACAACACACCTGGTCCACATAAAGGATCTTGTTCCAGCCTACAAGAGGATTCTTATAAAATACAAGGCATTTTATAATTCAGTAGTTGAAACAAAACTATAAAAGGTGCCCTCCACAAGCTCCAGTTAACAATCCTTTCTCATGATGGCTGGAGTATGAAAACACCACTTAGTAATTCAAGCTTAAGCACTTGTGTCCACGGGCCTCATGAAACAATTAATAAATTGATTCATTTTTCTTTTTATCTATCACCAGCAGGTCGTAGATCAGCTTACTGTCACAAAACAGTCTATCGGAGATAATCACTTCAAATTAACTACAGATATGCCATGATGATTAATTAAAATCCAGCATTAACGCATCTGCCTTGCAGCATAATGCAGTGAATAAAGCACATGGCTGAAAGCTAAACACTCTAGTTCTAATCCCACCTCTGCCAGTGACTCACTGTGTGACCTCGGGCAACTCTGGTAACACAACAGTATAAACATGCGAGTACACAGTCTGCAAACTAACATATGACTAACCATGTAAACCCATAATTCACGATTATACCTTCTCATAGGATAAACCATCAGTTAGAAATAATATCTTAGCACTTTTCATCCCACTACTTTGCACATTTTACAGGCTATGGGTTCAACCCTACAAACTCGTGGTACACAGAACTTCCACTGAGTATAATTTGAGTTCCACAGTAGATTTACAGGACTAAGTTTATATCCCACTACTTTCATTCACCACTGAAATGCAACTCTCTCTTCTGTGGATTTCAGCAGCTGTTCAACTATGCACAGTAACACTACCCAATGGTAACTTTATCGCAAGGATGACAAACTCTGTACCCTGATAGCCAGATCCTCAGCTGGTGTAAACTGGCTATGGAGCCACACCAACTTAAGTCAATGGAATTTTGCCAAATTGTACCAGATAAGGATTGCACCCTGAAACTAAGGGCAGGGAATCTAGACAGGCAGACTGTAATAATCAGTCAGAATTTGCCTAGTACACTGGGGTTAAAAACATAAGAGATAACAGTCCAACCAGAAACATACAAGGATATTTCAGTTAGAACTTAAACCATAAGACACGTGAATGCATCTGGGTGGGGAAAAGCATGTTGACTTCTCTCTTTTTATTCTAGAATCTGCTAAATTCACAGAAGGAATGTGATGAATCTGCACTCAGTGGTTTTGGAGCTCCGTAAATCAGTGAAGACGGGACAACATTCTGATTTATGCTGAGATGTGACATATAGTCCCTTAATTTGTTTTTAAGTGGAAAAGAAACAGATGCTTGTATATTTGCATCTACAAATTCAGCTGTCACTTCAACTTTTGCAAAAAAAGATACAACTCTGAAAGTCTTGGGAACTGCCTTTCTATTATAAATATGGAATTCAATTAAACTTGCAGAATAAATTACACCAAAAAATACAAAGGCCTTACCATATTAAAACAAGAAATGTCCTTTACAATCGATGAATTCCTTGACAAAATGCCGAAGAAAACAAAATACTTCCAATTTTGGATAGTTTCACAGCTTGTAGTATTTTCACATATTTTAAAAAATTTCCATCAGATAAAATCTGATGAGCTTGCACAAAGGACAAATAATATTTCATGATGTCATTGGGATTTAGGTCATCTAACAACATATAAACATTAACCCTAAAACATATAATACAATCAATACTGAAATAGGAGCACAACTGCATCCAGTATACTCATCCTCTACGCTAGGATAACTGCAGGTTCAGCATCCGAACAAATGATTATGTTGATAAAAAAAACAAGAAAAAGGTGAAAAGGAAAGATCAAGTCTTAAGATCGGGAAGGAGAAAAAGGAAGTGAAAAAAGATGGAAAGTAGTAAGGCAAGGGGGAACTTGATAAGGCGGAAATTAAATATTGGGGGAAAGAGAGATGCTCGGATTTGAAGAAATTTGTACTTGTATTTCACTTGTTTCCTTTTAAAGAAAAGTGTTACAAGAACTGTGAAACATACAGTCCATTGGAATTTCTTATTCTTATGGGTCTCTCAGCAGAGACAGCTTAATATACTTTGTTCTTTTTGTGAACCTTTAATTGAAAGCATCTTGCTTTGTTGTTTTGGCAAACAGTGGGTCTTAGAAAGAAAGTAGCCCATGCTACATGGTTGTATTTTCATAGAAATCTTTCACATTGCGTTCAATATATTTAAAAAAACAAAACAAAAAACACCACACCCTAATTTCTACTGACAAAGGAACTGATAAAAGACATGTCCCCAGATCCATCCCCAGTGAACATACTCCTAGATTCTCATACAAATATTGCAGGAAACTCTTCTCTGTTTGATAAAGCCTAGCATGTGGTGGGTATTATTGCAATCTAAAAACAATAAATCACCAACGCTGCCACCTGAAAGCACTTCACGGATTGCCTTTGTTCCTCCCGCCGACCCCCGCCACCACCTTTCATTTGTGTGTGTCATTTAAGATCTCCTGGAACTACCATGAGGGTTTTCTAGTGGTAGACTCCTGCAAGGAAGCTTTATAGTATTCAGTTTTGTATTTCAAGTAAAATAAGCATTGATTCCACATGTTTTTAAAAGTCACTTACATCTGAAGCTCAATTAGTTTGTTTTCAAAGATGCTGGCTATTAAAATATTTATGCATAAATAGAAAAAAATTGCTTTTCTGCTTCCTCCAGTTTGTGCACACAGAGAAAGCCAAATCCCTTCTGCACACTGACAACCTGTGGTGCTCCAAGGAAAGTGAAATCTGATTGAAAGGTAGGCAAAAAGGAGAGAGAAATGAGGGCAAAAGTTCTGATTTACTTTAAAGCCCTGTAATGAGTAGGTTTGAAGGAAGTTAAAGGTCTTTCATCTGTATTTTCTTTCATAATGTAATCTACCCATTTCCTTCTGCCAATGCAGCATTGCTCCCTAGTTTATGGGCCAAATCTTGTCAATGAAGCAAAGCCCAAATGACTGGGGTGGTGCTGAGAAACGAGAACACTGAGCCCATGTAGCCATGTCATAGCTGCAATTACAGAGAATAGCGTAAGCAGACCAGTGTTGGGCTTCTCTGTGGTGGGGTTGGCTCCCAGAGTGTACACCCGCGGCCCACCCACATTGCTCCCTTGTGGAGTGAGCTGAGAAACCTGCCACAGAGTTCACTTCTAGGGCATACAGTCATCAGGGGCTCGCCTCAGTTTTGACACTGAGTAGCAAACATGCTTTTGCTTCCACTGTTTGACGGAGCACAGGATTAGTCCAACAATCCCAAGTGCTTTGCCCAGTTTGGTTTTGCTGAAGACAATCTAACCAACCCCGTCATTAGGAAACACAACTTGTTATGCAACCTTACTTTTCCTGTGCTATGCCTGTCCCAGTTACTACCCATTAGACCACCCCAAAAGCTTCTCCTTTCTTGGCATTTACAACTTCCAAATATTTGAAGGCAGCTATATGCAATCATTTAACCAAACCGTAAATATTTCTCTGAAAATACTCGACATAGTTCAGCCATCTAGCTCATAAATCATTTTGTTGCTGTTCTCAGAATGCCATCCAATTTGGCAACAATTTTGAGATGTTGCATTCGAGCTGCAGTCTCACCAGTGCACTATTGCTCCTCCAGTCTGGAACAGAATTTCTGCCTGCACAGGCTCAGAAGTGCAGCGCGGCTGCCTTTTTTTTTTTTCTGGGGCCTTATTACATCACAAGATCATATTCGGTAAGCTGTCTGCTACCACTCTTTGGGCATGTCTACATTTACCTCCAGAGCGATCAATCTAGCTGGGGTTGATTTATTGTGTCTAGTGAAAACGCGATAAATCGACCGCCAAGCGCTCTCCCATCGACTCCGATACTCCAGCGGAGGGAGACGTGCAGGCGGAGTCGACCTACCGCAGTGAAGACACCAGAGGCAAGTAGATCTAAGTATGTCGACTTCAGCTACATTATTCACGTAGCTGAAGTTGTGTAACTTAGATTGCTCGCCCCCCCGCCCCTAGTGTAGACTAGACCTTAGACCTTTTTCAGCATTACTGCTTTCCAAATCTCTCTCTTCCATTGAGTATCATGAGTTTGGAATTATTTTCCCAAATATTATATATTGTTTGGGGGCTTTTCTGGGGTTGGCTCTGATTTAATTTCCTATCTTTAATGCTTTAGTAATTTAACTGTATTTGACCACAGACATTCTTATTAATGCAAGGTTTCTTTTTTTCTAGGCCATAACATAATTAATGGGCAGAAGAAGAAAACCCCCAAAGAGATTTGTTTCTCACTGATTTCAAGTAGATTTTCAATAGAGAAATAGGTCAGTCAGTGAAAACCAGTTCCATTCTACTGGTGCCTAATATCCTATCTAATTTCCTATTCCACTCAAAAAAGCCACATTACTTCAAACCAGTCTGTCTTCAGTCAGAAGTGCATTGTTTAAAGGAAAATAGCATGCACATTGCTGCAAGAACTTAACTATTTTGGGAATACCAACTGGTAACCTGGACTCATACCTCAGGTCTATCTGTTTCTGCCACAGACACATTTTTGTGCCTTTCAGAGCCTGCCTTAACATGCTAGGGCAGAACACAGTTTATTCTTCATCTTTGATGTCGTCTTCAAATGATCTATCTAAAGGAAGGTAGGTTACCTCCGGCTTAGAAATTAAATTGTTGGATGGGTGTTTTCATGTCACATCAGGATTTGAAAGGATTATAGCAGAATCTTTAATCAAGAAATCAGTTAAAATCTGAATAAATTTGACTAAAGTAAATTTGAGATTTTTAAACGGCTTTTACGGATCTAAAGGTTGCGTGACATTTAAATGCAGAAGGATACATAAACACTAGTTGTGCGCATAAATGAAAGTGTTTCATGAATATTCAGATTGAAAGTCAATTTTTTTAGTTGACTGCATTTGTGACCTTTTTATTTTCACATTCCATCATCATTCAAGCTTCTCAGCATGAACACTGATGAAGAATGAATTTTTAGCTTGATGTTCACCAAATACAAATGTACTATTATTTGGACAACAAATGGAAGCACCTAGAGGCCTCAGTCAGGATTGGGTTCCCACTTCTGCTGTGTGTTTGTACAACTCATAGTGCAGACAGTTCGTGCCCCAAACAGCCTATAAATTAGAATATATACATTAGATTGCGAATTGTCAGTGTTACTATCTGTGCTATACGGTGTTAGCTACACAAGTCATCTAACCACCAAACAGACAATACCATGTGCCTTATGTAACTAACCAACACAGAACAATTTGGGTATATTATAATTAAATATAAAATTCAAAATGCACAATGTACTGATGAATTACATAAGTCACATGGTATTGTTTCTGTTCCCTGCTTGGACAGCGTAACATACCATGAATTTGGAATAGCAAATTGCAAGTTACCAGTTGATCAACAATTATTTGCTGGAGAAAGTTGCAAAAAATGAACTGGAATAAACTGTTTGTGGATATTGTGCAAACATTTTTTTTAAAAATGGCACTGATGAAATAATCTACTAGCTATGAATTGTAACTAAGGTGTAATAAAAATCATGGATAACCTCTGTCAGGATATCCAAACAAGTTAACTTCCTGCTGTATATAACTAGAATTATTGTGCTTTATGTTTTAGGAGCATACTGTACTCATGCATCTCTTTTTTTCCTCTTTCTAAAAACCAATGTACAAACCCCAAAGAGACCCCGGCACTTAGCTAGCAGATATGCTCATCTGCCATTTCCTTATTTATCTACTCCAAGGGACCATAAACTCATGTTCTTATGTAGCGAGACTGCCTCCCACTCTTCTTGTTTCCAGCTGCTTCTACAGCCTCCAGGCTCTTCCTTCCTAGGCAGCCCACCACCCTAGAGAGTTGTAGAAGCAGCTGGAAATAAGAACAGCCAGCCAGCTAGTTCTCCATGGACCACCATCGAACTGTTCTGCAGAGCAAGTCCTTACAACGTTTAGCATGTGTGGCTCTGCAGAGCTGAGTATTTTTCTTTTCTAAAACTACTCTAATCTCACTCCCTGCAAGTGCTAATGAAATCCAGGAGTCATATCTATTAGGTGTGGGTGGCAGTGGAAAGAACCTGTCCTGAGAAAACTCAGTCCGCCCCACCTCACATCCTGCCACTCCTCTCCATTGTCTTCTCTTTCCTTTCTTCTCCTCTTCCACCTACCTCATCATCTTCGCCACGCCTTTTTCTCACCATCCTCTTTTCCGTCTCTTACTCCTGCCCTGCCACCTTTCCCACCATTTTATAGCCTATGTTCTGCCTTTCCATTACATTATCATTCTATTTGCTCACACTTCCTCTTTTCCTGCTATCTTCTCCTTCTCCCATCTCACTCGACTTGACAGTGTCTGTTCTCACCTATAGTATCCCCTTTCCTCCTTCCCATTGCCCTGTCACTATTTCCAAAGAACAGGTTTGCATTTGATTATCTTAACCCATAAATGTACAAAGAAGAATTTAAGACTTTCAGATTAAGTTGGTAGATACGCAAATGAAGGTGAAGCCAAACTGTACCTGCAAGTATGGAGTGAAACAACGTCTGTATGTGTATGTCATAGTCATTTGATCCAGTGAAAGTCAGAAAGACACAGGAAAGAATGTTTGGGTACAGTAAAGATTTTGCAGGCAAGCTGCTGGTAAGAGCAAAAGGAACTTTTAAATGTTATAGGTAGGGAAAGCATGTTGTATCATTTCATAGGATGAATTAGACAAGAGTTCCGAGTTGACTGATGTCGGCTATTTTAATGAACTCTGGACTGAAATCCTCTGACCTTGATGTGGAATAGATTAGAACTAAAAACACTGGAGGAGCTACACATTTTTGAGTCATGTGTTTCAGATGATGCCTACTTGCCTGCTGTATTTATGTTAATATTCTTCCTAAATATGGTTTGCCTTCTTACACTGGATGTATGAAGTTCATTTAAATAGGAAGCCCAAACAAGTAAACAGTATGATAAGCATCTCAAGCAATCATCTGAATCCAGCAACATTTAAATTATACAATTAAGTTCAAATAAAATGTAGCATTTTTGCAGATAGGAAGAATAGTGTTGAAAATCTTTGCCTTTGCTTTATTCACAAGTCCACATTCAATGGAAGAGTGACTCAGTATTCTTCCCAAAGAATGCTTTTGATCTGGGTATATTTTAAGCAAATTTTTATAAAACATGGTACCAAATATAAATATTGTCCATTTTAACATTTGGTGTTAATATAGCATGTTCCATCTGAGGATGTCAACATGTTTTATAAACTCTAATTGACAATTTCACAATATGTACATGAGATATGTACTGCTATAGCCCCGTACCAGCCAGAAGACAAACTTCCTCTCCTGGCTCTAATGATTACACTAGCCTGGGTTAACCATTTAGTAAACTATACTTTTCTTTTTGGGAGGCCAAATACCCTTGCTTTTATAATGTACAGAGTTTTTGTACAGAAGAACGTAACTACCAAAATTCACTGTGACACAGCTTTTAAAAATCTATTCATCTTGTCAGATCACACAGATACATTATGGTCCATGCCATTAAGCTGTGTTTTCTGTAAACATTACAATCAACCATCACTTTTAGAAATAATATAGTGTAGCAAGAGAAACTGACAATGTCTTGACTCACCTGAGTGTCTATTTTAATTAGTGCAATATCTGCTTTTTCATCAACATCTTTAATTTTGGCTTCGTATGTTGCACCATTCTTCAGCTCCACTTTTACCCTATGTTTATTGGTAACTACATGGGCATTTGTCACTATTAGTCCATCTTCTGAGACAATAAAGCCTGAACCACTAGCAACAGGAACCTCCCTCTTTGTAAAAGGAAGCCTAGAAAATATGGGAAATAAACATTTAAGTTTGAACAACCTGAATTTTCTTCAGAGATGACAAATCATTTGTGATTACTGTTTTCGTTCCTAGACTGCCAACAAGTATTTGGCACTTTTAAAAATATTTTAGAAAATTTAGTATAATTTATTAAGTATATCCGTTAACATTTAATTGGACATGCATTAGTCTACTATCTTCAAAATATGTGGCAAAAATATTAAAAAGTGAAACATATTACTTAAATGTAACAAATATTTATTATCATGAATAAATATCTTGAAAACAGCGTCATTTTCTTTTATATATATTTATCAGTATATTAACCAATTCTGGCAAGTTTAATCCTTGAGAGCTACAGAAATATAAATCAAAACTGGATATCTTGTTTACTTGCGAAACAATTCAATATGAACCACAGCAGGGGCTATCTTCTCCACCACATCTGCAATAAAGTTGTATTTGTGCCGTAGGCTGTTCGGATCTTCCTGGCCTGAGAATAGACACAGAAAACACATGTTGTTCTTCAAATGGCAGGAGAAGAATTGTTGCAAAACACTTGTATTAAAAAACACTAGGCAGAGATGACTTTTTAAAAGGAACAAGAGTCTTGTAGTTCTGAGTCTGATTCCCGCCCTAAACCATTCCCCTAACTTTTGGGAAAAGCTTTACTGGCAACATAGCCAGTTCATAGGGCAAAGGGGGCTATGGAAAATTCTGAATAGATATGGAACCTCTTTCTATATCCAATGCACTTGCACCAGAGGGGGAGAGAGCCATTGGACAGAGTACTAGGCTGGAAGTCAGGAGACCTGGGTTCTAGTCCCAGTTCTGCCACTGACCTTCTGGGTCTCTGTAGGCAAGTCAGTTCATATTTATGTGCCTCCATTTCCCCTCTCACCCTTCTCTGTTCTATTCAGCACAACAGTGCCCCAATCTCAGTTGAGGCTGCTGTAATACAAGTAATAATATTAACTCATATTTGAGATTACCTAATTTGGCCTCTATCCTCCTGATGCCTTCATACAAGGCTTGGCTGTAACTTTATTGCCTGTAGAGCTGGGAGTATAACTGGGTTTTTGGTTCACTGACAGTGCCGATTTTTTTTTTTAAATGGTTTGGGTTGAACTGAATCTGAAAACTGCAAAAGAAAACCCTCCAGTGAATCAAAAAATCCATACTGGGTTGAATGAAACATGTAGTTGATCTGAAACATTTTCTATTAGCAAAAAGAAAAGGAGGACTTGTGGCACCTTAGAGACTAACAAATTAGTCTCTAAGGTGCCACAAGTCCTCCTTTTCTTTTTGCGAATACAGACTAACACGGCTGCTACTTTGAAATCATTTTCTATTGGGCATTTTTAAAGTGTTAGATTCACAAAATGACCAAAGGAAGTGGCTGGGGGTGTTGTCCTACTGGTAACTTTTAGTACAGGGCACTCACCTGAGATCTTAGATACCAATTCCCTGTCTGCCTGATGTGATTTGAACTTGGGTCTCCCACATTGCAGAAGGGCACCGCAGTCACTGAGGTATGGAAATCTCTTAATCACTCCTGCTGAAGTGGTTCTATTTTTAATAATTAGTCATTGGAGCCGGACATGAACTTGGGTCTCCCACATCCTAGGTAAGTGCCCTAACCACCAGGCTAGAGTCATTATCACTTACCCTCTGGCCCAGCGACTAAAGTATTTCATATAAAGTGGAATGGCTTCAACAGGAGAGACAGAGAGAATCTCACATCCCAGAATACCCTATCACCCAGTGTTTATAGCACAGTCCTTTTAGATGTGAGAGCTGGGTTCAAATCTCTGCTCTGAATCAGGCAGAGGACAGATTTGAACCCAGGTCTTCCACCTCCCAGGAGAGTGCCGTAAGCACTGGGAATTTGGGGAGCAACGTGCAGCACCATCACATCTACTCCTGCTGGCTGTCCTTTGCGTGGGATAGGTATGTTCAAAGCACACTTATAAGATCAGGTACTAGAGGTGAGAGAGGCAGGGGGATCTCCTAATTTGTGAATCTTCCCATGGCTTGGTACAAGTTAGGTGCTGAGCTGCTGAGGGTATCAGGACTGTGTGCATTCCCCTAACAGAAATACAGGTGCCTGGAGGACAGTAGGCACCTACAGGGTTAGGCAAAAGCTGAGTCATGGTTTTATGAATGCCACTGGCATCTAAACGCTAGACTTTCGAGCCTAACCGCCACTTTGTGACTAAGTTCCCCTTGTGAACGTAGCCTCTAGCAAGATATTCAAAAGCACCTGGGGCCTAACTTCCATTGGTTCCAATGGGCGTTTGTACCAAGGCACTTTTGACAGTCCTAGTAGGTGCCTCTCTGCATCTTTAGTGGCCCTTTGTGCCCCATGTGGTAAGAGCTTAGCCACCACTGTTTTAACCTCAGTCTCTTAACCACAGCTTGCTACAGTTATAGGACAAAGCCTTGTTTCTTGGTACGGAAGTGTTGGGAACAACACGTGTGTTCTCTGCATGTGCCTAGAGGCAAATACAATTGCTTTGTTTTCATCAATGTGACTGTTTTGATCTCATACACTGATCTCACATTACAAAAGCACAAAAAAGAAATGGTAAAACAGAAAAAGTAAGGGACTCTTCTTATCCTATAATGTCGTATTTCCCCTTCCTCTCTATTTGTCCTTACTGTAAGTGTTTAAAGTATTTTTACCATTTATGTTTTACGTAAGTCATTAATTTTTTTTTCAGTGCAGAAATAGTGTGTTCCCTGTAAATGCAGTGCAAGGTTCCATAAACAATTTTTTGGTTGTTCTGACCCATTTCCCCAAAACTGTTTAAATATGTCATGGTCTGAAGTAGTGAGTGTGGAGGGACTACTGAAATGTCTTAGGCTCTGCCTGTGTGACAGGGATCCCCTTCTTTTTACACGAACCACACAAAACTTAATTATTTGGGTTTTGTCCATATGTGAGAGATTTTTGCCCTAATAGAATTAAGAACATTACTTTCAAACTTGTTTTTTCACGCACATACATTTATAAAAATGTAAATTTCTAGCCAAATTTCCTTCATATTGTAATTCTTTGATCTGTCAAATAGATGAGAATAAAATGTGGTTTTATAATACTATAGGTATCTGTAAAAAGAAAAGGAGTACTCATGGCACCTTAGAGATTAACAAATTTATTTGAGCATAAGCTTTCGTGAGCTACAGCTCACTTCATCGGATGCATGCAGTGGAAAATACAGTCAGGAGATTTATATATACAGAGAACATGAAACAATGGGTGGGTGTTACCATACACACTGTAACGAGACTGATCACTTAAGGTGAGCTATTACCAGCAGGAAAGTGGGGGCGGGAGGGGGTACCTTTTGTACTGATAATCAAGGTGGGCCATTTCCAGCAGTTGACAAGAACGTCTGAGGAATGGGGGGGGGGAGGGAAATAAACAAGGGGAAATACAGTTTTACTTTGTGTAATGACCCATCCACTCCCAGTCTCTATTCAAGCCTAAGTTAATTGTATCCAGTTTGCAAATTAATTCCAATTCAGCAGTCTCTCGCTGGAGTCTGGTTTTGAAGTTTTTTTTGTTAAAGAATTGCCACTTTTAGATCTGTAATCGAGTGACCAGAGAGACTGAAGTGTTCTCCGACTGGTTTTTGAATGTTATAATTCTTGACGTCTGATTTGTGTCCATTTATTCTTTTACGTAGAGACTGTCCAGTTTGACCAATGTACATGGCAGAGGGGCATTGCTGGCACATGATGGCATATATCACATTGGTGGATGTGCAGGTGAACGAGCCTCTGATAGTGTGGCTGAGGTGATTAGGTCCTATGATGGTGTCCCCTGAATAGATATGTGGACAGCTGGCAACGGGCTTTGTTGCAAGAATAGGTTCCTGGGTTAGTGGTTCTGTTGTGTGGTTGCTCGTGAGTATTTGCTTCAGGTTGGGGGATTGTCTGTAAACAAGGACTGGCCTGTCCCAAGATCTGTGAGAGTGATGGGTCGTCCTTCAGGATAGGTTGTAGATCCCTGATGATGCGTTGAAGGGGTTTTAGTTGGGGGCTGAAGGTGATGGCTAGTGGCGTTCTGTTATTTTCTTTGTTAGGCCTGTCCTGTAGTAGGTGACTTCTGGGAACTCTTCTGGCTCTGACTGCATCCGATGACGTGAGCTGTAGCTCACAAAAGCTTATGCTCAAATAAATTTGTTAGTCGCTAAGATGCCACAAGTACTCCTTTTCTTTTTGCGAATACAGACTAACACAGCTGCTACTCTGAAACCTGTCATAGGTATCTGTGATAACTTATCAGACTCTAGAACCCTGGTGAGAGATGCAGGACTATTGTGATGACTCACCCCAGCATCATACATGGAGGAGTCTCATTAATTACAATTCAGAAGAACAAAAAGTAGATGATTTCTAAGGCAAGAGAGGGAAGCATTGCAGAGAAAATATAAAACCTAGAAGCAGTCAGTTCAAGGGGGATCTCAGGCTCAGGTTGTTCTTAAACGAAGAATAAAGGAAAGCCCCAGGAAGTCTGGTGAGTTTTAGGTTAACATCTTATATTGCAACCGGAGGTGTGATGGCAGCTCAGGTGGGAATACCCATGCTAGCTTTAATCTAAGTAGCATGGCTAAAATAGAAGTGAAGATGCAGCAGCTTGGACTCTGGCACAGATTAGCAACGCAAATCGGCATCCAAGATTCCCAGCAGGCTTGTACAGACAAGACACTATACCAACTAGTCTGCACTGCGTCCCTCATCCTTAATGTCTCATATGTTCCTCGCTTCTCCACATCACCATAATACTTGAAGCCCCCAAAGTGCTTTATATAGCAATTTGTTCACTGGACAATAGCAAGCAGTAGTAATTACGTACTGAACTACAGTGACAATTCTCAGTTTGGACATAAGAATCTGTATTACAAAGAGAATGTTGGCCAGGATACCAGAGTTATCACCACATAATCTCTTCCTCAAAGTGCAACAGGCTCCTGAACTTCATTTTAGGCAGTCATCAGAACAGGGCATAAAGGATGGCTGATTAATATCTCATCTAAATGAGATTCGTATTGCTTATTGGATAAATTCATTGCCCACTGAACCACAGCACCATCATCTGTAAAGCTCTGCTGACCAGCTGTATTACCGAGCTATTTTGGAAACTGGGTGAATAAAAATTATACTGTGGAAGTATTCATTCAAACTAAACAGAAGCTTGACAGATTGTCAGCTTGGATAACTATTTTGTTTGGCTAAAAAAAGCCATGGACACTGCCACTTAAATCAGTTTACTTTCTGTACATCACTTATAAAATGACTGGATATTAACAATGTTGTAGGCACTTCGGGCTATATATCTGGTTACTGAGACATAGCTAGAACTCGCACTGTTAGTGATGGGAACTTCACAGACAGACAGTACATAGCATTACTGAATTGTTTTCAAATTTTTTTTCATTATAACAAATGCATACATGGTAAGGATATTAAATGAGTTGTCTTCACTTTACATTTGAATCTACAATTGCAAGGAACTTTAGACCTAAGACTGTCACGGTCTAAAATTTAGGCTATTGTGCAGTCTCCAGTCAAACTGCATACACAACTGAAAGGCCAAAATTATTCATATTTTGTCTGAAAACATTAGGTAACAAAGACTGAGTCATGGCATGGTGACCTAAATAACTCAGACCCTCCTTTTCCCTTCTTACGTATTAGAGAGTCTTGTGTTGTATAATATGGTTTTGCAACAATGGTTTAAAAATGGAATGGAGGACACCTGCTGTTTTTTTTAAATACGTAAACAAAAATCAGAGTGCTATCCAGTGAAAGATTTCATTGATGAACGCTGATCAATTCTTAACAATGGGACTTGTACAAACTATGTCAAATAAGGGATCCATGGAAAGGTTATGATTTGCTGGATATGATTATGCTATTTGTATGCATGTATCATTTTTGTATTTGAAGTTATAAGCACTGGGTCTATACCTGTATTTCAAATATGTTTGCTCCTGTGGTAACGACCACAAGGTATTTAGCCTGCACATCTTGAATGGACTATTCAATTGAAAAGGTTCATCAAAGAACACTTAACTCACAATGGATCAGGGGAGATAC
Organism: Lepidochelys olivacea; assembly: GCF_965140295.1. NCBI lineage: Eukaryota > Metazoa > Chordata > Testudines > Cheloniidae > Lepidochelys > Lepidochelys olivacea. Next base: position 106,958,834 of record NC_140417.1, read on the forward strand.
AAGTGAGCTGTAGCTCACGAAAGCTCATGCTCAAATAAATTGGTTAGTCTCTAAGGTGCCACAAGTACTCCTTTTCTTTTTGCTATCTACACTTAATAGACTTTCCTGTGATGACCTCTACTATGACTAAGCATGCACGGACATGTGACTCCAAACACCATCTTGTTTCCTGTAATTTTTCCACGGTAAGAACAATGGGTTTCCCTTCAATTGGCAGAAGCCATAAAAAGCTGGAAACATCTCCATTTGGCCTCTTTCCTGCTCAAACCTCTGGACTATGAGCTTATACTGATGGGAGCATTCTAACCAAGGGACTGAGGACCTTCCAATGATTTGGAAGCAACCAGAGACTTAACCAGCCAGCAGTTTATTCTATCACTGCTACAAGCCTGATCCAAGAACTTTGCAATTATTTACACCGGAGGGCATTCTGTGCACAATATTCTGCAAGTTTTGTCAATAAATAAATGCAGAGGCTCCAGCATGGCAGTGGGGAGCACAGAACACTGGCTGCATGAAGGCGGGAGATCACCTTACAGCCCCCCCCACCCCTGGGACGTGGACTGAACGGTGAGGCTCCACCCGATCCTGACCCAGCACAAGGCCCGAGACTGCCCCAGAAACAACCCTCTGCGCCAGGCACACTCGGTGTGGGGAAGGCAGGCTCCAAGTGTGAAGGGACTCAGGGTGGGGGGGATCCAGGTGTGGGGTGAGAGGGTTCTGTGTAGGACAATCTGGGTACAGGCAGCTCAGTGGGAGATCTAGCTGTGGAGGAATCTGGATGCACACAGGCTCTTCGGGAGGGTCCCAGGTGCAGGGGCAATGGGTCTCTGCAGGGGCTTCCAGGTGATGGTGGTTGGGGCTCAGCGGAGGGGTCTGAGTGCTATGGGAATGGAGCTTAGTGGGGTAGGGGTCTGGGTGCAACTAGTTGGGGGGTCAGTGGCGTGGGTGTCTAGATGTGGAGGCTCAGGGTGGTGTGGGGGGACTCATCAGGGTGGGAAGTTGAGCGCAGGGAGCTCAGTGGGGGGTGGTCTGGGGTGTGGGTCCGGAGGCAGGGGGTCTGGGTGCAGGAGGCTCCAGATGCAGGGGTTGAGGTTCAGTGGAGTGGGGTTCAGGTATGGAGGGCTGGGGGGGGGGGTTCTGGATGTACTGGGTGAGGCTTGGCAGAGGTATCTGGGTATGGGAGGTCTGGATGCACGGGGTCGGAAAGATGGGGGAGCAGCTCCCCATACAGTGACCCCTCCCCTCTGCAGCTGAGGAGTGATGGGGGCAGGAAGCAGGGGAAGATGCTGAGCTTCCTGCAGCTGGGGGAAGTTTCTGGGGGTGGGTCTGACATAGCCCCAGCCACTCCTTGCAGGGGAAGAGAGAGTCCCATCCTCTCCTGCTTCCAACCCAGCTGGGAATAGCAGCTGATCCTGGCTCAGATGTCCCCAGCACCGTGGTGATTTACCTTTCTGCAGGCTTCCTGAAACGATGTACCTGCACAGCTAGGGAGTGGTGCGTGATTGGTCTTGCAGCTTCTCTTTGCTTCCCTGTGAGAAAGTCATTTTTTTGCAGGGAAGCAAAGAAATCTGCGGGGGACATGAATTCTGCACACATGCAGTGGCACAGAATTCCCCCAGGAGTAGATTATTGTATGTATTTGATTCCTTTAACCAATTTTAATTCTTACCTTTCTTTCTTTTTTTTTTTTTTAGAAATAAACATTTAGATATTAGATACTAGAGAACTGGCAACAGTGTGATTACTGGGTAAGATCTGAGTTGTATATTGACTTGGGTATGTGGCTCGTCCTTTGGGATCAGAAGAACCCTTTTGTTTGATGAAATTGGTTTTAAATAACCACTCATCTTTAAGTCTAGTGTCTTGGTGTTGAATCCAGGACTGGAATGCCTAAGGAGATTGCTTTTCTGACTTCTTGTTAGCCAGTGTGGTAAAACAGAAGTTTACTTTTCTTGCAGGTTTGGTATCTCTTATGGAAGAATAACCACCAATTTTGCAGTGTGTCTACCATATTTCTTAGGGGTTTGTCCTGAATTTGGAGTTCTCAGTTGTGACCCACAGAGGCAGGGTGACACCTACCCCAAAAAGAAAAGGAGTACGTGTGGCACCTTAGAGACTAACCAATTTATTTGAGCATAAGCTTTCGTGAGCTACAGCTCACTTCATCGGACGCATACTGTGGAAAGTATAGAAGATCTTTTTATACATACAAAGCATGAAAAAATGGGTGTTTACCACTACAAAAGGTTTTCTCTCCCCCGACCCCACTCTCCTGCTGGTAATAGCTTATCTAAAGTGATCACTCTCCTTACAATGTGTATGATAATCAAGGTGGGCCTTTTCCAGCACAAATCCCCCTCCCCCTCCCCGACGTTCTTGTTAAACCCTGGATTTGTGCTGGAAATGGCCCACCTTGATTATCATACACATTGTAAGGAGAGTGATCACTTTAGATAAGCTATTACCAGCAGGAGAGTGGGGTGGGGGGAGAGAAAACCTTTTGTAGTGGTAAACACCCATTTTTTCATGCTTTGTGTGTATAAAAAGATCTTCTATACTTTCCACAGTATGCGTCCGATGAAGTGAGCTGTAGCTCACGAAAGCTTATGCTCAAATAAATTGGTTAGTCTCTAAGGTGCCACAAGTACTCCTTTTCTTTTTGCGAATACAGACCAACACAGCTGTTACTCTGAAACCTACCCCAAAGTTTGCTTTTCCTTAAAATGCTACTTGCACAGCTATTTGTTATGTATGTAAGTATATATTTACTATTTCTTATAACAGTGGCAGTGACCATTAAGTACGTTTGTCATTGTATCTTTTATACCAAAAATAAACAGGCTAAACCAAGAGGAAAACAAATCACTAGAAGACATCCACATAGCAGTCTAAATTATCATGTAATCTCTACTCACACAACTGTATATGAACAATAGTTGCTCATAATTGAATCACAATGTAATTGCTGGAACAGCTAGAGCTGACTGGAAAACAGGGGTGAAAAATTCTCAACTTTGAGCAATTTCATTTGTTTCATTGTTGTCCAAATTTTCCAACCAGCTTTGGTGACAGCAAGGAATTCGAGAGAAAAGTGAGTGCAAAGAGTGATTTACAGGGTTTTACAAGTTCCTTTTGCAAACAAAGTATTTCCTGATTTCAAATAATGAAAGTTACTCTCTAACTGCAGCATTTTAAAACATCGTATTTTACTATGCCATGACTACCAAAACAAAAAATACAAATAGACTGGGTTACTATTTTGACTAAAGATAATGTCTCTTCCTCCAAACTCAGAGATGTTATCTAATTACTCCCACCACTTTCCACCTACTAATATAGAAAGCATCATACAGAAGCCCTTAGAGGTGTAGGTTCCTACAAATTTTAACTCCTCCTTGCGTTTCATGCTGATATGCATAAGCAGACACCTTCACCCTGCTGTTTAGGGAGCCCACTATTAGATAAGGCTTGTAATTAGAGCCCACTTTATTTCCATTTCTGTGGATCTCTCCCCACTTGTAAAGTTTTAATTAAAATCTAGATTTCTAACCTACATTTGGTATGGACACTATTGGCTCCATATTTAAAACCTTTGTGCTTGTTTTCTTATTTCTTTGTCACACCCTTATTGTTTTTCCCTTTCCACTTGGTATTTTCTTGATGGTGTCTTAGGGCTTTGTCTACACTACACTGCTTTTAGCGACACGGTTATGTCGCTAAAAGTCGGGCAGCGTAAACGCCTTTTGTTGGCACTTTTGCTGACAAAATACCATTGTCAGTAGACAACGTACACGGCTTCTTCTTTTGGGGGAGGGGCGGCTTAAGCACCTGTGAACGACAAAAGTTCAATTGGCAGTGTAGAAAAAGCCTTATACTGAGAGAGGAGTCTGAACAAAAAACTCTGACTTTGAATACTTTTGAACTTGGGGAAGTTTGGTTCTTTGCAGATTGGACCCATCTCTATTTATAGCACACTATTTATTGGGTTTTGTAATTCTTGTATTGAACTATTATACAATGCCTAGTGGTGATTAATTAATGAAGTTACAAGGATGATCATCAAGTTAGTGATGATTAATTGGTAGATGATGACTGACTAAAACACTAATAGGTTACAACATGAAAATTTCCTGAGGCAACTAATTTTCAAAGAATAATTGGAAAACATCATGGCTCTCTGCAACTGGACATAAAGAAAATCTCTATTAGCTGTCAGCATGGCGGCCATTTTCAGTGGACTAACCATTAGAGGGCAATGCACTCACACATACTTTACATGAAGTATACCTGTAGCTCTCAATCGTTCCAGACTACTGCACCCCTTTCAGGAGTTTGATTTGTCTTGCGTACCCCTAAGTTTCATCTCATTTGCTTAGAAAAATCTCACATAAAAAATCAAAAAAGTGTCACAGCACACTATTACTGAAAAATTGCTTACTTTCTCATTTTTACCATATAATTATAAAATAAATCAACTGGAATATAAATATTGTACTTACATTTCAGCACACAGAGCAGTCTGAACAAGTCATTGTCTGTATGAAATTTTAGTTTGTACTGACTTCACTAGTGTTTTTTATGTAGCATGTGGTAAAACTAGGCAAATATCTAGATGAATTGATGTACCCTATGGAAGATCTCCGCATATCCCCAGGGGTACGCATACCCCTGGTTGAGAACCATTGCTGTATACTACATTTGGGAAAGTCAAGTATTTGAAATCATTGTCCTGAGTAACTCTCCAATGACAACCTACCTTGATAAGAGATGAGCCAAAGAGCATATCTGGATCTAGATTTATGTTAGATTTAGTTTGAGACTGAATCAGGGTTCAAGGCTATAGTGTTTAGTAGAGCCAATATCTTGCAAACTGGGTTTGTTTTTTGTTTTTTAAAGATTTTGACCCAAACTGGAAGGCAACTTTGGAGGTCATTTACTCTTATGAGATTTCCATCTCGCGTGTTGGAAATCTTATGACGTGAGCTTCTCATCATCTTGGACTGACACTCAGGAGGACTCCCTCACTATCCAGACTCCCTCCCCTCCCCATCCAGTTCTGAATCCAACCTGGTACCAGAACTGTAGGGGTTGGGTTCCATTCAATACCCTGTGGGCAGGTGGCAAATTGATGTCTGAGACCACTATTATTGATCAGCCTCCTGTATCTACGAGTTGCACACCACACAGCTAATATATGGTGAAACATCCTATTACCACCCCATCTTCCCTCTCCACCTTTTACTTTGTTTATTTCACCCACATTACATAAAGTGTAAGCAGTTTGGAGCTGTGACTGTCATTTACAGTGTGTTTATACAGTAACTCCACAAACCTTACCAGGAAAAGGTCTCTATGGACTACTGCAATATGAACAACAAACATTCATACCCTAACTTCAAAAACTTGAAGGATTTAGACTAAAGGTTTATCCCATCTCTGATTTTTGCATTTCCCAGCAGAGTAACAGAGTGCTGGAACAGCAAGTGACCAGTATGGATTCTAATCAAAGACTTCAGAAAAGAAACAGAGCAGTCAAACAACACTAGCAATAAAGGGAATGGGAACATTTGGGTGAACAATTTAATTTCATCCAAGTCTCTGGACACTTCAAGAAAGGGAAAGACAAAGAAAGATGATCATGCTCCATTGTCTGGTGGTTAGGGCACTGGGCTGGGATGTAGGAAATCCAGAGTTCAAGGCCCTGCTCTGCCTGATTCAGGACATAGTTTTCATCCAGAACACTCTGAATCAGGTCAGTTAGTGTGTGGCAAAATGGGGTGTGACTCTACAGCACACTAACTGGCCATGTGGACAGTACATCATGTACTAAAAGTTCTGCAGCGTGCTTTGAAGTAATGCTGTTTCAAACAGGAGGGTAAACCAGAGACCCCTGTACCCAAAAAACCTTTCCAAACCAAAAAGCTTACGTTTCAGAAAACGGACATTTAGACACAATTCTATTTGTGTGAAAATCTTCAATGGGTTCTCTTTCATTATGGAACCTAAACAAACTTTGAAACCTCAAAAACTGCTGCAAAACAGAATTATTCTCTGGACAGCTCGATTATCAGTACTCTTATTAAAACAAAAATAAAAGATAGTGTACATGCATATACAAGCTAATTGTTCGAAGCATCCTCTTTGAAATATGATGTCTCAGTAGGGTGACCAGATAGCAACTGTGAAAAAACAGGACGGGGGTGGGGGTAATAGGTGCCTATATAAGAAAAAGTCCCCAAAACCAGGACTGTCCCTAGAAAAACGGGGCATCTGGCTGGTCTAATTGTAGTTTTGTACTTGAAAAACATTTCCTCTACCACCAACACCCTGGTGCTTTCAATGAAATAATGGGGTTTGGGTTTTTTGTTTTTCTTTATTTTGTTTAGGACTCTTTGTGAAGCAGTAGCATCCTCAATGAAAAGATTTGGTTTCAAGAGTTTTTTTCCTTCATTCATCAGAACCATTGTTAACAACAGATCTGTGTGCTCGGCAGCAGATCCCGTGGTATGCTAAAACCAGGCTGGTGCCTGGTAGCCCTTCAGAGAGTAAGAATCATATCCAAGGATTAATCTCTTTTTCCTTGTTAATGCTACAGTTATCAAAACTCTTTCCAGAAGGTCCTTGCACCATATAAAGCAGAGGTCAGCAAACTACGGGCTGTGGGCCACATCCGGCCTGCGGGCCCCTACTGCCCAGCCCCTGAGCTCCTGGCCCAGGAGGCTAGGCCCTCCCCCCCGCCTCTCCCCTGCTGTTCCCCCTCCCCCGCAGCCTCACCTCGCCGCTCTAGGTGGTGGGGCTGTGAGCTCCTGGGGCAACACAGCTGCAGAGCCCGGCCTGACCCGGTGCTCTGTGCTGCACGGTGTGTGGCTGGCTCCAGCCACCGGTGCCCAAGGCAGCGGGGTAAGGGGGCAGGGAGCGGTGGGGTTGGATCGAGGGCAGGGGAGTTTGGAGGGGTGGTGAGGTGGGATGGTCAGAGGGTGGGGAACAGGAGGGTTGATAGGGAGCAGTCGTTCTGGGGGGGCAGTCAGGAATGAGAGGAGGGGTTTGGATGGGGCGGAGGTTCGGGGGCAGTCAGGGGCGGAGGTTCGGGGGCAGTCAGGGGATAGGGAGAAGGGGTGGTTGGATGGGGCAGGGGTCCCGGGGGGCCATCAGGAAGGAGAGGAGGGGTTGGATGGGGTGGTGGGGGCAGTCAGGGGTGGGGGTTCTGGGGCCTGTCAGGGAACAGGGGGGTTTGGATGGGGCAGGAGTTCCGGGGGGGGGGAGGGGTGTCATGGGGCAAGAAGCAGGGGGGGATGGAGGCCAGGCCACACCCCAACTGGCCCTCTATATAAATTTATACCCACAGTATCCTGCTCCGGTGTCTACTGATAAACTACAAACGGTATCAATTTTGCACAAGCAAATCGACTTGCTGCCAATCGACTATTACTTCATTTACCTGCTACTTGTTTAACATTACATACACACTATGGTTATAGGTTTCAGAGTAACAGCTGTGTGTTAGTCTGTATTCGCAAAAAGAAAAGGAGTACTTGTGGCACCTTAGAGACTAACCAATTTATTTGAGCATGAGCTTTCGTGAGCTACAGCTCAGCTCATGCTCAAATAAATTGGTTAGTCTCTAAGGTGCCACAAGTACTCCTTTTCTTTTTACTATGGTTATAGTCTCCAATTCAGCAAAGTAGTTAAACACATGCTTAACTTTAGACACATGCTTAAACCCAACTGAAGTCACAATTCTCCCAGCATAAAAGAAGTCAATAGGACCTGATTTCAGAGTAGCAGCCGTGTTAGTCTGTCTTTGCAAAAAGAAAAGGAGTACTTGTGGCACCTTAGAGACTAACCAATTTATTTGAGCATGAGCTTTCGTGAGGACCTGAGGACCAATAGGACCTGAGCGCACGATTATGTGCTTTGTTTGAATAAGGATGGATTGCTGATTCGGGGCCACAGAACCTTAAAATGTTATCCATCCTGTAGGTGATTTCCAACTCTGTGGGGAAAATTCCACTGAACAATGAGTTGCAGTGTAAAATGTCTAGTCATCCAGAACAGCTGTATTTTAAAGCTCTATAACTGTAGTTGTTTTTCTTTTCTTTTCTTTTTTTCTTTGAAGTGCAGCGTATTTATTTAGCTCACAGGGAAAGGTACTTACTGCCCCATTGGAAAGTAAAGAAAAATGATATTTGAAATTTTTCTCCCCATCTCTTCCATTTTATCTTTAAAATTACATCAAACTGTAAACTGTAATATTCCATGCACTATTGAAGGATAAATATAGTGTAATTCACTATAAAGGAAAAGGATGGTATTAATAAAACAAGGAGCAGCAATTTACATGTTGTAAAAACAACCCACTTATCTAACAGCATAAAAAAAGATCAAGAGTGGGATCCAACAAAATAAACGAAGATCAAAGGAGCGGGTTTTGACATGGTCTGTCAATACTGCCAGCATTATTATGCTAACAAACTAGAGAGGACAAACTAAAGAGATTTCACTGACAATTGCTTAGGAAATAGCTATACCCATCACTTAATATCCCTAACAAAGAATATACTTGCATGACAGAGAGTACCATGGAGACATTTCAAATGTCCTAGTCAAGTGAATAATAAATTGACCAAAATCTAGTATTCACTTCATCAAACGTTTCCTGAAGCTAGAAACTCTACAGGATTAAGAGGTTTCAGAGTAGCAGCCCTGTTAGTCTGTCTTCGCAAAAAGAAAAGGAGTACTTGTGGCACCTTAGAGACTAACAAATTTATTTGAGCATAAGCTTTCGTGAGGATTTAAAGTAAAGCTTCTTGTTTGGTGTCAACAGTATGCACTGTATTCTCATCCTCATAATATTTACATGAGGATCAATTCTTTCTTGGCCAGCTGTCAGGATCTTCTTACAAGTAATGTGTCACATGGCCTGATCATGCTCCTATGAATGTCAGCCTCAAAACTCTTGCTTCCCTTGTGGATAAAAAGCACTGGTGTCTAACTGTAGTCTGTTTCATTGTTTCATGGTTAAACAAACATAGGAATCTATACCAAAGGCTATAGAACTAAATAGCTCCCACAACTTCTGACTGGAAGCAGAATGGACTGAAGGGATGAGTTGAGGGTTGGCAGCCAGGAAGTTCTAACATGAATTATACCACAGACTTGCTGTGGGGTGCTGGATAGCTCACTCTGCCACTCTGTACTTCTGTTCCTCCTCTCCCCCAAACTATAACATGGACAGTAAAGTTTGCTCACTTCAAAGGGGTCTAAAAAGGAGCAGTGCTTTGGAGACAAATTATTAAGGAACAAGCACAGGTACTGGACATTTACTAATAATCATGTTATGTAAACAATGTAACATAGGCAATGCACTTGCATATTTATAAAATTGGAGTCAAAACGTGCAAACATCTTTAGAAAATTTAATTATCCACCACAGAAACCTTCGAAGAACTTGTTATTTCAGATCCATAAATTACTCTAGGTTCTTAGTGAGGATGAAATAGACTTCTGTGGACACATACCGACTACTGACACCCAGCCCGTGCAAATATTGTATCTCCTTATCACTGAATAGAAGTGGTAAATGACCTCTCTTGGATAAAGTGCCTATGACTTTCTTATTGAGTATTATAGTGTATTCCTTATTTGGCTAGGATTTTAATGATGTATTTCAAGCAGATCTTCTCACCACTAATATGAAAGACACCACTAGTGGTTTATGAATCAGGGGAACATCCTTATGATTATGACTCTTGCTACAAAGTACTATCAGGATTGCTAGATAAACATCAACCGGAACATTTTTTGCTGAAGGAAGTGTGTCTCGTGGTTATGGCTGGGATTCAGGACTTCTCAGCTATGCTACTGACTCACTGTGCAATCATGGAAGTGCCATTTATCCTCTCTATATTACAAGTTTACCTTTAAAATGAAGTATATTCATGCTTAACTAATGCTTGGAGAACCTCAAATGAAGCTGCTACATAAATGCTCAAAGCCTCCAGAAATTCTTCTTTAAACTGTGCAGCATTAGTGTGCCATCAAAACAATCTAAAAGTTACATCAGTGGAAACATCCACATCAAACCAATTGATTTTCAAATCAATGAGGGAGACACGTTGGGATGATTAAATGGAAAGAAACTGCAGAGCACAGTGACAAACAGCTAAAATAAATCAGGAGTGAAAGACCCTCATTGTAAATGTAAGTGGTGATGGGGAGAGCTGGACTTCCATAGTGGAAAAAACAACAGAAATGGAGCTTAAACTTCCAACAGTTGTCCCACTCTCTAGCGTTTTATGTACCCCCAGAAAGTTATGCTCAACATCTGGACCAGAGCTAGGAAAAAGCTAAACAGGTAGAAGAAAGATATTCAGGACAAGAATGAGGCATATTGAACTGGAAAACATCACTGAGGAAAACCTGCCTGAAATAGAAATATTAAGACATGTCCTTCTGATAGATGTGGAAAAGGATCTGTAATAGATCCTGTAGGCAGAAGCAATGAGCACTTCAGACAACAGTATTCAAAGCAGACGTGTTATTTTCTTTTCTGCAGAATTCTGAAAACACGATGGATGAGTCAGCAATCATTCCGCCTTCTCCTTTTTCCACCCAGCTCAGTTTACAGCTTTTAAAGTTTCCAATTCAGGTCATCATCTTGTTCTCCTCCCCAGTTCCATATGCCTCAGAGAGAAAATGAATAAAATGCCCATTTAAATGGTATTAGGTAACAATCACATTGCAAGTTTACCTATTCCAAATGTAAACAACAAAAGTGTATCCAGAACATTTTGTTTAAGTATTTAAAAAAAAGATAAAGTCACATTCTGAAGGCATGAGACTTTTGCTTTTAATATTTAACAGATGTCCCTATTTTGGGGATACTGATTTTTTTTTTTTCATTTTCTAGGAATATTTGGCTATCAAGGGCAAGAAAGCAGGGAAAAAATACAAACCCAGCTTTTGCATAGCTTCCCCTAATGGCAGAAGTTAAAGACACATACAAATTACTATGCTAAAAAGCTTGATATCACAGAAGGAAGACAGGACCGTAGTCTTATCTGGAGATTTTAAAGCTACTGTGTAACAGTCACAACATATTTTTATTAATAATACCTATTCTTATACAGCACTTCTCATCCATAGGTCTATGCTACTTTACTTCCTGCAGGGCCCACATTCATTCTTTCCCCATGTTATTTTCAAACTGAAATAGTCTCTTTGCCTACCTCTAATTACTAAACCCCAGGAAAACAGGAAGTGATAGGTGCATTTATTGCAATAAAAAGGTCAGAGATAGGCATCAAATTGAAAGAAGTGAGGTGTACAGAAAAGCATATACACCTAAACCTATTTTGCAGAACTTTCAAAAAATTACGTTCTACTCTGGAAAATTATTTACTCATTTCTTTAAAAACACAAATATCCAAGTAAGGCATGATGCATGGATGCCTTAAAAATTAAAGTGTATTTACTAATTCCAACTACTATGTAAACCCTTCCTAAATTTGGCATCATCCGTGTTTCTGGTAACATCTTACAAATAGCTCATTGTGGAGAAGTTATGCAAGTCGGTAGAACTGGATTTCAAACTCTGGTGATGAAAAGAATATATTTTCAGGGATCACACCTGAACTCTGAAAAGATGAAAATACAGCATAAAGGAAGACCAATTTAGAGGAGAGGGGATAGCTCAGTGGTTTGAGCATTGGCCTGCTAAACCCACGGTTGTGAGTTCAATACTTGAGGGGGCCGTTTAGGGATCTGGGGCAAAAAGAAAAAAAAATTGGGGATTGTGCCTGCTTTGAGCAGGGGGTTGGACTAGATGATCTCCTGAGGTCCCTTCCAACTCTGATATTCTAAGTACATTATAAGCAGCCTGTTTAAAAAAAAAAAATCTATTCATGAGGAAAAATTAACAAAACAAAAAAAGTATACTAAACATGTGCTTAACCTTCCCACAAATGGGTATACATACTTTACTTAATGGGACTACTATACCCATTTGTGGGACTATTTGTGGGAAGGTTAAGCATAGGTAGGCGTGTTTTAGAACAGTGGTCACCAAACAGTCGATTGCGATCAACTGATCGATCCTAGAGGATCTCCTAGTCGATTGCGATTTGTGGTGGCACAGTGTGGCTGCCGCTAAGGCAGACTCCCTGCCTAACCTGGCCCCACACCACTCCTGGAAGTGGCCAGCGCAGCCCCGAGAACGCGGGGCAGGAGTCTCCCTCAGTGCGCTGCTTCTGCCAGCAAGCACCGCCCCCGCAGCTCCCATTGGCTGGGAAAGCTGTGGGGGAAGTGCTTGCAGAGAGGGGCAGCACGCAGAGCCACATGTCCCTTGCCCTCCCACAGGGGCGTGTTGGCCCCTTCCAGGAGCGGTGTGGGGCCAGGGTAGGGAGGGAGCCTCCCTTAGCCTCACTGCGCCCACCGTTGACTGGGAGCTGCCTGAGGTAAGTGCTGCCCGACGGGAGGCTGCACCCCAAACCCCATCCCTGAGTCCCCTCCCAGAGCCATTACCCCACACCCCATCCTGCACCATAAGCCCCAGCCCTGACCCCCCTCCCAGAGCCAGCACCCTGTACCCCCTCCTTCACTCCAACACTCTGCCCCAGCCTGGAGCCCGCTCCTGCACCCAAACTCCCACACTGCGAACCCCTCAGCCCCAGCCCAGAGCCTGCACCCCGTCCCGAATCCCAAGCCCCTGCCCAGTGAAAGTGAGTGAGGGTGGGGGAGAGCGAGTGAGAGAGAGGGGGGATGAAGTGAGCGGGTCGGGGCTTTGGGTAAGGGATGGGGCCTTCGGGAAGGGGCAGGGTAGATCCGGGGTTGCCCTTAGATTCAAAAAGTGATCCTGGGCGTAAAAAGGTTGGATTCCACTCTTAGAGGATTGAGGTGTACATTCAGAAGTCTGACTTTCCTATTTCATTTTATTTCTAGAGACAAGGTGGGTGAAGTAATAGGTTTTATTGGGCCAACTTCGCTGGTGAGAGAGATAAGCTTTCGAGCGTTCACATTGCTCTTCTTCTCCAGAGCTCTGTTGCTACAACAACACTGCATATTTTTATTTATAGGTATTTATTCAACTAATTTTCATTTATAAATGACTTTCCCCAGAAATAGAACACTTCCTTGGCAGAGCATTCATAAGGTGTTACACAACCCAAGCAGTTTAAGAGTGTCAGCTGGCCTTCAGCCTTCTACCTTTTACCACCAGCCAAGGTATGCTAGAATAATCCAGAAATGCAAAGCGTAGCATGTTTGACTGCCTAATTCATCTTCACTATGAGATTATAGCTATCGGGCACAAAAATCTTCTCACTTCATGGATTCCAAAAACTACAGCAGTAATGAACTGTGCAATTTATTACAATGTAGATTTTTTTTAATCATCTGCAGATTATATGTTAAACTTGTGTAAATCAAGGCAATACACTGTAGTGCTCCTCCAGTACAGGGAAGTCAGATTTTTTAAAGAAGTTAAACTCCTTCTCCTAAATTAAGACACATGAGCAAAGTCAGTAAACACATGCACCTGCAACCCCATAAAGAACCCTCCTTTCCTTTGCCACATTCTGAAGCCAAATCACTACAATAGTACCATGCATTCACTTTCTGACTGGACCCAATTATATATACCCTGAAACTTGTACTACCACCCAGGCAGGCCAGGGATCCCAGAGGCCCAATCAGTTTGGGGAGAGGTGGGAGGAAAGAGTGGCCCAAACTTTATTTCAACAAAATTTCAGAGAGATTTTGCATGCCATTCACAGATTCTATTTCCAACATTACCCTCCAAGCACACACAAGCTCTTATTTGCAAAAAATATTTTCCAAGATCTCCAATTTCTTGGACAGCACAACACTTTCCATGAACTGTAAGACTATAACATGCCCCACCACATTCAAATTCCACTTTTTAAAGTTCTTGCCACTTACTCTTGGTTTTTAATATATTCCTGTAAGTTACTCTTAAATTTCAAATCCAGGAGGAGAAGAGGATTAAGTCCAACCCTCCAAAGCTTTATTTGCTGATAAGGACCTGAAGAAAAGCCTAGAGTAACTCCAAAACTGCTGCCGACTCCCACCAAGGAAGGATTAGAATGGAAGGGGGGGAAAGGTGAGCTACTTCAGACAATCCACTTCACACAGCTCCCTCTCCTCTTAATCTGAATATTTGGCTTCAGAGAAGTTTCAATACCCACAGTTTGGGAATGCCTTCTGTTCTTCAGGAAATATTTTGTTGTTGTATTTCCACTACAAAAAACAACTCCCCACTGAGTAAGAAAGACCCAGACAAAAAGAGAGAGAGGGAAAAAATCAAATTCAGGCCACCTAGATAAGAGTAAGATGTAGCCACAATGGGGAGGAGAGGCGGAGAAGAAAGCTATGTCAATTATTCCATTTGCTCTAGAGCTCTACTTTGTGCACCCATTGTATTCAACCCCCCAGTCTAACACAGATCATTTTTGTGGATTTAGTGTGTAGTAAGTAACCTATGGAGTTCTCTTAAAAATCTCTCCAGAATGCGAAACATGACATGTCTATTATTATCTTCAGGAAAACAGCTGAAAGCTCAGTTCACAACAAACCGTATCAGCTTTCCCCTTGATATATATCTGGCTAAGTTCTTGACCTTCCCAGATTTCTCAGCTGAGCTTCTCTTCCTGCCCCCACTATTCCACTGCTTTCCACTGCCAAAACCATTCAGCCACTTCAGCCCTATAAGCTAAAGAATCTAAGTCGTTCCATTTACTGTTCTTTCCCATCGTTTGCTGCATAGTTCTCATTTCTCTGTTGTTTTCAAAGTACTCAGAATTCATGACAAATGGTTGGTTATTGACCTTCCATTTAAATCATTCTGTCAGATAATTATAGTGTGTTATTTGGACAAGATGTATGGCTCTAGTGCATTTCAAAATATCAAGTCAGTCAGCTTTAGTGATGAATAAACTTCTTCCATCTCTGAAACTATGAAAGGAAGATGTGCTGACTGGAGGTTATAAAACTCAGTAAACCATAAAGCTGGGCTGTGTAGGACACAGAGCCTTCTCAGGGGCTGGTCTGAGACAGAGTCCCAGAAGAACTAAGGAACATCCCAAACCTCACTACCTTCTGCTCTCAGTGCAAGGCACGCCTCTTCAATCTGCCTTTTCTCATACACACATAGGGCAGAATATACATTTCAAAAAGCCACAAAATAAAACTACCAAAACATAACCTTGCACTGCACACACAATCTCCCCCTGGGGACAGAATGAGAGAATGGAGGAACCACATGTGACACTGTTAGGCCTGGTCTACACCGTGTGTGTGTGTGTGTGTGTGTGTGTGTGGGGAGGGGGGGGACAAGGAGGGAAGAAATCGATCTAAGTTACGCAACTTGACGTACTTAGATCTACTCACCGTAATGTCTTCACTGCGGTAGGTCGACTGCTGACGTTCCCCCATCAACTCCGCCTATGCTTCATGCTCTGGTGGAGCACTGGAGTCAACAGGAGAGCGCTCAGTGGCCGATTTATCGCGTCTTCCCTAGATGCGATAAATTGACCCCTGCTAGATCGATCGCTCTCTCTGAAGGTAAGTGTAGACATGCCCATAGTCACACTGCTTAATGCACTATTGAAAGTACCCACATACTACAGTGATGAGGGCAGTATAAGAACCTATATAGAATAGAAGGCAGAGTCCTAACGTTCCAGAACAAGAGCTGTTAGAAAAGGGTTAATATTTTACAACATTCACAAGAAAGTTTCTATCCTTCCTACTAGATGCAAATGTTAAAAAAAAAAATCCAAATTTGTCCAAACTTTATGCTGTAACCCCATAAGAACATCAAGCAAGGATACAAAATTGTGTGGGATGCTGTCCTCGAATGCCTGTAAGTGTATAATGGGAGAGGAGACAGCAAAAAGAAAAATGATATTTAGGAAGTTATTTGCAAAGGATTTTCTTCCCTTTGACCTACAGGACCAGGAGGAAGTTAGAGCCACTGAAACACATCCTTGTGGAGGAAGAAGCAACAGAAAGTTTATTTCCTAGTAACTCAGGGTGATCTGCCTTAGCTATTTCTAATGCCCCCATCGCTGCAGTATCTAGATACCAAGTACTGATACTTTGTTTCACTTTCCTCATTATTTTTATAGTATAATGACATTTGCATTTATAGATAAGCTCCCCTTTACCAGGGCTGAGGGACATTACCAATATCTTTGTATGCTCTTGTACGCTACCTAACACAATGGGGTCCCAAAGCCTGATTGAAACCTCTGAACACTGCCGAAGGAAAAAGGTCTGTCTTCATAATGACTCTCTACATAGGACAAAGATTAAAATATCTTCCTGAACCCTCTAGGCTGACATTTCTCATGCTTTTCCAAAGATGGAGAATTTCTTCTGTTTTGTTAAAGTAATTTGCAATATACTGGCATGAAAATGGCATGCAATTCACAAATTAAAAGTTTGTGGATGCATTTTTTAGGGGGGAGGGGGAGATGAGGGGGTGCTTGTATATGAAAAAAGTTCAAATAGCCTGTGTGTATGTGGAATGTGGCACCCTGTACATAAGTTTCCTCAATTGGTCCATCTCATCTCATTCAAACTTATCATTGTATGAAACCCAAGGAAGGGGGTAATTTCAACAACAAACAATTCAGCTTGGGCTCTCTCACCTCCACTTTGCTGGTCCTAGGACTTCTCCCTGCGGGTCCTGGCTCTTAATTCCTTCTGTCTTCAAGAAGTTTTCAACTTTCACTCTCCCAAGCTCATCTGGCTTCCAGGACAAGTTCCAGCCTGCATCCTTAGGCAGGGTCTTAGTACCTGCCAGAGACCCTGAAGTGAACTGCCTCTTCCCTAGAGTTCACAATATTTGTAACTGAAGGCCAGGGGAAGAGAGGGGATAAGGAAGCACAAGAAAACGTTCCAGACTTACTCTGCCTTCTACAACTTTTCACCTATGACTCAAATTCCCCCTTTTGCATTCTCTGTAGAGAACACAACACTCACACACATAGCCCTAGAGTTAAATAAAATGTATTTGAATGTTTGATTTCTAGAGGAGAAAGATATCCCACAGCAGCAATCAGGCAGACAGCCAATGCAAATGTTCAGCATAGACTGGGATAGATTAAACAATGAGTAAAATGTGTGATGCCTAAGTTTAAATACTGAATAACTGATAGCTAAAGAATAAGATGTATTATCATAATGTTTGGATCCTTGCGGTCCTCTGTGTGCCATATTAAGAAAAGGACATCATGCCTGGACCTCTGTGTATGAAACAGAATATCAGAACCAAGAAAAAGGCTAGTACAGATGCAAGTTATGCAGCATTGTGATAAGACTCCTGGGACAAGTAAAGAATATTTACAACACCCAGGGAACCAAAAGATAGGCGGTACAAAGTTAAGTACATTTCATTTTTTCCTAATGCTGGTCCATGTACTGAGACCGAAAGGCAAGCAGGTTTTCTGATCTGAAGACCTTTTGTGAAGAACAAGGCAGAGGTAGTAATTCCATATCCTACAAAACTAAAGATGGGATAGAATTTCCTATATGCTTTCCTGGGAAATAACTGGAGGAGAAGTTGTTCTGTATGGTCAACAGCTGCATATCTTCAGAAAACTTCAAGAAAAAAGGGATTTTGAACATAGTACTTGACTGTTTGCACTATGGATTGTTTTATATCAGTTGTTAAAATGACCCAATATTACATAAAATGCTTTGTATTTTCTGAATTTGAAGGAAACTGTTACACATCCACTGCCCTGTTTCCTTATGCAATTCATGATATACTCAGTACATTTATTCTACAAATAAAAGACTGTTATAGGATTTCTCCCTCCTCTCCTCAATTTTATAGTCAGGAAACCCAACTTCATTGGATATGAATAAAAAAACCTTCTTGTTAGAAATAGGATTGGAAAAAAAAAAAGCCACAGCTAAAGTTTTACAAGTCATGCAGTAGGCAATGCTTGCTTTATCAGAAATTGCTAGAAGCCTCCCTCCCTTCTCGCCTGCCTACAGACTAGCCTCTGTGTCCTTGTTTTGGAATTTTTTATGTTTGAAACATTTTTGCTCACAACAACATTTGCTCTGTACCAGGGATGAGATGTCACACAACTGGTCTGCTTTTCCAGCACCTCCCTTTTGTTCTCATTGATACAGACATCAAACAAAGCACTAATCAGAGATGCTACAGGAACAGAATGATTGTCCAGACATGCTCTATTTCTGGATGTTTGATGTTTTTTTATTGAAAATTTACCCTAAAAACTAACTTTTAGGTTTTCTACTGAAAACGTAAGACTATGAACTGAATGAGTCAATTCAGACTTATGCTTTATCTGCATAACCAAGAGCAGAGTGGTATTTCCCTACCGCTCAAACACAGCCCAAATTCTGTGACCATTCTGCAAAAAGACCAAGAGACAATATTGTTTTCGTGAATTGAGATTTAAAATCAAAGGCTTATACTTTACTGAGGAAATGAAAGCTTTGAGTGTTTGCTGAAGTTAACTGGTTGAGATTGTTCTAATAGAATACAGTATAGCTTTTAAATTTTAAAAAATTTGTACCGAGAGGTACAAAACTCAGATCTCACTTTTCTGTTTGTGTACCAAATATGATGCTCCATTAAAGTAAGATTTGTATAACCACTACACTTATATCAATCACTTCTGAAACTCAAAACCTATTCCACAAAAGTTTTTCACTCAGAGCTGGAATATACATGCACTGAGCCACACAGATATTATTTTACTGAACATGAAAGAGTAAAACATTCAAACAGTTGCAGATGTTTCTGTGAAGAAAGATGATGAAAAGTTTCTGCATGCTTTTCATCAGAATGATTGACCTCAAGGGGAACAACATTTGAATCACTAAACATGACTAATATTTTAGAAACTGAGCCATATATTCTATCCTATTTTTTGTAAACAACTTCCAAAAGCGCTGGGTAGTTTGGAATGGATATAAATCATTATGATCCAGGGTTTAACAATCTCTAACTGTAAGTGATTAAGATGAAACCTTCCAGAGGAATGGGGGACAAATTATCCCACTCCTGCCTAAGGATGGGTTTGGAGGAGATACTGCATATTCCTTTGAAGCATCTGGTATTGGCCACTGTTAAGAGACTTGAAACTGGATTACACGGACTATAGGTCTGATTCAGTATGGCAATTCCACGTACAAGAGTATAACAGAGTCATGTAACTTCATTATGTGTTTCTTACCGTTATCTACATGTAGGACCCTACCAAATTCACAGCCATGAAAAACGCGTCACAGACCATGAAATCTGGTTTCCCAGGTGAAATCTGGTCTTTTGTGTGCTTTTATCCTACACTCTACAGATTTCACAGGGAAGATCAGCGTTTCTCAAATTGGGGGTCCTGACCCAAAAGGGAGGAGTCAGGGGTCAGAAGGTTATTTTAGGGGGGTCATGGTATTGCCACCCTTACTTTTGCGCTGCCTTCAGAACTGGGCAGCTGGAGAATGGCGGCTGTTAGCCGAGCGCCCAGCTCTGAAGGCAGCACCCTGGCAGCAGCAGTGCAGAAGTAAGGGTGGCAATGCCATACCATGCCACCCTTACTTCTGCACTGCTATCTTCAGAGCTGGGCCCTCCGTCAGCAGTCACCGCTCTCTGGCTGCCCAGCTCTGAAGGCAGCAGTGCAGAAGTAAGGGTGGCAATACCATATCATGCCACCCTTACTTCTGCGCTGCTGCCTTCAGATCTGGAGTCTCAGCCAGCAGCCTTCACTCTCCATCTGCCCAGCTCTGAAGGCAGCGCCATGGCCAGCAGCAGCACAGAAGTATGGACAGCAGTACCGCAACCCCCCGCTACAATAATCTTGCAACCCCCGCCACCCGACAACTCCTTTTTGGGTGAGGACCCCTACAATTACAACACAGTGACATTTCAGATTTAAATAGCTGAAATCATGATTTTTTTTTTTTAAATCCTATGACCGTGAAATTGACCAAAACAGACTTTGAATTTGGTAGGGCCTCATTTATATGAGAACAGAATGCTATTACCTTTTTTATCCTGATATAATATGTGAGGAGACTTCATTTCAATATACATGATCAATGAACCGCTCAAATTTACAGAACTCTACCTTGGAATACATTTAACTATACCTAACAAAACTAATTTAAAACCCATCATATTTTTGTTATGGGGAAAAATAATCTCATTAAACTACAAATAAATATTCACTTCCCCTAATTTGTGAGATTCAATTAGCATAACCATAAATGCTTATAAACAATACCAAAGAGAAAACATTATGCCTCTTCATTATTATGTGCACGGTTACTTGTATTGTGATGATCCTGTGTTCCTTTTGAAGAGAATTTAGAAAGTTGACCTATTGTGCTTTTAGGTTTATATCTTTCCCACTCCCACCTAAAGTATTATTACTAAACAGAACAAGATAAAACATCTGATGAGGTGGGTGGCAGCAGCTCACTGCTTGCTCTGTAGTCATGGACATACTGCATTCCTTTAGTAATACCTGGTTTTACAACAGAAGCTGCCAACTTAGTATTTTTATTTCATTTTCCATGACATCTCTTCATGAAAGAGTAGCCAGTTATAAACCCCCTCACCAGTATTTCTCAGAACCTACATCAGGCAATACAATAAATTTTATCTGAATTAAATTGTATCTAGTTTTAAGGGGGGGGGTATTTGTTTTATTTTAAGTGGAACATAAAAACAATTTTCCTTGTTACTTTGCATACTAAAAATATTGCATTCTTGCCCTAGTTTCTGACCAAACTTGAAAGCCAAATATCAGGCAAGGACAACCCTTTCCTCTGTGCATATATAATAAAATTAACTTATTTTACCACCAAGGTGGCTGCATTTCAGTGGTACAATCTTCCTGTAGAAATTATATACCAATTTATAAAGCACTTAGGGAGCCTTATTACTCAATATTGACAGTTCCCTGCATGATGATGATAATGACAATTGATAAGACTGAGATTTTGCTAGTTTGTCTCAGAGATTTCCCAACTCCTCTATACTAATTTAGTGGGAGGCCACGTGGCTAAAACTTTTTCACTCCCACTCACCCAGGTATGTAAACTACAACTGGAAGGGGAAGCCACTTCAAGCAAGAGCAGAGGATCTCCACTTCCCCTCACCCCAAAATGTTATTTAAAACTGTTTTAAATTCTAAGAGGCTGAGAATTATAGTTTATTTGCGAATGTTCGTTTTGCTACAAAACCTAGAGAAATGCATAAATGAAAAACAGTCTGCATGATCATTTTTAAAGGTGTTGAGCAGCAACCTGTTATAAATTTAGGTTTGAAGTCTCCATTAGGACCAGTACACTGTATCAGGCTGAATGGCCACTGAATGGTTTGAACTACGGATTCCCAGAAACCACAGACTAAAAAACAAAACAAAAAAAATCACCCTGGATTAACACTCTATTCTTCTTTGCAATTTACTGTGTGCCTGTGGGATGAGATTTTAAAAATCGAGCTCGACAAGGCCATTCACGAGCAAAGGGGCTTGCTCTGGAATCCTTGACCAAGTCTTGAGACTTGAACATTCGGAGTCTCGCTTATCTCCTTTACATGCGTCAGTTTAGTGGGCACCTACCCAGTCATAACTGAGATCAATGGCGAGATCACAAGTAACACAGCTAGCCGTTGTTAATGGGGTACTATAAAACGGAGACGAGATTAGGAGCAGGCACCTGGGTTGCTGGCCGAGCCCTGGGCAGGCTTTCGGGGCCGCCCGGACAGAGGTGCCCAACACAACCCCCGATCCTCACAGGGCAACCAGGTTCTTTTGCGGTCAGCGGAGCCGATTTCAGGCCCGGGGCTCACTACAAAGCTCGGCAGCGGAGCGGACATCAGCCCAGGTAATACGGCTCATTACGTGTGCGGCTGCCCATTGGATTAGCGCGGTTTAGCGCCCCAGGGAACCCCAGACCCTCGCTCCCCCCTGCCCGCCCCGCACTCCCGCGGCGGCTGGGGAGGCGCCAGCCGGCTCTTACCCTGGCCGCAGGCGCCCCGCTGGATGGCGATGACCGGCGGCTGCTGCAGGCGCTCGGAGCGCCGGCTGGCCGCCCGCAGCTGGCACAGGTTGCCGTAGGTCCTGGCGTCGCTGCCGCACACGGGCTCGCTGCTGGTGCAGACGCAGAGCCCGGCTTTGGCTCGCTTCCTCACCGTGGCCGTCGCCGCCACTCCCGCGCCGGGCGGGAGCCGGCATTGGAGCCCCTCTCCGCAGGGCGGCTCCCCGGCGGGCCCGCCGCAGGGCTCGCCCTCCTGGGCCGCGCACACCAGGCAGCAGCCGCACGCGTCCCGCGCCTCTCCGCCGGCGCAGTCGGCGGGCACGGCGGGGCAGCGCGCCCGCTCGCAGCGCTCGGGGCAGCCGGCGGCCCGCTCAGCCCCGCCGCCGCCGGGGAGCAGCAGCAGCAGCAGGCAGCAGCCGCCTGTCCAGCTCAGCCACAGCAGCATCCTGGCCCGGGGAACCGAGAGCCGGCCGGAGCGGAGACGGATGCAGCCCCCAAGATGCTCAGCGGCCAGCGAAGACCAGCAGCGCCGGGCTGCCAAGCCGCTGAAACCCGAGCCCCGCTCTGCAGCGGGGAGAGCTGGGGAGCCGTGCAAAGGGCGCCCCCCCAGGCGAGCGGTGCACGGAGGAGACTAGGCAGAGCTCACCCCCCCAGCCGGAGCTGCCCCAAGCACAAGGCAGGACGTCGCTGCTGGGCTGTGGGGAAGCGGCCAGGAGCGCGCGCCGGGCGGGGGTGTGCGGCGAGAGAGGGGCAGGGGAGGGGCCCGGCTGGGGCTGCCTTATAAAGCGTCTCGCCTGCGTCGAAAGCGGCCCATTGGTTTGCAGCGCTTGGGAGGGGATGGGGGAGGACAGCAGTTTTCGTAAGCTGGCGGGTGACGGTGGAGAAAAGGGGCAGGCGGGGTAGAGGTGAGTGAGACATAGGGCAGAAGGTAGGGGTGGGACAACACGACGAGGGGGCAAAGTACGTTGCAGATAGCAAGCCGGGAAAAGGAGGGTGGAGGGCAGAGCCTGGCCGCGTTCATTTATGACCCAGACATATTTCGGTGTAGTGCCAAGCATGACAAAGTGGCAGAGAGAAAAAGGAGTAAAAATAAATCCCCCGCCCCCAGCAGAAGGTTAACAAAAGGATGCCAAAAGGTTGCAGAGCAAGACCGTAGGATTGAAGGAGGCGACCAATAGCCAACAACATTTCTTAACAAAATTTAGATTAGATATGAATGATCTCACATTTTTTACTTGGGACCCATACTACCAGCCAGGGACTACTGCGAAGGGCAGCCTGTACAAAGGACAGCCTGTACAAAGGACAGGAGGGCCTTGGGTTGATAATGTAAAAGCACTGTACCTCTTTTACATAGAAGTTACCAGCATACACAGCAGAGAAGATAGTTAATAATTGCACATTTATTTAGCATCTTATTACAACCAAGGATCCCAAACCACTGCACAAACCATTGGAGACACCATCACTGATATGCTGCGAATTTGAAATGCAGGGGTACAGTGAAAGGAAATCTGGAGAAGCACTCTGGGACAAATCCCCATTCTTATAAAACAGAGTTATGCTGCCCTGAACACCATTTACCAGTTTGAAAAGGATGAAGGATATTTTGGCTGCCAGAATCTGAACCTGTGGTAATGTATGTAAATAATAGTGACTTAACTTAAGACCAAGCATCAGAGGGGTTGGTGTCCACAAACACAACAAGGAATGTGGTGGCACCTCAAAGACTAACAGTTTTTGGGCATAAGCTTTCGTGGGTTAAAAACCCACTTCTTCAGATCCATGGAGTGAAAATTACAGATACAGGCATTTGCTCCAATCCCTCAAACTGCTGAGCTACAATTCATTTGCAACCTTAACACCTTCAATTTGGGCTTCAATAGGGACTGGGAGTGGCTGGCTCACTACAAAAGCAATTTTCCCTCTCTTGGTATCGACACATCCTCATCAATTATTAGGAGTGGACAACATCCACCCTGACTCATTTGGCCTTCAACATTGGTTCTCCACTTGTAAGGTGACTCCCTTTTCTTCATGTGCCAATATATATTTATGCCTGTATCTGTCATTTTCTCTCCATGCATCTGAAGAGACTTTTTTACCCACGAAAGTTTATGCCCAAATAAATCTAGTCTTTAAGGTGCCACCGGACTCCTCATTGTTTTTAACCAAAGACCACTAAGTCTGTAAAAAGGCTCAAGCCAACTTCAAACAGGAGTTGGATCAGGCCCACAGCTGACTAAATGGTTGGTTAGCAGAAGACAAAAATCTACATAGAATTAATTCTTCCAGATATAAACCCAGGATAACAAGGACAATCCCTTAAAGTTGCTGTTTCCAAAATAATTTGATTTCAGGATTTGAAACAGCAGAAAATATTCACATGTACTTAAGTAGTAATTGTCAAGATATAAATTAAACACAAATTATCTTAACATTTTGTCTTAGAGCATTAAATATGTTGTTTTAAAAGTGATGGGGAATAATGCATTTTGGTAGGCTATTACTATGATAAAATGCTTCCCAATCATGCTTTAGACATCTGTTTTAAATGGTTATAGAGTGCCCCGGCTCCTCTGTCAGCTGGGAGCCATAGGGAACCCCCACCACCTGCAGCTCCGGGGACTCATGGTGGCTGGGAGCTCAGGGGAGCTTGGGGGTCCCCCCCCACGAGCTCAGGGGTTCCCCAGCCACTGCTGCCACCACCCAGAAGTTCCCCTGCCATCCCCAGGTGCCACCCACAAGCTCCAGGGTTCCCCTGCTGCCTAGGAGCTCTGTGGTTCCCGCACCACCGGGGACCTTGGGGGTTCCCTTGTAGCCAGCTGAGAGCTTGGGGTTTCCCCATGACCCACAGCAGCTGGGAGCAGTAGGGTACGCCACTGGTGGTGGCTGGGAGCTGTAGGGTACCCAACCGCTTAAGAGGTTGCCGGAAGTCACCGATTCTGTGACTTGCACGATCTCAGTGACTAAATCGTAGCCTTAACCATCACAAATCTCACCACCTTCCGCTCCAAGGGCAAAGGGCTGGCGTCTTTGACCTTGCCTTCCCTAATATAAACACACAGCAAAATATGCAACAAAAGACTGCACACACACAGAGAGTCCAGACCCATCTGAAACAAAACACTCCACTCTGTATGTAATTCTCCCGCTGGGGACAGGATGAGAAAGAACAAACCATAAGTGACAGATGTTAGTTATGTCAGTGCAATATTGAAAGGTGCTCAGATACCACCCCAATCACCATAGTATCAGGAATGGAATAGAAAAGACAAGGTGCTAAATTTTGTAAAGGATCGATTTAAAATTAATTTTAACTCATGCTAATTAATGGATTTCCTTACAAATTCTTAAAAAATTCATTCTGTATTCAAGGTGTTATAATTTTGGGGAAAGGTATGCTGTATTTTTCATACTTAAAGATATTTTAAGTGCAAAACTAGTGCAATTTAACTATAGAGTCATGACTGGTACCGTCATAATAAAGGATACATTATGCAATTGCCATACCATTACATGATACCTTCACCCATCAATACCAGACAGTTTCGGTCTCCAGATTCAGAAGAGATTGCTTAACATGTCTAAAGTAAGAAATTGAGCCAAACATTTAGGCCTCAATCCAGCAAAACAGTGGAGCTTGTGCTTAACTTTTAAGTATGAGAGTAGTCTCATGGACTTCAAATAGGATTACTCATACAACAAAACTAACACATGCTCCAGTGTTTTGCTAGATGGGAGCCTTAGATAGTTGTAAATAGATAGTGTTATAATACATATGAGTATTAAGGTATTAAATGTAGCTGGAAAGAGTCAAGGCACAAACAAAAGACTGCAATCCATAGCATCCTGTCTGGCAAGAACTCATTTATCAATAGCTGGGATGTGAAATCCTCATTTCTGTGTTGTTCTATCACTGTAGTCCCCATTTCCCTATTGTTTGTCTGTGTAATCTGTCTGGTTTTGTGATTGTTTCTGTCTGCTGTATAAGTTTGCTGGGTATAAACTAATTAAGGTGGTGGGATATAATTGGTTAAATAAGCATGTTACAATATGTTAGGATTGGTTAGTTAAATATCAGGAAAATGATTGGTTAAGGTATAGTTAAGCAGAACTCAAGTTTTACTATATAGTCTGCAGTCAATCAGGAAGTAAGGGAGGAATGGGAACAGGGAATGGGGGTGGGGAAATTGGAATAATGTTTTGCTAAGGGGGGGTGGAAATGGGAACAGGGACACAGTTAAGGCTCTGTGGTCTCAGAGCTGGGAAGGGGGGGACACTAAAGAAGGAAACTGGAATCATGCTTGCTGGAAGTTCACCCCAATAAACATCAAATTGTTTGCACCTTTGGACTTCGGGTATTGTTGCTCTCTGTTCATGCAAGAAGGACCAGGGAAGTAGATGGGTGAAGGAATAAGCCCCCTAACACCAAGGAAGACCGGAATTTATTTATTTATTAAATCTCATTTTCAGTTTTAGAAATACTACACAAAAATTTATGAATTTTTCTAGGGAATGGGATTTGCCAAAAATTACAATATAGAGAACTATTTAGCTAAGTATCACCAGAATTCCATTCCTCTCCCGCTCCCCCCACGCATGCGCACACACAAAGCAGTCCATAGGAGTAACTCTCTCTCTCTACCGCCCCCTAAAAGTCAGTCTCTTTAAAAAGACCTATCTTTCCATTGGAAAGTGAATATTTCCAGGTTGAATTCTGCTCAGGTATTTGCAGTGTTTTGGTCTTGACCTGGTTTAGAAACAAAGAATAGCCAGTTAGTTGAAGCAGTGTTTTTTTGTTTTTTGAAAGAGGTATTTATTATCTCTTGGGAGGTGAAAGAAGATAGTAGTGGTTGTATTTTAAACAAAACTCTGTTCTGGCTGCTGCTTTTTTGTAACTGCCTTCCAGAGTCTGCATTAGCTTCCTTTTCTGATACCCTTTCAGGCCATGTATATACTAGCAAAATTAATACCCATATTTACAGTAACTGCATAGTGTCACTAGTGGTGTAAACCTACTGCTATAATCATAGCTTGGGCATTTTTACCATCTTGTGTGGGATAATTATGTATTTTAGATTGTATAGAAAGTTGACAGCTAACTTTCAAATGCGAGTGGCAGATTAGCCACTGGGCCCATGGGGCCCCAGCTTCTGCTGCCTGGTGGGGGAAGTCCCTGAGCCCCCTGACCCCATCAGAAGCCATGGGACAGGGGAAGCCCATGTGGACCCCTGCCCCATCCCCATCAGAAGCCCTTGTGGCCCACCCAATCCCATCCCTGGCAGAAGCCGCAGAACAGGAGAAGCCCCCTCAGCAACACTCCCATCCCCGTCTCAAGCCACGCAATGAGGGAAGCCCCCTCAGCAACCTCCTGATTCCATCCTGGCAGAAGCCACTGGGACAGGGGAAGCACCCCCAGCAACCCACCAACCCCAACAAAAGCCGCGGGATTGGGGGAAAGCCCCCACAGCAGTAGCCCCCGGGTGGCTCCTGACCCCATCCCTGGCAGAAGCTGCAGGGCAGCAGGGAAAGCCCCCATGCCTGACCCCGCTCTCCAGCAGAAGCGCTGGGTGGGAGAAACCCCGGCACCCCAACCCTGGTCCCCCACATAAGCGCGGGGGGTGGCAGGGGAAGCGCAAGCACCTAGACCCCTACTACAGCCCTGGGACTGCGCTATGCTGGGACAGAGCTTCTCCAGTCTGGGGGCTGCCGGAGTGGGGAGGGGTAGAAAGGAACAAATGGATTGTGGGGTGGGCGGAATGGGGGGAGCGACCCTGGATAGAACAGGGGTGGGTCACAGGGAAGGGGCAGAAAGGGGTGGGGCTGTGGGCGGAGCCACGGGCAGAAGGGGTGGAACTGCAGGTGGAAGGGGTGGGAAGGCCCCTTGCTTCCCCCCCCCCCCCCCCCCCACACGCTGTGGCCCCGGGAAACCTTAATCTGCCTCTGTCAAACTTATCTTGAGTTGCTCAGTGATTTCACATGAAAGTATGGTGCTGTGAAGGATATTTGTTGCAGGATTGCAGTTTAACTAGCTGAGATGAGAGTAAATGTTTTAATTTTGCATATTTTTTAAACAGTGTGTGAAATCAGGGTAGTGCGAAGATCTGGGTGTTCCACACAGTCAATACTAAGGTTTCTTCAGAGAACCCTCTACCCAACAGTGTATTAGAAAAAAGATATATCCCAGTAGGTTATACTTCCCACTACCTAGGGACCACTGCATTTGCCAGTTATCTGAGTATTTGGGTTTAGTGTTTGACAGCTGAACTTAAAACCACAACAGTTGCAATTATCAAGATACAGCTAATTTGCACCAATGTAATCAAGAGCATATTTTGGTCCTTAGTTTGGAAAAGGTGTATCACCAAATATTCACTAAATGAAAATGAATAAATCCACAGACATTTGTAAAGGAGCTAAGACAAAGTATCTGAATCATGGAATGACAACAGATGTGACCTCAGAGGTCTGGAAGAGGTCAAGATTATTTTTAAGAAAAGCACAAGAAGGATAAAATAAGGGTGTTACCATACATACTGGAAGGAGAGTGATCACTTTAAGAAAGCTGAACTGATAGTATCTTTGGAATTTCTTAAATGTGCAGCAAGTTTATTCTTTCAAATGGCTAACGAAGCAATTACTGAACATCTATTGAGCTAGAAAAGCTGGATGAAGGGGAAGATTTTTGTGGTTTCTGTGCGGAACGCATTCATAGGTTCCATAAGACAAATTTGGTAATGAAGAATCAAACCGGTAAAAAAAATTTCATTCTGTTCAGTTTGTTATGCAGAAGGGCATAACATTGGCCCTTAAAGAGTAGAGGGGGGAGTCTCAGTTTAATTTTCTGTTTTTTTCTGGCCTTAGATTTAAGTGCTAAGAAGTTGTTGCACTTTTGAAGGATGTGTATTTCCCTAAGGCAATAGACCTACTGGGACAGCCTCCCAGCATGTGAGGCAGGATTTGAGCCCCACTGAACTAGGCATACCCTCCCAGTGAGGTAAACCTCCCTGGAGAGAGAATAAAATAAAGGGGACAAAAACAGCCCTCAGATAAACCAGCTACTAGCAAACACTAACTAAACTAAGAACTAGGATAAGAAACATCAAAGAGGCAAGCTCAAAGCAGACATTACTGAAGCTCCATCTCAGACAGGTAAGGAGGATCTCGGGGCAATTCACCTGCACAGCCCTCTATAACCTCAGTGCAGGGCACAAGGTTATGTAGAGCGCATGTGCAGGCTGAATGGGCACTGCTACTGAAAACCTCATTTCCTGGACCATTTAGAGGAATAAGAAGGTTAGTTTTCTCCTCTAAAGAGAGAAAATGCACAGTCTATAACTTTAACTGGAGTTAACTACTTCAAGTCAAACAACTATGGTTTGGTTTAGATTAAAACAAGCTTATTAACAAATGGAGATAGTATTTTAAGTGAGTTAAAGTATAAAAGAATAGAGTTATAAGCAAATAAAAGTGAAAAACACTTTCTATAATCTAAGACTTAACAAAACTACAATCTTGGGTCTATGTAAGATTCTTGCCATACTACCTTCCAACAAGATGGCGGACTATCCCCTGGGTCAGGATTTCCCACAAAGTCCTAAATGCTTAGTTTCTTTGTCTTCTTAGGTGAAAAATAACTTGGTTCTTTACCTCTCTCTCTTATAGTCCAGTGAACCTTTGAAATCAATTCTTCTGAAAGCTATTCCTCAAAGTAAATTTCATTCCACTGTGAGGAAGGAGGTGGAGTCTAGTGATGAAAGAAGTTCCATGCTTGGTTTCTTCCTGTGCTGGTGTTTGCTAAAATGCAAAATTTTATCTGTTCCTGCAATCTCCTCCCTTGTTAGCATGATGGTTTTGTTTACCTTTTATGTAAATGCATTCCTTTTGTCTCTTAATTTACCTTGGAACCTTCCAGGTGGCAAAGCCACATTCCTTTTTGAGGATAAGGTAACTTCAGCCCTGCCTGGCAGACACACTTTAAGAACATAATTTCTGATATGTTTGTCATTTTGCATTTGTCCTCCATTCATACACCATACAGTAATATCAATGATCAGTATGTTATTAGCTTTCTGTTTTCATCCTGCATGACACCCTTTAGAGCAGGGATCGGCAGCCTTTCAGAAGTGGCGTGCCGAGTCTTCATTTATTCACTCTAATTTAAGGTTTCGCATGCCAGTAATACATTTTAACAAGGTCTCTTTCTATAAGTCCATTATATATAACTAAACTATTGTTGTATGTAAAGTTAATAAGGTTTTTAAAATGTTTAAGAAGCTTCATTTAAAATTCAATTAAAATGCAGAGGCCCCCGGACCGGTGGCCAGGACCCGGGCAATGTGAGTGCCACTGAAAA
Source organism: Lepidochelys olivacea (assembly GCF_965140295.1). Classification (NCBI taxonomy): domain Eukaryota; kingdom Metazoa; phylum Chordata; order Testudines; family Cheloniidae; genus Lepidochelys; species Lepidochelys olivacea. Next base: position 106,989,240 of record NC_140417.1, read on the forward strand.
TCAGCTCACGTGTCGCCTATGACATTTTTGACATTAGTGAGGTGGAGTACACAGAACTGGCTTTTTTTTTTTTTTTTTTTTTAACAAAAGGACCTTGTTTACTAAGTTGCCCAGGATGCAAAAATAAAGGATGTAAGACACCATTTGCTGATACCCCAGCCAGTCATGAGAGAGCTCCTGCAGCTGGCCTGCACACTCCACGTGCAGGGTGGCTTGGACAGGAAGAAACCCTGGAACACCTGTTGTGGTATGGTTCTTTTGGCCAAGCATTTAGAAAGAGAGATGGCTACCTTCTGCAGGTCTTGTCCAGAGTGCAAACAAGTGGCATCTAAAGAGAATGATAGGGGTCCTTTAGTGATACCTATTTGAAAAAGAGTAGACAGGGACATTGTGAGGCCACTGGAAAAGACTGCTAGGGGCCAAAAGTGTATCCTGGTCTTTGACTATGCAACGCGGTAGCCACAGACCATTCCCCTCCACTCCATAACTGCCCGATGGTTGCTAGGGAATAAGTACAGTTGTCATCTCGGGTAGGTGTGACCAGGGTCCTAGTGGGGGCTAACTGTGGTCACTCAATTAGGGTGAACTGCAAAGAATGGGGCAGCCAAACCCCCAACAGCTAGTGGATATTCCAATACTTAGATTCACCAAGCCAGCATAAAACAGCTTTTTTGTTACATTACTGGTTACTCAGAAGTCCAGACAACACCGTTCCCTTAAAGTGATCCAGCCTCAGGCCTCCATCCAGGTACCCACGTCAAATATGATGAAATTTTTTGTAAATCTTATTTCATCGTATAAAAGAAAAGGTTCTACCAATCCCAAAGGATTGGACACATTACCTCCCAGGTTAACGAATGTTTCAGATCTTGCAGCCAATTCTTATTAACTAAACTAAAATATATTAAAAACCAAGAGTATGGTTGAAAGATCAATATACATACAGACATGAGTTCAGTCCACTGAGGTTCAGATTCACAGCAGAGATGGTGAGCTTTGTAGTTGCAAAGAGCTCCTTTAGAATTCAGTTCATAGGTGATAGTTCAATGTCCAAATCTCATATTCAGGGCATACCAGCATAACTGGGACCTCAGTCTTGCAACTCAAACTTCCTCTGATGAAGTCTAAGCAGATCCGAGATAACAGAATCAGGACCCAAGGATCTTTTATACAATTTCATGTCCTCTTTGACAAGTTGACATTTCCTCAGGGAACAAAAGGTAATTAGGATGACTTTGAAGGAGGTCCATCATTGGTACTTAACTATACGAATTAACATAAGGCCATTTGCTTGTTCCTCCACCATTCATAGTACATTTCAAAGAGAGATAAATACTAAATACAACATAGACAGGGACTGTTGGTTAGACTGTCCACCCTACTCATGCATATGTAAACAAAAAACACAAACATTATCTCCCTACATGTCTTCTGTGGGCTATTTATTTTGCAGGAGGTTTAACCCCTTATAGCCATGCGTCACAGTAGGCTTTCCTACCAAGAGTCTAACGGACCATGGAACTAATGTTATGTCCGTCCTCCTAAAAGAAGTTTGGCAGTTTTTGAAACTGGTTTGTACTTCTGGCCACATCTACATTCCAAACTTTAGTCAATGCGAGTTACGTTTGCATAAAGTTACCATTAGTATATTGCTCGTTGTCAAGACTGATTCCCCACTCTGGGGCTTCGAGTGCAGAACGTGGGGGCTCGCAAGGATTCTAAAAATTAATACTGGCTACTATAGGCTGGTATTAAACTCCCAAGGTCACAGCTTCTCTCTTACCTTGGATGGGTAGATGCTGCCACCACCCAAATGCAAAGCCCCTTGGAATCCAAGAAGGTGCACTTGGGAATTCCTTTCTGTGGGCTATCCTCAAGCCCTTTCACACACCCCTCCGGGGAAGAGCTGAGAAAGGAAAACAAATTAGCTGTTGCCACCAGTTAACTAAAAAAACATGTGCACAAACCTCTTAAGAATCTTATCTACTTACATATCTGGGTTTCCAAATAAGCAATTCTAGGTATGATTCTGATGATTTTCATACCTGGCCTTCAGCTTCTCACAGCATAACTGCTGCCTTGTTCCCCTCTTCTCCGGAGAACCACAACACATAGACAATGGGAGTCTTTTTTTCAATTTTAAAAAGTTCTAGCCCTCCCATTGGCTCTTTTGGTTAGGTGCCCACTCACTTCCTTTTACCTGTGGACTTAACTCCTTACAGGTACAGGTAAAGCAAGTAGAGAACAGCTACTAGCAGGGATTTGTAGCTAACTGGCTGGCTGGCTGTCCATAAAAGGGAACTACCCCCCTCATTTATCACACTTTTATACGTGCATATTGACTCTCTGCCTTGGATCTGCATGTACTCACCAGGAGTGCTTGTATTGATGCACAGTGCAGGGCACCACAGATAAGTATTCAACATGCAAGCTGCCACCATCCAATGCACTGTCTTTTGGGAAGTTTTGCAATGCATGGTGCAGTGGAAACTAGTTGCAGAGGGGTGACTGGGAGCAAGGGGTCAATTTCCAAACATTCAACTGTCTCTGCCCCATAATGTCATCTGTATCCCATAATTTTCATGCCTTATTTAAAAACCCCATTAAGCTGTGCGGTCCCACTTGCCGACCTCCATCTCTGACAGAAACACAGAGCCTGTACAGCTCCGCACTATTGTCATAAGCGTTGCAAACACAGGATGCACAGATTGCTGTGGGACATAGCAAGAACCAATTCAAGGTTGGTGGTGGTGGTGTTCAGGGAGCAGCTGCAAATGGGGGAGTACCACTTTTAGGCCCAAGAAACAAACACAGATTGTAATGAATGCTTGGGATGATGAGCAGTGGCTGCAGAACTTTTGGATGCACAAGAACACATTCCTGGATCCGTGTTAAGGTTGCCAACTCTGACTGAAGTTTATTCCGGAAGACTCTCCCCCCACCCCCACCGGAAGTAATTTCATTTTCTTAAAATATCTCTTAACATCTCCCAGATTGCTTTCAGTAGTCACCGGGCGATGGCTGCCAATTCCGGGAGACTCAAGGCCAATCCTGGAGGGTTGGCAACCCTAATCTGTGTGCTGAGCACATCCTAATTCTCCAGTGCAGGTACAACAGAATGAGAGCTGCACTGACAGTGGAGAAGCAAGAGGTGCCTGCACTGTGGAAACCTGCAATGCCAGATTGCTACCAGGCAGTGGGAAATTGTTTTGGAGTTGGAAAGTCTACCGTGGGAGCCATTGTCATGCAAGTGTGCAGGGCCATTAATTGCCTCCTGCTACAAAGGACCACAGCCCTTGGCAATGTGCAGGACACAGTGGGTGGATTTGCAGCAATGGGCAAGGGACCGCAGCCCTTGGCAATGTGCAGGACACAGTGGGTGGATTTGCAGCAATGGGCAAGGGACCGCAGCCCTTGGCAATGTGCAGGACACAGTGGGTGGATTTGCAGCAATGAGGTTTCAAACTGCAGTGGAGCAACCAACAGCACACGTATCCCTATTTTGGTACCAGACCACTCTGACACAGAGTACATCAACAGAAAAGGCTACTTTCCTACGTTTATGGAAGCACTGGTGGATTACCAGGGACGTGCCACCAACATCAACGTGGGCTGATCAGGGAAAGTCGTATCTTTAAGAACGAGGGATTGTTCACAAAGCTACAGGCAGGGACTTTCTTTCTCATCCAGCAGATTACCATTAGCTTTGTTGAAATGCCAATAGTGATCTTGAGGGACCCAGCCTATCCTTTGCTCCCCTGGCTCATGAAGCCATACACTGGCCAACTCAACAGCACCAAGAAAAGATTCAACTACCAGCCCAGCAGGTGCAGACAGATAGTTGAATGCACTTTTGGTAGAATGAAGGGACACTTGTGATTTTTTTATTCACAAGATTAGATCTCAGTGGCAAAAAATCCCAGTGTTTATAGCTGCCTGCTTCATCTGGCATATTATCTGTGAAGCAAAAGGGGAAAAGTTGCCACCAGGATGGAGGTGGAGCAGCTCTCTGCTGAGTTTGAACAGCCGGACACAAGGGCTATTAGACAGTCTCAGTTGGAGTAATACGTTTCAGGGAGGCTTTGGAAGAGCACTTTAACAGTGAACCACAGTAATATCTATCAGCCCCAGCTAATTTGGGGCCTGTTAGGAATTGTGTAGTGATTGGTGTACATCTATGATTAAAAGTCAATGTACCTATTAATTTTACAGTGCTTGCTATACATTTGTCACTGACCCTATACATTGTGTCACACTGTACAGTAACAAGTAGGTGGTTGCTTTCAGAACTGTTGTCAAAAATATTTTCCAAATAATTTTATTCAGTAACAAAACCAGTGCAAGAAAAATTGTGCAATTTAAAAGCAAATACATGAAAAACTTAAGTTAATGGAACAGAACTCAAAGAGAAAGGACATTCATATCAATTTTACCTTCAAATACAGCAACTGTGGCTTTCAGAGGTCAGCGTATGTAAAGCTGGGGTTATCCTTAATGTACCCTGGACTGGCATGGCAGAGGTAGGATGTGACCCCTGATGCCACATGGAATGTTGAGGAGGGGGTGTGACGGAGTTTTCTATGGACTGCAAAGGGAGGCAAGCCAGTGATTGTTAAACCTGGAGTTCCACAAGAGTCTGCAGCAACTGTCTGCGCTGCCAGAGAAGCCCCATTATGTCCTGCTGCATCTCTCTCTCCTTTTCCTGCTGGGATTTTAACCTGTCCGCTCTTTCCTTCTCCAGTCTGTTCACAATGTTCACCTTCCAGGTTCTTTGCTCTCGGTCTGATGCAGCACTGGCTTGCAGGATCCCATTGAACATGTCATTGAGTCCTCTTCTTTCTCCTCCTTATATGGCTCACATGGTCCACGGCTGTGGAGGGGGAACTCCTCAAGGCTGCAACAGCAGCAGATGAAACACACAAAGGTGCCATTGTCAATATAGTCACAATGGAAAGCAAAAGTTAAGATCAGAACTCCCTTCCCTTGCTTCACTGAAATTTTAACCAAGACATGCTTATTGACACTTCTGCTTATGAACAGTGCCACTCCCAGCACCAGCCATGGTGAGTATGGACTGCCAAAGGTGAGGGAAATAAGGAGGGAATTGCTCAGTTGGACCAAACTTGAGTATCAGACAACAGCACTGAATACTGGCCCCATTTTTCACAGGTGGTTATTTTAGCGGATAACTCATTCCAGAGGGTAACAAAGGGGGAGAGCACAGCTGTTGCTGGTGCACCGAAGCCTGTGTAATGCAGTGGTGCCAGCCAAAGTTATCACCAACTGGCATAGGAAAGCATCCTACCATGGAGAAGGAAACAGCTCACATCCCTAGAAACCTTTGGGAAAGGATTTCAGAGTACCTCCATGGAAGTTTCCTTGAAATCTCGCAGGAGGGAAGAGACATACTTGTGTTCATACAATGCTCCACATGGCCCCCTTGCCTAACTCTGCCGGGGATTATAAAGCCAATAACACTGCATCTTTGTTGTACTGCTACCTCTTCTAATAAGAATAAATTAATGAAAAAAAAGGCAATGGCTGTGTCCTGCTAAATTGGAGGCATCATTACTGTAATGGGAAATGTACACACTTACCCAAGGATCCTTTCCTTCCATCAAGCTTGCCCATGCTCAGTGGCTGGGACTGACTGGACTGAGGTGGAATTTCATAACAGTCCTGGGTCATGGCATCACTAAGCCCCCTGGTCACATGTCCCCCCATCCTCTTCCTCATCTTCCTTGCTGTTCAAGCCAGGGGCCTGTGACCCAGACTCCTTTATGTATCCACAGTGGTCCGCAGGGTGATGGTAGAATCCCCAACAAGTCTGACATGCAGCTTTTTGTAAAAGTGGCAGGTCTGCGGCTCAGCACAGGATTGGCTACTGGTCTCTCCAGTCTTCTGATACACCTGATGTGGTTCCGTCACTTTCACATGGCGCTATTGCTGGTCCCTGTCCTTCCCCTTCTCCTGCATCCCCCGTGCACATACATGTCCACATTTCTACAGCTGGTCTGCAGCTGTGCTTGCAAACCGCCTCTTCCCACAAGCCCAGGAGATCCAATATTCTGTCCACTCCAAACTAGAGCATGTCTGGAGTGTGCAGTTGCACACAATGGAGAGCTGCTAGTTTGCTCACCAAACTGGACAATCAGGAAAAGTCATTTCAAAACTTTGTGAGGCTTTAAAGGGGTGTGTGGCCTTCCAGTCTCTGACCCCTGGACAGTGAAGTTCACAGTTGCGACCAGAGTGTCGGTCATTGTGGGACAGCTGCTGGAGGATTGTTCGGGTTGACGTAAGTAACAGTGTCTACCCAGGCGTATCAACCTGAGTACACTGACTGTGGCTCAACGCCACTCAGGGAGGTGGTGTTACTGTATTGCAGTAACGGAGCATTTACATCAGTAGGAAACAAATTTAAGCACAGAAACATGCACAACTATGTCAACGCAATGTGGCTTATGTCGACCTAACTTTATAGTGTAGACAAGGCCTCAGTCTACCACCTACAAACTGATGGGTTAATAGAGTGATTTAACTGTACCTTGAAGTCAGTGCTCCAGCAATTCGTTAAGACAGGTGCTAAAGATTTGGGGCCAGTATACCCTATTACGTGAAGCCATTAGAGTGCTCAATCAATTAAACGTGGAAGAATGAAACAGAAGATGCAATGTACCAAAGGACAAGAAATCACTTTACTCGTATGCTAAGATGTATCCTTTTCTGGTAAATGGTCCAATAAACAATGTCAACCGTTCTTTTAAGTTATCCAAACTCATTTATTGACAATTTAAATGTGACATATTTACAGGAAATAGCACTGGTTCTAAAATAATTTAACAATTTTTATAGATTTATAAAAGTACTGATAAATAGGAGACCCTGACAATTACCAACCACAAATATATTTTCCTATGCTACTGAACCACAAGAGTAGTTCTAATTTTAATAAGTCCCATAATGGAGCTGCTTTACCTCCACCTAATACATAAAACTGCCAATACCAAAATATAGTAAAATGAACATGCAGTGCCAAAGCTGTACCAGAGCAAGTGATTTTAAATGTGAGAACGATAGTAAAAATATTTCAATTCAAAGTGTCTCCCACACAGTGCGTACTTGTGAAAAATAAGCTTTCAAAGTACTGTTGTCTTATTTTGGTACAAGTTAAAAACTACACTACTTGTTTAGACTGCCACAATAATTTCAACCCTGCACTAGCTTTCACGTGATGTTGAAGAGTAAAATGAAAAAGTGTAATTTCCAAATACTATTGCCTAAAAACAGTGGTTAGTTTATGGATTAATAAGTTGAAGATGCTGACGTAATGGTTTTGAAACTAGATAATATTTAATTCTCACATTACACCAATTACTCTATCCTCGGATCAACAAGTTACTGTGGAAAAACCCTCTCTCTCTCAGGTCAGAAGTCAGTTTGGAAGCTGGAGCAAAGATGGACTTTTCTGATATGTACTTGTTAAGTTCCAGAAGACTAACAGTATTGCAACAGTGGGAAATGTGAATCACAATAAGCAGCAGCATATGGAATTTGTGGGGTTGGTTGGTTTTTTTTTTTTTGGTTACAGCAAACATTTTTAAAACCTAACTATGAAACCAGTACATGCTCAAGCTAATCAAATATTTGAAATGTAAAAGTTCTTATATCTTTTGTTTGCATCACTGAACCCATAACAATGCACACATGTAACAAATATTCAGTTTTATAAAAATCACATATTGCACAGCTAGTAGATGCAATACCAGCATGCTGGTATCCCTAGCATAAGATTTTCTATTTTAAATAATTGTTTTGAACTACGTTACTCAAAATAATTTCACCCCAAGGTTCAAAACCATGTAAATAAGGTCCGTGTACACATTGTCTCAAAATGTTTAACAAGATGAGAAAAAACACAGGCACTTTAATAGATTATTAGTGCACCAAAATTACAGGCCACAATTGCATGACTATAAACAGTTCAGTACCAGTTTTGACATCAAACTAAATAAATGAGGTCTTTCACTGATCCAAATATAGAAACAAGAACTGTTCACAAAGTACTGATAAGAAAAAAATCTCTCAAAAAAGTAATCCTAAACAGTATATGTTTAGACACTTAATACAAAGTAATTGCAGCAAAGCTTAATGTAATGCAATATAAAACTGGTTTACTTCAAAGGCGTAAGATGTAGTAGTCTGATTTCCCACCCCCCATCCAAAACACCATTGTAGGTGGTCCATTAAAATCAAATGTGCAAAAAAATTACAATTCATCTTTAGGAGAGCATCAAAAATAGGCTTAATGTTCAAAATAGCATTATTATTCTAATGTGAATTTTACAGCACCATATACTTAGAATTCTAAGAGCTTAGAATTCTTAGTCTGGTAATATTTCAGTTAACAATATTGATCTGATAGGAACGCAAGAGACTTTTTGTGCATATCCCAGTATCTGAAAAAGTCATAACATTTTCAAAAGAGGAGAGAAATAATTCTCACATATGCATAAAGTCTTAATCTGGTTTATAATGAAATTAAATAATCACATTTGTAGGCATTACATTTTCTATAGTATAGCATTAAAATATTGAATGTAATTTTAGGTTTGCCAAATTGAGGATAAAGAGTTGCTGGTACCTTATTTACTGACAGCAGTACATATCTTAACCATGTAGTTTGGCCCCTTCCTATTAGAAAGTGATTTATTATCAGGCTGTGAGAAAAAAGCAGAAGGTCCATTTCTGACCCTAATTTGAAGGCAGTATATAATTATTTAATATATATAATTATATATGCATGTACCTGTGTATACACATACCTATGTTTATACACACATACATAAAATCAGTGTTCCATTCTCTTTGTTCTTTCTTCCTAAAATCTTCTTTGGCTACAAGTCTGACCAAGGAAATCAGAGGACCAAACAGATGGATCATTCTCCAAACACTTCCATTATTACACGTCACTGACTGGAAGGCTTGCATCATCCAGATCCACTGGGCTAGGATCCTGTTCCTGAGTGCCATTTTTACTTTGAGGTTCCAATAGGCTCTGTACAGTCACTTTGGAAGCTGGTTCTCTTGGAGGGACAGCCTGGACCTTGAAGTTCCCTGGCTTGGCCTTGGTAAAAGATTCGTGAAATCCTCGCTTCTCCAAGGCAAGGCGTTTGGCGTTAAGGTTTGAGACCAGAGCGTTGTTGTGAGAGGCTGTGGAATGTGAGGTGGCTGCGGTGTTGGCAAAACAGAAAGCATAGCTGGATTCTGAAGAAAAGCTGGAATGCTCCTGTAAAAGGATAAGTGTTTGTCAAATGGAGTCAGTTATTAATGGCATGTTAGTAACTCAGTTCCAGACTTTACTCTGTAAACTAAGAGAACAGAAAAACAAAGCAAAGCATCAGCCATGGCAGCAGGAAGTGGGTGCCTTCCCAAGGCAATGCATTTTTAAATGTGAGCTTACTGCTGTATGTGATAGCAAACATCCACTGCAGCGGAAGAAACTAAGTTAGGTTCCTGAAGTCAAGCTTGGCAGCTCTTTACATTTTGATACAAGAGATTAGCAAGCCCAAACTGATTTTTTACTAATATGTTTAATGGCAATTAAATTGTGTTCGTTTTCAATACATGTTAAAGCTCACATCTTCAATGTCATAGATGGAAAAACTAATTGCAAGAGAAAAGTGTTTTCAAATGATATTTGGTATACAAATACATATATTATATATATTCACATTCCAAAATCTGAAGCACTGTGGAACTCTCACTGCTCCCTCCCCTTAGAATACTCTGCTGAATCAAGTTAAAGCACGTTACACTTTTGTTCACTGACAACTGTTGATCTATTTCCTATTTTTGTTCCATTTTATTCTACTAAGCCACAGATCAAAATATGATGAATTAACTACTGTAAGAAGTTAAAGAATCCCTTTCTGGAATCCTAATTGTTGAAATCTTAGAAAATATACTTAAAATAATGCTTTTGAATCTAGATAAACAGCCTTTTTTTAAACTGCAAGAACAATACTGAATTTTTTTTTTTTTTCAGAACAACTCAAGCTACAAATTGTACAGAAGTCATTTTCAAGTGCTTATTATGGATACTTGCCATTCCGTTGAATGAGAATTTTGGAAGAGTCAAATTCAGGCAATAAATCTACCACTATTTAAATACCTTCTTGTCAGAAAGGGAGCAATCAAACTATCCTTATCTATTACATTATGATTCAGGTAGGCTAGCGCATACTTATGCCATTTTTGACTTTAATATAATTACTTTGATAAATCACCATAATAGGTCTGTCAAAGAAAGAGAGATCCTCTATGTCAACGATCTGAAAACATTTTCATATCAATTGTCAGTTTAATTTAGCATGGTATTGGATAGATTTATAGATATAATTAAGTTTGCAGGGTTGATTTGGCCACATCAACAATATTACCCATATATTAAATAGCTAATATTTATATTTTCAGAGCTATTATGCATTTGTACATGCATCATAATAGGATATGTGTTAAGAATTTAATTTGTTGGCCTTTCACATTGTTTTTAGGAGCAATTCCAGGGAAAGTATTTTACATTATTTTGTCATGTTTTTATGGTCAATAGCCCACTTGCCACACCACTTATTTCTAATAGCAAACAATGTTTATAAAAAAGCAATTGTGCTATATGGTTCAGTGATATATCTGGCATTCCGATCTATTTTCATCGGTAACTTCAGTTACACAAATGGGAAAGCTGAATCATTATGCCAAGTTTTCTAATAAACTACTTTTGTTCAGATTTTGCTACCTCCTCTGATAAATTCCTAGTTTAAGACATTAAGCTGCTTTACTTTTTAAAATATTTAACATAATGTACAAGTTACAAGTAACAACCCCTTCTATATTCTGGCTAATAATTTCATGCATATGAGTTTTAAAAGCCATGCAAATCAGGCTGCAATATTATCCTTCCAATTATTGCAGTTATAAGATGCTTGTGTATGTGCACACATCTGTATTAGTTGGGGATAGCTTTTATTTGTATTTTTGCTGTTACAAGGTGTCAAATTTGTAAGGTAAAAAACGGAAATATGAACTCTCATGCAAATTAATCAAAGTTTTAATACTTTGCTCTTTAAATTGCATTTTATGTATTTTAAGGTAGTACATTTGTACTTTGAATGTGAAAAATGACTTAGCATCATTGTTTTTGCCATTACTAATTTAAAAAATCAAATTTATTTTAGAAATCAATAGGTAATACTTAACTGCAAACCTAATGAGTGGTGTGAAGTAGTTTATGAGTTAGTTTTCAATAACGGGAACTGAAAAAAGCAGTGGGATTAAGAGTTAATTTTACATAGTGTATATTAGCGTTTTAAATCCTAGCCCTCTGTTAAGAAGGCAAGTTTACATGAGAGCCCACATACGTGCTGCATTCACCAGTTCTTGATGTATACCTCTGTATACAAGGATTCGACAGCCTTCTGGCCTGCCGCATCTGGAACACAGTGCAAAGCTAAGATTAGAGTAACCCATACTTCAAGAAGGGAATAGAGGGAGGAAAGAGAGAGGAAGTGTTGCCAATAGTTATAGCTAGGTTGCTTAGTCAGCCCCACCACAAAGCATACACACACTAAGAAAATACCCATCTCCCTCTTTTCCTCTCCCCCAGAAAACTTTTAAACTGAGTCTATTTTGTGATAGCAACTTTTACTTAAAACATGAAGCAGCTATAAAATTACTAGCTGCAAATACTAGTGTTTAGATCAATTGATAGCAATCACACTAGCACACCATCTATGTGACTGCTGCACATTTAATAGCCAGATTTCAAAATGTAGATTTCCAATGTATTATGGGGGTAGATATACTCAGTTTATTACAAAATATCACATAGCAAAAAAGTGAAAACCATACCTTGCAGCATCTGAACTGTGAAGTATTCCATGATAATTTTGGACATACTTGATGACACGGACACTATTACAATCTTTAGCATGAAATACAATAATCTGTAAAAAAAATCTGAGCATTTCTAATGTAGGTCCTAATGGAAAAATATACATGAATGCTGCCATCCACATGCTTAACAACTTATGATTTAGGTCACAGTTGTACACACACAGTTCAGTAATGCTAGATGGTGTTCACACTGGGTCTCCAACAGCAAAACTTCTAATTCATACGAGGTATTTGCAATCCCCTTCTGGCCCAAAATGCATTCAGTTTGGAACCACAGCTACTAACGTGACATATGGCCAATAGTTAATCCCGAGGATGTGCAAATTGAGGACCCAAGATAATTTTTAATCAATCTTTTATATAATTTGATTGCAAAATTTGTAATTAGCAAAAAATCTCGTCAGAATTAGCGAAGTTTCACTGTAGTTCTTCAACTAGTAAAAGCTTAGTAGTAAGAGCTCATACTGAACTCAAAAATCTTCACACTCAGCACTTGCATTGTCTTTACGTTTAAGACAATGCAATGCGTACAAAGCTCCATACAGATAACTCTAAATGAGCACTCAATTAGAAATGCAAAATATTTTATGCAAATTTAATATGCATGAAAGTTCATGCAAAGGAGATATGTTACTACAGGACTGGGAGAAAGGGAGATGAAAGAGGAACAAAATAGAATTTCTTGTACTAGATTGACACCTCTTAGAGGCCATATATTATCTACATATCAAACACATACAGAAGCTGCTGATCTTCCCGGTCCCCGTTGTGCCACTATGGCCCCAGAGATCGCTTTTATCCAGCTGTGCATGTCCTCCGGGCTGTCTGCCTAAATCAAAATAAAAATTTTAAATTAACATTAGATGGCTATTTAAGCTGGGTGAAGATGCTGTTTGTTTATATGGGTAGTCTGGGAATACAATGACCAGCCTAGCTTTCTTTCCCATTGGCAAGCAGGGGTAGGATTTTTCTAACTACCTATGATGTTGGAGCACAAGTGTCCATGGTTTTCAGTGGAATTTATACTCCTAAATCACTCAGACACTTGTGAAAATCATCCAAGATTATTACATCATATTTGTAATATTCCTCCAGGTCAATACTCTGATAACATTTCCATCAGAACTGGATTTACATGTTGGTTTATTTTTTAAAGGTGATCATTGTAATTCTCACAGGATTTTCAGTGATGTATATAAAGGGGACTTGTCCAATACCACACCCTCATATTTCTTCTTCACTATGCTGTTTCCTATGAAACAGAAACTAACGTGGTCGGGTGAGGGATCTGGTGAAATACTGCACAAAGTAACTGATAGGATTTATTGCTAGTGACATGCTATATATACACACACACACACACCCCCACAGAGTGAGTGAAAAGGTCTGATGTTTAAGTTAGGGATCAGCCAAATTTGCAGATAATGAAAATTGGTCATCTACCTTCTCAAAACACTACATAGAACACATGCCAACACACTGTACAAAAAAGTCTATTACACACACTTCAGATGATACAGAAAATAAATTGTGTTCTTACTTTGATTAAATTAACATACTATTTAGAAGAATCAACCCCCTAACTCCTTACAACCACCTTATTGGTGCACACACACAGCAACCAATTGATTGTTATCTCAATCCATACATTATAGGATAGGAAACAACTGGAATAATTAAAACAAGTACTATATTTTCCAGTTAACCACACTGGGACAAATCATTGCTTCTCAAACTCCACTATCTCTTCTTATTGAAAAGGGGGGGGGGGGGGTGTGTGTGTGTGTGTGTGTGTGTGTGTGTGTGTGTGAGAGAGAGAGAGAGAGAGAGAGAGAGAATTTGTAATTTTTTCTTTGCTTTTGTTGTCTGTCACTTGTTTTTAGTCATCAGTGAACCAGTATGGATTGATGAAGCTGTCAATTTCTGTTTTGCTCAGGGCACGTATTAATAGGTTAAAATTAAGGGCTTTGTGGGGGAGGGTAACTCAAACTACCCATTTCCATACTTTCACATGTATGGGGTTCTTTTAAATATAACTTAACTCTTAATTTCTTGGGTCTTAGCAGTTGAAATTTTTTAAAAAATTCTTGACAATATTTTAATTCTCATCACTAATTCCATCTTAAAGCTGTGTGTCTGGGATATAAACACAAGATCCCCATTCATCAATTTGCTTTCATAGGAATATTTCAAAATATATCTGAAATTGCAGAGTTTGGTACACTTTCTTTGCACATATGCTGACTACATTAGACTGAAGTGCTATACAAATAGCTGCTGTAGCCTAAAAACAAATCTAAATTCAGTGTTCAATGATTCAACAAGGAGTCAAAATATGGCAGTAGTAGTGACTGAAGTAATATTACTGAAACAAGCACTGCACTAATCGCATTTTTGAGGTATCTGGTCTAGGGCTTTCACTATTACCAGGAATGTGAAATATGTATTTCAATTAGGATACTTAATTCATAGCAGCCCAATATTCACTGAACCATTTTAAAATGTGATGCCAGAATAAATATTCAGCAATAAACAAAAGAAAACCTTGCTAAAGCATACAGTGGGTTGACAAGAACATATTAAAACCTTCTAACCAAATCAGTCATAAAATAGTGTCTGGGAACTTGCACATTGCAGCGAGACAAGATACCAAGTTAGGAGTTGTTCTTAGAGCTACACTAATTCATTAAAAGAAAAGAGTACTTGTGGCACCTTAGAGACTAACAAATTTGAGTATAAGCTTTCGTGAGCTACTGCTCACTTGGTATATGCTCAAATAAATTTGTTAGTCTCTAAGGTGCCACAAGTACTCCTTTTCTTTTTGCAGATACAGACTAACAGGGCTGCTACTCTGAAACTAATTCATTAGTATCTCTTGACAGCTGAAAGCCCAGATTCTATCTGGGTAAAATTAAATGAAGCTGGTATATGGTAAATATGTTCTCCACTACATTTAGCATGTCTTCACTAAAGAATTCTAAAAAGGTCTATGGTCTGCAGAACTCACAGTAAGCAGAAAAATGGTAAAAAGAAACAACTGCTCCATTATGTTCATTATCCTATTAAATAATTATTTAACCCTGAACTAAAAAGGACAGATGTACACAATGTGCCAAACAACTTTTTCTTCTTTAGAAATTCATTAATGTGATAAGACATCCAACTTCTGCATTAGCAAATCGACCAAGTTATTATAAAACAGCAGTTGACAATACCTCATATAAGAACAACAGTATCTTGCATAAAGGGAACAAATAAATAGTCATCATAATACCTTACTCTGGAGATTTTTATGTCAAGAACTTGCAAGGAAGAACCCCAATAGTGACAAGTTCCTACCAATGGTTTCACAAACAAATGATCTGGGGACAAATTTTTGCTAACTCTTTGGTTTCACCTCTATTTCCGAAATGTAACTTCCTCATTCGGGCATATGGGAAGAATGCTCTAACAGATCATCATTAAAGCTACCTTGCTAAAGTCTACTTTCACACATCTGGACAGAGATTGTAAATTTGGTGGGTTTTGTTTGATTTTTAAAACAAGTAAAGTATGTATAGTTCTTAAAATCAGCCTGGTAAGGATATGTGAGCAGATTGTTTTGTGCATGTACT
The DNA here is from genome assembly GCF_965140295.1 of Lepidochelys olivacea. NCBI lineage: Eukaryota > Metazoa > Chordata > Testudines > Cheloniidae > Lepidochelys > Lepidochelys olivacea. The sequence goes on from NC_140417.1 coordinate 107,004,806, forward strand.
GTTAAGTGTTCAGTAAGATATGGCAAGAATCACTGAAGTATTTTCTGGTTGTGAAAGCACCACATACAGCCAACAAATCAAAGAACATTCAAAGTGAAAGTTCATTTTTAGAGATATTACAAACAAAGGCTATTGGCGCTACACTGCAGTAGTTCACATTCATCAGTTAAGGTTACTAGTTTGAATCTTTGACCATTAATCTCCTAGATCTCTGTAGTTTAAATCCACAGTGAGTTGAAAAACTAATTTTCTATAAATAAAAATGTAATAATTTAATTAAAAATACAAATTTTGTAAGTGTATTGACCTCACACTACAGAATTTAAATAACTTCATGCCAAATGTCAACTCAAAAAAGTATTTAAGTTAATAAATGACAGGCTGTTTAGGACTTTCATAAACTTCAATAGTAATTCATTCTTGCTTGCAAATCGGACATTTCTCATATGGATTTCAGAACAAAATTGCAAAGAAGAAAACCTACACTAACATGAAAAGACAGTTGGAGAAAGGTCTAGACTATACTATAGTATTTCACAACCAATGTATGTGCAACTGAGAGGAAGACTGAAGACTACTTTCTCAAGAAACAATTTTAACAGTAAAGTATTTATGCTTAATTTTCTTGCAGAATGATCTAGTTTTACCCAGAGTGAAAGATTACCTGTACATAAAAGGTTCGAGAAGTTGTTACAATTTCAAAGAGATTGTCTCTCATCATTATATCACTGCAAAGACAAAACAAAACAAATACTTAATAGGAATTTAGATTTTTAAACTGCTCTACTTAAAAACAATGTTATAACTAGAAAATCAGAGTATGCAGAACTCTGTATCTATCACCCTTCAAATTAAACTTTCATCTTTCCTGATGAGTTGGTAGTCACTATCAATGTAATCAAAGTAACTGAAATCAAGCAGTTATTAGAGGAAAAGTTATATGACTGATTGTGATGGGATGTATCAACCCTGCACTAGCCCAGCAAGGGTTAATCACTCACTGCAGGCTCAGGAGGCCTCACCCCTTCGCCCTTGCTGGGCATGCTCCTGCTGGGTATAAAAGAAAGCAATTTAGCTCAATCTGGGCTGATTGAGAAGGAGAGCAGACACATGGTACAGGTTCCTGCCAGGAAGCCACTTGAGCCCCAGACAGCGGAGGCCAAACACTCCGAGTCCACTGAGGACCCCCAGTCAACCGCAGAGATAGAGGGAGACAGACAGCAGCTGCTGCCCTGGAGGACTGCCAGAGCTGGAATCACAGGTAGAAAGCAGCTCAGGGAATGTGTTTGTGGAGGCTGGAACCTGAAACCAGGACTACTGATTTCACAGGGCACTGGGTTAGGACCTGGTGAAGTAGGGTGGGACCAGGTCCACCTACCCAGCCTACTGCTGGGTGCAGCAACTGCCCAAGGTATTAGGCACCACAGCCCAGAACTGTGAAAGTTAAGTATGACTGCCTGGAGATCAAGGACTTAGCCGCTAGGCCTCACTGACCTGAGGAAAAGGGAGGCCTCAGACTCTGGCTGCTAGGCCTCGTTCCCCTGAATGCGAGGGGTCACAGTCACCAAAGGTGGTAAGTTCTCTCTCCTCCACCCCCTTTTTCACCTCGACTCACATCCCGCAACAGGGTACATTACCCCCACGACATTGATGGAATGCATTTTACTTTTATTGGCAAATTCTTAACTTTGAATTTAATCTCAAATACAAAGAATAGTTACTTACCCTGTAGTAAATGTGGTTCCTCAAGATGTTGCAGTCAGTGTGTATCTGACATGAGATCAGTTTTCTGAATAGCCATGTCCATCAGGGCTGTGCATGAACACTGTGCCTCTTAACAGCATAAGGGAGGAGTGGCCAGAACCCTCCCTCAGAATTCAAATCCTACTTTTTCTGAGGACTCCAAAAAGTGGGGATGGAAGGTGAGTCACAGGATCCACACTGACTACAACATCTTAAGGGAAGGTAACTTTTTTCTTCAACTGTTTTTCAAGATGTGATGCAGACATATATTCTACTTACATGTGTGCCCAGCTCACTGGAACCGAAGAAATTTGCTGAGCAGTACCTCTCGGGGTGACAGTCACCCTGCAGCCCTACCCCAACCCCAGCCAGATACGGGCTGCACTGCCCTGACCCCCACAGTTCCTTTGCACTGAATGTCAGATGTACAGACTCCTAAAGAGGATGGATGATGGGTCATGGAATACACATCTGCATCACATCTCGAACAACAGATACAGATAGGTAACCATTTTTCTTTTGAGTGGATGCAGCCATGTATTCTACTACAGTGATTCACAAGTGATACTCATAGGAAGTGGGGCAGGAAGTCTATTTAAAGAAGGACTGCAGGATTGCCTTCCCAAAGTTTGCATGCGATCTGGATGCAGCAGTAATTACATGGTGTTTTATAAAAGTAAGCACAGAGGATCAAGTGGCAGCCCTGAAAATATCCAATACTAGAATGTCACTTAGAAATGCGGTCAATGTTTCCAGTGCTCTTGTGGAATAGCACAATATAGTGCTCCCTTTGAGAAGGTATAGCCTGAGCTACTTCATACACTGTTATGATACAGGAAGTTCTCCACCTGAAGATGGTCTAAGAGACTGCTTGACCCTTCATTTGGTCTGCATATGAAACAAACAAACAAAAACAAGATGAGGAGCTGAAAGCTTTGGTGCTATCTAGATAAAAAGCCTAAAATCCAATGTAAAAAGACACTGTTCCTATGGGAATGAATGTAGCTTAGGGAAGAACCAAAGCTTGGTTCAAATGAAAAGAAGGAAAACCACTTTGGATAAAGACTTTGGGTGTTGCTACAGGGCTACTTTGTCTTTAGAAAAGTCTGCAAGGGGGCATTGCCAATTAAAGCCTACAGCTCACCCACCCTCCTGGCAAATGTTATTGCCACAAGAAAGGCAGTTTTCTGACACAGAAAGGAGAAAGAGGCTGGAGTGGAAGCCCCACGAGAGCTACTAAGACAGTGTTAAGATCCCACAAAGGAATTGGTTCTTTAACCAGGAAATGGAGATGAGCAACTCCTTTCAAGAACCTCATTGTCAGAGTTTGAAAACACCCACGTCCCATGTATGGACTGGTGAAAAGCCGAAATCGCCTCCAGAGGAATTCACAATGAACTAAGTGCAAGACCAGAAGACTGAAGGTATAACAAGTACTCAGGGATATCCTGGATACAAGCCAGCTTCAGATGAACTCCCCAGGCTAGCTCCTGTATTGAAAAATACTCCCACTTTACCAAATGAGCTTGACACGGTCCAAATTCAGCTTGGGAATGACTTGTGGGATGATCAGAATTGGAAGAAAAAAGAATTGCCGATTCCCAGTGTAGGTGAAAAGCATTGGTGAAGAAGCCACAACTGAGACACCCTAAGCAGCAGAACAGCTGCCATTTCTTGTTGTCCCTTGTGGTGAGCAGATCAATTGTCAAGATGCCCCAAACTACAAAATTGGACCACAAGAGGCTGGTCTTCAGGGACTATTTATGATTCTGGGAGAAATTTCTGCTGAGGTGATCCATTACATGATTCTGGATCCCAGGCAAGTGATTGGCCACGAGGGTAATGTTTTTCCTGATGCAAAACTGCCAGAGCCTGATCATCTCTTGACACAGCATGCTTGGAGTGTGTGCTTCCCCTCCCCCACCACATCTATTTACAGATTGCATTGAGGTGGTATTGTTGGTAAGGAAGTGCACTGAAGCAATCTTGAAGGGCCGGACAGCCATGATGGATCGCGCAAAACTCCTGGACAGAGATATGCAGAGAAACTTCTTGTTCTGACCACAGGCCTTAAACTTTCACAACTCCAGATGCACTCTGCAAACTTTTAAAGAATCATCAGTGACAACAGTCCTGGCCAGTGGGAAGCGAGCAAAGCGAACACCTGGCACACATTGCCCTGAACCGTTTACCACCGTAAGGAGTTCAGGATCAGCAGAGGAAGTCTGAACCGTCTGTCCAAGGAATGACTATTTGTATGACAGGCCAACTTCAGACACATCTGAAGAGGACATAGGCGCAGTCTGGCATACTGGATTACCTGTGTGCACGCAGCCATATGGCATAGCAATCTCAGGCATACATGGGCCAGGCCTAAGACTCCACCTCCAGACATAGGTGGTGAATTTCCTGGAGACAATCAGTTGGCAGAAACTCTCTCAAACTCAGTCTATCAGGGCCTGAGTGAACTCAATTCTTTGAGGTGGAACCATTGTTGACTTCCCGCTGTTTAGGATGAGATCTCGACAACTGAATAGGTGCAGTATGAAGTGCACATGACTGAGGACTTCCGCTCTGGACCTGCCCCTCAGTAACCAATCATCCAGATACAAGACAGGAACTCCTCTCTTCTTGAGGTATGCTGTTACTACTACCAGACACTTGTATTCAGAAAAAAACCAGCATGCTGAAGATAGGCTGAAAGGCAGCATGGTGTATTGGTGGTGCCGGACAGTCACAACAAACCTAAGGAACCTCCTGTGACTCAGAAGGATTGTTACATGGAAATAAGCACACTGAAGGTCCAGGGTAGCAAGCCAGTCATTATGATTTAAGGTGGAGAGGACAGTTTCTAGTGTGACCATACGGAATCTCATGTACATGATGTATTTGTTAAGATTGCAAAGGTCAAGTATAGGTTTCATCCCTCCCTTGGACTTGAGAACCAGAGATACGAGGAGCAGAAACCTTGCCCCTAATGATGCAGGCAGACCTTCTCTACAGCCCCCAGATGCAGTGTCTCTTCAGGGACCCCTCTCAAAAGAGATAGGGTGGGGAGGCGGTATGGAAAGTAACTGTATGGAATAACCTGATCTGACAGTGCTTAGGCCTAGTTGTCCAAGGTAATCAAATCCCAAACACTGTAAAAACCAAGGCCAATGGGGGTGAGGAGCCAGCTGGTTAAACCCAGAACTGGCAAGCCCCTGACCTGTCCCCTGATTTTTACTAAAATACCCTGGGGCTGGGGGACTAAGTCAGGCTGACCGCCACTCCTCCAGCCCCAGGGGGGGCTGGCCCACTGCTCCGGCGTCCCTGGGGCTCACTGCCAGCCCGCTGCTCCATCACCGCCGCTGCTCCTGCATCAGGGGTGAAATACCATTGCTCCAGCCCCACTGCTGTTCCTGTGACAGTGGCTGACTGCCACTACTCTTCAACCCCAGGGGGGCTGACCCAATCCCAGCTGCTGTTTCAGCCCTGGGGCCACTGCTCTGGCGGCCCCAGGGCTGATAGCTTCTCCAGCCCTGCTGCTGTGGAAGAAGTCACGGAGGTCCCAGAAAGTTACGCAAGCTATGACCTCAGTGACAGAATCCTCTAATTAAAAAGCCTGACCTTTCAAACACAGCTATGTCTACAAATAACCAGAGAGTCTGCATAGTTTGGTTCTGTCAAGTAATAAAATAAGGATCTGGAGACATCCAGAGTCTGAAGCTTCTTCTACTCTCAGCACTACCTGTTCCTTGTGAAACAATGTAGGGTGGCTCAGCCATGAGTGCTTGAAGCTCTCTAATCCTTCTAGTTGAGGTGACCGCAACCAGAAAGGGTGAGGGTAATCTGGTGCAAAGAGCATACTGAAAGAGGTTCAAAGATGGGCTCCCTAAGATTCAGGATGACAATATCAAGATCCCATGCCAGAAAAGGGTCCCTAATGTCGCTGAGGACTGGTCTGACAGGAGCAATTAACTTCTGGAGTGAGGCGTCATTTCTTGTAGGATAGAATTAGGGAGGTAAACACATCATGAGGCTGAAAACAGAACATTTGTGCTAAGTAAGTTAACAGGTCAGTAATCTGAAAGACAGAATGTCTGAGCCTGCTAAGATAAGAGGGAGAACACTCAGGAAACCATTTACCAACAATTGGCAAGAGGAGTTAGGAATGTAGAGATGATGTAAAGATCAGATTCTACGTGAACAGAACGGGATGTACATGGATTAGTTTCTGACAAGTAACCAAGCCAATCATGAGGCACATAATTCAATAATGTGTAAATGTATGTAAAGGAAGAGGTTTTCTATGTAACTTTGGATGTATGGTAGGCCCTATACCCATGCCCTATGTTTGAGTCCGATCCACTCAAGTGTAGCTTTGCTGTGTGCCAAACAAAATAACCTGAGTGACGAAATCTGGAGTCGAACCGAGCATTTTGGACCCAGAGAATTGGATGAAGTCTTCTCCCAGAACTGGGCAAGGTGTTCTGGATAAACAGAGTTGGAACAGCCTTGGAGGGAATCCTAGTGCATGCCTGGCAGTAAGCATGCAACGGGCTCGTGAGGAACCTGGGCACAGATGAGTCAGAGAAGATAAAGCACGACTGCACTAGAGGGTAACAAGTCGAGACTGTCGTAAGGTGGACACTGACAGAGCTGAACAAGAGGCTATTTTTAAATGCAGCAAGTAGTAAAGGATCTTTGGCAACAGAAACTGCAACGGGTCTAGACTGTGTTGGGAAGCTCCTCCGTTTTGAGGCGCAAATCTTTCAGATGTTTTCCGTTCTGTAGAAGAAAATCTCCTGAATCTGCAAGGAGCAGTCTCTTTCAGTGGTACTCTGCTTGCCAGCATCCATGGAATCAGGAACAGAGACTCTGCGGTCTGCCACGAGTGGTAAGAAGGAACTGAGGCAGGGTCACATTATTGCTATCACAAGGAGGCACAGGTCACACGCATGACCCTGACACATGCTGCTATTCAGAAAGACTCCAATCTCATGTATGTGAGGTGCAAGCACACCTACAGCAGAATCTTCACCAACACATACCCGAAGTAGACATTTCGGTTCCAGCCTCACTTCAAAATATACTGATATTAGTGGTTTAATTGTTTCCTTGATTTTGTCGTTTATGGTTCATTCTGACCTTAACTCACTGCTAGGGATCACGCAGTGCAAGCCTCAATATCGAGATCTCATATTATACATCATACATTGCACTGTTTAGATACAACAGGGTACTTAAACACAAAGCTATCTTTTGTCCCTAAATACACCAACTATCACACACCTATCTAAATTAACTAATTGGAATTAAGCTACACATCTTTTGGCTGATCCTACATTCTAGCCCCAACAACACTGTTTACTGTGATACTTCAGAATTTTGCATCAATGGTTAATTCTTCTCACCTTTGTTTACATTCCTGAACTTTATGGACCTCTTTAAGAGGTATGATCCGGAGAGGTTCCTTTTCCTGCAAAAAAGGAAAAAAGGTTTCAGTGGACTAATTTCTTTCAAGATTCAAAAACCAGGATTTTGTTACTCAGGACTGATTTGCAACAACAGAGAGATCTACAGGGAGACTTCCAAGGCAGCGATTCATTATGGCTTTCTCCAGCTAAGACTTTGTTCACTCTCACAAGCATTGAACTCCTCCGCAAATTCTAAAGCATGAAAGCATTATGAACTATTTTTTAAATTATTATTTGGAACTTTGTGTAGCTACCCATTATACTCAACTGGATAAAGTCCAAGAGGATCTCCATGACTTAAGCCACCTCTTTCTTTCCAAAGCATGGCGCAGTAATCAGAGAATCAGAATTGTAGGACTTGAAGGGACCTCGATAGGTGATCTAGTCCAGTCCCCTGCCCTCATGGCAGGACTAAATACAATCTAGACCATCCCTGACAGGTGTTTGTCTAACCTGCTCTTAAAAAAATCTCCAGTGATGGAGATTCCACAACCTCCCCAGGCAATTTATTCAAGTGTTTAACTACCCTGACAGTGAGGAAGTTTCTTCTAATGTCCAACCTAACCCACCCTTGCTGCAATTTAAACCCATTGCTTCTTGTCCTATCCTCAGAGGTTAAAGAGAACAATTTCTCTCTCTCTTTATTATAACATTTTATGTACCTGAAAACTATTATGTCCCCCCTCAGTCTTCTCTTCTCCAGACTAAACAAACCCAATCTTCCCTCAGAGGTCATGTTTTCTAGACCTCTTTCCTAGACCTTTTTTTGCTGCTCTTCTCTGGACTCTTCCCAATTTGTCCACATCTTTCTGGAAATGTGGCAGCCAGAACTGGACAATACACTCCAGTTGAGGCCTAATCAGCGTGGAGTAGAACGGAAAAGAATTACTTCTCATGTCTTGCTTACAACATTCCTGCGAATAAATCCCAGATTGATGTTCATGTTTTTTGAAACAGTATTACACAATTGACTCATACTTAGGTTGTGATCCACTATGACCTCCACATCCTTTTCTGCAGTACTCCTTCCTAGGCAGTCATTTCTCATTTTGTATGCATGCAACTGATTGTTCCTTCCTAAGTGCAGTACTTTGCATTTGTCCTTATTGAATTTCATCCTATTCACTTCAGGCCATTTCTCCGTTATACATAGGTCTATTTCCTGAACATTTAAATAAACCTCAGCACTGGCCTTTCAACTTCCAGTTTCATGTGCCACCATGTGGCTGTTGGAGGGAATAGGAAAGTTTCTCTCTCCTTACCTGAAATTTTATTTTTAATACTAAGGTTACTTATAGGTATTTCTGACAACTTGCAGCTTCAAGGAAGAACAAGACCTGTCTCTCATTGGCAGCAGGGGAATGCCCTACCTCCTGAAGTTACCTTCAGTGAGAAATTGCACAGCCAGGATGATTCAAATCTACTTTCCCTAAACTATAGATTGTTAACTATACTTTGCGGAAAAGCACAATGATTTCTCTTACAGAGCACACTAAATTCCATTTAATAACAAAAACACCCAAATCCTGGGATGCTAATTTCCATTCCTTATCTGTTCAGGATGATCCATTTGTCTACACGGAGGGCCAGATCTGTTAACCTTATTACTCAAAGAAAGGAAATTTTCAGGTAGCACAGACAAGTTCTCTTATTCTTTCTGCTAAGGCCCACAGATCCGTTACAATGGAAATTTCATAGAAATGTGCCTCCACAGTGCCTGGGAAGCAAGATCTTCCATTAAATATTGGCATCTGAAACAGATAAAATATCTCCTCTATCTTCCCCTGGGCACTAAGGCATGGAGAAGATTTCTGCCTTTTCACAATCAACCTGTGGAACTTGTTGCCAGAGGATGTTGTTAAGGCCAAGAGAACAACAGAGTTCAAAAAAGAACTAGGTAAGTTCACAGAGGATAGGTCCATCAATGGCTATTAACCAGGACAGGCAGGGATGATGTCCCTAGCCTCTCTTTTCCAGAAGCTGGGAATGAGCAACAGAGAATGATCACTTGATGATTACCTGTTCCATTCATTCCCTCTGGGGCACCTAGCACTGGCCACTATCGGAAGACAGGATACTGGGCAAGATGGACCTTTGGTCTGACCCAGTATGGCCGTTCTTATATTCTTACCAAAATAAAGAAAATGGCATTGGCTATGACTGGATGACCAAACAGCAAACAGCTGATTGGTAGCAGGGAGTGGGGGAGGGGAGGGAACTTGCACCCTCAGGGAAGAGGCGGGGGAGGCGCTTGGCTGGCAGCAGAGCCTGCCCTGCTGCAGCAGGAGCCGGCAGCATCAAGCTTCTGCCCTCACAGGAGAAAGCAGAGGGGCGAAAAGCAGGCCGGGCCGGGGCCCCTTTGGATTGTGGGCCCAGCGCCATGGCAAATCTAGTACTGACCAGAACCCTATTGAGCGAGGCATAATACAAACAGAAGAAAAAGACAGTCCCTGCCCCAATGAGCTTATGCTTCTTCCAAGTGTTTATTTCAAACATCTTTGGTCCTGGATGGAGGACTGATTTTGCAACAGCAGATCTCTATGAGAGCTGAAGATGCCACTTGTTTTCCGTTATGGAAATCATAATCTATTAACCTTCTGAGGTGAAACCTAGCACTTGATCGTATTCAATGTCAGCCCAGGCCTATGACTGACTTTTCTGGCACCATGCATCTGTCCTGAATCCAAGATACTTCAGGAACCGTTTCAATGTGTTTACTTCAGCTTTCTCTGTGTACTTAATCCTTCTCTCTTCCCAGATAATTTTTCTGGTAAGTGAATTTCCTTCTTCCCTAATGCCAATATTATTGCTGCCATGATCCTGGAGAAAGACCCTGGCAGCACATGTAATTTCAAAAGATAATGACTGACTATGGGAAGAGAGCTGCCAGACAGCTGCAAAACATAAGAGTTGTCTTGAGGATGGTAAAATGGAAATTCTTTGAAGACAAGCCTCCTATAGAAACTTACTTAGATATTTCATGCAGGGCCCTGTTCTGTTTGTCCCCAAACCTCTAAGGCTAGAAATAGAAATGAGGAGCAGAGGTTGTAACGTGCCGATCTGAAGTAGATGAATAATTTAATTCATGTCATGGCTTTTTCATGGGTTACTCAGACTGGGAATAAGACAAAGATATTCCTGCAATTCTTGTATAACTACATGAGTACCTCCTTTGGGCATAGGGCAGTTACTTACCTTATTGTGGAATTCTTTGAGATGCGTGGTCCATATCCGTATTCCACTGTGAAGTACAAGTGTATGCCATGCACCTGAGACCGGAGAAATCTTGCAAGCAGTCTCCAGTGTTCCACCTGTGCCCCTGCACCAAAGATATAAGGAGTCGGGCAGATCGACTACCTCTCCAGTTCCGTCTCTACCATGAATCTTGTCATATTCCGAAGCAGAGGGAAAGGAATAGGAATAGTGGAATACAGATAGGGACCTCACATCTCAAAGAACTCCAGTTAAAACTAGACACTTCCCTTTCTTCTTCGAGTGCTGGTCCCTATGTTTTATTTCACCACAGGTGACTGACAAGCAATACCAAGAGAGGAGGAGGATGCAAAGCTCCATGTTGTACAACTGCTTGTAGAACCACTGTCCTGAAGGATGAGTCAGCAGAGGAGCCTTGAACCAAGGCATAATGTCTCATGAATGTACGGATGGAACTCCATGTAGCTGCCCTGCAAATATCAAGCGGAGGCACTTCCTGAAGTGATACTATTGAGGCTCCCTATGTACAGTGAGCCCTTACCCCATGTGGAGGAGGAAGCTGTGCCAACTGACAGTAGATCCACTTAGACTCTCTGAGAGAACATAGTTTATCCATGTACTCGTTCTATGGCAATAACAACGAACAGTCTGGGTGAGTCTCTGATCTGTTTCATTCTCCGCAGGTAAAATGCCAATGCTCATCTCATGCAGAGGGAATGAAGTTGCCTCTTCTCAAGAGACACGGGGCCATCCACATTAGCATTGTTTGTGAAAGCATGTGGGGGCCCTTAGAGTGTTACAACAGTTCACCGTTTGTTTTTGATTAATCTGATGCAACCTGAGAGTTTTCATGCCAAAAAGAAAAGGGGCTTAGGTACTCGCCTGAACTTGGCTGCCTGTGAAGGGTGGAGTGTGAACTTGGCTGCCTGTGAAGGGTGGAGCAGGAGAGTGAGTTTGTGTATTTGGGGGGAAAACCTGGATTTGTGCTGGAAATGGCCCACCTTGATTTTCAGACACATTGTAAGGAGAGTGGTCACTTTGGATAAGCTATTACCAGCAGGAGAGTGAGTGTGTGTGTGTGTGGGGTTTTTGGGGGAAAAAAAAGGTGGGGGGGGGGGTGAGAAACTGGATTTGTGCTGGAAATGGCCCACCTTGATTATCATACACATTGTAAGGAGAGTGATCACTTTAGATAAGCTATTACCAGCAGGAGAGTGGGGTGGGAGGAGGTATTGTTTCATGGTCTCTGTGTATATAATGTCTTCTGCAGTTTCCACAGTATGCATCCGATGAAGTGAGCTGTAGCTCACGAAAGCTTATGCTCAAATAAATTGGTTAGTCTCTAAGGTGCCACAAGTACTCCTTTTCTTTTTGTGAAGGGTCTGTAGAGTGACAAGACCACTCTTACAGGTAAATATCTCCCCCAGTTAGAAATGCTACGTTCCTGATCACCAGGGAAAATACCCACATTTATGTCTGGTAGGGATCCCAGTCTGATGATGGGAATGACAGTCCGATACCGTCCTAGACTTTTAGGTGCGACAGGAAGACCCAAACCCCCTTCATTATACCTTCCCAGGGTGAAGGAAGGATATATTACCATAAGTTTGTCAGAGGCAGCTGCAGACCTCCTCAGCATAGTTTCACAATATTCTGTACATCTCTGCCTGAAAGAGTCTATACTTCTAACCTAAGTTCCCTCTAAGCTGCATGCCTGCCAGAGGAGAGGCACCCCTCCATACCAGCCCCAGCATGGGCCTTGCCCGCGACCAGGGGAGAAGCGCCCCTTCCCCGGCTCACCGGAGTAGTTGGGTGAGAGACACCCCTCCCCACCGGCCCCAGCAGAGACCTACCACAGCCAGGAGAGGCGCCCCGCCCAAAGCCCATCGGAGCTGCTGTCTAGTGGAGCCCCTCCCTTGGCCCAGCCCAGCCGGAGCTGCCACGGTTGGGGAGAGACACCTCTCCTCTGGCCCCGAGCTGCTGCAGCGAAAGAGGGCTGCGGGGAGTCCTCTCACTCACTGTAGCCCCAGGGCAGCCTGAACCCCAAACACCTCATCACCTCCATATTGGTGCACATAAAATTCATTCTGCACATGGACGTAAAAAATTAAAGGGAACAGCTTCTGATCTGGACTGCTGGGCTTTGTGGGTATGTGCGCATGCATGCCTAGAGGAACAAGCATGTCTATGATGTGGTTTTTTCAGAATTAACCTGCCCTCCTGAACTCCATGAAGGTGAGCAAGAGAACTCGACACTGAGGATTATCCACACTGCTGCACTCTATGAAGGTGAGCAGGGGAAAATGCAATGGTTTTTCCCCCCCTTCAGGAGTTTGTCCCAGTAATCATGCTTCAGAAGTAGGAGCAAAACTGGGCTCAGCGATTGCTAGCTATTGGAAACATTTGTGGAGCAATCAACCCATCCTCAGAGAGGCTGGGCTTATTTGTCTCCCCTTCCCCAACATAGGCCCCTTGACAATCTCTCATGGAAAATACTGACCAGATGCTCAAGAATGGGGCTCCCTAGCAGCTCTACCCCACTGTTGCATGCGGGATCCATATGGGCCAGATAGATCTGTTTCCCCTGAATGTCACAGCATAGGACATGAGTAGGTTTCTTTGGAGCAGGGTTATAGAGATGACAGGGGGTGAGAGCCGAAGCCAAATGCCCCTTATCACACACTGGTGTTGGCAGCATCCATGTGGTCTCTGGTGCCTTCCACCCAGGATCACTGGTGAAGAGGACTGGCAAGAAGAGAAAGCAGCTAAGCTGATGATCTGAGGTGTGGCTGCTGGTACCTATAGGGATTCTGGTACAGTCTTTCGTCTGGCATGCAGCCCTTCTAGCTTCACTCCCTCCTGATGGAGATTGACAAGAAGCCCTTCCTTCCCTGTCAGTTCTTTTCCAATCCTGCCTGCTTCCTTTCTTACCAGGGGGTGAGGAGCTGAGGCAGTCCCATTCAGACTGAACCAAAAAAGGCAGAAAGTCCACTCTGCTGCGAAAGCCAGCTGACCTTCCCAGTGAGAGAGGAGATTTGTTTCTTAGCTGCATACCTCTGAATTTGCTTTTGACAAAGGCCATGTCAAGGCAGGAGAGGAAGCCAGGAGGAACTGTGCAGCTATGCAGGGAAGCTTAAATACAGCTTTGTGCTTCTTTTAACATTTGCTTGGACTCTATTTCACAATCAGCATTTCTTAAGACAATCATTTATAATGCAGTGAACATCCACCAAGCATGAGAGGAACAAAATACTGATGCAAAATGAGTGATGCCTGTTGTGCATATTTAGAAATTCATTCTATTCACTATTACTCCTTACTGGAGATCAATCCTCCACAATACCATATCAGCCCCAAAAGCAGCAGATTGCGAGGTCAGAGAATTAAACTTCCAAAGAAAGAGATTACCTATTTTCATTAAAAAAAAATACTGAAAACATAGAACAGAATTACAGAAAGTTACAAAAGCAGCACTGAACTTTTTCAGACACCAAGTAGATCATTAAGAAACCTTCAGTGTGTATTTTTGAAATTTACTTCCAGACATCTTTTGAAAGCTACATATAACATTTGGGAACATACCTGTTCAGATTTGAAATAGCCGATTGTGTTTTCATCTAACTGAAAGTATCTTCTCTTCCAGTTCTTCATCTATTAAAGGAAAAAAAAGAAAATATTGTAATCCAAGCAATACATGATTCCCTTTAATTTACACTCAGTCTAGCTAGGTTTTTTGAAAAATACATCAGTGAACCATTAGCAGTTATATGGAAGCTGCATTTTCCAATTTTTATTTTTGAAATTACTTTTAGCAATTCCTACTAAAAAGCTATTGGATATTTCTTGAACTGCCACACTTTTATTTCCAATTATTCCTATTCATAGGAATAATGTTTCCTACATTCATTACTCTAGATTATTTTAAAGCCACATATCCTGTTCTCTAAAGTCTAAGATTTAATTTCACAAGAAGTACACTTGGAAAGGATCACAATGCCGCTAAGTCTGTGAAATCAGCAGTATGGTAATTCAATTACTCATCATTCTGTAGAAAGTGGCAAAAAATGTTTAGATGCTCCTTTGGAAAAAGAGTGAGAACAGAAAAAAGGTATCTGGGGAAAATTTAGGGAACTACAATCCTATACAGGACAAATTACCACTGATGAAGTGAGGTCCAAATTCCTTGATTTAGGGAATCTGTTCCAAAAGTGCTGTGGACAAATCTGAAATATGCACTTTCTATCTGACATTCTACATACAGGTAGAATGAATCAAACGTGTACTTTATTCACTTCATACACATCAAATGACCTGGAATAACAAATGGGATTAAAGTGATACGATTACTTGAATGGAAAACTGGGATAAGGGTAAACTGAGAGGGACAAAAAATAGAAAGACATGAAGACCTCTGTGTAAGATTGAAAGCTCCTCTTGGTGAAAGGGACAAGTTGGTCCATTACAAGGTACTACTTCACCCACCTTGTCTCTAATATCCTGGGACCAATACGGCTACAACAACACTGCAAATATGAATAAGCCAGAAATATACCTTATTCTGTTCAGAGAAATATAAAGAAAACTAGGGAATATGCCGCCAGCCAACCATGAAGACAGTAAGCAGGAAAGTACATTGAATAGTGGTGGTGAAGAAAGTATGTACTTCTATTACTTAGCGCTTAAACTATGAGTAAAAAAAGAACGAATATGTTTGCATATAAATTGGTATATCAAAAAGTAAAATGTTTAATATAACATAGGGGTTTATATTTACACCCTTCCCACTAATAATGTGATAATGGCTTAATAGATTTTTTTACTTAAACTGCTTAAACAGTATCGCCTCATATATTTGAATAATTTGGCCAGTACTCATATACTACAAAGGCAATTTGGCTATGAATTTATGCAGCCTATAAATGAACAAATTTTCACTGTTATTGTAAGTTGCACACCTAATATGGACTGTATTATACATATAGTTCACGTAATACTTTACATATTACTTCAGTCTAACGAACACAGTATTTCTGCGTACACATCTCAGATTAGAAAATGAGTTTTCTACATGGTGTTTGAGAAACAAGATAATGTAAATACTAACATAATGCACACGCACAAGAGCAGACAAAGTTTTCACGCAATTGTAACGGACATTCTGATTTGAGTCTAACCATGCAACCTAAGCATCATTTTAAACTTATTTGTGTGTGGCATTTCTTTGGTGTCCTTCTAAAATAAAAAGGAAGAAGAACAAGTTCATAAGAACAGCTGTACTGGGTGGTCCAATCTAGTTCACTATCCTATCTCCTAGAGTGGCAAATACCAAAGTTTCAGAGAGAGTGTACAGAACAGGGTAGTTGGAGTAATTCAGCCCTGTCTTTTCTTCCCAGCTTCTAGCAGTGAGAGGTTTAGGGTTGCCCTGAGCATGGAGTTACATCTATAACCATCTTGTGTAATAGGCACTGATAGCCCTATCCTCCATGAATTTATCTAATTCCTTTTTGAACCAAATTATACTTCTGGACATAATACCCTCCCATGGCAATGAGTTCCACAGGTTCCTCTTGTTTATATTAGATCTGTTGCCCATTCTTTTCATTGGGTGACCCTTAGATTTTGTACCGTGGGAAAATAACACTTCTCTATTCACTTTTTCCACACCATTCATGTTTTTATAGACCTCTATCATATCCCTCACCCCTTAGACATCTCTTTTCTAAGTGGAACAGCCCTAATCTTTTCAGTCTCTCTTCTCTGAACCTTATTCAAGGTATGATACTTTGTCTTATTTTTTATCCCTTTCCTCATAGTCCCCAACATGGTTAGCTTTTTTAAGCATTGCTGCATACTGAGCTGAAGTTTTCTGAGAACTACCCATGGTAACTCCAAGATCCCTTTCTTGAGTGGTAACCGCTAATTTAGAACCCATCATTATATACATATAGCGGGGATTATTTTTCGCAACATGCATTACTTTGCACTTAAACACAGAATTTCATCTGCCATTTTGTTGCCCAATCACCCAGTCTTGTGAGATCCCTTTGTAACCCTATGCAATCAACTTTGGACTTAACTATATTGAATAATGTTGTATCACATGCAAACTGTGCCACTTCACTGTTCACTCCCTTTTCCGATCATGAATATGTTGAACAGTACAGGTCCCAATACAGATCTTTGGAGGATCCTGCTGTTCACCTCTCTCCATTGTGAAAACTGCCCATTTATTCCTACCCTTCATTTCCTATCTTTTAACCAGTTACTGATCCATGAGAGACCTTTCCCTCTTATCCCATGACTACTTAGTGTCTGTAAGAGTCTTTGGTGAGGGACCTTGTCCAAGACTTTCTGAAAATCCAAGTATACTACATCAGCTGGGTCATCCTTGTCTATGCATCTGTTCATACTCTCAAAGAATTCTAATAGGTTAGTGAGGCACGGCTTCCCTTTACAAAAGCTGTGTTAAACACAATTTGTTAGGGAAGAGTTATCTATGTCTCTGATCATTTTGTTCTTTGCTATAATTTCTACCAATATGCCTGGTACTCAAGTTAGACTCACCAGCCTATAATCATTAGAACTGCATCTAGAATCCTTTTTAAAAATCAGCATTAGCTACTTTCCAGTCATCTGGTACAGACTTGTTTATGAAATGGGTTATATACTACAGTTGTTAGAGCGGAAATTCCATATTTGAGTTCCATCACAACTCTTGGGTGAACACCATCTGCTCCTGGTAATTTAGTGTTTAATTTATCAAATTGGTTCTAAAACATCTTCTATTGACACATCAATGTGGGACAGTACTTCAGATCTGTCAACCAAAAAGGATAGCTCCGATATGGGTATTTCCCCCACATCCTCTGCAGTTAAGATTGACAGAAAGAATCCATTTACTTCTTCCACAATGCCCGTGTCTTCCTTGAGTGTTCTTTAACGGCTTGGCCATCTAGTGGCCCCGCTGCCACTTTGGCAGACTTTCTGCTTCTGATGATAAAAAAAGTTTCATGCTCCCAGACTTCAAATGTTGCAAGTTTGCAGAGCTTTGAATATAGCATGTGCTAAATCCCTTAATCTTGAACTGTTTGGCTACACACCAATCTCCTTCACACCTTTGGAATTGCACAATTGCTCCTCCAAACCACACAGAACACCTAAAATCTTTCCCTAACCACTTCACACTTCATAAATCCTGCATGCAGTAAACTCTTGCTTCAGTCCAAATATCTTCTATACACTTTTCATTACAAAAAATAGCTGCATGTTCTCATGCCAAAGAGCATCCCTTAATTACACACTTAGCCTAAAACCCATGTGCAGCAATGTTTTCCTCTCCAAAACGTCTTAAATTTTAAACTAATACAAAAACAAGTGGAAGCACCAAAAAATCCCCACAAAAGTTGAAATACCACCAATACAGAGATAAAACACATACTACTACTACTGAATCACCACCCATTTGATAAAATTCTAATTCTAACTACCCTCAATATTTTAACAACATTAGTGTTATTTGGTAAAAACCAAAGATCAGTATCAATTGATCTCAGTATAATATGCAAAGTAACCGTAATAACTTTGGGGCCTCTGTTCTTCACAAGAGGAATGCATTATTCTCCAAATCACTTACCACAGCGCCTTGTTTAACACAATAGCCAGCTTTGATAACAGCATTGTCTGGGGGAGGTTTAGCAGTAAAGTAAGGAAGGTGGCTTTGTGACCGTTTCAAGTAATTTCTGTCATCTTCTTCCCCACATTCATTTAATTCTTCTTTCTAGAATGAATCAGAGAAAGGTTCAGGATGTTCAGCGTTTGCTCCAAAGTCCAGTGATATAAGAACAGAAAATGAAAGTGTATTTGGTTCCCTAAACTTGGTATTTGGTCCACCCTGTACCCACAAACCCCATCTCTGATTTGTTTAGAAGCAGCAAATACTTGACACTGCAGTACAGCAGTAATATCAATGTGACAATTATCTACATAAGGCCTACTGGAGTACTCCAGGTACTGCTCAAAACTACACAGTTTGAAAACAGATTATGAACACATTAAAACAGATAAAGCAATTAAAAATAGTATGTTGAAGACCTAAGAAACAAAATCTTTACTCCCTTTAAAAAAAATTAATCCATGGAATGACTTTGTTTAGGAGTACAACAGTCTAGATAATTCCAAAACTATGATTTGGGCCAGTCATGCAAGTCTTCAGAACAACCAATCCCCCAACGTGACCTAAAAGCATAAGATAGTACACAGAGTGTCAAGTTCAGTAGAATGACAGTGCATCTACTTTTAGATCTAACCATTACTAACTTTTTATTTTCAATCAGGTTTCTAGCACACCGTTTATAAAAATCTTGGCTTTCTGAGCCAATCAGTATCTTTCCTTTCTCCACTGCAAAACGCAAAAACAAATATATCAGTTAACTTCAGTAATCGACTAACTTGAACAACTTTGACATTGCTCATGTCAAACTCATTTCATGCCAAGAAATTCAAACTCATATAGGGGGTCTAATTCTTGGAAGTAAAAAAGTCAACACTTAAAAGTGTAATCTTTCATACAGTCACAGAAAAGTAAAATAGTTGAAGAGACACCTAGATACCATATCAGGTAAACAATTTAAAAAGCAAGCTTATGAGAGTATGAGTCTTCTGGATGAGGATGGATGGGTTGACAAATTTATTATTGATAAAATAATGTATCTCAGAGTATCCTGACAAGACAGACACATAGCACAACTCTTCCACTATAACATTTCCTTACTTGGTATGAAGCTATTACCTGAGTAGGTGTAATGATGGGAACACCACCAACAATTTCTGTTCTGTAAGACACTTGTTTCTTTCCACCCGGATTTTCAACTTGGCGATTTGAGCTATCAGGTTGACATAGCAGATCAGACTGCTTTGGTACCTGAAAAGTTAGACATGATGAATAATTTGATGTTTTCCCCTGTTTTAAGACTAAAAATAAAGCTAGTAATCCCCATGCTTAGGTACCTAAAAAGCCTCAGTTATTATTCAAGCACTCACATTCAGTCTCCAGAAGGATTTCTACAACTAGTTTTTAATTCTAAAGAAATATCTCAATAGGTAACTGTTTGCAACAGATTTGTGTTCGATATCAGAAAAAAAAAAAACCTGATCTGTGGTTAAGACACTTGACTTTGACTCAGGAAATCAGGGTTCACTTTCCAGCTCTGCCACAAACTCCCTACCTAATCTTCAGCAAGTCAGTTTCTCTGTGCCACAATTTCTCATCTGTAAAGTAGAAATAGTTTCTCCCACCTTGTCATTAAGCTCTTTGGGGCTAGGATTCTTACTACATGTCTAAACTTTGCTTAGTACAATGGGACCACAAACCTTGGTGTCTAGGTACTACTGTAATGCAAAGAGTTACTATTCATACAAAGCTATCGTGTCGATGTTTGACAAGTGTCTTTGCTGCTTGATGCAGCATTTTCACCCACAATTTAATGCTTAGCATGAAGGTATTTAAATTACTATGAAACAATATGAACTAAACTGAAACTTTGCTTTAATTGTAATATCTGGAGCAAGGTGAAAAAAGTTATCCATACTGTTCAAGCGGCTTTATAGAATGACAAGATACAGGTTTGTACTTCAATGCAAAATCTTCAGGGCTAAAGAATGCAATGGTTAATAATCATTAACATGTTTCAGAGTAGCAGCCGTGTTAGTCTGTATTCGTAAAAAGAAAAGGAGGACTTGTGGCACCTTAGAGACGAACCAATTTATTTGAGCATAAGCTTTCGTGAGCTACAGCTCACTTCATCGGATGCATTCAGTGGAAAATACAGTGGGGAGATTTATATACATAGAGAAAGTGAAACAATGGGTGTTACCATACACACTGTAACAAGAGTGATCACTTAAGGTAAACTATTACCAGCAGGAGAGCGGTGGGGAAAAAACCTTTTGTAATGATAATCAAGGTGGGCCATTTCCAGCAGTTGACAAGAACATCTGAGGAACAGTATGTGTGTGTCCATTTATTCTTTTACGTAGAGACTGTCCAGTTTGGCCAATGTACATAGAGGGGCATTGCTGGCACATATCACATTGGTAGATGTGCAGGTGAACGAGCCTCTGATAGTGTGGCTGATGTGATAAGGCCCTATGATGGTGTCCCTGAATAGATATGTGGACACACAGTTGGCAACAGGCTTTGTTGCAAGGATAGGTTCCTGGGTTAGTGGTTCTGTTGTGTGGTTGCTGGTGAGTATTTGCTTCAGACTGGGGGGCTGTCTGTAAGCAATGATTGGCCTGTCTCCCAAGATCTGTGAGAGCGATGGGTCATCCTTCAGGATAGGTTGTAGATCCTTGATGATGCGTTCGAGAGGTTTTAGTTGGGGGCTGAAGGTGATGGCTAGTGGTGTTTTGTTATTTGCTTTGTTGGGCCTGTCCTGTAGCAGGTGACTTTGGGTACTCTTCTGGCTCTGTCAATCTGTTTCTTCACTTCAGCAGGTGGGTACTGTAGTTGTAAGAATGCTTGAGAGAGATCTTGTAGGTGTTTGTCTGAGGGGTTGGAGCAAATGCGATTGTATCGTAGAGCTTGGCTGTAGACAATGGATCGTGTGGTGTGGTCTGGATGAAAGCTAGAGGCATGTAGGTAGGCATAGTGGTCAGTAGGTTTCCGGTATAGGGTGGTGTTTATGTGACCATCGCATCCAGGAAGTGGATCTCGTGTGTGGACTGATGCAGGCTGAGG
Source organism: Lepidochelys olivacea (assembly GCF_965140295.1). Lineage (NCBI taxonomy): Eukaryota > Metazoa > Chordata > Testudines > Cheloniidae > Lepidochelys > Lepidochelys olivacea. The sequence continues at coordinate 107,025,959 of NC_140417.1, forward strand.
TTGATGGTGGGATGGAAATTGTTGAAATCATGGTGGAATTCCTCAAGGGCTTCTTTTCCATGGGTCCAGATGATGAAGATGTCATCAATGTAGCGCAAGTAGAGTAGAGGCATTAGGGGACGAGAGCTGAGGAAGCGTTGTTCTAAGTCAGCCATAAAAACATTGGCATTCTGTGGGGCCATGCAGGTACCCATAGCAGTGCCGCTGATTTGAAGGTATACCTTGAATAGAGACTGGGAGTGGATGGATCATTACACAAAGTAAAACTATTTCCCCATGTTTATTCCCTCCCTCTCCCCCACCGTTCCTCAGACGTTCTTGTCAACTGCTGGAAATGGCCCACCTTGATTATCACTACAAAAGGTTTTTCCCCCCTGCTCTCCTGCTAGTAATAGCTCACCCTACGTGATCACTCTCGTTACACTGTGTATGGTAACGCCCATTGTTTCATGTTCTCTATGTATATAAATCTCCCCACTGTATTTTCCACTGAATGCATCCAATGAAGTGAGCTGTAGTTCACGAAAGCTTATGCTCAAATAAATTTGTTAGTCTCCAAGGTGCCACAAGTCCTCCTTTTCTTTTTGAGAATCATTAACATGGAATTTTGGGGAGAGGAGTGTGCAAATTGTAAGATGAGTTTAACAATAGGATCCAAAGATTAGTGTTCCACAGCAATTTAAGACAGACACATTAAGAACTGTATGCAGATTATGCAAGTTACTCAACTTGATACACTACTATAAGAAATCTCTGGACATTAGCTTACCTTCAAGCAAAAATTGGCACTATTTCATCAAGAGAGGGGGATAAAAGGTGAGGTGTGTTATACGAGCTACACAAAAGGCAAATGGGACTATGCTGAGTAATACCACTTACCTCTTCATACTGAGTACTGATAAAGTAGATCACTGTATCACAGGAGCACCAAAGAAAGGAAATAGGAGATCTAGTACTTTCCAAAACAAACAGGAAGTGCTGAGGGAACTAACTTTTAGGAACTCTCTCTGAAAGTGTCTAAAACTGACACCCAACCTTTGTAAATAGGATTACCTGGTGAAACAACATTTTCAGGTAGTTTGAGAAATACCTTTGAGAAATACCGGAAGCAAAAGCAGTTCATGTTCCGCCTTAGCTATTTTCGAAAATGGCTATGTTTATCCCAGTTTGTCAGAATCAAATAGTTCTAAACCATCTGCCCCAGCCTCCACATCTGAAAAACCTTTACAAAGGTTTGTTACTTCACACAAAATCAAGTCATCGATGGTTGCAAAATAAGCATCCATCTATTAGATAATCAGGAGAAGCAGCTACTCCTTTTCTTCTTCACCTTGTTTGACTGTGCTCCTTGCGGCTCAGTAGGAGCTGCAGTCACAATGGTGCCTCTGCCACTGAATGGTCTCCCACAGCATCTGACAATAAGCCCTCTTGCAAAGTCTCACATCAAGACACAGTATTTCCAAAATATTTTTAAATATTTGAATGCTTTTGAATACGTCAGTCTGCTAAAGCGGAGCTAAAAGGTGCCGGCTCTTCAGGAGCTTGATTCTGCCTGTTCTTGAGTTTGTGCCAAATCTGAAAACTGCATAGTTTTCTATCCTTGGAAGCAATACAAAGGCATTCTATTCCAAAAGGTAACATCTTTATGACTTGGATTAGCCTGCTTTCAAACAAATCAGAACCCCAGAACAAGGGTCAAGAACGTCCAATTTAGGAAAGGCAGAGCAATTCAAAAATATCAGATGTATGGCTGATCTAATAATTTCAGTATTGTATATCTTGGTCTGGAGTATAAATAAAGAAGCAACTTCTTTCTTGTTCTTCAAAAGAGAAAGTATTTTGCTTTATGAGCTTTACAATTCTTAAATCTAGTCGAATCAAAGTCTCAGTTATAATAGTTTTTACTTATAAACACAAATGCAATGGGAAAAGACAACTACTACTTCTGAGTGGCTTTGATGTTTGGGTACTGGAAATAATCTACTGAAAAGTGGATGTTAAAAGTTTCCAAGAGCCGTGACAGAAAACTATTACCTAGGGCAGTTTGCTTGCAGAAAGTACAGCTGAATTATTCACTGGATAAACAGCACTAATTACAAATATGCTTAATTTTTTTGATAGCTGTACTCCTAAAGCACAGTAAGATACACACAAAAGAAGAAAGGCGATGCAGCTTGTGTCATTTTCGATTGAAGTTTGTTAGCATAACCCAAGGCACATTAAAGTTCAATAATCTGAGGATTAAGTGTGAAGTCTGAAGGATTTATTAACTGACTATGCTATAGACAGAGGTTAAAGTATAACCTTTGTATCAATCTAATTGCTAAAAATCAGTCAAGCCTTCTACAAATCTTGATTAATTGGATTCCATTCCATTAAATCATATATGAACTTAATTCAGTGAAGGTTCATATTTTCAAGATTTTGAATAATTTCATGATGTTCTCAATGTAATTTACAAGAATAATAATAAAGGTGAAGTTAATTTTAACTTTGTTCAAGTAATTGGGGGGCTCAACGTCTGAACAACAAGAATGTACACTTCTTCAATCCTGTATCCGGCCTGTGTCATCTTACCTCTCCTATGAGGAACAAAATTCCTTTCGACTCCTCTTTGGTACTAGTTCTAAATTTTGTAGTTGGCAATTTTAGGATGACATGGCAATGTGTGGTTCATTTAGAGTTGCCATAGAGAAGATAGAAATATTTTTCATAGAAGAAAAATATTTCTATGGAAATATCCTTAAATATATGGTGGGAAATTGTGGGCCGGATTTGTTGGTCAGATCCAGTTCCTTTGTTCCACTCTGGAGGTGCATGGGTCTGTAATGCCTATGGATCTTTTTGCTGGGAATACTCAGAGTAGCCTATACCACCAACTCCTGCAGCTCCCAACAAAGTGGACATATGTCAAGAATAAGGGCCTCAAAGTTACTGCAGTTTAGGTTTCATGACTGGCATAACAGCCCTCCAGAGCTACTATATCTGGCCAGAGTAGTTTACAGCAGTCCTGGAATTGGCCTCACAATCAAGAAGTTGCAACCAGTTCCTCTATAGCACCCCACCACACACTGCACCCAGTCAAATCTGGATACTAGAAAAACTTGTCCCCATATATTAGACTCCTTTATTGCTCATAAATAGGGCCCTACCAAATTCACCGTGCATTTTGGTCAATTTCACAGTCATAGGATTTTAAAAATAGTAAATTTCATTATTTCAGCTATTTAAATCTGAAATTTCATGGTGTTGTAATCGTAGGGGTCCCGACGCAAAAAGGGGGCTGTCACAAGGTTATCGTAGGGGGTATTGTGGTACTGCTACCCTTACTTCTGCGCTGCTGCAGGTGGCAGCGCTGCCTTCAGAGCTGGGTGGCCAGAGAGCAGCTACTTCTGGCCAGGAGCCCTATTCTGAAGGCAGTCCGCTGCCAGCGGCAGCACAGAAGTAAGGATCGCATGGTATGGTATTTCCACCCTTACTTCTGTGCTGCTGCCTGCAGGGCTGGGCCCACACTCTCCAGCCACCCAGCTCTGAAGGCAGCAGTGCAGAAGTAAGGGTGGCAATACCACAATCCCCTGTAAAATAATCTCGTGACTCCCCCCAACTCCCTTTTGGGTCAGGAGCCCCAATTTGAGAAACTCTGGTCTCCCCCAGGAAATTGGTATAATACAGGGTAAAAGTACACAAGACCAGATTTCTCTATGATGCGTTTTTTGTGGCTGTGAATTTAGTAGGGCACTACTCAAACCGTATGAGCAGAACTCAAGAGTGGAGGAAAGAGAGTCAAAGTGTGTACAAGCACTGTGTTTTTATGTGCTGTAGTCACATGGTCTTCCTATAAAATGCTATGTCCGCTCCCTTCTCTCTCTTGAGCACACTTTCACTGGTCAGGATGCATTCTGTGAATGTGCAGCCGAAGAATTTTCCACAGAATCCTTTGCCACTGAACAATGCTCCAAAACCTAAACTTTCATTTTCGAAAATGTGTCATCTACTAATGCTTGTGAAGAAAAAGCTTTTCAAAACATGAACTAAACATGAAGTAAAAGAATGTTGCCTTCCCTGATCTTTCACATAACCTTAAACAGCTCAGAGAGAGAGATGGCCTGTCTTCTTTATCCCAATTCCTCCAACACTTCTTCAGATATTAAGAGCTCCATTTGTTCCCATTCCACTGCCAAAATTCCCTCTCTCTTCTCCCACTGTCAGGGCTTCTATAATGCAGTTATCTATAAGGATTAACATAGCTCTGTGGCATGTTAGAATCAGAAATGAAAATAGAGACAGCATAAACATTTAAATAAAAACAGGGTTACTGTATAGATTGTATTCATTTTGTCTGAAGTTATTAAAAATCTATTTTTTAAAAAACTGAAAAGCTGTTGCAGAATTACCAGTATGTCACATTAGAACATTGTAGAATCCAAGTATGTTGTGACAAGTTGGACCTAAATTCTGCAGCAAAAACATGAGGGGCCTTGACTACAGTCCATGCTTTAATCCAGGGTTTCTCAAACTTTATTGCACCACAACCCCTTTCTGACAACAAAAATTACTACATGACCCCAGGAAGGGGCACTGAAGCCCAAGCCCCTCCACCCTGGGCAGAGGGGCCAAAGCCCGAGCCCCACCCCCCTGGGGGAGGAGGGGTGAAGCCAAAGCTTGAGAGCTTCAGCCCTGGGCGGGTAGGGGCTGTAACCTGAGCCCTGCCACCCAGGGCAGAAGCTCTCAGGGTTTGGCCGCAGCCTTGGGTGGTGGGGCTCAGATTTTTGGCTTCAGCCTAGGCCCCAGCAAGTCTAATGCCAGCCCTGGCGACCCCATTAAAACAGGGTTGTGACCCACAGTTTGAGAACCGCTGCTTTAATCTAACAGAAAAAAAAAATCAATTCTGCAACCCAGCTTCTCCCACAATTCTGGATGTCTGGGCTGTTCCCCTCCATTTTGCAGCTCACAGAGGCAGATCAGTGTTTTGGCACCATGTGTTCTGACCTCTGTTCCCATTTGTCAACAGATTTTCTGCCTCTGCAGCAGCAGGCTGTTCAATTGCGCCCACCCTTATTCATTATCTAATTTTTTTTTTCTCAGCTTGGGCAGTAGTGAGCAGTTTCATCTTTTCAGCTTACTGATCCTCCCTGGGTCAGTTAACAGTTTGGTGGTTTAACCCAGCCTGACCCTCTGCTGCAGCATCTCCCTGTCTGCTCCTCTGCCCCTATTCAGGTATGGCAGAGAAGTCAAGAAAGCACCATGTGAAAGCCAAGTGATGCTCTATTTGCAGAGCAGGGAGAGGGTCAAAAAACAAGAACCACCCCAGGCAGTCAATTCAGGGCTAAGTCTCAGGTGACTCCTGAAGAACAAAGAGGAAAGTTTGTAGGGTCACAAGTCTGTTCACCCTACTCCTCACCACAAGTCTTAAAGAACTGGGCTTCTACCCTTCCCTCCCAATTTACCCAAGGGGGCTCTGGTGAGTCCCCTCCACCCTCTTGGGAGGGAATGGCTCCCAGAGAGGGAGTATTCAGACACAGATCTTGAGGGCTTCAGACCCTAAGGAAGGCAAGTTTTAAAATGCCTCAAAAGCAAAAGCAGAACTTCTACCCAACACATCCAAAAACAGCTTAAAAAAAAAAACTAAAGTAAAAAAAGGGAGGGGGGGGAGAGAAGAACCACAGAAAATCCAGGAGGTACAAGTTCTGACTTCTTCCTCTTCTTCTCCCTCCCACTGAGGAAGGCAAGCAATTGAGTTCAAAGAATATATCAGATGTCTTCCCTTCATGAGCAATTCCAGACTATGTGCAGTAAGGTTATCTTCACAATTCAAATTCAACCTGAACAGGATTTCAAGAGAAAGCCTCAGAGTAAATTCTCCCCTTAAAATCCTCTCAGAACTGCAATACCCTTTCATCCCTCCATGGAGGAAGTGATTGAGGATTAAAGGAATAAGCCTGAAAAGGGCAAGCACACTAACTAACAAGAGCAACCCTCAGGCTCTACATCAATCAAAATTGAAGGACTCTATTGCTGAAATGCCGCAGGTTGAAGCTGCTGTAGCATCTCTTGCAAGGGATATGGTAATTCCCTCAAAAGGCATGTTCTACCCCAAGGACTTCATAGATACAAAGAGGGAGGCCACTCTCAGAAAGGAACTTTGAGGCCTCCTCTGCCACCCTCAAAGCATCCCAGGTAGCTATCTGCTTTGCAATAGCATCTCTCTCCTGGCTAGATCTCAGAGTCCTCAAGGACAGAGATCACCTTAACCTTGGTTCAATTTTAAAGAAAGTCTCCCTAGCACAGGATTTGTAGTTGACACCTCAAAGGATGCAATGAAGTTCTCAGCTTAAGCCAAGGATTCCAGCCCAACAGCCAAGCACCACCTACGGTTCCAATCCTGGAAGGTGGATATCCACTCCAAGCAGGTCCTATGCTTGGCCAACTTTAATTGCTCCCTCCTTTTTGGAGAAGAGCTGGAAAGGTGGTGGCTGACAACGTTGCAAAACCCATGCACTAGAGACGACAAGCCCTCAAGACAGAAATGCTCCTCCTGGCTATGTATTCACAGAGGTATCAGAGAAGGAACAGACTCTCCAAAGGAAAACAGGGGAATTGAGGTCGGGAGGTGGGGGGGGGAAGGGGGAAGGAGGGTAAAGAGCGGAAGTCCACAGGGACTTCAGCCCTTCCCCTCAATCCACTCCTGTGACAGACTGCATAGCTTCAGTCCTGGGTGAGAACGAAGGAGCAGAATTTCCTATTTTCTAGAAGAATTGTTCACACTGACTATAGACAAGTAGGTCTGGGAGATAGCAAGCCAGGGATACTCCCTCAGGCTCCAGTCCCTCCCTCACCTCATCCAGTCTTCATCCTGTCACCCATTTCTAAAGACCCTATCAAGGTTCCTTCCCCACTCTGAACTCTAGGGTACAGATGTGGGGATCTGCATGAAAGACCCCCTAAGCTTATTCTTACCAGCTTAGGTTAAAAACTTCCCCAAGGTACAAGCTTTGTTTAACATGCTTGGTGGTGGCAGCATACGGTTCAAGGACAAGACAAAGAACAGGGAAAGAGCCCACTTGGAGACACCTTCCCCCAAAATATCACCCCAAGCCCTACACCCCCTTTCCTGGGGGAAGGCTTGATAATAATCCTCACCAATTTGCACAGGTGAACACAGACCCAAACCCTTGGATCTTAAGAACAATCAGGTTCTTAAAAGAAGAATTTTAATTAAAGAAAAGGTAAAAGAATCACCTCTGTAAAATCAGGATGGTAAATACCTTACAGGGTAATCAGATTCAAAACATAGAAAATCCCTCTAGGCAAAACCTTAAGTTACAGAAAGACACAAAAACAGGAATATACATTCCATCCAGCACCACTTATTTTACCAGCCATTAAACAAAAGGAAATTAACGCATTTCTAGCTAGATTACTTACTAATCTAACAGGAGTTGTAAGGCTGCATTCCTGATCCCTTCCCGGCAAAAGCATCACACACACAGACAAACCCTTTGTTCCCCCCCCCCCAGCTTTGAAAGTATCTTGTCGCCTCACTGGTCATTTTGAGTCAGGTGCCAGCGAGGTTATCTTGGCTTCTTAACCCTTTACAGGTGAAAGGGTTTTGCCTCTGGCCAGGAAGGATTTTATAGCACTGTATACAGAAAGGTGGTTACCCTTCCCTTTATATTTATGACAGACCCCATAAAACGAAATTTGATCCAGAACAAAATCTCATACTCTGGATATGGGAGTGATAAAAATAATTCCCTCAGAAGAAAAAAGGCTCTGTGGGTTCTACTCCATCTTCTTCACTGTTCAGATGTGCACTGGGGAGGGGCTGGTATCAGAGCCATGCTTGACCTCAGAAGGCTCAACAAGTGGAAGAGGGAAAAGTTTCAGATGAAGACTCTGGCCTCTATAGTGTTCTCTCTGTCCAAGGGTGGATTGGACAAAGCATTTCCTAACTTCAGTGGATCTAGCAGATGCATACCCACACACCCTATCAGGCCATGTCACTGCAAACTTCTGAACTTTGTCTATGGCCAGAAACATCAGTACCAAACACTCCTGTCCTCAACCCCCAGGGTTTTTACAAAGATGCTGGTAGTGATTATAGCCAGACTGAGATCACAGGGAACCCACCTGTACCCCTTCCTGGACGAAATGCTGATCAGCACTCCATCACCGTCATCAGCACATAGAGCTACGTCTCGGACACAATCTCTTAGAGGTGTGTGGCTTCATCATCAATGTCAAGGAAAGTTCCTTGATTCAGTCGACCAGAAAAAACACTCACCAAGGGGTAGAAATAGACACCTTGGTAGCAAAAAAGTCTATTCATTAGAAACATTCATGAAAATTCAGGATTTTATCATCTTGCTCTGGAGCACAGAAGGCTTCCCATAGCACTGTGTCTTCAACTGCTGGGCCTCCTGGTGTTGTATGACTACCCATGAGGTGATCCCTATACACATCAGCCACCTTTCAAGCCTTCACCCAAAAAGCGTAAGACCACTCCCCGAAACACATGAAAGATCAAGCATAGGTTCTGACACAAATGATCAACTCCCTACACTGGTGGTCAGCCTACAACAGTGTTCACAAAAGCATGCCACCTGTCTTCCAGATCGTCAAGTTCCACAATTAATGCCAGCCTGCATTGCTGGGGAACACACTTAGAGACCCAAACAGTTCAAGACTCCTAGAAGCTGGAGAAAAGAGCTCACAGCATAAGCACCTTAGAGATGAGTGGTCAAGCTGGCTCTGCAATCGTTCCAGTCTGCCCTAAAAGGGAATCATGTTCTGGTTCAGTCAGACAATACAACTACAGCTATATATTTAAATAACCAATGGAAAACAAGGAGCTCGGCACTACCCGTGGAAGAAAATAAGGTGGGTGGATCAGTTTCTCCTTTCCTTCACAGTTATCCACATAAAAGGGAATCTCAACTGAAAGGTAGACAGGCTCAGCAGGTGCAGGATCAACAACTCTAAGTGGTGCCTGAATCAGAAGGTTTTCAATCTCATCTTTCAGACATTCAGCCTCCCTTCAACCAACCTGTTAGTGAATCATATGGACACAGAGAAGCTGAAATACTTCACCAGGGAGACCATCCCAGATTCATGGGGACAGATGCCTTATCACACAGCTGGACACAGGACCTACACATTGCCACCCTTTCCACTACTGTTGAAGGCAGTCCAGAAAACACAAGTATTGGTTTTCAGACCATATAGACCTGAAATTGGAGCCTCTACTCAAGCCTCTGTGGAAACCGGACAGTTTCTCAGAAGGTCGTCTTCTTCATCCAGACCCAGAACAGCATCAGCTAACAGCCCGGCTATTGAAAGCGAAGTGCTAGAAGATCTGGGTCTGTCCTCCAGAGTCATTAAGACATTGCTTTTCTCTAGTACACCTCTAGGACAGTATCAATACTGAAAGCGTACTTCTCTATCAGATCCAAAGTCAATATCTGCCAAGAGCACAATGCAAATCCCAGAAATCCAGGAAGCCCAGACATTTTGGATTTTCTCCAAGAAGGTGGCATAGACAGAGGGCACTCCAGTACCATTGCATGTCAGGTATCTGCTCTTAGTAGCACACTCTTTCGCAGGATCCTTGGGCTCCCTGGAAGACAACCCTCATGTACTCAGATTCCGCTGAGCAATCGGGTTAGCCAGACCAGGGGCCAGGTCACTTTTTCCAAAATGGGGCCTACAGCAAGCTTTGGGGGCCTCAACAACCATCCCTTTGAGCCTTTGACTTCCATGTTGGCATTTTACTCATTAAGACTTGTTCCTTAAAAGCTGTCACGTCCACCAGACAAGTGTCAGAGCTGGCAGCCTTATCTATACAGGAGCCTTATTGCGCATTCCACAAGGACAAGGTAGTGCTCAGGATGACAGAATCCTTTATCCCTAAAGTTAATTTCTCCTTCCATGCTTTCAAAAAGGTTCTTCCTTTGTTCTATCCAAAACCACTACATCCAACTGAAAAGACATGGCACACCTTAGATGTCAGAAGAGTGTTGACAGTCTCTCAAGTGTACAGAGTCCATGAGATCATGCTCTGTGTCCTTCCACCAAAAACGCCAGGGACACAACCTCCAAGCCCTCCACTGAGAAGTGGATTAGACTGTGCACTGAGGAATTTTACAAAGCATCAGAGGCTCCTGTTTCAAGGTGCACCCGAGAAGATCCCTAGCAATCACAAGGGCTGAATAAGCAAGTATGCCCTCGTAGGAAGTTTGCCAAGTGGCAACTTGGTCTATAGCTAGCACCTTCATTAAGCAGTTTAAGGTGACTTGTCGGCTTTCTGCAGAGACAAACCTCCTGCAGGCAGTAACCCAGAAATAATGCAGACTTTTGAGCGAGCTTATGAAAAAGAGAAGGTACTTTCTTTCCTACCAAAAACTTTTTTCTTAATCCTCCCTACATCCATTCACTGCTCACTACTTCCCAAACATCCCAGAATTGTGTGAGACCTTAATAATTTCCTTTCTACTAGCAGCTCCCACACTTCTACCCAACCTCAGTGGCTCGTGAGCCAAAAGCCAGATATTAAATGAAATCATTACCATGACAGTCTTTCTTGGTCTAACATACAGAGTTATTTCATTACATTCAGAGTATTCGTTAATAATGTGATGTAAATTTATAGATTTAGCATAACTCATCTGGTGGCAAGTGGGAAAAGAGAAGGCATGGCCATAAGCACGCAGTGCCAAAATGCTGATCCACCTCCATGAGCCCAGACGTTCAGAATTGTGGTAGCCACTGCTAGCAGACAGGAAATTATTGGTAAGAAGTCTTCCAATCATACCAACTTGATCAATAAGAAAAAGTTGCCATGCCCTCTCAGCTGCCTCTGAAATCTACTTTCAATGAAAGTGACCCTCTGGAACTAAACCATGAGATCCTAGGTATCAGGGGTTTTCTCAAATTCAAGGTATTTTTGTGAATTCAGAAAGGTCTGCCATTAGCTAAACATGTAGAGAAGTTTGATCCAGCAGGACTTATCTCAATCAAGTCTTTCTTCCCACATTCTCCAAGTATTATTGCAGCACTTAGGAACCTAGTCATGGATTAGGACTTCATTGTGCTTCATGGAGCTGTACAAACACAAAACAAAAATATGATCCCTGCCCCAAAGAGCTTACAATTTAAGTATAGAGACAACAGATGGATTCAGACTGACCAACAGAGGAGTACAAGGAAACCATGAGACAGTATTGGTCAGCATGACCGTTCTCTCAGCAAACTTGCCGTCTAACCACTGCCAAGATTTTAGTAGGCACCATGACAAAACAGTTTTAAAGGAGGGAACTGAACGAGAACAATTAAATGGCTTTGAGGAGGTTTACAGGGAGCTCTTCCCAACCATGAGATGTAACATGGGACAAGGCACGAAAGCGCTTGTTTGAAAATTTAACTGGTGGGTGAAAGAGGCTGGCAGTGTGAGTCAATCAGAGGTAGGAGTCAATCTCACAATAGTGAATCAAAAAATAGGTAGCATGGGGATTAGCCGTAAAGGGCCTTGAAGTAGACTAATACCAGGAGCACAAAAACAGAGCCAATTACCTGGACAGATGGGAAACAGACAGACATTCTGCCTTTATTTCTTTTACACTCTTACTGTATGCAACATATTACCCAGGTGGGCCATCCTGAACCATGTAGCAAAATGATTTTTACAGATGCAGTACCCCTGATCATTGGGTGCCCAAGGTTGCGAAGGCATGTGGAGGTGTATTTTCTGAGCAGGCTTGCTCTTCGATCCTCAAAATATCTTGTAAAAGTGACTTAAACTTCTGCCACGCCCTGTGGTTCTGAAGCTTGATTTCCCCTAGGGAGTCTTTCAAAGAAGAGTATTTTTAAAGGAAATATCTAGTTTTAAACACTAACCAATCCAGAAGTGAGTGAGTGATAACATGGTTTACCAGTTTGGTAAACATTCTACTCATTTGCAGACTAACAAAAGTAGAGGAATTATACATTTGGAAAAAAAAGATTTTCTCAATTTTCAAAATCAGCTTATCTACAGTATACACAAGAAAATTAGACCTAATAGCAATTATACAAATCATACACACAATGTAACTAATAAAGCTAGCAGATATCAGCACTACAAGACTTGGATCACTTACAATTATTGAAATTTGGGCTTTTAAAAATGTATATTTTTTTGTATGAAGAATGCCATCCCCAGAATATTTTTATTGAGTACATACACTGGAAAAAAATCAAATATCTGCAAAGTAATTTTTAAAGTGCCACAATGAAGTGTCATACTAGTCTTTTCCACAGTACATTTACACACAAATATACCAGCCATAAACCAATATACTTATCTGATAAAACCAGTACGTGGTGTGCACATATACATTCCTCTTTTGATGCCTGGCCAGCAATGCACTTGAGTCAGACTTTTGCCAGAAGTACCACTAGGGGGCACACACATCCCTGCTCTCCTCATGCCCAGCCAAGACTATAAAAGGGGCCTATCTACTGCCTCCCTCTCCATTCCTTCTCACAGCTTATGCCAGTATTAACCAAAGTAGCAAGGAGGGTCTTGGAATGCATACGTGCACAACACATCTCAAAGAACAGTTACTGTAGGTAACTAACCATTTTTTTCTTCAAGTGATAGTGCACATATACATTCCACCTTAGGTGACTGTTGCACTTCTCTTACAGGTGGTGGGACTTCAGATAATCTGAACAGCAACTGCAACATGGACTTGCCGCAGCTTGCATCACCACCAGAGGCTTAAGTGAAGGCATAATGTCAGGAAAAGGAATGTACAGCCAACCATGTCACCACTACACCTATGTACATTATGGGAACGTTAGTCAGAAAGGCTGATGAAGTGGAGTTGGCCGTGGTGGAATCAGCTGTTACTCTAGTGCAGAAGATCACAGCAAAGCTTGAGACAGTCAGAGATCCAGGGTGATATATACTGTTGTTAACACTGGCTGACCTTTGACCCTCTTGGCATAGGCTACATAAGGCTTAGTAGAGAGGTTCTGAACACCTTAATGGTGTTGAGGTAGAATGGTAAATATTTAAAGTATAAAGTGTTTCCTCTACTTTGAAAGAATGAAGTGTGATCGGAGCGAAGTGTCGCTGGAGGGGCTACATTGAGAATGCTCAATCAGGGAAAACCGCAAATAATAGGGCAGACAATTCCCAAAACTGGTGATCTATTATTCTAATTAGATTCACCAAGCCAGTAACAAAACAGTTTCTGTACTATCTTACTGGTTACTCAGAAGCTAAAATACATTTCCCTTTAAGCAATCCAGTCTTTGGCTCCCATCCAGACAGTCAAGTCCATAAACTGGGGGTTACTTAAAACCTTATATAAAGTTCTACCAATCCCAAGAGAGAGGACGCCACACTACCCACCAGGTCAATAAATATTTCAGATCTAACTCAAATACACAGCTATAGCCAATTCTTATTAACTAATCTAAGATTTTTTTAAAAAATTAAGAAAGTTACTAAATTTAAAAGATTATACATACAGATACGAATAAAATTCTTAGGTCAGTTTCATAGCAGAGATGGTGAGGCTGCTGGTTTGTATTAGTCCTTCCAGAAACAGTTCAATAGATTATATATGGGCAGTCCATGTGTAGAGTTTGTTCAGATTCTTCCATGAGAATTTGCAGGGATAACAACAGAACAGACCTGGAGACCTCAGTCTTGTGACTTGAACTTCCCCTGACAAAATGTAAGCAGATCTGAGATAGTAAGGATCAGGTCCCAAAGTTTTTATAGCTGAAGCTCAGCTCATAAACCTTTTGGCAGCCAGTGATCACAGCAGGCATTTCTTGGATGAAGAATAGGTAATATACATTGTTGCTTTGAAGTAAAACAACTTCTTAGGCACACACTGGTAACTAGTTGCCTTCATTAGCATAAGGCAACTAACTATTCAAAAGGTAACCGTTCATAGGTAGTTTACTACAAACTTCAAAGAGAAATAAAGAATGATATTACACCACAAGTTTCATCTAAATGTGAATATTCCTTTAACTCTGAATATGATATAGTAATGAAACATTAAAGGCAGGAACCAAAGTTAAGCTTCTACTAGTTAATTAGATCACACCGTTAAGCTTCTAACAAGATATAGGTAAACAGACAAATACAATTAGTATTTACTTCTGATTCTCTGACAATACAGTCTTACATTTAAAGAATGCTACTTTTTTAGCATGGCTTTGCTAACTATCTACAAGAAATGGCCTTGTTTACCATTTCAGTACTTTTCTAGTATGTCCTTAAAGGTTGATTTTGGGTCATTTAGCCTGCTGGCTGCTTAACCCTCACTGGCTCAGTGTCACCTGAGGTTTAGGAAAAAAAAGACTAGAAACAGAACAGATTGATTCAATTCAGGTAAAGATCTTTGGCATGAACTTTGGATGCGGTCCGAGAGGCACATTATCCTTAGGGTAGCCATTAATTGGACCTTTCAAAAATCTGGAAGCCAGAGGGGGAGAGAACTCCGAGAACACCTTTATTGGCATGTAAGCTGCAGAAATGCAAGCCAGGTGAATCCTCATGGAACTGACTGAAAGGCCTGACTACTTCAGTTGTATCAAGTAATCCAGTGGAGGTGTAATGTCCATGCAATGTGGTGACAGAAAATCTCTTCTACTTTGCTACACAGGTAGTTCTAGAATCCTGTTCTGATAAAGAGCAGAAAGCTTGGACATCTTTGGACACAGTTTTCCCACTAGCATTTAGCCAGAGATAATCCATGCAATGGAGGTGGAGAGATTGAAGGTTGGGGGGCAGAGACTGATCTTGATTCTCAGACAGAAAGCCCTTTAGCAGAAGAAATTCATAGGTAGCCTGACAGAAAGTTAATACAGGTCTGTGAACCAGCACTGTCTCAGCCAAGCTAGTGCTACTAGGATCAACATTGCCTTCTCTCTCCAGTTTTCTGACTGCCCTGGGGATTAGAGGATCTGAATAGAATACATATTAGCAGCTGACCAGACACAGCAAAAGAAAGCATCTGTCATGGAACCAGGAGCAAGGCCAGCTGAAGCAAAACCTGCACTTGTTGTTCAGGTTGGTGGTGAATAAATCTATCATCAGATATTCCCCACTGCTGGATGATCTGGAGAAGGATGTCCCCTCTGACAGACCACTCATGATGGTCAACAAAAATCCTGTGTTTTTCACTTCACAATGGCGTTTTTCACTTCCAGAATATAGAAAGCTTTCAGTGTCACTCCATTTCTGATGCATAAGTTCCATAAACAGATTGCCTCCTGACACAACTGAGCTGATCTGGCACCTCGGGTCTGTTGAGAGGACACATGGCACTGGAGTTATGTATAACCACTTGCACTACCCAATTCTTGATGATGGGCATAAAGGTCTTGAACACTGGCTCATAGTGCCAGCACGTTTATGAGGAGAGAGACTTCTTGAGATGACCACAGGCTTGTGCACTCAGCATGTCAAGATGAGTGCCCTAACCACTCACTGAAGTCATGGCTGGCTCAAAGGGTAGAAAGGAATACCCTTGCAAATGTTTTATGGTCTCAACAACCACTCCAGGGACTGAAGCACTTGTGGGGTACGTAAATCTGCATGATGATGAGGTGAAGTCTGCATGCAGTCACTTAAGTTCACGATGCCATATGCTGAAAAAACTATAGGCAGGAATGTTCTGATGTGATCAGCAGTAATCCTATCAAGTCTGAAACAAGCCTGAACTAAGAACTTTGCAACTGTTGTATGTATTTGATTCCATTTAACCAATTTTAACTCTCATCTATATTTCTTTCTTTTTATGAATAAACCTTTAGATTTTAGATTCTAAAGGACTGGCAACAGCATGATTTGTGGGCAAAATCTGATTTTTATATTGACCTGGGTCTGGGGCTTGGTCCTTCGGGATCGGGAGAAGCTTTTTTCTTTTACTGGGGTATTGGTTTTCATAACCATTCATCCCCAGAAGGAGTGGTGCCTGTGTGATACTGGGAAACTGAAGCGTCTGAGGGAATTGCTTGTATGACTTCTGGTTAGCCAGTGGGGTAAGACTGAAGTCCTCTCTGTTTAGCTGGTTTGGTGTGCCTTAGTAGTGAAGGACCCCCAGCCTTGGGCTGTGACTGCCCTGCTCTAAGCAGTTTGTCCTGAACTGATATTCTCAGTAGTGTCCCGCCAAAGGCTGCTTTGTTATAATGGCCAACTTCTCTTTTCAGGTACTGAAAGACCTTGAATTCCTCTGGTGGCGAAGAAGTGGACTCAAGTATAAGAGTGTCCTCCAGAGAGGAGGAAATACGTGGAAGTATTTAGGGGTTTAGGGGTTCCTCCATGATTCCTTCTTCCTTAATAGGGTCCAACCCTGTGGTGAGGTGTACAAGCTGATAAGCCTACTCAATAAGTTCTTGTACAAGAGGATGAGAGAGACTGATGGGGCCTTAAGTTCCCTTGGGACAGGCCACAACCAGCAAGGCCATGGAAGGTATTTTGCATCTGGGTTGTTCAAACAGGAGGACATCATATGAGGGCTTAGAACCTGAGTCCATGCTCTGTGGCCAGTTCAGTGATCTAAAGAGTGTGAAGGCAATATCTGTCCCTCAGGCTCTGAGCCCAATGAGGAGATGTAGGACTCTTGTCAATAATGGAGACACTCCATAAATTATGACAATAAGATCCTTATGTTGCAGAGTATTTCAAACTCAATGAAGTCTACCTAGTTGGCAAAGTTTAACCCCAAATTTGGGAAGTGGTACTGGTACTTGATACCTAGAACTAAAACAGTCTAAACCCAATAAAATTTAATTTCAGGAATCCTGACTCCCTGTGCCAAAAGAATATTCTAATCTGTAATAGTAACTACAGAATACACTGAACTACCAGATATATGTTCACAGGTTACATTTTGAAAAAATTAGTAAATAAAATGCAGTAAAATTCAACACCACCTAGAAGGTTAGCAGTTCCAACAAGTAATGCCACTACCTACATACTTATGAAAAACTAGTCAACTGTTATGACTCCATATTATACTTGGGATCTTCTCCTTAAGTTAGGTAGAATTCTCAGATAACTCTTATCAAATAACTTTAAAACAAACTAGCACAAAACAATTGGCCAGTATTTAAACAATCGGACTTGTTTTAGGCAAATGAAGCCTACTCATATATTCAGCCCTTTTGAAATGCAAATTTGACACGTTATAATCACCTCTGACAAACTAAATTCCTTGATTTTGAACTGCAATAAAGTACTCAACAATTAGTGAAAGCTATGCAGCTTTTAACATAAAAAATCCTACTAAGTTTTAAGTGAACATATTTTACTCCATTTTAAAAATGCTAACACTGTAGAGTACTTGTGTGTGTGATATCCTCAAAGAGTTTCTATTTAAGTATTTTTTAAAAATAAGGATCAAATACTATCTAATACATTGCTTTGATACAGTTTATTTTCTAACTGGAAAGCAACAGTAACCAACCTAAAGTAGAAACAAAATATTTTTACAAATATATTTGTAATTCCACAAAAAAATGAGCTAAATCAAATAGCAACCATGTCAACAATTAGAAATGCCACTTCCCTAGGCACCCTAAAGAGGAGCAGGTTACTGAAAACTGGGAGCTGGAGTACAAATACACGTACTGTGCTCAGTCTGAGTCCTTGTGTGTTTATTTGGAAGCACACTTATGAAGTTTTCTCTCTGAAACAGCACGAAGGAAAATAGGCTAAAGTAACTTCTGCTTCATGAAGAGATCAGACGTAACCTGTGGGCATTTTTGGTCATGTGGTAACAAGCTGGTCTGGTGCAAAACAAAAACCTCTATAAGAACAACTTATTTGTTAAATTAACCCTTCACTGTCAGGATCTGTGGAATGCCATGACATACAAGCAGTTTGCATTAGATGCAACTGAAAATCAAAGCCCCCTATAACATAAACTTTATTCTCTTCAAATATTGCTAAATTAAACTCAGAAGGGACCAGAAAACAACTGCACTGGTTAAACTACAATATGGTCGTATCAACCTCTTCCACAAAAGGAGAAAAAAAGAAAGACCAAATACTTTAAAAACACATTAACTAAAAAGTACACTTCAGTAATTTTGTAAACTATTGTTACTATTGAAAAATTAGATAAAAATCTATTTTTGTCAAATTTTCTAAGTAAAAATAAAATATCTTCAGTCTGTTTCCCTCTTTCCCTTGTAGAGTCAGTTTCTTCCTTTTGTATGGGGCTTAGCAATAGGGGAAGAGAACAATTTTTAAAAGACAAAAAAAAAAATCTACAAAAATCAGCAATGATCCTTGAGGGCGATGTAAAATTTGAGATTGACTAGATTTCTATTTGACAATGTCTCTTTACAGATGATTAATGCTCTCAATTGTGGAAAAATTAATAGAACTACTTACTGTGATTTTGATAGCTTTGTTCAGAACATTTACCCATTCTACTAGGTCTTGCTGATCATTGGCTTGTAGAAAATACTTTCTCATCCCCGCATTCATAACTGTTAAGATATTAGAAAGTAATTAAATTGCACTGAAAAAATAATTGAAATCAGACAGTTTAAATACTCAACTTGGATTATTCCATCTTCCTCTTTTATGCAATACTGTCACAGAAATCTCATGAAACTTACAGCTACTTTAAGTTTATCTTGTTTTACACATAGCTAAATAATTTCAGATATGAATTGTGTTTTTCAAAAACTTTCCAGTTAATACTTTACTACCCAACATAGGAATTGCTGTAAGAAAACAGCCATGAAAAAAACCTTGTTGTACTAAGAGGTCGCCATCTTATGCAGTCCCTCCTTGACTCAGTTTAGTCTAAATTTCACACTACATCCAGCTTTCATGCTTGTTAGAGTCTGGGTATTTCCCTTTCCAGTCTGACCAATTCTCATCTTTGGCAACAAGTTCTCCTCCCCCAACTATTCTTTTGTGTTAAACACGCTATCCACCTGGACTAACCTGTTTGGGGTTGGGATAAGCTCAAACCTACTAAGTGCAATCAAGACTATCAATTATTACTCCCTAGCTATCGGTTTTTAATGACTTCTAATCACTCTTTTGGATTTGTCTATTGTACTATTGGAGAACTGATGCACAATTTGAATTGTTAATCTGTCTAGGCATGTTAGTGCCACACTTCAACATTACTGCTCCCCAGAAAATGGCTTATTTCTCTATCAAGTAGGATTTTCCTCTGGATGTTTTCCAATCCATTACACAGAGTACTGGGTTCTTTTCTAGCTTGCACATAAAAGATTACTGTTTATTTCTATCATCAGAGTACCTAGGACCACTCAGTCATGGATCAGAATCCTATTGTGCTAGGTGCTGTACAAATATGGGGAAAAAAGACATTATAATCTAAGTGTAAGGAAAGAGACAACAGATGGGTACAGACCAACCAACAGCGGAGAACAAGGAAACAATGAGACAATATTGGTCACCATGGTAAGCTGTGGTCTCATCATAACAGCAGCCTAACCATTGTCAAGTTTTTTTGTAGGCTTATTGTGAAAGGAAAGTTTTAAGGCAAGGGCGGGCAAACTTTTTGGCCTGAGGGCCGCATCAGGTTTCTGAAATTGTAAGGGGAGGCTGTGCCCTCCAAACAGCCAGGCATGGCCCAGCCCCCGCCCCCATCCAACCCCCCCCCCACTTCCCGTCCCCTGACAGCCCCCCTCCTGCCCCATCCAACCCCCCCTGTTCCCTGACAGCCCCTACCCCACACTCCCACCCCTGATCTCTGTCCCCTGACCGCCCACCCCTAACTGCCCCCCCGCCGCCCCATCCAACCCCCCCCTCCTTCCTGACTCACCCCCCAGAACCCCTGCCCCATCCAACCACCCCCTTCTCCCTGACCACTCCCGGACCCCTCGCCTCTAACCCCCCCCACCTTCCTGACTGCCCCCAGGGACGACTGCCCCCATTCAACCCAGTTCCCTGCCCTCTGACCACCCCGACCCCTTATCCACACCCCTGACCACCCCCCGAACTCCCCTGCCCTCTATCCAAACCCCTGCCCCTACTCCCTGCCCCCTTACCATGCTGCCTGGAGCGCCCATGGCTGGCAGCGTGGCTGTACCAGGACAGGCAGCCACAGAGCACAGAGCACTGGTTCAGGCTGGGCTCTGCAGTCCTGCCACCCAGAGCATTGTGCCACGTGGCGGCGGGGGAGGGAACAGCCTCCCGGGCCAGGAGCTCAGGGGCCGGGCAGGATGGTTCCACGGGCCATAGTTTGCCCACCTCTGTTTTAAGGCAATATTAGAAGAATGAGTTAGTTTTGCAGATATTTACAGGAAGTTTCTCCCAAGCGTTAGGGGCAGCATTGGAAGAAGCACAATAGTGCTTCTTTGAAAATTTTACAAGTGGGCAATAGAAGCTGGCACCATAGGCCAATCAGAGGTGGGAGTCAACCTTTCCAATATTAAATGAGAGATAAGTCATGAAAAGCACTGAAAATGAAAGCCAGTGGAGCATGCAGAATGGGGTGACATAGCAACAGGCTAGAAAAAAAGGAGCTTTGCAGCAGCATTCTGAATGGATATGAATGGGGCAAGATTACAATTGCTGAAGCCAGAGGAAAAAATGCTGTGGTAATCAAGATATGAGGTAATAACTGAATGAGAGTTTTAGCTATGAGGATCAATCGGAAAGGCTGTATCTTAGTGAAGTTATGCAGAAAGAATCTGGAAGATTTAGACATAGCCTAGATGTGAAAACCTAGAGAAAGGTCTAACAAGCATGAAAGCTTAGACTCGGGTCTAAGATGATATTCAGGCTATGGGCTGAGTGACGTGCAGGATGGTGATGTTGCCCACAGTGATTGAGAAAGGAAGTAGCAGAGAGGGCTTGGGGGAGCTTGGTTGCAGTCATGTTGAGCTTGAGCTGACTGCTAGACATCCATGGGAAGATGATGCGAGACAGGCTCAGAGTTTAATTTCAACAAGAGACATGTATCTGAACTGTTAAATTGAATGCGTGTGTGTGTGAGAGATTTCCCAGAGATAAGGTGCAGAAGGAAAGAGAACGAAACCAAGGAATCCCTACCTTAAGTTGGAGGAGGATTCTCTGAAGGATATGCTCAAGGAGCAGTTAGAAAAGTAGAAGAACCGGGGAGGACAGAATTACAGAAGCCAAGGAAGGATAAGATTTCAAGAACAGCATAGTCAACTGTGTCGGAGGTGGCTGACAGCTAAAAGAGGACAAGGATGGAGTGCTGTTTCTGAGTTTTGGCTACAGAGAGATCACTAGACACTTTGCAAAAAGAAAAGGAGTACTTGTGGCACCTTAGAGACTAACCAATTTATTTGAGCATGAGCTTTCGTGAGCTACAGCTCACTTCATCGGATGCAACCGATAATTGTAATTGGTAATTGTGTTTTCAGTTGAGCAGAAAGGGTGAAAGATTGAAGAGGGTCTAGGAATTCTAGACAGCGATCGTAAACACCGTGTGCAATTATCTTAAAGATGGAACGGGAGAAGAAGATGGGGAAGTAGACAGAGAGGGAAGTGGGGTCGTGAATGGGTATTTTTAAGATGGGAGAAACTAAAATATAATTGTATTTTCAGGGGAAAAGAACCAGAGGAAAGTGAAAGATTAAGGAAAATAATAAACGTTGCACAATTTACATTTAAGTTATAAAATAGACATTCAGAGTACTACTATTAAATGTAGACAGACTAATATAGGTAAGTCTGGTCTAATTTGAAAACGTAGCATTTAAGGGACAACTTAACTTAAGATCAGACTAATATTTCTACTTTTTGTCCTGGGTAGATGCATGATCATGAATTGCATGAACTTTGGGGCTCTATTTAATAACTGGTTTTATTTAAACTAAAATTCGTTTTTAAAGAAAATATTCAAAATGTATACAAAGATTCTTATTTTACTATCAGAATTTAGCAGTCTATTGACTCAAGCCAATTCTTATTTTACTTGGCAGTACCAACACTACCCAAGACTAATTACACCAAAGGAGAATAAATTACACCTATCTTTTCAACAGAGGCTGTGTCTAGGCTGCACCACAGCACAGACTATGGAGATGTGAATTGCAGCACGCATTAAACTGCTATGCTAAATTTGTTCTGTGTGAATGCTGCTAGCGCAAACCCAAAGATACCCAGCTCTTGTTAATGTATCCCTCTTCAAACAGGACTACGTAAAAGCAAAACTAGGTAACTTTTAGTTCACACCAGCAGCATCTACACAAGGTAGTTACAATTCAGCTCTTCAGCATGTGTGCTGCAATACACATGCCAATAGTCCAAACTACAGGGCTCCCAGAGTAAAGGTCAAGGCCAATACATTAACATAAGCTAATAATCAGTAGAAAAATATTTATCCTGAAGTAGGAACAGATCTGGTTTACATTAAACATTAGTCACGTTAAATCTTCACTCAAGATTGAAAACTTAGGCAGAATAGCAAAATCAACGTATTCTGTCATAACGCTCTAGTCCATTGCTGCCCACGTTGTTCAGTCAGTTTGTTAGTCTAAGGTGCCACAAGTATTCCTTTTCTTTTTGTTCAGTCAGTGACATTCTTAATGATCCATTACATTTTCACAAGTTGGGCTAAAACTGACGACAGTAGTGTCAACTATCAATCCACAACATCCAAGACTGTGGAATGAGATTGTTAAAAATTTGATACAGTATGTAACACTTGCAGAAAAAAAAAGTCCAAACTTATTTAAAATATAATTCTCAAAATATTTTGATAATTTAACAGAGCAGATGTGCATAAGCAAAATGTGCATAAGCTTCCCCCAGTCTCTTTCTTTCCTATTTTACCTGGCAGGACCAACAATACTGCCAAAGACCAATTACACCAAAGGAGGACGAATTACACCTATCTTTTCAACTGAGGCTGTGTCTAGGCTGCACCACAGTACAGACAATGGAGATGTGAATAGCAGCACGCACCAAAGCAGTCCCTATAAGGGACTGCTTTGAGCTGACCGGGTAACACAAACCCACCGTAGAACTGGGCTACTTGGTCAGCTGGAGATACCCATGGTGCTGGGAAATCCCCAGGTGGCCCCATAACCTTCAGACTGCAGTGTGAAGTACGCAGTCATAACACTGCTATGTTCTGGAAGTCTCCAGCCATCTCTTGGGGCTATTGTAGGCAGGTATTAATTGTACAGCAGTCCTGAAGCTTCCCTAACTTACAGAGCCCTCAGCAGCCTCAAGAATTGGGGGAGCCACCTCGCTGCTGTCCATCCCTTCAGTTTCTGTACTGAACATGGGTAACTCAGATGTGAGGATCGAGACCAAAGTGCGTAACACGCTCTTCAGAAAACAAATGCACAAATTGTACAAGTCTATTTTCATATTATGTTGTTCTTGTTACATAATTGTATGGGATCTACAGTCAAGTCTTGACACATTAAACACATCAAAAATACCAGCTTTTAGCTTCAAAGAACTAGTGAGAAAAAAATGCATACAGGTGTTTCCAGTGACAGGCCCCAAGATCAACAGGAGTCGTGCCTATGTATGGTAATAGGAACTGTCTAAGCATCTGGCCATGCAATCTGCATTTTACAACTGCACACAGTAGGCTACATATTGAGAGGAAGCAGCATAGAGGACTACTAGTTTGCCTTTTGGATCTATAGCTGTGCTCCCATAATACAAGGAATAGTTAATAGAAAGGAGAAACAGGCTTAACATATACTTTTACCTAGTGTGTTCGAGAAAGTATAACCTAGATATATCTCCAGCAACATTTATTGAACAGCTGTGTCAAAATATTTCTTTGAATGTAGATATAAGGCTAGATTTTCAGATTGGGATGAATAACTGCTCTGTTTTTGCAGAGAACTTTCAAGATCCAAATTGCTTCTGTCACAGGATTCTAGATTATGATAAATTCTGGACAAATGCCATTTCATACATTAAACAGTGGAAGAAAAGGAGAATAAATGTGTGCTTTTAGAAAAAGAATCAGAGCTATAAATTCACTTTATGCTAAAGGATTAAACTGCCAGTAAACAGAGTAAACAAAACGTTTTTCTTAAGCATAACATTAACCATTAGACCAAAGTTTAACACAACAAACAATTTGACAGGCATCATTAATATTGGTGTATCTACAATATCAACATAACTTTTCCCTCTATAATACAGATTAAAATAGTTCACTTACTTGCCTTCAGAGCTGAATTATCTGTGTCAGATACCCTGAGAACAACCCATCTTCTTTATTTAAATTAATTAGTTTACCTACTGATTCAAAAAAGCCCCAAAACATCCCAGCAACAGCTGCCAGCTAGTCACTTGTAGCTCAGTAAGCTGCAGTTTTTAAAAAGCCATTAAAAACTCATAAAAGAAACCAACGTTCTCCCTTTATATTAGGAAGGAAATCAGGAATATAAATAAATTTAGAACTAACAAGCACTACCGGTAGTACCTAATATTAGAACTGCAGAACATACCCTGGTTTCAATTTTTTATTTTTTTTTTTTATTTTTTATTTTAAAAAGAGCAATTTGACAGATGTCGAATACACTAGAACTTACCAAAACAGAATTCTGCCTTTGGCCTTAGCTTAGTTGCATCGCTAACCTAATGAGAAAATTAACATGTATAATAAATACTGTAAGTGACATTACATGTACAATATCTAGTGTGTACATTATATAACATACACATTCAGTTTAAGATTAACAGTTCAACATTACATGGAAACATAAAATATATGTTTCCATTCCTTACATTTAGGGACCCATCTCATTCCTGGAAAGTGAAAGCCATTCCTTGACACTTGTTAAATTCTGCCAAGCATCTAAAGCACAAGTGAAGAAAGCTAGTCTCATCTTTATTTTAGGATTTTAAATTGCTACCCATTAGTAGTATTTCAGCATAATGAATGTGAAATCAATAGCAACAGCAAAGTCCCTACTGGACTTCATGAACTCCAAAAATTTTTTTGGGATAAATAAAAGTCTGGAATAAGGATTTTGTTTTTGAGTTTTGATTTTATTAACCCTCTTCCTCCGCTAATGCATTTCTAGTGTCTCATCACCGTAATATTCCTTCAACCCAAACCTGATTTGTGCACCTTTTCAGATTTAGGACTTGAAATTTCAAGAAGAGCTGTGTAATTTAGGGCAAATTAAGCAAATACGAGATGAATGATGATAGTTGTAAGCACATCGGTGGTAGTGTCCCTGGACATCTACCTACCCTTATGACCCAATGTCACCCAAAGTTAACCAGAAGACAAGAAGATTGCAGAATGGATCGTAGAAGATAGTAAAAAAGGAAAGTAAAGGTATCAAAATAATTGGAGAAAGGAAGAACAGGAATGAGATGTATGGACAAGAGAAGGCAATTTCATTTTCCCATTCTTTTTATTTCTTACAGGACATTGTAATATTTTCTATCAACCTAACCTCAAAATTTGCTTCCTTCTGCTCCATTTTCTATGAATTTTTGCACCCCTACAAGTATTTAGTTTCTGATTAAATTGTTTCTAGAAGTTTCCTGCGTTGCTCTTTAAGAGATTATACGATCTGCAAACTATCATATTAAATGAGTATTCTTTCCTTTGTAAATGGCTTCAGTTTCTCAGAGGCAAACTGGAACACAGATTAATAGGTACAAGTTCAAATTAGAGTTCAACCTGAATCCACAGTTTAGAATGCTAATTCTATTACATACAAGGACGAATAGCTGGAATTTAATTTTTTGGAAGCAAATCTAGACAAGTATCACCAAGAAGCCGGTTAAAAAGAACACCTAGACGGGTTTCTGCATTCCCTACTGCTTTGACTAGCTCTAATGCTTTTAATGTTTCTTGAAACTTCAGGAGCAGTAACCACATTAATTCCCCCCCCTAGTATATCATCAGATATACCCCACAAATCTACTACCTGTAATTTCACAGGTAAGGCCAGATGAGACCACTGTGACCATCTAGTCTGACCTTCTGAACAACACAGGGCACAGGATGTCCCTGAATAAATTCCTGCTTGAACTAGAGCATAACTTTCAGAAAAAATCCAATCTTGATTTAAAAGTTGTCTGTGACACAGAATCAACCACAATACTTGATAAATTGTTCCAGTGGTTAAATAGCCCCATTAAAAATTCATGCCTTATTTCCAGTCTGAATTTGTCTTGCTTCAATGTCCAGACACTGGTTCTGGTTATACCTTTATCTGCTATACTGAAGGCCCATCAAATATTTGTTCTCCATGTACATACTTACAGACTAATCGAGTCACCCCCTCCCCCACATAACCTTCTCCTTGTTAATCTAAATTGTTTGAGTTCCTTGAGTCTATAAGATATGTTTTCTAATCTTTTCATCCTTCTTCCAGCTTGTGTCTTAACTCTCGTCAATTAAAATTATTCAGTAAGGAGTTCTGGCAATTTCATAAAATCATAGCTGCTAGTATCACCAAAATCTACTGATAGAATTACAATCTTACACATAGACAAGAAGTATATCACTTATAGGTCAACTGACATACCTTTGAAATGTAGGTAAGTTTAATAGCTCCAACAGGTGGAGAGCCAGAGGGAAGGTTCTATTAAAAAAAAAAGCAAAATAATATGGCATGAAACTAAATTATCCTCCTACCACATAACACGTTCTATATATACATGCATCATGAATCTAATCTAAGCTTCATGAACAAAAAAAATTCTATACACTTGCATTCACAATACAACATCCAACACAATGTATGCTTTAACAGGATTTAAACTATTTGGTTTCATTTATTAAACAAACATCTGGTAATCAACTAAAACTGAATGGTTGTTGGAAATAATGCTGGTGTTAATTGTTTCAGAGATTTATGCATTTTACTATAAGAAAAAGAATTCTTGCAGATTTGTAACCAGGAAATGCTCCTAAAAGCACACTTGTTCCTTAACAGATGTTGTTGAGTCAAGATGATGGCATCTTACATATTTTGATAGAAAAGGGACATTCAGCTACCTCCAAGAATGCTTTCCTTATGTAACAGTACTTTCTAAAATACATTAGTATTGTTGCAAAAGACTGGGATATTAAGTCAACTGGAGGAAAATGGAAGGTGTACAAGTTCCTTACCAGCAATGTTAAGTCTACAAGCCTGATTGCAGTTTGGATTGTGACAGTCTCTTGATACTAGTAACAGCAACAAGTACCACGCACTGGCCTATTAGCATATTAACACGTATTTGTGTTATTTTTCATAGCAAGTCTATAGTTGGGAATTGCAATTTAAAGGAGCAAAACAATTATGTACGTTTTACTGCATTCAGTGGTAAAATATGGTGAACTTTCTATTTAATTTGTTTCCAGTGAAACTTGCTGTGCATCTCTTTATTTTATCATTCCTTCTTATCTTCAGTTTCACTTCACTTCTGTTCCATAATAGGACAGTTTATGTTCAAAATACATAGGTACGGACAAAAAAGAAAGTAGCTAACAAGAAAAGCTACGTCATGACCTATTTTGGGAAAAAAGAGGGAATGAAGCCATGTTTGTCATGTACACATTTCCCTATATTTATTCTCCTCCCACCACAAATTCTCATTCAAGATAGTCTTTTCTAATTTATGCTGTCACTCACTCTCTTACCCTTGCACATCCACACTGGTTATTTTAATAGAATAGACTAAGTTTTGCAATTAACATCCACAAGTAATAACTAAAACTAAAGAGAATTAAATCAGCTGGAATTTAAGTTGAGCTCCCAGACTTAATCCCAGATGCTCATGTATGCAAGTAGTTCCAGTGACTTCAATGAAGTTTTTTGTGAGTGTTAAGCAGAAGTAAAAATTTCATTTTAAAACATGCCTAAAAATCTTGCTTCTGTATTAATCTTCTAAAGGCCAAGTTTAAGATCTCATGCTTCTCAATGAGACTTAACTGTCACCAAAACATTTCACACAACATTTTAACATATGATGCAATTATTTCCTACCAAGTATCACAAATCCCAGGATTATTGGTCTTGGGACAAAAATGAAGCAAAATTTAAAGTATGTATTCGTCTTTTTTTTTAACCTACAGAAATCCCATTATTGATTTAGATTTTTTTTAAAGAGACAAATGAAAACTTTTTTTGGAGGTGGGCATGAGCGAAGGTTAAACTACAATGTTTGTAACTAATCTTCTACAGATGAGGTTGGTAAAAACATTTGGTACTAAGACTGCTGAAAATTTCAACATATTCCCGCAGCAGGTGAGTACAGGGGGCATCCTTTCCCCACCCTCACTTTCGGCGGGAAGCGGAGCGCCGCATCTGGGAAGTGGCACAGGCTGGGGCCGCATTGCTCCACTTCCCGCTGCTGCCGGTGACAGCCTGTCAGGGGGTGGGGGGGTCAGGAAACAAGGAACTGGGAGGCAAAGCAAGTTCTATAGAACATGGTCTCACCTATAACACGGCAAGATTTTTTTGTCTCCTGAGGACCGTGTTTTATCGGGGTAGAGGTGTATATGGATACACAATGCATCAAGATGTGTGCATCTTGAAAATATGGAAGCAGAGTTAAGAATTTAGTATTTTGCACTTACGTAACACCTTTCATCTAAGGATTGCAAGTAGTTTCCAAATAAACATCAACACCTCATTAAGAAAGGCAAGTATTAAAATTGAAAAATGCAATAGCCTAAAGACGCAGTACTTCAATTATAAGAAGTCCTAAACCTGCGCCAATGCTACTTTAAGGGACCAACAGTTTTAAGGTCCAGGGACAACTCCAGTGGCATTAGTTCAGCATCATCCATTGCCAGGAGAAGGATTTGATAGCAGCCTTCAACTACCTGAAGGGGGGTTCCAAAGAGGATGGAGGTAGGCTGTTCTCAGTGGTGGCAGATGACAGAACAAGGAGCAGTGGGGGAGGTCTAGGTTGGATATTAGGAAAACTATTTCACTAGGGGGGTGGTGAAGCACTAGAATGGGTTACCTAGGGAGGTGGTGGAATCTCCATCCTTAGAGATTTTTAAGGCCAGGCTTGACAAAGCCCTGGCTGGGATGATTTAGTTGGGACTGGTCCCGCTTTGAGCAGGGGGTTGGACTAGATGACCTCCTGAGGTCTCTTCCAACCCTAGTCTTCTATGATTCTATGTATCGGGTTTGCAATCTGGGGATCTGGTTAAAAACTTCAAACAATTAGAAAAGTAAGAAGCCAGGGGAAGATCAGCTTCTCTCATCCTCATTTATTTCAGATGCTCCTCTTGCAACTCTAATCCATGTCTTTGTCAGTTTGATATCAGACAACTGCAATATACTCTCCATGGGAACACATCTTGGATCAATCCAGAAAATGTAGCTGATGCAGAATCTGGTAGACTGCTTGTGAAACAGTGAGTCATTTAGTGAGCAAATTGAATATATCTCATCTGTAGTAGCTGCCTACTGTTTCCTGGATTGATTCTGAGGTATTGGTTTTGACCAATGAAGATATAAATGGTTTTGGAACCTACCTATTTAAAGAGACTACCTTTTTCTTCAGGAGACACTGCCACAGTTGCAGTCAGCAGAAGTACATGAATTAGAATTTCACTGGTATAACGGAAGGGGTCACTGGTAGGACATTTCACTGTTTTTTGGCTATACTCACATTATTCCCAGGGTAGCACACACACTGAGTTTTGGAAAGAGTGTTACGTACTAATTGTATTTCTAATAGTTTGCCAAGCATGCCCAGAGTTTGGAATGGTTGCTCTTACGCAATAATTCAGATCTCAAATAAAATATTTTTAACTATGAGGACTAGTTCTGAAAGTTACATCCTTTTTCCTTATTTTTGTGGTGGTATGTCATTTATTTCTAGCCCTATTAATTTGCAAAACAAGCCTTAAAAATGTAATCCAATTAGTTCTTGTTAACAACTTGCCCTTCCTCTCTCACACCACTTATAACTTGATTTTAGGGGCTGTGGTTTCAGACCATTAGAGATAGGAAGCAGAAAACTGGTGTAACTGCATAAAGCACTAACCTATAATTCTAACATGAGATATTTTATTTTAAAATATAGTAGAATTTCAGTTGAGAAAAGCAAGAGGGTAATCAAGAGTGTAATTTAAAAAGCAACGGTATAATTAAAAATACTGAAAAGTATGTTAGTGGATGTTAGTTCTGTAAAAACTGAGAAGTGCTGTGAAACTGAAGTTTTAACAGTTTTTATATCTGAGCTTTAAAGTTTCCCCAAGCCTTGGTCCTGGATCACAGACCAAAAAAAGAAAACAAAAATAAGAAAACCAAACTTGTTCAACATAGAGAAAAGGCACCATGCTTAAGTACTTACTGATAATGATAGATGTGCATGCTGTATACTGTATTATCCAATACAAGTTGGATTTGATTTCAGGAGTTTTCTGAACTTATACCTGTATTTCAAATCCCTTATCTATGCCACTACAATGCATGTTATACTGAATTCAAGATCTGCTTGAATTTTCCAGGTGTGACTGTGAACTCCAAATGCTAACAAAATTATTTAAACTGTGAAACATTAATTACAGTTTTCCCCCTACAAATAAAGAGTTTCACAGAGTAGTCTAATCGAGGAAGTGGGATACAAATGATTTAGCTACATATTAATATTTTATGTAAAAGCTTTTATTTAGAGCTGCAAATTTGATGAAATTCATTCTGAAACCCTCTTTCATGTATACAATAGATTTGCTTTAGGTCAAAAAAATATTTGACTTCTGGTAACTTCCACAATTTTATTCCAGATGTTGTCATACCTGTGGATTATCCATGTACCATACCAAATTGTCTTCCCTAGTGTCCAGGATAAAGTACCTCCGCAGAAACTTCCCACTGTTCTCATTTTCTTCAATGTCTAGGAAACCACAAATGCGATTCTGACGATCCACATAAGGCATTTCTGAGCCTGAACATTACACTGCAAAACAAAAACAATGACTAAAACAAAAAGTTTACTTTCACTGGTTATAAAACTGCTCTGTACATTTTGAGCACAGCTTCAACTACTAGAAGAATTTTCAGGAAAGGAGCTTCCACATAGGAACAAGTCAAATTAAGATCAAGTGTTTTTTCCCCACCACAGGAGTAACTTTTATACATTTCTTTGAAATACAACTATTAAGTACTTAAGTTTTTATATACCCTGAGTTGAGAACCTTGGTATGTGTGTGTTAAATACTGGTAGAACAGCATGCCTATTAGTTTACACAAGATCAGCATAGGATAATCAAAGATTCTTTCACTAATTTGCACAAAGGGTTAGATAACAGATTTACATTTCTTCTCACTTTTAACAAATAGGTCTTTTGCAGTTAAAAAAGGTTATTTATCAGCAGCCCGACTGTCTGAGATAGCTTATCATACTCTGTTTAGGGAAAACAACATGGGTTATAGCCCACAAAAGCTTATGCCCAAATAAATTTGTTAGTCTCTAAGGTGCCACAAGGATGCCACATTGCTTTTACTGATACAGACTAACAAATACCCCTCTGAAACATGTTTAGGGAAAGGAAATGCAGATGAGGGGCTTCTGGGCAGCCATCTTTATATGTGAAAATCTTGTACAAAGCACACTAATTTCAGCCAAAAATCAGAAATCTTTCACTCTTGATTACTATTAAAAGGTGAGGAAGATTAAGTATTCATGTACAGCTATAAGTAGTTATGCACACACTATGTAAACTCAAAACTAAAATCTTTGGCATTGATTTGTGATACCATCATGTGTTTTTTTGGAAAATCAGCTCTGAGTCTTTATTTATACTGCTGACCACTGTTTCCATTTTGTCTGCTTCATCTTTTGCTGTTCCATCTCACTTACAGACCATTCCATCATCCTCTTCTGCTTTTATGCTCAGGAGCCAGGAAAGTCACTGGCTCTTAAATATGACACTGTAAGCAAGCAAGTTTCCATCCTTTTGGAATAGTGGTCTAAAAATCCAAGTAAAACCAACATTAAAAATTCACATACGAAAATTCATCATATTCCTGATGTAAACACATTTTAAAGCAGGATGGGAAGCATTTATAGTCTTGCATTATGCTTCTATACTTTGTCAGAGACAGTACAGATTAAAAATACCAATTTTAATTAGCATCTCAACTCTGTACAATTAAGTTTAGGTATATAAATTTTTTCACCAATGGGAGCTTTCAGACTACTCTACTGAGCAACATGGTGAAGTTTACTTTAAAAGTTTATTAGAATGTTGTCATCCATTTTTTTCCACTGTTTATATCCTTGTCTAAAAGTCATCAGGTAGTCTCTCTCCCCCTATTTATACTGGGGTGGGGGGAAAGGGAGGAGAGATCTACTGACATTATCTATATCTACACACACACGCATCATGGCAAGACGTGAGGTACTTGTAGTCACATTTTTAATTACATATTTATATTTGGGATCACCTGCTTGGGTGTGATTATCTACAGCTTCCAATTTCTGTATGCCACTAAACCCTTGTCACCATGTACACTAGTCCACAGTTTTATTCACTTTAAATCAGAGAAAAATAAATCTAATTTTTATCACTGCCATCCCACCATTAAAAAAGTGAACGTACTAGGAATACTTAAGAACTGAGAAATATGGCAATGAATTTAAAGATGGTGAATGAAACTTAAGCTTTTAGTAAGCAGAAACTTGGAAGGAAATGAAATACCATGGTGATGGGTCACCTTATTAAAAAAACAGATAAAAGACTTTACTGTGAAACTAGTATTTGCTCAAGCAGTGTACAATTTACAGATCAACATCTCAGGTCAGAGACATAGTATATGCTGCTGATATGACTAACTGTGGAAATAGATGTATGGTAGTCCTTAAGACAGCCTCATCTAGTAATCATACTATTAAGAGTTCACACACAAGTTCCTGGGATCATTTTAGAGTGGGGAGATTTTTCCCTTCTGCAAAGATAACTAAATAATGGCAAGATCAAGAATGGCGGTTACATAAATTGTGTCCATAATTTGGCCACACTTAGCACCAGGTATATTTTCATTTAAATAAAGCAGCAGCTTTATGATACAGGGGTATCCTATCTCCTAAATTTCACCATTTATACCCCCTAGAAAACTGTGTCACACTATGGGCACAATTACAACTTAACTGTTTGCTAAAAAGTATAGGCAGACCAGAAAAATGGGAGGTCTATAAAAAGCAAATATTGGTAGTGGATTTCCTGTCAAAACAGGTTGAAACTCTATTCTCTGCAGAGACTCCACAGAAACTGAAACAAGAAAAATTATACCCATTTTTTCCAACAAGGTAGAGAATGAAGTTTCAAAAGCCCATATTTGAGATCTGCTAAATAAAACTATTAGAGAGTCTTCACAGAAAATTGTTTCCTATTACATTTTTAAGAGAATACAGAAGAACAGCAGATGAATGGTTGATGAGATGATCCAGAATCTAGAACTGACTTTATAATACCCACAGCTGAAGAAAGGTTAAAGTTTTAAACAGTAATGGGATTTTAAAACAAATATTTCTGAAACTGCACATAAGTCTGAACAGTTCTCAAGGACCCCAATCATGCTAAGATTTATTCACATACTGAACTTGAAGTATGTGATTAGTTCCACTGAAGACAGTGCGACTAAGCCTAGGCCTTAAGGCTTGGCAGAACTGGGGCCAAAGTGCAGAAGGGTTGTTGTACTTGTCAGTATACTGGATTTAACAAGAGAAAAATGTGTGCTTCAAAACTTCATCCTCTAATTTTTGGCTTACAAAACTATTCCACTTCTGATTCCTGTATATCTTTTGTTGAAAATCCAACATAAACTACAGGATGGTTTACAATATTGAGTTTCATAATATATTTTTTCTGCAGAACACTAGTTCAAAATTAGTAATTGTATTAATAAGACGCTCTATTGTTTTCTTAAAAAAACCCACAGAATATGAACATGTAGCAGATATAAGTTTGACTTGAATCCAGGCTAAAATCACAGTAGAACACTTTCAATTGTAAAAAAATTATCACCATTATATTATGCTATAGAAACATTCCACTTAAATAAATTAATATTAGTTCTAATCCAATTCAGGTTGGTAGTAGGCAAAAGTGGTTACCATCAGATGGCAGTTTGGTGGACTATGTGACATGATTTAGCAGCTGTGTTTCCACTGCTCAGGGACAACTAACTCACAATGCCATTATTACTACTGGCATTCTTAGAGAGACAATGAACTACCATACTACATCTAAAGAGATCCTTCAAGAGTGGCATGACAGTTGTCCAAGTCCTATACTATTCCTCTTCTTTGAATAAGGAGTTTGGTTCCAAGGCCACCAATCTAACATTTCACCAGCACTTAAGCTAAAAAAAAAGTTATAATTCAAATATAATTTCATGAATATTCAGTAGATGTATTCAAGTTGTACCCATCAATATTACAGGGAGTTATGGAATACAAGTCCCATTGAAAGTCTGAGATTTTTACTCCTAAATCACCTAGGTGCTTTTTAAAACCCTATATGACTAAGGTCCCAATCCAGCAGAACATTAAGCATATGCTTAAGTAATACACTCACATGCCTAAATGTTTTGCTATAAATTTATAAAGCAGCATATGAACTCCTTTGCCTTCCTTCTAAAATCCAATACTAGTTTTCTAGGATGTAAAAAGTATTCCTGATTTTCCCCATACCTTCAAATAGCTTGTATTAAGTCTAGCATTACTAAACCTAATCCAGTGAAAAACTAGGAAACGAAGCATTTCTTAAGCCATGTAACTGAGACTGGTCAGTTAACGTTCTTCATATTTGTTTACATAAGTCCTAAGTAAAATTAGCTCCTGCTCTCTTGGTTTCTTGTTTAGAGTTAGGCTGGCTTCTTCTGGGTGTACTCTTGCACACATTCCAGTAAAAGTGTCCTATAAAATGTAAGGAAGTACCAGGTGTTTCTAACAATTTCCCAGTCTGATACCTCATTTGCCAGTTAAAGCACCAGTCCTGCACTGAGAACAATGGAAGCAATGATGATGGAACCCACATGGAGCACCCCGGAAGTCAACCGAACTCCACATGATCAGAGCCTAAATTATTAACTCTGTTAGCATTAGTACTGTTATCTTTTGCTAATAGTACTAATGCTAACAAAGAGAGATTGGAGTAACAACCCAGTACAGTATGTAAGGTTACCTTTCCCCACCTCCATGCCTTGCAAGTTCTCAATTTTCTTCAAATCTTTGTATTCTCATGTGTAATATTAATATACAATTTTCCATTCTTGTGATTTTTGTGTTAGCATAATCATCACTTCCGCTTCCTGCCATGTTTGAGTATGCCAGAGTGTTTGAACTTTGTGTTTAACCTTTAACTCTCTCAAACGCCTTTTCCTGAGAAGTAGCTGATAAGAGTACCGGAAGGTACATTGCTACCAGAAGTCTTTTCTATAAAATGTTGCACTGGCATTTGAAAGGGATTTTAAAATATTAACATGATGTAAATCAGGAGTCTCAAACTCCTGGTTCGCGGGCCATCTGCGGCCCGAAAACCTTCCCAATGTGGCCTGTAGGGCTCCAGCAATTCTGGGACCAGGTCTTTCCCTTGGCTCTGCCTACCGCCCCCGGGCACTCCCCCCGCCCCCTCCAGGAGATTTACAATGGCCAGGGGCTCCACACATCACTGGCAGCGCAGTGGAGCTGAGTGGCTTCTGCCTGCTCGCTCCACATGTGTGCCGGCCCCAGGGCGGGGCTGTGTCTCCACATGCTGCCCCCACCCCAAGCGGCCCTGTAGCCAATGGGAAGCTGCAAAGATGGTATCTGGGGGCAGCAGCACATGGAGGCCCCCTGGCCCACACCACCTTGGAGTCCCAGGTGGGTGCCATGCCCTCCAACCCCCTCCCAGAGCCTGCACCCCCACCCCACACACCCCCTCCCACTCCCAAACTCCCTCCCAGAGCTTGCCGCCTCCCCTTTCCCACATACCCCCTCCCACCCACAAACTCCCTCCCAGAGCCTGCACCCAGCACCCCCTCCTCCTGCTCCCCTGCCCCAGCCCAGAGCCTGCACCCAGCACCCAAACTTCACCCCAGACCTCCTCCCCCACCCAAACTCCCTCCCAGAGCCCAACCTCTCACCCTTTCTGCACCCAAACTCCCTCCCAGAGCCTGCACCCCAATCCCATACCCCAGATCTCCTCCCCCACCAAAACTCGCTCCCAGAGCCTTACGCAGGTGGGGACGGGGCTGGTTCTGGGCAGCATGAGTGACATTATTGGCCTGCTGAGAGGATTTGAGGACTGACACTGGCCCTAAGGTAAACTGAGTTTGAGACCCCTGATGTACATTAAAAGTACTAAATACTCTCAAGTTTCAGAGTAGCAGCCGTGTTAGTCTGTAACCGCAAAAAGAAAAGGAGGACTCGTGGCACCTTAGAGACTAAAATTTATTTGAGCATAAGCTTTCGTGAGCTACAGAGCTGTAGCTCACGAAAGCTTATGCTCAAATAAATTTGTTAGTCTCTAAGGTGCCACGAGTACTCCTTTTCATTTTGTGAATAGTCTCCGAAATTTTCATGTACATACTTCACTTCAAGGACTAAGATGTTCTTACTATAAAAGATGTTTGCAGACATTAAAATCATAATCCGAAAGTGCCCTATCTTTAAAGCTATTACATGCACAACAATTTAACACAGAGAAAGCATAAGTTAAAAGGAAAACTTCACAATAGAAAAGGCTAGAAGCAGAGTTTACAATTTGTGAATTAATCATTCATCATCATCAGTGATATCCAATCTGTGGTCTTCAAAGCTCTTAATTATGGCCCTGGGGAACTACAGTACTATGTTCAAAATAACTGTACTGCATTATAAACTCAAAGTGTTTTACTTAACCTGCTCTGTGATTTTTAAACTCAGTTGTTTGAACCAGCTTCATCACTGCTGGCAGGAGCTAGGCAGTGCCATCTCCCAAGCTGCCTCACACCATTTCCCTGGCAGCCCCAGGAGCAGCTCTAGTTTGAAAGCCAAGAGTGCTCAGAGCAGCTGTTGTCCCTTACTTGCTGCAGCTGCTCAGCAGCTCCCCTGTTGGTCACCTGTTCCATTGCAGGGAAGGGGGAAAGTTTCTGGCTACTATATTGACGGATTACCTGCCAGCCTCTGGGAGGAGCTCAACTGGCACTTCATGAGCCATGGGGAGTGTCTAACAAAGGAGATAGCTCCCCTTCTCCCACTTTACTACCTGTGGCAACCCCTATTTTGCTGATGGTCAAGCAAATCAGACAGGAGCTCTTCAGCCTGGAGTTAAACATCCTCGAGATGGAAAGAAACTTGGAGAACACACACTGTTAAAATTCAGCCCATTTTGACAAATGAGGGAACTAGTAACATTAAAGAAATTTGTTCTACCGCCACCTCCCATTTCCTGAGTCTATGTCCCCTGAACAGTCAGTGAAAAGAGAATCTTTGCCCAATGCGAACAAAAACAGACAATGACTTTCTGAGAGAGGAATTTTATGAACACCTTGAAATACATGAGAAATCCAAGCTCAAAAACCCACAGCTGACCTCACTCACTAGCATCCCATCCCAATCCTTTTGTTTTTCTGCAAGATTATTGAAAAGGTGGCAGTGGCAGGCAGAAGCCACTCAGCTCCACTGCGCTGCCAGTGATGTGTGGAGCCCCTGCCAATACCAAGCAATACCAAGCATCCACTCTAGTTTGAAGCCAGGTCATAACCCAGAAATGGCACTAAGTGACCTTCTTGTGGGGTAAAGCCTATGCTGAAATTCTTAACTCTCCCCCCACTCCCTCCCATATACTGCTGACTTATATGTATGTCCTGGCAGAAGCTATCAGAACAAAGTTAAACTAAATATTCTCTTGCCTTTTCAATATGCTCTATAAAGTCATAAATAGCTGTTACTCTTCACCTGCATCATTGATTTTTTCAAATCCCATAGAACTCACTCTTGTGTTGCAACAACTACAGTTTCTTGCAAGATGAGACATGTTATAATACCAACACTACAGCAACCATACATTGTTTTACATATTTTCATTCAGTACAGATAGCACAGTCTCCTAGATCCCAGGGAATACCTGAAATTGAAGAACAGATAAACAGTTGGCTCAAACTGAAGCTAGGCGAGATGTAAGTGATATTAGCTGGTTAAAGGATGCATGCACTACCAAGAACTAGGAAGCACCACCATTGCACACTCAACTGAAGTCATCTGCCCTAATAATTAAGACTCTGCACAACCTTGAAACCACTCTGGACTCGTTACTGATTCTGGATACACTCTACTAGGAAGAAAATGCCATTCACTCTGCCTGGATGGCTGGACTGCTCATCTTAGAAAAGAGACGAGTAAGGAGGATATGACAGATCTATAAAATCATGAATTGTGTGGAGAAAGTGAATAGGGAAATGTTATTTACCCCATCACATAACACAAGAATCAGGAGACACCCAAGGAAATTAACAGACAGCAGGTTTAAAACTAACACTAGGAAGTACTTCTTCACCCAACACTAAGTCAACCTGTGGAACTCCTTGCCAGGGGATGTTGTGAAGGCCAAAAGTATAATTCAAAAAATTATATAAGTTTGTGGAGGATAGGTCCATCAATGTCTATTAGCCAAGATGGTCAGAGACATAACCCCTTCCTTCGGTTATCCCCAAACCTCTGACTGCCAGAAGCAATAAGGGATGGATCTCTCAATAATTGCCCTGTTCTACTCATTCTTGCTAAAGCAACTGGCACTGGCCACCATCGCAAGACAGGATACTGGGCTAGATGGACCATTGGTCTGACCTAGTATGGCCATTCTTATGACCTGGCCCTTGTATATCCATTCGTTACCTTCAGCTGGACTATGGTAATTCTATCCGGGCCTAAATAAGAACTTCTGGAAGAGGCTACAGTTGATACATGGATTAGTGGCCTCTCTCATAAGTGGGATGCTTCATGACCTAATTTGGCTCCTCCTCTACACTCAATCCATTTCAAGTTTCTAGAGCTCATCTACAAGTGGGGAAGGCTGAGGTTAGCTCAATAGCCTCTTGTTCTGGAGCCAGCCAAAGCAGTTATGAATATCTGGTTCACTTATGCTAATTTAGCCCTGGTACGTACAAACAAAAGAAATGTCCAAGGCTTTGGAACACCCTTCCACATTAAATCAGAAAAAGCCCTCCCATGATGTAAAACTTTTCACTGTCATAACATTCTTCAAACAGCTAAAACAAAAGACAACGTCTATTAAGACAAAAGCCAATAATTAAAACAAAGATAAAGACTTGATTGTGCCCCAGTACATAAACCCAAGTGCATGTTACAACCAATGCCCTACTGCTACAATAAGACACTCTAGAAATGTTTGTCAGTAGATACTTATGGATGCAGCACTCTCTATAGGAAACAAGTGGCAAACAGATACCACTCTCACCCATAAAAGGCTTAAAGTCTAACAGCACAAGTGAAACTAGGTACTACACATACAGACTAGAGTGTGACTTCAGTTCAAATGCTTCACAATAAGGAGGGTTTGGAAGTTTTGTGGAGGAGAGGCAAGAAGCTTTAAATATAATAGCAAAGAGGCTATTCTAGGCTTAAGAAGAGACCTGAGTCAACAGCAAGTGAAAAATAAGCAGGGCACAAAGGGGGACACTTTGGTGGAGCATAAGAAAGGGTGGAAAAGAAGGTGATGATGTGGAATTATGGGAGCTTTCAAAGTAGAGAAAGCATTGGTTAGAGCAGAGAGCTTAGCAGCTGCATTATCAATCCATCTTGGCTGCAAAGATCATGTAAGTACAGACTAATGTCCTGGAAATCACTGTGCAGAAGAAGGAATGAAGTACTCTGAAGATATCTTGGAGCCCTGTAGTGGTTAAAGAAAGAGGAATGAGTTAGACTGGAAGACAAAATGTTGTAATATTGGCAGTGACAGAAAAGGTGGATGGAAGAGCACAGAGTTTTACGAGGAAAGATCAGGAGTTTACTTTTCATCATGTGAAGTTACTATATTTGGTTTAGTGATGTCATTCAAGATGAACTAGAGCAAGTGGAGAACTGGAGTTGGATAGATAAATATGAGAATCAATGAAAAGGTCATAAAAATCAGTGGCAGGGAATGAATGAGATCATTCTG
This sequence comes from Lepidochelys olivacea, assembly GCF_965140295.1. Classification (NCBI taxonomy): domain Eukaryota; kingdom Metazoa; phylum Chordata; order Testudines; family Cheloniidae; genus Lepidochelys; species Lepidochelys olivacea. The sequence goes on from NC_140417.1 coordinate 107,066,026, forward strand.
GGAAGTACAAAAGAAGAAAGAGGAAAAGAATGGAGGGGAACAAGGAAAAGAAACAAAGCACAATTGAGAGATTTAAACCATGACTGAAATACCTTGATTAAAAAAAGCCTTCATTGATTTAAATCCAGTCAAGGCTTTGTAAAACTAATCTGAAAACTGGTGATATTGCAATTTTCAATTAAAATTCATAGTATATTAAAACATGAAAGCTTTTTTTCATAATACTGTCGGTAGATCATCATAATTTTGTAAAACTGCTGTATGCAAAAATCAAAATATTGAAAATTAAGGCCCTGATCCTGCAAACACTTAAACAGATACATAACTTTCCTCACAGAAATAGTCCCATTGTATAAAGTTAAATAAGTGTTTGCAGCATCAGGGACTCAGTATATTTTTATTAAGAACCTGTCACGTAATGGCATAAAATCTGTGTCACTTCAAACAGTGAAACAATTTTGTTTTAACAATAAAAAGTTATTTAAACTTCCGGTAATTTACAACAACAATTTTTTAATACAGGCCAAAGTTTTCAAAAATTGGAGCCTGTAATTAGGCTCTTCAGCCTGCTTTTAGCATCTAAGGGTGGGATTTTTAAAGAGTGCTTAGAGCGTAAGTCCCATTGACTTCAAACTGCAAAACCTGATGGTTGAAGCATTTCAGCTTTTGACCTGTGGAAGTACAGTAGAGTGGATGGTGATATTGGCCACAAATAATAATATAATCTAGCTTTTAGACATCGCTTTTCACTAGTAGATCTCAAAGCTCTTTACAAAGGAGGCACAGAGCATAGGCTACTTGCTTTTCAATTTTGTGTTTGCATAGTCTCATAATAGGGGATATTAATGAGGCCTTTGGGCTTGTCTTTTCCAGCACAGATGAGCATTTTAAGAGTGAAGTTTCTTAGTAAAAAAAAAAGACAAAAACAAAAAAAAACTACATAAAATCAGAAATTTTATTAACAATTAGGAAACTTTAAAACTTTGAAAATTTAAGACCATAAAATGGAAGTGAAGAACTAACAATATGTAAATAAGAAATTTGATTTAAATTTAAAAAAAAAAAATTAAGTGATAATAAAAATGTTAGTCATGATTTTTATCCACTCTAGAAAGTGGAGCTCCAAAAGGGTGCTGATGAAAATGTGGGCAGATAGGAGAACCATCAAAACAAAACCAAGAACTGTTGCTTGAAAACACAAGGAAAAGGAGAAAGTGACGACACTCAAGACAACTGAATTGCAGGAGAGAATTACTCTTGCCTTTTGTTGAAAGCAACCTGAGCAGAAAGAGGAGGGTGAAAAACAGACTGCAAGGTACTGAGAAGAGTTGGGAAAGTGAAAAATAAAGGCCTACTGGTCCGATACAACAGTACCTTTGATCCTATATAAAATATATACATTTTCAATTCATATACATTTGAGCTTTAATGCAATTTCTATATAGATAGGGTCTGAAAGCAAAACAATTTAACACATTCTAAAACTGGAGCTGAACAGTTTATAGTTTCTGGTAAATCTCATCTATCTAGTGAATTTATATATTTTTGTTATCAATAGAGCACCTTATGCTATTACAAGATACTTGAATACAGGAGCTTGGCACTGACAATATAGCAATCTAACACTCCTGTCTATACTGATCTTAGAATAGGTGTTTGATAAATTTATATACAGAGTCCTGTATACTTTACAAATGTGAAACAAAAAATAATGAAACAGAATAAAAAATAAGAAACAAAAAACTCAACCTGCAGTGGCAGTTCCTATCCCATGGGGCTGGGCCAAGCTACACACTCCAGGCTTTGCAACCTGGCACATGGGGTCGCAGCACAACTGACTAATTTGGCCTGGCCAACCTGCTGTCATCAACACTGAGGAATGGCTGGGTCAGATCTGAGTGGTGCTAGAACCCTGTGCACAAGATTGCAAAACTGGAAGTGGGGAACCTGGCCCAGCCCTGGGGGGACAAAAGCAGCCACTGTGGGGGAAGTGAAGGGCAGGCTCTCTCTTAATCTCCCCTCCCCACCCAGGGTCTCCCAAACCCGGGACGAGGACCAGACATCCCAACCCTCAGGCCTCTCACCTCTCTGGGGGAAGAGGGTTAGTGGGGGAAGCTGGGGTTCCTGGGACTACTAGGGGCCTGGAGCTTGATGGAGAATATTTAAGGGGGTAGGAGAGAGGTTTCTGGGGTTAACATGAGTTTATGGGAGCTGAGGCTCAAAAGGAAAGGGGGGGAATACATAAGGGAGGATAGAGGTGCCTAGAGTGGGGTCCCTAGAAACACAGAGAGGGGGGACTGGAGAAGAAAGTAGCAGGGGTTGGGAAGATCCATGGTGCCCCATAGGATTTATCTCACTAAGTGGGGACAAAGAAATGGGGATTATCTGGGAGCTGCAGTACTAGATAAATTTCAAGGGGGAAACTGATCTGTCCACAGTGTCCAGGGTATTTTGGGATAGATGACTGTGGTAGGGGTTGGTGAGTGTCTCAAGACATGGAATGCTTAATGCATAATTCTAAAGAAAAAAATAATACGGTATTGATCAACTGGAATTTATTCAGTTTTTATTTGTATACAGACTGAGGTATTTTATTTATGTAAATAATAATGGATAAAACAAAAGAAATACTCAAAAACAAAATTATTAAAAAAAATAAAGAATTTAAGAAAGCCCTACTTATATATACTTGTAACCAAAGGGGAGTTCTAATACAGTGGGCTTCCTAGCATTAGAGCATGAACCAGAACCTCCATCTATTCCAACAGATTATAGGTCTCATCCTAGCTCTGACTAGCTTTTGAAGTCATGCTATTATCACCTCAGGTACTATAGTGATAAAGTTCATAGAAGTAATAATCAGGCCTGGCCTACCTCATGCTATTTGGATCACTCCATAGTTACATTGGCTCATACCAATCCATTTTTTGGCACATGCTGAAGATGAGGAATCCAAGCTCCCTTCAACCATGACCAAATTTTCATACCATTACTTCACTCCTGTTCTTTCACCTCCCTTAAATTCACAAGTCAGTTTCCTTCTCTGAGCCACCCATAATAAGAGAAACATTTGACATATAGTGGAAAACAAAAATCCCCAAAAAATAATTAACTCCTATAGTCTGAAAGCATTGACATAAGTACAGAGTTCGTTACACAGTATGAAAATAATATTGACTGCATAACTGACTTAACTGTGTATAAGCTGAATTAGCTTGAAAAGTCTTAAAGAGCAGTTAAGGTAACTTTTTTTAGACCCTGCCAAAATGAGAATTCACGTACCAAGAAATGAGAGCACGGCTGAAGCAATAGTTCAAACATCCATGAAACAGTTCTTTTGAAATTCTTGATGCTAGTACATAAAGCAGTGCACAAAGGAATACGGTTGACTTATGCTGGGTAAGAAAAACAGTCTGCCAAATCAACTGTTGTAATAAAGTTCAGTTTATTATATATCCTCCTCCAAGAGTTAAATATAATTGACAGTATTCTTTAAAGTGTAATATTTTAAGACTGCTCATTTTTTAAAACAGACTTGATGACTAGTAACTGTGTTAGTACAAAAAGAAAAGGAGTACTAGTGGCACCTTAGAGACTAACCAATTTATTTGAGCATAAGCTTTTGTGAGCTATAGCTCACTTCATCGGATTCATTCAGTGGAAAATACAGTGAGGAGATTTATATACACACAGAAGATGAAAAAATGGGTGTTATCATACACACTAAAGCTTATGCTCAAATAAATTGGTTAGTCTCTAAAGTGCCACAAGTACTCCTTTTCTTTTTGCGAATACAGACTAACAGGGCTGCTACTCTGAAACCTGTAAGGAGAGTGATCACTTAAGATGACAGGTTTCAGAGTAACAGCCATGTTAGTCTGTATTCGCAAAAAGAAAAGGAGTACTTGTGGCACCTTAGAGACTAACCAATTTATTTGAGCATGAGCTTTTGTGAGCTACAGCTCACTTCATCAGATGCATGCCGTGGAAACTGCAGCAGACTTTATATATACACACAGAGAACATGAAAAAATACCTCCTCCCACCCCATTGTCCAGCTGGTAATAGCTTATCTAAAGTGATCATCAGGTGGGCCATTTCCAGCACAAATCCAGGTTTTCTGAGAGATCATTCCTGGCATCTGATTTGTGTCCATTTATTCTTTTACGTAGAGACTGTCCAGTCTGACCAATGTACATGGCAGAGGGGCATTGCTGGCACATGATGGCATATACCACATTGGTAGATGTGCAGGTGAACGAGCCTCTGATAGTGTGGCTGATGTGATTAGGCCTATGATGGTGTCCCCTGAATAGATATATGGACACACAGTTGGCAACGGGCTTTGTTGCAAGAATACGTTCCTGGGTTAGTGGTTCCGTTGTGTTACTTGTCTGAGACAGTTAACGTATTTTACTATCATGTTTTCTTGGAGATAGAAATTTAGACTGCATTGGTCCGAAACACCACACCAGAAAAAGCATGTGCTTCAAAATAACCACATTTAACATGTGAATGTATAGCATATTTCAGCTCAGTCAAGAGTTTACACCTGAGGCAGAGTCTTAACAATTGAAGCTCATGTTTGTAAAGTTTGATAACTCTATTCTCTGCAAGCGTATACTATACACATTTAGTTTATAGTATTAGTAATATTATCTTACATTTATATAGCTCACTTCATCCAGAAAGATCCCAAAGTACTTTATGTACTGTATAGAATTATTTCACCCACCTCTAAAACACACTGGCCTTTACATGTATTTTTGTCTTGGGGGAGAACACTGATTCCCTTCCTACAGTCTTTCAAATATAGGGGATTCAACAGATCACATTTTATTTCAAAGTTTTTTGGCTATCAATCCAACAGAGCTAGTAAAAAAGTTGCTAGCTAAAATCTGAGCTTTAATACCCTAAATGTAAAGTGCAGCCCAAATGCAAAAAAGGATACATTTATCATCACCACCACCTTACTCAGACTGCTGCTTATGTATTGAGATCTGAATGTTAGTAATGACAGTTTTTAGTGTTTTCCTCTTTTTTGAAAAGACCTATAAAACTGCAGAGCAAACAGAGAGAGCGCTATAGTCTATTCCTTCTATGCATCAGATTTGTTTACTAAGCTCTAATCACTTGCACCTGTGCAACCACATTAAGGTCACTCAGGGTTGCACAGGTATCAACTCAAGGCACAATTCAAAGAAAATGAATGTGCATAGCACCACTGAGGTCAAAATTCAAGATACAAAAACTAGGCAACCACAAGACCAAGTCTTCAGGACTGAACAGAAGTAAAAATTATGCTTTTCTAATGAACTGAGCATATTTGATAGTACAAATACACACAACGGAACTGCACATCATTTTTTTAAAAATAGAATTGCTGTTCTACCCAGCAAAATATTTTAAACAAGTTTGCCTTTATTTTCTTCCCTCCTACTGTAGATTTTCAGTCCATGCCCCCTTGTTTGCCCTTTCCCACTTTGCTGTCCTATCAGCCTTAGTGGTACCATTTCCCTAGCATGGTGTGTCCCCAAAGCCCCAGTTTTTGTGACCTCATGGATTCCTCCAGCCCCTGCCCTCTTCCTCTGCTTCTTGCAATCTAAGGTACTTATCTGATCTTATAATCTTTAATGTATTTATCCTCAACACCCCTTTGAGGTACTACTATCCCCCTTTTACAGATGGGGAACTGAGGCACAGAGACTAAGTATCTTGCCTAAAGTCACACAGAAAGTCTGCAGCAGAGCATGGAACTGAGGCAGTCTCCGAAGTCCAAGGCTTACTCCGAAACCACTGAACCAACCTGCTTCATGTAATACCTAAAACTATTCAGATTTTTTCTAGGCAAAGACAGGCTTAGGTTCCAACCTGGAAACTGTTTAAATTGTTGAAGGCCATAAATGTGCACAAGGCCTACACCTCCCTATCCAGACAACTTCAGGTCAAAGCTAAATGGCTCATGTAATTCTTTCAGTCATAAAACTGAATGCAATTCCGCCAACATTAGAGAAACACCTACACATTCTAGATGCTTCTGCAAGTCCTTTAAAGGGAAAAGTACTCTTCAGTGTTAAGATAATGAACCAAGTTTCCTTCCCTCATAGTAACAAAATCCTGGTGCTCTACCTAGCACTAACAGGAAAGTCTTTTTGGCAAAATAGAATATCAATTCATACGTAAACGTTTACACAAATAATTAGGTTTCATCATACATCAAGAGTTCCTTAAACCTATATGCAAGTTATTTTAAATAGTTCTTCAAAGCCATAATTTCAGAGATCCCCTAAAGAGTATGAAAATTTATTAGAAATAGAGCCTTGCTCATACCTCTTGTATGTATTCATTTCAATGTCTGTACACAAATCCGATTTTCACTTGAAAAACTGAATTTGAATAGTAAAGTTCTGACCTCTCCAATTTACATATGAAATAAAATGAAAACACATTAAAGCAAAGCAAAAATTAAGATTAAAAATTAACTGTAATATGAGTATTTTAAAACCCTGCTTGTCTGACTATAGACGCTAGGATTCTGATACTTAATTGTTATAGGTCTAATCTAAGCTCATTCACTTTTGAAAAAGATCGCTACCCATCCGTTTCCAGAGCTGTTTAATTATACTTCAGTTATAAAAAAAACTCAAAGCATGAATTATTTTCAGACTGCCAGCATAATTTGGACCTTAGTGACGATATTTTAACTATTTGCTCCATTTTGCACAATAGTAGTTATATTCTAATCAGCAAATATCTGAGCTACCATATTTTTTGGCATCAAGGATCGTGAATTAATTATACTGTGTGTTCTCATAGACCTATAAGACAAATGAGAACAAGGATTTGTAGGGCTCCAAACTGCACTGTAAAGGTATTTTTATATTATGCTAATTATTCAAACAGTTTTACAGAAAAAACACTGTCTTTCATCACAAGCTACTGTTAAAGTCAAACGCTGACAAACTATTATTTTGACAGATTGTTGGAATCAAAGAAAGTGCACACTTCCCCAGGCTGAAAAGTTTCCTTGCTGTAAGATTTATTGACTTTCCTTCCACAAAGCTCCTGGCTTGCTGAAGAAACTGTTTGCTGTTATGTGCACCATCAGTTCTGCAAAACTGGGCCCCAAAAATATGAAGTAACAATTTAGAGACAGTCATGGAGTTTTCAGAAACACACTACATTTTGAATGTTTGACGTGCTTGGCACTACTATAACCAGCATTTTATTCTCTATTAAAAGCAGAGACTTTTTATGCATATAGGCAGTGCCCTAAACTTTTCCTATACTACCAGAAATCTACAAAAATTGTTCTGTTGGCTTATTATATATTTATCCTGTGGTATAGTCACCCTTTGTTTATTATTCTGGAGATTAAACCTCCTTTCCTTTTGTAATCCAGTCAGAGCTACTAAGAAAAGTCACAGAATGCACTTGAATATCCTCTCCTGCCCCACCCCCGCTTTTCCCTTTTACAATTAATAATTAAGCCAGGGAATAAAAAGACAGCCCTTTTTTCATACGTGTGGCTCAATTTTCCCCATGGCCTAATGAGGACATCAGTAGTTTATTTTTACTACAAAATTAATAGAACACCACCTATAATTTCGCAATTAGCCTTTACTATTGGAAGTAGCAGTTTTTCACCATCTCAAACATTTAATTCTGTGCAGTATCACCATATATATTATAATCAACTGCTACATACCTGCATGCCACTAAGTCTTTCATTTACATAGCACTGTCTATTCTAAAATATCCCAAGATTCTTCACAAATTTAGACTGATAAAAGATTTCCTTGGAGATACCTAGAGGTGGATGAAGTTAGCAACCAAACTGTAATAGCACAGAGGAACATACCAGCTTAAACAAAGAATACATTTTTCTAGTAAAACTACCAGAGTGACTTTAGGTAAATAGAGGTATTACCTTGGGTAAAAATTCTACACTTGCACAATAATGTTAAATGATCTTTAAAGCCCTTCATTTCTGGTTTAATTCTAGAAGTTTATCAGCTTTTATTCAAAAAAATTAAAAACAATAGAAAATTGGTAAAAACAGAAAAAGGACAGCAGATGCGAGGAGGTACTCATTATGAGACAGCTGAGGAAGCCTTCTGCTCCCTACAGCAGTCAGGCCACCTCAGCTGCCAAGACCCAGCTCCCTGCCCATCTTGCTCCCACTGTACCAGGGAAGCGAATGGGACTGCGCTGAAGGGCCAAAGTCAGGTACGGAGCAGAAGACTGCACCTTTTGAGTACTGGCCATTTTGCAGGACAGTGCCTCCTCCTTACTCCGCCAGCCCTTCAGCCCTGTCCGCTTTCCCTGTGGAAAATTTCTGGGTCCCAAAAAAGTCAAAATTCACGTTTAAAAAACAAAACAAAAAATAGAAAAACCCAAAGACTGGCTTTTTCAAAAATCTGGGAAATTTTCATTTAAAAAAAAATAAAAAAAGGTAAAAACTAATAATGAAGGGTCTTAGAGATCATTAACAGCAGCAAAAGCAACACAAGGACCATAAACTGTTTTAAGTTTTAGCCCAAGCAGCCTCCAACAATATAGTTCCCCCCAACACCATGCTGAGGAATTAGTTCAGTACTGATTCAAAGGGAATAGCGACAACTATTGAATCATTTTCTGCAGCATATAAGTGTTTCTGAGGCTACATCTACACTACAGCCAAGATCGACACTCTGAGATCGAGTCACCGGCGGCCGATTTAGCAGGTCTATTGAAGACCCCCCCCAAATCAACAGCCCATCGCTCTCGAGTCAACCCCTATACTCTACCCCCAATGAGAAGAGTAAGGTAAGTCGACAGGAGAAACTCTCCCGTCGACCCCCCATGGTGTAGACCCCACAGTAACTCGACCTAAGGTACGTTGACTCCAGCTACGTTATTCATGTAGCTGGAATTGCGTAGCGTAGATCGACTTACCACAGTAGCCTGAGAAATCTCCCATCCAATTACTGACACAGCTAGTTGCTGCTAACACAAACACTATCAAGTTTTTTAAAACCACACCTGTCCAACCTTTATTTATCCTACTATTGTTATATTGAAGATAAATTTTTCTTAGTCTTTTCCAATTCAATATAGTTTTTCTTTTCTGCTTGTTTACTTAGTGTAAATGACAGTATATAAGGTACTGTCAAGTTCACAGTCTCCCCTGTACTGCCAGTTATGCCTCTGTGTGAATCTCTCTCTCTCATCAATAAGAAAAAGAAACATTTCAAAAATGGGATTTTGGTTTCAAAGCCATAACAGTTGGCAGGGACTAACAGGGACAGGTGAATTACCTGCCACTACTTTTAACTCACTTTTTGGAAGTTAATGACAGACTTAAAACGCACAGCATAACTGAAAGGAAGAATTCTAATCTAACTCTTAACAACAGGTTTCAGAGTAGCAGCTGTGTTAGTCTGTATCCGTAAAAAGAAAAGAAGTACTTGTGAGCTCTAGCTCACGAAAGCTTATGCTCGAATAAATTTGTTAGTCTCTAAGGTGCCACAAGTCCTCCTTTTCTTTTTGCCTCTTAATACTATCTCTGCAGACTGTTGAATATAGTTTCTAATTAACTGAAAGCCCGTTGGTTGGGGTGACGGTGGGGGGGAAGAGGGGAGGCAGGGGGAGAAATCAACTGATGGACAAAATAGGTATAGACATGGGTCCTACCTTAATTAAAATGAAAATCAGCTTTCAAATCTCAGACATTGCAGACAAGCTCACAGTTAAGTGTGTTATAATAATTTAGTTTTTATGACAATCAGTAAAATAAACTAAGACCAGTTTTACCTTTAATCGTACAACAACTGGAAGTTACAGAGCAAAGCTTCATCTCAGTTAGACAGTTTTGTGCTGCACTGTGGTAAAGTGTAGCTTAAGTCTATAAAAAGAAAGTAGACAAATCCAACAGATTCACACTGTGACTTAATTGTCCAAAGCTATTGCTTTCACTTGTGTTGTCAAAACTGTTCAAATATAGCGCTGTCTTCCAGCATAAGATACATATTTAGCAGTGCGTAGAACAAGGGAAAGAATAGAAACTTATCTCTTCATTAAAAAGGACTACAAAGTTCATATAATGAACTCAATAATCCAATGACAAAACAGATATGGTGCAGTTGACTTCAATACAAGTATAATGGCTTACTAATATCTTTGGAAGTGACTATGCTCTTGAGATAAAGTTACTCGTGGACAAAATCTAAATGAAGGGAAGTTGCCAAAATTAGTGCTTTTACCTTAACTTTACTTTTGAATACGCAACTGAACCGTCTTCACAATACCGTTATCAAATTCGAATAAATGCAATAACTACTAAAACCTCATCCACACTTGGAACTGAACAGCATTTGTTTAAATGGCTTACACTAAAATGGTGTGTCTGGACAATGAAGATGAAGCACAATGTTTTTAAAACAGTTTGACTTTCATGGTTTAGTTCTCTTGTAGATGGAGCCTTGAAAGAAAAAAAAAAAGCAGTTTGAATAGGACAGCATTTTCTTTCCAGAAATGTCAACAGGTACTACATGCCCTTTAGGAAAGTTTTGTACTATGTTTATTTAGGCTACCATATATGCTTTCTTATTCTGACTACTTAACTATATTGTAAAATTCCAACAAAATTGAAATCTATATGCTTGTTAACTTAAATTGTAAATAAAATTAAATTAGATTAGTTATAGTCTTACAGCCAGATGTAAATTTACCTACAGTCAAACAGGCAGGTAAATGCATCATCCATTCAAAGATATTTTGCTTAGCTAAATAATCAGCCCAGATTCCAATCAAGTTACAAAATCATATCTACAATCCTGTCATGACCACAGGATTCTCTTGCCAGTCTACCAGATACATACTAAAGAAAAGTTTTTTTCCTAATGCAAGACAGGTCCATGTGAAAGCCAACCCCTTCAAAGCTACACCAATCTGGAAATTCAATGAGTCAATCACAATTTTCATCTTATCTTTAAACTGCAGTTTGAGATTTCAATGTCAATGTAATACATATATGCAAATTTTTGAAAAGCTACATGAGTTGATCCCAGCATGCATACCTCTCTCTCACACACAGACCAGCCAACATGTGCTTCAAAGCAGATAACATCAGAGTGTGTGTCACACTCAGAAGACAGAAGTTGCAAAGAAAAATGAGATCAGCCTCTTACCTCTGGGGGTGTTACAGAGTCTCAAATGCTTACCAGGTTAATTATACCATAAATGCATAAGTTTTCCCCAGGGTAAAGTCACTTTGAAAACCCTCACCAAGGCAGTGATTGTTAAGAGTGAGCCTGAAATATGTCTCATACCATAAAGCTACTAGAAAACAAAGCCTTTCTTCAAAAGACTTAATAGTAAAATAAGGTATTTTTGCCCAGCAGTGAAAATAAACTCCCTCCAGACACACACAGGTATGCCATACCCTGGATGTCTCCACACCACCCACACTCTACTCCTCTTTCAACCCCCTTCTCACCACACCCAGAAATACCCCTCTGCCCCTCATATCATACCCTCAAATACCCCCCCACACCTCATCCCCAAATGCTCCCACCCAGACACTACACCCCAACCGTCAGCCCCATCCATGCACCATACCCAGAAATACCTTTCACCCGCTGCCCCCACACCACACCCCCAAATACCCCTCTGACCCACACCTCACCCCCAAATGCCCCCACCCATTCACTAATCCCAAAATGCCCCCAACCCACCCCCATACTCTGCTCCTCTTTCAACCCCTCCTTACCGTGCTTAGAAATACCCCTCTGCCCCCCATACCATAGCCTCAAATACTCCCTATACTTCATCCCCGAATGCTCCCACCCAGACACTACAAGCCCTGACCGCTCTGCCCATCCACGCACCATACCCAGAAATACCTTTCACCCCCTGCTCCCGCACCACACCCCCAAATACCCCTCTGCCCCCCCATCCACTACACCCCGAAATGCTCCATGCCCCCCCAAATACCCCTCAGCTTCCCACCCCGGCACCAGCCCCTCAAAGACACCCTCACCCCTCTGCCCCGCGCCCCCCCAACCCCAAACCCGCAAAGGCCCCCGCAAATAACCCTCATCTCCCACTGCCTCCTGCCCGCCCCACCGCCGGGCCCTCCCCCCACCCCCGGGCACGGGGGCCCCACACCCCTTCCCGCGCTCGGGGAGCGTCTGCTGGGGAAGCCCGGCCCCTCCCGGGCGGCTGCTACTCACTGGAGTCCAGGGCAGGTCCAGAGGCAGCCCCAGTGAGGAGGGGGAAGGGGGAAGAGCACACAGCGCGGCTCCCCTCTGAGAGCCGCCGCCGCCTCGCCCACTCCGCGCACAGCGCAGCGGCCCAAGGCAGCGCAGCGTCACCGACTGACTTTTCTTTTTTTTTTCTTCTTCTTCTTCTTCAAATGAAGAAACTTTATCCGTTTCCCGCACAAACAACAGCAACGGGAGAGCAACTGGACCTCAACCACTGCGCAGGCGCCGATGCCCCTCCACCTCCAATCAGGCCGCCTAGAAGCACAGGGGCGTGCAATTCTCCTAAAGGTATTGGTCAATGCAGGGCGGGAGGGGACAGGCCATTGGCCGCAAAGCATCGTGGGACGTGTAGTCTCTAGAAGGGCAATCCGGCTGAGCTCTCGCCACTGAGAGGAAAGGGGAGCACTGCATTCTGGGACTTGTAGTCTCAGAGCGTCGAACCACAGCGCTAAGGCGACTGCGTGGTGGTAATACCGCGGCGTGTTTGCCGAGGGCGGGCAGTGCCTAGTGTCCAAAAATCACGAGGCAAGTGTCCTGAATAATGCACTGGCCGCAAAACCCTGAGATTCTAAAAACAGTAAATTCTGGGCTGTTTTTTATTTGCCTGGAGGTTTTCGAGCTGATTAAGGGTCCCCTTTCCAAGCTTTTCTTTACAGGCACGCGGGCAGGGCATCGATTATGTTAAATGAAAGTTGACATTCTCACATAAGCAAAATCATGACAGTTGGCAACAGTCTGGACCTACTTGCTGGGCAGGGCCACATTTCTGTATTGGATGAGGGCAACGCTTTGCCTGGTTTGAGGCCCACGGTCTTCACAGGGCTTCACCTCTCTACTGGAACTGGAAGGAGTTCTGCATGAGAACAAGTGACACACACTCCTCTTCAATGGATGTGTAGATGTTTAGAGAAAAAAAAGCTGCACAGGGCCTTACCTCGAGGATGCATGAGGGAAGGGCTTTGCATGCTGGGAAGCAAATTCTTTGTAAAGCCATAGCTCAGATTTGGATGCTACACAGCCTAATGAGGCCTGCCATCTCTGACTGGCCACTGCTGTCAGTTGCATCATTATGAATCACAGCATACTACAGCCCCTCCTAGGGTAATCATATGTCCCGGTTTTATAGGGACAGTCCCAATATTCGGGGCTTTGTCTTATATAGGTGCCTATTACCCCCCTCCCTTTGTCCTGATTTTTCACAGTTGCTATCTGGTCTCCCTAGCCCCTCATCTCTGTGGGGTCACACTGTTGTGTTATGTTACAAATCAGAAAACGTTTTCAAATGGTAAAGTATTGTATAACAGATATTAATGCACAATAATTTGATAGTTGATGTTTTCTGTCATTTAGAGGCTATTGAGGGGTCAACAAGCATGTGGACAAGGGGGAGCCAGTGGATATAGTGTATTTAGATTTTCAGAAAGCCTTTGACAAGGTCCCTCACCAAAGGCTCTTATGCAAAGTAAGCTGCCACGGGATAAGGGGGAAGGTGCTCTCAAGGATTGGTACCTGGTTAAAAGATAGGAAACAAAGGGTAGGTATAAATGATCAGTTTTCAGAATGGAGAGAGGTAAATAGTGGTGTCCCTCAGGGGTCTGTTCTGGGACCAGTCCTGTTCAACATATTCATAAATAATCTGGAAAAAAGGGTAAACAGTGAGGTGGCAAAATTTGCAGATGATACAAAATTACTAAAGATAGTTAAGACCCAGACAGACTGCAAAGAGCTATAAAAGGAAATCTCAAAACTGGGTGACTGGGCAGCAAAATGGCAGATGAAATGTAATGTTGATAAATTTAAAGTAATGCACCCTGGAAAGCATTATCCCAACTATACATATAAAATGATTGGGTCTAAATTAGCTACTACAACTCAAAAAAGAGATCTTGGAGTCATTGTGGATAGTTCTCTGAAAACATCCACTCAATGTGCAGCTGCAGTCAAAAAAGGCGAACAGAATGCTGGGAATAATTAAGAAAGGAATAGATAATAGGACAGAAAATATGTTGCCTCTATATAAATCCATGGTACGCCCACATCTTGAATACTGTGTGCAGATGTGGTCGCCCCATCTCAAAAAAGATATATTGAAATTGGAAAAGGTTCAGAAAAGGGCAACAACAATGATTAGGGGTATGGAACAGCTTCTGTATGAGGATAAATTAATAACACTGGGACTTTTCAGCTTGGAAAAGAGACGGCTAAGGGGAGATATGATTGAGGTCTATAAGATCATGACTGGTGTAGAGAAAGTAGATAAGGAAGTGTTGTTTACTACTTCTCATAACACAAGAACTAGGGGTCACCAAATGAAATTAATAGGCAGCAGGTTTAAAACAAATAAAAGGAAGTATTTCTTCACACAACGCACAGTCAACCTGTGGAACTCCTTGCCAGAGGATAGTTGTGAAGGCCAAGACCATAACAGGGTTCAAAAAAGAACTAGATAAATTCATGGAGGATAGGTCCATCAATAGCTATTGGCCAGGATGGGCAGGAATGGTGTCCCAAGCCTCTGTTTGCCAGAAGCTGGGAGTGAGCAACAGGGGATGGATCACTTGATGATTACCTGTTCTGTTCATTCCCTCTGGGGCACTTGGCATTGACCACTGTCGGAAGACAGGATACTGGGCTTAATGGACCTTTGGTCTGACCCAGTAGGCCATTCTTATGTTCTTATTTATCTAGTACCTACAAAGGAAAACTTATTTTTACCATTAACAGTAAAACTCCCAAATGAAAGACTATAACTGGGTATTTCTACAAAGTGCAACATCTTAAGTGGTCAAATGGTGGTTCATTACCCTAACCCCTTGACAGTCCCATAGATCCATGATGGGCTGCTCTGAGAAAAATTGTAAATTTCCTCTAGTCATTTTTCCTATGAACAGCTATAGTATAAATAGTCACTGCATACATAATACAGTGAGAATCCCGGGGACAGACTTCTTCTCATTAATAAAATCTCCACTTGTCTCCTGCTGCAGCACACACACACAAGTCCCTGGATACTAACACTGGAATCATGATGACCATTCATGTGAAGACACATCAGCCATATTACTAGTACTGGCTGATGGTATCACAATGCTCAGGTGGTCAGTTTTACCAACCTTAGGAGTTCAAAAATCATGTCGTATCCCAAAATCATCAGATTGGCTTAAAATCATGAGCTTTTACAGATATTTAAGGTTCTTTTTATTTGTCTTCTGGTTTATGGGCTTTGGTAACTTTTTTGGTTTCTCTGCAACCATGATAACTATAAACTTTCCTTCTTTAAAATAAAACCTGAGATGGTCATATAATTACCTGATTTCAGGAGCCAAGGCTTTAAGAAAAACATATACTATCACAAGACTCATGATAAAATCATGAGAGTTGGCATCACTCAATATTATAATTAACATTTATGTTGCCAGATCACTTAAAGGCCTCAACAAGGTTGAGGCTCCATTATGATGACACTGTTCAAATATATAGTAAATGACAATGCTCAGTACAAAAGTTTTACAATCTAAAAAACTGAAAAAGTGCTAGTTTCCTGGGGATCTCCCTGCCTCACCATATTAATTCATATGGAGGGAGAGATTTAGGAAATAAGTACATGGTTTGAGATGCTACCACAGGTTCTTTCACAGTGTATTTGACAGAAAATTCCAATTGTAATACTTAGCATTAATATAACACTTTTTATCTTTAAAGTATTGCATGATATAAACATCCATTCATCCTCAAGACAACCAGGTGAAGCATCTATGTGCAGTAATGGTGTGACACATGTGTGGTGGTAAAAATATGCTTCTTATTTCCAGGCCACAGACACATGATAAAGTCACCAATGGTTACAGTTACAGTAAATATTATTAACCTCATTTTCTAGATGGGGAACTGAGTCAGAGAATTTTCAGGAGCCAGGGTGAGAGACAAGATCACAGAGTCAATTCATGTCTGATCCAAAGCCCACTGCAGTCAATGGAAAGACTCCCATTGACTTCAATGAGCTTTGAGTCAGACCTTATGAGAGTCACTGTTAGAATGCAGGAGCTCTTGGCTCTCAGGATTATGCTCAGACCACCATACGTCTTTCCCCATTTTTGGCAGCCCTGTGATTTGTCCCATTTTCATCCTGGACTGACATAGTCAAAATCAAGTTATTTTGACTTCATAGTCCAGTAATATTTAATAATCCCATTTTACAAAGTAATTTACCATTTACTGTAAAATTACTCTCCCCTAGTACTAAAAAATCTATTGCAGTCAATTGCAGGATGGGTGCCCATATTATGAGCTTTTGTGAAATCTACTCTAATTTTATATCATATTAATATACTGGCTACACACTATACACACTTTAAAACATCAGATAGTACAGGAATCCAAACGAATACATCTAGTTTCAATAGTCTCTCTGCTATTATTTTCATTAACAATAAAATTGATTTTTTTCCCATGTCAATGACCGAAGAGCTCTTATTTTTTAGGAATATAATAGGAGGAGCCAGTAATTAAGTAATGAACACTCTGATCACATGCAAGTGTCTCTCTCTAATACAGAAGGCTTATAAGTTCAGACATTACAGCCAAGCTTTTGGAAGCCTCCAGACACCAGTGACCAATAACAATTTCCAATAATGATGTTTAATTAGTTTTAATGATAATCTGCTTCCACTCTAAACACAATCATTTCTACTGAAATATTGAATGTGGTCCAAAGTAGTAATAAAGAAAAGCTTTTCCTAGCTTAGAGCAGTGACATCTCTAAAAATAGAATACATTTGAACTCAGTCCTTGCATGTAAATACATCTTTGTTCCAGACTGGCATTTAATAACTGTACTTTACAGTGAAACAAAAGCTATAATCAGAGTACAACAATGAAAGCTGAAGTCAGCTCTCTGAACAATGCGTTACAATTCCCATGGCAACTTTTTCCTATCAAATCCTTGATAGGTCACACAATTTGCAGCTGTGTGAGCCAGAAGCCTTTCAAAATGAACCCCATTCACAATTATTCATACATTTTTAAATGATTTTTAGTTACCAGTATTTTACTGAAGTTAATATAAGGCAATCAACAGTACAGTAGCGGGGATGGGGGGAAACAGACCCCCAATTCAGCATTACTTGTGCACACAAAATTGCCTGGGGAATATTGGTCATGCAAAGAGTACGGGATGTGGCACACAGTTGTACTGTGTGCAGAATGAGACAGGGGTCCTGTGGAAAAAACAGTTTGTGACCACATAACAAAAAATTGTTTAATTATGCTTATACACAAAGAGACAGAATTAAAATTGCACAAACAATCTAAATTCTGGCATTTTTTAACTTTCAGCTGCTTGACCCTGCAGTCTAAACAACTTTCTTTTAACATAGCTCTTTTGTATATAAGGTTTTTTTTTTTAAAGGAAAAGGGTAAAAACAAATTCTAATATGTGAAACTTTAACAATCGCCACCTTATGAATCACCAGTAGAGTCTGAACCTGAGCTTTCAGCACTACAGCAACTGGAGCTACAGGATTCACATTAGCTGGCAGCAGGAGAAGTCTGTTAACCCCTTGGATGGGGACAGAGGGAGAAGGGCGAATGGATTATTAGGGCTATAGGCTGCGTCTGTGGGCAGCCTAGACCATCTCTTTCTCCACCCTCCCCAGGAGGTGGCAAGATCTCCTTCCATAAGTGATGCCCTCAGAAGAGGAGACAGGCCACTGTGGCCATGTGCTGAGTCCAGGGCTAGTTAGTGGGGGAACCAGGCCCTGCTCTCCCTTCCTTCCTCATATTAGCTCTGATCTCCTGGGGTTCCCAATATAATTTCTTCTTTTTCTTTCTTTTCCTCTTTGAAGTCATTTTGTATTGTAATAATACTTTATTTAAATTTTTCAAACCTTTCTTCAGATAAATCCTGGAGTATTTCTAAATTTGCTGTAATCCTCTCCATATCTCTTAGCCCTTTTGCATTTAGGAAACACATAGGGGTTAGCTAGACTATTGAAATGCATTAATTGGCAGCTGTGTCTACAATGTCTGGATATATACTAATCTCAAGTTGGGCAAATAAAAATAGTGGCCTTTTTTGAAAATGTGGGCCTGAGTGAAACCCATGGAAGTAGAATCCCTACAGGATTGGATCAGAAATGTTATAGCTAATTACTCTGGTTTGAAATTTGGCTCATTCGGTGCAGAAAAATGAAGTATTCACACAACACCTGATCCTTTGAGCTTCAGAAAACTCACAGATTTTAAAAGGAGTTGTGAGGTATTGAGCCCAGGCTCGTAGTATTTAATAATACTTCCTTGCATCTGAGGAAGTGAGCTGTAGCTCACGAAAGCTTATGCTCTAATAAATTGGTTAGTCTCTAAGGTGCCACAAGTCCTCCTTTTCTTTTTGAGTATTTAATAAGTCCTTTTAACTTCGCTCTCTTTTTTTCCCTAATGGTTGTGACGGATAAGAAGAGACCAAGAGGAACAAAGGCAAGATTTTCTTCCCCCACAAATTACACAGAGTGCAGGTGGGCACAACAGGGTCTCTGCACACTGAACCATTAAAGTATCAATCTTTGCTCTCAAAGACCACCCTCTGTGTATAGAAACTTAAATATAGTCATCTCTAACCCTCTATTTAATGCAAGTGTTCCTTTCAGTAACAGACTGTTGATTGTTCCAGTTCTCCAGTATTTTACTGTAGGCTACTGGTTCACAGATTATTAAAGTTTCAGCTGAACTCACTGAAATATTTGGTTTAGATTAGAGGCCAGTATTTTCATCATTCTTTCCTATGAAGTGTAGAAATTAGCAAGCCTAAATATATATTGGTGTGAAGGCAAAGATGTAGGATCTTCTTTTTTTATACTGAAAGTGTATCTCACACGTGGATGCTTGCCCATCCTTCTGCTTCACCAAGTATATATGCCAAGAAAGACTCCTTATTTAGGAAGGATGGAAACTTTTTTTCTGCTAAGTATCTATCATTTTCCCACTCTCTACCTCCCAGAACTTTTCTGGGCCAAATTCTGCACTGGCTTAAGACATTGACTTCAGTACAGAATGTGGCTCAGATCCCTGTGTTCTCCAGTGGAATTATAAGACAGGCCCTTATTTTTCTCTACAGATGTTACTATTTATAGCTTTCAAAAGCCGATAGGTATTCCCAGAGTAGTTCTTGAGGTCATGGTAAAATGCTAGCAGACCTCTTTTGTAGTCATCCTTTATGCAGAAATTGTTGATGAATCCTGTCATTGTGATGGGAAAGGGAGTCTTTACACATAATCTTAGCAAGGTTCCTATTACTAAAAATAAAATCTGTACTTATTAATAATGCTTGCAATAATAGTGACCGTCAAGCCAATACACATCTGCAGATGACAGCAAATTGCATGACTGAAATATAGGTGAATGTGGTTGAAGCATGAACATTATAACAACCCTTCTTGCATGTTTCTCTCTTATTTAGGTTTTTTAAGTTCATGTTTCTGACTTCTTTTGAGTTGTTTTTTCCACCCTTTTATAGTCTTTCACTGCTACTTTCTTATTGTTCGGGATCTTCTGTTAGTCTTTAAAGTGCCATAATGATGGATGCATAGCAGTTCAATACCCATGTATAACTATGGTCAGCGTAGCAAAGTTGTTTGTTTGACTTGGGTGGAGGTTTGCCCTGTAATAGCAGGTTTGCCCATTCTATTTTTTTAAACAATTACGTATCCTTGAGTTATTTCATCATATTTATGTCAGTGCATTTGTGCTTACAGGCATTCGTTCTACACAGAAAGATTCCTTGTAGAGAAGGAATGTTGTCTCTGTAGTCCCAGCCCTGTTAACAAGGGAGGGCAAAGTGCCTTAAAGGACCATATTCTGGCTGTTAGTAGTTAGGTTAAAGTACTAGACTTGGGAGAGGAACTGCTGTTCAAGTCCAGGCATGTGTCATTTTCTTGGTATTTTAAATAGGAAGGTCTGCTTAACTCTTACCTTTGTGCTTTCTACCATTTCACGAGGACATTGTTAATGAGAGAGGAAAAATGGTAGATTTTAAGAACATTTTGTTTAAGGGGCTGATTTTGATCTCATATCTGTTTTACACCTGTGTAATTCCATTTACTTCAACGGAGTGAAACTATTGCTGATTTACAAGTGAGATCAGAATCATATCCTATGGGTAAGATTCTGACCTCTGCTCCAACCACTTTACACTGTATAAAAGGGCTAAAATGTGGTAAAAGGGCTCCAAAAACCCTGAATCCTCCTGAGAGAATTCTCCTGACACAGGAGCTGCAAAAGACAGTCATAAGAGTCTCTTCCAGGGACACTCTTGCAAGACCTCACATGGCGGGCGGGGATGACAATCAGGGCCCAGACACCGCAAAGGGAGAACAGGGAGCTTGAACCCCAAAGAATAGGCAATTGAATCAACTGATTGTATACTGTGTTATTGATTAAGGCCTTTATGAAAGCTTGTAATGTTTTAGACTAAATAATCACATATATATATATATATATATATATATATATATATATATATATATATATATATATATATATATATGCAATCGTTATGAATTTATGTATTTGTGTACATAGAGAACTGTGCTCAAAACTTTGACTCCACCTCATAGCAGGGCAGTGAATGATCAGACAGGGGGAGACAATCTCCAAGCCAGATGTTACACAAAACCAAACTCAGGTAATGATTCATTGTACAACACAGGAAAAGACAATGATGGGCCATTAAAGTTAATGGAAAGACACTGAGAGAATTGGGGATTTCCCCACTTTGAGTATCTTTAGTGACTGTAGGGAAAAAAAAACCCTAGAAACATTTTTAAAATGGAAGGGATTTGAAGTGAAAGGCATCCAGAAACATAGGTGTCGACTTCTTCTGGTGCCGGTGGGTGCTCAACTCCCCTCTGCCCCCAGCCCCGCCCTGACTCCACCCCTGCCCTGCCCCCATTTCAAACCTTCCCTAAATTCCCTGTCCCAACTCCGCCCCCTCCCGCCCCCATTCCAACCCCTTCCCCAAAGTCCCCACCACAATTCCGCCCCCTCCCTGCCCCTATTCGACTCCCTCCCCAAATCCCCACCCCGGCTCTGCCTCTTCCCCCCTCCCCTCCTGAGCACGCCACGTTCCTGCTCCTCCCCCTTCCTTCCTAGAGCTTGCTACAGCTATTTGGTGGTGGCAAGCGCTGGGAGCGAGGGAGGAGCCGAGACGCAGCACGCTCGGAGGAGGCAGAGACGGGGGTAGGGGCGTGAGACAGGGAACTTGGCTGCCGGTGCGTGAAGAGCACCCACTAATTTTTCCCTGTAGGTGCTCCAGCCCCAGAGCACCCACGGAGTCGGTGCCTATGTCCAGAAACTGAGGGACAGCCTCTAGAGGCGGGAAGCTGTCTGCAAAATTCTGGATCCCTCTGGGAAACTGTGCAAAGGCAATAGGTAACTTGTATTAGAAAAGGGTGTAAAGCCTGAGTGTGCATCTTTATGCTTATTTTCTGTGTAACTTGTACACGTTTGCTCTCCCTTACTATTTCATCTTTGATTTTGTGGGATTTTTTTGTAAATAAACCTCTTGTTTACCCAAAGCAGGTCTCTATTGTGCCAACTGTGTGGAGGCCAAAGTAAGCTGGTATCTGGGGGGCTGGTTTCACACCTTTGAGGGTGATGAACCAGAGGGAAAAAGTCTGAGTGTCCGGTAGTTAAGAACTCAGAAGGGACGGATTTAGGGAGACATGGGACTGGAAGGTCTGTTGGCGTCACCCTGCAAGTGGTAACTCGGCATGGTGGAAGCCAGGGTGAGGTCTTGAGCTCGTGGGCAGACTCCTGGTATAACGGACTTGAGCCATAGCAACACAGCATCATGGCACTCCAAGGTTACAAGGCAGGCAGTGAGAGAACCCCTTACTGGTCTGGGCGATCTCCAAAATGTCAGAGGGTGGGTGTCACCGTGGGAAGGGAGTAGGAGGGACAAGGTTCCTGCATGCAGTGCCCTCGAGCAGCACTACCACAAATAGGGTGGCCTGAGGAGGTTGTAGTAACTTAGGGTATGTCTACACATAGGGCAGGTCTACACTTAAAATGCTGCAGTGCTGCAGCTGCACCAGCGTAGTTGTGCCACGACAGTGCTTCAGTGAAGACACGACCTACGCTGGCAGGAGGGCTTCGCCCATTGGCATAGATACTCCATCTCTGCGAGAGGCGGTAGCTATGTCGACAGCGGAAGCCCTCCTGTCAACACAGCACCGTTTACAATGCGGGTTAGGTCAGTCTAACTGCGTCACTCAGGGGTGTGGATTTTTACACCCCTGAGCTATATCAACTAATTTGCTGCTTCCGCCATATATTTCACTTTAATACAATTTGCTCTAAATTAAGTTTAAAACTGATATTGTAAAAGTTATGAAAAATCTCCTATAGACAAAGAGATCCAACATTAACATCACTGGGAAACTCCTTCTCAAGTACACTTTAATGCACCTCCAGTATCTGGGGAATGAAGTAGAAATGTAGAAACTAATCCCCAAATACCTTTCTAACACCATGTTCATGATTGGATAGGTAACTTTATCCCATAGCGGAAGCTGAACAACTTTGCATATACATAGAAATAAAGAACTATGACCAAAAATCCCTTCACTGATATTAAGACATTATTTTGCAGCAGACAAAACATTATTGTTAAAACTAGCCATTATATTACAGTGGAAAACAGGGAAGGAGTCAGGGCAATGAATTACTAAGTGTACAACAGAGTGCATTCACTGAAATCCTTTGATTCTGGGTCCAATCCTGCAAAGCCTTTGGCCCTATTCAACAAAGAATTTAAATATGTGCATTACTTTAAGCACAAGAATATTTCCACTGAAGTCAATGGGACTACCTAAGTGCTTAAATTATATACTGTGCTAAATCAAAGCCTCTATGCCCAGAAAGCCTTCAATGCATGCAGTCAGCTTGTGGAATCAGGATCAGGCCAAGTATGAACTTCTCCTAGATTGTTTTGCTTACTGTTACAATTTTTCGGAACTGTTTTCACAAACAAAAGCTTGTTTGCCTTAAAAATCCCCCATCGATTTTCAACAATTTGTTGAAAACTTCAATTCAGATATATTGAAACCTACTTCAAAAATGGCTTGTTATGACCCCTTCACACTTTCCATATAATTATGTCTCCTTGCAAATGCATCCGGCAGCAGTATTTATAGAAAAGAAATTGTTACCAAGTTACTAATTGTTTTTATTGTGTTTAGTTTTGTATTCAGTCCTGTTCCCATTGGTTCCAGTAGAAATTTTTGGTCATGGATTTCAAATGGGAGTAGGTAGGAGTCCGAGCTATAATAAGTGTATATTTGCTTTTGCTTATGCTCTTACAAAAAGCGTAAGGGTCATTCTAAAACTGATAGTTAACAGCACTCTTCCGTAGGCTCAAAAGAAGGGGTGTGTTTTTTAAGTAATAGGACCAGTGTTCTAGTCTGTGCGCTGCAGATGTATGTGGTTTGAGAGGAGGTGCTCAACATTTGCAACTAAGGTTACATTATGAAGCTAATTAGAAAAAAAAAATCCTCACTCAGAAAAAAAATCCTCATGCATTCACATTTTTAGACACTGTCAGTACAATGTTATGGCAAAGTATTTTTAGTGTCTGTTTCTTGTGACTAATGCTGTATTCTTAGTTTAATAGGAAAAATGAATAACAGTAGCAATTTCTAGTAAAATTGTGTATGCATGTAAGCTTGCATTTGAGACCAACCAGTATGTAGTCATTTTCTCACTAGATGATACCTTCAGTCAAGGCTCCTTTCCTTTCCTCTTTCCTACTTACAATCTTTTCCCTAGAGGCCATTTGAGTGTCTAGTCTTATTTGAATCTTTTCTTTTGCTTATAGTCAAAAAGAGCCCTTTACATGCTTTATTTTTCCTCATAAATATTTCTCTGAAAGATATTTTCCTCATTCCTATGTGCACATAATTTAAACTGAAAAATATCTGAGTCCTTCTCCAGTAACTACCAGACTACATTCCTAGCTTTCTTCCTGTGGTTTGCTTGATACAATATTTATTCTTTTAAAAGAACAAACAAGCTACCCTCTTTTCTGTTCTAGCCAAGAGTCATCCTGGCTAACAGCTGGGCAAATTCTCTTTAACGACTATTTTTGATACAAAGTTTGAAAATCTTTTCTTGGTCAAGGGTTACTGCCTTCTACTTCCAACATTTGAAAGATGAAGGTTTAGTCTCTGCTTGAATGAGGGGCGTATTTTCTGTTCTGAAATACGTGCAAGTTGCCCAGAGAGCTTTCAGGTAGTTTTCTTATCATTGTTGCAGCCACTTAGTGCTCAACTTACAGTGTTGTTTTATCTTTTATTGTTATTACATTCAGCAGTAAAATGCCTAAGTGAAAGTCAACACTTAATGCTTGAATAGTCTTATTGCTAAGATTCAGTCCGGACATGTGGATCAAGTTGCAGTGGGGGAGGTTTAGATTGGATATTAGGAAAAACTTTTTCACTAAGAGGGTGGTGAAACACTGGAATGCGTTACCTAGGGAGGTGGTAGAATCTCCTTCCTTAGAGGTTTTTAAGGTCAGGCTTGACAAAGCCCTGGCTGGGATGATTTAACTGGGAATTGGTCCTGCTTCGAGCAGGGGGTTGGACTAGATGACCTTCTGGGGTCCCTTCCAACCCTGATATTCTATGATTCTATGATTCTATGATGTGTTTTTTCACCAGGGAGCCAGGGGGGAGATCATGATTGAGCAAGACAACTTAAAATCCTGGGGTGAGATTCCATGTGGCACCTCTAAGAGGCACAATACAGAACTCAGAGCCCAGAAGGAGGACAGGTAAGGCAGCTTTTAGCCACGTGCGTGCTCTCTGATTTTGGGCTGCTCTGAGGGCTGGAGAGGTCCCCAACCTAATTTACAAAGCTCTGTTATGGCCCCATTCCCAACACACTCTACTGCCCGCAGCCCACTACCTATGCTCGAGCTTGGTAGAGGGTCTTCTGGAAGTAGCCTATTATCCAAACTTCCCAGCCAGAACTGGGGCTTTTAAGACTCTTTTGCATCTCTCTGGCCCTATTATGCAGAGTAAAGAGGCTGCAGCAGGGATGAGAATCTTACCTTTGGTCCTTTCACTCTGATTTGTACTGTATATAGAAAGCTGCATGTCAAGCCATTCCACAATAGCTTTGGCTAACACGCACTGTGCATGTAAGCCTATACCTATAAATATAAATAACAGAGCAGAGAGAAGGAAGCTGCATATAAGGCACCACTGTATGCTCCCGTGCTATAATTTTAAACAATCTATATTCCGAGCAGGAGAAAGCTTATATGTCACATTTTCTATCCTGGTGACTGCTAGATTAAATGCTGATATTTGCAGATGGTTTTAGTAAAAATGAAGAGAAACTGTATCAGTTCAACTGTATCAGTTCTTCCCAAATTAGGGGTAAAAAATCTCGTTATGTAAGAAATAATCCAAATTATGGCCATCCTCTTTTTGAGTGGGAGAGGAGGTCTTTAACAAGAAGGGGTGACTTGATGTATGTGGACATGGACAGTAGTGTGACCTGGCATTTCATACAAGTGTCAGCATCTAACATGGCAAGGGGGGCTGAGATGCTAGTGAAGGATTAGCCTTGTCATTGTGCACAAATCTGAAGGAACATCATACTAATTAGGGCTTGAGTGGGAGTCTTTCCACTGACATCAATGGGAGTTGGGCAGACCCTTGAGCTTTCCTATATGGGCTTGTATTAGCACTGCTTAAGAAGTGGCACATTAAAATAAAGTTTGCAAGTGAAGTACTACTTTGGTTTCCTTCACCAGTGTAATCAAGGGCTTTGCAGGGGAGGGGGGAAATCAGCATTTTTGTTTCATTTGGGAAACAGGTAGTTTTTCTGGTTTAAAATTGGTGAGTCCTGAGAATTGGATTGTTAAATTAGATTGTTTTCTGTTGGACTCCCTATTACCCTGAAAAGGGTGGGATTAAACTGTGACTGGGCTGGAGGGCTAAATGAAGGGAGGGTGAACAACCAGAGGCCCGAAGTGGATGTCAGCAGGGGGTGCTAGCTGGGACAAGAACTGCTACACGAGGCCCAGCCATGAATTGGTGCTCCAGGGGCAACACCACTCTTTTACCAGGTGATAGGATGCAGTGGTAAAAAAAATGCTGGTGACCAGTTTACCCTAATGTTCCTGGTGCTGCAGCAATAGTGGGAGAATTTCACATGTAGTTCCTTATAGATACAGCCATAGCATAGTCAAAGCTATTGCAGCTTGGTTCACTTGATTTAGTGACGCTTTTCTGGCTTTTTTTTTATTATTTATTACTTCTATCATTACAGAGCCAACAAAATCCTGGGAGAGAGAGCTGGAGTCTACTGTGGCTTGTGTGTCATTCCTGATATTTAAATTCTGAATGCAGAATCTGTTTTTGCTTCTGAGTGGTGAGGCATGAACCAGAAAAGACTCAGCTTAATGTTTAAAGCCCGGGTTGAGTTTACAAGCAGGACAGGAAAAACTCAAAATATGGCATTTTTCCTAAATAGAACAGGTTTGATCTGGAATTAAGGGAATAATCAATCTGTAATCACACTGTTATTTTTAAAATCACTTTCCAGGCTATACCTGCACTTTCAGAAGCTCATTACATTACATTCCTCACTGACCATACAAAAAATGCGGGGCCAGGTCTCAAGCTGGTGTAAATCAAGGCTGCTCTATTGGTTTTAATGGCACTAAATCAATGTATACAAGATGCAGATGTTGCCTATGGTTTGTGGTTTATCAGTACAGGAAGGTACACACACCTCTTTGGAGTAATTACCAGTTATCAAATCTATATGAAACATAGTTATAAAAAGATATAGTAACATTTCAGTGGCTGAGAAACCCTGCTCTTCAGAGGCTATGACATTTACAGCTGTAGATTATAATACTTTATATTTAATGCCTTTCATCTGAGAACATCAATGCCTCTCATGAGGGGCTTATTCTCTAAAACAAAGCTAAGATCTAGTTGTTGTCAGCTTCTTATTCATTATTTGTGTTGTGATAGTGCCTAGGAGCCACAGTTATAGACCACAGTGCTAGTTACTGTACAAACACAGAACAAAAAGTTAGTTTCTAACCCAAAGACCTTACAATTTAGGCATAAGACAAGAGACAACAGATGGCTACAGGTAGATACACAGGGGAACGCAAGCAAACAACACACGGGGGAACACAAAAAAAGAATAAGACATGATACACAGTGATCTGATCACGCCAGCTGCTAACCATTGTTGGTTTTTGTAGGCATCACAGCAAAAGGAGCTTTTTAAGAAGAGACTTGAAGGGGGATAATGAGGTAACTTTGCAGATGTAGCCTTCCCTGCTTATCATTACATTCTAACTGAACTTTTAGGCAAATATGGATAAGGAAGCATCTTAGAAAGTTACTTACACCAATGAATTAATGTCACATATACGTTTTTCATCGCAGGCCTTTGTTGTATAATATCAAAATGTACCAGAGTTTTGTAAGGCAGAAATCTGACTTTCTTGGCGCCTGATAGGGAAACAGTGGGGGCAAAAGACGTATCTGGTTTCAAGACTACGCTTAATAAGTTTATGGAAGGGATATGATGGGATAGCCTAATTTTGGCAATTAATTGATCTTCGACTATTAGTGGTAAATATGCCCAATAGCCTGTGATGGGATGTCAGATGGGTTGGGGTCTGAGTTAATACAGAGAATTCTTTCCTCGGTGTCTGGCTAGTGAGTCTTGCCCACATGCTCAGGGTTTAGCTGATCACCATATTTGGGGTCGGGAAGGAATTTTCCTCCAGGGCAAATTGGCAGAGGCCCTGGGAGTTTTTCACCTTCCTCTGCAGCTTGGGGTAGGGTCACTTGCTAGAGGATTCTCTGTACTTTGAAGTCTTTAAACCATGATTTGAGGACTTCAATAGCTCAGTCATAGGTTAGGGGTTTGTTACAGGAGTGGGTGGGTGAGATTCTGTGGCCTGCGTTATGCAGGAGGTCAGACTAGACGATCATAATGATCCCTTCTGAC
Organism: Lepidochelys olivacea; assembly: GCF_965140295.1. Classification (NCBI taxonomy): domain Eukaryota; kingdom Metazoa; phylum Chordata; order Testudines; family Cheloniidae; genus Lepidochelys; species Lepidochelys olivacea. The sequence continues at coordinate 107,094,312 of NC_140417.1, forward strand.
CTTAAAGTCTATGATTCTATGATAGAATACCAATTGAAGTTAACAGAGCTTTCCCATTGCCTTCACTGGGCTTTGTATCAATCTCTTGTTCCCCTGGTACCTGGGTCACAACAGTCACAAAAATCACAATAGAATTGACTGTACAGTTTTACTATGCTAAGAATCTTTACAGACTCCCAGTGTGATTCTGTGGTTGCTGACTGGTCTACAAAAGATATCTTACCTTTTTTTTTATAAATGTGATTGAGTGCAGTTCAGACAGGGATAATGAAGAAATGAGTGAATCTATCAATCCTATTTTTATAGTGGGTGACGGAAAATAGAAATGACTCATGCTTTCACTCATCATTTGGCAGGCTCATCACACTCTGCAGCAAAGTTTAATCGTATTGTGTAGTGGCTTGGGCCAGGTTTCTGACTGGGAATGTGGGCTGGGGCAGCTCTGCGGCTTCCTGTCTCAGTTTTCCCTTTTGGACTCCTCAATAACCCACAAAAGGCTTTCACAAGTCCAACAACAATAGCCCTTCTTGGGGGTCTCGTTTATTAACATAAAGTTGGAAACAAACACAAATGAGTCTTCCACCGCTGCCTCAAGTTGGGCACTTCCCTGAGGGTCTGTCTGTCTTCCGGTTTCCAAGTTGGACACAGTTTTTCAGCCCTTCCCAAGTTTAGTTCAGTCTTTCCCCTTAACCCATTGTGGGATCCTTTAGGTCACTCCTGCTCTCTTCTGAGTAGCCACTCACACACCTTACTAGATGGAGTCTTTCACGGGCATCTGTCTGCCTTCTGGTCTCCTCTCAAGCCAGCACCCTACTGCTGGACTTCCTTCCTTCAATGATCAACCCTGCATAGGTGTATCAGGATGGGGCTAATGGAACAAGACTGACTGGTACAAGGCCTCTGGCCCTTAAAGGTGCATGCCACCCTGTTACAGTTATGCTAATAAATTCACTATTCTGGCTTCAGAGAAGCAGCATGAGATTTAAGAATCATCCCAGACTACTAAATAAAGGACTGGTCCTATAGTCATTTGACTCAAAAGAGTTTTGCTAGCATAGGAACTGCAAGATTGAGTCTGTCATAGTATATGGAATTAAATGCCATCTTAAACAGGAAGTGTTTATTAAATAAAACAACTACAAACTCAGACACAATCAGACTTCCCACCCCATTGGAGTTCCAGCTTTGTCTCCCTTGTTTACAGAGGACTACATCCTCAATGCAGCATGCAGAGGCAGAGCGGCTGAATAATATTCTGCAAATAAGCAAATAATTGGAAGGCCTCATAAGAGATTCTGTGGCATTTGGAGGCAGCTGATGAGGAGTGAGTGGCTTTAATCACAGAGGCAGGGTTTCTGGCACTTTGATAAGAGCATGGTATCGGAGGCAGTGGGAGGAGTGTGCCAGATACTCGAGTCCAAAGACCTTTGGCAACTGAAGCACCTACAGTGCTTGCTTCAGCCATGGTACGCCTGGTTTCATACCAGGGACTGTGTCATAGAAGTTTGGTACCATGGCATGCTGGAGACTCCATGAAAAACTGCTGTTACAATTATAGTGCAGGTTTCAGAGTAACAGCCGTGTTAGTCTGTATTCGCAAAAAGAAAAGGAGTACTTGTGGCACCTTAGAGACTAACCAATTTATTTGAGCATAAGCTTTCATGAGTGAGCTTATGCTCAAATAAATTGGTTAGTCTCTAAGGTGCCACAATTATAGTGCAGTTACCATGCTATGTAATGCAATTCTGGTGCAGTTACAGTGCAATGTACAATTACAGTATGTTACAGTGCAATATTATAATGCAAATTACTTCTACTGAGCATAGCAAATCAGATAAGCCATGCAGAAGGTTGGTTAGACTCTGTGCATAAATATATTAAACTTATCAAGCAATGGCAGTAAATCCAGATGCACATGTGGTTATACATTTGCCCATGAATTATTGTATGTAATATTTGAAAATATGCATTTCCTGGATAATATTATATAATATGGGCTGTTGATTAATTGCAGTTAACTCATGCGATTAATTCAAAAAAATTAATCACAGTTTCAATCGCACTGTTAAACAATACCAATTGAAATTTATTAAATATTGTGGATACTTTTCTACATTTTCATTTATATTGTGTTCTGTGTTGTAACTGAAATCAAAGTGTATATTATTTTTATTACAAATACCTGCAGTGTAAAAATGATAAACTAAAGAAATAGTATTTTTCAATTCACCTCATATAAGTACTGTTGTGCAATCTCTTTGTCGTGAAAGTGCAACTTACAAATGTAGATTTTTTTTGTTACATAACTGCACTCAAAACCAAAACAATGTAAAACTTCAGAGCCTACAAGTCCACTCAGTCCTACTTCTTGTTCAGCCCATCACTGGGCTTGTCTACACCAGGCAGCTTTTAGCAACAAGGCTGTGTCGACACAGCCTTGTCGCTAAAAGTCAGCATGCGTAAACACTTTGTTGGTACTTTCTTGGCACTTTTGCCGACAAAATACTTCCAGCCTTGCAAGTGGCATTAGCTTTGTAAGCAGGAGAGCGCACCTGCCGACAAAGCCACATTCACACTGCCACTTGCATCGGCAAAACTTTTGTCTTTCACGGGGAGGCTTTTTTAAGTACCCATGAAAGACAAAAGTTTTGTTGACAACTTTGCAGTGTAGACATACCCGTTAAGACGAACAAGTTTGTTTACAGGAGATAATGCTGCCCTCTTATTATTTACAGTGTCACCAGAAAGTGAGAACAGGCGTTCACATAGGATTTTTGTAGCCAGCATTGCAAGCTATTTACGTGCCAGATATGCTAAACATTCGTATGCCACTTCATGCTTTTGCCACCATTCCAGAGGACACGCTTCCATGCTGATGACGCTCGTTAAAAAATAATGTGTTAATTAAATTTGTGACTGAACTCCTGGGGGGAGAACTGTATGTCTCCGGCTCTATTTTACCTGCACTCTGCCATATATTTCATGTTATAGTAGTCTCGGATGATGACTCAGCACACTGTTGTTCATTTTAAGAACACTTTCACTGCAGATTTGACAAAACGTAAAGAAGGTACCAATGTGAGATTTTTAAAGACAGCGACAGCACTTGACCCAAAGTTTAAGAATCTGAAGTGCCTTCCAAAATCTGAGAGGGATGAGGTGTGGCGCATTTTTTCAGAAGGCTTAAAAGAGCAACATGCCAATGAGGAAACTACAGAACCCGAACCACCATAAAGGAAAATCAACCATCTGCTGGTGGCATCTGACTCAGATGATGAAAATGAACATGCGTCGGTCCACTCTTCTTTGGACTGTTATCAAGGAGTTCCCATCATCAGCATGGATGCATGTCCTCTGGAATGGTGGTTGAAGCGTGAAGGGACATATGAATCTTTAGCGCATCTGTCATGTAAATATCTTGTGACGCCGGCTACAACAGTGCCATGAGACCGCCTGTTCTCACTTTCAGGAGACATTTTGAACAAGAAGCGGGCATAGCATTATCTCCTGCAAATGTAAATAAACTTGTTTGTCTGAATGATTGGCTGAACAAGAAATATGATTGAGTGGACTTGTAGGCTCTAAAGTTTTACATTGTTTTATTTTTGAATGCAGTTATTTTTTTGTACATACAGTAATTCTACATTTGTAAGTTCAATTTTCATGATAAAGAGATTGCATTTCAGTACTTGTATTATGTAAACTGAAAAAGACAATTTTTTTGTTTTTTTTACAGTGCAAATACTTGTAATCAAAAATAAATATAAAGTGAGCACTGTATACTTTGTATTCTGTTTTGTAATTTAAATCAATATATTTGAAAATGTAGAACACATCCAAAATATTTAAATAAATGGTATTCTATTATTGTTTAACAGTGCAATTAATCGCAATTAATTTTTTTAATTGTGCGATTAATCGTGATGTAGAGGGGTTTGGCTGGGGTTCGTTCCCCTCCGGTACAGCAGGGAACCACACCGCCACACTACTTCCTTCCAGTTGCTGGTGGGGAATTAGCCAGGCAGCAGGAGTCTCTCGCAGTGGCAGCAATAGAGGCAAACACAAACAGTTATTCACGCCCGGCCCATGGTTTGGGGGCCATAGTGAGTCAATGGCTCAGGCCCTTAGGCTAAGGGGCTGAGCAAACAGTTATATAATTGGCAGGCCCAAGCCCTGGATCAGGGCGGGGCAGCAAAGAGTCAGTGGCTCAGGCCCTCAGGCAGGGGCTGAGCAAAGGCAGCTAACCATCACTGTATGTCTCCTGGGTGCTGGCAGACACGGTACTGCATTGCTACACAGCAGCAGCTTATTGCCTTTTGGCAGCAGACAGTGCAGTAAAACCGGTAGCCGTCGTCAATGTAGTCCGGGGTACTCTTTTAACCCACCTCGATGAGGTCAGGGGCGCCTGGGCAAACATGGGAGTGACTCAGCCAAGTCATTATCCTTTTAAGTTTCGTCTCATGGCGATTCAGTCCTGCCGGCAGTCCTACTGCACCGTCTTTTAATGAGCAGCCAGGAGACGATGATGGCCAGCAGTCATACTGCACTGCCTTCTGCCGAGCACCCAGGAAATGACGATGGCTAGCAGTCGAACTGCACAGTCTTCTGCCAGCAAGATGTATAAAGATAGATGAAGTGGATCAAAACAAGAAATAGACCAGATTTGTTTTGTATTCATTTTCTCCTCCCTTTCTCCCTCCCTCCATGAAATCAACGGGCTGCTAAACCCGGTTTTGAGTTCTATCCTTGAGGTTTTGAGTTCTATCCTTGAGGAGGCCATTCTGTTTCTCGCAAAGCCACCCCCTTTGTTGATTTTAATTCCCTGTCAGCCAACCCTGTAAGCCATGTTGTCGGTCGCCCCTCCCTCCATCAGAGCAACAGCAAACAATCATTTCGCGCCCTTTTCCCTGGATTGCCCGAGCAGGAGCAGACGCCATAGCACAGCAAGCATGGAGCCCGGTCAGCTCACCGCAGCCGTTATGACCATTGTAAACACCTCACACATTATCATGCAGTTTATGTAGAACCAGCACCTGAAAAACCAGACGAGGAGGCGAGGGAAGCAGGGTGATGAGGACATGAGCATACTTTTCTCTGAAACTGCAGTCCCCCGCAATTTGGAGATCATGGGGTTAATGGGGCAGGCTCATGCCGTGGAACACCGATTCTGGGCATGGGAAACAAGCACAGGGTGGTGGGACCGCATAGTGTTGTGGGTCTGGGATGATTCCCAGTGGCTCTGAAACTTTCGCATGCATAAGGGCACTTTCATGGAACTTTGTGACTTGCTTTCCCCTTCGCTGAAGCGCAAGAATACCAAGATGAGAGCAGCCCTCACAGTTCACAAGCGAGTGGCAATAGCCCTGTGGAAGCTTGCAACGTCAGACAGCTACCGGTCAGCCGGTAATCAATTTGGAGTGGGCAAATCTACTGTGGGGGTTGCTGTGATGCAAGTAGCCAACGCAATCATTGAGCTGCTGCTATCAAAGGTAGTGACTCTGGGAAATGTGCAGGTCATACTAGATGGCTTTGCTGCAATGGGATTCCCTAACTGTGGTGGGGCTATGGACAGAACGCATATCCCTATCTTGGGACCGGACCACCAGGGAAGCCAGTACATAAACCACAAGGGGTACTTTTCAATGGTGCTGCAAGCACTGGTGGATCACAAGGTACATTTCACCAACATCCACGTTGTATGGCCAGGAAAGGTTCATGACGCTTGTGTCTTCAGGAACTCTGGTCTGTTTAAATGGCTGCAGGAAGGGATTTATTTCCCAGACCAGAAAATAACTGTTGGGGATGTTGAAATGCCAATCGTTATCCTTGGGGACCCAGCATACCCCTTAATGCCCTGGTTCATGAAGCCGTACATAGGCACCCTGGACATTAGTAAGGAGCTGTTCAACTATAGGCTGAGCAAGTGCAGAATCGTGGTAGAGTGTGCATTTGGATGTTTAAAGGGTCGCTGGCGCAGTTTACTGATTCGCTCAGACCTCAGCGAAACCAATATTCCCATTGTTATTTGCTGCTTGCTGTGTGCTCCACAATCTCTATGAGAGTAATGGGGAGACGTTTATGGCGGGGTGGGAGGTTGATGCAAATCGCCTGGTCACTGAATATGCACAGTCAGACACCAGGGCGGTTAGAAGAGCACAGCAGGAAGCGCTGTGCATCAGAGAAGCTTTGAAAACCAGTTTCATGACTGGCCAGGGTACTGTGTGACACTTCTGTTTGTTTCTCCTTGATGAAAACCTGCCCCCTTGATTTGCCTCTAAATTCCCTGTAAGCCACCCGCCCTCCCCCCTTCGACCACAGCTTGCTTGCAAAGGAAATAAAGTCACTATCATCGAAAAAACATGTATTCTTTATTAACTGATTATAAAAATAGAGAGATAACTCACAAGGTAGTCCGGTGGGGTGTGGGAGGAGGGTATGAGGGAAGGAAAAGGCCACTTTAAAACTTGTTGAATGACAGCCTTCTGTTGCTTGGGCTGTCCACTGGGGTGGAGTGGTTGTGTGCCTGGAGCCTCCCTGTGTTCTTGGGTGTCTGGGTGAGGAGGCTACGGAACTTGGGGATGAGGGAGGGTGGTTAAGTAGGGGCTGCAGCAGCAGTCTGTGATCCTGCTGCTGTTCATGAACCGTTTGATCCCGCAGTAGCCCCAGCATTGCCTCATGCCTCCTCTGATCTTCCTGCCGCCACCTCTCCTAACGTTCATCAGCCACTGTCCTGTACTCTGCTATTGTGTCCCTCCACACAGCTCTGTCAGTGCCAAATGACTGCATGAGCTCAGAGAACATTTCATCGCGTGTGCGTTTTTTTCGCCGCCGTATCTGAGATAGCCTTTGGGATGGAGGAGGGAGGCTTGAAACATTTGCAGCTGCTGGAGGAAAAAAAAGGGAGTGAAGTATTTAAAAAGATACATTTTACAGAACAATGGCTATACTCTTTCACGGTGAACAACACTATTCACATTACATAGCACATGTGATTTTGGTACAAGGTCGCATTTTGCATCTTATATTGAGTGCCTGTGGCTTTGGTGTTAGAGATAACACACGCAGTGCCGGGCAACAGAATTCGGCTTGCAGACAGCTATGGTAAGTCATAGTCTTTCGGCTTCTGCAACCTTCATAACAGCAGCACCCTCCTTTCCCATACCAAGCAAAGCCCATTGAGTTGGCCATTTAGTGCTGCGGTTTTCCTGTTAACGTGCAGCAGCAGAAACCAAACTAACCCCCTCCCCTCATCCAATTCTCTGGGATGATCGCTTTACCCCTCCCCTCACTGTCTGGCCGGTATCAGGGAAGATCCCTGCTAGCCATACGTGAACAGCTCAGCGCCAATGCCCCCGCCCCCACCGTGTGACTAACTGTGGGGAGGATTTCTTTTCAGCCACAGGCAAACAACCCAGTAAGAATGGGCACCTCTTAATGTCCCCTTAATTAAATTCCCCTATTTCAACCAGGTTACCATGAACAATATCACTCTCCTGAGGATAACACAGAGAGATAAAGAACAGATGTTGCTTGAATGCCAGCAAACACTGGGACCATACACTGCCAGGCTTTGTCATGCAATGATACCAGATTACTTGTTACTAGCATGGCATGGTAAAGTGTCCTACCATGGAGGACGGAATAAGGCTGCTCTCCCCAGAAACCTTCTGCAAAGGCTTTTAGAGTACCTCCAGGAGAGCTTCATGGAGATGTCCCTGGAGGATTTCCGTCCATCCCCAGACATGTTAACAGACTTTTCCAGTAGCAGTACTGGCCACGAATGCATCCCAAGTCCTCAGGGCTACTTAATTATTAAAAAACGCTTGCTTTTATAACGTGTATTATATTTGAAAAGGTACTCTCACCAGAGGTCCCTTCTCCGGCTTCGTTGGGTTGGGAGGGTATTTCAGTCAGGGTGATAAAAAGACCCTGGCTGTCGAGGAGAACGGTTTACTGTGTGCTTTCCCCAAGCTCGTCCTCCTCCTCCTCATCTTCCCCATCTGCAAAATCCTCAGGCATGGCGGAGAGTACCCCATCATCGGAGTCCACGGACAGGGGTTGGGTAGTGGTGGCGGCCCCCCCTAGAATTGCATGCAGCTCAGTGTAGAAGCGGTATGTCTGGGGCTCTGTCCTGGAGCGTCCGTTTGATTCTTTGGTTTTCTGATTCGCTTGTGTGAGCTCCTTAAGTTTCACGCGGCACTGTGTTGCATCCCTGATGTAGCCTCTGTCCCTCATGGCCTCAGATTTTTTGAAATGTTTTGGCATTTTGTCTTTTGGAACATAGTTCTGATAGCATGGATTCCTCTCCCCATACAGTGATCAGATCCAGTACCTCCCATTCGGTCCATGCTGTAGCTCTTTTTCGATTCTGGGACTGCATGTTTACCTGTGCTGATGAGCTCTGCATGGTCACCTGTGCTGATGACCTCGCCTGGCCAAACAGGAAATGAGATTCAAAAGTTCCCAGGGCTTTTCCTGTACACCTGGCCAGTGCATCCAGGTTCAGAGTGCTGTCCTGAGCGGTCACAATGGTACACTATGGGATAGCTCCCAGAGGCCAATACCTTCGAATTGCGTCCACACTAACCCTAATTCGAAACAGCGATGTCAATTTCAGCTCTAATCTCCTCGTTGGGGAGGAATACAGAAATCAGTTTTAAGAGCCCTTTATGTCGAAAAAATGGCTTCGTTGTGTGGATGGGTGCAGGGTTAATTCGGATTTAACACTGCTAAATCCGACATAAACTCGTAGTGTAGACCAGGCCCAAGGGTCCCACACATGCCTAACACAACATGTGGTGTACCTCCTCCAGTGCACTAAATGTCCCAGTCACAATTATGTGAGTGAAACCAGACAATCATTACACTTGAATGAACTCACACAGAAAAATGATAAAAGACAAAAACACCATCTCACCCCTGGTCAAACACTTTTCACAAAGCAATCACTCCATATGTGACCTCTCTGTCCTCGTCCACAAAGGAAACCTCACAACAGCTTCAAAAGATGAGCATGGGAGTTTAAATTCATATTTTTACTAAAAATCATGGACATAATAAAGACACTGGGTTTATGGCATATTACAATAATCTGTATCTCACCGACCACCCTTTTTAGTCCTTTGACTGCCAGATGCTGAGACTGGATGACAGGAGAAGGATCACATGATAATTGCCCTGTTCTGTTCATTCCCTCTGAAGCATCTGATATTGGCCACTGTCAGAAGACAAGATACTGGGCTAGATGAACCACTCGTTTGACCCACTACGCCCATTCTTGTACTCTTAGCTGTTAACTGGCCACCTCATCTTGAATGGTTTCTTACAATATGTGTTAGCTACTTATTCTAAACAATTTGTTCCACCTTGTACTTAGCTCTGACACTCTGAGTACTTTTCCCAGACCTGAAGAAGTGCTCTGTGTAAGCTTGAAAGCTTGTCTCTTTCACTGACAGAAGTTCGTCCAGTAAAAGATATTACCTCACCCACCTCTAAGATGAGTCATGACCTAAAATGAAACAAAGAAGGCATTGAAAGGCAACACTGCAGAACTACAAAGTCTTGTTATTAATCATTAATAATTATTTCTTCAATGCCATGAGATAAAGAGAAAGGTTCCTGCCATCAAAAGCCTCCAAACTACAAGTAACTGAAATTTCAGCATGACTAAGAGTATGTCTATTCTGCAATTAAAAATCTGAAGCTAACTTGAGGTCACAGGCAGTGCTTAATTTGTAATGAAAGAGGTGCCAGGGCTCAGGCAATTTTTGTACATTTATAACTGATGTAGCAAGCCCAGAGATGCCAGGGCTATAAACTGCCAAGCCTCCAGGTGCCAGGGCTCACCCCGGCAAGTCCTGGCACAGATTAAGCATTGGTCATGGGGCTTGGGCTGAGGAACTGTTTAACTACAGTATAGACATTCAAGCTTGGGCTGCAGCCCAACCTTGGGGACTCTCCCACCTCACAGGGTCTTAGAGGCCGGGCTCAAGCCCAAGCCCAAACATCTACACCACAGCGAAACAGCCCCTTAGCCCAAGCCCCTTGGCTTGCATCAGCTGACATGGGTCAACCACAGGTTTTTAATTGCAGTGTAGACATACCCTAATGGTGGCAGAATCAGACCCTAGGTTAAGAAGGCATTACTGTGTCCAGTGAATTACTTAGGTCAATAGGGAAGGAACAACAGGAAAGATACTGAAATAGTGACAATGGTCATGAACGTCATAAATACACAGAAGACTTTTTGAGCGTTAGGGAGGTCAAGGGTGGCTGAAGGGAATAAAGAAATTGAGCAGGCAAGGGCAAAGCAGATGGAGGAAGAGATGGGAGTAGCTGAGCAGACGGATGTGGGAAAGACGTAAAAAGAAGAGAGATTAGTGGTGGGGGTGTGCGGGTGAGTATCCAAAAACAGAAGAGAAAAAAAAAGAAAAGAATTAGGTATCATTTTGGAAGAACATGATGATGTTGAAATTGTACCTTTGCAAATATATATATGGCAGATTTTTTTTTCTTGAAATGATTAAAGAACAAAGTATGCCATCCCTGTCTCCCAGACACTCAAACGCTTCCCCCCGAAGGTCTAGGAAAGGATCAAGAAAACAGCATGTATTTCTGCTGTGTGATTCAAGTTTGTTTTCCTTCACTTGGCTGACGGATATTTTTCCACTAGACTTTGCAAAGACCTGAGTTGGGTGTTCAACTGTTTGTTTACAAATACAAAAATATCTCTGACATCTGTCTGCATTCTCTCAGTAACTACATCACATTTCCTGCAATTTCCCACAATCACATGCTGACCCTTGCCATAAACTTAGCATAGTTACATTTGCTGAAACACCCTTAGCTTTACTTTTCTTTTTAAATATCACAGCTAATGTAAATTGTTGTTTGGGAGTTGCAAATTTTAAGGGACAAAGTTAAGATGGATGGGTGGTGTAAGTCATCTGGGCTTATAGTTAGTGATGAAAGATGCATCCATTTCCAAAAATTATGGACAAATCATCAGCTGATCAGGATGCAGTGGTGGAGAGATAAGGAAACCACCTTTGTATCTCTCCCAGTCACAGGCTACCAGGGCAAAACTGGTGGCTTAACTAACTCAGAGCAGCTAGAATAGATCCCCTAGGAGCTGGTCCACTATCTGGGAATTGGTGGCTCCACTCTATCTGTCTCCTAACAACTCCCCAGGCCTGTCTCCTGCAACATGGGGTGGGCTGAATCCTTGGTGACCTAATAGTTAATTAGTTAATTTTTGCTACTTCAGTAGCACAAAGTGAATTTGGAGGGCAGAGGCTCTGGCCTTGTAATTTTTTTTTAAAATTAAGTGTGGATTTTTTGTAAAGAAATTACAATATTGTCAAGGGTGTTGGCTGGACTCCACTGATGTGCACATTCAACCTTAACTCTCTTTTAATGAAGATTTTTGTTTACGAGTATGTGGAAAAAGATCAGCGTGTGTGCCCAATTGTCTCCCAGCTCTCTGCATCCCTGCTGCAGACCCTATTTTCCAAATACAAATGCTTCTTGATTTTTATTTTAGCTCATTAGGCAATTCTTTAGGATAAAGGGGAACATAAAGAAACTATAATGGATAAAATATTGGATCACAATGGAAGAAACCACTTCAGTAACAAGATGATTCATTAAAATGAGCCAATGTTTATATTTCACTATTTGATAACTAAACAAGGATTTATTGTAGAATTCTTGGAAAAAGTTTAGAGTGAAAGACTTAGCCATCTGGTAACTGGGTATACTTTTACAGAAGGGACTGCAAAAATATAAGATAGCTGAAATATATATATATATATATATTTTAATTTTGTGTAGGGACAAAATACACATGGAACTTCCTGTTTTTTGTATTAGCCAACATAAAATAAACCTCATGCTGTAGAATTGTGCAGACAGTCTTAAAAAGAATGTTTTCCTGCCCCCATAACTGCAAGAAAATTGCATTTTATGTAGTAAAAATCATGAGAGTAAATGTATTTACAGGATTGCAAGTCTGACTGGAATTACAAATGAAGTGGCTTAATCAGAAATATATAGTGATCTATTCATAGCTGTTTCGAGATGCCAAGAACTTTGCAGATGCCATTGGGTCACATTTTATAAAGCGACGGATTATAATGGGGACAGTGTGTGTGAGAATCAAACAAAACTCCTCAGAGATGTATTTTCTGACAAATAAGCAACATTATTCTCCCATGGCATGATTTCATAATTGTTAGCATTCTCTTATTTTTCATATAGATATGGGGTAGTTGTCTGATCACAGGATGGGGCACAAGGAACTCTTGGGGTGAAGTTCTGTGCTGCCCCTCTGAGATGCACAATACAGATCTCACATTTAATGGGGAGAAGGATAAGGTGGCTTTAAGCCACCCTTACCACCTTCCTGATCTTGGGCTTCTGAAAGGGCTGTAGAAGCCCACAGTGTAATTTAGCTCTGGTGCCCTATATAAATGAAGGGAGCCCTAGGGGTAGCAATGCTGTCTGGATTTTCCACAGCCTTACAACTGTCATAGCTTCTGTTCCAGGGGAATCACCTCCCAGCTGGAAGTGAGGCTTTTAGAGCCCTTTCCATGCTCTGAGCCTTTTAGCTAGAGTAAAGAGGCTGAAGCAGGAATGAGGATCTCATCCATAGTTTGGAATCCCAGTTCTGACACTGACTACTTCTGTGGGTTAGGTATGTTACATTTTTTGCCTGTATTTTGTCTATGAATGTGTACAATACTGTAACCTGTTTCTGCTAGTGGTTCTGTTCCACCGGTGGGGTTCAGAGATGGGAGTGCTAGTGTAGAATAGCCATCCGTGTTTTAAGTGCCTTGTCACCTTACCTTTCTCAGTTCTACGTGGCACAGTGCTTAAAACACCAGCAGATCTTAGTACCTTGTCTACACTAATGCTCCCATTGCTTTTACCATTGGTGGAGCTGAACCACTGGTTACCACAGTAGGAAAGGTCAGGAAAAAGTTTGTGGTGTAAACAATGGTTGAGTGAGTCAGTGACACAGCCAGGACTAATACCTGAGAGTGAGTAGGTTGAACATGGAGTGACTACACTGATGTTCATGAGAGCAGAATTGGCCTACTGTCTTCAAGTCACATGCCTTGTCCTAGAGACCACAGCATCTGTTGTTTTACTGTACGTAAATAACCTGAAAACCAAGTCACTACTGCTACATAAAGTATCTTGAATATATATTCTCATCAAGAGGTATGTTAAAGCAGACTGTTGTGGGAGAGAAGCAAAACTCTCATTGTAGCGCATAATGCTGGAAACATCCTAGTTTCCTAAACATCCTAAACATGTAGTTTAGACTCAGTTTGTGGATTTAATAAGATTAGATGAGATCCATTACATTTGATTTTAGCTGACTAAATACCAAGGTTCAGATTCTGGGCTGCACCTCTAAGAGGTGCAGCACAGGACGCACTGCCCAGAGGAAGGGGTGGGGTAAGCTTTAAGCCATCTTTGTGGACTCCTGCTCCCGGGCTGTTCTGGGGGCTGGAAAGGCTCAGGACATATCTTAGATTGCTCTGAGGGCCTTTCTGAATTCTGGCAGCTGCTCTAGGCTGCTCTGCTGCCCACAGTGCTGGGTGCTGCCGCACCCCAGCTCCAACCCAGTCCTGTACAGAGGCTTACAATGAAATTCTTGGAATGCAGCCTTCCAGCTGTCTTCCACAATACCTGTGGTGGTGGAATCCTGTCTTATCTGGATACAGGGCTTTCCACTGCTCCAGCCAGCCCTTTTACATGGCATAAGAGTGCCAGAGTGTGTGTGGGTGGGTGGGTGAAATCCTGGTGCTATTGAAGTCAGTGACAAAATTCCCATTGACTTCAACAAAGCCAGGTTTTCAGCCAGTATATTGTATTTTGTCCATTATGAATGGAGTTGGTAAAATGATTGGATGGCACTGAAGAGCTATTTCCAGCTCACAAAAGCTAATGAAAACTCTGCACTAGAATGCAAGCACCAACACTGTTGCACCCAGGGATCTGACTAAGGATTAGGGGTGATGTAGAGCACAGAAGTGGTATGTGGAAATTGTAGAGATTAATTGGTACTAGTGACCTACGTTAGTCTCATTCATGGTTTGCAGAAGCAACAGCTTTTTCATATAGTTGCAGCCAACTTGGAAAGTATTATTCAGTAATGGGAAGCTCAAAATACACCATGGGAAACCCAGGTCTGAACACCCCCAAACTTTCAGTTTGAAATCTAGAGCCAGATTTTGTAATTTGAGTCCATGTCGAATCAAATAGAAATTGCCAATTTGCAGTTATAATTTATGGGTAACAGAAACAGGCAGTTGATTGAATTTAATCCTGAAATGAGCATGACACAAGGAAAGGTTGCAGTTTATTTTCATACTATGACAAATGTGGTTAGTTGGCTAAGCACACTGTACCCTTAAAATACACGATTCGCCTCTGCTGATAATATCAAGTGATGAAATCAGTTTTCAGCCGAGAGAAAACTCTAGTGCTTATTTCTTTTCGCAAGTCAAGATGATGGAAAAAGAAGAGCATATGTCACATAAATTGGAATTGATGGTATCCGTGCTTTCAAGACCTACACCCAAAACCAAACCAAAATTAACATTGGAGTATTTATCTAACACCATAATTAGTTAACTACAAATGACTCATGTTTAGTGCTTGGTTCAGCAGAAAAATTGCAAAACTGTTTTTTTGAATTTTTACTGAAGAGGCAGTTTCCCTTTAAAAGAGTAAGGGGTAAATCTGGTCACTGTACTTGCCTGGGAGGGGGCAAAGGATATATTATCTGTACCTGGAATCTGGGTTTTGAAGGAAGAGTGAACAGGCACTTTTGTTTTCTGAATAAGACGCGAAAAGTCATGACATAGAAGCCTGATGATGAACCTTAAATGTTTTTTTAAATGACTTTTTGCTAAAGGGAGCTCTAGAATCTAACCATGGAACAACCTATTCCCATGTTTTCACAGGAACATGGTATTTTGTTAGTGGAGTATAATCTGTACTAATATCACTATACATGTATTTGTCCACTTTGTCTAGTGGTTAGTTCACAGGACTAGGAGTCTGAACATGAGGGTTTCATTCGCCTCTGTCGCTAACCCCATCTGTGACCTCAAGCAAATCACTTAAACTGGCCATGCCTCAATCTGTAAAATGAGGTAGTAACCTACTTCACAAGGGGGCTGTGGATTAATTAATGTTTATAAGGCATGGTGAGATCCTCAGATCAGAGGCATTATATAAACACAAAGAATTAGCATAAATTCTGATTTCAGTTACATCCACAACCTGGTTGCTCATGTGTAACACAACATCATTTGGCCAATTTCCTTTTCTGAATGGCTTTGGTTTAACCTGCATTTGAAGTAAGATTAAGGAAAGAAATACACTCACCATTTTAAACATTTGATTTGCATAGACTGTTACTACTACCTGAGTGATTTACTTTGCTGGGTTAACCAGTTAAGAATTTCCATTAGGCCTTATCTCTGCCTGATGCTTTTCACTTCTGAGAGGGGCTGAGCTCCCTCCATTTCCACTAATTTCAGAGGGAGTTGAGGGCAGTCAACACTTCCCAGAATCAAACCCTAGATAAAACCATTTTTTATGGAGATGATTCGAGTTAATGACTGGATTGCTAGAAATATTGGCATTGACGACCAAAACATTTAAACTTTAAGAAGATTAAGCTGATACCATATAAACCAACTGTAGTTTTGCAAATACTATGCAACCATTAGGAAGCCCCAAATTAGTTAACTGTGATACCTAGATTGCCAAGGATAAATGGAAAAGGATGAAGAAATAAATATGCCAAAAGGGAACGCAAGTCAGCAGTCTATATGAGGCAGCTGTTTAAACAAACTGCTAGACACTGGTGGTGATGTCTAAGAGGTACTTGCAGACAGAACCTTGCGTGTTCCTATCAATGGCAAAGTGTTTCACTTTGGGCACAAATGCCATTATGTTTGTCATCGGTATTTAATAATGTAAAATCAGAATGGGAAGTTTTCCATTGACTGCAATGGACTTTGGATCAGGTCCAGTGTTTCTAAAGCATTTGTCAGCATTTCATAGGTTGAAATTCACACACATTTCTACTGGATTTTTCAGTCTTGTGTATCATTCTGAAAGAGTATCCTGTCAGTGTCTGAGCTTTTTGATTGTGAGGAATGCTTGTTTTACATGGATGCTATATCAACTTTTGGACATAGCAAGGCTACGCATGGCAGAGTTTATATTTTTTACAAATACTTACTTGGCTTTTGCAGGATGGTTTGGTAATGCCAAACTTTTGGGTAAGTTGATCAGTACTGAATTCCCTCCATTTCCCCTCCATCAGGCACTGTGCTTTTATTTCATATTTAACTTCTCGCTCCTGTCTAAGGCTGACAGGGCTACGTTCAGCAGTAAAAAAAGATAAAGCTTGGTCTGTGTGTTTGACTCTCTGAAAAGACATTGCATCCAAATCAGTTACAAATCTGTAATATGCAATATCGTAGTAATGACATTTCTTTATTAGAGAACCAACTCAAATATTCATCCATTTCACTTGGTATTTGAGATTTAAATCTTCAGGATCACAGCAAGTACCCATCTAAGCAGGAACTGACCAGGCCATTCCTTGGATGGGAGACCTCCAAGAAAATCTGTTTCTGGAGGCTGAATGGAATTATATTGGTGAGTCAATTGATGACATTCTTATTCCTGATTCTGTATTGAACAAATGGCCCTCAAGAGATGCTACTTTCTTGATGAGATGTAAAACTAAGCTCTGATTATTAATGTTTCTATGGCACTTTCAGTAGGAGTGGAGAATATCTCATGAGCCAAAGTTTTGGTAATTACCCTTGCCTGCCTAAAACTGCTTTAGTAATTTCAAATGGACAAGGCATTCTTCAGTTCTTGATCTGAGGGGCTGTACTCTGTCAGATTCTTATGCACTATTAAACAACTGACATGTTACAGTGATGAGTGAAATGATTTCTCTGTATAGAGGACCTGGTACTGCAGTCTTTCCTGTCTAAACTTCTTTTGAAATCACTAGGAATTTGTCTTGAGTAAGGACTGCTGATTTGGACCTATACTTTCTAAAGCACTTTGTAACCATTCTGGATGAAAGGCACTATGGTCCAAACTAAAAGCTGTGTAAATAAATGAGACTTCACTGATGTCAGTGGTGTTTTATTCCAGCTCTGAGTTTGGTCCTATGAAAAGTCATTACATTTCCATGAAAAAAAAGAAAATAAATGATAGACTCAATTCTGTACTATAATTTGGCCCCCTTTGTGTTGGTTTAGTGGCAAAAAGGGATTGGAAAATTGCTGGATCTCCCCAGCTCAAGGAAGTCCCCACCTAGTATAGCGCAAGTGTAGCTGTTTCCTATGTCACCTGTTCTGTCAGCTCCCAGTGTCTGGCTAGGTCAGGAATGGGAGGGGGCATGACCAGAGTGTTACTACATTCACTTCTCAGTGTACCTTTTTCATTTCTAATCATGGGCCTGACCCTGCAAGCATAGAACTCCTGTTTACTTTGGTGGGAATTTTGTAGGATCATGCCCTGTATCACCTGGAAGCAATGGGAGTTCCTCATGCAGAAGACTTGCAGGATTAAGTCCTCTGTACTGCACCCACAGTATTTATAAACATCAAACTTAGCAATATGTTCTAGGACTTATTTGAACAGGAAATTGTTACTGACCACGTTAATTTTGCTAAACAAATGAAACCACCACATTGCTGATTCAAGTCTATAATAAGCCACCAAACACAAAGGGAACCAAGCACTTTAAAACGGTTAGGAGAGAAGTTCTCACTTTGGCATTTAACTGACATCTAATTAAAACCAGACTCTTACAGGAGGAAGGAAGAATTAAAATGGTAACACGTACACTATGAAACACTTTTCAGTCAGCATCTCATTATGCAATTTACTATCAGTATTAGCGTTTTCCAAAAGACTATGCTGAGCATTACCTGCCCTTTAGGAAAAAAAGGCTTAGAATCTATACCAAGTACCAGATTATGTCCATTCTACTATGCCCCGTTGAAGATACCACTCAAAGAACATGTGAGATGACATGTTTTATTAGGCAGGAGACACAGCTGATATTTCATGCAGATTGTCAGCTACTTATGTTCTCAAAACTGGGCTAGGAAAATCACGTGAGAATAAGCTGTTTATGGATTTCCCAGTATTTCCTGATTATTGACTGACACCTTAAAATACAGAGTGAATACAGAGTGGTATTTTAGTATTCCCACTTCTGATTCTAGTTAAAATCATCATGTGCAGAGACACGTGAATAATCATTTTGGAGTCAGAAGAAAGAAAACGCATAATGATGCTTGTATTATCCCACACTCTACATTTGTTTGCCTTTATTCTCAACCTCAAATTTTTACCTTATAGCAAGGTCAGAATTTACATAATGCAACAGAATAAACAGATAATAAACAAACATAATAATCAGATAAATAATAAACAGAATTCACATAAGGCAAGTGGTGCTTTTATCTTACTTGAATGTAAAAGCTGTATGCTGAAACTTCATGTCTGATTGCTTTTATCTCAAAGAAGAATCCATACATGGAAATTATTTCTTCATGATATCGTGGCTCCTAAAGGACAATTAATTAAGAAAAACTCTCTCCAAAGTAAACTCAAAAATATGTGGGCAAAAATCACAGATAATTATTATTAGGAAAAATATGTCTCATTTTGCTTGTCATGTAAAAGAAAAAATGCAGTCGCTGTGAAATTATATTTAAACTAGTGGAAAGCTATAAGCGGAGTGCAATGAAAATCAAATACAGACATTAAAAATTATAATGCTCTAGATCCACAAGAGTTGTAAGGGGGCGTTTAAGGCGGGGGGACTTTTAGGTTCAGGGGGATGTCTCTTGGAAGCCTGGGGTCTGTGTCTTATTATTCTTTGCCTCTATGTGCTCATCAAAACCAAAGTGTCTCCAATATGTATGGCAACTGGGATGGAGGAGCATTAGGAGCTTAGCCTGGAAGGGTAGAGCAGGAAGGAAGGCCTTCTGTTGTGTCTGATTACAACATATAATGAATTTTCTATTCATCCAGGGTGGAATTCATCACAGTGCAGAAGGCCAACACAAGGCCAATGCCTTACTTAAGCCTTACCTAGGCCCTCAGAATTGTAAGGGAGACATTTAACCGCACAAAACACATGCCACACTGGCAGCGCCTGTGCAAGCTTCTTCCCGCATGTGTCTCAGTCTGAGAGTGGTGTTCAGGTCCATTCAGTCACTGACTACTTCAGAGACAATTATGACAGTGAATTCTGTCTTGTAGACACTAGCCTATTTGGAATTGGACTGCAACTGCTATACATTAAATAGATAACTGTCAATTTACATAGGGTTTGATACAATGCCTATTGAAGTCAGCTCATCCCCAGCTTACCCTCTGCCCTTTTCAGGGTCCACGAATACAATGAAAAATAGGATTTTGAATTAATACACATCATCTAGCATTTCTACTGTGACAAAGTTCCTTCTCTGCCTTGGTGGGTCTTGAGCTTATTGGCAGATTTGCTTGCCTCAGAGATTCCCGGCAGCCCTCAGTTTGGCCACTTTTGCTAGTGGCTCAAACCTGCCATCCACTCAGCTAACCTCATCGCCGGCCAGCATGGGGGAAACAGAGAACAATCCCCGCAGTCTCTGTGTCCCACCTAGTGGGTCGGGAACAGGCCATATCCCTTTCCAATTTAGGCCTTCCCTTCTGGTGTTTCTCACAGACCAGGTCAACTCCTCCTGTGTCCGATCAGGAGTTGGGGAGATAGGGGGAACCCAGGCCCACCCTCTACACCGGATCTTCCTCCTGAAGCCTGACCACACTTGAACTCTTCAGTCCTTCCGCAGCACGCCTTCTCACTCCCTGATCCTTGTGTGCCTCCCTACTAACTGATGGGAGGTCCTTTTTAAACCAGGTGTCCTGATTTACTTGCCTGCCTGGTGCTATCAGTATGGGGTTACTGCAGAGGGCAGTCCATAGGTCTGTGAAGGCTCTCTCTGCTGCGTCAGACCATCTCACCAGATCAGGTCCACGGGCCTTCACTAGGTCTGACAGAGGGCTTGCCCTTGTGGCAAAATGGGGGATAAATCGTGGGTAATACCCCACCACACCTAGGAATGCCCGGACTTGTTTCTTGCAACTTGGAGGAGGCCAGTTTTGGATGGCCTCTAACTTATTCAGTTGAGGTTTTACCAGACCTTTTCCCACAATGTAGCCAAGATATTTGGCCTCTATAAACCCTATGGCGCACTTGGCAGGGTTTGCTGTAAGGCCAGCTCACCTGAAAGTATCGAGGACTGCCTCCACCTTCTCTAGGTGGGTTTCCCAGTCTGGGATATGAATGACCACATTGTCTAGGTAGGCAGCAGCATAATGATTATGGGGGCATAACAGCTTGTCCATGAGGCACTGGAAGGTAGCTGGGGCCCCATGTAGTCCAAAAGGGAGGACAGTATATTGGAAAAGACCCTTTGGTGTAGAGAATGCAGTCTTTTCCTTTGCATCTTCGGCAAGGGGAATCTGCCAGTACCCCTTTGGCAAGTCTAGGGTAGTCAAGTACCGGGCATTGTCCCAACGGTCCACTAGTTCATCTATTCAAAGTATGGGGTACGCATCAAACTGGGATACCTTATTCAGTTGCCGGAAGTCATTGCAAAACCTTGTGGTGCCATTAGGTTTGGGCACTAACATGATTGGGCTGGACCACTGACTGTGGGATTCTTCAATGATCCCCGACTCCAGCATTTTTTTAAACTTCTGCTTTTATTTCCTCCCTTTTGGCTGCTGGCACCTAGTAGGGCCTCATTGTTACTCTGGCCCCAAGGTTCATGATGATGTGGTGATATGTCTCAGTTGTTCGACCTGGTTTTGTCGAGAACACATCTTGGTTCCGGAAGATCATCTCAGACACCTCATTCTTCTGGTCTGGCGTTAAATTGGGAGACACCCTCACCTGTTCGGAGGATTTGTTTTCCTGGGATAGGTCTTTTCAGACAGCTGTGCATGCCAGGGTTTCAGAACGTTGACATGATATATTTGCTCTTCTTTCCAACATCCTGGTTGTCGCACCTTGTAATTTACCTCCCCTACGGGTTCAGCTATTTCGTACGGTCCTTGCCACTGGGCCAAAAGTTTACTCTCTGTTGTGGGTACCAACACCATTACTCGTTCTCTGGGCTGGAACTGCTGAACTTTGGCTTGGTGATTGTACTGAGCTCATTGGGCCTCTTGTGCCTTCTCTAGGTGTTCCCGCACAATGGGAGTGACCCGTGCAATCCGGTCCCACATTTGTAACACATGCTCAATTACATTCTTCCCCTCATTGGCCTCCTCCTCCCAAATTTCCTTGGCTATGTCCAAGTTGCCTCAGGGGTGGCGCCCATATAATAAGCTCAAAGGGAGAAAACCCAGTTGAGGCCTGAGGTACCTCCCGGATGGCAAACATAACGTATGGTAGTAGGGTGTCCCAATCCTTCCCGTCTCGACTTACCGCCTTCCTTATCATAGCCTTCAGGGTTCAGCTGAACCTTTCTACCAGCCCATCGGTCAGTGGATGATAGACCGAAGTCCTCAGGGTATGTATGTGGAGTAGATCACATAGGTCCCTCATTAGTTTTGACATAAATGGGGTTCCTTGGTCCGTCAGTATCTCCTTTGGTAGCCTCACTCGGGCAAAGATCCCCACTAGCTCTTTGGCTATTGTTTTAGAGGCTGTGTTCCGCAAGGGGACAGCTTCTGGATACCATGTAGCATAATCCAGAATGACAAGTATATATTGGTGGCCCTGGGTAGTCTTCTCTAGGGGTCCCACTAGGTCCATGGCTATTCGCTCAAACATCATGGCTATGATGGGTAGGGGTACCAAAGGTGCTCTCAAGTGGGGACGAGGACTGTGCAGCTGACACTCTGGGCAGGAGGCACAGTATCTCCGCACTTCTTTGTGCACCCCGGGCCAGAAGAACCTTCGTAAGATCTTTGCCAGGATCTTCTCTACCCCTAAATGCCCCCCCAAAACATGGCTATGCGAAAGGCTTAATATAGCCTTCTGGTGTTTGTGAGGCACTAGGAGCTGCTCTACCTTCTGTCCTTGTACTGGTGCAACCCGGTACAGGAGATCCTTTTTTATAATGAAGTAGGGGCTAGGTCCCTGGGTTTTCCCTTCCATGGGAACCCCATCTGTCTCTGTTACCTTCTTCCTAATGTTGTCGTACCTTGGATCTTCAGCTTGCTCCCGTCCGAAATGTTCCCTCCTGGGGCTGGTCTACCCGAGTTCTAGGGGACGGGTCTCTATTGCTTCTGCTGGTTCGGAGGCATTAGGGTTGGGGTCTGGCTCAGGTGTTTCTCCCTCCCGGGTGGCCTCCTTTTCAGCTGCCTGGGTCCGCCTACCCACAAGAGCGACCCTCTGGCTTTGGGTCAGTATTCGGGTTCCCAAAGCCTTAGCTGCCCTTCTTTCCTTTTTCTTCTTTCTGCCCCACTTGGGAGTAGAGAAAATGTCTGGGGAAATTTCGGAGAAAACTGGGAGTTGATAGTCTACCGTGGATGCCTCACTAGCTTCAGGGTCCTCCCCTTTCTCCAATCCCCCTACTCGGAGTAAGTCATCAAATCCTGGAAAGTCCCTCCCTATGAGCACCGGGTAAGGGAGTTTAGACACTACACCTGTTGCTACCTCTGTAGCGTTCCCTTGGATTTCAATTTTTACCGGGATGGTGGGGTAGTAACTAATCATCCCATGAACACATGTCACCCTTGGGCATTTTGCCTGTAGTAACTGACAACATTTCACGAGCTTTTCTGAGATGAGTGTGATGGCGTTCCCCGAATCAATCCGTGCTGTGGTCTCTACTCCATTTAACCTCAGTGGCCTGGTATATTTGTGTGGGGTTAATGCAACCCCCACAATGTGAATTAGGGAGCATGGGTTTTCCTGGTTGCCTAGGTTATGTTGCATAGACTCCTCAGCATTGGGGCACTGTGCAACTATGTGTCCCCCCTCCCCACAAGCGTAACATCTGTATGGGGCCCTAGGCATTCCCTCGTCTCTCGGTTTGGGCAGTCTAACATCACGATCCTCTTCACTCTCAGTGCTTTGACTTTTGGTGGCCTCTGGTGGGCCTTCAGTCCCCCTCTTTTTCCACCTGGGCCTTCCTGAGGGCTCAGTTGACTGAGATCTGGGGGTCGGTGCCACTAGTTAATTCGGGGCACCTCTTCTTTAACTATTTGGGTCAGTTCCCTCGCTGTCCTTTGCCTCTCTACCAGTGAAACAACCTCATCGTAGGTGGAGGGGTTGCTCTGGCTTACCCAGGTGCGAAGGTCTGGCGGTAGTCCTCGCATGTACTGGTCAATGACCAGAATCTCTAGTATCTCTTCTGGACTCTGAGACTCGGTTCGTAACCACTTTCGTGCAAGATGGATGAGGTCATATAATTGGGACCACGGGATTCTGTTTTCCTGATACCTCCACTTCTGATATCACTGGGCCCACACTACGGTCGTTACCCCAGAACTGGCCAGGATCTCTGCTTTCAGATGGGGGTAGTCTGCCCCAGTCTCTTCAGACATATCATAATAGGCCTTCTGGGCCTCCCCACACAAGAATGGGGCGAGGATGCCAGACCACTGTTCTTGGGGCCAAGCCTCCCATATGGCTGGCCTCTCAAAGGCCAGGAGGTATGCCTCTATGTCATCCTCCTGCATCATTTTCTACAGCCAATTGCTGGCCCATATGACCCGTGTCCCATCCTGGCTGCGGTTCAGCTCTGGAAGAGCCTTCACCTGGTTTACCAGTTCCCGCAACATAGCACGGTCTTGAGTGGCCTGGTCCATTAACAAGCAATTGGTCTCCTGCTGCAGCCTCACTGCCTCCTCACTGCTTAGAATAGAATCATAGAATCATAGAATATCAGGGTTGGAAGGGACCTCAGGAGGTCATCTAGTCCAACCCCCTGCTCGAAGCAGGACCAATCCCCAATTAAATGATCCCAGCCAGGGCTTTGTCAAGCCTGACCTCAAAAACTTGTAAGGAGGGAGATTCCACCACCTCCCTAGATAACGCATTCCAGTGTTTCACCACCCTCCTAGTGAAAAAGTTTTTCCTAATATCCAACCTAAATCTCCCTCACTGCAACTTGAGACCATTACTCCTTGTTCTGTCATCTGCTACCACTGAGAACAGTCTAGAGCCATCCTCTTTGGAACCCCCTTTCAGGTAGTTGAAAGCAGCTATCAAATCCCCCCTCATTCTTCTCTTCTGAAGACTATCCCCATGTGTTCCAGTCCCCTAATCATTTGTTTCCCTCTGCTGGACTCTTTCCAATTTTTGCACATCCTTCTTGTAGTGTGGGGCCCAAAACTGGACACAATACTCCAGCTGAGGCCTCACCAGTGTCGAATAGAGGGGAACGATCACGTCCCTCCATCTGCTGGCAATGCCCCTACTTATACATCCCAAAATGCCATTGGCCTTCTTGGCAACAAGGGCACACTATTGACTCATATCAGTGCCATCCATTGTGGTGGGGGAGAAAAAAATAAACCCTCTCCCTCTTTTTTTTTTTTTTTAAAACCCTCCTTTTTCCACAACGCGGTGCACCTGATCCCACTTTTCACACCAGTGTGACAAAGTTCCTCCTCTGCGCGGGTGGGTCCTGTGCTTATTGGTGGATGTGCTTGCCTCAGAGATTTCCAGCAGCTCTCAGTTTGGCCACTTTTGCTAGTGGCTCAAACCTGCCGTCCACTCAGCTAACCTCATCACTGGCCAGCATGGGGGAAACCGAGAACAATCCCCGCAGTCTCTGTGTCCCATTTAGTGGGTCAGGAACAGGCCAGATCCCTTTCCAATTAAGACCTTCCCTTCTGGTGTTTCTCACAGACCAGGTCAACTCCTCTTGTGTCCGATCAGGAGTTGGAGAATGGGGGGAGCCTGGGCCCACCCTCTACACCGGGTTCCAGCCCAGGGCCCTGTGGATAGCAGCTGTCTACAATGTTCCCTGTATCAGCTGCATGACAGCTACAACTCCCTGGGCTACTTCCCCATGGCCTTCACCCAGCACTTTCTTTATCCCCCTGCAGGATCTTCCTCCTGAAGCCTGATCACGCTTGAACTCTTCAGTCCTCCCGCAGCACACCTTCTCACTCCCTGCTCCTTGCATGCCCCTCTACTAACTGATGGGAGGTCCTTTTTAAACCAGGTGTCCTGATTAGTCTGCCTGCCATAATTGATTCTAGAAAGTTCATAATTGGCTCCAGGTGCCTTGATTAGCTTGCCTGTCTTAATTGGTTCTAGCAGGTTCCTAACTGCTCTAGGGCAACCCCTGCTCTGGTCACTCAGGGAACAGAAAACTATTCATCCAGTGGCCAGTATATTTGCCTTCTACCAGACTCCTGTACCCCACCGGTCTAGGTCTGTCACACTACTTTGTCTCATTTATTTAAAATATTTTTCGTTGTCCTAACAAAGAAACTAACTAGACTAACAAATGTAGGTCATCTTCCTTGATTTGTTTTCCCATTTAAAATAGATTACAGATCTGAAAACAGCTGCCATTTTTACAATAAAAAGTACGTGAGTAAAAATACTGGTATCCACTGAGAAACACACCAAAGCCTAGAGACTCCCACCGGACACTTTTGATTTCTTTGTTACATACCTGTTTAAGCAGCAGACCAAATCTCACAGCTTGCATAGAAAAATCTCTCTGCAATGTCATGTCACCACCATTCTCCAGCTGAAGGGAAAGGAAAATATGTCCCATTTGATGAAGTCCATTGATTCAATATATTATATAAAAGAAGCACAAAGCTAGGCACAAAGAACTTATGACTGTTTCTGCTGCTTTCTCAGTGAGGCAATCTTCATAGGAATGAGTATCCTACATTTAAATTGACAATGTATGGTAGATTGTACAGTTTTTCTTCCTAGCAGTTTGGAACAACTGAGCAATTAGTGACATGGGACCCAATTCTCCACTGTTTTGCATCTTGTGTAGTCATTTACACCTGTGCCAAGTGATTGAAAAGTGAGTGTAAAGGGGTACCAAAGCAGAATAGTAGCATTTTGCACCGACTACACAGGAATAAAAATCTACACAAGGTGCAAGACAATGGAGAATCAGGACCATAATCTAAAAAAGATCTTTTTAATGAAGTGGAGTATATTTATGTTGTGGAAAGTTATGATAAAATGTTCTGATTCAAGTTTCTTTGTCATTATTATTTCAGTATTTTCTTTTAGAAGTAGCATTAACTCCCCTACACATTTTTCCCTCCTCAGAAAGTATGCGTTTGAGATATGCAGCTGCTGACCTGGGCAGCCAATTGCAACAAAACTCCTAAGGGAGCGGGAATCAGTGCAAACTAGCAGGACATCCTCAGTCACGGTCCAAGTTCTATGCAGCTGTGCTCTGTCTTCCTCTTCCCATTTTGCAAGGCCATTGACTTCAATGGGAGATGTACCTGCTTACGCCATGTGTGAATTTGTCCCCATCTGCTTATGTGGAAAAAACCCCCACAAATAGCAAAACAATAGAAGTGTCTAAGAAGTTGTTAATGGAAACAGACTCTCTCAGAAAGCGTAGCTGGGTGTTTGTGTATGACAGCATAAAAAACCATCATATTATCCACTATCATGCCTTAAGCTCAGAAGAAAAGATTGCCAAAGCAAAGCAATTTTACATAGGAAAAATTAGACTACAGCCTTTTTTAAGCCAGGGATCATCTGTTATTCCATTTGTACATTACCTGGCCGACACAATGAGGCCTATATCCTAAGTGGGGCCTTGAGGCACTCCCTCAGAACAAAATATAAGAAAACGTCTGAGCTCCAATGAATATATACATATAAACACTTTCAGTTTTTGAACAATGTAGAAGCATACCAACTCACTGCATGGTAATGGTGGGACAGAATCTGTGTCAGCCATGGCAGCGGGAGGAAGTTAATCTGCCGCAAATCCTCCAGATGCTTACCTTTGGGATTTGGGGGGAAAGTTTGACAAATAAAATTGTATTATTAAAAGGAATTAAAGCAGACATATTACAGAGAACAGTTATGGCAATGTGGGAGGATCCGAATATAGAAGTCCACTAAAAATTCATCACCCAGCCTCACTTTTCAGACTCCCCACGTAATTCACGGAAGGGTTGTTGTGCAAATCATCCATAAAAGGAGCTAGGGAGGGGCATTCTGGGGATGGTCTCAGTGGTCAGGGTCATGATACACATGTTCGTGTGCAGACTGACACTTGCATATTAATAGCTCCTGCTTGCATCCAATTGTGCATTTTTTTCATATCCCTACCCTGTGGTAGGATTAATCCACATGGGGTGTATAAGGCTATGAAATTGGCACATGTTAACATGGTCAGCTCCAGGGATTTGGTGCATCTTTAGATAAAATCCAATAAAATGGTATGGAAACAAAAACAATAAAATATATATACCACACAGGTAAGTATTTACATTGATTTGGAAGGTTGCTGGGTTCTCAAGATCACCTTATTCACTTGTCCTTCACCCATTGGGTGTACATTTCAAGGGTCAATATTTTTCATATATTTCAGAGAAATCCAATTTTAAACACTGAAATATTGATTTCGGCTCACTTGTAGGAGAGTAGGAGTTTTCACTTTTAACTGTCAGTATGCATTCTGCATGTGTGCAAAAGAAGTGTGCCTAGGTAAGATAGGTAGACAGTTGCATAATTCCTTGATATGGGCATGCTCACTTGTGTACATAAATTGGGCTTTTGCACACAGTGAATTACTGTGAGTGTAATTTCAGATGACAGTTTGAAAGTGTGGGCCAATGCTTTGTAGGTCACAAACACACTATAAACTTACTTGAAGTTATTCCATGTAACCGAAGGGATTGAAAAACAGTTATATATCTCTGTCCTGCTTCCCTTTCCAGAAAGGAACACCTCTTGGGTAAACTAAAAACAAAACAAAGTAGCAGAAAACTTAACTTAACCCAACATGATTTCATCTCCACATTCTAAATTTCACTATTTAGGGTTTGTTTTGTGTATGCACCTCTTAACATACCAGCTTTCAGCTGGACTGTATTTGACCCATTCATAAGGCAACTTTTATAGCATAGGAATTAAAAAGTACTGATTTACTTTCCTATCCTCTCACTGTGTTTTTTAAAGTAAAATTGACTTCTTGGAAGTTGTGCTTGGGTACTGATGGTCAGATTTGGATACACATGGTCACCAAATTTCACACATTTAAAGTAAAAAAACAAACAACCCACTTAGTGAGTCTGCTTTTAAAAATGTGCTTCAAATGACTATTACTTCTCAAAAGGAGATGAAAACATTATCATGCAAGTTTCTCAGAACTCATTTGGAAACAGGCTGTCGCTTACTAAAGGCAGATCAAGGCACGGACCAGCCCAAGACGCTCAGATTATTTTTCCATGAGTCAAGAGTTGCTCAAAACAAAAATTTCCCTGCCCATACCAAGCCCATGTTGTTGCACTACGCTCTTACCAGCAACACTGCTGCCAACCTCCTTGCTATAGAAAAAATGACAAATGGTTTGGACAGTTTTTAAAATTTGATTCAGTCTCTCTCTCTCTTTTATTTGTGCCTCATTTCTGAAGCCAGGTGCTCTTAATATCATGAGTTCAGCTGTACAGAGATTGGAAGGTGAGGAAAATGATAACTAATATATGTAAAACATCTCTAAAAATGACCTAAAATAGCTTGACCTAGCATGTGACCATCACAGATGTGATGAACTGGGAAAGTGGTTGCATTGCTTTCTAGGACTATGTGTGACTTTAGTTTCCCTGTTCAGTTATGTATTGTTGCCTGCCCAAACACAGAAAGTTTAATCAAAGGAGGCCGTACATGGGCTGTTGATGGACCAAGCGGGAAAGGTAAAACAAGGACACAGATAAGTCAGCATCATGTACACAGCTTCAAAGGAGATAACAATGGCTGGGCCATCAGCTGTGGGGGAGAAGTTATCTAGCTGGCTCTGTCCAGGCTAGGATGTTTTACTCTTCCCAAGGCTTAGCCTGGAATCAAAGGAGACACAAAAGATCCAAAAACCCTGACTGGCAGAAAGGGAGTGGAGAAATGGTCAGAGATGCTGACCAGGACGTGTTAGTGAAAAAGCTGACATGCTGGGAGGACTCACTGAGGGTATGTCTAAACTGCACTTGAAGTTCAGGCTCTGACTCAGGTTTGAGCCCAACCCCCACTTCTGTCCACACACAAATCAGTCTGACAGGTCAGCAAGTATTCATGACCTGGGTTCTAGGACCCTGCTGGGGTGAGGGTCGCAGCCCGACTCCTGTTGTCACTGAAGTGCAAACCCTGTCATTTTGCAATGTGGACGCAGCTCAAGCCGCAGTCCCAATTAAAAAGTCTGCACAGTGCAGCATAGACTTGTTAGCATGCCTGTGAAACCTGGGTCCAGCAATTGTAAACCCAAGTTTACAACACAGTGTGGGCACTCACTTGCAGGCTTGGATACACTGAGTCCACATGCCTGGGTCCCCAGACCTAGGTTTACAATGCAATGTAGACATACCCTGGAGAGACAGAAGGAGAAGGCTCAGAGATGGGGAAAAAGACAGACGGGCCTGAGCTATAAATGGAGGTTAAATTTAAATAAGGGAATACCATGATAGGTCTTTGTTGTTTTAAATCTACTTCTCCAAGCTCTGTGTACCTTTTAGTCCATAAAAATCACACTTTGTTTGATGAAGCTGTTTCTGACTCACCGCAAACACATACTGTCACAAGCTCCCAGAGAGAAACTATGGTAGGGTCCAGCCCCAGTTGGACCTGCTGAATTAGTCACAGTTAGTACTGGGGGCAAGAAGAGATATAACCTGGAGACACAGACAGAGAGTGGTTGAATTATAGGATCTTGCCCCAAAGAGAAGTGGAGTCATGGGCCTGCCACTTGAAAGGGGCGCACTCGGGGGATGAGAAGAGGGTCTCAGTGGAGCAGCCTACCCAGAGACTGTGACACTATCATTTTTCTTGTTCATCAGCAGTAACATTTGGGGAAACAGCCCAATCTCCATGATGGCTCTTTTTTTTTTTTAATTGCCTGTAAGATTGCTCTAGGGTACATTCATTACAATATTGAAAGTCACAGTTTTCTAAGTGACTTTAAAACTCTGTTTGCAAATGAAACTTCTTGGGGCCAATGGTGGCCCCCGCTGCAGTCCCTATTAATCACTTTAAGGGCACAGAAGGACCATTAATCAGTCTCAAGGGGCTGAAGGAGGATTCCCTCAGCACAGGAGCAGCACAGACCCAACGTAAATGGCCCTGCACTGTCCTTTTCACAACCCCCAGTGTCCTGCTGAAAGCCACAGGGGATATATATATATATATATAATGTCTAACAACTTGTGTTATGTAATGATTAATAGGAACTAGGTACTTCAAGATTTCCTTGCCAAGCTGGAAGAATACAGTCCTATGCAGACTGTATCCTAAACAAAGTTGCCAAGTGTTCACTAATCTACCCACATCACTTAGATTATATTTGATAAGACAAAATGCCTTTTCCCCTATATTTCCTTTTATGAGTTGTTGCAGTTGCAAGCAGTGTCCTTCAGACCTGCAGTTGCATGCTTTGCAGTACTGAAGGTTACACTGCTGAAGCAAATCAACATCCGGTAAGAGAAAAAGGCTCTTGCTTTGTTTCTTATGTAATTCACATTTCCTATAGCTTGCTCTCCATCGACATATTTGACAGCAGCCTAACCTTCAGTACTGCAAAGAATGCAACTGCAGGTCTGAAGGACACTGCTTGCAACTGCAAGAACTCATAAAAGGAAGCTTTAAAAGGAAATATCGGTGGTCTGATTCTCAGAGTTGCTTGACCCCCATAGCTCCCACTTACTTCCAACTGTTGGGTACAATTTTTTTTAAAAATATAATTACAGACAGACTGGAAATGAGTTGTAATTCCTACCATTCATGTTTGTAATCAGTAGAAGTACCTGACCACTACTGAAAAGGTCAGTGCTGACTGGGCTTCCTCTGTTACTGTATCTCAGCTCAGAAAATGATAAAGGAACTTAAAAGGGGTTTTCCCCACTTCTATTTGTTTGGAAGGAGAAACAAGTTGTCTGAGCTACAGTACTGCATATGAGTAGAGTCTACCTAAGTAATAAAGAGGTTAACACACAGCAAATTCATGTAACCATTAGAAGAAATTGTCTTTGTAGCAATTGCTCCCTTTTAGTGTATGAAAGAATAGGTGCTTCATAAAACGTTCTTTTTAACGTACAGTAGGCTCCAGCCTTGCCTGTTTTCTCTGTACAGTCTTTATTTAATAAGGCTAATGGGCTGGG
Organism: Lepidochelys olivacea; assembly: GCF_965140295.1. Lineage (NCBI taxonomy): Eukaryota > Metazoa > Chordata > Testudines > Cheloniidae > Lepidochelys > Lepidochelys olivacea. The sequence continues at coordinate 107,125,692 of NC_140417.1, forward strand.
CCCTGAAAGGCATAGCCTCCTTGTAAATTCTCTGCACATTTCAGGATATGAATTAATCAAAATAATAAATGGGCTAAGTCTTGAACTCAGTCAAAATGCCCATTGAAATCTATTAATATAACAGATGGGGAAACAGAGGCACAAAGATTAATGTGTATGTCCAAAAGCATGCAATGAGTCAGTGTGAAAGCCCAGACTAGCACCAAGTTGAAGAATTCCTCTTTCTGCTATAACTCCTTAAACTGTGTGGCACCATAAGGGGGCTAGAAAAGCCTTGGATTAAATTTGGGAAGAATAACTGCAGGTTGTTTACTAGGCCCCCTCCACACACCCCAGGGCCAGGAGGAGGCGCGACCAGGGGTGCTGGAATAATTTTTAAATTGGGGGTGCTGAGAGCCATTAAACAAACTGTAAATCCTGTATATGATGGAAACCACTTCAAGCCAGGGGGTGCTGCAGCCTCCCCCCCGCCCTGCATCCCTAGTTCCAGCACATGCAAGCGCAGCAATAGCAAATGCTGCAACACTGATTCTGGCCAACACTGCTGCTCTCTGGCAGGATGATTTGGGCTGCCTAAACTACTGTGGAGATGAAAGGGGTCAAGCTTAGGGAAAATGAACAGAAGAATCTGACCATTAGAGCAAACTCCAGTCCAGCACTTGGAATGGAACCCAAGATTCCTGAGTCTCACCATTGCTTTGCTATCAGCAAACATCTATGAAACTCACTGGCAAAGTGTCCTATTCTGCTCTAGTGGTAGTTCGTATGCAAGATGACAACCTACTACCGGTATCAGTTACTCCATTAGCTCAAGTAGCAAAGGTCAGTGTGGTGGATCTGAAGGTTCCAACCATGCTGATGAACCATGTGGGGGTCAATATGATGCCATCCCACAGGATGGAATTTCTGGGGGGTTTTCAGGTTGCTTAAAAAAATTAAGAAATTACACACAAAAACCTATGTTAAAAGATAGTTAGCGTTGCAAAGTAAAGCACTCAAAAGTTAGGAAATGCCAGGATTACGGTTGCCTGTGCAACCTTAATCTGGCCCCTTGTGAATATGCATTTTGATAGTCATTAATTACATGATCATATGCTTTTCTCTTCTACAGGACTCCTGACTCATTCAGTGCATAGAATGAACCTGCTCTAGGGATGAATAATGGTTATGTAATAAAGGAGACTGTGGGACCCCTTCATTATTGGTTGCAGAAGTTGGAAATTGTGTTGTGATTCAGGCCGGGGACTGCAGAAAGAAAAGGGATGATCTCATGCTTAAAGAAGTTGAATGTTGTCCTGGAGAAATGGATGTATCCTACCTCTGTCACAGAATTCCTGTGTGATGCTGGGCAAGTTGGTTACACCAAACTTTCTACTTTTTTGAGTACCTGACTTGATATCCTAGGATTTGATTTGCAGAAGTCCTGACCACTCACAACAGCAACTGAAGTAAATGGAAGCGATATTTTGAACATATAAATGGTTATAAAATGCTGAGTAATCTGAAAAAACAGGTACTAGGTGTCTCACATTGGGCACCCTGGATTACTGAATACTTTTGATGTTCATTTCACAGTGGCTCAGTTCCCCATCTGTAAAATGGGGATAATAGTAACCTCTCACCTCACAAGGGTATTGTGAAGATTAAATACTCTTTGTGAAGAACTCAGATACTATTGTGATGAGAGCCATAGAAAAGCCCATGAGGAATAAAACCCATGATGAAGTTAATAATTCTGTTTTCAGTGCACGATTTGGATAGTGTGCAGTAAATAAAGCTGGGGGCCACACAGCAAAGAATGCGGATAAAACAAAAAAATTGTAAACCTGATCACTAAGAGAGGACCGTCCATTCTGTGCATTGAATGAGGCATGGGCCTTGTGGAAAATGTGGTATGTGATCTTGCAATTAAAGACTATCATATTGCATAAGGGAGTGAAATTGAGATGGAAGACAACTTTAATTCTTTCATTTCCTAACTTGAGTGCTTGACTTTAAAACAACATTAAGTACTCCTGGGCTAAGTTCCCTGCAAGCTGCACAGGCGCACAGTAGCCTATTTAGCGCCACACAGGCGCTAAGGGAACCCGCCCGGAGACCTGCCATGGCCAGGGGAGGGACATCCCTCTCCCCCGGCCCCAACCTAGGCCAGCCCCCAACCTGCCGCGGCCGAGGTGGCCTGGACTCAGTCAAGGCCGGGGCGGCCCGGCCTTGCCCCAGGTGTGGCTGGGGCAGGGTGGCCCAGCCTCAGGCATGTCTGGGGCAGTGCAGCCTGGCCTGGACCCCACTGTGGCCGGGGCACCACCCCCCCAGCCCGAACCCAGCTCTGGCCCAGACCTGGTGGGACTGGGAGAGGGGCGCCTTTCCTGCAGCCCCAGCCTTGGAGTTGCCCCTACAAGTGCTGCTGTGGGGAGAGAGAGCTGGGGGGAGTCCTCTCTCCCCACCGTAGCCCCAGAGTACCCTCCTGCACCCCAAACCCCTCATCCCCAGCCCCACCACAGAGCCTACTCCCCCAGCCAGAGCCTTCACACCCCTGTACCCCAACCCTCTGCCCCAACCCTGAGCTCCCTCCCACATGCTGAATCCCTCGGCCCCACCTCCACCACATGAATTTTGCTATGTGCACCAATATGAAGGTAATGTGTCACACATCACCTCCATATTGGCACACATAACAAAATTCATTCTGCACATGGGTGGGAAAAATGAGAGGGAACACTGCTCCTGGGGAATTCTGCACCAAAATATTAAAAATTCTGTGCACAATATTTTAAAATTCTGCATATTTTGTCATAACAACACAATATAAGCACTCCAGTTTCAATTATTTTGGTAATTTATTTTAAAATACCTGTCAACAAGTATGTCAACAATACAGACAACAGCAAAAAAGATTCCCCCAGGAGCAGAGAGTTAAAGAAACCCCTTTGACAACCTAGTTCCAGTTGGGGGAGGGGTGCTGGAGGGGGCTGTGTGGGTTCCCCAGAGCCCAGACACCTGCACTCCCATCCCCCCAGAGCCGAGCCACAGGGCACCCCCGGCCCAGACACCAGCACTCTTCTCCCACTACAGCCCAGTTGCGGGGTACCTTCTGACCCACCCACCAGCACCCCACTCCCCCCAGCCTCCAGCACCCCCAGAGCCTTTACTCCCCCCAACTTCTTTACTGTCCCACCATGGAACATGGCTTGGTGCGGCCCTGCCCTTCCTCACCCTTTGCCAGAGCTGGGTCTCCCAGACTCTCTCTTGTCCCTGGGAGACTGAGGATCAAGCAGACCATCCAGCCTCCAGCCCTGCCAGGCTGGGTGCTCCAGTCCCTGTGAGCTGGCCTCTGCTGAGTCCAGCAGTCCCTAGTGGAATCCAGCAGTTCTGTGGGGGAAGCAGGGAATTCTGCGAAATTCTGAATTGCGCAGTGGTACAGAATTCCCTGAGGAGTAATAAGGTTACAATAGGGGTTTTTTGTGTGTAATATAATATCTAAAGTGTCCAATGCTGCATTTATAGCAAACCTGCTTATAATCAACAATTGGCTTTACCCAAGGAAACCAAATGTGAAAAATCTGTATTTTTCCCAGTATTTAACAGTGGACAAAAAGTCAGAGTAGAGCAGCAAATGTATATGCTTTTATACATATTACTAATGCTCTGAAAAGGAAGTGGAAGGTAGTTCGCCTTTGTTCAGGAGTGAGGCAGAGAAGTCAAATTTCATTTCCTGAAAAATCACTTGCACAAGCTATATATAGTTTTACTCCTAAAGCATGGTTGAATAATTTATCATTTTATAGTACATTCTAGAGCTGGGTGAAATATCTGATGCAAAATGTAAAAGATGCAAAATGGGCTTGCTCCTGATTTAATGAAACTCCCTTACCCAGGTAGAGCAGATCCTCAGAATAGCTGAGCTCTGCTCAGCACAGCATTTGAGGGTGGGGAAAGGTCATTTAAAGTTATCCTTGCAATCTCCCATTTGTGGTAATGCAGCCTCAGGACTAGTTCTCACTTATGCTGGCTGTTAATAACACCTAAGCGTCTTGTGCTGCAGGGATAACCCCTGACATGTCCTCCATATTGAGGGGGGGTGGAGGGCCAACTATGCTGCACCCTGGGAAATTCCTGGCTGTCATATTTGGGCACAAAAATTATTGAAATTAGGCACAAAATATTTTGCATTATCTGATTATCAGCAAAATATACACAGTGAATTTGAAATGTGAGTTTTGAACTGGAATTATGCACATGGCTGAAGTCACAAGGTATTCCTTCTATTTTCTGATTGGCCGAGTCATTCCATGTGCTGAGAAGCCCATTTTGATTTTTCTCAGCAGGAGGGGCTGCAATGCATGTGTTTTTGACATGCTAGTGAGAAAAAATGAGCATGTCTTCCATAGGCCTGAACAGTGAAGGCCACGAGGTCTTGTGGGGCATGTCGATATCCCAAAACTTCTTCAGTTGGCTGCAGTAGTAGGGAGAAGCTCTGTGCTGTTTCCTGCTGTAACCCTCGGAGGCAGACCACTTATTTCCTCTCCACCAAAGCCATTATGGAGTGAGGGGCAGCAGACCTAAGACACAGAAGAGACCCTGCTATCTGCTAAAATCACCAGAGATGGAAGAAGGTAAGACGGCAACACAAAGTAAGAAAACAGGAGCTGAGTTGTGAAGGGATTGGGGAAGGGTGCTAAAATGCTGGCATAGAATCATAGAAGATTAGGGTTAGAAGAGACCTCAGGAGGTCATCTAGTCCAACCCCCTGCTCAAAGCAGGACCAACCCCAACTAAATCATCCCAGCCAGGGCTTTGTCAAGCTGGGCCTTAAAAACCTCTAAGGATGGAAATTCCACCATCTCCCTAGGTAACCCATTCCAGTGCTTCACCACCCTCCTAGTGAAATAGTTTTTCCTAATATCCAACCTAGACCTCCTCCACTGCAACTTGAGACCATTGCTCCTTGTTCTGTCATCTGCCACCACTGAGAACAGCCTAGCTCCATCCTCTTTGGAACCCCCCCTTCACGTAATTGAAGGCTGCTATCAAATCCCCCGTCACTCTTCTGCAGACTAAATAACCCCAGTTCCCTCAGCCTCTCCTCATAAATCACATGCCCCAACCCCTTAATCATTTTTGTTCCCTCCACTGGACTCTCTCCAATTTGTCCACATCCTTTCTGTAGTGGGGGGACCCAAAACTGGACGCAGTACTCCAGATGTGGCCTCACCAGTGCTGAATAGAGGGGAATAATCACTTCCCTCAATCTGCTGGCAATGTCTCTACTAATACAGCCCAATATGCCGCTAGTCTTCTTGGCAACAAGGGCACACTGTTGACTCATATCCAGTTTCTCGTCCACTGTAATCCCCAAATCCTTTTCTGCAGAACTGCTGCTTAGCCAGTCGGTCCCCAGCCTGTAGCAGTGCATGGGATTCTTCTGTCCTAAGTGCAGGACTCTGCACTTGTCCTTGCTGAACCTCATCAGATTTCTTTTGGCCCAATCCGCCAATTTGTCTAGGTCACTCTGGACCCTATCCCTACCCTCCAACATATCTACCTCTCCCCCAGCTTAGAGTCTGTGACATTATGAGTGTAATATAATATCTCATTGAAAGGTGTCAGGGTCAGAAGCAGTTAATTAACTCACGGACTGACCTGACCCATGGCGGAATTTTAAAGACTGGTTAGGAAGATATGTAAATGAATAGAGCTTTGAAATGCAAGCCTGTATTGTTAGAGATAGAAGGGTAGATGTTTGCTCAGGTCTTGTGATGTAAGCAAACAAGTCTTGTCTCTTGCTATAGCTTTGATTCAAAGATCAAAAAAGGAGAATTAACATTTAAGAAGACACTTGAGTGAAATAGCATTATTGTCAATATATCTCTTTGAAGGTTGTGGTAACCTGTAGCTGAACTGTTTAATGGGTAAATTACCCTGTACTAATTGCCTTGATGTTTAGGAGAAGGAAAGTTAAGCCTGTTGTTTTCTCAGGCTAAAAGGCTGCTGGAAATGTATGAAAACCTTGCGACACGATCCTTCTTCATCTCAGATCTGCTTTGGGTTTCAAGAGGGGGAAACCTTAAGCCATAAGGATTGAGATCCCCAGTCACTGACTGGAGTCACCCTGAATATGGGCACTAGACTGTAACCTGTGGACTATTTCTAAAAGGACTTTTGGCAACTACAAGCTCATCTCTGCTATGTATCTGAACCTCAAGAATTGAATTCAAGTCTGTATGTATATTGATCTTTTAACCAAAACGCTCCCTCTTTTCTTTTAAAATAAATTTTGGCTTAGTTAATAAGAATTGACTATAAGTGTTTATTTTGGGTAAGATCTAAGTTATCATTTGACCTGGGTCTGGAGCTTGGTCCTTTGGGATCAGGAGAACCTTTTCTTTTATATGATGAAATAAGAATTTCAGCATTTATCATCATATGTTTGACATGTGTGTCTGGATGGAGGCCTGAGGCTGGGTACTTTAAGGGAACTGCATTATTTGGACTTCTGAGTAACCTGTGAGGTACTACAGAAGCTGTTTTGTGCTGGCTTGGTAAATCTAAGTATCAGAATATTCACCAGCGTTTGGGATTTGTTTGCCCCGTTCTGTTTGCAGTTCACCCTGATTGAGTGACCTCAGCTGGCTCCCATGGGCAGCACCATCATAGAGTCATCTGCAAACTTGCTGAGGGTGCAATCGATCCCATCATCAAGATCATTAATGAAGAAGTGGAACAAAACCGGCCCCAGGACCGACCTCTGGGGCGCGCCGCTTGATCCTGGGTGTTCTCCAGTTTCATACTGGAGCACTGAGCAATCATACCGCTCTCTTACATACAGTACAACTCCTCCACCTTTTCTCCCCAGCCTGTCCTTCCTGAACAGTTTATACCGATCCATGACAGTGCTCCAGTCATGTGAGTTACCCTACCAAGTCTCTGACATGTTCAGTGGTGACCACTGTGCATATGTGTACGTGACCACTGAAACAGCTTTGGGGAGGAAACTTGGGGAGAAAAAAAGTAACACTATACAGGTGTAAAATCTTTTTTCTTTCTTGCCAACAATGTATAAAAGATTTTTTTTCAAATATTTTACCAACTCTGTTCTAGGTTTCAAAAGTATGACGTGTTGGGTATACTGGGCTTTTCACATCATCATATTACAAAGGGAAAAATAAAAACGACCCCAAAGCCTCAAAAGAAAACTAAACCAAATAGTGAAAATTTTCACTAAAAAAATGCTTGACTTCAGCAGTCTTATTCAATCTTAACTTCCTTTCACAGAGATTAAGCTTGTTCTTTACAGGTGCTCTGATACTATGGTGATGGACATCCCAGAAATATTTTAGACGGATGGATGGGAATTTTGTCATTCCCTTCAGTGGGGTCAAGATTGTACCCTTAAGGTTTGATTCTCCACTACATCGTACCATAAATAAACAGTTGTGCACATGCCTTGTTGCTGTAAAGTGGACATTAAAACTTTCCCCTACTGCCATGAAGTAGTTCTACACCTCTAAGGAGAGACTCCATTTGTTCAAAGTCCTACTTGCTGAGAGCCAAAGTACAAGTTCCAAAAAGGACACGGCCTACCTAAAACTGGGTGTTAGTAGATATAGTTCTTATACTAATTGCACATACCCTATTGCTGACCCTAAGCATTCAAAAATCATGAGTCAGGCCCCCAAACTCATGAGATTGTCTTAAAAATCATGAGAGTTCACAAAAATAATTTGGTTTCAGAGTAACAGCCGTGTTAGTCTGTATTCGCAAAAAGAAAAGGAGTACTTGTGGCACCGTAGAGACTAACCAATTTATTTGAGCATGAGCTTTCGTGAGCTACAGCTCACTTCATAATTTGGGCGTTCTTTGTATTTACCTTCTGTTTTCTGAGCCTTAGGGTACACTTGGTTCAGGTTTTCAGGCTTTTCTCTGTAATCATGAAGTCTAAAAAAGTAACTTTCTTTTTTTTTTTTTTTTAAGAATGAGGTTCTCACATCACTTGCCCTCAGGAGCTAGAGCTTTAACAACATATCAAATATTGTGAGATATACAATAAAGTTGTGAGACCTAGCAACAGATATATATTGCTAAATCCTGCCCTATGTTGTGTATCCTCTTCCTTCCTTGTCTATGTGTGCAATAGCATAGCAAAGATAAATTCTCTACCCTTCTTTTGAACAGAAAGCCTGCAATTACCAGCGTGGCCTCAGAGGACTGAATCAGAAATTCCAACTGTAATTTAAAAAAATATACATCTTCAAACCCAGTTTATGGTAGGAAGCATTACTTAATCTTTTGAATTTATAGGATTACTGGGATAAAAACATTGTTCAAATTTCCCTTTCCTCAAGAGGAAGCATTGTTTTCATGATAATTTAAGTTTTTCCTTTTTTGTATGTAAAAACACCCCACACCACTGTTGCATATAATTTAATTCTGGGAAATTGACTCTCTTCTCTTTCCCTCCTAACCCCCTGCCAGGTGACTGCTACCATGAAAGAGACTTTTTGGGCTCAGATGTGTCATGTATCCTGCAGTAATTAATAAAATCACTGGCTTTTCCTAAGCATCTGGCAAGGAGTCATTGCATAGGTTAAGAGCTGTCTACACTCAGTCTAGTTCAAAATTAATAAATCTGAAGGATTTAAAAAGCTATTCATCATTTTCTAATTTGTTTTTATTGGCTAAAATGCTAGAGTGAGTTCTATCCAAACAAATTAGGCAGCTGCATCTGTTTCATAACAGAATAAAATGTCAACATCTCATTTTAGAAAATGACTTTCAAGTGGCGTAGACAACACATTCAGGACTGGATGCTGATCTCACTTTCACTGGCATAAATAAAAGGTATGATCCGTTGGTTCTATTTATTGAGTTATGAGAGTAAATGAGATTGGCACGAGGCTCTTAGTTTTCTCCACTGTGTTGTTTCCCCTACCGTACCTGTTGTTTGCTCACCGTACCCATAGACTGGGCTAGATCCTTAGCTGGCATAGTAGCACATAAGTCGATGGAGGCAGACTCATTTACACTAGATGAAGTACTAGCTCTTTGAGCCAAATATTCTTTAATATACGGAGGCAGGAATTTTCAATATAATGTTTTTAAACTTTGTTTTTATAATTGTCAAGGCTCTTCTTCAGCTGCCCAGTGAGCAGTGCTGCCTCGCCTGTTTTCACAGTCTCAGTCACACAAACACACCCCCTGTTTCTTTTCCGTTACATGCACCTTTAATCCTCTGTTTCCCAATAGGACAGGACATAGCACAGGTATACAGTAGGAGGAGCCTTCCGTACATCTTCTCGCCTCCACCCAAGCTAACCCTCTGAGCTTCTCCTTACCTCCTATTCCTCCCAATTACATAGGGCTAATCTTCACTAGGGGCTAAATCGGTGCTGAGGCAGCGGCATCGATTCAGCGGGTCTGGGGAAGACGTGAGCACTCTCCCGTCAATTTAATTAATCCACCTCAAGCTATGTCAATGGGAGAGCGTCTCCCATCCACATAGTGTGGTGTAGTCACCGCTTTAAATCACTTTTAAACTTACGTAACGTAACAAGCGTAACTTACATCGACTTACAGCATTAGTGTAGACAAAGCCATATGCTCCCCTTAACTGCTGGGCTAATGAGACAATTAGCTCAGTAACCACCAAGTGAAACACTAGAAACAATTAGAAAAAAATTAGAAATCCCCACTAGAAACAATTGATGGGCTTCAATTAAGTCTGCAGCCTTCTCTGTGCTGCAGCAACTTGAGTGCCCAGGGTGCTACAGCTAGCATAGTACTGTCACAATAATACATGTCAAACACAGGCCTGACTTTAAAACCAGCATTCCATTTTGCACTTGTATCTAATTAAGGGTAGAAATTCACAGATGAAATGAATTGCAGGAGTAACTGATCGTCATTGGATAAGTACCTCCTGATCTGAATACATATCAGGAGACATCTGAGAGACATAATTTTTCTCATGATTCTGCAGTTATTTGTAGGTGCAAAAGGAGGGTGGGTGGGTCAGTGTTTTATACCAGGTCCCAGACTAACCTTGGCTGCCCTGAACAGAGGATGGGTAACAGTTGTGGAAACTATAACTCTGATCCTGCAAAGAGATGCACATCATGACCTCATAGAGTTCCACTGACTTCAGTGGAAGTTTATATTTACATAGGATGTGGTGAACTGGGACCTATATAAATATGTGTGTAACAACGTCTAGAATACCTGTACCTACCACTATGAGTGGAAACTATAATAAAGCACCTTCCAATTACTACATTAAATACCCCCTAAAAAACACTGCTAATGTGAAAGTTTTTACATATTGCTCTTCTCTTCTGCTACTCTTAGCATTTATTTATTTATTTGTAGCCTGTGCATGTTTTTCCACTGTCTTGTGATATAAGTCTCCTTGTTGCTTCTAGGTTTTTGGCTCCTGTTGTTGCATCAGGGTTTGGTTGCAAAGTCTGGCCACATTTGATCTTCCTGAGATCTGGAACTTTTTTTTTTTAATTAGAACCTGAACCTGACAGCCCTTCGTGCCCAGTATAACTGTATGTGCATTATTTGATCTTAAAACTACAATAAATACATCATGTTCTCTCTCAAAATGTCATAGATATCAATATCGTAGCATAAAAATCCAAATGCATAAAGAATGCTCTGATGAGACAGTGATTTAAATTCAAAATATACATTTAAATCCACTCAGAATACAGTTTGAGGATTAAATTAATCAAATAAATAGGCCTGTTAAAATGTAAAATCCATGCTAAAAGTAAAACATATATGTATATATTAATGTAGGTGACATAACAGAGAAAACTCTTAGCTTATTAAAAACTTCGTATTTAGCACCTTCAATCATTTTAATCATGCATGACCCACTAACATTTTTACACAAACACATCTCAGGTCAAACTAGTAAATAATGAAATCATCCACAATTTCAGCTCATTTCCTATCTCTCACTGCAAAAATGTTGATTCCAGGCATGGAAGTGCAACTCTGAGCCAAAAAGTAATTACTTTATGGTGTTCATGACTCATAGGAAATAATGTCTCATGAGGATCATCTTTAAAAAAATCCCTAAATATACTGGTTTTAAACAAGAACGCTAGCAAACTAAGGAAAAGGGGTCAGGTTCTGCCCTGTGCTTGACCTCGGTATCCTGCCCTTGTGGCTCCCACAGAATCCTCCTGTCCCAGGAGTGTTCACCATCCAGCACTGAATTGACACAATGGCTCTATCCCAGAACCCCATGGAGTTTTTGATGCAAGAGCATATCAAAGGTGGCCCAGGAGATAGGAGAGGAAGGGACATGTGGCCAGAGCACACTGTGCTCCAGCTAATGGCCTCTTGAGGGCTAACACAAGCCAGTGCAACTTGGAGAAGCCCAGTTCAGAATTCAGGAGGCCTTCCCAGACCACTTCCTACCTTGCCCTGTGGTGGGCCTTTGCCTCAGTCTCTTCCCCGGCTCACAGTCTATCAACTCTATTCTCTCTATTCTTCTTCCACCAGCTCACCTCAGGGCTTCTTAGCCCTTTCTGCTATCCAGCTGGTTCTGCTGGAGAAGAGTTTTCTCCAAATCCCTCTCATGCACTGCCGGACTCATAATGTTGATTGAAAGGATTTCTTTTTACTCAGACCTTCACTCTGTTACCTGCTAAAGTACTTTAGGATTTTTTCATGAGATGGTATTATCTGAACCCTTGGGTTTAGCTGTAGGTAGGTCCAACAAAGAGTTGTTTTCAGGAGGTAGAATTCATTGTATGTAAACAACCTGCCAAGAAGAAATGATATATGAATAATAGGTTGGTATGGATTGCTTGTATTGTCATCTAAGGAAAAGAATAAATACCAGAGATTACTTAAAATTACAATTGAAGAGCATCAGGAGTGGATTTATAGATTAGGCTTCTAGAGATATTTGGAAAATAACAATACTTCACAATTAAACTGAATTTTGCTGCATAAGAATTACTGTAGATCAGTCTAATGACATATTTGCTCCCAGTATGAGATAGTAGTCAGTGCCCGATGCATCAAGGTAAGGCATCAGACTTGCATAATTCACTTACCGTTGGATGATATTCAACTTGGTGCAATAGGTCCATTACAGTTAAGGCTAAAGTCATCTTTCAAATCTTTTCTACCAGCGGGAGGGGGTCTCCCCTCTTGTCCCATATTGTTAGTGTGAAAGATGGTGATGGGGCCAGGCTGACTCACTGTCAATAATGCCATCATACAGAAGGGTTGCACTATTCCAACCTATCAAACTCACAGATTTCTCGCAGGCTAAGAAAACAGAATTTGCCTCTACAGCATTTCAGCATGCTTCCCCTCTGTAAAGCTGACTTCCTCAGGCTATATGCAAGAAAAGTGAATTTCACTCTTTGTATGATAGTACAATATCATGGAGCAGGGTGACTGTTGGGGAACGGGGGGGTGGGGGAGGGGGAGAGAGAGAGACAGTGAAAATTTCCTTCCCAGTATTCTGTGTTGTCCTTTTTATTGGAATTCTCTAATTAAATCACCCTAGAACACAAGTGGGCACAAAATACCTGAGTTCCAGTTCAATACACAGCTCAATCAGACCCGCCTATTAAAATCAAATACCTATCACATTATATTATTCACAACTGTATCCTTCCAGTTATTGGGAAATTGTTACTTTCTTGAATTATTAAGACATGTTTTCCTCTGTCATAAATATAAAGGGAAGGGTAAACCCCTTTGAAATCCCTCCTGGCCAGGGGAAAGCTCCTCTCACCTGTAAAGGGTTAAGAAGCTAAAGGTAACCTCGCTGGCACCTGACCAAAATGACCAATGAGGAGACAAGATACTTTCAAAAGCTGGGAGGAGGGAGAGAAACAAAGGGTCTGTGTCTGTCTGTAGTCGTCTTGGCCAGGGACAGAACAGGAATGGAGTCTTAGAACTTTTAGTAAGTAATCTAGCTAGGTATGTGTTAGATTATGATTTCTTTAAATGGCTGAGAAAAGAATTGTGCTGAATAGAATAACTATTTCGGTCTGTGTATCTTTTTTGTAACTTAAGGTTTTGCCTAGAGGGGTTCTCTATGTTTTTGAATCTAATTACCCTGTAAGATATCTACCATCCTGATTTTACAGGGGGGATTTCTTTATTTCTATTTACTTCTATTTTTTATTAAAAGTCTTCTTGTAAAACACTGAATGCTTTTTCATTGTTCTCAGATCCAAGGGTTTGGGTCTGTGGTCACCTATGCAAATTGGTGAGGCTTTTTATCCAACATTTCCCAGGAAAGGGGGGGTGCAAGTGTTGGGAGGATTGTTCAGTGTTCTTAAGATCCAAGGGTCTAGGTCTGTAGTCACCTAGGCAAATTGGTGAGGCTTTTTACCAAACCTTGTCCAGGAAGTGGGGTGCAAGGTTTTGGGAAGTATTTTGGGGGGAAGGACGCGTCCAAACAGCTCTTCCCCAGTAACCAGTATTAGTTTGGTGGTGGTAGCGGCCAGTCCAAGGTGTAATATTTTGTACCTTGGGGAAGTTTTGACCTAAGCTGGTAAAGATAAGCTTAGGAGGTTTTTCATGCAGGTCCCCACATCTGTACCCTAGAGTTCAGAGTGGGGGAGGAACCGTGACATCCTCCATGGAAGCAATTTGTTTCTATTTTATGCATAAAGTGCCTGAGCATTAGGGAGGGGCAGGGTGTGGTGGCAGATGTTTTGAGCATTAGAAGGAAAAAAGAAATAGCTGGCTTTGTGAGGAGTCATAGCGTGAGAACCACAAAGTAACTTGCCTACTGGGCATAAGAGTATCAGATCTGATAAAGAAGACTGACAACTTGGAAGAGAGTGTAGAGAATGAGCTGCAGTTGTGGCGTGTGTTAGTACCAGAGATGTAGGGAAATATAGGTGAGAGGTCTTGGAAGCTAAAGCGAGACGGGTCAGTATTGTAGGAGGAGTAAGGCTACGTATTCTGTATTCCATACACAGCGCTAACTAAGCATCTGGAATCCAGGCAGCTCAAATGCATGGTTGAAAAGATATTACAGAAAGGAGAGTCTCAAGTTACAGGAAAAGGAGAATCTTTCATTCATCAGGCCATTTTTGTTATAACATGAACCTAGAGACACTAAGCAGTGGAGTGATATCTTCTCATTTCACATACATAGGACACCAAACCATCATTAGATATCCTGCGGACAGGTACATACCAGGAGATAGAAAGCTCCTTATCACATAAACCCAAACTAATTTGTCCCCTACAATGAGTAGACTATGGCATTATTTGCTTATTTTTAATTGGAAGATCATTAGACTTTATTCCTCACTTCTCTTCATAATAGCAATTACCAGGTGAGATTCTGGTCCAGAGAAATAACACACAAGGGAAATATGCCCATCTACATAAGATAGAGGAGGTTTTAGGAGCAAAGAGTTTAGCACACCAGACTGTTCATGTTCTGAACCTTTAGCCAATCCACAAGTTGTTTTGAAATGAAACTAATATTAACCTCACCAGAAGTTTTCTATTTTATGGCCATCATAATTTTTCTCTGACAAACACCTCAACATAGCAGATATTCTGTGCAACAACACAGTATTTCCAGGCCTGTAAGAATGCTTTTAAATCTGAAGGGAAAGTCTTAGTTATCATCTTGAACTGCATGCTCAATAGGTATTTTCCTTTACGGGTTAAGGCAACAAAGTAATATTGATTAGAAAGGTTCACTGAGGACTTGATTCATTGTGGATAGGTATTCATTGTGGCTCGTGCATAGGGAGTAAATAATATTTGCATGTCCAGAAACAATGAACAGCACATCAGTCTGACCTGGGAGATCTGAGCACTTTCTGCAGCAGTTCTTGTGGAAGTTTCCGTAGATGGATCTGAGAGCTAAGCTGAGGAACAAGGTTCACCTCTAGCCACCTTTCGCAGTCTGTTACCAGTGTTTCCTGTTTGTACTGTTTAAAAAACACCAAAAGAGAGAATAGAAAGAAATCTATAAACCCTGGGTACCACCTTGTGGTCAAAACTGGTAGTATTCAAGCTCAAACACAGAGCCAACCAAAAGATTGGAATAAAATGCGTTTTTTCACTGAAATGTTAAACCTTCAACTATATGTCTGTATATCACTCTGCATTCAATTAATGTTATCTTACACTTTTTTTTTTACCATATTGCTCACAATCATTAGGATCTGGCCTGTTTCAAATTGAGATGGAAATTGTTTTAAAAGTTCAAAAGCCAAAGAAAAATCATCCTTTTGGGGAAAAATTTCATAGCCCAGATCATGTTGTTCATTGGAATATTAAAATATTAATTAGATGGTGAACTACTCAACATTTACATTTAGATCCAACAACCTAAACTAGGTGTTACATTTCATATCATAATTCCCAGAGACTGTTGATAGCCATATAATGTATTATAAATGTAAATAAATACCAAATATGGTGTTGCAAACAAGTCTGCACACCTGAAAGAATTTACTAATAGGAATCTAGAACCTTTAAGACAGTTTGAACTTTCTCTGGTCTGAGATATAACTTGAAGCAACCTTGCTACTCAAGTGAATTTTTTTTTAAACTTCAGTAGCATTTCTAGCTCACCTTGCAAGCAGCACAATAATAGCTACAAATATTGGCTGAGCAAATTCCACTCTTCATAATGGACACACACCTAGCACAAAGAAATAACTAGTTTTAAAAGCAAAATATAAAATATTACAGCATTAAAAAAACAGGAGAGTATGGTTTACTGGTTAAAGTACTGACCAAGAAAAAACACTCCAGTTACTCCTGATTGGGCCACTAAGTTGTACTGTAACATTAGGGGACTTAGTTTAACCTTTATGTGCCTCAGTTTAATCATCTTACCCATCAATTTATCATACTTTCCTATCATCCTTCACAGTAATAATTTATATGGTAAATTTAAACAGCTCTTTACAAAACAAGACAGAACTCATAATGTAAGATAGACAGGAAGTTGCACACAAGACATGATGTGGACAACTGTTCAGGGAAAGGACTGCTAGGAGAGACTGTAAAATGAAGGAAGAAAGGATTCTTGAGAAAATTGGCTTAGTGAACTGAAGGGGGAAACTGTTCCAAGCACAGGAAGGGCCGTATGATGGAAGGCACAAAGCCAAGAATGCATTGGCATTTTGGGTAGAGTGGAATGAGGAGACAGAAGACAAGAAAGGAGAAGGTTACATTAGTGAAGACTAGAGGTGAGCAAAGCATTGATAAAGGTTTTTAATATTGGGGACGGAGAGAAGAGGAGATTTTGGTGAAACTGAGGGGGAAGGAATGGTGAGACTTAGCAAGGAACTGCACTTGGGGAAAGGGAAGAGCCAAGGGATGTACTAGAGTTGTGACCTGAGCTACAATAATGATAGTGGAGTCATCCGTTGTTACAGAGAAGGATGCAGAGCAGTGGACTAAGGAGGAAACGGGAGACACTGTTTTGAAAAGACTGAGATGGAGACATAGTATGTGGAATATATGTAAAGTGCTTTAATAAGTACCCATTTTACAAAGTAGTTTTACATGCATAAGACTACGTCCAGATCCCACTTAAATCACTGTAAAACTCCAGTTCATTTCTGTGTCACCGGGATTTATACCAGGTAGAAAAATGCATTTGCAGTATATTAATAACCTAAATTGTTCTGTTTGGTTGGGCAATCAGAGTTCATCACTGGTAGTGCGTCTATGTCTCGGAGTATGTCTTCACTGCGAGTGAAGGTTTAGCTTTAATCTAGCTAGCACAGGAAATAGTAGCGGACACAAGGTGGCATGGGCTTCAGCACTGGCTAGCAATCAGAGTAAAAGCCCCTTGGGTATGTATTAATGCAGTTAGTACGTGCTGAAGCCCATGCCGCATTAGATTGAAGTGAGCACAGTTATGCCTATCCATTCGTTTGCAGTGAAGACAGACACACACACACACACACACACATTACCAGTGATGGACTGTGATTGGTCCAACCAAACAGAACAATCAGAATCCAACACTGGTCGTGGGTGAATATCTCTGCAGATATTATACTAGTGTAAACAGCAGCTTCTCTGTAACTTGAAGTCTTTAAATCATGATCTGAGGACTTCAGTAACTCAGTCAGAGGTTATGGGTCTATTATAGGAGTGGACGGGTGAGGTTCTGTGGCTTGTAATGTGCAAGAGGTCAGACTAGATGATCATGATGGTCCCTTGTGACCTTAGAGTCTCGCTTTGATTTAATGTGACTTTTACTTGGTTGCTAGCTTGGGCTAGCACATCCCACCATGTGTACACTACTGTTATTACCTGTGCTAACGTGTATGCCTATCCATGCTACAATCACACCTTCACTTGCAGTGAAGACATACCCACAGAGAGAGACTGTGATTAGTCCAACCAAACACAACAATGAGAGTCCATCACTGGTAGCGTGCATACATATCTGAGGCTATATCTTCACTGCAAGTGAAGGTGTGATTATAGCACAGGTAGGCATACCCATGCTAGCTTTAATCTAGCTATCCTGGGAAACAGTAGTAATGTCGATGTGGTTGGGTCTCAGCATGTACTAGCTACTTGAGTACATACCCAGACTAACATGAGTATGCCTATCCATGTTCCAATCACACCTTCACTTGCACTATAGACATACCCTGTGTGTTTGTAAGCATATTTTTCTCTCAGAGGAATAACTGATTCTTGTTTTTCACTTGTAAATATTCATCTCAACTTAAAAGTGTCTCCAATATTTCTCCCAATAAGCTTTCCCTTTCTATTTCTTTGGAGAACTTATGGCAGTTGTGGTCTACATTAATAATCCTGAAAGAAAGGCTTTCTGACAGTAGTCAACCCTTCAGCATCCATTTCCGGACTTCCATTTGTGGGTCTGCCTTGTCCCCTCAAGGGACCAATTGTAAATGCTGCTGAATGCTGAAATCAGCGGGACTTTAGGATGCTCAATGATTCATAAAATTGGGCATCAGTTGAGTGACTTTGATATTTTATTTTAAATATTAGTGTCCGTTAGTGTCCTTTTTGTTGTACTTTTAGAATTCTGCCTCTAGCCCAGACGTCTCAGGGCAAATGTTAGGGTGAATAGAAGTAGAAGAAAGGTATTAATTATCTCCTTTTTGTCTGTGAGAAATAAGTTTACCTATTCATAGCTCCTGAGGTCAAGTGCCCTTTGCCAAGAACTTCTCACTTGGCCAACTCAAGAAAAAATATTCAGTTGTAAAAATATTTTCCAGTGAAATAACAAACCAATGGATGATTCACTTCACAGCTGTTGGCAGATCAAGGGTGTTGTTTTGTGCTTCTGTTGGGTGACAACCACATATTTTTCCATCATCTCACCCTAAGGATGCTCACGCAAGGCCCATGTGCCAAGAGACTAAAAATATAGCCAGTGAGAAGTAAAACAAACTGTTTGTAGAATGTGAGCTACAGGCAGAGCAAAACACCCTTATGCCTGCAGGCGCATTGGCAACCGTGATCAGCAGTTTTATAGTTACTATACAGAAGTGCTAGTGTAATTCAACAAGCATTATAAGTTGAATCTTAAGTAAAAGCCATAAAGAAACTAATAGCAAACATACATGCATGATAGCAACTAACTGTGGCCCTGTCTCTTCTCTGCTAGCTACAACCATGTGTAAATGCTAACACGGAGGAGCATGGTTAACCTGAACAGTGTGGAAAAGAATAAGAACATTAGCCCAACTGTGCTACAGATACATCCTTCTTAGGTAGCCGAGACTACAGTTTTACAAAATGGCTAACACCATTTCAGCTACACTCACAAAAATAAAGACAAGCAAACATGATTAAGTTCTTAATCTAACTATTATTGGTTGCAA
The DNA here is from genome assembly GCF_965140295.1 of Lepidochelys olivacea. Classification (NCBI taxonomy): domain Eukaryota; kingdom Metazoa; phylum Chordata; order Testudines; family Cheloniidae; genus Lepidochelys; species Lepidochelys olivacea. The sequence goes on from NC_140417.1 coordinate 107,144,528, forward strand.
AGAATAAGAATTACAATAAACAGAAGATCTGAAGCCTTATCGACGTAATTGGTTACATGATTTAGGGCCTGATGCAGAGTCTATTGAAATCAATACATCTTTCCACTGATGTCACTGGGCTTTGGATGAGGTCCTTCAAGAACCTGGGGGATAGATACAACTAATTGAAAAGACTGAGGAGATGCAGGGGATTTTCATTTGTTTTTCAAGCAACTTTCATGCTGGTCAAGAAGTCTCCAATGTTTGGACACAAGGATATTGGGTTCATGTTAGTCATGGGTGTAAACTGCCAAGAGGGAAAAACACTGTTCTGGAATTTTTCATGTTTTCTATTTATTTTTTATTCTACTCTCATTACTCTGCAAGGTTTTGATGATTTACTGATGCAATAGAACCTACTCAGTTGTCACCCTGATATCATCTGTGTAGCTCTTTATTGGGGACTATTGCTAGGGAACAGTTCCAGCACAAAGTATTTCAAGGGTTCTGAATAATGAGCATCTGAATGACTGGCACAGCTGTTGTTGCCGGCAAGCCTAGTCTCTCTGGATGAGAGGTATAAATTGGTTTTTGCTGGCATAAATGCCCTGCTGTGTTATTCTTTGTATGCTGCTTCCCCTGCTATAAACAAGATGATTTTACCTTTCTGGGTGTTTTAATTTGTTGTTTTGCATACTGCTATTTTAAAAGCAATTCATAAACTCCTAAGAGTGAGATAGCACAGTGCACGCCCCTCAGTCTCTGCTAATCAGAATGGTTACCCTAATCCAGCATTTTTCAAATTCAGCCACCATGGCTGCATGCAGCCACCAGGGGCTTTTCTTGCAGTCATAGCCTCCTGGGTGCTGACTGGGGTGAGGGGGTGGCTGGAAGCAGTGGCCCCTCCCCCAGGCTGCCAGCAGGGGTTGGTCTCTGCCCTCTTTTGGAGCCACAAACACTATAGGAGCAGGCGACCAGGATGAGTTCCCCACCTTCCCAGGGGGTGTGAGGCTTGGGCTTTGGGCTTGAGCCCTCAGGTGGTGGGCGGCAGGCTCTGGCCATGAGGTGGCAGGCTTCATCCCCCAGCCACAGGGCTTTGGGCTCTGACCCCGCCTCATTCCCCACACGTCACCCTTGGGCCCCTGCTGCCTCCTCCAGGCCCCAGCTGTGCAGCAGGACCCCAGGATCCAGCCCCAGACTCACCCCCCAGGTGCCCCATACCCCGCTACCTCTTCCAGCCCCCAATCCAATCCCCCATCGCCCCTGGCCCTCCTTACCCACTGCCTCATCCAGGGGTTTAATTTGTCCCCCAGCTTGCCGGGGATGAGTAAGTCTCCTGTGAAAAGTGACATTAACACATATACAAATATCACTTTTCACAGTAGCAGACTTACTAGCTAGCAATTTTTTTTTTAAATCAAACAGAAAAGGAAAACATGCAAAGCACATTATTTGTGTTTTTATTCTGTTTCGGTTCAGTAAAGATTAGAGACAACTGTACATTATTTTTATTACTGAGTCTGCAAAAAATCCCTACATAATGACATTACAATGATTTGGACATGGATATGTGCATATGTATTTGTTTTTTCTGAAGTTAATTATTTTAGGAAAAATTAAGAGTTGGTGCCGGCACTCTGAGGCCTCCAAAAAATTTGTTGTGAGACCCCCTGATAGCACATTTCTGATTCTACGGACATGTGCCAATTCCAGTTACAGCAAGAGGATTTATTTGCTGTATTGTATTGTTAAGCCACTACACGACCAAAGTTCTTCCTGGGAACTAGGTCATTCTAATATAGCTGGTGTCGTTGAAATCAATTTTCATTTGGTCCTTTCCTGCAGCACTGATTATCATCTGTTAGGGTTGCAGCCTCAGCATCAAGTACCAGCATTAATTGTTACGGTTTGCAACATGGCATAGTGTCAGTGGCTGGCCAATAAAACACATTATTAATTCCTCTTTATGGTTTCTGATGTACTCTGTCCTGCCATATAAAAAGAACTGTGTCCACCTCATTTTGCACTTTCAAATGATTAAACGTGGTCGGCCTGTTAGAGAAATTAAGTTTTCCAAGTGATGGCATCTACATTTTTACTGCCATATTTTCATTAGGTTACAGGGAAGACTCCATGCCTGGGTTTCCTTAGCAAGACCTTTGCCAGATAATATAAGGGAGTACTAGCGGGACAACTAACCCACTCAGCACACATTATACATAATACCTTAAATCCCTACACATTAAGAAGAGTTTAGGACTTGACCCTCTAGTGGAGCAAAAGGTTATATTAGAAATAAAGCTCACAGGTTTTTAAATGCAAATACACAGGTACAGGTGAATAACTGATTATGAGAGAACTAAAGCAATATGGTAGAATAGGAGCACTAAATATATTTGGGGCAGTTTTATTTCTTTATCAAAGTGCCAAAGGGAAGATGCGGAGCTGACTGTGATGAACTCCTTCAGAGACTCTGGTGCTTCTTGGGGTTTTCAGGAGGAGGAGGAGGATACAGAACAAAATGTGACATCCAATGAGATGCTGTGAACTGCCAGCCACTGTATACAGAAGAGTTCTCAACAGCTGCAGAATCAGCTGTTCTACACTTAATCTATCACAGCTATCCATGTACTAATCCAGCCATGTCAGAAAGAAGTGGCCATTTATTTTCTTGTTATAAAAATGACCAAGTATTTTGGGTTAGCCTGGCATTCTTCTTCTGCTCCCAAGACACAGCCCCTTTCTGATGTAGATTTGTGTACATTTGTGTATGTTCACAGTCTGGTAGCAAGGTGGCTGGGAAGAGTGTATATTGTAGGTGTTGTGTTGTAAATAACCCATGTGCTGCAGGCAGCAGACAGTGATCATATAAATCACAATCATCTAGGGCAATTAGGCCTAGAACCCTAATCCTTCAGTTCCAAAAGCACAGGCCTCTTCCACTTGAGGTAAAGGGGAAAAAAATCACACAGCATCACACACACACACACAACCAGCATCTTACAGTGGCACAAAGTTTACTTACTTCTGGAAGAGGCTAGGGAACTGCAGCACAGATGCAGCTGCCAGGACTCCCACAACATCACCCTCTTCCACCTCTGGTTCAGTACTGTATAAATTCTTGAGTGCTATAGCAAAGGCTTCACAATGCAATATACAAACAAACAAAAAAACCTTCAGCATTAGGTTGTGCTTTCCTTTAAAATGCGGGCGGCTGCTGCACAAAGGATACGGCCCGTCTCCTGGTCAGTGTAGATAGTAAATTATTCGCTGAGACCACATGGTGGGGAAAAGTTCTAGTGTAGGCAAAGCCTTACTGTTAGCTTCATGCTCAGTTCAGTTAATGCTCAGAGACTAACCCTGGGCTTACAACCACAACCCAAGAATCTGGCAGTGCCCCTGAATGGTGAAAAGTCCCAGAAACACCAGTGCCGAGACCTTTAGTGGAAGATACTGAAAAAAAGTCCTTTGAATTTTTCAGCAAATAAATGTCATAACCCAGCTGCCCTTCCTGAGAGAGATGGTTTGCATGCTTTCTCAACATAACTGCAAATAAGTGAGATCTAGGCTATAAAATAAGCATAGGCTGCTCTACGATAAAATTAACTCCTATGCATTGGGCTTGTACAAACCTATGTGCTGCTCCTGCTTAAATGGGATTTAAGTGGTGGATTGTCCTTATGCTGGCCCTCTGCACAGGCATGAGTTTGACTGCTAGCATATAAAATGCCACCCCCACTCCATGGCTCAACAGCGAGTATGTCTGGTCTGATTGGCAGGGGATAGACAAGCCCTGGGGTCTTGAAAGGAGCAGGAGAGGTTAGCCCATCCCTTTTCCCTGCTACCCCATTAAAGTTAAAATTGATAATGTTGGGGTCTGCCACTTTAAATTCTATCCCTGTGTCTGCATTCCGTTCTCATGTGTGTCCTGATCAATGGGCCAAATGTCAGTATCAGAAATCTCCCTAAAAACAAACATTCTAACAAAATAACAAATGCTTCTTTATATTGACATTTCAGAAGTGTCCAAATAAGAAATCTGGTTTTATTTTTGTCCCCCATAGAGCACAAAGACTTAATTTGATGTAGGAATGTCGCGGACGCAGTGAAATATCCTGTTTGCATTTGTGGTGATAGTCACTATCTAAAAGACAATTTGCCATCTCTACATTACCAATTCTAGTGACTTCTGGGTCCTGAACATCCAATGAAATGATGATCTTTTTCATTTTTGACTTCTCTTTGCCAAGTGCCTTAGTTTTCTGAGCAGCCGGGTTGGACTGTTTATTGTGTTTGCCTTCTACCAAGAAACAAATTTGAATATACATGAAGATTTCATATGCGACTTGTGGTATTGTATTCACAGTACACATTCTAGAATACTTTGCTACACAACTCACTTTGGCAACCAATAAATAATTCCTGCTTAGGTGTAATACACAAAGAATGAGATATTTCTCCTCCATCAGAATTGGCACCCGTCTTTGGCAATCTCAACAGAGAAGCCAAGAGACCATGGAAACTGAGTTATCCTGGCAGTGGTCCTTCCAAAATCAGGTTAAGGAGATATTGGCCATAAGCTGTAGAATTTCCATTAACTTCAGTGGACTATGGGTTAGGTTCCATGTTTTTATTGCCATGCAGAACAGACTAGGAAAAGCTATCATGAGTCTGTGTCCACTCATTTCTCTCCTGTAGAGGAATTAACCCAGAAGTCCAACCCCTTCAGGAGCACTCAGAAGTCAGGACAGATCCATGTGACAAACTGTATTGACTGATAACTCGGCATTGTCCTTGAGAGAACCAAACCTTAATTATAGGAGATTAAAACCAACTTGGTTTCTTATTAATGTTATTAAAAGGTGGGTAGAAAGCTGGCTAGATTGTCGGGCTCAACGGGTAGTGATCAATGGCTCCATGTCTAGTTGGCAGCCGGTATCAAGTGGAGTGCCCCAAGGGTCGGTCCTGGGGCCGGTTTTGTTCAATATCTTCATAAATGATCTGGAGGATGGTGTGGATTGCACTCTCAGCAAATTTGCGGATGATACTAAACTGGGAGGAGTGGTAGATACGCTGGAGGGGAGGGATAGGATACGGAAGGACCTAGACAAATTGGAGGATTGGGCCAAAAGAAATCTGATGAGGTTCAATAAGGATAAGTGCAGGGTCCTGCACTTAGGACAGAAGAACCCAATGCACAGCTACAGACTAGGGACCGAATGGCTAGGCAGCAGTTCTGCGGAAAAGGACCTAGGGGTGACAGTGGATGAGAAGCTGGATATGAGTCAGCAGTGTGCTCTTGTTGCCAAGAAGGCCAATGGCATTTTGGGATGTATAAGTAGGGGCATAGCGAGCAGATCGAGGGACGTGATCGTTCCCCTCTATTCGACATTGGTGAGGCCTCATCTGGAGTACTGTGTCCAGTTTTGGGCCCCACACAGAAGGATGTGGATAAATTGGAGAGAGTCCAGTGAAGGGCAACAAAAATGATTAGGGGTCTGGAACACATGACTTATGAGGAGAGGCTGAGGGAGCTGGGAATGTTTAGCCTGCAGAAGAGAAGAATGAGGGGGGATTTGATAGCTGCTTTCAACTACCTGAAAGGGGGTTCCAAAGAGGATGGCTCTAGACTGTTCTCAATGGTAGCAGATGACAGAACGAGGAGTAATGGTCTCAAGTTGCAGTGGGGGAGGTTTAGTTTGGATATTAGGAAAAACTTTTTCACTAAGAGGGTGGTGAAACACTGGAATGCGTTACCTAGGGAGGTGGTAGAATCTCCTTCCTTAGAGGTTTTTAAGGTCAGGCTTGACAAAGCCCTGGCTGGGATGATTTAACTGGGAATTGGTCCTGCTTCGAGCAGGGGGTTGGACTAGATGACCTTCTGGGGTCCCTTCCAACCCTGATATTCTATGATTCTATGATTCTAATCTTCTCCTCTCCAAGACAACACCACAAGACTTCTGAATTTTTTCATTAGGCACTACTAAGAATACCTTTTTTGCTTTTGTGCTGGCTTTCCAAATCATTTATGTTCACTGGCTCTACTGCAGAAATTAAAAGCTGTGACAGCGTCTTGGATTTAAATAAATAGATACGATGAAGCTCCCATAAGAAGCCCAGGCACTCCAAGGCCACATCTAAAGAGACAGAATAGTTGGGTAATTATAACACTTGTGTTAAAATTCAGATTCTGATCCTAGTTACACCAGTGAGAATGTGGAGTAACTCCATGGAGCATTTTTTATTCAGATCATTATTTCTGTGACAGTATTTATCTGAGATGACCTCACCCGGTTCCATATCTTCTGTCATCTTCTGCGTGTGGGAAAAGATGACTTCTTTTGTGCAGGCTTGATTGGAGTGTACCCTCAAAGAAGAAAAGTTGAGGCAAAACCAACATTAAACATATTTATACATATTTCTCCTCTTGGTTTTTTTTTTTAGGCTAGTATAAAAAGACATAAGAAACATTTGTTACCTCTCCAGCTCATCGCCGTTCTGAGATTGTGGTGATAAACGTGGGCAATGGTCTTTTGTTTCAAGTTCCAGATCCGATGTCTGAATCTTTGGTTCATCAGACAGGGACACAGGTGTGTCAGCTGAAGAATTAAGGAAAGCACATTTCCTTATTATTGACTCAATGTATGTTGGGTAGGAAAATCCCAGGCAATGTCAGTTTAGCAAAACAAGACTTTTTTCCCACTCAGGAAAAATAGTTGGATTGATCACATTGTTACTTAAGAACTCAAAGGGTTGAGTTCTTGATTCACAATTACAGGCTCTTTACAGTTTTCACATCATTCACAGAGGAAAATAATACTTTACTATCTTGTCAGAATTCAAATATAGCATGATTAGGGCTCCTATGTGCTATAGTAAAACAAATAATATTCTTGGGGTGAAGATGGCTAAGGCACGAGTATGGGGAGTTCAGTTCAATTCCTGGCTCTGCTAAACACATCCTTGGCTGCTCTTAGGCAAATCACTTAGGCCTTGATTTAGCAAAGCATTTAAACCCCATCTTAATTTTAAGCCCAGGATTAAAGCCCATGGACTTCAATAGGATTTAAAAATGTGTCTAAAGTGAAGGACATGCATAAGTGCATTGTTAAATAGGACTTTGCACTGCCTAAAAGAGCTTTGCCAAACTGGAGTGTAAAAAAAAAAAAATCTATCCTTGCCTCAGTTTCCCCATAATGAAATGGGAATAATGGTCTAATTAACTGGCCATAGGGCACAGTTGTAGTTCCAACTAGTGAAGGAGAGTAACAACTGTGAGCTTTTAGGCAGCTGCAGCTTTGCCACCATTCTTGCCCAACCTCAAAGGTGTATTGTGTGGCTAAGTTCATTGCTATGTAAAGCACTGTACAATGCAAAGTATTATTTACCACTGTATTTCTAGATAACTAAATCCTCTCTGCATTGACTTATAGCTGAAAACCCATGTCTCTGATGCGAATTGTACCTGTACTTTTAGTTTTGCCAGGGATTAGGCCTTTTTGCGGACCTATGGGTTAATAATGGCTTCACCTAAATGCACTGATAATCTTTTAGGAAGGGACCCTTAAAAGATTTGTTCAAACACGTTGCCATGTGATGAAAGACAGCTGTGACTAGGGCTGTTACAGTGGTTCAGATACCAACACAGAACTCCGTCCTCACAAAAAAAACCTTTCCCCCAGAACTGGAACCTCTTTTGAGGTTCTGAGGTGCTCAGCTACTGCGCCACCCAAAGCTCCCTCTTGGCTGGGGATCCACTCCCTTGGTCTGCAGCTGCAAAACCAGAAATGCTTTGCTGGGCTCTTTTGCTGCTGTCGAGTCTCTGAATGCTCCAGAAGGCTGTTGTTAGATCTGTTCACCATCTCTGGTCTTTGCTCCTAAATACTTTAGTGTTTAAATGGACAGCAGCAGCATTTCTGTGTCTCATTGCCAACGCCAAACATGCAAAATCAAGTCCGTTCCAAAAAGGATGAGACTGGCCTTTTTTTTTTTAAGAAAGATTTTTTTAAAAAATAATAAATTTGGAGTTTTTTTCTTTGATGTCTGGTTTTTGAGTTTTTACAGTACAGGTGGTCACATTTTCAAGCTCTTCCTTGCAACCACAAGAATTAGAAACATATTTTTTTTAATGAAAGCTGAGACTCTCGTGTACTCGGTTGTCTCCAGAAATTGGGGCTTTAAGTCACACAGCAAATATGCAAAACTCACAATAACATTGCGAGAGCCAGCAACATTGCGTTGCTGCAGAACGAGAGGGTAAGGAAGCCATCTGCCTCCAGAAGAACAGCCCTACAGAGGTTGGGGAGGGAAGTGTGCACCAGCTGGTATGTCAAAGACATCACATCTATTGCTCAGCTCTAGCAGTAGGTTTACAGGCCAATTCTGAACATCCAAAGAAGGAGAAGGGATCAATTGGCTGGTTCCAAACATCTAGGAGGGTGTATAACAGCCATCTATTCATCCCTGGAATAATAGACTAGATCTGAAGGTGGTGGTTGATCGGATGGATTTTCCCCAAGTACCAAGTGGCACCCAGTTGCCGTGGGTTTTAGTTGGGAGGATGGGGGACTCTAAGTTCAAATCCAAACTTACCCAAAGTTCAGGAGTGTTTGGAGTGGAGATTTTCTTGTGGGCACATTTCTATTGAAAATGCATGAGAAATAGCAAATCATGCTTTCTCCTGTCTCCCTACCTGTCATCATCCTCTTCAGGGTCTCGTTGAGGCAGACTCTGAAAGCCTTATTGGCTTGTGCGGTTCCTAAGAGATCACAGCTTAGGCTGTAAGGGAACTGCCAGCGATTGGTGAAACCAGCTTGTATGCGGAAGTAACGTCTCAAGGGCAATGGAGCCTTAAACAAACATAACGATAAATCTTTGTAATACGTGTTTCTCAAGGTCTGGGTTTCTGCACCAAGAGTGTTCTTGGAGCACAGAAGCAAGCACTCTATCAAGTCAAAGCTACAATATGTACACCAGTCATCACTTCTCAGAATGGAGATGGGTGAAAACCAGAATTATGTAGTAGCTTCTCTTCCCTGACCTAGAGGTTTGGGAGATCTGATCAGATAGGACCCACATATACCACACTAGTCTTGGTTTTACTAAGCCAATACCCATCTGAAAAAGTTATGCAAACCCACCTTACTTAGAGTCTCTCTCTGACTTCTAAACTCAGTTCTTATCCCAATCAAAATTCCACTACAGGCATTGACATTCACTTGGCTTCATAACAAAAGCATAAAAAAATGCACATTTAATTTAGTTACTGTGTGAAACAATAAATTGGCCCTGGGTCACTGGTAATATATGTGAATCTTCTGATATGCTTAGGCTGAATTCTGAGATTATAACAAAACTTGAAACTAGAGGCCTTTCAAGGTCATAACAGACATTCTGCATTGCTCCAGTTATTGCCACACTTATTTACTTGCACCATTCTCTTACCCTGCTTTCTGCAAATTCAATGGGAATTTTATACATGTATGGTAGAAAGAGCAAAATATTGGCGAGAAGTGTTGATTGGGTCTGAAAAGAAAATTTTGCCCTTAGTACAAACATGTATATGCTTATATGAGAATTATTCCAAGATTTTCTCTAAGATGGCTTTGCCTTTTTCACTGTTTGATTTATGCTGTTTGGAGGTGTACTTATTTAACTATTAGTGATCAAAATGAAATAATTTGGTAGGCTGGTAAATTATTTTGTACCTCACTGGATGGAAGGTTGGATTTGTGGGCACTTGATGGTGCATTGGGCCCACAAACAGGCAGTGGAGTGACAGGCAGGTTGCAGCTGGGCTTTAGGGACAAAGCTGTCCGTCTTTGATGGTATGGGAAGAGGAACATGTTGTGGGGGATACTTACATTCATCTACTGTACTGATTATTGCTTTAGGGAAGAATGATCTTTGTTGAGGCTTGCACTGAGGTGAATTTGAGAGTCAGGATTTAGCAGGAATGCTGGTTGGATGCGGGCCAGTGGTGTCAGACATAAAGGAGGTTTGGTTTGAAATGCTTGCAAGGCAGCTAGGACAGGAAGCTGTCAAATCTCCTTATGTGGATCATGTCTGGAGAAGTGTGAACCAGGACATCGCTACAGTCTTATTGGACACAGGTGATACAATCACTGCATGCAGGAAAATCAGGTACAATGGTCTTGAGCACTACAGGGAAACTGGGCTCATTTATCAAACATGGAGGCCAATTTGTGGTTAGGAGAACTTAGAGATTGGATTGATGGAAGGCAGATACCAGGCACTGGGTGGAGGAACACGCCAAGCTAATTGCTGGCATCCCAGTGACCGTGCAGGTGAGATGCTCAAGGGTGTTCTCAGAGACAAGCATGGATGAAAGACCCTGGAGAGGACTGGTGGACTCTGTTAGCCTGGAGGAAGAAAGAGACCCCTTAAATTTTCATTGACTGAGGTGCTGTCAACCCTCCTCACAGAAAGGATCCAAAGGTGGGCTGAATTGTAGGGATTGGGTTGAATATATATTTAGTAAGAGGCCATTTACGAGGCCAGAGGGTAGTTTAGACCTCCCTATTAAAGTTAAAGCATAATAAAATGATGGCTTTCGGGCTTTGAAACCTACCCCTGCACCATTTCTGCATTTGCAGATCAATGGCACTTTGAATCTCATCAACTTCACAACTCCAAAAAGCTGGAGTGAAATCTGCAATCTTTGCCACCTAATTATCCTGTGTCACAATGGATTCGCCTTTAAGAACTGAATTACAATTACTACAGTTCTAGGGTGTCTATTGTTTTCAGGAGCCTGCCTATACAACAGTAAATACATATGTGTAACTCCCATTAGCATTATTGGTAGTTATCCTCATATATATGCTATCAATGAGAGAATAGATCATAGTCTTCAGTGCTTATAGCTACAAAAATCAATAACTGTCATATGTTTGGGAGTGACAGTTTAGAGATTCTTATGCTATTTAGACGTTTTAACTCTAACAAGACATAGGCATCAATCTGAAGATATTATACCTACCTTGGATATTTTCTTTTCACTTGGGGAAAGTCCTCCCAGGGCTGCAAAAGGGACTGAGAGCAAATAGCTGAGAGATAACGGAACACAGTTAAAATTTCAAAAAAACAACAACAACAACAAAAAACCTCTGCAATGGTTCTGTTCATGTCAGTAAAGCATGAGACCAAAACTAGATTTTAAAAATTCGTAACGTTCTTCACATTCTCTCTACTAGAGAAGGATCAAATTCTACCCTTTGATTTGGGTGCGCAATTCCCAGGGAATTAATGGGAAATGCATTGCCAGTTCTGAAGACAGAATTTGACCATTTCATATTTAAAATCTATGGGCCCTGGGATGCTCAGCACCTTTGAAAGTGAGATCGTGGAGGTCTCAGATTGAGGCACAATGAATTAGTGAGCACATTTGAAAATTCGGCCTTAACTTTGTGCCTTGGTTTCCACAGCTATACAATGGGGATATTTTCCTCCCAGTGCGGTTTTTTTTAGGCTAAATTCAGTAATGGCTGCAGAGCCCTAGAAGCCCCGTAGATAAAAGGAGGAAAATGCGAGTATGTGAGACGTCAGAAGGAAGTTTTCCTGCAGCATGCATGTATCAGTTGCATAGTGTTGCAGGAATCATTTGAAAACAAAAGTCAATTCTGTGAGATGGGAAGTGATCTCTCTTATTAGACAAGGAATCATCATTCAGCAGGAAATCTCACTGCTCCTTTCAAATATATCTGAAAACATTCACTCATACTTACCAATCTGCTGGTTTAGTATCTAATGAAGGAATCTTGGGAACAAAAGTAGTAAACTGTGCTAACTCTAGTGATTTCTGACTGGAGACTAAACCAGCAGTAGTCTTTAAATTCGCCATGATGAATGCTGTTAATAATGGTAAACTTTCTTATGTATTGCTGGTCTTAAACGCAGCTGGGGAGGGTTGGGGACTAGCTGCAGAAGGATCACAGCCCCCTTCCCCTGCCATCCACTGCCTTGCAGTTCTTCTAGACAGGCTATTGCATCATGTTTCCATGGAAGACACAAGACACAGTCTGTATTGGAACACAAGGGACCGTTCTAGTGGTCATCAGACGCAGACAGTTTGTTACTATGACAAGTTCTTCCTATTATGACATCATGAAATCCTTGAAGAAATGATGTATAAAGCATCCTGCAGCTACATTGTAATAGAAACATCCCCATTTGATAATTCCCCATTGACAACTAGTATTTGAGATGTCATTTATCCAGTTCTTAATCCATTTAATGTGTGGTTTTTTATATGATATAGACCTAACTTTTAAAATCAAAAAGCGTTACAGAAGTCGATGTACATCACATCTCTGCAGTTATCTTTTATCAATCAAACTTGTAATTTCAAAGAAGGCAATCAGGTTTGACAAGACTGTTTTCCATAAAACTCTGTTGAGTAGCATTAATTATATTCCTACCCTTTAATTCTTTATTGAATCATTCCTCAGCTTTTCCATTATTTTGTCTGGGACTGATGTCAGACTAAGTGGCCTATAGTTACCTGTACCTATGCATTGCATCAGAAGAACTGTGCTCGCTACATCCACATGTAAATGCTATTACAGCTAACTTAGCTCTAGCATAGTTATTATGAATAGTGTGGACAGAAATAAGAACAAGAGTAGCCCAGCTGTGCTAGAGACTAATCCTCCCTTGATAGCTGATGTACATTTTTACAAAATGGCCCAGATACTAGTATTATGGATCACAACTGGGAGGCTGCATGTCTGTATAATGTGAAGTCTCTGGATGGGTTGTCAACTGTAGGGACTGAACCCAAAACCCTATGGATCAAAAAGTATAAATCTCTACTGCCTGAACAAAAAGACTGAGTTCTTAGCTTAAAGCCAGTAGCACAGTCCACCATTAGAAGAGACAAAGAGGCAGCATGGGTTACACTCACACTGAAACAGCCTTACAGCAGAATATTTAAGCACAGATACTGATTGACCCAAGAGCTGCATACAAGTTCTTATTTCATTCGCTACCAAACAATGGTTTGAAATTGAAACTTTATGTGGAAAATGTTCACATAAAAGAAACTGAACTCCACTATACGTTCAGTTCCCAAATCCCTGGATGGCAGTTTAGATACGCACCATCATTAAAATCCACAGTCTATTTTTAAGTACTCCCCTTTAATATAGATATTAAAAGTCAGAAGCCTCCAGAGTTTCTTATTCCACATCAAGAACTAGAGACCAATCCTGAAGTTTGCTTGTAGTTGCAGGAAAATCTAAGGATGAAGCAAAGTCAACATAGATTTATAAATTCTTACAGGTGTGTTTGTCTCACAAATTAGACCAAAATTTTAAGCCTTTTTTAAAATCACACACATTTTAGAAAGACTTAATAGTAATAGGTATTTCCTGATTTTCTTTTTTCAATTTTTTATGTGGATTGAAATATTCTACTGCAGCCTTGAATCAAAAGATTTCAGTATTGAGCCAGTCTGAGTGCTTGAAACTCTTTAGAAAATGACTGCAATCAAAGGGAAACTAATTTACAGGGAAAGGGAGTGAAAGCTGTAGGGTTTGTCCATTAAGCAAAGGTTTGATTGGGGTTTGCCATTCTTACAGATGGTTACATTCTGGGAATCTGTGTCCCAGAAATACCATTCCAGAGTATGGATTCTTTTCATTGGGAGGCAGACATTGCCTGCCCACCTACTCCTCTCCAGAAGGTCCATTTAGTCACAACAGTCTCACCATCTCTGAAGAGACTGGGAAAATGAGGAAGCCCAGTCTCTGCTTCTAGTGACCAAAGGAGATGAACAAAGGAGATTTGGGGTATGTCTAAACTGCAAAAAAAAGACCCGCAGCATCAAGTCTCAGAGTCTGGGTCAACTGACTTGGCTCGCACTACAGAGCTAAAAATAGTAGTGTAGATATTTGAGTTCTGGCTGGAACCCATGGTCTGAAACCTGGTGAGGGGGGTGGATCTCAGAGCCCAGGATCCAGCCCAACGCTGAATGTCTACACTACGATTTTTAGCCCCATAGTATGAGCCCCTCAAGATGAAGTCTGATGACCTGAGCTCTGAAACTCACTGCCATTGGTCTTTTTTCACAGTGTAGACATTCCATTTTGGTCTACTACCATAACAGGTAGAGATAAATGAGTGAGTCCACAAGAACCCACCTAGCCACTCCCACCTCCCAGGGAGTAGCCATAGATCTCTAAGGTAATGAAGGTCAGAGGCTAGGAGTAAAACCAAACCAAATTATTGTTCCAACGGATCGCATCTTTGGACTCTCACTTTCCGGAAAGCAAGAATCAATTCCCATAATCAACCCCCAGCCCATTCATCCCCATGGCCTTTCAACATTTTGGGAGGAAGAATTAGCATCCCTAACAGTCAGAAACGGGTAGACAAACTTGATCCTAGATGAGGAAAAAACTGGATGAAGTCCCTTATGTTTTACTTTTCATAAGACCAGCCCTGCACACAGAAGTTTTAGAACACTTCCCTGCCCATTTTCTCTGGATGGCAAATATTGACTTTTAGTGTCTGGTCTCACTGTATTCTGAATGGAGATCAATTTTATATGGATTTTGGGACTCTTCTCCCCACCACTAACTCAGTCAATGTCTATATCTAAAATCTTTTTAAGACATCTCTTAAACGCTCACTCCACAGACATCATCCATCATTTATTTATTTATATAGATAAACAGGTTTAACATATATATTTAATTTCCAGTATTACAAATGTTACAAATTACAGTATTACAAATTAAATGTTACATGTATATAAAGGAAAATATGGTCCTTTAATGCTGAATAGTAGCCACTGAAGGAACTATCAGGTAGATCCAACTTGGCTAAAGGGCCTTCCCCAAATGCTAGCTTCAGCTGTTGGGTGAAAGGCAGCATGTATCCGAAGAATTAGCAATCTCCCCTTTCGTGCAATTTTTACAACTAACCACTACATACTTTTTTTTTCTTTTCTTTACAATATTCAAAGAATATATCCTGTTAAGCAATGTAATCAGTAGGGATTCTCTCAAGACATCTTAGCAGAGGAAGTGATTGGCAATTCCAGTCTAAAGATGCAGTTTTATTAACTAAGAAACATTATTAGACGCTGCACACATTTTATTCTCTCATTAAATTAAAAGTATGTAATGTAGAAAGACACTACTTCTGACCACAGTTTCACTATTACAGAACTGTCTGTAATAAAGACAATAAATATTTAGCAGAATAAACAGTTTCAAGGAGCTGGATCAAAGTAATTCAAGCTAATAATAAAATGAAAAAACCCTGCTGATTTGCTAAATACCCTTTTATACATATTAGATTACATTTGTCTGAATAGTCTTAGTAAATACTCTCAGCTGAGTTCCTTTGTGTTGCTGCAATCTTATTATTATTCAATATTTCTATTAAGGTGGCTCCCAGGAGCCGTAGTCATAGACCAGTCTCTGCCCCAAAGAGCTTACAATCTAAATATAAGACAAAAAACAACAGATGGGATACAGACAGATGGGCGAGTACAAGGAAACAATTCGATAACATTGGTCTGCATAATCAGCAATACTTTCAAAGCAGATCAGAGTTACACTATATCCTGAAGATATAGCAGCGTCAGCAATTTTATGTAAAGCAGCAATTAAGTCAAATGGATTTTACAGCCATCCTAAACAAAACGAAGGGAGTTTTGTAGATGCCTGCAGACTCCAAAGAAAAAGTTATTGTCTTGCAATGATTTTCAACAAATTACTGAAGAACCAAAACTGGAAATCTAGTGAATTTGTAATTGTATTGTGAGTACAGTTGCATTTGTCTAGTGAGTTCCATAAACACAAACACCAGGTTTTTTTCAATGATATTGTAAAGTTAGATCTCTAAATCCATATTAAAAATATACCCTCATTTAGCTATAGCAATTGGACTTGAAGCAGAAATTAACTCAGCGAAGTCCTATGACCTGTGTTATGCAGATGGTCAGACCAGAAGATTACAATGGTCCCTTCTGGCCTTAAAAAGCTATGAATATTAAACATAAATTAAGATATTTAGGTTGCTATGGAGCACACAATAGTTGAACTACTACTAATGCCTGCTGTTTATCTAGTGCCTTTCATCTTGAATGACCCGAAGTGCTTTATGCTTTACTGTACAAGCAAATACACAAATTATTATAGTTTTGCTCCTGTTCCTATTGAAGTCAATTAGAGGAGAATCAGGCTCTATTTACAAGGATCACTCCACACATTATTAAAATACCTACATTTAGGACAGGAAGCAAAGAATACTATATCCAATTGAAATCACAGAGGCCATTTAGATAAGCAGAATGTCATTACTCAAGTTGTAATTTGGCTAGGACACTGGGATTAACTCCACTATCCTTAAATCTAGCAACAGAGTAAGTTGATCTTTTGGAAGGAAGCCCACCAGTTGACAACCATTTTGCAGATTAATGTTGTTTTGCTGTTTCATAGCAAGGTTCTCAGATTGTCACACTGGTCGACAGAAAATATCCATAATGTAGAATCTTTTCATACATTGTTTCTCCTCTCCTCAACTTTGGTTTGAATGATTCATGTTAATGATAATGATGAACATTCTTTGAAGGATTCTTAGATACATTATGGTGTATTAGATTTTTTCAATTACTTTTTGAAATTTTCAGTTTGTTTTTTAATTTACTTATGCCAACAATGCAAAATCATTTCGAACAAGTAAATCCTTCTTTACCATGCTACAAGGCTGCTACTTGCAGCTAAGGTGGTGGGTTTTTTTCTAGGTATAATATCACATTAATGTATAAAAGTTCTGTAATAATGTATATGTTCCAGTGGAACACTATATATTATCCCTAGAAGCTCCTTAGGCTAAAGAGGGGGTAGGAGAGGGAGGTTGCCTACACTGTTAAGTCACAGTATAATCTATATCCGCCACTGTACATTTCCTTTGAACCTCCATCTTTTCATGCCAGACTTAACTACTCCCTTTCAGATATCTCTAACCTCCACTAATTGTTGTATTATATGTGAGCAACATTCTTAGGACTAGTTAGTCATTTTTTCTAAAAAGGCAGCCTTGTAGCGTGGGTTTACTGGGGTTTTGTTTTGTTTTTCACTTCAAGTTAAACAGCAGATGCCACAACACTGCAGAGACAAGGAGCGATAAGTGGCTTATGGAGATGGTGTTTCTTGAACCCAGGCTTTTGGCATTACAGTTGTTTGAATAACAACAGTGAACGCTCACTCCAGGTGCTTTGGATCCATCCCTTCTTGCCCGTTCACAGAATGATTTGAATGAACAGGACTTCATAACACCACCTACAACAGAGCCACATTTAATCCAAAACATATCAAGATGTTCAAGTTTGCCTACTTGTTTCACTGTCTTATTAACATGAATCTAAACATCCAATGATCAAAGGTAATGAAGAGATGAGCATCATAAGAAGCAATCATTTTGATGCTATGGCATTTTTATAAGTCTGAGTTTATAAGCATAAATTAATTAATTCGAACACTTGTTATTTTATTTCATCTACAATAATGCACATCTACATGGTGCATTATTATAGAGCATTAATAAGAAGAATTTAATGGCTACCTATATTACTATTTGTCACATTTCTGCTAATCCATACACGATAAGAGTTAAGATTTATTAACAGAACTTTTAAAAAAAGAGCATATGTTTAACTACCTATATTTTCTCATCATCTCACGACTAGCCTCTTCTACCAAATTGGTAATTTAATTCTCACAGGTATCTCTTGACAGAAATTAATACATTTGATACTTTTTGGTTACAATTTTGCAGCTACTTACTTGCTTGTCCTCTTATGACTGCACATGCATCTGAGAGCCCTGGACATTGCTGAGTTCCTTGTCTGTTACATTCTTCATCACTAGAACCTACACAAGTATAACATTGCAGTGCTTCACCTGTCATTAAGAAAAATTACTTTACATAGGTATTGCTCCTGAACTTGTTAAGATATTTTAAAAGCAACTGTTCAATTTCTTGGTTTTATTTCTATCTGAAGCAAACACTGAAAACGGCTAATTTAGTTACACTGAACTTTTAACTTACAATGTGTCTAAGGATTTTTCAAAATCCAATCAAGTTTTATTTGTCAGATTTGGATCTCAAGATAGCTTTTAAAGACATACAATGCATACATTGCTTTGGTTTTGGTATTTTGCACATAATGAGATATCTAAGATTATTTAATGTACTGTAATTGGCATCACACCTTTTTGTACAGTTAGGAAACAGATTCCACTAAAACAAACTGGAAGTATAACGTATTTTTTCATCACTGTCTTCTTCAGTTTACAGTACTGTGAATAGAATACACACCTGAGATCTATAAACACCTACCTGTCACGATGATACTAAATAATGATACTAACTAAGGGCTAATTTTCTCCTAAAGTATCTAATTCATTTGAAATATTATGATTCATTCCTCCCAGTACTAATCCAAAGATAAACTGTGCGGTAGTTTTAAAGGTAAGCATCAATTTGATAAGCACTTTAAACAACTGAATTAAAACTTGCAAACACAAGCAGGTGCTCTCGCTGTCCACTGGGAAACATGTATTAAAAATCTATTAGAAGAAAGATTGTATTTTACAATAATTATGTTAGATAAAATTCGGCTCTGTTATCCACATTAACAAACTAATTTGATAGCATACAAAACCAACGGAAAATCAAGACTGGCAAAGATTAATGACAAAGATGCTGAACTCTTTGCATGTGTCTGATATCAGAGACTATAAACAGAATTAGCTGAAATTACTTACTTTTGATTACAAAAAGCAAGCTGAGAAGAACCAGGCTGAAGATTGTCTTCATCATGGATATCCAAGAGATGCACCATTAGACAAAGAAAGCAGTTTGTCTGTCATTAAAATCCTAATGCTTGTCTTACATACCTAATCCTCTATAGAGGATGACTTAGAGGATGAAGAGGTGTGCAGAATGCTACTTATCTAGCTTATTCTGGTTATACTTCTGACCAGATGTACTTGTCCATTTCCATATGGCAAATTCTTAAAGTAATATCAGGAAGAAAATGTATTCACTACTTACCCTAAATATACTTAATAGAAGCCATCTCATAAAAATAGATCCTGCAACATGTTACTCATATGAGTAGTCCCATTACACACCTGCAAAGGTGCTTTGCTGAGTCAGGATCAGAGTGCTCAGCACCTTGTAGGATTAAGGCTATGTGTACACGTCTACAGGGCCCAACTCTGCAAATACTTATGTACCTGAGTAACTTTACTCTTGTGAGCAGTCCCATTAAATACAATGGCACTGCTCATGTGAGTTAAGTTACTCATATGTGTATTACTTGAGCAGAAATGGCATTTCCCCTTACCACGTTTCTGGCATTACATGTAGAGAAAGCACCAAGTAAATAAAATCATGCTTATTTCCAAGTTTCAACGAAAAAATTTATTTACAATAGAGAATTTTATTTACGAGACATGCATTTTTTTTCATTTTTAATTTTATTTTACAAATCAGCAAATGCAGATCAAGTTTACACTCCTTAAGGCAAGAGTCCCCATGCAAGTAATACATGTTTATATTAAATCCAAAAGATATCCAACATGGGAACTCATGTACGAAGGGAAGGCTAGGATCAGCAACTTGTAATTTACTAGAGAACTTGACCATCTCCCTGATACAGGAACTTTGAGATCAACTTGCTATGAAATATACTATGAAAATGCAAACGATAGCAAGAAATTCTGATAGTCATCTTAGTACTGCATACAATTAAATCAACTTTATTTAGAAAGAAAATACAGTAGTGCATACGAAAAAGTGAAAATACAACCTGTCCACATCAATATATGGACATCAGTGTGCCAAAGGTCATATTGCACTCAATGTTGAAGTCCAGAAATTTGGTTAAAAGTTAGCTTTTCCCCATTTTGGCAATCAGTTCATCACAAATCTTTGTTAATTCTTCTATCTCTTTATTCTAAAAAACAAACAAAACAAATTAATAGTGCAAAAATATCTTTTAAAATATAAACATTTAAACAAATATAAACATAAGGCATCTTTTGCATTTATTATTATGTGATTTTAGGAAAAAAATCTTTTCCCCACTAATAAGAAAAGAAAGATAGAAATGGATAGTACTGCGATCAATGCAACAGTGTCAATTTAGCAGGTCTGGTGAAGACACGCTAAATTGACGGGAGAGTGCTCTCATATCGATTTGTATACACCACTTCCCTGAGAAGCGTAAGGGAAGTCCGCGGGAGAGTGTCTCCCATCGACACAGCGCAGTGTAGGCACCATGGTAAGCTGATCTGACTATGTCGACTTCAGTTATGTTATTCACATAACTGAAGAAGCGTAACTTAGATTGATTTACCATGGTAGTGTAGATCAGCCCTCGGCCTCTATTACCTCCCCCTCCCCATATGGTCTGGCAACACTGCCAAAGCATGGTTCTGCTCTGAAAAGTAGGTTGGGGTCCTAACTGACAGACGGCGAATAACTGTGACACTACTGGTTCTGTAAATCCCAATAAATATGCGTGACTTAAAAAAAGGATAAAAGCTGGTGCAAGTACATGATTTAAAAACAAAGTAATTGACAAACAAATAAAAAAATTAACATTCTACAGAATTAACCACAATTTCTGTGCATTAAAAAACCTTTTAGTGAAAAGGAAACAGATATAGCTTAATCAAAGTCTAACAGGAAAATATACAATTTGTAACCCAGCATATAACACAATGCATTTTATAATGAAGTATGTATGATACACGAAAATTTTCTTCTTCGATTTAGCCTTCAAATTATCATCATCATCATCATCATCATCGTGGGTCATTTTGTGATTCTAAATTTGTTCAGACAGGTTAACTGCATTAGCTAGAGCAGGGGTTCTCAAACTGGGGGTTGGGACCCCTCAGGGATTGCGAGGTTATTACGTGGGGGGTTGCGAGCTGTCAGCCTCCACCCCAAACCCTGCTTTGCCTCCAGCATTTATAATGGTGTTAAATATATAAAAACATTTTTTTAATTTATAAGGCGGTGTTGCACTCAGAGGCTTGCTGTGTGAAAGGGATCATCAGTACAAAAGTTTGAGAACCGCTGACCTAGAGCAACTGATGCTGGCAAACTGCATCACTGTAACTGAGTTTTAGTACAGAAATTCTTAAATTACCTTTTGTTCCAGTGTTCTTTCCAATGCATCCACTTTCAGCTGCTCTTTACGGAGACTGGCCTGATATGCTGCTTGTTCTTGTTGAGCCTTGCCTCGGACTTGTGCAATTTCAGCATTGGCTCTATAGAAATACAGGTTTCTCTGGTGAATGTTAATTCTTGCAAAGGGGAGGACTAAGGCTAACGACAGCTAAAATAGATGTGGCGGATGAATGTGGTTGGGCAGTTGCTGGGCACCACTTTGAATGTGCCCTTGAAACTTTACAGCCACCTTTGACTAAGATAATAAGATAGTTCTATCTCCTTACTCCGGGCCTGCCTTGAATAGAGACTGTGAAACTCTTTTTATCAACAGTTTAATCCTGAGTTAACTGTTCTAGTGGAAATATCTCTTGTGTGTCTTAGTTCAGATAATTATCATAAGACTTAAACATAAGTGGGCGCTAGAAACACTTACTTGATCTTACCAAACTAGCAAAGAAACCCTCGGAAGCTGTCTGTCTTAGGAGGAGGCCCTTCATGTAGTCCATTTCATAGAGCACCATTATCATTAACCAAATGGCTTTGCTTTGTTCTCTGTGATCAGTTAATATAGTGTTGGTATTAGTGCTCACTTGTCACCATGGATTTGTCCCCCTCCCCCACAGAAAAAAAAAGAAGAAGAACTACTGGCGATTTATTAGTCCAGGCCCTCTCCATCACATATGAACATGAACTCCGTCAAGTAAAATACAGGCATACAGTGCTGCAAGTCATAAAATATTAGGCCTGTCTATTGAGGATGTTCCTGTAATCTAAACACCTGAAAGGGTAAACACTCAAACAATTACCTGTCCAGTTTTTCTTCAGCATGAACTTTGAGGGCTTGGTACCTCTGCTCCTCTTTCTTTACTCGTGATAAATACTCCTGTGCACATTTCTTTAACACTTCTTCATTCTGAAATGAGCAGATTGAAGTGTCAATGGCATATCAACAAACAAGGTGACAGTTTTCAGTCTGTGCTGGTGAAATTACAGGATTTAAACTCCTGTAGCAATATATGGCTACACGCACAAGTCATCTGAGGCAGTATTTTATGATCCAAAAAGTTACAATACTGCACTTCGTATGTTGTACTTGAGTGAAATTATTTGTTTTACAGGGTAGGGAGCCCCACTGCCCGAAGCCCTGTACAAACTTATAAGACATGGCCCTCAATCAGAAGAGCTTACAGGCGGAATTCCAACAACGCTAGTTATGCATGAGCCATCTCTTAATAAACAGATAATTCAAATCACCATTAACACAATATATATTGCATTTGCTGTGTAGCATGTATGAAGTTGTTCTTTTATAATACTCTAATACTTCTGGAGCTATTCCCTCATAATCAAGCATAAACACATACATACATACATACATCTCCTCCTCTCTCCCCCTCCCCCCCATTACAATCTAATGTCAATTTGTAACTTGGACAAATGACTCAAAACAATGACAGTAGCTAAAGGTAAGCAATGTTTGTATATACCTATAAGAGAGTTTCTCTAGTTTTTTGGAAGGAGGAGAGTTAAAACTTTGACTTACTTTCCGAAATCCCTCCAGAACCTCTTTCATTTTTTCATATCTCCTAAAAAGGTCTGCCAGAGATTTCTCCACAGAGTTCAGGTCTGCCAAAGCTTGTTCCTTCTCCACAATTAGCTGCTGGACAGTATGATGGGAGACAGATTTCTCTCTCTGTTCATCCTCTGCAATAAAAGCAAGAGTATGGAATGGGTTAAGAACACTGAATGACTATCACCTGTAGTTTTTATGATACTCTGCTGTGTAGCTTGTATTAATAGTTAAGTGTTTGTATTCAATCCAGAAAAGGCATTATACAGAGGCATAATCCTATGCTCAGTGTAATTTCTCTAGTTATAAATTTTACTTTTGATGTGAGAAACAAATGTGATCAGATCTTGACACTGATGATTTATATAAACTTTGAACTCAGTTGTTCACATTAAAGAAAGAGAGGTTGGATTCTCCCTTTTTGCACCAAAGAGGAGCTAACCGTAAATAAGTTAAATTTCTGCACTATATTGATATGTGGCATGCACTATTTGTAATGCTCAATCTTCATGCCTCCTGGCATAGTGATTAATCTAATACAAACTCCTGGCTTCATTTAATTACTCTTGAGAAAACAGGCCTTCAGTTTATGTAGAACTGAAATATGATTTTGCTGTGTATTGTAGCCAATGCAAGTCAGGAAACTTGGCACCAGATTTATATTTTCTAAGTTATCTGTATGATAAACATAGGAGTCAAATACAATGGCATCCTTTTTGATCTTCTCATCTCTGTAACTTCAAAACCAGGAATGAAGTCAAGGAAGAGCCTGATTCTATACAAAATATTCCACCACTCTTTTCTTCAAGTGAGGACTCAAGAGATAAACTGGCACCTCTTTGCAAATATAGACAGGAAGCTCTGATATTCTGTTTCTTAAAATGCTTCATTTTTCATACCACAAGCTACGATTCCAATGTTCCATATTTCAGAGTGCATTCTGAATAGTTACACATTGTAAAGAAAACACAACTGTGAAAGATAATTGTATACTGTTTTCTTAAGTCTGTTATGGAAGTTTAGATGAGGTAACAAGTTCTCTTGCAACTTTCCGAAGTGTTTTTTATACAAGCCATTTAGCCCTATTGTGTTTGCAAACATGGCAAAGAGTTCCATTTTTAATTTGAATTGAGGCTGTAGTTTGAAATAAACTTTTTGAAGTGCAGTTCAACTCGGAAACGTGACAACATAGAAATGGCACTCTCATACTCGGATCATCTTTCCTCCTGGGTATTCAGAGGTTTCTACTGCTTATTTTGTTAGTCCTGCTGATCCAATGCAGTTGAGAGAAAGTGAGCTGGTTTTCCATCTGGTCCATCAACTGAAAATGGTTTTCAAAGTTCCAATCAGTAAATTTGTGCAAACTCACTGATAGTACTGGCATTACACAAGTGTGGCTGAGGGCATAATTTGGCCTGCAGATTTGTTTTTGTTACGGGTGATGTATGAGATGCAAAACCAGAGTGGTTCTCATGGTGAATGAGCTGGTGTGGGAATTAGAATAACATTCTTTCACTTGTAAACTGTACGCATCAGATAAGGAGAAACCATTGAGAAACACTGAACCCCACAATACCATGTCACTTTGCAGAGTTTCCCTTTAATAAAATTTTAGAAATCATTGTTAAGAAATTCTACGTACTTATTTCAACTGTGATCTCTAAAAGAAATGCTGTGAATATCTACAGACACAAGGGAATAAAGGGAGAACCATTTCCATTTTTCATCCCTCATTTCTTTTCCCAGTCTTCTCAGGGGTCTTCTGCTGAAGTCCCATCATAATATTAGTTTTTATTTCTGTTTTGTTTTTTTAAGGATCACATGCCACTTAAGGGCCTGATCCTGAAACAGATCTGCAGGTACAGGCCCATTCTCCTGCACAAAATCTCACCTCCTTGTGATTCCATGCAAGAATAAGGGTCCATATGTGTGGAACTGTTGCAGGATCAATCCTTTACCATACACTTAAGTGGCAACTCAAAAACCCAAAATTTTGCCTTTTTTCAATGTCAGCAATCACACTAATCCCTACGATATTTCAGTGACTTCCTTCTCCTTCTGTCTCTACGGCAATCTGCACTGTAAAGAATTCACCACACACCTCTTCACATTCATAAAGGAAGTTCCTTTCCCTCCACCTCCTGGAATCTTGGCAGCTGCCCTATATCAAGAAGGGCTGGACCAGCTCCCACCAAAGCTGATCACCACCATCACTCTCTTCAGCTGGCCAGTGGAGATTAGAAGAGTGACATTTAGTGTTCACTTCATCTGCCTCATGTCTTGCATGCTGTCCCTGTCATGCCTTCATGCCAACATCTGGCCAGGTCCCAAACTTAGATCCCAAAGAAGGAGAGGAATTATTTAGGTGGTACAAGGATAAAATGATAAGGAAAATGTAGACTATCAGGACAAAGCTTCCTGACTGTGAGCTCTAGGAAACTTAAGAACAGTGTCCTAAGGGAAACGTTGAAAGCCCCATTGCCTGGGGCATTTTAAAAAGGGTTGGATGAAATGTGAATATACACTATGGAAACTAATCCAACATTTCCTGGGGTGAGACTGGAAGACCTAATAGATATTTTCCATTACTTAACTTCAGTGACTTCCCTGAGCAGTAGTACTGTGCAGCTAATAAACTGCCAGCAACATCCTAGTTAGATAATTATAAATAAATATTTATATACAAGCTTATATAATTCCTTAATTAAAATGGCGAACATCACTTGAACATGCTGTCCACAATTCACAAATAAGAAAATCCTCCTTTATACTTAGAAGTGATATTTTTATTGAAAGAGCCAGAGAAAAACAGATACTAGCGAAAGAAAGGTATCACCCAATATCTTTCAAACCAATTTTCAATCTCAGTTAACATTTGCATTATTTAATGGGGATGAGGCAAATACAAAGAATAAAAGCAAAAAAAAAAAAAAGAGCAATATGTCAAAGTTGGTGAAAAGCACTACTTACCAGGTTTGCCTGTTTATTTGTTTTGCAAGCAAATAGCAAGAAGCAAAAAAAAAAAAAAAAAAAAAATGGAAGCAAAATAGAAAATCAGGGAATTTGTTAGGAAAGCAGAAATAAATTAATGCTTAACAACCTGTAATGCAGAAAGCATACAATTCTTTTGTTTTTATAATGAGATTTTAAAAAACATCCTTTAATTTTGAAATATATGAATATATTTTTGGAGAGAAAATTACAAATACATTTCCATTGCAACAGTGAAAAGTAAACACAAAACAGACCTTTAGGGAAAAAATCATAGATGAATATGATGCTCACGAAAGCAAAGGACTATTGCTGAAATGCATCCTTCTACAAAGGGCCAGGACAAGTTAGCACTTGTTAATACTGCAGAGTAGTGAATTTTATAATGGAGAATTGACTTGAGCTCAACACAGTGAAAACAAGGGCAGTGCAAGCTTTTTTACACAGTTCATCTGCACTCCATCCTGATCTGCAACACTGTTACTAGTCCACTCTATGAGCCTCTCATGAACAGAGCATGCTGTGTGTGTGTACAAATGTGCAATAGGTGCTAAGGCAAACAAACTAATGAAAAAGAAAGCAAAGACATATGCAAAAAGGCACTAGTTCGGTATGGAGCTATGTATTGACAGCTACAGTGCTCTCACCCACACAATACAGATCACTGAACGGAACTACTTGGATGAGTTAAATAGAGCAATATTTGTCCCTACATGTATAAACTAGCAAATTTAGGACCTGCTCCCGCTGAAGTCAATGGTAAAATCCCCATTAATGGATTATATAGAGAGACAAGACATTCTAGAAAAGCTCTACTAGGACCTATTGACCTAATTGAATATTCCTTCCAAGGGATTAGAGAACTAGGTTCAGTTGTAATTAAGTCGACTTCTAGTAGTTGGCTTTATAAAGAGATCAGAAGGATTCAGTCATAAATAGAAACAATTCGGGTGAGTGTACTCATGTTGAAGTACACTATTTTCCTTATTTTGTTTTATCATTAAGGCAGCTTTGTTTGCAACAACAATGCACAGCTGGCTTTTCATGAATACAGGTATAGTATATTGCCAATCAGCTTTTTTTCTACTTGCTAGATGATTCTATTCCTTATTCAATTAAGTGAGCTCATCTTTATCCAAAATTAATAACGTAATTTAGAGCCATGTTTCTAAATAGCTGCTACAGATCCTGTTTTGACACAACTAGACACAGTTCAACAAGCATCATCAATTTGTCTGAATTCAAAGTATAAGGATCTTACTGTTTGCTCTGTGATCAGAGACCAGAAATTTTAATTATTCTTCATTTGTTGGAAATAATGATAAAGAAAAAGCTGCAGGTCCTTAGAATTTACTCCATAGTGACACTATAGTAACTCCCCACTTAACGTCCTCTCGCTTAATGTTGTTTCGATCTTACATCCCTGCTCAATTACAGAACATGCTCCATTTAAAATTGTGCAACGCTTCGCTATAACATCCTTTGGCTGCCTGCTTTGTCCACAGCTGGCAGCTCCCCTATTAGCTTCCCTACATCCCCTCCCCTGCCCACCAGCAGACCCTGGGGATCAGCACCTTCCCCCTCTTCCCTCAGCCTCCTGCCCGTGGCAATCAGCTAGCTTGTGGTGTTTTGGAGGGGGGTGGGGAGGGGCAAGGACTTGGAGCACAGGCTCCCCCTCCCTCCCAAATGCCACAAACCAGCTGATTGCTGCACGCGGAGTCCTTGGGGAGGGAGGTGGAGCCTGCATACCGTGTCCTCACTCCTCCCCCCTCCCTCCTGAATGTGCAAGCCAGCTGATTGCTGTGGGCAGGAGGAAGGGGGGAAGAGCAAGGACATGGCATGTGGAGTAAAGGGGGAAGGGGGGGAGAAGAGGCGGGTTAAGGGTGGGGGTTTGGGGGAAGGGGTGGAGTGGGCGGGCCGAGGGTTGAGTCCCCCGCTTCTGGTGCTTGCAGAGTAGGGGAAGCTGCCACTGCTGCTGCTCAACGTGCTTCTCCTAGCCTACAGCACCTTCAGCCTCCTTGCCTGCCTCACTGTCTCCAGTGCCAGTGGGCTGTGCCTGTGTGGGGTAAGGCGGGGGCACCTCTCAACTATAGGACTGTGCTGTATGTTTGTAAACACACAACATGTGCACACTAATCCCCCATACCCAGCCATTCACTGTTGCTTTATGGCCCAATGGCCCTGCTCGGGAATAGGACTCTACACAAAGTGTTTGCGAGGCTACCAGCTGCCTGCAAAGAAGCTGCAGGTGGTGCACAGCAGAGGCCCTGCCTTGCTGTCTTGCTACACTGATGATTGTAGTATTAAATTGCTTGTTTAAAATTGTTTAAAATGTATATAATGCCTTTTGTCTGGCAAAAAACAATTTCCCTGGAACCTAACCCCACCATTTACATTCATTCTTATGGGGAAATTGGATTCGCTTCACATCATTTCATTTAAAGTCGCATTTTTCAGGAACATAACTACAATGTTAAGTGAGGAGCTACTGTATTTCACAGACAGCAATTTCCATTCACCAAACATTACATAATATAAAATTGATACAGTGGATCAGTGAAAGGAGCTCAGGCATCCTAGTCATGGGTGCCTTAAGAGGCTACTTATAAAATAAATAGATAGGAGCAGCTTTGACTGGGAGGTACAGCTATTAAATTATATTTTATTTATAAATTTCAAACACTGAATGTTCATCTTCAGGCAAAGGCTAAAGTTTTTAACAACATAGTAAGCTGCAAACTGAAAAATTGTGTGTGCAGTTTAAAGTAAGCCATCTGTAATGGGCACCCATTTGCTATTACCTACAGTGTCCCTTTTCTATAAAATTCCTGTGCTGTACATTTTCTTGCATCAGTAATTAGGAGCCCTAGTCATGGACCAAGGTCCCTTTGTAAAGCTCCAAGCACTAACTGAACAAAAATTATGTCACACTGAAATCACTGTGTAAGTGGAAATAAGTAGTCCCATCCAACAGGTAGAAAATAAGGTGCTCTAAATAGCTTAAAAGTAGAACGTGAAATAGTAGTCACTGAAAAAGAGTATTTTGGTGGTTAACTATTCAAACTAGCTTGGGAGAAAAGGACAGCTGTAGTATCTGACCAAATGTACGGCCAGGTGAGACTGAAGAACTTTCTACGTTCCTGTGGTGGCAGTTTGTTCCTATGTGGAGGCTGAATACAGACTTAAGTATTGGAACATAAAAAATGGAAATATATCCTCAGCAGGGCTAGCTCTAGGTTTTTTGCCGCCCCAAGCAGAAAGCTGCCAAAACAAACAAAAATAAAAGGGGTGTGTGTGTGGGGGGCACAGAATGCCACCCCTTGAAAAGTGCCGCCCCAAGCATGTGCTTGGTTTGATGGTGCCTAGAGCCGGCCCTGATCCTCAGCCTCCCTGGCCATGTGCTACAAAACCTGAAAAAGAAGACCTATCTGGGACACTGGATGAAAATATTTGACATAGGGAAAAGCCAACTCAGTCCTGGGATAGATGAATCTTGGACATGAAACACAGGAAGCAATTTCAGATTGTATGAGAAATCAGCAAAGCCACATTTGGAAGACTCTAGTGCCTGATTCTCCACAGCACTGAGCCAGATTTATGCTGTTGCATCTCTGCCAACTTCACTGGAGACACACCAGCAGAAATCTAGTCTAAAACAGTGGAGAATTCAGTCCAATGTGTTTTCTGCTATTATAAAATGTGCATTACAAATGGCAGGGCACCAGCCAAAGGCAATCCAAATTAAATGGGGATTTAAAGCTCTTAAATTCAAAAGGGTCAGAGAAGTTAGGTCAGCATTCACGGAAGAGGAGTTTAAGACCTTATTTTGAAGTCACTTATGCAATGCTTATTTACATTTTTCACCTGAATGGCAAGAGATGCACAATGCTGCAGTGAATGAAATCAATGATCTGCATGGAAGGGAATGTATCTCCCTAAGGTTCTACTATTTACGTCAAAAGAAGTTGAGATTTGTCGGTGCAAATTAGTCAAATTATTAATCATTATTATTATTGTTTGCTTTGGGAGAAAACAAGCAAGTCTGTTATATTCACCGGTTTAAATGAAATATGTTTAACTCATGTTCTGAGCTTCTTACTCACTTACTCCTTCCACAACATCCAGCCCATACATATATGCAGTACATGTGGGGAAGTGCCAACATTATGAAAATATTACTCTAAATTTAGCTATATTAATGGAGAAGAAATGATAAAAATAACCAAAATATTTGGTGTCATGCAGGATGATACATAAAAAATTGAAAGCGCCAGTTTCAACAGAGGGTAACACAACGACATTTATAAATGTCAATGATAATACACTAGTAGATGTAATGAAAACTTTTCTCATTATCAGTCTATTTTTAAGACAGAGGCACATACACATTACATGCCACACATATAGAGCTTTACTTGGTACTCCCCATGACCATTCTCTGCTATAAATAATGCTATATTGTAAAGATCAGTAGAAATACACTGAGCACATTACAATACAACCACTTTCCCCTCTCTTTGATGAATTCATTAGTCTGAGCTGACCTCCCTTCTGAAGCTCACTTTCCAAAAGAAATAGATATAAGTTTATCTCTGATTGGCCTACCTTTCCTGGCCCTCGGAGACAAAGCTCCAAATGAAGCATTCTGCTGGACACAACACCAGCCACTCTCCCCCGCCTAGCAAGCTGAGAACCTTCTATAACAAGAAAGCCAGAATCTGAAGATAATATGGGTTAGGAAGTCCTTCAAAGAAAGCTTTTTAAAACAGTGCCTTTTGAGCTAGGCCTAAAATGCCACCAGAGTTCAGGAATCTTGCAATTTCTGTTTTTGAGAAACTTTGTAAGTAATCTTTTATTTGCAAGATATTTTGTGAACAGATATTTTCCAGCTTTTCTAGGGGTAGATCCTCTCATAATTTATATTCCAAAAGCCACATTAGCTTCAGTACGTCACTCAGGGTTTGGCCCCTAGTGATCTCTGATCTGGGAGTGGAGTTAATTCACGGTTTTGCTGGGATAAATGTACCTAAAAAAGATGGCCTCTGTTGGTGTGAAGAAGCAAGTTTTGGTACTGGTAGTTAAGAAAAAAAGTTGTGTGTGTCTGGTAAGAGTAATTTAAATGACACAAATGCCTTTCTGCAAGAAATATTCTTGAATCTCAGCCAAAATAGTTGTGTATTCTGGACGTGTTTTCTATGGAATAGCTTGCTTTGGTGTAGAAGAGAAACCTTGGACAATCTTGAATGCTTCAGATTATAGTATCTGCAGAATGGAGTATTTATTTTTCAGCTTAAACTAGTAGCACATAATTCTGCCCTCAGATGTATACACAATTCCCATGAATGTCAATAGGAGTTCAACGGGCATATCCAAGGTCAGAATTAGGCCCCCAGCCATAAACATATTTCTGTGCTCTCTTCAGAGTCTACAACACCATATTCCATAGCAGTAACACCTACCTATCATCTGAGCAATCGTCTTCTCATATTCTGAAACTATTTTCCTACAAAAGAAATGAAAAGAAAAGCTGTGTTTGCAAATGTTATAGTTGCTAATGGCTTACTTGAATAACAAGGCTATTAAATAGCTGCACTTCTATATCATGGCAAAATGCAATACAGATCCACTTCACACACTTAGAAGCCATATAATCTCTTGTCCTTTTTTGTTTGAGGCTGTTGCATTATTATTGACTCTCTGAAACAAAAATAAGCGAATAAATTCAATACAACCAAGCAGTTCAAATGTTGATTCTAATTTTTTAATTTGCCATTTGAATATAAAAGGCAGAGCGGAGAAACTGATTTTATACAAGTTTCTTTTATTCACCATAATCCTAAAGTACTTCACCAATCATGAATTATATCAAGGGTCATATTTTCATTTAGGATCTGGAGCCATGGGCAGTTTGATTCATGTCGGGGGTGGGGGGAGAAGGGGGAAGAGGGAAGAGAGGGTAACACAATTTTCTTCCTTTTTCTCTCTCTCTCTCTTTTGATTAGCTTGTGTTTATTTTTACTTTAGGAAAAAGATGAGAGGCTTTCATTTTAAAGATAGCTACCAAATCTTACGCACATCAAATACAAAGTAAGGGACATTCATTCAGTTCTTAAGACTGAAAAATCACCTGAAATAGTCAATCATGCAGCATGATTGCCCTAATTTTGTGCAATTTCTGTAAAACAATCAGCAAAATGATAATTTTATGCTTAGTCTATATTTTAAAAAATACAGTCACATCCTGTTTTGAATTTTCTTCTTGAAAAGAGGTTAACCAAAATAAGCAGATTAAAAGTGATTTGAAAAGCTGATCCATTCCTTCCCACATCCAAATCAAGCTAATGAAATGAGACTAGCCTTAGCTGTGCTTTGAATGATGAGCCATATATGACTGTCTATCAAATCAAAATAACCATGTGCTTAGTCCAAAGTGCGTATTCAAAATATCCCTTTTACATTTTTTTGTTTGTATTCTGTAAAGTCGATTTTAATTGCTGCATTTTGAAAAAGTGTATTGCAAATAGGTCGTGTTACTTGGGTGGGAGAAAGCTCAAGTCCAAAAGTTGATGATAAATGGGGAAGTGATGGGATAGCCGATACAAATGAGTTATTTATAACCTCTCCATCTAAACAAAAACAAAGTGAAACCCGAGTTAAAAGCGACTCCCGCAATTAATGTAAAGCCCACCCTTAATGAACACTGTACTTAGTGTCATTGGCCCAATGCTGCCCCTATTAGCCCCAGTCCTGTCAAGGGGTCAGAAAAGCATGACCCTTACTCAGCTGGGAAGTCATGTTGACCTCAGTGAGACTCCACACTCCAGTAATGATCCAGGTTTGTAGAGCTCTTTGCAGGACTGGAGCCAGGAAATGCAAGGGCATGTGCTGTGCTCTTTGTGGAAAAGTAGGGCAGAGCTTTGGCATGAACTGCACAGCTCTGTAGCATCCACCTGGGGATTTGTTCAGAGTTGCTGAGGGTGCTCTCAAAGCATTAATTTTGCTGTAAAAAAGGCAATTTAAATTAAAAAACTAAGTTAGCTTTAGGAATTTTCCCTAGAAAGGAAGGGCTCTATTAGCATCCACAGAAGAGTCCAATAGCTACATAATGTCTTTAACAGCTCTGTATATCCTAGGAAGTTACATGGTGTTAGAACAGGAACCTGAGGAGTTATGGCATCAAATTTGTTGTTAAACACCATGTGCTAATACAATGTGATTTCCCAGGCTAGACTAGCCCACACAACTTAGAAATAGAAAGAAAGGAGACCATCCTGTCCATTTCTTTGCCACCGTAGTACTGTTTGCTACAGAAAATGTTCTAGTGTTTTGCCCTGTCTAGATTTAATACTTCAAGGAGAACCTTGTGAGACTATTTCACAGCCTCAGAAGATCTAATGTCAAAAAACTGTTTTTCTAACATTCAGTCCACATTTTGCAGTACACAATTAGCTCCCCAGTTCTATTACGTTATTACCCTTGATCCATGCATACAATCCTCCTTGATAGCAGCAGGAGTTGTACAAATAGTTCCGCATTTGAAATGCCCCTTAAATTTTTGCTGTAAAAGGCTCGTTTAAGCAATGTCTTTGAAAGAAAGGTTTTTAAGCACTCCCCCTTGTAAAGCCTCAGATATGGTTGTGGTAGTTTGCTCCTTAGAGGAGTGACTAAAAAAAAAAAAAAGGCCTGAAATAGTTCTCTAAGTTATAAGATTAAAATTAAAAAATACATCAAAAAAATTAAAAACCTTTAAGACCCTTTAAAACATCTGTTATCAGATTTCTTTTCCTATTAATCATATTCTCAGGCTCAGTTTAGTGAGACAAACCAGCTCATCCTGTGTCTCATTTGGTCTTGTACAACCTATTTATGCGATGACACCAATAATAAGGAAAAAACCTCATTTAGTACACATCTGGTACTAAGACCAAAATTTCAGCAAAAGGGAAAAGCAATAATGATCCTTTGAGCAATACCTCTCAATGTATCAAAATACAGTGTCTTTCAGAAAGAAGCTACAGTTCATCACCCCCCTTTGGAATGGTAGAAATAGACCCAAAAAACAAAATCTAGCTGATGTTTCTTCTATGCATAGCTTTAAGATGACCTCAAGAGTTGGGTGAATACTGCCAAAAACTTCTTTGCCAATAGTCACTTGGATGTGTAAATGAATCTGCTTTGCTTTTACTGTTCGTGCTCTTTTTATGTTCACCTTCTGCAAACATTCATGCAATTGAATTTTACTGGCACAAATGTTATTAAATTTACCAGTGTGAATATTCCTATAAAAAGTGCAGGTGCATACATTCAGCCAGGGAACAGAAACAATACCAGGTTATTTATCTGACTAATGACAACTAAACAACATAGCCTGAATAGGGGAAAGTTCACCCCTGTGCAGAGAAACAGCCTAAGATCAATGCACCACTCCTCTTAACTCTCACTATTTTGAGGATTTTATGCAGTTAAAGTGGTGATTTGGCCTTATGTCTATCTGAACAGTGGTAAATTTCACCAGTAGAGAATAGCAAAAACTAGCAGAAAATGATTTAGGATCAATCCAAAGTGTGTAGTCCAAAAAAATAATGAAAAATTTCAAATAACTAATACATTTGTGCAAATCCCAGTTTGTTTGTGGATATTCATAAGCAGAAAGATTCAATTAATCTTGTCAATGACTGCCTCACCTCATCTCCATTACTTCCCTTCGGCTTTCTTCATATTTGTCTTTCCACTCGGATACTTCTCTTTCTTTGGCCACAGTCTATACAGAGGAAGAGGAAACAGGCTGTAAGAAAATTAGGTAAATCCAAGGAATTCATTAAGACAGCTAGGTAGCTAGATACTAGAACTAAATTATATTTTAATGGGATACACAACTGCTTTTAAAATTTAATATTCAATGCTGATACTAGAGCAAGGCCTGAGCTGAAGATTTCATATCTAGATTTGGATCCAAATCTATTCACCCCCAAGGAATTTTTCCATTTCAAACCATAAGGTCTGCATTCAAACGTGTGTATGTGGAACCCAACTCAAACTTCCCCAAGCTCTTTTGAGAGATGGTAAATCCTGTGTTTAAATTTATGCTCCTCCCTAATTACACGTAGATATGTTTACAGAGCTATTCCATTCCTCTATAGATGGAGTACCCTTATATCTGATTTCACAAGGGACCAAATCTTTAAATTCGTAGTAGGTCTTGAGTAATGCCTTCAGGATCTATCTTGAAGAAAGGTTCTGTTCTCATGCATGTATTTCTGGACTGAGTAACCATGGAATCATAATATCCATAACCTACATTCCTCCTTGTCCCTCCCACTCCTGTTATATCCACACAGTTTGTGCTTTTCTAACATCAGATTGTATCATCTTTTCAGGCAGGGATCAGTCTTTCATATTTTCTGTGGAGCACCATGTAGGCACCATAAAAATAATAAAACGTAGAAGAAGCCTTATGACATTTGTTTTAAAAAGATAAACCAATATTCCTTTGCTCAAGTTGTATAGATTGCAGGTAACTGCATAGTGATATGTAAAATAAATAATACAAATTTCCGTATACCGGGTCTGCTTCTCATCTACACCAAGCAAATAAAACTTACTCCCATTTTAAGTCCCTTTTACACTGCCAGAGCAGTGTAAAGGGGCCTTACTGTATAAAAGAATCAGGCCCACAGTTTTCTGTACAGACTACATCTAGTTCAGGTGAATGGCTTTTGAGAAAACTAGAAAGAAGTAAACTACCAACTGAAGAAACTTCTTATTTCCAGACACTATAAAAAGTTACCTCCTGTCTGGCAATTCGTAGTGCAGAATCCAAATCTTCTTGTTGGTAGAGCAGATCGGTGGTATTTTCTGCCTCAGAAGTGCTGATTCGGGAGTACAGAGTACTTTTAGAGATGGAAACATCTGCTGGGATAGCAGGCTCTTTCTGTATTTAAAAAAAACAAAACAAAAAGAAATTAACCATTGATTATGGGTTTACTAATAGTTCAGCTGGCATTTAATGGGGAAAATGAAACAATGAGGAAATATGATCTTACAATGAATGGAAAACATTAGAGTGCCAATCTATTAATATTTACCACTTTGTTCTTATACAGAAAACAATAAAGAGAATGCTGGGAAATCTAAAATTAGGAAGCCATGAGTTAGACCTTCTCAAAACTACTCTACACCTGAGAAAAATGAAATATCCAACAATAAAAACATTTGAGTGAAGAAAACAAGAAAAAAACAGAAGCAGTCATCACTGAAGGGGAATCAGTTTCAGTAAAACAATATTTAAAATGACAGAAAAAGGTAAGCTAACAGATATTGTACCAGCCAATGTACTTTATCTACTGTAAATTATATTCTATAGATGGTATTATAGATGCTACTGCTCCACCTGTATATAATGCGTGAGTACTATACGAGAAATTAATAAATTAAGTTCAGTTTTATTCTAAAGGGCCAGTCTTACACATCCTACTTGCATGATTCAGATCAAGTCAACAGGACTACATGAGTGAGTAAGGCAAACACACTTTGGCCCAAAGGTGCAAATAAAATAAGAAATGGGGAAAATATTTAAAAACCAACTATGCAAAACTTATATGCATTATCTTGCAAATAATATAATAAGCTAAACAATGCAAGATACAATGCATTCAGGGCTAGCCACAGAAAAAAATGAGAAAGATTATAAGAGAGAATTAGGAGGGTGCTAAAAATAAATCATCACAGTTTTAAGAAAAACATGT
The DNA here is from genome assembly GCF_965140295.1 of Lepidochelys olivacea. Taxonomy (NCBI): domain Eukaryota; kingdom Metazoa; phylum Chordata; order Testudines; family Cheloniidae; genus Lepidochelys; species Lepidochelys olivacea. The sequence goes on from NC_140417.1 coordinate 107,181,038, forward strand.
GGAAGGTGAAAATTGCACAAGAATTGTTTCATATGTGGAACAAGAGGACAGTGAAAGAGACAGTACAATATAGGTAATATATTGTTAGAAATAACAGCATTTTTAGCTGATGATGTACAGTTTCAAATTTTTTTGGACTCAGAGAAGATAACAGAAATGGGGTTCAATCGTCACAAGCACTCATATGGCCCACATTACTGTACTATCTCAGCATCACACAAACATTAATTAGTGTAACCTCACTATACCTTAGTAAGGGAGGGGAGTATGATCATCTTCACTTTACAGATGGGGAAATGAGGCACTAGAGATTGGTGGCCAGGTTCTCCATTACTATGTATCTCAGCTACTCATTTACACGAGTGCAAAGTCAGTATAAACAACCATTCAGATAAGCACTATTAAAAAAAACCACACACACACACAAAAACCAAACCCAAGAACACCCTAACACACACACACACACACTCCTTTAGCAAGTGGATGGGACTTTGCAGTAAAGGGGACTTCAGTAAGATATACAAAATCCTTAAGAAAAAAGAGAACTGATGCTTGTAAGAAGTTTTTTGATCTGTCACGTATAATACTAGGAATAATGGGACAAAATTCTGTTAAAGAAAGGTCAAGTGTCAAGGAAGTTTAGCTTAACTCTTTACACACAGAACAGCTAACGTATTAAGTAAAATACTAAAGGTGGTAATAGAAGCAACTTGCTTTATCTACTAAGTAGCCATGCAGACTAAACCAAGTTTAAGGATAGGACTGAAGATGCTGACATAACTTGTGTCATTCAATTAGTAGTATACGAACAAGTACCTACAAAAACACTGCATGTGACAGCCTTTGGATTGTGTGCCTTGAATTTGGCTTCTTTCGGATTTGCCTTTACTGTTATGACTTTGTTTCAGATATTCATAGTGCTTTTGGGGTTTGTTAGTATTTCATTGTTTATATAAAAATTGTATTTGATCCTCTATGTTCAAAGTAAAGTACAAATATCGGGCCAGATCCTGCTTACTTTATTCAATAACATAAATGGCTCACGAAAGTTAGCAGTATTTGGCCTATTATTTAATCCGCAAAACATCCCTGTCAAACAGGTGAGTATTAGCCAGATTTTTACCAATTGGGAAACAGACAGAGGTGAAATGACTTGCCCAAAGACATCTAGTGAGTCCATGGTACAGTCAGTATTAGAACTCAGAACTTCCTGATTCCTAGCCCTGTGAAAATCCCACCATCCCATGCTGACTTGGCATCATGCTTTAGTTCAGTGGTTCTCAAACTTTTGTACTGGTGACCCCTTTCATACAGCAAACTTCTGAGTGCGACCCCCCCACTTATAAATTAAAAACATTTTTTTATATTTAGCACTACTATAAATGCTGGAGGCGAAGCAGGGTTTGGGGTGGAGGCTGACAGCTTGCGACCACCCCCCCATAATAGGGTCACGACCCCCAACTTGAGAACCCCTGCTTTAGTTCATCCATAAATTTATGAAGCTGTTTCCTTTCCTTAAAAATTTATATTGAATAAATTCAAGTATAATTTGTTTCTAAGTATACCTCGCTCTGTATTATGGTTGTTTCATTTTTAATATGAGAGTATACAGGTTATCATTTTCTTTTATTTATATAATTTATAGACATTTCTATAGTGCTTATTACAGTTGTTTTCTATTTATTAGGGTCAGGTGAAAAATTCATAGCAAATAGAGTTCAATAATTTTTTCTTATATTACTGTTCCAGAATGATCTCAAAGCAGAACGCAACCTTCTCTTATTATTTAAATTATTTCCTGTGTTGTGTGCACTAGTAATACCAGCTCTGTATCTCATTTGGTGCAAGTATTGAAACTCAAACTGCATTAGACTAGATTTGACGCAAGTGATATGGCATGTCTCTGTTCTGACTGGATGAGTGTAGTCTTGCTATCATGTTTCTGCTCTGAATATTCACTTTTTTGAGTTTAAAGTTTGTTTTCCATGATTATACAATATTTGTCCAGATTCATTCTCCCAGCAAACATTTCCAGCAGTTAACTTGTTTGCAAGAAGATTCAGGGAAAGCAAAATCAAAAAGGTACACAAACACTCAATCATTTAAGAATTCGAATGAACATCCGAACAATCTTTTACTCAGTTCTGCTATTCATAGTGGTATCATGTGTTATGTTCATCAGTGCTAACAGTAAGAGAATTCAGGTAGAGAGAATTTACAGTCAGTAAAGTTTATGAGCAACATATAGGAGCCAGGGAGGGGGGGGAAAAAGTCACATTAACAAAACTAAAAGATACAATTAGAGAGGAACAAGGAGTCACAGCACCAACATTTCTAACAATCGAACACTGTTTTTCTTTGTTGAAAAGCAGTATTTCATATGGTAATGTCCACCTTTGCTTTATAAGTTCTTGATGCACTTGACAGCTTTGTCAAAGAGAGAAAACACTATTAAATTGCAGAAACTCAAACTTCAGATCAACAATTTCCCCAGATGCTCAGCTACAGTCTTGGATATCTGAAAAAATCCATGAAGGGATTGTCTTGTTTCACAGAAACGCAATTTTATTCAATGGAATTTACCCTTCAGGGCAGGAAGTCCCCTGTAGAACAGGTGGAATATTAAAGAACCAGGACTGTACCTGAACTGCAACAAAATAACATATCCCAAGCCACCATAGTGATATCACACTTAAATAGAATGCAATGATCAGGGATGTAACTTATTTCTCAAATAGCTCATTTGCTCTTAGAAACAAGCATACTGATGATAATTGAATGTTTTTTCAAGGTTCTCTTAAACCATAGCAATCCAGATAAAGAAGAAAAATTCCTTATGCCAAATTTGTACTAACTACTGTATTATCAATAAGCTTGTGCAGTACAAAAAGCTTGCAGCACTTCACTCAGCTCAAGGCGTTCCCCTCCATAGAGATTTTCAGCCTCATCCGACATGCACAGTATTTCGAATTCTGATACATCATCATTTGATATCAACTCAGCTCTATTGGTAAAACTTTTAAAACCAGTCCTTCCATGTAAACAAAAATGCCACAATGCACAAGAATTTGGGTAACAGAATATGTAGTCATTAATAACTATTCCTTTCTGATGAACCATCTATTATTCTCTTCTCTGATCCATATTACACATCTCCATTTCACATTATGTGCTACATTTGCATGCCTTTCCTACTGAACAATATTTCAGATGTCAGATCACTCCCATGACACACTCTCTCTCTCGCTCACGCTTCATATATAAGAATCAATTCTGGGTCCAGTACATAATCCCCAAGTTGCATTCTGGAGTATATATGTTTTAAGTCTGAACTAACACAGAATATTGTAGATATAAATCTGTTTTCACAGTAAAGTATTCTTTCGTCCTTCTTCCAGATGAGCGCTTTAGTAAAATTATTTTACTTAAGTATAAATATATCTGTACACATTCTTTATATACAGGCAGGGTGTGCCTGCATAGTATTTTAAAGCTCAGCTTTGAGTTTAGGCTAATACTTTGCTACTGGATGATCACACTTTCCTTAGGACAGTAAAACTGGTTTTAGGACCAGATTCCATTGCTGGTGTGATGTAAAGCAGCCAAAGCACAGCGCTAGAATCTGGTCCATGATTTTTATTTTTTGGAAGCCTATTGTACACTCATTGCACTTTTAATAACATTGATGAGATATTCACATGCACACACAGATTCATATATGGTTTTTCTACTAAGGGATTTCCATTCTATTAAAAAGGGGGAAAATATTTTTCTAAATCTACTAGTTACTTTATGTGTACTGATGGAATTCTGACCCTATGTTTCACTTCTGTCCACACTGAAATATAGAATGAAGTAGTCTATGAAACACCCAGCATTGAAGTTCAGACATCATCTCTATATGTAATAATTTAGTCCCTTTGACATTAGTCTTGATTCACAGTTACTGGAATAGTGTCAGTAGTTCTAGAGAGCTTTGAAATAGAAATCAGAACGTTGCATTATATCACTTGCAGCTGAAATGATAAGGGAAAGTACTTAATGTTCAAATTCTAGGGCCTGTTCCTCTCTCCACAATGTCCACAGCAATAGATCCTGTTAATATCAACACGACACAGTGAGGAAAGAAAATCTCTACAAGCTTTATGGTGTGAGTGAGATATGACCCTGCTTTTGTACAGACATTGTAAAGGGGGATTTGTCAAATAATCATTCTACAAAATTATGATTAATGAAGAGGTATCTTTTTCTTCCTTTGTTCTCAATTCCTCTTCTCGCATATCTCTGTCCTATAAGAACAGAGGGGTGCAAAATCCCAGGTAGTTCCTTTATAGGCCTTTCTGAGTTCTCATGCCACATTGTGTGCTGAACAAGCTATTTTAAAATATGTATATATGTGACAGTTTGTGCAGTAAAACCATAGGGCCCAGTATAGTTGGATTCAGCATCTAAGAATCAACACAAAAAAGCCAGGCAAAGTGAGTTTAATTAGGAAACTAGCTAAGGGATTTACAAACGATCACATTTCACACACAAGGATCAGCCAGTAGGAGTATCGTATTGACTGGCATGGCTGCCCTCGCCCCTGTTTTTAAAGCTTAAGGGGTCACTGAACTCTTATTTTTGGTATTTGGGAACCAAACACATTCCTTTTCCTCTGGTCACCTTTCCTGCACTGGGACTGTAAGCATGCAAAATAACAGAAAATGAGAAGTGGCACATGACCAACTCCAATATAATTATCAAATGCTAAATCAAATCCAGTTGATTCACTGGTCTGAACAATAACATCAACATAGGTTCTAAGCACTATACTGTAGCCCATATTCTGAAATATACAATACCTCTCAATATAAAATAGTTACTTAAGTAAAGTACATTTCAGAAGACTATCTGAAAGTTTTGATTTTATATTATAAATATATATTTTACACACTTGCACACATGCAAAAAACAAAAATTCTTCAGTGGCCCCAGCCATTCAATAATTATGATAAAATCTACCATTTATAGGTAAGTTCAATATTATTGGGTGAAAAAAGATTTGTGTTTTATCTCTTCATCAAACACAAACACAAGAGAGAAATTAAAGGCAACTTTGGACTTGACTGCATACAGGGTAGTAGTTTGATGTCCAGTACACCCTATATGTGGAGCGCAAAGGACAGCGTTAATGATCCATGCTCTTTTCCATCTCTAACTCCTGTGTGCTCTTCATACTTCTTTAGTCTTAAAAAATTTACAAAGGCTACAAGAGGATTTCTGTGACTACGACAAGATACTTTTCCCTTTCCCTCTCAACACTGGGGATAAGTGCTCTCAAGTAACCCAGGAGTTCACTTGTTACCATCCTCTCCAAAGCAAAAATACATGATGAGCAAAGGAGGAGGGTGAAAAGACTCTCTCTATGCCTCCTCCTCCCTCTCCCCTAGCAGAATGCTTTGTGGAAGTTGTGGCAGAGAGCGGTTGGACAATTCACTGGGACTTCAGCACAGCTGGAATTATGGGGCTAAGATCCAAGGAAAATGAGCCCAGGCAAAGAGATGGCAATTTGGGAGCAGCAGGGAGAAAACTGCTATCCCATTCATTTTTCAGCTCTCTGAGCCTCAGACATAGAATGACAGAGATGCATAACTCTTCAAATACAGTACACTATATTGAATACAGTACTCAACGATTCAACAGCTCAAGTACTTGTGCAATGGTGTGGAGTTCTTCTCCGAGTGGGTTTCATATGCCCCTCTGAACTGAAATACAGGAGATCGGATTAATTGATCATGGTAAATATAGGGGTCAGCCATGGCTGTGTTGTCTATAAAGGAACACAACTATTGAAAACTATCATTCAAAAAGGAAGCCTAAACATTGGAATTGCATCAGTCAATGGATGAATTTTCTGTTAAGTGATAAAGAAAACAGACTGGGAAAGAGAGTATCAATCTTCAGATGCAGGGGACTTTGTCTCTCTCAGACCAAACCACTGGAGTGGGACAGGCCATTGGCACAGCATGTTTGTGAGGACACTGATAACCAGCCTAGACTAAAGCCCTCAGAACTTTATTGTTATGTTTTCCCGAAGTAACTGTTAGAAAACCTTCGCTGTGGTAGCAGGCACAAGCCCTACTTCTGATACAGATGGGATGGGGGACACAGAAACTGCCAAGATAAGGAAAAAGTCTGAGAAAGGGAGAAGAGGAGGAGACATTTAAAAATGCTTCATCTGTAACACCGCAAATGGTCATTGTTCTTTCTTATACTCTGTTAGACACGTTGCTGATATATTTATTGAATTATGCTTTTGCCAAAATTTTCCTTTTTAACAGCTGAGAAAATGATAATTCGACCAATAAATCTACAGTATTCATATAAAATAATACTGTCAGAACTATGAATTCAGCACCTAACAACAGTACCATCACCACTAAAAAGATAAAAAGTTAATTAGGGCAATTACAAGCACAGGGCTTTATAAATCACTGACCCTTACACAGAGGGATTAGACTCTGCAGGGGAATTAATGTTACATGTGGGTCACTGAAATCTTAGTGTAAGTAACTGGGAAGCATATACATTTCCTTTGTCAAGCATCGCTTCTAGAATTCAGGTATTTAATTAGGAATGTGACCTGATACACCTTGATTTACCAGCTACACAAATCCCAGCTCACAAAAGAATTCCAAGGAAACAAAGATATGCATGGGCACTGAAATGAAATGGAAGAAATTACTATAATATTCACATAAAATTTATCCATTTAGCTGGGCTGAGGTCTGGCTTTCCTTTTGCAGCAATATTTTCGCACTCACAAATGTACGATGGGCAAAAAGTGGAATAATCACACCTTTTAACTACGTGATTTGTGCTTCCACTCAGGTTAAACTGTGGGCCCAAAAACGTGGGCCCAATTTTGCAAGCATGACTGTGCAGAAAAAGGAAGGTTTTGTATGAAAACTTACACCCCTTAAACTTTTGCTACCTCTGTCCTCTCAAAACAATTATGAATATTGCTTCTCTTACTGCCAACACCCTTTTTCCATTGGTTTCTCTAATTTACACAAGAGAAGTGCTGATTTCAACACCATAGCTTTACATGTTCCTACCTCAGCTATTCTTGAGCGGCTGACACAGATGCTTTCTGAGACCTGTCCTGCCTACACAAAAAATGGGAGCTGGACACACAAGGCTGTTCAACAGTCCTAGATTGTTCGGCCTAGCTGTGTTCAGCTATCTTAGCACTGGGAGGCTGAAGCCACATTTGCCAGTAACAGTTCTTTTCCTTTGACTGTTTTCATTCTTATTTTTCAGTTGTATCTGAGAAGAGACTGTCTGCATTGTTTCCATCTTTGGAGACTGAAGAAAAAGGGCCCTATCCTGCTGAAGTCACTAACAAAACTCACACTGATTTCAGGAGGTCAGGACCAGACCCAACGTCTCCTCTCACAAAAGCCAATCTTCATCTGAACAAAAAGGACTAATTCCTACTGCCCAGTAATATTATGATTCAAGCGTTATCATTTTTAGATTAGCACTTAATGCTTGAGTTTCTGATTTAGATGTAACTTAATCAATGTGAAAGGTAGTTTTGTTTTTATTAAAAAGATGTTGCAAGATTTTACATCGATATGCACCACAGTTATAAATATATTGATACCATATTAAGAAAATATTCAGTGCCTTTCAGAAAGTATTCCTGACAGCCAGTATCCTCTGTCTATCCTCAGTAGCCTCTGGATTTAAGTCACTGCAGTCATCTGGTGTATCCTATTATATTTAATCTACATTGAGTCCATCAGTCACTATAAGACACTCAGTGTTAGTCACAAGGGTTATCATCATGGGCTAATTTGATATTAGCAAGATCTACTTAAAGACTAAAGTTAACCAAGGACAAAAGTCCTTCTCAACCTACCATGACATCTGTATCATTCAGCTAAAGACATCACTATGCCTTAGTTATAGATGTATATAAAAATACGCACATTTTTCTGGATTCAGAGCAGTAAAACTAATCGCAGGTATTTTACTCCCACTGGGAAAATGCCATTTATCATTTCAACCCTTATTCCTTCTGTTTCTAATCAGAAAGTTGGGCCCAAACCTGCTACCATTCAAGTCAACAGTGAAGCTTCCCACCGGCTTCACTAAAAACAGAAGCCCACATACTCAGAAACATTCATATTTCCACAGGGAATTAATTACTTACTATCTTTTTATACCATTCATTACCCGAAATGAAATAGCCATTAGTCACTTAGACAATTGCATCACAGGCCACTATTTACCAACATAAGCTAAACTCCTCAAACTTGTTCTAACTGGCCATCAGTTAATCCATAAAAGTACAGTACAGTACCCTATCGAAAGAGACATACTTTTATGAACCGACTATCTTATGATTGGTTAAAGCACAGATTAAGTCTAATCTCTCAGCCAGTCAAAATGCAGTTATGGTGCAGTGAACAGCTGCCACTTAAATATTAAAGGAATTAGTTGGGGCCTCCCAATGACTTATTTATTAATCATTTACTGTAAGAAAAGAAAGGTCACTGGAGAACAACAAGGCAGAATAACATTCTCCTGATATGGAAATAAATGTCTCATGTTAGCAGTTTGCTGTTGTCCTGTCAGCATTCCATTCAGTTGATACCATTTTCGACGTATACCACCAAGATAAAACTCGTGGGGTTGCTGTGAGCTTTTTGTTAAAAGCATCATAAGGGTCTTCCTAGACAGGTGCAATGTTTTGTACTAAACATCAAAGATACTACATCAGAGATCACATTTCAGTCTCGTTTCAAACACAGGGGAGATCACATGCATCACTGGAGCAGTGTCACTCTGATGATGCATCACACTGACATGGCACTAGCCAGCATGCTGTAGAAGTATCAATACAGAAAATCTTTAGATCTTAATGAATAAAGTCGATTTATGCTGGGGAGGCTCTTTCCCGTGAGAGGCTTTGAGGTCATTCAAAATCATTTGAATCCCGTTCTTCAGAAACCTGAAGTGTGGGTAGATTGAACTTTTTAAGTTTTAGGGTCAAGTTATTAGATCTCATGCTTAAATGACCTGTAAAGGGCAAAATGCACCGCTAGCCAGAATTTGTAATACTCTATTCAAAAACTTTCTTATTTATTTTGCCAGCAAACACTTTAGACCAATCCCGATCTCAAATACAAACACATGATCATCTAAAAGGCAGAATTTGGCTGTCCCCTGTTTTATATGACGGCCTTTTGCCTCCAGATCTTCAGTCAACTTTGGAAGTAGAATTGTTCTGTGAGTGGAGCGGGTGACAGCATTTTTGTGTCGAGTGAGGCTATCAGCATGCTCTTTGGTGTCATATGTACTGAGGTGCACACAGCTTCAAACGTCACTCAGAGAGGCTTAGTTACCTTGTTGTTAAAGAAAAAGCAGCACTCTGGTTCTTTATCTGTGCACACACACACACATTGCAGGCATAAAACAGATACCTCGGTATCTAAGGAGCAGAAAGAAGACAAGGTAATCTGTCTGGCTAGCGTCAGTGCTTCTATCCTCATTGCAGCAAACTCTAACTCCTCCTGTCAGATGGTTTTAAGCAATCCACAGAAAAAAATGTATTAAGAACATGATGTAAATGTTTTACACACACAGAGAATGAATTTTAATGTATCATGATAATTTTTGGGTAACACACATTCAGTGTTCCTTTCATGATTAAAACATCAGCAGAACACAAAAGCAAGTTTTCAGGTAGTTTTGAGATATTTATATCCAGAAACTCTTTCACTAGAGACTAAGTGTTAACAACTTTTTGGGTGGGATAAATGTTTTTCAATTATGATGCCCAACTAGACAAAATTATTTCTTTGTCATGCTAATTGTTTTTCCCTTTCACTATTCACTGTATTTATGATTGCTGTCATTTTTTATTCAACATTACTTAGCAGTTTTGAAATGTAAATTTGCATTGGCTATTTGGAAAATCTGCCGTGATACACGTAAACCTACTCTCCAGAGAGATTTCCTTTTGTCAGAGGAAGCCAAGTCAAATGACAAGTTAAACACAATCACAAAAACAACACCTAACTCTCATTTTACCTGGTTTTAGCACCAATGTGACTCCGCTGATGTTAATGAGGTTACTCTGGATTTACCCTGGTGTACCTGAGAGCAGAATTAGGCCCTACATCTCTGAAACTGTCTCTGTGCTTACTGGCCCACCAAAGTAAAGTGTACTCAGTCAAGTTAATCCTCCACATTTAAGATTGAATGCAGGGCTCAAAATAAGAGTTTTATTTTATAATATGTTGTACTAAAACACAGTTAGTGAGATTATCGAATTGAGACTGTTCAGCAGTGTTAGAACACAAGAGTTAGAGAAACTAACTTATTTGTTCAGAAAGTTAAGTCCAAATCTCACTATCTCTTAAAAGTTTCTGAAAGGCAAAAGGTACTTTGAAGAGGGCCTGAATTTTTCTTTAATTAACTTTTTTTTTTTTTTTAAGATAGTGAATTGTGTTCTCTACTGGTGTTTAGAGAAACTTAAGAAAGGAACACTGGTATTTACATTTCTGCTACAAACCTGAAGTTTCTGAGCAAATACGGGGGGGTTCTTTTCTGCTAAGTCAGGTTCTAGATATTCAAGCTGATCACATATTGATGTTTGATGTGATATCCTACTGAGAAGAGCATCAGCAGAGACAAAGGAGTCCTCAGGAGTTGTCTGAAGGGTAAGGAGGATATAGAACAAATAACAGAGGCTGCCAAAGTGGCTCAGGCTGAAAACCATAGATTTGCTTCAAACGTTTGTTTACTGCCTTCAGTAACATTTTCTTTCTGGCACACATGCATAGCCAAGCAGAAATAAATACAATGAAAATCAGTTATCAATTAAAAATTTGAGTATGAAGAATGAAATAAATGATGTTAAAGCCTCTAAAGCAATGGTTCTCAAACTGCGGTCCATGGACCACTTTTAGATACTTCTATGACAATTGGCAGTCAATTTTCTGTCAGACAGTCACCACGTTGTGTTTGTCTTAAAGCAAAGAAACTTCCTGTAAGTTGAAAGAAGAAAAGGAGTACTTGTGGCACCTTAGAGACTAACAAATGTATTTGCGCTCAGTCCAGGATTCTCACAGGAGTTTCAGAGTTTCTTTGACCAATTCAACTAAAACGATCCCCAAACAACTTTTTGCACTCACGACAATATGTCTTTTTGTTCCTTTGGTATTAACTCAATTATGATCAAATTTGCAGATGCCACCAAGATTAGAGAGGTCTCAAACACACCGGAGGTCAGAATCACAGTGTTCACCTGTTGAGATTAGAGCAATGGAAGCTCCACTCGAAGAGCAGAGTCTTCAGGCTAATAAATGTGAAATCCCCTGCCCAAGGACAGGAACTCAAAACCACAAATACACAATCTACAGAGATGTAACTCAGTAGCCATGCCTGTTGCATTATAAAGTGAGTGTATTTTAACTTTGTCTCCTTAATACTGTCGTTCTTCCTTATATGTCCAAGTGCCGGGGAAAACTGGGGGTCCTTCAGAGAATCTATCCATAATATTCAAAAGTTTGAGAACCAGTGCTCTAAAGTCTAGAAGCAGCTACAGCCTTCGAAGTAAGACTCAAAGTCTTTACACTGAGTCCACTGGGAACTAGATTGAGTTCAAAAGCGCAGATTTCTAACAAAGTCTCTCACTTCCAGTACAGCATAATATCAAAACAATTGGCAATTTATCAGAAAATGAGAAATATCTGTTCATCATCTATTAATGCTTTAAAACATCACAACAGATATGCTACACTCACAAAGCAATTCCACATATTTTCATACAAGATCCCCCCGAGAAAACACGGGCACAGCCTATATATTTACATTTCTCAGGTTAAAACATAACAAAAATCCTTATAACAAATAAGCTATTGAGAATATCTGCCTGTAAGAACTGATCACAAACATACATTTGAGCTTAAGATAAGAACCAGGACAACTTTTCTCAATTCTAACAGTATTCTGTTTGGCCAAAATGGGGATCAATTCCCTCACTGGTGTCCCATCAAACCCTGTTATTGCCAATGGAAATTAAGCATGTCTATCAATAGAGACTAAAACCCACGGGAATGATTTTTGGCCATGTAGATTTGGGCACACATTGTGCACTGAAACCTTCCTGGTTAGTTACATGGTCTGGAAGAGCAAAGGCTGGTTTTGCTCAGGTGAAAGATTGCCCATGCAATTTTGCAAGCACAACGTTGGAGGCACTTCTTAAAAGTGACCTTTCATCCTTATGATTAATGTGAAAAGGCATAAAGCTAAAGATGCTAAATTTCTCAGCAAGTGATCTTGCTTTTTAGTTTGTTCTGGTTAAGTAGTTTCCATTTGGGGTTTTCATATTCTCACTCCGTAAGTTTTCGTCTAGCTCTACGCATGTTATAATTGCACAGTCTGTATGTTCTCCTCTCTTAAGACATGGGAAGATTGCTTTTTGGGAGAATGTTTCCATCACTCTTCTCATATATTACTTACTATTTCAATGGTGTCTGAAGCTGTTCCTAAACTCATGGGCTCCAGTTCTTTCTGTTTTGATTTGTCAGTTGACTGTAAGTGCATATCTTGGCTGGCGGTTAGAACCCGGGAACCTGGGTGTTGTATTTTCATTCCAGAGGATAGCTGGGCTTCAGTTTCCTCGAAACTTGATCTGGGATCAGATAGATAGTGTATATGTTTTCAGATTAGGCTAAAAGCCCAGTCTCTGCTAAAAACACAGCAAATCCTCTTCAGTTAAACTGTCATGTTCTCATCTTCACAAGAGCTTGATAAATTAGGATAATTGACATAAGGTTGAATTATAGCAATATATCTTGCAAGATTTTGAGAAATGTTTTCAGAGTAGTACCCAAAAGAAATCTGGATAAACCCTGTACTACTGGATTAGATCAATGAGTACATGCACATCCCTCACATCACTTTGCACTTATTTCTCACTTCTACATAAATCTCTATCAAATAAAAATTGTTACGTAGCAGCAGTTTAACCCCCGGGACAACGCCATTTCTAAAAATAAACAAAAACCCTTAAGATACATAATTTAAAAATGGATTAATTGTTCAGAAAAACAAGTTTAGGAATGCCAAATGAAGAATTACAATACGAGGAACATACTGAAATGAAACTATCCTTAATAATGAAGAAAAAATGTAAGTAGAGAACCATAGTCTACACTGAAGGCACAGCATAGTCTTCACTGAAGACTTTAAAGTAATCATCATGACTATGCAACAGAAATATATATCCTGATTCTCCACTCCATTACTCCACTGACTGGTGTAACAAGGGACAGTTGGACCCAATGTTCCCTCTAATTTTTTATATCCATGTATGGAATGAATTTTGTTATGTGCACCAATATGGAAGTCATGTGTGGCAGGGGTGGGGCTGAGAGGTTCAGAGTGCGGGAGTGGGATCAGGGCTGGGGCAGAGGGTTAAGATGTGTGAGTGGTGAGGGCTCCCAGTAGGGGGTGCGGTCTCTGAGGTGGGGCTGGGGATGAGGAGTTTGGGGTACAGGCTGCCCCGGGACTAGAGTCAGAGGACTCCCCCTAGCTCTCTCCCTGCTGGCAGCAGCTCTGGGGGAGAGGAGCCTCTTCCTGACCGCAGCAGCTCCGGGGGAGAGGTGCTTCTTCCTGCTGGCAGCAGCTCCAGGGGAGAGGTGCCTCTTCCCACCAGCAGCAGCTCCGGGGCCGGAGGAGAGATGCCTCTTCCCGCCGGCAGCAGCTCCGGGACCGGAGGAGAGATGCCTCTTCCCGCCGGCAGCAGCTCCGGGGTCAGGGGAGAGGCCCGTGGCAGCCCTGCACACCCCAACTTGCTCCCCTCCCCAGCCACCCCCTACCTCTCTCCTTTCCAGGCCCCTGTGGCTGTGTGCCTGCATGGCCCTTTATAGTCTGCTGCATGGACCTGCAGCTTAGAAGGAACTTAGGTGGGACTCTATACGTTTAATAGATATAGATTGTGTTTTAAAGAAAACAGACAAAAACTAAAGCACACAACAGAAGCACGCCTGACTGGAAATAATTTTACTGTTATCCTTTTCCTAACAGTCCTTTTATTATTAAATGTTTTTGTTTGTTGTTTGCTGTGTGTGTGGGGGGGGGGCGGGGGTTGGGGGTTGTTTTTTTTTGCAGTGATGTACCCTGAACATGGAGTTGTAGAATCAGATAGTCTGACCAGAGGAGATTTGACTGGACTTTCCTGCTGTGCATCAAATACAAGGTACAAAGATTGCTTCTTCAGGGTGCTGCCATCCTGCTGTCAAAAGAAAAGGAAATAATTATCATCCAACTTTCCATTCTCCGTTAAGGTTAATTCATTGCCTCAAGTGACCCAGTGACTGACAAATTCCATTTCTCTTTTGAAAAAATTCATAGGTTTTGCAGAACCTATGTTCTGCAGCATAGCACTCCCTATGGTGCTACGACATAGTGGAAGTATTAAAAGAACAGCCTATTTTAGAAAAGCTGCTGACCACAGCACAGACTGTGTAGTTCACAATTTTTATTAGTTCCTCCACTATCATTTGGGATTAATTAGAATTCAGGTACTGTTCTGCACCTGTTCTTTTTGAATGGGTTATATCGCATTCGCTGACAAAGTGTTATCAAAAATGTAATCAGAACCTTCTTTATCTCATCAGATTGAACACCCAAGAGTCTCCACACTAACAGACTGTTTCATTCTTATAAGCACTGTGGGAAATTCAGACATTTGAAGCTTATTAATACTATCTAATTAATCGAGTGAATACAAGTTAAGCAAAAAATGTTGATGTTATAAAGTACTTTATTCCCATATTTTACAGTAAGTCTTTGTTTTGAAGAGAGTCCTCATCATTTCTTTTCATAAAAGCTTGAGTCATGGTTTTGGAGAGTTAAAGATTTCCATACATTGTTTGGTAACCCAACATAGAGTGCTCTGCACTTGCTACGGCTTGAAGTATTGAATACCTTTACTTCTCCAAGAAGTGAAACTAAACCTTAACATTAAAAAGATTAAATAACTTCTATAAGGATAAGGACAATAAAGCACGTGCAATTTACTTGACTACGCTGACTAGAAAGAACCGTGTTTACAATCTGCTGCAGATGTACAGTTAATTCACTGTGTAGCAGGGAACTATCCATACAGCATTATCACAGCAACAAATAATGACTACAGCGTGTAAATAAATGTAAATGAAAATTTGAGAGTGAAAACTTACCGGCAAGGAGGAGCCTATTTTCTCCATATATTCTATTTCATATGAGTTGCCATATTCCAGCTCTGTAACAGAAACAAAGAGAAATGATCTCATGCATGGGGTGGGGGGATATAATTTTTGCATGTGTGAATGAAATCTTGGCAGCTTGTTGCTAAGTGTCACCCTGGCCTGCAGCTTTATTATTGATGCTTTTTCTAACAGGCCCTACAAACAAAATACACAGAGACACTTGTGCCTTGATTTTCAGCTGTCAATCAACATGGCATAGCCAAAGGCAGAATTTGGTGCAAGTCATTATGAATCAATTTTCCTATAAAACTCCAGATTAATCTGCTTCCTTTGTTCAGGATTCTATTACAGACCCCAGTGGCTTTACTAAAATTGCAGAGCCCTGTGAAACACTCCAGTATATGGTATCTGAAGTGCTGTGTCACATTACAAATCGTTGAAAATATTTTGATGTAGTCTTGATAGCTATTTCTTCTATTGAAAGAAAGAAGATTGCAAGATGACAAGTAATCAAATGATTCCACTCATAGTAAAGCCATGCAGTTTTTAATTGGGAATGATGATGATCTTATTACTTGATATTAAAAAATGGATAAACCATCCATATGCTTATTTGGTGACGGATAGGACGGTAGCATAGATACACTTATTTTCAAATTTTAGTTACAAGGGACAGTTCAAAGCCTGAGTATTTACAGAGAAGCCCTGCCCTAACCTCTAAAAAACCTTTTGTTGCTCTACTATTTCAAATCCCTTAATTATACAATAAGAATTAACAAGCACTTCTTGCAAACCCTGGTCACTCGACAGTGTACTGATATAGACACACACAGAGACAAAGAAACTGCTGACAGAACAGAAGATAAATGCAACAAATACAGGGTGTAAGGTCTGATCATGCAAATACAAAAAGGCAATAGGACAAAGCAGTAAAAAAAGATTGATAGGTACAACAAATGTATCTCAGATTTTGCATCTAAATCCAGTCACCACTGATGTTCAGAGAAACACTCTAACACAATGGTGAGTTTGTTTCCTGAAGATAAAAATTAAGGATTCTTGTTAAATAATATTCATGCCTCAAAATTGTTTATTTTTATTCAGCTTTGTAGTTTGTTATGTTCCACACAGTAAGTCAGTTCTCTTCCTATGGGCCCAATTCAGGAAATCACTGAATCACATGCTTAATTCTATTTCTGTATAGTAAAAAACAAGTGACTGGGATTTAAGCATGTGCTTAAATACACTTCCTGAACTGTGACGACATTCTGAATAAGGGCCTATGTCAGGTAGATATTTTTAAAATAAATTAGGCTGTTTTTCCCCAAGACTAGTGTAAATGTCTTAATTATTTTGAAAAGTGAAAATCTCACTATGAAAACAATATTAGAGGGCATTTGTGCAGAAATTCAGATGCTAAAAAATGCCCACAAATATTGTTAACTTCTCTTCTAGTTAAAAGTCTCTCTGGGTATAAATAGCATGTTTTTGAAAATTCATGCATTTCACAGGCCATACATTTAAGAAAAATTGCAATAGGTGAAGTTTAGGATATTGTATCCATTAATCTTTTTGCTGAAGGGAATCCTGCTATAGCAGGTTCAGTAAATTGAGGTGTTTGGCATCCCATGGTCTATTTTTAATGGTAACAGGCAATCAAACAAGGAGGAAAAGCCTACCATATGAAATACATGCTTCTTTCTAGCTAGAGCAAAAAAAACAAACAACCACACAAAAAATGACATTAAGAGTAAAATGAAAGAAAAACAGAACCCGAGGAAGACGTTTTGGAGGAACTATTAACTATAAGACAAAACAACATCAAATGCTTAGAAATGCCTTTCTCCATTTGTTATCACTTCATATATTACAGTGAAGTCTTACAAACTGGTTCTTAAACACTGGGAAACAATCTGTAACAATATATACCAATGTTCTTTATAGCCAGGAGACATACTGTCAGTGTCCTCTGCTGGCCCTAATAATAACAACCCTGCATCTGCTTAATCCCCACTCTTGCAGCTGTAATCCAAAGGGTTTGATTTTTAGGTTGATTGATATTTAACCCTATTTGACACAAAAGACAGTTTGTGGATTAAGATACATCAACTAGAAACAAAACAAATAACGTGGCTCATTAAAGATTATTCTTTTGTCTCACTGCTCTCAGTGGTTTCAAACATACTTGTCATAAATATAAAGGGAAGGGTAAACCCCTTTAAAATCCCTCCTGGCCAGAGGAAAACTCCTCTCACCTGTAAAGGGTTAACAAGCTAAAGGTAACCTTGCTGGCACCTGACCAAAATGACCAGTGAGGAGACAAGATACTTTCAAAAGCTGGGAGGAGGGGAAAAAACAAAGGGTCTGTGTGTCTGTCTATATGCTGCTTTTGTCGGGGATAGACCAGGAATGGAGTCTTAGAACTTTTAGTAAGTAATCTAGCTAGGTGTGTGTTAGATTATGATTTCTTTAAATGGCTGAGAAAAGAATTGTGCTGAATAGAATAACTATTTCTGTCTGTGTATCTTTTTTGTAACTTAAGGTTTTGCCTAGAGGGATTCTCTATGTTTTGAATCTAATTACCCTGTAAGGTATCTACCATCCTGATTTTACAGAGGGGATTTCTTTATTTCTATTTACTCCTATTTCTATTAAAAGTCTTCTTGTAAGAAAACTGAATGCTTTTTCATTGTTCTCAGATCCAAGGGTTTGGGTCTGTGGTCACCTATGCAAATTGGTGAGGCTTTTTATCCAACATTTCCCAGGAAAGGGGGGGTGCAAGTGTTGGGAGGATTGTTCATTGTTCTTAAGATCCAAGTGTCTGGGTCTGTAGTCACCTAGGCAAATTGGTGAGGCTTTTTACCAAACCTTGTCCAGGAAGTGGGGTGCAAGGTTTTGGGAAGTATTTGGGGGGAAAGACGTTTCCAAACAGCTCTTCCCCAGTAACCAGTATTTGTTTGGTGGTGGTAGTGGCCAATCCAAGGACAAAGGGTGGAATATTTTGTACCTTGGGGAAGTTTTGACCTAAGCTGGTAAAGATAAGCTTAGGAGGTTTTCATGCAGGTCCCCAGATCTGTATCCTAGCGTTCAGAGTGGGGGAGGGATCTTGACAATACTTATAGTGGATGGCAAGATGGAGGGCAACTCCAATGTATTAACAAAGTGCCGAAGTGATATGCATGAGTCTGAGCACTATGTATTGTTTGACTGCAAAGATCTATCTGTACAAAGGTAGCTCTTGGTTATAGGAGGACAGTCACAACAGTATCAAGAGTGGTATAAACTGCTGTATTAAGAAACATCTCTTGAATTACTTAGATTTCTCAAAGCAGCATGAACAGAACAGTCAGTGGAAATCATGATTATTTTAAATGACCTCAAAAGAGGAATCACTGTTGATTATAATTAACATGTAATCTGAAACTCTGAACACACCACCCAGCAACGCTTCTGAAGCAGGATGATTAGCATTTAATTAGGAACTCTGTTCACTTTCTGTTACCAGTCTGAGAGCTGAAATGATGGTTTTAGTGCATCCATACATTATGTTGTTTGTTCAAAAAATCATTTTTGGCTCACTTTTTCTTTAAGGAGGAAACATTAACATCACACAATGAAGTCAAAATAGATACATTTAGTTATAATTTAACATCAACAAAAATGAATGGATTATTCAGATTGCACCATCTGAACAGGATATCCAACAGACCCCACAAAAGCCCCAGAGCCTGCATACTCTTACACATGTGCATTTGAATGTTCACATAAGCAGTACCATTAAAGTCAGCAGAGTTACTCAGATGCACAGGTTAAGCTCATGTGTAAACTGTTCGCAGGATTGGGCCTAAGAGCCAAGTCCTGTAGCCCATAATCATGCAAAACTCCCCAGATTTTTGCCTTAAATTATTCAATGATATTTTAACAGTACATTGGGCATGTGGGCAGAAAAGATCAGGCAAGAACCATGGAAATAGAGCCAACAAGATAAAAAAGGATCATAAAATTCTGAAGTATAAATAAGCCCCCCAACCATAAACTAAGTTGGAAATTGGTTAGTATTTATTTATACATTCATTTATCAGATGTACCCCTAGGGTAAAACCTGCAAAGACTTACTCCTTCATGTAGTCCGAAGAAAGGCAATATGACTACACATGCAAGTGAGAAATACTTAAGTGGGATAGGTTCTGATCCTTTCACAGTTCATAAATAATAATAATATAAAATAATCTAACAAACTTGCAATTATTTGCCTCATACAAAAAGACACACATCCTTCAGGACATGGAAATGGGGATGAATACTGTGCCTGTGAAAGATAACCGTCACACTGCTAGATATTGTGGGGTTTTATGTATTTCTTATGCTTGAAGAAAGCTGAAGCTTAGGAGTTTGGAGAGATGATATGTAGCCAAGAGACTGATGGCGAGATCTGAAGCTGGGACCTTCAGTACTGAAACACAAGTCTCTATCACCTGAGTTAAAGTACTAGAGGCCTAGCAAAACCAAAGGAAAGCCTTCTACTGATTTCAGTAGACTTTGGATTGGGTCCTAAACCCATTAGCTGGAAGGAATAGCAGGCCACCATCCCCTCTGATTTAGACACAGCAGGGAACGTGTAACATGCTCTGAACAGTGGATTATACTTATAATTAAGTGTACTGAAAAAGAAAAAATTAGTCATATGTTGCTCTGAAGTGCTGCTCTGCTGTCCTATCTGCAGCTGAAAATAAGAGTGTTTCCAGTCTCTTTCAGTTTCCTCTCTACTCTTTGTCTTTTCCTTGATAAAGAAAACATTGACTGGAGCTGAATGGTGATTTATAAGCTTACCCTCTGTAGGGGAGCTGAACTTGGTCTCATTTACAAATGTAGATAGATCGGATGGTTGTGGGTAATCCTGTTTATCTGTATCCAGATCCACAGTCATGCAAGTCCATTTCTGACTGGTTACGGAAGAAGCCAGTTTTTCCTCATCTGTCGCATGAACCACGGTGGATATAACTGGGGGTGTTTCTGGAGTAGGCAGTGGAGTGGAATCCTGCAGAGAACATATGTTAACTGAATCTATTATCTTTCATTACCGCATTGAGCCATCAGTTAGAAATATTTGTCTGAATTCTTTTATCTATCTCTCCCACTCCCCCCTTTCCTGTTTTAATTCCATGCTACCTACTACAGCTCCATATAAAATGAGGAAAGAGACCCAGCTCATATCTGTAGCATTTGGAATTACACCAGGAATAACTTGTCTCAATAATTAGACTCTCTTTATCTGTACAATGAAACTCTTTTTTATAATGAACACAGATACTGCAAAGCTGTGTTGATGAGGTAGAATGAAAATCCTGACTTAAGTGTACTGAAATGTGCCAACTGCAATTCAGTTGGGAGGGGAAATTGGGGGAAAGACTTCAGCATACAAGGGATCCACAGGAGATTTTCTTTGCCATCTTTACTGAACACTTTTTTCATACTATCTTTTCCATGGCATCATTTATGATGTATGTATAAGTTTCTAGATTCTGTTGATGCAGGTAAAAAAAAGATGGACGTTATTTGGAGTTGACGGTCATGCATGTGAGCTCAAAGATTTTCAGGATGTAAGATAGAAATATCTGCGGTTGGAGATCAGTACATAAGTGACACATAAAATGCATAGTCTCCTAGGAATTCAAGCGTGATGGCTAGGCCAATTGACTTTTGGGGCTTGTCTGCATGGTGAGTTAATGCACGGGAAGCCAGGGCAGTCTACAGTGCACTAGCTTGCTGTCTGGACCCAGCTTCCATAGTAAATGTTTTGTAATGTGCTTTGAAGTACTGCTGTTTGAAACACCACACTCACCATGTAGATTAGCCCTGACACTTTCCTTATGGTAATGATCTCACATAATATAAACACAGACCTCAAAGGTCACGAATCCTCCCCCTCTCTCTACAGTGTCAGCCAGCTGAAAGGGAAAGTTAGGATACATAACGTGGGAGGTGGACAATGGCATGAAAAGAAATGTCCCAGATTAAAGTAGTGAGCCAAAGGCTATTTATTATCTTATACACGGCACAGCCTTTGCTAACTCCTCCCCGCAAGAAAAGCCACCCACCAGTGCTTTAAGATGACAAATAAAAATACTATTTGTGTCCACATACTCAGCAGACTAACACACTGGACATTATTTGTACTTTTCTTTCAGCATATCATTTTTTATTTGTGCACTTTAAACTTTTCTGGTCTAATAGGTTAGATTGGGGTCGGCAACCTTTCAAAAGTGATGTGCCGAGTCTTCATTTATTCACTCTAATTTAAGGTTTCGCGTGCCAGTAATACATTTTAACGTTTGAGAAGGTTTCTTTCTAGAAGTCTATAATATATAACTCAACTATTGTTGTAGGTAAAATAAATAAGGTTTTAAAAATGCTTAAGCAGCTTCATTTAAAATGAAATTAAAATGCAGAGCTCCCCAGACCGGTGGCCAGGACCCAGGCAGCGTGAGTGCCACTGAAAATCAAGTCGCATGCTGCCTTTGGCATGTGTGCCATTGGTTGCCTACCCCTGGGTTAGATGAATTCTTCTGAGTGCTAATATCCTAAAGGTATTTGTTCATTACTATATTTATAAGATTTCCCAAAGGATTTTATAAGGATTTCCCAAAGAGTATTTCTGAACAGTCCAACTGGAATTCCTAGGACAAATACCAGGTCTAACAGGCATTGTACAAATTGATCTTAAAACTGGAGGACAAAAATTAATAAACCTTAGCAATACTTACAACTATTCAAATATAACAATGTTACATCAAATTTACTTTCCTTCTATTTGCAAAACTAATGACATATGTCAAAACATAGCACTTTACCTGAGAGGGCACATCCGAGAGGGGAGATCTTTTTGGTGACTTTTTCACCCTAAATGTATCACTAAAAACAAAGTTAAAACAGTAAATATGGCATACAAAAGAGAATCAGCAGCATATAACATTTAGCAATACAGAGCTAAAGAAAATACTACCTCTGTAAGCCCTCCTGCTTTAAGACTCCTTCCATTACAAAGTAATGCCACTGAAAAACATGCTTTAAGTATTGCTTTTTATCATGCACTTTGATACAGGACTTTGTTCCCTAAACCAGTAAGATAAACTAAGTAAGGGAGTTGAACAGCAGGATTGCCATGTGTCTAAATTCATTCAAAAAGACTATTCAAGTCAAATATTGATAGGGAATGAGGATTACCCAGTGGTAAGGGCACTAGGATAGGACTTGGGAGACCTTGGTTCAAAAAGACCCAGCCCCATCACAGACTTTCCTCTGTGACCTTGAGGAAGTTACCTAGCCTCTTTGTGTCTCAGTTCCCCAGGGGTAAAATGGGGATAATAGTACTTTATCCTCACAATAACCCTGTGAGATAGGAAATACATTGAAGATTGTGAGGCGTTCAGATACTATGGTAAAGGGGGCCATATATGC
Source organism: Lepidochelys olivacea (assembly GCF_965140295.1). Taxonomy (NCBI): domain Eukaryota; kingdom Metazoa; phylum Chordata; order Testudines; family Cheloniidae; genus Lepidochelys; species Lepidochelys olivacea. Next base: position 107,203,753 of record NC_140417.1, read on the forward strand.
ACATAAGATAGATAAGAGATTAATTTCCTCACCACTTGACAAAAGGTTTTTGATGAACTGCATATGAAGGTTTGTGGCAGGATATGCACATTGTTCCTGAGATTTCAGGACCAGATAATCATATTAAGTTCACAGTGATGGTAAAGGAAACCCCACAAACTTGGGACTTTCATGGTATTTCAAGATGAATATATTTACTGACATGGCAATTCTGCTTCAGGCTCTTCTAAATCCCAGAACATAAACTGCCAATACAACAGTTTTAACTAGGGCTGTTGATTAATCGCAGTTAACTCACGCGATTAACTCAAAAAAATTAATCACAATCATTAATCGCAATTTTAATCACACAGTTAAACAATAGAATACCAATTGAAATTTATTAAATATTTTGGATGTTTTTCTACATTTGCAAATATATTGATTTAAGTTACAACACAGAATATAAATGCCACCTCTCTGCTGGTGGCATTTGACTCAGATGATGAAAATGAACATGCATTGGTCTGCACTGTTTTGAATCATTATCAAACAGAACCCATACAGTACTCACTTTATATTACTTCTGATTACAAATATCTTCATTGTAAAAATGATAAACAAAAGAAATAGTATTTTTCAATTCACCTCATACAAGTGCTGTAGTGCAATGTCTTTGTCGTGAAAGTGTAACTTACAAATGTAGATTTTTTTTGTTATATAACTGCACCCAATAACAAAACAATGTAAATCTTTAGAGCCTACAAGTCCATTCAGTCCTACTTCTTGTTCAGCCAATCGCTAAGACAAACAAGTTTGTTTACATTTACGGGAGATAATGCTGCCCGCTTCTTATTTACATTGTCACCTGAAAGTGAGAACAGGCGTTAGCATGGCATTTTTGTAGCCGGCATTGCAAGGTATTTATGTGCCAGATATGCTAAACATTAATATGCCTAATCATGCTTCGACCACCATTCCTGAGGACATGCTTCCATGCTGATGATGCTTATTTAAAAAAATGCATTAATTATATTTGTGACTGAACTCCTTGGAGGAGAACTGTATGTCTCCTGCTCCATGATTTTACCTGCATTGTGTCATATATTTGTGTTATACTAATCTAGGATGACAACGCAGCATATGTTGTTTGATTTAAGAACACTTTAACTGCAGATTTGACAAAACACAAAGAAGGTTTCAATATTAGATTTCTAAAGATAGCTACAGCACCCGAGCCAAGGTTTAAGAATCTGAACTGCCTTCCAAAATCTGAGAGGGACGAGGCATGGAGCATGCTTTCAAAAGTCTTAAAAGAGCAAAACTCCGATGCAGAATCTACAGAACCTGAACCACCAAAAAAGAAAATAAATCTTCTGTGCTGCTGGCATCTGACTCAGATGATGAAAATGAACATGCATTGGTCTGCACAGTTTTGAATCATTATCAAACAGAACCCGTCATCAGCATGGACGCATATCCTCTGGAATTATGGTTGAAGCATGAAGGGACGTATGAATCTTTAGTGTATCTGGCACGTAAATATCTTGCCACACCAGCTACAACAGTGCCATGAGTACGCCTGTTCTCACTTTCAGGTGACATTGTAAACAAGAAGCAGGCAGCATTATCTCCTGGAAATGTAAACAAACTTGTTTGTCTGTGCGATTGGCTGAACAAAAAGTAGGAGTGAGTGGACCTTGGGCTCTAAAGTTTTACATTGTTTTATTTTTGAATGCAGTTATTTTTTGTACATAATTCTACATTTGTAAGATCAACTTTCATGATAAAGAGATTGCACTACAGTATTTGTATTAGGTGAATTGAAAACATACTATTTTTAGTATGTTTTTTACAGTGTGAATATTTGTAATAAAAAATAAATATAAAGTGAGCACTGTACACTTTGTATTCTGTGTTGTAACTGAAATCAACATATTTGAAAATGTAGAAACCATCCAAAAATATTTAAATAAATGGCATTCTATTATTGTTTAACAGCGCAATTAATTGTGCGATTAATCGTGATTCATTTTTTAAAATCGCTTGACAACTCTAGTTTTAACCCTTTAAAGCATGGTGTTTTCCAGTCAAAGATGTAGAAAGGAGAACACCCACACATTATCATGTATAGATATGTAATGTACGCTGCCTATATGTGTGTTTGCCATTTCCAAAAGGTTAAAAATTCCCTAAAGAGAACATTCCAAGATAGATGCAAGATCTACCAGTGCTCCAGATGCAAGCTGCTAGACCTGACCTAATTGGCTTTTGGTATTAGGCGGAAGACGCAGGGAAACAGCCTGCACAATTTCACACCAAGTTACTCAATAAAGCCTTTGTGGTTGAGGTTCAATGCATTGGTGAAAATTATAGCTCTGCTCTGATCAATGACTTGCAAGGCAACAAAAGGAGATTATAATGAAGCATTTCAAATGATAGAGAATAAGTCACTACTTCACCTATCAGCATACATGACCAAAAAAACTGGCCAGCTGTTCACTGGTATAAGTATTCTATTCAGCCTGTTAATTACTAAATATGAAAATATAAATAATGAAAATAATTGTTTCCTTTAAAAAGTACTTATAAACATTAGATAGTGTTTAAGAAAGAATGGCTGTACAGTGTTGTATAATGCAATATTCTATTAATCAAGCTAATAAGAATGTGTTAATGCTTTAGCTAAGGGCATCATATATATACAGTTTTAAAAAAACAATCCTTCTAGACAGGCAACCAGACACTGACAGAATAGCTTCCCTCAAGTGTATTCACAGCCAGGCAATTTCACTTAAAATAACTTTTACATAAGCCAGTAAAAATAACACCATAAAGCTCCATGCCCAATAATTCTTGATCATGCTGCAAAATAAAGTAAAATAATTTTTTTTAAAAAAGCCCATAAACCATTAACAAAGTATAAGGCACTTTCACCATAACAGGCCCGTGAGATTAAATTTACTTACAACAGAGAACATACAGACATCACATCTTCTACCATCCTAAGACAAATAAGACAAAGAAAAGAGAGACAGACAGAAGGAACTGACAAAAAGGATAAATCTGCAGACATTCTGTTAATGTGTTAGAGCAAAATCATCATACAATTTTGATATCCTTTGAAGTCTGCACAACCTTAAAACATGTTTTAATGGGAAGCGGGGGAGAAGAGAGGTGATAATTCCTAAACCAGTTTATGTTCTTAAATTCAATATAATTTTCTGACATGTTTTTTACCTTATGAAAACCATTTTTTCATAGCAGAGGCCTACCAGTTTAATTGCTGTCAATGCTTTACCCATTCTTTGCCTTTCCTGAGGTAGCCATCTGTTTTCTTTTCAAGATAGAGCACTAGTTAATATACAGTATATAAAAAAATGTTCCCAAGGAAGTTAGTAGCAATTAAGTTTAAAGAAACAGGAGAACCCTAGGTTCTTTTATGACTATTGATCTATCAGTAAAAGGCAGCAGAAAAAGCTCCTGGTCTGTGTATTTCAAAATTACTTTCACACTCTGAGAAAGAAAGGGAAATTTCTTTAAGTTCTCGTATTTTTGGTTCTTAATGAAATCATAGTTTGAGTACTGACAGTTCAAAGCAAATGCTTAATAAACTGGGACAGTTCTATTTGAATAACCAGGGCTAGAAGAAGTCTTCATCCTCTTCCATGCTTGTCAGCTTTAATGCCATATTTTTAAGCAGGATGATCTTGAAAGCTGGCACCTTCCATATCTAAACACAGTCTTTTGAAATGGTCTGGATGCTTCCCAACCATCAATAAAGTTGAGAGTTGAGGTTTAGATCTAAACGGGCCACCCATTCTTTATTCATAACCAGGGAGCACTGAGGGAGCAGCTGCTGCTCTTTGTTCAGTATCATCTCAGCAAAATGATCGGTCTCAGAACCACAGTTAAATATTTAGATACATGACTGGAATGCAATTTGAGTTGAGCTGAAATCCATTCCCACGTCTGTTCTTTTAATAGAGTGGTGAGTGAGTGTTTAGCATGTTTACACTTTTACTCCAGGATGATAACTCATTTGTATTGCCACTAATGTGCACTGCAGAATCAAGCACACTGTAGTGTTAGTGATGCTTAAGCTAGTGACTCACTCCTAGGCATCCTACAGGTCTGGCCTGGAAATCACCATGCTCCCCTCAGCTAGAAAACACAATAAGCAACACATTTTCAAAGCAGTCTGCAGGGATTTCTCCCTGCAACTCTCAATGTTAACAAAGACTCTTGGCTTTGAAAAACTAACCCTTAAACTAGTTTTTAAAAATAAATAAATATAATCTTCAGATATTACAGTATCAGTTTAAACTGAGTCAAGTAATTCCTGAAATGAAGATCAGCAAGATAAGTCACCATTTAAGGTCCCTCACTTTAATAGCTTCCTTTCTTCTTCTAGGAGCTCCCCTGAAGTATTTGTGACTGGGCTCCCCAAATGATGGTTCTCCTGCAGTGGACCCCATTAAGCAATCTCATGCCACGAACTCTTATGTGGGGAGGGGACAGACTGGGACACAGACACAGGGTTGCCCATTTCACCCCCCAACAAGCCCTGCAGTAAATCCCCTAAAAGAATATTATAGCTGTAGGCTCCATTCTCATTAACATGCAGCTCCTGCGCACTGGGGACAACCTTTTAGAGGGATCCCAGATACTGCTGCGGGCAGGTGATTCCATGGAAGCACAGCACAGGCAACTGTGTTGCCTGGAGCCAGGGAAGAGTAACAGAGGGCAGATAAGCCTTGTGCCTCCTGCAAACATGAGGTCTTTTGGAGGGGGTAAATCCCTACCCCCAGTGAAAGACTACAGAGAAAATTCTGTGGAAGGAACTTCATGGAGTGCTCTCACTAGCTCCTGTAAGTTTTTCCAGGTGATGGGGCAATCTGGACCAGTGTGTCCCGTCACAAACCTCTGTTCTCAATGATTAAACAACACAAGGCCTGTCTTGCAATTTACAATACATGGGCTCGCACACGGACTTCAGTGGATCTCCATGTAGGCCCAGGGGACCTCTTCCTGGCAGTCAACTGCTGGACTGAGGCCTTGGATATTAAAATCCCCTCTAGAATGTAATTCAAATCTCACACACACAGATGCACTTTTTAGTCGTGTTATTTTTGTTTAAAGTTGAATATTCTATTCTTGGGGAATTCTTTAGGTTTTAGGAATATTGAGTAAAATACCCTGGCTCAGTAGACATTTTTTATTTCTCTGGCACCTACTCTGAACTCCAGGCATTTCCCAAAATTTAAAACACATCATCAGAAAATCTGGCATCTCCCTCAAAAAAACTGAAGTCATTCTGCCCAGTGGTATCATATTCTATAACATTCACGTAAGTAATTCAAAAATGGCTTCAACTTCAAAAAGCAAAACACCCCCAACCACATACAAACCTAAATTTGGCAAACGGCTAGAGTTAGAAGCCCAACTGGTGCCAGGAAATAAAAAGTACAATTGGACATTCTCCATCCTTCATTTTACAGCATTATGGACACTGTACAATGTTTTACATTTGTTTTACAATGTTTGTTTGCCTTATCTTTAGCTCTTCGGTCTTTTGTTAGTTTTAGTGAGAAACTTAAATCTTAAAATGTAGTATGTTATCTTTAATTAGCAGACACTATTAAGTTAGAAAGCGACTTTCAGAGCGATCTTATTCGATATGTTCTCTGTTTATCTGAAATCTAAAATCCTGTGAATAAAATCTGTGGTAACTAATTCAAAGAAAATTATGCCTAAAGGGATAAGATAGCAGAAGTGCTCATCAGCAAGTTAACTACTGAATCAGTACGGCTGGATACCAAGTTTTATTAACCAACCAACCAAATGTAGCAGCTAGAACCATTTCTCCCACAACTTGGCCTATGGACATAGAAATAGGAGATAAACCAAGGGGTTTTTGATCATCCTGTGAATCCTTAAACTACTTTTCTAGAAAAAAATATTTTCAAAGGTTATAGCCTCACATTAAAAAAAAATATGAAAAAAACCCCAGGAATTCAAACTAGTAAAAATAAGACAGTTTTCCGCTTCTCATTCATACATATACATAAAAAAACACTGGATGAAAACATGGCCCTACTGAAGTCAATGCGAGTTTTGCCACTGATTTCATTCACTATGTCCCACAAACCCTAACTCACATGAGTACTCTTCATTTACGTGAGCAGTCCCATTAGCTTCAATAGGAGTTTGTGTGTGTGACTACTCCCACAAGTAAGGGTTCACAGGATCGGCCTTGCATTAGCAACAGGCCGGGGAATTATTTTTTCCCATTGCTGAACTCACTGCACAACGAGTAAGCTAACATTGAAAATGTGGCACAAAAATTGCTAAAGGCCCAATCCTAGTCCCACTTAACATCAATGGGCATTCAGGCACTGATGTCAGTGGGAGTAGGACTGGGCCCTTAAACTTCCAACATCCAATTATTAATCCAGTGACCTGGTCTGGGTTCAATTCTCTGGGTTTTCACTACAAGTTATTTGGTGCTGGGAGCAAAATGGCATTGATAATGTACAGGAAAGCCTATGCCCACCATGAAGAAAAGGAGTACTTGTGGCACCTTAGAGACTAACCAATTTATTTGAGCATAAGCTTTCGTGAGCTACAGCTCACTTCATCGGATGCATACTGTGGAAAGTGTAGAAGATCTTATTATATACACACAAAGCATGCATCCGATGAAGTGAGCTGTAGCTCACGAAAGCTCATGCTCCAATAAATTGGTTAGTCTCTAAGGTGCCACAAGTCCTCCTTTTCTTTTTGCGAATACAGACTAACACGGCTGTTACTCTGAAATATGCCTACCATGGTAAGCCATAAACATAAATCCGGTTGTCTAGTTAATACGTTCATCAGCACAATGTTTCTAATCTTACTAATGACAGGTTTCAGAGTAACAGCTGTGTTAGTCTGTATTCGCAAAAAGAAAAGGAGGACTTGTGGCACCTACAGCTCATGAAAGCTCATGCTCAAATAAATTGGTTAGTCTCTAAGGTGCCACAAGTCCTCCTTTTCTTTCTTCTAACCTTATTGAAACCCATGAATTATAAAACTATAGTAATTATAGAGGGTTGCAAGGAGGAGCACTTCACAATCCAAAAATGTCTTTACCCTTTAACTTACGTTTTTAGTGGTGTCTTCTTCTTTTTTGCAGGTTTATTTAGGTTGTCTCCTTCAGTTCCATTTGTTTCACTGCCATTGGCTGGTATCTCAAAGGAGGCTGGAGATTTAGAAGGTGAGCTGGTGATCTTCGAAGACAGCCTGAAAGCATCAGTTGAGTCCTCGCAGGTGTCTGGATCAAAACTGTATGTTTGTTGAGGCAATTTGGGAGATTCTTGCATTTTTGTAGTGGAAGAGAATGGGTTAAAGTTGGGATCATCCCACTTGTCAATATCAAAAGTATAAGAGCCTTTTGAAATCGGGATATCACTTGGATCAGTAAGTGACTTGGTTGGTGTGGTGGGAGAATTGTCAAGCTTTTCCACTGTCTTTTTAGTCTTTGGCCTCCTTAGTGGCATTTTGGCACCAGATTTTTTACCTGCTCTTTTGGGTGGGGGAGTGCTTTCTTGCTGGTCCTCTCTGCTGCCCTTTTCCTCAGAATAATCAAACTCTAGTCTCACAGCTAGACCTTTGACTGGAGGATCCTCTTGTCCTCCAGTGTCAGATGGAGTCACCTCCACGGCCTCTGGTGCCGTTGTAAGAGGTTGGGTTTTTTTACTGGCAGGGTGAGAGGTTTGCACTTTGCTTCCTCCAGTACTAAATGTACTAATTTCTTCAAAGTTCTCTCGATCAAAGGGATAGGAAGCGTCAGGCACAGCAGGGGCCTCCTGTTTCTCCGTAGAGATTTGGGAAGGTTCAGTACATTCAGGTTTAATTGATTCAATCTTTACCTCAGATACCAGTTTTTCTTCACTTGGGACAGAAGCTTGTTGGCTAATGTCAGATGGTTCTTGTTGCGTTTCTTTCACGGGTGGAGAGTCTGCAGATTTTTTTGCGGATTGCTTCTTCTTTAACGAAGGTGGCCTAGGTTTCTTTGTTCGCTTAAGGGTACTAGAAGCACTACTTGAACCAGTACTGAACACGTCTGCCGTTGGAATTACTGTCTCATTATTGCCAAGATAGGAAACTCCATCAAAATCACTAGCTTGCAAACTAAGAGACCGAGACAAAGTAGACCTGGAAACTGGGACAGAATCTGTGGATTTTCTTCGAACATTCACTTTAGGGTCACAATTCTTAGCTTCTGGAGTGCTAGGTTCTAAAGTATGGAAAGAATCTACCAACTCACTGTTATCAAAGTCTAAGTTGTAAGTCCCGCTGCTGGCTATAGGCTTATCCTCATCAAAGACAGTAGAAAATGAATGGGAGGGAGGACGGAAAGGGCTTTCTTCAATTGATTCACTATGTGATGCATCAATTATGGACACAGTATCAGAACAGAATCCTATGGGAACAAACAGAAAAGTCAGTGAATGAAACACATCAGTCATTAAGCCCCAAATGCTTTTCTGTTTAAGTGTTTTATTATGTTTTATCTAACAAATATACCAAAAATGGAACAAAACCAAAAAATACAAGTGAGACAAATGGACTAAATCCTAAATGAAAGAATATATGTACACCAGGGGCATATTTAACTCATGGTATAAATGCAGAAGAACATTTGAACAGTTCTTTTTTTTTTCTCTCTCTCTCTTGTAGTTTGGTGACAATACATTATATACACTTGTAAAGGTTTACATGGAGTATTTTTAGTTGCTATTTCAGAGCGAGGTAAGGAGACAGAGATGGAAATCGAGTTAGTAGAATATGCTAAAATACTCTAAATACTGGGTGATCTGACCATCAAATACTGGTTCACCCACACTTCCCTCTAGGATAATGGTTTAATACCTTCATTTACAGAATTGTATCAAAAATATTCTTTTTACACGTTTCAGAGTGGTAGCCATGTTAGTCTGTATCAGCAAAAACAACGAGGAGTACTTGTGGCACCTTATAGACTAACAACTTTTTACAGTAGCTGGTACCACAGTCCTCTAATTTGACTGAAGCTTCAGTGACTTGCATATTTTTTTCCCAGTTTAATGTCCCCACATTCCATCTTGACCATCCTTCCAGTGCAAGAGAAGACTGGGTATGGCTTTCTTTCCAAGGTTTATCTATACTACTCTTGTTTTGGCCGGGGGAGAGGGAAAGAGGGAGGAGAAGGAGAGTCAAAATTCAGAGTTGAGTTGATAACTCCATTTTTTATATGTCTTTACATATGAGGTATTGAGAATTTCAATTTAAAAAAAAACAAGAAATAAAATAGGGAAAGCAGGCAAAGAGAAAGCTGACTGTACAAACGTTTCTGAAATTGCACTTTTCCATTAGAAACAACATTGGAAATGGCCTCACTTTACTATATTTTTAATCATTAGTGGGAAAAACCCCTATTTGTTGAAGTTCTACAACCAGAATTCTCTTTCTTATGGTTAAAGTATATAGATCTGTTCATGACAATGTCTTCTAAAGAGGTTAACAGAAGCCCCATGACTTGGGACATTTAAAACTAAGCTGTTAAAGCAGAAGCAAATATATTTTAGGACACAGGCAGAGAAGTAAATGGATTAACTGACCTTGTGACAGAGATGGCAGTTTCCTGCCATATCCTGGAAAATCTTATTGCATGAAGTTAAAGTGTCTTAGCCTCTCATTGTATTAAAATGGAAATGTGTAATTGTGGGATTGTATGTAGCTTGTTTAGGAGACCTGACTAATATAAATCTTGGGAAGTGTTATGTGCTTAGGCGCACTCTTTTAAACAATAGGCTAAGACAAGAATGAATTGTAAATTGAGTAGACTTCCTAGGAAATAATTGGGAAGAGAGGAATACAAATGACCCACCTTCAGATCCATCCTTTTGAAGCTATGCCTTGAGCAGAACCCATTGTCTGGCTGATTACCTATTCACAGTCTCTTCAAAGACCCGAACTGGACAAAGAAGTGACTCTCAGATGCATGGGTGGGGTTTAAAAGACTGACTGTTCACCAGCCAGAGTCATTGTTGGAGTCAGGGGTGATCTCTGGTAAGCTTATTAGCATATATGTAGATGCTTTTGTTGTTTTTGATATGGTTTCTCTGTAATGCTTTCACCTTAAGAACAAATGTTCTTGCTTAGAAAGAGCTGTGCAGTAGCTTCATTATGGAAATTACACTGTTTGCCATTTCTGAAGAGAAAAGCAAAGCAGGCTTGTTTAGGCAGCATGACTTTGCTGGGGAATTCAGAGCATAGGCTGGGAGTGGTACAGAATGGAAATATCCCAGTCAGAAAGGAGAGAAATGTGTGTGTCTGCCCAAGAGAGGCAACAGCAGGGGAGCCAGAAGTCTAAAAGTGTGTGCCCTGGCTGTACCAGAGAGGGAGATTACAGATGCAGTTGCCCTGAACTGTGGCAAACCCATTAGATCTTTTTCCATCTCTAATCTTAGTTATGTGGATTACAAAAAAATTCTGCAAATCCTGATCATCCCTAAGAGACCATCCATGAGTTGAGAATTGGTGGAGCCCTTAAGCTGAGGTGGGAGTGGTTGGCACAGGATCCAGCTTTGATTTTCCCCGTCCCTCAGCTGGAGGAATTCTCAGATGGCCAGATTTCAGCCCTTCTGTTTCACCTGAGAAGTACAAAAGAGCTGGATAGCAAAAAAAAGACCATGGGGTCATGTCTGAACACCAGCTTAGCAATGCCTTCATTGCATGGATGAAGCTCAGGTGGCTGGAGAACTCTGGTATTCTGGGGATGCAGCTAATCATTATCTCTCTGTATTATAGGGACAGGCCCCCGGAGCAGCGGCTCTTACTGGATGTCCCCTGGCAGACAACTCACCCCTGCCATTGCACTCCAAAACCAGAATACCTAGCCATAGGTTCACAGGGATTTGCATTATACCATAAAAATGTAATATACACACACCACCGTACTGTAGCACGATGTTTGCATCCATCAAATTCTAACCTGTCATTTTGGGTGAAGTTGAAGTGGATTTCAGCAGGTTGATATTTAAAAATTTGCACACGCCTATTTTAGCAAGCAGATGCCCATTTGCCAACTTGTAGAAATGCCTCTTATAAGAAATTTAATTTTTGCCTAGTTACAATTTTTTCTGCATCTATTCTGGTCTCAATAAAACAAAACAAAGTTAGAAAATTAAGACACCAGAATTTGTGAAGATGATCAGAAATAGTGATGGTCTTATTTTCTCTTGGTTTATAAGTTGGCTATGAATTTGAAAATGGATATTTTGCCAGGGCTGTGTCATTAGTGGGATTCATGAGTCTTTCTTCATCTAATACTGACTTAACTTTTCCCCAAATACCTTAACAATACTCAATAATGATTCTTTGGGATGGAATGTAACAAATACATTCCCATTTTCTCTTGAAACAGAAAATGAAGTCCTTTAAATTCAGATTTCAGGTGCAAGTACTTTGCAGACCAAACTCATGGTTACCACGCTTCTGATGACTGCATTGGTCTGGCCATATTACCTTCCAATTATTCTGCTCTGCTTGTGTTCTAGCTAGTAAAGTTCTAGCTACGGGCAGAGACCACAGGGCATTCACAGTTGATTTAAATACTATACCAGTGGTTCTCAAACTTGTTCCACCGCTTGTGCAGGGAAAGCCCCTGGCAGGCCGGGCCGGTTTGTTTACCTGCCGCGTCCGCAGGTTCCGCCGATAACGGCTCCCAGTGGCCACGGTTCGCTGCTCCAGGCCACTGAGAGCTGCTGGAAGTGGCGGCTAGTACATCCCTCAGCCCGCGCCGCTTCCAGCAGCTCCCATTGGCTTGGAGCCACGATCGGCTGAACCTGCGGACGCGGCTGGTAAACAAACCGGCCCGGCCCGCCAGGTGCTTTCCCTGCACAAGTGGTGGAACAAGTTTGGGAACCACTGGACTAGAGCAAGGCATGTGGTCATCTGATTACAACTACTGGTTTAGGAAAAAGACATTGAAAAGACATTTTATGGCTTATTTACCAAGGTGTTTTAAATTATGCTGAAACAAAGACTAGTAGTAAACTGGAAGGCTACAAAATAAGAACTCACACTAACTGAACAGATATTTGCTGGTTGCCATCCTTTCACTTGTATCAGAATCAAATACATTTATCTATGAATAGTAACTAATCAAATCAGATTGTATTGGGATTTGCTTCAAAGACAGCACTGCAGTCTTTCAGGTTAAAAGCACTAAGGAGTCATAGAATAGTCCAGAGCCTGGTAACATTCATATTTCCTTTCAGTTTGTCTAGGTACTCATACGTCCTCCATCACCATAACAAATTTAAGCAGTGTGCCCATACGACATATATCTCATCAGATATTACTGTGTTTGACTATCTGTTCATTTTTTTCAGTCATTAATGACAGAATGCTAAACAACAATTTGTTACCTTTTTTCTTGTCTGGACCTGACATTCATTAATTATTTCCTTATACTAGACAAGTAATTTCAAAAGTATGGCTAGCATATACATTAGAGTTGCCACTGTCACTTCACTGGGATAAAGACTCACTAGTAGAGCTAACTGGAAAATTTTAGAACAGTTTTCTAAATGGAAAATGCTGTTCCATTAGAATCGGAACAGAACCAAATTTTTGAAATCTTGAAATTCTCCATGAAATTACATTTCTTTTTCCTGCACAATTCTGCCCATTAATACTTTGTGTTAAGGTAGCATGGATGAAAGAGAAATACAAAGAATCTATACTTATAACTGTTATTTAAGTCCTTACTACTATATTTTACTACTAGATCCTGTGGATAGAAAGCATTTCCTCTTTGCTTCAGAGGCAATTATGTATCTGTGTGAAGGTTTTGCCAGGAATATTATTTATGGACATAAAGTGCCAGCCACTTTGAAGATAGCAGACACTTCCTAAATCAGCACCTTCAGATCAACCCCTACATTTTTAGATTTCTTTCTTTGGAATTCTAGCTACACAATTCCATGTTTCTCTTTGAAAATTTAGTGAGTTACGTGAATTAAAAAACGGATGCACTGTGATATTCTTTAAAATAAATGCTAATCAGGTGGCACTACTTTAAGAGTGCGTATTTTTTCTTCTTACTCCAAAAGGGTTGTGTTTGGGGCCACGATTGGCTGAACATTCTTGCCGAATGTTTTTTTAATTAGAGTTGCCGCTGGCAGCTGAGCTGGCTTTTCACACAATGCGATCATTTTTTGACACTGATCAGTCTACTGCTAAGGAGACACCAGAAGTGTCACAAGACTCCAGTATTAGTCTAATCTGTACACTTTACATGGGAATGGAGTGGAAGATAGCTAAATGCAATTAATATAAACGACTGAATAGCTCTGCCAGCATAGTCCAAAATGTAGGTCAGTGTGAAATGAAAAGGGATTCCAACAAAGAGCCTTCAAAAATTGTGTTAATAATAATAAACAACATAATATTAATAACAAAGGCTTTCGTTATGTCAGGCATCAAAAGGACTGAGGCCCCATTGTGCTGGATATTGTACAAACATATATAAAAAGATGATTTCTGCCCTGGAGGGCTTACAGTCTAAAAGACAGAAACAAATAATGGATTGGGGATATATCATAAAGCAAATTAATATGGTGAGGAAAGAGCCTGAGTAGTTACATTATTTGCTTTTGTTGGTAGTTAATTTCTTTAAGGATTTAAGTTCTCCTGCAGCCAGCTATAAGTAATAAAGACCAAACTGTCTAAGAAAGCTGCCGTGCTTTCCAACAGTGTAAAATAAAACAACGTTGAAATTCTGCTGGCAGCTCCACATATAGTGCAGAAGCTGATTCCTGCTTATTATGTTGCTTTTCCCACCACACACACAACACACTCCTGATCCAGTCCTTTACTTATTCCTGGAGTCTAGTGCTCTCCAGTGTACATTTCAAATTAGCACGGTCAATTTTTGTTATTTTGTGAATACATCCAAAATGTGGGCTTTTGGGAGAAATTATTTGTTACGTTGCTGTAAGACTCCTGCTACATTACATCATCAATATCTTCTAATGATAGAACTGCAGCGGATGGAGACTTGAATTGTACTTACTGTTGTGAGACAATGCAGCTTTATTACTACAAAGAGCTTTTTAGACCATGCTCTTTTGACATTAGAAGTGCATCAACAGTGCAGTGAATTTTGCCCTTTCACATCAAAGTGATCTAAACAAAAGGGTTGTGTTCCTACTCACAACATTTTATCACAAAGGCTGTAGTTTGTTCATTAAAGAACGCATTATGTAATACACATATTATGCAGTCATAAGAAGGTGAAATACGCTCCTGCGCAGAGGGCCAGCTCAAAGTCTAATGTACCACTTAAATCTCACTTTTGGCCCTATTTTGAGGACTTACATGGTTAATAGGCCCACTGTACAGGGGTGAAATTCACCTGCAAGTTGTTATAAATTATGCATAACATCCATCCATTGTTAGGTACTAAGCCAGATATGGGCAAACTACGGTGCGCGGGCCACATCTAGCCTCCTGCCCGGCCCCTGAGCTCCTGGCTTGGGAAGCTAGCCCCCGGCTCCTCCCATGCTGTCTCCTCTCCCCCGCAGTCTCAGCTCACTGCACCATCGGTGCAATGCTCTGGCAGCAGAGCTGTGAGCTCTTGCCGGGCAGCACAGCTACAGAGCTGTGGCCTGACCCGGTGCACTGTGCTACATGGTGTCGTGGCTGGCTGGCTGGCTCCCGCCGGGTGCCGCGGCTGCCTGTCCTGGTGCTCTGGGCGGCGAGGCTGCAGCACCGCCAGCCACCTGTGCTCCAGGCAGCGCGGTGAGGGGGCAGGGAGGGTTAGATAGAAAGCAGGGGAGTTCTGGGTGGTGGTCAGGGGGCAGGGAACAGGGGGGCTGAATGGGGGCAGGGGTTCCGGGGGGGCTGTCAGGAAGGAGAGAAGGGGTTGGACAGGGCGGCGGGGGGCAGTCGGGGCAGGGGTTCTGGAGGTGGTCAGGGAGAAGGGGTGGTTGGATGGGACAGGGGTCCTAGTGGGGCAATCAGGAATGAGAGGAGGGGTTGGATAGGGTGGCGGGCGGCAGTCAGGGGCAGAGGGTCCGGGGGTGGTCGGGGGGGGTTAGATGGGGCGGGGGGCTGTCAGGGGACAGGGGGGGTTGGGTGGGGCAGGAGTCCTGGAGGGGCCGTTAGGGGTTAAGAAGCAGGGAGGGATGGATAGGAGCAGGGGTCGGGCCACACCTGGCTATTTGGGGAGGCACAGCCTCCCCTAACCAGCCCTCCCTACAATTTCAGAAACCCAGTGTGGCCCTCAGGCCAAAAAGTTTGCCTGTCCCTATACTAAGCTGTACGCAGTGGATAACTGATTACATAAAGCACAAAAATGCAACTCAGGTGGCTTACGAATAGAGGTAGAGCCCAGGAAGGCAATTCCAGCCTTTTATTCACTATGATACAGGGCCCAATCCTCCATTCCTTACTCAAGCAAAAGTCTCTGACCTGAATGGGAGTTTTGCCCGGGTAAGGCACGAAGAATCAGAGCCACTATGTCTAAGTCACATCTAAGGACATACAAAAAGTACGAAGAATTGATGTTGATATAAACTAAAAAAGAACAGCAAGTAATGGATTAGAGCAGCAGTTCTCCATCAGGGTTTCATGGGTCTCTGGGGGCATCTGTGAGCCGGTTTCAGGGGGTCCACGAAGTAGGGCTGGTGTTAGATTGGCTAGGGCCCAGGACAAAAAGATCGGAGGCGGGAGTTGTGGGGCTAGAGCCCAGAGCCCCAGCGACCTGTGGGCAGAAGCCCCAAGCCGCCCCCGCCCCGCAGCTGAAGCCTAAAGCCCCCAGTTCCGCAGGGCTAAAGCCCAAGCCCATCACCCTTGGAGCAGAAGCCCCTAGACCCACCACTCCATGGGGCAGAAGCCCCAAGGCTCCCTGGGCCATCAGCTGAAGCATGGAGCCCGGAAGCCCCCCGCCTCCTGTGACTGAAGCCTGGAGTGCCCTCCACTATAGAAGGGGGGGGGGGAACGGACTCAGAAAGAAAAAAATTAAGAACCCCTATTTTAGAAACCACTATTCATTCTGGCTGTTGGAGATCACACAATGGCCCACTACATAGGGTACTGAACTGGGGACTCATAAACCCTGGGTTCTGGTCCCTACTCTCCCACAGGCTTGCTGTGTGCCCTGTGGCAAGTTGCTTCACCTCTCTGTGCCTCAGTTTCCCCTCCCACATTTTGTCTGCTTAAACTACAAACTGTTTGTGGCATGGACTATCTCTCCTGCATATCTGCGGAGTGCTTAGTACAATGGGAGCTGATCTCAGCTGGAGACTCTAGGCATTAGTATAATATGATAAATAAATAATGAGTGGATGATAGTAAATGTGTATGCTGATTTTACACTTCTACGGATGCTCTTATGTGAGAGCATGATGACATTGTGTAATGTTTGGCATTTTAATCTATAGCTTATTATCTGACAAATGGATGAGGATAGAAGGGTGTTACAAAGAAATGAAATGTTTGCACGAATGGTAGAGGAATGTTATTTTCCTCCATTGATATCAGGAAGAATGAATTACGACTTAATGTTCTGTGGTTAATTAGAGAGAGAACTCAACCATCATTTATGCAGCATTTTATAAATCTATTAGGTGTTGACGACATTTTAAACCATGAAAGTAAAGCTCCAATAGTCTGCAATAACAAGGGAAGCTATCCTAATGTACTTATATTTGTAAATAAATAATAATAATAATACATAAAAAAAGACCTGAACTGTAACTGGCATGAAAATGGCATGAATTTTCCGTGCCACAAAGGAGTGGGGGTTTTATTAGCATGAATACCACTGTTATAATATATTAGAGATGGATGGAAGAGGCAGTGTTCAAGTCCAGACTGAAGTTTGGAACTGGGGTTCAAAAGACATTCTGGGTAGAAGTTGACATTTGACACAGCTTCCTTCCTCTCCACTTCTTGCACCCTTCCTTGTGGCCTTGGGGAAAAACTGCAGACAGGAACCAGTCAGGGATGCCAGCCAGTAGAACAGCTGCAGAAGCAGCCAAAGTCGGGACCTTTCAATGTTCAGACAACTTTCTGAACTTTTGACTGGACTTGTGCTGATTGGCTGTTTGCTCCAACCCTCCCTCAGAGACTCCTCCTCCTTCACTTCACACCTGCCCCTATTATCCTGTTCTCTCCTTGTCCTGCCCCCCTTATCCTTTTTCCCTTCCATGTCCCTGCTTCCTTCTCTTTTATTTCCATTTATCTGGTCCTCTCCAAACTAAACCCAGGCCCTCGAAAAAACCATAAAACTAACATGACATTTGCTACCATCACTTTGCTGCTTGTGTGTGATCCCTTTTGCCCACCTTTCTGGGGCAGGGTCTGTGCTACTACTGTGTTTGTACAGTGCCTAGCACAATGAGGCCCTGTTCTTGGTTGCTCCTTAAGCACTACCATAATAAACAAGAATAATAATAGTAAATCCCCTGTTGTTCCAAAATGCTGTAAATCTGATAAAACCAGGTAGTCTCATGAAGTTATTTGCCACTGTGGGCAGAAGTCTCACGAGAACAGCTAATCTTGCATCCAGACCAGGTCTCCGAGCAGTTAGGCAACATGGTGGTAGAAACACTGGTTAATGCTGGTGCCCTCTACATTGGTACCAAGGAGGGAGCTGCCTCAGGGCTAGTACAATGGGAGTGGGAAATGGTAGGAAATTTCCCCAAAAGTTTAGTTAAAACAAGGCCTCTGCATCCACCCACTACTGCCAGAACCACAGCAACTAATGCAGCGGATCTCTTCTCTTGTGCACCTCCCACCAGTGCAAGCACGTGTGAACAGGGCGTACTCCATATAGCCCACCCTGCTAGCTGCTCAAAGGAGGATAAGCAGAGTAGGAGACAAGGCCAAGCTGCTGCTACTCTGAGTAGATGTCCTGCAGCCTGCCCATGCTCAGCCCAGCATCTGAAGAGCTGGTAGTGAGAAGGATCCTGGAACCTTGTTTCCTCACCCACAAGTCAGAGGAGACCCAATCTCCCACCCAGCTCACATGGAGATAGCGGATACCACCAGCAGTCAGAGGAGAACTGTGTACCTAAAGAACTGGTATCTAGCCTTAAGTATTAACTACAATTTTACTTTCATAACCTTTATTAAACTTACACTGGAGTTAAATAAATTTAAAACTCTCACCACGTCTCCTCAGCAGCAGGGTCCAGCTGTTGTGCTAATCATATCATGAGGCATAATTACAGTCCTCTGCATACGTTATTATTGTCAGGCCTACCTGGAATCATATGTTCCAAACTGACCATTCTCCCTCTTTCCCCACCCCCCAACCCCAGAAGACAAAGCTGCCTGGTCTCTAAATTGGAACACAGATTTTATGTTATTTTCTCAGTTTGCCAGGCCTTGCAGGTGCCCTTATTCCTCTTTTACTGAACTGGCACCAATGTGACCTTTGTTTCCTAGATTTATGCTACCAATTAGGAGCTGTGCTTCAGCTCCATGGAAGCCCTGTATAAGGGACTGACTCTGTGTGTGTGTGTGTGTGTGTGTGTGTGTGAGTATAACCTATGAGGCAAGTTAACACTAAGATAACGGATTTTTAAAAGTGGCTTTCGAAGTAGAAAACATTTCACTGTTCACATTGAAATAAGCATTCAATTAACCAAGTAACGGGGATGTTAAGTGATGTCTCCTAATAGATTTTAAAAACAAACATATGCTTTTGTATTTCCCTCCTACACTTGAATTGTTCTTGCAGCAACCCACTGTGCTGAATAACTGTATTTTACTAAATTTTGGAATGCTGTGTACTGCTTTGTTAGTTTGTTGTAAGTTGTCTGTTGCAGGCAAGTTTTACCTAAACATGAAATACTGATATCAAAATAGAACAGCTAGGATAAATAGCCTTTAACACAGTGCAATTCACAATTGTTACAAATGGATACATTCAATCTCCCATCTTCTCTTAGTAATATCCTAAATGAGGGAACAGGGAGGAAGGGGAGAAGAGAAACACATGGGCAGGAAAGTATGTGTGATCAAGGATTCTGAGTAAATGGGAATCTATTGTAGTAATTAAAGACCACACACTCCAAGCCTGCTTAGCATATCTGCT
This sequence comes from Lepidochelys olivacea, assembly GCF_965140295.1. Lineage (NCBI taxonomy): Eukaryota > Metazoa > Chordata > Testudines > Cheloniidae > Lepidochelys > Lepidochelys olivacea. The sequence continues at coordinate 107,222,873 of NC_140417.1, forward strand.
CCTTTACTCTCTCTGCATTTAAATTCCTTTTGGAATTAGGGAAATTACATTTGTAAAAATTGATAAAGAATAAGGAAAACTGGGAAAAGGGAGATCTGAGGATGAAAATGAAAAGGTACTTGGAGATACAGGATATCTTCTTATCATGTCTTTTTAGTTTTTTGGCATCTGTATACTGGACATTGCTTCTGCTAATTATAATTACAATCAAAACTCCCATAGTTTGAGTATTTTAAGTCCAGAAATTCTGAAGGAAGACTAACTAGCTGGAGACATGTCTGGAACTCGTCCAAAGACACCCCACCTCCCGCCAAGAGATTGACAGACTTTACAGACTACTCACAACTTACTGATATCACTTTATCCATCTTCTGTGGTGAAAGCTGGCAGTTTTAGAACAGCACACAGCAAACCTATGCATCCATTCAGATGGAGAGAACCTTGTTCTAATGAAATACATGGGAATTTTGGATAGACAAAGTGAAAGTGTTTCACTGGAATTTAACCAAGATATTGAGCTAACTGCTCATCTCTTGCAAAAAGTGTGATGAGCCATTTAATGACCATAAGTAGTCAGATTGCCTGTTTTGCAGGTCAGCTGACAGTCACATTGAGCTCCTTGCTAATAGAAACTGCTTCTACTTTCACATCTTTCAATTACTTAACTCAGCAAACAAAGGAAATTAGGGTTTTTTGGACAGAATTTCTTCACATAAAATACAATATTCATGTTTTATGGAAAATATCTGTTTCATTGCCGTGTTATGTACTAATTCTATACATACTGTGTGTTATATTGCTCCACTGCTTCACAGAATTAACGTTAACGTTAATTACGTTCTTAACGTTCCTATTAATACATCCTGAACTTCTCAGAATATATCATCATGTGGTCACTTGCCATTTCAGGGGACATCAGATCCGAAAATACCCTCCTATTAACTGAGATTATTAATGACACCTAATTATATAGCTCTATGTGTTTAGTCATCTGATTAGTTTCATACAGTTCTGAAAACATCAGGAATAAAGAAACTGATTTAATATGGAAGAAATGCACCCAAGAGAGTTTTTCCTTGTTTCACAAATCATACTGTGGGCCTGATTCATCACCACTTACTCCATAACAGAGTGGAGAATCAGGCTGTATTTTTTAAACAAAGATGATGGTGCCAAAACATTACTAAAGTTGTATCGGGAGATGAATGTGTTGATTGATAATACCGAAAAGGACTATGCTGATGATAGTATTTAATATGTAATTGTCATTATCAAACTATGATATATGTTATTTTTTTCAGTGTGAAGAGGACACAGCATATACTAACTAATCTTCCAGCCATCCTTTTATTAGCACCCTTTCTTTACTGAGATTAACACTTATGTCCCCTTTTACAGTCATCTTCCTGAGTGATTCAGCCCACTCATTATATATATTCATTACCTGTGTCTTCCAAGGGCAGCTGTGGCCTTATTTCCTGTTCAGCTGGGTCTACTGGTGCTGCTGCTTCTACCACCGCTACTTCCAGTGGTGGCTGCGGGGGTGCAGGTGGAGTCTTTACAGGAGTGGTGGATTCTGGTGTCTCAAATGCTTCTTCAGAGTCCGAACTCCTGAGGAAAATACAAAACAAGAGTTTCTTTAATAACCTGGGCTAGTGAGCAAAGTGAGCTTTCGTGTGTGGAAGGGGCAAGTCAGACTTTGAAATGCAGGGTTTTCTGAGTGGAAGAAGCAAACCTCAGCCATCAGGCTACCTCTGCTATTCTCAAAGGCGGACTATGATGGATTAACGTCACACATGATTTCTAGAGCACGAATATCATGGTTACAGGTTTTCTCTGAAGAAATCTTTATGCTGCTTAAGATTTCTCTGTCACCAAGTGAACATGCACTCAGAAAGTAAATGCTTCCTGAGAAGCCTGCTGTGCAGCGTAACGGAGACTCCAGTATGAAAGGCAAAAACAATGGAACCTTTTTCTGAATTTCTGAAACTTTTCTTGTCACGAGCATAGACAAACCAACACAGAAAGACAAAAAAGGAGCTTCTCAGGAGAGTTTCATAGCTGTTTATTAAAGGCTACGGCTCTAAAATAATCAAGCCTTATATTGCTGTGTGTGTTCTGACAAGCTAGAGAGCACACACGAGCATAACTGATGGGTAAGTCTCAAAGCAAGCCTCTGGCCAGCCCAGCCTCTCAGAAATATTACATTTCATCATGGCTGTATTTCTACATAGCATTTTAGGCAATGGTAAGTGACACTTGCTGGAAAATGCATTGACTCCTGTGTGCTATCAGTAATATACTTCCACCACTGCATTATCACATAGACATAAAAAAAAATAGACGGATCGGAATGCGCGCAAGCGTGTAAAGGAGGTGCACAGTGGACACAACCAAATGAAATGCAAGCTTGAAAGGAAACAACTATACAAAAGGATGCACTAAGTTAGCCTAAAAATCAAATGAAGATCTACATTGCACAGGGACATAACATGTTGCTCTACGGGGAGAACCACTTTAGGAAACTGTCCTTCTAGAACTGAAAGCTATACACTTGATGTACTTTTAAACAAACAAAACAAACTATATTTTAACATTTTTAAAACAATTTTTGTGAGCCAAGAATGCAATAACAATATTGTCTTGTTAATTACTTAGCAAGCATTTCTGCAGTTCAGATGCAGTTTTTCCCCCACTGGGTCTGTAATACAATGAATTGAATGGTGTGACAGTTTCCTGAAAGACAGGACTGACTTGCCTATTTCCAGTGATTCTCTGCATGGCTAGGAGACTGTAGTCTCCACTGCTTCTCACAGCTGTCCACATCCAGGGCGCCCACTGCATTGGGGACAAAATTTGCCATGAAGTGAAAGCCATTTCATCCGTGGAAGTACTCTACAAGCCGTCCTGATACAGTATGTAGAATCAAGGACTTCTCTGACTTCGTTAAAGTTAAAAGAAAACTCTGTACTGCCAAGCAATAAATTCTGTTTGGGTTCTCAAGGCTTTTAGATTATCTGAAGCAGCTCCATGTCACATAAAGTGCAAGTGGTGGATTTGCATTCTATTACATTCGCTTAAATCTCTCAGCATGAAGCCTGTGTGGGCTATCGCAGAAAAGACCCTGTCATTGTTCCTGACAGCTCAAGTGGTTAGATGGACCGGATTCTCTTCAAATTAGCTCTGTAGAATTCCAATGAGAACTCAGTCTTACTAGTTATGTTGTCACAGCACACGCATCTACTTGGACCCTACCATTAGCTCTGGAGCTAACTGATTACCACTACACTGCTGCAAAGCAGAAGGATTTCTGCTAAGTATTATTCTGTTTGGGTTTTTTTTTTTTTGGCTAGGTCTATTGTGCATAAAGTTACCTCCTGCCTGGGGAACTTCACAAAGGGTAAAGTGTCTGTCTGTCAGTTATTACTACTGCATCAACTTCCGCAAATGCATTCTTTGCTTCAGAGCTCAAACCATATTTGGTTCAGCAACCTACACAGCTGAGTGAGCTTATTGGAAGAGGTGAATTGTAGTTTTTTAAATTATATTCCTTCAAAGATGCAGCATCTCTCAAGTTCACAATATTTTAAGATCAAGAATCACTGCAAACAGAGAACTTCTGTAAACAAAAAGAAAGCCTTACTTACAATGAGCATCTAGCTGAACAAACACCGTCCTTTCCCGTTTCCTGACAATTGCAGGAACCTTTAACCTCACTTTGTCTTTGAAACTATCTGGGGGAAAGCAATTTGGTTACTGTTTGATGTTTTTCTAACAGAGAAAAATAAATTTATTTTAACTAAGAAATAAAATGAGAACATTACCAAGTTTATGAAAAGGGCTGAAAAATAACACATCAAACAGCTTTTTATATAATTTGATCATGTTTTATGCATAAAAGAAAGAATACATGTCCTTTTCTCCTTTTAAATATGTGAATATAGTGAATTGTGATACAGCATGGCCAGAGGGCAGCAGAAGAGTGTGTGTGGTTTTTTTTTTTTTGGCTTAAAGAGTTTTTATTAAAATTTATAATAGTAAGCAAATGGTAAAATACCCAGAGTTACAAAGTTACAATTGCATTACTGCTATTCAAAAGATACATATGATAATATAGTATTATATGCTACAAAGCTTTGGTCAATACACTCACACCCTTCCTTGATAACCTGGGGGTAAGAGACACAGGACCAGCCTTGCAGTTCAGGTTTCTCAATTCTTGAAGCAGAGCCTAGAAAAACTAATGCTAAGAGCTAACTTAGGGTTTACTTGACAAACTTAAACCCTAATAAAACAAAACAAAGAATAAAAGCTTAGGGAAACCAAGCTTAGCCTAGTTCCCTTGAAACTTAAAGTTTAAGAAGAACAAGTATAGCCTACCAATAGTAGTAGCCATTGTAGGTAGAATAGATAGAGTGAGTGTAAGACAGAGTAAGTGAAAATGATAGAGTGGAGTGGAGTGAAGTGAAGTGCTCTAGCGAGGTGCGTAACCTCTTTTACAGGGCACAAGTGCCGGAAATCCTCCCTCCTATGCCCAAATTTTATTCCTCACCCACAAATGTTAGGGTACACTTACCCCATAGGCTAGTAGGTTTGTGCGTATTGATGACACGTATATACGCACGTTAAGTTTCCTTGTGATGTACCTGTTAAGTCTGTGGGTACCACATTAAAAAAAACCCTATGCCATTCTTCATTATCTGTTGGTCTAGATAGAAGGTTATAGACATATGTGTGAATACTTATTTATTTGGGTAACAAGATATAGGTTAACTTTACTTTTCTGGGTAAAATATGGTCTTAATATAGACGTGTTAACTGTCCTTAGCTTAACATACAGGATATGGCCTTTAGGTCTCTTGCATTACAGCCAAGCTTACTTTAATATAAATCTCTAAACCTATTACAATAAACCAAATACTTAAACGTATATGAAAAAAATATATCTATGCAAGCAAGCAGGTTAGCTCTATAAGCTACACGACTCAGAATCAGGACAAGAGATTCTCCCATTGCATTCTCCTCTGAGCCATTCAAACCTCCTTCACTCATTAGTTTTGAGTCATATTATTTACAAAAGTTCTAGTGTTGTCATAATGGAAAAAACCAAAAAACAAATCAGCCAGCCTCCCCATCTGCGAACAACCCCTTCTCAGTAGGAAAAGTCCTACAACAGGCTTTGCCAACAGTTGGAAACTGGGATTTAAACTCCAAATGATCTCACTGTATTTCAGATCCATTCAAATTCCCCATCTAGATCTGAATGCATCCGATGAAGTGAGCTGTAGCTCACGAAGCAGGAGAGTGTTAGCAGGGAGCCTTATTCCCTATAGAGGGAAGAAAGTTTGCTATAGGTTAATTAAAGCACATGAAGCCAATTAGAGCACCTGAAGCCAGTCACATGATAAAAAAACCCCAGCTTCAATCAGACAAGAGGAGAAGTTGAAGCAGAGTAGATTGGTGTTGGAGCAGAGAGCAGTTTGGAGGGAAGCAGAGGAGAGTTTGGAGAAGTGCTGCGGTGGGCTAAGAAGACTAAGACTCTAGGTAAAGGGTCACCTGGTTTGTGCAGAGGGAGGGCAGGAAGCCCCACAAGCTGAAGGGCAGGAGAGGGAAGTAGCTCAGGGGAAGGAACTGCTAGTTCAAGCGGTTTACCACTATCCCTAGGGCGCCTGGGCTGGGACCCAGAGTAGTGGGCGGGCCCGGGTCCCTCCCTCTCCACCCCCTCCTCTAGGACACTAGTGGGGCAGTTAATACCCCAGTTCAGGGGCAAGAAACGGTGCCCTGAACCCACCCCCCAAGAAAAGAAAGCGTGAGACCCATCATAGTAGTGCCAGCAATTTGCCACAGAATATAGTGTGATATTATATTGGTGTGAGTACACTGTAGTCCTAAAACAATAATAGCTGCATTTATATCTAGAAAACAAGTATTATGAATATATATAATATGTAGCATGTGTATTAATTATGTACATATAAAATACTGTATTACATATAGTGCGAGGAAAATGTTTATTTTCACACCCTCTTCAAACTGTAATTCATGTATAAAAACTGGCTTAATGACACACTCCAATTTCTATCATTATGTATGTGCTACTGCAAGGCTGCCATTGTTCATTTCTTTTTACAGCTGAACTTACTACTTTCTTGGGTGAAAGGCACACAACCCATGGCCACCTGCTGGAAGTATCCACAGGAATCTCCCTGAGTTCAAACCAAGTCTCGTGGATAAGAAAGAACAGGGCCCTATGTTTCTACCCTTTATGTCTACAAAGATATCCTTACAAATGTGAACTCATGTTCTGCTGTCATCCTGAATCTGCAGACAGGCAGCTCTAGTTCCTTTCCATAACTTTCCTAAACAGCAGCAGACTGAAAATGAGAAGACAGATTCTGGGCTCTTCCACTGCTGCTAATAGTCTTAAGCCAGTGAGCAACAATGAAACCAATAAGAATTAATCAACTTCATTCTGAAGCAGAGCTGGGAAATGGAGCTCAGAGGAGGATCCAAGAAACACAGAGGTCTAGAGAAGGATCTAATACCACAGAATACCCTGCCACAGCTGTGGACACACACACACACACCCCTACCTATCTTATAGCAACTAGGAGGTGTGAGAAGTGGTAATGGGGAGAGGGAGAAATCTCTACTTCCTTCCAATAGCCAAAAAGATATCAAACTCTGATATAAATGATGGAGCCCAAGATAAGGTCCCCAAATGACCCCTTGATAGGAATCCTCGCCCCTTTCCCAGAACTGGATTTTGAAGAAAGGATGGTTATTTCATCAGGGAGTTGCCCCTAGAAATCACAGGTTAGGTCCCCCTTATTCTTCCTAGTAACTCTAGCTAATAAGTTTAGTTATCTGGCCACTAGTAGCCTGGTAAATTTTTCAACTAGTATTTCATCTTCAACACTTTTTTTCTTTTGATTAAGTAATATCAGTGAATATTCATAAATGTCTTTGCTATCCTAAATAGAGGAAAAACATAGTAAAGAACTAGATAATGCTGCTGCAGTATTTGAGATATAAAAGATAGCACTTAAGGATGATCAGTGTCACACAGCAATGTCAATGGTTCCTAGTCCCCTGCTCTAACCATACTTCCTTTGGAAGTATTAATCCGGAAATGCTAATTGATACAGCAAATTAGTACAAAACAGCCAACATTTGAGATATGTGCTACAAAGGAAGTTTCCTCTTGAAACAAAAGTAAACATCATCACTTTTCCAATATTATCTGTTCTAAATGGAATTAGGATGCTAGGAATATAATGATATTACAATGGAACCCAGGATGAGTTATGAAACTTAAGTCTTTCACACATGAACAATCACCTGCACGTTAAACTTTTGTTGTTTAGACTAGAAGCAGACTCTTACACAACCAAGTTCCTCTATTTAAAAAATATGAGCATATGTATAGTAGAGGTTACATTATCACCTTCCTCCCTTTGTGACAAGTTGTTTTATAAAGAGTATAAGGAAAGACTAGTAAAGTTTTTGTAAGCAGGATTACAGTGAATATCTATGCTTCAACGGTTTCCTCTAGAATTTGTTTGCAAAACATACTATTAGCATCTTCAGAGAAAAGAAGAAAGTGCATCTCCCCCCCCACCATCCCCTTGAAGCTGACATTATGAAATATAAGGTAGGATTATAAAGAATAGTGCATTTAAACTGATTATTTTGATTGATTTATTGAATGTTTTCTAGATGTGGCAAGTAAAGTAACAAATATTTACAAAAGATTCCTGGAAGTCTGCTAGAGTAGAACCTCAGAGTTAGGAACACTGTGGGAATGGAGGCTGGTCGTAACTCTGAAATGTTAGTAAATTCTGAACAAAACATTATAGTTGTTCTTTCAACAGTTTACAACTGAACATTGACTTAATACAGCTTTGAAACTTTACTATGCAGAAGAAAAAAATGCTGCTTTTAACAATTTTAATTTAAATGAAACAAGCACTTGCTTTGTCAAATCTTTTCTTAAACTCTCTTTTTTTTAGTAGTTTACATTTAACACAGTACTGTACTGTATTTCCTTCCCTTTTTTTTTTTTTTTTTTTGTCTCTGCTCCTGCTGCTGGATTATGTACTTCCAGTTCCAAATGAGGTGTGTGGTTGACCAGTCAGTTCATAACTCTGGTGTTCATAACTCTGAGGTTCTACTGTACTTTGTTTACAGTGATCACTGGTTGAAGGGATTTTAAAAAAACATGGCAAGCGATCAACACCTAACAGACTTGTAAACTAGTCAGTAGGTAAATCTGTTTGATTAATGTGCTTAACATCAAAGGGAAAAAAGTACCTTTGACAAGTAATCAAATGAAGAAAATGGTTAAGAGATATAAAAGTAGGTCTTTTCCATCTCTAACTTCTATGATTGTGTATTCTGCACATACCTTGACAATGAACAGAAGACGAAAATCAGTTGAGTTAGGAAGATAATAAAGAAAATACAGATGGCAGAAGCTTGAACTGGACTACAGAATGATTAGGAGTGTATACAAGATTCCAGAGTTCAGAGAGGGTCTCATTGGTAGCAGGGTACAATGAATGCGACTAGAAAGAGGGAGATGAAAGAATCTTTCTCCAAAGTTACTGTATAAACAGCAAATGCAGTAGACATACAGCATTTTTGGACTACAGGGAGAGGCAGGAAATGCAATAATAATACTGGATCAACACAATTCTGGCACGTACGAGAACACTTGTGAGAATTCAATGTTCCCACTCCAACTGGGAAACCTTGGGATTTTGCCCAGTTGTTACACAAATCTCAGGAGGAAATAATAAAGGAAATGATTTGGGATGACTTCTCTTCCTCAGCGTTGTCCTCACAGAAACCCCATCCTCATTAGATACTTTTTACTCCACTAATGCACTGATGGGTACACATTACAACAAATCCTCACTTACTGTAATTCAGTCTGAAGTGACACTATTTTCACTGACACTACAGCTGGACAGAATTCAGTAAGTGCGAATGGGATCTCTCCATTCTGATCTCTTCCCACCCACACCACTTCACTCTATTAAAGTGCTGCAATCACTAAAGTGAAGGGATCCCAGTCATCGCTTTGAGACTAGGCTCAATATAAAACCTGTTACAAAGCTGACAGGATTTCCTCAGCTTTATCAAGAATCCAGGATTTATTTCATGCTCTTGTTATAATTATTACTCAGCAATAAGAAAACAGTGCAACTGTGCATGCGGTCTTCATCTAGCAAGAAAAAGAAAAATTGATATCTTTTACTGAACCTACACTAGACAAAAGACCAAGGGGGTTAGCACAAGCTCTGTAAAACTGTGGTTTAAATAAAGTACATCATCCCAATGTTGAGCAGATTTGGAACCAATGTAGATGAATGCAGCTTTATTAACCTCTGTGGAGGTTTCCTCCAATTTAATCAACTTTATATTTGTTTCTGTTCTAAGCACACAAAAGAAAATTCCTACCCAGCTACCCAAAAGCCATGGAGCATTCTGATGTGCTAGCTACTATGGCACTTAATCTGGGGGTGCATGCTTGCATGACATTTTTGAGGCAGAGGGTTTTGAAACAGTACCAGCAGCCAGGGCTCACTGGAGTGAAGAAGTGCCCTCGCCATGCCCCCTCCTCTGGGAATGCTCCCTGCACTGGGGCCTGGGAATGGAGCTAAAGGGAATCCGCAAGCAGCCAGTCAAGCCTTCTTTTAGGTTGCTTTTGCTTCCAGAGCTAGAGAGAGCAGCTAGAACAAGAACTAGCATCTGTCCCTCTATATTTACATTTGAATATTTTCTCCATAACTTCACAGTTCACTATTAAGGCAAGAGTAGGCAGATTTGCTAAAAAATGAAAGCTGGTATAGAATAAATGAAATCTCTGTCTTGTAAGGGATATGTAGAATTTGTGAGTCTAACCTGCAGTATTACTATGTAAAGCCAACATCCTCCAGAAAACACAAAACTCATCCTTATTGTTAGAATTCAAGCTAACTATATCTGCCATTTCTTTTTTCTTTATGTAGCAGTCTTGTTTTAGTGATACTAGGACACAGAAACTACAATATTTGGCAGATTCATATCCTACAGGAAAATAATCTGTACATACCAGGAGTTGACTACATGTATTGAGTTTAGCACTGTTAAAATATGCACATCGTCATTCTCCAACAAAAAAATATGTACTCTATGTTCCATCCCTGTGCAAAAGCGTATGAAGGGTAACAACATTAATGCAAACAACATTAACAAGAACTGTGCAACTCTATTGGATATACGTACTGTAAACATTCTCCGAAGTCTACACAGCAGTGGATCAGCCCCGCAGCCCGAGGCCTGGGAGCCTGAGTCAGCTGGCACAGGCCAGCCAAGGGTTTTTCTTTGCTTTGTAGACTTACCCTCAGTGTTGCTCCTCCATGTCACCTCTGGCTCTATACACTTTTTTTAGGAGGCCGTGTTTTGCAAGTGGCTACATAGGTTCATTCCACAGAACTGCTTTCTCCTCCAGGCCCTATAACTCCCTCATGGCTCTTTCTGAAGATTTGTTCCCCTGGGCATCATATAGTTTGTTGAAAGGTGATGGGGGAGGGAAGGATTTGGTCCAATATTACCAGAAAAACATCTTCATGGGGGCCTCACCACATCATTACTTTCTTTGCACCAAAGTTTCTATGAAATAATGCTCTAAGTCATAAGTATAAGGGGATCAGAAAGTCTTGAATCTGATGGGACAGTGTAAGTGAACAGCCTAATGCTGATTCATGACTGTAATATGTGTGGTATTGTCTGAAGGCAATGAGCATCTCCCACTATAAACATCCCACTAAAATGTCTGTAGCTGTTGTATACTAAAATTAAGCTATAAATTTCAATATTTATTGCACTATTTGTCAGCCACCCAGAGAGGAATCTAAATCAGCAAGAAAAAAGGGATGTTTACCATGTTAGAGTTTAGTATTGAAAATATCCTTAGTTTTTAATCCCTGTAACCTCAGTAAGAAGTGAACTGGAAGTACGAATTTTATGGTCTTACCTCCATCCATTTCTTTCAGAAATATTTCATCATAAAAATCACTGTGCACAATTCAGAATCAGTGATGTTGCTGCAATCAGAACCAGAACTCAGCTAGTTGGGATAGTGGGACTGCTTCTGCTCTGATGTCAACGGGAGTTTTGCCAGTTACTTCAATGGGAAACAGGTACTATAGAGATGAGGACCATATAAGCAGATAGACTTATTGGGCATCGATCCTGCTATCACTTTACCCTAAGCTTTGGAGAACCTAAAACTTCCAAAGCAATATCAAAGCTCTAGAAAAGTAGACAGAAGATCTGTATTATTTCTGCCAAGCCACATGATCCTTTACCTTGCCTGTCCATAGGAAAACTGATTCCCCTATATAATTTCTCAAGAACAATATTAAGCAGCAGTATGTTTTAGTGATAGGGCACTGGACAGAGATGCAGAAAATCTGGGTTACACTCTCAGTTCTGCCTTTGAACTACTGTATGACCTTTGGCAAGTCACTTCACCTATCTCCGTAACTCTGTGTCCTGCCTTGTCTAATTAAATTCTCAACTCTCTGGGGCAGAAAACTGACTGTTACTATGTGTCTGTACAGACTCTAGAACAACACAGAATCTTCACTGAGACTTAAAGGCACTTCTTTCTTCATCCTCCTGTACCCTCAAGTGCATAGGGCATCTACCAGTTTCCTCCATTGTTGGATCATATTAAAGAAGTTCTGTATTAAAATCACAAATGAGTTTGATTCCCCATAGTTTAAATTCCAGGGTATTACTAATTAAGAGGTCTCTTGGTTTTTGATACTGTTTCTCTCCATGTGCGAAACTTGCAAGCTGCTAATTGCCTTAGTACATTCTAAGACAGAATCTGTTCTCAAAGCAATTCACACAGAGAGAGACTCAAAGCAATACTCTGTAACAACAGAAACAGCACCCAGAGACTCCCCGCCCTTTTGTTGTATTAACAATTGTGATTAAAATAGAGATAGAGGATGTATGTGGACGGATGCTTGGTGTGGATAATAACTGAATGATCAGGGAGGTGCCAGCCTAAGAATCCAGTGTCCATCGGCTGAAGAAGGCGTCAAGTGGAAATAATCAGAGGACCCCCGGAGGGCAGACTGGAATCCACCCAACAGCCTCAAAAATGGGAGAACCAAAGAACAAGATAACATCTGGCAGCACGGAGCCGTCAGGAATGAGCCATCTGCTGATTGATTCAGCAACAGCATGATGAAGCAATTCCCATAGACTGGCATAGGAAGAAGTTCCTATAAAAATAGACTCTAGAAAGTGAGAACTTTGGGGTCTGATTCTGCAAACCAACTTCCAGGAGCATCAGATGAGCATCTGACAAGGCCCTGCTCCCTCCTCACGTCCAGGCCACCTGGCCAGTGGCTTGGCATGAGCAACTCTAAGGCTGGTAACTATGATAACAACCTTGCAGAACCTGTGTGTGTGTGTGTGAATGAATATGAGATTGAATGGAATGTTATAGCTATAACTGCTTACTATGATTCTTTCTGTATTCACAATAAATGTGGTATTTTGCCTTTTCCTCTTTAATAAGATCCTGCTGGTTTTTATTTTATTGGTATAACACCATTTCACCTTTGTGCTCATCTGTTCAGGCTTCTAAGTGTCATATTGATGGATTAGGCTTCTTTCTTTATTGTCCTGTGCAATATTTCTCTAGCTTGCCCTTTCTTCCCCCTTCTACCCAGGTGCTATCCATGTTATCACTCGACTTGGAAGTTGTATTGGTGGCATCCTTAAAGCATGTCTGTCATCATCTTCTTATCATGTTTGATGCTTTAGGTTGGTTTGCTCTACTTAGAATTTCTGAAGTTGCAAGAAACTCTTTCCAATGGACTCTGCAGATCTTCTGCAGGCATTTACTTTGGAATGAATTGCACTTAAAGATAAATACAAAGTATTTCACTTAGGAAGGAAAAATGAAAGGCACAACTACAAAATGGGGAATAACTGGATAGGTGATAGATCCTGAAAAGGATCTGAGGTTATAGTTGATCACAAAATGAATTTGAGTGAACAATGTGATGCTGTTGCAAAAATGGCTAATATTCTGGGATGTATTAATTAACAGGAGTGGCATATGTAAGATGCAGGAGGTAAGTGTCCCACTCTATTTGGCGCTGATGAAGCCTCATCTGGAGTATTGTGTTCAATTCTGGCTGCCACACATTAGGAAAGATGGGACAAATTGGAGAGAACAACAAAAATGATAAAAGATTTAGGAAACCTGACTGATGAGGAAAGGTTAAAAAAACTGGGCATGTTTACTCTTGAGAAAAGCTGACTGAAGGGGGATCTGATAACAGTCCTCAAGTATGTTAAGGGCTGTAATAAAGAGAACAGTGATCAATTGTTCTCCATGTCCACTTAAGAAAATATTGGCTTAATCTGCAGCTAGGGAGATTTAAAAAGTTTTCCTAATATCCAACCTAACTATAAAGTTAGTTAAACTCTGGCATAGCTTGCAAGGGAGACTGTGGAATCCCCATCATTGGAGGTTTTTAAGAACAGGTTGGACAAACACGTGTCAGGGATGGATTAGGTTTACTGGGTCCTGCCTCAGAGCAGGAGTGGACTTGATGACCTCCCTTCCCAACATTTCTATGCCCTGGTCTACACTAGGACTTTAGGTCGAATTTAGCAGAGTTAAATTAATGTAAACCTGCACCCGTCCACACAATGAAGCCCTTTATTTCGACTTAAAGGGCTTTTAAAATCGATTTCCTTACTCCACCCCTGACAAGTGGATTAGCACTTAAATTGGCCTTGCCGGGTCGAATTTGGGGAACTGCGGTCACAATTTGACGATATTGGCCTCCGGGAGCTATCCCAGAGTGCTCCATTGTGACTGGACAGCACTCTCAACTCAGATGCATGATTGTTTGCCGTTACTCTGATGCAGGGAGGAGCGACTGACGACACGGCTTACAGGGTTGGCTTACAGAGAGTTAAAATCAACAAAGGGGGTGGCTTTACATCAAGGAATATTTCAGGCAGGACTTCACGGAGGGTTCCAATAAAAAATGTGCACCAATGGCTAGATTTACCTCGCTGCACCTTCTCTGTGAATGACTGCAGTGTGACCTAGAGGAATGAGTCCCCTAGACGGGGGCCAGAGAGGGGGGGTTTGCAAATGAGTACAAAACAAATCTGGTCTATTTCTTGTTTTGATCCACTCCATCTATTTTTTACATCTTTGGCTGGCAGCAGACGGTGCAGAAGGACTGCATGCCATCCACATCTCATGACTGCTCGGCAGAAGATGATGCAATAGGACTGCTAGCAATCCGTATCACCTGCCTACTCATCATAAGATGCTTCAATAGGACTGACTGCAGGACTAAAGAGAATGACCTGGTCAAGTCACTCCAAATTTAGTCCCTGCACCCATGTCTGCCCAGGCGCTCCTCATCGACCTCACAGAGGCGACCAGGAGCACCTCGGACATGACGATGACGGCTACCAGTCCTATTGCACCGTCTGCTGCCACAAGGCAATGGGTTGCTGCTGCTGTGTAGCAATGCCGTACCGCGTCTGCCAGCACCCAGGAGACATACGGTGACAGTGAGCTGAGCGGGCTCCATGCTTGCCGTGGTATGGCGTCTGCACAAGTAACTCAGGAAAAAAGGCGCGAAACGATTGTCTGCCCTTGCTTTCACGGAGGGAGGGAGGGAACGGGGGCCTGACGATATGTACCCAGAACCACCCGCGACAATGTTTTAGCCCCATCAGGCATTGGGATCTCAACCCAGAATTCCAATGGGCAGCGGAGACTGCGGGAACTGTGGGATAGCTACCCACAGTGCAACACTCCGGAAGTCGACTCTAGCCTCGGTACTGTGAAAGCACTCCGCCGAGTTAATGCACTTAATGCACTTAGAGCATTTTTTGTGGGAACACACACACTCAAATATATAAAACCGATTTCTAAAAAACCGACTTCTATAAATTCGACCTAATTTCGTAGTGTAGACATACCCTATGATTCTACAATTATTATCTGTAGTAGATTTCCATGACTCTGTTCCACAAAGACACAACAGAAATACAAATAATAAGCTACTAATATCTGTGGTGAAAAAATGCAAATAGTGGCCACGAGTTTTGTTTCCGGTTATAAACAGATAATCTGTTATTTTACATTTAGTATCAATTATATTGCAGTTCCAGAATTGTAACCTGCATCAGTGCAGTGTATTTATTTATGATCTGACCATATGAACTCAGTCCTCAGTTTCATGGTTCAGAATTAGCAAAGATCACCTAAACTCTAAATATTGTTTGGAAAGTTAAATTAACTATTTAGGATAGCTGGTATTTACTGACCACAGAATATGTTCCATAAAAGGACTGAGGGGAAAAAATATTTCACAATTATGGCTGAAGATGATTTATTATTTCTAGTACCAGACCTGGGAAACATTTTACAATACAAAATAATTGTTAAATCAGATTTAATTATTTTATTGTATAATATTTGCCTACTCAGTGAGTTCCAATAAAACAAGTTAATATGGGACTCTAAGTTAAATTAGCCACTTTAATACTGTGATTGTTAGCTGTATCCATGTATTCTTATATAATCGTTTTTAATATCCATCAGTGGTCATGCTCAAAAATGTTGTTATATATTTGTATAGGGACCCGTAGGAAACAGTGCAAATGCTGAGGTAAAGTAATCTAATTATCTAAGGCAACTGATACCATTAGATGTTATAGTGATGAGTGGTATAGAAAAATCTAAAGAGAAATATGCACAAGTTAAGTAGGACTATTGTAGGATTCATTATCTGCAATCGTTTCCCCTGCCCCTCCCTCAATGTACATTCTGTAGGCAATCAAAATGGCGAAATCCTCAGACACAGTGCAGCAGTACAGCCAACACAGTGAACCTTTTTCCATTCATGGTGAAGGACAGGAACAGTGACCTTAGTCTGACCTATAGAAGCTGGGTCAGCAACTTATCAGGTGCCATTTAAAGCCATCTGCCCTGCTCACTCCATTTCTTCCCAGGAGGGAGCATTTTCAGTACAGGACTTTGCCTTTATCTTGGTCAGAAGATGGGGGAGGTGCATACATGTCACTTATGTGTCACTGGAATCCATTTACAAGATCGTTCCTTAGGGGCACATTTTTGACTATTAACTATTAATGGACTGCTATCACACAGTTGTAAGGATTTTCAGTGACAAGATCATCTATCTTATGATTTAATAAATCCATGTTCAGTCCATACTGGGAGGAGGCAAACTGCAAAGCCCGTCACAATGTCTGGACAATGGTGCTAACCAACGAAGAGGGACTAGCTGAGCTGAAGGCAAAATTACGGATCTGATTCCAATCTCACTGACACTGGTGTAACTTCACTGTCTTAAGTAGACCATTATTAATGGTTTGTACAGGTATAAAATCAGAATCAGGACTTAGTTTATGGCTGTTTTTATACAAAAAGTCACCATTTCTAATACTAGCTGGACTGCCGCAGGATTATGTGTGTGTATGCAGGAGGGTGGGGGTGGATTTAGCAGTATATTATTCTGTGAAGGATTCTGGGGAGTCTGTGAGATGCGGAATGCCCTCAGTTTCCACAGAAGCCAATGGGAAAATGACAGTGCTCAGGGTCTTGCAGGATTGGGCCCTTTGTAAATAACTATGATTTCCAGGGAAAATAATGTGGTCTGTTTAGGGATACCAACCAGGAGAGAAGTATTTAAAAGCCAATGTGTGCCTGACATGCCTCTGAACAATGGGATATTTGAAGGTTTCTTTCTTACCCAGTTTAATGCCAAAAAGCAGCAGAGGATTATCTTGTCACAGAACAATTTCATTATAGATTACCTGGTTAGTGGGTTTCCTTGCATCCTCCCTGTGTAACACTCATTTAATAGCCCCTGTAGAGCATCTCATGCTGGAACCACCTTAGAACTGGACCACATTATGCCAAAACACATCAAAGCTACATCTGCAGTGGCCCAGGCATCCAGCTTCCTGAACCAATGCAAATAAAAGCATCTTCACAAAAGATATACATCCGTCTAGGAGGAAGGAACTTGTGTGAATATATTCACTTATTGGTAACAGGCTACAGAATAAAGCTATCTGGATAACTTCCTGCTGCAGTAAATTCTGCTGAACATAGTTTTAGCAAGTTAAAACATGGCTAAACAACTAAAGAGTTTTTTCCTTTTTTGTCCAAAAGAATTTTCCCCCAAGATAAGGAGTTGTTAAGTGTCATGTGACTATTTTATGGCTTGAACTAGAAAGCAAGAGAAGCATACTTGGCAGTTTTCATTTTTATTTTTTAAAGGGAACTCATAAAATAAATTCTGTTCATCTGAAAGGTAGCCTATATTAGTGCAATGCAATTATACAAGTAGTAGTAGTGGCATTAATGTGTGCCGCAAGCAGGGTGGGAATTGGTGTCTAGAGAAGGATTTCAAGATTATTTCAGCATAAATATACTTATAGAACCTCAAGGAAAATATGGCTTCCCAGAAAATAATCAATATTACATTGGAGCTGATGCTTCCCAGTCCATAAATGATGGTTCATGACAAGCACAAGGTTTAACTCAAGGACATAAAGGAGAAAGATAAATCTGCATAATGTGCACTAGAAGCAGGGACTGTTTTCCTGTTTTGGACAACCCTCCACTCCCCCCCCTCTTCCGCTTCTACACCAAAAAAGTACCCTCTGGGCCTATTCTTCCCTCAGCTATACCAGTGTAAATCAGGAATAGTTCCATTGCAATATTAATAGGAGTTACAGCACTATAAATTCAGTGTGATGAATAAATCTGTCCAGTGACATACTTGGACTAATGTAACACAAATTAGGTGTCAGAGTAACAGCCGTGTTAGTCTGTCTTTGCAAAAAGAAAAGGAGTACTTGTGGCACCTTAGAGACTAACCAATTTATTTGAGCATGAGCTTTCGTGAGCTACAGCTCACTTCATCAGATGCATACCGTGGTTTACATGCTATCAGAAGAGCAGTGAATTTTCATTTTGTGATCTCTGGACAGTTTAGCCGTGAGAACAAGGTGGTGGATTTTCTTTAAGTGACAACAGATACTTAGATGCTGTGGACTATATTTTCAAAGTATTGTTTGGACTTTTAGCTGTGGCAAATCCTTAATGGGAGTTGTGTCTAAAATACTGGAAATCACTTTGAAAATGTCTTTTTAAAACAGATTACAAAGGGAAAACTGTAAATCAAAAACCACCACCCACTCTATGCGAAAGTCTGATTTCTCCTGGGCTGACTATTCTGGGAGTCAGGTTGCTAATTTGATAATGCAACTAAGAAGAATTAAAGGTAAACGAATTTTAAAAAAACAAAGACTTCTGATTTCCCCCCTCTTTTACCTTCTATTGTTAAAAGAACTAAATAAGATTGGATAAAAATGAAATTATTTTTCTACTTGACTTTGTGAATTTGACTGACAGTAGTGTTTAGGTCAGATTCACTCTTTCCCTAATAAAGGTCAGTTCCCACCTTTCACACAGCAACAGAGAAGGGAAAAAAGTAATAAAATATAGAAACCCGTAACTGAAAAAAGAATCTCAAAAACTGACAAGGAGACACAGGCACAAGCTGTGCAGAAGTACCCAAAACTACTTTTAACTCAATTTCGAAACTGACTAGAGTCCAAGTTCCTCATATTGCTTTAAGTCAAGAGAGCCCAAACCGAATATTAAAAATCTCCTTTTAAACGTTTATAATTTTTCCTGAGAGCTAACAGCTCTAATAGGGTTTGCTTTTCAGCACTAGCAATATTAATGAATGATGAAGTTAATCCCATCTCTCTCTCTCTCTTTCTAAGCCTGTTTGTCCTCTTTCTTTACCCCAGGTTTATTCTAAATGATCACATATATGGTATTGAGACAGGACTCAAAGAACAGACCCAATATGTAGAATTTTCTATTCTCAAACCTCTTCTTAGCCCATGTTTCTTTTTCAATAGAAATCACTTCATCAACAGACAATTATCTTGATAGCATCACAACAAGATTGTCATCTGTGTACCTCTAACTAACCAGGTCACTGTTCTATATGCACTAAAAATGCAGAAGTCTCTTAAGAGATGGGAGGAAACAAAGACATATTTAGGATATCCCAATATTCAGAGCTAGAAAACACTTACCAGGAAAACAGTTAAAATTATCTAACAGTTGGACTCCAAATTACTGGTGTACCTTATTCATGGTACTGAGGTTACAGACTGATGGCATTCAAATTAACATCAGCTGTTAAAGGCAGAAGTATTTCCTACTCAGGACAGGCATCTTTCATTTGCCACTTAGTGCCAAGTACTAAAATCTTAATGCAGGAAACAAAAGCCTGTTAAATATACCTTTGGTATGCAAGCCAGGTGGCTCCATTCTTAATGCTTTACAATAACATGCAAAGACTGCAAAGGAAAATCACCAACACCACATTTGAAACAAGAGCTATATGTTTTGGTTACAGAGTAACAGCCCTGTTAGTCTGTATTCGCAAAAAGAAAAGGAGTACTTGTGGCACCTTAGAGACTAACCAATTTATTTGAGCATAAGCTTTCGTGAGCTACAGCTCACTTCATCGGATGCATACTGTGGAAAGTGTAGAAGATCTTTTTATATACACACAAAGCATGAAAAAAAGGTTTGTGTGTATATAAAAAAATCTTCTACACTTTCCACAGTATGCATCCGATGAAGTGAGCTGTAGCTCAAGACAGCTTATGCTCAAATAAATTGGTTAGTCTCTAAGGTGCCACAAGTACTCCTTTTCTTTTTTGTTTTGGTTACTTCATTCATCAGAACTTTCCCTTAAATCCTGCTAGGGACAGGCTCTCTGTAGCTCACAGATTAGCTCAACTACAGAGTTCAGAAGACAGCAGCAAAAAACCCATCTCTGCAAGTTGTGGAAATGGATCTATGACTTATTTAACCCTCTGGGAGAACCCCTGGCTATGGTAATACTGAAGATTCATGAAACAGCATTAGTCTGTAATGCAGAGAGAAACTGTTCCCTTGTCATTCTGGTGAAAACCTTATACTGGTTTGACTGTGGCTCCTTCCAGGGAGGGGGCGAAGGATTAAATTTGTCATTTGACAAATGCAGTACAGGAAAGAGGAGAAGTTCCTAATATCTCTTCACCAAGACAAATTCTTCCTTGCTTATTCTTGTGCAACCCCTCTGAACTCACTGAATGCATGGGAATTAGAGCAGGGCAGAGTTTGGCCCTCCAGGAACAGATTTTCACTAAACTTTATTCCTCCATGGTCAACATGAAGAAAACTGAATGAAAGACAACACTGCCAGCCCGTACAAGGGAGAAAAGGAGTGACACAGCCTCATCAACTAAAAAGACAACCATTGTACATGCTAATTATGTCAGAGAACAATTGCTCCCTTAGTTATTTTCCTTTTTGAAACAGAGGCTAGACTGCACACTTCAGGTGAAATGCTGGCTGATGGAAGCCAGTGGAAGATTTGACTTCCATGGAGCCATGACTTCACTCTTCATGTTACAGACCATATGCTGCTCCAATTCTCTCAATACAATGAAACAGCATCTCAATAAGCACTGAGAGAAAGTCCTGCCACATTAGGAGCCTTCTCAGCACAATGGTGTGCTGGTAAAAGTGGTAGGTGATTTAGGATGACACCTAATTGACTCGCGTCATACTTCTATCTCCCAAGAACATGGAGAGATAAGATACACATTTTGTGTTTCTTCCCTAGTCCCATCTGTATTATGAAGTGATGGCCCTGCACTTTGGAAGTTAAAATATGAGGCTCTCGGATTCTTTCCCTGAAAGATTAAAAAAAAAATCCATTCCCAGCAAACCTCTGAAGTCTCTTAAATTAAAGCAAGAAACAGATAGCAGGCTCAATAAATGTAACTTTATATACTGAAGCAGATGAAAATTCAAGCAGAGATTTCCTTTGAGCCTAATTATTTCTGCATTTCAAATAAAAGCTGATATATGTTTAACATGAGGAATAACGTCACAGTGTGCAGAAAAAAAATGCCCACAATCGGAGAAGTCTGCAAACCTGAATATTTATTTTAATTTCAGAACCTTCCCTCTTTTGAAGAAACTTGAAATGAAAAAGGCCTGGATTTTTTTCAAACTTGATTTTTCACTCCAAGGAAACTAAGGCCTTGATTCTGTAGCTTGCAAAGCTGGGAGGTGCTGAACAGCCTCAACTCCTCTGTTGGCTGGATAGATGGCAGCTGTATGGAACACTTAAGATGGATAAAGTTCTACTGCTAACATTGACTATAAAAATGGTGATGCTAAGTTCAACATTTAGTGACTCTAAATGATTTTCCAAATAAAAAGTGTTTAGTTTACAAATTAAAACTTCTGTCTGCCAGGGCCAAACTACCTGGGCTTCAAAAGCTTCCATCTTGCACATTATCCCCATCTATATAGCTCAGAGGTGGCCAACCCACGGCTCCAGAGAGCCATGCGGCTCTTCAGAAGTTAATATGTGGCTCCTTGTATAGGCACCAACTCCGGGGCTGCATCTACATGTGCCAACTTTCCAATGTGCCGGGGGTGTGTGTGTGTGTGTGTGCTCACTGCTCAACCCCTGGCTCTGCCACAGGCCCTGCCCCACTCCACCCCTTCCCACCTCCTCCCCTGACCCTGCCACACCCTTGCTCCTCCCCCTCCTCCCCAGAGCCTCCTGCATGCCACGAAACAGTTGATCGGGAGGTGTGGGGAGGGATGGGAAGGCACTGATTGGCGGGGCTGCCAGTGGATGGGAGGTGCTGGGAGCGGGTGGGGGGAGCATATGGGGGCTGCTGACGTATTACTGTGGCTCTTTGGCAATGTACGTTGGTAAATTCTGGCTCCTTCTCAGGCTTAGGTTGGCCACCCCTGATATAGGTTATGTAGGCCATACTAGGCCCTCTGTGGCCTCCGTGCAACCTCATACAATTCAAATATCTTTGCACAGGTTTGACCAATTGGAATGTAGTAAACAATTCTTTTGATGACACAAGAAATACAGAATCCAGCTAGTTTTCTCTTTGTTTTGTTAGCTCTGCAGAGCTACAAGGAGTATAAAGCAGTATTACTTATTTTGCCAATAAAAGCAGCCACTCTAAATACACATATATCTATTAAGTAGGATATACTACTTTTCCTCCCTCCCCTCATTTTTCACAAAAGCACTTAATGTTTCTTCAGGTAGGCAGAAGACCTCAAGGATTCCCTAGGCAAAATATAAAAACGCCTCACAGAGGCATCTAACATTGGGGGTAACAGCTTGCATAAGATTTAGTGACATCATTTCCATATTTTTATTAAACCAAATTGAGGCCTCAATTAAGCCCTGTGCAGCCTCAGTTGAAGAATTTGCCCCATTGACTTTGAGGGGAGGGACATTATATAGCTAATTCCTTGACACTTTTTTGTAACAAAATAAATAAGTTAGGGAATGCTATAAAGCCAATTAGTAAATGCAAAAACTCTGTATTGACATAAGATCTCAGAAAAAGGAAAGTTATGTATTTATGGATAGAGCTATTTTGAATGTACCATACAAGTATTACAAAAAATGAAAATATCCGCAGGCATTAATATTTCAAAACACACTGTTTGAAAACATGACTGATATAAATTTAACAAGCAAAAACTTCACCTGCAAATTACCAGTGGTTTTCATAAATTAAAAAAAAAAATTAATGGGTGAACTATTTAATTTTAAATAATGGCTACAATGTATGTATAGAAATGCCTTTTTATACAGATTTCTAATAGCAATACCAGTATACATTTTACAAATTGCCTATATGAATAGTTACAGAACAGGTATAACGATTCCAAAGGAGCCATTACGGTCCATATCACAAGCACAATGTAGGCAATTGTAAAAATACATTTTATGTGACACAGAACTGTATTACGTGCCTTGGAAACAAAGGATAAGTGCTCAAATTTTGTTCATGTCCCTGTATACCCCCTAAAAACTTTTGGCTAACTTTTCTGGTTTTCGCAAAAAGAAAAGGAGTACTTGTGGCACCTTAGAGACTAACCAATTTATTTGAGCATGAGCTTTCGTGAGCTACAGCTCACTTCATCGGATGCATAGCACGGTATGCATCCGATGAAGTGAGCTGTAGCTCACGAAAGCTCATGCTCAAATAAATTGGTTAGTCTCTAAGGTGCCACAAGTACTCCTTTTCTTTTTGCGAATACAGACTAACACAGCTGTTACTCTGAAACCTGTTTTCTGGTTTTGAGTCTCTGCACACTTGACCAGACTGCTGTTAGTGATACATATGGGCATATAACAAAGCCCTCTGAAGTCAATAAAAACACTTCCATTGGACTTCACTGGATCAGGCCATTAAGAGTTCAGACCAGGGTTGCTAGGATAGAAGATGGGAAGTTTGATGGCAGAAATCACATGGCATTTCTCCTCTTTCCTTGACTAGATGAACCATTCTCATTAATTCATGCAGGTAATTCCCGAGTAGAGAGACCTCTTGGACTGAATGTATTCCCCTGCAGGATAGACAGAGTGGTCAACAAAGGCTGGATCAGAAATTAAACTTATGCTGCACTAGTGCTTACTACAACCATGCAGGATGGACAACCTATCAGTCTGGATCACTACCAATTTTGGTTAAATAGAAAACAAAAACCTTTAACACTATTAGTATAAACAAGTTTTATATAAAACAGCTGCACTTTTGCCAGAATCAGGTCATAAAAAATCCTTCCTCATACTATTAAAATTATTTTTCCCGAACAACTAAATTAGCTAGAGTAATTAATTTCCTTTAAACCTGTGAGAAGGCAAAGCTACAATTAAATTTAAATACATTTAAAGTATTTTTAAAGAAAAAAAATAAGAAAATAAAATGGTCAACGATGCCTGTGTTTATGTACACACAAACATAAAACACCCAGTTAGCTAACTACAGCTCTTAACACAAATCCGACAGCCACTCATGTTTGAGCCTTTCTAGGCAACCAAGATACCAAAAAAAGACTACACACAATGGAAAGGAATACTGAACAACAACCTGCAGGGGCACCAAAGCTTTGGCCTAATACCAATGATCTGTAGCGTTGAGTTCCTTTTCTTGGGTTCTGATCCAGCTCCCACTGATGTCAATGGGAGTTTCACCACTGATTCAGTCAGAGTTGGCTCAACTCTCAGTCATTTTCTCCTTGGATTGGCAGGGGGTGAAAATTTCACAGAGACAGCTCTCGATGGGAGGAAGTAACATCATCAACCCTTTGGCTAATCAAGGAATTGGCTGATGGGCTCTGAATGAATCTTAACCAATCCCCTCTGGCTACAAGGATGGTGTCTATAATGAGCCTCTCAAAGCAAGATGTGTTTAGTGCAGGGGAAAATCTTGGAATTTGATAAGGAGCCAAGGATCAATGAGATAAAACATGGATAAATATTCACTACCAGTTCTACTTTGCTAATATTATGAAGAGTTAGAAATATTATTAAACACTAGAATATAAATAATGTAACAGTTGGCAGCTGAATATGATTTTTATCCTCAAAGATTCTCTTAGTGAGTCAGTCAAAGGTTAAGCAGGAAAAAAAATCTCACTGCCACACATTTTGTATGTGTGTATATAACACAAGTATTCACACACCCAAATACAGCATACAAATATTAACCTACACTCATTTCAATCAAGTCCATACCCATTATTGTGACTGAAACAAGCACTTGATTTTGCTATCCATCTGACCACCAGGGTGCATACTGCAGTTTGTACAGCACATGGCAGAGCTTACAGTATCAATAACCAGGTCTGAATTACACAGCTTTTATTATCATGCACTTCCCTTGGACTCTTTCCTTTTATCCCATTCAGAACTATGACCTTCCTTATTAAAAGTCAACTGTTTACTGCCAATGACGGCGCTACCAATAACCCCTGGCGAAAGCAAAGAAAACTGATCAAAATGAAGGGTAGACATTCTATTATTTTTCAATTTGATTAAAGATTAATTTGATTAAACCTTCAGGAGCCAAATTAATAGAGGTTCACGTAAGCCAGTGAGTACAATATGTGGGAAGACAAATTTTTAAAAAGCCTAGCGTCCCCTCTGACAAGTGCAAGTTGTGCTTTCAACTGATTGTTTGTCCATGTAGTACATCAAAATCTGTCCAAAAATCTATGCTTGTTAAGCAACCTGTCTTTAAGAGATTTTTCCCAAGTATACCAGAATCTAGTTCTCCTCTTATGCTGATTTTTTTTTTAAATCAGCGTAACTCCATTGACTTCAGTAGTGACTCCTGATTTACAGAGTTGTAATCTAGAGGAGAATAGAGCACAGAAAGTACAATTCTTATGGCCAACTCCATTAAGACCCAATCCTTGTTGGATCACAGAAGGGTTGCTTAAGATCCAGTGAAACTTACCAGATAGCTTACCACCTGATTTACCTGTGTAAGTCAGATATTTAGCTACCCAAACTGCCAGTATTGGCATCCACAATTTGTTTGCAGGTGCAAAGTTATATGGGTGCAATTTTGCAGAAGCAAAATGCACCCACAAAAAGAGAGGCAGATAGGAAGCCGAGCAGCAAATGCAATTCATATATAGATATGCTCAACTTCATACCATAGCAGGTCTCCACAAGACATAGCAGTTAGACGCACATTTTGTCAATATAGGCCCACACATATTCATGGAGAAAGAGAGGGGTCCCCATGCTTTAATAGCTTATTTTTCATAGCAGGCAGTTTGGATTTTTTAGGAAATACTATATTTTCTTAATTCAATATTATTTATTATTCATGTGCTACAAGACCATCAACATCTTTCACTAACTATTCCCAAATACATCACCAGTTTTCTACTGACTTATGAACAGAAGGTTACGTCAGTGGTTCATACTAGGCACAAAGAGGTTAAATTGAAACTCTATAGCAATTCTTTTAAAGATAAAGGATCTAGAATATTATTTCTGTACACAAACATTGCTGAAAGATGTGACAGTTAGTGCATTTGATTTTCACTGTCCATAAGACAAGAACTAGTACTGTTTCATCAATGTGTTTTCAAGGCTGTGATGTAACGAATTCTTAAAAGGCTGTGAAAATTATAAATGAAACAATGCACTATGCATATTGCCTGACAACATGAGTCAATGTTAAAAAAATAGATACAGTTCTGTGTGTAGATGAAAACATAAATTTAAACAGGTTTTAAAGATAAAGAAGCATCACTTCATTCCAATTAAAACAGATGTTTAACGTGAGAATATTAGCATTACATAAAACAGGACTATATGGAAAATATCTGCACCGGTATATCGGAGCTAAGAACAAAGGCTGCCGAAACCCATTTAGGCCAGTATCTTATGAATGTAATAACATCATATCAAGCAAAGCTCTCTGCAGGGTACACTGGAATCTTACAATAGGAGCTGTATGGCCTTATGATCAGTTAAAAGCCGGTTACTGTACTATTACTCTCCATTGACTCTGAAGACATTCTTATAAGAAACACACACAAAATGTTTAAGCACTCTGAGAATGTAAGATTTATATTAGGAAAAAGATGTTGCATTGAAAAAAGTAAATAAAAATGAGCTAAATTAGGTCAGTTTTAGACACCTGTCTTTGTAATGACATACATACATTGTGGTGAGCTTAATGTATCTTACTGAGGCTAAACTAAATTTTGAACACGTTAATTAAATATGGTCTGTATGACTGAAACAATAAAAGACATGGCAGATCTAATAAAAATCCATTGGAGGATAAAGGCTACTTCCTTATACATTAGCTCGGTGGTTTACAGGAAAAAACAAAAAACACACACAGATTGCTGGCTAGTGAACTGATAAATCCACAAACAATAAATGATCAATTCCAGTTTACAAATGGTAAATGACTTTGTTGTTAGTGTATCTGATATACTCTTCTGAAAACAAAATTGTACAGTGTTCTAAATGAGCAGTAATTGTTTGCAAAAGGAAAAAGCGAACAAGTCTATCGTTCATGATTGCCCTTCAATGAGAAGGGATCTAAGGACACCTTGTTATTATGATTCATCACAGGAAATAACGTTAAGACGACATAGGTTGATGTTGATAAGGGTGATGTGAGTTGAAAAAATACAAAAAAACCCCATCTGTATGGAAAGGAAAGAAGCCCTGGAAAACTGTGAAATGCAGCTAAACACTGTACATTTTAAACAGAAACATGGAGGTGATTTTCGCTGGAAATTGTCATTGTGTTTGATTGATTATGCATCCACACCATATAAAAGACAAACATAAGGTATACAGCTATGACCTGACATAAATGAATCGAGACAGTGAGTCAACCCAGAATGCCTATGTGCTATGAAAGTATTAAAGAAATAGCAATGGTCAAAACATAGCAAAACTTTAATTGTATCTTCAATTAATATTAACAAAGGCCTCTCAGTATATACCATGCATGTAAAGTGCAGAAAGGTGGAAGGCCCGGCAATACAAAAAAGAAGGGAGCAAAGGTATTCTACACTTACATTGCCTCTGAAGGTTCCCGATTCAGGCTACTTATCTGTGCCTGCTGCAGAGACTGCGAACCTCCCATCCTCAGCGTGCCTTGAGCTGAAGCTAGCTGCAAGCAAGGCCAGCTTCCTTGTTAATTCCCGCAGCAAAAAGCCCTGAGAGGTCTGACTGGAGTGGCGGCAATACTGCAGTGCAGATGGAAACAGCTGCTTGCATCAGTGGCAGCAAGAGCAGAGGCACTTCAGCAGCAGCTTCTCTTCTCTGAACTGTTGCCAGGGGTTTATTTTTTTTTTTCCTGTCCAGATGAATATTATTTAAAAAATATAATAAAATCCCAGCCAGTGTGTCAGGCACTGAGGTTACCAACCCTTAGTCATCAATGGTCCTCTCAGCTACAATGAAGCACCTCTATTAACAGAGCCACTGGCTATTGAGAAGGACTTTAAAAAAATGAAGACCCTCCTCTTAAGCACACATTGTCAGCTACTGTGGCTCCCCAAGGACCTACAGGCAGGACCATTATATTGTGTTGACTCAGCTGATTTGAAATGCAAATGGATTTTGTACTAATCCTGCGCCTGCATTTCCTTCTAATAGTAAGCACATTGTATCGTCCACAGTGATTACAACAGAGAGAATTACTGTATATTTGTATTATTATTATTAAAACAAAAGAGCTCATCCCTCTGGCAAAAATGGAATCTTCCATCAGGGAAATAGGGAGAATGCCACGAAGAGCCAAGGTAAACAAGGCAATGTGTGAGCAAACCGGGGAGCAGTTCGATCCAAAGATATTGTTACAGTTAACCGTTTTGCTTCTCTGTGTGTGTGTGAATCTTCTTGTCAAATGATAAGCTAGGGAACCTTGGGAGTGATGCTGTTCATAGGCTGTGAGAGCTAGGGATACTTTAGATAAAAAACAGCATTTCAAAATCAATGGAGAAGTTTGTCTTTCTGTTACTGCAAAGGTTCCAGTGTTTCAGGAATATCTTCTGTAAATTGCAGCTGCTGGAAGGCCTAGGCACTACCCACTCTCTTCGCATTTCCATATTTGGCAAACACATGGAGGCTCCATAAAAAAATTACACTTCATATTTCCCAGAGATCAAAATGTCAGCAGCAGTACTATCTACATTCAGGATCACTCTGCTAACTCCAGTGACTCTCATGCTTTGAAGCTACATAGTTAACTTCAGTTAACTGGAAGAAAGTCAAGAGATTAGACATTAAAATAGAAATATTAAATCATTCTAACTGTAGAGCGTGTAGCCGTGTATTTCTTACAGATGTGAATAAAGACGCCCCCACCTCTCCATGTACACACAGCTGAATAGCTTGTGTGTTGTATTTTCTGCTTTCAAAAAGTAGAGTCCTTTAAGGCTTGTCTACCCTACAAAATAACCCAGGGCTGACAAGTGCTGAATGTAGTTTAGCCACAAGCATAGACAAGGACAAAGCATATTCCACACCATTTCATTAACTGTGGTTAAATTGATCCTGACTAGGGACTTTGGACACTACCACCATGAGAATAATTAATAACAGTTGGCAATTATTTATTATAACACTTTTCATCTTCATAAAGATTGCTTAATTCATCTTCACAACACTGTCAGCAAAACATATCTGAGATTCACTTCATTTTACAGATGGAAAAAGCCTGGGACACCAAAGTTTGTTTCCAAATTGCCAAAACGGCCTCTAATTTTTTGGGCAAGTTAGACACCAGAAATTAAGAAGCCACTTTTCAAAATTTGACCCTAATTTACTGGCCCAAAGAGACAGAGGTCATATCAATATCAAAGCCAGGATTTTTTTTAGGAATTCTTGGCTTCCAGTCCAGTGCCCAGACCACTGAACCATTTAGGATACCATAAACCAGGAGTGGCCAAACGTACTGACCCTCCGAGCCACATACCATAATCTTCAGAAGTTTGAGAGCCGCAAGACACGCACAACCTGCCCTGCAGGGCGGCACATGCCGGGGTGCAGGGCTTCTGTCACAATGCCCTCCCCCTCCCCCCACTAAAGCCTTTAGACCACCCTTTCTGCAGGGCAGAAGCCCCTAGTCCCACCACCCTGATGCCGCAGGGCAGAAGCCCTGAGCTCCCCTTTGCCCAATCTTGTAGGCAGAGACTGGGAGGGGAAGTGTGGAGGGGGTGCTCCAGGAGCCACACTTTAACTGTAAAAGAGCCGCAGGTGGATCCTGAATCACAGTTTGGCCACACCTGCCATAAACAGTTACAACTCTGTAAAACAGATAATAAAACCAGTAAAGTGTTACTATTTTGTTAATTGTTTTACATTTTTGCATGCTCAGCATGTTAGGCACAAAAACTGAGTTCCATTCATGCCTGGTATAACTGCACTAAATTCAATGGAAGTATACCAGGCTAAGTGTAGACTACTGTGTTTATATAAGCTGAAAGATTGTATGAAAATCCTTGTGAAAGTCAATGCAGCCTAATAAAAACATGACTCAGTTGTACTAATATTTAACAGCAATGTCGCATATACAGCTATCAAATCAGGGGCGTTACTAACAATATAAAATGTGGAGTTTCAAGAGGGCATTGAAAATAATTTACTTTAGCAATAAATGTGAAAATATTAACATGACTCTAGTGTCTATCTAACACAGGAAGCAGTAACAGCCAGGAAGCTAGAATTGTGCTGCTGTTTTGGGGAAATTCCATTATGTTGAGGCTGTCACTCAATGTCAGTATTATGTGCTATTTTAATACTGAGTTACTGGTTAACGCTTATTTCAGTGTCATACGAACTTCCCACTGTGTTTATTTTTTATAGATGAGAGGAAGGCAGACAAGAGTTTATCGTACTTACTTTTAGAAAAATCCAACTGGGAAAAAAAGCAACAGGGTTATCAGTTATGCTCTGTGAAGCAAAAGGGATAAGAGAAGTATGTGTTCTATTAAGAGTAACACTAACAGTACTTGCTAATGAACAACAGAAAACTAGTGAAATGGGCATTTGAGACATGTTTTCTGGTTATATCAAGTTTCAGGTGCATCATCATCATCATATAGTATCTTGCTATGTTTAAGTTTTTCAAATGTTACAAAAGCACAACAGAATTAAAAAAATGTGTGGGGTCAAATACTGCACTATGCAACCCAGGGCAGGAAGTGATTGCAGGGTCAAGAGAACAGAATATTTATCCCACCCCAAACACGCCTACATAACAGCAGGACAAAATTCCCCATTAGCACCCATGAGAGCTGGCTAACACACTCATCACAGAGGCTCAGGAGCTGCAAACTTTGATGAATGCCATACTCTGACCTATCTGCATATATGCTATGCTTGGCACAAAACTTTAGTGGGGTTGCACTCTGCTTCTTTCAGGAGCAGCAGTAAGGTGCATTGCAGAACACAACCTGCCCCAAGCCACTCTGTCTGCACCAACACCATGGCTATGAGACCACCATGAAGACAGTTCCCCTTCCCCAACACTGTTCCTACTTATAGGCAGTATGGGATTTTTCCCTTAGCTCCAAGAAATAATTTTTTTCTAACCAATTTGGATACAGCCGTAAAAACAGGAATATAGAGTAAAAGTAGGGAGATGAGTGCACCACTGGAATGCTGTGGCCAGTTCTGAAGTCCATACTGTAAAAAGGAAGCTGAAAAACTGGAGAGCGTTTAGAGAATAGCTATAAGAACAGATGTCAAGTCCAGAACACAAGCTTTGCAATGTGAGTTAAGAAGCACAAGCTGTATGTTATCAAAGAGAAGGTTAAAAGGTGATTTCATCGTGGTCTTTTAGGCACTTGTGCAAGGAGAATTTATCTGACCTTTCATCTAATAGATGAAATCATGACAAGATCCAGTGGTGATAACTAAAATCAGAAAAAAATATATAAGCTTTTTTCCTTCTTTGGAAGGTGAACACTATACTCGTGAAAGATTGATACACCTGGAAATGGAAGTCTGTGTCCACAAAATAGGTACACTACAAGCAGCAGCAATGCAAGGTTTGTCCATATAGCCTCCCCAATGATCTACCAGGAACACGTCCATGGGAGAATGAGGAACTCAGCCTTCCTGCCTATTTACTCACTGGCCTCAGCCCATCTGCAGGTACTGCCAACAGAAAAGACAATTAGTGCTGGGTGTGATGGGGTGCCACTGGGGTGCCACCTGGAATTGGGGTTCCACTGAGCCCTCTAACCCACCAGCCTGGGCTCCCTCTCACACTGTGTTGCTGTGACAAGCTGCAAAGCCCTCCAAGCTTGCACTTTCACCAGCATTCACACAGGTAGGGGACACAGTACCCAGTTGCAGTTACATGGAGGCTCTCTAACTACCAGCCTCCCAGGCTAGGACCCCAGAGCAGTACCATCCTGCCCTGGTCAAATCTGGCCAGTATGTGGGTTTAATACCCAGTCCGCCTCTCCCTCAATGTGAAGAGGACCATGCACACTTGTGGTAGCTGAGATTTTCCCCAGGCATCTTAGTCAAATGCACACTGGTTTGGATTAAAACACAAAATAAGTTTATTAACTGCAAAAGGATAGATGTTAAGTGATTATAAGGAATAGCAAACAGATCACATTACCTGGTAAATACACAAAACCGCAAACTGAGCTTAACAACATACTAGATAAGTAGGATATGAATTAGCAAATTCTCACCCTCAGTGATAAACAGGCTGGCAGATTCTTAAGGCACACGCTGCCTTTGCTTTGCAGCTTGGGTTTCCCAAGTTTTCATACACAGGCTAGAAATCCCTTCAGCCTGGGACCATCACTTCCCCCAGTTCAGTCTGTGTTCCTCAGGAGTTTCCAAGTTTTTTAGGGAGAATAAGGTACCATCATGATGTCATTTCCCCCTTTTATATCTTTTTCCAAGTTGCTGGAAAGCTTTTTTGCTGTGACCTGGGTCAAACAGTTCCCATTGTGTAGTGCTATCTCTGAGAGGTTTCTATTGTACACAGTTCCTGGGGTAATCCTTGTGCTTGGGTGCATTTCCTCAATGAGCCATTAACATTGTTAAGTCTTTTTACTGTTGTACCTGAAAGGCTGCTTGTGGGTGTTTTCTACCTCACAACATGTTTCAGTAACACAAACATAGCCAAACTTCACATACGATAGATATTAATGTCTAGCAGATCAAGACTTTTAGAGTGATACCTCACAAGGCATACTTTGTGCAAAACATATCCTAATTATAGGACAGTGGTGAATAAGGGGATGCCAGGGCGTCACACTGGGTTTTAATGATACAGGGACTAGACTGAGACCACAACTGATTTTGCAAGAACTTGACTGTAACCTCAGATACACAGACATGCCTCATGATGTCCTTTATAAAACATGGTCACACAGAAGTGATGGTTTCCAGGCACATAGTGGCACCGTAGTTCAAAGTCATTCAAAGACTCTAAAGTTACAAGGGACCATCATGACCATCTAGTCTGACCTCCTGCACATTGCAGGCCACAGAACCTCGGCCATCAACTCCTGCAACAGACCCCTAGCCTCTGGCTGAGTTACTGAGGTCCTCAAATCATGATTTAAAGACTTTGGTTACGAAGAATCCGCCATATACACTAGTTTAAACCTGCAAGTAACTGTGCCCCATGCTGCAGAGGAAGGCGAAAAAACCCCAGGGTCTCTGCCAATCTGACTCTGGAAAATTCCTTCCCAATCCCAAATATGGCAATCAGTTGGATCCTGAGCATGTGGGCAAGATGCACCGGACAGGCATCTGGGAAAGAATTCTTTGCAGTAGCTCTCCCCATCTGGTGTCCCATCACCAGCCGTAGCAGTCACAAGTCAGCTATATGTCATTGTAGGCAGTCGCATCATACAATTGCCTCTATAAACTAATCAAGCTCAGTCTTGAAGCCAGTTAGGTTTTTTGCCCCCCACTGCTCCCTTGGAAGGCTGTTCCAGAACTTCACTCCTCTGATGGTTAGAAACCTTCGTCTAATTTCAAGCCTAAACTTGTTGATGGCCATTTATATCCATTTGTTATTGTGTCCACATTGGCACTTAACTTATATAACTCCCCTCCCTTCCTGGTATTTATCGCTCTGATGTATTTATAAAGAGCAATCATATCGCCCCTCAGCCTTCTTTTGGCTAGGCTAAACAAGCCAAGGTCTTTGAGTCTCCTCTCATAAAGTAAGTTTTGCATTATTCTGATAATCCTAGTAGCCCTTCTCTGCACCTGTTCCAGTTTTAATTCATCTTTCTTATTCATGAGAGACCAGACTTGCACACAATATTCCAGATGAGTTCTCGCCAATGCCTTGTGTAACCGTACTAACACTTCCCTATCTTTACTGGAAATAACTTGCCTGATGCATCCTAGGACTGTATTAGCTTTTTTACAACCACATCACATTGGCAGCTCATAGTCATCCTGTGATCAAGCAATACACCCAGGTCTTTCTCTGTCACTTCCAACTGATAAGTTCCAAGCTAATAGCAAAAATTCTTGTTGTTAGTCCCTAAGTACATGACCCTGCACTTCACACTATTAAATTTCATCCTATTTCTAGTACTCCAGTTTTCAAGGTCCTCCTGATCTTCTTGTATGATATTCTGGTCCTTATCCGCATTGGCAATTCCTTCCAACTTTGTGTCATCCACAAATTTGATTAGCACACTCCCACTTTTTGTGCTAACATCATTAACAAAAATGTTAAATAAGTTTGGCCCCAGGAATGATCCCTGAGGAACTCCACTAGTAACCTCCCTCCAGCCTGACCTGTTGCAGTCTCCCCTTTAGCCAATTTCTTATCCACCTTTCAGTTCTCTCACTAATCCACATCTTCTCCAATTTAATTAATAATTTCCCATGTGGAACTGTACCAAATGCCGTACTGAAATCCACATAAATTAGATCTACTGCATTTCCTTTGTGTAAAAAATCAATTATCTTCTCCAAGAAGGGGATCAGGTTGTTCTGGCATGGTCCACCTTTTGCAAAACCATGTTGTATTTTATCCCAATTACTGTTAACCTCTATGTCCTTAACTACTTTCTTTTTTTAAAGTTTGCTCTAAGACCTTCCATACAATTGAAGACACAACTAACAGGCTCGTAGTTTCTTGGAACACATTTTTTCCTTTTCTTAAAAATAGGAACTATATTAGCAATTCTCCTGTCATAGGGTACAGCCCCGGAGTATACAGATTCATTAAAATCCTTGCTATTGGGCTTGCAATTTCATGTGCCAGTTCCTTTAATATTCTTGGATGGAGATGATCCAGGTCCCGCAGTTTAGTCCCATTAAGCTGTTTGAGTTTGACTTTCACCTCAGATGTGGTCATTTCTACTTCCATATCCTCATTCCCATTAGCGACCCTGCCACTACCCCATTAGCTTTTCATTACCTTTATTACAAAATGAGGCAAAGTATTTGTTTAGGTGTTGGGCCATGCCTAGATTATCTTTAATCTCCACCCCAACCTCATTGTATAGCGGGGCCACTTCTTTCCTTGTTTTCTTTTTATTTATATAGCTATTGAACCTTTTACTATTGGTTTTAATATCCTTTGAGGGATATCCTTTTCAGCCATCTCTGTTTGGCTTTTGCCAGTTCCCACTTTATCCATACACTTTCTAACTTCCAAAAGGTAGCTTTCCTTGCTCTTCCACCCCATCTTCCATTCCCGGGAACTCAACTGTGTTGTCACAAAGGAAAAATGTTGGGATACCAACACTGGGGAAGAACATTTACGGTATCAACCTGCCAATGACGGCGCTACCAATAACCCCTGGCGAAAGCAAAGAAAACTGATCAAAATGAAGGGTAGACATTCTATTATTTTTCAATTTGATTAAAGATTAATTTGATTAAACCTTCAGGAGCCAAATTAATAGAGGTTCACGTAAGCCAGTGAGTACAATATGTGGGAAGACAAATTTTTAAAAAGCCTAGCGTCCCCTCTGACAAGTGCAAGTTGTGCTTTCAACTGATTGTTTGTCCATGTAGTACATACAAACCTGCCCCAAAATCTATGCTTGTTAAGCAACCTGTCTTTAAGCAGATACATTTTGGCCCTAAATTAGTGACAAAAATCGAAATTTTCAAACCTGTGTGTCTGTTGTTAATCACTTAAATCCATATTTAGGCACCTACATGTGTGACCTGATTCAGCAGTGGTTGGACCCACAAACCTGATCAAAGTGACTGGGTGCCCAGCACGTGGGACACTGATTAAGGTGCCTATGCACATTGATTTAGGTGCCTAGCTTCAGGCACCCAATTTGAATATTTTGTCTTCAAGAAGCAACTCTGGACAAGGCTGAGAATGGCGAACATTCCAATGACAAACATTTATTCCTAATGTTGAGGCTTTGGAATGCTGCTGTTTGTCTTAAGAAAATGTGCCAATAAACAGAGGACAGACTGTTTTTATACTGAATCCAAGTATGCGAAGTGCATTTGTATGGTATCAGTGCTGAATTCTAACAATTGGATGGCATACTGGGAAAGGAACTGTGTCAACACCACTAGTGAGGGTCTAACAGGACTACAGTAGATAAAATCCCAATTATGCACCGTTTAAACAGAGTTACAGGGCAAACCAGTGACAGGGAAGGCTAGCCATACCCCTGAGAAATGGTCAGCACTTAGTATTTACATCTCAGGAAATATAGCATTTTAGGAGCTATGTCAACACTCCGTGACAGCTAGGGCCCCAAAGAAGTGGTCAAAATACTGTTACCCTTCCCTCTGCTCTTACAGACTCTCCCCATCCAGCTTCCTTCAGCCACCTACAAAGAACCACCTCCACAGCTTGCTCCGTGTAGGAGCCCCAAACATAGACCCATGTGCCCCCTGGTCTGTTTCCTCCTTCTGTGCTAAACAAAGGGTTGAGCAGCAGTGATGGGTAGCGGAGCCAAGCTTGAACCCTCCCAATTACTTTCGTGCATTCCTGCAGATAACGCCAGAAAGATCCCATGCTCAGCTTTTGTAGGGAGAAAAACTGGCCCGTCATAGTCCCTTCCATGCTTGCTTGCTGTTACCATGTGAAGGAAGGCTTCAGTAGAACTATGTTAACCTGGGCCAGATGCCACCCACTAACAGTGCTCCTCTCCAGTCCTGCTAGAACAGCATCAGCCCCAGTTTGATCCTACTTTACCCAGAGGTCCAAAACTCTGTTGTTACACCAGTGTAAATCGGAACTAATTCCTTGAGTAGGAAGGATTTACATCAGTGCAGAATATTTGGGCCAGTTTTTTTTTAAATAGGGATGTTATTAGTAGGATTTAGCTCCACTAATTCCTAATTACCAGCCATGCCTATAAAGGAGATATCGCAAACAAATGGGAATTTTCATATGTGCATTTGACATTCATTTAAGAAAATTAAATAGAGAGGCAAAGATTTGTTTCATGTCCCATGAATAGATGGGGAGCACAAAGAGAAAGTTTAGAGAAAGTGTTTCTAATATAATGCTGAGTCCTAGACAGCTGTGGCAAACCACCATAGAAAGGAGACAGCCTGGAAATTAGTCAAGCAAAAAGGTTAACGAAAAGCAAGCAAAGTCCATCTGTTCTCACTTTAGAGTCTGCACTGTGGATTAAAGCAATACTGTGACACTGGCAGACCTGGTTCCAATTCATGCCAAGGCCCCTGTGCCTCAACTGAACACTGACAAATGCATAGCAGGAAACCA
Source organism: Lepidochelys olivacea (assembly GCF_965140295.1). NCBI lineage: Eukaryota > Metazoa > Chordata > Testudines > Cheloniidae > Lepidochelys > Lepidochelys olivacea. The sequence goes on from NC_140417.1 coordinate 107,260,076, forward strand.
GTCTGGCTCACCTGTGTGTTAGTGTTGTTAAAACAGGTATTCGGTTTATGAAAATGTGTTTAGTGTTTATACTTTATGAAATGCATGTATGTTGCTACATGCATTAATCTCACTGTAGCTCATGTTATAAGACAATAATTAAGTGTTTGCTCTGAAACCAGTCAGAAGAGAAGCATTACCAAGTGTGAAATACTAGTTTACCCCAGGACGTGTTATCCTGCCCAAAAAAGAAAGGCCCATCACCAGGCAAACCATGTGGAATGTCAGAGGACAAAAGATTTTGTTGACTGCTCCCTCCACACCTGTGGAGAGGAGACGTACACGGGGATGCATCATCAGCTTTGGTGGAAGGGAATAAACATTGGTGGAAGGGAATAAAAATCCAGGACCAGAAGAAGTTGCATCACTATGCTGCTTGGACTTTCTAAGCAAAAGCAAGAAATCCCCAGCTGCTTAGCTTGGGTTAACTCGAGAGAACATATAAAGCTTGCCATTATAGCAGCTTCTATTACCTTTTGGAACCTAAGACTAAGTCATTGGTGTGTATAGGTTTGCCTGCTTTAAGCTTGTAAATAACTCTCACTTCCTTCTTTTAATTAATAAATAATACCTTTATTATTGGACTGGTTAGAAGCATTATCTTTGGTGTAAGATCTAAAGTGCAACTGACTGGTGGTGACTGGTCCTTTGGAACTGGTAGTAACCTGAATGTTGTTGTGATTTTTGGTATAAGGGATCATCTATCTCAAAGGAAAGTGTGCCTAGGTGGCAAGATAGAATGGAGTACCCAAGGGCAATGTCTGTGACTCCATGTTAAGGCTGTTGCAGTGCTTGGAGGGTTCATACTTGATACTTGCTTGGTGAAATTTAAGTGTAATATTCACAACCAGCTTGGGGTTTGTGTCCTGCTTCTTAACAGTCTGCCTGGAGGTTGGTACTCACCCTCTTGAGCCACTCCAGACAGCTTGGCACAGGAAAATTCACTTTTCTAACATCCCAGATATAGAAAAGCTTACCTTAAAAATTCTAACAGTTTTTGTTCCATCTGGTTTTCTAGCACTGGTAAGACATTAATCAGATGTCATCAAAATTGTGGCACCTATGTTCAAAAGACTTGGTGTCATATAAGAAGTGTCTAATGAAAGCCATCAAGCATGTCTTTGATCTGTGATCTATAGGTCAAACACAGACCAGGTTAAAGTTAATGGGTGTATTAACCACCTTTCATTCAGGCTAAATAAAAAGAACTGAATGTCCCTTTGTGTAGTGACAGCTGAAACAAGAGTGAGCCTCTGCCCAAGGCAATGAGCCACATTGCAAGGCTGATCAAAAATTAAACCATGTGGCCAAAGGGACTGATTCTCTGGGATGACTGCAAATACAGGAACTAAGGGATTGATTAATTGATTGATTGCAGCTGTGTTTGTGTCTGTGTGTGAGAAAGGCAGAAAGTCATCAGAAAGCAAGAGAAGCAGTGGAGGATGTGGTCCTGAGAGAAAGCTGAAAGACAACTTTTTGGGGGCACAGTACTCACTGGAAAGGTGAACTTGGATTTCTGAATAAGGAAATTGCCTCCTGTTTGTTCCTACTGTGTTCAGGGAAACAGGACTTTGTAAATAAACAGGACTGCAACAAAGAAATACCTGACTTGTATCATCTTTCATCTTATAACAGAAACAACCCCGCAAGGCTCCAAATATTGGCTAACCACTCGGGGAAAAAAGGGAAAATAGTACTGTTTTAGATTATGCTCCCCACAGTGGGTGGTGTGGACCAGCCAGTAGGATTGAACAGTTTAAACCAAAATGAAAGAACTCCCACATCTTTGCAGAAACATTGTACAAAAGATCAAATAGGCTGCAGATTATAGTTAATGAGGATAACAAATGTTACTAGATGAAACAGGAAATTACAAATTCAGATCTTTGATTGGTATCACAGAAGCACAAGTAACTTGAGGCTTGAAATGACATCAGAATACTAACACTAATATACAGCTGACATCTATCTGTATTAGTACTCTGGGAATAATGATGTAAACATTATAAACTCTGCCACATTTTGTAAAGCAGAATATTTTGTTTGAATTCCTTGTTGTGTGAAAATTATGGGACCCTGTACAAGCAGGAGCAACCCCAAATGAAGTCAGTGGAGCATCACATGTTATGCCAGTGGTGAATTTGATCTGATTATGCTGCAATGAAAAGAGAGTAAAGTGTCTCTGGAACAATGGGCCAGCTGATTTGGTTATTAACCAAAGGTTGGTTGCTCTAAAGCAGTTGGGGATATAACCATTTCCAATTTAAATCCAAACTACAGAATGGGAAAGGGTCCACCAGCATGGTAAAATTGCAGGGTTGGAATCTTAAGCCTGGGCTCCACTGGGGCGGGGGTTCAAACTAAGATACGTAAGATACGTACGCCATTTGCGTAGCTGAAGTCGAAGTATCTTAGTTCGACTTACCTGGCCGTCCTCACGGCGGCGAGTCGACTGTGGCAGCTCCCCCGTTGACTCCGTTTCCTCCTCCTGTCGAGGTGGAGTACAGGCGTCGATTCAGGGATCGATTTATCGCGTCTAGATGAGACACGATAAATCAATCCCCGATAGATCGATCACTACCCTCTGATCCGGCGGTAGTGAAGACATACCCTTAGATTGTGAACTCTTCATGTGTGGTTGTACAGCACAATGGGGCCCTAATCCTATTTGGGGTGTCTAGGCATGACTAATGCAAACACCCAATGACATAGGATGGTCATATGAATTGTCAAAATTACCAGTTAACTTAAAGATATGTGACAAAGTATTTATAATTATGCTGCGTACCATTCCTCTAGATTAATGCAATATGCATAGTCAGATCATTTGTATTGGTACTCATTTAATTCATTAAAAATAGAGTATATCAGGATTTTTAATTTAATAGGATTAACATGTTCAACATATTTTCCCCTGGTCAATTCAAAGAAAAAATATTTAAGTACATAAAAAGGATACAATGAGAATGGCTATTGCAACTCACAAGAAAAGGAAGTCTGACCGATTAAAATACATTTCTAAAAATGCACCAATTGATCACTGTTTGCCAAGTTCAGTTGGTAAGGGCTCTGCTGAATCTAAATTGAATGTGAGATCAGTAGCATTAAAAATTATGAAAGAATTAGCATACCAATATAGTCTTTGAAACATTCTGTGTCTGGAACCCACTGTAAAGCTAATAAAAAGGCATGCAAATGACGACTTCTGGGACTCCAGCTCTAACGAGTGTCTTTTAGATGAGCTAGCAATTAATTATGACTGATCAAATGATAGCTGCACATGTTGAAGGATTTAATGCAAAGGGATATTTTAGGGAGGAATTAAGTAAATCACCAGGGTGGTAAAACACCATGGGCCTGATCATCCCCTCCTACAGGGAACACCTCAGGATGGGAACTTACCAATTCACTGTGCAGAATCCTAGAATGTAGTTTTACCAAAGGAACAAGGGATATGACTTCCCAATCATGTGGGCATATGGGGGAATCCTGAAGATGTATGCGGTCATTGGCTCTCCACCTGCTCCTTTGCCTTCCTCTCCAACTGGGATAGAGAGTGCCAAGTACAAGTTAGTGTTGCAATGAGCATGCAATTCAGCTGGAATTTCTTTTAAATCATGCTACTGTATGTCACCAACTGTGAGCAGAGGTGCTGGAACAATTTGTGTAGTGGGGGTGCTGAGAGCCATTGAACCAAACTGTAAACCCTTAGTTTATAAGATGGTGACCACTTCAAGCCAGGGAGTGTGGCAGCACCCCCAGTGCTCCTAGTTCCCAGCCTCTACGACAGTGAGTCTTTAAAGTGAACCATATCTGAGTTCAGGTTTCTTTCCAAGCATCTTGCACATCTCTAGGTCAAAGGTTCCACCAGATAGAGCCAAGAGCACTGTGGAGAGTAGCAGTGGTTTTCTCCTCAGGGAGCCTTCCCCAACTGGGTCCTTTCAGGAGTGTAAAGGAGTGGGATTCTGAAGAAGCCCTACTCTAAATGAAGAAGTAAACTATGAAGCAGGATGAGGGGAGCAGACCAATATGGTATTTTGATTGGTCTGACTCACTGTCATGACTGGGGAAAGGGGAAGAACTATGAAGGACGGAAACAACTTTTTTTTTCCCCCTCTACAAAAAACTGGCTTCTGACAAAAACAAAACTTGTGGGGGAAGTCTTTGCTTCCTTAAAAAAAATAAAATAAAAATTATTTTTCATGGGAAACTAAAGCTGAAATATGTCTGATAACTGAAACATCTTGGGATTTGGCAGTTTGGGGCTGAACATTTTTCCATTTTCAGCTTTTGGGTGAAAACTCCAAATCTTCAACGGTAAGTGATGATGAAATCATTACATTTTGTTCTTATGGTTCATTTTTGTCAACATTTTTGGCAAGAAAATACAATTTCTGAGCAGCTCATTTCAATCCTTTCTAAAAGTGCTGTAAAAATCCATTCCTTACATTTAAATCTGAGTGAAATAGTTAAATTCTTATACAAGTCAGGGGATTAGGTCCACAGGCAAACATCTAGAGAAGCTCCTTTGAAATCACACAAGTTTCTCTGGATTTACACCAGCATAGCCAAAATCAAAATGTGTCTCTGGGAATATAACAACAATACTAAAACTAATCTTCTAAAGAAGAGATAACTAAGACCTCTTTCTGGGTTCAGCAATACAATCTGTTCCAGCTAAGGTACACTTTAAAGATGGTGTCATAAATATAAAGGGAAGGGTAAACCCCTTTGAAATCCCTCCTGGCCAGGGGAAAGCTCCTCTCACCTGTAAAGGGTTAAGAAGCTAAAGGTAACCTCGCTGGCACCTGACCAAAATGACCAATGAGGAGACAAGATACTTTCAAAAGCTGGGAGGAGGGAGAGAAACAAAGGGTTTGGGTGTCTGTCTGTAGTCGTCTTGGCCGGGGACAGAACAGGAATGGAGTCTTAGAACTTTTAGTAAGTAATCTAGCTAGGTATGTGTTAGATTATGATTTCTTTAAATGGCTGAGAAAAGAATTGTGCTGAATAGAATAACTATTTCTGTCTGTGTATCTTTTTTGTAACTTAAGGTTTTGCCTAGAGGGGTTCTCTATGTTTTTTTAATCTAATTACCCTGTAAGATATATACCATCCTGATTTTACAGGGGGGATTTCTTTATTTCTATTTACTTCTATTTTTTATTAAAAGTCTTCTTGTAAAACACTGAATGCTTTTTCATTGTTCTCAGATCCAAGGGTTTGGGTTTGTGGTCACCTATGCAAATTGGTGAGGCTTTTTATCCAACATTTCCCAGGAAAGGGGGGGTGCAAGTGTTGGGAGGATTGTTCATTGTTCTTAAGATCCAAGGGTCTGGGTCTGTGGTCACCTATGCAAATTGGTGAGGCTTTTTACCAAACCTTGTCCAGGAAGTGGGGTGCAAGGTTTTGTGAAGTATTTTGGGGGGAAGGACGCGTCCAAACAGCTCTTCCCCAGTAACCAGTATTAGTTTGGTGGTGGTAGCGGCCATTCCAAGGATAACGGGGGTAATATTTGTTACCTTGGGGAAGTTTTGACCTAAGCTGGTAAAGATAAGCTTAGGAGGTTTTTCATGCAGGTCCCCACATCTGTACCCTAGAGTTCAGAGTGGGGGAGGAACCGTGACAGATGGATAACACCAGAAGCAATTTTTTGCTGTTGATTTATTCACACAGTATTGTAAGTCCCATGGGCAGATAGTAATTAGACATGCCCCCCTTATGGATAAATTTATTTGTCAAGAATAATATATTTAAATAAGGGCAATGCTTCCGTGTTATCAGTCTCTGCAAACTTTAGCCCTATCACATTACTATTAATAAGTTTCAGTCCCCATCATCAGTAGATTTACTAGGCCAGAATTCTAGAATATAGCATGAAAAAATATGTATTCACTGGTTTGCCTGATTTGCACATGCAGTGTTTGCAATGTGCATGCAGTTGTGCCAGTTTCAGAAAAACCACACGTAACTGCTCACATACAATAGTGTGCAACAAATGTGAAAATTATATATTCATTTGCTGTGACATTACAACATGATGTAATTTAGATTTTTAAAAATTTTTACTATATTATTTTATTTACTTTAACATTAATTATAAATGCAATTATTAACATGCATGGGTCTATTAGCATTGTACCGGCTTCATAATGTGAATTGATATAATTCACTTTAAAGGAGGAATAGTGAAACTGACTGTATACAAATTACTGACAAATGCGCCAAAACAAATAAATTGGTAAAATGGAATAAAGATCATTTTCTTGTAATCTTAGTTGTAGTAACTACAGTACATAAAAAAAAAATCAGACTGTGATTTTAATTAGACGATGCATCTAATACAGAATGAAAAATATACATTTTTATTTTGTTTCTCTCTATATATTCAAGTGTCTTTAAGGACCTGAAAAAAGGCTCACAAAAATCAAGCACATTTAGCACAAATGACAAGTTTTTCTTACAGAGGCTGAGATTCCAAAACTGCATTGACACTGGCAAAATTGATGCCCTTAATTTTTCATTGTCGGAATCTGAAATGCAGAAAAGACTCAGATGTTTGTCAGCTAAGCCTGCACTACGCTAGGCTAAATGAAATGGTGGCAAAATGCTTGAGTCTTGCCTTCACTAGATCTTCCACTGTTGCAACTACTGGTGTAGCTGCACTGGGAGTGAATTACTCAGTGCAAGCAAGGACTCACAGTCTGTTCTATTTGTAAGGCTATTGATTTCAGTGGCAGATAAGAGCATGCTGATAGGGCAGGATGACAGGGTAGACTCCACCATGCAGATCTAGGGGAACAATTTTGCACCAAGGTTCAAACATCACCCATAATTCTATTGCTCTTGAGTAACCAATCTGTGGCCACCTAGCACTTCATGGGCCAAATCCATATTTGATCAAAAAACACCCCACAAACAACAAATCTCCGGTGGAAGTTTACCTACATAAAGGCTAAGTAAACACTCAGGATTTGGGTCAGTGGACATTTTACTTGGGCAAAATCTATGCAGGAACTTGGGAATTTGGCCTCCCAGATTCTTGCTATATTACACAGCATGGCCACTTACAAGTTCACAGCACCAGTGGGGATATAACTTAAACCCTCCTGCTCCAAAGCACAAGCCCCCTACCTAGCTAAAGGAGAATATGGATCAGTTATTTCTGATTCCGTCTGACAGAGAACAGTGGTATACCTACTACCCAACATATTACAGAACCCAGGTATTTTCTGGATCTCCAAATAGTAGGTGACCCTACACAGATCCCAATTCTACACTGAGTTTTGGATTGGCAGACTTCTGCATCCCACTCCACAGAGGCCAACTGGAATTCACTCACACTTCTCATTAAAGGATTGTTCATATACACATCACATAAAGTAAGTGCAGCAACACTTAAGAACAGAGTAAACCAGATGCAGAGTGTCCACCTTATTTCTTTATTGCCATGCTTTTTGTGAGTTAAGGCTGATAATTAATATTGTTTGACCATTCTTTGTGGATGGATTAATTAGTGTAATGCCAGATTCATTTTCACACTGCTGAATGTATGTTAAAAGCAAAGACATATCATATACTGCCTGAAGGGATCTGTAAAATACACAGTAATAACTAGGAAACAGAGGGCTACCGCTCACCCTTTTGTCCATGGCTGTATACTGATAAATGGGTTTAACACTGAGATCGGAGTTACACAAACACTCACTTGATATGGCTTCTTTCCAACTATAAAAATACTTCTAATATATACCCCAAATAGCCCACCTCTGAAGAAAATGGTGGGGAAATGCTGCTGAATTTCAAGTTGCAAAGAAGAACCATCTAAAATTCCACATATTACATTTTATGAACAACTGCCACAAAAATCCTGCTCTCTGGAATCAATTTTTATTTTACAGTAGGGGTTGTTTCACATCCTCCAACACAGGGCTCAAGACATCCTCCGACAAGGATCAATCCTATAGGTCCATCTCACATACACACATGTACACCTGCCTGACTTCAATGAGAGTTCCATGCATAGAATGCCTGCAAAATCTGTCCCCTAACCCTAAGGACCTCACTATTTCCCAGTCCTCACAAAAAACGCCAGTTTAGATACTGCAATTTGGCTACAATCTTTCTGGTGAAATACTAGACAGGGCACACCGTCAGATTTGTCAGTGTTACTCCATAATCTGCAGGAGTGGTATCTATTTAGCAACACCAACCATCCTGCAACCTGGGGCTGAGTACGTTCTGCACACATCACCCATTGTTCTTGTTAGCCCAGTAAGCAAGTGACCAGAAACACGACCCAAAAGCTCAGGGATTTTTCACACCTCTGAGCCAGCAAGTTAGAGCACTATACAATGTAAGTGTAGCCAAGCTGTCAGTAACACCAAGGTCTTGCTGTTTTACATTTGTATATCCACTTTGTAATTTCCATCTCATTTGCTCAGTATACTTGTCAAACTGAACAGAATGATCCATACCTTCTAAAAGGGTCAAACTCACACATGGGGTGTGTGTGTGTGTCTTTTTTGAGTGCTTTAGACATTGTAATCAAAGCCAGAGAGGAATGAAAAGTAATCTTTGATTCTAGAATTATTTTTGTTGGTGATTCTAAATGAGGGAGGCATGCAATGTGAAGAGGATACAGCTTGATTCTGTTGAAGCAAGTCATCCTCTAAGGCCTGAGAAAAGCAGAAAACTAGCTTTCACTACAGCACCAAGTGAACCTAACCTGCTTCTGTAACATCCACGTCAAGTCCTGTGTGTAACTCCAATGAAGTAGTCTTACCACTTCCCAGGGAAGCTTTATGAAAACAGCCTTTCAAAGCCAATAATGGGGGAGCAGGGACATACTGTAAAAGTAACAAAGTCCTTCCAAGGATCTGTTGGTTTCAGATAGATGATGTGCTACAACAATTCAAATTAATTCTATGAAAATCGGTCAGACCTGATCACAACTTGATATAATTGTGACCTCTACAATATGTGTTTAACTACTGATAACACTGGTACAGATACCAGGGATGAGGCAAGATGGAGGTACCCTAATCACCCAGCTCCTCAACGTAATCTGATTCTCTAGGTTTATGAAAAGGAAAATTGGAATTATGGGGTTTGGAAAGAGAGACCATTCCAATTATATACTTGATACACTGCTCACCATGTAGTCAAATCCTGAGCTTACTAAAATCAGTGACTTCAGCCCTTATACTTGATCTCACTTAAAACCACTCTCTTTTTGGATAAATAAACTTGGTTTTTTTTTTAAATCACAAATCAGACACAGCACTGGGTTGATTTAAAGTGATTTAAAGTAACTCCGGGTAAAGCAACAAGTTGCCGTTTTTTTCACTCTTTAAAGGAGCAATGGATCTTATTTCTCCTCTGACTGTTCCAGGAGAGGGCTCAACAATTCAGGGTAGATAGTTTTGGGGAAAATCAGCACTGGGGTGGGAGTCACTTGGCTAGTAGTAACCAAGGCTGGTGTAGACCGGAGTGTGACTGTGGTGTAACAAGCAGGCTGAGTTGGAGTCTGAGTTTCTGAACCAAGGTTGCTCAACACAAAGTCACTCAGTGCATGCTTATATCCTGGCTGGGAGCATCCAGACAGGGAGGACCAGCAGCAGAGCATTTTAAGGCATTCAGGGCTACAGGACAAGTGGTGACATAACCTCTCACTGAACTGAATTGCACCCCAGACTCTGACAGGTATATCTTACTAGTTCATGCCAGATGATGTCGAGCACAGCCACTATCCTGTCCTGGACTGAACATACACAGTTCATCAGAAAAGCAATTCTTGAATCCAACTTCAAAATGCAAAATCTGGCTTAGTAACTCAATTCACTAACACTAGATCTAAAAGGATGTGCAACATCAGAACAACCACCACTGACGCAATCCAAGCTCCCTCTCCTGGCCTTTGTGAATAGTGCATATCGGAGCAAAACAAGATAGTTGTGTACCTCTTTCCAAAAGCTACCAGCCAGACACACATATCTGGACAAACATTTCAAAATTATTGCATATATTCTGAAGCAGGGAACACCCAAGACAGAAGTTGGATAAAACGCATCATTACACAATACCTCTTTATTTCCTTTGTCAATCCCTCACTGTCTTGAACAAGCGATTCTACATCATTAGCTGGTGTAGGAGCCAAGGATGCATCCTCAGGAACATATGTAACAGGGTTCTCAACTTCTTTGCAGCTACCAGGCTGGGAAGTGCTGCAAAACAATTCAATTATTATAAATAACAACCTCTGCAAAATGTAATCAATGCCAAGAAGTTTTCAACAACATTTGCAAATTACCCTTGAGACGCTAGCTTACTGTCAGACTGATTTGTTACGAGTCTGCCATGTTTTCTTTTCCCACATATAGAGCCCAGAATAAATAAATAGCTAATAGCTACTATCTATCTACTTGGCAGTTCACTGTGTAGTGTCTTTATGCAATGATCTCAAATCACTTTGCAAACCATAATTAAGCCCCACAACACCCCCAAGAGGTTGAGAGCTTAGCAGTTTGTCATTTCCAATCCTAAAAAACAATAGTAAAGTTTTCTTTCTTGAAACATTCAATATGCTGAAGAACTAAATGAATTCTCACTATAAAAACATTAGGGTTAGAGATCTGCGGTATTGTTTTAATACCGAGCAACTGCCACCATATTGCTAAGTCTCACAGTGCTGAGTTTAGAATACATATGAGATTTCAGTTCATGAATTTCAGAATAGGTAAAATACATTTTTTAAAAAGCCAACAGGGGTGTTTCAAGGATGAGGGTGATGGCACGAAAGTCATTTTGGTAACGGAGTGGCCCTCTCCTGACTATATCAAGAAAAATACTGGTGATAAGTTACAGCTGCAGTTTTGTCAGGGTGTCTTTTGTTTTAAATGATGAGCCACAGGACAGTGAAAAGGACAAAGGACCTTTAAGAACAGCAGAAACAGGCATGATGCCAGACACAAAACATCACTGGTTGTCTTTATTCCATTTTCGAGCAATCAGAACAGGAATGTGGTGGTACAACAGTGAACACCTTTGAATATAAGTGTTGCGATAATGGAGACAAACTTTGTCCAGCCGTCCAAATTTTTCAAAATGGTCTCTTTTTTTTAAATCTACGGTGGGGAGGAAGGTAGCCTGGCATTTAAACCATGAAAGAATGAAGTTTTCAATTAGGATATCTTCAAATACTTGGTCCAATACGTAATGCCTCCAGAAAGGGGGGGGAAGAATAGCTCAGTGGTTTGAGCATTGGCCTGCTAAAGCCAGGGTTGTGAGTTCAATCCTTGAGGGGGCCATTTAGGGATCTGGGGCAAAAATTGGGGATTGGTCCTGCTTTGAGCTGGGGGTTGGACTAGATGACCTCCTGAGGTCCCTTCCAACCCTGATATTCTATTCTATGATTCTATGAAATAGGCTTTCACCCACTGCATAGTCAACACATGCATTTGCACCCACAAGGAATGGATGCAAAGGTGACTGGAATGCTGATAGGTAGCCCTCTGTGGATACAAAATTTGTATCCGCATCTGATGCTCAAACAAGGTCCGTGGCTATCTGCGTCCCTGGATATAAAATGTGTATCTGCAGATTTGCAGGGCTCTTGATATACAATTTGGATCCACATCCATCTGTGATCCACAAACATGATCTGCAGAGATCTGCATCTATGGATGCAGACACCCACAGATATAAAGCAGATATCCAGAGATTTGCAGGGCTCTACTGATATGTGGGAGACAGCCTTCCTCCTCAACTAGAACAACTTCCACGAAACACTACCTGGCAACAGATGTCCCAACTTTGCAACTTATAAAACTCAGGAAGGGACGAGCAGTGCATGTGCAAAACCCGCACAGCAGGTTCTGTTAACAAGAGAGAAGACCACGATTTGGCAGACAAATGCAGTGTCATAAAAACAAAACCATTAACCAAATGCAAAAATTAAAAAGAATGCGTCAGGCTTTATAAAATGAACAGCAATACAACCAGCCAGAACATGCTGTTGTAACATAAATAAAAATCCCCTGCCCTCTTTGCTCATAGACTTCCTTTCTGCTCCATGCTGTGCTGTCCACTGAATGCATCCGATGAAGTGAGCTGTAGCTCACAAAAGTTTATGCTCAAATAAATTTGTTCGTCTCTAAGGTGCCACAAGTCCTCCTTTTCTTTTTGCGAATACAGGCTAACACGGCTGCTACTGTGAAACCTAACCCATCCTGTGTCTCCAGAACAGGCTCCCTGCCACCTGTTAATAATTTTAACCATTTAGTAACTACACTGTTTCTGCCTTTGTCTGCAAATGATTATTCTAATGCAGAAACACTAAACTCCAAAAGATTTTTTTTTAAGTAATTATGGTTCTTGTAAGAAAACACCCAGTGTAAGAACAAATATTGGTACAGATCAAACCAAACCAGGATATTAAGTGACAGAAACCAGGTAAAAAGCCATGGGCAACAACACAGATCATTTCACACTATTCTCTTTAGGTAAGCAGAGCATGCTTTTGTGGCTTACAGGACTCTCTAGTCTCCTGTCATGCGTGCATGTGTGTATATGTATTAAAAGTGGCAAGATCTGCGGTCACTTTGATCTCTTCTGGGAGTAAGTTTCACATTTTGAAAGAAACAAGCTATTTCCTTTTTCATTTACTATTTTCCCCTTAGCTAAAAATTGCCTTTGTCCTTATATAGTAATAATGTCAAATATATACAGCAGTCGGTATGACTATATAGGGTTGCACCAAAACTAGAGGAAAATACTAAAAGCAAAAAATAAACTGCCAAAAATAAGTGACCATCGAACATCTGTTAGGAGTGTAAACAGAGCATCACAAAAGGAAACAAATGCACAAGGAGGCTAGTCAAGACAGGAACACACCAAATATAGATACAATTTATGAGGTGTTTTTTATTACATGTATACCCTCCAAAATACTGCAAGAATATTCTGAAATAAAGGCACACCAGTGAACTGCTTACAACACTACTCTCTCTCTCTCTTTCACACACACACACACACTTACTTTTTGATTCTCTCCCACCAACATTCCTTTAAATCTGCACATAAAAGAGAAACTTTTACCATAGAAACATATTTTGTCTACTGTCATTTCTAATGTGTTTCAAAATTAAACTAGCCGGCAAAACTGATTTTATAATAGGGATGGTTTACTTTGTATGGGCTATGACATAAGCCATGATTATAAAAACAATTTTCAAACACTTCACATTTAGAGAGCACTTTGCAGTTTTCAAAATATTATATAAAACATGGCTAAATTCCCACAATGACCATCTGGGGCTGGTAACTATATTGGGCTCAGTTCATTGGTTGTGTAAATGATGCCAGAGTGATTTCGATACAGACAAAATAATCACTCGGGGCGTGGACGTGGGATGAAGTGCTGCTAACATGGGTGTGCAATTCACTGCTTGTGTGACTGGTTGAACCACCCATAGTTGGGTTCGGGCCAGAGGGAATGTGGTGTGTGCAGAGTGAGACCTGTCTGCCATTACTAGCTGTTCAACTCATGCAGCAATGATGTCAGGGTGACTGAACTCAGGGTATGGCTACATTGCGGCTGTGGCGAGCCTCCCAGCCTGGGTATACAGACTTGTGCTACCTCCACTCAAATTACCAAGCTAAATACAACACTGTGGACATTGTGGCATGGGCAGTGGCTCGGGTGAGCCATGGGAGCTTGGACCCCAGGAGTCGGGCAGTCCTGGACTCCGGTGGCTAGCCTGAGGGGCCACTCGTGCTGCAACATTCACCCTGCTGTATTTAGCAAGCTAACTTGAGTGAAGCTGGAGCTAGTGAGAGTCTGCCTACCCGCGGGGGCTGGATGGCTCACTCCCAGCTGCAGTACAGACATACCTTCAGCATCTAAAGCAAAGCAGGTTCCCTCAACCTTCCAGATTGACTATGGTGCAACTCTGACTTTCAGGCAGTATCTGCACCAGTTCACATCCCCAAATTTGCAGTGCCTACGTTAGAACTCAACAGTCATTACTGAAACAGGATTCAGTATAAAACTGTTTTATTCTCAAAGCAAATTGGCAGCATACCCACTATGCCTAGCTAAGACATCACCAGAGACACCAGCTGGCCACTGTAGCACCCAGAGCTTTTTAAACTCCTGCCTCCACAATCATTAACCTACTGAGCCGAGCACGTCAGAAATCAAACATTTTTCAAACTCAGGGTTTTTTGTAAAAAAAAAAATTAATTTTGAACAAAACTTCCTGACTGTCTCTATTGCTAGATTCCCCTGTTCCTGCAGAGCTTGCAGTGAGGAACAATCCCCAAGAGGCCTTTGCTGTGCGGGCATATGATGCAGTTAGGCCACACCCACTTCCCTATATAACAGTGCTGCCCTTAGTATATTTTAATACCACCACCACAGATGAACGTCACTCACATTTCATGCCCTCGCGGATGCCTGATTCCCATGCAGAGTGAGTTTCCACACTAGGAACTCAATTTGACACAACATCCCTGACTAACATCCCTATTTCGCAGATGAGAAGACTGAGGTAGAGAGATTAATTGATCTTTTCTGAGGCCTCACAGCGAGTCATAGGCTGGCTTAGAGCAACCGATTTCCTAGCTCCCATAGCTGAGCTCCATAATTTCACTTGCCTTTTAATATTTTTAAATACTTACTGTGGATTTTGTATCCATTCTTCTCCCCTTGCTCATCTTGAGCAACTGAGCTGGGTGCTGGGAAACACCATGGGAGAAGGAACTTTCCTTCTCAAGCTGTGAAGCAACAGTGATGCAGGTCTGCAGTTGCCACACCAATTTAATGGCTAGGGCAGAAGCTCTCTTTAGTAGGTAGAAAAGCCTAGAGGATCTTCATAGAATCAAATCCCTTGGTCTGTCTCTCTGGGCTCTGTACCATACAGGGGATATCCCTGGCCTCCCCAGCCCTCTCCAAATTCTTTCCTTCCCTATGCACAGTGGCACTGTTGCTACAAAGACCTTTTGCACTTTCACAGTGCAAGGGGGGAAGGTTTGCCCTTGAATTAGTAAATACAGCCAAACTATTTTCTCATGCAGCATGTTTACTCATGTTTTCTCATGCAGTATGTGGACTGGGCGGGGGAAGGAGGGCTGTTTTATGTCTGAAATGGAAATGGCTTGGCAGAACAGTTGGTGAACTCATTACCTATTTAGTGTTAAGACACTACTCTATGGATCTGGTAAATAAAACCCACTTATATGGACCAGACCATGTGGTGCTCTCTCTGATCAATGTTATCACTGGAGGAGGGTGGGGGCGAAAGCTGCCCTCAAGGGCAAAAACAAAGATATAATTTCTTGACTGGACAGATGGAGGGACAGTATCTGATCTCATATTACACACTGCCATCTGGAAGACATTAAGCACAAACTGACCCCTCCTTTATATGCTTCATTATTTTTCCTGTCAAAGTGCAGTCTATCTGAATTCTAAGACATCCCTTATGGGTACACATACACATGGAAGCAAAAGCAACTATATATAAGTAACCCCAAAAGGTGCTTTGCATTTGCTTTTATTGCCGCTGAAGTGGAATAGCATTGAGCCATCTGTGTTGCAATGCACTACGTTTTGATCAGAATAATGAGGGATAGGAGGCAGACACTGTGCGTATGTGCACTGAAAAAACTTTTCAAAGTAATATCAAAAAGCAACTGTGGAATAATTCTATACAAAATGCTGTAAAAGCAACAGCAGTAAGTGGCTATGCTAGGCTAAATAAACAAGCATGTATTACGCATAACAGAGGGTGTGGGAAGGTGAGACACCACTAAATGATAAATGTAACAAACATTTTGCTCCATTGTTTTAAACGTCCTCCTTGGTCAAGAGGCACCTGATTCTGATCTTATTTATACCAGTTTTAAATCCAGAGTAATCCTGTTAACTTTAATGATATTGTTTGCTTATACCGGTGTAAGATTTTTACTCTTGTTAGGAGATCTGCCTTGCTTTTGTTTGTTTGGAATGGGAGCTTAAAAAGTGAGCTCTAGCCACACTGAGCTTGAATACTCTTCTTCCAGGTGTACAGGTGACATTCAGAGAAGTTATAGCAGATCTATCGCCATGACACTGCAAAGTGCCCAGGCAAGACAAATTCATTGTTAGCAAATAGCAGGGAATGAAAGTTGCCAAGAATAACAGGCAAACAGGTACGAAGAAGATAATTTGGCTTTGATTTCTAAATTCATCTTTGTTCTTATTTTCTCTTCTTATTAATCAATCTCAACAAGAACCAACCTGTGCAGTGATTTTTTAAGAACACTGAGTTTATTAAAGTTCTCTGGTTACAGGTTCACTGTAATTGCTCAGTGTATTACTCACCTGCCTTTTAATGCACTTTGACAAATGGACTGAAGGGATTTCTAGTTTCATTCTAAATACTTCTATCCCCAATTGCTATTTTGTTACCTCCTGCAACCATGTGTGGTGAATCACTGCTGATATCCTTGCACCTTCCACAGTGACATTATATGGAGATCAAGTCTAGCCCAATTTAAACTGATCCCTACACACTGTACTCCTCAGCAGAAAATTTGCACAGCTACCCAGAATAGATTGGGGCAATCACAAATAATTATAGTATTAAGCAATAATACTCTTATTAAATAATGTTAACCATGAAAAAGTCTGTGGCAGTAACTTCTGGGAAAAAATGAGAAAAATCAATCTAACATCAAAAAATGGTTTCCCACCCCACCCCTCCACGTCAAAATCTTATTAAACTATTTGACACAGTTAACCTTAAACTTGTTTCAGAGTAGCAGCCGTGTTAGTCTGTATTCGCAAAAAGAAAAGGAGTACTAGTGGCACCTTAGAGACTAACCAATTTATTTGAGCATGAGCTTTCGTGAGCTACAAACTTAGCGTTCATCCACTGCTAAAGGGTTCCCCCCAGCCTAAGTGGGGGATCCACAGGACCTGGAAGCCAAGTGATTTCAGGTGACAACTAATAAAATAACAGGAACAGGAGTGCGGACAAAGTGTCAAACAAAGGGAACCTGACGGGGACACTGAGCAGAGAACTCCGGACAGCGTCCACTACTCCTCGAAGGCATCAAGGGAGTCAGAGGACGCCACCCAGAGGAACTCTTCCCGGATGCGTGAATGGACAGAGGATCGGAAACAGGCCCCACAGTCACAGGAGTCTCCATTGGCCAACCTCCTCTACCTGGTTTTATAGATGGCCAGTTTAGCCAGGGCCAGGAGGAAGTTGACCAGGAGGTCCCGTGGCTTTGTGGGGCCATGGATAGGGAGCGCGTAGATAAGTAGGTGAGGGGAAAAGTGTAGCCAGAAACTTAACTAAATATTTGTGAGGCGCCAGAATAGGGGCTGCAACTTGGTGCACTCCAAGTAAACGTGCGCCAGGGTCTCTCTTGTGCCGCAGAAGGGGCAGGTGTCCGAGACAGGGGTACACCAAATACACGCCCGTACTCACAGCCCTGTGAAGGAGCTGCCAACTGATATCCCCAGCGGGCCTCAGGAGCAGGGTGGAGTATAGGCTGGCCCACGGAGTTCCTCACCCTCTAAAGATGGCAGGAGGTCCCGCCACTTTGTGTCGGGGCAGAACGCGAGGTTGAGGACGTGAAGGGTGTGGAGCACGAGCATGTATAGATGTTTCCTTGGCACAGTCTGGAAACGAACCGGCTGCAAGTTGTGCAGCCGGCTCACAGTGAAGGGGCAGGGGCACCGGTTGGGTCCACGGGGCAGGGGCCCAATGAAAAGGTCCGGAGGGCCTGGGGTGGAGGGTGGGTGGGGCGTGCCCTCTCGCAGGACCTGGTCGAGGTAGGCCCGAGCAGCAGGCGGTAAAGCAGCCCTCACCTCCTGAAGTACGAGCCAGGGAGTACGAGGTCTGGAGAGCCCCATGTGCCGAGCAAGCGTCAGGAGATCCAGCCAGTCTCCCCGGTTGTAGTCCAGGAGGTCTCCGACTCTGGTGACTTCTGCCAGGACCAACTTCTGGCGCACCGAGCGGGACTCCGCCACCTGCACACGGAGCTGGGGGTTGTGTAGCAGGGGTTCTGCGAGGAGATCTGCCCCCTCGGTGGCCACCACTGACCTGGTCCCCGAGAACAGTTTCCAGGTCCGGAGGAGGTTCTGGTAGAAGTTCGGCAGCCCGGAGAGGAAGACAGACATACCTCTGACTCGTGGGAGCTCATGAGGTTTGAAAGAAGCTAATAATGAACATACCACAGGAGATTGCTCTTCCTGAATGCTTTCTAAAATAACAGCTAGTTGGCACTGTAGATCTGTCTGATTGTCTCTGTAGGAGCACAAACTAAACATCCACCCAAAGGCAGCACAATTTAGATTGTGTTCAAAAGACCATTTGTAGATGCTGCTGAAACTGCTGGTGTAACTCTTTCTTATTCCTCTGCTGTCAGAAAGAAGTGCATAGCTTCAACTCATTAACAGGCTCATCATTATGGCAGAAATTCAGAATCATAATGATGAGGATGCCTCCATTGGTGTAAACAGTAACCAATTACATTTATAAAAGAGCTATCAATGAAATCTGCATATTAATTAAAACCTTGCAGTGACAGCAGGAAGAAATCACTAACTTCTCATCCTTATCTCCCCAAAAACATATGCTAATTACCCTCAAGTTGTTAGGAAGCATTTTGTTTAACCTGAACAACAAGTCTACTGGCACCTTAAAGACTACAGACTAACACGGCTACCCCTCTAATACTTTGTTTAACCTGCCTCTTTTCAACCTCAGTTCTCCCTATTGTGAATTGAAGTAATATAATATTTGAAATAGCAGCGGGGGGAAAATAGGTTAAATTTTCAAAAGTGCCTAAGTGATTAAGGAGCCTAGCCCCTGGTCTACACTAAAGGCAAGGCAGCTTATGTTGACCTAACTATGTAAGTGTTTACAGTAAAATTTCACTCCTGCCGACGTAACACCCACTACATTGACTTAACTCCACCTCCACAAGGTGTAGAGCCAAGATCGATGTAGTTACGTCAATGCAGCGTCAGTGCAGACACTGCATGGCTTACATTGACTGTTGCTGCCTTTCAGAAGCTGTCCCACAATGCCCCACACTGAAAGGTCAATCAGTGCAAGCACTCCTGGTGAGGAGGCGCACTGCCAACACAAGGAGCAAAGCAAGAACACGCACAAGCGATGAAATTACTGCAGCGGTTGTATGCTGACGTAAGTCAGGTCAACTTAATTTTGTAGTGTAGGCATGCTCTTCGTCCCATTTTCAAAATTATTACGCAGTTAGAAGCCTAAAACTCATTGGCTGTAGATTCCTTAAGGCCTAAGTCACTTTTGAAAATGACTTAGATGTTTAAGAAAATTTAACCCTAAAACTACATCTACTGTTGCAAGTTTAAAACATGAACTATGCCTCAGACCTTCCTTCCTTGAAAACAATATTGGTAAGAGCAACAGTAATCTGCTCACATCACTAAAAAAGCAGCGTATAATAAAAACGGGAATTTCCAATCCACTCCAAATAACTAAATTTGTTAATATCAGCATCATTCCAGCAAAGAATCTGGCAAATTTAAATATTAGGAGGAAAGGTCTAAACATGAAGGGCCAACTCACCTTGTGCTGAGAAAAAGGTGTAAGTTAATAAAGGTATAAATTGCATTTGCCTGTGCCACCAGCCTCTGCTGTGCCCCAGGGGATTTACTCCCCCGGGGATGGGATATGCCACCTTTCCTTGCAGATTCTGTCTGAGGGGGCAGCTTGAAATTCTGGCATAGATTCTACAGGAGCTTCAGTGACAGGCTGCCAAGAAGAGGCACTGAAACAGCATATCATTTGGCCACCCTAGACACACCCCATCCCAAAACCAGTGCCACTTATTTCTTAGCTAGTGCCCTCCATGACACAAGGAAGTTTACAGTTGCTTTCCATCCCCATGACTGTAATGAGTCCCTTACTGTACCTTGCTGCAGTCAGCTCAGCGGCACCCAGAGGAGCAGCATTTTCACAAGGCAGAGAATCAGCTAACAGTTGTTTGGAAGAATCAGTGGAAGAAGCCAATTTTATGGCATCACCTGGCACAAGAGAACTGTATAAAAAAGAAGAGAGATGGAAAAATGACACAGTTAGAGGTCTTTGTAGAATTACAATTGCTTTTAATCCCTACATCTGGAGACATTGTTTAGCATAGGTAGTCTATAGCAACCTTATGTATACGTTTCCATGTGCATTACCTAATGCAGGGAAAGAGCTTTTTTAAAAAATCACCTATGTGCATGGCTCAACCGTCTAGTCTTTGGGTGTGCACATGCCTGTTTGAAGTCAACAGAACTTTGGCCTACATAAAGACTGCCTCACTGTATAATAGTGAGGCAATGCCAGTTTTGCTTACAATGTTAAGAATGCATGGGAAAATAAACTGGTGTTTGACACTAGAAATGGCAAGATTTCCTTATGTTGAGATTCATAAGAATTTTTTTCAAACTAGTAAGGCAGAGCTGCACAAGCAAGGGTGAGGAGGGGTTGGGGTGCAGTGAGTGGCAGCACTAGGAGAAACTGAATCAGCCAGAATTCCTCCTGGAGCTCCCAGGGAGTGAACACTGTAGCAGCAGCTCCAGCCATCCTTGCAATGGGTACAAAGCCCACTCTCTCCCCACACTGCTACCAATTCCCTTAGCTGCTGGAGCAGGGGTGGGTGAACTACGGCACATGGGCTGGATCCAGCCAGTCAGGGCTTTGGATTCGGCCTGCAGGATTGCCACCGCCGTGGCACCGTGGGCCCTGCACCGCTCCCAGAAGTGACCAACACCACATCCCTGCGGCCCCTGGGGGTGAGGGGGGCAGAGGGCTCCGTGTGCTGCCCTTGCCTGCAGGCACAGCACCCGCAGCTCCCATTGGCTGGGAATGGGGAACCGCAGCCAATGGGAGCTTCAGGGGAGGTACCTGCAGGTGAGAGCAGTGCACGGAGCCCTCTGCTCCCCCTCTCCTCCAGGGGTCGCAGGGACGTGGTGCCGGCCGCTCCCAGGAGCGGTGCGATGTGGGGCCAGGGAGCCTGTCTTAGCCCCGCTGCCACCCCGGAGCCACTCCAGGTAAGTGGCGCCAGGCTGGAATCCGCACCCTGAACTCCTCCTGCACTCAAACCCCCTGCCCTGAGCCTGCACCCTTCCTGCACCCAAATCCCCTGCCACACCCCTCCTGCACCCCAAACCCGTCCCGAGCCCCAACGCACCCTGCCCTGAGCCCCCTCCTGCACTCTGCACCCCCTCCTGCATCCCAATCCCCTGCCCTTAGCCCCATCGTACACCCCACACCCCATACTCCCTCCTACACCCCAACCCCCTGCTCTGAATTCATTGCCCTGCATGCAATTCTCCACCCAGATGTGGCCCTTGGACCAAAAAGATTTCCCACCCCTGTGCTGGAGGGAGATCAACTCTGGTCACTTCACACTTTGTTTTCTGGTCACCTCAGGACTGTGCCTGGCTGCCACAAAGCGGCACAGAACATGGAGGGCTCCTTCTGCCATTGTCCCACATCCTCTTGCTATCACAGAATCATACAAATGTAAGGCTGGAAGGTACCTCTAGAGGTCATCTAGTCGCACTGAGGCAGAACCAAGTATACCTACATATACTGAGTATATCCATGCACAGCAGGACACAATCTGGATCTAAAATCTTGTTGACACTTTCTGGTGTGTAAGTGCTGAGCAGATGGATCAAAGTAATATTATATACCAAACACATTATCAAATCCATAAGGAAAGAGTCTTCTCTGAGGAAGCTATTTCTGGGAAGTCACCAGAGTCACTGTACCGCCACAAACCACAAGAGAGCAACGCCCCTGGAATTTATTGTGGAGTCCTTTTGCCCAGATCCTCTAAAGGTATTTAGGCACTAACTTCCACTGATATCAATGGGAGTTAGGATAAATATAATTGAGGATCTGGGCCATCAAGACCAAAACCTTGGAGATGCCAAGTAACTCCAACACCCATTGAAGCCAATGGGAGTTTCAGATGTTCAGTCATACTCACAATTTGGCCCTAAACTGAGGCCTCCAGTTACACACTTGGGCACTGAGAATTGGTTCCTGAACAAGAGTACCTAAGGTCTACACTACAGACCTTACAGTGGCACAGCTGTACCGCAGCAGCTGCACCACTGTAAGGTGTCCATGTAGCTGCTCTGTGCCAACAGGAGAGAGCTCTCCTGTGGGCATAATTAAACCACCTCCAACGAGCAGCGATAATTATGTCAGCGTGAGAGCATTTCCTGCCAACACAGTGCTGTCCCCACTGGCGCTTTTGCCAGTGAAACTTACGTTGGCCATGGGGGTGTTTCTTTCACGCTCCCCACCCTCCGACTGACAGACGTTTTTCCGACAAAAGTGCAAGTGCAGACATAGCCTAAGTTTTAAGTTGGGCTCCCTATTTCTGACCCAGTTCTGCTCTCTGAAACATGTCCATATTACTCCCATTGATATCAAATGAATAGAAGCTGCTTGCATGCTGATTCGGCCAGAATCTGATGCTAGGAAAAGGGTATGAACCTACATGTAATAGCTGGAAGATGACCATGTGGATCGATATAATTCCAAATGCTCATATTTCACACCAAAAAACAAACTTGACAAATGTTTTACCACTAGACTGTTCCTTCCTTAGATAAGCTGAGATCTAGCTTCTAAACGAGATACTGTACAGTAGTACAGTTTAGTTTAAAAGGACACAACAAGGAGTTAAACTGCACTGTAATGATGCAATATTATATTGGCAATATCCAAAAGTTACTATCTGAATATATCATTATTTTCATATATTTTAACCAAAATGTAAAGTAACATACTCATATGAGAAAAATAATTCATAAAACTTTTTTTTTTAAAGTCCTTACAATTGCGTCCCTTACTGAGCTAGTGTTTTCTTCTACTTTTCATTTCCTATAGTACTTATGGTCACATTCTGAAACCATTCATGTTGTGTAAACAGAGAACCCACAGTAACTTCAGTGGAGTGTTCCTCAATTTACACTGATGCCAAGGAGAACAGAACTGACCCACTGTGCTGAACTAAATTTCAAAATGACAACCTACCACATTTGCCTGTTTTTGAAAGGTGTAATATTACTTTTATGCAACTATTGGTAGAAAGCTAGATGAACAAAGGTCCTCATTATCCCAGGTTAACATCACTTCAGGGATCAGCTCTTGGAAGGAAATGTTTTGCCAAGATGTTGTAGATTACAAAGTTTTCTAGTTTGGTTGATAGAGTGTCTTTGCCTTTATTGCCTTTATTGAAAAAGGGGGTATATCTTTTTATTAATAAAATGGAGCTTGACCTTGAGTGTCATCTCTGCAGCTGGTCATAGGCCATTTCTTAAATCTGTGTTTTACAATTTTTTAAAAACTGAGCCCCATCCAGAAAAGTGAAACCAGCTGCACCTCTGCTACAAGCCTGCTAAGTGCTGGGCTATTAAAGCACTAAACATCTTAATTTACATCTTTATGTCCCTCAGTTAGTTCTAGAGGTCCCATCCTTAAACATGCTTTGGAAAATGCGGGTGCAGAGCTTCTTAATATGATGATACTTCCTCTCCTTTCTTACATACTTTGATGTACAATAGTATAGTTAACATTGTTGACATTTAAACTATCATCATTGGTATCCATGTTAGCACCTATTGAAGTGAATGTTTCAGAGTAACAGCCGTGTTAGTCTGTATTCGCAAAAAGAAAAGGAGTACTTGTGGCACCTTAGAGACTAACCAATTTATTTGAGCATAAGCTTTCGTGAGCTACAGCTCACTTCATCGGATGCATACTGTGGAAAGTGTAGAAGATCTTATTATATACACACAAAAAGCATGAAAAAATACCTCCTCCCACCCCACTCTCCTGCTGGTAATAGCTTATCTAAAGTGATCACTCTCCTTACAATGTGTATGATAATCAAGTTGGGCCATTTCCAGCACAAATCCAGGTTTTCTCACCCCCCCCCGCCCCCCCCCAACACAAACTCACTCACTTAATGTCATCAGACCTCAGAACCAGTATTTTAGGCTCTTTGGAAACTCAGGCCTATGTGTCTTCATTTGTTATACTTGCCTTACATTTTAAAGGTTTGCTTTGGCAATGGTAACAGGGCTTTGTTTATTTTTTAAATGAAAGCTGAACCTCTGGAGAACAACTGGGAGGTCTGTGTGTGGTCCCCCATCCAACCTCACCACCTCATCTTTTGCACAATCCCAAGGTGGAGCATCATCCCTTTTGGGAAACACTCCCTTCAAAGGGACTTTAAGTATTCACGAAGTGTGCAAGTTTAACTAATTAGCTCACCATTGTACACTGCTTTGTGGTATAAAAAGCTATGTAAGTGTTGAGTATTATTATAATTATTGACAACACAGTCACGAACAGTCTTCTGTAGATACACAGAAAAGTACAGCACAGGTCATGGCTCTGAAAACTTCCCAACCTTGCCATGCTGATGTACCTTCATCTGCCATAACCTGGAAGGACCAACTGTAGAGGTAAGAAGCAGATTACATTTCCATTCTCATTCAGTCATTTGCATCTCTTTGATTCTGACAACAACAGACACCTTTCCCCCTCGCAACAGGAGACCAAGAGTTTGTCTACAGTGGCCCTTTACAGCGCTGCATCTTTCTCCCTCAGGGGGTGTGAAAAAAATACCCCCGAGTGCTGCAAGTTTCAAGCTGGAAGCTGCGCTGGCAGCTATTCCCCTCGTGGAGGTGGGGTTTTTTAGAGAGAGCTCTCTCCCAGTGCTGTGCCGCAACTACGCAAGCCACATTAAAGGGCTGTCATGGCAGCGCTTTAACATTGCTGGTGAAGAGGTGCCCCAAATCTTTTCACACAGGTCACAAACTGTACAACTTGAAACCCATTTTGAAACAGAAAAGATGGTAGTGAAGCAGTTTATTACTAAAGCCACTCTACTAGACACCGGCCTAATAATAGAGGGAACCCAAAAAAGTGTTCCATCTAGTTCCACAACAGAAATTATTTTAAATCAGAGCTATATTAGCCTAATACACGCCTTTCAGATTACCACCACCACCACAAGTCCCCCACAGTACTAAGAAGTCTTTCAGGACAACTTTATCTCAGCATAAACTCTGCATAGGGTGATCAGTAAGGCCTCTTTTCATTCTACTGACTGAGTTCTGGGTCGAGTGGAATCTATTAAAGAGATCTACTAAAAATTACTTCCAAATTCTCCTTATGGCTAGCATGACTGAAATATTTTTCAAAGGAAAAATACTTCACAGTTTAACAACCAGCTGCTTAATAACAGCTGCAAATAGCACACTATAAATTCAGTCAAAAGACCAAAGGACTCAGTTTGCAATCAGTATGTCACCCGGCTAAGCCTTCTATCAACAAGTGTCCTTGGTCTCTCGTGTTTCACAGTTTTAATCTTAAGGTATCTGCTTGGCCTTGAGGAGATGCATTTCAAATCATTGCTAGGGAGGCACATACATAAAGTCACTAATGAGTCTCTCAGATGAAGTTTGCCCCACTTTCCTGATGTGCATTAAATATAAATGAATAGTGAATAATGGTATGCATATGTGATATTTCTTCTATTTGAGAGACTAAAGTCCTGCTTTAATTAAAAAAAAAAAAGCAGCTGATTCTGACACGGGTAAAATTTTGTTTTTTAAATAGGTAAAAGCAAGGCTTAAGTGGTTTGCTGACACGTGACAATGAGTGCTAGCAGGGATGAGCTGACTCATCAGGAATGATTATAGCTTTGCTTACAAAATTAGGGCTAAATATTGTCTTGGATCCATGTACAGGTCTCCCATTGTTATCCACAGTATCTGTATCCTGAACCAGGGGTGCCCAACCTATGGCCCATGGGCTGCACGTGACCCACCAGAGCATTTCATAAGGTCTGCTTCAAGAAAATACACTAATGGATGATTCATAAGCATTTTGTCATCATGTTTACATCATTTTAGTTTATATAAGTGTGTAAATAGACAATACTGTACCTAGAAACAACCTATCTAAATACATATGAAACAAGCTGAACTTAAAATATGTCAACACAGGTGACTTTAAATCCTATTAAAATATGTAGAATCTGTTTGGCCCACACTAGGCTGTGCTTTGTTTTATGTGGCCCTCCTGTGTAATAAGGTTGGGCATCAATGCCCTAAACGACAATTTTACACTAAGGTTTTTGAAAATCTTGAAGTCAGGAGGTTATGGGGAGGAGGGGAGAGAATCCTCCAGGCTGATCAATACTTTCCCCTTTATTCCTTCCACTTCATGTTCTTTCAGTTCAGGAGGGTTGGCTACGGCGCCCTTTGCAGCCTGTCAATAAGAGGCTCAGGTTTTCTCTGATAAAACCAGTAAGTGTCCAAGTCCAGCTATCCTCCAGTTATCTGAATAACCCATTGCTGCCCTTAATATCATGCAGCCCTGTGTGACTGCCTGTTTTTCACATATGGTAGATCCAGCCCTGCTTGAAGTGATTAGGGAAAATACTGGAGAGTAACACAAAATACTTATAAAGGGAGGACTGAGCAGTGTTTGTGTTGTTGGCCCAGCATATTTTTAGAGAAGAGGCATAGGAAGAGAATGTTGTCTAGTGGTTAGAACAGGGGCTGGGATACAAGACTCCCTGAGTTAATAGTAATACCATATATTTAAACCAGGACTGATATTAGGCCAATCAGTGTCTCTGAGCCCCAGCTTACCTGTGTACAAAATATGTGCAACAGTACTCACCAATGTACGAGGCTGTTGTGAGGGTTAATTATATAATTTATGTAAGTGTCTTGTTAGTATACCACATATTAGCAACATTTTATAATGGGAAGAGGTCCAGTAGCCCATCTAAGTTAGTCCGACTACTTGCCTAGATTGCTTAATGTTCCTTCTGTTTCAATAAGTGCTTGGCTCACTCCTTCTAGGATAGGTGCAGAGTTTTAGCTTCTCTTGCTTTCTTTGGACGTTTACTCCATAAATTAGTTTCCCTTGATGATATCAAATTGAACTGAGGGCAGAACAGTGAGATAAGCTGCTGTAATTACTCTGCACACTCCCAAATACTTTTATTCTTTAAAAAAAAGGAAAATTACACTCTGAGATTCCTATAAAGATTATTCAACAGGCTTAGGAGGGAACAGGCCATTCTGTGCTGGTGTCAGAAGGAGACAGTCAGGACTGGCTCTAGGCACCAGCAAAGCAAGCACATGCTTGGGGTGGCACATTTCCAGGGGCGGCATTCCAGCCATCCTTTTTTTTCAGGGCAGTTGCGCTCTTGGAGCCGCGCCACTTAGACGGGGCAAGGGCGCTGCGCCCCTGACCACAGCGGGAAGGGGAAGACCCAGCCCCGGGATGCTGAGCTGCCAGGGCCCAGCTGCCACCTGGGGACGAGAGGGCGAGTCCTGCCGGGCAGCCGGGGCTGCGCTGCCTTGTGCCACCCAGTATATTGGGGCTTCTCTGCGCGGCCGGGCGGGGGAGGTGGTAAAGCCCCTGCAGGCGCTGGGAGAAGGTGACATCACTCCCTCCGCTTCCAGCGCCGCCTGCGAGCCCCAGCCCCACCTGAGCGTGGGGCGGCAAATTTTTTGCTTGGGGCAGCAAAAAACCTAGAGCCAGCCCTGGAGACAGTATCTCACTCTGATAAACAAATCAAAAGTGCTGACTCAACAGCTGTGAAGGACAAATAACATTCTCCTTCCTCTATAATACCTCCTTCAAGGACACTTAGGAGAAGTCTCTTAAGTGTTACAGCAGAAGGACAACTGCTACTCAGGGTAGTTCTCCTTAGTATACTGAGTCAGGTTTTTGTAACCTAATGCGGAAGTGTAGAGCACAGCTTATATTTCCTAATTAACTAAAATGAAGCCAGTATAACTTTTAATTATCCAAAGTTTTAACAAATACGCTGTCATTTAGAATAGCTAACAAATATTTACTGGTGCTTCAAATGTAACAGAAAAATCTCCCATCAGCTCCTGCATGCATCTCCCTTCACACAGGACTGGTAGTGCCTAAAAGCCTCAACCAGTTTGGGTCCCATTATGCTAGGTGCTGTAAAAACAGACAAGACATAACAGATGAATGGGACTAATAAGAGGTCAGGGTGAGGCAGGGCAGATGGAGGTGTTGGAATTATTAATAATGTTTGAAAATATTAATATTAATTTGGGAAAGTACCTAACACCAATTTAGCCATTTTTAAAGTTACATTCAAAGGCCAAAAGGTACTTTATGCAGTTGCGCTAAACATGCCCCCAAAGCCTAAATAATAAGCAATTTACTACATTCAAACAGTAACAAAACATTTATAAGCATTTGATTAAGACACTTACAAACAGGCTAAACCCAGGGATGCTTAGACCCATGTTGGCTGGCTCCAACATGGTCAGGCAGGTATTAGCAATGAACCCTTTAAGTGTTTACTTTTTTATGCGCTTTAATAAACAAGTGATGTTATTGCCAATTACTGACTTTAGCTAAAAACCAATTTGCTTATTCACCCTTATTTCCGGTCTTAATTCAGATAAAATTTACAACCTCCTTTCTTCCAAGGCCTTTCCTCCCCCTTCTTACTGTCCAACAGTTTTCCCATTTCACTTGGGTTCACACAGGCTTTAACACTGGTGTGTGGGTTGGGGAAGAGCTGTGCTGGCTTTTTTTAAGACAAATTTTCTCTCTTCGATTTAACCATCTGCAGTCATCTTTCTCGGTCAGAGGCCCTCTTTTTAGAAACTTCACCTTATCTCATTAGTTATTCTTTAATCCAAACATTCACCACACTTTTTTCCTTTTGGCTTTATCAAACTCATTATTTTTTAAGACCTTCCTTCTACAGTACTTGCTAGTCCAGGCTTTTCTTTACAATACAAATAAATTTCCTTAACTAAACTTAAGTTAACTAATTCTTTAATTTTATTCTTATCCTATACGGGTAACCAAATATAATATGTTGCTCCGACAAATATAACAATATCCTGGACAAATCTTACTGAGTTCAATACCTTGGGGTCCATTGTATTAAATATCCAGTTGTTTATGAGTTATTGTGAGATTGTATGTATCTTCTTTAGGAGAAGGGGGTATGCTAATATGATTCCTCCAGTTATCAGCCCTTTGAAGCCACCCCCTGGAGAGTTTCAGTTATACTAGTTCAAACTGAATTCTCTAGGGACTAACAAAGAAAGGGTTTTTGGATAAATAGCCTGGTTTTAAACAGGCTCAGGGGTTTTATTCCTATCCAGAAAATGCACTCCTTAGGGAAGGGTTGGAAGGACAGACACTGACCAGAGCCCATGTGGAGATGGGTGTGGGAGAGAAATTTCTGGTATACTTAGTAGAACACATATATTAAAAACCATAAAAGAACCTATATTTTTTTCTGTCGCATTTTTATCTTAAGGATAAAATATGCTTGCTTGGAAGAACTGTGTGATAACAGCGCTGTAACAATTACACCATGTCAGGTCTCCGAGGAGAGGAGAGAAGTGAAGCAGGCCTGCTTAGGCAGACTGTCTTTTGTTGGGAATAATACAGTGGAGAATTCTGGGAACTGTGCAGCCTGGAAATATCCCAGTCAGAAGGAACAGAGATGTGGGTCTCCACCCAAGAAACGCAACAGCTGGGGAGCCGGAAGTCTAGGAATAGGTGCCCTTGCTGAACCGCTAAGGAAAAGTACAGGTGCAGTTGCCCTAAACTGTGCCAGCTGTCCATAACATTTCTTCTCTAACTATTCTTTTCTCTACCATTCACCAGAAGCCATAATTCTTGCCAGGATACGAATACTGGCTTCTGTGGAAATAATTCTGATGTCACAAATTTATGAGGCCTTCATATGAGGAATAAGCAGCCAGAGCAGAGGAATTCTTCAGAAACAAAGATCCTCAACCAGAATGTGCATGGACCCTGTGTGAGTGTGCAGAAGAGAGTGGATAGGCAGCAAGAACCCTCTACCCAGCACCTACAGCTCTGCACAGTGACTGGGCACAATTGCCATATGTGCAAGAACACAATTAGTGTCACCTGTAACATTAGCTATCCCAAAGGAAGTCAGGTGGTAGGAGAGACAAGCAGCAAAGTTGGCCTGGCTCAAAGGGCAGCACAAACTATAACTTCCAAATGGTTGGCATAGTAGCTGGACTCCTCAGAAGCTCTTTTAAAAAAGCCTGCCTGAAACACTAGGCTTCCTGAAATCCCTCCTGGGATACAGCTCCATGCTGCTTCCACCCAACATAGTGGCTTCAAGGCACAAGGAAATTGCCTCTGTGTGCAAAATATCCTTGGTGACAAAGAATGGAAGGAAGATAAATGCAACAGTTGTATTGAATAGAAGCTGAATTGTTTCTAAATATAATCTTCTCAAATGATTTTTCCTCAAGGGAGATCTCCATCTTCTAGAGAAAACCCCAACTCAACTTATGTTGCATTTTGCAGTCCCTGCCAGTAATCACAAAATACCACATACTAACTGGAAGACAATGGCATCACAGACTCAGCCAATCAGAGCACCCAATAGCAAAGAGTAATTTTCTGAAGCGTTACTTTTCTGGCAGTATTTATGGAAATGCTGACATGATAAAGAATTTCCCTCAGCAGGTAGTGATGTTAAGTCATAAATTACTTTAGGGCCTGGAATCCCTCTCAAATATTTATACTTAATTTACCCTATTAATGTGAAAAAACACAATCAATCATTAAGATAGAAGAGAAAGTCTAATTGTATGGAATGTTATATTAACATGATCAAATTAAAAACTACAATTTAAGGTGGCATATCATGGTCAGTATCTACGTATAGTTTAAAAAAGCCTGTAAAGTAAATGTACTGAAAGAGCATTATAGATTAAAATAATTTTTGCTATGCCCTCTGTAAACAGCAGTAAGAAGTTGCATGAAATATTACAAATATAAATGATTGCACAAGATGAATAAGCATAATGCATTTGCTACATTACTGCCACAATAACTCTCATTGTATTTCAGCTTTTTAGAAGGACAGAGTATTCTTAGTCACGCTGTGATGTAATTTTTATAGAATTTAAAAGTCTCCAATTTATGAATAGTAAACGTGAGTCAGAAGTTTCATTTTGCAATATAACTAACCCTTAAGTCTCCATTGAACTGCTAAACACACGCTGATACGAGAGTCTAAAAGGAATCCAACCACATTCTATGGCAATATCCACAAAATCCAAATCTTTTCAGCTACTTTGCGATAATGATAGTTAATCCCCATCTAATTCAAGACTCTTAAAAAGCTCAGTACAGAGCTATATGAAAGACAACATTCCACTCAATATGAATATTGAAGACACGTTACTCTTCAAAAGTGAATGGAGAACAGCGTGGAAGCAGCAAAAAAAGTGTGACAGCTTTTATAAAGAGAAATAAAGAGTTTGCATGGCAGGACAGAAACAAACTACTTTTCATTTTTGATCCCCAAATGCTTTTTTTTTAAATTATTTTAAAAACCAACCCATATATAAGTTTAGTTGCATAACCATTTTTCTTAAACAATTCACACTTACCAGTGTCAAGAAATAATAGCCAGCTCTGCCATTCCAAATCATCCTCAGCTCAAAAATACAAAACAAAAACACGCCCACCAATTTAGCACAGATTCCTTTACCAGAACAATTTCTAAACTTCCATCCTTTCAGTCCAGACTTCAAAGTCAGACTTTAACAGGACGATTGACTTAACTATATCCACTGCTGAATCCACTGAAAGTAAAAACTTATCCCAGTCAGCCAAAGAAATATTCCAGAAATCTGTGTTTGGTGCTGCATTTCCAAAGTGCTTCTCTTCTGAATGGAAGGCTGTTTGAAAGTTGAAACACACAAAAGGCCAATGACTATAAAACTGGAGCCGTCTGACAAAGGCTCCTCCCATGAGGCTCCCCAAGGAAAGGCCAGTACTGTGTCTAACAAACATACAATTGCTCCAAAGGCATCTGATCCTGCTTTGGGTCAAAGGAATGCAGGGCTGCGTTACTGTGGCACGCCTCTGCATTTCTGGACATTTACACCATGCTTGAGAGGAAAGGACCTAATCGATCATTAAGCAAACTGCTCCTGAATTTGTAGGAATTTTGACCTTGCTCTTTCTTACACACACACACACACACACACACACAGTAAGCCAGTGAGACTGACACGTGGTTTTCATTCTTTTCTCTTCAGTCTGTTACAAAGTTTCTTCCAAAACTTTTTGAGTCATGACAAGCTGATAGCTGTTTTAAGTTTTCACATTTTCCACTCTGTATGACACTAAAGACTTATACAAATTAAATGATTACAAAATAAACAACAATCCATGCAGCCAAGCCACACAACTGGATATTTAATTTTTAAAGACACTTCGCGGAACTCCGATTGTTGATGTTGGCAGAGTGTTTGGCCCAACTTTAAAGACGATCTTTCCAAAGTTCCAAGATGCAGGCAAGGTTCTGCCTAGTTTTACTAGCTATTATTGAAGCCTTACTTATTTAGAGTTGTAAACTTAAATCCAGACCCTTTAAGTGTGTTGTTAAATTCCAACTCCTAAAAACATATGCTATTGCCCTGTAGCACAATGAAACGGAAAGGGTTAGCTGTATCCCTAATTAATCCCTTCAATTCTCTATGGATGTAGGTCACCACAACATAAATATGTCCCTGTGAATATGGAATTATATCCTTATTTTCCATTGCTGTTTACTGCTCTGTGGCCTGGGTGTATATTCAAATTGCCAGCAACCAAGGAGTTAATCACCAGGCTATTTTGTATGTAAGTCTAGTTCATATAATAGAAGATTTAATAGAATCACTGCTCACCAAATGTTGTGTCCAGGTATTTGATATAAATGCTTAACTATAGAGGTTCAATTCAGCAAAGTTAAGAGTCTGCCTGGCTATGGCTGTAGAAGCCTGCAGACTCCCACAGCTCAATTGTGGTGCAGACTAATCCTTATTCAGGTGACAAAACTGGCTTATTTCCTCAGCTTCAGAACTTGATCTCTCAGAACTTTGTCCAGCTCTTGGTCTTGCACAGAGCTTAACAGTACCGTACGCCTCCTATTTATGCTCATATGTCTCAAGATGGCTAACAGTAATGATGTCAGCTGGACCTCTCGGAGCATATAGAAAAGTCACTAATATTTTCATTAATTCTGACTTGCTTTTTTGCCCAACCATGTTCACAACCCTCCTTGTTCAATTTTCCCATAAAGCATTTGCCAAACAAGTGGCAGTAAATTAAGAAAAAGCAAAATCATTAATAAAAAGGGTTAACCTTGACAAATAAATTGGTTTGCTACAGATAGCCCACTCAGCTCCAGAACTGAGAATCAGCATCAGCACTGACAGCAAGAACTGAGATCCGGAGAGAGGTAATATTACAAGCAGCTGCTAGAGAGGATGATTCTCTCTCACCTCCCTTCTCCCCCTCCCCAAACCTGAGCTGCAGGAAACCAGGAATGGAAAAAGAAGAGTTAATGGGATTTTCCTGGTGCAGGTAGAGGCTCCCAGCTATCCTCTGGTGCATGGGGAGTCAAGAGGGGGAGAAAAATACCAATTCCACTTTCATCTGGAATCCATTTTAAAAATAGCTTTTGCAGGTACACTAGCTCTAGAGGACAGAAGAAAAAAAGTGAAGAGACTGAGTTGCATTAAAGGCTCCTCTCTCCCAACAACCCTTAATCCTGGCAAACATCCATAGCCAAAGCTTATCCCAGATCTTGCTGATAGGGCCAGTTTTAGCATTTTTTACCAGGACTGAAACACATGTTGCCACCAACTCCCTGCCACCAAAAATATTACTGACTCAAGTCCTAGCTTTCCAACCACTGAAAAAAATAAACAGTTGACTGACTTGAACACCATGCTCACACCCAACTCTGAATTAATGTGAATGAACAACACAGTCTCAGACTACATAAATAAACTAGGTAACCATGGGGAGAGGATCATGAGATGACTTTTTAGCTTAATTAATCCGTCCCCTCCCTGTTTATTCACTCATCTCTTATCGCATCTCTAATCACAACCCCTTCATTCATCCAGTGCCATTAAACTCGACACCCCCAACCCCCTTCCATTGGCTGCTTCTCCAGCAATTTATTCAATTTCTTCCCCAGTGCTCCTCCTGGTGGACATGGAGTTGTTACATAATAATCCAAGAACACTGATCATTTCATGGATACTGTATGAATCATTTTATGGATACCCTGATTAGTAAAATGAAGTTACTGTACAGTGTGTTATTAGACATCCCTGTATGACCATACTGATCTAGCTTAGCAGGGGACTGATGGAAAATGACCAGGGAAGGAATAAGCAACCTCCCAATAAACTGTTTGGGGCAACTACAGGACATCAGCCTGCATCCAGGTTCCAACCAGAAGTTACACAGCTGTTTTCGTAGGAGTCTAGGGATCAGAGGGATATTAAACAGTTAAAAGGACTCTCCAGAGAGAGCGTGTTGAGTGTGCTCTTCCTGATGAGAGGGACTGACCTGGACAACAGAAACACAGGTCCTGCCAGGGTAGCTGAAAGAAGTTGGTGTCTTTCCCCAGCTTCCGGGGAATGGTAAGACTTAGGGAAGGACCAGCAAGCATATAGGGTGTTTATTGTGTTAAGATCAGTTTTTCTCTTAAACGCTTTGGTTCTAAATAATGTAATACTTGGTTTTAATAGTCTTACACTATGAACCACTGGGCAAAGCTGCTGGAGAGAAGAGAACTGCAGTGCTGAATTTAAGTCAGGCCTGCTGAGGTGATTACAGTTAGTACCCGAGGTCTGCAGCCTAAGGCCCCGTCTGAGAATGGGAGAATCATGTGATTCCACACCCAACAAAAGCAATGGCTCAAGGCCCAGGACCTGAGTGAGAGCGCTCTCCACGAAGCCTTGAGGAGTCAGAGATGGAGTCAGCCCTTATGCATGAGGTATCCTCCCTCAAGTGAGCCTCAAGGCCAGTACACCTCTTCACCTTCACATCACGTCTCACCAAAAAAACCCCAAATATTTGCTGGGACACCTACAAGAAATTAGACAAACTGGGGATCATTGATATTTATAGGGGAAAAGCCCAAGAAGGGTTTGTATGTTTTCATCCCTTTTCCGCAGCCTTCATTTATTAAATGGCTTAGATTTAGCTCTCTTCTGACTAGAGACTGTGTTTTATGTTTGGACAGTGCATAGCATTTTGTGTGTACTATAACACGCCCAACAGAAGTGATGGCTCAAGGCCCAGATCATTATTATCGTAACAACAGTTTACATGGGGGGGGGGTGTTTGTAGGAGGGTAGAGGGGTCTTTAAATCCTGACCCCTTATCCCCCAGCTGCAAAAGCAGATCCCACTGCTGGAGAATTGGGAGGCAGCTTGTTCTGTGTGCATTCTGATGAGTTTTAGAACTTCGGTCCCAATCCCGCAATCAACAGTATTCATTTGGGCTCCATGGAGGCACAGCACATGTGGTACATTACAGGATTGGGGCCAAACACAACCTGTTGCAAATATTCTCCTTTGAGAGTTAGGAAAGTTTATCATTAGCCCCTACCAAGGGGTGAGACTCCTTGTAGCCTGGGTGGTGCACTGCACTCAGAACCCCCCCTACCCCCGAAGTTTTCAATAAATTACCAGACTTAGGTTGGTTCAAAAACCCACACGCCCATCATGGGGTATGACTTATTCAGTTTTCTAGGAAGGGTGACTTACTTTGTTAGTTGCCCCGAAACACCCATCTTTGGGTCCCTGTAAAAGTCGTGCTCAGCTCTGCATCCCGGTTCAGGAGACACGCCTCCCAACCCCCTTCCTGGGGCTGGAATAATGCTTCCAATTCTCTCTCTCTCAAAACAGGAGTCCCCCAGCTCTCCTCCTTGGAGCCACGTCATGAGTTAACCAGTCTCCCTGTCTCTCGTTGAACCAGAGTCAGTTTCCCCACCCCCCTCAGCTCTTCTCCTAGAACAGGGTATATATACATCAATGAAACAGTCATTCTGTCTCTTCTTCTGTCAGGAGCCCCAGCCCTCTTGCTGAAGCCAGGTAATTCGGGCAGTTATTACCTCTCCATAGACATATCAGCTCTCCTCCGTGGGGCTGGGTGATAATGTAGGGCCTGAGCCAGGTTCTCCCTCAGCTGGCCCATTTTCCCTTTATTAATCCTCAGGCTAGGAGGATCCACCAGGCAGGATTCTGCTACTGGTGCCTGCGCTGCTATGAGGGAGGAGACCACTGGGTCCCCTACTCCCAGCTCACTCCCAATTGGTTGGGTGGGAGGGGAGCCTTGCCTCCACCCTCTCTCCAAGGCTCCTGGCCCCAGGGCCCTTAAAGATACAGTGATGGGATTTTCTCTCAAGCAATAATTATTCCTGGGACCACTTCCTCCCTCTCTCTCAAAATATTGTCCCTTTCAAACCTTAAAGGGTCAAGCCATGTGACAGGTGGGCTGACTACTAGCAACCACTACCTTTAAGAGGGCAGACTACCTATTTTAGTCCTATCACAGTCCTATTTTACAAATATGGAAACTGAGGCACAGAGAGCTTAAAGGCCAACACTTTCAACCTGGGTGTCTGAAGTTAAGCACCACGTCTTTAATTCTGGATTCAAATGCCTAACTTTGGGTGTCCACATTTGAAAACTCTGCACTATGTGACATGACAAAAGCCACAGAGGGAGTCACTATCAGAGCAGGGATTTGTCCCATTTAATCCGTGAGACCATGCTACTAAAGCTGCCCCTCCCTGCCTCAGTGCAGGCAGCTAGTGGTGGCCCTCGCTAGCTAGCGGTAGCCGGGCCAGCACCGGCCTCTTCAGCTGTGAACTTAATCTGAGGTTTTTCAACACACTATGGCAGTATTGCCAGTCTCATGTTTTCAAAAAACTCACGAGTGAGACCTCAAAATGTTCCCTTCCCCCCAAATAAAAATGCGGTCTATGCCCCTCTTTACTGGGTACATAATACAAACACCCACAGACCTTTTCTGCGGAATGGAACCTTATATTTACACTGTGTCCTGCACTTGAATACAACCTCATGAGAACTATTTGTGGTGGCTGAACGTTAGAGCTGTGCAAATCTCAGCAGTTTTGTTTCTTAAGACTTTGAGAGAACCTCTCTTTCAAGTTAAGTTTTGCATAGGGGTTTGAACCTCCAGAATATCACTGTGTTTCAGGTTTGAGCAAACCATATTCAAATTTGGAACCATCAAATTTTTCCTGGTCTGGGGTCAGAATGATGGGAAACCAAAGACTTTTGCACAGTTTCCAGTTGAAAACAAAAACTGGCCCAAGCTGTCTTGAAAATCAGCCCAAGTTTGCTGAAAGTTTTGTAAAACTCAGTGATCAATCCCTTTGGCAAACCCCGCTGTTATTTGTGAAAACAAGCAAACAAGGAAGCAAACAAACAACTAGAGGGACTTTGTGGAGAGGAACCCTACTGCAGAAGTTTCACACATCACTGTAGCATTTTCAAAAAATTTAATCAAATAATTACATAAATTATTGTAAAGGGCCACAATAATCAGTTTCGCAAAAAGAAAAGGAGTACTTGTGGCACCTTAGAGACTAACCAATTTATTTGAGCATAAGCTTTCATGAGCTACAGCTATGCTCAAATAAATTGGTTAGTCTCTAAGGTGCCACAAGTACTCCTTTTCTTTTTGCGAATACAGACTAACATGGCTGTTACTCTGAAACCAGTAATCAGTTTAATATTTTGCGTGAATGAGAGGAGGAATGAAGCTATCAAAGTGAGTTAATACCAATCTGCTTTGAAACAGACAAATCATAAAACTACCCTAATTGTTAGAAAATGACCAATTGTATGCACACTTGGGAAGACAGGACTAGAAGTGATTGAGTCCAGTCCCCTGCTATGGCAGGCAAGCCTGTGTATAATCAATTTTTCCTTCCCTTTGAAAAACAAATCCAGTTTTCAGTGAGTGCTGAGTTATTCTTAGCTTTGATGCTTCTATCAGCAAGAAGTGAATAACAATGTTATCATAATAACAAATTCCAAAGGCTTCACGTAAGTTCATAAAATCAGAAGGGTTTTACAGATTACATTGTTTTATCTTTCATTAGCCAAGTTAGCTGTGAAAAACAATGGAGTTCAAAGAAGTAAAAGCTGGTTGGTGACCTTCAGGTGCCTTCAAACAGGAGCATAAAAGCAAGCATGTTGGGCTCAGTAAGTGTATAGAGCACATCATCTACAGAACAGGAACCTATACTTTCTAGGAACACTGGTCACAGATTGAATCTCTCCACAACATCAGAATAAATGAGTGCATGTCTGGATAAAAAAGTGGCTAGTTATGGGCCAGATTGGCAACCAGTTTAGGTCCTGTCCAATTTACAGATATCCTACCTCCTTCGTTTGCTACTGTGGCAGTTGAGAGAATCTGAAGGGCTCGAGCAAAGAGCTTCCCAGTTTAAACACGAATGGAATGTTAGGCAGGGTGTACCCGGTAAAGAACACTTGATTCTGCAATGCATTCCCCAGCGGGTCATTAAGGTGTGTCTACACTTCAGTAAAAAACTCACTGCCCCGATTCTCAGAGCCCTGGTCATCTGACTCCGGCTTGTGGAGCTAAAAATTGCAGTGTGGACATCTAGACTCAGGCTGGAGCCTGGGCTTTGATACCCACTCCCCTCACAAGGTTTCAGAGCCTGAACTCCAGGCCAACCCCGGATAGCTACACTGCAGTATTCAGCCCTGGAGCCCGAGCCCCGCAAGCCTGTGTCAGCTGACACAGGCCAGCTATGGCCGTGTCACAGGTCTTTTATTGCAGCATAGATATGCCTTTAGAGGCCAAGTGCCACGTTTTCTGTTGGTATCACTGCACTGGAGCAGAGAATCTGGCCTAATGTGTGTTGACTTTCAGACTATGCTGTGAAGACCTACCTATTTTTCCAGGCCCTCTCCACTGGGATTTATCAGGTGGTGGTGAAGGGAAATGAAAGAATTTAAAGTAGAACCATTCTAGAGACCAGAGTCTTACTGAACTCTATGATTCTTTACTGAAAGAAGATCAGGACTGAAGGGGGTCTGATGGAGACAGTCTAATGGATGGCCTTCAAAGAAAGGGAGGAGGTGAGATCAAGCTTATAAAAGAGGAGACCCCCCCGATATGTTTGAAACACCTTCAGGGATTAGCCCTTCACTAAATTAGGTCCTGATCTTGGAGGGCACTCAGCATCTTCCGGGAGTGTATCCTTAGAGAGTTAACAGCAAAGACGCCTTCGACTGTAGTGGCTAAAGTCTCCACTATACACTCGGTGCAGAGGTTTTTCAAAGTTGAACTACAAGAATAATCCAGTATGTTACTGGTCACAGCAACTGTAAATATACTGACTAAAACCAAATCTATACAAGGAAGGATGGTCCAGTGGTTAGAGCAATTAACCAGGACTGAGTTAGATTCCCGCTCTGTCACAAATATCCTGTGTGACCTTCGAAGTCACTTAGGGTATCTCTGCACTGCAGTTGGTTGTTCTACTCCATGGGAGAGGTTTACTACAGCTTTTCCAGGAAGTAAAAAGCAGTAGCGGGCGATTACCCCTGAGACTGTATCAACTCCTACAAGTTCCACCCCATAGGGAGGTTTGCATATGCTGGGTCAGGCTGGGTTTTCTTGGTATAAAAGGATGAGCTTGAATTGATTTATGGGCTTCTTTCAGATCCAGCAAACTGACAGGATCTTCTGTCCAAGGCGAGGGGAGGGGGCATCCCTTGTGGCGGGGATGGAAAGACTTCAGCCTACTCGGGCCTCATGAGACTGATGGGTGACTCCTGGTATGTTTGGTGCATGTTTAAAGCTGTTTATTAGGTTTTCTCTGGCATGCTTTTACCTTAAGAATAAATGTTCTTGCTTAGAAAGAGCTGTGTGGTAACTTGTAACTGCTGGCAATACACTGTTCGTAGTCCTTGCACAGAAAGCAATACACTGGTAGACTGACTTCCTGGGGATATCACAGTGTAAGACAGAGCTGTACAGCCTCAAAACCCCTGGTCAGGAGGGAACAGGACAAAGGCCTCTGCCCAGAGACAGGTGATGGCTAGAGACCTAAGACCTGACTGGGCACTCCTGGAGTGGACCCTGGAGGGGCAAAACGGGTTCAATTACCTTGAAACTGTGACAATAAGTACGTAACACAGACAGACTGATCCAGAACTTTTCATGCAGGTATACAGCACCAGCAGCAAGCACTACCTGAATGCTAAAGCTTAGCTAATTTTGCATAACTCCCAGATGCTATGAACTCGGCACACTTTGGCTTCCAAGCTCCTAGGACAATACATATTTTGTAAACCGAAAGCCTATCATTATATCAACATGCAGGTTACAAGTCATGCTAATTGAAAATTATCTGATGTCACATTCAAATTGCCATGATTATAGTGCTTAGTCCAAAGTGCCAGGTGAGAATGATTACATACTGCCTACACAGGATTTGCTTCTCCAAGTACCACACAGCCTGTTGAGTGTATCTGCATGCATGATAAGGTAGGCTGACGCACAGAGGCAAACACAAATTTGAGTCAACTCTAAGCATTCACTTACCCTTGAAATTACAAGTGTACTGTCAATTGTGGTCACTGATATTTAGATATGGGCATTGAGCCATTTGCCTGGCCAGATCTATACACCCAACTCATTTGACTCTCATTCTGAACATAACAATACATATGCTTGACCTTTTCCATACAAAACAGTGTCCCACCCATAGGAATTGCCAGGAAGGATAGAGAATATGACCTTGGTTCAGAGTCAGGAACAGAGAAAGGAAAGAGAAGGAGGGAGTAGTTGCAGAGCATAATCAGAGTGAAAATGAAAAGCAAAGGGAGGGGGAAACATTGGGAAAAATGGATCTTAGAACATCTCTGAAGAGGAGTTTTTGTTGGGGGGCATCAACAAGATGTAAGTGTGCCAAGATGCAGAAAAAACTGGAACGAATCCACAACCCAAAGTCACAGAGAAAATGACTGTGTCTATAACTGCTTTTCTTTGAATTGCCCACCACAGGGCTCAGGGCTGGGACTAATCCCACTTTACATATTCCATTAGTAACAGAGAAAATAGACCTAATTGCAAGGTGTCCAAATTTGCAAAGAGAGTACAAAGAGAGCAGCGATAGCTGACATATGGAGAATTGCAAGGTTGAAACATGCATTTGGGGAGAACTAACAAGAACATAAAAGAATCAAAAGTGTTTTAGATAAATGAGAAAGAAAGAAAAGAAGAAGGAAATTAAGAAGTCAGGGTGTCTTGACTACTCATACATTGAAAATATCACAAAGCAATCACTGCATTTCCTTAACAGAATGTTTACATTTTATTAAACAGAAATAATGTTTCTCTAGAGGCATTAAGGGACCTTTTAACTTTAAAAGCATATGCAGTATCCAAGTCAATTTCAGTACCTATTTTAAGCGTATAATTCTCAAAAATATACTTGAGTGTAATTGCAAAA
This sequence comes from Lepidochelys olivacea, assembly GCF_965140295.1. Lineage (NCBI taxonomy): Eukaryota > Metazoa > Chordata > Testudines > Cheloniidae > Lepidochelys > Lepidochelys olivacea. The sequence continues at coordinate 107,301,575 of NC_140417.1, forward strand.
TAGCAAGGTCCACCTGCAGCTGGCAGGGGATGGATTAGTAAATAAATAGTTAGTTCTTTGCTTTCATGCACTTATCTCCTTTAGTTCATAAACAGATTAATTGAGGTAAAATGTTTAACCAGAATACTATGATGGGTCTGGTTCTCCATTACTCTGCACTTGACCCAATGTAGGGATATCATGGGAGTTATATTTGGGTAAGGACTACAGGACCAGTTCCCTTGTGATTAGAAACGTAACACTTTACTAATGGCTATTCCTATGAGGTAGAATGAGATTGATGGACTGGAAAACAGAGAGAAAGAATATGGATGCTGGAGTGCCAGGAAGAAAAGCAAATAGACAAAAAATGTCTGATGAAATCAGATACTCTTTGTTTTATGTGAAAGTCAGCTTCAGCTATTTTTTGTTCTCTGTGTTGTAATCCTGAGATGAATGCAATATCTGAAGAAGGTAAAAAATACAAAATAGTGAATTCTGCAGTGGGGAACGGAGCGGTGGGGGGCAATGGGGCGTTGCATAATCACAGTTTAGATACAAAATTAATTTTAACACAATGATTCTGTTTTCAAACACCACAGGACTCAAATAGGCATAACGTTCCAGCAATCAGAACCTACTTGAGTGCACAATCTGAGAAAGAGCTATGCATTCCATACCTCTCTCAGAAAGACTGTTAAAATATTTAATACTCTATTTACTATGCAGGGGGGAAAAAGATCAAGTCAGTATTTACTAAGGAGTCAACATTCTTTTCAGACAGCTTACTAATCTTGCCAATTTCCAACTGCAAAAATAGTGCATGAAAGAAAATTAAAAAAACATGTCTAGGCCAATTTTACTTATAGGATTACTGTCTGGCCTACGTAAATAGAATAAAGAGGGTTTTTCAACTTACCCTGCTCTGACAGAGTGCTGTGATTTATTTGGCATGTAACAATATTGTTAAGCTTTATAAATGACATAGCTTAATACAGGTATAAAAGAGAACGAAAACCAATGTAAATATTGGAGGGAACAGGGTCTGCACCATTATGGCATGAGCTTCAATAGGCATTGGGTGCAATTTTCAAAAGCACCTAAGAGATTGAGAGTAGGGCTGGCTAGAAAACAAAAATTTCATTTTGCAAAAAATGTTGAGGTTTTGACGTGTCTTTTCATTCCGATGTGTAACGAAAACAAGAAGAAAGAGACACCCACCCCAGAATAGCCAATAGCCCTGCGGTGTGGGAGACCCAAGTTCAAGTCCTTGCTCTGGTTCCTTCCTTGCCTCCCTCACCCCACAAGAAATTCATTCTGCTACCCGAGAAATCTTCCTGACACAAATTTCAGTTTCAAAAATGAATTAGCATATTCGGACAAAAAACAAGCCAAACATTTTCTCGAAAAATTCCCAACCAGCTCTATTTAGGAGTACAAGTACCACTGCATAATGCCTTCCAGAACTCCCAAGGCACTCAAGGGCAGCAGAATTCAAGAGAAAGAATTGCAGCACACACTATCGTTCACCACAAGCCAGCTCTGCTGCCTGGTTCAGGGGGAGGCTATAGCTTCATCTTTGGGGTAACTGCGCTCAGCGGAGATTGTGCAATCATATCTGCAGTTGTGGCCTGCTTCGTGGCTCTTTACACCCTTCCCCCCATTGCATACCTACACAATCTAGCCCCAGCTTCGTAAACTGAGCATCTCTAACCCTCTGAACTGTCTGGAAGTCCACTAATAAATTGGATACTTTGCCAAATCAACTAATCTATTCCTAGCACCTAAAAGCAGCACATCTGGGAACGACATCACAGCATTTAATCATTAAACCTCCCAGGGTACTTTTTCAAGATTGGATATTTGTTCTGGTGTCCCAGCCAAATTCCCATATAGTTACAGAAATGTATCTAAAAATGCCCATACCACTTTTCAATTGGATATAGAATTTTCTTCATATCTTGTTCTAAATGGCTGTGGTGCACTGCTCAATAACTCCTCTGCATATCAGTGGTAGGTGCAATGATTTCTAAGTATATATAGGCCTATGTTATTCCGTTGCACTTGTACAGGAAGTGCCTTTGTATAGGGAACCTCTTCCCTCAGCATACCTATGCAGCAACAAGAGCACAGGATGCTATTCTGGTACTCTCTTGAGCAAAAAAAAAGGCCTCATCTAATGAAAGTGCTATCACTCCATAGTGCTGAGGATTTGTGGTCTGCAGTTTGGGGGCATGTTCAGGCCTTTTCTACGTATATCTCCTTTTCTTCCCCAGTAAAGAACACGCAGGAGGAAAGTAGAGGGTGATGGAGTAGCCATCTGCTAAGCACGAAGTGATTCCAACCCCATGCATTCCAAACTCGGAATCCAGGCCCTCCAAAATCATGGGACTGGCTTGGGATTTTGAAAATAATAAAATTTGGGTTATTTTTGTTTGGCTCCTGGTTTTTGAGCCTTTGGAGTGATATTATTGAGCTATTCTCTGCAGCCACAAGGCAGGAAATTAACTTTTTTTCCCTTCCATTTAATCATCATGAGACTCCAGGAGCTGGGGCTTTAAAATAAACCCACAAATGTTATGAGACTTCCAAACAATGGCAAGAGTTGGCAATACAGCAGGAGCCAGTAAAAGAAGTTTGCTGCCCCTGGAGAAGAGGAAAGAGAGGATAGTTTCCCTCTCCTTAAGCGTCTGTAGTCACCAACAGCTTGGTCTGCATCAGAGACCTGCCAACACAACCCTCCTGTTTCTACTAGTAGCACTTTGCTCCACTTTCCCCCAGAAGCACAAGAATTTCTGGCATAACCCACTCTCCTGAAAATAATCACGCCAACCCATGGTGGATATTAGAGAGGAAGGCACTGGGGCTGGAATATCCCCTTTACCCAGGCAAGGTCTCAGCATAGGTTGGGACTCTTCCTGGTTGTTATAGGGGCACTGTTTGGATCTCCCACTTGTACTACCACCACAGAAGCAACCACCTAGCCCCTGCCCGAACCAGAAAGTAGAGGAAGGTCCTGAAAATTAAGAATTCCATCTTCTAAGAAGGTGCTTAAATAAACAACAATAATTTAGGCCCCTTCTACCTAACACAACTGAAGTTTCACTATAAGTTATCTTGGAATTGACGAGGGTTGAAAACCACCCCTTACGTAACACAAGACACACCAATTTCCTTTTCCTAACAAAACACCTATTTCCACTCAAATACCCTGGTTTGGGATTTTTCATGACTAGAATCTCCTCTGCCCCTACCGCAGATAAACATCGCAGGCCCAAATTCATGTGCCATTTTCTCATGTCTGCAAACTTTACCCTGGATATTTACTATAGCAAAGGGATAAACGGATACCACTTTTTTGAGGCAGAAGATCCTGAGACGGGGATATATGGGACAGAGTACGAAATTAAACAAAGAACGTTTTAGGCTGCATATCTGGAAATATTTGCTAAGAATGAGACCCACTGGATTGTAGAACAATCTGCCAAGGAATATGAAGGAAGCCCCTGTTCCTGAGTTATCTAAAAATGGACTGGTCAATACACTAAAACAACAGGGGATAAACTAGCTGGCTCAATAGATGTTTTCTAGCTCTCTTTTTTAATAATTGCATATTCTTATGAGAAACAAGACTAAACAAAGGCAGGGTCTCCTCTTTACCTTTGGAAGTCCTTGTTCTGTGAAATCTACACTCACACAGATTTCAAATTGCTCGGCACACAGTATAGCACATGCACTGACAGTCATATAGATATAAAAGTTACATTTGTGCTTACAGAAGTAGCAGCTGCTTGTTGGTACAAAATACTCATACTGGAAAAACAGGTGACAATGAATTCAAGCATATGCAAGTATTAAGCAAATAACTTATGAATTGCCAACAGCTGTTCCAAAGACCTCACCCTGTTTGCCACAGGTATTAATTTAAAGAATGATACCCACCCTAATTTAAACACATACACACACTCTTTCTTGGCTTCTGAGCTATTTTAGACCAGGCAGACAGTTGGTATGGTAAATTTGAAAATGACTATACTATGCATCCTCCATCCTTTTTAAAAAAAGACACACGCACAGGAAAACAAGCTCAAGAGAGAGATTATGAAACTTGGGATCTAATTTTATCCTATCCGTTTATAAACAGATTTCTAAGGAGACCAAAAGAAAATAAATTTTGTTATTAAACCTTATCATAATTTGATGGCTTTTTTAGTGTATATTTTGTTCAGAAAAGTATGTTGTATTGAGCTTCTGTCCCAGAATTACATAGAAAGGAAGTAAAACCCTTATTTTTCCACCATAATGGGCAATATTAAAGGATGGAGGACAGAGACCTTAATTTTCCCCTCATATCACTGTTTTACCATGGCAACTTTAAAGAATGTGGCATTGATAAACATTATTTTTCCTTCCTATTCAATTACATCTTTTTCATATCTATAATACCAAGAAAGAATGCATCTAAATAGAGCATTATTGCCCTCTGAAATACTTAAGCTTTTCACAGTACCTTTCTACTCTGATGTCATCTCTTGCCTCATGTGAGGTGGCCTTGGCTGTTACAGCTATAGCATCCTTTTCAGGTACAGGAAGAAGAGAATGACAGGGCTCAGGGAAGTTGCTGAGGTTATGGAAAAAGCAGTGATATGATTAGTTAGTGGTAAAGAGGTTATAGGTTGATATTCTTTTGAATTAACATCTGTGCTCATACTAGAAATTCAAAATTTCTTCAAAATGCACAGAAGAAAACAAATTTCATTTACCGTTTTTAAAATAAAAACCATGTTTGAGGCATTCTTGAGCTCCCAACAAAATATTTTGCACATACACAAACCCTTAAGAAAGCTACACATATGAACTCCTAACATTGTACACAGATAATATACAAATGCAACCTCAGTTAATTGAATGTCTTTGGGGACACTGAATATTATCAAACAATCAAGGGCATTGTTAACATAATTAGCATGTGTACTCCCCCGCACCCCAAAAGTATTCATCTTTTGTCAGTCTTCTATTTAGATTATAAATTCTTTGGGGCAGGAACCATCTTTTTGCCCTGGGTTTGTACAATGCCTAGCATAGTGAGGCACTGCTCCATGACTAGGGCTCCTAGATGCTGTGGTAATACAAATACTATTCAATATATCAGGGAATGGGACCGTTCTGAACAACAGTGGATCAGGATAACTGAGGTTAGAGTAATCAAGGTTGTAAGGCAGCTGAGTTTTTTAACTTTCAGATTACAGTCTACAAGGAAAACACTGCAGGCCCAATTTTTCAACTAAAGCACACCTATTTAAGGCTTCTAAATTTAATTTACTTCACTAACTTTAGGCAATGCAGTGTGAAAATTGGGGTCATAACAGAATCACTACAGAGGAGTTTAAGAACCGGAAAGGTCAATGAAGCTGTTGAAAATCAAGGTCTTTACAAGTCCCAAAAGGTCACTTCTATTATATTTAGACCTTACAAGCGATTTAAAATGTCTTCTACTGAGACCAAATTTTAGTCTAAAGTCAATGGGAACCATGCCCACCTGAAAACCTGCATCACAAACAACAGATTTATATGTGTAAAATATATCCCTCTGCAACCCTAGGACAATGACAACTCTGTCTCACAAAATTAATTTAAAGTAAGTACCTTTCTGTAGGTAATCCTTCAGTAACCATGTCCAGAAGTTCATTGATGTGATGTTTCTTAGGCTCAGTGAATGAAGGGGTTGGTATCTTTTCTTCGGCATCCAGCGGTGAGCTGTCATGTTCTGAATGCATCTTGCTCCATTGATTTTCAGAAGCAACATTAAAATCTGTACTTACAAAATCCTCTTCTGGCTCCATCCCTGTAATAGTTTCTGAGTAATGCTGGTTTGTATCTGTCCCTTGATCTTGAATGCTTGCTTTCAAAGCTGCATCACATTCACTAATTAATACTGTCCTTGTAATACCTGTTTTAAGGGGGTCTCCAAGTTGCTCACATATAGAAGCTTCTGCCTCTGCTATGCTGAACGTGGTGTCACTTTCTTCCTTCACATCCCCCTTAGTCACACTGCTGAATTCATGTTTAAAGTCAGCCTGGGAATGATCATCGTGGCTTAATTCATTTTTAACGTGATCTATTAATCCATGTATTGTTGCTTCTTTTCCCTGCTGTGGGTCTTGAAGATTTCCTAATATTTCCAGGCATTTTCTACTTCCCAAAGCATCCAGCATCATACATGTGTCATCCTGAGACTTAATTTCATGCACAACATTATTGTGAGTGGATTTCTCTTGGGTTTCACCAGACAACATACAAAGATCATCTCTTTTCATGTCAGCTTTGAAGAGGTCTCCTTGAACAACTGTTGATGCTGACCTGTTGCAGGTACCATTGACAGTGCTTGGGTGACAATCTTTACTTTTCTTCTGCTCATTTGGCATAAAGTCCTGGCAATGATTTTCAGAAGATATCAGATCTTCTGATTCTGCATTACATTGTACAATTAAATTACATTCCTCTGCCTCTGGGATGGCAGCACTTTCTAAATCATTCTTTGGAACGGTGCCTGTATCTTCTGAAGAGGTCCCAGGAATAGTGGGCTGGTCCTTATTGTCATAAGATGCAGTTACGTTTTCAGTTTCGGCCCCATCAGATGAATCAGATTCCAGCTTTTCTATCTCTTGATCCACAGGAGCTCCAGCATTCATACTGCTAGTATGTGTACCTTCCTCTGTTTCCATCTTACTGCTTTTTGTGCTGTCAGTTTTGTTGTCCAGCTTTCTTAAATTCGTAAGAGGCAGTTCAACAGGTTTAGAACCATCCAATTTGGAAACTTTCTTTTCTGAAAAGGTACCTGCCTGTTTATGTTCCTCGTTTTCTGGAAGCTTTAGTTCTCTGAGCATGTCTTCTTGCTGTGCTGACTTCTCTTTGGGAACTTTGCTAAAAATCTCAGAATCCAAAGGCAACTCTTGTCTCTCTATTTCTGAGTCACTTTCTTGTCCTGCATTATTGATGCTTCCATCAACTCCTTCACCTACTGTGTTAGGCTCTGAAAAGTTCTCAGCACTTTGCAGAACAGGTATAACTTTAACCATGGGACTCTGCCGACTGCCTGCATACATTTCAGATGAAAGCTGGGGTAATTCAGCATTCAGATCATTGAGCACAGGTTTCTCAAATATTTTACTGAGATGCTCCCTGAAATCAGGAAAGCTGGCATCAGCACCAAAGGTCCTGGAGCTCGGAACATCATTCTCCCTTTCTGCCATCTGCTTGGAAATATTTATTTTTGTCTTGGTTATGCTATTATTCTCTTTCAAAACATTTTCAGTTTTCTCTGCACTTCCAGAGTTTTCTAAGATCTTCCTGTACTTGTCATCTACACAGATATTTGTTGCAATTTCCTCATTACATCCTTCTTGTTTACCAGCAGATGAAAGACTCAGCAGCCTCTCTCCTAGGCTAGGAAGACTGAACAGAGGCTCCGTTGAACTGACACTTTGCTGTGCTTTGAAGTTTACATCACTTTTTGTTCCTTTAGTTTTAATTGCAGATATCTCCTTCTTCAGCTTCTCAAAATTAAATTGTGATAAGTTTCCTGCAAACTGCCCTGCATCAGCAGAATCTGGTATGGGTGAAATACTCTCTCCTTCACACTGGAAACTTTGGCCAGGAATACTTGTTTCTTTCATGGAAGTATTTTCTAAATGGGCTGCTTCACTGCTGTTTTGATCAGCTGTGCTTATTATCCCTGGTGAAATATCTTTTAAATGCACAGGTACGGTAGCATCAGCTGTACTCTGCAAATCAGAAGCAGCTTCTAAGACATTTTGGCATGTTTTAACTATCAGCTTATTATTTAGTAACTCACCCACAATACCGTCATTCTTAGAGTTTTCAGGTTGCTGGCTAGCTTCACTATGATGATCCAATGCAAAGGTCGATGTAGAAAGAATTGGGAATTCTTCCGTTTCAGAGCTAGCAGGCAAATGCTCATTCTCGGCTTTTTTAATGCAGTTGAATGTATATGAAGCATTGTTGGGCACCACTTCCCTGTGTTCCTGTAATTCACAAGGATATTCCTTTGCACCTGAATTTGCATCTACTTTCCGATTGCTTGTCTCTGCAATAGAAGAGTCCCGTTCAAAATTTAATTTTATATTTTCAACTTTTGGGATGATTTCACTGTCTGAAATCAGATCCTTTTTTGTTTCTAGAACTGAGCCTTTCACCACCAATTGCATTTTTTCTTGGTTTTCTGAACTAGGTATTTGAGTATCATTCTTGTTTTTTTCATATATATTTTCTTCAGAGTCATCATCAGAACAGGTTATTTCAATACCAGTTAGCGAAGTCTGTGGTATCTCAGTGACACTTACTGAATTCTGTACCCCTGGAATACAGTCAATAGCACCAGCACTGCTTACATTAGTATTGTCTGCTGTCTTACATATGCTGTCTGGCTGTTCATTTATGTCAGATTCTTTTGAAAATGCATCATCTTGACACGCTTCTTCATGATGACTGACTGAGATCAAAGAATTATTCTCCTGCTTGGGCTTGCTAGTGATCTGCCTACTGAAGCGATTTCCTTCTGCCTCTGGGTCAGTTTTACTTTGCTGAGTGCAGTCTTGCAAAGTAGCTACCTTCAGATCAGAAATATTCTGCAAATGCTCAGTGTTGCACATGTTTCCTTTCAAGCAAGCAGTATTTTTATTTGAGTCCTCCCCTGGCACTGCATCAGGATTATATTTGAATGGCTCTGGCTCTAGCACAGAAGGTGCTGTTTGAGGGCTGCTTGTCATGTCTAGAGACATATCTGATTTGCTTCTGCATGTGTCCTGACAGTCACTCTGATAACTTAACTCCACTAAATGCTCATTTTTCTGAGCCATTTCTTTATGTTCCTGTTCATCAGTACTTGTGACAGTTTTCAGATTGCTTTGGTGTTTGTGTTTTTCAAACCCTATATTTGAAATGTGCTGTTGACTATTTCTGGCAGCAAAGTTCAGGCTCTCTCTTTGCTCTGTTTGTGGAAAGGTTATTGAAACATCTGCCATTTCTTGCTTTTCTTTAATACAGCTTTTAAGGGTCTCTGGAGAGCCATCTTTGTCACTCTCGGATGGCTGTTTATTCTCAGTTATGCTGCTATCATGGGATTCTTCTAAACTCCACTGCTTTTGCTGGGGACTGAACTCCACAGTATTTGCTGATGCTTGAGAGATTTCAGAATGAGCCACTCGCATACTTTTGTCACCTTTTGCAGCAATTTGTTCCTCCTGAACTTGCTTTGGTGTGTCAGATGTGCATTCCTTTTTCAGTGCCAAATCTTTATCATCTACACAGCTTTCCACTTCAGCTCTGCAGTCCTTCTGCTTAATTTCATTCTTTTCTTTAATGTCTACAGCACTGCTATGTTCAACAACAGTTGCAGATACGCACGCAGGATCACTATTAGGCACCTCCGCTACTTGTCTGGTCCATTCTTTGCTTTCACAAATACACGAGGCCTCCTGAATTTTTGCTGTGTGTAGTGCAACACAGCCAGTAGTTCCTATCAATTCACTTAAGCCCTGATGTTCAAGTTCTGATTTGGGAGTCTGTATATTTTCTTCAGACCCTTCATTGCTTTGAAACATTTCTTGATGCTTCGTTTTGCACTCAAACTCCAATATAGCGTCTTGAGCAAAAGTGTGTTCCCAGGATTCATCTTGCTTAGTTTGCATAATATTACTGTCCTGAGAGTGCAGAAGTGGTGAACCATGTGCATTAACTGAACAAACCTTTTCAGTCATTTTACAGCCTAGCAAGGCTAAAGTTTTGTCTTCTGTGTCAGAGTTAAAATGATCAGAAGTCAGAGGGCATTCTTCCCTGCCTAACTGTGGAGTTTCCACAAGTGGAAAGCTGCACTTTGAGGACAAGTCGTGTGTGGCAATTGCTTTCTCTTGGTTCATTTGTTGTTCAGGTTCACACTGGAAACAGAGTGAATTATCTTCAGCTACTTTCAAATGACTCTCTGAATTCAGATGCTTTTCCACAGCATTTTCATTTATGTCACTGCTTAAAGTCTTGTCTGAAAAGCTGATTTCTTTGAAATCACGCCCCCAGTTGGCATCCTTCCTGTCCTGCTTGTTGCTATCATCAAAGTTCAATAGCATCCCTTCTGCCTCATTTAACGCTTCAGGTGATGCACTCGTTGCTATAACTTGCACTTCCTCTGTTCTGTCCTTTCCCATAGAGTCTTCAGTTTTTTCTGCAGGTACTTTAATGACAGTTTCTTTTAGATTCAGCTCTGTGGGTGTACTCCCACAAGTTAAATCCAATACATATTTTTCCAGTGCCAATCTTTCAGGTACCATGGAATCTTCCTTGGTGGAATTCATAGCATTTTCTACACCAGAAAGAAGGATGTTTTCTATTGACACAATATCAGCTTTTATTGTTTCATTAATGCTATCTTGATCTTTGGTGTTTTCAGATGTGAGATCTGGTTTTTGCTCTCCCTCTACCTTAAGCAACAGAGGCATGTTGAAAGGTTCAGTGCTAACAAACAAATTCACCTTTTGAGGCTCTCTTTCAAACCTGGGTTCCACTGTTTCAGAAGTTGTTTTTTGTGCTTTACTTCTACCTGGATCTTGGTGTTCATTTGCAGACACAGATTCCCCTGGAGGTTCATCTGGCTTTGGTACCAGGAACAGGTCCGAAGGGTTAAAAGCCAAACCTGGCTTTAAAGTGCAAGCTGCTAGTTGCTTCCAATTGTTTTCAGAGAGATGTAGGTTTGGGTCATTCCCTTTAGTTGTGGTTATATCTCTTCTACATAAACTGTTGACATCACGGAGCTCAGGGTTATCATTCAAACTCTGAACATTCACAACTGCTCCATATTTTTCACTGTCTGAGCCTCCTGTTGTGGGATAATTTAGGATTAAGGTTTCCTTTTTCATTAACAGACTCTCTGTGCCATCTGTTTTCTGTCCACCTCGCTGTATTACAGTCTGCTCCTTATGACCCACTTCCAAAAATCCTGGCCCCTGCTTGGCCTCTTGAGTGGTAAAGTAATCTGCTTCTTTACCCTGGGGTAATGAGACAGCATGCAAATCCCTCTTGCCATCCAGCTGTTCACTCTGCCATAATGGTTCTAATTCACATGAATTTGTTTGTGTAACTCCTTGTGTCAAAATAGCTTCTGCAGAAGGGCTAGATTCTAAGCTTGTATTTTCTGGATCATTCTCACTCTTTTTAGTAGAAAAGGCAGCAATATTGTCACTTTCTGGGCCACTGTCCACAAATATAGCATCTGCTGTTCCTATTTCTTTGTCATCCACCGTGTTTGGGGAAGGCACCGTTACAATACTCTTTGGGGTTGGTAAATCATCACTGCTGTCTGTGAGATTTGCTGTGACATATTCTTTGGCACATTCTGCTAAAGGCATGGAGATAGGTAGGCTTCTCCCCTTTGCTTCTGCAGCCTGTGTCAGTAAGTCAGAACCAGTTTGTCCTCCATGTTCTTGCAGGATATTTCGCTGTGCCGTCACCTCTGCAGACACTGCACATGAATTTGGATCAGATAAACCTTCAGCAGTGTGGCTACCGATGCCTTCATTACTGCTGCTGCCAACAATGGAAATGATTATTCGTTTCATGTCAGCAAAGAAAGTGGAGCAAAACATAAAAACAATTCATGCCACTGAGGTTTCAAAGCCATGCAGTACGTGCATTGAAAAGTTGACAATCTGCTTTCAAGAGGCAAGATATCAGAGGCACACTCTATAGTGATCCAAAAACTCATTGCACTGAAATATACTTCCTCAGCCTTGTCTACTATCCGTCATACTTGTCTTATGTTTTTACCTCTCCACAGATTTGGTATTAATAATTTAATTCCTACACTAATGTGTTTTTCCCTCCAAAATGCTGACAGAAAAACACGAAAAAAATTATAAGAGAGAACTGAACCAAAAAAATTTAAAAAATCCTCAATTTTGCAGTTCCTCCTAGCATAGACCTACCAGTGGAGCTAGAAATGTTTGTTCAGGGTTAAAGGACCTGATGTCCCTGATCATCATCACCATCATTTTGTAGTGCTTTTCTTGATCTTATTCAATTAAGCAATAAGGGCCCCATCTACTAAAACACTTACTTCTGGGTGTGGTGCTTACTTCTGAGAGTACAACAGTCCTATTGATTTCACTGCGACTAGTGATACTAATAAGCGCTGCACCGGGTAATAAGGGTTTGCGAAATCTGGCCTCAAGACATGACTGTGTTACTGCATAAAACTCCATTTAAGCACAGATGAGGCTAGTCGAGGCTAAAGGTTTCCGCCCACACATTGCCATGCAATAATACATACTTTGTCTAGCCTTTTTGATATGTTGTTTGTTTTTCAATACATAGAAGAAATAACTGCTTGCAATAGCTATTTTTCCCCCTCAGAGAAAGGTTGAGAAAGAAGAAATGAAGAGAATAAGATTGAGAGTGTCTGTGTAGGAGGGAATAGGATATTTTCTATGATTTATCTCCATATTCATTTCACTTAAAATTAGGGCTGTCAATTAATCGCAGTTAACTTACGTGATTAACTCATAAAAATTAATCACGATTAAAAATTTTTTAAAAAGCGAACAGCATGCTGGGAATAATTAAGAAAGGGATGGATAACAGGACAGAAAACATCATGTTGCCTCTATATAAGTCCATGGCACGCCCACATATTGAATACTCTATGCAAATGTGGTCACCACATCTCAAAAAAGATATATTGGAATTGGAAAAGGTTCAGAAAAGGGCAACAACAATGATTGGGGTATGGAATGGCTTCCATTTGAGGACAGATTAATAAGACTGGGACTATTCAGCTTGGAAAAGAGACGGCTAAGGGGAGATATGATTGAGGTCTATAAAATCATGACTGGTATAGAGAAAGTAGATAAGGAAATGTTGTTTACTACTTCTCATATCACAAGAACTAGGGGTCACCAAATGAAATTAATAGGCAGCAGGTTTAAAACAAATAAAAGGAAGTATTTCTTCACACAACGCACAGTCAACCTGTGGAACTCCTTGCCAGAAGATATTGTGAAGGCCAAGACCAAAACAGGGTTCAAAAAAGAACTAGATAAATTAATGGAGGATAGGTCCATCAATGGCTATTAGCCAGGATGGGCAGGAACGGCGTCCCTAGCCTCTATTTGCCAGAAGCTGGGAATGAGCGACAGGGGATGGATCACTTGATCATTACCTGTTCTGTTCATTCCCTTGGGGGCACCTGGCACTGGCCACTGTTGGATTGGCTAGATGGACCTTTGGGGGGATTTGATAGGTGCTTTCAACTACCTGAAGGGGCTTCCAAAGAGGATGGATCTAGACTGTTCTCAGTGGTAGCAGATGACAGAACGAGGAGTAATGGTCTCAAGTTGCAGTGGAGAAGGTTTAGGTTGGATATTAGGAAAAACTTTTTCACTAGGAGGGTGGTGAAACACTGGAATGAGTTACCTAGTGAGGTGGTGGAATCTCCTTCCTTAGAAGTTTTTAAGGTCAGGCTTGACAAAGCCCTGGCTGGAATGATTTAGTTGGGGATTGGTCCTACTTTGAGCAGGGGGTTGGACTAGATGACCTCCTGAGGTCCCTTCCAACCCTGATATTCTATGGTTCTATGCTATGATTCTATGACCCAGTAGGGCCGTTCTTATGATTAATCACCGTTTTAATTGCATTGTTAAACAGTAGACTACCAATTGAAATTTATTAAATATTTTGGATGTTTTTCTACATTTTCAAATAAATTGATTTCAGTTACAACACAGAATACAAAGTGTACACTGCTCACTTTATATTATTTTGATTACAAATATTTGTAATCAAATATCTGTAAAATTGATAAAGAAAAGGAACAGTATTTTTAAATTCACCTCATACAAGTACTGTAGTGCAATCTCTTTATCGTGAAAGTGCAACTTACAAATGTAGATTTTTTTTGTTACATAACTGCACTCAAAAATAAAACAATGCAAAACTTTAGAGCCTACAAGTCCACTCAGTCCTACTTCTCATTCAGCCAATCTCTAAGACAAACAAATTTGTTTATATTTAAAGGAGATAATGCTGCCCACTTCTTATTTACAAAGTCACCAGAAAGTGAGAACAGGTGTTCACAGGGGACTTTTGTAGCCAGCATTGCATGCTATTTACATGCCAGATATGCTAAACATTCGTATGCCACTTCATGCTTTGGCCACCATTCCAGAGGACATGCTTCCATGCCCATAACACTCGTTAAAAAATAATGCGTTAATTAAATTTGTGACTGAACTCCTTGGGGGACAATTGTATGTCTCTGGCTCTATTTTATCCGCATTCTGCCATATATTTCATGTTATAGTAGTCTTGGATGATGACTCAGCACATATTGTTCATTTTAAGAACACTTTCACTGAAGATTTGACAAAAGGCAAAGAAGGTACTAATGTGAGATTTCTAAAGATAGCTACAGCACTCGACCCAAGGTTTAAGAATCTGAAGTGCCTTCCAAAATCTGAGAGGGATGAGGTGTGGAGCATGCTTTCAGAAGGCTTAAAAGAGCAACACTCCGATGAGGAAACTACAGAACCCGAACCACCAAAAAAGAAAATCAGCCTTCTGCTAGTGGCATCTAACTCAGATGATGAAAATGAACATGAGTCGGTCCACACTGCTTTGGATTGTTATCGAGCAGAACCCGTCATCAGCATGGATGCATGTCCTCTGGAATGGTGGTCGAAGCGTGAAGGGACATATGAATCTTTAGCGCATCTGGCATGTAAATATCTTATGACGCCAGTTACAACAGTGCCATGAGAACACCTGTTCTCACTTTCACGTGACATTTTGAACAAGAAGCGGGCAGCATTATCTCCTGCAAATGTAAACAAACTTGTCTGTCGGAACGATCGGCTGAACAAGAAATATGACTCAGTGGATTTGTAGGCTCTAAAGTTTTACATTGTTTTATTTTTGAATGCAGTTATTGTTTTGTACGTAATTCTACATTTGTAAGTTCAACTTTCATGATAAAGAGATTGCACTACAGTACTTGTATTATGTAAACTGAAAAAGACAATTCTTTTGTTTTTTTTACAGTGCAAATACTTGTAATCAAAAATATAAAGTGAGCACTGTATACTTTGTATTCTGTTTTGTATTTAAATCAATATATTTTAAAATGTAGAACACATCCAAAAATATTTAAATAAATGGTATTCTATTATTGTTTAACATTGAGATTAATCGCAATTAATTTTTTTAATTGCATGATTAAGCATGATTAATTTTTTTAATCACTTGACAGCCCTACTTAAAAGCACTAACAATATACCATAAATTTTAGGGTGCTGGGAAAGATTGGAAACCTATGTGCTGGTGGGAAGATTTGGTGTGGCTTGGGAAAATACCAACTGTTTATATCTGCCAGAAACATGCTCATAATGAATTCAGAGGTAGTAAAACTCAGTTTATAATATTTAGAAATGGTATACTGTGCTTTACACACTCAAAGCACTAGACAAACTTTAAGGCCTGGCTGCCTCTGCAGGGATCAGCTTGGATTAGAGTTAAGGTTGCCACTGTCCAGGTTTTCCCAGGATCATCCCTTTTTTGAGTTAGCTGTCTGGGAAATCTGGAAGAGTGCTCAGTACACATTGCAAACATTTCAGTTTCATAAACTCAGGATCATCGGGTTGTCCTCATTTTTTGTACTTCAGAAGTGGCAACTCTAACTGGACCCTAACTAAATAATCCTTGCAACACCTGTGATGTAGGTGAGTATGATCATCTCCACTGTACACATGGAATAACCCAGGCAGAGAGGGGAAGAGACTTATTCAGAGTCACACACTGAGTCAGTGCCAAAATGATTAGAACTCACTATTGCCTCGCTTGTAGTAGGTCTATATTTAGTCTACTGCAGGTGACTAGTGAAGTAGAATGAAAACCTCAGATTGTTGTAATGCACTACAAGGTGCAAACTGCTACAGCAGTTGTAGTAAAAATCTCTCTTTGTACTGTGAAACTGTCCTGTAGTCCAAATGACTTCCTCATAAGCAAGTTCCAAGATACTACCCTATTCCTAAACACTACAAAATAGTTTCCCCATATCCCCCAAGATTTGTTTTTTATAAGACTAGTTTCTTTTCAAGGCACACCAACTTTAAATGGCCAGCCCCCTGAATTTGCATGTCTTAAAGATGAACTACAAGTCAAAAGTAAAATCTCAGTCAAGACCAGAAATGTGTGCTTAATTCTATTAAGCAAGCTGCAGGGAATCAATCAATCAGTACTAATTTACAAACTGAATTGATAACATTAAGGGGCTTTAAAAATTATTTTCTCCACTGTGACACATTCCTGGCACTTTTCAGCGCTCTAAAATACCTTGGAATGTATCATTCAGTGACTTTTATGGCAACATAAATGGCAATGAGATATCTGGTATCAGTGATGTCACAAAAGGATACCCTCAACAAACCAGAATGTGCCAGTGGGATTTCACTAAGGAAGGAAATAGTTTCCAATCATAAAAGTTTCTTTCTGTGCTAAATGCATCCCACTGCCTGGCTAGGGGAGGTGGGGCAACCACCACATATCTGGGATTAAGTCAATTTTCATTTTAGCTTTTTGTTCCTTTAGCAGTTCACCTCTTTCTTAAAGAAATTATTTGGTGGAAGTTGTTACATGCCTAAGACCTGGTCTTCACCTAAAACTTAGGTTAGCCTAGCTACGTAGCTCAGAGGTCGCAAAAATTCACCACCATGAGACTGAGAACTGGGAGATGTGGGAAATGATGGTACTTACAGGCACTTATGTAATGATAGATGTCATTTTCATAGATTCATAGATATTTAGGTCAGAAGGGACCATTATGATCATCTAGTTTGACCTCCTGCACAATGCAGGCCACAGAATTTCACCCACCACTCCTAAAAAAGACCTCACACCTATATCTGTGCTATTGAAGTCCTCAAATTGTAGTTTGAAGACCTCAAGGAGCAGAGAATCCTCCAGCAAGTGACCCGTGCCCCATGCTACAGAGGAAGGTGAAAAACCTCCAGTTTTTTTAATAGTGTTGCCAACACATTAACCCCAGATTATGAACTGAATTATCCAACAGCTCAATAGTTAAAAAGATTAATGGTGGGGAATCAGAAATGAAGAACTCAGATTCAGATAAAGAAAAAGTGACAAGGGCATAAATTCTAATAGAGTCCTGCTGCTGACTGGAGTATCTTGGAGACCTGACAAATGCATGTGACATCACAACAGACTATATTTGCAGATTCCACATTGTGTAAGGTCAAACATCTGTAAACTGGTGTGGAGTTGTTTCATTTTCTTGAATATGGATCTGTGAGTTCTTGATCTGTCTAATGCCATGTGGGTAGCTATTTTCAAGAGCTAAATTAGCAGACTCACTCACCAGAGCAGATTTTTTTTCTTGAAAATCTGCACGCCAGACTGTTTAACACTATGAATTATAGCACACAAATATCCCTTTATGGCCTTGGTGTTTGATTTAAAGGTAAAATCTTGCCTATCTTATTCATGCCAGTAAGACAAGTAGGGTGACCAGATGCCCTGATATTAGGGGCTTTGTCTTATATAGGCAACCTGTTTTCCCTGACTCCCCCCTGGTTCCGCTTTTTCGCACTTGCAATATGGTCACACTAAAGACAAGTATGATTTGTATATAAGTTTTAAACCTTAAGTGTATCCTGCACAGAATCAACTGACAATGATAGCATATGTTGTACTGACAACATAGGTGACTAGTTCTTATTCTTCGTCCTCTTCTACCATATGCCAGTTTGTCTTAAATTTTTATTCTGGGCTGCAATAGAGGAGTTAAAAAACATATTTCCTAGCTATAATCCAACATCTGTGAAAAAATATTATTCATCAGTAATTACAAGGAGGGAATATATATATTTCCATTATTTCAGTAATGTGGCATGATTAAAAGATGCTATCCCTCTGAAAGTCCTTTACAAATGTAAAATAAATGTACATCCTCTACTGGGGTTCTTGGTCTTTCTTTGTACATAATCTGTTTTTGCTTGGTATCCTTAAAGGACAATTCATACCAAATGGGTAATATTTAAAATGAGAAACACAGGTACATGCAAATGAGGAAGTGTAAAAGAACATAAAGTAGGTCTTCATTGCTTCAGTATAGCTTAAAGCATGCAAAGGAATTTTGCTAAAATTAGTTTTGCATTCAGTGAAAAATATATCAAGCTGTAATCCTGCAAAGATCTATGCGCATGTTTAACTTTAAGCATGTGAGAATCCCATTCCATTAAAATGTGCTCAATGGGGATTATTCAAATGCTTCAAGTTAAGCATATGCTTGAGTCTTTGCAGGTTTGGGCCTAAAGTTTCAAACATACAAACATTACCCTAAAATTATCGTCTCAAATAATAATAATATTCTTAATTCTTATTTGGCTAAAATTATTTAAAGTTATTTTGCATAAGACAGAAGAAGTGCAGAGAAATATAGCTTGCTTGTAGTCGAACATTTAAAGAGCCCTGTCACTACAAAAGTTATAAGTATGCAGCCTGCTACACCTTTTAGAACATACTGTGACAGAAGTAGACTGCTTTGTAATTTATTAAACACTGTATGTTGACCTGGTTGTTGAGATATTTACTGTATAATTGTATTGGGTTAAATATTGAAATGTTTACTGTATAACATGTAAAAAGAAAAGGAGTACTTGTGGCACCTTAGAGACTAACCAATTTATTTGAGCATAAGCTTTCGTGAGCTACAGCTCACTTCATCGGATGCATACTGTGGAAAGTACAGAAGATGTTTTTATACACACAAACCATGAAAAAATGAGTGATTATCACTACAAAAGGTTTTTTCTCCTCCCACCCCACTCTCCTGCTGGTAACATACCGGCAGGAGAGTGGGGTGGGGGGAGAGAAAACCTTTTGTAGTGATAATCACCCATTTTTTCATGGTTTGTCTGTATAAAAACGTCTTTTGTACTTTCCACAGTATGCATCCGATGAAGTGAGCTGTAGCTCACGAAAGCTTATGCTCAAATAAATTGGTTAGTCTCTAAGGTGCCACAAGTACTCCTTTTCTTTTTGCAAATACAGACTAACACGGCTGTTACTCTGAAACCTGTATAACATGTGGGGGTTAAATCAACAGGGATGATGGGGAAACAAGAAGGAAGGTGAACCAAAGGCTCAAGAGAAGACATCCCTTGGTAAACACTTCAGGGTTGTTAAGAGACAATGCCCAAACTATTAGCTGTGTAGTTCTGACTCCAGCCAAGTTACAAAACTTGTTTTACCACCTACAGCATTCTAATGGTGATTAAGGATGTAAATTAAGGATGTAAGTGGTGATTAAGGATGGCTTCAGGATAACTTAGTTTACTTTATAATTATTTTTTGTTAGTTAACAACATATTCATGATGCTGTAATCTAGCCTGGTTGAATTCTCTGTCACAGCAAGTGGTCCCCGGTCTCTGTGTGGGAGACAGCCTAAGAGCCACAGAAAATGTGGCACTGAATAACTGAATGTGACAGGATGCATGGCAACTTGAAACCTCCTACTGATGCTTAGCTCTTTATAGCACAGGGCTGATCTCCAAACCTTGGATCCCACAGGATTTATATGGATCATTGAGGACTGGCCTAAGGCTAAGATAATCCATGCAGAAGCCTTCTGCCTCAGCACTTGCTCTGGGGCTCTGGTGCCCTCCTGACAGCAGGCTCCAAAGGAGCATATACTAAGGCTTCCCTTGGCCATGGCTGCTACTGAGATTTTCTTAAAGAGAGGCTCTTGATCTGTATTACCGTTCCTGGTCAAACTTTACAGGGCCTACAGGGGTATGATGTGCTCCCTGACCCCCACCCACATCCCTACCAACAGCCCACCCTGCCCACTTTCCCCATACAGATCTCCTGCCCACTTTCTCCATACAGTTCCCTGGGAGGCTGGTACAATGGAGGTGTGAGCAGAGTCCCCGCTGTGTATGTACTGGGGGAAATGATCTAGCTATGTGTTAGTCACATCAAGGCCAAGGCAAAGTTTGGGATTGGCTAAGAACTCCCCAACAGTCCTACTGCATCTGAAGAGATGAATGGTGGGGAATGAATAATTGCTGTTAAAGAGGATATTTAGTACTATAAAAGGGAAAGAGAATCTAAAATCGGAACCTTTCTTTGCATACTGAAGTTAAGTGCCCCTCCAGTAAAAATTGATTTTTCCATATTTTACACACTGATATTCTAACAGGAGAATGCAGGCCATGCACAATGAGTATTAAAACACTTTACAGATTGTTATACAGCTTTTCTGTTTAGGTCTATCTACATGCATGGAAGAGATGCGGCTAAAGTAGTATGAAAGAATGAGAGTTTAAAATAAACTGGAATCTGAAATATTTGTGAACATCAGGTTTCTTCCTTTTATTGTCATTGTTTTAATTTTGCCAGGATGTAATAGTTTAAACAAAACATAACTGGCTATATGCCAGCAATTTAAAGAGTGGGGGCTACTGAAAGCTCTATTGCCCAAATTACCCTCCACCATCCAGGATGTCTTCTGAAACAAGAATTATTCTTTCCTAAATTTTCATCCCACTAGTTTAAAAAAAAAAAAATCAAAATTTTCCATACCAAAATGTCAAGTTGTCTCAACCAACTACTACAAAGCATTTGGGGGTGCTTTGCATTTCAGACCATGAAAAGCTACCAAAAAAGGGGTATGTTTACCATTAAATAAACTGCCTTTGGATGATAGAGGAAGGAGAATATGAAATTTTAGTACTTCTTGGCATTGTGGGTTCTAAATTATAATTAAAACCAGTCAAGTGTATCAAATTGTAGTTTTAAACCAAAGCAATTTGTTTGTAATCCTTTGCTTCTTCAATGAACTTATTGTTTGGAAAGCCCACGCACAAGAACTGCGGATATTAATGTAAGGTATCTCATACTCACACCACATGTCAGCTAAAGCAGTTGTGTTATTTTTGATGCACACTTAGCATTTCTATACCTGCTTATAGCTGGGATCTGAGAACTTGCATCTTCATTAATATCCAGACCAGCAAAAAGAAGATTATTGGGCCCAACTCCTTGCTGGGGTTCCCCTTTCTTGAAATCAGATACTACTGACCAGCTCTCTCTGCCAGAACTGGAGCAGGAAAAAGAGAAACACTCACTACATGGGTTTTTACAAATATATTTGCTGTTATTTATCTCAAGATAACAAGAGTCTATCAACTTTGTATAGAACATTTTCAAAATATTATCACATTCTTCCTGATAACCTTTGAAATTAGTACACTGACAGGATCAAATTCTGGTCTTGTTATCACAAGAGCAACTCCACTGAAGTCAATGCAAAAAACGGAGAGCAGAATTTAGCCCATATGCTTTACAGCATGTGAACTGGATTTCTCGATATTCATGAGAAACCTCACCAAAATTATAGTAGGCCAGATCAATCATTAACCCATCAAAAGCCACAGGAAGGTCATAGTTAAGCAGGAAATGTGATAGCCTTGTTCCCTACACATTGTCTCCTCTTGTGGGTAGGGTTCGGCAGGCAACAGAAGGACAAAACTCCACCCCTAAGAGGTCCTGAGATCTGTGGGTCTCTCAAAAAACCCATAAGGTACAGGCCCTGTGAGAAACTTCCTAGGTCTCCTCTGTCCCCACACAGTGGCAAAGACCTATCTGAAGGCTGGCTGCAGTGGCTTTTCACATCTGAATGGCTGGAATAAAAAAATACTTTGAGGAAGTTTGCAGCAGAAGAATGAAAACTTGCAGGAATTGCAAGGACAACATTCCTCTTGAGGTCTGCTGGGAGATGATACTGCTGAGAACATTTCTGCACACACCTTCCTGCCTAGATACAGCTCCCAACCCCAAGGAGCTCTAACTCTGTGGAATTCATGTAGAGGGGCCCCCATGGGCTTTGATAAGTAGAAGGAAATGTTGCTATGCAGATAAACTCAGTTTCCTCCCTCAAATAGATTTATATTTGAGGGACAAGTGGCATTCAGCCGCCAGAGACTGAGCAAAAACAGATTTATGGCCATTTGAGCAGGTTTACTCTCTCAATTCATCCTCTCCATGACAAAAACTGGGAGGACAGGGAATTGATGTGGCCCATACTGAATGTAGTTTAAAGAATATCTGGAAATCATTTTGACAAGAGCTGGTTGAAAATTTTCAAATTTAAACAAACCAAGCCCCCCCCCCCAAATTTGAAATTATATTTGCAAATTCCCTCCCCCTTCATTTTTTTTTTATAAATCTAAAGGCTGGTCAAATATATCAAGCTTCAAAATTTTGATTAAGTTTCAAATTTTAAAAAAATTGGGGGGAAATGTCATGAAAATTGTTTTGAAAATCCATTTATTTCCTCTGAACTCTTGGATGGAGTCCTGATGATTTACTGTGCTTGAACTTTTTGCATTGCTTTCAGCTATCTTCCTTAAGAATGCAACAATAATGTTAGCCTACAGCTCACTGCTGAACTATGCAGAGATTTAAACTTTCTGATATATCAGCTGTTGCTCTTTAGAACATTTTCCACGTTAAGGACTCATTTGAGGATGTCAAACTCCTTTACAAATATCAGCGTTTTAAGCCTTCAGCACACATCTTAATAAAGTATTACCATCCCCATTTTACAGATGCAGAAAATGATGCGCAGAGAGGTTCAGTGCCTTGCCCAGGCTGACCCATTTGGGGGCTTGTCGACATTGTGGAGTAAAGTGCACTATGGGTATGTGATTTCTAAAGCTAACATGTGGACCCTAATGGTGTGCATTAAAGTAGGACGGTTTCAAACAGCACTATGTTAAAGCGCACTAGGGAAACTTTAGTGCACACCAGCTCAGTCTGCATGGACCAATTAATGTACAACTCATCAGTGAACGTTAGAAACCACACCCCCATAGTGTGCATTGCTGTACCGTGCAGACAAGCCTTGATCAGGGACTAGAACACATATTTCTCAGTCCCATGTTTTAATTACAATACCATCCTTCCACTAACCTTCTAATTTTGTTACATAATTGGTAACGGGTTGAAAGGGCCCACAGATAGATATTGTAGTAGGGTTTTGTATGTGTTTTTCTTAACCATGTATAAAGGCTGTAACTGTATCAATATCAAAAGGTGCTTTTTGATAACTGAAAAGAGAAAATAAATTTCGCAATAATGCTTTGGAGCTGGGAATGAAGCAGCAGAGAGAGCAAGGAGGAACTACTACACACTAAAGATCTTGGAAGTTAATTATGTTATAGATGTGGGTACAAACAGTTCTCCTCAATTGTAATGAGCACCACTAATAAAAAGGATGTGTGCGTGGAAATGCAGTTTCAAATATATACCCCTCATTTCACCAGTTTATAATACCCATAGGCTTTAAAAATGTGCTAGCTACCATGCTATCTCAAACATAGTGCCAGCCATCATTAATCCCCATCCTACCCAATTTCTTTCCCTCTCTGACCCTAAAATACACTGAATTTTAGAAACAGGAAATTAAAGAGACAAGGCAGGAAGTGCCCACATAATACATCAAATGGTAACTTACAACACGTTTAAAATAATTTTTAAGAAATTTAAATTTTCATTAGTTATCCCAAGCAAGTGTACTGTATAATGATTACTCAAGCATAGACTGGCTAAGACACTGTATACACTAGGGAAAGAATCTGTGTAGCTGCATGTGGTATGTGTTAACCACAATAATAAACAGAGAGGAGAAACATGTGCCTTTGAAATTCTCCTCCGCCTCAAGTTTACATCACAACTTGGATTAATTTTGCCAAACTAATGTAAATGACACATATGGGGCCTCACTGATTTTGAAGATGCATATAGACAGACACTTTGTGTGATATTAGGAACTAATCCAAGAAAGAACATGTTTTCATGTACAGACCTGGTCAATGATATTAAAGTGATTCCACATGGCAGAGATTCATTCATATATCGTTAGAAAGTGCAATACTTCATCAACTTAACTTCGTTAGCAAGAACAAAACTGGGAATTTGTCCCACAGGAACTATGTCTATTTATTTATACAACAAATTTTTGATGGAAACTTTCTTATTAAAACCAGTTTTGACTGTTGATGTTTTTTCATGGGGCTTGCCAATTTTGCTAAATAAATGATACTCTGGGGCAGATATAGAGTGTGTTGTGGAGTTTTGTCACAGACTCTCTCATTCTTAACTCCCTCACATGAGTGCTTTGAATAACTTATATAGTTATGGTCATGTGATTCTTTTTCTGTAAAATATTGTATGCATTGAATCCTGATAATCAGTGGAATTCTAAAGCCTTCAACACAACAGCAGGCACAAGACAGCAGCCAAACAGATTTTAAAACTGGCCTCCTTTGGGTAAACCTTTTTGCTATAAAGCTGGTTCCCTTGGCTACCATCTTTGGAAGCCATCAGTGATAGCCTCAGGCTATGTCTACACTATGCACCTTTTAGTGACACAGCTGTGCTGCTACGGCAGTGCCACTAAAAGGCCTGCTGTTTGTTGGAGGGAGACAGCTCTCCCGCTGACAAAAAACCTTCCACCCCAACGAGCGGTGTTAGCATTGTCAGCAGGAGAGCGCTCCTGCCCACAAAGTGCTGTTCCCACCCGCGCTTTTCATCCACACAACTTTTGTCTTTCAGGGTGGTAGTTTTTTAACACCTCTGAATGACAAAAGTTTTGTCTTTCACTTGCCAGTGTAGACAAAGCCTTAATGTCTGTGCTTGTGGGAGCTTACATCCAGCCTGCCGCATGACAATAGAGATTCGTTGTGTGCTCATTCCCAATTTGTATCATCACTTAAAAGAAGAAAGAGATAAACTAAATATCTTGGATAGTTTGAGACAGTATTGTTATTACAGTGTTGGATTATTTTATTTGGCTCTTGATGAGTCAGGAACCAGTTTTGAGAAATTTGTGTTCGTAAGGGGGTTCCTGTTAAAACATATTTGCTACTACCTGACTTTTGTATAGTAACTCCAATTCACAGTCACCTTACTAACGTAATTATATGTTATAAGATATACTGATTACATTAAGAAGAATTTTTGCCAGTTTTGATTATTTCTGCAAGACTTCTTAAAATTAAATTGAATCATTTGCCTTGGTATTATAACAAAGAACACAAAGGGCCAAGTTCTGATAGGCTCTGGAAACAGAGATAATAGCTCCCAGAACGAGTATACTAATACACTACAAAACCACCCTATTCTGGGTGAGATCAGCTGACTTGCAGCTCCCACATATATACTGATTCTGCTATGGTCTGTCAGTGTCCACCCGTTATCTTTTGCTTTATACTTAGATTGTAAGCTCTTTTTTGTTCTGTGTTTATACAGGATCTAGTACAGTGGAGTCTTGGTCCATGACTGGGGGCTCCTAGGTGCTACAAGAATACAAATAAATAGTAATAATAAATTATAGTAATAGCCAGGGGGCTCCGAGTAGGGCAGGGCAGCCCCATATGTATATAAACTGAAATAAATTGATTGCTCCACCTGACCATCCACGATGTATGTTGCAGAGGACGTGCAGAGCAGCGTCTCTCTAAATCTTTCACAGTTCAGACAGCCAAATTTTGTTCTGTCAAAAAACATGTTGCATGTTTGGTAGAGATTGGAAGTGGTTACATTTATAACACTATACGACTGTGAAAAGAATGAAAATATAACGTAAATGTATAAGTATGAAAATAATTATTTTTATCTCTAATGTTTAATGATAATCATTGTTTCCAGTGTTTTGTTGTGTCTTCTCACCCACCACCTTTTTAAACATAATTTTGGTTAAAACGTTAAAAATGTAAAAAAGCTGCTGAGAGAGAGAGAGAGAGAGAAGGAAGCTATTGTTGGTGGGGAAAGAGGAAAGTCTATGTGCATATTATAGGATTTAATTACTGCTCAAGAAGAATGCACTCAAATGGTGGCTACTTTATCTTATTGAAGAAGTGTCCGTGTAAATACAATTGAAAAATCCTACCCACACACCAGTAAATAATTCCTGCCACTCCTTGTGAATGGTAGATATCATTTGCATCCTGAGTCATGCTTATGATTTGGAAAGAATGCAACCCTGTTGAAATCACGCTGGCATTAAACAGTCTTCCCATTGTAACAGCTGAAAACGTTACTTACATCAGAAAAGTAGAATTCAAATTCTCCTTAGATGGTATCAGTGTCTCAGGGGAAAGCAGTCTCCCTGTGTTATTTAATGAAGTCCAGGTTCTGTTACCCTCTGCCATCCTTAATCATACCACATAGTACTTAACTCCTTGAGAAATCCATTGACTCCACTGTGATTATTCAGAGAGTAACGTACTACTCAATGTGAGTAAGGGTGGCAGAATCTATCCCTAAATTATGGCCTTTCTAAAACCTCTATTATACATATTTTAGCACCTAAAAGACATTGCTCAGTATTTTTGTGCCCCAGGAAAGGTTTTATTAGCATGAACAAAGGAGATTTAGATGAACAGTTATTATGGTAGCTAGAGAGTACTAATTTACAATGATGTATTTAAAAAAGAAAGATAATTTTAGTTAATATTAATATCCTTTGCTTTTTGATGTGCTATTTTGCAGACCATCTCATTGTCCATGAGTAAGACAGATTTTAAATATTGATTGCCCACTAACAAAGTCTGGCAACGACACACAACCAATCTCTCAAATAACAGAGCTTAATGTTACATTCTGAATATTGACCATATGAAGAAAGAAAGTCCATTTCCTACCTCGTAGCCCTTGTAGTTAATGGTGAGACATTATCAGGCAGTGGTGCAGCAGCAGCAGCTGCAGGTAGAAGATTCAAGACGTCTTGACCACCAGATCTTTCTGTACTCTTCTTTTCCTGTTTTTTCTTTTTTATATCTTGCCCATTACCAGGAGGCTGGCCTGGTTCCAGAGCCAGGGCTGAGGAAACATTCTGAAACATTAAGGAAAAAGGTCAAGTAAGTATCTCATCATATAGTCTAGAGCAGTGCTTCTCAAGCTATCTGATATGGGGGACTGGCAATTTTTTTTCCCAATGTGTGCGCAGACCGGCAGCCGATGCCTTGCGGACCGGCACTGGTCCGCGGACCACCACTTTGAGTAGCATTAGTCTAGAGTACATAAGATTTTGTAGACCGTTATGTAGCTTCCATCATTTTGTTCCATACACTGACAAAACTTTTGAGTAGGGTAACTATGATGGAACTCAGAGATTCCATCCTTAAGCCATCTTCTTTTCCTAACTGTATATTGAACAGAGGGAAATTGTTGAGTCAAAAATAAATATAAGAAAAAGGGCATAGATGGAAGAATGCCTGAAACTGCTCAAGGCATTTACTGGCCCAAAGAGGTATGCATCTTCTCTTTCTCAAGCCCAGCAAATGCTTTCTTGTGCTAAGTACATTTACAAGCATCAGAAGGAAGAAGGATGGAAACAAGCTATAACTTATTTATTCATAAAGGTGACAAACAATTTGCAAAATAATATAAAAATAAATCAGCATTAATCAGCCTAGAACCCAAAGCAAGATATTCAGAGCCAGATTTCAAATTCAAATATTACAAGAGTGTTCAGATCCAAGGTTTGGCATTGGTTAATTGAAGTTAACAAACAAAACAAAAAAAAGGAAGGCCTGATTCTCCACTGCCGTGTACCTTGTGCAATCATTCACACCCACACAAAGTGGGTATGAAATGTCATTCTGACTTGGTAACATGTTATATCCACTTTTCACAGCTGTAAATGGACGTCAGAGGAGAACCTGGCCCAGAGCACGAGCAGGCACTACTCAGGACTCGGCAGGCCAAGCATGCAGCCTTGTTGGCAGCACAAGAGATCATATCAATATAGCATGAATTTTTATTTACAGTAGCTTTCCATAAGCCTGAGCCTCCCCTCTCACATTAGTCTCCCCACTCACATTCCTACAAATGGAAAAGGTTTCAGAAATTTCAACATATTAGCTTCCTGGCTCACAAACCTGTATTTCAATTCACAAGAGAAGCTGTCCTAAGTATTATTTTCTGCATGAAGGCTGCCAACATCCCACCCACCCAACTGAAGCTTTAAGGGTATGTCTACAGTGCTTCTAGGAGCAAGCCTACCAGCTGGGGTTGACGGACTTGTGGTAGCGGGGCTTGGGCTAACGTGCTAAAAATACCTATGTAGACATTGCAGCTCAGGCTGGGACTGAAGCTCTCAAGCCTGGGGCATGGTGGGGTGGTTGGGGGGAGGGCTTCAGAGCCCAACCTTCAGCCCAAGTTGCAAGGTCATAGCAACATCTACACACATTTATTTACAGGAATCTCCACAAATATTGTCAAATTGGGTGCAATCCTAGATGGCACTACGACATGTTATCCGCTCAGAGTCGAATTCTGCCTGGACCTTACTCAGTGAAGGGAGGGTGCAAAAAGCCTTCCTACACCTTGCACCATCTATGCAAAGGCCACCAAAGTTGATGAGCAGAGAGGACATGGGGCCATTTTTCTGGACCTGCTACTCACTATGGGGTCAGTAGATCTGGCTGGCTGCATAAGATAGAGGGAGGAGAGGTAAGTTGAATCCCTAAAAGTGGTACATAGGCAGGTACGCATCTTTTAAGTGCCAAGATGCTCTGGGAGGAACTGCCTCCCCAAGGCAAAATGCTTCTTGATGCGCCCCCTGGGGTGGTGCAGCCAAAGGGCCCAATCCTGAATCAGCAACCACTAATACGAACCTCTGCATCTGCGTAGAGCCTCATGGGTATATAAGATTGATTTCTAGTTCTGGGTTTTTGTATTATTATTTTCTTCATTGACAAATGAAGTTGATACATTTAATTGTAGAAAGACTTTGCATATGAAACCACATTTCTTTCCTTGTTAACATGCTGTGCTGTCATGCCAACACAGACTTTTCACATTAACACTGCGCTGTCACACCAACACAAAGTTTTCATGGTCAGAGTGGAGAGCCAGAGACGCTCAGCTGGGATAGGCTGACAGCTCTAGGGTTGTTTATTGTGTGTTTGGACATCCAGCTTGTGGGCTTTTCATCTGTTTGGGTTTGTATACGGCTCCCATCACTACAGTATCTGAGTAGTTCCCAAGATTTGAGAAGAAAATCTCTATCAAGAGAGGTGCGTATACATATGTATGTGTGTATGAAGAATTCACTGGGAAAAAGGAATATTGAAGAAATGTGTTTTGCATTTAATTCTGGAAACCGTGACCTCTGTCTTCATCTCACTCTTGCAGGAGCAAGTTGTACAGCCTAAGTCCTGCTCACCTGAATGTTCTGTCTCCCACACTTGTGAACCTTTCCTCTGCTGGTTGACAGTTTCGTAGTTCCAGTGGAACGTAACCTTGAACAACAGTTATGATCATGGCAGGAAAGGAGCTCTCAGGAGATCTTTGCACCATTATTCTAAAGTCAGTCCTTGAACTGGACTTAATTAAATGGGAAAGCAGTGCAGAGAGTGGAGTACTAGGGTGATATGCTCACAGCAAGCTGTGCTGCTAAGCAAATAAACTGCTGTATTTTGTATTAGCTGTAGCTTTTCTCAGTGTCTGTGGCTTTACTTCTACATATAACGAGTTGCAATAATCAAAACCTGGTCACAAATACGAGTATCATAGTAGGCAGCTCTCTGTCCAATAGGATGGAGCGTAATCTTCTGGCCTCTCACAGATGGATGTAGGGTTTGTTTTTTTTTTTTTTGCTGCCACAACTATTTGGGCCTCTAGTAGCACAGAGAAACATAAAAGAACCCCAAGGGAAGAGACCAATCTAACAACCGCTGTGCAGATGCTTTCAACTGTTTGGGGATGTTACAGAGGAAGCTTATTCTTCCAAGTACTTTTGTAGGGACAGGATTTTATAATTGTACTATAAAAATTGATGTAAACTTTGAATTAATTCTGCCAGCCACCCTTTATGAATAACAGAAAGGAATGACCGTCTGAGACTGGGATCTTGTTTCCTATATGCATTATAAACTGCCCTCTAGTCATTTCTTTGGTTTAAGGTATAGTAAGTAAAAGAGGGGATCTTGTATTGTGTCTGTATTAATTAGATTAAAGGAATGTTGAAGGCCTGAGCCACAACGTAAACTGTTTTTGACCACAAGATTTAGTGAAGTTTAATTTCTGTCTTCTCTGTGAGAGACTGTGTGAATGAGGAATGTATGCATCAGGAAAAGATAAGGTGTGAAGGCCACTGTTAACCAGATGGTCAAGAAAGAAGGGGCAAAGACGCCTAAGGAGATTTATCTACGCCAGAGTACCATCAATGCGCATCCATGACTGAGGGAAGTCAAATTGATGACCCTGGGGTAAAGGCTGGCACCCCTAAAGACAAGTGATTAAGTACAGGATGACCCTCTCCGAGGTGTTTTGGAATGTTTACATCAAAAGATACACCAATTAAGGAGTAACCTGTCACAAACTAACACAGTAAAATCCAGACTTCAACAGAGAAAAAGAACTATAAGAACAGGGTGCTTTGCCATGGGATTTTCGGTTCATCTTGACACTACTCCAGGCAGTGGCGGATTAATGATTTTGCCGCCCCTAGACCCTGAAATAATTGCCACCCGCCCCAGCAGCACCCCGCCCAGGCTCAACTCCGCTCCGCCTCCGCCTCCTCCCCTGAGCGCGCCACCGGGTCCTGCTTCTCCCCACTCCCTGCCAGTATTTGTGTGCAAAACAGGTTCGCGAAGGATGGGGGGAAGAGAGAGGAATGTAGCATGCTCAGGAGAGGAGGCGGGGCTGGGGCGGGGATTTGGGGAAGGGGACCAATAGGGGCAAGGAGGGGGTGGGAAAGGGGGCGGGGAAGGGGTGGAGTGGGGGCGGAGGCCACGAACCGGCGCTGGGAGAAAGAACCTCTGGCTGCTATTATAAATTTGCTGCCCCTGCAATTTTGTCGGCCTAGGTGTTAATACGCCACTGACTCCAGGAGCATCGGATCGCAACCGACAAAGCCCAACTCCCCTCTGTGACCAATCTGGCTGGCCACTAGATTGATCCAGACTCCAGACTGGTAACTATAAAAACATCAACTGGCAGGACTGTGTGCATGATGTGTATGTGTGTGTGTGCCTGAAAAGCATATGCTAACTGTTGTATTTTCAATAACTATGGCGTATTTGCCTTCTCTCTTATAAAAGATCCTGTGTGCTTTGTATAGCATAACACTTTCCTCTTCTTCTAACATCAACTTAATGTTTCCTGGGATCAGTTTTAGTGAATTGCTTTAATCAAGGTGCTGACTTCAGCCAAGAAAGGGGGAGACTGTACTCTCTGTGTATAATGTAGATAGTAGTGGCTGTTGTCTGCTGGCACTAAAACCTGCGTAGTCTCCCCAGATCTCCCAATGCCTTCATATAAATGTTGATGAGGATGGGAAAGAGGACTGAGGCTATTGATAGATCACGGTTGTGGGTAATGCATGTGGAGAAACAGTTGCTCACAATGACCGTTTGGGTTAAATTGGAGATATCAGAATGCTCAATCAGGAAACTGAGGTTACTTAAAAAGTTATTAGATTGTACTAGCGCTTTGGGACAGGGACCATGTCTCCCTCTGGGCTTGTACAGCACCTCGCACAATGGGGCCCTTATTCTGATTGAGCCTTTTGGCTCACCTTACAAATCATGAACAACAACAATCTATGCACATGAACCACCGGTAGCTTTCAGCACCACATTTTCTGTCAGGATGTCCCACTTTCAGGCTCAGGCAGGTTGAGAGGAATGCAGTTACGAATTTAGGCATTAACCCACTATGGTCCTGGTATCTACTCCTCATTCCTAATTAATCTCTTTCACAAGATCAGCTCTTTAACTCATAGGTCTCTTTCAAATTACAAATCCTCTGTGTCCTACTGACCTGAAGTCATCCCACTTTCAATGCCAAAGGGTAATGGGGGATGTCTCCTACGTACAAAGCCATTTATCAAACCTGTTTCCTATAGAGGCAACTTATGTTCTCTAAATTTACAGCCAAAGCCATTGAATCCTGAAAGTAGCATGGTTAACCTGAAGTTAATAAATAGGGTGGACCTGATTATGGTATTGAAAAAAATTCTTGCTCATCAGCATGTCAGATAGCAAAATTACCAAAGTATCGTCACCAAAACACATAATACTGGTAGTAAATATTCCTGATCAAAAACAGTGCTGATGTCCATGTTACACATTTGCAGCATCACAACCGGATTCTTCCAGACCCTGTATTGTGTCATATTGCACTGTCATGTACATCCAATTTTTCTAGAAAATCTGTTGCTTCCCAGAATACTTTGGGACCAGAATGATTTGGCAGGTTTTGTGTTGTTTTATGTGTGACATCTACTATTCCAGGGATTGGCAACCTTTGGCATGTGGCCCATCAGGAAAATCCACTCGCGGGTCGGGACGGTTTGTTGACTTGCAGCATCTGCAGGTTCGGCCAATCGCAGCTCCCACTGGCCACGGTTCGCCGTTCCAGGCCAATGGGGGCTGCGGCGCGGGCCAAGGAATGTGCTGGATGCCCTTCCCGCAGCCCCCATTGGCCTGGAATGGCGAACCGTGGCCAGTGGGAGCTGTGATTGACCGAACCTGCGGACGCTGCAGGTAAACAAACCATCCGGCCCACCAGCAGATTTCCCGGACAGGCCGCGAGTCAAAGGTTGCTGATCCCTGTATTATTCATTACCACAACTTATAGGTTACCTACGTGCACACATGTTAATTTATATTATGTACTTGTTTATATTACAGTATAATATATGCCAAGGTCAGGGCCTCTTTGTACGAGGCATATAGGAAGGTGCATTGGGCCCTGTCCCAATTATTTTAAAATCTATTAAACTAAGAAGCAATGAAAAATGTGTGTAACAAACAGTAATAGGAAGAGGGGTGAGAGGACAAGAACAACAGTAATGAGAATATGGTTCCATAGGCTAGCTATAGGCACAAATTGAAAGTTATAAATCATTTAGAAGTTTTTTTCCCCACTGTAAATAAGTAGGAGAAAATCTTCTGTGACTAATTCAATTCAGTTTAGAATGCTGGCTCTAATATTTTTTAATATTTTTTCTAAATATCTTTCTGTTGTCAGTGACTTAGTATTTAAGAGATTATGGCCCATAATCAGCCTTCAGCTTTTCCTGTACAACTCTGATTGGCTGAGGGTAGAACTTGGCCATGTTATATATTTTCTGAATATAGCTGTTCTAAACAAGCATAACTTTCACAGAGATGTATATATTGGCTCAATGGTACTCAACAGTTTGAAGGCAAATCTCATTCTTGCCCTCTCATTCCCACACTGGCAGGTGTCTGGACCATCATCAATGACAGGAAAATAAAAAACACTTCTCATCTAGTTAGGCAAGAACACATAGCCAGGCAACTAAATTTTCAATATCTAATATTCAATAGCTAACAGGGCCCAAAATCAGGATCTTAAAAAAAAAAAAAACACAACAATCAAGGTGTAGGTCTTTAAACCAAAAGAGGAACATTACCTTTTAAGTGATCAAGAACTGCATTTTAAAGTAGGTTTGTGTTAGCAGATTTCTAGTTCACTGCTACTTTTCCCTCATAAAAGGGTATGCACTTGTGAGTCTATGCCGAGCGGCAGAGAAACAAAATTCAACTGTTTTGTCAATTTGTTCAGAATTCAAATCACAAAGATATGCAAACAAATTGCTGTACTAGATTTTCCCCACAATACATTCTTGTTAAGGTAGAAAGTTACAGGATCGGATTCCACCACAATTCTTTTTTCACCATGAATAGCGTTCATTACACAAAACGTACAGTTAGAGAGCTGACATTAAAAGAAAGCATGCATATGAAATTAAAGATTACTACTTGTTTGACCTCTTGAAATCTCTGAAGTGATTTGACACTGCAATTTTTCACTGCAATTTTACCAGTCAGTGGAGCATGACATTTTTTTAATTTTTATTCAATGATCATTGATGAGACAATTTTTTAAATCAGAAAAAAGTCACAGTTAAGAGTGACTGACATTGAGGATATGCAAATATCAGAAGAAACAGCAAATATCTCAATACTGCATTTTTCTTTAAGCCTGTATTATACTTAAGGGAGTAAAATTATTTCTTCTGGAAAAGGAAATATAATTAGGGACTGTATTTAATCCTTCCAAAAGGACAGATCGCTTATGAAAGCACAAGGCAAATGTACAAAGATCAGCTATCAGTATCCCAATAATTGTTTTCTTCTGGTGCAGTCTGTTTGACCAGGGGCTAAAGAGACCAATGATTTACAAGAATAGTCTATTATTAAATGATTTTAGAATCCAAGAGATTTAAATTATCCAGTAAAATCCACCCTTATACTATGGCAAACATTATTGAATCAGAAAGTTGCTTTAATACAGCATTTGATTCTATTCACAATACGGTTCCCTGAACGCTCATTGAATCTCCCAGTCTGATTTAAAGCCCTAGCAACAGCATTAGCTGCTGCCATGGTATTGTATTACAAAATTCCAAGAGGTCTGACAGTTTCCCCAACAGATCAGTAAGCTCTTGATAAGGCACCACTAAAACGATTGTTTTAAAAGTAGAAATTTGTACTTAAACACAAGGAATGGGTAGATGCTATTTTTTTTCTTCTTTGAATGAAGGAAGTTGCTTCCTTTTAAATCTTCCCCTATGGTACATTCCTACATTAAACACACATCCTTTTATGGCAGTTGTTGGAACATGCCATCGTTCTGACTCTAGTTGAAAGTAATCTTTGAAGAGTTACACTCAGTTTCCATTTCTCATAGCTTCTAATAGTGTTTATTGGGAAGGGGGGAAAAAAGAGATGGAACAAAGCTTTGGAAGTCTTAATCAATAAACTAGCTCTTACCTTTTATTTTCTCCACATCTTCCATTGCTCTTTTCTAACATGAGCTACAAATTATTTCTTAGATTAGTTTAAAAGTTTGTCTGTTTGAATCATCAGTTCATTCACTCCAAGTCAACAACTTC
The DNA here is from genome assembly GCF_965140295.1 of Lepidochelys olivacea. Classification (NCBI taxonomy): domain Eukaryota; kingdom Metazoa; phylum Chordata; order Testudines; family Cheloniidae; genus Lepidochelys; species Lepidochelys olivacea. The sequence goes on from NC_140417.1 coordinate 107,336,575, forward strand.
CTCCGTAAGAAGCTTATGGTGAACAATCTGACTGCAGGTGAATGCTGGGAAGTGGACCAAAGGTCATCCCCATGGTGTCAGGAATCAGATTTCAGAAACAACTGCCAAGCTGACCAAATAGGGAGGGTAACACATGTTAACTGTTAAAGACAGCAGGCCACACATCTTTTCAGCCAAATGGTTTGCACATGTGTGACTTAGCAGGCTATTATCAAGTGAAAAAAATGTGTACATGATCCTCTAAAAAAGTGGTCCATCTGTAACACTTCGCCGCCAGGACACTGCTCATTTTACTGCCCTGAACTGATTGCAGAAAAGGGTAGTGGAAAATTTGTTCATCTAAAACTCTGAATAGTAGAGCATTCGTCAGTATTCTTGTTATACTTATGAATTAAATTAATTTCTTAAAACTGCAGCCTAGCCCTTGTGAAAAGAATAGGCTGCTATTCATAGTACATCCAATACACAAAGTGGGATACTGCCACTTGCCTGAAACACTAATCTAATACCCTAACAACTATTAGACAGGAGTGCCTGTGTGTGTGTGTGTGTGTGTGTATTAATGTTCCATCTACACTATAAAACTGGTCAGAAAAAAAGAGTTTACAAGAGGGATTCTTGAAAAAGGTTTCTGATAACATAGTTGTGTCGATCATGTGGATGGGAAATCACTAGGGCTGTCGATTAACCATAGTTCACATGATTAACTCAAAACATTAATTGTGATTAAAAAAATTAATTGCGATTAATCGCACTGTTAAACAATAGAATACCAACTGAAATTTATGAAATATTTTGGATGTTTTTCTACATTTTTAAATATATTTATTTCAGTTACAACCAGAATACAAAGTGCAGTACTCACTTTATATAATTTGTATTACAAATATTTGCAATGTAAAAATGATAAACAAAAGAAATAGTATTTAATTCACCTCATACAAGTACCATAGCGCAATCTCTATCGTGAAAGCACAACTTACAAATGTAGATTTTTTTTGTTAAAAAAAACAAAAACAAAACAATGTAAAAAACTTTAGGGCCTACAAGTCCACTCTGTCCTACTTTTTGTTCAGTCAATCACTAAGACAAACACATTTGTTTATATTTACAGGAGATAATACTGCCCACTTATTTACAATGTCACCTGAAAGTGAGAGCAGATATTCGCATGGCACTTCTGCAGCCGACATTGCAAGGTATTTATGTGCCAGATATGCTAAACATTTGTATGCCACTTCATGCTTTGGCCACCATTCCAGAGGACATGTTTCCATGCTGATGACGCTCATTTAAAAAAAAAAATGTGTTAATTAAATTTGTGACTGAACTCCTTGGGGGAGAATTGTATGTCTCCTGCCCTGTGTTTTATCTGCATTCCGCCATATATTTCTTGTGATAACAGTCTTGGATGACGACCCAGAATGTCTTTTTAAGAACACTTTCACTGCGCATTTGACAAAAACGCAAAGAATGTACCAACGTGAGATTTCTAAAGATAACTACAGCACTCAGCTTAAGATTTAAGAATCTGAAGTGCCTTCCAAAATCTGGTCAGGGCAGGATGTGGAGCATGATTTCAGAAATCTTAAATGAGCAACACTCCAATGCGGAAACTACAGGACCCAAACAATCAAAAAAGAAAATCAACCTTCTGCTGGAGGCATCTGACTCAGATGATGAAAATGAACATGTGTTGGTCCACTCTGCTTTGGATCGTTATTGAGCAGAACCCATCAGCAGCATGGATGTGTCCTCTGGAATGGTGGCTGAAGCATCTGGCCCATAAATATCTTGCAACGCCAGCAACAACAGTGCTAGGTGAACACCTGTTCTCACTTTCAGGTGACATTGTAAACAAGCAGCAGGCAGCATTATCTCCTGCAAATGTAAACAACCTTGTTTGTCTGAGCGATTGGCTGAACAAAAAGTCAGACTGAGTGGACTTGTAGGGTCTAAAGTTTTACGTTGTTTTATTTTTCAATGCAGGGTTGTTGTTTTTTTACATAATTCTACATTTGTAAGTTCAACTTTCATGATAAAGAGATTGCACTACAGTTCTTGTATTAGGTAAATTGAAAAATACTATTTATTTTATTTTTACAGTGCAAATATTTATAATAAATAAATATAAAATGAACACTGTGCACTTTGTATTCTGTGTTGTAATTGAAATCAATATATATGAAAATGTGGAAAACATCCACAAATATTGATATAAATAGTATTCTATTATTGTTTAACAGCACAATTAACAATGATTAATTTTTTTTTAATTGCTTGACAGCCCTAAAAATCACTTTGTAAAAATGGTTGTAGAGAATTGTTTGAGCAGAGTTCCTTGCAAGGTCAGGTCCATCATTTGCATTTTCATCCCATCCTTGTTGGCAAGGTCACTATACTTTACTGCAATCTCCTCTGCCAGGTAAATTATATTTTTAGTACTGAGGTCTTCGGTGTTGTCAGTGCCTCAGACGAGATTTTATTGTGCTGTATGATATTGCAATAACAAATGGAACAGTGGCAGGTGCAGCCTCCCGTCCCGGGTTGATGGGTGAACTCCTCCTCCTGCAGCAGCACCCTTCGCCACAGCACCATAACCTTAATCCTAGCCCAGCATGGAGGGGAAGACCCAGGAACTCACCCAGCAGTGGAGGCTCCTGTCCCATCGGAGAGGGTCCAGCTCCCTACTCAGGGCACTGCAACCCTGCACCCAGGCCAAACCGGAGCAGCTCTGCAACCACATGTGCCAATTTGCAACACCCGGAGTAGGGAGCCAGGCCCACCCCACATCTGGGGTGAGTGCAGGGTGGCTCATTCTCCAACACACACACCCAGGCCTCCCCTCTGCATCAGTCCGAGATTAGGGTTGCGGGGTGGGGGGCGCAGAGTGTGCTACTGCAAGTGGTCAGTGCCTCCAGGTCACAACTTCTGGAGCAAGGAGAAGCACACTGGGAAACTTTTAGGGCACCTCAACAGGGTCGACACAGCCAGTTAGTGCCCACTAGAAAACAACCCCCCACTGGTGTGCACTAAGGCACCATGTAGATAAGCCTCTAACGAACACAGAAGTTGCTGCTTGACAGAGCTCCAACATGAGGAGTTCTCTACCAACATTGCAAAGGCAGTGGCAGCTTTCTGGGGGCAGGGATCTTTTTGTTCTGTCAGTGGCCCAAGTACAATGGCCTTGGTCCTTCACTAGGCCTCATAGGCACTATGGTAAAGCAAATACAATAATAATAAAAATAATAACAACAACTACTCATGCTTTATATCAATGTGTCTTAAAAGAAACCTTGGAGGGACTACTTCTGTGGGTAAAGTAATTCAGCTTTCACAACCCTTCAGTCTTTAGTCTCCCTGATAAGGGTGCCAATTATCATGGAGGTTTTTCCATGCCATTTTATAATCGACACTAACAGGACAAAGTTTAGGCAATTGTGAAAAGAAAGCAAAAGCAATTTTAAAATAATTCTGCTCCGAGACTTTTTAATCTTATGACCCTACAGTAGTCTGTTATTTTCCTCCTTCTGAGTCATAAGTTAGAAATCTCTAACTGCGCATGTAAAAAAAAAAAAAATTAAAAATGTAAAAATGCTGTGCTTCCATACTCAGCCACTGTCTTAATCTCCCTCTCTCACACACCACGTTTCTTTTCCCCTTTCAGAAAAAGCAATGGCAGCCTGAACCCAAAGGTTGCACTCCTTGCACTGTGGGTGTTTATGACCTTTTTGCACGACTGAGGAGGCTGAACTATTTCTCCCCAGAACAGGTGCAGCGCAGGCTGCGTCAACGTAAGCTTCTTCACAACAACCCACCAGCGTGCTTCAGCCCTGAACTGCATGAATGTGTGCAGCAGATGCTTAAAAAAAGTGCACTTGGGGACAAATGCGTTACAGCTACGGAACGGCTCTCAGATTTCTGGGAACTGCTCTGTGGTTTTCACCTGCCCATGTGATCGACATCACTGGGTTGTTGGGCAGCTGTCTGTTGCCCCCTGGAAATTCTGGGCTTCTTAGACCTCATGTTAAGTATGACAACAGAAAACAGCAACCCGGGCTTCATATAGGGTTGCCAGGCATCTGGTTTTTGACCGGAAACTGCTGACCGGGCCCTTTTGGCTAAGGCAGAGGGAACCTGCCCTGGCTCCGGAAGCGGTCAGCATGTCCCTGTGGCCTCTAGGCTCAGGTGTGATCAGGGAAGCTCCGCGCGCTGTCCCCACCCCAAACACCCACTTCCAAAGCTCCCATTGTCTGGGAACCACGGCCAATGGGAGCTGTGGGCACAGTGCCTGCGGCCATGGGGAGCACGCAGAGCTGCCTGGCCCCACCATGTAAGGGATGGCCATGCTGGCCGCTTCCAGGAACCGTGTGGAGCCAGGGCAGGCAGGTAGCTGGCCTTAGCCCCCCTATGCTGCTGACCGGGAGTCGCCTGAGGTAAGTGCCGCCCAGCTGGAGCCTGCAACTCAAACCCTCTGCCCTAGGTTGGAACCCCCCTCCCGCACCCTAACTCCTTCCCAGACCTCACACCGCAACCCCCTGCTCCAGGTTGGAACCCCCTTACGCACCCAAACTCCCTCCCGGAGCATGCACCCCAACCCTCTCCCGCACCCCAACTCCCTGACCCACTCAAAACCCCTCGGCTCCAGCCCAGAACCCCCTCCTACACCCCGAAGCCACCCCAGAGCCTGCACCCTCAGCCAGAGCTCTCACCCCCGCTCCCTCATCCCAACCCCCTGCCAGGTGAAAGTGAGTGAGGTTGGGGGAGAGCGAGTGACGGAGGGACAGATATGGAATGAGTGGGGGGCAGGGCTTCGGAGAAGGAGCAGGTCCAGGGCCTCAGGGAAAGGGCAGAGAAGGGGGCAGGGCAAGGGTGTTTGGTTTTGTGCAATTAGAAAGTTGGCAACCCTAGTGACAGTTGCTGTGTTTTTAAATACCTAACGGGAAGCACAGTGACTGGGCTCTCCTGGAGTGCCAGAAGTCATTGTGCCTCCCACAGGTTTTCCCCTAGGAAAAGGTGACTCTGCATAGCAGCTACTTGAAGTGTATTAAAAACTGTGTTAAAATCCCAAGCTATCACTTTAAGGGTGAAGGGTTTCCCGGTCCTGCTTGTGTAACACTGACAGATCCCGGTGGTCAGTGGCTGGGATCAAACCTGGGATCTCTGGAGCTTAAGACATGAGCATCTACAGCATGAGCTAAAAGACGTGTCTCTCTTAGCATGGCTGTAGCAGACTCATCAAACTCTAGTGCCACATCAAAAAGGCATGGGTTGCACTAGCAGGCTAGAGGACTCTCTAGGGAAGGGTGCCATCTGGACCTACAACAGTCAGGATATGTCTACACAGCAATTAAAACCCCTGCGGCCGGCCTGTGTCAGCTGACTTGAACTTGCGGGGCTTGGGCTAAGGGGCTATTTTAGCCCAAGCCCCCAAGTCCAAGTCGGCTGGCACGGGCCAGCCACAGGTATTTAATTGCAGTGTAGACATACCCTCTGTCTACAGCCAGCCAAAAGGTCAGGTAGGGTGAGGTGTGCCTCCGTTTTATTGAGTGGCCTGCAGCTCTCTCTCTCTCTGTCTCTCCCCCTCCCTCCCTTGTGGATTGTTGTTCTGAATTTTAAGGCATAAAGTGGTGTTACGCTGCAACCTTCCAGCAAGAGTATTTTGTTTTTAATCTAACTTCTCTGTGTGTATGTTGTGAACATAACACTAATAAGGACTAGGCCTTAATTGCACAATCTGGGCCAAAACTTTTGTTGTCACTAACTCTCCTTGAATGTAACAACACAATTTCCCCTTAATTTGAACTGTTGCTTTTCAAAGGAAATGTGACTTTTGGCTTCCACTGAGTTAGAAATACAGGGATTTTAATGTGTTATGCCACCACCAAGAATAATTTTCTGAAAGTAACTTTTTCCCTGTTTCTAGGATGACCGGGGGTGGGGTGGGGGGGAAGGGAGCTGGGGTGTTAAAAATCACACAGCAGCTGAGAACTCATTCACTGCCAGAGCCAACTTGAACCTTAAAAGTGCCAAGTTCAGTTCTAAACCTAGAACTTTCTGCTTCACTTTATCCCTTTATTACCATTACTTGTTGTGTGATTTTTGAATGTAGATTGTATACTCTCTGCAGCAGGACTGTGTCTTTTACTCCTTTTCTGTGAAGCTCCTAGCACATTCTTGCATGCTCAGAATTAATAAACAGACCTTCTAACTTTTAAGTTAGTGCTAAATTTAGCATACAGTCTCCCATCTTTGATTTGTGCTTGTACATTTTGTTCATGACACATCTCAGTGCTGGAATTTTGGGATGTTGCTACCTGATAAATATATCAACACCACATGTGAATTGGTATTGGCTCCATCAACAAAATTCATTTCTCCATCTTAATTCATAAAAAACAGGAAGGAAAGCTGGCAATGCAATAACATACTAGCATTGGACATTTCTCTAATAGCATAGAATGTTACTGAACAACTAAACACATGTTTAAAAGTAACTAGATTTTGATTTTTTTTTTTTGACAACCTCCTGGAAACATATACATGACTGCTTACTAAATTTGCAGTCAGCATCAAGAAGAGAAAAGCCAAAAGGTCATGCATGTCAAACAAACAGCCAAGACTTATGTTAAAATGTTGAAACACAAACCATGCAAATCATTTTCATTGTCTAATACCTGCTGTGTTCCTTCATTGGGTGGTATTAGGATGACTTTATTTGTGCCAACAACTTCTGACTAAAAACAAATATAGTTAAACATTTATTAACTAAAACGTGAGTTTGGATCACTTGATAAGCAAAACATAACAAATCTTTTCAATGGATGCTTTGCAGATTTCAGTGATTCTTTTAATTCTAATTATTTGTAATGTTATCTGCCTAATAGTGCATTTTCTGTTAACAAGAGACCCTGAAAATAATTTGGGCTTGTGTCCTTTTTTTTTTTTTTTTAAATCACAATGTTGCAAATGGTTTGGGCCAGATCTGGCATTTGTCCAGCCTTCTCAGTACCACTCCAGCTGCACATGGCAGGTGGAAAGCTCACTTAGCCAGTCAGCGGGTGATACCCCAAGGATAGAGATGTATGGCAATAAAAGACCTGTGGCACAGCTGCTGCTGGCCTGGGTCAGCTAAAGGCTTGCGGGGTTTGGGCTGCAGGGATATAAAATTGCAGTGTAGGGCTAGAGCCAGACTCTGGGACCCTCCCTGCTTGCAGGGTCTCAGAGCCCAGGCTCCAGCCCAAGCCTGAAGTCTACAGTGCAGTTTTATAGCCCTTCAGCCTGAGTTCTGCGAGCCCAAATCAGCTGACCCAGACCAGCTGCCAGCTTTTTACTGCTGTGTAGACATATAGAGTCAGCATAATCAACTCTATGAGATCCCACTCCCAGCCCCAGCGTAAAGAAGAAATGTGGCATGGCCAGACAGCTGCTGTGTTCCGGTGATCTCCAGCTCCTAAAACAAGGGGCCAATCACAACTTTTTCTCACATGTAATCAATGGGCCAAATCCTGAGAGGTGTTGAAGCATCTACAACTCACTATTTGCAGCCCTTACAGTTACATTGGCTCTAGCTAGCCATATATTTAGCAAAGGGAACGATTACAGGTACTTTTCACTGCAGTGATTTAAAAAATAAAATGTTTGAAGGATAAACACATCTGTACATTTATCAGACAAATAATCCAAGATCACCTTCCACCAAAATTAAATACTAGAAGACTCTTGTGCTGAGCAAGGTATAAATGCCTGGATCAACACATGTAAACTAGACAGTTATCTTGAAAGAGGAGGAAACTAATATAACAGTTTACTCTTTAAGGCCCAGATTTTGCCCGCAGTTGCATTCATTAAACTCCTTGGTCTTGCATGGGTATTACAGAGCAGAATTTAACACATCAGGAAAATGAGCAGTTCTCTGAAAAGACTTGCTCTAAGATAGGCAGTAAGAACAAGGGGGAAGGAAAGTTTTATCACACCCACCTGATTTTCTGTGCGGCTGTTTTCATTCCCCATTGTGATGCAAGAGATCCAGTATCACACAATAATTAGGTTAAGCCAGATAACTAGAAGAAACGAAAAACTGTAAACCTTCATCGTATAATCAAGAGATTTGAAGCTTTGTCTCCCCATCCTTTTTTCTCCTAACGTTAAGGCTCATAATGTTCTTCATCTCCAACGCATCAAGGGAAAATAGCTTTCTAAGGGTTCCTTCTGTGATGCTCCTCCCTGATCTCTTCTCCAACATTGTTTTTGCTGAAGCTGGCAGACTCTCCTCAAAATACAACTTTGTTGCTATGTTTCTCAGTTACCACAAGCACTGTGTATATCATCTGAGTGGTTAGGGATTTTCTTTGCCAAAGTTAGTTCTGATGGACAGCTCATTTGAAACTTTTTGGTTTTAACTGTATTCAAATAATTTTTTAAATTCTTATACTACCTTGAATTCATACGGAGTCTGGAATTGTAATGTTAAGTCTGTCAACTTACTACATTAGAAGTACTATTTTTCCATTGAGTTTTAGATAAAAGCATTTGGTTTTAACATCCTTAACACTCAATGAAATCTTATCCTGCTGCCCTCACTTAGACAAAACTCCACTTACAGGCAGCGGGCCTGACTGATTTCATACATATTTCACACAAACAGGGCCTGATCTTCACTTCCCACCATTTTGCACCAGTGTAACTTCATTGATTATAATGGAATTACTCCTGACTTCCAGAATTTAAGCCCAATGGATTATTTCCTTGTGTAAAAAGTTCAGAACTTTTTGTTCATCCAATCTACACAAGGAGATTAAAAACAAGGATGGAATTGTTCTCTACTTAGGGGGTTACTACAAGCTCATTTTCCTAATTTATCAACTCACTGTTATGATTGACTCAAGATACTCAAAACATAGCCTGCACAGTAGTTCAGACTTCATTTCCAGTAGTGTAAAATGCAGGTGTATTCCCCAAGGAACCCTCCACCAAAATATTACAAATACTCTCTTTACTTTTTGCCTTATGATGAAATTCCAGACTGTTGGCCTAAATCTGCTCTCATGTTCTGGAATAAAGCAAGAGTAGCTAACTAAAGCTGATGACACTATGTGGGTGTAAGAAAAGAATTGGGCTCTAGTAGTCCATAAAACACCATAAGCTTGTAGGGTATTTTATTACCATGATAGAATAGAATGGTAACTTTTTTTAAATTGGAGGGGGGTTTTTTATGTTATTTGGTGCTGTGCTTATGTACAGTGCCTGAACCTGCTCCCATGGGCGCAGGATTAAGCCTTTAGGGTATGTCTACACAGCAAAGAAAACCCGTAGCTGGCCTCTACAAGCTCGGACTCATTGAGCTCAGGCTTTAGGGCTGTTTAATTGCTGTGTAGACTTCTGGGCTCAAGCTGGAGTCCGAGCTTTAGGACCCTGTGAGGTGTGATGGTCCCAGATCTTAGGCTCCAGCCTGAGTCCTGAAGTCTACACAGCAATGAAACAACCCCACCGCCTTGGCCCTGCGAGCCTCACTCAGCCAGCCATGGGTTTTTCTTTGCTGTGCAGACATATCCTTAATAGGAGCCCTAGCTTTTTCCTGTTGAAGTTACTGTCAAAACTCCCATTGGTTTCAAAGGGAGCAGGATCTGGCTCAGAGATCATACCAAATTTCAGGATGGGTTCTCCCAAGAGATAAAGTGGCTCATCATAGAATGGTGAATGCTCTCGACTCCCATTAAAATCAACAACAGTTGAGGATGTTCAATCTCATCATTTTGCCGTCTGAACAGGACCATCCTTACGATTTATGGGGCCCTACCTAGTTTTATTAAACTGGTGCCCGTATGCCTGACTTGGGGCACAGCCACCACCCCCACCCGCAGACCCCCAGAAGAACCCACTGCCCCCCATTACTGACACACACCGAGCTTCGTACAGAGCAGACACAGCGGCACCTCGGGCTTGCAGCCTAGGGGGGTGGGACGAGGCAGCAAAGGATACCGAGCCGCCCGGCCCACCTCACGGCGGTGGAGAATCACAGTTCCCCACAGAGACCCCTGTACCCTCTCCCTCACACAGAATGTGCTGCGCTGACGCATTCGGCTCTGTTAATATGGCCCCTGCCTAAGGAGACTGCAGCATGCGCTAGGTGTTCAGGAGCTGACCCGCTCTTACCTGCTGGGCTGGTGGTGCCCCAAATTTTCAGGTGCCCTACACAGCCGGGTACGCCTAAGGACGGCCCTGCATCTGAAATGGAAATCCCACAACATGACCAAAAAACACCTGTGGATGAACCCTTTTCACAAAGCAATCACTCTATATCTGACCTCTCTGTCCTTATTCTCAAAGGAAACCTGCACAACGCCTTCAAAAGACGAGCCTGGATCTTAAATTCATAACTTTGCTAGATACTAAAAATCACGAACAGCAGAGACACACTGGATTTATGGTTTATTACAACGATCTATAACTCACTAATTTACCCCCTCCCCATCAATGACTAGAGAGGTGTTAATAGGCCACTTCACCTTGAATGATCCCTTGAAATTGTTTAACATAAATTGTTAACACATATCTGTTCCACCTTGTATTTAGCTGTTACACTCTGAGTTCATTTCCCAGATCTGAAGAAGAGCTCTGTGTAAACTTGAAAGCATGTCCATCTCACCAACAGAAGTTGGTCCAATAGAATATATTACCTCACCCACCTTGCCTCTCCAATCTCACAGATGAGACTCTGAAACAAGGTCCTATTGAGCCATCATAGGCTAACAGGTAAATATTATAATATATTTTGAAATAATACACGTAACAGTGTCTTAACAAAAAGAAAAGGAGTACTTGTGGCACCTTAGAGATTAACAAATTTATTTGAGCATAAGCTTTCGTGAGCTACAGCTCACTTCATCGGAGTTGTTAGTTTCTAAGGTGCCACAAGTACTCCTTTTCTTTTTGCGAATACAGACTAACACGGCTGCTACTCTGAAAAGTGTCTTAAGAAACTGCTTAAACAACTACTCCAAGACACTAGCAAATTTAATTCCTTCCCCAAGGGAAGACTTTGTTGACGTTTCCACGCTGCTGACCAAAAACTTTTTCTGTTCCCACAGTTTGTTCTGTGGCAGGAAAACAGCTGGCCTTGTACTCAGATAATGTTGAGATTATGATACTAAATGAAAAAGTCAGGAAGTTCAAAGTCAAAGCTCCCAATTCTGCCCTCTGCTGGATGTGCACAGCAATAGCATCTGTGGAAGAAGCGCACACCTGAGACCAGAATTTAGTCCATTGGCCTTAACCTTCATGTCCTCTCCCCCCACACCCCTTCAGCATTGCGAATCATCATCAAGAACAGAGTTTGGGGCTCAATTCTTCCCTTGCTTTGGTCCGCTTGTGTCATGTTAGTGTTATTTAAAATGTCTTTCAGGTGAAATTCACTCCGTTTCAGAATATCCTGCAAGGCTTGTTACACCACTTCAGTACTGTTAAGCACAGCAACTACTAAGGGAGACTAAAACTGTAAGGTACGATTACAACCAAAATAATACAGAGTTGCTTACAGGACCTTATTAGAATTTACAGCCATTAAGATACATGAAAATGCAGCAGACATATAAGTACTAAAAACTCTAATCACTAATCCCCAATAAAATATTTAATTTTTTTTTTCTTTCCTTGCAATATAAAGCTGTCTGGGCTCCTCAGCTCAGATCTCATCCCTTATCCAGGAGTTAAAATAAATCTGCCAGAAATTAGGAGTAAAAGTAAAATCTCTACATTAATAAGTGAAGTGTACATTGCTGAGTTAAGACATTTTTGCCAATTAAAATATAATTTCAGTGGGTTTATTTTACATATATGTGAATCCATATACGGTTCTAAAATACTTCCTCAATGCAAGTCACAACTCTGGTCTGGTCTGAGTGTTCTTGCTTAACATTTTCATATTTATTTTATTTCAAGTGAATATTAAAAGCTTGCTAATAAAACAAATCTCAGCCTATAAATTAAATATTAGTTCAGTTAAAATATAGTGTATCCTTCCTATGTTCCTAAATACCATGGAACAACTTTAAATAAATAATTTTAAATAAATTAAATGTAATTTAACACTTCACATTTCAAAATGTAACTGCTAGTACAAAGCTGGCCTGGTAAATCCTTCAAGCCCTTTTCTGGTGTACAATAAAATCATTTGCCCCCTTAAATAAAGAGAATACTTTATTTTGCACTTACATTCCAGGATTAAGTATGGTTGCTCTGGAACTACTGACACTCCAGACTGTTGTCTTTAAACCATTCTTTTCAACTGCACCTCACAAACCTCCACCTCTTTTTCCACCTCCTCTTCCACTCAGAATCACATGAAATGTAGGCTTATTTCAGCAACACACCCACTTAATTTACACATAACCAGTTGAACAAACAACTCTGCCTCCACCCCAGGCACAGAAGAGAACCAGTTTCTCTCTCTTTCTGTCTCTCTCTGTACTGTTCAAGTGAGAGATTATGGATTTGCAATTTCATTTTAAAAAAAAATGCTACTGTATTACACAAATACCATTTCAGAAAATGTTTGTCTCTTCATCACAATGTATAGTACTTGTCCATCTAACGCATTAGCACTTCTACTTACACTGAAGATTTACTCAAGGTGAAACTGTATCAATATTAACCAGGTGGTAGTTTATTTTAATAGAAAAAAATATTATTTTCACTGTTTTTGCTTATTTGTATTTTTTAAGTTTGTCTTTCATTTTCTGACCCTGCTGTCAGAAACTCCCGGAAGTGTTTACTGCCAAAGGTAAATATTCTCGCACAGGCTGTATGTTGGAGTAATTTCCCAATGAATCATCTTGAAAGGTGGAGGCCGATAACAAAAACTCTTTGAAATGTGATTGTGCAAGAAGGACAGGTTTATAGTGTGAGCCAATTGCTATTATTGCTGCTTGCTGTCAGTTCCAGGAAGTGCACCCAGAAAGGGAGCTCACAAAGGCAGCTGACAGCAACAGCCAATGAATTTCTCATTTGTTAGAACTGCAAGTGGCTCTTGCTGGTACCACATGACATGACAAACTGTCCTTTAGTGCATTTTGAGGGATTGCACTACTGTACTAATTTTTGCACTGTTGAATGCATGCTATCTCAAGAAGCAAAAGTAGAAGGACTTTCATTGGGCAGCTGTCAAAAATGAGCAGTAGCTCACAAAAGCTTATGCTCAAATAAATTTGTTAGTCTCGAAGGTGCCACAAGTCCTCCTTTTCTTGTCCTACAGTTACTCACAACTGAATTCATCTCAGAGGATTTTGCAAATGATCCTGGTTCTTCAAATATGCAATTTAATAACTTTATGCATATGAGCAGTCTGACTGAACAAAGTATTTGCAGGATCAAGGCCTAACTGAATTCCATTGCTTCTGTACCATTTTTGTTAACAATATACTGGAAGCGATTCTGTCCCCAACTCTAACCATTATACGCTGGTGCATAGCTACTGACCAGAGGAGAATTCCCTGGTGCAGGCATAAGTGACTATTTCCCTACTCTCTTTTGCAAACCCTGGCATGCCCAGGGTGGAGTTAGTGGTGGTTCTGTAGCACATAGCATCATGGGGATTCTGCGCCACAGCTCACAGGGAGCTCAGGATGGGCTGCCATAAATGAGAACAACAAAATGCTGGTCTGGGTCTTCACAGTAGCCTACAAACTGGAGGGAACAAAAGTGGCTTTAAAACACCTATCCCCTGGGCTCCACCTCCTGGTTTAGGTTCTGTAAAAGCTTATTTTATCAATGTTTTATTTAATCAAGCTTATTTTATGAAATTTGGGTCTTCACTGTACCTGACAATACCCCCTTTATTTATTTATTTTTAGTTGGGCCATCATAATGTTCATTGTTGGCAGACAATAAAATTATCTAAAACGTATGTGTGAGCTCTTTCTCTTCACCTATAAAACCAAAGGCCTCTTACTGGAGCTTAGGAAAACACTGCCAGCTAGCACTAGTAGTAGGCAGGTACCATATCCTCTCTCTTTGCCCATCACGAAAAGGCAGCATCATTCACTCATACACACGCGCACACACCAAGCCAGTACATGGCACTATTCCACCTATCATATCAATGTGGGTAAACCCAACTATCTGAAATTGGGGAAGGTGCCTTGCAGAATATAACTTGCTCAGCACAAACTGGGGGTGGGAAGAGAGGGGAAATCAACCTTTTGTAGTTGTTCATGATTCAGGCTCTCTTTATATTTGCTATCAGAACATGTGCAAAGCAGCATTCCTTTGTTTGGCCAAACTGCAAATATTTGCACAGCTCCTATGCAGCAGTTTACTACTGCCAGAAGCATGAGTAATCTGAAAGGTGGATGGAGTGGCATATGGGATCAGGTGGCTATGCGCTAAGACACATCAACCACACCCCCAACCCTTGGACCTACTCCAGAACAGCTCTCAATGTATTTGAGGACATCAAGAGGGTAAACAACATAATTTTGGGGAAGCTGCCAATGAGCTATATATCATTTAGCTGATTCTACATATTTGTAAGAGGTGACCTAAATTTGGTCCTAGCATATAAGTCCTTTGTAGACTTAAAGGTCCATAGGCTACTCATGTATTGTGACTTTTAGAGGAGCAGAATATTCACTGACTAAAATCTATATGGGAAAAGAGTTAGCTCAGGGTCATTTTACTTTAGAATCCAAATACTGTCAAAGGAAGATGCGATACATTTTTTCCTTAATGTCACACTGCCTGATACTGTGAAATAAATGGATTAAATTGCAGAACTCTATGGAAATACTGAGCATAAAGTTATGCATCTGCTACACTCCGAGGGACGACACAGCAGCCGGGTGTGTTCAGAAGAGATATAATTTCGGCATTGTATAATCTTAACATACCCACTGCAGAACCAGTCTGTTTGCTTTCTGAATCATAATATTATCTTGAAGGCCTATAACGAGCATCACCCTAAAGTTGTTTCCAGCCCTAATTTCCTGTCATACAACAACTAGCAAAAGCCAGGCTAAGATCTAGGAGAAATCCCATAAAGCACTCTTCCTATAATGGATATTACTGGATTATTCCAAAAGTGCACACATTGATTCCACTTGATGTTGCTTAGCAACTTTGGCAGCTGGAGCCACTGTGAACACTGCAGAATTATACTGTTGCTCAGCAGCCACAACCAGAGTTGGCTTTTAAGGGGGGAAGCCTGTGAAACCATTTTTTGCTGCCCCTTCCCCAAATGGACTGCAACCAGTATTTGTCCACCATGGTTGCACCACTATGCACAGGGACAGAGAATCTGGGGGAGTGATTGTGAGAGGATAATTTTGGGATACATCCCACATTTGTCTGATTCATTCTACTTCAAAACTTACTTTTACCATTCTGCTGCTACAGGACTAAAGATATTATCATTATTAATTTTTTTTTTAAAAGAAGAAACCTAAGATTCTCCTTACATTTCAAGGTCCTCCAGATCTGGGGCCCTATTTTCATCAACTTTAGGGGACCCACAGTCTGGCTTTTTCTGGAATAATACAGGGCAAGCAGGGAACTGTTCAGCCTGGAGCTACCATGGTCAGAAGGGAGAGACACGCAGGTCTCCTCAAGGTGCTCCAAGAAAGGCAATGGCTAGAGAGCACAGAGTGAGAGCCCTTGCTGATCCGCTAAAAGGAAACACAGGTGCAGTTGCCCTAAACTGTAACACAAGTGAACATAAACTTCAAGTGCTGTGCTGTAGCTAAGAGGGCTAATGAAATTCTTGGATGTAAAAGTAGAAGAAGGAGGAGGAGAAAGATGGTATTACCTCTGTATATGGCATTAGTGAGATCCTGATGGATACAGTATCCAGTGCTGCTGGCCATAATTTAAAATGGGTGTTGAAAAAAATGGAAAATTCAGGAGAGAGCTGCAAAATGATTTTAGGTCGGAAAAAACTGCTTTATAGCAACAGATTTAAGAAGCTCAATCTGTTCAGTCGATCCAAGAGGAGGTTATGAATTAAGAGGTGATTTGATCACAATCTACAAATACTTACATGGGGAAGAGATTTCTGGTAGGTTTTAATCTATCAGAAAAAGGCAGAATGAGATCCAATGGTTGGAAGCTGAAGCTGGACAAATTCCAACGAGTAATAAGGTATGCATTTTAAAATAATAATAGTAATTAGCCATTGGAACAGCTTTGTGCTAGATTCTCCATCACCTGAAGTCTTTAAATCAAGACTGAATACCTTTCTTAAGGATATGCTATAGCTCAAATAGAAGTTATATGCAGAAACTACTGGGTGAGATTCTTTGGCATGTTTTATGCAAGAGGTACGACTACATAATCATAATGGTTCTATTTGATGTTAAAATCTATTAATGACATTTCGCTGATGCATGTAAGTCTGCGTATATATGTTTTTACATTTGCCTTGTGTGCTGTGAAGTTCTTTTTTTTCTGAATATTGTGACTCCATAACTTACGTTTGTTTCCAGCTTTTTTACTGAATTTCCAGAGTGCTTGCTAAGACTAAGGAACCCTCTGATTATGATTCTGCTTCTATCTGTTTTGATTTCAAAGCGTGGGCTGTGAATATGCTATCGTGATTTACTGAGATCACTGATTAAACTGGAGAACCAAATGGATTATATTATTAGATTTTGACATGGGGTAAAATTTTCAAAAGTACTCAAGTGACTTCCAATGGGACTTAAGCTCCCAAGTCATCGGGCTCTTAAAAATTTTACTCATGGTCTTATTGTTATGAAGTAGCTAGATACTGTAGTGACATGTTTAATACACAACCATAAGATAAACAAACAAATGCTTGGTTCCACATATCACCTTCATAAGTGGTTTTAGAAAATAGCAAACAGCATTTATGGGAAGTACAGAATACAATTTAGCAGCCACTTGATTCTTAATTAAAGTGACGCTTACAGGCATTGCACAAATTGTCCTTTCCCCCAAAGATCTTACAATCTCTAAACAGACATGACAGACCAAGAGTAGGAAAGGAAACGGAGACAGAGAGAGGTATGGTGACTTTACCCAGGTCACATGAGTGGCAGAGTTAGGATTAGAACACTGCTCTCCTGAGTCTTATTCCAATTCACTAGCCTTTCTATTTCAAAATTTCTTAATCTTTTTAAAAATCGCCCAAGATATTGCTTTTGAGTGAGTAAAAAGCATCTATGTACTCAGAACATTGTCCTGTTCCCTGATGAAAGACGGCTATGCTAATTAATAGTGAATTCTAGACCTGGAATAATATTTCCCAGGTTGAAAAAACTGTGCCCCATTTCAGCCTTTAGTAATACCAAATAGTCCCATGGCAATATAGGATGAAAGTTGATCTGGAAGCCTCTAGGATTTTCCGCCTGATTGTGTGGCACCATGACTGGGGCAGAGTATCCAGGTTTCATGATTGCTTGTGTCCATTCCATATTAATTTAAGAAAATACCTCACACCCAGTTATATCATTAGACAACTATGATTACATAATTAGGTACACAGTCAAAGTGCCTGTTACGGTGGGTGTCACCATATTTTAGACACACGACACTGGGTAGGAAATGAAGGAACTGAATTCCTAAACCTAGCTGAGGCAGAGGCTGGAAGGACATTGCTCTGACTTTGTGAGGGTGGGGCTGGGAGAGAGCACGCATGAATGCTGGGAGGCAAAGATCTGAGTTGATGGGCACGGTTGCTGACTTCTGGGCCATACTGAAGGGGCATTTTCTCCCCCAAACTACAGCAATAGGGAAAGTGGGACAAAATCCACAGACAGCCAAAGATGGTCTCAGTTATCTGCTGGCAGAAGGGGAAGGATAAGCTGCTGCTATTTGGCTCACCAGATCACTAAAGCCACATACAGAGAGGGGAGACCACACTGTCAAAGCCACACATGGAACAGTGCCAGGAATCTTTCATCTCCTGCCTAGCTCCAGCTTCCTTCTCCTCCCTACTGCTCCCCTGGCAGCAGCAGCAGCTGTAGAGTTGACCTACTTCCTCTGCCCTCTCTGCTCCCTCCTTCTTCCCAGAGACAGGCAGAGAGAAAAGAAAAGAAAAGCTCCAGGGGTTGCCAGTAAGTTGAGTCTGGTGATATTGTGACAGCTGTGGAGAAGGACAGACAGGGAGCAAGGGCTACTTGGAAAATGAATGATTCCTTTCCCCTCCCTCTGAAGCTGTGGAGGAACAGCCTGATCCAGCTGCCAACAGTTGCCTCTCCCTGCTTGTGGCTGGCAGCCATGTTTCATCTTTTAATTTCTGCCCCCCTCCCACCCGCCCCGAGGCTGCAGTGGCAAAGCAGAATTGCTGGGCTGTGGGACTACTCTCAATTCCTCCCTTGCCCTTCCCTATCACTCCCATGCCAGGGCCATGGAATCAGTGGAGATGGTTCTTTGGCTCCTACAGAAGGTCTCTTGCACTGGGGTATTCACTTGGGGACCTTAGGTTTTTTTTGTGCTGCTCACAGTACACGTAGGAATTCCTTTGATGGTGTACGTCCCCTCCAGAACCCATCCAGCACCCTCAAAAGCAGACAATTTAGCCAGAAACTTCCTTTCAATGAGAGGAACTTAAAGTAGCTACCAAGAGAAGGAAGCTCATACTAACTTATGAGGTCAGAGTTATGGAAGAGAATGACAAGGGAGCCACTCGATCAGTGGCTGAGGATAAACGTTGTTTTAAAACACCACAACCTACCAACTCTCAACAGAGTGGCCTGACAGAGAAACAATATTCTCTTTTCTGAAAGTGCACTGGTGCTCTTAATATCTGAGGGCAGAGCACCAAAACAGGTCCCTCATCCCAACAGGATAAGTGCCTCTCAAACTCAGATGTTAACAGTCAGACCATGACTTTGGTACAGTGTCCAATCCAAGTGCAAACAATAGCTCAACAGAATGACCACCAGCTCTGTCAGAGCTGAGCTAGTAACCCAACTGGGATAGTTTACTAGTCATCATGACCTTATTCTAAAGACTCACCTTTCACACTGATGTTAAAATCAACTGGAAGAATATTTTATGAACTGAAGCTTGGCAATCAGCAAGAAAGTTTTTTAATCTTGCCCATTATCAAAAAGAGTATATTTTACAATAATTATACTTAGCACTAATAATAACACCTTTCACACAAGGCTCTCCAGTGAATTACAAAGAGGGATAATAATGCTTACCAACAGAAGGGGGAACTGATGCACAGAGAGGCCGAGTGACTTGTCCAAGGTTACACAGCACATGAGGGTACAAGTCAGGAACTCAGGGCTAACTCCCTGTTCCCTGAATATCATTGCAGAGGGAAAACTGCTACTGACTCCATCCAAGGTAGTCATCTTGGGATAGCAGAGCATGTGCTGCAGGGAACAAGTCCTGTAGCAGTGGTCTTCCTAAAGTGGCCATATTGTATCAGTTCTTCACAGAGAGTCCCCTTCATATTTTAAGGCTGAAGGAACAAAATAGACTGCTTGTGATGGCTCTTAAGAGTAGGCCAGGAAGAAGAGCCTGACCACAGCAACATCACACAGAGGCCATTAAGCAGTACAGAGAAGGAAGGGAGGGAGAGAAGCAGCTGGCATTAAGCCACTTTTAATTATCTTATTTCACATGGAAAATGATTAATACTATTGGTGTCTCCTCAGTATAAATATTATTAAATAACATTAGTGTTTAAAAAGAAAAGGAGTACTTGTGGCACCTTAGAGACTAACCAATTTATTTGAGCATAAGCTTTCGTGAGCTACAGCTCACTTCATTGGATGCATACCGTGGAAAATACAGAAGATGTTTTTATACACACAAACCATGAAAAAATGGGTCTTTATCACTACAAAAGGTTTTCTCTCCCCCCACCCCACTCTCCTGCTGGTAATAGCTTATCTAAAGTGATCACTCTCCTTACAATGTGTATGATAATCAAGGTCGGCCATTTCCAGCACAAATCCAGGGTTTAACAAGAACGTCTGAGGAACAGGGGCGGGGGGGGCGGGGTAGGAAAAAACAAGGGGAAATAGGTTACCTTGCATAATGACTTAGCCACAGAGGGAGTGGCTTGTTTTTTCCCCTTGTTTTTTCCTACCGCCCTCCCTCCCCCCGCCCGTTCCTCACACGTTCTTGTTAAACCCTGGATTTGTGCTGGAAATGGCCCACCTTGATTATCACACACATTGTAAGGAGAAAAGGAGTACTTGTGGCACCTTAGAGACTAACCAATTTATTTGAGCATATTTGTAAGGAGAGTGATCATTTTAGATAAGCTATTACCAGCAGGAGAGTGGGGTGGGGGAGGGAGGAGAGAAAACCTTTTGTAGTGATAAACACCCATTTTTTCATGGTTTGTGTGTATAAAAACATCTTCTGTATTTTCCACAGTATGCATCCGATGAAGTAAGCTGTAGCTCACGAAAGCTTATGCTCAGATAAATTGGTTAGTCTCTAAGGTGCCACAAGTACTCCTTTTCTTTTTGCGAATACAGACTAACACCGCTGTTACTCTGAAACCTGTCATTAGTGTTTAAAACTAATGTGCAAATTATGCACCTAGATTTTTGTCTTGATTGCTGTGGTACAACTCAATATTAGCAAGCAGGTACTAGGTGAATTCAAAATATCAAGAAAAAGAAAGTCACTTAAACACAAAACCTGAAGTAATTGTTATGACCTAGTGAACAAGACTGGTTGCTAAATACATTATCACTTCCTAAGATGAAGCATTGCTTCAGGTTTGTTCATGTGGTGGTGGCTTTTTTTAAAAAGGTGATCTCATCACATGGTAATGGATAGTGGCCCCAGGTCCCACTGTAGTTGTTGAAGATAAGTAACTAAGCCAGTCGCTGTTATCACAGATGGCACAAGTCTTCATCCTTTAGACAGACATAAGGCCTAATCAGCTTCTCCTAATGACAGATTTAAATTCATAGCACATTACCTTGCCCCCTTGGGTCTGGCACTATTTATATTTATGTTATCATTTTCCAGTAATATAAACACACTGCTGGGTAGTGAGAAAGTATCTAGTGTCAGAAGCTCACTCTTCTTTAAAGTTGTATTTTTCCATAAGGATTTCACTACGGTTAGTACACACATCGGGCCTGCCTAAGATTAGCTGTGCTGTAACTCAAACTTGTGTTTGCTTTGGGGAGAATGCCCCAGAGATTGGAAACCTTATTCAGCAAAAGTTTGGGGCAAAGTTTAGTTGTATGTACTGGATTTAAGTTTTTTAAGCAGGAACAGTAAAGTTGAGCGAAAGGTTGGAAAGAAAACCTTCAAAATATGAATAAAAAGTCACAATATTTTTTCCTGAGTCTGCAAACAGGCTGGAACAACTGCTCTTAGAGGTGTGAACATCCCCACACCCATTAATCTCAATGGGGCAGTGACTCTACAGTCCAATGAAGTTGCTTTAAAATGCTATATTAACTATTTAACTGCTGGCCATTTTAGTGGACAAAATGGGAAAGAGGAGGACAGCAGTCCATGGGAAATGGAATTGGTGCAGGAAAGGAAAGACAGAGATGGGGTATGAGGGAGAAGAGAGGCAAAAAGAAAAAGGAGAGAAACTTAGAAGAAGAAAGGTGCAGGAACAGAAACAGAGGACAAAAATAAAACTAGTATAAGTGAGATGAATCAGGACTTATTCTGTGCATGAGTAAACTCTTTCAAGGCATAATTAATAAAATCTAATAAATATGAAAAGGAATAATATTGCTCTTCGAAAGATCTGGGGGCCCTATGGATAGGATGAAATGTTTAATCTAAAATATGAGAATATAACTTGCCAAATATACCAGGATTGTAGGGTACACTGAAGAAATCTCATGTTATTCTTTATTGCAAGGCTTAGTACCACTTTCTGAAACTATTGCCTCTTCTTTATATTAATAAAAAATGTCTAATGTTGCTGTGATTAGAATATTGGCTTTGGGCTGGTAATTCTACTTGTAAAGGGTATTTACAGAGTACAATTAAACAGATTTTGAAGCTAGTTTGATTAGAATGTCATCACTGGTGAAAATAACCTGATGCCTACCTTCCCTCAATAGTCTTGCCATGTAAATGGCAGAATGGATCAAGCTCCTGCAAAAGAAATGGAAAGAAAATGTTTTACACCATGAATTTAAAAAGCCACAACATGGTGAGTTTTTCTTCTGGATTCAGTAAAACTGGGTAATACTCCAGATTTGTGGTTAACAGCAGCTCTTTTTCATAAAGAAGGTGGTTGTGTGTTATCTTCCCGTTTTCAGTTAGGAATTGCATGGAAACTATGAGTAATAGTCTGGGTGTTTCACAGACAACTTGTTTCAATAGCAAGTAAAGATAATTGCTATCATTTTAGTTTCTCAAATATTTTATATAATGGCAACACAAAGTATTTCACTCTAGGATATATTAACCAGAAGCCATTTTTTAAAACAATGACGACAAGAGTGGGATAACATGCCAATTACATTAATTTGGGATAATGCTGCAGAAAATTTTGTGCGATAGATAGATGCGACTCCCCAGTGCCAACCTATCTTGCAAGTAAAATAACATTAAAAGGTAGGCATAAAAAACCCACTGTGATAGATATGGCAATTTCCTGCAATATCTTGGAGACATCTTACTGTATTAAATGTATGTGTAGGCCAGTGATTGTATGTAATTCCATGGGGAAGGGTGCCCTCAGCCCTCCAGGAACTAAGAACAGTTGGGGGTGATTAGGAAAATTCACCCAGTTTGTAACACTCCAGAGAGATACCACGACTTAGAGAGGCTTGCATATACTGGTTCAAACTGGATTCTCCAGAGACCAACAAAGGAAGGACTTTTGGATAAATAGCCTAAATGTAAATAGACTCCGGGCCTTCTTTCTGATCCAACCAACCATCAGGATCTTCTGTCTAAGAGGGGCCTCAATCCTTCCTGAGAAGGATTGGAAGGACTTTGGCCCCGTAAATCTGGTGGGTGACCTTTGGGAAGCTTTTAGCATGCAGATAGGAACTTCCATTGTTTTTATAGGTTTGCTCTGTAATGCTTTCACCTTAAGAATAAATGTACTTGCTTAGAAAAAGCTGTGTGGCATCTTATAACTGTGGGCAATTACATAGTTTATACCCGTGTCATAAATATAAAGGGAAGGGTAAACCCCTTTGAAATCCCTCCTGGCCAGGGGAAAGCCTCTCACCTGTAAAGGGTTAAGAAGCTAAAGGTAACCTCGCTGGCACCTGACCAAAATGACCAATGAGGAGACAAGATACTTTCAAAAGCTGGGAGGAGGGAGAGAAACAAAGGGTCTGTGTCTGTCTGTAGTCGTCTTGGCCAGGGACAGAACAGGAATGGAGTCTTAGAACTTTTAGTAAGTAATCTAGCTAGGTATGTGTTAGATTATGATTTCTTTAAATGGCTGAGAAAAGAATTGTGCTGAATAGAATAACTATTTCTGTCTGTGTATCTTTTTTGTAACTTAAGGTTTTGCCTAGAGGGGTTCTCTATGTTTTTGAATCTAATTACCCTGTAAGATATCTACCATCCTGATTTTACAGGGGGGATTTCTTTATTTCTATTTACTTCTATTTTTTTATTAAAAGTCTTCTTGTAAAACACTGAATGCTTTTTCATTGTTCTCAGATCCAAGGGTTTGGGTCTGTGGTCACCTATGCAAATTGGTGAGGCTTTTTATCCAACATTTCCCAGGAAAGGGGGGGTGCAAGTGTTGGGAGGATTGTTCATTGTTCTTAAGATCCAAGGGTCTGGGTCTGTAGTCACCTAGGCAAATTGGTGAGGCTTTTTACCAAACCTTGTCCAGGAAGTGGGGTGCAAGGTTTTGGGAAGTATTTTGGGGGGAAGGACGCGTCCAAACAGCTCTTCCCCAGTAACCAGTATTAGTTTGGTGGTGGTAGCGGCCAGTCCAAGGATAACGGGGGTAATATTTTGTACCTTGGGGAAGTTTTGACCTAAGCTGGTAAAGATAAGCTTAGGAGGTTTTTCATGCAGGTCCCCACATCTGTACCCTAGAGTTCAGAGTGGGGGAGGAACCATGACATGGTGGCACAGTGGTGGGATTAACCTGAAATCATTTTGAGATCCAGTTGAGATTTTTTGAACTAGAAATACAGATTTTAAAAAGGAATTTTTAGGAAGTCCAGAAAGCAGCTTTGAAACTGAAAACAGCTTGGTTTCTCTCTGCTTTGTGGCCAAGCAGAGACAAAAGGGGATTATCTTGTGAATTGCAGGTTTTCTTTGCCTGGAGGCAGGGTACTTAACTCCTGCAGGGAAATTCACAGTCTTCCAACCCAGAGGTTTTTTTTTCTTTTCTTCCTAAAAGTAAATAGGGGGTGTGTGCTCTACCCATTTGCCTGGAGACAAAAGTGGCAGGGTTTTTTTTAGGATTTTGATTTTTTTTTGTTTTACAAGGAGCACAGGTTTGAAAAGAAATTTTTTTTTCTTTGGGCTGGGTAAGCAGGTTTCCAAGTAGTTGGAGGTTTTTTGCTTTAATTTGGGCCCAGAGCAGAGACAAGGGAATTGTCTTTTTCTGTAGGCTGACAATCACTATCAGAGAATAGGTATTCTATTCCAGCACAGCAAAATTTTACAGCCAAGTTTTGTTTGTTTATTTCTAAACCTCGGGTGTAAAGTTAGTTAAAAACAGAGAGGTTAGAATGGCCAAATCCTCGGCTCGACTACAGCTGGAATTAGCCAAATTTCAGGCTGAGGAAAAACAAAGGGAACATGAAAGACAGATAGAACTCATGCGGCTGGAGAAGGAGGTACAGGAGGCTGCCCACAAGAGGGAAATGGAGGCAAGGAAGCATGTGGAGGAGATGGAGAGGATAAAGGCCCAGCAGAATATACCAACAAACCCTAGCAATCCTTCTCCAGGTACCACTTCCCATCCCAGAAAGTTCCCCACCTACAAGGCAGGTGATGATACTGAGGCCTTCTTAGAAAACTTCGAAAGGGCCTGCCTTGGGTACAACATCTCTACTGACCAATACATGGTAGAGCTGAGGCCGCAGCTCAGTGGACCCTTAGCTGAGGTGGCAGCTGAAATGCCTAAAGAACATATGAACAAGTATGAACTGTTTAAATCCAAGGCGAGAGTCAGAATGGGGATAACACCCGAGCAGTCTCGTCGGAGGTTCCGAGCCCTAAGGTGGAAACCAGACATGTCATTTACCCGACATGCCTACCACATTGTGAAACATTGGGATGCCTGGATATCAGGAGCAAGTGTTGAATCTCCAGTAAATTTGCCCTTCCTAATGCAAATGGAACAATTCTTAGAGGGTGTTCCTGAGGAAATAGAAAGATACATCCTAGATGGGAAACCCAAAACTGTAATCGAGGCAGGAGAGATTGGAGCCAGATGGGTGGAGGTGGCAGAGAAGAAGAAAACTGGTCGCAGTTGGAGCGGAGACCAGAAGGGACCACCCCAGACCACACCCTATTACCGGGGGCCGCCCAAAGCCCCACCTACCTCCCAAAGAACCCTCCAGACCCCTTATCGTCCCACCACCCCGTTCTCCAGCAACCCACCTCGCCCCCGTGACCCGTCAGCTGGACGATGTTTTAAATGTAACGAGCTGGGGCATGTAAAGGCCAACTGCCCCAAGAACCCCAACAGATTACAGTTCATTGCACCGGAATCACACCAGAGGTCCACAGGCCCAGATACCTCCCAGATACCCTTGGAGCGGAGGGAAACTGTGAGTGTGGGCGGGAAGAAGGTCACCGCGTGGAGGGACACGGGAGCACAAGTGTCAGCTATCCATGCTTCCTTAGTGGACCCCAATTTAATCAACCCAGAGATCCAAGTGACGATTCAACCCTTCAAGTCCAACTCTTTCAATTTGCCTACAGCCAAGTTGCCTGTCCAGTACAAGGGCTGGTCAGGAATGTGGACTTTTGCAGTCTATGATGATTATCCCATCCCCATGCTGTTGGGGGAAGACTTGGCCAATCACGTGAAGCGGGCCAAGAGGGTGGGAACGGTCACCCGCAGCCAGGCTAAACAAGCCGTGGGGCCTAGCTCTGTTCCGGAAACTTCTATCAGGGCCCGGTCAGAGGTGATGGACCCGGACCCCAGGCCAATGTCTGCAACAGCAGTAGTGGATCCAGTCCCAGAGACCCAGACGGAACCAGTCCCAGAACCGGAACCAGCCAAACAACCAACACCAGACCCCGTGCCAGCACTGAATCCAGTACTTGCAACCTCAACACCAGAGGGCCCCACCGAACCTGAACTGGCAGCAGCCGATAACCCTACACAAGAGGCTCAGCCGGAGCCTGAATCCCAACATAGTGCACCAGCGGAGAGCGGTTCACAGTCAACAGAAACAGCTCCATCCCCTATATCGCTTCCAGAGGGACCAAGCCTATGTCCCCAATCCAATGAGGAACTGATGTCTCCAGCATCAAGGGAACAGTTCCAGACCGAACAGGAAGCAGATGAAAGCCTCCAGAGAGCGTGGACGGCGGCACGGAGCAACCCACCGCCTCTCAGCTCTTCTAATCGATCCAGGTTTGTTGTAGAAAGAGGACTTTTATACAAGGAAACTCTTTCTGGGGGACACCAGGAAGACGGGCATCCTCAGAGACAGTTGGTAGTTCCAACTAAATACCGGGCCAAGCTCTTGAGCTTAGCCCATGATCACCCTAGTGGCCATGCTGGGGTGAACAGGACCAAAGACCGTTTGGGGGGGTCATTCCACTGGGAGGGAATGGGCAAGGATGTTTCTACCTATGTCCAGTCTTGTGAGGTGTGCCAAAGAGTGGGAAAACCCCAAGACCAGGTCAAAGCCCCTCTCCAGCCACTCCCCATCATTGAAGTTCCATTTCAGCGAGTAGCTGTGGATATTCTGGGTCCTTTTCCGAAAAAGACACCCAGAGGAAAGCAGTACATACTGACTTTCATGGATTTTGCCACCCGATGGCCAGAAGCAGTAGCTCTAAGCAACACCAGGGCTAAAAGTGTGTGCCAGGCACTAGCAGACATTTTTGCCAGAGTAGGTTGGCCCTCCGACATCCTCACAGATGCAGGGACTAATTTCCTGGCAGGAACTATGAAAAACCTTTGGGAAGCTCATGGGGTAAATCACTTGGTTGCCACTCCTTACCACCATCAAACAAATGGCATGGTGGAGAAGTTTAATGGAACTTTGGGGGCCATGATACGTAAATTCGTAAATGAGCACTCCAATGATTGGGACCTAGTATTGCAGCAGTTGCTCTTTGCCTACAGAGCTGTACCACATCCCAGTTTAGGGTTTTCCCCATTTGAACTTGTATATGGCCGTGAGGTTAAGGGGCCATTGCAGTTGGTGAAGCAGCAATGGGAGGGATTTACACCTTCTCCAGGAACTAACATTCTGGACTTTGTAACCAACCTACAAAACACCCTCCGAACCTCTTTAGCCCTTGCTAGAGAAAACTTACAGGATGCTCAAAAAGAGCAAAAAGCCTGGTATGATAAACATGCCAGAGAGCGTTCCTTCAAAGTAGGAGACCAGGTCATGGTCTTAAAGGCGCTCCAGGCCCATAAAATGGAAGCATCGTGGGAAGGGCCATTCGTGGTCCAGGAGCGCCTGGGAGCTGTTAATTATCTCATAGCATTCCCCACCTCCAACCGAAAGCCTAAGGTGTATCATATTAATTCTCTAAAGCCCTTTTATTCCAGAGAATTAAAGGTTTGTCAGTTTACAGCCCAGGGAGGAGATGACACTGAGTGGCCTGAAGGTGTCTATTACGAAGGGAAATGTGCTGGTGGTGTGGAAGAGGTGAACCTCTCCATGACCCTTGGGCGTATGCAGCGACAGCAGATCCAGGAGCTGTGCACTAGCTACGCGCCAACGTTCTCAGCCACCCCAGGACTGACTGAACGGGCATACCACTCCATTGACACAGGTAATGCTCACCCAATTAGGGTCCACCCTTACCGGGTGTCTCCTCAAGCTAAAACTGCTATAGAACGGGAGATCCAGGATATGTTACAGATGGGTGTAATCCGCCCCTCTGAAAGTGCATGGGCATCTCCAGTGGTTCTAGTTCCCAAACCAGATGGGGAAATACGTTTTTGCGTGGACTACCGTAAGCTAAATGCTGTAACTCGCCCAGACAACTATCCAATGCCACGCACTGATGAACTATTAGAGAAACTGGGACGGGCCCAGTTCATCTCTACCTTGGACTTAACCAAGGGGTACTGGCAGGTACCGCTAGATGAATCTGCCAAGGAAAGGTCAGCCTTCATCACACATCTCGGGCTGTATGAATTTAATGTACTCCCTTTCGGGCTGCGAAATGCACCCGCCACTTTCCAAAGACTTGTAGATGGTCTCCTAGCGGGATTAGGAGAATATGCAGTCGCCTACCTTGACGATGTGGCCATATTTTCGGATTCCTGGGCAGACCACCTGGAACATCTAC
Source organism: Lepidochelys olivacea (assembly GCF_965140295.1). Classification (NCBI taxonomy): domain Eukaryota; kingdom Metazoa; phylum Chordata; order Testudines; family Cheloniidae; genus Lepidochelys; species Lepidochelys olivacea. The sequence continues at coordinate 107,364,964 of NC_140417.1, forward strand.
AAAAAGTCCTTGAGCGCATAAGGGAGGCAGGACTAACTGTTAAGGCTAAGAAGTGTCAAATAGGCCTAAACAGAGTGACTTACCTTGGACACCAGGTGGGTCAAGGAACTATCAGCCCCCTACAGGCCAAAGTGGATGCTATCCAAAAGTGGCCTGTCCCAAAGTCAAAGAAACAGGTTCAATCCTTCTTAGGCTTGGCCGGTTATTACAGACGATTTGTACCGCACTACAGCCAAATCGCTGCCCCACTGACAGACCTAACCAAAAAGAAACAGCCAAATGCTGTTCAGTGGACCGGAAAGTGTCAGAAGGCCTTTAAGAAGCTTAAAGCGACACTCATGTCTGACCCTGTACTAAGGGCCCCAGACTTTGACAAACCGTTCCTAGTAACCACAGATGCATCCGAGCGTGGTGTGGGAGCAGTTTTAATGCAGAAAGGACCTGATCAAGAATTCCACCCTGTAGTGTTTCTCAGCAAAAAACTGTCTGAGAGGGAAAGCAACTGGTCAGTCACTGAAAAAGAATGTTATGCCATTGTCTACGCGCTGGAAAAGCTACGCCCATATGTTCGGGGAAGGCGTTTCCACCTGCAAACCGTCCATGCTGCACTAAAGTGGCTTCACACCGTCAAAGAAACTAACAAAAAACTTCTTCGGTGGAGTTTAGCTCTCCAAGATTTTGATTTCGACATCCAACATATCTCAGGAGCTTCTAACAAAGTGGCTGATGCACTCTCCCGTGAAAGTTTCCCAGAATCAACTGGTTAAAATCGTCCTTGAGATGTGGAAAATATTGTTAGTCTTTATGTACTTGGTAGTATATTTAGAGATGCATGTGTCTTATTAACTCTGTTTTCCTAGAGCTCCAGGAAGAAATCCCAGCCAGTGTTTCACCCTAGCTGAGATTTGGGGGGCGTGTCATAAATATAAAGGGAAGGGTAAACCCCTTTGAAATCCCTCCTGGCCAGGGGAAAGCCTCTCACCTGTAAAGGGTTAAGAAGCTAAAGGTAACCTCGCTGGCACCTGACCAAAATGACCAATGAAGAGACAAGATACTTTCAAAAGCTGGGAGGAGGGAGAGAAACAAAGGGTCTGTGTCTGTCTGTAGTCGTCTTGGCCAGGGACAGAACAGGAATGGAGTCTTAGAACTTTTAGTAAGTAATCTAGCTAGGTATGTGTTAGATTATGATTTCTTTAAATGGCTGAGAAAAGAATTGTGCTGAATAGAATAACTATTTCTGTCTGTGTATCTTTTTTGTAACTTAAGGTTTTGCCTAGAGGGGTTCTCTATGTTTTTGAATCTAATTACCCTGTAAGATATCTACCATCCTGATTTTACAGGGGGGATTTCTTTATTTCTATTTACTTCTATTTTTTTATTAAAAGTCTTCTTGTAAAACACTGAATGCTTTTTCATTGTTCTCAGATCCAAGGGTTTGGGTCTGTGGTCACCTATGCAAATTGGTGAGGCTTTTTATCCAACATTTCCCAGGAAAGGGGGGGTGCAAGTGTTGGGAGGATTGTTCATTGTTCTTAAGATCCAAGGGTCTGGGTCTGTAGTCACCTAGGCAAATTGGTGAGGCTTTTTACCAAACCTTGTCCAGGAAGTGGGGTGCAAGGTTTTGGGAAGTATTTTGGGGGGAAGGACGCGTCCAAACAGCTCTTCCCCAGTAACCAGTATTAGTTTGGTGGTGGTAGCGGCCAGTCCAAGGATAACGGGGGTAATATTTTGTACCTTGGGGAAGTTTTGACCTAAGCTGGTAAAGATAAGCTTAGGAGGTTTTTCATGCAGGTCCCCACATCTGTACCCTAGAGTTCAGAGTGGGGGAGGAACCATGACATGGTGGCACAGTGGTGGGATTAACCTGAAATCATTTTGAGATCCAGTTGAGATTTTTTGAACTAGAAATACAGATTTTAAAAAGGAATTTTTAGGAAGTCCAGAAAGCAGCTTTGAAACTGAAAACAGCTTGGTTTCTCTCTGCTTTGTGGCCAAGCAGAGACAAAAGGGGATTATCTTGTGAATTGCAGGTTTTCTTTGCCTGGAGGCAGGGTACTTAACTCCTGCAGGGAAATTCACAGTCTTCCAACCCAGAGGTTTTTTTTTCTTTTCTTCCTAAAAGTAAATAGGGGGTGTGTGCTCTACCCATTTGCCTGGAGACAAAAGTGGCAGGGTTTTTTTTAGGATTTTGATTTTTTTTTGTTTTACAAGGAGCACAGGTTTGAAAAGAAATTTTTTTTTCTTTGGGCTGGGTAAGCAGGTTTCCAAGTAGTTGGAGGTTTTTTGCTTTAATTTGGGCCCAGAGCAGAGACAAGGGAATTGTCTTTTTCTGTAGGCTGACAATCACTATCAGAGAATAGGTATTCTATTCCAGCACAGCAAAATTTTACAGCCAAGTTTTGTTTGTTTATTTCTAAACCTCGGGTGTAAAGTTAGTTAAAAACAGAGAGGTTAGAATGGCCAAATCCTCGGCTCGACTACAGCTGGAATTAGCCAAATTTCAGGCTGAGGAAAAACAAAGGGAACATGAAAGACAGATAGAACTCATGCGGCTGGAGAAGGAGGTACAGGAGGCTGCCCACAAGAGGGAAATGGAGGCAAGGAAGCATGTGGAGGAGATGGAGAGGATAAAGGCCCAGCAGAATATACCAACAAACCCTAGCAATCCTTCTCCAGGTACCACTTCCCATCCCAGAAAGTTCCCCACCTACAAGGCAGGTGATGATACTGAGGCCTTCTTAGAAAACTTCGAAAGGGCCTGCCTTGGGTACAACATCTCTACTGACCAATACATGGTAGAGCTGAGGCCGCAGCTCAGTGGACCCTTAGCTGAGGTGGCAGCTGAAATGCCTAAAGAACATATGAACAAGTATGAACTGTTTAAATCCAAGGCGAGAGTCAGAATGGGGATAACACCCGAGCAGTCTCGTCGGAGGTTCCGAGCCCTAAGGTGGAAACCAGACATGTCATTTACCCGACATGCCTACCACATTGTGAAACATTGGGATGCCTGGATATCAGGAGCAAGTGTTGAATCTCCAGTAAATTTGCCCTTCCTAATGCAAATGGAACAATTCTTAGAGGGTGTTCCTGAGGAAATAGAAAGATACATCCTAGATGGGAAACCCAAAACTGTAATCGAGGCAGGAGAGATTGGAGCCAGATGGGTGGAGGTGGCAGAGAAGAAGAAAACTGGTCGCAGTTGGAGCGGAGACCAGAAGGGACCACCCCAGACCACACCCTATTACCGGGGGCCGCCCAAAGCCCCACCTACCTCCCAAAGAACCCTCCAGACCCCTTATCGTCCCACCACCCCGTTCTCCAGCAACCCACCTCGCCCCCGTGACCCGTCAGCTGGACGATGTTTTAAATGTAACGAGCTGGGGCATGTAAAGGCCAACTGCCCCAAGAACCCCAACAGATTACAGTTCATTGCACCGGAATCACACCAGAGGTCCACAGGCCCAGATACCTCCCAGATACCCTTGGAGCGGAGGGAAACTGTGAGTGTGGGCGGGAAGAAGGTCACCGCGTGGAGGGACACGGGAGCACAAGTGTCAGCTATCCATGCTTCCTTAGTGGACCCCAATTTAATCAACCCAGAGATCCAAGTGACGATTCAACCCTTCAAGTCCAACTCTTTCAATTTGCCTACAGCCAAGTTGCCTGTCCAGTACAAGGGCTGGTCAGGAATGTGGACTTTTGCAGTCTATGATGATTATCCCATCCCCATGCTGTTGGGGGAAGACTTGGCCAATCACGTGAAGCGGGCCAAGAGGGTGGGAACGGTCACCCGCAGCCAGGCTAAACAAGCCGTGGGGCCTAGCTCTGTTCCGGAAACTTCTATCAGGGCCCGGTCAGAGGTGATGGACCCGGACCCCAGGCCAATGTCTGCAACAGCAGTAGTGGATCCAGTCCCAGAGACCCAGACGGAACCAGTCCCAGAACCGGAACCAGCCAAACAACCAACACCAGACCCCGTGCCAGCACTGAATCCAGTACTTGCAACCTCAACACCAGAGGGCCCCACCGAACCTGAACTGGCAGCAGCCGATAACCCTACACAAGAGGCTCAGCCGGAGCCTGAATCCCAACATAGTGCACCAGCGGAGAGCGGTTCACAGTCAACAGAAACAGCTCCATCCCCTATATCGCTTCCAGAGGGACCAAGCCTATGTCCCCAATCCAATGAGGAACTGATGTCTCCAGCATCAAGGGAACAGTTCCAGACCGAACAGGAAGCAGATGAAAGCCTCCAGAGAGCGTGGACGGCGGCACGGAGCAACCCACCGCCTCTCAGCTCTTCTAATCGATCCAGGTTTGTTGTAGAAAGAGGACTTTTATACAAGGAAACTCTTTCTGGGGGACACCAGGAAGACGGGCATCCTCAGAGACAGTTGGTAGTTCCAACTAAATACCGGGCCAAGCTCTTGAGCTTAGCCCATGATCACCCTAGTGGCCATGCTGGGGTGAACAGGACCAAAGACCGTTTGGGGGGGTCATTCCACTGGGAGGGAATGGGCAAGGATGTTTCTACCTATGTCCAGTCTTGTGAGGTGTGCCAAAGAGTGGGAAAACCCCAAGACCAGGTCAAAGCCCCTCTCCAGCCACTCCCCATCATTGAAGTTCCATTTCAGCGAGTAGCTGTGGATATTCTGGGTCCTTTTCCGAAAAAGACACCCAGAGGAAAGCAGTACATACTGACTTTCATGGATTTTGCCACCCGATGGCCAGAAGCAGTAGCTCTAAGCAACACCAGGGCTAAAAGTGTGTGCCAGGCACTAGCAGACATTTTTGCCAGAGTAGGTTGGCCCTCCGACATCCTCACAGATGCAGGGACTAATTTCCTGGCAGGAACTATGAAAAACCTTTGGGAAGCTCATGGGGTAAATCACTTGGTTGCCACTCCTTACCACCATCAAACAAATGGCATGGTGGAGAAGTTTAATGGAACTTTGGGGGCCATGATACGTAAATTCGTAAATGAGCACTCCAATGATTGGGACCTAGTATTGCAGCAGTTGCTCTTTGCCTACAGAGCTGTACCACATCCCAGTTTAGGGTTTTCCCCATTTGAACTTGTATATGGCCGTGAGGTTAAGGGGCCATTGCAGTTGGTGAAGCAGCAATGGGAGGGATTTACACCTTCTCCAGGAACTAACATTCTGGACTTTGTAACCAACCTACAAAACACCCTCCGAACCTCTTTAGCCCTTGCTAGAGAAAACTTACAGGATGCTCAAAAAGAGCAAAAAGCCTGGTATGATAAACATGCCAGAGAGCGTTCCTTCAAAGTAGGAGACCAGGTCATGGTCTTAAAGGCGCTCCAGGCCCATAAAATGGAAGCATCGTGGGAAGGGCCATTCGTGGTCCAGGAGCGCCTGGGAGCTGTTAATTATCTCATAGCATTCCCCACCTCCAACCGAAAGCCTAAGGTGTATCATATTAATTCTCTAAAGCCCTTTTATTCCAGAGAATTAAAGGTTTGTCAGTTTACAGCCCAGGGAGGAGATGACACTGAGTGGCCTGAAGGTGTCTATTACGAAGGGAAATGTGCTGGTGGTGTGGAAGAGGTGAACCTCTCCATGACCCTTGGGCGTATGCAGCGACAGCAGATCCAGGAGCTGTGCACTAGCTACGCGCCAACGTTCTCAGCCACCCCAGGACTGACTGAACGGGCATACCACTCCATTGACACAGGTAATGCTCACCCAATTAGGGTCCACCCTTACCGGGTGTCTCCTCAAGCTAAAACTGCTATAGAACGGGAGATCCAGGATATGTTACAGATGGGTGTAATCCGCCCCTCTGAAAGTGCATGGGCATCTCCAGTGGTTCTAGTTCCCAAACCAGATGGGGAAATACGTTTTTGCGTGGACTACCGTAAGCTAAATGCTGTAACTCGCCCAGACAACTATCCAATGCCACGCACTGATGAACTATTAGAGAAACTGGGACGGGCCCAGTTCATCTCTACCTTGGACTTAACCAAGGGGTACTGGCAGGTACCGCTAGATGAATCTGCCAAGGAAAGGTCAGCCTTCATCACACATCTCGGGCTGTATGAATTTAATGTACTCCCTTTCGGGCTGCGAAATGCACCCGCCACTTTCCAAAGACTTGTAGATGGTCTCCTAGCGGGATTAGGAGAATATGCAGTCGCCTACCTTGACGATGTGGCCATATTTTCGGATTCCTGGGCAGACCACCTGGAACATCTACAAAAAGTCCTTGAGCGCATAAGGGAGGCAGGACTAACTGTTAAGGCTAAGAAGTGTCAAATAGGCCTAAACAGAGTGACTTACCTTGGACACCAGGTGGGTCAAGGAACTATCAGCCCCCTACAGGCCAAAGTGGATGCTATCCAAAAGTGGCCTGTCCCAAAGTCAAAGAAACAGGTTCAATCCTTCTTAGGCTTGGCCGGTTATTACAGACGATTTGTACCGCACTACAGCCAAATCGCTGCCCCACTGACAGACCTAACCAAAAAGAAACAGCCAAATGCTGTTCAGTGGACCGGAAAGTGTCAGAAGGCCTTTAAGAAGCTTAAAGCGACACTCATGTCTGACCCTGTACTAAGGGCCCCAGACTTTGACAAACCGTTCCTAGTAACCACAGATGCATCCGAGCGTGGTGTGGGAGCAGTTTTAATGCAGAAAGGACCTGATCAAGAATTCCACCCTGTAGTGTTTCTCAGCAAAAAACTGTCTGAGAGGGAAAGCAACTGGTCAGTCACTGAAAAAGAATGTTATGCCATTGTCTACGCGCTGGAAAAGCTACGCCCATATGTTTGGGGACGGCGTTTCCACCTGCAAACCGTCCATGCTGCACTAAAGTGGCTTCACACCGTCAAAGAAACTAACAAAAAACTTCTTCGGTGGAGTTTAGCTCTCCAAGATTTTGATTTCGACATCCAACATATCTCAGGAGCTTCTAACAAAGTGGCTGATGCACTCTCCCGTGAAAGTTTCCCAGAATCAACTGGTTAAAATCGTCCTTGAGATGTGGAAAATATTGTTAGTCTTTATGTACTTGGTAGTATATTTAGAGATGCATGTGTCTTATTAACTCTGTTTTCCTAGAGCTCCAGGAAGAAATCCCAGCCAGTGTTTCACCCTAGCTGAGATTTGGGGGGCGTGTCATAAATATAAAGGGAAGGGTAAACCCCTTTGAAATCCCTCCTGGCCAGGGGAAAGCCTCTCACCTGTAAAGGGTTAAGAAGCTAAAGGTAACCTCGCTGGCACCTGACCAAAATGACCAATGAAGAGACAAGATACTTTCAAAAGCTGGGAGGAGGGAGAGAAACAAAGGGTCTGTGTCTGTCTGTAGTCGTCTTGGCCAGGGACAGAACAGGAATGGAGTCTTAGAACTTTTAGTAAGTAATCTAGCTAGGTATGTGTTAGATTATGATTTCTTTAAATGGCTGAGAAAAGAATTGTGCTGAATAGAATAACTATTTCTGTCTGTGTATCTTTTTTGTAACTTAAGGTTTTGCCTAGAGGGGTTCTCTATGTTTTTGAATCTAATTACCCTGTAAGATATCTACCATCCTGATTTTACAGGGGGGATTTCTTTATTTCTATTTACTTCTATTTTTTTATTAAAAGTCTTCTTGTAAAACACTGAATGCTTTTTCATTGTTCTCAGATCCAAGGGTTTGGGTCTGTGGTCACCTATGCAAATTGGTGAGGCTTTTTATCCAACATTTCCCAGGAAAGGGGGGGTGCAAGTGTTGGGAGGATTGTTCATTGTTCTTAAGATCCAAGGGTCTGGGTCTGTAGTCACCTAGGCAAATTGGTGAGGCTTTTTACCAAACCTTGTCCAGGAAGTGGGGTGCAAGGTTTTGGGAAGTATTTTGGGGGGAAGGACGCGTCCAAACAGCTCTTCCCCAGTAACCAGTATTAGTTTGGTGGTGGTAGCGGCCAGTCCAAGGATAACGGGGGTAATATTTTGTACCTTGGGGAAGTTTTGACCTAAGCTGGTAAAGATAAGCTTAGGAGGTGTTTCATGCAGGTCCCCACATCTGTACCCTAGAGTTCAGAGTGGGGGAGGAACCGTGACAACCCGAGAGAGAGAGAGAGAGAGAGAGAAAGCGCAAAGCACAGATGCTGCTCATTTAGTGGGAATAACAGTATAGGCAAGGCATTGTGCAGCCTGGATAAACCCCTGCTCAGGAGGGTGAGACATGGGTTTCCACCCAAAAGAGGCGATGGCTGAGAAGCTGGGAACCTATAAGTGGGTGGACACAAATGGGGAATACAGGTGCAGTTGCCCTGAGCGGTGACACCCGCCACTGTAAACTTTCTGTCCTGACCCATAAAAATCAGGCTCCCTAGCTAAGAAGCCACAGAATCTGCTTCCCAGTCTAAGGCATGTCTTCCCACTCAACAGCAGATGCGTATTACAATTAGGTGTTTTAATCCCAGCCAAGGCCATTGTCTTTCCCGTCTAAGGACCTGATCCTTGGGTTCAGCTGATCTGCGATCCCAATCCCAGCCACCATCAGGAGTAGTTCAGCCCCATAGGGGCTGTTCAAACATTCCAGTGGTGTAAGCACAAGGTGCATCAGCCACATCCTCCCCAACCTCTATGGCAAAGGTGAGAAGAAATCTATTCACTTTTCCCCCTGTTCCCCCCCTCATACACCCACACACTTATTAATAAAAAATGTTCTTCTGAACAAGGAAGGAGGGAGCACCGTTTCACTAAAATTTTATGAAGTTCATTTGCTAGAAATTTACTCCCAGAACCTATTTTTGCTAGCACAGTGTAGAATTTGAAATGGGTGGAGACAAAGATTTTAGAAGGGGTCTGGAATTATCCTCCCCAGGGAATATTTTGAAATGCCAGTCATTTGGTAAAAAATAGATGCTACAAGCGGTGATTTAGTATAGGTGTCCTCAAACTTTTTCACAGCCTGAACCATCTCTTGACAGACAGACTGTCTCCTGTGGTTTCAGACCATCTTGGGGCACCACCAATATAATTTTTGTTGCATGACAGATCCAAGAAAAGTGTAGAGAACACCACCAGCCGTTGTCTATGGCATTTCTTGACCTAACTAAGGCCTTTGAATCCCCCACCAGTCGTGAAGCATTATGGAAGGTGCTGTCTAAGTTTGGTTGTCCATTAAAATTAATTCGTTTTCTCAGGCTACTTTGTGATGACATGACCGCCACCATCCTCTGTAATGGGTTGGAGACAGACTCGTTCATCATCTGTACTGGTTAAGCAGGGCTGCGTTATTGCCCCAACCCCTTTTTCCATATAGCTTGCCATAATCTTGATTCTTATTCATGACTGCCTTTCTTCTGGAATTGGGATTGAGTAGCGCATGGACAGCCAGTTCTTCAATCTGTGGCATCTTCATTCTAAAACTAAAGTCACCAGGACTGTTGTTATCGATCTTCAGTATGCGGATGACTGTGCTATCCTCAGCACACTGAGGCTAACTTGCAATCCACTCTAGATCTCTTCTCCGGTGCCTACTATACCCTAAGACTTTCCCTCAACATTGGGACAACTAAGGTGCTCTACCAGCCAGCCCCAGCACAAGTTGCCACCCACAAATTGTCATTCTTCCCCCACAATTTGTCATTGGTGGTGAGCCCCTGGAAAACATTGAGCATTTCCCTTACCTTGGTAGCCACCTCTCCAAAAAGCCAGTCTTAATGGGGAGATTCAACATAGGATACATTGAGTCAGTGTAACCTTCAGAAAGTTGCTCCATCATGTCTTTATTTACAGAGATCTGCGGATGGAAACTAAGATCCTGGAAACTAAGAGGCTGCAGTAGTCATCCTCATTCTTCTTTATGGGTGCGAGAAACGGATGACATATTGAAACCATCTAAAGCATCTGGAGCGATACCACCAGCCTTCGGAAGATTCTCCATATCAGATGAGAAGATTGTTGCATGAATGCCAGTGTTCGCTCTGCAGCTAACATCACCAGTGTCGAGGTGAAGATTATGAAATCTCAACTTAGTTGGGCTGGTCATTGTGTGCAAATGTCTGATACTTGTCTTCCGAAGCAAGTCCTCTTTTCTCAACTTAATCATGGTAAGAGGACCTCATGGGGGACAGAGGAAATGCTACAAGGACACCCAACATTGGGAAGAGCTCAGCTTGCTGGTAATAGACTGCAGTGGCATCACATTTTACATCAAGCCTCAGTCCATTTTGAAGAGAATCACCTTGCGCAAGAGGCTGAGAAATGGCAGAGGAGGAAGGAATGCGTACAGCATCCCGGCCAGCAGTTGTACTCTCTCCAAGCAACCACCTGTCACATATGTGGAAACACCTATACAGCATGAATTGGACACCTCAGCCATCCTAAATCTCACTGGTGATTTTCTCCGTGGCAGAAATCATCCTCATATAGAGGGATAGCTACTGACATCTCATGGTCCTGCTCTTCTACTTGTTATTACACTGATCACATGCCCTTCCAAAACATCTCTGTGGCAGCTACAACAATTGCTTACATGGAAAAGTAATAATAGGAAAATATTTAATGCATTTTAGCTGTCGTTTAATGTGATTTAGCAGCTAGAAATAAGACAGGCAACACCATGTATCCAGCAAGCCCTCCATGAACCAACATATCCTGCAGATCACAGTTTGAGAACCCATTCCTGATTTAGAAATATTCAGGGAGCAAATTTCAGGGGCAGTGAAAACATCCTAAGCTTCCCTTGTGTCAGGTGGCGGAACTTTTGAAAGGGGTACTTTGAAGCCCCCGCCCAAAGATCCTAGCAGCATGTTACTGCTTTAAATATGAAACAAAACCAACCCCAACTCCTTTGCAAAGACTCAAAGAACTGGATCTTTGGTGTCTTGTGGCTGACCTGGAACTAAAAGTGTTAGTTGAGTCATATGCCTGCTGTGAAATCCGTGAAGTACAATGTTTGCCAAGTCCTAACTAGCATGTTATGATCAACTTAATTAGGCAAAGAATGTATCCTTACATAGCTTGCCAAACTTTTTGAGCAATGCCTTCTGGGAATGTATTGTGATCAACTATTTTCTTAATACCCTGTTTCAAGTGCTTCTAATGATGTACAGTATATAAAAGTGAAAAAAAAAGCAAGCTTTGTTCTGTCATGCAGTACTTAGAAACTAGTACTTTAAACTAATTTGTCAAAATAACATTAATCTATGGGCCTGATTCATTCTGTTCTCACAGTTGCTTTACACTAATGTAACTCCATTGAAGTAAACAGAGTTACTGCTGATTTACACTGGTGTAAGTGAGAGCAGAATCAGTCCCTATTAATCTCTGAAATTTATAGCACTGGGTCAAGGTGAAATCAGTGCATTGAAGTGTAACCTCCATAAGATTAACCACTTGTTTGTGAGCCCTATTATGCAGACCTAGGGAGCTCATGTAAACACAATCCCACTGGCAACAATCACTACAGAACCAAAACATGATCTGAACTGGAACACTGTTATAGGCTCTAGCAATCACAGAAATTAAAGCCCATTTTTCCCAAAAATAGCCAGTGCAGGTTAGGAAAGGACCTTTTGAATGGACCAAAAGCCAGAGAATTTTCTCCACAGGTAAAGGAAGTAAGTGCTGAGCTGAAACTTGAGAGAGTCAGTTCTCTGCTATCACTAGTTTTTGCTATTGACACAAAAGCATCTGAGACTCTGTGTAGTCTGTAAGGACTTTGGAAGAGAGCCAGCTCAGAGACCCAGAAGCACTTCCCCATTCTACACTCCTCAGAAGCTCCTGCTTCTCTCCTCTTATCAAGGTAAATGGAATCTCAAGTGGATCTAGATAACCACCTGCTATAGTTTAAAGTAGGTTCCACAGCCTTCCCCTTTCACAGGAAAACTCATACCCCATTTGTTCCTGAGAGATCTCCAAGCTACTGTTGCTTTGTGCAGTCTTCTCTTCTGTTCCCTGTCTCCTGCTCACCAGTGTAACAGGCCCCACAATCTGCTAACACAGTCTGTAGTTTTTGCATAAATGAGACCCATTCAGTGGGGGTGTTTGTGGGGGAGAAACTGTATTCTGAGCAATTAGATCATTTATTTTATCTGCAAGAGAGTTGTTTCAGGTGTGAACAGGTGCCCTTCCCAACCTGCTCTTCAAGACAGTCCAAGCTCACCCATTTCCTGGGGGTTGGCTTTATTAACAAATAAACTAGTTTTTTATTTTTTCAAATTAAATTTTTTAATAAAAAATGGCTTTTTAGATGAACATTTTCATGAAAATTTGTCAACGTTATGGAAGTTTTTGCTTTGTCATTTTTATCAAAATACCCACTGAAATTTTTCATTGACTGAAAACTGGGTTTTTAGTAAACAAAATATTGATAATAATTTTTCAATAAAAAATCATTGAAAAAAATCACTAAATAAATAATGGGTGCACTTGGAGCCCTGTGAAACCACAAACCACCTCTGAATGTTTTCCATTTGTTGACCACTTCTACCATGGATGTCATTGATACGTTACTGCCACCTGTTGAAAGGGTTGGGGAATACAGGGATAGAATGCAAAAGAAGAGAATGCCTGGCTTGGGGTCTACGTAGTGAGCCCAGAATTTCTCATGGATCTCTGGCATCCTAGTTATCTGGTCAAGCTTCCTGCCCTCACTCTGTCACATCAGAACTGTTTGATGCTGGCAGACCAGGTGCCGCCTCATGCCTAGGCCTCTCTGAACACTGACAAATGCATAGCTGGAAACCTATCTGGCTCACCTGTGTGTTGATATTGTTAAAATAGGTACTGTATTTAGAGAAATGTGTTTAGTGTTTGGACTTTATGAAGTGCTTGTGAGTTGCTGCATGCATTAATCTCAATTATAATATCTGTATCCCATGTTATAAAGCAATATTTAAGTGTTTGCTATGAAACTAGAAACCCCCATAGTCAGGAGAGAAGCATTTCCAAGTGTAAAATACTAGTTTACAACAAGAGGTATCAGATCCTGGCAAACAAAGGAAGACCTGTAGACACTAGATGAACCTTTGTGGAACATCAGTGGACAAAAGACTTGGGAATGTCTTCACTGCACTTAAAGACCCATGGCTGGCCCACACCAGCTAATTCAGTCTTGTGGGACTTGGGATACAGGGCGGTTTTAATGGTTGTGTAACGTTCAGGCTCAGGTTGCAGCCGAAGCTCTGGGACCCTCCCATCTTGCAGGGTCTTAGAGGCAGGGCTTCAGTCCAAATGTCTACACCACAATTAGATAGTCCCTTAGCCTGAGCCCAAGTCAGCCAGCCAGCCATGGGTTTTTATGTCCAGTGTAGACATTAGTTTTGTTGATTGTTTACCCTATACCCATGGAGAGGGGACATGCACAAACACTTGTCCCATCACATCTTGAACTCTGGGGGAAGGAAATAAAAATCCCTGCCAAGAAGAAATTGCCATCACTAGGCTGCATGGAATTTGAAGAGGGCAATATTTCTAAGCATAAGGAAGAATCCCCAATCTGCTTAGCTCTAAAGAACTACAGTGTTAGGTTCCAAAACCTAACTCATTTGTGTGTGTGTATGTTAATCTGCTTTAACCTTGAAAATAATGTGTTTCCTTTTCTTAGTTAATAAATCTTTAGTTAGTTGATTACAAGATTGGCTACAAGCATTGTCTTTGGTATGTGATCTGAGATGCAGTTGACCTGGGGTAAGTGACTGTTCCTTTGGGACTGGGAATAACCTGAATATTGTGATTTTTGGTGTAAGGACCATCTATCACAAAGGCAAGTTTGCCTGGGTGGCAAGATAGAACAGAGTGCCCACGAGGATTGTCTGTGACTCCATGGTAAGGCTGTTATGGTGCTTGATGAGTTCACACTTTATACTTGGTTAGTGGAATCTAATTATAGAACACACAGCCAACTGGGGATTTGTGCCCTGGTTTGTAACAGTCTGCCATGAAGCTGGCACCCACATTGATGAGCCACTCCAGACTGCTTCACTGAGGGGACATATGGGATTGAGACTATTTTCTTCCCTTCTGTGGATTTTGACAGTTGAGACGAGCATGAACTATAGTGACTGCTGCCTTCTGGGTTATGTTACAGAAGGTAGAGCCTCTGCTATGTAATTTTTTCACACTGTTACTGACATCATTTATATAATACTCTGTATAAGTCTTGCCAAAGAGACACAGATCATTGTCCCAGAAGAGACCTACCTAAGTGGCAACTGCATATAATACTCAACAACACATGTTAGAACAGACTAACCTCTCGAGCACAGGATTAAAAACAGTGCATCCTTTTTTTAAAACATTTCCAGCTCCTCTTGTGCTCTCTTTCTGAAACAGAGTAAAGGCTGCCTACTTGAATGCAAAGTTAGCATTAGGAATTTTAAACATAACTTCTGACAAACATTTGGCAAAACAAGTTCTTCCATCTCTATGGTAGCAAGTAGGCAATTGCAACATCTCCTGGAACAAAGCAGAGACTTTGGGGGGGGGGTAATTTTTGCTTTGACATGTTAGATTTATTGCATAGAATTTTATTTTTAAAGATAATCTGCCAAAAGCTAGAAGTCAAATCCAAAAGCTAAAATTACAAATACTCTTTAAAAGGTAGCATTTAAAAATATCCCTCCTCTTAAACTCTTCCTCCCAGCCCTACACCGGGGAAGAGTGACTCGAGAATTATGGAATATAAACAAAGTGATTCTGAACTCCCTGCACCACCCAAGCTAGCCATCATTACAGATCTATTTTTAAGAAGGAAGCACGCATGGATGTAGATAATTAAATACCAAGTGAAAGGTAATTGCAGCATGCACAGGCTTTTCCCCTGCTATTGGTGTAGTAGAGTAGATCTTTAGTGTCAGGATCAGACCTTAAAAGAAAAATACACCAGTCCATTAAAAATATATAAGGGCCTGAATGCAGCAGACTCTTTAGGGAGTATAGGTAAGATACAAAGAACCCACAACGAGAGCTAGTTTAGAGGGGGTTTTGGACACAGGGTGAGTAAGGCATAGTCATGAGTCCACCGGGCATGGTCCCTATGTGGATTCACCAGCCAACTGTCTGCCTTCCATATTTCTCCTCCCTTCATCTCCTCCCCCGAAAAGTCTGGGTATGTTGGGGGACAGGGTTGTGGAATACAACTACTCTGTTGCCTATTTCAGCTTTGATACTGCAGTAGTAGATTCTGCTGTCACCCCATGGCTTTAGGGGAGGGGGAAGACTTATTTTAACCCCTATATGTGCAGTAAGGCTCTAGCCCACTTACTCAGGCTATGCAAAGTGAACATGATTTTCTCCTAAGTCCTGATTCTCAACAACTGAGGCAAGGAGAGCAAAATCAAGCTCTAGAACAGCCAGTTTTGTTCATATACACAAATACTGTGTAGATCATACGGTCTTCATAGTATAAACAGACTCTGCCTATAGGAGGACCAGAAACATTGTCAATTTATATCTCTCAGTTCTATGCTTCATTCCTCTGTCTAAGGCAAGTCATGAAACTACCTATTTGAGGGTAGATTTACTGTAAATTAGTTTCCATAATAGTGGCAGTTTAATGTTTATTTTAAAAGTGTCATACTTTAAGCATCAATGGTTTACATATGGAAAATATAAATCAATATTATGCCATTGTTCAAAATAGCAATGCAAAAAATCTAATTCTAATGCATCTCAAACTAGTGAAAGACTGTATTACACTGGTCAATACTCTAAAATAAAAGGCTAGAAGTCCAACTGACTAGGGATATGTGAAAGGATTCAGCTCCCCAAGAATCACAATTTGCCATTGATATGTCCAGAGTTTGTGTTTTAAAATTGATGGGAGTCTCATTCATGCATGAAAATGCAACATTTTATAGCTGCTTGTCATTAAGAATATGGATTGACAATTTGCATAATATCAGTTTTGAATGACTAGGCAGTTAATGTTATCACTGAAATACTTGATGGGAAACACATTCTTATCATTAGACCATAGCAATTTAAAGTCAACAAGCAACACTTTCTCAAATAAGTCCTAGAGCTAGTCCTGGCATCTTAAAGAAAAGAGAGCATTGGTGGAAGACAGACATGATTAGACTCCAACATTTGTAAGTAGCTATATCTGTCAAATGTTTTATCATGTTTTCAAAAACCTGCTTTTGGACATAGTTTGTGACTAGCCTAATAGTAGAAAAACTGAAATAAAAAAAACTTTCCATACCACACACACGTGCGCACACACACACACAACTTTGCAGGTTATATGGATTGTAAAACAAGTTATGCAAAAGATTATGAAAACAAAGCCTCAAAATGAGCCTTTAATTTTGCTTATAAGCAAACAAACTTTTCCCCAGCACTTGGATTTTTTGTAATGCCTAAAATTCCAATTAGCAATTTCCAATCTGTACATTATTAAAAGGATTAATGAAAAATACGATTTGTGATTTACTTACCCAGCTTTCCTCCTAAAATAAAAAAGCCACAACAATGTGCCACTCTGTCCCTATTTTATAACTCTCTGTACTGCTTTCCTTCTTGGTGGTGTATAGAACCCCTTTCCCCTGGGATCACATGAAAGTGTTCTATTAATGTGAATTGGCTTATGTTTGAGAACACTATGTTGGATAGCAATGAAGTGTAAGGAATCTGATCCTGGGAGCTTTATAGCTATGACACATCAGATGCTGGATGAGAACAACATGAGAAGCAGGCAGCCCCCAACTACTGCAAACTGAGTGCAGTCTGTTTTTCTTTAGCTGTTTAAAATAGTGGGTCAAGTTCTCACACCAGTATAACTCCACAGGAGTTACACCCACTATCTTTCTGTCCTATGGCTACACCTCTGTGACTTTAAACTGTTTGCCTCACCTAATGAACATTTTTCAGTGGAACATGACAAAGGCAATGGGAGTTCTCTCGGTTAGGAGTTCAGGATTGGGTAGTAATAAAAAATTGGGTACAGATCATACCACCATATTTAGGACTGTACTGCAAATCCAAGTATGTCGGGGGGAAAGCAGGGGGAGGGGTGGAGCATGAGATGCACACCTGAGCAGTAGAGATTGAGATTCCCCTGGAATTAGAGATCTATCCCTAATATCAGAAATAACTCTTAAAGATGTTTTTACCTGATTTGAATTACGTAGCAGCTTTGGTTAAGCACCTTCTGAAATGGTTTATTGCTGAAATGAAAACAAACCATTTACTGAGATAGAGGCATTTAATTGCCTCATTGGATACATATCCAAGTCAGCAAAAAAACATTAAGAAATTATCTATTTCACAGGAGTTTTGAGGCTTAACTAATTTTTGGTGATGCCACAAATGCAAGGTGTTACAATAAAGACAAATGCATTAATATAAATTATTTGACCATAAAGTTGTTATCAGCAAGTTAAAGTTCAATGCATAGGTATCAGAATAATTGCTATATTATTTACCAAAAATTGCAACTCAGGCAAATCACCAGCTGGATCTTAATACAATATCCTGGCATTGCTTCTGCTTTTAATTCCTTTTAAAAATCAGAAGTACAAAGTGTGGAATATCTAGCCAACCGTGAGCTGGTTATTCTTATTAATTATTCATGTACATACATGTGAGAAGGAAGAGGAAAACTGTTTGTAAATAGCTGTGGATTCCAGGGAAATAGATGGCTTTGAGTATTCCATTCTCTGCCAGTATGTTACCTTATCATAGCAACCTTGTCTACTGTTTCACTCGGTTCAATTAATTAATCTTTCCTTTTGAAAAAAATTCCTGGCGCCCCTTTGAAGGCTTTATCCTGCAAGGTGCTGAGTGTTCTTCCCTGAATTCCCAGCACCTCACAAGATTGGGCCCTAAGTTTGCTAGATTTCCATCAATAACTGGTGATCTTCATCCTCTGAAAATACCTACTCAGACTGACAATGTATATTATGATTTGATGGGTTGTAACCAAACCCACTGTACTGAAAGAATATCTGTAGACAGAATTTTACCTCCCTCTGAGGTGAACTGCAAATGAGGAAAGGGAAGCATCTGTAAGAATCAAGAAGTGTTTTTAAAAAGATACCAGCACCAGTTAAACTACCTCCTTCTGTTCTCACTTGCAGAAATTGTTCCTTGAGGGGTAATCTGTATATCAGAAAGATCTATGATTGGACTTCTCCAGTTTACAATATTTAAAGAGAGGTGTGAAATTTCCTTAGTAGTAGATAACCTATTAGGCTACAATCAGGGAGAATTATGTCTGAGAGGAAACCCCTAATTATGGCAAGCAGTTACTTCCTGGTAGACGTGTGTTTGGAGGCTACAGAACTTGGATAGCCTCCAGTTACGGCCTTTTCCATGAGCTCTTTCCTTATCTTTAGGCTCCCCATCCCCTTCTCTGGGTTATACAGCCTCACAATTCCCCAGAGGAGAGGATGGAGGAGTCAGAAAGTAAGGAAAGGGCTCAGGGAAAAGGCAATAAGGTCCAGGAGTGAACAGACCTTGGCTGCTGAGTAGAGGGTCCCTGAGCTGGAACGCAGAGTAGAGGCCAGGGCAGGGTTCTCCTTCCAGCCACTGAGGAAGTGGTACTATGGGGCTAGTGAATGGGAAGATTGCCTGAGACTGTTGTCAAAGAAAGACTTGGATACCCAGGAAGGGAGAATACACAGTGACCTGGCCAAAGGGCAAGTCATGAAGAAGGAGCACCTGGAGTCAGAGAGAGAGAGCACTAATCCCCACAGTGGCCAGCAGGAGGCACCCCTAGCAGTAAGTGGACCCCAGGACCCTTTCATTAAGATTTAAAAGCAACTGGTAGTGGCTAGTGAATTTCTACACCAATAAGTCTCTCTTTTGGAGTTAGAGAAGTGGTTTATATCATATTGGTATATAAAGGTGGCCCAAGCATGTGCCAGCAAAGGAACATAAAGTTGGAGCTGATTTCACGGCATCAGCGTTAGCACTGGGGGCAAGTCACTTGGCTGTCTTATAAAACAAATCTGTTCCTGTGTACAACATACCAGTGGAGGCTGCCGGACCCTGCACTTCAGCAAGGAACAATGTAATCACTTAGACTGTTCCATTAAATCATGGTATAAAATAAAGTATGAAGCAATCTGAAATTCAATTCAGACTGAGCTATTGTGCCAAAGGCTAGGAAAATTGTGTATGTATTTCATTTGGTCCCGGTGGAAAAGGACTTGGGATCGCAAACGCTGACCCTTCACAAATCACCCATTTTTTTAGGTTTCACACACTGATACATCTTGTAATTCCAATGAAAATACATCACTGAAGGGTGAACCTAACAGAGTCTGATGGACAGCAAATAAAAACAGTCCTGTCAGAAATAAATCATTGAAAAGCCTACAAGCAACTGAACATAAACTAGTTTCTTTTGCCACAATCTTGGGTGTTGATGATACCCATTGGTGTATAAACCTACTTATAGTCAGGAAAATGAGGGATAAGGTGAGCTGAATAGGAGGAAATATAGAAATCAAAAAGTACGGAAGCTTTAGGCAATATGTGAAAGTATGCAGTTCGCAACAGATGCTCATTCATAAAAAGATAATTCATATGTACTTGCAGTAAGCCAGTGTTTCTATCCTGCCATAAGGAATCACTGGGAGTGCATATAATCACTGGCAGTGCATATATGTTAGTTATTTAAGAATACTACCCTAAATTGCCTCAATTTCAGAAATAATGTGGTTTGTGTTGGCTAATATTGCTGTAAGTGAGCCAATAGAAGACCTTGGTATGATTTTGGAAATACTGCTCTTTAAGCCTTCAGAGGTCATCGTGATCAATCAATCAGAGATGTTGCATATATATTGCATTACAAATTTACTATAGTGTAGGTTGTTAAACAGGAGTCCCTCTGGAAATTGCTGGTAGTCTGCAGGGATCTGGCTGATCACATGATGCTGGCTTCTCATTTCCAAGAGCTGAATTGTTTAAAAGTCATCTAAAAATACGTAGTGGATATCTGTCTGTGGAAATAATTTCCACAGGGATTGTTATATGATGGTGAAGGGAAGGGGAACAATGCTGCCAACTCATCAATAATGTGATTCATGCTCGTGTTATAGTTGTGAGTCCCACACGTGCTATTCCGGAGCCTTGGAGAAGGTGCACTAAACTGCACAGCTAGAACCAATGAATTTGGCTGCTAATACTTTTGTGCTCTTCACAATCCTTATGACAACCCAAATCCTGTTACTGCTGCCTTGATGGAGGTAACTATCATTCATCCCGTACCCAGATAAGAACTCACAGTGGATCACTTCCGGTAGAGCTGGAAATAGAACCCAGGTCCCTAATATAACAGAGCCAAGTTTTATCCGCTCGACCCACTACCTTTGAGGGACTTATGGCAAAGTTAGGTGTGCTGTAATCATCTGCATTGATCATGGCTCTGTCACCCTTTACTGGCTAGACCACATAGAGAGGTTTGGGACTGCCACTGCTTCCATTATAGGACCACTGATTCCAGGGCCGGCTCCAGCTTTTTTGCTACCCCAAGCGGCAGAAAAAAAAAGGAAAACAAACAAACAAACCAGTTGAGTTGCTGCCGAAGTGCTGCCCAAGACCTGGATGTGCCGCCCCAATAACTGATGGAGTGCCGCCCCTTTCTATTGGCTGCCCCAGGCACCTGTTTCCTTCGCTGGTGCCTGGAGCTGTCCCTGACTGATTCTGTAGCTCAAGTGATAGAGATTTATGATTTTACATTCAGAAGTCCAAGGCTCACTCCCCAAAGATGAACCAACCATGGGTGGTGTGACATTTGGCTATGCTATCTGTATACATTACACTTCTCTACCCACAGAGTCAGGAAGAGAAACCAATATCCCTAACGCCCAGCATTCAAATTCTCACAAATATTTATGTAACCCAGGGCACAGTGTCCTCCTCTGTATAAGTTAGACCACAGGGGATAACAGCATGTGTCTCTCCCACCATGGGGTTGCATCTCTGACCATCTTGGCTAATAGTAATTGATGGCTATCCTTCATGAACTTTTCTAATTCTTTTTTGAACCCAGTTATACTTTTGCCCTTCACATCCCATGGCAATGAATTCCACTGGTTAAATGTATTGGGTGAAGAGTACTTCCTCTAGATTGTTTTAAAGCTGCTACCTATTAATTTCCTCAGCTAACCCCTAGTTCTTGTTATGTGAAGGGGTAAATAACATTTCCCTATTCACTTTATATCTGTACTATTTATAATTTTATAGACCTCTATCCTATCCCTTAGTCATCTCTTTTCTAAGCTAATCAGTCCCAGTCTTTTTAGTATCTCCTCCTACAGAAGCTGTTCCATACTCTGAATAATTTTTGGTGCCCTTCTCTGTACTTCTTTCAGTTCTAGTATCTTTTTATGAGATTGAGTAACCAGAATTGTATGCAGCATTCATGGTGTTGGCATACCATAATTTTATTGGGGCATTATATTTTCTGTCTTATTATCTATCCCTTTCCTAATGGTTCCTTACATTGTTAGTTTCTTTTGACGGCTGCTGCACACTGAGCAAACGTTTTCAGAGAACTATCCATGATGACTCCAAGATCTTTCTTAAGTGGAAATTTAGACCCCACCATTTTATATGTATAGTTGGGATGAGATTTTCCAATGTGCATTACTTTACATTTATCAACATTGAATTTCATCTGCCATGTCATCCAGAGTGAGACCTGAAGAAGAGATCTGTGTAGTTCAATAACTTATCTCTCTCACAAACAGAAGTTGGTCCAATAAAAAATATTACCTGACCCACCTTGTCTCTCTAATATCCTGGGGCCAACAGGGCTACAACACTTGGTCCATTTGTAACTCTTTGCAGTCAGTTTTTATCTTAGCTTAAGTAACTTTATAATCTGCAAATTTTGCCATGTCACTGTTTACTTCCCTTTCCAGATCACTTATGAACATTGAACAGCACAGGTCCCAGTATAGATTCTTGGGAAACTCACTATTTATCTTTCTCCACTGTGAAAACTGACCATTTATTCCCACCCTTTGTTTCCTATCTTTTAACTAATTAATGATCCATGGGGACCTTTCCTCTTACCCCATGAATGCCTAATTTGCAAAAAAGCCTTTGGTGAGACTTTGTCAAAGGCTTTCTGAAAGTTCAAGTATATTATATCCACTGGATCACCCTTGTCCATATGCTTGTTTACTCCTTCAAAGAATTCTAATAGATTCGTGAGACATGATTTCCCTTTACAAAAGGGATGTTGACTCTTCCACAAAACATCATTTATCTATGTGTCTGATAATTCTGTTCTTTAAACAATAGTATAGTTTCTACCAGTTTGCCTGATACAGAAGTTAGGCTTACTGGCCTGTGATTGCCAGGATCACTTCTGGAGCCTTTAGAATACATAGATCACTGTTACATTAGCTACCCTCTACACATCTGGTACTGAGGCTGATTTAAGTGATAGGTTATATACCACAGTGAATAGTTCTGCAATTTCACACTTGAGTTCCTTCAGAACTCTTGGGTTAATACCATCTGGTTCTGGTGACTTATTACTGTTTAATTTATCAATATGTTCCAAAACCACCTCTATTGACCCTCAATCTGGGATAGTTCCTCAGACTTCGCACCTAAAATGAATGGCTCGGGTTTGGGGATCTCCACCACATCCTCTGCAGTGAAGGTCAAAGCAAGCATTCATTTAGTTTCTCCACAACAGCCTTGTCTTCCTTGACTGCTCCTTTAGCCCCACAATCATCCAGTGGCTCTACTGCCTGTTTAGTAGGTTTCCTGCTTCTGGTGTACTTCAGTGGCATGCTATTTGTGTAAACGAGGCATGCAATGCATGCCCAAGGCCCATGAGACAACTCCATCCAGCCCCTGAATGTGCACGGAGGACATTATTTTGCATGCAAGTGTAGAATTGCATGCCTGACTAAATGTCATTGCACACCACTGATGTACTTAAATTGTTGTTAGTTTGTGTCTTCAGTTAGTAACTCCAAGTTCTTTCTTGCTTTCAATAAACCAGTTTGTGTATAGTCTTTTTAAAAAGATAGTAAGAGTTCTTGTGAATCAAACTGTACTTTTACATATTAGGTATTGTATCAACTACTTATTTCAGTAAATCTTTGATAGTGATATTGGAATTTTAAAATAAAGTTATACAAACTTGTTAAAAAGACATTGTATTAAGTGATGTTTGTTTTGCCTTGTAACAATATACTAGGCCAAATTCTTCCTTGGTGTAATTTGACTGAAGTCAGACTTGCACTAGGGATTTTTTTTTCTGCTGCTGCTCTGTGAAGCATAAAGACTGCATAAACTTAAGCTTTTTTAATGGAATATACTAACCTGTGTTTCTGCTGTTATTCATCAGACATTTGGATCTTGAGTCAATCTTCACAAGCTTGTTTCTTTTCCAACTTAATTTCAAATGGAACATTCCTCTGGATTGATGTTACAGGACATAAATCAACAAATGTAGATGAAAATGGTGAATCTGAGCAACACATGTAGTCAAAACAAGATTATAATTTGGGACTCTCCCAGATTGCAAGTTACTTCCTTTCTATGTTATGTATTCAGAAAGTGTCTGAAATAAATATCTAGGAAAGAATTTTATATTAACGAGGCCCAAATGGGTCAATGTAGGTAAGAACTAGCTTGTTTTAGTATAGAATAGCTTTTATCTGAATTATAGAATACTCCACCTTAAATTAATATTCATCATAACTGTCTTCAGCAATAAGCATAAATTTGTTGTTCTTCTCAGCCCCTTGAAAGGCTCCCAAAAGTAAAAATCCTCTATAGTAATCCTTGTAGCTGCAATTCCTTCTTCTGCTTCTTTTAAATTACATAAATATTCATTGTTAAAAGGTGAGTCAGAGGTCCCAGTCCTGCAGCTGCAAGTTCTATCTGAAAAAGTTTGGTTTAAAACCAGTACAAAAAGTAAACAGGTTTTGAATAACAAAGTTTTGAATTTTTGGTCTCTCTGTGTTGATTGGTGATGAGATTACAGTGCCTAGCACAGTGTAATCCTGACCTAGTTAAAACCTTAACAAGCTATTGTAATACAAGTTAAGAAAAATAGCTATCGCTATGTAAAAAAAGTAAACAATGTTTTAAATAGGATTCTTTGTTGAACTTTTTTGGGGGATGGTTAACAGCTCTTACAAATTGCAGTGATGGGTCTGACAGTGGGTCAGCAGGCACCATAAACTGTAATTCCAGATGTAACTTTACATTGTTAGAGTTTAAATAGATCTATTTTGAAAAAGAAAGTTATTTGTCACTTTAAAATGGTTTTTTTTACCAATGCACATAAACCCATTCTGAGCAACGGAGCAGGATATTAAGGCTTTGAGGTTTCCATTTTACACATTACTTAGATTGTTAGCTTGTTTGGGCAGGGACTGCATTTGTGTTGGTACAATGGCTAGCACACTGGGGCTGAAGCTGTACGCACTACTGTATTATTATGGAGGCACCAGTCATTATTCCATAACTAAGATTGAACTCCATTTCATGCTTCTATAAAGCAGGAATTAAGCCTGTTTCTTACGAGTTTTTTAAATATTTACAGCAGTTACTCAGGGTACAGAATGAATTTGCTGAGAATTCACAAATTACTATTAAATAGTTGTTAAATTTAAAAGTGGTTCTTTTGTTGTAGTAGCCAGGCAAGGTACTAACAAACTTCAACAGGACTTTATTTTTTTTAAGTGGAAACCTCTTTTCCAAGCTGTTGCTGCACCCTCAAAAAGAAAAGGAGTACTTGTGGCACCTTAGAGACTAACCAATTTATTTGAGCATAAGCTTTCGTGAGCTACAGCTCACTTCATCGGATGCATACTGTGGAAAGTGTAGAATCTCTCTTTATATACACACAAAAAGCATGAAAAAATACTTCCTCCCACCCCACTCTCCTGCTGGTAATAGCTTATCTAAAGTGACCACTCTCCTTACAATGTGTATGATGATCAAGTGGAGCCATTTCCAGCACAAATCCAAGGTTTAACAAGAACGTCTTGGGGGGGGGGGCGCGGAGGGTTGGAAAAAACAAGGGGAAATAGGTTACCTTGCATAATGACTTAGCCACTCCCAGTCTCTATTCAAGCCTAAGTTAATTGTATCCAATTTGCAAATGAATTCCAATTCAACAGTTTCTCGCTGGAGTCTGGATTTGAAGTTTTTTGTTGCAATATCACAACTTTCATGTCTGTAATCGCGTGACCAGAGAGATTGAAGTGTTCTCCGACTGGTTTATGAATGTTATAATTCTTGACATCTGATTTGTGTCCATTTACTCTTTTCCGTAGAGACTGTCCAGTTTGACCAATGTACATGGAAGAGGAGCATTGCTGGCACATGATGGCATATATCACATTGGTGGATGTGCAGGTGAACGAGCCTCTGATAGTGTGGCTGATGTTATTAGGCCCTGTGATGGTGTCCCCTGAATAGATATGTGGGCACAGTTGGCAACGGGCTTTGTTGCAAGGATAGGTTCCTGGGCTAGTGGCTCTGTTGTGTGGTATGTGGTTGCTGGTGAGTATTTGCTTCAGGTTGGGGGGCTGTCTGTAGGCAAGGACTGGCCTGTCTCCCAAGATTTGTGAGAGTGTTGGGTCATCCTTCAGGATAGGTTGTAGATCCTTAATAAGGCGTTGGAGGGGTTTTAGTTGGGGGCTGAAGGTGACGGCTAGTGGCGTTCTGTTATTTTCTTTGTTAGGCCTGTCCTGTAGTAGGAGACTTCTGGGAACTCTTCTGGCTCTATCAATCTGTTTCTTCACTTCCGCAGGTGGGTATTGTAGTTGTAAGAATGCTTGATAGAGATCTTGTAGGTGTTTGTCTCTGTCTGAGGGGTTGGAGCAAATGCGGTTGTATCGCAGAGCTTGGCTGTAGACGATGGATTGTGTGGTGTGGTCAGGGTGAAAGCTGGAGGCATGTAGGTAGGAATAGTGATCAGTAGGTTTCCAGTATAGGGTGGTGTTTATGTGACCATCGTTTATTAGCACTGTAGTATCCAGGAAGTGGATCTCTTGTGTGGACTGGACCAGGCTGAGGTTGATGGTGGGATGGAAATTGTTGAAATCATGGTGGAATTCCTCAAGGGCTTCTTTTCCATGGGTCCAGATGATGAAGATGTCATCAATATAGCGCAAGTAGAGTACGGGCGTTGGGGGACGAGACCTGAGGAAGCGTTGTTCTAAGTCAGCCATAAAAATGTTGGCATACTGTAGGGCCATGTGGGTACCCATAGCAGTGCCGCTGATCTGAAGGTATACATTGTCCCCAAATGTAAAATAGTTATGGGTAAGGACAAAGTCACAAAGTTCAGCCACCAGGTTAGCCGTGACATTATCGGGGATAGTGTTCTTAACGGCTTGTAGTCCATCTTTGTGTGGAATGTACAAGCCATTTACAACACACACTTTGCTTCTCTACAAAAGAAAAAGGATACTAAACTTTCTAAACTACTACATGCCACAAGGGGCCACAGCAGTGGTTCCCTCAACCCACCCAGCAATATTGTTTACCTATCCAACTATACTCTCAGCCCAGCAGAAGCAGCTGTCCTATCTCGGGGCCTCTCCTTCTGCCCCTCCACCCCCACGAACAGGATACAGTTCTGTGATGACCTTGAATCCTATTTTCGACATCTCCGACTCAAAGAATATTTCAAACATACCTCTGAACAACATACTAATCCACAGAGACCTCCCTACCAACACTACAAAAAAAAATGGATTCTAGGTGGACTCCTCCTGAAGGTCGAAACAGCAGACTGGACTTCTACATAGAGCCATTCCGCCGACGTGCACAGGCTGAAATTGTGGAAAAGCAGCATCACTTGCCCCACAACCTTAGCTGTGCGGAACACAATGCGATCCACAGCCTCAGAAACAATTCTGACATCATAATCAAAAAGGCTGACAGAGGAGGTGCTGTTGTCATCATGAATAGGTGGGAATATGAACAAGAGGCTGCTCGGCAGCTCTCCAACACCACTTTCTACAAGCCATTACCCTCTGATCCCACTGAGAGTTACCAAAAGAAACTACAGCATTTGCTCAAGAAACTCCCTGAAAAAGCACAAGATCAAATCCGCACAGACACACCCCTGGAACCCCGACCTGGGATATTCTATCTACTACCCAAGATCCATAAACCTGGAAATCCTGGGCGCCCTATCATGTCAGGCATTGGCACCCTGACAGCAGGATAGTCTGGCTATGTAGACTCCCTCCTCAGGCCCTACGCTACCAGCACTCCCAGCTACCTTCGAGACACCACTGACTTCCTGAGGAAACTACAATCCATCGGTGATCTTCCTGATAACACCTACTACAGGAAAGGCCTAACAAAGAAAATAACAGAACGCCACTAGCCGTCACCTTCAGCCCCCAACTAAAACCCCTCCAACGCATTATTAAGGATCTACAACCTATCCTGAAGGATGACCCAACACTCTCACAAATCTTGGGAGACAGGCCAGTCCTTGCCTACAGACAGCCCCCCAACCTGAAGCAAATACTCACCAGCAACCACATACCACACAACAGAACCACTAACCCAGGAACCTATCCTTGCAGCAAAGCCCATTGCCAACTGTGCCCACATATCTATTCAGGGGACACCATCACAGGGCCTAATAACATCAGCCAGACTATCAGAGGCTTGTTCGCCTGCACATCCACCAATGTGATATATGCCATCATGTGCCAGCAATGCTCCTCTTCCATGTACATTGGTCAAACTGAACAGTCTCTACATAAAAGAATAAATGGACACAAATCAGATGTCAAGAATTACAACGTTCATAAACCAGTCAGAGAACACTTCAATCTCTCTGGTCACACGATTACAGACATGAAAGTTGCGATATTACAACAAAAAAACTTCAAATCCAGACTCCAGGGAGAAACTGTTGAATTGGAATTCATTTGCAAATTGGATACAATTAACTTAGGCTTGAATAGAGACTGGGAGTGGCTAAGTCATTATGCAAGGTAACTTATTTCCCCTTGTTTTTTCCTACCCCTCCCCAGACGTTCTTGTTAAACCCTGGATTTGTGCTGGAAATGGCCCACCTTGATTATCATACACATTGTAAGGAGAGTGGTCACTTTAGATAAGCTATTACCAGCAGGAGAGTGGAGTGGGAGGAGGTATTTTTTCATGCTTTGTGTGTATATAAAAAGAGATTCTACACTTTCCACAGTATGCATCCGATGAAGTGAGCTGTAGCTCATGAAAGCTTATGCTCAAATAAATTGGTTAGTCTCTAAGGTGCCACAAATACTCCTTTTCTTTTTGTGAATACAGACTAACACGGCTGTTATGTTGCACCCTCAGTAGCTCTCCCTCAGCCTCTTCAAGTCCTCCCCCGTCCTTCCTGATTCCTGTCCTTTCAGACTCCCAACAGTGCTCCCAATCCTAATAAGCAACATCTAAACACCACATCTTTTAAGAAACTTATCTGCGACAGTCTTTTCTTTGTCCCAAACCATATTAAAATATCACTAGAACTCTTCAGACTTTCCAAACATTCACATTAATCAGAATCTTGTGCACTGGCTATATCGGGAAACATTAGATTATAACTAAGCTAAGTTACTAAAGATTGTTTTATCTAGTTATGATTATATAGGCTACAAACAGGGTCAGGTCACTCTTAAGTAGGACCATCTTGACAAAGGTGACTTTAACCTTTCCTCTCAGTTAATTTGCATCCAACAATTCTAATGGTTGTAATGAGGCCATAGAATGAGGGATACTGCACAACGACAAGTGTTCTTATTGGAATATTAGTTGGGGATAATTTTAACAATCATTTTCATCCACTTTGTGGCCATAAACACTAACAATCTTTAATCTTAATAGTTGTGGCATAATGTCAATAGAAAGCAAAATGAAGGTTCTTTGGGTACCTGTAAGCTCTTCAGGGCAGGGACTATCTTTTTGTTTCATGTTTGAATAGAACCTAGCACAATAGGGTCCTAGTCCATACTAGGACTCTGCGGAAGGATAGACTTACCATTGCAGTACCCTCTTGTGACTGGACATGGCATCTCTTTCATCTTTAGCACCCCCCGCTCCACTTTTAGTGGTCTCTCTTGTTGCAAGTTGGCCTTCCAACCAGGTCAAATTTAGCCCCACCCCTTCCAGGGTAACAGAAACTCAACAAGTAATTCCAAGACCTTGTGTCAGGCATGGGAACTCAGGCAACCTTATGCCTTCCTAAAGATTTTGCATCATCCTTATTCCCTTATGTCAGAGTGGATTCATGCTACATTTCTTGTGGCTTGTGGGGGAACTCAGAAACACACTCTACACTGGGTTCTAAACCAGGGACCTTACAACACGCAGCCAGTCTGTTCCATCAGCCACTTTCCCACTGCCTCCCTGGAGGACGCCTTCCTACCATTAGCCTTTTCCCCTCAGACTTTTCCTCAGCCCCTTTGTAATAAGCAATAGCTCCAAGGACTTCTCAGAGGTTTAGCTCCTGTCCTTATGTCAGCTACAGGAGTGTATGCCAATCACATGTGTCAAGGTTCCTCCCCCACTCTGAACTCTAGGGTACAGATGTGGGGATCTGCATGAAAAACCTCCTAAGCTTATCTTTACCAGCTTAGGTCAAAACTTCCCCAAGGTACAAAATATTACACCTGTTGTCCTTGGACTGGCCGCTACCACCACCAAACTAATACTGGTTACTGGGGAAGAGCTGTTTGGACACGTCCTTCCCCCCAAAATACTTCCCAAAACCTTGCACCCCACTTTCTGGACAAGGTTTGGTAAAAAGCCTCACCAATTTGCCTAGGTGACTACAGACCCAGACCCTTGGATCTTAAGAACAATGAACAATCCTCCCAACACTTGCACCCCCCCTTTCCTGGGAAATGTTGGATAAAAAGACTCACCAATTTGCATAGGTGACCACAGACCCAAACCCTTGGATCTGAGAACAATGAAAAAGCATTCAGTTTTTTACAAGACGACTTTTAATAAAAAATAGAAGTAAATAGAAATAAAGAAATCCCCCCTGTAAAATCAGGATGGTAGATATCTTACAGGGTAATTAGATTCAAAAACATAGAGAACCCCTCTAGGCAAAACCTTAAGTTACAAAAAAGATACACACACAAAAATAGTTATTCTATTCAGTACAATTCTTTTCTCAGCCATTTAAAGAAATCATAATCTAACACATACCTAGCTAGATTACTTACTAAAGTTCTAAGACTCCATTCCTGGTCTATCCCTGGCAAAGACCAGCATATAGACAGACACAGACCCTTTGTTTCTCTCCCTCCTCCCAGCTTTTGAAAGTATCTTGTCTCCTCATTGGTCATTTTGGTCAGGTGCCAGCGAGGTTACCTTTAGCTTCTTAACCCTTTACAGGTGAGAGGAGCTTTCCCCTGGCCAGGAGGGATTTCAAAGGGGTTTACCCTTCCCTTTATATTTATGACAACATGTATTCCCAGACCTCCTTCTTCTACTGGTCTCTCTAGTCTTTATCAACTACAGAGAACTAGTTTATCTCCCAGCTACTTCCTTCTGTTGCAGACATCCTCTCTTTTTAATAGCACCTAACTTCATTTTTTATTATTCCTGACCCCTCTTTCAGGTGCAACCAGGTAGGAGAATTGGCTTTTCATGTGTAGCCTATCACAGGCTCCTACATGCTACTGCAATGCAAATAATAATTTCCTGTGGCCAGGTCTATACTTTGAAATGCTAGCTTAACATACAATAGTCTGGAAGAGTTCAGCCAGATCAGTTACAGCATTAGCAATGTCATTAGTGTGAGAACATCAATGAGTGCATGAGACCCACTTAAAATTTGGGAATACCTTTTGAATCATCCACAATTTGAGTAGCACAGTACCCAGAAACACAAACAACATAGCATAGCAAACAATATAGAGGTAGTACAAAATGCCCAGCACTTGCATGAGTCACACCATGTCTTGCAGGGAAACCCCAACTGTTAGTCATTATCCTCCTTATCATCATCATCCTGATGTCTCCTACGCTGCAGCACACAGGCTGGGCAATGTTTATTACAATGTGTTACACTGATGACCCCTATATCCAATACATATTTATGGGGGTTTCAGTCCCTTTTCCCCCATTTGAATTTCTACACGCCACTTGTATTGAAGTACCCCACTTCCTATAGGTTAATTATCCATTTATATCTAATTAATTAGCATTTATGTAAATTGGTTGCCATACTATTATTACAGTTAAACCTTATGAGTTTCATTTTTACATACTGCCTAAAAATATCCTAAACTTCAGTAACCTGTGTTTGTGTTTTTCTTACTTCATATCCATCAACACATCTTATTTGTTGCAGAGCAAGCATCTTGTGACTTGTCATTTGCCTGTCATCTAGTCATGTCAAGCCTAGGCTTTACGTATAAGCCATACTTACCTTATAGACCTTGGGCCTGTCTGTTCTCTACTTCTATTATAACATTAATCAATTTTTTTTATTATAGACAAGATTACATTCCATATCTTAATATGACTGAATTTCTTTTAAATAAAACCTTAACTTTGAATTTCCTGGTTTTGTAATGCTTGATTTTTGGATAAATACAACATTCTTGTAATGTTCTCTTCTTCCCCCACCTTAATTTCCTGATATGTACTCTCAACCTTAGATCCATATTGAGTACTTTATCTTTGGCTAAATAACACAACTGTAGTCTGTGGTTAGCTGATGAGTTGGTGTCTGTATCTCAGTACCAAGTATATGCTTGTTAATTTACTTCACATGACATAAACTGCTTATTCAGGGATTAATTAATGTACATACTTAGATAACTGAAATGTCTGTACATTAATTTTCACATTGTCTAGAAATAAAGATTCAATTATACTGTTGAACTGTACTTTGAGTGAATTTATGCAGGGAAGCTTAAGCACAGTAGCAGAATCTCTTGTAATCATGTCTAGTGTGAAATCAGTTTCTTAACAGGGTAAAAGTCTTAAGTCATCTTTGAATGGCTTTGCTCCATCTGGCCGTTTTGTTAATAGCAAGCCAAAACATAAAACATAATTTTTTTTGCTAAGCCAAGAGGTAAAGAGCCACTGCTATCTCTTCCCTGCAGAGACAATTTTGCTTATAGACGTCTATTTCTTTTATTCCATATGTAATTACTAGAAATGTTTTAAGTAAAACAGGATCTTTGTTTAAGAGTTGTAGTATGTTTGAGTACCTGTACATCTCTGCCCTCTACTGGATAGAAGATCAGATCCTATTCCACCTGTGCCAAAGGGAGGATTTCAGGTATCTAGTTTTCATGCTTTTGGAATCTATTTTAGGGAAATTCTGGCTTCCTTTGAGGAGTTAAAATTATTCAGAAAGTAAAAATGGGGAAAAAAGTTCCCTGTGAATCCCCATTCTTACAGAAATGAGACAACCATATCTGAGAGATCTTTGGGGCCCACTCATCTCTTTTGTAATCAGTTTTCAATGTTAAAAAGGTTTAATTTAAAGCTTCATAACAAAAGCTTTTTACAAACATTTGCTTGATGTTTTAGCAATCTTAACCTAAAACTAGAAACTAAAGTCATAAGCCCTGCATTGGCACAGACAATAAGGATTTTCCTTTGTTTGTAGGCACCTGTGGAGTATCACATACAGTCCTCAGCTAAAACCTCTCCAACACATCATCAGTAATCTACAACCCATCCTGGACAACAATCCCACACTTTCACAGGCCTTGGGAGGCAGGCCAGTCCTCGCCCACAGACAACCTGCCAACCTGAAGCATATTCTCACCAGCAACTACACACCGCACCATAGTAACTCAGGAACCAATCCATGCAACAAATGTCAATGCCAACTCTGCCCACATATCTACACCAGGTTTCAGAGTAACAGCCGTGTTAGTCTGTATTCGCAAAAAGAAAAGGAGTACTTGTGGCACCTTAGAGACTAACCAATTTATTTGAGCATGAGCTTTCGTGAGCTTCTGACTTTGTGCTGACCCATAACTATTTCACATTTGGGGACAATGTATACCTTCAGATCAGCGGCACTGCTATGGGTACCCGCATGGCCCCACAGTATGCCAACATTTTTATGGCTGATTTAGAACAACGCTTCCTCAGCTCTCGTCCCCTAAAGCCCCTACTCTACTTGCACTATATTGATGACATCTTCATCATCTGGACCCATGGAAAAGAAGCCCTTGAGGAATTCCACCATGATTTCAACAATTTCCATCCCACCACCAACCTCAGCCTGGTCCAGTCCACACAAGAGATCCACTTCCTGGACACTACAGTGCTAATAAACAATGGTCACATAAACACCACCCTATACCGGAAACCTACTGACTGCTATTCCTACCTGCATGCCTCCAGCTTTCACCCTGACCACACCACACGATCCATCGTCTACAGCCAAGCTCTGCGATACAACCGCATTTGCTCCAACCCCTCAGACAGAGACAAACACCTACAAGATCTCTATCAAGCTTTCTTACAACTACAATACCCACCTGCTGAAGTAAAGAAACAGATTGATAGAGCCAGAAGAGTTCCCAGAAGTTACCTACTACAGGACAGGCCTAACAAAGAAAATAACAGAACGCCACTAGCCGTCACCTTCAGCCCCCAACTAAAACCCCTCCAACGCATTATTAAGGATCTACAACCTATCCTAAAGGATGACCCAGCACTCTCACAAATCTTGGGAGACAGGCCAGTCCTTGCCTACAGACAGCCCCCCAACCTGAAGCAAATACTCACCAACAACCACATACCACACAACAGAACCACTAACCCAGGAACTTATCCTTGCAACAAAGCCCGTTGCCAACTGTGTCCACATATCTATTCAGGGGACACCATCACAGGGTCTAATAACATCAGCCACACTATCAGAGGCTCGTTCACCTGCACATCCACCAATGTGATATATGCCATCATGTGCCAGCAATGCCCCTCTGCCATGTACATTGGTCAAACTGGACAGTCTCTATGTAAAAGAATAAATGGACACAAATCAGATGTCAAGAATTATAACATTCATAAACCAGTCGGAGAACACTTCAATCTCTCTGGTCACGCAATCACAGACATGAAGGTCACTATCTTAAAACAAAAAACCTTCAAATCCAGACTCCAGCGAGAAACTGCTGAATTGGAATTCATTTGCAAATTGGATACTATTAATTTAGGCTTAAATAGAGACTGGGAGTGGCTAAGTCATTATGCAAGGTAGCCTATTTCCTCTTGTTTTTTCCTCCCCCCCTCCCCCTCAGATGTTCTGGTTTAACTTGGATTTAAACTTGGAGAGTGGTCAGTTTGGATGAGCTATTACCAGCAGGAGAGTGAGTTTGTGTATGTATGGGGGTGGGGGGGATGTGAGAAAACCTGGATTTGTGCTGGAAATGGCCCACCTTAATTATGCACATTGTAGGGAGAATGGTCACTTTGGATGAGCTATTACCAGCAGGATAGTGAGTTTGTGTGTGTGGTTTTTGGGAGGGGAGTGAGGGGGCGAGAGAACCTGGATTTGTGCAGGAAATGGCCCAACTTTATTATCATGCACATTGTGTAAAGAGTTGTCACTTTGGATGGGCTATTACCAGCAGGAGAGTGAATTTGTGGGGGGGGGTGGAGGGTGAGAAAACCTGGATTTGTGCTGGAAATGGCCCACCTGATGATCACTTTAGATAAGCTATTACCAGCAGGACAGTGGGGTGGGAGGAGGTATTTTTTCATATTCTCTGTGTATAAATAAAGTCTGCTGCAGTTTCCAAGGCATGCATCCGATGAAGTGAGCTGTAGCTCATGAAAGCTCATGCTCAAATAAATTGGTTAGTCTCTAAGGTGCCACAAGTACTTCTTTTCTTTTAGTCTATAAGGTGCCACAGGACTCTTTGCCACTTTTACAGATCCAGACTAACACGGCTACTCCTCTGATGCCTGATTACTGAGGAAGCAGTGATAATTGTGCAGGCCTTGCTGGTCATAGATTCATTATGCTTGGCAACAGATTATTATATTTGAAGTCTTGTGAACTGCAGCTGCCTGAACATGAATTTTGTGTAAAGGGGATGTGGAAATACAGCATATGCAGTCACGTACATACTTGAATAACTATTCACATGTGGATTTTTTTCATTACACACACATCTATGTTTCAGAAGTGGTGTCTGGATGTTTATTTTCCTTAAAAATGGCTAGTTCTCTCTGAGGGATAGTCCTCAGTAACCTTCTGAAAAACATTTGAAACAACAAAGTTACAAGTAATTCATATTTAGTTTTCATGTACATATAGTAGAAAATATCGGTCTAGTTTTAGGTTTCACAGTTGCCTGCTGTGTAACTCCACAGTTCCACGTTGGTGCAGTACTCTAACAATTTATTTTTTGAGCACCTGGTGAAGTTCTGCAGTTTAAATACTAGTTCCAGCCAACAGAGGGTCCAATTTTGAAACAAGAATGTCTTCCTAAAAGCCAGATAACGCTGTGGGGTGAGGATGTGCAGTAACCACTGCCTAACGTTGTGGACCAATCCTGTCTCATTGTTTGCTCGTACAGTATTGCTCGCTCTGTCTAGATCCGTCTGTTGTCTCTTTATAGTTAGACAGGTTTCAGAGTAACAGCCGTGTTAGTCTGTATTCGCAAAAAGAAAAGGAGTACTTGTGGCACCTTAGAGACTAACCAATTTATTAGAGCATGAGCTTTCCTGAGCTACAGCTCACTTCATCGGACTGTAAGCTCCTGGGAGCAGGGACCATCTTTTTGTAGGGCTCCTAGCAGTACAGGGTCTGGGTCCAGGAGCAGATAGTGCGACAGTTACATATCTACACTACCGTGCTATGAACAAGGTAGGGAAGTGCCCTGCCGCCGATTGCACCGGCTGTCAAACCACACGGTGCGTTGAACACGGTCACGCACCAGGACCGTGGGCAAACCTGCAGCTTCCTTCGAGCACCGCCTGGTGCGGCCGGTTTGCACCCATCATTTGGCATGAAGCGTGGGCCCTGCAGTTAATTTCCAGGTTTTAAAGAGAGATGAGGTGAGGGGGAATGTAAAAGAAGAACTACAGCGAGGTGCCCCGTGTCTCCCCGGCGCTCAGGGCAGCGTCAGCACCCCGCCCCCGCTGAGCAGAAACACCCTCCGTTCTCACCCCTCAGAGGCGCTTCAGCGGCTCCCTGAGCGTCGTGTGCCTCCCACACGCCAGGGGGCGCTGCAGATACTGAGAGACGGAGGCAGAAGGGGACGCCGCCGGCGCTACACATACCCCTAGGGCGAGTTGCTTCCTCTTCGCTCTCCCCGCCCTCCATTGGCTTCGCGCTTTGGCCCTCGCGCTTCGCCGTCGTGGGAGTCCTAACAACGCATGACGCTCAGGGCGCCAGTGGTACGCGGGGCCCAGCGCGTTGAGGGGTGAGAGCCCGGCGGAGCGGGAGGGTTTGAGGAGGTGTTTCCCCCGGAGGGGGGATGGGATGGGGCAAGGCCCGAGCCTGAAGGAGGCCGGGGGAGTGAGGAAGGCGTAGGGCCGCCCGCGGCTCACGCTCTCCTTCTGCCCCGCCCGCAGCGGCGATGTCTGAAGACGCTGGAAGCGGCGGCGACTCCCTCCAGGCCCGGGGCCCGGACTCGGGCCGCAGCCACCGCCAGCCTTTCCCGTCCACCTCTCGCAACGGGGCCGTGCCCGAGCACCAGCAGCGCAGGCTGGCGGGAGGCCCAGGCCGTCAGGGCCCCCCGGAGGCTGCGAACGAAGCGGGTGACGGGGAGGAAGCGGAGTCGGAAGAGGAGTCCGGGCAGGGCAGCGAGAGGGCCGAGCCTGATGAGGACCACACGGACAGGAGGATGCTCCGGCAGCAGTATCGTCAGCTGATCAACAGAGTGCAGCGTAAGCCTGGGGATCGCCCCGGCCCTGGGGTCCGGGAGGGTGATCTGTGTTCGTACGGGGCTGGCACAGTGCGGTCCTGGGCAGTGGCTGGTGCTCCTGGGCGCTAGGGTAATACAAATAGTAACGACGATGATAGCGCTGGGGTCTCCCTGCGGCAGCCAGAGACTTAGCCCTGCCGCAGAGCTGCAGCTGTCTCCGTCGTGCTTGATGCAGCTGCAGGAGACTGCCCCGCCCAGGACAAACGGCCTGTGCCCTACTCACTGGGAGGCTTATAGAGAGCTAGGGCTGAAGCTGGTGCTGGTCTTCGGATGATGGAGACTAACGTCACAGCAGAATTCTTCCTCTCCAGAGGGAAAACACTTTACCGGGTTCTTTAAAGGATCGTCTCTCCTCCTGAATTGTATGAGTGAGCATTGCCAAATTTTGGGCACTTAAGTGGTTTAACCTTCATAGGTGCTGGATAACCAGACAATCTGTTGCAGGAGTTGAGGGTGTTTGACATTTTTGAAATTTAGGCACCTAAATATTTATTTAACATCTCGTTTTAGACATCCAAGTTTGAAAATTTGCTGTAAATGTGTTGCATCCTTTTTTGCTGCCAAGGCCCAATTGAGGGAGGCATACAGGCTAACATGGCTGCTACTCTGAAACGAGTATAAATTTAGCAATTTGAGGTGATGGCCTATTTAGTAGACTTTTATCTTTGAATTAAAAACAACTTTTGTCATCACATTTTTAATGTTAAAATGTAGAAGGATAGTTGGTCAGAGACATGAGAAGTTTAGTAATCACTATGTGGTCACCATAATTCCATATAAAACTGTATTAAAGCAATGTTAAGACTTCGTGCTTTAGGATTTTTGGGATGAGATATGGAAAGTCCTTATCAGTGTACAGCAACGCAGTGCACAGATGAAGATATGATATTTTTACCAGAAAGTACGGAAGAATCATAGCCAGAATAGACCTAAACCAGAACACTATCCTACAATTTGCAAAAGGGTCCATGGGGTTTTCAGTGATCACCAGTGCTTATGACCTGTATTTTACCTCTATGATCTCTGTTTCCCCTATGTGTACAGTCATCAGTGATGTCCCTTTGTCACTATTCTTCTGACTTGTAAGAGTGCTTGACTACTAAGTCATCAATAATAATTCCAGCAGCACCTGGTATTTTTTGTCTTTTTTTTGTTTTTGTTCCCCCTGTCCCCCCTTCCCAATCCCCCCGAAAATCTTCCATCTCATTCTGACTTGCTTAATTTACATAATTTTTACATGAAATTGCAACTCAGTTTTAGAATAACTCAACTATAACTTATAACTAGTGTTATAAGATGTTTAATAATACACTTATCAAGAAAAACACCAGCGCTTTGGAAAAGTGTATTAAGAGCTGGATGCATGTGCTCAAACCACTTGAACACTATGCTGCTGTGAGTAGTCATATAGAATCAGGCATTCAAATATTCCCATTGTGTCGATGTTTATTAATCTAAATAAATGTAGTTGTTTGTTTTAACCTAGTGATGTCTAGAAATGAAACAACCTTTATTATTATTATATGTATTATTGTATAGTGTTTAGGAGTGTTGGTCATAGACCATGACCCCATTGTGCTGTACAACCTTGCATGTTTTTATAGAGGTCCCTAATTGGTGATGTTTAAATGTGTAAGACAAATGACATATGGCATAACTCTCATGAGCTCTGGTAACTACTTTGACTTAGAACAGGATATTTTAATTGGAATGATCAGCAAATTACATATAAGATTAAGATCTACTTCTTAATTTTGGAGCTTTTTAAAAATGTCCACATGCCAGAAATATACTGTGGATGGTTTGTAATCACTTTAGGGCTTGTGGGGGAAATCCTAGCTTTTGCATTTCTGAGTCTCATTCTATAAATGGGAACTCTTTTTATTGAAACATTCATTTTACAGTACTGAAATAGTCCTACTATCTGCAGTGACAAGTGCTACTGTTTTGATCTGCAAGTACTTAGCAGTAAACATGCGAATAGTCCCGTTGATTTCAGTGGGACTACCCGTATGCTTAAAGTTAAGCATGGGCATAAACGTTTGCAGGATCAGGGCCTACATAAATGCTCACTGTAAAAAGTACTAAAAACAGATTTGGAGTACTTTAAATTTGGTGAGATTTAGCGTCAAGCACTGTTAGCTACTTATGCTTAAGGCTATAGGTGTTTATTTTTTGATGTGTACATGTTTAATTTAAGATTTCATTTATTTGTTGTTTTCTTTTTTCCCAGAGAATCGTGAGGATATGCTGAGTTCAAAAAGCAATAGTTTGACAGATGCGCTACAAGAAGCCAATAAATTGTTCAGTGGAGGTAAAGTTAATCCCACAGTCTATTTCAGAAATTTTTGCTTTGAACCTCAAAGCTACTGATGTGATACTCAAAATAAAAAAAATTATGGGAATCAAATTCAGGTCCAAGTACTATATGAAAACACTAAAATATAGCAGTACAGTTCTTTAATAAATTGAAATGAAGATGGAACTGCTTGAGCAGACCTCACTACACTTAAAAAAAGGCAACAAACAAAGCAGCCAGGAAACTCCCCTTTAATAAATTTAGGTTTATAGCTAAAAATACAACAGTTTATTTATACTTCTGTATCTTGGCTCTGCAGTGCAACAGGAGTGAAAAAATAGTGTAAAAACTAATGTTGTTTAAGTAAATATATTGGGGAAGAAAATGTAATTTTACTTTAATGATGGCTTGACAGTGTTTCATGCCTCCTATTGGCAGTGATTGCTATTTGCAGAATTGGCAAACGTTTTCTTTTAGAGCAGTCTGTACAATAAAAGGAATGGTTTGATCTTCAGAAATTGACTTACAAAGCACATTAGCTCTGATTTTAGAGTTAGTGTAGTGTATACTTTATCACATTTAGACAATTGTATTTTGCTAACATACATCTTTCTTTTTCCATAACAGTTTCCCAGGCAAGGGAGGCTGCTCTGGATGCCCAGTTCCTTGTTTTGGCATCAAATCTAGGAAAGGAGAAAGCAAATGAGTTACACTCTGAAATGACAGTATTTGACTTGCCAGCATTTGCTGAAGATTTAGTAAGTTAAAAACTGCTGACTTGTTAAAATGTGGCTTGAGATTGCCCTATATGTAATAGAAGGGGAAAAGAAACTGGGGTTTGAAGATTTCAGACAAAACACTGCTGTTGCATTAAAACTTAGCATAATTTCATGAGGTTCTTTAACTTTTTTTGCAAGCAGTCTAGAAGTTTATTCTAAGTTTCTGCTCAATCTACAATAGTTGTTTTAAAGGCTACATTTAGAATCTACAGTTTTAATAAAGGAAATGTAGCTATACAAATTTAGACTCCAAATGTTACAGGATCAGCGTCTTACTGCATCAAATGATTTTTCACAGCAGTGAATTGAATGAGGTTCTTTACAATAGTGTATTTAGTAAAGAAAAGAAATCTGCTGTTTGCTGTTTTGAAGGTATAGCTTTTCAAAACCAATGTTTGCTGTTCTTTTTTCTATTACATGCACTAATTCCTATTTTAACCAAAGCTGTGATTTTCAGTGGGACTTCGATATCTGAATCTTATTGGCAGTTTTGAAGATCTCCTGTTTTATTTCTTGATACTCTGGCTAAAAAGTGCCAGTTTGCGCTGACATTGGAGCAAAAGCCAATTTCATTTTCTTATTATAAGCTGTTACAAGTAGCCTACTGAGGAGTTGCAACTTTTTGTCAAAGGTGTAGCTTTGTTGTACAAGAGAATTAGGTTCCATTGCTTATTATTGGCTAAAGGGGGAAGAGGCATGTGATGTTTATACGGTACTTGAAATGTGTTCAGTTGTCCCAAAATGTGGTATGTTCAGAAACTGTGTGCTTTTAATTGCATTGTAAAGTTAAGAAACAGTAACTTCCACACTTGCTGGCATAGCGGTCATGGATTGTATGAAGGCAGAGGCGAAACTGTACTCTCATTCTTAGATATAGCTATGCAAAGACAAGTTTAACACGCACTGGGCAATGGAAGAAAGCTTGCAAATGAATAGAGGACTTGTGTTGTCTTTCTAGCACCATTCATAACCATCCGTTTGCATAGATATTTAGTTTATGGGTAAAAATACAGGTATCTGAAGTTATAACTGGCAACTGAACTTCTGGAGAACATATGATAAGTAAGATAGTAGATAGCACAGCATCACTCTTTGCTGCTATGCAGGAGGACACTTCAATTCCTGTCCTCTGAAATGCAGGAAAGCTGTCATGTTGAAGACAGCCGTGAGGCAGTGTCTCTTTAAACAGCCTCGTGCTGGCAGTCTGAAAAAGAGAATTGATAACTGCCTTAGGTCCCATTGATTTCATGGAACTACTCACAAACTGGTCATAACTTTATGCCTAAATCTTAGCAGAATCGGGGCTACAGGTCCCAGTTCTGCAATAAACTCTGTTCAGGCAGATGCCTTCACCCACGTAGATGTCTGACTTCAGTGGGGCTTCCATAGGGCTGAATGGGCTACCTGTGTAGAGCTTATTGCAGGATTGAGGCCTAAAAATTATACAGTGGGGGTGAGGATAGACAAATGAGAAACTATAATTAAGAGAAACTGCTATGTTCCAAGAAGGAACATACCAGTTTCTTTTTTTGTGATAAGACCAGTAAGATGTTGGACCAAGACCAATCATTCTTTCATATAATATTTAGTGAATTATTGTATAATTTTTAAAATGTGGATTTTTTTCCTTTTTAGTACAATTTGGGAAGACATATCTAAATATTTGAATTTTTGTTTCAGTAGCAATTGACAGTGTCTTTCTTTCATTAGGTAATTCATGTTTCTATATGTCGACTTTAACTTAGTTCTTTTTTGTTTTTTTTACTGTAATTGGAAAAAAAGTAAGCGATTCTTGCAGTATTCAAGTAGGGTATACATTATAATGCAATATCTTAGAAATAAGTAGCCATTGACTTTGCTTTAAGTGAAATTTAGATGCAATATCTCCCCCCCCCCCACCCCCAATAGCTAACATTTATGGGCCTAAATCGTCTAGAAGGAGAAGAAAATGATAGTGATGATGAGAGCATTGCTCATGGATTTTTACCTAATAATGCCTGGCATAAACTGGGAGCAGAAGCAGAAAGATATTTCAGAAGATCTCCTTCTTTTCACTACATGTAAGTATATTCAAGGAAAATGATCATGTATGCTGAAGTGCAACATGGCCTAATTCAAGTTAGTTTTCAAAAGGACTGACCCTTAGCTTATCAATGTTTAGGTAGTGCACTGTATTTGAGAGAAGAGATTAACTTGGGAGTCTGGCTGCAGTCCACAGCAGAGGTCTCTCCTGGCATGGCAGTTGCGTCACTGCACACTGAGTTGTGCCCTTCTCCCACCTAGATGAACTCATGTTCACCCAGGCATTTCAAATAACATTGTCCTTTCGGGGTCTGGTTTATGAAGTAGTAACACAGAATGAACATGAACCATTTTTTTCACTCTTCTGAAGCAAACAGTTCTTCCACTGGACAGTAAGATCTCAAAATTTCCTTTACCTAGTCTTTTCTGCCCTACAGTGCCATCCTCTGAAAACCTCTGAAAGCCAAAGTCACAGGAGAGTCCTCCTCTCCTCCTTAGGCCTTCCCCAGGCCCTGTAAAGCACTTTGTGGGCTTTGCTCCCAGACCTCCTACCTGATTGTGTGTCTATCCTGATCTGTCTCCCTGAGCACCATGTAATCCTCTGCAGGATTCTGTAGTTTGAGAGCCTCCCAGTACTTCCTGCTTTTCTCAGCTTTTCCTAGGAAATAATCTGAATCCTGGAAATCATCCCCACACTTCTCCTTTCCTGGCTCTACTGCTGGAGAGGCTTTGTGCTCCATGCAAGTTTTCCTCTGTGTGAAGAGGCACTCTTATGAGGTGCTGCCTCCGGGCTGCTGTCAAATGATCCTTGGTTACCTGACTCAGGCCCAGAAGCCCGGCGTTAACTTCAGACAGTCCCAGCTCACCCTGTGATAGATCCCAATTTAAATGAAAAAGATCAGTTTGATCATCCTGTCCCTGCTAATGCAGGTTTTCCCCCCTACAAGTAGAATTTCAACTCTGATAAAAGACTGAAGTATTTGAAGGCCTCAACCAGCTATACCACTTGTACTACAAGTAACTGTTGCAAGTGGTTGTAAACATGATCATACGGTCTAACACACTGGATTATAATAATGGATTGTAATAACAGATGATTGATATGTTAGGAAGACTAGTAGCTAGTTTACTATTGAAATCTCAGATAGTTTTTGTGTTTTAAAAGTACCAACAAAGTGCTGAGGGTAATTTTATTCAAACATTATACTGGAAATGATCAAAGATATTGAATGGAAGAAAGTCTAACTTTGATTTCTCTCTAAATAGTTGAGTCTGGACCTTTAGCTAAACCCTTCTTCTATAGAAGGTTAGGTTTCCTATGGCAAAGTGTGAATATTGACAAAGTACTGAATTTTTGGTATCTATTAAAGTGCCCTGAATTAGAACCCATGTTTTAAGAAATTAGATCTATATCCATTTTTCAGTCCATTGAACATACTATGCCCTATTCTGAGAGTTTTGTTTCAAAAGGCGAAGTTAACATGTTCATAGCTACAGGCTTACAACTGTAAAAATTAAACAAATGATCAGAGAAAAAATATAAAATTGGACTATTTTCAGAAAAAGAAGCATGGACTACCCCAAAAGCTCAGTTTAAAGAAGATATAAATTCAGTGTTACTAGTTAATATAAAAAATGTCATGTCTCTATGACAAATAGATTTTAATTTATTTTACTAAAAAAAACTTGGAATAAAATAATGCATTTAACATTGTATTGATTTATACTGTTGCAAAGCTGATTGCAAATTGTAATTCACAGAACCATTAGTGGTGGCAGTTTATAGGAATCATAGTACATATTAGAAGCTTCATGTTCAGTTTCCTAGCATTATTTTCCATCTTAACCCAGCAAACAAACTGCTCAATATATTCTCTAGTAAAGTAGTTTACATACATTCATGCTACTTTTCTACTTGGGTTAGGTTGGGATCCTTCAAGGCTGATCCTCCTGTAGCAAGGCAACGGATTGAGAGGCAGAAAAGGAAAGCAGGAACAGAAGAAAAAAGGGCAATGCCTGCTCAGGTTTGTAAAGTAATATTTTTAATAATCATTTTTGACAGCATAGCTATCCTAAGTCACTTTTTTAGTTTGTGAATTATCTGTTTTCTCTACCACTATGGCTGCACTTAAAACGCTATAGTGGCACAGCCGCAGTGGTGAGGGATTCTCCCGTTGCTGTAGTTAATCCACCACCCAGAGAGGTGGTAGCTAGGTTCATGGAAGAATCTTTCCAATGACCTTGTGCTGTCTACAACAGGGGTTAGGTCGTCTTAACTACATCTCTCAGGGTTGTGGATTTTTCACAACTTTGGGAGACTTAGGTGATGTGGTCCAAGTAGGAGATGCCCAGGATTTTACGGAAATATCTCATCTCTGCTACCTGTATTTTCCGTTCAAGTTCTGCTGTAAAGGTCCGTGTCTTGCACACATACTGAAAAATGGATATGACCAATGCG
Organism: Lepidochelys olivacea; assembly: GCF_965140295.1. NCBI lineage: Eukaryota > Metazoa > Chordata > Testudines > Cheloniidae > Lepidochelys > Lepidochelys olivacea. The sequence goes on from NC_140417.1 coordinate 107,409,349, forward strand.
TGCAGCAGTTTCGGTTTGGATTCCAGGGAGATGTTCTTATTCCTCCAAATTGGTTTTGTTTTGCCACTGCTGCTTTAGTATGCCTCTCTTTATTATGGATAAGACAGATCTGCAAAATCACATTATCTCATTAATATCCTGTTAGGAGTAATTTCAAACCTGTCATGATTTTTCTTAAGTAAATGTCTGGCCTTTTTATCAACATAGGTTAAAGAAAACCTTAAGTAACTGTCCATTTTAGTAATAACAAGCCCCCCAACCCCCCAAACTGATTTTTAAGGTTTTAGAAGTTTATGCACCAGCAGAATCCTCCCAATTCCTCACAACTAGGAAAAACAAATGGTCCTTACAATAAGTCCTGGAAATTGATAAACTGGAACTCTTGAGCTGGATTGGAAGAGCGGGAGTAAGTTTCCAAAGCAGCGGCTAACTGTCTCCTTTCTTAAATAAGTGGGGCTGCAGTTCAGGTGCCACTGTGCATGGCAGATGTGGCAAAGAGAGAAGGGTAGTCTTTCAGATAAATAGATTCCAGGCATTTGACATAGTCAAGTATGTTATGCATATTATGTTCCATGACAGCAGCCTTTTATTACTCTGTCTTCTGTTTTTTATAGCCAAATGCAACAATTCAGAGCTGATGTTTTCTTTCTGCTGTCAAAGTTTGACTCAGACTCACAATTTATCTGACCACTCTGTTTTATTAGCAAAGCTGCTCTGCTAATACATTTAGAAGTGAGCCCCCCGAGTGGGGCTTGTGTCTCTTAATTTATACAGTTTTTGGAGAACAAGTTACAGAGAAGTTACAGAAAAAAGAAGAAAAAAGATTTTAGTCACCACCCTTCGAGATCCCTGAGACCAGTCACATATCTTCAATTACCTGCCACCCTTAACAATCTCCTTTAACAGCTTCCAGTTAACTTAACTAATTGCCCTTCACACCTTCCATTCTGATGCCTGCTTCTTAGATGTGCTGGCTCTATCTTAATTGCTTCTCCATTCAAAAGCTAACTGTCCCTACATGTGCTCCCTCAGATACTTTGTAACATATTTTGGCATGCCCTCTCATATACAATGTATCCAGCATGTCCCCTTATACAACGCTATACTTATACAATGTTATACTTCCACACTGCTTAGTACTAAAACTTGTCACTAAAAGAATATGATAAAAAAAATGTAGAAAAATGTTTTTTCTCTGTAATGTTGGCTTACACCAGGATAGATGCATGATTCTTGATATTTTTTTTCAGTTGAAGAAAATGGAGGAGTCTCATCAGGAAGCCACAGAAAAAGAAGTAGAGAGGATCTTGGGATTGTTGCAGAGCTATTTTCAAGATGATCGTAAGTGTGCCTCCAGTTTAGCTAAAATTTGCACTAAACAGGGAGGTGTAATATGCTATATAGATTACACTTTGGAAGCTAGGGAATGAAACTCAGTTACTACATTAGTAATTAATGGTGTCTAGAATCCAAGGTTCCAGTGTGTCCTCCTTTGCTGGTGAGGAGGTTAGGCTTGTAGACTTGAACTCTGGCCACATTCTAAATTTTGTCTCTGTGCGGTCTCCACAGCGATTGTACTGCATTTATGGCCTGCAATTGCAGCATTTAGCCTGAGGAGCTGTTGTTTCTCTCTGCAGACTCAGAAAAACATGGTTTCAGTTGACATTTGGAACAATAAGGACTAGAAACTTGATATTTTTAAATGTAAGCTTGGGTTCTGCTGAAACTGATGGAGGCTGTTCGAGAAATATGACAGTGAACCAGTTAAACTAATCTCTTGACTCTAGTCAAAAATAGGGTATTAGAAAGGTTCTTTCAGTCCTTTTTTTTTTAAACAGGTAACTGTGACAGCAGCCTATCATCTAACTGATGATATTGCACGAAGTTAATTGAGCACATATGCAAACAGTTGTGAGACCTCATCCACAATAAGTTTTTGAGCGGACATTAATTAGGGCTCTACTTGAATTTCAGCCAGCATCACTTATGAGATTTTGGATGTGTTGAGACAACTTTTTTTCCATGACTTGTGTATTGCCTTGGCTAGTGAAGGCCAGTGGGGGAAAAACGGAATCCTTCGCAGATGGGAATTGATACTCCCTCTGTTAAGGGAGGACAAAATTCCAGTTTGCCTTAAGGAAGTGTGTTTTGTGGGGCCTGTGTTCTAGAAACTAGTCCTTGGTGTTGAGAGTCTATTCATTATCAAACTGTATTTAATCTTTCATTTTTGGTTAAGATTATTATTATTTGGATTGTTATGATGTGACAGTTTTCACAGCATATGGATTTCTTTGACGTACAGTAACTCCTCACTTAATGTTGTAGTTATGTTCCTGAAAAATGCTACTTTAAGCGAAACGATGCTAAGTGAATCCAATTTCCTCATAAGAATGAATGTAAATAGCGGGGGGTTAGGTTCCAGGAAAAAAATTTTCACCAGACAAAAGACTATATTTTTTTACAGACACAGAATAGAAGTTTTAAATAATTTAATACTGTACACAGCAATGATGATTGTGAATCTTGGTTGAGGTGGTGAAGTCAGAGGATGGAAGAGGATGGGATATTTCCTAGGGAATACCTTACTGCTAAATGACCAGTTTCAGAGTAGCAGCCTTGTTAGTCTGTATTCGCAAAAGGAAAAGGAGTACTTGTGGCACCTTAGAGACTAACCAATTTATTTGCATAAGCTTTTGTGAGCTACAGCTCACTTCATCGGATGCATTCAGTGGAAAATACTGAGTGGGGAGATTTATATACATAGAGAACATGAAACAATGGGGGTTACCATACACACTGTAACGAGAGTGATCACTTAAGGTGAGCTATTACCAGCAGGAGAGCGCGGGGGGGGGGAGGGGGACCTTTTGTAGTGATAATCAAGGTGGGCCATTTCCAGCAGTTCACAAGAACGTCTGAGGAACAGTGGGAGGTTGAGGGGGGGAATAAAGGTGGGGAAATAGTTTTACTTTGTGTAATGACGCATCCACTCCCAGTCTCTATTCAAGCCTAAGTTAATTGTATCCAGTTTGCAAATTAATTCCAATTCAGCAGTCTCTCGTTGGAGTGTGTTTTTGAAGTTTTTTTGTTGAAGAATTGCCACTTTTAGGTCTGTAATCGAGTCACCAGAGAGATTGAAGTGTTCTCCGACTGGTTTTTGAATGTTATAATTCTTGACGTCTGATTTGTGTATTCTTTTACGTAGAGACTGTCCAGTTTGACCAATGTACATGGCAGAGGGGCATTGCTGGCATATGATGGCATGTATCACATTGGGAGATGTGTAGGTGAACGAGCCTCTGATAGTGTGGCTGATGTGATTAGACCCTATGGTGGTGTCCCCTGAATAGATATGTGGACACAGTCAGCAACGGGCTTTGTTGCAAGGGTAGGTTCCTGGGTTAGTGGTTCTTTTGTGTGGTTGAGTGGTCAGCCCCCCAACCTGAAGCAAATACTCACCAGCAACCACACAACAGAACCACTAACCCAGGAACCTCTCCTTGCAACAAAGCCCATTGCCGACTGTGTCCACATATCTATTCAGGGGACACCACCATAGGGCCTAATAAATGATGATTTAATAACTAGGGCTGCATTTTATAATCTGTCTAGTCAGGAGGTTGCAACCTTTTATGATTTATACAGGCCTTTCTATTGTGATACGTGCTTTTGTCATCTCAAGATTAAGCCGTATGCCCTCCATGGGGCTACATCTTTAGTTTTGCTAAAACGGAAGCTACTGTTGAATGCAGCTCTTCACTTCTTAAGCAGGTGTCTTGCTGCAAACATGCAGTGACGGTATTTGGAATTTGCATTGGCCGCCTATTTGCTTCTGGCTGGAGATAAAGGTGGTGATTTGGACCTGAGAAGCCCTAAATGGCTTGGGCCCTGCCTGCCTTCACCTGAGATTGACACAGTTTGGGTAGTGAGGGGTGTTGAAGCTGGAGCTTACTTGGTATTTGAGAGGGCGCTATTGGCAGGGCGTTTTGAGGGCCTTTCAACTTTCCAGTTTAGTTGGAAATAATCTGAATTTGTTGACATCTAGAACCAAGAGTAATCTTAGACTTAGAAGTGTGTGTGGGGGTGATTACCAGCTCGAGGAGACATACTTGCATACGTTCCCAGCTTGAGGAGACATACTCTCATCAAGCTACCATACTAAGAATAGTAGTGTAGCCCTAGTACCATCATGGGCAGTGGTGAACTCAGGGTGACCAGCCTCACCACTGCCCTTGCTACTGTGGCTACACTACTACTTTTAGTGCACTAGCTCAATGAGAGCTAGTGTGAATATGTGTACTGGAGGTGGGAATCACCACCAGCTCCCTGTGTAGACCTAGTCTAAAAGCCTACCAGTTTAGAAGGCTAAGGTGGCTAGGGTTTGAAGGTTTTGTCAACTCAAGGTGTGGAGTTTGTGCTTTCTGTCAAAGCAGAGATGAGGATGTTTAATATTTGTGTGTTGTGCCTGGCTATTTTTTATGCTTGGAGTAAAGGGGTGCAGGCACTTCGATCGCTGGTCTCCCATTGCTGTTTTTGTTTCTGTTATGTATCTGTGTTTTTTAATTTGTCATGAATCTAAAATCAGAGACAGGTGTGTCGGTTTTCATTTTAAATAAACAAATAGTTCGTTGAGCCACATTCTGCAGGCTCAAAGGCTAATATTTAGGGTGGGAGGTGCTGTTTTGGCTTCATTTCGTGTCTTGCCCTGGTTGCTGGGATCCCGATCAGGGTGCAGAATCCATAATTTTCAGATTTGAATGGGGAAACAGATTGTTAGTATTTTATCTTGTTTTTGTTCTCAGGTTTTTTGCATATGTAATAAATATGCTGATTGTGGACATGCTTTTGCCAGTAGTATATTAATATATTTGTATAAGAACATTTTAGTAGCATTGATCATCTATATTTAAAAAATATCTTCTCCAGCTAGACTTGCAGGGAAAACATATGTTTAAAAAAAAAAGTCTATTTAGGATGCATAACTGGGAAACTTCTTTTAACAAGACTCTAGGCAGAGTTCAGAGCCGTTAATTACATGTCTTTTGATCTCCTACCACCCCTTTCCTTCCTTTTTAATTCTTTCCAATGTATGGCCATTCCAACAGAGTAGGGCATGTTAGCACTTATCTTGCAGGAGTGTTCTTAATTAATGAAACAATGACAATTTTTAACTACTTTATTTCATTTCAGGTGTATGTGGGGAGGTGGGACGTAGCGGGGAGAAAGGGGTAATACGCTGTGTATTAAAAAACAAAAAAACAAAACCCTGTTACACATTAAGAATTTGAAAATATATTAAAATTCACATAAGAACAGTTAAATATATAACAATTTGCTTAAGCCCTACATAGACTATTATATCTCTTAAATTAGCATTTACATCTCTGCAAGCTTTATGTATACCATTTGTTTTATAACCACTGTTTTCTTATGTCTATAGCGACTATACCTATTTCCTTCTTTGATTTTGTGATTGATCCAAGTTCTTTTGCACGCACTGTGGAAAACATCTTTCATGTGTCCTTCATTATAAGGGTAAGGAGTAACTTGGTCTTCAAATCTTACTTGTATACTGGAATGATCCAAGAAAACCAGAATATTTGTTTCTTTTTATTTACCGTAATTGCAGCTGCTGTTTTCACAGTTTTAGTGAGGTGGTATATTTTTTGCTTCTGTGACAGGATGATTTGGGAATGCAGGTCTAACATTTGACACTGATTTGATACTGTGGAGTCCAACTCTGATTTGCATTTGTGAAAATTTTATTGGCAAAGTGTTTGAAATCCCATTTTTTTCATTAGTCTAATAGAGAAGTTTTAATAGATGTGTAATCAAAGACAAATAAGCATAAATGGATTTTACATTGTCACCAGAACCCTAAGATAAAAATTGGGGTGGACTGATTTAAATTAAAGCTATATAAATCACCAATTTTAATTATAATTTCAACCAGCAATCAGAAATTTTGATCTGGTTTTGCATTTTTACTTTAGTTACTGTGTTAAAGGTTAATTTTCATTGGTCAGTACTTGTTGCTAACAGGAGGTTACACTGTAACAAATACACATCATTGCTTAAATTAAGATAGTTTAACATACATTTTTAACATTAATTTTTACATTTGTATTGTTAGAAAATGGTGACCAATGCTTTTTTTATTTACTAGGTTGTTTCAGGCTGCATTTGGATGAAAATCTGTTTTAGTTTTTTAAAAAAATTAAATAATATATTTAGCACTTTTTGATTTTTATTTAGTTTTATTAATGTCTGTTTTGCATTTATAAGTATGGTTTATGCATTGAGCCTGGGACTTGTACCCAGAAACTCCTGAGATCTAATCCTTGCTCTGACACCGACTCATTCAGTGGACTTGTCCATGTAGTTTGTTGTCTGTGTAGATCAGTGGTGGGCAACCTGCGGCGCACGCAGCCTGTCAGGGTAATCCACTGGTGGGCTGCAAGACCGTTAGTTTACATTGGTACGGCTGCCCGCAGCTCCCAGTGGCTGCAGTTTGCCGTTGCAGGACAATGGGAGCCGCAGGAAGCGGCGGCCAGCAAGTCCCTGTGGTTTGCGCCGCTTCCTGCAGTGCATCTGGTTGTGAAATCAACCGTTTACCACCCGTGGAAGTGGTTTGAGGGTTTTTTTAGTGTTTGTTTGTAAATCATTTTAAAGAACTAAAACTTTGTGCGGGCACTTATTGATACACTCTTGCTTATATTTTTGTAAATTAATCCTCACTTAATCTGTGAAAGTGCTTTGCTCCTTTTGCCTGATTTCATACATGAAGTGTGGAGTACCAAGCATTATTCTTCCCCCGAATGACATTGTCCAGGAAGAAATAGGAATAATGCAAATGTGATGGTGTTTTTTCCTTTGTTTTTCCTTTGAAGCGGCTGGTAAACGAATCAAGTTATGACAGTCACAGAACTGTGGAATATATTGGAATAGTAGTTGAATTGTTTTTAAGATGAGTTTTAAGTGCAAAAGCCTGTAATCGCTTAAGAAGACCATGTTTTCCTGCGCATGTGTTTTAATGGATTTAATTCTGTAGTTGACATATTTTTAATCCCAAATCCCCTATTTTTGTATCCTTAACTTCACTTATATATTTTGCTTTGGGCTAGAATATCTCAAGTTTGTTCTCTGCCTAAAGTTTTTTTTTCAGTGGTTTAAAAGTAACCAAACCAGTTCTCAAATCTTTTCAGGACTACTATGTGCTCAGATAACCCACTCTCTTAATTCAAGTTTGGCATGTATGTAATCAGTGAAAGGAATTCTTTTGAATTCAGCGAAGAAAATTTGAAAATGAATAAATGATAATGAAAACTATAACTATATTTTCAATTTAAAATGCATGTGGTGAAATGACCAAGGGAAGTGTGTCAATACTATATTCATGTTATGATTGAGATTTTACAGATACATGTTAGGAAGTTCACTTATGTCTCCCTTAGCAACGGTAAATTTGCACTCCTGTGAATATGTAGGAAGTATTTGCAAGAGGCTTAGTTATTGTTGCTCTGGTAACATAACTAAGATTCTTGATGCAAGAATATATGTACATTTCCACTAATATAGCATTGCAAAGTTAGTCATATAAATAAATGAAAACTGTGTAGCCTTTAAAAAAAAATTGTTGTTGTCTATTTCAATATTTTAAATCATCTGAACAGTTTCAGTTTCTGTAATTGTAAAACAAATTGTATTGCATTCTAGGATGGCTTTGCAAGAATAAAGCTGGATCAGGACAAACTGCCAGTAATAGGTAAAATACATTTAACTTTTTAAAAGGCATATAAATTACTCAGGCACCAAAAGAGTTTGTGTATCTAGACGGTTTATAGGTCTTTTAAGCAATAGATTTAGGACTCATATCTCAAGACCTCACCATGACCTATTGCCTTCAGTGGGCATTGCTTCTGTTCCTATGTGGTATCTGCTTCATAGGCCTGATAGCATAACCCTTGCTTATTTGAGTAACTGTAGGATTGGACCATGCAACTTTCAAAGTATTGCAAACAGAGAGAAGCACTATAACTTGCATTTGTTAAATGAAGAGTCCTTTAAAGTTTACTTTAGTTTCAAGCCAGTTCTGTTAGGATGCTTGACCTTTTTCTCTGCAGACAGACACAGACTGCATGGGCTTTGGTATACAGGTCACTGAAGTTGCTAAAAAGATTGCTATTAACTTGAGTAGGCTGCGGAGCAGGCCCTATATGAGCTAAGAAGATACATAAGAACGGCCATACTGGATCAGATCAGAAGTCCATCTAGCCCAGTATCCTGTCTTCCGACAGTGGCCAATGCCAGGTGCCCCAGAAGGAATGAACAGAACAGATAATCATCAGGTGATCTATCCCCTGTTGCCCATTCCCAGATTCTGGCAAAAGAAGCTGAATTCTGGCTAAAGAAGTACCTGTCCAAAAAAACCCAGAAAATGGAAGTCTAATCCAAGTGAACCTAATGGAAAGAAGTATAAATTATGGTAGGTAAAAAGATGAACATTAGGAGAGCAAAGAGAATTTGAAGAGAAAATAGTCTGCAAATAACAAAAGTCTTAAACATAATAGACAAAGCAGGAAGCCTGCAAAAGCAAAGCAGGCAGCCTGGTGTGTCTGCTAGAATGCCAAGGAAAAAAAGGGAAATTGAGGATAAGCTACATGATTTTCTTTTTAGTTTTCACAGAGGGTAATGGGGTATATCTACATGAGACCTTCATTTTTTAGGTAACAAAGAATTAGTCCTGGAACAAATTGATAAAGAGCAGTAAGTCACCTGTACCAGATAGTATTAATCCAAGAGTACTAAAAGAATAAGAGAGAAGTTGACAGTGGCAAGCAAAAAATGCAATACACTAAAGTCAGCTATGGATGGCTGGAGAACTGGAGGGGAGCAGATGTCATATAAAAGGCAGTGACAGATACTTGGACTTACAGACTAGTGAGCCTTATATCAATACCAGGAAAATTGGTTAAAACAAGAATTAAGAACAGAATTATAAACACCTAGACTGTAATATTGTAGGGACAAACAAGTACATCACTTATAAAAGATAATGTGTCTAATCTAGAATTCCCTGAGCACATCATCAGTCATTAGTAAAGGATAATTAGTTGGCATGAATTGACAAAACCCTTCCTTAGAGGATACTAGGAAAACATGAGGTGTGAGGTAAAATCCTGTAATGGATTAGAAACTGCAATGTGGTGGTAATAGGTGAAGTTTTAAGATGGCAAAATATATATATTTTGCCTGAAACAGTCTGGCAGATTTGACACAAATTCACTACCAACTACTGAAGTTAAGAGAATATTTACTGTTGGTTTTTTATGCAGCATCTGGTACTGGCCTGTCAGAGACATAATAATGGACTAAATGGGCCACTGACTTGATCTGATATGGCAATTCTGATGTTCCTGAATGGTACTGTAACACCTGACATGCCTTTCTAACTGTATGGGTCCTGAAAATGTGGTATTTTGAACAGAGCCTTCACATGAAGAAGAAGGTAGAGAAAATGACCAGAATGCCCAAGTACGGAACCAAGCAGTAATATCTTTGAGCCATCAAGACTGGAAGGTACAATAGATGACACTGCCTTTTGCTTTAGTTTAAATTTAAAGAGTCTCGGAGAGCTCTGCTATTATATGATGTGAAGTCACAAAGTAATGCATCTTATGACAAGTTGTGTACACATCTTTGTATCAATACATATTGATCATTATGGACTCCGGAAAACTAGTAGGTACAATCAGTTTCTTTCTATAGTGAGATATGGAATATCTCACTATATTATATAGATATTTTCATTCCAGTCCATGTCACATTTATACTGCTTCCAATCTAAGGCTGTGCAGCTACAAATAACTTTCAATTACTGTACTTTATAAAGGCCATGTAGATATTAGAAGTCAGTCCAAATTGCTGTTTGTTTTCCTGTGTTACATGGCATTCAGTCATAGCGGGGGGAAGGTGGGGAAGGGATGTGTCTGCTATTTATCATATCCATAATTTGATTTAAAAGAATGTCCTAGGGTGCATAAGATCAGGCTTATCTAAGTTCCTGAAGGTGGTATGAAACAATGATAGTGCTCCATATGGTGAAGTGCTAATTGTAAAGCTATCACATATGCACCCACTTTTCACAGGCTGGGTGTGCAGAACTTGGTGACCTGAAGTTTAGTTTGACTAATAGACCTTAAAGTGGTTTATTTTTAAATATACCTGTAGCAAAAAAAAGATTTTTGGCACATGGAACTCCCATCCCTTCTCCTCCCTAAGTTGACCTAATCATTCTAGCAAGTGCTGAAATGTGAATGCCCTGTGTATTTCTAATACAACTAATTCCTATGTGTTTAAGTAGTCATAGTAGTGTAATAAACTTTTTTTTTTAAACTCTGATTTTCTCTGATCAGGACATTGTAGAAACTTTTGAAATCACAGAACCTATGATTCCCCCTCCTGGTGTCAGCCAAGAAAATGAAAGTAAGTATTTATTTAAATTGATTTGTCAGAAGACTTCTTCATAGTTCAATCCATACATTTTGTATGTATTTGAAAGAATTGTAGAGAAATTACCTGTAATGCTTGTGTAACCCATAGAATGTAATATGTTTAATGTAAATACTTGAAATTGCATATTTGTTTAGGGTTTTTTCCTTAAGTATACTTTAAAGACCACTTTAATTCAGGTGAATTACTCTGGATATTGCAAAGTGTTTAATTACAATGATGGGTGCTGTAGAAAAACCTGAGTGTGACTGTATTCTTTGTGGATCAAAAGTCTTTGCATATAAATCTTCTAAACAGCAAAGAGTTGAAATATGTGTACTTGAACATTTTATGGCTGGCTAGTTGTTCGGTTCTCAGAACTTCATACTGATATTGTAAATATAATGCTGTGAATGATCATGGTTTAGTTTATATAATTTTTAATTTTAAAAAGGACAGTTGATAAGTGATAAAATATTCTAAGGGCATCTTAAAATACATCTATGGAATTTATTTTTAGGAACAGAGTACATGAAGGAGCAATGATCAATGTAATAAGGTTTAGGTGATATTGAACTGTCTTTTAAAATGTTCTTTATTTCTTTTCTAGGTTAGGTTCCATGAAGGAAAAAATGTGTGTTAAAATATTCAGATAAGTTTTATATGTATATACTGTATGAAAAAATTTATTTTTGATGAGAACACTAGTTTAGTTTAAATTTGATTCTTTTTATATAACAAGCTTATTGTATCTTTTTATTTATACATGTCATTTACAGTAGTAAAGGTTGTCATGATACATAAGGCATTTTCATCCTATCATGATTTTCTTTAATAAAGCCCTTCTGTAATGTTGACTGTTTTCCAAATTTTTATACAATAAATGTAGACAGGGATGGCCCAGAATACACAGACTACATGACTGCAGCTTAAGTTCCATTTGTGGTTATTAGTGATTGTTATTGATACTCTGTACTTGATATGGAGGTGGGGTATACAGAAAATAGAAGGTGGTTTAGAACTCTTCATCGGGAGCTTTAGAAAAATGTTGGTGTCACAGCTGAAGTGGAATGAGAATGGAATGGAATATAAACACCAGAGGAAGAAACAAAACTTGCCAGATTTTGATCCTCAGTGTAGCGTCGGATGAATGCTACTCTGAAACCTGTAATAAAGTCTGCTGCAGTTTCCACGGCATGCATCCGATGAAGTGAGCTGTAGCTCACGAAAGCTCATGCTCAAATAAATTGGTTAGTCTCTAAGGTGCCACAAGTACTCTTTTTTTCTTTTTGCGAATACAGACTAACACGGCTGTTACTCTGAAACCTGTTTAGAGGCTGTTGGTTTCAGACCTGTTGATAGTAACACTTCCCCCTCTCTTTTTTTGTCTTTTTAACTTTTCTGTCTTAAGTGAGTTGACTTACATCATGCCAATAACTTAATCAGTATTTTTCTGAAGACAGAGCTTCCTTTCTTATGAGGGACATTTTTGATGGGTTTAGATCCCCGCCCCTTCCCTTCTCCTTTCTGTTCTTTCCCACCCACTTACTGTTGCCTCTTCTGCTTTGTCTGATGCTGTTCTCCGTTAGCACTCTGTTTTCCGGTGCATGATGTGCTGAAATACCTTGGCTGACATCATAACCTCCTCTGCTAGCTTAGGTAGTGTTGCCTCTGGTTTGAACATTTTAGGACAATTTATTGGCGCATTAGGCAGATTGAACTAGGCAAGGAAGGAGTTAACTCTCATGCAGGTTGAATGCAACAGTTTCCTGCTTTTATCAGGGTGCTGCACTGAGGCCCTGGTTCAGCAAGCTATCTCTATTCAGCAAGGCACTTCAGCAGGTGGTAAGGTCCCATTGACTGTAGTGGACTAAAGCACGTATTTGAGTTATTTGCTGAATTGGGGCCTAAGTCTTGAATGGGTTCACTTCAGCTACTCATTAGACAGTAGGTTTTGAATGGGACTCCAGTTTTGATGTACCTTACAAGAGAAAACTGCAAGTTTCTTGAAATGTTACACCTCTAGTGCAGTTTGCCTCCCCAATTTTTGTGCAGATTCTTCCCTGGTTTTGGAAATCTTGCACTTTTTGCCACATGTTGTAATGCTCACTCATACTACACGCTGTTATAAAAAACTGTTTTATCTGTCAGGATTTAACCTGCAACTGTAGAGTAGAGGCGAGGAGTGAGATTGATAGTGGACATTGGAAAAGAATTAAAACACAGGGAAATAGAGTTAAACAGGATAGTGTTCACTCACTAACATCTGTGGGGGGGAGGGAGGGGCTGGGAAGGAGGAAAAGAATCAGAAGAAAAGGGAAATGAAATAAAGGCAAAAAGAACAAAAGTAAGGAAGAAACAGCAGTAATCACTTTCTTCTATTGAGATTTCTGTGAAATCCTTAGAACAAGAGGTGTCTTTGGTTATTTAAAAAACAAAACAAAACACCACCACCTGAGCTCATAAGTACTGACTGGCTCAAAAGGAACTGTCACCAGCTTTGTTAGACACTGTCTACCTTCAGCTACTAGTTCCTGACAGGCCAAAGCAATTGCAACATGCACATGGAGATTCTTTAAACTAATATCCAGGAAATAAACAGAGAGCTTAGAAACATTGGTCTCTGATCATGATGCCATGGTGATTATCAACTCCTTGTTTCTTCTAATCTTTATCAGGACTTTTAGTATTGAGGCAGTGATAGAAAGGCACGGAGGAGCCTCATCCCTCAATGGAAAGAGGAGACATTACTTGTTGTTGCAGTCTGTTGTTTGAACAGAAAATTGCTTCTACTGAAAACAATGACTAAGAGATCCATCCATTACCAAAGAATACCTTATCAGAAGAATTATGAGACTGAGCATGGAGCAAATCAGTTTGTTTTCAATTCTGTTCTCATAGAAGTTGGTGCCCCACAAGACCACCTCTTTGATGCCAGATGTATGAAAGATCTTAGACCATTCAAGACAATCCTCAACTCTAGAATATTAATGTATAGTTACTGTTAACCAAGGAGACGAGATTTCATGGGTTTGAAGTGTCTGTGAATCCCCGGGAGGATGCATCTATGGACACTAAAATGTGAATGGGTAGTACTTGTAAGTCTACTCCTGACTGAAGATTGTCCTTGGTCTCCCATGAGGCCAGAAAGACCCTGAACTCATCTACTCTTTAGGGGTGATACAAGAATCTCCAGCTTGCTTCCATTCACCACTGTTTTCAAGTTTCCCTGTACTTTCATTTGCATGTGATAATTCCACATGGTTGTGACTGAATGAATGTCAGTAAATTGATCAACCTTCTGTTAATAAGAATTTCCGGTCACTGCTTATTTTGTTATTTTGTTGTTTTGTTTTGTTATTTTGTAAGGAAAGGCACTTAGTATTGAAGTCCATGAAAGAGCTAGGAACTGCTGTTTATGGGGGCACTTACATTACTGTAGGCAAATCACTTAATTTTAATTTTTGGAGGTGCCATATACGTTACTGAGGTTTCTGAAGAGAATCCTTCCCCATGTCGGTGAAAGTGAGGAAGAATGGTCTTGCAGTTAAAGCACAGGAATGGGGCTCAACAGACTGGGTTCCATTCCTGACTCCTTGTGTAACCCTGTCAACATTATTTAATATCTTGCTCAGTTTCTCCATCTTTATGCTGTCTTCAAGGGGCCAGCTAGCCTACTTTCCCTTTTTTGAAGTTTGGGAGAAAATTTTTGCAGATTTAATACTGAAAACCATTTTGTGTTTAAGGCTTTAAGGGGGTCCTATAATGAAAATTGCCTTTTGCTAAAGGAGAAGAAAGTGTCGGAAAGAGACATGAGGGACACTTGCAGAAGTGGCAGGTGTGGGAGCCAGTGTTGTGCTTGATATGTTTGTATGTGGCAGCTGTGGACCTCCTGTGAGGACAGGGAAAACTCTATAATTCCTTTCTTCCCCTATTATGGGGAACCTCCTTAGATTGCCAGGGGCCAGGAAAACAGGCATGTTCAGTGCATGCAGATCTGAAAATGGGAAAAGGTAGTGTATGTCACAAATACTCCATGTTGGAGGGAGTGAAACTGGACATGGTCAAGCCCATATGCCTTGCAATGGGATGAGGGAAGCTAATGGGGGAACTCTATGCTTGCACGAGGCCCATGGTGCTGCAGGAGGAGAAGAGACTAGTCCCACTTTTATAAAGGGGGGGAAGGAGAAATTCATTTCACACAAACTTTAATGTGGAATTAAAGCTGCTTATACTCAATTGCCTCCTGTGCCCCACTTCTCCTACCTTGCCCAATATGAGTTTAATTCCAAAAACTCCAGTTAGAAAAGGTAGGATAGGTAGAGTACAGCCTTTTCCACACACACAGAGCATTAGAAGGAAAAAAAACCCCAACCAGCCAGCAAAAGTATTGGAAGACTGAGGTGCAGAGTTAAGGTGACATCTCTCCCCCCCCCAGCTCTTAGACGTTTGTAAAAACAGTAAGTGAAATTTTAGGCGTACATTGATTATTTTAAGTTCATCTCTTTACAGCCCCTGACTTGCTCACAAATAGCTTTACTAAGAGGGAAAACTCTTTTGTAATCATGGCAGAGTTCATGCCTCTAACCTTCCATGGCAGACACTTTTTTATTTTTGTAACAGAGGGCTTCAGTCCTTAAAATACATCTGGTAAGGTATGTTCTTAAAGTGTATCCCACAATAAATATAAAAAAATATTGTTTTTATCATCCTGCATTTACTAGTATTGTGTACTCAACATTTTATTTAGGCTCCACAGCATAGGGTCTGAGTGAGTATTCGCTAGCAAAGGGTTGTAGTAATGGGTTTCATGCTCAGTGCCACGGCAGGGGCAATACCTGCTGCGTTGAAAGTAATTGAACAAACAGCTTGGCAGGGAGCGGTTCTCGCGGAGAAGGCTGTGTCGCCTCATGGACCCCCTCACACTTCACCCCCCCAGGCTCCCAAGCGGAGAATTTTCAATCCCTGGAGCAAGTTCGTGAGGCGGAGCAGCTCCCGTGCATTGAACAGGGCGCCCGGGAGCACTAACCTCACCGCAGCTATTATGCTTTATGATCCCAGACAGCGCCACGCCTGCCAACTCCCCAAATGCACGAAAAGGGTAAACCGGCTGCGTCCCGGCTGAGGGCTTGTCGAATAAGGCCCGTGCACATGGCGGAGCAGCTGCGACCTTCCCCCGGTGGAGGGGCGCTGCAGGGCGCAGTCCGTGGCCGGGTGCGAGGCCCCCCGTGCACGATGCACTGTACCGTAGTGGAGTACAGAGGCTGGAAGGAGGGTTACCAGTGTGGCTATTGCGCCTCTGTCCAAGGGAAAGTCTCCACTGGTAAGTAGGTATAAAGGGCTGGGCTGGAAACAAGCCCTGTAACACCGGCTCTCGCAAAGGCCGAGCAAGCAGCCCGGATCTTCAAGCACTGGCTGCCCGGGAGCCGGACGCAGCCCTCTCTGCCTGCTGCTACCTGTGGCGGAGTACACAAATGTCTGGGCAGAGGTCCAGCTTGCTCAACCAAGGCTGGGCACCCCGCCACCACCGGGCCGGGCCGGAGCTCTGAAATACCGCTGGGAAACTGGGACTCCCTCAGCGGCACTTGCCCTTGGTAAAGATGGCGGAGCTTGCGACCTTCTCGTCGAGGAAGCTCCCGTGCCCTTAGTAAAGAGGACGGACCCGCCCCTCTGTTTCTCCTGGAAAACGCGTGGGCTGCCGTTAGTAAAGATGGCGGAGTTTATGACTGTGTTCCTCCCTGTGAGGACGCAAGCTCGCCAGGCTTGCCCATAACCAAAATGGCGACGGCGGTTGCTTCCGGGCTCCCCGGGGTCGCGAGTAGGGTTTCAGGCACGGCGCTGCCCTGAGCTGGTGGGTCAGTACGGACCGTGGGGAAGATGGCGGGGGTCGACCGTTCCTCGAGCATCGTTGAGTACTTCGGGGGAGAGGCCGGCTACCGCTGCGGCTACTGCAAGAACGTGACTGGCAACCTTTCCCATGGTGCGGGCCGGGACCCCCCCGGGGCTGGGGCGGGGGAGGTGGCGGAGCAGTTGGACCTGTTAAAGGGGACTGAGGGAGTAGTTGGGCGGGGGGGGGCCGACCCGGAGGATAGCCTGTGGGGTGGGAGAGGCCGGTGGGAGGGGCTGGCTGGGGAGGGACTGATGCGGGCAGTTTAGGTGAGGGGACTGGTTTGATTCAGGCTGCAGGACAGGGAGAGTTGGCCAGTGTGAGGGGGCCGAGGGCGAAGAAGAGACATAGGGACGAGGGGGAGAGGGACTTGGGAGCATGGGTGCTTCTTTGTTTATATGGGGCTGAGGGAAGTGTGGGAACCGGGCACGTTCATAGGCTGGCTGGTGGAAGGGGTAGTTCTGAGGGTTAAGATCCAGTAGCAACCTGTTCACATTAAAATGCCCTGGCAAAACTGCCCATTCTTCCCTTAAGCCTTTCTGTGAGCCCTGCCTTTCCCCCCAATTTCTATCAAGCCTGCATCTGTGTAGAGTTTACAGGTGTGCCAGTCAATCCCAGAAGTTTTAAAAAGCTCTCCTGAAAGTAGGCTATGCCACTTTTGGCTGTGAGAAATGTAGCATTTGTGGACTGAGGGAAGTCGGCATTCAGATCGATAGTCAGGAGAGGTATGGGGTGTGTCTGACCTTGCTGCTGACTTGCAACGTGACCTTGGCAAGTCACTTAAAGCCAAACTTTCAAAACTGGCCTCTAATGTAAGTGCTTCCGGTTTTGGATTCCTAGCTTCAAGGAACCTAGATCTTGACATTCGAGGTGCTTAGAACCCACAACTCTTAACTGAACTCAGTGGGAGCTGTAATCACTGAAAAGTTAGGTACATAGGTTTGAAAATGTGTCCCCTAATCTGTGTGGGCCTCAATTTGTGAAAGACTTTCAGCTCTAAAAAGGAAACATTTAAATATTGTTTGTACACTATTAATAGATGGGTATTCCATTATCATAATTTTAATGATTTGTCTAGATGTAATTTTTTCAAGAATAAGTAGTTATTCAGTTTTCAGAGTAACAGCCGTGTTAGTCTGTATTCACAAAAAGAAAAGGAGTACTTGTGGCACCTTAGAGACTAACCAGTTTATTTGAGCATAAGCTTTCGTGAGCAGCTCACGAAAGCTTATGCTCAAATAAACTGGTTAGTCTCTAAGGTGCCACAAGTACTCCTTTTCTTTTAGCTATTCAGTGCTTGGCAGTGTGAAACTGACAAGAATCATGTGAATTTCAGGCAGCAGCTGCCAAGGCTTACAGGGTCTGTTATTGGGGGGGCTGCCCCACCATGTGGATTACCCATTGCTGGATGCACAACAGGGCTTCTGTGGGAGTTGCTGAGCCAGCCAGCCAGCTTGGGAGTCTAGAAGCTCAGGTATCACTAGCCCAAGACAGTCAAAGCTGCAGGGCTGCCATGGAGTCGCGAACCCTGGATGCCCATGTCAGGATATCCAGACCCCCGGCTGCAAAGCCAGGAAGCTGGAAGCCCTCGGGGTTTGTCTGTGCTGCAGTTGGGAGTGAATATCGAAGCCTGGGTAGACAGACTTGCACTAGTGGGACCTGAGCTATTGAGCTAAAGATAGCAATGTGGACATTATGGCTTAGGCTCTCAAGCCCACCCCACCCTGTGGCCTGTGACCCTGAGCTGGAACATCCACGTATCTATTTTAGCATGGTGGCTTGAGCTAGGCATACCCTGAGAGTCCCATCTTGAGCTGGTGTGACCGGTTTGGTCACAGAGACCCCCTTGGGACTGTCACCTGATGTGTTGAATTTGCCTCTGACCCCATTTTCCCTGCCACCTTGGGACTCCAGAACCCTTGCCTCTGAGCCAGACATGCTGGTCAGCTGCAAACACAGACCCACATCTGGTACACACCCCCAAAGCAGCAGACTTCAACCAAAAACTGCTCAGCAGGTCACCTATCTCCAGCACCCAGACACCCAGTTCCCCATGGGATCTAAACCCCAAATAAATCTGTTTTACTCTGTACAAAGCTTATACAGGGTAAACTCGTAAATTGTCCACCCTCTAGCACTGATAGCTGTGCATATCTCTCTGTTTTGCTCCCCCAGGTATTAATCACATACTCTGGGTTAATTAATAAACAAAAGTGATTTTATTAAGTGTAAAAAGTAGGATTTAAGTGGATCCAAGTAATAACAGACAGAATGAAGTAAAATATCAAGCAAAATAAAACAAATTACACAAGTCTAAGCCTAATACATTAAGAAACTGAATACAGTTAAATCTCACTGTTACACATGTTCCAGTAAGCTTCTTTCACAAATTAGACTTTTTCTTAGTCTCGGCCCAATCCTTTCCCTGGTACAGTTCTTGTTAGTTCCAGCTCAGGTGGTAACTAGGGGATTTCTCACAACTGGCAGCCGCATTTGTTCTGTTCCACCCCCTATTATAGCTTTAGCACAAGGTGGGAATCCTTTGTGTGTCTCTCTGGGTTCCCAGCCCTCCTCCTAAATGGAAAAGCACCAGGTTAAAGATGGATTCCAGTATCATGGGACATGTTCACATGTCTTGTGAGCCCCCCCTCCATTGTTCCAGGATTGGCCGCATGTATGTAGTGGAGGCTTGCAGGTAAACAGAGCCATCTACAGTTAATTGTCCTAGTCAGTGAGAGCCATCAAGATTCTAAACCACCATTAATGGCCCACACTTTGAATAATTACAATAGGACCTAAGAGTTATACTTCATATTTCTAGCTTCAGATACAAGAATGATACATTCATACAAATAGGATGAACACACTCTGTAGATTATAAGCTTTGTAATGATACCTTACAAGAGACCTTTTGCATTAATCATATTCCAGTTACATTATATTCACACTTATAAACATCTTATAAAACATGAAGTGCAAACGTCATGCTAGTGGGGCCTGAGGTATTGAGCTAAAGATAGCAATGTGGACATTATGGCTCAGGCTCTCAAGCCCATCCAACCCCTAGGCCTGTGACCGTGAGCTGGAACATTCACATAGCTATTTTAGCATGGTGACTTGAGCTCAATATACCCTGAGAGTCCTGTCTTGAGCTAGTTCTTAGCTCTGTGTTTCCCAACCCTGGCTGCAGTCCACACAATGGGGCTGCCACAGATCCTAGAAGCCTAGGCTCCTCAGCGGCACACCAGGAAAATAGGCAGGCTTCTGATAGAGTTTGTCAAACCTGAGACATTTCCGTGAAATATTTCAGGTTCAACAAATTTGCATTTTCCTTTGAAACTGGCTGGAAAAAGAAAAGGAGTACTTGTGGCACCTTAGAGACTAACCAATTTGTTTGAGCATGAGCTTTCGTGAGCTACAGCTCGCTTCATTGTAGCTCACGAAAGCTCATGCTCAAATAAATTGGTTAGTCTCTAAGGTGCCACAAGTACTCCTTTTCTTTTTGCGAATACAGACTAACACGGCTGTTACTCTGAAATTTGGCTGGAAAGTTCCTGACCGGCTGTAATGCTTCAGAACCAGAATTCCAAGGTTCAGTCCCCACCCAAGAACACAGCATTATATTCACACAAGTAGTTCTTCTGTTTTCAGCTGGAGTACTCTTGTGAGTAAGGATTTGTCTACACGGGAAAGTTATACAAGTGAAGTTGTGAATTTAAACTGATACACATGTGTGGACACTCTTGTTTTGGAATAAGAGTGGCTTTTTTTGGTTTAGCTTATGCTGCTTTGGAAGGAGTTTAAGATAAACCAAAAAAAAAAACCAAAACAAAAAACCCCCACCACCTTTATTCTGGAATTATACTGGTATAACTGGTTAAGCTTTCCTGTGTAGACATACTTTAAAGATCTGCAAGGTTAGGCCCTATTCTGGTAGCTGTCTGTGATCATATTCTGTGCACTTGTCCTAACCACCCGTACAGTTCAGGCCATTTTATGGTCTGTCTTGCTTCTCTTGGCTTGAGGACTGCTCTGTTTCTTGAGTTCAGAGTCCCATTGTCAGGTAATATGGTATTAAGTCTTTTCATGTTGGGAATATGGAATCGTGTATTAAAGTCTTTATCAGAACCACAACTGTGGTAGATACCGCAGTAAATGATAACATAGTAGGCACAGAAAGAAGCTTAGATAATCCCTCTCATTACTTGTGCCCTTTCATCTGCATTTTGTTTTGCCATTTCTTCTGGTGTTAAGGGTCTGAAACTCCTGGTTTAAATCTGCATCAGGAGGCCTTCCAAATATATCCTGAGCTACTCATATCTAAGAAGTGAGGTATTTTGCTCCTAGCCTTGAATGGCATCACCTTAAAATTGGGGAACTATATGTGATTGCCTCTTTCAGACATGTCAGTAGGGAATTTGGGAAACTAATAAATATAATCAGATTATAAAGTCGGTTCTACCTTTTGTATGGATGTTTGAATAAAATGACAAAACACATAAGTATTTTAATACACTTAAACATAGTAAATATTTGACACTAAAATGTTCTAAATTTTAAATTAATTGGATGATTGACTTTCAGTTTTACTTCAATCTTGTTTTACATTGCCTGTTTTTAAATTCTCTTAACAAATTTCCCATTAAGTTTTTTGTCTCTTTATTCATTGAAGTGTTTAATATGAAGTTTATAAATATAAGAAACTGGTCCCCCAAAAATTGTTAGAAGAAATCCCAAATTAATCTTTTAGATTTACAGTAAGCTTTCAGTAGAAATTGCTTAAATTTTAATGTTTTAAAGATAACTGTGACAGTGACCTGTTTGTTACAGGCATGTGGGCTCATTCGATGACTGTTCAAGATTACCAGGATCTTATAGACAGAGGATGGCGAAGGTAAATTAAGAAAAACAATCTTTAAAGGGATGCTGTCATTTTAAGCTTGGTCCAAAATTTAAATTTTGTTTAAGGAAGAAAAAGCTTTCATAATACTTAAGATCAGTAGACTATTTTACTAATTAGATAGAAAAGTGAAAACATCTGTATTTAAACAAATACACACATCGCAGCACTGAGGAACTGAAAATGATTTTCCTTGTCCTAGCTGATATAAATGCAATGTGCAAAAGTATAAATAATGGCAGATGAATTGGATTTTCAAAACTTTCACCAACATAAGTGAATATGTATTTATTTATAATATATTGTTCTTAAATTGTGTTAGTTTGAATTATCCTTAATAATTAGGGATTTGGGGTACAGGAGGGGGCTCTGGATTTGTGGCGGGGGCTCAGGGCTGGGGCAGGGGATTGGGGTGCGGACTTACCTCAGACGGCTACTGGTCAGCGGCGCAGCACGGGTGCTAAGGCAGGCTTCCTGCCTGTCTTGGCACCGTGGACCATGCTGTGCCCCGGAAGCAGCCAGCCGCAGGTCTGGCTCCTAAGCAGAGGCGTGCAAGTGGCTCTGCATGGCTCTTGCCCACAGGCACTGCCCTCTCCAGCTCCTGGCCAATGGGAGTGTGGAGCCAGTGCTCAGAGCGGGGGCAGTGCTCAGAGCCCCGCGGCCCCCCACCTCTGAGCTGGACTTGCTGCTGGCCGCTTCCGGGGTGCAGCATGATGTCAGAACAGGTCGGGGCTAGCCTGTGTTAGTCAGACAGCACCGCCGACGGGACTTCTAATGGCCCGGTCGGTGGTGCTGACCAGAGCCACCGTGACCCAGTTCCTTATATTCCATGACCCACAGTTTGAAAACCACTGTTCTAGGATTCCTACCAAGGTGCTATCCTCCATTTTTGGAGATGCCATCTTTTTTATCGAATGTTGACTAGTGGGCACGGGGTAATAAATTGGAAGCTGAATTTCTGTATTTGAGGAAGAAATTGTTTTTTCATCTCTCTCTAACCCCTAACCCAGCGTCTTTTGGTTGCTCCAAGGAGGATTGCTACTTTACCTTTTCCTTAGCTTCTGTTTTTTTGGCTTTCCTACTCTGTGGATACCAATACTTGCCTCCACAATTGCTCATAGTTTTTCCAAGGAGCAGTAGCAGAAGTATGTAATTGCCATGATCCTGATTCTTGTCAGTTTCATCGCTGTCCAGGTCTCTACAGCAGTCATGAAATTGACCATTCTAATTTGTGAAGTCATTCCAACTTGACTTGGTTGTGGCTTGCAAAAGCTATGAGCAAACAGATGACGCTTGGAGGTATATGTCTGGAGACTCAGAAAAACTGTCCTGTATCAGGAAAAATATCTGCCATTATGAGGGGTAGGCATGTAACTTAAAAGAAAAAAATCTCACATTGTGTGGAAATTGTTAGCTTAGGCCCCTCCACGCTCCAGGATAAACTTCCATGGTAATAGGCAAGTAGATTTTTCAAGCCCTATTCTGCTTCTAATTACAGAGAATTGGAGATCACTATAAAAGGTGTCTTAACTAGAATATAAATTAACAGTCAGGTAGGAAGGTATTGAAAAGTTAGATAGGAGATGGGGCTACATGACCAAGATAAGAGTCTTTCATAGTTGCGTTTCCATGCCTCAGTTGGCATTTTTGAAAGGCCTAAATATGACTGGATAAAATTTGAATGTGGAAGCAGGTAGCAGGTTGGTGAAAATGCTAAAGAACTTGCTATTTCAGTTTTGTTACTCTAGTCAGTACGGGATTTTCATATTACTTGAAGGAACAGTTTCATGTGTTTTTAGAACAATTTAGAAACTTCTGTGAATTAATTTTGTATTGTACTTATAACAGACATTGTTACAAGTTTAATGAAGTATTTTATTATAATTTTTAGAAGTGGGAAGTATGTCTACAAGCCCATTATGAATCAGACATGTTGTCCTCAGTATACAATAAGGTAAGAGCTTATTGCATGTGAATAGTGCCTTTAAAGCTGTGTTACATATAAAAGGAATAATTTAAAATATGATAGTAGTGTGAAAAATCGTAACATTTAAGGAAGGCCACATGTTCAAAAATAACTTGGCTTGACCATTTCCAGTTGAGATCGTGGTCATACAAACATGGTCTTCCAGGATGTATTAGTTCCTCCTGGTTAAAATAATTAGTTGGATGGTAAACCTACTTTTTAATGGTATTGCGTTCTTTGAATGTTACATAAGACATAAGTGGGTTCATGCAAACTATGACAGGCTTCATCATCCTGCACCATCCCATCATGAATGCATCCTGGCCTATCACATTTAGATTGCCAGCTTAGAGCAGCAGTTATGTGAAGGCGTACATGAAATGAGCTGGTGGTTGCAGGCTGGCTCTTAATGGATGTGTCTGCGTCCTACAGGCACTCTCTTTCATATTCTCAAAAGGGAATACTATGGACTTAATAGTCATGGAGAATGAACTACCTTTACTTCCAGGTAATGGTGGTGGGTAGTATCAAGGAAGCTTGGATTGCTGCCACCAGTGCTGTAACTGTTCTTTGGGTAACTGGATGACTCCCAATAAGTTCTTTTCTCAAGCAATAAAACTCTTTATATTTTTTAATGAGAATGTACTCCTTTATCCATATACAGTTGCAAGAGTGCATATAAAGGTGCATATTGCAAAGGCATCCATGAGGTCAGAATCTTGAAAATAATCCTTTTAATAAAGTAGTTGAGCAGGTGGTTACAAGGGAATTTAAATAGAAAAGAAATGAGTTAAAGAAAAATAAATAGTTGTATGCAATATTGTATTATAACTTTCTATAGTTCTTTGTTTTCTTTGAACTATATTTCTTGTAAAAAAGAGAATATTTAAAAATATTTGATTTCCTGTTTTAGATGTCGACCTTTACATTTTCAACCTTCCAAATCTCACAAGAAAGTTCTGAAGAAAATGTTGAAATTTCTCGCTAAAGGGGATTCTCCCAAAGTGGCTGGTGATGGTAAGAAATTCTTGGTCACTGAAGAAGTGTGAGGATTATTCCCATGGAAGAGTTAATGTAGCCTGCTATGTTTTTAGAAATGGTTCAGGCCCTGAAAGGGGCTTTGATGGAGGGTGGGGTGGGTAAGAAAGTACTCTCATTTAACAAAAAAACCCAAACAAACTAAAAACAAGATCGAATTTAGCCTCGGTGTTTATTGGTTGGATTCTAAATACCGTATCTTTACAACCTGCCCTGAGAAGGGGGAACCATGTGGCTACATTGCCCCAGGAGCAGACTAGGAATGAATTGTGACGGTTCCTCGTGTGCTACTTCCTTTTCTGCGGAGGAGTAAGTTTAACTTTTTTTTCATATAGCAGCTTGCTTCCCCCACCATGTACCTGGCACTTTCTAGCTAGGGGAGTATCAGGCAAGCGGCTTTGTCTCACCCTTGCAACTGAAGCTACAATCTGAACAGGATCAAGGGAAGGGCCTTTATTCCCATATGTGATTACAAGAGCCCCTACTCAAGAAAGCTCTGAGAAATTTACAGAAAAACAAAACTGGCAATTTTTTTGGTGAGCCTTTCAGTTATTTTGTGCTTCCTCCATTGGTCACAGCAGGTTATTAGATTATAACTTGAGTATTTTGTTTGAAGTGAGATTAGTTGTGATTTTCATTTTAGGAAAGCAAACAGCTGTTATCATGGATGTGTGGCACAAAGAAGACATTTGATTTGATTTTTCAGGCTTTTAAGAGGGTAGTGCAAATAAACAAAAGCAGTGTATCTTTTTATGTTGAAAAAAACTTGTTAAATTGGGAAAGTGCAACACTATTTTGGATGTTGCCATGAGCGAAGTATGAGCTATAATTTATACAGTGAAATTCACTCAAACAATTGTTTCCATGCCGCTTAAGCCTGTAGTGGGCTAGGCAGATGGCAATTGTAAAGGTGGAGTCTCTATGGCAGCACTGCACAAGGTATTGTGGTATTGGACTGGAGAGTAGTTTTGGTGTTTGTCAGTGTACATGAAGCACAAGGATATGAATCCCATTGTTACAGCACACCTCACGTGAGTTAATGCAGCCTCTATTCCCATCAATAAGATAGAATAGTAGTCAGAGTTATAAGTAGTTTCAGGCCTAATCTGCTCCTGAATCTGAGTTCCCCTGGATGCTGTGTGCATAGGCCTCCAGCTCCTTTGGAAGCTGACTGACTATACTGGGTGGAGAGGAGAAACGTGATTGTAAAACTGATCCTAAAAAGTGAGGAAAAATAGACTTTTCTTGAATATTTTTATAATAATCTTAATTGTTACTGATAACTAAGGTGCTACTTGCAATATTGAGGAAATTGTGGATTCTGCAGTATTAGGCTTCCAGTGCAGTTTTGACAGTGGGAGCCCTGACGTGTGTGGGACTGACGCTGGGAGTCCAGGCAACCCTGGGCCCTCACTCTCAGCCCCGGTGGCTGACAGCGGGAGCCTCCCGCTCTCAGCCTCAGGCAGCTGACAGCAGAAAATCGTAGAAAAGTGATAATGGACTTTATTTAGGTCCGTTATTACTTTTCTGCAATTTTCCATGGCTTGTCTGCAACTCGGCTGCAATTTTTTGACAGTCATCCCACAATTCAAGTAGGGCTTTACCTGTGACATTAAAAGGTTAAAAAAAAAATTTGGAAGTGATTTTTAAGTGGACTGTCTCTTCAAGCGTTGGATAAAAATCCAGTGATACGTTTATACAAGCCAAAGACAATTACACCCACTGCCGTCCTTCTTTTTTAAACGATACTGTTTCCTATCTTGATACTCTAACATTGCTTGTGTCAAGATCATAACTATCTGCATTCTTGCTAGCTGTTGTAGTTTCTAAATGATTTGGATGCAAATGAATCTTAATATAATAACCCTGGTGTGGTCTGAATCTGGATTTCCTGTCTTGCATTGACAGTTTGTCATCTATCTTAGTTACAGAAGAACCTATGGATTCCCACAGAGAGGATGCTGTTGCTTGCAGTTTTGTATTAAAAAATGAATCTGACATCAGTCAATCTGAACTGAAACCTCTGAATGTGGAGGAGACGGAGAGGGTTGAGACTGAAGATAACGCAGAGGAGGAACTGAAAAAAGAAGTGGAGTCAGAGCCTCCCCAGACATGTGCAGATAAAGACAGTGCAGGATCTAGTGAGAGATCGGATTCAGCTAAACTTGTTCATGCAACACCCAAGCCAGGTAGCCAAAGTTTCTTTATTTGCCTCTCCCCCCATTATTTTTCCCTTCAGATTGTTTTGTTAGAGTGTTATACCTTGGCTGGTAAACCTAGGGCTGTTCCTCTTTCTTTCATATGCCCTCAGTTGCCCAGGAAACTACAGTCTGTAAATCAAGATATGGTGCATATTGCATGACTTTTTAATGCTCCCAATATTTTGCCCAGTTCATTTTGTTCAGTTCACTGGAGCCATCCAGCAGGTGCACCTCTACCCCGATATAACATGGTCTTTGGGAGACACAAAATCTCACCACGTTATGTCGAGCTTGCTGTGACCCCCCCGTTCCTTGTTCCCTGACCACCCCCTCCAGAGACCCCCCCCGTCCCTAATTGCCTCCAGGACCTCACACCCTACCCAACCCCCCTGCTCCCTGTCCCCTGACTGCTCCGACCCCTATCCATACCCCCTGTCCCCTGACAGGCACTCACCGGCAGTGGCAGGAAGCGGCGCAACATGGCCCCAACCCGCTCCACTCCGCCACCTCCCAGCCACGGCACTCCGCTTCCCGCCACCGGTGAGTGTGGGGAGGGTGGGGAAAGGATGCCCCCACCTGCGGCGGGAAGCGGAGTGCTGCAGCTGGGAGCTGACGGAGTGGAGCGGGTTGGGGCCGGGCTTCCGCCACCTCCGGTGAGTGCAGGGGGGATCCCTTCCCCCAAGCCCCCTCCCTCCAGCGACACGGCTGGGGCCAGGGCGAGGGAAGTGGAGCGGGCTGCTCCTGGCCCCCCGCTAATCCCCTGGGCCATTCTGGGACTGTGGAGCCCACAAAAGTGCCCCCCCCCCAGCTCCTGCCTCCCAGACCTGGCGGGGGGGGAGCCCCTGACCGCCCCGGAGACCCTCTGCCCCTTATCCAACCCCTTGGCCCCAGCCTGGCACCCTTAACACGCTGCTCAGAGCAAAGTGTCGGAGCTTTACTGCATTGTATGCGAGCCCGCGTTATGTTGGGGTAGAGGTGTATTTATGTCCATGGTTGCTAGTTTCTATGGCTGCCAGTTCATGGAAGCTTTGAGCGTCATCTAGGCTCTCCAGCCAAATAGGCAATTGATAAATCTCACCTCATAAGCAGCAATAGAAAACCAATTTGGTGTCTAAAAAAGTGGACTTAGTTACTTCCATTCATGAAAACTAGTTAGCTAAGGGTTATCTTCCTTTAGGTGGCATGTTTAGTTATCCTGTAAATTATTTTCTCTGTTATAGTTGCGTCTTATTTGTGCACATTTATAAATTATCTTCTTCTTTTTAGGAGCTATGTTTCTTACACAGAAAAAAAACATCAGTTGCATATGTTCAATGGCCTAGGGTTGTACTTGCTATTTTCTGTTCCAAGGACAAGTTGGACTGTACTTTGCTGCAGAAGCAGAATGCTAGTGTTTTTGCACTCCAGAGAAGGATAGCTTTGCCTTGGCCATGAGCCCATGGAAAGACCCTCTATGGAAGTGCCCCTTGGCCTGTTTCATATGTTTAGGATGTAGCCTTATTTTTCTTTGAGAGACTTAAATATTTTAAAAACCCCCACCCTGCTTGATAGTAAAATGTGAGATAGTGAAAATGTATTTTTTTAATTGTATGTGTAGTAGTTCCATTTTTCTTTTATACAGCAAAAATAGACGTTTTCTAGTTCATTACACTTCCAAAGACTCATGCATTTGTGCAATGCTGGGGGTTTTGTGTATCAAACACTGCACGGGAATTTTTGCTTATTTTACTTATTCTGTAGGACAATGACCTGTCTATGTAATGAGGTTTTTATTTCTATATAAACAAATTTATAATGGAAAAGGTCAACTTTTTCCAAGGCAAAAACTAAACGTCTCTCAATCTGGAAAGTTTTAAACTAGAAGTAACCTTTAACACTAACTCCAAAGAGTTTTTCTTTGGAATTAAGAAGCAGAATAGTGGAGATATTTTTAACATTTTTCATAACTTAGTGGTTGTTTTACATTTTTATCGCACAAGTTACAGTGCAATCTCTCAACTGCCTTCAGATTTGTTGTTTTCCAAAATATTCACCTTTAACGGCAGAAACTAAGTATGAGATGTTTATTCCTAAAAAAAACCCCCAAACAAACAAACAAAAAAAACCCCAAAGCAAAATACTACCAATTGAGCATTCTAAAGGAATAACTTGAACAGGAGTCCTTCCATTCTAAACTCTTCTGCTTATGGGAGCTGTGATATTGCTTACTGTGGCAGCGGAGCCAGGCAATTTATAGCTCATGTACTAGGTTTTCTAAAATGATCAACCCCCCCCCCCCCCGCAATGGATTGTCTTTATTAGAAAAAAGAGTGTGTTCTTACCCCCTGTTAGTGAGCACATTCTAACTATACTGGGTGAAACCCTTGTGAAGAAAGACAGGGCAGTTTGTAGTTTTCACATATGTTGGCAGGTAAGTATACGGACTATGGGGGACCCTAGAGGTTAGCTTTACTTGCAAACGTGTGAAAACTACAAACCACTTTCTCTTCATAAATTATTTCTTACATTAGTTAGTGTCTGGCTAACGTGAGATAAACTAAGAATACACATTTTTTTTCCTAGCAAAGGCTCACCCAGCGAGTGACAGATTTTCAACAACACAATATCCATTTAAGCACCTAAATGAAAGAGCCAGACTTCTTGTAAAAGTACACAGCAAGAGCATTGGGAAAGCTGCTTGTTGGGCACTTCCGTAAATCTGGTCCCAGATTTCTAAAGGCTTGTTAGAATATGGCGATTACATTTTTTAAAAAGTTAAATACTTTTCTACCCCCTTGTGGACATTTTTACCAAAAAACAAAACAAACAAACTGTTAAAAAGACAAAGCTTTGCCATTAACTATGTAAACTGTTTTCCTAGACCTTGAATGCAAACTAAATGGAAATTGAAAAGGAGTACTGGTGGCACCTTAGAGACTAACACATTTATTTGAGCATAAGCTTTCGTGAGCTACAGCTCACTTCATTGGTTGCATGGAAATTGACAGCAGATGGCAGCCATGAGTAAAGATTAGTATAAATTGCCTTGTTTTAAAGTCGAGGTAGAGTCCTCAATTTGTGTGAAGAATAACATTGTGTGACACTTTTTAAACAATATAGATGCAGAGAAAGTTTGAAATGTATTGTTTGTATTCATTATTTCAAAATTAAGCACATATTTTAGAAACAGAAATTTCCAGTGTTGTCCTTTTCCTTTTTGGAAGGCTTTAAATAAAATATAAAAGTGAGTTACAAACACACCCAAATCTTATTCAGTATACCTGCAATGTTTTAGATGTAGTAAGTGTTAAAGGTTACTTCTAGTTTAAAACTTTCCAGATTGAGAGATGTTTAGTTTTTGCCTTGGAAAAAAGTTGACGTTTTCCATGATAAAATTTGTTTATGTAGAAATAAAAACCTCATTACATAAACAGGTCATTGTCCTACAGAATAAGTGGTCTGTTTCTGCATATTTTCATAAGGAAAAAAGGTTTGAATATTTATATAAAAAAAAGTTAAACCAATGTATTTATTCCTTTGCTAATATATTGTTTGTGTAATTTACAGAAGAAATGTGAGATTAAACAGATGCTGAGGACAGGCTAGATGCTCAAAAAACTCTTCAAGAGTATCATGAAAATTTTAAACTCTTCTGCTGATTTCTTCTAGGACCTTGGGCAAGTCACAATCTTTGTGGTTTCCCAATCTGTCAAATGGGTATAATGATGCTTACTTATCTTTGTCGAGTGCTTTGAGATCTCTAGATGAAAAGTATTATTCTCCTAAACAAAAATGTTAGTTAACTGAACAATAAGGATGATCACTTACATTCTTTTCATTGCATTGGCCGGAATTGCAGAGGAAGAGAGCAGGAGTGGTGTTGGGGTGTAGCAGTTACAACCTCCCGCTTATTGGCCAGTCGTGCCTCTTCCCAAGGTCCTTGGGAAGTCTTCACCCTCCCACCTGTAGTGGTCACTGCTCAAGTCCATTAGACTAGAACCCTTCTGGTGAATCATGGCAGGCTTGCCACTGGAAGAAGCTACCTCAGGAATGCAGTATGGTACCTCTGCTCCTGAGGCACCCCCCCCACCCCACCCCGGTCTGATGAAACAGGTTTGCTGGTGAAAAGACTAACTTAGGGGTGGGTGACCATGGGTAGATCACCTGCTCCTCTGTGATATCTCGTCTGTGTCTTCCTCTTGTCTCCCTCCTCCTCCCCATATCTTCCCTAGGTGCTTCCTTGTATTCTAGTAGAGCTGAGGCAACATCACCACAGATTTATTCACACATTTAAAGGTCAGAAAGGACCATTAGATTATCTAGCCTGTCCTCTTGAATAGCAGTCCATAAAATGTTACCCAGTTACCCCTGTATTGAGCTTCCCCTGAAGAGCCCTGGTTGTGCTAGAGCCTCTGCACCAGGTATCGCACCTTGGAGAGCAAAGCCTGTGTGTGTCAAGACATTAGCCCGTCCATCTCTGGTTCCGCACAGTGTTGAGTCTTGATGTACCTGATATTGGACAGGTGTAACTTTATTACCTGGTTAAGTAGCATTAGATTAGGCACCTAACTTTACTCCTCCAAGGGCTCCAGGCTCTACTCCTCTGTGGGCTCAGGACCTATTCCCTGTGGACTCAGGGCTTAATCTTTTGCAGGTTTAGAACATCTTTTACCAGTGAAAGAGCCTTACACAGTAATATCCTACTTAAGCTCTATTTATTAACAATCACCAAAACAATACACACGCTAAACCTACAATACTCACCACTCCCAATAAGGCAGATGAACTTTTCTTGATGGCCAGTCAAGAACAGGTCATCTGGGGGACTCCAGCTTGTGCATGGTGTCATTGGCAGGGTGTTGAGGGCTGCCAGCTATGATCTTGGGGCTGTCCTGGAATTGGTTTCCAAGAACTTCCTTTTGTACCACAGTTAATATAGTGCAACTTGAGTCTTGCTTAGCTTTCCCTTAACCAATCATTTTACTAAAATATTACTAAACAATTTTCTAATCAATCCTAACATATTGTAAAACAATTCTTTAACCAATCCTATATACAACTTATTTAAGGATGTTTTGTTAAACATTTTGTTTGTTTAAGTGCTCTTATGAGGAAAGCATAGGAAATAGCTGTCCTTTTTTCGAACTGGATGAAATCAATGTTAATTTTCCAACTCTTGATATTCCCCATATCTTGTGTTCTAACATTGATAGCTTTTGCCTCATTGTCAATATGATACTTATAAAATGAATGATAAAATGGAAGATTACAGTTCCTTACGTTCTGAGTTCATTTTGTTGTATAAAAGCAAGCGAAATGAGACTACAGATTTTAGTCTTGGACCAAGGCCAAAATATTACTGCTGACTTGAAGGATCAGTCACTTTTGAAAGATTCAATATCTTGGCCAATGAAGCTAAGTAAAGAAAATAACAGATTTAGAAGACTGGAATATTTTCTCCAATTATCTTTTTCTAAGTCTGATGTTTTCTCCAGTATACGTAATGGGACTTTATCAAAAACCATAACAACACAACTACTACTACCACCCACAATAAAACAATAACGCGACTTAATGGAAATTTTTTGACCAGCCCTGTTTATCATTGTACCAGATCTGTAGAGCTTGGGTACAGAGTAGTGAGTTAATTCTTAAACCTTTAGGTTATGGAAGTATTCAGCACCCATTATTTTTTAATGAACAAAAGGGAAAATTATAAGTTGTATTGCCTTAATTTATGTACATTCAACATTTGTTCATGAAAGACTGTTTATCTGTAGCATGTAGCTACTGGTTTTAGACTCTCTGTCAACCATGAAAATCAGCAAAATTCTAATAAGGGGTCAGGACTCAAGCATTTTTCTGGTTTTTCTTTCCAGCAGGGCCATTTCTGCAAAGGGAGACTTTCTCTTCATTTGTTTCTGTGCATCATTCCATATATATGATTTTACCAAGTGCACCCGTTGTACCTCTGGATCAGAGGAGTATGCATAAATTTAAATGATTGTGTCTCATACTAGAAATGGAAATAGGCCTGTTATAGTTTATTTAAACTCAGACATTTAGTTCAGCTTCATGCGAGATAGGAAAGTGACATATCTGAATGTTTAGAAAAGGTGTCATTGGGAAAGAAAGCCACAGAATTTGAAGGTGAACAGGAATTCAGTGAGTCTAGTCATAAATTAGCTGCTTTAAACAATGATTAATATAGCAAATATTGATTTTTAAGTACTGAAATACTTTAATACCTTTTTAGTGAAAAGCAGGAGAAAAATTACATTACCCCATCTCAGTAAATATCAGGAGAGTTTTAATTATTATAAGCAATGTGTTGGTGCGTTTCCTGCAGCATGATGGGTCCAGTGAAATCTAAGAATACACTCTTTGAATTAATAACCGTGACTTGCATGAATACATGTGATGTTCTGCATTCTATCAAAGGTCTAAAAATGAATATGCTTTCTTAAAGGCGTAATTAATAGGTGTGAGATTTTTCCATTTTAACTATTTGACATCGGTACTCCAATATGAGTCTTACTTCAAGTGTTTTTACAGGCACAAAGCCTGTGTATGGTTGGAAAATTTTAAAAGTTTTGATTATTTTTTAAAAGAAAAGCTCACTGTTTGTAAAGCATATAGTATTAGACGTTTCTTCGGTAAGTAAAAAAAAACCCTGAATTTAAATATAATATGTCTAAAAATACAGTGAGTGAGATTTTTACAACAAAGCCAAGAATATATTAACTTGTTTTAAAGCAGTATAATATATATTACAGCTGATGTGCTATTTTCATTTGCTAAATAAGAAAATAATTTTAATAAAATGGAAGGGGGAGTGGCTGGTGGTTTTTTCAGATCTTGTAAATTACATAAATACTAGAATACCAAAATGCTGTATTTTCTAGAGAGACCTGTTGTAAAATATTGTACCAAGTGTCTTCTATACAGTATACTGTTTCTAATGTGACTTAAATAAGATAAGACTGATATTTGGAATATTTATTTGCTTCTGAAATAAATGGAAATGCTAGAAATGGAAATATGAGAAAATACTGTGAAATTATACATACTGTTGTACAGTTCTTGTTTTCATAATTTAGAGTTATAGAAATATATTCAGACAGTAACATTTTGAAGAACATTGAAGTCTCATTCTCAAAGTGATTAGGGCACTTAAGAGCTTTGTAAGTCCCATTGAAAGTCATTTTTAAGTCAGCCACTTCTGAAAATGAGAATTAAACTCCAAAGTCAGTTATGCACTTCTGAAAATTTTACTCAGTATTAGTGATCAGTTTGTAATAGTGAAGCACCATATAGTCTTTTCTCACTTGTGTTAAATTATATATGGTCCGATAATCTTTAAGCTATCACTAATGACTCTTTCCCATACATGTTCCTCTTATACATTTGTCTTCTTTAAAAAAAAAAAAAAAATATTTCAGAACCAACCATAAGAAGTAACCAATAAGAGCCGACATAAAAATATGCACATTCAAAATACTGATGATGATGGGGTGGCAATATAGTTATTTAAACCTTTTTAAAAGTAGGAAAGCTAGGTCGTATTTCAGACTACACACTTATCTGGCCTTTAATTCTTCTCTGCTCTGCATATTAGAGCTATTGGCAATGACTATATATATGTAGCAAAGGGTTTTCAGGCTGTGTGAAATAAATCCATTCTACTTTGCGTCCTGTGCATGATTCTGTCAGGTTGCCCTCTGCGTTGCTAATGCAATATATCAATTCGCTGTTGGTGGTGACAGGTCCTTCCAGTGCCTCAAGGTGATCCTTTTAATTGCTTGGATATAGGACTGCTTTACACAATGCAACTAAATAGGAGCTGGCCTTTGTTTGTGGATAGATGTGGTAGTGATTTAAGCACAGTGTGTGTCGGG
Organism: Lepidochelys olivacea; assembly: GCF_965140295.1. Classification (NCBI taxonomy): domain Eukaryota; kingdom Metazoa; phylum Chordata; order Testudines; family Cheloniidae; genus Lepidochelys; species Lepidochelys olivacea. The sequence goes on from NC_140417.1 coordinate 107,443,709, forward strand.
AATTGGGAAGTCTTGATTTGTATCCTTGACTCTGAAACTGACTTAAGGTCTAGGCCAAGACCTTTAACTATTTACCTCAGTTTCTCCATCTCGAAACAGGGAATGATATTTGCATCATGGGGCTATTGTCGGGGCCTTGTTTATTTTGCACTTCTTCCACCACTAAATCCATCATTTATAATTTTGCTACAGAATTTAAGCTTTCATTTAAAATAAATAGGGTATTTTAGTCCTTGTGGTTGTGAATGTAAGCATAAAAATGTGAATGAATGAGTATAACTAGATTATCCTCCTAAGTCTGTAGAAAGCATGAAACAGTAGCTCTGCCCATTTGTCTCAGTGGAGCATTAATTCTGAAACCAACTGTTTTATTGGCTGAGCATTTTAGCTGAAACACCCACCTACTGTGTTTATCTCTGATTTCAAACTGACTTCCATGCCAAACATCCCATTTCCTACTCAGCAGCTAAAATCCTGTATAATTTATATGATACAGCTATTCATTTAGACAAAAATATGCAGCATATTGAAAACTGAGTTCAGGGTACAACGTAAAATTGAATTTAATGTCAAAATGAATGAGGGCTACCGTAATGATTGTATTTTTGTTTAATTCATTTAAAAATCTCAAATTTTAATTTAAGGGAAGCTACCATAGGATTTTTAGTTTGCCATATCAGATGCCATGAAAGGAATGATCTTGCTGCAGTTTAGGTCTGGCTTGCCTTAAGGCATGTGGGATCCTAGCTAATGGCTGCAAAATGTTTTGAACGTGGAAAAGAGTGCTGTGTAAATGCTAAATAACATCATGCTATTAAAAAAATTATATCTTTTGTAAAAGTATTTTTTGTAACCAACTCTCTTCTGTCCCACCTTTCATGTAATAGCTATCTGTGATATAACCTTGTTGTTTAATTCTTTATGTCCGTCTAGGAAAAGGGGCTGATTTGAGCAAGCCGCCCTGTCGAAAAGCTAAGGCCATTCGGAAGGAAAGAAAATTGCACAAGCTTCTTCAGAACCAGACACACACACTTGAAGGCTCTCCAAGTCAAGTGGAGCCTCAGGTTTTACACTCTCAAAACTCTAAATCTAAAGCGAATCAACCTAAGTCCATTGAAGACTTCATTTTTGTCTCCTTACCTGATGATGCCGCACATCAGTTAGAGGTATTGTCAGTTACATTGCTATTGATTTATTTTTATGCACATACATAAGAGAAATCATTTCTACCGTTAGAAGCAACTTTCAAAGAAAAGACTAGTGAAAACATCTGAAGTGGAAAAGGCTCACTTTTAAAATAAAAGCACTGGAGCAATGATAAATACTATTTACATTTCCAGCGCTTAATTTGTCAGCTTTTGAAAATATATTTTGCTATAAAATATACATTATCAGGGAGATTTTCAAAAGTACCTAAATTATTTAGGACCGTGTGCTCATAAATTGCCTAGCTATTGTTTAAAAATTTCCCCTTGAAATCTTATGAATGAGAAAACAAAGGTGAGCCTTGCTTGGCCTCTAGAGGGCACTCTGACTCTTACAATCATGGGCTCTTACTGCTGAGAATCCTACATTTAACAAAATACTGTGAATCATGGTGTATAAAATCAGTTTACAAATGAAAGAATTAGAATTAGTTGAGTGTTATGGAGAGAAAAATGCAATGTAAATTTCTAAAGCATATACATATTTAACTGTCTATGATGATGAACCTAATAGGAAAATAAAACCTGTTCTTACAACTGAATTGAAAAGGCATAGTACAAAACTCTTTCCTATAAACGTATGTCTGAAATGATTTATAGCAGGTCATCAAGCTTTGCATCTATAATTTTTTTCTTAATGGCAGTCAATACATTTAGTTGTCTGTTAAATGAGTTACAAAAGAATTTAGTAATATACTGGCTACTGGCTGGCAAGTCTGAGTTTTGAGAACTTTCTAAGCTTTTTGTTTATTTTTAAATTGGACAAACGTTCCTGGAATATGAGACAGAGAATAGTTTATTGAAGACTTTCTTGCCTCTTCTATAAACTAGAGCCTGGTATTTATTGACCACCAGGGGCAGTAGTGTTCATAATATTGACTGAAGTTGAGAAATATAGTGCTTTTGTGCTAATAGGTTGAAAAGATCACCAGTGGTGGAAAATAATGGCTTGATTTGTACAGCCTAAATAATAATAATAATAAAAAAATAAAGAAAAACCCCACAGGCCTGGCTCATTCTTCCAGGTTTTCTGGTACAGTTAAGTTACAGGAGAGTAGGAGAGAACTTATGTATTAAGAAGGAAGGAGGGATAGTTGACCAGAAGATACCAGGCTTTTGGAAGGGGGCCAAGAGTTTAGGAGGATTTGCAGGAGGGAGTCAGCACAACTGTCGAAGAGTGATTCCATGAGTTTTCATGGGTCATGGTGGATTTTATAGGCAACAGCAGAACCTCCCCAGAACTGGAAATTATATTGTTTCCAAGCTGTCCTTGATATTGAATACAGCCTTAAATATGTCTGAAGATACGGGATGAAGATGAGGTTGTCTATATGATATTACTTTTTTTAATCTAGGAAGCAACCATTTTCACTATAAACTAAAATTTCCAGTTATTACTTTTCATTGGTCATGCGGATGCCTGCTGTTGTAACTCTATAGTAAATTACGATTCCTGAGGCAACTAACAGGTAGGAAATGGGAACAGAAAATGAGAAATGATTACCTAGGAAAGAGTACTGGAGAAAAGGAGCTGGGGTTATAATGGGGACCACAAACTAAATATGAGTTAACAATGTAATACTGTTGCAAAAAAAGCGAATATCATTCTGGGATGTTTTTGCAGGCATGTTTCGAAGTAAGATAAGAGAAGTAATTCTTCCACTCAGCACTGATAAGGCCTCAGCTATAGTACTGTGTCCAGTTCTGGGAACCACAGTTGGGGAAAAATGTGGACAAATTGGACAAAGTCCAGAGGAGAGCAACAAAATGAGGACAGGACAGGACAAGAAGTAATGGGCTTAAATTGCAGCAAGGGAGATTTCGGTTAGATATTAGGAAACCTTCTTAACTGTAAGGGTAGTAAGCACAGGAACAAATTACCTAGGGAGGATGTGGAATTTCCATCATTGGAAGCTTTTAAGAAAAGGTTAGGCAAACACTAATTGGGGTGGTCTAGGTCAGCGGTTCTCGGGGGGGAGGGGAGGTGGGCTGGGCTGCGAGCAGGTTTCAGGTGGTCCATCAAGCAAGGCTAGTGTTAGACTTGCTGGGGCCCAGGGTGGAAAGCTGAAGCCCGAGCAATTGCCCTGCTTGTTACCCCATAACATCAGCCCTGGCTTTTATATGTAGAAAAACAGTTGTTGTAGCACAACTGGGCTATGGGTTGGCCTCAGAAAGAAAAATGGTTGAGAACCCATGGTCTAGATAATATTTAATCCTGCTTTGGTGTAGAGAACTAGACTAGAGGACCTGTCCAGGTCCCTTCCAGTCCTACATTTTTATGATTTCTGTGATTGTATGATTCCTCTCTTCTTTTCCTTTTAATTAGGAAAAGGTCTAACTGTTCTCCTGTCATCACCACAGTAGTGAACTTCCTCCAAAATGTATAGAGTTCAGACTTCCAAGACTTAAGTGCATCTAGCATTTTTTCAGCATGATGTGAGATTGCAGTAAAAACACATTTTTAAATTATGGAGATCAGTTAGTGTCTTGCATTTCACTCATTGGCTTATTAGTTTTTTTGAACAATATTTGTATATTTCTAATATAAGGGCTTAATTACCTTAAAATTAATACTTAGAAAAACTCAAGTTTCATGCACTGAGAATAAAAGAAAACCTTCTTTATTTATCTGTTACATGGTAGAATTTTTTAGCTAACACACACCTGAAAAAAATTGAAAGGTTGAAGCCTGATTTATTAATTAGACTTTTAAGTGTGATCTGTTTTGCTGAAAGTCAGAATTTCTCTGATTGTGATATCTTTCATCAGCTTTTATTTATGTATGTAATTATGTGATATTGCAATAATGAATCTGTCTTTAACTTCTTCTGAAGGTGAGGGTAGTGAGATCATCTCCACCAAGTTGCCAGTTCAAAGCCACATTTCAGGAATCTTACCAGGTCTATAAACGTTACCAGATGGCTATTCACAAGGACCCACCTGATAAACCAACCATAAGTCAGGTCAGAAGGCCAAGTATAATTTTATGCAAAACCTCAACTTCCCCTCCATTTCATAGGTCTTGGATGGATTCTGTGAGAAACAAATGTGGACTTTATATCCATTATATACATGTAACTCTAATGGAAGCATGTAAAATCAAGGGAATAGTGAATTAAACCAAACCAACATCCTGGAAGTGCAAGCTGTTTTTTGGTATCTTACTGTAGGTGCCACAAATATTTAAACTTTATTGCAGACAAAAAAATGAAGAAATCATGGGCATGATTCAGAACATTTGGAAGAACTATACAGGAAAGCCATAGGGGAGTAGGAGAGGTGGACCATTGGAGGCACTTAGATACTAATATGAGGACCACCATATACATATTCAGCATTTCAGAGGGGTAAATCCTGAAGTAGAGTTTCATTGACTTAGATGTGAGTCTTTACATGAGGAAGGCAAGCATAATATGAACCAAAATGTGTGTGCAATAATTATCACATGCAAAAATTGCCTGTTGAGCTTTTACTGGAGTTCGTATAAAGCTCTTTGCTACTTACAGTTTAAAACAGTTTAAAAGAAAACAATACATTCTAGCTAAATTACATGTTGTCACTATTTCACACAATGAATGGACCTCATGTAATAGTTAAACTTGCCTGGTATATTATTTCTCTGTGAAGCAAAGCAAAAACTGGGGCAGGGGTGGGAGGGGAACTTAGGCAGCAAGTATTAGGGATGTGCCTCTGAAAAGAAGACTTTCAAACACACTCTGAACTATGCAGTCAAAATAAAATGTCTGTTATTTTGTTCTGTTTGTATTACCCAAGGATAAGAGGGCAGAATAAATTAGTACTTGCAGTATGACAGCCTTATATAAAATCTAATTTAAAATATCTGTAATACTTTAATATCACACTCCTTTCAGGTTATGGGGTATACTTGCCTTACCCCATTTAAGATATGATGCTAATGGCTGCGGCTTTGAAATTGCTTTGAGGAGATCTTCCACTAGCCTTACCTTCAGGAGCATATAATCTGATAAGATGCATTTAAATATTTTGCTTGTATTTTCCTTGCTCTGAAGGTGAGGTTAGTACCTGTCTCCTTTGAAGACCCACAGTTCAAATCATCCTTCAGCCAGTCAGCTACTTTATTTGCCAAGTATCAGATGGCTATACACAAGGATACACCTTCTGAATGTGGCGAGTATGAGGTACAGTTCACTGCATGCACCTTTACCAATATTTTTTGATAATGTTCAGATAAGTGGTAGCAAAGGGTACCTTTGAACTAGTCTGCACACTGAAAACTGTACTGCTATTACAAGTTGGGAAGGAAAAAAATAAAGCATTGTTGCATTCAGTATTTGTGCCAGGTTTTAGCTCAGAGGAAAATTTCTCAGCAGGAGAGAGACTGGATATGTTATTGCAATCATAACAAAAAAAATACTGACACCAGCAAGTAAATAGAGCAGTTGTACATGGTTTAATTAAGGAAATTTGCGACTGACATCTACAGTGAAAACAATGAATCGCAATGTGATGACTAAAATATTGTTTACCTGAGTTAGAAAATGTGTTAGATTCAGGATACTGTTTGGTAGCTGTGACAACTTCACATTTCAGATGCCATTCTTCGCTGTATTTTGACATGTTACTTTTTACGGCTTTTTTTTTTTTTTTTTAACATCTCTGTTTTGTTTTTACTACATTGCTAATGACATCATATATGGTCTGTTTTTTCCACTGCGAAAGCCAAATTAGCATTAAGAATATGCTTCAGACTGGTGGTTGCACACTCAACAAGAATACAAAGACTGTGGAAGAAGCTTGCTTTTTAAACCCCAAAAAGTGTTTATCCGATTTTAATCCTAGCTAACCACATAGAATGTAGGTGATTTCCTAAGAGGCGACATTAAACTTTAGCTAGCAAACTTTACAGAATTCGTGTCTTGTAATCTAGTTCTCTCTTTTCCACTGGGCACAAGTATAAAGTTAATATGTATCCCTTATCTAGTCAGAAACCTCTTCCAAAGTTATACTTAGCTAGAGCATTTCATTCTTAGGAATAAGATTGTACTAGCAGAGGTGGTATCAGATAACTCATGGTTGCTTTCCACCTGGAATAATAAATAGAGTAATTTTTTCATTTGTTTTCAGGACAAAAGTTTTTAAAACATTTAAGGGAGGTCAGAAGGGCGTTACTGAAGGATGTTGAAAATACCGGACTGTGAAGCCAAGAACTCTGATTTTTCACTTCATTTGATATCATAGTTTTTTTATAGTTCCTAACATAGTGAAATCTGAATAATGTTTAGTCATTCCTTTCACTGGCATAACCATAGGTGGTTATACTGCAAACCATGGAAAGCAATACTGGGGAAGTGGTCTAGTTTGGACTCTAATGTTCATGGTGGTTAGATCATGAAATTGCTCTTGCTTGGGGTATAATGACTCTTTCCAACTTTAATGTCTTGAGTTTTAGTCTGACACAACATCCCTGATCTTTTTCGCTCCAAAGATCTTGCTGACACACAGAAGCAGAGATCAGAACCTGCTACTTTTAATTTCGTCTTGTTCTTTATATTAAAAAATGAATGAAGAAGTCTTCATATCATAAAGAAGCCTTAAAGGACAAAATCAAAATAGCTATTTGATTTGCAGTTCATCTTTGAACTAGGGATCAGGAATTAGGGGTTGTCATAAATATAAAGGGAAGGGAAACCACCTTTCTGTATACAGTGCTATAAAATCCCTCCTGGCCAGAGGTAACATCCTGTAACCTGTAAAGGGTAAAGAAGCTCAGCTAACCTGGCTGGCATCTGACCCAAAGGACCAATAAGGGGACAAGATACTTTCAAATCTAGGTTGGTGGGGGAAGGTTTTGTTTGTGCTCTTTGTTTTACGTGGTTGTTCTTGCTTGGGACTGAGAGAGGCCAGACAAAAATCCATCTTCTCCAACCCATCCTAATCTAAGTCTCCAATATTGCAACCAGTATAGGTAAGCCAGGCAAGGCGGATTAGTTTCTTTTGTTTTATGTGAGTTTTCCCTGTGTTAAAGAGGGAGGTTTATTCCTATTTTCTGTAACTTTAAGGTTTTGCCCAGAGGGGGATCCTCTGTGTTTTGAATCTGAATACCCTGTAAAGTATTTTCCATCCTGATTTTACAGAGGTGATTCTTTTACCTTTTCTTTAATTAAAATTCTTCTTTTAAGAACCTGATTGATTTTTCATTGTTCTTAAAATCCAAGGGGGTCTGTGTTCACCTGTACCAATTGGTGAGGATTCTTATCAAGCCTTCCCCAGGAAAGGGGGTGTAGGGCTTGGGGGGATATTTTGGTGGAAGACATCTCCAAGTGCGCTCTTTCCCTGTTCTTTGTTTAAAACGCTTGGTGGTGGCAGCATACTGTTCAAGGACAAGGCAAAGTTTGTACCTTGGGGAAGTTTTTAACCTAAGCTAGTAAGAATAAGCTTAGGGGGTCTTTCATGCAGGTCCCCACATCTGTATCCTAGAGTTCAGAGTGGGAAGGAACCCTGACGGGTGATATGAGACTCGGTAGCTCTTTGGACAAATGCGAGAGGTCTACCATAGGCTTTGATGGCTGTGGGCCCTGTTGATTTATTTTAAGAGGGAGATCTGAAAACAACGATTTGTAAAGATGGCTTGGTAGGAATCCTAATTTTCCCTGTCTCAAGGTATCAAGAGTGCCATGAGTCATTTATTTGAATTTCAGAGTGGAAAGAAGGTGAATTTCCAAGAACAACTTAGCGCTTGTTCATCCGCCTCATCCTTACGTAGAAATACAGTGTAATGTGATCCACTTGAATGATTTTACTATTTTTTTTCTTGATAGCTTGAGTATCAAGGCTACGTGTAGTTCCCTGCTTGGGAAGAAAGACCTAGTGCCTTATTCAAAGCTCATTGAAGTGAGTGGAAATACTTCTACTGACTCCAATGCCATGTTTCTCAAATGCATCCACCAGGGGCTTTTCTTGTGACCGCAGCCTCCTGGGTGATGAGTGGGGAAGGGCAAAGCAGCCATCCTTCCCCAGGGCCACCAGCAGGAGCTGGTCCTTGCTGTTTTCTGGAACCACAAACATGTAGGAGCAGGCAACCAGTGTGAGTTCCCCACGTTCGTGGGGGTGGTGGGGCTTGGACTTCGGCCCTGAGTTGGTGGGCGGCAGGCTCTGGCCGTGTGGCGGTGGACTCCATCCCCCAGCTGCAGGGCTTCAGACTCCAACCCTGGCTCACCCTCCCATCGCCCCTGGCCCGTCCTGCCTGCCTCCCTCCCTCCCTCCTCCCCATCTAGGGCTTAATTTGTCCCCCAGCTTGCTGGGGCTGAGTAAGTCTGCTGTGAAAATTGATATTAACAAATATACAAATATCACTTTTCACAGTAGCAGATTTACTAGCTAGCACGTCTTTTAAAAAAAAAAAAAACAACCAAAAAAAGCAAAACATGCAGAGCATCTTATTTGTGTTCCTATTCTGTTTAGGTCCAGTAAGGAACAGACACAACTGTATATTACTTTTATTATTGAGTCTGCAAAAAAACAAAAAAAACCCTACATAAATAAATTACCATGATTTGGACATGTATATGTGCATATTTATTTGTTTTTCCTAAAATTAAGTAAGTATTTTAGGAAAAAGTGTCAGTGTAGCCACCAGCAAGAGTTGGTGGCTGCACCCTGAGGCCACGAAAAAGTTTGTTGTGAGAACCCCTGCTCTAATGACCTTGGATCAGGCCCCTTGAAAGCAACAGTAAGTCTCCTTTGGTAGAAGTCATTTTGGGAATTGTTTGCCCGTAGGATTTCTTGATCCACCATTAACATGCAATGAGGCAGAGCAGGGTGACCGATGAAGTAGCTAGGGGAAATGCAAGATGTTGTGTGACCACAACCAGTTGCCTCTCATGTCTGCTCCAGGGTGGATTTGATTTAAATCATGATTTAAATCACTAGTCAGGAAGACTCGATTTAACCATGGATTTCTTCATAAAAGTGCATTCTTGTTGGTTGTTATAATCTTAATACATATTCTTCACAAGTCAGAGATAGATGTAGGTTTCATTTTTAGAAGGTACACACTATCCATTTTTTAAGTGATTTGTTTTGAAATCTTTTCAGATTAGCTTCACAGCTATATCAGAAAATGAATGATTATTTGGTTATTTCATTTACCAAAGATAATTGAAGCAGATATTTATGAAGTCATTGGGAGGTGAACTATCTCCAATTCAACAGGTTAAGCATCAATATTTGGAGGATTTTCTTGCGATGCTGTATTAGGAGGAGAACATCACCAGACAGTTAAATAAAACAATTTAAATGTCTAAAACAATGTTATGTATTCTGGATTTTTTTTCTTCAACAGCAAACATATAATATTTTAACAAAACAAGCATATGAATTTTTGAATTTAGTTAAATATTTGAGTTTTTTTAAAATCAGGTTTGTTTTTGTTAAAATAAAATATTAAAAAAAAAACCCACAAAAATTAAATCGACTATGTCAGCCAGGTCAACATGAGAAATTTAAAATATTGGCTTCTGCAGCTAACTCAGTCATCTTCAGCTTCATTTTCCTGTTTGTTCATAATCTGGAAAGGAAAAACAAGCTTTCCTGCTTTTTCAGGTCCCAAACGATTTCTCAGTTTGGAATGAATTAGTCCAAAGGAAGAAAATATTCTTTCTACGCCGGCAGAAGAAGCTACTGCTGTTAAAAGTGAGATTATCACTTCAACAGTCTCTGAATCCAACTGCTTAAGTGACTTCCACCAGTTCACTTAAAACATCATCAACAAACACAGACAGTATTTCTTGAAAGGTTCTTATTCCCAAACTGGGTCTCTTTTACGGCCTGCTGCCATTATAGGTTTTCTGGTATGGAAGATCTCAAATCAATGAAGTCTACACTCAGAAAGACCTCTAGACTTCTGGAATATGCTGCCCAAACAGTTTCACTTTTGTTTCTACTGCTTGTCCCTCCCTTCTCACATTTATCTCTAGACTTCTGCTTGTCCAGATCGGTTCCGCCCCCAACAATCTTCTATTCATTGAACTTTTTGAAACTTTGCACTTTTAGAGAGAGATAAGGGATTGACTCTGTGTACACAGATTTGCAGAGGGACAATATGGTTGAAGTCTGTTATTTGTCACCTCTATATAGTTATTTTATTTTAAAAACATTTTTTCTATTAACAAGCATGTTTGAGAACTGCAAAACTAAGCATCTCTGATGGTATCTTCTAGACTGAGCACTGAGTCCCATTGGGTAGATAGAAAGATTTATCTAACTAATCTTTACAGAAGTTCCTGGAACCCAATCAGACTGCATCCCTAATCCATGAACTATTGGAACTCATTTACAAAACTTTTCTTAAACATTACATGAATATATTGTCTCATACTATAGAACTATAATTTATAATCCCTATTCCATGATGAGAGAACTTTGAGCTGTAATGTAGCTTAATTAAAACTATCTTTAGACAGGTTTTTCCCTAAAAAAGCATTTTGTCAAAAAAAATAATCTGATAAAAAAAAATCACTGATTTTTATTCACCCTGGTCTGCCCTGACTTAGTTGTTGTACGGTAGGAACAAACAAATATGACAGGAACCAGTGCTCGGACATTGGGCAGAGAGGGTTTTGTTTTGGTTCCTGAAGGAAATAGTCCACAGAGTGGATTCTGCATACTGTTTGTTACATATTAGAAGCCCCTAATTTTTCAGACTATGAGGGATAAGGAAGATGTCCTCAAGTCCTTGATCTGAGTCACTTGTAGGAGAAGATGGAAATCACCACATACAAGATTTAAGAGCTCTTAAAACACTCTTTTCTCTCCTCTTTTATTTATTTAATAAATCATAGAGACATTAAAAAAACCCACTTTCTGGAGCCAAGCACTTCCTTGAGTGAACGTAGAATTAATTCTCTCTCCCCTGCGAAAGGCCTCTTATCAGGGTAGCCGCCAGAGTGGATGAGTTTAAACTGATAAAAGCTAAGTAATGCAGAGTAAAGACTGAATAAAGAACAAAGACCCCTACTTCAAAAAGTTAGGTCTTGTCTATTGTATTGTATTGTAGCACATATGGGTGTAGTGGATAATCTTTCTGCTCAGGAAGATAGTACCACAATTCACATATTTGGAGTATGGACTGGTGCCAGTTCAGAAACTTTTCTAAGTTTTAAATTCAGAAACCAACCTCCTGAAAAAATTATGGGACACATTTCACATGCTCTTTCAGGAAGATGATCCTGAAATGTTGGCATAGGTATATACTGTGTACTCACATTGATTATTTTTTTCTGTAGCTCAAATATTTCTCATTGCAGCAGATGGCAGTTTTAGGAATAAAATAATTTTGTGACTGACAGAAAAAACTAAAGATGAAAGTTGTAAAGTAGTTAATAAAACTCTTAATCTGTAAAACTGAGTACTGCTAATATAACATGAAAGAACATTCACTTCCATGCAGATTTAAGATGAGAACATGTCCCTTTACATCTGGATGTCAAATGAGAAGGGGGATAATGAGCCTTCTCTAAGAATATCAGATTGACTGGATTTCCTGTAGCATGGCACAGGCTGCAACTGTCCTAGCGCTCAAAGACTTTTTGAAGCACTGGCTGTTTAGTCCCATTCTGAGACCAGTGCTCAGTGCCCTCTAGAATATTCAGTTTAATTTCCTTTCCAACCATGGTTAGCTAAAAATACTAGAATAGTGCCTTTCATTCATACCTCTCAAACTGCTTTACAAAGGAAGGGAAATATAATTATCCACTTTAAGTTGGAGAAACTGAGGTGGTTGGTGGAAGTGGTTTGCTGTCAGAACAGGCTTTCTTTTTTGGTATGTTCCTTACTCCTAGGTTAGTATGTCTAACCATTGCAGTGATGGAACTGAATATCCTTCTCAGTTGCAGCTGAAGGAATTGTTCGCAGAGATTGTAAAACTCTCTGTGGGTTGGTCCTCATTTGTTTATTTTATGAGTAATATGCTGGTTCTGGAGCAGGTCCTCAGGGTTCCTCTTCAGCATGGATCACAAGGATTTGGAGTATCAAAATCTCAGTTTTCAACAATGGGCTTTAAAAGGAAAAACTTACTGGTGCTGGAAGAAAGACTGGAGGTGCTCTTTAAGTATATGGTCAAGAGTGAGACTTATTGACTGAGGTATTATTACAGATGGAATCTGATTGATATTGACATGCCTGCTGAAGAGTTTTTCTGGATACCTGAGAAAATTATCTCTAGGTCTTCCCCTCTGGGCACTATCCCTGAAGTTTCATTTGTTGAACTGGAATGAAATTGAACTGTAAACTTTGGATGATTTTGTAGAGTCTAATAAGCTGACCATTTCCCTTAGGCTTTTATGACGTCTGATATAGGCTATGTCTACGCTAGAGAGCTTACAGCAGCACAGCTGTACTGCTGTAAGATCTCTTGTGTAGTCACTCTATGCCAATGAGAGAGAGCTCTCCTGTCAACATAATTAAATCGCCTCTAACAAGCGGCAGTAGCTATGTTAGCGGGAGAAGCTCTCCCGCTGACATACCACTGTGCACACTATTACTTATGCTGGTGAAACTCATGTCACTTAGAGGGGTGTTTTTTTCCCTCAATCCTGAGCGACAAAAGTTTTGCTGACATAAGTACTAGTGTAGACATGGCCTTAGTCAACTCTTCTGGACGACTTCAAGTGTCTGGTCCAGCATGTATAGCTGTACTAATTTGAAAGAATAAATCTTGTATCTGGCTCTGGTAAATAGTGAGTATTTCATGCTTGACTTGAGGGCAGTATGTGAGTGGAACTTGTGCTGTGGCCAATACCCTTTTGCGCTTGCTTGATAAGATTGCAAAAATGACAAAAGCCAGATATTAAAAATCTCTTACATGCCATGAGTTCCTTTATTATTATATAAAAAAGGATGCTTTTTAAGACTGTATTGCTAGATTTTTTTTTTAAAGGAACTTTAACACTGAATTAAAAAGTTTCAGGAGCTAGTTGACATTGGGGGGTGTTCTGGGTGGTTTTTAAACCTTGATTTAAATTGGGTTGTCTTTCCAAAACTACAGCTATTTGGTGTGATATTTTTGCTCTGTCAGTGTGCACAACTCTACCTGAGCATGTGCACAAGAGAGAATAAATGACAGTATTCTGAACAGGAAGTTAGTGTGGTGTATTAACTCTTGTTTTATTCTCTAATTTTTCTCCTTTCTTTTAAATTGAAAAGGCGAGCTTTGCCTTCCTAATAAACAATTTCTTTAGTGGCCCGTAATTAGACGCTCTACCTTCCTGCTCTGTGCAATGACAGTAGAACCACAAGACTAACACAGTTCCTTTAAAAAGAATACCAGTTTGTTCAGTCGAGTTCAGTGACTAGCTACTAGTCAAAACTGACTGAAATAATTGAACAGAAAAGAGCCGTGTGTTGCTGTTGTCTGCTTCATCTGGCAGTCAAGTTTTTCCCTTAATTTTTTTTTTTTTTTTTTACATTCTACAAGTGCAAGACAGTCTCTTTTTGGTTCCCAAATCTCAGGGTTTATGTAAATTCATAGCTAGGCTAGTTGTAAGACTGAGCTCTACTTGTAGCAAAGTATGTCATAGGTTATATATTTTGCTAATTTCTTATTCCAATTAAGGTATTGTTAATTTTGGATATTAATCTCTAATAGGTTTGTCAAAGACCACAAACTTATGGTAGTATAGCTATATTAAATATAGAGCTGAAAGGAAAAGGAAGGGAGACCATTCACTTTTTAAAAAGTGATTCTGATGCTATGTCTCATAGCTTTGTTTTTTGCTCACCACCGTTGCCAATCTATTTCTACTGGACCATTGCCGGTATCAAAAATCTCTCTCTCTTTCTCTGTAAAATACATATTCACTTAACCTTTTCTCAGTTGCCAGTTACAGTATTTTGTTTCCAACCTCCCCTTATTCAGCAGTGTTCTGGAGACAGCAGTCTTTTCGCCCCTCTAGCAGCATTTCTCAGCATAGTCTTGGTGACAACTTTATTTCTAGTTTTCACCTCTGAGATTGCCATTCTCCTTGTAAGATTATCACACTTCTTTTGGACCAAAACTGAACAGAAAAATCTTTGCTGACTCACTTGCCAGTCCTGTTCTGAGATGGCTGTGTCCCCCCCGTTCCTCGCCCCCCGCCACTATACATCTTGGCTACCACATAACTTCTTGTACCTTGTGTTAACTTAAGCCCCAATCCTGCAAACCTTTACACATGTATTTAACTATACTACCTTGAGTAATCTTATTGAAATCAAAACAACAACTCTCAGTAGTAGAGTTAAGCACATGAATAAGTGTTTGCGGGATCAGGTCCTTAGAATTTAAACTCTTTGAACAGGGGCTCTCTTACTTTTTAAAAACCCTGTATTTTTACAGTACCCAGCACAGCAGAGCCAAACCATGGTCATAGCCTTTGGTCACTGCGGTAATACAAGTAATGATTCTGCAGGGCATTGAGCACATTCCAAACCCAACTTTCCCTCCACCCTCTCACTGTATCTTTCCATTCTTCCTTATGCAAAAATACCTTCTTCTTTGTCACTTTTGAATTTCAGTTTTCATTTACTTACATTGCGTACTTAAATTCATGTTCAGCTTCCTTCCTTCTTTCCTTCCTGAGTTTTAGTAGTAAACTAAATGATCAACAATCTTGTCTTCTGTGCACTGAATACACTAAAATTTGTAATGTTTTTCTCTTCTGCCTCTTATTCATATATGCACCCAATAGAGTGCTCACTCGCTAATGATATTTTCACCTGTATAATTGAAATTTTGAAATAGTTAATGTACAGATATCGAAATAGCAATCATTTTAAAAAAGGCAGTCATTTTTAGTCCATTGTATTTCATAAGTATTTTGCTCAACATCCCTTTTATTTCCTTCTAAACAGCACATATAATCACCTAAACAAGACCTTAGTGTTACTTGTTGCATGATCATTTGTTACACCATATTCATGGCTGAAACCCTAGTGTTAAAGCTGCTCTCATTTTGTAAAGATTGCGCTGAGCAACTATATATTTTATTTTCCCATTGATACGTTTCTTATTAATGGTACATTGATAATTGCATATATGGACACAATATACTAATCAGTGAGTTTAGTAAACCTATGTTAGTTGTGAATCAAGTCTCCTTCCCTCTTTGTCAGTTAAAAATACTGTCTACATTATATGTCAACTTGTTGTACTCAAGTCAGTTTCAGGATTTGTTTAAGGTTAGCGTCCTACTGGATTTTGAGCATTTGCTGTCAGTGTCTATCAATACAATGGTTTCTATGATTCATTGTAACAGATATGCTGGAGGTGAGAGTCCTGGTGGAGGTAATCTAGTTCCAAGCCCCACTGATTGCGACAACATATTAAAAAAGTAATGTTGTGATTGGTTCTCTAGTTGAAGACATTTTTTTCTTCTTCAGAATCTTTATAGCTCTTCCAACTGGTTGGCAGAGAAAATGGTTGCTTTGGAGCATGCTTGCCCTTTGCCAAAAATGCTATAGTTTCTCCTGGAATCCAAGGTAGTTTTAATTGCCAACAACAATATTTTTTCATCTGTGCTTTCATCTTGACTTGAAAACGGCAACCATTTGGCACGTAAATCTTGCATCTATTAACTATTCCCTTTGTCTAGATTTGTTTACTATCAATTGCACTACCCTTGGAAGACCACTTAAAAGCTACAGACCGCAATGTCGCTTGCTTGGAGATGTTAGCCATGTGTAGAGCATGTTACTCCAGTGCTTCAAAGTTTGCAGTGGCCATCTCTTTGCTTCCAGGTGCAATTCAAGTGCTGATGTTAATATGTGAATTCCTAACTACTACAGGCCAGCCCTCCATATGCTCATTCTAATAGAGTAAATGAAGCAAGGTTCCGGTGGGGGGAAAAAGACATGATTATATGACTGAAAACTCTCAGTGCATTATAAGTAAGTAGAGGTGTATGTGAACTGGATTTTTTTTGCTTTGGGGAGAGTGTCACAAATTTGAGTTTTCTTTGGTTTTCTTCCAGAATAAAAGTCTTTGAAACTTTCTAGAAGCTAAAATTAGGAAAAAGTTGATCAAGACATTTTGTTTTGACAAAATCTAAACATTTCTTTCTGATTTTGACTTTCTTCATTTTATAATATGAAATAAACTGAAAAAGTAATTTCAAAATGGAAAATCAAACCATTTCAAAAAAGTTGAAATGGGATGTATTGACCTTATGAAATGCTTTTTAAATTTTTTTTTTTAGTTTCTAAATGAATTTTTATTAAAAGGCAACACACTTCCTCAAGATGCCATGCTTTCGATGAATCAGTGGTTTTCAGAGGAAAAATGTTCTATAGGAAAATTTCCAACCAGCCCTACACATGGAGGGCCAGAACTAGTGTTCCTGGGTGGTCTTGATTCTGGTATTTCCTGAGTTTTGGGTGCTTGACTTTCCAGTCTCAACTTTCTTTTAACATAGTTTTTATATATATAGGTTATTTTAAAAAGAGAAAAAATAAATTGTATTTTGTGCAATTGTAGGATATTTGAACATTCAGGAACTTTAGTATTATGGCTCCAGCAAGGTTCACAGAACAAAATACAGACAAGAAATGGTGATATTTGACAGTTTTTATAGCACAATTAAATCTGAAAGGCTTTAAGGGGGATAACAAAAGTCTCCTTTCTGACCCCAGGGTCATCATCCGACCAAATTTCAAGTTCCTGCTGCAAACTCTGGTGATGGTAGAGCTCTTAAAAAGAAAAAGTCAAAACATAGTTATAATGGAAAATGTTAGGCAATATGAATATAGAGTTTGCCTCCACTCCTTGTATCATAAATTTGCTACTATATCAGGCTTCAGCTTTCCTATAATCATACCTTTTAGTATGTAGAAAGATGCTAATGAAATCAGTACTGCAAGGATTTATTTACAGACTTAACAAAATTATTTACTTATTTGTACTGAACTTGGGTGGTGGTTATGTGGGTTTGGTAAACCAAAGGAAATGATTCAAGCCATAAAGTAAGAGGAGAAATTACTAACGGTAGGAAAAAGTAAGTATAGATGTGACCTCTGTAATGAATAGCAATTTAACATGATGTTCTGATCACTGACCAAAAGTAAATTGCAATGTATATTTTGGAGAACTTTATCATACCGTACAGTGAACCGTAATGGATTTTGTGCAACCCTCCATTAAACAAGTTTTTAAAAAGTATTGATTTTTTAAATCAATGTCAGATGAACACAGTATCATTTAAAACATTTAAATACAGTATCATTTAAAACGGAATTCTACAGATTACCAGGAGATCAAGAATATTATAACTGTTCAGACAAAGTGTAGTAAATGGAATTTTGTTCACTGATTGTGTTTTGAAATGTTTTTAGAGTTACACATTTGTATTTGTCTTTGAGTGAGTAGGAAGGAGAAGTGGTTTATGAACTTGTGATATTGTTTGGTGATGTGAGTAATTTTCATGTTGAAAAAGCAATGTGGTGGTAAAATCAACTCCATTTTTCTTAGGAGCATTAATCTTAATTTTCTGCAGTAAACTATTATAAACCTTGCATACACTTAGAAAATTTATATGAAAATATTGGCTTCTTTGTTAAACCCATACACAACTGTGTATTCAGAAATCAACTTGAGGTCAAACTCAGATGAACTATTCACTGAAAAGTACATTTAAACTATGATATTGTCACCTCCTTATTTTTCTTCATCTCAGAAAGACATCCAGTGGCTGCCAATATATAAATATTAGAACTTGCCTCTGAGCCACAATGACTATGAAAATGATAGAGTAAGATAGTTGCTATGAGAGAGTAAATAATTCACTGTCATGGTATTGAAAGTAGACAGTCATATTGTATTTCCATAATGAGAAATTAGTACAACAATATTGTTTGATTTATAAATGAATTAGATTTGTCTGACTCATCTAGCTTATTCGCTCCTCCAGACAAATGAGTTAAGTCAACTAATATCTAAAAACACTCCACAATTCAATACCATTTTGCTTTCCGATGTGATCTAGAGGAATTCGTTTCTCAGTTCCTGTGACTTTGCTAGGCAATGTTAGCAGAATATCAAAATACACAATGCAAACTTTTCTTTTGTTTACTAGTTATAGTTTCAACAACAGAGGGATTTGACAAAGTGTATGTGCGCTAGTTGGTCCAGGAGAATAAGGTGTTAATTCCAGTTTACCCCTCTGCTTATGCAGGTGCTCAGGGGAAAAGTTGAGTGACTCTCTTGTTACAGGGATTGGGAAGAGAGAGGGATTGGGAATTTCCCTGAGGCACAGGAGTCAAGGAGAGGTCCAAGAACACAGCAGAACCTGGTTGATATGACTTCCTGATGTGTGGCTTTGTTTACTTATTTAAAAAAAAAAAGTGTGAATCAGAATAAAAAATGAGTTCAGGAGGTGTATAATGATTTATCCATACGTCTCCCATTGCTGTTATTGCAGTCTAGTGGTAGCTGTGTTGGTGCTAGGATATTAGAGAGACAAGGTGGAAGAGGTAATATCTTTTATTGGACCAACTTCTGTTGGTGAGAGAGAGATGTTTTTGAGCCACACATTGCTCTTCTTCAGCTCTGGGAAAGGTACGCTGAGCATCATAGCAAAATGCAAAGTGGAACAGATTGTTTAGCTTAAGTAGTGAGCACATATTGCAAGGGATCGCTCAAGCTAGAGGGGCCTGCTAACACCTCTGCAGACATGGGACAAAAAGATGGGGTTAGTGGGTGACAGATTGTTGTAATAAATCATAAATCCAGAGTCTGTTCAATCCATGATTTTTAATGTCTAGCAGAGTAATGAATTTAAGCTCCCAGGCTCAACTTCTGAAATGGTTGTGCAGGTTTCCTTTGAGGATGAGGACTGATAAGTCAGATGTGGCATGATCGCTTTGTGAAGTGATGTGGTACTTTTGTCTTCTATCATTTTCCTGTGAGTTCATTCAAAAGCGTAGTGATTGTCTGGTTTCACCCACATAGTAGTGGTTGGGGTTTTTAGTGCACTGGAGGAGGTATCCCACATGTTGTGATAGGCATATGAAAGGTGTGTTGTGGAGGGTGTTGATCACTGTAGCAGTAGAGATATATATGTCTGCAGGTTTTGCATCTGTTGTTCTGGCAGGGTCTGGTGCTGCTTTGGGTTGGTGTGTCCTGGTCTGTGGGGAGCTTGCTTCTGATGATGACTTGGAGGGTGTGGGGTGGTGTTTGAAGGCCAGAAGGTGGGGGGGTCAGGAAAGATATTTCTTTCAGGATGGGGTCCCCATTGAGTAGACGTTGTAGTCTGATATCCCGAATGAGTTCCAATGTGGAAAGTGAGAATGGGGTGTACAGTTGGAAGGGTTTTTCTTTTTTTGAAGCAGGTTCTTTCGGGGTATTTGGCTAGCCTATTCCATGATGCTATCTACTTCTGTGGTACAGTGTCCTTGTTTGGTGAAGGCGGTTTTAAGTTTGTTGAGGTGTATATCCTGGACTTCCTCCTCGGAGCACATTCTGTGGTATCTGAGTGCCTGGCTGTAGATAACCGATTTCTTGGTGTGTTCAGGGTGGTTACTGGCTCTATGAAGGTAGGTATAGTGATCCATGGGTTTCTCATGTATGGTTGCCTGTATGATTCCATTGTTGAAGCTGATTGTGGTGATTATTGCAGGGGACTGGACTAGAAGACCTCTCGAGGTCCCTTCCAGTCCTATGATTCTATGATTATTGAAAGTCATGAAGCTAGCACCCTGTATGCTACTTTGAAAATTTACCCTGCCTGTTTGTATTGTGAAAGGGTATCCAAAAATAAATAATATTTGTGATTGTAAACTTTACTAGGGGTGATGGATATTCCTAGTTTTTCAATGTAATATGCGTTACCAACTTAGTTACTATACTATGACTGTAATGTAGGGAGAAGAACAAATTATGTATACATCAAGTGTCAAATGATTGATTGAACTGCTTTGAGTAAAAGATGTATAAATGTAAGCCTTTCATTTTATGTCATACAGTAGGTTATCAGCTAGTGGTAAATAATGAATAACTGAAAAGATTGTTAAGTTTTAGTGAATAAAGATCTAAACAATCCTTTAGGTTCCAAATTCTCTGCTGGTGGTGGTGAGTGCAGCTCCATTGATTACACTGGAGTTTTCCCATTTACACCAGCAGAGAATTTGGCCCTTTCTATTTGAGTATGTTGATAGCATGAATTATGACAGTTGTTGCTACCCTTTAGGGACTGTGCCATTTTGTTACTATGTTCTTTGGACAACTCCTTGAACTTTTAAGTTTATGGACAAACTGTTGAATGGTATGGGGCATTAAATACTATACTAGCATATCTAAGTGATTAGTTAAAACACTGAGGAATCTGTCTCCAGCTTGGAACCTTCAGGGACATTCTTAAAGTAGATGTAGTGAGTGCAAACATTTGTAATCACCGTATACCAATATGAATTCTGAATAACAGTCAAATCATACCTTTGTTAAAGAATGTTCAACACCCAGAATGGACTATAATTAAAACTCTTACACCTACGATTGGTATGCAACAGTTGACAATTCGTAAGTTTTTGTTGTTGTTGTTGAGGTAACTGCCCTTCTCACAGAAAGTACTGTACACTGGCTAGAGACACACGAACATTTAACAAAAAAAATTTGAAAACCCTCCAAACGACAACTGGCCTCAAACTGACCTTTTTTTCAGTTTTTTCTCCTTCTGTACTGACCTCAAAGTTAGGGTTAGAAGAACTCCTTAACTGAGAAAGAGGTTGGAGAATGCAATTTTCTATTTCACACAGTCCCTAGAAACAACAGTACTTGGACAAGGAAATTGCATGCCTGGAAGTGAAATAATTTATTAGTCCCTACTGTCTTACCTTATTGGTAGGGAATATGTTTAAGTGACAGATCACTGTCCATTGTTCTAGCTGAACTACATTAGAATACTAGGGTAACCAGATAGTATTTGATGCTTTAGTGCTATAAATTCATGACTGCAACCAGGCTTTGCTCTCCTGGGTTTAATTCCTGCTGGTCGTGTTCCAACTTGATGTTGGTTAGCAACCCACACCCCAACTGTCTAAAATGTTTGGGGGAATCCAACATCAGTGGCAAGTGCCACATTTGTAAAGGGTTCAAGCCTCGCTCTAAGAAACATTGAGCAGCTAGGCTTAAGTGTCTTCTTATGGAGTCAGTGTTTTGCCCTCTATTACAGCTGTCATGTTCAGATTGGACTTTGTGTGACAGCCTTGATACGGAAGTCTCCGCTTGTGACGTCTTCAGCACCTTGTTCTCTGTCTCTGATACCAATGAAGAGACACATCTTCCAAGGACTCAGTACCACAATGAGCAAGATCATCTGTACTAAGGCCAACTAGAGGCAAGGACTCTGGAAGAAGCTCTGATGGGAGACTCTTCCCAAAGCATCCCTCATCTAAAAAGGGGGATTGTAGACTCTAACTGGTGTCATGTCAGTCGAGGTTGAATCCTGAAGTTTGCGTCAAGCTCAGGACTCAATACTAGTACTGATGATGTTGGAGGTATACACAGCTGTCAGTGGCCTTCCTGAGGTAAGGTATCCCCCATGTAAGGTATCCCCCATCCTGCTAGGATCTCCTCTCACCTACCTCTGTTGGTTTTCTCGAGGGTTCACTGAGAACATGCAGGCAACATTCCTCAATGCCTGGTACCGGGATTGGTACCAAGAAGCTGGAAGTTGCGCCGAGAGCTCCTCCATCGCAAGAGACTGACCAGACATTGCCTCAGCATCCTGATGCATCATCATCTTCATCAAGAGAAGAGGCTATAGAGATGGTGAGCAATTCACCACTTCCAAGGGATTACAGGGCTCACAAGAGCCACTTAAAAGGGTAGCATCTGTTCTGGGCTTTCAGGCAGAAGAGGTCTGTGAGAAATCCAACAAGCTAATGGATATATTAGCTTTGGCGGGCCCTCCAGGGTGGCACTCCTGATTAACAAAGCAACTTTGGAGTGAGTCAAAACACTTTGGCAAACCCTTTCTTCCCTCCATCCCACAGCGAAATGGGCAGAAAGGAGATATGTCCCTTCTAAGAATTTTGAACACTCCAATTGTGGCAGCAGCTAATGAACTGGGGCACCAAGTGTTGACCCCAAAGAGAAAGGAATTGAAGAGACTAGACTAGTTCGGCTGTAAGCTTTATTCAGTGGGAGGGCTGCAATTTAGAATTGCTAACTAACAGGCTCTTCTAAGTCGCTATGACGACTCTCTGGGAGAACATGATGAAGTTTAAAGGAGCAGGAAGGAGTTTAATGTGATGGAGGAGGAGGACAAGCCGGTGGCCAGGACAGCTTGGAAGTGGCTGAGTCAGCAGCTCGAACCAGGGCATCTGCCGTAACTATGAGAAGATGTTTGTGGCCACAGTCTTCAGATTTTCCTCCATAAGTGCAGCAGGCTACCCAAGACCCCTGAAGGTTCCTCCCTCTTTTCAGGAAAGACAGAGACGGTAAGGTACAAAGTAGACTAAATGATTCCAGGGCGATCCTGAATTCATTGCTTGGAATCTATACACCAGTGCTGAAAAGGAAGCAGTTCAACTGGCAGCAGATTCTCAAATATCTGAGCTTTATACTTTATACCTTGGTCCCAAGATGTGCAGAAAGAGAGTAGCAGAAATTCCAGGAGGTGATTCCCTCTCCTCTGCATCTTCGCATGGCAGATTCCTCTTGATCACCAGCCTGAGTTTGTCAAGGGCAATATAATCATCTGTTCGTACCCCTGTGTTTTTCAGTAGTCTATTCCATTTCCTCCATGCTTGGGGACACATAAACAGGCAAGGGAGGAGTGTGTTTATCGCAACTGCATCAGGAGGTGATTCTCCTCTGGGAGTTCTGCATAGCCAGCTCCATTCACTTCAGAACTGCATACCTTCCAGGTGCCCAGAACATGTTGGAAGATCATCAGGGCAAGGGCTTTCTCTGATCATTGTGAGTACGCACTATGTCTGGACATGTCCCAGTCCATCTTTCAGCTGTGGAGGGACTCCCCAAGAAAGTGCTGTCAGTTCTGTTCCTGGGAAGGGCACAGCCATGGCTCATTGATGGACACTTTCCTGCTACCATGGAAGAACTCCCTAATGTTCTTCCATGGTACCTCATACTTATAGCACTGGTTTGACCTTGAAAGCGCTGGTATTTGACCTTACTAACCATGTCAGTCAGACCTCTGTCTCTCCTCTTGGATCCAGATGCAATTTCTCAGGACCATGGCTGTCTGGTCTAGGCCAGTCTGCAAACCCTCCAGCTGACAGAGTGGATGCTTCATGACTAACACTGTTGGAAAGGGGTTGCTCTAAGGACGTTCTGTAATTACTGTTGAACAGTAGAAAGTCCAGGTGCACTGATGAGATGAATTTGTTTTCCCTTTTAAATCTGATATCAACAGAAGCATCTCTTGGCATAGCAGACTTCTATCAGCCACTTATTGGGCTATCTTTCGCACTAGAACATCAAGGTCTGACAGTTAGCTGTATTAAAGTATATTTGGCAGCTATTTCAGCTTTCTATCCTTCAGTGGATAATGGCTTTATTTTTTCTAACTGCATTACTATCAGATTGCTACAAGGGTTAGGCTGATTATACCCACAGGTATACCTGTTCCCCATAGGATCTGACCCTGGTGATGCTAAAATTAATGGGGCCACTCTTTGAAATTCTCAAGACTTGCTCCCTGCTCCACCTCTGTATGAAGGTGGTGTTTGTGGTTGCAATAATTTCATCCAGGAGAGCAGGTGAGTTGAGAGTCTTGGTGTTAGAGCTTCCTTATACAGGTTTCCATAAGAGTAAAGTTTACTTCTGCCCTCACCCAAAGTTCCTAAAGGTAGTGTCTAATTGCCACATTAATCAATCAATTTATTTTCTGACTTTCTTTCCAAAGCCTTCATTCGTTTGATGTGAGAAGAGCTTTAGCTTCCATTTGGACCGCACAAAGTCCTTTAGATCCTCAATTCCATTGTTTGTTGCAGTTGCAGACAGAGACCAACCAGTTTCCACTCATAGAATTTCCTCTGGTATTTCTTCTTGCATTCATTTGTGCTACCAGTTAGCTAATGTCACGCCAGCACCTAGAATGTTAGCCCGTTCAACTAGAGCATAGAAAGCTTCAGCATTTTTCCTGGTGCAAGTAACCCTTCAAGACATTTCCAAAGTGTCAACTTGGTCATCAGACTACAACTTTGTTGCTCGTTATGCCATTTCCCATCAGTCCAGGAATGATGCTAGTTTTGGATGGGTGGTTGTCCAATTGCAGGTACACTTAACATGGAGGCAGGTCTGGAATCTGCTTCTGAGTCACCTACAGTGGAATGGACATGTCCAAAGACTTGGAGAAGAAGAAAGAGATACCTACCTTTCCATAAGTATAGTTCTTTAAGATGTTTTGCACTTGTTGATTTCATGACCCACCCTCCTTTCCTTCTCTATTGGAGTCTATCTGGTAAGAAGGAACTCAGGAGGGTTCGGATGGCTCTGTCCCCTTATCTGCATGCAGTTGTGCACGACACCTGAGGCCATTTGAGCTGCTCCAACAGATAGCACTGAGGAGAAAAAGTTCTCCAATAGCTGTGCATGAGGTGTGCAGACACACCAACAATGGAATGGACATGTGCAACACATCTCGAAGAACAACAGTTACAGAAACGTAGGTAGCAGTTTCTTCTTGTGATGTGGCCTTCCACTAGTTTGGACAGAATAGTGGGTAGCTCCATCTAGTTCTTGCTTGAGGTAAAATTATTTAAACTTTTTTCTTGTTCTTAAAGAAATACGTAGACACCAAATATCCTAGTTTTCTGGACTCTGGCAGCCAAGCTTTCAGCACTGTGTACAATTACCTTCTTTTAGTTAGTTGAGGTGTTTTTTTTCTTCCCCCCCAATGCCATCTCTTTCTGCTCTGTCCGCCACTCTTTGACCTATGAGATTCAGCCACCTTAGGACAATGGCTTCTCTCTTTCTCTCCACACCTGGCAGGGGAAGCTTCAGCAGTAGTTTGCTCAGTTGACTTCCTCTCTCTCCCTTATGGCCACTAGCAGCAGCTTAAAGTTGTTTGGATCACCACACTCCTTAGCTGCAGTGGCTTATTGGTTTTGATCTCCAGTTCACTGAAAGAGCCTTGGGCAAGCCATCAGCAATATGAACTGCAGCAATGAAGATTCCTTCTCATGGCCTTAGTGTATACGCACCTGGTTATTAGACAGATAAAGATGAATTGAGGGGATGCAGAGAAAAGCTATGAAGTTAGACACAGACTACATGTGTGATCTTAGGCCAGGTCACTTCGAACCTGACTCCTGTGATACTCAGCACTTATAGTTCTCAGAGAATTCTGCTGGAGTTTTGAGTGCTCAGCACCTCTGAAAAATCTTTGTGCCTGTCTTCTGTTAAATAATACTTCCCCACTTTACATGGTGGTTGAAACTAAATAATTCATATTTGAAAGGTCACTATACTGTAAGTGCGAACTGTATTTATTGTGACTCAAAAGGAAAAGGCCAAAATCAGTAGGGAAAACAAGTATTTTGAAGAGGATATATACTGTGAATAAAAATAAATGGAAAGCTATTAGAAATGCTTCACGCAATCCCTTCCTCAACATCTTAACAAGAAAAGACAGCGGTTGTTTAATTTCTGGTGCAGTGTGCTAAAAACTTAACCTTCAATAAGTTAAATAAACATTAACAAGTGTAACTTGTGGCACCTTAGAGACTAACCAATTTATTTGAGCATGAGCTTTCGTGAGCTACAGCTCACTTCATCGGATGCATACCGTGGAAACTGCAGCAGACTTTATATATACACAGAGAATATGAAACAATACCTCCTCCCACCCCACTGTCCTGCTGGTAATAGCTTATCTAAAGTGATCATCAGGTGGGCCATTTCCAGCACAAATCCAGGTTTTCTCACCCTCCACCCCCCCACACAAATTCACTCTCCTGCTGGTGATAGCCCATCCAAAGTGACAACTCTTTACACAATCACCAGCAGGAGAGTGAATTTGTGTGGGGGGGTGGAGGGTGAGAAAACCTGGATTTGTGCTGGAAATGGCCCACCTGATGATCACTTTAGATAAGCTATTACCAGCAGGACAGTGGGGTGGGAGGAGGTATTGTTTCATATTCTCTGTGTATATATAAAGTCTGCTGCAGTTTCCACGGTATGCATCCGATGAAGTGAGCTGTAGCTCACGAAAGCTCATGCTCAAATAAATTGGTTAGTCTCTAAGGTGCCACAAGTACTCCTTTTCTTTTTGCGAATACAGACTAACACGGCTGTTACTCTGAAACCTGTCATTAACAAGTGTGAAGTTATACTTTACTAAACAAGTAATTCTTCTATGAACAGATCAGTTGTTGTTAACACTTGTATTACATGCCTATTTTTTCCAGTAAGCCTAAGGGTGATCCCATTTTATGACAGTTGACAAATGAACAATATTAAATTCCTATAACTTAGTGTAAATGTTAGTTGTTTGTCTTTTGATGTGGAAATTCATTTTACCAGCAAAGTCATTCTGAACAACTGCTTATTTGATTAAAGATAATGTCCCCTGTCCTAGAATACCGTTAATTCTCAATTACTGCAGTTGTAAACACTGTGAATGTGTGTGTGTGACTGTTTTAAGTACCCATCCAGGCATCCAGTAGATTAATCTGTCTAATAGATGTTGAATGATTGTTGTTGTTTATTTTAGTAATGTTGAAATCTGAAAGAAACAGGTAGCTTTTCCTGATGCTCTTGGTGATGTGTTGAAAGAAAATTATGCTTTCTGGCAGTGCTGACATGGTAAAAAGCAAAATAACTTTGGTTGTATTGCTAATAAACATAAAATTAAAAGGAAGGGATACAAAATAATGCCTAAGTATAATTTGTGTGGTATTCATATATAGAACTCCATTAAGATTAGTGTGGACCTAAAGCTCAAATATTTCACTGTTTGTTGAGTGAGTGTTTTCTCTTTTTAGACACTAGGAATTTAAACAGAGGTAATGCAGTAACAGTGTTACTATAATAATACAAATATGAGAAGACCAGCAGGTTGCATTTGAAAGTGGTGCCAGTCATTAAACTTACAAAGGGAAAATTTTTCAATATACTGAAATACACAAGTAGGTGAAATTTCAGTTTACAAGTCCAATGTTCTTATTCGTTTGTCTTTTAAGGTAAATGAAAAGATTGACAAATACCTTGTGTTATAAAACATTTAATGACACTTGGCTTTCAGGTACATGATTTTGGCACCATTAGCCTCATTTATTATTTGTGCCATCTCAAAACCAGGTAAATAAATTTCTGGCTAGAGAGCACTAAAGCTATCCAAATTCTAATTTTTGTAAAGTGTGGTTTGTTTTTTTTGCTTTTTTTAACTACTAAGCATCTTCTGTAAACTGTTGTGTGGTATTAGGCCACTGTAGATATATCCCTGGTTCAAGACTTTTCCGCTATTGGTTATCTTCAAAAGATTTGAGGACTTATAGTTTAAATGTAGTTTTTAAAGAGTCTAGTTTTACTGTACTAATATGGTGTACTGTAGTTTTGTATTATTTGTGTTAAGACATTTATATTTTTTTATTTTATTTTTCTTGCTCCTTTTCATCCATCATATGTAGTAATCAGTGTGGCTGTTCTAGGATTTAGCCACACGCTATTTCTACAATTACATTGTTAGTTAATGTAACTTCTAGGTTTTAAGTCTCTTTACAGCATTGTTCGTCCTTAAGAAAAACTTACAGCTGCAAGACAACCAAAATAAATGATGTGGCATCTGTACAAGTTAGAAAACATTTCCGTACATGATCATAAAACTTGTAAGCAGTTTTCAGAAAAAAGCCAAAATGATCAGTTTTATTGCCTTTTAGACCCACTGAAGCAAGAATTCTTATTTAACTTATTTGGGATATTTTATAATGACAAGTTCATAGAGGAAAAATAGTATGCCCCTCAGTTTCCACTGCTAAGGTAGTTGGTCAACCTCCTTACCTTATGCTTAGTTAAATATTTGTCTTGGAAGAAAATAATGTAATAGCATACAAAAGATTCAGTGTCTGAAAAGGTGCAAAAAATATTACCAAAGTGGTCAAATAGTTTGTTCTTTATTTTTCCAGTTTTTTCATTACCTCCCTGAAAAGACAGTTGAACCAGTACAGAAAATGAAGTCAGAAGTCCACGGTACGGCCGAGGGACTCATTCAGATCTTTAGAAACCATATATCTGTGTATTTAAAAAAAAAAAAATAATTAAAAAGTGGATATACCTTGATACTTGACGTAGTTGATATACCTTGTCTTCCAAAGATACCTAATACACTGGTTCTCTACTTTGGTGTCTTGAGTTTCCAGTGAGTGTGTGGCCAAAAGGCATATAGTTTTTTGGTTTTTTTTAAACAATCGAGGCTACTGGGGGATGCTTTCACCTTACACTCTTCCTCAGTCAGTTGGTGTATTAGTGCATTTGCTGACAGCTACCAAACATTAGTCTCCCATGCCACTTTGTTTTGACTGTTGCCTTAGCAGATTCTTCCCCCTATACATTTGCAAGTTAGTTTTTCAATCCATTTTTGTTGCATATCAACGCTTCCTTTTTTGGTGTTCCAAGTATTCACTCTAGTTATTTACATGGCCCGCTTCTGGGTAGTAAACAGACTGCCTCGCAATCGTTAATGAAGTTTTATTCTTACAACATCCCTATGAGTGAAGGAAATAATCTATTTTACAAATAGGGAACTGAAGCACAGACTATGTTAAGTAACATGCTCAAGATCACTCAGGCAATCTGTGTCTGAAATGGGAATTGAAACCATGTCTCTTGCATCCTGGTCTAGTTCCTACCCTGTATGTTGTTAACTTTCCCTGGGCCTGTTCTTATGCAAACACCAACTGTAAGACTCACTGAGCTCCATCACATTTCAGGAAGATATGGCAAGAGAAAACCCCAGTAATCTTGATCACTCAACTCAAGTTTGAGAAATGCGGTTCTCTAATACGTTAAATTTGCCCCATGATATCTTCCCTTTGTATTTCCCCTTATTTCAAATCTTTCCCTTGAGGAGACAATTGGGTCCCTCATCCAGACCTCAAATGGAATGGCCATGTTGTTGCAGACTTTTTTTTTTTTAAATGTAACTTCTAATCATGTATCAGCTGTGCTCTCGGTATCTCTGTAATGCTTTTATGTGAATGCATGCCTTTAAAGGTGACAGGCAAAGGAAAAAGATTGGGCTTGTATCCCTTATTTGCCTGACAGATTTTTTGAAAGCAAATTTTCTATGCTTTTCTTTCTTTTTTTTTTCATTAGAAGTTTTGTTGTCTGTCCTGGCAGACTGTGGAACTGAAGGTTAGTAAAATGATGTTGTCACAAGAGTTCAGAGCAACTGATGAGAGAAGGGATTTTTAGTCACACTATAAAACTTACGGGGAGAAGGTGTGGGTTTTTTTTATTGAAACCTAGTTAACTATGGTGGTAAATGTTTTGGTTAAAGGATGTCTTTGTTAAAGATTCAGTGTCCTGCTCCTTCAGTTAAAATTAGAGCTCAGGTTAAACATCTGAGACAAGTTCTGATGAGTCTCCCAGGAAAAACAGGGAAGACCAGGCTTGACATTCCTGGTGCATAGGTGATAAATATCAAGTAGAATTAAAAAAAAAAAAAAAACCCAAACATCTTTTAGACCTTGTTTGCACACTAAAGGTACAATAAGGGATGCCAGCTGTTCTTAAAACTCTGCATGGGTTCTGTTCCTGTATTACTCCTCTTTATGGACTCAGGCCGGTCTCTTTCAACGGCTGAAGTGTACTTAGCAGCCATTTCCTTCCACAGTGTTCCTGTACAAGGAATTTGTTGTCTTTTCTTTGTACCTGAATAAAATTGTTCCTTAGAGGCCTGGTGAATTTATATCAACACACATGAAGTCCTTACTATCTGTCGGATTTTAGTCTGTTTTTTACTTGCCAATCGGTAGCACTTAAATTGGGGAATTACCCAGTTCTCCTAAAACCCTGCCCAATAATGCTCACCCTGCTACAACTACAGCAGGTCTGGAGGGAGAGGAGGATAAAAGAACAAAATGTTTGGCCTGGAAAGAGGGGCCCACAGAGAGAATCCTGAGGAACCTCCATTTGGCTTGTATGGAGTTGTCTTCTCTCTCCCTGTGTGTTTGTAGTACCTGAAGAATGCCATCAGGGGGAACTGGCAAACAGTTTGAAGGAAGGAAAAAACTCAGTAGATGGATCTTCTGTTTGTAAAAGTCCAGGAAGCCTGCAGAAAAGCTGTTTCTTCTGCAAGCTCTGTGCACCAGTTCCTGCAAGCAGCCTGCAGTGCATCATGCAGCCCCCCTAAATCAAGCAGAACTGCAATATGTCGGAAGAGGGAATGGGCTTGCTCCAGAACTCATGAAAATATTCCAGAGCCACCGGATAAGTGGACAGTTATCTGTCTTGTGGGTGAAGATAGATCACTTTAGTTTTCAGGGCTGAGAGTTTGGCACCTTCCATTTAAAATGTTAAAACTGTTCAAAGATTAAATTCACAGATAACTCTTTTTTCCCCAAGGGTAAATGGCAGCTATTAATCTGCCTCTGTCTTTGAAAATGAATTGCAAAGATAAGCAAACAACTAACATAGTCAAAAAGAATATACTTTGTCTTTCAGTTGTGCCTTCCCTCTGAAGAGCTCAAATCACTATGCAATCATTAATATGAAGCAGGACTGAGAGCTAACCCTTTCCCCATACGTGCTATGTATATTGGATTTATGGTTACTATTTTGCTTTGAAAGAAACCATGTTCTTAGATGTAGCTCTCATTTACCCATAACATCCGATGCAGCTCATAATTTCCCACTAAAAAGTCAGAAGTATTATTTTTCTAGAAGCATGTATTTGTCTTCTCCACTGGTTCGTTTGAGTTAAAAACTTCCCTACATTCTTTCCATACCCTTTTTAAAGTATTGCTTTCTTAATGTGGCTTTTTGGTAGTATATTAATCTATTTTTGTATTTTCAGTTGTATTTTGTTTTATATTGTTTTTGGTAGTGGTTGACAATTTATTATAATAATTGGATTATGATAAATTAATGTAGCACTCATTTTATAATTGTATTTATTGTATGAAAAACTGAAAGCTATTGGTTTATATGAGGTTAAGATTAGAAGTTTGCACTTGCCAAAAGATGTCCAATAATATTTGCAAATAACTGTTGATAAATGGTTTCTGCTAAATAAATGCAGACACTGTGGCCATTTACCTCTTGCGTTTAGGGGCAGCACTTTAGAAATGTGTTTGTAATTGTCTTGCATCTGAGAATGAACTTGAACTATACATTCATGGCTAACTTCAGACCTCCTCTTTAAATTGAGTGATTCTGAACCCAGAAAAGATACCTTTGTTTTGCTGGTCAGATTGCATTTTTTATTAAAGTGAATTGCAGATGTGGGCTTCAATCAAAATTTAGCAACCTTTCTGCCTCTCGCCAGTCCCACTGCTGCCAAAAACTACACCATCATTGAATCACTTATTTACGATTACAGTAGAAAACATGGCATTGCTAGTTTTAGAGATATTCTTATGTAAAATATGTTGGAGAGCTTTGTTTGTTAGTTTGTTTGTTTTTGGGCTATTTGCTAATATTTGTTTATATCTTCACAATCATTGTTTTTTGACTAATTTGAAACACTGATCCGGTGAAGCCTACTTCCTAATTGCAATTATTATATAGTTGTCTGTTAATTGAAAATCATGAACTGAAAGATAAACATAAGTTATCTAAATGTTTACATTTAGATTAGAAACTGAGTTTCTTAAATTTAATTACAGTGGTTTATGCTCCTTGATTATATTAAACAGTTTGTGTTGATTTTTCTGAAATTATAAATATGGAGTTCATTAAACTTAAATCTGCAGGTTCTATGGAACAATCAGTTCCTTGCTACTTTAAAATATTTGACTTTCTTAGATAAAATGTCAGGAAAGTTTAATCAATGAATGTATATTTTAATATGAAAGCTTTAGCAGATATAAATAGATGAGGAAAGTAACGTGCAATAATTAGATACGAAATCAAGTGGATGACTTGAAATAGTTAGTTTCCCATAAGATTGTGAAATAATTCTAGGTTATTTCTCCAGCAGAAAGGCTGCTTCTGTGTTTCCAATATTTTCTTGGAAACTGACTTAATCTTTAACGATATGGGGTCGCTGTGGTAGTGAAAGTGCATTTCTGACAAGCAGTATGTAGATAACTGTGGCAACATATACTCTCTGGCGAACACAGTTTGGCTGTGGAAACTAAGTCTTAGATTAAGATAAAAACTTTTCTAAAATCAAATGAATTGCACAGCAGGGCCTTAATCGATAAAACTGTTTGAAAAGTGTCTTTGGCTCAGCTTACTGACCCATAGGGTATAACTTGCACCATAAAGCTAGAGTTACAGATTAAGAACTATTGGGGGTCTTCTGACATCAAAATTAACAACACATGGTTTTTTTTTTTTTTCTGGTGCCAGAACCTTCTAAAACTATTGGCTATAATGATTGATATCAAGGTCATGGAAAACAGACAAGCAATGTAGGAATTTATAAATCTCTGCTCTCTTTTTAGCCTGTGTGCCTCAAATTTGAATGGCTCTTAGGAAAACGTAAAATGAGCTTTTTTTCAGAATCCAGAAGTAGAATTAGAATATTACAAGCATACATTTTCCCATGCCTCTGCAATAAAACTCAGAATTACTCAGGGTGTTGAACCCCTTCCTTGTGAGCATATCTGAAAGGGCTAATTATAGACAACACACACAGTTTCCTTGTCCTCAGCAGCTGTTTTTAGACATTGCTTAAAGCATATGTCTAAATATTTACCATTCATTTGTAGGTTAACTTGATTTTATGTGTTTGGGAGAAAATGTAATCAAAATTAGTGCCCTAGGAAAAATCTTAAATTTTATTTCTGTTGAGCTCTTGATAAATTTACTGTAGAATCAGTCTTTTCTCATATACCATAATATATGGTTGTGACTGACTACTCAGTTTGTACTTTACTGATTCTCCAATTAGTGTATTTATGCAGATTTATGCAGCTTCAGGGGGCTGGAGTTAATTTTTAAGTGATCTGTTTTACAGTAATTTGGCTGTACAAACACTCACTTTCATAAATAAGGATTTATTTAGGATATGTATAGCACTTTTGGCCTAAGGTCAACAATGCCAGTGTAGTTTACGTTGGCATTTTCCTACTTTATTCTGTTCTAAGAAAGATCTTTGCTGTGGGAAGTCTTGTTTATCAATGATACCATACATATACTCCTTCAGAGAGAATTAATCCTTTGCCTGTATAAATCACAGTAAATTCATTAGGGGAGGAGTGAATTAAACTGGGCAACATAACACTATCTGTTAAACAAATTGATTATATTTTAAAAATCCATTTTGGGATAAACTGATCCCTGTAGTATCTTTAAAATATTGACAAATACCTATTGTGCAAAATAAGTAAAAGTTATGCTGCTTTATTTAGAAGATAAATGGCATTAGGTAAATTACATTATTGTATATTCATAGTCTTTTTTTTTTTTTTTTATCTTGAACACAATCACAGTCTTTCTGTTTGGGTTTCTCCTTTTACGGCAAACTATTTGTGGCACATCAGTATATGCTGAAGAAAAACTCTAGCTTTGAGAATACTTGCACTTTCAGGAAGCTGGTTTTCATGGACCTGAGCAGGCACGTTTTTGACTATGATATTCTGCCTGTAAATGTTAAGATTTAACCAATCTCTACCACCAAACAGGAAGACCAAAAAAAAAGGTGCTTTAGTGATAAGGATGGTTGGATGGAGGAGCAAGAGGTGTGGAGGTGGGAAGAGGAACTTTGAGCTTGTGCAGGGCATGGATTTAGAATAAAAATAAACTAGACGCAAACTTTGTATATGTAACTGTAATTTTATGTAGTTTTCCTCGGTCCCTTCTGGCAATTTTGTATTTTTACCTGTTTTGTATTTGACAGAAGATTTCAAATGTTTTGTAAAATTAGTTCAAGTTTTATCTTCCAGTACTGGTAAATAAGACATACAGTAGTCTCTTTTTGGAAGGTTTATTTTAATTTATGGAATCATCTGTTTTTACTTTCAATGGTTTGTTTTGGAAAATGAAGTATTCTTAGAGATTGCATAGACTTCAGGGTATTCAAATTAATAGAGAAAATTTAACTTCAATGCTAACATTCTCTTGTTTCTGTGTTGTTTGTTCTGACCATCCTCGGGGGACTATGCTTCTGGTAAATCCCTCCAATGCAGTTCACAAGATTCCTCTGCGATTCTCCACTTGAGGTATGAATTTAATCTTAATTCTAAACTTTGAAATGATTTAATTCCAGTGTATCTTGGTTTCTTTTGCCTTCTGTAAACTGTACTTCTACCAGATCATTATCTAGATACTACAATAAGAGGACTATCTGTAAGGGACATAGGCTGAGATTTGCAAAGGAGCCTATGGGAGAGGCACATTCTTCCTTTGAATTTCAGTGGGAGTTGGTCGTCTTAACTCCTTTAGGCTCTTTTGATAAACCCAGCCATTGACTCTGGTGTACACAGTACACCTATATTTTAGTATTGGGGATTGCATAAATTGAGGCAAAACCCGGAAGCCCTGAGTCAAGCAAAGCTCTTCAGGACTGTAGAAGCAGGTCATGAAAGGCTAATAAGACATGTAAATTTCTGATTGATTTAAGTTAATGTTAAAAAATCGTGGTTGGATGTTTTTTGTTTGCTTTTTAAATAATGGCCAGGTATCTGATTGAATGTTATAATTATCTTAGGATGCCATGCTATCTTTTTCCCTTTTCTCTTTAGTAGTAGTCACTAAGGCAGAATCTATCCATAGTCTGGGAGAGAAAGGTATCAAATTATTAAGGGCATCATTAGTGCCCCTCAAACATTATAGAGGGTAGGGCCTTCTGTCCCTGCATTCCAGCAACATCAACTTCATTGCCAGTCCAGCAAGATCTCTTGGCATATTTTGAGGGGGACTAAAGGAGCAGAAGTTAAGTAAAATTCTAAAGTTTTCATTGTGTTAATGTGCTCTCTCTGACCCCCACATAGGACGTTTATCATTCAATGCTACTTAGGACACTTGGTATTCTAAAGACCAGGCTTACTTTATATACTAATTATGAAACATGTTCGACAGTAATGTACCAAGCCTCAGTGAGTGTTTGTCCCTACAAAAGATGGTTTAACAAGTGAGGAGCTCTGTGTCTTATTTTAAATTGATTATGTTAATGTTTATCAGTTTCAGTGTCTAGTTTTTGTCCTCTGAACTGATTCTCTGACTCTGTTACTACAGTACAAATCCAAAATAAACAAATAAATTTAATAATTGAGGAACATGCCTGTTTGGTTTTATGCTGCAATTAACTTTCTCAGCCATCAACAAAATCCTTTCTCTGCCTTCCTTAAGATTCCATCTGCAGTGCACAGACCTAAGGCACTTTTGAGGATGCGCCGTATAGTAAGGTTGTTGTTGCTCACTAGGTCTGGGAAAGAGATCCTTTTTTAAAATAAGACATCCTCGTTTTTGCTTAAAAGGGGTGCAAATGGTAAATTGGTTATTGCATCAGTTGGCTTTGAAGAAGTTTGGCTAGCACGCCTGTTTTATTCTGGTCATCTCAATCCATTGTTGTGACAAAGTGCAATAAGACTTTAACCTTTTCAAGATCCACTCTTTTAATGTTGGGGCCTGCATGCCAAACCAGGATGGCTGTTACCAGGAAAATCTTTGTGTAAGTGAAAATTTTCACAAGATGTTGAAAGCACAGTAGTCTACAGGGCCTAACGGGATCTAAGATCTTTACTGTGCTCACATGCTTATGATTATATGTGATCACCAATTTTCTGCTCCTCTGCTCTCATTGCTGGCAGAAGTTTTTATCACAGCATGACAGCTCGTCCCCTAGCTGGTTCCTAAATGCATGCTTGTTACATGGCTCTTCTGCTGGTTTAAAATAAGTTCACTAGTAGGTTTCTGGAAAATGGCTAATCTGTCAGCCTCAGTTTGTTTAATATCCTTTTTTCTTTTAAGAATTAAAACGATGGAAAAACATTTTTTTTGTGGGGGAGGGCAGGAGGAAAGAGGTTATGCATAAAATCTCATGTCATACTTTGGGTTATTATGTCAATACAAGTAAATTAGAAATGATCAAAAAGCAAACTCAACATTAAGAGAGATTTTTTCCCTTTTTGACAGTTTGTTTGTAAAAACAAGTTTGTTGTGAATTAAAGGAAAATTAAGTGAACACATCACTTTTTAATCTTATCTGCTTTTGTTCTAAAGAGGAGTCCAAGACTAGTGACCAAGAACTGAGAAAGGAGTTCACAGTTTGGAATGATGATTGAGATTACTTCACTTCCAGAACAAATACTGGGAAACAAAAATGTGGTACTGTCTTTGTTATATGTCTTAAAGAGTTAACGACCACATGATGGCAATGAAATTGTCAGGTTATAGTAATTACACCAGTAATTTGATATGTTGCAGTTTGAATGAAGCCATGTGTGGAAGGTTTGTTACTTTTCTCTGCTGAATCTACCTCCTTTACATTCCTGCAAGCTGAAGACTAATAGAGCTCATTAGACTTTATAGGAAAAGGGCTTTTATCACCTCGTCAAGTCAGGCAGCAGATTTCCATTATATTTCTAATTTTGTATGGCTACATAGATGCTGATGTACAGTTCCCTGCTAGGTTTATGCTAGTATTCTTTCTTACAGACATTTTTTATTGACATTTCAAAGCTTGAATTAAATTTTGTGTGGCACCACTTACAGATGTCTTCAATTAGATGAAGTTAAATAAAAGGGGTTGTATATCTGAGGCCAAAGGATTCTTGAAATTCTCTATTCTAAAATGATTTCCACAAGCCAATCCAGTAGGATGCAGCTTCTTCCATTTTGGGGGGGGGGGGGGGGGGAATTCAAAGCAAAACTAAACCTTATGTGAGTTTGAATTTGTTTTGATTTTTTAATCTGTATTAGCTGCAGCAAGTACCTATATTAAAATAGTCTTCCCACTCATTTTATTTTTCCTTCCTTTATTACTTAATTCAGTCTTGAGGTATTGCCATCAATTCTTAAACATGAATTAAAATATTATTTCCTTCGAGATATAATAAGTGACAGTGGAAGAACAGAAAACTCTCTAGCAAAAACTACAACTCTGTAAAGAGAACCATCCTATTTTCCCCACTAAGACTATATAAAAAACATTCAGCTTTTTATCACTGCTAAAGATTTTGGTGTCTTCTCAGTCTGTCTAGACAAGAGCAAGATTGATGGTGTGGTACAATGCACAGCAATCTGCCATATAAATATTAGCAGAATAGCTGAGAATTATTCAGTGAGTAGAAATAAGCGTATCAGTGATGACACTCTCTTGAGGTACTCATTGGTGTTTACTTGGAGAAAATTCAATGCTCTTAAAACAGAAAGTTGCAAAGTCAAGTAAGAGTTTGTACATGAAGTCCTCTCTGCACAGAAATGAGAATTTACCTTACAAAAATACCAAGATTGGGGACAAGAGTAGGACTACAGTAAACGATCTTCTGAAGTTCCAAATGTTTGTGATGTTGGCAAATCTTTATTAAGCATAATTGTTAAATAGATTTTTGGTAATCAGCAAATCTTAGTCCGGTTTTTGTTGTATTTTTGTTACCCTCATTGGTTTGCTTTCCCCCATTTTACAAGCCTTCCTATCTGTCCTCTTCCCAGGCCACTTACGTTACTACTTTATGGTCTCTCTTTGCCCTGTCTTTCCCTCACTTTGTCTCATCACCTCATTTCAGGTTCAGAACTTTATGCAAGACACCTGTTACTAGCATTGACAGTGGATTTGCTGTCAACCTTCTAAAATGCACCAGACAAACTAGCTTTCAGAGCAG
This sequence comes from Lepidochelys olivacea, assembly GCF_965140295.1. Taxonomy (NCBI): domain Eukaryota; kingdom Metazoa; phylum Chordata; order Testudines; family Cheloniidae; genus Lepidochelys; species Lepidochelys olivacea. The sequence continues at coordinate 107,481,820 of NC_140417.1, forward strand.
GTACAGCTTACGTGTTTTGCTAAGCTTTCAGGGTGAGGAACGAATGTGCTTGTGACAGCTGGTTTGCTGGCTGGAAAACTATTTTCTTCCCTTGACCGCCCCTTCTAAAAATATTTAAACATGCTGTTTAGTTAGTCCCCATCCTCCACCCCCAAAAAGTCATGGGTTACTATTTAAGAAGTTAAATTTAAGGTTTGATTTATTATGCAGTGTTTAAAATATGTGGTTTATATTTTAGAAGAATAGAACTAACAAAAAGTTTGTGCTCCAACAGAAATTCTAATATTTTTATATCTGACCTTTTATATTCATGCTGTTCAGAAAACATCTGTTGGCCAATAAAGTTCTGATGTTTTAGAAAAACTAAGATTAATGGGATTGGTGTATAAGGTAATTCTATATTATATCCTGTTAGCCCTTACTTACAGCTTGTGATAAAAATAACTGATGATTTTTTAAATGTCAGTTTTCTCTGCAGTTTCTTCCTGTCTTCTATCAGAGGGGTAGCCGTGTTAGTCTGTATCCATAAAAACTCCTTGTTCTTCCTGTCTTTGTTGGTCATAAGGCCAAGACCAATCAATACAAAAACTTTTCACCTTCCTTATCCAGACCATCAAATTTTTGTCCAATCTCTGTTCTCCCCTGTCTTTAGTTGCATTTCTGTGTAGCAGCTGTGTGGTCGTCATCATCTTTAACTCTTCATTTAACCAGGTTTAGTGCTAAGTGACTACAGCTGAGGAGACAATGGTTGTGAGTTCTTTCCTTTGAAGATCTTACCCTTTGCTTCCCCCCCCACATACAGATGTAGTGATCTGCTGGATTTAATTTGTTCAGTTCTGATGGGATAAGGTTACCTTAAATACATTGTAACTAGACCAACCAATGCATTAGACTTTTGATGTCATTCTGTCTGAAATTAGAAAAAGTTGCAGAATAAACTGAGTAGGATTATACAAGCCTCTGTAAAAGGACAAAATCAAATTAAAACAGAAGTAGCCTCAGAAGATATTGCAGCACTTGAGAGCGGAAGGAAAGATGGGACCTCGTTGGGACCACCCTTTCTTCCCAGTGTCCCAGGATGCAGAACTGTGAAGAGGTGAGGCTTCCCTTTCCTCGGGAGGACCAGGGCCGATACAGAGCCCCCTTGCCCAAGCCAGGTAGGCTGGGGCAAGAGAAGAAAATCAAGGGAGTAACCAGGGTCATAACTTTCAAGCCAACAGAAGCAAATGCAAAAGCAAGCTCTGCACCAGCCACCTTTGGACACTGATGATGTCATCAGCCAGCTTCCTACACTTTTCACTGTGGATCAACAGTGACAAGGTGTCACTAAGCAGTTTCTTTGAATTTATTCCTGTTTCTAGGAGTTCTTACAAGAAGAGTCTGATAAAGTATCCTGGGTCCATTAATATTCGCTACTTGAGATACTTGTCAAAATTTTGCAGCATTTCAATAGATTACTTAAGGCAGTCACTTACCTTAGACCCCAGGTTAGGTTTTCTCTTTCACCGGGGAGCCTTAGTCCTTAGGTTCTCTCTTCCCCTTTTAATCTTCAACCTTAAGTTTTTATCTATTAAAGTGAGTTTCTAATGGCTATTACTCGTGCCTCCTTGATGGAGAAGAGAGCTACACTTGTGTAAGGAACCTTAAAAACAAGACATGAGCATATTTGGACAAGTACATTGTTTTCTTCTGAAGGTAGCTTTCGAATTTTACCTCAGTCAGGGTATTTCCATTCTCTGTTTTTGTCCCAACCTAGGCAAGAGAAATCAAATTAAAAAGTAAGTAGTAATTTGCTCTATAAATTTTAGTTATAAAACTAATAGGTATATTATTATAGAACTGTACAGAAAACATTCAAACAACTTTCTTGATTAAAGACCAGCAGTCTATTTTCACATATTTGATCTGTAGAGGACAAACTCAGGGAAACTTAGTGTTCCAAAATGAACAACTCAAAATCATTTGTTACGAAAATCTTTATAAGTATAGAACCCATAGCATTACACTCTTCTGCTGTAAGTATTTTAAAACTAGGGCACATTGAAAATGCAAGAGATTATGAACGTTAGCATATACAATCCTCACTTCAGAGCTGTTGAGTACAATGCTTTTTGGTACAAAGATTTAATAATTGGTTTCCCATCCAAGGCCCTAATCCTGCAGAGATATAAATTCCTGAAGTAATTTTTTTGTGTTGTGAGTGGTACCATTGACTCCAATGGGAGTGTTCAGAGTGCATTAAGCTAAGCACATGTGCAAGTGTTTGCAGGATCAGGGCCCTGCTATCTCCTTATCCCAACCCAATTTAGCGTGTGAAAGCTGTCAGGATCACATGACAAAGTGCATGACTACAAGCTGCATGTCTTGCTCGTCTTTCATTTTCCCTTTGATGTTGGATACACCGTTTATATACTGCTAACAATCCCAATTGCTTTTCAGATACACTAATAGTAAGAGCTTGCAAATCAGCAAACTCTTTTCAAAAGAAAGCAGAAACCCTTTGTATTTAAAACAAAAATATTTCCCCTGAGGAATCCAGTATTGGTAAATTTAAGACACCAATATTTTTCCCATTATGATTAGGGTGACATTCATTTTTAATCTTCACAATTTACTTTAGTTTAGTTCTCTTTTTTTCCTAGAAAAGTGTGAATAATTCTGTTTAATTTCATAATGGAAAACTACAATTTCTGCAGTACTGGTTCATGTAAAAAAAATTGAATCTACGTTTATTGAAGTTGTTTAGAGAAAATAGTTTCTTCCTTGGCAAGCAAACCTCAGATTGTATGCTTAGGTTTCATCCAATAATTGCTACATACTGCAGCGAGTTTGCTTCTTAGGTTATATATAAAATTGTGGTACTTCGAGGCTTAGCTATCATAGCTAATTAAAAATCAGTGTAAAGCTTGTAACAGTCTTGAAACCTATAAGGATTCATATGAGTGCTGACGTTTGATTCAGTTGTTCATATTGTGAGAAATGGGAAATAAAAATATTTGGCCAAACTGTGAAGTCATTCCACATTTATTTCCTTATGGGTATAGAGAATTATTATCAGCTACAAGAAAACCAGCAAAGATTTACATTTTTCAAATATATTCCAGTGTTGCTTTTATCAGTGACCTCTTTGTTGAGAATATATAGCTTACACTGCATCAACTGACGAAGTGAGCGTGACTGTTCAAAGCCACCAAAACTGAAGAAATTAAAAATTACCACATACTGTAATTCAGTCTGACCGGTAAACGGGCATAATGTTAGCGTGATAGCATACAGGATCCTTTAAGTTGTCCCACCCTCCCCTGACCACATACACACAATTAACTCCAACATTAGCAGAGTTCCAATAAAAAGTCAGGGCACACCTGGCAAAAGATTCCCTCTAAGACCCCTGAGAGCGTGGCGAGCTAGGCGAGCTACCAGGTTCACAGAATACTGGGGAGGCACTTTGAAAGCCATAATTTCACTGACCCCAGGGAAAACTGTATCTAGACTAGGAGCAAGAGATTTCCTCCTTTCCTTTCCCTTTATGAGTAGTATAGACTTGTCTTCTCACCTTTGTCTTTACATCCAAAGCAGAAGAGAGAGAACGTATGATCCCTTAATTGTTATGGCTAACGTTACATTCCATCTGGCAAGTGATAGTCGCTGTATTTCAAGATTCATCAGGAACAGATAGAGTGACCGGACTATATAGGAGTAAAACTACACCGTTACCTTGATTGTAAGTTCTTTGGGACAGGAACCATCTTTGTTTTGTGTATATACATCATTTGTTTTGTGTATATACAGTGCCTTGCACAATACGGTCCGGGGCCATTACTCCTAGCTTCCCTGGTAATACAAATTAATAATAATAAATAAACTAAAGCTTCTAAAAGAAAAGTGAAAGTGACTGACATGCATTAAAGCGATCTGGGACATTGACTATCATAAGTGAAGTTTGAATATAACAATTTACTACAAACATGTTCCACTGTATTACTGGACTTATGATCAATACAATATATTAGATCAGGAATCGGCAACCTTTGGCATGCGGCCTGCTCCCTGGCAGGCCGGACTGGTTTGTTTACCTGCCACATCCACAGGTTTGGCCGATCACAGCACCCACTGGCCGTGGTTTGCCATTGCAGTCCAATGGGGGCTGCAGAAAGCGGTGCGGGCCGAGGGATGTGCTGGCCGCCGCTTCCCTCAGCCCCCATTGGCCTGGAGCGGCGAACCGTGGCTGGTGGGATCTGTGATCGGCCGAACCTGCAGAGACAGCAGGTAAACAAACCGGCCCGCCAGGGAGTTTACCCTGGCGGGCCGCATGCCAAAGGTTGCTGATCCTTGTATTATGTGATATAAGTTAATATTAAATATGATTTAAAGCACTAATGATACAACATTGAGATGTAAAAGTTTATAGCCAGTATGGTATGAGGTCAAAGTAGAATCAAACCCTCTGGTGTTTATAGAATTGGTAGCTAGTTGAATGATAAGTGCAATTAATATGTAACAAAAATACATTTTATTGTACTTTTTTAACATGATATAAGCTAGTTTATCTTTTAATTTTGGTCCTGGTTTTAGTTCTTAAATCTACATTTTTGATTGCACCCATAGCACCCATAAATCTTTATAATTTTCACACCAATGAATCCTTGAGTTTTTTCATATTGATACCTAATATTAGCATTTGAGACCTGGTAGCCTCAACCCTCCTCCGGGGTCGGGGGGAAGAACTAATTTTGCTTGGTTTTGTATAAAACTTCAACTTGTTCACTGAGAGTATGGTGTATATTCAGATATCCCACACTCTTGTGTTTTGGGATTTAAATTACTTAGTTGGTCTCTTAAACAAGATTTGCTGCAGAAAATATTGTAATAGGACGTTCTTATTTCTATCACTCTACCTCTCTTCTTATGTTTAGCTGATACAAAAAACTTCCTGAGACTGTTTTACCCTTTTCCCTTCCTGTTTCTTAAATTAAAATGTGATACATTTTCAAGAATATATTCAACTAATCTATTCAAACTAAATAAATATTGAATTTTGTTATATTTTTCTTTCTCATTATTTCCTGTGCTAAAAAACAGCAAACAAAACTGTCAAATGTATTGCACTAGATAATAAAATAAGGATATATTAGCAGAGGTTAATTAATGGCCAGTGGTGGGGCATGAATTGTTCAGTTATAAACTATGCTACTTTCTGAGAGTCAGTGTCTGTTAACTCAGGGTACAGCACCCTGTGGGTGGGGAGTGTCTGAAGGCTTGGGATAGTACAAGATACCAGCAGCTCCTGCTGTACCAGATGGCCTGGAGCCAGGCCACCCAACAGTTTGCACCATGTTCTATTAACCTAGGGTTGAATCAAGCCCATTGCCTTTAAAATACCATAATAAAAATAATCCAAATGTTAGATCTTGTTTGAAGAAAAGGTAGCATTCAAGGTCATTTGCCTCAGACTTGTGAGGGCCTGGGGTTTTAATAATATAGCCCTTAATCACAGCATACCTAGTTGTGTTGTGATTCTCTCTCACAGCTTGAGGTTTAGCTTTTTTTTCCTCTGGTGTTTTTCTTTTTAATGTAATTTATTAAATGAGGGGAAAAAACACTGTTAGCTTTTAAATTCCCCATTTTTTTTCACTTGGACCATGTTGTCTTTAGACACCCTCTTATTAAAACCCTGAAGGCATAAATATTTTAAACTGCGTTACTAGGGGAATATTATTTCTAACATCAGACTGTTTCAACAGAGTGGTTTTGACATTGGATTTCTTGACTCGTTAATTTTAGAAGCTGTGGCACTTTTTGTAGTAATCAGAATAACTCAGAGTTTTTGTGGAATAAGAGTTAGGGTGCAGTGTTTCTGGTAGATGAGGTGAGCCCTGTACGATATGTCTTAATCATCTGATGTCAGTTATTGTGTACTTAGCATAGCGAGTGCCAAACATTGTCCCAGAAGGACACTTTAATAGTGCAAGGTGCTATGAACCCATTTCTGGAGGGACAGATCAATATTTCACATTGACTTAGTATTCTAGATCTGTTATACCTGAAAAGCCACTAGATGGAACTTAATACAAGTAAGACCTCAAGTTCAATGGAGTTGAGCATTCACTAAAATATTGGGGAGTGTGGGGAACAATATGTTACAAAAGATTACTTTGCATGAAAGGAGGAAATGTGTAAAATAAAACTTTGTTTGGTGAGGTTTGGTTTAATATAATGTAGATTCCAGAACTTTGCTGGGAATTATTGGCATGCCTGTAAAATTCATTGTAAAATAGAATTTGTTCATAATATTTTACAATAATTGAATTGGTGGGAATTAACAGTGGGAATACTTAAGGTATAAATAGTAAATACTGTACCTGACATCTGTGCTGCTTTTGCGGAGGTTCACTGATTCATTTTGATTGAGATGATGTATATGCATCTTCTCCCTCTACTCGCTGCCATCTGCGCACACACAGGCATTCTTTTACTTCACAAAATAACTGCACATTAGCTGAAATGTTATTCTATATACTCTATATATACGTTATGTTGTTATATACGTTATGCTATATGTTATTCTATATACTCTATACTTTTTTTTGAAAGTTCAACAAATCCTGTTATACGTTATACGTTATATACGTTATGTTATTATATACGTTATGCTATATGTTATTCTATATACTCTATACTTTTTTTTGAAAGTTCAACAAATCCTGTTGGACAGTTTTTAACTTCAGATATTTAAATTTAGACTTTTTTTGCATGTGGATAAAAGTTTACTCTTCCAACTTTACTGCTTCACAGAGATTGACTTTTTAAAGTGTGAAGAAATTGGAAGCAGTTTAATTTAGAAGAAACACAAGTACTAGTTTCTGAAGCTGTGTAATGCAAAAGCATAAACAGCATTTTCTGCTAAATTTAAGGTACTGGGATGTGACTCTTCAAATAGAAATGCACCTCTATTGCACCTCTCTTGGTGGAATAAGACAAAAATAGAAAAACTTATTGCTCTTAATATATTTCAGTCCATGTCTTCTTGCTGAGGGCCTTATCAACATCTGTTGAAAGGGTGATGTGCAGTCTGAGTGCATGCAAGGGGCAAGAGCGTGATGCTCCAACAATGCTGGACCAGTGGAACATAAGAGCAAGCACAAATTAGAGCAGATTGTTCTATCTTGAAATAATGGCTAAACTGACCCCTGCCTGCTTGCAGAAAGTGTTAAGAAGAGCTCTGGTCCACCTGAGGAGCTGGTGCTTAAAGTAGTGTTGCTTTCTCTTGGGACATGGATGTGAAAATAATCCCTAATGAAGAATTAATCATTAGATATAATATAGAAATAACTTGTTTTTTGTCTTGAGTAGCTGCTGCATGAACAAATAGTTTATATAAGAAAAAACATAACTGATATAAGATCTGCATAGATCTTCATAGAAACAAGTCTGCGTATATGCACTATAGTTTGAGGTCCACATTTTTTATTGATACACAAGCTGTCAGTTCCATATTTAGTGTTAGTAATACCACACTGCAGTTATTGGTTGAAAAAGCAATTGGTGAAATCTGCAGTTATTGGTTGAAAAAGCAAGGAGAAACATCTGAGTTTTAGGCCTTAAAGTCTTGAAATTGTCCCATATAGAGGTTTAATATTAACACGGTTATTTCATATAATTTTTTTGGAAAATGGGGGAATATTTTGAAAATATAGATGTAGGGCATGCAGCTTTCCTAAATAAGATGTTAATCTTGCTAGTGTACTCCAATCTTAGCTCTGGTTCAATGCATTTAGTTTGTAATAACTATAGCCAAATACTTTCTCTTGTGCCTTTTATAAATGGTCATATTGTAAACACTACTTGCATGGTCTTTATCATTGGAATTACTTGTTTGAACAATTCAGTCACTTTTACCAAACAAGTCAGTTGGAATTATTTTTGCTCATGTGACTAATTTTTGACATGTGGTACCAATCAAAATAAATTTGACTGCCCATCATCTCTTCAGTCTAGGCTATGGTATAAAAATTCTTCACTTAAACCCACCTTCTGTTGTTGTAATGTAAAACAGTTGGCAATAGAAGGTAATATCAGATTTATTGAGTGAAAAGCAGTTCTTTCTGAAGAACTTGTTGTTCAGTGAAAAACATGACAAGATGGATAATTAAGTTGAACACTGTGGAATTCAGGATTAAAGGGAACTAAACGGTAAAGAAAATGTCATGCCAAAGTTAGTTGTGCAATACATTTTAATTAGAAGATGGTTTTCTTCTTAGTTTGAAGAACCAGTCTCTGGGTTTAGATAAAAAGAAAAGGAGTACTTGTGGCACCTTAGAGACTAACCAATTGCGTATGCATCCGATGAAGTGAGCTGTAGCTCACGAAAGCTTATGCTCAAATAAATTGGTTAGTCTCTAAGGTGCCACAAGTACTCCTTTTCTTTTTGCGAATACAGACTAACACGGCTGTTACTCTGAAACCTGGGTTTAGATACTTACCTAATCTGCATACTAGACTGTCTGTACAAACACACAACAACAATAAATTATATCCCTACAGCCAACCACCCTGCCCTGCCCTCTCTTTAGAGAGCTGAGAAAAAAGATAAGCTCTGAAGATTCTTCTGCAACAAATACTTTACAGTTTGAGTTTCTCCACTAGTTACTATGAATTCTCTAAATTACTGTAAACATTAAGCGCCTCAATACCTGTCTGAGAACAGTATTGTACCAATTTTAAAGATAAACTGAGAAATGGAATTTCTCTGGCCAAAGTCACATAACGAATCATTTTTGGTATTTGGAATACAAAAGGTCGTCCCCCCCTGCCACACCTCCCCCCGCCCCCGGTAATAGCTCGCCTTACCTGATCACTCTCATTACAGTGTGTATGGTAACACCCATTGTTTCATGTTCTCTGTATATATAAATCTCCCCACTGTATTTTCCACTGAATGCATCCGATGAAGTGAGCTGTAGCTCACGAAAGCTTATGCTCAAATAAATTTGTTAGTCTCTAAGGTGCCACAAGTACTCCTTTTCTTTTTGCATATTCTGAAAGTAATATATTAAATGAAGAGGCATGAACAAAATCTTGTCCTGCATCGCAGTTAGTTGTGGGTTGATCTGGGACCATACTCAAAACATACTTGCCATAAAACCATAAATTATATCCTCAGAAATCCTGACAATTTGTAGTAAAGCAAAAAAGTGTTACTGGAATTTAAGTATTGTACTCTATTAAGTATGAGAGCACATTGCCAAGATTGTTTTTCTGTTTGTTTTTTGAACCCCACAAAGCAGAATACTCATCTTCAAAGTTTGTGCTTCACTGAACTTGGCACTTTTCCTTGAAAATAATTTTGCAATGGAAGCCCTAGGTAACATACAGAGAGCATGACCTTTTAAAATGCGAATAGTGTATCAGAACGGTGTAGCAGTGTTACTGATAGTAAGGTATACACAACTTGTTAGTAGCGTATGTAGTGTAACACCAAGGTTACATATTTAAACCCAAAAGGCAGAGAATATGAAGTAATAATTAAGGTTCTCATAGTGACAGTAACCCATATTGTATAATATATTCATGTATGCATTTAACAGCCTAGCTAGCAACACTCTGTGATAGATGCATGAGTCAATGTTGGACCTGCATCCAACCTTCCTTTCGGGGAAATGTATGTGTGTTTCACAACATGTGGGAATTTGAGGCTATGGCTACACTGCCCTATCCTTCTTACAGAACTCTATTAATGCAAACAAACCTTTTAGTTCTGTCCTCGGTGTCCACACACAGGGGAGTTACAGAACAGCCCTTTGGTGTACAGTGCTGTTTATTCCCCTGTAGTCTGAAAAATGGGGCACTGTAGACAAGTCCTGAGAAGAGCTCCTCAGAGTCCTACTTCTGAACATTTTTGACTTTTCCAAAATGGGAGAAGCAAAAAATAAGTCCCCAAATTAGTTTTAATAATAATAATAAAAATCCCAAACCTACACATTTAGACAGAATTGTTCATATTAATATAGCGCTCTGTGTTATGCTACATGATTACACGATTGAAGCCTTGAGTCAGTTTGTATCATTGAAATTGGTAATCTATACCAGCAACTGATCAGAAAAGAACTATGGGTTTTTTTCCCCATCTGAACAAGATTACAGGTGAGCTTCTTGTTATAGAAAAATGAGTTTGTTCTAATAATCATAAAGCAGACATGGAGGGGTAATTCTAATCTCTTTCCAGCAACTGCAAAACTAACATAATATCACTAGTTCAAAGATGTGCTCCTATATCATAGCTTTTTTCTGACAAATTCTTTGATCCCTGTAGGACCTATTCAGTCTAAATGGTGGCTTTAATCATTAAGGCTAGATCCTTTATATATTACACAAAAATCATTACATGTATTCAGATTGTAAATAGCTATTTGTTTTATTTAACAATGCATGGTGTTAAGATAAGATTGCACACTTTCTTTCTTTGAAGGGAAAAGAGTCAAAACAGACCTTTCCTGCTTTATTTCTTGCTCCCCATTGCTAATAAACTAAGAACATTGCTTACAGTTCTAAGTGCTTAGTCCAACAAGAATTATCTTCTGTTATACAGTAAGCAAGACTACAAAGCTTAAATTTGGTTCTTCAGCACCCTGATCTTACATACAATTTTTAAAAATAAATTCTTAACAAGAGGATATGAATGACAGTGGAAGAAATATAAAGCATTTATTAATCATAGAAGGTTAGGGTTGGAAGGGACCTCAGGAGGTCATCTAGTCCAACCCCCTGCTCAAAGCAGGACCAATCTCCAATTTTTGCCCCAGATCCCTAAATGGCCCCCTCAAGGGTTGAACTCACAATCCTGGGTTTAGCAGGCCAATGCTTAAACCACTGAGCTATCATTAAATGACATACATGTTTGGTGGCATGTCCCTTATAAAGGTAGAAGTAGGAAAAGACTCACGACCATATCAGGGAAAAGCATCGTTTGCAATACCGCTTTAAATTGCACATAAAACAATCTGGAAAAAACGCAGATAATTTTGATTTCTCCTAATTTCAGCAGAATCACTTTTCTGATGTTTGGTACAGAAAGTGTAGACTAATAATCGTGACTATAGCGAGAACCATGCATTGACACCATCTTGCAAGCTATAAAGCTAACTCTGTGAAATGCATGTATTTTCAAAACAGGAATTGATTGTCCATCTTATTTGATTTTGATAGTCAAGATTTTAGGTATTTCTGGAGATTTCACACTGCATTATTGTTTAATAGTGATAGAGAACAAAGGTAGTATGGAAGTGGAGGGTCTTCAAATTGTGTGTCCATCCCGTGTAGTGTGGAATAAGATTGCATTGTGTGTGGTGTTCTCTGCTATCTTTTTTTCAGTTTTGTTTATACAGAAAACTTGTTTAATCACTAATTATCCCTTTTTTTTGGTTTCCCTTAGGCAGAGAATCCTCCCAGTGGTCCTGATTGTGGTTATGGTTCTTTTCACCAGCAGTATTGGCTAGATGGGAAGATAATTGCTGTGGGTGTAATTGATGTTCTTCCATACTGCGTGTCCTCTGTGTATCTGTACTATGATCCTGACTATACTTTCCTATCTTTGGGAGTCTACTCTGCATTAAGGTAAGAGGAGAACATTTTTGATCTTCAGTTAGTAGTGATTGATATTTGCTCTTAAATTTGAGTTTGTGTACTGTATTTCAAACCAAACCTTATACTGGAGATATTAAGCAAGAGTTTCTTGTTTAATTTTGATGAGGGAGAAGCTTTTAGGGGAAAAATCCCTTTATGTAGTTACTCGAGATTTTGCTTAAGTTCTGAACATTCTCAGCATTGTCTACTAGTATTCAAGCAGCTATAAAACGTTCCATATAATATAATATAGAATTAATATAGAATTACATTTAGAAGAGGGAAGACAATATTGAAATTGAAGTTTTCTTATTTGCTTCATCTTTTTATTTGGATTAGGAAATTGAGTTTTTAAGTGAAGGTTTTTATTTTTTTATTAATCAAGCTTTATATCACAATAGATTAGATTTTGCCATTCTTAGGCCAGGACTACACCACAGACTTATATTGGTATAACGTTTCTCAAGGGTGTGAAAAAGCCCTGAGCAGCGTAGTTATGCCCACCTAACCCCCAGTGTGGACAGCGCTATGTTGGTGGGAGAGCTTCTCCTGTTGACATATCTACAGCCTCTCGCGGAGGTGGATTACCTATGCTAATGAGAGAAGCGCTCTCATTGGTGTAAGAGCATCTTCACTTAACTTCTTTAAGTGCAGACCTGCTCTTACTCATGTAAGGTAGCCCTTCACTCCTCAGGTAGTCTCATTGATTTCAGTGTTTACTATACTTCAGTAATTTTTTTCAGCAACTAAACTATTTGTCAAAAAATGCATTTTTCAGCTGAGCAAAACTCAAAAATTTGATACAAATTCAACAGATAGTATAAGACAAACAAATTTTTGTCCGGACTGAGATGCTCTTCACAAAATGAGAAGAGGTGAGTGAGGAGGAAGGAAGTGGGGTGATGGTCTATCCTTATAACTTTTAGCCTAGTGGTTAGGCCACTCACGTGGGATGTGGGAGACCCCTGTTCAAGTCCTCACTCTGCCTGATATGGAGAAGGTATCAGAACTTCTTTGAGTGATTGCTCATGTGTATTCCACAATAGGTGTGCGTGCTCGCCACGGCACCGGTCCCGGAAGTTTTACCCTTAGGGGAAATTGTCCCAGCGACTCCTGGAGTGGCGCCTCCATGGCGTAGTATAAGGGGTGCTGCATGCTCCCCCACCCTCAGTTCCTTCTTGCCTCTACTGAAGGTGCATCGGAACTACTCTACTCCAGCTTTGCTGTAGCTCGTCCCCAGAACTTTTTGTTTGTTCATTGTTAGTACCTGTAGTTAGTTAGCTGTTCAGTTAGAGTGCCCGGGCCACGGCATGCCCCGGGTTTTAAGTCGTGCAACACTTGTAGGCAATCTATGCCAAGGAGTGACCAGCACACAGACTGTTTACGCTGTTTGGGAGAAACCCATATCAGCGATCGTTGCAAGATTTGCAAGTCGTTTAAACTTCGGACTCAGAGATTAGGCTCCAGGCTATTCTGATGGAGTCGGCGCTGACCCCGACTCTGGTGTGCCGTTCCAAGTCGGCACCGGGCACCGCGGTGACCTTCTGGAGCCTTCGACCAGTCGGCACCGCTCCCTGTACATGGGACACAAGAAGGCAAAGGAAACGCTTTCTTTGTAGCGGCAGCGAGGGAAACCAGGGGCAGAGACTAGACCCATGTCAAGCAGTCCTTGATCCCCTCCGGCCTCAAGGCCTCCGACTCGCGTCGGGCGGAGTAGCCGAGCCAATTTGGAAACGCCGGAGGCCCTGCAGGTGGCCTGGGACGTCATGTCCATGCCAGTACCAGGAGCGCTGCCGATATTGGCACCTCGCTCCAGGGGCAAGCCACCGCTGGGTTCTCCAAAGTCGCCCCCAGCTCGGCACCGGTCTCAGGCCAGGGAACATTCCCAACGCCGTTCGCCACCCAGCGACAGTTCAGGGCATAGCCCTCAACTCCCACCAGACTGTCTGGGTGGGTGTTGTCCGTCTGAAACTCTCGGCACCAGTCTGCGTCACGGAGTGAGTACAGACAGGACCGAGGCAGACGTCGCCAGAGGTCCATGTCTCATAGGGATTACCACGGCTGGTCATGGCATGGACGTTGACGCCGTTCCCACTCTGAATCCCGCTCCAAGACTCGGCCAAGGCAACACCGCCGCAGCCCAGGGCATCGATCGCTGGCATCTCGCAGTTGCGAGTCCGCCTGTCTGAGCCCATCGTGGAGCAGCAGCTACAGATGGTACCAGTCCTCCGCATCAAGGTCGCGGTCCCGTGGGCAATGTTGTTCCCGGCACCGCTGTTCCTCCCGGTCCCGAGACAGCGGCAGGTTGTTTGTCAGCCTGGCCTCCGCTTGTAGTCGCCCTTCCATGGGACAGGCCAGCCAGGCCGAACAACCAGGGCCTGTCAGTGCCGCAGCCAGTGCAGTGGCCCCGGGCCCCTTGGCGGGCCCAATGGTACCAGTGGGCACTGTGGCCCCGACACAGCCCCCAGTGGGGGCCCGCTCAGTAGCCAGATCCTCAGAGGCACTGTCGGCCTCCCTCTCCAGACCTCCGAGGAGGGGGGTCAGTGTAACATACGTCCTCGGGACCGTGCCCAGAGTCTGACCAAGTGATCCATCCCCCAGTGCCAGCGGACACCCAGAGCACTGTGCTGGCCTTCTCGCCCTCCCTGGATGAGGCAATAACTGCCCTGCCCCAGTCCGTCCCGCAGGAGGACTTTAGGGCTCATCAAAAGCTTTTTAAAAGGTAGAGGAGTTGGAGGAGCCCTTGGATGCCCTGTTCAATGTGCTGCCCTCTTCGGCACTGGGCAGGGTAGCTTTGCCCTCCATGAAGGGTGGCAAAAATTTCAAATGTCTTGTGGCAAACACCGGCTTGCTGGCCCCCATCTCTAAGAAGGCGGAACGCAAGTACTTTGTACCCACCAAGGGGCATGAGTACCTCTACACCCACCCGGCACCCAACTCCCTGGAGTCATCAACCACAGGGAGCGGCAGGGCCAACCAGCTTCTACCCCAAAAAATAAAGTTTTGCGGAGGCTGGACTCTTTCAGGAGATGGCTTTATTCTCCCTTGAGTTTTCAGTTGCGGGTGGCAAACCACCAGACGCTCCTGGGCAGATACAAATTCAATTTGTGGGGTTTCCTGCCCAAGTTCAAGGATCCTCTCTAGGAGTATGATAAGAAAGAGTTCAAGGCGCTGGTGGAGGAGGGTACAGCGGCTGCCAGACCATCCCTGCAAGCAGCTTCGTATGCGGCAGACATGGCAGCACGCTCCAGGGCCTCAGCGGTGTCCAGGAGAAGGGCGTCGTGGCTCCTGCTGTCTGGGCTGTCCAGTGGAGCACAGGCTGCCATGCAGGATCTACCGTTTGACAGCAAAGCTCTGTTTATGGAGCAAATGGATACAAAGCTGCATGGCATGAAGGAGCCCAGCCCACCCCCCAGACTCTGGGTCTCTATATCCCGGCTTTGGCCAAATCTAGGTTTAGGTCTTTTTTTTTTTTTTAGGTTTAGGTCGCAACAGGCTTCCACTCAGCCAAAGTACGAGGCCGCCTATAACAAATGGAGGGTCTCTAAAAGGTGCCCTCAGAGGCAGTCACAGCCTGCCCCGCAACCTGGGTCTTGCAAGGGCAAACAGGTGGGGAAAAAGGCAGTTTTGATGGGATGCTCGGGGGCACCCTGCCAGTTCTCCCCAGGGATTTCCCCGCTCCTCCCCTCCATGAAGCTTCCCTTCTACAATTGGTTGTGTGCTTTCCTCCCGGAGTGGTCACAGTTGAAAGGCCAAAGGAGGACTCAGGCCTATCCTGGACCTGCGGGATCTAAACCAGTTCATGGTAAGGCTCAAGTTCCGTATGGTCTCACTGGCCTCCATCATCCCCTCCGTGGACCCCGGGGACTGGTACACTGCCCTCGATCTGCAGGACACATACTTCCACATTCACGTTTTTGAGGGGCACAGACACGTCCTCCATTTCCTGGTGGGCAGAACCATGACCAGTTTATGGTCCTCATGTTTGGCCTATCCACTGCCCCCAGGGTATTCACAAAATGTATGTCAGGTGCTGGGGGGTCCAGACCTTTCCGTATCTGGATGATTGGCTGGTCAAGGGCAGCTCCAGGTCGCAGGTGAGGGATCACGTGACGCTTCTACTGTCCACGTGCGCCGCCCTGGGCCTGTTGGTAAATGACGCCAAGCCCACGTTAGTCCCAGTCCAATGCATAGAGTTTATGGGGCACTCCTGGACAACTCATCGGCCGCAGCCTCCCTCCCACCGGATAGGTTCGAGACCCTAAAAGGGCTCATCGACACAGTCACAAGGTTTCTGGTGACTATGGCCAGAGCTTGCCTCCAGCTCTTGGGTCACATGTCAGCGTGCACGTACATGGTCCACCACACCAGACTCCGAGGCCATCCAGAGCTGGAGGAGCCCCATTCGGAGTTCTCCTAGGCCAGGAACAGGATGGACAAGGTCCTCACCGTGCCTGACTTGGTGATCGCCTCACTGTGGTGGTGGTCCACCCCAAGCAACATGCTCCAAGGGGTCCTGTTCCGGGACAGGACGCTGAAGCTGGTGTCCGATGCGTCGGACCTGGGTTGGGGGGCCCATGTGGGGAACGTTCAGACCTAAGGTCTGTGGTCGGCACAGGATCTGTCCCTACACATAAACGTCAAGGAACACAGGGCGGTACACCTAGTATGCGTGGCCTTCTGCCTGCACCTACAGGGCAAGGTGGTCCAGGTCCTCACGGACAACACGGCCTTGATGTTCTATATCAACAGGCAAGGTGGGACCCGGCCCTCTGCTGCGAAGCCCTCAAGCTGTGGGATTTCTGTATAGTCTACGACATCTGCCTGAGGGCCTTCCATGTGCCAGGTGCCCGGAACACATGGGCAGATCGCTTCAGCAGGAACTTCTCCTCCCAACACAAATGGTCTCTCCACCCGGAAATGGCTCACCAGCTTTTCCTCATGTGGGGCTGCAGCAGACCCGGCGCTGTCCCCAGTTCTTCTCTGGGGGCGGGGCGGGGACTGGGACGGGGCGCTATCTCGGATGCCTTCTGCCTGTCCTGGTCAGACCAATTTTCTCTATGCCTTCCCCCCCCATTCCCACTGATCAACAGGGTCATGGGGGGAAAAAAAAACCCAAAAAGACAGACAAGGCACAGGTCCTCCTGGTTGCCCCGTGGCCAGGCTACATTGGTACGGGACCTTCACAGGCCTGGCGGTTGCTCCGCCGCGGCCATTGCCACTCCACCCAGACCTGCTCTCCCCGGACCAGGGCATCTCTTCTAGCCAACCCAACAGCTCTGTATCTCACAGCATGGCTGCTCAATGGTTAGGTAGAGGGAAACGGACGTGCTCAGAAAGGGTCCAGCATGTCCTCCTGAAAAACAGACAGCCCTCCACGCCATGCCTACTTGGCAAAATGGTTCGGTTCTCCAGATGGGCGGCTGAATAGTGTCTCCCCAGTGGCCACCCCGATCCAGCTTGTCCTGGACTACCTCTCTACCTTAGAGCCCAGGGCCTGGCGCCCTCGTTAGTCAAGGGGCACCTGGCAGCCATATTGGCCTTCCATCTGCCAATGCAGGGGCACACAGTATTTCCCTATGCTGTGACTGATCACTTCCCCAAGGGGTTGGACCGTCTTTCCCATATGCTAGGCCCCGGTCCCACAGTGGGACCTGAACCTGGTGGTGTCTCATCTCAAGGGGCCCCCATTTGAGCCGCTATTAGCGTGTTCCTGGTCTCACCTCTCATGGAAGGTGGCCTTCCTGGTCACTATCATGTCGGCCATGCGGGTCTCGGAGCTCAGGGCCCTGACTTCGGAGCCCCCATGCATAGTTTTTCATAAGGACGAGGTTCAGCTCTGCCCATATCCTGCGTTCCTCCCTAAGATGGTCTCTGCCTAAGACTGGGTTAGGACATTTCCTGCCGTAAGGCTTAAGGGCCCATAAAGCCAAGGTACCGCGGGGAACTGGCTCTCTGGGTACTTCCTGTACATCTTGGGCAAACTCCTTCCAAGCTTTGTCTAGCTCCCGCTCCGCACTTGTTTTACTTTGGTTCCGTGGTACTGCAATGATGCCCAGGCTCCAGGACTAGAAACCTGGCAGTCTGAAATCTGCCCCAAGCCTCACGCATGCAGTGAGAAACGCCCCCCTACACACGCTCAACGTGTGAAGGGCTCTGGCTTTCTACCTCAAGTGGACTAAGCCGTTCAGGAAGTCCTCGCAATTGTTCGTTGCCTCGGCTGAGCGCATGAGGGGTGGGTCGGTCAATTTCCACTCCGCGTGTCTCCAACTGGATCACTTCGTGCATCTGCACCTGTTATGATCTGGCAGGTGTTCCCCCAGCACTGATTGTAAAGGCGCACTCGACTCGAGCGCAGGCCTCGTCAGCTGCCTTCCTAGCCCTCGTCCGCATCCGGGACATTGTAGGGCCACCGTGTGGTCTTCGGTTCACATGTTCACCTCGCACTATGCGATCGTCTCCCAAACCAGGGATCACGCCGGGTTCAGCAGGGACGTACTCTGTTCCGGGAATTTGTAAACTCCTACCCAGATATAGCTTGGAATCACCTATTGTGGAATACACATGAGCAATCACTCTAAGAAGAAAAGACAGTTACCTTTTCCGTAACTGGTGTTCTTCGAGATGTGTTGCTCATGTGTATTCCACATCCTGCCCTCCTTCCTCTCTGTCGGAGTTGTCTGGCAAGAAGGAACTGAGGGTGGGGGGAGTGCGCAGCTCCCCTTATAAGGCACCATAGAGGTGCCACTCCAGGGGTTGCTGGGGCGCTTCCCCTATGGGTACTGCTAGGGGAAAAGTGTACAGCACTGCTGCACATGGCGAGCACGCACACCTATTGTGGAATAGACATGAGCAACACATCTCGAAGAACGCCAGTTACGGAAAAAGTAACTGTCTTTTTTTCTCCCACACTGCAGGAGAGTGGCCTAGCCACGGGGCCATGGGATACTCCGATGTGGGTGTCTCAATCTGTCCTGTTGAAGCAGATTATAAATAGTTTTAAATAGTCAGTGGAGCTGGGACTTGAACTTGGGTCTCCCACATCCTATGTGAGTGCCCTAACTACCAGGTGCTAAAGTTATTGTCTCTCTCTGGCCCAATGGCTATTCATCATCGTTCATAGTGGCAATTCATAATGACCACCACCATTTCTTCCTCCTATTGTGTTAATCTATCGCTTTAAAAATGCTTGAAACAAAATGTTTTGGAGAGAGTGAAACATGTTTTGTCTGACCTGGAATGGATTTTTTCAATTTGCTGAAATGTTTTCAATTTTTGGTTTTGTTTAATCTGAATCAAAATTATATTGTTTCATTATCTTTTGGAAGGGCCAGAGAACTGAAAAATCATTTATTCACTTAGCTCTGGTGTTTACTATCTGCAGTGGGGCTAATTGAGGAGTTAAGGACCTGTTGCACATGAATAAGGATGACAAAATCTGAACTCAAGGAAAAGTATATCCATTTCATTGTGGATATCCATTCTACATTTAATAAAAAATAAAAAATTTTTCAGCAAGGAAGCTATTACTGATTGTGAAATGCAGACTATAGAATGTTAGATACATACATTAATATACAATTACCATGAAATCTGGAAAGTGGGGCTCATCCTGTAATTAGGGTTGGCTTAGCTCCTGGCTCTCCTGCCCATAGGATAAGCCACCATGTTACAAATCCCCACTCCAACTTTCAGTGGAGGTCAGACAGGGCTACATTCTTGGCCCTCTCCTTTTCTGTCTCTACACCTTATCTCTAAGTGATCTAATTCAAAAGATGGCTTTAACTATCATATTTTTGCTGGCAACTGCTCCATCTATTCAAACTAAAATCTCAGATTTTTCTGTTATCTGCTTGTAAATATGCAGCTGTCAACTCAAGCTCAACAAGGACCAAAACTAATCTCGTCTCCCTCCCCTGATACACGTTTCCCACTTTTTCAGTCATCATGGACAACATCCTTCCTTTCTCTCATTAAGGCCTGTACTCTCCACTTCATCGCTGACTCACTCTCTCTAGACTCTGAAGTCCAGGACTTACCTAAATCTTGCTGCTTTTTCCTGTACAACTCTTAAGATCCAACCTTACATATTTATTCACACAGCTAAAACTCTCAGCTGGGCACTCCGTAATCTTGCATCTTGACTATTGCAGCCACCTCCTTTCTGGTTTTGAC
Source organism: Lepidochelys olivacea (assembly GCF_965140295.1). Lineage (NCBI taxonomy): Eukaryota > Metazoa > Chordata > Testudines > Cheloniidae > Lepidochelys > Lepidochelys olivacea. The sequence goes on from NC_140417.1 coordinate 107,501,617, forward strand.
TAATGCCATCTTGTCTCCCTTAAAACCTTTAAATATGCTGATGAAAAAATCATCTTCCTAGCTCATCAGTTTGACCATGTCACACACTAATTCTCCTCATAGTCATCACAGACAACCAATATCCAGAGTTCTGCAGAGGTTAGGGCTGTACCGATAGTGAAAGGGTATTTTCAGGGCACCAACAGAGAATGGCTACTCAGTTCATTTGCCTGCATTAGCTCTAGAAAAGCATATAGGGTTTCCAAAACAAGTAGATATACAAGATACATTTAGAGGTATACTAGCCCAGGTGAAAATAATTAGTTTCCCATAGAGTGACAAGCTGGGTGAAGAAGTATCTTTTATTGGACCAACTTCTGTTGGTAAATGAGAGAAACTCCTCTTCATTTGTGTGTGGCTCGAAAGCTTGTCTCTCTCATCAACAGAAGTTGGTCCAATAAAAGATATTACCTCACCCACCTTGTCTCTCTAATATCCTGGGACCAACACGGCTACAACTACACTACATACAACCGTTTCCCATTGTTCATTTAATCATTAAGGATACTGTAGGTAGAAAACTAGTTGAAGTTTGGAGACCCTATAGAGAAAGAGCAAAGGCAGGTGAATATTAAGCTCTTATCTTTATCTGTCAATTTTTTTCTGAAGCTCCACATGTACTGTGAGGCACTTCGAGGATATGTGCTGACACTATTCTCTGTATAGCTTGGTTTGTATTTTTGTATACCTGCCCTATTGTATCCATATATCAGTTGTACTTTTAGTATATAAGATCCTGAGGGGAGGGACCTATGTTCCTGTTCTCGCTTGGTGTATGATGTCACAATGTTATTAATGAATATGACATTTTAGTAATGCAGACATTAAGAAGGCAAGGTCTTTGGCCTGGAGGAGCTTACGCCCTGGTTTAAACAGGTGGCATACAAACTACTAACTGAGTGGGAGCAGAAGAGCATGTTGGAAAGTGAAATGAAATAAATAAATTTTTGAAGAGTGAAGTTGCTTCGTGAGAGGCTCTTCTAACAATAGAATGAAAAAATGCACAAAGTCAAGAATGGGAGAAAAAGACAATGGGAGAGAGGATTGGGCAAAGTCATAGGTCACGAAGCAGGATGGGAGAGGAAACTGAACTGGAACTAGGTCTTGTTAGTTGTGTGGTGTGCTCAGCTAATGTAATGCAGCGTAACAGCATTATTCTAAAATAGTCTATAATATTTTTCAGAGTTGCAGCCGTTTTAGTCTGTATCCACAAAAAGAACAGGAGTACTTGTGGCACCTTAGAGACTAACACATTTATTTGACAATAAGCTTTCGTGGGCTACAGCCCATTTCATCAGATGCATAGAATGGAACATATAGTAAGATACAGAACATATATCTATACATACAGAGAACATGAAAAGGTGGAAGTTGCCATACCAACTCTGAGAGGCTAATTAATTAAGATGAGCTATTATCAGCAGGAGAAAAAAAAATTTGTAGTGATAATCAAGATGGCCCATTTCAGACAGTTGACAAGAAGGTGTGAGGATACTTAACACGGGGAAAAAGACTCAATATGTGTAATGATCCAGCCATTCCCAATCTCTATTCAAGCCTAAATTAATGGTATCTAGTTTGCAAATTAATTCCAGTTCAGCAGTTTCTTGTTGGAGTGTGTTTTTGAAGCTTTTCTGTTGCAAAATTGCCCCCTTTAAGTCTGTTACTGAGTGACCAGAGAGGTTAAAGTGTTCTCCGGCTGGTTTTTGAATGTTACGATTCCTGATGTCAGATTTGTGTCAGTTTACTCTTTTTTGCTTAGAGACTGTCCAGTTTGGCCAATGTAAATGGCAGAGGGGCATTGCTGGCTTAAACACAGGGAATGCACTTTTAATATTTCTTGACATTACTGATTTCCTTTACTGAGTTTGATTGTATAAAGGTGTACACTTGTCATTTCCAAAAGATCCCTAATCACATTGCATAGTGATCAAAACAGAATCTTTATAACTCTTTACTAATTGAAAAGATATTTTAACCTTAATTTTTTTTAATGATGAGAAGCTCCATGCTTCTGCACAGAACTGACACCTTTATATGAGTTACTATGTACAGAACAGGGAGGCAAACAAGAGTTCACAATGGGATCATGGTCTCCTATAGTCTAATATTTTTTTGAGTTACTTAGCCTCCCACTTCAGTAGCGTAAATTTAGTAAATCCATTTCCAGGTTCAGTATCTTACTAGATTTGATTTTACAAAACTTGATACAGTAAAGCTATGAAGTTTAAAACGTTATATTGACTATCAACCTCATGATGGTATGCCTGGACTATGCGAATAGGCAGTGGTACTGCTTAATGGGAATAAGGTTTGCAGGATTAAATCCATACTGATTAGTTTACCTTTGTATATGTCTGAGGCTCTTATTGTAAAAATTAGGCTTTTACCATTTAAAGATGTCTGTGGGGAGGAAAAAAGCCGTCTGCAATTGTAAAAATATTATTCCTTCAATTTTTTTTATTTCCAATTATTGTGAAGGTGTTTTTTGTTTACGTGAAACATACTCTCCAGGTTGCTATATATGGACCAGTGCACTGGATCCATGTGCTTTTAAGCTCCCCTGGATCTGGGTGTGCTCCAGCTACAGTCTCTGGTTTCTCAGGCACACTTCTCAGGCATAGATTCTTGTACAACTTCTAGGGAATGGGACTTTTCAATCCAGCTCCCTTGGGCTCCGTGGACCAATGCTGGCCCCGGAGACCAGGAGAAGCCCCCCAAAATTTTCACATGGTATGTATGACTGAACCACTTTCACTTTAACTTAGCATGGTACCATTCTGGTTTGGCCCAGTTGCCTTGCTGTCATGACCAAATTTCAGTTAGTGGTGGTATGGCTTGGGGCACCAGATTGCAATGACATTCTGTTTGGGGGGTGGCGCATTTCAAAAGGGGTGGGGGCCAAATGCTCCTTTGCCCTTCTCCTGTGGCTCTGCCCCTGCCTGTGGTACGCACCGGGTGTAACGTGCATGAGTCCTGGCACCACTATCCAGGATGCCCCAGTTGCTCAAGCACACCTTCCTCAGAGCTTCACCCTCTTGGGTACTCTGGTTTATAGTTCAACACTTCAGGAGTATGTGATGATTGAAGTAAGTAACATACAGACTTCTCAGAGGACTTTCTAATCACACTTTACTCATAGTGAAAGCACAAGAAATCACAGTACACAGGGATCTCTACACAGTTCCCTTCCACCAAGTCTTCATAATTTTTGGACCGCTCTGCTGGAACATGTCAGAGAACATGTCACTTTTTAACAGCAGCTCCTAATGCCCTTGTCTTTGTTCCTATTCTCCTTCTCCCCCCCCCCCCCCCAAGGACTTTCCATTGCTCAGGCCCACCACTCCCCAAGCCCTATTGACATGCATGGGGAGAACGGATTTCTTCTAGGCTGCAGCCGTCTCATTCTTGTAGAGTGCCTCCATCTGAATGGAAGACCATTGCATTCAGGTTAACAACTTTTATAATTATTCCTGTCACACCTCCCCTGACCTAGTCTGGGCGGTTCATGACACACACCCAGTTAGCAAATGGCTGCTACAATATACAGTGATGCAATCAGTGATACAGTAGTTTCATAAACTTCAACCCGAAGTTGTAAGTTTTACATAAAGAACTTTCCCAAACTGTCACAACATCATTTAAGCAGAGACCGTGACAAGACTCACTGAATACTTCATCAACCCAAATTATGTTGCGTAAAGTTAGGCACCTAAATAAACGGTACCTGATTTTTCAAAGGTGCTGAACACATGAAAGAGTGCTGTATTTTAGGACTGTTTTTATATATTTTTGTATGTATCACATTTCTTTATTTAACAATAGATTGACATAGACCATGCACGTGAATGTTTGGAATGATCTAAATTTCCTACATAATAAATTCTAAACTTTATGTAGGCACAACACACTTTCATGGCTCAACAAGCTGAGAGGCCAGCTTATAAATCGTGCTGCGTTTGAGGCAGTAAAGCTGAATTCCCAATGGTATTAGAAGGGGCCAACATAGTGTTACTCTTCTTACGTGCGCGTGTGCACACACACACAGAGTTAGAGAGAATTTAGGAAATCGCAAAGGAACCTGATATTATAAAACCTGTTACCAATTTTACTCTGAGGAGATTGGAACTACTTTAGTTTTGTCACTTCCACTATATGCTGTTGAGAATGTATGTTGCTGAGTGTGTAGAAAGGAAGAGATCTGAAGTTGACTAAGTAGTGTAGAAACACAAGTAAAGAACAAGGAGAGGAGTAGAAAGTTACTAGTAAGATATCAGCATTAATGATTTTCACTACATGATATAAACTGATCAAAAATACACTTAGAATTGCACTATTCCCATTCCCAGAATGAAATTCACCCTCTTTTGAATACTACCTAATGTCATGAAAATTAACACTTCATAGTACTCTACATTTTTTACAGAACAAATATATTTCAAGTTCTAATTGAACTATTTTATGTAGCATTGAAATACTAGTTAAGAGTTTTATGTTAATTTAGTTAATGTGGACGCAGTAGGGGATTATAGCTTACAAGTATACTGTACTTTTACTAAATGTGCATCATTTTTAAAAAAGGTCATACACTGATGTTTTATAAAAGGTAGTTAAAGGGCTCCATTATCCCTTTTATACGTACTGTATATGGACGGCACAGTTATATGATATGTAAATTAAAGATGGAGTGGCAGCCTTAACTAAGAATGTTCTTGCTTTCATCTGGTTGAATCTACATGCAACATGGTTCCATAAGAAAAAAAGAAAATTATAACTGAAAAGATTTTAAAATATAAAGATAGTGTTTTTCATTTTAAATGCCAGCTTTTGTTTAGCAATTGTTTAGTTGGACCCAAAGTAATCTGAATGGAAATATTAACATTGCTTACATCACATTGTAATTACTTTTAAAAGGTTTTATTTTGCCTATAGTATTCATACTAAGCTCTTAAATGCCCTTTTATTTGGCTGGATTTTAAACACGTGCAGAAACTGTTATCTGTCTTGGAGTGTGACTGTCCTGTATCACCCCCTGCTGGCCCTGTGTTGCACTGTAGTCACTCCCTACCTCCGTTTCTCACCTCAAGGTGAGTTATCTTGGCTCTCTGTGCTCTAGTCAGTTCTAGAGAGGGGTCTTAACCCTCCAATCAAGTCACAAAACAAGAAACTAAAGCATCCCAACAAACAAAAATGTTCTTCTGCCGTTTGGAGCTTCTCTTCAGTCCCTTTCTGGGCCCTTTTCCCAGTCCCTGTCTGGATTGCCCTGGTCTTTCTCTTCTCTGGGTTATAGTGCTGACCCCTGAGCTGTTCCCTCTGGAGTTAAGCTTTCCCTTCAAGGGGCTAGCTCAGGACCTTACATGAGAGCCTACTCACTCCCTGTGGTTCCAAGTGCCAGACTCTACTCAGCCATTTTATAAGGCCCAAGTGTTGCTAATTAGCTGCCATCCAGCCACTTAGATAATTAACTACTCATGGGTGGAACTGGGTTAGCTCATTCTCCTTAGCGGAGCCTATGACTGGTACGCTGCTCCATGACTCATCTGAAAGGACCAGCCCTCTGCAATTGTGTCCAAAAGTTTTCTATTTGAATTGAATATATGCATAGGTATAGAGTACATTTAATAAAACACTTAGTTTCCATTATATGTAAGCATCATGTAGTTTTTAAAAAGTTAAACATATTAGGATCTCAATATCTCGCAATATCCACATTAGTAATTGAACAGTTAAAGGAATTAAAAACAAATGTTGCTTATCCCCTTTCCTTCTCAAACACACATGGACACACAGATCCATTAGACACTGAGAGTGGTGAGCTTCCATCCATGTTTCAGCCAGATGCAAATTTAAACTTCCAAGTTACAAATGCTTTAAAAAAAAGCATGATAATGGAAACACTGACAAAACTTTTACTATAGCAGCAGTGCCCAGTGCCAGTATAATAAAAAGAGAAACTTATTGTGAAGTATTGTGATGTTTTTCTCTCCTAATTTACATGAGGAAGTCATATGAACAGGCACTATATACGTGAAAAATAGCTTTTGCTGCATGAAGATGGAAATATTTGCATATAAATCGCTAGAACACACAATAGAATAAACAAGAAGCTTCTCCTTGAAACTTGTTGATTTTAAAAATGCTCTGATGTTTGCGTGTACTGTTTTAGCCTGTCTCTATATAATTACTGGGCCGGATTTCTATAGAACAAGAAACCTGTTAAATGGGTGCCTTTAACCTCTTGCTATTTGAATTCAGATCAGCCAATTGGTAGGCCAAAAATGAGGCTCTTTTGTTTGAAATGGTGTTTTGAGTTTTTGTGGTTTTGAAATAAAATTGCTTTTGAGTTTACAATTTTCATTCTTTACTTGACTAGAGTTTTGTTCTTTTCTTCAGCCAAGAGTTAGGTAACTGTAGTGTATTTCCTTTATAAAAAGGGTACATGTATCTATGAAGACTTGCATTCAAAATTATTCCTTTTTCTTCACTTTCACAGGGAAATTGCTTTCACTAGGCAACTCCATGAAAAAGCTTCTGAGCTGTGCTATTACTATATGGGTTTCTACATTCATTCGTGTCCTAAAATGAGATATAAGGTAAAAGTGTTTTTATTACTATATTAGCATATTTCATGCTGTTTGAAATGTCTGACTGTGATCATCATACTATTTTATAATTCTCATACTGGATGTTAACATGGACTTTGCAGGGTTATAGTCGAATGTTGGCTACTATTTAACTTGGCTTACGAATGAATTTTTTTTTTCAAATTGATTTGTATGTGGTATTTATTACAAGTTGGCTTAAAAATTTCTTTCACTAGGAGAAGCTTTCAAGGATGTCAGACAGGAGTATGTCATATGACTGGTTACCTGGGTGTACCAGATTTGCAATATGTCATGCAGTGTACTCTTGTCATTTTGTTTGTTTTGTTTTGTTTTTTAAATCACATGTGACTGAATATGGAAATGTTGGGCAACAACTAACATACCTTCATAGCTCCTAGGTATGCTTGGGTTTCTCCCATTTAATTTTCTGTAATAGGGACACAGGAAGTGCTGTACTGGAACAAACCAGTAGGCACCTAGTTGAGTATTGTGTCTCAGATAGTGTCCAGCAGCAGATTGCTCAGAAAAAGGTGCAAGAATCCCATAGTAGAGAGTTTGGAATAACCAACCCATCAGAAGTTTGTACTTAACCCATGTTAGTTTAAATCAGCTTATGTCCTGAAGTATGAGGGTTTTGTCCCTTCTATTTTTTTTTAAATCTAGTGTGAATCTGGGTGCTCTCATTATCTCTATGAATGTAAATTCTTTTTTGAATCCTACTCAACTCTTGATCTCAGTTTTGTTGTATGTTCCCCAAAAGTCTACAGAACAATGAAACATAGCAAAATAAATGTGTTGTATTAATAGATTTCTTTTGCTGGCTGAAACATCTTTTTCTAGCAACAGAAAGGAATACAGCTGAAGGTAAAAAGCTCATTGCCACTTCTGTTCAAAAATAACTAATATAAAGTTTGAATGCAGTCAGAGTTGCATTTATTTTGAGTGCTGATTGGTAGAAAGGATGCTAATAGACCTGCTGAGATTTCAGTTTCTGATACCAGGGCGCTCTAATGTCTAAAAAAGCTTCTAAGCTGTCTAATTGAAAGTGAGGCAAGAGCCATCTCAATTTTGCTGTGACCCACGTTCAGCATGTGTCCATGATTACTCGTTTCTCTCTAGCTGACAAAACAAGCCTGGTTTTGTTTAAAAAAGTGACCATCCCTTTTTCTTTTGCCAGCGTCAGTTTATCATCTGCATTCACCAGCCAAACCAAAGAAACAGTTACATTTGTAGACAAGTCAGTGAATAGCAAAATACCACCTCTGACTTCATGTCTCCTTAGAGTATCACATCAGTTGCTGAAACTATGGGTTTTAATTACTTGCCATGATTTTTGGTATACATTAGAAGTTTGGGATGACTCATGACCATTAAGGCACCACAGTTTAACATCCCTAATCTATTATGCAATGCAACATTTGTAGAGGAATGTATTTAACTTAATAAAGTATCTGAATAAGAAGAGAGACCTATTTATAACTGATAAGACAAACACTATCTCTCAACTCTTTAGGATATCATTATTAAGAATCACCTGTCAGCCACTGGCAGTAACTTTACTGGCAAGATGAACTTTGCATCCAGGGTGGAGGAAAGCTCACACACAAGCCAACTTACTAAAGTAGCCAACAAGCTATCAAACTGTAAAGACTAAATGGTACAAATGTATGACTGACCTCCACAGCCATTCTGCAATTATATTATTAACCACAATGTAGCCTGAGTTCTCGTGAGGTAAATTCTACTGTTTATGTTAGTTTAAACTGATTCCAGTGAAAATTTGACCTTTTGTAGATGCTTCCAGTTTGCACGCTGTTTCCTGTTAAATTCCTACTATGGAAGTAGGGCTGATTTGATATTCTATGCCCTTTTTAGTTACTCGGAACCAAACTCTGTCCTCAGTTACACATGAGCGACTCTTTTGACATCAATGGGGTGCTAGAGTGTATTTGGTCCGTATTGAACCTATACATGTCTGTGTTCTTAGACAACTTTAAATGTCCCAATTTTGAAATTCTGCATTTGCAATACCAGAAAGACTTCAAAAAACCAAACCCCCTCCCCCAAAAAACCTATACATACACAGAACACATTCAATAGTAGGAGAGGAGGGAGAATGAAGATTTATGGAAAAGGTTTCAGGTTTTTCCATTTAACAGTCACCACATGTGATGTCATTGCAAACCAATTTGACATTAATTCTATAATACCCCCCTCATTACTCTGAGTAGTACTCTGGAAACAAACCTTAAAACAAAGCATTGAAACCTCTCCTATGAAGTGAGGAGTGGTTTTATATATGACTGGTGGTGGTTTTATGGATTAAATAATTATACAAGAAATTTCTAATTTGACATATTGGTGTTAAATTGAATACTCTGCTTAGTCCTGGTTTTAATAACTCCTTTCCTCCAATGGTGCCAGTCTGGAAAAATATGAAGAGATGTGGCTAGAAGCTGTTCAGCTGATGTCATGGTGAACACAATCAAATGATGGAGGAGAGAAGATGGGAGTGAGGGGTGTCCTGAGAGAACGAGTCATCCTATAATCTGCTCTGCAGGGTTATACATTTTGAGACCATTTAGAAACTGAACATAGTCCCCCTGTGGCTATTAAGTAGGGACTTTAGAAGGGAATATACATATTAACAACTGGCTGCCAACTTCAGCTTGAGTTGAGTTGGAGATGTTCTTGCTTTTAACCAATACAGTAAAAAAGGGTTGGGATAGGGTTTTATTGGTGACCTCCCTTCTTTTTGTGCTATGCTGCTGCAGTTGATATATGAAGTCTTTTGAGCTGGGATCTCTCCCCTTCCCCCCACCCCTTGGCTTTAAAGGAAGGTGCTGCTAGCCGAGCATTTTCAATGACGACACTGCAGTTCTGGAATTCAGACTCTCCCTGAATCATCTCATCTGTCAGAATTCAAATCTTTTGATCTCCTAAATGGTTTGCTAAGACTTCAGTTTTCCCTCGATGTTTGGGAAAGGGGTGGCTGATGACTTGGGATATATCAGAGTGGTGATTTTTACTATGGTTTAGTGAGCTTGTGGTAGTGTTGCACTTCAAGTGGATGTAAAATTGAAGTCCTTGATCCTGTGGTTATGATCCATGAGGGCAGACTGCTGTTGAAATAACTGGGCACTGCATGCATGCAGCAGTCTGCTTTCATGAGTCACAATCCAGGATTGGGGCCGTAATTGGTTGTGTTCAGATTAAAAAGAGACCATATTGTGCAAAGTGCCTACTGCCCAGGTGGGCATTTTAAAATCTTTAATAAAAAATGTGGCTCAAAGCTGAGAATGTAAACTCACATTCGTAAACACCAGAGCCCTATTCTGACTGGGCACTTTTATGGAATGCTGATCACTGACCATATCCCTTTTGGACGCTGTTTCTGTTGTTGAGACCATGTAATATTCCAACTTCAAAAATTTTAGAACAGAATAACATTGGGTAGTCACTATATAATAATGGCTTCCTTTTTCCTTTGTAAGTAAGTGCTGGATTGCATTGTGAGCTATATGGAGAGCAGATGGGAGGTTGCTCCATCTGTAGTTTTTGTACTTATCACAATGGTAACTGGGCATCTGAAGTGAATTTTGCCGAAGAAAAATTAGAGGCCTGTGTATTTTATATCTTTTGTGTACTATATTTTTATAGTTAATGTAAATCCTTATGCAAGATTATCTTGGTTTGTGCAACCTTCTTCAAGTATAGCCTGGGCTTAACACCAATAATGTTTTTAGCAAAGCTGAGCAAGTCACTACTAACAATGAATAAATTACATCTTTAATGGTAAATGTGGGCCCTTTTCGTTCAAAAGATGCTATTTCCACAAATGCTCATATGACTCTTGGCACAGAGTGATAAATAGTGTGTAATGCTGGTTGAAGATCAGAGGCTAGAACATAGGGAAATAGAACCCTCTGAACCTAAGTCCCATGGCACTATAATAGCACTTAACTATTCTGACTTCCAGGCAAAAGGTGGAATGACTAAAGGATAATTTTTCAGCCCTGGGGATCAGACATGTATCTACAGTAGTTATTAAAAAGGAGTAATGTTTGACACCACCTCTCAGATCTCCCATTTGACTGTAAATGTGTCTTAAAACAGTAGTTATAGCACCAATTAAATTATTGTTAAACTGGAAGTGGGGGACAGGAATGTTCAAAAACCCTGTCGTGAGCTCTTTATATTCCCATCACTCTCCAGATTTTCTTCCATAATGGGTTAATATTTATTAATTGGTGAAATAAAAGCACAAACTTAAGGATTTCTGTAAGCCAGTTAACCAATATGTTAGTGTGTGGAAAAAATATAGTGAATAAACATTACGCAGTGATATTATTCCATTTATTTTAGGGTGGAACTAAAACTTTTCTACGCAACCTCATGACCTTCTGGTAAAACTTTTCAGACTTACTCTGTTAAATGTGATGGTTTTTATGTTGGAAAAAGTAGTCCGCTGGAAAGTTCAAGAATGTCAGTGTTTCCACATTCAAAAAGGCTCTCCAAGATTCATAATGCATGGTGCCTTTTTTCTTCAGTCCTTTGGAGTCTGTGACAAAGCTCCAGGCACAAGAAAGCATTTTAATTTATAGTGATGTTGGTTTCGGACTGTTCCCATGTATTTTAACAACTGTTAACGTTTCCCATTTAAAGGTCTGTGTTTACCGGTACAATTATGAAATCAAATAACCAAATTCAGCTACAATCACTCCAGAGAGATCCTTGGGAAAGATCTTTCTTTCTCTCTATTGCGCCTCCATCTGCTGCTTCGTAATTCAGAATGGAGAAATTTGACTGATCAGTGGCTACAGATGCTTAAACAACCTCATTCTTCCAGGTTTCAGAGTAGCAGCCGTGTTAGTCTGTACCACAAAAAGAAAAGCCGAACTTGTGGCATCTTAAAGACTAACAAATTTATTTGAGCATAAGCTTTCGTGACCTACAGCTCACTTGATCGGATGCATTCAGCGGAAAATACAGTGGGGAGATTTATATACACAGAGAACATGAAACAATGGGTGTTACCATACACACTGTAATGAGAGTGATCAGGAAAGGTGAGCTATTACCAGCTGGAGAGCAGGGGTGGGGGGGCACCTTTTGTAGTGATAATCAAGGTGGGCCATTTCCAGCAGTTGACAGGAACATCTGAGGAACACTGGGGGGTGGAGGGGGAATAAACATGGAGAAATAGTTTTACTTTGTGTAATGGCCCATCCACTCCCAGTCTTTATTCAAGCCTAAGTTAATTGTATCCAGTTTGCAAAGTAATTCCAATTCAGCAGCATCTCATTGGAGTCTGTTTTTGAAGCTTTTTTTATTGAAGAATTGCAACTTTTAGGTCTGTAACCGAGTGACCAAAGAGATTGAAGTGTTCTCCGGCTGGTTTTTGAATGGACTACAAGCTGTCAGGAACGGTATCCCTGATAATGTCCTGGCAAATCTGGTGGCTGAACTTTGACTTTGTCCTCACCCATAACTATTTCACATTTGGGGACAATGTATACCTTCAAATCAGCGGCACTGCTATGGGTACCCGCATGGCCCCACAGTATGCCATTATTTTTATGGCTGACTTAGAACAACGCTTCATCAGCTCTCGTCCCCTAACACCCCTACTCTGCTTCTGCTACATTGATGACATCTTCACCATCTGGACCCATGGAAAAGAAGCCCTTGAGGAATTCCACCATGATTTCAACAATTTCCATCTCGCCATCAACCTCAGCCTGGACCAGTCCACACAAGAGATCCACTTCTTGGACACTACCGTGCTAATAAGCAATGGTCACATAAAAACCACCCTACACCGGAAACCTACTGACCGCTATGCCTACCCGCATGCCTCCAGCTTTCATCCAGACCACACCACACGATCCATTGTCTACAGCCAAGCTCTACGATACAACCACATTTGCTCCAACCCCTCAGACAGAGACAAACACCTACAAGATCTCTATCAAGCGTTCTTACAACTACAATACTCACCTGCTGAAGTGAAGAAACAGATTGACAGAGCCAGAAGAGTACCCAGAAGTCACCTACTACAGGACAGGCCCAACAAAGAAAATAACAGAATGCCGCTAGCCATCACCTTCAGCCCCAACTAAAACCTCTCCAACGCATCATCAAGGATCTACAACCTATCCTGAAGGACGACCCATCACTCTCACAGATCTTGGGAAACAGGCAAGTCCTTGCTTACAGACAGCCCCCAAACCTGCAGCAAATACTCACCAGCAACCACACACCACACAACAGAACCACTAACCCAGGAACCTATCCTTGCAACAAAGCCCGTTGCCAACTGTCGACATATCTATTCGGGGGACACCATCATAGGGCCTAATCACATCAGCCACACTATCAGAGGCTCGTTCACCTGCACATCTACCAATGTGATATATACCATCATGTGCCAGCAATGCCCCTCTGCCACGTACATTGGCCAAACTGGACAGTCTTTACGTAAAAGAATAAATGGACACAAATCAGAGGTCAAGAATGGTAACGTTCAAAAACCAGTCAGAGAACACTTCCATCTCTTTGGTCACTTAATTACAGACCTAAAAATGGCAATTCTTCAACAAAAAAACTTCAAACACAGACTCCAACGAGAGACTGCTGAATTGGAATTAATTTGGAAACTGGATACAATTAACTTAGGCTTGAATAAAGACTGGGAGTGGATGGGCCATTACACAAAGTAAAACTATTTCCCCATGTTTAGTCTCCCCCCCCCCCCCCCCCGCCCCGTTCCTCAGAGGTTCTTGTCAACTGCTGGAAATGGCCCACCTTGATTATCACTAGAAAAGGTGCGGCCCCCCCCCCGCCCCTCTCTCCTTCTAGTAATAGCTCACCTTACCTGATCACTCTCCTTACAGTGTGTATGGTAACACCCATTGTTTCATGTTCTCTGTGTATATAAATCTCCCCACTGTATTTTCCGCTGAATGCATCCGATGAAGTGAGCTGTAGCTCATGAAATCTTATGCTCAAATAAATTTGTTAGTCTCCAAGGTGTCACAAGTACTCCTTTTCTCATTCTTCCAGTCTCTTCTGACTAAAGGACCCCCAAACAGTGTATTTTGCTTCCCTTACACTTTCTGTGACTGTTACATCCCTGGCTCTCTAGTGGTTGTTATCAAACTGCTTTTTGTTTCTGCTATTCTGGTTTCAACAATTAGTGTGTAGTTTGCTACTCTTTTTTTAACTTATATTCTATATTGACTATAAAATAGAGTTTTATTTTATTTTAGACAGAGCTTGCTTTCCCTCTGGGTTTTCCCAGGGTTCTTCAACTCTAATAGTTGTGTGCAAATTATTTTTAATTTTAGTTCATGTTGTTGCTTACTTTGGCCAATGATCTGGTTTTGCATAAACTGTGTGTTTAAGTGTTTGTAAATCAAAACTGAAGTACTTTAAAGTGTGAAACAGAGCTAATAGCTTCTTGCCATGCTATCTCTGTGTACTGTTTTAAGGACAGTCTGTGATATGAAGAGGTGTTTTGACTAAACTCTTTATCCAGACTTGTATGCAGGCCAAAGTAAATGGAATTATTTCAAACAGTCTACTTCAGTATCATGACGTGGCCAGACATCAGATAGATGGAACACTAGAAAGGACTCTGAAATGGCAGAAAAGAAACAAAAGGCCAATTCATCTGTGGTTAATCATTCTTAAACTAAATACCTCAGACTGACTGTGGTCATAAGCAGTGCCCCTGGAATTCGGCAGAGCTTCAGAGCCAGTTTCTGTGGCTGATTTTTAGGGAATTCAACATCACTTCTGCTGCAGTGAAAATATGTTCAGTAGTAGTCTGCAGTTCCACATCCGCAAAATCCAGAGTTGGCTGTCTAATTCCCAGGAGTCCTGGCTTTTTCACAGTTCCCTGACCAGGGAATTTAGTTAACCTTTTCAGTAAACTTGGATTTGCTACATAGGCAGAAATGAAATAACCACAACAGGGTACAGTCCAACAGGATTTTGCTTACAGCCTCATGCTGTTGTGACTCTGCCACTGAAGTGCTGAAAAGATTGCAAAGTACTTCACTAGCTCCACACAAAATGGAGCTGGCTTTTGTACCCTAGTGATGGATTCTTTATTCAGAATCTAATCAGATATCAACCAGCCATTCTGTGCCATGTTAATACTTAGACTGACCATGGAAAATGACAACTAGATGAGAGATTGCTTTGGAGGGAAAATAGGAGGATGTGAGACTAAGCCTGCTTAAATCTGTTAAAAGTTTTTAGTGAGTTTCCAGGGTTAAATGTTTTGTTGGGTTATTTGTAACAGTAAATGTACATCAAAACATACACAAATAAATGATTGTTACATAGTGCGATACCAGAAACATGCTGCAGAAACCAGTTACATTATATGATGGAATAATTAGCTTAGATCACAGGCCTCTATTCTTTTTTCTTAATTGAGTATCATATTTTATAGACTGGAAAACTATTATCCTCGCATACAATAATTTTCTTTCTCTCTCTCTCTCTCTTAGTGGAGAAAGAAGCAAACTCCAGCATACAATATGTTTGATTTCTCATGGGATTGGTAAAAGACAAACTAAAATTGACAGGTGCTGTAGTAGCAGAATAAACACTCCTGGTTTGTTGTTCAATGGCAAATTAGATCTCTTCCAGACTGACTGACTGCTTTCTAATAGTAGCATCAGTTATAATGAATGCAGACAACGTGTAACTACTCTGACCTCAACCTTTGTTCCAGCTGCCACCACTCTAGAAATCTGTAATATCAAATTAAGAGAGCAAAGAAGTATATGTCAGCCCTCCACTTGTGGAGTAATAATACATGAAAATTACATCTTGAAATCACTGTACAAACTTGAGCTAAAACCCCCTGTGTGGTGAAGTGTATCCAGTGTAAAATGAGGTATTGAACACACAGATTGTGATATGCAGTCATGTGGTGAGTCAGTGGCAGAACTGGGATTAGAATCCAGAAGTCTTGACTCTTGGTCAACTATCTAAAGACTAGAGCACGCTCCCTCTGGTATCTGACAGTAGTAACAAACAACGTTTATCTGGACAAGAAATAAGATTTGTGTAGTATGATGGAGAAGGGAGTGGGAAGGTACTTTTCTTCAGTAGACCTTTCCAGTGATTAGGATATCACCAGCTAAATGTCACATGCACTCTTTAAATCCCCAAACTTTGAAAGCTGTGAATTTACCCCATGTGTTCTATTTAGTGTTTTTGATTAGGGACTGGCAGTCAAGACTGCTCCTGAGTTACATTACTGGTTTTGGCACTGAAACACAATGTGGTTTTGGGAAAAATCACTCAATCTGTCTGGCCAAGATTTTCAAAAGTGAGTTTGGATGCCTCAATATTTGATTGCCCAAACTATGACACCTTAAAAGAGCCCAATTTTTAGACTGTATTGCTCAGCATTTTCTGAAAATCAGGCACTTTTTAAAATGTCTCAGGTTGAGCACTCAAAATCACTAGTCACTTCTGAACATTTTGACTCTCATATACTGTAAAATGAGGATGATACCTATTTCTTAGTCCAGGTCTGTACTACAGACCTAGACCGCTATAACTTCATCACTCAGGGTGTGAAAAATCCACACCCCTGAGCAACGGTTATACCGACCTAAGACCCTGTGTAGACAGTGCTATGTCAACAGGAGTGGCTCTTCCGTCGACATAGCTACCGCCTCTCGGAGAGGTGGATTAACTACGCCAATGGGAGAAGCTCTCCCATCAGCATAAGTGCATCTTCACTTAAGCGCTACAGCAGCGCAGTTGCATTGGTGCAGCTTCACCAATACAGCATTTTAAGTGTAGGCCTCCCTTTAGACAGTTTAAAAATTAATATCTGTACAGTGCTTTGAAGTTCATCTATTATGACTGCTTTTGAAAGTAGGTTAAAGAGAGAATTCAAAGTGTCGCTTCCTTTTAAATAGAAATGACACAAGATGGCTTCCTGATTCTACTGTAAAAGCTGATTTTTCCTGGGCATCATCATCTAAGGGAATCTGCCAATTACCTACAAGTCAAATCCAGTGTGCTTATGAATTTTGCACTGCCCAAATAGATCCAGTAGGTCCTCTATTCAAGGTGTGGGATACGGGTCAGGTCATGTGATAGCTATTAACCTCCTAAAGTCCACACCCAACCTCCTGGTTTTATCCCTTTTAGGTACCATCACAATCAGAGATGTCCAGGGGCTTTTTGATTTAGTAGTCACCCCCATATCCAGAATGTTTTCCACTTCCTCCTGAATTTTCTTCTGCATTTCTCCTTTAGCACGATATGCTTTGCTAGGAACAATTTTGTCAGTTAAACCTGGCCGGTTGGAAAATACCTGCCTGTAGTGTTGGAAAAGGTCTAACATCTGCTTTTGGTGGGGTTCAGTGCTCTCCAGAGTAACTGCTTCCTTATTCTTCCTGACCAGATCAATTAAGGGGACAGTAAACGTTCCCTCATCAGTGCAACAAATCACATTCACTGCCATCTCCCTTTCATGGTAAGCTTTGTGGAAGTGGAAAAAGGGATAAAGGGAATTTGAACGCAGACATCTTAGTTTTCTTAGGAATAGAGCAAGAGTCAGGTTCACTCTTAACAACACAAGACTTTAAGACAGGGCCTGGGTGAGTGGGAAGCAAGTGGGAAGACTGTAAGAGATGCAGTTTTGACCTTGTGTTACATAAGAATGGAATGCAGACTGTAGCAGGAACTGCTGAGAAAAGTAAGATATCAGGAAGGAGTATGCATAAACAAGATGGGGCTGTTGATCATTATTGTATGCATCAAAAGGTATAAATGCTTGCCCTAACTGTTTGTTTGGCGGAGACCTGCCTAGGAAGGGAGAATCCATGTCTGTGTGTTCTCTCCCCCTTGCAATTGTTTGAGAATAAACTGTCTCTGACTTGTTGCAAACAACCTAAGACTGAAGACTGCAAGTTTTTCTTCCACAGCTTTCAATCTATTGGAATACTTTGCACAGCTCCCCTGCCATAGGGCATCCTTACATAATAAGTGACCTCATTCTTTCTATCACCTCAGAAGGTTCTTCCCAACACTCTTATATTTGGTTCTTCACTGGAATCAACACTAATACCAAATCACCTATGCCAAAAGGTCTTTCTTCAGCATACCTATCATAACAAGCTTTTTGAACCACCTGACTCCTTTTAAGGATTTGCTGTATTAAGTCCATCATAGCCTTTAAATTCTCTTTAAAATGAGTGACATCCTCTCCTACAGGCTGTCCTGTCTCCTCTGTACTACCCTTCCAAGACCCTTGAATTAAATCTAGGGGTCTCCTCACATGTCTCCCATAAAGGAGATCAAAGGGGGCACAGCCAGTAGTTCTTTGGGAACATTTCTATGTGTGGGAAAACAAATAAAGGAGTAACACATCCCAGTCATTCTTTCACGTGGTGACATACATCTTCAGCATAGCTTTCAAAGGCCCATTATATCTTTTCACCAGACCATTAGTTTCTTGGCAATAAGGGGCAGCCTTTATATTCCTCATTCCACACAATTCCCATAACTTTTTGAAAACTAAGAACATGAAATTTGCACCACGATCTGACAAGATTTCTTTGAGCAAACTTACTTTGCTGAAAAAGGTGGATATAGCAGTAGCCACCATTTCAGCTTCAGGGTAGCTGGTTGCAGAATCCACCACAACAAGTATGTATTTCTTTCCATTCCTGGAAGGTTTAGTGAGAGGCCCTACAATATCTATAGACGTTCTGCAAACACCTCCTTGATGCTGGCAATGACTGAGAAGAGACTTGCTGGGTCCCTTTTAATCTCTTACACTTCTGACATGTCACAACTATTACAGTCATCTTTTACTGTCTCAAACATGAGGCTAACAGAAACTCTGCTTAAGCCTGTCACAGGTTCTCTCCACTCCTAAGTGTCCAGGAAATGGGCAATCATGAGCTAACTGCAACAACTGTGTTCTGTACTTATCAGGCACAACTACCTCACTTGGATCTCTCTTTCTCAATGACAGCCCCTAGACCTCCTTTAAAAAAAAAAATCTACCCTGCCCTTCCCCGGCTGGGGTGGTATTCTGAGCTGCAATCCTCTCTTGGTTCAGGGAAGGATCAGCCTGTTGAGCCTCCAACTCCTTTGGACTCCCACTTAAGTTGAGAGCAGACTCTGGCAAAGCAGTGGAATTTTCAAATCCCTTATCTAACAAAGGGCTGCTGGCATTCTCCCTCCCCAATCCTCCCCGCTGTCCACGGACAAAGCAGGTGAGTTATTGCCATACTCTTTCTGGCTGTGACTAATGACATTAACCTGCTTAGCCACAGTTAAAGTATTATTGCCTATTAAAATATCAGCAGGAAGAGGCTTTCTAATGCCCACAATAACATCTCCTTTCAAATCCTCCCACTCAAGGTGAAAAGGAGTACAGCTCACTGCTGTAGCTCACGAAAGCTTATGCTCAAATAAATTGGTTAGTCTCTAAGGTGCCACAAGTACTCCTTTTCTTTTTGCGAATACAGACTAACACGGCTGTTACTCTGAAACCACTCAATGTGGACATTATCCAGTGGCGCAGTTATAGAAAATTCAGCCAAAGCGAATATATTTAAATTCTTACCAGGGAGTTTGTTGTCTTCCCTTACCAAATTTTCCTTGGCCAAAGCAATTTGGGACACTGTGTCCCTCCAGCCCTTACAATCTATGCCATTTACCTTTTGCATTTTTAATAAATTCTACATTACTTTCCCAAGACTCAGTCCTAAGAGAGAGTTCACTGGGCCTTTCACCTCCTCTTTTGCTGGATCGATGGTAGGGGTACTCACCTTGGGGATTGTGGGTGTGGACTGTGGGATGACTAAATTTTGGACAATTTGGTTTTATATGGCTGGAAGCCAGACAGTGATGTCAGACTATCTGCCTTTCCTTCAGGCAGAGGGTTTTAAAACCTGGCCTCCATTGTGGTTTTTATGAAAGTTGGGGTTAGGTTTATTCCCAGACCCCTCCACTCTCTCAACCCAGGTGGATGGGGATTTCCCTTCTCCTGAAATTTGCACCCCTGTGAGCCCTTGTTTCAGTAGTTTCATCAGGAATTGCTGCAGCTTCCAAAACTGAAAAGTTTTTTTGTTTGTTTGTTTGTTTTTGTCAAAGATGGCTGCCTTCACCTCATCTGTAACTACCCGTAACAATTGCTCCTGGGCCATCAGATTAAACAATTTTTCATAATCACCTTCTGCCGCACCCCATCATCCATTGTCTGATAAAATTACATGTTTTATGCACGTATTCAACATGAGCGATACTGTCAAATGTTAAGATTTGTATACTTCAGTTGATAGGATTAATGGGTAATCTTAAATCTTTTCAATATATTTTCTTTAAATTTCTTCTTATACACTATAGCATCACTCTCCTCCAAATCATTAACTGGGAAGATGACAATAGTTTTTAATTGGTGAACCTTTTCTTCTGGAATCTTGTTATCCCATGCAGTTTCTCACAAGTGGACAGAAACTCTACTACACAGTCTCTTTAAAATTTGAGTAGACTGTCTCCCACTTCCCAGTGTTGTGTGGGAGTGTACTCACAGGCTGAGGAAGCGCCTTTTGCTCCTCCAGTACTCTGAGCAAGAATGTGTGCGCTTCCATCTGTTTCCAGTGTGCCCTCTCCTCAGCTTCAGCATTAGCTTTGGCTGCTGCTATATGTTCCATGCGTCTTTGATGGGCTCTCTCCTCAGCCTCCTTCTTGGCTTTGACTGTTGCTTGGATTGCCTCAGTCTCCCTGACCACAGCTCCACCATCATTCTTTCATGCTCACGTTCTTCCTGGGCTGACTGTTGTTGCAAGCAGACCAGTTCCCCTGCAGTGACTGGGGCAGGAGAGTGTGTGGATGCCTGGTCAGAACTTATGAGCAAAGCTCTCAATATCTGATCTGGGGCTCTCTTTTTATGGTTTATTCCCCTCTCCTTACATAACTTTTCAAGGTCTTTTGTCTCAAGACCATCATATGATTGTGGTCGACTCATTGTGTCTATTCATTTAACTTTTAAAAACTCTCAATATCAAGTTTAAACTTTTAACAGCGCTGGGTTATGATCTGTAAATCCAGCAGACTTGTGGGCATGTGAATCCTTCTGAGTTTGCCAAATGTCACACTTTCTGGAATGGCTCATGACAATGATTGCCAACCTTAGGGCAGACCATCAAAAAGCAGGGCAGAAACCCCAAACTGGTTGTATGTTCTATAATTAGATTTCACCAACACAGTTACAAGTTTCAGAGTAGCAGCCATGTTAGTCTGTATCCACAAAAAGAAAAGGAGGACTTGTGGCACCTTAGAGACTAACAAATTTATTTGAGCATAAGCTTTCGTGAAACAACTCTGACATCATAATCAAAAAGGCTGACAAAGGAGGTGCTGTTGTCGTCATGAATAGGTCGGAATATGAACAAGAGGCTGCTAGGCAGCTCTCCAACACCACTTTCTACAAGCCATTACCCTCTGATCCCACTGAGGGTTACCAAAAGAAACTACAGCATTTGCTCAAGAAACTTCCTGAAAAAGCACAAGAACAAATCTACACAGATACACCCCTGGAACTCTGACAAGGGGTATTCTATCTGCTACCCAAGATACATAAATCTGGAAATCCTGGACACCCCATCATGTCAGGCATTGGCACCCTGATAGCAGGATTGTCTGGCTATGTAGACTCCCTCCTCAGGCCCTACGCTACCAGCACTTCCAGCTATCTTTGAGACACCATTGACTTCCTGAGGAAACTACAATCCATCGGTGATCTTCCTGAAAACACTGTCCTGGCCACTATGGATGTAGACGCCCTCTACACCAACATTCCACACAAAGATGGACTACAAGCCGTCAGGAACACTATCCCCGATAATGTCACGGCAAACCTGGTGGCTGAACTTTGTGACTTTGTCCTCACCCATAACTATTTCACATTTGGGGACAATGTATACCTTCAAATCAGCGGCACTGCTATGGGTACCCGCATGGCCCCACAGTATGCCATTATTTTTATGGCTGACTTAGAACAACGCTTCCTCAGCTCTCGTCCCCTAACACCCCTACTCTGCTTCTACTACGTTGATGACATCTTCATCATCTGGACCCATGGAAAAGAAGCCCTTGAGGAATTCCACCATGATGTCAACAATTTCCATCCCACCATCAAACTGGACAGTCTCTACGTAAAAGAATAAATGGACACAAATCAGACGTCAAGAATTATAACATTCAAAAACCAGTCGGAGAACACTTCAGTCTCTTTGGTCACTCAATTACAGACCTAAAAATTGCAATTCTTCAATAAAAAAACTTCAAAAACAGACTCCAACGAGAGACTGCTGAATTGGAATTAATTTGGAAACTGGATACAATTAACTTAGGCTTGAATAAAGACACTGGGAGTGGATGGGTCATTACATAAAGTAAAACTATTTCCCCATATTTATTCCCCCCCGCCCCGCTCCCCCCGGTTCCTCAGACGTTCTTGTCAACTGCTGGAAATGGCCCACCTTGATTATCACTAGAAAAGGTTCCCCCTCCCCCGCTCTCCTGCTGGTAATAGCTCACCTTTACCTGATCACTCTCCTTACAGTGTGTATGGTAACACCCATTGTTTCATGTTCTCTGTGTATATAAATCTCCCCACTGTATTTTCCACTGAATGCATCCAATGAGGTGAGCTGTAGCTCATGAAAGCTTATGCTCAAATAAATTTGTTAGTCTCTAAGGTGCCACAAGTCGTCGTCCTTTTTTTTTTACCGTTACAAGTGTTAACTCCTGAAGAACTATAAAAATCTTACCGTTCGCAAAAAGAAAAGGAGTACTTGTGGCACCTTAGAGACTAACCAATTTATTTGAGCATAAGCTTTCGTGAGCTACAGCTCACTTCATCGGATGCATACTGTGGAAACTGCAGAAGACATTATATACACAGAGACCATGAAACAATACCTCCTCCCACCCCACTCTCCTGCTGGTAATAGCTTATCTAAAGGGAGCAGGAAAGTGGCGTGGGAGGAGGTATTGTTTCATGGTCTCTGTGTATATAATGTCTTCTGCAGTTTCCACAGTATGTATCCGATGAAGTGAACTGTAGCTCACGAAAGCTTATGCTCAAATAAATTGGTTAGTCTCTAAGGTGCCACAAGTACTCCTTTTCTTTTTGCGAATACAGACTAACACGGCTGTTACTCTGAAACCAATCTTACCATTGAGTCACAGACAGTCCTGTTGGTCATTTCAGTCTATCTTGCCACCCAGGCAAGATGAACTATATGATGGTCACTTTACACGAAAAATCACGATTTTCAGGTTATTCCCAGTCCCAAAGGACCAGTCACTTAACCCAGGTCAAGTGTACTCGCATCTCAAACCAAAGACAAAGCCTGTAGCCAGTCCTGTAACAAACTAACTAAAGATTTATTAGCTAAGACCAGAAGAATTATTTACCAGGTTAAAATAGGAAATGTGCACACACAAATGAGTTATCTTAGATTTAAAAAGATAATATAAGCTTCTATAATAAGCAACTCTGTACTTTCTTTCGGTCTGATCCATGCGAAGCAGCATGAGGATCTCTTGCTTATATTTAGGAATCTGCCCCTGAGGCTATATCTAAACTACAGACCTTCCAGCAGCACAGCTGTACTGCTGTTGCTGTAAAGTGTCCCATTTAATCGCTCTGTGGCGACGCTTGTAGACATTGTCTCAGAGTCTGGACAGCATAAAGATCCTGTTTCTCCTTGATGGGGATTTATATCCCATTCACCCCAGAATCTAAACTGATAGAATGAATTCATGTGTATGCCTCCCCTTCCTGGAGATAGTGAGGAATGCAGCCAACAAGGTCTTTGTCCTTTGATGCTACACAATGCTTCATTTGCCTTCAGTGGGCCATTTTATGTTCAGGATGAGCACTTCACCTTAATGAGTGTTGGTTCTTCTGTTTGGTGAGTGACACAATTATAGAAGTTTACAATGCAAACACTCAATTTATGTATCCCGTGGTATAAAGTTATATTATAAGTAGGATTAATACATGCAGCATCCTACAAGCATTCCATAAAGTCTAAACGCGTTCTTGTAACACTAATATCTATTTAACTATACTAATCCACAAGTAAGCCAGACTGATTGTTTAGCTATGCATTTGTCAGTGTTCAGTGAGGCCCTGGGTCTTTGTCATGAGCCGGCACCTGGGCTGCCAGCATCACAGGGCTATTTTAATTGAAGAAGTTAACTGTATTTCATTGCACTCCATTATATATTAAACTTTTGAATGCTGAAAATTGAGCTAAACACCTATAAATTCTTCCCAAGGAATGCGAATCTTTAATAAATTAGCTTGTTTTAGCCAAACAAGCTTTAGCTTAATTTATCTTAAATTATCTGGAACCTTCAGTAAGGTCTGTAACATGGCTTTTCTGATGTCCAGAAAACTGAATCTCTCCACATTTGATCATTCATTTGTTTCAGCTGGAAGCAAGAGTACTAGTATACTGTAAGAGATTAGTCTTGTGGGGTGTCACAGAATTTAGTTCTCACTGCTGTGGTGCCTTCTTGTGGCCACCTCTGGGGATTAGCTCTCTATCAGTCTGACACCCCCGTCCATCTGTCATTCATGCTGTGACCCCTTTCTCACCCTGGGAGTTAGTGTTTCCTCTTTGTGAGTCAGGATGATCCCTCTTTGTGGCTTGGCCTGCCGGCCAAGTAACTATAGTGTTCCCCTTCCAGGGTATCAAAGTCTCACTGGACTGGTTGAGCGAGTATCATTCCTGGCAGTCCTCCAACGCAGTTATGCCACTTCCCCAATGGCAGCTAGGGGAAGCCAAACCCACCCACTATTCTGGGTTCCAGTTCAGAGACACTCAAATCAGTGGCCAATGTCTGTGCTGTCCCAAACCTTGCTACTATTTCCTGCAGCGCTTTTCTGCTCTATCACCCTTCTGGGTAAACCCTTTCTTCAGGGCTGGGATCCCAGGGCTTCTGTTCTTACCCTGGGTCTCCTTTCCCTCTCTAAGCCAAAAGAGTGACTACAGGCTTCCACCTTCTGCCCTCATTTCCTGGTGGTATACTAGCTCGGGGTGGGGTGGGGTGGGGGGAGGATGGACTTTTTGGCCTGAGGGCCACATCTGGGTATGGAAATTGTATGGCGGGCCATGAATGCTCACAAAATTGAGGATCGGGGTGTGGGAGAGGGTGAGGGCTCTGGGGTGGGGACAGAAATGAGGAGTTCAGGGTTTGGGAGGGGGCTCCAGACTGGGGCAGGGAGTTGGGGTGTGTGTGTGGGGGGGAGGTGAGGGCTCCAGCTGGGGGTGCGGACTCTGGGGTGCGGCTGGGGATGAGGGGTTGGGGTGCAGGAAGCTGCTCTGGGCTGGGACCAAGGGGCTCAGAGGGCAGGAGGGGGATCAGGGCTAGGGCAGGGGGTTGGGGTGCAGGAGGGGGTCAGGGGTGCAGGCTCCAGGTGGCGCTTACCTCAAGCAGCTCCTGGAAGCAGCGGGATGTTCCTTCCTCGAGCTCCTATGCAAAGGCGTGGCCAGGCGGCTCTACACACTGCCCCATCCGCAGGTGCCGCCTCTGCAGTTTCCATTGGCATGGTTCCTGGCCAATGGAAGCTGCCGAGCCGGTGCTTCGGAGCGGGGCCACATACAGAGCCCCTTGGCTTCCCCTATGTGTAGGAGCCAGACGGGGGACACGCCGCTGCTTCTGGGAGTCGCGCAGAGCCAAGGCAGGCACCTCAGACCCACTGCGCTGCTGACTGGAGCCGCCAGGGTCCCTTTTCAACCGAGTGTTCCGGTCGAAAACTGGACACCTGGCAACCCTAAGTCTATATGAATCTCATTGCTGGTTTGGGGCCTAATGGAGCTGGGTGTAAAGGATTTGCTGGGTCTGGAGGAAAATAATGTAAATCACTAACTTGGTCTTTAGCCTAAAATGAAAGCTTTTATCACTTCACCCATTGTTGGAAGCACTATTATAGACCTGACACAGGTTTTCTTATCACTCTCTTAGCTACATTAGGCAACACAGATAAAGATGAAAATTAAAGTTGGTAAGTCATTGTGAAGGAAACCTCTAAGGTAGTGCAGTAATAGCTTTTCTGATGAGGCCACCAAGTGATATCAATTACATTTTAAATGTAATTAAATAAAACATTGACGTTTGTGGAACCTAGATACTGCTTCATGTAGTGTTCGGGCAACGTAGCATCATTTGCACTGGAGAAACCAGATGGAATCCTGTTCTGCTCCTACAGGAAAAATGCTTCTAGACTGTTTAATATATTTGTTTTTTGAAACACTGCTGATCAATGCTACCTTTTTATGGTCAACTGAAGCCCCTTTAGGAAAAAAAATACAAAAACATACAGTTCTAGCTGTGCTTTTCTAAATGTATATACAGTGTCTGTTCCTTATACCAAGCTGAACAGAACTGAAGTATAAAACAGCTGACATAAAAGAAAATAAATACATTTGTGACTTTGTACACCCGTCTGCTTGAATCACCAATGAATTAAATGCTTGTTACACAGCTTTTTGTGGGCCTCTCTCTCTCTCTTATGTGACCAAGTCTCCTGTTCATTACAGCTTTTTTCCTCTGAGGAAATAACTAAACAAGCGGTCATGTGTCTGAAAACAGACACCTTTGGCAGTAAGTGAATATGCTTATTTAAGCATTAGAGAGTTCAACCTCAAATGCTATACATTTGTATGGTATGGACTTGCTACTGTACTAGTTGTCTACCTGGCACCATTTACTAGGGTAATGCCTTACTCACAGGACAAATTTCTTCAGAAATGCTTTATTAAACTTTTGTTGTTTTCAGTATTATTTGGAGTGTGTATTATTTCTGCGCTATATTAATGGATATTTTCTTGATAGAGGAGGATAATCCCTCTTAAATCTTCACATTTGTTGTCTTTTGTACAAAGCTGATATTTTGTTTATGAATATGCATTAAACACAAGAATTCCAATATAGTTTTTCAAACTCATCTTTATATTCTTTCAGTAATTTCAAATAAGATAAAATATCTGGCAAATGTAAATACTCCATCCATGTGAGTGGTATATCTTTATAAATAATCATATGAATTAGTCATTCAGTGATAAGTTATAAAACTCTAGAGATTAAATTGTTACCTCATTCGAGTGATACTTAGTTTGGGACTTAATGTGCATTAGGAGTAAGCTTACAAATTTTACCTTGCTTACGTTAAATTCTTTTACAGTAACTGTGTAATTTTATTAATTTGTGTGTTACGGTCTAACGAGTCTAAATTGTAGTAAGACAATGAATTGACTTTCCACTTTGTACCATTATTTCTGTTTTTTTTTTTTTTTAAAGATTGCTGACTTGCAAGGAAAATCTGTAAGGGTTAATGGCTCCAGAGTTATTAGGAGTAATTTGACTACTGCTGTCAAAGAGAGTTGCCAAAAAGATTAATTCAAGATCACCATAACAAGCCTGAGATAAACTGTCCTGTGAATGATACACTGGAGAGAAGTTTATCATGTCTAATGCATGACCCTACGCAGTCATAAACTCACTGATTACAACAGAACTCTTAAATCTTCTCTGCAGGCTTATTCATGAACTCCATGGCAACTATAAAGCAATTCACATGAGCACAATGAGAACCATACTCTGTGATTTATATAGCCAAAGCTTTGATTTTTTTTTTGTGTGCCGTAAGCAGAGTTTACATTTCACAAGTCATTGAGTCTTCCCACACCTGATATGATGGGATACAGCTCCATTTTCTAGCATTGATAACATTTTTCAAGTTCTGTAAACTGGTTTTGTCATTTTGAGAAAGTATAAGAAATTTGGCAGAATATTGAATATATTTCTCAGGTTATAATGAGCAACTGATTAATGCTATATCATCATAGCTCAGATTCATTTCATTTTCCATTAGCGTGGGTCATTTTTTGGATGATCCCATAAGGACACTATTAGTCTCTTTTGTGTGTATGTCTTTCTCTACACATCATCTTAGACATTGATATTTCCTTTTACCAAGTTAAAGAGAAGTTGGGAAGAACTGCCATAACTGATTACATTGGTTGTCATACTAACCAAGATATTGGCACCTTTGCCCTCTCCAACAATGATTTCTCAACCTATGGCGCTTGAGCCATGTGAGGTTGTTGGTAGCCCTGCATATGTCTATTTTCATAATAATGGGTGAGACGTTTTGGCATCAAAGGTCTGGTGTTCTAGAAAGAAAATTGCAATTAAATACAATCACTCACACAGACATCGGTGGTAGACACATCCATACAACCAGATTTACTGAGTCTAGTGTATACTATACTATATCACTCATTTAGCTGCAAATAATATAGCTCATATTGTATCCTTTTTTATTTTTCTGTTTTGATGATTGTATTAATTATAATTGTTTTTATTAGGGAACATTGGCTAGTGGATTTTATTGGGGATGGAAGCCAGGAACTCCTGCTACTCCTGCCCCTGTTGCCCTTTGTGGCCTTTACAGTAGGAGTTGGCTGACATATCTTGTAATCTACACAAAGAAAGAGCTTTCTCTTCCTCTTTCAGCAAAGATTGAATAGCAGATGCTGTAATGAGGTCTGATCATACTAAAACTTTGTTAGTATACTACAGTACTTTTCTGGGAAGTATTATAAACTTAATCTATGACTAACAATATATATTAACACAAAGTCATGTTGTGATGCATTATTTTTGTGTTTGTTTGAGTTTGTTTACTTGGTAATTTGAACAGTGTGTGTCCCAGTCCATGCAAATTAGTGACGTTTTACTATTGGAAATGTTCAGCTAGTCCAACAGTTTAGCTGGCAAAATATCCTTAGTGTTTAAAAGAATGATTAACTGGGTGCAGCACAGCAGCATTGTCTGAATAGGAACTCGAGTCCTAAGGCTCATAAAGGGGATGAATTTGAACATCAGGAAAGAAGCATTATATGTAAATTTTCTAGCAACAGGTATTAACTGGATAGCATAGGAGCCAGCTGTGAAGACATCAGTTTACTTGCTATTGTTATCGGAGGCAATGACAACGATAACAGCGTTGAGATCCTCTCCTAGACCTTTTTCACACGGCTTATCCAGAACAACTCGTCCAGTTCTGGGAGAGCACTTCATCCAGTTTGCGGGGATCCAAAAACTCAGACTCCTTCACTCGGGTTACTTTATTAAGCATGTAACAGTTCTATGCCCATGCTGGCCAGGCCCAGATGCAGGGGGTTTAGGTAGGATGATACCACATTTGCAAATCATGGCACATGCTACACAGTTTATATACATTTTTCTTACCCACTAACATCTATTCTTCTTGAATCTAATTGGTTTGGACATCATACGGTTCGAAGTAAGGTGCTACGGGATAAGAGGGAAGGTGATCTCATGGATTGGTAACTGGAAGATAGGAAACAAAGAGTAGGTATAAATGGTCAGTTTTCAGAATGGAGAGAGGTAAATAGTGGTGTTGCCCAGGAATCTGTTCTGGGACCAGTCCTATTCAACATATTCATAAATGATCTGGAAAAAGGGGTAAACAGTGAGGTGGCAAAATTTGCAGATGATACAAAATTACTAAAGATAGGTAAGACCCAGGCAGAATGGGAAGAGCTACAAAAGGATCTCTCAAAACTGGGTGACTGGGCAACAAAATGGCAGATGAAATTTAATGTTGATAAATGCAAAGTAATGCACATTGGAAAGCATAATCCCAACTATACATATAAAATGATGGAGTCTAAATTAGCTGTTTCCACTCAAAAAAGAGATCTTGGACTTATTGTGAATAGTTCTCTGAAAACATCCACTCAATGTGCAGCAATAGTCAAAAAAGCAAACAGAATGCTGGGAATAATTAAGAAAGGGATAGATCATAGGACAGAAAATATCATGTTGCCTCTATATAAATCCATGGTATGCCCACATCTTGAATACTGTGTGCAGATGTGGTCGCCCCATCTCAAAAAAGATATGTTGGAATTGGAAAGGGTTCAGAAAAGGGCAACAAAAATTATTAGGGGTATGGAATGACTTCCATATGAGGAGAGATTAATAAAACTGGGACTTGTCAGCTTGGAAAAGAGACTGCTAAGGGAAGATATGATTGAGGTCTGTAAAATCATGACTGGTGTAGAAAAGGTAGATAAGGAAGTGTTATTTACTCCTCTCATAACACAAGAACTAGGGGACACCAAATGAAATTAATAGGCAGCAGGTTTAAAACAAAAGGAAATATTTCTTCTTACAACACACAGTCAACCTGTGGAACTCCTTGCCAGAAGATGTTGTGAAGGTCAAGACCATAACAGGGTTCAAAAAAGAACTAGATAAATTCATGGAGGATAGGTCCATCAATGGCTATTGGGCAGGAATGGTGTCCCTCGCCTCTGTTTGTCAGAAGCTGGGAATGAGCGACAGGGGATGGATCACTTGATTACTTGTTCGTTCCCTCTGGGGCACCTGACACTGGCCACTGTTGGAAGACAGGATATTGGACTAGATGAACCTTTGGTCTGACCCAGTAGGGCCATTCTTATGTTCTTATGTAAGGACCTTTGCAGATTATCTATGGCCCAATTGCTTATGTCCTCACTTTATCTACATTTCAAGTTTATAATTTCAGGGTATTTAACTTACCTCAACTAGCCCCAAAACACTATCTGTAGCACAATGGTATATTACACCCTTGTGTTTAGTTTAACCTTGCACTGAAATCAAACTGCCTGTCACACCCTCGTTTACAGTTCAACATTGTACTCAACCAAGCTGTATGCAAGTTTACTCATGTCCAGCAACATCTATGCCTGCAATCAGTAGTTGTGAATATATTATAGGATAAAACAGGGAAGTCTCTTTATGAGAATATAAAGCTGTAGGGTGCCTTGAACTGAAACATGGTCTGAATTATTTGTAGTGTTTACATTTGTGGTTAAATTAATCTGAAAATGGACTTTGTGTGGGGGCTTGAATATCCTCTCCATTCCTTGAGTTGTAGTTAAGTATCTGTTGGAACAGAATTTTTCAGGAGGAGGGTATCGCAGGAAATGAATTGCCAAAACGGTACAGAGGTTTCCTTGCCTGTTGTGTACAGCTGCTGCAGAAGCTTGGTGGACAAAAGTTTTGTTTTATTTTGTTTCACACATTAAGTAGAGCAAATGGTGTGCAGAGAAAGAAACAAGTTAAAGGATGTAGAAGGAAATCCAGAGCAATTTTGACTTAGTACTAGAATCACGGAAGATCGTAATTGGTTGTGTTTAGATAACAGCAGAGAAACATTGTAGAACTTATTCCATAGTATCCTATGGTAGCTGAAATTTATTCAGGGCCATGTAATTTAAAAACAAAATCACAGTCCCAGTGCCCTTAGTTAATATTAGAGGCACTGCATTCCAGTCCAAGACTGTGGAGTCAGGCAAGCTCTTGGCTGGTGCCTTGTTTTCAATAATAGCATCATGAGGGCAATAGAGCTTTGACATACTGTACAAAAAGGGCCCCAGACAGAAGAATCAGAGGCGACGTTAAGTGTTTTGAATTTTTTAAAAAGTTTTGATGAATTCCAATTAAACAGTCCCAAAGGCTCTTAGAAATTACTTTATTGGGGCAGGTCTAGTAAGATCTGGAAGCTTGGCAAGCGGTTGTCTTTGCTTTCAAAACATAAGGCTAAGTTTGCTACAGAAATACTGCAGTTTCCAGATAGTGCCTAGGGCTTTAGAATTACCATAAATGAAGTTTAAAAAATGTAGTTAATTTTGTCTTTATTCAGTTACTTAATGTTTTTCAGCTGCATAATTAAACTATACCAGAAATGAAAGAATTTGAAGGGTTGCAGTTCTGAACACAATTACCAAATCTGTTTGTGTTGTATGGTGTGTAGGATATTTCTGAGATTTTTGTAGTATGTTTTTTTTTTTTTCTTGGATAGTGCGTATGATGTGTTCTCTTCCTTTCCTTCCCCAATTAAAAATTGTGAGTAGTTGGGACATGTTTGCACAAGCAAGAAGGGTAGTAGAATGGGGAGGAAAGAGGTTTAAAAATGACACTCACTAGCTGAACAAGGTTGCTCGGAGCAAAAGTACAGTGGCACTGATTTGTTCATCCCAGCACAAGCATAATATTGTTTCATGGGTAGGCAATGAAGGGAGGAAAGAATGAACGTTTTATTCTACTGACCTACTGATTTTGTGGGTTTAAAAACTGCTGTTCTAAAAGGCAAATTACAACTAATGCATACTGTTGAGACAATCCCCCGACTATGTTCTTTATTTTTTCCATCATACCCTGTTACTAGCCAGTGTAATTCTGTTTGCTACAGTTAACTGTTGTTTAATTGTCTCCTGGTTTTTTTTGTTTCTGTTTTTTGGTTTTTTTTAGTGTTTGTTAATACTAAAAGGGATAACAATCCTTCTAAAATCCAATATATTATGTGTTTAAGTGCTGGCCAATGAGAATGGAAACCAACTTTGCTTTTCCCCATACACTCAATTAAAAAGCTTTGTATTGACGGTGGACGTTAAATAAAATGCTTAGATTAAGAGTACTGAAAGAAAAGGTCAGTGTGGTGGGCTGGAGGTAGCCAGTCCTGAGTTCTGCCTTTCACTCCTCCATCTGGAAGGACCTGAGGATGCTGTGGAGTATAGGCAGCCAATTTCCTAAGCGGGAGATGAGCCTTAATTTGGCTCCACAATGATTCATAAGTCAGGAGTGGCATTGATGGGACTGCAGAAGTAGCAGTGATCTAACTATAACAGTGTGATATTTTGTGGGGGTTTCTCCTAGTAAATAATTTTGTAGCTTTGGTAGAGATATTGTCTGTTTGTAAGGACTTATTAAAACTGCATTTTAGAATCTAAACTGACATTTCCTTCCAAGGAGACCCTTTTCTGTTTTTGTTCTGTTTGTTTTTTGATGCTGATGACAGTGGCTTTTGAAAATAGCACAAAATGCCGCCTGATCAACAGGCGATGGTGAAGGGACTTCACGTGATTAATTGTCTTCCTTATCACATGGTTGAATGAAATGTTAGCCCCAAAATAACTGGATTACAGATGGGACCCAGTTCTTGGTATAGTTCTTGGTCCACAGCACGTTTTAGCAGATGACAGAACGAGGAGTAAAGGTCTCAAGTTGCAGTGGGGGAGGTTTAGATTGGATATTAGGAAAAACTTTTTCACTAAGAGGGTGGTGAAACACTGGAATGCGTTACCTAGGGAGGTGGTAGAATCTCCTTCCTTAGAGGTTTTTAAGGTCAGGCTTGACAAAGCCCTGGCTGGGATGATTTAACTGGGAATTGGTCCTGCTTCAAGCAGGGGGTTGGACTAGATGACCTTCTGGGGTCCCTTCCAACCCTGATATTCTATTCTACGTAACATAGTACAGTTGGTGGTTTAACTCATTTGTGTGCAAACTTATTTTTTTATTTTGTTATGGCAATTTAAGAAAAAAATTAGTGACATCTTGACTTACCATCTATTGGGATACATAAAGCTTAGTTAAATAGAAATTTTCCAAAAATGTAAGTAGGCCGATTTTTGTACGTTTTAAGACCAAGAGTATTTCTGAACTAACTGTAGCTAGTGGTAAAACCCAACAGTAAATTATTCTAGCCATTCAGGAGAGTGCTGTTGAACCCAGGCAGTCTTGCATTTATGTTGTCACTTGGCAGAAAAAAATCTCATATTTTCTTTCTTTTAAAAAAAAGTGAGTTTCGTTTGCTCATAGTATTCCTGAACTTACTCCAATCTTACCATTTATGTCACTCTACTACTAATGATCAAAGTTAAAATCACAAATCCAACTTGATAAATGTTGAAAAATCTCAGTATTAAACGCTTTGTTTTTAGTGCAGGAGACAGAATTGATTAACATGAGTAGAAGTTTGGAAAACAAGTCAGTTAAAAAAATTATACAATGCAAAGACCTTTTATATATTTAATACATTGTCCTGAGGCAGTCGGCATTTTCTCCAAAATAGCTTGGCATGAATGCAATACATTTATCTTCTTGCTTATTTCAGGCCATATTTTCTGCACGTCATTCCTACAGTTGTTTAATATTTTAGTAATTGGATTCCTTTCCCTTATCATACATTAAGCATAGTCCGAAAGAGACTCAAATGGGTACAAGTCCAGAGACTCTGGGGCCCCAATATCCCAAGATTTATTGTAGCATCTAATACTGTTGCATTCTGCATTTCAAGTTCAAGTCTCACTAAGATTGAGAAAATGAATGGAAGCTTGTACTAGCTGCAACACAGTTCACAATCTGCTTTGTGCTGTTTTAGATCTTTCAGCAGTTACAGTAGGTACATTTGTTGAGCCACAGGAAGGCCATGATGCTGGCTGTTTTGGGTATTTTAAGTTTTGGGAACCTAATGATGTATCTATCATGACTTTTATTCTTGGCATAGGTTTTGTCAGACTGATTGATGTGGCTGTTTTTTACCCTGATCAATGATCAGTTAGCTTTGACTCAGGTGTTTGTAAATTTTTATTTTTAGTCTCTGTGGTTGTGAGAGCCTTGATGAAGTAGAATGGCTTTATACCATAATACTATTTTGCAGACCAATAGGTTATGTAAGAAAAGAGTTTACTGAACACATTTTAGGAACAAGCAGTGGCTAAAATTAGCTAAATAAACATTCATTTGCTCTGTAAAAGGCAGTTCTGCTAAAATACATATCACTGATGGTCTAAAATGTAAGTTCTGTTTTGTACCAGTACTTCCATTTATCATTTAAAAAGCTGTTTTGAAGGTTCAGATTCAAACATAGGTGCCTCCAAGTATGGGCAGCCCTTTATCCATAAGATCATGTAGGAAAACCAGACAGACTGGTAGTAACAGAGATGTGCATTAATCTTTCAGTCAGAATCCCTGATAACACACATGATGGACATTTTCAAATAAGCATGAACAGTTTCCCTTTTAGATGTAGTTATGCTGTATATATTTGTTTTACATTTTCCATCTTCAAATTTCCTTTTTATGGAATTATGTCATTTTGGACCAGCTATGTTACAATCATGTTTACTTGAAATTTATAATAGTACATAAATAGGGTTCCACAGTAATGAGAAGAATTTTTTGGTAATAAGTTAGTTTTCAAACATATAGCCATGTGGTGTGGCCTACTGCTTCATTCTAGTCCTCATTTTGTGTGACAGTATTTGTCTTACAGATGTCTTTTACCATGCCCCTGCCAACATAGCTTTGACTTCAAACAATTTTAAGTGGCATCCTGTAAACCTGCTGTCCGGTCTTCAGCAGATGGAGTATCGTGAAGCTGTTTAGAAGTGCAGGTGGAAACTTTGTCGGTGCCCCAGAGGTGAAAGTAAGCAGGTACGCCCCGGTACAGCGTACCGGTAAGAGCCGGTGTGCCGTACCAGGATCGGCTTTCAGAGACGGCAATTTAAAGCCCTGCGGTAGCGGCGGGACCCTTTAAATCCCCGCCTGAGCCCTGCTGCCCGAACCCTGGGGTAGCGGTAGCGGGGCTCTGGCTGGGATTTAAAGGGCCCCGGATCTCCAGCTGCTGCTACCCCCTCCTTCCCCCGGGGCCCTTTAAATCCCCACCTGAGCCCTGCTGCCCGAGCCCCGGGGTAGCAGTGGCGGGGCTCTGGTGAGGATTTAAAGGGCCCCGGAGCAGTAGCGGTGGCTGGAGCTCCAGGGCCCTTTAAATCCCCGCCAGAGCCCCGCTTCCGCTACCTCAGGGCTTGGGCAGTAGGGCTCAGGTGGGGATTTAAAGGGCGCCGGAGCTCCAGTCCCCGCTACCCACCCGGGGCCCTTTAAATCCCCGCTGCAGCCCTGCTGCCAAAGCCCTGGAGTAGCGGTGGCCTGGTTGCATCGGGGATTTAAAGGGCTTGGGGCTCCAGTAGCTGCTACCACAGCGGAGCCCCAGGCCCTTTAAAGCTCTGCCAGAGCCCTGAGCCCCGGGGTAGTGGTGGCAGCCGGGAGCCCCCAGGGCTCCTCAGTGATTTAAAGGGCCCGGGGCTCTGCTGCGGTAGCGGCAGCTGGAGCCCTGGGCCCTTTAAATCGCCCCCGAGTCCCGGGGCTCCCAGCCGCCTCTGCACTGGTAGCTCGGGTGTGATTTAAAGGGCCCCGGGCTCCCAGCTGCCACTACCGCAGCAGCAAGATTTAAAGGGACCGGGGATTTAAGGCCCTGCCTCTTCTGGTTGAGGCCGTGCGCCCTGCTCAGGACTCCGGCGTACCAGTAAATCCTCTAACTTACTTTCACCCCTGTGGTGCCCCCAAAACATCCAGTCTTTATTCCTCCAGAAAACCTGTCTCTTACAAATAATTTACATGCTGAATTTAGTGTTCAGCTGATAACTAATCTCATGCAATGCTACCAGAATCTTAATATGTGATATTACTGTACATTTTGAACTTAAATGGACTTATTATTTTTCAGATTGTCATACTAAGATAAATCATCAGAAAGAAACATTTGTTTGAAATATTTACAGATTGGAGATTTTAAAAACAAAAATACAGATGGCTGTGATGCAGAGGCCCATTGGTGGTTCACTACTCTCTGAACAACTCGTGTCAGGCCTGACTTACTCACTACACCTCATACGCTATCGTCAAGATATATACCCAACAGGTGGCATGTAATATATCATCGGAAAACTAATAACTCATCAGTCATTAACATTCTTGTGTGATGTATGAATGGATTGTGTACAAAGAGTTATGGATATGTGCTAGAATTTTATGTTCTTGAAATGTGTTTGGTAAGCGGTGCATAAGCACCATGTGTGTATTGGCTTGTCTGAGCAACCTGGTCATCAGGCAATCACAGTGAAGGTACATAAAAGGTAAACAAAGCCAACTAGTGAGTGGGGGAGATAGCATCTTAACTCTAATGAGGGGAGGTCTGAACCTCAAATGATAATATTGAAGCAAGTAATTGTATACAATTACTATATTATGAAAGTGTATAGAGTAAGGGCTTTTTTGAAAGCCTGTAACACTCTGGTGATTAATACTGTGAAATGTACTCAGCACTGTATGAGGAACTAGGGATTCTCACTGATATTATGTTTAAAGTCGGTGACCACACAGCTTTTCTCCCAGACAGAAGGGAAAGCTGCTGTCTACCAGTGTCCAGTGTAAATTAAGCAGTGTGGAATCAAAACAGTAGAATCTCTAATTGCATTCAGATTGGCAGGGGATGGAGCTAGCACCCTCAGGAAGCGTTCCTGCTTCTTGAAGGAGTGTCAATGAACTTTGAGAAGAGAGCATGCAGCAGGAGAGAGAAGCTTTGTCTGTCTGGGCTTACTTTTCAAAGAATATGTTTCCACTGTTTACTGGACTGTAAACAGAAACGGGGGAGAGCCCCATCGTTATCCATCAGTTCTGAGATTAAAGGGGCCAGAGCTCTTGAAATCATAAGCTGTTGAATCCTTCAGTCAAGGGGATTGAGGTCTCTGGAAACTGAATATGGGTGAGAAACATGCTTAGGCAAAGATTGTAACTTGCTGAAGTTGAGTTTGTGTTAAAAGAATACTTATACATTTTGTTTGTACCCTTTCTATCTTTCCTCCTCATGCCTGGTATTGCTTAAACCTGTGACTTTTTTTGTTGTATAAACTTGTTTTACTGTTAAATAGAATGCAGTGATTGAAATAAGAGTGTTTGTCAAACCCCAGTTAAATTAATGAGTTGCAGTGTTTTGTCTCTTTAAAGGAGCAACAAATGAAAAAACTCCTGTGTGTGTTCCAGGAGAGGGCTGGATACTACTGAGGCAGACAGTTTGGGGAAATTTGATCCTGGGGGTGGTGTTTGGGGTCAGTCTACAAAAAGTAACTGGTTGGTGGAAGCAAAGCTGTGATCTGTATGCTTGTTACAGGCTGTTGGTGTCAGTGCTGTGAGCCAGAGCAGGACAACATTTCAGGTATCCAGAGTTGTAGGGCAAGTGGTGACATAACCCTTACTGGTCTGGCTTGAACCTCAAAAGCATTGAATATTTTTGAGATCAGCTAAACTGAGTATTTTACTCATATTTCAATACCTTATGGCTAAACAGAAATAATCATTGTTTAAAATCAAAATTTGTGGGTGCTTTATAATATATTATCGATTACCACAAATGCATGTATCAGACATCCATGACTTGGCATAAAAGGTAAAAGTTTTTTTTATGTACCTAAGACAGTATGGAACTAGCCATTCAAAATACTATTTATTTTCCATAAGTGTTCGCAGGCAAATCTATAGTTCCAAAAATATTAAGGGTGGGATTTCTAAATCACCTCAGAGATGTAGGAGCACAAGTTCCACTGATTTAGGATGCTTCTGAAAAATCCCAATTTAAGTGCATGGTATGCCTTAATCTGATGCCTACATCTCCCAATTGAATTCCCAATTGGGCACATATGTCAACTCCTGCATTTAAACGTTTTCACTGGCGTGGGGGTGCATGGATAAAACGTAAAGACAGCTATAAATTACTCTAATATTTATTATGCTCCCAAATAAGAACTCAAGGTTCAAGTAAGTGGATGGACATGGAGGTAAGCTTTCTCTTTAAATGTGCGATTATCCATTTGATATAAACTAGGCTACCATTGTATTTGCACATATAAATAAATCATAATTTGGTTGAAATAGTTTCCTTTCGTTTCCTCAGAATCATATTGCATATAATATATTTGATTATGCAGATTTTTATTTTTTAAATTGCCTTTCTATTCATAAAGTCAAAAAGCACTAAAAATACACAACTATTAGCCAAAGAAAATTATATATATATATAATAATATAATAATAATATATATAATAATTTTCTTTGGCTAATAGTTTATATATATATATAAAAATGTATTTGCTATGGTTTACATAGGACTAATTATCATAAACCATTTTTATCCATGTCTAATCTAATAGCAAGTTCTTTTCAAATGAATATAACTTAAAATATTATTTGAATTTTAAATTTAGTTTATCTCAGTGCCCAAGTAAGTGATCATCATTGTTTTGCACTGACAAATTACTTGATGTTCAGTACGGACTAAAAGTGAGACTGATCTGCTCTATATCAAAGAATCAAAAAGCCTTAATCCTGGAAGGGGCTCTTTATGGATATACACTAAATGCACACAGATCCTTTTGCAGGCTCAGGTTACAAAAGGTAGACATGTGGCTCAAACAAAGATGTAGGAAAAGATGGAGTTGTGTAAGCTCTTAAAGGTGACTCTAAGCTACTTAAATGCAGATTTACTTTCAAAGAGCCCTATAGCTAATCAGCTATTAAACCTGAATGAGCTTCTAAAACCGCTTTGTTCTCTGACAGTTTCGCATATGTGTACCTGCCGCTTGTGTTCATGTATTGTGTATGTGCAATGTATAATACACAATGATTATTTTCATTTTTCCTGGATACAAGAAAAGAACCCCTAATTTTCATCCATTTCATTTATCTCACACAGAGAGTATTGTCATTTTTGCCAGTTCTGCAAAGGAAAGATATGGGATCCGTGTGATAGATGCTTTAACTTCTTTTTTACTTTTCACAGCTGCCAAAATAAGCTTCTTTTGAGATGCACATAACATTGTTGGTGTGTCTCTACTGCAGCATTCCACTTGAGGGCTCCAGTTGGGTTTTATCTTTTTTGTCACAGTTCTGTAATTTTTTTAATATCCGTTTCTGAATTTAATGCCTGAGCCTCCTTAAGATCTTCTGCACTAAAAAATTTAAGGTGGTCGTTTCACTCTAGTAATCACATGGTTTTATTTTTGAATATTCTCCAGCACTTTTGTTTTAAAAGTAAAAAGATGTATAGTATCACTTACTATTAGCAGACTCCTTGCAAATTTCTGAGAGTCAAAGATAACGAGTTCCACTTTTTTTGTAGCCCTTTTTCCCTACTGTACTTGATTTCTATTAGTAAAATACACAGCTAAGAAATTGGGGAATTTAAAATCATTCAGCTTACTTACCACTGATACCTATTTCTCTGTTTCCCCCTCAGACTTCTGCATTAACTTGTAGTACTTATCTTCCTAAGGTTGTTCTGTAGTCTCCTGTTGATTCTTCTGCTACTGAATTTTTGCTCTCATGATGATTAGGTACAGTATGACCAAAAGGGTCAGATGAACCCAATTCTCTGCTTCAGAAGCGTGTCCGTGCTATACAATCTTTAATGCGGCTGTTTTCACTATTCCCAGTTGGTTATTTTTAATGGGCACTCCTGCCAAAAATTATTTGAAACCACTTTAGCTTTGTTCTGTGCTGTAAATTTTTGTATCTGCTGCTATATCAAATTCTCAGTAAATCTAGCAGCTTGCAAGACTGGTCAGCAGCACTAGTGTTAGCTACAGTTAAATTGGTCCAGCAGGGTCCTCAAGACTAGTTATAAATCTCAGCCTCCCAATTGCCCACAGTATGTTTGGCTCTGTCAAACTATGCTCAGTTTTATGTACATTTTGGAGAGTTATTTACTGTATCACATTTCATGTTTTCCTGCAGTCCACTTAGAACTGTTACCTGCTCAGAATTCAAAATTTGTGAAATCATCCCACTTTCTCCCTTGCTCTTGTGTTGTCAAATAATACTTATGTGGCTGAGGTAATTGTTTCAGACATGTGAAGCAAAGCTTGAACTCTGAAAGTAGGAGCCGGTGATCTCTGGCAAGATGATATTGGGATCTGGCAGAATGCTAAGATGAGAAAATTAGTTTTTCCACAGTGTCTCTGTGTTTACACAATCGATTGTATTCCTGTGGAGTCGTTCTGAAATTTTTTAGTGTATTCTCTCTGCTTAGGTTGAAATAATGTTTACAAGTACAAATTGACTGTCTGAGTAGAGTGCAGTGAATTTTATTCGAGTTCTTGGCTCTCTAATACCTTGTGTATTCTCCCCCTCCCATTTCAAAATTTTTTCCCCTGGTTATCTGCACCATATTATTGACACAGGACAAAGTGTCAGAGAGTTCTTGCAGTTGGCTGTACAACTCAGTTTCTTCATGTTTGGCTGCTGTAGTGCATAGAATCATAGAATATCAGGGTTGGAAGGGACCTCAGGAGATCATCTCATCCAACCCCCTGCTCAAAGCAGGACTAATCTCCAACTAAATCATCCCAGCCAGGGCTTT
Source organism: Lepidochelys olivacea (assembly GCF_965140295.1). Lineage (NCBI taxonomy): Eukaryota > Metazoa > Chordata > Testudines > Cheloniidae > Lepidochelys > Lepidochelys olivacea. Next base: position 107,542,388 of record NC_140417.1, read on the forward strand.
GTCAAGCCTGACCTTAAAAACCTCAAAGGAGGGAGATTCCACCACCTCCCTAGGTAACCCATTCCAGTGCTTCACCACCCTCCTAGTGAAAAAGTTTTTCCTAATATCCAACCTAAACCTCCCCCACTGCAACTTGAGACCATTACTCCTTGTTCTGTCATCTGGTACCACTGAGAACAGTCTAGATCCATCCTCTTTGGAACCCCCTTTCAGGTAGTTGAAAGCAGCTATCAAATCCCCCCTCATTCTTCTCTTTCGCAGACTAAACAATCCCAATTCTCTCAGCCTCTCCTCATAAGTCATGTGCTCCAGCCCCCTAATAATTTTTGTTGCCCTCTGCTGGACCCTTTCCCATTTTTCCACGTCCTCCTTGTAGTGTGGGGCCCAAAACTGGACACAGTACTCCCAGATGAGGCCTCACCAATGCCGAATAGAGGGGAATCGTTGGTCCATTGACTACTGGAGCTTCCCTTAAAGTACCAAATGTTGAGGTAGCGCAGATGTATCTTAACCTCCTCTTCCCTTGACATGTATGCCACTAGTTTCCTTCCACAGAACTGAAGTGGATATTGCCTGTCTATTGAGGATCTATTTGGGGAAGAAAACTATTAGAGCCTTCCCTGGGATAGTGCTTGGGGTGTGCTATAGACAGCCGGGATCTAATTTGGATATGGATAGAGCCCTTTTTAATGGTTTTAATAAAGTAAATACTAATGGAAACTGTGTGATCATGGGAGACTTTAACTTCCCAGTTATAGACTGGAGGACGCGTGCTAGTAATAATAATAGGGCTCAGATTTTCCTAGATGCGATAGCTGATGGATTCCTTCATCAAGAAGTTGCTGAACCGACTAGAGGGGATGCCATTTTAGATTTGGTTTTGGTGAGTAGTGAAGACCTCATAGAAGAAATGGTTGTAGGGGATAATCTTGGCTCAAGTGATCATGAGCTAATTCAGTTCAAACTGAACGGAAGGATTAACAAAAATAAATCTGCAACTAGGGTTTTTGATTTCAAAAGGGCTGACTTTCAAAAATTAAGGAAATTAGTTAGGGAAGTGGATTGGACTGAAGAATTTATGGATCTAAAGGTAGAGGAGGCCTGGGATTATTTTAAATCAAAGCTGCAGAAGCTATCGGAAGCCTGCATCCCAGGAAAGGGGAAAAAATTCATAGGCAGGAGCTGTAGACCAAGCTGGATGAGCAAGCATCTCAGAGAGGTGATTAAGAAAAAGCAGAAAGCATACAGGGAGTGGAAGAAGGGAGGGATCAGCAAGGAAAGCTACCTTATTGAGGTCAGAACATGTAGGGATAAAGTGAGACAGGCTAAAAGTCAAGTAGAGTTGGACCTTGCAAAGGGAATTAAAACCAATAGTAAAAGGTTCTAAGCCATATAAATAAGAAGAAAACAAAGAAAGAAGAAGTGGGACCGCTAAACACTGAGGATGGAGTGGAGGTCAAGGATAATCTAGGCATGGCCCAATATCTAAACAAATACTTTGCCTCAGTCTTTAATAAGACTAAAGAGGGTCTTGCCCATTAGCAAGAATTTTTAATGAATCTGTAAACTCAGGGGTTGTACCGTATGATTGGAGAATTGCTAACATAGTTCCTATTTTTAAGAAAGGGAAAAAAGGTGATCCGGGTAATTATAGGCCTGTTAGTTTGACATCTGTAGTATGCAAGGTCTTGGAAAAAATTTTGAAGGAGAAGGTAGTTAAGGACATTGAAGTCAATGGTAAATGGGACAAAATACAACATGGTTTTACAAAAGGTAGATCGTGCCAAACCAACCTGATCTCCTTCTTTGAGAAAGTAACAGATTTTTTAGACAAAGGAAACGCAGTGGATCTACTTTACCTAGATTTCAGTAAGGCATTTGATACCGTGCCACATAGGGAATTATTAGTTAAATTGGATAAGATGGGGATCAATAGAAAAATTGAAAGGTGGATAAGGAATTGGTTAAAGGGGAGACTACAACGGGTCCTACTGAAAGGTGAACTGTCAGGCTGGAGGGAGGTTACCAGTGGAGTTCCTCAAGGATCGGTTTTGGGACCAAACTTATTTAATCTTTTTATTACTGACCTTGGCACAAAAAATGGGAGTATGCTAATAAAGCTTGCGGATGATACAAAGCTGGAAGGTATTGCCAATTTAGAGAAGGACAGGGATATCCTACAGGAGGATAAGGATGACCTTGTAAACTGGAGTAATAGTAATAGGATGAAATTTAACAGTGAGAAGTGTAAGGTCATGCATTTAGGAATTAATAACAAGAATTTTAGTTATAAGCTGGGGACACATCAATTAGAAGTAACGGAGGAGGAAAAGGACCTTGGAGTATTGGTTGACCATAAGGATGACTATGAGCCGCCAATGTGATATGGCCATGAAAAAAGCTAATGCGGTCTTGGGATGCATCAGGAGAGGCATTTCCAGTAGGGATAAGGAGGTTTTAGTACTGTTATACAAGGCACTGGTGAGACCTCACCTGAAATACTGTGTGCAGTTCTGGTCTCCCATGTTTAAGAAGGATGAATTCAAACTGGAACAGGTACAGAGAAGGGCTGCTAGGATGATCCGAGGAATGGAAAACTTGTCTTATGAAAGGAGACTCAAGGAGCTTGGCTTGTTTAGCCGAACTAAAAGAAGGCTGAGGGGAGATATGATTGCTCTCTATAAATATATCAGAGGGATAAATACCGGAGAAGGAGAGGAATTATTTAAGTTCAGTACCAGTGTGGACACAAGAACAAATGGATAATAACTGGCCACCAGGAAATTTAGACTAGAAATTAGACAAAGGTTTCTAAATCAGAGGACTGAAGTTTTGGAATAGCTTTCCAAGGGAAGCAGTGGGGGCAAAAGATCTATCTGGCTTTAAGATTAAACTCGATAAGTTTATGGAGGAGATGGTATGATGGGATAACATGGTTTTGGTAATTAAATATTTATGGTAAATAGGCCCAATGGCCTGTGATGGGATATTAGATGGGGTGGGATCTGAGTTACCCAGGAAAGAATTTTCTGTAGTATCTGGCTGATGAATCTTGCCAATATGCTCAGGGTTTAGCTGATTGCCATATTTGGGGTCGGGAAGGAATTTTCCTCCAGGGCAGATTGGAAGAGGCCCTGGAGGTTTTTCGCCTTCCTCTGTAGCATGGGGCACGGGTCACTTATAGAATCATAGAATCATAGAAGGTTAGGGTTGGAAGGGACCTCAGGAGGTCATCTAGTCCAACCCCCTGCTTGAAGCAGGACCAATCCCCAATTTTTGCCCCAGATCCCTAAATGGCCCCCTCAAGGATTGAACTCACAACCCTGGGTTTAGCAGGCCAATGCTCAAACCAGGAGGATTCTCTGCTGCTTGAAGTCTTTAAACTACGATTTGAGGACTCCAGTAGCACAGATATAGGTGTGAGGTTTTTTGCAGGAGTAGTGGGTGAAATTCTGTGGCCTGCATTGTGCAGGAGGTCAGACTAGATGATCATAATGGTCCCTTCTGACCTAAATATCTATGAATATCTATGAATCTATGATCAGAAAGATCTATGCCAGATTCAGATAATATGCAATGTTTTGACATTCCTGGAGGGCAATCCATTTTTAGCTATTTCCATGGTGATATTATCATGTGTTGGACTTTCCTGGTGATGTGTTCAATCCAACCATGTTATGAGGGTACAGAAAATATTTAGAAAAAATTTACACAATTATCCTGTTTTATGTAAGCCCTTTTGAGGCTGTGCATACTTGTAATATTTGCCTTTGTTTCTCAGTTTGAAGAACTATCTTTCTCATGCTTGTCTGTCATTTGGATGTTATTATTTCAACTTTGGATAAACATTCAGCCAACTTAACTCAGTTCAGAGTCCATAAACTTGGTGTTTCTGTCATCAACAGACTGAAACCAAGGTACAATAACCACTGTAGACTAAATAATGTTATTTATTAGGCTTGAAGGGGCCATTTGTTAATCTTTCTATTGTCTTAGGATACAATGAAACACTAAATATATTGCTTTGAGAGGTCTTATACCTCACATTTATTGCCTTATGTTTTATAAGGCAGATCATGACAGTCATCAGAATGAAATGTTGAATAGTTTTTTAATCCTCCCTATTCATACTTCCCAGAGAAACATTATAGCAAAGTTTCTAAATGTTTCTGTTGTGCAAGCTGAGAACACCAAGAAAATCTAAGATGGCATTATACGTGAAAAGGAGAGAGATAATGTTAGTGGTCAGTTGAAGAGCAACCCATTAAAAGTGGAGTCAGCACTTTAAAAGTTAGAATATCTTTCCCCACCACCCTTCCATTCTTCACATTAAAATGCTGCAGGATATTGTTGGGCATTGTGTTCGGTCATGTAAACCATAGAAATATATGCACATGTTCAGCCCAGGAACAGTCATTCTTTAGGATTGCAGATATAAATAAAGTAAACATGTAAATGCAAACAAATATCAAGTACCTGAGGATTGTACAGGATCCAGGGAGGGGGAGGGGGAATATGAAAAACAAGAAGCTGTGATGAGGGAACAAATTGTTTATGAGATTAGAGAGAGCAAATAAAAGATATTTTAGATTGTGTGCTCTGAGATATTGCATCATGGATGGGATGGGGCAAGAGTGGTGGTATTAATCCCTCACTATTCAGCACTGGGAAGATGGCACTTAATATGTATAATTCTGAGTAGTGCAAAACTGGCAAGCTTTTTATAAAATGAGGGAATTCAGAGAATTGCAAAAAGAATGATAAAAGAAATGGAGAGCTTGATAAGAAGAGAGGATATAGAAGCTAAATATATATGTTTTGACAAAACTGTAACTAAAGGCTGTATAAAAAGTAATATTTGTAGCTACCAAGGAGAATGAGATTGTTTAGCATAGTCCAAGGTAGGGTATAATTTATGTCCTAGACTGTACAATATCATACCAATGCAAGCGGTGGAAGCCCCTTTGCTTGAGACATTCAAAATTAGGTTGGACTGAACAAATCAGAATATATTACAGAGAACTTCCTGTCTTGGCAGGACAAATTTACCTGACTGGTCTTTTCCCTCTCTTATTTCTGTGTTTCTGCTAAACTATTTCATAAAAAATTCACCTGGCAGTCATTGATGCTGTAATAAACTTGTAAAAGGCAAATCTGTTCCTACAGAACCTAGAATGATTACACTTTACTTAGGTAATCATACATTTTAAACCATCTTTTAGAATCCTGTTTCAGCCTCTTGTGGGCCATTCTGATTTTTCAAGCTGAAGTACTTTATTTGTAAAGGTTATTTTACCTTTTTTCCCCGGGCATAGGACTCTGGAGGACTAGAGAGAAAATTGAGTGATGTCAACTCCTCTGTAATAAAGGAAATGAGTTCTACTATGTCTGATCCCTCTCAAGAGAGAATTTTGACAGAAACAGGATTGATAGCACGTACCTCAAAACAAAAGGGAAGCAGATTGCTCCTTGCCTTCCTCACCCCCTTATTTCTGATTCCTTCTGCCTTTTACCTAATCCCACTTAACTCTTTTCTTTTAAAATTGCACAGCTGTCCTTTGGTGGAACATGCTGTTATTGAAAATTGATTGGGAAGTATTTTCTTCCTGTCTTCCAGTAACATCACATTTCATTGTTTCTTCACATTAATGTTGTGTTAATGTAGTGCTCTGAGTTGAGAAACGTGCATATTTGCATTTCAACACTTCAGTTTTAGTGCACCTAAACTCACCATCCAAAGCAAACAGAGGGTATCCTCTGACCCCCTTTTCAAATAGAGCTGGTGGTAAGGAATATTATGCAATGTTAAACTCACTTCTGACTCTTTTGGGAGGAAGAGGAAGGGAGTTATTCTTTTATTTTGAGGGAGAAAGAGCGAGATGGTTTAAAGAAAACTTGGTCTAGATCAGATTGGGGTAGGCTATGTGCTCAGCATCCCTTTCCAAATATTGCTACCTGGAGAAAAGTTCAAATCTACATCTCTCAGAACCTGTGGGATTTTTAGTGTGTATGGGAATTATTGGGGGAGCGGGATTTGTGTGTGTATTATAATATGAATTTTATGTATAATATAGATGGGGTGGTAGCACTGCTTGTTATTAAGGCTGCCCGACACCTTCCATTATAAGACCCTGTTTGGGCTAAAATTTTACAAACTGGATGACTGCCTCAGCCTGTGTACTTTTGGGGGTGGTGGGGAAGGCGTTAGTGGCAGGCCAGGAGTAGAGTTTGAAGCCAAAACAGATAATCCATTTCTGAGAAAGAGGTGAGGGAAAAATGTTTTTGTCCATGTAAAAAAAAAAAATCGTATGTTTTCTTTGAAAAACTTTTTCTGTCCTGTACTTCTGAGCAGGGATTTATAATTTGACAGGGTGTGTGGGGCCTTTCTGTCAGGGATGTCCCTTGCCATCTGTGTGAAAACTCACCCAAATCTAGACAAGTTATAAGGCTTTGAAAATTCACCCGTGCTCAATAGAGACTTAAGAGTTTACCAGCTAAATTCATTGAAGATTCCACCCTTGTTGAGCAGGATGTTCCTTGCAATTGCACCTGTAGGCTGCTGTGGGACATTCTGTGGGTCAGGGTCAAGGCATCTGAACTGAGAACAGGGAGCAGGTCTCTCCTTTGCTCTGTGACTCCCCACCACCACCACACCCAGCCAGCATGGAGGAGAAAGCTGCGTAACTTGAATGCACAGGGGACAACCACCAGACCTACAGGGCAACAACCTACAGGAAGTTGAGTCATGGGTGAATAGATGTGAAGAAGGAACCTAGGGATGAAGATGGTGGAAACAGGGACTGCAGGTTGGTGTGGAGAGGCGGGGAGGAAGAGGAGAGGGAAAACTAGGAGTTGAGGTGGTGGGGAGACTGGGTAAGTAAATGGGAGGTTCAGGGGGAGAGACTGAAATCAGATGGAGAGACTGGGACTGGGAACCAGTGGAGCAGGGGGAAGAAGAGAGAGGTGCTGGGATGCAGGGGGGACAGCCGGAACTGAGTGGGCAAAGAAATTGGACAAGAAGCCTGATAGCTGGGTTGGGGGGCGAACATGGAGACTAAATAAAGAGCCATGTGAGGGGGATTGGGACTGGGAGTCAGTGGGTGGGAGGAGCGACTGCAGGCTCATATTGGGAAGTGAGAGAGAGAAAATAAAGAGCCATGAGGAAAGAGACCTGGGAATGTCTGGACAAGGAAACTGAGATGTAATGCAGAGGGAGACTGGGACATGGAGTTCAGAGATGAGAGACCAGGACTTGCTGGGCAAGAAGATGGGGAGTGGGATGAAAAGCCTGAGGAGTGGCGACTGGGACTCTGGATGACAAGTAGAGGATGGGGATGAGGATCCAGGGAAGGGGAAGAGATGGGGACAAGAGTCTTTAATTACATGATCACCTACTTATTTTTTTCCAAAGGACCCCTACCTCATTCAGTGCACTGCTCTGGGGATAAATCAGTGTTGTGTAGCGAACAAGGCTGTTGTCCGTAGAACCTTGCCTCACTTGTTGCAGAAGTTAGAATTCGTGTAAGAACTTGAATAGTGAATGAGACAGGGGATTACAGGAAGATTAAGGCAGCTGAATGCTGCCTGGGAAAATTATATTCTATCCTTGCTTCTGACATGGGGTTCCTACATGATGCAGGACAAGTTACTTAAACCAGACTTTTCCCAGTGTTCCTCAGTCTGTGTACCTGACTTGACACTGTGCAGTGTGATTTTTCAGAAATGCTGCAACTGAAGTTAGTGCTATGTAAGTTCTCTGAAAAATCTCAAATTGGTCTCCCAAAATCAATGGATACTTTTGACCTCTGTGCCTCAGTGCCTTGTCTGTAAAACTGGGATAGTACCACTACCTCACCTCACAGGGCTGCTGTGAAGACAAATTAATTCCTGTTTGTGAAATGCTCAGATACCACAGTGATGAGCAGCATAGGAAAGCCTGTGAGGAAATTAATAATTTTGTCTTCAGAGCAAGGTTTGGATAGCATTCAGTAAATAAAGCATGTAGCCACCCACTGAATGACGAGGAGAAAACAAAATATTTAATAGTTGCTTTTTAAGTAAGCACTGTTTGTTTTGTGCACTGAATGAGGCAGGAGTCCTATGGAAAAAATGTGATCATGTGGTTATAGACTATCATAACCCATATGCACAAGGTTGCCTAATTATGGCTGCACTGGCAACCTCCTGGCATTTACTAACTTTTGAGTGCTTGACTTTGCATCCTTAATTTTCTTTTAACGTAGTTTTTGTGTGTAATATGTATATTTGTTTATAAGTGGTCCCTCCCATTCCTTTATTTTTTAATACAGAGAATTGAGATAAATGTGGGCTTTGAAATGGTATAGGTGCTATAGGTAAAGGGCAAAGATTAATATATTTTTTTCCAAGATTTCCCCCAGGTTCTTAGAATCTATGCTGGTTCTATATTTCGGAAGAGAAACTGTCATTATGGTGGAATTCTTGTCAAGAATCAAGTAGCTGTATATATGATATTATGCTCATTTCAATTCAGAGTTACCAGCAAATTGGAACCTTTAAAAATGTAGCAATTTAAACTTTCAGATTATAATGACCGAGATAGCCACTGCAATGTTTTTATTTATACATCAGTGTCTGTATGCATAATAGGGTTTTGTATTAAGTAGGCTTTTCTGTCTTTCTCTTGGCAAAATCATTTTGTTACATGAAATGTTCAACAGTCATCATGGAATAATTGAGATACAATATTTCTGCAATATCCTATTTACATTCATTTTGGGGGTATCACAAATACATTTAAAATTTGTTTTTAAGTTATAGCTCGACTGTAGTAGTGTTACCTTGAGATTTGTTGTTGTTGTGGCAAAATGTATAGATATACAATCAATACCTTCATTGAAATAAATGTTGGGTGAAACCTTCCTGCAGAAGATTTGACAGAGAGGCCATTTCAGAAAACGATCAGCGTCTCAGTGTGGCTTAATATGCAGTACTTTAATACTCTTGAGTAGGGAGTGTAGATAATTGTTGCTACTGTGCTTCAAAAGTAGAAATTTTTTCCATGATAGATTAAAATGTCTCCCTATTGGTTAATTCAGATAATGGTCATGGATTGGTGTGTGAGACAATCAAGAATATGTTTTTATGGTGAGATTTTAATGTGATTGAAGTGGAATTGAGGAACTTAAGTTTGCAGAGCAACCAAGAAAAGCTTTTGTATGTACGAGAAGCAGTTTTGCTGGATGTTAGAACAGAACTATTTTTATGGAATTACTACATCTGTATAAACTTAACTGATGGTTGGGTCATTCATGCTTGTTTAAAGCATTAATAGCTATTTTATGAATTGTACTTTCATCACAAGGAACAAATCTGCTTAGTTTGTCCTTTCATTTCTCCCCAAAAAAAGAATCAGTTCACTGTAGAAGTCCTACTCTTTTTGACCAGTTGGAAGAAATGTGTTCAGACATGTCTAATTTTCACATTCAGTTCCCATAATTAGACATGCAAATATAGTATTTGCATGTGTAAATGACTAGTTAGATGTTTAAATGACTGCTTACACATAAGGATACCTCTCTGGAATGCTCAGTTTTGTAACTGTTCACCTTTTTTACTCACAAGTACTGAAAGTTGGGCTGTATGAGTTGGATTTTCAGAAATATGGTAGGCATTGCTCTAATTCTGTTCCAAGTAAAGTCAATGAGAGCTTTATTGCTAACTTCATTGGGAGCTGAGTTAGGCCAGTGCTGAGCACTTTTGAAAATCTCACCCTGTAGTACAGATTTTTCCTAAAAAAAGTAACACTATTGTTTAACTTCTGCTTCATTCTGTATGTCTAATTTTTCTAGGTAAAATCCATTTTGCCTTTAATAAAATCATTCCATTTTATTGGAATGCACATCAATATAAAGATTTTGGAGGAAGACTAGACTAAACTAGTACTTAGTTTAACTACTGTAATGATTTGACATAACTCAGAATTTCCTTGCTTTTATAATTGTAGACTTACTACCATGGTCTAATTCATCTGAACACATTGGTAATGGTTAGTTCTCACTTAGTCTTTTCCCCTGTGCTATCCTTCCATTTCGGTTAAGAGTTATGCTGAAGTATCCATAATAAAAACAGCCTAACCATGACATATTGGGATCATGGTCAGGCATAAATCAAAAGGGTCAGTATTAAATCCATTTATATCTTGGATCTAATGTATTCGAGTCTGAGACAATGCAAACCTGGTTGTGATGAGATAATTCCTAAAGAGGTACAAATACCTTTTTCTCAGAATAAAGTCAAATAAATAGGTACATCTGGTTAACAATAATGTTTCAAATCTAGTAACTGAAATCACTTAGATGAAACAGTTCAAACTTTCACATAGTTGCCAGTCTTTGTGAATGGAAGAGGAATAAGCTTTTGTTAACGTGCCTTGGAGAGGAAAGGGACACTTGAAAATAGTTAGCAGAATATGTGTAGTGCATTAAATTATATTTCCTTCAGAGCTATGGCACCAGAAGCTGATAAAACAGCAGACAGAAATGCAGGCTTTGCAAACGCTATGGTCTGACTGCTATTTATAATAATGAAGCAACAGTCTCTTGAACATACTGATTGCTCTTAACTTTGAGTTTAAATCCAGAATTATCTTACTGACTAATGTGGTGCTGTCAGTAAGGATAATGGGATCTGTTTAATATTAAGAATATGGCTAAAGACACAGATTATCTGAAGCACTATTGATTGGCTAGCTGGGTCTTTCTGATGTCACACTCTCAACAGTTCACAGCTGGGACTTCATCTCATAAACGCACACAAAATTGGCTAATCTCATGTTCTGTGTGGGAGTGGGTGAATGTGGTTATGGAAGAGGAAGAAATGCAGCTGAAGGAGAGAAGTCACTTCAAAATGCCCCCTCCTCCAAAGTGCAAGCTGGTCCTTCCTGCAACACTTTGTGGATCTTTTGGACACACTTATCTCATTTTCTAGTGTAAAAGCTAAACTGAGAACTATTCAATAGTTCAGATTATTTTTATGAAAGAGAGCAATTTGAAAGTAGCTGTTAGGCCAGTGACTCTTTTAGTTTCTGATGATAGGAGTGTCCAAATAACTCAGGGAACCTTGAAAAAAGTGAGAGAGAGCTTAGAAAAAAATGGACTAAAAATATATTGAAAATAGTTGGGGAGATGAAGGTACATGTCAACGATTCCCTACTTTAGCTTTCTTGTAGGAACTGCCTTTCCTAGTGCAGGGATTGGCAACCTTTGGCACGCAGCCCGCCAGGGTAAGCCCCTCGCAAGCCGGGCCAGTTTGTTTACCTGCTGCGTCCACAGGTTTGACTGATCGTGGCTCCCACTGGCCACAGTTCGCCACTCCAGGCCAATGGGGGCTGCGGGAAGCGGCGCAAGCCGTAGGATGTGCTACCTTGCTCATTTGATATCTTGCTGGACTTACGCTGTCAATGTGGCTCTCCCAGCGAGCATCACTTAGTGGCTTCATGGTCAGATTTTTAACGCCTGTGAGGATCTTCCATCTGATAGTTGATGCTGAAAAAAGGATGTATATTCTTTGCAGTACTCTGAGGAGAGATACTGAATCTGACACAACCAGATTGAGGGAACGGCAGCCGCAAGGCATGAAGAAAGCTACTGGATTCAGCATAAGGATCCTTGCCTGGGAGCCACTGTTTCTTCCCTTCATGTTCACGCCATTGTCGTAGCCTTGGCCACGGCAGTCATGTAGCTTTATTTTATTTTCATTCAAAATGTTCATAAACAGTTCTGCTAGGCCTTTTCTAGTAGCGTCTTCCTCAGAGTGGAAACAGTTAGTGTTCCTTTACTTGGATACAGCCAGCATCGTCGTCAGCAAATCTTATTGTAAATTATATCTTTTCACTGTGACTAATGTCGGGTGTGCAGTCCATTATTACAGCGTAATAGTTTGCTTTGCTGTGCCGCATCAATATGTTATCAAGCACAGTCCTTGCCATAAGGTCAATCAATTCATTTTCAATTGTTTTGCAACAGTAATGGTCCATAGTTTCTTTACAAACTACTGGACGGTGCTCACACGTCGCATTGTCATATTTCCCAAGGAGCTCTACCAAACCGAGGAAATTACCATTATGTTCAGTGAACAATTTATCTGATGAGCCCCGGAAAGCCAAATTATTCTTTGCAAGAGGAAGATAATTGATATCAGATCCTTGAGCACATTCCTTCAATGCTGGATTTCTACATTAATAATGTGCTGGTTTTCTGCATCAATGCATTTATTCAGCTTGAGCCTGGACTCAACCTCCATCCATTTGGAGTACGCTGTAAAATAGCTGGGTGACTTTTCATGGGCAGCACAGTATGGGGAGGAGGTGAGCAGCCCTCAGTGGTGAAAGAACAGGTTAAGGACTATTTAGAAAAGCTGGACATGCACAAGTCCAATGGGCCGGATTCAATGTATCCGAGGGTGCTGAGGGAGTTGGCTGATGTGTTTGCAGAGCCATTGGCCACTATCTCTAAAAACTCATGGCAATCGGGGGAGGTCCTGGACAATGGGAAAAAGGCAAATATAGTGCCCATCTTTAAAAAGGGGAAGAAGGAGAATCTGGGGAACTACAGATCGGTCAGCCTCACCTCAGTCCCTGGTAAAATCATGGAGCAGGTCCTCAAGGAATCATTTGGAAGCACTAGGTAGAGAGGAAGGTGATCAGGAACAGTTAACATGGATTCACCAAGGGCAAGTTATGCCTGACCAACCTGGTTGCCTTCTTATATGAGATAACTGGCTCTGTGGATATTGGGAAAGGGGTGGACATGATATACCTTTACTTTAGCAAAGCCTTTGATACGGTCTCCCGCAGTATACTTGCCAGCAAATTAAAGAAGTATGGATTGGATGAATTGTCTATAAGGTGGATAGAAAGCTGGCTAGATCGTCAGGCTCAATGGGTAGTGATCAACGGCTCGATGTCTAGTTGGCAGACAGTATCAAGAGGAGTGCCCCAGCGTTCGGTCCTGGGGCTGGTTTTGTTCAACTTCTTCATTAATGATGCGGATGATGGGATCGATTGTACCCTCAGCAAGTTCATGGATGACACTAAGCTGGGGGGAGAGGTGGATACACTCGAGGGTAGAGATAGGGTCCAGAGTGACCTAGACAAATTGGAGGATTGGGCCAGAAGAAATCTGATGAGGTTCAACAAGGACAAGTGCAGGACAGAAGAATCCCATGCACTGCTACAGGCTGGTGGGGACTGACTGCCTAAAGCAGCAGTTCTGCAGCAAATGACCTGGGGATTACAGTGGATGAGAAGCTGGATATGAGTCAACAGTGTGCCCTTGTTGCCAAGAAGGTTAACGGCATATTGGGCTGCATTAGTAGGAGCATTGTCAGCAGATTGAGGGAAGTGATTATTCCCCTCTATTCAGCACTGGTGAGGCCACATCTGGCTGTAAGTACTGCACATCTGAAGTACTGCTTCCAGTTTTGGGGGGCCCACTATAGAAATGATGTGGACAAATTAGAGAGAGTCCCAGTGAAGGGCAACGGAAATTATTAGAGGGCTGGGGCATATGATTTATGAGGCGAGGCTGAGGGAACTGGGATTATTTAGTCCGCAGAAGAGAAAAGTGGGGTGGGGGAGGGGATTTGATAGCAGCCTTCAACTACCTGAAGGGGGGCTCCAAAGAGGATGGAGCTAGGCTGTTCTCAGTGGTGGGAGATGACAGAACAAGGAGCAGTGGGGGAGGTCTAGGTTGGATATTAGGAAAAACTATTTCACTAGGAGGGTGGTGAAGCACTGGAATGGGTTACCTAGAGAGGTGGTGGAATCTCCATCCATAGAGGTTTTTAAGGCCCAGCTTGACAAAGCACTGGCTAGGATGAGTTAGCTGGGGTTGGTCCTGCCTTGAGCAGCAGTTTGGACTAGATGACCTCCTGAGATCTCTTCCAACCATAATCTTCTGTGATTCTATGTTACTTCAGAGTCTCAAGCTAAGTTTTATGACAGAAAGCAGTCTCTGATGTACTGATTTGTGGTATGCAGTTTTCTCACTGCTGTTTCTGTCCTCATACGAGGCTGATTCTTCTTTATCATTTCTCTCCTTTTCACGTAAACTAGATTTTTTTTTGTCGTCTTTCTCCTTTCTATGTGAGCCACATTCTTCTTTATCATCACTCTCCTTTTATGCCACCAGGAAATGTGGACTTTTCTCCATCACTTTCCTCACATTTCCATTCCTCATCTTTTCATAATAGGACTTCCATCATTTTACACTTTGCTCCTCAATTTCTTCTGCACTGGGATGATTGCTACTGCCTAGAGCCCAGTCTGTGTTGTTCTGTTTCAGATATTTTCCCATCAAATTTTCCCCTTTCTGCAAACTAGATTACAATTGAGGTTTTCGCTTCCTATAGTGAGTTCCTGCCTGGAGACACCGTGCCCCTTACATAATCGTGAGGCATGGTTGACAACATTGTAAGAGGTTCAAGGAAAATGTAGTTTTTCAGAAAGTCTGGAAGGGTCCACGAGATTCTAGAAAGGTCCAGAACATTCCAGGAAGTTAGTGAAAAATGAATCCACATACGGAATACTTTTAAAACATTTTGTTTACCCTTTTGTTGCTAACAACAAAAACAGCATTCCAAGCTTGGCGACCCCCACACCCATAAATCTGGCCCTGGTCTTGAGGGGCAGGCAGCAGATGGGAGACATACTCACAACGAATTCAGAGATAGTGACTCTGCAGGAAAAAAAAGCTAAAATTACTCTGATGATACCAACTTATGTTTATTCTTTAGTCAAGCTAATTTTTTCTGCTATTAGCTACCCTATTCTATTTAAAGGTCTAGAGTTTCCACGATCTTTAGCATTGACTAACCAAATTTTCAACAACTTTCTACTGTCAGTCACTAATATATTAATAAACATTAGACAATAATTTAACTTGGCTTTCATCCTTTCTAAAGAGCAACTAGTAATGAAAGCTGTTTCCTATCCATGCAAGTTTTTAATATGTATCAGGAGTTTGACCCTTACCCTGTTGCATATAATTTGCAACAGTAAAGTGTTTATAGATCATTAGCAATTCAGAATTCAGAGATAGAGTGACTCTGCAGGAAAAAAAGCTAAAAATAAACCAAAATGATCGGGAAGTTTGGATGAGGTTTCTTTTTTATTATGTAAATTTAACAATCGACAATTCCCATGAAGGAGATGAGTTTTGGTCAATAACTATGTGCACACATTTTGCTGAGAAATTAATGTTGAGACTGAGCCTGTTTTCATTTCTAGAACTGAAATTTAATCTCTGCACTTTGAGTTAATTTAAAAATCTTAAACAGATAGATACATGTAACTTGGTGTATGTTGTTTACCTTAAATGTCTTGAGGAACCTTATCACAAACTTTTTGAAAAGCCAAGCAAATTATATGCAACAGGGTAAGGGTCAAACTCCTGATACATATTAAAAACTTGCATGGATAGGAAACAGCTTTCATTACTAGTTGCTCTTTAGAAAGGATGAAAGCCAAGTTAAATTATTGTCTAATGTTTATTAATATATTAGTGACTGACAGTAGAAAGTTGTTGAAAATTTGGTTAGTCAATGCTAAAGATCGTGGAAACTCTAGACCTTTAAATAGAATAGGGTAGCTAATAGCAGAAAAAATTAGCTTGACTAAAGAATGAACATAAGTTGGTATCATCAGAGTAATTTAAAGTATCAAATGTAAAGTGTTTATAGATCATTAGCAATATCTAAAGTACTGTTACTAACTAGGTCACATAGAAGTAATTGGTGCACCATCATTCTGTGTGTGTTTTGAAGTGCAACTTTAAAGGCTGTGTATGTTTCATAACTTGAGGAAATAAAAAGAGTGAGAAAAAACATTTATTGAATATCTTTTCTGTGTACAAGAAACAGCAATAGCTATATCAGTCTTTACATTATCCTCGGTTGCTGCTAAACCTTTCCTTGCAAAGACTAGATGACAATAATATCACAGGTTTCAGAGTAGCAGCCGTGTTAGTCTGTATCTGCAAAAAGAAAAGGAGGATAAATTTGTTAGTCTCTATGGTGCCACAAGTCCGCCTTTTCTTTTTAACGATATCACAGTTGATAAAATGTACACAAAGTACAGAAAACCTACTGCTGGGTGGAAAGGGGTTTCTCCTTGAATTTTGATTTTAAACTTCTTGAGCACAAAAAAGAGGTGTGCAAGTAACATCCCGTGTGCATAAAAAAGCAAGAGGTGCCGCGAACTGTCTCTCATGCCCTAGGAGTGTGTCTTAATACCGAAAGTGCAGTTAAACTTCCAAGAATATTGTATTCATGTCCTGGAAAATCTCGATCGCGTGGTTGTTAATATATTTTGAAGATTACATAAAAAGTACTTATTCACAGTGTGTTGTAGAGAACAAGATGTGCTAAAATAATTTAAGACTTTTTTTATTATTTGCATCCAGATTATGCTATGTGCTCTACAAATTGTCTGTTTGCAGATTAACTCCTTTTTATTCTGTAATTTACTCCAAAGGAGGTAAATTAACAAATGTGTGGTTTTATGTATGCACAGAAATATATGTGTATAAAACTAAAAACGCTACTTTACGATTAGAACTGTGTGTGGGATAGGTAGAGTTTCAATATTTTTGAAATTTCTTCTGTTCCAGAACAAGGACATAAAAAAATTAAATATTTCCAGTGAACTGAAATACTGGGAGGAAAAAAAAATTGGGGGTTTGTGCTAATCAAATGAAACTTTTTTTTTCAATTTATTCTTTACATTTTATATTATATAAAAATAAACTCAAACAAAAAATCTAAATGTTCTGTTCCAAAAATGTCAAAAATGCTTTTTTCAAACTTAGTTTCAAAATCAATTTTCATCACAAGTGGTATGTTCCTTGAAATATTTAGCTGTCGACAAAGCAACGTTTTCTGACAGAAAAATATTCTGTTGGAAAATTTCCAACCAGCTCTACTTAGAATTGAAGTTTGATTGTATATTAATATTACTGGATATTTTTTAAAAAAATTGAGCAATATATTGGGCAAGAGAGTTCTTCATTTTTTAAGTCTTTTAGGCTCACCTGTTGACACATGGAATACATAAGAGTGATTTCTGAATGTTAGAAGTACAAATGGATTCAGATGTTTAGCTCTTTCTCTGCTAGTTCTGGCTCACCTCACTGACTCAGTGTAGCACAGACCAAACACAGTTTGTGAAAACAGAGTAGCTAGAGTTACTTGTAAAGCACTCTCTTGGGGGCCAATAAAGTCTATCTTTGTTTATGTAATGAAATCAGGGAGCAAGGGTCTGCTGTAATTTTTTGCTGATGGGATTCCATTGGTATTGTCTTTCAATGAAAAGCCTGAATTTAATAAACCTTTAAGGCTGACTTACTTTTTCTCATGATGTGCTGCGTAGCCCTAATGGATTGCTGTTGATAATTTGGGCTGTTTTGTTTATGTAGTGTTAGAGCTTCTCTTTAAGCAGCTGGCTGGAAACTGAGATGAAGGCTGCCTTAATTCACTTTTAATAAAAGATCAATGGGTTTATTGTGGGAAAAATAAAATACAGATGTAAACTTTACCTGATATAAGAATTAAATGTATGTTTAACCTTTCTTTCTTGTTTGTTCAATGCTACTGGTACTTAATCCTCTTTGTTTTTGAGGCTATTATCTTTCTTTTGTGCTTTTACATTTTAAATTTGACTTAAACTGTAAAAACAAACTATGCTGATGATTTTCATCTCAAATGCTCACCAAATCCCTCAGATTTTTCAAAGTATTTAAAAAGTAATCTCCAGACTGAAGTCTCATTAAAACCTTTGCTCTTGCTCTGGGACAAAAGTTCAGAGAAGCTTCTGATGACTTTGATTTGGAAACTGTAAAACAAAAAACGGCATGGTGTGAATTGTTAATTTAAGTTTTCTTGTAAGTCTGCCAAGTTGTCTCCAGAAGTTTACAATTAATATCCAAGAATGCTTAATAATATCCTGAATGTCATATTAAAGATTTTTTTCTCTTTTTATATTAAATATAAGAAGGAAAAAAGCCCACTAGTGAAAATAAAAATAGAGCATGCCTTATTTTTGTAAAA
Organism: Lepidochelys olivacea; assembly: GCF_965140295.1. Lineage (NCBI taxonomy): Eukaryota > Metazoa > Chordata > Testudines > Cheloniidae > Lepidochelys > Lepidochelys olivacea. Next base: position 107,560,472 of record NC_140417.1, read on the forward strand.
GAAATAAGTCCGTGTTTACATGGCAGTAAATTAGCCCTCTAGAAAGAAACATCAGTCTCAGAGAAATCTTTCAGTGATGATTGTTTTCAGTATCTTATTTTTTAAAAAAACAAATCAATTGTCAAGATGTGTGCACTGATTTTTATGAAGACACTCATTTTATTTTTGGTACTTGGAAGGTATAGGATTTTAGATAAGGTTTACCGAAGTGATGTTCATCTTATCTACAGTAGAAATTAAAACAACTTCTTATGGAGTTTTTGCAAATCCCAACCCAAAATGTACTGACATTTTGTTGTCTCAACAAAACTGGTTTTTGCAAATCCCTGGAAAAGAAAATCTAGCTTTAGCAGATAAATAACTTGAGCATTGGATTTAGAATCTATGAGAAGGCAATTCCATTATACTATAATTTCCAGATCTATTAAACCCACTATTTACACATTCTTTTAAAAAGTGCAGCATCCTATTATCTGCAACATATTTTCCGCTAGGCACGCTTTCTCGATTGAGAAGATGAGTCATCAGCAGATGGCACTGGAACTCAAGTGCTTAGAGTTAGAGGTGGTCTACGAGGTGATGTAGTTTTTTCTAATGGAAGTCGTCTTATATTTAAGAATCCTCAAGATGGTCACTACCGTAACTACAGTACCATAAGAGCAAAGGATTTTAGGTCATTAGGAGAAGTAAGACAAAATTTATTTATGCCATAGGTCAAATGAAATTTTATTCTTTAATTTGAATCCAAAGATGAATCTTTTTGGGCAGTTGTTTTGGAAATCTTCAGTTACACTGCTGTGATGAACCTAAATGAGACTACCTGTGCAAAGGTTTTTTTCCTCTTGAGACAGCATGCTCATTTCTTCTGGACTTTCTGGGTATATTTTTAATATTTCCAGAACTGCTTCTTTGTGATATTGATTGTACACTTTGATATTTTTCTTAGAAAGGAAAAATGAAATCTGAGTGTTTGCCAGTGATTGTTTATGGAAAGGGTGCTAAAATACACAAATGAAACCCTGGCTAGATACTTATGTTTTCTACAGTAAAATGGGAGTGTATGAAGCATATCATATCTTCTCATTTAGCTGTTTAAATTATTTATGGTGAATCAAATTATATTGCCTGTAAGTTATTTTTTTGTTTTAAAAAAAAAAGTCTTAGGGTTATATCTAAAATACAGCGGTATTGTTCTAATGTGTTTATAAAGTGGTTGTAGACTTCCATAAAATCTCCTGCTATGTGCATTCTGTAGCTTTCCTGTAGTTTTTGAAAATTAAATTAATATAACAGAGTTATCCAAGTTACTCCGAGGAACACACACACAGCTTCTCCCTCTTGATGACATTGCAGAATTTGGATTTAGGTAGTTAGAGTGAACCACAGCATTTAAAAAAGGGAGGAAAAAAGGTGTTTGTAATGTTTGGGGATACTTGAAAACAGAGCGGAGATTACCTAAGAGGCTTGGGTACTGGTATAGTTTTCACTCTACATACATTTATATTTCAAGTGATATCCATGTGATAAACTGAGCCTACCGTGACCACCTCATCTGCACTCTATCCATCTCCAGCATGACTATTGCTAAGATTCTAAATATTTGGAGGCAGGAAACATAAAGCAACTTGCCAGAGAACCATTTGCTTCTCTTCGTTCCTCCTCCTCCCCATGTGGAATTTCCCCACGAAAATTTAATGGCTCGAGGTTCAGAACAGGCAATGTTTAGTCCTGGGACAAGGACAGGCATAAGCTCCAGTATCTCATAAATCGCCAGTTGAACAGCATATGCTCCATCCCCCCTTTCTAATATTAGAGGGCACTTGTTTCTAGCTATGGTAGATTACAGTGTAGTGTAAATTCTACATATATATTGAGATTAAGTCTAAATCTAAAAAAGATGAATATTGTAATTAATTCATAAATGTCAAACACCATAGAAGTGAGTTGGGATGATTTCACTCCTTTCTATATGCACACTTCTTTTGTCTTCGGTATTAGTAATTCAGGTCCTTTCCTGTCAAAGATCATGATGAAAACTTTCAGGTGACGACCCAGGAGAAAGTATAAAGGGCCCAACTGAATGATTCCAAGGACTGCAATATGTTTTCCTCCTCTCTGATAATATATACTCACTGAAGGATGTAAGATTTCCTATGAGTTTATATTGAAAAAATCCTTTGTGTATGTTGTAAATTTCCACCATGGTATGAGGGAATGTAGATATTTTACATCTATTAGTATGACTCACGCATATAACTTTTTTCATGCTGCAGTGAGTTTTAATGGCACAATATAAATAGAAAGCCAATATGAATTTAGAGACACAACTTCCATTTTAAAAATGAGAGTTTTAATGAGAGTTGTCAAACTAACTACTCAAGTCAACTTTGAAATTTTCTCAAATGTCTACTTTACTTTTATGTAAAGAATTGGGTTTGGGGCTATATCACTGAAATTATGAGTTCCTGGGGTTTTTTTGTTTCGAAGCTGTGATAGCTCTAAATTAGATTGCATTTTAATAGTAAATCTTATGACAAAAATGTTCCATGTGTAATGAAGGTTTGTGGATTTGCCAGGGATATAGTTAATTTTAATTTGAGGCTCCACTTTATTCCTTGAAAGTGGTGTTTTTTCACAGTTAGATATCACTATCCATTCTTAAAAATATCTTGGACTTCTGCTTTTGTACTTGTTACAGACAGTGCTTGAGGTAGCCATTTCTTTGGTCTTTCCTTTGGTTTAGAATCTGCCAGTTAATACTTGACTCTAGTTAATTTTATACCTAAAGCTTCACCTCAGAACACACAGAATTTCACAATTAATCCATGTAATTTTTCAGAGGGCTGCACATTTATTTAATTTTCAAAACTCAGAACTTTAAACTCAATATATTTTCAAACCCAGTGTAAATGCATTTTAGGGAAAATTGAGTTAAGATGAGTGACCAAGCTTTCCTTGCTTATGTAGATGAAAGTACAGTATGCAAGAGGCTGAGCAAGAGTTAAATTGCCTTATCCCATTGTTTAGGTTGGAAAACAGCTCTCAGAGATGGTTACTAAAATATCTGTCCACTCTTGACCATTTGAATCCATAAATAATTACACTTGTAATACAAACAGGTTTTTACTCAATCTAGCTGAAAAGACAAACTGGTTTCCAAATCCCCAAATTGTTTTGTTGGGGTAATGGTGACTTAAATTGTGCCATAAGTGTTACACTAACGTTTCATTCAACAGCTCTGTTTAGAAAGCATAACATTTAAGAGTGGTTTATTTAATAAAGCAATTTCTAGTCTTTGGCTTAGACGAGAATGTTCTAAAGCCATGAGGTTTAAGTTTATACTTGGAGTTGAGGAATATTGTTTTAACTTAAAGTAGAAATTTGCTTTTCGTAAAACAGCAATAGTTACAAACTGATCCTGAATGATTTTCAAATGAGAAAATCAAGGTCAGACAGAGAGTTTTTAAAGTAAATGTTTTATTGCGTGTTTTAAGCAAACACTGTATACGGAAGGCTACTCTAAATGAAAACTTCCTGGTTGTCTGTAAATGCAAAGTAATCAGTTTAAACCAACAAAAGGTATTGATTATACAGAAGCCTTAATAAAAACAACCTGCAAATTGGAGTCATTGATGGAAAGAGAGGCACTGCTAGTGAGCAGAATGAACTATCATTTGAAGTGGAAGGATGGAGTGAATGGAGCTGGGAACCGTTAGAAGGGCTTCGCTTGCTAGAATCTTCAGGAATGTAGCCTGGATGTGGTTCTGTGTAAAACTGATTAGTTCATCTTATTTTTTCAGTGATCAGTCTTAATATTGCAATTACTAGGTGGTTTTCTCATTCTAACTGTAATAAGTATGAAAGCTGCTGATCAGTACTGTAAATGGGTGGTTAGTATTTTAATTGTATGACATCAGTGTATGAATTTCTGACTTAGCATGCCTGAAGTTGAAGTAATTGGCAGGAAGCAATTAATTGACCAGATCATCTAAATATTGTCGAGAGTTTAGTAGCAGGAGAGAGGATTTATGCTTGTCTCAAAAAATTCAGAAAATTTATTTCTTCTAATTCTTCAAGATCAAATGTGCCACTGCATAAAGATTTGAGTATTCAAGTGGAAGAACAGAACACTGATTAATTTAATTCTGTGAATGAGATGGTTTCAAGGACATTGTTGTCATTGAAGTATAGCCGCAATAACAATTTAAACCCTTTTTCAGATCTTCTATCAGCTCTTTAGCGTCAACTTTTTTCAAGAGAATTTTTTGGCAGTAGAAGATGAACATCAACTGATTGCCTTTTTTATTACGCAAAATGAACCGTTTAAAGAAGTGGCTGAAACTGTTTGAGATGCAGGCTTCTGACTCTGCTACATTCAGTGTGATTTGTCATAATTCTGCTCACGAGCAGTGGGTTTCAGACCCTATGTCGCTCGAATTTGTTCTTAGTTTTTTTACTTTTCATAGCATAGCCCTTGTTTTTGTAACGTGATACATGTTTTCTGTTTGAAAACTAGTCATGTTTGATAGTGCCACCACATTTCTTGAACTGTGTATGGAGGTTCAATGGGGGGAGTGACTAAAATGAATAACAGGTCAAAGGTGGGGTTTCAAAGTAATTCGCAGCTCAAAGATCAAACTTGTTATAAACGGGGTGAATTGACTGATTAGAGTGACAAATTATTGCTGAGGTGATAATTTTCTTTAACTGCTGGGATAAGGAATATTTTAGTTGTTTTTTCATTTCTAGAAACACCTTATCTTGGGAAGATTATCCTTTTAACAAAAATTCTATCTCTGGGGCTTTCCTAATGCTACTCATGATATTCTTGGAATGACTTGTATATTGAATTAACAAAAATGTTCCATTTCTTCTTTTGTATTTTAATATTTCATTAAAGGGCGTAGAACAAATGATTCATCACTAACACAATAAAAACAGTTTGCTGCCTTAATGGTGGGTCATACTGTTCTTTTTGTGTTTCGAATGAACAACATTTCAAACAAACTGCTTTTGTAGTGCTGAATTTTTTATTGTCAGCACCAACTCAGCAAGACTGTAGGTAATAACTGAGTTTAGAGTTCAAAGAAGCAAGACTTGAGTATTCATTGTGGACACCATAAAATATATTAATATATTAATTTGAGAAACTTTTTTTTAAAAGATACCCAAGTCAAGCTTGTGTTTCTGAGATGGTGCAGAAATCACTAACAGGGTCACTTAATGTTTATGGTGAAGTTGTTTCTGGATCATTTTGTTTAGTCTTGATTAAAACCATTCCTTGCACATAGTGAACTCTGGAGTCTTTTAGCTGGCATGTTGTTATGTAACTGATATGTCTATTCTTTTTTTCATTCTTCTTCATAGGGTCAGTATAGGCCATCTGACTTATTGTGTCCAGAGACATATGTCTGGGTACCCATTGAGCAGTGTCTACCTACACTTGAGCACTCTAAGTATTGTCGCTTCAACCAGGACTTAAAAGCAGGTAGGTTTATAATAAAAGGTAGGCCAAATTGTCTAACTTATTTTGACAATATCTATCACTGTCATCATCTGCTAATAAGATTTCCATAAAGCCTTATATCTATTGTTATAAACATCGAAAAAGCACTTCCAGTAATCATAGCAAATAGAGAGCATGTCTTCAGCTGTCTATTAACAGTATGCAATTGATGAAAAGGTTTCAGTGTATAATACATTCCATAGAATATATGTAATTTAAAGTGAATATTTCCTAATGGCTTTATGTGAACATATACATTATTTATTCAGTCCATTTGATGAGCTAAATGACCAGTCTTTTCCTTCTTTAGACTTCAGTCTGATACAAATATTTAAATAAAGAGAAAGGAAAGAAGTCAGGATAAATATCTTAAGCTGAAAAGAGTACCAAAATTGAATTAAAAGAGATCTCCAAATGCGTTTATTAACAAAAAAGATTCAGTACCTGTAGGGGATTATGTGATGAATACCTCAAATAGTGACGATAAGAGGAGCATTGTGCATATGACTAATCTTGACTTCACCTTGTTTTACCTCTTAGTGTCTGGATTGCTTCTTTCACACAGTGATTCACCAGCATGTGCTGTTCTGATCAAAATCATCACAGTTTAGAATACAAAATGATAAAAAAGATTAAAAACAACATAATAGAATAAAAAAGATGTACCTCTCCTGTAGGCCAACTCAATGCTCCGGAAAGGTTCTGTAGGAGTATTATAGCACTGGATGGCGCATGCATGAGAGAGGTGGCACAAGGACAGGAAGCCAGCACTGCATGTCTTTGGGAGACCTCATTTTAAAAATAGTTTAAAATGAGGTGCTGAATACCTTTCTTTTTCACCACAAAGCTGTCTCTTCATATCCCCATGCTATGAGGTCACCGACCATTGTACCATTCAAAGATGTAAAACCATTAGAGTATGTCTACCCTACAAAATTAGGTCGATATTATAGAAGTCGATTTTTAGAAATCATTTTATTTAGTCGATTGCATATGTCCACACTAAGTGCATTAAGTCGGTGGAGTGCGTCCTCACTACCATGGCTAGCATGGACTTACGGAGCGGTGCACTGTAGGTAGCTATCCCACAGTTCCCGCAGTCTCCCCCGCCCCTTGGAATTCTGGGATAAGCTCCCAATGCCTGATGGGGCAAAAACATTGTTGCGGGTGGTTTTGGGTACATGTTGTCAGTCCCCCCTCCCTCCGTGAAAGCAACGGCAGACAATCCTTTTGCGCCTTTTTTCCACGCAGACGCCATACCGCGGCAAGCGTGCAGCCCGCTCAGCTCAGCTCAGCTCGCCGACACCGCCGCTGTTGTGTCCCGGGTGCTGCTGGCAGCAGACAGTGCAATAGGACTGCTGACTGTCATCATACACAGCTTCCGCTGCAACTCTGCTCTGCTGCTATTGTTTCAAGAGCGAATTTCTCCATGTTGTCTGTCATGGGCTCCTGGGTACATGTGTTCTCCCTCGGGAAATGTGCGCGGTGCTAACAGTCATCCTCCACCACTTCCACTACAACTCTGCTCTCCTGCTCTCATGAATCCACCTCACAGGTCCTCTCGTCATTCTCTATAAATGTCTATTCTCATGGCATCCATCGTCAGCCACCACTTCCGCTGCAACTCTGCTCACCTGCAGTCGCCATACCACGGCAAGCATGGAGCCCGCTCAGATCGCTGCGGCAGTTATGAGCATTGTAAACACCTCGTGCATTATCCTGCAGTATGTGCAGAACCAGAACCTGCAAAAGCAGGCAAGGAAGTGACAGCAGCACGGTGACGATAGTGATGAGGACATGGGCACAGACTTTTCTCAAAGCACGGGCCTTGGCAATTTGGACATCCTGGTGGCAATGGGGCAGACTCATGCTGTGGAACGCCGATTCTGGGCCTGGGAAACAAGCACAGACTGGTGGGACTGCATAGTGTTGCAGGTCTGGGATGATTCCCAGTGGCTGCGAAACTTTCGCATGCGTAAGGGCACTTTCTTGGAACTTTGTGACTTGGTTTCCCCTGCCCTGAAGTGTAAGAATACCAAGATGAGAGCAGCCCTCACAGTTCACAAGCAAGTGGTGATAGCCCTATGGAAGCTTGCAACGCCAGACAGCTACTGGTCAGTCGGGAATCAATTTGGAGTGGGCAAATCTACAGTGGGGGCTGCTGTGATCCAAGTAGCCAACGCAATCACTGAGCTGCTGCTATCAAGGGTAATGACTCTGGGAAATGTGCAGGTCATAGTGGATTGCTTTGCTGCAATGGGATTCCCTAACTGTGGTGGGGCAATAGACGGAACGCATATCCCTATCTTGGGATTGGACCACCTTGGCTGCCAGTACATAAACCGCAAAGGGTACTTTTCAGTGGTGCTGCAAGCACTGGTGGATCAGAAGGGACATTTCACCGACATCAACATGAGATGGCCGGGAAAGGTACATGACGTTTGCATCTTCAGGAGCTCTGGTCTGTTTGAACAGCTGTTGGAAGGGACTTGCTTCCCAGACCAGCAAATAACTGTTGGGGATGTTGAAATGACCATTGTTATCCTTGGGGACCCAGCCTACCCCTTAATGCTCTGACTCATGAAGCCATACACAGGCACCCTGGACAATAGTAAGGAGCTGTTCAACTATAGTCTGAGCAAGTGCAGAATGGTGGTAGAATGTGCATTTGGATGTTTAAAAGCACGCTGGCGCAGTTTACTGACTTGGTTAGATCTCAGCGAAACCAATATTCCCATTGTTATTGCTGCTTGCTGTGTGCTCCACAGTATCCTTGAGAGTAAGGGGGAGACGTTTATGATGGGGTGGAAGGTTGAGGCAAATCACCTGGCCACTGATTACGCACAGCCAGACACCAGGGCGATTAGAAGAGCACAGCAGGGCGCGCTGTGTATCAGAGAAGCTTTGAAAACCAGTTTCATGACTGGCAAGGCTATGGTGTGACAGTTCTGTTTGTTTCTCCGTAATGAAAACCCTCCCCCTTTGTTCACTCTACTTCCCTGTAAGCCAACCATCCTCCCCACTTGGATCACTGCTTGCAGAAGTGAAACGTTGTTTCAAAATCATGCATTCTTTATTAATTCATCACACAAATAGGGGGATAACTGCCAAGGTAGCCCGGGAGGGGTGGGGGAGGAGTGAAGGACAAGGCCACACTGCACTTCAAAACTTATTGAATGTCAGCCTTCTGTTGCTTGGGCAGCCTTCTGGGGTAGAGTGGTTGGGTGCCTGGAGCCCCCCCATCCCCCCGCGTTTTTTGGCATCTGGGTGAGGAGGCTATGGAACTTGGGGAGGAGGTCGGGCAGTTACACTGGGGCTGTACTGGTGGTCTGTACTCCTGCTGCCTTTCCTGCACCTCCACCAGACACCGGAGCATATCAGTTTGATCCCCAGTAGCCTCAGCATTGCTTCCTGCCTCCTCTCATCTTGCTTGTCCCTCCTGTCCTCGCGTTCATTTTCTGCTTTCTTGGACTCTGCCTTTGTTTGCCTCCACGCATTCTTTCAGTGTGGAAGGACTGCATGAGCTCAGAGAACATTTCATCGCAAGTGCGTTTTCACCTTCTTATCTGCGCTAGCCTCTGGGACGGAGATGATAGGAGGAGTGTTGAAATATTTGCAGCTGTGGGAGGAAAAAAAGGGAGAGTAGTATTTAAAAAGACACATTTTAGAGAACAATGGGTAGACTCTTTCGAGGTGAACCAAGCTGTTAACATTACATAGCACATGTGCTTTCGGTACAAGGTCTCATTTTGCCTCTTATATTGAGGGCCTGCCAGTTTGGTGTGAGAGATCTCACGCAGGGCCAGGCAACAGCATTCGGCTTGCAAGCAGCCATGGTAAGCCACAGTTTTTCGGCTTCTTCAACCTTCATAACATGTGGGAATGGTTTCAAACAGCAGCACCCTCCTTTCCCATACCAAGCACCTGTTGGGTTGGGCATTTAAAAGGAGGGGCTGCGGTTTTCGGGTAAACGTACAGCACAAACCCAACTAAACCCCTCCACATCCAATTCTCTGGGATGATCGCTCTCCTGAGGATAACACAGAGAGATAAAGAACAGATGTTGCTTGAATGCCAGCAAACTTTTGCCATGCTTTGTTACGCAATGATTACGCGCTACTGGCCTAGCGTGGTAAAGTGTCCTACCATGGAGGACGGAATAAGGCTGCCCTCCCCAGAAACCTTTTGCAAAGGCTTTGGGAGTACTTCCAGGAGAGCTTCATGGAGATGTCTCTGGAGGATTTCCGCTCCATCTCCAGACATGTTAACAGACTTTTCCAGTAGCTGTACTGGCCGCGAATGTATCCTAAGTCTTCAGGGCAAATTAATCATTAAACACTCTTGCTTTTAAACCATGTATTATATTTACAAAGGTACGCTCACCAGAGGTGCCTTCTCCAGCTTCATGGTTCAGGAGCCTGCCTTGGGAGGGTATTGGCTCCAGGGTGATAAACAGTTCCTGGCTGTCGGGGAGAACGGTTTCTCCGCTTGGCTGCTGTGCGCTATCCTCCTCCTTGTCATCTTCCTCATCCCCAAAATCCTCATCTCGGTTGCATGAGACTCCCCCCTTGCAGGTGTCCACAGAGAGGGGTGGGGTAGTGGTAGGGGCTCCCCCTAGACTTGCATGCATCTCATCATAAAAGCTGCATGTCTGGGGCTCTGACCTGGAGCGGCCATTTGCCTCTTTGGTTTTTTGGTAGGCTTGCCTGAGCTCCTTAATTTTCACACGGCATTGCTGCGGGTCCCTGTTGTAGCCTCTGTCCATCCAAGCCTCTGCACTTGGAGATTTTTGCAAATATTTTGGCATTTCATCTTCTGGAACGGAGTTCTGATAGCATGGATTCGTCTCCCCATACAACAATCAGATCCAGTACCTCCCGTTTGGTCCATGCTGGAGCTCTTTTGCAATTCTGGGACTTCATGGTCACCTGTGCTGATCAGCTTGCCATGCTGGCCAAACAGGAAATGAAATTTAAAAATTTCCAGGGCTTTTCCTGTGTACCTGGCTCGTGCATCTGAGTTGAAAGTGCTGTCCAGAGCGGTCACAATGGCGCACTCTGGAATAGCTCCCAGAGGCCAATACCATCAAATTGCATCCACACTACCCCAAATTCGACCCGGCTATGTCGATTTCAGCGCTAATCCCCTCGTCGGGGAGGAGTACAGAAATCAATTTTAAGAGCCCTTTAAGTCGACAGAAATGGCTTTGTTTTGTGGACGGGTGCAGAGTTAAACCGATCTGACGCTGCTAAATTCGACCTAAATTCGTAGTGTAGACCAGGGCTTAGAGTCCACATGGCTTGAATGTATATCTTGATGTTTGAAACTGTGCTTCCCTAATGATATCCAGTTCTTTTTTTTTCTGTGAGCATGAACAGTAATGGAATTGAATATTATTTGCCCTATTTTTCCTTCATTCTTATTTAAAATCATAAGAATATTTCCATGTACTTTAGTGTTGGGGTTTTTTAGTGTGTAGTCTACAGCTGAATAAAGAATTAGTGTTTCAATGGCAGTATATGTGCAGTGTGGGGAAGGATGGAGGACATTGTCCTTTCTCACAAGCTGTCTGGTTGACTGAAGGGGTTGCTTTGGACCTTAGAAGGAGCTACATTCAGCACTGCTCATCAGTAGGAAGATTATGGGAACACAGAGAACTTCAAGAATGGGGAGTTCTAGAGGTGGGTAATAAAGTATCTGAAAATATCTAGCTACTTAAATGCATTTAAACAAATGCAAGGAAACAAAAAAAAATATGTATTTTGTACAACTCCTGAGCTGAATTTTAACTTGAGGCAATTTGCAATGTTAATTGTCTGTAAACTCCTTAAAAGTAGAGCTCATTATGGAAACCTGGGTAGGACCTTTTGTGTGTATATAAATAATATACCCTGGCATTCATATTGCCACCAGTTATATCTTCCTGTTTCATTAGCCCCATGTCACTGTTTTGCTCCGTACAAGTAAACTGTTGCAGGGACTAAAACAGTAGCATACGGTGCGTGTTTGAAAAGTGTTGTATTAGTGCAATATGTGCACTTACAGTAGGACCTGTTAAATTAGGATATCATGGAAATGCAAACATTTATTAAGCCTCACATCATTCCAGTAAGGTAGGTGTGTAATATGCTTTGTCACCATGCAATTAGATTACGGTAACGTGCTTAATATAACAACGTGATGGACATTGAGACCACTGAAATTCAAATTTAATGCAGAATGCATCAGCCCATTTATTAAACAGGGTTTCTTCTTGGGAACACACACCACCAGTGCTCAGTGATCTCCACTGCCAATAAGATTTTTGGTGCATTTCATGGTATTGACCTTAATCTATGAATGATCTGGTGTCTGAAAGACCTCCATTCTTCCTCTCCAGTACTGCCACAGTTGTGGTCAGCAGAAGAGTGCAAAGTGCCTCTCTTGATGGTAAAAATGAAGATTGCTGGTAGGGCATTTTCCATGATAGATTTTCTGCTTTGAAATTCGCTCCTTTCCCCACCTATTGGTCCATCGGTGCCTAGATCTGTTTAACTGGGAAGCATGCTGCAAAAAAATACTTTTGCTCCTGGACATTTGGGGAGAGGGCCAAGGCTTAGAGAACGGTTATTATATTTGCCATGGTGGGGTGTATATTTTAATTATCGTTCTAATATGCTAGTGAATAGTTATATATTCTTTGACTTTCTAAAAAAAAACTAGATTTTTCTTTTTGCTGCATTATTAGTCATTCCTGATTTGTGGTACTATTGGCTAAATGATTTTATTGGATCACTCGCTGTAAACTCCTTTGCCTCCTTTTGCATTTATTTTGCTCAGTTCCTGAATTTGAAACCCAGTGGGATTTATGGAATAAGGAATAAATCTACAGCAATGGGGGGGGGTTCATATGTTACTTGGTGAAGAGGGTGTCAAATTCCAATGCTTCTCCTCCCTCAGCATACCCTGATTGCTCTAAAAGTAGATACCAGGCATGTCACACGCTGTTCAAGAGAGCCAAGCCTACTCCTTGCAGTGGACTGTCCACATTATGAAGGCTTATATAGTTGCATATATAATGGTTGCCATTGAAATGTCAAAATTTACCAAGCCACCACACCTATTGTATGGTTGTTATTGGCATATGTTGAGAGGAAGGATTCCCCTCAATGGTTAGGGCACTGACCTAGGACTCAGAAGACCTAGCTCTGCAACAGATTTTGTGTATGACTGGGCAAATCATTTAGTCTCTCTGTCACTCAGTTCCCCATCTGTAAAATAGGGATAATAGCACTTCCCTACGTCACAGGAGTGTTGATAAATACGTTAAAGATTGTGAGGCGCTCTGATACCACAATAATGAGGGCTATATAAATACCTAGACAGAAATGTTACTTTTTAAATATTTATTGCAGCTATTATGTTGGGTATTGTACAAAACACGAAAACAAAGACCGTTCCTTCTCCAACGTTTTTATAATAGAGCTACAACAATAACAAGGCGCAGTGGGGAAAAAAGGCGAGGGAACTTATTTGGAATTTTGTTTTTAAGTGCTTGTGGATATCATGAAAAAAGTAGTTTTGAGGAGGCTTTTAAATAGGGAGGATGGTGGCTTGACAAAGCAGGACTAAGTCATTGCATTCCAAAGAGAAAGCATGGAAAAATGTGCAAAGACATGAGTGGGATAAGGAAATAAATTGGTTGGGAAGCTGGCTTTGTTCCTTGCCCCAGGAAAGGAAAATGTTGTTGTACTTGCTAAATAACCAAACCAATGTAGGTTGGTGATAGTGTGGCAGTGAATAAACTAGAGACTTGGAAGATAACCCAATAAGGGTAAGGGAGCATCAGCAGCTCTGGGCTATGGAATCCTTATCATAGAAGAAACATTTGGAAATTTTAAGATGTAAAACTTTGTATCTTTATCAGTATTGAATATCTCAGTCCAGACACTATTTGAAATCAGACTTATGTCCTGTGGTTTAAGGAAATGAAAACACAGTTACATGCTGAAATATATGAGGCCTGCTGTGAGCTTACAGTCATTTGAGGTTTAAGTAGCTGCGGGCTCTAAGGAAGCTGCTCTCTACTGCAGGGCCAGTTTCCTGCAGCACACCCTCAGTACAGTCAGTAATGTGAGAGCCTATAATTCAGGGTGGATTAGACAATACTGTTCTATTTTAGATGACTGGATTTTCCATAATACTATTACCCTACCTATAGTAATTCTATTAAGAGCTCCCAATTTTTCAGTTATAGGCTTCCCTACTCTCAAATTAGCATCTAGTTTCAATAAACAGCTGAAAGAAGCTACACAACCTTTTCAGTGTCACCTTTTGGCAATAAAAAGTCACTGGAAATTCTCTTCTCCCTGTCTTCCTTAACATATATTTTTCAAGGTGAGAACATTTTGCAGACATTGATCAAGACAGGAAAAGAGCCAACACTTTTTGCCACTTTCTAAAAAGCCAAACAATTCCAATTGAATTTAGCAGTTGCAGAATAATTGGTTGGTGAGGGAAGAGTGTATTTACTGCATTTGTTAAAATCTCCTGAGCAATGTAGAACTTTTTTTAAGCTCTTCCCTCTCCCACCTCTGCAATACTGTTAAGATTTCTGAAGTTCCTGTGTCTACTATGTACTAGAAAAGTATCTTTCCTTAAATCAGCTAGAAAATACTTTTGTGAATTTTCCACATTTGCATTTGGTTTTGATTAAATGGTAAGGCATACTTTAAGAACAGAAATACCGGGATAGTATTTGCATTTCTGATTTCAGAGGATTATGCCTGTTTCACATTTTTTGTGTTTTGATATTTGGAGCATTCCGCACTCTGTTTTTGTAATGGCTTTAAACTGTACCATTCTTTCTCCTTCCTCATACTCTGCTGCTCCAGCATCTAATATCTTTCCCTGCAGCAGCAGACTGAAGAAAGAGAGAAGGAAGGAGATGGGATAAACTCCTCCAGTTATTACACAACAAAGTGATGAAACCAAAGGAGAGTCTAACATAGATAATATAAACAAAATATAGGTGCTAATCAAACAATTTCTTAAGCCTGAAAGAATTTTAAAGTCTCTAATTATTTGGAACTGTGATTTGGGCTAGTTTTCAGGGTGGAAATCAGTTGGTGCCTCACAGCTGCATCAGGTTGGACTCATTACTGATTCTGGTCAACATAATAGGGTTCAATGCACTTTATTTAACAAACAAAACAAAAAAATGCTTCCAGTCTTACAGAAATAGTCCTATCGTGTGCCAGCAAACCCTTAAAACTGATTTTAGAGTATATTAGCATGTTGAAAACCTCTAGATATGTAGTTTTTAATGTACGATATGAAACAGTTGAAAAATAACTGGGTTCATCAAAAATTGTTAGTGTTTTTATAATTACTAGTTAAACTTCAGATTTTAGTGCATACAAGCTGTGCTTTGCTAAAATATTCTTTCTTTTTATAAGTGGTAGTGAATTCAGTGATAAATAAGATTTCTGTTTGCTGTCTTTGCATAGGTGTTTTAAGGAATTGTGGTAGGTTTAAACCTTCAGCATCTTCAATTCCTCATACTTCTGTGAGGAGGTATGTTAGGATCCTGATAGAAATCATTTAGGCAACACCAAGTATCTTCACATAAATAGGATTTGACTAATTAAATGTAAATAGACAGGAAACTAACAGAACAATGAAACGTACTGATAGTTTTTTGGTTTTTTAATAAAGGGAGGTTTGGAGAGTGAGATTCTTCTGAACTGTTTTCTCTGTGGTGTACAGATCATGAGTTCTTATCCCTCGAAATACTCTGCCTTAACTGAGCAGCCTATTGCAGACCAAGGGTCTACTGTATATTGAAACTAAACTCTTTTTAAATGCTTTTTTTGCCTCTGTCTTCACTAACAAGGACAGCTTCCAGACTGCTGCGCTGGGCATCACAACATGGGGAGTAGGTGGCTAGCCCTCTGTGGAGAAAGAGGTGGTTAGGGACTATTTAGAAAAGCTGGACGTGCAAAAATCCATGGGGCCGGACGAGTTGCATCCGAGAGTGCTAAAGGAATTGGCGGCTGTGATTGCAGAGCCATTGGCCATTATCTTTGAAAACTCGTGGCGAACGGGGGAAGTCCCAGATGACTGGAAAAAGGCTAATGTAGTGCCAATCTTTAAAAAAGGGAAGAAGGAGGATCCTGGGAACTACAGGCCAGTCAGCCTCACCTCAGTCCCCAGAAAAATCATGGAGCAGGTCCTCAAGGAATCAATCCTGAAGCACTTACATGAGAGGAAAGTGATCAGGAACAGTCAGCATGGATTCACCAAGAGAAGGTCATGCCTGACTAATCTAATCGCCTTCTATGATGAGATTACTGGTTCTGTGAATGAAGGGAAAGCAGTGGATATATTGTTTCTTGACTAGCAAAGCTTTTGACACGGTCTCCCACAGTATTCTTGTCAGCAAGTTAAAGAAGTACGGGCTGGATGAATACACTATAAGGTGGGTAGAGAGTTGGCTAGATTGTCGGGCTCAACGGGTAGTGATCAATGGCTCCATGTCTAGTTGGCAGCCGGTGTCAAGTAGAGTGCCCCAGGGGTCGGTCCTGGGGCCGTTTTTGTTCAATATCTTCATAAATGATCTGGAGGATGGTGTGGATTGCACTCTCAGCAAATTTGCGGATGATATTAAACTGGGAGGAGTGGTTGATACGCTGGAGGGCAGGGATATAGGGTACAGAGGGACCTAGACAAATTGGAGGATTGGGCCAAAAGAAATCTGATGAGGTTCAATAAGGATAAGTGCAGGGTCCTGCACTTAGGACGGAAGAACCCTATTCACAGCTACAGACTAGGGACCGAATGGCTAGGCAGCAGTTCTGCGGAAAAGGACCTAGGGGTGACAGTGGACGAGAAGCTGGATATGAGTCAGCAGTGTGCCCTTGTTGCCAAGAAGGCCAATGGCATTTTGGGATGTATAAGTAGGGGCATAGCGAGCAGATCGAGGGACGTGATCGTTCCCCTCTATTCGACATTGGTGAGGCCTCATCTGGAGTAGTGTGTCCGGTTTTGGGCCCCACACTACAAGAAGGATGTGGATAAATTGGAGAGAGTCCAGCAAAGGGCAACAAAAATGATTAGGGGTCTGGAACACATGACTTATGAGGAGAGGCTGAGGGAACTGGGATTGTTTAGTCTGCAGAAGAGAAGAATGAGAGGGGATTTGATAGCTGCTTTCAACTACCTGAGAGGTGGTTCCAGAGAGGATGGTTCTAGACTATTCTCGGTGGTAGAAGAGGACAGGACAAGGAGTAATGGTCTCAAGTTGCAGTGGGGGAGGTTTAGGTTGGATATTAGGAAAAACTTTTTCACTAAGAGGGTGGTGAAACACTGGAATGCGTTACCTAGGGAGGTGGTAGAATCTCCTTCCTTAGAAGTTTTTAAGGTCAAGCTTGACAAAGCCCTGGCTGGGATGATTTAATTGGGGATGGGTCCTGCTTTGAGCAGGGGGTTGGACTAGATGACCTCCTGAGGTCCCTTCTATGATTCTCAGTAGCAATACAGAATGCCTCTAAAGATGTGCTTTGTCATCTATTGTCATTAAAAATAGTCAGCTTCTTCACTAAAACTGTCCCCGGGAGCTTTAATAGACATTGTGTTGAGTATTCTGCAAAAGTCAAAAATAAGGACAGATTCCTGTCCAAAGTTGTGAGGATAAATACATATAAGTACCTAAAACAGATAGAACAAATGAGGATAAAACAAAATATTGAATAGCTGTCCATTAAAGTGAGCACTGTCTATCCTGTGCACTCAATGAGGCAGAGGTCCTGTGGAAGAAAGTGAGTATGATCATGTAATTAAAAATTGTATCATAATTAGGGCTCCATGTCTGTTGCAGAAGTCACTTCTGCAGCGGCCAGTGTGGCTGACCCCAGGGCTGCCCAGCAGCTGGCTCCGGGAACAGCCACTCAGGCGGCCCCCCAGGCAGCCCCACTGGTCACTTCTGGAGTGGCCCTTGGGCCAGCCGCATCGGCCGCTACTTGGGCTGCTCCAGGCAGCTGGTGCCGCTGGCCCCGCCTCCCCAGCAGTGCCCCCCCCCATCCTCCCTCCAAACAGCAGTCCCCCAGCCCCTCCCCAGCAGTATTCCCGGGGGCAGCCAGAGCAGCCACTGCTCAGCGGTCCCCAACAGCTAATGCTGTTGACTTCCCCCACCACAAGATTTAGTCAGGGTTATTTATAGTAAAAGTCATGGACAGTTATTGCCTTTGACCTGTCCATGACTTTTACTATAAATACCCATGACTAAATCATAGCCTTAATCATAATATATATTCACAAAGGGGACTGAATTAAGATTTCACAGGTAACCTTGAATCTGATATTTCCTAACTTTTCACTGCTTGATTATGCAACCTTAAAAATGTTCTTTTAATTTTGAGTATAATATAGTGTATATTTACTGTAACATAAGTAATTGAACAACTTATTTGTGTTGCCCTTGTTGACATTGTGAAAATGTACCAAAACGGAATTATTTTAAAAAAGGAAATTCTGATGGGTTCGGTCACCCCCTTGCAACTGTCACCTGATGTGCTGAAATTACCTCTGAGCCCGTTTTCCCTGCCAGCTTGGGACTTCCAGAACCCTATCTTGTTGAACCAGACACGCTAGCCTGCTGCAACACAGACCCAGGGTCTGGTCCACGCCCCCAAAGCTGCAGACTTAGGTAACCTGCTGAGCTGTTTTCAGCTATCTCCAGGCACCCAGTTTCCAATAGGGTCCACAACTCCAAATAAATCCGTTTTTACTCTATATAAAGCTTATACGGGGTGAATTCATAAATTGTCCGCCCTCTATAACAAAGATAAAGAGAGATGCACAGCTGTTTGTTCCCCCCAGCTATTAATCACTTACACTGGGTTTATTAATAAACAAATGAGATGGTATGATGGGATAACATGGTTTTGGTAATTAAATATTCATGGTAAATAGGCCCAATAGACTGTGATGGGTTTTTAGATGGGGTAAGATCCAAGTTACCCGGGAAAGAATTTTCTGTAGTATCTGGCTGATGAATCTTGCCCATATGCTCAGGGTTTAGCTGATCGCCATATTTGGGGTCGGGAAGGAATTTTCCTCCAGGGCAGATTGGAAGGCCCTGGAGGTTTTTCGCCTTCCTCTGTAGCATGGGGCACGGGTCACTTGCTGGAGGATTCTCTGCTCCTTGAGGTCTTCAAACTACAATTTGAGGACTTCAATAGCACAGATATAGGTGTGAGGTCTTTTTTAGGAGTGGTGGGTGAAATTCTGTGGCCTGCATTGTGCAGGAGGTCAGACTAGATGATCATAATGGTCCCTTCTGGCCTAAATATCTATGAATCTATGAAAAAAGTGATTTTATTAAGTATAAAAAGCAGGATTTAAGTGGTTTCAAGTAATAACAACCAGAACAAAGTAAGTCACCAAGCAAAATAAAGCAAAAACGCGCAAGTCTAAGAAACTGATTACAGGTCACAGACTTCTTTCACAGACTAGACTCCTTCCTAGTCTGAGCCCAATCCTTTCCCCTGGTACAGTCCTTGCTAGTTTCAGCAGACATCTCATGTGGTAAGCAGGGGTTTTCTCATGACTGGGAGCCTCTTTTGTCCTACTCCACCCCCTTTTATAGCTTTGGCACAAGGTTGGAATCTTTTGTCTCTCTGGGTCCCCATCCCTCCTCCTAAATGAAAAAGTACCAGATTTAAGATGGATTTCATTATCAGGTGACATGGTCACATGTCACTGTAAAACCCCTAGTCTCCATACCCCATTGGTATGGAGCATTGAAGTCCAGAGTCAGTAAAGCTTAATGCAGGGCTGTCATAATTTGGGAATAAAGAACAGGAAGTCATGTCTCTGTCTGTCGGTCTGCATCCATTTTCCTTCCACAAAGAGGCCATTGGAGGAAAATGAATATAGAAAATTTCATCCAGTATTAGCCAGCACTAAGCAGATGGAATTGACGGTGAAAAGGGTAAATAAGATTACTTATCACTTGTCTATTAGGTTGGTTGTGTTTCTAATTTAAAGCAGAAATACGCAGCTGTAAAGTCTTTTCAGCTTCAAACCTCAGAGTAAGAAAATCAGTCTGTGAGTGCACTCATCCAGTAGAACCAATTTAATAACCTTAATAACAAAATAGATATGAAATCAGGAGAATATTGGCACTTTATTTTTGTATTATTAGCAAGGTTGGAGAAAAATAGAATTATGGCTTGCACTTCTTATTAAAACAGGTGCAGATGGATAATGCTAGTTTTTGGTACAAAGAAAGCATTTAACTGGAACTCCAACTTTTGATGATCTAAAAGTAGATGTTGAGCATATATTTTGCTATTTAATTAATTCACACCACTTGCCCTCACAAGTCATCTGTGTCTGGCACACTTACATAGTCAATTCTCTGTGCAACTGGGAAAATGGAGATTTCAGTTGATATGCTGTATTATTATATACTGGCACGTTTGAAGTATTTGATTATATTGTACAGAAAAAAGAAGAAAAAAACCTGGGTTAACTGGCACACTAAAATGCCAGCAATATTTCAATCCTGTGAATCCCCTTATTCACCTCAAGAATATGCTCCCTGAGGCTTAATAAGGTTTTCTTTAGTAAAAAAACAAAACTGCTAAATACCCACAGACTTGGACATTACATGAGTTGTTACAAATAGGTCTGCTCATTTTACAAGCATGTTCATTTGCATAGTGCTTTTAGTGTTTCACTAGAGAAACTAGTATGTAGTGACTGTTTTTGTAACTTTGTGTTTGTTTGAAACGCACTTCACTTTACATAAAATTTAGGTAGTAATCCTCTGTTTATACTTTTCTAAACGGGGTAAATTTCAAACTTCATATAAAAGTAGTGATGGTAGTAATATAGCATCATTTAAAGTAATTTTGTATTTTGTAGCCATCATAGTGTAGAATGTGCATATTTGCTTATTGATCATATTAAGTACAGGAATTGCAATCAAATTTAGTGCTGTATTTTTAGTGGACTGAATTTGGCCTCCCTTTCTGCAAGAGCAAATTATGTTCACGTTTTTGCACCAAGAAAATGAACTACAGGTGCAAATTTAGCATGCTTCTGAAAGTTTGTCTTAGCATGGATAGTTGGTAAATACAGCACTGTTGTTTCTGAATCTATCCAAATGGATTTATGTGAAATACAAACCAAACATAAACTTCAGTGTTTTTAACATTCCTCCTGCATGATCTGCAGTGTCAAACTGATCATAATTTAGGTGTTTTCAACAGTATCACATGCACCTTCTTGGGAAAAAAATAGATGTAAAATAAATCTATTCAAAACAGAGTAATTGCCTTTTAAAAACTCAACTTGTCTAAAAATTATCACACAGTAGTATCAGAAATTACCGCATTTTCCTCCTTAGGAGGTAGCTGTAAAGGAGGTTTGCAAATGTTAGCTTTTTAATAATATCTCTTGTACATACATCAGCCTGGGACAAATATGAAATAAGTACATTTTCCTATAAATGAAAGAGAACTGACTATTGTTTTTGTAGTACAGTAAAAGCTTTGTTATCTGGCATGGTGGGGGAATGAAATACCCATTTTCAAAGCATTAGAATACAATAACATGAATAAAGTATAAACTACAGTACACGGGTATTCACCAATCTAGTAGTAGTACTGCACTGCAAAGTGGTTGGTTTTTTGACGCATTTAGGTGTATACAGGTAAAGTTTTCTATACAGTAGGTTATCTTATGATACTACATATCACTATGGGCAGCGCATGGCATAAACCCAGATCACTATAAATACACTTAACACAAAAGGTATACTGAACATAATTTAATCTTTCTTTGATGATTCAGAAGGCACTTCAGGATCTTGCAGTGTCTCAGGGTCATCATTATCAACATCAATGATCATTGTAGTTGTAGAAGGTGTAGGAGATTGGGCTGAATCTGTAATGACACTATGACATACCCTGGAAGCTGCTTTTTTTGAATAAATCCCTGGTATGAGCTTGCTTACTTGTCTTCTGCCTCTTTTGCATAAAAGTAGAGTGCAGAATGTTCAATTGCATAACCTCCTGGCGGTATACTAGTCCCGGTTACTAGATTGAAGATTTGTATTGGGAGATATCAGAAATGCCAGTTAATAGAGCTTTCTGGATGATAAAGTGCTGGATAACACAGCTTTTACTGTACTTGTGATCTTGACAATCAAAGATCAATTCCTTGCTCTGCCAGAGACTTCCTGTGTGATCTTGGGCAAGTCACTTAGCCTTTCTGTGTCCATCTGTAAAATAGGGATAATAGTATTCCCTGCCTCTCAGAGGTTGTGAGGATAAATATATTAAATATTGTGAGGTGCTCAGACACTATAGTGATTGGGGCCATATAACTATCATAGAAAGCTTTACAGCAAATGTGCAGAATTGTGAAGTCCTTGTCAGTCTTATTTATGGGGATACTACTGCTATATTTCAGAGTAACAGCCGTGTTAGTCTGTGTTCGCAAAAAGAAAAGGAGTACTTGTGGCACCTTAGAGACTAATCAATTTATTTGAGCATGAGCTTTCGTGAGCTACAGCTCACTTCATCGGATGCATGACATCCGATGAAGTGAGCTGTAGCTCACGAAAGCTCATGCTCAAATAAATTGGTTAGTCTCTAAGGTGCCACAAGTACTCCTTTTCTTTTTACTGCTATATTATAATACATCTGGTATTTACCATGTGTTTTAAAAATAAAGTGACTTCTGATTCCTTTGGGTACTTCAGAGGGCTTGGAGTGGGAAAGGGCATTATTACATTCTAGTAGATTGTGAAACATATCTTTGTTTTTCTTAATTTAAAAACTGCAAAAGGGCTAAACTTTCTTTCTCTAAACACAGCCAAATGTGGTCGGCTCCAGTTGTATAACCAGCAAGGGAAGACCTGTATCAATTACTCCTATCAAGTCTTTTAGAATTTTGCATCTCAGTAGTTCATGTCTGTTTCTAATTAAGTTTATAAACACTTGAAACCAATCTGGAGTGAGTATTTCTAAATCCAGCCTGATCCTTGATCACAAAAGGTATTTAAACAGTGAAGATTGTGCTAATGAGCTGTAGCCAAGCAAATTTGTTAACTCTCTTCTTAGTATGTGAAGAAGGGGAGGGGGGGAAAAAAAGCTAACATCCAAATGAAATGGAAATGATCACTCTTGGATTTTCCATCACATGACTTAAGTTTTTAGAATTAGAACGATCACACCATAAAATCATTTTCTTGAACCTTAAATGTTCCAGTGTTTCTTAAAGGCAGGAAAGATAATTTAATCAATTTTAGTTAGCTTTATTGAGCTACTTTTTCAACCATCAGTGACTACGGACAAAAGTTTAAACTGTGCAATTTGTAGGAAGGTCACAAAAATTAACCCTCATAAGTTAAATTTGTGAACCTTTTGTATGTTAATATATACAAATGTTATGCACTTTTAAGCAAAATGTTCACCTCTTGAAAAGTTGGAAATGCTTTCAAGATGTTCCTCAAAATAACATAACATATATTTGTTTTTATCAAGACTATTTTATCAAGCATATAGTAGTTGCACAGGTGACAGCTGTGTTCATTTTTATATTTCTCCAGATAATTTGTCTTGGAACTTTCCCATAAAAATTGGAAAGATTAGGAATGAGTCCACATATCAATTAGATTTTTATCCAGGTTTATATAGCCTAGGAAATGTACCTGTACTGTGTTCACTTTGACCTTACATTTCCTTATAGTTTTTTGCAGGACTAAATAAACAAGGTATTCGTATGATTGCAAAAAATCTCTTCTTGGAACTGTCCCTTGGAATTTCAGATGTACTTTTCAACATTTATTCTTTTGATATTTCTTATATATTTTGTGCTAAACTATTTTGTAGTGTTCATGTAAACTGTTAAACAATTGCCACATATCACCCAAAGGCTATTTTAGGTGTGCTTGATGTGATTCTTATGTATGGTTTATATATTAATTAAAGGGCAAGATGCTGTGAGGTTCTGAACACCTCTCAGAATGGGCACCTTAGTTTGGTAAGTATTTTAGGGTCATTTAACTCAAGATACACTATAAATGTTAAGATAGTCATTTGGAAGTATTGAAATCCAGCTTGATCCTTGAACGTCATCGGTTCTGCAACAATAGTTTCCAGAACAATTAATTTTAAAGAAGAAATGTATTGGTTCAAAATATGACTACATAAAAATCCTTTCCTTCTCTAAGCTATTGCGTGTGATCATCTGCTGTAGGGAGGTAGACCATTAATACTATGAATCCATTATTAATGCTTGTTTGGTTTTTGTCCATATTCCTTCTGCTACTAGTATTTCAAATTTGTGTGTTCAGTTTACTGACCTTCTAAGTGTAGCTGCCTTCTGGTGCATATAGACGATGCATAGAACTCCACTGGACCCCAACCACGGCTCTTTGTATTCCTGTGGAATGTATAAAATAATTGGCAATCCTCATCTAAATTACCTTCAGAGAGATTGTGTAGCACCCACTTTTTCTTATTTAAATATTTTCAGTTATCCATAAACCATATTTTAACAACCAGTGCAAGAGTATTCAAAGAAGCCTCGTGAATATAATAAGTTTTGGAGTTCCTGGATAAAGACAACTTTGTGAATTGTGATGGCAAAAACCATAACTTTTCCAAAAGCGAAATGCTTGATATTTTTGAAGTTGTATGGGTTTTGTTCAAACTTTGCTTGAAAAATAAAAATCTTCTGGCAAAATATTTATGGAAAATATTGAAAGGAAGGATAAGTTTGGGAACTACATGTCAAAACCTACCTTACCATGGTAAATGTCCTATTTGTAATTTCATCTCCAAATCTATGATAAAATAGCATTTCCGTGTTAGTATTGAGGCAAGTCTACTACATGTGTAACTTCATTGTGTGACTAAAACTTTTCCTCACTTGTCAATATCAAGAAATCAGGAAAAGGATTGTTAAAATTCGTGAAACCATTTTTCATGCTTGTAAATTGTTCAGAAAAAATGGACAAAATTCTAAAAATAGTTGATGGGATAAGGTGGACAATTCAGGCTGAATTGTTTCATGTAGAGGATAACCAACATATGGAATTAGTTACCAAACACGATAAAAGTTAAAAGTATAATTGAGCCCAGATATACAGCAGATGCTGTTAGTGGCTCCAGGGATATGTGCTGGGCCTGAGTCCCCTTCCCACCGAACCAAGAAGAAGCCACTGGGGGACACTGGGTTCCAGCCAGCACTACCAGCTACCACAGCTAACTCTTCAAGGGAAGACCTTTTTGTAAGGCCTTCACAGCTTCAGAACATGTTTACTCTTCCTCTGCTGTCATGATATCATCCACTCTAATCATGTGGACTTTTTTTAGACCATAATTGATGCCATATTTTACTTATTTTTTCCAATAATTGATTGATCTAATGTGATTTATGTAGCCAATTTGCTACTGCCAATCCAGTCAAACTTTGCCTCTTTCACAACGACATCTGCATTCATCTTTGTGGTTTTCAAATTTATCCATTCCTCTCTCCCTCCTCTTTGCCTGGCTCATTCCTATCTCTTCATTCTTTACCCCAATGAGCACTTTCCTTTCCCCAGCTTCTCTGCAGATGCTCCTACCTTCTTTAATCCATTTATCTCCTTCATCATTTCCACCACCACATAATTCAAAGCTACCAGAGCTTATCAACCACGTCCCCCCAGCAATCATACTATGTTCATAGCTTAGCAAAGCAAATGCAACAACTTGTAACTCTTGTCCTCCATGCTTTCTTCCATTCCATTGTTTTATTACTGTATGTCAAAATTTTGGTCTCAGTATTACAAATTGCAGTGTCCCCAAGTGTCACTGAAACCTACAGCTGGTGGGGGCTCTTGTAAGGTCAGGGACTATGGGCCAGATTGGTTCACTTCATTATAGTACTGCTTCAATTTACACCGGTTGAGAATATGGTCCTGTGTCTTTTATTTGTCCGAAAAGTGCGTGCCATACTTTAGATACTGTATAAATATAATAAAAACATATTATTTCTGAAAAAAGAGGAGTTTGTAAGGATATGGCCAAAAAAAAAAAACCCAAGTTGATGAGACTAAAGTAAATCAGAAAAAGACAGGTGTGCTGTACTGGATTACTTTTCTCTTGAGTTAAATTTTTTGGTTTTAATTATTTAAGTATTTCTTGCATCAGACCCAGAATACAAAGAAAACATTATTTAGGACCTCAGTTCCTTAAAATTCAGGATAGTCATCCACAATTTTAGGGATATTATTTCGAATATCCACAGTATATTCCTTTAATTTGTTTTTAATTTGAAATGGCTGAGGAGTAGTCACTAAGCCTTGGGTATCAAACATCTAAAATTTATTTAAGCTTAAAAATAAAAGCTTTTACCCCATCATAAGTATAAATTAGTTTTGAAATCCTAGATGTTGAAGGATCTCACAAACCATCTGGAGGGACGTTCAAACTCAGACTTTTTGGAAGCAGGCATGACATTATATTTGTGCACTACTTATGGCAACATAAATTAAACTGGCAGATTAGAATGATTTTGCCATATTGAAAATTACTGTTTACACCAGAGAGAGATTTTTTGGATCTTGACTTGGTTTCTGTTATCTTTGTCTTCACAAAAAGTTAAGGGCTTTAATTAATGGCTAAAGTTTTTTTTTTCTAGTTAGTATTTCTTCTGTACTGCAGTCATTTTAAAATATTTCCTTAGGCAAAATGTGTTCAGAAAAGTAAAGTGAGCATTCAGTATTTATCACAGACGTCCAGTGTGCTAGCTGGTTTTAAAACTTGTATGTCTTCAAGCTCATGTAGTTTTCTGCATTTGTTTATTTGAGCAAACTGTTTTGACCAGAGAAGTTCTCCCTAATGAAATCCTCAGTCTGAGTTCCCTGCCATGCCTCATGACACCTACCCATAATTCAACCATCTAGCTGTTAGGTATGCACACAGAGCTAATGAGCCAACTGAATTTACAAAAAGAAAAGGAGTACTTGTGGCACCTTAAAGACTAACCAATTTATTTGAGCATAAGCTTTCGTGAGCTACAGCTCACTTCATTGGATGCATACTGTGGAAAGTTTAGAAGATCTAATTATATACACACAAAGCATGAAAAAATACTTCCTGCCACCCCACTCTCCTGCTGGTAATAGCTTATCTAAAGTGATCACTCTCCTTACAATGTGTATGATAATCAAGTTGGGCCATTTCCAGCACAAATCCAGGTTTTCTCACCCCCCCCCCCCCCACACACACACACAAACAAACTCACTCTCCTGCTGGTAATAGCTTATCTAAAGTGACCACTCTCCTTACAATGTGTATGATAATCAAGGTGGGCCATTTCCAGCACAAATCCAGGGTTTAACAAGAACATCTGGAGGGAGGGGGGGGGTAGGAAAAAACAAAGGGAAATAGGCTACCTTGCATAATGACTAAGCCACTCCCAGTCTCTATTCAAGCCTAAGTTAATTGTATCCAATTTGCAAATGAATTCCAATTCAGCAGTTTCTCGCTGGAGTCTGGATTTGAAGTTTTTTTGTTGTAAAATAGCGACTTTCATGTCTGTAATCGCGTGACCAGAGAGATTGAAGTGTTCTCCGACTGGTTTATGAATGTTATAATTCTTGACATCTGATTTGTGTCCATTTACTCTTTTACATAGAGACTGTCCAGTTTGACCAATGTACATGGCAGAGGGGCATTGCTGGCACATGATGGCATATATCACATTGGTGGCTGTGCAGGTGAATGAGCCTCTGATAGTGTGGCTGATGTTATTAGGCCCTGTGATGGTGTCCCCTGAATAGATATGTGGACACAGTTGGCAACGGGCTTTGTTGCAAGGATAGGTTCCTGGGTTAGTGGTTCTGTTGTGTGGTATGTGGTTGCTGGTGAGTATTTGCTTCAGGTTGGGGGGCTGTCTGTAAGCAAGGACTGGCCTGTCTCCCAAGATTTGTGAGAGTGTTGGGTCATCCTTCAGGATAGGTTGTAGATCCTTAATAATGCATTGGAGGGGTTTTAGTTGGGGGCTGAAGGTGACGGCTAGTGGCGTTCTGTTATTTTCTTTGTTAGGCCTGTCCTGTAGTAGGTGACTTCTGGAACTCTTCTGGCTCTATCAATCTGTTTCTTCACTTCCGCAGGTGGGTATTGTAGTTGTAAGAATTCTTGATAGAGATCTTGTAGGTGTCTGTCTCTGTCTGAGGGGTTGGAGCAAATGCGGTTGTATCACAGAGCTTGGCTGTAGACGATGGATCGTGTGGTGTGGTCAGGGTGAAAGCTGGAGGCATATAGGTAGGAATAGCGGTCAGTAGGTTTCCAGTATAGGGTGGTGTTTATGTGACCATCGTTTATTAGCACTGTAGTGTCCAGGAAGTGGATCTCTTGTGTGGACTGGACCAGGCTGAGATTGATGGTGGGATGGAAATTGTTGAAATCATGGTGGAATTCCTCAAGGGCTTCTTTTCCATGGGTCCAGATGATGAAGATGTCATCAATATAGCGCAAGTAGAATAGGGGCGTTAGGGGACGAGAGCTGAGGAAGCGTTGTTCTAAATCAGCCATAAAAATGTTGGCATACTGTGGGGCCATGCGGGTACCCATAGCAGTGCCGCTGATCTGAAGGTATACATTGTCCCCAAATGTAAAATAGTTATGGGTAAGGACAAAGTCACAAAGTTCAGCCACCAGGTTAGCCGTGACATTATCGGGGATAGTGTTCTTGACGGCTTGTAGTCCATCTTCGTGTGGAATGTTGGTGTAGAGGGCTTCTACATCCATAGTGGCCAGGATGGTGTTATCAGGAAGATCACCGATGGATTGTAGTTTCCTCAGGAAGTCAGTGGTGTCTTGAAGGTAGCTGGGAGTGCTGGTAGCGTAGGGCCTGAGGAGGGAGTCTACATAGCCAGACAATCCTGCTGTCAGGGTGCCACTGCCTGAGATGATGGGGCGCCCAGGATTTCCAGGTTTATGGATCTTGAGTTTGGGGGTGGGGGGGTGGGGGGGGTGAGAAAACCTGGATTTGTGTTGGAAATGGCCCACCTTGATTATCATACACATTGTAAGGAGAGTGATCACTTTAGATAAGCTATTACCAGCAGGAGAGTGGGGTGGGAGGAAGTATTTTTTCATGCGTTGTGTGTATATAATAAGATCTTCTAAACTTTCCACGGTATGCATCCGATGAAGTGAGCTGTAGCTCACGAAAGCTTATGCTCAAATAAATTGGTTAGTCTCTAAGGTGCCACAAGTACTCCTTTTCTTTTTGTGAATACAAACTAACACGGCTGTTACTCTGAAATCTGAATTTACAAAAGGCATCACCTCTATAGCTGAAGTTTCTTACCTTTCTACCACCTCAGGCAGTCTTGGAACCATTTCCTCATCTACTGCAGTTAGTTTATTTGGCCAAACTTCTTTTGTTGCTCTTCGTTGAAATTTACTTACATAAAATTAATTTTAAGTTACATTTCATCTTGGTATAGGATCCAGTCAAGGTGGTACTTCTGGAGAAGTATTCAAGCTCCAGGAATTGTGCTTCATGCGACAATAGAGGTGGCCCTCAGATCAGTATGTCAGTTGCTAAAACTCATTGGGAAAGGGTGCTCAGCACCTGTAGTGTTTGTTTCACAGCAATAAGCAAGCTGAAGAGATGCCTTCAATTGGAGGAGGTCTTTTCCACACAGTCTGTTGTATCAGTCTCTGAAGACAAAAAGATCTTTGGTTCCAGTACCCTCTCAGAACAGTACAGATTTCTCTGCAGCACTGCCACCTTTTCCCAGGAAGGTTTTCATCTATACTGAGAGGTTCCAAAGAAGAGGCCTCAAAGTGCTCTAAGTCTATGTGCAATTTCTTTCATCTTTTATTGACAGCAGTGGTTTCCAGGAGACTGTAGCGTGCTGAATATGCGCTTCGTCATTCTAATTAGTGCAGTCCAAGGAAAAAGCACTCCAGATACTTTGGGAACTCCATTCACAACTCCATGGCCTTTGGAGAAAAGTCTAAAGTTGAAGAAGTCTGCATCCAGGCCTATTGTTAACTGATATGGTTTCCAGCACCAGAGAGACTGGGTTGTGACACTACCGCGTAGAGCTCAAGTCAAACTTTCATTTAGCCTTATTCTCTTCACTTTGGAGCTAAATCAGATGCTCATTTCAGCTGGCAGTCCTTCAGTCTTTATTTAACCAACACTTTCTACGGGTGTTGCTAATCTTCTACAGCGGACCCCTTCAGAAACAATTTTGTGTGGAGAAAGGAAGGTTACTTTTGGTAACCACTGTTATTTAAATACTTCTACAGCTCTCCACTAGCCATTTCTCCTTCAGAGCATAATAGCTAGATTAAATGATTAGTATGATTGTAGTGACAGTTATAAATGTAGTTTCAGCTTCATATTCCTATATTGTTTTCTGTTCACCTGGTTAAATGGCTTTAGAAGGATTCCAGAATTGTGGGCCATGGCATACAACTTCTTTTAGTGTAGATCTGCATAGGTGGTTTAGTCCAAGAACTACATTTGCTGGTACATAAGTCTTTTTCAGATTGCTGCAAGTAACATCTGAAATCTGAAAGGATCTTTATGAACTTTGTTGTTATAAAGAAAATACCTTCCATAGATATTTCAAAGAATATCTTCCCATTCATCTTTAGCATTCAAATAATAAGAGTCAGAATACAATTGCTTAAAGTTCTGTTAAGGCAAGTCTGGATTATCAAATTTTGACTATTTGTCAAGTGTTTTGTCTGGTGGTTACTAAAGTTTTAATTCTAAATAAAAAATCAGTGATATGATTTTAGGCTCAAAGCCAGACAATTTTATAAGATGTGTATAATATTTATTGTGTTTTCCTCTTTAACCATCCATTTTAAGGTTTAATAAGTTGTGCTTGCAGTACTGTAATTCTTTTGTCTTAATTTGTGAAACAATCACAGATGATGAGTTAAGGTGCATTTTTCCTCTTAGGACAAAAGGTTTGCCTTTTGAATAGTGATTTCAGAGATTACCAACTTCTTTTCTGCTAGAGTAAGTGAACTGCAAATACTTGGCTGAGTCAGACCATCCTGAACGTTTTACTGTACTTCCTTTGTGACTTGTTCTTGCTGGTTTTAATTAAAAACTTTTTTTTCCCTGGTGAGGTGTTTATGTTAGCTAATGCTTCCTTTTAGCTGTGCTTTTAGTTTGGTCCGAAGTAGTAGTTTTATATCATGAGGGATATTAGACATTAATTTTTCTTGATGAATGAGTTTGAGATACAATTTGAGACAAAAAATACTAACTTATTGTTTTGCATAAATATTAATATTCATGTATCCAGCCTATCTGAATTGTGTACTGTATCTTTCTAGTAATAGCTTATGCTATTCTATTTTTCAAATTTTTCAAAAGGCTTCCAGTATCTCACAGCTGACACAAAAGAAAACATGCTTTACAATCAATAAAAAGCAAATTAAAATAAAACTCGGTCAGATATGTCATACTTACAGTTTTCTAGCTAGCAAGTTTAAAGTCCATTGCCATTGATCTGTACATCTTTAATTTAGTTTATCATTGCAGATCTGAGTTGTAAAATTAGAAAAGGTAATAGTGTACAATTAGTTTCCTTTTGATCTGAAAGATCACAAGATATGAAGCACTTACAACCATTTATAAACTAAATTTGTATTTGAATTGAAATTTTAGATATTTTAGCTTCCTGCAAGTTACCACTTTTTTTTTTCTTTCATCATTTTTGATGTTGGCAGTATAAGGCAACTCTAATCCTGACACATTGTACATTGTGCTTCTTTGCAGGTTTAACACGCTAGAAAACCTTGGAATTAAATATGAAATTAGCATTTATGACTAATAAGTTTCAAAGCAAAGTGGAAACTGGTCCATAGTCTCTTTTATATGATGATTGTTTTAAAAGCAGCCTCAAAAGCTGCCAATCACAGAGATCGAACTTTTATTGCTAATGGCACATTTTTGTGCCTCCCACACTGATTTTGAATTATGGAGTGATACGCGGCATTGTATGACCATTAATTCTTCAGTTATTTTCTCTAAGGTACTAAATATGGAGCTAGCTCCCCCAGTATGGTAAGGTTGTCTTGCCCAGGTTAAGCAGCACAAAGAAGCCCTAAAAACAGTATAACTGGCAACTTGAGGATACCCACTGGTTACAGGAAGCTTTGAATGGCATAGAGCCACCCAGTGGCTCCAACAAGACTCCCCCATTCTCACCCCGATAACTAGCAAATGAAACATGGAAACTGGTATTTGACAGAACATTATTATGCCCCAGTGATCCCCAACTGGTGAAAGGGCCCTTTGGGCCCTGGGCATCCAGCATAGATTAGAGCAGACCTGGGGACAAAGTTAAGGTTGTGCATGCAACTGTAATGTTTCCTTTGTGTTCAGTTATTAGGGTTCCCCCCCATGGAGTGTTCTGAATCCAGTAAGCAAGTATTTACTTGCTCTGTGAAATAAGTTTTTATTTCACTTTTTAAAATTTTGGGGGTGGGGGGTTAAGCTTAGGTTTTTGCATTGTACCAAAGGCCATAAGATCTAAACTGAAGTTACTGATATATGAAATGTGAGTTCTTGGATTGAAACTAGAGAATGAGCAGTATTTTTAGATAGGTAGCACTTCCAAATGGATTTACTCCTGTCAATTCAAGCACCTATTGCAGAGTTACACGGACATTTCTACATATAGAAAATAGCGTGCATCTGATCTTTTGGAAGTTGAAGCTAGACAAATTCAGACTGGAAATAAGGCATACATTTTTGACAGTGAGGGTAATTAAGCATTAGAACAATTTACCAAAGGTTATGGTGGATTCTCCATCACTGACTGTTTTAAAATCAAGATTGGATGTTTTTCTATGCTGTAGGAATTATTTGGGGGAAGTTCTATGGCCTGTGTGATACAGGAGGTCAGACTAGATTATTACAATGGTCCCTTCTGGCCTTGGAATCTGAATCTGTGAATTTACCTATACTCAGAAATGCACTTTTTACCTTTTGGAGAGCATTAGTGCATCCTACTGTTATATATTCGTCTGTGCTGTGAAATCATTAGTGGACCTGTGTGTATGATGTCCTCTTGTTACCTTAAACATGTGTCTCAAACCAGATGACAGCAGTTAAAGAAATATAAGCAGTCTTACTGGGAAAATGGTCTTGATGGCCAAATATTTTGCATGGTATAGGTTTTGTAGTGGATTTAAGAAAACTCGGAATTATGATCAGAGACGGTCTCATATCAGAGTTTAGCCAGGGTATCATGATTCTTTCTTCATTAGAAATAACATAACCGAATAAGATTTTATGGTGACTCTCTAGCTGTATCCAGTCCAGAAAAATAGAGGAATATTTTCCTAATTAGTGACTTTAAAAAAAATTGGCTGTTGTCCAATTTCCTTTCTGTTTTAAAAAGTAATAAATGGCAATAAAACTTACACTTTTTAATTTTTTTGGCTATTTCTACTTGTTTATTTTCCTGTCATTCAGAATTTTATGTACTTAAAAGATTAGCTCTTAGCTTGTTCTTTTTTTGTTTCTTGCATAATTTGAGACTTGGTCTTGCATAAATTGAGAGTTAAGTACATCAGCAGTCCATTAAATGAGAAAGAAGAATCAGGCAAAAGGTGTGATAGTGATAGCTTCTTCAGGTACTGCCAGCGCTCCTCAGTTCTGCCTTGATTGGCCTTTAGCCTCTTAATAGGCTCTTTGTAACTGGGCACATTTTTGTAACACATCTTCCCAAACTCCTCTTATTTCTGCTCATTTCTGCCACACGTTGAAAAAAATGACTTTCAGAGACTGTATTGTGACTGTCTTTGCTAGTCTTTTTTTATCAAAACTGTTTGAACCCAACACCCCAAACTTGAAAAACTGATTAAGATTTTAAAATTTTGCTGCAAAGAAGTTTTGAACCATTAAGCTTTTCATGTTGTAGTGCTGATTTAAAGCATGTTTCTACTTGCAGCCGTGCATTTGTTCGACTATGTGTCTACATTCTCTTGATCTTTCTGTGTACTTCCAAAGGGCCCTGTCCCCCGTTACTGCCACAAACATGCAAACACAAAATCTAACACAAAATTCTCTAAATATCTGTAAGAAACCAGGTAAATCTGCTTGTTCAGCTGGTATCAGGTTATAATTAAGAAAATTTTAAAAAATCTTTGGATTAGATTCAGGAATAATGTCAGAGAACGAAAAGACTTGGGCTCTAGCTGCTCAAAATCTTCATAGGAATAAAAAATAAATTCCCACAAAAATTTTAAAAAAGTAAAGCCAAAGCTTAATCTGTGAGAACCTGCAGTGATACACTCTTGATGTTCACCTCGTTCTTTGTATGAATAGAATAGCAAAATACTTCGTTTTATTAAAACACTGTCTTTCACCAGTTTCCTGAGTAAGTGAGATTATTGCCATAGTTAGCATAATATCAGTGTTCATGGCACTACAGTTAGGGCTGTCAAGATCTCAAGGCATAATTTGCAGGTTTCGCTTTCCAGTTTTCTTTACCAATTTTTGAGTTTTTCAGTTGCCTTGTGGGGAAAAAACCAAAGTTGAAGAAACACTGCTTTAAACTGTGATGATCAAATAAAGGCTGCTCTCTCCATACACCGCCACTCCCTCTAAAGTCCCTACTAGCTGCCATATTGCGGAAACCTACCCTAGAGCGAGATTGCTTTTTGGAGAACCGACTATTGTTATTGTTAAGTGATCACTCAATGTTTGCTGTGTAGCAAGTAAAGGCCCTCACTTCAGTATCCGAGTCGGCTGTCTCAACATTTCTCATACCTTTTGACTAGAGAATGAGTATCCAGGCCAGGAAATCTAATCAATATCTCTTCTAGCAAGACAGAATACTAACCACAGGGCCTCTGGGCCAGCCCAAGTGCTGTTTTCTTTTTCATTGATATTTGTCAAGCCATTAGTCCATAATGACAGCTAGATATTACAAATCAGCAAATGATTTAAAAATATCACCTGGTAGCCTTCTCTTTGACTTGTGTGGTTCTTGTTCATGTATGAGATTTCAATAACTTTTTAAAAACAAGGAAATCCGCAGACAAAAACTGTACACCAGGTATTAAGGTTGCAAGTGCGTACCAGTAATTTAAGGGTAAAAACCATTACAAGGGTGTTATGATTATCCCCAAAACAAGTATTCCCAGGAAATTAAGAGTTAAAGTTAAACTTAAAGAAATTCAAACATATTAAGATATAGAAATGGATGGCTAAGGCACCCAAACCTTCACTCTGCCCTGACACACTGGGGTGGCGGGGGAGGGGTGTGTATGTGTGTGCACAATCCCAGTATCTATAAAATTAGTTTACTCTAACCTGGAATAATCACCAACACTAAAATGCACTGATCATAGTTTTATAGGTATTGAATGACTTCAGCTTTAACTGGTCTACAGTGAAATGTGTAGAAATGTCTTTTGAAATCTAGTGGTTTTAGCATCCTAATTTAATGATAGTTTTTTGCATGGCAGCTAGGATTGTGTGGTAAATAGGAGACATAAATAAAGTGTATGTAATTCAGCTGTGTCAAGCAATTTTGGTTTAAAAAATAAAAATCAGCAGATGACTAGTAAGTAAATGACTTTGTGTGTGTGAAAAAACATGGAGAGGACAAATGTTTTTAAATTAACTTTATTCAACAAAATTTCCGTATGAACTTCTAGCTTAGAGATTTTAGTGCTTGATCGACAGCATATTATTTCTTGGAAGCCGAACCATAGCAATTTTCCCAACTTTTGCTGAGCTTTCAGAAATATTTCCATTCATGCTCTGTAAATTGTTCTGGATAAATTACTTGAAAGAAGAAAAGAGAACTTAAGATCAGTGTATCCTGTTAAAAAGTTAGTTGATATGCACTTTGCTATAAAATTACCCATTTTTATTCAAAGTGTTTCAAAGTCTGTTTCCCATTTGGAGAAGAAGTTTTAAATTGATTTATTCTGTACTCTGGCATAAGCCTCCAGAAAATTGTTGCAAATCAATATGAAAACATGTGAGAGACTAAATCATTGGATAATACTTCTGTTAAAGTTTGCCAACCTGAAGTAGAAGCATAAACCAATTTGGGTTTCTTTAGACCAGATCCATAACTTGGGTAGCCAAAAAGTTTCATATTGTGTTGTACTGAGGCTTTTAAAGCTGTGTATATTTTTGGAGCTATCCTTCGACCGGTAACTCGGAGCCTCAACTTTTTGCATGGACAACCACAATTGGCTCTAGGTTCAGAAAATCAAAAGCACCCTCTTCCTCTGTAGTGTTGAATATTTAAATCCTTTGCCTTTTTCAATATGTAACTAAAGTCCAGATTCTGCTGTGTAGCTGTATAGAGCCATAAAGTAATCTGAGTCTGATCCTCTACTTTCTCTGAGTATTTATTTTTCTCGATTTCCCTGGTATGTACTATACAGGAAGGATAGACATGGGTGTTAAAGGTAGGGGAGTAGCATTGGACACAAAACATTCCGTAATGAAATAATTCTGAGTAAAGAGAACCTGCGTGTATACAAATCCCAAGTCATAATAATACAACTCTATTAGCGGGTTTACCCATAAGAGAAAGATGTTGTGTATGTAGTTTTGGGGGAGATCTAACATCTAACTAAATCTAATAAAAGCAGTAACAATGGGTGACTTCACCCTAACCGACGTGCATATAAAGTTAGGGTTAGTGCTAGGGGTTAGGGTTTGGGTATTTCATCAGAATAAAGTTGGAGGACTGGTATTTTTGAAACCTAAAATTATTTCTTGGACCAGTTAGTTCTAGAGCATACAAGTGATGATCAACTTCCAATTTGTATTAAATAACACACTGGAGTTGGTTGAAGAAATAACTATGTACAGTCAAGCCATAAGGTAATAGTGACCACAAAATAATTAAATTCAACCTATTCAGGAACCAAAAAGTAGCACTGTGGCATTCTAGATTAAAAAGGGGAACTTTAAATAAATAAATAAATAAATAAAATAAGGAAACTATTCAAAAAGAGCCTAAAGTCAAAAGTGAGGAAATGAAATTCTTAGGCTCAGCATGGAGGCTGCTTAAACATACCAGAATTGAGTCGCAGAAAATATACATACCCCTAACCAAAGAAAGGGAAAGGAAAGGAATAAAATGATATTGTTAAATGACAGAGTCCAAGAATCAGAGGGGTAGCCTTGTAAGTCTGTATCCACAAAAACGAGGAGTCTGGTGGCACCTTAAAGACTAACAGATTTGAGTTTAACAGGTATTCTTAAAAAAGCAAAAAACAAAAAAGGAGAGAAATCCAGACCAACTGACAACAATAGAAAGCAAAATGAACTATGACAAAATTAATGTAAGATGAAAATTAGAAAAGCCAAGGGAGATTTTGAGAGAGAATTAGCTGAAGACAAACAAAATTTTTTTAAATACATCCGAAGCGGGAAGTGTGCAAGAGATTCAGTGAGTCTGTGTACAGCTAGGCAGTAAAAGGAGAAATGGAAGAGGATGTAAACATAGCAAAGTAACTGAATGGTTACTGAATGGTTGTCATGGCCTTCGTGGCAGAAATAATTACCCAAAATCAGTGATTCTCATCTCGGGGTCTGGGGATCCCTGGGGTGGTCATGAGCAGATTTCAGGGGGTCCTCCAAGCATGGCCAGTGTTTGACTAGCGGGGCTCATGGCAGAAAGCCAAAGCCCCACCAAATGGGGCTGAAGTCCGTGACCCTGAGTCCTGCCACCCTGGGCTGAATCCGAAGTCTGACCAATGTGGGTGCCCCTGGCAGTTGCCCTGTCCTGACACCAGCCCTGGCTTTTATATGCAGAAAACCAGTTACCGTGGCACAGGTAGACCGTGGAATTTTTATAGCATGTTGGGGGGGGCCTCAGAAAGAAAAAGATTGAGAACCCCTTGTCCTAAATCTCATCTTTTTAGGTAATAAGGATAAAGCATTGCCAGAGACTG
This sequence comes from Lepidochelys olivacea, assembly GCF_965140295.1. NCBI lineage: Eukaryota > Metazoa > Chordata > Testudines > Cheloniidae > Lepidochelys > Lepidochelys olivacea. The sequence continues at coordinate 107,597,945 of NC_140417.1, forward strand.
AGGTATCGAAAGAGGAAGTGTTGAGATAATTTTAGAAAATAGTAACAAATCCTCAGGACTAGATGTCATTGATTCAAATAGGCATAAGAGATAGAATTGAGAAAAAGAGCATTTAGGGTGAATTTCAAAATAAATTTCTTGACAGTGAGGTGTATGATGTAGTCTTCCCAAGATATGCGTAGAAACTCTCTTCTGCAGGACATTAAAAACTGGCCTTGTGGGGAGGGGGAGAGACTAGGAAATACACTGTAAATAACCTTGAATGGTCCCCAGGGTGGACTGGTTGATCATGTCTTTTCTGCCTCCAACATCTATAATGTTAGGAGCCTTTTGAGACTGAAGAATAAAGCGCACAAAATTGAGGGGAGAAACAGAGGTCATTGGGTGGTTCATGAGAATATACTGTGAGAAAGTATGGGAGAAAAAGCATTTTCTGATTTTTATTTTTTTATTTTTTTTAATTATAACAGCTTCTCCAATGAGTAAAGTTGCTGAGCTGCCCTTTCTACTTCAGCTGTGTCTGGCACATAGTAACCCATGAGAAAATTAGGGAGGGAAAATAGGAAAACACTAGTTAAAACTATTTTAATAAGACACAGAAGCAAGATTAGTTGTTGGGCTTTTTTCCTGCTTTTAAAAAAACACTGTTTCATTTACATTAATATACTACGGATTTCATTCCAAGCTGATATGATAGCGGCATCCTGTTTTGCACCTATGTCACAACAGCACAGTTACACAGAGAAGGAACATTGGTACTCATATTTTCAAAAGTACAATTAATTGTCTTTAATGTGTGCTTAATATTCAGATTGAGGAGCAGATTTCTGATTTTTATGTTTGTCGGGTTATTTCTTCTTTAAACAATACCAGAGCCCAATCTGTTTTTATTTTCCATTAAATCCTCTGGAAGCCATCCTACTTAAGGTAGGATGGCTTCCAAAGAATTTAAATGAATAAAGTGAATACTTTCCTATGCTCATATGATTTTGGCACTAGAACAGTAGCAACTGGAAGCTGACTAAATTGTTTCTTATGGATTTGGTATTGTGGTGACAGAACTTCTTATTCACCCTTTATAAAAGCTTAACAGTGTACCTGAGATTAGTTTAGTGATGACTTAAAAGTGCAAGTAAAAGCCTTTCTTTTTCAGATGCAGTTTGAATCATATTTATTTAGTCATTTAAGTACTTTCACAGCAGGTTCTTTTTGTCCCATAACTTTATTCTTTTATGGGGTTGATAAATTATAGTCACAAAAGAAAGGTAATCTCTCTGGTGTTTAAAAGAACACCTATGGGAAGGATTTTATCATTCTGGTCTTTGTGTAACATCTGTAAGAATCATAAATGGGCATTGAATAAGTGTAAAACATATACATGATCACTAAAAGCATAAGTTAGGGGACTATGCATATCTGAGTTTAACATATTACCCCTTAAGACAGTTTTTACATGCACATACACACAGTCTCTGAAGTTGTGTTGATGCTGAACTCAGGATGATTCTTCCTTCAGCAATATTCAGGATAGTTGGAAGTTTCCCTGTCTGCCCTGTAAGCGTGCATTTTTCTGAAGACTTATAAAATGGTGCCACTGTCCAAGCTGGGATTGGTCTACTGCATGGTTCTCCCCCATAAAATACTTGCCCACAGCTATGCTAAAATCGTGGTAGCAATAAGTATGTTGCATGGTCTGATTCCAAAGAGGATAATGCACTAAGATCTGATGTAGTGAGTAAAAGTGAGCTAAACATATAAAAACACACATTCAACAGCCCAAACAAAGTTCAACTAAGCCAGTGGAGACTGTGGAGAAGTTGAAGGTGCAGGAGCTTTAGTTACTGTAATACATACAATCTGGGGCAAGGAGCAATACAAGCCAAAAGATTCATTTGCCCACAATATCTGGTTTCAGTTTTAAATAGAAGTAATAAATATCAACAAGTAAGTAAAGAACAGCCGTGAAAGTGCTCTCTTCAGACAAATTATGAAGACTAGTCTTGGCACTGGTCCAGTTCAGGTTGCAATACTTGGCCTAAAGGTGTAGTAAGTACAAACTTTTGTCTCCCATTTAAGAAGTTAAAATAACGTTAATTGTGTCACCTTCTGAGGCTGAACTTGCAAATTTTGTTCTCTGTGAACTTTCACAAAGAATGAGAATAGTATAGAGGAGTGGGAAGAATGGTAGAAAAACAAATCCATTAGGATACCAGAAAGGTATTGGCTACACATCAAAAAGCCTAATGGATTTCAAAGAGGGAGAAAAAGCCAAAACAAAGTGTTTTTTACTTCAGAGTTTATCTAAAGCAAGTGCCAGCAATAATTAGTGGAGAAGCATATCTTAGCATGTACTATTCAGATTTTCTTCTTTCACATCACTCTTTCCTACTCAAGAAGAACATTGTACCTTTATGTAAGGAATCACAACAGATAAAAGTAATGAAGTCATTCTGAACTGGATGAATCTCTATTTTATGTATTAATATCTGGATTCAAGCAATCAGCAGAAAAATTATGATTCTGCAAGCTTCAGTGGTGACTTTCAAAGGAAAAACATTGTTAGTGACTTCTTTTGTTTCTTTGTAATGCATAAAGGCAGCCTGAAAGGGATTTTAAAACTTTTTTTTTTATAGTGAGGGTCACGTTTTAATAGACATTCTCATGAACAGCCTCCCATTCCCCATCACATACGCCCATCTCCCCTCTCTTTCATGATAACTCAGCCTACCTGTGGCAGCTACAGAGGTTGCTTACATGGAAAAATAGTTAATACATTTATTGCATTTTTTTAACCTTTCGTGTAATTTAGGTGTTGGGAAACAAGGCAAACAACACCATGTAATTAGCCAGCTCTTCAAAGACCATCAGCAGGTACTCCAAAGACATCAGTGTGGCAATACCTGGACTAAATAATGCAGCATGAAAAATCTGTCTAGTTTACTTTACTTGTAGTCTGTTCAGGTCTATTCTATTAACTGCTTGCAAAGAATTTCAGATGCACTTTGGAAAACCCGTTAGGAAAATATCGGCCTCAATTTTGGAAGGCTCTGTTTTTTCCTCTTTTTAATTAAAACTGTTTACCCATAAAGTAACTATTAGAATTATTAGGATTTCCACATTGGTGGTTTGATTGAATCAGCAGAAGACATCATCCCAGTTGTTTATAATTCATAATGCAAAGGGAAATGGTGTAGAATGGACTCCAGCAAGATTCATTTGAGGAGTCTTAAATCTATGGGAAATGGATTGTTTTTACATTGGGGTGGCAGCTTTAATTGTAAAGAAGCACAATTTTTAGACACAAGTAAATTTGAAATGTTAGAAATTTTGAAAATATATACATGGATCATGAAATGGCTTTATACCTCCCCATAAGAACTTTGTAGCCAAAGCATCTTCTGAGCCCACAAAAATATGTGGTACTCTTCGCATAGCTTATGTCCTATTTACTGGCATTGTAATGAATGTCTTTTTGCTCTGTTTTCACTTAGCATTCTAATAGTTTTACTTTCCAAAAGGAGCTTTTAAACTGATTTTTATATTAATGGCCATGTAAACCTAGTGTTCAGCAAAATCAGTGTTTTCTTTAAACAACACTTTGTAAAAATCTTATTAATGTAGCATGCAGCTGCTTCAGGCAGTATGGCTAGTTGTTCTCTTACTTAAGTAAAAACTTTGTTTCCCAGTTACTCTAGAACCATTTTGCCTGGGATGTAAACACCTACACAAATGAGAATTCAGCAATAGCAGCAACAACTGGATGCAAACAAATGAAGTTTTAACTTATTCAGCACAATACTCTTGCATGGTGCTTGTTAGAATAAATCAGAGTGGTATTGTACATTAGGTTAATAAAATGCAACTATGGATGAGGCTTGCTGCCTGTCTGGGTCCTGAAAGCCTAGGGAAATTGGTCAGGCCAATGCTGTCAACCCTGTTGTTGGGTCTGCAGGACTATGGTATCAGACTGGGAAGGGTTAAGTAATACACGACACATGCTGGACCTCATTTCACTACTGGACCCAGCAGATGGGTATTCATGGAAGAGTGCAAGAGAGACTAGGAGTTGGTTGGGAATAAAGCTGTACTCAGTTTGGGAAAAAGAAAAGGAGTACTTGTGGCACCTTAGAGACTAACCAATTTATTTGAGCATGAGCTTTCGTGAGCTACAGCTCACTTCATCGGATGCATACCGTGGAAACTGCAGCAGACTTTATATACACACAGAGAATATGAAACAATACCTCCTCCCACCCCACTGTCCTGCTGGTAATAGCTTATCTAAAGTGATCATCAGGTTGGGCCATTTCCATGATCACTTTAGATAAGCTATTACCAGCAGGACAGTGGGGTGGGAGGAGGTATTGTTTCATATTCTCTGTGTATATATAAAGTCTGCTGCAGTTTCCACGGTATGCATCCGATGAAGTGAGCTGTAGCTCACGAAAGCTCATGCTCAAATAAATTGGTTAGTCTCTAAGGTGCCACAAGTACTCCTTTTCTTTTTGCGAATACAGACTAACACGGCTGTTACTCTGAAACCTGTCAGTTTGGGAAGAAATTTTGTCATTTATACCCCAGAAAGGATTATGTGGGCACCTTTCTCTGCCAGCGAACCAGGGATCCCATGCTATAGCAATAACATTTGGAAACAGTGTAGTTGTCAAAAACAACACTGCTTTATGGCAACTGTAGGAAGTCCATTTTGGTCAATGATATTGGAAAATAGTTCCAAATACAGTATTGCTTCTGGCATGGATCTCCACTGAACACAAATTTCAATATAGCTTTTTATGTGCGTTAGAAACAGCATACCTAACCGCTTCAGGTGGGTAGATGCGTGATTTATTTTCACTCATCATGGATACGTTTTCAACTTATGATTTACATTACTCCACAACCCATGCATATAGATCAGCTCGAAACAAAGTTATCTTATTCTTTAGTACTAAAGAGAGCACATAGGTACATTACCTTTTCTTAATCAAAGAAAATAAGGTGAGGAAATGCATACTAACAAGGACAATATGTTTATTAATTTGAGTTTTATTTCTTTTTGCAGTTGATGAAGGTTGTATTAAAGAACTGGGCCGAGTTCGGGTTCTTCACAAGAGAACTGTAATGCCTTACAGTGTGTATAAGAAAAGACGGAAGGGGCCAAGTGATGAAACCAGCGTTCAGCAGTATGCAAGTTTGGTGGGACAGACATGTTCAGAAAGGATGTTGTTGTTTAGAAGTTGAAGAGTTATTAAATGGCACTTCTACGCCACTGTATTTTATTGCACTGTTGTTGAATGATACATAATACAGTTCTGTATGCCTACTAAAATAGAGCAGTATGAAATATAGGTATCTGCAGTAGGCTATTGTGAATACATGGTAGTATACTTACAAGCAAAATCTATTAACACTTCAAATGATTTTCAGCAAGGCTTCAGCAATATGTAGAGTGTCTTAGTTAAACTTGCTTGCATGAATTTTTTAAAATTAGGTACTTTTGGCCTTTCTTTGCATTCTGAATACCTTAAAGTACCCAAGTGAACTGAATAACGATTTTTTTTTCTGTAGAGGCAAAGGTTAACCATAACTCTTCCCCAGATGAACGATACATCTATTAGAAAATCTCTCATATGGCTCCCTAGAAATCTGTGATAAAAATTGTGGAAGTTGTAATGAAATGTGTATAACTCTTAGGTTTGTACATGAACTATTGCAAGAGACTTGAAGTGTGCAATTACTTAATATAGAATGCTGCACTATTATATCATACAATTTATTACCATGTAATCTAAATATATAGAGGGGGCTCATAATTTCATAGGAACCATTTTGTTATTTTTAAATAATGTGTATTACAGTGACGGAGATCACACTGAACTTGGAAATTAGGTTCATTTCTCCATGAAAAGGGCAACAAAATTTTGAAAAGCTTTCTTCCCCTTTAGAAATAAAACTGAGAGTAGTTTCGTTATAAAATTACCAAAGAGATACAGCTAAGTGGTACAGTGGGTAAATATGCTAGCCTTATACTTTTGCTGAAAACAGTTCATATCCAAATGTGGATCACATGTGTAAATGAGCTTGGTAGTTAGCTCATACTCATGTGTACATATTACAAAACCATGCTCAAAAAACACCCAGGCCTTGACGTGAGGTACCACTGCTATTCCGCACTGAGGTTCATTTGAAGAATTGTGTGGGGATGCTTGCACAGCACTTGCCTGTTCTGTACGCCTTATAGGTAGCAGTGTTAGCATCCCTGGCTTTCATTTACACTGCAGCCACTCATTGGATGACACATTTAATTTTTTTTGAATAAATATTTGTACTAGTTAGAAATTCAAGAGGTTCTGTTGCTTTGTTATAAGCACTATATTATCTCATATTTGAATATTATGTGTGCTCTTTTGCATCTTTGTGTCAGTATCTGCTGATAGAAGCCAGTTCTTATATAGTTCATCAATAGATTGCAATATCATAAAACTCCATACATTTGAAGTTTTGTTACTGTTTTTGCTAAAAGGAATCAGTACTTAAACTGAATCAGTTTGAAGTTACATATTAGCCTTTCAAGAAAGTGATTCCTTTGTTGGAAAAAAAAATAAATCTTTAGGTGCTTACATTCTAATGTGCATTACCTGTGGAATTAAAAACCATCTTCAATCCTTTAGGAACCTTTTTTAATTTTAAATAGTAGCCATGTACAAACATTGGCACTATGATAATTAATTGGAAATGAAACAAGAATAACTAATTGAGGTCCAAGCAATGCAATTCAAGCAGACATTTTTCCTCCCTTCTACTCCCCAACTTATGATCATCATAGTATTGGTTTCAAATACAAGTCTAAGAACATTTTTGAGAACTCTTTCGTATTTTACTCGACATGGTTATTGCATTGGTCTAGTCAAAGTCAAGTGGCAATAAAGAAACGATATGGGTGTTAGCATCACATCTAAAGTAATTCAACCAGTTAGAATTCAGAGGTAGTTTCCATATGCTGTAATTCACATAGTTTATCCATGATTCAACTGATGGTATTTTCACAGAAGAAATACCTACAGTCTTGTTTTTCAATGTGGCCTACACAGTTGATTTCTTTCTAAAGAGGAAATACTCTTCCTAAACTGTGTTAATGCTTCTTTGAATGATGCACAGTGACACCACAAATTACAATATAACCTTTATAACACTTTCTACCTACAAACTATATTGAAATGTAGTAATATCCAAAAATAACTTGTAATGTAATCTACATTTATACAAATTGATCAGAAAGGCAGGAGCTCCCAGTGGTTTTGGTATTAAAATGCAATACTATGGATGGTAGGCTTCAGACTTACCGGGTTTATTTTGGTTCGTGGACACTTACGCATTTCATACTAAGCCACTTAATTGTCTGAGGTTATTCTTTTGAAGAGCAGAGCTCTTGCTGTGCACTCAATTAATGGAGGCACAGAAGGGTACAGAGATGATGCTCATACTTAGGATAGGCTTTTCAGAAGCACTCAGTGTTGGCCTAGCTCTACTCCCTTTGAATTCATTAGTTAAAACTTGCATTGATTTCAAAGAGAGCAGAGCTAGGGTAATTGAGTGCTTTTGGAAATCCCAGCCTTAATGCCTCATAGAGATGTATTAGTTTGTTGTTTTTATTAAAGAATGTTACAATTCTTGGGAAGATGCTTTGACCAGATATACAATTAAAGAAAAATGGGATATTTAAACAATTGAAATTTGAGGACCGTCAGGTTTGATGTTGCCCTATTTAGTTTGACAAGAGAATGTACTTGTCCATTTCCTAGATGAACATTGAATAGGTGTTGCCACACTCTCTGAATTTCATTTCAATTGCAATGCTACAGCTATGTGGACTTTCTGTTAAACTTGACCACTTAGTTCATCCAATCTAAAAGGCTGAGATCTGACTTGTTTTTTCTTTTCTGTTATTTCAAAGGAGATTATTAATACAGTATTTGTCAGCACTGCTCACTCTACTCTTGTTTTGGAAATGGTACAAAATACCTAAGGTGAAATCCTGGCCCCATTGAAGTCAATGGGAGTTTTGTGGTGGACTTCAATGGAGCTGGGATTTCACAGCTAGTCATTTTGAATTTAGTATAATGTCATGTCATTGAGAACTACTGTAATTAGAAGTTGTGAGTTTAGGAAAAAATATTTTATACATTACTTTTTTTCCAGTGTCAGTAAAAGCTGGAAAGTATAACTCCCCAAACGCTAGGTTGACTTTATTAAAATCGGTGTGGTTTCTAAATGAACAGAAAAAAAGTCAAGAAAATGCAAAATGATGTCAAATACTAATAGAATATTTAATTTTAATTAAAATTAGCTGGGAAGCATATTAATTTCCAACATAAACAGACTTCAGCAAATGTAAAGGAAAGACTTGCCTGCATGTTGAGTTTATTGTATTTGTAAGTGCTTTTCAGCCAGTCTGCTTGACATTTTAATACAAAAAATAAAGTGATTTCCTGTTTGCTGTGAATGCTTATGAATAATTAGTAGCTATATGATTGTGGTCTTCAGTGTTTCTGTTTCTGAACAACCAAGACAATTGTTTCCTAATGTGTATAGCAAGGACACAGAAGTCAAAGGACAACATTGATTAGGTGGCACACGTATCAACTCAAATGCAGCTTTTCTTTGAAACTATTCATTTTTGTCCTAACTAGTAAAATTAAAACAGCTGCTCACCTAATACTTTGATACAACCATTTCCCTATTCTACTGTGAACAGAATAAAATCTAAAGGTATTACTTTTCAAATATAGGAAAGTGGCACAACTAGTCACTTTAATTAGTCTTTACTATTTCCAAAAGGAAGTTTTAAAAATGAATTACCTGACCCAGGCAACCAAATGTTCTGTAGTTTACAAACATAGGAATAATACCAGAAACACTGCAGTATGTAACAATATGTATCTGTTATCAGACCCTGAAAAGAGCACCGCACAACTGAGAACTATGTATTGCTCTGTATGTGTTTCTAGTTGCATATAGAAAAGGAGTACTTGTGGCACCTTAGAGACTAACCAATTTATTTGAGCATAAGCTTTCGTGAGGTACAGCTCACTTCATCGGATGCATACTGTGGCATCCAATGAAGTGAGCTGTAGCTCACGAAAGCTTATGCTCAAATAAATTGGTTAGTCTCTAAGGTGCCACAAGTCCTCCTTTTCTTTTTGCGAATACAGACTAACACGGCTGTTACTCTGATAGTTGCATATAGGTACTTTCTGAGAGCTCAAGTATATAGCTCATTTTACTTTGCTTTGATGGCGATTTGTACAATCAGATCTTCACTCCAAACTATACAACATGGTCAAGGCTCAAATATGAGATCTCCTATGCAATCCTTAATACATTAATACACATTAATAACATAAATACACATGGGGTGAGAAGATGTTAATCATCTGAAAAATATCACTTTGCCTGAAACTTGGAATTCCAGGTTTCAACCCAAAACCTGATATTTTTGCTGTGTTCATCAAATCTGAGATAAATCTGGTAAATTATTTTAAAATGATATGTAATGTAAATTAATAACATTACATAATTATGTATAATTTTTCATTTTATAATCATTTTTATTTTTAAAATCCTGGCCAATGAGTGCAGGCTTAGTATGAGACCTGCTGATGCCATCCCAAGGGGCAGAGCCTTTCTGCCAGGACCATCTTTTGCAGGGCTCAGACTCAGGTGCCCAAATTGTCTCACTCTGGTTAGTGCAGGGGAGCTCTTGAAGGACTTGTGTATCTTTGATAGGGAGGCCCAAACTATGCCACAGCCATGAAAAGAGTTCCTTTATCACTTTCTGTTGGACATGGGCTTCCCCCCGCTACCCCCCATGATGGCTAAGCAAGGTGGTTCTTTTCCATCAGAACTAGTTGGGCCAGAATTCCACTATCTTAGATTTCTGAACAGAGCTTCTGTCAAAAGCCTAGTCCCTCAGTGGTTCAAACCTCTGCTCTAAGCACCTTATAGGCTCCAGTAGATGGTATGTTAGTGTGCTTCTCTTCCCTGGTGCCACATTTTCTGAAGGTAGTGACATTTTTCTACCCTCCAGTAGCTGTCCAGTGCCTTCAATGAATTCTGAACCTAATCTTCCTCAACTTATATAGACCTTCTTTTGTGGTTCTTCACTCAATACATTTACAATTGCTCACCTTGAAAATAGTGATCAAGTGATGACTTCAGCAAGATTGTGGAAGAGCTCTCCACATTTACCTGTATTCCTCCATATTTGGTCTTCTGAGGTGGTTCCTCGTACCTGTCCCTGTTTTCATCTGAAGACTACTCTGAGTCTGTCCCAGTCCCAATATGGAAAGAGTAAACACTAGTTCTCAGAACAGCCTTAGTCCCAAGTATGCAAATGGTTATTGAACTCAAGGCCTGATGGGACTACGTATGCAAGTAAATTTATGTCCATAAGTATTGGGGGATAGGCCTTAAGATGTGTTAACTTCATTTTAAATGCATAGCACCATGTTAATGCAATGCTCTAGCTCATGTCATAACTAAAGATTGCATCCAGGTGGTAGTTTTGATTTGTAAATCACATTTCTAAATATGTATCTATCCAATAAACCAGTATGCTATATAAAATATGTATTTCATAACCATATAAAATGTGTCTTTCACTGAGAAATTAATGTTCACTTTAACATTAAGATTCTGGCATAATTGAATGAAGGAGTTTAAACTGATACTATTTCTTTAGCTCACAAAACATTGTCCTTTTCCCTCAAACATTTCAGTTGACTGAAATTTTTAGCCTTCTCCCCACCCCCACTCCCAATTTGCAGGCTTTTGGCAGTTTGTACTAGGGGACCCCTAAAATCTATTCAACATCATTTTATTTTTAAATGTGTAACTACTGTTAAATAAGGCAAGATGGTTACTTCATGAAGTCCAGTTTGTCAGAGTTGTTAATTCCTATGCCCCGAGACTATGGAGACAAAGCTTTTCATTATTAATGGGCCTTTTTGATTATACAATTAAACAGTGTTATTACAAGTTTGTGATTAGGGACCTCAGGCTCTCAATCAAGTCCTATATGAAAACTCAAGAACCTATATTTAATATACCAACCAAAATTGGGGGCAGGGCAGGCTAGTATTGACAACAAATGGAATGGATGCAAAGTGTCTTTTATAAAGAATTATTTAGCATAGTAAACATTGGGTGTTACAAATTATTAGCACCAGGATGGATAAAATCTGTATTTGAAGCTGACGTGAATAATCCCAATGTACTTGTCTGCTCTATGTCTAGTCAAGTTTTGAGAGTACGAATGATGCTAGGTTAGAAAGGAGGCTTACCATTGCAAAGCTAGCTCCATTCATAAAGAAATGCTTCAGAAATAGAATAGACTTGTTCCTTCAATAGTCGCCACAATTTATAGAGAAATGGCAAGATAAGCACTAATCTGACAGGTAGTCGTAGAAGAGTCTCTTCCCAGGCCTCTGTCTGACTGCTTGTATTAAATGATTAATTGTAAAGTAGATATTAAGCAGTTTTATTTTACTTCTCCAACCTCTTCATATTATGTAACTTGATAGTTTTCATACAGTACATTTTTCAATTAACTATAACTGACTTTAAATTTATATACATCTACATTGCATATATGTCTATATACTGAGTTTCTACTGTATTGAATATAATTTCTATTTATTACTTGTTGGTACAGGGGAATTATATTCCAGAATATTATTGCAAGGTTTATTCTGCGTATTTGTGTTACTGTTGGTTAAACTTGGGGGTTATTTCTTGCAGTCTCTCTGAGCCCTGAGAAATGTTAGGACTGTCATGTTCCAAGAAGCTTCTCCAAAAAAGGAAATCTAATAGTGGAATGTACTTCCAAGAAAATACACTTTATAAAATATACTGTAAAAGAGAGGAAATGGAAAATGCAATATGTAGGTACTATATGTATACAACAGGTTCCTTAATTTGATGCGGTGGAAGTTTCTGTGTAAATAATAAACCAAAGAAAAATGTGGATGGTAAATTTTTAAAGTAAAAGATTTTGACCTATCTTCCTTTCCAAAGTGATTCAAAGCCTAATAAGGCTAAAGCTAATTTTTGATTACACTCTGCCCTGATATAGAGCAAAGGCTACTTCCAGTCTCCTCAGAGTATACAGTATAATTCAGTATAATAACAGGCTTCATTCATGTTTTAGTTAAGTTTCAGATTCATAGGACTCTTCACAATTATGTAAGATCTAGATGGACAATCTATAGATACTGGAGTTTTTCTAAAGCATTTTGGACCTACGATAATACAATTAGGAAGTAACACAAAATTAGGTTCTGACCCCTGCAAAGAGTTACATGCGTGTTTTAACTCTCACTGAATTGTTCCATTGAAGTTGATCTTAATTTATAAATGTAATGTGCCTGTTTAGAGCATGTTGATGTTTTTTAATTTTTGGTGTGGCATTAGAGAGGTCTGCATGAATATTTTGTCTACTGAGATTTAAAATAGCATAATTTGTACTCTTCTGAATTTTCTTTTAGTTTATGCCTCATTTTCCCTGCATGCTTTCTACAGCTGGATCGTAATCCTCATACAAATTATGCTGTATTCTCTGGTTTCAGAGTAGCAGCCGTGTTAGTCTGTATTCGCAAAAAGAAAAAGGAGTACTTGTGGCACCTTAGAGACTAACACATTTATTTGAGCATAAGCTTTCGTGAGCTACAGCTCACTTCATCAGATGCATTCAATGGAAAATACAGTGGGGAGATTTATATACATAGAGAACACGAAACAATGGGTGTTACCATACACACTGTAACGAGAGTGATCAATTAAGGTGAGCTATTACCAGCAGGAGAGCAGGGGTTGGGGGGAACTTTTGTAGTGATAATCAAGGTGGGCCATTTCCAGCAGTTCACAAGAACATCTGAGGAACAGTCGGGGGGTGGGGTGGGGGTAAACATGGGGAAATAGTTTTATTTTGTGTAATGACACATCCACTCCCAGTCTCTATTCAAGCCTAAGTTAATTGTATCCAGTTTGCAAATTAATTCCAATTCAGCAGTCTCTCATTGGAGTCTGTGTTTGAAGTTTTTTTGTTGAAGAATTGCCACTTTTAGGTCTGTAATAGAGTGACCAGAGAGATTGAAGTGTTCTCCAACTGGTTTTTGAATGTTACAGTTCTTGACGTCTGATCTGTGTCCATTTATTCTTTTATGTAGAGACTGTCCAGTTTGGCCAATGTACATGGCAGAGGGGCATTGCTGGCACATGATGGCATATATCACATTGGTAGATGTGCAGGTGAACGAGCCTCTGATAGTGTGGCTGATGTGATTAGGCCCTATGATGGTGTCCCCGGAATAGATATGTCGACACAGTTGGCAACGGGCTTTGTTGCAAGGATAGGTTCCTGGGTTAGTGGTTCTGTTGTGTGGTGTGTGGTTGCTGGTGAGTATTTGCTTCAGGTTGGGGGGCTGTCTGTAAGCAAGGACTGGCCTGTCTCCCAAGATCTGTGAGAGTGATGGGTCGTCCTTCAGGTTAGGTTGTAGATCCTTGATGATGCGTTGGAGAGGTTTTAGTTGGGGACTGAAGGTGATGGCTAGTGGCGTTCTGTTATTTTCTTTGTTGGGCCTGTCCTGTAGTTGTACCCTGACTTCTGGGTACTCTTCTGGCTCTGTCGATCTGTTTCTTCACTTCAGGAAGTGGGTATTGTAGTTGTAAGAAAGCTTGACAGAGATCTTGTAGGTGTTTGTCTCTGTCTGAGGGGTTGGAGCAAATGCGGTTGTATCACAGAGCTTGGCTGTAGACAATGGATCGTGTGGTGTGGTGTGGTCTGGATGAAAGCTGGAGGCATGTAGATAGGAATAGCGGTCAGTAGGTTTCCGGTATAGGGTGGTGTTTATGTGACCATCGCTTATTAGCACTGTAGTGTCCAGGAAGTGGATCTCTTGTGTGGACTGGTCCAGCCTGAGGTTGATGGTGGGATGGAAATTATTGAAATCATGGTGGAATTCCTCAAGGGCTTCTTTTCCATGATCCAGATGATGAAGATGTCATCAATGTAGCGGAAGCAGAGTAGGGGCGTTAGGGGATGAGAGCTGAGGAAGCGTTGCTCTAAGTCAGCCATAAAAATGTTGGCATACTGTGGGGCCATGCGGGTACCCATAGCAGTGCCGCTGATTTGAAGGTACACATTGTCCCCGAATGTGAAATAGTTATGGGTGAGGACAAGGTCACAAAGTTCGGCCACCAGGTTTGCCGTGACATTATCGGGGATACTGTTCCTGACAGCTTGTAGTCCATCTTTGTGTGGAATGTTGGTGTAGAGGGCTTCTACATCCATAGTGGCCAGGATGGTCTTACTATGCCATTAATGTTTTCTCTGTAAAGGTAATTAGTAATTTTCTTTTCAGTCTCTACAAATGTACAAATGAATGATATGCTTTTTTCACAGGATTCTCAGACCCTTTGGCATCTTTCTTCTCCCTCCTCAACCTAAGAGGAGATGTGATATTAACATTTAATATTTTACAGCAAAATTCCCAGATTACTTTGTTTTTAGGTGTCATACACCAAGCACTTTTGAACAAAGCCCACCTGACAAGTTGCTGTAATAATTTTCTGATACTGTTTTGTTTTTTTTTAAATATGTGCTATTTAAAAACGCTAAACTGTTGTATGATAGGTCTGTACTGCCATACATGCAACTGGCATTGGCAATTCTGATGAAAGCCCTCTCTCCACCAGAGTGGATGTGACAACACCTTCCACATGTATTGTGGTAGTAGATGTGACCAAAGTGGCAGAAAGCAGGTTCTTGGTTTCAGTCCAGTTTTTCTTCACGCATTTATTGCCTGATATTGGATAATGAGACTAAGGGCTGAGCTCTCCTTCATGGTGCAAAGTGCCCTTGAAGTAGTTCAGGGGAACTTTCCAGAAGCTGGGAATGGGCGACAGGGGATGGATCACTTGATGATTACCTGTTCTGTTCATTCCCTCTGAAGCCCCTGGCATTGGCCACTGTCAGAAGACTGGATACTGGGCTAGATGGATCTTTGGGCTGACCCAGTATGGCTCTTCTTATGTTCCACTGCCATGAAGCTGATTCAGGTGACCCTGCTGCATCTTAAACCAGGCACCCCCCTTAACCCCTTGTTAGGGGAGGAGGGAATGTGTGTGGGTATGGACAATGGAGGGGAGAAGAATGTGGCAAGGCAGAGCTACACCTGATCCTCCACTGGTGCTAATTAGGCCTGCTCCGTGGAGCCCTAACTTGAGCTGGGCCAGATCGCCCTGAATCAGGAAGCTGCAAGTGTCTCCCTGAAGCTGCCCCTTTATGCTACATCCAAGTACAAATCTGATCTTACATTTTTGTCCTCCAGGTGAAGTACACGGTGTGAGAGGAGCACAAATGAGTCCCATCTTATTCTGAGTCCTTACCCCCTCAGTGGTGTGAAACAAAAACAAGATGGGATGCCCGGGGCCTGCTAGCAGTATGCTTGTGAGCCAGCAGATGGTTCTGTGTCCAAGTATCTATGTATACCTAAGTAATGCCATCGATAAGGGGTCTGAATATCCTGTTTGGGCAAACATGCTAAAGCCCCAAATGGGAGGGGCATGGCTTTCCCAGAAAACTGACTATGCTCTGAAGAAGCAACATAAACTAGTATCTGCATGAGTGGGCTCCTGTTCTCGTATAGGATAGCAAGGAAAAAGGGGTACAATAACAGGCATGTGAGTGAGTATGGCACTATAGAGCCACCTCCGAAGAGCCTGTAGATCCTTCCGAGTGGCCTTCTTGCCTGCATGTACCCCGCATATCTCTTCCCTAAGCTTAACATCCTTATCTTGGTAGTCGAACCTTGCCAGCCAGGATGTAACCCTGAGTAATTTATCTAGGTGAGAGATGTAGAGGGAGGGGCACTCAGTTTTTGGAAAGAGTAAAGCCGTGTCTAATATTGTTTCATGACCCATTAACAAAAAATTGTCTAATAATCTGGTGTCCGCTGTCCACGGTCTTTGAAAGGCTGCATACCAGACTGAGTAGATAATAGGCATGACCTTTACCATTCATTGCCTGTACATATTCTTTAGTCCCAGAATAAGGAACTGTGAAGCCACCCTGAAAACCTTCTCCCAAACAGGAACACTGATGTGCTGGGGAAATTCCAAAACAGCTCTCAGTACTACCAGCAGGGAGGGTGAAAAGAGGCCACCTGGATCAACCTGGTGATCAATGGAGTGACAGATGTCAAAGCCAGGGAAAAGCATGAAAGGAAACCCTGTAAGCTGAGTGCACTGAGAGGAATGAGGGCACGTTTCCCTATGAGTACTGTTTAAAAGACAGGCCATTGGTGTTGGGTAGGAAAGGCTGGTCTTGTGGTCAAGTTACTGGACTTGGATATCTGTGTTCGGTTCCCAGCTCTGCAACAAACTGCTTGTGAGATCTTGGGCATAGTCCATTTGTAAAATGGAGGACACAGGACTGTTGTGAGGATAAATTAATTGTTTGTGGGATGCTCAGATGCGAGGTAATGGTGGAGAAAGGGTGGCATAAACTATTAATCTTTCTACGGGGTGTGTGCTACATTGTGGCCTATGTGGATATGTCACTTTAAGATACCACCACCTACATAGTAGCTGCAAATTCAAGGACATAGTTTCTTATATTAACATAAAACAATGTATATAAACTATTTGAACAGTTAATTCTGGGCATTGTCAAACCTTTTAGTTCTTGAATTTCATGTTATATTTTTCTTTGAAACCAATATCTGTCAGTATACACTTTATAAAATATGAATCATGAACATTAATCTGTAACATAACCTCAAAAACTTTCCTACCATATCTGCTCTGCGGCTGCATGTTACCGGTTGACACCTATTATCTGTTTCTTTGTAATTTCTTTTGTCAGACGTTTGTGCTTCACCAGTTATTTCCAATTTCCTTTTGACATTCAATACACCTGTGTAATGTCTGCCTAAAGTCCATCATTGAGATGGTTATCAGAGCAGAAGAGAAATGTTAGAAAGTCTATTAAGTGGTGAGAAGAGTGGGAGAGTCGATAGGGACTAGGTCAGCTTGGGATCTGTATGTTTCAGGAAAAGGGCGGATTCATTTATTTATGTTCACAGGAATCTTTTGTTCAAGTGTGGTCAGCGAATGTTCTGGGTGCGTATAGTTTAAGAGTAACAAAGCTTATCACTATCAAGCCCCCATTAATCAATTGTTTTCCCTTGTTTGTGATGCTTTGGCCAGTATTAATTGACAAAATGCATGTAATAGGGAGTATCAGTACAGCATAATGGATTGCACAATGCAAGAAAAAAGCCTTCAGGTCAATGCATATGAGTTTAATTCAGTGAAGTGCTTTATTTAAAGGATGACATTGCATTAATTTATTACAGTTGGGATTCTCAGCCTGCAACTGTTGGAATGGTTGTTTACTCATTGCAATTCTTTGGCATTCGCTGGTAACATGAAAGCATACGGGCTATGTATAACCACACTGAGGATGGTGGTACCCACAATGCCAGCTGCAGAGGTGGTTGGTCCATGGCCTTGGAATATCAATGTGCTGATTACTTTCAGGTTTCAGAGTAGCAGCCGTGTTAGTCTGTAACCGCAGAAAGAACAGGAGTACTTGTGGCACCTTAGAGACGAACAAGTTTATTTTGTGGGTTACTCACAAAAGCTTATGCTTAAATAAATTTGTTCATCTCTAAGGTGCCACAAGTACTCCTTTTCTTTTTGCAGATTACTTTCAGTGTAGGGAGGAAATTTGTGGGGACTCACACATTAGTGTTCTGAGTTTGGAACGAGTCATTTCATACAGACTTCCCAAAATTGAGATGCAGGCTCATTGCTTTCTCAGTACTGTCCCATTGTCTTGTTACATGTTTTAACTAAGAGTATATTTATGCTACTGTTTGCCAGCTTCCAACAGCTCTGTCTTCTGCACAGAATTAAATTATTCAACCCAGGCTTCCAACTCCCACTCCAGTCCTCTAACTGTGCCAGACCATGCTGCCTTTTGTTGTGCCTACTCACCTATTTCATTCTGAGAAAAGATAATACAAATGTTACATTAGCTACAATCAGTGCCTTCTAAATGCATGACTACTGCGTGTCCGCTCCAAAGGAGAGCTACTCTAGTAGATTACCTCTCATGCAACTAATTGCTGCTACTCTTTCTTTTGCCAAAATAACATTTTTCACTGTTCTAACAAAACCTCCAGTCTAAATATACATCTAGAATCACTGTTAATCTGTCATACTCTTAGTTCCTTAACTATCTTAACATACCTCTTCTGTTCATGTTACTTTGATTAAAATAACTGTCTGATCAGGTTATTCGTGTGCAGTCACCAGGGGGCATGTTTCAACAAAGAAGTTACATGGTGTCTCCCTACAATGTTAACAAGTGTTTGAATAACAGAATTCTTTTTGGTTTTATCAGCTTCGTCTGCCAGTCTCATTCTGAATTTTGGCTTTTCTTGGAAGGGGAGACATTTTGTTCTCTATCCTAATCATGCCAGAAAAAACCCTTATTCACTGGATGACAAATTTCTGTGGCCATTGGTTCAATTACCTAATCATTTCTAAATGCAATCCCATTAAAGAGTGAGTTATTTCAGTACAAGTGACCATGAGATGATGTACCAGAGATAAAATTAAGCACTAAGGACCACTTCACGAAAGCAACCACCTGACAAAGTTGCCCACTTTAAAGTATCCTCACCCTGGGAGACAATGCTTCCTGGGATCCTCCCCTGACACAGTACCCTGTGCACAAGGCTGTGCCTGAGGACACAGTCTAGCCTTTAGAAGATAGAGAGGACTTCACCTTTGGCAGTCCCTCCAGATTGTTCCATTCTGTTTCATGGTCACTGTAGATTTTTATGCTTTACTGCTTGCAGCGGGGTGGTTACCCGCTCCGGCCCAGACAGGGCCAAGGCCAGCCTGGGAAGAGGGCTAGGGCTGTGGGAAAAGCCAGGACGGATTAAGGGAGCAGCCGCAGCTGTGGCCCACTCAATCAGGCCCAGCTGCCCCTATAAGAGGCTGTGAGCCAGGAGCCGTCAGTCAGTCTCCCTCTGCCTGTAGAGGGAGAAGGGCCTGGCTGCAAGGTGCCGAGCAGGACACCTAGATTGGAGCAGGGCTGGGGAAGGACCAGAGGAGCTGGGAGCTGCAGGCCTGACTACAGGCTGAATAGGTACAGGGTTGCAGAGGGGCAGTCCATGGGTAGGCAGAGGCAGCAGGTCCAAAAACGCCTTGCCTGTGATGTGTGGCATATACACTGCAGTCTGCCCCAGTACAAGGGGCTAAGTGGGGACTGGCAATAGCCCAGACTGAGGCAAGGTGGGGTTAGAGGGTAGGGGGTTCCCCTGGGTGGGGAGACCCAGAACCCAAGAGTGTGGGGGTACTGCCGGGGGGCAGCACCCCAGAGAAAGGGGCCCTGGGAGGGACACGGGGGCCAGCAATAAGGCAGGTCACCAGCCTTCAGAGGGTGCTCCGGTGGCTGGGCGAGCTAATTCCTGACAATGACCAGCAGGAGGCGCCACAGAGGTGAGTCCAAACCTTTACATGGCTATTTTAAATTCCTTAAAAGCTTGCATGTTTTATAGCACAGTGTACTTGACCTTACCTTTATAACTGTGTGTTCTTCTGCCCCTCCAGAATACCTTGGACAGTTATTACAGTATGAGGAGAAAATGTCCATTTTGATCATTCTATTGAGAGAGTACTATTTCTTTCTGAAGCTTGTTTTGTCTGAGGATTTCAAAGCATTTCAACAATTGATTAGTAAATCAGCATAATCCCCCGGTGATGTAATTAAGGGCTATATCGTGCCAACTGAAATGAACATGGCAGCTGATAGTTTAGGGAAGGAAGTAAAAAAGAATTTTCTGTCCAGCTGAGAGACTGCCAGGGGACTTAGGCAAGCAGAAGACGGAAGTTAGCCGAGACACCGGGGTTAATACCCCACCTTATGAAATGTGCCACAAGTCTTTAATGACCTCAGTTTTACACCTCGTCCAAACCACGGGATAAAGTTGGCTCAGTGCTGGCTGGCGGGGGTGGGAGGAGGAAGCAGCACCATTACTACCATTTCCTGCAGGTAGGCATTCTGTTAAAGCCTTCCATTCAAATACTGGCCTAGGAGTGAAGGGGTTGCTGGCCCCTTTAAGGGAAGTCTGGACCTAGGCTACCTCTCAAGAGCTCATTTCGAAGGGAAGGAGACCATCTAGGCAGTCGATTGAATAACGAGCTCCTAGGACTCATAAAAGGCCATCAGGGCTCAGTTGCAGGGAGGTGCTCCTAAAGACAGGCACTCCCTGAGACTCTTGTTGGAGATGGACTGTGGCCTATAGACATCTCCTAGGTAAAGGTGAAAGGAGTGAGTACAAGGGAATAGTTGGGGAAAAGATGACTGAGAATTACCTCTGGCCTGAAGCATAACCCTGTTCTAGGAGAAGAGGTCGGGGTGTCCTGGCTTAAGGAGAGTGAAACTGTTTGTTATAAACCAGAGCTGGGGACTCCTGAACTTGGCTGGATGCTTATTGGTTGGTATTAGCCCAGGGTTAGAAGAAGGGTTGGACTTGAGGGGCTAACGAGGAGGGTTTTCTTTGTAATCTGGAAAAAAGATCCTTCAAAAGGGAGCATCTGGTTTGGAGTTCCTGGGTCTGAGTAAATCATTGCAATGCGGGGAAGAGGGCAGCCAGCATGCAAAGCCACACTGTGCCACAAGGGGTATTCTCAAGAGTGTTGACACTGTGCTTAGCTCAGTGGATATTCTGGGGATCCCAACACAAGATAGTGAAGCTGTAATTGATGCATATTTATTCTGCTTCTAAAACATGAAACCTGTATTGTTTTTGTGTATTCCCTTTTATTATAAAACAGCTTTTTTTCTTGACAAAGGAAAGAAACCAAACACCAAAATATAATAAGGTGACCTGCTAAAAAAGCAAAGCCAAACGTATCTCTTATAACAAAAACCACATTACCCAAAGAATTGAACCTGTCAAAGATCACACAGATCAGGTGTTTATTCCCTGTACATATCATTATGTTTCCTCACTGTGTCCATGGTCCTCGATTTTTCTTTCGCACATATTAGCTCCTTTTAATTCTTGTACAGACTTCATAAGGAACTGGTGCATTTCTGGAGCTAATCATTCAGTGACACATTTAACCATGTTCTTCATTATTACCTTGCAGAGTGACCTACTTGACAGCAAACAAAGAACACATTGACATTTACAGTCGCTAATCTATTGATTCATGCTGGAATACACATTGCAGTCAACAGGAGAACCATAATTGTTTCAGTAAATCCTACGAACAGCACCCTGTACATTGATCTAAAATGTCCTGAAGTTGTAGCTTCACAATGTCCTGACTCTCCCTCCAGGCATCATATTTTTCAACTTACAAGCACTTTTTGAAAGTATTTTTAATAGTCTTGGAGCATGGAACCAGTATCTTATCGATTTGAAATATCTTTCCTTAATGTGACCCTGTTGCAGATAATCCACTGACACAAATGCCTGCAAAGCCCAGCGATCTGAGGTGTGACTGATTTCACACTTTTATATAGGTGTTGATGCTTTGGGATTGGCTCTGGTTCAGATGAAATCAGACTGTTGTGAAAGAGCACAGTGAGTATTACACAACCTCATATCGTACTGCGTCTTTCAAACAAATGATAGTCTCAAAGTTAAGTTTTTGAAATATAGCGAGGCAGAGTTGTCTTTTGTGGTCAACCCAGTGAACTAGAACTCAAGATAGCTTAGTTAAATTACCAGTTTTGCCATGGACT
Source organism: Lepidochelys olivacea (assembly GCF_965140295.1). Classification (NCBI taxonomy): domain Eukaryota; kingdom Metazoa; phylum Chordata; order Testudines; family Cheloniidae; genus Lepidochelys; species Lepidochelys olivacea. The sequence continues at coordinate 107,619,777 of NC_140417.1, forward strand.
TTCAGTGTGACCTTGGATAAATCACTTAATCTTCTTGTACCTCAGCTCTCCAGCTGGAAAATAGGAATGATCCTTTTTCCTACTCTTTACTTGCCTTGTCTCTTTAAATTGCCCCCTCTTCAGGCAGCGCCTCTTTCTACAGTGCCTACTTCAGTCAGTGCCTCTAGGTGCTACTGTAGCATGTATTACAGTACTATTAAGAGATGGGCTCTCAATAGGGTGAACAGATGTTCCAATTTTATAGGGACAGTCCTGATATTTGAGGCTTTTTCTTATAGAGAAGCCTATTACCCCCTCACCCCCATCCCGATTTTTTAAAACTTGCTATCTGGTCACCTTAGCTGCCAGACGCAGAGAGATGGCACGAGACGGCTGTTTTGATGGTAGGAGTTGCAAAGGAGAAGCAGACCTTTAGTACTGTAGCAGCCATACAGATTTGAAACATCATCAACTACAAGTAAACTTCAATACCTACAATATTACTTCTGCTTCGTTCAGGGGTGTAATGCAGTAACTTTCATTAGTCGACCCAAAACTGCAAAGATTTTTGTGGCTGTCGCATTTGGTTCCCTGTGCCTGCTTCTCTTTGTGTTCAGTTGGCTCCCCCTGCCGTGCCCCCCCCCCACCTTATGGTCTCTGTTCTCTATGCCTTGAACAAGGAGTGTGGGTAGTTTCCTCCCCTCTTCCTGTGTCTCAAGGAAGAAAAACTTCATCAGATGAGGTCCTTACTCAACTTCCATTGAAGTATCCCAGATTCTTGGGTGGAGAGTTGAGGCTCTTCTATCCATGACCACAGTAGCTACTGGAGGTGGGTGTCTAGGAGGGTGGGATTTTTTTCGCTCTGGGCTCTGTGTTTTTCCACACATGATATTGTGTCTGTGTTCTAGTAGGAATGGCCTGGTGGAGATGTTTCATTGATACAGAGATCCTGTCCTGTCTTTACAGCAGCCTTACCTGTGCTTACTTTTTCAGAACATTTTCCACCATTGCTACCACCCAGATAGACAGAACACCCTCATTTTTACCTGTCTGAGGAGGGATAGAGAAAACAGTGTTAAAAAGACCCCCAACCTGACTTGACTAGTGCTGGTTGTAGCACAGTAGTTGGAAATGTTAAGAAAAATTTCAGTTTTGATGCATCCATTGATGGGTCTTTTAGCTCACCCTGTGCTTGATCCTTTTCAGACCTCTCTATATCCATTGCCCACCAACACATTATATGGTAAATCCTACGAAGGAACTAACAATGAACCTGCCTGTGTTCTACAAAGATTTGGGTTAGGTGGTAGACTGAGGGAACTTTTAACTCCATCCTTTGCCCTCTTAGCTTCTGTTTGGCAAACACCGCATGGGGTTTTCTGAGTCTGTATCTTGTTCCCAAATAATGCCAGACCTGAAATATTTTCAATTCTTCTGGTTGCACTGGAGAGTTAAATCATCTGGATCAGCAAGATAAATGCCCCAGAGGCTTGTGAAATGAAGTTGGGAACCATAAATATTAGACTCTTCTTAGAGGCTTGGTGCTTCAGCCTAACACATTTTATCAATTTATTCTATTGTTCAGAAGAGACGGCAGCTTCACTTTTCTGGTCTCTGACCTTTTGGGGTTAACAAGATAACCACAGGCCAGTTGACTCTCCTATTGGTGAATGTATCCTTTCTTCCCCTCTCATGGTTTGTCTTTGATAGCCAGGACTCAGTTTCCCCTTCCACCCACCTTGATGGTCTCTTTGCCTTGTCTGGTTCTTGAGCATCTGTGGCCTGTTCATAATTCTTTCATTTTTCCCTCTGCCCTAGCTGTCTGGAATGATAAAAATTGGCCATTTGGTGCAAGTCTGTTGCCTAGGAATTTCTTTCACTGGGTTGTTCCAGGCACTTTTAAAGACTGCACTGGCAAGTATGAACATTGGGGAAGAAATCGTGGCCTGGGTGCCAGTGTGTCCTAGAGACCTGGATTGGGACTTGGGAGACTTGTGTTTTGTCCCTTGCTCTGCTGTTGATTTGCTAGGTGACCTTGGGCAAGTTACTTAATTAACTATAGTTAGAAAGTTTTTCCTAATATCCTAGCTAAATCCACTTCACTGCAGATTAAGCCATTTGCTTCTTGTCCTACCTTCAGTGTATGAATGACTCAGTTTTGGCATTGCTGTAAATCAATATTTTTTTAAAAAATTACTTAATAAAAATGACTAGGTTTTTTTGGTGTGGAGGCCCAAATAAACTTTTAAGCACAAATAAAAATTGATTTACTCTTTTACGATTGCCCTTATTTTTCTAATAATTAACACTAAAAATCAGGTGGAGGAGGAGAGGGAGCAGCATCCCCCAGAAACCTTAATTAAGGACTAGATTTTGATACTCTAACTCATGTTGAGGAGCACCTTGCTCCACCAGTTATCCTTGTGTTTTCAATGAAACTCCTCACAGAGTAAGGTATTACTCAATGTACCCTATTACTTATGCCTTCTGAACTGTGAGACATTCCCTCCCACTGAAGGCGAGGGCATTAGATGGACTACTGTTCTGAGCAATGGTATGTGCCTGTGCAATCCCTGACACCTCTGTTGAAATAACCCACCAGGGTGCCTGTTCTGACTGGTGTCTATTGGATGTATATCGAAAGATCATATCCACACAACTCTGTGATTTTATTAGGGGACATGCAGCCAAAATCATGCACAGTTCTTTGAAAATGTATGGGGCTGAACTATATGTCCTCTCTGGGGAGAACTCCCTGGGTCAGTCAAAGTGAATTAAAACCAAATGTGTCTGTTTTCCATGTTTACTTTTTAAAATAAATATAGCAGATCAGCATAATGCGGCTGCTATTATGAAGAAGTTTTCCATTTTATTTGGAAGCAAGAGGGGATCTGTATTTTAAGTACAGGCTCTATTGACAGTAAAAAGAACAGTTAATACTGGACCACTGAACAATTCATTTATCAAAGTGGAAGAATTTCAAGGAAGGGGAAATAACTCATAATAAAGTTGGAGTAAAGAATGGCAGCTAGTATACAGAAAATTCAAACAAAGAAAAGCAGCGCTGACCCACTGGGCTCCTATCAGCTCCACAAGAAATAGAGATTGAAAGATCTAGAATATTTTTGGGGTGGTTAGATTACAGTTGTTTACTTTTATTAGTTGACGCCTCCAGGTACCTGACCCAGAACACTCTTGATGGTTTCTTCCCTCTCTCAGCAACTCTTTACTGCACCTTTCCTATACATTTATGCTAAGGTAACTTGGCAGAATAGGTCCCACTGAATTAGTATTACAACTGTTTCTGTTCAAGTCCTAGCAAGTGGTTGGAAACAGTAACTAGAGCATGGTGGCAGATGTAAGCAAAATGGATTTGGCAAGTCACTTAATCTGTCTGTAAAATGGGGGTGATAGTATTTAACCACTTCTGTTGAGTGTTTCAGATGAAAAGTTCTGTGTAAGTACTAAGTATTATTGGTGATGATCTGGATTATAGGGAAGGTCATACAATGGGATGCCACCGAGATGGGATAATGGCTGACGGAGTGAAAGATACTGACAGATTGCAGGAGAATTGTGGCAAAATACGGAAACGGGCAGCCAACTGGAATTTACTACTGGGAGTGTAGGATCATGTTCTGGGAGAAAAAAGCAATTTCTATCCTCATTAGTATCTTGAAGGAGCAAAGGAGACATGGAACTAGGGGCATGAGCCAACACCTGCTGAAGTCCAGGGAAAGACACTCACTGGTTTCAGTGCCTTTGGATCAGGCCCTCTGTGAAGGTATCTGGTAAGTGACTTTAAAACTTAATGGGCTCATGCAAAGAGTTATAGATGATGGTCTGTTCTTGTGGCAAGGTAAGGTTCTGACATAGTTCTGAACTGAAGCTGAAGGCGGAAAATATTAAACTGAATAACAGAAGAGGCTTTTTCTCAAAGAATAATACTCCATCTGTGAAAACATTTGGGGTAGTCAGTGTGAAGGAATATAAAGTTATAAGGGAAAGAAATAATATGACTAGCCTACTGAGAAGCAGTGTGCAGCTGCTCTGAGGCAGGAGTTCAAAGTACAGGGACTTTTGGTTTGTTCAGCAGTAATGATTGTTCATGTGCTTTTTATCAGCTAGTACAGGATGCTCTCTAAGTAATAGCACTCTTAGACCAGACATCTCAGCCCTTTGGACATGCACTTGCCAGAGCAGAAGTAGTAACATGCAAATTGTATCTTGCATTCACACAGCAGTAACTCAAAACCAGTCACTGCTTCTGAGCTATGTGGGCCAGCCTATTTTATTATTTAAAATCAGGATGAAACTTTGCAGATTATAAATGTATTTCTTCAGTCCTTTCCAATTGCTAAAGTCCTGTGAATCACACAAGGAGAATTGTTCAACACACATTCCAACAAAAGAAATTCTAAGGATACTGAATATTCATAATGGAGCTTGGAAAATCTGATTAGATCGTAGGCAAAGTTTGATAAAGAGACTGATTGATTACTTTTCATAGTTTGCTCTGTACTCATATATTAATTTGTACTCTGTTCAAACTCAGCCCACGCTTTGCAGAAACAGAAAGAGTAGGTGTTGGAGAAATACTGGCAAAGGTGTATCTTTGTTAGAATCAGAAAGCAAATTTCAATGGACTTCTCAGCATGGCAAGTATCTAGATGTATAATTTTGTTCTAGCTTTTTCTTGGTTGGACGTTCTAACCCAATATTTCATACCAGTGGAAATAACATTTTAGACAAATGTATACGCTGCAGTGAATATGAACGTCACCACATTTTTCACATCAAATTAAGAATTTAAGACAATTATTGAGAGAAGTGAATGACCTTCGTCAAGCTGATGATTCTAAGGCAAAGATTTTGTCTACTTTATGTGAAAGGAGATCTGATCACAGCTGGCACTTGCATATTTAAACTAAGAGGCAAAACAGTCAATTCATATTTTTGGGTACCATCTTTAAAATATATTCTCTAAAGAAATCAATCACCCCATATATATTAAAGTAACAACATTTTATTGCCCTTTTTTCTTCCTAGAAATGGGCTTGAATCAAACCTAGGATCCAAACACTGGTGACTTGTGGAGTGTTTGAAATATTGATCTCAAAACCCAGACACCTGGGTGATGGGGCCACAAAGGTGTCTATATGGAAAGACAATCCTAATCCGTTCTCTAGAGGGGGTGGGGAGGAGGGAAATGGAAAAGGGGGAAAATACAATAGATTCACAAATGTTAATTAGTGAAAGTTCCATTGTTAAATCAAGTTCCTCGGCCGTGCTGTTGACTTCACATTACCACTGAACCCTGCAGCCTGCCTCTACTGGGTAAGGCAAACCTTGTTTTTACATGTGTTTGGGGTTGGATGGGTTGTTTGTATTTAAATCTAGGGACCATAAAATGAGAAGAATGAAATATTATGTAAAAAGACTGACTTGACCTCCCATTCCAGCTCTCCTCCTTGTGTAACATAACGAGCCTTGTTAAAGAAGTTTATATGAGTAGAACAGGAATACTTTAGAGGGGACTGGCATGCAAGTAACAAGTGTATAATACCAGAGCTTTCAACTACAAGTGTGGAGTGGGAGAGGGAACATGTAAGCTAAAACACTCTTTTCTAACTGCTGTCCTTTGCTTTATGGCCACCTCAGGATGCCTTGTTTTCCAAAACTGAACTATGCAAGAGGTGTGTGTGAATCCTCCTCTCCATTTTGTGTCATGTGGGTCCTGACGCCCACTGCCTACAGATATTTGTGTTTCAAATTTGAAATTTAACCTCACCCAAAACTGCCAATTTTTCTCTGATTTCATATCCAAGCCAAGGGAACTTACAATTCTCTTGATTTTTGATGCAGCGCCACTAAGGGATGCCATATTTGTCGTATAGCAGGGTAGTCAATTATTTTTGTCAAGGTCCAGACTACGGAGAAAATAATAAAAATAATAATGATAATAGTAAGTAAATAAAAAGATTTCAGGGTCCATTCAAAAGCATCTGGCAGTCTGGATTTGGTCCATGGTCCGCCTATTGACTACCCCTGTCTAACAGGTTGGGGAGCCTGTCAATGGCTTACTCTGAGTTTTGTGTGCCTGGAGAATTCTGCTTAGTATGGGTCTGTTGCAAACCTCTTGCATCTCTCTAGCTCTGCTTCTCCTAATTCTCTGGCTCAGTCTGATACTCTCACCTGGGACCGATGTTGTGCCTGCTTCTAGTAATGTAGGACACTGAGGTTTAAAAGGGAGAATGGAGTTGAAGGTGTGTGTCTGAATCCATCCCACTTCTTCCCTACCAGGGACAAGAGGGATGCTGGTGGTGCTATCCCATAATCCCATATGCCATAGCCCACCTTCGAAAGTGAGTCTCATCTGCCTCTGAGTAGTGGCTGCAGCTACAAATGAAACTGCATTGTTTGGGGGGATGGTACAGTTAATTTGATGGCAGCTGTTTGAGATCATGTGAGTTCCATTGCTGTGGGCCATCTCCCAGCAGCCTCTGGCATTACTGGGCTCAGAGCTGGAACAAGGGTGTATGGCTAACAGTCTGGACGGTGCTGCTCCTACCCCTCCCCCAGATGGCAGTCAGCTTCAACTGCCCACAGTCAACCCCCACTAGCCCCTCTGTTCTCCTTCTGGGCTGCAATCAGCTCCCATTGACCTTCGCACAATCAGCTATCATTGAGTCTTTTCCCTCCTGCATGGGAAGCCACCATTTTCCTCCCTACTTCACAGGGAACCAATCCTCCCCCTCTGATGCCAACAGGGAACACCCATTCTTGCTCACAGGCAGTGACCCTTTATTTCCCTTTCTTTTTCTGCCCTGTCCCCATCCCTCTAGGTGAGCAGCAGATGCTGCTACTTTTCCTTCCTCTTCTTCCTGCTGGTTCTCCATGTAGTAGTTGTTGAGGTCCTTCCTCCTAGCACAGCTGGAATGGTTTCCAATCATAAACCCTCCTTTTTCTTGGGTCTGGGAGATCTGTTTCCCTCTTCCCCTCCATCCATCCTGCCCCAATCATGGGGAGTTGGCTGACTGGACTGCCATGTGTGACCTGAACGGTCAACTTAGGAGAAATGTGCACAATTTAGGAGAAATGTGCACAATCAGCTGCTTTCTGGGCTGAACAGTTTGGCAAAGTGTCAGTCGATTTCCCGCCAGACAGATAGGACTATGGGAGTTGCTTTAGAGCCTTTTGTTGCTGTTCTCATAGTGAAAGATGCTGTTTTGTTAAGTTCCTCTCTCCAGTGAAAAAATCGCATCGGTCAGTTGTGCCATCGACCCTCATGATGTAGTTGTGGTGAATTTTAGGTACTGGCTTTGTGCAATACAGTAATCCAGGAACTAAAGCGTTAATTATCTGGTTCTATTGTTCATGATTTAATTAGAAGAGATGTGGCTTCTGTATTGCTATTAGCTAGAACTGCCTGGGAAGAAGACAAGAAAGCATAATTATAGGTAATGTTCGGACTTGCACGTGTGTTTAAGGGGCCAAAAATTATCTGTGGTGTAACTCCAGGATGATTTTGACCCTATCAGCCTGCTTTGGTTTTCAGTTGGAGGAATCTATAGAATCTGCTTAGGACACTGGATTGTTTGGTATTTTTGGTGGATAAATTGAAGTGAATGCTTTGTACTCAGCAATGAACTTCCAAGACTTTCACTTTGGACTGTATTCCAGTTGATAGCCAAATTGCATTGCATGAAGAATTGTGAAGAATCATAGAATATCAGGGTTGGAAGGGACCTCAGGAGATCATCTAGTCCAACCCCCTGCTCAAAGCAGGACCGATCCCCAACTAAATCATCCCAGCCAGGGTTTTGTCAAGCCTGACCTTAAAAACCTCAAAGGAAGGAGATTCCACCACCTCCCTAGGTAACCCATTCCAGTGCTTCACCACCCTCCTAGTGAAAAAGTTTTTCCTAATATCCAACCTAAACCTCCCCCACTGCAACTTGAGACCATTACTCCTTGTTCTGTCATCAGCTACCACTGAGAACAGTCTAGATCCATCCTCTTTGGAACCCCCTTTCAGGTAGTTGAAAGCAGCTATCAAATCCCCCCTCATTCTTCTCTTCTGCAGACTAAACAATCCCAGTTCCCTCAGCCTCTCCTCATAAATCAGCAACCCTTGGGGCACTCCACTTGATACCAGCTGCCAACTAGACATGGAGCCATTGATCACCACCTGTTGAGCCCGATGGTCTAGCCAGCTTTCTATCCATCTTATAGTCCATTCATCCAGCCCATACTACTTTAACTTGCTGGCAAAAATACTGTGGGAGACCATATCAAAAGCTTTACTAAAGTCAAGAAATAACACATCCACTGTTTTCCCCTCCTCCACAGAGCCAGTTATCTCGTCATAGAAGGCAATTAGATTAGTCAGGCATGACATGCCCTTGGTGACTGTTTCTGGTCACCTTCCTCTCCCCTAAGCGCTTCAGAATTGATTCCTTGAGGACCTGCTCCATGATTTTTTCCAGGGACTGAGATGAGGCTGACTGGCCTGTAGTTCCCTGGATCCTCCTCCTTCCCTTTTTTGAAGATGGGCACTACATTAGCCTTTCTCCAGTCGTGCGGGACCTCTCACGATTGCCATGAGTTTTCAAAGATAATGGCCAATGGCTCTGCCATCACATCTGCCAACTCCTTTAGCACTTTTGGATGCAGCGCATCTGGCCTTATGACTTGTGCTCATCCAGCTTTTCTAAGTAGTCCTGAACCACTTCTTTTTCCACAGAGGGCTGGACGTCTCCTCCCCGTGCTGTGCTGCCCAGTGCAGCAGTCTGGGAGCTGACCTTATTCGTGAAGACAGAGGCAAATAAAGCATTGAGTACATTAGCTTTTTCCACATCCTCTGTCCCTCATTCAGTAAGGGGTCCACACTTTCCTTAACTTTCTTCTTGTTGTTAACATACCTGAAGAAACCTTTCTTGTTACTCTTAACATCTCTTGCTAGCTGCAACTCCAAGTGTGATTTGGCCTTCCTGATTTCACTCCTGCATGCCTGAGCAATATTTTTATACTATTCCCTGGTCATTTGTCCAATCTTCCACTTCATGTAAGCTTCTTTTTTGTGTTTAAGATCAGCAAGGATTTCACTGTTAAGCCAAGCTGGTCACCTGCCATATTTACTATTCTTTCTACACATCGGGATGGTTTGTCCCCGTAACCTCAATAAGGATTCTTTAAAATACAGCCAGCTCTCCTGGACTCCTTTGCCCCTCATGTTATTCTCCCAGGGGACCCTGCTCATCAGTTCCCTGAGGGAGTCAGAGTCTGCTTTTCTGAAGTCCAGGGTCCGTATTCTGCTGCTCTCCTTTCTTCCCTGTGTCAGGATCCTGAACTCTATCATCTCATAGTCACTGCCTCCCAGGTTCCCATCCACTTTTGTTTCCCCTACTAATTCTTCCCGGTTTGTGAGCAGCAGGTCAAGAAGATCTCTGCCCCGTAGATGGTTCCTCCAGCACTTGCACCAGGAAATTGTCCCCTACACTTTCCAAAAGCTTCTTGGTTTGTCTGTGCACCACTGTATTGCTCTCCCAGCAGATATCAGGGTGATTGAAGTCTCCCATGAGAATCAGGGCCTGCGATTCCGTTAGTTGCCAGAAGAAAGCCTCGTCCACCTCATCCCCGTGGTTCAGTGGTCTACAGCAGACTCCCACCACGGCATCACCCTTGTTGCTCACACTTCTAAACTTAATCCAGAGACTCTCAGGTTTCTCTGCAGTATCACACCGGAGCTCTGAGCAGTCATACTGCTCTCTTGCATACAATGCAATTCCCCCACCTTTTCTGCCCTGCCTGTTCTTCCTGAACAGCTTATATCCATCCATGACAGTACTCCAGTCATGTGAGTTATCCCACCAAGACTCTGTTATTCCAATCACATCATAATTCCGTGACTGTGCCAGGACTTCCAGTTCTTCCTGCTTGTTTCCCAGGCTTCTTGCATCTGTGTATAGGCACTTAAGATAACTCACTGAACGTCCTGCTTTCTCAGTATGAGGTAGGAGCCCTCCTCTCTTGCTCTCTCCTGCTCATGCTTCTTCCTGGTATCCCACTTCCCCACTTAACTCAGGTCTTTGGTCTCCTACCCCTGGTGAACCTAGTTTAAAGCCCTCCTCACTAGGTTAGCCAGCCTGCTTGCGAAGATGCTCTTCCCTCTCTTCATTAGGTGGACCCCATCTCTGCCTAGCACTCCTACTTCTTGGAACACCATCCCTTGGTCACAGAATCCAAAGCCTTCTCTCCAACACCACCTGCGTAGCCATTCATTGACTTCCACGATTCGACTGTCTCTACCCAGGCCTTTTCCTTCCACAGGGAGGATGGACGAAAACCCCACTTGCGCCTCAGACTCCTTTATCCTTCTTCCCAGAGCCATGTAATCTGCAGTGATCTGCTCAAGGTCATTCTTGGCAGTATCCTTGGTGCCCACGTGGGGAAGCTGGAAGGGGTAGCGATCCGAGGGCTTGATGAGTCTCGGCAGTCTCTCCTTCACATCGTGAATCCTAGCTCCTGGCAAGCAGCAGACTTCTCGGTTTTCCCGGTCGGGGTGGCAGATAGATGACTCAGTCCCTCTGAGGAGGGAGTCCCCGACCACCACCACCCACCTCCTTCTTTTGGGAGCGGTGGTCGTGGAACCCCCATCCCTAGGACAGTGCATCTCATGCCTTCCAATCGGCAGAGTCTCCTTCTGCTCCCTTCCCTCAGATGTATCATCTAGTCCACTCTCCGCATTCATACCTGTGGAGAGAACATGAAAATGGTTGCTTACCTGTATCTGCATTGCTGGTACATGGGTGCTCCCCTTCTGGAGGTCACATGCTGCCAAATTTCTTCACCGTCATTCTGTCCCCGCTGTGCAGCCTGCTCTGAAGCTTCAGAACGTTGTGCCCATAGAAGCATATCCTGACGTCTGTCCAGGAAATCTTCAGTTTCTTTTATGCAATGCAGGGTCGATACTTGTTTCTCGAGACCTTGGACCTTCTCTTCCAATATGGAGATCAGCTTGCACTTTGTACAGGCAAAGTTGCTTCTGTCCTGTGGAAGAAAGACACCTGCACAGGATGTGCCATGTTTAACAACAGCTGAACGCTCACCATCCATATTATCTTCCTTCTAAGAGCTTCCTCTGGTGTTGTAGTAACTACTCAGAGAAGCTTGCAAGATGGAAGCCTCGGTGGGCTCTCCCCAGACAAACTCCCTCTGTTAGGCTCTCTGCTGTTCGCCACTCAGCTGGTTTGCAGCTGACTGTCTTTTTATAACAGTCAGGCCCACTCAAAGCTCACCTGGAACAAAGCACTCCCAATTCACACTTTTCAAACAAACAATCAAGCACACAAGAGTGAACTGTCAGTGTGCTGTAGGCTTGTCCACTTGACTGGCCCAGCAGCAGATGTTCAGATACAGTGATAGTCGCTTTTTGAACCATAATGTTTTTTGGTTTGGCAAAGATATCACCAGTGTGTCTCATATCAGAAAACTGACCATAAAACCCTAATGCTTGGAATGCTTGAAAACTAGATTATATAAAGCAGAGGAAAAAAGCAGGAAACAAAGCTTCGTGTGCCCTGGGGGTTAGGTCTTTTTTGTGTGTTTAGTTTATGATGAAGACTGTGTTTGCGTTGTTTTTATTGTCCTGAAGACCCTGAGCACTATGATAATACAAATAACAATACTAAACACTTCCTTGCTAAGTATGGTGGTTTTATCTTTTAGTGCCATTGTTAGGCAATTTTGCCGTGTCCATCAATGGTTTATTCCAAGTACAGAAACTATAGCAAAAGTAAAATACACTCACTAAATTAAAGCTCCAGTAAAAAAACTACATAATAAAGCTCAAGAAGTGCGTGATTTAAACCCAAATTATTTAGGTTTTTTTCTAAACTAATCAGCACACAGATGCTTTAAAGGGGAACTTCCTCCTTTCTTCTGATAAACATGTGGCGAGTCAAAAGTGTTTGTGTGGTGCCCAGTGTTGCCCTTCAGTGGGGAGGTCACCATGGTAACAGGCAGCTGGTCTCTAGAAAGCCCCTGTATGCTGCCAGGGGGCAGTCAGCAGGGGCACAGGCTCTGTTGGCTGTGTTTAGGATTCCCTCATTGTTTTCTAGGCATAAATACTCTCAATAGGATTAGAATGTTTAAGAGGCTAAAGGCTGTGGGAAAACTTTTGTGTGCCATATTTCTCTCTTCTTCTGTTGTATCTGAACATTTCCACTAGATGAACAATAGTGTTAAAACATAAGGGCAAATGTTTTGGTAGTTTGATTTGGAATTATATATTCATGAATCTACATAATAGCCTTTCAGCTGCAGCATTGTTGCTTAATGCGCAGTCTAGGAGTCGTGAAAGAGGTGGGGGCAGGGAAGGAACAGGGGAAGCGAACGGTGAAAAGGGGGAAAACTAAGACTTCATCAAAGGAACTTGAGAAATGGTGTGAAATTATATTTTTTTCCCTGCTCACACATGGTGCCAAACAACCTAGTTTGCACTTGAACTACTTTCATGGAACTAATATGTCCCTTTTCTCTATTTGGTTACTTGCTTAGATTCTTGGGAAGGAATGGAATAAAGCTGGTCTTCAGCACATACATCTGGATTTTCCTTTGTTTGATGTGATTAAGGTGAGTGCTGTGGACCTGTTGGGTTACCCTAGAATGTTTCACCTGACCTACAATCTGTGGCAATCTCATATAATGAAGGGGGAGATATGTCACTTAGAAAAGAGGCAAACATGGCAAGCAGCCAGCAGGATCAATTTAGATGGGCAGCTTACAGGAGAGTACCATAAAAATTCCCACCCTGGGCATCTCTAGCTAATGTGATCCTCATTTGGGCATGTTTCGAAGTCTCTAAGCACTGTTAAGCTCTCTTGACTTCACTCAGTGCAGTTATTAACGCTCCTGCACACGTCCCTGAATTCATCCTTTATAACTGTATGGATTTAAAAAAATAAAGCAAAGACACCGTTGTATCTCCCTCTCACATAATCTTCATCTTTATTTATATTACAGTAATAGCTGGAGGCCCCAAACAAGATCAGGGCCACAGTGTGCTAGGAGCTGTACAAATGCATAGTAGGGGATAGTCCCTGCCCCCAAGAATTTACAGTTTAAGTCTATGTCTACACTTATAATGCTACAGCGGCACAGCTGCAGCTGTGTCACTATAGTGCTTCAGTGTAGACACTCGCTACAGTGATGGGAGAGGTTCTCCCGTCACTAGTTAATCCACCACCCTGAGATGTGGTAGCTAGGTAGGAAGATAGAATTCTTCCATCGCCCTAGCGCGATCTGCACTGGAGGTTAGGTTGTCATAGCTGTATCTCTCAGGGGTGCAGGAAGGGAAGCAGAAGCACAGAGAGGTGAAGTGACTTTCCCAAGGTCACAGCAGTGGTAGAGCCAGGAGTAGAAAGTTTCCTGACTCCTAGTCAGTGATCAATCCACTGTACCGTGTTGTCTCCCAGTTACTTAATTGATTCAATGTAAAGCTTTAAAGATGTTTTCCATGTATATAATATATAAAATGATGCACTATTAGTTTAATTTACTTTTCCTCAAAGAGGATTTATTTTATTTCAAAGATACAAGAGCTTCTAATCAAGCTGTAACAAAATCCTCTTAGAGCATTAGAGGTCTTATTAAATATACTCATTATGGTACTAATACCAAAGACTGTGTCCTCCTAGTGCTATATTATTGGAAAGTGGAAGAACTATATACTTCTGCCAGGTACACCCAAAAGCATTCACAGGTTTGCCTAGCCCTAGCTGATTTGGGATGATTAATAAGCAATTAATTATAAAACATACGTTATAGTCTCCAAACATATCTAGATGTGTCCTGAATAACTGAGTTACAAGTATACATATTGCCAGCAGTGACAGATTCTGGAAATTAGCACAAGAGTGCAGTGGGTTAATTCACATAGGGCTTTTTCATAGAATGTATTTTAGGTTCTTATATGGCCTTCCATTACTGTAGTATCTGAGCACCTCACTCTCTCTAATCAATGTATTTATCCTCACAACACCTTTGTGTAACAGGGAAATACTATTCCCACCCTTTTACAGATGGGGAAGGGAGGCCTAGAGAGGCTAACAGCCAGATATTTAAAGGTATTTAGGTGCCTAAAGATAGGTGTTTAGTGGGATTTTCAAAACCACCTAGCTGCCTAACTCCCAGTGGTTGAGCAGAAGCAAAATGGTGTTTTTCATCCTTAACATTTTTTCTGATGTTTTTACTTAGCGTTCAGAGGTACTGATGATTTAAGTTCCAATAGTGAACTCAATGCTGCACAAGCAACAAAGGAAGGCACAACCTATGTCCTGGGGAGTTTGAAATGCAAGGGCTAGAGTCTCACAGCCTTTACTCTGGGAGTAAGCAGGAGTAAAGCCTCTCCTTCCTCTGCTGCTTGACTGTGTCAGCATGAGGCTCAGAGTGTGTGAAAAAAGCTGGAGTTACTCATCCACTGCTCTCCACTGCAAGTGAGCAGCTGAGGAGGGGGTGGAGCCCTAGCTCGCTCCTCCCTATTTTCCTGCAAGCCTGGCTGGGTAAACGAAGAAGAGTAAGTTGCTGTCCCAACAGGGATGAAGTAACTTCTTCTCACCCAGAGAAGCAGGGCAGCTGGTCAGGAATGGTGATTCTTGGGCCAAAATCATCCTGTCTCCACAGGGAGAAGAGTGCACAGAGGAGTGTCTTCTTTTGGATTTTTGGTTGGTTGGTTGTTTTCATTTAAATATACACATCGCTATTGCAGAGAAGGCAGGTCAAAGAAATGTGCACTTGGAGCTGACGGTAGTGAAGTTTGTGATGGTTCTATTTCCTGGGGAACTTCATTCCACAGTCTGGGACCAGCCATGGAGAAAGCACTGTCTCCTGCACAGACGAGCTTAATCCTTATTGTCGAGAATTCTGTTGTGTCAGAGGAGTGACCCATTTGAGCACAGTCTTCATCCTGGAGCTTTAAGCAGTTTTTTTCGATATCATGGAACACCTTATGAAGACAAGGACTGAACCCTTGAACTTGATTCAAAATTCTGTGGGTCACTGGTGTAGCGGAGGATGGGTGTGATGTGCTTGCACTAACCTGTGTTGCTAAGGAGACAGGGTGCACTGTTCTGTACTTGTTGGAGTTTCCTGATTGGTAAGGCTTCATGCCCAGGTATATTATATTTTTGCAGGGCAGCCAAAAAGTGGTGACAGTGTAAATCATTGAGTCTAGGTCATCATCTGCCGGGATGGGATGGAGTCTCATATCCAGCCAGAAATGATAGACCGCATTACTTGTGGATGCAGCTATGTGAGACTTTAGCTTGGATTTCTTAGCAAGGAATCTAAGAGTACTCCAAACCTAGGCTATGGACTGAACTGGCTAATTTTGGGTCTAAACCTTCAACCAAAGGAGATTGCACCATAGCTGTGAACTCTTAAATGATTTCCTATACCCATAAGTTTCAGCCAGCTGCTGTTCATTCATGAGCTGATTTCATCCAAGCACTGGACCATTGTGATGGTCGTGATGTGGTGAAAGTTACGTAGAGATGTGTTGCACATTGCTGGCAACTGAGTCCATGTTGTCTACCCAGCTCACCTAAAGATTGCATGTAGGACAAGGAAGAGAAATGAAGTCCTTTTGGACCTCCACAAGTGAGGGGTCTAATGATGGAGGTACAATTTCTCATCACTACACATTGGGTACATCCCTCCAATGACTCAAGCCATTTAGCACATTCCCCTAAACTCCTGCAACCTCTCTAAGGCGGGATAGAAGTATCTCATCATGGTTAACAGTGTTGAATGCTGCAGAGAGCTTCCAGGCGGATGAAAATGGGTGTCTGCCTTTCTTTCATTGACAGGAGGAGATAAACTGCCTTAGTGGCATTGATGATTAAATTCCAGTATTCCTGCTAGGATTATATTTCAGCCAGCTCCACAATCCATCTGGAATTGAATTGGCCATTGATCCAATAGTATAGCTGCAAACATGGTAGTTGAATGGCTGGCAGCCTCATTCTTCAGTGCCCGTATGTTGAGAGCCTTTGGATCTGTGACGATCATACTGAAGACATCCTCTTCACTGGAAGTCTCTGCAACCTCAATCGCTACGTGTATGGCTGCTTTTTTCTTCCTGTGATAGCTGTAGCATTGGGATATAAAGGGGTTCTGTTTCCCATACTCCTTGCACTGTTTTCCACAGACTGGGCGCTCTTCTGCCTGTCATGTTTCTTCCCACAGTATATTCACTGGATCATGGTAGGTGTGTGCTTCC
This sequence comes from Lepidochelys olivacea, assembly GCF_965140295.1. Classification (NCBI taxonomy): domain Eukaryota; kingdom Metazoa; phylum Chordata; order Testudines; family Cheloniidae; genus Lepidochelys; species Lepidochelys olivacea. Next base: position 107,636,038 of record NC_140417.1, read on the forward strand.
TGGGTTTCTCGGGCTTGAGCCTGTATACTTGTTTTGCACTAATGGCCTGCCATTGTTCTGATACTTTCCCATACCAGTTCAGCTGCCCTTGCTATTTGGAGGCATTTCTCTAGGATTAGATCTGTTTCAACAATCTCTCCTGTAAACTGAATTTGTGTGTTCAACAAAGAGTCCAGTCTCTAATTAGTGAGTCTTTTATGCCTCCAAAGTTACTTGTGGAGGCAAAAGTTCTCAGCTCTACAATGTAAGTATTGATTCCCTTGTCTTGATTTCTGGCAAAAAGCAAACGCATCACCACCACAACAGTATCTCTCTACAGTCTCATTGTGTCTGGGATCACAGTACTCTTCAGACACATTTATCAGTTGTTCAGTTTTTCCAGCATTATTTCTGGCAAAGGTCTCACTCACTGCTCATCCTTTCATTAGTCAGGTCTGATTGTAACTTTATGCCCTAGGACTGAGATTTTCTCACACCCATCCTTATTCACCCTGAGTAGTACCTTTACTTTAATGGGGGCAGCCTGGATTGCCATTTATAATATGTTTAATAATAATACCAATCCTGAGTGTAAGTGGCAGAATCTGGCCCTGAATAAACACTTGCCATTGATTTAGTTCTCAGTGCAGACTAGTGCTTGTGACTGGGGAGAAATGTGGTTTTATAAGGGCCAGTTTGCTTCCCCTTAGGGTGACCAGATAGCAAGTGCAAAAAATTGGGACATCTTTTTTCCTGGGGTTGGGAGTATAATAATTGCCTATATAAGACAAAGTCCCTAATATTGGGATGGTCCCAATAATATTGGGACATCTGGTGACCTTACTTCCCACCCTCCCTTGTTCATGCTGACTCCATGAATAGTCCCGTTGAAATCCATGGGGATATTCACTGAGCAAGATGATGTCCAGTGTGATTAAAGGGTATCAGGATCTGGTCCTTAGGGTGGATGAATGTGCACAGGGCTCTATGAGTTCTTTGACAATGCATGACAAAAACTTTAATTTTATTTACAGGATGCAGTTGTAATTAAGGAAACCATAGCACTGAACTTGTATTTGCTTGTAATGGAAGATCATTTCTGAATGATGAGAGATGTGTGATGCCTTTCAGACTGACTTTATTATTTTTACTTAACTAGTGTATGAAACTTCTTGTAACTAAAAGTCCAAGATGTGCTTTTTGGAAAATTATGAATACCTCCTTGGCAATACTTTAGAGGAAAAATCTAGGCAGATTTTAGGGCATAGGCCAACATGCTTGTCACTTTGTGTTTAAAAAATATTAGGTCATTATAAATTTTTCTCCTTACAATTTTTAAATTGATAGGTAAAATATTATGGAGAATAGTATTTTGCTCACCTAATCTGTCTTCTCTTCGCTGGACGTTGGCTCACTTCCCCTAATGATAGAGTAAACGAAAGTAAGAAATGTATGGAAAAGAGAATAGAGTAGAGTTGCACGATACTAGCTGTTGTGATGCTGTTTCTGCAGCTGTTGCTATTAGTGTTTGTCACTTTTTCACACTTCAGTGAAAAGCAGGTGTTTTCACTATAAGATGTAGTGTGGTGATCTAGCCAAATGCCATTGCTTTTACTTAAATTCAGTTTTTCTTCTGAAAGGCAAACCTAGAAGCAACTTTCACTGTGGCTCCTTGCACTTGATTGCTGTCATCTTAGAACACTCAGATTGCTTTTGAAATCTAACACTTCTTTTAAAAAAAGAATAGAGCCTTTTCCCCCTCTTTCCCAGAAAATTGTTTACAAAAGAAATGTCATGATTTGAAGAAACGCATCTGAACTGTCTTATTCAAGGATTTTCTTGTTTCATCCATGAAAAAAGATCTTTTGGAGCAGTCTCTTCCACTTGAACGAAGGTAAACACATTGTCCATACCAGTGTAATCATTAAACTATTAACAGAAGCATGTCTGTGGGGCTTGTGCCCAGGCAGCAAAATAAAAGACAGATTTCTAAAATCTGTTTTCATCTTGGTGTGCCAAGAGTTAAGATACAAATCCTTTTGCATCAAGATAATAGACTGCTAAGAACTCTGTTAATGGGAAAAATGAGTTAAACAGAAAAAGCAAACTCTGGCTAAGATTGTGAGTGCTAATGTTAATTTAAAAACCCAAATCATTGCAAAGTAGACCAAATAGAAAAGTATTAGTAAACTGCTTCTTCTTTTGAATAGATGATGTGCTGTGATCATTGTCACCTTTGACTTTAAAAGTACTTCACAAAAGGCAGTAAAGGCTCTCCCGTTGCTGCCACTCAAGGCAATGATGAAAATCCCATTCCTTTCAATTTTCAATAGGTGATCAGGCCCCAAATGAGCCTTGAGGCTGCAGAATAGAAATTTACTTAGCTGCAGTACATTCTCTGTGTCTTGCATTATTGATGCACTTAGTTTTCTTCATAGCTATCATATCAAAAGGTAGTTACTTAAAAACTGATCTGTTCCATTTATTTACACATTGTCATTTTATACAGTTGATCTCCAGAAGTATAGCAATTTTATTTTTTCTGATACAGTTAACCAGTGTCATAGCCTCAATTCAGCTGAGCATGGATGCACGTGAGTCCCTGTGTTCAGAAGTGCTGTATGCCTTATGAAAATGTTTACATGCCCTTTTTTCCCCCCATTCAAATAACTGGAAAACAGCTTTTAAAATTCTTATAGAGTTTCAGCTTAGTGAGGGCTGGTAGCTTTGATATCTTTAAGGGGGGAAGTGTTCTAGAATGGAGGCCTATGATACATTCATGCTACGTGATTTCCCACTAAACTTTTAACACGGTATGTGATGAAGCTCCAAATAACTATTGTGACAAAGTTCCTCCTCTACCTTGGTGGGTCTTGCGCTTATTGGTGGATTTGCTCGCCTTGGAGCTTCACAGCAGCCCTCAGTTTGGCCATTTTCATGAACCCACGGTCCAGGTCAACTCCTCCTGTGTCTGACCAGGAGTTGGGAGGTTTGGGGGGAACCCAGGCCCACCTTCTACTCCGGGTTCCAGCCCAGGGCCCTGTGGACTGCAGCTGTTTAGAGTGCCTCCTGGAACAGCTGTGCAACAGCTACAACTCCCTGGGCTACTTCCCCATGGCCTCCTCCCAACACCTTCTTTATCCTCATCATAGGACCTTTCTCCTTGTGTCTGATGATGCTTGTATTCCTCAGTCCTCCAACAATATGCATTCTCACTCTCAGCTCCTAGTGCCTCTTGCTCCCAGCTCCTCACACACACACCACAAACTGAAGTGAGCTCCTTTTTAAAACCCAGGTGCCCTGATTAGCCTACCTTAATTGATTCTAGCAGCTTCTTGATTGGCTGCAGGTGTTCTAATCAGCCTGTCAGTCTTAATGGTCTCCAAAAGGTTCCTGATTGTTCTGGAACCTTCCCTGTTACCTTACCCAGGGAAAAGGGACCTACTTAACCTGGGGCTAATATATCTGCCTTCTATCACTCTCCTGTAGCCATCTGGCCTGACCCCGTCACATATCCCCCCCCCCCCCAGCTCAACACTACGGGGTTGGGCAACTTGGGACGTCAGGCAGTGTACTCGTGACAAGCCATCTGCATTGTCATGGTGGCTTCCAGCCCAGTGTTGTGTGGTGAATTGGAAAGGTTGTAGGGACAGGAACCATCTGGTCACCCTTGCATTCTTCTCTTTATTTCGCTGCATCCACTGGAGGGGTTCATGGTCGGTCACAAGGGTAAACCGTTGTCCCAGAAGGTAATAACATAGTGTTTCCATGGCCCATTTCACAGCTAGGCACTCTTTCAAGCTTGGCATACTTCTGCTCTCTCTGCAGGAGTTTCCTGCTGAGGTAGAGGATTGGGTGTTCTTCATCTCTGACCATCTGCGATAGGACAGCTCCCAATCCTACTTCAGATGCATCTGTTTGTAAAATGAATTCTTTGTTGAAGTCTGGGGCTATAAGCACGGGGTTATTGCAGAGGGCTGTCCATAGATCCATGAATGCTTTCTCTGCGGCATCTGTCCACTGGACCCTGGGCTTTTATCAGGTCTGTCAGGGGACTCGCTCTGGTAGCAAAATGGGGAATAAATTGTTGGTAGTACCTCACCACACCCAGGAATGCCCGGACTTGCTTTTTTCCGATTCGGCTGGGGCCAATTTTGGATAGCCTCTAGTTTTAGTTGGGGCTTGACCATGCCCCTTCCTACAATGTAGCCAAGGTATTTAGCCTCAGCTAGCCCTATAGCATGGTTGGCTGTGAGGCCAGCCCGTCTTCGTGTGTCCAGAACCGTTTCCACCTTTTCTAAGTGGGTTTCCCAGTTGGGGCTGTGAATAATCACATCATCCAGTTATGCCGCTGCATAACTGGTATGGGGCCGTAGGAGCTTGTCCATAAGATGCTGGAAGGTGGCAGGTGCCCCATGCAGTCCAAAAGGAAGAACAGTATATTGAAACAGACCCTCTGGTGTAGAGAATGCCATCTTTTCTTTCGCATCTTTGGCAAGTGGAATCTGCCAGTATCCCTTTGTTAAATCAAGAGTGGTCAAAAATCGGGCATTGCCCAGGCGATCAACTAACTCATCGATATGGGGTATGCATTGAATTTAGATATCTCATTCAGCTGGTGAAAGTCATTACAAAACCTCGTGGTGCCATCGGGTTTGGGCACCAACACAACTGGGCTTGACAACTGACTGTGGGACTCTTCGATGACTCCCAGCTCCAACATCCTTTTTACCTCTGCCTTGATCTCCTCCCTTTTTGCCGCTGGGGCCCGATAGGGCCTTAAAGTTAGCTTTGCCCCAGGGTCTGTGATAATGTAGTGATATGCTTTGGTGGTCCAACCTGGTTTGGTTGAAAACACGTCCTGGTATTGGTTGATCATCTCAGTTACCTCCTTCTTCTGATTTGATGTCAGATCAGGAGATATCCTGATCTGCTCCTGGATCAAGGTCTCTTGGGCCACTACACACGCCTCTCGTTGGTGCCAAGGCTGTAAGGGGTTAATGTGATAAATTTGTTCTTGTTTCCGGCGTCCTGGCTGCCACACCTTGTAGGTTACTTCCCTCACGGGTTCAACCACCTCATAGGGCCCCTGCCATTGGGCCAAAAGCTTGCTCTCTGCTGGGGTACCAACACCATCACCCGATCCCCTGGGTGGAACTGCCTGGCGATTGTAATGGGTTCACTGGGCCTCCTGCACCTTTTCCAAATGTTCCCGTACAATAGCTATCCATTCTCGCATCTGCAACACATGGTCAATTATATTTCTCCCTTCATTGGGTTCCTCTTCCCAGATTTCTTTTGCGATATCTAGTATGCACGAGGGTGGCGTCCGTATAATAATTCAAAGGAGGAAACCCAGTTGAGGCCTGATGTACCTCCCGGATTGCAAACATAAGGTAGGGTAGTAGGGTGTCCCAATCCTTCCCGTCCTGACTTACCACTTTCCTTATCATTGCCCTGAGGGTTTGGTTAAACCTTTCTACCAGCCCCGTAGTCTGCAGATGATAGACTGAAGTTCTCAGGGTATGTATATGGAGCAGCGTACAGAGGTCCTTCACTAGCTTTGACATAAATGGGGTACCTTTTGTCTGTTAATATCTCCTTTGGTAGCTCAACTCAGGCAAAGATCCCCACCAACTCTTTAGCTATCGTTTTAGAGGCTGTGTTCTGCAGGGGGACAGCTTCTGGGTCGCTAGTAGCATAATCCAGAATGACAAGTATATATTGGTGGCCCTGGGCTGTCTTCTCCAGGGGTCCCAGTAGGTCCATGGCTATTCGCTCAAAGGGGACCTCTATGATGGGAAGGGGTACTAAAGGTGCTCTGATTAGCCTGCCTTAATTGATTCTAGCAACTTCTTGATTGGCTGCAGGTGTTCTAATCAGCCTGTCAGTCTTAATTGTCTCCAGAAGGTTCCTGATTGTTCTGGAACCTTCCCCGTTACCTTACCCAGGAAAAAGGGACCTACTTAACCTAGGGCTAATATATCTGCCTTCTATCACTCTCCTGTAGCCATCTGGCCTGACCCTGTCACACTATGTGAACAGCTGTATCTGGTGTGCCACATGTCTGAGTCTTGTGTGAAAGTACAAATACATTAAAGTTCTGTTAATGGTTCTGGGGAGAATTTTCAAAAGCACCCAAGTGTCTTAGATAACTGAAAGTCAACGGGCTGTGTGCTTCTTAATCAAATCGGCACTTTCACAAATCCCACCCTGAGATTTTAAACACGCACAAGTCTGGAAATCCAAAGTTCATGGCTCCTTCAACAACCATCTCTTTCCCCTCCTTGTGCATATGTCAAGTCAGACAGAGCTGCATCTGCTTACTCAGGCCTGAATTTGACCCCTTGTATTTTCATATTGTGTAATGTTAATGTTAATACCATGTGTCTTGTAACAGGACTAGGACCTGATCATGCAATGGGTTCTTTGCAAATGCAGGGGTGTGCCCACTCAAAGCCCATTGTAGGATCAGGGCCATAATTCAGTTTTGAACGTCATTAGAAATGGTGTCAATTATTGTTACTTAGATTAATATCAGTGTGTTAATATTTCTGTTAGAATAAAAAGCACTCTCTAAAATATACATTTGGAAAATATGTGATTTGAGAATCATTTAAAAAGACACATTTGTTGTAATCTACTAAAAATTCTGTGCTATTTTTAAAAATTATAGCTTAGAGCTGATTAATATAAAGACTAGTCTAGCATAGACCTTAAACTTTAGTTCCTGAATCAGTGAGACACATCTATTAAAATATAGGAATATCCTAACATAGCACTTAGCCTCCTGTAAAGAAACCTCTTCAAGTGGATTAAATACTGTTTTGATTTTTATTTCCTCCTAAAAATACTGATGAGATCTGCATGAATACTGGTAGGAACATTTTTTTTTTTAATTCTCAAATTAATTGACTAAACTGTTTTGTGAATCTGCTTAAGAATTATTCAATCGGCTTGTTAAGCTAGGCAAATAACAGAAGAATATTAGTTAGGCAATTTGTTCAAAAAATTCTCAAGTTGAAATATTTATTAACATTAATTTAATCAGACCTGATACTGACACAGAGATGCAGCTTGCCTTAACTCTGAGTAAGAACTTTCTTCTAGTCCAGCTATATCCCCAAATCCCTTCAGATACAGTATTTGCAAACTTGATCAGGAGTAACAGGTTTTTCTCATGACCTGTTGTATAGTTTCCCTCCTGAATGGGCTGTTGTGCTAGAACATCTGCAAATAACTCTGGCTTCAGCATAAAGGGCCCTGTTTTGCCCTTATGCCCCTGTGCATTTCACACTGGTACGTAATTTCAGTTTAGAAATGGTGCTACACGTCTCTCCCTTTCAAGTTACACCGAATGGTTCATTTTCTTCTTTATTCACTGTGGATTTAATTGCCCTGCAACATCAAAAGAAGAATATACCCCAAAATTACCATTCTCTCTCTTAGAATTTAGTTACTGTGTGTCTCAGGGAACTGGCCAAGATATGCTGGTTGGGGGGGAAGAGGGGGGGATGGGGGGAAGCATGCATCCAAATAAGGGCTGTGAGAGGAGGGTGAAGAAACAGACTGGCACAAATAAGAGAGTGTTAAGTGTTCTCCTTTTTACTTTAGCTTCCATCTGTTGGCAGGAGACATTATTATGCCTCTCCCCATCTTATCTTGATATTTTTAGCTGTAGAAAAAGGCAAAGAAAGCCTTTCAGTGTTTGTGAGTGCTTCCCTTTCGAGCTTCATAAATGAAGGCTCTGATCCATTCTTTAATACTATTGCAGTGTTTTTGCAAGTTGTTGGATGCCCAGGCTGTTTAAAAAACAAAACAAAACACCACCACCCCCATGCTCTTTTCCCAAACTATGAGCTGGAACTACAGACTTTTGCCAGTTAGCAGCAAATATTTGAGGGGAAAAAATCAGGACAGCTCAAAACCTCTTTGACAAACAAGGCAATAGAAAGACTGGATTTCAGTTTGTGACAGACTTCCAATCACAGAGTCTTAGAAGTGTAGGACTGGAAGAGACCTCAACAGGTCATCTAATCCAGTCCCCTGCACTCAGGGCAGGACTAGACCATCCCTGACAGGTGTTTGTCTAAACTGTTCTTAAAAACCTCCGACGACGAAGATTCTACAACCTCCCTAGGGCAGTTTGTTCCAGTGCTTAACTACTCTGACAGTTAAGAATTTTTTCCTAATATCCAATTTAAGCCACCCTTGCTGCAATTTAAGCTGTTTGCTTCTTGTCCTATTCTCAAGAGGTTAAGGAGAACAAGTTTTCCTCCTCCTCTTTGTAACAACCTTTTATGTACTTAAAAACTCTCTTCTCTTCTCCAGACTAAACAAACCCAATTCTTTCAAGCTTTCCTTATAGGTCATGTTTTATATGACTTTTGCTGCTCTCCTCTGGACTTTCTCCAATTTGTCCACATCTTTCCTGAAATATGGCACCAGAAGTGGACACACTACTTCAATTGAGGCCTTATCAATGCGGAGTAGAGCGGAAGAACTACTTCTCATGTCTTGCTTACAGCACTCCTGCTGATACATCCCAGAATGATGTTTGTGTTTTTTGCAACAGTATTACAGTGTTGATTCCTATTTAGCTTGTGATCCACTATAACCCCAGATCCATTCCTGCAGTACTTCTCCTTAGGCAGTCATTTCCCATTTTATATGTGTGCAACTAATTGTTCCTTCCTAAGTGCAGTACTTTGCATTTGTCCTTAGTGAATTTCATCCTGTTTACTTCAGACCATATCTCCATTTTGTCTAGATCATTTTCAATTTTAATCCTATCCTCCAAAGCACTTGCAACCCCTCCCAGCTTGGTATCGTCCACAAACTTTGTAAGTGTACTCTCTATGCCATTATCTAAATCATTTATGAAGATATTGAACAAAACCACACCCAGGACTGATCTTTGTAGGACCTCACTCAATATGCCCTTCCAGCTTGACTCTGAACCACTGATAGATAATCTCTGGGTTATGCACTAGCCTTATAGTAGTTCCATCTAGGATACATTCCCTTAGTTTATAAGAAGGTCATGTGGGACAGCATCAAAAGCCTTACTAAAGTCAAGCTATACCGCATCTACTGCTAACCCCTATCCACAAGGCTTGTTACCTTGTCAAAGAAAGTTGCTAGGTTGGTTTGACATGATTTGTTCTTGACAAATCCATGTTGACTGTTACTTATCACCTTATTATCTTCTAGGTGTTTGCAAATTGATTGCTTGATTACCTTTCCAGGTACTGAATTTAAGATGACTGGTCTGTAATTCCCCAGTTTGTCCTTATGCACTTAATGATAGATTGGCACTATATTTGCCCTCTTCCAGTCCTCTGGAATCTCTCCCATCTTCAATTAGTTTTTGAAGATAGTCACTAATGGCTCAGATATCTCCTCAATCAGTTCCTTTCAGACGATGAAATCGGATCTCCTCTTCTCCAAATGTGAGGGACTCCTAAAATTTCACTGTGGGTAGAAATTCAGACTCTTTCCAGAGATTTATTTTTTCAAGGGGACACCTGTACATTGTTCAATTCTCTTTGGAAGATGCTAACCACTTCAGGATGATGGGCTTCCCAATTGTTTTCCATGCTGCAGACTGGTATTCTTGGGAACATGTACATTTCCTACCGTCTTCAGTCTTTCCATAAGCCAGGTGCATCTTGAATTGTGCCCCACTGGAAGCTGACCCGACCAAATTATTCAAAATGATTCACGTTCGCCATTGCAAGGAAGTAGAGGAGCTTGCCGTAGTGGAAGTCACTGTCTCAGAGGCAAAGCAAAAGATTTCTATGAGCAATCTGTATCTCTCCTTATGGATCAAAACTAGTACCCTTGAGAGTTTGTTTTGCCCATATATAAAATTACTGGAAGTAACAAGTTATGTATCCATTGCCTGGTCTCATATCCTTCAAACACTTATGCATGTGCATACCTTTAAGTATGTGAATATTATTACTGACTACATGAGTGCTTAAGTGTTTTGTTGAATCAGGCCCTTGTCCTTCTCCTCCTCCTCGCTCCCTCCTTTTTTGTATCTTGCATCCCTTTCCTCAACTTTTCATTTGTTTTTGTCATTTTAGATTGCCAGCTTTTTGGGGCCCTGATCCTGATTGAAGCCTGTAGGCATTTCTGTGGTTTTAGTAGTAGTAAAAGAATAAATAAAGGTATTCCCTTCCTGTTTTGCTACTCTTTTTTTTTCTTTTCTGTCAGAAACACTGGTGCAAAATGCTAACTGGTTCATGCACTGATTGGCAAGCTCTCCCTAGATCTGCTTAAATAGAATGCATTCAAAGGAAACCAGAAGACTTCAATAGACTTGGAGAGCATAATTATAGATGCCTTTAAAATAGATGAAGTGATTGAAAAAAATTACTTTTTACCCCCCAAATTGGGGTTTTTTTGGGGGGGTGGCCCAGAATTATATTTATACTTGTAGCAAGTGGTTCACATCTTATTCTCCTCAATTCAGGATAACACTTTTTTTAATAAGAGTCAAGTGATCCCTTTCTGAGTTTGAACCACATTTCTTTATGTATAAAATATCCTTATCACTCTGCAAGCTGACACACTGATCCTGCAAATGCTTCCGTGTGTGCATAACATTAAGCACATGAGTAGTTCTCTTAAATCGGTGGGATTATTCATGCTTAAAGTTAAGCACATGCTCAAGTGTTGATAGGAGCAGGATCTACAATGAATTACCAGGAGCATGTGCATGTTGTAGTTTTTAAATAGTTTATTTCAAAATAAAATATTTTACAAGGGAAAAGATAGTGAAAGATAAATGTTGTTTTCAAGTATGTCCAGGGCACATGCAAACATAAGGAGACAGTACTTCAATGAGGACTGTTTAAGCACCTGGAAGAAATGCAATTTGTCAAAGAATTATGATCGTCTAGTCCAGACAAGACTAGCGCCTGAACCAGAGTTTCCAAATCCTGACAAATCAACATGTGTTGAAACTTGGAAATATTTGTTAAATTTTTAAATAGGAATTTCTATTAAGTTTATCAAGGAAAAGTTATTCAGATTACCACTGAGATTTGTAACTTGTAATTTGAATTTGTAATTTGAAGTGAGGTGGTAAGCAGAGACCTCACTTCATTAGACTCTGCATGAGCAGGCAAGAGGAGCTAGAGATCATATCCATAAATAAGATAATCAAAGTAAGCCATAAATCACCTTTTAGGTTTTTTTACACGTTTGTTCCTCTGCTCTTTTGAAAAATTTGAAGCCACTCTTCTCCCCTTTCTATCCTCCACAAAAAGCAGAATGGAATGGTCTCTGGGAGTAGGCATTTTGTCGCACAAGGCCATTCTGCATTGTGGTAAAGCTCTAATTAGCCGAACATTTTCACACAACATCTGTCCATTATCTTTAAAATATATAAGTAAATAAACACACACACACACATACGTGCACAAATAAAAAACCATACACACAGTTTTTATGGGTGTAATTAAATTGTCTTTTAGAAGTTATGGCACTTTTTCTTTTTAAAGCAATAAATTGCAAAGTTTTGAGCTGAGAACACTTAATGAAGTTGATCATGGTATTCCCTATTGTTGTTGGCTTCTTTTAAAGTACAGTGTCCAGTTTCATTAAATGCTGCTCTCCCTCCACACTTCCCCTCCTGTTGCGTTGAATGTCAGACTTTCACTGTTAGCATAGGTTTTCATTATTAGGCTTTACACTTCCAGCATCTGGGAGCAGCATATATAGCATATGTGCACATAATTTATTTATATTTAGAGAAAGTGTGGTGTAGGTTGTACAATGTTAAATTCCCCTTAGGATGGCTGTTTCCTTAATGTGTTAGCACAATGTTTTCAAGAGTATTAGTATTTCCTGCAGTAAAGACTTGATTCACGGTTGTGTCATAACATGAATTCTCTTGATACCAGTGCAGTGATATTTTTAGTTTAAAATGAGGTTTCTTATGCTGTGCAACATGTTGCGGTCAAGGCACTCTTCTTTTTAAAACACCCCCCCTTTTTTTTTTGGTTACATGTTTTCTGAATCTTGTATGCAATTTTTAATAAGGCAACTTTAAAAGACCCAGAACAAACTTTACAACATAAAAATAATTAAATGGAGTAAGTATTGTCCCAGATCAGTTAACAGGTAGGTATTTGAGCATTTCTAGTTGAAGTCCAGCTCTTTTCTTACCTTTGAGGACAGCATTTCTGACTAATAGCTGCAAAGAGCTGTGTGTGTGAAAAAGGCACTGTTGGGTTTTTTTGTGGTTTTTTTTTTTTTTAGTTAACCCAGTCCCTCAGAATGTTTTGGAAATACGTGCTCCAATCAGATCAAAGCAGCCAGGAATAGTAGTAGGCTTTTTCCTTACCTGAAAGCAGGCCTTGTTAATAGTTGTATTCATCTGAGTTAAAATTAAGTTTCTGTGGTGTTGACCTAAAGCCAGCTTTTCCCACAGGACTATTTATTTAAAAAAAAATCTAAAGTAGTAATGTGCATATGGCATATGCAGTAAACTTGAGACAGTCAGGATCTCCATTTGGACTAAAGCTTTCTTTGTATTTCTTCGGTACTTGGAGCCCTAAAGGAAAAGTGTGGCAGTAAGCTGACTTCCCTTTCCAACACATGGAATACGCAGAATTTTTAACTTGTTTGGGAGTAAAGCATTTCAGAGGGCTTTGTACTTGGAGGCAAATAATAAAATTCTGACTTGAATTGCTAGTATTACAGTTTAGGGATAAGTTAACTTGTAGCTTAATTTGCTGTTGGTACCAAAACCTGTGGGCCCCCACCAGTATTCCTATTGTGAACCTAGTTTTGAAAAGAATAGGACTGAGATGGCTGTTACTAATCCTTTTGTAAGAAAACTGAATAAGGTTTATGATGTGACCATGACTTAGAGTTGTATAACTCATCAGTAGAGCAAGTAGACTAGCATTTGTACGTTATGGCTTGCTTAGTTTAGTTCATTTAGTACTCCTGTAAGGTACCTGGTGAACTGAAGCCTTTTATCTATCCACAGAAATGCTATAACATGGCAGCAGGTTTCCTGCCAATGGTCGCAATAGCTGTTGGAATTCCCTCCAAAACATCCATTGCCTGCCTTCCCTTACACCCCTGTAGAACGAACCATTCTCTCAGAGAATGGGAGTATGGGGGCTGTCTTTAGGACACAAAAGCCTAGCCAGTATAGTATGATGGAACATTTTTTCCTACAGCCTAGTAATGTGTGCTTTGTATATAAATGACTCTCATGGACTCTGTCAGGCGTATCTGAACCCAGAAGGCAGTGTGACTAGTGGATGATGCAATGGACTGGGGTTCAGGAGACCTAGGTGCTATTTCCAGCTCTGTCACTAGTCTGTGCGCAATCTTCGGCAAGTCACTTCATGTTTTCCCTGTCTGTAAAATGAGGATAAGACACTGACCTCCTTTGTAAAGAGTATTGGGATCTATAGATGAAAAGTGCTCTCTGAGAGCTAGGTGGTATTATTTATTATTATAATGATATTATATATGTGACTATTTCAAAGGAAATTTTTTTTAAAAAGAAATTCAGATGCCTCCCATATTCAATCTCTTCAGGCTATCTAACTCTTAATAGTTTTTTTTTCTTATTAACAACCCCAGAAGGCATTGCTGCATCAGTAATCAATAAACCAGCTACTAAGGAAAACATTCACATATACCTTCCGAACCATGATCCACCGGGGGAGGGGTGGGGGGGTGGAGGAGAAAAGAAGGAACAAAAAAGAGATTAGAGCTTAATAACTAGCATTTATTTCCTGTCAGTATCTTTGTCTCATCCCTTGAGGAGAGTCCTAGGCTTTCTTGTGCAAAGTCCGACCAAGGTGGACTCTTAAAAACTGTCGTAAATAACTGAAGAGCAATTGCACTCTTTTTGACACCTCCTAAGCGCCCCTGGTTCATTTGCAACAAGGTATAGCTTAAAAAACCAAATTCCATATATTCAAGTCTGTATCATTGTAGAGTAATTCATAAAGATCAGTCACCTAGAAAAATTCACATGTCAAAGAAAAAACTTCAAATAGAAGCTATGTCACTGCCACATACGAAATGAATGCTTGATACTTTAATATCAAGGGAAATTTACAAATTTTGGCTTGGCAAGACAGTAAAATTAAATATAATAGCTAAAAAGTCTTTCAGTAAACAGTCTACATCACTGGTTATAATTGCAATGATTCCAGTCTTTTGTTACCGACTGAGTCAATAGCACAGAAGGAATAACTTTTCCTTTCCTTTCTCTTCTCTTTATTTTTTCCAGTAAATGCTGACATATATCTAAATCAGAGGAAAGCCTGGAATAAGTGAGAAATACAGCTTTTATGTTTCTGTACTGGATGATTAATTTATTTTTTCACAAGCTAAGAGAAGAATATTTTATGGACTTTTTACTCAGCCACCGCCAGTCTTTGTTTACTTAAAAGTTTGAGATCTTCAGGGAAAAACAGCTTCATAAATTTAGGGCAATTCTATAAAAATGTACAAAAATAGGCATAATAGTAATAAAATGTTAAGGTGAAAAAGCAGAGAGGAAAGAGTGTGGAGAGTCCCCAAAGAGTTATGTAATTCCAGGAAGATTTTCCTACCTGGCTGACTCAAAGTTTGACAGGTTCAATGGGCTTGAGTGTGAGAGATGATGGACATGTCTAACTCTCTCTTGTTGACTTTAACTGAAGTCATGGGTGTGCAGCCCCTCTTAGCATCAGGCACATATACTTTACTTTAATACTTCTCTCTTTTTTAACTAGAGAATTAGTCAGCTTCGGGTGTGGCAAAATCTGCCTTGAATTCTTAATACATCTGGATAGGCAGAAAATGATATAATTTATATTTTATTTATTTATTTTTGTATGGTACAACAGCTAAACCAACACTCCTGCCCACTGACTTCCTTCTGAGTGCCAGACTGAGCAGGAAAGAATAGTATCAAGTTGGAAAAACAAATTTATTTGACATTTTAGGTGTGCAGAAGGACCTGTTTCTGTTTGTGTTATGCACATACCTTTTAGTGAGCACTTTGAAAATTTCCCCTCAGCTTGTTTGCATTGGCATGCACCACCCTAGGCAATGGAGCATTTGCCATGAGGTTTGTGTTTCTTACACAACTTGAGGATCGGGGAAGAAGATGAAGAGGTTATAAAGTTCTGTTATTAGGCTTGGGTTTAGCATCCAGAAGTTCAAATCTTTTAGTCTGTTTTGCTTGCTTGCTTTATAAGCAAACCCATAGGGAAAGCTCTATCTGTCAGTTTATTGGGTGAATGTTAAATTTTAATATTGTGTACAGTATTATAAATAGAGAGCCTTAGCTGTGCTGAGTTCACATGGCAGGTATCCTTTTCCCGTCTATTGCTGGAGTCCTTCAGAATGCTGGCATTGTTAGCAGAGGCAAAAACGTCTCTCTTTTTCCTGCACAACCTTTTGCTTCTGCGTTGCCAGTAAAAATAAGAGAATGAAATGGCTTAAATTGCAGACCTCCCTCAAAATAACTTTGTGGTCATGCGTTGAGGGCAGAAATTGTTCATGCTCTTTTAGCATGTATGAGATAAAATGTTTCACATGATTGTTCCTTTCCTGTCTTACTTTTGAAAGAGGGGTTCAGGTTTTCAAGTAATTTCCTATGAGCATGATTTTCCTTTGAGATATTGTGAGAAAGCTAATAAATGCATATTTTCATTGGAAATATAACTTGAACTTTCTTTTTCCTGCACTGCAAAAATGCTACATTTTTAAGAGACCAAATTAGAATATTTTGAGGCCTGATTTTACTCCACCTTATCAATTCTTCACTGTTTTTGTTAAAGTTTATCTCAAGGAACAAATATATTTTGTCAACACAGGCTACTCAATCTTGGAGAATTTCCCTCCTTAGTTCCTCAATATTACCCTAGTATATTGTGGAATGAGGAAAGCTTTGGAATGCTGATGCACTTCTCAACAAGCCCACTTATTGGGATTCTGAGATTAAAGTTCTTCTTTTCATCAAGATAAAACTCTGACCCCTCCACTTTCTTATAACTCAGCATCCTCTAGATGGGCCTTAGGCATAGCTCACGGGCTGGTATGTGGGGATGGCTTAATAATAGAATTTCCTGCAGTGAGGTTCTTATGGATTCTGTGAAACCCTGGAGAGAGTCAAGGAAATCTGCATTATAATACATTGTTTGGTACAGATTTGTGCACTGAGAGGATATACAAAAGGTAACGGAAACTAAATGTGTCAGGCATCATCTCTCTAATCCAATATGGAGTCTGTTTAATCTCTTTCAAAAAATGTCTCAAGGACTCCCACTGCCTTCATTGACTGAGAGTCTTTACTACTGATCACTCCGGGGAATGGGAGTATTGCATAGCAAGGATGTGCTGACTGCGATGATCTCTCCATTTTAGAAGTTTTCAATTTATGTACGTGGAAATTAGACTTGATTAACTCATAGAGGTGCATCTCTTGCTAGAGTGTCCCTGCCAAATGCTTCAGTCAAAGGCTCTGAAGGGACAAAAATGCAAAAGACTGTGGAAGAGGAGGTTGGCAATTTGGAGGAGGAATTTATGATGCTGTAGGGTGCATGAAGAAAGAATGGAGCATGCCTGACATTTTTGTCCCAACTAGGAAATTCAGAAAGGCTTAAGCGCAGCCCTTTAGATGCAATGGAAGGTGGCAGAACTTTTACAATTGGACATTATTCATGATGTGGGAACAATGCTTTGGGTTAGTTCACAGATATCTAGGACCCCTGCAAAGTCATTTAATTCAGGCTGACGTGGGCCAGATCCAAGTTTCAGTATATGCGTCTCCCTCTACAAGCCTCAAACTCCTATGCAAACTGCAGGAGGTTGAGCCCCATCAGCAGGAGGGAATAAGAAAGGTGTGCAGAGTTGTTTTGTGTGTATGGGGGGTGGAGGTGCGGGGGAGGGAGGGAGGGAGGGAGTAGGGATGTAGAGTAATAGCAAATATTTTTACCATGAGATTAAACATTGGTTAAAATTGATGTTCCCAGGGTGGGCCCAAACAATGCTAGCAAACCTGCAGCTACTGGAAATCTCTGGAGCACAGGGTCCCTTCTAATGCTGGTGTGATGTTTACTGCTTATGCCCCAGTTCTGCATGGTATTAGGTGTGGGCAGTTTCATGCTGTCTGAGAACTATCTGAGGATAACATCTTGAGTGCCTTGGGGACTCAAACAGAAGGTGGCAGATGCCTTAACAATACCTACAGCAACATGCTATTTATATAACATAGGCAGAAAGTGTATACCCAAGCAAACAAATGAGAGAGAAATAAAGAATGATATAGGCAGATCAAACTTTCGGTATTGATCGTCTGCTTACTATCAACTCTTGGATAGCTTGCCTTTCCTAAAGGTGGTGGAAAAGAGACAATAAATGACCAAAGACACAGACAACATGAAGCAAACTTCTCTTGTCAGAGGTCACAGGTCATCTTTACTGTAAAAATCACTGTAAAAGGAAGAAAGAGTCAGAATCCCTTTAGAATCTGTGTTCCAGTTCCTAGCTTGACCATAATTTAAGTGATAACAAGAACACCATGTACTTATTAACCAAATACTAGAACTTGTATATAAAGGCCTATACAAAGATAAAAACCGCAACATGCCTATGAAACATTCAAGTGTTGTCTCTCTCTGTCTGTGTTGGCATCAGAACCATCAGCTCCATCCAATTTTTGTCTAGCAGGTTTTCAGCTGTGCTACAATTACAATAAAGATAAATCTTTCCAATATAGTCATCCTTGTAAACCCGTGTTTGGTTAAATAAAACAAAACCTGTCTGTTGCTTTTGTCTAAAGAGATTGTTTGTTCAAAAATCTTGCCATCTAGGTACACAGCCTATTATGTGTTCAGTCAATATGTAGATTGACTTCAGTGGGAGTTTTGCCAGAGTTAGTTTGGTTAAGGGGGGCAGGATTTGCTCCCCCTTGATGTTTATGTGTATCAGGGTTTAAAGAGAAGGGGATTAATAGAGAAATGTATTCATATAAATATACATGTATATACCAAAAAACACATAAGCAGTTGACAAGATTTTCTATTAGAATCTGCATATTTATTCAGTCACCACTCAGAACAACAGCGGCAGATTCTCAGCTAGTGTAACCTGGCATAGGTTCTGCTTAGTCAGTGGTGCTTATCTGATTTACATCAGCCGAAGTTTTGGCCTCTGGACTTGTGTTTTGCTCTTCAACTGATGTTCTCAAACAGAACTTTAAAAGGTATTGGAGCTCTAAGATAGATGTACTTAAATTCTGAGCTGCTCTGTTGAGGAGTCTGTGTAAATAATTCAAACTTTGGGTGGTGCAATACAAGCCAACTTGACACCAGATTCTACACTTTGTAGGTTAGCTTTCCTGTTATTTCTGTATGCCAGGCCCAGTAAGTAGGGAAAATGACAACTAGGCAGCACTGATCCTATCCTATTCTGGGTGCCGCTAGAATACCAATAATCAATATAGGCCAGATCCGTCGAATCGTGGAAGTCAATGAATGGCTACGCAGGTGGTGTCGGAGAGAAGGCTTTGGATTCTTTGACCATGGGATGGTGTTCCATGAAGGAGGAGTGCTGGGCAGAGACGGGCTCCATCTTACGAAGAGAGGGAAGAGCATCTTTGCCAGCAGGCTGGCTAACCTAGTGAGGAGGGCTTTAAACTAGGTTCACCGGGGGAAGGAGACCAAAGCCCTGAGGTAAGTGGGAAAGCGGGATACCGGGAGGAAGCACAGGCAGGAATGTCTGTGAGGGGAGGGCTCCTGCCTCATACTGGGAATGAGGGGCGATCAACAGGTTATCTCAAGTGCTTATATACAAATGCACAAAGCCTTGGAAACAAGCAGAGAGAACTGGAGGTCCTGGTGATGTCAAGGAACTATGATGTGATTGGAATAACAGAGACTTGGTGGGATAACTCACATGACTGGAGTACTGTCATGGATGGTTATAAACTGTTCAGGAAGGACAGGCAGGGCAGAAAAGGTGGGGGAGTAGCACTGTATGTAAGGGAGCAGTATGACTGCTCAGAGCTCCGGTACAAAACTGTAGAAAAACCTGAGTGTCTCTGGATTAAGTTTAGAAGTGTGTGCAACAAGAGTGATGTAGTGGTGGGAGTCTGCTATAGACCACCAGACCAGGGGGATGAGGTAGATGAGGCTTTCTTCCGGCAGCTCACGGAAGCTACTAGATCGCATGCCCTGATTCTCATGGGTGACTTTAATTTTCCTGATATCTGCTGGGAGAGCAATACAGCGGTGCATAGACAATCCAGGAAGTTTTTGGAAAGCGTAGGGGACAATTTCCTGGCGCAAGTGCTAGAGGAGCCAACTGGGGGGGCGCTTTTCTTGACCTGCTGCTCACAAACCGGGTAGAATTAGTGGGGGAAGCAAAAGTGGATGGGAATCTGGGAGGCAGTGACCATGAGTTGGTTGAGTTCAGGATCCTAACGCAGGGAAGAAAGGTAAGCAGCAGGATACGGACCCTGGACTTCAGGAAAGCAGACTTCGACTCCCTCAGGGAATGGATGGCCAGGATCCCCTGGGGGACTAACTTGAAGGGGAAAGGAGTCCAGGAGAGCTGGCTGTATTTCAAGGAATCCCTGTTGAGGTTACAGGGACAAACCATCCCGATGAGTCGAAAGAATAGTAAATATGGCAGACGACCAGCTTGGCTTAATAGTGAAATCCTAGCGGATCTTAAACATAAAAAAGAAGCTTACAAGAAGTGTAAGGTTGGACATATGACCAGGGAAGAGTATAAAAATATTGCTCGGGCATGTAGGAATGATATCAGGAGGGCCAAATCGCACCTGGAGCTGCAGCTAGCAAGAGATGTCAAGAGTAACAAGAAGGGTTTCTTCAGGTATGTTGGCAACAAGAAGAAAGCCAAGGAAAGTGTGGGCCCCTTACTGAATGAGGGAGGCAACCTAGTGACAGAGGATGTGGAAAAAGCTAATGTACTCAATGCTTTTTTTGCCTCTGTTTTCACTAACAAGGACAGCTCCCAGACTGCTGCGCTGGGCATCACAAAATGGGGAAGAGATGGCCAGCCCTCTGTGGAGAAAGAGGTGGTTAGGGACTATTTAGAAAAGCTGGACGTGCACAAGTCCATGGGGCCGGACGAGTTGCATCCGAGAGTGCTGAAGGAATTGGCGGCTGTGATTGCAGAGCCATTGGCCATTATCTTTGAAAACTCGTGGCGAACCGGGGATGTCCCGGATGACTGGAAAAAGGCTAATGTAGTGCCAATCTTTAAAAAAGGGAAGGAGGAGGATCCTGGGAACTACAGGCCAGTCAGCCTCACCTCAGTCCCTGGAAAAATCATGGAGCAGGTCCTCAAAGAATCAATCCTGAAGCACTTGCATGAGAGGAAAGTGATCAGGAACAGCCAGCATGGATTCACCAAGGGAAGGTCATGCCTGACTAATCTAATCACCTTTTATGATGAGATTACTGGTTCTGTGGATGAAGGGAAAGCAGTGGATGTATTGTTTCTTGACTTTAGCAAAGCTTTTGACACGGTCTCCCACAGTATTCTTGTCAGCAAGTTAAGGAAGTATGGGCTGGATGAATGCACTATAAGGTGGGTAGAAAGCTGGCTAGATTGTCGGGCTCAACGGGTAGTGATCAATGGCTCCATGTCTAGTTGGCAGCCGGTATCAAGTGGAGTGCCCCAAGGGTCGGTCCTGGGGCCGGTTTTGTTCAATATCTTCATAAATGATCTGGAGGATGGTGTGGATTGCACTCTCAGCAAATTTGCGGATGATACTAAACTGGGAGGAGTGGTAGATACGCTGGAGGGGAGGGATAGGATACAGAAGGACCTAGACAAATTGGAGGATTGGGCCAAAAGAAATCTGATGAGGTTCAATAAGGATAAGTGCAGGGTCCTGCACTTAGGATGGAAGAATCCAATGCACCGCTACAGACTAGGGACCGAATGGCTAGGCAGCAGTTCTGCGGAAAAGGACCTAGGGGTGACAGTGGACGAGAAGCTGGATATGAGTCAGCAGTGTGCCCTTGTTGCCAAGAAGGCCAATGGCATTTTGGGATGTATAAGTAGGGGCATAGCGAGCAGATCGAGGGATGTGATCGTTCCCCTCTATTCGACATTGGTGAGGCCTCATCTGGAGTACTGTGTCCGGTTTTGGGCCCCACACTACAAGAAGGATGTGGATAAATTGGAGAGAGTCCAGCGAAGGGCAACAAAAATGATTAGGGGTCTAGAACACATGACTTATGAGGAGAGGCTGAGGGAGCTGGGATTGTTTAGCCTGCAGAAGAGAAGAATGAGGGGGGATTTGATAGCTGCTTTCAACTACCTGAAAGGGGGTTCCAAAGAGGATGGCTCTAGACTGTTCTCAATGGTAGCAGATGACAGAACGAGGAATAATGGTCTCAAGTTGCAGTGGGGGAGGTTTAGATTAGATATTAGGAAAAACTTTTTCACTAAGAGGGTGGTGAAACACTGGAATGCGTTACCTAGGGAGGTGGTAGAATCTCCTTCCTTAGAGGTTTTTAAGGTCAGGCTTGACAAAGCCCTGGCTGGGATGATTTAACTGGGAATTGGTCCTGGTCGAGCAGGGGGTTGGACTAGATGACCTTCAGGGGTCCCTTCCAACCCTGATATTCTATGATTCTATGATCTTACAATAAAAATATATCTGTCTCCTAGTCACAGGATTGGTTTTCTGTATCATTTAGGTGGTTTCGGTGTCTGGAAACTATAGCAATGGATGCGTTAAAAATGTGTGGACCTACTCCTGTTTATGTCAGTGGCAAAATTTCCTTTGACTTGAATAGGATCAAGAGTGAGTTCATAGTCTTGGAAAAGAGATAATTAAAGGGGCATATGATAGAGGTCTATAAAATCATGAATGGTGTGGAGAACGTGAATAGGGAAATGTTATTTACCCCTTCACGTAACACAAGAATGAGGGCTCACCAGGTTTATGATTGCCCTGTTCTGTCCCTTTTCCAGTGCCAAGATAAAGAAAGGGGTGTGGATAGATAAAGACAGTGGTGGGAAAGAAGGGAAAACAGCAAAAACAGAACAATTCAGAGAAATTTCAAACTTTTTTGCAAAACATATTTACCATTTTCCAACTAGCTGTATTACTTGTGGGGAAGAAAGATGATGATTGCAAAGAAATGTAGCTTGCTTTCATCTTCCAGTTGGAACAGCTGCTGGGAGTATTCAAATTTGCCTAGTTGCATTTTATGACACATTTTTTTGTGAAAAACTGTTATCAGAACAGTAGCTGCGAATGAAGGAACGAGATTAAATTGGGAAAAGTTTCATGCTTTCATTTTAAACTTGTGTGTGGGTTTCGACGGAGTCTTTCATCTCTGGATTCAAGGCTTCTTCACTTTTTTCAAATATCCTTTTTGAAAACCACTTGAGACTGAGAGGTTGTGCAAATATTAACTGGCTATGGTAAGAGTTCAGCAAGGAACTCTTAAAAGTTTCTGCAATGTGAGGCTTTTAAATACGGTGCTCTGGGTACACAGAATGTTTTTTTTTTTTCCCCTCCCTACAGCGTTTTTATTTTGTGGGAGGCAGGTTCATTAGGTGTATGGTCTATGTAATTTTGATAGGACAGATTTATGACAGCAAACCATTATATTTTAGCATCGTTTCACTGTGGTGGATTTGTTACATCATTAGCACCATACAGAGTCAACTTTGCAGCTACAATGGGTCTAAATCCAGGTCCCAGCTCTAAATAAGCTTATGGCTTTTATGCTTATTTCCATGTCTGTTTCCTAAGCAGGCTGCATGTCAAGGCTAGTTAGGTATAGAAAGGACTGTGGAGAATGTTCCTGTATCCTTGCCAAACACAGAAAAAGCAAGGAGGAGAACTGGTTAATCAGCTTTACCAAAGATGAAAACTATTCAGTTTTCTTTCTTTTAAATGTTTATATCATATGAAAATATCACTATATACTAAGGAATTGGGAAAAGGAGGGATAATTTAACTGGTTCTGCAAAGACATGAAGTCAAGCACATGTATAAGTCATTGAAGGAGTGGGGACTTAGATGGTTGAACATCTAGTGTGGGTATTAACAGAACCATATTTTGCCTGTAGTGAATTATTTGTGACCTAGAAATATACTGCTTATTGCTCTGCAATTAAGTTCTCCAGCTGGCTTTCTTGAAGAAATAAGCTGTAAAACAATCCTTTTAAAAATCCTTTTAGGTACACTTTTGTTCATTCCACCATAGTTCCCATGTTTTGAATTCAGAATTTTTCCAGTGAGATGATTCATCTAAATAAAAGCTCACCTTCACTCTTTTTGGTTTTAAAAAAAAAAAAAACCACACATTGAGGACAGCTCTACCCATGAGAAGACAGGAGCTTTTCTACTCCACCCAACTTGCATAACTGTTCAGAGGATGAAATGAAATGAATTTTTTGTAGTATGTTGATGAGTAATTCCAGCCAGGGTCATGGAGAGACTGCTGTCAAGCCTGGAAACATAAACAGTTGCTCGAGTAAACAAACATCATGGACAGGTTTTTAACCTTTAGCTTATTTGATTTTTCAGACTACAGAACATGTTCCTTCTCTTGCCCTTTGGTCTTTTAGCTTAGGAACACTTTTGAAGCCTGGTTTAATTAATTCCTCCCTCAAACCAATTAAAGAGGAAGAGGAGGTAGCTTTCATCTTTTTCCTTTGGCAAGAAAGGTGACATTCATGTCTCTCTGTGGATGACTTGTACACTTTACCTGTCTTTGATGGGGCAAAAATGGGGAGCGTACAGTGCCATCCTCTGAAAATTAGTAATTACTTTGGGAATAGCAATGGGTTATTTTCCTGCTGGAAAAATACATGAGGGAACTTGAGTTCCAGTGGGATATTTTCAGCAGATGGCACTGCCTGTCGACCCAAATGTATCAACGGTGTAAATCCCTTGGCTTCAGTCGTTATTCTTGGGATGAATTTGGTCCATAGGTATTCGATCTAAGTTTACTGCAACTCCTGAGCTGTCTAGTATTCTCCAGGTTCCTAAATACAGTGTCTCTATTCCAATTTATCTAGCACTTGAAAACAGTCATAGTATGCAGGCTACAAAATGAGAGGCTGATAAATGCTTCTGTTCTCAAAAGTTGTTAAGGAAGAATTGTTCTTTTTCTGGAAAGAGGATCTTGATTTGAGAAATGTTCCTCTCAGTCTTTCCCTCTCTGTCTCTCCCATAGATCCTGCGGACAAAAATGTTGAGCACCCTGTGAAGAAATGATAAATTAGATGCAGTGGAAATGAAATTTCCATTCAGTCGACATTACTCACACAGTAGTTAAAATGGGCAGCAAAGTTTGTGCTGAAGAACTGCAAGAGATGGAAAAGGAAATCAGACAGAAAGTGTGTGTGTATATATATATATATATATATATATATATATATATATATATATATTTATTACCAAGTAGCATCAACACTTCCATTATACTAGCACTCACTGGATATAATGTTGTACATCTTCCTATTGATGCACAAAGATCAACTAGTTAAGAGCTAGATGA
The DNA here is from genome assembly GCF_965140295.1 of Lepidochelys olivacea. NCBI lineage: Eukaryota > Metazoa > Chordata > Testudines > Cheloniidae > Lepidochelys > Lepidochelys olivacea. The sequence goes on from NC_140417.1 coordinate 107,660,556, forward strand.
AGCCTTTAATCAGTGATCTGAGTATGTGGTGGTCCTTGTTCTTGGGAATATTCGTTTGCTACAGCCCTATGCCAGGGGCAAGCTCCCCTCTGTGTCATGGTGGCTCCGTTCTATGGGCCAGTGTCTCAAAGGTGTGAAAAGAAAAGGAGTACTTGTGGCACCTTAGAGACTAACAAATTTATTTGAATATAAGCTTTTGTGAGCTCACTTCACAAAAGCTTATGCTCAAATAAACTTGTTAGTCTCTAAGGTGCCACAAGTCCTCCTTCTCTTTTTGCGGATACAGACTAACACAGCTGCTACTCTGAAAGCTGTCAAAGGTGTGAGAAGCTACAGTTCTTCTATATATGTACCTATTTACATCTATACAAGCACAGCTCACTCTTCTAACTTATGTAGTTCTTACAGTGAGATTTCCAGAGCAAGTATGAATTATTACAAATTGGGAATTCACATTTTAAAAAATATCCTCCAATATAACTTAAAATTCCTGGTTTCCATGAATTTCCTACTAGTGTGTTCAGTTGTCAAAATATTTGCTGAAAACTAACACAAAAGAGGTCAAACATAGTCAAAAAAGTTCATTTTAAAATATGAATGAATTTTCAGGGTTCATTATTTTTTGCAGCATTCACACATTCACTACCAGACATTGAACTGGAAGTGTCAAGTTCCAAAACCCATTACGAATCACTTGAGCTGCCCAATCTCCCTGCATTAGTAAAACATTTTGTCATGGCTGTGTGGATTTGCAAGCAGATTTAGCCACCAATTTAACAGCGAGAGTCTCCAGAGGGTTAAGTCTTTCTTTTTTAGACAGATTTAATATTCCCCTTGAAAAACACCAAGTCAATCAAAAAGATGTACATTATTCCAAAAATGATAGGTTTATTTTTGGCAGGTGTTCAATAAGCTTGGAATTAAAGGGAGGGTCTGAGACTCATGATTCTGAAATTACAAGAGATTTTTTCCAACCCACATTACAGTGAAAAAGGAGGCACAGCTTTTGTTACAGTGCTGTAATGAATCACTAAGATGTCCCACAAAGTCAGTGCTTCTGTTTTCAAGGTTTACCCAAATGTAGGGCAGAGAGCTCTGTGTACTTTCACAAGTTCAGGTTTCTGGAAAATGTTTTATAAAACTTCTTCAAGAACCTGAAACAGAGAAGTTCCTTTAACCCTTTCAGTACATCTGTTTAAAACAAAATAAACATACATAAACATTTTAATTTATTTATTATGCGCATAAAGGCGTGACACATGAAAGTGCTGGTAAGAAAATGATCTTTCGTCTCTGACTTCAGTCAGATGACATGGATCAGGATTAAAAAAGAAAGTTCTGTCCCATAAGATCACATAAGAGTGATCAACACACACTGACTCCAATGCCTAATGTTATAGCTGTAGCTGTCCCATGATTAAATTGCATGAGTACGTGTGGTGAGAATACATGTAGTGGTGCAGTGTTTGAAAGAACTTCAAAATATCAGCAGAATATGCTGGACATAAGTGTATGTATCTATTTCTGGTACTTATATGTCCCTCACTACTGTAGTATCTAAATGCCTCACAATCTAACATATTTATCCTTACAACACCCTTCTGTGTAAAATTATCCCCATTTTACAGATCAGAAACTGAAGCACAAAAAGACTGAGTAAATTGCCCAAGGAAGTTTGTGGCAGAGCTGGGAACTGAACACAACTCTTCCAAGTCCTAAGTGAGCTCCCAAACTACTGGGCCATCCTTTCTCTTGTGGCTGTGATTAGCGCTAAATATTTGAAAAGATTATTAGACAGTAAACTTCAGGGTCAAAGCCCTTTTACATGTCAAATAGCTGACATGGAACATAGTCACTTTCACCTGGACCAGCAAACTTGACTAATTGGAGTTGGCACTGGCATTCTTCAGTTTTCCAGATGTGGTGTCTTCCTGTTACACTGGGGAGTGGAATGCTTTACACCTGACGCACTCAACACCTCACAAAATAACATCGGAGCTGAAGATTGCAAAATAACCAGGGACTTGTTTGAGCTGGAAGGGATTCCTAATAGGTCGCGTGGTCCACGCCTGCATTGTGGCAAGATTAAATTAATTAATCATGAACCATGCGTGATGGATGGATGTAAAATCTGACCTTGATTTTTCATTGGCAGCAGAGTCTGTTTGTTGTTTAATCTATTTCACTAGGTATACAACAGCTCCTTACATATTTGTAGACCATAATCTTCTCTCCCCTCACCCTTCATTTCTTAAAGATAATAGAATGACATGAGGGGTGTATTTATCATTCATTTTTTCTCAGAAGACTGGTTGAATATAGTCCTTTCTGTGTTTAATTTTGATTGTACGTTACTATATGAACCACTTCACACATTCTATCGAATCCCATTTTATCTCTTATCAGTTTCTTTAGCTCTGTTGATACAGAATAAAAGCAACAGGGTTGAATGTGATAGTGTCCATTGGGGCTTATTGTTTGAATAATTTAATCTGTTTAAATGCTGTAGTGTAAATGCTGTCCTATGTTACCACATCAGAAGGGAAAATGATCTGATTTAGCTATTTGTCGCAAAAAGTAAATAATGGTTTCGGGTATAGTAATATTTCAAGAAAATATGTTCAGATTTCAACCAACATTCACTGAACATGATGAAGGTGAAGGTTCTGACTTTGTCCATAGTTTACCTTTTCATGCGGTCTCCATGGAGTCTGAGCGAAGTGCATGTTAATATCCTTTTATCTTCTTCCTAATTAAGTAACCTTGAGAATCAACCTGCAGAGCAAGAAACTTAACACAGAGAAATATGGCTGGCTGCTTCATCCGTGCTATGAGATATTGTGCCAGCAACAAATCAACAAATATAATAAATATAATAACCACGGCTCATGTAGAGGCTCACGCAGTTTCCTGGTATACCCCTCACAACACTGGGGACAGCATAGATTGTTATGACTGCAGCAGAAACTGACAATGGTTCACCACCCAATATTTTTAATATAAATATTACAGATGGATATGACTCACACATGCTACCAGACACCCCAAAACTTTATTATAAAATTTCCCAAGATTAATAGTTCTATAAAAATAAAATGATTTAATTTCTTTTCTTAGCAAAGCTCCATCCAGTTGTGCATATGCCGAAATTGAATAACCACCTGCTCTTACTATTGGAACTCCAATTATCTTTTCCCTTCTTCTTCTTCTTCTTTTTTTTTTTTTTTAAGTACCTTGAAGTGTTGTCATATCTAACTTCTGTACTGTAAGGTCTCCAGGGCAGGGACCATGTGTGTGTTCTATAATGTGCCTATTGCATGTGTGGGTGCTGTAATACTAACAAAAATAGCAGGAGCTATTTTAAAATTTTAAAATCTGAATTTTTCCTTCTTTAGCTTATTTCTAGTAAACACACAAAAAAGCCCAACTGTAGTCAATTTAGAGTTAAGGGTGCAAATGCCACCAAAGCAATAATTAAAACCAAGAAAATTGCTGATTAAGCCAATGTTCTTGTCCATGCCAACATCATCTTGCATAGTGTAATGCTTGAACACTATTGTACTTGCATAATGTACTGCTTGAATTTTACCTGAACCCACACCCTTACTCACTGTCAGTTCTGTCTATTAGGCTGAGAAGTTGTGGTTAGTGTTGAGCCAGGATGTGTAGAAAACATGGGGCGAAGGGGAGAATTCTGTGCAAGGGGGAACTGTGGTGATGGATGGTATTGAGGGCCAGGACTATGCTTGGAGTCTGCCTTTGGGAAAGCCCAATCTCTTTGTGCTGAAGGGCTGACTTGGAGGGACTTGCCTTCACCTCCTCCCTAGGCCTATATCTTCTTCACAGCTCTAGTTATCCTACTACATTTACCACCCCTTTGCCCCTCCCTCCCCAGCTTCAATCCCACACTCCCTGCCCATTCTGCCTGTCTGGATCACCCAGAGTAGTTGTAAAGCACAGCTGGTGAGTCAGGGAGGCAACATCAGAAAATGGAAGTAGCTGATAGAAGTAGTCTGTACTTGGTGTCGCTAGCATAGGTTATGCTGAAGGACAGGAAAAACTTAAAAGCTTTTATTAGGTGATGTGTAGAACTATCCAAAGTTGCATAACTGGAAGACGTTATTGGAACATATGTGTGTGTGAAGTTTGGAGTGTTGGGTGACTGTGGTTCTTTAGCTACAGGGAGCTGAAAAAGTCAGACTGTGGCAGCCAAATTTCAGAAGGGGTTTGCTTCTAGGAAGCGTCCTAGGCAGACTTAAGTTAGACTCTACAAGGGACGAGGGCAGACCCTGAGCTGGTGTAAACTCCAGTGGAGTTACGGTGATTTACGTGAGCTGAGGAGCTGGCACAAGAATTATAGTCCTGCTTTGTGTGCAAACCTTTCGGTTGTGACCAGTCCCTCCATAATTACTACATATGAACTTGCTGCAGATTGTAGATTCTGATATGAGATTTAACCTTGTTAGTCTGGGTACTGCAGCACACAGGATTGTGCTATTTAAGAGAGGAGTAGCATCAGCTTGGTTTGTTTCTGTCATAAACTTAGGCTTTTTTTCTTCTCACTATTGATTAGTGATTACATATACATTATTAGATACATAATGTGTCTAACATTTTAAGTACTTCCTGGCCATGGCTGTGTCAAAACTAGTAAAGGAATATCTCAGTGTTTTTCACCCCGTGAGATGGGTTCTCCTGGGACTGGTGCCAGATTTGTTGAGAAGAGGTCCCAGGGCAGAGTAGAGATTCGTAATATCCAGCTGCTCTCTATGCACCCTGCAAAACTGTGGCCTTTGTGGGCCTACATTTGTCATACCCCATTTTGAATTTGGACTGTCAGGTGCTACTATGGACTTCTGCCTCTTTTAGCAGCAGCCCAGCCACCTGCTGATCTTCACTGTAGTCCAGGAGTGAACTTTATAAAGGGGATTGGCCTGAGGAGGGGGTGCAGCATGGTGCAACACTCCTCTGACTCAACCTCTCATGCCATATCCTACTTCCGGGGAAGCAAATAGGAAAAAGGCTGGGGTCTAATGGGGTGGAGCTAGATTGTAGGCATAGGGAGGAGCTGGAGCTGCTGGAATGCTACGCAGCACCATGCTGTACTATAATAGTGAGGAACTTATCTGAATGCAGGGGCCAGCAGGTCAGGTTGGAGGTGGGTGATGGGATGTCTGGGGACCAGAGCACCATCTCCACTCTATATAAATCCATCGTACGCCCACATCTTGAATACTACGTGCAGATGTGGTCTCCCCATCTCAAAAAAGATATATTGGAATTGGAAAAGGTTCAGAAAAGGGCAACAAAAATGATTAGGGGTACGGAACAGCTGCCATATGAGGAGAGATTAATAAGACTGGGACTTTTCAGCTTGGAAAAGAGACGACTAATGGGGGATATGATAGAGGTCTATAAAATCTTGACTGGTGTGGAGAAAGTAAATAAGGAAATGTTTACTCCTTCTCATTACACAAGAGCTAGGGGTCACCAAATGAAATGAATAGGCAGCAGATTTAAAAAAAACAAAAGCAAGTATTTTGTTTGCACAGCGCGCAGTCAACCTGTGGAACTGCTTGCCAGAGGATGATGTGAAGGCCAAGACTATAAAAGAGTTCAAAAAAAAGAACTAGATAAGTTCATGGAGGATAGGTCCATCAATGGCTATTAGCCGGGATGGGCAGAGATGATGTCCCTAGCCTCTGTTTGCTAAAAGCTGGGAATGGGTGACAGGGGATGGATTACTTGATGATTACCTGTTCTGTTCATTCCCTCTGGGGCACCTGTCACTGGCCACTGTTGGAAGACAGGATACTGGGCTGGGTGGACCTTTGGTCTGACCCAGTATGGGCGTTATTCTGTTATGTTCTTATGTTCACTCTCATAAGCACAGCAGGAGTGGAGGTTAACAGCAGGATTTTTTTAGTGAAAATGCAGGAGGTGTGGGACAGAGCTGGAACAGAGTCAGTAAAGTGTAGCTGGGGGCAGGGTCATGCAGCATTGCTGAGATGTCAGGGTGGTGGACAGGAGAGCAGGAGCTTTCCCCCCCACCCAACTCCATCTGTATGGCTAAGCCAGTGTCTGAGCTGGGTGGCCTGTCAGTCTGTAGGGGGCTACTCTGAGATCAGTGCACCTGGCACTGCTTCACTGCATGGGTACCAAGTGTGTGGCTCTGTATGTGGTGAGACAGGATTCGATGATAGCTGACAGACTTGGATCTCTGAATGGAAAGACTGAGTGCCGCACACCACCAGGCGAGCCTCCCTGCCTCTTGCTGCCCAGAAGCTGCTCCCCTCATGCCAACTGTCAGCTTTGCCTTGCTTTCCCAGAGTTTCCTGTACAGCTGAATGAGTCTCAGCTCTTAATTAGGAGAAGCACAGCGTGGAGGCTGAAATGTTTGTTGAATCCTGTCTCGCTCCAGCCTTGGGAAATGATGTTGAAATACTGCAGAAAGGACATCTCTGGAACGATCCGTTTGAATTTTTAACTTGAAAGCACAGAGGGGCTGCTAATGCAGTGAAAATAACTTTTGTGCAAGTCTGCCAAACAAGAGAGGAAAGGAGAATTTAAGACGCTTAAGCTGCCTTAGTTGGACTTTTGTAGCCACACTGTTCTCTGCTGCATCATTCCTCATTCTCTCCTGGATGAACCTGGAATGCAGCCCTGCTGTTTAATCACTTCACTTTACTGCTCACTTGTGGCTAATAGTTGCTCCTCCATATTGGAAGTGGAATGCAGTAGTGCTACTTCACTTTGCCATCACACGGCTGAAACGCAAGCAGACATCAGCCAAATTCAAAGGATTCCGTTCCACAGTGCACTGGGCATGGAGAAATACCTCCACTCGCCACCCCCCTGCCAAATACCAAACAGACGGCCTCTTTATCTACAAAAAATACTGAAGCAAATTGACAGCCCAGATACATGATGGATAGGTAGATGGGGAATGGAGGGTAGCTCTTACTCCACCCGCTAAAGGCCACATTTTTTAATGGTCTGGAACTCTGCCTTTACATTTGAACCTGGAATTTTGAACCCACAACCAACTGTGGACTCAGAATTGCAGATGTCGTTCACTGGGGCAAAAATGACACAATTCCATATTCTAACTACCGAATCCAAAGGAACAGTGAGACAATTAGCTGCCTAAATGCCATCATTTGTGCCCACGATTAATTATAGGCAGAGAATTAGAGGCCATTAAAAAACCTCTGCCCTAAGTAAGCAGATTTATTCTCTCCTAGTCATTAATTATACTTCAGTAAGTGGTCTTGACAAGATTCTCCTATCAGTTGAGACTGCTCTCGTGAGAGAAAACTAGCTGATATTCCACTATGAAAAGATTTTTTATTTCTTTAATGATGTAAAAAAATACCCCAAACAAACAGCCCATAATACAACCCAGATGGAATATTTAAAATGTATTAATTACTTTTTTTCAAATCCAGACTTATGCTCTTTCCATGTAATTTAAAATGCAGAGTGTGCAACAGTGATTGCTCAGGGCTGTGCCTGAGCCCATAGTCTTTAAAAAGAATGTGTGGCAATATATAATTGCACACCTTCTCAGAGAGACCTATTTGTTTGACAGTCTGACTCCCCTAGTGTGTATGTGTTTTTTGTGACATTGGCTGGTTTTTGTTGTAGTTGCTAATATTGGAAATCAAACGAAAACTTAAAATCCCTCCCTGATAGAAGAATGGCCTTCAGGGTGCTCCTTTGCATGAGAGAGCCCCCTTTTAAAAAGAAGTGTTAGAATGATCAGCCAAAAAAGAGGTGCTGTTTAGTTCTTTTCTATCCATACACAGTAGTGCTACACTGGGTGTATAAATGTGTTTAAGACTTTGTAATAATATTTTCAAAGGAAGAATAAAATTCATAGTTTCACATTGCAGAATGATTTCTCTTGTTCTGAAGTGCGAATGAATTATTTTTGAAGGAAAAAAAATCTCTATACAAAAGAGTCTGATGCCGATACAATGTGTAGGATGTGATGTGTGGATTGCCCATATAACTTTCCTGTAGGACTTTCAGTACAGAGTTGTCTGATAGATTTTTCAAATGGAAAAGAGTTTTGTTTGCTTGCAATTATGATACACAATCAATGTAAGTTTAAATGATCACTGCTTCTGTAGACTTACTCACAAATTCTCTTTCATATAAAGCCAAATAAGACAGTTGACAATGCAATTCCATGAAAATGAGACAAGTATTCAAAGTGCAAATAGACTTAAGTATTTGTTCAGAAAGATAAACATTAAGGGCCAATCTATGATACAATCAGAATGAAGGTGACAGGTTTTTACATAGGTGAGAGGTTTTTCGCAGGAGTAGGTGGGTGAGATTCTGTGGCCTGCGTTGTGCAGGAGGTCGGACTAGATGATCATAATGGTCCCTTCTGACCTTAATATCTCTGAATCTAAGTCAGGGGACAGGTTACAACACAATTCTAGTTTTATGAGTAGGTGGGACCTTAACTGTGCTTCTCAATCTGATACAGTCACTTCCAAGGCTTTAGCTCTGTTATGGGACATGATTAACACATTCAGAACTCTCTTCAGTTGTAACCATGTGTCACACGCATTCACTCCTCTCCTTCAAAGTTCTCCTCAGATCTCACATCCCTCATTCCTTCTGGTTAACTTTCCAAATCTGACCTCTCTTCTGGACACTGTTCTAAGTCCATCATTCTGGACACTGTTCTAAGTATAGTAGGAACTTGCAAGATAGGAATGTTGTAAAGCATATACGAACCCTGTTTTAACCCTTTGGTCCTGTTTTTAACCATTTGGGGTCTCTCAGACAGCCTTTTATTACCTTTCATTCCTTGCTTTGTCTAATTTACACTGTAAACCCCACAGGGGAGGAATACGTCATTTTTACATTTCTGAATGTTGTGCACACCCACAGTGGCATGTAAACAGTAATACATTTGGTACATTTATTTTCTTCTGCTACCAATACACATTTAGGCAAAACTTTCATAAGAGTGACAAACAGAGTGGAAATACTTTTCAATAGAGTTGGGGGGAATTTTCACCTTCATAATTTAACTTTTACAACTCTACTGCAGGCATACCATTCTGTGCTATGTTTGTGTTTGAGGCTTTGTAGCATTAGCTCTCTCTGTGTGATGTACCTAGACTCAGTGGTGAGCTGGAGCTGGTTCCCACCGGTTCGCACAAACCGGTTGTTAAATTTTGAAGCAGTTTTAGAACTGGTTGTTAACCTGCTTCCCTTCGGGGGCGCTGAGGCTTTGATGGGCTCTGGCCGGGAAGTGATGTAATTCCTCCTCCGGCCGCCGGGGGCGCTGCGCTGCGGGAGCCATGTAGGCTGCCGCCTGGCCCTGGGCACGAGCCCTGTTGCTGCTGCTGCTCCCCCGATCCCTGGCCCTGGGGCTCCCGCTGCTGCCTGGTGGGTCCCCAGCTGCTCTGCTGGGCCTGGGCTGCATCCTCCTGCTCTCCTCGTGAGCACCCACCACCCTGCCTGCAGCCAGCCCCTGCCTCCAGCCACCCCCTGCCCTATCCGCAGCCAGCCCCTGCCTCCAGCCACCCTGTGCACCCCCTGCCCACAGCCAGCCCCTGCCACACGCATCCCCTGCCCACAGCCAGCCCCTGCCGCACCCCCTGCCTGCAGCCAGCCCCTGTCTCCAGCCGACCCCCCCGCCCTGCCTCCAGCCACTCCCGGCACTCCCTGCCCGCAGCTAGCCCCTGTCTCCAGCTCCTGCCGCACCCCCTGCCCGCAACCAGCCCCTGCTGCACCCCCGTTCTGCCCGCAACCAGCCCCTGCCTCCAGCCACCCCATGCCCTGCCCGCAGCCAGCTCCTGTCTCCAGCCACCCTCTGCGCCCGCTGCCAGCCCCTGCCGCACCCCCTGTCCTGCCCGCAGCCAGCCCCTGTCTCCAGGCATCCCTGGCACACCCTGCCCGCAGCTAGCCCCTGCCGCACCTCCTGCCCTGCCCGCAGCCAGCCCCTGTCTCCAGCCACCCTCGCGCCCCCTGCCCGCAGCTAGCCCCTGTCTCCAGCCCCTGCCGCACCCCCGTTCTGCCCGCAACCAGCCCCTGCCTCCAGCCACCCCATGCCCTGCCCGCAGCCAGCTCCTGTCTCCAGCCACCCCCTGCCCGCTGCCAGCCCCTGCCGCACCCCCTGTCCTGCCCGCAGCCAGCCCCTGCCGCACCCCCTGCCCTGCCCGCAGCCAGCCCCGTCTCCAGGCATCCCTGGCACCCCCTGCCCGCAGCTAGCCCCTGCCGCACCTCCTGCCCTGCCCACAGCTAGCCCCTGTCTCCAGCCACCCCCGCACCCCCTGCCCGCAGCCAGCCCCTGTCTCCAGCCACCCCCACACCCCCTGCCCGCAGCCAGCCCCTGTCTCCAGCCACCCTCGCGCCCCCTGCCCGCAAGCAGCCCCTGTCTCCAGCCACCCTCGCGCTCCCTGCCCGCAGCCAGCCCCTGTCTCCAGCCGACGCCCCTGCCCTGCCTCCAGCCACCCCCGGCACCCCCTGCCCGCAGCTAGCCCCTGTCTCCAGCCCCTGCCGCACCCCCTGCCCGCAACCAGCCCCTGCCGCACCCCCTGTCCTGCCCGCAGCAGCCCCTGTCTCCAGCCACCCCCGCACCCCCTGCCCGCAAGCAGCCCCTGCCACCCGCACCCTCTGCCTGCAACCAGCTCCTGCCACACACACCCCCTGCCCTGCCTGCAGCCAGCCCCTGTCTCCAGCCACTCCGCACCCCCTGCCCTGCCCGCAGTCAGCCCCTGTCTCTAGCCAGCCCCTGCCCTGTCTCCAGCCAGACCCACACCCCCTTGCCTCCATCCAACCCCGCACCCTCCTGTCTCCAGCCAGCCTTGCACCCCCTGCCCTGCCCGCAGTCAGCCCCGCACCCTCTTGCCTCCAGCCAACCCCGCACTCTCCTGTCTCCAGCCAGCTCCCCACCCCCGCCCTGCCTGCAGCCAGCCCTGCACCCCCTGCCTCCAGCTAGCCCTCCCCCACGCCCCTGTGTGCAGCTGACCCAACGTCCACTGGTGCCCTGCAGTTCCCAGGGCAGTAACCCTGCACACCTGCTTCAATGAGGGGGGCAGGGAGCAGCTGGGACCCACACATGTGCACACCCTAGGGTGACCAGACAGCAAGTGTGAAAAATCAGGACGGGGGTGGGGGGTAATAGGAGCCTATATAAGAAAAAGACCCCAAAATCGAAACTGTCCCTATAAAATCGGAACATCTGGTCACCCTAGCACACCCCCAGGGAGTGGCGGGGACCCATACATGTGAAACGGAGCTCATTTCTAGTTCAAGCCCATCTTTTTAAAAAAGAACTTTAGGCAGGGTTAACATACATCCGTATTTTCCCAGACAGCTCAGGCTTTTTGGTTCTTAAATCGCTGTCCGGGAAGAATTTTTAAATTTTAAAAATTCTTCCCAGGAAAATACGGACGTACGGTAACCCTGTTGGTACAAAAAATACATACTGGGGCACATCCCTTAAATCAGAACTTTTTATAGGGAACGGGTTGTTAAGATTGTGCCTAGACTGAGATTATATCAGATCTCACAAGCTAAGCAGAGATAGTCCCGATCAGTAGGTGGAAAATCCAGGGTGTTGATGATTCTGTAGGTGCAGTCTCCCTCCTCAGTCAGTTCTGAAATAAAGTCCATCATTTTGCTAGAAAGTAGCTGGTGGAGGTGCCATCTGCCAGATAAGACCATAGCTTATCACTGATGGCCATTAAAATCCCCAATGGAGGAAGTTAGCTCCATTCTTCTGGCTGAATTCCAAGAAGGATCATGGCATTTTACTGCCCTACATTTCTCCCACTTGTTAATGATGTTCACTTATAGTGTACTGACCTGCACTCCTGAGCTGTAGTGTTGTGCACTGTTAAACAGCCCAGAGGTGCCACATTTCAGTGGGTGGAGGAAGTGGCAGGCTCTGTACAAAGGTAAAGCTGTTATTTATACAAAGGACGTTTTCATGACACTGCAGTTCCTAGCCCAGCATGTTAAGGCTGAAATAATAGTGGGTCTCTTTAGAAAACCATGTTTTATTTGGCACATTTTGTAGAATATCAGTACAAAGGAAGAAAATAAAGTTACGTTTGTGGCAACTGCTTCAATGATCATTGGTAACTGCTTGCCACAAATAACTGCTTGTTCGTGCCTATGTATGATATTTGAAGAGATGAGCAGAATAAAATGATACAGCATTGGCAATATTTAGTGCTATGTACTGTGCTACCCACCACAAAATTAATGTAATCGTGGCAAGTATTTATTGAAAATGAAACATATTATGATCTAGTCTTTGCTTTACAGCTTTCCATAATTCAGCACTATTCTCTGCTTCCATATTCCTCCCTCTCCTGCCCCCCCGCCCCCATTCTGCCTTGTTGTCAGCCTTGGTGCCCCCTTTATTGCCTTCTTCCTTGCTGCCTCCTCGTCATGAAAACATCCTTTCCATATCCGTTCACCAGCCCTCCTCAGGTGTGTAACAGTCAGCTAAACTTTTTGCATCTGGGTCTGTTTTCTTTAATATCCAGGATTACAATGTTGTAAAGAAAATGAGAGAAAAGGCTGGCCATTGCTTCAGAAACCTCATTTATCTTGTCTATTCTACCCCTTTCTTTTCAGAGTGTTCATATACAAAGAGGCACTCATGAGCTGTTTGTGTCAATCCCTTATGAAGATGGCAAGCATTTCAGTGATGCCTAGTATCACCAGATGTCATGATGCTGCAGAATTCTAATACACCCATGGTAAACAAGCAGTGACAATGACAATTCTGAGATGGAGTGCATTTGTACCAGGGCTAGTAGCTGTACCTGAAATAACAAAGGGATAATTGAACTCATTGGGATGACATACTGCAGCACAGTGGCAAAAGGATGGAAAAGGAGAGATTAGCAGGACTTGGCTTGTTCAGGATGACACATGATAACATTATTGGTTCTGTCATTTGATGCTGGATAGACAGTGCAGAAAGAAAGCTATTTTAATGGTCTACGTTAGCATATGATATTGGTAAGGTCATTTTCTCGTATCTTCTGTTCCATTCTTTCTTGTCCTACATATGTTCATTCCTCTTTCTTTTGCTGTTGAGCAGATGGTACAGTCCCTGTTCACGGGCAGCAACATGACTGCAGGATTCTTTACATAGCAGAATCAGATGAGAGCAATAAATACAGTAATTCATCACTCGTGTTATCAGACCTGGGGTGGGCTTTGAACAAGAAGGGAACTAGGAATTTGAGATTTTCTGGGGTGTAATTGTAACTTGAAAAGCTGGTTCTAAAACTGAGTGAATAATTTGCAACAAATAATTTAGTTGACTAATTTAGCCTGTATTCCCACTGTCACAAATTATGCCAGTTATATTTAGGTGCTGAAATATGCATTTAGGAGCCTAATGGTAGTCAGATTTGAAGATATTGGTCTTCTGAGTGTATATTCCTTACCTATGCACTCACTGGCATAGGAATGTCTATGTAAATAGTAACAGGTTTCAGACTGGTAGTCTTGTTAGTCTGTATCAGCAAAAACAATGAGGAGTCCTTGTGGCACCTTAGAGACTAACAGATTTATTTTGGCATAAGCTTTCGTGGGCTAGAACCCACTTCAGCAGATGCATGGAGTGAAAATACAGGAGCAAGTATAAATACATGAAAAGATGGGAGTTGTCTTACCAAGTGTAAGGTCAGTCTAATGAGACAATTCAATTAACAGTAGGATACCAAGGGAGGAAAAATTACTTTTGTAGTGGTAATGAGAGTGGCCCATTTCAAACAGTTGACAAGAAGGTGTGAGTAACAGTAGGGGAAAATTAGTATGGGGGAAAATAGGATTTAGGTTTTGTAATGACCCAACCACTCCCAGAATTGGTATCAGGCTAACACTCTGAGGGAAATGTGAAAGCCTGCAGTTAATGCTGTTCCCATCCCGTAACTAGGTGAAGTCTGATTTGGAATTGAGCCAGACAGATAGCTTTTATTAGCTGATCTGTGATTGGGAAGGTAAACTCCTGCTGTCTTGTTTTATCACTAAGAGCCAGATTCTGATACCCTCACTCCAATAGATTAACACTTTATTCCACATGCAGTGCCATTGAAATCAATGGGACTATACATGCATAAACTGCTACTCAGTGCAAGTAAGGGTACTAGAATGTGATTCTAAGGGTATATTGACTGAAAAGTAAGATTGGTGGAGGGAAGGGAAGGGGAGACAGGGAGAGCAAAGAGCTGATCTTTGAATGTTCCATGTATTTGTCTAATGAGAGTAATAAAGTGGGATGAGTCGTCAGCTCAGGATTGATGACTGCAGCGATTTCCAGGTATTCTGTTTTCTTTTGTAAGTTAATTGAAGTTGATGGCACATTGAAATTACTTTTTAAATCGGATGAGTTGGGTGTGCAATCTCATCAGCCATCTAACATATTGGGCAAAGACATCACAGGTTTAACTGAAGCCTCAGTCAATTTGTGGTTGTTGCAGTAAATTATTGTTTCTTCTAAACCCGTTAATATGTTTGTTTTTAGATTTAGATGAAGGCTGCTATTTTATTTCATTTTATTTCATTTTATTTTATTTCTGGTGATGCTTGAAATGTGTTAGGTGTGTTTCAGACCAAAATGAAGGCATGTTTCCTGCCCTGAGGATCTTACAATAAACAGGCAAAGGTTAGGATGAAGGAGTACAAGGTATAAGTAGAGTAGTCCAAGTAGTGCTTGGCTGTATCTTCAACTAGACATGATTAGCCAGCTAAATTTCCTTTGCAGCCCAGCAAAAGTGGATCTTTGAGAGGGACTTAAATACAGAGACGGTAGTGGCCTAGTTGATGAACTCAAGCCACAGGGAGCAACATAAAGGAATTCATGAAGTGAAAAGTTGACAGATAGATGGATGAGGCAAGTGAAGGGGTGGGGGAGGATGTGGTTGTAGAGTATGAATTTATTAAAATGTGAAAGGGCTTGAATGTAATGTTTTTCATATCAACAAGTAATTTCAAATCTATTTACCATTAGGATGTTAAAATCTTAAGGGTTTGTTTTCAGGGTTCCATCCACAAAGACCAGTTATTCTTACCTGACTGTAGTGTATAGTCGGGGGAGCTTTAGACATAATCCTGATAGGTGAGCACATGGAGTATCACATTTCCGGAAGGAGCTCTGCTGAAAGGAGAAGCCAAATGCTCAGAAGATGTTTGTGTTCTGAGCAGCCTGATCCAGTTCTCACTGAAGTGAATATAAAGACTCCCCTGTACTTTAATGGGAATTGGATCAGGCCCTAGTTTTGTATTCCCAGAAGCTGTGGCAAGATGGTGGCAGCTGGAAGACTGATTCCTTGTCCTTGCAGCATGGAGGAGAAAACTATGGGAAAAGAGAGAGACGGGAAAGCCAAAGGGGTGAGTTGGAGAGGATGGAGATGGTGGCCATGACCTGGCAAAAAGGGGAATGGTCCAAGATGGGTGGATCTGCTTGGTTGGCTTGATGGGGCATAATGGTAGCCAAGATGGGCATAATGGTAGCCAAGAAAAGCCACCATGTAAAGTTGGTCCTCCGGATAGCATTTTTACAATATCACTTCAACTGTGACGTTTCATTTTGCTGCTCGTGGTCTTGAATTTTCTGGATGTTATTTCTGCTAAAATCTGAATGGTTCCTCTAGTTGCTGTAACTGATGTGTGCATATACTTGAAGGAAGAGTATTCTCTTCCAGTGGAGCTATTAAAAAGAATAACTAAGTGACACCAGTTTTGATGTGAGTGTGAATTGTTCATAGCAATAAAGAGATGGGCTGACAGGTGAAAACCCTTCTCCTTTATCTCACTGAGCTTGTCTTTCATGCTTTTAGGTTTAAAATACCAAAACTGTTAATTCTGATGACATTTCTGTGTTCAAACTGAGAGCACTGACACCTAGTAGTTGCTCATCTGACGTGTAAGCAAACATCTTTTTGCGGTGCATGTGTGGAACGGTGTAGTCCTGTTAATTAACTGTTGGAGTTTATTTTGGAAACTGTTCATGGCTTTGTCTGCACGTTTATTCCCTACACTCAGAAATACTGCAAACTGTTATTGTGACCTTTTGTACGGAGTTACTACGACATGAAGCTGTTTCAGAGGGAGGTAGCATTTGGTACTCTGCCAAATTCCTCTGGATACCCAGCAGCTTCTGCCAAAGCCTCCAGACCATCTGCTCAGAGATGGGATGATGTTACTTGATGGCTGGAATCAGTAAGATGAGGAATATTTGGCATGCAGAAATATTTGAATTTGCCTATAGCTACAGTGAGTACTAGTTACAACAGAGTATGTGAGCCACTTCAGTCAGTTGTGCCATTTCTATAACAGAATCATAAAAGTTGGAGATGGACAAGACTTGTTCATTCATCCAGTAATCCCTCTGAAAATGCAGAACTTGTCCCTACAGTTCATTTTCTAGACTTTTGCTCAGTCTTGTTTTAAAAGCCATGAGAAATAGGGCTTCCATCACTGCACTTGGAAGATTATTTCACAGCCTAAGAGTTTTCACTGGAACTCCTCTTCCCCCCCACTCCACTTTACAGCATAATTTTTTCTTATTTTTTTTCTCATTACTCATTTTCTCATTACTCTTATCTAGTCCTCACTGGTGTTTTTAAGGTGTTGACCTACCTCCAGTGTAGCTCTACTGGTGGTAGCTCTGCTGGGAATGCCGGTGAAGATGATTTTACTGCCATGTTTTGTAGACTGGCTGAGAGAAAGAAGTGCGAAGATTTAGAGATGGTGTGGGGGAAGGGGAAGAGAAGTCAGGGATGGCTCCCAGGTTAATGGCCTAAGTGACCAGAAAGATGGTGGTATTGTCATCAGTGACAGGACTGGCCAGTTTAGGAGGGATGGTCAGGAATTCAGTTTTGTCCATTTCGGGTTGAAATTAACAGTGGATGCTAGAGAGACATCTGAGATGTGGTAGGGGTTGGTGGGAGACAGCTCAGGGTGGAGATGTGGGATTTGGTGGAAAGGTGAGTTATCTGCAATACAGATAGTAGCTGATGCTATATGACCAAATGAGATAACCCAGAGAGAGTAAAGGGAAAAGAAGTGTACGGGGAGACTTCGGCAAACTAGTAAAGTGCCTGAAACCACTATGGCTTATTGCTAAAAGCAGCCAAGTCAGCAGGCTGTAAATTAGCCAAGTCAGCAGGCTTAGCTTAACCAAGGCAGGAGGGGAAGGGGGTTTTTGGGTACCACAGAGAGGGCAGCTTGACCCCGCATCCTTCCTGATAAGAATTGTGTTGAAGTTGCTGATACATGCATCTTAGAAGAGCAGGATGTGCCCCAGGAATGTCTGTTGGGGCCTCAAGGCTGCAAACGCTGGAAAAACCCACACCTGGTTAATCGATGATCAGAAGGAACCTCTCACTTGACCATTGAAACTGCTTACTTAACAAGTTTGCTTTAAGGAACATGTCATTCTATTACTGATGTATAAATAAGGGGAAAAAGTTTGAGGTAAACTCTTCAGGACTGGACTCTCCCTCTGGATGCATCTTGTGTTCCCCACTAGCAGACGGGTTGCCGCTATGCCACTCGAGAGCCACACTCAGCTTTGGTAATTAGCAAGGGTTGGGGATGTTTTACTAACCTGTTACGGAGGGGTGTATAAGTGCTTGAGACTAAGTAAAGTTTAGCTTTAAGTGAAAGCACTCTTGTGTTGTCCTGTTTGTTCCAGCCGTCTATCGGTCAGACGGCCGTGTCTCCCCTGATTTATTTCCTGACACCACCTCGCACAGAGTAAAAGTTACCAAGAGCTTTGGGTTGAAAGAACCCCAGGTAACAGAAGGAGGGGATGAGGGTTGGATCCCTCTTGGGAAAGGAAGGAGGAGGATTCCCTGAAAGATGCGGAAGGAGCAATCAGAGGTAGAAGGGAGAATAAAGGACAGAATCATTGATGTGGGTTGCCAGTGCAAGTGCCCCCTTCTGCAGTGTTGAGAAGGCAGGTTGCAACCCTGCCCTTAGGGATTTATGCCTGTTCCACAGTTGAGTACTCTAAAATGGGCCATATGTACTGCACAGTAAAAATAAAATACCAAAAAGAATAATGAAGATTTCTTCAAATCATGAGGTTCTGAAATGCAACGTAGTTCACTTGAGTACCGTCTTGCTGAGGTTTGCTCAGAGACTGACTAGTCATTACAACACGTGAGTTTCTCAGTTGGATGACGTTGCATAGGAGTTGAAGATACTATTTACCAGAAAGAGTTAGGTGTGTGGCTCTATAGGAATATGGCTGCTCTTTTGTCATGTTTCGGAGTAACAGCTGTGTTAGTCTGTATTCGCTTTTGTCATGGAAACTATGAATTCCATGCTCCTTTGTGTCAACTCTAACTTTTACTGTAGACTCTTTTTTTTAACTATAGTTTCATGATTTATGTCATTTTTACTAACAACTCTATGCCTTTTCTTAAAAATAGTCATAGCAAAATCACAGCCCTATTTTCATTATGTGTAACCATTAGGAATTGTACATGTAGTCGCTGGAGATTACTGTTCCTGAGTCTCCAGTCACGGAGGCGTCAACCACACCATTCCTAGTTCTATGCTAAGTCAGTTTATAGTGGAACACGGACATTTTGTTCTGGGACAGTTTGCCTCCCTCTCTTCTTACCTATGGAACTGGAAAAGCATCAGATGCCAAAAGGAGATGGGGCGCAGGGTTCATAAAAAGGGGAAATCACCACGAGGAAGGAGCAGCAACAGCAGACCTCAGTGTTTTTTAAACTTTTTAGACTCTTTTAAACAACGCTGCTAAAAATTAAACATTAAACATTAATTTTCCTATGCAAAACAAACTATGTAAGCTGCCTTTTGTTCTTTACTTTGGCACTGAGCTTCAAATAGAGCATACCATGTTGCCCTCTTACACTAACCCAAAACAATTAGCTCTAATTGACTTTTAGGCTTTCGTAACATTGGATTCTGTGCAAGTCCCCTGCTTCCAGTAATAAGAAAAGCTTAGTTATATGAAGTGTAATTTACGAGAGGAAAACCAAAATATGAAGACATACTTACTGAAAGTCCTACGTGGTTTTCACTTGGTAAAATATGTAACCTTAAACTGGTCATTAAGAGAGAGGGGAAAATAGTATTTATGGCTTTCTTAATGTGTCTTTTTCGATCTTGCATGTTATCGTGTATAAAAGTAACTCCTATTTCAATGAGGAGCCATTTTAGAATGAATTAAGTTTATTATTGCATGTCTAGCCCAGTTTGTTTGATTTGAACTGCAACTAGAGGGATGAGGGCATACTTGACGTTTCTACTGAGGTAGAATGTCTAAAGCAATGCCAGTTTGGGATCCATTATGGGAAGCTAATAAAATCCTCTCAGTCTTCTGTCTTCTATGAATGAGATTCTGCCATCCTTGCCTATGCTGAGTAGTACCTTTTTAGTAGTCCCAATGAAGTCAGTGGGTCTAGGCATTGAGTAAGGTACAACTCAAAGGGTTTCAGAATATGTCCCTGTGACAGGGTGCTGGCTAAGGAAATCTGAGCCAGGCCACTATCATGCCAGCTGCAATCAAGAAAGGGGATTGGAGCTGGCTGAGTAAGCCCAGCCCTGATTGGCAAACAGGGAACAGCTGCAAAGGCTGGCAGGAAAGAAACAAAGGGAGGAGCATGGATGGTGGGTATCGTAGGAACAGGAACGTGTTGCCTTCGCAAACAGCCTGATGTGTCTGTCCGTCCCCGCCATGTTCCGCCCCCAGGCCCCATCCTGCCTGTTGTTCCCTGGCAGCCAGGGATCGGGGCCAGCAGTGCGGCCCAGGGAGGCTGGGGAATGCCGGTCGGGGGTTGGGCCTGGTGGCATGGCCTGGGGAGTCTGGGGCTGCGCTGCCCAGCTCTCGGTGCTGCAGGGCTAGGGCAGCTAGCCCGGGGTAGGGGCTAGCAGCCACAGTGGGGGTGGGCTCCAGTGGGTGTGGAAGGGGCGGGGCTTCAGGAAGAAGGGGCAGGGCTGAGGGCTAGCCTCCCCAAGCCAGGGGTTTATCCACTGCCCATGGGGAAGAGCCAGAGAATTGGAGGGAGTGGGAACTCTTCTCTGCTGGCTGCTGGAGCTAGCAGTCCTTGAGGCTGTAATACTGAAGCTGTTTGTAGCTAGAAGGTGGTGGGAAAGTGTACTGTAAATAAAGAGCACGGGTGACTGCACTCACGGAGAGGGCTCTGGCTGGTTTGTGGGCGCAGCAGGGGCAGAAGCGAGGAGGGCCAAGCAATGCTCTCTTACAGTCCAAAATATCCCTTTCTTTTATATTGTAAGCTCTTCGGGGCAGGAACTATTTATTTCCAAGTTTTAGGGTATGGACACCTGTCCACTAGGAAGTGACATTTCACACAGAAGCAATCAAATGGCTAATAAGCATCTATGTAGCATCCGTGTAGAACAAAGTAACACCTCATAGAAATGTGAAGCATTTTTTCCTGCTAATTTAACACTAAATTAAAGTAGGAGGCACCTCTTTGTACAATAGGGCAACACAGAGAAAGAAAGAAAGAAAGTGGGTGAGATTTTCTAGTTAGTTGCTGGCCTCTATGTACCTTTGTGACCCAGCCACAAATATCCAGCAGAGAATTATTATGCCATAGGGGAACCTATGTTCTTGGTGCACCTGTGTTGCAACAGGGCCTGCCAGCGTCTGGGGCAGAGAGAGAGGGTGTGGTGGAACTCTCATGCACCATGGCAATCCTCGTCACCAGGGGTCCATTAAGGATTCTGAGCTGCTGGCAGAAGTTACAGCTGTCTGGCAGTGGCTCTAAGTGACCTATGGACCAGGGCTTGCGTAGGAGACAACCCAGCCCAATATCTGAAATGATGAATATGTGACTAGGATGTTATTCTGTAAGTTAGTGATTCGAAGGCTCTATCTATTGCTCATTCATCAGTACTACTCAGACTCTTTCTATATGGCTGTCCATCCTCCTTTCTGGACTGATATGAGCTGCAAGGTGTTTAGGGCATAGAGCTGAGCAAACTAGATATTAGGCTGAATCTTAAGGCATGGCTGAATTGCAGAGAGATGTGGCAAAAGATGGCTGAAGCTAGCTCACCTTTGCCAACTTCTGGTCCTGCTACAGCTCTACCCGCATTCTATGTTTAAAGTCGCCCTCAACCTTCTCTAACTTACGCTGGCTGCAAACAGCCACAAGGGACTGAAAACTCAGCCAATGATTGGTGTGGCAGGGGGTGTCTTGTCCACACCCTTTTCCCTTGCTGTGCTGACAGCAGGAGTGGAATTAGAGCTCCTTCAAGGGCTCCAGGCTGGAAGATCAAACTTGCATCTGGGTATTCAGGTAATGGGCACCCCATGTTAGGACAGATGTGGACAATTAGAGAGAGTCCAGAGGAGAGCAACAAACATGAGAAAAGGTTTTATAAAAAACATTGGCATGTTTAGCCTTGAGAAAAGAAGACTGGCAGGGGACCGGATAAGAGTCCCCAGGTGTGTGAAAGGCTGTTATAAAGAGAAATCTGTTCAATTGATCCCCTACCACTGAAGGTAGGACAAAAAATAATGGGCTTAATCTGCAGCAAAGGAGATTTGGGTAGGTAGCAGGAAAACCTTTTAACTAAGCACTGGAATAGCTTCCAAGGGAGGTGGTGGAATCTCCATCATTGGAGATTTTTAAGAACAGGTTGGACAGACCTGTCAGGAATGGTCTAGATCAGGGGTGGGCAAACTTTTTGGCCCAAGGGTCACATCTGGGTATGGAAATTGTATGGTAGGCCATGAATGCTCACAAAATTGGGGATTGGGGTGTGAGAGGGGGTGAGGGCTCCGGCTGAGGGTGCAGGCTCTGGGGTATGGCCAGAAATGAGGAGTTCAAGGTGCGGGAGTGGGCTCCGGGCTGGGGCAGGGGCCTGGGATGTGGGG
The DNA here is from genome assembly GCF_965140295.1 of Lepidochelys olivacea. NCBI lineage: Eukaryota > Metazoa > Chordata > Testudines > Cheloniidae > Lepidochelys > Lepidochelys olivacea. Next base: position 107,682,442 of record NC_140417.1, read on the forward strand.
GGGTGTGAAGGCTCCAGCTGGGGGTGCAGGCTCTGGGATGGGGCTGGGGATGAAGGGTTTGGGATACAGGAGGGTGCTCCAGGCTGGGATCGAGGGGTTCAGAGGGTGGGAGAGGGATCCAGGTTGGGGCACGGGAGGGGTGAGGGGTGCAGGCTTACTTCAAGCAGCTCCTGAAAGCAGCACCATGTCCCCCCTCCGGCTCACACATGGATGCATGGCCCCATCCTCAGGTGCCGCCCCTGCAGCTCCCATTGGCCAGGAACTGTGGCCAGTGGGAGCTGTGGAAGTGGCGCTTGGGGCAATGGCAGCATGCGGAGTCCCCTGGCTTCCCCTATATGAAGGAGCTGGAGGGGGGACATGTCGCTGCTTCCGGAAGCCGTGTGGAGCCGGGCAAGCCCCCGGTCCTGATACCCGACTGGAGTGCAGAGCGAGGCAAGCCTCGGACCCTGCTCCCCAGCGGAGTTCAAGGGCCAGATTAAAACATCTGAAGGGCTGGATGTGGCTCCCGGGCCATAGTATGCCTACCTCTGGTCTAGATTTACTTGGTCCTGCCTCAGCCTAGACTAAATGACCTCTTGGTGTCCCTTTCAGCCCTACATTTCTATGATCGTGATTCCTCTCTGGGGCAGATGAGTGGCCTTTACAATCAGAATTTGCTGGTGGGACAAAGCAGCTGCCCTCTGCCAGAGGATCTGGCCCATTGCATCTATGGTGTCACACCTGTGTATATGTTCAAGAACAAGGAGTTGAAACACACTTTCCCATAGGACAATGGAAGAAGTTGGTAAGCAGAGAACATTTATAAAGTGGCCACAGTGCTGTATTAAAGTTTTTGAATTTTGAATATGACATTTAAGTGAACTGGTCTGACTTCAGAACACAAATAGCAAGATTTATCTGAATTTTTGAAGCATACCCAGTAAATTAGGGTTCTTAAGCACTCTCAATTATTTTCCTGTTGTTTAGCAACTATCAGTTTAAGTTTCCTAGTTGACTGGGGAATCCCAAAAGTATTCCTACTTTCTATAGCCACACAATTTTGATGGAATAAAAGGACTGAATGCTCCCATGCACAATCACTGTAAATTTCTGATTGCATTTCTTCACTTAAGGCCACACAGTTAAGTCTGCCTGGTATTTTTAAGGTACCTGCTGTCACTCTTCTCTCAGTGCCAAGAGAGGCTGGAAGTATTTGGGTCTTCGTGTAATACCTCATTCTTAGTGAATGCTGCCAGCAGTACTTTTTCTTGGTCCTGAACTTCAGACGGATGACCAATATTTTACTATTTATTTATTGGTTTACTGTCTGGAGAGAAATCAGACCATCCGGAATATGCATCCCAGGTAATTTGGGGATTCAATCTTCCATAAACAGAATTATGTTTAGAGTTGCTACTTCAAGAGAATTCCCGGCTTTGTTTTGCCTTTGCTTTTCTTTATTCCTTTTCCTGGGTTTTCTAAATGACTGAATCCTTCACCTAAGGGCTTAGAAATTTTGGCTTGTATGTCACTTTCAGTCTCCATTTCAGTACTATCTACTCATTTCCAATTTGCAAGTTTTAGTGTGTTGTTCAATTTTCCTCAAGTGCAGAAGCTTTGCAGAGCCCATCTGGTTCTCTCGAGATATTATTTATTATTTGTAATCCTGTAGTGCCTAATAGTCCTGGTCATGGACCAGTACCCCATTGTGCTAGGAGCTGTACAAATACAGAACAAAAAAAGAAGGTCTTGCCCTAAAGAGCTTACAATCTAACTACACCGGACCCTCGCTTGAACGCGCGTCTCTATAGCGCGAATTCGCATATAACGCGGTCATGGCCATGAATCGCAAATTTAATTACTTTAATTGGAATTAATTTTAATGTGGTCCCCGCGTTAACATGGTACTGCACATGGATCCCAAATCCCGCGTTCTAGCAAGGGTCTGGTGTATAAGGTATTGCAGTTAATCTATAGCTGTTCCTTAAGAATGGCTTGTCTGCTTGGTTTCGAATCAGAATTTTCCAAACAACTGAAGATAAATGCTAGGAATGGAGGTGCCAGACTGACCTTCCCTACAGCACTGATTCACTGCCAGGACTCTCTTTCATAAGTGTCCAATGAGGTTAAGAGTGAAGACATGGGGTGAAATCTTGGTCCTGTCGAAGTCAATTGCAAAACTCCTACTGACTTCAACAGAGCCAGGATTTCATCCACAGTATTTCAACGGTACAGAAATGTTACACGGCAGATAGTTTTTAATAAAGAGCAGAAGTGATGGGTCCTTGCCCTTCAAATGTGTTCAGTTTTTTAGTGTTTTTTCCAGTATCTTTAGGGCATTTGGAGAGATGGCATAGGATTTCTTTCTATGTCTGGAAAATGCCTCGCCTTTGTGGGAACTATGAGAAATAGAAAATCATCTCTCTTCAGTTGCTGTTTGGGAAAAACCAACACAATGCAAACAGGATCAGACCCATAGTGAAATCAGTGGCAAAACTCCCTTTGACTTCACTTGGGGGCTGGACTGTGTCCTGTATCATCCTGGGAGACATTTGTCTTCTGTAAAAAAAAATGAATGACCTGAATGATGAATAGCATGAGTCTTTAAAATGCTTTGTGGTTCAAATGGGGCCTGCTCAAAAACCCACTAAAGTCAATGGAAAGCACATGTTCAGCTTTTTCTGAGTTTGTCTAAAATTGTGTATATATTTCATTTTTTAGCAATTTTTATACCACTTCATTAATTAGCGGCCTTAGAATGCTTTTTCAGCCAAGGGCAATACTGGTGCTATAATTTAGCACCATCTCTCATGTATTCTGCTTTTTGTTACTAATATACAACTAATATAGCAACTAGGAAAACTTTTATTCACATCCCACTAATGTCTCTGTATTTTCTTCCACAACACCCTCCCTGAACTAATTCATTAGGCGACTACCCCTCTTGGCCTTCAGTCTTATATACTCTGATGCCATGTCGTCCACAATAAATAGCCAACAAATAATGAAAGCACTTCAGGGCAAGGACCGTGTTCCTGTGGCCTGTACAGAATCAAGCATAATAGAGCCCTGAGCCTGAAGAGGATATCTGAGTGTTACTGCTCTACAAAGAAAATAGTAATGGTGGTGAATAACTTTACTGGTTCTTAGATCTGAGTTCCTGAAAGGATCAGTGCTTTACGGCTCATAGCAGAGGGAGAGAGAATTCTGTAACTGATCAAATATGTTGTGGATACGAAATGTAATTGAGGAAAAGGTGAATATTATAGAAACATTTGCCCCAAATGAAAGAGAATGGAGGGCCTGAGCATTGGATGTTGGAGAACAAAAGCCCTTTCTGTGAACGGTTCAGATCCAGCCCAAGGTCAGAAATGACTTTGCATTTGTTTCTACCTGATGGTCATTTGGTAGCTTATGTGAACTGACTTTGATGACCTCCCTCCAGTTCTCAGTAGGCAAGTGTCTAGTAAACAACAGTGGGCAGCTGAAAGGCTAAGAACGGACTGAACATGGAGGGTTAGCTACCCTCTTACAAGGAGAGGTGTCTCGGTCTGTGTTGAGAGAGGTTGGTATGGCAATGTGGAGAGGTTTGCTCTGCTGCGGTCCAAGTTGTATCAGATCTCCAGATAACAAGAAAGAAAAAACAACAGTTTCTAGGGGCTTTCAAAAAAGCAGCTTTCACAAGCACTAAACTCTCATGAAATTATAAGGAAACCCCTCCAAATCCCCCAGAAACATTGAGTAGCACTGACAAAATAAAAGGGATGATTAATACGCCCTTCATAATGCAACAGACATAAAAAATACAGCCTCCTGAGAAACTGATTGCTTACAATTTTGAAAAAAGAACTTGCTAGAAGCCACAATGTGCTTTGGAAGGAACAGGGATCATATTTCAGCCTTGGATTTTAGACACACATTGTGACACCCTGTGGCAGACATGCCAGGAACTTCATTCCATAAATCACATTTCTTGAAAAGGGAGGCCTCTGTGCTCAGTAGTAGCAGCAGCAGCATTTGTTTCTTCTTTTTCTTGGCTGCCTCACTTAGAAGTGATGTAAAGATTTAACCCTCGTTAGGAGAACCTGCAGAGACATAATGTAGTACGTGAGAGCTCCAACTTTTGCCTTGTTAAATGAATCTTAGTCCATATAAACATCCCCTGGGGGGAAAAAAAACAAAATAGACGCGGATAGTGCTGCAAAATGGGTGTGCTGTTTTCGTTTAGTTTTTTGGCAGCGTTTTTAGCAAGAATGTTTTTGTGACTCTCAAACCAGACCCATCATCTTGGATGGACAACAGTGGCAATAAAAACATCACACACACCTTTATTCTGTATGCAGGTTTTGTTAGAAACATCTTACCAGATAAGGAGAAATAATGGACAAGAATATTTATTCATTTTCTCAGAAATGAGTGAGCTCTAAATCAGGATTCTGTCTTTATCTGCGCCCTTAAGTTCTTGGGTTCCTGGGTTTGTTTTTCACTGAATGCTCCTTTCCTCAAAGTGGTGCTTTTCCTTTTCTTTAACTGTGTTATAGAACTCTATGGAACTAGACACATTCTTTACCTGGCCTTTTCATCCTGAAGTGTCTGAAGTTTAGTAGGTTGTTTCCTCACAAGCTGAAAATGTTTCTGCATTCTTTGTGTTTATATTTAAACCATGTGAGCTGTGGCAACCAATGGAATACTCCTGTGTTTAAAGTTACACATGTGCTTAATTAAGTGCTGTGCTGGAAAAGGGGATATATGCCCAGTAACCTAATGTAGAGCACGGCCACATTACTGGTTCTTTTATGAAAGAGAATGACGGTCTCACCATAGGGTGGCATCTTGGATGGCAGTTACACTGTAGTGTCAGCAGAAGAAAGTGCTTTCAGTCAGCTACTGAGAATTAAAAAAGCTCTTTGCCGTCATAAAGGAATATATGTTTTGGATCAAAGTTCATTTTGAATTACACTGTTCCAGTATTTTAAAGAAATCAAGCACGACTGCTGAAGACGTTGCTTATTAAATAAAGTGGAATCCTTTAAATATATCGTTCAAATTTATAGTGAAGAGAGAGATCGTATAAAGGGCTGGATTGGCAGTCTGACAATCAAAAGCCTCTGTTTATTTGTGGAACAGGTACAGCACAGGCAGCTGCAGGTTAAATTGCCTTGCACGTCTGCGGCAATGTGTTTCACCTGGGACTGGAGATCCATCATATAGGAGAGTGCAGCAGTTCAGTTTCCATACCTAGTCATTCCCTGGCCTCTCCAGAGAAAGGATCATCAAGGGTGTCAATTTGTACCAATTTTGCTGTCCCATGATGTTGATATCTGTCCACTAGAAACTGCAATGAAACTGCAAACTTATTGAATGATGTAGGCATGACCTGGAATGTAACATTGTTTGACTATTGACCTGGACTGGATTCAAAGGGGCATGTCTATGCAGTAGCTGGGAGGTGTAATTCCCTGTGTGGGTACGACAGACACGTGCTAGCTCTGCTTGAGAGAGCACCTAAAAATAGTGATACACAGTGCTGTTGAGATTTCGGGCAGCTCTATGGCCCATAGGGTAGCCCTGTGAAGCTGCTAAAGTATGCCAGAGGCCTCTTCTCCCCCTGGAGAAGCCCACAAACAGGAGGGCATAAAGATGGCTCAAAGCCACTTGCGCCCCTCACCCCAGGTGCTGTGACTTCTGTGCTGCACCACTTAGAGGTACAACACATAATCTCACCTAGTATCTCTACCAATCCCTGCAGCCATTTGGTCTCTTGAATTCTGTCTCATTTCCCCCACAAATGGCTGTCTTTACTCTCTGTGACACCAGGGCAAGAAATCCATCTTTTTTAACATTTAAAGTAACATCGACCAGAAAATGTGGAAATCTTGACGTTGTAGCTGCCTTAGGCAGGCCCAAAACATGTTTGTGTTATACTGTTTGATAACAAAGAGCAAAGCATGAAAATGAAAGGCAGCTTCCAGGCAACAGATGTGCTTACAATCTTGTCCTCCTTTCCTTTGTTTAAAACACAAGTATGCAGGTACTAATTCCCTGGCCACACTGGGGCTAATTCCCAGTTCCAGTAATCAGTAGCCTGCCATCATTTTAGTGTAATTGGTATATACCACTAATGCAGACAAGGAAAGATGCAATTTGTGCTTATGATGGCTTCAAAAAGAAATTAGCTCTGTGTGTACAAATCACATCTTTCCTTGTCTGCATTAGGATTTTGCACAGTACATCTACATGGATGGCTGGAATTGAAGCAAATGCCTTGTTGTAGTAGAGACTTAACTCTCCAAATTCACTACCTCTTTCTGCAGAGAAACCCAGAGGTCCGGCCCTTCCAAAAGCCATCCCAATAATATTTTGCACTTCTCACCATTCACCCAAAAATGAGAGCTTTTCATATGTTAATGACTGAATGAACTTTGTTGTAAATTTGATTGCTATGGCATACAAAAGGAAAGAAATGAAAAGGGTTGTTTTGCTGAGCATTACTTGGTGGTGTGCAGTCTTAAGGCACTCAGTGAGTTAACTTTGCATTGTGATATCATTTCTGAGCTACTAGTCTGCCTCTTTTTGAAAACCACCCACACAAAAAGGGAGAACTGTCAAGCAGCAACATGTATAGGACACCTAGACACACCTATTGAAGCAATGCTTTTCCTGATCTAGTGTTTTGCATTATTTAGCCTTTGCCTACTCAATGGAAAAAAGCAAACAGGTATTGTATAGTTTATTTTCAAATTTTATTTGTCAAACACCAGAGACATTCTGTGAATTGCAATGCATGGACAGTCATGGAAAGAGCATCTTTGCAGCACATTTTCCTGCAGGTTCATAACTGCGTACAATACATCATTCCGCACACTGGTGAAAACAGCTGTTTGCATGTATAGAATCATAGAATCATAGAATATCAGGGTTGGAAGGGACCTCAGGAGGTCATCTAGTCCAACCCCCTGCTCAAAGCAGGACCAATCCCCAATTAAATCATCCCAGCCAGGGCTTTGTCAAGCCTGACCTTAAAAACTTCTAAGGAAGGAGATTCTACCACCTCCCTAGGTAACGCATTCCAGTGTTTCACCACCCTCTGAGTGAAAAAGTTTTTCCTAATATCCAAACTAAACCTCCCCCACTGCAACTTGAGACCATTATTCCTTGTCCTGTCCTCTTCTACCACTGAGAATAGTCTGGAACCACCTCTCAGGTAGTTGAAAGCAGCTATCAAATCCCCCCTCATTCTTCTCTTCCGCAGACTAAACAATCCCAGTTCCCTCAGCCTCTCCTCATAAGTCATGTGTTCCAGACCCCTAATCATTTTTGTTGCCCTTCGCTGGACTCTCTCCAATTTATCCACATCCTTCTTGTAGTGTGGGGCCCAAAACTGGACACAGTACTCCAGATGAGGCCTCACCAATGTCGAATAGAGGGGAACGATCACGTCCCTCGATCTGCTCGCTATGCTGAGCCTCTTGCAGCATTTGTGTTTTGCCTAAGTGTTTTGATTTGATGTTTTTTTCATTTATACTATGCTTTGTATTATTTGCTGAACAGTGGAAGATGCAAGGAAGATGTGGGTTTGTTAGTGCTGTGGCAGTGGTTTTCAATGCAAGTTCCGGATGGAAGGATCTTTAACAAAGGCTGGTTTGAGCACAGTACTGGGAGCCAGGAACCACCGAGTTCTAGTTCTGACGCTGTCACCAATTTGCTGCATGGCCTCAGAAAAGTCACAACCCCAGTGTCCGTTTCCTGCTCTGTCAAATAGGAATAAGGGCTGGTCTATGCTGGAATCTTACGTCGCCATAGCTATGTCTCTTAGGAGTGGAAAAACCCAACCTAACCTCCAGTGTAGACAGTGCTAGGTCAATGGAAGAATTTTTCTGTTGACCTGGCTACCACCTCACGGGAGGAGTTCTCCCATTGCTGCTGTTAATCCGCCTCTCCATGGCTGTAGTGCGCGTCTACACTGAAGTGTTGAAGCAGCACAGCAGCAGCTCTGCCACTTACAGCAGTTTAAGTGTAGACATACTAAGACCAGCCTACCTCACAAGGATGTTGGACGATGTAACGGAAGAAGAAAAGTACTTCAGAAGTGCTAAGTATTACAGCTATATATCTGTAGAGGGTGAGCAATGAGTATTTTGGAAAGCAATGACTGACTGGGACGTAGAGTCGTGGTAGATAACCAGCTGAATAGGAGCTGCAATTGTGATGTGGTAAGAGAGCTAATGCAGTTCTTGGGTGTATAAGCAGGGGAATATCAATCAGAAGTAGAGAGGAGATATTTCTCCTTTATATAGTCTTAGTGAGACCACTACTAGAATACTGTGTCCAACTCTGGTGTCCACATTTTAAAAGAGTATTGAGAAATTGGAAAGGATTCATAAAAGAGCTACAAGGATGATTTGGAGTCTGCAAGCCTACCTTACAATGAGAACTAAAGAAGCTCAGTATGTTTAACTTATCTGAGACAAAGTTGATTTGATCATGGTCTATGAGTCTACACAGAGAAGAGATTTCTGATTGTAATGGGATCTTTAATCAAACAAACTAAGGCATAACAAGATCCAAAGGCCAAGTACACACCAGACATGCTAAACCCGTGAAAAAGACGCAGAAATTGGGCTTGTTTTTGGCTTAATTGGCTTGTGAGTTGCTTGTTGGCTAGTTTTTGGCTTGTTGCTTGTTTGGCTTGTAGCTTGTTGCTGCTTTTTTTTTTTTAATCAGCTCCCGGCAAGCAGGGGCAAGGGCAGGAGAGAGTCGGGGTGCACAGCGGGCCCACCACAGTCCCAGACTGCACTCTGGCGGGATCTAGTCACACAGAGTGTTGGAGTTCTTAGGGATTGGCTTGTTTTGGCCTTGTTTTGAAATGGGATTAGCTTGATTTTTGGCTAACTGTGAAAGTTGGGGTGCTTATATACTGCATGAAAGTTGGCAACTGTGCTACAGACTAAAAATAAGGTGCACATTTTAAACAGTAAGGGTAATTAACCAGTGAGACAATTTTCCTAGCCATGTTATGGATTCTCCATCACTTGAAGACTAGATGAGATTGAATTGAGACTAGATGTCTTTCTAAAAGATCTCTCCTAGCTCACCCAGAAGTTATGGGCTGACTAAAGTAGTTAATGTGAAAATCTATGGCTCGGGTTATGCTGGAGGACACATTAGATGATTAAAATGGCCCTTCTGACTTCAACGGTTTAGATAATGGCATAGAAAGTACACTTATAAAGTTTGTGGATGATACCAAGCTGGGAGGGATTGCGAGTGCTTTGGAGGATAAGATGAAAATTCAAAATGATCTGGATAAACTGGAGAAATGGTCTGAAGTAAATAGGATGAAATTCAATAAGGACAAATGCAAAGTACTGCACTTAGGGAAGGAACAATCAGTTGCACCCATACAAAATGGGAAATGACTGCCTAGGAAGGAGTACTGCAGAAAGGGAACTGGAGGTCATAGTGGATCACAAGCTAAATATGAGTGAACAGCGTAACACTGTTGCAAAAAAAGAAAATATCATTCTGGGATGTATTAGAAGGAGTATTGTAAACAAGACATGAGAAGTTTTTCTTCTGCTCTACTCTGCACTGATTAGGTCTCAGCTGGAGTATTGTGTCCAGTTCTTGGTGCCACATTTCAGGAAAGATATGGATAAATTGGAGAGGGTCCAGAGAAGAGCAACAAAAATGATAAAAGGTTTAGAAAACATGACCTATGAGGGAAGATTGAAAAAATTGGGTTTGTTTAGTCTGGAGAAGAGAAGACTGAGAGGAGACATAATAACAGTACATAAAAGGTTGTTACAAGGAGGAGGGAGAAAAATTGTTCTCCTTAACCTCTGAGGATAGGACAAGAAGCAATGGACTTAAATTGTAGGAAGGGCAGTTTAGGTTATATATTGGGAAAAACTTCCTAACTGTCAGGGTGGTTAAGAATTGTAATAAACTACCTAGGGAGGTTGTGGAATCTCCATCGCTGGAGATTTTTAAGAGCAGGTTGGACAAACACCTGTCAGGGATGGTCTAGATAATACTTAGTCCTGCCTTGAGTGCAGGTCCCTTCTAGTCCTATGAAAATCTATGAAATAGTATGTTTTAGATATTATACTGAAATACCATCTACCATAGTAGTTTGATTTTTATTTATTTATTTATTTATTTACTTATTGTTTGGTCTAATTAAATCCCCCTACATGTAGTAAATGTGTAAATCAGTGTTTAGGGTGAAAAATAAAATAAACTTTCCAAATTGTTGTCTCTGATGATCTTCCTTCCCTACCCATTCCCGCAACAAACTTGCTGTGAAATTAAATTGCGTCAATTTAGAAGGCATTAAATACAAGTTTTTCCAGAGTTTTTTTGCAATCCTTTGGTTTCATCTTTTACATGTCAGGTTGGGTGTCTTTATGGTATCATGCCAGGTGGTAGTTTGCCAGGGAATACCATAGATGAAATTGTATAGTGTAATATATTCCAGAACTTCATTCCACTTACTTTCTGCTCACTTAAAATAGTATTTGCAGTTACGGAAGGTGGAGTTTTATTGTGAAAATGACAAAAATTGTCCATGTGTTTAAGTATTTGACGAAAGCAAAATGATTTAATGATTGCTACTGCAGGTTCTTTAGGGGACAAGTGTTTTATTTCCACAACTGTCTATGTAGTGCCGTGTCATATACAATTCTTTTTAAGGCTAGATCTTGGCCTCCACCATGGCTGCTATAATGTATGCTTCACTGGCCCCTACAGATTTCCCTTAGCATGGGGGAATTCCGCAGGTGGCTCAGGAGCTCCTCCACCGCTTACCACCCCATTCTCTGGTAATCATTAGCTACCAGAATGGCCTGCTGGAGGTGCAAACAGCTTAAAGATTGGTTAGGGTAGCTCTGAGCAGGACTGAAAATGTCTAAAAGCATCATTCTATAGATTGCTGACTGAAAATCGTGACTCATTCTTTGTGCATTATAGAAATCTAGCTATTATATTAACTTTTGATATAATCACTCTTACTTCCGTTGGTTTTCCTCTTCTAGTGGTGATTGCCACCTTAATGAGCCTTGGTCTATATTTTTGGTTTTCCTATAGGAAAAACATGAAAAAAGAAAATGCTATTTAAAATGGGTTCCTTTTCTCTGTTATTAATGACAGCAGTGAGTGAATGTATACATGAGTTGTGAATTGTCCCACATAATTGGGTTGTAAATGACTGATCCATGTTTTAATACTCTGGAAATAGCTGGCAGATAAGAAATTGCTTTCTGGAAATCTATATGGTCGTTCTTGCATTTCCCAGGATGCAGACTCTTAAGTTTATTTCTTCTCCCAGCTGGGACTGAGTAATCCTTAAACACTTTCCTCCTTTAACTAGACTAGTCAGACTTACTCTTGCTATGCTTAAGACATATTATTGAACATATTCTAGGGATACATTGGTATTTGTTAACTGTAAATGTCAAACAAGTATTTTGTCTTCAGTATTTTGACTTAAACTTGGGGGAGGGAGAGTGGGAGGGTCAGTTTGTTCAAGTCAAAAGCAAGTTCTCATAGATGATAAACTAGTACACTGGTAGTGAATATATGAAAATGATTCTCTGACTTAGAATCAGGCTTAAAGCCAAGGTCTTAAAAGGTCATCTAATCCCACACCCTGCCAATGCTGGATTGTTCTTCACTGCATACAGAAGAACCTCAGAAATGCACCCTATATTATGAAGTCATCATAATAACTGAAGAATTCAACAGGCTTTCAAAAACTGACAAAGTTTGAAATAAATTAAAATTTTCTACAAAAAAAAAATCATTTTGGGAAAGAGAGGCCATTTTCTGCTGAAAAATTTTTGAGGGAAATTTTTTTGTCCAGCTTTACCTCTACCTCCCAAAGGAATGAGTTGCACAGGTGTGAGAGAAGAATCTTTCTTGAGGATGTGCAAGCCAGAAAGCCTTGACGCTGATCACAGGTTGACGTACCAAGTTGGCAACTGGATCAAGGCATCTTTTTACATTGTCATTAAAGCACATTTGATATGGATGCCCAGGTTGGCATTGTTAGTCAGGTCTCAGGAAAGAGCTACATATTGAGCAGGGAATCCTTGGAGGATAGCGATTGGAGCAGATGGGCACTGAGGAACATGAGGAATCTCAAAATGTACATTTAGGAATGTACAGCAATTTTTTTTCTCGAGCAGATATTATTATATTTGTCTTATACAAGTATAGGCCATTTTCAAAGTTACTTTTTGCTAACGTGCTTCACTGAGTATACCCACTAAATTATTTAATAAAACAAGCCTTTATTTTGTTATTCTTATACCTGCTTTCCCTCCTCCATTTTTCAAGCTTGTACTCACTGCAAAAGGAGTTTGCAAAGTGAGTCGTCTCTTCCATTTCTGTTCACAAACCGTACACCCATTCTTGAGCACTGCAGTTTCCTCACTACTTTTTCTTGCAGGTCAGCACTGCAACTTTTTACATATAAAAAATGACAGTTCTGTGTCATATATTGATAGCTGACTTTGCCTTACAAACATAAATCTTCCCTTACAGGAACAATACCGATTTGAATGGTTTGAAATTGACTAATTAAAAACCAAACCAAACCAACAACGTCTATGGGAGCGCTCTATAAATCGTGGTATGTCCTGAATTTTTTAAAAAGGAAATTCTTTAAAGTATTTTTTCCTGTTCCCTTCTTAATGTTTATTGGGGGAGGGGGGAGGGAGGATTCAGCAGGGAAGAACTAACTAAAGTCTGGATCCTGCAAAGAAAAACACACAGGAATAACCTTAGTCACATGCTTAAATATTGGTAGGATTAGACCTTTAGCTCATTGGAGAATCTGTGCAGGGGTAGGTACGCTACAGTCCTTGAAGGGTCTCAGAGCTCAGGCTTGAGCCTGAGCCTGAACTGTACACAGCAATTTTTCAGCCTGAGCCCTGTTAGCCTGAGTCAGCTGACTTTGGTTAGCCACAGGTCTTTTATCCCTGTGTGGACATATCCTGAGTGCTTCAGTTCCCCCCCTGTACACTGAGGTAACCGCACTTCCCTACCTAACAGGGAGAGTTTTAAAGATTGTTGGTTGCTCAGATACTACAGTGATGAGGCAACAAAAAATACCATTTCTAGAAAGAGTTAGAATTCAATTATCTAGATTTTTGGTACAGCTGGCCTAGTTTTTCTCTCACACAACTCTACTATGACCCCTCCCCCTTCGAACACATAAGTGACTGCCATTATTTACTACACAACTCGGCCCTTGAGATCTGTGGGTGAACCAGTCAAATGTTACGATTTGCACGGCAGTTAATTATACTTGACGACCTTGGACTGTCTTGGGCCCCAAAAAGGCAAGTGCGTCTCTCATATCTAATTTAAACCACCAGCATCTTCCTTCCCCACTCTCTGCCCTGCCGCTACCCGCACCCAAACATGCTGTACATTACTTTTCTGTAGAAATTCATTTCAGATGGTTTTAACCTCCCTGGGACTTCAAAGGGATTTCTATCTGTGTTCACTCTAGCAAGCAGGGTGTGTCCTCGGCAAACTGCTTGTGACAGCAGAGCATAGGTAGGTAGGAATTTATCAGAGAGGCCGCAAGTGCTTCACTGTTCGGTCTGAAGACTGCGAAATCTTAACGCTAGAGAGATCTCCAGAATATCATTGCAAAAGCCTGCAAATGAAGGGCAAGATTCTGGAGCTTTTGCTTGTATTTTGCCTTTTTTTGTCCTTGAGGATTAAGGCACTACTCAGTGTCAGCAAGGTGGCATAATCTGGACCCAAATCTTTAAAATAGGGGTTCTCAAGGTTTTTCATCACATGGACCACATCTTAGTGTAGTGTGTCTTGTGGACCTGCTTCCACTCCCACTCATGAGCATCACAAAGGGGAGCCAGCTCTTGTTGCCTCACCCACATTGGGGCATCTTGTGTACCTCATTTAATAGGGGAGCGTGGGAATCTAGCTGTAGAGAGAAGGTGGGATAATCTTGGTTGCCAGCACAACCCAGTGGAGTTCTGGAGTGTTTGGGTCTCAGAATTACTCCCAGAATTTCTGCTGTTCCAGTGCTGTTCCCTTCTATAACCCCAGCACTGGCAATGATACAGCAATGGCTTACATAGACAAAGGACACTAGGAAAGTACTGAATGTATCTGTAGCTGTCTTCAAATGCAATTTAGCGGCTGGAAACAAGGAGAGGCAGCACCATGTGGCCAGCCAGTTCTCCACACAGCATCAGCAAGCACTTTGCAGGCCAGTCAACAGGCTATCGTCCGAGAATGGATGATGGGGGCGGGGGGGGGAGAACTCTCTGAAGACACCCTCACAACAGAAAACCTCCCTCCACACGAACCCTCTCCATCCCCATTGAAGATGTCAGAGGGCATGTCTACACTAGAAACGTAAATCGACCTATGTTAGTAATTGCTGCAGTGGTTCATGTCCACATTACCCTCACCTGGAGCTCTTCCACTGACTTAAGAGGGGTAGTGTGGGGGGCTGAGAGCCTGGGCTCTGAGCTCCACACACAGCTCCCCACCAGGAGCCTGGTTGCCCCCCAGAATCTCAGCTCCCTGCTGCCAGGAGCCCAGCTGTGCCCTGAGCTGTCAACGCCCTGCTCCCTGCCGCAGCTGGGCTCCCGGCTGTGAGCTCTATGCCTGGAATCTGGGAGCCTCTGGGCAGCCGCCAGACTGTACCTGTTCAGCTTCCCACGCCCAGCTCCGAGCCGGGCTGTGCCCTGGGCTCCCCACTCCCCATGGGGAGCTCACTGGCTGCACCAAGGCGCTCACTCACTGCAGGGAGCCTGGTGGCTGCACTGACGTTCCCTGATGGGAGCCCAGGAGCTGCCTGGAATCTGGGCATGGAGCTTTCTGCCAGTATCCAGCTGCAGCACGGAGTCAGGAGCCTCCCGGGAAGCAGCTTGGCTGGCAGTGGGGAGCCTGGGCAGCAGCTGGGCCGGGAGCCAGGACTGGGAAGCTGGGGGGCAGCCAGGCTCTGAGTGGGGAGGAGGGCAAGCTCAGCCCGGCTGGGAAAGGGGAACCCAGGGGCAGCAGGGCTCTAGCTGGAGCCCCCGACCTGCCCCAGTGACAGCCAGTCTTTCTTGTCAATGTCACGGCTCCAGCATCAGCGGGAGCAAGGCTGTAGTGTGTACATGGACATAAACAGGTCGATATCAGCTGCCTTATGTTAACCTACATCTGTAGTGTAGACCAGCCAGAGTGTCTTTCCCTGGGCAAATCACCTAGCCTCTTTGTGCTTCAGTTCCCAAACTGTAAAATGGGCATAATAATGCTTCCCTACCTCACAGGGATCCTATTGGGTTCCGGGTCGTACGTCACAGGGGTCTTGGGAGGATAAATATGTTGCTTTCCCCCTTCTACCCTCAAGTCTCCATGTCACAGCCACCATGATGCAGAGAGTCCCTATTTACTGGAAATCAGAGGTGCTTTTTAACAAACTGGAAGAGGATCTGTAACGGTTTAAAATTTAAAAAAAAAAAAAAAAAGAGCGAGAGAGAAAGAGACAGAGAGAAAATCTGACCTCAATCTATTCTTTTGAAAAGGGGACTTTGTACAGATTTAAGACTACTCTTGTTCCATTCTTGAAGTTACTGAAGTTTATATCTAAGTTGGAATTTTAAGCTAATTTTAAGATTTGCTGCACTTAACTCTTCCACCCCAACTAAATTTGTAAAAATCAGTGTCAGTGTTAGAAACCTTAATCTGCTTTTTCTCTAGATCTCTCTTAATCCAAAAATGAGACAGTCAGTCACAATTGTTCTTCAGGAACTGAAATGTCGGGGGTGGTGGGGGGGAGCAAGAATTTGTAATCTGCTGAAAAGCTTGTAAAAAGAAAAAGAGTACTTGTGGCACCTTAGAGACTAACCAATTTATTTGAGCATGAGCTTTCGTGAGCTACAGCTCACTTCATCGGATGCATACTGTGGAGTCTCTAAGGTGCCACAAGTCCTCCTTTTCTTTTTGCGAATACAGACTAACACGGCTGTTACTCTGAAACCTGAAAAGCTTGTGACACTGAAGTGAGTTCTAGGAGTAGGATTCAGTCAAGCAGCACTCTTTGTGTTTATTTGTAAAATGTGTGTCTCTGGATGTTTAGAGATTGGCAGTACTGGAAAATTAAGTTTGTTTATTCACAAGATATGTATCATACAAACAGCTGCAAATGGCTTCCCCTCACCACTC
Organism: Lepidochelys olivacea; assembly: GCF_965140295.1. Lineage (NCBI taxonomy): Eukaryota > Metazoa > Chordata > Testudines > Cheloniidae > Lepidochelys > Lepidochelys olivacea. The sequence continues at coordinate 107,698,618 of NC_140417.1, forward strand.
TGCTAATGTGTACGATTTTGACCTCAAGAGACCACCCTATCTGTGGCTAAGAGGTAGTGGAGTCTCTTTGCAGGTTTGTTTATTGGTTTGTATTGAGAAGACGGAACCAGTTATAATGGCTTTTTGTACTGACAGCTCTCTAGCAAGAATCCTATCGCTATGCTTATTCGTTCTATAAAGCAACAGGGGAAGTAAGTACTTGTAGCCAGTCAGTAGTAAGAAGCTTCCAAAGAATGACTGACTGAGACCAGATGCTCAGCTGCTGTGAATTGGTGAACAAATCAATGGAGCTATGTTGATTTACACCAGCTGAGGATCCAGCCATCAGGCTTTTCTGCAGCACCTGTCACAGTAATAGCTAAGCAGTAGTAGAAAATCTGGTCATGTGCTGCACTCAATAAAACATAGTGGTGGTAGCTACCATTCAATGTACTGAAAAGATTTCTCAATGAATGAATTAGCAATGGTATTACTTGTGACTGGACACCTGGATTTTGGAAGAGATCTACAAATGTTTTCCTTTGGCAGTTTTGTTCCCATCCCAACCCCGCTTCTCTTAAAGGAGGATCTCAGACAGGTAGTGGATCTGTCAGTTTTTTAGATGTGAAAGATTGTGGGGATTTTTCTCTGGAATTATCTCTGTTCTTGGTACCTGAGAAATGGAGAAGTTTTTTTGCCTACATCCTGGGTGTGAAATATCAGGCCCTATTTTCTCGTCCTCCAGGAAAACCTGTCAGAGAGCTCAAAAGAGAAGGAAGTCATGGCAAGATTTTCTTCATCAGGAAGATGAGGTTTGCCCCGTTCCCTCGCTCCCCCTGCAGAACAAGCTGCTGGGCTGGCCTGGCTCCAAACCCAATGGATTCCCCCAGGAGGCCCTCAGGAGACTTGAATTATTGTTGTAGAGGCCCATGTTTCAATGCAAGATGCAGGCTTCATTACAGCTTTGGGGTGAGCACCTCCAGGTGTGTCCTTTTGTTATTCTTTAACATTCACCCCAACCCACCTGCTCCTTCCCAGACTGCCCACTTTTTCCGTGACCCATGCTCAGACCAGCACACAGCCCCCGGCTTGGGAAGTGTGTGGTTGCTGAGACTCCTTCCTGCCTCGGGGTGTGGAGTTCCACATGTTGAGGGTCCTCTCTCTGTGTGGGTTTTGGACCCTGTGTTACTATTTTTCCTGTTTCAGAATAATAAAGAATAATAGAAGAGCTGTCCTGTCCTGGAGTTGAAGGAAGCATTTCTCCATTTTACAATGAATCCTCTAGCAAGCATTTTATCTGATCCTTGATGTGAGGGGTCAGATACTTCCAGTTCATGCTGTCCTTGTAGCCTCTAAACAAGAGGATCCAAACCTGTCATTCCTTCCTGCCCACCCCTCCTTCTCTCCCACCCAGAGAATCTCACTTCTGAGATCTCAAGGCAATTTGTATACAATGACAGCTAACTTGCAAAGGAAAGGGACACCACCACCACAGTGACTGACATCAGGGCTTTATGTCTATGTAAATACAATTTCGTAGTGCAAATGAATTGGTTGTTGCTGACTGTTGCTTGCAGTTACTATTCTCTATTTGATTTGGGGACATAGGCTAGGACAGTGTCACTTCTTACTAGTAAATTATATATATATATTTTTTCCTCCATAGGCTTAGAATCACAACTACAGCTACCCTGCTTTAATCTGTATTTTCTTCTACAATTCTTTCCTCCCCTTCCCCCCCCCAGTTTTCTCTTCTGTTGTACAGGGAGTTTGTCCCTCTGGAGATTGCAGCAGTTTTTGTTGAAGAGGTGTCAGCTTCTCTGTTCTCCAGAATTTAATTCGTAACGGGTTTCTGCATACTGAATGGGTGGGACAGCTGATTTTTTAGGGAATAGATTACTGCATGTAAGGCTTCAGGGAATATAATTTACAGGCCCTTTTCCTTGCTTCAGTTCCTACTACTGTATAAATGCTTAGTGGGACCATCATGTTTTCACCCTCTGTGCACCGTGAAGAACTCTGATTAGCTGAAATATTCTCTGCAGTCCAAAATTTGTTATTTCTCTCTGCTTCTCTAGTTCTTGACTTAACATCTGTTTATTTTTATGGATCTCTAGTCCTTCACTTTCCTGGATGGCTAAAAACACAAATTAACCACTCTATTTTTTTTGTGTCCCTTATTTGGATTTAATTGGGATAAATATCCCATTAAATATTGGCAGGATAATTTAAAACATTTATTTTCTTCATTAGATTTACTATCTGTCTGTGGGCTAGCAGTTGGATGGGCTCTTCAGACTACTGGTCTGCAGCATAAAATATTTTGAGAATCATAGAGTGAGGGGACTGGGATGTTGGGAAGTGAGCTGGTTCACGAGATGATTTCCCTCTTACAAAGTGGTCCAATGACTGAAACAACTGGAGAACTCTTGACACACGATACTGCTGAACTCTCAACTGAGTGCCACGCTGCAAGTTACCAAGAGTCTGAGGGCTGTACTTGGGTCTAGTCTGAGAAGCACTCTGTGTTGAGTGTCTTTAATTTGTCTAGGTCCACCTTACATGTATCAGCATCTTGTTCTTCATCTTAATTAGATTGATTTTATCTGTTAACTTTTGGTGTATGCAATTGAGTATTTTGCCTTCAGCAGTCAATGGGAAAGAGAGGAGCGCAAGTTGGGATAAGCCATTGCTATGTTCCACAACTTCATGCTAAAGTTTGCACTGACTGGATTCTTCTGAAAAAACTTCTGTTATAGGATTCCAGTCAGAATTCCTTAGGGTTTCCACATACTCTTAATAGCTTTCTCAAAGTCAACAGCTTGTGTGCTACTTACTGTTGCTCTTAGCATTGATGATTATTTCAGATCTAATGATTGCCAGGTCTAAGGCTTGCCATCTGAATCTTCCCAGGCACAGGATGGAAGGCATGAGCACACACAAGGCTCTGCCATCCCTGTCGATCATGCTTGTTGCTGGAATGCATACCTTGATCTGTTTCTCTAACTTTACTTTTTAGGAGGATAGGTGGTTGGCTGATCACTGCCCCCCTCTGATCTGGAGGACCAGTGGACCACTTGCATCTGGTCCCTACTCTTTGACCTGTCCTGCCTGGGTGGCACTTCCGGGAGTTAAAACTCCCACCAGTGTAGGTCTCAGGGTCATTAGAACATACAAGCCTTCCTGCCGTGACAAAGTGCAGTCCCTAGGGAAGGAAAGGCTTGCCATATTGAACTGAATTTATAAAATTCCCTTAATTGAGCATTAAGCTTAAAGTACACTCTGACAGCCCTGCCCTTGTTAATCTAGTGTTGCGTACTGTGGTCATCAGAGAACTACATACTTGCAGTGCTGGATGTAGAATCTTTGGCTCCAAAAACACAGGCCTGAACTTGGTGAGCTAAAAAAAAAAAAGTGGCTGTATCTCAAAGGAATGTCTGTATATGTGAACCAGTCTGACACATTCCTTCCACTAGAGGGCAGTGTTACACACCTACCAACATCCATACCTTTTACTACAGAAGCCGTGGTAAAAGAATCCTGCCCTTCCTGCAGCAACACATACTCCTCTAATTTTTTTTCGCATAACTGTCATAACTAAATATCTAATTACATTCCCCTGAAATCAAGCTTCTAGCCTGCTTACTTGTATCTACTATGTGAAACATTTCCTGGTCTATTTTACTTTTCAGTCATGGAATCTGTTGAACTGTCTGTCTGTCTTATCTGACCCTCATAAGCAGAGTTTTAGTACCTCATAACTGTTATTAAATTTTAACCCTCCATAATCACGGAACGTACCATTATTAGTCATTAAAAGATTGAGAAGATGGTTCGGTCCTAAAGTTACCTGCTGTCTCATAAGGGGTCTCCTCAGGGTATTGCATCAGTAACATAATATTTATTGTTGTTTACACGGAGCTTTGGTGCAACTTGAAAATATAAACTCCAATGACCTTGTCATTGGCCCTGAAGGAAAGTGGTGCATGTGCCCTATGAGAGGAGACAGTGTATATTTGTTTACACAAGATTGCATAATAAAGTGAGGATTTTCTTTTGTTTAATATTTGTACTGTGGGTAGTGCCTAGAAGCTCCAACTGAGACCAGGGCCCTGTTGTGCTAGGCAGTGTACAATGACCTAGTAAAAGTTGATGAGTTTACAATCTAAACAGACTAGACAGACCAAGGGTGGGAGAAAAGAAGGCTCTATTCTCTATTATCCCCACTATCCAGGTGAGGAGCTGAGTCATGGAGAGATTCAGGCTACGGCTAAAGTGGCGCCAGAGTGTAGACGCTCCCTATGTTGACGGAAGGGACTTTTCCACTGATGTAGGTAATCCACCTATTTCAAGAGGCAGCAGCTAGGTCAATGGAAGAATTCTTCCACTGACCTAGCTGTGTCTATGCTCAGGGCATAGAATTTTTCACAGCCCTGAGCCACATAGGTCGGTCAAGCTAATTTTTAATTGTAGTCCAGGATCACACAGAACACCTGAGGCCTCTAGCCCCTTAATGTAGATCTAGACTACAGCAACAGAAGGGGCTTTTCCATAAGTGTAGGTAATCCACATTCCCAAATGACAGTAGCTAGATTAATGGAAGAATTCTTTCATCAGCCTAGCGGCGTCTCTATCAGGAGTTAGGCTGGCATAGCTACAGCACTTTCATACCCAGGAGCACAGCTATATTGCCTAAGTTTTAAGTGTAAGTCACCACACCATCCTTGTTCTTTAAATCTGTCATGCAACAAAGTTATACAAATAATTTTTTAAAAAAATTCTGGAATCCTATAGGTAAAATAAATATACAATATTCAGCAGTTGTCAAGGAAGGTTACATGATTTACTATCTAACAATCTAAAGAACATATAGCTGGACAGCGCCTAGCACAATGGAACTCTGATCCTTGGCTGAGGTCAGCTGGCACTATAGTGAATGCAGATGAGAAATGATCATTTGTTTTTGTCCGAACTGTCTTAATGCATTAGCTAAAATAATTGTATTTCTCTTAGTAGACTCTGCTGTGGCATAATGAAAATGGCGTAGACCAAAAATTGAAAGGTATAAGCAATTACATTGCAGCAAACTGTAGTTTAAAGAAAAAAAGGGTCTTACAGTTGCTGGATGCGTAGTATAGCTTTATCTTCTTGTGGATGGCAAACTGGAAAACTCTGATGATGCTCTTGACATATCCTGCTGCTGCACAATAATTTGGTACTCAGTCAGTTTCATGCTTTGATGTGTAATGACTGATTCTCCTGGCATTAAAATAAATAAATTCTTACCACAATTTTTCAGTTGTGCAGCATCTTTATTGATGTTGCAGTCTAATAATTTAAGCCTTATGATGGGCACTCTCATTTAAAGAACAGCTTTAATAATAATCATTTATATAGTTTGAAGTGACTTCCATCCCAAAGTATCTTAGAAAATGTATATAGCAACCACTTCACTTAACATTGGAAGAAGAGGGGTAAAAAATGCTGAGGCCAAGATGTTCAATAATGGATGCCTGCGGTTGCGTTCTTAAATCCACATTTAGGCATCTAAAGAAGTTGCTATATCTGCAAAGGTGCTGAGCATCCAAAATATGCATCGATAGCAGCAGAAGATCTAGCTCCCACTGAAGTTGATGGAAGCTGCAGGTGCTTTGAAAATCAGGCATATTATTTAGGTGTTTAAATATGGATTTAGAAGCTTAATTTTAGGTTATATTTAAAACAAATATTGGCCCAAATGTCTAATATTGCACAGCATTATTAGACAACGTTTTAAGACAAGACATGAGCAACTTACCCAAAATGGGGAAAATGGTACGTGGGCAGATAGCTGGAGCTGGCCCAGGACGCTGATGTAATTGGAACTAACATTCCTACTCATTTGAAAAATGCCATCGGAACTTTTAGGAGTAGAAGTGGTCCATTTTTAGGTCCTCAGGGCTGTAGTTAGACCACATTTGATGATAGATAGCTTGTAGAGTGTAACGGCATTACATTTAAAAGTTAGGGTGAGACTTTCAAAGGGCCTAAGAGAGTTAGGTGCCCAATTCACACTGCCCTTCAATGGAAGTTGGGCACCTAAGTGCCTTTTGGCCTTTGAATGTGAAGGTGTATGGAACCTGAGTTTTGGCTCATCCTGTTATAAAGGGTGGAAACCAGGACCAGGTACAAGTTTAAGTTCAGATCCTAGTTTCCCCAAAATCTGAGTGTTGTTCAGATCTAGAGATTGGACTGAACTCATCTCTAATTACAGTTGTGCCTTCATCTGGAATTTGAGTCCTATACTTTGTGCCATAGCTGATGCTGAATGTTAATTAGATCAATGTCTATTTATGGAGTAGAGAAACAGGGAGGCCAGATGACTGAAGTGACAAAGATTTCAGAGCACTGAAAGATTCAATTTAACTTTCTCCCCCTCCCTCCTTCCTTCCTCCCTCTCCCCCACCCCACAACTTCCTTCAGTCCATATGCTAAGAGACAGTACAGTTCGTGCTTTTGAAACTTATGGTGCAAAGGAGTATTGATGTCCTCATTTTCCTCCTTCCCTATTGAGGTATCATTACCAGAATGAAAAAGGATGTGAGAGCTTTTGAAAAAACGGGTGACTACTCAAGACACTTTATAAAGGGAGAAGAAAAGGAAAGAAAATAGAACTTGGCAGGGGGTAGAAAGATTCTGAATGTGTGCCTCTTCTGACTTTTCTTTTGCTGAAAATCTGGAGCTGCTGTTCCTATTTCAGCTCAAACTGTCCTAGTTGTTGATGGCTTTACTGCCCTTGCTCCTGAACCTCAACAGATTGGGGCTTATTTACCTATTCACACTCCACTGAGGAACCTCATTAATATGCTTATTAGCCACATCATTCTCTTGCTGCAGGGTTGACAAAAAAGATTCCAGCCACTTTGAGAGAGAGAGAGAAGGGCAGCGGAGAGGGAATTCTAAGGAGATTATGCTTCCATTCAGCAGCCTAACTGGTGTGAAAGCCTCCCTGGGCCCACTGAAATCACTTGAAGCCTAAATATGATGACAGAATTTATTTTTTTAAAAATTTTAAACAGGCTTTTGCTTTTCTCAGGTTGAGAAGTTTTGCTATTGTGGGTTAGCTTGCAAATTGACTCATTAAAGAGAATAGGGTGCTGTTGATAGATAGCTGCCGTCTTTTCATCCCTCCAAAAAATAAATTCAGAGAACTGTTTCCAGATATAAAAATAGATGTCCTTATCTGTCATTTTCAGTGGAATGCTTCCTTTTCATTCTTTCAGAGTATGCAAAGATATTGATGAATGGCGAAACTGCTGTTTCCTGTGTTGGCCAATAATTTATGTGAGAATGTGTTGAGTGTTTTCAATGGACATGCTTGGAGCTGGGGAAATTGGATCTTGACTGTGACATCTCGGCTTCTCAGTTAGATCATTCCAATGTCCATTACTTTAGGGAGAAAATTAAGAATTCCAGTCAATGACAAACTTGTCCCCATCCCTTCCATAGCTTGTCTTAATGATGGTGACAAGGTAAAAGTACTTCCTGGGAGACGTACATATAGTTGTGAACATTTGAAAATGAGTTTCTGATGTCCCAAAGCATGTGAACAGAGATATACTGTGTTGTGGGTTTCAGAGTAGCAGCCGTGTTAGTCTGTATTCGCAAAAAGAAAAGGAGTACTTGTGGCACCTTAGAGACTAACCAATTTATTTGAGCATAAGCGTTCGTGAGCTACAGCTCACTTCATCGGATGCCCATTTGTCAACATTGCACACAGATTAGAAAATGTGCAGTGGCGCTGTGCTTAAATAAGCTAATATTAAATTGATCAACACTCTAATTTAATTTGAGGCAAGTACTGCATATTGATCTTGTTGTCAAGCTGATTCCACAGAACAAGCACTAAATAGAATCTATATAAATAACCTTTTTGTTATTAGTGTTTATTTTAGTAGCAGTTTAAGATGTTTGAATTATGCATTGTTTTTAAATCTGTGTGTCCAGGCAAATAACTTCTGCTGGACTATTTGATCAGACTCTTCTTTTTAGAAATCAGGAGTACATTTCTTAAAGAGGCACTGCCCCTGAAAATCAGATGCTAATTTTATGTTTCATACAACAAGGTTTTGCCAAACCTAAGGTTGATTATTTATTTATTTTACTGTGGTAACCCCCAAAGGCCCCAGTCAGGATTTCAGAGTAACAGCCGTGTTAGTCTGTATTCTCAAAAAGAAAAGGAGTACTTGCGGCACCTTAGAGACTAACCAATTTATTTGAGCATAAGCTTTCATGAGCTACAGCTCACTTCATCGGATGCCAGTCAGGATTTCGGGGCCCATTATGGGAGGGACTATAGAAACACACAGGTAAATGCAGTTCCTGCCCCCAAAACTTACTCAATATAAAGTTTCCCATTTGTTTTCCTAATTCTTTTTTTTGTTTGACTTTAAAGGTTCCTCTGCTGTGTTAGCAACCCAGACTGTTCACCTTGTGCTAGTGCAGGACAGCCAGACAGTGAAAGTGACAAAAAGTAGGAATGAAATTAACCAGCCTGTTTTCCTTGTCCAGGCTGAGTGAATGAAGTTCATAAACAAACAGCACAAATGGTGGAAAAATAGATTTTTACAATTTTCAGGTTTAACCATTGGAAGTGTTCTTAAAAACATAAGTGAAGATTTTTTTGTCCGTGTTGTTTTAATGGGTGGTGCTGAAATTGTGAGGGTTGACGGTCATATGCAAGCTGCCTGTTTTACTGCTTCTTTATAATACACCTCAAGCTCGAATCCTTGACATTTAATATGGATGATGTTGTGCAAGATTGTTTTCCCGCTAAAAATTAGGGTCCGAGTTCAGCAAAACCCTTCAGTACATGCTTAGCTTTAAACCCATGTCACTGCCCATCGCCTTCAATGAGAGAAGCTGAGCACGTGATTAAGTGCGTGCGTTCTGAATCGGGACCGAGCTGGATAATTTTTTTTTAAATCAGCTTTTACCCCTAAGCTTTCACCTGTGTCTTTTTCACTCTCTTCTTCCCAGGAGGGTAAATTCGCCCAGGAATGAAGTACTTGTGGCACCTGAGAGACGAACACATTTATTTGAGCATAAGCTTTCCTGAGCTACTACTCACTTCATCCGATGCCTTCAGTGGAAATTCAGGTATTTTCCACTGAACGCATCCGATGAAGTGAGCTGTAGCTCAAATAAATTGGTTAGTCTCTAAGGTGCCGCAAGTCCTCCTTCTCTTTTCTGCTAATACAGACTAACACCGCTGCTACTCTGAAATCTCCCGGGGAATATTATACATTATGAAGGCTAGCGCCAGGACAATTCACTACTATTTAGAGACGTTTCAGAGTAACAGCCGCGTTAGTCTGTATTCGCGAAAAGGAGGACTTGCATCCGATGAAGTGAGCTGTAGCTCAGGAAAGCTCATGCTCAAATAAATTGGTTAGTCTCTCAGGTGCCACAAGTACTCCTTTTCTTTTTACTATTTAGAGCTTGATCTAATTGCCAACTTTCTGTGGACTTCAGTGGGTCAGGATCAGTCCCTTTATGAAACAATTAGAAGAGGTTAGGGTAGTTTTTAAAAATATCGGGATATTTTAAATGCGATCGGTTTCCAACATGAGATGGGGGCGGAGGGGGCGATTCGCCTGGCAGACAGGAGCCTGTAAATTTCTTTCAGTGCAGATTTTAAAGGGGGATTTTCTCCCTGCTCATTTGGTTGTGCCACTTGGAGGCGTTTTCAGAGCGAATGCTCTAAAAGAGAGAGGGAGGCAGAGAAATCCCCGCTCCGAGTCCCGGTGCATCTAAGGGGGAAGAGCCTGCGGAGTTAAACATTGCCTGGGACGGCTGTGATTGGCAGAGGGAAGAAGAACTGTCCAGGAAATGGCTCGAGTTTCAACGAGCGGGGAGTGACCAGGGGAGGGAGGAAGGGGAGAGAGAAAGAGAGGAGTGTGTAGGGGGAGGGAAAAAAAAGGGTTTGTAGACTTGACAAAGCTTTAGAGATTACAACCGGAATTCTGAATGGAGTGGACCTGGACCTAGGACTTGTTTTTAAAAATCCCAGATATGCCGTTGTGTTGGCTGGAAGTTATTCTTCCCTTTCCCCAAGGCTGGATCTCCTCTCTGAGCCCCTAACTGGAGAAGTGGAGGGAAGAAAAGTTTGGCTGATTATTAAATCGAGGCTTATTTCGTTTTAATTTTTTTTAATCTCTATTCTCCCGGCAATTTGCGTGCGAATTGCGCGGCTCAGGCGCTCCTGTTCCGCAGCCTGGGTTTGCCACCGAGGGGCCGAGCGCCTGAATGTGGAATAACCGAGGCACGATTGTTTTTCTTTGGAGAAGTTTCCCCCCCAAGGGAGCCTGTCTTCGTCACTTTGATTCATCCTGCGCACACGCCTGCTGCAGGGGGAAAGCAGATCGCTTACTCGGAGCCTTTTCATTCAAGGTAATTGCACCAGTGGTGGGTGGAGGAAACAGAGCCTTAGCGGAGCGGGACTGGGGTCGCAAGGACCCGAAACGCAGCAAGGAAGGACTCGGTGGCTCTGGATCCCTTTCCCATCTCTAGCGTGGGCCTCCCTCTCTCCCCCCCCCCTTTTTTGTAACTTACAAACGGTTCTGTGAGCCCCATCCACTCCTGCCTTGCACCTTGTGCAGACCTGTCCACACCCGTGCAAAACGCTGCGCCGTTCCCACTGACAATAGCTTTGCGCTGGTGACAAGCCAGGCAGCGGCGAATCGGGCTCTGCCCTAGACTCGCAGGAGCGTGGAGTTGTTCAGTGGGGATCTGCAGACCCCCTGTCAGCTTAGCCAGCCTGATCTCAGCCCTACAGGTTTATTTAACGAGGATGTCTTTTGTTTTGGATTGAGGGAACTGAGGCCAAGCACGCAGGGAAACAAATCCAATCGGGGAACTTCCCTCCTCCCCCAAAGAAGAGGGTTGATTTTGAATGCCTGATCATTTTTGTACAGTGGCCTTTGGCTATGAGCGCCCGGTAGAGCGGCAATGAAAATGCTCATCCCTCATGTATCATTTCTGCTACTACAAGTACAATAAAAGATTACCTCATCCACTACAAGACTGCATTTTTTGTCTTTATTGCATGTGGACTTGGTCATCTTTGCTGTTAATTACAGTGAAGCCTGACAAACCTTAAACCTTCTTTATTTTTTCTAAACATGGTTTATTCCTAACAATTGAATGCCATCTTTCTTACCCAATTCATAGAAATCCACTTATTAATATTCCGTGGTTACAACACGATCTAAATTGCCTGGCCTATCAGTAAACCATTATCATGCTCTTAATTAAAAGGGAGCTAACCTTTGGGGGGCAAGACTAGATCTAGAGTACTCACTTGCAGTAAAAGTGGGGCTAAGTCTTTCAAACGCCTAACAAGTTAAAGCTTGTGTGGTAATTTTTTAAACCTATGTGGCTGTGGAAGGCCACAGTATAAACTCAACACATGGAATCTTTTAGCAATAGTTGCAACAATCTGTGTCAATGGAGAGAGGACTTTTACATGGAGCTTAGTGAAAACGTGGAGCAAAAGTTGTTAAAATCAAAAGTGCAAGAGGTTCCTCATCTAGCCATGCATGATTTAGGTACTTTTTCGGGTTTTTTTTTTTTTAAAGCGATACATAATTTCCCCTTTCTAATGAAATATATATTTAAATGTAAAACTGCCCTTTCAAACAGTGACCTATTATGTGTTTGGTGTGAAACGCTATCAACATTTAAAACCTCATTGTCTCCTTTGTACCAAATCCCTGTAAATCTTCCACTAGCCTTTACTCATTTTCATCTGAAAAGCCTGTTTGAGCTGAATAGACAGCAATCAGTAGCCTCTGTACCTCTCTCTCTCTCTGGAATGTCAATTAAAATGCAGATTCCCCCCCCCCCACCCCCCGATCTCTTGGTGGCAAAAGACTCGAGAAAAAACAGGATAGTTCAGGAAAGTAAATGAAAAGTCCAAACAATGAAGTCTCACCGAAACTGCTAGCCAGTTCCCATTAGTCCTCTAGAATTCATGTTTAATAGCTGTGATACTCAGATCTACTTAGAGATTGAATTGAGATGAGTTTTAGTTTTATATAATGTATATGACATTAGCTCAATTATACTGTCACTTTTTAACTGCTGTACAGCTCATTCCCTTAGCAGCAGCTGATAGTCATATGATTTTTAGAAGGAGAGATCCATACTTGATTCATATTTTGGTATCCCCTGATGCCTAAGTGTTCTACAGTGTGCAATGTATTGATTTGGATAACATGCTCTCTACAAATTGCAACCTCTCTGGGGAGTGATAAACATAATATACACAACAATGGGACGAGATTAAAAAGAGCTCCGATGATTGAATTTAATTAAAGCCACTGCTGAATAAGTACTGTGTGTGTGTTTAAAGTTGAACTACAGCTTGGAGGAATTTGGTTGCGCTCCCAACCCAGGTTGTTTTCCCATGCTTGTCAGTTTGGCAAAGAAATTTGGGCAGGTATGTGACGAGGTGAAAATTGACTTGATGAGCGGGTGGCAAGGAGAACGATCAATCATTGGAGGCTGACAACTCCTCCCCAAAGTGTAGGCTGAGAAGAGAGACAGAGTTCCCTTTCAAGGGGAAAAATAAACACTACGTGTGGCTTTCACTGAGTCTGAGACTCCAGGAGGGATTATGGTATTGTAGTCAGGAAGCCAGAATTGTGGAGGCCAAAAGCATGCTGGGGCTGTGTTCCAAACATTGAGATAGAGGTACATAATTATCCAGAGTAGGAGGTCTTTCCAAATTCCAAAGAATTGTCCACCAGCCACAGTGGCAATTAAAATATGAAAAGAATTTGGTTTCATTTCTTTTTTTGGGGGTGGGGTGGGGGGAGGAACTGCTTTGAGATGTGGGATTCTTGAACTATTTTGGGGGCACCTTAAAGACTAAAAGATTTATTTGAGTATAAGCTTTTGTGGGTAAAAAGTCTTGTGGGGGAAATCCCTTCTCTTCATGTGTCAGTATATTTATGTCTGCTTCTGTAATTTTCACTCCATGCATCTGAAGAAGTGGGGGTTTTACCTACGAAAGCTTATGCTCAAATAAATCTGTTGGTCTTTAGAGTGCCATTGGACTCCTTGTTGTTTTTGTGGACACAGACTAACACGGCTACCCCCTGATACTTGAGCTGCTTTAACATTTTTGGGTTGCTGACATATAGCAATGCAAATTGCTTAATGCCTGGATGCAAATATCGGATTTCAGCTTTGCTGTTAAATTGTAAGAGAGATCTGCTGCATTTCAAACCTGCCTTTGCGCCATGGATTAAGAGAACCTATTCTCTCCTGGCAAATGTTCAGATGCAGAAACCATGCTAATACTCAGGTGTGAAGGAGTCTTGACAGAAGCCTAGTGTTACTGTACTGAAGAATGTTTATGATGAGGGCAGGAATAATTTATATACTTTAAAACCTTTTCAGGGGTTTAATGTAGCCTAAAATTCTTTAGTGATTAAAATGTGACTAGAGTTAAATAATATTCCAGCCCTGTTTTAAATACAGTTTTCTTTCTTGCAATGATAGTTTCCTTGCCTGTGATTACAGTTTACATTTTCATGGTCTCTGTGTATATAATGTCTTCTGCAGTTTCCACAGTATGCATCCGATGAAGTGAGCTGTAGCTCACGAAAGCTCATGCTCAAATAAATTGGTTAGTCTCTAAGGTGCCACAAGTACTCCTTTTCTTTTTGCGAATACAGACTAACACGGCTGTTACTCTGAAACCGGTCAGTTTACATTTAAATATACCCTTTAATCAAGTTCAAAGAAGGCTTTATAGAAATGTATTAAATTAGCCTCACAACCATCCTGTTTAGTCATTAAGTATTGTACCTATTTTACACATGGGTAAACTCACAAAGAAGTGAGTCAAATGGCAGTTAGGAAGAGAGCTCAGGTACAGACTTCTGGTTCCACTGCTCTAATTGCTAGACAGTCAGAGACAAAAGTTACTTAAACTGGTAGCAAATTCACTCCTGCTTAGTCCTTATTTAAACATTTTTTTCAGATCCTCTTTAAAATCAAAGGAGTACTTGTGGCACCTTAGAGACTAACAAATTTATTTGAGCATAAGCTTTTGTGAGCTACAGCTTTAACCTGTCTTTAAAATCATTCCTTGCAGTGATCTAGTGTTTGCTTCATTGAAGGTTTCATGATAGCTGTTACAATATACATTATGAAAGCTCATGCAATGTTTAAATTTCATTTCACAGAGTATGGATCTGCATGAGATAAGGAGAAAAAAATGCGGTGGCTTGAAACATCATGTATTAATTAGCAAAAAGTATCTTGCAATTACATTTTTATAATGTTTAATACGTTTCTGTATCTGAAACCTGAGTTACACTGTGTAGTATCTGAGGGGGCAGAAAATATGACATCAACATTTTTCCTATTTAAGGCACAGGACAGGTTAGTTTTATGCATTATATAGCTTAAAGAAAAGGAGTACTTGTGGCACCTTAGAGACTAACCAATTTATTTGAGCATAAGCTTTTGTGAGCTACAGCTCACTTCATCGGATATCTGAAGGCTGACAGATTCTGAATGAACCCAGCAATACTTATTAAAGGATGAATTCATGTGTCAAACCATTTAAATGCTGAGGAACCAGGGTGTGGTGTATGTTACGGATAGATGTTTTGGAGAAAGTTCCAGTTAAAAAAAAATAATTGGAGGATGGGAATGGGGAGAAGAGAGAGAGGGACAATGAAAAAGAAATTTTTGATTTTTTTGTTTTTCTTCACAACTACCACCTCTGAAATTTCAGTTAGGACTTAATACAACTAAGATTAGTCATTAGCCAGGTCACACAGATCAGAATTAATGATGCAGTCACTTGATTTATTCATTCCCTGAGGAGTAGTCTTTTGTTTTCTGTGTGTGTTTCGGGGCGGGGGATGGAGGGGAAGAGAGAGAAGTTTGTGTCTGGTCTAGTTGTTAAGCCATTCTGTGTTGGTGCTGGCATTTTGATCCATGACACACCATTGTGGTGATTACCAGGTCCATTGTGGGAGCTGCAAGTTTCTTTGGCACTAAATTTTTTCCAGTACATTGGTGTTTCATAAAGGGTGCTCTTCATCCTTTTAAGTGGCTTGTTTTAAAAAGATTGAAATAAACTTTTTTTCTTGCCTGTATAACGTCTACTGATACACGTCTATATTCTTTCTCAAGGATGTCTCTCTAGATACCTGTGTATATATGTGTGTTTATATGTATACTTTGTGTGTAAACAAATAGAAATGGTAGATCTTGTGTGATCTCTAGCAGAAATGTATTTTTGTGGCAAACATTATTCAGATTTTCATTTTCCAAAACACAGTGAAGTGAGCAAGTGCAGCTGCAAAAACTGGACCATTTTAATTGTCCCAGTCATGCAGACATTTGCATTGACAGTGAAGTTAATGCAGAAGAATGTAAATATACATGACAGTTGGAATCCCAAGTATAAAATAAAATCTCAAGGAAGATCTAAGTGGCAAAAAGTTGAAAAATACTATATTTCTATGTGGAACATTATTGGTTTGCTTTAAAACTTAGGTTTCAGAGTAGCAGCCGTGTTAGTCTGTATTCGCAAAAAGAAAAGGAGGACTTGTGGCACCTTAGAGACTAACCAATTTATTAGAGCATAAGCTTTCGAAAGCTTATGCTCTAATAAATTGGTTAGTCTCTAAGGTGCCACAAGTCCTCCTTTTCTTTTTAAAACTTAGCTGACTCTACAGCTATATAGGTGAGGGACCGAAAGGCCATGCAAACTCAAACATATGTTCAAACAATAGCAAGAATAGAATTTGTATAATTGTGGTACTTTTGTAGCATTAGGGGTTACGTGTCTGCACATGTGTGCCTTTGTATTTCTTAGCAAGCTGTATATTTTTCTGTGATTAAAATAGTTCTTTAAATATGTGCTGAGGAACAATTTTGTGAAATCAAGAAGGGCTTGGTTATGCCCGAGGTGATGATGGAAACTGTTAACAGAAAATGAAAAATCACTCACTTTTCTCCTTTCAAAGCTGTAAAACTATTTCTCCCCCCCTTGGGTTTTTGTGAAGATTTTCAACTGGCATTCAAGATGATTTCACTGACACTACTAAATCTCTCTTCCCTACAGTGGCAGCAACAGTTCCAAGTGAGAAGCTTTTTATCAAGGCTGAAGGCACTGCTTTCAGTCCATGCTTGTGTAGAAGTGTTCAGATGGGATTAAAGTCCACATGGATATATGGAAAAGGACCAGGAACTCGCACTAAAAAGATGGTCAGCTGCAATTCGGGTTGCCTTATATGCTTGGTGGTGGTCGCCATGGCTGGACTTTCCCTGGCTCGGCCATCATACAATTCAGTTGTTCAAGACACCACTTTGGAACCTGAAGGTAAGGCTCTCTAGATTAGAATACTTCAGCGTCAAAATAAGTTCATTTGAAATGGTGCCTGAAATATAACTAAATTAGTTTATTTGCCCAGATAAACATTGAGAAAGTGTCAGGTTAGTCCAGAAATAGTTTCATGTATTCTAATTCTCTCCCTTCCAAATATGGGTTCCGATCCGGCAAATGTGCATGTACTTAATTTTATGCAGGTGAATTGTGTCAGTGACTTCATTCGGACCTTTGCTCGTGTGTAGTGTTAAGCTTGTGAGTATATGATTGCAGGAATGGGTCTGTGGTTTCCTTTAAGAGAATTCATCTCCTAGCTGAATGGAGCCACTGTGTTTGTACACATCTGTTACACATTCTGAGCTTATATATATATAAGAAGCATAAATGTCTTTAAAAAATCCCATTTATTTTTCATCATTTGTGCTGATTATGTAATTTTGCAGTTAACTCTGCTAGGAGAATGAAAACGGGTTACTCAGTTTTATTTTTGTTTATGGTCAATTTCTGTTATTGTTTCTAATGCCCCAGCACAAACTCTGGAGTGTCTGGTTTGCAAATCCTACGGGGGAATGCTTAAATCCACACTAGATAGATATAATGTAGGATTTGCAAACCATACACTCCAGAGTTTGTGCTAATATATTTAGTTTGGGTTATAGTGTTATACAATTATATATAGTCTGGATTTAAGCATTCCCCTGTAAGGATTTGCAAACCACACACTCCAGAGTTTGTGCTTATATATTTAAAATTAATATATTAATTCCAGTGAAAACAAAGAATAGTGGGAACATTTCTATTTATAGTATGCTTTATACAAACAAGTTCTTATAAAATCTAATATTTTGAGCCTAAATGTGCCAGAAACTGTTTCTTTAGAGATATCTTTGTGCCAAACTGATTTATTTGTTGACTTTTAAGAAGGTGTTTTTATTATAACATGTTTATTGTATTTAAGTATATTTTTTGTTATGCCGTACAGCACCCTCACTGGCCCCCTAGGCACCTCAATGGGGATGGTTGTTTCTTAATAAAGTTATCTTGTAATACAGCGCACGGATACATTTTCTAATAACTGGGCTGTCGAAACAGTCTTCTCAAAATAATTGTGTATTGGCCCCTTCCTATCCCGCAAGCATTGTTTAAATAATTTCGCCTCTCTCTGTTATATTGTTCACATACAGGAATACCGCTTTGGTTTTCTTCAATGTATTTTAACGCTGAACTTCTTTGTTTCAACCCATTATGTCTAAAAATAGGGTTACCAGTTAGTGAATTTTAAAAATAAATTCCTAATACATTCTTATAGATGAGTGAGGTTGGATTATTTAGATATGAGTGCTCTCCCCTAGTGTACGTTCATAAAAATATTAACAAAGTATTGTAATACTGAAGTCTGTCATCAGTAGAGATTATTGGTAGCAAAGTAATTTTGCTCATGGTAATATGAGAATTAAAACAAACAAACAAACAAAAAAAGGGCCAAACTCTCATCACTGCTTAAGGGACCTGTTTGTTTAATAGCCCACCAGGTGCTTTCTTGACTTCTTGGGAGCATGACAAAATCATGAATGATTCTGATTTTAGGGCTGCTGTTTATGGCAAGGGCTTATGGTTTAAGGGTTAATGCAGAAGAAATGTGATTTCATTGCAGGGCAGTATAGTAAAAGATAAATGTTTTCATCTTACGGTCATCATCATTTTTCAGTTTTATAGGGAAGAAATAACCATCATTTTTATTTTAAACTTCCAATTCTAAAATATGATGCCTACAAAATGAGTATCCACTGGATGAAATCTGGATCTTATCAGAGTGTAAATTATTGAAAAGAAGTTAAAAATTTTTCCCTGGGCAGGAATGTCACTTACATAAAACAATTTCAGATGTGAGAACAGTGAATTACTACCAGCAAAGCGAAAATAGGCTTTTGAATTAATGGCATAATAGCTTTCATGTTGCAGAATAGAGGGAACCGTGTGGGATTATATTGGAGATTTGGGAAATAAAAACTCTTTTTTGCTTATTTCCAGTATATCTTTGAGTGAGAGCTCATCTCGGTCTGTTTATAGAGCAACTGGCTCAGTGGAGCTCGATTCTGACTGTGGCCTCTAGGCAGTACCGTAATAAATAATAGTTACACAGTAGACTACATCTATCAAAACCAAGCCATTTTATCTTGCAGTGTCATGTATACTCACTAAGGGCCCGATCCTGCCAGCAGGAGTGCTGGAACAATTTGTATAGTGGGGGTGCTGAGAGCTATTGAACCAAACTGTAAACGCTGTATATGACGGAAGCCACTTCAGGCTAGGGAGTGCGGCCGCACTGCCAGCAGCCCTAGTTCCAGCACCTATGCCTGCCAACACTTATTGCTGATTGGAGTGGGTCCTACTGCATGTCCTAGTAAGAACTAACATTAGCAGTGTTTGCAGCAGCAGAATGTTAAGGACTCAGTTTTAAGCCTGCTTGTATGTCTGTAGAATTATACCTAGCACTAAATGTTATGGGGCGGGAAGAGTAGTTCTGAGCAGGGGGAGTAACACAATCTCCACTTTCAAATTATTGTGATGTTTAGAAATAAGCATATTCGACAGCATATAATGGAGTTCTTCTGTTATAGCACACTCACATTATGCAGTCTTTTGATTGCAGCCAGCACTTAAAATGCTGGGGTGGGGTGGGGTGGGGGGAGTTGACCGCACACATAGGGTTACTTTGTGAACTGAATAATTAGTTTAGACACACATTTGATAAAGGGCAAGGTAACCCTTGACCTTCCCCTCACCCAAGTTGTCTGTTATGAAGCCTGCCAGCTAACTAATTTAGTCCCCTCCATGCAGGACTTTGACACTGCGCTCTGTATACCCAGACTCACTATTTCCACCTTTTCCCCACAATTTCAGGAACAATTGTTTTTAATTTAGTACTGTTTTTAAAGTCCTAATTTAAACTCTCCATAAAGCACAGCCTAATTTCAAGCCCTGTGAAAAACACAATAGTTTAAAATTAGTCTTAAAATGTAGGAGTAGCAGGGTATACAATCTCTTCAGATGGGTATCCCCCTGGGTGATGTATGCTTATGTTAGACACACAAGTGGCTAATAATTTGTCATTTGATATTTAACTCAGTAACAAGTATTCACTGATAGTAAATGAACATAAATACCAGCTGGTGTAATTAAATACCTAAAGCAGTTCATTAATATCTGTAAAGTGTTTCATAATCCACTGGCAAAGAACTGTGATTAATGTTAATGTCACTTGATTAATACAGTCCAATCACAATTAAATCAAGTAACACAATCCAATCTAAGTCAGAATTTTTTCATCATTGCTACCCAGGCTTGATTTGCCTGTGCTGGGACAGACATCGGAAATGAAAAGAAGAGCAAACAAAAATAAAAAAATGAGTTAAAGTCCCCTATTATGCAGGTTGTGAGGGGCATCCGGCAGAAAAACATATTTTAACATAGCTTTTATTTTTTCCCCTTTGTAAAATCCTCTTATTATGCTCAGGACTGCAGGAGGTATTCCAGAATGCATAATTTTGTGATACTACAAATACTATTGGTAGCAATGACATTTTTGGTATGAGTCAAGTCACAGAATGATGCATTCTGGGATGCCTTCTTATCTAAGGAAATAATAGAATTTTAGAGGGAAGAAAATAAGTACCAATTTGCCCTTTTAAATTATATGCCTGATAAGGGCAAAGAAATGTCTGTTTTAAACTCAATTTTCACTTGAGTCGTGCATGGTGTAACTATAGCATACTAGAGAAAAACTGCATCCATTTTGCTCAGCCCAGTGGTACGGCAGCTCACTGGGTAAGAAACACTTGTCAGCAAGAATAAACTCTAATTAAGAGACAAAAAGGCAACTGGTATTTCTGAGACTAGTGTGGAAGTGGCCATGTTGTGTTTAAGTGGCACCTTTTGAAACACTCAGGCCTGGTCTACACTACGAGTTTATGTCGGATTTAGCAGCGTTAAATCGAATTAACCCTGCAACTGTCCACCCAGCAAAGCCATTTTTTCGACATAAAGGGCTCTTAAAACTGATTTCTGTACTCCTTCCCAATGAGGGGATTAGCGCTGAAATCGACATCACCGTTTCGAATTAGGGTTAGTGTGGACGCAATTCGAAGGTATTGGCCTCTGGGAGCTATCCCACAGTGCACCATTGTGACTGCTCTGGACAGCACTCTGAACTCAGATGCACTGGCCAGGTGTACAGGAAAAGCCCCGGGAACTTTTGAATCTCATTTCCTGTTTGGCCAGGCGGGCTCATCAGCACAGGTGACCATGCAGAGCTCATCAGCAAAGGTGACCATGCAGTCCCAGAATCGAAAAAGAGCTCCAGCATGGACTAAACAGGAGGTACTGGATCTGATCGCTGTATGGGGAGAGGAATTCGTGCTATAAGAACTATGTTCTAAAAGACACAATGCCAAAACATTTCAAAAAATCTCCGAGGCCATGAGGGACAGAGGCTACAGCAGGGACGCAACACAGTGCCGCGTGAAACTTAAGGAGCTCAGACAAGCTTACCAGAAAACCAAAGAATCAAACGGACGCTCCAGGACAGAGCCCCAGACATGCCGCTTCTACACTGAGCTGCATGCAATTCTAGGGGGGACCACCACCACTATCCCCTTACCCCCCCGTCCGTGGACTCCGATGGTGGGGTACTCTCCGCCATGCCTGAGGATTTTGCAGATGGGGAAGATAAGGAGGAGGAGAAGGGCGAGCTTGAGGAGAGCACACAGCACACTGTTCTCCTCAACAGCCCGGATCTTTTTATCACCCTGACTGAAATATCCTCCCAACCCAACGAAGCTGGAGAAGGGACCTCTGGTGAGTGTACCTTTTAAAATATAATATATGTTATAAAAGCAAGCATTTTTTAATGATTAGGTAGCCCTGAGGACTTTGGATGAATTCTTGGCCAGTATAGCTACTGGAAAAGTTTGTTAACGTGTCTGCGGATGGAGTGGAAATCCTCCAGGGACATCTCCATGAAGCTTTCCTGGAGGTACTCTAAAAGCCTTTGCAGAAGGTTTCTGGGGAGAGCAGCCTTATTCCGTCCTCCATGGTAGGACACTTTACCACACCATGCTAGTAGCAAGTAATTTGGTATCACTGCATGACAAAGCCAGGCAGCGTATGGTCCCGATGTTTGCTGGCATTCAAGTAACATCTGTTCTTTATCTCTCGGTTTTATCCTCAGGAGAGTGATATCATTCATGGTAACTTGGTTGAAATAGGGGAATTTAATTAAGGAGACATTCAGAGGTGGCCATTCCTACTGGACTGTTTGCCTGTGGCTGAAAAGAAATCCTCCCCTCAGTTAGCCATGCGGTCAGGGGTGGGGTGGGGGCGGGGGCATTGGTGCTGAGCTGTTCGCGTTTGGCTAGCAGGAATCTTCCCTGATACCAGCCACGCGGTGGGGTGAGGGGTAAAGTGATCATCCTGGAGAATTGGATACGGGGCAGGCGGTGCGGTTAGTTTGGTTTCTGTTGCTGCACGTTAACAGGAAAACTGCAGCACTAAATGGCCAACTCAACGTCTTTGCTTGGTATGGGAGAGGAGGGCGCTGCTGTTATGAAGGTTGCCGAAGCCAAAAGACTATGGCTTACCATGGCCGCCTGCAAGCCTAATTCTGTTGCCCGGCACTGCGTGTGTTATCTCTAACACCAAAGCCGCAGGCATGCAATATAAGACGCAAAATGCGACCAAAATCACATGTGCTATGTAATGTGAATAGTGTTGTTCACCGTGAAAGAGTATAGCCATTGTTCTGTAAAATGTATCTTTTTAAATACATCACTCCCTTTTTTTCCTCCAGCAGCTGCAAATGTTTCAAGCCTCCCTCCTCCATCCCAACGGCTATCTCAGATAAGGCTGTGAAAAAAATGGACGCGCGATGAAATGTTCTCTGAGCTCATGCAGTTGTCCGGCACTGACAGAGTTCAGCAGAATGTGTGGAGGGACACAACAGCAGAGTACAGGACAGTGGCCGATGAACGTGTGGAGAGGTGGTGGCAGGAAGATCAGAGGAGGCATGAGGCAACGCTGGGGCTACTGCGGGATCAAATAGACATGGTCCGGCATCTGGTGGAGGTTCATGAACGGCAGCAGGATCACAGACTGCCGCTGCAGCCCCCGTTTAACCGACCTCCCTCCTCCCCAAGTTAGGGAATCCCACTGCAGCAAAGCCATCTAGTATGACCCACACATTTCCCAGAGTCTCTACGTTTGATAGCAGCAGCTCAATGCGTTGGCTACTTGCATCACAGCAACCCCCACAGTAGATTTGCCCACTCCAAATTGATTACTGACTGATCGGTAGCTCTCTGGCATTGCAAGCTTCCACGGGGCTATTGCCATTTGCTTGTGAACTGTGAGGGCTGCTCTCATTTTGGTATTCTTGCGTTTCAGGGCAGGGGACAGCAAGTCACAAAGTTCCATGAAAGTGCCCTTATGCATGCGAAAGTTTCGGAGCCACTGGGAATCATCCCAAACCTGCAACACTATGCGATCCCACCACTCTGTGCTTGTTTCCCGTGCCCAGAATCTGTGTTCCACGGCATGAGCCTGCCCCATTTGCCCCGTGATCTCCAAATTGCGGGGGAATGCGGTTTTAGAGAAAAGTGTGTTCATGTCCTCATCACTGCACTGCCGTCACCTCCTCGCCTGGTTTTTCAGGTGCTGGTTCTACATAAACTGCACGATAATGCGCGAGGTGTTTACAATGGTCATAACTGCTGCGGTGAGCTGACCAGGCTCCATGCTTGCTGTGCTATGGCCCGCTCAGGCAATCCAGGGAAAAGGGCCAGAAATGATTGTCTGCCGTTGCTTTCATGGAGGGAAGGAGGGAGGGTTGACTGCAACATTTACCCATAACCACCCGCGACAAATTTTTGGACCCATCAGGCATTAGGAATCCCAATGGGCTGAGCTCCCAATGCCTGATGGGGCCAAGACTGCAGGAACTGTGGGATAGCTACCCACAGTGCACCGCTCTGAATGTCGACGCTTGCCATGGTACTGTGGACGCACCCTGCCGAACTAATGTGCTTCGTGTGGACGCATGCACTCAACTTTATACAATCTCTTCCCAAAAATCGACTTCTGTAAAATCAGAGTACTTTCTTAGTGTAGACATGGCCTTACAGTCATAAAAAAGAGCTCCAATATTTAAAGAACACGTTTAATTTTTAAATATAAGCCATTAGCTCTGACTTCTGTTAACACAATACTAAAGCAGTTTAGAAAATGGTCTGATGGCCACTTCCACTGGGCTCCTACACTCAAAGTGTATGAAAGTCTCACACATACTCTCTAATCACCGTGGGTTCTATTGCTCTGGGAACCCCGGGCACCTTGAGTCTTGATTCAGACTCTGGAATCTAGTAAGCTGTTCCTCAGATTCCATCTGCATGTGTGCCAGGTTGCCACTCCTAAAGTATTGTATTTTTTGGTTGGTTGTGGTTAGATGGTTCCTGCTCCGAATCTAAAGGCATTGGGGAATGGCATGAAGCATCAGAATCCTTCTTCCTACTCCTCCCCAAAACAGAGTAAGAAGACCAGCCACATGATGCACAGAGATGTGTCCTGTTTGTGAAGTAGCTAAGCAATAATACTGGGGGATTCCTTTAGGTCCCTGTGCTAGGGATTATGGGACAGCCTAGCATCTTCACTAAAGGTTATCTTCTTTCACTGCAACCTTTGGACCTTTAAAAAGACAGACTTAGTTTTAGTTTTAATCTGCATCTCTGAGCTCAAAGCAGCATAGTTAAAAGTACACCAGCATGGATACAAAGATTTTCTCCTCTGCCAGCAAATTCAGATAGGTGGTCAGTAGGTGATAGGACAATACAAAATACTTCAGTTTGGTCTGCATGCTTTGTAAAAGGCAAGGGACTGTAGATATATGAACAAAAATAATTTTGACTTGATAAAACTTTGAGCCATTTATAGTGAAAGTCATGGACAGCAAGGCTTTGTCCCCATTAAAGGATTAAACAGTGGTAGTAACAAACCCTGGTTCTTTTTTGTATGGCGCCAAGAAAATCCAATGTCTGGAAGCTGAGCTCAGAAAAATTTGAACTGAAATTAAGATTCAAATTTTTAACTATGGTAATGAACCACGGGAAAAGATTTATCAGAAGATGTGGTAAATTCTCTATCAGAAGAATTCTTTACAGCAAGATTTAGACATGCTCCGGTTCAATAGCAAGTTTTGAAGCAAGAATCGTTGAGTGAAGTTCTATGGCCTATGTTGTACAAGAAGTCACAGTAGATGATCATGAACATCCATTCTGAACTTTATGAACCTTTAGCATGGACAAGACCTAAATCTGCAGGCATGTGCATATTATACTGCTGTACTGATCATACCCTAACATGTGTTAAAACTTCAGCACATCAGCTATATTTGAATTTTTTTCAAAGTATCAGAAACAATTGCGCATGGTAGGCTAATTTGATACATTTTAAACCCAGTCCCTTTTTTATAATCTTGTGGGGGCGGGGTTGGGGTTGTTTTATTTTTTGGTTTTTATTTTTTTCTGGGCCAAAAACATTTCAGACTGGTTGAGTTCTTTTTTTTCTTTAACTTGTGACTAAAAAACTAAAACAATTAAATGGGTGTGTATTTTTTTAATTTTAAAATAGTTACTCCTGAGTAGAGAACTTGTAACTACATTTTAGCCCATAGTAAATTTTTACAGGCAAGATACAAACTCATTAAAACAGAGTTTACAATAAAAATCCTGACATAACTGCAACTATGTGAGGTTGTAATATATACGAGACAATGGGCTATTATGGCACTGCAGTAATAAATGTGGCATAATTCGTAATGAATATTTTCTACACTAGCTTTCCAACTTCAGTAGAAATAGTTGAATCCCCTTCCTTTTATACAAAGATTAATATTTGCTTAAAATAAATGTTTAGTTTGGAAACAGATGGAAATATAAAAAAATACTTAACTGTACTCTAGTGTCTCAGTGCATCAGCGTCCCTTCTGATCACGCTGGATCTTACACTGTGTCCACTCAGCCCAGCTGGTTTGAATCTATATAGTAGCACATCCTTGGGGTAAGGACCTTAACTTCTATCCCTCTGTGCAAGGGCCTCCCCTTATATATAGTTGGGGGGAACGCTGGCTGGTCCTTATCTTCAAGGCTCTTGGAGGCCCCCTTTGAATCTAACTTTCTGTTAAAGGGGAGTTAAGGGAATCTAGGCCCATCCACTGCACTGTCTGCAGCTCAGGACCCTTAAACCAGGCAGGCAGAATCAATCCTCAGCAATTCTCCTGCTGTGCCCATAGCTCCTGCCTAGCTCCCTTAATTCTCTAGGCTTTTTCAAATGCATCTGCAAGTCTTCACTCACCACAGAAATGCAGATACTTCTGTAATACATTCAGGATTAACATGCAGGCCTTGTTATAAATCTACAGCACACCACTGCTAGGTGGTAGATACAGCATCTTAAGTTAGCAGTTAAAAAAAAAAATTGACCCAATGGACCATCTTTCACTAATATTACCTACTGCCAAGGAGAGAGTTCTGGGACAGGGAATCACTTTGATATTTATTTATACTGTATTAAAAATACCCATACCTTTTAAAATGACTCTGGGACCATCAAGCTGTGAATATATCTAGCCTGTGTAACTGCCTCATCCTGTAACAGTGTCCTCCCTTTCCCCAGGTGTTATTGTTTGTTACTCTCACTGGTTGCATCTTGTTTTAAATTAGGCCCTGACCCTGCTTTGAGAGCTGCAAAGACACAGCCCTATGCTCAGAGCCCCATTGAAGCCAGTGGGGCCTTGCACAGGTGCAGGTGTCTGATCCCATGCAGTACATTGCAGGATCAGAATGGTGGACTGTAAGTTCTCTGGAAAAGGAACTGTGTCTTCCTGTGTGCTAATACAGCTCTAGCATATTGGGACCCTGATCCTGCCTGGGACCTCTGGTTGCTACAGCAATATGAATACTGATATATGATACCAGGCTTTAATGCTGGTTAACCAAAGTGGCTATATTTGATTAAAAGGCCTGTGTTGACAGCCTTAGGTAGCATGTCAGGAAAGGGAATGCTCTGAAAAAACAGCCCATCTGGGAGTAAAGTGGGAGGTAGAAAAGACTAGTCTACAGATTCTGCAGTTTAAAATACTTAAAGCAGTGGTTCTCAAACTTTTTTTTTTTGAGGACCACTTGAAAATTGCTGAGGGTCTCGGCGGACCACTTAATGATCTTTCCAAATGTTTTTTGTACCATTAGCTAACTAACTATTGTAAAGCGCTTTGGATAAAAGTGCTATATAAAAAAAAATTAATAGTTAACTTTTTTTGTTCTACAAATAAAAGCGCACAACTCATATTTTAATATCAGTAGTCTTACCTTTCTAATGCGATGGATGTGCCCTCTCTCCCCTGCCACAGCAGCCCCCAAGCTGGGGCAGGGAAGGAGGGTTGTCTCTCCCTGGCAGTTGCAGCCTTGCAGCTGGGGAAAGTTGCCTCTTTCTCTGGCCGCCGCAGCCCAGATTCCCCTCACCCCCTCTTCTCACCCCACTTCCCCCTCCCACCTACCCGCTATTCCCCACAAGGCCACCACCTCACCTTACATATGCATCTTCTCCAGGGTCCAGGCACCTAATTAGTGAAGCCACGCCTGCACGGCTCCACTAATTAGGTGGGTGGCCCTTCACTCTCTCATGTGCGGCCGCCCAGGAGCGCACCTTAGAGGGAACTATCCACAGACCACCTGAATGGAGCTCACGGACCACTGGTGGTGCACAGACCACAGTTTGAGAATCTCTGACTTAAAGCTTGTATCTGGAGAAACTCCCTTGGAGCTGACAGATTACACAAAGGTCAGAATTTGGTCCATGCCTCAGCTCCTGATCTTGGGGCTGTGCAGGGCAAATAGCATTAGCATTTAAATGGAACCAACTAGATTTTGAATCTTGATAGTAGTTGGGACAGACCAAAGTCAGATGATACGCCATGGTTTTAAGTTAAGAGTAATGTATTAACAATAGGAGTTTCAAGAATGCTTAAGGGAATTATAGGCATCCAATTCCACTGATGTCTAAAAGTCCCATCCTAGCCATCAAAGGAGGTTTTATTTTACAAGGAGAATAGTGAATTCGCAGAATAGACTTCCAGATGAGGTCAAAAGGAGAGCTGGGTGGGAAATTATTTTCCTGTCCCGCAAAAGATTAGAGATTCCAAGGTTTAAGCCCCTGCAATTCCCACATCCCAGGTGAGCCCCCCCAACTCTTGGGCTATAAAGTTAGTATCTCTGTCCCAAGGAATATTGAATTATTTCTGTAAAGTGGAAAAGCTCCAGCTGGTGAGACTGAGGGAGACCCACCTCTCAATTGTCTGTGGTGGTTAGGGCTCTTCCTGACTTGGAGCAGGGACTTGCACTTTCCGATTTCCCATGTGAGTGCCCTAAGCACCGAGAAATGGACTCTGGGTCTTTCTCTCTTTTTTTTATTTTGATGAATTGGCTTTTTCTGACAAAAACACACTAACAAACAAGCAACCTGTTTTTCCTGAGCTGTTTTAGTCAAGAGTATTGATATGGTCGTGTGTGTGGTCTAGTTTTTACTTAAGAAGCAACCGTTGCTTTGCTCACAGAGAACCTGAGTATGTTCCCTCTCTGTCCAGAAGTTATGCAACTTCTAATGTTAAAATTGTACTATGTTCCCATGGTATGTTTACAGTGATAACACCACCAGAGGATGGTGTGAGCCTTGAAGACAGAGGCTTAGTTCCATTTTTATGTGATGGGGAGTGGAAAGCACTTCCCCTTCATCACTCTTATAAATGGAAATAGGGGACTGGATAAAAAGCTATAGTTTGGGATGAGTCTGGTGGTTGGTTTAAGATGCTTTTTTGTTTATTCTGGATCCTGAATCAAATAGACCCATCCCTTTTCCCAGGATCATGTCTCCTATACATAGTGTTTCCCAGTCAAGCAGATAGCGCCAGGTAGCAAAATGAAACCAGCTCAACCCCTCTACTGCTGTGTCATGAAGTAAGTGCTCTGTGCAGGAGCAGAAAAGATCTGATGATGTGCTGTTGTTGGAAGGAAAAACAATGAGGAGACACATGATATTTGTCTCTCTGCCCATCCCTCAAAGTGTGCCTTTTAGCAGTAGTAAAGGTTGTTTCACAAAATGCTGCATTCAAGGTTCTAGAAAAGGTTGATGTCCCTTTTTATCGTTTTACATGTTACACAAAAGATCCCACTGTAATTAGCTTCAATATTTGCTTTAGTTTTTATGAGATTGAATAACTGTGTGAAGTACACATCACATTCCCCAATAGCATCTAGTTTGCATAGAGGATAACAATCTACTACTGTGTCCAACCAATGGAGGTATTACTTTAGCTCCAACGATAGGGGTCTGTACTTTGGAGCTGAAGGTCATGGGTTCGAGTCCTGCCGATGACATGTGGTTTGATCACCATAACTGCAGTATAATTAAAGGATACTTAATAATGTAACTGGGGTGACTTCCAAGAGCATGTGGTGCATAGCTAAACCCAGCAGCATGTAAGACTTGGCACTTCCCATGTGTATTGTGTACTCTTGCAGCCATAACTCCAGGGTCACTTCTGTAGTAAGGTTCTTTATACCGCAGTAAGGTGGACTGTGAATGCTGGGTGAAATTCTCACTTCCTGTGCAAAGCTCGAACAAATAAGCTTTCTCACAGGAGACCAACGCAGAGGTTCTGTGAGATGCAACCATCGCTCTCCAACCTGGAGGCAGGACATGTGACACTGAAGCAGCCACTTTGCCACCACCAGTACAGTGCCTGAAATAGTTTCTGTGTTCCACTATGCCTTCCCTCCCCCACCAGTAGGGTTTGTAGCTAGACAATCTGTGTAGTTTGAGGATCTGCTGGCCACACTTCATTTCTTCGTTGCCTCCCCAAGAGCCTGCTGGGGCATCCTGTGCAATGGGCCACCCTGGACCGTAATGCCATCACCTGCAGAGTGCTCTGGAGTTCCTTTGCAATACACTTCATGTTGTCCCAAGCAGTAGAATGGTGTCATTTCTGTTGTATTCTGTCCCATACTTAGCCATGTCAGGGGAAATGTGACTTTCACGTATGGTGTATAAGACTCCGTGGTAATCAGGTCTTTTAAAGAAATTGCAGTTATTTATTCTAAATGCTCTCTTCTGCCATGCATGATCTACATCCTGGTATTCACGGCCAAGACTAAATAGAGCTGAAAGGAGTTATCTGCAGGAGTATGCAGCATTACTTCTCTCATATTGATAACCAACCAGTTTCCAAACAGTATTACTTGAAATCGAAGTCCTCACACAGGGATTCATTTTAGGTGTGTTTCTGAGGCTTTCCTCTTTGCTAATAGGATCTTCAAATGTTGGAACCCATTGCTAATTTTCCCATCATCATTATTATTATTATTTTTTAAAGTCCTCAGTGCTTACGAAAACAAGTCAGCGCTGGGTAATATTTTCCCCTTCCCATGATGATGTTGGGAAATATTTCTATTGGAGGAGATTCATTTTTTTTTTCTCCCTGTCCTAGTGTGTGTAGCATGTGAGAGAAGTTATTATGGTCCTGTAGGCTCATACTGTAATTACTGATTGCTGTAAAGTATACACTCATTGGAGTACGAGGTATACAGAACATGACATCATAACTTAACTTGTTTTGCAAGTTTCCTCTGCCAGAGCAGAGTAACTTGACCTTTTGAAATGGCTTTCTGATGTATGGTTTTCATCTCAGAGCTACACCTTTTTTCATCTTATCTCATTGGTGGTACAGCCCTGCACACCTCAGGTGACTAGTTGAGAAGCCTACTTCTTTAAAGATCTAAGGGTTAAAGGGTGCCAGAAAAAAAATCCCTCAGTTTATTTGGGAATCTGTCTCTTAACATATTTTGTAAATGAGGCTGTGATTGGAAATACAGTAGTTCAAGTAATTTTGTTCAGTAGCTTCTTTGAAACAGAACTAGAATTTGTCACACTTTTCTTCTGTCTGTAACTATCAGAATGAAGTCCAGTTCCCATTCTTTAATGCCATTTATTTTATAAAGACTTTTGCTTCTGATTGTAATGACATTTTTAAATTTCTTTTTAGAGGAAAAAATTAGTCTCTGCTCTTTGTAGGGCTATTCTTGACCGCAGAAGATTTGTGTGTGTGTGTTGTGAGAAGATATTTATAATGGACTGCAGTGTATTTGGGAGATAACGTATGGCAACAGAACAGCTGGAGAAGTCATAGCTATGCCTGGCCTAGGGTTTTGAAAAAAGATTGGGACATGGATGAGAGCTAGTTGGCTGAAGCTCAGTCCAGATAAGACTGAAGGGATTCTGGTAGGTTGGGGGAGGGAAGTGGAAGATGGGGCAAGAATGATCTCCACACTATTAAATTGGGGGTGCCCACCCTCTGTGAACTGTGCTCCTTGGTCTTTACCTGCTGCCTGTTGGTTTCTGGATAGTACTAAAGCTTTTGTTTTTGACCTACAAAGCCGAAGTGGTTTGAGACTTTCAATGCCTTATGAGAGACATAGATTCCAGGGCCAGAAGGGATCACTGTGGTCATCTAGACCGACCTCCATAGAGCCTAGACCATTGGTTCTCAAAGCCGATCCGCTGCTTCACCGCTTGTTCAGGGAAAGCCCCGGTGCGCCTTCCAGCAGCCCCCATGGGCCTGGAGCAGTGAACCGCGGCCAGTGGGAGCCGCAATCTGCTGAACCTGGGGACGCGGCAGGTAAACAAACCAGTCCGGCACGCCAGGGGCTTTCCCTGAACAAGCGGCAGACTGGCTTTGAGAACCACTGGCCGAGACAATTCCGAGACCATATCTTTTAGAAAAACATCCAGTCTTGATTTTAAAATCCACCATGGCGAATCCACCATGACCCTTGGTAAGTTCTTCCAATGGTTACTTACTTTTGTTAAAAATGTGCACGTTATTTCCAGTCTGAACTCGCCTAGCTTCAACATCCAGCCAAGTTGGCTCATGTTATACCTTTCTCTGTTAGATTAGCCTTAGGATAGCTACTCTTCCCATCCCATACTGATACAGTCCCCCTCAGTTTAAAAGAGAGGGAGCTGGCAGCAGAGTCTTCTCTGTGAGGGGCTGTCAACTTTGCAACCAGCCTCTCTGATTCAATACAGCCTGGGTCTTTGTGCTGCAGAGGGTGTTTGGGTATTTACTAAGGCTTTTGAAGTGGAAGAGGCTTGAGTGGGGGGAGGGGGATATGGCTTTTGTGAAGGTGGAGAGCTTTTTGGGAATCTTTGCTGGGTCTTATTTATTTATTTATTTTTGGGGGTGGGATATGTTAGCTGATTGTTTGTTTGTTTGTAACTACGATATCCACATTCTTAGCTTTTTGTTAATATTTTAATAAATTTAGAAAACATAATAAAATACATATATAAACCTCTTGTTTAGATTGGTCATGCCCTAAATGGAAATGCTGTTTGGAATATAATTGAATTCATAGTAATATGAAAATGAGCTATAGGAATTTCCACAGTCCTCTCTTCTGGCCACTTGGCTCTTAAACAAACAGCATTTACACCATTTGTTCAGGATGGTCAGCTGGCATAAACCATGCTGAGAGACATGGGGGAGGTGGGAAGACACCCAAGCCTGTTTGTCAAACATTTATCCCAGAGGTGCCCAGTTTTGCAAGGGACTCCCCCTTGCTTTTTCTCCACCTATGTTGTCATTGATGTGTTCACGCACGGGCACTTCTTTTCCCATCTGACATTAAAATAATGATGTCACTGTCAGCAGATGATTGACATGAATGTAAAAGAAAGGGAGTCTTTTTTTTAAGAATTAAGAATGGAACTGAAGTTTGAAATCCTTTAAAAAAAAATTTTTTTTTTGAGGGTGGAAGGACAGATGATAGTTACATTGCTTAATGCACCACTGGAGGCGCTCAGATACCACGGTGATGGGGCGATATAAGAACCCGAGTACTAAAAGATACAAAGAGTGTTTGGCTGCATTTGTCTTCCACCCCCGATTGAGTAAATTGTCAACTTACAAACTCAGCCTTAGGGGCCAAATTGGACTCCCAACCTGTGGAGCTTTGTTGAAGGGAGATGCCACCCTCTGCAATTGTAAAAATCTCCTTGATGGTGAGGAGTCATAGCCTTGCCTTTCTCTCACCCCTTTTGGGGTGCCAAATGTCTGGTAGTACTGAGCAGCCCTTGTGCTTGGGGGAACCACAAAGGCTGCATCTGAGGCAAACCCCAGGATGCAGGCACAAGAGAAGCCAGAGATCCTTGGACATCCATCTGAGGTTGGGTTGCAGAAACAGCCCCAGTGTGGGCCTAAGGTCCAGCATTAACTGGGTTACACAGTGTGTGTGTGTGCAGAAATTGGCCCTGTATTCCTTGCTGTAAATCTCATCTGAGTGTAAAAATATTTATTAACTGGGCGCAGAGTACTTGGAGAGGAGGGTAGTTTTGTAGAGTACTGTAGTTGGCGGGATCAGTTAACAGTTGAAACCTGTTGACCTTTGACTATGAAACTATTGGACAGGATAGTGCTTCAGTGTACCACCTGTTTGCGTTTGGGCACCAATTCAACACCCAGACTGGAAAAGTTTTATTGGCAAACATTATAAAAAGTGGTTCCAGAGTAGCAGCCATGTTAGTCTGTATTCGCAAAAAGAAAAGGAGGACTTGTGGCACCTTAGAGACTAACCAATTTATTTGAGCATAAGCTTTCGTGAGCTACAGCTCACTTCATTATAAAAAGTGGCGGTCTTAAGTGCTGCTAGAAACACAAAGCCTTAACTGAAATAGCTCACTCCTTCCAACATTGGTTATTTCCTGACAACTCTTGGTGCTATACCTTCCTGCAGATGATATTAATAGAGAATAATGTACTAGGTCAAGGATTACTAATTTGTACAGATCAGTATATGAGTTGTCCATTCTTTGTTGGCTTACTAGTAATTTTTCTTTTAGAGCTGTGGTTAAATATGACTTTTGACTTGTGCTGAAAGATTAAGTAGGATAGCCATTTAAAAAGAATTCATTTAGGGATGGAGTTTGAATATGGTTTATCTTTCACGGCATGTAATCACAGTTGGAGTAATCTGTATGTGGAGACATTGCAATGGGATCCAGAGGGCCCTGTCTGTTTGCTTTCTTGAACTGTTCAGTATAAAGCCCCTTATAACAGTGAATGGGAAGGCTGAATAAAGTTATCAACACCTATATTGGCATTTTAAAAATTTAAACAAAGTCATTTTTAAAGACATTTGTAAATTGTTGGCATAGAGTAATTCTGTAAAACAAATTTACTCTGAAGATAGAGCCCACTACAGAAGCTACAGAGAAGTCTGTCAATTCTTGTACTGCAAAGTAAATTTGTCATCTTGTTTGTTTTGCAATTTCAGGTAACTTAAAAAAAATCTTTGGCAGTAGGATATGAGTTTTCTTGGGTTTACTCTTTACTGATATGAAATATATGTAGAAACCACTTGTCCTCCATCTGGAGATCACTTTTGTAATAGCACTATTTGGTGCACTATGTTTAACTTGTATAATGGATCAATGGAATTCTTAACATGCCAGCAAGACTAAGGTGGATGAGGTAAAATGAGTTTGTAAAAAGTGTCAAGTTGTATTATAGCTCTTTGAAGACTTTGGCTAGAGAATGTTGTTCCCAGAAGTAAGAGTTGACATCGCCTATTTTAAGATGATGCTTGGCTCCCAACAACACAATATGTATATTTTATTTATACATATACACATAGGCATACTGGACAGTTGGTGTCTCCATGTTGAAGGATATTTGTTGGGGTTCTTAGGAGCTGGAGAGCAGCTGCTCCACATGACACACCCTCCTCAGTACCCATGATTCTCCCCTTCTTTGCTCCCTGTTCCATTCTGGAGAAAGGGAGGAGGAGTACAAGTGTGGAGGAGAGTAGACTGTGGCTACATAACTGCTTCTGAGAGGAACCCATGGGTACAGAGGGACCAAATTCCTTCATACAATGAAGCCTAGGGCTTTGTGGGGTTTCTAACTTTCATGCTCCATGTCTCACAAGGACAGGAATCTGTCCCACTTGAGGTAACTGTGAAGTGAATTTCCAGTGTTCTTTTGGGTTTTATTTTGGGAGAGGATGATTTCGGTCATATAAATATAGAAAAACTTAATTTGAATATCAAATTTGTTTGAGAAAACAGCTGCTGAAGTTCTTGTGAATATCCTGATACAGTAAGGGAACAGAAGGGTGAACTGTCTCATCTTGAGTTTGAAAGTTTCACTCACATGTCAGTAGGTGTTTACATTCTACTCAGGAGAGAGTGTGAAATAAGAAAGGGAGAGAACCAATTCAATGGAAAAAAAGACTGTAAGTTGGAGCAGAGAGTGGGCAGTATGGAAAACAAATATAGAAAGTTTGAAAAAGGAGCAGAGAGGTGCCAGAGAGAGGGGATAAATTAGTCATATATACTGTGTATAAGCAATGGATTTATGCCAGCTTAGATTTGTTCTTGTATCCCCTTATCCCTATTCAGAACCTCTCAGGGAGAAAAATGTTTTGTTTTCTATTTCTAAAATTAATTTCTCTTGGTGAAAAATATCCATTCATTTAAGTACAGGGATGAAGTAAATGTTCTAAATTTTGAATGAGTTTTGTGAGTCATCCCCCCTCCCCAAAATTGCTTTGAGATCCTCAGAATCTCAGACTCAGTGACATTCCCCTGACCAGAATTAGAATATTTTGTAGGCAGCTTTTGGTTAACATACAATAAGAATGTTACAGGGTTAATATACAATAATAAGCACTTATGTGTGATGTGCCTCTTCATAATCATATGCAAAACTATCCCAATGAAGAAAGGAAGGACCACTGCTGCTTTGGCAGGGACTTTCTTTGTGGTTTACTTTTTACAAGTAAAATGTGCTCCATAACTGCATGCCTTTCAATTTTATAAAGTAGGTGGCTGGGAGAATTTGATAATGAAACATTTTCTTAACATAACTTAATTTCTGTGGATGAAAGGGGCCTTTACTAACTTTTGTTGGCAATTCTCTCCTTTCCCTTTTTATTTTTCCTCCTTCCTTCCACTTTGCAGAGCCACCAACCAAATACCAAATCTCTCAACCAGATGTGTACTCAGCACTTCCAGGAGATCCACTTAAGTTGCGTTGTCAGTTGAAAGATGCCATCATTTGGACTAAAGATGGGGTCCAGTTGGGGCCCAATAATAGAACAGTGATTAGTGGGGAATACTTGCAAATTAAAGATGCTGCACCCAGAGATTCGGGCCTCTATGCTTGCACTGCTGTTAGGACTACAGAAAGTGATACTCTATACTTCATTGTAAATATTACAGGTGAGTGAGCTGAACACAGATCTTGCACGTAGTAGCAATTTTCAGTGTTAAAAGTGTGATATAAAACTACATTCTGTTCTAATTTGAAGAAGTCCAGTGAGACGTAAAGTAGGATACACAGAATAGCCTTTCATATCGTGAAGTTTCTAATATTTTCCCCTTGAGCCAGATCCTGAACAGGTGTAAATTGGCATAACACTTCATTTACTTCAATGGACCTATGCTGATTTACACCAGCTGAAGATGTGACCCTTTGCTTTATGTGTAAATTACTGGATTATACAAGTGACCACAATGATAAAACGGGCTGTGTAATGTATTTAAATGATATGATTTTCATATGAGAAATATAAGCATATCCTAGAACCAATCACACAGTTCTGCATGTTGCTGTATTACCTGCATGCTACAGTCTGCTAGTGACAAATCATTCCTGAGACCATTAGAGCTCTTAAGGAGAAAAGAATCATAACTGGAAAGAAATAGATTTTCCGTAGTTAGCAACCTTGCTTTGAAATCTCTATAGCAATTTCGGGATTATTACCCAGTTTTAGTAGGTTTTGTAAGACTCGTACACATTTTATGATTGGGTTTGCTACTCATTTAACTTTGGCACATTTAAAGAAATCTAATCCAGATGTACCTTGTTTAGGTGTTCTAAAGTGTAGGAAATTGCATGTGCTACAAAATGCATTGTATAAAAGATATGATCATCTTTAATATGCAGATGCTCTTTCATCTGGAGATGATGAAGATGACAATGACGGCTCAGAGGATTTTGTGAATGACAACAACCATATGAGTAAGTAACAGCCGACTGCTAGAGGTGACTGGTGGGATCCATGTGGAAAGTAGTTGCTTTCTAACCTTTCGCACTGTCAACTCCTTGGCTTCTTGGCTCTTAAATGCATGTGATATCAAATAGCAATAACTTTTCCCAACTGTTTTCTCTGTGTAATTTATTTCATGACTCTGGAACATGAAAATAAACTAACATTGTTGCATACCCAGTTTGTTTTACTGGTCTGTTCTTTCTATCTTAGTTTATCTTTAACTTTTTAGTAGTTTTCCTTCTTCTTAAATTAAAGTTAACCATTGTTGTGTTATGGAGTCCAATTTATAAACGATCATCCCCTTTCACTTTCTGCTTTTGTGTCTGATTTGAAGTTTAACTAAAGAAAAATAATCTGTTTGAGAATGAGTTAATTAAAAGGTGGTTTGGAACTATTTTTAACCGAACCTTATTGGACCAAATCTGCAGCCTTTACGCAGGCAGAAATTCTACTGGAGACAATTAATGGATTTAGAGACAATGGGATTTATTCCTGGAGTGAGAGCTGCAGGATTTGATCCCATAGAAAGCACTTTTTCTAATTAGTAGTCCAACTAAACATGAACATTTATGATACTCAGTTAATGTGAAAGTGGATTAAAAGAATCTGAAACCTATGTGGACATTAAAATTCCTTCCCTTTTGGTTATTTATAGAGTTATTAATATGGCCTGAATGGATCAATCACTAGGAAGAAAAGTGTATTCATATTGATTTCTTAGGTGGCTCAATGGAATTATTATTAAACCCCTGTGGATTACTGGTGGTGTGCCATTGTGCACACTTTTGTATTATCACTGACTTAAGGAACATAGACTGCTACATTTCACATTAGCTTACTTAGACATCATGCATTAGAGAGGTCACAGTGTTACAGTATGTAGCAGTCAAGTAGTACATTCATTCTTCAGGCTGCTTTGTAATTAGCTCTTGTTTGGCATATAATACGTAGCTGAAACATACGTTCAAATGATTTAAGTACCGGTGTTGTTCAACTGTACTAGAGATACTGCTGTATATAACTGCCTCTGCCTCTGTTCTGACAATGTGAAATGTTAGATGCTATTTAAATTACATAAGTTCTTAGTTGACTGTCTGGCCCCTGCCATCTGTTAGTGTGATTAACACAGTCTGATTCACAGGTGCATCTTAAAGTGGCTTAGATTAAGCAGCTCTAGGCTGCATTGATAAAGGAATGTGGTGGCAAGGATAATTGACAAGTTTGGAAAAGAGACATTTTCTTTAAAAACAGAGTTTCATAGTCAAAGCTGGTGAATATAGCAAATGCACATGAGGGCATAATTCCGTGTTGCATGTTTTAGGGAACATCCATATTTAAATTCCCATTTTCAAGTTTGTTTTACACTTGCTGAAATGATTTTGTGGCATTTTTTAAGAAGTTAGTCAATATGGTGGAGCTTCTGAACCACACTAATAACTGTGCATGAGACGCTGTGATGGAATGAATTTTGTGAGTGACTAAAGTGAGCAAAGAGGAAAAGTCCAGATTGCTGCCTCACAAAAGAGCTTTGTTTGCTTATTTAACAAGTTGAATTTACTACTATTTATTTATATGTCCTGTAGTGTATTTTGCCACAGTAAATGACATTCTTGTAATACGAGTCTTCATTGTAGGCCACTGCTAACTCTTTGCTGAGAAGAGGGTGAAAGATGGATGATCTGAGTGTGTCCAGATTAGCAAGGTTCATTTGCATTCTTGCTGCTCAAAATGACACTGATGATGTAACCTTAGACTTTGCATATTCAAAACTCATTTTATGTAGCAAAATAAAAGTTTGTTAAATTTTTTGGTGTAAACACAAAAAAACAGAATCTCTGCTAAGAAAGACAACTGTAAGAGTTCTCTTTAATAAGGCTTTCACGAACTGCTCTGCCTGCCTGCAAATGGAAGCCCGAGAAAGACACTTTTTTCCTAGATTGTCTTCCTGGTTCTTGCAAGGGTGGGGAAGGAAATGGCTGCAGAGCTTTCTCAGGAAACCAAACCTTGGCATGCTCAATCCTGGATGCTTAGAAATAAAGCAAACATTTTGTGTGGTTTTATTCACTACTTTTTAAAAATGTCTTTTAAAATACTATTTAGACATTTCTTTGGTTACAAATATATTTTTTGTGGCCAAAGTTTTCAGATGAAGGCACCTCAGTCTGTAGGTAAATGCAGTCTTCTTTCAAAAGTACCAAGAACACACAACTCCCCGGGAACTTCATGGGTGCCGTAAGTGCTCAGCAGCTTTGAAACCAGGCTGCTTTTATTTAGGTGACTAAATATGAATTTAGGAGCCTAAATCTAAGCAACTAAGTTTGATCATTTTGGCCTATGTGCATTTTTTAAGTGATGGGCATACACAGCATATATCATTCTGTATTTGGTTTCCTTACATGTTGCCAGATATTTGAACGGTCAGAAAACAGTATCCTGAATGGGTTTCTATTGCTTCCAGCTTTTGTTTAAGGGATTAGTGGTGCTGGGCTGAATGTACTAGAAAATAAAATCCTCTCTCCACGGAATAGCTTTGGTGGCAGTTCAAGCTTCCCCATCACGGACCTGACAATCTGCCTCCATCCTGGTTTTGAGGGCCACCTCTAGGGGCTACAAGGCTATTGGTCACGAATGCTGATTCAGGGCTCAATCTTGCAAGTCACAGAATGCCTCCTACATGGTGCTGAGCATCCTCAGGTTCTCTTGGCCTCAACGGGAGTGCATTGCCACCATTTGCTGATTGGTCACACCATAATTAATATACCACTGACATCAGTGGGAGTTGATGGGTGGTCAGCAACTTGAAGGATTGTTTTAGCTGTTTGTGCTCATTGCTGAGAATTCTGACATGAGTATCCGTTGTGATGATTTGTGTGATATGGACGCTTGTTCACGAATAACTGGACTGAGGCCACCAACTGTAATTTCACATGGGCCACTGAATGACCATCAGGCAGGTCACTTCTAACTTGGACTGAATTCTAATATATGAAAGGCAGCATATCCAAACTTAGTCCTGTGACCATCCAGTTCCTCGCTCTCTCCATCTCCTTTTAAACCATTTCCTTTCAGTTAAATAAATGTATATTGGCATTAGGAGTGTTTGTTTTAAAACAACCTGTATTTGAACCCTAAGTCTTCCTTTTGAAACTCGAAGACTATCCAGAAGCATAAGCTATATAGTTATAAGCTATGTCTGTCTATAGGGTGATAAGTGATAAAAAGGTGCAAACGAATCAAACTGCAGAGAACGGAAACCCTCTCAAGGGAGCAGCCAAAACTGGATGTCTAGTAGAAGTGGTCTTTAAGTAAAGGTCAAATTCAGTTGTACTGGAAACCTTCGGGATACTTTGATGTGGTCACTTAAAGCAGGGTGTTGCCTGCTGGAGGTGGTTCTCAGTCAAGCTTCAGTGCAGTTGACATCTTTTACATTTGTGTTTATTGAATACTTTTTGTAGGACTTTGTAAATTCTGAAGCAAAATGGTCCTCTGCATTGTCTAATTTCAAGTTTGCATGTTCGGGATTTTCCTGATTAGTTTTAATTTGTCTGTAGTCAAGGGCAGAGCAGGTCAGCAGAATATTTTCTTAGCTAACATGAATTCTAAAAGTAATCAGTAATTCTCACCAGTTTATCTAGTACTTATGCTGTTACTGTACTGTGAACGTTAAACTGATGTACTATCTGTATACATTTAAGTGTCTAGTTAGTTAGCAAAGATAGTATGTGATCAGTATCGCTCATAAAAAGATCCTGCAGAAGTATTAACATGTATTGATTCTTGGTTTTAGTAGATCTGGTAAAAGTTATTTTTCCGTAAGCCAATAAAAAGCACTATTGGTCAGAAGTTCATCTAGAAAGGAAGAAAACCTTCCTTGTTTTTCTTTGATACTTTCTTCTCCTTAATAAACCAAAATAATATGAAGATGGGTATTACAGGTCTGTGCTGCTGTTTTTCTTTTTATTTCTGTTTAAAAAACAAATGGTATGTTGCTAAAATATCTCTCAATGATTGTCTAAGGAAATACCATAAGGCCCTTTGAAGGACTGATTATTAACACAAAATTATATGTTTTAGCCCAGTAGAAATATACTAGTTAACTAGAAATCTAATTGCACAAACCGGCATTGTTTTGGGGATCCTTCTTCCAACTAAGGTCTGGATCCTGATTGTCTTGGTTCCACTGTGCTGGGAGGAATATTCTGCAGACAAGCCTCCCAGGAGGACTCAGTCCAGTCCTGTAAATTGTGGAGCAGTTTCCTTCAAGACAATGTGGAATGGGGTGGGGGTCTGCAATTATGGGGTTCCATTGGGTAGCTGCAAACTTCGTGCACACACAAAAACACACACACTCTCACAGTGTATGCTTGAGTCAGTGCATGCAGTGGACATGACTACAGCCCATGTGTTATCGTTAGGCTTGGCAGAATTTGATTTTTCTTTTTGATAATTTTGATGGACCATAGTAATGTTTATTTTGAAGCTTTTTCCTTTTTATAGATTTTAAAATGTTCACAGTTGCAGAAATTATGGGGTAGGGTGGAGTGTCACACAATAATTATTTAATGACAATAGACACTGTAGTTCAATCACTCAAAGCTTTACAATTGTTAAAACACAAATTTTGAACATCACATGTCAAAAAATACAAAGTAAATATCCTTAAAACAAACTCTAATGAACTCTCCGGCAGCATTTTTCTTACCTTGCTTATTTTTAAAAGTTGATTATTTTCGATGGAAATACCTTTTTCATAGGTTTGTGTGTGTGAAATCAATGCTTCCTGCCATTTACCAATAAGAATTGAATCCTTCCAAGTCTACTTATAGTATTTGCTGGGTGGGTGCTACACACATGGTAGGAAGGATTGCGTACACTCAGCTCTTTGTAGGTACTCCGATATCTCAGTGAGGAGCCCTGAATAAATAAATGGCCAAGTGGGTAAGTAGATTGCTTGTAAAAATCAAGTTTAATCTGACTTCAGGAATCATGGATTTGGCCCAGTGAGCATATCTGTTTGATCACATTGCACTACCTTATTGAATACGTTTAATGGTGCAGAGAAAATATTCTTATGCATTAGTACTTTAATGTAATTCTCCCTTTGCTTGATGTAGTTTTAATGTAATTCACTTTTTGCTAAATGAAGTAAATTCCTTTGGTCTTACTA
Organism: Lepidochelys olivacea; assembly: GCF_965140295.1. NCBI lineage: Eukaryota > Metazoa > Chordata > Testudines > Cheloniidae > Lepidochelys > Lepidochelys olivacea. The sequence continues at coordinate 107,740,376 of NC_140417.1, forward strand.
CTTTAATTTATTGAAGGAACCTTTGGTGTGTAAGGGAAATACTGTTTTTAGCTGATAATTTTAATGGTGTTTTCCTCTGCATCTTTGTTCACTTCGGATCATTTAGCAATTTCTTGGTCCTGCAGTTTAATTCCAAATACTTACAAGTTACCTAATTTTATGTTTCAACTTCATGTGCAAATTTACTTTGTTTTTCTAGTTCATTAATTTTAACACTAATTGCTTCTTCAGGCTAAAAACCCCCACTTATCGTATCCAGCATCATTTAAGACTTGCTTTTGGAATGTTTTTCTTTATGGAGGAGAGGTTGTTAAAGAACTTATTCCTGTATTTCTGTCCAGCTGTATTTTTATTTTGAGGGGGGAGAGGTCACAGGATTTCTGAGTTTTTACCAATTGTAAGAAGTGCTATAAATATTTGAAGAACGGAAGAGTTTATTTATAGTGGAGTGCTAGACTGCTAATGAAGGAAATGAAACAGGGCTGGGAGAAGTGCAGTTATTTTTCTAGACCCCTTTAGTCCTAAAAATTCCATGCTAATCTGATTGATTTCAGGAAGAAGCCATTGTAAAATAAAGTAATATTTCTTACTCTTAAAGAGATCTTGATTTTTTTAAAGCAGGTAAGGTGGCTTAATTAAAACTGTTATGAAATCACCATGCAGTTTAGCCCAAGTAGTGTACACTCTGCTTGAGAGGACTAGATCTCGTATAGTAGGTATGTTAGGGCAGTCCAAAATTGAGTTGAACTGACAAAGTGTGCGGGGAAACTGGTACTGTGTATGGCTCATATAGTTAGTGCTAATAGACCCCCATGAGTCATGGGCATCAGCTATTATCTATCTCTATTTATCTACACGTGTGTTAGGGTGACCAGATGTCCCGATTTTATAGGGACAGTCCCGATTTTTGGGTCTTTTTCTTATATAAGCTCCTATTACCCCCCACCCCCCTGTCCCGATTTTTCAAATTTGCTGTCTGGTCATTCTAACGTGTACGTGTGTGTGTGAATATATGTAATTTTTTTTTCCAAACTCGGCATTCACTGGGTAAAAACAGACTGGTTTCAATTCTTTTTATCACAGTTTATGATTTTCATACATGACATATTAAGGGCCCAGTTTTTAGACACCAGAAGCACACGTGCGCGCACGCACACACATCACGTTAATCTACGTGTGTGAGCACTGACCATAACTACAGATGGAAATGGGTATTTGGAGGTCTAAACATCCATTTGAGTGCAGTAATGATAATCATCCATGTAAGTGTAGGCTCACAGATATGTGATCATTTTTGAACAACCACCTTGGGCTTTTCTATCCACTGAAGTTTTGGTTTGAAGGATCTTGACGAACACATAACAGCGAAGAAATCCAAAGGTTGCAACTTTGCCCTTGTATCATCAATTTTTTTTTAATCAGATAACCTTTAACACAGATGCTGCCAAATTCTCCGCCCCTTCCCAAAAAAACCCCCCATGTCCTGATGAGAAAGCACGAAATACAATTTTGCTGACTTGAGTTTGGCTCTCCTCCAAATCCATGTTGAGACCACCACTCTGCAAATCGTATATGACGGAGTGTTCTTGGGCAGGGTCTGCCTCTTGCTGTTGGTTTACTTGACTCATTTGGCCACCCGCATCTTCTCAGATAATTCATATTTCCAACATGGGAAGTACTGTTCACTGAGCTGTGCCCTGTCAAAATGCCTATGCAAAAATGAACTGAGTCCAAATTTGCCCCTTGGCATGTAATAGCTCCCACTTTTTCGATTCTTGTAACTTCTGAGACTCGGTGAAATAAATTAAGGGTATAGTTCTCTTAACCATAGTGAGTCAGCAGCAGAACTGTGATTAGAACGCAGAAGCATGTGACCCTAGTTTTGTGCTAACTCTAAACTACATTGTCTGTCTCCCACAGACAATTCATGCAAAACCAAGAGTGAAACTTTCTAGAAGTGGGAAGGGAGCTCAGAACAGTAGATACTTATTTTTGAATATTTATTTTTTGGAAACAGGAGCGCCCTACTGGACACACACTGACAAAATGGAGAAAAGATTACATGCAGTCCCAGCAGCTAACACAGTCAAATTTCGTTGCCCGGCTATGGGAAACCCAACACCAACCATGCGATGGTTAAAGAATGGAAAAGAATTTAAACAAGAGCATCGCATTGGTGGATACAAGGTAAGATTACTTTTTATTATATTTCTATTTCTCATCTGCAGTATGGGTCTGATCCAAAGCCTATTAAAGTCAATCGAAAGGCTCTCAAAGAACTTTGGATCAGGCTTAGAATCACAAAAAGGCTTCTAAAGAAAATAAGTTCATCTTGCCTTTCTTCTGTCTATTTTGGCCATTATTGAGCTTGCAAGCTGAGTTTTATACCTTTTTTTTTTTTTTAAACAGATTCAGTCTCAGAGAATATGAATATATTTGAAGATACTTTTGAGGGCTAATTTGAAAAACTAAGAGAAAAATAACTTTACAAAACATGTTTTTTACAGATCAGATCTTAGCAGCCCAAGCTTTCAGCTCTAGTATCCTGGAATATTCAGTTGCATTGTTAAATACAACAATCTACATTGGTGATTACAGAGGTTTAATGAACGAAGGGTCGGAAGTCAAAAGTTATTATTTTCTATGGAGTTTATGGTCTGTGAAACTGAAATGGGAAGCAGAGTTTGAGGGAAAGTAACAGCAATTACTGACTTACTTACAAGGCTTTGTTTGAATTTTAAATAGTTCAAGATCAGAAGTTTCAGTCTCAACTCATAGTTACTGATTAAAAGGGAGGTTTAGGGGACCAGCTAGTTTACTGGTATAGTGCACTAACCTTTAACCTCTGGAGTAGGTCAGATCAGAAGTCAGAATTTGGTCACTGTACCCTAGCCTTTGTTGAACATGAATTTGTTCATACACCGGATTGAACGTGTTTGATGGTAAGTGTCTGCACAAGAATCATAATTTCCACCTTGCCCCACAGCTCCAGGCCAGCTCTAATCCAGCCTGGCATCTGCCACAGCCATGTGGCCACTGACTTCCTCAGACACTTCTAGAAATCCCACCAAGGGAGAAGAGTTTTCAGACATGTGCAGGAGGCAGTAGTATAAATTATGGTAGAATCCCTGTCTCCTTCCACTCCCACTGATTCTCCATACTGGGACCACACAATAGGGTCTCTCTAAGGAATAGGGCGGATCATGGCATATGCCTTTAGCTTTTCTCTTTTCTCCCACAAAAAAAACCCCAACTTTTTTGTGGCCGTGAGCATGCAGAAGTTAGTGGTAAAACTCCTATTGACTTATTACAGTGGAAGACAAGACCCAAAAAAAAAAAAAAAAAGTTGTGATCTGCACATATAAGCAAATGGGAGCATAGAGGAAGCCTTCATTATGGGTGTATTGACAGGTAGACTTCTGTAAGGAGTTCACTCATCCTTAGCACAGTCTGTATCCAACTCGTGTCAGCATCTCCAGAAAAGCTCCTGAAAATGGCTTTGGTAAGGAAATGTCTTCATGGATGCAAAGACTTCCTTGAGCATCTAATTAGATTGCTTCATATTTCTCGCATTGAGAAGTGAATATATTGATTTTGAGTTGTAAAACTTCTGAATTCAGTTTCATTTATGAAATGTAGTGTAAATAAGCATACATATATAATAATGCCAAGGAATGTGGCAAATACTTGTTTCACTTCCTCAAGTTTTTTCCTCTGAATTCATCATTTAAGATATTTTTCCCTTAGCCTTTTGTCCTGGCATTTCATCTTTCTCCCACTTTGTGCCGGACACTGTAGCACTTTTTATTTGAAGATCCCAAAGCGCTTTCACACACCTGAAATAACTGAGAGAAATTAAGTTACGTGCTCAAGGTGACACACTGAGTTAGAGGCAGAGCCCAGACTAGACCACAAGAGCCCCAATGCCCAGCTCTCTGCTCTAAGCCTGCTGCTGCACTGCTTCCCTACTCAGATTGATGTAATCTTATTACTGCTTTACAGGCTAAAAAATTAAGGTGCCTTGTCTTGAAATGCCCTGCTGTAGCAAGCACGCATATTGCCTTTCCTGCTGTTGAGTCAGATCATCCCTATTGCAAAAATTTGTTTCCCGGGGCTAAGGAAGCCAGATTCTAGGCTCCCCTTTGTCTTTTCTACCCAGATTTACTGTAGAAGGTGTCAGTTTTTCCAATATTTGCATTTCTACAGAGCTAACTCCCAGCAAATTTCCCTAAACAAACATTATTTCTTCAAGGGTTTTCAATCTGATTTGCTTGCTCCATAAATTACTGTTCCTTATTAGTGTACACTTGGCAACACCGTCTGTCTTTTATAGTACTGTAGTGTGTTAATGAATTGGCTACAATTCGGTGGTTTCGTAGAGTTGTTAGAAAAATGAAGCCAACTGAGAAACCATTAATCCTGTCTCGGAGCATAACAGTAGCTGTTTTTAGCACTAACGTTGCCATTGTTTGAACACTTTGCACCATGTGAGGGGGGGAAAACACAGATATCTAGCTGAAAAATATTAAGTGGGGTTAATTAAATTTTGATCATGTGTGTAAAAATATATGTAAAAAATGCATATATGCCACCCACCCACACAAATCACAAACACATATTCCTGAAGCTGATGTAAGACAAAATTAAGTATATTCCTATAACCCTAAATCATAAAATATCCTACACATTTTAAGATTAACAGATGAAAAAAGCGTGTGGTATTATGATTTCTCATAGCAAGCATATATCAAATAAATGCCTCTAGAACATTTCATATTTATCATTGTCCTTCAGTAAGCAGTCTTCCTACTTGCCATAATTACCTTTAGCCTAGATCAGGGATCGGCAACCTTTGGCACATGGCCCACCAGGATAAGCCCCCTGGCAGGCCTGGCCAGTTTGTTTACCTGCCGCGTCCGCAGGTTCAGCCGATCGCAGTTCCCACTGGCTGCGGTTCGCTGCTCCAGGCCAATGGTGGCTGCGGGAAGTGGCGGCCAGCACATCCCTCAGCCCTTGCCGCTTCCCGCAGCCCCCATTGGCCTGGAGCAGCGAACCACAGCCAGCCAGTGGGAGTTGTTATTGGCTGAACCTGCGGACGCAGCAGGTAGACAAACTGGCCCAGCCCCCCAGGGGACTTACCCTGGTGGGACACATGCCAAAGGTTGCCGATCCCTGGCCTAGATTATGACAGTGGTCCTAGTAAGCAGAGTAAATTGCGCTCAGAGAGCGTGTTACAGAATGAAGCCCAAGTTGATTTTTGGGAGGTGTTTCACGTTTATTCAAAATAATTCCTCGGGTCAGAAGAACTTTGCGTCTACTAACCAATAAGGCTTGGTATGCATTTTGCAACCTCAGTATGAACAGTTAAGTAGGGAAGGAAGACATTTTAGAAATGACTAATTTTTTTTTTTCTATTGTACTATATTCAACCAGGCATGGCAGCATCTTGTGCTGACTTTTATAAATTGGATTGTATGTGAAGTCTTTCTGGGGCTAAAGTATGTAAAAGCTTCCTGCTGTAGAATTTCATACTCAAGGTATTCAGAAAGACTTAACTGATCTAGAATGGTTAGAAGAGAACGTCTGCATCCACCATTGCTACTTGACATGACAGTCTGTGCTTTTTTCTTCTGACAGAGCCAATAATCTACACAGATATAAAGAGCAAACAAGAGGAAGGAAAATGTAAAATTGTTTACTGATCCTCCATTCCTCCCCACATGCTTCTTTTTCCTCCCCTCTTGAGCTAAGGAATCTATTCTTTTTTCTTTTTGTTCTCGTTATCACAATCAGATAGCAGTACCCAGTACTTTGTTCATTTGAGGTGTGTGGTGAGTCAGTTTTCACTCAGGCATGATAGCAGAATGGGTATCTGTGAAGGGAGGTAGGCTCCAGAAGGGAATTCCTCCACAGTGAGTAACTTTGCTTTTTAACCCCTGGAAATATAACCTTTTATGGTTTTTGTGATATACTCAGAGTTCATATATCAAAGTAAAATGGCCCCTTACATACCTTTCCAAGCCTTTTTGATCCCCCGTGTCCCCTCTAACATGACTATGGTATTTGCTAGGTCATTTGAAGAGATTTTGTAATTTCTCAGTGTGTACTTTAAAAAGAAAATATACTCTCTGTGAGATCACAGGACCCTTTACTTTTCTGTACGCCACCCAGAAAGCAAATTTACTTCTATCTGTTGTTACTGTTTAAGTATTAACAGGTGTTTGTTTCCACATCTGCGTTTTGATAAACTCCATCACCACAGCCCTTTTCACACATTTAAATTCAGCTTGGGTAAATATAGGATTAACAAATAGTTTTGAATCTATAAGAACTGTAAGAATATATACTTTTTGCATGTACCTTTTTGCCCTAGCTCTGTGGAACTGAGTATCCGCAGCAGGGAAATTGTAAAATACTTTCATTCTGTACTACTTGATGCATGACTAGTCGATCTATTTCTGATAGAGCCATGCTAGTAAATTTCAGGGTTTTGGTTCAGACTCCCCTTTAATATTTACATTGTATTATGTTTTTAATCTGTGTATCTGAAACCCCATCAATTTTGGAAGGGTTTAGAATCCCAGTCCAAAACCTAAGTTGCTGACTGGACGTCGTCTTTATAATGGGGGCAAACCAAATCCCCAGATCTGAACACTGGGGAGGGGTAAAGTGCTTTGAAATCTGGATCTGAACTTTTTGGCTTTGGTACTAGTCTGAATTCACATCCTGTATGTGGAGGTAAAGAGACACAATATGTTTCAGCAATTTAGCTGATACCTGGAACTCTTTGAGGGGCTAAAAAAAATTTATGCTAATGAATCATTTCAGTTATATGTTACCGCTAGTCATGGAAGGGGTTGTTATTAGAACTTGGCAAAAACCTATTGCGGGAGCAAGTTTACTTTCTAAAAAAAAAATTAAAACAGAACATTTGCCTGTTTTCTCAGTCTGGCAAGCATAGTGAAAGTGTAATGAAAAATATAGGGCTTGTCTTTGTGAACAATTTAAATTGTGTAGTCACAACTGTTGTCTTTTCTCTCCTCTGTTTAGTTTCTCTGCCCAATACTTTCAGGGGAAGATAAGCAACTTAAATGATGCTTTCATTGTTTTAGGGCTCAGTGCTCATTTTTCTACCCCTCTGTTTCACTTTGATGCACAGCAGTCTGCTTTCATTTTCACCTGGTTACAGCAAACATCCTCTTAATGTTAGGACTGGTCAAACATTTTCTCTCTGTTTTGTTTTTCAGTGGAAAACTGGATTTTTGATTAACCAGTTTTTTTCTGAAAAATAACTGCTTTCTGCAGAAGATTTTGACTTTTGTTCAATAAACTAAACACCCCCAAACTGAAATGCTTTTGATTCAGAAAGGGTGCTGCAGTGCCTCATGGAAGTTGTAGTTCAGCTGGCTCATGCCTCCTATTCTCCTTTATGGGCTGGATTCGTCAGCCAGACTACATCTCTTACGATGCACCATGACCAGGACCTCCCATGAGGCACCTTATGGCTGAATTGAAGTTTTTTATTTTAATTTTTTTGCTGAAAAGTCAATGTTTTCTCTCTCTCTCTCTCTCTCTGTGGGGGAATCCGATTTTCTGACCAGCTCTACTTAATATTACTTTTGGTTCTATCAGCATTGAAGCAGTTTAGATTTCCTATTAGCGTAAAGGTGAATTTGTATGGTTTTGATATGGTGCCTTGTGAGATTCTATTTTAAAAAATTGAAGCGGTTGTAATAGGGTTACTAGGACATGAATCAAAAACTTGCTGACAGACTAAGCAAAAATAGCACTTCACTGAATAGACTGCTACTGGGGGACATGCAAGGGTCAGTGTTGGATCCTAGTTTCATTAACGGTATTACAGAGACAATAGAAAAAAAATGGCAGCTGTTGTTAAGGTAAGAGGAGCTGTAAACACCTGAGCATAGAAAGAAAATAAATGCAACCTGGAAAAATGCAAGGTGGTATATTTGGAGGGAAAATACTGCAAAGCATGGCTATAAAATGAATAGATGATGCTTGGAAAGCAAAAATACCAAGATAAAACTAAACTGAGTGGTGGATTGTAAATTATGGAGATCAGCTCGCAATAAGGTCTGGTGGCAAAACATTACAGGCCAGGCTGTGATAATCCTTCTGTATACAGCTGCAATTCCAGAGTGTTTGGAATATTGCATGCCCTTTGGGGTGCCCCGGGTCAAGAAAAGGCCTTGACAAACTGGACAGAGTGAAGGACAGTAAAGCTGGTTAGTCTTGGTGAGGTGTGCATATGCTGAAATAACTTGAAGGAACTCAACCTTAAAGAGAGCTTTAGGTTGGTATCACTAGAAATAGTAGGGCGATAATGGACAAGGAAATATTGAGGGTGGACAGTTAATAAAAAAAAAAGAAAAAGAAAAAGGGTTTCCTTAGCTAAAGATTAATGAAGGGTGTATGGAATGTTCTTCCAAAGAGAGTTACTGAATCGTTGTCACTGGAGTTATTCATATTCAGTGGTACAATTCACGCCTGTGAAGGCCAGCACAAGGCCTATATCCTACATAAGACCCACATTGGCCTGATTTTGACATTTTAAGTGGAAGTTACGTGCTGTTTAGATCTTGACCTGGCCTCCTCCACAGGGGCCAGTTTCATTACCTGGTCCCCTTAGCTCACAGGTTAAATCAGGTTACCTAAGAGTGTGTCAAAATTTTTCACCTTCTTCTGTAACAGTGTACAACACTCAGTGACAAGGTACCACTTCAGGATCATGGCTACATTCTAGGGATGATTATAGTTAACCATTCAGGTCAGTAATCTTCATCAGGAGAAACTTCCGTCAGTGCAGGAAAATAGCTTTCACCATTCCATTTACAACATGGAGGCAGTGAGCCAACAAGATAAATCAAGTTAGCAGCCAAAAATCTGATTCCGTGACAAGATGTCCTAAATGCTTTGGGCATCTACAGCAACTGATTAGTTTAATTTAAAGAAGCTTAAATTGTGTGTCTAATCGGGAGATACAATAGCTCTTCCCCTCTGGGATATGAGAGGATATTTCCACTGTTGCTTTTTTATACTGACATCGGTTACATTCACATTTTAGCTATAAGCCTTATTTTCCTATCAAAAGTTACATAATTGATTGTATTTTCTTCCCAGATTAATTATTTGAGTAGCTGTTTGTTTTGGGGACCCACACTCTGTTTGTCCTGTTTTGATATAATCTAGGCTAAAAATTCTTGGTCTATAATCCTAAATCTTCTAACTTGGAAAGGCAAAAAGCATAGAAAACTTCTTATGTTTCTTCTTCCCAAAAGAGGCCATGAAGCAGTAAAGCATCCAAAATACATGGCAATTGCCACCATTATTTATTGGCAATATGACAATAATAATCTTCCGACCCCAAACACGTAACGTGCAAACTGCTTAGCAGCATAAAAACAGAATACAATAGTTATTTATTATAAACTCTTGATACTATGAAAAATTTGTAAATACTTAGGATAATTTTATAAATATAGAAAAAATTAACAATTTTGCATAGAGCCAGCACAGAGCCTCTAAACCACTTATAGCATAGTAACTGGTGTGTAGGTGTAGCTGCGTGTCTGCAAAGGTTTGAAATTCACCTGTAGGGACAAATACTGAGCAGGCTTCATTTTCCATGGTAGTACGCGCCAAGAACTTTTCCACTGCACTGGCAGAATAAGCCAGCAGAGAACCAGTGCGTGGGCACTCCATGTTCCCTGAACCCTGCGGAGCAGAGCTCCAAGGTAGTTCCATGCATAGCACAGGTTGTAGGGGGAAATCTGGGCAGGCCCAGCATGTGGTCACTATGTCTATATGTTTTACGAATCCAGAGACCTCAACCCCTACCTGTTTGGGAGCAGCAACAGCTGCCTGGATGCATGCCGGTCATCATAAGCGAGGGCTGAAGATGCTGGTCCTGTATTCTGTAGCGTTTCTGAGTGGTTTGGTTAGTGTCCAGGCCATTCACATAGGCTTGGACTTTCTTCCAGGATTTGGCCTTTTTAAAGCACATAACCAAAGTGACTATTTTCTGGTAGGTAATAACTAGCTGTGAAGGCACAAGGGCAAGGCCAAGAGTCCTTGACTGAGCTGATAGTTCACTTATATAAAATGCCTGAACTCTGGAGGCCATTGGTGCTGTCACCAACATCAAAGAGCAGAAAGATATAAAGAAAACAAAATACCTTTTCATGTGCTTTAAAGTGCAAAGCTAAACTGTGTGGCTAAACCATGGGTACATTATTGACAACACTAGTCTCTTCCTGACAGATAAAGACCAGTATAATAACCAAAAGGAAAATAGGATTTCATAGATTTTCCCAGATTTTCACTTGAATCCTTACTAAGCTTCTTTTTTGATGTACAGTATCTGACAGTATCGATGTAACCCCTAAAAGTTATTATAGAACACAAAATTGTGGAAGGGAGAATTCACTGTTTTCCATTTTGCATGATTAAAATCACTCAAATTTGTGTTTACAGCATTTGACTTTTGTAAGCATGGCAGTTCATTGATGAGGCAGGTGTAGGGGGTCCTGGGTAGTGAAGGGCAGACCTTGGACCTAATTTTCATGATATATTTATAGTTCATAGAATTGAACAGAAATTTAATCACTCGACCTAAAAGACAGAAGGTTTTTCAGTTTATCTAACTATGTGTTAATTTCACAATACCGCTTTGAGGGTTTTGTTTAATTCCAGCGTAATTTCCTTTTTCATTGCAACATTCAGATGGCCTTATATTTTATATCAGACAGGAATTTTTAGAACCGTTTTCTTGAAAAGATCCTCTGTTGGTACAAATTAGATTCCTAGAATAATAGAAGATCTACTTGGGTATTAATGTTGCACTTTGGTTTTTTTGCTCTATAACAACTCTGTATCTGGATTGTTAGTTGGCTATAGGGCCTTTGATATCATGGGAAAAATCCAGCCCTGGTTGCTAGAGTGATACAGCCAATACCATCAGATAACTGTTGGAGGCAGATGTGAAATGTCTTGGCAATCTAAATTCAGTTTCTAGTGGACTGGTGTCTACGTCGTAAAACCATAATCCGAACTGGGACTAATTGTGGCACCCTTGTTGTCAGTTGAAACAGAATGGCTGAGGACTGAAGTGCATTGAAGACTATTTTTCCAACTTAAGGGTGAAGTACCTTGGTAAAGGAGGGTGTGGCAGCATTCACTGCTACTGCCTATGCTGTAGCTGCTCTGTGCATAAATAAAGGATTTTGGTCTCCAGACCTGTCAATCCAGCGCTGCCATGGCTTTTAAAACATTAGTGTAACGGAAAAAAAATCTTCCTTTTATGTGGGAAAGACAAGTACAAAATTGTGCTATCAACTTTTAAAACACTCTTATTGAAATCCTATCAGGTACGAAACCAGCACTGGAGTCTCATTATGGAGAGTGTAGTCCCATCTGACAAAGGAAATTATACTTGTATAGTGGAAAATGAATATGGATCCATCAATCACACATACCACCTAGATGTTGTGGGTGAGTAAAATTCTATCAACTACAAGAAATGTTTTAAATGAATGGCTTAATTTTATTTCTTTGTTTAAAACTAAATTTAATGGATATTTTAAAATTAATTTTTAGGATGATTTCAGGGTTGGATAAAAGAATAACTTCTGTTCTTTGAGGCTATTTCTACTGCCTTGCAACTACAGCAAAACCTCATTGATTCACACACCTTATACATATATTCTCTCTCTCTCACACACACCAGTTTCCTTGTGTCTCAGCAAAGATGTGGTACCTAAGTGTATGAGGTCTCATATTATGAATTCATTATTGTTATACAATATGATACAGTACACTTACAAGTACATTGTGAAGTGTAAATAATTCAAATCTTACTGCAGTTGTCCGAATTGTCACATGGTTCTCTGAACTACTGTAATTATAGCTGGAAAAAAAATCATCCTATAAAGGGTCAAATCCTAATCTCAGTTACACCTGTGTAACTCTGGAGTGTTGGCCTTGAAGTCAGTACAGTTAATCTGGATTTACACTGGTGTAACAGAGATCAGAATTTGGTCTGGGAAGTGCTGATATCATTTATTGAAACATAAAGGATAAATGTTGTGAAATCATTTGGCTGATGGAGAATCTTTTTTTAAAAAAATTCTTATCAGTAGCAAGGCCTTGATTTAGGAGAGCACTTAAGCACATGCTTAACTTTAATCATGCGCTTACGGCTTACTGACTTCAATAGGATTGAAGCACATGCTTTAAGTGCTTTGTTTAATTAGGGCCTAGAATCTCAGGACCCAATTCCACCGCACATACCCATTCTGAGTAGTACATACTGAAGTGAGTAGTGGTACTCAACATGACTATGGTGATAGAACTGGGTCCTTAGTTTCTAACATATGTGAATATAGCTCATGCTCACACCAGATGGTTAAAATGATGTGGGCATCTGAAGCTTAGTGAATAAAACCACTGATCATTCAGCACTGAAAAGTAACTTGGCAATTGCAGATCAATTCCAACTAGAGACAGAAGGTGCATTCCATCTCCTATTAAATCAATCGGAGTCTTATCATTGACTTTGGATAGGGATCAGACCAACAGTGACCCATTTTTGTCATTTCTATTTTAATTCATTGTATTTATACAAATAATAGTGCACCCATCACATTGTCTCTGGATACCTGGAAGTGAATTAATAAAAAGCAATGCTGCATTCAGATCACAACTGTCCAAATCTGCAAAAAATTCAACCCTGCATTCAGTTGTGAATACAAATGCTTCCCAAGAAAACTTTGAGGGTGAGATTTTCTAAAGCACCCCAGGGGTTTAGGAGCACATCCTGTTGACTTAGGGACTTTTGAAATTCCCACCCTGACAGAATAGAGGAACTTCACACCTCTTCAGCAAACTTGGTCCTATCTGACCAGTAGAGACAGAGAATGCCCTCGAATGAAGATGTCCTCCACGCCGACATTTACATTTTAAAAATTAGTTCATTGGAGCTGTTTAGCAGATCGTTGCTGTAGCTTTGGTTCATGAAGAGGAGATGCAGTTTGTTATGAAGCTAAGACCCAGACAACTGCAGGGCCTTTTACAGCACTAACAACGCTCCGTAGCCTGCATAGAGAGCATATTCATACAGTTGAGGTGAACTAACTAAGACACAAAGCCATTTTTGTTTGAACACTTGTTTAAACAAAGTTTATTGAGGGTGCAGCACCAACAGCTGCCAGGAATTGTAGTAAATTGTATTACACACGGCTCCATCCTTTGCAGACCAGCTGGTGGAAGGGTGCAGTCAAACCACATTAGCTCACCAGGGAATGCTAGCAAAGTAAGAACAGAGTGGTACAGAGTTCTGCAGTGATTTTCTTTTCCCTTCAAGTCCTGGCTTTGTTCCACTTTGCTTGAGGTTACAAAGTATTTGTAGCAGGTTAAGGGGGAAAAAAAGACCCTTTTAAAATGCCTGGAATTTTCTTAGCTGAAGTGAAACTGATTAAAAGGCGCCAAAACTGGCCAATTTCACATTGACTGTGAACCCTTTCACCCAGTTCTCTAGCAAATGTGTTCACCATGGATAATGCTGTCACTTGAGTAAATATTTGCCAGAAACCCCTTACCTCCTCTCCCCTTTTAAGCCTTTTCTGAATGTCATGCATTCAGGAATATTATGCAGAAGTTTATTTTTCCTGGCAGTAAATCACAGTGGCCTGCATGAATGAATGGAATGGTAACAAGGATTATGTCATTTATATAAATGTCTATTCCTTTCCTATAGAGAAGCAGAAAAGTAAATAATGAAGCCAAGATTTCAAAAAGTGATTCGTGATTTTTTGGTGCCTCTGTGTTTAGGTATTCACTTGAGACCCCCTCATTTCAGATGGTGGGTGCTCAGCACTTTCTGAACACCAGCCCCCTTTCACGTGACTCAAATTGGGCACCCAAAATCATTCACTACTTTTGAAAGTGGCAGTTCATGGTTTTTGGAAGCTAGCCATTTTAGCATTTACAGTGAACATAACCATGTTTGTCCCCAATAACCCAGTGTGAGTGTGTAAAATGTTTTTTGGGGAATGTATGTAACTGCCACATTTCTAGTTTGACTTGAAGTCCTATATGTGCATGTACAGACAGACGTTTGATTCAGTGTCTGCTGAAGTCACTATGAGTCTTTGTATTGATTTCAGTGGGCACTGGATTAGGACCCTTGGTTGAATGCATGTGGATGGGATTGTTGGAAGGGGGTCAGGCAAATTTCTGTGGCTGCTAAGATACTGAAAGCCACTGCTGAGTGTGGTGGTTAGGAAGGAGGCAGAGCGGAGGACTGAATTAAACCAGGCATGGATGGAGACCTCTATCAGCCCTTCCCTATTGTATTGGTGTATTTCTACAGAAGTTTGGTTTGTTCTATTCTGCTCTATACATTTTCAGCTCCCATCGGGTTAAAGAGGATTGTGGATGTGTTTTGCTAGTCAGTCATATTCCTTGGTATGTTTAGCCATTGGTGATCACCTCTCACAAACTTCAGGCTATAATTTTAGGCCAAGTTGTATACTGAGAATGTTTGAAAACTGTCAGCTGAAATTCTTTGAAATAGATTTTCCTAAATGGTTTAACTGGTTCCAGAGTTGATTTTTAGTGTAAGTCATAAGGAATAGTATTAAACATGGCAATCTATTATAATAAAATGAGCAGCTGACTGTACGGTGTAATGTAGAGAAACTTCTGATTATGTCACAGTTTTGGGAGGTATCCCAGCAAAATTCATGCCAAATAATGACACAATCCTAATTGGGAATATCCATTTATTACTCGACTCAAATAACTTTCCAAACCCTGAACCCTTTTGACACGTAGAAGCCCAGAGCCAGCAGAGCACGAGAGGTTTTCAGTCAAAATGTACGTGTGAAGTATAGTCATTTTTACTTGTAATTACTTGGAAGAACTTTATAAAATAAGGACTCCATTGGCTCAGACATTCTCATTCAAATTTACAAACCTGGCACACAGTCAGATTGAATTTCTTACAGCAAGTGGGAATAGAAATAAAAGTAGCAAATTATTAGCCATCCATATGTATATCACAAAAGACTCGGCCATATTTACAATGATAACTTCTAACTGTAGAGTAGAGCTGGTCAGGAATCTTTGATGGACAGTGTGATTCTTGAAATGTTTTGTGATGCCCCCCCCACCTCCAAAATTTTTTTGACTGGCTCTAATGAGTATGAAATTCACATCACTGCAGAGGGTCGAGCAAACGGAATAGACACCACATTAGCTTTCACAATGGGACTTAAGTGGTACCTGGACTTTGGGTTGGTCTCTTGCCAATGGGTGAATTTCACCCTGAGACAATTAGTTTGCAGTAGCAGCAGATGATGAGGATTTATTATAGGTCTGACACATTTTTTAAAAGTCCTAGTAAAGCTCAATTGTATTACACACACACACACGTATTCACCCTGTAAACCAGGAAGTGTGTTTTCTGGAAACCAATACTTTTTCTCTCATCTCTGTGTCTCCCACTCTTTTCTCTTCACCAGAGCACCAGGAAAACATCCGTGAAAGAGTTAGTTGTATTGTTAAAGGGCTATCATGTTTTATGATCTTCAAACATTAAATAAAACCTGACACAGTACTTAATCTTACCACAGAGGTGGGAGAAGGCATTAACATCATGTAATAAGTGACTGTGCTTATTTTTGTTGATGGCAACAAAAAGATGAGTCCTGAGGTTTGATAGTGGACACAGAGCTGTGTCTCTGGGGCTCCCTGGCCTGTGGGAAGGATTCCATGCTCCCAGAGATCTTGCAGAACTCCCTGTATAAATCACTTTGTGAATGCATCCGATGAAGTGAGCTGTAGCTCACGAAAGCTTATGCTCAAATAAATTTGTTAGTCTCTAAGGTGCCACAAGTACTCCTTTTCTTTTTGCGAATACAGACTAACACGGCTGCTACTCTGAAACCTGTCCAGAGGAGAATAATTATAATCTTATTTATTACGGTAGTGCCTAGAGCTCCAAACAAGATCAAAGACTCTTTGTTCTAGGCATTGAATGTACAAAGAGCAAGATTGACACTCGAAATACATAAAGGATGGAAGAAAGGAAGTATTATCAATCCCTGTTTTATAGATTAAGAACTGAGGCATAGACAGAGAAATTAACTTAGCCTAGGTCTCAAAGGAAGCCTCTGGAGATTCAGGAATTGAATCCAGTTCCAAGTCTCCTAGTCCAGTGACTTCAATTATAAGACCATCCTTCCTCTTGTAAATTTTGACGTTCTTGTCAACTGCTGGAAATGGCCCACCTTGATTATCACTACAAAAGGTTTTTTCCCACCCGCCGCTCTCCTGCTGGTAATAGCTCACCTTAAGTGATCACTCTCCTTACAGTGTGTATGGTAACACCCATTGTTTCATGTTCTCTATGTATATAAATCTCCCCACTGTATTTTCCACTGAATGCATCTGATGAAGTGAGCTGTAGCTCACGAAAGCTTATGCTCAAATAAATTTGATAGTCTCTAAGGTGCCACAAGTCCTCCTTTTCTTTTTGCGAATACAGACTAACATGGCTGCTACTCTGAAAGCTTATCAGCTGTTACTAGAGTTCAGGTGAAGTACCTTTTTATTCTGCTGTACTTAATTGCAGGTAGAAACTTTTATTTATAGGAAGCTCACAAAACAGATGCCGTCCATGTATAAAGTCATTCAGTCTTAAGGGGAAATGATTGGAAATTACAATTATGTATGTATGTAGCAAATTCAGACTATAGAAAGCAACATGGGAACACAGAAGTGCTGGAGTTTTTATATAATTAGATTGCCATTATCACCAGAGTACAGCTTGGGTAGCAGTTGCTCTCTATAAGCATGGAAATCATTTTACAACTAATTGAATTTATATTGTAACAGAAAAAAAGAGATATTCACTGAACATTCAGGCTGTAGGTTGCAATTTGTCCTATTTAATGTAATCATCTGGGGAAACAAAAAATTGGTTAGGTTTCAGTTTAAGTGCTTCACATTACCTCATCTACAGGGTGTTATAAGCAGCTAACAGTTGCTCAACATCCTCAAAGAATGTATAGAAAGACTATGCCATTAATTGTAAAATTAATAGAATTTGTCAGAAACACTTGTCTTTTTTTAAAGGTACTATTGCAACCTGTTTAGCTGGTTATTAATCAGTTCCTAAATTGTCCAGTCATACTTATGGGTTTTTTTTAATGGAATATAACTATAAATGCAGCTGAGTACCTTTAGCTCTACTATATTACCGTAATTACTATTTTCAGATGAAAATGGTGGCAGAATAACTTCTCCATGAGGAGCCATTTAAAGGCTTCTGTTAAATACTGTTCTGTTGAAAATCCTTTGTCCTGATCCTGCAAAGACTTATGCATGTGAGTAGTCCCATTGACTGATGTGTGTAAAGTTACATACTGAAGTCTTTGCAGGATTAGACCTCTTATTTTTTGAAGCAAATTTTCTTAACTATGTTACATTATTAGACCATCAAAGATTCGAAACAGCCAATCTACTTTTTGCTGTTGATGATTGATTGTTTTCTTTTTTGTATTTCTCTTTGGGAATGAGAATGAACTTCTTTTGTTTCTCGTCAGATTCACTTACAGGTTCTAGTGTGCTGTAATGTTGCAAAAAATACTGCAAGCTTTTTTTTGTTTGTTCGTTTTTAAAGAGGCATGCCTACATTTTGTTGTTTCTAAATTCAAGGAAACCTATCCATTGATCTTAGATTTTGTAAACACTTACTTTTCAAAATCTAAGGTTTGGCCTGTGTCCCTTCAATTTTTTATTTTTTTTAAAAATAGAGTATTCAATTTATATGTAGGAGCAATAATGACTTACATTGTCTAAATTTATAGTTTGCCCTGTGTATCATCCATGTCTGGTTGGAGTTAAATGTAGGTATTACAACCAAGCCCAAACTTGCATTTCTGGCAGAGGTGAATGGAAGTTGTTGACTAGATCTTTACATGAACATGCTTTAGCATGACATATTCACCTGAGTGCATGCAGCCTGGGACATGATGGGACAGAGACTGAAAGAATGAAGGAATACATACTACCCTCAGGTATTTGGTTAAATTGAGCAGGAAGAAGGTTTTATTCAAAGTACTAATAAGCCTGACTGTGGACTTTACACCCAGCATTGGGCTTTTGGCAACACATCTACAACTCTGAGAGGAAATTACACAGATTGTTTAGGTTTCAGAGTGGTAGCCGTGTTAGTCTGTATCAGCAAAAAGAACGAGGAGTACTTGTGGCACCTTAGAGACTAACAAATTTATTTGAGCATAAGCTTTTGTGGGCTAAAACCCACTTCACTGGATGCATGCAGTGGAAAATACAGTAGGAAGATATATGTACACACACACACATACACACCCCATGAAAAAATGGGTGTTGCCATACACACTATAACAAGAGTGATCAATTAAGGTGATCACTCTCATTATAGCATGAATGGCAACACCCATTTTTTCATGTTCTCTGTGTGTATGTGTATATATATATATATATCTTCCCACTGTATTTTCCACTTCATGCATCCGATGAAGTGGGTTTTAGCCCACGAAAGCTTATGCTCAAATAAATTTGATAGTCTCTAAGGTGCCACAAGTCCTCCTTTTCTTTTTACAGATTGTTTAGTGCTTGAGGCTGTGTGCTTCACTGTTGAGAATAAAGATTGGTGTGTGATGGTTCAGCAAAGGGAAAGTGAATTGATCTCCCTCCTTCCCCCCTCAGCTCCTGTTAATAAAGTCAAAATATTCCAAACCTGTAGTTTTATAGCATTGAAGCTTCTGATTTCATTTGAGTAGTCTGGCTAAAATATATTTTATGAACATATACTAGCATCAATACTTTATCCATTGGGTGAATGCTGAAATTTGAAATGCTTGCTGACTAATCTTTTGTGAGAGGACTAGCCTCCCTGTCCCACTTTCTGTTTTCTTACAATCTCAAGACAGGTATTTCTTTTTGGTTTGAGGGACATTACTGCAGCTCTTGTGCAGATTATTCTCTTTAATCTTGTCTTTTAATTCATCCAGCTTCACACTCACTGAACTTCAAGGAGAAGTTTGCAAGAGTTGTCTGAAAATACCAATGAGCATGTTGTATTACTAGATGTGCATTTGGCACTTGCTGAATGGCACTTGTGTAATCTGTGTCTTTGTGACCCTCCACTCCACAGACTTATCCGCAAAAGAGCTTTATGAGTTTGCTACTGTGTCCAGCAATGAGTCTGCTATTGGTGCTTCAACTCAAATCATGGGGCACTCACCCTTTTAGCTCTGAAGGTCCCAGGGTTCAACCTCTGCTTTTGACCCATGTGCATTTGTTTACATGAGTACATTGTTATATTGCAGTTTACCCGTGCCTTAATAATTAAAGCTATCAGGAAAAGAGTTGGTGTTTCATCTTTCTAAGGCACATAAATTAAGTACCGTGCAGCTTAATGGGTGAGGTCTATTGGATGAGAATTTGGAATTCTGTGGGCACTGCAGAGACACTAAAGATATAAAAAAAGAGGTTTTCCCTGACAGCCTTCATGCAAATGTCCCCTCTACTCCCTCTTGTGCAGAGTCCTGTGTGCCCTTTACTCCAGATGTGGCTGCATTTCATAGGTGTTGAGGATTTTAAGTCATTAGACCATCATTGGATTGCTACCATTCCCAAGGTGCTTTCGTAGCAGTTGTTGCATTTTAAGCATGAAAGTACAGTTAAAGCTAGTTTACTTACACTTTAAAAGCCCTATTAAAAACCATACTTCGTGAAGAATTTTGGGATATTTTAGGAGGAAAAAGGCTCTATCAATAAAAATTGATTATTTTTTTTCAGATTGCTCTTTGACAGGGGTGGCCAACCCGTGGCTCCGAAGCCGCATGCGGCTCTTCAGAGGTTAATATGCGGCTCCTTGCATAGGCACTGACTCCAGGGCTGGAGCTACAGATGCTAACTTTCCAATGTGCTGGGGGGTGCTCACTGCTCAACCCCCTGCTCTGCCCCAGACCCTGCCCCCACTCCATCCCTTTTCCCAATGACCCTGCCCCTCCCCCCCGAGCCCGTCATGCCCTCACTCCTCCCCACTTCCCACCAGAGCTTCCTGCGCATGAGAAACAGCTGATTGCCGCAGGTGGGAGGTGCTTACTGGTGGGGCTTCTAGCGGGCTGGAGGGCGGGAGCTGATGGGGGGTCCTGACGTATTGCTGTGGCTCTTTGGCAAGGTACATTGGTAAATTCTGGCTCCTTCTCAGGCTCAGGCTGACCACCCCTGCCCTTTGAAATATTTCATCCATTCAGGTCTACTAAAGAACAACATTGATAGTGTTAGAAGTAGAGCTGAATGGAAAACTCATCATGACGACCTACTTTTATCTTTTTCTTTTTGCAAAAAAAATCTTTTTTGCTTCTTTTGGCAAGCAGATTGCGAAGTTCTCAGATGTATTAGTTGTTGGAAATTATTTCTCACCTTCACAAATTATTCTGTCATAATAATAGCTCATGAACATATAGTCTCTATTTAAATTTTAAAATTCACACTGTTGGTTAGTGCTGTGATCTAGCTGATATTGTTTCTCTTCTCTGGTTGGATGAGACACATTAGTAACCAACACAACTTGTATTTCAAGTGGTGGTTTCAAGTATAAATTTGTTTTTGGTGACTATTTGAGCATTTGATCTTAACCTTTCTTTGAGTGGGTATTTGTGCTAATACCGGTACTAGGGTTTGAATATTTGCAGAATGCTCCCATGTCCGCAGTCAGCATTCACAGACAGACAGCTTTTTTCCCGCTCTTCACTCAGCTCTAGTGAGATGGCATTTCCATCAAATACACTTGGCCAGGAGGTTGGAGATGATGCTTCTGAACCTGAAGAGAGGAACGTGTAAATCTGTCAATTAATGAGCACTTCTAGCATGAGGAATATAGTTTTTTGTTTGTTTGTTTTTAGTAAACCCATAAATAACTGATCGACGTTCAGATGACTGAAAATAGCTCTGCTGTTTCTCCATGCATCTGGTTACATGTGAAAGTTATGCTGTCCTTCCCATTCGAATGCTTATGTTAAAAGTCAGACAAACCTAGGTACAGAAGGGAGATTAATAGCTGAAGAAAATGACATGAGAGACATTGCTTTGTCTTTGACACATCTATAGTATGTTTGTGCCCAGGCGTGGCCAGCTTAAATGTTTTCTATTAAAGTTGCTTCACCTTTATTTGTTGAAGCAGTGGAGTTAAGTTAATGGTGATGAACAAATATACGGTTGCAGTTGGCCCATCTAGAAGCTGCTGTGCCCTCCCTGATAAGCCACTAGGAACCAGGGACATTTAACACTTTTCTGGAGTTGTACGACATCTTTTCAGATCCAATCCAATATTTAGAACAGACTCCAGATCAGGGACGGGCAAACTTTTTGGACTGAGGGCTGCATTGGGTTTCTGAAATTGTATGAATGGCCGGTTCGGGAAGGCTGTGCCACCCCAAACAGCCAGGCATAGCCCATCCCCTGCCCTCTATCAGACCCCCCCATTTCTTGATCCCTGACAGCCCCCCCGGGACTCCTCCCCATCCAACCCCCACAGTTCCCTGATGGCCCCCCAGGGACCCCTACCCCATCCACCCCTGCTCTCGATCCCCTGACTGCCCCCGGACTCCCCGCCTCTAACTGCCCCCACCGCTCCATACAACCCCCCTCCTCTTCCTGACTGCCCCCCACGGGACCCCTGCCCCATCCAACCACCCCTTCTCCCTGACTGCCCCCGGACCTCTTGCCCCTAACTTCCCCCCACAACCCCATTCAACCCCTCCTCTCCTTCCTGACTGCCCCCCCGGGACCCTTGCCCCCATTCAACCCCAGTGTTCCCTGCCCTCTGACCCCTGTCCACGCCCCTGACCACCCCCTCTATCCAACTCTCCCTGGCCCCTTAGAGCACTGCTTGGAGCACCAGTGGCTGGTGGCATGGGTGCACCAGGAGAAGCCGTTGCGCCCTGCAGCACAGAGCACCAGGTCAGGCCAGGCTCTGCAGCCCTGCTGCCCAGAGCATTGTGCTGCATGGTGGCGTGGTTGTGTGAGAGGGGGGACAGTAGGGGAGGGGCCGGGGGACAGCTTCAGGGGCCGGGCAGGACGGTCCCACAGGCTGGATGTGGCCTGCGGGCTATAGTTTGCCCACCTCTGCTCTAGATTCCATACTACAGTACATTAAGAAGAGGGAGAATTGGGGAAATGTAAAAGAACTCAAACGGGTTTCAATGGTATTTCCTGTCTACTTTGAAGGCAGACACTTTTCAGGGAAGGGAGAGTGTGGAGATAGAAAATATGTGGTGGAGCCACACTAATAATAATGAATACTTCACATTTTATAGCATCTAACTAACTAATTAAATCTCACAATACCTGTGGGAGTTAGGAAAACACTGTTATCATTTTACTGATGAGGAAATGGAGTCACAGAAAGGTTGTGATTTGCCAGAGTCCTACAGCAAACCCTTGTCAGAACCAGATATAGAGCCCAGCCCTGTGCTTTCTCCACAAGACACTCCCTTCATCACCACCATCATTGCCATTATTAAGTGGTTGCGTGCTGACTGGGTGCTCACTGCAACACAGAACACATAGTTCCTTCCCCCAAGAAGCTTAATGAAACATCTGGAAATGGCCTGGACAGTGACATTTTCCCCACTTTCCAGCCTTGTCCGTGAGAAGTTACATGCCGCTTTTCACATTCTCTTGAAGTTTTAGAAGAAGCAAATCAGAAGTAATTTCAGTGGAAAGCTTTTCATTGTTCTGCTTCTCATGTTTTTTCACACCAAAATGAGGCATTTCTCCTTTGCTCAGATGTGCCTAACACTGTTGCTTATACATGTAGTGTTTCAGGGATACCACAAGTGAACTCCTAGGCTTAGTAGGGCAGACATTCGTCTTTTTTCAGCTAAGACACTTTTTCACTCTGGCAAGACTGATGAAATGCATACTGTGGCAGACTAACAATAGGGTGTTGCACTAAGGATAGTCTAGTATTAAGTATTACCTTGTGTTGACAACTTAGCATTTTAAAACAAGAACGTTCATGTTGCATGCTTCAGTTCTTGAGTATGTCTTGACTTGTCTTTTTTTTTTTTAAACCCTCTCATGCAGTCATGATTTTAAAGAACAGATTTTATTTAATTTTGATACGACTTTTATCAGGCCCTGATCCAAAGCCTGTTGAAATCAGTGAGAATCTTTCCACTGACTTCACTCAGCCCTTATAAAAGCGGCCTTTTTCCTTGTAGTGTCATGTTCCACTTTATTTTGCTACAGCTGTCTTATCCCCACCCTGCAAGGAGCTAGTGAAGTTTTAGTCCTTAATCCTGAAAAAGTTTATGCACATGGTTAATTTTATGCACCTGAGCGGGCCTGAGCGGGTCAATGAGAGTACGCAGGTGCATACAGCTCAGCACATGCATAAGGGTTTGCACAAGTGAGGCCTTAGTGTTAATTCCCCTTCATGCCCTTACATGTCAGTACTCCCACCTGGAATAAATCTTGAGAGTTGTAAGCACTGACCAGAGTCTTATGTTTAGAAAAAATAATGCTTCACTGCCTGCTTAAAAAAACCCAGCAAGGTGCTAAAAGGTCCATGGTAGCTGTTGCTATTTACATTGAGCCACCACAGGTACATTGTTCTGTGCTTGATCTAAGAGAAAATATAAACAGACAGGGTGACATCAGTGGAAGTTTTGTCCATGGAGGGAGTGCTGAAGAGGGATCAGTATTTCAAGTCTGAGGCGAAAAGTAAAAGGAAGAGCAAAAGAGTTGAACACGTGAGTCATTTCTGTGAAGGGTTGAAAGGTATTGTAATTTTCTAACCTGACCTCGATGTGATTACTTTCAAACCAGGAAGGCAGTTTTCAGATGGCACAAAGAAGCACAGTGATAAATACTTTACTGAAGGCAGTTTCCGTAATGACACTATATATTTTAAAACTATAATTGTTTAAAAATCACAGATAGCCCCAGTGAAGCCATTCAAGCTTTTCTTAAAGTTGTGAGCCTCATAACCTTACCTAAGAACTCTTATTCAATAATCAACTTTAGGGAAACAATATTGCCCCTGACCTTCCAGCGTGGTACTCCAGTCTTATGCCAGTGGACAGTTAGGCCCCGTAATTAACAATGTCAAAGTATGTGAAACAGCAGCAGAAAGAAATAATCCAGTCTTACAAAACTGGAGCCACTAAACTTTCGCTAGGTCAGAGGAACAAAGAAGATGGTGAAGAAAAAGTAGGATGAAGACTTTAGTCCCTGTCAGTACCTACATGGGCAGACCTCTGTGCCTGCATGGAGCCCTACTGACTTCCTTAGGGCTTCTCAAAGCACTGGGGTCCACCCACACGGAAACAGTTGTGGGACTGGGGTCTTAGGTGTTACCTCTTTAAGGAGTCTTGAGCTGATCGGAATATTGTATACAGAGAAAAGAGAAGAATATGATCAAAAGATAGAAGACCCTTGTTTCCCTAAAAACTTAGCAGAACAATCATTACATAATAAAAAATCTTCTAACAAGTCCATACTTATTTTAACTCATAAGAAACCTGTTGCTGAACAGTAAAGCTATTTGAATAATTAGTAAAAATTTATTGAGGAACAATTATTTTATCAAAGATGCCACCATTGGTAACAAATTATATGACCAGCTCTGATGAACAAAATTGGTCCAAACTGCAAAATCCATAGTCCATTCTGCTTATGAGTTACCTGTTAGTAAACAGCTGTATGGCTGGGATAGTCTTTCCAGTGTTGGAAAGGAATATTTTCTCTGGTTTACCATGTGGCTATCTCCAGTTTAAATTACAGAGTGAATGATTATTTTATATACAAAAATAGAGCATCGCCGTTCAGCAGAGCTTCTGAATTGGGTATGAACAGAATGCAATGCTTTGTGAAACAAGAGGAATCAAACTGACACACAGCTGGTCAAAGCTACTCAATCCCTGGCTCAGTATATATATATAATATATGACATTAATTAGTAGAGGTACTTGCCTATACCTGCTTAGTTGTTGCTAGTCTCCTGAAGCAGCAGCCATCCCTCAGCTTTACTTCTGAACATCACTGAGCAAGTGCAATGGAATTAATAGTGTTTTCCTTCTAGCATTTCAATGACGCAGGCCCCCATAAACCATTGCTTAGTTCTGGAGTAAGGAAATTTAGGCATGGGTTGCCACCATATGAGCATACACCTAGGTGGGAAATCTCTATGGACGCTCTGGAGTTTCCCCTAATCATCTTGCCAGTTTGATCCCTCCTGTGTCACTCTACCTAGGAATGTACAGCCTGAGATCCCGCAGATCAACTTGAGTGCAGCTGGGGACACAGGGCCAGCTGAACTCTCCACTCTGGCTGAAGCTCCCATGGCCATAGCTTTCCTCAGAATCTTGAAAGAAGATTCTCCAGTGCAGAGAAGGCTCCAGCAACAATTAATGCAGCCTGAGGCTTAATTAATTTTTGGACAGATTTACCATTGGTAGCTGAGGTGTTTGGTGATGGACAATGGACGTCTCCCTTGGCCTTTCTTTTTTCATCCCTTTCCTTCACACTGGTCCCTGGGGCCCTCTACAGCATCCAGAGTGATGGGCATAGAGGTGTGGAAATTGGGATGAAGATAGCACACTTCACGTGCACCAACCAGCAAATTTGTCCCTGATGGATCCCCAATCTTCTTCCTGGCCTTTAGAAACTTTTCTGAAAATTCACCAGACTGAGTCAATTGTAGTCATATATCTTAGGGACTCTTTAAATGAAGCTTTCTAATGTCAGCTTTGAGTGCAGAAGGTAGGCAACTAGCTTCGGAAAATGAACTGTTAATCAGAATTAATATTATAAACTATAGCAATAGAGAATTAAAATGATCAGAGGAAACAAGTGTCCACATGACAAAAACCCCATCTAAGTTGGCAATAAATAGCATGTTTGTTACAAGGTTGGAAAATGAAAGAAGACTAATGAATGCAAGACCAAACATGAGTTTAGGGAGATCCTTGAAAAGGCAGTGAACTAATGCTCTTCTGCAACTTGTAATTAGCAAGACACATTTAACGGGTGACTGATCTTACTGAAAATAAAGGTGCTTACATAATAGTGCTGATAATGGCGGGAGCCTTGAGTGTCACTCACTCTTGCAGAATCATCTCAATAGCTGCTGCTGAGAAGCTGCAGAGGCACTCTCTTGATTGCATGTCCAGGAAAGGAAGAGGGTCCAGCACAGTCATCTGAAGGGGCAGATCCTGTATCTGTTTCTCTGTGGAGAGAAGAATTCCCGCGTCCTTTCTTCCCCACCCTGTTCGCCTAGAGCCTCAGGTTCTGCAGAGTCTGGGAGGTCTCATTTCTCAACTAACTGTCTTCTAAAGTGATGCTCTGCAGGAAACTCCATGAGGTCAATCTCATGGACTTTTCTGAACTTCCTGGCTCCCTTCTGCAGATTTTTCTGCTGGAGGAAGGCAATCTGGCCTGATGCTTTAATGTTAATAGTTTCAATAATGCATCCGTTAAAATATGACCATTTCTTATAAATTGGTGGGGATTTTTCTTTGTTTGCAAATTGTTTACAATCTCCATTTCAGATGTCGATTCTGTTATTCCCTTCTATTTAGGCAATCCAAAAATTGGGCAAACAAATCCTGAACATATTTATATATTGGTATGTAATTTAGATATCTTAAATTTGAAATAAGGCATTACCTACACTGATGATCATTGTGGTTCTGCCTCTTGTAAAGGAAGTGATTGAACTCTAGTGAATGATTGACTCTTTAGATATTGACCAGAAACCTACTTCTCTGGAAGGGGAATAGGCTGTTCTTTTGTTGTTGTTTTTAACTCTGAGTTACTTATCTCCACATTTCCTTGAGTTACTGACAATGAGCCATGCTTTCTGTTTGTAAAATATTACAGTGGTTGACTTCAAGAGGAATTAGAAGGAAAGTAAAATTTAACATGCTCTTGCTCAAATTTATATTTTTATAGCATTGGACTTTGCTAGTTCCAGCTCATTTTAGAGAAAAATATATTTTATTATTTCAAAGCCATGTAATGTGAGTTACTAAAAAAAAGTTAAGAAAGCAGAATTGATCTTTGAAATACCTCGTAGACCTGAATTTTGTTCAGTAATTAAATATCTGAGGGTTTGAGTTAATGTGTTGGAATAAAACAAATGCCTAGTAACTTTTATGGTGTTAGAAATACAGTGTTCAGTATGCCTGAAAACACTTGGACATCTTTCTACTCTCTAGGGCTTCCCCCC
This sequence comes from Lepidochelys olivacea, assembly GCF_965140295.1. Classification (NCBI taxonomy): domain Eukaryota; kingdom Metazoa; phylum Chordata; order Testudines; family Cheloniidae; genus Lepidochelys; species Lepidochelys olivacea. The sequence goes on from NC_140417.1 coordinate 107,767,689, forward strand.
ATGTTATAGCCGATGATGTTGACCTGTTTTTGGGCAAACATATTATGTTAGCACTGGAAATGGAAAGCAATAAAATTTAAATGGTCAATTAGCAAAGATTTATTTCCCAAAGGCCTGATTCACCTTTCTATCACACTGGTGTAAAAAGAGGAAGTATACTGAAATCAATGGAATGACAGCAGTCTAAAGCTAGTATAACTGAGAGGACGGTTGGGACCAAGTTGTTTTTATCAAAATATTTAGTATTTTGAGTGAAATTATCAAAAATGTGTATATCCTCCGTAATTTAGTTTATCTACAATGCTTAGCTACAATTGTTAGATGATACAAAATAAATCTACGTTCTTAAGTATCCATAAGACAAGCTCTTTATTTCAGAATTAGTTTCTGTTAACTTTGAGGGATATTTTTAAGAGAGAACTTTCAACTCTTTTGTCTATCTTTATTGAGCAGATTTCATAGCCTCATGATATTAGAGCAGCCAACTGTCAACAAGGGGATAGCTGCATACTAATGTAAGGCTTAGGTTTTAAATGTACATATTGACCTGGAATTCATATACAAGATCTGAGATAGCATATAAAGATCCACAGTCTCTTTGATTAGTTTTTGCACATTGCATAGAAACAGCATATGAAATGTTAGCACTCTAATGGAGACCAAAAATATCTTACACAGAAATATAGTCAGCAACATGGTCACAGTTTTTCAATTTTACTAATTTTTCCATAGTTTTTCTTTTCCCTGTGTTAATAAATACTCTGTTTCACGTCAAGTAATTATCTAATGCCCTGATCTTGCACCTTATTTAATGAACACAGACTCCAGGATTTATACAGAGCCCCAGTGACTTCATATGATGTAGCCTGACTTCAGCAAGGCTCCAGGCATAGTGTGAAACAAGTGGCAGGATCAGGGATTAAGAGTAAACTGCGAAAGGTCTGAATCATAGAGATCAGTTCTAAATCTGTGCAGTCTGCCTGTCCAGTGGAAGCAAATGAACAGGAGTTGAACAAATACTGATCAGCAGTTTATATCCCAGTGTGCAAACTTTAATTTGCTTCTAATGCATTTAACTGAAATGCATTTCAGGACATAGCAAGAGGAAATTTCACAAGTCCTTACCCCTGTTTGACCTGACTCTTTTAGGAATTTAGGAGCAGGAGTATAAACATTGCTTTTACTTCTTTACTTGGCCTTTTTTTTTTTTTTTTTTTGAGGGGAGGGGGGTTGACAGTCATCAATAAAAAATTAAATTGTTGATGGCTATTGAGATAAACCAAACGTGTTTTTGTGTTGATGCTGGCATAGTAGGAACTTTTCCAAGATGTTTCAGGCCTCATTCTCTGGTTTGTTTAAGGGCAGAGAGTAAGGTCACAAAGGAAATCAAACCCTGATGTGGAGAAATGAAACATGAGGCCTACTGACTTTTAAAAAACATTTTAAATAACATTCTCTAAGGTTTCATTTTATACTGAAGGCAGCTGTAATAAGTTTTGGAAGATGGTGTAAGGTTTCTATTAAAGGGAGATCATGCTTGCTGTTTGTGTACCTAGAAGAAGGAGCAGGGGAACGTGGAATTAGACCCTATTTAGTATAAGGTGAGAAACTTTATAAATTCTCTCCTGGACTATAAAATAGTAATTTATACATTCTACTGCAATTTACAAATTAAATAGTAAGCTGTTCCTAGGCCTTAGAAAATAACACAGATAGCCATGGAATAATTTAATAACTGCAACACAAATGCACTTTTTCCAAGAGTAAAACAAGACTGCTGCTTTGTAATACACTGCCAGTGTTGCGTCAGTGAATAAATTCCCAGTAGATGCTTGCAACATGCCAAATATATTGGACTGTATGAAAGATTCCATTGTTCAGTGGGCATCATTATTTGCTATTACACTCACAATGTTTGCTTGTGAAACAATTTATTGGAAACTAGTATGTTTAAGAAAGAACACTTGATTTGAAATTCAGTTGATTTGGCTTATTACATTTAAGCTCTTATAATACATTGCCTCTATAAATATTTAAGTCCATTATCCTTTTCTTATCTTTTAAATAAAATGTTTTGAAGGGGGTATGGATGGCTCAGGAGATTTGGCAATGTGACTTTCACTTCTAATTCATGGGTTCACATTTGATCTAGGTCAGTATTAACTGTAAATATTTACCACCCAACCGCTATTTAGTGACTTACATGAAGTGAGTTGCTGGTCTTAATCTCATTTCTAATAGGTATCCAGGTTACAAGAAATGTCCCTCACAATTGGAACCCCTGTTCATCTCAGGAGAAAGGACAAGGGGTGGATGGGTATGGAGAGTGTACTAAATTCACTTCTAGACTGCTCAAAGTTGAGGAAGTTGAATGATGTATTGGTCCTGTCAATTATGATGTATGGATAATTAGGAGATTTCAATGTGCAGGGCTGTTGTTAAGACAAGGCTGTCGTTAAAACAACTTTAATTGACACCATAGTGAGGTGGAATGGTTTTAAGCTTTGCTAGAGTTCCTTGTCCACCCAGTGTAGCCAATGGAAGCTTTGGGAGGCTGATCCTGTCACAGAAGTCAATGAGAACTTTACCATTGACTCCAGTGGGTGCAAGATCAGGCTTTGTGCACAAAAAGAATGCAGAAGCAGGCTCCAAGAGTGAAATCCTGTCTTTGCGGCACTCAATGGCAAAACACCTACTGATGTCAGTGGAACCAGGATTTCATCCCAAATCTTTACATATTTTGACAACAACTTTCTGCTAGTGACAGTAGCATATTGCTGACTCCTCTTGTAGGTTCACAGACTGTAGAAGTAATAGTTAACTGACAGTAATAACCCATGGTGCTACTGAAGATAATTCCATATTCCCCTAAGCTATACTTAGAATAGGAAGCAACTTTGGTTTTTCTGATGCTGTAGTTGATACAAGTTGACTTTTGTTCCCTGTGTTTCAAAAGCCTACTTAATTTTTGTTCATCTTGTACCAAGAGTTTGATGCCTATGAAGCTTTTTTATTATGCCTGTAATAACTTCATTCATTTTAGAGCAATAATTATTTAATTTTATAAAGTGATGAAACTTTGTGTTTTTCTGGTTTTATATTAAGTAGAATAAATAAAAACTCAAAAGCATTTGTTATGCTGAACTGTAAAGTTAAATGTATTTTCCTTATTCGGTGGTGGCCCAACCTTGAAAAAAATGAAAAGTTTGTCATGTGGCTTCTCCCCCCCCCCCGCGCCTTCTAAATGGGTATTCTTTGAACTACAAGTGTAGTACTCAAGTGATCTCCTTTGAAGTGTAGTTTTTGTTATACATTTTGGCTGCAGTGTTATTTCAGAGGAGTCAGCCAACAGGCTTATAGGGCTTTTTGGCTTGAGTTCATAACAGTGTTCTTGGCAGCACTGCTTATTTATTTATGCATCTTTATTTTTTCTCTCTCTCACTCCCACTCCCCATCCCCACAGAACGATCACCACACAGGCCTATTCTCCAAGCTGGCCTTCCAGCAAATGCCTCCGCAGTGGTCGGGGGTGACGTGGAGTTTGTCTGTAAAGTGTACAGTGATGCTCAGCCTCATATTCAGTGGATAAAACATATAGAGAAGAATGGCAGTAAATACGGGCCAGATGGATTACCGTATCTTCAAGTTCTAAAGGTGAGGCTTTTCAGCACATTAAGCAGCTCTTTGGAGAATGGACTATATGTTGTGTGAACCCAAGAGTTTTGAGATCAGTTCTTCTGTTTTCAAACTGATTAGCTTAACAAAAACCATTGCATTTGTAAGATATGTTCTATGTTGAAATTTGCTAGTCTAAATGCTAATTGCGCTAGCTTAAGGAAAGTCTGTTGTTCTTCCATGGTTTCTTAAGTCCATCTCTAAAATAATTTATGCATGTTTTATTCAAAGAAGTGAAAAGCCACTAAAAGAACATCAATGCTATTTATTTGTAGAGAGCATCCAAAGCAAACCAAAGAGAATCTACTCTGTCTCTCACATTTCTTGAGCCTCTTCATTTCAAAGGCCCTTAGTAATGATGAGATCTGCTGCCAATGACTGTTGGCAGTGCTGGGTTCTCTGGATGTGGAGCCTGCAGAGATGTCAATTTTTCACCAACTTGATGGGGCATATGAATGGCACAAGGTTATTCTTCTTGGCAGGCATTCTAAGGAAGTTCGTTTAAGGAAATTCTCTGTTATGAAGTTTTCCAAACTGGTTGGCGATGCCAAGAATCCAACCAGTTGGCATCCAGGCTGGTCAACTATATGCCATGTTATTCCATTGAACTAGTATACCAGCTCTGGTGCTCTTCCTCTCCCCCCCCCCCCTTCTGTTAACAACTCCTCTTAGTTACTTCTAATTAAAAAACCCAAACAACAAAAACAATGCTTTGACACTGGTGTTTACACTAAATGGAAGGTATGTTCTCATGCAGTGTTGGTGGTGGGACCATAAACAGAGTAATGTCCATATTGGGCAGCAGTTACATTGTTCTCCTATGTTATTGGTCTGTTCTAGCATTCGGGGATAAATAGTTCCAATGCTGAAGTGCTGACGCTGTACAATGTGACAGAGGCGGACGCTGGAGAATATATTTGTAAGGTCTCCAATTATATAGGGGAGGCCAACCAGTCTGCCTGGCTCACTGTTACAAAAGGTAACAATGTTTTTTAAAGAAAGCTGGATGTGTGGAAGCTGAAAAAAAAATGGTGCTTTGGGAGACTGCAGGCAGCTTGTAGGATAACTCTTTGGCCTTGGTATATTTATAATCCTCCTTTGGTGATGCAACTGGTATTACGCCAGCAGCCATGGAAAAATTCTCACAATAGTCTCTGTCTGTGCTCTGTGTTTTCTGAAGTTGATCTGTCTTAACCAATTTTATTCTCTCTTGTATTTGATGTCTGTCTCTGTGTTTAGGTTTGTTGTTAATTCCGTATATTTCATCATAAAAAATACAGAGTGGTATTATATAATATTAAGGTCTAATTTTTGCTGCAGCAAATATATAAAATTTACATACGTACATCTCAAAACATAAGTTATCACAATATTTAGTCATTTGTGACCTTCTACATTACATGCACATAAATTGCATGTGATTGATTTTCCCCCATTTACTTTAATTTAGTTTCTATTTTTGTTTTAAAATTGTGTTCTCTATATGTCTGACCTACTTCCTCCTAAGAGTCAGTGCAGTGCTTTGCCCCATTGAACAGTTTGTAGGATCCAAGGGCTAAAAGTCTCTCTGAGTTAATTCTGTTGGTCAAAGTTTGGATAATCGATTATACAACAGATGACTTGTGACGTGATCAGTGTTGTCAACAAGAAACTTTCAAATATCATGGTTCAGGCATCAAAAATCATGAGATTTGTTTATGTGTGCTGAGATTTTTATATATCTACTGGGGTTCTATTTTGTTTGCCTCCTGATTTTATTAACCTTTAGGGCTTTCTAGCTTTTCTCCACAATCCTGGGCTAGTAACATAACCTGAGGGGAAAAGAAGAAGCTGAGATTCTTACATAATAGAATGATTCTAGGAGATGGGGTTTTAAGAAAAGCACATCATGAGACTAGATAATTGAAAATGGTGAGACTTGGCAGCACTATGTAACATGCCATATTTAAATACAGTGCCATGGATAAAGATTTCTTAGGGCCATATTCTGCTCAAGATAGCAAACAAGTTGTTTGTGTAGCTGAGGCTAGAATTTGCCTCTTAGGTTTCATCTCTTCAGTGTATATTTTTGTATGGCATGATTCTTTCTGGTAGCTGAGTGGTACCAGATACTGTCCTACTTTGTTTTCTCTCTGTTTTTCTTTCAATCTACTTTTATTCTTAAAAAAAGAAGAAAGAAAATGAAGTGTTGTGGGTTAATTTTTCCATGTCATTTGATTGCATGCATGTTTAGGTGGTGAGTTTAGGTCTGGTGAAGGGTGTTGATTGCTCTCTGAGGTGAGCTGGGACCTGTTGGTAAACGCCTTTTGGATGAGGGATTTGTGGATGGGGAAGGAACTTTGGATCTGCACACCACTGACTTCACAAAGTGCAAAGCCCTGTGGTTCCATAGCCCTGTCCACAAGAATTCCCACAATGTCTAGCTTTTCTATTGCTTCCCTTTTTTTTTCTAGGCTGCCGGTGTTAACACCACGGACAAAGAGATTGAGGTTCTCTATATACGGAATGTAACTTTTGAGGATGCTGGGGAGTATACATGCTTGGCGGGTAATTCTATTGGGATATCCTTTCACACTGCATGGTTGACAGTTCTGCCAGGTATACACTGCTCTCTTTCAGTGGTTTTTCCTCTTTTATTTTCTTTGTTGATTGCTGCAGAATTAGCACAGCTTCTGTCTCGGAAATGGGGCTTTTATTATCCTCAAAATTCTTAATTATTATTATTTTTAAAGAAAGTCACCTTGATAAGTCTGTGAATGTCTTACAGAACTGCACTTAGTCTGCAGCTATAAAAAATGTAAAGGACAAATTGAACTACTATCAGGCTTAATTTAAACATCTTTACGTTCGTCAAACATTCATCAGAAATTTGAAGGAAATATATTTTCTTAGCGCTTAATGAGATACTGAGAATCAACACACGGATCATCACAAACTTTTCCCATAAGAGGAAATTCAAAATTACCTTGGTAATTTTGAAACTAATTTGGCCATTATAAAGTATGTTTCATCAAAATCTCTAAGCCATTTAATATGATTGGGTTCACTTTTACCTATAACCTAAGTCTCTTGTGAGAATCATTGGGTCTAATTTTAAAGCCAGCAGAATGTATACAGAAGCAGTGTATGATATACCTTGGGAATCGGTTCTGTGCATCTTTCAACATTGCATGTTTTAAGAGAATGAATAGTTAATTTGCCTTTACTGCAAAGCATGTCCTAGAATGCGGGGATTGATGTTTTTTCTTAGGAGAAACAAACATCAATGTGCTTTATTGCCTGACAATTTTTAGCTGTCCGAAAATGTAACCTTTTAGTTTACTTTTATGCTAGTCAAACTTTCTTATGTATAACTGTTAGCTATAATGTAACTGCCTTGATGTTACCTTTGAGATAACTTAGGTCATCTGAGGTGTGCTGGGCCATTATGTACTTGAGCATTAATTAATTCTTAATCCTAAGAAAAAGATGCAGTTACCTGCATGTGTGTCTTGCATAATTGTGTAGTTATGGTTTGTGCGACACAAGTGAAATGTTCTTAATATCTACTGGCCATTATGTCTTTATTTTTAAAATGCACTGGACAAAACAGTTCCATTATATCTCACTCGCCTCTTGCCCAGTGAGCTGACATCTGCATGGTTCATTCATCACTAAGCAGTCAGACAATGCTTATGCTGAGCTTGCTTCTGCTAGCAGTGTTTGCATTTTACAAGTGACTGTTTAGCATCTTTTAACCAATTTGCTTGAATGAAATATGACGTTAACTGAAGACAAGGTACAAGAAAATGAAAACTTGGATGTGCACTGCTTGCAGAGTGACCCCTGATTGCTGTGGAATGCTGCCTTTTTGGAGGCATATTCCAGATAAAGGCTAGGTAAACATGAATTTAGAGTATTCACATATGTAACCGTCTTGAGGATAACTTCAAAATGGTTTCAATAAGAATAGCACCTACTTACAAAAAGACACACACACACCCCGCCCCTCCCCAAATAAGGACTAATCTTATTGACCTGTTACCACTAATGAGGTTAAAAAAAAAAAGTATGAAAACTATTATGTAGGTCTGACTGAAGGAGAATCATTAAAGTGTATTGAAAGCAATTCAGTCATCATGTTTGTTTATTTATTCTTTTTTAGTCTGAGGCTGGACTCTTCAAAAGAGCCTAAGGGAATTAGGCACCCAACTAAAATAGAAATTAAGTAGGAGTTGGGCAGCTAATTCCCTTCAACTCATTTAACAGCCTGAGTTAAGAAGCAAACTTCTTATAAGGGGCTCATGGATCCTGAATTCCTTGTGCACTTATTTCCCAGCGGAAATCTTGGATACGCAAGCAACACAGGCTCATGCCCAAAGTACGTTCTGTTTAGGAGTTTATAAGCATTTCTTTTAGCCCAGCTAAATGAATAAGTGTTTGTCTGTAAATGTGTGTTCAGCCGGTTAGCAAAGTTAAATACAATGGTTTTGTGAATTATTTTGACTTAAATCTGTCATTTGTTGCTATCAAAAAATTGGCTTAACTATTTATTCATCTGGAGTGAATTATGTGCCCATTTTCTCCTCCTCAAGAGCCTGGCTTAAAAGTCAGAACTGGAAAACAAACCTAGGTGTAGTTTTAATTTTTAGAACTGAATTCACAGTGAAGCAAAATGAGTTATCCCAACAACTATATATATATGTAGACACACACACACACAGTTCAAAATTGTCTTGAACCAGCTGGAGAAGGAGACCAGTGTACTGGTTATGAGATGTTCTAAACAAATTCTTTGGAGATCAACAGTATTCTGTATTTCATGAAGTCACTGCATGAAGTCCCCATGTAATTTAATGTTGTTCCAGTTACTGTACTGATACATGTTTTTGGTGTGTGCTAACTCTGTGGCATGATTATTCCTCCTCCAAACTTCCAACCTAGCTCCTGATGAAAAAAAAGAGTATCAGACATCCCCAGACTACCTGGAGATAGCCATTTACTGCATAGGGGTCTTCTTAATTGCCTGTATGGTGCTGACAGTCATCCTGTGTCGCATGAAGAATACTACCAAGAAGCCGGACTTCAGCAGCCAGCCTGCCGTGCACAAGCTGACTAAGCGCATTCCTCTGCGTAGACAGGTAACAGAAAGTAGATAAAGAGTTTAAAAAACTTTTTTCCCAACCCCCACCTCCCCCCCCAAAAAAGAGAGCAAGAGCGCCATGAAATTGATTTGTAAGATCAGAGTTCTGATGTAGATTCAAATCAGTTGTACACAAAATTGCCATAGAAGAGTTGGTTTCAGTGCCTAAAACCCTAGGAAGCCAGAATATGGAGAGCCTCATCCTAAATGTAGAGTATATGCCCAAAGGGGAGAAGAAAGCAGGGTGGGTGGTAGGGGAAGGAAAATTAAAAATGAAGCATGTTCTATATTAGCAATCCACAGGGGAAAATGCACTTGATGCAATTATGGCCTGATCCAATGCTCGTTGAAGTCAGTGGAAAATTTTCAGCTGGCTTCAGAAATGGGCATCACAAGCGATCCTCATTTAATTTTATTTATAATTTTGTTTCTAAGGTACCTATCATCATAGTAAGTGGGTACCAGAGAGAAAGAGGAAATTTTTAGGAAGCATTTCCGGAGACTGAGCAGGAAGGAATTTCAGTACATCATAACGCTAACCAAACACATAGAAACAGCTTCAGAAATACACAAGAGCATAATCAAATAGTAGGGGAGAGATTAAACAAATTCCCAAAGGCAATTTGATTAAGCTGCAGATGCATTTGGAACCTGGCCATAGGGAAAAACTAATACCAAATTTGAAGTATACATCACAATAAAAAGTCACGTGAAACATTCACTGAATCTATTAAAGCATACTTTGACTCATCATTGGCAGTAAAAGTCTCTGGAGAGGGCAATACCAGGAACTACAAACCAGTTGAGCAAGTGATAGGCTTTTTGGCTTTGTCAGAGGCCCATCACTTGCCAAACCAGCAAGATTCCCACATACTATCCTCTTTTAAAAGACTTGTTTCTTTTGAGGTTGTAGTGTAATATGTTTTGATTTTCTTGCTATAAGTCTTCAGAAGAAATGGGCCTAAGCCACAAAAATTCACTCCCAGATTTCCAATGCCTTAGGATTCAGAGGTGTCTGGATTTGGGGGTTTGCTTCGTTATAAAAAATATAATTTGCCATCAGCAAAATTTAGATTCAGATTCTGCTTTCTAATGTTCAACGGTGTTTGGATCTGGCCCATCTGTGAAATTAGTAATTTGTACAAAATTCCCATTGTTTTTGCAGCCTGTTCAGAATATTATGTAATTTGTAATAATGTGTGTTCCTCAGAAAGTTTGGTTTCTCAGTGTGGATAAGAGCAGATAGAAGTTTAGATTCTTATTGTGGGAATGAGTCTTAATTTAATAAGCTGTGCTTTTTTTTGTTTTGTTTTGTTTTTGCTGGATTTCTAGTTCTTCTGGGTTAGAAACACTGTGAGAGGAACCTTTATTGCAATATTTTAGTCTGATCTTGAATACAGCAAGTGCAGAGGTTCATAGAATTTGAATAGGGAGGAAAAATGCGCAAACTCTTTCAAACCTTAAATATGTTTGGTTTCCTCTTATGGTCAAAGATTTGTGTCAGTTCTTATTTTATTTGAATCTCTTTGCTCATCATAATCATTGTAATTCTGTTTCTAAACTTGCTTGCATTTGCATTTGATTGCGAATGAGGAGAGAGAAAGTTTGGTGTGACCCCCTCTCCCCCCCAAAGCACTGCCAGTTAAGCCTGTGGAACTTGATTGATTGATCAGAAATAGCCACAACATGTCTCTCTTCACCAGATAGATAGATATTAAAAATTCTATGCCAATTGTTCTTCACAAAGAGGGCCTTTTAAATGTAGCCCCCTTATCCAGAGAAGGAGATGTGTATCAGCTCCTACGATAAAAGACATTTATTGGACTGTGGCCTGAATGACAAGAATTGTACTAAAATGTTGTTGACAGAGAAAATGCCATAGGAATCCTCTGCGTGCCTTCACTGTCACCAGCCAGGCTTAAGGCTCATTGTAAACTCATCTTTTTCTGATGGAAAATACTTTTGGACTGGTGGTTTGTTAGGTGTCCTTTTGGTATGTGTGTGACGTCCTGTGCCAATAATTGCCCTCAGTTTAATCATTTGTCATCAGTAGTGAATTCTTCATGTGTTATACATTCTCTGCTGATGGGTCAAATTCCCAAGGGGCTGATTTGAGCATGAAACTGGCAAAGATGAGGAATTTGTTTGACTGTGAATGGCATCTTCTCTAGGTAGGAAGAGGTTTACTGCTGCGTACCGTATGGCTCGGGTTGGGAGTCTTATAACTATTATTTAGTGAATATCCACTATATTTTATCCTTCTACACATGTAAGATTTTTTCCTACCAAAATTCAGTTATTTCCACATTCCAGAGAAGCTCTGGGGTCACAATGAAGTTAATCAGAAAAAAATATTTTCCCCACCCTTTGCCCTGATCTCACTGTGTCCTGTTACCTTCTTTTTGAACAGGAACTGCCTATGAGCCCAGTGCTGTTACTTAGTTACAGAAAATCGGACCTACGCTGGTGTGTGTCTATGGCATTCTGTGTGGGAGTAACTATTCACAGGGTTGGGAGGTGAACTGCTTATGGGATTGGGTATTATGACACCAGTCAGAGAAGAGATCTCAAATAGTCACTTCATGGGGCAGAGGAACCAAAGTGAAAAGTTGAACATCAGTAAGAACTTTCACTTGTTTTGTAGAACAATTTTATGCCTTTAATAAAATAGATGACACTACTTTAGTGTTCCGGATGGTAGGGTCCCATAGCTCGTGACTTGCCAGGGTTACAAACATACTATGGATAAGCAGGAACGCTCTCATGCCTAGAAATTTTCCAAGTATTGATCACAGTAATGGATCAGAAGGAAATATTTTCAATCCGTTCTCCTTTGTGTGTTGTGAGAAGGGAAGGCATTTTACAGAGAGACATATTTGAAATACATGTAAATTAATTTGATGAGCCTATCAGCTGGTCTAGAAGTAGGCTGTTGAGTCTAAAACTATGGAGATATAGCAAATGTATTTGTAATGATAAAAAGGATAAATAGGTTAATTGATCTGTGGGAAGACTGAGTTCACCAAATGGAATAACATCATTCAGAACGATGGTATTTGATAGGATTAAAAATGAAGAGAGAGAAAGAAATAGTTAAGATTTAGGAAGTTAAGATTAAGCATAATGGAGGATAGCTGGGGAGTAGAGAAGGTCAAACATAGTACCTGTCTTTGAAAAGGGTAACAAAGAAAACCTAGAGAATTATAGACCAGTCAGCCTAACTGCAATACCTGGAAAGTCACTAGAACAAGCACTTCATAGGACAGGATTAGAATTCAAAATGAACTTGACAAATTGCGGAATTTGGTCTGAAATCAACAAGATGAAATTCAATAAAGAAAAGTGCAAAGTACTGCATTTAGGGAGGAAAGATCAAAGGCATGACTACAAAATGGGGAATAACTAGCTAGGTGGTGGTACTGCTGAAAAGGATCTGGGAGTTATAGTGGATCGCAAAGTGAATATGAGTCAGCAATGTGATGGAATTGCAAAAAAGGTGAATATCATTCTGGGGTATATTAACAGGAGTGTCATATGTAAGACATGGAGGTATTTGTCCCATTCTGCTTGACACTGGTGAAGCCTCAGCAGGAGTACTGTGTCCAGTTTGGGGCACTACCCTTTAGGAAAGATCAGGATAAATTGAAGAGAGTCCAGAGGCAAGCAATCAAAATGATAAAAGGTTTAGAAAACCTCACCTATGAGGAAAGGTTAAAAAAACTGGGCATGTTTAGACCTGAGAAAAGAAGACTCTGGGGGGACCTCACAAAAATTTTCAAATATGTGAAAGGCTGTTATAAAGAGGGTGGTGATCAATTCTTCTCCATGTCCACTGAAGGTAGTACAAGAAGTAATGGGCTTTATCTGCAGCAGGGAAGGTTTAGGTTAGATATTAAGAAAAAACTTTCTAACACTAAGGTTAGTTAAGATCTGGAATAGGCTTCCAAGGGAGGTTGTGGAATCCCCACATCCCTGGAGGTTTTTAAGACCAGGTTGGACAAATATCTGTCAGAGATGGTGAAGGTTGACTTGGTCCTGTCTCAGCACAGGGGCCTGTGCTTGACCCCTCAAGGTCTCTTCCAGCTCTACATTTCTATGATTCTATAATATTTCATGTAGTATTGATCTAGTATTGGATATGGCCCAAAATGCTTGTCTTACTATATCATCAATCATCATCATCATCACTCCCATAACCACATTGGTCATTGGGGCACCATCATTGATGAGCAATCAACCAATTGTCTCCACCCCTGACGATTGTGTGTCAGTGCTTGAGTCTCCGCAAAGTCCATTCCTGTCCATCTCTTCTTCTGTCTACCTCTTCTTCTCTTTCCCTGTATTGTCCCTTGAAGGATGATCTTGGATAGGCCAGATGATCTTGTTACATGGCCATACCACTTCAGCTTGTGCTTCTTCGTGGTCATTCGGAGGTCTTCATATGACCCAGCGCATTGGGTGATGATGATGCGGACCTCTTCATTAGTGATGTGGTCAAAGTAGGAAATGCCCAGGATTTTACGGAAGTATCTCATCTCTACTACCTATATTTTCTGTTCAAGTTCTGCCATAAGGGTCCATGTCTCACATGCATACAGAAAAATGGAGATGACTAATGCGAGCAGCAGTTTCAGTTTGGATTCCAGGGGGATGTTCTTATTCCTCCAAATTGGCTTTATCTTTGCCACTGCTGCTGCAGTTTGCGCAGTTCTTGCCCGAATTTCAGTCTTGGATCCTTCATCAGTGATGATTGCCCCCAAATAGTTGAACAGTTTCACTGTCTCCAGCTCTTGTCCACCGAGAGTGATGTGTGAGCTGATCCCATCATGTTTATTTGTCATCATCTTGGTTTTCTCTGCACTGATTTCCATGCCATATTTTGCACAGGTTTCATCAAATCATTTTACCAGGTTGGCAAGTTCATCTTCGCTGCCTGCCAGGCCATCAATGTCATCAGCTAACTGAAGATTTGAGATTGTTCACCCGCCAATGCTGACTGTGCATATGTGATCTTCTAGGGCTTCAGTCATTATACACTCCAAGTAGATGTTGAACAATGTGAGTGAAAGAAGGCAGCTTTGCTGGACTCCCAACAGTGGTGCGAAACCACTCTCCTGTTGTGCCATTGGTGAGAACTGCACTGGCTGGCCTTGGCATACAATGGTAAGAATAAGCTTACAACCAACATTGTAATCTTTATGGTTGCCCAGAGAGCTTTGTGCCATACTCTGTCAAACACCTTCTTGAAGTCAACAAAGATGTGGTAGATGTCCTGCTGGTATTTTAAGAACTTCTCACATAGAACACAAAGGTTGAAAATCTGTTCTGTGGTACTTCTTCCAGTACTTCTTCCAGCCTGTTCTTCAGCTATGATATTCTCCACTTGTGGCTTCCACCTGTTCAATATGACTTTCAGCATCGTTTTGCTGGGATGGCTAATTAAGCTTATGGTCTGGTAATTTTGACACAATTGCAGGTTGCCTTTCTTTGGCAGAGTGATGATTAGTGACTGTGTCCACATGGAGGGCCACTCATCGGTCTGCCAGATCTTGTTGCAGATCTTGTACATCTATTACTATTCCTCCTCTGAATTTCATCAATTCAGCTGGGAAGTTGTCAATACGTGTAGCCTTTCCGTTCTTGAGTGATTTCACAGCTCCGATATGGACCATTAGGTATGTGCCATGTTGATCGTCTGGATGCTTTATGTGCTCCTAATGTGTTTTCAAAAACCAGATTGTTATAGCTGACATTACAGAAAGGGCCACAATAATCTCACCAATCTGCCTGTGCGTCAGTACCCACATTAGCATTCCAATCTCCTTGTACAATCAGGATATCTTTCTTGTGTACCTTATCGATGATGTCTTGGAGCTGATTGTAAAAATCTTCAATTTGCTCATCATCATAGTCTGTTGTAGGGGCGTAGACTTGTACTACTGTGATATTAAATGGTACTGCCTATAGACGGATGGAAATAAGCCTGCTGGACAGTTGGTGGCATCCTACTACTGAATTCTTGATATCTTTATGCACAAGAAATGCTACCCAGTTGACATGTTTGTCCTCTCCACTGTAATAGAGTACATGGCCTTCTTCCGTTAGTGCCTCTCCAAAGTTCCCCTATCTGACCTTAGATATTCCTAGGAGGTGCCAGGTATATTGTTCCAGTTCATACATGAGTTCTTTCAATCTCCCTATTTGTCTCAATATCCTTACATTCCATGTGGCTACGATGATGTTATCTCTTCCATGGGTCCTTTTTGTTGGTCATTATTAACCCAGGCTGCGATCAAGCCAGTATGGACATTGTTGACTTGCTCATCATATGGTGTGTCTTGGGCAAATTTCTAACCTGGCGGAGCGCATCCCTCTCCACACAGCCCCCTTTTAGTAGCCTCTTACAACATGCAGGAGGAGCAGTGGGTCTATTCTGGCCCCAGACTTTATCTTAAAAGTATATATTATTTTGGTTTCTTTCTTTTATATCATTGGCTCTCTGCAATTAAAGTTGCCTTGCCTAGTAGTGCTGTTCAGGTTCTTCTTTCTTACTTCATTGAGCAGAAACTCTTTCTGAAAGTTGTATGACCGTTCAGTTTTTGTAAATGGCTTGAATGCTTATAACTATAGTAAGTCTCCTCACTTAATGAATTTGCTTTGTATTTTCTTAGGTACAGTCATTCAGATGGGACGTGTTATCAGGATTTCTGTCAATAGCTGATTACATTGCTCACTTACTAACTATGCATGTGACTTCAGATTAGCTTTTAGACTGAAGCCTTCAAAGAGACAGAAAATAGACATTCACTGCTAAACCCTGTATTTTCACAGTCTGTATTGCAGAACTGACAGATCTAGGCTTTAGATCTGCATAAATCATAAATGCAGGAAAACATGCCTTCATAATCAACTACTCAAAATTACATGCTCTTCCACAGCTAATTTTGTCACATTAAACTTGAATTACCATCCAAGATTTATTTATATTTTGGTACCACATACAGTATATAAATTATTTATTTTTTTCTGAACTGGTTAAATTCAGTGCATTCAACCCAAGGACAATTACTTCATTATAAAGACTCACTGAGGTAGATGCATAAGGGTAGAGTGAGTGGGAGACTCCTTGCTTCCCATTTTAAGCTTGTTCGGGCGGGCTAGCCACAGAGTCTAGGGAGTTAAGGGACTGTACAAGTTTGGTAGTGAAGTTGGTTCTAGAATGATCCTGCAAAGAGGAGAGATGGAATAAGAGCAGGGTCTATAACTGCAATTCCCTGTGTAGCATTCAGTGAACTTGCTTAAGAAGGAGTGAGGAGAATGTGTACCACACTAGCCCGTTTAAAGGCTGGCGCAGAGGATCTGTTGCATCATGCATGCTCCAGAAGGAATTGTGACTGAGTCAGCCAAAATTCTGCCTAGGGTTTTCACTACAGTGTGGTTTCTCTCCATCTCCTTAACACTGGGCTTTGCCTCAAAGGCACAGTCTAGCCTTTATATTTACACCATAAGTCTCTCAGATCATTACACAATTGAAACCAAAACCTGCTGTCCCACACTGCTGAAATGAATTCTCCATTCTGAACTTTGGGGCATATCTTAGCAAAGCAGCAAGCTCTGGGATGAGGTTGCCCATGTCCCCAGAAGCATGGGGCAGCAGTGATCTACTTAAAAAGGGATATATAATATGCAAGAAAATGTGAGTTTCCTACATACGACTCCTGAAAAATATTCAAGTAGGTTAAAACTGCTGTAATATGTCATTGAGTTTCACTTAGGTGGAATGTTCTTCACTGTTATATAGTGTGGTCCGATACTGGGTAAACAAAAACCCTTGATGTAGATTTCAAAGGCTTATTTTTGCTAGTACAGAAGGGGGAAAAGGCCATTTTTAAATAGTTGTCTAATCTCAGAGGGCCTTCTCTGACCAAGGGCCAACTCAGTCTGCCTTCCTCTTTTCTCAAGCAGGACTTTTATAGCCCTTCAGCTTCCATAACTTCTTGCGTTGTTCCAATTAATCAATCAAAATTATGTTACCTGTGAGCATGGTCTATTCCTTTCCTTATGACTAATACTGGGGGATCCTTCTGGTTGTCGTTCGTCCGTCATACCAGGCTAATGCGCTTTTATTTCATACAGCAGTTAGTCAATTACATAGTTATTGTATGAAGTAAACAGGTTCAGTTATATTGAAATGGAAATTGGCAAAAAATTCCAGCTGTTTTTCTTTAACATTTTTGCAATTTTCTGTGTTCAAAATATACTTACAGGTTTACATTTTCTTCCAAATTTAAATGTAAACCTGTTTTTAACCTGTAAAACCGCTGACTACAATCCTCTTTTAAGTTAAGAGCAAGCAAATGATCAAAGATGAAGAGACAGTTATTTGTACTAATGACATCCTATCAATGAAATAAAGTTCTGAAAAACCATTTCAGAACATTCTTTGATGTGCATGAGATATAAACTAAGTAACACACCATTTTATTCATACCTTCATGGTTCAGTGTCCATTGAAAACTGCAGTGGCTATGATGATGAAGTAAAATATCTGTCAGATCACTATAATCTTTACTCAGAGTTCTGCAAATTGGTGTTTTTAATGTGAACTGTTTTCTATTGTTAAGTTGCTACTAAATGTGAATATGATCATCACCTATGAATAATTCTACCTGCCAAGCATCAAAAGAGTAACTCTTGCTGCATTTACCAAAACTTAAATGATGCCCAAGCAAATTTGGATGGAATATTCCAAATTCCATCTTTGCTTTTAAACTACTTCTCTCAGGAACTTCTTCCCACCATGAGTTCTACCTATTTGTGGTTGTGGAAAATTCCTGGACATGTGTCTGATTTTGTGAAGTATGCTGTTCACTTACATGTCATTTCATTGCTTTGTATCACTTAAGAGCTTCTCAGCTAACACAGAAGGACAGACAGGCATTTGTAAATAATATAGGGTATGGACATAAAGGGTGAAATTCTGACACCATTAAAATCAATGAGAGTTTTGCCATAGACTTCAGTGGGGCAAGGATCTCACCCAAGGCATCTACTCCTTGTTGTGGAAGTATTAAAAAAAAAAAATTTATGTTGCACTGATAGAGTGCTAGACTCTTGACAGACAAGTATAAAGACAGAATACCTGCCCCAAAGATCTTTCAGTCTAAAATAAACAACGTATAAACAAAGTAAGGGGAACAAAGAGCAGTGTGACTGCATGATGAAGTGGGACTAGCGTCTTGTGAGTTTCACAATTTCTTTCAATTTATGTTTGGTGTTTATCATTAGTTAGCTTGATGACCTGGCATTTTGGTCATGACCGGGGATTGAACTGGAGACTTCTAGAGCTAAAAGTATCAGCCTCTACAACTTGAGCTAAAGGTCTAATTTTCCGATCTGGGAGTTGTATACAGAATTGTATCCTCTGTGAATCAAGCACATTAGCACTTCTGCTGAAAGGACTAGGATTTATAGGCCCTAGGAAGAAGTGTGCTTTAAAGAAGGAAAGGCATAGAGGATGATAGATTGGATCAGGGGGGAATTTTCAGTCATGGAAGGAGGTCTGGAAGCCAGAATGAAGGAAATTAAAGGGCTAGGTGAGGGACGAATGAAAGGAGATGAGAACAGAGAGGCAGGCAGGAGCTAGATTGTGCAGATTATTGAAGGTGAGCACAAGGAGTTTGCATTTGATGTGGAAGACCATGGGAAGCCTGTAAAAGTGATTTGAAGAGGGACTGAAGAGGGATGTCGTCAGAGTGGCAGGCAAGGTAGATGCCTTGAGAGAGAACATTTTGGGCAGATTGAAGAAGCCTGAGCTGAGAGTATGGAAAGCACAACAGGGAGGGATGAAGTGGAAAATAATAATTGCCTGGGCCAGGGTCTTGGCAGTGGAGATGTAGAGACATGGGTGGATTCTGGAGATATATGGAAACACTGACAGAATCTAGTGATAGCATCAGTGTGAGAGAAGAAGGAAAGAGGGAAATTAAGGATAACACTGAAGTTGTGAGCCTGAAGGACATATGGGATAGTGGAGTTGCCATTTTGCTCATATTGCTCTGTATATTTCTGGTTGTGCTATCAGTTCATTTTATGAAGTATATTTTTTAAAAGGCACTTGTGAAGGGAAATAGATAAGTAAAAGTAGAACTCAAATTCTAATCTTGGGTCTTCTACTGACTTGCTCTGTAGCTCTGGGCAAGTCCTTTAACCTCACTGTGCTTGTTTCTGTCTGCAAAATGGAGATAATTATTCTTAGCTCACTGCAGTTTGCGGAGACTCTTTGGTTAAAGTGCGTTCTCTGCTTAGTATAGCCGTGTAAGCAGTATTAATAATGGCCTATTCATATACCAAGTGGGCAAGGTATTTATTATTCCTTAGTGCACAGAGTCCTCTGTGCCATGTATTTATATCTTCTATAAATGGATAGTGACTTATTGATGTTGAGGAAGAGAGACTCATTTGTGTGTAAAAAGAAGACTTTAATTTGAGTTGTCAGAGTCACCTATACTCATATCCACATACCACAGATGCAGAAGTTGGAGTTGATCTATGGCAACCAGATTTCTTTTGAAGGCAAGTTTGTCAATCAGCTGTAAAATGGAATGGTTTCCTAATATGTTAATTTGTTGAAAGCAAACCACAGCACCTTTCTCCCCATTTCTAGACATAGGCAGTCCCCAGGGAGCTACATCAAGAGGCCAAATCCACCTGATGTCACATCATAGTCTTGGGGATCTTTCTATGTTGAGAGCATCATCTTGGGGAATCTTCCCATGTTGAGAACATCATTACCTCCGCCATATCCTCCACCCACCTTAGAACTCTATTCCTGGGCACTAAGCAACTTAGCGAGCTTTGGCACTGTAACTATATTGGGGTTTAATATAGGTGGGAACCAAAGTGCAGTAGCCTGGTGTCACAGAGGCAGCAAGGATGTTATGTGTTTTTCATTGGCATTCGCAGGAGAATGTTTTTCTCTCTCTGGATGAATCAGAATGGTTGGGAGCTGCTTTATTTATAATTATTTTTCATTTAATTGTGTTTGCTGAATATCTGGAACAAATGTGAAATATGTGGCCTGCTAATACTGTACACCTGCCACATGGCATTCAGCCGCATGTGGGCCGTGGGCTAACGATTGATCACAAGACTCCTGGTCCCTACTGTGATAAAGATCAGGTGTGTTAGTCATACTGATGTGTTCAATCTCTGGCTTGGGATGGGAGCAAGTCATGCCACCCTTCGAGGACCTCCTGCCAGCTGATTGTGAGGATTGGTATTGATGGCAGCATTGAAAGAGAACCTCCATCCAACCCTACCAACAAGATACTGGGTTTCCAGAAAGAACGCCAATACCTGGAGAAAAAAGGTGGACTCAAAACTAAAGACAGAGACAGGGTGGCAACGACACTAGAGATGCCTGAGACATGAGGAGGTCTGGGGGAGAAAAAACACTATTTTGTTTTTAAATTATCTTGCAACAATGAGATTGAATAACAGTGGGATGCATGCAAGGGAAATGCCATATGTAAGGTGGCATCTTCTCTTTATTTTTTGCAGAAACTATTTTTATCCCACAAATGTAATTTGTAACATTGCTGGTGTCATTTTTGCTTAGCGGTTAGCACTAAGGGCCTCTAACATTATACTGTGAATTCCTGAATGTCTGTTCTGGGTGTCTATGCACAAACTGAGGAGCTGTGAATCTAGCCGTACAGCTGGGGAGAGGGGAGAACTAAAACCTGTTTTCATGGGGGAAAAAAAATCAAAATGCCAAAGTTCCTTTAATTTTGCTGTGTTTGACATTGAGTCATTTTTCATTCCCCCCCCCCTGCAAAATTGTAATGAATTATTTTCAATATTTTTTAATCAAAAATGTTATCAATATGCTTATTGACATTTTTCATTGTCCAAAAACTTGTTTTTAGTAAACCAAAAATGTTGATATCCTTTTTGATATTTTTGATGGTAATTTAGGGAAAAAACAAACAAACAAACAAACAAAAAAAAGCCTTAACAATAAAAGACATTACATTGTCCCTTGTCCCCCCCCAAATGAAACATTTAAACGACGCTGACAAGTTGGTTTTTGTAAAAAGGCCCACTGAAATCAATGGCAGTAATTCTGTTGACTTCAGTGAGGTCAGAAATTCACCCCTCTTTTGGTTTTGTTTGTTTGGAAGGGGATTGGTATTTTTTAACTTCACATTTTTTTTTTATTTTTTATGTTGTTGCATGCAGCCCTACGCTATCTTATGTGGGAAGTGTTATAAATATAATTATTACTTTAATCAGTTGGGGTATGGCTCTGAATCTGTCCTCACAATAGGATTTCTCTGTATACCATTGAGCTCCCAAACTACACTTGCTTAGTGATCCCAGTTGAGCACAAAGTAAATAGAAATTCTTAGAAAATAAAAATATATTCAGGTGTATATAGGGTAAAAATAATAAAAAGGACAACTAAAATGAATGTCAATGTTTCAATAATTCATCATCTTAGAAATGGAAGAGGAAAAATGATGCCAACTAAATTAATAGTGAATGTGTTTAAACACTTAGCACTGTCCAGTTTTCTGCTTGTACAACTGACTCATTCTTATTGGCAATTGAATTAGAGTCAGTGCTTTATTTAGAAGGGAAGATAAACATGTCCAAATGAAGTGTGTGGTTTCATCCACTCTTCATTTTCTTTGGTTATAATGTATTGCCATTGTCTAATAGTTGGGCCAATATTACATCTCCTCCTTTTGCATCTTGTATTCCAATAACAGGTGTCTGCAGATTCTAGCTCCTCCATGAACTCCAACACACCTCTGGTGAGGATAACCACTCGTCTCTCATCAAATGCTGATGCCCCAATGCTGGCAGGTGTCTCAGAGTATGAACTGCCAGAGGATCCAAAATGGGAGTTCTCCAGAGATAAGTAAGTAGACTATTTCCATTAACACCACTTACAGACATCTGAAAATCACAACATGGTACTTTGAAGAGGTTTTCTTTCCAAATCTCTTCAAGGATTACTTTAGCTGTATATATTTTGCCTAATATGGTTAAATGAAAATCCCAAATATCTGAACTCTTGCTAAATGTCAGATTCACTTCTGTTTTATGAATCCAATATTTATAGTTCTGATTTATTCTGAAGTTTTCAGATGTCCCTCAGAGACATTTAGGTAACGGTAGTCCACTCTGTAGAAAACTTTCGCAGATCCATATAACTGACTTGTTAGTAGCAAAGGAGTAAATTTTAATTGTGAGTTAGCAGTGAGCCAAGAGTTTATACAATCTGGATCAGTAATAGATAATATCTCGTTAGCAGTTGTTAAAGCTAATGGGCAATCAGACCCCTGGGATTCCTTTCCATTAAACCATGTCTCTTAATCAATGTGGGTAATTAATAAATAGAAAATGTAGTACAACGCTAATAGAGATGATAATCAGTTTTGGCCTATTTGGAACTTTTTCTTTTTTTGAATAAAGCTATTCTGGAAAATCTATTCTTAGCAAAGTAATAAAGCTGAGTATCTGCAAGATCAGCTAGAGCATAGTCTTTACCATAAATATCATCCAGGGTTTAATCTGTATGGGTGAGAGCTATGAAATATTAACATAGGTAAAACCAAAAACGTAGAGTAAATTTAGTATTAATTAAAAAAAATCATTAGGTTGGTTTGAGAAAACTTGTTTTTACCATGAACAGTTTCCTTTGTAAGATCAGACTAATAACTGTTGGCTAGAGGAGTTGTAATCATGTATGTTTTGAGAACAGTTATGGAAATTATTTGAATTATGTAGTCGAAACCTGGTGCAATACACTGTAATTGCCACCTGCAATGTTCTGGTCAACAGTGGGGGTCTGTATGAATAATTTTGTCAGCCCTCACCCTGGGGGGATTCCCTGAATGCGGAACATTTTAGAGTGCTAAACATTTAAAAACCGTTTTCAGCACAAATATAGGTGGAGCTGGTTTGCAATGAAAGGAGGCTATTTAGAGGCATTTTATGAGGTTGTGGGGCAGCTGGCACACAATGACAGGATTGTTATGCTGGTGCTAGCCGTGCAATAACACATAAATTAACCATTTTCCAATGCAAATGTTTGTTCTCTGCCAAGACCCTAAATTCAATTATAGTTCTGGATAAAACGCAGAATGACCTCAGCATAGCATACCCTGCCCTTCAGTCTTTGTACCTTTTCAAGCTAGTGTGCACACTAAAAACAGATCCAAAGCATGTTGATACATTTTCACTAGTATTACGGTTCAATTAAAGAACAATATTTAAAGAAAGTCCATCAAATTGTCCCAGCTGGAAATATCTTTCTATTGTTTTCCAAGGAAATAGAAGAGATTTTTAAATCATTTAGCACTAATCTATTCCTGTTCACCCCTGTGCTAACCCCCCCTTTTACTTCAGTGGTAACAGATAGAAAGCAATGCTGGGTGCTTTTTTCTGAACATCCCATCCTGTATACCTATTCTTATGAAAAAGATGTTACTTCCAAAAGTGGACCCACACAACTTGAATAGCAGTTTTTATAGCCCTGTATGTCGAGGGCCATATTTGGATCAGACATGCCAAACCCGTGAGAAAAATGCAGAAATTCGGCTTGTTTTTGGCTTAATTGGCTTGTAAGTTGCTTGTTGGCTAGTTTTTGGCTTGTTGCTTGTTGTAGTTTGTTGCTTCTTCTTCTTTTTTTTTTTTGATTGGCTCCCGGCAAGGGGGGGAAGAGAGTCAGGGTGCACAGCGGTCCCACCACAGTCCCAGACTGCACGCCGGGGGGATCTAGTCACATAGAGTGTTGGAGTTCTTAGGGATTGGTTTGTTTTGGCCTTGTTTTGAAAAGGGATTAGCTTGACTTTTGGCTTATTGTGAAAGTCGGGGTGCTTATTTACCACGTGAAAGTTGGCAACTGTGATTTGGATCCCATTATTCACACCGAATAGCAGCAGCAAACGCCACAAGTCGTTTCATTGATGCCAGTGGGGCTACTTGTGGAATAAAATACTGCTCCATGTGAGTAAAGGGAGCAGAACATGGCCCTGAAGCATTGATTTTGTAGTTCTGTAACTTTGGGTAAACACTGATATTGGCACCGAACTCTCTCAAATCTCATAGTTTTGCAATCTTTGTTTTTATTTATTTATGTATTTATTTATTCCTCCCCCCAAAAAAATTTGAGAATGACATTTCTCTGTTACAGTTTAGTGAGTACCGCCTCCCGGGTGTCCTACCCACATTGCATTTTACACATGCTGGTGGCCTGGGTACTGAATGTTCTTGTTAAAATCTTTTATGGTGAAAGTATTATGATCAAACTTTACTTTCCCCAGCCCCTGCCCCAGCCCCCTGGCTGGAGACAGGGGTTGGGAGCCTCTCTCTCATATGACATCTGGGGCAGGAGAGAGCATACAGCATGGAAATTGTCCCCACAGAGACCATACTGGGACACAGCCCCTAGTGAGAGGGGCTGAAGGAATGGGAACAGGCATCCTACTGCTGAGGATGGAGAAGGGGAGCACTTTGGGAAGAGGAGGTGCTGCTCCTGAGAGCACTTACACCAGTAACTGGCCAGCCAAGGACAGAGGCTGCCTCTGTGTAAGTGGTACCAGCACTCACAAGGGAAGAGCAGAGCCAGGGAGAGCCATCAGCACTGGCAGCTCCCGGCAGTTGTCCAAGGCTTGGAGGCATTTGGAGAGAAGCTTTCTGTATGCTCTCACAGCTGCTTTACAGAAGCAGCTCCTCCCAACCCCCACTCCCTATGGACTAGCTGCTTGGTCGTCACTGGCAGTTTCCCCTTTCCATACCCTCTTGCCTGTGTCTTCCTTCCCTTTTCCCATAAGCAGAAAGTTGTCTGGCCACCTCATTGCCCCCAACCTTGGACCCTTTAGTGGGAGAAATGGGGGTTGGGACCCAGTATGCCTGTCTCTGTGCTGCCTACTCCGTTCAGCTCCAGATGTCATGAGAGAGAAACTTGCTGCCCCTACCTTGAAACAGGAAGTGGAAAGAGAAAACTGATCTAAAATTAAACTGTTTAGAAGTCATTTTAATGTCTCTATTGCCTACAGACTGTGGGTTTATACCAGATGAGCCACTGATATTTAAAAGATCCCAAAGGTGTTGATACCACCCTTTAACACAAGAATCATTCCAACTCCAAGCTAACAAGTAGAGTTGAAACCAAACACAGAGCCACACACACAAATAAACTCTTTTCTCATCACCCTGCACTCTGGCTGGAAAAGAAGAAAATGACCATATTACAGTGATGTGAAAAGTTTAGCCGCTGTTGGCCAATCTGAAACACTGCATTTTAGTTGAGCAATTTTTAAGGACTACAGCTTGCGAGCCCTGCAAATCTGACCAGCTAGCCATCATATATAGTGTTTGTTATTCTACATAAAGGAAGATTTCAAAAATTGGTTTAGTAACTGTTCTGGCAGTATTGGATGCTCACTGTGGTGTCACTAAAAAAAACATGCTACAGTGTGCATGAAACCTGGTATGCACCAGGAGTCTCATTTGTTCTTTATGATAAATGATTCATGCTATAGCAAGTTGTTGCAAGCTTTTTATATCTTGCTCTGGAATTTCACTGGCTATATCCCTTCACCAGATGCTGTGTGCTAATCCTCTATTTACACCTCTAGGCTGACATTGGGTAAACCCCTTGGAGAAGGTTGCTTTGGGCAAGTTGTCATGGCAGAAGCAGTGGGAATCGACAAAGACAAACCAAAAGAGGCAGTTACTGTGGCAGTGAAGATGCTGAAAGGTAAAGGGGTGGGGGGGGAGATGAGATGGTAATTTTTATCAAGAAAGTTCTTTTGTGGCATCTGAACTCTATCATTATATGGGATCAGAGTTCACATAGTTGACCTCAGCCTTCAGCAGCTTTCAGTATAAATCAGTGCCTTTGACAGCCTATTTATCTTCAGCAATGTGTATTTACAAGCAAATCGAAGTCTTGTTAGAACTGTTCAGTTTTCTTGTCTGTTGGTTTCATTCACAGGAGAGACAAAATATATTTAGATATACCCATGATTTTCCATTTCCAGGTAGACAGGTACATGTTTGTTATAAACTTAGCTATAAGATTAGCTCTCAGAAAAGATGCAACAATTAATTGCTTGAGAGTCCAGTGCAGGTTTTGCAGCGTCTTGGCAATCCGTATTTTTTGCTTTTTCCTCTAAACAGAATGTTATTGAAGGGGACAGGGAAGGGGGCAGCTGTCCAGCCTGTTTCAAGAGACTGAGACCACTGCTTATCAGGTCACATGACTTTGTCCTAGAAGCTCACATTTATTCCTAAAGCAGTGTCCTTTAGATGATGTCACGTGATCTGACAAATGGCTAACAACCCAAGTTAAGCTGGCACACCAGAAAACGTTAGATGAACTTGTTTTCTCTTGTGCAGATGATGCTACAGAAAAAGACTTATCTGACCTGGTGTCAGAGATGGAGATGATGAAAATGATTGGGAAGCACAAAAATATCATCAATCTTCTTGGAGCCTGTACACAGGATGGTGAGTACAAAGCAGAAAGCTAGCCAGTGCTTTCATTCAAACTGGTCTTGAAGTGTCTCATTTATCATAATTTTTCAATAGTTTTAAAGGAAACAGTCATACTGTGATGGGATTTGCAGATATTTCTTTAGCTTAGCAGCAATATTTTAACTTCCATATCTGATTATAAACAGGCTTTGCAGCTGTAATGTTAAGAGGGGATACCGTATAGTGTGAAACCTCTGTAACTTAGCTCTGCTATAGGGAAAAGTGTTTTTTGTTTTTTTTACAGCAGTTTTACACACTTTATTCTAGGTTTCAGAGTAGCAGCCGTGTTAGTCTGTATCTGCAGAAAGAAAAGGAGGACTTGTGGCACCTTAGAGACTAACAAATGTATTTGAGAATAAGCTTTCGTGAACTACAGCTCACTTCATCGGATGCATTCTGATCTAGCTGTAGCTCACGAAAGCTTCTGCTCAAATAAATTTGTTAGTCTCTAAGGTGCCACAAGTTCTCCTTTTCTTTTTACACTTTATTCTGACACTTTCAGTCCTGTTTTAGTGAAACTTTTAGTGTGTCATTTGGAAGGGATCACTTTACTTTGTAAATGTTTTACCACTTTGTTATTACAAGCTAATTAAGAGGTATAAGGAGTCCAGAACTGTGTAAAGGTGACAGGAAAACTAACTTTTTTTTTTTTAAAGTGGTGTAATCTTTTGGGGGTTTCATGCAATGTTTGTTCTGCAAATGTATAAAGTGCAGGAGAGAGCATGGTCTGAAAGGAATAAACTCAAGGTTGGGATTTAGGAACTCTGGAGCGCTAATGCTGTCTCTGCCACTGACTTGTGGTGTGGCCGTGGGCAAATCACCTCACAATGTTTCTGCCTCTTTTTCCCTATCTTTAAAATGGTACTTGCCAATTTTGCAGGGGTGCTGTGAAGCTTAGTTAGTGAATGTATGTGTGTACAGTGCTGTGAAGATGGAAAGCACTATATAAGTTTCTGTTAAAAATCATTTTACCCTTTGTCCCTGTTTCAACTCTCATGCTGTCTATTCTGTTTATCTAAAGGGCCGTTGTATGTGATAGTTGAATATGCTTCTAAAGGGAATCTGCGGGAGTATCTGCGAGCACGGCGACCCCCTGGAATGGAATATTCATTTGATATCAACAGGGTACCAGAAGAGCAGATGACATTCAAAGACTTAGTATCATGCACATACCAACTGGCAAGGGGCATGGAGTACTTGGCTTCACAGAAAGTAGGTAGAGATTGGCAAATGCTGCACAAATCTTTCTGGGAATATTTGTCTGATGCTTTAAACTAATTCACTTCAGTTTTAGTCTGACCCCTTTTGTGTTAACTAGAGAATGTATTTACCAGCAGAAATGTTAATGGAGGCCTTGTTCCAGGAGGTTCACATGATTTCATTTTAATGTCTCACACATTCAGCAATTATTTTTCTTTTTTTCTTTTTCAGTGCATTCATCGAGATTTAGCAGCAAGAAATGTTTTGGTAACTGAAAATAATGTGATGAAAATAGCAGACTTTGGTTTGGCCAGAGACATCAATAATATAGATTATTATAAAAAGACTACTAATGTAAGTGGATTGCAGTCTTATCTCTGGAACCAGTATTTCTTTCAGTGGGTCATTTAAAGTAGTGTGATTATAATACTAATGGACTTCTTGTACACCAGCCTAACTTTTAATCACTGAAAATAAAATAGTAATCAAAGGCATAAGCATCTCTAATCACTTTTACTAAGCGATGAATGTTATCTGTTTACACAACCTGAGAGAATATATATTACATGATTAATTATGATTAATTATTAATTATGAATGATAACATTCAGTATTGCTTTTCATAGGGCCTGATCCAAAGTCCACGGAATCAATGGAAAGATTCCCATTGTCCTCAATGGGCTTTAGATCAGATCCCAGGGTCTTTGAAAACATTTAGTAAACAGTAAAATGTTTCCTTTTATGGTACCCAAATAATGTACATTATTGTAGATATTTCTGGTTATACTTGTATTGTATTCAGGTTTGTAAACACTTTACTGTGGTGGTAAGTGGGATTGGAGTCAGGAGAATGGGTTTCATTGACCACTCTACTACAGATCTGCGATATGATCTTGAGCGAGGCAGTTAGGTCAAAAAAGTGGTCACTGATTTGGGATACCTAATTTGAGATACCTTTTGCCTAGTTTTCAGAGGCCCTGAGCAACCCCAATTCCATTTGAAGTCAATGGAAGCTATGCAAAGTGCTTTGAGATCCACTGATTCAAGTTGCTATATTAGTGCAAAATATTAATAGAATATATTACATTAAATGGTTAATTCATAAAAATAAGTTTCTAAGCTACCATCCATTGCACTTTTAAGGGTGAAACTGGGCTTTGTGTGGGCAACTCCATGGTCTTTGTCATGGAGGGAATAGAATCCACCATCAATCTTGGGGCAAGACATAGCCCCTCTGCAGACTCGTCATTGGAAATGTCATAGAGTCATAGAATATCAGGGTTGGAAGGGACCTCAGGAGGTCATCTAGTCCAACCCCCTATTCAAAGCAGGGCCAATCCCCAGTTTTTGCCCCGATCTCTAAATGGCCCCCTCAAGGATTGAACTCACAACCCTGGGTTTAGCAGGCCAATGCTCAAACCACTGAGCTATCCCTCCAGTTTCTAGTGCTCTGCAGCTCTCCTGTGCCCACCATGCTTGGGTTTGGCCCACGGGAGCAGGATAAATGTGAATCCAGTAGCCCTAACCTCACCCGCCAACTAGTCCCTCTGTGCTGGTCTACTGGTTAAAGAGTTGCTGAAATTCATCTGTTTGCAGAGTGTCCTAGGCGTCAGGCCCTCCCATATGAGGCTACTGACTCTCTCCATCTCTTCCTCCCACTGATAGGCAATGTGGGGGATACGTGGCATGTAAGGGTTCTTTCTGTGGATCCTTAGATCATTTTGTCTTAGCTAATTTTGTCTGAAAAGTTTACATCTATTTATTTGAGCCCGGGGTCTGGAGAATATCAGTCTTTGTTATCTCTGAGAACACCATGTCATTAATCCTTGCTTTTTTATATTACAGTATCGAATATTTTAGAAATCCTATTGCTGAATTTGCCTTGTGAATAACTACAATTTTAATTCAGTGTTACTTATTTCTCACCCACCTCCCCGTCATGTTTCCAGGGCCGGCTGCCGGTAAAGTGGATGGCTCCAGAAGCCCTGTTTGACAGAGTGTACACACATCAAAGTGATGTGTAAGTAACTTTATTTTTTTTAGCCTTTTATTTTATTTTATTGTATTTTATTTTAGTTACAGTTTGGGGAATCTTTATATCTTTTCCTGTTTTCCTTAAATCTTAACTGCTTGCTTTCTCTGTTTCACACATTAATAGAAGGAGCAGGCATCGCCCTTAGAAAGTGAGGATTTTATGGTAGACTGCTAACCAATGCTCTGTTACTAATCTGCCTGGCTTCAAAGCACATGAAAGGTGGAGAATGCTAACCTCCTTCTGTCAGTGCGGAAGTTTTCCCCCCTTGAACTTACTTACGGATGTGCAGCTACAAAGCATGTATCTAATTTGCTTGGCTTTGGTAATATTCTGAACTTCCTTCTATTTTTTTTTTTTAAAGGAAATAATCCTGAAATTTTCACTTGTTAAAATTTGTGATAAAAATGGTTTGGATTTAGGTAAAACATACAGTGGGCTTACTTGAAAAGTTCATTCTGCTTTTAGAGTTATTACTGCTTCCAGAAGCATTCCCTATTTTAAGTAGGGGGAATAATTGGAATCAATAATACCTCTAAAACTGGAACAGACTTTTTAAGTTTCCCCACTGTATCTAGCTGACATAACCTTATGGGGTTTGCTCTACTTTCTAGGAAAGTTTTCTAGGATAATCTTAGCACTCCTTATAATTCTGGGATTACAATTTGAAACAAAATAAACTCTTTTATGGTGTAAATATTTACTGTTTTCCAGTGTCTTTGTTTCCTATACTTTGGTTTGATTTAAGCAGAAGGACTCTCTTTTTCTCTCACTTTGGGTCTCAGAATCACAGCGCTAATTGACACTACTCATAACAATTTAAATATTGCTTTTGTTGCATAGTCTTTATACAGTGCTGATGGAAATTGCACATTTCTTTATTTTTATATGAAGAGCTATTAACCCCAAAGGGCTTGATGCTGCACAGCACAGACATGAGAAATTGAATGTATAAACACAAAGTTTAAAAAAAAAAAAAAAGACGACGACGACAGGACGGGAGGAGTTTGATCCTGCACTAATCAGAGCACTTGCATCTGTATATAACCTCTACTTGCATTTACACAGAAGTGTAACATCCGTATGCACCATATGAGGAACTGAAGGATTAAGACCAAGATTTGCAAACATAGCTGGTGATTTTTGGGTGCTTTAACTTTTGTGGCATCTGATCCGCAGAAAGTGCTGAGTACCCACCCTGTGAAAACTGGGCCACCTTTAAGGGGTGTCAGGCTGGGCTCCCAAAATCGCTAGTCAATTTTGAATATCCTAGTCAATGTGTAGTCTTTTAAAAAATGTTAATAATGTATGATGTACATTTGGTTTTCATGCAATGTTTTCATTATTTGTAGACAACGCTGTTAACAAAAGTTAGTGGTAGCTGATTTAATTTGTTTGAGAGAGACTTTATATTTAAAATTGAATTAAATTTTAGCAACTTTTTTGAGCAAACTTGCAATAAAAGTTGCCATATGTCTACATATAGTCTTTGCCTTGACAAATATATTTATCTGTCTATATTTTTAGTAGTTTTCAAGTTTGCCAAGGTTCTGGGACCCTAAAAGCCCAGCTCCATAGCTCCTCGGGGTTTCCTGCCTGGTTTCCTACAAAGATTGGCCAAAACTGACACATTCCTGTGGAACATTTTTGTTTTTAATGAATTGGCATTTTCTGAAAGAGAAACGTTCTATCATAACATTTCCAGCCCGCTCTACCATATAGGTATTCTATAAATAATTATACTGTTAATTACAATTTCAGTTTTATTTACAATAGCCCTGGAAACTGACAACTTGGGAGTTTGGAGAACATCGAACGGAGGCCTCAATTCAGGGAAACATTTAAGAATGTGCTTAAGACAATCCCTATTCAGCAAAGTCCTTATGCACCCGATTAACTCTAAACATGTGCTTACGTCCCATTGAAATCAGCAGATGCATAAAGTGGCAAATGCATAAAGTTAATTTCATGCTTAGCTATTTTTCTGAATAAGGATGGACTGCTGAGTTGTGGCCAAATTTAGGACCAGATTCTGCCATTGTTTCTCATACTGAGTAGTTCCTTATTTGATTAATCATCTCAGTGAAATGGGAAGTATTCAAGGAGTCAGATTCTACGTAATAAGGCTGGTAGAATCTGACCCTTAAACACAGAACTGCTGCAGAAAATAACAAGGAATCACTGTTCTCTGTCTCTTTCAGGGATATGCCTTTGCTTTTATAGGTAAGATTAATTTAATTATGCACTGTTCCCTTTTATTCTGTAGTTGGTCATTTGGTGTGTTGATGTGGGAGATCTTCACTTTGGGAGGATCACCCTATCCAGGAATTCCAGTGGAGGAACTTTTTAAGCTGCTTAAAGAAGGGCACAGAATGGATAAGCCTGCCAACTGCACCAATGAACTGTAAGGACCATTATTTACTGAAGTAATACAACACTAGCATGGTCACACAGCTAATACTGATTTGAATCCCATGCAGAATCCAGCATTTTCTAAGCTGCTTGACTCTATAAACGGGAGCATTGCGTATAAAAAAGAAATGGTTGAAACATGTTTCCAGGAAATGTGTGATACAGGATAGACATTTGCTCACTTAACTTTGGTACTGTTAAAAAACAATTAAAAAAAAAAATCTCAACAAGTCAATCTTTGGTATATTTGTTATTACACTCAGTCCTAGCGTATTAAAATCTATTGGCAAATCATTATCTGCTTTTGGTAACAGGTATGAATATGACCCCTGACTGTCTTTGCTACACATTACCCCCTGTTTTGTTCTTTCCACCCTCAAGGTCCTTTATAGTATCCATCATTCCTCCCGCCAAAGAGGAGGAGGTGCAAGAGTGAGTCTGTACCACTTATTAATCACCCAGCAGGATAGAACGCTACAAGCCACTTTTCCTGTTGTCAAGAGCTCAGTGGGCCACTAGGAGGTACACCTAGGAAGCCAGAGGCTTGTGGGAGTCCACAGCACAGACACAAGGTCACCCCGTGGCCTCTCAAAATATTCTGAAATTCTGAAAGATATCAGAATGCAAGTTAATGGTACATCCCTGCACATAGCACTTTAGCTCCTGAGTCATAGGCAAAGCCAAGCATAAAATTAACTAGTTCTGGTTGTGTTTTTGAGTATCTGCAGAATGCTGTACAAATGCCCTATATCTGTTAGGGTGCAGTACAAAGTGCAGAGCCGTTTGTAAAGTATAAAGTTCTATAATAATTTAACATGATTGGTCCAGTCTGGATATGAAATAGACCAGATTTTCAGAAGGGCTGAGCACCTGCAATTTCATTGGCTTCAACTGGCGATGTGGGTGCTCCTCACCTGTGAAAGTGGGGCCGTATATGTCAAATGAATTGTCATGCTTATAGCCAAAATCCATACTTGTCATGGCAAATGTCATGCCCTGCTTGCATGCCGTTTTGTTGAAACTAGTTGATTTGACCTCAAGCTATATCCCGGGTAATGCCCAAAGTTAGGACATAAAAGGCATTAAATCAGAGGTCCTCAAACTGTGGGGCGTCCCCCCAGGGGGACATGGAGGAACATGCGGGGGGAGTGGCTGGGGCCCGGGCCAACCCCCACAGGAGGGGAAGCACCACCTGGCTCCGCTCCTGGCACTGGCTGCTGGCCCAGGGCCCCCCGCCTGCTGACCCCAGCTGCTGACCCTGCTCCTGGAACTCCGCTCCCAGCCCCCTTACCGTGTCCGAGTCTCCCCCACCCCCAGAACCGTGGCCTCACTCCTGGCCCCAGCTCAGGAAGGGGGGGGGGCATGGACGGGGTAAGGGGGGGGCGCAAGGTAAAAAGTTGGGGGACCACTGCATTAAATTATACTTCTAGTAGAGGAGAGCAATAATTACAATTCACAGAGGCTAAATTCCCTAATTCAGCATAGTACTTAACCATGCGCTCAACTTTAAGCATGTGATTTAGTTCCATTGAAACTGATGGAACTTAAGTGCTTCCCTGAATCTGGGCCTAAATGCTGCGATCTAGATGCTGGGTTTTCACAGTTATTTGCAGTGGTATAAAACTAGAAATGCAAGCTCATTGCTAAGCCCTAATTTAACAGAAGTGAAGTATTGTACAATGACCACATTAGGGTCCATGGGCTCCTAGGTGCTGCAGTAATACAAATAATAATAATTGTGAATTAAATGGACAGGCCACAAGGATAAATATGGTTAATTAACCCAGTGAAATGCATATTTATACAGCTATATGATGATGAGAGATTGCTGGCATGCAGTGCCTTCCCAGAGACCAACTTTTAAGCAGTTGGTAGAAGACTTGGATCGAATTCTCACTCTCACAACTAATGAGGTAAGTAAAGTATATTCACTTTTTAACCAGCAGATCAGAACATAAAGTTTACAAGATAAATGTAATTTATTAAAATATGAAACTGCTCTATTTCTATTATAATTCTATTTATCAGTTTTCCACTGGGATCTCACATAGATAAACTATATGGCTTAATGAATCATGTTTTTTCTTCTAGAGGTTTTGATTTATGTAACAAAACAAACACACGTATGCACGCGCACACACACACAATAAAGCGTTTTCCCTTGTCCCTCTGCATATCTCATAATAGTTTCAGCATATCATCCAGGAAAAATGTGTGTATGGGGGGGGAGATTTATGTTTCAACATTACAATTTGGTGTGAGGGACAGACCTAGAGTTTTATATTCTGAATTTATCAACTTAGTTTGATTCTCACTTATAGTAATTAAGTCAGAATAAGCAGCCAAAGTAAATGGCAGATTTCAATTGATCTGTCTAGGCGTTAATTTGCTTCATTGAAATAGCTCTGCTGGGGGTACAAGAACCCAGAGGGGAATATGGAGAAACCATGCAATTCTACAAGGGCAACATCTAGTACCATTCCAGCTGGAAATATACATGACGCTATTTTATTCTTAGAACCTTATTTTCAGAGGTCTGAAAATCTATTAGTTGTAGCAAGCAATGCATTAAGATATACAGATAGGGATCATTTCAGTTCTCTTACCACTAACTCACAGCTACCAGAAAGTTTGGTGCTTTGGTTTGGATAAATGCTGCATCCCTAAGAGGAAGAGAGAGGGCTTAAAACTGTCTTTGCACACTCCTGATTCTATGCTGCTCTAGGGGCCCGGAGCTTACAGCGGCCTATTTGTTACTGCAGACTGCCTAGCTAACCTATGGGCAGCCGTGCTGCCCATAATCTCCACAATGCTGTGGCCATGTCCCTCTTCCCACCCTCCCCTGCACACCACCTGCACTGGGGCTTGCCAAGGGGTCTTTGGGAGCAATCTTATCACTGTATTCCATAAGGCCAGCTCCAGTAATCCGCCTCAAGCTTGATATGAGGCTTTTAGGCCCCATTACACCACTTTGGCTCTTCCATGTGATATAAAGGGGCTGGAGTGGGGGTGAGGATCTCAGCCAGATGATTAACTGAATTATGTGAAACTCTTGAATCTGCGAAACTGTGTTAGAAATCTCCTGAGAATGCTCTCTCTCCCTCTCTCATATTCTGGTACTTCCTGCTTCCATTTGTGTCAGAAATTTCCAGACCATTCTGGTGCCCTGGAGCTGTTTCCCTAACCTACATGTGTATCCTGTCTTCAAACAGTTACAAAGGCCAGCTTTAAAAAAATTGCTTGTGAAATATGAAGTTATGTTAGATCAAAACTGCAGTCTAGGAACCATTTTGTTGCCTGCTATGTGGGTGTTTGTTTTAAAACCTCCATTATTGCCCTCATTTTAAAGCTATGACCATAAAGTCCTGACACTTTAAGATTTTGAAGAATCATTTAAATCAAATAATTAAATGAAATATAAAATACTGACTGATAAGATTTGTCTCGTCAGCATGATCATAACTTGTGGTTTAGCAAATGAAGAGATAGCATTAAATGAATACAGCTGCCCTTCAGAAGTTGAAAGAGAAGGAACATTTCAAGGGAAAAAATAACTTTATTCTCCTGCCAAAATTGCCGTTTCTAACAAAAGTTGCTTAACTCGAACCTTGGATTAAACTGAAATTATTTCCTTTTTGTTATACTGGTCTGGTCATGGCTACTCTAGGTCAGTAGTTGTGAATCTTTCCAGACTACTGTACCCCTTTCAGGAGCGTGATTTGTCTTGCGTACCCCCAAGTTTCACCTCACTTAAAAACTACTTGCTTACAAAATCAGACATAAAAATACAAAAATGTCACAGCACACTATTACTGAAAAATTGCTGGCTTTCTTGTTTTGTCTGTATGAAATTTTAGTTTGTACTGACTTCACTTGTGCTTTTTATGTAGCCTGTTGTAAAACTAGGCAAATATCTAGATGAGTTGATGTACCCCTGGAAGACTTCTGCATACCCCCAACGGTACACAGAACCATGGCTCTAGGAGGCAACAACAAAGAAAGAAAATCGCAGAATATTTAGTGTAGAGAACCCAAATCCAGTGAATATGGTTTTGTTATTTTTCATTTCGGTTCTCATAAGCATGCAAGTGTAGTACATGTCTAAATCTAAATTTAAAACCAGATAGTCAAACTGACCAAAGGAATATAAAAATGGAAGTATCTTTTTCTCCAAATCATTACCATATGCTAGAGAAAAATGGTTCTATTTAGGATGAAAATTTCATTTTTATCATTATAAGCAAAAAGTCCTCTTTTGATGTGGTGAGCGTGTTTATTTCCACTGATGCGGTTAATGCTCATGTTGTTGGAAATGACACATCTGCCTTAGACTGACTGACTCTTTCTTTCTTTCTCTCTCACTTTCTCTCTCTGATATATAGGCGACAGTCAATTTTGAATGTAGCTGATCTTTCTTAGTATAGAATTGCCTGAACATTTTTTGTCTGTGAAATATACATACTGCATGACAAAGCCAAATCATGTGGCAATGTGCTTCTGTCATTTATAAATAAAATTATTTCTCTCTTCTGTTCCAGGAATATCTGGACCTCAGTGGACCTCTTGAACAGTATTCACCCAGTTATCCCGACACTAGGAGTTCGTGTTCTTCAGGTGATGACTCTGTTTTTTCTCCTGATCCAATGCCTTATGAACCCTGTCTTCCCAAGTACCAGCACATAAATGGTAGTGTTAAAACATGAAAGGAAAGCATTCTTATTCCTCAGAGGAATAAAGAAACAAGAATGCCAACCTACCTACCACAAGTAAAGAGCTCTTTTCTCCAGGACCCTAATGTTTCTGTTTGTACATATGAAATATAAGAAGAAGAAAAAATATTTTGGAGGAAGATGGTCAGAACATGTGTAAAGAATTATATAGTTTGGAACTCTTAAGCAATTCCAAAAGAAGGAGAATGTTTATGGGCCATGTATGGATGTACCTCACCATGTCAATTTTCTGGCTCACTGCAAGCTGCAATGGACTTTGTTTGTACCATGGACCAGTTGGACTTAAGGCAAACTCTGGGTCTGCCTTTTTTGTTTATTTTGTAATATTTGGAGAAAATATATGTTGGCACACACTTACAGAGCACAAATGCAGTATATAGGTGCTGGATGTATGTAAATATATTCAAAATATGTATAAATATATATTATATATTTACAATGAATTATTTTTTGTATTGATTTAAAAATGGATGTTCCAATCCACCTAGCAAATTAGTTCTTTTTTTTAACAGCTATTTGCTAAATGCTGTTCTTACACAGAATTTCTTAATTTTCACCATTCAAAGGTGGAAAATACTTTGCTTTCAGGGAAAATGGTATATCATTAATTTATTAACTAATTGGTAATGTACAAAACAATTAATCGTTTATAGGGTTGTTTTTTGTAATTTAAATGGCATTTCTAAGCAGGCAGCCCAGAGATCTAGTAGATATATTGCTCAGACTTTCGTAGTTGTCAGATCTTTAAAAAAAGAAATATTTACAGTATATAACTAATTTGGGGAGAATTATGCTTTTGATTTATTTGTGTTTTAAACTTCAGTGCCAGATGATTGTTCTTATCAATATCAAAATTCCCATATTTTAAAAAAATCCTTTAATAAGAAGGTCTTCTGTTTTCTGTGTGTCTGGTTTTGTAACTATCACTAAAGCATATGTGACACTTGAACAATATTTTCTAAGGCCTAAATAACACAATCATTCTATGGAGGGGGAAAAAAAGGAGAGTCTTTAATGGGTTCCTAAAGTAAGGAAAGATATTAACTTGTCTATAACCATAGCAGAATGTACTGCTCTAAAAAGAGCTGAGCTTCCACTCTGCTTTGCTCATGCATCAAATTAACTAGTATTGTCTTCATTGACTTGATAATGGGTTCCAGATCTTCTGGCCCGATAGTAGCCTTTCAGCTGTTCCTATATTGTAACATAAGTTAAAAAGAGAGAGACAATTTATCATGACAATTTGCCATAGGAATACTACCATCTTTTTAAGGGAT
The DNA here is from genome assembly GCF_965140295.1 of Lepidochelys olivacea. NCBI lineage: Eukaryota > Metazoa > Chordata > Testudines > Cheloniidae > Lepidochelys > Lepidochelys olivacea. Next base: position 107,805,693 of record NC_140417.1, read on the forward strand.
TAGTTCATACTGGCTCCAGTATATTTTTCCAAACTATTCCGCTGGGGTCAGACAAAATATTACTGCATTTCTTTCATTTGTATTTTTTTTAAAAAAATTGTGTTTTTACTTTCAAAACACCCATTCACACTGATATAGCCATGCAATACAAATGCGAATTACACTGATTTACTTATTAAAAATTTGGGAAAAAAGTATTAACATCTGTTAACTTTTGTACTGACAATAAAATGTTTCTACAGATACTAATGTTAACATTACAAAATAAATGTCATGCAGCTTATTTTTTTAATCCTGTGTGTCTTACAAAATGGTTTCCTGTACTTAAAATGATGGGGCATATCAAGTAATTCTTCTTATTGGCTTTACATTAGGATCACATACTAGCAAAACATTCTTTTAGTACAGGGGTTTGTACACCATCTTTCACACATGTAAGCACGAGTCACTTTACTCACCTGAGTAAAATATATATAAGTTTTGGTGTTTGCAGAATATTAGTTTGAGCTGAAAATGTACTGGGGGGAGGGATAGCTCAGTGGTTTGAGTATTGGCCTGCTAAACCCAGGGTTGTGAGTTCAATCCTCAAGGGGGCCATTTAGGGATCTGAGGAAAAAATTGGGGATTGGCCCTGCTTTGAGCAGGGGGTTGGACTAGATGATCTCCTGAGGTCCCTTCCAACCTGGATATTCTATGATTCTATGTTTTGTGTGATTTGCCCAGATAACAAATTGATGCCAAGAAAAATTTGGTTTCTCAAAATATCTTTCTCTGTTTGTTCCAGCCAGTTTGTATCCATTGCCAGTAAGCATTTATATTAATATTTGAATGGTACTATCCTTTGTGTCAAAGGTTGTTGCAAAAGGAAAGAAATTGCCATAAATCTTTAATTTTTGCCCTACATTCCTGCTTTGATACCTTATGGAAAATTTTACGAATAATCAGAGCTTCTTTTTAACAAATGTAGCATATGGAAAGAAGGTCTGTCTAAATTAGAATTTTGAATTATTTCTATGGCAAATGATTCCCCCCCCCTTTATTAGTTAGACTTTTAAATGTTACCTATCAACCCTAGATTCATGTACAAAGCATAAGAGCTAAACCAGTTCTGATGCTTCAATTTAATAAGAAAGGTTTTTGTGCGCTAGGATGGGAGTTTGCCATAGATGCTGTTTTTTCATAGCCTCTTAAACATTAACTTGTTTTGTGGTGTATGTATGTATAAACCTTCAAACTTTATTTCAGGTTCCTTACATTTGTTTAGTATTGCACTAGCACCTAGATGCCTCAATCTTATTGTGCTAGGTACGAGGTATAACCAATAGATGTTCAGTGTTCTAAAGAGCTATTTAGATCCAGGAGGCATCCATTGACATCCACTGCTATGCTTGCTCCGGTCCCAAAGAATTCATAAAATGTCCAGTAAATATCCAGTTGTGGCAGTTCTGTTTTAAAAAGGCTCTTCTTTGGGGCTATGAGAAGAATCTGTATTTTTTAAAAAAAAGAACAGGAGTACTTTTGGCACCTTAGAGGCTAACAAATTTATTTGATCATAAGCTTTCATGGGCTACAGCCCACTTCATCAGATGCACAGAATGGAACATATAGTAAGAAGATATATATACATACAGAGAACATGAAAAGGTGGAAGTTGCCATACCAACTCTAAGAGGCTAATTAATTAAGATGAGCTATTATCAGCAGGAGAAAAAAAAAAACTTTTGTAGTGATAATCAAGTGATGATAATTTCAGACAGTTGACAAGATGGTGTGAGAATACTTAACATGGGGAAATAGATTCAATTTGTGTAATGACCCAGCCACTCCCAGTCTCTATTCAAGCTCAAGTTAATGGTATCTAGTTTGCAAATTAATTCCAGTTCAGCAATTTCTTGTTGGAGTCTGTTTTTGAAGCTTTTCTATTGCAAAATTGCCACCTTTAAGTCTGTTACTGAGTGACCAGAGAGGTTGAAGTGTTCTCCTACTGGTTTTTGAATGTTATGATTCCTGATGTCAGATTTGTGTCCATATATTCTTTTGCATAGAGACTATCTGGTTTGGCCAATGTACATGGCAGAGGGGCATTGCTGGCACATGATGGCATATATCACATTGGTAGATGTGCAGGTGAACGAGCCCCTGGTGGCATGGCTAATGTGATTAGGTCCTATGATGGTGTCACTTGAATAGATATGTGGACAGAGTTGGCATTGGGCTTTGTTGCGAGGGTAGATTCCTGGGTTAGTGTTTTTGGTGTGTGGCTGCTGGTGAGTATTTGCTTCAGGTTGGGGGGCTGTCTGTAAGCGAGGACTGGTCTGTCTCTATTAGGTCATCTAAACTAGTGCCTGTCAGTACAGGATTGTTCCCTATGGCATATTTGCTGCTGCTTTGTTCATTCTTGCTTTAAATGTCCCAAGCATTTAGGCTTTCACCTCTTACTGTGCAAAATTTTCTACAGTTTCATAAATCTCACTGTCGGGACTTTTACCAATTTACAGAATACTTTTCCCCTTTACCTAATTTCATGGCATGAGTTCTATTTAATTCCTTTGTGCTACCCTATTTTTTTTCCATCTCTTGGAGGTAAGTACTGCCCTTGGAGGCAGTCATTTCTGAAGCAGAATGCAGCAGCACAGAAACAATGTGCAACTCCTACACAAGAGGTGAAGAATAGCATATCTAGTTGGAATTGTGGGGGCAGTTTAGGCAGGTAGAATATAAATATTCAAGTTAGAATTTGGTCAGGACACAAGGGCAAGCACCTTGTAATCTTGAAAAAATTGCCACGGCTCTTTCATGAGCAGGTCAGAAATTTGGTTGTACATCTCGCCTGAAACATGGGTCCACCACCACTACAATGTGCCCTCACAATAGACTAGAGCATGACTCAAGAAGTTTCATGTACTGAATATCCATCACCACTTGCTGTAGCACCTAATTGTTTTTGGGTTGTCTCCCATCCAAATATTGATTTAGCCCAACCCTGCTTAGCATGTGAGAAGACAGGATTATGGCACAAGATGGGATAGTTGCAGTCTATAAGGAGGTTTCCTTCACTTGTTTTCATATTTACCTCTTGTCTTGTTTTTACCTCATGTCCTTTGTTAGGATGTTACACTTCATACTGGTCAAAATCTAATTTGTGACACTGAATACTCAAAATTATGAATGAAGGTCAAAGATGGGGAAAAGTTTGTCTTGTTCTTTAAAATAATATGAGCAATTGTTCTGGAGATCTTATGGGTTCTAGCATCCATACTTCAGAAAGAGATTTGAAAAAATAGGAAATATTTCAGAAAGGAGCCACAGAAATGATTAAAGTATTGGAGAACATGGTTTATAGTGGAAGCAGAGGTGAAAGTAAGCCGGTACGCCCCGGTACAGCATACCGGTAAGAGCCGGTGCGCCGTACCAGGACTGGCTTTCCGAGAGGGCAATTTAAAGCCCTGGGGTAGCAGCGGCGGGGCTGTGGCGGGGATTTAAAGGGCCCTAGAGCTCCAGAACCCCCCCCCCCAGGGCCCCTTTAAATTCTGGCCTGAGCCCTGCTGCCCAAGCCCCAGCGTAGCGGCTCTGGCAGGGATTTAAAGGGCCCCGGAGCTCCAGCCACTGCTCCTGCCCCAGGGCTCTTTAAATCCCCACCAGAGCCCTGCTGCCCGAGCCCTGGGGTAGCGGCAGTGATGGGGCTCTGTTGGGGATTTAAAGGACCCCGGAGCTCCAGCCCCCGCTACCCTCCCAGGGCCCTTTAAATCCCTGCCTGAGCCCTGCTGCCGAAGCCCTGGGGTAGCGGCGGCGGAGGTCCGGAGAGGATTTAAAGGGGGGGGCGGTAGCAGCGGCTGGAGCCCCAAGCCCTTTAAATCCCTGCTTGAGCCCTGCTGCCCGAGCTCTGGGATAGGGGTGGGGGGGGCTCTGGTGGGGATTTAAAGAGCCCCAGAGCTGCAGCCACTGCTACTGCCCCGGCCCTTTAAATCCCCGCCGAAGCCCTGCTGCCAAAGCCCTGGGGTAGCAGTGGTGGGGCTCCGGCGGGCATTTAAAGGGCCGGGTCAGTAGCGGCGGCTGGAGCCCCGGAGCCCTTTAAATACCTGAAGGAGCCCGGCCACCGCTACCCCAGGGCTCGGGCAGCAGGGCTCAGGCGGGGATTTAAAGGGCTTGGGGCTCCAGCAGCTGCTACCACAGCAGAGCCCCAGGCCCTTTAAAGCTTTGCCAGAGCCCAGAGCCCCGGGGTAGCGGTGGCAGCCGGGAGCCCCCAGGGCTCCTCAGTGATTTAAAGGGCCTGGGGCTCCACTGCGGTAGTGGCAGCTGGAGCCCTGGACCCTTTAAATCGCCCCTGAGCTCCGGGGCTCCCAGCCACCTCTGCAGCTGGTAGCTTGGGGGGTGATTTAAAGGGCCCTGGGCTCCCAGCCACCACTACCGCAGCTGGAGCCCTGGCCCTTTAAATCAAGTTTTAAAGGGCCTGGGGATTTAAGGCCCTGCCTCTTCCGCTTGAGGCCATGCCCCCTACTCAGGACCCCAGCGTACCGGTAAGTCCTCTAACTTACTTTCACCCCTGAGTGGAAGAGGCTATAGAACCTCAATATAGTTAGTTTATACAAGAGAAGGTTAAGAGATGACTTGATTGTGTTCTTCTATTACCTACACAGGGAAGAAATTTCTGAGAGTAAAGCATTCTTTAGCCTAACAGAAAAGGACATAACAAGATCAAATGACTGGAAGCTGAAGCTAGACAAATTCAGATGAGACAGAATGCACACCTTTTTAACAATGAGGGTCACTAATCTTTGAAATGGTTTTCTTTGGGATGTGGTGGATTTGCCATCACTTGAAGTCTTTAAATCAGGACTGTATAGATTGCTAAAGGATATGCCATAGCTGAAACAAAAGTTATGAGCTTGGTGCATAAGCTATTGGGTGAGGTTCTAAAGCTTATGTTATGTAGGAGGTCAGACTAGATGATCACAATTGCTTTTTCTATGAAAGGAAAAAATCCCTGTCATGAAGAAACTGAATTGCAAAGCTAAATGTTTTTCAGTTGCTCAACTAATTGCAAGTGAATATCAAGCATCTCATCAAATGGACAGCTTTATTGCAAAATTTTGTATATTGCAGATTGAAACTGTTGAAAAAATGTAGTGAGACACAAATCTCGGGGGGAGAAGTTCCAGGAACTTTCTTGGTGTTGGTTTCTCTGCTTTTTGTTTTGTTTTTTTTTTGTTTTGTTTTTGTTTTTGCTTTGTTTTATGAAGTGTGTGTGGCAATTTAAAAAAAAAATCTAGACTCAAATGTAAAGCTGATTAGGTTACTAGTATCAGAAGAGAAAATAGTAAGCAAGATTTTTTAATATAAAGAAACTTCTTATAAAATGGAAATTATATAACTCTAATGAGCTGATTGCTATGAATAATTATTTTTACATGGAAAATGTAATTCCTTCTGAAATAAATTTGTTCTCCTAAAAATATCACATGCAGTTACAACTAACAATTCATGTTAAGAAGGTTTGTTGTTGACCCTGCCTCACCTATAAATATGGATACAGAGCATTGGTTCTGAGTTTTCATAATAGTCATATCTAGAAATGAAATGCAGGTTAAGAAGTCAATTGGTTTTGTTTGTGGAGAAAACTTTCTTTCCTCTTGTTTAGAGTTGCAAAATCCTTGCTTAACTGTGTTTTCCACAGAACTCCTAGCATGGTTCTTGTATAATATGACCTCAGTTTTGGAGAGGAAGTCTGGAAAGCTACTCTTTTCCTTCTTGTATTCATGTGTAGGATGCACTACACATTACAGTTTAGGTTTTAGGTTTAACGAAAAGGTCTGATCACAGAAATGAATAACTGAAAATTAATTTCCTGCTAGTGCTACTAGTAAGGAAACGGAGAAAGTAAAACAACAAATGCAAACATAATATGAAATTTAAATATTGAAATCCACCAGAACATATTTTTATTGCAATTGGCAAAACAGGTGGTTGATGGATAAAAGTTAGACTTGATTAACTGTACAAGTTAGGAGTTCAGGTTGAATCAGATCTTGAATGTGATGATATCAGAATGTTGTGAGCTGTTCTCAGGGTGTTTTGGATGCATCTGAACCAGAGCCAGGAAATAGGCCACTGGACCTGACATAGAACATAAGGGACATGGTTGAATGTGGGGGGATTTGAATCTGATTCTTTCCCACCACATCTTATTCCCAGCCCCCTAAACATCTAAGGAGTTCCAAGTTCAAGATTTGGGTTTGGCTTCATTTCTAATGTTTAGAGGTGGCTGGCAATTTTCTGACAGCACTTACAGTTGGAAAAACAAAACAGTCAAAATTGAAACTTTGGACAGTTGATTTAGATGAAATTTTGTTTAGAATTATTTTTTTTTAAATGAAGATTCTCAACCTTATCATAATGGAGCGTTTTTAATTCTTGTTTCAAAATGACTTTTCCTTTTAAAATTTATTTTATTTTATAATTTATATGTAACATTTTAAAAAGTAAAAATTAAAACAAAACACCTTTTGATTTTATTGAAACTGTATGCTTCGGCCCAATAAGGTGTTTTTTGTTTTTTTTTATCTCATTGTGTGGGAAATTTTTTTTAAAAATTTCCATTTGGGAATTGAAACAAATTTCAAAATGTTGGAAATTCCTGCAGAATAGAGATTCTGAGATTCGACCAGCTCCAATAATTTTTATATTTCACAGAGCTCCTTTAAAAAAGAAGAAAAAAAAGGGCATTTCTGATGTGTGACATCTGTGATAATGCACCAGTCATTAAAGAATACAGGACAGATGCTGCCTGAAGGTCTGTGTGTGAAGGGAAGGTGTAAATGCAATTCCTCCATGCATTTCCAGGGACACAACACTTCAAATGTGAGTCAGCGGAGAGGAGGCAGGGCCATGCCCCCTTCTCATCAGCCAGCAGAGTGTGTCAAAAGAGTATGCTGTGTCCTCTGAAAGGGTGTAATTATTGAACAGGCTCTCCTGTACTCTGAGAAAGTCTGGGAAGAGGTCTAGTGCTTTTCTTGGAGAAGAGACTCTGTGCTGCTTCTAAAGTGGTACAGTGCCTTGAAGCTGTTCTGAAGCACTAGGGAGTGGATGGAGGAATAGGAAGGGAGACCAAAGTCTGCTTCCGATGCCCCTGCCATTTGGAGAAGTCCATGGCATATTACATCTGAGCAAGAGAGACTGAAAATTTATGGAAAAATCTGAAGTGCCAAAGACACTGTTTTTCAAGACATTTGAGAGAAGAAGGTAGCCAAGGTGCACTATTTTGTCTAGACATGTTTCCCTGGCATGACTATAATTTTTTAGGTCTATTTAGCAGTATGCAGTACTTTCTCTTCCAAAATTATGTTGCCACAGAGTGGTACAAACAAAACTAAATAATGCTAACTGCTGAATTGAAGACAGTAAGGGATCTGACATCTTAATTATTCTTTGGCAGTTCACAATACTGGGTTAAATCCAATCCTGGAATAAGTGGGACCAACGCCATTGAAAAGAATGTACCTTCTTGCACCACAGCTGAATTTGGCACATTGTCTTGTAAACCGTAAGACAACCATAACATTTGAGGACCTGGAAAAATGAGTTAGTGCCAATGGTTCTGAAGAAAGCTCTAACCATTCATGCTTGAGGTTTGCGTGTGATCATCTTTACTGGGAAAAGAATCAAACTGCAATGGAAGAAGGATGCCTTTCTTTTCTGATCTATCCAGCAGGATTATAAATTGCATCTCTCTGCTTTCTGTGACATTAGTTGAGTCTTGGCTTCACTGAAGTCAATGGGAGCCTGGTAATTGACTTCAACAAAGCCGAGATTTTTACCCATTATTTTTGTCATGAACTGTATTTGTGAGTTTCTGGTGGTAGTAATGCTGAAGGTAAAAGGAAATGTGACACAATGAGTTAATGGCAGAATTGGGAATACCCTCTCTCCCATCCTTTCATCTACCCATTTGTTATACAAGATAACACTTGTACTGTGCCACAAATGTCACACTCAGTGGTATGTATGTTGTCTACGTAGATGGGTTGTATGAGTCTTAACAGTAGAATCTCATCCTTTGTGATGAGTAATGACTCCCTGGTGTAACTTAATCTATGAAGTTCCAACACACATGAATTTGGTACAATATGTATTGTACTTTACAATGGATTTATCCACAAAGAGCAAAATACAGCCTGCTCCTTCTCCCACCAAAGTTAGAAGGAGTTTTACCCTTGAGCTCAATGGCAATAGGATGAAGTTCATAGCACATTGCTCTTGGCTCTGTAAATACTCGGTCAGAGATGGAAAACATCCCAAGTGCAATCTACTCTGGTTGACACTTACAGCCTCAATGGTCACATACTGCCTGTGTTTCTTTTGTCTGGAACATGGCAAAAAGACAAGAATAGTTTCAGAGAACACATGACAAAGCCCCTATACTAGAACATGAGTCGGCACCGCTATTAGCTTTGGCACTAGAATCTATAAGAGGAAACTGAGGAATATAAAAGTGAGGAAGAAGATCCATCACACCTGGGTATTCTGCAAGAAGAGAGACCCAAGGACATCATCTTAAAGAATATATTTTGACCACAAAAATGGACATCTTTAGAAAAAAGAGGTGATAGAAGAAAACCTACACAACTGGTGTGAGCTCTCAAAGAAAGGTTGGTTCTCATTCTCCCCTCACCAGCCCTGTGAAGATGCCAACGTGAATGTCTGGATTGTCTGTTGTGAAAGTGTCGGTAAGTATGAAAATTGCCTATAGGCAACTTTTCCAAGGGTTTTCTCTTTATTGTTCATGCCAGCCTTCTTATCCATCTTTCATTTTTTTATTTTTAAATATTGGAAGTAATTAAAAATGAATTTATTTCAATTTTAAAAATATAGACATGGAGGAGACTTCAAATTTATGTTTGCTAATTATTGAAATCTTGCTTGCCTATTTGTAAAAATTGACTTTACTTTTAGTGAAAATGTTCAGGTGCTTATTTTATGACATTTGTTAGGGCTAGTGTCCTAGCTGGTGTAAATCAGCATGGTTTCATTGTCTTGAATGGAGCTCTGCTGCTTTACTCTAGTTCTGGATTTTCCCCATAAAGCAGATTCCAGTTTTTTTAAGTGCACAACGATGCATTCTGAGTAGCTTTCAGAAGGAAAGCAAAATTAAACTTGGCTCCTTTCCCTTCTGCTGATTGCTAACCATGTGTCTAAATACTTGATAGACATACAATAGACATGACTTCTCAATAGACATACTGCACAATTTTTTTTAAAGTTTTGAAATATATTTAGCTGGTTGGAGAAAAAAAATAGAATTGTTTTCATTTGTGGAATTAAAAGGTTTTTCCCTCACATTTGACAACGTTTTGTTTGTTCTTGTTTGACTCTGTGCTCCAGTGTTCCCAGATACCGTGTTTATCCTTGGCTGGTTTAATGATCAGCAAACAGCATTAATAGCCTAGACTAGTTCTAATAAGTCTTAAAATCACCCCAGAATATCATATCCAACCTCCTTTTGAGTGTTTGCTTTAAATGTGAAGGATGTCACTCAGATCCAAATCAAGCCGTAGTGAAATCATCCAATTCCTGGACCTTCTAAAAGTCAATAAACTTTATTTGTCATATATACTGCATATGTTGAAGTCAAATTGTGAATATGTACTGAACTGTCTTAATTTTTAATGTTGCAGTATACATAAAGGCAAAATCTGCTGTGGTTTCCCTCATGCTCTGGCTAGCTTGTTGCAGATAGACAAAGAGTGAAGAGGCAATGTGGTTAGTTGCTTTTGATTGTACTGTATTTGCTGTCTTTCTGTCTGGGGCCCTTCCCCTCCTCCTCCTCCTCCCCCCTGATCTGCCAACAGAGCGCACAGCATATCAGTAGTTCAGAAACATGCACCGTTAAAGACCTTCATATTTTTTGAGATTTGTTTGTAAGGCTACTGACAGACGGCTGTTGCTCCGTTAATCACCTTGTTCTGTTTGACAATTGGTAGATTTACAATACTGCATTTATGAAACACAGAATGCAATTAAACACAATCAATCAACTCAACTGAAGTTTCCAGATACTGCTCACTGAGTCAGTTTCAAACATCACTATGGTTTGGTTAGAGTGGGGCTTTGAGAAAGAGTGAGGGAAACAAAGAAAAGACTTTAAATGCTGTTTTCAATCACTAAGATATCTAAAAAAATATGACAACTTCAGGAAAAGGGCAAGAATCTCTTTGCTGTTTCAAGTATATTACTTTGTTTCAACTCAGGGGAGGTGAGGAGACTTGAAATTAACAAAGGAATAAATCCCCAGGGCTTTAGTGGTTTGTGTGGGCATAATGGCTGCCCCTTCTCTTTTAAGTGGGACTGCAATCATGAATAGTAGGTTCCTTTGAGGAATACATATGCAAACCCTGTACAGCCACATGCTAAATTTGTAAACAATTTTGTCTTTTTAAACACCTTTAGTTCTTTTGATTTTCATAGTTTCTCCTGCCCCCCATCCTGAAATATATACAACTTCCAGAAAACTTACCCAAGGATCAGAAGTAGCTTGGCTTTTTTTGCCATTGAATGCTGTATTATTTCTTAAAGGATTAGAATAATAGAATAAGATCCTACATTTTCCACCCTTCTTGCACATTTATTCTTTGAGGTGACACAGTATAATGAAAGCAGTGTCAATATTATCACTGAAAGAAAAGAAGGACTTGTGGCACCTTAGAGACTAACAAATTTATTTGCACATAAGCTTAGCTCACTTAGCTGTAGCTCATGAAAACTTATGCGCAAATAAATTTGTTAGTCTCTACGGTGCCACAAGTACTCCTTTTCTTTTTGCGAAAACAGACTAACACGGCTGCTACTCTGAAACCTAATATTATCACTGTTATATCTACTGAAAATATTCAGAGTCTTTACTTCATGGAACAAGTTAGGGAAAAATTGAAGTTACTCAAGAGAAATCCTGTGTTCCTTAGGCAATCTTTACCTATTGAAGTAACTAAGGGGAGATCAAGGAAGCATTCCTATACAGATTAGGACTGAGGATGCCCCAGATCCTTGATAACACAATGGAAAGCTCCTGGCTACTTTACCAATATTGATGAGAGAAGGTGGAGCTCACCTTCCCTGGGTTAGGTCAGTTGCAACTCTCCATGAATCCTGATTCTGTGTTCAAGTGCAAGGGAAGACAGCCCTGAGAGCTTGAGAATAAATGGAAAACTTATTTCCATAAAGTTTGCTCAAACAGCTCGCCTCCCATCCTAGATATTCCTACATATCAAGTACAGAAACAGAAGTGATTATTCATGTTCAAATAACCAAGTCCAGCTTAGTGAGCAGTAATTGGCTTTGGAAGTAATGCAAGTCTGAAATGGCAATGGCAAAAAATCCCAGCAGGCTTTGATTTGCAGTGTGGTCCCTCATTTGTAAGTGATGCCCACCGCAACACTGTGTGTTTTCTCTCATCTTCCAGAGAAGTAAGAGATGACAGCATGTGCCATGTGATGTTCTGAAACGGTTCAAGGTGGACCATTGTTTCCAGAGTAGTTTAACACCTGGAAGTTCTTTTGTGGGGTTGGCAATTAAGTGTTTGTTTGGGATATTATCATTGCTCCAGAATTCTTTCCAGTGCAGTGTGCCTCAGGATTGGATGAGGATTCTTTAAGAGCCTTAGACTGGACCCAAAAAGGCATGTGAGATTTCAGGTGTGTCTTCAGAAGGTTCTGGAGGTCCTCATGAATTGGTAAATTTAAGCTGGCCATTCTTCAATTGTATTCTTATGCTGTGTGTGTATGTCTCTGGTGGTGCAACCATTGGATAGGTGTTGATGTTAATGTTCCAGCTGTGATTCTCATCATAGCATTAAGCTGCTTGTCCAGAGATCTTGTCTGTGAGCAGCCCACCCAGAGTGGTACACTGTAGTAAGCAGTCAAGTATTTTAATGCCAGAGTCACTGTTTGAAGTGTGTGTGCACATTAACACCGCATGTTGTGCCCATAAGTTTTTGGACCAGGCTAGTCCTTGCTTTTACCTTTCCAAGTGTCTTTCCAGATGAGTTTTAAAAGTCAAGCATTGGTCTGAAATGAGCCCTATCCAAAGTACTTCAGTGTAATCTTGGACCGATAGGGCTCATTTTGGACCAGTTAACCATAGAAGGTGACATTGCACAGTTCCTTGGAGGCTTTGTTGTTTAGGTGAAAGGATATTACCAAGATTTTGGAAGTAGTAGGGCAGAGCTTCCAATATTGGAAGTATTCTGCCATTATCTTGTGATTAATGGAGAGGGTGTTGCCGATGGTGGTGCAGGCTTTGCCTTGTGCTACAAGAGTGTCATCAGCATAAATGAACTTGCACAAAATGGTATCAGGGTACATCACTAATATAGATGTTGAATAGTGATGGAGTCAGCATGGATATGAAACCTTTGCTGTTTTGGAGCTGCCCAACTCAGAAGGCCACAGATGTATGGGCCTGGATGGGCTCAAAAGGGTGTGTATATAGGGGACCACATTAAAAACAAAATATTTACCACTTGCTGTAGTTAAATTTACCATAGCATTTGTTAAGGTTCCCATTCTAAGTATACGCAATGTGATACTAGCAGACAAGGTCAATTCGGGCCACAGGCCCATTCACTTGTGTATTAGTACAGATCAAAATACATGTATTCGTGTGTATTCATACATTTAAACTTCATGAACACTAGCGGAATGTTACTTGTATTGTTTTCACTTATCTGTTCCTGTTATAATGCAAAAAAAAAAAAGGAGTACTTGTGGCACCTTAGAGTTAGTCTCTCAATAAATTGGTTAGTCGCTAAGGTGCCACAAGTACTCCTTTTCTTTTAACAGAACAAGCTGATTTCAAAGCAAGTGGCCAATATGTATGCTGGTTGGAGGACAAGAGACTTAAGTGTATTCCTCCCTCACTGTCATCAAAGGAAAAGCCCAGAGGGGTAGAGATGCTGTCAGCTTGTTTTCTTTGTCAACAAACTATAAATACGGATTCAAAGAAAGATCCTTTGTCTCTAAACTGTTTGGACACTTACAAGGGACTGTACGAGATGCAAAGTGGAGATCCTGAGACACAATCTGGGTATCCTGAAAGACTTTTGGGAAGCTGGAAATTTATTACATCACTGCTACCATTTAGAATTATAAATTGTGAATCACCTGTGCATATATTTTAGGTGATTTAACTTCTCAATAACTCTCATTTCCTTTCCTTAGCAAATAAACCTATAGTTAGTTTACTATAGAATTGGCTGCCTGCGTTGTCTTTGGTGTAGGATCTGGAGAGCTCACATTTGTTACTTGTTTGGTGAAATTTAATTACAGAACACACCACCAGCTTGGGCTGTCTGCCCTGTTTTCTGACAGTCCTGCCTGACATAGGCACTCTCAACTGTGAGCTACTCCAGACTGCATGACAGTTAGGACCATAAAAAGCACAGTAATGGTATACATTGCAGGACCATAAAGTCCATTTTTAATGACTATCTATCACTATGTTTTCTATTGTTTTTTTTCCTGTTGAAAGGCAGACAACATTTTAAATATGAATTTCATTCTTTTAGTAAATAAATTTTAAAATGTGTATCATGTGCACTAGTAACTTTACATATAACGTTTCTGTGAACGTGTAACGGAGAAAAGTTTCTACACTGTCTACATTCTAAAGCACAAAATTAGCTCAAGAAGTTAGAATGCAGACTTTCCTCCTGAACGTATTTAGATAACACAAGAAGCCTCTCAAATGCCAAAATCATTAATCTGCAGGGACTTTATTATGACGTATTTACCTCTCATGTATGAGACGATATGGATATATAAACTAGTTTTGGCTGAATTTCAGACAAAAGCCATGTTTTGAAACTTAATTATTCACCCACTCATACGATAACAAAGCAGCTACCTGGCTGATTGTTACATGATAGGCAGACATGCCATTTTCCACCTGTGCCTAGCACACAAGGAACAGGGGACAATGAGGAGTGAAATCTTCTGATAGTTTGTATTTCTTTCATTACACACAGTAGAATTTGGTCCATACCTGTTTGGGATCCTTGGGGCAACTAGTACACATGCAATGTGTCTTAATGTTAGAGTCCAAGGAAACTTCTTAATAAGTGTCATAGTCAATCAGATCATTGCTCCATCAATTCCAGCATCTTGTTTCTAGCAGTGGTCAACACTTCACTTCAGAGGAAGGCCTTAAAACTCCCTAGTGCACACCTGACTAAGTGTGCAGTGCTGTACCTTGGATGGTGGGGAGGGTTTCTTCCTGACCAGTGGCAATCATTTTACTTCCAAAGCTTGAGCTTTTAATAATTTTATCTCAGAATGCACAACTACAAATGCTATTATAATCATGAAATTATCCAGCTTTTTCCTAAATCCAGCTACAGTGTTTGACTTTCTGACCTCCTAAGGCAGTGAATTCCACCTGCTGTGTAAAAGAATTATTTTCTTGGACTTGTTCACATTTACTAACCATTAAGTTTGTTAAGTGACCCTCAGGTTACTTATTAAGGGACAGCATACAAAGGAGGAATGGATTAGTGCTCACAATAGCTTTCATTACCTTGAAATATCTGAGTCAAAGTTCCCACTGAAACTTCTGCTTTCCATGTTAAATAGTGCGAGCTTTTTGTAATCTTTATACATATATTTCTCTCTTCCTTTTTAACCAGTTTCATTAATCCACCAAGCATTGTTGGATCACACCAAATCACGATGAAATCACTTAATAATTGCACATTATTTTCTAAAAGATATTTGGGAAAAAGAAATACTGAGTGGTGGATTGTGATTTGAGGCACAGGCCTGTGTGACACTAGGCGTAGTGTTCGGAGACATAGTGATTGAGACACACAACTGTCAGTGCCTCCTCTGCTTCATCCTTGCTTATGGAGGTAATAATTTACTGCGGGCCTATACCATTGGCTTAGCTACTGTCCATCAAGAAGTGTGGATGGAACCAACACTCAGCCCGTTCCACTGCCCATTCTTGCAACTCCTTCTCTTCTTTGTAGAGAGGAAGTGGGTGAATAGTTCCTCTTACTTCTGTGCACCAGGGCCCAAGGTCCGTGTCGTCCGTTAGGGGAGTTAAGGAATTTAGTCCCTTTGCCTAGTGCAAGTAATAATCCAGTCTTAAAATGATTATTGTTATTGACAATGCTGGAAGGTTTCCAGGCTTCTATATTTTGGCAAACAAAGTGGGCATGGGAAGGACCCATTTGATGTTAGCTTTGTCTGACCTATTCACATACTGCTGCTATATTTCTCACTGAGATTTGCAGTCCTCCAAAGTTTGTGTGAACACTTCTGTTAAAAGTCTTATCAGTGGTTCTGATGACACATAATGTACTGCATAAAGTGTTCCATTCATCTCTTCTCTGAACAAAGGACCCGGCTGAAAAGAGAAACTACATTCACTTTCCTTTTTGTAATGACTTTCACAAAACTATCTGATGGAACAAAATGTGTAGAGTAGCTCCACTGGTCACAAGGAGTTGCACCTGTTCCTTCACCAGGGCTGAATTTGACCCTTAATCTCTATTCTCAGCCAGGGATCAAATAAAATAACAATAATAATGATCCATCTACTAATCTCATGGAAGTTTTATTTTTATTTAGATTTGGTTGGAGATGATATTAAGGAGGCTTGAATGGTTTGAGAGATTAGTCAGGTGGAGTGTGGAGATTTTTACTGCCATGTCACTAGTATGGAACAAATTACCATGTGATGATTGGTAGGTCATTGGCTATGTGAAATGTGATAAAGTTCTCAGTCAAGTTCCTCGTAGATGAATGCTAACATCAGAATATCCTTCATCACAATAGAAATTAATTGGTATCCTTGTTGGCAGTCTCAACAGAGAGACCAGAGATGGAATCTGTATGGAGAAGAAATTATCCTCTCATTCTAGAAGTAGTCACTGTGTGTCAGAGTAGCCGGTAGAGCTGAGTGAAATTTTTCCAACAAATAAAAAATGAAAAATGCAGTTTGGGTCAACACAAAAGCGTTAGTGAATTGAACATGAATATTTTCAACCTTCACAAAATGGCCCTAGGAAGAGGTGACAGTTACGGTGCTGCTGTCACCTCCCCCTTCCCCCATCCCTTAATAACCACTCGGAAAAAAACCTGATTTTTCCTCGTTTTAGTTCAGAACTGCCACCGAACCGAAAAATCCATTATGAGGGACCGAATGGCTAGGCAGCAGTTCTGCAGAAAAGGACCTAGGAGTTACAGTGGACGAAAAGCTGGATATGAGTCAACAGTGTGCCATTGTTGCCAAGAAGGCCAATGGCATTTTGGGATGTATAAGTAGGGGCATTGCCAGCAGATCGAGGGACGTGATCATTCCCCTCTATTCGACATTGATGAGGCCTCATCTGGAGTACTGTATCCAGTTTTGGGCCCCACACTACAAGAAGGATGTGGGAAAATTGAAAAATGTCCAGCGGAGGGCAACAAAAATGATTAGGGGATTGGAACACATGACGTATGAGGAGAGGCTGAGGGAACTGAGATTGTTTAGTCTGCGGAAGAGAAGAATGAGGGGGGATTTGATAGCTGCTTTCAACTACCTGAAAGGGGGTTCCAAAGAGAATGGCTCTAGACTGTTCTCAGTGGTAGAAGATGACAGAACAAGGAGTAATGGTCTCAAGTTGCAGTGGGGGAGGTTTAGGTTGGATATTAGGAAAAACTTTTTCACTAGGAGGGTGGTGAAACACTGGAATGCATTACCTAGGGAGGTGGTGGAATCTCCTTCCTTAGAATTTTTTAAGGTCAGGCTTGACAAAGCCCTGGCTGGGATGATTTAGTTGGGGATTGGTCCTGCTTTGAGCAGGGGGTTGGACTAGATGACCTCCTGAGGTCCCTTCCAACCCTGATATTCTATTATTTTATGATTATTCTCCTAGCTCTATTAGCTGGCACTATGCACAGCAGCTTTCTGTGCTGTATCCAAAATAAACTGGGCTTCAGTCTCCCGCTTGGTCAACCTTTCACCTTTTGCTTCAAATAAAAAGACAGGCGTTAACTTTTTAAAAGACATTAATTTCAAGAGTAGGGCTATACCAAAGAGGAGATTAATGGAATTCAAAGGCATTACACCAAGGGATAAATGTGGCCCTTGGACTGTTAGTTTGAATTATGGATCTGGTCAACAAGGTATCAGGATGTCTATGTCATAAATTTGAAGTCAGCATTGCAGAAATTTTAGTATCAAAATGAATCAAGATGCAATGGAAATATCACCAGCAATCTTAGTCCTCTTGTGGGTCTAAAGGGTGTGAGCATGTTGTTATATTGGTCCAAGACAAAGTGTCATGTACCATCTTGATCTATCTATGCTAGCGCTCTTGGTAATTGTATCAATTAAAGACATAGCAGCTTTGGGTTACTACAACATGTTCATGGCATTAACAAGACTTCTTTTCTGTGAGAAGAATATTACTAATTATGCTGGCAACCATACAATAACTCTAGTGCAACCTTTGAAGTTTAAAAAGGCATCCAAAGTGATTTAGTTATGATTTCAGTCCATTAAAAATGTTGGCACTTTTTAAAAAAATGCTTCAAGGAAGGAAATTAAAATCTGAGCGCATTAACAATTAAAATAAATGAGAGACTCATTTCAGCTGACTAAAGTAGCATAAACTGAAGTTTTAATGGTATAATTCAGGTTCAACTGGTTTTCACTTTAATTGTTTTAATTACTAAAGTACATCCAGCTGATTATCACACAATCTTTTTTAGGGTGATGATGAAATAGGAGGCAGAGCCAGTTTTAATGCACAAGGGAGAAGATTGTCTCATGGTAATTCACCCCACCCTGATCAATCTGTAAATTATCAGAGAATGTAGCATGTACCATATGTGTTTTTAGTTTGCTCTTTATGAGGTAGTGATGCTTTCACTGGTTGTAAGCAGTATTTTCAGTGATTCTGATGAAGTGAGTTGATTTTTAAGACACATCTCAGCCATTTGTTAGTTGCTCTTTAGACTCCTCATAGGTTAGTGCATAGGCACTGTGAACAGGCCTACGGCCCTGTCTTCTGGACTCGAGTTATCAGGACAGAATCTTAGCTTTCATTTAAAAAAATGTTTCAGAGCCTCTCAGTTGCAAAGAAAAGTTCAGAAATGTAAATCAATGTCCATATGAATCTGCACCCAGCCTGAAATAATGGCTTTTCGAGGTGTGAACTGCTCCCTTCATCTTAATAGGTTAACTCTGAAACCCACTCCTCTTAGGATACTACGGACACCACCCCTCCAGAGGACTCTGGTCCTGATTCAGGAAAGCACCTGAACACATGCTTTAAGTATACACATCCTTAATTACCATTGAAGTCCAACTGAATTTAAAGCATGTGCTTAAGTGCTTTCCTGAACTGGGGCCTCTGCATGTGGAGAGAGCATGGACATGTGTCACAGTGCAGGGCTTGGTGCTCGGGGATTCCATAAATGGGGTGTGCCAGAAGTCTTGGATTGCTTTAATCTGGCCTTGCCCTCATGTTGACAAAATACCGCTGACACTGAAGTTCTCCTGATGAAGACTATTCCAGTGGAAACAAATCATGTTTGCTAGTTCCTAGGAGTAGCTGTATGGAACACTTTTACCTGGGTAGACTTCTAACTCTCAAGAGCTTTTAATTGTACATTGAACCATACTCCAAATTATGTATTATATACCTGACTTTTGTATAGCATTGTACACACCAGGAGTGTCTCACCGGTTTTTCAGGGTGACACGGTCACAGATTAGAAATGTATTATAGATTCGATCTGGCTGAATAATTCCCAAAAGGTTCTACTGGTTTTTATTTGTATTTGGAAATGAATTCGCTTAGGCCTTGTACCCACCACTTTTGAGTTCACTCTCTAAGAACATTCAAGTTATCAAGTTTCACGGGCACATATGGCTGAGGAAAGCAAATTTACAGTCCTGCACCACAATATATGCAGAAACCAAGTTTTATATTACAGACCGCAAGTGTTCTCATCTGAAGTGCTTGTGTGCCTCTACAAGAAGGGAACAGAAACAGTACCATGTGACATATCTGACTGATCACAGCTACAGCTCAAACAGCAAAAAATGAACACTTGCAAATATGTAAACAAAACAATGTCACAAATCAAATCATGGAATGATTTCTAATAAAGAGTATGTTCAAGGAACTTGAAATCTGTTCATAGATGTTCCAGGACCAGTAAAAAGGCTAAATTTGTAAAATAATGTATTATTCACTCAGCTCAAATAGAGATACAAAGGCATTAATTCACCAGGTCTCCCCTTAGAAAGAGGGGAAATGATTATATTTCTAATTAAGCATATGAACCAACAGATAAAACATTATTTTGGAGAAACTGTTGTATGGCTGAAAGCTGAGACAGCAATTACTGTTTTTTGAATCTTTTTTCCTCTTTTAGTGAAGCTAGCATCCTAAAGCACTGCTCTGGAACTTCTCTGAGTTCTTTTTTAAATTTTAGCTGACCTGTTTAATTGGTAATGTTGTAACCCTTACTTGTACTCATTTACAATGTTGAGATAAAAATAGAACTTTTTTAGGTACTGATTTAAAGAGACAAATGTGGCAGTTAACAATCATTTGGGAATCTGTCAGATTGCGCTCTGAGATTGTGCACAGGACATTTTTTAAACATAATTTCTGAATAATAAAATGGACCAAATTCTCTGCTGGTGTAAATCAGTGTAGCTCCATGGAAATTTTACACTAGCTGAGCATCTGACCCATAATTCCTCTACTTTAGACATATGAGGTAGGGCTGTCCAAGTGCTGTAAAGGAGGACCAGGATTAGGCTATTATTATGGCCATTATTTGTGGCTATTCGATTAAAATTAATTATATTCTGGACAGATTGTTTCCTAACGCAAATTGGGATACTCAGTTCAGGATTTCCATGCGGGGGAAAAGTTTTTATAATATTTGTCCATCCCTAGATAGTATTATGTTTTATGGCATATTTAACCAGTTGAGCATTGTGGGTTTTAAAATTTGATTTATTGGGTTCACATTCTGTTAACGAAACATTTCTTAACTGGGAGGTCTATTAGACTGTCACCACTGAGGAAGCGCTGAGTTCATCATTGCTCAAATCATTTTATAAGGGTCATGAACAAAGCTTTGACAAGCATAGACTTTGGGGAAAAATTCTGCATCAGTAGGGTATAGGACCAGACTTACCTAATAAGCCTCTTTGCATCTATGATTCTGTGAACAGTGTAATGTCCTGAGACACCATGGTTGGAATTGGTTCATTGGAAGAAACTGTCAGCAAACTGATGTCTTTCAGGTGATGGATTCAGAGCTCTCTAGACCATATGTCAATATGGGACAGATGACCTCAGAAGAAAACTATAGACACAGGAGTTGAAGTTGCCATGTTGTGATGTTTAATAATGTTCCCCATATGAGTTTTACAACACTGTTAAAAGTGACTTTGTGAACTGCTTGCCACACCCTTTTATTTCCTCTCATTATTAGATTTTTTTCCCATTTGAACATCTTTTCCACACAAAAGCGATTGCTACCTTAATGACTCTTGTAGCAAATGAGAAACACCTGTACTGTACTGCATGCCGCTCCATAAAGAAATGCAAATCCCAAAAGCATTTGCTGAAAGCAGGGCACTGTAGGTTCAGATTTCAGGAGTGTGTGTGTTGGTGGGGGGAAGCTATTAGCACTCCTTGTTGGGCTGGGGAGGAACATTGACCTTTCACATTGTTTATCTTGGGATCAGGGACAATGGGGTTTGGGAACCAAATGGAAGGAGGAGCTCTCTGCTCCTGTGCTGTCGGATCCTGCTGAAACAAGAATCATTCAGGCCAGATAGTAGCACAGCAGTAGTAGTGATGTGTCAATTGTGGTTCTTTTGAGACTTTTTAACCTTCCAGTCTCTCCAAAACAGAAGGATTCATATAAGCTGGGCCAGATTCTCTGCTACATATGGCCTCTTTATGCCATTCTAGTGCTTAACAGCTGTAAGGTCAGCAGATCTGGCCAACGAGGAATATTCCTTGAATGCCATAGAGGAGGTGTGGATGCTCTACCTCACCACCCGATGGCTTCTGGCATAGGGGCCATCTAGGAACATGGCTTGAGAGAAGGGGGCATAGCCAGAACATTGTCATATATTCTAAGCTTAGGGAACAACCCCATGCAGGTCCCTTTTAAGCATAATTTTTATGTGCTCCATGCTTTATTTCTCACTATGTCCCTGACATTTTGATGATCTCAGTCCTAAATACTGTGGCAGGGACTTCTGATACAAACTTTTAGGAGTGCTGTTAAGTTTATACCATTTTCAGTTTCAGTCCTGGCCAACTGCACATTCAAACCTAATTCTTTTCCAAGGGTTTATTCTACAGAGCTTACACACACACACACACACTTAATTCACCATACTAGTGGACAATCAAATACATGGTCTTCCATTTTATTTAGAAAATAGATAACAGGACTGGTAATTTAGTGACTAATAACTTTTCTAGATATATATGGTAAAATGAGGGTAGTTAGAGCTCATGCTCCAGAATGTAATCTGATGGCAACAGGTATCAAGCAAGAATGTGTCTCTCCAAACACACTTTCATGTTTAGCATTACAGAAATGACTAGGTGCATTAGGTGAGGGAGTTCCCTTACCATGATGCATAAGGTCTGGCCACTTTCAAGAGGTTGGATACTGGAAAAGGAATACTTTGAAAAATGAATATGTAAACACCTGTCTGAAATGATCTGCTAGTTGTATCTATTTGTATCTGATGAATTAAGTACCCACCCCCTCCCCCCCCAAAAAAAAGGGGAGAAGAGAAAAGAAAAGGGCAGAACAAATATATCTTAGGAACCTTCTTCTTGTGCATCAACAAATTTGTTTATTAGGTTTGACAGTTTACACCTATACATATCCACTGATGGCAAATGAAAATTATTTATTTATTTAAACTCTGGTAGCCAACTGCAGTCACAAGCAGAGGCTTCTGTAGTTTTGTAACCAAGCAATATAAACTCTCCAGCAAACATAGCTGCAGTTTGGTCCTAGAATAAGTAATATCAGCAAAGAATACATGGACAACAATGAGTATTTCAGACTAGTTTATTTGTTCCATTTCTAAAGGACAAGGTTGTAAATGTTAGGGTTTTCCAAGTATGGATTTAATTTAGATTTCATTAAAATAGCTATTAAATGTTGAATAAACACCAATTCATTATTAAACAGAATTCACTTGGATGCCCTGCCTTGTTGTCTCAACTTTAAACCATCTTTTCTTTTCATTATGGCTGGAGGTTTTTACAAGTTTATGCCTGACACTGTGCCCTTGCTTTCTGGGCAAGAAAGGTAGCTGTTCACTTTTGGTAGCTCAAAGTGGCCAAAGGTATAAATCAGACTGCAGTTGATAGCCAAAGGCTTTTAAAAAATAAAATAAAACCCACCTAAAACTATGGGGACTAAGATGGTTTGGGGGATACACTGAGTCAGTGCATGTATGCTTCCACCTCCATTGGCTGAGCTTTTATGGAGTGCCCAGTGACGTTGTCTCCCTGCTGGGTTCACTAGTCCTCACTGGCTCAGCGTGGTGCTGAGCCAGAGGAATAAATCTGGATAGATCAGAATTTTAACTTTTTTCCCAACCAACAGAAGGAGCAAAGTGAAATAATGCAATGGTCAATGTAAAGTAAAGTAAAGCTGAGAGGGCTGAGCTTTATGAGAAAATATAGTAATCAAAGGAAAGGTAGCCAAACAGGCAATCATTGGCAAGACTTGCATCCTGAACTGCTACCGCCAGGACAGTTTGGTCCAGTCCATACATCTTTACTGCCATAAGGAAGGGCAAACCTGTATGACCCTTTTGGCTCCCTATCTCAATAAGGGCAGAAGGTGGGTCACTTTCACCTCAACCTTGGCAGAGCCTCCTTAATGGGGATGAGGTTGTGGGGTATCCTAGCTTGAAAAAGATTCCTTTTACCCATCATTGCTTTCCACCCTCCTCTCTTTCCTGTCCCCGGCCTTCCGTATACTCTCTCCCTCCTGCTTGAGGTGGCTGCAGCCTTCTCTCTAAAATGGCAATAGAAGTACTGAGAGTGAGAGAGTATTCCTGAGCAGAGGGAATTCAAATGAACTCTCATTCCCTCCATGCCATGTACAATGCCATACTCTGCTGCTTGAGAAGAGTGACTACATAATCATTACAATTAAGGCTTTTCACAAACCTGCCCTGGGCTCCATATTAGGTGACGACAGAGACATGCACTGCCCACATGTTCCAGTGCTCAAAGCAGTCACTTCTACTGCTTAATGGGTAATACTATCTGATGGATAAAGGACCCAAATGAGCTTCTGACATTCTGACATTCAGTGAGACTGATGTGTGAATTTACCCTTCCTTTAAGATTGCTGTAAGAGACTGTTAAGGGGCCACACCCAAAACAAGGCCTAACAGAGTCTCTCCAGGAATTAGGTATTGTTCTGCACAGGAGACTCTGTGTGTGTGTGTGTGTGTAAAAGATAAGCTTTGGGGGGTGTTTGGGAGGGAAGACAAGAACTGAGAGACACTCAGAGGGGGCAAGAAAGCCCCGTAGCAGCCTTGTAACTATGGTGTAACCTTGAGAGAAGCCTAGAGAAAGGTGGTGGGTTGCAAGTTCTGGCTGAAAGCAGCTTGGGCCAGTAAGTTAAGAAACTACTCCTTTGTTTTTGGTTTCTCCTGCATTTGTAGAAGCATGACTCTTGTTTACTTGCAAGCAATGCACAGACCGCACCAAAGAAAATACCACACTCTATTAGCAATTGCTAGTGCCAAATGGAACATCTCCAGGACCTCAGCATTTGACTAGGCACTTAAGTCAAAAAGGGGTAACAATATTTTCAAAACCAGCATCCTCTGAGAAGTCAGAGAGGTGAAAGCACAGGTTTAGCAGACAGGTTGATGTCTGTGATGATGGGAGCCATATAAGAACCTAATCAGACTAGACAAGAACAGAGAAAGTGCAGCCAACAGAGTTTGACACTTTTGAAAGCAAGATTCGCCCCCTTGATTCAGAACATCAGAGGGGAAACCTGCCAACAGAAAGCTCACGTGTGGTCATTCAAGGTCTTTTATACCTACCCCTGTATTTCTATGTTAAATATAATTAGGGCTGAGTATCACTGAACCTGCTGAAATGAAGATTAAGGGTAAGCAAACCCTACAAAATCTGACTCTGGTCTCCAAGATTCCAACTGAAGCAGAGCCAAAATGTGTCTTTAATATTATAACCCATTATGCAAAAAGCTTTCTGAGTACCCCAGCCATCCTCTTCAAATGTTCCATTCAGCCGCAGCTGACTGCAAGGGCTGTCCTCGTTACAAACCCACATTTAGCTCTGTCCCAAATCTGGTTTTGATCCTGCCTTTTGTTACTCCCATCTGAAGGGCTGCATTATGAAATGCAGATTAGTAACATTAAAGAGGTTTGTAACTTGTAACATATTGCTTTGTAGTGGATCTTTGTCACAAATTGTATTTTCTTTGACATTTCTAACTGAATGTAGAGATCGAGAAATTGGACTTGCTACAGCCAGCCTAATATATCTGAATCATAACCTGGAAAACCCCCTCTGATTCAAATCTGAACTTCTTCGGGCTTCTAATTATGCTGATTAGAGTACTGGGTATTCATTGTTGTGACAAATGGGGAACCAAAATGGAAATGACAAATTTATTTTCACTCAAGAATTAAGCAAAAATATCCGCTATGGACTGCAGTGGGTAAGGCTGATGCATGAACTCACTACGTTATCTAGATTCCATCCCATGTTTCAACAACATGTGTTCTAAACAGAGGCCCTGGCCAAGTCTTCCAGTTTCGCTAAATTCATATCTTTAGTTTGAGCAAACCTACCAGCTTTGGTGAAATGTGCAATTGACCATAATAAACCAATCCTATGAATAAGTTCTTTTCACTGTGTAATTGGCTAGCTACACTGCAGTATGTAACTGGGGATGTGGCAAAGAGCATGTGTGTGACCTTCTGTCCTCACATCTGCATTCGGAATTGTATCCTTCAATGATTTCTTTTATACAAATCTGCATTCAGTTAATTTTTTGTTTTTACTTTAGTCTGGGTGTTTGCAGAATGAGAATCAGTTACGCTGAATGTTCAGAGAGAGTGCTGGCACTTGAGGAACTGTTCCAGTAGGAGCGAATGCATCTTATCTCAAAGACAGTTATATTATTTTTATTAAAACATAAACATTGTTTATGTAATCTCTGTGGCCTGAAGCCGTAGAACTCTCAACGGTCACCTGTTGGTGAAATGGGAAAAGAGTGACTCCATTGGGGAAGGTGCTCTGTACCAACATCTATTGGAGAGCAAGAGTCATTCACTGAATGGGCCAGGCCTCCTTCGCACTTTAGGTATGTGACAATTTGGGGTATTTTGGTTAAAATATAGTTACATTTTTTGTTCGGGGGGCAATAGAATGCTATTGACATTGTTGGGAAATGCAAGGACAAAACACCAACATCAAATGTGCTTAGGGTCCTGATGTATGAGATTTCTGCCTGGCACAGGTGGGCAAGGGAGCCTGGACAGAGCTAAAGAAGGAAGAGAGAGGGGAAAGAGACTTCTACCATTTGCTGTGAGTGTGTTATTGCTGATGGAGACTCTAAGTGCCGTAAATGTTACTGATCCCTCCCTAAAACCTGAGCTGAGACTGCTGGAAAATAGAGGATGGCACAGAGTGGCAGGAGCTTCAAGATGATGGGTGGCGCAGAGCAGTGGTGGCCAAAGCAGAGCTGAGGCAGCTTGGGTTGAAGCCGCAGAGAAAGAAGCAGCCTGCCAAAGGGACTCCAATGCAGGCTTCTCTACCAAGCAGTTAAAATCGCCCCAGTTGGGTCAGGCGTTAGAGCAGCCCAGGAGGCAGTACTGGCCTGCCAGTATGTTTGGACATCTCCAACCTAAGATGGCTAGCTAAATGGGGTGCTGGGGAGGAGGGTGAACTAGAATGTACCAGTTACTCTAAATTGTCAGGTGGACTGAGGTTGGGACTGTGGTTAAAGCACCCTGGGGTGGGAGACTTACCTCATATAATTTGCCTGCCCCCATAAAGTTCCAACAGTTTTAAGCCCGTGGATTCATTTCTTGCAAGTGGGGAAATATTGCTCATTGGGGCGCCCAGGGTGGTAGATATAGTTTCCTAGGTTTCTGGGTGGAGGGTGTAAGCTAAATCTATAAGGAAACCCTTAGAAAATTGAACCTGGCCTTTTTTGCTGCCATCAGCACCTGGCAGAACAGTTACATTTATAACAATAAATCCTCTCATCCCTGAGAATGAGTAAATGAGACATTTTAGGTATATCTTGGCTGTTGATTGAGATTACTATTCCACAGCATATAAATTCAGTGTCTCGTCATATTTTACAATTAATACACAAGTACATTGGAATATGGTCACCGAATTCCATGGACACTCCTTTGAAAACCCCAGCCTACAAAGATAGCGGGTTAGAGTCTGATCTCATTGACACCGGTATAAATCCTGAATATCTCTGATTTTCATAGTATTGTTTCAAATCCACCAAACTGGATGTGTTTCCAATATAAAATACTACAATAAATGCTTGCCTGTATTTTTTTTCAGATTGATGGTATGGTATGCCCTAAAAGCAAGGAGGCTAGAGACAGGAAATCACATTAATACTCTTGTGACAGAATACGCACCTGTATTCACACCGTTCATGCTATTGTAATAACATTTGTGCAAAGTATGCCTTGTAAAATGTCATCTGAAAACTCATAATTTGCAGGTCAGTATTGTTCTGGTAAAATGTGTGGCAACATTGTATATGAAGTTTTAGGATTCCCCTGTAGGGTGTTATTAACATATGTTCCAAACCCCACAGTCCTGCCCAAACAGAAGTTGGCAAATAGGTCTATCCTAAACAAAGGACTGTGTGCTCTGCTTAACTTTTATTTAAGCAGTAAACAGAGTCACCAAGCTGGGAGGGAAACAAAGAAAGCTCAAACAGGTGAGAAAAGGCCATCAGGGAACATCCTTCCACATAGACTCTTTGTCCCTCCTTTTTAGTTTCAGATCCTTACTAGAAAAACATTTCCAGCCGGCTACTAGGAGACAAACACCCCAAGGCCACCCCCTTCCCCCCCCCCGGCCCATCACATTCATTATACCTGAAGAGACAAATAAAGCAATCGTTGGACTCTGGGGGAGGGGTCCTGACACACAGTTTTGTCAGTAAGACTGCTGAAAGCATGTGATGAGAAACTTTGCTTGAATCTGATATAGTCTAAGTTAGGCAGTAGTAAACATTTTATCTTATAACCATTTCTGACTTTTATGCCTCATTATTTGTACTCATTTAAAATCTATCTCATTGTAGTTAATAACTTGTTTTACTGTTTTATATTATCCAGTGTGGTTAAACGGAAGTGTCTGAATAACTATTTGAGATAAGAAGATGGCATATTATTCCCTTAAAAGAATAATGGACATAAATATTTGTACTGTCTAGGAGAGGGTGGGGCAGAACAGGACATACATTTCTGAAGGGAAATGGGAGGCTGGGGGTGTGTTGGGGGTCAGCCTGCAATATAACCAAGGTTGGTGAGAGCCAGTGCAAAACCCAGCATGGCTGTCAGGCTACAGTTATACACAGATACTGAGGGTGTGACTTGCATTCAGTAATTGTGTTTGTGAGTGGCCCAAATGGGACCTAGTTCAGCAAGGCATTGTAAGGCATCCAAGGTAGCAGGACAGGGGTGACACAGCCCTTGAGAATCGACTGTACCCTGGATGTCACAAATCTCTTACAGATTCCTTTTTCTTGGCCACCTACAAATCTTAGGGCTTGCAGGGTGTAAATCTACAGTGTACTAGCCTGATGTTTGGACCCTGCTACCATGTGCTAAAAGTTCCCTAATGGATTTGAATCAGCAGTACGTGAACACGCACTATCGAACTGTTAGTACACGATATCATGTCATTACTTGGTGCACATCAGTCTTCGCGCTGTACATTGACACTCTGGCTTGCCGCATGCTGAGTTTCTGTGTAAACAAGCCTTTAGTCTGACCTGAGTTGCATCTCAACACATGTAGCTTTTCCCCAACTCCTGCTTTAAATAATCCAGGCCCAATTTATACATTTTCTGTGTCAAAATTTTAGTTCCTTATGATTAATAAGGTGGATCTTTTTCAATATAGGTTTTCTCTTCCCTTAATGCTGTCCAGTAACTCAGGCTAAAACTGCAATGAATTCTACATGGCCAACCAGGTCTTTGTTCCTGGGGAGAACTCCACTGAAGTCAATGCTCACACAGAACTCATTGCAGGATCGGTGCCTAGGAGCTTAAATCATTCTCTTTTACACCCTCTTTTCAACTGTGCACTGAGACAGCTCAGCCTCTCTTACCTAGCTGGAACATAAGCTTTTCCAACTGTCAAGTCATTCATAGGGGTGTAAATGTAATCTCTTTTCAACCTCTGTATTGTCAAATACTTGACTTGTTGCTTCACACAGTGCCTAGTAAAATGAGACAGTTCAAATTGTGTGGATGAAAAAATTGACATTACATAGTCAACAAATCATGCAAGGAATTCAGTGATCTGTGTATTTAATCTAAATTTGTTAACACTGGCAAGATAAAGGTCATTTTGACTCCATGCCCACTCCTGAAACTGGGACACTGTTCAGAAATTCTGAGTTTCTGCATTCAGCTATGTACATGTGCCCTGTTATCTAATACTTTAATTGCTAACAAAACAGTATGTGGCAGCATATACGCTGTCCTGTGTCAATATTTAAGCAGGAGTTTTACTTTGTGGCTCAAATTTATTCACCTTGAGAGAGAATTTTTGCCTCAGTTGGATCAATGGGTAAGGTAAAATAGCAAGGTTTCATCATCTCCTTGTGGTCTGTGTCACACTGTAGCCAAACAGGTAGACAACCCTTGTGAGCTCTACTCCTTCTCCCCTGTGCCACTTGGAGGGCTATTTCTTGATTCTTCAGGAGACTAGATATTTCTAAATAGCTGCATGGTTGCTGTAGTGTAAACCTTTTAATGAAAAATTCTGTGTTACTAACCAGGCAATTTTACATCACCTACTCTCTTGTGTCTGTATAGAAATGTTAGCATAGGAGGAAAGGGCCAAGTTTTCGTGGGGGTAGAATTTATATGCTGATTAAATTTTGGCTAGGAACATGAGGTTCTTTGCAGAATTAAAGTTAGGACAATCACAGAAAATATCTAAGTTCTCCAAGATTCTTAGTTCCCATCAGAATAAGTTTACTTACAAATTCTTCCTACTCCTTTGGGGGTCCTGCTGCTTCTTGAAGAGCATTGTAAGCTTGAGCTTCCATAAATTCAGACAAGAACAACAACAAACATGATCAACAGCATGTGAAGGGTGAAATAATGTAGTAGAAGGCTAGAGCTGTTCTACAAATATATGGCTTTAAAATATAGCCACTATAGAAGGCTTTTTGTGCCATTTTTATAGCCTTTGTGGTTTTTAACAAATGTGATTTTCCATCTGGTGTGTGTGTGTGTGCAGTATAGAAACTATGGTGAACTATGAAGCAGAAACAGTTCTGATCATCTTGCCTAGACACAGTGTTTGAATTAAGAATCTTTTTAGATGAAGGGTGGTCTCTTGTTCCATTATTTAAGGAACAATTTTTATTTTCATCCTAATGTTCACTGTGCCATGACAATAATAACAAACAAGGTAATTATTAAGTTGCATACTTTGATAATTGATTCCTTCAACTCCCAAACAATTTCCTGGCTTCCTAAATGCTACTCTGATGTCAATGCCCTACATATCCATTCTGTACTGTGAAATTCATTCTTCATAGATCTTACCTCTTCTGGGGTGTAGAATGTCCCATAGAATAGAACTGTTAGATCAAGGTCCCCGATTCTGTGCCCTAAGAATAAAGGTACATTCTGTATCCCTCACTAAAATAGGACAAAGTTGTAAACTATGTAGCATATCATATGGTCCTGTTGAACATCACAAGGTTGTAGACATTAAGGTTTATCACTTGGATAAATATGATCTGGGATTTGTGTGTGTGTGTGTGTGATTCCTGTATTCCTCAAAATGCTCATTGTCCAGCTTTGGAACTTCATTTCTCCTGTGGAGCAGAAGTTGAACTGATAATTACATTACAATGCTAACTAATTATATTGGTTGCCAAACTTCTGCTTTTAATATTGGTCTCGTTATTAGCTTAAAACTTGACTTATACATTTATGCCCATGAAAGTTGTTTGAAGCACAGATAATATGCAAAAAGAACACAGTATAATATTAGGAAATTGAAAGGATATCTGAAGAGATTAAGAAGCAGCAGCATGCTCTGAACAAAGAGGTCTACTCTTCCATAAGGTATATGCACATGCCATGCATCACTTCAAATGCTGCCAAATCTGCTGCTGGCTTATTTGAGATACAGAGCCGTGCTCCTCCATGGATCTCATTGTGTGGGAAAAATAGACCCACACAATCATTAAAGGGGGAAATTTAGCAGACATATTATCCAAAGCAATTGGTTTTGGGATCAGATTGAGGCTGGTCATGCATGGGGTGGGTAGGTGTGTTCAAGGAGTCTGCAGATAAGCCACCCACAGTCTAGGAGTGTATACATAGAGGATGTAGAAGGAAGGCACTCAGTCTACAATCAAGAATTGCCACTGTGTTAGCCTCTCCAAAGGCAGCTCTTCACTGGCCATTTGAACTAAGTCACCTGGGGCAGCCTGAATCCTTTCAAAAGGCAGTAGAGTTGTTGCTCCAGAGCCAGCTACCCCAGAGCTTAAGTCAGACAGAATTTCTCCAGGTTTTCCACTGCAACTTTCCATTTCCCCCTCCTTCTCTTCATAGAGGCTCTGATGCAAAGGTCTCAGTGGGCTTTAGAACAGTCCCCCTCGCTGTGTCAAGAGCTGTACTCAGTTCACTTCCTTCATTTCTTATTCTTGTCTCCTCTTGAAACTCTGAAATTTATTACTAAATTTGTCTCAATTCAGACAAAACATTTTTTGGTCAGAATTTGCTGGTTTGTCAAACTCAAAACATTCTGGAGAGACAATTAGCTTTCAATGCAGATCAGATGGAACTTTGCCTGGTTTCCAGTCAGCATGCCAGCCCACCTCTGGGCAGCCCAGGCTCTCAGGGATTCCCTAGCTTTGGGACAGCCTGCCAGGTGGACTGCCCACAAGCCAGGCTTCCCTTCCCATTTGTGGAGAATTTTGAAATTTCATTCTGAATCAGAATTAACCCGAATTTTAAAACATCAAAATCCTTCACAAAACAGAATTATTTTTCTCCACCTAGTTCTAATCAATTCATTCTATAACCTAGTAACTAACATTCCTTACTGATGATGTCCACAGCATCTCTCTCATTGCTGTTAGAAAACCCTTTATGAATTCCAGTAGGCTAGTGAAGCATGACTCTTCTATTTATGAAATCACGATGGTTTTCTCTAATCTAGTTTTTCTCTTCTAAATATGTTCTCTCATTTCATCCCTTAAAAGAGGCCCTCCAACTTTCTCCCATAACTGAGGTAAAACCAAGTAGCCTTAATTTCCTAGATGTGTCTCAGGCCCTTTTGAGATGAACTCATTTTCCAGTCTTCAGCAGTCTCCTCATTACTGAATGGCCTCTTATTACTGCATGAAATGTTTACTAGTGCTACACCAAGTACTTTCCAAACTTTCATTATAGTTCTTCCATGGTCTGAGCTCTCATTTAAATAATTTAATTTTTATAATTAAATTATAAATTATAATTAACTTCAGAAGTTAATCTTTATCTATCTATCTATCTATCTATCTATCTATCTATCTATCTATTCAGGAGACTAATTCATTTGTAAATGAGAATTTTTAAACATCATCACAACATGGTCATGAAAGTCTAAAATAGATTGTGACGCAGTCAGACCAACAAATCTGATCCAGTCTGGTAGTGAAAATGGAGGATGGAAGGATGTGGTCCAATAGTGCCAGTTATGTGATTTTAAAAAAAAAGAATTCTTTTTATTTACCTTCTGGGTTTTCAGCCTTTAAGGTTCACTTTTTCAAGCTTTCTCTGTAACCATGAGGGCTAAAAACCTCCTTTTCTTTTTTAATGAAAGCTGAGATACTCACTTATCACCTGATTCTAGAAGCTGACGCTTTAGGGAAAACACACATGGTCATCTAAAGGGATGATGGGATAACATGATTTTGGCAATTAATTGATCTTTAAATATTCATGGTAAATAGGCCCAATGGCCTGTGATGGGATGTTAGATGGGGTGGGATCTGAGTTACTACAGAAAATTCTTTCCTGGGTATCTGGCTGATGAATCTTGCCCATATGCTCAGGGTTCAGCTGATTGCCATATTTGGGGTCAGGAAGGAATTTTCCTCCAGGGCAGATTGGAAGAGGACCTGGGGATTTTTCACCTTCCTCTGTAGCATGGGGCACAGGTCACTTGCTGGAGGAGTCTCTGCACGTTGAAGTCTTTAAACCATGATTTGAGGACTTCAATAGCTCAGCATAGGTGAGAGGTTTATCGCAGGAGTGGGGGGTGGGTGAGATTGTGCAGGAGGTCAGACGAGATGATCATAATGGTCCCTTCTGACCTTAATATCTATGAAACTGCATGTAGGTTCTCACACCTGCAAGAACCTAAGAACTCCAAACTACACATGCTGGGGAATGTAAAACTACAAAAGGCAGCTACATCCCATCATGCTTTTTTAGGGTTGTTTGTTTTTAAGTAATTACTGCATAAAGTGACAGGTCTGGAACAAAAGCTTGCGTTACATTTTTAATAATAATGACTACTTTATGGGGAACTCTAATATGGTGGAAAGGGGTGTTTTTTCCTGCATAGCCCATGATAAATGTTTGTTTAAGAAAGACATCTAGGCAGAGAATACAAACCTGTTTTCCAACGGTTAAGGGGGAAAACCTGTTTGCCTCTAATCCTAGCACTTAACTCCCATCATTATCAGGGACATCTCTCCTTTCAAAGCCATATTGTCTTAATCCCCCACACATGTTTATTTTGGACATCAGAATTATGGACCTCAGAAGGGCAGAATCATGGGTGATAGCAAATGTTTCTACTAATGCAGTTAAATCCACATTAATTTACATTTCCTATGTTGTTAGTTTCAATGTGCATTTTTGGGTCTTTTCCTCACATTTGGGTCTTGGCATGCTGAAAAGTACATATATTACACTGCACCCATTGTTCTAGCCTTAACTGTCCTTGTGACAATATTATCCCTGTAATATGGCCAAAGAAGAGTATACAGGGATTATCTGTTGCTTAATTGCCAATATTACATAATTTAAATATACCTTGGGCAACTTTAAGATGGACACCCAAGTCATTCAAGCATTTTTAAGAAGGCTGCCATTCATGCTTTATTGCTGTTGTTGAATTCTTTCCCATATCCTCATTCTCTACTGTTTGGAAGTTGCCAGCTGCTAAAAATGAAACAGGGATGTCATGCCTCCATGCCAGCGTGGATTAAAATAGTGCATAACATACACATTAGAGTCACCTATGGGCTACCATTGCCACCAAGTTGGTCTGGCTCTATGGATTTTCTCATGTCTTATTATTGCTTACATGAAGGACGTTATCTGTGGTGTGGGCCGTTTGGGTTTGTCTTCACAGCATTTTGGAACGAGCCTCCTAGTCTGGGTTGATACCTTGGGATGAGAAGGCTCACGCTAGCACTCTAAAAAACAGTGGTGTAGACAGTGCTTATTTCCATAATGAGCCAAACTCAGACATGGGACTTGAATTCCATGTATGTTATTTCCAAATCTCATACTTTGAAGGGTAGGCCCATTTCTAATCAGGTCTTGTTCAGAACATGGCTTGGTCTTGTTTATACAAGGAAACTACTCTGTGGTACTTCTAGAAACCCCAACACTTGTTCTTGCTTACTCTGCCATTGTTATTATTCCAGTTCAGGTAAATGTAAATTTTACATGGTACCCTACCCCGCAACTGATGCAATACATGTAACCTCTGTGGCTTTGGGGTGAGATCTCTGATGGATTGCCTACATAGAGCCATGGGATAAGTCATGTAAAAAAAAATCCCAGTTGTAACAGTGGCTGCCACATAAAGTTTTCTAATCAGGTCTCTGGGTATTTTCTATAATTGGCATAGCCATGAAAACCTACTGTGACATTATGCCCCATATTCTTCATAGAAATATTATGATATGAATATGGCATAACTAAGATGGTTTATGCAAGATGGGTCATGTGAGGTATCATTGGAAAGATTATGATTTACTGAATGTGATTATCCAATGTGTATGCATGTATTGTTTCTGTATTTGAAGTTAGGAGTATTGACTATGTAACAATTACAACTGTGTGTACTTGGGGCACGCCCACCAGACAGTATACAATCAGCCTGCATGGGCCATTAGGAAGGACAATAGGATGTTGAAGATACTAATCTCCCTCCTTTCTGAGAAGTTTTCTGGGATGCTTCTTTGACACTGCAGGGTCATGTGATCATGTCACCTGGTACAGGATACCATCTTGAAATGCTGCTACTTTTCCAAAGGAAGGGGTAGGGGGGTCAAAGTGGGAAACAAAGGATTTGCGCCATATGCAGAATCTATTTAAGGCTGGGGAGTGAGTTAATCTGGGCTCCTCTCCACTGCGTGCCCGCTCAAGAAGGAAGACTGCTGAAAACACCTGAAGGAACAAAGGAACTAAGCTGGGGGAGGCAGAAGTTGAGTTCAGGTGAGAAAGGTCAGCCTGTAAAAAGGAATCCCTGGAGATTTAAGCTGCAAGTGGTGCAGTTTACCTTCAAGAAACTCTGCAACCTGCTTGAAACAAAATTTAGGGTGAGAAATTACTATTTGTAACCAGTATTTCTTAGTGTATTAAGCTTAGTTGGCATGTTTTGTTTTATTTGCTCAGTAATCTGCTTTGATCTGTTTGCTATTCCTTATAATCACTTAAAATTATCTTTTGTAATTAATAAACTTGTTTTTTTTTGTTTACTCCAAAACCCAGTTTGTGCAATTAATGCCGGGGGGGGGGGGGGGGGGGGGAGAGAAGCTGTGCATATCTTCCTCCATGTTGAGGGAGGGGGTGAATTTCATGAGCTTATGCTGTATAGATCTCTACATAGTGGAAGACAATATAATTTTGGATTTACACTCCAGATGGTGTGTGCACCAGAATGTTGGGCAATTCCCCAAACTGAATCTTCCCACTCAGAGCTGATTGCAGACTGTGCGATTCTACAGCTGGGTGCGTCCCTACCTGCGTGTGTATGTGTGTGCAGCAAGACAGGGTGAGGGAGCCAAGGCTGGTGAAACAGGTGGGCTCTGTGGTACCCCAGCACATCAGGTGGCACCCCGGAAGAGAGGACCAACGCTTCACACCTACCTTGTCAGAAAGTAGCTAATACAGTCTGTGCAAGATCACCAGACATCTTTTGAACCTTTAAAATTAGCTACATTCCCCTGGAGGGGTGGGGGAGGGAAAAATGTCTTCCCTGAGTTGGGATCGAGTTTGGGAACCAAAGGAGAACAGAAGTCTCACACAGAGCTTCAAAACCCATCCTCTGCAAGCTCCGGTACTATCCAGACCTCAGAGGGTATTCCAGGACCAAGGCTCTGCCTGATCTTGTGTTTCTCAGAAACACATGGATTCTTTACCCTAGCCAGGAGCAAATAAATAATGAGTGACTTGGGGAACAACTGACATAGGTTATAGAGCAGGCTTCATAGCCTTGCCTGCACAGAGAAACTCAGTGGTTCCTGAGGGATCCTGACCCTATTATTGTTTGGTGCCCCTATTTCTTACCCCATCAATGGAGCCCTTTGTCTTTGGCAACAGGTCCTGTCACTTGCAAGGAAACCAGGCTTTGAGCTGTTAAGATTGAAGCTTTTTCAATAAATACTCTGCATTTTTAGTTAATTCTTTGTGTCAGGAATTCAGTGGAGAAGGTGGGTTGGGGGAAAAGACTCTTTGTGTGGTGTTTTTATAGTAGTAGTCTGTGTGTTGCATTTGTTTATCTTAATTATTGAGCCTTTTTTCTACAATTTCCTAAATTCAGTCCTCCTACCTTTGTAGTTTAAATAGAGCCACTCAGGTACTACCCATCTTATGAGATTTCACTGTCCACTTTGTGGGTTAACTGGCTCTTATAGACTTCAAGCATTGTTCCTTTTCGTTTATGGGGCTTACATTGAGGTTCACTGTAAAGTTTTCCTGGAAAGGAAAAAGTAGAGCTGGTTGGGAGTTTTCCATTGGTAGGATTTTCTTATAGAAAATTCACTTTCTGCTAAATCAAAATTTTCAATGGGAAAATTTCAATTTTGCAGGAAAACTTTGATTCTTCACCAGAAAATAATTCCAGGCTCCATGTCTCCTGTACGTCTCAGCAGTTCACTAGGCAGGATGCCTTGGAGCAAGGGCTATCAGGATCCCCAATGACTATCCTGGAGCCAGGGCTCCTGGGCTTAATGACAGCCCAGAAGTCCTGGGATCCCCAGTTCCCAGGGTCTGTGATCTGCCCACCTCCACTTATGGCAGACTGCTGGAGCATCAGCTTGAGGAGCCTCAGAAACATTTAGAAAAGATCAAGACCAAATGTCAGCTCAACTTTTTTTAAACAAAATTTTGGAATTCCAATTTTTGAAATTCTGCTTCTTTTGTTCCATTTTGGAACTAATCTTTTTTTTAAGTTTAGTTTAGAATTCCCCATGGAACAGGAATTCCAGTAGCCAGCCACTCTAGATTAAGCTTATGTGGCTATGTCTCCACTGACCTTTTTACCTAAAATTTCCCAGCTAATGTAGAATGGCTACCCGTGCTTTAATCATAATTTTGTTTGACCCTGCTCAGAGCAAGTCTAGATGATGTAATTGTTCAATTGCAAGTGCCTTGTCTGCAGCAGGACCTAGTCAACATAAGACCTACTACTGCCACCAGCTGATGGAGTTTTCATATAGCTCAGTGGTAGAAGCCTGTAGTAAAGATCTCAGGGTTCTGTCCCTGCTGATGCTATAGACTGGAAGATTATTACATAAACATTTTTTTCACATTGATCTTTGACTGAATCAGATTTCCTTTTACGTTTCTTAGCTTTGTGATTCAGGTTCTAAATGTCATTCAGAGCATTTCATCTACAACTATCAGTGTACACGATAGCTTTATGGTAAACAGTCTACTGCTTTCTTCTGTCCATAGATGAACATTTTAAAACAGAGACAAGGTGGGTGAGGTAACAGCTTTTATCGGACTAACTTCTGTTGGTGAGGGAGAGACAAGCTTTTGAGCTTATATAGTGCTCTTCTTCAGGTCTGTGCAATCTCGAAATCTTGTCTCTCTCATCAGTAGAAGTTGATCTAATAAAAGATATTACCTCACCCACCTAGTCTCTCTAATATCCTGGGGCCAACATGGCTATAACAACCCTTCATTCATTTATTAAACAGTTTACAAGGGATAAACCAAACACATTGCTTGCTTATTGAACTTAAAGTTTAAAATTTCTTTCTCTCTCATTGCCACATCATTTCTTTCTCCCTGTTCTTTTCTCTTGGTATAAGGAGGAAATTGGTAAGTAGAATGGTTGCCCTTATAACCCAGCATTTGCTGACAATCACCTTCCTTTGCAATCTGAGATATCACAGGTTTTCCCTTATATTCAGAATAGGAAATAACTGTGCGGTGACTATTTGCACATGCTGACTATTTAAAAGTGCCTCCTATGGCTGGGATTTCCAAAAGTGCTTAAGGGAGTTAGATGCTCCTCTCCCGTGGGCACCTAGTTTCATAGATTCATAGATTCATAGATATTTAGGTCAGAAGGGACCATTATGATCATCTAGTCTGACCTCCTGCACAATGCAGGCCACAGAATTTCACCCACCACTCCTAAAAAAGACCTCACACCTATATCTGTGCTATTGAAGTCCTCAAATTGTAGTTTGAAGACCTCAAGGAGCAGAGAATCCTCCAGCAAGTGACCCGTGCCCCATGCTACAGAGGAAGGCGAAAAACCTCCAGGGCCTTCCAATCTGCCCTGGAGGAAAATTCCTTCCCGACCCCAAATATGGCGATCAGCTAAACCCTGAGCATATGGGCAAGATTCATCAGCCAGATACTACAGAAAATTCTTTCCCGGGTAACTTGGATCTTACCCCATCTAAAAACCCATCACAGGCCATTGGGCCTATTTACCATGAATATTTAATTACCAAAACCATGTTATCCCATCATACCATCTCCTCCATAAACTTATCGAGTTTAATCTTAAAGCAAGATAGATCTTTTGCCCCCACTACTTCCCTCGGAAGGCTATTCCAAAACTTCACTCCTCTGATGGTTAGAAACCTTCGTCTAATTTCTAATCTAAATTTCCTAGTGGCCAGTTTATATCCATTTGTTCTTGTGTCCACATTGGTACTGAGTTTAAATAATTCCTCTCCCTCTCTGGTATTTATCCCTCTGATATATTTATAGAGAGCAATCATATCTCCCCTCAACCTTCTTTTAGTTAGGCTAAACAAGCCAAGCTCCCTGAGTCTCCTTTCATAAGACAAGTTTTCCATTCCTCGGATCATCCTAGTAGCCCTTCTCTGTACCTGTTCCAGTTTGAATTCATCCTTCTTAAACATGGGAGACCAGAACTGCACACAGTATTCCAGGTGAGGTCTCACCAGTGCCTTATATAACGGTACTAAAACCTCCTTATCCCTACTGGAAATACCTCTCCTGATGCATCCCAAGACGACATTAGCTTTTTTCACAGCCATATCACATTGGCAGCTCATAGTCATCCTATGATCAACCAATACTCCAAGGTCCTTTTCCTCCTCCGTTACTTCTAGTTGATGCGTCCCTAGCTTATAACTAAAATTCTTGTTATTAATCCCTAAATGCATGACCTTACACTTCTCACTATTAAATTTCATCCTATTCCTATTACTCCAGTTTACAAGGTCATCCAGATCCTCCTGTAGGGTATCCCTGTCCTTCTCTAAATTAGCAATACCTCCCAGCTTTGTATCATCTGCAAACTTTATTAGCACACTCCCACTTTTTGTGCCCAGGTCAGTAATAAAAAGATTAAATAAGATTGGTCCCAAAACTGATCCTTGAGGAACTCCACTGGTAACCTCCCTCCAACTTGACAGTTCACCTTTCAGTAGGACCCGTTGTAGTCTCCCCTTTAACCAATTCCCTATCCACCTTTCAATTTTCCTATTGATGCCCATCTTATCCAATTTAACTAATAATTCCCCATGTGGCACAGTATCAAACGCCTTACTAAAATCTAAGTAAATTAGATCCACTGCGTTTCCTTTATCTAAAAAATCTGTTACTCTCTCAAAGAAGGAGATCAGGTTGGTTTGGCACGATCTACCTTTTGTAAAACCATGTTGTATTTTGTCCCATTTACCATTGACTTCAATGTCCTTAACTACCTTCTCCTTCAAAATTTTTTCCAAGACCTTGCATACTACAGATGTCAAACTAACAGGCCTATAATTACTTGGATCACTTTTTTTCCCTTTCTTAAAAATAGGAACTATGTTAGCAATTCTCCAATCATACGGTACAACCCCTGAGTTTACAGATTCATTAAAAATTCTTGCTAATGGGCTTGCAATTTCTTGTGCCAATTCTTTTAATATTCTTGGATGAAGATTATCTGGGCCCCCCGATTTAGTCCCATTAAGCTGTTTGAGTTTCGCTTCTACCTCAGATATGGTGATGTCTACCTCCATATCCTCATTCCCATTTATCATGCTACCATTATCCCTAAGATCCTCTTTAGTCTTATTAAAGACTGAGGCAAAGTATTTGTTTAGATATTGGGCCATGCCTAGATTATCCTTGACCTCCACTCCATCCTCAGTTTTTAGCGGTCCCGCTTCTTCTTTCTTTGTTTTCTTCCTATTTATATGACTATAGAACCTTTTACTATTGGTTTTAATTCCCTTTGCAAGGTCCAACTCTACTTGACTTTTAGCCTGTCTCACTTTATCCCTACATATTCTGACCTCAATAAGGTAGCTTTCCTTACTGATCCCTCCCTTCTTCCACTCCCTATAGTTCCCTTAGACTTCTTTGAAAACCCTACTCTATGTCTGCCTTACCCGGAAGATATCATTTTCTCATGCATAATCAACCTAGCAATTCTTTAGCCTTGTTTTGTTTGTTCTTGAATGTCAATAGAAATATTGTTTTTTGTTGGAAAGAATGGATGGGAACAGGAACTGGATTGACTAAAGAAAATAATCTCACTTATCTTTTTGGCATTAGCTATCTTCCTCTACCATGTTTTTTTCTGTCTCTTGACATATGCTCTCCACCCAATACTTGCTGGCCTCTTTTCTTTTTTATGTACCTTCTTATCCCATTAGAAAAATATGATTTAATGATATCACTCTACTTCTGTTCAGCTACAGTTTTTCTGTCCATCCTCAAACAATTCCATCTCTTCAGTTTTCATACTTTCCAGCTGCTTTATCTGAATAAAGCATCATCAGTCTCCATAGCATCTTGCTCTACACATCCCCTGTGCAAAACTGCATGTGAGGAGCTCGGGCAAACCTAAGAAGTGCTATGTTAACACTTTACTTCTTCCTCCTTTCTTTGTCTCGATAATACAGCTGAATGTCGTCTTTTTAAGTACAGAATCCTCTTCCTCTCAATGCTATTGATATATGCACATGCCCCCTTTCTATGCATTGCCACCTCCTTGGAAGCATTAAAAGAATGGTATTTAGGCTGTAGAGTCAAGCACTTTAAAGTTACAAAATGCCAGATTTACAATTGCCCATGCAACCTAATTCAGGTCTCTTTGCATTTAATTGCTATTTTGGCAGGCTGCGAAAATTTTCCTGAGAAATGCAAGAAAGAGAAGGGAATTGGTGATTTTTAACAGTCTCAACATAAACTTTACAGAATTTGATGGCACAAAGAAAAGGCACTTATCTAACTTGAGGGTTCTACTGCCGAGTGTCAAAGGCAGCTGTAAACGATAGAGGTGGGAAAGCTTCTCAAAGGAAAACATGTAAAAATCCTTTCTAATATAACAGGCAACCTAAATATTGGGGGGATCTGTGTTAAAATATTTCCCTATAACATTTCTAGCTTTCACTTCACTTTGGTGCTCTCAGATCTGTGTTGTTAGTGTTAGCTTTTGCCAGTTCAATCACTACCTGGTTAACTCTGTTCTCTGACCACATTATTCTACTGTAGAGTATGGCACAAATGTTAATCAAGAAAGAGGTTGGTTTGGTTGTCAATAATATCTGACCTATTTTAAACTTACACTTAGATGCTGGAAAACTCGGAGGCCACTATGCCAGTTGGTTACAAAGTACTCTTTGTTTTCTGTTTGCCTTATCTTTAAGCACAATACAGTCTTAAGGCAGCACACCAAT
This sequence comes from Lepidochelys olivacea, assembly GCF_965140295.1. Taxonomy (NCBI): domain Eukaryota; kingdom Metazoa; phylum Chordata; order Testudines; family Cheloniidae; genus Lepidochelys; species Lepidochelys olivacea. The sequence goes on from NC_140417.1 coordinate 107,847,151, forward strand.
TCTTAAATGTTTTTCTTGGGAGCCAGAAACATGTGCTGTAGAGTATTTATCAATTTCCATGTAAAAGTTGGGTGTATATTATGAAGGCTGGGGTATGGGGCATGCTGTGGTAGTGGCAGAGGAAATTATATTTATACTGAACTTTATTGGATGTAGGAGCCAGCTTGCAAACTGAATTATAACTCTTTGTTTTTCTAAAATGAACAGAACTAGCCACAGACCACACCTCGCTAATGGGAAAGTTGTGAGTTCACATTATTTGATGGATTTCTTTTTAAGACTGCTACACCTTGTTCTGCAAATAAATGGAACACTTTAGAACTTCAGCAGCTACACTATTTATTCCTCAAATAGTTACGCAATGAGTGCATCTCGCTTGCTTTTTATAACAGACCTGCTCTTTTTTCTCGGTTTGCTACCAGTTTCCCCCTTATTTATATAATCTGTAATAGTGATATTTTCTCTGTTTGCTTAAATATTTAATCTTGTTTTCCCCTGCATACTGATTTGTCAAGTACTAAGGTCTCTAGAGAACACCAGAGCTTATTTGAGCAATTGTTAACTCCATTTGACTAGAAGGGTTGATCCTGCACAGTGCAGGTAAAGTATGTTGCCTGTATATGTGCAAGGTACAAAGGGATGAGCAGAACAGACTATTTAGGGAAAACTGATCCAGCGCTAATGAGAACTCTGTTGCATGCTCACCAAGTTATTCTTGTATAGCAGCAGAAGTGATACTAAGGAGCTAAGAGACTCATTTGAACATGTAACCCACATTAGCATAGATGTGTGTCATGTTCCCCTCTGCGGCTGCTCCACAAGAGGATAACAGCCTGCCACTGCTATAAGTTAACATAGCTACTCCTTTAGCTCCAAAGGTGGAATTCTGTGCTTCAGAGGTGCCACTCCCAGGTTCAAACCCCTATGGGATTAACCTTACTTACTTACTGGCCTCCTCTTTCACTTGCACTGGAGCATGACGACTTTTCACTTATTGTTGCACATTGCATAATGACTTGCAGGACCAAGGCCAAAATAATAAAAAACACTTTCACTTAAACCTGCCCTGCCCCAGTTGTTTTAGTTGATACTGAACTTTACCTATGTAAAAAGAGTCAGAATGAGCTCTACCCTGACATCTGGTGATGAGCTGTGGGAAAGGACTTCAGGGGCTGATCTCGTTTGCATGGGCACACCCACCCTGCCTAACATGATGGACTGCTTGCCCAAGTGGTCACTTTGGCTTCTGTGGGATACCCAGTCTCTTTGTTTTTGGGGCAGGAGTAATAAAGGGTTGTTATCCTGGTTATGTGAATCAAGGACAGTAGAACTGTACTTGGCATTTTATGATGGAGGGACTCGCCCTCAACTAAGTAGCACTTGCTAGGCAAGGGACATGGGTTCCAAAATCCAGTGAATAGCAAGAGGCTGCGGAGAGGTATGTGTACCTTCTAAGGGCCATAAACACTACTTTGACCCCCTCCTCCTTCCACTGTGTGATAACGGAGCTAATTTTGGCTCCGTTAAGAGTCTTGTGACCTGCTGCAGAGCTGAAATCACTGACCCCTAGGTCTAAGCATTAGACCTACTTTGGGCTAGTGGTGCACCAGCACTGAGGCTCCCCTGCTACCAGCTAAAGTCACTGAGAGCTGAAGTCAGTGAGAGCTGGGGCGGGCTGAAGACAAGTTGGTGAGTGGACAACAGGATGGCTAGTGCGGAGAGTGGAGTGGATAGCAGGGCGGCTGGCAGAGAGGAGCGGATGGCTAGTTGAGAGGTGTGCAGAGTGGCATGGAGTGGATAGCAGGGTGGCTGGCGGAGAGGCAGAGCTGGCGGTGAAGACTGCAGCAGAACCCCATGGAGAGGCGTGGCACTCGGCTGTTGGCCCGAGCAGCTGTAAGATGCCTCCACGTACCTCTCTCCACTTCCACCGAGGCTGGGAGGTAAACTCTGCAGATGAACTTCTGAACTCTGAGGGCTGCACTGATCAAGGTCAGAAACTGTGGGTGGGGTGACTGGTGGGTTGTTGGACTTAAAACCCTGAGGGGAAAAGGACACTGTCAAACTTACTTTGGGGGTGGGTCTTTTGCTTGTGGTTTGTGTTATGAATCCTGTTTGCTGTGTTTCCCCAACATAATGCCACATTGTTTCCCTCTTCTATTAAAAGGCTTTCGCTGCACTCAGACTCTGTGCTTGCGAGAGGGGAAGTATTGCCTCTCAGAGGCGCCCGGGGGGGTGGTATGTAATTGTCCCAGGTCATTGGGTGGGGGCTCAAGCTGCTTTTGCCTTGTGTTATTGAAATGGAACCCCTAGATACTGAACCTGGCCCTTGTTGCTGCCAACTCTGACGGGCGGAAGGGCTACACATAAAAACTATAGATGGACCAAATCTGGAACTGCAAACTGGAATCCATTCCAATTTTACAAAGGTACAGGATTGAATCCCCAAATCCAAGCCTGCCCATATTATTTTGGTTTCAGGTCATAATCAAATGGCCCTTGGGTCCAGTTCAGATGCAGCTGCAAACTCAGATGCATGGCTGATCTTTTGAGATCTCTGCTTTTTAGAGTAAAAATCTTGTGAAAATAGCTTGTGAGATTTTGGCCCTTTGCGAGCAGAAAAACCTAATCCTGATTTGTATTTTAACTCAAATATTTTAACTTTCAGGTTAATTGTGAAAAAAATGTTTTTTTCCCCCTCTACTTTCACACTCTCATTGTTTTCCATTTTGAAAACAGAAAATACGTCTGAAAAGCAGGTTCCCCCCCACCCCTTTTCCACCTTCCCATCCCTATGTCTCTTTTAGGGAAAAAACATATGTGGGGAGGAGGAGAAAAAAGGAAGCAAATGGGGAACAGAAAATGGAAAGTGACATATTTTTTGTTCTCCAAACAAAACATTTTAAATCAAAATGAAACAAAATTTGTAATTGGGAATTTTCCAGTAAGAAAACTGAAAAAATGTGTTTTGAAATTGCTGATTTCCCACAAAACATTTTGATTTGATAGGAAAATTTTTCACTCAAAAATTTGGAACCAGCTGCATTCAGTGCTGATTAATACTGTAAGAAGTTAAAATCCAGCATTTCAATAAGGTGTTGAGCTGTTTAAGCTATGTTCAAACTGTGTAATCTTATATTTCAATCCATTTGTCAAAGGGCTTGAAAGTCTCATTGCAAGGCAGGTGAAATGATAATAAATACCGAGCAAAGAAAGTTAAACTCTTTTCAAAGTGTTCTATTAAATACAAAATTAAAAAAAAAATCAAAGTGGCAGGTTCTAGCCAACTCTTTCCTTTTGCAGAGTCTTTGCTGCTTTTGGCCATTTACTTATTTTTCTTTTCTTTGTTTTTGTTTCATAGATTTTCTTCTTTTTCTATCTGAAAAACATCCAGTTCTCTTCTGATAGAGCCTCGTGCTTCAGGAGTTTTGTCTGCAGAAATTACACTCCTGCAAAATCAGTGCAGGAAAAATAATTTTACTGCATAAAATATGATTTTGTGATTCATTGCATCTTATTTCTCCTAGATATAAGGGGAGACCTCGTATATCCCCTTTGGGTTGTACAGTTTCAAAGGAATGATCTAATTAGAGGGGAAAGAGTATTTTAAAATATTAGGCATGACATGCATATTCAATTAAAAATGGAAATATTACAGTGAGGAAGAGTACAGTACTTAATGGTCCCAGTTCCAAAAATGTACACTGATTACAAGTTATTCACTGTTCCAGAGAGTGATTCTTCAGTGGTTGCATGTGCTTTCTGAGAGAAAACACAGAACTGGTTTTAAAGAAACACACCCAAACATGTCTTTAATATACATTTTAAAAAATATTTTACAAGCAACAGAAAAGTAATCTAGCATATGTTTCAAGGAAAAATAATGTCAAACATATGCTGTTCTTTTTTCTCTCCTTAATGGGTGTTTTAAAAAATGTTTTAATTAACCAAATGATGTCAGCCTGCTTGAGATGTTTTCCTACACAGGTTTCTGACTGGTAGGTGTGCAGAATGGTGACTACCACTGTTGTCTTAATTAGCGGCTCATGTAGATTCCAACTGTTGACAACATGGTTATTCTTATTTATAAAACTACAAACATTTTTTGCTCTTGTGAGGTTTTCTGGCCTTCACTGAATTTCTGTGTATCAGTGCCTGGAAAATCTTCACTAAACCGCACAGGAGAAAGATATTTAGCAACAGCCATTTTGATTTAGGAAAGGAAATCTGACACCAGCGGCATTTTAGATGGTGTTCTAAATGTTCCCATTTTGGCCCCAGTCCTACGATCAGGTCTGTGAGGGTGAACTCCTGTGCCTGTATCAAACCTTGGTGAGTCCAGCAGAGGGATCTGCCTGTAGAAATCTGATCACAGGATCAGTACCTGAATTTGAGTCTTTGCTACATTTTAGTCCTCAGTGACTCTCTTTAAAATGGAGATCCATGACAATGAGAGCGGCTCAAAAAATTTGGAATTTTAAAATTATCCAGTGCAAAAAGGGGACACATTTTTCAAGTGTATGTTCATAAAATGTTTCCATTTTGGGGCCACCTCTAATTGACAACACTTACTTAATCCATAAGTGTAGTGGGTCTTAATTAATTAATTAATATGTCTACAAATTGCTTTGAGATTCTCAAGATGAAAAGACAGTATAAAATCTCTCTCTCTCTCTTGCTCTTAGGGTTTTATACTGCTGTTCATCATCATAGTATTTGAGCGCCTTCCACATAAAATCACTAGCAATAGCGAAGCCCTTAGCAGACTTCATGGAATTTCTGGCATGTCTCCCTTCTTGTGGTTAAAACTCTGCTCAGTAGAAGTTTGGGAATGGAAAAGGGATTCATAATATGAGCATTTCTGATGGGGTGGATGGCTTAAAAAATAAAAAAGGGCCCATAATTTAATTATTATTTTTATTGTATGTGTTCATAGCATAAATGAATGCTTAAATGAATGAGATTCTAGTACAGTTTCAATGATGAAAGCCCCAATCCAACGAGATATGCTACTCAGGTGTGTAACTTCCAACATGTACCTTGCAAAAGCAGATACTAAGTTGGCTTCAATTTCCAGCTCATGGTGAGAATTCAGTAGGCCTAGAGTATATAAACAGTTTTGAGAATCAGCAGTATGCTTCTTCAGAGCACTGTCTGTCATGGCACTGACGGCAGATGGAAAGGGGTGGTTCATCTTAGCTTCATTTCCTAAGCAGTCATGTGTTTGCATGTCTAGATTATGGGTTCTCAACCGGGGTACACAGAGGTCTTCCAGGAGGTACATCAACTTATCTAGAAATTTGCCTAGTTTTACGACAGGCTACAGAAAAAACACTAGTGAATCATAGAATCATAGAATCATAGAATATCAGGGTTGGAAGGGACCCCAGAAGGTCATCTAGTCCAACCCCCTGCTCGAAGTAGGACCAATTCCCAGTTAAATCATCCCAGCCAGGGCTTTGTCAAGCCTGACCTTAAAAACCTCTAAGGAAGGAGATTCTACCACCTCCCTAGGTAACGCATTCCAGTGTTTCACCACCCTCTTAGTGAAAAAGTTTTTCCTAATATCCAATCTAAACCTCCCCCACTGCAACTTGAGACCATTACTCCTCGTTCTGTCATCTGCTACCATTGAGAACAGTCTAGAGCCATCCTCTTTGGAACCCCCTTTCAGGTAGTTGAAAGCAGCTATCAAATCCCCCCTCATTCTTCTCTTCTGCAGGCTAAACAATCCCAGCTCCCTCAGCCTCTCCTCATAACTCATGTGTTCCAGACCCCTAATCATTTTTGTTGCCCTTCGCTGGACTCTCTCCAATTTATCCACATCCTTCTTGTAGTGTGGGGCCCAAAACTGGACACAGTACTCCAGATGAGGCCTCACCAATGTCGAATAGAGGGGAACGATCACGTCCCTCGATCTGCTCGCTATGCCCCTACTTATACATCCCAAAATGCCATTGGCCTTCTTGGCAACAAGGGCACACTGCTGACTCATATCCAGCTTCTCGTCCACTGTCACCCCTAGGTCCTTTTCCGCAGAACTGCTGCCTAGCCATTCGGTCCCTAGTCTGTAGCTGTGCATTGGGTTCTTCCATCCTAAGTGCAGGACCCTGCACTTATCCTTATTGAACCTCATCAGATTTCTTTTGGCCCAATCGTCCAATTTGTCTAGGTCTTCTGTATCCTATCCCTCCCCTCCAGCGTATCTACCACTCTTCCCAGTTTAGTATCATCCGCAAATTTGCTGAGAGTGCAATCCACACCATCCTTCAGATCATTTATGAAGATATTGAACAAAACCGGCCCCAGGACCGACCCTTGGGGCACTCCACTTGATACCGGCTGCCAACTAGACATGGAGCCATTGATCACTACCCGTTAAGCCGGACAATCTAGCCAGCTTTCTACCCACCTTATAGTGCATTCATCCAGCCCATACTTCCTTAACTTGCTGACAAGAATACTGTGGGAGACCGTGTGAAAAGCTTTGCTAAAGTCAAGAAACAATACATCCACTGCTTTCCCTTCATCCACAGAACCAGTAATCTCATCATAAAAGGCGATTAGATTAGTCAGGCATGACCTTCCCTTGGTGAATCCATGCTGGTTGTTCCTGATCACTTTCCTCTCATGCAAGTGCTTCAGGATTGATTCTTTGAGGACCTGCTCCATGATTTTTCCAGGGACTGAGGTGAGGCTGACTGGCCTGTAGTTCCCAGGATCCTCCTTCTTCCCTTTTTTAAAGATTGGCACTACATTAGCCTTTTTCCAGTCATCCGGGACTTCCCCGGTTCGCCACGAGTTTTCAAAGATAATGGCCAATGGCTCTGCAATCACAGCCGCCAATTCCTTCAGCACTCTCGGATGCAACTCGTCCGGCCCCATGGACTTGTGCACGTCCAGCTTTTCTAAATAGTCCCTAACCACCTCTATCTCCACAGAGGGCTGGCCATCTCTTCCCCATTTTGTGATGCCCAGCGCAGCAGTCTGGGAGCTGACCTTGTTAGTGAAAACAGAGGCAAAAAAAGCATTGAGTACATTAGCTTTTTCCACATCCTCTGTCACTAGGTTGCCTCCCTCATTCAGTAAGGGGCCCACACTTTCCTTGGCTTTCTTCTTGTTGCCAACATACCTGAAGAAACCCTTCTTGTTACTCTTGACATCTCTTGCTAGCTGCAGCTCCAGGTGCGATTTGGCCCTCCTGATATCATTCCTACATGCCCGAGCAATATTTTTATACTCTTCCCTGGTCATATGTCCAACCTTCCACTTCTTGTAAGCTTCTTTTTTATGTTTAAGATCCGCTAGGATTTCACCATTAAGCCAAGCTGGTCGCCTGCCATATTTACTATTCTTTCGACTCATTGGGATGGTTTGTCCCTGTAACCTCAACAGGGATTCCTTGAAATACAGCCAGCTCTCCTGGACTCCTTTCCCCTTCAAGTTAGTCCCCCAGGGGATCCTGGCCATCCGTTCCCTGAGGGAGTCGAAGTCTGCTTTCCTGAAGTCCAGGGTCCGTATCCTGCTGCTTACCTTTCTTCCCTGCGTCAGGATCCTGAACTCGACCAACTCATGGTCACTGCCTCCCAGATTTCCATCCACTTTTGCTTCCCCCACTAATTCTACCCGGTTTGTGAGCAGCAGGTCAAGAAAAGCGCCCCCCCTAGTTGGCTCCTCTAGCACTTGCGCCAGGAAATTGTCCCCTATGCTTTCCAAAAACTTCCTGGATTGTCTATGCAGTGAAGTCAGTACAAACTAAAATGTCATACAGACAATGACTTGTTTATACTGCTCTATATGCTATACACTAAAATGCAAGTACAATATTTATATTTCAATTGATTTATTTTATAATTATATGATAAATATGAGAAAGTACGCAATTTTCCAGTAATATGTGCTGTGACACTTTTGTATATTTTATGTCTGATTTTATAAGCAAATAGTTTTTAAGTGAGGTGAAACTTGGGGGTATGCAAGACAAATCAGGCTTCTGAAAGGGGTACAGTAGTCTGGAAAGGTTGAAAGCCACTGAGCTAGATGACTGGTTCATAAAAACGCGTGCAATTACTAAGCGCAAGGGACAAAATAACACGTCAGTTTTTTTAAAAAATTGAATTTATAGCTGCTTGTTGTAATCAGACATCACAAATTCTTTCATGGGAACAATAAAACAAGTTTTCTCATGAGGAAAAAAAATACAGTACAATAGCCTCCATGAAACAATTGTGAATTTCTAGCCCAGTGAAAGATTGGGGGAGGAGGTAAGAGGGAAAAGTACCCAGCAATAAATCCTTTGCACAGCTTGAAGAGTCAAAGCTGCTAGGACTTGCTTGGGTGACTTATTTCCAAACAATGGAGATGGAAAAAAGTTTATAATACAGCTGCAAACGTTCACCATCTCTATGGTGTAGTCATTGTCCCTGTGAAACATCTTGATATACAAATCAAGTTATTTTAAATAAATTGTTTGTCATTATCTCCATGATCATTTATATTCAGCTCTGCAATTCCAGCTGACTTCAGTCACACTTACTGTACTTTCCTTCCCAGGAACAACCTTTCCATTGGAAAGACTTTATTCCATCTCCACTGAATATTGCATTAGAGTGGCAGAATCCTCAGATTCCCCTTTAAACTGCATATATTTCTTTTTCTATTGTCCTTCCCAGAGGAGAAGAAAAATGCTGACCAAGAACAATAGTGTATCAGAAAACTTCAAAGGCAATATTTCCTTCTCTCACCCTATTTGGCATCTGATGACCTCACACTGGCAACAGAGCAGTAATTTGTAATTGTTTTGATGTGTGTTGGTAAAGGTTAATTCTTTTAAGGAAATATATATTTGATAATTACTGATGCAGTGGTGATATCAGGGCTGCTGTGGTTAACTTGGGGCCTGATCCAGAGCTAATCCGAGTCAAGAGGAAAGACTCCGGTTGACTACAGTGGGCTTTGGATCAGTCCCTTGGACATTTTGCTAAGAGAAGTGGAATGGACAATTAGCTAGATATATGGACTGATTGCCACTTTGCATTAAGATTCACTTTAGAGTGTGATAACAATGCCAATAGGCTTGAATGGCTGATGGCTATTAAAAGGCACTGAAAAGGTCACCAACATTTTATGTTTATATATATATATCTATAATTTCACTTACGTTTTCTCAGTTATGCTCCCGATACATTTTGATTGCTTATTGTAAGAAACTCTGTTGTCAGCGTACAGTACAACATTTGAAATTGTTACTACTCTGTGCTGTGCACTTCACCTAGCAAGCCACATTTTCAGAAAGAGACACAATTTTCCTGCACCAAAAGCAGTTGTGCATTTGGTGACTAAGTCACCTTTTGTGCACAGGATCATGGTAACTGTGCATGCTAACCTAATGGTGTCATTTCATACACGATTCTATTCAATGGGACTTGATTGGCATGACAAGCTACACAAATGTTTCCAAAGTATAAGAAAAAGACAAACTCCTTTGTGGTGGTCAGAGACAGGTGCATGCCACCCAGGATAGGGTTCCACACTATACTTGGGGTTTGTTTCTGGATGGAGCACAGATTTGAGCTCGGGCCTAAGGCCCCTGGTTCTGAAAAAAGAGCTTGGCATGTTCCGTATTTTATTATTTTTGTAGAAGAGCAGCACAGTATACTGATATAAGACTGCATGACTGCTCTTCCTGTCATGAAGAGGTGATGTGTATCTCATTAGGCCATCACATGGAGGTTATTCCCTGGTGACACAAATCTGTGCTCACTGGCAAGGTCAATTAACTGTTAAATATATTTGGTATGACTAGCTCCTTGCAAACATGCACGAGGTGCTTTCATGAAGTCGAGCTGTGGCTCTTTGGCTTTCCAGGAGAATGTTGTGGCAATGTCTTCTTAATTGGTGGGGTTTTTTGGGAACAGGCGGAAGCTGGTGCTTTGCCAGGATTACATTGCCTTTCTTCTTTTGGATTATTTTTTTTTCCTACTCTTTTCCCCGTGTGCTACGTTATAAGAAAGATACACAGTATTCTTCCAGTCCTCTAACAAATGTATAATAGATGAGTATCTTTTAAATTAAATAGAACTTGAGCTGACCTGTCTCTGACTTGGATTTCTTAACAGTATAAAAGACTGCCTTTCCAACAGTCTGAAACCTGTGGTCTTCAACCTTAATCTAGGTATGATTAGTAATTAATGGACCTTGAAAAGTGCCTTTATTTATAACTGCCACAGGTTGCTGTTGTCTAGATACCAATCTCCAGTTTTCTGTTTCGTCTTGAAACGATATCCATAATAATGGGGCACGTATAATTATGTACCTATATGCTATATTTTCTTTCAGAAATCACCTTCTTTGGAGAATGATGTTGTATATTTCTTTGACACTGGAAACAATGTACTTCTTTATTCAAGTCACTCCTGATAACACCATATCTGTTACATAGACAAGACCCAAGTATCAAGTACTCTTCATGGAAGAGAACATCTGAATATGGGACAACTGCTCTGGGTCCAAGGAGGTGAAATCACATCAAGGGGTAGCAGTGAACATGAGATTGTTTTGCAGCCGGATGTTCTCAAAATACAGTGGGAATTCTGTGTCACTGCTAGGTGAAATGGATTCTTCCTATCTGTGGCTGGTTAAAGTCAGTGAGTAGCCTCTAGATAATGGGTGGTCAATTATTTTTTGTGAAGGTCCAGATTTCTTGGTCAAGGTATGGTCAAGGTCCGGACTCCAGAGAAACATTTTTCACATGACAAGTGCACCTGTTAAATGAGCACATACAATGGTGTGTAATGTACCCAGGGCCTATTGCGGGGTAGTCAATAAGAGGACCGCTGGCCAAATCCAGACTGCCAGAGGCTTTTGACCAGACCATGAAACTTTGGGGGGCCATGGGCAATTAGTGGGCTTAGTGTGGGCAGAGGAGTGACTGGCTGCGTGCTTGCGGGAGCTGGTGCCTGGGCTGATATGTAACTCGGGGGGAGGGAGGTGCCCCCCCAGCCTCCCTAAGTGGAGCTCTACCCCTGCGGGGCTGACAGCAGGAGCCCTGGCGCACCTCCCATGGGACTGAAACTCTGAGTCCTGGTGGGGCTCCTGCTCATGCTGGGACACAGGGTTTCAGCCTCGCCTGAGGCATGCTGGGACTTGTGGCTTCAGCCCTGCTGGGGGAAGCTTCAGTTCAGCATACCTCCTGCAGGGCTAAAGCCTTGATTCCAGGCAGTGCTGAAGCCCCGAGTCCCAGTGGGGATAAAATTCCAAGTCCCGGCTGGCACGCCTCCTGCTCATGCCAGGACCCGGGGCTTTGGCCCTGCCTGAGGAGCGCCTGGACCTGGGACTTTGGCTCTGCCTGAGTTGTGCCGGGACCCGGGGCTTCGGCCCTGCCTGAGGCGTGCTGGAACGGAAGCACCCCCTCTCCAGGCAGGGCTGAAACCCCAACTCCTGGCATGCTTCCCACGGTCCTCTGAAAAGCCTCTTGTGGTCCAGATTTGAACCCCAGGCCGCCTCTTGACTACCCCTACTCTAGCTCATTTTCTTTTTAAGACTGTCTTAGGGCTAGTCTACACTGGAATCGCTACAGTGGTGTAGCTATGCCCCTGTAGAGCTGCTAGTGCAGACATTCTTCCGATGGGAGAGAGCTCTCCCATCAGCATAATTACTCCACCGCCCCGAATGGAGGTAGCTATGTTGGCACAAGAACTTCTCCCATTAACATAGCACTGTCCAAACTGGCTCTTAGGTTGGTGTAATTTACGTTACTCAGGGAGGTGGCTTTTCCACATCCCTGAGCGACACAAGTTATACTAAGGTAAGTGCTAGTGTCATGTAAAAAATCACTACTAGAGGCTTGATCCAAAATTCCTGGAAGGCAGCTGCAGTCTTTCCATTGAAATCAAGTTGGTGTGGATCAGACCTTACACAGAAATGATCGCATCAGATACTACTTTGTTTCTAATTGTTTGGGTCAGATAACAGAAACCTGATGATGAATTGATTGCAACATTACATGACCTCTGCCAATATTCTTGACAATTCCCAGTCAGGGTTCAACTCAGGATGTGATACAGACATGAAGGTTGTGGAACGGGTAGGTGATCTTATGGCTATAGCCAGAAGACAAGCATCCCTGCTAATCTGTTGAATCCATAGTTATCTTTTGGCATACTAAATCAGGAGTGCTTCTGAGTCCTTATGAGATCAGGCAGGGTTGAGCAGAGTTGCATTAAGCTGCCATTCATGCTCCTCAGGAATAGATTCCAGAGGGCAGCTGCTTCTGTCACCCTCACCCCTGCAATCAGATCTGAATCTAACATTCCCCAAAGTCTGGGGATATCCAGACTTGGTATTATTGTTTGGGCCCATTTCTATTTTACAATATTTATTATGAGTAATATTATAATGGTGGTACCTACAGGTTTCAGCTGTGATTGCTAGGCACTATACAAACGTACAATAAGAGGCAGTTGATGCTCCAAAGAACTTACAACTAAATAGATCAGGGTAAGAGAAAGGAAGTACGCCATGTTACCGATGGGGAATTGAGGCACAGAGAGATTAAGAAACTGGCCCAAGGTCACACAGGGTATCTGTGGCAGAACTGGGAAATGATTCCAGATCTCCAGCATCACTTGCCCCATAACTTCAGCCGTCCGGAACACAATGCCATCCACAGCCTCAGAAACAATTCTGACATCATAATCAAAAAGGCTGACAAAGGAGGTGCTGTTGTCATCATGAATAGGTTAGAATATGAACAAGAGGCTGCTCGGCAGCTCCCCAACACCACTTTCTACAAGCCATTACCCTCTGATCCCACTGAGAGTTACCAAAAGAAACTACAGCATTTGCTCAAGAAACTCCCTGAAAAAGCACAAGATCAAATCCGCACAGACACACCCCTGGAACCCCGACCTGCGATATTCTATCTACTACCCAAGATCCATAAACCTGGAAATCCTGGGCGCCCCATCATCTCAGGCATTGACACCCTGACAGCAGGATTGTCTGGCTATGTAGACTCCCTCCTCAGGCCCTACGCTACCAGCAGTCCCAGCTACCTTCGAGGCACCACTGACTTCCTGAGGAAACTACAATCCATCGGTGATCTTCCTGATAACACCATCCTGGCCACTATGGATGTAGAAGCCCTCTACACCAACATTCCACACAAAGATGGACTACAAGCCATCAAGAGGGGGAGGGATAGCTCAGTGGGGGGGGGGTGGAGGGATAGCTCAGTGGTTTGAGCATTGGCCTGCTAAACCCAGGGTTGTGAGTTCAATCCTTGAGGGGACCATTTAGGGATCTGGGGCAAAAATTGGGGATTGGTCCTGCTTTGAGCAGGGGGTTGGACTAGATGACCTCCTGAGGTCCCTTCCAACCCTGATATTCTATGATTCTATAAGAACACTATCCCTGATAATGTCACGGCTAACCTTGTGGCTGAACTTTGTGACTTTGTCCTTACCCATAACTATTTTACATTTGGGGACAATGTATACCTTCAGATCAGCGGCACTGCTATGGGAACCCGCATGGCCCCACAGTATGCCAACATTTTTATGGCTGACTTAGAACAACACTTCCTCAGCTCTCGTCCCCTAACGCCCCTACTCTACTTGCGCTATATTGATGACATCTTCATCATCTGGACCCATGGAAAAGAAGCCCTTGAAATCACCATGATTTCAACAATTTCCATCCCACCATCAACCTCAGCCTGGTCCAGTCCACACAAGAGATCCACTTCCTGGACACTACAGTACTAAACGATGGTCACATAAACACCACCCTAAACCGGAAACCTACTGACCGCTATTCCTACCTACATGCCTCCAGCTTTCACCCTGACCACACCACATGATCCATCATCTACAGCCAAGCTCTGCGATACAACCGCATTTGCTCCAACCCCTCAGACAGAGACAAACACCTACAAGATCTCTATCAAGCATTCTTACAACTACAATACCCACCTGCGGAAGTGAAGAAACAGATTGATAGAGCCAGAAGACTCCTACTACAGGACAGACCTAACAAAGAAAATAACAGAACGCCACTAGCCGTCACCTTCAGCCCCCAACTAAAACCCCTCCAACGCATTATTAAGGATCTACAACCTATCCTGAAGGATGACCCAACACTCTCACAAATCTTGGGAGACAGGCCAGTCCTTGCCTACAGACAGCCCCCCAACCTGAAGCAAATACTCACCAGCAACCACATACCACACAACAGAACCACTAACCCAGGAACCTATTCTTGCAACAAAGCCCGTTGCCAACTGTGCCCACATATTTATTCAGGAGACACCATCACAGGGCCTAATAACATCAGCCACACTATCAGAGGCTCGTTCACCTGCACATCCACCAATGTGATATATGCCATCATGTGTCAGCAATGCCCCTCTGCCATGTACATTGGTCAAACTGTACAGTCTCTACGTAAAAGAATAAATGGACACAAATCAGATGTCAAGAATTATAACATTCATAAACCAGTCGGAGAACACTTCAATCTCTCTGGTCACGCGATTACAGACATGAAAGTTGTGATATTACAACAAAAAAACTTCAAATCCAGACTCCAGCGAGAAACTGTTGAATTGGAATTCATCTGCAAATTGGATACAATTAACTTAGGCTTGAATAGAGACTGGGAGTGGCTAAGTTATTATGCAAGGTAACCATATTTCCCCTTGTTTTTTCCTACCACCCCTCTCCCCCGACGTTCTTGTTAAACCCTGGATTTGTGCTGGAAATGGCTCACCTTGATTATCATACACATTGTAAGGAGAGTGGTCACTTTAGATAAGCTATTACCAGCAGGAGAGTGGGGTGGGAGGAGGTATTTTTTCATGCTTTGTGTGTATATAAAAAGATCTTCTACACTTTCCACAGTATGCATCCGATGAAGTGAGCTGTAGCTCACGAAAGCTTATGCTCAAATAAATTGGTTAGTCTCTAAGGTGCCACAAGTACTCCTTTTCTTTTTGCGAATACAGACTAACACGGCTGTTACTCTGAAACCTACTCTAGTTCACCGTCTTAACCACAAGATCATCCTTTCTTCATATGCTATTTTTATATAAAAAAATCCATCCTTGGCTTTTAATTTACAGTAACTGCTGTGACAAAGTTCCTCCTCTACCTTGGTGGGTCTTGCGCTTATTGGTGGATTTGCTCGCCTTGGAGTTTCACAGCAGCCCTCAGTTTGGCCGTTTTCGTGAACCCACAGTCCAGGTCAACTCCTCCTGTGTCCGACCAGGAGTTGGGAGGTTTGGGGGGAACCCGGGCCCACCTTCTACTCCGGGTTCCAGCCCAGGGCTGGAATGCAACTGTCTAGAGTGCCTCCTGGAACAGCTGTGCAACAGCTACGACTCTCTGGGCTACTTTCCCATGGCCTCCTCCCAACACCTTCTTTATCCTCACCATAGGACCTTCCTCCTGGTGTCTGATAATGCTTGTACTCCTCAGTCCTCCAACAGTATGTGTTCTCACTCTCAGCTCCTAGTGCCTCTTGCTCCCTGCTCCTCACACGCACAACACAAACTGAAGTGAGCTCCTTTTTAAACCCAGGTGCTTGATTAGCCTGCCTTAATTGATTCTAGCAGCTTCTTGACTGGCTGCAGGTGTTCTAATCAGCCTGTCTGTCTTAATTGTCTCCAGAAGGTTCCTGATTGTTCTGGAACCTTCCCTGTTACCTTACCAGGGAAAAGGGACCTACTTAGCCTGGGGCTAATATATCTGCCTTCTATTATTCTCCTGTAGCCATCTGGCCCAACCCTGTCACACTGCATGTATAATTATTTTTATATATAATAGTTATCCATTAATTAGAACTAGAGATAGGCAGGAAATGATTTTCCCTATCCTGATGGGGCAAAAAGTAGATATGTAAAAAATAAAAAATTGTGAAGTGAAATCCAAGAAAAATAATTAGTTGTGTCATGTTTCATTTTGTATTTGACCATTTTTTAAACGTTTAAAAAACTATCAATCATTTTAACTTTCTGAACAAAAAGTTCTGAGCAAAAAAAAAAAAAGAACCTTTTATTCTGAAAATGTTAAAAGGGGTCATTTTGGCAAAACTTTTTTTAAATTTTTTTTCAAAAAAGGGAATTCATCAAAAGCAACCCTTTCCTGTGAAAAATTTCAGTTTTGACAAATCAGTTTTGTCAGACAGAAAATGTTTCAATGAAAAATTCCCCACAGCTGTAATTAGACCCCTCAAGGCCAAATGCATGCACTTCTATCAACCCATCTGTTTTCTATAGTACCCATCATCATAGTTTCTAAGTGCTTGTCTTACTATTAACATTTTTTAAGTGATTGCTTAGATTTTTAAACCACTTTAGTTTGAAATGTCTTTTCATCAGATTTCTTTCTCCCTTTAAAACTGTAAGCAGAGTGTTATTCTTATATGGCAGACCTGCATCTCTATCCTGAAAGATGTCTTAATCTACTAGGAGATTAATTCTGCATCAGTGTGTTTTAATCTTGAACACATAACTCAACAGATGAATATTCAAAAGCAAAATCATTCCTCAGAGTTCTTTTCACATAAGGAAATTAAGCATAATGAAAGGGCAAGTGTAGTTTTGATGCCAAAAATGTGGAAAAGATGGAAGTGGTATGTAGCTAGCACATAAAATACAAAGATTTTGGTTGCAAAAAGCATTAAAATATAATTATATGACGTTCTTCTTTAGCATATTTTTCTGATGGATCAATTACTTAGAAAAATGCAAATTAGGGTAGGTGGGATTCTGATTGTCATATATTATTTTAATATATTCTCATTTCATTATTTATCTGCACATTTATGAGCTTTGCAGTAAAAAATAGCATTGAAGGAAGAGAACCACCTGCATAATTTAATACATAGTCTTTGAAAGGGATGACTTAACTGATTAATAGTAAAGATGTATCCCTACATACAAAGTCCATAGAATAAGACATCCTTTCGTAAGGAGTTTTCAGTCTAATGCAGATAAGACAAAACACAGGATAACAGGGCAGGCAAAAGAGAGATCATAGAGAGTCAGCAGTAGGAAGAATTAATGGAAGAAATAGATAACTGACAGATGAGAGGTGAGAGACACATGGTGCAAGACATGAAGAATCAGGCCCAACAGTATAAATAATTATCCTTCTTCCATTATGAGCTTCATGTTTCCATTCTTGGTGCCTTTTGTGTTTGACGTAGTATCTCATCTATTGTCTACCAACTCTTCCTTCTTTCATAAGCACTTCTCATGCTGATCTGTTATCTGCTCCAATACTTTTAGGCTCAGATGGTAAAGGAATCAATGTTTTCTGGGCCAAATGGATCCATTCACATTGTTGGTTATGGGCTGGTGCTTGCTGGTGCCAAAGATTTGGACACACTGAATCATTAAAAACTATGTCTGCATTGCATACCACTGGCAGTGGTGTGTAGGGTATGTGTAGCTACATGCTGCAGCAAAAAGCAGGCTGCATCACACTGTGGTGTGTAACTACATGTGGCAGTGAAAGGCCCTGGCAGGGTGGAGGCAGTGGGGAAAGGCTCTGGCAGAGGGAAGCTGCTATAGCCTTTCCTCACTGGAGATTTTCCTCACTGGGCTCCAGCAGCTCCACACTGCTGGAACGTTTCTCTGCCGCAGGGAGCTGTCAAAGCCTTTCCCTGCCAGAGCCTTTCACTGAGGCAGGAAAGACTCAAGGAGCAGGGAGGCACTGGGATGCTACACTGCTAAAAATATCATTGTGAACAGCAGAGACACTGCTTGGGCTCATGGAGAGCCATGTAGGGTACATCCCTTATGAGTTCAGGCGTGTCTTTACTTAAGAAGTGCCTCACTGTCTACACTGCTATTTATACCTTTGCTAAGGGGCATGCAGTGTACTTACTCTACACACCACAGTAAGGAGTGTACAGCATAGACGGACCCGAAATGTGGCTGTATACATGTTTTGGTGAAGATTCACGTTAAGAAGACAGGCAGCATATCTATTGATCACAGCAGGAAAAAGTTGGGCTTGCATGACTTAGTGACCCATGCTGCATATTTTAGGAGTAGCCCAAATAGGTTCCCTGTGGCCTCTTTCATCTAGTCCTCCTTGGCTGAAAGTTGGAAGCTTCAATGCTGCATGGTAAAGGAGGATAATGGGAAAGGCCAGCTCTCATTAGACCAAATGCAGGGAGGGTTCCTAAAAAGATAAAGACTCAGATCTCTCAGAGTCTTGCTGACAGAAAACAATTAGCTAAGAGACTTCACTTAATGGAATAGGCATTGTACTGCAACATGAGCCAAAGATATAGTTCTAGCCGCCTAATAACAGAAAAAAGGAAACAAATACAATGCTACATATATTGGATGCTTTATATGGTTTAGTATTTTTTTCAGTTGTTGATGTAAAGTATTTGATTCTTTTTGTTGCTCTTCTCTGATATTTAAGGTTTCAAAGTAACAGCCGTGTTAGTCTGTATTCGCAAAAAGAAAAGGAGTACTTGTGGCACCTTAGAGATGAACCAATTTATTTGAGCATAAGCTTTCGTGAGCTACAGCTCACTTCATCGGATGCAACATCTGATGAAGTGAGCTGTAGCTCACGAAAGCTTATGCTCAAATAAATTGGTTCGTCTCTAAGGTGCCACAAGTACTCCTTTTCTTTTTTCTGATATTTAAGGAATTTGAAGTATGTTTTGTCTCCAGAACTTTAAACTGTATTTACTCCAATGTTTATATGGTTTACAGATAAATTACTGATAAGGATAAGGATTTCATTTTCACAGATTCAATGAAATAGTTGAATAATTTGACTTTTAATCTAACTATTTAAACTTCCTAAATCCGCTGGTAGGGGGACCACCCCTTCCCGCTGCCCCTCCATGGGAGATGCAGGGAGTGCTCTCCAATATATTTTGCCATTCTGGCTGTTTTCCATAATGCAGATTTATGAGTGGACAACAAATTACTGGAATCATAGAGCCAGATTCCCAGATGGTGCAAGTCCCTATAGCTCCATTAAGGACCCTACACCAATGGTGTGCAATTTAGGACTGCCTGGCATTGTTGGGGCTGGTTCAGGCCTAAGAATCAGGGAGCCGTAAACCTCTTTTTCTCTTCTCCAGCTCTAAGGAATTATTTTTATATATAATAGTTATCCATTCATTAGAACTAGCTCTTCTGCAGCAGAAAGTCTTTATTAAGTGAGTATGTAACTTTTTGCAGGATTGATCCTTTGTTACAGTTACATGTGTTTTAGCTCCATTTAGATTGTGAGATCCTTGGATCTGTCGCTGACCATGTGCCTGAGAAGCAGCTAGTACAATGTGACCCAGATTCTCACTGGGTTCCTAAGTGCTATGCAATACAAATAATAATAATAATAATAATAACAATAATAATAACATTTCCTGGACACACATGAAACAAATGTTTCAATCTAAGCAGGGCATTCATTTTTGAAATATGAATTTGAACTATGCAGAAAAAAGTGAGCATATTCCAATGGTGAATAGCAGTAATAAGGGAATCTAGGAGTAGAATATAGTTATGTTTGAATAAGCCAAGTCATGCTCATGTTCCTTGGCAACTCTAGAGAGCCCCCCACATTTCCAGGTGCCATCTGAGTTGAACATAAACTTGTTGCAAAAAGCTGTTAAGAATGGAAAAGATCAAATTTGTGGTTTGTTTGATTCAGTTTTAGGTTTTTTTAGATAAACAAATGATAAAAATGAAACTCTTCCCATTTTACTATCACACACTTCAACTCCAACATATTGAATAGGGCAGGAACTTTAAGGGAATTGAGCACTGAACGCCTGGTGACTTTCATTGAGAATTGGGTGTCTAACTCACTTAGGTCTCTTTGAAAATCCCTGCCTAATGTTGTTTGCCCACTTAAAAAGAGAAAATAATCCAGAGAGAAGTGCATGACAGTAAAATTGGAAAAGCTCAATTTTTGTCATTTGTTTGTTTAAAAAACCTGAAACTGAATCTTTTGTCTTTTCCATTCTTAACAGATTTTTGGAACAAGTTAATATTCAGTTCAGATGTCATCTGGAGATGTGTGGGGCTCCAACAAGCACGGGCATGATGTGCATTTGTGAGGGAAAGATCACAGAAGATACTCCATTTGGATTCATGCAGCAATAGGGAATCTCCATTGGTTGCTAATTAATTATCATGATTTCTATTTATATATTAGTTTTTATTATATATTTTGACGTCTAAAGGCCTCCATTACTCATGGTGAGTAGAACTTGATTCTTGAGTAGTTTCATCGATTTCAAGGAACTACTTGATTTAGGTAAAGGTGACATAATCTGGCCCTTAGAGCAGAGATGCAGCCTCTAGAATTTCTCCGTGTTAGGTTGTCAGGTGTCCAATAATCATCTTGACACTGGCTCCATAAAACAGATGAACTCAGATGTAACTCTGTGTCCCTTGCTGTGTGTTGACTCTGTTAATGATCAATAAACATGGCCCACACAGGGTTGAAACATCCCACCCCCTCTGTTTATTTTGCAGTGTTGCTATGCATTATAGTGACTCAGACCTTCTTTGGGGGAGGGACATTCTTACTCAATGAGCACATTTACACTTTATCTGATGCATGGCATTTTCCTGGTTTATATAAACAATTATAAAAAATAACCTGATCAAAGAGATGGCATGGTTAACACCTGAAGTGCTGTACTCAGTACATTTCAGTAGCTCAGATTAGCCATTTCCCCAGCATCTGATTTGCTTGTGTATGTGAAAAAAACAACAACCCTTCATGGTTTACAAACCCATGGACTCCCTCATACCTTACCTGTATGGTACCACACTGTATCTATAAGTAATGCCAGTGACTTACTGACAGATTGATACTCAGATGAGGGTAAAAGGTCGCGTGTGACTTCTCACTTATAACTCATCTGCTGAATGATCATTGTGGCTGAAAGGAGCAATGCGTCTTCTTAATTTTTAGGTTTTTCAGTTAGGCTTTTTTTTCAGGATAATTTCCTGAATGGTCTTGCTGCTTTTTGTGATAAAAGTCCAAAGTTAGAGAATCATAGACTTTAAGGTCAGAAGGGACCATTATGATCATCTAGTCTGACCTCCTGCACAACGCAGGCCACGGAATCTCACCCACCAACTCCTGTAACAAACCTCTAACTTATGTCTGAGCTACTGAAGTCCTCAAATTGTGGTTTAAAGACTTCAAGGTGCAGAGAATCCTCCAGCAAGTGACCCTACCCCACGCTGCAGAGGAAGGCAAACCCCCCCCTCTGCCAATCTGCCCTGGGGGAAAATTCCTTCCCAACCCCAAATATGGCGATCAGCTAAACCCTGAGCATGTGGGCAAGACTCACCAGTCAGACACCCAGGAAAGAATTCTCTGTAGTAACTCAGATCCCATCCCATCTAACATTCCATCACAGGCCATTGGACATATCTACCGCTAGTAGTCGAAGATCAATTAATTGCCAGAATTAGGCTATCCCATCATATCATCTCCTCCATAAACTTATCAAGCTTTGTCTTGAAGCCAGATATGTCTTTTGCCCCCACTGCTTCCCTTGGAAGGCTGTTCCAGAACTTCACTCCTCTGATGCTTTGTTGTAACCTGCTTTGAACTGTTAGCAGTTCCAATACAATCATAGAATGGAGGCTGTAGAACACAGCCTTTCTCTGCAGTGCCAAAAGGAAAGCTCTCATCAGTTTCAGGTTGAAGTGCAGAAGCAGGGCAGTGAGAGAGCAGTGTTAATAAAAACACTGAAAATGAAACGTTAGCATGGAGTGGTGAAAGAGCTCAATTTTATTTTGTTTTCGCACATTAGGTTTTGCTTAAAGCAGACAAGCACCAGGGAGAGCGTTCTGAAAAGGAGCTTTGTATAGGAGCTGGAGTTCTATCCATCAGATTTGTCATTTCAGGAATGTAGCCAGATGTATTGACTTGCTAGCAATTGCACTGGTGCCATCTGGCCTGCTGGAGGCTTTATTAAAGATGGAAAAAACTGAACAGGAGAAATGAAATTTGTTCTTCATGCCATTAACCTTGCTGCTTATTTAAAGAGGGGGAAAATGTAACTTCTTGGCAGGGGGTTTACTATTTGAAAATCAAATATATGGTTTTAAGGAACACGAGTTCCAAAACTCAAAACCAAGCAATGATGTTTATATGTAGACTTGAAAACTGGCCTCCACTGCTGTCATTTTGTATATTTTTCAGTATAAAAGCACTTTCAAATCCTACTGTTCTGAGTGGAATGAAAAAATATCAACCTTATCCCACTGCAATAGCCAAAGTGAGTCACTCTTGATTCTCTTTAATATCTGATGGGTTTACGTTCCCTTTTGTAGTTGTCTCCTCTTTTCTGAGTACTGTACTGTATGCACAATATTTGCTACTTTAGACAGGGGAGTAGCTTTCTATTGTATTCTAACTTCAAATCCTTTCTTTGCTGACTAATACAAATTGTTCTCCTGTATAAAACTACCATTCCTAGAAAAAACTGGAACTATACTTACATTTATTGTTTTTATACCAGCACGCTCTCTGATGTTCCTATTTTAAAGACTAAAATCCAATAAATGTCTGACCTTAAATATTTCCACACATTCTTCCTATCAAGGTGGATTTTTAAAATTAATATTAGAAGAACTAGGATAAAGTTCACTATGCACTTTCTATCTAGGTACATACAATACAACACTCATTAAAGTTAATGGAAAGGTTTCTTTCACAACAATGAACATTGGATCAGCCCCTTGAATGCCCCATAACTGAAATAGCTGAGCTCCTCAAATGCATTGATCAGTTGTTCATTTAAGCTCCCCGTGGTGCTTCCCTACCACAATGATTTGCCACCCTTTTACAGGATGTGGTGTACATTTCCCTTTGTCCCAGGCCAACTCCATTTATCTGAACCCACTTTTCTCTGGCCATACCTTCCGCTTCTGCACTTACGTCCATACCACTGGAGAATTCCCCAGGGGAATCCTTTAGTAGCCAGGTAGGCTGGGTTTGGAGCTGCTTTGTGCCATGGCAGTTGCAAAAAGCAGCCCCGACATACCAATGTACCACTAAGCAAAGCCATTGATATGCATTGCATCTCCATTTTGTCCACTTGCAGTATCCTAGAAATAAATTCCAAATAGCTGTGCTTGTAATGAGAAGGTTGTTTCTATAATATGGCAGCTGAAGTGGAAGGGGCTGGATTTTCCCCTCAATGCATTCATTGGAGGGCATAGTTTTCTATTGCTGGGTTGTTGTTTTGTTTTTTAAAAATACAGAATGTTAAAACATTACTGATGTTATGACAGCAGCAGACTGAGAGTGCTCCATGAGATGAGACACAGGACAAAATGCTTCTCTGGCCAGGAACCACACACTGACTAGGTCAAGAGAAGCATAAACATCACAGAGGAGGAGAAACAGAGTTTACTCTGCTTGGCTATCTTTCTGCAGGAATTTCCACCCATGGAGAAGTTGTGACCAGAGTTTGGTAGCCGTAGGAAAAGTGTAAACTGCCCACATCAGCTACTGAGGGTTATGATGGGGAATGGAGGATAGTGGCCAGTTCTGAAGTTTGAAGGGGGAATGAAAGAGTGATTGGGAGAGATGGCAGAATTGTATTAATGTGGGTTCAAAAGCAATAATGCTTCTCCTCAGAATTTCTGCCCCTTTTTCTAAATCCCATCCAAGTAGTAGTTTGGGTTGTTTGCAGTCAGAATGATAATTCTTCAAAAGTTTATTTAGTTTCATGTGCATCATGTGTTATATATATATATAAAAATTACCGACAAGATGTAAAATTACATATTTTCATCCGAAGTCTCAGTGGTACAAACCTTCGGCATAACAATAGTTGATTTTTTGGGGTCAGTATAGCATTATATAAAATATTATGCCAATTAAAAGAACTAAACAAAATTCAAACTAAGTTGCAAGCTCCAACAAAAGAAACAAAACTAGTATGGATATATATTTTTTGTATAATTTAACATATCATTTCCCATTTATCATATACACACAGAGATGTAACCAAATAATTCATTTTACAATTTTTAGTATTTTAGAACCATTTGAGAGAATATGGATATAGATATATGATTTCTATTTTAACATATGTTATTCATTTAGGTAACATACACATTTTTAATTTTTTTGCTTCTGAAGTAAGAGTGATTTTTAAATCAAGCCATTATCAAGCCATTATAATATTATTTAATTGCATGGGGCTCAAATGATTTTTTTATTATTGCAGTTTATTATTTTCTTCACAAATCTGTTTTTAAGGGTTTTTTGGCTTTGGTAGAAAAAATATAGAAGTTAGTTATTAGAGAAGAAATTTACCCCAATGCAGAGAGCCAGTACAAGACCTATGCGCAATGTAAGTCCCACTTAAGTCTCTAAATAAGACTTAAGTGAGACTTTAGAGATGTATCGACCTTGTTCTGGCCCGCTGCACACAGGCCATTTATACTTAGGATACTCTTCATATGATTTTTTTTTCCCAATGGAGTTCCTGTTGCTAAGTAATCTTTGGTATGTGTTTAGCAGGTTCAACATCAGTCTGTATCTAGTCAGGAATATCAAATAGTGAGGATCCATTCATTCTCTGTTGTTGGTGTTGTTATAGGTAATTGGGAATTTTCAAGCGAAATGGTTTTTCATTGGAAAATTCTGACGCATCAAAACTGAAATTGCTTGCAGAAAAGTGTCAGTTTTGACAAATCTCCCAATTGAAAAAAAATTGAATTCTTTTTTCCTGTTTCAATATTTTCAAAATGAAGGATTTTGTTTGTTTGTTTGGTTTGGTTTCAGACAAATCCTTGTTTTGAAATTTTAATTAGTTCATATTAAAAAAATAAAAGAAGAAGAAAGGTCAACACTGAAATGAAACATGTTGAAATTCTGAAAACTCAATATTTCTCTTAGACTGATCTGAGTTTTTTTTTTCAGATTATCAGTTCGCAAAAGCTTTCGAGATTTCGACTTTTCGACTGATTTAGGACGGGAAAGATTTTCGAAATCTCAGAAATTCTCATGGTGTTTAAAACCCTTTCCCACCCTGCTCTAGAACCTGCACGGTCTTTTCTGTAGTAAATATGGCACAACCCTTGTGCAGGGTCCCTGCACACCAGTGAATTTCACCCGAAGACATTTGCTTTCAATCCAAAAGATGCTGGCTGAATTTATGGGAAAGTCTGTTTAAAAAGTTCCCTAGCTCATTTACACTGCTTGTGGTTAAACAGTTTCACACGGAGCAGTAGTATTAAAAATATAACAGCACATTTCATTTGTTATAGTACATTCAATATGGATCGTTTGGGCGAAATTCTGCCCTTGGTGTAGGCATGTTCAACTCCCATTTAAATCAAGGGTGGTTTTGCTTATGAATCTGAGGATGGCATTTATCCTGTTATGTTTTAAAATGAATTCAGATGAACAGCAGTTTTGATGTAAAAGATTAAAAAATCTAGTTCACTACAGAGAATAGTGGAATAACATGGCTATGTGATCCAGAACTGCTTGCAGAGTGTAACATCTATGCAAGACATAGTTTTTACATCAATTATAAAGTCAGAAGGGACCATTGTGGCCATAGGACTTCCCTGAACTAGAACACATCCTTTAGAAAAGCATCCAATATTGATTTTAAAATGGTCAGTGATGGAGAATTTATGTATTCTTTTTCTAGTGTATTGTACACCCTTATTTAATAGGTTTCTAAATAACTCTACCTGTGTTAGTCAGGAAGGTGAAGAATAGATGGCTTTACCTACAGGTCTTTTATATAATGTTCATCAAAGAAGGGCTGGTGATTGGATGTTGTCATCCACTTCTAGACCACTCATCAGGTATAATCTGGCGCAGTGTTTTTGTAGTTGACAAGATTCCAGATTATAAACACTGCCATGGCATTTGACAGCTAGTTAGTAATCTCAATGGCAACTTCAGCAGGGAGCCAAAGGACTGAATGGCAGGGGATTGACTTACTTTTTCAAATCAAAGAATGGTCCTCCAGAGCGTGGAGTCGAGGCTCTTTGATAAGGAATTTGAGGAAAGCTTGAACTTTTACTGCCTGTGTTATACCTGGTCTCTGGATAAATGAAGTATTGTGAACTCCAGGATTAGATATCATTCATGAGTGCTATGTTCGATCAAAAAATTAAAAACATATTCTAAAGTGTAGCCAAGATACTGGCCTTTTGGTTCTTAAACTCACCTAGACATGGCCCAGGATTTACTTTCAGTGGGGTTGGGATTTTGCCCCAGATACTTGGAAGACTGCAAATTGGTGCTTTGCTCTAGTAAAGGCTTGCTATGAATGATACCTCATTTCTTAGGAAATATGTTTTCTTTCAACTCCAGATTTTCCAATATGGAACATCACCTCAATGTATTAGGGTTAAAATTAGGAATGTACTATCCAATGAGAAACAGCTGTGAGAAATGGTTCCTCTAGCATTGCATGTCACTTCTATTATACTGCCAAACAAAGACCAATCTTGATAACGGAAATGACTGCAGTCTTGCTGTTCCTTCTACTGTTCAGGTTTGTCTGTTGCAAATGTATTATTGTGCTCAGTAGAAGCAGTCTGATGTGATTCAGAAGAGGAACTAGTTATTCCACACTACTTTGCTAAGGCTGACCGCACTGCTCTTTCCACTGTTAAGTGCACTTAAAAGTCATCTGACTAAAAGAGGACATACTAGGAAATTCTTAAACGGTTGCTCTTCTGATTCCTTTGATGTCCTTAAGCCCCATTCTGCTGGCTGTTCCCAAACCCCCACATTAAGTGCAGTATTAACCTAACTTTGCAATTAAAATGTGCAGTGTGACACAGTTTGATGGAGCACATGTGCTCTCTCACATTAAACACCCACACGCATGTATGTGCACACACAAACCCAGAATATTACATGGAGGTCCTTAGTTAAATCACTGTCCACTCAATAACTCTTAAATTAAAAACACTACAGTCGATCTCCAGTTTCCTTTATTAGGTGATCATAACTCTGTATTTCAGTAAACCTGAACACAGGAAAGCAATTTTAGTAAACACAATACCAGAAAACAATTTTGAAGTTACTTACTGGCATCTAGAGCATAATAATCCCATACAGTTAGATAATTTGATTTGGGTCCACTCTCCAGCCTGTGCTTTTTATTAACCTTTTGAATAGCCCATTATCCATCTACTCAGGTGCTGCCGTTTCCTCATTCAGCATAATGTAGAAGGGTAACCAAGATATACAATATTGTTTAAACAGATTTAACTATCTGGCTAGATTTTGTGTCCATGCACATTGCCCTGAAAACACGAATAATTGGGGAAAAACTCCAAACACAAAAACAGGCTGGGCTTGAGTGCACGGTAAAGTTGTACCACCCAGTCAGAGATCCCCAGAACATGGAGGGGTTGCACGGGATGCATCTTCCCTGGGAATTGTACCTCACCAGCTCCATATGTGGATACAGCTGGAGAGAAAGCTCATGATCCTGTGTCTTCTCACCTTTCCCTGTCCCCTTTTGGATGATATGCACCTACACTGGGAGTGATTGTCCCTAACTTTTGTGCATGGTGTGGAATAGTGTTTGTGCCCTCCCCTTCCCTGAAACACCCGCAAAGATAAGCTGGCATTTTATTGTTGAAATTACTGTATCAGCCATTCAGTAACAGAGCAGTATCAATATCTTTCAAGAAGCCACATTTGTACTAGCCTGACATAAAGGCTTTAGACTATCAAAACCCTTCTTTAACCATGCCAAGAAAATAATTGAAAGCATATTTAACTATATTGAACGTAGAAACCTAGAGGAATTTCACTGGTATTGTGGTTAGTTAAAGACAAATACTGAGAGACATTTAGACCATGGTTTTTATGAGCTACATATTCATATCCCTGAAATATGAGAGTCTTTAACAATGATATCCATTTTAAAAGCAGTGTTCAAGGTTCTTTTGAATTGTTCTTGTATGATTTTGGCCACATCAGTAATTTTTACTGGGGGACGCTCCAATCATGAATCTGGCCTTATTCATTGCAAGCAATTTGAACCTTCTTTAGGCTATTGTGCTTCTATTTTGGCCACACTGGAACGCTCTTCAGCTAATTTTCCAGCTTAGTGGATATTTTTTCCCCCAAAGGCAACCTCTCTCCAAGATTGCAATCGATGCAAACTTTCCCTTCAGATCAGAACTTATAGGCTGGCTCTGTGTTATCACCTGACAACAGTATCATAGCTGTCAACAGCAGATCTGAAGGAATTATTTACCCACGGTGCAGAGAATTATAGAGGACAGGAGTCTATCACCCATAAAAGTCTTTCAATTTTCTGAGTCTGTTTCTAGTTCTAATAGCTTCAATCTGTCCTCAAGCTGGATTTCCCTCTTGTTTTAAATCATACTCAAGACACCTCCTAATAAATTAGTTACATGATTTGTAACGATTCAACCCATTTATGTACAAATTTATTTTATTTCCTTACATTTATTAAAGTCTCTATAGGTGTCTACCCAATGTTCTGGGAGTATAATATTTTTTTGTACTTGTTACTTTGTTGTTACATTCATGATTAAAACTTCTGTGTTTGTGTTGTGTTAACACACACACGTTCTTTAACTTGCAGTTCTGGGGCGGGACTGAGAGCAAGTTAATGCAAAGTGGGACAGGATTAGGATGTGGGAGTATGTCAGTGTTAATGCTCAACTAGTGGGATTAGGATAAGGCTATAATTGAGCAATTCAGCTAACCTGGGATTCACTGGAGGGTTTTCAGAAGTACAATATACAGGCATGTCAATGAAGGGAACTTTTGACTGTCAAGCAAATGTGATATTGAAAGGCTCTAATTGCATGGTAACAGGGTTAAGCACTTATCTCATTCTGCATGTATAAATGTAAGATTCGCTGCTGGTTTTGGCAAAAGGTATGCATGAAAATCAGTATTTCTGAATGTTTAAAGATAATGGGACAACGAGAAATGAAAAAGTGTTTTGTCTGAGGAAGTCAAAAATGGTGGGCAGATGATAGTATTTATGAAATACCATTAAAGACACGCTATCTGGTAGAATTTAAAGAGACTCCGAAGTGATAACTAAGCTCAAGGGACTTTTAAAAAGGCATTTTAACAGAATGCCTAGTGCCAGCAATTTACTAGATGAAGACAGATGAAATTTCACATATTTCTGTAATCCCTCTAGTTCATGGATTGAGGTGGGTAAAACTGTGTAGCTTTAATAAATACATCAGAGATGAAATTCACCCCTGTGCAGAGGGCCCTCAAAATAGGACTTAAGTGGGAGTTAAGTGATATGTATGCCTTGTGCTGGTCCCCTGCACAGGAGTGGATTTCACCCTCAAAACATACAGTTATGCCTTTCAGATATGTCATATCACAATTTAAAGTTGGTGAACCCACCCTTGATAAATGACCCCAAATGCATACTATTTTAGAGGGCCCAAAAACATGGATCATTTTTTTAATGGTTTTACTTTCTTATATCCCTGCACTTCTAGTCATCACATCACTGACTTTAGCTGGTGTGCCTAAAGTGATCATATTGCTTAAAAAGCTGTGCAATTTGTCTTGCGTGTGCTTATATCTGAATAAGTAACGAAATATAGCCTTGTTCTGATGACATCACAGCTATGGGCTAAGACTAAACCTTTCTGCCTCTGGCTGATGGTGGGATTTTTGCTCCGTCTGATATATGGTGTGTGTATATATATATATATATATATATATACACACACACACACGCGCACTACACTGGCAATATGCCAGTTTGTATGATTGTTTTATTGGGTGTCCACTGTTATTAAGCCTTCCTGTTTCCCTCCCATGCTTTCGCTTTATACTTCTGAACTGCATTTCTGTAACCAATTTGCATTACTCTATATTAAGTTTCACATGCCATGTGTCAGCTAAGTTATACAGCAGATCCAAAGCTTTGAATGCATTTTGTTGGCCATGCCATATTTACTACTAACCCAAATGTGTATCATCAAGGGATTTCGCTCGTTTTGAGATGTTTTCTGTGTCTGAGGCCATGTACATACAGGATAGATTAAAAATTAGTAAAGGTTCAAAAAATGAACCCTCTGGGACTCCTCACAATACAGTTTCCACACAGCTCTGGAAGGATCCTCCTATGTTCTGATTTTTTGTGCTCGTGCAACTGTTGAACTATTCTGTCGATGTATGCAGAGGTTGGCCATGCCATCCTATGTGTTTGTACAGTGCCTAGCAGAGTGGTGCTCTGGTCTTGACTTGGGAGCCTTTGGGGGCTACTGCACTAAACAAATAATAGCCTGATTGACATCTGTGATATGCTACAGCTGGTAAAATATGTATTTTTATTTATAATATTTGTAAATCAAGTACTTTAGAAACTATCTTATGTTAGCTATAGTTAGGCATTTCTAAAAATTAGTCACAGCACTATAACCTCGTGGACTGTCTAATACTGTGCTGTATCGCATTTCCTAGTAAGAATGAGATCCTGAAGATTCAGCAATGGCAGTCTACACAACATATTTTTTTTTATTTTTAGCAACTCTCTTGGTTCTTGCATGGGCCACACATTCAGACATCTGAATACTGTGCTAGGTTTTGCCTATTTGCTTTAAATGTTGCACTCTGCTGTGAGTGGAATGAATACAAAGGGCCTTATTCTCTTCTCATCGACACCATTGTAATAACTGAGCAGAGAGTCAGGCCCAAATGACTTAATTCTGATCTTACACTGATGCAAAACAGGAGGAGTTCAGCTGAAGTCAACAGAGCTAGTCCAGTGTAAAGCGGATGTAAAGAGATCAGAAACAGGCCTCTTCAGGCTCTCACTCTAGGATACATTTACTCATGCTCGTGGCAATATATTCACAAAGCTCTGAAGTGCTGGTTTGTCAGAGTTCACAACAGTTCACTTCAGCTCCAAATAAAATATTATCTGACTTGGCTTTCTAGCACCAGTAGATGTAACAGTAGAATGGTTCTAATTCATTTTACGAATCCAGTTTTCTTACACTAGTTTCTTTATTGGAATTCATGCAGGGCTTTCTTTAAACAGCCTTTCACTGAGGAATAACAACACAGTGTTTATGTAGGACAATAGAGCAGACATCGTTTACTGTACGGGGTTGGATTTTAGCTTATGCAACTAAAACAAAGGGAAATGAACACCCCCATGTGGTATAACCTCTGTACAAGTTTAGATTTGTTATTTTAAAGTCTGAAACTCCGTAAGTTTGAATTTTTGAACCATATACTGTATAACGTACTGTGTTCTACACTCTACAGGATGCTGGGACACAATGGCTGCCTTATGTTTTTAAATTTAGTATGTGTACAGGAAGACAACTGCCACCTTCTCTGAAATGCTGGCTGCAACGAAACTCAGAAACTTTCAGTAACGTTAACAATGTTTCCTTGTTGCATCCCATTTCGCCTCCTAGCCCTTAATAGGCTGTATTACAAAGCCACCTCACATTTAACAAGTCAGTTCTCCAGTGCTAGCTCAGCAAGGAGTCGGCAATGATTTCTATACATTATGTATATGTTGGTTGATCTATATGGAAGTAAATTGAAACTTTTCGGCCACCAAGCTCATATGGCTTATAAAAGTTATCAGCCAGAAGTTCCAGTAATGGATGGGCCAAAATCAGCACTTCACATCTGAACCACATCCAGTTTTGGGAGTGGAATTAGATTCAGATTTCTGCATCCAAACCCTCCTCGATGATTTGGATCTGTGAGGGAGCCTAAACTCTCAAGGGCCCTTTTTTCCAGTTCATACTGGGCCAAAATATCTCAAAACAGGCATTCCCATGAAATTTCAGCCCAAGGCAGTAGAATATTTTTGAAAATAGCAGACTTAATAAGATTTCCCACATTTTGGAGGTGAATTCTTGCAAGAAGAGCTCTCAAGATTGTGGCACTGCCAATCTGAACCTGAACCTTACCCCTGAAATGGGATCCTCTACTCCCTGTGGAATGAGTTTCAGGGCTGACCTGCAAACCTGGAGGTGTTTAGGGATCCACAGGGGGGCCTAAATCATCCATACTGAAGCTCTGTGTCCCAGTACCACCTGCCCTGAATATTGCCTGCATCATCTCCCCTCCACTCACCCACTTCCTGGCAGTGCAGCTTCAACAGAGTTGTACCACCCAAGAGTCACTTGGTTGTGGATGCCACTGGGGCTCATCCCCTCCATGGAAAGTGATCAGCAGAGCAGGAAATACAATCCCAGATTCTATTACCTTTCCCAAGAAATCTCCATGAGGCTGGAGTAAGAGAAAAGATGCTTTCCCTGGCCTCAGCCCTACTAAATCTCCCCCCTGCACATATCCCAGTCCCCAGTAGATCCTACAAAGAGAAGACTGTGACAGGGAAGAGGCTGAGCCATCTTTCTGTATGGGAAAAGTGGGGTGAGATCCATGCCCAAAGGGAATTCTCTGTATGTGGATTGATGGGTCATGATGTGGCTATAAGTGAGAACACCAGTATTTCACCTACAATCAGTCCTTGTGGCACATGAGGCCCAACTGCTGAGATATACCCTTAATCTACTGCTGGATATCTCTAAATGCATATCTTAGCAGAACAGGGTAAAATTAAGGACTAAATTCTGTTCTCAGGTCCCACTGTAGAGGCAGCTGAGAGAGCATGTCCTAGGGCAGTATTTTACTTCTAGTTAGAAAATATTTTATAGTAACTATTGGAGTTACACTTATTGATTTGCAGCATTTCTGATGAAGAGTGCTTTTGCTCTGTTTCTGCTGGAGAATATAACCCCCCTGGGAAAAGGATCTAATTTAATAAGGAAATTCAATATTTGTGTGTGAGAGAGACAGAGAGTGAGGTCTATTTCTGTTCTCTTCATTAACAAATACGTTAGGGGAAGTTTGAAAGTAATCTGGAGGCTTCCTTTGCAAATCTTTGATTTACTAACAATCCAAGCATGATACTTACAGAATCAGCAGCAAGTATTTGATAAGAAGAAAATGCATTCTGATTTATAATCTGGTTAATGTAACCAATGATTTTAGTTTATTATCGATTTATTGTGTGATGATATGATTAATCAATACGTTATATTACATATATTCATTGTATGTAAATTAGAGTTGATTTTTAGGATTATAAAAGTGTAAGATTGATCAGTATTTAGAGGAACCAAGTAGGAGACATGAGTAAGACGAGCTAAAACACAAGAACCTGTAGGCTGAGGCCTGCAAGACTTGAGCTTAGCTAGTTTAGGCCTTGGAGAAAAGAAATGATGGCGTAAGTCAGTGACTGAGAAATAACCCGAAAATTATGGGAAAAGAGGTATCAGCTGGTAATATTGGGAACGTATAACTGGGAAGATTAAATTTAAATTATAAAATGCTGTAACAACAAATACTGTCTCCAGCATGTGCCTTAATTGCAAGATAAAGGTGGTACATCAATGTTAATGAGAACCTACACACCCGATAGAATTCAGGGTCCCTTGTGTTTCTAGGGGACACAGACCAATAAGAAAGAAAGGGTTAACACTTTCATGTACATGCGCAGAAAGTAGGTATAGACAGAATCAGAGTATAAAAGAAGGGTGCCCAGAGTAGGAAAATTGATCTTCCTGTGGGAAACTCCAGCAGGAACCTCTCCCGTATTGATGATCAATCCATGAGAGGGCCAACAGACTCTAACACCATCTAGGAGGATGTGCGTATGTCTGTAGGTATAACTGGCACGTGGTACTTACCTTTAGGAATTATATATGCAGTGACATTTATAACTTTGTTGGTAACTTTAATGAAATTGCTAAAGTTTAGCGGAAATTGCTAAATCTTGTAACTGTATGTGTTATTTGCCTAAGGTTTCATGTGTTCCATGGGCTCTAAATCCAGAACAGAGATAACCCTGTTGAACTTGAGACTGTAGCCGCCAGAGCCGAACCCACTGAAGTATGATTAACATTAAATAGGATAAAAGGCTACACTAATCATATGATCCTGTTGGGATCCAGGAAGTGGGCGGGCAGAAGACCGCCTACTGCTAAAGGACCTTCCCCCAGCCTAAGGGGAGGATCCACAGGTCTGGGATTCCAAATGATTGTGGGGGACAACTAAAGATATAACACGAATGGGAATGAGGTCACAGGGCTAAACAAAGGGAACCGGACATATGCTGTAAGTGATATACTACAGTCAAATGCATAGCTGAGAATCCATGACTTGGATTCCAGTGGCTCAAAACGTTAACCTCATATTTAAAGTTAGGTGCATAAACCTGTGTTTATGAACTTACACTGGATATTTATTAGTAGTATTTATTTATATTCCTAAGGAACTCTTCCCTGTAGTATCTAGACTATGGTAGGTACCCAATTTTAAATCGTGTTTGAAAACTGGACCCTGTGTCTACTAATTACAATATTTAATATGCTGTAGCAGTAGGTGATTGTTGAATATCCAACTATTGATTAACAGTTTACATTTGTGCGAAAAGTTGCATTGAGGACACTTTTTGGACTCAGAGTTCATTCTGGAACTCTTGCCAGTAACTTGCTATCTCAGAAATATATATATATGTATATATAAATATAAATAACAGGGATTTTGTCATATTATGCCGATTTACCAGACTCAAAATGTTTTGCAGAGACTTATCTGGTTTAATAAACTTAGAGTGAACCACAGGCAGGGTTCCAATGGAAGCCTGCCTAGTTTCCTGCTAGCTCACTTGGTGGGCTGCTGAAGAGTTTGTGCTTCCAGCATCTGTGGGTCCAGGACCGCCCTGCCAAGCATATTGCCTTGAGGTTGGGGACCCAGGCTCCCTGCCACAGAGCCAACAGCTGGCTGCTTCATTTTGAAAAAATCCAACCAAAGCAGTTCAGTTTTTCCAGAATGAAAATTATCTGAATTTCCTTTCCAAAGGAAATGTTTCCATTTCAAATCAGACCAAAAACTCTTTCAAAATGTCAGAATTTTGAGGGGAGCAAAAATTCTGAGTTTCAGACAACTCGACTCAGCACTCCGAGTTGGGGGCCAGACTTTCAAAAGGGCTCAGCACCTAACATATTGAGCTCTTTTGAAAATCTGGCCCAAAGTCTCTCAGTGCACTGTGACAAAGTTCCTCCTCTACCTTGGTGGGTCTTACGCTTATTGGTGGATTTGCTCACCTTGGAGCTTCATGGCAGCCCTCAGCTTGGCTGTTTTTCTGAACCCACAGTCCAGGTCAACTCCTCCTGTGTCCGACCAGGAGTTGGGAGGTTTGGGGGGAACCCAGGCCCACCCTCTACTCCGGGTTCCAGCCCAGGGCCCTGTGGAATGCAGCTGTCTAGAGTGCCTCCTGGAACAGCTGTGCAACAGCTACGACTCTCTGGGCTACTTCCCCATGGCCTCCTCCCAACACCTTCTTTATCCTCACCATAGGACCTTCCTCCTGGTGTCTGATAATGCCTGTACTCCTCAGTACTCCAACAGTCTGCGTTCTCACTCTCAGCTCCTAATGCCTCTTGTTCCCTGCTCCTCACATGCACACCACAAACTGAAATGAGCTCCTTTTTAAACCCAGGTGCCCTG
Source organism: Lepidochelys olivacea (assembly GCF_965140295.1). Taxonomy (NCBI): domain Eukaryota; kingdom Metazoa; phylum Chordata; order Testudines; family Cheloniidae; genus Lepidochelys; species Lepidochelys olivacea. The sequence continues at coordinate 107,882,709 of NC_140417.1, forward strand.
ATTAGCCTGCCTTAATTGTCTCCAGAAGGTTCCTGATTGTTCTGGAAACTTCCCTGTGACCTTACCCAGGGAAAAGGGACCTACTTAACCTGGGGCTAATATATCTGCCTTCTATTACTCTCCTGTAGCCATCTGGCCCAACCCTGACACAGCACTGACTTCATCTTTGAAGACTTGAATGAAAATTCTCTTATAAGCACAAGTACAAAATGAATGTAATGGCCTTGCCTAGAGTGAAGTTTGAATGATTAGTAGTTGCTGCACAAGAGAAACCCAGATCTGAAATAGGATAAGTTGTAACAGGTTGAGACTGAGCTACAGTTAGGGTGACCAGACAGCAAATGTGAAAAATCAGGACTGGGTGGGGGGTAATAGGAGCTTATATAAGAAAGAGATCCCAAAATCGGGACTGTCCTATAAAATCGGGACATCTGGTCACCCTAGCTACAGTAGTACAAAGGCATGTGCAGCATTTCACAGTGTTTCTCTGTACTATGCCTGGTACAAAGCAGTGCTATTCGTCCAATTAAAATAAGTCCAGCTGCTATACAGAGACCCCAAATATTGGGCCTTTAAACTTGAACTCTCCTAAGTTCTTTTGGGGGCGTCGGGGTACTGATCTTTTGATGTCTGCTAGGATAAGATAGCAGCAGGGATGATGGGTCTTGACTTCTGATCCACAGGGATCTTAGGAGCTAGGCCATCCCAAACTGGCACCCAATGACCTGCTAAGAGCTGCTAGAATAGCAGCTGAACTCTAAAAGAGGACTTTACTCCTGGCATCTGAATGGTGGAACCCTGCAGGTCCTGATTAGTCCCTAGCCTCTATGTAACCCAAGCCCAGGAAGTTGTCCCTACAACTAGGTTCTTCCTGTTCAGGACTGCTTCCCTTGCAATACCTGGTCTTATTGCCTGCTGCTGATCTCGTGGTAACCTCAACCTGCCTGCCTGTTGACAGCTGACTCCCAGTTTGCCCTCTGGCCTGTCTTGGATTCTGACCGCCTGCTTCTGATCCAGCCTGACTTCCAGCCCCTGCTTTGACCACCCAGTCATGACAGACATGATGCTGTAGCATTACTGGGTGCATGATAATTAAAGTAAAGAAAATGATAAGTCACTCACGGGCAATTTGTGGGCAGGACAAAAAGGAGAAATTAACTGAATAAATTATTTGCTGCTAATGATTTGCCAGCTCTAATTAGGTTGGCAAGTTTTAAGTTACATTACATTACATTACAACACAACTGTGAAGTCAAAATAGACAAATCTAAAGAAACTAGCAAGTGGTTTCTGCAAAGTTATAATATCTGTAGTGAGGGAGAATGGCCTCATTCTGAGCCTGACAGTGAGGGCCTACTACACTCCCTCTGGTGGGTGGAGCAAAACCAGCCAGTCCCCCTGATGGAAGTGCAAGGATGGGACAGTAATTATAAAGAGAGGGCCCTCCACTCAGCTGGGGCCGAGTCAGGGAAGAAGGCAGACATCTCAAGTCCTCAGCAAGACTCTGGACCAGGTGCCAAGATGCCCCATGCCCTGTCACTGGAGGGGACCAAGGACAGAGAGGAGTTCCTGGTACTGTTGGCTGTCTACCTAGAAGCTGCTGAGGATGTGTGGCCAACAGAGCCATGGCAACAGACTATGGTAGGAAGTAGCTGAGGGGAACCAGACATTAGTATGGCTGGGCTGCCAGGAAGTGAGTCAGCTTGTTTCAGACCACATGCCACTGTTAGGGCCCTGAGCTGGGACCTGATTGAATAGGGTGGGCTTGTGTCCCCTTACCTCCTGTCACCAAACCCATCTCTGGGATGGTGGCTTACTCACCCTAAGCCAGAAGGCCTATGCCTTGTTTGTGGCCTGTCCCAGCCAGGAGGTTGTGGGCCCTACTCTGTAAATATTGTCTGCTCCAGCCTGAAAGCTGAACCTAAAGACTGCTTGCTGCTCTGCCCCACCTAGAGGGTCAGAGCCCCAGACTGTTACTTGCTGTCTGCCCCAAGCAGGAGGCTTTGGGCTAAATACTGCTCCTTGATCAGCCCCGCCCAGAGAGCCAGGGCCTCTAGATTGCTGATTGGCTGTTGTTTGCTGTCTGACACAGTCAGGCAGAGTGGCTTCCCTCTGAGCCTGACCATGAGGGACTACTACAGTCACTTTCCTTATATTTCTCTTGTTTGCCATGAGAATTATGACAGAAAAAAATGTGATTGATAGGAAAGTAAAAGTGTGTGTGTGTGGTGGTGGTGATTGGGAGGGAGGGGAGTGAGGGAGCATTTGCAAAGTATGATAACTAGTTGGTTTTGATCTATAAAGTCCTAAATAGTTCGGGACCTTCCAATCTGAGAGACCACTAACTTAATCTCTGGAATAAAGAGACAGGTGGAGGCACCTTATCTGGAATGATGCTGATTTAACCAAGAGGGGACTGGCAGTTGAGCATTCCTTGTGACGGCTCTTCAACTTTGAACCAGCTCCTGTCCTCCTGGTCTGCTGACATTACAAAGCACATTCATTTATTTACCTAGGTGGTCTCTCTCTCTCTCATTTATTTTGTAAACATGTGTGGAATGAATGTGTTTTGTATGGATATGTCCATCACTTGTTAGGGTATGTCTTCATTGCAGAGTTAATTCAGGTGATCTGTACCCAGGTTGAGTTAGTTTGGGTTTGAGTGGCTACACACTACAAAGCCACACTGTAGTTACTGGGTCTCTATTTGCTATATTGACCCATGTGAACTTCTAGGCTTCTGTGATTATAAACAGAGCCATTCTATGATTCTTTCCTCGTGAATTATGGTATAACTTGTCTACCCTTCTGGGTGCACAGTGGGAATTGTGGGAAGGCTTTGGAAGACTAGAGGCACTTGAGTGGGTTAGCCTGCATTCATACTACAAAGTGAGAAGGTTACTAGCCTGAGTTCAAGTAGCGTTTGGGCAACGGTATATTCCTCAGGACAAGCCAGCTAGCTCAGGTGTAAAGTACTCCACTGGAGCCAGACGGTTTTGTGTGTGGATAGGAGCTGGGTTGGAGCAACAACTGAATAAGAGCTCAAGTTAACTGTGCACTGAAGACAAATTTTTACTGAATGTTTCTTGGAGCTTTTTTGATAAACTTAAACTTAATTTACAATTTTGTAAATTTAAGTCAAAAGAAAAAATTCTATGGTAAATTGAAAACTTGTTTTTAAAAAGGGCAATAAAATGTCCATCATCGGCACGTTAAGTATTAATTAGTAAGTAGAAAGCGTAGAAGTGTGAGTGTTGACAAGGGCAGTCAGGGCCCAGGGTCAGAGCAGGGGCAAAACTGAGGCTTGGAGTAGCAGAGGAGCTCATAGTTGGGTTCCAGATCACCGCTGATACCAAGGGTCAGAATCCAAGTCAGGTTTCAGGGTCTGAGTCAGGAGGCAAAGTCCAGATCAAGCCAAGGTTCAAGCCAGGAATTCAGGACCAAGGGGCAAGAACGGTCATGCCAGCTACAGGAGATCCACACTGCTGCTTGGACACTTCCTGGAAAGCCCCTTGGATTTATATAGGGATGGAGCCAATCAGGAGCCATGAGGCTGTTATCTGTCAAACCCTTGAGGTGGAACTTCCCCTGGTCTGTGTCCACAGCTGGTCATGGGAAGTGGAGAGAAAGCTAGCTATAGATGCTGCTGGGTGTCAGTCAGGAGATGTTAGCTGTCTGGTAGCTGGCAAGGAGCCTTATACTGAGTAGGCAAGGTGTATTTGTCTTGCAAAGTCTTCTAGGGGGGCTGATCCCACAAACCCACTTCTGTTGGATTTCTCACGCAAGTAGGGGCTTTCAGGTTTGAATCCTTTATACTATAGAAGCTGTTACTTATTCCTCAAGCGTTATCTCTAAGGAGTTATGAAGAAGTTCCTGAATTGCTTTTTTTTTCATAACCACTGAATGCTCAAACTCTGCCCATGTCAGCTGCTTCCTACCCAGATAAAGTGAAGGCAAGTTTATTTGTAGCAAATGATAGACTGAATATTTCATTTTGAGAACTTCAAAGTATAAATCAAGGTAGTCCAGTGATAAAAATGCTTGGCTGGGAACTCCTGTTGGCTTTTCAAGATGAAATACGACGTGAGTTTATTGTATTTTTTATGGGCACAAATGTTATTTTTCCCTGGCTGTCAGAAGAGGCCTATTACAGCTTCTTATACCATTCATCATTGAGATAAGTTACCAACTTAATCCATTGTATCCATTAGGCTGAATAAACATTGGGATTTGTTCATCTTTAAATCTATTATATAGGATTTCCCAGGTGAGGTAAGCTTTGTGTTTACTCATGTAGCAAACCTTTAAAATATGGCATTTGGAGCTATATTTCCCCGTCTCCCCTGTCAAAAGCATACAATTCAGGAAGCGACTACTCAGATCTTCAATATTAATATTTTACAGTTACCAGCACAGCCTCTTCAACAAATGTCAGATGGCTTTCAGGTACAAATTCTCATGAGCAAATGACACTCTCAGGTCTGACCAAAAAAACAAAGCAAAAGCTAGAGTTTGGCTTTATATATGTGTTTAAAGAGCAAACAGTAACCTCTAATGTGAAGATCCACTATGTGCTCTAACTTTCTAGAAAGATATTTCCAAACTCACATGGTTTTATAGATTTATATTTGCAATGTCCTCAAAAGGATGTGATTTGACTCTCAAATGGTGAAACGAATTAAAAAACAAAAACACAACACTTAATTCATCGAATGGTATTGCATAAAGGAACATCTGAAGACAGATTTAAGGCTTAGTCGACCTCATACATTTTTCAAGTTAAATCAGAGACTCAAATGCAAATTATTTTTGGATTTTGCACATATTCTAGAAGTATTCTGGGGAAAAAACAGATGATGTAGTTATATCCCAGGAGGATGCTAAACAGCAGCTACTAAATTTACACATTTTTAAATTCAGAGGTCTGGATAAGTTGCATCTAAGAATTTTAAAAGAGCAGGCTGAGGAGCTCACTGGACCATTAATGATGATTTTCAATAAGTCTTGGAATAGGAAGGAAGTTGCAGAAGACTGAAAGAAAGTTAATGTTGTGCCATTATTTTAAAAAGGTAAATGGGATGACTCAGGTAGTTATAGGTCTGTCAGTCTCATATCATTTCAGCACAAGATAAATGAGCAGCTTAGCAGGACTCAGTTAATAAAGAATTAAAAGAGGGATAATGTATTTAATGCCAATCAACATGGTGGTTTTTTTGAAAATTGATCCTGTTACCCTAACTTGATAACTTTGTGTGATGAGATTACAAATTTGGTTGATAAAAGTATAGCATTAACATAATATATTTAGACTTCTGTAAGGCGTTTGACCTGCTACTGTATGGCATTTTGATTAAAAACTAGAATGATATAAAATTAACCTGGCACACATTAAATGGATTAAAAGCTGGCTAACGGTTAGGTCTTAAAATGTAATTATAAATGAGGAATCATCGCAGAGCAAGTATGTTTCTAGTGGGGTTTCATCATGATCAGTTCTTGGCCCTACACTATCTATTATCAATGACCTGGAGAAAACATACATTCATCACTAATGACACAAAAATTGGGAAGTGGTAAATAAGAAGAGGACTGATGACTGATACAGAGTGATACAGGTATGTTGGGCATACGCAAACAATATGCATTTTAATATGGCTAAAAGTAAATTGATATATCTAGGAACAAAGAATGCAGGCCATACTTTCAAGATAGGGGACTCTGTCCCGGGAAACGATGACTCTGAAAAAGATTTGGGGCTCATGGTGGATAATCACATGAATATGATCTCCCAGTGCAACGCTGTGGCCAAAAGATCTAATACAATCCTTGAATGCATAAACGGGTATCTTGAGTAGGAGTAAAGAGATTATTTTAACTCTGTATTTGGCACTGAGGCAACTGCTGCTGGAATACTGTGTCCAGGTGTGGTATCCACAATTCAAGAAGGATGTTGATAAATTGGAGAGGGTTCAGAGAAGAGCCATGAGAATGATTAAAGGATTAGAAAACATGCCTTATGGTGACAGACTCAAGGAGCTCCATCTATTTATTTTAACAAAGAGAAGGTTAAGGGGTGACTTGATTACAGTCTGTAAGTTCCAACATGGGAAACACATATTGTGTAATGGGCTCTTCAATCTAGCAGAGAAACATGATCCAATGGCTGGAAGTTGAAACTAAACAAATTCAGAATGGAAATAAGGTGTACATTTTGAACAGTGAGGGTAATTTACCAAGGGGTCATGGCCATCACTAGCAATTTTTAAATCAAGATTGGATGTTTTTCTAAAAGATATGTCCTAGAAATTATTTTGGGGAAGTTCTATCACCAGTGTTATCAATTTTTCACATTCAAGAACCTTATAATGTTCACCAAAGTCCCGGCCTCCCTGCAGTGAAAAACACTGGGGAAAAATGCTATAGTTTCCAAGTCCCCAGCTTCCCAAGGCACTCAGATTTGGACTGAATGTTTAGCCTGTGTGCTGAAAAAGAGCCATGTCTAGGGTGCCAAAAGCAGGATTTTGCCCCCTTGAATGTCAGTCAGTGTAATTTGCTGAGATTATGGCAGTGTTGAGGGAATTTAAATTAATAACCAGTGAGCTTGGCCTATTTCTCTTCTGGTTAGTGAGACCTGCAGCATTGTATTGGATCCATTATTGAAAATGATTGTCAGTACTGACCTAGGAAGGGCAAGAAATAAGCAATTTGTAGACATTTGCTCAAGAAACTAGATATTGAGGCTGACAAACTCTCCAACTATTCCTTGTAGTGAATCCCTCTTATTCAGGGAGGATTAAGGTTGTGGCTAAGCAATCTGGCAACATTTGGAATCCTTGGGTCTCCTGGACCCCAGACAATTTATTTTAAAGGAATGTGCATGACATGGAATATACAATGGTTGTGTTAGTATAACATTCTTTGTGATGAAGACCAGGTGTTCTTTCTGACTCTCTTAGATCTGTCAGCTGCCTTTGACACCATTGAGCATGAGGGTTTGACGACACAATGGTGGGCCCTCTCTGGGGAAAATGGAATTGCTTTTGAGTGTCTCTGCTCACTTCTTTGTGAGATTTGGATTATGCCTCACTGGCTGGGTAAGACTGTGTGTGTGTTGGGAAACCCAGCCAAGATTGGTGATGGTTTTAGCTCTTGTGAGTGGGAGAATTTGCCTGCTGTTTGTTACACAGGTTCACACCCCATGGGTTCTGCTGAGTCCCCAGCTGCTTCTGGATGGCCTGCTGGGAGCAGTGGTAAGAGCAATTTTTTCCATTTGTCTGTGGCTGGATGGTTTCAAACATCTTTCAGAAACAGAGCTCACTACAGTTAGTTATATCTTTAGCACCTCAAGACTGAATTACTGCAATATGCTGTAAGTGTGGCAATACCCTAACATGACTACAGCTTTCAGCACCTGAAGCTAGCGCAGAATGTAGTGGGTTGTGTTTTGAGAGTTCAGCCATATTTGGCTTGACGTATGGAGAGAAAAGTGAAATTTGGTAAATTCTGTCTTTCCACTTATTTCACCACCATGGTTCTGATCCAGAAATAGTGGTAGTTTCCAGTGTTGTGGTGATCATTTTAGAAATAAGGATGATATACACAGTACATTAATGCTTTGTGAATCAATTCTTCTCTGCTAACTGTTGTTTTATATTCAACATCTGTAGTTACTATTCTGAGAACTAGGGGTAAAAGTCTGAAAAGAGCTTAGGTCACTTAGGAGTCCAAGTCCTATTAAAAAGCTTCCAGCTTTTCTTGGCCAATCTCAAGGTATCCAAAAAAGATAACATGGAGCTGGAGAAAAGGGACAGGTGAACATCTTATGAAAGCAGGGCTAAATTTCACCAAAAATACAGATTTGGATTGACCAAAAATTTTGCAGATTTCTGTTGATTTTGCCAAATTGTTTTGGTAAAAAAGTAAACAAAACCAAAAAAAGCATAAAATGGAAAAATTCTGAAAAAATCCAAAATGTTTTCCTTTGACATTTTCTAAATGAAATGTTTCAATTTTTAAAAATTAAAAATGATGTTTTGTTTCACAATTTTCTTCAATTTTATCTTTAAAAACACAGAAAAGCCATGACACTGAAACAAAATGCTTCATTTCAGGTCAAACTTCTTTGCTCTGAAATGGATTTTTTTTAAAAACACTTTTTAAAACCTTTTGCTTTGCCAAAATTTTTTGGAAAAAGTTGGTTTCAGGTTGTCCTTTCTTCCCCCCAGAACTGCCACAGGATCAAAAATTCAGTTATTTCACAGCACTAGATCTTACCCAGTTAGGTGCCTAAAGGTGCAGATATGTCCCTCATAGGATTTACAAAAGCCCCTAATTATCTTTGTATCTCTGGCAGCCTAAATACTATTTTCAAAAGGGCTGAATTGATTTAGGAACTTTCATGGGACTTAGGCTCCTAAGACATTAGGTGCTTTTGAAAAGGTTACCCTAGGAGACTACAACCTATCATTTAACTCTTTTCCTCCTATTCACTGGTCCATAGCTGTTAAAATTGGATATATTTGAGTTTCTAATATAAGAAGCTAAAATCAGAATAAAAAGTGTGGGTGTATGCTGTATACCTGCCTCCAATCCCTTGGTCACATACTTGCCATTGATTAAGTTTACAAACATTCCATTCTGTTTTTACACTTTAAAGTGGTAGAGTAAAAGCTAAGGCATCTGTTGAACCTGACCCAAAATATTTGAAATAATTAAATCTAGTTGAATATGTTTCTAATTCAAATATTTTTCATATTTAACTTTTCCCTCCCACCTCCCCTCTTAAGTTAGAATCTCATTGTTCTCACTGGTCTGTGATTCTTGTTTTTCTAAATAATTATCTGGGCTACCTGACTTTGTGCTTGGCTATCAAACTTGCTGAGTTAGGAATACTGAGGAAAGCTTAATGCCTTCTCCTGCTGCTGATTATGTCTGAATGGGCTACGTCTGTGAACTAAAAATATCAAGCATGCCAAGGCAAATATTCTGATTCTCCTGAACTCATTAAAAGAAGTTTGTTTTAAATTTGAGAGCATTCAGGTTATTATACGAGAAAGACATGGCAGTACAAATACATTAGACATGTCAATAATTATCGGAACTTTAAAGAGTTCCTTTAAAAAAATGTCAAAAGCTGTTTCTTATAGGAAAACATTATAGACTTACAAATATTTTATTCAAATTCCACCACCTATGGGGAGAAACTTTTCTTCTCAATGAAGTGCTTTCCAAGTTTGGACTTTCACTCTGATACCTTATATGAAAATAAGGTAAATCCATTAACTAGCTCATATTTCATGCTAAAAGGGAGCGATGGCAATAATTCAGCATACAGAGCATGTAGGGGCATGAACACCATGTAGAAACTCATGTAACTTATTGAGTTTCAGGGTAAATCATGAGTGGCGCATCAGGCTCCAAAGAAACCCTCATGCATTTTTCTCTCGTTCCTTACTGTAAGTCTGGTCTCAGATTTTTTTTATGGAGTTAGCTGCCATTCAGTCTCAGTTAAACTGCCAGAGTCTTAAAATAATAAAAGCAGGAAATTCTCAAAAGATAAATTCAATATGGTAGCTACAACTGGGCTTCATTGGACTGATTAAAATTATATCATATTCTGAAGCATATTTAGAAAGAGACTAAAACACATTTGACATTTATATTAAAATAAGAAACAGAAGAATACATCTTATCTCACTTCATGGCCATGCCATGGCCAATATATTCATCTTCAAACTTATTCTGTTTATAGCCTGCACAGGACAAGGTTTATTTGAACTGATTCTATTTTGTTCTGTCATGTGGGTTTCTTCTGTGAACTGCAGATGTTTTCCACAAGTTCTCGTGTCACTCTGCCTGGCTATTCTTTTTGTTGCTGTGCCAGGGTTTATCACCACTCACTTCTGGATAGTGTTAATGATGCAGTCACTTCCTGTCTGCCAAACAAGTGTAACATTCACCAGACTTCCCTGTACACTACAGAGCAAGTCAGGCATCATTACCTGAAATGGTAAAAAAAAGAAAAAAAGAAAAGAAAGAAAAAGAAAAATACCCACACCACAGATGCCAAACCTTAAAGGGATGTTAATATTGTATATAGACACTTTTTGATATATGCTGAACACACTCATGTGAAATGTGAGGAAAAAGTAGTCATTTTTGTATAAATTTTTGCAGCCTTTCAGATGAATGACACTTATTTCACAGTGTTGTACTTTTAAAAATTTGTTGTGGAAGTGAGCTCTCCATTTTCATCATTTATGGCAACATATTGTGTATATTAATGGGAAATGGAAACCAAAGAGGAAGTTAAGAAATGATGAAGGGGATGAAATCAGTTTCCCCTGTCCAACACTGTGTCAGTTCAGGGAGTGGAATGGTTGAGACTGACAATTAATTGTTCAGTTGACCACAGTTCTCAGACTGCCTCTTTTCCACCACAACAAGAAAGATACATTTCATTAAGGGGCCCGTGTGAGAGAAGATGAGAGTCACAGCATGGAATGCCAGGGCAGGTAGAGGAAACATATCTGGATACAGGTATTTCAAAGTATGAAAAAGTATTTCAGTTTGGATATATTTGTAGGAGAGAGGCAGCTACTGTGGAAGAGGGATAAAATGGGAAGGAGGTAGGATTTCTGCCACTTGACAAAACTTGGCCAAACTTGTCCTAGACATTGAGTGTTTCCAGAACTGATTTCTTAGCAAATGTTTTAAAGCCAATCACATTTGTCCTTGGAAACTTCAAACTATGCCAGCTACAGTTTACCCATTGCAAACATTTAATCATTTTACTATTCTTACCTAGGAAACTTAAGCTATTATACTCTGATGTAGGTAACTCTCCCACCTACTGCTGGTAAAGAAAGAAAATAGCCAGCCCTGGCTACAGCTGAGGAGACCAGGGTAAGTCAGACCCTTTCAGTCCTCCCTTTCCTGGAATGAATCCAATCCAGTGCACTGGGTCTGGACCCATTTTCTTCCTCTCCTGTCCTCTACATGGAAGAACAGCAGCAGCATTCAAGAAGAGCCTGCAGAGGGACTGACTTAGGAAAGACCCAAATTCTTGGTGCTCCTTTCTGCAAGTATCCAGCACATGCTAAAGCCAAGGGCATGGGTGGGGGAGGGGAGAAGTAGGAGAATCAGGACCTTCCATTCCCCTCTCCCCCCAAGCCAACTTCACCAGACCTAGACAGACCCATCTCAGCAACTGAGCCCAATAATCTTCCCTTCTCCACATGAAGAATAACAGCATCTATTGCCAGGAAGATCTTACAGAGTATAAAAAATAGTTATGTACTGTTGTTTTAAAAGTGTATCAGAAAGCCAAGCAGATGTGGGCTGGAGAAGGTTCTAGGTAGAGATAGTGAGGAATTTTCCACTGGAATGATTTTCAGCCAGAAAATTCTGATTTTGCTGATTTTTTTATTTTATTTTTTTCTATTGAGACAATTAAAAGGAGTTATTTCATTTTGGCTCAGTTCAACCCAAATTGGAATATTTAATTTTGAACTGACCCAAAATATTTTCTTTATAATCAGTTCAGCAAAACATTAAACTGCATTTCCTTTGTGGCACATTACCTTATGGGAGTTTTAGTTCAGGCCATCATTCTCTCTAACCAACCAGGCTACTTAAAGGACTACATCTCCCATAATGCAATACAGGTTTCAGCTGCGTGATGCATCATGGGAGTTACATGATTGAGTGACTTCTGAGATATTTAGTCTGGCCAGGAATCCTGAGAAAGTGGAGACATGAGGATCCTGAAACACAACTCCCATCAGACAAAGTGCCCTTTTAGGAAAATGTAGTTTAATATTGAACTGATCATAAATTAAGCATTTTGTACAGTACAATAATCCAAAATGAAACATTTTGTTTTCAGTGTGTCAAAATATTATTTCTATTGAAAATGTTGAAAAAAGTTTCAACATTCCTGAATTGAATTTTTTTTCAGAATTTCTTTTAAAAAAATCAAATTTTCATCCTGATTTAAGATGGCGGGGGAAGGGGAGGTTGAAATGTTGGAATTTCGCATGGGTTGGAAAATCCAAATTTCATTCAGTACTAGTTCTAGGCAGTAGCTATACGATGAAGTGGAGGGAGACAAAATAACTTTGGGAAGAATACAGTTTCCCTTATTCTTATGTAGTTCCTCGTTCATTAGTTGCAGAAAGTGACTCTCTTCTCTTGTTTTTAGTCTGCATTGTATTATACCAGGGGATAAACTTTGGAAAGCCCGAGATTCTCAGAGTTCCTTCCTGAAAGCATTCCATACCAGCTACTGCTGAATTTCAGGGCTTTCCATTTCTGGGCCAGGAGAGACATGTGCTGAAGAAATGGGAATTGTCTCTTCCTCTCCCTATTGCTCTGTCCTGAATGGAATAGCTGGCAAACTTAAAGGGAGGTACCACTCCTTTTTACCTACTTTACCATCTCTTCTATATTTCTGTAAAATTCAGTGCTGATCTCCTGCAAAAATGGTGGTTAATTACTTCTGTAAAATATTTTAACTGTGCTCTAGTGATGTGGAAGCTGACAGAATGTAGGCAATTCATAAAATGCAGACTGATATAAAAGTTAAGATTAGTGTTGATGGTGTCTTAGGGTCAGTTGTGTGTGAGAGAAAAATCTCTAACTTGCTGTGTTATCTATCGGGGACCTGTGATGTGGCCAGACTTGGTAACCCACGACAGTTTTGAACTTCACTGTGATACTTTTCCCCACAGTCCCTACTCGATACCCAGTCATGGTCATCATCCTACCATCTCTCCAGCTGGCAAGGATTGGACAGGATTGGCTTCCTTTGAAGCCCATCAGTTTTGTTACAACTGTTTGGCTGTAAGCTTCCAGGATAGATGCTAAGGTGTTGTTGAGTGACATAATACTCTCTCTTCCCTCAACGTTGTATCTTTCTGGGGAAGCCAAAGAATACGTACATTCTAACTTGTTAACAATTGAATGCCATTTATCATATATGAATATGCTCACTTAATGAAGATATAATTAAAATATATTACTGGGAGTCTGCTGAGTCTGACTTTAAGCCTATTTTTAAAATTTAAAAAATAAGTTGATCAATCTGCTATGGAACATCCTGGATAATATTTCCACACAGAGCACATAGCCCATGGTAGGTAACTGGAAAACTGGAGATGGCTGTGTAATATTAGGGGTCTTACAGGGTAACTAGTACTGCACGAGACTTGAACAGATTTTTCCTTTACACTAGTATAGTGATCCTACATTATTTTCAACATCAAATAATTAAGTTACTTTTGAGCACTGAATCATACAGCCTAGCACTACAATATGCCTGACCAGTATTTATTGAAAATTATGCAGAAAGAGAAGGAACATGTTGGCTGCATGTCAGAGAAACAAAAAGGCAGTCACACATCTGGGCATTTGCTTATGACTAGGACTGTTCATTAATCACAATTAACTCATGATTAACTCAAAAAAATTAATCATGATTTAAAAAATTAATCGCGATTAATTGCAGTTTTAATTGCACTGTTAAACAATAGAATACCAATTGAAATGTATTAAATATTCTGGATGTTCTTCTGCATTTTCATATATATTGTATTCTGTGTTGTAACTGAAATCAAAGTGTATATTATTTTTTATTACAAATATTTTCACTGTAAAAATGATAAACAAAATAAATAGTTATTTTCAATTCACCCATACAAGTACTGTAGTGAAATCTTTGTCCTGAAAGTGCAACTTACAAATGTAGATTTGTTTTGTTACATAACTGCACTCAAAAACAAAACAATGTAAAACTTCAGAGTCTCAAGTCCACTCAGTCCTACTTCTTATTCAGCCAATCGCCAAGGCAAACAAGTTTGTTTATATTTAGAGGAGATAATGCTACCCTCTTCTTATTTACAATGTCACCAGAAGGTGAGAACAGGCATTTGCATGAAACTTTCATAGCCAGCATTGCAAGGTATTTACATGCCAGATATGCTAAACATTCGTATGCCCCTTCATGCTTTGGCCACCATTTCAGAGGACATTTTTCCATGCTGATGATGCTGTTAAAAAATAATGCATTAATTAAATTTGTGACTGAATTCCTTGGGAAAGAATTGTATGTCCCTGCTTTGTTTTACCTGCATTCTGCCATATATTTAATGTTATAGCAGTCTCAGATGATGACCCAGTACATATTGTTCATTTTAAGAACACTTGCACTGCATATTTGACAAAACGCAAAGAAGGTACCAATGTGAGATTTCTAAAGATAGCTACAGCACTCGACCCAAGGTTTAAGAGTCTGAAGTGCCTTCAAAATCTGAGAGGGATGAGGTGTGGCGCATTCTTTCAGAAGTCTTAATAGAGCAACACTCTGATGTGGCAACTACAGAACCCGAACCACCAAAAAAGAAAATCAGACTTCTGCTGACTCAGATAATGAAAATGAACATTGTCGGTCCACACTGCTTTTGGATATCAACCAGAACCCCTCATCAGCATGGATGCATGTCCTCTGGAATGGTGGTTGAAGCATGAAGGGACATATGAATCTTTAGTGCATCTGGCACATAAATATCTTGTGACGCTGGCTACAACAGTAACATGAGAACACCTATTCTCACTTTCAGGTGACATTGTAAACAAGAAGTGGGCAGCATTATCTCCTGCAAATGTAAACAAACTTGTTTGTCTGAGTGATTGGCTGAACAAGAAGTAGGACTAAGTGGACTTGCAGGCTCTAACCTTTTACATTATTTTATTTTTGAATGCAGTTTTTTTGTACATACTTCTACATTTGTAAGTTCAACTTTCATGATAAACAATATAATGAGGATCTGAATTTCAAACAATCCAAACTTTGAGATTGTTCAGATATGTGATTTTTGTTTGAGCCTCTCTCTGATAATGAATTAATATATTTTTGCCAGTTGTCTACATTCCTGGATCCAGCCCATACCTTGCGTTGGGTGATAGTGTTTCTCAACCTTTTTGATATCAGGGACCGGCTTGCTGTCTTCCTAAACTGTGTCAGGGAGATCTCAGGGACCAGTGCTGGTCCACGGACCTATTGTGGAGAAACATTTAGCTGGAGCATATCTTTTAGAAAGAGATGTGTGACTATGGGGATCTGCTCCACTTGGAATGTTACAGCTAATCCCCAATCAAGGATGTGGACTCTTATGTTGTAAAGACTTTTAAAATGTGGTTTTCAAAAGAAACTAAAGGAGTCCGGTGCCGAACTCCTATTGAAATGTCCAACTCACATTAAAATTCAGTGGAAATTGAACACTTAACGCCCTTAGGCTCCTTTGACAGTTCCAGCTTTAAAGAATAAATAAAGCCAAATGCCATGGTTCTATAGTGGAGATCTGACAATAGCATCTGGCCCTGCATAATTTACAACAATTTGTGGTTTTATTTGGTTATGTTTTACTTTATTTTGTAATTCCAATGTGTATTTAACTTATTAAACAGTTGTTGTTCAGTGGATCCATTTTAAAATACACCTACCGACTTCACTGCTATATTCAAGGATGTAAAATCCTATAAAATGACACAGTTCCCTTGCAACTGAAAACCTTTGGTTTTGTTTGTTTGTTATAAAATTGAACAACAGGACAATTGAGGTTTCTCAGTACAACCTCAACCTAGAGTGACATTTTAATGGTTAGTCCCTGCATTTCATAAACTTCAATTATCCATTTGAGAACAGCACTGTATTTGGAAGGCAATGTAAGCTTTTAAAGAGAACTTCGCAGAATACAGAAAGACTTAAGCAACCTCACCCAGGTCCCATCTCTTCGGCCTCCCTAGCAGAGCAGCGGCAGTGAAAAAGCCCCAATAAGGATTCCCCCACCTATAAACATCCCTGTGTTACCACTTCCCTGCCCCTTCTGCAGTTTCATTGTTAGGTTGGTGGGGGATGGTAATGCATCCTCCATACATACCCCTTCCCACCCATATTATCCCATGCCCCACGAAGGGCCTCAGTGAGGCCCACAAGCAGGGGAGTGGTATCATAGAGATGTCTGATCCCTCCCATTTCCACAAGTAAATGGGAAGAACTGTGCACAGAGGGTATCCTTTATATGCTGCTGAAGGAGACATCATCTGGCCCTTCATTTTTTAGTATTACAAGCTAGAAAGATAGGAAATGACTTTGCATATATATACTGTTTTACTTTCTGCACACATTTCCCCTTCTTATGCCACTTTATACACCCTTTCTATCTTCTTCTGTCTATGTGGACCCCACCAGATGAAGTTATTCAACTGCTTAAATATCTCTGAAGCTAAATGTTGAAATATATACCTCAGTGGATGCACAGGTGCAGTTTAAGATGAATGCATTATAAACTCAGTATCACCCACTCACATTCTTCAATACCACATTTGTTTCAGTAATGATCTTGGAATTACTGCAGGAAGAATAGACATTTATTGAAAGCCCTGTAACACACAGTGTACAGTTTGGCTGTGAATGTGATCCAAAGTCCACCGAAGTCAAAGAAAAGGATCTCATTGATGCCAGATGGGGCTCATTTTACTATGGGGCTGAGAAAAGAGAGAGAATTGAGAAGCTGTATTGGTTTTTCTTTAAAAGTTGGCTTCTGGGAGGTCAGCATAAGGTTGTAGGCTTAGGCTGGGTTTGAAGGGACTGCCTGCCTGCCAAGTCCCAAAAATTGGGTTTGGTGACCAAGCGAGACTTGCAAAATTGTGAAAATATACCAGTTTGGGTACAAAATTTACTTGTTTGTCTTCTCCTAGGATAGCTGATGTGAAAGAAAATAATGAACTAAAAAACTGGGTAAAATTGCCTCTGAAATACAATTATTCACCTTGTGTGAGCAGAATTTTCCAAGGGTGTTCAATAAGAGGACAGGAGATGTCCACCTATTGTCTCTTGGCCATCCTATACTTAGACTGTAAGCTTCTTGGGGCAGGAACTGGGATTTTTTTTCATTGTGCTTATGTATCACCAAGTATGGTAGGGCCCTGACTGCAATTCAAATAATTAAATAATAATGAGTGAGTTTGCACTGGGGCAAGAAAGGGTCAGGCTGTGACCAGAGATAGGGTTGGAATTTGGCAGGACTATGCTGTGTCACTCCTGATTACTGACCTAAAGATCTTTTCCGTTGTCATAACTTTTATAAAACTTTGATAAATCTGTAGGATTTATGTATTTTAATGATACAATATACTACGTCTACTATCTTCTGGCTTAAATGCAGTCCTTGTGAACAGATTTTTTTTATGGTACTAGCAGCAACCCAGCAACCAAACAGCCGCTTGGAAAGAGGTACCAGTGTTAATTTTTGCACAGCTACTCAGGCGATGAAAACGCTTAGCACTGAATAATAGAGTGAAACACGTTGACAAAATTATTGTAATCAATTAGCTGAAACCCACGCAGTAGTTTAAAATATTCTTTGAATGAATCACCTGCTGGTGGTACGTTTCCTGGTAGTGATAGGTACATTTTTTGGGTACTTCTATTCATACTGCAGATATGTGTTGGCATGGTATGTGGAAAGCGCATAAAAATGAAAACCTGAAAATCTTATATTGTGACTCTGCCAGCTCTCATGTATGTGTCTGTGCATTGACTGCTATCATACTGACTATTGTTTTGATCTTTATCCTCAGGACTTATTGTAAGAACAATTCAAAAAATGAGTTTTTAAAAACAAGTTGTTGCAAGTCGACGCTTGGATGAGGTGTATGTCACCTAAAAAGAAAAAAAACCAAACAATAAAACCGTAACATATTTCATTCTGAGTAGATCCTGGCAGCATGGTCAGTGATATCACCAGCATGACGCAGGACTCAAATATCTGGATTAGACCTCAAGAAAAGCTTGTACTTTTATTAAGGAAATATTTTTTCATGTGTCTTGCACAACCTGTGTCTCCCTTCTTTAATTTTTAAAACTGAAAAAAAAAATAAAACCAGTGTTTCAGAAGGTGGCTGACACTAAGTTAAATAAATGAGATTTTATTAAATTCAATTTGATATCCACAAGCGCATATTTTAATTACTCACTGGTATAAATTCTTTGCATAACGATAAAATTGGTTATTTTGAACAATCTATGGCACACATGTATCTTCTTTTGTATCAGAAATAGTTTAGAAACCACTCTTGATTTCTTTTGATTTATAAGTATTTACTGAATTGTTTCAGTAAATTTCCAGCCTGTGGATTTTTTTTCAAGACTGGATGGCTTTCTGGAAGATATGCTTTAGTTAAACAAGTTATTGGGCTCAATACAGGAGAAACTGGATGCAATTTTATGATCTGTGATATACGAGAGGTTGACTAGATGATTTAATGGCCCTTTCTAGCCTTAAAATCTCTGACCGGCATGAACATTCACTCCCTGTTATTGATGTTGGTCACTTGCGTCACATTGTATTTTCTCTATTCCAGATACTGTGTGTGTTCCATGAGAGGATGGCAAAGCTTTTAAACAAGAGAATAACAACAAGCTTTAATTTATGGGTGGGGCTGGTGAAGGCATTGCCAGAGTGTGTTTATGATTAATTATACTTCTAAGAGTTTATTCAAGGTGCCCAGAGCTTGGGGTGTATGCTCTTTGATTTATTTATTATAAATCAAAAGAAATAAATATCAGTCTAGTGCTTTAGGCACAAGTGCATCTCCTTCACCAAGGAAACACTGTGCAGTGCTTCTATAATATGGAAAGTCATATATAAAGGCCGAATAAATATTTTACTATTATAAATACCAAAACACAGAAATATTCAGTAACTTCCCTAATGTCAGACAGCGAATAAATAACTGAGAAAGAAAGAGAACCCAGGAATCCTGTCTCCCTGTTCAATCTTTACACAACATTCCCGCTCTAATTTTTCCTTTCTCCATTCACTTTAATAAGCTCCTGATCTTGGCAAATTCAATCTTTGGGGTTTCTTTTCCAGTGGGTGGGTTTTTCCGAATGGACCTGGATCTGCTCATTATGTTAAAGGCCAGATACCAAAACTAGAGACCAAATAACAGTGTGTGAACTTGCATAAAGCAAGAGAAACGAATGCCATCCTTCCTTTTCCTCTGCCGTAGGATCTGCTATATAATTGAAGGTCTAGTTAGGATTTCTTGTTAAAACAGGATACAGCAAAAGCCTTTTAAATATACAAAACTGCTACTTCTGATGCTGGAAATATGAGAGAAATAAAATTATATACTCCATGGTGAATGTCAGAGCTGGAAGAAAAATAAGACTGTCAAATGCCTTGAGTCCCATTTGGGAGAATATGACAGACTCAAGACAGATGCATGAGAATAAATCTTCTTTTAATGAACCACATTTGGCTCTGCTGGGCTGTATCAAAAGTATTGCCATGGTGTCTGTACAGCCTCAGCAACAGGAAGCTGAATTGCCAAAGAGGTAATATCCTGAGTCTGATCATTATATCATAATCAAGCAGTCTCTAAACAAGAAGAATATAGTGTCTTGTGAGTCATATTGGACTAAACAAGTTTGCCAAATATCTTAATTTTTGTGGGCTCAAAGAGAAGATGTCAAGGGACAGAGAGAAAGAGAATCATAGAATATGTTATTGCAAATTATTGCAATCCTCCAACTGTATATTGTCCTTATTTTAATATTGCTGTGTTGAAAGTATCACTGTAGTTAAGATTCCATTATAGATCTCATTTTCCCAGGGTCTATAATTCACCCATAATAATTTGCTGAAGGTTGAAACTTGGCAGACAGGGCTGAAGACTGGGAATTAATTTTGGTAACACTTTATAATGAATGCTTTATAATTAATGTTAAATGAAAATGGAATTCCTAAGGAATTACACACAGCAGTCACGCGACGTGCCAAGTGCGTTCATCATCATTAATGTTGTTAAAATGAATATCAAAAGTAATAATCAGGATTTGCCATTATTAAAAGGTGTTACCAGAATTCTTTTACCATTGACATGAGATTGCTTTTAAAGGGACACTGTCAGGGTTAAAAGTCACATTTAAAAAAAAGAATTAAAAAAAAAAGAAGGCAGCCAGCTCTTACAAACCCTATTCACATAAGAAATTCTTATCCATGCACAGACTTCTGTTGGAATCAGCTTGACTAAGAATGATTCAGGTGAGTAATATGAATACTTAGACCCTGATGAGGCAAACACTTACACATATAAAGGAACTTCTCACATACAAAAGGTTACTCATGTGTAAGTATTTGCAGGATTGGGGTCTTACTTCTAACACAAGTTTTCTTCCCTATATCTCAAAGCACTTAACATAATGCAATTATCACTATCCTCATATTTCAAATGGGAAAACTAAGGAAAAAAGAGATGCGGTAAAGTTACCGGTTCAACATCATACAGCAGTTCAGTGTCAGAACTGGGAATATAAGCCGTGCCTCCTGACTCCCAGTGCCTTACCCACTGGATTTGGTACCTCCATCAGAATTTACATCAGTGACCCTTCTGTTCAGTGTTACATACAACACCTGAAATTATTAAATCTGAACTTTTTTTAAAAAAAACCTGATTTTATTGTTTATTACTTTTTACTGGTTACATTTTGTGTGCGTGCATGCCCATACTTTACCCAATTTCGACAACAGATCCAGTGTAGTCAACTTCACCTTTGTCTCTAGCTATTTTTGAGTAAGTGTGGTCAAACAATATTGCCCAAATACAAATCCTGGTGAATTGTGGCCTTTTTTTTGGTGGGTAGGTAGTATAAATCACAAACAAACCAGTGGTAGTCTATAGATTATTCACAAAGTATCCATTTTGAGGGTTACGAATTCAAGCTTCCAAATTGGTCACTTCAGTATTCTAGCAGGCAGAATGCAGGCATTCAGCTAAATCAGTCAGACCATGTTTGAAGCTTCTGATATGTACAAATTCAGGATGTAGTCCAGCCAGGAAGTCCACCCCACAGGAGATAAAGGGAGCAAACTTCAGCTCCCAAGGGGATCCGTGGCACTATATAGCTAAACTCAAAACAAAAGATTTCAGTTCATTTCAACAAACTGAAATATTTTGATTTGGGTCAAACAGAAATATTTAATTTCAGTTTTCTATTGAGAACATTGAAAAAGTTTGGCACCATCAAAATCTTCCTCTGGGAAATTTCAATTGTGCAGAAACTGCATTTTTTGTCAAAAAATAATTTTGACAGAAATTCCTGACTAGCTCTCATTCTCAGTTATCCAGTCTAGAAATAGAAACTTGTCTTCAGCACACCTCTGTTCTTACAGTACACACTTAGGAACACAGAGCTGAGATGAGCAATAGTGCTGCATAAACAGCCTGCTTAACTGGCTGACATTTATAGTAAGCAGTAATGGAAAAGCTCTACAACCAGAATATGTATTTTGTCTAGGTCATCACAGTAGTTTCTCAGCTGCTTACAGTTATTCCTTTACAGTAATATCCTTCCTCAGTTCAACAAGGCTCTTTTTTGCGCCATACAAAAATGTGATAATTACTCTCACTAATTACTCTACTCTCTGTACTCTATCTCCCATCATGTTGATGTTATCACTCAAGTTTCTCAAATCTGGCAAGAAGACGTAAAATTAAATAGACACACTGGTGCCACCCACCCACATCAAAAAGCTGAAGCCATCTTTCTCTGAAATTATGGAATATTTTATATTTATGCTGAGGAACAAGGAAGGTTAGTTTTATTTACGTTAGGGGTGGAGGAGCCTTCTGATATAACATCTGATTTTAAGCCATAGGATTTGAAATTGCAGGAACCAAATCAGATCACTAACTGTACAATGGTAAATAAAGAAATATGTCAGAGAGAGAATAAAAACAAGCTTTCATACCGCAACACCCTTGACACATGACGTTACCAGCTGCACAAAACAATATGGGTTTCCAGAATTCTTTGTCTGCTTTATGAATTGAAATAGAGCAGATAGAGATCTTTCCCTAGAGATCTTTCCATATTATACCTGGCCTTGGGGAAGGGAAATTCTGGCTCTTTCTTTTCAATGTACATTAAGTATAATTGCCTCAAAGTATCTGTTACTATGATCCCCTTCCTTCCTCCTTCCCTCTCCTTCTGTACTAGGGATCAGTGACTTGTGATTTCATTAGTTTTTTGTGCTTGATTGAGGCACTGTAGTACAATGATGCGCTAGTGCCTTTCTTTTCTTTCCCCTCCCTTTTGACCACATTGTACACTCCTTTTTCACACTGGTGAGCTGTTAATCACACGAGTAGGCACCCTGAAGTTACAGTATGGCCATTTGATTGCATATTTACAATCTGAACCTGATCTGCTATGAGTTAGAATGACTGAAATAAATTGACATGCTTGCAATTTCTTCTTGCATTTTGAAGCTATTCTGAGCAATCTGAGACACTATTACTCACAGTTTCATGTGTCCCTCCATACTGCACCATTAATGCTTTCTATAAATGTCAAAAGAAAAGGAGTACTTGTGGCACCTTAGAGACTAACCAATTTATTTGAGCATGAGCTTTCGTGAGCTACAGCTCACTTCATCGGATGCATACCGTGGACTTTATATACACACAGAGATCATGAAACAATACCTCCTCCCACCTCACTGTCCTACTGGTAATAGCTTATCTAAAGTGATCATCAAGTTGGGCCATTTCCAGCACAAATCCAGGTTTTCTCACCCTCCGCCCCCCCCCCACAAACTCACTCTCCTGCTGGTAATAGCCCATCCAAAGTGACCACTCTCTTCACAATGTGTATGATAATCAATAGGTGGGCCATTTCCTGCACAAATCCAGGTTCTCTCACCCCCTCACCCCCCTCTAAAAACCACACACACAAACTCAATCTCCTGCTGGTAATAGCCTATCCAAAGTGACCACTCTCTCTACAATGTGCATGGTAATCAAGGTGGGTCATTTCCAGCACAGATCCAGGCTTTCTCACCCCCCGCCCCCGCGGCCCCCCGGGAACACACACACACACACACAAACTCACTCTCCTGCTGGCAATAGCTCATCCAAACTGACCACTCTCCAAGTTTAAATCCAAGTTTAACCAGAACGTCTGGGGGTGGGTAGGAAAAAGCAAGGGGAAATAGGCTACCTTGCATAATGACTTAGCCACTCCCAGTCTCTATTTAAGCCTAAATTAATAGTATCCAATTTGCAAATGAATTCCAATTCAGCAGTTTCTTGCTGGAGTCTGGATTTGAAGTTTTTTTGTTGTAAGATAGTGACCTTCATGTCGGTGATTGCGTGACCAGAGAGATTGAAGTGTTCTCTGACTGGTTTATGAATGTTATAATTCTTGACATCTGATTTGTGTCCATTTATTCTTTTACATTTACATTGGCAGAGGGGCATTGCTGGCACATGATGGCATATATCACATTGGTGGATGTGCAGGTGAACGAGCCTCTGATAGTGTGGCTGGTGTTATTAGGCCCTGTGATGGTGTCCTCTGAATAGATATGTGGGCACAGTTGGCAATGGGCTTTGTTGCAAGGATAGGTTCCTGGGCTAGTGGTTCTGTTCTGTGGTATGTGGTTGTTGGTGAGTATTTGCTTCAGGTTGTGGGGCTGTCTGTAGGCAAGGACTGGCCTGTCTCCCAAGATTTGTGAGAGTGTTTGGTCATCCTTCAGGATAGGTTGTAGATCCTTAATAATGCGTTGGAGGGGTTTTAGTTGGGGGCTGAAGGTGACGGCTAGTGGTGTTCTATATTTTCTTTGTTAGGCCTGTCCTGTGGTAGGTGACTTCTGGGAACTCTTCTGCCTCTATCAATCTGTTTCTTCACTTCCGCAGGTGGGTATTGTAGTTGTAAGAATGCTTGATAGAGATCTTGTAGGTGTTTGTCTCTGTCTGAGGGGTTGGAGCAAATGCGGTTGTATCGCAGAGCTTGGCTGTAGACGATGGATCGTGTGGTGTGCTCAGGGTGAAAGCTGGAGGCATGTAGGTAGGAATAGCGGTCAGTAGGTTTCTGGTATAGGGTGGTGTTTATGTGACCATTGTTTATTAGCACTGTAGTGTCCAGGAAGTGGATCTTTTGTGTGGACTGGACCAGGCTGAGGTTGATGGTGGGATGGAAATTGTTGAAATCATGGTGGAATTCCTCAAGGGCTTCTTTTCCATGGGTCCAGATGATGAAGATGTCATCAATATAGCGCAAGTAGAGTAGGGGCGTTGGGGGACGAGAGCTGAGGAAGCGTTGTTCTAAGTCCGCCATAAAAATGTTGGCATACTGTGGGGCCATGCGGGTACCCATAGCAGTGCCGCTGATCTGAAGGTATACATTGTCCCCAAATGTAAAATAGTTATGGGTAAGGACAAAGTCACAAAGTTCAGCCACCAGGTTAGCCATGAAATTATCGGGGATAGTGTTCTTGACGGCTTGTAGTCCATCTTTGTGTGGAATGTTGGTGTAGAGGGCTTCTACATCCATAGTGGCCAGGATGGTGTTATCAGGAAGATCGCCGATGGATTGAAGTTTCCTCAGGAAGTCAGTGATGTCTCGAAGGTAGCTGGGAGTGCTGGTAGTGTAGGGCCTGAGGAGGGAGTCTGCATAGCCAGACAATCCTGCTGTCAGGGTGCCAATGCCTGAGATGATGGGGCGCCCAGGATTTCCAGGTTTATGGATCTTGGGTAGTAGCTAGAATATCCCAGGTCGGGTTTCCAGGGGTGTCTCTGTGTGGATTTGATCTTGTGCTTTTTCAGGAAGTTTCTTGAGCAAATGCTGTAGTTGCTTTTGGTAACTCTGAGTGGGAGGGGGTATTGTTTCATGGTCTCTGTGTGTATATAATGTCTAGTGCAGTTTCCACGGTATGCATCCGATGAAGTGAGCTGTAGCTCACGAAAGCTCATGCTCAAATAAATTGGTTAGTCTCTAAGGTGCCACAAGTACTCCTTTTCTTTTTGCAAAGACAGACTAACACGGCTGTTACTCTGAAATCTGTAAATGTCAGTTTCTGTAGCTTCAGTTTCGGTAGGGTGTTTCCCACTGATACTCTTTATTATCTCACACTCCTGTCATTTAGGAGAAAACAGTTTCCCACAATGCTAGCTTGTAGGGCGGCTGCTGTTGCTGTGGTAGGAAGCAAATCTTATGTGAGTTGTACACATCCATTATTTTCCTTATATATTATTGGAGTTTTATAAGTGCTACGACAAGGGATAACAAAAGTCACACCATTGACAAATCCACATACATACTTTTAAAATATAAGGTCATTTCAATATCTCAAGCTTCTTTCGTAAAAGCATTGAAACTAGAGATACTAATACTATTAGATTATACGAATAATATTGTAAATATTAGATATCAGTGTAATACTTAAGTGTGTCCACACACAATACGTGTACCCTAAATCTGACTTTAACAGAGTACATACAATAGGTATGCTGGGAGAGGAGAAAGCCTTTTGAAAGCTAATGACACCCTGGTAATTAATATCATTGTAAATGTATATCTTAACACTATATGAGCAGTATGGATACTCTGTTATATTATGCTTTAAAGTCTGTGACCAAACAGAGGGAGAAACTGGTCCTCTTTAAAGAAGCAATGGACCTTATTATTCATCTCAATGTTCCAGAAGAGGGCTAGACATTTCAGGGCAGGCGGTTTGGGGAAAATTCGGGATGTGGGGTGTATTGGGGTCACTTAGCTAGTGGTAACCAAGGCTGGTGGAGACCAGAGTGTGGTTGCAGTGTAACCAGTGGGCTGGTGGATCCAGAGCTCTTGAAGTAGGGCTGCTCAAGATACAAACACTCAGTGCACACTTGTATGCTGGCTACGAGCCTCCAGACAGGGAGCTACAGCAGCAGAGCATATTAAGGCACTCAGGGTTACAGCACAGTCAGGGACACAACCTCTCACTGACCTGGAATGCATGAGACAAGACTATGTGACAAGAATATATTCACTTGTGCAATAGGTTCAGGATTCCAGCAGAGCCAGGCCACGCTGCGGTTGAAAGAGTGCTAGCAATAGCTGCCAGCTGATGGTTGCATTGCTCTACCTCCAATTTCTTGATAAGTGTTGTTAGTTTTATTTTCCCCAAGGTCCAGATCCCCCAGTTTCACTTGGACTTTTCTGTAACACCTCCTATTCAAGGTTGGACTGTGGCATTTTAGGAGGAAGGGCTTCCCAATCTAGTGGAGCCCCATCTAGAGGATGCTCAGGATCCATTGGGAAGGGTCATCCTAGATCCACAGAAGCAGGAACACTTTACCTGTCCCTGCCATTCTCAGTGCATCGTCATTGGTCCTTTTCTTACCTAGTAATTTAGCTTTTGGAGTTCTGCTGACATGGGTTAGAACATCTGCAGCTGCCCCCAGTAACTACTGAAGGATCTCAAAGGGAGCTGATACAGTTTTGAGCACAAATTCAAAGAGTGTGCAGGAGACTACCACAAACGTTCACCAGTACTATGTCCCATCTCTTCATAAACCTGTAGTGCATCTTCTAATACCTTGAATACCTGTGAATTCACAATCATGGAGGTAAGTTTCTCAATTAAACAAAAGAGCTCAGATTTTACCAGCTGTCCTTTAGCTCCCACCTGAATACTTCTACCCAGCAACCCATGTGTTTATAGTTCTGCTTTATCTTTGCAATATTCACTTATTTGAACATGGATAGCACTGATATTTGCCCTATAGCATGAGTGCCATATTGTGTGGGATGAAGGAAAGGAGATGAGATGAATAGGGTGTGCAGATCCCAATTTAAAAAGAGTGAAAATCCCCCAAATTTATGAAACACAAATTCACAGTATACTGAAAAATTGCTCTAAGCAAAGCACTTTGGGAGGTTACTTTATTCAAAAAGCATGCAGGTATCGAAATTTTACCAGCATATAGGAAGAAACATGTCTTATAATAGTGCTGAGGTGTCAAAGATGTGGACATGCCTTCACTACCACACAGCCTGTAACAATAATTATGGCAAAGTAAGGAGGGAAAGAGAGCTACGTGTACATATACTAAGTTATATCTGGTCTTTCATGCAGTTCAGTTGCTACTGTGAGTTGCCATCATAATTTCTTTCTGGGAAAGGCAACCACATAGAACTTGAAATGTTCCCCACCACAATACAACATTTCTGTGTCTAAGGCTCTTTAGAATCTGTATGGTCTGGAAGTGGAAGTGGAATGGCATATGCAATGAATGAAGGAAGGCAAAACATAAATACAGGAACAAAAATAACTTTGTTCCAGACCACGTCTGATTTCCCTCGCTCAGTATGTTTGGCAGCATTCTGCATGTCTAGAAAAGTGACACGTATTAAAATAATCATAATGGTATATGTACTTGGGGGCACTCTCTTTTAAAAGTTTGCTAAAAAAATAGATAATGAATGGCCCTGATTCTTCACCTTTATATCTGAACATCCTGTGTTGAAAATAATGGGATTATAAGCCTGCTCCTGCAACACTGAAGTTAATATTTTTCCCCCCATTGGCTTGAAGAAGCATAGGCTCAAACTCCACATGCAGGAATTAGACATCTCCGGATCAGGCCTTAAGAAAGCAATGAGTGCTTTGCACTACACAAGAAGCTGTATTTGTTACACAATGAAAATGTCTTCTATTCAAATATAGTAGCTGGGGGCTACAATTCTTATTGAAGGTGGAGTTAGCAAAAGGCAAGACTGGAAAAGACTGGGCTGGCCAGTTACCCTGCGGGGGGACCACCTGTCACAAATGAATAAGGAGAAGAGGAGAATGTAGTTTGAAGTTGAACATAGCTGGAAAAGATCCAGCAATTCAGAGTCATCAGTGTGGAAAATAACAACATACTGACAGGTCTCCAGAACAAAAAAAGAAGCTTAATTTAACCCTTTATTATTACAACTGCTTGAGTGAGTCTTAATGAACTGCTTGATGTCTGTAAAACATTTTTGAAACAGAAAAGTATTATGTATAATAAATGATGCACCTTTTTGTTTCCTTTAATGCTATATAGGATATAGAACTGTATAGGGGTGACAAAGGAAACTGGGAACTGGTGCTTTAGGAAAAGCAAAGGTTGTGTCGCTCCAGAAGATAGAATAGTACAGTCACAAACTTGAGCGCATCTTTAGAGTATTGACCAACTCTTTTACAATGACTGGAACATCTGGATCAAGCCAAAAGGAAGAAACCACAGTATGAACTAGTTTACTCTGCAGCACATTCTAAAAAACATGAAGGTCAGTCACCCCCTTACCTCGAAAAAGAAGGCCAATTCCTTTCCAAATATTAGACACCCAAGGGAAGTGGTGAAAGCCCCCTCACTTGACTCACTTAAAATTGAAGGTAGTACTATAGAATATATGGTTGAGATAATGCATGCCTTATCAAGGAATAAACAACCTAATGCATCTTTGGTTTCCATCTTTATCAGTTCTCTGGATCACTGTTTTTTTTTTAATATTGGTTTTGGGGACTAAGATATTTAGTGAAACGAGATTTAGGTAATTTTAGTCCTGATGTCAAGAGCTGCACGTTCCACAAGCACTGTTCTGAGAGTTATCTGATTGTCCCCTTCACCAGATGATCTGTTGCAACTCACAGTGGGCAATTAAAGATAATCCTATCAGTATACTGAAATTATAGTCCTTTTCCATTGGGGTCTATAGGCAATAATCATGTTTATTATCCATTTTTCTGTTTCCCTGTGTGAAGTTTTCAGATTAACTGGCCAGAATAAATTTGAAGAGTCTTTCATCATTTCAGGACTCCTGGTGCCAGAGGGCTTCTAACACCTATGGTATTTTTAGCTCTCCTGCCAAACATTTTTTCCCCCTTCATTCATTTGCAACTTGGTTGCTATTTGTATTTGATACTCGGGGATGGGGGGAAGGCAGCATTATTTAGCTCATGTCCCAGTCCACACTGGAAAAAAAGCCAACAACACGTAATACTGATTTGATATAACTTTGAATGACATCACATCACTGCTTCCAATTCATTCTTCCCTTACAAGGCAATATTGTACATTCAGCAAACTGTCAGAGATACTAAAAATGGCTTGGGAGCAACAATAATTGTGAATAGAGTGAGTAGGTTCCCTGTTCTGACTTGTTTCAGGGGCCCAACTGTTGGAAAACAGCCTAAAAAAATACCAATTTAAAGAGGAAAAAAAAAAGGACCTAAGGCATTTGCTAAGGCCAGACTTTAGTTCCATTTAGGGCTTAAACCATCCCACACTTAATTGTAGGTCTGCTGCATTAGCTTGTAGGAGTAGTAAAAGCATGTAATTCGAGCTAATCAGATCGGCTCAGGAACTGGGTATTTAGTGCCAAGTGAGACCAGAGAACAAAAGGACAAATGTGATTTCAGAAAAAGTAGCTTTATGCAGAACACACAAAAACCATAGAAAATTCTTGCAAACCAGTCATTCTGAAAAAGCACAGAAAGACGTATAAGAGTCAAAGTACCTAAGATACGTTGGGGTTCAATCCCTTTTTGAACTGTGAAACATTTGGTCCAGCCTTTAGGCAGTCCTCACATAGGCAGAACTCCCATTGAACTTGAAGGGTGTGTGTAGGCACTCTAGGACTGAGCTCTAAAATCAAAAGGCCCATGTCGGTGCCCAGTCAGCCCTAATAGATAAATTGGATAGTAGGGGGATATGATGAGTGGCAGGGGGAAGGAATCCTTCCCCCAGGCTGTGGAGAAGCTGCAGAGTCACTCTGGAGGCTACTTCAATCTGCTGGCACAAGTAGTTCTCCATACCCCTTACCTGCTCTCACTTTGGGCTGGAGGGATGGAAGATTTCACTGTGATAGATCTTGCACCTCCCCCTCAGATCACCCCACATGAGAATTCAGTACCGCTGAAGATATAATGAGGGCTGAGATACAGTGAGAAAGTGTCCCTCTGTCCATCCTTAGGGCTGAATTTTGTCCTCGGATATGTATATCCAATTCCCATGAACATCACTAGAGATGTGCTTTTGTACCTCAGGGCAGAATTTGGTCCTAATTATTTTAACCCTTCCCTGGAAAATACATTGCAAGGGAACAATCTTGGTTCCTGTGGCCTAAAAGGTCTCTCCTTTTCTAGGCTCTATAATGAAATGTAGTTTGTTATATGAAAATTTATTGAGGCAAATAATAAATATCTGTCTGAGATACTTGCTGAGAAGACAGTTAGTGTGCTTAATAACTGTGGCCACTGTTGAAAGAGTTCTGTTCTGCCTGTTTTAAATCAGGTTTCCACTCCTCCCCCCACATTGAAATATGATGTGATATGGTTTCAATAAAGACTAACGTGCACAGGTTATCATGATTAATTGTTTTCAAATCACAGTTGTTTCTGGAGTGTTGCTAGCATAAAAAATACCTGTAAATCAGTTAGCCAAATATCAGTCAATTGCTGTTTGTTTATATATGTTTTGCATCTGATTTAACCATGTCTGAACTTACCATTAAAAACATGACTGATAACCCTCTGAAAGTGAGGTTTCCCTCTCCCTCCAGAGGGAAAACAAGCCAGATTTTTGTTTCTCTCGTATCCTATACAATTCCAGCAATATGCTACATCATCATAGAATTTGAACCAATGTTACCAAGATGAGGTAGCCAGAAAATGTTTTTCATTTCCCCACTGAAAATTTGGACAAAAAAATGAAAAAGTGTTCTGTTTTTGTCCAAATTTTCAGTGGAAAATGCTGACTTTTTGTAGAAAAATCAAAACCCAAATATTTTGGTCCCCAAACTGAAAATTCAGCAAAAATCAGATATTTTTTTCAGCTTGTTGCTGAAAATCTTGAGTTATCTAGTGTTTTCTAACAAACAAATAGCATTTTTTTTTTGAGGAAAGCAGACACTTTCCACAATAAATTAAGTGTTATAAAATACCCAACTGAAAACAAGTTCGATTACATTTTTTTTGATGAGCCCTATTCATAGATCCAGAGATCTGAAGGCCAGAAGGGGCCACTAGGATCACAGGTCTCTTATTGGAAAGGTAACTCACATTTAGGCTTCAGTTAAGTGGACTGGACCAGAACCACACTGGCTGGGTGAGGGCAGTGTCGGATGGTACCTATCTACCCACTAATAAGCCCTCAGGTGTTCAGCTCAGCCCAGCTCCACTAATTCTCCTCATCAATGCACTCTGGGATCACTGACTGCATTATTCTGGCTGCTTCCTGCATGGGAGCACTAGGGCTACCTGCACAATCTGTCTCTAGCACATCTGTCATCCTTCAACTATAGCATCACAAGGACTAACACAAGAATACTGTCTGATGGTGTCAGAATATGAAGTGTAAACATTAAATAAAGGGTTAAAAAACAGAAGAATTGTATCTGTCAGAAAACAGTTATGAGTCCTATACTTAGAGGAACAATGGATGCATTATGAATGCATTATGATTTGTTTGAATCTGCGTGGTCCGTAGAAACATTTGCAGTTCTTTTCTCAGGTGATTTAAAATGGAACTTCTTACTCTATCAGCAGATCATTTTTGTTTTTAAAATCATAAGACAAACCATCAAGTAGAGGAGAAAATAAAAGGGAAAGTCTGGCTTCAATTGTCATGTAGTTTACAAGACAGAGAACAATTCCATCAGTAAAAAGAGTGAGTACAGAATAAAACCATGTTGCTGTGTTTGGTTTAGTCAGATCCTCTTGCTATTTAGAATTTATCTGATATTAAATATTCAAGATTTTAAAGAATGGGATCCTGAGGTTCAACTGTAAAATCTATGTTTAGTCACCAAGTGGCCAGAGTTTCAAAGTGCTGAGCATCCAACAGGTCTCATTTGAGGTGGAGCTGAAAGTTATAAATAAATAAATCAGTTCCGATTGGGAAATTCTGGTATTGCAAAATTTAAGTTCCAAATCTGAATGAAAAGTCAAAATAGAAAACAATTTTTGGAGCAAGAAGTTCTGAAAAATTTCAATTAGGAAATATCAGAATGTTTTGTTTCAACATTTTTTTACCAAATCAAAATGTTTTGACTTTCCTAAATTGAACTGCTACATTTTAGTTTGTCCATCTGAAAAGTTTAGTTTTGGGTCAATAGACGTTAATCTCTACATCCCTCTAAGCCATGTGGGTTCTTCATGCCCTATTCTTTCTTATTGGCCTTTCTCCCCAAACAAACTACATTCCCCATAATGCACTAATGGTCTTTCCTTGTAGCTGAGCTGTCACAGTGTCTCATGGGAATTTATTTGTCAAAACCCTGTTTTCTGATAGAAAAATGTTTCTTTGAAATTTTTCAACCAGTCTTACATTGATGTCAATGGATTTAGAAACCAAATCTTAGGCATCCTTGCTTAAAAATCTTGGTCTCACATTATAATTGGGTTATTTTACTGTTGGTAAATGCTGCACTTGAAAACTATCTTTCACTATAGTGTCCAGTTTTCAATTGCTTTTTCAAAGCTACCCATAACTTTGTCTTCATCCAAAATTGAATATATCTAGAAACCTAGAAGTAAATCCTTCAGTTTTTATGGAATTATTAAGAACATAAGAATGGCCTTACTGGGTCAGACCAAAGGTCCATTGAGCTCAGTATCCTGTCTACCGATAGTGGCAATGCCAGGTGCCCCAGAGGGAGAGAATTTAACAGGTAATGATCTAGTGATCTCTCTCCACTTTCTGACAAACAGAGGCTAAGGACACCATTCCTTACCCATCCTGGCTAAAAGTCATTAATGGACTTAACCTCTATGAATTTATCCAGTTCTCTTTTAAACCCTGTTATAGTCCTAGCCTTCACAACCTCCTCAGGCAAGGAGTTCCACAGGTTGACTGGGTGCTGAGTGAAGAAGAACTTCCTTTTATTTGTTTTAAACCTGCTACCCATTAATTTCATTTGGTACCTCCTAATTCTTATATTATGGGAACAAGTAAATAACTTTTCCTTATTCAGGTTTCAGAGTAGCAGCCGTGTTAGTCTGTATTCTCAAAAAGGATGAAGTGAGCTGTAGTTCACGAAAGCTTATGCTCAAATAAATTGGTTAGTCTCTAAGGTGCCACTATTACCTTTTCTTTTTTCCTTATACACTTTCTCCACACCACTCATGATTTATATACCTCTACCATATCCCCACTTAGTCTCCTCTTTTCCAAGCTGAAAAGTCCTAGTCTCTTTAATCTCTCCTCATATAGGATTAAAGAGGCTAGGACTTTTCAGCTTGGAAAAGATATTGAAGCAATATCCAGTAATCCCTAGCCCCTGATTTGTGTACAGACCTCAGGGTGTTTGCATGTATAAATTCATGTGCAATTGTGGGCATATAATTATAAAACTCTGTCCAGATATGACCGATAATTCTTCCACTGAAATCAACAGTAAAACTACCATTGACTTCAATGGGAAAGGAAAAATAGGCTTTTGGATATACTGTGCCTTTAAGATGCAGCCCTGGTGAGGAAGGAACCATGCTGCAGCAGAAACTTTCTGGAGAAATAATGGCTAATTCAGCCAGAATTCCTTCAGGGGCCCTAGGGAAGCACATGCTGATGTGTTAGCTCTGCCAGCCTTTGAAAGGGTGCAGCTTGTGCTCCCCACTGTGTTCAGCCAGCTGCTGCAGATGGAAGGGCGGAGTCATGCTGCCCTTCCTCTCTGCCTTGGGGAGGCTGGCATAGGGTCTAATCCTGCACCCATTAAAGTCAATAACAAGACTCACAATGACTTTAATGGGAGCGAAGAATTAAGCTTGCAATACCTGTGCTGTCCCACCAAAATATGGCCAGGACCCGAGGACCAGAATTTGGCCCTTGCTATTTCCTCTGAGTTGTGTTACGGTTGTTCGGCTCGGTGGTTGGTCTGATAAAGAAAATCATTGCTCTGTAAGGGTTCTGTCTGCTGGCTGGAGGATTCCTAGATATCACTTGCACAACAATTCTCAGTTTGTTGAAAGTTAGATGGTTGATAGAATTTTTTTAATCCATGATCTCTGTTTGTACATTGGGAAGGAGAATTTGCTGCAGAAATTTAATCCTGGCTTTTATTTATATTTTCTATTCTCTCCCCTGCACCTTCCCTTACTCCCCCCCCCACAAAGAAAAGAAAAAAGAAAAAGAAAATCCTTGATAGGAAACACACACCTTCTTAATCTGTATTCTTGTTGAATGATAAGAAGAGGAGCCCTCATGTCTACAGGTTTTAGACAGCATAATGTCTATTAGAAACAATGGAAATCATCAAAGCTGAGCCCTAGGGAAAACAAACTCTCCCATCTTGCTGTCTATACATGAAGAATTCTGATATTAGGTGTTGTAACTGACGCGATTTGACATGCTCACTGAGTTTTGAATAATTGCTTCTTGCTGAAAACATGTATATTCTTTTTACTGTGGCGCTGATGTACTGTGCTTGGCATTTTTAAGAGAGACACAAGGAAACAGTTGCTTTGTGGGTTAAAAATAAAAGGTGTCCTGCTCTTTGAAAGACTCAGGAACAATTATGTCCTGGAAGCATACTGTGGGGTGGATCTCTCCTCTGCAATGTGGAGTTCTGAGCAGGGAATCCATATTAGATTTAGACTCAGACTTGGGTTTCTGGGCTGAAAGGGACTGAGGTTCCGGTTTGGATTGACTCTTACCAAAAAATCTCACAAGTTGTTTTCAAGTAGCAGAAAACTTGGGCAGAAGTCTCACAAGAATGGCTGTTCTTATATGTTTTGGGGTAGCTCAGGCACCTGATGCTGCAAAACAAGCACTTTTTGATTGTGGATTCAGTGGAAATCCTCACAGGCGTAGTCAGCTACTATTCAGCATGAGCAAAAGAGGGCAGAATTTGGCTCCAAGTCTTGGCCCACATGAGACCAATGATAAAGTAACTGTGGATGGAAACTGAAGGTATGCACGCAAAAACAGCTTTGAGAAATTTGGTGGAACCTTGACAAACAGGCCTTTGTGGGATAGTTCCCCTAGAGATTATGCTAGAACCACAGGTTTCAGAATAGCAACCGTGTTAGTCTGTATCCACAAAAAGAAAAGGAGGACTTGTGGCACCTTAGAGACTAACAAATTCTAAGTGCCACAAGTCCTCCTTTCCTTTTTGCTAGAACTACAGTTTGTGCAAGGTGGACTGTGCAAGATTAAAAACTCAAACACTGTATGGAAGTGTAAAGTTGAAGACAGTAAGACGGTACGTTTATTTAAAACTTTTTGTGATTTATTGCAATCCAGTGAATATTACATACATATGGTATTGTTTCACTATGAGAGCACCAACTTCCCTGTCACTTTGGATTTTGTCTTTTACAATGTTAGGGAAATGTGTCCTCTCAAAAAAATGAGTGCCATATATATCACATAATACACCATAAAGTGTTATATATTGTGTATTGTATCAGTTAAAGGCCACCAGGAATCAATCATGTTACAAAAGTTCAAGGAGTTTCTTCGTATTATTCTATAGCTGCCACCCAACCTCTTTGCAAACTTTACTCAGAACTAGTTTGCTGAAGCAAGTCGTTATTTTTAGAGAATTATAACCCACTTACAATCCAGCAACTGGAAGTGTAGTGAAGACACAGCAGTATTATGGAGTACAGAAAAATTAATCAGGTGGATCATTAATTTCCCAAACACATTATTTCATTTTGGACTAAAACTTTTTTGGAAATTGCTTTATAAAATGAATTCTGGAGCATTAGGCTTTCTATTTTCAGTATATGTCTCTGGGCAAATGTGTTGCTAATTAATATAGAGAGTCTGGAGAAAATAACAAAGCTTTTTTTGCTCCTTGAATATTTGAGGAGATCATCTACAGAATGCAATCAAGAATCCCCTTTTGTTATGCTTTTCATTTGATGTACATTATCTTTGTGATGCATGTCCGTAATGTGCTAAATATACTGCTGTTCTTTTTGTATGCTGTCAGCAGATGTATTGAGGGCCACAGTTTATACTTTGAACTAACAAGCAGTGTTGGAAATTTCAAATTGTGATATTTATATTTGAATTTACAATTAAAAATTCATGCTGGTGTTGGTTTGTTGTGTAAATCATCCAAAAGGGAACAGAAACAATACCAACTGATTAATTTAAATAGTCCCACAGTGTTGATTTAACTTTCACACCAACTGGATTTCATGAATACTTGCAGTGAACTGTTCTCAAATGACCTGCAGACCAAGAAAAAAATTGCAATAATGTTGAACAATGAATAAATCTGAGAATTTCTCAGATGATTCGCAGCAGCACAATCATCAGATAAATTATTCATTACAATGTGGATTTTCAAACTCTCTAAGGGAGCTAGACACCCAGCTCCCACTGCATCTCGAATGGGATTTGGGTGCAAAACCGCCTTAGGCTTTTTGGAAAATCCTAGCATACACATTATTCACTCTGTTCTGGCTCTAACTATCCTAGACCATGGTGCCTTTCTATAGCAAAGCTCCTTGGTGATATCTGTCCCTATCCCTCATCTTATTACACACCTGAGAACAGCAGGACTAGGCAGCATGGTCCAGCATAGAGAACACTAGAGTGGGAGCTTAGAGTCCTGGATTCTATTCTCATCTTTGTCCTGATTTTCTGGGGAACCACAGGTCAGTGATTTAACTTTTTCTTGTGGCTCAGTTTCCCCAGCTGTAAAATGGGATAATGATTAGAGGTCAGAAAATTACTCCAAACCTGAAATTTCAGCTCCAGTAATGATGCTCATCCACCATCTTAAAGAGCATTAAAATCTCTGAATGGAAAGTGGTGGTAGTATTTATTGTTTATTTTTATTTATTTATTATTTGTATTGTGTTGGTGCCTAGGGCCCCAACCCCTTTGTGCAAGGTGCTGTACAGCTACATAACCAAAATATAGTTCCTGCCCCAAAGAGCTTACAATCTATGTACTTAAGTAGTATTATTACTTCTCTCAGACAGAGAAGCCATCCAGAGTCACAATAAAGCAGTCCGGTACACAAGGCCTTTGCATTCATAACTCTTAAAAATATCTAGCTCACAATAATACTACAGTTATACTCTTCACCATCATATTGTGTTTACACTAAGACTATATCAAAACTTTTGCTGCTGCAAAAATGATGCAACAGTATTTAATATTGAAAAAATAAAAAACGTGAGGAGGAGGAGAGGATGGCCTGGGATAACATGATGCTTGTAGCAACCTATGTAGCACACTGCATATTTGCAGTCTGAACCCTTATAGTAAAATCCTATTAAATGTAGAATAGATGAAAACAAGAGTCTTATTTCAATTTAATAGGGTGCTATGTAAATGACTCTTAAAACCTACAGAATTTAACTGTGAATGA
Source organism: Lepidochelys olivacea (assembly GCF_965140295.1). Lineage (NCBI taxonomy): Eukaryota > Metazoa > Chordata > Testudines > Cheloniidae > Lepidochelys > Lepidochelys olivacea. The sequence continues at coordinate 107,919,907 of NC_140417.1, forward strand.
TATCCTTACTATAGGTTTTTTGAACCATATGCTAGAATTCTGTAACATGGCTATTATTGTTTATTAATTCTATAGGATTGTCCAAAAAAACTACAGAAAAGTTATACTTTTACATTAAATTCTATAGTTTTTTCCATAAAGGGAGAACAACTAAAAATGGCATCCCACAAACATCTGCTAAAATCTGACCAGAAGCAGCAGACACTCACAAGAGCTTGTATCTATTCTTTAAGAAAGAATTTACCCCGGCCTGCATGTCTCATTAAACGAAGTCTTTGCCAGGCTGTTTACAAAGAAGGATATGGCGACAGATGCTGTAAACAGCCATACATTTTCCAGGGCACGAAGAAGAAATACTGAAGGAAATCAAGATCACAACAGAATACTGTTAGTAATTTAAAACGTAGAATGTCTGGAGACTGACAAGCTTTAAGTCCTTATTCAGCAAAGCACATAAGCACAGGCTTGATTATGAGCATATGCTTTAGTCCATCCCTATTAAGCAAAACTTTGAGTTATGCATAGAATTAACTTTATAATAATCATATGTAGTTCTGATATAGCGCCTTTTATCAATAGATTTCAAAGCACTTTACATAGTAGTATAATTATTCCCATTTTACAGATAGAGAAACTGAGGCACAGAGCGGTGAAGTGATTTGTTCAAGGTCACCCAGCTGGCCAGTGGCAGAGCTGGGACTAGAACTAGAGTCTTCAGAATCCCACTCCCATTAAGTCTGTGCTTGAGAGCTTTGCTTAGTGTGAAAGTCCCTTCCCCCAGAATTCTGAAGGAAGTGGAACAAGGGATACCACTAAAGCAATTTAAATGAATTTGCCTTGCCATGGTAATGTAAGGGAATCAACTATCAGGAAAGATAAAGAGAAGGCTTTGCACATACTATAATCTACCTGAGCTATAGGAATTAGATTGAAAATGGAACACCATAAAAAGTCTAATCAATAAGATGATCAGTTAGGGGGTAATTTACTTAACTGGATTAAGGTTCAAGAGAAGTGCACAGTAATAGTTCCCATAACAGATGCAGAATCAATATTCAGATGTATTTTGATTTCATTTTGTTTGCTCTATTTCAGTGTTGTAGAAGGAAGTGTGTGCCCGAACCTGGTAATATGAATAATAATGCATAAGAGAAGGCAACATAATTCAACATGGTTTGAAAGATCTTGAAACTGGTGGGTTATTTTTATAATTCAGTCTGTTGAAATGAATATAAGGGGACAAAATATTCACCATAAAACAGGAATAAATATTCATAGCAAAAAACTGCACAAGATTAGGAGAAAATTGAAAAGGCTTTAGATCTGTTTCTGGAGCAGAAAATAGTTTGAGGGATTGTAAAAATGGGATGGCCCTAGCAGGATTTCATAAATATTTGGATTTACCTTACTGGTTCTAGGGAACTATTGATCCATCTAGTCTAGAGTCCTGCTTCTGGCTCTGACCAACCTTTCATCCTTGGTAGAAAGGAGGAATAACTCATAGAATCATGGAAGTGTAGGACTGGAATGGAGCTCAATGGGTCATGTTGTCCAGTCCTCTGCACACAAGGCAGGACTAAATAATAACTAGGTCATTCCCGACAGGTGTTTGTCTAACCTGTTCTTAAAAACCTCCAATGATGGAGATTCTACAACCTCCCTAGGCAATAAGGCTAACAATCACCAAAAGCCAACTAAGTGCTGTAATGTATCAATATAAAATCATATATGATGAAAGGCTCTACACACCATTTAAGCCTTTAACATGGGATTTATGTGGTACATAGGTCCCTTTTCAGGTTCCCTGAATTGAGGTGAATTTCATCATTCAACAACCTTGTCATTGCAAATCTGGTACAAGAAACACATTTTACACTCAGGGACTTTTGCAAGATTAGTGTTAAAAATTCCAGTGTGCCTAGTATATATTTTTTTGAGCAAATGAGAATAATGACCAGCTGCCTGTGCAGAGGGCATGATTCTGCAAGGTGTTGAGTACGTTGGCCCCAGTCCAGCAAAGAACTAAAGTACATGCTTAATTTTAAGCAATGAGTAAATCCATTGACACCGTTAAGCATGTATTTAAATGCTTTTCTGGTTTGGAACCAGATTGTTCAGCCCCTTCCTAGATTAAGACCTCAGTGCATGGAGGGGCAAAGTATTTTTAACATTTTTAGAGCAACAATGGTCAGTTGTCCACTACCTTGTACAATCCAGCTTGTCTGACCCAGTGACTTTTAGGGTCTGCTAATATATTGCTTGATTTCTGACAAAGCTCCTAGAAATGAAAGCTATGAATTGTTTCAAAGGGACTGTGTATCATGATGAAAAATCACATTTCCTTTATTGTTTCCTATCAGATTGGTTTTTGCTTAGCTACCTTTCCTTGTCTGAACTCAAGAGAGAAACAATCTGTGTAAATATATTAAGCTAACCTCTTCAAGCATTAATATTTATTATAACTGTACTTCAGTGGAACACTCCTATAGGGCCAAATCCTGAGTCCCGTGCTGGGTAAAATAGTCAGTGGGAATTCAGTTCCTCTAAAGATTCGGTCTGCCTTAAAGCAAATTTCTTCACAGTGCGACTTCAACTAATAGGAACAGAAATTTGCACACTGCAGCATATTGAAACAATATTGGACTTTATTCTCCTTCCACTATAAATGAGTTCACTATAAGAAGGTTCTGTTCTAGAGTATAAATTTATTTTGTTGGTTCAATTTTTTTTTAAATGTACTGTGTCATTTTTTCCCCTAGCGTTTAACAGCTTTTCATTCAATCCATTTTTATAACCGACTCTCAGCAGATTCAACGCACTGCAGCTTCCCTAAGTGTTAGATTGTGGGTGGTCCCTTTCATTTAGAGTATCTCAAGCCAAATGTGAATAGAAAACAGCTTTTGGTTCTGCAGTTTTGGACTTTAACCTTAAATACCTACTAGAATGCAATTATCCACACATTACCGGGTGCCAGTAAATAACCTATTCAATTATTCAGAGCTCCAGTGGAATAGATATATATTTTTTTCTTCAGCAATTGGAGGCATTAGAGCAAGATAGTGAATCATTTTTTTTCACATTAAACTGAGTTAGATGTTTTACTGGGAGGGGAGAGTTACCGATTGTTTTTTACAGTGAAATAAGAATAATATAGTAGAAGTTGTTTCCTGATAGACAAGAGGCTAAATTTTGCTCTGTTATATATAGTGTAAATGGCAGTAGAATTTGACCTCATGTCTTTTTACATGTGTTAGGCCAGATTTTGAATAGCATAGAGATTTAGACTATGTCTACACTTCAAACTGGAGGTGTAATTCCCTGCTCAAAGAGGCATACCTGCGCTAGCTCTGCTGGAGCTGACATGCTAAAAACAGTGTGTTACCACAGCAACACAAGTGGTGGGAGGAGCTAGGTGTTCTGGGTAATGCCTCCTCCCATAGCCTCTGCAATCATGGCTTCACTCTGTTTTTAGTGAGCTAGCCTGGATATGTCTTCTTGAGCTGAGAATTACACCCCCAACTCAAAGTGTAGACATACACCAAGTCTGTGCAGAATTTTACTATTATTTTACGGTATTGTCTCGGAATCCTAATAAAGAATTAGGGCTTCACTGTGCTAGGCACAGTGTACAGGTATTTAAAAAAAAAAAGACAATCTCTGCCTCTGAGATCTCACAGTCTAGGTGTTGGAGAAGGTGAAACAGGTGGATGAAATAGACAAACAATGGGGAGAGAACTGGAAGATGAACTAACAATATAACAGAGTTTAGTAGAAAAGTGCAAGTCTTAGCTTACCACTTCCCTAATCAAAGCCAAACAGGAGTAGGTGCCGCAACAGAGGTGGGTTTAAAGGAAGGATTTAAAAAAGGATAAAGCTGAATTTGACCTTCAGAATTTTTTTTTTCTCAGTCAAATAGTTAGCTGAACAGAATGTGTTTCTTTTGCTCTCTTCAGAAATTGCCATGAGGACACTGACACTGCAGCATGCAGTAAATTGGCTGGAGTGCTGCAAGGGCTTCTGATCTGAAAGAGTCATGTTTGATTCCATCAGACATTTTCCCTCCCCGAGGACTTTTCTACGATTTTTGTAATACATCAGAGTTATAACGTGCTGCTGCTGCTCCCTTTCTCATAATCAGACAGCTCCAATTTGTGGTTCCCCAGAGAGTCATTAGAATGTGGTGGAAGGGCATTGGGTTAAAACTAGTTTTACTAAGCAACCTGTTTTTTATCATATTTTCCTTAGGAATCAAGAATGAGTTTTGGCACATTGTACACAAAGAAATGCTGCTCTGGGTGGGAGAGTATCTAGTGGTTGAAGAAAAGGAATGCGAGTCAGCAAAGGACTGTGAGTCTAGGCCTTCTGGGGTCTATTCCAGCCTCGTCTACGGACTCACTGTGTGATCTTGGACAAGAAACTTTATCTCTGAGATCAGTTTCCACGTCTGTAAAATGGGAATAATAACTCCTCACAGAAGAGCTATGAGACTTGGTTATTCTGGGTGAGACCCTGCTCCAGACCCCTTATGATGGTTAAAAGTGCTAGAGGAGCCAACTAGGGGGGGCGCTTTTCTTGACCTGCTGCTCACAAACCGGGTAGAATTAGTGGGGGAAGCAAAAGTGGATGGGAATCTGGGAGGCAGTGACCATGAGTTGGTTGAGTTCAGGATCCTGACGCAGGGAAGAAAGGTAAGCAGCAGGATACGGACCCTGGACTTCAGGAAAGCAGACTTCGACTCCCTCAGGGAACGGATGGCCAGGATCCCCTGGGGGACTAACTTGAAGGGGAAAGGAGTCCAGGAGAGCTGGCTGTATTTCAAGGAATCCCTGTTGAGGTTACAGGGACAAACCATCCCAATGAGTCGAAAGAATAGTAAATATGGCAGGCGACCAGCTTGGCTTAATGGTGAAATCCTAGCGGATCTTAAACGTAAAAAAGAAGCTTACAAGAAGTGGAAGGTTGGACTTATGACCAGGGAAGAGTATAAAAATATTGCTCGGGCATGTAGGAATGATATCAGGAGGGCCAAATCGCACCTGGAGCTGCAGCTAGCCAGAGATGTCAAGAGTAACAAGAAGGGTTTCTTCAGGTATGCTGGCAACAAGAAGAAAGCCAAGGAATGTGTGGGCCCCTTACTGAATGAGGGAGGCAACCTGGTGACAGAGGATGTGGAAAAAGCTAATGTACTCAATGCTTTTTTGCCTCTGTTTTCACTAACAAGGTCAGCTCCCAGACTGCTGCGCTGGGCATCACAAAATGGGGAAGAGATGGCCAGCCCTCTGTGGAGAAAGAGGTGGTTAGGGACTATTTAGAAAAGCTGGACGTGCACAAGTCCATGGGGCTGGACGAGTTGCATCCGAGAGTGCTGAAGGAATTGGCGGCTGTGATTGCAGAGCCATTGGCCATTATCTTTGAAAACTCGTGGCGAACCGGGGAAGTCCCGGATGACTGGAAAAAGGCTAATGTAGTGCCAATCTTTAAAAAAGGGAAGAAGGAGGATCCTGGGAACTACAGGCCAGTCAGCCTCACCTCAGTCCCTGGAAAAATCATGGAGCAGGTCCTCAAAGAATCAATCCTGAAGCACTTGCATGAGAGGAAAGTGATCAGGAACAGCCAGCATGGATTCACCAAGGGAAGGTCATGCCTGACTAATCTAATCGCCTTTTATGATGAGATTACTGGTTCTGTGGATGAAGGGAAAGCAGTGGATGTATTGTTTCTAGACTTTAGCAAAGCTTTTGACACGGTCTCCCACAGTATTCTTGTCAGCAAGTTAAGGAAGTATGGGCTGGATGAATGCACTATAAGGTGGGTAGAAAGCTGGCTAGATTGTCGGGCTCAACGGGTAGTGATCAATGGCTCCATGTCTAGTTGGCAGCCGGTATCAAGTGGAGTACTCCAAGGGTCGGTCCTGGGGCCGGTTTTGTTCAATATCTTCATAAATGATCTGGAGGATGGTGTGGATTGCACTCTCAGCAAATTTGCGGATGATACTAAACTGGGAGGAGTGGTAGATACGCTGGAGGGGAGGGATAGGATACAGAAGGACCTAGACAAATTGGAGGATTGGGCCAAAAGAAATCTGATGAGGTTCAATAAGGATAAGTGCAGGGTCTTGCACTTAGGACGGAAGAACCCAATGCACAGCTACAGACTAGGGACCGAATGGCTAGGCAGCAGTTCTGCGGAAAAGGACCTAGGGGTGACAGTGGACGAGAAGCTGGATATGAGTCAGCAGTGTGCCCTTGTTGCCAAGAAGGCCAATGGCATTTTGGGATGTATAAGTAGGGGCATAGCGAGCAGATCGAGGAACGTGATCATTCCCCTCTATTCGACATTGGTGAGGCCTCATCTGGAGTACTGTGTCCAGTTTTGGGCCCCACACTTCAAGAAGGATGTGGATAAATTGGAGAGAGTCCAGCGAAGGGCAACAAAAATGATTAGGGGACTGGAACACAAGAGTTATGAGGAGAGGCTGAGGGAGCTGGGATTGTTTAGCCTGCAGAAGAGAAGAATGAGGGGGGATTTGATAGCTGCTTTCAACTACCTGAAAGGGGGTTCCAAAGAGGATGGCTCTAGACTGTTCTCAATGGTAGCAGATGACAGAACGAGGAGTAATGGTCTCAAGTTGCAGTGGGGGAGGTTTAGATTGGATATTAGGAAAAACTTTTTCACTAAGAGGGTGGTGAAACACTGGAATGCGTTACCTAGGGAGGTGGTAGAATCTCCTTCCTTAGAGGTTTTTAAGGTCAGGCTTGACAAAGCCCTGGCTGGGATGATTTAACTGGGAATTGGTCCTGCTTCGAGCAGGGGGTTGGACTAGATGACCTTCTGGGGTCCCTTCCAACCCTGATATTCTATGATTCTATGATTCTATGAAAAGGGCCAGAGCAGCGTACAGGGGCCCTAGAAAGCCTTGTATCAAGCCTGGGAAAGATTCCCTTGGTCCAGGTACTATAGGAGCTAGCCATAAGTTTGCGCTCCAAGGAGACCCTTGCAAGCCTGAGTGCAGTGGGAGGCAGTGGGCAGCACTGCAGAGATTTGGGGTGGGACTGTGGCTCATGGGTCAGCTCAGGGAGGCTGTCGTAACCTAGACAGGCCCCCAGGCCTGTCTAAGTTGCCCAGAGGACAGCTCAGGATTGGAAGCATGCAAAGATGGCTAAAAGCCAATTTAGTCCCCTCTTTCCCCTTGGACAGCAAATTCTGTGCTTCGCCTCTTAGAGAGACAGCACAGAATTTCACCCAGAGTAAATATGAAAAAGAGCTCTGAGATCCCCTGCTGAAAACAGCTTCTCTTTGTAAATGCAAAGCAGGGTTTTTTTGTGTGTGATTTCCTTGATACCCTGGTATGTGTCGTTCTTTTGTCATTCTAAGTTTAGTCATATGTATAAGGTGTTGAAGGAATCAAGGACTGTGCTCCATTTTGCTAAAGCCTCAGCACTGAACTACTTATATGCCACCATAGCTATTATCTCCATCTGAAGACAATTGCTTACATTTTCTAATTCCTAAAGGCAGCAAAAAGTCTGGTCTTTTGGCTCCAGAGTCTCTGTGGGCATTTACGAAAGTGTGAAAATCAGACTTTTACTGCCTTCAGTGGCAATGGAAGATATGAAATGAAAGTATGTAATGTTGTATGACAAACAGTTCAATGCAGGGAATAAGGAGCTTGGTTTGGCAGACACATACATATCTGCACCATTCCTTCATTTTATTTGCATTATTCCTAACACAGAGCAATATGTTCAGCTTTCCTCCATGTACATATGTTATAGTGACATGACTGAACATACCCACAGAGAACAGTATTGTGACTTGGGGAGAACTCTTGTTTTTACAGGGGAAAAGCCTGCAGTAGCTAGCTACTCCACATTAACTCCTTGTGTGGACATTCCTCCTGCACCCTAAGAATGCCTTTGTGCACAGTAGCTTAATTCACTCTGGAAGTGCATTAAGTTAAGCCACCCAAGGGTACTCTTAATGTTCAGTAGGAGCCTCCAATTGGGGAATTAGTGCGGAATAGCCGGTGTGTTGTAAATTCACACCCTAACTTGCTGCACACTAACTTCTCCCACATAAACATATCCTCAGAAAAAGGAAGACCTAATTTTTAGAGTCCTTTTTCAATGGTGCCTTTGGACTGTAATAGGAAATCTCTGGATCATGATGAGCACAACTAACTATTGCACGTGGGGCAACCAGGCCTTCAGAGAGAGGATTTCTCTTGAGCTCTTACTTTAAGTATGTTCAGCACAATCAGGGTATGTCAGTGGGCCAAATTCAGTTACAACTGCTCATACCAGATCTGAAGTTGACCTGATCTGTGAAATCTGTCTTTCCTGCTCTGAAAGGACACCCATTGATTATTGGACTTACTCTTTCTTCCAACTAATTGCCCGCTTCCTGGGACAAGTATGGTATTGGGCTGCATGAAATTCATTCCTGTGTGGCTGCCATGAGCTCACCATAGCAAAATGGCTGTTACATTTTCCAAGGAAAGTATCTTAAAGGGACATGTAGTACCAACGCTTTGCTAGTGGCACTGTGTAGGAAGATTTTGTCCAATTCTCCACTGCCTTGCAATATTTTTAGTTCTTTGCATTCACTTTGCATAGGTGTAAATTACTATACCACCAAAACGCCTAGGGATATAGTCTGATCCATCTTGTAGACAAAACCCCTACTCCTTCTTTCTCTTGTCCATTTAGATTGTAAATGCGTTAGGGCAGGGACTGTCTACTATTTTGTGTTTTTACAGTGCCTAGTGCCATCACAGAAAGACCCTGATCTTGGCTGGGCCATTGACATGACCATAACAAAAATGATTATTAATAATAACAACAACACCAAGATAGGTTGTTTGGTAAAGGTAAACAAATTTTATCCTCATTTACCCTAATAAGAGCCTTTTGACATCAGTGGATTTAGGTTTGGGCATAATATGGTGCAAAGCCCACCACAAAGTTGTCCCACTGGGAGCAATAACAATAATGTATGAGCCAAATAATGAGCCAATAATACGAGAGCCAAACTCTTTCTTAATTTATAGCCACCCTCTTGCCAACCCACTGATTTCAGCGTGTCAAAATCTGCTCTCATTCACACAGGTTCAGTTCTCTGTAACTGAGAGTTGGATTTAGCCGTTTTACTCTACTGGGTCACAAGATAGTGTAATTGAGAACAGAATTTGGTGCCATTGTCTGTGAGGAAAATTGACTAATGTTTCACAAGGTACTGAATCCATTTATAGACACTAATTCAGCAAAACACTTACGCAAATGCTTAACTTTAACAGGCTTAAAGCTTTTAGTCCTATTGACTTTAATGGGATTGAAACTCATGCTTAGAATAAAGTACATGCTTAAGTGTTTTTCTGAAACAGAATTGTTTGCTGAATTGGGGGCTATACAGTGTGTAGGGATCTGAATGGTTTTCAGACGTTAGTAAATAACATGTTAGTAAGTGATGTGATCTTATTCCAGTCTGCAAGTAACTAGTATGTACACTTTAAATTTTATTTACTAAAATATTCCTTTAAAAAACTCTTTAATGCAACCATAACCACCTAAGGTAACACTTCATAGTACCATAACCACCTATGTTCAGCAAGTATGGAAAACTGGTGGAAAAATCCTAAACCTTCAGACTCTCAAACAAAGCCAAGCAGTTCTTAATGTTGGCTTGGATTTGATGGTATGATTCAGCTGTCTCTGTTATCTTGAAGTTGTTTTTTCAAGTGCTCTAACTAGGGGAGCAAGTGTGAACATAAACTTCCTGACATGCAGTCACCAATTTGTAGCTTTTACTCTAAACAGATTATTTTTAAAATGATAACACTGAATTGAATGACAAAAATTTCCTTTGATTTATTGACAGTAAGTGTCATAGCATTCCCTAGAAAACAAACAGTTTTCTTAGCTAGATTGGGAGACCAGTTATCCTAGGATGATTTATATTGTTGTGAATGACACTTTCCAGTATTGCTGTGCCCAGACAATGGGACAGCTCAAAAGTGCTAAAGCTGCATATATAAATTACAGTCCTAGGGAAATTACATTCTAATCTCAAGATTGCAGGTTTCTGTTAAAACAGCACTGGTGACTATTTGTTTTTGCCATTTTAACAGCATTTAGATATAAGAGTTAAATGGAAAATATATTTTATGGATTTGAATGATGCAGAGCCTTGAGAAATGCAAACTTAATCTGAACATATAGTGTTCTCTGCTATATGTCACCGTGTACTTGGACTATATCAGTTTCTAGTGCCACATAACCACTTTAATTTTTGCATGTGGTTGAGCACGTGTTATACAACTTGATTAATCAGTTCTGTGTTCCTGGTCTGAAGTGTGTGATTTGTTCAGTATGACAGTTGTCTATGTAGGTGGCTTTGCCATTCTTGAAGGTGTAAATTCCATAGGCTAATTTGGTCATTGTGTACTGTGCCCCAGAATTATAACTCTCCTTGTATTCTTGCCACTTATGCCATGTCTTGGCTTGTTTGTTTGGTGACTACCATTTTCTAGGAGATGGTATGTAACCTGATCTGTTGTAGTGGTCCTCTGTCTTCTTTGGGTTGTTGGTAAGCTTCCAGATGGTTATCCATGCTTTCTTGCTGCGGTGGGTCATGTCCACACTCTCAGTGAGTTTCTGCCATGACTTCTGTTTTTACTCTTTTATGGCAGAGACCAGTTCTTTGCTGGCTGCGATGGTATCCTCATCAAATGGGTCTGCTTCAGATTTCTCCTTGTATTTTGTGTTCTGATCTAATAACTCAGATGTTAGGCCATAATTTGTTCAACAGCCTTCTGAAATATTCTTAATTTAGATAATGGACTCCACATGGACAAACTGATCATAATTTTCTGGTATTGACTTCATCTCTCTTACAATGGCATTGAGGTCACCAAAACGTTATGGCTGCATTGATCTGGATGTGATGGGACAGTGCTGATAATGTGGAATCAGACCCAAACTAAGTTTGTTACACAAACCAGCTATGCTGTTGCTAACAAATGCCAGATCACGGTTGTAGCCCCGTCTCCATCAGCTATATTGAAAGAACTGGGGAGCTTGGGGTCATGAATTAAGCTTAAGTGGTATGCATCTGCCACCTGATTCTACTAGTTCACCATTTTCACCAGTTACACTGTGTACCCATTTGATGCTCTGATTGTTAGTCACCAATGATCACCCATGTTTTATCGTGTTTGAGGTTATGTGAGCTAGTGAACTTGAATTGTTTGCACAGCAGTTTGTAGACTGATGTGATGGAAATGCCACTAATGTCTACAGTCAGAATTTCAGTGTCATTATTATTGGTCATAGATGTGGGTGGATGACAAGATCAGATTTGATGAAAATGGCAATACCATATTATTGCTTGTGTGGTCTTTCAATGGTCAAGTTCATCCCAAATATCTTCTAGAGGCATAACACCTGGCAGTTGTAGTCAGCATACATTTTGGCTATTAGGTTTTGTTTGACAAGCAAGAGCTCTTGACATTTTCTGAAATTATTGTCAGTGCCAGCCCTGATGAGGACCCTTTTGAATGACAATGATGACTGCATTGACCTTCAGGAACAGTTGGTCAGTTATGCTGATGACTGTGTCAGTCTGCAGGCATAGACATATACTTTGTTTATACTGTAATGGTAGGTGTTGAGCTGGATTCTCAGATTCAGAGAATCTAACAGGGGCCACAATGGGAACTCTTCTGCTATAGCCCCAGTGGAGCCACAGAACTTCAGGCCTATATCACTACTAAATCATCTCTACAAACTGTATGAGCGTCTCATCTTAAACCACCTATTACCAAGCACTGAAAAGCACCTAATCCAGGAAAGGCATGCACCTGTCAAGTGCTGAACACCCACACAGTACACAGAAGATGACTTTGAAAAGGGAGTGGTAATAGGAACAGTGTTGGTTGACCTAGCAGCAGCATGACACAATGAATCATTGAAGGCTCTTCACTAAAATATACAATATGACAAAAGATCACCACTTTGTATGACTGATACAATCTCTACTAGAGAAGTGAGGGGTTTTTTTTGGTCAAACTGTTGCAATATTCCATCTCAGGATGTACAACTTTGGCCATACCATCTGCTGTGGGAGATGCCAGGGAGGGAGCTGGGTTTGGAGGATTTTGTGAGATCGGAAATCATCTTAATTGTAAATGTTGGTTAATTATTAGTAAGTTAACCTTAACCCTTTTCTTCCCCAAATCCTATTTTCTGTTCACTATAAAGTTTGTCTTCTCCCCATCCCACCTCCCATTATAGGGTTATTTTTGGTGTAGTATCTGTATATACATTGGGGTATCACTTTGAATGGAGGCACCAAGTGCCAAGAAACAGTAAAACCCGGGACCCACTCCACTTGAGGAGTGGGAAGAAGCTGTTCCAAGTGCTGGTGATACCAAGCGCCTGGGAGAGAAAAGGGAAGAGGCGTGAGCCACACCTTGAGGGACACCTTGGTCCCTTGGGGGACCAGATCATAGAAATATATGGCTGGAAGTGACCTTGAGAAGCCATCAAGACCAGTCCTCTGAGCAGAGGGAGGACCAAGTAGACCTAGACTATCCCTGAGAGGTGTTTGTCCAACCTGTTCTTAAAAATCTCCAATGATGAAGATTCCACAACCTCCCTTGGAAGCCTATTCCAGAACTTAACTACCCTTATAGTTAGAATGTTTTTTCTAATAACTTACTTGAATCTCCCTTGCTACAGATTAAGCTGATTACTTTTTGTCCTACCTTCAGTGGACAAGCAGAAGAATTGATTGCTGTTCTCTTTCTAACAACCCTTAAAGTATTTGAAGACTATCAGGTTTCCCGCACTGCTAGTCTTCTTTTCTCAGGACAAAACATGTCCAGTTTTTTTTTACCTTTCCTCATAGGTCAGGTTTTCTAAACCTTTTATTATTTTTTGTTGCTCTTCTCTGGCATCTCTCCAATGTATGCTTTTTTTTCCTGAAGAATGATGCTCAGAATTGGACTCCAGCTGAGTCCACTTTGTATGGAGAGTAGACTGGGACAGTTACCTCCCATGTCTTACATACGGCACTCCTGTTAATGCACCCCAGAATGATGTTAGCTTGTTTTACAACTGCATCACATTGTTGACTCTCATTCAGTTTGTGATCCACTATAATACCCAGATCCTTCTCAGCAGTACTACCACTTAGCCAATTATTCCCTATTTTGTAGTCGTGCATTTTATTTTTCCTCCCTATGTGAAGTACTTTGCATTTGTCCTTATTGAATTTTATCTTGTTGACTTCAGACCAATTCCAGCTTGTCAGAATTCTATTCTGTCCTGCAAAATGTTTTGAACCTTCCCAGTGTCGTGTCATCTTTACCCCATTATCCAAGTCATTAATGTAAACACTGAACAGGACCAGAGTCAGGACTCAGCCCTACATGACTCCATTAGATATGTCCTCCCACTTTGACAGTGAACCATTGATAATTACTCTTTGAGTATGGTCTTTCAACTAATTTTGCACCTACCTTATAGTAACTTCATCTAGACCACGTTTGCTTATGAGAATATTATGTGGGACTGTGTCAAAAGACTTACTAAAATGAAGATATATCATGTCTACTGCTTTCCCTCTATCCACTAGGCCAGTAACCTGATCAAAGGTTGCTTTGGCATGATTTGTTCTTGACAAATGCACTTTGGCTCTTCCTTATAACCCTATTATCCTCTAGGTGCTTACAAATTGATTAATAATTTGTTCCAGTATCTTTCCAGGTATTAAAGTTAGGCTGACTGGTCTATAATTCCCTGGGTCCTCTTTGTTCCCCTTTTTGAAGACAAGTACTATGTTTGCCCTTCTCCAGTCGTCTGGACCTCACCCATCCTCCATAAGTTCTCAAAGATAATTGCTAATAGTTCCGTGATTGCCTCAGATAGTTTCTTAAGTATCCTAGGATGAATTTCATCAGGCCCTGCCAACTTGAATACTTCTATTTTATCTAAATATTATTTAACCTGTTCTTTCTCTATTTTGGTTTGTGTTTGTTTCCTCTTGTTGTTAATATTAATTATGTTGAGTATCTGATCACCATTAACCTTTTTTTTAGTGAATACTGAAGCAAAATAGGTATTAAATACCTATGCCTTCTTGATGTCATCAATTATTAGCTCTCCTTCTCCACTAAGTAGAGGACTTACATTTCCCTTCATCTTTCTCTTGCTTCCAATGTACCTCTTTTTCATGTGTTATATGTTATATATTTCATTCCTGGGCCAACTGTGATGCTTTGATTCAGCTGGATCCTGGGAGAAGGGGTGGTATAGATTTGGTTTCTGAAAGTATCATTTTCAAACCATTCTTTGTTGGCTGAATTAATTGTCCAACACTTTATAACCTTAAGAATTCCATACTATCCCTGCACTGGAGAGAAGATGCTTTACTGAGAGAAAGGAGTATAGATGGCCCCAAAACTAAAGTCAAATACTCAAACAGAAAAGCGATAAAATCAACCCAACATAGTGTAATTATAATTAATTAAGAAAGCTTCACATCAATAACATTCTTAAAGCTATACTAAGTATTTTTTCTGCCAACTTAGGAGAGATTGTATAGCAAAGCTAATAAGATTATGCTGCCCTATTCAAAGCAATGTATTCTGTGTATGTCAGATATGCAAGTTTTTCACTTTGTTTTTCAGCCTATCTTACCGAATTCTTCAGAACACATAAGGCACACATACACACACAAGGTTTTTGTCCTAACAAGCTTGTAATAACAAGGAGATATTGCTCCACAAATCTTTCAACAGCTCTGCACTCAGAATAAAATATGAAGCAGTGTGGAGCAAAGCAGTAGCTCAAAGCTAATGAACAAGCAGTAGCTAAAAATTCTAATGTCACAAGAATGTACTTACATGGGTGTATTGGATCAGAAAAAAATCTCAAACCTGCCTAAACTATGGTTCTGGAAGCTGTCCAAATTGATTCAGATCTTTTGAAAGGTTCACATAAGTACAAAATGACATAGGTGGGGGTATTTTAGGTTGCGTCTGGTATTGAGACCCTTCCCTTTCATATTTTTGTGTAGGGATCTCGTGAATAGCTCTGCCAAGGGTCCGGATTAGAACTGTGAAAAGAGGTTTCAATTAAATGCAAAGTGACATGAAACTCATCTGCTTGGGGGGCGTGTTATGAATCTGAATCTCAGCACAATTTCATAGAAAATTTCACTGATCTTTATAAAAAGAAAAGGAGTACTTGTGGCACCTTAGAGACAAACAAATTTATTTGAGCATAAGCTTTTGTGAGCTACAGCTCACTTTATTGTATGCATTTAGTGGAAAATACAATGGGGAGATTTTATATACACAGAGAAAATGAAACAATGGGTGTTACCATACAGACTGTAACAAGAGTGATCAGGTAAAGTCAGCTATTATCAGCAGGACGGGGTGGGGGAAACCTTTTGTAGTGATAATCAAAGTGGGCCATTTCCAGCAGTTGACAAGAATGTGTGAGGAACAGTGGCGGGGGGGCTGGAATAAACACAGGGAAATAGTTTTACTTTGTGTAATGACCCATCCACCCCCAGTCTTTATTCAAGCCTAAGTTAATTGTATCCAGTTTCCAAATTAATTCCAATTCAGCAGTCTCTCATTGGAGTCTGTTTTTGAAGTTTTTGTTGTTGAAGAATTGCCACTTTTAGGTCTGTAATCGAGTGACCAAAGAGATTGAAGTGTTCTCCAGCTGGTTTTTGAATGTTATAATTCTTGACATCTGATTTGTGTTAATTTATTCTTTTACATAGAGACTGTCCAGTTTGGCCAATGTACATGGCAGAGGGGCATTGCTGTCACATGATGGCATATAACACAATGGTAGATGTGCAGATGAAAGAGCCTCTGATAGTCTATGAGTGGGTGGTTTGTAGGATGTCCTTGTAATTAAGGTACAAGCAAGGAACCTTGGGGTCTGTCCCTGATTCTGTGTGATGTTGAGCATATCACTTAATTTTTCTGTGCCTCTGTTTCCTGATCTGTAAAATGGGAATAATAAACTACCTATTTCACAGGGTTTTTGTGATGTTAATTTCACTATAACTGAGAAGTGACTAGGGATACTCAAATGAAAGGCACTAGAAAAGTTCAAAGTACTACTCATTATTTTCTATATCTTGGGCTGAAATCTTGAATCGCCTTGGAAGGCTCAGGGCATAGGTAGTGAGATATAGAACCTTTCATGGTTAGGTGGCCAGCTCAAATCTTCTCCTGTAGATTGTTTCCATCTGATGCTTGTTTGGCCGTATTCCCACTGGTTTCTTATGGCCTGTATAGAATGTTTCTTGGTTTCAGTCCAGGTCACAGCATATCAATGTCTATATCACAAAACCCACCACAATTGGTACCATTGTCTCAGAAGAGAGGCAAAGAACTGTGTAGGCAGAGAATCTGAAATATCTTCTCACCTGGAGACATGTTTCCTGCAGGTGGAGACTGAGACACAATAGTGGTGGTAAGAGAGTTTGCTATTGTACTTTTGCTTATGGATAAATAAAGGACTTAATCTTCAATTATATCAGCTCAACACCTTTATCGAAGTTCCTGAGACTGATGCTTCAAAATCAGATTAAATAAGTAACAACAATTCATACAGATTTTCTTGTGATTCCCTGCAAGGTTACAAAGAATCTTCAGGGGCTCCTGCTCTGGAAATTCAACTTCTCACTGCTGAACTAAATAGTTTTAGCTCATGTATAGCATAAAACTTTTGAAATTGCTAAGCTCACATATATCCATTAGATGTCACAGTACATTCTCTGCTACTGAAGTGCATATCCATTTTATTGGCCTCCTTCTGTTCCAGGCCATCAAACACAGCTGCTGTCAGTAGAAAAT
Organism: Lepidochelys olivacea; assembly: GCF_965140295.1. Classification (NCBI taxonomy): domain Eukaryota; kingdom Metazoa; phylum Chordata; order Testudines; family Cheloniidae; genus Lepidochelys; species Lepidochelys olivacea. The sequence goes on from NC_140417.1 coordinate 107,936,792, forward strand.
AAGCTGAAAAGAAAGAGGCATCAAGTGTGATTATGGATAGTGCACCGGCCATGGTATGACAATTCAATATGGTGCTGAAAGAAGCAGCAATGTATCCGTACATGGACACAAGTGTCCGTGGTAAAAATGTTGAGCTCCATGGTCATTTCTCAAAAAATGGAATGACTGAATAACCATGCCCCAATGTCCATCACTAAGTATAGTAATTTTGTCAAGTGTCCGTGGTGCAGCATGGTGGTGCCGATCCCTGAAAATAAGCCAATGTGTAATGTAGTATTAGAAAACCTCAAGCATTCAAAAATCAGGAGTCAGAACCCAAAAAATCTTGAGATTGGCTCAAAAATCATAAGATTTTTTTAAAAATAATACAGATTAAGTTATTTTGCTTTGCCTTCTGACTTCTGAGCAGGTGTTATTGTCACAGAGCAGGGAAATAATACTTCCTCAGGGTATAGCATTAGTTGGACTGAATTAAGAAAAGAATGGCAATTTAGAAAGGACCCAGAGAAGCCAACAGACTGTTTAAAGATGCGACTGTAACTCTAGTCTCTTGGATGTGCAAGGTGCCTCATTTCTCCCTCATGCTAGCTGTCCATATTGAGGGTAATTGCATGTGGTGGAATATCAGCTGCTATGCATCTTCCCACTCCAGTGGTAGGGGAGTGGATGGAAAGAGGCAGGGACTGGTTGGAGTTTTGAGTTAGTCCCCATCTTTGTGCAGCAGAGCAATCCTGGAGGGGGAAGCAATCTCCTCTAGGTCAAGGGCTGAGATGGATTACTTCCCTCTGGAGCAAGGGGTGAACTGGGAACCAGGTTGTGATTCTCTCTCCCCTATAAACACTGAAAAATAAAACTACTTTCCATAACTCCTCACACATAGGGCTGTCACTAAACATTGAGAGCCTGGACTCAAAAAAAAAAAATGTGCAGAGGGCAACATTAACATATTTTTTTTAAGAAATGCAATTGAAAATTCACGTAATGTTTCTTTTTCTTTGGTTTGTGATACCCACATGCACATCACACCAGTGTAATAAACCCCATAGCTAAAAAGGTAACAATGAAGTCTTTGTTTTGATATATATATATATAATATCTTAAGAAATGAGCAAGAGTGATCAGCAGTGCAAAACCAAAATGTTCATGTGTATAAAAATGCTCATCAGAAACAGTGTTGTGTGAGAACTGCATGAACTCAAAGGGTTTAAAACATAATCCCTGTAAAATTGATCATTTCCAGTAGTTAATGACCTGTTAGTCTGTTAACCATTAGGAGGGGAAGCCAAGGGTAGTTAACACTTAAAGACACACAGTTGTTGCTAACAATAGTAATGAGCCATATTTTGAGCTTGTTGTTATAGACTATATAGGAGAAGTATAATGTGTGCTTTAAAATGGTAGTGGATAATTAAAAAGAATGAAGACACAATGCTGAGGAGTGGCTGTAGAAATGATCCAGTAAGAGAAGTTGTATGTCACAAATATATCAGAAAAGCAACATGGCTTTGGTGCATACCTGTCATTTATTTTAAAACTGAGGGCTAAAGGGTCGCCTCCTACAGAAAAGCACCCAGGAAGGGGAAAGTTCTCAGAATTCTCTACAGGGTTCACTATGTGGGGGGGGGGGGGTCACTGGTGAATTCTCCCTGGATGGAGAGGCAGGAGATTCTGCACAGCCTTGAAACTCCAGTGAGCCAAGGGTCTTTGGGGAAATCTGCTCCCCTGGCATCCTCCATCATATGCCATGGAAAGCGTATCTCTCTGTATTACAGTGTGAACTTCCTCATGTCCTTGGCAAGAGAGCTCACTTTGGAGTCAAGTTGCAGTTGGTCCTTCCCAAAGATAGGATGCAGGGAGGGGCTGAAGATACAGGTGGAACAAGTAGCATAAAACCCCACACAAATTTCTACCAGACAACCTGGAGCTTTCTGAGGAAAACAGGTTACTGTTTTCTGTTTTCTGAGGAAAACAGGTTACTAGCATAAGCAACATTGCACCAGCTATCCAAATCCACTTTTTGGTGGTGGGAAGGAGAAGGGAAAACAAGTTTGGAGTAGAAGTATCAGGGCAGCCCTCACAGCAGGTTACACTGGGAGCAACTTTAGTCCCTTGTCGGAGGGAAAAATTGGGGACCGGTGTAAAGGTAGTCTAAGCAGAGTCTGAATGAGCTCTCCCCCGGCATCTAGTGATGAGCTATGGAAGGACTTCAGGAGCTGATCTCATTTGCATGGGCACACCTACCCTGCCTAGGTGCTCAGCATGATGAGATTGCTTGCCCAAATGATTACTTTTGGCTGGTTTTGGATCCCCAGTCTTCTTGTTATTGGGGCAGGAGTAATAAAAGGTTGTTATCCTTGTGTGAATCAAGGACAGCAGAACTTGGCATACCCTGATTGAGTGACTCACCCTCAACTAAATGGCATTTGCTAGGCAGGGGACATAGGTTCCAAAGCCAAGTGAGTTAAGAAAGGGTGTGGTTAGGTTCCTGTCCCAAGGGTTTTTGACATAATTTGACCCTTTCTTTCTACTGTCTAATTAAAAAAAAAAGCTAATACAGAGTTAATTGAGAGTCTTGTTGCCCACCACAGAGCTGAAATCACTGATACCTTAGTCTAGGCATTAGACTTGCTTTGGAACAGTGTCTCTGATGCAAGAGACTGCCCAGGGTGTACCAGCGGTGATGCTTCCCCCCACTAACAGCTGAAGTCACTGAGAACTGTGTTAAGTATTGGGACCTGAAAACATCCTGGTGGACTGGCTATTGGCTGGCCAGTGGAGAGGTGTGGCAATCGGCCAGCAAGGCAGTTGGTGGAGAGGACTGGAGTAGAGCTCTACAGAGAGGTATGGTATTCAACCAGCAGGGTGGCTGGTGGAGAAGATTGGAGTGGAGCCTGGTGAAGAGGAGTGGCGAGCAAGTGCCCAGGCAGCAGGGCGAGTAAGTTGCCTTCTTACTCCCTCCTTGGTCCACAGTGGGAGGTGAAATCTGCAGGTGCACCTCTGAACTGTGAGTCTGCACTGACCAAGGACAACAACTGTGAGTGGGGTGCAGAGAAGTCCCTTCTTTGTGGAGCATGTTAAAGGGACTTTTGGGTTGTTGGATTTAAGAACCTGAGGGAAAAGGACACTACCCAACTTACTTGGGGGTGGGTCTTTTTCTCATGGTTTATGTTGATGAACCCTGTTTGTGTGTTTTCCCAAATTAATGCCGAGTTACTTCCCTCCTTTAATTAAGAGTTTTTTTGCTACACTCAGACTCTGTGCTTGCGAGAGGGGAAGTATTGCCTCTTAGAAGCATCCAGGGGGTGGTGTGTAATTGTCCCAGGTCACTGAGTGGGGCTTCGAGCCGGTTTTGTGTTGTATTGTTGAAAAGGAACCCCTAGATATTGAACCCGGCCCTTGAGGCTGCCAACTCTGACTGTAGAAGGGTTACAGTAGCTTTACCTTTTCCCCAAGCTACAATAAGTGTGACCTCAGTACCATTTAAGACTTAGCCCTATGTGTTCTGAAAGGGAGGGCAACCGAGGCTTTACGTAGGAAAAAAACTGGTTAATAGGTAGGAAATGGAGAAGAGGAGTTGGAGGAAAAGGGATAGGATTTTGCCATAGAGGGTATAAGATACTTGAGTAGATAGAAGAGCATGGGCAAAGTGGGGAGGAAATTCATGGAGAATAAATGTAATCAGGGAGAGCTCTGTGTACAAAATAGATACTTGCCAACAATCAACCCCAAAGGAAATTCCCCTTTAGGCCAAAGCTGGTGGAAGTCAGACTTACTCTTGATAGAAACAATGGAAGAAGGGAGATTGTTCTTTCTGTTGCTCCATTGTGTGGTGTGATCACAGCTGGGCACTGTTGGCAGAAAGTATCCCAGCTGATCTCAACTGCTGAGATAGCACCTAGGGGACTGGCAGCTTCTAAGGGCTCAATTAAAGTTTGTCACAAGCCCTGAAGAAGATGCAGCATATAGTTGCCCATCTCCAAGAATAGACCAAGAATCAGAATGTGATGGTAAAAGTCACAATCTTGGTTCCCACCTGTTGGTCTGGGAGAGACATAATCTGCACCATCCGTGTAGCTAGCAAAATTTATTTCCTCCATCACGCCATCTCAACTGTGTTAGCCAGTATGTAGTTGTGGGGCTGGTCTGGGGTCAGAACCCACAGCATGAGAAGGGGAGTAAGGTGGTTCACAACTGAGCCCTAAAATAGCTAAGACCAAAAGTGTACATGTGGAATCCTGGCCTCATTCAAGTCAAGAGGAGTGTTGCCATTGACTTCAATTGGGCTAGGATTTCACCTGTGTAGTTCAGTATTTCTCATTCTTTTCGAAATTAACTGCTGAAATGACAGAGTTGTGCTTCCATTTTTGGTAGTGTGAAAGTTGTGAATTTTGGAGTCACTTCTACGTTCATTTAAGTTCTATTCTGCAGATGTTCAGAAATTAGCAGTTGTAATTCCGTGACTTCATGGTGAATTTTACGCTTTTGACAGATTTCCCTTTGCTTTCTTTCTGCATAGTGGATTTTGGGTTCCCCCCGCTCCCAGAGTTCAAAGACAATCTACTGCAGGTTTCTGCTGCCTGTGTGATATACAGCTGGTTCAGAAACTGTCATAGTTTCTACTTTTAACACTGATCAAGCTTCATTCCTTTAATTTGAAAGCCACCCAAAATAGCTCTACAGCAAGTGGGAAATAAATTTCACAGAAAGCAAAAGAGATTTTTTTTCATAGGGTGCGAAATGGAGTTAGTGAAAATAAAACCAAAGATCTTTAGGAAACGTAAAAGGAGAGGTGGGAGACTTTGGTGCGAGGAGTTGGGAGGAAAAGGGGCTGATATAATTTTATACAATTACATTTTTGTCCAACTGCAACACTGAGCTGGAGAAGTGATTTTTTTTTAAACCATGTACTGTAGAAATTTAGTAGAAACAAATCCAAGTTTTTCCTGGCTCTGCATTTTTTAGGTTTGTATTCCTCATTTTTCAATCCTTTTATTGTCAAAAGTTACTACTGAAGACATGGAAAAAATAACAATATTTAGAGCTTTAGGAACTCATTCCTGGTAGCAACTGATATTACTAACCCTGGGACCAATTCTTCCCTCAGTTATCTCTGTCATTGGAGATTTTTAAGAGCAGGTTAGACAAAGACGTGTCAGGAATGGTCTAGATAATACTTAGTCCTGCCTTGAAAACAGGGGACTGGACTAGAAGACATTTTGAGGTCCCTTCCTGTCCTATGAGTCTGATTCTATTTGTCCAGCTTCCATTTAAGTGAACAAGGGACAACTGAGGGCATAAGTGGCCCATAGTAAATTTTGCAAAAATACACGATAGATGTAATCTAAACCCAGAATTTGGCATATCACTAACATTTGCAAAATGCTATGTTCTAACGCTGCAGGGCTAAAATGTAAAGCCATTTAATTTGCCCCATTCTACTGTCTTGCAAGTATATCAACTCCGTTATTAGTTGTTTTCAGAGCTAGTCCAAATTTTTTGAATGAAAAGTTTTTTTTCATTAAAAAAATGGCCACTTTTTGAAATAGAAAATTTTCTCCAAAAATATTTGCAATGAATTCACAAATATTATTGTGATTTTTTCCTGTATGCTTTAACTTCTTTTTAAAATGATTAGAGAAAAAAAAGAATGGGGGAGTACAGAGTGGAAAGGAAAGAGGAAAAAACAAAAAATGAGAAATGAAATATATATATTTAAAACATCACAATTTCTGCCCACCCACTGGTCCTTTTAAAGCCCTGTGCAATGAAAATAACTTCAAAAATGGTTCACCAAACTATTTTCCATTTTTAAAAATTCATCCCTATAAGGTAGCAGCTATGATTTCCTTTCTTTTTCTTGGTTTTAAGATATGATGACATTCAAGCCTTAGCAACATGTTCTTTTCCTGAAAGAATGATCTAGAATTGGCAGATTGCACTGGCCTCTCTTCAAGGGATTTTTTGTGCTCACCATTTTTCTCTTGTGATGGTGTGGATAATGCCAGTAAGGGGAGATGTTTAGAAACCAGGCAAAGCAAACGTTTTACTGCTTAGAGCAAGTGTAAGATCAATTAAAAATCTTGAGTTACTTTGTCTTCTTTTCCTACCTAAAAGCTATTGAGGTGCTTGATAATAGCCAGAATGCTACTGACTTGCCAACAGGCTTCATTTTCCTCCCTATCGTATCCTTAAGCTGCAAGGCGTGGAGACGGTATTTCTGTCCTCACCCACAACTATTTCACATTTGGGGACAATATATACCTTCAAGTCAGCGGCACTGCTATGGGTACCTGCATGGCCCCACAGTATGCCAACATTTTTATGGCTGACTTAGAACAACGCTTCCTGAGCTCTCGTCCCCTAATGCCCCTACTCTACTTGCGCTACATTGATGACATCATCATCATCTGGACCCATGGAAAAGAAGCCCTTGAGGAATTCCACCATGATGTCAACAATTTCCATCCCACCATCAACCTCAGCCTAGAACAATCCACACAAGCGGCCCATTTCCTGGACACTACTGTGCTCATAAGCTATGGTCACATAAACACCACCCTATACGAGAAACCTACTGACTGCTATACTTACCTACATGCCTCCAGCTTCCATCCAGGACACACCACACGATCCATCGTCTACAGCCAAGCTCTGCGATACAACCACATTTGCTCCAACCCCTCAGACAGAGACAAACACCTACAAGATCTCTATCAAGCATTCTTAAAACTACAGTACCCACCTGCTGAAGTGAAAAAAACAGATTGACAGAGCCAGAAGAGTTCCCAGAAGTCACCTACTACAGGACAGGCCCAACAACGAAAATAACAGAAATCCAACTAAAACCTCTCCAGAACATCATCAAAGATCTACAACCTATCCTGAAAAATGATCCCTCACTCTCATAGATTTTGGGAGACAGACCAGTCCTTGCTTACAGACAGCCCCGCAACCTGAAGCAAATAGTCTCCAGCATCCACACAACAAAAACACTAACCCAGGAATCTATCCTTGCAGCAAAGCCCGATGCCAACTCTGTCCACATATTTATTCAAGTGACACCATCATAGGACCTAATCACATTAGCCACGCCATCAGGTGCTCATTCACCTGCACATCTACCAATGTGATATATGCCATCATGTGCCAGCAATGCCCCTCTGCCATGTATATTGGCCAAACCGGACAGTCTCTATGAAAAAGAATAAATGGACACAAATCTGACATCAAAAATCATAACATTCAAAAACCAGTAGCTGTAGCCCACGAAAGCTTATGCTCAAATAAATTTGCTAGTCTCTAAGGTGCCACAAGTACTCCCTTTCTTTTTGTGGATACAGACTAACATGGCTGCTACTCTGAAACCTGGTATTTCTGTCATAGGCCAAAAAGTTGGACTGCATTAGCATGGAAGAGCTGACCCCTGAGTTGAAATATGAAATGATCAGCCATTTCTTCTGCCTCATCAGGCCTTAATTAAGTTACAGTAGCCCAAGTTTCACCTGCTTGCTGGCAGACAGTCTTCTTAAAGAAAAAAAGGCACGCACAAAAAATCTCTGGATAGAAGATAGATAAATACCTTGAACTCCCTGAACAGAGCATCAGCTGGATTTATAAGATGAATGAAGATTAGCAAGGCTGACCTTTTTTTGAATTATGATGATCCTAATAGAGAGCGAGATAAGTGAAAACTGATGGAAGGAAAACATTAATCCCATTAACTGATACAGAGCCAGTCTGGCCGTTTGAAGATCCATGTGTATAACTTGAAAATATCAGTGGATATCCACAAATAATCAGGGTGGAAGAACTTAGTTTAGAATCCAGCCTTTGATTTGACAGCTCCTGTATGTAGTGCCATAGTCTCTCTATAAGTAGTCTCCATATTTCTTGGTATAAAAAAAGAGTCTCTTTACTGCTGTCTTTCATTTTTAATATCAGGGCTTCTAATATCTTCATGAAATAAACAACAAAACAATTTTGAAAACTCAGAAAAATAAATCCTCCTTTCCAATCTATTTGGGTTACTTTGTTTTTTATAATGTGAAGCAGAATTTACTGTTATATACACATTCCACCCAATGCATTTTATTTTATTTTATTTTATTTTTGTATCATAATAGTGTCTAGGAACTCCAGTCATGGACCAGAGCCCTATTCTTTCAATATCATCATGTGAAGAAAAATAAAATATATTATTCAAGAAAAACACAATCAGCATTGACCACTCCATAATGGTTCCAAAGATAAACAAAGTAAATGAAAGTCCTAAAGATTTGTGAAAGGTAACTGTATTGGAAATTACCTGGCATTTTAACACTTGTTTTTCGTCACAAACTGTGGGAATCTAGCTTTAAATTGAAAGCCACTTAGTACTTTTTAATTGAATACTAAAGGTCTCAGGTTTTTATTAACGTGACTCCAAATGTTGCATGAAGTCATATTCTGAACATCTGAACTATGTTGCTTCATTGGGTTTCATTGATTCTGTATTTTTATGCTGAGAGTGAATTATTCTACTGCTAAGCTAAACAGAATTATGTTAAAGTTATACAAGATTCCAGAATTAGTTCCACTGCATGACATATGTTTTAAGAAATGGAAAAACACGGCATGCAATATCATGCATATGTTTTCTAGGAAACTCTGAAAAGACCGGAGCAAATTTGGGCTACAATCATTATACTGAAAATTCTTCTTGTTTCTGCTAAGGAAAAAGGTTTAGTGAGTGAAATTTTATGTCCTATCTGTCAGTTTTTTGTACATCTAAATAAGTCATAAAACTCTAGGAGGTAGTCTCCGAACATGCTTAGCTATTAGAGCAATCACAATATTATGTTGAAGGTCAGGTTTTCATATTGTAACATGAGACTTGATTTGTCAGGCTATGTCATTGGAAGTTAGGGCCTCAAGTCCAGGCTTCTCTGGCTGTGAACTTCAAGTTAGTTATAATTTATTACTAGCCTGGAACAACTTATGCAGGATTTGGTATATTTTGACTCAAGGCTGATATTTAACTCAAAAGCAAAGCTTCTGCCCATCCGCCTCTGTGCTCAGCAATATTAAATTCCTTATCCTTGCAAGCATTCAAGGCGTTTTATAGGGAAAAGCCAAATGTCAACAGTGTAAAGTTACTTTAATAAAACTGACCAAGATCAAGTTTCCTTGTTGGCTGCCTGCCACCAGGAATCCTTTTGTTAGCTTTGTAAAATTTCCTGTGACAAATAGGAGTCCTTTCATTTCTCTCTATCAGACTGAACACAGTTTAATTAAAAGGTGAATAGTTCGATTGCAAAATGTCATAACATGGAAACCTCGGGAGCACGAGCATTTTGAACCTAGCTAGTTGAGGGGGTTTCATTATTTTCATGAAAGGTATAAATCTCTCTCTAGTGTGGAATGAGCGAAGCATCACGAAAAAAGTTTAATTTCATTACCCAGTTTCAGAGTGACTATATCCTTTCAGTTTCCAGAAGTTTATGATAAAAACATTATGGAAAAACAAAACAAGAGCTATGGTAGACAGAAAATATATATATAAATACTGAAAATTAAAACACAATGAAATCATTAAGTAAATGAAAATAATATTGTACAGTGGGAATGAACTTGATATCTTTTGGACAGTTAGCTATAGTGAATACTCACTGTTTCCTTAGCTGCCATGCTTGGTGGTACTGATATCAGCAAATGTAGTAAGCAACTCCAAGAACAGAGCCACAGTAAAGGTTGTGCCAGATATTTCACTGAAATATAACGAGAGTTAGGGTTTCAGATTTCCGCTGTTTAAAACTGGATTGGGCTACTGCCACATGGTGCAGTATAAGTTATGGATGTAATTAGTATGTACAAATAATTTTTACCCAAACAGTCTGAATCTATTAATATGTCGACAGTGTATCTTGTGTGTTTTTAATTCTTGTGAAAGCAACCATGAACAGGAGATTAAATACAATTGTCAGTAAATACATATTCAGGAAGCAGGTAAATATATGAAGATTGTTGAATTTGACTGGCAAAAAACCTTGCTTGTATTCATAAGTCTTTGTCAGACAGTGTTTTTGGCTTCACTAGATATTGTGGCTCACAGCAAAGGCAGTTTAAAGAATGACGGAAGGGTTTGACCTCTGTCTTTTCAGTCAACATCATCCATATTTCTGTACAAGTGCTATATAGTGCACAGCTATATTTCAGAAGAGGCGCAACAGTCTCTCTTGGCATTCTTGTGTTCTTGATAATGGACCCCAGTGTGGACAGGTGTTCCAATTTTGGAGTAGTTAAAAACATTCTCAGTTGCCGCATATGAATGGAGAGCATATCTCAGCAGAGAAAGCCATGCTGAGTCTCTGTGATGTCGCCTCACCATGAAGATACCCAGGAGAAAAGACATTTTACAAATACTTACACAGAGAAGCAGGCAGATAAAGAATCAGCCAGACTGAAGCAATGAAGCACCCTCACCTCCTGTCACCTTCTAATCATTGTTATTTGATTCGTCTCTGTTCTGCTTGTCTCTAATGGAAAAAGATGTCGCACCCATGACGGTTAAGTGTGGCAAATTCAGAACAGGGGAAAAAGAAATCACCATTTAATAGAACATTCTGCTTTAGGGACTGCAAACAATAAACGGAAGTGGCAATAGCTGTGTTTAAAGCCAAACATTGTCTTTTTCTAAAATGCAAATATTTATGCCATTTTAAAAGAAGCATTAGTATAGCCTAGCAACTCTGCTCATTTGACCAAGTATGGATTTAAAAAATAGTAGTTAAAAATGAGTGAAGACCTCAGGAATTTATACATAGCCATTTGAGCTCAGGACAGAAGAATTAAAAAGACCTTCCCCTGTATCTCTTGAAAGAAATTAACAGTGGGGAGATGAAAATAGCAATAAAACAGATAATCTAAAGAATGCCATAACAAGTGTGGCAGGAGCCATCAGTGTTTGGAGATTATTATTCAATATTCCTGTCCTACAAAAAGACAGGAAATAACATGATTAAAATATTCTGATGGTGATTGTTCCAGAGAATGACATGGAGAGGTCTTAGGTTAGGGAAGATGCTGATGTCCCAAATCCATCAGGATGACCTCGCTCTTGGGATATGGCCCTTGAAGAAGGCTTTTTCTCAAAATGCAGTGGCCAGAAGTCCATTTTAGTATGGTGGTTTTTATCCTGCATTTTAGTAAGGTAAGGGATGAAGTATCTGTAGATATTGGGGGAGAGGGTCTGAGATGAAGGAGCAGTAAAGAGGGAGGAGAGGAGAGAAAATTTTCCCGAGAAGAGTTCTAATGACAGGAAGAAAGAACAACAATGGCATTTTTGACCAACAAGGTTGTAATTTGATTTTGGTTTTAGTTTCTGCAGTACCTCGTAGGTCAGGTTTTGCAAATCTAAAAACAGGTGTTTTGAATCTAGGTGCCATTTTCTCCATATCACCCAAGTTCATGTGATACAGTGTGTGGTGATGGGGGAGGTGGGACTTGGATTAAATGTTTGCTTGGTCTCATCTCTAGTTTTGACAGACCTTTAGTGTTACCTCCCAGGTAAAAGCAAATAAACAGGCATGTCTCTTATATGGAAGCAATAGACCCATGTACTGAATCACTCCGAAATGGGAAACAGACGAAAAAATGCTTTTGGTTTGGCAGCTTTCCTGAGTAGTGTTACATACAGAAGAATGAAGTGAATTATTCATGGGAATCGGCCCTGCTTTGAACACATCAGTGTTTCTAAAGTAGGTGCCTAAAATAAGAGTGTTCAGAGCAGGCTGGATGCCTCAATATTTTGTTTAATTCAACCTGCCCTCACTGAAGACCTGCCAGATAAATATAGCTTTCTATATATTTATTTATTCTGGCTAATTTGATGTACATGTGTTTCATGTTTGTTTTTGGCTTGACCTATGCTAACTCTCCCATCCCCCCACTAATATTGGATTTTGTTGTAGAGAAATCAAATTCAGTTATTTGCAATTTGCACGTCTCACAGAGCCAGTTCCATACAGGTAGATGACTTTACTCCTTACTGTGATCTGGTAAGAAAGCAATTAAAAATCATTGCTGGAAGCTCACCGTACAGTGCTAACAGCAAGAAGGGAGTCTCAAAACTTAGGCCTCCTGCCTTTTCACAGGCATATTAGCAAATACATAATACATAGTCAGTGAGTGAGTACAAAGCTATAATTCTTCTGAAGAGCTCTTATGTTGATGTTCTGAATGGTAGGGAGGCAGCCCAAGAGCACAATGAATAATATAAATCATCCATCTTATTTCTATGCCTTTCCAATACCAGAGGCAGCATGAGTTTATGAGTTTACATGAAGAAAAGGAGTACTTGTGGCACCTTAGAGACTAACCATTAAAGTGTAGAACACTTTCCACAGTATGCATCCGATGAAGTGAGCTGTAGCTCACGAAAGCTTATGCTCAAATAAATTGGTTAGTCTCTAAGGTGCCACAAATACTCCTTTTCTTTTTGCGAATACAGACTAACACGGCTGTTACTCTGAAACCTGAGTTTACATGGGCTCAATGTAATTTACACAGATGTTCAATTAAAATACATATTGTAGGTTCATAGCACCATTTGGAATGGTGGGGATTTCTAGTGGGTCATCTAGTTCACCCCTCTGCATCTTGTCAGGATAGATTTAATTAGTCCCAAACGATCCCTAATAGATGGGTTTCCACTCTCAGTCTTGAATACTTCCAGTGACTCAACTACTAGCCTTGGCAGTTAGATCTATTTCTTCTCTGTTTTTAGAGATACAACGGGTCTGATCTTGAGCCCAAACAAAAATGGCTGTGTGTCATCTTTGAAGTTCCCCAGTCCAAGGGGCTGCTGGGGCCAGTTCAGTTAGAGCAGTCTCAGGGATTCAGCCCAATGATAATGGCTCCTAAGGGGCTATTACATGAGCTGAGGCTTGCCAGTCAGTAGCAGCAGTCAGGCCTCTGGCATGCACTCTGTGCAGAAGGGCCAGGAAGGCAGGTGTAAGGATGACTATGCCCAGCTTCATACCACCTAGGGATTCTTCTGTGCCAGAGTTTGGTTTGGGTAGCTTAGGCCATTTGGCCATAGTTTTCCTTCACACTGAGCCCATACAGTTTCTGCTTCTTATTTAACTGAATCTTATGTCCTCACAGATTATGCAAACATTTCATCCTATTCTTTTATAACATCACCTTTTACATTATGTGTAGTTTTGAAATGGAGATTGGCCCAAATCATGACACTCCCGAGCCTATCCTGAACTTTGGAAAATGTGTATGGATGCAAAATTCATGGCTCAAGCCTGTCCCAAACTGAATCACCACATCCAAACACACCTGAACTTTGGGGAAGACCAAACTGATTCAAAATCTGGATCTGAACTTGGTAGCTCAGGCCCCAAATCTAATTTAAAGACCACACCTTCATATCCTCACTTGATCTTCTAGAACTACCAAATGCATCACAGAACAAGCATTCTTCAGTGCATCAGTGATTCAGGGTACAATCCAAATCCCCAAGGAAGTCAGTGGGACTCTTTTCATGGGCTCCAAAATGATTTGAGCCAAAATGATGTTGAATCAGCTCCATATAGCATTTGCCAGGAAATAGCAGTGCATTGTTTGAAACATATTAAAATTAAAACATACGTTCCAGTACAGATACATTTCCCTCGAATGGATATTGCACTTTTATTTACAAGCATTTGTTAATTCAGAGCAATTTCTATTTAAAACCTTTTTTGCTATTGTTTAACAAAAAAATCATAAGAAGAAAGTGTGGAGGATATTTTTCTGTTGTGTTTAGCTATGGCTATCATACAATTAATACTTTCTATGTATTTAATTCTCCATTGGTGTGGTCCACTCTTACCCATCTTATTTAGTGTTTAATAATAGCTTGCTTCTTCTATACACGGCCTTTCATCTTCAGGGATCTCAAAGCACTTTAAATACACTGAAATCACTCACCTACCAATACAGTGTAGTTACAGAATGTCTAAGGTACAATGAGGCAGCTGTATAGCAGCACACAGAAATGCTACATACCAGTTTAGGGCAGGAAGTAAGAGCGAATACAATATATACAGTTATAACTTTTAGGAATATTTAGGCAGGCTGAATATAGTTATCCATATTGGAATTTGGCCACAAAACTAAGATTAACAACCCTACTCTTGTGAAAAGTGGAATAAGATCTTAAATTTTTCCATTCCTTTTCCATTAATGACCACAAGTGGTCATAAGGTTTTCCATCTCAGCCAAAGGATGGCATTTCCAACAGTACACTACAGTACAATGTACTGCTGGGTCACTGGTACAAAACTGTTTGAGTTAAGAGTGCCACCTACTGAATTACTGATACAACTTCCTTCAGCATCTAGATGTTCCAGGTCTGTCAGCCATTTACTGACCAGCACTGATCATCCAAGTACTGAACCCTGCTAAGCCTGTGAGAGCTGCTGAGATCATAGCCTGAGGTTGTGCAACTGCTTATCTAGTCTTTGAGCTGTCTTTATGAAAAGGGTTAGTGGGATCTGCATCTCTCTGATGCTCTGGGCCTAATGCAAAATGGTAATTTACATATTCTTCTGTATTTTTCTGTCTATTAAAACTCTTTGGAATTGAATATTAGGCATTCAAATGAAGATGTGCCCAAGATACAAAGTCTGGACCCAGAGCCAAACTTCTCTAAGGTTCTAGGAGGGATGGGTTGAATTAGAGTCTATCTCTACAGAAAAGAAAAAAGTCAAGCAAAATGATCAAATCCTCTCCTTACAATGAACGTTGAAATTCCATGGCAAAGAATAACCTGGTACGGTATTGGAGGCCAGACGCAAAGGCTGATGGTATGTGGTGTAACAAAGAAGGGTCTTTTTACATTTGAAGCGGGGCGCAAAGAATTATAGTAAATGTGATATAAATGAGGAGGAATATTTTATTGTGAAATGACGTCTATGTGAATATCTTGTTTTCCAGATGCTACATTTAATCAAGATGGCTTGCACCGCAAGGCCTTTCATTTTTCCAATTAAAATACAGTGGTTGTGCGTCTATCTGGAGGGATCGATATTCTATAGCATTCAGAATAATTACTGGTGCTTAATTTAAAGGGTGCCCTGAATTGATCAGCCCTGTGCACAGGGTTAAAAATGATCAATTGGTATCCTGTGTCTGCTCCAGTTGTAGAATATTAAGGTCACCCTGAATCCTGGCACTGCTGACTGTCATTTCACACATCTATCAGAGCTGATTTATTATATATAACCATACACATTTAAAACGGCATATTTATGAGTAAACAATTGGTATTTGAAATGAGATAGTAACTATGAACTGCTATAATAGAGTATCTTACTAACTTATGGAAATACAGTAATGTAAAACCTAAAGGATAAATATAAACTTTTGTAGATAAAGACTAATAACTCGATCATTTAAAACAGGCTTCCTTTGAAAAGAGGTTTTATTTTACTTAAATAATTCCAAACAGATTTACCTGTTGTTCAGGCCATTTGGAAAGATGAGGGAAGGAGAGTGTAACTTCCCATTTTTGAAATAAATTCTCATTCTCACCTCCACTCCACCATTTTTATTTTTATTAGCTAGAGGTCTAAACTAAGAACAGGCCCCCTTGTGCAAACACGTACTGAAAGATAATCCCTACCCTGAAGAGCTTACAGTCTCAATAGACAAGATGGTCAAGGGGTGAAGTTAGAAACAGAAGTGGAGTGACTTGACCAAAGTTTCACAGTATTTCCATGGCAGAGCCAGAAATCAGTGGAATGATTCGCTAGGTGCCCAATCCTTGAGCCTGGCTGAGCTCTCCCTCGGTTGTGTGCCCTCTCCTATCCTGGGTCTGCTCTAAGTTACACCTGACTAATAGCAGCCGCGAGGAACTGTTTTGGCAACTGGGGATTGTCAGAACACAGCAATTTTCTGCCCATACCCTCGTTCCCTGAACATGGCCCTGCTGCCACCTTTTGCCAGTGTATACAGCCCTATGCCACTGGGGAATTCACCTATGCCAGAGGAACACTCCACTAGCCAGTTAGTCTTTTTTCTGTAATCAGAGAGTCACAAAGCAGACATAATGAGGGCCAAACTCTGTTCTTAGGTGTATACATGCAGTTGCTATTGACTTCCATCTCCCCCACATGCCCCAGAATGGTATTTGGCCTTAAACAGGACAAATCCAAGACAAACATTACAAGTGACAGGCATTTCTGTCTGGCATTCAACCTTTTCTCAGGGTGCCACTGAAATAAAATGTAGTGGTAAACAGTACTAACGATGCAGTTTTCTGAAGCAAAATCCGTGGTTATGTCATCCAATTAAAAGACAGCTTTACAGCTCAAATGATACAAAACACCATTAATGTCACTTTCTCTGGGCAGTTGTTAAAAGGAATGGAAAAGATAGATTTGCTGAGGACAGATAGAAATGAGGCATTTTAATCACTGGAGAAAATGACCATTCACATTTCTATTCCATGGTCTCTTTATGAAGATTGGCTAATTATATTGCAAGTGAATGGTTTGAGCAGACACTCATGCTGGGAAATGTGATCGATGTAAATTATTGAGGTCAATATTTTTAAACACTGGAGCTCGCACTGGCCTCACTGGGAATTTTGGGGGCTCAGCACCTCTGAAGATCAGGACACATTTATAGTAGGTCCCTCATTATCGATTACGAATAACTGTAGCTCCCAAGCTGAAAACTGTGGGCATGAATTTTCGTTTTTCTAATACGTACTCAGCTTAGTGTCCAGGTGCACCTAGTGCCGGATCCACACCCATTGAGGTGAATACAAAGGTTCCTGTTGACTTCAGTGGGCTCCGGATGACTCTCTTACCATGCAATCATTTAAAAATCCATATACAAATTGTTTGACCTAATGCCGCTTTTAAATCATTTCCAGGCCACAAATAATAATTTGTAATCTGCTCCTTTCATGCTGTGCCTCCCTTCATGTTGCTGAGTTGCCCTGTCCAAGCTCTCCTCCCCATAGCCTGGGTTCTCCCACAGCAGTAACGTGGTGCCTCTCGTGTCAAGGGCGAAAGTGGGCAGGGACAGAATTTGGCCTTGAATAAACATGCTGTGCAGCTGCTTTCCTCAGTGAGAACACAGAGGTCCATTTCAGTGGAAGTTTTCGTCAATGTTTCCATTTTGATATAGCTTGGGTGTTTAGCTATGGCCCGCTGCACTCCTAACTCAGGCAAAAGTCATGGAAGTTTTGCCTGAGTCAGCACTGTGGGATTGGGCCAATATTATTCTTACATGAGCTTAAAGTTTTACCTGTTTGCCAATTTTGCAGTGAATGAGTAGGTGGCAGAGGGGGGAATGCAGGATGGAGACTAATCTTTTTATTTCTTACTGTAAGTAGATTGGGAAGGACGGTGGGGCCAGCAGAAAGGGTTAATCCATCACTGACTCTCTTGTACAGGGCTTTCACTCAGTGGAAAAAAAATCTGCAGTAATGTGAAAGGAAGGCACATGGCTGAGGGCTCTTTTCATCGGATAAGGCAATTGCTGATACCTTGTTCACACTGTTGCTAGCAGAAGTGAACTTATACTCACACCTAGTGCCTCCAAAGATAACACGTTCCTCAGATAAGATCATGTACCTTCTGTCATGCATGTTAATATTCATTTTCCTCTATTTCAAGGTCACCATTGTGATAGTGGGCGGAAATCTGATCCTCAGAAGAAATATACATGTCTTGGGTCACTGACAGCTTGCAGAGGTTACAAACTTCCTTCTGTCGCTTTGGCACAGAGATGCTGCTGGAGCCTACACAAGCACTAGTGTTTTGTAACATGAGAAAGAGGTGGTGCAATCATTCATCTCCCACGTTATCTTGGCGCAAGCTGCTCCCCAAGAGTAGCCAGCTTGAATGGATTGTTTTGTAGCCCACAAAGTAGAAGCACTCTTGATTCCATCGTGTCTATGCCAAGAAGTGGCTTCCAATTAGGTCATTGTTTTGACAGTTTGACAAAAAAACAAAAACAGTCAGAAGTAAACAGTCATCTATTTCTGACAACTTGGGACACTTGTAAGAGGATAATGAAGTGTATCCCAAACTTATTTTAAAACCCTGGAACACTACTGAATATTCAGCTTTTATTAAAAGGCAAAGGGTCACAAACCTAGTATTGTTAGCTGGTGATTCAGATTCCCTCAGTGGGTTTTGTAACTGTTGTTGTTCTTAACCTCTCTGCCATCAGTGTATTTGAAACTCTTGTGTTGCATAATTATATGACTGGGGGAAGAAAATAATTTCAAACTTCAGCAACGTTCGTTCTATTTAGGATACTCTTGGTGACGTGTAGGTTGCTTTTCTTGGAATACCTGGACTTTTTTAACTGGATCCAAGATTATGCCTGTATCAGTCATTTGTAGAACTGTGTGAAACGTTCACAGTGAACTCTGAACCCACTGAAACTTAGCTTGGGTTCAATGTTCACTGCAACGTTCACTAGACTTCAGCCTAGTCTGGCAAAAGTTCATGAAGGTTGTGTTCTTCCTACCCCTCCAGTCCATCTCCCTGCTTCCACCCTTCCCCTTCCTCACACATCCATCAAAGCTACTTTCTTTCCCTCAACAAACCCTTTCCCCACCTTACATTTTTTTATATCTACTCTCCACCCCTTCTTGTGCCTGGTGGCCATTGATCTCTCCCTGGTCTTTAGAAAGTGCTGGGTGGCCACTCTTTGCCAACAAGCTTTTTACACTCCTGACATTATTCTTGTACTAATATGGGACAAAGACAACCTTCAGTCTCTTTCATGTGGTTGCATCTCATCAGTGGATTGGAATCTCCTAATGATTCTCTGTTGACCACATGCTGGGGATGGATTATGGCTTGCATTTCATCTGCTGCACTACAAAGAGATTGACTGCATCCTGCATACCAGAAGACTGTGTTAGCTGTAAGAGTCAGAGTCTGAGTGGCACTTAAGTGATGCATAGGTCTGCTTCTGGTCTGGTGCACAGAGGTGAATTTCACTCTTATTGAGCGAATAAAGTCTCACAATATAGACATGAGTTATGATGTCATCTTAATAGGGCATATTACCATAGTTTTGGATCTCATTAAAAAGTTCTACTTGGCATGTGCAGAAATTAGATTTCAAAAGCTACAAATAAATCTTTTAAAAGACATCTCTCCAGTGGGAATTTCCTGCCTGAGAAAAGAAAAGGAGTACTTTTGGCACCTTAGAGACTAACAAAATTAATTTGTTAGTCTCTAAAGTGCCACAAGTACTCCTTTTCCTTTTGAGGATATAGACTAACATGGCTGCTACTCTGAAACCTGCCTGCGAAGTGTCACATTTAAAGGTCAAGAACCTTATAACACAAAAATGGTTGAATGGCATTTTCTCAAACTTTCCAGCAATGTTCACCAAGAGCTGACACCAAGTGTTTCAGCTCAAAATGCTCATTCAGACTGAGAAGCAGTGAAGCTAAAGATCATATAGTGGCAGGAGAAAAGAGCGGGCAAAAATTAAGAGACAAAGCAAGCTTCCTGAAAGCATAAATAGTACTGGCTCACTGTGTTAGGTTTACTTGATACTACTATAATCTAACAGCTGTTTGCAGCTATGGTCACATGCAATCCTATTTCTTTCTATGGTCCTGATCTATAAAATGCTAAACACTTTCTGCAAGGTTCCAAACACTCTCAACTCTCACTGATTTTTGAGAGGGAGTTGATGTCCTTAGCACCTTGCAGGATCATCCACTTTAAATGCAACCATACTTCATACTAAAATAACACCGTTAAAATGAGGACTAAAATCCAGGGGGAGAGAAGGGGATTTTCAACTCTTTTTCACTGCTAATGTAGTGTTAATAGGCAACCTAGCCTACTTGATGTCAGGAACACAGTACCAGGGTCAGAGAAATAGGAATGTCCATATCTAGAATATTTATTAGTTATTTTCATTTAAAATTTTGGCTGACTATAATGGCCTCTAGAGTTATGCAATTACAGTTATCAATTCCATAAGGGCCGTAGGAACAGGGAGAGTCACAGATGCAATAGTCAGAGTTTTACAGTGATTAAGACCTAAAGCTGAATCCAGAATTGGCTGCCTCAACTTCCATCTAACTATGAGCAATTTGCCTGTCTCAATGTTTCTAGCTCCAAGTTCTGTTCTGGCTGTTGTCCTATGCAATTCTATTGAGTCCATGGAGCTGCATAGGATACAAGTCAAAGGACAAACTGGTCTTTAGTGTGCAATTTACCTGGAGCCCAATTGTTTCTTCCCACGTAAAAAGTAAAACCCACAGGAAGGAGTTGGAGGAGATGCCATCTGCAGATTTGTTATCCAAGAGGGGAAGAGGGCACCCACCATGGAATGAACAAGAAGTTGTGAACCTAGAATCCACATGTTCTGGCTGGCCTTAAGGGTGGGAAATCAGGGCGGACATCCTGGATGCCACCATTTGGATGTAGCAAATCCATGTTTGCTGTTTTTTTCCTTTTGACTTTTGACCTGGTAGCAGGAGGTAGGATGCCAAAAGCATTTTCCGCCCTGGGTCACAAAACACCTAGGGCTGGCCCTTTGCTGATATCTGGGCTGATCACAAGGGATCTGCAGGAGGCCAAGGCCATCTGCACACAGTCCCTTTGTGTCTACACCAGTTCTTGGATCTCATTCCTTTCCTGTTCCTTCCATGTATCCATTAAGGGGTTTTACAGCATAGGTGGGGAGTTGTAGAAAATGTAATTTAGTGTCAGCCTATACTAACCTTTCTTCAGGTTCTGGCAAATAGTGTGTGTCCTCTTAGACTACCTCCTCCCTCCCCCATTAAGACTAAAGCATCGGGAACCTGGACATTGTATGCAAACTATATAATGACCCAGTCTGTGTATTTTATGAATATGCCTTGCCTTATTTACATATATGACAGCAAATATCCTGATTACTAAAACTTAAGACTGATCAGGCTGTAGCATGACATGAATATTGAGAGCATAGGAATTGCTGTGCTCCTGGCTAGCTCTGATATATGAGTGGGCTGGTGCCCAAGTAACTTTCAGCTCTCCGAGGCTCTGCCCTTGCTTACTCCTTGTCTTGGACTGGGTTGAGGGCTGGGGTCAAGTTGCTTGCTCCTGGTGCTGGCTGCTGCTTGCCCTGAGCTGGTGGATCAGACTGACTCCTGCTATCAACTGTGTCCTATAGAGCCAGTTTAGAGTAATAATTGGCAACCAAAACAATTATTAAGCACTAAAGAATCAGGTTACACAGCTGGGTCTGTTCTGGCTAGGCTGCTGGCCCTGAGTTGGGTGCTTATACCTGGGTGCTCCTTGCCCCTTGGCTCGTGGGGTGGGGTGGTTGTTTCAGGCTCAGATGAGGAGAGATTTGGCACAAAGGACTGTGCTGGCTGGAACGGGAAAGACCTATCTCTGTGGCACTGCAAAGTAGTGCCAGCTGCTGCCAAGCCCAACTACATTTTTCATATTTCTTAGTGTTTCATTCTGGAAAACTGTTTTGCAAAAATGTGCTGAGTTTAAAGTCTTGTTGCAAATTATGCCAGCTGGCAGGGTCCCTTTCCTGCAAACAAACCTGACTTGAAAAGGGCTAGGTTTTAGTAGGTGCTCTCTGTCTGAGCCACAAGTTTGGAACAAAAATGAGCAAGAGTGGAAGAAAGAAATGGAATTAACCAAAACTAGGTCATCTATGTGTGTTAGGTATGTTACTCACCTAGACATACCACTGCTTTCACTTCAACCACCATCAAGTCTGGAAGACCTCCTCCAACCCTGTCCCTTTTGTTTGATTAATTGTACCTGGCCATTTTAATTGGTACTAATTTTTCAGTTTTGTTGGCAGTCTCAACAAAGAAATCATGGAGACCGAACTGCTCAAAATGTTCCCATACTACTAAAGGTCCAGGTGCAATGGTGTTGGCCGCACAGTTCTCTCTTGTAACTCAGTGTTCTCTCTGAGTCAGTACTCAGTGAATATGCCAGTACTCAAGTAATAGCTGGAGGGCACTGTGTTTCTGGGTGTGCGGAAACCTAAAACCCAGTTCTGCTAACTACTTGTGGTCATTAAAAGGTCCCACAGACACATTTTTCAAGAGTAAGAGTGTTAGATTGAATGTTCAGGCTACATCCCCTAGTGCATCTACTTACATTCCCATTACATTTTCAACTGGATGACAGTTTCAGAGTAGTAGCCGTGTTAGTCTGTATACGCAAAAAGAAAAGGAGGACTTGTGGCAGCTTAGAGACTAACCAATTTATTTGAGCATAAGCTTTCGTGAGCTACAGCTCACTTGATCGGATGCATTCAGTGGAAAATACAGTGAGGAGATTTATATACACACAGAACATGAAAAAATGGGTGTTATCATACACACTGTAAGGAGAGTGAATATGATATGTGTGTATGATAACACCTATTGTTTCATGTTCTGTGTGTATATAAATCTCCTCATTGTATTTTCCACTGAATGCATCTGATCAAGTGAGCTGTAGCTCACGAAAGCTTATGCTCAAATAAATTGGTTAGTCTCTAAGGTGCCACAAATCCTCCTTTTCTTTTTTCAGTTGGATGAGTTATTCCGTATTTCCTCTCTAAAAACACTGTGGTGTGGTTGCTTCAGTTAGTAACTACTGTGCAAGCACCCCATGGATTAATGAGTAGCAGTAGTGAGTGAGGTCATCCCCTTAAGTGCAGTCTTTAAAACCCTCTGAGTTGCAAGGTGTGTTGTAATGTAAGCGGGTCTTGTTATTTTTTCTACCCCTTGACATCTGAAAATTGAAAACAAACCAAACCAACTCAACAACAACTAAAAACTGCAATTTCTTCTCTTCAGTTAGCACATTTAATGTAGTGCGCTTAACTTTAGAAGTCTGTAAAATACTAGGCTGAGCACTGCCAAAGTCTGGCATGGTTTATTTTCAGCCTGCATGTTTCAGATCTATTCAGCACTGCATGTGTAAAATGAGAATGGTTAAAATAAACAATCTGATTCATTTTACTTGCTTTTAAAATATTTAAAGAGTTTTCTGGATTTATACCTATAGCAGCAACAATTTCTGCTTTTTGTCACATCAGGTAAAGTTATTGCTATGTTTGAAACTGTCAGCCCTGGAGAAGAAGTATTAGAGACACTTGGGTCAGTCACAGTCATTAGTAATTGCTCATTCAATGGCAACTTGCCACTAGGCTGATGTAGGCCAAGAAGTCTAAAGTTGGGATCTTGATTTTCAGTGGGATTTTCAAAAGGGCCTAAGTGTGTTAAGGGCATGAGTCCCATGGTTTTCAATGGGACTTGTGCTCCTAAATCACTTAAGCTCTTTTGAAAATCCTATTCTTAGGGTCCTAACGAGCTTGGCTGATTTTCAAAAGTGCAAAGCACCTAAGTAACTTCCATTGACATCAACATTCTACACTTTTCAAAATCAACGCACTTACGTTGAAGCCCAAGTCAGGATTTAGGAGCTTCCATTTAAGCTCCTATTTTTCAAAATCTTGACACTAACTCTCACGATGGAGTGTCACTCTCATAATCTATAATGTGAACCACTTTCTCCCCACTCCATTACTGGCCTGATGGAAGAAAGGAGAGGAGGAGAATCAAGGAGAAACCAATTCTCATCTTGAAGTGGTGTAACTTCCTACTAAGTTGCATACTCTGCTATGCAAGCTACAATATATAGTGCTTGGATTTGGTAATGCTTCTCTATAGAAAATGACAGAGGGAGTATTTTAGCCTGAATATTGCTGTTTTAATACCAAATGTATCTTTTCTTTACATTGATTAAAATTTACTTTAAAAATATTTTAGTTTGTAAATGTGTGTGTGTGTATTTCATGGAGGCTTTCCAGTAAGTGGTACTTTCCAACCAGCCAAATGCAGTTAATTCCCTTTTTACATAGTCCTTGAATGATTTTTCAAATCTTGACTGTATCCTTTAGCACAATGTCCTATATGGAAGAATGCAAGTTAATTCTAGCAGTGATCACCCCTAAGTGAAAGGTAGGCTCTCTTGTTCGGAGGGGTGCAGACCACCAGACTACGCTTTGGGAGATACACTGGCCCCAGGAACATAGTGGGTGGCTATGGCGCTGTTTGAAAGGTGTAACATGCGCCTGCTACACTGCAGGGTGAACACTGTGGGCCTTCACGGAGGCAGGGTTGTAGTTACATGAGAAGGATGTAGGATTCATGAGACGTTATCCCCATAGAAAAGATGACTATGGAAATAACACCCTGCACAGGGCTGCGAGCCGAGAATCTCACAACACTTTTAATATATATGCTTTTACAATGCCTCTGTGAATTAACCATTGTTACAGACGTTTATTCCCGCCCCCCAACCCAAATTATTGATGGGTAACTTTAGACACAAAGGTGAAGTAACTTGCTCAAGGTCACCCAGAAGTTCAGTGGCAGAAATGAGACTGTGAACAAAGCCCCAAACCACTAAATCAAACCACCTTAGTCTGGGTCCTGCAGCAGCTAACCTGCATTTTATTGTTTTTCAAGTGATTTGAATTTATGGCAAAAGTGGCACTTTTTTTTTTTTTTTTTTTGGGTAAGTCTGTTACTATCATCTTCTGCAGTGTCTGCTTTCATTTGGGTAACTCAATGTATTTGAAGACCCTTCTCTCCTTACTAAAATATTCAGCGAGATCTCCATCACAATGAAGGGTGAATACAGCAAAACTCTGTGATTTCCATCTTCAATTAAATTAATGTCATGCCCATGAAAAATCAGGCCTTTAATAATACATAAATATTTTCTTCTTGAAGTAGCTACATGATTTCCCCTGCAACTGTCCCTTTCTACTTCTTGCAGTACTACCAAATTATGATTTAGAAGCTGCCAATGCAGGTATACTTTGAGAAGTGTTCTTCAGCAAAACTTAATTAGCCTCCTTAATAATTATCTACTTAATATGTTTATGGCATCCCTTAGAGCTTGAAGTGAGACACATTTGGATTACATAAACCCAGCTGGCTATCCTAAACATCAGCTCAATTTATAGCTTTATCAGATTCAGGCAAAATAAGATCCTGAATATACTTTCCTAAGCATGCCTATTCTTAGGCTTGAAAAGGAAAGCATATGCTTCAGGGTTTGCTAATATCTTTTCCATAACGTGTGGTTTGTTTAAAAAGTAATTGATTGTGTCATATTCCAGCTTTTCCTTAAAACCTCGGTACAAGCACATTGATGAGGCAGGCATTCTAAAACAGATAATTAGACAAAAATATTCTCTTCTGACTCCATTTATAGGCTTGAACACTGTGCCACTGTTTAAGCAGAGTGAAGGAAAACAGTCTTTCTATCTGACTTCTGTAACCATGTGTAAACCCCATTCGGCAGCTGCTTCAAGCTACAATTGTCCAGAAGTGGAATAGTTGTCAACACAGTTGACCCTGCACAGAGCCTGGGAATTTCACACATACCTCCTCTCATGAAATAGCAGCGGTATGTCAAGTTTGTACGTCTTGCTTTTTCACCTTCCATAAAAAGCTGCAGAGCAGGCATAGGAATGAAGTGGCATAAGACCGAACAAGCACTGGGAGAGGCCATAGGAGCCTGGGTGTGCCAGCACATTTTTAAAACATTTTTTATTCGAACTTTTCAGAGCAAAAAAATGAAAACATGCTTGCAGTTTATTCAAAACAAAATCTCCGTTTATGAACACAAAAGGCTAGAATAGGTACAACATACATAGGTATGCTCTGCATTAGCTTTGTGTGTGTGTGTGTGCCTGGATTACTATAAGATCTCGTTACTATTATTGAACATACTGGTCAAATGACCTTCCAGAGACTGGACAAAAGCCTATATTTTACTATTTTTCTGAGCCGTCCCCAACTTCACAACAAAACTGGGGAGAAGAAGGGTCGTGGATAGTCTGAGATGGAATCTATCTAATCTATCCATCCATCCAGGTCTGGCCTTACATAGGGGCAAACTAGGCGAAGGCTGGGTGCGCCGTTATAAATGGGGCGCCTCCAGAGCAGGGGTGCCCCGCTCCCTTCCTGTTCTGCTGGGGTCTGCAGCCCCGTGGCTCCTGCCCGCTGCCTTGGATCCACCTCTGCAGCTGCTCTGGGGAGCTTCCAGACTGCTGGGGGGGGGGAGGAATTGGAGGAGGGGTGCTGCTGATGTCAGGATGTCCCCTGTGCCCCTCCCCGCTCATGTACCCCATCTCCGCAGAGCGGGGTGTGTGTGTGTGGAGGGGGGGGGGGGACAGGGCTGACCAAGAGGGGAACAGAGCTGCTGGCAGCTGCTGCTGTGTTTGAAGGAGCTTTCCTTCAGATTGGTGGTGAGTGCCAAGGGGCAGTGCCGGTCTCTCACCCACTCCCGCAACTCACAACTCCCTGAGCTCACGCACTGTCTCTTTCGCACTCACCCCCCCCAACATATGCTTATATTGTGGTTGTTGTTTGTTACTTGTTGGTATTTCCTGCAATGCACATATATTCTCTGTAATTTTATTCTTTTAAAATGCTGTTATTTTAGTTTTTTGCCTCGTCTATGCATTTCATGATTTTATTTCTCTCTTATGCTTACATTTAATTCTTTTAGTGAGTTCTAAAATACCTAACCTGTCCTGGCTGGAGTAATTATCATTATTATTTTTATTATCATATGGTGCTTTGTCATTCATTATTATGGTACAATCAAATAATAGTATCCTTCTAGACTGTAACATTAGCTTGTACTAACCTTAGCAGTGCCAGTTTAAAAACATAAGCTAACATGTAAGTTTAGACACTGGGCAGATGCAGGTCGCTTATTTTCAAATTGTATTTTCAATTATATCTGTAAAATAACTTAAAATTTGCATGAATATAGATGCAGTTCCAACTATGATACCAATAGCAATGATGGGGTCAAATGTTAGTGAGTCACGTACATGATTCACAAATTTATTTGAGCATAAGCTTTCGTGAGCTACAGCTCACTTCATCCGATGAAGTGAGCTGTAGCTCACGAAAGCTTATGCTCAAATAAATTTGTTAGTCTCTAAGGTGCCACAAGTCCTCCTTTTCTTTTTGCGAATACAGACTAACACGGCTGCTACTCTGAAACGTACATGATTGTGATCGGTAAACATAAATGCCAAAATAATTAGAAAAATAAATTCCCTTACTTAATAAAAGAGAAAAAAACCTTAATCACATATGTTAAAATTCTGTTTTTAGTGAAAAACCATTGACTAAAATAGAGTAGATAATGGCAGTAACACACTGTGTCTGTTAGAGAAAGTAAGCAGATTTTAAGCAGATTTTGTTTATTTTTATTTATCTCCACTAAAGATAGTGTACAACATATCAAATGTGTGTTTCTGATATCTGTGTTAAAGCTACAGAACTGATACCTCAAGGCTTGGGATTGGGAATATCTTGCTGTATTATCTCCTAATTATTCTAAATGTATATATGAACTTTAAATGTGGCTTTAACTGGAGTTTGTACATATTTTTTCTTTATTTATATAACAATTAGATACAGTGCTCCTGTCAGCTAATTCCTAAGTTATTATTTGCAAAACCCTTAGAATTTTCGGGTGCTAAGTAATCCCTGGAATCATGGTTAAAGTTTCCTCCCTCCCGCTAAATCTGAAATGGCGCCCTGGGTGAGCCAGGTAGTGGCCAGAGGGCTGCAAGAGGGCCATGGACTCTGGCAAGATGCAGCCCCCATGTGACAGCGTGAAGCCTTGAGCCACATGCTGAGCATCATGCACCACAAACCACAGCAGCCGTGCAGAAAGGTGGCAATACACCATATACCATACCACCCTTACTTCTGCTCTGCTGTTGGCGGTGGCATTGCCTTCAGAGCTAGGTGCCTGGCTAGCACCCGCCGGTATCAGACCACCCTGCCAGTGCTGAGCTGTAGCATCTGGCATCTCTTTCAATACAAATTAAACACTGGGGGAGGCAGCGGGGCCTAGTGGTGATGGGGGGAAGTCCAAGGAGCCCGTGGGGGCCAGAGTGATGGGGTGGGGGGCCAAAATACATGTTCGCCTAGGGTGCCATTTTTCCTAAGGCCAGCCCTGTATCTCTCTATCTCTCTCTAAACAGTAATCTACTGGTTTCTGTCCAGTCTCTGAGAGAGAATTTGAGTGGAATATTCTAACATTGACCATATGATGATAAAATCACATTATCTGGAATAGCTAATGTTCAATGAAGCCTCTTTAAGAAATCAAGGCTGAATACTATCATTCTTCTGAACCATCTCTTCAGTCATTTTACAGTCTTCTCTTTCTCTCTGTGTTGTCTTGTAAAAGACAATTCCAGGCGTGCATACCCACACACACACCTACACAGGCCCACCGAGAGTAATTCTGAAACCCAGGGCCATCCCTGAGTGGGTCGGGTCTGGGGAGGAAATGACGATTCGTCACTTCCGAATGCTGTCACTTCCGGGACTGACCGGATGCCGTTACTACCCCCAGTGGTCGCACACGCCCATAGGAACCCTGCGGCCCACCCGGGCATTTAAAAGGGCCTGGGGCTCCGAGGCAGCGGAAGCTGGGGGCCCCCGGTCCGTTTTCAATCTCCCGGGCCCCATGGTAATTGTCCCCTTCCCCCCCCACCCCGTATCGGTGGGCCTGCACCTACAGGTTTCGTATGGTTTTATTAACAAAGTAGCAGGGCTGGGGTCGCAGGATACCATAGTATCTTACAGGGGCACCGCCTTATATTCTGTCCCTCTGTTTCTCTCCTTTTCCAAGCATGTCTCCCATTTAACAAGGTACTTAAGCATGAGGCTAACTTTAAGCATGTGACATGATGGGACTACTCAGTTGCTCACCTTAGGCATGTGCTTGGGTACTTTGCTGAACTGGAGGCCATTATTGTATATGGTACTGAATCATGAAGGACCTGAATTAAGTAAGGAGATAGAAGGAAACGGACAGTTAAGACTTAATTTTTTCTTGAGCAAAGGTAATGGGGTGACATAAATCCAGTAGTTTCTGATGATGACTTTATTATTGTAGAGCAGACACACAGGGAATCCTAGAATATGTGGTTTTAAGTTAGACATTGCCTTAATGTGTCTTAAAAACTTTTAATTATTCATCATATTTTAGTGAGGGGCTTTTTGTTTTGCTCAAAAGTGATCCATTGAATTAACTTTAACTGAAGCTAAAATGAGCTCAGTATGATATGGTTGCTCAGCAAGCTTGCTACAGTAATATAGCTACTCTGCTGAGAACTTGTGTTAGTTGGAGTCTGTGTGTTTGGTGGTGTTATACTGAAATCTAATTAGTTCCAAAGAATCTCAATGAAACTTTAAGACATAGGTTCAGAGGAAGCAGGAAATTGAAAACTATGGTGGACTATTAATCTTATCTGAAAGTTTTCTCGCTCTGTGGAAAAACGTGATGTGATACCTGGTTCTTCAAGTGAGCTCAAATTGACTCTGAAGTCAGTTCTTGGGGAAACCCTGAACTTAAATTGTTCTTAAAGTGAGATCAGTGAAGCAGAGCTTTCAGTTCACTGAAATGTGGAAATCTACAGTAGTTCCTTTCATAGTCACCTTAGAAACTTGTAAATACACTTGTATCTTAAAGATTTTTAAATGGACTCCTTTTGCTTTCTTCAACATGACAACATGTACGAGTCCGGATTATTAACTAAAAGGTCTGTTCAACCATAAATATTTGTGCATAACTTTTATTAACCCTATCAATAGAAGCAGTGTATATCGCAATAAAACAATTAACCCTTTAATGACTGCCACTATTTGGCTATTTTCCTTTGTTATCCAGGTGCGAGCACCAGTAATGCTTGTGAGAATTGCACCCATACTGTGGGAACAAGGGACCGTTCTGTAATTGTTTTACACAAGGGAAGAAAACAATCTAATTCTAGGACCAAATCTTAAATAGGAATGCACTATTTATCTAATCAAATATAATTTAATCAAATGCAATTATAATATACCCATCACAGTAATAATCAGGGGCCTATATAAATGAGCACATTTTTCTATAATTTGTATTAGAATCCGTTAAGGATTTCTCAAAAGAAATTCTTCTTTCAGTACTACTGTAATTAGTGACTAATTCTTAATCTGGTCACCAAATCAACTTCAGCGAGACCCGCCTGTAAAAATAGTCCTTCAATTTCTCTGTTTGTTTTCTGCTCTTGCAAATGCACTGGAAATATTCTCCTGCTGTCAAGTCAGCTTCTAAGTAATAATGTAAAGTTCCAGAAACAGGAATTGCTAAATCACATTTGTTAGACAACCTACAGTTCAAAGGAGCATTAGACTAGTTATGAAATATCATCGCCGAGTCCATAATAGGATGTTCCAATACTGGGAGTAAATGATCATGCCAGATAAGAGTAAGCAGTTAATATTATTTATCACAGTAATTTGATTCTGATCCTGTGTAATTCACTCTTTTTACACCGTAAGTCTCCCAAATAGTCAAGAAAATCTTTACATATACTGTCTTGATATATTTCAAACAATTGGAGATTTTAGATTGAATTATGGGAAACTCTTAAAAATACACAGACAGGAAAGAATAATAGGTGAAATGTGTAACTTTTTAACATTATGGAACCGGATTTTCAGCACAGAACTATAGGAAGTAATTCATAATAAGTCATAATAATGTTAATCCAAATAGAAAAACCTGTGCATTCTTTGTAATGAAAGCATCATTTGTTATGGACAAAGTGTAGATTGTTTCATTTATTATCTTTTGTTCTGCTCTGGTCTCTTGTCATGTATATTGTACAAACTGTCAACACGAACTGGGATATGTCCTGTAAACTCTCCTAAAGCAATCATTCTGCCGGATGGTTAATACAAAGAACAATATCCCACATCAATTTATGCACATAAAACTGCTTTTTATTCCTCTTTGTGAACAATGGAGATTCCTGATGAAAAAGACACCACCCAATAATTGCTGTGACCCTGGCGTTCCCTCTCCCACATTAGAAGGTGCTGAAGGGGAAACGTGCCTACAAAACTCCACTTCCTTTCTACACCTGCAGTTTGCCACATGGCTTCTCTTGTGGCAATACTTACAGATGGTCAAAAGGGATTTTGCCTAAATTTGAACATCGAAAGAAAATTAGGAACATTTGCTCGACATAAAATAGGAGCTCAGAACTTCTGAGGGTCACATTCCATTTAAGGCTGGCCAAGCACCAGTTCTAGGCTGCTGCTGAGGCATGCTGCAGCTGACCTCAGCTGCAGCCCTGAACTGGGAGTCCATTCATCTGAGGAAAAGGGTCTTTTGAGCCAAAGGACCCAGAAACACTCTCCCCAGATCTGTTCCACTGTCCTGTTAAACACTGTTGATCAGAGTGTGAAAGGAAAAGTCTGCCAGAGCCAAGGAAAAACTCCCACAGGCCTGCCCAGTTGATGTTTAAGCAAGTAGTAGATAACTGCATTGAATATTAAGAGGATGGTGGGATCCCTAGATGGTAAAAGGGAAACACAGACTACTTTTAGTAGTCCTACACAACGGGCCTGATTCTCTGTTACACAAAGGACCCTTTAAATTGTTTGGGAAGTGTAAAATGCCCTAAGAATATTCATTGGACAAAGCCTATCTTGGCTGGGCTTAGAACTGATGTAAGACCTCTAACACCTGTCCTGCTCCCAGCTCTTGATGTAAGGAGAACGCTAGGGCAGAGTGTAGGAATAAGGGAGCAAATCTGATGTTTACTACTCTAGAGCTATTCTATGCTTCCCAAGGCTCTCAGGAAAGTGGGAACCAAAGCCTTATGTCTGTGTAGCCCTGAGGCTGCTCTAACCTTCCTAGGGAGGCCTTCAGCTGTCCCAAAAAACGGGGAGAAAAGGTAGGTCAAAGTCACTTCTGTTGCACCTTCCATTCCTGACCCAACTACATGAAAATTGGGGCCAATATACAAATAAAGCAGAAGTAGTTTATTCAGATTCGACGACTCATATTGAGGCTATCTGTATTTCAGCTAATCAGTGTGCTACATACCAGGGAAAGATTTCATGTTACCACATAAAGAGTACATTTTATATTCACTAGTGCTTTGCTGTACAATGGAGCACATCTCTTGTTAGTCATAGGCATGCTTTCCCCCGACAGTGGTCTATGCCAAATTTTGGTCTAATTATTCCACTAACAAATAGATTCCCCCTTTGCCCCCCCAAAAAAACCCTTTACAAAAATATATGATTACTGAGGTTTCCTAGTGGAAATCTGAGAAAGCTTACATAATTGCTTCCAGCAAAGCAGCTGGCACCGGAGAACCACATTCACAACTTTTATAACAAATTATAGGGGCTAGCATATTGCTTAAAGTTTTCCTTTGGTGCAAGCATTGTTAGTATTAACCTTATTTGATCAAATTTCTCTTAATTTTGAATTTCATCATCTTAGCTCCATTGTGTTCTCCTTTTTCTTTGGAAACGTCCCTGGGTGACGAACTAGACTCATTCAGGGAATGGTAACTGGTGCATGTGGGCTAGTTCCCCCTAATCATTTTTTGAGAGGAATGTAAGGATGGATACAGTGAGGTTACAAAATGTGCTTTGAGGAATTATAGCCCTGATTCAGCAAATCACTTAAGCATATGCTTAAACCTATTCCTATTTGCCAAAATATTAAACATGCTTCACTTTGAGCACATGCCTTTAATGTTATTAAACATGTGCTTAAGTATTTTTCTGAAACCTGGTTTATAGGAGTTGGTTCAAGCTCTACTAATATTGCACTGTATTTATTGAAAAAAGAAAAGGAGTACTTGTGGCACCTTAGAGACTAACAAATTTATTTGAGCATAAGCTTTTGTGAGCTAGAGCTCACTTCATTGGATGCATTCAGTGGAAAATACAGCGGGGAGATTTATATACATAGAGAACATGAAACAATGGGTGTTACCATACACACTGTAAGGAGAGTGATCACTTAAGGTGAGCTATTACCAGCAGGAGAGCAGGGGGGAAAAGACCTTTTGTAGTGATAATCAAGGTGGGCCATTTGACAAGAATGTCTGAGGAACAGTGGGGGGTGGGGGAGGAATAAAGATGGGGAAATAGTTTTACTTTATGTAATGACCCATCCACTCCCAGTCTCTATTCACGCCTAAATTAATTATATCCAGTTTGCAAATTAATTCCAATTCAGCAGTGTCTCATTGGAATCTGTTTTTTAAGGTTTTTTTTTTGAAGAATTGCCACCTTTAGGTCTGTAATCGAGTGACCAAAGAGATTGAAGTGAAGTGTTCTCCAACTGGTTTTTGAATGTTATAATTTTTGACGTCTGATTTGTGTGCATTTATTCTTTTACGTAGAGACTGTCCAGTTTGACCAATGTACATGACAGAGGGGCATTGCTGGCACATGATGGCATATATCATGTTGGTAGATGTGCAGGTGAACGAGCCTCTGAGAGTGTGGCTGATGTGATTAGGCCCTATGATGGTGTCCCCTGAACAGATATGTGGACACAGTTGGCAACAGGATTTGTTGCAAAGATAGGTTCCTGGGTTAGTGGTTCTGTTGTGTGGTTTATGGTTGCTGGTGAGTATTTGCTTCAGGTTGGAGGGCTGTCTGTAAGCAAGGACTGGCCTGTCTCCCAGGATCTGTGAGAGTGATGGGTCGTCCTTCAGGATAGGTTGTAGATCCTTGATGATGCGTTGGAGAGGTTTTAGTTGGGGGCTGAAGGTGATGGCTAGTGGCGTTCCATTATTTTCTTTGTTGGGCCTGTCCTGTAGTAGGTGACTTCTTGGTACTCTTCTGCCTCTGTCAATCTGTTTCTTCACTTCAGCAGGTGGGTATTGTAGTTGTAAGAATGCTTGATAGAGATCTTGTAGGTGTTTGTCTCTGTCTGAGGGGTTGGAGCAAATGCGGTTGTATCGTAGAGCTTGGCTGTCGACAATGGATGAAAGCTGGAGGCATGTAGGTAGGAATAGTGGTCAGTAGGGCAATGCTTCCTCAGCTCTCGTCCCCTAACGCCCCTACTCTACTTGTGCTATATTAATGACATCTTCATCATCTGGACCCATGGAAAAGAAGCCCTTGAGGAATTCCACCATGATTTCAATAATTTCCATCCCACCATCAATCTCACCCTGGACCAGTCCACACAAGAGATCCACTTCCTGGACACTATGGTACTAATAAGCAATGGTCACATAACCACCACCCTATGCCGGAAACCTACTGACCGCTATTCCTACCTTCATGCCTCCAGCTTTCATCCAGACCACACCACACGATCCATTGTCTACAGCCAAGCTCTACGGTACAACCGCATTTGCTCCAACCCCTCAGACAGAGACAAACACCCACAAGATCTCTATCACTCTCACAGATCTTGGGAGACAGGCCAGTCCTTGCTTACAGACAGCCCCCCAACCTGAAGCAAATACTCACCAGCAACGACACACCACACAACAGAACCACTAACCCAGGAACCTATTTACTGAGGAACTGAGGAACTTCCCTGTGGCTGGTACAATATAAACAAGATATAATTCAGTCCCTCTCAAAGGTACTTAAAATCTAAACAGGACATGGGTCAGTCATATGCATATGATGATTCACAGGTTAATGTCTCATCTCTAGGAGGTGTGGCTGTCTTTGGGGATCATCAATAAAAGACTAATTGAAGCAACGTGTTTTTGGATAGATTTAAATGTGGAAAGGACACCACTATGATACAGAAGTCCTTGACTATATTTGTACTATTAAAACAATTCAAGGTTACTAGGTCTTCTTTCCTCTGTCATCAGTTGGGCTCCTTCTCTCTCCCCAGATTTTTTCTCTCTCTCAATTATCTCTCTCTTTTCTACTCTGTATCCAAAGTCTCCCTTTTTCTGCTGCAGAATTTCAGGTTTCTCTTTTCCAGACCAACTCTGTTCCCTATAATCTCCATTTCCTCCATGCTTTCTCTATCTCACTACTACACATCTTCTCTACTCTAGGCACCTGTATCTCGGTGACAGCACCATATTCTCATCTTCCTCAAGGCAGCCTTAAACAATGTTATTTCATGCCCTAGGTGCTTGTCAGGGTTCCTTTCCCACCCTGAACTCTAGGGTACAGATGTGGGGACCCACATGAAAGACCCCCTAAGCTTATTTCTACCAGCTTAGGTTAAAACTTCCCCAAGGCACAAATTTTTTACCCTTGGACGGTACGCTGCCACCACCAAGTGATTTAACAAAGAATCAGGGAAAGGACCACTTGGAGTTCCTATTCCCCCCAAATATCCCCCCAAGCCCTTACAACCCCTTTCCTGGGGCGGCTTGAGAATAATATCCTAACCAATTGGTTACAAATTGATCATAGACCCACACCCCTGGGTCTTAGGACAATAGAGAAATCAGTCAGGTTCTTAAAAGAAGGATTTTTTTTAAAAAAAGGTAAAAATCACCTCTGTAAAATCAGGATGGAAAATAACTTTACAGGGTAACAAAAGATTCCGAAACACAGAGGATTTCCCTCTGGGCCAAACTTCAAAGTTACAAAAAGAAAACCAGGAATACACCTTCCTCTCAGCACAGAGAAAATCACAAGCCAAAACAAAAATAAGCTAACGCATTCCCTTGCTAGTACTTACTAATTCTAATGGAGTTGGATTGCTTGCTTCCTTGATCTGTGTCCAGCAAGCACACAGAACAGAGAGACCAAAACCTTTCCCTCCCCCCACAGATTTAAAAGTATCTTGTCCTCTTATTGGTCCTTTTGGTCAGGTGCCAGCCAGGTTACCTGAGCTTCTTAACCCTTTACAGGTAAAAGGATTTTGTGCCTCTGGCCAGGAGGGATTTTATAGTACTGTATACTGGAAGGTTGTTACCCTTCCCTTTATATTTATGACAGTGCTGGAATTGAGGATGCGGCAACACCCCTTGGCTTGAAGTGGTTTCCATCATATACAGGGTTTACAGTTTGGTTCAGTGGCTCTCGGTACCCACATCATGCAAATTGTTCCAGAACCCTTGTTTCATGCATCTCTACTTCCTCCTAAAACTGTTGAATCATGTACAGTGTACATTTCCACTCTGTCATATTATCTTAGAATGATGCATTCAATGATTTAATATTGGACCTGCTACTTTTCACTTTTAATCTTGGGCAAAACATTTAGAGGCATATGGGGAAAAATAATTCTTA
The DNA here is from genome assembly GCF_965140295.1 of Lepidochelys olivacea. Lineage (NCBI taxonomy): Eukaryota > Metazoa > Chordata > Testudines > Cheloniidae > Lepidochelys > Lepidochelys olivacea. Next base: position 107,972,901 of record NC_140417.1, read on the forward strand.
GTGTAACTTCATTCACTTTGGAGTTACACCAGGAACAGTTTTGGCCCATCATGAATAGAGTCCACCAGCATAAATCTATACGGTCAGATCCTCAATTGGTGTAAATCAGTAAGTTCCATAGACGTCAACAGAGCTATGCCAATTTACATCAACTGAGAATCTGGCCCACACTGTTTCCAAACTGTTGTGTTCCATGGATACTCCCTAGTGCAGAGGTCCAGCACTGTGGCCAAATTACACCCCCAGATGCCCACGTACAGGACCTATAAATTCTAAACACATCTGAGGGCAGACATTGGCTCTTATGGGTATTATCACAATACATTCACTTTAGCATACCCCAAACACACATTGCTTGCACATGTCCCTTACTACCTCCATCAAGTTACCACATACCCTTTATTTCTTCCTTCCTTCCTCAAACCTTAAACTACATAACTCGAGATAAATCACTGATTAAAAAGATATTTTTAAAAAGGATACCAGAAGCTAACTCAAATAAATTTGCTGGATAAAGCTAACAGATTCTCCTTTCTGACAGGACGATATGGAACTGATTTCTTTCGAACAGGTAATCTAATAAGTAATGTCACAAAATATTTGGTAACACATCAGAATGTACCTATTGAAAAGGAAACACGTTACTAAGCCCTAGCAGGTTACACCCCTGCAGTAGGGATAGGTTACACCCCTGCAGTAGGGATATTTCTTAGAATGTTTCAGTAATGTGGAAGGCATCACTTAATTAGCTGATGATAGCATATTTATACACAAATATTTCCGTTAAACTCACATTCATGGGGAACCAAGAACAGGCACAGGAACAGCCCTTGACAATTTTTTTGTTCATTTCACCAAACAGAAGAAGAAAAAAGAGAACATCGCAGGGAATTTTTACTTTATCATATGCTAGTAACTTAATGCTTCCAGACTCCTGGGATACAGAAGTTATTTATTTAACCATCCCACTGAATACATTGTACGAGACCTACATATATGCCCATTCCACACAATTGCCTTTGTTTTAAAGGAATTATTTTCCTATGTATGGCTTGCTTTAATTTTCTTCCTTGTAAAATATGTTGGCAAAGCTTGGCATCTGGTGAAACAGAGCAAGGGAAATGATGCATTTCCATGCTGGCTCAACAGGGAAAAAGGTGTGATTGTGAACAAACAATATATCCCATTGTTGGTTCTTTATTTTTATCATTAATACTAATCAGAAAAGGTAGTAACAGTAAAGGGAAATGTGGACTGATGAGCAAAGGGTGCCAGTATTACATTTTAATGGTTAACAAACCTGATACTCTGCACTGCTGCAAAACGGCCGTAAAGTTACCCTCAAGGGACAGCTGAAGATTCCCCTGACATAGATTCATATGTTTATAGGGACCATTATAATCATCTAGTCTGACCTCCTGACCCGACAAATCCTTGAGTGGCGCAGGCTGCTCTATATCACCCACTTTTCCCCTAACTCTGCGCCAGGGTGGAAGGGACTGGACTGAGTTTGTAGCACTTCACCTGCTCATCAGTCTGAGCAGTGAGTCCTATGGGTATGTCTACACTGCAACTAAATACCCGCAGCTGACCTGGGCCAGCTGACTCAGGCTTGTGGGGTTCGGGCTATGCGGCTGTTTAATTGCAGCATAGATATTCAGGCTCAGGCTGGAACTGGGCTCTGGGATGCCCCTTCCTGTCAGGGTCCTAGAGCCCAGGCTCCAGCCAGAGCCCAAATGTCTACACAGCAATTTATAGCCCTGCAGCCTGATCCCTGCAAGCCTGAGTCAACTGACCTGGGCCAGCCATGGCCATGTGATGGGTCTTTTATTCCAGTATATATGTTCCCTATGAAATTGCTGCAATCAGAGTAACTTGCAGCTACAAAGCAGTTGCTCTAAGTTACACTGGGGAAGGGGAGACATTCAGCCACCAGCTAAACCTGGATCTGGGTAGTGGAAAGGTGGCTTAGAGTCATTCCTCAGCTGCATTGAGCATAAACTCTGATCTTGCAGCAAAGTCAATGCCAATATCACAAGAAAACTTACTGAAAGGAATAGACTTAAGCAGGTACTGCTTTAAAATATGTATTTTACTGGACACCTGGATAGGCTTTCTAGATCTTTGTGAGGACAAATAACATGCTTGCAAATGTAGAGCTCATTTGCAGGTGCAATTATCTTAATTGCGTATGCTGTTGCTGCAATTGCTTGTGTAAATCACCACTTAGATTTTAATAAAGGGGTAATGGCTAGTCTGTCTATCTATCTACAAAGGAAATCAACTCTGATGGAGCCTGTAGACTCCAATGAAGTCTTTAAACAGGTTGTGTTTTTTTTTCTTCTTGTTAAGTTGAGAAACATCTCAAGAGAATTTCAGACTCTCCATCCAAACTTCAGTGAGCCAAGTATGGCTATTATCTGAGTTTAATTCAAATCATATGAGCCTTCTAAGTTTTTGCCATACACAAGATTGAAAAAGAAACAATCTGGCAATACATTAATCAAGTTATGGGCAGACCCTGCTTGCATAAAAGAGTAGTTTTGTGAACTGTATAGCTTACCGGGGTATCAAAGTCCAAAACACATTTACAAATACATTTTTTAAAAAATTGGAATGCTCAGAACTATTATTGTATCACTAATAAAATGTCAACATGCAATTAACTCCCTTTGTGACTCATAAATGAGTGTAATAAGAGTTAGTAAAGAGTTAAAAAATTATTCCTAAAATGTCACCCATGGAGAAATATTAGAGTCCTTCTGGAAGTGAAAGAACCATAAATTCCTAGGGTAGGACCACCCAGAATGCTTGCATGTCTACATAGACACCAGCAGGCTTGCAGTGGCACCAGACACAGAAATGCCATCTTTGCAATGATGGTTGTTTAGAAATTAACTTATGTCACTCAAACCTTTAAAAGTTTGTCTGAAGGAATGAGCACAGGCAGGCCCTGGTGGTCCTGACTTTTAATGCTAGCTCTGGCAGGGATTCATTCTATGGGTTTAATCTTTTGTTCCAGTGTCTCTCATGGGTGGCACATCACATAGGCTTGGGAAGGCTGTGCCTCCCCAAACAGCCCGGTGTGGCTGGGGAAGTCTGTGCCCACCCATGCTCCTCCCCGAAGCTCTGCTTGCCTTTCCCCCTTGGCCTCAGCCCAGACAGGCTGCTCCTTTCAGGGAAGCAGTGGGCTGGGTTAAGGTGACCGGGACTTGGGGTCGCTGGGGTTGCCCAGTGCTGGAGGGCTCCAGGCACTGGGGCTGCACCACCCGGCACTCACGAGGGAGGCTGGAGGCACTGGGGCTGCTCGACCTGTGCTTGGGGCTGGGTGGGGGTCTGGTGGCTGTGGGGAAGGGGGGCTCCAGCAGGGAAAGGGGGCGGTCCTTGGGTGGGGGGGGGCTGGCCGGGGGCTAGCCCACTCCAGCCGGATGTTCACTCACCACCCATGATGTCTCTGTATTTCAAGAGGGGTTAATAAGTTACCCCCCTCCATCCGTGGGGTTTTGTGCAGGTTAATTAGTGTGCCCACTGCTTTGGACATTGAAAGTTCTATATAAAAAATGCTAAGTAATATTAGTTCTTGACTCTATGACAATATCCATAGAAATACCAATTTGAGGGCATGGATAATTGCAGAGGGCACTTCAAAAACAGGAACTCAGAAAGCGAGCAGTACGAGAAACATCTGTCTTATCCAGAGCTCTCCAATTATTATGGGCATTCTATGTGTAAAAGTCCCAGAATTCTTCCAGCCCTGTTCGTGCCATCTCCACAGATATGTACAGTATTTTCACTAAATCTTCCTCATGTGGAAAATATGTCTAAAATGCTTTTTCAGTGTATTATATAGTCATGATCTGTTCCACGGGTTTTCCTATGTCTCCTCTCCAGCACTTTTCTTTCTGTGTCTATTGGTCTTTTGAGCCTTTGGCATCCCTCGCATTCTGTGTTCTTCTGGTGATTTGTTCTGCCCAGTGCCCTTTTCAGTGCTCCCATGAGTCCTGTTACTTTTGATTGTTGTCATATGTATTGGTTTGGATTCCTACCCTCTCATCAGTTCCCACTTTAGGATGTTTATACTGCTGTTCCAGTGGAATAAGGGTAACACAGTTTCCAACAAACAGCTATTATTTATCCTTTTGGATGTGCCTATTATTGCCATATTTTAGAACAGTCAAATTAATTTGTGTTGTATTCCATTGTGCTGATGCTTTAATAAAAATCATTTAAAAATGGATTATAGTAACTGCTACACAACACACAGTTAACATGTAAATACTGTACTTACAAAACACACAAGATGCAGTATATTTAGACTCAGTAGTAAAGACAGTTGAATACAAAAAGCTACTTTAAACTTGAGATGGCACGAAGCCAAACATCTGGAACTGAACATCAACAAACTTTGGAGAAGTTCAGATCTGATATGACCATGGCAGCTTGGACCTCTCTCTACTTTAAACTAATGTTCTAGCCCTAGTCTCTTGCTCTCTGGCACTTGAGATTTTTAGAGCCAAGTAAGCTCTAAAATTAATAGAAGTTGTGTGTATAAATCCCCTTGTCACCTGTAAAAATCTCAAGCTGGAAGTTCTGTAGAGATAATGACTGAATCCCAGAGCCCTGGTCTACACTAGGACTTTAGGTCGAATTTAGCAACGTTAAATCGATTTAAACCTGCACCCGTCCACACAGTGAAGCCCTTTATTTCGACTTAAAGGGCTCTTAAAATCGATTTCCTTACTCCACCCCTGACAAGTGGATTAGCGCTTAAATCGACGTTCCCAGCTCGAATTTGGGGTACTGTGGACACAATTCGATGGTATTGGCCTCCGGGAGCTATCCCAGAGTGCTCCATTCTGACCGCTCTGGACAGCACTCTCAACTCAGATGCACTGGCCAGGTAGACAGGAAAAGAACCGCGAACTTTTGAATCTCATTTCCTGTTTGGCCAGCGTGGCAAGCTGCAGGTGACCATGCAGAGCTCATCAGCACAGGTGACCATGATGGAGTCCCAGAATCGCAAAAGAGCTCCAGCATGGGCCGAACGGGAGGTACGGGATCTGATCGCTGTTTGGGGAGAGGAATCCGTGCTATCAGAACTCCGTTCCAGTTTTCGAAATGCCAAAACCTTTGTGAAAATCTCCCAGGGCATGAAGGACAGAGGCCATAACAGGGACCCGAAGCAGTGCCGCGTGAAACTGAAGGAGCTGAGGCAAGCCTACCAGAAAACCAGAGAGGCGAACAGCCGCTCTGGGTCAGAGCCCCAAACATGCCGCTTCTATGATGAGCTGCATGCCATTTTAGGGGGTTCAGCCACCACTACCCCAGCCGTGTTGTTTGACTCCTTCAATGGAGATGGAGGCAATACGGAAGCAGGTTTTGGGGACGAAGAAGATGATGATGAGGAGGAGGTTGTAGATAGCTCACAGCAAGCAAGCGGAGAAACCGGTTTTCCTGACAGCCAGGAACTGTTTCTCACCCTAGACCTGGAGCCAGTACCCCCCGAACCCACCCAAGGCTGCCTCCTGGACCCAGCAGGCGGAGAAGGGACCTCTGGTGAATGTACCTTTTAAAATGCTATACATGGTTTAAAAGCAAGCATGTGAAAGGATTACTTTGCCCTGGCATTTGCGGTTCTCCTAGATGTAGTCCTAAAGCCTTTGCAAAAGGTTTCTGGGGAGGGCAGCCTTATTTCGTCCTTCATGGTAGGACACTTTATCACTCCAGGCCAGTAACACATACTCGGGAATCACTGTAGAACAAAGCATTGCAGTGTATGTTTGCTGGCATTCAACCAAAATCCGTTCTTTCTCTCTCTGTGTTATCCTCAGGAGAGTGAGATATAATTCATGGTCACCTGGTTGAAATAGGGTGCTTTTCTTCAGGGACACTCAGTATAGCCCATTCCTGCTGGGCTGTTTGCCTGTGGCTGAACAGAAATGTTCCCCGCTGTTAGCCACAGGGAGGGGGGAAGGTTGAGGGGGTAGTCACGCGGTGGGAGGAGGCAAAATGCGACCTTGTAATGAAAGCACATGTGCTATGTATGTAATGTTAACAGCAAGGTTTACCCTGAAAGAGTGTAGCCACTGTTTTATAAAATGTGTCTTTTTAAATACCGCTGTCCCTTTTTTTTTCTCCACCAGCTGCATGTGTTTCAATGATCACAGGATCTTCTCCTTCCCAGAGGCTAGTGAAGCTTAGAAAGAAAAAAAAACGCACTCGCGATGAAATGTTCTCCGAGCTCATGCTGTCCTCCCACACTGACAGAGCACAGACGAATGCGTGGAGGCAAATAATGTCAGAGTGCAGGAAAGCACAAAATGACCGGGAGGAGAGGTGGCGGGCTGAAGAGAGTAAGTGGCGGGCTGAAGAGAGTAAGTGGCGGGCTGAAGACAGGGCTGAAGCTCAAATGTGGCGGCAGCGTGATGAGAGGAGGCAGGATTCAATGCTGAGGCTGCTGCAGGACCAAACCAGAATGCTCCAGTGTATGGTTGAGCTGCAGCAAAGGCAGCTGGAGCACAGACTGCCACTGCTGCCCCTCTGTAACCCACTGCCCTCCTCCCCAAGTTCCATAGCCTCCACACCCAGACGCCCAAGAACGCGGTGGGGGGGCCTCCGGCCAACCAGCCACTCCACAACAGAGGATTGCCCAAAAAAAAGAAGGCTGTCATTCAATAAATTTTAAAGTTGTAAACTTTTGAAGTGCTGTGCTTAAAGTGCTGTGTGGCATTTTCCTTCCCTCCTCCACCACCCCTCCTGGGATACCTTGGTAGTCATCTCCCTATTTGTGTGATGAATGAATAACGAATGCATGACTGTGAAGCAGCAATGACTTTATTGCCTCTGCAAGCGGTGATTAAAGGGAGGAGGGGAGGGTGGTTAGCTTACAGGGAAGTAGAGTGAACCAAGGGGCGGGGGGTTTCATCAAGGAGAAACAAACAGAACTTTCACACTGTAGCCTGGCCAGTCATGAAACTGGTTTTCAAAGCTTCTCTGATGCGTACCGCGCCCTCCTGAGCTCTTCTAACCGCCCTGGTGTCTGGCTGCGCGTAACCAGCAGCTAGGCGATTTGCCTCAACCTCCCACCCCGCCATAAACGTCTCCCCCTTACTCTCACAGATATTGTGGAGCACACAGCAAGCAGTAATAACAGTGGGAATATTCGCAAAAAGAAAAGGAGGACTTGTGGCACCTTAGAGACTAACCAATTTATTAGAGCATAAGCTTTCGTGAGCTACAGCTCACTTCCTCAGATGCATATCGTGGAAACTGCAGCAGGCTTTATATATACACAGAGAATATGAAACAATACCTATTCCCACCCCACTGTCCTGCTGGTAATAGCTTATCTAAAGTGATTTCCAGCACAAATCCAGGTTTTCTCACCCTCCACCCCCCCACACAAATTCACTCTCCTGCTGGTGATAGCCCATCCAAAGTGACAACTCTTTACACAATGTGCATGACAATCAAGCTGGGCTATTTCCTGCATAAATCCAGGTTCTCACATCCCCCCACCCCCATACACACACAAACTCACTCTCCTGCTGGTAATAGCTCATCCAAACTGACCACTCTTCAAGTTAAAATCCAAGTTAAACCAGAACATCTGGGGGGGGGGGGTAGGAAAAAACAAGAGGAAACAGGCTACCTTGCATAATGACTTAGCCACTCCAAGTCTCTATTTAAGCCTAAATTAATAGTATCCAATTTGCAAATGAATTCCAATTCAGCAGTTTCTCGCTGGAGTCTGGATTTGAAGTTTTTTTGTTTTAAGATAGCGACCTTCATGTCTGTGATCGCGTGACCAGAGAGATTGAAGTGTTCTCCGACTGGTTTATGAATGTTACAATTCATATTGGTTTCGCTGAGGTCTAAGCGAGTCAGTAAACTGCGCCAGCGCGCCTTTAAACGTCCAAATGCACATTCTACCACCATTCTGCACTTGCTCAGCCTGTAGTTGAACAGCTCCTGACCACTGTCCAGGCTGCCTGTGTACGGCTTCATGAGCCATGGCATTAAGGGGTAGGCTGGGTCCCCAAGGATACATATAGGCATTTCAACATCCCCAACAGTTATTTTCTGGTCTGGGAAGAAAGTCCCTTCCTGCAGCTTTTGAAACAGACCAGAGTTCCTGAAGATGCGAGCATCATGCACCTTTCCCGGCCATCCCACGTTGATGTTGGTGAAACGTCCCTTGTGATCCACCAGAGCTTGCAGCACTATCGAAAAGTACCCCTTGCGGTTTATGTACTCGCCGTCTTGGTGCTCCGGTGCCAAGATAGGGATATGGGTTCCGTCTATAGCCCCACCACAGTTAGGGAATCCCATTGCAGCAAAGCCATCCACTATGACCTGCACATTTCCCAGGGTCACTACCCTTGATATCAGCAGATCTTTGATTGCGTGAGCTACTTGCATCACAGCAGCCCCCACAGTAGATTTGCCCACTCCAAATTGATTCCCAACTGACCGGTAGCTGTCTGGCGTTGCAAGCTTCCACAGGGCTATCGCCACTCACTTCTTAACTGTGAGGGCTGCTCTCATCCTGGTATTCATGCGCTTCAGGGCAGGGGAAAGCAAGTCACAAAGTTCCATGAAAGTGCCCTTACGCATGCGAAAGTTTCGCAGCCACTGGGAATCGTCCCAGACCTGCAACACTATGCGGTCCCACCAGTCTGTGCTTGTTTCCCGAGCCCAGAATCAGCGTTCCACAGCATGAACCTGCCCCATTAGCACCATGATGCATGCATTGGCAGGGCCCATGCTTTCAGAGAAATCTGTGTCCATGTCCTGATCACTCACGGGACCGCGCTGACGTCGCCTCCTCGCCCGGTATCGCGTTGCCATGTTCTGGTGCTGCATATACTGCTGGATAATGCGTGTGGTGGTTGATGTGCTCCTAATTGCCAAAATGAGCTCAGCGGCCTCCATGCTGTATGGCGTCCGCACAGAAAAAAGGCGCGGAACGATTGTCTGCCGTTGCTCTGACGGAGGGAGGGGCGACTGACGACACGGCTTACAGGGTTGGCTTCAGGGAGCTAAAATCAACAAAGGGTGTTCCTGTACATCAAGGAGTATTTCAGGCAGGACTGCACGGAGGGTTCCAATAAGAAATGGTGCACCAAAGTTATCGTTGTTATTGGAACAAGGAGGTTAGCCTGGCCTCTGATTGATACATGGCTAGATTAACCTCGCTGCGCCTTCTCTGTGACTGACTGCAGTGTGATCTAGACAGGGGAGGAGGAAAATGAGTACAAAACAAATCTGGTCTATTTCTTGTTCTGACCCACTCCATCTATCCTTTACATCTTTGGCTGGCAGCAGACAAAAAAGGCGCGAAATGATTGTCTGCCCTTGCTTTCACGGGGGGAGGGAGGGTGGGAACGGGGTCCTGACGATATGTACCCAGAACCACCCGCGACAATGTTTTAGCCCCATCAGGCATTGGGATATCAACCCAGAATTCCAATGGGCAGCGGAGACTGCGGGAACTGTGGGATAGCTACCCACAGTGCAACGCTCCGGAAGTCGACGCTTGCCTCGGTACTGTGGAAGCGCTCCGCCGAGTTAATGCACTTAATGCACTTAGAGCATTTTCTGTGGGGACACACACACTCGAATATATAAAACCGATTTCAAAAAAACCGACTTCTATAAATTCGACCTAATTTCGTAGTGTAGACATACCCAGAAAGAGTAAAAATTGAAGGAGTTCCTCACATTATACAACAGTGACATATCTGGCTTCTAGACTCTTATCCTCTCTTTTTCCAGTTAAAAAATGGTGACTGCAAGAAAAGACCTTGAGACCAGTATGTGGAAGAAGAGTTCAAATAGCATACTGTCTAAAATGGGCTAATTCCAAATAAGAACCATTTTAAATGTCAGTCATTTTTTTTGTTAGTCTGATAACAAAAATCATGTTGAATCACAAAGTGACACACAAATGTTCAAACTGATTTTAATTAAATTTGGCTTAAGTGGTTTTTCTCAGGCTAGAAACTGGCTACATAGTTATGTTGCAAAACTGGTCAACTGAAAATTGGAAAGCCATACCTTGCCACTGGCTACATTCCTGTTTAAAAAGATGCTGAAGGCTAATAATGTTGGCAATTATCTGAGAATTAATAAGCAATGCTTATTTTCAACTTGTGTGTAAATGAAGTTGGGTGGAAGGATGAGTTATAAAGAGAGCGTGAGTCTGCACTTTTTATTTCTTTGAAGTTAGTGGGAATAAAGAGTGCAGGATTTGACCAGTAGAGCTCTTGTCTCTTGCTGGGTGACTATTTATCTATAATCCAAGTATGAGACAATAGACAACAGATGGATACAGACAGACCAGTGAGTACAAGGAAACAAGACAATATTGGTCAGGATGATAGGCTCTGGTATCAGCATGTCAGCAGTCTAACAGTTGTCAAGTATTTTGTAGGCATTATAGCAAAGGCTATAAGGCGGATAATGAGGTAGCTTTGTAGATGTTTATGGGGAGCTCCTCCCAAGCGGGAGGGGAAGCATGGGAGAAAGCACAAAGGTGCTTGTTTGGACATACAGGCAGAGGGCTTATCCCAATTAAATAAGCCAAAACTTCATTATCACAGAGTTAAGATTGCCCAGTTATGTGTCATACCCCCCAGAGTCTGGAGAGAGGCTAAACCTGAATCTCTGACAATCAAGAAATGAAGAGTTAAGGTAACAAAAAGGTAAACTTCAGAAAACAAGGAAAAATACCACCCAGGCAATGCAACCATATTCTAAGCCCTAGGCTTGTGCAAATCCATTAGAAGGACCAGGTAATTTAAAAAAAAAAACTGATTGGGACGACTAACGCTAGCCATCACCACCAAACGGCACAACCAACGTCAAATCAATCTGCATTAGCATGTGGATTTGAGAACACTTAGAACAGTTGTGTTTAAAAAGTAACTGACTCTCTGCCTTAAGTATAGCAGAGCTGCCCCTCCCCTATAACAAGTCTCTATGAGCAGGTTTTGCTCAGTCCATGTTGCCTCCAGGGAGCAAATTACCTGAAAGTAGGCAGGGAGGAAACAGGTACATCTCCTCTCCCGCCCACCCTGAGCATGAATCAACCTACGGACCACAGCTGGCACACTTTGGGGAGCAATCTGCACCGTCCTAATGTGTAGTGAGCAACTTCTGGGCTCCTCCAGGGATGTGTGACCAGTCACCATCGCCCTACCTGGGGCCATATGAAAAGCACAGCACTTAGACCATGGTCATTACACTTTGTCCTCACACTCTTACAGAAACAATTCTGTATGGAGAACTGGCTGTGGAATTTCTGACCTGTGCACACAGACGCTCCACACAGGACAGAAGACTGTCTTTTTTAAAATGCCCAAGGTGTCTGTCACCCTGCTGAGTTGTTTCTCTATGCTAAGATGTAGTCTGTTGAAAAGAGAAAGCAATGAAACCTGATTTAAACAAATAACCACCGAGCCAGCCAAACCCACTTACAATAGTTGATATGCTCTCTAAATACAGGATAAGGGCAATTGTACCAAAACCTTGGGGATATGTTAAGACAGGTGAGTGCCTCCTGGAAGTGGCCATTAGCATTAGGTTCAGTGGCTATTGCACAACCACTATAGCCCCCCACTGCCATCTCCCCATTATTTTCAGCACCAAGTTGCTTGGTTTTGTCTATTTGTTGTTATGAACACATGTAAAATCATTTTGTTTGAAGTATACTGTTTCAGTGCAGAGGTGTGTTCTGTTTGTTTTTTTTGTTGAAAGACAGCTAGAAACCCTTTGAAATGGGATTTGTAGGGGCATGGCTAGAACACTATTGTAGTTTGAGCAGTGGGCATACTTACAATTAGGTTTTAGCTGGAGACATGCCAGGTAGCTTGACAGGCTTGTGGATGGAGTATGCACCTTGCTTTACTCTGTATCTTATCATTGCTTTCCTATCCACGCATACTGCATTTTGAATGAAATAGGAGTTTTGCCCTATTAATCATTGCAGGATCAGTTACATACGTTAGTGATCCTTCTCGGAAGTCTATTGATATTACGTACTTATATGGCCCCATCTCTATAGTATCACAGTACCTGACAATCTTTAAGGTATTTATCCTGAAAACACCCCTTTGAGTGCTATTATCCCAGTTTTACAGATGGGAAACTGAAGGACAGAGAGACTAAGTGATTTACCCAAGGTCACACAAGAAGTCTGTGATGGAACAGGGAACTGAATTCAGGTCTCTGGAACATCCCTCCGCTCTGTCATCCTTCCTCAAGTGTACCATGCGATATAATGATTGTATACTTCAGATTGGGAGTGGCGAGAAGTCAGACTGGCAAATTTCAAACTGTTAGCTGTACCCTGGCATAAGCACATCTTGGATGATAATTTATAATTTATGGCACAGAGAACTCACGTTAACAGCACTTGTTACACGCAAGAGTGAAAAGGCCAAAGTAATTATATGCTAGTTATATTCAAGGAAAATTGATTCATGTGAGTGAAATCCAGTGATTATTTGTACACATTTCTTTTGAAATCTACCATTTTAATTGTGAATTTTGATTGTAGGGAATAGTGTCTAGTGAAGTGATGTTTTTAGAAGCCTAATGGCAGAGAGAAAGCTATCATATTATTTTTGTGCCTTGAGTGTTTTTTCACCTTGATTTCGAATACCTGTTCTTCCTTTCTGTGGGAAGAACCCACGCAGAATATCCATTGTGAAAAATCAACATGCCGATTCAGTCTGTGGGCATTACAGTATGTTATAGTTAACCAAAGCCGGCTAAGCTAATATATTTTATGTAGGAGAATGAAAAAAACAAAAGAAAAACAGGATAAAAAGTGTTTGCTTAGTGGCATATTTTCTTTTCTCTAAATTCCAGCTTTTGAAATAATTTATTAAAATAATTGGTTTTACTTTATGATACTATTTTAGTACAGTCTGTATGTGAAAAATACAGATTACTGAAAGGTCAAAACAACAGGCTAAATTCTGATCAGTCCAACATCAAGGAAAATCTAGAATAAATCCACTGGGTAATAGCCTGCCCCATTGAAGTCAAAATCAAAACTCTCATTGACTTCAGTGGAGACAGGATTTCTCACATTAACTTCAAATCAATTGAGTTATTCTGGATTTTACACTGGTACAGTTGAAATTAGAATCTGTCCTAGAAAGTGCAATGTATTTGCATATAAAGTAGTCCACAGTACTGGAATATATATTTAATCTAGGTATACAGTACACAACAATTGCAATGTGTGTGTGCTTTAGAACAGTCGGTGAAACAACAGCAGTAGAGGAAGTAGTGTCTTGGTAAGTATCCCAGTGTATAAATAGCTGAGCCGAAAAAGTAGCAAAGGTTCTGTTGTGTGATCATGCAGTTGGGCCAATCAGGATACAAGTAGGAAGGCAGACACCTTTCTATATATATATTTATAGAAAGAGAGAGAGAGAGAATTATAGGGCCTTCCACAATGGGGCCCAAACTGATTCTGCCCTTTATGTGCTATGGTTATATAAACATTCTAGAAGTCTAATGGCAGAGAGAATGCTATCATAGTCATTATTATTCATCATCATATCATAATTATTAAAAATAGTGGTATTTTGTATAATGATATCATTTGAAGTTTGAACAGTCTTTTGGGTTAGAATATATTGTATCAATCTGAGCTATGTTAATTAAAGTCTGGAAATTATATCAATTACTTTAATGCCATTATTCACTTAAGATTGTGCCTTTAGGCACAGCCCTGAACAAAGAGTTTTGTGTAAACTACACCATCCCCAGGGATAGGCCAGCAGCCATTAAGCTTCAGAGGGCCCAGTTCCCTCTCATCTTCCCCCTTGCGAATGCCGGCAAACAATTATGACACTAGCATAGCTGTCCTGCACGAGCTTAGCTGACTGAGAGGCAAACTAGGGGGAGAATGGAAGGTCCACCACATTCTGCCCACCAATTCCAGCAGAGTGCAGTAGCTTACCCCAAACCATGTGCCTGGCAGTCCACACAAGAGGAGGGGGGATTTTTACTCCTGTGCACAGGGGAGTAGTCCATGTCACAATAAGCCCATAAACAACACATGATAATTTTCCCCAAACCTTGAAATTAGCTTTCAAAATTAACATTTTTTCCACTGAATTAATAGCTGAGGGTTAAAGCTGGTTCTGAGGAGTGGAGTCTGGTACTAATCCAAACTTTTCCTGAGTTCAGGCTGTGTATTTTGTGGGGCTGGATGTGGGTTTCTGATCTGGGCCTATCTAAGGTAGATGTCCTGTGGTCCCTCAGAGTTGAAGTGGAACTTGTATCCCCCCTCTTCCATAAAATCAGCCTTGGAGCCCTCAACTAGTGTGTGGTGTGTCAGCTCTGATCAACAACTCTCTGTGACAGTCTGTATCCCTATAAAAGTGTAGGACTGGAAGGAACCTTGGGAGGTCTTTTAGTCCAGTCCTCTGCAGTCAAGGCAGGACTAAGTATTGTCTAGGCCACCTCTGACAGATGTTTGTCTAACCTTCTCTTAAAAATCTCCAATTATGGAGATTCCACAACCTCCCTAGTGCTTAACTACCCTGTCAGTTAAGTTTTTCCTAATGTCCTAGCTAAACTTCCCATGCTGCAATTTAAGCCCATTGCTTCTTGTCCTATCCTCAGAGGTTATGGCTGAGACATGTTCTAACTTTAGAAAAGCAGGCACAAACCAGATCCTTAGAGACAAAAGGCAAACTGATGCCTCAGCCAGATGTCAACAAAGTAAAATGGGCTATCACCTGGTTAAGCAGACATTCTTGGGCAGGAAAAAGGGTGTGAGCGAGAAATTTACATCTTCGCAAAGGAACAGCTGGAGGTTCCTGTCCCAGCAGACTGGCTGTCTCCTGAACCCCAGCTGGAGATGATATTCAAAGAAGAGGAAAAGATATAAAAATGTGGAACAGATGCCCCAAATCATCTCTCCCGGCATCTCTACTGATGGCATTGACAACACTTGAAGTATAAAGGAATCATCATTAGACTAGGGAGAGATCCTATCTGAAAGGAGTTCAGACTGCTACAGCATGTGGTGAGAGATTCTCTGTTTTGTATTCACTTAGCTTGTTAGGTTAGGTGTTGTGTTTTCCCTTTTATTTCTTTGTAACCAATTCTGACTTTTGTGCCTCATTACATGTAACCACTTAAAATCTATCTTTCTGTAATTAATAAACTTCTTTTGTTGTTCGATCTAAACCAGTGTGTGTTTGGATTGAAGTATTTGGGAAACTTCATTTGCGATAATAAGATTTGTGCATATCATCTTCTGTTAATGAAAGGACGGACCTTATATGAGCTCCTATTGTCCAGGAGGGTGCAAGGCAGTACAAGATGCACATTTCTGGGGGAAAGTCTGGGACTGGGAGTTTGTTGGCATTACTCTGCAATATAGTTCATGTGTGGCTGGCTACAGCACACATACAATATAGCTGGGAGTGATTTGCATGCTGGAGGCATGGTGACCAGGAGTTGTTGCTCTCACAGCGAAGCAATGTAAAAGGCATCGCCGGGTTGGAGAACTGAGAGGACAGCAGGTTGGGATACTAGGAGGGCAGTGGGTATTTCATTAGTAGTTTGTGATGCAGAAAGCAGGAAGAGCTGTAGGAGAGGGGGGGAGGGATAGCTCAGTGGTTTGAGCATTGGCCTGCTAAACCCAGGGTTGTGAGTTCAATCCTTGAGGGGGCCATTTAGGGATCTGGGGCAAAAATTGGGGATTGGTCCTGCTTTGAGCAGGGGTTGGACTAGATGACCTCCTGAGGTCCCTTCCAACCTTGATATTCTATGATTCTATGAGAGAGATCTTTATTGAGAGTGCATAGAGGCCATTGTTCCTTACTGTGAAGCTTGTGTTTAACACCTCCCAGTTTGTATTCCTGAGCTCCTGGTGTAACACCTCATTGTGTTCTCCCCGAAACCTGACCCTCTTCTCCATTTCCACTCATCATCTGTAGCCTGCCTTAAAGGGACAACAAATGCGGTGACATGCTGCTTAAAAGCAGACACATAAATTCTTCCTGGTGGTGTTTCAGTCCTGATGGACGTATATGTAACAATCTGCTTCTTTAACCTACAAAATTGCACGTATTTAACTTCATATATTCAAGACCAAGGTTGGCTGTCAGGTTTCTAATGACCTCTTCAGTTGCCTGGCCAGGCTCATTTCTACAGCAAAGCAAAGGCATCTGGATCAGCTAATTCATAAATAATTTACCACGGTCATGGAAAGAAGAATTTACAAAATATTATTTTAATAATGTTACAGATATGAACTAAGTATCCATGCGTATAGTTGGCCTCTGTAAAATAATACCTGACTTGTGTGTCATCACGGTACTAAGGTCCAGATTCACAAAGATATTTAGGCTCCTAACTTCCATTGATTTCAGTGGAAGTTAGGAGCCTAAATACCTTTGTAGATCTGGGCCTAAATGCTTCGGGACATATTTTCAATTAAACTACTTTACTGTTTCTGAAATATTTGTGTGAACCGAGGCTGGATATTTACTATAGACGGTCCAGAAACTAACTTCTGTACCTGAATGTCCTCTCTACATTTAGGGGGGTTGGGATGTGGAACTCAGATTGAGATCTCAAACTTAGTCACATCTCTGTTGTCACCGAAGTCAATGGCAAAATTCTCAGTGGCTTCAGTAGTAGCAGAATTTGAAATTATTATCTGGAAACAATGTAGCTTTTGGACAAACCATTACTGGCCAGTAATCTGATCTTGAGAATTACCCTTTTTCTTCTGCTTATGCTCAGACCATTGTCATTTATCTCCCCACTCAGGCTTTTTCATTATACAGTTACTGTTTTGCATAATAAGCCTAGAATTATATTGTGCCATCACTTTGGGGGGACTTCTGCATAAAAATGGGTGGTATGATATGGCCTTTAGTTTCCACTGCCTTTCCTCCACATCTCTGGGCAACGTGAACACTGGTGGATAGCAAAGGCAGGTAAATCTACCCAAATACCTTGCCATCCTCAAGTTATAAAGTAGGTCTGTTGCTAGTATCTAGCATTTTATACTTTAATACCTTTAGCAACTATAAGGATTAGTACCAATAAGACAGGCTTCAGTAATCTTTGAAATCATATATCAAGTGTCTCCCCAGTGAATTTAACAGAAAGTTCTCTTGTTTTATTTGATCAGCTTCCTTCTTGGTTATATTTATCACTGTCAATTAAATTTATTATTCAATAATGAACAATGCAGGATAAAACAGAGCCAGCCTTTGCTTTAATGGATCATTAACTTGTCAAATTCCCCCTCTTCTGCCCCCTGATTTTTCCTTGTCTTGCCAGAATTCTCATTATCCTAGCTATTAATCCTATTATTAACTTTGGACAAGTATTTTTTTTTCATTAAAGAACATTTTAATATTAATGACCACCCAAATTAAAAGTACGGGAATGTAATGCAATATAGAACCTGTAGGACATGACTTTTATTTACAGTCGAAATGGATGATTCGGTGTTGTGAGTTAAAACTGTTGACAAAGCATAGGCAGTCAAAAGTTGATTCATGTCGTTTAAAGATTTTTCTCCTGATCTCATTAGTAAGTTTACACAGAGTTCATTCTCATAGAAAATTGCAAAAGTTTCTCCCTTTCCATAATGGAGTTTTAGGCTAATGTTGTTAAATCAAATATAAAAGCACTTCTTAGTGGCTATGTCCACTACCCTTTTTACACGGTAACCTTCAAAAGATCAGATTCTGATTTCGTTTATGCCAGTGTAAATCTAGAGTAACTCCATTGAAGCCAGTGGAGCTACTCTAAATTAACACTGGTGTTACTAGTAGTGCAATCTGGCCCAAGGCAGCTCTCTCCCCCCGGTCTCTATTATGAGTGATGAGACATGAAGGGCCACATTCTGCTGTCAGTCTGGAGAAACTGCACTAAAGCCTTTCAAGTTACTCCTGATTAGCACTGGTGTAACCCTGCCCCCCCCCAAAGTCCTTCAATAAACAGCCACAATTTGGAAAAAGTTACTACATCATAATATAGCCCACAAAACATGGTGATATCACAATAAGGCAGCTCTATTAACATTTATAAAAGATCAGATCTATGAGAACTGTAACGGGTCAGTTCCAGTTGATTTAGTTATTCTTACATTAAGAGTCCATAATGTCCATAAAGGACTTATGGAAAGATAACTAAGTCAATGTTCAAAATCACCATTTATTTACTATTTAAGTAGACACATTACCATCTGTGACTAATTGATGTCATGTAAAATCAGGAATAACTCCATTGCAATAAATGGAGTTAAACTGGTGTAAACCAAGATAAGTGAGAAGGGAATCAAACATAGTTTCTTAGAACTTTGATCTTAGAACTTTGATATAAGGTTACACCCCTTAATCTATGTATTAGCATTATGGCTCTTTATTTTTCAGACATATGCTAATACTAATAGGAATTTATAGCATAAATTGTAACAACTCCTATTCACACGTTAGTGCTGTGAACGATATTAGGAATAGCTAACATGAATGAATTACATATTTTGCTAATATACATTCAAAGCAGATGCCATAACATCTGTGTTACAGTATGAATTACTAAGAAGTGAGTTAATTTTGTGGATAAAATAGCGGATGGGTCTTTGAAAGGAGCTGTGCAAACCTTGAAGGTTTCAGGTTTCATGGAGTACATAAACCAAACTCTACAGGCACATGGGGGGTAGGGATAGCTCAGTGGTTTGAGCATTGGCCTGCTAAACCCAGGGTTGTGAGTTTAATCCTTGATGGGGCCATTTAGGGATCTGGGGCAAAAATTGGGGATTGGTCATACTTTGAGTAGGGGGTTGGACTAGATGATCTCCTGAGGTCCCTTCTAATCCTGATATTCTATGATTTGCAAAGGTGGCAGTGAACCAATACCTACATCTACTATAGATTCAAGTCTAACAAACTCCACCCTAACTTCTTCCCCCATAGCCAGCCCACAGTGAAGTGGGAACAAAGAAAACACTATTTTCCCACTGCCAGTTGATTTTCCCATAATCCTCAGTGTACAATTGCAAACTGGTGGTCAAGTAATTCATAAAGGTCAATGCTTCAACCTTGAGGCATCCCAGAATAACTCCTGGGTAGCGTGTCAGCCTAACTCTAATTTTTCTTCATTTCTGGGGATTTAACTCAGGCCATTGCCCATTATTTCAAAGCATATTCTGTAAACTAATAAAAGGATTTTATTGTAAAGGAAAATAACATTGTGTACTCAGTGCTACAGTCCCACTTTCAGATCGGTGGGTAGATTTCCAGACAGACAATTTCTGTTAAATGTAATAGGAGTCATGAGTCTAAAAACCTTATGTATCCTACAGAAAATGAAGAGCAATAAGAAGAATTATAAGAACAGTAAATCCCAGGTTGGGTTCTGATGGTGAGGTGTGCTCCCCACATTCACCCCACATTCACCCAGGTGGGCCAATTAACCTTTTAGGCTGCAAACTGGGGGAAAGCCCTAATTTGAGGAAAATTAACTTGTGCAGGAACCAGCAGGGCTTCTATAAAACCAGGTTGCTGGTAGCAGAAAAAGGCTGCAGGAAAGAGGGCTGCAGTCACTCTCGCTGGAACAAGGGAGAGAAAGAGATTAAGACCAGAAAAGGAGGGTTTGTCTAGCAGACCCAGGAGGCAGGGGTTTGGCTAGAAGGGTAAAGAAATTAAGCCTGGAATAGGCAAGGTAGGAAGTAGTCCAGGGGATTGGCAGGATGGTTCATGCTAGTACAGACCTTAGCTGCTGGAGACCAACTGGACTGGAACCCAGAGGAGGGGTTGGGCCTGTGTTTCCCAACCAGCCACTGAATGAGGGGCACAATCTGGGAAGCGAATTTGAAGGTTGTCTGTGTCTGTCTGTTCTGAAGCAGTGGCTCGGCCAGGGTAGTGGCATGACATGGAAGACTGTGATAGTACCCCAAGAGGAGGGTCCACCTAGTTATGAGTAGAGGTCCCTATGTCACGTCTCTAGAGTTTTATTTTTAAGCATTTCCTGAAGACTCCTTCTTGGAACAAATCTAGAAAATTAATTAAATAAGGGAAACATTCCAGCTGCGTATGTCTATATAGCTATCTATCGTTTACCAGCATCTATGAGGTCTGAGTTATAGATTCAGAATTACCATGCTATGAATCCAAAGTGACTTTTCTTGCCCTGGTGTCTAGAGAATCCCTGCATAATTCTAAGCCAGGTAGTAACACAGCATACTTCCTAGACAATAGTACTGCCGTCTTGTGACAGCCACACTCCTTGAATGTCAACAGTGTCAGTGCATGCAATGTTATGATGCCTGACCATCTGGCAGTTGACACAAGACATAGAGCAATATATCTTCTAATTGATTCTGGAGCTATCTGAATTACATTGAAAATTCGCTGTCATTTTTTACACCTTTGTTTTTTGCCAATAGTTATTTGATACATTAATTATAGCTATTTATAGATCCTTGCCTCAGAGGATTTGAAATGGGAAAGGATATTTGATGCTGCTCCTTAAAGAGTTAGATTTCGTCTATATAAGAGGGAATAGCTAAAGACCTTTCAGGGAAAGGTAAAATGAATTGTGATAATTTTGGTGTTTCACCTTATGAAGCTGAAAAGGGTATTGCTATATTCTCCTCTCTATATCGGCCCTCTTACCACCAGGGTGGAAATATGCTTTTAGCAATAGCAATAGTCCCTCTTGGTGGCAAGAGAAGGAAGACACTTTGCTATTATGTATTAAACCATTGGAACTGTGTTCTAATAATACATACAATCTATCCTGTAAATTACAGTCTTTTATTTATCCTAGTTCTGTCTATGATTCTATAAGTTATAGCTCCATTGTTTTGCATTCTATATTTTCAGGCAGTACCGTACTCCTATGGGGATTTTAGATGTTAGTTGGTCCGAAACCACATAGAAAAGATATAGGAGAGAAAAATAAATAAATGAGCCACCCTTTTCCAGTTGACTAAAGTGAGCTATAAAACACTAAAGTACAAAGGAGAATTAACATCTGCTCAAGTTTACTCATCATAAACACACCTGAATGAAAAGCACGTCTTGTTCTGTGGAGCAGAGCCAAATGAATGATACACCAAGATAGACTTTTCATGCAGTTATATGCAAGAGTTCCCTTCCTGCATTTCAATGGCTAAATTAGAGGTAACATGATAGTAAAATATGCAGGCAGCCTCGACACATCATATATTCTTTCATTCTGAAGCCTTTCCATAACTAAAAATGAAACATAATTGCTAACTCCCCATTCCTTCTCTAAAATGTCATCTAAATTGTTTCAGCTCAGGAGCAGTAATGAAAAGTTCATTTTCTTAGCAAAATGTACACATAGACACTTTCTTTGAAAAAAGAAAAGGAGGACTTGTGGCACCTTAGAGACTAACCAATTTATTTGAGCATGAGCTTTCGTGAGCTACAGCTCACTTCATCGGAAGCTCATGCTCAAATAAATTGGTTAGTCTCTAAGGTGCCACAAGTACTCCTTTTCTTTTTGCGAATACAGACTAACACAGCTGTTACTCTGAAACCTTTCTTTGAAAAGCTCCCCCCAGCATTTTAGGTGTCACCACATATGACATTTTAGCCAGGCTGTGCTAATGACTTTCTCTTTACCTTTGTCGTATTTTCAGTTTGCCACAACAAGAAAAGATCCCGAGCTAAATCTATAACTTTTATCATTTCTCTAAATCTTTTCCCTGCTGATTTGTATTTGGACAGCTCATCAATGCTGCCCTCTATAGCCAGCTAGATAGAAAAACAACCTAAATTAAAAAAACCGAGCGACAAATGGAAGAAAACTCAGTGTGGGGAGGGAAAGCACAAACTGAAATCATTAATATAAAAAAACCCTCTGAATGGAAAAGATGTAATTAATAAGCCAGAATAATAGTATTTTTAACTTGTATAGTGCCTTCTCCCTGAGGATAATGAAGTGCTTTCCAAATATTATTGAGAGAAAGTTTGTTTTAAGTTCACACCACCTCTTCTGATGTTGGAGAAACTGAGGCACAGAGAAGTTAAATGATTTGCTGTTTTGGAGCTTTCATCAGCCAGGGCTGTGAGTCCTATTCAGTCTGCCTCGATGTCACTCTGCCAGGCAGAAACTCATCCCCGTCTCAGCTGTCCTCCCAAACATCATACCTTAGCCAAGAATGCAATGTATGGGTTATATGGATGAACTCACAGGCTCCCCTCCTAAGGAAAGGAGGGGTTTGGTAGCTGCAGACACATTACACAATCCCTCCAGAGGAGGCCCATGAGGTTCCATGTTTGTCTGTACAACTGTTGGGTGTGGAAAGACTGAAAAACTCCTGTAGTGAGTCAAGTTCAGTATTGGGCCGTTAGTGTTAATTTCTGCTCTGCACATTGCCTGTGGAGAGGCAGGCATGCCCTTTTCGTCCTGACTTTTTTCCCCATCGATGCTACGGTGCAAAGATCATGTAGCATCGTCTTACAAGGCTGGGGCAAAGGAAAGAGAAACCTGCATATGAGATTCCAGCAGTAGAGGAGCATTTAATAAAAGGACTAAAGAGAGTCCAAATCAATTCCCTGCCACCAAAGTTTTGTGATTTTGGGACATGGACTCTCTGGCTTCCTTGCTTTCCCTTCATTGTTAGCCTAACTCAAGGGTAGGCAACCTATGGCACGCGTGCCAAAGGTGGCATACGAGCTGATTTTTCAGTAGCACTCACACTGCCCGGGTGCTGGCCACTGGTCCGGGGGACTCTGCATTTTAATTTAATTTTAAATGAAGCTTCTTAAACATTTTAAAAACCTTATTTACTTTACATACAACAATAGTTTAGTTATGTATTATAGACTTACAGAAAGAGACCTTCTAAAAACTTGAAAATGTATTACTGGCATGCGAAACCTTAAATTAGAGTGAATAAATGAAGACTTGGCACACCACTTCTGAAATGTTGCCAACCCCTGGCCTAACTTAACAGTGACATCTGACTGTTATGCATTTGGAATAGAGTTACTCCTTCTTTTGTGACTTGCAACTCACTCACAGCATTTCACAGTGATCTTAGTTTGTGTTGTAGTCAAGATTTTCTTAATCCTGGGACCACAGAGAAAAGTCTGGAGACACTCTAGAGCTCTTATATTATTTGACTCATGTTCCAGTAGTTGAGCCATGTCTTGGGGGTGAAATATTTAATTTTGCTTCTGCAAGCAGTTTCTCTTTTCATTAGTTACCCTTATCTGCACTGGTAAGAAAATACAGAGAGGTGCTTATTTCTTCTGGGCAGTAAATTAATTAGACAGTGAAACTGCCCTTTCTTGTTAGACTCATGTGATTTCTTGCCAGGTAATCACCTTTACTCATGTTGGACAATACCTTGGTCTGCAAATAGCTCTATTGATTTAATTGAGGTTTGCTTGCAGAGTAAAGTGTGAGAGTCTGGCTTTAACTAAATAAAATCATAATGGAGATTGGAAAGGAAATGCATGTAAAATTCCCTTTCTCATGCACAGAAGCAGAAAGGAATGGAGACCCTTGTCCTTCTGGCTGATGTTTTCTGTCCATATTTCTTTCAGTACAGGAGGTAGGCAACATACAAATATCTTAGTTGATAGAGTTTAATGCATAGGTTACTTAAGGTATATATATCTGCTAAATCCTAAAACTGTGCTTCCATGATAGACCTAACTTCGCCAAAGGAGGATGCCTCACAGCATCTGTTACATCCCTTCATGACACATGTGGTAATCAGTTGCAGCATTAAACCCCAGTTCACAGCAGGAGGCTGTGTGGGGGCACATTCTCTCAGCAGCGTCTATTAGAGGCATTGTGCAATTCTGCCTTCTCTGTTCAGCTTGTGTAGCCACCCAGGGATGGGTGGAAGTGAACCTATAGTTTTGAATAGTGCTACAGTAAGAAAACAAGAAGTCCACATTCTGGACTCAAGACCCAATAGAAGGACAACATGAGTAAAATCTACAGGATCAGACCCTGAGAAAAGCAAGAACCCACAGTAGAACTCTGTCCTTAGCTTTCTTGATTATGCCTTGCAGCATCTCAATAGCTAGGTAGATTAGAGCAAATTGAAAGCATACTGTTCGTGATTCATAAGAAGGAATATATACGAGATTCATCATCATGTTGGTAATGTCGCAGTCCATAGCATCTAAGGATCTACTCTAGTGTTACACAGGATGGGCAACAGGACCAAGCCCCGCACAACTCTATAGACGAAAATCATTTACGAGGAGCAACTACTCTACTCATCCTCTGAAATCATTCTGAGAAGAAAGAGCAAAGACACCAGAACTCTGTAGTTAATAGCCCTGGAGGTTGCTAATAGGTCCAATAATAGGCACATAGTAATTCAACCCCCATCCAAAGTCTAAGGGTATCAATTCCCAAAATGTGGTCCATGGAGCACTTGCTGGTGGTCTAGCGCAATTCATTTTCAACTGTTTCTACAGATGTCCAATTAAAGCATTAATGATGCCACAGGGATGTTATGTGATAATGAGAGGGAGAGGATTGGATCCATACAATTGTGAATAGCTGGGGAAGATGATCCAGAAGACCATCGTTTTGTAAAGATATGATCCACGCTATTAAAATTTGAGAGCCTCCCGCCTAGGAGTTTGCCCGCTAGTATGACAAGTGCCTTGCCATAGCCAGGTTTGAGTATATCGATGGAGGCAAGGCTGGTGTTAGCTTGTCTTGGTTTGGAAGATTCACAGAATTTATTCACATTTTGCATTTCACTTGGCTTGGATGATTGACGACACTTTCATTTTGCTTGCAAGTCAGTTTCACTTCCGGATTTTTACGCATTGTTGTGGGGTTACCATGATCCAATTACCTCATTACCCTTCTTCAGATCCCCCCTTAAAACTCTCCTTTGCTGTGATGCCTACAAAGACATGACAATGTTTAGGCCATGGTTACACTGATACACTATCCTGTTGATCAATACTGAACAATATTGTCTCAGTGTTTACTTGTACAGCTTCGTCTGTCTGTATCCTTCCATTGTCTCATCTTTTGCTTGTCTTGTAAGTTCTTTGGTGCCGTAACCGTATTTTGTTCTGCGTGTGTACAGTGCTGAGCACAGTGGGTTCCTGGTCCATGGTTGGGGATTCTAGGCACTATGATAATACAAATAATAAATCAGAAATGTTTAAGTCTGAGTTTTTCTCCACTTTGCTTTCCACTGAAACCATTGCAACTTCCATTTTGTAAACCCTTTAATTCCTTCCCCCAACCTACATTTTGGGTCTCAGCTAAGTTGAATGGCATCCTTTAAAAAAGAAAGTGGTATTACATGATGTGTGGCATGTTAGTGTAACTTTGAATTTCCTGGCTTTTGATGGTTTCATATATATCCTCATTATTTCCGTGTTAGGAAATTTTTTCTTTTTTCTTTTTCTTTTTCTGACTACTATTTAGAAACAGATCCATCTCATATTTGTATGCCTACTGTTTGATTCACTGATCTTTAACTCTACATACTGAATTTATACAGCAGTCATTTTTCTTCCTGTCTGTCTCTCACTCCTCCCGACCTCATATTTTACATTTTGACTTACCATCATAACAATGCGATGTTGCTGTAAAACTCACACTGGCACATGATCATACAAGATCATTGGAAGAGACCTCAGGAAGTCATCTAGTCCAACCCTCTGCTCAAAGCAGGACCAACCCCAACTAAATCATCCCAGCCAGGGCTTTGTCAAGCAGGGCCTTAAAAACCTCTAAGGATTCAGCAGTGGGAGCTGTACCTTTCCAGTGATGTGATTTAGGGAGGCAGGCAGTCATTTTGCTGGCCAAAGAAGCACTGTGTAAATGAGGGGAAGCAGAATGGAGACAGGAAACAGTAACTCAGACATGATGCTGAGTGCCAGGCTGATTGGGAGTGCTGAATTATTGTGATGGTGGCTGAAGGAATTAAATAACTGAGGGGTACTCACATCAAATTGGTAAAAATGTAATTTTAAAACCATATTAAAATATTTTAAAGGTTTTTAAAAATTATAAATTACAGTTTCACAGGTGTAGCAGTGCAGTGCACAATAGGATTGCACAAGTGTAACTTAGAGCATAATTTGGCCCATCATGTAGTGAGGGGTGGGGTGGGAAGCTGACACATGTAGGCAATTGCCAATATTGGAAAAATAGCAATCCCACAACTATGTGGTGATCCTGGACCATCATCTGGTCTCCAGAATTCCTTGTGATTCAGCATTGAGCTATAGATTAACCCATAGCCTGAGTTTATGAATGATGGGTATTATTTATACCGTTGTAACACTAGTTGACAGAAGTCATATAGAGTACCAGTAGGAACACTAAGCCTTTCCACTGTACATAACCAAGGCAGCAGAAAAGTCATGCAGACAGACTCAGAATTTCCTGCATGCCATGATGCAGTTTTCTCCATAGCAAAGCAGAGATGAGTTTTAGGGGAATCACTGGGAAAGGGACCCATGGGATCATGAGTGACCACTTGAATCCATTGTTCATCTCTTCCCTCCTCCCACGGAATGGAAGTACTATGCCAGCTACTGCTATCATAAGCCTGCATTAGTGGCAGTGGAACTGGTAATCTGGGTACTGGGTGGTACTGAGAAACCGGTGTAAAGCCTATATATTCAGGAGTTGTGCAGAGGTCAAGGATTTAGACTGGCAGTTAAAGGTTTAACTACCATAGTTAGAAGGAAAACTTGAAAATATTACACCAGGAACTCATTCGACCTCATAAACTAATGTCCATTAAAGAGGCATTGTTTACAAAGAACTATGTGAAAAAATCAGAGAAAGAGAAATGACAGGAACTAGAGAAAGGCCACCAGATGTGTATATGCAGCCTCCTATTGACCCCTTGAATTGCATAATCCATGTTATTGGGTCCAAGAGGTAGAAGTTTTGAAGCTCTTCAAAACATCTCTGCAAAAATGAAGCTGACAAGTACTCACTGTGTATATCTTTGGAGTAAAGGCTTTGTCAGTGTGTATTTAACATGCTGCCTTTTGAAAATGTGGTTCTTCTACTTGGATAGTGAATCGCTCAGTTAATGCTAATCAGGAACCTATAAAACAAAACAGTTCTAGAAGTCACACTTATAACAAATGAATCAAATAATTTATATGGAGCATTAGACTCCCTCTTACTGGATCCCACAAGAGAAAATTGGCCATGATAATTCAATAGCCATGTTAAGTCTGAAAATCAGTGCCAAGAACTCAGACTTTGATTGGAATTAAAGCAATGAATTGCTTCCAGAATGTGTCCTATTTTCTGATATTGGAGGGGTAAATTTTCCAAGCCATTCCTGCAAAGTCATCTGACCTTATTGTGAATGGTTTTTTTTTCTTTTTGTATTGGTTTGAAACGGTGTCCCTTGAACCAAAATTATAGAAAACTTGTTTTATAGAGATGCATTTTCAGAATCTGTCTCAAATTTGCAGGGCCTGCACTGATTTCTGTTTTGCACCTGCAATCTTCAAAGTGTATATCAGAAGGGAAAAAACCATTAATGGGTGGATATTAGGCCTTTTCCTGGCATTACACAATCTGACATTCTTGTGATCTTCTTATATCTAAACCATGTGCTACTGAATGAACCTAACATCCAGTGGCTCGTCATTGTTTACCATGTTTTTGAAAGTGGTATTATGATGATTTTTTTAATCTTAAAAGGCTGTGAATGTTCAATTTTAAACTAGGATTTAGTTTTCATCAGTGTAATTTTTTCTGAACACTAACAACAGATGGTAGCAATATATCCACGTTCAAGACCACATTTTATATGTGACTGAACTCAGAGTAATTGCCACATCATTTGGTAAATTGGTATTACAAATAAGTCTCAGGGGCGGTAATATGATGCCTCATGTATGTCATCACTATTGAAATATCCATGGCAGAGTTAGGAACCAGAGAACTTAAAGCTCTTAATTATATGAGCTGTAGCTATGTAAAGCACCTATATGTTGGATTTGCTAATTCTTAGGAGCCCAGTGTAAACATCTACTACCACTCTAATATTATATTTACACATTCGTGTCATGCTTGTGGATGTAGGAAAAGGAGCCTTACTGACAAGCTTCAATATTAAATGTCTAAAGAATAAAGTATTAATTATTATTTATTAATTAGCATGCATAGATGTAGCAGGAGATGGAAGTGTTTGGCAAAAGAGCCGTAGAAAGCCAAACCATTTTGCTGCGTGACTGTGAGTTTGATTGCTACAAACATTTTGTTCCATGGTAGTTATTATCTGTCTTGCGGCCTCTGCCCATGCCACTTTAGACAGGAAGCAATATGCCTGGACAGCGTTTTCAGTTTCATTAACTAGCACGACATAACAAATATTTATATTTGCCACAAACATTATTCCAGCTTTGTTTTAACATACATACTTGTGTTTGGGCTGATAAATGGCCAGGAACATTTTGTCAGCACAGTAAAGAGTAAAAGAACAGGACAGTGGAAGCAGGCTGATGCTACTCTCCAAACTGTAATAAGACCTTTGGGAGAAAAGTAGTGGTAATTGTAATAAGACTCCAGATAGACTTAAAAATTATTAGAACAAATGAGAATTGACTCCAACTTCCTTCTTTCTTTAAACTGTCAACACTCTCTATGCTTTTTGGCTCTAAAATACCTGTCTTCAGCTCAGCTAAGTTTCATCTTTTTTTTTTACTTCCTCACAAAGTTTTAAAAAGCTTAAAATGCTTCTTTCAGTGTCACTTTGTATGTGTTATCAAATCCAGCTAAAATGTATGCACTAATGAATTTGTCAGATTATTTATACAGCAGAGAGGAGGTGAAAAGTTCAAACAATAATCTGAGCATCTCTAAATATGGAAGTATTTGCCCATCCCAACAGCTAATACCTAGCTAACTCCCATTACAGAAAACGCTCAGACTACTAACATTAGAAATGAATCCTTTGTTTTAGGTAGTGGATGCTGTTTTGAACAGCATAGGGGGAAATAGTTCGCCTACATCATTGTATGGTGTTGCTTCCTGCAAAATATGGTAGGTGATTGTTTGCAAGAGAAACATTGTATTTTCTGTGAAATAAGAGATTTTCGTCTTGCACAATTATGTGAAATTGTGCAGTTTGTTCCAAGTTACAGACCAGGGTATGATTAAAACTGGTCTAATAGAGAAAATGATAGACTAGTGATATGTTCATGAATAAACCACTAAGATTCAATTTGTTGCTATTTTGGGAGTTGTGCTATTTGTTGTTCAAGACTCACCATTTTAAACGGAGCTGGGACATAGGATCTCTCCCCTTCATGGAATGATGATGGAGAGCAAGTCAAATGCATCAGTTGCTTTAGATGATACTCTACAAAGTATAGCCAGGAAAGCCAAAGGGTGATGTAGGAGAATAGGGAATTGAAAAGTCATTTTCAGGAGAGCACTTCCTTTGTTTATGTGCTTGCTGTGCCCTATATTACTGAGACCTTCTTAAATGAAAGCACTGAGACACGATAGTGACCAATATTCTAATGAATTATCTCTGAAAGTGACATTTAACATGCAGTACACTAAAAAAGGAAAGACATCACAAAGGTGGCGGAAGGGATATATAGTTGGGAGTACTGCAATGACATTAAGAAAAGCTGAATTTCTCAGGGACAACTTCCTAATAGTGATAGGTGGTAGACAGGGGCACAATCTTCCAAGGGAAACGGTGGATGGCCGCAATGCTTATAATGGAGAATAAACTGAGAGTGAGTGTCCTATCCTGACATCAAGGTGATCTAGAGGATTATAAATCTCTCCCCTTTCTAATGTGGTGGTTCTGAATCTGGGAGTCAGATTGTGATGCCTAGTACCCATCCAAATGAAAATCACTCTGGAGCTTACCTAAGCTATATATATTATTACTACTTCTCTCTTCTCAATATGATTGATCTGTGCAAATGTGGTCTCTCTCTATGTTGTAACCATAGAGGATGGGAATACTCACAGAATTATTGGAATGTACCTTGTTTTTACTAGAGCTGCTCGGACCTACCTGAAGGCTGATGGAAAGGCCCCAGTGGGATTGTTTGGAGAAGCTTGCAAACTCCCTGCCATTTGTCTGTCAAACACAAGCAGAGAAAGAAGCCAGGAGCTGTCAATATTTATATATTTTGACTTGGAGATGCAATTTTTTGTTTTTTTTATGAGAGGAGGCCAGTCTGGGAGAGGGGAAAATTTGTTGAGCTTTGGACAAAAATAGCACATTGATCTATGTATTCTTTTTCCTCTCTCAAAATTTCCTCCATTGACTTTGGTTCTACTCTCATTGGACTACCAGGCTCTGAGAGCTTCTATAAAAATAAAACATAAGTGAGCGTGCGTGCCAGGTGGGATATTTTTTCCCAAGCGCTCACAGGTCTAATTTTCACCACATGTTAACAAGTGTTTGCAGTTTTAAAGATGTGTTGAGTAATTGCACATGCAAGATATCTTCTCTTTAATGGTCCCAGTGTGTTCAAAGGCCTTTTATGACAACACCCCTGTTGACAATGGAATTGCGGTCTTGAGTTTATGCTTAAGTGGGTACTGGTTTCTGTTGAAATACAATTGGTAGCACTTGCATATTCTTGTTTCCTTACTTTAGCTACTGAAAGACACTGTTTTAATCTTTTTCTCTTGAGTGGGATCAAGTATGGGCCATTACAATTCCTGTTTCCAAAGGACAATAGTAAGCTACTTGCAAATACAATTACTGGGGTTACCAGTCTGGTTCTTTTGCACATAATGAATGCTAGAGCCTGTCAGGAATTTTTTGATTTTTTTTTATTAAAAAAAATGTCCATTTGTCCAAACTGACATGTTCATGGAATAGGGTTAGGCTTAAGGACTTTCCTGACAAAAAATGTTGAGAAAAAAGTTTTGAAATTGTCAGTGTTTTATTCTGACATTTTCAAAATTAAAAATTCCAGTTTTCCAGTTCAAAACAACCTTTCCTTTAAAAATGTTAATAATTAAACTGAAAAAAGGGTTCTAAAGAAAAAAAAGTCAAAATTGAAACAAAACATTTCCAAATTATCTAAATGAAACAAATGATTGACCTGAAACAAACAAACGAAAATTCAGTGTTTCAGTTTGCGAATATCTTCCAGATTTTGACATTTCATCCTGATTAGAGATAAGAAAAAATTTCAAACTCTCAAATATTTTTTTTGATGGGAAACCACTTCCTAATCATTACAAAACTAGCAGACCACACCAATAGCCTTCATTATTGTAGTTTCAGATGGTGCATTGTGCTTTGCCAACATGTAAAGACCATGGTCCAAAAGACTTTTGCAATCTAAATTAGACAGTTGTGATACATAGTGTCAGAAAACGGTTCAACTATGAGACAGGAGAGACAACGGGCCAGCTGGGTCAGAGGGGTGACCAGTGCAGCTGAGAAGCAGGGAGGCCACAGGTCCTGGTGCAGATCAGTTGGTCAATAGCAGCCAAACTTAGGATAGCTAAAGTGTAATATGCCTTGGGTACACACCCTTCTCTTTCCATAACTAAACCCTCCCTGCATCAGTGACCAGGAGGGGGATGCCTTAGGAGCTATTATACCATCCAAGGATTCTCTGTCCACCTGGAAAGCTTCCACTGGAGGGCTAAGTTGGTTTTAGGGTGCTTTCTGCAAATCCTAAGTACATGGCAGGGCCTGGCACTACATCTGAAGAAGATCAAAGTTAGAACAAAAGGAATCGGTTTGGAGGGAGGGGAAAGTGATTGGTATAGGTGATCTTTGGGGGTCATCTAAATAACAAGGGATGGTTTGAAAGAAGATTTGAGGGCAAGAGTGGGACATGTGGAACAAAGACAACTATTGGGAGAGAACATTGTGGTGTCTGTTGTATGTTTTTAGATACAGAAGAACACTTTTCTAGCACTGGGAGCTTGGTAGCATATTTGACTTTGGGCAAAAATGATGCTGAAGCACACACCAGTGGTTGGGGTAAAAAGTAGGAACTCCTGTCTTTGATTAACATTTAAAATGTAGTTTTAAAGCAATGTATTATGAAAGCTCATTGTGAGCAAAACTGTGTTTGTAACCATTTCCATGTTTTTTCCTTGGTCTCAATGTGCTATATAGTCTAGTGCTTTATTTGAAATAACATACATAAATAGCCTGGTAAGTATTGTGTAATAAAAAGATTCTAGGAGCTAGAATTAAAAGACATGTATTCGTAGCAATTCTGGGAAAGTGGCTGACCATTAGCTGCTCCACGGTGTTATCTGTGGGTAGGAGCACACAGCCACCCATCTCTCCCTGCTCTGCTTGGAGGAATATAAAAAATGTCTGCTACAAAGAAATGGTTATTACATTCAAAAAGCAAGCTGCCACACTCACTTATTATTTGTAGTGTCATAGCATTCAAAGGCTTCAGTCAATACAGGGGCCCTCTTGTGCTGGGTACTGTACACAAGGAAGACAGTTCCTGCCCCCAAAGAGTTTGTGACTCATGTTACCATAGTTTGATTCTTTTTCCACCTCTAGTGGCTAGGCCACCTATAGAGGCTTATGCCTTTGAGCAGAGGTAGCTGTCTCTTAGCTCAAAAAATAGATGCTCATGGATTAGATCCACTGGGATCAGGTTCAAATTGCATAGATAACCCCTCCAGATGCATTGCTACGCTTACAATCTAATTTAAGATTCGAAACAACAAGTGATCTTGACAAACAAGAGGTGGAAAGAGACAGGAAGTGTGAAGGTCAGTTCTTTTAGAGTATGAACACCCTCAGAAAGAACTTGGTTCAAGAGAGTTATGGTAGGCTCAGTAACTTATAAGTTGTGGGGGTTACTTTCCTCTATAGATGCAAAGCAGAGCTGATCAGAACAGATTCAGTTCCCTCAGCAGCAGCTTATTACCAAAGGAATTAAGAGGTCACCATGGGCAGGTGCACAAAGTGTACTATCCGCTATCACAGTAAGACCCAAGGGGAGAGATACCTGCATGGGTCAAGAGTAGTTGGGGGTAGTGCTCTTTCCTCACACAATAATTTTTTCGAATAATTCTATGTCTATTTAGATACCTTAAGCCAAAACTTAATAAACTATGGCCAGTGGATCATTGGTGGCCCAAAGAATACCTGCTGGGGATCCACAGAGAGCTGCCTTACGGTCCTCCCTATCTACAGCTGCTACCTCCTATTAAAAGACAGTTTATAATACATTAAATGCTTTCTTAATGTTACTCCTCAACATAAACGATTGATACAGTTGCCACTAGGCTAATGGCAAGGGAGGTGGTATGTCTGATTGAGACTGTGAGAGGAGATGTGTTGTCCATGGGACAACCTCTGTAGTAAAATGACATCCACACTATGAAAAGGTTGGAACTCCTGGTTTATGCAGGTCATGCTTACTGCAGCTTACCAAAAAGCTCATATCTATGCTCCATTAGCCAGAAAAAAATTCCAGCTGATTAAATCATAGGGAAATCTGGTCTGGCCAATTTAAAATAAAATAAAATAAAACAAAACACTGTGAAAAGAGTCTGTTTTCCTTTAAACCACTTTAAACATAACTGGGTCATGTTGTGTAACCCACTAGCTGTTGGGGGGAGGAGAGGAGCAATTTCTCAGAGCCTTTTTGGAAATCATGCAGCAAAGTTGCTTTGGTACAGACAGCCTTGGGACAGTTTGTACTTCTTTATGATGGTTCCGTAAATAAAAGCCTGAGAGTATAAAACACGTGGGTTAGGCAGCTTGGCGGCAACATCAAACTAGTGCCCTGGTTTATGTCTCACATTCTTGGAATGAGTGGCCTTTAGGCCTCTCCCTGCCTTGCAGATCTCCAATAATTGCTTTCTTTTTGAACTGGTTAGGCATTCAATTGCATTCGAGGATATGGAGATTGTCATTCAGAGGGAAGCATCTTAGCCAGTCACTCCTTATTTTACCATTTCTAGATCTCCATATGTTCTTCTGAGCAATGTTCATATACATTTAACCACATACAGTCTATTCAGACCCTCCTTAAACCCTTAAAATCCAGAGGTGAAACCAGGGTTAGCCACAGTAAAACCTGGCTACAGAGCTCAACAGTGCAACCTCTGGTTGCCCTCAGCTTTCATACACAGTGCCTATATGAGCTGGAAGTTCTAGCATAACTTGCTTTGTCTTTATCTGAGCAACAGGGCTGCTTGAATGTAGCTGGAGCATTACATGCTGGCACTTGGGGTCCCCGCAGGCTGCACGTCATTATGAAAAATAAAGGCGATTGTAATCTTTTGCATTTTGTGCAAATTTGCTTCAGCCCTCCAGCTCCTGTCCAGGTTGACATTGTGGCCTTTGATTGGGAAAAATGGGATCATCTCTTCCCCAAACTCTCTTTACCTTGCGTAACCTTAGAGCAAAGTGTTCACATTCGGGTTCTAAAATTAAACACTGTACTGTAAGCACGCATAGAGTCTGATTTCCAAAAGTGCTAAACATCTAGAATTTCCATTGGTTTCCATGGCAGCTGTGGGTCTCACAACCTCTGAAAATCAAGCTGCTTTTATATAGGTGTCTAAATGGATTTAGATGGCTAACTTTAGTCACCCAATTTTGAATATTTTGGCCTTAGATTTTAATGAAGACGTGGCATATTCTGTGTACTTGAGCCTTTTTTCCCTTGGTGGTTGCCTTGTGCCTCAGGCAGTGTCTGTCATTCATTACTTAACCCCTCTTCCAGTAAAAATGTAGATGACACAAAGGGTATGTCTACACTACGAAATTAGGTCAATTTTATAGAAATAGATTTTTAGAAATCGATTTTATACATATGATTGTGTATGTCCACACCAAGCTCATTAAGTCGGCGGAGAGCGTCCTCACTACCGTGGGTAGCATCGACTTATGGAGCGGTGCACTGTGGGTAGCTATCCTGCAGTTCCCACAGTCTCTGCCGCCCATTGGAATTCTGGGTTAAGCTCCCAATACCTGATGGGGCAAAAAACATTGTCGCAGGTGGTTTTGGGTACATGTCATCAGTTGCCCCTTCCTCCGTGAAAGCAACGGCAAACAATCGTTTCAAGCCTTTTTTCCGTGCAGATGCCATACCACGGCAAGCATGGAGCCCGCTCAGCTCAGCCCACTGTCACTGTTGCTGTTGTGTCCTGGGTGCTGCTGTCAGCAGACGGTGCAGGACGACTGCTAACCATCATCTTCCACTGCTTCCGCTGCAACTCTGTTCTCCTGCTCTTGTAAATGAGCTCAGTTTCAAGAGCAAATTTCTCCATGTTGTCATCAAAGTTAGCCAGCCATCGCTTACACTGCAACTCTGCTCTCCTGGTGCCATGAATCCACCTCGCAGGTCCTATAATCATTCTGTATAAATATCTATTCTCGTGGCACCCGTCATCATCCACCGCTTCCGTGGCAACTCTGCTCTCCTGCAGACACCATGCCATAGCAAGCATGGAGCCCGCTCAGCTCGCTGCTGCTGTTGTGAGCATTGTAAACACCTCGCACATTATCCTGAAGTATATGCAGAACCGGGCTAAGAGATGCCAGCATGAGGACGATTTTGATGAGGACATGGACACAGACATTCCTGAAAGCACGGTGTGGCAAAATACCTTGTTCGCCTCAGTAGGCTCGTCCTTTTTAGCCTTGGAGGCTCAAGTTTGGGGCAAAGCAAATCCTTATAGGTGGCAGAGGGTCCTGCTACGCCTCTCCTCAGTCAGTCCCTTGTGCTTGTTTTCCTTCCCTTCTGAGGAGCGAGTGCAGCCTCCCTACTGGGAAGGTCTGGTGTCTTGCTGCAAACAGCCTACTGGCAACTTCCCTGCTCCTCTCACTCCCTCATTCTCCCCCTCCTACCACCCAGGGGAGGGTTTAAAAAGGTCCCAAGTAGTTGGAGTCAGCTGAACCTAATTGGTTCCCTAGTAACCCCTTTTCCAGCTAAACCTTATTGCCCTGTGGTTCTCTCTCCTCAGTGGATAGGGAGGGGCCTTTTAATCCCCTGGGACTAATTACTACCCCCCCCTTTTGTAGAAGTTTGTCCTGGGTTTACCACAACAGGTTGTGGCAATTGGGACATATGGTGGCAGTGGGGCTGGTTGATACAGTGGAACACCGATTCTGGGCCCGGCAAACAAGCACAGACTGGTGGGACCGCATAGTGTTGCAGGTATGGGATGATTCACAGTGGCTGTGAAACTTTTGCATGGGTAAGGCCACTTTCCTGGAACTCTATGAGTTGCTTCCCCCCCCCCCCCCCTGAAGTGCAGGAATACCAAGATGAGAGCTGCCCTGACAGTTGAGAAGCGAGTGGCGATAGCCCTGTGGAAGCTTGCTATGCCTGACTGCAGTCAGGAATCAATTTGGAGTATGCAAATCTACTGTGGGGGCTGCTGTGATCCAAGTAGCCACTGCAATCATTGACGTTCTGTTGTCAAGGGTAGTGATGCTGGGAAATGTGCAGGTCACAGTGGATGGTTTTGCTGCAATGGGTTTCCCTAACTGTGGTGGGGCAACAGACGAAATGCATATCTCTATCTTGGCACCGGACCACCTTGCCAACCAGTACGTAAACTGCAAGGGGTATTTCTCAATGGTGCTGCAAGCACTTGTGGATCACAAGGGACATTTCACCGACATCAACATGGGATGGCTGGGAAAGATACATGACACTTGCATCTTTAGGAACTCCAGGCTGTTCGAGCAGCTGCAAGAAGGGACTTACTCCCCAGACCAGAAAATTACCATTGGGGATGGTGAAATGCCAATAGTTATCCTTGGGGAACCTGCCTATCCCTTGCTCCCATGGCTCATGAAGCTGTACACAGGCAGCCTAGACAATAGTAAGGAGCAGTTCAACTACAGGCTAAGCAAGAGCAGAATGGTGATAGAATGTGCCTTTGGACGTTTAAAAGCTCGCTGACACTGTTTGCTGACTAGGTCAGACCTCAGCACAACCAACATTCTCATTGTTACTGCTGCTTGCTGTGTGCACCATAATATCTGTGAGAGTAAGGGGGAGACGTTTATGGCAGGGTGGGAGGTTGAGGCAAACCGTCTGGCGTCCGATTTTGAGCAGCCAGACACCAGGGTGATTAGAAGAGCACAGCAAGGCATGCTGCGCATCAGAGAGGCTTTGAAACCCAGTTTCATGACTGGCCAGGATCCGGTGTGACAATTGTGTGTATTTCTCTTTGATGCAAACCTGCCCCCTTTGTTGATTTTAATTCCCTGTAAGCCAACCACCCTCCCCCCTTCAAAATAAAGTAACTATTGTTTTGAAACCATGAATTCTTTCTTTATTAATATTTTTAAAAAGGGAGATAACTGACAAGGTAGCCTGGGTGGGGTGGGGTGGGGTGGGGGAGGAGGGAAGGACAAGGCCACATTGCTTATT
Organism: Lepidochelys olivacea; assembly: GCF_965140295.1. Lineage (NCBI taxonomy): Eukaryota > Metazoa > Chordata > Testudines > Cheloniidae > Lepidochelys > Lepidochelys olivacea. The sequence goes on from NC_140417.1 coordinate 108,010,274, forward strand.
GTAGGCACACTACAAATCAAACTGTTTGAATGACAGTCTTCTGTTGCTTGGGCCATCCTCTGGAGTGGAGTGGCTGGGTGCCCGGAGCCTTCCCTTCCCTCCCCCCGCATTCTTGGGCATCTGGGTGAGAAGGATATGGAACTTGGGAAGGAGGTCAGGCAGTTGTACAATGTATGCAGCGGGGGTCTGTGCTCTTGTTGGCTTTCCTGCAGCTGCACCAGATGCTTCATCCATCCATTTGCTCCCCCATTAGCCTTAGCTTAGTCTCCTCCCTCTGCTCTTCACTCTCCTGCCTCTGCTCTTCGCGCTCATTTAATGCTTTTCTAGCCTCTAACACTGAATGCCTCCTATCAGTGTGGGAGGACTGCATGAACTCAGAAAACATGTCGTCATGAGTGTGTTTTTTCCGCCTTCTAATCTGCAATAACCTCAGGGATGGAGATGATGGGGGAGCCTAGAAACATTTGCACCTGTGGGGAGATAAAAAGGGAGAGTGTTACAGGTATGGGATGATTCACAGTGGCTGCAAAACTTCCGCAAGGGTAAGGCCACTTTCCTGGAACTCTGTGAGAGTAAAATTTATGATGATACATTTCTGAGAACAAAAGGCAGACTCTTTCACAGTGAATCAAGCAATTCACAGCAAACAGCACATGTGCTTTAGGTACAAGGTCACATTTTGCATTTTATATTGAGCGCCTGCTGGTATGGTGACACATCACACATGGCTGGGCAACAGAATTCAGTTTCCATGCAGCCATGGTAAGGCAAACGGTACACTGGGTTGGCTTCTTATGCATAACATGTGGGAATGGTTTCAAACTGCAGCACCATCCTTTCCCATAGCAAGGTTGGGTTTCACATTTAAAAGGAGGGGCTGCGGTTTTCGGGTGGATGTTCAGCAGATACCTCCCCCCACCCTATTGCATGGCTATTCTCCAGAATGATCCCTTTTAGCCAAGCCCAAACAGCCGAGCATGAATGGGGTCCTTTTACTGTTCATTTGCAAAAATTCCCCCATTTCAACCAGGTGACCATGAATGATATCACTCTCCTGAGGCTAACACAGAAAGATATAGACTGAATGTTGCTTGAATGTGACCAAAACCCAGGACCATTTGCTGCCATGCTTTGTGCTGCAAAGATTCCAGAATACTTTCAGAGTATTTCCAGGAGAGCTTCCTGGAGATGTCCCTGGACGATTCCCACTCCATCCCCAGACATGTGAACAGACTTTTCCAGCAGCTGTACTGGCCGTGAATGCATCCCAATTCTTCAGGGCAAATCAAACATTAAACACTATTGCTTTTAAACCCTGTACTGTAGTTACAAATGTGCCCTCACCAGAGCAGTAGTGTAGCTCGAGGGGGAGCTCCCCCGCCAAGCAGAAGTGGGGCCTTTTTAATTCTTTGGTGCCTTTTAAATTTTTCCTCACCCGGCAGCGCTCCGGGTCTTGGGCGGCGGGTCAGGCAGCGCTCCGAGTCTTCAGCAGCACTTCGGCGTTGGGTCCTTCACTCGCTCCGGTCTTCGGCAGCATTGCGGTTGTGTGTGGGGGGGTCCTTCAGTGCTGCCGAAGTCCGGAGCGAGTGAAGGATCCGACGCCGAAGTGCTGCTGAAGACCGGAGCTCCGCCAGATGAGTACTAGCGGGTGGCGCCTTTTTTTATCTCCGCTCCTCCTGTTTTCTCCACCTGGCTACGCCGCTGCACCAGAGGTGCATCCTCAGCTTCAGGGTTGGGGACCCTGCCTTCGGAGGCTATTGGCTCCAGGGTGATTAAAAGATCCTGGCTGCTGGGGAGAACGGATGCACTGCTTGCCTGCTGCACATTCTTCTCCTCCTCCTCCCCCTCATCCACAAAATCCTCCTCCCTGTTGTGTGAGACTCCCCGCTTGCAGGTGTCCATGGACAGTGGTGGGGTAGTGGTAGGGTCCCCTCCTAGAATGCCATGCAGCTGATCATAGAAGCGGCATGTATGGGGCTCTGAGCCGGAGCGACCGTTTGCCTCCTTTGTCTTTTGGTAGGCTTGCCTCAGTTCCTTAACTTTCATGTGGCACTGCTGTGTGTCCCTGTTGTAGCCTCTCTCCAACATGCCCTGTATGATTTTGGCAAATATATTTGCATTTCTTCTTTTTGATCAGAGTTCTGCCTGCACAGATGCTTCTCTCCATACAGCAATCAGATCCAGTGTCTCCCTTTCGGTCCATGCTGGAGCTCGTTTGTGAGTCCGGGGGGACTGCATGGCCACCTGTGCTGCTGAGTTCGCCATGCTGACCAAACAGGAAATGAAATTCAAAAGTTCCTGGGGCTTTTCCTGTGTACCTGGCTAGTGCATCGGAGTTCAAAGTGCTGTTCAGAGCGGTCACAATGGAGCACTCTGGGATAGCTCCAGAAGGCCATTATCATCGATTTGCGTCCACACTACCACAAATTCGACCCAGAAAGATCGATTTTAGCTACTCCCCTCACCAGGGAGGAGTACAGAAGTCGATTTTAAGAGCCCTTTAAGTCGACGGAACAGGGTTGGTTGTGTGGACGCAGTCATTTTAAAATTGACCTAACACGGCTAAATTCAACCTAACCCCGTAGTGTAGACCAGGCCAAAGACAGGATTGGATTCCCTTTGAGGTTAGTCTGTGGTGCTCCTTAACACAAATGGAAAAGTTGCTGTTGAGCAGTAATGCACACCCTGTCCTGCCCTAGGAGTACTAAAGAGTTCCCATTGAGCGAGAGGCTAGAACAGATTCAAACTCCAATTTCCTACATGAAAATAGCCGGCTCAGTTCATGGTTTATCTCTACAATGACTTGTGTTTCTCTTCCATTATAATAATAAGATCTGTACATGTTGGGATTGTCTTCTAAACAAATAAAGAAGTTAAATAAGAACTGAAGCTGATGGAGTCCCAGAGCTCGGACTCCAACCCCAGCCCAAACATCTACACCACAATTTTACAGCCCCACACCCCAAGCCCTAGCAAGGGCCAGCTGAGGGTGTTGAATTGCAGTGTAGACATATAGCAGCGGTGAGCTGACTGTGCTCCATGCTTCCCATGGTAAGTCATTTGCAGGAGAGCAGAGTTGCCGCGGAAGTGGTGCCTGACGACGGATGCCACAAGAATAGATATTTATACAGAACAACAAGAGGACCTGCGAGGTGGATTCATGGCACCAGGAGAGCAGAAGAGCAGAGTTGCAGTGGAAGTGGTGGATGACGACAACATGGAGAAATTTGCTCTTGAGACTGAGCTCATTTACAAGAGCAGGAGAGCAGAGTTGCAGCAGAAGTGGTGGATGATGATGGTTAGCAGTCGTCCTGCACCGTCTGCTGACAGCAGCACCCAGGACACAACAGCAGCAGTGATGGTGAGCTGAGCTGAGCAGGCTCCATGCTTGGCGCGGTATGGCGTCTGCATGGAAAAAAGGCATGAAATGATTGTCTGCCGTTGCTTTCACGGAGGGAAGGGCAACTGACGACATGTACCCAAAACCACCTGCAACAATGTTTTTGCCCCATCAGGCATTGGGAGCTTAACCCAGAATTCCAATGAGCGGCGGAGACTGTGGAGATAGCTACCCACAGTGCACTGCTCCGTAAGTCAATGCTAGCCATGGTAGTGAGGATGCACTCCACCGACTTAATGAGTTTAATGTGAACATATGCAATCAACTGTATGAAATCGATTTCTAAAAATCAATTTCTATAAAAAGACCTAATTTTGAAGTGTAGACATACCCTAAGGTAACTAGGTGCCTAACTCCCATTGATTTTCCACTGATCTGGGCCAGAGTTACTGTATGAGGTTTTAAATATACATTACTCTGCCCAGCAGAATGGTGGATTTCTTTTCAGAGGTTTTCAAAAGGTGGACCTATAGATAAGAACTCCTTAATGAATATAAATTAATGCCGTTAATTTGAATGGATAGTATATAAACCAACAGCTGTTTGGGGGGCTATTTCTCTGCATCACTCCAGAAATTATGCAGCAGGCATGGGACAGTTTGTAATTCTTTATGATGGTTCTGTAAATAAAAGGCTGATAGTGTAAAACACATGGGTTAGGCAGCCCGGTGCCAACATTAAGCTAGGTGCCTTGGTTTATATTGAATGTTCTCGGAGTTAGTAGCCTCCAAGTCTCTCTCTCCTTTGTGGCTATCTCGTGATTGCTTTCTTTTTGATTTGCTTGAGCATTCCTTTGCATGAGATGATACAGAAATTTTCAGTTGATATTAATTGTCAGATGATATGGAAATTGTCAGTTTACTCCTTGTTTTACTTGTTTACAATTGCTTCATCTTCGCAGCCATTTTTTGGAGGGGTTATGCAAAAGGTTCACATATATATTTCAGGACATCTTCAAAACAAGTTTTCTACATGCTAGTCAGAAACCAGTGCATAATCCTAAACTAAAAGTGGGAAAAGTGCATCTTTACTAGACAATGGTTGCTGATCCCCCTAAGAATGCAGTGATCAGTCCCCCAGCAAATCAATGTTAATTTGTTCTGTTGAGGTTGAGTATAAACAGATTTAAGGACCTGATTCTTCACTTTGTACAGTCATTTACATCCACCAGGTCCAAGTATAAATGCTTTGTACTCTTTTTGCGTTGAACTAAACAATGAGCTAAGCTTCAAGGCTCTTGAGACTCAAGCCTTCTATATTTAGGACTCACAGGTATCAATGCAAGTTGAACATGCTGATTTAGTGCAGGATGTGGCCACTAGTGACAAAACGATTTAGCATTAGGCAACAAGAGCAAAACACCCTTATCTAAATCAGGCTCCACAAAACACTCATATAATCCTGCTGTGTACTCTTCCACAGTATACAATACTACCCCCCTTGAAGTCAGTGCTGTTGCCCTTGTATGACTATGCTTTATGTTGTTCAGAGTGAGAATCAATGGACTTTGTGTTTACTCCAAGAGAATAATAAAATCAGTTATTATTTACATTTCCACAGGAAAATGTCCTGACCATTGGTTTTATTATTTTCCACATAACAAACAAATATGTTTTTATAAAACAGAAATATTCAATTATGGTTCATCTTTTCTCCATCAAAATAAAAAAAAATCAACTTTGTATATGTACACAAGCTTTGTTATTATACTTACTTTTGTAAACAAACTAGCTAGCACTGGAAATCCTGTGGTAGGTAGACCACCCATATGAGCATGGTTTAGAGGCATGTTTGAAAATCTCTTTAGTAAAGCCATAATTGTGACCGAGCCTCATGGAACTTTGCGTTTCGTTTTGCTGGAGAAAGCAGTGAATCTCTTTGTCTGGGGCACGCTGAAGGGAAAGTGCACTGATGCTTTTTCCCTAAATGGCTTTTTCAACTCTCATTGCTGGTTTTTAAACATTAAAGGATAGCATTTTGCACTTACATAGTGATCACTGTCCCGAGATCTCAGAGCGCACATGAAGAAACTCCCCTGGAAGGAGCTGTGAATACCACATGCAGGAAGAAACATGAGGAATAGGTCTGACAGGAACCAGTGACGTATGTGGTGGAAATAAAGAGGAAGATAATCAAGAAGCACTAGTTATGACATGATAAAAGTTCAGAAAGGGACAGGCCCTGGAATTTAAGATGATGAGGGCATAATTACTAGCTGAGGAACTAACTATGGTTTTCATTGCTGAAGAGGATTATAAATTAAAAGGTTAATCTCCAAATACAAATGAGGAATTATACCCTTTGAGACAGGGCTATCACTTCCTGTATATTAGTAAGGTGTCTTAGTTGAGGCTTCTGTGAGCTACCACAATATAACTAACAATAATCAGCAAAGAAGAATGAGTGCCAGGTGCTTTTCTGACAGGTACCATTGGACACAATACAAATGGGGATCTCCCACAAGATCCATTTTAAGGCAAGAAGGGACCATTATAATTATCTAGTTGAACAGCCCACATAACATAGGTTATATAAGACACAAGTAGAGGAGTGCAGTGTATGTAGCTCATGGCAGAGATTTACAGAGATGTAAATGAGAGGCCAGCTCCCAGACTCTATCAACTTTCACTGGGAGTTGGGCGCCTAGCTGCCCTCCCTTTTAAAATCTGCTCCCGCAACTGCTATTGTTGTATAGTCTGTATCCTGGGCCTTTAGATGGAGAAGTGTCCCCAAACTTACTGTAGAAGCAGTGTATAGTTTATATTCAGACACTACTTATTCCAGAGAAGAGAGAGTTTACGGAGACTATATTGTTGCCCTTTCTCATTTTATTGGCTTTTTAATATAAAAGAAAGGTGGCTCTAATTGGAAGCACCATATATGGTTGCACTTTGTGAATGGAAAAGCTGAACAGTGGGGAAGGTTATTCAGCCACATTCCTGCCTTTTTTTCATTAGCTTTTCACAAACATTCATGTGGCTGAATTTTGTTCAAACAAATGTTTGGGGAGGAGCTTTGATTTGCGGGAAGTTGGGTATTTATGCATAAACACAGGTACTTGTATGTGAGCGAATGCATTTATGTGCCACTGAGTATATCTGTGCAGGTGTTGAGAGTCCCCTGATATATCATCAGTTTTGTGTGTGAGGGCTATAGAAGCAGAAAGAGAACGGATGGCTGAGGCCTTGTCTACCTTGGGAATTTGTCCTGATTCCAGCAATTGATGGCCAGCCATCAATGTAGCTGCACTGGTACAACCCCCAAATGTAGATAAGGAAAGCCATGATTTATACCAGTGCAGATTACCCTGGTTTCAAAGCTTTCCCCTCAGCTGCAGAGGTGTGATACAATTCTAGCTGGTGTATTGAAGACTTCATAATCTGGAGAGATTTCCGATTCAGGAAAGCATATAAGAATGTGCTTGAGTCTATTCCCATTAAGCATATGCTTAAATACTTTGCTAAAAGTTAAGTGTCCTTCCTGAAAAAGGATTTTTCCTGACTTAGGGCCTGAGTGCAATTTTAATATCCAATAGCTACATGCTGTTTGCAGATATTTTTATTCCTCTTCTGCATTCCTTGACCTGCACAGACTTGTTCATATAGATTTTGCCTACAGTGTAAATTTCAATAGTTAATGTACAGTGAAGAAAACATACAGACTCATACAAAATCAAGTAACCTGATCATACTGGACTTTCTTAAAGCATAAGTAAAACAATACAGGCAGAAGCTGTGACCTAAGCGCTTGCATTATTCAAAAAGATTCCTTTTGTTTTTTAAAAGAGCTCCAATAGAATTATAGGGTCATGTTTTATAATATTAAAATTGGCATAATTTACAAACCTAAGAAAAGTCAAGTAACTTTTTATAGTTTTATTTAGTTATTTTTAATCCTGTCTTGGAAGTTTAACATATTTTGACCAGATGGCAAGCATTTCATTTTTCCTGTTTTTTTTCTAAAGGAGATTAAATTAACATGGCTGTTTTGTTTAACAAAAACTGTAGCCTATATATGTAGCCAGCCAAGTTTTTAGCACATTTGTGCTCCAGCATCATCCCTGATTTGAATTAAGGGCTGGATCCAAAGCCCAGCAAAGTTCACAGATATATTCCCATTTACTTCAGTGGCTCTAAGCAAACAGTTCTCAGTTTCTGTTGAAAAGCCAGCAAAGGAAGAATGATACATTGATATTATCATAGTTTCTACAAAAATAGCAGCCATGTGTCACCAGATGGGAAATTAAGCTACGGTGGAGAGAAAGGTTTCAGAGTAAGCTGTATCTCACGAAAGCTTATGCTCAAATAAATTGGTTAGTCTCTAAGGTGCCACAAGTCCTCCTTTTCTTTTTGGTGGAGGGAAAGTGAGCAAGCAGATATATCTCCTCAACAGAGAAATAACAAGTCTGTTACATCACAGTTTTTCATAGGTTTTCAGGTCAGAAGGGAACATTAGATCATCTACTTTCATCTCCTGTATAACACAGGATTTCACAGTTACCTCTATATGGAGCTCTGTGGAATGTTTAATGTAAGCCTCTGGTCTTGATTTGAAGACTTCAAGAGATGGAGAACCACCACTTCCCTTGGCAGGTTATTCTAATGGTTAATTACTTTCACTGTTAAGAATGTGTGCTTTATTTTTCAATTTGAATTTATCTGGCTTTAACTTCAGGCATTGGTTCTTGTTGTGCATTTCTTCAGTAGGTCAAAGACCCCTAGCACCTTTTCCTTTGTTTGTTGTAACTCTCAGTAGTCCTGAGGAGATGTTAAAAAATATAATTTTGCATAATGATGTCTACAGTCCAGTCAGAACAGGTTTTTTATGTATTGTAGGCTGAATTTTGAGATTTCTGCACGTGCTTTGAAAGCATGAAAAATAATGTTATAACATATTAGCCGTCACTGGCATTAGAGGTGGTGCTCTGTCTCCATTAACTGTGCTAAAATGGATTTGAGTAAGTTTTACTGTTCATACATTCAGGCTCCAACTGAAAGGAATAAAAAAACAGGTCATTTTTGGAGTACCTGTTCATGAAACATTCAAAGATTCAGAAAAAAAAAATAGGAACCTCTACCTTCTACCGCACATTCATTTACAAGAGCTTTCATAAAATTGATTTTATCTAAATAAACTTAAAGATGAAGAACCTGATTCTTTTAAAAGTTATCCATTATTTAGCTGCAGGTTGGGCCCACATTCTGTTATAAAGACATTATCCCAGTGCCACAAATAAATTCCAAAGTTTGCTATTAAACTAAACATTCTTGCTCGATGGCCCAGTGGATAATTCCCAAATGTAACCTACAGGCACATTAGCTAAAGGAAAGGGCTGAGCTACCTGGAAAAGAGTCTTTTCCCATTGACAAGATAAATGATGCCTCCTGGATACATTAAAGAACACCTGGCAACAAGTTAAAGACATTAGATGTTCTAAATTCCCCTATGACTATTTACATAGGTGAAGACCTTGCAGTTATTTTTATTAAGCAAATTACTAAATTAACCCCTAGGTTGCTTAATTTAGACAGTTATACTTTTCTCTGGAAAAAAAGCATTCATATTGTTAAATATAATGGTCCCATTGGGGATCTGCAAGGCAAATCCTTAATGTAAGCATGTGACTAGGCCTGTTGAAATTAATGGGCTTGCTCATGTGCCCACACTTAGGCATGTGTTTAAGTGCCTTGCTGAATCTGGGGGGAAAAAAGGGAGCAGGATTATGTGGAATTGACAGAACCTTAACAAGCTCTAATCTTTTGGATGGTTTTATTTAACTTTTAGCACACTGTTGATTCAGAGCTCAAAGTGGCTACATAGACGTGATTTTGGGAGATGTTGTGCAACCTCAAGTCTCATTGACAATCTTGGCTGCTTCCAGATTCTTGTAGGAGGTACTCAGTACTTTGCAGGACTGGGCATAAAGCTTCCATCCAGACCAGAATTTTGTATGAAGAATAAAACTGAGATGGGATTTTTTAAATGTATGGGATTATCCTGAAATGATAGAACTCTGATGTGATATGATGGATTATACTCATGACAAGTGATGCTGTGCATACTACTGACACATATTAAGAAAAACAAATTGTTCAGAGGTAAAGAACCAAGTCCTTTGATGCACTCTAGGACAGTGAGGAAGTTTGGATCTGGATCCAAACTTCTGCTAGTACTGGGCTGCTTCAGTAGTGGATTCAGTCAAAATCCTATATCCCAAACCCTCTTGAAGTCTCAGAAGGCTTGGATCTGCCCTCTGCAATTTCAGTCCATCTCTGTTATTTATAAAGAAAATAAATACTTCCTGATGTAGTAAGCGTCTAAATAAAAATGGGCACATTTCGAATGTGGAGCCACCTACTGAAGAAATCTAAACATGGATTCGAAGCTTCTCTCAGTCACTGGTATTTTCTGTCCTCCTCTACTGGAGGAAAGCAGAAAGATAGTTTTGGTCCCATTCTGACGTCATGATTCAACTCTTCCCTCTTTCACTTGATATATTTGTGATTGAATTTACTACTCAACCTCAAAACAAGTTGAAGAGCACTAGCTAGGTCAGATGCTTGGCAAATTTCCCACAAAGATCTGCCAATGCACCTCCATCCTGATTTGTACCACAAGTGTAAGCCAATCTTGGATTTACTTTTGAGTAGAGGTTACCAACCATTTCAAAATGTGGTTTTGTGATGTAGATAAGTGTCTTCAAAGAGTAGCTGCACTGATCCACAGTGACCAAACATTGGGAGGTTGGTTGATGGAGAGACTGAAATTGTGATTGCCATGAGTTGTACATTTCTTCCTATGAGTTGTACATTTCATCACCTTCAGTGCTTTCTTATGCAAGCATTATGCAGCTGACTTAGCATTTTCCAGTCACGTGGCCTTTATGCAGCTGGATTCCCCTACTAAAAGCTTGATAGCACAGTCACACAATGTCTGCTTGTTGCCTACTGGTGCACTTGGGCTTGAATTTTCTATATTTGCTGGCTGATAATCTTCTACAGTGGAAAAAAGATCTAGGAAACTTTTTCTGATTTCAGGACTGAAACTCAGACCCATTTCTCCAATGCCTTTGCTTCCCATTTTGATTGTTTCATTATCACCCCCACATTAATGATGACTCACATTACAGTTCATGCTGTGGGTGAAATCCTGGCTCCACCAATCAATGGCAGTTTTGCCAATGACTTGGAGCCAGGATTTCCCCCTGTATCTTTTCCCTGAATGCAGAGTGCAATTAAAAATTCAGTTTGCACTGCTTCTTTCACCTGCTGCGTTGGTTGGTCTCTGCTAAGGGGTGGGGGAAGGCAGGAAGGAGGGTGCTGGTACTCTATCTGTCATCTCTACTGAAGCAGTTGTCAGTATTTCCATAAATTAAATATTCTTTGGCTTTTCTACAAAAATGCAAGAATGCTCTGATAGACCTGAAACTGATGCTACATCCGTTCCTTGGACGAAAAGATTTAATGTAAAGATTAGTCAAATGAACAATAGACCTTTCTTTAGCTTCATTTTTATATTACACATTCATCCTTTAAAAAAAAAATAATCATTCCTTCAGCAAAAAAAAACAACCAGGTCTCTGTAGGAATGCTCCCTTCCATTTCAATCACATTACAATAATGCACGATTGTGGGACTCTAACCATCTACTTCGTATATGGAGAACTAATCCATGCTAAAATGCAAAATGCATTTAGCCTTCATTTCTTTAATCACACTATTTTGCATCTAAATATCCAAGCAATTCAACGTACTTTTTCTCCAGTAAATTATATAAATTTTGTTTGTTAACATTGCCACGGATGTTTTTATTAAAACAGGGCTATCCCCTGTCTCTCTGCCTCAATGATAAATGACTCTCATCACAGTGTCGATTTCATTCTTCCTTAGGCTATTGGATGTCACTGATTTCAGCACAAGAATCTTTGCATAAGTCATTATACATTCAGTCATTCTCCTTTCAACTGAAAATTGGAGATGTGACTGTGGGGACATGAAGCTGAATCCTGTAAGATGTTGATTGTCTTCAAACCCCATTAATGTTAACTAGGTCTGAAGGCACTCAGCGCCATCAGGCTCTTAGCCAAGCTCTTGGTAATATATCACTGCTAGTTAATGAAACAGCATTAATAACTCCTCCCCTTTAAATGCCATGGGAATGACTATGTGCAAAAGAAAGAGCAAATAACTTGGAAAGCATCAGAAATCAGTGTGCAGCATAAGGACAGTACAAATTGCAATGTATTCTGCTGTGCTCATCAAGGCAGATATGTATGTGTGTGCAGATCTTGCTGTTGTGGGTGGGGTTTGGCCTACATTGTCACTGTTTAACCTACACAAATATGCAAAATTGGAACTCAGCACAACAGTGTACTTAAGCAACACTTACAAAGAACATGCATATGGGACCTGATCCAAAGCCCACTGAAGGAATGCCAATGACTTCAATGGGCTTTGTATCAGACCTGTATGAGCAAACAAAATTCAGCATAGCTCATTCCCTCAGACTCAGACTGAGTTCTCTTCCCCACCCTCACCTCCCTCCTCCCCCCGCCATATAACTGCTTAAGAAAACAGTATAGGGCATTTATATTCTGAGAAGCAAAGTTAATTATTTACACAATCTCCCCGCAAAACCACATTAAATTTAGTCCTGGAACCTTCACCTGTACTGTAGCTCCTATTGGTGTCTTTAGCTAATTCCTGGCATAGTGTTGATCAAAGCACAATGAGCACAATAAAAATGCTGTTACATGAATATAAACATACGTGACTGACGATTAGCACATATGAACAGTCACAAAGTAACACAAGATGTTCCAGGAACTTTATGGCTCTCCTTGAGAAAGTATTTTACTCCACAAGCTTCTGATTGAAAAAGACCAGGATATTTTTTATAGTGAACGTTATAGTCAATATAATATTAATTAACTTAATGACATCTAAATATTATTTATTTTTTCCCTACATAGTACCCTACATATATCTTTCCTTCATTTTTATTTCTAATGAGGGTCCATATGCAGTGGATGAATTTTAGACACATTTATTGTGTGAATTTCCTCTTAAAATATTATTTTAATTTATTCTGGTATTGTTGGCTGAGGGCCTATGTACAGTACATCCAGTTTGCTTTTCAGCCGGTCACCAGTCTTCTGAGAGCAATGTTAGTAATTTAGGAGTCAAACCTTTGTGAGGCCTCCCTCAGAAAACCAGCAAGAATAAGCACATAAGCTTGAGCAATATTTACAATACTTTGGTTAGCAAAGTTAGGCCAACTTTGGACTATTTTTTTCATATTTTGTCTGCCATTTCTTTGTATGGCTCAGTCAAAACAGGTTAATTTTAGTTAAACTAAATGTTTTGGTTTGGGGAAAGAAAGCAAAGAAACACTTTGTGAAGTGTTACTTGCAGTCGAACCAGTCTGAGCTCAACCACAGAGGTGTTCTGGCTTGTGTTGTCTAATAAATCCTGCATGTTTAAGGAAGTCATGTTTAGAATTTAGAGAAATCTGTTTTATATGCAGAGGTACATATCACTGAATAAATTACTTGAAGGAGAAATCAGTGTTGGTCCCAGGACATTAGAGAGACAAAGTAGACCAACTTCCGTTGATAAAAGCTTGTCTCTTTCATCAGCAGCAGTTGGTCCAATAAAAGATGTTATCGCACCCACCTTATCTTCTTCCTAGAAGAAGAAATTGAACATTTACACTACCTTTTAGGCCTTCAGCAGCATAGGATTAGTGTATATTCAGCACTACTGAACTACAGAAAAAGGAAAAGCTTGTCTAGCACAAATCAGCAGAGACTCTAATATATGGCTTACCTTTTCATAGTTTCCATTATTAAAGTCAGAACCGCACAACGTATTTCCATATGAGGAGTCATGAGGAGCAATGCATTGTGTGTTTGCTGCTGTTTTTAATTTCTAAGAAACATTTCTCCCTTTTCATTCTATCTGATTTCTTCTTGTCTTAGTGGGTTCTCTCTCTCTCTCTCTCTTATCTTCATTCACTCCCTCCATGCCTATATGAACACTGAAATACAATGTTACTGTATCTTAGTAAATGCCTCAGCCTAGATTTTGCCCTCTGTTGCTGAGATGAACTCGGGGGGCAAGAAGGCATATTTTTCCCGCTGTGCGTGCAATAGGGCAGAATCTCTCCTTGGTGCTCAAAAGAGATAATGCACCATCCTCTTCACCAATAATGGTCAGATGGTAGCTCGCTAGCTCATATGCTGCATACAGATGCTCTCAAGACCCAGGGCATACAATACAAGCTCATGTTCAGAAGATGAGCAAAGTATGAAATCCTGCTTTGGGTTAGATGGATTTCTGTAGAAGGTTGTGGCAGGGTCTGCTTAGCTTCACTGGACAGGGCATGATTTGGTCTTTATTATGAAGGCCACTAAGATACTGTTACCCCTTTTTGACCCAAGCAGTTAGCTGAAGTTCAGGGTTCTGACAGTTGTTTCCATTGGGAGGAGAAATTGATGATGGAGTCAGTTGTTTCTTTGATGCAATCCTGTTTATTTACAAAGAATGTGACAAGTCCTGTTTTCCTGAACACATCAGGAATCAAACAGCAGTAGACAGTTTCTTTGCTAACAGCTCCAAGCCCCTTTCTAGTCCCAAAAATTGTCTCTTAGCTTCTTCTGATGCTTCCATCCTTCTGTGGCCATGCCTGGTACTTCCTTGCTATCCTCTCCCTCTCATAGACATTGCTACTAAAACGTGTGCTTTTATTCCGGGTCATGACATGTGCCTGTGTTTTTAGGTGGAGGAGGCCATTGGTTCAGCTATCTAATTTCATAAACAAGCTTAATTGTTCCATATGTTTTTCCCAAATGAAAGCGGCGGTGAGGGGGGGGGGTGCTGTTAGTTTCCATGAGGTTTAACACAACACAAAGCAATATTTTCAAGGTACACAGTGGCTATTCATATGTGTCCTTGCCTCCCTGGGGGATAGTGAGAGCATTTCCCCTGGGATAGTTCAGCCAGCAAAGAATCCCATTCTAAACGTGTGAGCCTCTTCCAGCAGTGGCCATCTACAATAATGATCCTCTCTATTCCTACTTGCAGCATTTTTTCACACTATGGGCATAAGATATCTGAAAAACTCTGATTAAGCGTGATTTTAAAGACATAGAACAGACCCCCATACAGCTCATCATGACTAGTAAAAACTTTCTTGCTTTTCGTTGTAGTCACTGTTGTGAGGGTGCACACCATGAAAAATCCCACAATATACTCACAGATTAGTTTGTGGAGTTGCAAAATATCCCCCAAACTGTACAAAACTTGTGTCTAGTCTGTCTGTCTAGCTAGATTCGTATGCAGGGTGAACATTATCATGGTGTGTGGGTACATAGGCTTTGGCTTTTGTTGCAGAGACCCTACACCTTGTAAGATTCTCTAAAGTACCCACAGCTTTCAAGTTAGAGATCAGAATTAGTCATGCATCTGGGATGATTTATGGCTTTGCTTCACAGTCATGTGGAATTAACAGGTTTGCTTGATTTCAACATAAACACAGGTGAGACTTGGTGGGTTTGACTGAGTTTTGCTTTAAGGTGTTGGGTTTGTGGGAACACGAATGCAAACTAAAGCTGTGCAAAATATTTGCATCAGTCTCTGTAACTATCAAGTTTGGGATTTGAGTCTCTGCAAACTGAGCCTTGGGTTTGTGGTTTAGCGCATTTGCAAACCTCAGACCATGCATGGAAAAGTACAGTGCACATGGGCTGATGTTGTTGCCATGGCTCAGCATCAAATATCCCTCATCAGAGATGATCTTCCTTCATCCCCCGACCTTTCTCTTCCTTCTAGCCCCAAGCCCTAAGCCTCCCTGAAGGTAAGAAATTTGGAAGGAGCAGCAGCAGGGGAGTTGAGTGGAGATGGCTGTGAGAGGGTTCCCTTTGGAGGTTCACATTTAAATTTGATAATGAGGCATTAAGTTCACCCCTTCATGATCCAAACTTCGCAAAGGTTGACACAGCCCTAGTGGGAAAAAAAGACCATGCTTATCAAAAACCAAAGATAATGACCCAGATTCTTCCCTCTTGTTTCTTCCACTTTGCGCCATGCAGGCTATGCAAAATGGTGGACTCTGGCCCTCACCAGACAGCTGAGAATTGCTCTAGTGTAGGAGAGCTCTCAGCTGGCGTAATGCAGCACAGCTGGCTCTTTTGCCACCTGCTGCCTCCACTCTGACACAGGAAGTAGAAGGGGAGATATCGGGGGCTTGTTGAAAGCAGGAAGAGGTGGGACACAGCATGCCTATGCTAAGCCAATTCACAACTTGTGGAAGGTCAGTTGATGTAAGTCAGAGCAGCCACTAAGGGCTTGTCTACACTTAAAATGTTACCGAAGCATCACTGCAGCTGCACTGCAGATAACACCTATGATAGATAGGAGAGATTCTCCCATCAGCACAGGTCATCTACCTCTCCGAGAGGAATTCTTCCATTGACCTACCACCGTCTCTACTGGGGGTTAGGTCGGTACGGTTATGTCTCCCAGCAGTGTGGATTTTTCACACTCCTGAAAGACGGAGCTATACCGATGTAAATTCATAGTGTAGTCCAGACCTAAATGGCTCTACCTTGCACTGATGAGTCACAGCTGACACGAATGCATCATGAGAGGCATAACTTGCCCTCAGAAGCTTCCCCCACTCTTTCGTGTGCTGAGAATCAGGGCCGATATTCACATGAATCCCCTTATAGCAAATCTGCTGAATTTCGCATAGTCTGTTGAGGTTTCTTTCAGCTACGAGCAATGCAGGGCACCTGCGTCCCCCACTGACAGCAGGCTTGGTCTAATGCTGTTATTTTCTTGTCATACAATGTACTAAACAAGACTGTAAAAAGAGAGGGTTTGTTTATTTCTTCATTTCTTCCACTTTCACCAAAAGTAGTTTCGCTCGCTCTGAATTTCTTCAGATTTCATTGGCCTAACTTCCAACATTTCCACCTTGGCAACGAGCATGATGAGTCATGCAAAATAAAGCCCTAGGTGTAATGTTCGAGATGACTGGAAAATAGAATCTATTGGGAAGCAGACAAAGATCTTATATCTAGTAGTCAAAGAGTTATTTCTCTGCTTGTAAAGTAAAAGGATAAATCCTTAAAAAAAAAAATCTCTTACTCGTGTCTCTCTGATATCTCATACCCGTATTTAGCTACTGTGGGGGGAAATAAATATGATAGGAAAGGGAAATTGCCACAGACCTATACTAGAAATCCTACCCACAAAGGAATTAGTATTACTCTGAAGCATTTAGCCATTTTAAAGGACATTTTCAGTTTTATGTCATCTGTGGACTTACATAGCACAGCTGTATGGACTTGAGTGGAGCTACACACCAGTTGAAGATCTGGGCCTCTTTATTGCGAGTTGTGTTTTCAAACATATGGGATATATTTTAGCAGACTAACAAAAGTTTCCTGAGGAGAAAAAAAAATCAGTGTATACAAACTGTTTTCTTTTGTAATTCAAGTCTGTCAAGTAGTGCTACAGGGAGTTTAGTTTATGAAATGCTAGATTTTGAGGACCACACCTAAGATTTTGTTTTGGCACATTTATTGAACTGTGTGACTGGATTATTGATTTATTTCTATGTGTTGTTTTTTTTCTGAGCTCATGCCTAAATCTTGACTTTTTGATCCAAAGCTTCCCATTTATTTATTTTTTATTCAATTAAAAACAAAAGAAGTATCTATATCTTACCATTTTTTTTCATGTTATGGCCAAAATTTTTTTTAAAAATTGGACATTGACTTTTACCTCCTAAAAAATGATGGTCCTGCAAGTACTTACATATACACATATCTGCAAATTTAGGCCCAGATCAAAGCTTTTACTCCTATGAGTGAGAAGTTAGTCTCACAAAGAGTCCCACTGACTTTCAATGGGCTACTTGTGCGAGCAACTGCTTACTAGTAGGCGTAAGGGGTTCACAATCTGTGCTTTGGTCAGAGCATTAATGGGGGCTGATGATAATGTGGTCCTGCCTGCAGTCAGTTCTTTAAATAGTAACTCAAATAACATTTACGACTGCTTTACCTCTTCAAAAGCTATGCACAAACATTCACTAACTACAGTACCTCCCCCTACAGCCCTGTGAGGCAATTAAGTACTATCCCCATTGAACAGCTAGGGAGCCTTAGAGAAAAAGGGTCAGAAATTGAAATCAGCGGGGTTATTCTAGATATATGCCGTGGAACTAAAATGAGAATTTAGGATGGGGTTTTCAAAAGCGCCTCAGTAATTTAGGGGCACAAATACTGTTGACTTCCAATTGGACTTGTGCTCTTAAATCACTTGAGCTGTCTGGGAAAATCTCACCGCAGCTCAGAAATATAAATGCCTTGCTCAAGGCCATACTAATGGCAATGCTGGCATGAAACCCCAATCCACTAGGCCTGGCCAAGCTGTCTCTCCAATTAAAGCTTCAAAATCACTGTTGACAGTCAGCCGATGTTTTGCAGATCTAATGTACTTCAGATTAGCCTGCCTGCAGAGGGACAGTACTTGAGGGGAAAAAAAATCACTCAGAGAGGGTTAGATTGTGGACAGGTCTGATGCAGCTGCACAGTGGAGTAAGACACCTCTCTTCTCCCTGCACAGCTTTATGGAGCCTGTCCAGGTCACAGACTCAGGCACCAGAGGGAGAGTAGGAGCTTCTCACCGAATTCTCCCTCCTGTGAGCAAGTGGGTAAGGAGTCTCAGAGGTGGGTCATGCTTGGAGGGGATGGACAGAGCCATGGCTGTGCCCCAACTGACAAGAGTGGATAACTGTGCTGCAGCCTGTAAGGGGTGGTAGCAGATTACTGCTCCTCCCTTCCAAGGTCAGAGGGAAGCACTGGAGGAATTATGCCTAGAAGGTCTGCCTGTGAGACACTCATGGTTATGCCTGGGGTGATGTAGCTTACACAATGCTCCTTTCTCAGGGCTGTGCCTAACGGTACAATCTAGCCCTCCACGCAGCATAGCTGCTTTGTGGAATGTCATATGTCTCCTCTTCGTGTGTGACAGCCTGCGCTGGAATGACACACCAGAAGAGCTATGTTTAGTGGGCTCAGGATCACTCTTTTTTAAAATTGGTCTGTACCTGGACTGGGACAAAAATGCAGTAAAAAGGATTAAGAAGACCACAAAGAGCAGTAAAATTAATAAATCCCACCAGAAGGCATGTAATAAATACATGATCCTTCTAGTGTATGAACTAGTTCACTAGCACAATACTCGTTTTGCTGTAGCATTGAACAGTCTTATACATCACTGAGGATCCTAGGGGAACAGGTTGGCTTTGTTTCAAGCATAAAATGTTCCAGCCCACTTCTTGCTGAATGCAAAGAGAAGCTAAGAATTCCCTCTTATTTAAATGAGCCTTTGCTGCAATTTCAAAGTGAGCAGGAGAGTAGGGAGAAGAGAAAGGGGAACAGCTGGGCAAAACACATTGGAAGTAAATTCCCAATGGATCAAAACTTGCCCGAGTGTCATGTGACTTTTCAAACACCCAGACTAAACCTGAACCTCCTTCATTGACTTATGAGGAGAGGCTGAAGGAACTGGGATTGTTTAGTCTGCAGAAAAGAAGAATGAGGGGGGATTTGATAGCTGCTTTCAACTACCTGAGAGGTGGTTCCAGAGAGGATGGTTCTAGACTATTCTCAGTGGTGGAAGGAGACAGGACAAGGAGTAATGGTCTCAAGTTGCAGTAGGGGAGGTTTAGGTTGGATATTAGGAAAAACTTTTTAACTAGGAGGGTGGTGAAACACTGGAATGCGTTGCCTAGGGAGGTGGTGGAATCTCCTTCCTTAGAAGTTTTTAAGGTCAGGCTTGACAAAGCCTTGGCTGGGATGATTTAATTGGGGGTTGGTCCTGCTTTTGAGCAGGGGGTTGGACTAGATGACCTCCTGAGGTCCCTTCCAACCCTGATATTCTATGATTCTATGATTCATGTTTCTGAGGTTCTGGCTGGGAACTCAGACACATCCTTGTTTCTCTACTGATGCTGTTTTTCCCACTCTGCTTTCTGCTGTTGTGGACAAGTGGAAATTGTTATGATGCTTAACATTGCAGATGCAGGGAAAAGAAACCTCAGGTTTGTTGTGATAAATGTGGAAACCAATTTTAAATATTGCCATTGTTACTCAGATATTTAGTATTGCCCTCTTCACCTGTCTGCAGGCCAGAGTGTGCCTTTTGGCCCAGCCCATAATAAGGTGGGATGCAGAAATCCCCACCAAAGGGAGTCACTGTGACCCATTGCCTTCTGGAGCTGGTGTGCCCGATCCTGATCCCCACTGAAAGATGAGGCCGAACGAGTTGCATCCGAGAGTGCTAAAGGAATTGGCGGCTGTGATTGCAGAGCCATTGGCCATTATCTTTGAAAACTCGTGGTGAACGGGGGAAGTCCCAGATGACTGGAAAAAGGCTAATGTAGTGCCAATCTTTAAAAAAGGGAAGAAGGAGGATCCTGGGAACTACAGGCCAGTCAGCCTCACCTCAGTCCCCGGAAAAATCATGGAGCAGGTCCTCAAGAAATCAATCCTGAAGCACTTACATGAGAGGAAAGTGATCAGGAACAGTCAGCATGGATTCACCAAGGGAAGGTCATACCTGACTAATCTAATCACCTTCTATGATGAGATTACTGGTTCTGTGGATGAAGAGAAAGCAGTGGATGTATAGTTTCTTGACTTTAGCAAAGCTTTTGACACGGTCTCCCACAGTATTCTTGTCAGCAAGTTAAAGAAGTATGGGCTGGATGAATGCACTATAAGGTGGGTAGAAAGTTGGCTAGATTGTCGGGCTCAACGGGTAGTGATCAATGGCTCCATGTCTAGCTGGCAGCCGGTGTCAAGTGGAGTGCCCCAGGGGTCGGTCCTGGGGCTGGTTTTGTTCAATATCTTCATAAATGATCTGGAGGATGGTGTGGATTGCACTCTCAGCAGATTTGCGGATGATACTAAACTGGGAGGAGTGGTAGATACGCTGGAGGGCAGGGATAGGACACAGAGGGACCTAGACAAATTGGAGGATTGGGCCAAAAGAAATCTGATGAGGTTCAATAAGGATAAGTGCAGGGTCCTGCACTTAGGACGGAAGAACCCAATGCACAGCTACAGACTAGGGACCGAATGGCTAGGCAGCAGTTCTGCGGAAAAGGACGTAGGGGTGACAGTGGACGAGAAGCTGGATATGAGTCAGCAGTGTGCCCTTGTTGCCAAGAAGGCCAATGGCATTTTGGGATGTATAAGTAGGGGCATAGTGAGCAGATCGAGGGACGTTATCGTTCCCCTCTATTCGACATTGGTGAGGCCTCATCTGGAGTACTGTGTCCAGTTTTGGGCCCCACACTAGAAGAAGGATGTGGATAAATTGGAGAGAGTCCAGCGAAGGGCAACAAAAATGATTAGGGGTCTGGAACACATGACTTATGAGGAGAGATTGAGGGAACTGGGATTGTTTAGTCTGCAGAAGAGAAGAATGAGAGGGGATTTGATAGCTGCTTTCAACTACCTGAGAGGTGGTTCCAGAGAGGATGGTTCTAGACTATTCTCAATGGTAGAAGAGGACAGGACAAGGAGTAATGGTCTCAAGTTGCAGTGGGGGAGGTTTAGGTTGGATATTAGGAAAAACTTTTTCACTAGGAGGGTGGTGAAACATTGGAATGCATTACCTAGGGAGGTGGTAGAATCTCCTTCCTTAGAAGTTTTTAAGGTCAGGCTTGACAAAGCCTTGGCTGGGATGATTTAATTGGGGATTGGTCCTGCTTTGAGCAGGGGGTTGAACTAGATGACCTCCTGAGGTCCCTTCCAACCCTGATATTCTATGATTCTATGATTCTATGAAGCTTACTTTCTCCTGATCAGTGTGTGTAGAGACCAGAGCTATGACCAAAGCTCTGCACTCGCAAGGGAATACAGATAGAGTAG
Organism: Lepidochelys olivacea; assembly: GCF_965140295.1. NCBI lineage: Eukaryota > Metazoa > Chordata > Testudines > Cheloniidae > Lepidochelys > Lepidochelys olivacea. The sequence continues at coordinate 108,031,624 of NC_140417.1, forward strand.
CTCCTGTGTTCAGTTTACTCCCCATAGTGTTCTGCTCCCCGTTGTGCCTGTCCCTTAAACTGCCTGTGGTGGGAGGCTCGTTCTGTTCTATTCTCCACCATGCCCCGTCTTATACATCCTGTGCTCTAGATGACGGGTTAGGCACAAACTAGCCCTCTTCATCATCCTCAGACGCTCTCCTTTGCCTTCACCTCTCACCAACACTATTTCTTCTCTATTCTCAGTGCCTAAGGGCCTGATTTTGATCTGACTAACACTGGTGGAAATCAGGAATCACTCCACTGACGTCAAAGGAATTGTACGGATGTAAAGGCAGTGTGAGATTAGAATTAGACCCTGTGTCTGGATCTGCTCCCATTCCTGAGCTTCCAGCTTTCTACCCAGCAAGATGATCTATCCTCTGGCTATTATCTATGCAAGAGTTCTGATCAATGCAAAGATCTTTTGGCAACCTGTCTGGTTTCTAAGCACATGCTTTTATTTAAGCTGCTGGATGGGAAGGGCTGTTGAGCTGGAAATTAGATACTTATTCTTTGGTGCATATTGAGATATTTACTACCAGATGTGATCCAGAGGACAGTGGATAAGACTTGTAGTGAACAGGGCTGCAGCCAGTGTGCAGGTCTGTATGTCCCTTACCATACATTCTAGAAATGCAAAGTTGAAATTTAAGACCTAATTCAGCCCTATGTTGACTCTGAACCCCCTTTTTTGTACTCTGTAATGACATACATCAGTAATTATGGTCTTATATTTAAGTCAAAGGAAATTTACCATTAATTTAATGGGAACAGGACTTGGCCCATATACCCAATAAATAAAACCTCTTTTCTATATTATCATTAAGTGCACACTCAATCTACCCCATTCAAATGAAGATGGTATAGTTCTAGCCAATGACAAAAGAAGTTTTGTTGATCAATCCAACAAGTATATTAGGATGTACACAGAACCAATGGGAAGGAAGAAAGGCCTTTTATCATTCTATATGGGTATAAACATATTTTTTCATAAAGAAGAATTAGAAGACTTCTGAAAGAATAATTTAGTATAGGCTAGACTCAATTTGCCGTATAGTCACATACTTGAGGTGTTAGGTATAAATGAGAGCAGGATTTGGCTAATTTTAGTGGATATTTGAAATGTATTAATCGTTATTTACAGATGTTATGTTTAGAAAGCATTTCCCCTCTCATTTCACTGGGTCTCAGTGAACCAAACCCAGGTTTTAACATGACTGCACAAACTGCCACCAACAAGGTTAGTCACCATGAATAGTACTTTGCATTACTGGTAGCCCCACTGAAGTCAACGGGGCTTCATGTGGAGTTACTCACTACTTGATGTGAGTAAGCATATAAGAATCTAGCCCTAAATTACAATCCCAGGACTGATTGTCCCCTCACACTAATTTTATACTGGTATATCTCCAGTGACTTCAATGCAGTTATTCCTGATCTACATTGATATGAGCAAAGAAACTGGCTCTCGGCGGTTTTGATTGATGTCTCCTCTCATTTTAACTTCATTGAGAGTGAAGAATGCAGGCTTCCACATTTGGATACCTTCTGCTTTCCTATGTTGTACAATCTGTACATCTTTTGGCCAATCCCAGTATTGCAGCACACTTTAAATGTGAAGAAAAATAGAACCATTAAAAATAATTACTGTTCTAAAAGAAAAATGCATGATCTAAAGTAGCAGATGTACTGCATTACCTACAGAGCGAACAATTGGATGTGCTACACATGGAGCTCTAGGATAATTAAAATCCTTCGCTTTAGGTAGTTTGGATTAACTACATGTAATTATTTTTTGTCCTACAATTAAGATTTATGTTGGGATTAATCACATTTTCAAAATAAACTTAAACATTGCCCTCTTTTCTAAGCCAATTCAAATTGTAAACGTGTTCTAAATCTTACATTGGAGCCCTAACCTTGCAAACACTTATGCACATGAATAGCACGTTTTTTGAAAGAATATAGGTGATTTAGGGGCACACTGACCCCTTTGGGGCTTGTGTACCTAAACCATATAGGCTTAGACACACAAAAATTACTTATTTCAGAGTAACAGCCGTGTTAGTCTGTATTCACAAAAAGAAAAGGAGTACTTGTGTCACCTTAGAGACTAACCAATTTATTTGAGCATAAGCTTTCGTGAGTGAGCTGTAGCTCACGAAAGCTTATGCTCAAATAAATTGGTTAGTCTCTAAGGTGCCACAAGTACTCCTTTTCTTTTTTTGAAAAATTACTTAGGCACTTAACTCCCATTGAATCTGGGCCTTGGGGCCAGATTTTCAAAGGTATGTAGGCACCTCTTTAAAAATATGGCCCTTAGTTTTGTTTGAAAATCACAGCTACTCATATTGTAAAGTTACTCACATGAGTAAATGTGTGTGTACCCCACTGGTCAGTGTGGGTTACAGATCTCATTCTGTTCCCGATCCTCGAAGGATGTGAGTCTGTTACAGTGCCAGCAGAGTGCTTTACTCAAGCTATTGCAGCTCATGCTTTTAGTTCTGGAGGTCGCTGATTAAATCCTGATGTATCAGCCAAGATGGCAGCCATCACATTTGCAGGATCAGGGCCAATGGCATTTAAAACCCACTTTTGTGATGGTGGCATTGGGAGGTTTGAGTGCAGGTGTGATAATGGGCAATAAAGCACTCACTGTATGTTCTGGGTTTGTTTTTGTGTTGTGCCTCCAGGAGGAGGAGAGACTCTCTCTACAGATTGCCTTTCTGTATGTGCCGTCTCTGGCTGTATTTTCAACTCTTCTCCTGGGCACTGATGAAAATCAGTAGTAACTACATCAAAGTGAAGGGAGTTGCACCTGTATAAAACTAGCCTAAAAAAGAGAATTAGTCCCTTTGTTTATTTAACAGAAAGGTGCAAATACTTTCAGCTTCACAAGGCAGGCAAATATTTGGTGTAAATGCATGCAAATAAGGTCACAGGCACCATCTGTAAGAGACTCTGGGCTTGTGCTCAGTATTACTTTCATTTGCACTCATAAAATCTTTGGAAACTAGGCGAGTAGCAAGAACTGTGTAAGCAGTGAGGAGGGAACTCATAAAACATGAGCAAACATAGTTGTTTGGAAAACAGGACCCTGTCTTATTAAAAAGCACAATGGGAGCATACATAGACAGGTAACTTAAATGGCTTCAGATTTTCAATATGCTGGAATGTGAGAATGCCAGTAATTGTCTCCTAAATTAAAGCGCTCCTCATAAATGTGTCATGCGTCAGTAATTTTAACTCACCATACCCAGTCTTTTCCATTTGCTTTTAAATTGAAGCATATCTCAAAGCAGAACTGCACACTAATTACTGACCTCAAACCTAAAACTTCAGTGCTTGACTTTTTAGCATTCCCTTCCCCATGTAATCACCCCCACTAGCAAATAACCATTACAAGAAACATCTTTTTCACCTCAGTTCTGTGCAGCGTGGAAACCATATTTAAATCTAACTAATCAACCATCTACCACATGCAATTTTTGTACTTAAGGAAGCTAAGGGATGTGCACTGAAGATTCAGATACTCCTTGGCCAATGGCACAGGCTAAAGGAGAATTACCTTTTGCTATAAAAGAACTACCATGCCTATGAAACACAACTGGCAGTTCTAATTCTATCCAGTAAAAGGCAGTGTTACACATGCATACTAGCCAGATAGTTAAAATAGGAGACCCCACCATATTGCTTTTTAGAGGAAAAACTGGTAGCCTTCCATTTATGTGCATGGCTAATTCTAATTAGTGGTAGCTGGAGATGGAGTATGTGCAGGTGGGTAAGTAGGAACTTCAAACTGTGGGCTTAAAAGGAGTTTGATAGTTTCCACAGAAAAAGTCAATGGGCTTTTAGTACAAATAAGAATGAAACACCAGTGCTTCCCAAGCTGCCAGGTTCCTGGGCCCACGGCAGGGAGTCTGGAAATCCTGAGAGCTCTGGTTCCCAGCCCAGTTCCCAGGGCTTCCAGACTCCCTGCTGCACAGCCAGCAACCTAGACCCTGAACCTCACAGCTTGAGGTTCAAGAATCTGCCGCTCTGGGGCAGCCCTGCCATGGAGACTGCCCTGGGACCCAGAGCTTTCACAGCTTTGGGACAACCTTGCAGCAGAATGGGGAGCCTGGAAGCCCTGGGAATCCTGCCCAAAACAAGGACTCATCTCCTGGCTCCACAACAGGGAGCCTGGCAGCCTTGGAAGCTCTGGTCACAGACCTGGGGGAGACCATATGGCATTGGTTGGCATGAGTTGGTAGGAATCTGCCATTGGAACTCTGCCTGTGATCCGCTGAAGGTTTGTCAAACCTGACTTGCTTTCACAAGACATTTCAGGCTTAATGAACTGGTATTTTCTAGCAAAACAGAGTTTTGTCAGAAAATTTCCAACCAGCTCTATTTGTGACATCTTAGGACCTCATTCACTTAATCAGATGAGAGATCTCTTTATTGCTCGTGGCTATTTTATATTAGTAGAAGCTCCCTGGCCATCAGGAAAGGCGTAGTATGGGTTTATACTGGGTAGTAACAAAATGTCTGCTTTAGCTGAGAGCCTGCACATATCCTAACATTTGAAGATATCCCAAATTTCCAGTCCTGTTTAACCCCTCTCTTGCATGCAGTGAGTGAAGGTCACCCTTGTGTAACTCCACTGAGGGCAATGGAGTTACACCAGGGATCCATTTGTCCCAGTATATCTTGGCATTGTTAAACACAGGAAATTAGTACAAGGGTGTGAACTATAGAGCTGAGACATGATCTTCTATCAAATGCATATGGATTTCTGGCAAGCTATAAGGCAGTACTATACCATTCGTTGTGCAGAGGAATGTTACAGAGTGAACACTGAGCTGAGAGAATGTTCACAAGGGCAGATGAAATAGTCTCCTGCAGCCATGGACTAACCCTCCGTGATTCGTAGTGTTCATCTTTTAAAGGGTATTTACATTTATAAATGGTTCACCCAAAATAAAACCTGCGCTGAAAAGTTTAGTATATTTGTTTTCCTTTTAGATGTCAGTTCACTGTACTTTGCATTTTAAACCTTACAGGATGGTGGGTACACATAGGCCAGATTCTCACCAGGTGTAAATTAGCATTCATTGGAGCAGTGGGGTTTTATACTGTCTGAGGATCTGGCCCAACATAGTAAAATATGTGGTGCATCATGAAATGAGTTCTTTACAGATATCTGAAAAAATGGAGACAGACAGGCAGAGATGATTTCACTCTGTCAATTGTAACCACATCATTGTTTCTTTTCAACAAAGACAATTGGTTCTAAGAGGTACAGTTTCCTCAGCCCTGAGAAGGAGTGACAGTACAATTCCATTGTGCAGCTGCCAGCATGTAATTCTAAGAGTAATGATAGTTTACACAAGTATTTCACTTGGGAAACCTATAATTATTGGCTCATTATTAAGGACAGTGTTTAAAAGCTTTATTCATGGACAAAAGTAACTGATTATCAATGCAACTTCTAGAAATAATAAGGGGAGTTCAGTTTTTCTATTGCATTCCCTACCAAAAAGAAATTGTAGCTAAGCCTCTGATTTTGTTCAGGGAAAACCGTCTACTGAACATACGAAAAAAATTATCCTATCAGTGAATTCTTCAGAGGCCTGATCCAAAACCTGTTAAAGTCAATGGAAGTCTTCCCATTAACTTCAATGGGTTTGGGACCAGCCCTTGGACTGAAGAATAGTCTTCTGAAGTAAGCTGTGGAAACCCCATCCTGTTAAAATTCAACAGAAAATGAGGAACAAAGCTCTCAGCAATATACTGTTGGCTACACTCCCATGTTCACAAGAAGATTTAGTCTCTCCTAGCTTCTGTGCTTCTAAAAATGTATCCATGTAATTCATCCAGATTATAAATGGATTAGAAAACAAGAGATTTTTCCCCAGATGGTATCAAATTGATTATTTTTTCAGGCCTAATCCTGCATGAGCAACTTTAATCACAGGAAAGTCAAGTGGCCGAATCCTCCTGCAGAGGTGACAGGGAGGAGCTGCTGCTAGTCTAGACAACAGCCCGGGGAAGAAAGGAGGTGAGGGGGGTGTACTGTAGCTCCAAAATTTAGTCCCTGATTGAGGTTAGAGTTTTTTGCTGCAGAGCCCACAACGAGACTTTACCTGCATATTTCACCCTAACAGAATAGGCATGTGTATGTTAATTTTTAGATACACTAGTTGAAAAATCATTTTCTCTTCTATCAACTTGCCAAGACCTGAGTTAAAGAGTTTTGTTATGTTTCTCCTCCTGTCACAGTTGAAGAGATCACTAACACTGAAAGCAAGCTGCGTACTCTGAATGAGGGGTTAGCAGTCTCTGTCTGTTTTATAAACACACATATAAAACTCAATTCAGGTCCTGACAGGTTCCCTTTAAAAAAGCATTTATAGGGATGCAGGAATTGCCATATTTGATTAGATTAATGGTTTATCTAGTATACTATCCTATCTCTGTGATGGGCCAGTACCAGCTGCTTCAGAGGAAGGTAAAAGAAACTCCATAGAAGTCAGTCATGAAATAACCTGCCCATAGGGGAAAGTTTGTTCCTCAGCCCCATTAATGAGAGGTTGTCTGATGCCCTGAAGAATCAGGGTTTAAATCCCTTCCAAAAAATTGTTACTTATTGTTTGAGATCTCAAGCAGCTTTCAAATGCATAGTAATAACGTATATGCACTTTTCAATTCACCTTTCAAAGCTGTTTAGGTTGGGGGTGGAGGAGACTTTTATTTACACTGAAAAACTAGGGTTTTAGTTAAACTTTAATTTTTTTCATCTTATTACCAATTCGAGTCAGGGATAACAATATAAAATGGAACGAGACCAATGGTAACAAAAATTAAGCATAACATTGTGGGCTTCGCTGCTGAGTGGTTCTATTCCTCCCCCAGCCACCACTACCACCCCAATACGTACAACAAAATTATCAAATTTTCAGAAATACTTCTCCAATTTTTTATCTTTTTTGATTGGTGAGTTTTCCCATTAATAGTAATGTGACATTAATTATTAACTTGACCAAATGTTTTTCTACCTTTGTGATGTCATGACAAATGTCTTATTTGTTCTTTTCATCTATGTATTTAAATTGCACCAGTCACTGTGGGTGTATTATGTTAGGGAAAAGGGCTTAAACTTTGTCTGAAAAACTGATGTTTTGCAAACAACATTGTAAACCAGATAATTCTTGCCCTGAAGCTGGGGACACCAGCCCTGCAGATGTGATATAATGTTCATGAGGAAATGGAAGATCAGACTCTTGCAATATTTAAACTAAGAATGGATCATCCTGACCAGTTAAAAATGACTTGTCTTCCAGAAGTGCTACAGACCTTTCCAAAACCTTGCAGTTATTATACTACTGATCTTCAAAATAGTATTTCAGATTGCCAGATTGGCCACAGTGTCGCCAGTTTGGTAATCTGTAGGAATTTAGCCACAGATTGATCATATACTTCTGTTATATATAAAGAAAAATAAGCACCTGAGATATTGATATGAAGTCAGCAGAAGTATAGACACATCTTTGCTACACTGTTTATATTGTAGAGCAATCCCGACTTGATAAATACGTTAGCCAAATGATTCTCCAGAAAAGGGTAAGAGTGAAAAATTACAAAATTTAATTCAAAATTTTCAGTCAGACTCCACACGCCCCATTGGAATAACTTTATAACTGGCCCTTCTTGGTGATTTCAGTTTGGGGAAGACAGCTTGTCATCATAAGGATCGATTTTCTGTTTCCTGTGTTCACCTTGCACATCGCTGAACTGACTGTGGTTTGTATCACAGTATCTCTTTACATTCTCTGCCATGCAAAGCAACAATTGTCCCTTCCAAAGGATACAAATGGTACCTTTGTTTTTTTGGCAGGTACTTTTCACACCTCTGGAAACTTTTGATTCTCATAATTGGGTTTCCATTATTTTGTACCAGAACTTCCTGCTGTGTCTGTTATCAAACAGACCCTCCAGAAGAAAATCAAAGGCTCATCTACATGGTGCTTTAGTCCACAGTGGGGTCTGTGTGTAAATTTTAGCCTGCACTTCTCCAGGCTCGGGGCTGTTCTCCTGGAGGTGTTCTGGCACAGCAGCTTCAGGGTGAACTCCACAGAGATTTCCACATCTTTTGCCATCCTGAAGTCCTGCTGCCAGTGTTGTTCATCCCAGTTCTGCACCATTATCCTGTCTCACCAGTCAGTGCTAGCTGGCTTTGTCCGGACCCGATGGGTCACTGGAGTGAAATTGCTCCAAGAAACATGTATGTTTAAGTGACTGCTCCATTTCAGCCTCCTCCTCCTCCTCCAGTACCCGGGCAGTTCAGCCTCTCAAGTCTTTGCAGAATTTGAAGTGCACATACAGAAGCCTGTTCATATTAATGAATGTCAGGATTAGAGCGCTTAGCAGTGGTTTCTCTGCTCCACCAGACAGCACTTTGAAAATAGCACTGGGTTCACAAAAGCCAGATGAATGATTTGATGAAAGGGGAGGGATCACAGGAAAGTTTTAGTTTGAATCCCAAGTCCCAGAATGCCAATGCCTTGCTGTAGGAATAAATGTGCAGGAAGAAACACCCCAGAATGCATAGAGCCTAGTGGCAAGGCATTGCACCATGGGATAGCTGCCCAGAATGTTGTGTGCTTATTTTGAAAAAAACACCCTTTAATCAGAAAGGGAAGTGACTTAACCAAGGATAAAAATTTGGTGTGAAAGTACTGATTGAGCAACAGTTCCTCTGCATCACTTAACACATATAAACATAACCCAAAACAATTTACAAGTGTGGACAACCTACATCTATATTAATTATATGCACTGAAACATATTGCACAAAAAGAAGTGCAGTGCAATTACCATGGTATAAACAGGGAATTAAGAAATATGTATTTTAAAACCCAACTCCGAATGAAAAAGTTCAGTATCTCTTAGAGATCGAAACCACCTACCACCATTTGGATTGATTCTTTTCTAATTTACACCAGTTTCAACTACTATAATCCCATTGAGCTCCTAATTTGCATCTGTGTAAAAGCAAGCCCAATATAATTCTATATTTAGAGACACAGGGTGAAATCCTGCCCCATTGAAATCAATGAGAATGTTATATCCCTGCTTTCTGCCTACACTGCAGTCCTACTTTGGTAACACGATACAAAGATGAATATAAGGAGACATTTAGAAAATCCTCAAGTAGCTACTTTGGCCCAGAATCCACAAAGGTATCTGGGCTCCTAACTTCCATTGAAATCAATGAGTATTAGGCACCTAAATACCTTTGTGTCTCTGGGCCTTTGTTTCCAGCTTCTTTAGGTAGTCAGCTCCAATGAAAATTGGGAGATTGGGATTGTGGTGGGTGAGGAGTTCTCTGCAAGGCCTCAAAAGGCTTGTATAACCTTCCATGTTGTAATGCTTATGCAGAACAGGAGCTCCATATCTTTGGAGGTTCCCAAATCACTACTTGAAAGAAGAAGGAAAAAAACAACCTTGGTAGCACATATAAACTGGTTCTGCTGATAATCTGTCTTGAAAAACACTTTTCTCAGAAGCAGCATTTCATTTTCAGTGAGGTTCTGCCTCATTTATTTTGGTAGCTGGACTAATTGACGCACAAAAAGCTCAAATGACTGACCAAGGACTGACAGTGATTCAGCTACTCACCTGGTATGAGATACTGGAAAATTCCCAGCCCCCAGTCCAGCCTCTTAACTCATGTCCTCATAATTATAAAGTAACTTCACTTTAAAGTCTCTGAACTCTTCCTTTGTTCAGTTTTCTGCATGCATAGACTATGTTTACTATGCCTTACATTACATTGTAATTTATGTATCTATATGTCATTTTAGTTGTAGCTTCCTTCTTGACTGCTTTTCTCTTCTCTTTCAGGGCTAAATCCTGGTCCCTTTAAAGTCAATGGAAATTTTGCTTTACTCCAATGGGACCAAAATTTGGTCCTTATTATGTTCTTCGCTGTATGTAATTGTTAGAGTATCCAGTTATTTTGTATCTCTTCCTTTTATATGCTTTTACAAAGTCAGTGAGGCAATATTTCTATGGAGCCATAGTGGGGGGCTTTTTTATTATTTAAGCAGCACTTCCAGTAATTACTTTCATCTGACCCTTATCAGCATCAAACCAGAAAGTTTACTTATGCATAATTAGACTTATAAACACCCACCCACACACTCCTGTCAATTCTCATACACAGAGACATAAATAAACATTTCCAAACATTCCTGGGTGGTGGTGAAACATTTTCTGTGAGAAACAGACGAACAGACAATATGAACCTACAAATGCATGACACAGGAAATGGGAAGCCAATATAAACAATAGCACTTATCATCTAGGCATTCAGAACTAGAAAACCATGAAGTGTCATCAAGAAGAGAACAATCTATAGGCAGAAGGCTGCATCTCTGGGAATTACATTTGTCCCCACTAAATCAGAATTTCTATATTCAAATAGCATTTGAAATGACACCTATTTTGAAATGGCACCTCCTAGACCTGGTTCCACTGGGAAAACGATATCATCATGAAAAACAGCCTGAATCCAAATGTATTACAAACACAATACCCATATAAGGTAGGTATTACCTATTTTACAAGGGTCCAATCATTCCAGCCTTAAATGACTTTCCCAGCTCACACAGCGAGTCAGCGGCAGAGCTGGGAATGGAATCCCTAAATCACAACTTCTAGTCCTATGCTCTAAACCAACAGAGAACACACCTTCCTGCATGTTGCTACTTAAATCAGTTTTCAAAATTAAGCAAAGTGTGTCTACTCACATGGGTCAAACTGAAGTCCCACATCAACTTTACTGCACTATAAATACAAAGAGTGTTACCTCAAATGATTGTGTTTTGGGGCGTGGCATCTGGCTTCAGTGAGTAACTTTTCTGTCACCTTCTAGACCTTCTATGTCTGGGAAAAGTAGCAAAACAAGGCATAAAATAACACTTTGACTTTAAAGTACATGTCCTGATCATCTCACAATGCTCCACATGTCATAATTGATTCTCACAATAGCCCTGGTAGTAACTTTACCTACTTTATTGAAGCGTAAACTGACGCACAGGGAGATTATGTCAAATCTTGCTCACCTTGTCCACATCTCCGTTTAACTTACTAGGAGCTGTGAATGAGTCCTGAGAGCAGGACAAGGCCATTCGTAAATGTCCACGTTTACAGTGACACAATGGCAGAGTTGGGAGTAGGAAACCTATCTATCATGGGAGTCCATGGCTGTAGTATACTATCCAAACACCTCACACTCAGTAATGGATTTTACCCTCATAATATCCCTGTAAGGTAGAGAGGCATTATTCCCTGTCTGCTCATTCTAGAGAAAGTTCCAGATACCGAAAGGTATTTAGGTGCTTAATTCCCATTGAAATCAATGGGAGTTAGGTGCTTAAATACCTTTAAGAATCTGGGCCTAAGTGACTTGTGCAAGGTCATGCAGGAAGTGAAATCTGTGGCCGAGTCAGCTATTGAACATTGATCTTTTGAATCCTAGTCTACTGCCTTATCCAACTAGACCACCCTTCTTACCTTTAAGTCAGAACTCCCATTCCCTTGCTTTAATCACTAGACTATACCAGCCAGAGAGCACTGGTAAAAATAGCAAACCTGCTATCTATCAAAGGCTGGATTGTCACCCTGTATGCTGGTAGCCCAATTTTAACAGGTGATACTAGTCCTTTTACTGGTGCAGCAGATACAGGCTTGTTTGTGACCCTGGGCTCCTCCTGAGCAATGAGGCATAAATGAGAATATTTTTAAAAGTGTAAAAAGCATCCAAATAGTCATTTGGACTAACCCACACAAATAGGTACTTGGACTTAGCAAGCATAGCAAAGAAAAGTGAATTTGGGTCTGCTCGGCTTGACAGAAGTTCCTTTAGTGAATGTCTTATTGTCATTATCACCCACCTAGTCAGTATTGTCAGAGATTCTGATAGCTCCGCTCTTTCGTTTCCTGTTTGCCACACGGTTTTTTTACTAGTCTTCTTTTTTTTTTTATATAACATATTGTGGAAACCTCTCTGAATGGCTGCCATAGGCTGGAATGCTGGTGGTGGCAGGTGATGAAGAGATTCCCTCTCTAACGTGGCATTTCTTGGCAAAACCTGGTATCTCTCATATGGTTGCCCAGCCCCAGACATTCCTTAACACAGACAGTTTTTGAATATCTTTGAGGGAAAGGTCAGTTCTCTGTTTTCAAAGTTCACAAGTCAGGCTGCACTGAAAGGCCTCTTTACCCTCAGCCTTCAGCATTCTAAGCATATCATTAGGAAGATTAGCAAGGCCTTTGGCACATCACTGCGTTTCCTTATGTGCCAAAAGGTCTGGCAGATCAAAGCAGCCATTACTTCAAATACTTTGTGGCTTATCTAATGCTTATCCTAACACCACTGACCCCTCAGTCATCTATTAATTTCTCCCTCCCTCCATCCCTTCCCCCCCCCTGAGCAGGAAGTACTGTGTTAGAGGAAAACAGTTTACGCCGCAAGACCCAGATTTTGACCTTCCTGGGTTCACCCAATGTTCCATATTTAAAATGTGTAATTAACAGAAATCAGGAGCCCGGTCCTTTTGTAAATAGTGTGTTTAAAATAAGAAAATAATTGCCAGTCATAATAACTATTTGGTTTAGCTAATGAGGTGACAAAGTACATGAATGGAGCCATGTTTATACATTTCTATCATTTTTGGCGGAAACTACCCCAAAATTGAGCTCACACGGGTATTTGACCCTGGCCAGCATTCTATGCCTGTACTAGGCATGAGTGAGTAGTGCTGAAGAGACTATGGCCCCAACCCTGCAATCACAGCCATGTGAGCGGATCTCCATGCCCATACAGAGTCCCCTTCCTGTCAGCTGGGTTTCCTGTGGACACAGTTCTGCCCATGTGGATTGATTGCAGGTGCTTGTTAAAAAACTGGTTCATGCTTTTAAGAATAGATTTACTTTAAAAGTCTGTTATTCATCAGCTTAGGTATCATATTAACTGTATACTTACATTTCCTGAGGGGTTGTTTTTATTACTTTACCACACTGTATTTTGTGATTATTTTTGGTTTATTTTAATATTAAAATCACTTTAATATAATCAGCCCTAAAATATCCTCAGTATAATTTTTTGTGCTTAAGTGATGTAGTCTGTAACCAGTCAGTTTAACCACATACATGTTTGTATAAATATTAAGCATGATTTCTCCTCCCTCCCCCCCCCCCGTTTCTTTTAAAAATTGCATAATTTGCACTGCCTGATTAATCAGGTCATTTGTACCTCAACGTAACAGTAGCCTGCAAAGAATTAAATATTACATACATTGAGTTATGCTGGCATATCTGTTTCAATTGAGTGTCACTGGTCATTTCCATTATAAGCCACATTATTCTTAGCTGTATAATTTGATGTTTTGAATTACATGGGGCTTAGATTTTACTTAGTGCTCTTGCCATAAAAACGTTAAAGCACTTCATGATGGCACTGGAGGCTTGTTTTAAAGATGCTGTTTAGTAATATAGGGATTTGATTTGTTTTTTAGAGTTCCCTTATAGCTAGTGACAAAGGAACATGTCAGGAAAATAATTAGGCCAGGGTTCATTATGGCACAAAGACCTTGACATTTTAAGATGATTTTGTACTGAGTTTTTTTATGACTATCCTATTTAGTTTTAACTTTCCTTTCATTAATTTTCAGACACATCTAGCAGACAGCATTCCAACAACTGGACTATATACATATCATCTACCAGACAGAACCAATATTTCCTCCTAACATATATAGAGTATGTAAACAACATAATGCTAATTAGCTGAAATTGAGATCACTAACAGACATTAAGAAAATATACAGACTATGTAGAATGATCTAAAATCACTTGGATCAGTCCCTGGCTATTTTTTTTTTTTTTTGAAAGAAAATGTTAGCTGTATTAGGCCCAATCCTACTCCCATTGAAATCAATGATACGTCTCCCACTGTTCAATGGGCAAAGTGGATGGGATAAGACACTGTAAAAATTAGTTACTATACAACAGTGGTTTTCAACTGGGGTACGTGTACATGAGCTCTCGTCAGGGGCCATGCTAGAAAAATCCAGTAATGGTGGACAATGGTTTTTATTTAGTAAGATTTGGCAGTCTAATCAACATTTAATCTTCTTTCAGTTAAAACTGCAGCTGCATTGACGTACGTTTCCTTTCTGCTCAGAATCAGAGGTTTTCAAACTGTAGGGCAAGCACCCCGGGGAGCGGCGGGGGTGGGGGGAAGGAGGCGGCATGGAGATATGTTTGGGGTGGGGGGGGTCTGTTTTCAAACTTTTTGAGCTGAGCCCCTGCTTTGAATTACAATTTTTGGTTGCACCCTCCCTCCTCCCTCCAACCCAGACAGGCTGGTGGCCCATTGAGGTGAGTCGGAGTGAAGGTGGTGCTCCTTCCCCCGAACCCTGCTACACAGGGTTGGTCCGAGCCACCTGGTGTCACTGCTTGTCTCCCACAAACATTCCTCTGCAACCCCCTGGGGGGGTATGCCAGTTTGAAAATCTCTATTGCTAAATGGAAGGCAGAAATCAGGGCCCTGTGTGTCCACCCCACACATCACCTCTCAGCTGGGAGTACACTGTAGACTACCTTATTTGGAAAGGGGTATGCAGACTAAAAGTTTGAAAACCACTGCTATACAAGAATGATAAGTACTTTCATTGTTGTTTTCTTTAGTCAAAGTCACAAGTCAAGATCCAGACTTAAGTGTCTGTGAAGTCTGAAAATTTAAACAAGCAGACTAGACTTGCTTTTAGACTGCTTGGAGAGAGATAGGATTTCTGCTGCACATGTTATATATACACATAAGTTGCCATTAAAACTGAGTCTGTGCCCCAAATGTATCTTCCTATGTTTAGGATAGGAAATAGTGCAGTGCTGCACTAACTGTGGAGTGGCAAATGGGAGCTTAGCGGTGGCCTCTATCTGTGTATATATGTGTACATCTCATGCATATATCGTATTTATACACACATTGCCTATGTGATGGTGATAGTTATGTAGCTAAGGGCAAGGGGGATAAGATAAGGGCAAGACTGATTTGCTCTTATGACGGTGCAGGATACCAAAGGCGCATAAACACTGCTTCTGCTGAGCCATCTGATCTGCACAATGAATGAGACCTGCCGCCAAAATCATGTGGTTACTGATGAAGATCATAAGATGATGAAAGCTGACAAGCACATAACAATCACACAACAAGAGGGGTACAAAATAGGAGCTTCTTGCCTAATACTAGTCACTGAAATAACACAATATCTGAATGAACTGAAAAAACTCTGGACTGGGGTTTTCTCTTCTCTCTCACTCTTTTTCTCGCATACATAAAGCCTTTTATCCTTTAGCCCATGCTTCAGGACTTATGCCATCCAGATTCCGACCTCTCATGTGCCACAGTGACAATAACTATCCCCACCCGCCACATGTGTATAACTGAGCCAACTCTACACATGTCAGGTATAAAAGTGATTTATATGAGAGGAGAGATTCCTAGGCCCAGAGAGCCAGTCTCAGTAAATGGTGTCACTTACAGAAATGCTGCTGATAATCACACTTTGGGTAACTTGCTGTGGGAGAAGTTAGTCCCACACAGTTGCAGATGCTCCCCAATGCAACCAGCCAAGCCAGTGTTTCTTATCAAAATATTATGGAAAGAACTACAAGTTTTTAAAGAATACCTTTGCTCTTTTTCCGAGGGACACAGCTGTTCTTCATCAACAAGTAAAGCAATATCATTGCTTGGCACAATGAAAATCCGGATTTCGCTGCCTTGTTTTTATTGCAGAGGAATTCCTTCACATTGTTTCCACAGAGACTTTAAAAATGAAAGATCCTGTTCAACTAGCTGTCAGCAGCACTATTCACTAGGGACGGAGGAAGGCTTTTGGTTAAAGCGTAGAACTAGGATCTGTTACCAACTCTGCCATAGATTTCCTGTGTGGTCTTGGACAAGTCACACTTACCTCTCTATAGGACTCAGTTTTCCAATGTGCAAAGTGGGAGTAACAATAATGATCTCCATTTACTAGTATTATTTCCAGAGCCCAAAGCCTCATAGGTGCTTTACAGAACCAACAGATAGACATTGGGTGCAGTCCTTGAGCCCAGCTGAGCTGTGTTCTCCCAATGGGGGAGTAGGCAAAGTTGGCCATCTGCTACTTTTGTACTTCCTTGAGCCCCAGAATTGCTGATGGCCAGTTTAGGCAGGGACATTCCATGCGCCAATGATCCCCAGGTTGTGTAATGCTTCTTGGCGCTGTTATCAGTTGGCATAGGTCAGAGCAGGCCTGAGGTGGTTGCAAGTTATGAGAAGGGATGAACAGGCCTATATTAGCCTCAGTGATTGAGATAGTGCAGAAGATGGCAAAAAGCCACCCTGTCCTCCTGCTCAACTGAATGGAGCTCTGGCGCAGCTGACAATCTAGCCTCCAAATCAGTGAAAGCTACACTACATCCACCCAATTTCTGAGCCACATACATCAATGCAATTTAGTGTTTGCATCACCAGTGAGTTTGTCCCAGTAAATTAAACAAAGTTATTTGAAAGATCTGTGATCTATATGGCTGGCTGGCTCATAAACCCTCTGTAATAGCTATGCAGAGATATTTCTGCTTCCAGTATGGATGCCTTTCCTACTGAATATTTCTTGTTGATGAGCCCTTAATTCTTAATAATTTATTAAGAAAAAAGTATAAGGAAAGAAAGAAAAATAAATGTTTCCCAGTCATTTCATATGCAATAATTAGATGAATTATGCATACAATCAAAACCTAAGCAAACTTTGAAAAGTTAAGAATAAAAAAATATATATTTTCTGCAAATAAACTGCCCAAATATTAGATTAAATACAGTTTTCCCCAAGGGATACTTCATTTTTTTTATCACATTTCTCTCCTTCTGTGTTCAACAGTTTCTTCCTGCCTGTCATAATCTGACTATTGATCTGATGGGTCACTGGCATTGCATTTAGCTGCAGAGTGAAAGGCTCTTAAGTGGAAATACAATAACTTTGTATTCCAGTTTGAGGCCCACACCCAAACCTTTTGACATAGCTTCTGAATGCACTCATGATTTATGTTTATTTTAACCTCCATAGGCCAGATTTTCCTCCCATGGGAAAGCCTGTGAGGAGAGAGGGCAGGAACAGGTTTTCTTTGAATTATTTTCTCCTAGGCCATTTCATCAGGAGCCAGGGCTACTGCCCAGCACAACAGAGTCTGCTCACCCACTAGGGATCCCCCAGAATATCCCTGTACACCTGTGACAGGGTAGGGCCATCCACACAGATTGTCTGCCTTTTATAGGCTCAATGTCTCTTATAGCTCCCCCCCGGCCCCACAGTGCAACTTCAGTGGATCTGTGCTAATAAGGCCCAAGCAGCCAGTGGACCTTTTAAGAGAGTATCTCCAGTGTGAAGGGGTGGGAAGTGGAAAGATTAAACCCAGCTGGGGTAGAGCTGAGTGAAATTTTTTCTAGTGAATAATTTATTCACCAGAAAATGCAGTTTCAGGCCAACCAAAACTCTGAGCAAATTCCGGTCAAACTTAGTGAATTTTGGCTCACCCCAAAAATGTGGAAAAAAATTCCAAAAAACTATAAATATTTCATTCTGGCATTTTTCAAAACCAAATGCTTCAACATTTAGTGTTTGATTTAGAAATGTAGCTATATTTAACAAAAACAAAAACAAAAAACCCCAAGAAAATAAGGGTGAAAGACACCTGAAAATGAAACAAAATGTTTCATTTAACCCCAGTCAATCAATTTGTTTCAGTGAGAAAAACAAAATCAATTGTCATTTTGATTTGGCCACCAAACTGAAAAAAATCAATTATTTGCCCAGTTCTAGCTGGGAGCAAGGAGAACTCCATCAGACTAGTGTGTGTGTGTGTGTGGAGAAAACAATGCATGTCCAACTGGCCCCACCATCGCTCTGCCCACTCCTCAGTAATGCCTAAGGGCTAAGCAAGAATGGAACCCCATTGTGCTAGTCACTGTGTAAACACACACACAGTAGCAGACAGTCCCTGCCTTGAAGAGCTTACTGTCTAAATACACAGATAGACACAGGGTGAAGGGAGTTTGTAATATACAGGCAGAATGAAAAGTGTGATGGCAGCCAATGTCCTATTAGGTTCACACATTTTTTTATTTTGGGGGGCTGGATTTAACTGGGAGAGGATGAGCTAAATGGAAAGAAAAATGCAGGGAAAGAGGACATTGTAGGGAAGGGAGTGGGGGGAAGATAGGGAAAAGAGAATAAGAGGGGCAGGTGTGGAGTGAAACTGAAGTGATGAGCCTGAGGGACAGCGAGGGATAGGGTTGGAGCAAGCAACAAATTAGCCCAGGGCAGAGGAAGTCCAACCAAAACTATAGAAAGTTCTCTGAATGTCCAAAGGCCCCTACTTTTGCAGTTGCTTCTGCTGGCTGGAGGCCCTCGCTGGTTCCTCTCTGCAGTTTTCCCGCACGGCCACCTGGCAGTGAGGAGGGGAAGGCCCCATCTGGGTTCTAGTGCCCGTGGGTTCTGGTGGTGTTCTGGTGTGTGTGGGGGTCTCCCCTGCACAGTTCTGGGTCAAGGGAGGTTCTGGGGGTGAAGGGTGGTCCCAGTCAGGGCTCATTTACCCCCTTCTGATATTTCATTGCTTGGAAATAATGACCCAAGCCTGTAACTTCTTAAGTCACTTTTTATTTTTCTGCCAGCTTCTGAAAGCAAGAGATATTTATTTAAGCTAAATCTTCACTCCGAGCAGACTTCCTTTAACCTTGCCCAGAATGATTTCAGCATCTACGTCAATGTAACATGTAAAGAGAGAGATGGCCGATCCAAATTCAGAGCAGAGTTTGTTAATACATTAAAACTTGCAGTACAGAGTAATAATTAACAATGAAGGCTCGAGATGGATGCGTTTCAGAAGATGCCTGGGCCAGAAAAGGCCTCTGTATGTTGAAATTGGCGGCACAACAGGCTACACCTCACTGCTGCCATATGCAAAATAAAACATAAAAAAACCACTCGCAAAACAATCCGATGTTAAACTAAAGTGAAGGGACCAGATCCTTAACGGCTGTAAACTGACCTAGCTCAATTGACATCAGTAGAAAGATACCAATTTATGCCAGCTGAGGAGCTGCTCCAAGGTTCTTTCCTAAATCATCAGACCCAAAGAAATTTACAATTAAGAGCCTCTCACTGGGTCAGATTAGTGGATATAAATTGGCATAACTCCATCAAATTCAATGGAGATACACGATTTTCACCAGCTCAGGTATTACCCCACTGTTCTTACCGTGCCCTGGTGTGCCTTTGCAGAAATGTAGATAAATGTTGAGATAGGAAGGAATTAAGACAAAATCATAAAGCACATTTCTTACAGAGTTGCAGAGACTCAACCCTGTCAGGACATTATTACCGGGGTAAAAAAGTTCCACTTGATCTGATCAATCCTAGCTTCTACAGTCCCCCACTAGTCACTGACAATGGGACCAAACTGAAACCCCAATCGAAACATGGGATCCAAACTTCACAGCTCTGACTCTGACTGACCACAGATGTGATGGAAATCCAGAACTGCTGCTGGCTATCACTCTATCAGCAAGTGTAGGTGTTCTGTTAATTATTCCACTACTTTAGTTACTAGGCAACAGCAACACTATAGCCTTTTGTCCTACAGAAACATCAGTCCAGAAATACCTCTTCTGAAAGTTACATTCTAAGGCAAGGTGCATAATACCAAGATTACTGATTGCTGGCATTGTAGCATCCTTCAAGGAAGAATCACATTCTGCAGGCAGTCCTTCCTGGAAAGATTTTACAGAATGGCATATAGGGTGAAACCCAGAAATCTGAATTTTGATAGTAAATAGTAATAATCCCTACATGTGAGCTGCAGTCACCTTAATCCCCACTGATCTGACACCTCTTCATTAAAAGAAGGTCTTTCATTCCCTCTCTCTTTCAAAATAGGCCATGTTTCACCTACAAAATGAGACTTTATTATTAAAAGATATGAAAATAATAGAACTTTTTTTCTTAATGCAGAACTGACTATAATACTTTGTGCTTCAATTTTCTCTCTGGCACCACTGGAAATGCTGGCACCCTGAAGTCAATGAATGACTCACCTGCTTTGCCTCAATCACCCCAATGTGACATTTTATATCTCGAGGGAACACCCAGCACCCCCATGTTCATCCTTATAATATGTTTGTGTGGTATCTAATGCAAAGTTTGTCATGTCAGGTGTCTTCGGAAGGCTCATGATGTACTGTACATTGTTGTTATGGTAATGTTATAGACTTTAATTTCATGTATATAGTTATAAGGCTGAAAATGTGTCCTCATGGCTTAAAGCAAGCCTAGGCAAAAATTCTCCAGAAGCAAAGGGGCAGTTCACACCTCATCAGGGCATGTATAGGACAAACCCAGCCCAGCCAAACAGAAACAAGGGAAACTGGCCTAGGCAACAACAAAGGATCTGTTGGACTCTCGAGTGAGTCATCCCTCCTTCCTTTGGTCATTTTGGGACTGTGATGAGGTAATGCTTTCCTGACTCTGAAGGGGGTGGGGGACAAAGCCAAGAGGGAAGAAAGGACATGATAAAAGGGAGAGATGTTGCTATGCTCCTCCATCTACAGACATCACCACCAAGTGACTGAAGTGCTGATCAAAGGGGAGAGCCTGGCTGAAGGGTAACCAGCCAGCCTGTGGTGAGAAGCATCTAAGTTTGTAAGGGCATTGGCAGTGTTGAGATCAGCTTAGAATGTGTTTTGCTATTGTTTCATTTGACCAAATCCGACTTGTTATGCTTTGACTTATAATCACTTAAAATTTATCTTTGTAGTTAATAAATCTGTTTGTTTATTCTACCTGAAGCAGTACATTTGGTTTGAAGCAAGAGATTCCTTTGTTAAATTGACAAACTCATGTAAGCTTGCAGTGTCAAGTGGGCTTAACTGGACATTGCAAGACGGAGGTTCCTAGGGTTGTGTTTGGGACCAAAGATATTGGCTAGTGTCATTTGGTTGTACTATCCAAGAAGCAGCTTACATGCCAGAGGCTGTGTGTGAACAGCCCAGGAGCAGGGGTTCTCACAGCAGAGCAGGGTAAGGCTGGCTCCCAGAGTCAAAGATTGGAGTGACCTAGCAGATCACCAGTCCAGGTAACACTAGAGGGGAATGTCACACCTATCCTCTCCTTTTTTTTAAATTTTGCAAGAGTCTATTGTTATAGGTTGCATCAGAGGAGTTATGAGTGATTGTTCCCATTTCTTGGTCAATCAGCATAGTCACAGTTGCAAAAAGTTGTCTCACCTTCTCTGTAAGCAAACACTAAGTCTAGAAGGTCAGTTTATCCAGAACTTGAGTCCCTCTACCTGGTACTGTATGCATTAATTTGTATTATATCACCAGTTCAGATTTAATGATGGGCACTCCAAGTTGTGCTGGGGACCATATAGACCTCCTACCAGCCAAGGATCCTCAAGGCACAAAGGTTGCTCCAAGCTGTGAGTCACCTTTGATCCCTCTTCTCATAGGCTGTGCCTGGGAAGGCAGCAAACAATCTCACCCATTGTATTTATTTTTCATTGGATTTTTCCCCTTCTCTCTGCTCTTTGCTTTGTTTGTTTGTTTGTTTAAACAGTCATAGCGAAGCACAAACTCAATTGTGTTCAAACTTGTGATTCTCACCAGGGTTCAAAAGTAGGCAAAAAACTTCCACATCCTTAGTAATTAGTTAAACTTACAGTTCCAAAGGGAAAAATTATTGTGCATTCCATTGGTTCTTATGACTGGAGTGGCATTATCTTTGCTGTCTCCTCATAGATATTATTAAAATTTATTAACTTTTACCTTGCCCTTAAGCATTCTTTGTGCTGTACAAACAAATAAAAAGCCATTGTCCCAGCACCAATGAGAATGCAACCTAACTGATGGTCTGAATTAATTATATATTCAGTATGGGGAAAAAATTGGCTTCGGAGGGAACCTCACATGAACCAAACATAAACCTAAGTTTTCCCCAAGCTTGATTCCTTGGGTTTACCTCTTCTAGCAACAGACAGGGACACCCAGCCCCGTTTTTATTCTTGTATGAAGAAACAAAAGTCAACTGCCATCATGAGTCATCTGTAATGACTCTGCAGGAGCTAGGTTTCAGAGTAGCAGCCGTGTTAGTCTGTATTCGCAAAAAGAAAAGGAGGACTTGTGGCACCTTAGAGACTAACCAATTTATTAGAGCATAAGCTTTCGTGAGCTACAGCTCACTACATCTGAGGAAGTGAGCTGTAGCTCACGAAAGCTTATGCTCTAATAAATTGGTTAGTCTCTAAGGTGCCACAAGTCCTCCTTTTCTTTCTGCAGGAGCTATCACTGTATTGACAGTAACTCAACAGAGGAGCCCTGCCTTCCTGTTCAGGGCCTGAAAGCTGAACCCTGTTAAACAAGGCCTTGTTCCTCTCTAAGTATGCTCCTGGGATCCATCTTATAATAAAGATGTGAGACCAGTCATATGGTTCCAAAAAACATATAGCCCTCTCACATGACAGGGGCCTGTATCCACTGAATCTAGTGGCCACTAAACCCACACTTGGTGACTCCACAAACAACATTATAAGATTATTATAACATTACAACATTATCATCAGAGGACCCAACCACATCAGCCAAAACCATCAGGGACTCATTCACCTGTACATCTACTAATGTGATATATGCCATCATGTGCCAGCAATGCCCCTCTGCCATGTACATTGGCCAAACCAGACAGACTCTACGTAAAAGAATAAATGGACACAAATCGGACATCAGGAATGGTAACATACAAAAGCCAGTAGGAGAACAGTTCAATCTTCCTGGACATTCTATAGCAGATTTAAAAGTAGCCATACTTGAACAAAAAAACTTCAGAAACAGACTTCAAAGAGAAACTGCAAAATTAAAATTCATTTGCAAATTTAACACCATTATTTTGGGCTTGAATAGAGACTGGGAGTGGCTGGCTCACTACAAAAGCAACTTTGCCTCTCCTGGAATTGACACCTCCTCATCAATTATTGGGAGTGGACTACATCCACCCTGATTGAATTGGCCCTGTCAACACTGGTTCTCCACTTGCGAGGTAACTCTCTTCTCTTCATGTGTCAATATAATAATGCCTGCATCTGTAATTTTCACTCCATGCATCTGAAGAAGTGGGTTTTTTACTCATGAAAGCTTATGCCCAAATAAATCTGTTAGTCTTTAAGGTGCACTGGACTCCTTAACATTATAAGGTGCTCTCAATCCAATTTATTTTCTAAGTGGTACATTTTCAAGAGACTTTATGTGGGTGCAAATCATCCCCATATTTTTCCAGTCACAAAAGGACTAACAGGTGTGAATCCAGGCACTTGCTCCTCTAAATAACTGATATGAACCCACAACTAAGTTATTCAAATAAAATATGCAACAACTGCAAAGATGTGGGTGCACATTTTGAAGGCATCAGTGCTGCCCGTGGAATCTGTGCCTACAGTAGAGAAGATGCCCTATTTAAAAGCTCCACCCTAAACACCACAACTGTTTAAATAAGTAAGAAAGTTTCAGTGCATTTATATTCCAATATCATCTGCCTCATGGCTCTGCCAACGACCTGAGTTACTTTGACCTTTATGGAGGCATTCCAAAAAGGTACCTGCCTGTAAACAACACCTGGATAGCAGAGCACAGTTTCGTCTTACTCTGCTATTTTATTGATTTATTATCTTTCATAATGTCAAAAACATGACTGCCCGTGCCCAGCCTTCAGTCTGTCAGGCTTTGCAGGTGGCTGGCATCTGTGCGCACAATGTATCCAGTTTATACAGCCCTAATCAGAACAATGAAGATAACAAGGACATTTTATTCTTAGGTAACTATCTCGTTACAATTATCTGTATTTAGCAATCACATTGGCACTGCTACTGCAATTTAGAGACTGTTACAAATATTTGCACTCTCTTTTGGTATTGCTGACCACATGGGCCTTCCCACTACATTCTCCCAGAGCACCAGCCTTCTTGTTTGTTATATCAGTGTTTTAATTCATTAGCCTTCCACCTTAATGAAGGAAACTACATTATTTTCCTTAACTAGGATCTCATTGAGGACAAAATTAACTTCCCTACCTAAATATTGTGTAGTCAGTAAGCTTTATGTAGCTTTATGTAAGTGAAGTTAGGGAAAAGTAGGGTGTTGCAAAGGTGAAATCCACCTACACACCCATTCTGCTCTGCAGCACCTTCATGGCTGCTACTCCAGATGGACTAGTGACCTCAGCCCCTTCATGACACTTGTGCAGAGAGGGCCTGATAAGTATCATGGAAGTCAAAGGGAGCTTTGCCTTTGACTTTAGTGGGAGCCTGCTATTTCAAACCAGGACAGGCATCTCGAGTAGGGGTTTGAAACCATGCAGCACTGGTGTACCTCTTGAGTCTGCAACTATCTCAGAAGACTTTCCCCCAAGATATCTTATACCATCAGGACAAGACAAAAATACCACAAGAAGAGTCTTGCCCATGGCTTGCAGTTCTGGCTGGAACCATGAAGAACCAGCACATTCTATATGCAATTCTGCTTTTTACAGGGATCTTATTTTTACAGGGATCTTATCACTTAGGACGGAAGAACCCAATGCACAGCTACAGACTAGGGACCGAATGGCTAGGCAGCAGTTCTGCGGAAAAGGACCTAGGGGTGACAGTGGACGAGAAGCTGGATATGAGTCAGCAGTGTGCCCTTGTTGCCAAGAAGGCCAATGGCATTTTGGGATGTATAAGTAGGGGCATAGCGAGCAGATCGAGGGACGTGATCGTTCCCCTCTATTTGACATTGGTGAGGCCTCATCTGGAGTACTGTGTCCAGTTTTGGGCCCCACACTACAAGAAGGATGTGGATAAGTTGGACAGAGTCCAGCGAAGGGCAACAAAAATGATTAGGGGTCTGGAACACATGACTTATGAGGAGAGGCTGAGGGAACTGGGATTGTTTAGTCTGCAGAAGAGAAGAATGAGAGGGGATTTGATAGCTGCTTTCAACTACCTGAGAGATGGTTCCAAAGAGGATGGTTCTAGACTATTCTCAGTGGTAGAAGAGGACAGGACAAGGAGTAATGGTCTCAAGTTGCAGTGGGGGAGGTTTAGGTTGGATATTAGGAAAAACTTCTTCACTAGGAGGGTGGTGAAACACTGGAATGCATTACCTAGGGAGGTGGTAGAATCTCCTTCCTTAGAAGTTTTTAAGGTCAGACTTGACAAAGCCCTGGCTGGGATGATTTAATTGGGGATTGGTCCTGCTTTGAGCAGGGGGTTGGACTAGATGACGACCTGAGGTCCCGTCCAACCCTGATATTCTATGATTCTATTCTATGATTCTATTCATCATTATAGCACAAAATAAATATAAAAAGAAGGGCTGGGCCAGAATAACAGCTGTGCGTACCCACAAGCTTTGATGTGTTTGAAAACCAAGTCAAAGTTTTGTTCATCTACTCTATAAAGCAATGGTGAATGGTAACATTACTCTAGGCTGATGTGCCTTCCAGGAAAGTTAATACTTTTTAATGCACTTTTTCAATAGCCACAAAGGTTCTTTTTGTTTTAACCACCAGTTTGTTAATTAAAGAAAATAAAGCAAGAGGGAGAGGAGAAAGCACATTTAATACCTCTGTTCTGCGACACCATTCCTCTGTTGCCATAGCAAATGCAGCAAAAATGATGGCTTCTAGAAGTCACTGGAATGGGATCATTTCCACTCCTGACAATGTGATCAGTCATTTTTATGTGCAGAATGGGTGTTTCCCCATGCTGAGGTCTTCCTCTCCTAAATCTCACCTACCGGCTGGTACCTGACATCATAAATTGGACATGTTTCTTTTCAAGTCATGCATAGAATGTACATTCTGACTCTAGCATAAAACTTCATTGAAAGAATGTGACCCAACTTTGTCAGCACCTTTTTATGAGCAAAACCCCACAGCCTCTTATTCAAGCACTTGGTAGCTTATGAGCTAATTACAACTTAATCCATGGCTCGCACATGCGTGAACATCTTTTTAATGTACATTGTCAACATTCTGTATTATCACATTTTTCCAAATCTGTCCATTTAAATTTAATCTTTTACTTTCTCTGAGTGACTCTTAAAATAATCCTTAATATTATGCTATTTATATGAAGAAAAATGGCCATTTTATTAGAATTGTATAGCTGGCCTCAATCTGTCCTAAGAATGTCCATGTGTCAAATACTCACTGACTAGATTACTAATGTCTTCTAAATCTCTCCCCCCACTTTTTCCTCCATCCTACTGGAAATTTCCTAACCTGCTCCCTGCTGTACTTGACCTAATTTCACTTTGTTTCCTTACTGGCTGTGATCACACAGCCCCCTTCCCAACACACACACTTTCTCTTTGCAGGGCCTGAATAGATCGTGTGCAGTATGATATGAAAGACATATAGGGATTGTCTTCACTGCAATGTTAGCTTGATTGTTGTCTCTAACTCAAGTCTCATTGACGCACAAAATCCTTAATAGCATCACCTTTATTATAATTAACACAAGTTGGCTGGCCTGAGAGGGGATTTAAGCTGAAACTCAAGTGAGCGCAACTCATCAGCTGCTAACCTAATGGCTCTGGAGTGTGACTGAAGGCTAGCGCCTCCAATGCCTTCCCCCAGCCCCTCCCCCACACGTGCCCAGGAAGAACAGACAAGTTCTTCAACAATTCATTAAGAAAGAATTCACAGAGTGGCTCAGTTTACTGCAGTACTAAGAACTATGGGAGTTGGCCACAGAAATCTTAACACCACACACATGTGAATACAGAGCCAGCGTGGACACAGGAGCTCAAGTGTTGTTTCACAGTGTGGCCGCTCTCACTAGAGCTAGGCTAGTTTCAGAGGAGAAACTCAAATGTAGACAACAAATTAACTCTGCAGTGAAAACATATGTTTCTGGGGGCATTCTCTAGCCATCTCAGCCAGATGATCTATGGCTGTTGCTCAACACTACAGCAATGAGAGCGCTGGTGCAAGAGGATAATTCAGTCTTCACCCAGTCAGTCCTTAGCACTTTTGCTGAGCATGCCAACCTATTTGTTATTAAAATATCTAAAACCACACAGCTACAGATTGCTAAGCAATATCATCTGTACACTTGTAACAACTTTTCTCTGTCATATTTTCCATACATATTCATACTCACTGTAACTTCCATATGTTAGGGTGATGCAAAAGACAGTGTGTGTGAGTGAAAGACTTGAAAGTCTGGAAACTTTTGAGTCCCTCCCCTCCCTTCATTGCATAGAGTCTTTTCCCTTCTCATTGGTAGCAGAAGCCCTCTTTCATGGAGGCTTGGCAACTCTCCTATCTTCATAACACTCCTCATGCCATTTTCTACTCACAACACTCTTTGCAGAGAAAGCACGATACCGCACCCCCCATCCATTCCACTCTTCAAATACCATCTCCTCTCACTCACCCTATAGCCTGTCCACAGCAGAAGCAGAGGCAGCACAAAAGCCCCTCTTTGCCCTAATGTGAATGTTATACTCAGTGTTAAAAATAAGGGTGAATGCACCACCTCCTCCTCTGGAAAAAAAAGAGGGAGAGCTCCTTGCTCCTTTCCAACTCTCTGGTTTGGGAGAGCATTCACATTTAATTCACCCTGTCCCAGTAAATGGCTGGACACCCATCTCACCCCAAATCTCTTGCATAGACCTAGTCAAATGTCCATTACACTAGAAAATTCATCGACCTATGGAACTTAACTTCGCTGCTTTATTACCAGAAATGGTGTGCATTTTTAAACAAATCTTTTTTTTCCCTGGTCATGAATTTTTTGGCCATGAATTAACTGAAGCTGGAAATGAGAAGAAGTTTGCTAACCATCAGAGGAGTGTGGTTCTGGGATAGTTGGCGCAAACGACCTAACTAGTTTTATGATGGAGCTTGATACATTTATGAATGGGATTCTATGCTGTGGTTGTCTGCCATAGCAGGGAACTGGACCTGATAACCCAGAAGGTCCCTTCCAGTCCTATGAAAAAATGGCTTTTGGACCAAAATGTCCCAATTTTCCATCAAAAGACTTCTGGGTAAAAATGTAAAAACTTTTTAGTTTCTGTTTTTTTGGGGAAAAAAACAAAACCCAAAATTAAAATGATTTTTGAAAATGAATATTTTCCAGTTTTTTTTATTTTTAAACTGCAAAAATTTCCTGTGAAAATTTATTAGTATTTTTACCTCACTCTATCACCCAGTGTCCCCCACAGCTTTCCTGTTCCCCTATTTTATCAACATTTATTTTTTCTACTTTTCTATTTAAGTAGTAAGCAGAGGCCCCCAAAGAGGATTAGAGCCTCATTTGCAGTAGGCACTGTATAAACACTTAGGAAGATATGATTCCTGCTCCCAGATTTCTTACAATTGTAGATGACATAATTTCATCTACAATATAATCCTAGTGCTACTGTACACTTATATGCAGCTCATGAGAAGTGTTCATGCTCCTGGAACCTAAATGAGGGACTCTACAAACTGGAAATGTTTGTGATAACATTTGAAGTGATTCATCCATCCTGCATGTCCCTACTGATTGAGGAACACCTTTGAAAGAGCAGATGTCTTCTCAATCACCACATCATGGCTGGACAGCTCTCCTGCTGTTGAATCTATCCACTTCTCATTTAATTCATGATTGGTTCTACAGAGAGAAATATATATCACTCTACATCTCAGAGACTTAAAATCCTTGTCCCACATACACCTAAAAGCATGACCTCTTCATAATTTTGAGTTTTGTTGGCTTTCTTTTGGCCGATGGCACTGGTTATCCTGATTCACTTCCCAGCCTGTCAGAATAGAGGACTTGAATCCCCTTAATAAACACTTTGTCTAGGTTTCCTGTCTCCTCTGTCACCAGCTGACTAATTACCAATTTCCAGAAGTATGAATAATTCACAGTACGTCCTAGTTCTTAAGCCTAGGGCTATTTCCTTGGGTTTATATGCTACAGATTTCAACAAGCATCATCACTCTCCTGAAAAGGCTTTACAGAACACCTGCTTACAAGGCTGTTTCTCCCAACAGCTACTTTCAGATTTTTGACATCATTCATAGGATTTAAGACTCTTTCCTGAATTGTGTCCCTGGAGCTAATACCTCAGATTCTTTATGATAGGTTTGTTTATGAGACTCCTAGCTAGCCAAATAGCCGTACCTCTCTAAATCTATCAGTTGTTTTCTCATTCCCATGCTTCAGCTGTTACCACCTGAACTGATTATTTTATTATGCTTTTTATGCTTCTTCTTAAGTATTCCCCGTGACTCTCTGTGTGCTGTGTGCAAGTCATAAGAGTCATTAGTGATCTGGCCACACCTTGGAATCCAGGTGCTGCTATTCTGTATGTGCAATTACTCCCATTTGGTAACTTGTCATCTAAACAGTGCTTTTTCCATCGATCTTGCTGCTAGTGGTGTTTCCTGCTGAGTGATGCTGATCTCTCACCTGCCTGACCTAAATTCTTTTGTGCACACACCATAGTCCTCGAGGTTCAAGCTGGAACAGCCACTGGTTCTCAATGTACTGCCAGGAACTGGGGATCTGTGAGGGTAAGGTAATTTAGCTCCACATCAGATTTGTGGGCTGGTGATTAGAATAATCTAGACAAATCTGAGTGGCTCATGTGACTCACTTTGAATTTTGGGCAAGGAGAAGAAGATGTGGCATCCAGAAGCATATTACAGCTCTCTCTTCAACTATAGCACCTGAAAGGACAATTTCAAATAAGGCAGCCTGCCATGCCACTTTTGCTTTGATTTGGGATTCTGCGAGCGTGAAACTTTCAGCAAAGGAGACTTTTCTTTTTGGGAGCAAAAAAAAAATAATTATCACAGTTTGAAAATTTCTTAGAAATGCCAGATTTGAAAGGACACGATGTCACTCAAAATAAAACTGTGAACATTTTCTAGCAAAGTGTTCACTGCTTTTGCATAGTTCAGCTCAGCTGGAAGCCTCTCGGGGATTTCTGCTAGTAAATGATGTCGTAATTAGCACTTTCCAATCCTGATACAGTCATTAACTAATTAAGCCTCACCACACACTGTTAGGTAGGGATGTGGCGCCTCCACTTCACAAATGGGAAAATGAGATGGAACAGAAGGCCAACATTTTCAAAAGTGGCAACCAATTTTGGGTAATAAACTGAGCAGTCCCCATTTCTGTTGTCTTTAGGTGGACTTCTAGGTGCACTTCTGAAACTCAGGCCCAAAGCATCCTCAAGCTAGGCACTCAGAAAACTGACTTGTCTAAATGAATAGACATTTGAAAATGTTTCCCCGCACCAAAAAAAAAAAAAAGGTAGCCAAAGCCGCTGCAGGAGTCATGATTAAAAAACTCCAATGTTCCTAGTTTCCAGTTCTGTGACTAGACTACATCCCTGTCCTGGTCAGTTCACTATCTGTACAGGGTAAGGTCATGGTTTATTGTGTTCAGAACAAGTGCCCCATTAAGTGGAATCTTCATAATAGTTGTTGCAGCACTTACAGTTACTCAGACACCAACCTAAGAAGTTCTGCCTTTCAACTTCAGTGTAATGGTAGAGCAAGGTCACAGGTAATTGGGGGAGAACACCGCCTCCCCCCCCACCAATATAAGGCACTTATATGGTTCCCACTGCTATAGTATCTGAGCACCTTATAATCTTACAATCTTTTAAAGTATTTATCCTCACAACAGCCCCTGAGCTAGAGCAGTTCTCTAATCCTCATTTTAGAATTGGAATACTGAGGCAGAAATTAAGTGACTTGCTACAGGTTACACAGCAAGTTTGTGGCTGTACATGTCAAGGAACTGAATCTAGGTCTCCCAGATCCCAGGCTAGTCCCATAATCACTGGACCATCCTTGCCCAGGCAAGTAAGAAATACCCACATTGTCTGTGTGAATTCTGTGACAGGCTTTCCTTTCATGAATTCCTACAGCCAGATCCCTACCTGGTATCAATCGGGACAGCTCCATTGAAGTCAGTGAAAGTACATCAGTGTACACCTGGCCTCTAGCCATGAAATTTAGCCATGAAATAAAAAGAGACATTGCAAAATATGAGATAAAATAATGAGACGACAATGAAAATTCTAAACATAAAAATGTGGCAAACATTCTTAACAGACTAATAAATTCTGAAATGAATTATTTGTGTGTATTAAGGGCATAAACTATCTGGAATGTTTCCTTGTGTCTCATGAGGATGGCAATGCATTGAAAATATATCTGAACACCTCAGGATTCCTGGGGAATTGAAAGTTAATCATCAGGCTCTCTGTTTTCATTACATTGTTATGTATTGTCAAGAACAAGCAATAAAAAGACAAATAAGTTATTTTTCAATTGTAAACTTTCTGGTTTTGGTGCTAATGCTAATAATATAAATGTTATTTGTGTTTACATTCTTAACCAATTCTCTCCTACTTTCTAGTTTGAATCTCCATGTGATGCAAGTTTAATTTTAAAAATCCACAAGTTTTAAGGTATTGAAAATAGTCTCCTCATTTAGTTTTTCAGTTGATCTATTTATTTTATTACAGTGATTCACCCTGATCTTGGTTCCAGCTGAGATGTGCTTAATGCAGGACCTAGAAGGGTGGGATGGGATGCAAA
Source organism: Lepidochelys olivacea (assembly GCF_965140295.1). Taxonomy (NCBI): domain Eukaryota; kingdom Metazoa; phylum Chordata; order Testudines; family Cheloniidae; genus Lepidochelys; species Lepidochelys olivacea. The sequence goes on from NC_140417.1 coordinate 108,063,383, forward strand.
TGTGGTTTTAGGGAAACTCTACACTCCCATGGTCCTGGGGCCGTTCAGTGTCCAACTGCAATAGCCCCAAGGGGCTGTGATGGCAGAGGAGCATGTCACCTTTGCACCAGCTGAGGAGTACCTCATTCTGGCTGACTACTCTTCAACTGGGTGCTCAAGCCAGCATTACATCCCCTTTGCATTGCTCAAGTGGTACAGAGGTTCTAGAAGCAGTCTGTGGATCTTGCCCATTGAGTTCATTACATTCTAATATAATACAAAAGAAGTGTTTCCATACATTACTGAAACTCTCCTTGCTATCACCTGCCTTCTCTCTGAAATAAGAAGCTACATCAGCCTGTGCACACCTCCACTAGTGGACACTAAGAGATTAAACATGAATGTCCATTGTCCCCATTATTTGCAGTTGTGTGGAATCAGTGAGCAATGTTACATCTCACTACAAGAAAAAGTATACAGTCCCAGCACAAGCCACCTCACAGAACTTTACAATTACTTGTGAAATACATGTGTTAAAATACATAAGATATATGCACAGGCTGGGGTTTTCAAAAGAGCCAGCAGAGGTGAATAACAGTCAATGGGAAGTTGGTCCCTAACTCCTGTAGGCTTCTTTGAAAATCCCAACAAAATATTTTTAGTCTGAGTAATCAAAGCCCAGGGGCCTAAACACTGTTGCCTTCAATGCACCCAACTCCCTTAGGCCCTTTTGAACATCACAACCTTGGAGAGGGTTAAAAAATAAGTAATTTCATCAGTGCCAAGGTCTTTTGGAGAACATGGGAAAACAGAACTCTGAACATTCCAACAACGTGGAAAACGAGGACTGGAAAACAAAAATAAAGAAAATGAAACATACATTTCATTCTGAGCTGGTGCTCAGGGGAAAATGCTGGTGACAAGATTGCTTTCCTGCAGGAACTTCTGAGAGACAGAAATTCGTTAATCAAATATGCGGATTTAGTTCGGGCTCTTGGCTATGCTGCTGGAGAGACTCTGAAATTTCCAACACAGCTTGCTGTTGATTATACAAGTGCCTCAGAACAAGAGAAAAGGTGTCTCCAATCAGGCAGCACCCGATGTGTTTATGCAACCCTGATTTGAAGAGACGTGTTTATCTGAGCTGCTAGCCAAAATTATATGTCAAAGGCTGCTAGGGAAAAAGGAGGGTTTTTTTATTTGTAAAAATGCAGTATTATCCAGAACTAAAAGAATGGCTGAATTTTAAAGAAATCTGAGCTGGGCTTTCAAAGACTGTCAAGAAATGAGCACTGGAAACAGGAGAGAGGAGAAAAAGAGGAAAATATAATGAACCAGCTCCTCAGCTGATGTCAATTGACATAGCTCCATGGTAATTTAATGCAGTGTCTGGAGCTGTAGACCTAGGTTCTATCCCTAGCTCTGTTACTGACCTGTTGTGAGACCTTGGGCAAGTCATCTGTGGTCAAATTTTCCTGGCTGAAATTCTATGGACGGTATTGTAAAGGAGGTCAGAGTAGATGGTCATAATTGTCCCTTTGGCCTTACCAAAAAATCTGTGAAGTCAGTGGAACTATGCCAATTTATCCCAGCTAAGGATGTGATTTATAATTTCAAACCAGAGCTCCAGATCTCGCTTATTTTTGCATAAAGTGAAACCATTGAGTTTTCTGTCACTCAGTTCAGAGACAGCAAAGGCGACATGCTCCTCTGCCATCACAGCCCCTTGGGGCTATTGCAGTTGGACACTGGATAGGGCATGGGACTGGGAGTTAAGCGTGCTGGATTTTATTCCTGACTCTGTCACAGCTTGTTATCTTGAGCAAGTCATTTAGGCCTAGATGTTTCAAGCTGGGCACCCAAAGCCAGTAGATGCTTTTGCAAATGTAGGCCTTAACTTGCTGTAAATACATTAGATGCTGTACAGACTTGAAGGATGACACAGTCCCTACTCAGAAGATTATACTAGTTCCTAAGGGCCAGATTCTGATCCCCTTAAGTGGATTGAATAGCACCTTACAAGTAAGGCTCTATTTAGCACGTGTACTGGGAGCATACCCTGGCTATCAGTATTCTTGAATTTCAGCAAATCTTTTGGCAGACTATGCTAATAGTTTTGGATTTGTAACAAAACCTGAAATCCAGACAAGCAACTCTTGGTTTTGGGTTTCCTTGTATAAGATCCATGTAGCTCGAAACACTAGTTGATTTTTTTCAGGGTTTCAGACTTTGCAGACTTATAAACAGCCTCAAAACAAAAGCCAGTAAATGTATTGATATTTAATTAAATGAAACAACGTTGAATACATTTGCAGAGCTGAAGAGATTTACAGAGAAACACAGGGAGGAGAAAGGGGAGAGAAGGGAGTTGGCACAAAGGAGGGAATAAAGGGGGCAGGACAGAGGACAGAAAGAGAGAGAGTGAGAGACCCCAGCATTTCATTTACTCCTCCCCTTAATGCATTACATTCTCCCCCCACCCCCATGAACACTCCCTCCTCCACAATCATTTCATTTTACACCCACCCCCTCCACATACTGTAGTGGCTGGGGCATAGGCACCCAGCCCAGAAGTGGCTGCTAAAGGTGGCATCAAAGGCAGACATCAGGGCTAGTTATCAAGCCAAGTCAGGAAACAGGCACCAAGGTCAAGCCGGGCCAGGGTCAAAGGCAGAAGTCATGAGCAAGACAGGGCAAAGTACAAGGTTTGTAACAGTGGCAAGCTGGACTCTGCATTGTTACTCAGATAGTTTCCTAGGCCAACTTCCTGGTTTAAGTAGTTGGTGTGGACCAGTCAGGCAGCTGCAGGGTTCTAACACACTGGCATCTTCAGGCAGCACACCCAACTGTACCTAACCCTCCGGTAATTGTTGGATGCTTCTTTGCCTGGCTCTCTGGTGGCAATGTAGGCGTGTCAGTTACCCAGGATCTAGCACCTGTGGGTTTTAAACCTGCAGAGCTTTATACACGCTTATATTGCTTCACTTTTAGGAAGCCCAGATGCAGCTCCTGGAGATGCTTGTCACTCACTTAGGTCCAACATGGCAACTCCTGAGGGTTCTCTCTCCCCCTCCCTGGTTTGGTGAGGAGACCGCTCTTGGAGGCTCTCCTCACCTACCTCCAGTTTTAGAAGAAGAGGCAGCTCTAGGTTCCAGAGCAACAGCTGCAGAGCCATTGGCTGCAACACAGCTGAAGCTGGAAGCTATGGCGTAGAGGCTCTGCCTGCTCCTTGTGCTGAGAAAACAGCTTCTCAGCACATGGAGCAGCTCCGATTATAATACCTTCCCTGGGAGGTGGCTGGAATGGGAAGAACAGCGAATCAGATGGGACTTCTCTGAAGACTGGGCAACTTCCATGAAGACCACTACTAGGATCTGAAAACCATACAGGGAAACAAACCACATAATGTAGGCAGGTTTGACTTTGTTGGGACATGGTCTTTAAAGAAGTTGAGGACAGAACATTTATAAGTAACACTTAGGGATATTGAACTATTTAGTAGATTGTGTTTGCAAACACAAATTTTCTTTCAGTTCTTCTAGCAAGGCACATGGAGTTTGTTTCAATATGGTAGAAATGGCTTGTTTTAAAAAGAAAGAGGAATTTTGCCAGGTTCTTGTGCTGGTCAAACAAGAAATAAAAGTAGTTCTTGCGCTGCTCTCCCCTCTATGCACCCACATGAAGTTTTGTCAGAATCTGGTTCTAAATAGCTGACCCAAAATCACAAGGGCAAAATTGACACAATCCTTACTCCAGAGGTGGCCAACCCCAGCCTGAGAAGGCGCCAGAATTTACCAATGTACATTGCCAAAGAGCCCCAGTCATAAGTCAGCAGCCCCCCAGCAGCTCCCACACCCCACTCCCAGCGCCTCCTGCCCACCAACAGCCCTGCCGATTAGTGTCTCCCCCTCCCTCCCCACACCTCCTGATCAGCTATTTTGTGGCATGCAGGAGGCTCTGGGGGGGAGGGGGAGGAGCGAGGGCACAGCAGGCGAGGGTGCAGGAAGAGGTGGAGTGGAGGCAGAGCCAGGGGTTGAGCTGTGAGCACCCCCAGCGCATTGGAAAGTTGGTGCCTGTAGCTCCTGCCCCGGAGTCGGTGCCTGTACAAGGCGCCGCATATCGACTTCTGAAGAGCCGCATGGGGCTCCAGAGCCCCAGGTTGGCCACCCCTGCCTTATTCATCCACCGAGGAAAGTAAGGGCCAGTTACTCCTTTATTTTGACCTACTCCGTTGTGACTTTGGTTGCAGTGGGGAGAGCAAGGACAGTTTACAGCTGTGAACAAATGGGAGGGGAGAAGGCAGAAAGGACAGCGGCGTGGAAGGAGCCTTGGCTCTTACCAGAATAGCTGTCTGGCTACACCACAGGGAGTAAGCTGCTCCAGAAAAAGGAGTGCAGTAATTTCCCCCTCCCCACATCAAGAGAGAAGCAAGATTCTCTGGTCTGTTTTTGGGCAGTGCAGATACACACTGCCCTTTTCTCAGGACAGGTCATAAGGTTCCAGTCTAGCCTACTGGGAATCAGTTGTAAAGCTATCAATAGAATCCAGCTGTCCTGAGGCCGGGTCTCTCGCCATTAGGCATTACTTATTGCTAGCTACTTGTTTTAACAGAGTTATTTATTAAAACTGGAAATTATAGGAACCTATGCAAAAGCTAATAAGACTCTATTCTGGCATTTAGACAGAGTACTTGTGAGCCATTCACAGTCTAGAAACAGCACTGTATAAATGAATGGGTTAAATATAAAATAATAAAAAATAAAGGTTTGTTTTCAATGACTTAAACAAAGGTTCAAAGTCTGACAGACTGTTTAACACCTACTGGCCTCTTGCCTGTTGTGCATATGTATTTATCATCTCCAATTGTGTTTATTCTGTAAGCCTTTCTATAGTACCTTTTATTTGCCATCTGTCTCTTGAATGGAATCCTTATCCTGGATTATGTTTAACATATTTATTTAATGAAGGCAAATGCTCCTGTAACTGTGTTTTTCAGTATTGTCTCAGTTCTAATTTTTAAAGTCCAATACAGCAGGTGGGAAATAGCATGGGGGTTTGTTACTATGCTTCAGCAGCCAAAGTGGGTTATGAACTAGGTCCCCATGGACCCCTTTGTAGGCCTTGCTCTTTAATTCTGTCAGAATGATCCGTAGTCTGGTCTGATAGGCTGATCATATTTCCAGCAGAAAGAAATCTTCAATGAAATAAGCTGCATTGGAATTACTGACTGACGCTTAAATAATGAATTAATAAAATGGCTAGTTTGATAACTACTAAAGCAGGAAGTACCTTGAACTAACCATTCATTCATACACTTTCAGGGGAAGTATTTTACCTGACAAAATTGAAATCTATGCAAGATAGACTATTTCCAAAGCAAATTGAATGTATGTGTAAGCAGAGTCAGAATGAGCTCTACCCTGACATCTGGTGGTGAGCTGTGGAAAAGAACTTCAGGGGCTGATCTAGTTTGCATGGGCACACCCACCCTGCCTAGCATAATGAGACTGCTTGCCCAAATGGTCACTTTGGCTGCTTTGGGATCTCCAGTCTCGTTGTTATTGGGGCAGGAGTAATAAAGTGTTGTTATCCTGGTTATGTGAATCAAGGACAGTAGAACTGTACTTGGCATTTTCTGATGGAGGGACTCACCCTCAACTAAGTAGCACTTGCTAGGCAAGGGACATGGGTTCCAAAGCCCAATGAATTAAGGGAGGCTGGGGATAGGTATGTGTACTTGATAGTCTGATCCTGCTGCTCTCCCAAGTGTAATAAGAGAGCTAATTTTGATCCTTTTACGAGTCTTGTTACGTGCTGTAAAGCTGAAATCACTGCTACCTAGATCTAAACATTAGACCTACTTTGGGCTAGTGGTGCTGAGTGTACTAGTACTGAGGCTCCCCTACTAATGGCTGAAATAACTGAGAGCTGTGGGGGGGCTGGAGGAAAGGATCAGCTAGCAGAAGGGCTTGTGGTGAAGACTGGAGCAGAACCCCATGGAAAGGCATGGCAATTGGCTGAGCAGTGGAGCATGTAAGGTGCCCCTGTACTTCTCCCCCCTTCCACCCAGGCTGGGAGGTAAACTCTGCAGATGGACTTCTGAATTCTGGGGCTGCACTGACCAAGGACAGAAACTGTGGGTGGGGTGACTGTTGGGTTGCTGGACTTAAGACCGTGAGGGGAAAAGGACGCTGCCAAACTTACTTGGGGGTGGGTCTTTTGCTTATGGTTTGTGTTATGAATCCTGTTTGTGGTGTTTCCCCACATCATGCTGCATTGTTTCCCTCCTTTATTAAAAGGCTTTTGCTACACTCAGACTCTGTGCTGCAAGAGTGGAAGTATTGCCTTCTAGAGGCACCCGGGAGGTGGGAGGGTGGTATGTAATTGTCCCCGGTCACTGGGTGGAGGCTCAAGCAGGTTTTGCCTTGTGTTATTGAAAAAGAACCCCTAGATACTGAACCCAGCCCTTGTTGCTGCCAACTCTGATGGGCAGAAGGAATTATATATGGAAAATAAAGTTCTGCTAACCAGGCCAGCTTCAAACCTTGAACACGTATCCAATTCCGATTAACTTCAATAGAAGCTGTGCCAACTTATACCAGAGTCAGATTTCTGCCATTTTTTCTACACTAATTCAATTAATTAAAACTCAGTATCTTTTTAGACCACAGGGGATAATGCTATATTAGATATAAATTAAGTATGATGCATATCTGTGTACCTGATACACAGACCTACATTTGGAGCCAGTCAGAACATTTTTGATTTTTTTTTGGTCAAAAATATTGTTTAATCAAAACAGAAATGTTTTGTGGAGATAGATTTATTGATTTGGCAAAATAAGAAGATTTCTAAGCTCGGGGTGGGGGGACTCACCTGTCCCTTCTGAAGAGGGGGTGGGGAGGGGAACAGGAAGAGAGAGAGATCCAGATTTTAAAAAAAACCCTGACCTTTTCAACACAATTACATGATTCTATGATTTTGCAAATATTTTGAAAGGTGGTGTTTTCATTCCAATGCAAAATTTCCAAACAAGTGAAAGTTGTTACAAAATGGACTTGTCATTCTCCAGTGAGCTCTATCTACAATATAGTTTGAGTGGACAATGTTATTCTGAGCTTCCACTAAGTTCCAGATTCAAAGCTAAATTTTGCTTTCAGTGACAAGATGTCACCGGCCAATCTAACATGTGTGAACTGTGGCTCAGATACCTTGAGGAAGGAATGGAAATAATTTAAGTTACAAACATTCCCATAGCAGCTTCAAAACAGTATACCTCCCAGGTATAGTAGAAGCTCCCTGAGTAAGATTGTGTCTACACTGGAGCTGGATGGTATAATTTCCAGCTAGGGCAGACGGACCCACACTAGCTCTGATTGACTCTTTCAAAGCTGAGGTAAGCCCCCACATCCCACTCCCAGCCAGGGCACCCAGCTCCCGCTTCCTCTTTCCACAATCCCCCTCACTGCCCCCCACCTTCCTCCCTCATCTCATTAAGCTTCAGCCAATCAACAATCACCCTCATTGATGGCCCACTCTATCACACAAAGACATAAAGCTGGAGCAATTGCATAGACTTTAATATTATTTCATAAAACAGGCATTGTGCTTCAAAAGTTAAACTAGATTAAATCTGTCACGGATTTCAATGTGCATCACAAGTTTAATGTTTCATTCTGAATTGCAGAGCATAAGTTATTGCTGTTCCAATGATGGTTCATGTGGATTTGCTGAGTAATCTCTGTCCAAAATCAACATTTTTTTTAAACTGGGGGAGAAGCCTCCACTTTTACATTCAAATTAAAAAAGATAAAGTGCATTAGAAATACCCAAAGTTTTTTCCTACTTTCCAAAACCATATGACTGTATGTGGATGAGCATGTCAGTGAGAAAGATACTTGTACTCATGCAATTTGGACACCTAATATAATTATATTATATAGTCACACTGAAAAAAATAGAATTTGCACATGGCTGTAATAATAGCTGGCAAAAAATATCCAATTATTCTCTTTCCCACAAATTGGAAGCCTGCTGTTAGTATGATAACATTCACTCTCACTGGGGTTATAATACTATGCAAGAATATAGGGAGACCTTGTCTAAGTCCAAAATAATTTGTAATCTAATGACTCCCTTTTAGCTGGCACAACATTTTGCTGTTGGAAATGATAGAAAAATCTACACTTTAATGTCAACATTTTCAAATAGACCTCTTTTTTTGGATGCCCAATTTGTGATAGATTTTTCAGCAGCCAAAATTCTAACTGAAGTTAATGGGACTTGTGGTTGCTCAGGATATCTGAAAATCCATCCCACCATGTCTCAAGATGGACGCTCACAAAGTGAGGTACCCTACATTAATTTTTGGAAAATCGGGCCTAAGATTATAGGCCCAGATTTTTAAATGTATCTAGGTGTTGCTGTGTTCAGCGTTGCAATGTCTAAACCTAATTTTCAAAGTGATTTAGGCACTTAGCAGTCTAAATGCTACCTGCTGTCAATGAGATTTTGGCTCCTGAGTGCCTAAATTCCTTTTGAGAATGATATTTAGGCTCTTCAGCCAGTTTGATGTTGCAACAGTGAACACAAAAATGCCTAAATACTTATAAAATCTGGGCCATAGTCCTCAAATTTGAAAAAAAGTGTATAAAATGAGAGTCCTCCAAAAGTCTGGTGTGACATTTTGTAGGGACAAATTCTTTTTGGTTAATATGTTGCCTCAAAGTGTCTTTTGTGCTTCTTTCAGAACTTACAAACAAAAACAAAGTAAAAGTATACAAACACATCTTCCAAGAAAATGTTGCAACAGAGGAAAATGACAAAGAATGTCCTTTGTTTGGAACAGTAAATTCAATGAAAATCTGTACAAACAAACCTCTTGTGGCAACAATATGAGTTAACTTCACAAAATGGATCATGGGGTCCGGAGATATTATTTCCATTCACTGAACTGATTCTAGGAAGTAGTTACTCATAGCTGTAGTAAAGCATGCTAAATCTATCCATGGTGTGAGAGCTCAAGGTGAGTATAGGATTAGCCTGTCACCAATCTACTTATTATATTTTCTGTTCAGGAAAAGTCAAGTCCAATATGTAAATCTATCAGTCTTCACACGTCTCAGTGCCTCAGGAGCTAGGTCATGGGCTACAAAGTCTTTCACCTCTCGGTCACTAGTTCAAATATAGCCCACTGCTTGAAAATCATTTCTATCTGATGGCCATTGTTTGGAGTTGTCAGTCCAGTTCCTAGTGGGCAGATGTCCATGTCATTGATGGGTTTCTCAGCAAAGAGTACTGAAGGCCGGAGGATAAATAACAACCCTCTCACTTCTAGGGTATGTCTACACTCTACTCTTCTTTTGGCAGTGTTTAGAGTACATATATTACAAGCCCTACCTCCAGCATGGATATAAACAGGTGTAGATGGTGAGGCCTTGCTTAGGCTCGTAAAGACACACCAGACCCTCAAGTTATGTACTCTACAGGGCTCTCTGCGTGCCCAAGCAGTGCCTCCCCTGTCTACAATGCTCCCACTGGCACCTCTTCTGCGATGAAATTTTGAAGCAGTGGGGAAAGACTCTGGCAGAGGGAAAGGCTCCTGAAGTTCCCCACTGCTGGAGCCTTTCCCCACCACCCGGAGCCACTGGAGACTTTCCCAGCTGCCTGTCTTTCACCGTGGTATGTAGCTACGCACCCTACATGCCACTGCCAGAGGTGTACAGTGTAGACATACCCCTATAGGCTGTAACTTCAGATCCTGGATAGGGCAGTCTGTGGAAGCTTGCATTGTCATTGCCTGTGCTATGCTTTTTTAATACTTTAACAGTGGACTTCAGTTCTCAGGGCTTTCATTCTGGCCTTTTTTTCCAAGAGCACTAAATAACTAAAAATTATCTTCTTGAGTGTATCTTAGGACAGTTGTGTTTGAAAAGGGAGACTTGGTGGAAAAGAAAGCCACTGAGAAATATATTCATTTTTATATGATTATTCATTTAATTTTCTATCAATGTCTTCCATTTCTGGGCTATTTATTTGATATACATTATCAGTGTACTTGGAGATGTATAGATTCATACATTCTCAGCCAGATAAGCATCTCACAGCCACATTGCTCATGAACTCTGAATGGACAGTGTATTTTCCATTGTGACTTTTTTTAGATGAGGAAAGAAAGGCTTTTTTTCAAAATAATTAAAAAAAAAATCTTTTAAATGAAAAACCAAACAAAAAAGATTATTTTATAAACTGAAAATATTTACCCCCAAAGCAAACATTTTTTCAAGTTTCAGGTTTTCATTGAAAAACTAGAAAATTTCCATAATTTTTTTTTAAAGTTAGTTTGTTTCTTCCAAAGCATTTTCATGAAAAATCGTTACACTGTTCCAACTAACTAAGCACATGGATGATTTTTGAATATGGTGGAAATGTCATATTTTAACAAATGAAATCAATGGAACTACTCATGGAGTAAGCTGTTAACTCAGCATAAAGATGGTAGGATTGGTCTGAGAAAGATTACCTAATGAGCACAAGAAAACCTCTAGCTGTACAGTAAAATAATACAATGGTTACTCCTGTATTATGCATTATTGCAAGACTTTGGAGAAGTACCCAAACCTTAGACCCTCTCATTTTCAACATTTATCTCCAGCGTGGAAAATTAAATCTCATATTTGCTAGCAATGATGTTACAAGATGGTTCTTGTCCAACTATCCAAGAATCATCCAGTGTAGTTTTGTATTGTCCTTAGTTAAGAAGAGCAGATGTTAAGTGAACAGGCTGCATATCATAGACCTAGCAGTTTTGCCAAGTACATTTGTAGGACTTTGGAAAGAGTATGGCGTATTATGTTATTTTAAGGTAGGGAGGAGTGATTTATTTTTGAAAGGCATTAAAGACAGAACCTAAGCCTCTGCAATCACTAATGCCATCTTGAATACAAAAAGGAAATATGTTATGTTATCTATAACTGAATAATTTCCTATCATTATATTAATGGGTTTGTACCAAAGAACTTCTCTTTAATTCAGACAACAATTTGGGAAGTGAGGCATTCAACGACTCAGCCCTGTCTGATACTGCTTTTATAGAGGTATATTTTTGTAGACTAATTTAAGGCTTTTTAGGATGGCATAGTGGGATAGCACACTTACATTACAGCTTATGGTTCAATTCTTGGGCCAGGTCACATGTGAAAATGAATTTTGTGGTCTCAGATAATTCCCTGGTAGACATCTGACCATATTCCAACTCTACCATAAAATTTGGTGTAACGCTGACAGACCCTGGTTGTCAGCGGGCGGGATTGAACCTGGGATCTCTGGAGTTTAGTTCATGAGCCTCTACAGCATGAGCTAAAAGCCAACTGGCTGTTAGCTAAGGTTGTAGAGCAGACTCATTTAACTCTCTCTCTAAGTGGTCTTGGTGCCACCCAGGAGGTGTGTGCATTACGGTGGCACTGCTAAGGAAAACCCCAGGAAAGGGATGCTTCTGTGCAGGATTGAGGTGCATTGGTAGATGTATCAACATCACACCACCAGTCAAGGGCAGAACTGAGAGTAGAAGCCAGCATTCTATGCATCAGATCATGCTGCCTCCCTCGGTTCACAGCAGCTTCCTCTAAGATGATGTATGGAATTTACCTATCTTAAGGGGCGGGGGGAAGCTTCGAGATCTAAACAGGTTAAAATTGTGTTTTCAACATTTTTAGAAATTGAAGTTGAATTAACTTCTCTACTATAAAGTTGGATTTACTTTTACATGAACTGGAAAGAGTGGATGGCTTATTTAACAATAAACATGGTATGAATTTTACGTTTCCTACTAGCCAATATGCCAAGTCAATTTGTCATCTTTGAGCTTGTCAAGTGCTGATGAATTTACATCGGTTATGCAAAGCTTAACTAACTCCTGGCATTTAATGTGATTGCAATACTAATCATGGCATTATCATAGATTAGATGAACAAGAAGCAGATTTAGGTATCAAGTTCTACCACAGAGCGTTGGTGTGCATTAGGCTACAATGTACTTGCCAAAAGCAACAAAGCAGGGGAAACAAAATACAAAACAAACCCTCAGCTGCTTAGTTGCACTACACAAAATCCTTTGGAGATGCAAAGAGCTTTTATGGCAGCTGGCAAGCTACCAGGAGAGAAGTTTTAATTATCATTCTCTGAGATGTTTCAGTGTGTTGACAATGGTTATTCAAGGTAGGTTCTACTTCATAAACCCAATGACTGAATAATAAAGTCATTTTTCTTTTCTAAACTATAAATTACATGATAAAAATATCTGCATTATTTATACACATATTCGTTCTGCTATGCACAGCAAGAGTTAGTACAGTGGTTTTACGATGAAGTTAGTAAATCATATTTCTAAACCTTCATATTCTCACAGGTTAAAGCTGTAATTGGTGGAGCTACAGTAATTTTTCCACCTTTTTCCCCATGACAACTTAAAAATTGCCATCTGGTATCCCATCTGGCTGCAATCCAATCTTTCACTGACTTGGGGAGTTTTATGTGTCCCAGTGCTGACTTCTTGAAGGAGAGAGCAGTCCTTCCTGAAAGGTTATGCAATTTGGGAGTACCAAGAAGAAGAATCATAGAATCATAGAATATTAGGGTTGGAAGAGACCTCAGGAGGTCATCTAGTCCAACCCCCTGCTCAAAGCAACCAACTAAATCAACACCAACTAAATCATCCCAGCCAGGGCTTTGTCAAGCCAGGTCTTAAAAACCTATAAGGATGGAGATTCCACCACCTCCGTAGGTAACCCATCCCTGGGGCACTCCGCTTGATACCAGCTGCCAACTAGACATCAAACCATTGATCACTACCTGTTGAGCCTGACAATCTAGCCAGCTTTCTATCCACATTATAGTCCCCATTCGTCTAATCCATACTTTTTTAACTTTCTGGCAAGAATACTGTGGGAGACCATATCAAAAGCTTTGCTAAAGTCAAGATATAGCAAATCCACTGCTTTCCCCATATCCACAGAGCCAGTTATCTCATCATAGAAGGCAATCAGGTTGGTCAGGCATGACTTGCCCTTGGTGAATCCATGTTGACTGTTCTCGATCACCTTCCTCTCCTCCACGTGCTTCAAAATGGATTCCTTGAGCATCTGCTCCATGATTTTGCAGGGGACTGAAGTGAGGCTGACTGGTCTGTAGTTCCCCGGGTTCTCCTTCTTCCTTTTTTTTAGAGATGAGCATATATTTGCCTTTTTCCAATCATCCGGGACCTCCCCCGATCATCACAAGTTTTCAAAGATAATGGTCAATGGCTCTGCAATCACATCAGCCAATTCTCTCAGCACCCTTGGATGCATTAGATCTGGAACCATGGACTTGTGCATGTCCAGCTTTTCTAAATAGTCCTTAATCTGTTCTTTCACCACTGAGGGCTGCTCACCTCCTCCCCATGCCATGTTGCCCAGGACAGCAGTGTGGGAGCTGACCTTGTCTGTGAAGACCGAGACAAAAAAAGCATTGAGTACTTCAGCTTTTTCCACGTCATCTGTCACTAGAAGTTCAGAGAGATATGTAGGGAGAGTGAAGTCTAGATATCTATTTATTAATAATTATTTTAAAATAAATTGCTTTGCAGAGAAAAAAAAAAGCTAAGGTAAGGCTTGCTTTCCAGGTGCTTGCAAAATACAGGAGTGCCAGGCCCCAGAGGTCACACAAAGCAGTTGTATTTGCAGGCTTCAGTCAGGGATCTTTAGGGACCCTATAAATTGACAAGTGCAGGAAAATGGGGCCGGGGGGGTGGGGAAGCAATAGTTTATGAGATAAACAGTCAGAAATTATATATCGTTATCACTTTCATTCAACCATTGAGCTTTATCATTCTTTTGTGGAATTTATCATGAGAGGTAAACATTCACCAGAATATTGGGCCTTATCCTAAGCCTTTGAATGCAATGGGAGTTTTGCCAATGACACTCATGGAAATAGGATGGTACCCACTGGCTCTGATACTGCATGTTCTTGCATGCAGATGAGTCGCTGTACCTGCAACAAAGCACCACAGGCAGGCCCCATGCGGCACCAGCACACAAGCAGCTGCAGGATTAGGGCCATTGTTCATATTAAAACTTTGTGTTATCGAATAAAATGTAGATGTCTCTTTACATCCTACAGGCTTATCAGACATGCCCATCTGAGTTAGCCATCATTTGTAAATATGTTAATGGAGAAAGAGTATATTGGGGCTTTTCCATTTGAGTTAATATAAATCTGAGACTCTATGGTTGAGGTTTTTCAAAGCCACCTACCGTTTTAATTAATTGTAATAGGAGCTACACATCCAAATTCCTGAGGTAGGCATGAAAAGCTTGACCTATAACATCTAGATATGAGAGCAACAACATTCATATTCATCACAGAACCAAGAAGAGGCTTTGAGATCCTAGGCCAACCAGTAAAATATAAGAAGGAGAAGTTCCATTAATTTAGCCAGTCAGATATATGGGGTACAAATATTTTACAGAGCCTACATCAGGATGTATCTCAACGGGCTTCACAGACAAAGGGTTGTGTGCTACCATTCAATTCTCTCTTCAGAAGGGCACAATAGTCCCATGACTAAACAGAAGGGAGAGCTGTTCCTTCTGCCTCAGTAATTCTCTTTCCATCACTTTCATCTCACTCAGCAGATTAGGGGTGACTGGGGGAGGCAGGACACTTGCCATTAACTAAGAGCTCCATTTTGGAATGAGAATTGTTTAAACTGGCTAGAAGAAGAGCATGAATTTAGGCATTTTGGGAATAACACTGGTATTAGGAATATATAATTTTCTTTAGAATACCTGAAGTACTGGCATCGTTTCTAAAGCAATAAAACTGCACTTCAGATACTCAAGGAAAGTCACATCAAATTTCTCCATGGTGGATTTGATTCTTCTCCCACTGAAGTCAGGGGGAGTTTTGCCATTGACTGTAAAGGGAGCAGGTTCATTTCCAATGGAGTACTGTTTTAATCCTGCACATTTACTAAAGTTACATTGCGTGAGGCTAGATCCTACCTCCTGTAACATAGCATAGCTATATTAGAATCAATGAAAATGTGCTGATTTACACCAGCAGAGGATCTGGCCCATGTATTTAGTGAAGATGTGTAACTGGCATGCCCTTTGTGCTGGAATGGCTATATATACTAAACCCATAGTTTGACCACTGCTCTATTCAGATAACGTGTGTTTATATGGTGACTTCAACACAACTGCCCAAGGCTCTTTGGAGGTCATATAATTCTTGTCTTCCTGGTTTTGGAAACTTAACAGACATTATGGAGAAAAACATCCAACAAATATCATGGTAGGTCTGCTCTCTCCAGTTAGGAATTTTATTCCAGAAATTTTCTTAACATATGGAGGCAATAAATGAATCTGTGGAAGAATTCAATATTTCACTATGTCAGTCTTGACAATTTTGTGAATGGTATTATTTTTAATCTGGCCACAGTTTTAGTCACTGTTTATTTTTAATGTAGTTATTTAACCCAGGATAGCAATAGTTAGCCTGACAGACATCTCTCTCTCAATAATACAAGAGATCTTCAAAATAAAAACATACAACAAAAGAAATATTTCCACAAATGACAAAATATTATACGCTAAATACATCATGTTATACTCCACATATTGAATTGCATGTTTTAACTGAAACAATGCCAGCTTGAAGATTTAGATCCATCTATATATCTCAATGGTATTAGGGAGAGCATTCTAGAAATCTAAAGCTATGCCAAAGGATATAATGCTGACATATGCCTGACTCATTGTCAATCTGCAACTTGTGTAGCTATTTATACCAGTGCTGAGTGGGTGTATAATATCATTATTATGGTTTGCTAGCATTTTACACTGATGGAAATAATTACACAGAGTGCAGGGCAACAGTGAAAAATGGGTTCCTAAATCATTACTATTTTGTATTATACCATATATGGGTGATACAAGAACCCAGTGGGCTTCACCTTGTATTACCCATCAAGATACAAACCTTAAATTCATTACCTTACTTTCTGTTGTATAATAAATGCAGCCATGGGTTGGTTTCTGAGACAGGTCAATTTAGTTTCACTTCAAAACTGTAAGGGAGTTACCTTTCAGAAAAAAACAGAATAGCCAGCAAAATACAGAGAAAAATAATTAATTCAGATTCAATTAGCTAGCTAGATGGCAGTGTCAAGGAAGGCAAATTCAATTTATAGCATAATTATTAGTCATAGGCATGTCCCATTATCTGAGATAAATGCATTCCATGTGATATGAAACATGCATATTTCATCTTTTATTAGGGTTTTGTGATAACAGTCTATTGTGAGCACAATGCAAATACATTCTTGACTATGTGCACAGTGCAGTTAGGAAGGGGATGCAAAGGTGGCCTTTGTGCTCCTCCAAGTCCACAGTTTTCTTTACATTGTGTCAGTTGCCAACGGCCCCAAGAGGCCAAAATTGCTGCTAGGGGTCATCCAGAACCTGCCCATGACCTTTTGCCCTGCCTGTGACTCCTCTACCAGTGGCATGATGAAGGAGCTCAAGGCTGGCTCTGTGTCACTGCAGAATTTCCTTATACTGGGGTTATCTTTCCATGGTTGGTTACACTGGCTCTGCAGCCAGATTCTGATGGCAGTTCAGCACAAAGGGCTAGCACCCCAGGAGCTGTTTACTACACCTGAATCCCATCCTCTCTAATGTGAAGGATACTGGAGGTCTGATTCTCATCTGATCTATACTGGTTCCATTTGACTGGCTTCATGGAGTTCTCCTGGTATCCACTAGTGTATGTGAGAGGAAAATTAGGCCGTACGAGTACTAGTAATTAAGTATCAAGCACAACAGTCATAGAGGAGGTACTGTATGAAGAACAGAGCCGGCCACATAAAGTAGTTGATAAAGAATTTGTTCTACAAAAAATGGCAAAATCTGGCGGATTTTCAGAAATGATAAGCGCCCAGAATTCCAACTGAAGTCAATGGAATCTGCAGGTGCTCAGCACCTTTAAAAGTCAGGTCTTATTTGCCTAATCATGTTTCATCAGTTCTAGTGGAGAAGGAATCTGATACCATTTGCAGAGGAACTGAAATGTGCTGCTTACTGCTGGACATTATATTTTCTACTGTATGATCTCCGTATATCTTTGACCAAAGGCTACAGAACAATCAGCCGAAGGAGTCAAGATATTTGAGTATCTTGAGTCACTGTAACATGTCTCAGGACGTATAAAAGGTATTATTCTCTCCGGGAAAAATTAGTGGATGCCACAAAGAAATAAAATGGGGGCTGAGGGTCTGCTTCTATGCTTAGTCATGCATGAGTATGTTAACTGTTTACATAAGGAAGTGTTTTAAAACTGGATGAGTATAAAAGGCTAAATAACATGGACAGATCTCCAAACATTACAAAAAGATTATTTTGAAATGAGTCCGAAACAAAACGTTATTCTTTACAAGCTTTTTATATAGAGGTATAAAATCATACTTCTAAGGGCATTTTAAAGATATTATAAAAGAAATCCATAACTTTTCAATCAAGCTTTATGTGGTCAACATGGTTGATATTGTCAGGCAGACAGACTCTCAGCTGATTATAATGAGCCTCTGGTTTAAGTGGAATCTCCTTCCCTCCCCAAAATATTGCATTGTTAGAGCTGTTTTCCTGGATGAGACAAGAATTATACACTGAGTTAGGAAACATTTGTGTTCAAGTAATTCGTTCCAAACCACTAATGTATCAACTTAATATGCCACAAGGCAACAGTAGTATTACATAACTGTTGCCTATTCTAACATTGATTCTGCAGAAAATAATGGTGATTCACTGGCATAAATCAGGAATGACTCTGCTGAATTCAATGGAGTTACACTGGTGAGAGCAGAATAAAGACCATACTCTACTGTGTTCTGAAGTTCAGGGATATTATGGCTGAGATTTTCAAGACAGCCTAAGAGAGTTAGGCACCCATGTCCCACTGAATTTCAATTACAAGCCCAATAATTTATAAAAAGAATAATGGGACTAACTAACAGATCTAGTGTGCCAGGCATCTACCAACCTCTCTTTCAAATCCTTCCTGAGACTGATTTTTACTCTGAAGCTGACACAAGTAGCTCACATTATTAAAAATGCTGTCAACCAGCCATCAAATAATTTTTTAAAAAAGTACCAAGATGAAGCCTTGATGTGGGTCTCCAAGTGCATTTGGTTTGTCTGTCTTTTGAGATGGGAGGCATCTAGAGTCTGGGACTGTGTGCTTTCTTGTTCTTTGTCAGTGCTTAGCAAATAAACCAGCACCATCTTAAAAAAATACCCCCTAGATGTTGGTAGCTACTTAGAGGAACTGTACGTTCCTGAATGTTGTCTTAACATTCATCCATTAAATTATATATAAATAACTCAGCTTCTAGCACTTTTTCATAACCCACATTTGGAGATGGTTATGAAAGGGACTTATGTGAAACTGACACACACACACAAAAAATACTTTCAGACCATTCAGCCAAGTCATTCTTTAATAAATTGTTGAGGCCTTGTCTATACTTAAAAGTTTTACTGGCATTGCTATATTGGTTAGGGTGTGAAAAAAATCACACCCATAACTGACAAACCAAGGCTCTCATGTGGATACAGATATACTGGCAACAAGTCCTCTTGCTGATAAAGCTTACTTCATTGAGGAACTGATATAAACTATATTGGCGAAAACACTCTTTTTCCGTAATATGCTGCATCTACACCAGAAGGGTTTTCTGCGATAGCAATACCAATATGTCTATATCACAAAACCTTTCTAGAGTAGACCAGGCCTCAGAATGTTCTTATAGGAAAGCCCAACAAGAAAGCAACCCTCCCATTAAAAAAACCTCTGATATGCTTAATCTAAATAACCTCTCCTTAATCCTTACATTTGCAATAAATTTAGTTGGCAGCCATGGTTTAGAGGCAGAACAATCAGTCTGTTTTACTGGAATACAAAGTTTTATAACCCCTATAAAATGAATATGTTTAGCCTGAGGTTATTAGACAGTAGAGTGAAAAAGCCCAGCTGAGAAATGGTAAGTGATGACATCATCAACTGGTTGGCAAGGCCCTAATGAGACTATTTGTAAACTCAGATGGAGTGATTCTGTAAAGGTGCTGGGGAAATGGTATGTACTTATAAACTAATTTCACATTATTTTATAACCAAAGGCACCTAAAAGAACTGTGAGTAAATTAGAAAACAAGAGATTAACATCAGGATTGCAAATATGGTGGCCCCGCAGGTATTGCAAGACAAACTACAGCTGGTACAGTCAAAATAGTTTTCTACATTGTACAGAAGAGCAGTTAAACCAGAACACTAACCCAAAGGCCTATATATGCCATCACAATTCTCTTCCCTAATTAAGGTCATGAACGTTATAATATGTTTTTTAATTATCAGAGTTCTATAATCAGGTGCAAATTTAGACTATGACAATGTTGGATTACATTACAGGTTACTTGGATGTGTCTGTTAATATTCAGCAGTGACAGTGTTAATAATGCTGACATTTAAATGGTCTTGCTAAAGCATCAGCATTAACTTTCTACTGAGATACATGCGGACAGTTACGTCTCAAAGTTGGGGACAACTGCATTGGTTGAGATTTAACAGGAGTCTTTCAGTTTGCACTCTGATAGGACAGAAAATTGTCTTCAAATAAAACCTTAATTTGTGCAGAAGCTATTGTGGGATGAGAGAGTTAAAACTGGGAGCTGGGTTCATGCCCCAACAAGTAAGCTTTGGTAGTATGGTGTGCGTGAATCTCTCTCAAAATATTGTCCCCAACTGCTTTAGCTGCTGATAAATGCCCTTGCAGTTGTACCTGTGTGGTGCATAGTAACAATTCACAGGTGTGAATTTCTGAGACTCATGTTAGGGATAAATCCCAGACCTTGATTCCATTTCAAGTCAGAAATTGTCATTTGAATCTATTTCAAGTTACCTGATGAGATGGTCACATCATTCATTTCTAATGTAGAGTCACAGTCAGACAAAATGAATGGTTATAGCTTCTGCACGGCATGGCACCATCGCCCGTATCAGAAAGATAAAGTCAAGTTCTGAAAAAGTTCATCTCAACTGCCTTGCCACAAAGAATTAATCTAAAGAATTAGGGTCCAGATTGTACTACTTATTCACGTTGGGTAGTACCTTACTCCTCATGTACGTCCATTCATTTCAGTGGGATTATGTGAGAAGTGACATATTACTCAATGTGAGTCAGAGTGAATAAGGATGGCACAATCTGTCCCTAGATCACTGATCTTAAATTAGTGTATAAAGTAACAAAGGGTAATACTTTTGTAAGTTTGAAATACCTGAGAACATAGAAGTTCTCCCATGTTATAGTTTAATCTAGCCATCAGTCATAACCGTCTAACTGAACAGTTTTAATATTAATGAATTAGTAGGATGCATGCAAACCTCTGTCTTCTCTGGTTGGAATGAGAACTGCTCACCTGTGTGCCCAAGCCCTTGTAACTTCTCTTGGCTAATGGAGATTCTCTTTTAGCTCAAGAGGCTGGACTTTTTCAGCAGGAAGATCCAGGTCTTCCCTTCACTGCCAATGTGAAGTCCAAAGTGGCAAGAGATGCAGTATATTGACAGCTGTGAAGCCCTCCTTGGCTACAAATTTGTTACAGTATTTTTTTTAAAATGTAAATTAAAAAGGTTACAACATTTATTTCCCTCCTGGCTAGAAAGTCAAGAGGAACATGACAGTACTTTTGCTTTTACCCTCGCACTTGATAGTGGACCACTGTACATTAAAATATTGCTTATTTGACTTTTGTTTGCAATGTGACAGCCTTCTTTTCTTGAGGATGTTTGAGTTAGATCAGTGGATCTCAACCTTTCCAGACTGCTGTACCCTTTTCGAGAGTCTGATTGGACTTGTGTTCCCGCAAGTTTCACCTCACTTAAAAACTTGCAAAATCAGAAATAAAATTACAGAAGTGTCACAGCACACTACTACTGAAAAATTGCTTACTTTCTTATTTTTACCATATGATTATAAAATAAATCAATTGGAATATAAATATTGTACTTACATTTCAGTGTATAGTATACAGAGCAGTATAAACAAATCATTGTCTATGAAATTTTAGTTTGTGCTGACTTTGCTAGTGCTTTTTATGTAGCCTGTTGTAAAACTAGGCAAATATCTAGATGAGTTGATGTATCCCCCTGGAAGACCTCTGAGTACCCCCAGGAGTATATGTACCCCTAGTTGAGAACCCCTGACTTAGATTGTCTCTATTTAGGCTACCACAAGTACTTTAAGATCCATAATAAAGGTAAAGTGATTTCTTAGTTTATTCAAGTAATCCATCGAGTTTCAACTACAGATTCAGGCCATTAACTTTAATGGTTTATCTGACCACATCAAATTCTGTCACCTATGAAGCTGCTGTAAATATCCTACATTTATCTCAGCATGCCTGGAACACTATCTGTAGAAATATTCTCATAGGAAAGAAAAAAAAAACAGCAAAAAAAAAATTGGGGGGAAAAAGTAGAAATGACACGCAAACAATAAAAATGGTTGCTAAGAAGTACTATATTTTTGCTTGGCATAAATAAAAGGATTCTTTTTCATTGCCAAAATAAAGTCAGATTAGTTTTCAGAGCTATGCAAGACTCAGAGTTTTGCCAAGAGAAAATTCTGCAAGAGAATTTAGGGAAGGTGCATTCCAGTTCCTCCTATTTGATCCACTAAGCAGCGTCACTGGCATTAGCTCAGCACACCCTGGGGTGTCACTGGCCTGTCATCCAAGGAAGATGATAGCTGTTGCTGATAGGAAAAAGCTCTGATGGTTAAAGCAAATTGTCCCTAAGTGTGGATTTCAATGGATTATCAACCACTGGTGCTTAACAGAAAGGACGTCTAACAAGACTCATGATATGGTCTGATGCCAAATCGTGTAAAATACCTGGCCATTATACATGGTATATATGATGATTTGTATTGTGGTAGTGTGTCAGAGCCACAATCATGGAACAAGAACCCATTGTTCACTGTACAAACATAGCAAAAAGACAGCCCTGTCCCAAAGAGGTAGACATAGCTTTGTTTTGTATAGTTTTCAAGTCCGGCATGACATGGTCTTGGCAGAATAGGCCATCTTTTGTCTCTTGGCCACTCCAACATGTTACATTGTGACACTTTGTAGAATAGAGAAGACTTTCTCTATAATAATATTCTTCCAGCACTGTGTGTAGCATTCCACAATGAAACAGCGTGATGTTGAGCAGAACAGACCCTGTGAACATCAGGCCATTCGATACTGATACTGTATTCAGATAGGACCACAGGACTAGCTGTAAAATGATATAAGACTGAGTAATGTTTTGACGAGCTTCCATTTTTATTACAGTCATTATGAGTACAAATGTACCATTTTCTGTTATCTTTGTAACCAAAGCACGTCATTGGCATTTGAAAGATCAGAAAAGACAGCATGATTGCATTACTTTCTAGTTTTCTGATATGCTGCTTGACCACTGCATCTTTTCCTCAGAGTATTATAAAAGATAATATTTCATTTGATCTCATTCCACACATATCAGAGGGGACCATTCTGTCCCTTTACAGTCATGTCACTGACTAAACAGCAACTGCATAGCACCAAATCATTCCACTGTAAGCAGCAGAAGAAAATATAGTCATACACATGTACACATACCTCAGTCTCATCACAGTTTTAAGTTACTGGACTCTTTAATACTGTGGAAAGGGTTTGTTTGGATTTTATGAATTGCCTGGACGTCCAAGTCCAAGTTATGGAAGGCCCACCAAGGTAGGCTAGCAGCCTGCATGGAGCACTGGGGTGAGAAATGGACTGCAGTACCACACCTAGCCACTAGGAGATGCTCAGGAGCTGAGTGCCCCTTTACCAGATGTTTCTCCTTCCTTTCCATAATGTACCGCGGATGAGGTGTCTGTTTGACAAAGTGAAACATAAAGGAAAATATTTTCTGCCAGCCATAGGATAAAGGAATTATTTGACCAAGTTTCAATATGACGTACATATATGCTTGGAATGGAAAAGAGGTACATAAGTCTCTGTTCAGCTCTTCATCTTTCTTGCAATACAAGATCAATGTCCCACCAAAGCCAAGGCAACCTCATTACTCCTTTGGTGGATGGCTATTTTCTGTAGCATTCCAGTAAAGTGAGGCAATCTCTCTTTTGCTGAGAAAGCAAATTTAAGACGCAAGAAGCCAAATGATTTGTGTTAAAATGCACTTCTGGAAAGTGACCTTGTAAAAATAGCATTCTGGGGGTGGGGGGGCGTCTATAGTTGTCATCTCTCTTACTTCCAGATCAAATCTGCTCAGTTTACTAGTGAAAGGATATGTTTTCCTAATTCGTTGCCTTAAACTCAGTGCATGATCTGAATGTGAAGCCTGGTTCTTTCTAGTTCATGCATCCCCTGTAATATAGACTTGGGCAATTGGAAATTAGTTAACAATGTTCATGTGTGAGCCAGAACAGAATTCAGCTCCCACTTTGTTGGCTCTGCAGGGCTAAAAGTAGGAACAATGTATTTTAATACATTTAAAGTTTAGAAGATCTGACTCCAAATACACACAAGAAGCAAAACTGTTGCATATGAAGGTAATATTTGCACAGTCACTCTTCAGATGAGAACCACACTTCGGGTCTAATCCAATTCCCTTTAAAGCTAATGGGAGCCTTTACGCTGGACACTGGGTCAGCCTTGGAGGCTCCAGATCACCCTCAACTGCTGTAAAGCAATGATAGCAGATTGATCACTCATGGAAAATTCATCCTTCTCTATCATTCAGATCTCGGAGCTTGCAGTTAGACACCAAATATTGCAATCTTGGTCCAAAACATTATAACTCATGACTGTACTACTGCTATGTTTTTGGACTGTTGCTGCAATGCGTTTTATAAGGATATAATTACATTAACTAGCATTTTTGAGTCATTGTGGCATTTTTATAAGCATTGTTGATGTAAGATGTAGCTGAGTTTGGTGGGGAAGGATTGAGACTTTTCACCTCATGGAACAACTTTGCAAGCATAGACTTATTGTTTGTGAGTGAGTTTAACTTCCTGTACTTTGGAGTTCAGCCATGCGGGTCTGATCATCACGGACACCAGAGAGAACTGGCTGTTCCCTTTCCCTTTTATTTCCCCCCTCGGAACTGAGGTTTCAGCTGTGAATGCCCCACCTCTACCAGCATTGGCTGCTGCTCCATAGGCCACTGCTGCAATAACAAGATGGAGCACTGCCATTAAATAAAATGCAGCCTAATCGCTTTGGATATTTTGTGAGAGATGTAGCGACTACTGGTTTCTGCTGGAGTTTATATCCACTTTCCCTCGTTAGTTTGCGAACCAGGGAGCCTGGTTATAAAGAGATGCAGAGAGCAAGATAAATTAGTGTTGATCAGGCAGAACTGTGGGTGCTGCACCTGACTGGTATTGAAAAATTGAAGGTTAAAAAGAGAGCCACAAGAATGATTTGCAGTCGGGAAAATTGCCTTACAGTGGGTGACATAAGAAGCCTGAGCCATTTAGCTCCCCAACGGTGACCTGGAGTCAACTTGATAAGTCTAGAACTAGATAGACAGGGAGAAGATATCTGAAACTAGAAACTGACTAAACTTGTCAGATAAAGGCATGACAATATCTAATGGCTAGAAGTAGAAGCTACACAAATTCAAACTGGCAGTAAATTGGAAATGTTTACAGTGAGAGAAATTAACTGTTGGTACAACTTATCAAGAGATATGGTGGATTCTCTCACTTGAAGTCCATATATCAAGAGGGGAGGTCTTTATAAACTATGTGCTTTAATTCAGCGCGAAGACATGGTCTGTGTTATGTAGGAGGTCAGACTATATTATCCTAGTGTTCCCTTCTGGTTTTAGGGCTTGTCTACACAGGGAAGTTCGTACAAAGCAAATTAGGCTGTGAATTGAAAGTGCACTAGTTATTCCACACTAACTCCCTGTGGACACATTTACTTCACAGGGAAAGCGCGCTTGGGTGGTTTAGCTTAGTACAAAATTGTACTAAGATAAAGCACACAGAAGCACTTTTAGTGCACAGTGCGTTTACAGGGAGTTAGAATGGAATAGAAGCTACTGAATATTATATTCATACCCTAGCTTAGATTACTAACTTCCCTGTGTAGGCAAGCCCTAAATCTCTGAATCTATGAATAATTGTAAGAAAACCAAGACTTAAAACTTTTGCAGAAGCAGCTACATTGTACATCAAACTTCTTCATCTCCTCCCCACTCAGGGTGATGCTACTTTCTAAGAAATCAAATGAAATTAGCAAAGACGTTGTGGGTTTTGATGAAAATATACGGCTGGCCTGGCATCTTCAATTCACAGTTGTATCTGTGGAGTACTAATCTGTAAACCTAAAGAATGAGATTTTAAAACAATATAAGCATGCAATGATGTGTAATCTGCATGCATAATTAGTGATTACATGCGCAAACCTGATTCCGTGAGCAAATGTGTCTAACCATTGGCATGTGAAATGTACCTCACTTGCACACATAATTGCAAGAATTTAGCATTAAAATTAGCTATGTTATTTGCACACAAAGATGTGTGTGCATGTTAAAAAATCCATCTTAACAAATGCTCTTGGGCATTTTCCATATTTTGATATTTGCTTCTATTTAATGCAGCTGGACCATTGATTAAAAATACCGCTTGGTGACACAGCTTGTTTATCTTAATTGCCCACCCATACTGAAACATGGCGTGGTTTAGACCAGTGGTTCTCAACCAGAGGTCTGGAGCCCCCTGGAGGGGGCACTGCAAGCAGGTTTCAGAAGGTCCACCAAGCATGGCTGGTGTTAGACTCTCTAGGGCCCAGGACAGAAAGCTGAAGCCCCGCAACACGGGACTGCAGTCCGGGGCCTTGAGCCCACTACCCGTGGCTGAAGCCAAAACCTGAGCAACTTAGCTTCATGGTGCCCCCTGTGGCATGAGGCCCTGGGCAACGACCCTCCTTGCTACCCCGTAATGCCAGCCCTGGCTTTTATATGCAGAAAAACCGTTGTGGCACAGCTGGGCTGTGGAGTTTTTATAACATGTCTGGGGGGCCTCAGAAACAAAAGATTGAGAACCCCCTGCTTTAAATGTAGAACATAGCCATAGATACACTACCAGTCATTGAAAAGGGATGCTTCCCTTCAGAGGTGATCAAGAACACTGGCAAGTTTGGGGGAGGGGTGTTACCCCAACTTCACAGGAGCACTTCATTTACAGAAAGCAGCTCTGTAGTAGTTGGCATTGGCTACTTTACCACTTGCCTATTTCTCAATGTAAAAACAGAAAATGGCAAAAGAAACAGCTTGTGTTTAGCTAATTGCACTTGTAAAATGGAAGAACGTCATTCTAGCATTACACACAACATCTCATTAAGTCCCTCATAATATATAACATTAAGACAAATGAAAGAATTTCCTAAAATAATTTCACGGTCAAACTGTGCAGCTGATTTGTATCCTATAAAGCTTCCTGAGCCGTAAGTTATAAATACACACTTGTTTTCTTATTCGGCTGTTTCATGCTTCCCTAAACATATTGAAAAATCTTTGAAATAATTTACTGTTTCTTCCAGAGTAATTATTGATATCCTGCCACGCGCTTGGGGAGGACACTGAAATGCATAAGATATGACTTTAAAAATGAAAAATACATCTTGCCTAATGGTCTTAGATATTGCAGACAGAAGCTATGTATGACTTGCATCTGTCTTCTCAGGTTAGCATGTGGCTCTGAAAGGGAACTTGCAATATCACAATGCAGAGCATCTTTCCTCATTTTCACCGTACGAGCTAACGAGTATCCAAATGATTTAAGTAAAAATTTCCAGCCCCATATTAAAAAGTATGAGAGAATTTGTACCCCAAAACCCTAGATCAATGAATCGGACATAGTTAGCCCTTAAACAAGTCCTTACATTTTGTTTGCAAATTAAAATTGCGCTGTCCTTGTTAACTTAGTTTTTGATGGGAAGGTTAAGAAATAAATACTCTGCATATAATTTTGGGGGTACAGAATCACACTCTTTACCTTTTCATCCACAAACATCTTACCTCAGTTCTAGCAAGTGGTGACACTAATTTACAGCAAATATTATGCTGTGCAATGTGGTTACCTGTTCAAGCAAATGAAAGGTACCCGTACTATGCTTTTGACTGTTCAGTGATCCACTTGCTCCTCCTCTTGAGAGTTTTCTATGAGAGAGACACTAAAGCAGTTGTGTGGATACATTTCTGAGGGGGGAGAGGGGAAAGCAGAGGGAATCTAGTTAGCCTTGGAATAGCTTTTTCTGAATTTGAGTGCCTCCTTCATAGGTGTCAGATTCATTACATTTGCCACAGTTAAAGTAATCAAAACTGTTTTCATATGCTTGTGCAGCCAGCTGCCACCATGTTCTTTCTTAAGATGATCTAAAAATGTGGGTCACTTTACATCGCTGAGTGACTGTAATGCTCAAGTAATACAGAGAAACATAGCCCTTAAATAGCCACAATAATCTCGAAGACAGCAGGAGTTTTCCCTGATGTGTGCAGCTGATATTGAAAAATAACAGGAGGGAAAAGGGGAACAGGTATCTGAAGCAAAACAAGCAAAAAATAGAACCAGAAGATATAGGCTCCACTAAGGAAAAACAAATTAGTCATATGGTGACTATGTAACAGTGTGATGCTGTTTTGGTACTAAGCCGATGGCAGCATAGGAGGATCACATTTCATGCAGGTGTCACCTCAGGAAATCTTCCTATTCTTGCTTCTGTGTGACTCATTCAGGACTTAGCTCAGCGTACCTTCCACACACTCTCTTTGGTGAATGCAACGGGAGCAGACCAGAGCTGCCCACAAAAGGAATGCTGATTGACACCAGCTGAGGCCTAGTCTGCAGTAAGCCTTCAGTCCCCTTTGAATGAGGCAGCTTCAACTTCTTCCTGCTGCCGCCACACAACGCCAGCTGCCCCTAGCAGCCACACACATTGATTATTTTTGTCTGGGATTTACACTTTGATTGATGTGTGCTGAGAACAGACGGTTTGTATTAAAGAGAGCGGGAGAGAGAAAAGGAGCAAGGCAAAGACGAACACTGAGGCTTATAATAAAGATTTAGCAGATAGCAGGGAAGCTTTAACTCCTAAATATATTAAAATGCAGCCATAGGAAAAATAAAGAGCTAGTGGATGGTGTAACTCAGAAGCTTTTGCTAACTCTGATAATACTTTACCAATAACAATGGGCCCTTGTTGAGACTGTTTAGTGAACACAGTGGTATTTTATGCTGATAACTGTTCCTAGAAGAAAGGCAAATGTACGCTTTTGATTTGATTTACCTTCAAGCAGTGTCACTTGCAGCTTGTTAATGTGCAGTGGAAACTCCAGGTGATGCTACTTCAGACAAATTTGTCCTGAATGTCTTTATTGATTTGAAATTTAGCTTGAGTCAATAAAATAGCTTCCATACTGACTGAAAAGGCTGTACTATGCTCACGGAGGTCACTCTTTTATAAATAATAATTACAAAACCATTTTGAAGTTCAAAGCTAAAGTCAGCTCAAGAACAAAAAGCCCAATATTTATAAAGGGTATAAGTGTAAAATAACTATGTTCAATAATAAAAAGACAATTAGTTACACTGCAAGGAATTTCTTCCAGCATCTGTTCTTCAATGAAGACATCAAGTGGCTTGTTTGAGCTTAGAACTACTTAGAGCAGCTCTTGACTGAAACTGAATATTATCACACTCTGAGGAAAACATACAAGACAGGCATGGTAGAAAATGTCATAAGCAATAGGAAAAGATGTGTGTGCATGTGCACCCAAAATTAATGAATGGGAAGTCCTGTGAAGATCACAGGGGGTAGCATACTGCCTCTTTAAGAAGAAATTCTGTTCTTCTCCTGTAGTTATGACATATGGACAGGAAACAGGAAGTAGTAAAAGACATTGGAGAGGGTCTAGAGATAGTGCCTTAGCACCTACGAGCCCCAGTCATAGACCAGGACCCTACTGTGCTAGACATTGTACAAACACAGAACAAAAAAGGGCTGGCCCTGCATGTCACTGGCAGCTCTGATCAATATATTTGATCAAGCTTAGCCTCTTCTGTTTGTCCGTTAGCTGCCTACAGGTTCCCCAGACTGATTCATTATTGAAAACTATTCACCAAACATTTCCTATTAATAATTCATTGTCTGCAGGCTTCTCGGGAGCAGTTCATTAGTTATTCAAAAGACAAACTGTGTGGGTTGGCTGGAGACAGGTCACAAGGTATGATTCTATCCCCTGATTGGATGAACTCTTAGAATCAGTGTGGATATTCATGTTTGAGTTCAAAATTCTATGTCTGTGACTATTAATATTTGCTTAAGGGGCCCGAAGAAGCTCAAAGTCAATAGAAAGTCTCCCATTGTAACTGGAGCTGGCCAAATGTGTTGCACAAAACATTTTTTTTATTAACTTTTTCTTTGTTTTTGGATTTGGTGGCTGGGTTGTTGGTGCTTGGTGTTTGGGGAGAGGGGAGTCTTAAATGAAACTTTCCTGAGACACTTTTTCCTCAATTTCCAAAAAATAAAATAAAAAGGGTTATGAAAAAGCAATTTCTGGCTTAAAAATATTCAGCAGCAGTTTTGAAAACAGTGGCTAAACCTTTCGATAAAAATATTGAAAAAAAAGTCATGAAAATGGGATTTTTTTCTAATTACAGCAAACCAGAAACCACTTAAAAACTTTTCACAATCACTTTCCTGGGTTTTGACCTTCTCTAATAGTACAATCTCTTCATTTATCAGTGATACCTGAAAATAAACTGGTACTCAGCGTCCATCATTCTTCTGCAACAATAACTCCTTTGTCTTTGTGAAAAATAAATCATGGACTGAATCACTGTACTGAACAATGTTGAATGATGCACATTGAAAGGCTGTGGCCCTTTGCTGGTTTGCGTGAAAATATGGAATGGCTTCTGGAACTCTAT
The DNA here is from genome assembly GCF_965140295.1 of Lepidochelys olivacea. Lineage (NCBI taxonomy): Eukaryota > Metazoa > Chordata > Testudines > Cheloniidae > Lepidochelys > Lepidochelys olivacea. The sequence continues at coordinate 108,093,428 of NC_140417.1, forward strand.
CTTCTTACTAGACCTCTGGATTTTTTGGAGATTTCTTGTTGTTGTCTTGTCCTCAGAAACTCTAAAACACAGTGGCTTATTTGAGCGGTTTAAACATCTACCTAAGGACATAGAGTGCAACTGGTGAAGAATCCACTAAGGGCTTGTCTACACTATAAAATTAAGTTGACTTTATCTAATTCAACCTCAAGCCTCCGATTAATTAAGCCGATTGTGTGTGGCCACACCATGCTCATTGTCTCGATGGAGTGTGTCCTCACTAGCAGCGCCTGCATCGATGCACAAAGCAGTGCATCATGGGTAGCTATCCCAAAGTGCAACTTGCCGCAGTGTGTTTTGGGAAGTTTGTGCAATGCTTCATGGGACCAAAACATTGTCACAGGAGAGAATGGGAGCATTGCATTGACATCCCATGATGTCCTCCCTCCCTCATATCAACGGCAAAGAAACCAGTGGTTTTCGCCCCTTAAAACCGCTGTGCATACTCCATAACCCCAGTAGCATGTAGCCTGCTCAGTTGTGCATTCTTGCTGTGACCATATCAAACACCTCGCACCTGCTCCTGCAGTATTTCCAGAGCTGAAGTGGGGTCCCCTGCCCGGAACATAGCGATGTCCTGCAAGCAGCCCTGCTGCAAGCCATTGAAAAAAACAATTCACAGTTGCTGCTGGCAGTCACAGAGCAGCTGCACTCTGTGAAGTGCCGTTTCTGGTCCTGTGAAACAAGCGCTGACTGGTAGGACCGCATCGTTTTGCAGGTATGGGATGACGAGCAGTGGCTGCAGAACTTACGAATGCGGAAGGCCACCTTCCAGGAACTTTGTGCAGAGCTTTCCCCTGCCCTGCAGTTCAGCAACACAAAAATGAGAGCTGCTGTGACGGTGCAGAAGTGAGTGGCAATTGCTATTTGGAAGCTTGCAATGCCAAACAGTTACCAGTCAGTGGGAATCAATTTGGAGTAGGTAAATCAACCATGGGAGCTGCTGTGCTCCAAGTGTGCTGGGCCATTAATTGAGTTTGGGTAGTGAGTCTAGGAAATGAGCAGGACATAGTGGATGGTTTTGCCATGATGGGGTTCCCTAATTGCGGTGGACGATAGATGGCATGCATATCCCTATCTTGGCACCAGACCACCTTGCCAAAGACTACATAAACCGAAAGGGACCCTTTTCAATGGTGTTGCAAGCACCAGTGGATCACAGGGGGCGTTTCACCGACATCAACGTAGGATGGTCGGGAATGGTTCATGATGCATGCATCTTTAGGAACTCGGGTCTGTTCAAAAAGCTGCAATCCGGGACTTTCTTTCCAGACCACAAAATGAACATTGACGACATTGAGATGCCTATCGTTATCCTGGGGGACCCAGCCTACCCCTTGCTCTCATGGCTCACGAAGCCATACACCGGCCGTCTGGACAGCAGTAAGGAACGGTTCAACTATAGGCTCAGCAAGTGCAGAATGGTGGTTGAATGTGCCTTTGGCCATTTGAAAGGGTGCTGGAGAAGTCTACTAACAAGGGTTGGACCTTAATGAGGAGAACATCCCCATGGTTATAGCTGCCTGCTGTGTGCTCCATAGTATCTGTGAAAAAAGGGGGAAATTTGCTGTAGGGGTGGGCAGTTGAGACAGATCACATGGTAGTCATTTTTGAGCAGCCAGAAACCAGGGCAATAAGAAGAGCACAGCAAGGGGTGCTGAGTATCTGCAAGACTTTGAAAAGCCGTTTCAATAATGAGTCACAGTAATGTGAGCTGCTTGTCTGCATTCTGCTTTCCCAAACCTTCACCTGGATTGTATCACTGTCCCTGTAAAGCCAACCCTGACCCAAGCCCACTGCTTCTACTCAATAAAGAACATTTATTTCTCAAATCCATTTACTTTATTTAACAAACATAAGTAAAAAGGGAGAACAGAAAAAAGGTTATTCTTGGGGAAAAGGGGTTGTAAAGTTGGAAAGGGAGAAACATTTTCAGCTGTGTAACATAACACTGCATTCTAGACCATCAAACATCTGTGAATGGGCACCTTCTGTTCTTTGTACCCTCCCTCTGAGTTAAGTGAAAGGGACAATGGACTTTTCTCCCATGCCTCATGGAACACTTGATGGAGGGTGATTCTGCACCCGGCGATGCTGGCTGGCTGTCCACTAAGGTCTGCAGAGGGACTCTACCCTCCTGCTTCTGTTCCTGCAGTTCAACCAGATGCCTCAACATGTCTGATTGGTCCCTCATAATCCGGAGCATCTCATCCTGCTCTGCACACTCATGCTCATGGGAAGCTTTTCTGCTCTCCATGACTAACTTTTTAGACAGTGAAATCCTCCATGCTCTCAACACTTTGTCAGTTGTCCCGGAGGCGTTCATTATCTCGGTGAACATGTCCTCCCGTGTTCTCTTTCTCCTCCTTCTAATCAGCGAAAGTCTGCTTTCAGGTGTTGATGACATGCCAAATGACACATTTCCAGCTGTCAGTCATGGGAAAAAAGAAAGGGATCATTGTACATGCATAAAATGTTTCCATAGCAAGGCCGTTTTCATTAAAAAAAACACCCTTATTACACTAGGTGCAAGCCATAACACAATCAGAATCCATAACCATTCGCTGTGCCGTTTTGCTCTTCCAGCCATGGTGAGTAGCCCCCACACCCCGAGTCATGGGTGACAACACTTTTAATGAAGTTTATGGTAGGCTCATGTTGGGAGCAGAGGTAGCTTATCGAACAATTGCCCCTCCCCATAGCACCACGGGAAACTGTTTACGAAAGGGGCGGGAGGGAACGTTTGCACTCCCAAATTGAGGAATCTCACATGTGGGCTCCCAGTCCCCTATCAGCCACTTAAACTACTTGCCAACCCATGTCGAGCACAGTAAAAGCACATTAGCGGCCAAATGGTTTGGCGATCCAGAATGTGTGTGTGTGTGGGGGGGTCCTACATGCTCTTTTAATGAAAACCTCCCCCATTTCCCCTAGGCAACCCTATGTGATATCAGTCTCCTGAGGGTAAGAGAGGCGGAAAGGAAAGAGATACTGCAAGCGTCTGGGTATAGACCCAGTCCTTATGCTGCTATGCTGTGTACTGCAATGATGCCAGCAGAATTAATTCAGGAGTTGTGTGGGAAAGTGTCCTACCATGGTGGAGAAATAAGACTGCCCTGCCCAGAAACCTCTGCAAAGGATTGCAGAGTGCCTCCATGAAAGTTTCCTGGTGATATCCATGGAGGATTCCTGGCCTATCCCAGTCCCCATAAACAGTCTTTTCCGGGGGCCACCCTCTGCATAGCTGGAGTGGCCTCCTGTAAGTAGAGAACCACAGCACCTCACTTTTTCTTTACAGTAAACATGCAATAACAGTCAATGTGTGTGCCTGCTAAAATTTAACTGGACTTTGATTATAACTATATACTCATCAGCGATGCCTTCCCCAGCATCATGGTCAAACATCGTGATGTCCTGTGACCCACAGGGCTCCAAGGTTAAAAATATTTCCTGGCTCTCTGGGAGAATGGATCCACCACTCACCTATCTCCCCTTCTCCTTCTCCTCCTCTTCCTCATCCACCATATCCTCTTCCCTGTTGTCCCTAGACTCACACACCTGTGAGGTGTCCACGTTGCTTGTGGGGGTACTGGTAGGGTCACACCCAAGAATCGCATGCAGCTCGTTGTAGAACCAACATGTGTGGGGTTCAGCACGAGAACGACTGGGCCATTGGTTTGGAGAGAAATTCACCATTTAGTGAACTTTACACAATAGTTTATTTTATTATTTGCATTACTGCAGCAACTACAGCTCCCAAGCAGACTCAAGCTCTATCTTGCTAGGTGCTGTACATATATAGAACAAAGACCACCTCTGCCCCCAAAGATCTCACAGTCTAAGGTCCTGATCCTGCAAGAAACTTCAGTTGGCTCCCCATTGATTTCAGTGAAACTCTGTCAGGGCCTTACTGTGAGATGAGATGCAACAGGTGGGTGAGTAGTTTGCCATCAGAAAGAAAAAGTAGGAAATCCTCTTCTCTAGAGTTATGTTTAAAGCCGACTAGGGAACTCTGGGTTGAAAGGTTAGTGAGGGAAATTATTTTTGTTTCAGCTGGAATTCTTGTAGAAGGAAAGTGTTGAAATGAGAGCGCTTTGGGACTAAGGAAGTTTCCTAAGCCAAGTAAATGGTGGCTGGTCATTTATTTTAAATAATTTGAGTAAGACTAGTGAGCAGGGAAGTTAATTTCCTATAAAAATAATTTGGCAAAAAGGTCAAATTTAGGATTGCAGTTCAGGCGAACAGGAAAAGGTAAAAGGTTTTTTTTCTTTTCTTGGGAATTTTTCATTAAATTCCTAGTGGGATTCATGCTTTATGAACAGCTACAAAATGTTTATTGTAGAGTGATAGATTAGAAAGCTAGAAGGGACCATTATGATTAGGGTGACCAGAAGTCCCGATTTTTATAGGGACAGTCCCGATATTCGGGGCTTCTTTTTTATATGGGCTCCTATTACCCCTCACCCCCTCCACACACACACCCCCATTCTGATTTTTCACAGTTGCTCTCTGGTCACACTAATTATGATTGTCTAGTGTGACCACCCCCACATAACACAGGCTTAGAAGCTCACCTAAGAATTTCTGTATCAAGTCCATAGCTTCTGTCTGAACAGTAGCATATCTTTTAGAAGGACATCCAGTTTTAACTTAGGCCTGGTCTACACTACAGAGTTAGGTCGAAGAAAGCCACCTTAGGTCAACCTGTTAATATATGTGTCGACACTACCGGGTCCTTTACACCAAACTAAGTCACCTCTAATGTTGACTTCTGTAATCCACCTCTGCGAGAGGCGCAGTGCTTAATTCGATTTTCATGGGTCGACTGCGAGGTAGTGCAGATGCAGCGTTGTGTAATTCGACTTAATTGGCCTCCAGGTGGTGTCCCACAATGCTAATCTGTGACCACTCTGGAGATCATTCTCAACTCTGCTGCACTGCAGCCAGGTACCCAGGAAACAGACCCTCCCCGTTAAAGCCCCAGGAATTTTTGATTTCCCATTTCCTGTTTGATCAGCACTAGGAGCTTGCCAGCTTGAGCACAGCTGATCATGGAGACTATATGCCCCAAACGTGCTCTAGCCTGGTCTGCACTGGAAGTGGTGGATCTCATCACTGTGGGGGGAGAAGAGTCTGTGCAGGCAGAGCTCCGATCCAGCAGAAGAAACGCTGACATCTGTGCAAAGATTACTCATGGAATGGGGGAGAAGGGTTACATGAGGGACACACAGCAGTGCCATGTGAAAATAAAAGAACTTCACCAAGTGTACCAGCTGTATGCTGAGGGAGAATTTCCACTCCTGAACATACGGGGGAATACAGGAAATCTAACGTGGCATAATAAAATATTGTGGGTCAGTTGCTGGCTTCACTCTCACTGGTTTTACATCAGCATAACTTCAAACTGACAATGCTGTAACTGAGAGCAGAATTAGGCAGAGTCAAATCTGCAAAGAACTGAATCATAGTGCAGTATAAAACTGGAGTGACTCTAGAGAGTTCACTGAAATTGCTCAGGATTTACACTGGGATAAATAGGTTGAATTTTGGCCCAGAGTCTGTCCAGGCCTAACAGACCTTATTATTTTTTGTTGGCAATATTTGCTACCTACAAGGGACTAATTTCTCACACTAGTGAATTCAGTATTCCCTCAGGAATGAATTTAGCTCTCACTGTTCTAATCTAGAAGCAATCAGTACTCCAGCGCTAAAGCACTGCTGTTCTCTAGCTAGGAGCTGTGCCAGACTCACATGCTCTGAAGATCAGGAACGCACTTGGGGGCGGGGAGGGAGTGGGGTGTAAAACACACTGACCAGCGGGTTACACTAGACTTCTACAGACCTGTGAACAAATGCTGGAGATATGAAATACTGGAAAGTGTGATTTCTTTGCTTTCATCACTAAGTCAAGTGACAATCTAGAAAAGTCACCCACACATACACATCCCCCCCCCCACCCCACCACTGCTTTGTAATAAAACACCTGCCAGTGCTGCCATGAGATGAAGACAGCGGAAACAAGCTGAAAAGAATCAACAATTTCAGTCTCTAGAAAAGAGCTCATTCAAGATTCAGTACTAGAGGAAGGGTGGCAGCCAAAGTCTTGTAAAGCTGCCTCTGGACTCCCAGGGTTCAGGCAGCAATGAATTCAGCTGGGATGCAGAACTCCAACTGGGAGCTGTGGCTGAGCAAGGCTCTGTGGGGGTGGGAGTCCTTGCCCAGATTTCTTAGCATTGGGCTTTTACGAGTTGAGCACTTCACTATGGGTGTTTTCTTTGGTGTTTATTTTCACAGAACTAGCTAACCTCATGCTTTAAGAATGTAGCCCTGGCATGAAAGTGGCATATCTCCAAGGCAGTGTCAACATTCAATGTGCAATCAGAGAGCAAACAGGATTTCATATTGTGTCAAAAGCTGAGCTACTATTTGCTTTCGTTCATTTTGCTTTCTTTCAGATACATAGCGGTGAAAATAATTTTATTTTCTTCTAAAACAAAACAAATAATACCATCCACCAAAAGGCCTGGCTTCAGGAACTCTGTTAACAGGTCGTTCAGAATACCCTGTGTGGAAAATATGACTATAAATGCACTATGGCCTATGTTTTGGTGAGGAACGGGGTGGGGGGAAACGCATTCCAAGTGCATTATGGAAATTTCTCCCTGATTTAGAAATGGGTAAAATCCAGTTTGAGAAAGTGGTCACAGATCACAGTGATGAGCAGAGTAGAAGTGCCCAGACAGACAGACATGTTCTGATTGCAGTGCAAGTGTTTAATCATGATTAGTGGTACACAAATGCAGCTGCTACAGGCTGAATAAACAAGAAGCTGATCCTGCCAGGTTGCTGAGAATCCTCAGCTATTTCTGACTCCAAAGCTTGCGGGACATCAAGATACAGATTATTATGGGCCAAATCCTAAAAGGTGCTGAGCTTCTGCGACTCCCATTGCAACAAGTGGGAGGTGCTAAGAATGCCTCAGGATTTAGTCTTGCATAAACAAATACAGTCCATGCCAGAACCAGCTGTTGGCACAGAACAGCAAAGCTTATTGAAAGAACACCTGCAAAGCATCCTGCCTTGGCAGGGAGATGGAGTTGGTGGCCTAATAGGTCTTTGCCATCTCTAATTTTGATTTTATGAATTGTCAGTCACACCTACCTCTGACAGCTCTGTAAAATTCCAGTCATGTCAGAAAGATGGCAGCAGGCTTTGGCTGTGGAATTTGGCACCTTTTATGTGTAACTGTGCTGTAAAGGACTGAGTGGAGGGGCAAGGGCTTCTCACTGGTAGGTACCCTCCACTAGATCAAAGACAAAATCTAGTTCTGAGCCAGCTAGCTGTCTTGACTGTGCTTTGGGCTGCAACACAAACTTTTTGTTTTTTTTTTTTGTTTTTTTTTTAAGATAAGATCCAGCTTGCCAGCTACTTATACATGGGCAGAGCCTGATGTAGCATTGGGTTTAAGGAGGATGCAAAGCTGCCTTTATTTTGCAAGAAGTTCCAGGTGCAAAGTATAGAAGCTAATCTCTACTCTGTTACACGAACAGAAAACTATAGGAACTCCACCAAAGTCAGTGGAGCACCTCTGGATTCATATTATCTATGGTATTAGGTGACCACCAATACCAGAGTTTCTGAAACCTCACATCTGTACTACAGTCCTTTGAGTTAGGGAAGTTCTATTATCCCCTTTTACAAATGGGGAACTGAGGTGCAGAGAAATTAAGTGACTTCTCAAATATCACACAGCAGTCTAGTGGAGCTGGGATATGAACCTAGGTCTCTCAAGTCTTAGACTAGTGTCCCCCATCCTTCCTCCTTCCAGAATAGCAATGCAATTTTTAGTATTAGAACAGATATATTTTTTTCCAAATGTGGAGGTATTAAGATCTGGGATTTTGGTTTGGTCCATCATCACAGAAAGGGCCATTCAAGAAGTTTGAAAGTGGAACCTGACCAGAACTCTTCCAAAGTCTAGGCTGTTTGCTTGAAACTAGGTTTTGCTTCAGGTGTTTCTCTAAAAGATACTCGTATTTAGAAAGTATTTCCAACACTAACATGGCTTTCCAAGGTGTTTTCTACAGGGGCACAGTGCATAGTGGTGCAGTTAATCATGTGTGTGTTTTAGGAGTCTAAGTGTCTTAAACTTCAGAGGAAAGCTGCTATAGACACAGAAAGAGCTTTAAACAATCAGAGCTACAAACCCAGGTTAGGTTCATGAAAGTTCATATACCTTTTAGTAAGCCCAGGACAAATTTTTAGCAAATGCGAGTCAGAATGGTGACAGATGGAAATTGTGCAAATTTCAGTGTTTGACTCTATCCCAGGCAATGCATGGCAATTTAGACAGAGTTTCACTTTGGATTCATTCATAGCATCTGAAACTCAAATCAGAACTCAGAGGATGCAAAGTCATTTAAATCTAAAAAGCCCCCAAACTGTTTACTCCAACCAGGACTAACTGATAGATATAGGCTTCATGCGGCTCTAATTGTACACGTTTTTGTTCAGAAAAGACACGTGCTTGGGGTTCTTGTAATATTTATTGCATTATCAGGCGCATGTACTCAGGGTAGAATTATATATTGCTTGCTGGAGTCTCTTCATTGAAAGAGTATTTTTATTACACTTTACTCTGGAGACTCCTTCATTCAGTGTTTGCACTTGCTTGCTGTTGAGGCTGAAGGAATTTTTTGAGCATTTCAACCTGGTTCATAATTAACTTCAGATGAAAATACACATAAAATAAGATAGGGATCCTATTCCATAATGGCTCTTAAAACCAAAACACAATGGGCTTTGCAATGGCAAAACTAAGTCATTCAGTTCTTGCCCATTTATAAAGTCCTTTACATAAAACAAAATTGGACACACAAAGCCACATTTTTCAGCATCAACAATATGAGCCAAGGTTGATATCAATAAAAGTAATTTACAGAATTGTGGTTTGAAATATTTGCCTAAGCAGAAAAACACGTACAAGTATTAGTTCAAAATATAATCACTGATGTTTTCATGTGGTGTTTTGCATGGGCGCAGACAAGTGCACTTTTCTAGGCCCTATGGAAAATAGTACAGTATATGTTCCAAGGTGTTGGGATATATGGTACAACAATCAAACCATTAAACCCAGTTAGCAAAAAATCCACATGAATGACTCTCACCAAAATCTGCTGGACAAACTGTCTGGATAAACTATCTAGAGACTGTTAGTTTTCTACCTAATCTACCTAAAGGCTAAGGAAGACCAATCCAATTCTGTCCCAGAACCACTTTTCCTTAGCAGAGGAAAAAGATAAAATCCCCATAAGTGGTAAAGGGATGTCCATTGTAACTTCTTTTGTGATTTCATGAGAGAACTTTTCATCTTTTGTCCACAAACAAGCAGGTGTTTTTAATGTTATACCAGTTGATTGTTTTAATAATCATATGTAATCTCCTTAAAGTCTTGGATAAGATCATTTCCCATGCGCCTTCAGATAGGGCAAGCCCCAAACCATCCTCAGACTCCATTGCAGACTGGGGCTTAGCCTCAAAAGACAAAGAGGAGAATTCCCAAGGCTTCAGGGGTAGAGAGAGGACAAATTTCATGCTCCCCAAATTTCCCTAGGAAATATCGATGGGAGGCAGGGAGAAAATGACCTTTTAAGATATCACATTGAGACAAGGAAGTATGGTGGAAGGGAATCAAGGAAGAGGGAAGACCTTGGGAGTCATATGGAGGGGACAAAGACATGGAAAGCCCCAAATCACCCCCACCTATCAAGGAGAGAAATAAAGAAAAACAAGGGCTTCCTCCTGGAGGAGAGAAAGAGGAGAAAAGCCTTCAACACTCACCCACCAAAAGACAGAAGGAGATACCTCCTTAAGACGGGAAAGGAACTGGCCTTGCTGTCTCTACCATCCCAAAGACTTCAGCATGGAATAAAGCCATGAGCCACCTCTTGTGGAAAGAGGGTTTTTTGTGGGGGAGGGTGGGGTACAGAGGTTTAAGTATGTAGCTATAAATGCTATATAGTAAGTTAATCACTTAACATGAGCTGTTTCCACTAACACTGTGCCATTAAACTTGCTCACTTACATGCTCACAGAAAATGAGCGCAAAAAGAGTCTGGAGGTGAACATGCTCTAAGTGAATTCATTACCAAGAATATCCCTCAAATGGTTATTTGTGGAATAGGTCTGTGCAGTATTTCCCCAACTTTACTCCCCTTTTCCCACAATCATTGGCTTGGCCATGGTGTGCAACATAATAGCTACCACAAAGTTTCTAGGTGGCTGCAAATTTCCCTTCAAAATAATAGCACCCTCACTGTAGACAGGAGTCAAGTAAGGGGGAACAGTGTCCTCCTTTCACTGGCTTGGGATAGCAGTGCTCCCTTCGATCATTAGTCCCTACATTGAGAGCTCTCCTTCCTGTTTCAATCTCCTGTATTCATGGCCTGTCCATATTTTTAAAAGATTACACCACATACACCCACATACAACCATGTTGCGCTTTTTTATATGTTTCACACAGTGCAACAACTTAGCTAGGGTAACCCTCCTAATGCCATTGTATTGTTCTTCCTCCCATGAACTGATTTAGTATTAAGAGAAGTTAATTATTAAACTGTTGGTTGTAGGTTAAGACAGACCCTCTCCTTTGTCTTGCAGCATTATTAAATGCCTTCTTTGAATTGCCACATAAAAGTGATAGATGCCCTTTCTTTAAAAGTCAGCCATCTAGTTCAGTTATGTTTTATATTAGTTCTGCAGCAAAGAGCCCTCCTTGTTTAAATATAGAAGCATAATGCAGATAAGGTTAAGTAAGCTGGCTGCTGTGAGAACACCGGGCCTGGACTCTGTTAAGATAAGTGGGCTGGAGGGGTAGAGGGGCGTACGTTGTGCAAGATTGGACTGTCTGACTTTCAATGTGGAGACTAGAATGCAACGTGAAAACAAATGAAGCTGAGACCAAAGACACAAATGGTCAAACGTATTTGTGATAACATGATGAAAAGTTGTTGGCATTTGCTAACAACGACTAATGGATTTTGAAGTCTAGTTTGGCCTGGGATATACTTTTAAAACACCTTCAGTTTTAAAGTGTACATTGAAAGAGGGTTGTTGGGGGTTCTTTTGGCTCAAAGTTTATGCTTAGAAAGTTGCTTAGTGCTTTTGGAAGTAATATCCTTTCCCAGCCAAGCAAAAATACATAAGTAATCTAAACTGTAGATACATAGGGTATGAGAAAAGCAAGCATGGGAAGAAAAGTAGCAAGAAGAAGAAAATTTCCCCTGCATTATTACCACTGCTCTTGGTAGAAACTTTTTTTTTTTTTTTTTTTGCTTACTAGCTGTTATGGGGCAAAACTGTAGCATATGTCTATAAACACCAACCTTTTGAATGCCCTATGGCATCAAGAAGCACTTAGGGCTCTGTTAATACAAAAATCCATGTTTATATGTAGAAAAAAATCTCTTATTTAGGTTTTTGACTTGCAGTCTGCAGTTTTCATGTCAGTCAGTCATTCTCAGTGAAAGAAAGCGGAGTAGATTTATAAGATCTATATTATGTTCTCAATCTTATTATCATTTTAAAAGTACATCTGTGAGTCATCTTAAGTGGTGTTTTTGCTCTGTTTTAAAGATATTGGTGTGTAAAGAGAGATCCAAATCTTTACCGTGAATAATAAGACCATTTTAACCAATTATACCTGCATCAATTCTACTACAATAGTTAAAGTTCTCTCAGCAATTTCCTTATAAGCCTCTATTTTCAGGGGATTTATAACTTGCCTGTAAAATGCACTCTGACTTAAGGCTTGGCAAATAAGATTCTCAACCTGGAAGAGCAGTTAATTTGTTTTCCCCATCATATTCAAAATAAAATAAATCAGCTGAGCCATTTTGAAACTATGAGATAAAGGGCCAGATTCTACCACACTTATGTGTGGTGAGACCCTTACTTCCATTGAAACGTGTGGGACTGTAAGTGTATAGGTACAGCTCAGTATGAGTAAGGGTGGCCCAGAATAAAGAAGTCAAAATATAGAAAACTTGCTGGGAATTGATGAATTTTGCAATCATGCAGAGTAACTTTTTGCAGTTTGGTAAGTAGCTCTCTCTGCATTCTAAGTACTTGTGCAATCATTTTCAGTATTATTTTAAAAGTAAATTAAGCCTTCTAGAATAGATACAGGATAGGATTTTCTATAATGATTTTATAGGTTTTGAAAAATCCTATATTTTCAGCTTTTTTGCACATCAGAATTGTAATCACAATAGATTACATAATAGAAGGGAAAAAACCAAACTGCAACCCTGGTCCTGCAAACATTACAGTACATGAGTACCACACTCAGTAATAAGTATTTTCAGTGACACTACTCCTGATAGTAAGAGTTACATTCAGAAATAAATGTTTGCAAGAATGGACATTAGTCATTAATGAGTTGATATAATATGGAAACTTCTGCCAAACCAAAGGCTTTGCTAGTGAGGGTGCCAAAAAACAGACTTGGAATACCTAGATTCTATGAATCAGTCTGAACTAAACTGACTCCATTTTTCAGGTACTACGGTGATGGAAATCATATAAGTACCCACGTGCTTCCACCATAGGTAAACTGACCTGTATGAAGTTTTACTGTGTGAAGATCTTTTGGTTGAAGCCATAAAAATCTAGGTAGTTTCTACACTGCATGGTCATAAAAGATCCCAAGGCAATGTAATAGAGGTCTGCCCTGATGTTCTTATCATAAGTGTTGTGCAGCATGCCACATACTGGCTAGACAGTGCTCTACTGCAGAGATGGCTGCATTTCACTGATGTTTACATATTTCACTGATACATACCCACATATAAACTGGAATAGCAGTGATATCCAAAGGAAAGAGGTGAGATCACATGGTCTAAAATCCAACTACCTTTTGGGAGGCCTTGTTGTGCCACTGGGCTGCAAAGGCACCTCTGACCTGAATTTAATGAAGCACTTGAGAGCTGAGAGAAGAGAAAGCCACAGCTAAATACCCCCCAACTTTGTAGTGGATAAAGGGTTTATTGAGAGGTTATGGGAGGGATATGAGTGGCTGGGGGGGTCTGTGTAGAATCGGAGTGGGAGTAAGTTGGGAGAAATCAGGGAGTCTGTTGGGAATCACAGTGTGTGCATGTTTGTGAGGGCAAAGAGATTGGGTTGTGCTTGGAAGTAGGGAAAGGACCAACCTTTTGGGGGTTGATCCCAGTAAAATCTTTGCCTCATTCAGAGTTGTTGATCATTGTTGGAGATATTGTCCCAGGGAACAGAGTTTCTGTTAATGGCCCTTTTTGGGTGCCTACTACATAAGCTACAACTTCATTACATCCTTGCTGACCCATGAAAAGCAACTGACTTAAGCCAGTTGAAATGAGTAGACGCTAGGTACTTAAATATCTTTGAGGATCTGGGTTCTATGGTTCTGGAGACTTCTTTTCAGATCTGAACAGACTTGGAAGGCACTTGACAGCTCAGACTAAACGTCAGGTTTTTTATTATATTGTAGGTTCAGATGTTGACTTTCTTTGGTGAAATGAACTGTGAATGGTTACAAAAACCCTCTGGATACATAAACTATGTTTATTCAACCTGCAAAATGAGCTGAAAATATCTGAGTGACAAGCTGAGCCAACTAAAGCTATGGTAAATGTACACCGAGTAGTATCAATACAGGGGGAAAAAAAGATAAGATGAGAGCAGCAAACATTTTTCATTGAACTTTCAGTATGCTTCAGTGTATCCTGAATAACACTTGAAGGCACCCAGAACAGTAACTCTCTGTACCAAGTATTTACTGTGGGCCCAGTCTTGCAACCCTCTGTCATGTGAGTTAACAGCAGTGGAATTTTCTGTGTAAAGACTACTTGTCTGAGTAAAGGATTTTTAGGACTGGGCCCTCTGCCCTTGAATGCCTTAAAATAATAATTTTGTAGTTACATGGTAGCTTTCCTTCAGACAATAATTTGGGGGTTCTCCATGTCCCAGCTGCTTAATCTATAGAGCAAGTCCCTGTCTAACAATAAAAATGCACAGTAATCATTCCCTGGGCAATTTTTTGACCCAAGATATAAAAAGTACAAGCAATTAATTCCTTAAATCATATATAATAAAGGGAGTGTCTTGACACTTGGCAGAGTCAGTAAGATTTTTCATTGATTAATAGCTCACAGTGAATGGAAACTGAATATGAACTTGTTAAGGTCAACATCACCCATACATGCAATCCCTGCATGATCAACTGTTGGAAACAGCACAAGGAGACTTGTCTGGTAACACATTGCTAATCACCATAGCACTCAAAGCTGCATCTGCTAAGAGAATAATTTCCCAACGTGATCCTTCATCCTCTTTGTGTTTCAATGACAAATATTTCAGGATTTTTTTTTTTTACATTTTTTTTTAATAAATATCAGGAAATGAGGCAAATTAGCTTGCATAAAATAAATCACGCCTACCACACAGAGAGAGAAGTGAATTAAAACATGCCATGAACTTTCTTACTTTCTAACTAGTGGTCATCATACCTAGCTCTTTATATTTTAAAAGCTCTACTCAATTTTAATTAATCCCTACAATACCCCATGTGAGGTAAGTATTATCAACATTTTAAAAATGGGGCATATTGGCACACAGCTAAAGGAGGTGCCCAAAGAATAGAGAGAGGTTAGTAGTGGGGGCCCCCTAAGGATCTGTACTGGGGTCTGTGATGTTCGACATATTCATAGATGTTCTGAAAAAGGCAGTGAACAGTGACAAAATTTGCATACAATACAAAATTATTCAAGACAGTGAAGTCCAAAGCTGACTGTGAAGAGTTAAAAAGGGAGGTCACTAAACTGGGTGGTGGAGCAACAAAATGGCAGATGAAATTCAATGTTGATAAATTCAAAGTAATGCACACTGGAAAAGTAATCCCAACTATACATACAAAATGATGGGGTCTAAATTAGCTGTTACCACTCAAGAAAGAGATCTTGGAGTCATGGTGGATAGTTCTGCTAAAACATCCGCCCATTGTGCAGTGGCAGTCAGAAAAGCTAACAATGTTAGGAATTATTAGGAAAGGAATACATAATAAAACTGAAAATATTATAATGCCATTACATAAATCCATGGTATGATGGATTAAATGATGCATTGAATGATGCATGGAATTCTGGTCACCCCATCTCGAAGATATATTAGAATTGGAAAAGGTACAAAGAGAGGTAATGAAAATGAATAGCAATATGGAACAGCTTCCAGAGGAGGAAAGATTAAAAAGACTGGGACTGGTCAGCTTTGAAAAAAGACAACTAAGGGGGGGGGGAGGGATAATAGGATAGAGGTCTATAAAATCATGCATAGTGTCAAGAAAGTGAATAGGGAAGTGTTATTTACCTCTTCACATAACACAAGAACTAAGGGGTCACCCGATGAAATTAATAGGCAGCAGGTTTAAAACTAAAGGAAGTACTTCTTCACACAATGCACAGTCAATCTGTGGAACTCATTGCCACAAGATGTTGTGAAGGCCAAAAGTTCAGAACTGCATTACAAAAACCCTATGGATAACTGGGTTCAGAAAAGAATTAGATAAGATCATGGAGGCTAGGTCCCTCAATGAGTGTTAGTCAAGATGGTTAGCAATGCAACTCCATGCTCCAGGTGTCCCTAAACCTTCAACTGCCAGAAACTGGACCTGGATGACAGGGGATGGATCACTTGAAACTCCTCCGTTCTGTTTATTCCCTCAGAAACGTCTAGCACCGGCTATTGTCAGTGACAGGATACTGGGCTAGATGGACCGTTGGTCTGACCCAGTATGGCCATTATGTTCATTCTCTCTCTCTCTAATTAATGCATGTTGGATGTTGTGCTATCAGAGGTGTCATCTTTCAGGTGACATCCAGAATCAGGGTCTGTCCTACAGGTGGTTGTTAAAGATACCATATTACTCTTAGAAAGAGTAGAGGTGTTAGCCCTAGTCTCCTCCTGGCCCAATTTGAAATAAAGTAACTACATCCCATCTCCAAAATTCACAGTTGAGATCAGTATTCTTTACTTCCTGCCCTAAATGGTTGTGGAACATTGCTCCAGGCTGTGGAACCACTATGGAATTTCAGTGACAGCTCATGTGTTCTGGCACATCACTCTTTTAAAGCACTTGATCCTGTATCGACGTAGGATCACTCTTCTTTTGCCCTAAAATTGTAAACCAGTTTCCATCCTGTCTTAATCCTGCAAATTAGAGTAACTTCATTGACTTCAATAGAAGCACACTCATTTATGGAGAATTTGACTCTCAGGTTTGGAAGGACTAGTATGATTATCTCATTAACACAGGCCATAGAATTAAAACACAGTAATTCCTGCACTGAGCCCAGTAACTTGAGTCTGAATCAGAGAATTTCTTTCAGCTAGGCCTTCAAACCTCCAAGAGCTTTTAATCACCTCCCTTGCTATTCTGTTCCAAAGGCTATTTACCATCACAGTTGTTAAACTGTTTTGTTTCTTGTTTGATTTTTTTCTGACTTTGTTGGATCTTGTTATGCCTTTGTTTAACTGGAGTTTATATATATTTGATAGGTGTGGATACCTGCTAATCAACCAATAGAGGCAGAAAATTGTTTATCATTAGCTGCCATCAAATAGATTCTTTTTCAGTCACTGCATCTCTTGTACACTATGAGCTGAACATTCAGATCATTGTGGATAAAGGGCACTGACAAGTAGAGGCGAGTCATTAGACAAAAACAGTAAAACTTATGTAACTTGCTGGTACATGAGTGACTGTTGCCCTAGGACTGCAATAACTTGCACATTCCTCTCTTGAAAGCTTTCTTTTATGAAGTATACACAATACATGCCTTAAAGCTAGTGCTCCTTTTCTGGCTCACTCCCCTTTGGAGTCCGGTCAAACCAGTTCAGAGAAAACCCTTCTTGATGCAGGTAGGTGATTTTCTCTTAATACCTTGGACTTTTGTGTCCTAGTGCTGACTTCACGTTTGGTAAGATGGTCATATCATCATAATGTCACCAGAAAGGTCGGTGCCGGGTCCTATGTCATTGCATTGAGTCACCAAATCTGTTGCAGAGTTTAGCCTGAATAAAGTGTCTCCTTACCAGCTCCAGACAGAGTGGCATTATGGTGGAGATTCACTTAGCAGGAAGATGCCTTTTCCTTCTGATCCTAGTGCAGAAAAGACAGGCTGGGGCCAAGTGATCATACTCTATAAATACCTTCCAGAGAACAATATTAAGGAAGGGAATAATTCAGAGTCTCAGAAGATGGTAGGGGAAAGTGTCAGCCTATAGTATGAAAAGTTTGACTCTCCATGTTGGGAGGACAATATTTTTAGCATAAGAAAATGGAGACTGGATATGATAGAACATTCTGATCTGATCCGAGACCTCTAGAACAACATACCAAGGCATATGGACAAGGTGGACAGATTTTCAACCTTAACTGCTTTTTATGTCATTTTGCAGTATCAGAAATTTACTGTTGTTTAACCCTTGCTTGTGTGTCTGTAAATGTCCCCATAAACACACACAAAATCACCTACATTAACCTTAAAAAACATATTACATACACGGATACCTTCAAATTTTGAAGGTTTTTTTTTACTGTTAATGTTATTGTTTCATTCTCTAATATTACCTTTTACCAGTAACTGATTTTGTGCAAGGCTTGTGCAGAGGAGCTGGAGATCTAGCCTACATTTTTACTTTTGGCATAGTATAAATGGCTAAAGTGGAGTCAGTGGGCACCATTTAAAACAAAAGTCAACATGATGGTCACCTCAGTATTTGACTGTACCACTCAGAATAGTTAAATTTACAGTGGTATCACCTATTCCAAAAGTTCTCAGGATTTTGAAGTGTGTGGGCTACATCTTAGGTATAGAGAATACACTGGGTACACTTTCCCTTCCATTCATGTTTCGACTGCCTCCCCTCCCACTCATGATCTTGTGACATCCTTGTAGGACCTAAAAACTTTCTTAAATGGCAAAGTAATGTCAGGAAAGTGGTCAGTGTATTTTTAGCTGCTTCATGATGCATTTTAGCAAGGGGTGTGCAAGGAGAGTAGACAGCATCTTGTGACTAGCCAGCTTTCCATAGACCACGGTGCCCCATGGACAACCAATGGGCCACAGGCCACAGTTTGTGATCCTAAACTTAGAATAGGAAATACCACGAACAATTATAAATTGAATGACTATGGGTGGAAAATATTGACTCTTCTAACAGCATCCATTTTAAGAAGCAGTTGGCTCTTCCACAATACCTTAAAAAGATCCCTGATGGAACAGAATCATTCTGTTTGTTTGTGTGGTTGGGGGGTGGAAATCCTGTGTTTAAGATTCAGGAAGCAGGAATCACCCTGTTACTAGACAAGAAAATTCCACAGGCTTTAGATGCCTTAAAAAGGAGACTGACTGACACTACAAAACATGTAACTGGGGTCTAAATCATTCTGTGCAGCCCTGCTAGTTTCATAATTATACTCTGATCCCCATGATTGCTTCTGTGACTCTGAATGGAGTTTTAAGGGAACGGGGGAGGAACAGGTTGACTAGGAAGTGGATGGAGGTCTTTCAAGATTGATTTTAATTAATTTCAAATTCATAACATGCTTGGGAAATCAAAATGTATTAACGGAACCTGTAAATTGGGCCTAGCTCTTCAAAGGGATCAAAATGAATCCAAATATGTTGTCAACTTTAGTAGTTTTTGACTTGTGGTTAAGGAATTTAGATTTGGACTCCAACAGTGCTTCACAGGAAAAATTATAAATGGTAACTGTAACCCCCCCCCCCAATAAACCTACTTCTGTTAAGATCATCCCTGAGAACTGTAATATGTTCCTTTCACAATTTCTTCATATGAATCCAATATACACATACAGAAAAGTACAGTAAAAGTAGGAAACCATGTATTGTTGGGTAAAGTTTTTACCAAATACAATCTTAGCTTTCCATCAATACTAAAATAAACATGACTCATTCTGCTTTGTTCATCATTATTTGGGTCCATATCATTCCAAAACACAGTTTAGGTGTCAGCAGTTTGGGGGTCTCAAATGCCAGAAAGGTTGATAAAAATCTCATAAAAGTCAAACACCAGGAATTTATACACTGACCGTAGAGCAACATTGTATTTAGCATATTTCAAAGCAATAAGCACCATAAGATCATCAGGTGACACTAGTGCCAGTAACATGTCTACATGAAGGTTTCCACTGGGAAAAGTGTCTGGTTGCATAAATTGCAATCATCTTTGGAGATTTTTGTGTATCTTTTCATTAGAATTAAGTAAATGTTACTAGAGGATTCAGGTTTTCTGAAAACAAGGATACTTTCCCTGCATACATTCTCCTCCAGATACTTACTTTACTTGTCTCTCCCACATAGGACATCCCATCCCTTATTTTTAGGAAAATAGCCTTAACTTTCAGCCAGCCAATCTATTGTATGTCTGTCTCAGATAGTATAGCCAGTCGTCTACTTATGCTACCTTGGAAAGACCAGACATGCTGCTATACCTGTGACAAAGGCAGGAACCGTTTCCTGAATCTATTCAGAAGGCTTGTTACACAGGTAGAGAATGGTTAATTTATTATCCACCGCCAATTAATATAGTATTACTGTTTTTAACGTTGTTCACACTGAAAGATATATGTTATGTGTGTAAATGTTGCAGCTTTGTCTCAGTTCAATATCAGGCCGGGATTGACATACTCACAGATTTTAAGGCAAGAAGGGATTAGATAATCTAGCCAATAAAAATCATGAATGGTGTGGAGAAACTGAATAAGGAAGTGTTATTTACCCCTTCACATAATGCAAGAACCAAGGATCAGCCAATTAAATGAATAGGCAGCACGTTTAAAACAAACATAAGGAAGTACTATTTCACCACACACAGTCAACGTGTTGCCAGGGGATGTTGTGAAGCCAAGGGTATAACTGGGTTAAAAAAGCCCCAAGATAATCCATGGAGGATAGGTTCATCAATAGTTATTAGGCAAGCTGGTCAGGGATACAACCCCACACTCTGCGTGCCCCTAAACCTCTGACTGCAGGAAGCTGGGACTGGACAAAAGGGGATGGAACACTTGATAAATTGCCCTGTTCTGTTCACTCCCTCTGAAGCATCTGGCACCAGCCACTATCAGAAGACAGGATACTGGTCTAGAAGGACCATTGCTCTGACCCAGTGTAGCCATTCTTATGTTCTTAATCTGACCTCCTGTATAGAACAGGCTACAGAATTTTATCCATATATTCTTGTAGTGAGCCCAGTAACATGGGTAATTGTGTTAGTGGAAAATCATGGTCAATTTTAATTGTACAAAGGAGAAGACATCAAATAGGAGGTTGTAAGAAATGTTGTATATTCATTGTCCTCTTAAATGATTCACAGGATGAAAATCAGCTGGGACACACATGCTTATGAGAACGGCACACTGTGGATTTAAGCAAATACGGATTTGGGTATTTCTTTCCTCTTGCCCTATTTATAAAAAACATTTACACTGCAGTGGCACCTAGGGACCTTAACCAAGGTTGGACCCCACAGTGTTAGCCACTCTATGCACACACAGGAAAAGAGAGTCCCTGCCCCAAAGATCTTACAATGTATTACTTGGATTTTTTGTATACTGCTATTGTGATGATTTTGAAACTACCTTACGCAAGGCTCCTGTCACTCTAATTCTCCTTCCATGTGTCTAATTTTTGTTAAAAGAAAAGGAGTACTTGTGACACCTTAGAGACTAACCAATTTATTTGAACATAAGCTTTCATGAGCTACAGCTCACTTCATCGGATGCATACTGTGGAAAATACAGAAGACGTTTTTATACACACAAACCATGAAAAAATGAGTGATTATCACTACAAAAGGTTTTCTCTCCCCCCACCCCACTCTCCTGCTGGTAATAGCTTATGTAAAGTGATCACTCTCCTCACAATGTGTATGATAATCAAGGTGGGCCATTTCCAGCACAAATCCAGGGTTTAACAAGAACGTTTGAGGAAGGGGGCGGGGGGCGGGTAGTTTAAAAAAAAAGGGGAAATAGGTTACCTTGCATAATGACTTAGCCACTCCCAGTCTCTATTCAAGCCTAAGTTAATTGTATCCAATTTGCAAATGAATTCCAATTCAGCAGTTTCTCGCTGAAGTCTGGATTTGAAGTTTTTCTGTTGTAATATCGCAACTTTCATGTCTGTAATCGTGTGACCAGAGAGATTGAAGTGTTCTCCGACTGGTTTATGAATGTTATAATTCTTGACATTTGATTTGTGTCCATTTATTCTTTTACGTAGAGACTGTCCAGTTTGACCAATGTACATGGCAGAGGGGCATTGCTGGCACATGATGGCATATAACATGAAGTGCAGGTGAACGAGCCTCTGATAGTGTGGCTGATGTTATTAGGCCCTCTATGGTGTCCCTTGAATAGATATGTGGGCACAGTTGGCAACGGGCTTTGTTGCAAGGATAGGTTCCTGGGTTAGTGGTTCTGTTGTGTGGTATGTGGTTGCTGGTGAGTATTCACTTCAGGTTGGGGGGCTGTCTGTAGGCAAGGACTGGCCTGTCTCCCAAGATTTGTGAGAGTGTTGGGTCATCCTTCAGGATAGGTTGTAGATAGGTTTTTGTTGTTATTCCTGAACTCATGGGATAATATTGCAAAATCAAAAATAAAGAATGATGGAGGTTCTATCACTTTTCCAGGAAATGCTACCTCCTATAGGAGGCATTAATTGGAATCGGGTTTCTCAAGTGCCCAGAATTGGGCAGAACATCTATGGTAATTTTGGGGGGGAGGGAGGAGAAAGAGATTGTGTGCCATACCCTGCTTTGTTGCTTTTAAGTGTCTTGGCCTGGAAATTAATTCCATTCATTCGGTGAAATTCATCACAAGGGCATAATTAGCCTTTGCAGTTGTCTTTAAACATTAAATATAGTATAAAATAAGGCCTAATTTTCCTTAACTATTATCAATGGTAAGAGACCATATTCCCTAGATCTCAGGTGACTACACTACCACATTGCATTGCAATACCAGGGCCTGTGTTTTTAAAACTCAAGTAGCAAGAATCTCTGGCACACCTTGTAGACTAATTTCAATCAAAATTTATTATATATATAGCAAAAAAACAAGAGGAAGCATGCAGGGCTAGCTTTAGTGTTTTGTCTTGTGAGGCCTGCAAAAATATTTGGCTACCAACACTTTCTCATAACCCACACTCCATGCAAAAAAGGAAAAAAATAAATAAATTACTGATTACTCCCCTTTAAAAAGCCACTTGGTGCCTTTCAGGTTGCTCCATTCGGACACAGCCTTCAGATTCTTGGGAAGCTGCTGATGAATCAGAAACATTTTGAGTTGTCTCTCAGCGTAACAGCAAGCTGGTGTGGTGTCCTCTTATGGGTCCAATGTAAAATACTTGGACAATAATATTTTATATAGGTACTATAACCATTATATAAAACATATATGCCAAAGGAGTAGTGACTCAGCCCTGTAGACAGTACTATACTTTATCTGATATCCTGGTGATTATATGGCCTTCGTTCACCATCATGTCTGAGCACCACCAAAATGCAGCCAGCTCTGAGATGGAGGGAGGCAACCAGATGCCACACACCACACTGCACAACAAAGAGGATTGGAAAGAAGGATAATTTTGATAATATAGTCATATAACGACCCATTTGTTTTTAATACAGACTTTCCCCTTACAAAGTCCCAAAGTCTGCTGTTTGGAGTCTCCTTATACAGTCCTACAGAATAAATAAATAGTAGTAATCTCTTATATAGCACTTTTCATCTATAGATTGCAAAGCAGTTGAACAAAGGCAGGCAAATAACATTATCCCCATTTTACAGATGAGGAAGCTGAGGCACAAAAAAACAAAGTGACTTGCCCAAGAACAGAATCCAGATCTCCCAAATTCCAGTCCACTTCACCATTCTGCCTCCCTTACAGCCTAGAGTTCTTAGTATTGCTTTTGTGAATAAGCAATACTACACAGTACCCTCTCGAAAGTAAACTTTTTACTGATACTTATTCAAGTTAACTTTCCTTAACCTCTTATTTTGCCATAGAATCATAGAATATCAGGGTTGGAAAGAACCTCAGGAGGTCATCTAGTCCAACCCCCTGCTCAAAGCAGGACCAATCCCCAATTTTTGCCCCAGATCCCTAAATGGCCCCCTCAGGGATTGAACTCACAACCCTGGGTTTTGCAGGCCAACGTTCAAACCACTGAGCTGTCCCTCCCCCCATATACATTCTGACAAGTCATCTCAGCCCTTGGAACTGAAAGCGACCCTATGCTGTAAGCAGATGAAATGCAACTGCTGCACAAGGGAGGAAAGTCCGCCCCTCCCCTACCCCCACCCACTTTGTTAGTTAACTTCTGACTGATTTAAACATGTGTTAGAATTTTCCTGGAATCTTAAAGTTTAATTTGGAACACGGTCATGGAGAAAGGATTCAACTGAGTACATAGTGTAAGAATATGATAGCTTATGAGA
This sequence comes from Lepidochelys olivacea, assembly GCF_965140295.1. NCBI lineage: Eukaryota > Metazoa > Chordata > Testudines > Cheloniidae > Lepidochelys > Lepidochelys olivacea. The sequence goes on from NC_140417.1 coordinate 108,117,021, forward strand.
GATCCTGATTTACTAGCAAGGGAAGATGACAAACTTTGTGTTTTAAAAAAATACCTGATGATTTCTCAATATTTAAATTCACTTAGAATCTGGGTTCTAGATTTCACCTGATAGTATGGTGCAAAATAAGCATGCCTCTTCTTTAGATAAGCTATTACCAGAAGGAGAGTGGGGTGGGAGGAGGTATTTTTTCATGCTTTGTGTGTATATAAAAAGATCTTCTACACTTTCCACAGTATGCATCCGATGAAGTGAGATGTAGCTCACGAAAGCTTGTGGACTCCTCCTGAAGGTCGAAACAGCAGACTGGACTTCTACATAGAGTGCTTCCGCCGACGTGCACGGGCTGAAATTGTGGAAAAGCAGCATCACTTGCCCCACAACCTCAGCCGTGCGGAACACAATGCCATCCACAGCCTCAGAAACAATTCTGACATCATAATCAAAAAGGCTGACAAAGGAGGTGCTGTTGTCATCATGAATAGGTCGGAATATGAACAAGAGGCTGCTCGGCAGCTCTCCAACACCACTTTCTACAAGCCATTACCCTCTGATCCCACTGAGAGTTACCAAAAGAAACTACAGCATTTGCTCAAGAAACTCCCTGAAAAAGCACAAGATCAAATCCGCACAGACACACCCCTGGAACCTCGACCTGGGATATTCTATCTACTAACCAAGATCCATAAACCTGGAAATCCTGGGCGCCCCATCATCTCAGGCATTGGCACCCTGACAGCAGGATAGTCTAGTTATGTAGACTCCCTCCTCAGGCCCTACGCTACCAGCAGTCCCAGCTACCTTCGAGACACCACTGACTTCCTGAGGAAACTACAGTCCATCGGTGATCTTCCTGATAATGCCATCCTGGCCACTATGGATGTAGAAGCCCTCTACAGCAACATTCCACACAAAGATGGACTACACGCCGTCAAGAACACTATCCCCGATAATGTCACGGCTAACCTGGTGGCTGAACTTTGTGACTTTGTCCTTACCCATAACTATTTTACATTTGGGGACAATGTATACCTTCAGATCAGCGGCACTGCTATGGGTACCCGCATGGCCCCACAGTATGCCAACATTTTTATGGCGGACATAGAACGACGCTTCCTCAGCTCTCGTCCCCCAACGCCCCTACTCTACTTGCGCTATATTGATGACATCTTCATCATCTGGACCCATGGAAAAGAAGCCCTTGAGGAATTCCACCATGATTTCAACAATTTCCATCTCACCATCAACCTCAGCCTGGTCCAGTCCACACAAGAGATCCACTTCCTGGACACTATAGTGCTAATAAATGATGGTCACATAAACACCACCCTATACCAGAAACCTACTGACCGCTATTCCTACCTACATGCCTCCAGCTTTCACCTTGACCACACCACACGATCCATCGTCTACAGCCAAGCTCTGCGATACAACCGCATTTGCTCCAACCCCTCAGACAGAGACAAACACCTACAAGATCTCTATCAAGCATTCTTACAACTACAATACCCACCTGCGGAAGTGAAGAAACAGATTGATAGAGCCAGAAGAGTTCCCAGAAGTCTCCTACTACAGGACGGGCCTAACAAAGAAAATAACAGAACGCCACAAGCCGTCACCTTCAGCCCCAAACTAAAACCCCTCCAACGCATTATTAAGGATCTACAACCTATCCTGAAGGATGACCCAACACTCTCACATATCTTGGGAGACAGGCCAGTCCTTGCCTACAGACAGCCCCGCAACCTGAAGCAAATACTCACCAGCAACCACATACTACACAACAGAACCACTAGCCCAGGAACCTATCCTTGCAACAAAGCCCGTTGCCAACTGTGCCCACATATCTATTCAGGGGACACCATCAGAGGGCCTAATAACATCAGCCACACTATCAGAGGCTCGTTCACCTGCACATCCACCAATGTGATATATGCCATCATGTGCCAGCAATGCCCCTCTGCCATGTACATTGGTCAAACTGGACAGTCTCTACGTAAAAGAATAAATGGACACAAATCAGATGTCAAGAATTATAACATTCATAAACCAGTCGGAGAACACTTCAATCTCTCTGGTCACGCGATTACAGACATGAAAGTTGCGATATTACAACAGAAAAAATTCAAATCCAGACTCCAGCGAGAAACTGTTGAATTGGAATTCATTTGCAAATTGGATACAATTAACTTAGGCTTGAATAGAGACTGGGAGTGGCTAAGTCATTATGCAAGGTAACCTGTTTCCCCTTGTTTTTTCATACCTCCTCCCTTCCTCAGACGTTCTTGTTAAACCCTGGATTTGTGCTGGAAATGGCCCACCTTGATTATCACATACATTGTAAAGAGAGTGGTCACTTTTAGATAAGCTGTTACCAGCAGGAGAGTGGGTTTGTGTGTGTGGTGGGGGCGGGGGGGGGGTGAGAAAACCTGGATTTGTGCTGGAAATGGCCCAACTTGATTATCATACACATTGTAAGGAGAGTGATCACTTTAGATAAGCTATTACCAGCAGGGGAGTGGGGTGGGAGGAGGTATTTTTTCATGCTGTGTGTGTGTATATAAAAAGATCTTCTACGCTTTCCACAGTATGCATCCGATGAAGTGAGCTGTAGCTCACGAAAGCTTATGCTCAAATAAATTGGTTAGTCTCTAAGGTGCCACAAGTACTCCTTTTTCTTTTTGCGAATACAGACTAACACGGCTGTTACTCTGAAATCTTCCTGTACTGTGATGAACATGCGTGGGACCCCCTGTTACGTGTGCTGTAAAAAATTTGTAAAGCAAATCCTACAGCTTAAAGATGCTAGTCACAACTAGCATTGCAATGTGTGTTTTTATTCTGTGATCAGAATGTAACCACCAGTGCCTAATATGAAACTAATCTGCTGCTTCACTGGTTTTCGCCTTGCTTTAATAACTTTCATCTTAGGAAAGTATGAAGAAAAGAACAAAATCTGCTCTTCTATAACCATGAATATGCATTAAAAAAATTCAGATGACAAACTACTTTGTGCCTAGAAACAAAATCTAACATAATTCAGGAATAAATTAAAATGATCACCGTGTGCTGAGCAGCAGCATTGGGAGCACTTTGAGTTTAGACATACTTGGATTTTTCTGTCATCAGTATGTAATTGTCCCAAGATATCAAATGATGGCTTGGTAGCAGCCGGAATTCCTATTGCTGGGAGGTTCGGCACTGATAATTATTGGGAACCTTGACTCTACTAAAATATGAGCCTGATAAAAATCAAAGCTGACCTCTCAGGTAGGTGGCTTTCAGACAGCAAAGACACAATATGGTGCCTAGTCATAAATGCTTAAAGGAATGAGGACAGGGAAATATTTGGCAAAAAATATAGAGAGAATAAAAAAAATTCTTGCATATTTCTATAAGGCTTTCCAAGGGAAAGAGCATTCATTCTATTATAAAAATGCCCCAGGAATGATGAGTTTCAGTAAATTTCCACTTTTGACAAAATGGCCCCTTGTCCCAGCATTAACTTTTAGTTAGGTAAAGCTTTAAAGGAAGAATTCTGTAGCAGTGACTTATTCGGTTATTAGAAGATGAGCGAAAAGGTGTGACTGTGTGTTCCTTTAAATTGTACTTTTCTCAAAGAAATTCATACTTAGTATGGACAAGTGATACTTCTCCTAGCAATATTAAGTAGGCTTTTAAACCCAATTTTAAAAAATGATGTGTGGGGTGGTGAATGGAAAGTGGTACAAACTCTATTTGATCAAAATGCTAAATGGCTGGAAGCTGAAGCTAAATAAATTCAGACCAGAAATAAGGCAGAATATTTTAACACTTTACCTAGGGATGTGGTGGATTCTCTGTCACTTGAAGTCTTTAAATCAAGATTTGACTTCTTCATAAAAGATCTGGTCTAACGCTACCAGAAGTTACAGCAAGGGTGCAGGTACCACTTTGTAAAAGACTGTGGTTTGTGCTATCCAGGAGATGAGAACAGTTGATCATAATGGCTCCTTCCAGCCTTAAAATCGATGAATATTAAAGGCAAACTTCATTTTATTTGTTTTCTACTTTCCTGGTACCAAAGAGGTCAGAGCTCTGTTTGGTTGACACAGGACTGTCAAGACTCTCAAGGAAGCTGAGGTTGCTCTCTCTGAGGGCACGTCTACGCTCGCAGCGCTACATTGGCGCAACGGCACCAATCCAGCTGCACCGCTGTAGCTCATCTGGTGAAGATGCTCTGTGCCAACAGGAGACTGCTCTCCTATCATCATAAGTATTCCACCTCGACAAGAGGCTGAAGCCTTCTTGGCAGGAGAGCCTCTCCCTCTGACACGGCACCGGTGTGGACGGTGCTCAGGTTGCTGTAACTTGTTTCACTCGGGGATGTGTGTCTTTTTCACAGCCCTGAGCGATGAAAGTTAGATTGACTTAAGCGGCAGCATAGGCCTGCCCTGAGATGCAATATACACCTCTTCATTAAATCAACACCTGCAAAGTTGAATGAAAGCCTCTAAACATTTTCAGCAAATATTCACTTGAATAAAAATTAGGAATTTGCTTTGCTGGTCTTTCTAACCCCCTCCCTCCTTCCCCGCAAAATTTCTTTTTGATTCACTTTCTGTGAATAGTCTAGTGCCAATGAGTTTTGACAAAAATTTACATGGAAACCCATAGCACAGATCTTCAGCTGGTTTAATTGTCTTTAATGGAGCTACACTAATTTACACCAGCTGAAGAACTATCTCAGCAAATTTTAAGGAACTGTTCAGTAAATATTCACCTAATGTGAATGGGACTGACTATTCACATCAGATATCTGATTCCAAGAGCTAAACTCATCCAATCACAGGACGCAGACAATACCATGTGATCAAACTAATTGACACTTCATGTCTTTTCATTGTTGATACTTGCAATGAACTGCCTACAAAGAATCTATAGATCAAGAGTGGTTCATAGGAAGCATTTATCAAATAATTTTTACTAATGAAGAGATATGAAACAAAAATTATGATTTGCTTATGGACAGTTTGTGAACAGCAAAAGAGAAGAAATTCACTGAATTATTTACAATCAAGTATTCACTTTGATTTAATAAGTGCTATAATGTCCTCAATACCAACACAGAGGTATTAAATAAATAACATGGGAAGATACCAAACTATCTTAAAATGACAGGTTTCAGAGTAACAGCCGTGTTAGTCTGTATTTGCAAAAAGAAAAGGAGTACTCGTGGCACCTTAGAGACTAACCAATTTATTTGAGCATAAGCTTTCATGAGCTACAGCTCACTTCATCGGATGCAGCTCACGAAAGCTTATGCTCAAATAAATTGGTTAGTCTCTAAGGTGCCACAAGTACTCCTTTTCTTTTATCTTAAAATGCTAACCAGAAGCAAGAGTGAGGGATGAAAACAAATGGCTTTGATACAAAACAATCTACACTTATTAATAGTTACCTTTCCTATCTAATAAATCAGCCTGCGTGCCGCCCCAAAGTTCAGTCTATTACAGAGCTGGCTGGCTTCATGGGAATCAGGATCCAATTTTGCACGAGAACATCGCCACTCCCAAAGATATCTCCTCAGGGAAAGTATACAGAGTGCCTTTCCCTACCCTGTATTACACTTCTGAAACAGTCTTTTGTCTCTATTAATAGGCAGGGTGATTCTCTGTCTGTTGTAATGTTCCTATTTTATCTCCAAGTGGTTTCAATTGTTTGCAGTTATCTCTGATGGTTTTCCATTAAAAGTCTTCAGATGGAGCAAGGCTTGACAATTGAGCCTTGCATTACATCACCAGCTAGCCCTGGTGGGGTGACAACTCCCTCCTGTTTGAATGGGCCATCAACGAGACATATTATCCCTGAAGAATAACTCTTACTCCAAGTTCATAAAGCATACTTTCAATATAATTGCATTATTCATTAAATATTACCTGTACATACATCTCACAATGATTATGAATCTTGACAAGTTATGAGCTTTCTATAGATACCTTACGTGTTAGTCTTTATGGATAAATACCATGCAAGATCTGTTTTTGGTGTAGTGAGTTTGGCAGATCTGAGGTGAAAGTGGTTTGCAAAGAACCGGGAGACCTTTTGTCAAGGATCCTGTGTCACATAGCATCCCTTCACTAACACAAGTTTCTTATGCTGCGTTCATAGCCGCAGTGTCTGAGCACTTTTCAGCAGTGCATTAAGCAACATGTTTAACATCTGTCACATGTTTATTCTCTCATCCTCTCCCAGGGGGAGAAATATGTGCAGTGGAGTGTTTTGTTTTGGAATGTGTTTAACTATATCCACACATTGCCGTATGTTTATGTTAAAGAAGGTAAGGTCAAAGAAATGCACTTTGCACTTAGGAAGATAGGGAGGTTTGTGATGCTCTTTAGTCCCTCGGGGAGTTTACGCTATAGTTTTAGTTGGCCCCTCAGAAAGCCAGATTTGAACTAGAGACCTGGATCTGAGACATTAATTCTTGAGGCTCACCCAGTTTCTAATATAACCTCAGATGTGTTATAATGTTATGGCTGGAAAGTCCAAATCAAGGGCAACTCGAGAGGAGTGAGGTAGATTAGCACATCCGATCTTCCATAACAATTCTGCAGGGTGCTACCACCCCCTTCTTATAGCTCTTCTGTCTGGAAAGCAGCATGCTGTCCTGTAACCCTTGCAAATGCAGTAATTCAATATAAACTGATACGGACTCAAACATAAAAAAGCACATACTGAGACACTGCCACCTTGTGGGAATTTAGACAGAACTAAACAAAACAGTCGCACATTCAAGAGTAACTTAAAAACAGGGCTGCGGCCAACCAGTATTCAGTAAGGAACAGAGGCATTGTCTAAATAATCATTTTTTAAGTCCTTAAGTTTTTCAGGGTGAGAGTAATATTTGGTCTATGTTTTAAAATATAACTGTTTGTTTCATAACATTAAGGGTAACTGTGTTCAAAGGATAACTGTGATGCATCTGATGAAGTGGGCTTTAGTCCACGAAAGCTTATGCTCAAATAAATTTGTTAGTGCCACAAGTACTTCTCATTCTTTGTGATCAAAGAAAATCTTAAATTATACTTTTCTTGATAGTTGTCACAAATCCTTGTTGTAAAATGACTTTACGTGGTATTTCCCCTTCCCCCATTCTGTGCCTACAAATGAATAAGAGAATCATTTATATATCAAATGTTCAGAACTAGTTCTCTCTAATGCTTTTTTATAGTACCGCTGACCAGGATATCTAAGGCCCCAATCCAGGAAAGCACTTCAACGCATGCTTCACTTTAAGCACACGAGTATCCTATTGACAGCCAAATATCTACCATTCAGTTAAACACTGGGACTATTCATGTGCTTAAAATGAAATATGTACTTAAGTACTTTGCTGGATCAGGGCCTGAGCCTCTGCAATGGTGAAGAATTTCACCAGTGCTTTAGTTCACAGCTAGCAAAGATTAAGTGCTTGTGTAGAACGGTGAGAAGTACTGTAAGAAATAACTTCAAATGAATTGTCATCTTGTTAACCAAATCTATTTCCTTGTTGACTTTTACAGTTGAAAGTTCAGGGGATCCTTTACTATAATGTGCTAAAGCTGTTCTTTCTATATCTTTCTAGCGGTTCCAAATAATTTCACACAGGGCTTTAAATAATACAACATGTATAGACATTTCAAGGAGGAGTGGGTTTTGGTCTGGGTTCCTCCTCAAAAGAAACCATAAACCGTGAAGCCAACATAGCATGTTTACCCTGTGATGCAAGAGTCAGCATGTTTAAGAAACATGAACTTGAAATGAAGATGAATTGGGCCACTAGATTGCCCAGCACTTATTGGTGCCTCTCACCTGAGGTCAGTTACACTCCCAACTTTTCACAATTTACTTAAAGTTCTTAAACTGTAATCCGTCACTCAACCAACAATTCATTACTCATCAGTAAAACATGTACATACAAGCAAGCTTTGAGGTATGTATTTTTGAAAACTCTAACACAGAAAGTTCTTCCTGTCATAAGTTTTCAATGCCCCTTTCTTCCTCCTACACACATAAAATTAGCTACTGTAATCTATGCTTGTACATATGAATGTTGTCCTGACATTTTAAGGTGCATTATCTGATCTCAGTGTACTCCAGTCCAATACATAAATGACGTAAAGATTTGCTTCAATTCAAGACATATTTGCTGCAATTCATGCTTAGATTAGAGGGATATATCATCTCTATTTTCTATTCTGCTGGTAATTCTTTGTAAATAAAACAAAAACAAAAAACAAAATCATGTTTTCCAGATCAGCATAATGTGTCTGAAATGCTTCCTGTAGTTTAGAATTAAGCACAGCTAAAACCTTCTATGCTACCAATAATGAACAGAGATATCCTTCCTTTATGAATTATACTTTAGGTATAGAAGACAAACATCTGACTTTTATAATAAATAATGACTACTGAAGAGAATCTTTCAGCAGAGGGATAAAATGAGCCAGAGTTGACCATGACAAACTAAAAGATTTGAAAACACATCTTTGTTCTGTCTGCATAAGGGGCAAAGTTGTGTTTAAAATCCTGCCTTATTTTCCCAGCCTAGAAAAATTCCAAGTGAAGTGTGGCCTAGTCTTTGCATACAACCAGTCATTCCCTCTTTCTAATTCCTTTTTATGGGGAGGGTTAGTGTAAGACACCAACATGATATCCTCCTTTCCTGCCCAGACAGTTATAAATTAAACTGAATTTCATACTTACTAAGGAAATAGCTACTGCTTGGCTAGTTGTTGCCTTGGAGCTGCCACATTATTTGAAGTAGATTAGGGAGTATATACATGTGCGTGGTGGATCGTCAAAATAACTTAATTTCATAATATTCCACTGTACAGTAGCTAGCTTGTCTCCTCGTCCCAGTCTGCTCTATTCCCTGATCTTTGCTGCCCTCTTCTGGTTGCTATTAATGAAAAATGACACACAGTTAATATTAGTTGGGTAAGAAAACTGACAACAAGGGGGAAGGAACACAAACCAGAATGGGGCGGGGGGGGGGGGCGGTGGTGGAGGAAGAGAAGAGTGGAAATGGTTCAAGTATATTTAGACAAGCTAGATGTATTCAAGTCATCAGGGATGACATTCACCGTAGGTTACTGAAAGAACCAGCTGACACAATCTTGGAACCATTAGCAATTATTTTGGAGAACTTATGGAGGATGGGCGAGGTCCAAGAGAACAGAAGGGGAAACATAGTATCTATCTTTAAAAAGGGGAACAAAGAGGACTCAGGGAATTATACAAGAGTCATCCTAACTTGAATACCTGGAAAGATACTGAAACAAATTATTAAATAATCAGCTTTTAGCACCCAGGAGACAAGAGAGTGCTAAGTAGTAGTCGATATGGACTGTCCAGAACAAATCATGCCAAACCAAGCTAATTTCTTTTTTGACAGGGTTACTGGCCTAGGGGGTGGTGGGGATGCAGTAGGTGTGATATAGCTTGATTTTAATAAGGCTTTTGACACAGTTCCACATGACATTCTCATAAGCAAACTAGGGAAACATAGTCTAGGTGGAATTACTATAAAGTGGGTGCCCAACTCTTTGAAAGACCAGACTAATAAAGTAGTTATCAATGGTTCTATCTAGTGGGGTTCCAAAAGGCTCTGTCCTAGATCCAGCACTGTTCAATATTTTCATTAGTGATCTGGCTAGTGACGTGGAGAGTATGCTTATAAAATGTGCAGATGACACCAGTGTGGAAGGGTTGTTACTGCTTTGGAGGACAAATGTCAATTTCAAAATGACCTTAATAAATTGGAGACTTGATAAAAAATCATCAAGATCAAATTCAGTGAAGATAAATGTGAAGTACTGCACATAGGAATGAAAAATCAAATGCACAACTACAAACAGGGAATAACTGCCTAGAAAGCAGTACTGCAGAAAAATCTGGGGATCTATAGTGGATCATTAATTGAATATGAGCCAATAATGGATCTCTTTTTGGAAATGGTTAATATAATTCTTGGGTGTATTAACAGGATCGTTGTATGTAAGATGTGAGAGGTAACGGTCCGCTCTATTCAGCATTGATTAAGCCTCAACTGGAGTACTGTGTAGAATTTTGTGTACCACACTGTAAGAAAGATGTGGACAAATGGAAGAGAGTCCAGAGGAGAGCAACAAAGATGATAATAGGTTTAGAAAACTTGGCCTATGAGGAAAGGCTAAAAAAAACTAGCCATGTTTAATTGCGAGAGAAGAAGACTGAGGGGGACCTGATAATATAAATCAGATAAAGTAAGGGCTGTTATAAAGAGGAAAGTGATCAATTGTTTTCCATGTCCACTGAAGGCAGGACAAGAAGTAATTGTCTTAATCTGCAGCAAGGGAGATTTAGGTTAGATATTAGGAAAAACTTTCCAACTATAAGGGTAGTTAAGCACTGGAATAGGCTTTCCAAGGAAGTTGCGGAATCCCCGTCATTGGAAGGTTTTAAGAACTGGTTAGACACATGCCTGCTAGGGATAATCTAGGTATACTTGGCCCTGCCTTAGTGTGGGGGGACTGGACTAGACCTCTCAAGCTCCTTTCCAGCCCTACATTGCTATGATTCCATAGCTGTTTAAAGGTTTAGGTACTGAGAGGCAATATTAATCATATTAGATGCCTCTTGTAAGAATGTATAAAGGGAAAGGGCACAATTCAGGGCATGGATAAAATGCAGACATTGTTACGTATTTGGAAACTCCACAAGGCAAAAGACCCACACTGAGTCATGGTGAAATAAAGTAGATAATTTTGTTTCTGGAGTTGGGTTCTTTATTCATATTATGTGGGCCACACAGCTTTGTGCCTCTGGAAGGCTGCAGGTAAGGTAAAATATGCTGTGCTACCTTTCAGTGCTGGCCTCCACTAATGAAGATAGCTCTGGTGTGGCATGCACCACACCTCTAAAGGGAGCATTTGTGGGAGTGATTTGACAAGTTAGTGGCAGGGTGGGGCTTCACCCGACATGACATGGGGCTATCGATACTTGCAGAAATTTGTAGAAGTGACATTTCCAACACTCACCATTTTTGATGAAAAATAGAGCATTTAAAGTTACATCTCTTCAGAGCAGTGGGACTAATGCAGATATTTCTTGGGAGGAGGAGCAAATTCCAGTAGTTCTCCCCCTTCCTCAGCTGTGGAGTCTTCCCTCCCTCTAACCCACACAATGCATGAGCTGGTGCTGCCAGGAACCAAGTTCTCAGTGGACTCCTCTGCACTTCTCTGTACAGGAACAGACTCCCTATGTGCCAGGTCATGATGTCATTGGCCACGGCCCCCCTCCATCTGTATGGAGAGGCAGCTGGGTTAAATTTCAGTGGCATTGCAACCATGCAGCAGACATGATACTCCAGACCACACCAGCAGCTGGCATACTGATTTAGTACCAGACCACTGCTTAAAAATGGTCGGGCCATGTCCCTCCAACACTTGGCCTATGGAAGTTTGAGCAAGTAAAAAGTTTTTTTGGGGGGAGGGGGCACATTTGCTAAGCTCACCTTCCAAGTGGTGCCACTGCTCCAGAGAGTGGGTGATGGGCCCTTTTTTCCCTGTGACTCTTCTGTGGGGGAGTGGCATGACCTTCACCCTGTTTCCACAGCTTCTTCAGTAGGTACCTGACAGGCCCCTCATCGCCTGTGGTCTCCTTAAAGTCAGCTCCTTCCTGATTCTCGGTGGGGAAGTGAAGACCCAGGGCCTCTCTGGTTCTTAGGTTCCTTTCGTTGTCTCTTCTCCTCCTAAAATTCTCTTCACTGTGACTCTCTCTCAGTATCTGTCCACCCTCCCTTGAGGTCTACTAGCTCTCCTCTATTCTGGCTGCTCCCTACAGAGTGATGGTTTTCTAGCCTCCTGTTTCTCTTCCCATCTGTCCACAATGTCTTGACTCCCTAACATGGAGGAGAGGGAGAATAAGAGCTACATAGTTTACTTCAGTTACCAGGCCATCCTGAGATTATGAATTTGTAAGTATAATGGAGATTTAAATTTTCCCCTAGGTTCAGCAGGTGGCATCATATGGGGAAACATCATAAGCCGCTCAGTGTGCATCAGGCACACGTACGAGAAGGGAAAACAGTATTCTTTACAAGTAATTGCCTTAGAGTCCATGGGGGATGACATAGAAATAGCTAGACAGGACAAATGAGTCAATGAGGTTTAGGTAAAATATGTGTTGACTTTTTGATGAATGGCTTAGATTCCACTTTAAGCAGGATATTTGTGGTAAAAACAACAACATGCAAAAGCCTTATTATCAGCCTGACAGTAACAAAATAGTGAAAGGCCCTACTGGGATTAAAACTGGTCCCGGAAAACAACACACACAGGACAAAGCTTTCAATGACAAATTACCTTCCTGCTTTCTCTTCATATAACAAGTGCTGGGTTTTTCTTCCTGCAGTGAACTCATGTCTCTTTCAGTTTGCTTTTAATTGAAAACAGACTTAACTTTACAGCATGGGAAAAGCAACCAGACCAGTGGTAAACCGCAAAGTAGAGCAAGGAGCAAGAGTCAAAATAGAAAGTAGTTTTGATTTGTTAAATAACCATTCTTAAATACTATTTTTCTGAAAAGATGGAGGGGAAAGAAAAATATTCTATGCCACACCCATTTAGGGAGGAAAGATGGTCTTGTGGTTAAAGACCTGGACTGGGACTCAGGAAATCTTCAGTCAATTTCGAGTGCTGCCACAGACTCTGTGACCTTGCCACTAGGTTGCTCTGTGCCTCAGTTCCCCATCTGTGAAATGTGGGTAATACTCTCTTACCTTGTCTAATAAAATCTGAGAGCTTGAAACTGTCACCTACTATGTGTTTGTACAGTGCCAAGCATGTTGCAGCCTTTTCTATTCTAGTAATACAAACAACATAGCTAGTTACTGAAATCTGAGGGAAAAAATCCATTATAACTAACAGATATTGTTCAAGTGAAGAGTAAAACTGGTACTAAAAATATTTTTCTGGATATTCAGGAGCAATATTATGTAAGCAAACTGGAGGATGCCATATAGAACTTCCTGTTGAGAAAATTAGCAGTGAAACTCTCAGAGAAAGGGAACTAGTTTTATAAAGGACGTTGTAAGCTTCATTACCACAGTAGAACATGGCATAATGCTGCTATATAGCTACTGTTGACCATGCACGCAGTCAATATTGATTGCAGTATACATAATATGCATTCCAAATGGTTTGGCTAGTGTATCCAAATCATTATGAAAATTCAATTTATTTGAATCTTTAAAGAAATAAACTTCAGATTAACCACTTATATAAGTTGGTTCTCTTTTGTCCTCAGATACTTGAATAAACCAGCTGAAATAGATGAGCTTATTCTATAATACCCTGTCTCTTCATTGATCCTGCGCCTGTAGGTTTTAATTTTAAAAACCAGAGGCCATAAGCCACCAGGTACTTCCATAAGTGATGTGAAAATGTGTTCATAATGTTGAGAGAACTAGCCAAAAGGAATCAATTGCTATTGGCTGATGACAGGTTTCAGAGTAACAGCCGTGTTAGTCTGTATTCGCAAAAAGAAAAGGAGTACTTGTGGCACCTTAGAGACTAACCAATTTATTTGAGCATGAGCTTTCGTGAGCTACAGCTCACTTCATCGGATGCATACGTGGAAACTGCAGCAGACTTTATATATTCTCTGTGTATATATAAAGTCTGCTGCAGTTTCCACGGTATGCATCCGATGAAGTGAGCTGTAGCTCACGAAAGCTCATGCTCAAATAAATTGGTTAGTCTCTAAGGTGTCACAAGTACTCCTTTTCTATTGGCTGATGGTTTGTTATCATCATTACCATTGGTCTATTTAAAACAGGCCTAGTAAGTTTCATTGAATGAGTACAGACTGACTTTCTAGGCAAAGCTAACACATACAAGAGAACATATGAATAGCCATACTGGGTCAGACCAATGGTCCATCTAGCTCAGGATCCTGTCTTCCAACAATGGCAAATGCCTGATGCTTCCGAACAGAACAGGCAATCATCATATGATCCATCCCTTGTTGTCTAGTCCTAGCTTCTGGCAGTCAGAGGCTTAGGGATACCCAGAGCATGGGGTTGAATCCCTGACCATCTTGGCTAATAGGCTATCCTCCATGAATTTATCTAATTCTTTTCTGAACCCAGTTATACTTTTTGGCCTTCACTGCATCCCCTGGCAATGCAGTACGCAGGTGACTATGGACTGTGAGGTACTACCTTTTGTGTTTTTAAAACATGATGCTTATTAATTTCATTGGGTGACCCCTGGTTCAGGGGTTACATGAAAGAGTAAATTATACTTTCTTATTCACTTTGTTCACACCATTCATGATTTTATAGACCTCTACCATATCTGCCTTTAGTTATCTCTTTTCCGAGCTGAACAGGCCCAGTCTTTCTAATCTCTCCTCATAGGGAAGCTGGTCCATACCCCTAATAATTTTTGCTGCCCTTCTCTGTACTTTTTCTAATTCTAATATATCTTTCTTGAGATGGGGTGACCAGAACTGCACAGGCTATTCAAGATGTAGGCATACTATGGGTTTGTATAGGGGCATTATAATATTTTCTGTCTTATCTATCCTTTTCCTAATGGTTCCTAACAGTTAGCTTTTTTTGACTGCCACTGTAGATTGAGCAGATGTTTTCCCCAATGACTCCAAGATCTCTTTCTTGAGTGGTAACAGCTAATTTAGACCCCCAGTATTTTGTGTGTAGAGATGGGGTTAAGTTTTCCAATGTGCACAACTTTGCATTTATGAACATTGAAATTCATCTGCCAATATGTTACCCAATGACCCAGTTTAGTGAGATCCCTTTGTAACTCTTTGTAGTTAGCTTTGAACTTAATATATCTTGAGTAATTTTGTACCATCTGCAAACTTTGCAACCTCACTGTTGACCCCTTTTTTCAAGCTCATGTATGAAACTGTTGAACAGCACCGGTCCCAGTGCTGAAAACAGACAATTTATTCCTACCCTTTGTTTCCTGTCATTAACCAGTTACTGATCCAGAAACTACACCCTAATGACAACAAGAACTCTTGGCCTGTTTGGGATTAGACAATGTATGTAGATTTCAGAGTAGCAGCCGTGTTAGTCTGTATTCGCAAAAAGAAAAGGAGGACTTGTGGCACCTTAGAGACTAACCAATTTATTTGAGCATGAGCTTTCGTGAGCTACAGCTCACTTCATCGGATGCATTATGCTTATGCTCAAATAAATTGGTTAGTCTCTAAGGTGCCACAAGTCCTCCTTTTCTTTTTACAATGTATGTAGAAACTCTTTTTCTGCACACAATTCTGTTTTGGGGGATCAGACCACTACTACGATCAGTACAATTCCACAGTCTTGATGGCTAGACACAAGGTCCTGTCAAGACAAATTCCCCTTCAGGCCAGGGAGCATGCAGAAATTGGGAGTGGCCTGAAAAAAATGGCTAGAAGATTTGTGCTGATTCCCATCAATTTCACACTGGGGAGCCAAGCATTCTGGATGCAGTAGTAGGGAGAGGTGCTAAGAACTGATGAACACTAATCAGAAAACACTGATTTATAGTGTTAGAAGGACTGACTTAAAAAAAAATCCAGAAGCCATAAAATATGTTTATGATTAATAGAAAAGATTGTCTCATCCTTGAAAAGTCAACTTAAATTTATGTTGACTTACAAATATTCAGAACCCTTCTCCAGTTACAAAGCTACTTTTGGCAGTACTGAACGTAGAAAGGGGAATAGAGTTGCTGCATTCATATTTGCATAACATTACCCAGAATCCCTTTCTAAGTCACAGCTACCTGGTGTCCGCACTCTGGAGGAAAGGTTCAAGGTTTGTTATGATGACCTGTTTGCAAAGTTTTATCTAATGCAACTGGGTTTTATAAAAACTTTTAATATTTTACATTTAAACTGTTCTTTCTATCTCCAAAGCTCCGAAATAGCTTTACAAACCATGGGCATATGTCTTTCCTGGTATCTCCATGAAGTTCCCATTTGGCACTCCGGCCATACCTCCTTCTGAGACAGAAAGTACCCAACTACCTAGAATATAGAACAAGAATATTTCTGGGGGCTGTGGAGGCAAGGATATTGAGCTAATCTCTATTTTTAACAAAAGCCCCAAAGGGAATTGTAAAGTAGCACAGAGCAAATAAGAGACTGAGACTGAAAAGTCTCATTTGAAAAACCTAGATGATGTAAATTGTATGGCACGCCTCTGCCTTGGAAAGATGTAGGAATAAATCCACCTATGTTTCTTGGAAGTCTATGTATTTGATAACTGAAGTTTAGAATACAAGCCATCACCTGCATTCATGCTCAAACTGTTCCACAGGTGCTTTAAAAAGAATGGTCCAAATTCATCCCTGGTCATTAAACTGACAGATTTACAAAGAGGATAAATTTGATCCAATGTATTGGATACTATTAGAGCAATGGCTATGTAGATAAATATGGCAGCTATTATGAATTCAGCAGCAGTTCATAACTGTGCACATTGGAACTGACTGAGAGCTGGAGTACTAGTCAAAAGACCAGGGTCACCCACTGATTCTGAAAAGTGTCTTGGAATCTTTAACTCACACATGGAGAGTCTGGGATAAAAGTTTAAGTCACCATCTAAATGAGACATTTTCTATTTTATGCTTTTTTCCCTTAAGGAGCAAAGTAAATACACAACCGAAGAGCACAAAAGAAAATGAAAATCAGAATTAACTGGAAAAAATACCATTAGTAGACATTTTTATTGGTTCTTGTGGAGGCTTTGAATACCTAGGTACATGACATTTTGTAACTGAGAAGTTGTTTTTAATTCACACAATATTCAGAATTTTTAAAAAAGGGTATTCTGAAAAACTGGCATCAGAGATTGCAATAATTTGCTTAAGTGTTAGGAATGCACAAATGAGCCGTCCAAGAATTTATTCAGCCTTGACCTTATGGAGGCTGCCAATTCCTTGGCAAAAACATAAATCAAAAACTCTTCTACTGCAACAGCATCTTTCAGTAACTCAGTCATTTGCCTGTCTCTAGGGTCTCTAGGATTTGCACTTCCATAAATATAGTTGGGGTGTGTTTTGTACAGAAAGCACAGATTTGACCAGGAGTAATTTTAGAACATGAAGTGCCAGATTATAAAACAATTCTTACTGGGGTGTGTATACCTCCCCATGGAACTTCCTGTCCTCCCTGAAATACACACCTGCCCTTCCCCCATTAAAAAACAAAGGTTCTAGGGCTTCTGCTTTATGGAAGATAAACATAGTTTGGGCGGATCGAGCCTTAAAAAAACTGTACATTTTTAACACTGTAATCAACAACATAAGGCAGCTCTGGAATATTTTGGACCAAGCTCTTCTATTTCCTGGCTTATGTATAAAGGATATTAAGATAATTAGGGTGTGGACTTTAGGGTAAACAATCACACTTTAAGTACCAGTATTAACTTTTTAATTGGTGACCATTTTAATAAATGGAATAGGTAAGAGAATTCTAACTTCAAAATAAAACGGTAACTGGACCCACTTAGCAAATGAAATTAGCCAGTGAGTCAAAAATGGCCAAGGCAATAACACCCTAATTTATATTCAGTTGAGATATCACATTATTAAATTGGCTAAATATATGTACCTGGCATTCCTGTTGACATAAAATTGCTGAAGTGCTGTGTTTAATTGGATGACTGACCTACAAACTTGACCCATAGAAAGGAATTACTTTCCCTTTGGAAAGAACAACACGGCTTAGGTCAATAAGCACCAAAATTCAGTCAAGTGGATTTGCTGCCAAAGATGAAAAACCAAGGAAGTTATATAATATGGTCCACTTACTTCAGCAAAGAAAATCTGGCTTCTCATCTCTAAGACGAATGACTACATTATCACCATGACAACATTATTCATAATTGAGATCTAGACGGGGTGAAAGTAACTTAAAGGAAAGTAACGTACCGGTACTCGGAGTCCTGAATAGGGGGTGTGGCCTCAACCGGAAGAAGCAGGGCCTTTAAATACCCAGGCCCTTTAAATCCAGATTTAAAGGGCACGGGGCTCTGGCTGTGAGCCCCAGGGCCTTTAAATCAGTCTGGAGGTACCAGCTGCGGAGGCGGCTGGGAGACCCGAGGCTCAGGGACAATTTAAAGGGCCTGGGACTCTGGCCACTGCTACCACAGTGAAGCTCCAGGCCCTTTACATCACCACCGGAGCCCTGGGGTACACCAGAGCCCTGCCACTGCTACCCCAGGGCTCCGGCAGCTTGGCTCCAGCGGCACTTTAAAGGGCCTGGGGCTTCCCGCAGCGGCCGGAGCCCCTGGCCATTTAAATCATCACCAGAGCCCTGCTGCCACTACCCTGGGCTCCGTTGCTGCAGGGAGCCCCCTGCCGTTTAAAGGGCCCCCATGCCCTGGGGAAGCCGGTCTGGTCCGGCACAGCGTACTGGCTCTTCCCGGTATGCCGTACCGGATCGGACCAGCTTACTTTCACCTCTGGATCTCGAGTACCTTGTTGCAAACCCCATAGTGACAGAACTATTCAGTTGCAGAGTGTATTCTCTGCAAAATGTGTCTCTGTGAAATACTTATTAATATAAATATATCCTCAAGAGTGAAGACCATATGAAGCAGACTGGCTCTTCACAGTTAAGCCTTGGGATTTCAGTTTCACTCTGGTGAATTGTGGGAGTTCAGGAAATGTTACCAGCAATCTCTTCATTAAAAGTCTGTATTGCTATTAAAAAGTGTAATAAATAGGTTAAATCAAAACTCTGATACACATTGGCTTCTATTAAAACAGGCACATGCCCAGTGGTAAATTCATTAGTGGTCTTGTTCACTTCAAAAGAATTCAGACCAGTTTTTCTATATAGTTGGCACATTAGTTCCATGGTAAAATGTAAAGGATAAAGCAAA
Source organism: Lepidochelys olivacea (assembly GCF_965140295.1). NCBI lineage: Eukaryota > Metazoa > Chordata > Testudines > Cheloniidae > Lepidochelys > Lepidochelys olivacea. The sequence continues at coordinate 108,135,934 of NC_140417.1, forward strand.
TGTCATTTTTCTTCAGTTGTGACCCCACTTAACACAAACGTATAACTGAAGCAAAATCCAACATATTTTGGAGTATGGGGAGGGAGGGAGGCAAGAATTTGAATAAAACAATTGTTTAAAGAGAACCATTTTATACTCTTCCATGAGATTCAATTTTAATGTAGACATTGAGCACCATCAATACCCACACGTAAGATATTATGAGACACAACTGCATAATCAGGAATGTATTAACAGAGCCATCTGAAATGCTAGTGGAAGCTAGAGACAAGGTGGGTGAGTAATACCATTTATTGGACAAACTTTGTTTCCCCAGCTACAGACAGGAATCCGCTCCCCCTCCCCACCCAGAAGCAGATTTCTGCTGGCAGCTGGGGAAACGAAGTTGGTCCTGTAAAAGGTATTACCTCATCCACCATGTCTCGCTAATATCCTGGGACCAACACAGCTACAACACTGCACACAACAGTGGAGGCTAAGTCACACAACACAGGATTAATTTCCTGCTTGTATACAACACTGCGAGTGACAAACTAAAAGGTAAAAAACTAGATGGCAGACAGATGTGAGGAAGGAAATTTCAGAGAAAGCACAGGCACAAATACAGGATCATCATCCTCAATATGGAGAGCAACTAGTGGAAAACTCTTAGAAAATCCTGTTCTGGTGGCACACTCCACTAGATTCTGATGCGTCTATAAAACTGGTTTGGGGAAGTGCTAGAGCGTGTGGAGATTCTGTGTGTATTTAATGGGCATAGCCAAACATTTGTAAGTATTGGCTGCTGTGAAGAGAGCAAGCGTGTTTGATAACTTCCTCTAATCTCCCAGATGCCCCAATAGCTATATTATCAGAGTACCCAGGAAATGATCCTACCTCTAGACTGCAGTCAAGTGATCTTACACCTGTAGTATTAATAATGGGAGGGTTTAGTTGGGGATTGGTCCTACTTTGAGCAGGGGGTTGGACTAGATGACCTCCTGAGGTCCCTTCCAACCCTGATAGTCTATGATTCTATGAATAGCAACAAGATTGGTCTTGCCATGCTGGAAACAAAATGATCTCTCAACAATTACCCATTGGTATGGCATGGTCTGGGCAATGGAAAAGTTTACTCATGGGAGACATATGCAGAAAGTGGGTTGCCTTCTATTTCAGATTCAGATAAGGAGCTTAATGATGTGATAATTATGAATATGAAACATTCCCCTCAAGTCCAGTGTATAATAAAAATGAATAATAATGTATGTTCTTTGCATTCTACCTCTAGACTATGAAAAAGGCATCTGAGACAATGATTGCTCTGGAAAAACAAACCATCATCAGAATTACTGTCAACTAAAATATGTTCGCAAAAAGAAAAGGAGGACTTGTGGCACCTTAGAGACTAACCAATTTATTAGAGCATAAGCTTTCGTGAGCTACAGCTCACTTCCTCAGATGTGGCTTGTTTGTGGCTTTTTATTAGCACTTGTAAGGGAACCAGAAGCTAGACTAGTCTAATATAGCATGACACCATCTCCTGTTGTGGTACAGAGAAAATAAAATGTCAACAAGATCACTTTTTTCTTTAAAAGCCCCTTTTTGGCACCTGGTTTCAACCATGCAGGATGCTAGTACTCTGAATAACTCTCTGTAAAACAGCTATGGAAATGGAGGGTATCAAACTTATAGGGAAATTACATTGAAATAAGAAAATGTTATTTGCCAAATGAAGAAAAAGGCACCTATGAAATAGAATAAACACACCTTCATCTTATGGTACTTGACTCATAAAAAACAAAACCTTTAACTGAGGTTGATTAAACCATTTGAAAAATTAAACTATTCGAAATATCATTGCCGTTGTCACTGTGCCCGTGTTACCCCAGAATTTGACATTCCTGCATGTACCCCGGAATTTGATAGTGCTGCAGTCAGCCATCTTGTGTATTCAGCCACTTCCAGCTGAAAGCCAAACATCACATAACTAGGAAAATCTTAGGCCCTGAGAGGAAAGGCCAAATAACTACATGTTTGGAGTTCTGCTATCAGAATGGGAGAATAAAACAAAAAAGTGAATGTATTGTAAGAATGAAAGGAATGTTTGGACGGCTGACCTTGGTCTTGAGCACCTCTGTCACCTTTGACATGTAAGTTTCATTATTATGATTAGAAATGCTTTAATAATAAGAGAGATTATTATTTGCTGAAAGTAAAAAAATTGGTAACACATTAGGGAGTCACTATATGTTATGTGCTTTGTTTAAAATTAGCTATAAAAATTAGGCAAAGCAATTTGCTTTAGAGCAGTCCAAAAAAACCTTTCCTCTGATCAAAAATTTAACACCTAAATTCCCCAGTAGCTAAACAAAAGGGAGGGCCCCCAAAAGCCTGGCTTCTAATTCCTCAAAACCATTTCAAACTTTTCAAATAACTACAAATACTTAAAATGCTCTAAACCTACTGCTACAGCATGTGTATACACACAATGCTTAAAACCTAATAAAAAAGTTTTAAATAAAAGCCTCTTGCTTGTGTCAATAATTTATCAAACAAGCTGTGCCCCCATTAATTTATTCCTAACAATGCTTAACAAGAAACAGTTAAATTACCTCTGCTGTGAGTTCTAAAAACTCTGGGTAACATTAGTTTTGAAACTTTTACAGCCAACACACACTATATTTCTAGCATTAGACCCTGTAATCTCAAGTCATTCCCACCTACCTGCCAATTATGGACACTTTACAATCCCTCCTGTCCTTCCAACTTTTGCTCCAAGGCCAGGTATTGATCCTTTGTTCCAGTAAATAAAAAAAATTAGGACCAAATATCCCTTTGAAAATAATGAAAATTCACTCACTGACATCATGACTCCAGTTGACCCAAGATCTTGGACGTAGCTATTGGAATTGACCTTTATATTCCCTATATTTAGGACAGCGACTATTTACCCCCTAAAAGTTTATGTTGGTTATTGCCTATTGGATATGACAGTTGTTTCCCCCCTTCAATATTTATTTTTTTCCTTTTCTCCAATTGGTATTGCCTAAGCCAGAAAGCCATTAGAAGTGTTTAAAAAAAATCCATTATAAAAATCAGAATTAAATTAAATGAAGATACATTCTGAAGGCTTCAATTAGGATAAGCTTATGACATTCTGAATACAATGCCAGACAAGTGATGGGATAAAAGATTGTACCCTTTTCTGTTCTGTATCGGATGATAACCAAAAGTGAGCTGTAGCTCAGGAAAGCTTATGCTCAAATAAATTTGTTAGTCTCTAAGGTGCCACAAGTCCTCCTTTTCTTTTTTCAGAAGAATGTGGTATCAATTATAATGTATCATCAATACACACTGTCCTATAACCTACAGTAATATGCTATATTTGGCCCTTTTCAGTATTTACATTTAAATTATCCGCTCATTTTATTTCATTACAGCTTAATTCACTGCTATGGATTGAAGGAACAGCATTGTACTATATCACACTGGAAGAATCAGGGTTCTCTATTATAGAATAGAGGGACCATTCACATTTTGATATTTATTTCTTAAAAAACAGGTTGTGTCCATCCTGCACCAACCTCCCTTCGTATTCTTTGCTTTTGTCAAGATTTACAATATAGAAATTAATAATTTTCCTCTCAATTGTCAGAATGTACTTTTGTAGAGTCTCTTGAAATGAAGCAGACATACTAAGTTCTTGTCAAAAGCCAGGTAGAATAAAACAGGCAGAATCTGTCTTTGGATCACCCTTCCGAAATAGGAAGATGGACTGTATCCAGTCTGGTTAAACCTATCAAGTTCTGCATCTTGAATCTGGCACTGTTTAATGCTTTAGAGGAAAACAGCATAGCAGGAAAATATTTTGCAGAGGAATAGCAAGACAAACAAGTCAAAAGTACCCTGCATTTGCAGTAGCTGGGTTGTCCGTTAGAGAATTTAGGGATGAGATTTCAGATCAATTTAGGGAATTTAGACATACATCTTCCCTTAAAATTAAGGGAAGATGTATATCTAAATCCCCTAAATCGCTTTAGAAAATCTCACCCTAGGATATTAAAAGCGTTGAAGCCCTTGCTTAGGCTTTAGAATCTAGAATACCCTTTTCTAGTGTCAAATAGACACCTTAAAAGGTAGGTATTTAAACCCTTTCAAAATTTTGGCATGTTAACAACGTAGGACAAGCCCAAGATGAAGATACTGGCATCGTTCAGATAAAGAACAAACTTTTGTGTTCATACATATGGCACATACTGGAAAATGAAAAAGGAAGGACCCAGGATCATGAAGGGAAACACCATAAATGAACCTGTTTATTTCTACTGATACTATTTCTGTTGTGAAATACCCTAGGTGCTTTCCAAACAAAAGAACATTTTTTCAAATGTGCATTTTTAAGTTTCCCCAAACAGGAGTTTCCTTCCAACTTCACATTTTTAAGGCCTTTCCTGTGGTTCTCTTGCCATCGTAGATACAGTAATTAACGGACTCTAATTCACTGTGTGGGGATGTTTTGCCAGCAGGGTGCCCCGTTGACTTCAATAGGGCTGGGCTCTCTGGCACTGCCATGTACCCACATGCAGACAATTGCAGCACTGGGGACTAAATCTGAAATAAAGTTTTAAAGAATTTATTTTACTTTTCACTATTTTTGCTGTTTCTTTTTGGACAATGAAAATAGATTGATTAAGTTTGACTGCTTTTAGTCAGTTGTCTTTTTGGTTCCCATGCTTTAGCACATTTCAAAGAGGACTGTTTAACGACCCAGTTCCATGGAATTGTATTTTAAATTTATGATTTAAAAAAAAAAAAAAAAAAAAAGCTAAGCTTTCGCCCTTAAGTACATGCAAGTATCCCTTCAGAGTCTATTCATTAGTGTTCATTTACAATGTTCTTTTGGTTTCTGGTTTAGTATTTTAAAATATTTTGCCTTTTTTTTTCTCCTGACAGTACCTAAGAGCATCAAAAGGATTTTCTGTTTTTTGCCCCAGTTTAATTAACCACTGTACCTTCTGATCCTTTAACTGATTTGCTTCAGTACTACTTCTACTGGGAAATTCATTCTAATATTTGGCATCTGCTCCCAACTGTCCTTTCTGAACAGACAGGGAAAAGTCCATTTTTATTTGTAGCATCATTTCTCTCTTTTGCCAACAAATTACCTGTGGCATCTTTTACAGCCTTTTGGTCTCCTTAACTGTGTAATTGTTTCCCCTTTCCATAATGTCTTCATGAGGGTCACGCTTTTACGTTACCAATGATCTCATTTAGGCCAGGATTATGCAAAGACACATTTAATTAAAAGCATTAGTAGTCCCAGTGAATAAAGTTAAATATATGAAAGTCTGTGAAGGATTGGGACCTTAACAAACCCAACTTGATTATTAGTCCTGTAAATTAACTTTCCTTACCTCTGCTTATATTTCACAGTTCCTTATTCACCTGTATTGACACAGAACATATGACCAGGTTACTCCTACTGAATAACTTATGCTGATGTAAAAGAAACTACTGTGGAGAAAGGTGCTACTTAGTGTGAGCAAAAGTTTCACAATCTGTCCCAAAGCTTGAAGAACAGTAGATTGCTAAGAGGCTTTCCCTGATGTAATTAAATTGATCCTCAAAAGCATAAATGAGTCCTAGTTATTGGACATTTGTTATTTTTTCCATAAAGACAAAATGTAAATATATTCCAAAGGGATTAGCCCGGTGGAAGCCATTTATAGTGCAATGCAGGGAAATTTCAATTTAAGTAGAAAGTCCTATTAAATGCATTGAAGAGAATCATCCTACTTCACTAATAACTGGAGTTTTGCTATATCCAAGTTCATTTTAAGCGGATTTCACTGAACTGTAGAAGCCATCTGATGCAAAGCAAAGCAAAAATAGTTTTCCATCCATTGCATTTGGAGATGCAACGCTAATACTACTGGAATAAGAAGTGACTCCTCGTGAAGGGTGAGGGCCTGAACAAAAACCCTGGATCCAATCACCTCCTTAAATTTGGGGAAATTTGTTTCTGGGTGCAGACTTTGGGTGCCATCTCTACCCATATGTGCAGAGCAGTCCCTTGGGTAGGCCGAATCAGGGTGACTGCTCAGGGCCTGTGCAATTAGCCGGTGCAGTTGGTTCCAGAAGACGTAGGCATGGGAAGTAGGAGCTTGGGGGGTGCTGCTCCCTGCGTGCCTGGGGTCCTGGGTGCTGCAACTGCAACCCAGAACCAGGCCGGATCCATCCCACCAGCCCAGTCGCTGATGCAGAGTGGGGCCCCCAAGCCGGTGTGGGGTGATTTGTCCCAGGCTCCGCACCCCACTAAGGACGGCCCTGCATATGTGAATTAAGTTACATTGCCTAGAGTAAACTACAGTTGAAAAGACATGAAACATTAAGGGCAGAAGATATCAAACATCAGTCAAGTACATGAGTGCTTTCCATCTTCTCATAGTATAGTGTCACTTGTGACCTATATAAACAAAAATCAAACTCAGGAGGGGCTAGAGGAGGAGCAAAGGAGAAACATCCATGAAAACTTAATGACAATCACTCAATCAACAAAACGGTTACTAACCTTCTCGTAACTGTTGTTCTTTGAGATGTGTTGCTCATGTTCATTCCAATAGGTGATTCCCAATTAGATGTGTGTGTGCCTAATTGGAATGGACATGAGCAATCATTCGAAGAAAAAACGGTTACTAACCTTCTTGTAACTGTTGTTCTTCAAGATGTGTTGCTCATGTCCATTCCAGTTAGGCGCGTGCACACCTAATTGGAATCACCTCTTGGAGTAGACATGAGCAATCTCACTTTCTCACATCTCACTCCTAGAGCCAGTTAGAACTCACTGCTATAGCAGCTCATAGAACCCACTCTAAAAGTAAATGAACTTTCTTAAATAGTTAGACTAAGATACACTTGTTTTTGGAGATCATGTATAAATAAATTGGAAGAGCTCTTTCATTTTGATAACTGATACAAGAATCTATTCGAAACTCAGTATGCATACCCATAAAAGACAGACATTTAAAAAAAAAAAGCAACCACCTTAGTCTTGGACTTTAATTCTCTCAATATCGTTGTTTTTGGTCAACTTGATCATGCATGCAAATAAGCAATGTTTTGATTAAGAAAGCTTCTTGCTTTGTTACTCTGATCCAGTAGACAAATAAAGGCAAAATTCTTCCGGATCTGCATACTGCAATTTTTGCACTTGCTCAACACACAACGTTTACACTGTGAATTGGATGTGCTGTATGAGTGAACAATCATAGTGATAGAAAAAGAGCTATTAGCTCATTTGTCATCCTTCTACCAGTGCTGGATTGCTCCCAAGAGTAATGTTTGTCAGAATTTTGTCCAGTCTCTTATGAAGTGTTCCAGTAAACAGGACTCTCATCAGTTATAACTTGGTGGAGTATCCCAAAGTTTAAGATTGCCCTATGTCTTTAAAAGAAAATGGAAATATTTTTTTTATTTTATTAGATATATTAACTGAAATTATCCACTTCAGAAATTAAATTGTTGATATATGACAGCTACAGATGAGCTCCAATGAAGCTAAATTTAATAGATTTAGTAGTTTCTGGTTTGTATGTGATAACCGAGGTTTTGATGCTTTCATCAGATACAGACATGTCTTCCTCACACATTATTACATCATAAAAATATGGAAAATTCTTTGGATAAAAAATATAATTTGTGCATACAGCAGTATCAAGAAACCGAACAGCAAACTAGACCACATTTAAAAGTGCTGGCATGCAAACAGTTTTCTTCTGTGCCTTAGTTCTTTTCTTTTTGACTCTGCTTAAATAGGTGGCACTCTGCCTTCTGGCTGAGCTAAAAATGGAATAATTGTTGCTCATATCAGACTAAAAAGCATTTAGTGCCTTGATACGAGTTCATAGGTGCTCCATGATACATGGGTGCCATAAGATTGATTACCTCCCATTCCAGACTCCTTAAAGGATTCCATTCTCAAGCAGGACTCATTCTAGTAACAGTATTCTCCTGAATTCTAGTTTAAAGATAAGCATTTGTTAAAAAAACAAACAAACCCAAAACATTAAGTCTTTGCCAGATTGTAATTATTCTTTTACGCTCCAAATCAATTGCTAGCTGAATCTTTACTGAATTGCATTTAGCTTCAGCTAGTGATCATCCAAACTAAACAAATTCATTGTTCAAGGGTCATGAATGTTCTCTTCTCCCTGTCCCCAGGGTCAGCTCCTGCAAAAACAACTGAGATCCTAGACTAGTTACTCAGGCATTGATCACATCATCATCCTGGATTGGATTTTCTTGATGTACGATAATATGTCTTTATCTGGTTGCAAAGTCTCTAAATTGGCACACTCTCAAAGATGTTTTAAATTTCAATAAATTTAATGATTCATTTGCAATATAGTACTAATCATTTTTGTTCTGCTATACATGCTAACAGTTTGTCATTTTCCATAGATATATGCCCATCAAATATATATGTAGTATACACATCAAAGTATTTCAGATGCCTACCCAATTTTAGACACTTAATTCATGTAATTAATTGTCAATTTACACAGACTACCTCTATTGCAACATAATATTTTATAATGCAACTCTAAAGGCTTGCTTATATTAAAACACAGTTGTTAAAGAGTACACTCTGGACATTTCATTTAATCTTAAAACAAGAATGTTATCATTGATGTAGGAGCCATTTTTAAAATAGTTTGAACTTCATTTGTTTTATCACAGGATCAGGCGATCAAACAACATAGTTTCAAATTAAAATCTTACTACAGCTGTCCCCCAACATTTATGCAAACAGAAGAGTTTCTCTGATTCCGAGAACGGTAGCTGGGACTGAATGAGCTTCAGACAACAGCTGCACAAATTTAAAAAAGCTTATTTGGTTATGTAGAGTCATATACAAGTAATTCAAAGAGCTAAAAAAATAGACAACTTTTCATCCAATGAGACTAAAGGCTGTCTTCAACGGGTGAGAAAGAAGGGATCACTACTGTAAGTCTACTTGTGTTCTAAAAAGTGTATTTTGCAGGCTCCCCATCAAGACACTCAAACAGCTTGGTCAGACTCCTTAATTAGAGGCAGGGGTTTTGGTCCTTCTGAAGTAAATTTCAAAACTGGCAAAGGGCACGCGTTCAGAAAACCAACAGCAAGCTTGATTTGATATAAAAAAGCTGCTAGTTATATAGATATTCAAAGAATTATGGAGCATATTTGTTTGCAAACTTAATTCCCATATGTTTCTTCACTGTTACTATGGTGCAGCAGCATCATACTTAAGGCTGTGTTAGAGAGTTCTGTTTTGATGGGTGCTTTAAATCTTTATTTTGTAAAAGTTTCAATGAAATGACAAAAACCAAACACACAGAATATAGATAGCAAACACCATTTGAAATTCTTCATGGAGGTTTGATAATAAAAGAAATACAAGAAACAAGATACAAAAAACAAGAGTTTAAAAATCACCCATTTTGGCAGTTATTTGATTGGACAATCTCACTTTTATTTGTACCATTTTGCAAGAAATCTCACACGCTCTAGGACCTGTCCTTTGGCCACATTTTGCTGTACTGATTCTAGAATCTCAGTTACACATCAGGAATATCAGTCCACAACGTATTTTACAGTATTTAAGCCATAATGTCAAGTTTGTTCACCAAAATTAACTCAACGATTTTTAATTTGACAAAGAATCTGCTGTGTTCGGAATGCTGTCACTCACTTGTAAGGGCGACACACAGCACACCAGAGTGAGAGTCCTTCCCTCAATACCCCTGAAACCTAGACAAAAGTTCTCTGAGCTCGGAAAGAAGAGACTAGGAGATTAGTGACAGAGACCTCAGAGTGTTACAGCAAAATAACTTCCCAAATGCATGAAATGTGTGACAGCCAGATGTGCTGATCTGTTGATATAATCGATATCAAGGCACATAGTCATCATTAAGCTTTCACGTTAGAGTGCAAATTTTGAGGAAGCTGAGGTACATAATGCTTTCTGATATTGGTGGGAGATGGAAGTGAAAGCCTTATGAAGTGTTTGAGTGTGTTACTGCAGTGTAGACAACAGAAAGGTGTAAAGGGATACACATGTCTTTCCCCTAACTTCTTTCCATGCTTTTAAGGTTTTGAGTGGATGGGGTGTGTCCTACTGTAATTTTAACCGAAAAAGAAAAAGGAGATACAGGCAGCGTTCGGCTAAGTATAGTGATTGCAATATTTTTGAATTAAATCAAACACACCACAGTGGTTGTCAGAGTATTTTTTAATTACATTCTGTGACTGTGTTCATATCCAAATGGATTTTAGGAATGATTTTTACACTGTCCATAATTTGTGCATAAGATAACAAAAATCAGGTAACCTTGTGCAAGATGTACAACCTTCATACTTAAAAACGAAGCACACAGAAACACATCCAGTAGGAGGAAGGCTTTTTCAATAAGTTTTTTTTCATAACATGAAATCACAGATTTAAAATTCAAACTGTACACTAAAGCATATGCAGAATTTTTTCAGAGACTTACTGAGAAATGCCTATAAGGATTTGCCTAAGGACAGATTCTGATATGCTTACTCACACTGAAAAGAACATGAGTAATTCTGGATATACTCAGTGTAAGTAAAGGTGCCAGAATTTAATCCTTAGTAGTTACATTAACTTTTTTTCAACTATGAGTCAGGCAAAATAAATGCTTAAGGCAAATTTTATTGTATATATTTTTCAAAGCTAACATAATTATATGTACTTGGTTTATAATACACTAAAGGAATGTACATTATGGTATGTGGAACATGTGGCAGGAAGAAGTCAGATACGTTATAGTTAAAACATTCAGTTTCCTGTTTATAGAAATGTTTTTCTATTTATATAAAACCCACCATGTACTGAAATTTTATCATACATGCCACTTTGGCTTACAGTTAAAAACGTTTCTGGAGTTAGAGATGTAAACAAATATGGAGACCTGGGGAAATTTTATGTTCTGTTACTTTTAAGGTGTAATGCATGAAGTCAAAACAACTGCTGAGCTACCACTCTGAAGATTTAAGTGCTTTGCTTCTTTACAGCATCACCTATTAAATTAGTTAGTGACAGTAACTTAATTTTAAGTGATTAACGGTTCCTTAACTGACATAGTTTCAGTATCCTTTACCTTCATTTTGTGAGTCCAGTGTCACAATCCAGGCAAATCATATTTCAGCAGACTTCTTGTAAAATGCTTCTTAATCCATGCAATCGTAAAATAGATATGTTTGCCACAAGCAACAGTAATGCAAAGAACACGGTCAAACAAGCAGCTAGGATGTTCTGGAAAATACCCTATGCTGAGGCTCAAATACTGTATGGCTGGCACAGCAATCAGGAGCAGAGATGCTGCCAGAGGCATTATCTGTTACGTTAAGTCCTGTCAACCAGGGGATCCCTCCTCACAGTAAGGTAGGGAATGACATACTGAAGTCTATACTTCGTTATTCCGTAAAATGCTTTCTCTACCAACTGATGATGGCAGCACATTCAACAGCGAACTACGCCACAATAGCTCCTGAACCACAGAAGAGGCGCAAGAGCATGCGTGTTAGCAGCCCTTTCTCCTAGTGATCTTGAATGCTGTGGAGAGATCCTGCCCTGCAGCTTGTGTGGTAGGATCTTTTCCTCTCCTTTTAATCTTAAGAACTGAACAGTACAGTGCATGGCAGCATTTAGTCCTTAAGGCATGGAGGAGGTTCACATTTAAAATAATATGGAATGGAATGCCTTAAAAATTATAACCACACTAATGCGCTGAAGAAAACACTTTTTGATGGGTTTTGAAAAGTTAAAAAGGAGAATTTTGTAAGTACTTTTTAAAGATTTCTTGTCCTTAAAGTTTTCAAAGGTAATATGCACAGCCCACTTCGAGAATGTCAAAACACGCTGCACTTAGCCAAAATAATTATGGGGCTTGGGCAAAAATTATGGTTTTCATGGCAAGAAAACCACTGCATGTTTTTGTGATTTACATTTATTCCTTGACTAATTTTTCTTATTAATGTACAAAATCCATAATATATGCACATAAACTCACCTATGATCAATTCCAAATGTCTATAAAGGTCTCTTAAAAAAGTAAAAGTAGCCCTCCCTCAAATTTAACAAATCTTTTAGCAAATTCTGGAACCTTGATCTCTGTGCCTAGGATCAAAAAGTTAAAAGCATTTCCAGTTCTATGATTTTTCAGATGTTTCTATGCCTCTTCTCAGAAGTGAGGATAATTAAAAAAAATCTGAGATAACTTAAAAATAAATTCTGTCTTAACTAGTTCTTATCATTGTCTCCACATACATCTTTTAAAAAAAGTCTCGTCCAAATGAAACATCCTATATATATGATCCCTAATGTAATGGTCCAAGAGAAAGGATATTTTCATACAATGGAATCTCATTAACCTTGGAAATGTAACTAACAAATACCCCATCGGATGGAAATCTTATATTTTTATGACAAAGTTGTCACTCTTCAGTCACTTCCTCTTCAGGTTGTTTAAGCTCATTCAATAAATCTTTACCAGATGCTCCTGCTTTTGAAGCAAACATAATAGCACCCTGTTTAAAACCCAAGGTCTTCAAACTTCTGGCATAATCCGCAAATACTACATGGATTAGTTTATGTAAATGACGGTTAAGGAAAACAGAAGTGAGAGATAATGGAGAAGGCTCAGAACCAGGCTTCTCTTATACCAACCCCTGTCTAAGCAGGAAATACTGAACACTGCTGTTAATCACTTGTTCACTTCTGGAACAAGATACCAAATATCATCTAAATATAACCTCTATGCACAAATTAAGGCAAAAGGCCTAATGCAAATGATTTACAAATAGCTGCTCAGCACCATTTTTCCAGATCGTCTAATGGCAGCGAATTAAAAACAGCAAAATTTTGATGAGGATCTATGGAAATTAATTTGAACACCCAGATACAACAATACAAAATTTAATATCTTGTCTGGACATATTTGAGTTTTCTTATGGTACACAGATCCCATTTTTAGCAAACAGACTGCAAGATATTGGCAATAAAATAATTTGGGATGATCTATAGGACTCACTTGTGGCTTTGTCAGCTGGGAGCACCCAGGTCATCCCAAAATTCATGTAAATAAAAATCTTTATAATGGCTACAATTTTCAAGATTCAACACGTTAGCAGAAGTATACACTGGAAGAAACAAGTTCTCAGGTGGATTTTTTATTGTTAAGCTTTCATCTCACACTACACTTCGATTTATAACTTACATAATTCTTACAAGCTCAAAACTGATGATCCTTTTAGTAAAGGAAAAAAAAAATATTCTTACCAGCACACACTGCAGGGGAGTGTGCCAAAAGACCTGAAATTCAATGTACATTGTGGCGTACAATTTTTAAAAAGATAACTGCCTTATTAGCCTAGCTAGCTCAACCTCGCTATGTGCCCAGCAGTAACCAGCAATTTAGCCCAAGTTCCATCAGCATCAACACTCTGCCATCTGCTCCCTTCTCCATTCCCAAATTTAAAGGTGTGAATTTAGGTAGTAGCATCCATAGGTTTGCTCTTATTCTTGCTCCCTTGTTTGTTTCCCAGTGCCACTGATTTAACAGAATACAGGAAGAGCCTGGTATTATGATTTGGGTGTATATTTTCTCTCCACGCATTTTCTTATTCTGTTGTTCCTTCAAGAAGTGCAGTACACACCCTGGGGGACATAATTATTAGGAGTTTCTTTTCCTGTACAGACTAGCTGATTTTTTTATATATATAGATATACACACACACACATATACATTCACCGTATGTCTTTTGGAAAAGGATATTTGTAACTTCATTAACTTCAATTGTGCCATACTTCAGACACACCTCAACAAATAAGGCAGCTCTATCAAAATACCTCATGCTGTTGAAAAGAAAAACAAACAAACTGTTAGGACAGGAAGATTTAAAAGTTCAAACCATTTTGATCTGGCTTACCTAACTCTATAATTCAAGAGTATTCAATGAGTTGATCTTTGATGCTAAAGTTTTGAAAGGACAAGGTTCAATTTACTAGCTCTGAGTAACAGCTGTTATAAAATGTTAGCACTTGTTTAGATGCTGGCACCTTTAAAAGCTGCTGAAAATTTAAAATGCCAACATGTTCCCTTGAAATTACAGAAAAAGCATCAGTACAAGCACACAGACAAGGATGACATGCTGTTGAAGTAACTGTCAACTAAATAAAACAGAATGAATTGTTCAAAAAATGAATTAAATGTAAGTAGTTCACAGAAAAACACACATTTCCTGATTATACGTTCAGCTGACAATTTTGGACAAAGCAGTGTAGAGAATGTGCTCATTCAGTTCTACCTGTGCAGCATCTCTGCAACTCTTGTAAAACATCCTAGCGATAAGAGGACAAGGATGGCCTTGGATTTCTGGTTAACTTGGGGAGAGCAAAGGTGATCAACCCAACGTTTCAAGACATCAGCACACTCCTCTGAATTCAAACGAACCTTTGGGAGATAAAGAAGACCCAAGTCTGAATGCAACAACTGCTATATAACGAAAGAAAACATTTCCATGACAAGCCACGTACAAGTTTACTACATGATTTTATCTGATTGTAACTTCATTACAACTCAGCAGATTCTTACTCAGAGTTTCTCTCAAGTTACCACTTCCCAAATTCACTGGTCCCTAGAATGGTAATAATGAGGAAAATGAGAAACACAAAAAAGTTCTCAGATTACTTAAACCTTGACATAGGAAATCAGGCTTGCTTGCTATGCATTACATTACACGTACCCCTGACGGTATGCAGAAGTCTTCCAGGGGGTACATCAACTCATCTAGATATTTGCCTAGTTTTACAACCGGCTACATAAAGAGCACTTGTGAAGTCAGTACCAACTAAAATTTCATACAGTGACTTGTTTATACTGCTCTGTATACTGTACATTGAAATGTAAGTACAATATTTATATTCCAATTTATGTATTTTATAATTACATGGTAAAACTAAGAAAGTAAGCAATTTTTCAGTAATAGTGTGCTGTGACACCTTTGTATTTTTATGTCTGATTTTGTAAGCAAGTAGTTTTTAAGTGAGCTGAATCTTGGAGATACGCAAGATAAAGCCTGCTGCAGTTTCCACGATATGCATCTGAGGAAGTGAGCTGTAGCTCACGAAAGCTTATGCTCTAATAAATTGGTTAGTCTCTAAGGTGCCACAAGTCCTCCTTTTCTTTTTGCAAGATAAATTAGCCTCCTGAAAGGGGTACACTAGTCTGGAAAGACAGAGCCACTGCACTAACAGGATTCACTGCAATCAAAAGTGTCAAGGAATTAAATACAATGGGAGAAATGTCAACTTCTCCTGAAGATCTAAAAAACCAAAACGGGCAAATAAAAATGGGACTCATCGATTTGGAAAAATCTATATTGCCCCACTCCCTTACCTCTTACCAGTGAAATAGCTAAACAGATTGAAATTTTTATTACTTTAGGATAGACACCCATGAAAGTGAAATATATTATCTTTTTATTATTTTATTTTTTTCCAGACATTAAAATAAATCACATAAGGGATATACAATTTTACAAAAGAAAAATGTAGACAACAATCAGAACAGGTTATTAAAATGTCTTTAACAAATCTTTGGTGACAAACTTGAAAACTGGGAATTTTGACCATTGTTAGTCCCCAATCCTACAATCTGATCCATGCAGGTGGGCCTCTGTGCCCACAGGGAGACCTTCTGGGGCTCCCTATGGGAGAAGGTGTCTGCCGGCAATGATCCAGTTGCAGGGTTGGGACATTATAGCTTAATGCATTGGAAAGAACTTTTCTCATTGATATGTTTCTGAATTGATACTGAATGTTCTTCAAGTCTGAAGGACCTTGAAATCCACACTAATCTCTATAAATATACGTCTTGAGGCAGGCCTTTTATGTTCACAGTTTAATTTATACTTATTTTATTTCCAATGTTCTGCAAGCTGTTGAAGTAAAGAAAATTTCTTTTACTACTAAGTAAAAGATATAGAGATAGTTACAGGTGGCATTGTTGACTAGGTCATGGGAAAAAATGTAGACCGTAACCAATGAATATAATAACAAAGTCATCAGTGTACTTTAGTTGCAAGCTAACTGAATCATTGACAGTATATAAACAAAACCAAATGCCACTGCAGTTTAAAATAAGCCAAAAATTGATGCAGGGCTTCTTTGTACTATCTGGGTAATAATCTGGATTGAGCAATTACATACTTTTGCAAGCCATGCTGCACGGTTCCATTCTCCATAGGTTTGCAAATAACGACACGCATCAGCAGCTTTATCTATTAGACTGAGCAACTGCACTCCCTCTGGAAAATAGAAGTAGATTACCTAAAACTTGACTCTTAACTAATGGGAAAAAAAAGAAGTTGCTATTTAAATGCAACAGATCCCTCAGAAAGGGCCACTTGCTGCCTCTTGGGATACAGGAGCTCCACAAAGTCTCCAGTTCTTAACACCCACCTCTTCATGCATTGTAGAGCTTTGGAGCTCTGAAGTTATCCACGACACCATCTCCCTTTGCCTTACATGACATCTGCAGAGCTTAGAAATGCTCCACAAAGTTCTAACCTCTCCTCTGCTTCTCTTTGCCTCAAACAGACATGCTAAGGAGATCATTGGACCATGTAGACTTAATCAGTGTCACAGAATTATACCAAACAACAAGCTCGATTTCTGCAAATCATCCTTTAACTTTTTTTTTTCAAAAAGTAGCCTAGGCCCTAAAAAAAAAATATTAACAAAACAGAGTAATATGCTTAAGAAATGTCTAATCACCTATAAACATAAGTAGTTCCACCACATGACTTCAGAAATTCCAGTCACCTTACAACAAGCATCTATTACATGAGGTAGAAAAACACAAAGATACAGTTCTAAGAGCCTATTTATATATTAATGGGTTTGAAACAAACTGAAATATAGAAGGCCTTTCATTTCCAACCTGTGTGTTTTAATTTTATCCAATAAATATGCTTTTGTTTTCATTAGGAATGTGACAGCAACCTTCTTTGGGATTAGCAATAAATTGCAAACAGGTTCATTTCTGGAATATGGTTTGCAATAAAAAAATAGACCGACTTGTTCAGCCTTCTTTTGAAGTACTTAAAATTATGTCTAATGCTTTTTGTACATCTGCAAACCCTATAAAATAAGCACCCTATATGGTTTACTGTAAAAAAGAGGCTTTTTGTCTAACCGTATTAATTTCCATAATAATTATCAGTATTGATTGCTTACAAACAAAAGGAAAACACATATTTTACCTGCTAGCTTTCCATTTGCTATCATGTTGGTTGCTACCAGTTTAATGGTGCTTTGAGAAGGACCTGATGAAGTGACCGTAGTGACCAAACATGCCTTGAGTGAATCACAGTAGTAATGTGGGTTTTCTGCATTTGTCTCTAATAATAGTTGTACTGCTCTGTCAGTCTGGTGAGAAAAAATAAAATTACATCATCTTAAAACCCCCCCCACTTTTGTTTGGATGTTTAAAAAAAAACAAAAAACAAAAAAAACAACAAACAGTTATAGTAACAGAGATAAAAGGAAAAAATCTATTTTTTCAAGTTTGTATACTAACTTGACTATAGTCCCAATTCAAGATAGCACCTTATTTAGGACACCACTTAAGCACACATGCTCTGAATAGGGATAGGGTTAAAACACACGCTTAAGTGCTTTCCAGAAAGAGGGCCTACATAGGAGAAACAATAAATTGCGTATGCAGTTTTCCCTGTTTGTGTGGTCTTTCACAGAGCAACGGAGGAAAGAAAAGCAACTTAAAAAGTAGGGGTGAGATAAGACTGTATAAGCAAAGAAACTGGTCAGATACCCAAAGGGTGGCACCTGCAATAACCTAGCACATTTTTTTTGAAATTCACTGTATTTAAAGTTGATAGGTTAACAAATTATGGAGAAATATGAAAGGCATTATGTATACTTAGTAAAATCTGATTTTAGGCTGCACTGGTTGTGTTGGTATATTATCTCTTTATTCATGTCAAATCTTTTAGATTTGACAGGAGTCATTGACACCACTATGTCTTCTTGTAAACTTGCATACCAATACTAGCAGTTTTTCCCTGCAAATACTAAGCTATCTGAGCAGCTTGATTATTTTCTTTCAGAGAACTCAAAGGGTAGTGTCTGTTTGGTCATCTGACTGAAGAAAGATCCACGTGGAGTTCCAAAAGAAGGATGGGTGTTGAGGTGATTTTCGTATTTGGATGACACTTAACTCTGTTTCCATTTCATTGGACCCAGACGGTGCAGTGGAACAACTACCCAGCTGTCTAGCCAAGACTGGGTCTTGCATGTAGGCTAGCTTGAAGAAACTCAGCCTAAATAAGATAGACATAATGTTGTCTGGATAGAGGAAGTATTGAAAAGAACACACAAAACCCACAGAAACAGGTAAGGGACATTACAAACAAACAAGCCACCCACAAACCTGCCCCAGGAGAAGAAGCTGGTCAGCACATTTCCTGGTGTGGTCATAGGTTGATCTTTTAACTTCCTGTAGATGTACCCTTTCAAGCTGAAATTTCTGCAGAGAAAAATTAAAATGATTACAAATCTGAGAATAAACTAGCTAATATATGAAATATATATTTTTATATATATATATATATAAATATACTTTTCCATAATATGAATTAGAAACACCTGCAAAAATATGTGATCTTAAAATATATATATAAATTTTAAGTACATACAAATGATCTTATAAGCCTATGATACTATTTATTTATTAAACCACAAAGAAAGCCCAGCCTTTAAATAGTACTGAGTGCTTTAAGTTCAAATAACAAGTACACTGAGATAAGGGTAAAACTCCATTATTAACACACAGTCATGCACCTTTTTCTTTGAAATAAAAGTGAGGCACTTATATGTAGGAGCTTTAAATTCAAAAGGGAAGAAATGCTCGTCATTTTGTTGATTTAGTCACACACCTACTAAATATTATTTATAAACGGTTTTCAATACCTGGAAGTAGGAATTTTCACACAGTATGTCATAGCATATATCCAACGGGTTGATTAATTTTTCTTGCAGACTATCTGTAGTTTTTGTAGTTTGTGCTTTTTCCTGAGAGAAACTGTACAAATAATGGGAAGCAACACTCCAAAAATGCAGTTCTGATTCATCCCCATAGAGTCTGAGAAGTCAAAAACCAAAATGAAGCAAACCCTACCATTATACATTGTAGCTACAACATCAGACTAGTTTAAATTCCCAGCACCCCCCAATACAATCACTTGTAACCATAATACTTATTCATTGTAGATTTTTTTCCACATACTACTAGTAATTGTTCTGTATTTTAAAATAATTTCTTTATTCAGAGAATAAGGTACATTCTTTTTGGCATCACAAATATTGTGGGTTACCAATAAGACTTATATATGACATCACAAACAATGATCTCTTTTGAAATATGTTCGACAAACTAGGAAGTAGCCAGTTGGAGGAAAGACTTTTACAAGGTTAGTTAAAGCTCAGTAAATCTCTCCACAAACTAGTTTAGCGAAGGCATTCAGAACTTAATCTATCCTCAACTTAATTTTCTGGGTTGCTTTACGCTTCACCAGGAAAAAAATCTATCATAAAAGCTTAGAAGCAACTAAAAAATGCAGAACAGGTTAAAAATTATCATTTGAGCAGAGCAACAACATGACAATGGTCATGGAATTAAAAAAGAGCCCCACTTTCTCTTTTCCTTTGCTTGCATATGGGCCTAGGTTTTAGGTTGTAAACTCTTTGGGAGAGAGATTGGACTCTATATTCCAGTAAAGTACCGAATACACTTTTGGGCATTGTACAAGTAACAACTACTATTTCACTGTAGGTACGGTCGTTTCTTATACCTTTCTAAAATGCAATTCTATTCAATCATGTTAAAGGAGTCTTTTCACTGTAATATAAAACTCAGTGGAAATACAAATAATTCACTAAGATAATAACTTAGACCCCATCCTTGAAATACATACACATTCCTAACTTTATGCACATCATTAGTGTCATTCATTTTAATAATACTATATACATGCTTAAAGTTAAGCACATGTGTAAGTGCTGACAGGGTCAGGATTATTTAGAAAAACCTTTCGACTTCATCTGAATCTCTGTTACCTTGCAACCAGTAAACATCTCTGCAATAGAGTAAATTCAGGATCAAGCACAAGTTTCTTGACGTCACTGCAAAAGCAGAAAGCCATATCTGATCTGTAATATGCTGTGCTGGATTTTTAAAAAACAAGTACTATATATTACATCTAGGAATTAAAGTTTACAAACGAAAACAAGACTTATTTCTTCTTGTCGGACAAGGAAAGTAGAAGCTTATCTCATGCTGACCTGAACAAAGGCCTCTATCAAACAATATTTCATCACGGCAATAGGAATTATACCAAGTTTAAGTATGTCGAAATCTTTACAGGAGCAATTCACTGTTTATCAGTTTTAATAGTTAAAACCAGCCTGTCAAGAATGCCTTCTGACTTACATGTATTGCAATAAATGTGAACTACCAGAAGAGTATACCTGAAGCTGTAATATTGGTTTGCAGCAATTCTAAATATTATAAAATTAAATTAATAAATGTCATAATTATGTAAATATAATCTGTATGGTGTCACTGGACAACAAATACATCTATTATAAATCTATGAATTCAGGTTTTGCATAAATTTTTCTGCATACAAAAGAAAATTAGCCTTTTTTTTGGGTAGAGGGGAGGAAAGGGGAAGAGCTTCCAGTTTCTTGGCTGCAAAGGCTGCCTTAATAGTTTAAATGAATGTACTGCCATCTGTTGGCTATGCAACCAGGGAGACTGATGTAATATCGTCAGAAGTATGAACTTCACCCATGAAGAGTAACTTATCTTGAAAGGGTAGGATTTTCAAAAGGACCAATGTGATATTTTTCTGGTTAGGGTTTAAAATTCTGCATAATGTTTCGAATGATACATTTTTTTTTTAATAGGCTGCACCCATTTGGCCCAGGCAGCACTCTGAGGAGCAGACATGTTGAGAAACAGTTGCCAATAAACTGTGAATGCCATTTGAATTTAAATGCTGAGTATTCCTGGGCCTCTGGCTGGCAGCCACCGTTGTCTGTGGCATCAACAATGTGACAACCTAAATGTCTCAAATTAGGCATGAGTTTCATCCCACTTTAATGTTTAATACAGTAAATTATTCTGTCAAGCCAATATTAAACAATTTGTTTTAAGAAAGATCTCCGATTTGGTAAGAATGCTACCGTTAACTTTTCATTAGACAAAGCAGGTCATGAAGTAAGCTAAATTTCATTTATTGTAACAAGTACTTATCTTTAAGCACAATCAAATGTTTTAATACAAAAATAAAGTTATTCCAGAGTGGCTGCTAAATGAAAAACCAATCATTACAACTTTTGCTGCTGCAATCTCATTCAAAGCAGTATTTTGTTAAAACATTAATAAAATGGTGCTTACTTGGACAATGAATTCAACTGTTTTTGAAGCAGATTTTTAATATTTTCATTCTCTGGATAATCACTGCAAAGAAAACATTTGATTTAACAGGAATATATATTCTAATTTTATATTTTATAAATTATTTTATATTTTTATATATATATATATATAATTTTATATTTCCTCATAACTATATTGGCAATATTATCTGAAGTGGTGGAAAAGTGTTGGCTATGTACAACACGAAACATGGTGGAAGCCAACTTAATGTTCTCATGTCCTTAATAAAAAAACAGTTTAGACAGAAAATCTTGGACATCAGTTACTAGTTTCGAAGTACTATTCATGGCCTGTTCTTCATTCCTGCTCACCCTCATTACTCCCACATCTCTGTTATTGTCTCCTTTCTCTTCGCATTTCTTTCTTACCCACTCACCTTTACGTCTCCCCCTTTTTATGTTGCCTGCCCATTCCTAATCCTCAATCCCACTTGTCTCACAAGTTCTTTTCCTATCTCCTCTTCTTTCTCTATTGCTTACTCCTGCTTATTTTCAGCAATAATAAATCCAATCTTGACCATCCTCTTATTCTTATCTTTTATGCCCAACGTACCCACTGTTACCATGGCTTTCCCACACTGGTCCCTCACTCATCAATCTCACCCCCATTTCCACCTCTTTTTCATCTACAGTAGAACCTCAGAGTTACAAACATCAGAGAGACGAACTGACCAGTCAACCACACACCTCATTTGGAATTGGAAGTATGCAATCAGGCAGCAGACACAGGGACAAAAAGCAAATACTGTACAGTACAGTGTTAAATGTAAACTACAAAAATATAAAGGGAAAGTTAAAACATTTGACAAGGTAAAGAAACTGTTTCTGTGCTTGTTTAATTTAAATTAAGATGGTTAAAAGCAGCATTTTTCTTCTGCATAGTAAAGTTTCAAAGCTGCATTAAGTCAATGTTCAGTTGTAAACTTCTGAAAGAACAACCAAGTTTTGTTCGGAGTTATGAACAACTTCCATTCCCGAGATGTTCAGAACTCCGAGGTTCTACTGTATTCTAGAATGCCCGCTTTCATAAAAAGACCATCTCCAATCTATTCACCTCTCACTCCCTTCCATCTTGAACTCATAGAAACCTAGATTTCCCCGTACAACACTGTAGCCTTAATTTTCAAAAGTGGTTCATGAATTTGGGTGCCTTACTGTTTAGGTGCCCAACTTGAGAAACCCGAAAGGGGCCTAGTTTTCAGAGGGTGGGTGCTCAGTACTTCTGAAAACCACTCCCTTTAAGGAGTCTCTGGTTAGGCACCCAAAAATAGAGGCCCTCAAAATCACTACTCACTTTGGAAAATGTAGGCCAGCATGTTTGCAGCTGTTCTTTCTTATGGCAGTCTTTACTTCTCTCACATCCTCCAAACTGAGGGCTTGCCCACACAAAAACTTAGTTGTCAGCAAGCTTGTGTGTGAATCTACCCCACACTGGCCTGCTGTACAATGAGTGTCTGTGTTGACCCTGCTGCTGTGCACTAAAAATTCCCAACTGAGCTTTAATGTATTCTGTTTCAAGGCAGCATAGATCAAAGCATACAAGGGAATTTTTAGAGCATGGCAGCACAGTCCACCTGGACACTTAGAGCACGGCAGGCTAATGAAAGGTATAGTCAGACTCCAGCTAGCCATGAACTAAGTGTCCATATAGACAAGCCCTGAGATGGCTCCCAAAGGCTGCAGTGGAAGTGTCTATCTTCTCTTCTCTTGCTGTTTGCATCCCCTTCCTTTTTCTCACTCCATTTCCATTTTTGATCAATACCCCATTCAACTCCCTATTCCCTTCCTTTCAAAGCTGAAATCATCTGCTCCCCAATGGACTCACTGCTCTCCATCTCATCACAAACCATCATGCTTCTCTTTGAGGAGTTCAAGCTTCATGATGGCGTCCTGCCTAGCCCCTTTAGCTTCCACCTCCTTAGACTTATGTACTTTATATTTCATTTGCATTACGGCCATATTAATAATATATATCATGCAAATAAGTTTGCATATATTGACCATATCATTTTGTACATTGATTATCTTCTTAGATTGCAAACTCTTTAGGGCAAGGTGTGCATCTTCCTATGGTCTGTATGTTGCCCTGAACAATCCTCATGGGGTCTAAGCTACTGCCCTATAAATAATAAATGTTACATCCTTATAAGGTGCTCCACTCTGATAGGAATCTGCACCACTAAAGAGGAAACATGATCATTAGTGTAGGGGAAAGGGCTGGAATTACTCTCTAGTGGCCACCTCTAACTTTGAAATCACCTGCTTTTAGAATGAAAACATTTTTGTTTTTTGATGCAATATGTTGCATGAGTTTCTAATTCGGAGTACAGACAATTGCTATTGTCTTAAAAACGTAGGGGCTGTTTTCAAAGATGAAGGTAGGTTGGTGCCACTTGAAATAAACCAAACCTTTGACCTCACATCGCTCTGGTCTGATGAGAGGGAAGTATTGCCCCTCCATTCCGACTACTCGTTAAGTGCTGAAGTTCACCCATTTAACAACCTCCTCCCAAAGAATACGTAGGGGACCTGCATGTGATAACAGTTAAAAGTTTGAACAGAAAATTAAAACAAAGCCTTACATGTGTAAAATATCTAGAGTACATTTATCATTCCATGGCTGATGCAGCAAGAAGGCTTTTAAAGCTAATGAGGCCCTTGGAACAAGGAGATAAGGGCACCACACAGGCTCTGAAATAGAAGAAAGAAAGTGAGGAGGGAAATGAGTCATATTCAAGAGCTATGAGTAGCTAACCTCTAATGACATAGCATTTAACAACTATAAAATATATAGGTAGCTGCCTGTAACAGAAGATAAAATATTAGATGTTAGGCCAGATTGTAATCCCAGATGTACAGCATGGATCATTGCACATGGAAGTCTGCTGCTACACATGAGCAAAAAGATTTTCTAGGAGATACAGTTAGTCACTAGACATTTACAATCAGAACCTGGTTTCCTCGGTCTTTGGCTTTTAGTTTAGTTAAAATCTGGTTGCAGATGAACTTGCAAAGTAAAAGTGAAATTTGAGTTAAGCAGAGATGTATATGGCAGGATGCTTCTATAAAGCAGATGTGAAAGAAATTCATACAAGATATGCCAGAATGCCTCATCCTTACACATCACAATTACTATGGACTCCAGTGAAACTGTATCACAGTTATTATCACAGTATTCAGGAATATCTGTATTGAAAACAGGAAGCATCAATATGGTTTTATAGGGAGGGAATTAAACTAAACGTATATCAATACTGAATGCCTCAAAAAGTCTGGTCAGTAGGGATACTTGTGCTTAACTATTGCCATAATGAATCAGATTGGTGGTCCATCTAGTCTGGTATCTAGTCTCTGACACCAGTAAGATGCTCCAGAAGAAGGGGTTAGATTCCCTGTCCTAGAAAATTATTGAATAATCTGCTCCTATGGGAAGTTTCTTTCTAACCTCCAACTGTTAGTGGTTTGCTTAAACACAAAACTATGATGGCTTTTATTTCTTGTATTTTCTATCTATCTCATGTAACCTAAGACTGTTTTCATTATTGCTATAAATGTCTAATCCTTTTTTGAATCACACTAAATTCTTGGACTCTGTGATACCCTGTTCTTTAAGCACAACAGGTTAATGAAATAAATATGCATTGACACAGTTTAATTTTCAGGTCTCAAAAGATAATTTATGATAACTAAATTATCCTTCAATGATGCTGATCCCACTGTTACTTGTCTTTCGTCAAAACTATAGCCTTCATAGTGTCAGGAGAAAACAATCCATTTTTATTTTAGACAAAGTTAGCGAAGTATATTAAATCAGAATATCTATCAAACACAGCATCAAATGATGATACTCTTACTCTCATTAAGTAATACCTTACTCCACAAGTAGTCTCAAAGATTTTAATGGGATTGGCCCACAATTTGAAAAAACTGGATCATCTTCAAGTCACGATTTTACGTATTAACCATTTTAGCTGCACAGTTCATCCCATAGACAAAAGAATGTAAAAGCAATTTTTTGTAAGAACTTATGCTAGCTAAAAACATGTAAAAAGTCAGATAACAAGGCTATCAGAAACTGATGCATTTCTACAATTTCATGGAAACATCCACGTTGGCCAGTCACTGAACCAGTCAATGAGCAGGATTCAAACTCTGGAAATATACAGCAGTATAAAAAAAGCAATTTTTCATGTATGACAAACATGACTAAAACTCATGCTGTGTATGTGAATGACTGTTCTAATGCAATGAATTTATACATTCATTTGCTGCATATTTATGCAGATAAAACTAAAAAAGCAAAATATGAGTTATTTAGAAATATCAAAAGCTGTATATCCTATTATTATAAAACTGATCCATATTCCCAAAGTTTCTGGTGTTTGTAAGCTACCTCATTTTCTGTCTTAGACTGACAGTTTTAAATAGTAAAGACTATTTTGCACACCCTTCCAAATGAAATATACTGTGGTCTGCAGCAAAAGAGAAAATTCAAAACACATGAGCATTAGGTACTCTTGAGATCTCTCAGACCTGTTAATTCTTGTTCATCCATTCTAAAACATGTTGACTTCATAGTTGTCTCTAGAACTCTGATGCACCCATCATCTGATGCCAGGATCACTTTGTCTGAGGTACACCAATCCACATCCAGTATTCGGAAGTTGACATTTCTTCCACTTCTTAAACTGCTTACCATCTGCACCTTGAAACATTAAGACATTTTCGCTTTAGTAATGCTGTTAATCACACTGGTCAAGATTCTGTGTTGTGCCTCCCAGAGGCGTTTCACAGAACTCGCAAGAACATTCCTCAGACATCATTCCTCGGGGAAAGGATTACAGGGTCATAGCCTACTCTGCCTGTGAAATCCATGGAGTTCAAGTGTCTATGGACCTCTGGAGGGAGGAATGCAATTCCAACTACGTAAGATGAATCCCAGAATTTTTAAGAGCATTTTCCCTAATACAGATTTTTCTTGCAGGAGGAGAAGCATGGCCAATGTTAATATAAGTGTCTGGCCTTCTCATATCCTCAAGTGAGTTAAAACCAAGCTCTGAAGATAAGACAACTTTACAATTCCATAAATGTAGATGTTCATTAAACTTTGATAAAGTTTTTGGAAGGGAGATTTTTCTACTTATAAGTGAGAGTTCAAAACAACATATACAACTCAAACTCACTTGAAGAGTAGTAAAATTGTACATTTCAATAGAGTGTCAGCTTTCATAATGAAAGGCACTTCTCAAGTGAAAACAGATTGAAAAAATTAAAAACGAAAAGTCCTTTGTGAAAGGCTGGGTAACTATTATACCAATGTCAGCAACAGATTAAGTATTATTTTAATCAGATTGCTTGGGCACCTGACAGTCTCTAATTCAAAGCAGCATATTTTGCACACACGGGAATACTGATAAGAAATACATGTGCACCTCTTTTGTGTCCCAAACTTCAGCTCCATCAGTGTACATTGTTATCACTTTTTGATTTCCTTTCCCAGGGGCAAAGCGTATTTTTCTCACCCAGCTTCGGTGTGTGGGGATCCCCCTGGGGACAAAAGGACAACAGGTTCAATTTCATTCTCAGGAACAGATATGCCACAAGTTGTTAATATAAATTCTCCCTTAAGCATTTACACTTTAATCCTGTATAAATTTGTAGAACTAAACTTCCAAGGCTACCTAAATAGATTAGCAAAAGCCCCACAAAATATCAAAAATTGACAGCGCTATTAAAAAAAAAAGTGGTCATGGGAGGGGAGAACATTTAATACTATTAGTTATCAAAATTTAGAATGAAATAAGATTTCTTGGATTAAACATAACAGGCAAGCTCTCTGCTTGGTGTGAATCATCATCAATTTCATTTAAGTCAGTGGAACAATACCAGTTTACACTAGTGAGAACATTCTATATCACAGAACCAGAAATTAATGGTGAATTTGGTATAAGTGATCATGACTTGATCACATTTATAATTTCTGAACCAGTGATGTATATACTTGATGCTTTAAAATGGCCAATTTCACAAAGCTGAAACCAATTATGAGCCAGATCAGCTGGGAAGAAGAATTTAATCAGAAAAATGTGAATGATAATTGGGAATGGTCTAAGGAAACTTTACTAGATGCCCAAAAAGCCACAATCCCACACTGAGGAAGACAGTCATATTGGTTAAAAAACAAAGACCTGGTTTAGGGGTAAGTGAAGGCAGCTATAAAAAAAAAAAAATCATATAACAGATAGAAGAAAGGAGTGAGTTGATTACAATCTAGAAGTACCTATATGGGGAACAAATATTTGATAATGGGCTCTTCACTCTAGCAGAGAAAGGCACAAGAAGATCCAA
This sequence comes from Lepidochelys olivacea, assembly GCF_965140295.1. Classification (NCBI taxonomy): domain Eukaryota; kingdom Metazoa; phylum Chordata; order Testudines; family Cheloniidae; genus Lepidochelys; species Lepidochelys olivacea. The sequence continues at coordinate 108,163,853 of NC_140417.1, forward strand.
AAGCTAGATATTGAAGCGACACAAATACAGACTAGAAATAAGGAGCAAATTTTAAAAAGTGAGAGTAAATAAACAAAGGAGCAATTTACCAAGGGTCATGGTGGATTCTCCATCACTGACCATTTAAAAATCAAGATTGAATGTTTTTCTAAAAGATATGCTCTCGGAATTATTTTGGGGAAGTTTTATGGCCCGTGTTAGAGGTCAGACTAAATGATCACAAAGGTACCTTCTGGCCTGGGAGCTGTAAATCTATTAACATGGCCCAATATCTCTCTGGTTAATCACTCTCTGCTAGGACATGACTGAGAATTTTCATTTTAAAAATACAATCTTGAATAGTTATCTCAGACAACACACAATCGTCTATTGCAGAGGAAAAAAAAAGAAATAAAGTTTTACCTTTCCTTCATTTCATATGAATAAGTAAGATTTTATCCACACTCATACCTGGATACTCTTGCTTTCAAATCCCAGAAGTTTAAGTTTCCATCAACATCTCCAAGAACCAACGTATCTCCTTTCCATGCAATACAAGTAACGCTACCCATGCTTCCCTGCAAGTATTTCAGAAGAAGAATAAAACTGTAATTAATAGTAGCATACATCGGCATAAATGTATCAGTATGGATATTTCCTCTTTTTCCACAATAGATAAATCTAATGGGCCAAATTCTTCTCTGTTACAACAAAGAAATTCAGCGGAATTTAATGGAGTTGTTCTGGGTCAGAGAACAGAATCTGCCACATCATATTTTTGAAGACCTTTTGTCCTGAATGAAGTGTTTTGTATTTTCATTTTAAAGCAATGAAAGATTTGGAGTTTTAAAGCAATGAAAAGCTTTTGTGTCCCTAGCTGCATGTAAACCCCAAGACAGGACTGGACTGAACTATCAAACTAGACAGGACTGAACTATCAAACACTCACAGGACCAACAAACTATACTAGGAAATAGAAATAAGAGGATTCCAATTTGATAGATAAATTTATCTGAGCCTTCATGTTTGATGCCGGAAAGTGGCTGCACTTCAGAGAAGCAAAAAAATTGTTAAAAGGTCCCAAAAAGAGAGCTCTGACCCATTACAAATCTGAAGTGAACCTGAGCCCTTTCTGTTCAATTCACGATTTGAATGTCACTACAAAAGAAATTACCGCTGAACAAATGATTAACTTAAGAGAAACTCATACCAAGGTTAATTATTAGATGGCAACATTCAGTTTTTGAACACTGAAATATAACATGAAATTTTAATCTAAAATGACAAAAGCTGTAATTAGTCTGCACCTAGATATTAATATTTCTTGTTCTACAAATTGGTCTCAAGTTTTTTTTGGTTTTTTTTGTCAGGTCACAATGTAAAAACCATGATTGAAAAAGTGTTACGTGTAACTCAGATAATGCATTTTCCAACCAATAATTCTGTTGTGCCCCAGAAGTAGGGAAAACGATGATCTAGTGGACAGGCTACCAGACTTGAACTCAGGAGACCTCAGTTCAATTCCTAGCTCAGTAAAGGCTTCCTGTGTGATCTTGAGCAAATCACTTAATCTGCCTATGTCTCAGATGGGAATCGCAGGGGTGATATGAAGACAAAATTCATTAGTGACTGAGGTGCTCAGATTCTATGGTGACGAGGTCCATGTAAGTATCTAGATAAATAGTTAGGTTTTCCACAAATTTACTGATATAAAAACAACCCATCATATAACATGAAAAGTGACATCCTCCAAACTTATGACTAAAAAGTGTCTGCAAACATTTTTCTCCTTGTTTGACAGGTTATAATGTATTATTTACCTGTAAAACTGTCTCTGAAGATAGGAGCTTACAAAAAAAAAAATATCCAAGATCTTGGGTCACTAAATCCACTGTCTGGCAAAGACAGTGCCAATGCTTAAAGACTCCTGCCTCACCGTGGGTAGCAGCCATAAGCAAGAAACACACAGAGCTATGCGTAGTGTGTTATAGTCTCCAATGAGCCTTTTTCACTGCAACCATAACAGAGTCAGGGAACCTATATTCTAATTTGATTGTTATAACCTCTGTAAAGTGAAAGTGAGAACTAACAGTCATTTAATCTTCTAAAATAGGGGTTGTCAAGCTTTTTCATAATTTGGACTGCATCTTAAACTGTGTTATGGGACCACATTCTTTCCTCTGACAATGATATGGAAAAGTAATTTTAGAAAAATATTTGAAATAGTTATAGCTTCTTCTAATAAAATTTAGAAGCTGAAAACGAGGAGATTCAGCACCATACATCCGGTCAACTCTGCATGGACCATCAGCAAGGGTTGTATTTACCACTGTCTGTCATGAACCATAGCTTAGGGTCACTATTCAAAAATGATGAAGAGCTGGCCAAAACCAAGGCCATGCATCTGAACTTTGGACTGTCTGAAACCCAGATTTTGTGGCTTTAGCACACCTCTAGAAATAGGTCAGGGATTTGTGTGTATTTAAGTATCTTTATCCCAATATTTTGTATTTGCTTTACTCCTAAACATTTAATCTGTGGAGAGGTATTAATTAAAAGAAAAATAATTCTTAAGAGACATCTGGTCTGGAATACTTTAAAAAGTTTGTTCAGCATAATCCAGTAACATTAGACTTTCTAGTGAACTACTTTTATCTTGAGCTAAAACTCAAAGTATATGAAGAACATCTATAAAACTGTTCTGTCCTAGTCAACTTGTAATGCTCAGATATATTTTAAAATTGCTGTCTAAGTTACCAGACATAAATATCATACACTATCTGTATGATTATATGGGTAACTTTTGTTTGTATTGTTATAGCTATATATACATGCACAAAATATACATAAATTAAAAAAATATTTCAGGAGACCTCTGTCTTTAAAAATGCTTTGTTTATGTAATGGCAGGTAAAAACTCACCACCTATTTCCTAAATTCTGCAAATGTACTCTGAAAATACATAATTTTTCATTAAATCCCAAGGAAAAGAAATCACACAATAAAACAGCAATTTTTCCATTGTTTTTTTCTATCCCCTGTGCCCAAGTCTGCTCTAAATTATTTACTAAAGCCATCAAAGACTGGATCCTTAATACCTGGTCTCTCTTTGTGAAAGCTGCCACTATCTCTGAAAACAGACAACCTGTCACATGGAACAGAATGATTTTTGTAATATTTTGACTGCTGACCTAAACAAGGAGAATGGGATAATAAAATGAGTAACATTTAACAATGTTACTTAAATGTTTTGAAATGTATAGGATAAGAGGTGTCAAATGGAGAAATATTCGGGTTCCTAAGGTTGCAACATGTATTTTTAAGAAGCAGTCTGAAGACAAACAGGTTTTTTAAATAGATAGGGTGTAAGTACCTGCAGGGCAAGCTCCATTAACTGTTCAACAAGGAAGACTTCATCTTTCCTAGAGCAAACCAATTACTTTAGGAGTCACAGGAGAGTGTGATCTTGGATTTCAATCCTTTTCTGAGTCTATATTGCCAACTATACCATGAAACTTTTGCCTAGTAAGACTGACTACTAGCCACTGGGGGCTAACCTGAGAATGTCACACATGTCACTTATAGTTATGAGGGGTTGTAGAGATCATTGGTTTAGCCACTAAATCACTGCATAAAGGTTGTACATGAACTTTATTTTTTCTGTCCCATGAAGAAAAAAAATTAAGACGTGGCTATTGAACCATAGGATATTATTCTGTGCTCCTTACTAAGGCAAATTTGCATTCACTTCAGCAATAGGCCCTTAAGTAAGTAGTAATGCACATGCTATTAGCAAAAAGAACAATCCAACAGAACATCTGCAGCCTAAAATATCTTAAGAATGAAAATAAAAATAAATGGAAATTCATTGCCACTACATAGCTCCGATTCAAATATATAACTATGACCAGTAACAACATTTTGTACTTAGGCATGCCACTATAAGCTAAATTCAATCAAGTCTTGGTTCAAGTTAAAGCTCAAACGTTTTCCCTATCCTAAACCCCATCACATGCATTTAACATGCAGCACTGCACAATTGTTTAGCAGCATGTGATAGTGTTTTGGGCAAAAGGTAGGCTTCACTTTCTTGTGAAGGAATAGTTACTGGCCACTACCAGAGGAACGCTACCAGAACTGATCGACGAGTAATCTGATCTAGTGTTGCAAATCTTGTATTCCAGGGCTATGACTGATGTACCGGTCCCCACTGAAAATGAGAAAACAGACTTAGACCCCAATCCCACATACACTTACACAGGTGCTTAAATTTTTACATATGTGAATAATTCCCCTGAGCTAAATAGGGCTGTTAATACATTTAAAGTTATTCATATGTGTTTACAGAATCAAGGCTAAATATGTTCATATTAAATGCAATTAAACATTTAGTAAAACGTTAAGGATGAATGGTTAAATCACAAGTCACACAATGCACAAACTAAGGCTCCAACAGAAATATCAACCTGTTCATTTTGAACATCTTGTATGTTTACTGGCATGCATCTTATGACAAATATATAATGTACACATTTAAACAGAAAAACGGGAATACTACATGTCCAAGTTAACTTTGCTGTTGGAATATCAGAATCATAGTCAGGAAGTGTAAAAATTAACTGTGCAGCCTTTAATGTTGCATAAATATTTTTTTTTAACTTTTATTTTCCTTGTGATTTTTAAAAGTAATAGAAAGAGATCTCATGCTTAAGAGTCAACTTTTCAAAGTTGACACATCATCACCCTGGTCAGGTCTTATGGGGAAAGTGTGCAATTATATCACAAAATGGGCAGGGCTTCATTAGGCTCGGTTTAAAAAAATCCAAATGACCAAAGATGCCCAACACCCGCTCCATACATCCCACTCTATCCAAAAAAAAAAAAAGGTCTCAGAAATGCTTTATAAATACAAACTATTTAAAAAGTGTTTCCACCCTCAAACGAAGCAAAGGCGCCAGTGCTCACTGAGGACCATGGTTACACCACATTTGAAATTTAATTTCAGCTGTTTTTGTTGTCTTGTCTGAAAGAATATGCCCCCATTTCCCCACAAAGCAGTGGAACAAAGTATCTGCAAAATCAAAATTAGCTAAAAGTATTTTGCTCAAAAATTAAAGAAAAAAATCTCTCATGTGAAAAACATGCATAGAATTTTCAAAACATGTGCTGCTTTTTTGGGTTATGTTAATTGGGCAAACAATGGAAATAGTTTTGTTATCTATAGCAGTTGCTATCAGATGCCTACTATATGATCAAATTGGTTAATGCCTTGTCTCATCATACATAGGTGAAACTACTGTTTTCTTAAACCAAATATGATAGTGTATACCTGTACAGAAGTCTAAGACAGACACAAAACACATTCTATAGCTAGCATAAATGGAGTGTTTTCCTTTTTCCAAATGCTGTATTTACTATTTCCATAAGAATTCAGACACCTTCAACATCTGCATACAGCTTCCCTCGTTTACGTACTATTATGCAAAACAGGGACACAATGAACAAAAATCCTCCATTGTTCTTTCCAAGTAAATATAGTGATCACATATATAACAAATTAATGCGCTCTTGTAAATAAGAGCACTGTTTGAATATTTACATAAAATCATATAGTCCTACAAAATTGTAAGTGTCCTTTTTTTAAAGCCAGTAATTTTAGTTTATGTTTTACATCTTATATTTTTGGTTTCATGTTTCCAATTATTGATTTCTGGTAAATATTTGCCATTAAAATGCATATCCCTATTAATATTAATGTCATGCTATTTTCTGCAACAGTAAATATGAAAACAAACGACAGCACTGATGAAACAAAAATATCGAACTCACATCAGGTGGAATTCTTGCACCGTCTTTTACCGAGTTTCCCTCCACCGTGAGATGATAAACCTGCCCATCGGTATCTGTAAACACGAAGTGCTCTCTGGCAGAAATGTTCTGACTCAGCTCAGATTTACTTTCGGCCTCCTGTAATAAGCTTTAAGAGAAAGATAATAAGATAAAGGTGACCTTTCTTTTTCTTGAAATGGATATAAGAGGTTGTGACCCCAATCAACAAATACATAAAAATAGACAGTAGATTGGTAGGGAGTATTTTCCCTGAGAATTGTCTACATAAGTCCTGAAATAACAAATTGGTTTATACACTTATTACAGTTAACAAGTGGCAAATTAAAATTTGACTTCAAGAAGTAGGCCACTAAAGGATGTTGTTAAAGTCTGTTGAGATAACTTTTCTTGCTCAGCAGTGAAATCAAGGGACCATGTTCAAGTGCTAGACTCTGGCCCATTCTTTGGCTCCTTTGTGCTGTTCAAATGGCACAAAAGAGCCTGCAAAGTTGCTTTAATGGGACAGCTCAAGGTACCTCCATCATGGGAGAGCATCTGGATGGCATGTACCAAACAGCACTATTAACGAGTGACAATCTGTAGAGTAAGAGAACTTATCTGAAGAATAACTGATGTATTACCATATCATACGAGACAGTGATGGGCAATACCTGATCACAGAAGATTCTACACTGCTAAGTTCTGTATCAGACACAACCGTCTGTCGGGCCATGGCTTCACGAGCTGCAAGCTGTTTCTTTTTCAAGCTCTTCAAGTTATGAGTAGGTGACCATTCCTGTGAGAATTTTTAATTAGGAAAATGGAAAATATGTCCCTTTTACTTCCTAGTTTTATTGATTAATAATTATGATGCCAATTACAGATTTATTTTTATGAAAAAAAACCCCCAAACCTATGTTTTAGAAGGGCATCTTTTCAAAATAGGGTTCCCTCCTTAATAGCCTAGTTTGTGAGAGAAGAGTAGGGGTGGGGAGATAGGTCAGACTGTGTTTGTAGACTAGAGAAATACAAAAAACAATCATATTATTTCAAGATATACAAATTTAATAACCATTTACATTTCAAATGAGAAGCAACAGATTGGATTCCTTACCAAAGCAGTCACGGTAGGGAAGTTTTTTGACATTTCTCTAAGAAGAGTACACGTCCTGACATCCCAGAGTTCCAGAGGCTTGTCTTTAAACACTACAGCTAAGTACTGCCTGAAATAAATGAGACCTTTATTACATTCCAGTTTATTTTTTAAGTATTTTATTTTCTACCTTTTCTTACTGGCATCATGTTGCTGATGTGTGCATCTGTGTGGGGTTATTATTATTATTTTTTTAATTTTATTTTTTAAGTAGAGGGCGAAAACACACTGAACAAATTTAGACTTGCCCCGATCTCGCAACAAGTTCTGTGGAACTAGACTGCTGCACCCATTCAGAACCCCTCTGACTTTTCTCATGGGAACAAATGTCTAGATTTCATTACAGAATTAGAAACTAAATGATCCAAAACTTCTGGTCACTATCATAGTTTAGTAGTGCATGGTATGTGTGAATTACTTTTGAAAACTGTTGCAAAAACTGATATATAAACTCATATTACCATTTCCTGATATATATACATCCATAAACCACAATTAATTTTAAAACATTGTTATCATAAGGTTCCTGACATATATGGAGACTAATGAGAAGAAGAAAATTTGAATTAAAATGTGAATTTGTTAAACTTGATGCTGTTGCAACAATCTCTTACCCAGCCAATCCAGGATCTATACTACACAGTAAATATTGTTTTTTTTTAGATTTAAATGAAAGAATTTTTCATTTCTAAATCCGTCTGCTAAAGCAAAGAAGAGCTGGTAGTAGTATATACTGATTTGACAAAAACTCATTTACCCGAGATAAATGTTTAGCAGACTCTCATTGTACAAATATTAATACAAGAAAACACAACTGTGTTTACAGATTAGCTACCTAAATGGGCTTTTAAAAATACTTATTCTGCTATTCTGATTTTGTTCTAGCATAATAAAATGAGGATAATCTGATCTCAAGACTACCTAGCTATAGAATTTATGCTCTCCCCCTACTGAAGATAATATTCTTCTGAGAACAAGGCTAGATTGTAAGGTCTTCATATTTGAATGCTTATTATATAATGAAAGCTGTCTGCTATATTAAACAAAAAATCTATAATAAAACATTTTATAGAATTATATTGAATCCAATATTGTTTAAATTATATTTACAAAGAAAAAAAAAATCAGAAGACTTCACACCATAGTCCTGCAGTACATGGACATGGAATCTTCTAACTACTAATTCATTTGCCACTTTTGCCTTCCAAAACGTTATTCTTAAGGAATTTCCTGCCTTCATCCTGTGGAGAATTACAAGTCTCTAGTCCAGGATCTTTGCCTTCCCATAAGGACATGTGCAGGTGCAGAGAAACCCTTCTAGAGTTAACTCCCTGTTTTCTGGGCAGTTTTCTGTCACACCACAGTTTGCAATTGACTTTTGCAAAGTAACTTTTTATGACTTGGATACACGCTGTTTCCTTGTTTTTTCACATTGTACATTTTAAAAGTAAAATTCACACTTTAATATTCTGTAAGCTATCAACTCTACCTTCTCCCTCAAACCGAAGGTATTATAGCCTCTTTCCTAACCCATCTTAATCTCTTGCCAGTCTAACTGTTTCTTTTTGGTCTCACCTAATAATCGTCTACATCTTCAGACTGAACCTGCTAATTTGTAATTGTGGTGGCAATTTCAGGGCCTAACTGTGTTAAATGCTGTGCAAAACACATGAAGATCGATGTGCAACCCTGAACTTCTGATTTTATTTAAGGTTTAGATTCTAAAAAGACCTTGAAACTCATGGAGAAACCCAAACTATGAAAAAATATTTCATAACAACCATTCTCTAGTGGCCCTGGACATCAAAATACAACTATTAGATGAAAATCCTCCTTAATTATTCTAGCCACCCAATGGCATTTTGAAGTTTGTGAAAACATCCATTACACAAACATTCACATTTTAATAAAAGCCTACAGTAACAAACATATGTTAAAAATAGATTATTTCCTTTGATTAATTTGCATATTCTTTTCCACCTTTTCCTTGTGCAGAGTCTTTCCTCATCCCAGTTTACTTCTGTCTGTTACAAGCATCTCCTGAAAATTCAATACTAGATAACACGAGCTTTACAAGGCTGATCTACTTACTTCAAATGAGACACCTTTATCATTTCAATGGCTGGTTCATCATTGCCTCTTTCCCCACGAAATGCAATGCTCCTGCCTAGAATACAGAAGTTATATGGGGAAAAAAAGAGAGGGGAATAAAAAATAGTAACCCCAAAGAAGTAAAACCCCTGTAATTGACCTGTCACATCCCCTGCTTCTCTATTCACATTGTTATTCATCTTTTATTTGCCTTCAAGACACTAAAACATAATATACTCTCTATTGCCTGAGAAAATACCCCACAACAATCTCACTTCCAGAGTGGAACAACTGGAATTAATGCATGATTGGCATTATGCAAATACTGACATCTCAGCGAGTTAGTTGAGTTGTGGCTCATAGACAATATTTCATATCTATTTAATGACTGCTCCACGAGGAAACCTTGAATGGATTTCAATTTTCATACCAAAAACATATTCTCCCCTTGTATTTTTTAACTCCTTTTGAATATAAGAAATGTATAAGTATTTCTCAAATGAAGTATTAACTTATTTACACTCAGTGAATCACTGCATTCCTGATGGCTTGTATGTGTAACTTTCAAAACGAAGTGATCACTGCTGAATACCAATAATGAAACTTGCTGTCCTTTCTCAGCAAAACTTTATATTACCTATACAACTGTCTAGTGTCATAGACTTAAAGGTGTTTTAAACAAAAGTGGCCCAGCCAACTCACAGTGCCCTACCCATAGGGTCAGATGAGGAGACATGGGATATTGGCGGAGGAGGGGGCGCATCAGATGGACAGAGTGGGGCACACAGGGCTGCTGGGGAATCACACAGACCGAGGTTCAGAAGGGCTAGTGTGGGGGACAGATTGGAGCAGAGGCACAGGAGCTTGTGAGGTGACAACATTGAGCCAGGGGCTAAATGGGAGTGGGGGTGCAGGGTCACATGGAGACAGGAGGGAGTGAGGGTGCAGGGACACACAGGGGCAGATGTACCCGACTGAATGAGAGAGGCTGGGGTCAGCCAGGGTCTGCATGGGGGAGGCTCCCCAACTCCCTAACTATCCCTCACCCTGAAAAAAACACCTGTTCCATACTTCTCCTACTCCCACACCCAACAACCCTCCAGGTTCACTCTGAGGCTCCTGTCCAGCAATTACTTCCCTCTCTGTTGGCTCCTCTCTCATCCCTGACTCCGCCAAGCCTTTGCATTGAGAGGTGCAGAAAATATGTTTCTGTATTGTAGTTTAAATGAATTATTACTCAAACTTCCATATTAAATATGCTTAGTAAGGAATCTGTCAAAAAAAACCCAAACATTTCCTGAACCTTTTTTGTTGTCTGTATTGTTACAGACATACTTGCTGACAAGTATTTTGAAATAAATTTCCAAAATAATTGAAACCGGCATGGTTATATTCTGTTATTTTGACAAATAAAATATGCAGAATTTTGTGTGCAGAATTTTTTGGTGCACAATTCCCCCAGAAGTACTTTTCCTATGGTTGCAGACTTCCTCCTTAGTTAAAATAGCCAAGCATGTATGGGGTATATGAAGTCAGCAGTGAATCATAAGCAGTAGAGCAAAAAGTCTGCCTGTGTGGAATATTAAAGTTTGTTTTCTTCATAACTGAAAAAATACCTTCAGGTTCTCTAAACATTCATTATTAATATACTAAAGATATAACGGCAACTTTAGCAAAAGGCACAACTGGGCTACATTTTTTCAACCCTCCATGCAGACTCTTTTTCTAGTGCTTACAGGTCTACTGATAAAATAGTAAATTGGGAAGTCCATGACTGCTACTCTAGGAAGCTACTAAAGGGACAAAAGGGGAAGGTTAGTCATTGTCAGCATCTGATAAAATCACAGCTAATTCAGTTTACTTGAGAACATAGCTGCTTATGGAAAGCTTGAGTCTTTTTATTACTTTTTTTTTTTTTTTTTGAAGTTGATGTTACTATTTAGGAATTTCTGTAGAATAAAAAGTTTAGTGGAAACCAAATTTCTTTTAGCTATAATGTCACAAATATATTTTCCACTTCTTTTCTCCTTACTGCTCATTTGGTTTTATAAAAGATTAAAAAAAATGCAATAGCAAAGTTAGATAAACAGCTATTTTGTGCAATGCCTTAGAAGTGCTTATAAAATTAGAAAAGTACTTTTATATCATTTTAAAAGTTGTTGCATGCTACATAAAGTAATTCAGAATTATTGGTGTGTTACAAAACTCAGGGTCTTCAATCAGAAATTAAATGGTTCTAGGTTTATACATTTTAAAACAATTTAAAATTAGTGAAAGTGCTTCCCATTCCTAGAAACTCTCTAATCTTCCAAATTAAATTTCTCTGTATTGTGCAACCGTTAAACTCAAAGATCACAGATGCATTTTTCACCCACCTGAGCCCTCGGTGTTTGATAGTTTGACAACTAGGCCAAAGAGCTTTCAACAGACAATTTACTAACAAGCTGATTAGAAAGAACTTGCAATGCATTGTTTTAAACTGTCTCAACTCTCCACAACTTAGTGTTAAAATATCTATTACATATATACAGCAAGTTTATTTTCAAAAAGTATTTTTAAATAATAACCTTATATAAAAACCAAGAATGAACATTAATTTCAGTAGAATATCAGCTTATAATGTAGCATCATACATGTGTCACAAACTAGATTTTTACTTTAAAGTAAAACTATACCATAAACCATCACATTTTGGGGTATCATTTGTTTCCCCAGTAACTTTGATATCAAACATGCTTATTTTGTAAGTAGGGAGTTAATGGCAGAGGGATCTTCAATGGACTGTAGGGGACGTTCACAGTGCCCAGGGGAGGGGCGAATACAAAAGCCCATGCATGGTGGAGTGGCTGCCCTCTCCACTCCCAGCTCCACTGTCTTCTCACTGGCTGACAAACCAACTAGCCAGTTGGCTCTTGTGGGCCACCACCTCATTTTAAGCCTCTTGTGCCTGCCAGCAACCATGTTCATTGCTGGCCTGAATGGATAAGGTAAAAGGGACCAACTTTCAGAGTTAAAGGAGATCCAGGATTTTTCTGGTTGTCCTTTTGCCTGTGGGGAAAAAGGAGAGACCTGAAGTCTTTGCAGACTGAGGCCCTCTCTTGGTAACCTCTACTGCCCCACAAGTGGCAGGAGGTAGAGATTCAGAAGTGAGCTCAGTCCTAAGGGTGAGCCTAAGTGGGTCTACTCTGAGTTACTGGTTATATGTAGGGCTGTTAATTAATCGCAGTTAACTCACGCGATTAACTACAAAAAATTAACTGTGATTAAAAAAATTAATCATGATTATTAGCACTGTTAAACAATAGAATACCAATTGAAATGTATTAAATATTTTGGATGTTTTTCTACATTTTCAAATATATTGATTTCTATTACAATACAGAATACGAAGTGTACAGTGCTCACTTTATATTATTATTTTTATTACAAATATTTGCACAGTAAAAATGATAAATAAAAGAAATAATATTTTTCAATTCACCTCACACAAGTACGGTAGTGCAATCTCTTTATCGTGAAAGTGTAACTTACAAATGTAGATTTTTTTGGGTACATAACTTCACTCAAAAACAAAACAACGTAAAACTTTAGAGCCTACAAGTCAACTCAGTCCTACTTCTTGTTCAGCCAATTGCTAAGACAAACAAGTTTGTTTACATTTACAAACCTGGCTGCTTCTTAATTACAATTTCACCTGAAAGCAAGAACAGGTGTTCTCACAACACTTTTGTAGCCGGTGTTTCAAGGTATTTACAAGCCAGATGTGCTAAACATTCATATGTCCCTTCACGCTTCGGCCACCATTTCAGAGGACATGCTTCCATGCTAATGAAGCTCATTAAAAAAATAATGCATTAATTAAATTTGTGACCGAACTCCTTAGGGGGAGAATTGTATGTCTCCTGTTCTGTTTTACACACATTCTGCCATACATTTCATGTTATAGCAGTCTCGGATGATGACCCAGCACATGTTTGTGGTAAGAACACTTTCACAGCAGATTTGACAAAACGCAAAGAAGGTACCAGTGTGAGATTTCTAAGGAAAGCTATAGCACTCTACCTAAGATTTAAGAATCTGAAGTGCCTTCCAAAATCTGAGAGGGATGAGGGGTGGAAAATGCTTTCAGATTCTTAAAAGAGCAACACTCCAATGCAGAAACTACAGAACCCGAACCACCGAAAAAGAAAATCAACCTTCTGCTGGTGGCATCCGACTCCAATGATGAAAATGAACATGTGTCAGTCCGCTCTGCTTTGGATTGTTATCGAGCGGAACCCATCATCAGCATGGACGGATATCTTCTGGAATGGTGGATGAGGCATGAAGGGACATATGAATCTCTAGTGCATCTGGCACGTAAATATCTTGCGACGCCAGCTACAACAGTGCCATGTGAATGCTTTTTCTCACTTTCAGGTGACATTGTAAACAAGACGTGGACAGCATTATCTCCTGCAAATTGTAACCAAACTTGTTTGTCTGAGCGATTGGCTGAAGTAGGACTGAGTGGACTTGTACGTTCTAAAGTTTTGCATTGTTTTATTTTTGAATGCAGTTATTTTTCTCCATAATTCTACATTTGCAAGTTCAGCTTTCATTATGAAGACATTGTACTACAGTACTTGTATTAGGTGAATTGAAATATACTATTTCTTTTGTTTTTTAAAGTGCAAATATTTGTAATCAAAAACAAATATAAAGTGAGCACTGTACACTTTGTATTCTGTGTTGTAATTGAAATAAATATATATGAAAATATAGAAAACATCCAAAAATATTTAAATAAATTGTATTCTATTATTGTTTAACAATGCGATTAACCACGATTAATTTTTTTAATTGTGAAAAAAATTTTAATTGCTTGACAGCCCTAGTTATATGGTATGGGAATCATTAAGAAAGGGATTAATAATAAGACAGAAAATATCACGTTGCCTCTACATAAATCCATGGTATGCCCACATCTTGAATACTGAATGCAGATGTGGTCGCCCCATCTCAAAAAAGACATATTGGAATTGGAAAAGGTTCAGAAAAGGGCAACAAAAATTATTAGGGGTATGGAACGGCTAACATCTGAAGAGAGATTAATAAGACAGGGACTTTTCAGCTTGAAAAAGAGATGACAAAGGGAGGATACAATAGATGCCCATAAAATCATGACTGGTGGGGAGAAAGTAAATAAGGAAGTGTTATTTACTCCTCTCATAACACAAGAACTAGGGGCCACCAAATGAAATTAATTGGCAGCAGAAAAGTATTTTTTTTCACACAGCGCACAGTCAACCTGTGGAACTCCTTGCCAGAGGATGTTGTGAATGCCAAGACTATATAACAGGGTTCAAAAAAGAACTAGATAAATTCATGAAGGATAGGTCCATCAATGGCTATTAGCCATGATGAGCAAGATGGTGTCCCTAGCCTCTGTTTGCCAGAAGCTGAGAATGGGTGACAGAGGGCAGATCACTTGATGATTGCCTGTTTTGTTCATTCTTTCTGGGGCACCTGGCATTGGTCACTGTTGGAAGACAGGATACTGAGCTAGATGGACTTTTGGTCTGACCCAGTACGGCAGTTCTTATGTATGGTAGGAGCCCTGTAACCCTCCACCAGACTCAGTTAAATGTCTGATATGTGACAGCAGGGGTTGGGGATACATAACACCTCTTCCCACTGTTAAAATAACAAAGTTGTGGCTTGCTGTTTAAAATCTATTCTGCGTGTCTGTCGTTCATGTGCCTGTGTGTCCTGATCAAAGAACCTTTTCTTGTTTATAAACCAATAGCTCTATAAACTCAGATTGGGATCTGAAAGTTGAGTTCTGCTCTTTCAAATAAGGTCACAGGCTCTTTAGGCCAAATTCTGCTCTCAGTGACCTGGCGTGTAGTACAATAATTATGCATTCACTGATGTGTATCATTAAAGGGTTCGGCACCATTTCAGCTGCACATGGCATAAATGCAAGTTTAGATCAAGACAAACCACTTTCAGCACCATTTCAGAAATCCATGGATAAAATACATCTGGAGACAGTCTTATCCACGGCTACATAACAACTGGTGCTCAACATGTTTTGTCTTGGCTGACGCAGTGCTGACTCTGTTGCTGATAAGTGGTAATTCTTCTAGGTTGGACCAAACCAGAGATATTTGAGCAAACCTCCTACCTTCAGTAAGTTTGCACAGATCTGACAGGCACTTACCCCTGTGGTTGGACAAGGAAGAACAGAATCAGCTCATTTCCTTTTAGTTATGTTATCTCTGCCATGACAACAGGATAAAGCATAATTTATTTGTCACTGAAGTCAGATACAAATCTGGGTATGCCCCAACAAGCAATTCTGTCACAGCCACTTTCCCAAGCATAATCTATACAGATGTCTCACGAGAGACTAACCTGTTGGAAGATCAACCAGCTGCAGTTCATTCCTTACCAATCCCAAATTGTTGGGCGTTGATGTGGCAAAGGAAAGAAAACCAGTCAAACTTGTCCACTCAATGCCCCTGTCACCAGAATAGAGTACATGGAGCAAATTAGCAGAAATTTTTGAGAGCCTAGAAAATGTTCTAGATTAGTGCAGAATTACTCTATAGCTTATTCTACACTTTGAAACAAATACATAGCTAATTTTCTATATTTTACAGAAACTTTTTTATTTAAACAAAATGTGAAAAGCAGGATACATGTGCATTTACATGTATGATAAAAATAAAAAAAATGCAGTTATCAAGTGATATTAATGCAAGATCTTTATTTTCAAACAGCGTTAGACACAATTTTCTTGACACAGTCTCTTGTTGGGTCAAGAAGACGTTTTGATCGAGGAACAGTAGGAAAGTTTTGCCCAAAATCTCAAGCTATGGCTGTAACTACAAGGAGCAGAACATGTTCACCACAGTGTAGAAGTGGGCCATAAATGTAGGCCATATGAAACCCAGACGTTTGATATGAGAACATCCTGTTCTATCTGGCACACAAAGTTGTGTGGGTAAACAGATCAGTCCAGGACAGCCAGGATGGATTTGCATGCTTCTAAGCAGCCAGGAATTAGTAGAGGTGGTAACATTCCCTTCCTATCAACATCAAGGACACAGGAAGAGAGAGGAGAGAGTGAATAACCAAACAGATTTGAAAAATGCCCCATACAACAAGTATGATGACCTGACAAACTCCAGTCTCATGTAAACATGTAACATTTTGTGTTTGCATATAAGCAGTTAGTATATTATAGGGAATATTCTGAAATGGTTGGGAGGTGGATTAGGAGGCCCAACAAATCTTTGTTGTTGCCAAATTCTATTCTATGATTTAATTTAATTGTATTATTTCTTCAAAAGTTGTTGTACATTATAGAAACACCACAGAGTAATTATAATTCATTATTATTCCCAGTGGCCATTTTCAGTCATCTTTAAAAGAACAGAAGCATGTTCTAGATTTTTAGTCATCAGCTCAGACTTATCAAATAAGTATTAGTTTTACTGCTGTTCCCTTTTATGCCATTTGGCCATCTGTCCATGTTAATAATGATCTAGTGAATCCCATGACACCCAGATTAACTAAGAATTTCCCTCCCTTTATAAATGCTTGCACTGCCGAAGCAATATAATTATTTGTTATTGTCATATGCATATATTAACCAATCTTGAAGAAACTAATAATTCATTGCACTAATTAAGACAACTGTTCTAGTTTTAATACAGCAAATCAGTAATGACGTCTCATTTGCTGGAATATTTCCTTTCTACAAAACTTTGTCATAAAACTACTATCCATTTATCTGATGCAAGTAAGAGTTACACTAAGCTGGTTTTGTAGACTACATCTATTTGTTAAAATGTAAGGTTCATGGATTTTGTATAAATAGCACTTTTTAGAAGCTATTTTACCATTAAAGTCTATAGCTCTGATCAATGCGCACTTTCAAGGGAAATGAAGATTTTGATCACTGGAGTTATAAGTTCTTACAGTTTTTAAATCCTTAGGTGGATAACAAGCTGAATCTAGCCAGGGAAGGAATACTGTCACTTTACAGTAGACTTATTATCACAAAGAAAAAAAGCCAAAATTAATGTGATTTTCAACCCCAAATTTTTATTTTTTCCACACACTTTGATTTTTTGATTTTTTATTTTTTCCACACACTTTTGATTTTTCCACACACTTTGCTGACAAAATCAGTTTGTGCATTTAAGGTGCCAACATGTAAGAATCTCAGTAATGGTAACAAAATATTTCCTTCGAGGAAGGTTAATAAAGAGAAGCTGAAAAGGTGCTGAATTTAATATGCCCCAACAACACTTTCAGCAGAACTGTATCCATTGCCTTGTATATAGGCAAGGCGTCTTCCTGCTTTTTTTTCATAGGTATTTGACCATTATGAGAGAGAATGGACCCAATGTGTGGAATTTTTTTTATTAACGGGTATCTAAAATTAAGTTATTATCAATTTCGCATCAGAACATAATTAAAGCATTTAATCAATTTAATCTTTATATCATTTAAAAATAAATTCTTCACTAAAATTCAACATTTATGAGTTCCGAATTAGTATTTTTACCTAGAGTAATAGAATGCTAATGCATTAACTCAAAATTGATTTATAGTATATCATATATTACATATAAATGAATCATTGGAAAGGATAGCTCTTGCTTTTCTAAACTGAAATATGGCGAAGTGAAAGCTTCACATTGATACTTGAATCCAACACATATTATGCCAATTCTGGTCATTCGGAGCATAACTGTCCAACACAAAACTAGCAGTTTGACATTGTCCAACAGCAGCTCAGCAAAATATTTCTAGAAATCCGTGGACAAGCTATTGGAAATTAATTTTCATAATTGTGACAGAATTCTCTCTTCTGAAATGTGTCAAACACCTGAAGAGAATACTAGTTAGGCTTCAATGCCATCAGGAACCAGCAAAGAACACAGTATGTTTCTACGTAGTACATTTTCATGCGATGTAAGCTGGGAGTAGAGAGAGGAGTAAAATACCATTCTCAAAGAGCCACTGTATCTCAAATGACAAGCAGACTATCACTATACAAATTGTTTGCCCACACCAGTATAAGTTGCCCTCCATTTTATTCTCTAATCCAACATTAAAAACCCAATATACAATAGTGCCATGTTTGAGGAAGCAGTATCATCTTTTTGCTTCGTCTGACTGTGGAAGGTTTAGTAATATGAATAATAAATAACTGTTCAACACAGATAAGTTTAATTACATGCCTTGAATAAAATACATTCAGAGATTTTAGCTAGCAGTCTTTCCACAAAAACATACATATTTGCAAAATTAAAACCCAAAGGGTATT
This sequence comes from Lepidochelys olivacea, assembly GCF_965140295.1. NCBI lineage: Eukaryota > Metazoa > Chordata > Testudines > Cheloniidae > Lepidochelys > Lepidochelys olivacea. The sequence goes on from NC_140417.1 coordinate 108,182,233, forward strand.
TACATGCATATCTTCTACAAGAACACTTCCATTCTCCAGAAAATTTAACCATTATTATTTGTATTGCAGTAGCACCTAGAGACCAGAGTTGGCATCAGGCCCCCATCACGTTAGCACAGTACAGATGTAAAAGAAAGACCGTTCCCATGCCAAAGTGCTCCAAACTTTAATTCAGCTATTTTCTAGAGGGCACTGTAAGCTAGGTTGGCGCTTCGCTGCATGCTAATATGCTATCTATTATAAGTGGAGTGCATGGGATGTCTTTCTCTAAATTGTACATTTTCAGTTAAAAAAAAATCAGAAACCTTTACCTATTTTAGAGATTAAGTAAGAGTTCATACTAAAGGAAAATTTCCTGTATTCCAGGCATTTTAATTCACTGCAAAGATTAATGTGCAATATCTTACATTGCTTAATCATTCCCTTGAAGTTGTTAGAATTGGATACGAAATATCTCCTACATTATTAAAAATTAAATCAAGAGATCGAAGCTAGTCTCTTAGAGCTCTGCCTACACAATAAATGATGCCTATCACCATTAAGTAACATTTATGATAGTTTTAGTTTAGTTCAAAAACATACCGAGCAATAAGCAGTTAACAGAAAAATGTTACATTATCAAACTTCTAAAATATATAAGTATAAGAAGTTTGAGGAGTTAAAAGCCCTTGCCAGTGATCTTTTAAGTCTCCATAAAATTAAAACAATTTAAATCAAAATAAAATACACATTGATGTAATATATAAAAAATAATTCTAAAAAAAAAAAAAAGTTTAATTCCCCTGCCATCCATTGCCATATCTTTAGTAGTCCAATGTGGATTCATGGTTTCCTTATCTTTTACATTAAATTTTCCCAATTAGGAATCTCTCATTATGTTGTTTACTTTATAAATATGATGAACTATATTTTCAGAAGATGCAATATTAATCATACCCATGTCTGAATCTTTTATAACTATAACATAAGCACTTCCAATTTTCTAATGCTTCTACTAACCCTTTTAAGAATATTTTTGTAGGTCCACATTTTATTGATGCATCATTAAAACAAATACAACTAAAGTTTAAGTGGGAATATAAAATTTCATATTAGATGGATAAATTGATTTTTTCTATTTATGATACAAAAGCACTAAGGATTAAAAAAAGCCCAGCACTAGTATCCATTCATTATTAATGGAAGAAAAGATGAAAATAACTTTTCTGAAAGTTATGCTTTCAACATGCATACGAAACTGTATAATAGAGTAGTTTAGCTTTAATGAGAAGCCTTTTAAAATGTTTTTAAAAACCATATATGTAATATGTTAGCAATGGTTTTTAATTTTAAATGCTATAATCATGTTAATGAAAACTAAAAAAGCAGGATTTAGTAACCTCTTGGGTTTCATAACAGAATACAAAATGATAATAATTTCAAAACCAGTTGTTAGTAGGAAAAGAAGAAAAATCAAATGAAGATTAAAACAGATATCAAGTCCCTATAATGTCTATTAATCACACCACAAGTTCATTGGTGGAAGAGCCAAAACAGGGTTATTGAATAGCAGTTAGTATTCATTCTGTTATTCATATATTTCTTATGTGTTTGTACAATGCAGGGGCCAATCCTAATCAGGGCCTCTGGGCACTACTGAAATCTAAATCAGTGGTTTTCAACTTGGGGTCTGCAGACTAAGCTTTCCCAAGGGGTCTGCACATCCATTTTAAAATTTTTCAGGGGTCCTCAAATGTGATCTAAATAATCAATAGTAATAATAAATATTTTATTCCCTCCACTAGTATGGATCCTGAATTTGGTATTCAGACACATCCTCCTGATTATGGTCTCAAATTGCAGTGGGGGAGGTCTTGGTTGGATATTAGGAAAAACTATTTCAGCAGGAGGGTCCTTAACCACTGGAATGGGATACCTAGGGAAGTGGTGGAATCTCCATCCTTAGCGGTTTTTAAGGCCTGGCTTGACAAAGCCCTGGCTGGAATGATTTAGTTGGGGTTGGGTCCCACTTTGAGCAGGGGGTTGGAATAGATGACCTCCTGAGGCCTCTTCCAACTCTAATCTTCTATGATGATTCTATGATTACTCTTCATGTGCCATATATTTATATGGCATTATATATCTATAAATAAATGATGTCAGCTCTTTATGCTCCTTATTAAAAATATCTAAATATTACATGCATTGTGTCTTACAATTTTTTAAGATCAACTGCTTTTAATTCAGTTTGTACTAAAATTCTATCATCAGCAGTTTCAGCTTAATATGAATGAAAAAACAAACAAAATGAACTTTAATAAATGGAGTGGAATTAGTTCCAATGAGAAAAGGAACATGAATAGTAAAAGCCATATAAATCAGAGATTGTAATAAAGTTTATCATGTTAGAAAGAATTCTCTGTCCTACAATGTTCTAGAGAAAATGCAAACAGCCAATGTTCATCCTAGATCAAAAAGCACATTAGTTACTAATTCAAATATTTATAGTTCAATGCAGTGTCCAATCTAATTTTCACAAAGAGGTATTGGTTTTGCAGAGCAAAAAATTCAACGGGGTAATTTTCTTGTGTGTCAAAATGACTGCATTGCTTATGGAATACTAAATACTATAATTCTTATCCCCCCCAAAGGATTAGCAAGAATTAAAAACAAACTCACTTGACTTCGCAGGAATGGATACTTAACTCCTTGTGTAAAAGTCCAGTGGTAAGATTATACACTAAAACTGAGCCATTGCTTGTACCTATAAAAAGTCATTTGTATTTTAGAAAAAAATATATATGCAGAGCAGCTTTTGCAGTAATTTTTAAAAATGAAAACACAAGAGTCACAGCTACTTCAAATGATTTAATCTATAAATAATTCACATTTCCAGCAAGAAGTGGGCACTTTGATTTTTAAGGGGCTAAAGTTTAAATCCTACTTCAAAAATTGTAAGGTTCCAGTTTATGCCAGGAAACATTAGGTCTTCCAACTTTTAGAATTTGCTGAAGATTTGGGAACAAAGATGGAGGGGTTTTTTTATTACATAAAAGCATGTTCACTAGATACGAAAGTACCAGATACTTTTACTACAAAGGAGAGTTGCTGAATCATATGCAAAGATAAATTGGTTTCCTCAATAATCCAGAAGGAGCAACATGGCAAATTTTCATTAATCAATATTTACAATTCTGCTTTCTCTTCTTTGAAAAAAACCATTTCTGTTTTAAGCTACAAACCAATAAATGTATTAAGAGCTTCTAGCTTAAACCAAAAAGAAAAGGAGTACTTGTGGCACCTTAGAGACTAACCAATTTATTTGAGCATAAGCTTTCGTGAAGTGAGCTGTAGCTCACGAAAGCTTATGCTCAAATAAATTGGTTAGTCTCTAAGGTGCCACAAGTACTCCTTTTCTTTTTGCGAATACAGACTAACACGGCTGTTACTCTGAAACCTAGCTTAAACCAATTAGATCAAAAAACTTCATGGATAATGAAGTTTATAATTTTCTACTTCGTGTAGTTGACAGACTCTCTGGGTTTTTTTCTTAATAGTAAACCCAGTAGAAATATTGCCTTTTTCCCCTCTAACAGGGTTGCTATGGGTATAGATACGGAAAAGACAGTCTAAAGCCGTGGTTCTCAACATGTACCCCAGGGAATATGCAGAGGTCTTCCAGTGGGTATGTCTTCTTATTTAGATCAGAATTTCTCAACCTGGAAGCCGCAGGCCCCATCAGTCTCACAAGATGGGTTTAGGGAAATGGTGGGCAACCTGCGGGCCGCACGCAGCCTGTCAGGGTAATCTGCTGGCGGGCCATGAGACAGTTTGTTTGCATTGACGGGGCCGCATGTGGATTACCCGCTGATTAGGGTTTAGGGGGATTGCAAGTGCAGGGTAATTGTCTAAGACCCCACGCCACAGGGGTTCCCACGAAGCTAAGTTACTTGCTTCAGACCCGTTGCTTGGGCTCAGGCTTCAGAGAAGGCTCAAAAGTGAAAAACAGGCTCAAGTATCACACTGAAATATAAGTACAATATTTATATTCCAATTGATTTATAATCATATGGTAAAAATGAGAAAGTAAGCAATTTTTCAACAACAGTGACACTTTTTTTATTTTTTGATGTCTGATTTTGTAAGCAAGTAGTTTTTAACTGAGGTGAAACTTGAGGTACGCAAGATACATCAGACTCCTGAAAGGGGTACAGTAGTCTGGAAAGGTTAAGAACCACTGGTCTAAAGAATAGGATGAAAGACTGGTGCTTAAAGAACACACTCTTGGTGTACAGCAAATATTATCCTATACTGCTGAATGCATTTTATAGCTACATATTAGTTTCTTAATCTTTATATTTCACTCTTGGAACAAATACTAAGGCAAAGCTATAGTGGAAGGATTAGATATTTGTCAGTAAACACTGATTTGCTATATACACATAAATCAACGAAAAAATATTTCCATCAATAATAGAAATTTACAGGTAGGAAAAGAAAAAATGCTGCTTGAGAACTCAGTTTGATTTAAAGATATTTACAATACATATTTTTGACATGTGATGTTGATAATTTGGTGTTTTAATGGTAATAAAGCTTTCTTAATCTCAAAAAGTCTACTGTCATTACATAATTATTGGATGACATTATTTGCAATTGTGCTAAGGGACTAAAACAGGATTTATTAGGAGGAGGATTTACAAATTTCCAGAGTGAAATCCCATGTCAGAGAACTGGAATGGTATAAATAGCCCCCCAAATGCCCAGTTGTGGCCACAGGAGGATTCCCCAGCACAGACGTTGTGACAGACAACCATAAGCTGCCTTCTGAAGGTCCCTTTGCAATCCCTGGGAAAGGAAGTAGAATGGGAATGTTGGGGGCTGGACTCCAGCATACCATGTTGCAGAGACTCCAGGCAGTGCTGAAGTCCATAGGGCAGCCCAGGGAGGTTGCTGTAATTTAGCCAGGCCCCAAGGGTTTTCTAAATTATGCTGGGAGTTACTTCAGCCACAGAAGAAGTCAAGAATCAGGGTCCAGTCTTGCAAACATTACAGTGTGTTTCAGGCCCCAGTCCTGCAACTGGCTCCACTCAGGCAGATGCCTGAGCCTGCCTGGAACCCCAGTGAAGTCACTGGTGCTATGCACTAGCACAGGTGTCTTGCCAACATGGAGCCTGTTGAAGGATCAGAGTCTAAATAGCAAGGGTTTGCAAGATCAGGCCTTAGATGCCAATCACAGCAGTATCAAGATGCTTTAGGTCAGAACCAGATATGGCAAGGAAAAATAATGGCATGGTTAAAATTAAGTATATCCTTAGTTACTCACTTGAATCGGGGCCTTAAGGCATGTATTAAGCTCATTAATTCATTTTGGACAAATGGCATACAGAAATGAATTTTTAGGAGGGTTTGGAATGAGGAGCAATCACTGCCTTACAGAACAAATTTTGGAAAAGTATCCATGAACAGAGGGCAACATGGAAGACAGAAATACCACCAAAATACCTGTTTCTAAGCACAAGACAGCCAAACCACTTAAATTTACAAGCTGCACCACATATGCCCAAAGTTGCTGGCAGCAAAACTATGCAAAAAATATTTCTAATGAAAGTTACTAAAATGGCCACTGCTTTGGACTGGATGCACAGTATTAAAAATAGACTGAAATTATCCTTGGTTTTGTACATCCTTCACACATAAGTACAAAACATCAAGCACACCATTCAGAGTACTTACCAACAGCTAAGAGAGGCTGATACTGTTTTATGTTTTTTGTGGTTAGAGGTGGACACATACGGATAGCAAATGGAGGCAAAGGAAGTCCTGAGAGAAGCCCCGTCAGCAGGAATTTGAGGTGCACTTCTTGAAAGAAATAATTTTTTAACTGTTCTTCACCAGTAACTGCACCTTGTCCTGCTTTATATTTAAAAAAAAAAAATAGAAAATGAAGCTTCTGTAAGCATTGCATTTTAATCTGACAGTAGATACATACTTACCAGCTGCTTACAAAATAAGGCAATTAATTATCAATAAATGTATGCAGTAGTAACTTTTATTTAAAGAGGCATTCAATATTGTTGCAATAGACACAGGCAGAACTATCTTCAGGAGACTTACATTTCAGCTGGTAATTTCTTAAGTCTCAAACCTCTTACCTCCACCTGCCCCCACTTTTATCTTTAGGAACTCAAATATGTAAACTTTGTAGATTCTGATCTATTTCCATAAATTCAGAAATGGCTTCATTTTTGTCTTTTAGAGTTCAAAGGTGTTTTGCACATGATTAGTCCATTTGGAGAGAAAAAGAAGAGCCAATTCTGGAAAGTTACTACCGTATATACTCCACTTCTAGAGATTAAGTGCACTTGCACAGTAGTTATGTTAAAGACAGAAGAAAAATAGAGCTTGATTCTGTTGCCCTATGCTTTGCACAGCCATTTACGCCAATGCAAAGCAGTTGTAAGAAAGGTACCAAATCAGAATGGCACTGACGTAAATGACTACACAATATGCAGATAATGGAGAATCAGGTCCTAAGTGTCCATCCTTAATGCTCCAAATCATATCAAGTTATCGAAAAGAAGGGTTTTTTGAACAGTGGTCTGCTGAGGGTGAAAATTCATTCAAGTGCAGTATATCTTTATACCATGTCGGGAATGGGTGCACAGGTCACATCTCACAGTCAGGGTATCTCTGCACTGGATTTGAATAGGGCTATTCCAGTGAATCCAAATTGTCACACACGTGATTCATAGGAGCTGTAACCATTATTTCCAGATATACAAAGGTTCTCCTGCTACTGAAATGTTGTTTATTTTCCCAACATTACATTTTTAAGAGGAGCACATACAAGGTATGTTGTCTTCATGTCATAGAAAGATTAATTGAATATTTTCTTTAAAAAACAGAAATGCTGTTCAGTTTTTCAACATCACAACTCAAACTCTGAATCTAGCTTCAGTATTTACATATAATCCATAAACCATAAGATTTTCTCTTTAGTTTTAAAAGACTACCTCTAAAATTGTTTGTAACGCTTACCTATCATGTTATCCAATGAAAGATCTGGAAGTTTATTTTGGAATGCTCCTACAGGAATTCCACAGAAAGCAACTGGTGAATACAAAGGTGATGCACTTGAATTGCTTTAAAGGAAGAAAAAAAGTTGTGAACGCAAAATGGCATGGCTGTTTGCTTGATGCACTTGGTTCTGTTTTTTCCCTGAACTGTTCTTTCAAATGTCACTTAAATGCCCTGCTACTTATTATCTGCAACATTATTTTGGTGATTTTCCATATACAATCTCACCAATATATGGCAATTATCCAGAGATAATTGCTTTGAGTTAGCATGTCTCATCTTCCATATACACATTTTCTAACCAATCCTCTTTGCTTTGTATTTGTGACTAGTTACCCCAATGTAGTTCTTGTTCTGAACTGACATCCAAAATTTTATACATGCATTTTTCCTGTACTATTCCTATTTTAACACTAAGTTAATCAGTGCAGTAGCCACAGACCTCAGATCTAGAAAAAGTATTAATACACAGTTTAGAACATTGTAGCAACATAATTTTAGAACGTGGTTACATCAGAATATTCCCTATCCCAACCCCTTTTTAACTGACTCAGTACTCAAATGCCTTATAGCAATGGATCAAATTCAGAAAAGTAGCTGAACAGTGGTGTAAAAACCACCCTCCTTAAGCCATCTAAGGACTTGTCTATGCAAACATTTAGTTTGCAACAAGCTGGAGCATGAAACTACCACTAGCCTGAGTGGATTAATAAACCACACCTAAGGAGGGCTCTTGTTACCAGACTTATGAAAGCCTCTTTTTTGAGTTTAATGAGGAGCCAAGAGGGGAACTATGGGGAGGGGTGCTTATAGGACTGCCCCAAGGCCATGAGGGGGCTCCTGGGAAGAGGACGTTCCCTGACACCTATTAAAAAGTGTTCTAATTTCCAGACTATTTTGGCAGTCCTTTCTTCATCCAATCAAAACACACAGGTCTTTTCTTCAGGAAAACAGTTTTGTCTAAAGAAAGCTAAATGACAGTGTTCAGGGTAGGAAGGAGGGATAAAGCTGAAGGAAAATTTTCCTTGAAAAAAATGCTAATGTTGGTCTCTACAGTATTTTTGGATACCTTCCCATTTGCAAGACAATTTTTTTTTAAAAAAAAAAAGAAAGGGGGGAGGGAGGAGGGAAAAAAATCCCTCAAAACACAAATGAAATCTAAAGCCCTTTAGTTAATTATAACTATTTTAATCCTCCTACTGCACATAAATTTTCAAGAAGCATGACTCAGTGTTACCGTTATATCACATCACATAATGTGATTAAGTGCTTCGTGTAAATACAATTAAACAACAATGTAACGGAAACATAATACAATTACCTGTTACGTAAATTTCTGCCAGAAATGGTAGACTTCAGTTCCCATATCATCACCCTGCCATCACTGACTATGAGAGCAGTAGAGTTCTCATTCACTGGGCAGCACACCATACTGAATGGGCGAACTGTCTTTGTCACCCTGATTGCATCAGACTGACTTCGTAAGTCATAAATCAGCTCCTGAACTGGATCTGGATCTGTAATATCAATGTACCAAGTATAAGCTGCATAACATTCAGACCCAAAAACAGGATACTATTCTTGGAGGGTAATATGGTTAAGTGGGAAGAACAATTTACTTTATTGTTAAGATTTACAGAATGTTCATAGGAAAACAAGTTTTTATGAAAGAAAATTAGAAATTAAACACATTTTCACTTCTAACATATACAACGGGTGGTCTTAAATTCTATCCTTTTACTTTGAAAATGGGTAATTCCATCAAAATTTTTCAAACGTTATAAACATGACTTCTCTATTTCCAAAACTTCTCTTCAAAATAAGTAAAAGAAAGGTGTCCTCTAGATTAGTAAGCAGATAGTGAAATAAGATCTCTAAAATACGCTAACTCAAAAGCCAATTTGCCTTGGGACATCCTCCTCTCTCCCTAATCTAAAATACATTTCTGACATGCTTGTAAAATTGGAACAAGAGAACGTGATGCCAATAGCAGCTCACTAAAAACACACAAACTACAAAAGCCTATCGAAAGACCTTATCAGAAACACCACTTACTCTCCACGGATTTTAAAATTTACAGCATTAAGCATGTATATAGAGTTAGCTTATGCCCTTTATTCCCTGTTTCATTTAATTAAAACATTTAACTGAGTAATATTCTGTTACACAACCAATGATAGAAGTTTAGTAACTTAGAACTGGAATTACGGTATTATATTAGTTGATCCCAATTTACATTAAACTGTAATAAACTCTTCAGAGCAAATTGCTTCCAAAAACTTGTGTATACACATAATAATGCATTTAGAAACATAAGCATCTTTTGCTTTGTCCACAGACACGGTAAAGCAAATTAAATACCATTTATTGGGACTTTCCCTACAGATTTGATTATTAAGATGATTCATAATTTAAAAAGATTATTTATTCAGCAATTAAAGGATTTTCAGGATATTCAGGCTCTTATCTTGCATTAAAAGCCAAGGGAATTTAGAATTAAGTTGGAGAAAACAGTGGAAATTCAATTAATTTGAAAAAAAAAAGACAAGAAAACACATGACCAACCATCACAAAAAAAAAAAAAGGCAAATACAGTTTATTGTAAGACCCAGGTTTTAATGTTTTTCAGAAAAAGTGCTTGTATTTGAAAAAAATAAATTGAAATTTAGGCCAGAGGAGCTGATTTTGACATCATACTCAGTTTTGATCATTTATTGGCACCAAACTCACCTGGATCCTCATTTGATGTACCAGTTATACTAATGTTAGATCTGCGAACTCTTAAAGTTATACAACCATTCTCGTGTAGACAAAACAAACCATCACGCTGAAAGCATGGAATTACCTATATGAACAGATGTCAAAAAGCATTGAATTACACACAAGATCACTTAGTGTGCAACTTATGTTAATATGCATCAGAAGGTGCTCACTCATTTATATTGAAGGAGTTACTAAAGAACATATCACTAAGGAACTATTTAAATCAATTTATCTAGTTATATTACCTGTAAAAAAGCACTGTAATGGAGATTTCAGTCCCCTGTGCAAAAAGTCCAGGACCTCATTTAAGCAAACTCAGTGGCAGTCTTTAGTTTAAAAAAAAAATATAAAAAATTCGCACTTCAACAATGAGATTTTCAGCATAGGTTTTCTTTTAAACCGTGTTATAAAATTATTCAGCATAGGAACTTTATTTTTAGAGCTATTTGAATAATTATATTATAAATATTTGTGAATAAAGCCTCAGTTCCTTGTAATTTGGGATTACATATTATTCATGAGTAGCCAGACAACTGCTGGGTATTCACAGAAATGTCTGCAAATCCTAAGAATTCCACGAGTTTAAGCACCAGGAACTATCATCCAAATGGAGTAATTGGAATGCCTTTTAATATAAACTTAGCAATTTAAAATAAGGAGTCATCATGTGAACAATCAGCTCTGTGTAGACCACATTTTGAGAACTTCTCTTTTATAGCATCATCAATATCTTTGGAACTAAACTGGGAAAATCAATTGATGGTTCAAATGACACTGGTACAGGTGAAATCAGTCGGCTTATGAGGAATTCTATGCTTTTCTTTTTAGGGGATTGGAGGGAGGGCATTCTTTCCACATGTACATACACAATTGCACTCACATTTGTTTTAGCTGTGATATTTTGCTCTACTTTTTCTCTAGTCCCAGGAATTCATGATTCCATAAGAGCAAACAGGCTTCAATAAGACCATAGACTTGATTTAGCTACCTAATCAAGCAAAGCCAGATGCTCAGAAAAGTGCACGTCACCTTGTGTATAAAAAGCTAAACACACAGAAAATGAAATGTCCTTTCTCCACAGGATTGTTTCCACATTGGTAGTTTTTATACCACCACAAAAAGATTGGATTTGCAGTAGACCTCTGTGAGCTTAATTAAACAATGCCTGCTGCATCGGGGCCAGCTTTTTCCCTATCTAGTTTATTTCTTTTCACTGTCTGTTACTCATCAAAAGAAACTGTCAAGTGGGTGAAGAACTTATGTCTGCCACATTGCTTCTAAAGGCCATGCACTTCTCCCACTCTTGCCCAACTAGCCTGCCCACCCTTCATGAGGAAGCACTTAAAAATTCATTTTAAAATGGAACTTGCAAATATTTTCACACTGACATCAGTTTAGAGTGAACATAATTCACAGTTTTCAATCTTTTCATTTTCTCCCTGCCCACACAAATGTAAACTATTTGGAAAATGCAACTATTATGTTGAATGATTAGATCCTGCTGTATGAATATCTCAACAGCATGTCAATATTCCAAATGGAATCTTGATCAGACAAACTAAATGACTAAGGATTCACAAAAAATAGGAAAGATTAATGTGGATATAGCTTATGAAAAAGCCAGTTTACCTTGCCTAAAGCTACTGACCTAGGCCCTGCTCCAAGTTACACTGGTGTAAGCGAGAACAAAACTTAACCATTGCAATTGAGATACCATAACTTCATGATTTTTCACAATTATGTTTTAGAAATAACAAATAAAATCAGTTTCCATACTTATCTCCAGAAACCAAGCTACATCATATTTAAAAAAAAATTGAGCAGGGCATGCAGGAGAATGAAACAGATGCAGAGATGGATTTTAAATTGGCAGCCTGCAACTTTATTAATTTTAACGGGGAGAGGTACCTCAGTCTGTGAAGATATGGTCTCCCCTCCTTCCTAAAGCTACATCCATCTCCCAGCTTGCTTATTCATGTTTACATTTGGGAGTTGATTTCTTTGAGCTTCCCATCTGCACTGGGCACAGGTTGTGATGAAGTTACCAACTTCACTTATTAAACTTACAGCTTTTAAATACCTTTCCTTATTAGCCTCTAATCAGGTCCCCAGGATGCTATGGGAAAGTAAACTCCCCTAGGCACTACATGAATCTTCCCCTGAGGGAAAAATTCTTTCTGGATTCCAAAACTAGTGATCTGGTCAGATGCACAGAATCTTGGAAATGCAGTTCAAATTATACCTCCATTTTTCCAATAGGGATAGCACAACAGTAATCACGCCAGAATGGCTTATGCATGCATGCCAGTGAAGCTTTATATACAGCAAGGAGATGGGAGGGATGGGAGAGCTAATCATCTCTCTCTCTGTCTTCCAAGGGCCAATGGGTGGCAGAGGCACCTCTTCTCTACCCCTGCCCAGGACAAATCTTCACTTGCAACGGGGTTGGGGTGGAAGAGAAAGGCTGTGGAGCACTCAAGCCTATTCCACCCAGTCTATTCCCTGCCAGGCTGATCAACTACTGTTCTTGATGAGATGAAGGGGGCAATTTTGTGATCATATCACAGTTTGAACAAACCATTCTAAGTGTCATGGGACCCTAGCTCTAAATTCAAGATTCCTTTATAGGTTATAACTGAGAAATCAGAATTGTCACGTTAAAACATTTTCTTTCAATAGATGTAAAAGCAGCTTTTCCTCATAGCACATGGTAAAATAATTTACGTGATACAGTGTTATGCAGTACAGAATATATGGTTGCTCAGTAGTATTTCTCACATATTAGTGCACAATAAGAACCTTTGCTCTTCACACTAAATTAAAGTTTTCCTTGGGTTTTACAGACTTAAAACCCCAGCCTAAACATCTCTTTGACAGCCACATAGGAAACATAACTTTAGAAAGAAAGAATCATATATTTGATATTTATAAAAATCAAATTTATCTAGTTATAGTCCCTAGAATTCAGTAACGGCTGGTATTAATTGCAAAGAATGTTAAATGAAATAAGCGTAGGCAGAAACAAACTAGATTTGTTACCTGTACAAAAGGTATGCCTGTTCTTTCAATAGCTATTACACCTACTGTCTGGTTCACTTCAAGGTCAAGAATCAAAATTTCTCTGGGATAGAGTAACAACATGTAGTTTCTTTTGGAAGGTAGATATGACAACTGAAGACACTCATTCAGTGTTACAGATTCAGCACTGAAATATACCAAATGCACATCTATTAAGCAGTTTTTACATAGTTCATAAAGCAGGAGCAGCTTTAAAGAGGTTTTGATATTAGCATATTTCAAACTCAGAATACAATTAATAGCAGCATGGTAATATTTTGCATGCAGCCACAAAAGCCAATTTCCAAGGACTGCCCACTTCAACAGATAAGACAGTTGTAGTTACCTCATTTGATCCATCACAATTCAAAATACACCTCTGGAAATTAAAGTCAAACTGAAAAGCCTTGAAAAATGAATAAGTTTATGATGCTAGGGAAATAAATGTAATGTAATGGTTTCACATTTCAAGAGAAAGGCTGTCCAACTGTGAATAGCGTTAGCAGTTGAAGCATCTATTGGTATTCATGAGAAATCAGCCTCACTCATGGGGCTCATTGCAATTTGCATATCACTGTGCATAATTTTTTATTTTGTAATTAACTAAAACTAGCCTCACAGCCAGAAAGTATGTTAAAGTTGAAATAAAGAAGTTGAGAATGCACAAACAGTATTTCAGCATGTTGCTGACTACAACACTATTAATAATCAAATGCAATGTATCTAAACAAGAGAGGGGCTGTGAAACAGAGGACATTCTTGAGACTATACATCTAATAATTAGTCTGTAAATCTGTGATAGAGTCATAAAGGGCATCTGTATCTTATGTAAACTCTTCATACTATTGAAAGTTCTGAGCAATTTATCATCTATCTCGCAGCTCACTTCTTTTTGCTCTCCCTTTCTCTCTTGTTTTGCACAACCCATACAACTAACTCCCCCTTCATAACTAAAGGGCAACTAAAACAAATCCAAACCAATCACCGCTGTACCACTTACTTTTTGTTCTCTCATTCCCTTTGACTATTTATATTGTTTTGGGTGTGAAGGTAACTAGCAAACATGAAGTTTAAGAATGCATTCAGAACAACACAGAAACAAATTCCACCTTTGTTAATGTATCGTTACTATACCTGTGTGCGTATATCTATAGACAGATATACACACTCACCCCCCACGTTGCAGCAGCACATTCGATCTCCTTGATATTTTTTTTTTAAATCAAATATTCTATCTGATGTAGCACAAGCAGATCATGATAGAATAATATAAAAAGAATGTCACACACTTTAACTTAAAAGTATAAAGATCACAATTACTTAAACGATTACAAAATGAGATGCCATTAAGTCTTCTGTTCTATTTGCAATTTAAACAGCTTATTAAAATGAAGTCCAAATTTTTAATCTGCACTAAAATTTGGCGTTAAGCGCTGATTGACAATACTGTCTGATTAGTTTGTTCACACAATCACTGGCAGATTGGAAGGTATTTTTAACAAGTAAAAAAGTACAAAAAGAAAAAAAATCACAACATATAAAAATGGAAGTTAGCTGATTTCTAGAATAACTTAAAATGAAGTAATTTTAGCTTTTAAAATACTGAAATTTAACGTACAGGTTTAAATTCTGATTTTATTTATGTTATTTATTTATTTATAAATCATCTATCGTTAATCGCTAGGTGCAGGATAAAAAGAAATTAAGAGTCACTCTTAAACATAAAAATAATGTCTCTCTTTACTGCTGCTATTATTTAGGGTTTTCAGATTTTCCTCTAATACTCGCCCCCCCAATCCCATATTCAATGGGAAACGATATCAGGCCCTTCTCAGCTTTCATTATTAAAGGAAGGCTTTTCCAAAAAAGTGGGGCTTGGTTTGAAAATAGTCAGACTTGGACTTATGCTAATCTCCTTTAATAAGTTGTTTAACTGTCATAGATCGCCCACTTAGCATACTATGCCATCTACCCCTGCCATAATATGCTTGACACAGAGATTCTAAGGCTCTGTCCACACTATGGTGGCCTGTAGAGTACAGACACTACATGCCCCCCAAGACTGAGTAAAAAGAGCAGTGTGGATGGTGAGGCATTGCTCGGGTGAGTAAAGACACACCAGAACCTTAGGGTATGTGCTGTGCACAGCTCCCTACACACCCAAGCAGTGCCTACCGCATCTACACTGCTATTCCTAGCAATGTAGTATCCTGCTGCTGGAGCCTTTCCCAGCCCCAGCGAAAGACTCCAGAAGCAGGGAAAGGCTCCAGATGGGGGAAAGCTTTTCCCTGCCACATGTAACTACAACTGCAGTTTGGATGCAGCCAGTTTTTCACTGTGGCATGTAGCTACATGTACTCTATATGCCCGTGCAGACAATTCTCTGAGTGGGATTGGAGAGGTAATCTCAGATAGTCTTTACAGAATTCAAGAATAATCTTTAAGGTTTTACAGACTGGGACTAGAACCTCAAACCAAATAGGGAAAATGGGTATGATATGCTTGCCACTGTTTTTCCTTACTCAGAAAGCAGATGAGTCAATGTGGCTTTTACTTGGACAGTTGCACCTCACATTAAGTTGGAGGTAACAGCAGCATTGTTCACAGTTAAATCTTTAAAGAGGTACAGTCTCCTGGCAAACTGGAGACAGGAAAAGGTATGAATAATTGGTATTTTCTTAAATGCATTATACTTCAGTTTTAGAATGAGTACAACGCAATCCTAATCAGATTTTACAACCCAAAATTAAGAACTGCATATAACTAGGTACACATCATCTTCCGAAGTTTGAAGAAATACATTTAAAAACTGAGATTGCCTCATTTCAGAAGATACTGACAATTATTAAAAATACTAATACTAAAAATTATTAGATATTTGAAAAATAATCATACATTATATGCACCGTTTGAGCAAGTTCCTTGAAGGAATGCAGATAAAGGCAAGCAGTTGTACTTACTAGGGTTAGCAGATCACTAATAAAGTGCAATCTATTTACTATGTGGTAAATTCTGATAATGATTGAAGTAATTTTTGCTCAAATGCTGAAACAAAGTGCAATTTATTAAGGAAAAGTTACTCTAAAAATGGCATTGCGGTTCAGTATTCATTGTTTGAATGTTTTCTATATCATTTTGCTCATTTGCTCACCTTAGAAATAAAAAGATTTGTTCCTATCTACCAGGCTTACAAACTCAGCTGAGATCTGAAAGTTAAGCTGTGTTCTTTTCTGTTTCTTCAACATCACTATTCATCAGAACGCAGACCTTTACTATGCCATTTTGATGCCACTGAAGACCATAGATTTCTACAGTTGTAAATTAGGACAAAATTGGGCCCTTCAATTGGGATATATTTAACAACTCAGCTGATGATGCAGGAGAAGGAATAAAATCCAACTCCGTCTTTCAGGATTATTGGATCTGTAAGAATAGGGTGGGAGTTAGCAAAACTTATTCGTCCATAATGTAAGCACATGACTCCAAAAGTCATGAGACAGAAAGCAGATTTGTTGAATGGGAAAGTGCTCTTTGTTCGCTAACTTTTTAGAATGTATCTACTGTAAGAATTCCCTCTCTTCCCTTCAACAATCAGAAGTAATTACTAAAAACAGGTTCAATTAAACCTTATCCAGGGAATCAAAATTAAAAGGAAACAGACGCCTGCAGGATTTAATAAAAGTAGATGCCTGACATCAGGTTCTTCACATTTCATAATCACAGGGCCAGATGCCCTTTAGTTTCACTACTACAGTGGAGAAGATTAGAGATGCTAGGACATGGAGAAAAAAATAATTCTGCAATTTCCCTGTCCCTCAAAGATTTTTTATCAAATATTGTATCATAAATTAATCCAAGTAGTATTTACAGGATTTATAATATGACACATATATATATATATAGTTCCAGAGAAAAAGTTCTGTCTGGACAGAAGAAACACTTGCAACTTACCTTGGTTTTTCATTAGTGATTAAAATTTTGACTTTATCAAGGGCCTTTTTGGCCCCTGTAGCAGCAACCAGCTTGTTATGAGAAGGACTAGAATGTGGACTGGAGATGTAAACTTTTTTCCCTGAGCTGGCAGGAGCCTTGGAAGGAGAGAAGTCTGAGATGAACACAATGCCCTCACTGGTGAGCACTGTATCAAGAAAAACATTTTTTTATTATAGCAAACTATGATGTGCAATTTTCTTATGATGTTTTATTTTTAATATAGCTTTTGGGTGGAAAAATTATAATAGTTTTAATGATATTGAACTGGCTGGGAAATTCATAATTCTAGCTAACAGGAATCTTCTAGTGAAAGAGCAGCAAATGGTCTATTACAATTCATTAGAGGCCACAAAACTCAGTTTTTCAAAATTAAGTCCGTATATTACAAAATACTGTACAGATTATTGGCAGAAAGTTCTTATTTGTCCTTTTACATTAGTTACGTACGCTGATTTTCAGTCATCAACTATTCCTCATTAAGTTTTACAATGCAAAAGGAAAGCATGGTTACCCACAAGAATAAGTCCCCATTGCCAGTCTCACGCAGAATTGTTCTCTCAGAACCTCTAATTATAACATTTACATGATTGCATAACCCAACTCAGCCTTAACTATGAAGCCATGATGGACATCTCCATAATTTTATATTATGTATGTATACACAGATACACCCAAAAGCGCCTTCCTTCAGTTTGATTTGCATGGAGGGAAGCAAGAAAAATGCAGAAACTATACCCAATCTCATTATGGAGAAAAGAGTAGTGATGGAGCTAAATTCAGAAATGGAAATGGTAATTTCATTTTTTTTTTTTTTGCTATTTCAACTAAATTGTGCACAGATTTCCTTTGACATCTTGGCTGCTTTTGACACTGCTGATCAGATGCTCCCCTTCTTGAAAACCCGCCTTTCCAAGGCCCCATTCATTCCTGGTTTCCTTCTACTTCTCTAGTCAGTCCCTCAGCAGCTTTTCTAGTGGGCCTTCTTCCCCATCACCCCACCTCACTTTCAGAAGGGATCCCACAAGGCTCTGACGTTAGATCACTCTTGCTCTTCAGCCTTTCTTGAAGTAATTCAATTACTGCTTAAGGCTATTGTTTGCAAATTCAGAAACAATGCTGGATCCTTCATCTCACAACCTGGACACTTGTTCCCTTTCTCATACACAGTTAAGTAGCGTACATATGGAATGACCTCCTAATATGCCAAGTCACCACCCACACAATCAAATCCTCTTCAGATTCACTTCCACAATGCTCGTGAGTTAGTAAGAAATGATACTAGACAAACGTCTATGGTAGTGGTTCCCAAACTTGTTCCGCCACTTGTGCGGGGAAAGCCCCTGGCAGGAAGGCCGGGCAGTTTGTTTACCTGCCACGTCCGCAGGTTCGGCTGATCGCAGCTCCCAGTGGCCACAGTTCGCTGCTCCGGGCCAATGGGAGCTGCGGAAGTGGCGTGGGCTGTAGCTCACGAAAGCTTATACTCAAATAAATTTGTTAGTCTCTAAGGTGCCACAAGTACTCCTTTTCTTTTTGCGGATACAGACTAACACAGCTGCTACTCTGAACCAGAGATTCTAAACTTCTTCTTCTAAACTACCTGTATTTTCTACTATACCAAGTATACTGTCAGCACGAAACAAACATCATAAAAATAAGAAATTCCTTTTGTATAACAAGCTTACAAGTTAAATGTGAAGGATCAAAGGGATCAAATGAAAAAGAAAGGATGTTTTCTGCATAACTCTTCTTCCAAAGTTTAGTGCCTGTATCTGCATTCCACAGTACAATGTAGTTTGGTGGATGAACTGCAAGTAATAAGTCTCGAGAAGCATCTTGATTCCACAGCCACTGCATGTCTGTCAAAAGAAAGAAGCAACAACTAGCCAAACTTGAAATTAGTGTTAAAAATATTCATTTTGTTTTAAACCTACTTCGCTTCCAACTACTTGGCCTTATTAGGCTGAAAAAGTGACTTATTAGGAACACCACACTAAATATTTCATGATTTCAAAAAAATTCCTTTTATTACTTCAAGTATTTATTTACAGTATACGTTGATGACATGTTCTCTTAGTCCTGATCAACTGAAGTATACATATTTGAAACTATTTATTTTAGTTTATAACATACCCTAGACATTGGTTTGACAATGAATGAGTTCAAACAACCAAGAAATGTATAAAACAATTTACTAATGCATGCACTGCTATTAGAAAACCTAAAATAGTGGAAGTACCATATATTAAAATAAAACAAAGGACTTCTGTGTTTCAAATTCTCCTTTTGGAATAGAGTCCTGAGTTTAGGAATAACTTTAAATTATCATTCTTATACTATGTATCCAAAAGAATAACTAACTATACTGCTAAAGTGATATGATTAGTCACAAGAGAGGACACCAACCATATTATTCTTTGACATAATGTACCAAATTATTCAAGGTACATGGTCCTGTAACAGTAGGTGAAGTTAGCTAGCAGGGATGGGAGAAGGGGATGGGCCACAGAACAATGGAGTGGGCAAATGTTTATACATGACTGAAAAATGCGAATCTCCCTTCAGTAGAAGCCGCATTGTTTGTTTTCACCCCACTCTCTTTCACCCATTTCCATTCAAATGTTCTTTTCAGATCTAAATAAAATCCTATTGCTCAACCACCCTTGAAAAAAAAAAAAAAACATCCTAATCCAGACAACTAAAAGTAAGGGGGAAAATCTGTACTGCCAAACCAAAATGGAATCCGCAGACTACTCTGAAGTTCTGTAAAATAGTACCTAAATCCCTCAGAACACAAATGCAATGTTTCTACTATCAAAAGTAGGATGAAAATAACAAAAAGTTCTGAGCTCTCAATTTTTCTTTCCATTAATTTTTAACTTGATAGCTCACTTTAACAAATGACACTTTTTTATGTGCCAGATCCAACATAAAAGTTAATACAAAAATGCTGTAAGAATGTGCACAAATCATTCGTGTGAAATATTAAATTACTTTGATGTGTTTCTAAGCTGGCAAGAAGAACTCATTACCCAAATCTTTTCAAAGGATGGTTTTCAATATATAATTTCCCTTTATTCTTTAAATAAATAAATAATTAATTAAAAAAGATGAATGACTTCCAATGACATTGAGAATATACTTTGAATCTATCCTGCTGAAGAATGCAGTGTGTCATTACCTACTCAGCTGAGCGAGAAGGACATTTTAAAAAAGCCAGGTACCAATATACAGACTCAGCTAAAATAATGTAACGTATGTGTATAATGTGCTTGAATTTTCAAACACTCAGCACTGACCTAACTCTGCTCCCACTGAAGTCAATGGTAAGATTTCACTGACCTCAGTAATAATGTAAAAAGAAAAGGAGGACTTGTGGCACCTTAGAGACTAACAAATTTATTTGAGCATAAGCTTTCGTGAGCTACAGCTCACTTCTTCTCAAATAAATGTGTTAGTCTCTAAGGTGCCACAAGTACTCCTTTTCTTTTTGCAAATACAGACTAACACAGCTGCTACTCTGAAACTAGTAATAATGTAGTTAAAGCCAACTCAGAGTGCTTTTTTAAACAACTGCAGTGGAAGTACACAGAGAGATCATGAAATGAAAGATATTGTGTATGTATACACACACGGGAAGAAAATTAAGGTTAACACAGGGAGGGATGTCATGTGACTGGACTGAGACTCAGGAGATCTGGACTTAATACCTTGCTTTGCCACAGATGGGTGTGACCCTGGCAAGTCACAATTTCTCTCTACCTCAGTTCCCTATTCATAAAATGGGGCTAATACTTCCTACTCCCCTTCCTTTGTGTTTTGCCTATTCAAGTTCTTCAGGGAAGAAGGGTTAATTGGAGAATGCCGTGCCCAGCTCCCATCAGACTGACATGGTTTACTCTTCCCCAGGCCAAAAGCCCAGGATCAAAGAAAATCCTAAACCTTATAGAAGATAGGCTGAATGGGCTGTCAGCAACAGTGGCAAGTGATGGGTCTCTGGCAGACAGACATATGAACTGCAATAAGTAGGCTGGCTTTCCCAACAAGAGATGGGAATATGCTGGGTCTAACTGACCTCTGGATAGAGAGGTGAAGCTTTAAAGAAATGCGCATACAGAACTCAGCTGTTTTATTAATCCATTTTATAGACACTATGTTTCTTTTGGCTAACAAATGCCACTTTGTTTGAAGATACTGTTTTTCAGTTACTTCAATGAGCTGATTTAAATTTAAATCAGAAGACTGATTTAAAAAAAAAAGGATAATACTCTTGTTACACTAAAAGACTGAAAATTACAATAAACTTTCTCAATATTATTTTTCTATGTAAGTAATTGATGTAACTGCCAAAGGAATGTTATGTGATGGTAGGAGGGAGATGATCTGTGGGATAATCTCTTTAATAAGATGTGGTTCACACTATGAAAACTTTGTGAGTACCCTGTTCTAGATGGTGGCTTGGAGATGTGTTTTACTACAATGGAGACTATATTCAGAAGTGCTGGTGGAAGGTGCTTGTAGCACAAAACATTGTAAAATATGGATAAAAAGTTAATCAAATCTTAAAAATAACTTCACCAGTTTCACACCTTAAACAGAAAAAGAATGGATAACCTTGCTTACAAACAGCAATGTAAAGCAGGATGATGTTCTAAAAATACATTTAAAAATGAATTTAAGGTGAGGAAAGGAATGACAATTTTGTTATTTTGTCCCCCACTAACTTTTCTTCCATTCATCAAAACAACAGGGATAATGATTTCCTTGAGTGAGAAGGTACAAGTTACACACTACTGGGAGTAGATGGCAGATTGGTGCTAAACAATCAGAAAATGGCTTTAAGCAACACGTAAAAAGCCACACTATTCGTTCAGTAACTCAGTCTCATCATCTTAGAAAAAAACCCGTAACTCTAGAGAAAAAAACAAAGCTAATTGAATTAACTGAAGCCAACAAAAGCATGTTTAAGCTTTGCTGTATTTTATCCACTTTATTTTATGCTTCTGTTTTATAAACCTTGCTAAAGAAACAAAAGTCTAATTTGTTAAGTGGCTTTTCAGATAATACAGTTAAAGATAAACACAGGATTCAGGCTGATGTCAGAGAGTTTGGAAGAGGGGAAAAAAAAGAAAAAAAAAAAAAAAAAAGGCTTGGAGCCCAAATGAACTATCAACTATTCTCAGAAATGTACCATGAAAATTTCATTGCACAACAAAACTTTATTTCTGAGTTTTACTTCAGAAATAAAACAACCTATAAAGTGTGATGCTAATAAGGACGTGGGTAGCTGTAAAATAAAGAGATTTACTCGGAGTTTGGTTTGATTTTAAAATTACAGGAGAGCTTAAAAGATGACAAAATGTGTTTGCACAGAAACTTGTTTACTGAAAAATTCCCAAGAAAATAAAACTGCATGTTTCTTTTAGCAACCAGAATCTCATACACAAGAGGAGATCTTGTAAGTCCCTACTACCAATAATAATAAAGTAGTTTTTACCCAAGATCCTCAATGTCATGCATTGTGTGTGTGTGAGTGAGTGTGTGTCAGAGAGGATGTGTGAGTGAATGTGTGTCAGAGAGAGAGAGAGAGAGAGAGAGAGATGTATCTAAGGTCATTCAGCGAATCTGGTTGAAGCAGAATGGTTTAATGTTTAAGCCCCTGTTCTAACCAGCAGACTAAGACTTCTCCACTGGAGGCATTTGCTGGATGGTAACCCGTTGACTGAAGCCAGGTAAAAGGAAGGTTGTTTACTACTCCCCCTCTCCTGCTGCTCTTTGTTCCACTCCACTACTAAGTCCTAGAGCAGCTCTTCAGTCCTCCCACCAATTCACCATACCTACTAGTATGACAATGAGCTCTGCGGCAAGCAGCACTTCTAGAGACTATCGGGCTGGCTTCCACAACTTCCAGAGCTAAGTAGTTTGCTGAAGGAAGATGGGATGAGGTAAAGCATCCCACCAGACATCACCAGTAATTGCCACTACACCCAGCCCAACTAGCATTAGGAGCCTGCTATCCAGCACAATCAAGCACAGACCCTCCACAAGTCCCAGCACAAAACACACCTACAGTTTCATACTGATTACAGCCCACAAATTTTTGTGGCCGGAAAGGCCTGTGAAATTTAGGTATTTTGCATTAAGAAACTGGGTGGTTTCTAGGTTGTGGGTGGAAAAAGATTGAAAACCACCGTCTTAATCTATGCTCCTTTTTTATTTTTTAATAGGGGCACAATAAAGAACATTCCAACTCCTAAGCAAGGACGACTATTTATACATGGCTTTGTGAGTATTTTCTATAGCTTCCCGTTGAAGAGTTGCAACATGCAGATGTATACAGATACGACAATGTAAAAAGCAAATGCCTTCTTGACATATCTTGTCAACTGTAACCAAAAATCAATGATCATCCAGAAATTCCTTCCTTTCCTGCATGTTCTATCACGGGGTGGGCAAACTGTTTGGCCTCAGGGCCACATCGAATTTCCAAAATTGTATGGAGGGCCAGATAGGGGAGGCTGTGCCTCCCCAAACAGCCAGACATGGCCTGCCCCCGCCCCCATCTGAACCCCCCTGCTTCTCACCCCCTGACGCCCCCCCGGACTCCTGCCTCATCCAACCCCCCCGTTCCCTGTCCCCTGACGGCCCCCCCAGGACCCCTGCATCATCCACCCCCTTGCCACTCCCTATCCCCCCACAGACCCCGTGCCCCTGACTGCCCCGCCGCCGCCCCATCCAACCCCTCCTCTCATTCCTGACTGCTCCCCAGGAACCCCTGCCCCATCCAACCACCCCTTCTCCCTGTCCCCTGACCGCCCCAGACCCTGACTGCCCCAGGCCACCCCATCAAACCCCCCTCCTCCTTCCTGACTGCCCCCCCCGGAACCCATACCCCCATTCAACCCCCCTGTTCCTCACTCTCTGACTGCCCCGACCCCTCTCCAAATCCCAGACCCCAACCACCACCCTGAACTCCCCTGCCCTCTATCCAACCCCCTGCCCTGCCCCGCCCCCTTACCACGCTGCCAGGAGCACTGGTGATTGGCAGTGTTACAGCCGCGCCCCCCAGAGCACCAGGACAGGCAGCCGTGCTGCCCGGCTGGAGCCAGCCATGCTACTGTGCAGCACAGAGCACTGGGTCAGGCCAGGGCTCTGCAGCTGTGCTGCCTGGCAGGAGCTCACAGCCCCGCCACCCAGAGCATTGAGCCGGCAGCACAGTGAGCTGAGGCTGCGGGGGAGGGGGGACAGCAGGGGAAGGGCTGGGGGCTAGCCTCCCAGGCCAGAAGCTCAGGGGCCGGGCAGGAGGGTTCCGCGGGCTTTAGTTTGCCCACCTCTGTTCTATCAAGTCAAGCCCTCTCCCATATGTCTCTTCACTGACTCCTTCTACATCTGACTCCTTCTACTGACTCCTTCTACATTCAAACACTGCAGCCTCAACTTAGATTCGTGGATTCATAGATATTAAGGTCAGAAGGGACCATTATCATCACCTAGTCTGACCTCCTGCACAACACAGGCCATAGAATCTTACCCACCCACTCCTGCGAAAAACCTCTCACCTATGTCTGAGCTATTGAAGTCCTCAAATTGTGGTTTAAAGACTTCAAGGAGCAGAGAATCCCCCAGCAAGTGACCCGTGCCCCATGCTACAGAGGAAGGCGAAAAACCTCCAGGGCCTCTGCCAATCTGTCCTGGAGGAAAATTCCTTCCCGACTCCAAATATCGCAATCAGCTAAACCCTGAGCATACGGGCAAGATTCACCAGCCAGATACCCAGGAAAGACTCTGCCCAGTTAAACCCAAGCACATATCAGCTCTAGTTTCATCTTACATCTCACTCATTTGCTGCCATTTGCCTGCTCCTTAATGCTCCCTTTTCCAATCCATCTTATTGCCTTTTCTATACCAGTTCCTATGCATGAAATAGTCTTCCTGTTCCTGTGTGCCAAGGAAGACAGATATAGATATTCAAAGGAATCTAGGGCATACTGGTTTAAAATACCATATTCCTTATGAATATACAATCCAATTTTAATTTGTCGTATTAGTATGCTTGGACTGTAATGGCTATATAAAATGCACTTTAAATAAGAATACAGTCAAATCCATGATTAACAGCACTGTAATGCTGTACAAGTATTATTATAATGTGGACTGCAAACTGCATTAAATCCCAAACTCAAAAACAAGGAGGTTTATTTAGTGTATTGTATGAACATTTATGAATAATAAAATACTTCTTAACTTATAGCACTTTCCATCGGAAGATCTCAGAACATTTTATAGGCATTAAACAAACCCCATAGCAGCGCTGCTGGGACATCAGCATTATACCTATGTTAAAGGTGGGTAAACAGGCATACAGATTGATGTACCCAAGGTCAGACAGTAAGTCAATGGCAGGCCTGTGAATAGAATTCATGAGTCCTAGCCTCCAGTCACCACTATAACTTGTAGATAATACTGCCTCTTACAATACAACTCATTATACAAATAGCATACACCTTCCTTACCTTGGATTGGTTTTGTATGCTCCTGTATTTCACAGCGAACTGTTCCCGTTGCCACATCCCACACAATTATCTTTCCAGAGGCATCAGCAGAAGCTAAGCGCAAAGAATACGGAGAACCAATATTGTGATGGTAGTTTTCTTTAGCCCATTTAACCTGAAGGTATGAATGAAACAGGTTAAAATAGACAGTTATGTATAATAAAGACAAGTATTTAATACTTTTTAGTTTGACCCCACTAAATGGGATATAAACTATCTGAACACAGACACCAGAAGATTATGCAACAGTTAGTGACATACATGTGAAATGACTACAGTTTAATAAATAGAGACTTAAACTGGCAACTGTTGTGCAAGTTTAATTATTTTAGTTTATCCTAAATATATTACCACTGTGCACAGGTATACTAAAATTACACAATAAATCAATAATTTTCCCTGCATTCATGGTTTATAATAATTCTATATACAAATATTGATAACTTTAAGGTTCCACAGTTAAGGAAAGTCAAAAAATGCCAAAATTAAGATGGCATGTGCACCTGTCTTTTTACATGTACACATTAGAAGATACACAAGTGCAGTTTTTATTGCCATCAAACATTGTATACAAAGTAATACACATTTTCCTAAAACCTTAAATGTGTGAGACAGAATATAGCATTTTTTAATTCTTATACTAATTGCCATAATGGCCAATATACGATTTAAACTTTTTATATGATAAAAAGTATACATTTTAAAAATGGTCAGCACCCAGGCATAACCCTCCCTCCAAACCTCTCTTTCTCTCAAGACTTCAAAGCCCTGCTGGTTTGTAAGAAGACAGCAATCTGTGTGCATAAATTAATCAGCTGTAACAAATGGACTGTAGTACACTGGAACACACATGCACCTTCAGAGACTTAATGAAGACTGCTCCTTCCCTGCAAGACTTAGCAGGTGCCCTCTTAAATACAACCTTTCTAAACTGTACTATCTTACTGTAACCCTCTGAGCTGCAGAGCCGGGCCCCAGGTCCCCTCAGCAGAGGGAGGAGCAAAGCTGACGTGGAGGAGCAGTGAACCGTCGAGGAAGGAGCTTTATGGTCCAGAATCTGGCCCCTAGCAAGGTTCTATGCATTGCTCTGGCACACAAGAAAAAAGCCTTAAAGCCAGCATAACTGGCTTCTTGGGGATTCCCCCAGTGAGTGTGTCATAGGTGGCTGGCATAACTCTATGTCTCCTCTCTCTTTAGAGTCTCCAGCTTACGGGGCGTTTTGAGGAAAGGGCCAGGGGTTACAACCTCCAGATGATTGCCATGCCACAATGGTCCATGGGGGCCATAGGTGGCAGGTGATAAAATAGAGCTGCCATGAAGCAGCTACCTGTACTGTATCAACACCCCTTATATTAGGACAATGCAGACACCTTCATGTATTCTCTACTCCTCAGAACAGTATGGCCAGTTTCCAGGATCTTGCTCGAAGAGCCAAGGTTAAAAAAAAATGAATGTACTATGCATATGCAGGGTGCAATTTTCAAGGGGTTCAAAGTTTGTCAAATCAAAATCAAATTTCATCAGAACAATCAAAAGGCACTTTTTGAAGAAGGGCCATGCCAGGCCAAATTTCAGTTTTGTAATTTCATCTGGACAGCTGTTCAAAAAGGTCACAATATTGTGAAAAGAAAAGGAGTACTTGTGGCACCTTAGAGACTAACCAATTTATTTAAACATAAGCTTTCGTGAGTTACAGCTCACTTCACTGGATCTCCCCACTATATTTTCCACTGCATGCATCCGATGAAGTGAGCCGTAGCTCACGAAAGCTTATGCTCAAATAAATTGGTTAGTCTCTAAGGTGCCACAAGTACTCCTTTTCATTCTTTTTTGAACCCAGTTATACTTTTGGCCTTCATAACATCCCACAACACTGAGTTCCACAGGTTGACTATGTGTTGTGTGAAGCATTTCCTTTTGTTTGTTTTAAACCTGCTGCCTACTAATTAATTGGGTGACCCCCTGGATCTTCTGTTATGTAAAACAGGCAAATAACACTTCCCTATTCACTTTCTTCATACCATTCATTATTTTACAGACCACTATCATACTCCCCACTTAGTCCTGTCTTTTCTCAGTTAAACAGTCTCAATCTTTTTAATCTCTCCTCCTAAGGAAACCATTCCATACACTTACTAATTCGTGTAGCCCTTCTCTGTACTTTTTCCAATTCCAATATATTTGAGATGGGGTGAACAGAACTGCACAGTATTCAAAGTTTGGGCACACCATGGATTTATGTAGTTGTATTATGTTTCCTGTTATATTATCTATTCCCTTCTTAATGGTTCCTAACATTTTGTTCGGTTTTTTGACTGCTGCTGCACGATGAGCTGATGTTTTCTGAGAACTATCCATGGCGACTCCAAGATCTCTTTCTTGATGTGGTTTAAATTAGCTGTTACCACTCATTTTGTATGTTACCACTCATTTTAGGATTATGTTTTCCAACGTGCATTACTTTGCACTTATGAACATTGAAATTCATCTGCATTTTGGTGCCTAGTCTAGTGAGATCCCTTTGTAACTCTTCACAGTTAGCTTTGAATTTAATGATCTTGAGTAATTTTGTATCATCTGCCAACTTTGCCACCTCACTGTTTATTCATAAATTATCTGGAAAAAGGAATATGTTGAACAGCACTGGTGCTAGTACAAATCCTTTGGGGACCCCACTTATCACCTCTCTCCACTGTGAAAACTGACCATTTATTCCTATCTTTGCTTCCTATCTTTTAACCAGTTACTGATCCATGAGAGGATCTTCCCTCATTCCATGACTGCTTATGGGGACAGTTATAATCTCCCCTTATTACTGTATTTTCTGTTTATGTAGCCTCTCTAATCTCCCTGAACATTTCACAATCACTGTCACCATCCTGGTCAGGGGCTTGATGGTGTATTACCTACTGCTATACTCTTATCATTCAAGCATGGAATTTCTATCCATTAAGATTTTATGATTCTGTTTGAGTCAATTAAGACTTTTACTACATGGGATTATGTTTGCTTTCACATATAGTGCCACTTCCCCACCAGTGTGACCTATTCTATCATCCCTATATACTTTGTATCCTGGTATTACCATGTCCCATTGATTATGATCATTCCAGCAAGTTTCTGCGATGCCTACTACATAATATCCTCATTTAATACCAGGAACTCAGGTTCACCCATGTTTGTATTTAGACTTCTTGCATTTGTATACAAGCACTTTTAAAATTTCTCAATATTTAGCTGTCTGCCTTCATGTGACGTAACTGAACAGGACTTTTTTTGTTTGACTGTTTCTCTTCAGTTCCTACATATACTTTTGTCAAAAAAATGTATCAGGTGCTGCTTCTTCACCTATGCTAGCGTCGTCTAGAATCTCTCTTTCCACCCAAAGAATCACCACCCTCTACACACAAACCCTAGCCCCTTTTAGCTGTCTCTGACCATTGTTTTTGAAACTTTAGCACTCTAGTTGGGTTGATTTCACGAATCAGGTGGGTAGTTTGGCCAGTATGACCAAAGAGATCAATATGATAAGTTTCCAGACCAGATCACCATAATCAGATTCCAAACTCTGGTTGTTCTGATAGCTGCATCTGTTCAAAGGTCCTTCAAATATCACTGTTACACTTAGCACTTATTATACAGGACATCTCTCTTCAAAACACTTTACAAGCAACTATTAATGAAAAGTTAGAGTTTCATTTTTGCTGTAGGGTTCAAAGATTAATATTCTCATCCAACAAAATGTAAGTTGTGTGGTGTCCGGTATCTATGTATTGGATGACACAATTCTAAGCTACAGACTGTCTAAGCCTAAGTCATTTATTTTCACTAGGCATGTGCAGCATGTCTAACTCACTACCTGGCAGACTCAGCAGCAAGGTTTATGGAGGCAGGCTCTGGAGTGGGAGCAGAGCAGGTCTGGGGAAGATGAGAGGCTGAACAAATCTTTTGGGTTTTTTTTGTGTGTGTGGGGGGGGAGTGGGGAACAGTGATGTTTAAGCAGACGCACGAGGTGTCTGGATGGCCAAGAAGGTAGTGTATGCGTGAGCGAGTCCAGTGCTTTTGCACAAAGGCATTGGCACATCAAGGGCTCCTTGGCATTCTGATTTCAAATCCCGGGGTGCAGCAAAACAGTAGACCTTAGGCTCCACCACCGCAAGTTCCTAGCCACATCCCTGTGTCCCTCCAACCAAAACCCTCTTAGCACTTCCTCAGTCGTTCCCTGTACCTCCGCCGCTACATCCCTGCTCACCTTTTCTCAGTTCTGCCAGAACGTTGAGCTGAATTGGGGAAGGGAGGTGAAAGATCTTTGAAACATCAGTTACTTCTTTCCACCATCCACCGCCTACACATATCACCCTCACCTTAACAACTAAAAGGGCAAGCTTGACTGTGAACAATTATATAATATGCGAATGCATACTCAAATGTAGATTTCAAACCTGTAATTACTATATAAAAAAGCCACATGAACTTTAGAACTATCACTAGCTACACTGATCATCAGCTACACTGATCACCCATGCATAACTGTTTAAACATTACAGACAAACATCGGGCAATCACTATTAGCAATCTGACATTACACACCAATAAAAAAACCCCTAAATATAGATACACTACAGATAATATTATTAAAGCCACACAAAATCTATATTATTCATTAGGACAAAGGGGGTAAATATATAAAGTAAACATGGCTGGACTTTAAGGATACCCATTAATAGTTCAACATGAAGGTAGAGACATGTGTGCAAAAGATAGAAGGTTCGTAAGGTTAAAAAGAGGATATGTTTAATAGATTGCAGATAGTGTGTTGAAATACTTAATTGCTTATTTCTTGGCTTTTAACAGTGTTAACTGCTGGGGTATGCAGTCCAGTAACATAACATCCAACAAGTTTTTTAGGTGAAAATTCCTTGTAAATGGAGCCTATGTTATTTCTTTGTAACAATGGACTCAGAATATGTTTCTTATGTCACTTGCAACTGTAATAGTTTTTTTAAAAAGGAATGTGGTAAGTAGACTTCTTAAATATTAAGTTCAGGAATGGAAGAAAATTATTTATGAATACATCTAGAGAAGTGTGGAAAGATCTTGGCCAGTATAATAATTTCTTATACAATGTCCACTGATCTTTAAAGCAGAAAAGAACAGAATTCCACTCCTCTCTTTTTCCTCATAAATTAGTCATTTTCCTGGGTCTGCTCCAGTTAATAAAAGAGATGGTGGTTTTGAAAAATGATCTAATAAATTATATAAAGACTGCAGGGACTTTAACATTTAGCTTACTGTTGAAATAGTATAACATCAAAAAAATTTGCTGGAAAATATGGCTATCCTGATGCAGTTATAATGCTATCATTATAAAGCAGAAGAGTTGATATAATATATAATTATATCGGTTATAATTTATTAACTAACTTATGTTTAACTTTTAAACTAAGCTATTAATATTGCCACTGTCCTGTTCCACTGTGTGTTTAATTTGTTGTTTGGACACTATTTTAGGTTTTGGTATTTACTTATATCTCATGACCAGTTCTGAGGACAGTCCAGCACATGTCAGGGGTGTAGGAGACTAAGACGACAATCTGCTGCTCATCCAGAGTGAGTGTCATTCATTGTAATGTCAGAGTATATAATTTTAAAACATGTTGTAAAGAATGATTTGATATATTTTCTTATACAGTATCTTGCCTTAAGAGAGTAAAGTCATTAAAAAGTGTTTTAATATACTTCATAATATACAGGTCCCCAAAATATCCATGTGGATTGGCCAATAGGTATGTTTTTATTACCACTCTCATCAGTCTCCATTTTGTGACCAACTGCAGGACGATCTCTAACCAACAGAAGTAATACCTAAATATTATGTTCAATTTAGAACAGTTATGATGCTGACTAACTATTTGTATGGTTATTTGCCAACCTCTTGCACATGTCCATATCACTTATTGCTCCATCCACTATAGAGGATAATATAATTTATTGTTCAAATTTTGGCCACATATTTCTTTGATACTCTCCATACACGTAATAAAACAGAAAGGCTTTAATCAAAGTGTTTGTGGCATAGAAATGTGTTGTCATATATGGAGATACGACATGGCACACAACTTATATAGCAGTTCCAGATGTTTACATTTGAAAAATACTCCTATCAACAGAAATAAAAATCTATATCTATATATATGTTAATCAATAGGCAAGTCAGAGACACAGCCTGGCAGTATCAGAAAAATGGTGGATCTAAACTTAAGTAGAAAATTCAGTTGCTCTCTGGTATGTTATTGCTCCAAATCCGGAGACTAAATTCAATCATTAAAATGTGACTAGAGGGATTCTTGTCCTTATTTAGATGCTAATCTTAACTATTCAGTAGCTACCAATGTTTCCATAGCAATGTAAACAGGTTTAATTTTATAATATAAAACATCCCAAAAAACCCAAACAAAGCATTAAAAAGGAGTACTTGTGGCATCTTAGAGACTAACAAATTTATTAGAGCATAAGCTTTCGTGAGCTACAGCTCACTTTATTGTAGCTCACGAAAGCTTATGCTCTAATAAATTTGTTAGTCTCTAAGGTGCCACAAGTCCTCCTTTTCTTTTTATGGATACAGACTAACACGGCTGCTACTGTGAAATAAAGCACTGTATTTGAAGAAACATAAACATGGTAGATTGCTGTCACCCCACCAAAATAAAAAGTACTCTCATGCAGTTATCAACTTTTAAATACACAAAGTTTCAGCCACCTGCAATATCTTGATAGATTTTACCTCTGAAGACAGCTGCTTTCAGGATTTGGTGATGCTATTTTAATTTATTTGGGTTGATATATATCCAAGTGCAGAGGATCAACTATAAATGAACCTCTTTAACACTGCAAGATGGTATTCTGCACCTCACTCAAAAATATGGCAGTCTACAGAGTCAAAACAGACCACTTTTTCTTATACAGCCCACTCTCCACTATACAAGAACTGCAGAGGAGGGGTGACCACCATTCCAGTCGATAGACTGGAGTATAAGCCAAGGAGGATCTGCACTGCAGCTCCCAAACCTGCCCTCTGCTTGGCTGATAGGGCAGAGACTGGGGAATTGAACTGCATTGTCCCTCAAGAAGTGCCCCACACAAATGCTTATTAATGTTTTTCAGGGGAGGAATATTAATTTAATCTCCAGTCCTGATTTATATCTGGAAGATCTACTCTATGAATTATTTTTTTGATCTTCTATGCTATGTGTTGTATTGGACGTCAGACTAATCACAATGATCCTTTTTGGACTTGGAATTTATTAATTTGTTATGTATCTATTGTTGTAGCATCTGGATAGAACAGATTCAGTATTACCAGACATGAAATCTAACTGTCCACCAAACAGCCCTCAGCCATGCAATGCACCAATCATTCACTAATAATCCGCCAATACCCAATGGTCTAAGAAAAGATCAAATTGATGTGCCTTGTACCATGCTCTGAAGGTTGGCAAGGTCAAGCCCTGACAAACTATTTGATGGAGTTCTGAGCTGAGGAATCTCCACAGAAAACATGCGTCACCCCTTCCCCAAGACTAGACAATCCATAGATAAGCAGATTATTGCTAAAAAGAGCTCAGAATTTGTCATCTTTTTAGGGTTGTCATAATTATTGATAATCATGATGAACTGATGACTTAAGAATGTCAGCACAGTTTCATTTTCTCAGAAAAATAGGAATCCAACAAGAAAATACTAAGGAATTAAACACACACAAATACGCAAAAGCAGTATTTCCTAGGAGATAAATGTTGCAAAATGAAATTGAGGGCACTTAACTCAGCCAGTTGGTGCGTTAACTAAGGAATGCTGCTGCACAACCAGCTATCACATGGTTGCCAAAAGTGGCACTATAAGAACACCAATGACAGACGCAGACTGAACACTGAGCCAGACTTAGCTCAAAAACAATCGTGGTGCTTGATCTGCAAGGAGACTGTGTCTCTTTGGCAGGTGCCATGATAATGAACTCAGCTACCTAACTATCAGGAAAAGCCTTCCTGGTGACTCATTACTGCTATTACATTAAGCCATAAAAATAGTTGTAAGATTCAAAAATAACAGGAAAACTGCAAAAATATTTTTATGGATTGTGAAGTTAGTAGAACTGTATGTTGCCATGCATATCTCTTGTTTACAATGTTGGCCTTTTTCTAATAAGGAAAGATCAGTTAAGTCAAAAGCAAAGGAGAATTTCAATGTGTATTAGGTGTATAATAATTGGGTTTTTTTAAGGAGTGTTTCTGTTTTGACCACATCTGTATCGTTAACACACATACAGATGTTTCTCCATACATCCGAAAATATAATGGTACATAGATGCCTGTTCAATTTCAACAAATGATTGGATCTTAGCCATCAAAGAGGTCATTTTATTCCTTAAAGATTAGTTATATACCAGATTTGATGTGAAAGTCAAATTAGATAAAATGGTAGTTATTTACACTGAAATTTAGAAAAAACAACACACACAAAAGAAAACATGAAACAAATAAACTCACCTTGACAACAGTAGTTTTGTGTCTTTCCAAAACCTGTACAGTCTGGGCAGTGTTGGAATCAATAACTAGCACCAGGGACTGACACCCATATGCAATCAAACCTTGCCAGCCCCTGGAAAAATAGCAATGTTACTATCAAACAAGGAAAGAAGTAAATGTGCAGACCATCAGTAGGTGTACTTGGATTTCATGAGATTTTTTTAGCTGTAAAGTCAAACTGTAGTAGCTATGATCTATACTTCATTAGAATTTCTGTAGCTGGATTTTCAACACAACTGATATTGTGTATAATAAGTAATAAAATAAAGCTGAACTGCAACTACAGCAGCATGGTTGATTTATTTGTGATTGCTTCTATATCATATGTTTTTAAAAACTCATTGTATGACTAAAACATTGTGTTTATTATGAAGAGAGGGCTTGTGTTAACTGTAATCTCCCTCTCTCCTACACTCTGCCTCTGTTTGATCATTTTTAAAATTAAAATCATTTGGGGGCAAGAAGTGTGCCACTTGTTTGTACAACATCAAGCATGTTGTGTGCATGCTACTGGAAACAAATAAAAATAGTAAAACCTACCCAACAAAATAAAACTTGAAAACATACAAAACTCAATACCAGCACTCTACAGGGAGCATTTTTTCAATGCAAGGCTAATGTATGTCAGAGGCTGTTTAAATGCTAAAAGGGTAGGCTAAAACTTACATAGTATGGCATGCTCCTTTATAAGATATGAGATAATTTATAATTGTTGGGATATTGGTTGGTTGGTTTTTGCAGGGAAGGGGAGAAGTGACAGAGAAAAGGGGCATATTTTAAGTGAGTTTAGTAGTAGTCAAAAGTTTCGGCCTATTTGACCTCAGAGAAGAGGCTGACTGCCACATATGAGGACCACAAAAATATGAGGTTCAGCTGAATGGTTGAGGACAAACAAGAATAGGATTGGAGTCAAGGGGTTGAAGCAAAGAATCCAAAAGGGAACCAAGCACAGAACCCCAGATAATGTCCACTACTCCGAGTAAATATCGAGGAAATCAGTGGAGGGGAAGGTGTTGTCTTGACTTGACAGATATGGAAGCAGAAGTCCTCAGACAGAGGATTGGTTCAGTTATTTAAGCATGGGACTGAAAAAATCAGGCAGCCTGTTCAGTTTCACAAGCTGCAAAATGGGTATAATTTTAACCTCCCAGACAGAGCAGTTGTTTGGATTAGTTGGAGGACATACAGGGCATTGAATATATAATATTGCTTTTTATCTGCCATTTCATAGGTAGATAGGTGTATCATCTCTACAACACATAGCAGAAGGTTTCTACCATTTATGTTTGTCAACACTTACACCATATGTGGCTTGTCACACCAATAAAGGAGGCTGCAGAGAGCGAAGCCCAGCCAGTCCCACAGCACAGGTGATGGATGAGTGCTGGGTAGGACCCGACCAAAACTACCCCAGGGCCTCCACCCCCAGACAATTTACTGGGTCACAACAGGCCATAAACATTTACAAATGGGTCCTGAGCCAAAAAAGGTTGAGAACAACTTCTTTTGACCCTACACCAATATAAATATTTAACAGACAAAACCAGAAACAGTCATCGATGCACAGAAATTTAACAAAACTGAATTTGTCAAGAGCATGTTTATGATAAGTTTTCATTTGCAGGAAGTGAAAGTGATCAGATCCTCCAAACTCAGTGCTGACAATTTTCACAATTATATAGCAAGTCCATAGGCGCCGACTCCGCTGGAGCACCCATGGAAAAAAAAATAGGGGGTGCTCATCACACACTGGGATGACCAGCTGTTGGCAGCCAGGGATCAACAGTTTTGCGGGTGCCTCAGAAGATGAGCTGTTTCCTGCGGGTAGCCAGCGCGCAGCTGCGATCAACTGTTTGGCGGGCAAACTCAGATCAGCTGTTTCCCACCTCCCTGCTCTGGCAAGGGCTAATTGAGTCTCACACACACACAAAAAAGCATTAGGGTTAGGCATGGGCAGGAGTGCAGGGCTATCAGCAGCAGCACAGCCAGCCCCTGCTCACCTAGGGCCGCCCCACACCTCTTGGGCTGTTGACCATGGCATCCATGTGTTTGGTTACTCCCTGGCAGCCAGGCTCGACTCCGGCCACAGCAGGCATCAGGTGACCCAAAGGAGCCCAGCTAGGCTAGGGCTGGTGCAGTGGTAGATTAGGGGGAGGAGAAGCCCTGGACCCTGTCAGGAGCTGCACTGGGGGGAGGAGGAGGGAGGAAAAGCTTTGACCCCGGCAGGAGCCACGCTGCGGGGGGAGAAGCTCCGACCCCAGCAGAAGCCACGCGGGGAGAGGGAGGAGAAGCCTCGGACCCTGGCAGGAGTCATGCTGGGTGGCGGGGGGTGGGGCGGTCAAGAGGCCCTGGACCCTGGCAGAACATTTGGGGCTGAAGTCCCTGGCACGGGAGCCCCAGCCACCCTAGTGGCAGAAGTTACAGGGCTGAAGCCCCAACCCCACTCTGTGCAGAGCTGGCCTGAGCGCCCCTCTCTCCCGTCTCCCCACACTCTCCGGCTGTGGAGAAATTCAGCCCAAATCTACCCACATTGGTATCTCCATTTCCACCATCATTACACAGCCATGAATGGATTTAGCCTAGCAGGCAGGGTCAGCATTAGCCCCATTTGCAGGTGGGATCTAGGGCACACAAAGGAGAAGTGACTTTCCCAAGGCTAAGCAGGGAGTCTGTGGCAGAGCAGAGAATCAAACCCAGAACTTCTAAGCCCGAGACCTGTGCCTTAGCCACTAGGGAACCTCCTCTGCCACTTTGAGTGTGTGGGTGGGAACAGGCACTAGACAGAGCCACCAGGAGGTGGGGAGCTTAGAGAGATGGGAAAAGGGATATGGGTGGGAAGCAAGAAGGGAGAAACATCAGGAAGGGGAGCAAGGACTTAGAGAAGAAACAGGAGAAAGGGAAAGGGGCAGGGAGAGCGAAAGGAAGGGAGAGGAGAAAGGGGCAAGGAGAGGGGAAAAACTCCCCAATGCTTGTCCCTCCCATCCACCTTCTTCCCACAGCCATCAGTGGCCTTAGCTCCCAAACAGGCGCTAAGCCGGTGTGAAGCCCAGAGCAAACGTAATGTCTTTACACTGGGATGTTAGTGAAGACAGCTTATAGCTGAATGTAATGAATTTAATATACAGATGCCCCCCGACTTACACAATCGTTCCGTCCCGGAAAGTCTTGCCTAACTAGAATTTTGCATAAGTTGGAAACATATACCTGTACATTACACAAAAATTTCCGCAACTCGAAAATCCTATTTCTAGCTTATGAAACTTTTTCCTTAAGTGCGAATTTGTATAAGTCAGGTTTTGCATAACCCGGGGAGCATCTGTACTGTAATTCATGATAATGTAATGATACTTTTCATTACTATTTTAATAATGATTACATTGTTCAGATGCCAAATGATAGACACACATTCAATAACAGACTATGAAAAGTGTATAAATATGCTGAAAATTGCCAGTTTTGGGAGGAGGCTAACCCCCCCCCCCCCCAAAAGCACACATCTCTCACCTTCAAGTCAGGAAGGGGCAGAAAGGAGTGAACAGTGGGCAGGAGATGCTCAGGGGATAGGACCTAGGGGAGGGGACAGAGCAGGGGCAGGAAGAGCTGGAATGGGGAAGAGTGAGGGCAGGGCCTTGGAGAAGGGGGCAGAGCCGGGATGGGGCACCCACCAGCAAAACCAAAAGTCAGCACCTATGAGCAAGTCCCACGATATTTGGTGTCTGATTTAATGTTTCACCTCCTGCAGACAAGTGATTATGTGGGAATCTCAACTTTATATTTTCCTACTCCTTCCGTTTGTGGAAAGAAACTGAAAACATGACTATAGTGTACCCTATACCAAGCAAAGGCTCAGAAACCTAAGTCGCCAAATAAAAGAACACCTGTTTTTTTTTTTTAAACATGTTTAAAGCTCATGTTTTCAGTGTTTGAGGCTGCCCATGCTGTACTCTTAGAAAAGTGAGTAACAACCTTCCCAGTCGCAGAGAAAGTGGGTCAGGCACAATCCCTCGTTGACAATTGTCTCTGAAAGGCCGGAGCAGGAGGGAGGGCATAGTTCGCTCCCCCACTCCAAAGACTCTGGTCCTCTCTCTCTCTAGCGCCCAGCCTCTCCCCGAAAGGCCTCCCCCCCTGCACCCCTAGGCCAGGGCTTCCTAGCCTCTCTCCCCCACCAGCCCCCCTTCCTCCTCCGGGGCTCCAAGGCCTCCTTTCCTATTGGTTCATCAACCGACTCTAAACCAGAAGCCGCCCCCCTCCCGCCCTCCATCCCCAGCCAGGGCCCTTCACTCTCACTCCCCCACCCACCGAGCCCGGGCCCCTCACGCCCCCCCAAGCGAGAGCTCCCTTGCCCGGCCGCGCACTCACCAGTCCACCGCCCCCTTGTTCTGCGCGCTCAGGGCTCCGGTGAGGGTCCGGGCCGACAGCCGGATGTTCACCGTGTAGGGCAACATACTGTGCAGGGGGAGCCCGCAGCGGCGCGCTGGACCCCGGGCGGCGGCGGCGGCCCCCCCCTGGCTCTGCGCGGGGCGGGGGTAGCCGGGCTCTGCGCGGCAGCTGGGAAGCCTCAGCCCGCCGCCTCAGCAGGAAGCGTCGCGGGGCAGTCCGCCGCCGATCCCGTTCCCCAGCGGTCCGGGCCGCCCCAGCGCCTGGGGCACTTTGGTTCCGCCGCGGCAGGGAGTCGCTGAGCGGCGGAGCCCGAGCCCCCACCTCGTGCCGCTTCTGCCTCCCCAGCTCACCCACAGCGCTGCCCCGGAGTCAGCGCCTCCAAGCAGCACCGCACCGGGGAGCCGCTTGCGCCGCCCCAGACACCCAACCTCCCCTCTCCGCGCAGCGCTGCAAAGCAGCCGCATCCAGCCGCTGCTTCCGGTCAGGTTTTCCTACATTTTTGGCAGCAGTCACCCAGAGGCCACGCAATGAACCCGTTCTCCTGGCGGGACAACACCAAAAAACACGGATCCAGCACCAGGAGCCGTCCGATTATTGACAAATTCGGGGGGGGGGGGGGTGGCCCAACCTCAGAGTGTACAATCTAAATAGGAAACAAATGTGGCCACTCCTATTTCAGTGGGAATATCTGGATCTTGATCCATCCTGGCCCAGTAGCTCTGGAAAAAGACTTATCTGTGATTTGGATCTTGTCATTTTTTTAAAGCCCAATTGTTTCAGCACCTACTACGCCACAACACCCAGCCT
Organism: Lepidochelys olivacea; assembly: GCF_965140295.1. NCBI lineage: Eukaryota > Metazoa > Chordata > Testudines > Cheloniidae > Lepidochelys > Lepidochelys olivacea. The sequence continues at coordinate 108,221,426 of NC_140417.1, forward strand.
CTGTTGCACACTGATAGAGCGGCACTGTAAAAAATAGTTAGCCGGCAGCTGAATCGAACCATTTTTGGGTTTTTTTAATCCTCATCCCCAAAATTTTACCAGCTACAGGGCAGCTATTCCAATTACACTGCAATAATCCAGATCCCCACACATCCCTCCTCACAAGGAGCGCAAAAGCAGGTATCCTGCACTTGTCTACTGTTATTAGCCCCAACCCTGGCTCCCTTTGCCACCCTGTTTGTACTTACGTAAAAACCTATTGCCATTCCTACTTAGCCATTACAACCCAGGTTCTGAGTACTGAGACATCCTAGTGCAAGAGCAACTCAAAAGCACACATTGTGTGTTTTTGCAGTGGTACTGCACCAGTTTGCAAAATAATACAGGGAAGCAAAAGGGAGGGTCCAGGTTTTCCTACTTACATAGAAGAAGCTACACTTGTTTGGTTGTTTTATTTAGATTTCTATTTGAGTGATCGCTACTAAAAATAGGCTCCATTTGCTATAGTCAGGTTTTTCAGTGCTGGGGCGCACAGGGATCCAGATTATTTTGGTGGAGTAGGGGCAGCTGCTATTCTCTATTCATGCCATGGAATTTGTGAGGCAGAGGCAAGGATCAGATAGATCCAGATGTCAGTTTTTTGTGGTGAAGTTGTATGTGGTTGTATGGGCGTTCCGTTTTTTTTTTTTTTGGTGCAGTGGGATTGACTAAATATTGCCTCTGGTTGCAAAGGAATTTGGGAACTGGGGGCCAAAAATTGGCAATCTCCAGCTACTGGAGTATTGTTATGCCAGTTTGCAGCAGGGCCTACATTTTGGGGTATATTAGGTGCTACTACACTTTTTCTTATTTATGTAATAAACAGTTGTTGGGCTTCCATTCAAATAGCCATCTGCGGCTTATGGTTTCTTCTATCTGCTCCTTAGGACCCTGCTCTTGGAACAAATACATGGCTGTATAAAATTGTCAGCTAAAACACTACAATGGAGAATAGAACTCAAGATCTTCAGATCCCAAAACACTGGTATCTATTCTTTGAGATGAAGTTTCTGTTTACTAGTAGTACTAACAGGACTTTTTTCTTTTTATAATCCACCACTAGGGGCAACATAATCGTACACACCTAGAGTTCAATCTGCCAAAGTACTGAACACACTGAATTCTTACTAATTGTAATTGTCCCTTTGTTGCCGGCACCCAGTGCCGAGAGGCAAAACAACAGCAGGGGTTGGTTCGCTACCCGGTCTGCTTCACCCAATAATCACAACGGGGTGGAGAAGCAGAAAAGTTTATTTGCAGCTGCAAAAAGGTACAGGGAGAATAGAATCTCAAATCCTACACACAGAGCAGGAAGTTACACAGGCTTTTATACATCCTTTCTTCAGCATACTTATCCAATAGCAAGCTGCCCTAAGTATCCATATAGCCAGCCAATCCAGTTACAAAAAACAAGGGAACTAGCTGGTATCATTTGTTAAACTATACATAAACCTGCTTTATTCAGCATTGTTCTTCCATATCTGCCCTGTTTGGCCTTGTTTCATTTCAGGCAGTCTGACTCTGCAACATATTGTTGCAGATCCTCAGCATAACTGCTGCGAGTGCCTCCAAGCGGGGGGGCCAAGGAGACTTGGGCCTAGTGCGAGGGGGCTTCATCGACACTTGGGGGCTTCCATCCCTTCGAGTTACCTAGTGGCCATGCCCCAGTGTCCCCAACATCTTTGCTAATATGGTACATTAGACTTTGTGTCCTTGAGTGTGCTGCTGTTGCTTCTCTCCCTATCCTCACAGGGTGGAAAGGAATTCCCTAGTCACATTTCTATCCAGTTCCTTCAACTGGAGTTGAAGGAGTGAAAGAGTCATCTGATCAGATACTGGGCTGAAAAAGAACATCACACAGCAGGAGGGAAGTAGAGGAAAGTGAAAGCTCTTTCCAGGTTGCATCATTTGTCTCACTGAAGAAATCGACAAGATCCTCAACAGAGAGAAAGAGGAAGCATGTGAAAGATTTTGAGGGGATATGCTAAGGAGGAGAAGTGGTACTGGCCACTCCTCCCTGACTCAAACAGGTTGAAGAAGTCAGAGATGCAGTGCTGAACGAAAAGGAAAAGCTGCAGTGAAAGAACCTTGGGTTTTATCTAAAGGTGTTTAGCAGCAGGAAAGAAAAAAAAAGAGGAAAAGGATGTAAGTTGCCAGCCAATGTTGGGGAAACAAATAGTTTGCTAAAGAGAGAGGGGGGAGCTGAAGGAGGACATCAACCTCTTGGAGGTTAGTGAGGGAAGGAGGGGCAGCAAGAAGGCGATGATGTTAATGCACATGGTGGGAAGTCCTGGGTCAGTGAACAGTATTAAAGGAGATAATGTGATCAGCGAGATGGCCTCTTCATAATAATTACTCTTGAGAAATGTCTTTCACTGCTGCAAATGTAAAACTAACTCTGTTTCTGCAGTTGGTTATCTTCTTCTAATGAGAAGTACTTCTGATGTTGGAACAGAACCTGTCATATTCTTGTGCGACTCTGTTCTATGGATGCAATGCCAATAATTAGACTATAATAGTATTATCAAATATATAGCAGTGCAGTCAGGCCCAGACCCTAAAGAATATTTAGGCAGCTAGTTCCCATTGAAGTCAGTGGTGTTAGGCCCCTAAATACCTTTGCAGACCTGGGTCTTAGTTCCGACGCTAATAATATAGCTGTGAAACCTCAGAGAGAAAAACAGCAGCCTGTCTTGAGAAAATGAGTCAAAAATGACCCTCTGGAAAATATGGGGTAAGCTCAGTGACTATCCAGTCTCTAGCATGTTGCAGCTCATCCCCCATTTCTTTATCTGTAAATGTAGTGAATTTTTAAGCAAGCTCCATTTGGGCAGAATAAGGAAGGGCAGTACACAGGAAGCTTTGGTCAAGGGCAGCTGGCCTTTAGTGGCCGTATTCAGGAGTGATAGGTTCTAGGTGGCTTAGGTCCAGGCTGGCAGCTTTCAGGTAATATTTAGCAAAATTTTGCAGCATATGATATTTACGTGCTGTGTTCATAAGCTTTTCAGAAGGAACTTTGAAGCCCAAGAGATGGAAGCTTCTTCATTTAAACTTTTTCCTTCTAAAACCACAGAAAATAAAATGCAAAAATCTACATTAAGCTTGCACAGCTAGGCCCTAATTCAGAAAAGCAGTTAAGCACATGCTTGACTTTAAACACATGAGTAATCGCATTCACGTTCAGCAGAGCACCTGCTTCACTTTAAGCATTGCAGTCAATTGGACTTTACACCCCAGTTCAGCAAAATGTGTAAGCACATGATGAATTCCATCCATATTCAGTAAAACACTTAGGGATTGGTCAGCAAATTAAGCTACATTATGTAGATCAGAAAATGCTGGGATAAAGTGAGAACTGCCAAAAGTCAAGCTGAGTTAGAATTGCGAAGCCAATTAAAACCAATAGTGAAAGGTTCTTTAGTTACGTAAATAAAAAGAGAACAAGAAAAGAAGTGGAGCTGCTATGCAGTCAGGGTGGGGGAGAAATTAAAAATTATGTAGGTATGGCCCAAAAACTAAATGCAAACTTTGCCTCAGGGTTTCAATAAGGATGATAATTTATAACATGGATGGAAAAGGCAGGATAGCTAATGGGAAAGTCTATATAGAAATGAAAATTACCACAACTAAGGTGGAAGCCACATGCACAGAGATGAATGTGCTCTAACCAGGGGGACCATCACAGGATACTTAAAGAACGGGCAAATGAAATTGCAAGTCTGGTAACAAGGACTCTTAATAAATCTATCAAATCAGGGGTGATATTGTATGACTAGAGAATAGCTAATATTGTACCTACAGGGAAACCTTCCCAACTGTAGGAACAGTTGGACAATGTAAAAAGCTGCCTAGGGAAGCTCCTTCATTGAAGGTTTTCAAAAAGAGGCTGGATAGCCATCTGTGTAGGATGGTTTAGACTCAACAAATCCTGCATCTTGGCAGGAGGTTAGACTAGAAGACCCTTGCAGTCCCTTCTAACCCTGTGAGTCTATGATTTAAGAAAAGGGGGGGGGGGATGACCCAGGCATATACAGATCTGTTAATCTGGCCTCAATAGTATACAAGGCTTTAGAATAAATTCTGAAGAAAAGAATAATAAAAGACATGAAGGTAATGGATGTAATGGGATAAGATGCAACATGGATTTAGCAAAGTTAGAATATGGCAGTATCTGGTATCTTTCTTTGGTGAGATAATGGATTTTTTTTAGACAAGGAAAATGTGATTGATCTAATCTATCTGGACTTTAGTGAAGCATTTGACATAGTGCCATATGGGAAAATATTCATTAAACAGGAGAAAATGGGGATCAGTACAAGAATTGTAAGGTGGGTAAGGAACTGGCTAAAAGTGAAATTATAACAGTTGGTGTTGAAAGAACAACTATCGGACTGAAGGTGGGTTGCTAGTGGAGTTCTTCAAGGTTCGGGCTTGGGACTGATCTTATTGAATATTTTAATTAATGACCTAGGCACAAAGTCCTACAAAAAGTGGGGGTGTACTAATGGAATTTGCTGATGACACAAAGTTGGGAGGCACTGTGAATACAGAGAAGGACGGGATATTTACAGGAAGAATTGGATGACCTTGATGACTGGAGTAATAGAAATGGAATGAAATTTAATAGTACAAAGTGAAAGGTGTTGCATGTAGGACTAAAAGAATTTCTGCTCTAAACTAGGGGCTCATCTCTTGGAAATGAGAGAGGAGAAGAAAGAGTTGGGTGTATTAATCAACCAGTTTAACTATGAGCCACCAATCTGATGTGGCCATGAAAAAGGCAAATACAATCCTCATATATCAGGTGAGGTATTTCTGGTAGAGATAGTGAAGTATCAATGCCATTGCATATGGTACTGGTGAGACCTGATCTGGAATACTATGTACAGTTCTGGTCACCCATGTTCAAGAAAGATGAATACATACTGGAACAGGTTCAGAGAAGAGATATGACTGCTCTCTGTAAATACATGGTGGGGGGTAAACACTAGGGAGGTAGAAGAGCTATTTAAAATAAAGGACAATATTGATACAAGAAAAAAGCGGTATAAATTGGCCATGAATACATTTAGGCTAGAAATGAGAATTAGGTTTCTAACCATCAGAAGAGTGATGTTCTGGAACAGCCTTCCAATAGGAGCAGTGGGGGCTAAATAGCCTTACTAGTTTTAAGATGGAGCTTGATACATTTGTGAACAGTATTACATGATAAGATTGCCTGTGATAGGAGGAGACTGGACTCAATGACTTTGTCAGTCCCATCCAGCCCTATGTCCTATGTCAGGGGAGTGCAAACTACGGCCCACCAGCTGTTTTAATCCGGCCCTCGAGCTCCCACTGGGGAGCGGGGTCTGGGGCTTGCTCTGCTCTGGCGCTCCAGCTGGGGAGCAGGATCGGGGACTGCTCCACATGGCTCCCTGAAGCAGCGGAAAGCCCCCCTCCGGCACCTACGCATAAGGGCAGCCAGGGGGCTCCACTCTGCATGCTGCCCCCGTCCCAAGTGCTGCCCCCGCAGCTCCCATTGGCCAGGAACTGCAGCCAATGGGAGCTGCAGAGACGGTGCCTGCGGACGGGGCAGCATGCAGAGCCACCTGGATGCACCTCTGCCTAGGAGCTGGAGAAGGGACATGCTGCTGCTTCCAGGAGCCGCTTGAAGTAAGCGCTGCCTGGAGCCTGCACCCCTGAGCCTCTCCCCATGCCCCAAACCCCTGCCCATCCCTGATCCCCCTCCTGCTCTCCAAACCTCTCATCCTTAGCCCCTCCCCATAGCCCGCACCCCCAGCCAGAGCCCTCACCCACCCCCTCACCTCCCTCCCCCATCCCAAACCAGAGCCCCCTCCCGCAACCTGAACTCCTCATTTCTGGCTCCCAGTACGGAGCCCGCATCCCCAGCCAGAGCCCTCACCCTCTCCCTCATCCCAACCCCAATTTTGTGAGCATTCATGGCCCGCCATACAATTTCTATTCCCAGATGTGGCCCTCAGACCAAAAAGTTTGCCCACCCCGTCCTATGTGCTTGAATTCCATTGACTTCAATGGAATTTAAACATGTGCTTAAATGCTTTACTGAATAGGTGTGCTTTGCTAACCTGGGGCGTATGGCTTTGCTGAATAAGAATGTGATTATTCATGTTGCTGAACTGGGGATTCAAAAGTCAGGAAATGCCAAAATGATCAGGTTGGAAATGCAGATATAACTCCACCCACTTGTACATATGCATTACGATAGTTGTATACATAATCTCATACTGTTTCTCACATAATACAATAGACTATCATACCATCATATTAACAGTTTATCTTGGTAGTTCGTGTCCAGATTTTGTGAGATGCTGAGCTCCCTGAACTCCAGGGAAGTTGAGGTCTCTTAGCACATTCTGAAGGCTTGTAGCCTCTCACAAGCCTTATTTTAAAATTGAACCAAAGGAAGGAAGATTGAGTCTGCGAAATATCAGTTCTTTCTCTTCCTAAAACTGAAACTCTTGAGATCTGCTGTCACCTTGCCTTGCACACCTAAAAGAATCTTGCTGAGAAAGGCAAAGGGAAGGAAAATGAAAAAAAAAAGTGGAAGAAATAATCACCCTCTCCCTTAACATCACTCTAGCTGAGTGTGAATCATGGCTCACCCGAAGGTTCTTGTGGATGGTGAGTCACTGCCATTAAAATAACATTCTGAATAGCTCACTAGCCTTGGGTTAGGATGGCACTGAAAATCCCACCTGCGTCAGATTTAAAAGAACCTATTCAGCTTTGTTATCTGTTATTGAGAGCTTTCTTTGTTGAACAGATGTTCATCTTGCTGCAGCCTAGGCAAAGCCAGATTTATAAATGTTAATGCCTTGTCATATTCAAACTAAGGGCAAAGGCCTACAAGCAAATTCCAAATAGAAAGTTGGAAGTGAAAAGCATCAATACCTTTCCCAGATCTGAAGAAGAGCTCTGGGTATTTCGAAAGCTGGTCTGTTTCGCCAACAGAAGGTGTCCAATAAAAGATATTACCTGACCCAACTTGTCTTTCTGATATCCTAGGACCAAGACATCTACAACAACACTGCAAACATAAAAGTAACTTAGTTAGATTCTATTAAAACAGGAAATGAGAAGTCCTTGCTCTCCTTTTAAAGTGCATGAAAACCAGTTCAAAATGACTAATACAATGTCGTTTTCTCTATAGCCGCTTTCATGGATGAACCACAAGATAGTTCCCATCCTTTTGCAAACAGAACATAAGAATGGCCATACTGGGTCAGACCAAAGGCCCATCCAGCCCAGTATCCTGTCTACCAACAGTGGGCAATGTCAGAGGGAGTGACCTCCCAGAGGGAGGGAGTGACCCTAACAGATAATGATCAAGTGATCTCGCTCCTGCCATCCATCTTCACCCTCTGACAAACAGAGGCTAGGGACACCATTCCTTACCCATTCTGGCTAATAGCCATTAATGGACTTAACCTCCATTAACAAACTGCTGGGAGTAGTTATATAGGATTTTTGAGTAACAGCAAGGACAGGATCACATTTGTTTTATAGAACACAGATGATTATCAATTTCTATTCTATACTTCTTGCATGTGGAGGCTTCTATTTAGGAAAATTATTACAATGTTCACAGTCTATATGATCTTTACCTCTACCATTACCTTTATTCTGTGACTTTTTCTGAGCCTATTTCTTTGCAACAAACTCTCTACCCTCTTTTACAAATAAATACAGAAATAGAATATTCAAGGTATTGTGATATGGTGTTGCTTGCCATTCAGTCTGCACAATGCTGGAGATTGGCCCAGTCCCATGTGTGCCATGAAGAGTAACAGAAACAATGAGCCTCAGTGCAAATGTCCTAGCTTTCCTCAGATAGCCCAATTTCCATAGGATTTTCCCATTGACCTTGGAATAACTGCAGGAATGGAGGGGTCATGCACCCTGTCAAGTAGGCAGGGTGGTAAAGCCACTTCTACTTCCTAAAAGTAACCTTTGGTTGAAAGTGCATACCCTCAAGGTTACATAGTTTTTTACTTACCCTCAGCCTTCAGGCAGCTTTTTTTCACAGAAGGGTATCCTAGAAGTGTAGGACTGGAAGAGAGCTCAGTAGTTCATCTAGTCCAGTGCCCTGCACTCAAGGCAGGACTAAGTAATAACTAGACCATTCCTGACAGGTGTTTGTCTAACCTGTTCTTAAAAACCTCCAATGACTGAGATTCCACAACCTCCTTATGCAGTTTGTTCCACTGGTTGACTATCCTGACAGCTAGGAAGTTTTTCCTAATGTCCAACCTAAACCTCCCTTGCTCCAATTTAAGCATCTTGCTTCTTGTCCTATCCTCAGAGATTAAAGAGAACAAACTTTCACCCTCCTCCTTGTATCAACCTTTCATGTAGCTGAAAACTATTATCATGTTTTTTCTCAGTCGTCTCTTGTCCAGACTAAACAAACCCATTTCTTTCCTCCTATGTCATGTTTTCTACACCTTTAATCATTTTTGTTGCTCTCTTCTGGACTTTCTCCAATTTGTCCACATCTTTCCTGAAATGTAGCACCCAGAACTGGACACAGTACTCCAGATGAGACCTTATCAGTGTGGAGTAGACTGAAAGAATGACTTCTCATGTTTTGCTTACGACATTCCTGCTGATACATCCCAGAATGATGTTTACCTTTTTTGCAGCACTATTACTCTGTTGACTCATATTTGGCTTGTGATACACAATAACCCCCATATCCCTTTCCACAGTACTCCTCCTTTTTGTATGTGTGCAGTAGTAGTTCCTTCCTAAGTGGTGTACTTTGCATTTGTCCTTACTGAATTTCATCTTATTTACTTCAGACCATTTCTCCAGTTTTTCCAGATCATTTTAAATTATAATCCTTCCTCCAAAGCACTTGCAAAACCCCACCCCTCAGCTTGGTATCATCCATAAAATTTATAAGTGTACTCTCTATGCCATTATCTAAATCATTTATGAAGGTATTGAACAGAATCGGGCTCAGAACCATTCTCTGCAGGATCCCATTCGATATGCCCATCCAGCTTGATTGTGAAACACTGATGATTACTCGCTGCAAACAGTTTTTCAACCAGTTATGCACCCAACTACTTGTAGCTCCATCCAGGCTATATTTCCCTAGTTTGTTTATGAGAAGGTCATGCAAGACAGTATCAAAAGCCTTACTAAAGTCAAGAAATACCACATCTACCACTTGCTCCTTTCCACAAGGCTTGTTACCCTGTCAGAGAAAGCTCAGAGGAAAACTGTAATCTTGCAGTTCCTCACTGTGCATGTGCCTAATTATTCTACTGCGCAGAGAGATCAGATTAATGTGTGTCTGAAGAAAACTGGAACAAGGCTGGGCCCTGGTCAATATGAGAGCAGCACAGTATAACAGAGCAGAGAATGAGTTTTCTCCTGCTTTATTGCTCTTGGCTGTGTCTGACCTGTGCTGTCTATAATAACTGGAGGTTTGCAGTTATGAACAGTGCATTGTGCCTATAACCCCTTTAAAAAAAGATGGACATATTTGCTGTTCTATCTGGCTTGGACAGACTTCTGTGGAGGAAAAGTCAACTTACGACTGAGGATTTGGAGTCATATGCTATAATGATGTTGGACAGACTGCAATAATGGGTCAGTTTAATCTTGCGGATGAGGGATAAAACTAACCATAAAAAAGATTAAAAGCTTTTGAAAAGAGAATAATCCTGTTTCCCAGGCAACATATTCTATTTCAGCTAATACTGTGATGAAATAATTAACAATATAGATATATTTGCAGAGGTAAATTACTGCCGCATCTACTCTGTAGGTACTAAATAGGATGTATTAGTCTGTTAAACACAATTCAAATACAGGGGCAGAAAAGTCAAAAATGAGATGAAGGGGGGTCTTGTGGATAAAGTTACGGGGCTGGGACTCTGGATAATTGGATTCAATTACTGGCTCTGCTACAAACTTCCTGTGTGACTTTGGGCAAATTACTTAATCCCTTTAGGTCAAATTCTACAATCCTTACTCATACTGAATAGTGGCTCCCAGCCCTAAACAACCCATTTTGCACACACCCAGCCCTCCTCTCTATGCCAGGGCTTGTGATGGGTTCTCGGAAGGCAGCCTGACATCTGTCTTTCCCAGAGCCTGCACCAGGGAGATCATCCCCTAGCTTGAAAGCAGGCGTTTCAGTACCTTTTATAACACTTCCATCCTTCTACCTAGCATAAAGAGGCCAGAGTGGGGATTGAGGACCTCACCTGAGCTGTTTGTAGACCCCCTAATCTTATTCTTACCAGCTTAGGTTAAAAACTTCCTCAAGGTACAAACTTTGCCTTGTCCTTGAACCCTATGTGGCCACCACCAAGCGTGTTAAACAAAGAACAGGGAAAGAGCCCACTTGGAGATGTCTTCCCCCCAAAACATCCCCCCAAGCCCTACACCCCCTTTTCTGGGGAAGGCTTGATAAAAATCGTCACCAATTTGCACAGGTGAACACAGACCCAAACTCTTGGATCTTAAGAACAATGAAAAAACAATCTGGTTCTTAAATGAAGAATTTTAATTAAAGAAAAGGTAAAGAATCACCTCTGTAAAATCAGGATGGTAAATACCTTACAGGGTAATCAGACTCAAAACATAGAGAATCCCTCTAGGCAAAACCTTAAGTTACAAAAAGACAGAAAAACAGGAATATACATTCCATTCAGCACAGCTATTTTACCAGCCATTAAACAAAAGAAATTAACACATTTCTAGCTAGATTACTTACTGACTTTTTACAGGAGTTCTGAGCTACATTCCTGATCTGTTCCCGGCAAAAGCATCACACAGACAGACCCTTTGTTTGCCCCCCCTCCAGCTTGAAAGTATCTTGTCTCCTCATTGGTCATTTGGGTCAGGTGCCAGCGAGGTTATCTTAGCTTCTTAACCCTTTACAGGTGAAAGGGTTTTGCCTCTGACCGGGAGGGATTTTATAGCACTGTATACAGAAGGGTAGGTTCCCTTCCCTTTATATTTATGACAGCCCATTATTAAATATTTGTTCCCCATGTAGATACTTGTAGATTGTAATCAAGTCACCCCTTAACCTTCTCTTTCTTAAATTATATAGATTCAGCTCTTTGAGTCTATCACTAGAAGGCACATTTTCTAATCTCTTAATCATTCTCATGGCTCTTCTCTGAACCCCCATCTGGACCTATTGATTTAGAAATGTCTAACTTTTGTAGCTTCTGTTTAACATCCTTCAGAGATGCTAGTAGAATGAAAAAAGTGTTATCCCCACATGATATGATATATGGGTATATCATTGGTTTTTCCCCAAATACAGCATAAAATTATGTAATTCTTCTGTCTTTTCTGTATTATTATTAATAATTCTACCATTTCCATCTAGTAATGGACCAATATCATTGTCAGGATTTTTTTTGTTTCTAATGTATTTTAAAAACCTCCTTTTTTTTGTCCTTAAGTCTGCTGTCCATAGATTTTGCCTTGTGTCCCTTTGCTTCCCTTATCAATTTTCTGTAATCCCTACCATCTGATTTATATTAATTTCAACCAAATTCCCCTTTCTTCTGTTGTTTTATATGTTGACAGTTACCTTTACTTCTCTTCTAAACTAGGTTGTTTTTTTTAATCAGCACAGCCTTCTTCCTCAGTTGTGGGATTGTAGGCTTTGGGGAATCTAGTAAGGTGTTCTTAAATTATTCCTCATTATCTTTCACCATTTTCTATTAAGTTCTTCCTCCCAACTGATTTGGCCCATAATTGTTTTCAGCTTTGTGAAACTGGCCCTATTAAAGCACCAAGTATATACATTACTGATATGGACTTTATTCTGCTTGCACATTATACATGTGATCAAGTCATGATCATGTGTACCTAAGCTACCATTAATTTTTAGTTCTGTTATCAGTCCCTCTTTTTCTGTTAAGACCAGTTATAAGAAAAAATTCCCCCATGTTGGCTGCAATACTTTTTGAGTTAGGAAGTTGTCAACTGTAATGCTTAGGAGTTCCAAGGATGTTTTTGTACCGGCAACATGGGACCTCCAGCATGTGTCATTCAACTTGAAGTCCCCCATGATCATGCAGCTTTTTTCTCCCTACACATTATAGATATGTGCATAAGGAGGTGGTTATCCTGTTCCCCGGTGTAATTTGGTGATCTGTAGCAGACATCAACTAATAGCCCATATTGTGGTTTATCTGTTAGAACATTGATCCATAAGCATTCAAGATCATTTTCTTCTGAATTATCAGTGACTCAGGAACAAGTAATGCAATTTTTGACATACAGGGCCACTCCCTCCCTTTTTGCCCACTCAATCCTCCCTAAAAATCAATGGTTATAACTTATTTAACATTCCAATCATGCAAATCATCCCATGAGGTTTCAGTAATACTAACTAGATTGAATTTATGCATGAACAATTGCAAATGAGCAATTCCAATTCTTCTTGTTTGTTACCCAGACTCCTAGCACTAGATGCAGTGCAAGTTTATTTGGGGTTTTTTTAAGTGTGTTTATAATTGTCTAAAAGAGGAAAATCATGTTTTTGTCACCCCTGACTAATCTGGAAATAAACTGAGACTGTTTCTCTCTTTGTATGACATTAAAGTTTCATGTTGTGATTTAAAATGCTTTGCACTTGTCCTGAACTTTTCCCATTTATTCAGTGATGTTCTGTTGTATGATTTGCACATTGTTTACTTATTGACTCCATTCATCTAATCATGTCCAATGGCCCTGACGTATATAATATCAAAAGTGCACTATGGAGGTGGTATAGGTCCATCTCTAATTCTTCTGTTCATAAGGTAACGTTAAGTAATATCCACAGTTTTAAAAAAAAACAAATGATGTTCTCTTACTGCAGCTTAGAGTCACTGATCTTTTTAATGTACACAATGACTTCTGTTGTGGATAGATTAATCTTAGTGCAGATTCTATATTGCTAATAAAATATCTGACATGAACTCTTACCCGAGAAGATTTTATTTATGTGTCCCATAAAGTAGGAAGCCAGTGCTTTCTTGAATCATAGATTAATGTCATAGATAATGACTGCCAGATTGGCCTTTACAGTCACCATTCCCAGTAATTGCTCAGACTCATCAGTTTGGGACTATCTTAAGCATGAAAGGAGGTGTATAAAAACAAAATCTGTGGTATTCTAGTCGTGCCTACTGTAACTCTGCCATCAGTCAAAACAATTCCTACCCGGGAAAAAATGCTGGTTATAATTTTTCACTAGATACTAAAGTAGACCAACAATCAAATGGGAAAGAAATTTCTCCCAGTCTCACTGAGGTTTTCATTTTAAATTGTTTTTAATGATATTTCATTAATTCCAATAAATTATTATCTCAAAATGTTCCACTATAAAGACTGCTTCTAGAAGGAAAAGTAATCTGGTGGCTAAGTCACTGGACTGGGATATGGGGAACCTGCATTCAGTTCCTCCCGTAGCCACAAGCTTCTCGTGTGACTTTGGATAAATCCTTTCACCGACATTGTACCTCAGTTCCCGATCTGTAAAATGGGGATAATACTTAATCCTTTTGTGCAGTGCTCTGATACTATGGTGATGAGGGCCATATAAATACCTATCTAGATAGATGGATTTCTACTCTTATCTGTTGGGGACAATTTCTCCTTATTTAGTACAGTGTAGTCACCCTGGTATAACTTAGAAGAGAATCTGCCCCTCCACACATCTGTAATACTTGACCTGTATGTAGTGTTTTACATCTAGGCATACTACAGCTAGTGAACTGCTTTGAGGGACACCATCACTGTAAAAAAACAACCAAACAAAAACCCCACAATGGACTTCTGTCAAGAAGTTCTTTTATCTACTATTGCTACAGATAACTGTTAAAATTAGAGAAAAAAAACAACTTTTTACTGCATAATTTACCTAGAGTTATCGGTTTCTTAGTTTCCCCTGGTGCTTGAGTGGGTCTTTAAAACAATTTTTAATATGTGGAAATGTGATTTTAAATAGAAATCAGCCAGGGGAATCAAGGGCAAAGGAAGTACTTGGAATTACTTTGAGGTTGTTTTTTTTTTAATTCAGGAATTTTTAAATTGACAGTCCTAATACTACTCCTATGACATCAGGATAATCAGTCCCATTTTACAGATGAGAATACAGATAATTTAAGTGACTTGGCCAAGGAAACATAAGTCAGTGGTGAGATGGATTTCAGGCGGTGTGGGTATGACAGACATGAATTGTTATGTATGGCTGTTGGTCATGTGAATTTTTTCAAGTTGTTTAATATGTCTGCAGTAAACTATCCATGTTTCACACCCCTATAAAAAAGGGAGGCTACCTCTCCTTCAACACTGAGACACCCTCTGATTATGTAACAATGTGAATATTGAGATTAACCATTTTGTGAACATTGTATGTGACATGGGAAGTGAGGTAAAGTTACTGTACAACTAGAATGGGTTATTAGAATTTCCTATGTTGATCTAACTTATGTTGAGGGTAGTAAAATGTTTATTATAAGACTTTAATGCTCAAATTCAATAGGGTCTGCACTGGGAAGGTGACACAATGGCTTCCCAGATAAAAAACACTCAAGGACACAGTTGAAAGACAATGGTATCCTTCCAGGCTCTAGGCTAAAGTGACAATTGTTTTTCCAGGCTGAGAGGCTAGAGATCAAAAGGGACAAAAGCAGTTAAAAAAGTGTCTTGTTCCCTACAAAGTGGGAGGGAGGGTGTGAGTAAGCAGGAGATGTTGTGCTGTCAGTGAACGCTGACAGAGAGGGGATCTGCAGAAGAGTCTAGCAGGAGCTGGTCCTACGAGGGCCACCAGGTGGAAGATGGTTAGACACCTAAAGCGCGTGGCCATACAACAGCACAGCTCAGGAGTGCGGTAGGGAGAAATGCCTCTGCCCCAGCACAGACCTGAAGGGGTGGGGAGAAGCATCCCTCCCTGCTGGCCCCAGCACGGACCTGCCCTGGACTTGCCACGGCCGGGAGAGACTTGCCCCTCCCTTGGCCCAGCCTAGCCCCACCAGGCCCTGCCGTAGCTGCCACAGCCGGGGAAAGGCGCCTCTCCTCTGGCCCTGAGCTGCTTCAGTGAGAGAGGGCTGGGGGGAGTCCTCCCAACACAGTCCCCGGGCAGCCTGCACCCCAAGCCCCTCATCTCCAGCCCCACCCCAGAGCCTGACCCCCCCCCTGCACTCCAACCCCCTGCCCCAGCCCTGAACCCCATCCCACACCCCAAATCCCTCATCCCCAACCCCACCCCAGAGCCTGTACCCCAGCCAGACCCCTCATCTGCCCACACTTCAACCCTCTGCCTCTGGCCCAAGGCCCCTCCCACACTCCAACCCCTCAGCCGCACCCCTACCACATGAATTTTGTGCGTACCAATATGAAGGTGATGTGTCACACCTTCATATTGGTGCACATAAAATTGATTCCACACATGGACATAAAAAATTAGAGGGAACATTGGTTAGATACCTCATAAGCTAGTCATGTGTAGTGTGATATGTTGATTTTTTTAAAGATCTGCTTTCTCTGAAATGCTTTTGTTCTAAATAATAAATGAGCCTCCTAAAAACAAAGCATGATTGGTTACAGCATTAACCACTGTCATTGCTCCTGGAGGAGCAGAACTGCAAGGTCTGAGCTTAAATCAGACCTGCTGAGGTATTCAGTTAGTACCAGGGGACTGCAACCCAGCGTGCGTGAATTACGTGATACTGCCTGGAGCCAGGTGACAGCTAGAGGCCTGAGACCTAGAGGGGGTACTTTAGAGAGATAAGGATGGGTCAGAGTTACAGTTGGCCCATCAACTGAGACAGCGAGCTACTTCACTTAGGCCCTGATCCTAAAATGAGCTCTGGATTGGTGGACCCCTGCATTTGTGCAGCATTCACTGAAGGATCAGAGCTGTAGAAATGTCATTTGATGGCAATTTTAGGAACTTTAACTCACTTGAGCCCAATCTTGACTCATCCCTGTTCCTGCAAAGTAGTCCTAACTCTTGTGAGTGGTCTCATTCATGTGACTCTTCAGGAAATTCTAACACACTCTAGTTATACAGACAAACACTACCTGTTTGGGGTTGATCACTCCCTCAGCAGCACACAAGTAATTGTTAAAGTCATTTGGCCTCTGGCTTCCCTACCCCACAGCTTGATCAAGGAGGGTGAGCAGGGAAGAGGCTCATGCACTAGCCCTCCACACCACTGGTTAATATCACCAGTAACGCATACAGAACTCCTATTGATGTCCATGGTAGTTTTGTGCCTGGGTCTCTTAAAAAACATAAAATGCACATTCATGGTGTTAAATGACCCATAGGGTCAAGAGGAAAAGAGATCTTTTCCTAAGTGAGCTTCTATCAGTGTATCAGAGCTGTGAAATGGACCTTTAGCTGTAATTCAAGAAAGCATTTATTTTCTACTTTGACATGTACAGAAAGCAAAAATTGCTGTGGCTAATAAGCTACCAGCAGATATTTTATTAGCATTGGAGCATTTTCCTTTAGAGTCATTTATCTCAAGAAGTACTTGAGTGATTCAAAGAGGCTGCTTCAAAACATCTATTTTTTTTTTAACATTGGGGATTTGAGATCTATGTGAAGTAATTTAGGATACTAAGAAATTGTTAAATTAGTTAGTGTTTTTGACAAGCCAGTTTTTCCTTGGCATAGATGTTTAAGGGAAAAGCAATCACTAAAAAAAGCTGTTTCGTGAAATAATAATGTAAAACAAATCTGAGCCCAAGACTGATTTAAAGAACCATATTCAATTTCATGGTTATAGCTAAGGAAAATGCAAGCACATATTAACTTACTGAGCTTGATAAAGTGCAGATTAAAAACTAAAATAAAATGCTTTCATACATACTGTATATTAAAAGTTTTTTCCTTTATTTAATCTACATTGTAAAGATTTTTATATACACTAAAAATCAGGAAATTCAGAATTATGGAAGCCATGGTAACAATATTTCTACTCCTCTGCACATACCTAGTAAAGTACTTTCTGTTGCTGTAGGTGATAACTTTTATGCCTTAATATATAGGTAGAATGTAGCCAAAAAAAGCATTAACCTTCAACTACCTGAACTATTTGTGCCTTCAAAACTTTAACCATAAGTGTTGTGTTAATGGGTTGTTTCCACTTAGTATCTCCATTTTTAAGGAAAAAATGAATGAAGATTTTGATTACCATGGTTTATTGGATTTGGTAAACTGACTCAATGGAATTACACAAGTGTAAAACTAGATTAAGATAGTGGTGAATCAGGTCCCTTTGTGTTTATTTCAATGTTATGCATACCATTTGTGAGATCTTACAAGCTAAGTAGGGTCCTACTTAACCAGTAGCTGGAGAGGAGACTTCCAGGGAATACTCCAGGATGGTGCAGAAAATAGTAATGATAATTCAGAAAGGGACAGTCTTTCCTGTGAATAATAAGGCAAGACATATCCTTGCATATCTTATAACAATACACAATTTTTCCTTTCCTGACCTGAAATGAGGGGGATCTGTATTATTGAACTTCCCTTAAGCCAAGGGGAAATGAGGTTTATAAACAGCTCACAGGACAATGCTCTGAGTACTCTGCCACTTCAAATGGTAGGTTAAAGGTGGGCTGTGAGGGAGAAAGCCCTTGTTTAAGCACAAATAGCTTTGGTGAAGAGATATTTGAATGTGTTTGGACAATGGGACCCCCACTCCTTGCTGGGCTTCTGGGTGCTGTGGCAATACAAAAACTTAGTATTAATGAGACAAATTCCACTGTGAGTTAGACATAATGTTCTAAATTTAAAATCAACAGGGTTAAGTACCAAGGCAAATTCCTCTGACTGGTATTGATGGCTCGAAACCACAGTTTTAAGTGGCACTACTGCTACACTATAACCCTTCTCAGCTGTTGGGAGGTTCCTCATATACATCTTATGACAAGGTCACCGTGGAATGCCACTAACTGCTCTGCTACAGCTGTTGTGTTCTTCAATGATTTTCAGGTGCCCTCGGTAGAATCCTGCTGCTCTTTTTGACCCCCCTAGTAGAAATCAACCTGAACAGTCAGACTGAAGCTGCCACTCATGATTCTGTTATCTGAAGGACCAAGGCCTTGGACCACAAACAAGAGCAACCACCAGGAGAGTTTCAGAGGGAGGTAAAAGAAGAGAGGGTCTGAGGTTCTCAGTTCTACAGTCAATACCCTGATGGCCAGCAATAGAACAGCAATTATGACCTGCAGCCCATGTGCCATGTTTTCTTTCCTGCCTGAGACTTCTGTCTGAAGTTCAAGTCAGTAATTGTGCTGGAAGAAAGACTTGTGATTTGGAAGGACAAGTACTTACACTACAGAACAGAGAGGATGAAGAGTTTTTGGACAACCAGATTTAGGAAGCATCTCCAACCCCAATTCAAGAAAGAAAGGAACTAGTAACAAAGGAAACAGAGTGAGTGGAAACTAGACAAGGATTGTCAGTTCACAAACTGAAGCAAGAGGCTGAGGTGGCATTCTATATGAAGAGAAGCAGATGGAGCATGGGCTGGTTATGACTCAGAGTAGAGGATCAGGAATAATTCACAAAGCTAGAAGTTTCCAATAGATACCAGGTCCTCAGCATGGAAACTGCAGACAAATCTCTAAAAGGCCAGCTCAAATGGAATGGAGAACTGTATGGGACATACCTGTAGATGGCTGCTCAGCCCAGCCTACAAGACAATCAAGTGTGTCCACAGAGGGGATCTCCAGAAATCTAAGGTGGACAATCACTGCTACAGATTCTATACTAAGAACAGAAAGAACTTTCTGCAAGGGACAGCTGGACAAAAGATCTGTGTTTTGTCTTTCTGAAACTAAGGTAGAAGATGTAACTGTAGGATTGGACAGGCTTCTGGCCAAGGATACACTGGTGAGGTACATACTAATGATACTACATCATGGGACAGCTTACAGACAACTTCAGGAAACTCAGCAGGATGATTGAGAAATATGTCCAAGTGATCTTTTCAGATATTGTTCCTGTCCTACAAAGAAGGACAGATTCTGGGTGTGAACTGCTCATGTAAGGTAGGTGGTTTTGTGGAAAAGTGATCCACTGTCTCTGGAGAGGGAGTGGTACAGTTTGGAATGCTCCATCTCAGTAGAAAGAAGCTTCTCTGGGTCAGACTGGCTAAACTACTTAGGAGTAGAGCTGGACAGAAACAGTTTTCACATCTCACAAAACTTTCAATATGTCAAATATTTTTCCTGTTCTATATATGAGCAAAAATTCAAACAAATTGGTTTTACTGAAACCTGGAGAAAAGGTTTGTGTGACTGGAATGTTTAAAAAAAAATCGAATAAAATGGTTACAACCTCTTTAAGGATTGGGTGGGCAAAAAGGAAGGGGGACTAGCACTGTATATCAAATATGACAACCTGTTTCTGTGCTGCTGAAATAGGATCTTGAATTCCTCTAGGTTAATATTCTAACAGATAAAACAAAAGATGGGGTAAAAGCTGGTGTCTGCTACAAATCACTAAATGACACAAGCAGACAGTTGCCTAAGGAGCTGCTCATCCTATCTGTAACATGTAGGGGAAAAAAGGCTACGTTATCAGTCTGAGTAATACATCGAGGTGTTATGCTGCAATACTAAAATGTCCTTGGAATTTCTAAAGATGACAATTTTCTAACTCAGAAAGCATTAATTTGGGAGAATTTGATGTTGGATCTGAAAAGAAATTGTATCCAGAACTAAAATTTTGTTGTTGCTTTTGTACAAGTGGCCATGATTATTATTTTGTATGCATACAAAAAGTTTAATCAAGTCCAAACTAGTAATATATATAGGGCTTTAAAAAAAGGGTCAGTTTCACAAAGTTCAGCTTTGAACCAAAGCATCGGAGGGGCGGGGGGGAATTTTAAACATGAAAAAGTGAACACTTTGGAAATGCTTAAGAACCTTTTACTATATGCTCAAAAGTAACAATCCCACAATTGAGAAAGACAGCTATACTGGTTGGAAAAAAAAAAAAAGCCTTGCAGAGAGGGGAAGTGAAAGCAGCTATAAAAATAATAAATCAAGCATAGCAAAAGGAAAGAGGGAAAAGGGGAAGTTGATACTTACAACATAAATTCAAAACTAGCAACTGTACAAAAATTGATAAAGATAGCAAAAGCCCACAAGGAGAAATCTATCGACAGCAGAATTAAGGCCAATAAGGAGATTTAAAAAAAAAATAGTATATATGGAACAAAATGAGTCCTAATATTGGTCCATTACTAGAAAGAAATGGTAGAACTGTCAGTAATGCAGAAGAGGTAGAAATGTTCAATAAATATATCTGTTCTTTATTTGGGGAAAAAGGGAGAGGACATCATGAGAAAATACTTTCCATTCCAACAGGTTTCAGAGTGGTAGCTGTTAGTCTGTATCAGAAAAAAAAAAAAACCCACAAACCACACACACACACCCCAAAACACTGACGAGTATTTGTGGCACCTTAGAGACTAAAGTTTATCTGGGCATAAGCTTTTGTGGGCTAAATCCCACTTAAAACTTATGCCCAAATAAATTTGTTAGTCTAAAGGTGCCACAAGCACTCCTTGTGTTTTTTCCCCCTCATTCCAACAGTAATTTAGGAAGACGTTAAACAGTAACTTCTGAAGTTAGATATTCTTAAGTCAGGAGGTTTGGATAACTTGCACCCAGGAGTTTAAATGAGATGGCCAAGGAGCTCTCAGGACCATTAGTGTTGATTTTGAATAAGTGTTGGAACACTGAAGAGGTTCCAGAGGACTGGAAGAAAGCTAATGTGAAAATATTTTAAGAGGATAAATAGCTTGACCCAGATAATTCTAGGCCTGTCAGCTTAAAATTGATGCCAGGCAAAACTGAACAGCCGATATGGGACTTTCATGAATAAAGAATTAGAGGGTAGTGTAATTAGTGCCACTCAACATATATTTATGGAAAATAGATCCTATCAAGTTAAACATTGTTTGATGAGATTACAAGTTCGGTTCATAAAGGTAATAGTGTTGATGCAATAGACTTGTGTAAGGCATTTGCTTTAGTATGGAATCACATTTTGATTAAGGAACTAGAAGGATACAAAAAATCAACATTACACACAAATGGATTAAAAGTTGGTTAACAGATTTGTCTCAAAAATATTAAGTAGGAAAGCTTCACCAAGCAGCTGTGTTTTTTGTGGCATTGCCCACAGATCAGTTATTGGTCCAACACTATTTAACATTAACTTGGAAGAAAATATAAAGTCACTGATCAAGTTTACAGATGACAAAAATTGAGGCTGATGGTAAATACAGAGTGATCTGGATTGCTCAGTAAACTAGGTACAAGCAATAGATGTTTCCATATGGCCAAATGCTAAGTCATACATCTAGGAACAAAGGATACAGCCAAGAGAGCTGACCTGATCATTGGATACATAAAACAGGCAAATTTCAAGTAGAAATGAAATGCAAATATACTTATTTTGATTTTCTTCATTTTTCTGAATGAGCATCAGTGTCCAAATTTCAAGTCCATGTGACCCACCACCATGTGTTATTGCTTAACTTACATTTCAGGGATTTTTATTTATGTACCATTGCATAGTTATAGCCAATAGATGAGTGGTACAATGGTGCCAGTTCAATATAAAACTCATAAAAAGTAGTCTTTAAATGTTGGAGAATGGTGGTTGACCTTCAGTATTCTTAACTGAGCACCTAGCAACACCATGTTACAGGACTTCTTGACAAAGTACTCCAACCAATTGTCAAGAGGGCCTTAGAAATTTGAGGTAATTTATCTAGTAATAGACAGCTGCCATTTATAGTAGAATTAAAGCAAATCTTGTTGCCCTAGTAACTATTCTCCACCTCATAATGGTGAATGTGTCTCACCATTGTGGTACCACTAGAGCAGGCCAAGTTCTCTCATATTGCCTGTCAGAGAAAGAGAAGAGGTAGATAAAGAAACAGAAGTGGTAATTGGAAGCCGCACTGTTAGAGAGGGGCCTATACAGGAAATAAGAATCCAAATCCCACTGAACTTTTGGAAAGCCTGGAGCTGAACTTCACTGGTTGGGTCCATTTCTGGTGCTTCTACAACAAAGCCCTTCCCCAGAGCAAAGTACAGAGCAAAAGAGTTAGCTATGCCCTAGGAGAAAGTTTTGCTCTTTACTTTTTCATACTTTTGTGGTGACCGTGACATGTATGTATAAGCTCCACATCTCTTCTGGCCAGAAGTTCCTCCCTTTTCTTTCTTCACTCTGCTTGTTGCTACCTGACCTGTGTGCTGCACTTACATCTGGGTGAGTGATGAACCACCATTATATTAGATCCTTTATCTCAGTTTCTATTTACAACCTTTGCCCCTGCTACTTGGATCCAGGAATGACTGAGGACATCTGTTGCAGACCTCAGCAACTACAGAGGCTGCCTGATTGAGCCACTGCCGTAAATAAATTACATTTCCTTTTTCTTACCCATATCCTCCACTGTTTCTCCTTACCCTGGTGATGTAAGCTTCATGGCCATAGTTCTAGTGCAGATAAGGTTTCTTCATCTTTAAGAGGATAAGAGTTCTCCACATCAAAGAGGTATTAGGTTTAATCCATTAAACATTTGTGAAGCATGAGAGATTCTTGGCTTCTAGGCATTATAGAAGTTCAAAGTTGTGTCACCAATATTGGTTTCCAGTCAGCAGGGCCAAATGAGCTTGGCTTTAAAAAGCTGTTTCAGAGTATGCTTTGGAGAGAACCTGCTGGTTCATCAAGTTGCAATGCTGAGCTTTGCACCCTCCCCCAAAATCTTCAAGGCCCTTTAAGAACTCAATTGAAACAATCCTCACAAGGGTTCCATTTATTTAATCCACTAGGTACACCCAAACCCTCAAGGCCCCAACCCTGGTTCAGTGCCACTTGCACAGTAGTAAAAAAACAGGTCTTTGAAAATAAAAGAAGTTCTCAACCATTATCCCAGTTTTAGCTGGGTACAGCCCCTCCATCCTGAGGGTCTGCGCTTCCCTGTACCTTCTGCTGGGTGTTTGACTTTCTCCATAGTCCTTTCCGGTCTCTCCCTTGTTTGGGCAGGGTCTCTCCAAGTCCCCTTGCCTGGGGAGCTCTCTGTCTCCTGCTGGCTTTTCAGGTCCTGCAGGAGCCTTCTTGCTCCCTGCTGTATCTACAGCCATAGCTGCAGTCTCCTGGGCTTCCTTTTTAATCCTGGGACTATGTGATTCAATGCTGCTGTAATCAGGGCTGTCTTAGCCCCAGGAGCTCCAGACTACATTCAAGCCACCCTTTTACAAGAACTTTGCTGAAGTTCAGTATCTTCCAACAGATAAAGAAAATATTATCCTTCATCAAGAAGGCAGCTGAAAAAAGTTAGAGCTCAGGCACCTGCACCATTGGTTATGGATTTCTTCAGAGAGTCTTGTTGAAGTTGTGTATTTCATCTCTCCATTCTGTGTCATCAGCGCTGTTCAATTTTTCTCCCTCTTCAATGAAAGTACTGGAGAGAGAATTGGCTGTTTTAGAGTTTTTCCCTAAAATAATCACATCTTGTTTAAAGGAAGTTCTTGGAAGGGCAATAGAACTCTCCCAAGGTACAATGGATGTCCTATCAACAGTTGCAGTATACTCACAGCTACGCACAGTGGTTCTAATGTCAGTGTGATAAATTGACTAGTACCTAGACACAGTGGTAGTATTCCTATTCTTAGTTTTATTTACCATGTTTCCATTTTTGATCATTCCCTTTTTCAGGGTAGAGGAAAAGGGAAAGCAGGTATCAAAGACTGGCCTTCAGGGGTGCGCCCTAAGAGTTTCAGCAGTTGGAGACATCTCCTTTCCTCCATCAAAGTGTTGTCTCCTTGGCTTGGGAATTATAATGTGTAAAGTGTTCTCAGAAATTGAGGACTCCCACAAAGAAACATGCTGGCCTTTCACTCTTAATAAGTTTCCCCACAATGACCCACTCTGCCTTGAACAAGTGCTTTCAAACAAAATTCTGTAGGGGGAAAAAAGTTAAGAGCTGGGTGAAAAGAACAGAAGTACAATATATTGAATTTATCCTGGAAATCTGCTAATACGCATGTAAATTAGTGCCAGCTAGGTGAATGGACATACAAGTATATTATACATATAGTACAGGTTGATTAACAAAAATGCAGATGTTAATTAAAAAAGCCTTTATTTTGTTATTTTCCTCTCTTCGCTCACTGTTACTTGTCATCTTAAATTCTGAGATCTTATGTTTTTGGTCAACACCTGTAGCAATGAGGACCTACTCTTGACAGGGGCTTCTGGAAAATGCCACTCTGTGCGCACACATTTTCCAGCTCCCCTCACCTTTGATTTACCAGATTGGGAAAGACATGGGTATTTATCAGAAGGGGATTAGACTGGAAGAGGTTTTCCATGTTG
This sequence comes from Lepidochelys olivacea, assembly GCF_965140295.1. Lineage (NCBI taxonomy): Eukaryota > Metazoa > Chordata > Testudines > Cheloniidae > Lepidochelys > Lepidochelys olivacea. The sequence continues at coordinate 108,245,880 of NC_140417.1, forward strand.
ACTGCATTTAGAGCGCTATACATGGCATGATGCGTTCACACTACAAGCCAGCCTGTGAGACTAACTTCATGTTTTCCCATTGTGATTCCACAACCTCAATATATTTCCATAGAAGGCATAAGGCGGCTATTTTTGTTCTAATTTTAGATAGAAATTACCCACCCCATCCCCAGCGCCCATCACTAGCTAATACATCCATCCAGCATCTTGGCAAGACCTGAGCACACTGTAGCTGTTGTACAGATGTAATTACAATAGCAACTCAGAGTATACCTTTGATAGCAACAGTTGCTTCTTTAATGCAATCTAAATAGGAAAATGAAATTTCAATGTTTTAATCAAATCTACACCCATTACAATGAGCCACAATGCATCAGAGCAAGTTACTGTACACCCTTACTACAGTCACATAGAACTAGTCTCACTCAACAGGTTTTCACTTCAAGCTCTTCTAGTCCACCAGCTAAATCAGAGGCCAAGTGGTATTATACTACCAGCTCTTTTCCAGTCTGCCAAAGAACATCCTGAAATGTTTTATTCAGGCTTATCAACCTGGGAAAGCCATTCATAGAGCATCTGTATTTACCTGGAAGTTTCCTTTCTTCTGGCAATAAGGTCTACCAATCTGTTACAATGGATATTTCAGCCTGCCTGCAGCTTGGAGGTAGAACCAGACTAATGCAGTGCTCCTCCCCCACCCCATCCCCAGCGCCCATCACTAGCTAATACATCCATCCAGCATCTTGACAGACGACAGGAAACACAGCAAAGTCAGCCTGTCAATGGTGCTTGACAGTAGTGTGGGAGAAGACCCCGATGTGCGAGTGGCAGACCTTGCCACAGGTCCACTCGCCAGATGAAGCATACTTGCAATGACTGCACCAACCTTGACCTGGCTTTTACAGGCTGAGCAATTGCAGGCAGGGTCCTCCCAGTTGTCAGTGGGAATGCTGAATTTCATAGAAGGTTAGGGTTGGAAGGGACCTCAGGAGGTCATCTAGTCCAACCCCCTGCTTGAAGCAGGACCAATCCCCAATTTTTGCCCCGGATCCCTAAATGGCCCCCTCAAGGATTGATCTCACAACCCTGGGTTTAGCAGGCCAGTGCTCAAACCACTGAGCTATCCCTCCCCTCAATTTCTTGAGACCTTGCTTGACCTTGTTGCTGTGTTGGAGCTTCGGCCTTCCTCTGTGTTGTGGGCAATTCTTGAGTTGGTTACAGAGCACAGCCTTTGGCAGACAGACAATCTTTATGCACATGTAACCCACATACCTTCTGGGTGTGGTGTTGTGTCCCATCTACTGGCACTGAGACCACTTAGAGATAAAATGAGCCTGCTCTACAGACTTAGCTAACAGCCAATTGGCTTTTCACTCATGTGGTAGAGACTCATGCACTAAGCTCCAGAAGTCCCCAGTTCAATCCTGCCTGCTGACGACTGGGGTCTGTTGGCATTACACATACACTCCATGTGCCCTAGCTAGCGAAGCTTGTGAGCATCCAGCATAGTCTGCATAGACTGTAACAACAAGATCCTTGAGAGAACCAGCCTTAATGAGCTGTTGGTGCCAAGTGGCAAGGATTTTTCTGAGACAGCCAAAGTGGAAGTTGTTCAATTTGTGTGGAGTACGACTCATCTTTCACAGCCATAAAAGAGGGTACTTAAGACACAAGCCTGAAAAATGGACACCTCTGTGTTCAGGGTTAGCATCTTGTTCCAGAAATGTGACAAAAAGTTTATCAAAAGGTGACAGAGGCTTTGGCGATTCTCACATCAAGTTCTCTAACAAGGCTAGGTGGACTGGTTACAATTGAGTCAAGATAGCAAAAGCAATCCATATTGTCCAGTGCTTCATTGAAGTAGATTTCAGGTCGGATGTTGGTGCCCTGTGACCTGACACCTATTTTCTTGATACTGATTAGCATGTCAGACTTAATACAATGCATCAGGGAAACTTATTCATCCTGGATCTGCAATTTATCAGGTTAGAGACATATGCAGCATCATGTGCTAAAGATCAGATCCTGAATAGCGAGCTGGTGACATGCCTTTTGCTTGAAATTGTCTGATGTTGAACAAGCTGCCATCTGTCCTCGATTCAGTTAGTATGCCAGATTGTTTCCAAAAGCATACTTAAGAAGATGCCAAAGCCGGTAGGTGCTAAGATGTAGTCTTGCTTTATACCAGTATCGATGCTAAACTCTGATGTTTCATTTTCATACTGGATAGTTGCCTTCATTCCCTCATGGAACTCCTTAAATAGGGAGAGCACTTTTTGTGGACAGCCAATTTTTGACAGGATCTTGTCTATGCTATTCCTGCTAATTCATAGATATTTAGGTCAGAAGGGACCATTATGATCATCTAGTCTGACCTCCTGCACAATGCAGGCCACAGAATTTCACCCACCACTCCTAAAAAAGACCTCACACCTATATCAGTGCTATTGAAGTCCTCAAATTGTAGTTTGAAGACCTCAAGGAGCAGAGAATCCTCCAGCAAGTGACCCAGGCCCCATGCTACAGAGGAAGGCGAAAAACCTCCAGGGCCTTCCAATCTGCCCTGGAGGAAAATTCCTTCCCAACCCCAAATATGGCGATCAGCTAAACCCTGAGCATATGGGCAAGATTCATCAGCCAGATACTACAGAAAATTCTTTCCCGGGTAACTTGGATCTTACCCCATCTAAAAACCCATCACAGGCCATTGGGCCTATTTACCATGAATATTTAATTACCAAAACCATGTTATCCCATCATACCATCTCCTCCATAAACTTATCGAGTTTAATCTTAAAGCAAGATAGATCTTTTGCCCCCACTACTTCCCTCGGAAGGCTATTCCAAAACTTCACTCCTCTGATGGTTAGAAACCTTCGTCTAATTTCTAATCTAAATTTCCTAGTGGCCAGTTTATATCCATTTGTTCTTGTGTCCACATTGGTACTGAGTTTAAATAATTCCTCTCCCTCTCTGGTATTTATCCCTCTGATATATTTATAGAGAGCAATCATATCTCCCCTCAACCTTCTTTTAGTTAGGCTAAACAAGCCAAGCTCCCTGAGTCTCCTTTCATAAGACAAGTTTTCCATTCCTCAGATCATCCTAGTAGCCCTTCTCTGTACCTGTTCCAGTTTGGATTCATCCTTCTTAAACATGGGAGACCAGAACTGCACACAGTATTCCAGGTGAGGTCTCACCAGTGCCTTATATAACTGTACTAAAACCTCCTTATCCCTACTGGAAATACCTCTCCTGATGCATCCCAAGACGACATTAGCTTTTTTCACAGCCATATCACATTGGCAGCTCATAGTCATCCTATGATCAACCAATACTCCAAGGTCCTTTTCCTCCTCCATTACTTCTAGTTGATGCGTCCCTAGCTTATAACTAAAATTCTTGTTATTAATCCCTAAATGCATGACCTTACACTTCTCACTATTAAATTTCATCCTATTCCTATTACTCCAGTTTACAAGGTCATCCAGATCCTCCTGTAGGGTATCCCTGTCCTTCTCTAAATTAGCAATACCTCCCAGCTTTGTATCATCTGCAAACTTTATTAGCACACTCCCACTTTTTGTGCCCAGGTCAGTAATAAAAAGATTAAATAAGATTGGTCCCAAAACTGATCCTTGAGGAACTCCACTGGTAACCTCCCTCCAACTTGACAGTTCACCTTTCAGTAGGACCCGTTGTAGTCTCCCCTTTAACCAATTCCCTATCCACCTTTCAATTTTCCTATTGATGCCCATCTTATCCAATTTAACTAATAATTCCCCATGTGGCACAGTATCAAACGCCTTACTAAAATCTAAGTAAATTAGATCCACTGCGTTTCCTTTATCTAAAAAGATCTGTTACTCTCTCAAAGAAGGAGATCAGGTTGGTTTGGCACGATCTACCTTTTGTAAAACCATGTTGTATTTTGTCCCATTTACCATTGACTTCAATGTCCTTAACTACCTTCTCCTTCAAAATTTTTTCCAAGACCTTGCATACTACAGATGTCAAACTAACAGGCCTATAATTACTTGGATCACTTTTTTTCCCTTTCTTAAAAATAGAAACTATGTTAGCAATTCTCCAATCATACGGTACAACCCCTGAGTTTACAGATTCATTAAAAATTCTTGCTAATGGGCTTGCAATTTCTTGTGCCAATTCTTTTAATATTCTTGGATGAAGATATTCTGGGCCCCCCGATTTAGTCCCATTAAGCTGTTTGAGTTTCGCTTCTACCTCAGATATGGTGATGTCTACCTCCATATCCTCATTCCCATTTATCATGCTACCATTATCCCTAAGATCCTCTTTAGTCTTATTAAAGACTGAGGCAAAGTATTTGTTTAGATATTGGGCCATGCCTAGATTATCCTTGACCTCCACTCCATCCTCAGTTTTTAGCGGTCCCACTTCTTCTTTGTTTTCTTCCTATTTATATGACTATAGAACCTTTTACTATTGGTTTTAATTCCCTTTGCAAGGTCCAACTCTACTTGACTTTTAGCCTGTCTCACTTTATCCCTACATATTCTGACCTCAATAAGGTAGCTTTCCTTACTGATCCCTCCCTTCTTCCACTCCCTATATGCTTTCTGCTTTTTCTTAATTACCTCTCTAAGATGCTTGCTCATCCAGCTTGGTCTACAACTCCTGCCTATGAATTTTTTCCCCTTTCTTGGGATGCAGGCTTCCGATAGCTTCTGCAGCTTTAATTTAAAATAATCCCAGGCCTCCTCTACCTTTAAACCCATAAATTCTTCAGTCCAATCCACTTCCCTAACTAATTTCCTTAATTTTTGAAAGTCAGCCCTTTTGAAATCAAAAACCCTAGTTGCAGATTTATTTTTGTTAAACCTTCCATTCAATTTGAACTGAATTAGCTCATGATCACTTGAGCCAAGATTATCCCCTACAACCATTTCCTCTATGAGGTCCTCATTACTCACCAAGACCAAATCTAAAATGGCATCCCCTCTAGTTGGTTCAGCAACTACTTGCTGAAGGAATCCATCAGCTATCGCATCTAGGAAAATCTGAGCCCTATTATTATTACTAGCACTCGTCCTCCAGTCTATATCTGGGAAGTTAAAGTCTCCCATGATCACACAGTTTCCATTAGTATTTACTTTATTAAAAACATTAAAAAGGGCTCTATCCATATCCAAATTAGATCCCAGCGGTCTATAGCACACCCCAAGCACTATCCCAGGGGAGGCTCTAATAGTTTTCTTCCCCAATTTAATTGTTGCCCAGACAGACTCAGTCAATCATCAAAAACCTTTTGTAGGTTAATGAATGCTACATAGAGAGGTGCCTGTTCATAGCTTTTTTCTTGCAACAAGCACATTGTGAAGGATGTCAATCATAGATCGTGCAGCTCTGAACCTGCACTGGCTCTCAGGATAAAATTCTCTCAGCAAGGACTGAGTCCTTTCAGCAGAACCTTGCAAGCACCTTGCTGACTAGAGATATTCTCAGTAGTTGTTGCAGTCTGCTCTGTCCCCTTTATTCTTGTATAAAGTAATTATGTTTAAGTCTATCAGATCCTGGCTTTCTTCCCAATGGGTGCAGAGAAGCATGTGGATGTCACTTGCCAGCTCTCCCCCCCCCCCCAATGCCTTTAGGGTATCTGATTTGCTGGCTGCTTTCCCAGGCACAATCTCTTCAATAGCTTTCTCTACATCTTCACGAGTTTGTGGTCCAGCGCTTGTATTGTTGGAAGCTGGGAAATGGCAGCTAAGACAATAACAATGGCATCTAATAGAGGTTTTTGCAATACTCAGTCCACCAGCTTGTCTGTCAGTCAGGATGGTAGTATCTTTTGCTTTCAGTCTTCCTACAAATTGGACCAAGTGCCTCTTTGTTTCCATCATTGTGGTACCACAGAGGTCCCCTCTTTCAAAGCAAGTCTGAATCATTTTGCACAGGTTTTGCCAATACTTCTGGGTACATTTTGTGATGGCTTTCTGGACCTTCTTTAGCCTCTTTGAAATTAAGAGTTCTGGACTTAGTTGGTTGTTGAAGTAAAGTTAGGTGAGTAGTAAAGTTGCTTTTTCTTTTCTATGAGTGGGAACAGCAGATGTTCAGATGCTGCAAACCAGTCAGGTTGTTTTTCCTTTGTTGTTCCAAAGACATCCTTGGCAGTAGTGAGTATATTATTCTCGAAATTTTCCCATAAGGTGTCAGAATCAGGGGAATCAAGTTGATCATTTTCAAATGAGACATGCTCAAGCGCACATTAAAACTTTTCACAAGTGTCAGAGTCCTTCATGTTAGTGATGTTGAGGTGAGGGTTACCTTTTGGCTTCACATGATGGATCTTTAAGATGTAATCAGAGCTTGGCCCTGACAAGGGCATGGTCAGTGCTGCAATCTAAACTATGCATTGATCAAGCATGCAGTACATCACAAATGTTTCTGTGACAGATCAGGATGAGGTCAAGCTGATGCCAGTGTTCTGGGTAGGGGAGCCCCCATGTGACCTTGCTACTGCTGCTACCAGCAAAATAGGTATTCAAGACTATCAGGTCACAAGAGGTGCAAAGCTCAAGGATATGCTGGCCATTTTCATAAAGGCTACCTATGCTATGTTGGCCAATGATGTGTTCAAAATGCTCCCAGTCCTTCCCCACACTTACACTGAAATCACCAAGAACCACAAGAATGTTCCTTACGGGGGCATTCTTGATTTGTTCCAGTTGAGAATAGAACCCTTTTTTTTGGTGCTGTTTGGAGTAGTCAAGTGTTGGTTGGTAAATAGACAGAAGAACCAGGATTCCTGAATTTGTATTCACATCCAGCCACATGATGATCTCATTGATAAATACCAGAGGGGTACATGCATTGAGGACAAACTTCCTGACAGCAAATCTGACACCATATACCCTTTGTTCATTTTCAGGTTTCCCACACTAGCAGAAGTGATGGTTTATTTCATGTAGTGATCCAGTTTCTGAAAGTCATCTCACTGAGAGCCGTAACATCAACTCTAATGGAGTTCTGTCAGTTATGGCTGTTTTTTGAAGTTCATGGTCTTTCAGTTCAAGTCCAGTTAATACAATGTGAACATTCCAACAGGTAAAAAGAAGTTGGAAGGGAGCTGTTTTATCCCACCTTTGAGGGCCTGCCCCAAATTGGGCAAATAGGCAACCCCTTAAAGGGCTGCTTGGACAATGTCCCCACCAGACAAGCAACCAACGACCACAGATCTTTGATGTGTATATACTGGAGTGGAGGACTGAAAGTTTACTTGGTGTGAAACTCCACAAATCTCTAGAGCATAGGAGCAAATATTTCCCAGTGGGTCAGGTGGGGAAGTAATATCAGGAGTAAGCTTCTTCATCTGAAGATTAGCCAGCCCAGCCTCCAGGCAGATTAATGGGCTGAGTTGGGCTGTAGTAGGCCACCTGGTTGGCTGGACCACCTGATTGGCTGAAGGAAATCAGGTCATTGGCTGTTGAATGATTATGCCTGTAGCTGTGATTACTCTTATGACTGTCTTATTCCTCTCCATCTCCAGACCCACTTGCTCATGACTCCAGGTTCATGACTGTAGCCATTATGCATGACCACCCATGCCCTGGTTGTGACATTGAAAGCCTGGTGGCCACCTGAGTCACAAACATCCACACTGCTGTTTTTATTGTGCTAGCTCAAGTCTGTCTATCCAGGCTGGGAGGCTCACTCCCTGCTGCAGTATAGATATACTCCCCAGAAGTCACTGGATTAAGTTCTTCAGCTTCTTAGCCTGAAGCCCTGTCTACACTAGTGGTCTTGTCACTGCTTCAAGCAATGGAGCGGAACAGTGTAAGTTTGACAAAATAAATAAAAGCCTATTCTAGATACAACCTAAGAATGTCTTTCCCCAGTCAGGAGAGTTACTTCTCTTGCTCTACCAATAAGGTGATAATTCCCAGGCCTTTGGGAGCCACTTTCCTCAGGTATAACAGTCCTTGATCATATGTCAATAGTGCCTAGTAACCCCAGTTAAGGATCAGGACCCTATTGTGCTAGGTGCTTTTCAAATACAGGACAAAATAGTCCCTGCCCCAGAAATCTTGCAATTTAAGTAAAAGACAAGAGGGGAATACAGAGAAATGGGGAAGCACAAGAAAACAATGTTACAATATGGGTCAGCATGACAGGCAGCTGGTGTGCTGAGATCACTATCTAAGCAGTGTCAAATTTTTCTAACATCATTTTTTGAAGGCTAACAGGTTAGTGGCTCCTGGAAGCCTGCTTCCTCCCTTTTTTCCCCCACCAAGGTCCCCTCCAGCTGGAACATTTTTGACAGGCTTTTGGGTGTAGCCAACTGCTTCCCTTGTCTGTAGGCTATTTCACACAGTTATAGACCCTATGATTAGAGAAAAAGCATGCACCAAAGTCCGCTTCAGTTTGCGTTAAACAACCATAATGGAACTAAGATTAACTGAGTTACAACAGTGAATCCATACCATAGTTAAGATCTTTCCCTCACTATCCTTGTGTCTACATGTTTCTTCTCCTTCAAGCAGCATGATGCACTTACATAGGGGAACAGAGATGGCTTTAATATGTAATTTACAGCTGTAGCTGTGTTTTCCATGATGAAAGCTTTCTGGCTCTACTTTCTCTGTAGCAATTTAAATAAAATATTCTGTTTTTGAATACTCTGGAAATATAGATTTGCATGTATCAGAAGAAAAATATTGAAAATTTAGCATGTCATACAATATTAAAACCAAAGCACCTTAGGTCATAGTAGTAATATTTACAAGGCACTCTTGACTTTGTTTATTTGTGAATTGGCTAAATTATTATTGCCAAAGATCCCTGCTTGAATGTAATATCAATTTGTGTCATGACTGTCTTAATATTCCTCTGAGATTTTAGTTACAGGAGCTTTGAAAACTCCAGTTGTTACATTAGGACAGGTAAAAGAGTTTTATAACACATGTATTCATCCTACAGTTCATATCAAGGGACTTTAACTGTCTTGAGGCTTTCTACAATACTCAGCCATAAATGAAGTTGAAACCATCCAGGTAACCCTGCTATGAGGGCAAGCACCAGGGTGGGTAGAGGAGTAAAAGGATCTGGCTAGTTTGGTCAGGACTAGCGCATATGTTTTTGCCTCTCTGGTAAGCTTTGACAGTTTTGAAGGGCTTCTTGTCACCACTGTTATGTGAACCCAAGACTATCTAAAAACAGTGTTCTTGTCAGGTTCTCTTTCTTGGACCCGAAAAAGGGCTTACAAAAAGTGTTGCATTCCTTTAAACAGGAGGAACAGGCTTAAATTTGAGTGTAAACTAAATACATTGATTTAACTAGCCCTTATGGGATCTGATCTTGTATATTTAATATGGCTACTCAGTCTATTCCTATCATATCAAGTTCCATCCTACAGAAACATAGGTTAAGTTACTGAACAGCAGAAGTAAAAAATTCTAATTTAATGATACAGGTCTCTGATGTGTATTTGCTCATTATGTGAAAGAATATTAATTATGAATTATCCTATTTCTCACCATGTAGATTTACACTGAGAGTCAACTGTTAATACTCTGCTGGAAGTTAATGATATTCTGTCTTTCTAAAAAGATAATCTGGTTGATTAAAAGCATTTATATATCCATTTTATTTTAGACAAATTGCTAAACTTTGCTTCTGGGGTGGATACATGCATAGTTAATTGGCTTGTATTATATTAAATGTACTGCCGTTAGGCAAACTTATCCTCTCATACACATGGTGGATATTGATTCTGATCTTCTGGCCCCAGTGGACACATGGAAAAACTTCCACTAAGATCTATGCATTTAAGAGAAGATCAACACTGGGATCCTCTGTGCAGATTGGATGAATCATTTTACTCCTATATTTACAAAGATAATGTCCACCATTGGCCATTCTAAATGGCATTTCAGTTAAAATGCAAACTCTGCACTGTATATGGTCAGATTTTTTGAAGGGAACCAATAACTCTGAACCTAATTCTCATGCACATTATGCATGGATAGTTGTGATAGTGCATGTGTAATTTTACAAAATTAAGTCTGAATATTCACAGTATTCAACGACTTCAGTCAAATGACCTCCAAAGCCTGCAACTCCACCTATCCCCACCCCAAAAAGCCTTTCAGAATTGTTTGTGTAGCCCTTCTGCCCCTCAGAGTTGGCAGCAACAAGGGCCGGGTTCAGTATCTAGGGGATCCATTCCAATAACACATTGCAAAACCGGTTCGAGCCCCCACCCAGTGACCTGGGACAAATATATACCACCCCCGCTGGGCGCCTCCAAGAGGCAATACTTCCCCTCTTGCAAGCACAGAGTCTGAGTGTAGCAAAAAGCCTTTTAATAACAAAGAAACAATGTGGCATTATGTTGGGGAACCACCACCAACAGGATTCATAAAACAACCCATGAGCAAAAAAACTTACCGCAAGCAAATTGGGGCGTGTCCTTTCCCTTTGGTTCTTGAGTCCAGCAACCCAAAATCACCCAAAGTCCCAAAAGTCAAACAACCCAAGTGTCTGTCCCGGGTCAGGGCAGCCCCAGAGTTTGAAAGTTTATCTGCAGAGTTTTACCTCCCAACCTGGGTGGAGATGGGGGGGGGGTTAAGGGGCACCTTACGTGGTCCAAAGCTGATTGCCCCACCTCTCCATGGGGCTCTGCTCGCCACCCCATGAGCTGCTCCAGGCATCCGACAAACTGCTCTGCTCCACGAGCCACTCTGCCCTGCCCACCATCCCGCAAACTGCTCCACAATATATTTTCAGGCTCCCCCACTACTTAAAACTCAGTGATTTAAGCTTTTAGTAAGCTTAGCTCTTGTGATTTCAGCTTGTAGTAGGGGAGCCTCAGTGCTGGTGCACCATTAGCCCAAAGTAAATTCAGCTTAGCAGCCTATAACTAGACTCAAAGGAATCAAAATGAGCTCTGATATTCTGCAGTAGAGAGAGGAGGAAGTGCAAATAGCACCAGGGTGCGCATACCACCAAGTATTAATACCTGTCCCTAGCCCCTCTCCATTCACTGGGTTTTGGAATCCATGACCCTTGCCTAGCAAGTGCTGCTTAGTTGATGGTGAGTCCCTCCATCATAACAAAAGACCAAGTACAGTTCCACTGTCCTTGATTCACACAATCAGGATAATAACAGTTTATTCCTGCCCCAGTAACAGAAACTGGGGCTCCTACAGCAGCCAAAGTGACCATCTAGGGAGGGTGGGTGTGCCTATGCAAATGAGATCAGCCACTGAAGTTTTTCCACAACCCACCATGATTTGCCACCAGATGTCAGGGTAGAGCTCATCCTGACTCTGCTTATATTTGTAAACTTATTTGCAATTGGAAAACCTACACCTGTGAGTGCAAATTAGGTACACAGATGCACAGTATGACATGTAAGCCCAGATACAGGGATTGCATGAACAGTTGTGGCAGTAGACCATTTTTGAACATTTTAATTAACTTTAAAAATGATTGCAAAACAAAAAACATACTGCATTTAATTGTGGAACTTGATTTTCATGTGAACTCAACAAGCAACACTAGTCCATTGCTTTAGGCTCTAAAGGAGATTTGCTGATTAAACAAGAAAAGCAATGTACCTAGTCTTTTTCCCTTCTCTTCAGTAGTTTGTTCTATTTCCCGCTGTTCTTGTGCTTTTAAATCTCTGGAATGATAGCTGCCCTCCTTTCTGGTAGTCACTTTTACAACAGACTAGATCAGTGGTTCTCAACCTGTGGGTCAGTTGTGGCCCAAACACATTGCAAGTGACATGGGCTGCAGCTAATATTTAAACTGCTTGTGACTGTCAAAGTTCCCTCCCCACTCTTAACTCTAGGGTACAGATGTGGGGACCCACCTGAAAGACTCCCTAAGCTTATTTCTACCAGCTTAGGTTAAAGTTCCCCAAGTACAAATCCTTCCTTGTTCTTGGATGGGTACTGCTGCCACCAAGTGAGTTAGACAGAGATTTGGGAAGAGGCCCACTTGGAGTTCCTGTTTCCCTAAACTATTCCCCCCCCCCCCAAGCCCTTCACCCCCTTTCCTGGGGAGGCTTGAGAATAGCCTACCAACCAAATAGGTAAACCAGGTGAACACAGACCAGACCCTTGGTTTTTAGGACACTAAAAAACCAATCAGATTCTTAGAAAACAGAACTTTATAAGAAAGAAAAAAGAAACCCCTCTGTAAATCAGGATGGAAAGTAATTTTACAGGGTAATAAGATTCAAAACAGAGGATTCCCCTCTAGGCAAAACTTTAAAGCTACAAAAACAGGGATAAACCTCCCTCTTAGCACAGGGAAAAGTCACAAGCTAAAACAAAAGATCCTCTAATGCATTTCCTTGCTACTACTAACTATTTCTGTAAATTAGATGTATCATTCAGTAGGAGCTAGATTGCTTGCTTGGTCTCTGTCTCAGAGACCACACACACAAAAACCTTCCACCGCACAGATTTGAAAGTATCTTCTCCCCTTATTGGTCCTTTTGGTCAGGTGCCAACCAGGTTATCCTAGCTTCTTAACCCTTTACAGGTAAAGGAGGGATTTTATGCTACCATTAGCTGTATGTTTAAGACAGTGACTATTTGGGGAATCTGTGTGTACAAGCTATGAATTCTGGTTGAAATTAACATTGTTGTATCAGGGAATACCTCTGTTTCTGGATCTTTGATTGTGTTGCAAAAATCTCATTCATAATTTTTAAACATGGTCTGTTCTTGCATCATGGAGTCAAGGTCTCTTCTACCTATCTAACAGCTTTGGTATAACAATACCTAGTAACAAACAATGCTTATGATTGTAAAGAGATTTAAAAACCATTGTGGATGTGGATGGTGGAAAGATGAAGGGGTGAAATATCTGATGGGTTTCTTTGAAGGTTTTTAAAGGAGCTGGTCATGAAATGCAAGCCACCACTCTTAACATTTGTTGCAGAAATGGAAAAAGAGGGTTAGCTGCAGATGGTATATTTCAGTTACCGAAGACTAACCTACAGTGATTACCTGAGTACACATTTACCAGACACTGGTTTCCAAATACTGAAGTATTTCCCCATTTTGAGAGTAGGAGGTAACCATTGCTCCTTTAGATAGTCTGCTATGGTAACTGTTGGTAAGTTGATTTTGTTAGCTTGATTTTTGTAGTTTGTTCATCAGCACATGCAAGTATGGAGCAGACTGCAAGAACTATTGCAGTCCATTGTTTTTTGGCACAATTGTCACATTTAACTGTTAGAAACAGAAATCCTACAGGCAATCCAAGGTCTAGGCTTGTTACTTCACCACACTCCAGAAACAAACTGGAACACCATAACCTTACACAAGTAAAAGCCATCTGGCTTACTGAATGGCAAAAGGAAAATGGGAGAGCCCAGTTCTCAGAACTCTTCAGCAGATGGGGCAGAATTTCTTGGAGTAAAATCTGTGTTTAAGCACTCCAGATGTTTCACACAAAGTGGGGGAGGAGAAGCAGCAAAATACATGTGCCTTTACCAAAAAACCCTATATTCTAAAGTTTGAAATAAATATCTAGGTTTTTGGTACTTTTCATTCATAGATCTCAACTTCTTTATATAAACACAAAGGAGGCAAGTCTCATTATTTTACAGACTAGTCATACAAAGATTTGTCTGAAACCCTACAGCAGGTCAGTGGCAGAACTGGACTAGAACTCAGGTCAGCCTAGTGTCCATCCACTCTGCCTCCCAAATAAAAGAAATAAAGTCCATGGAGGAAACCGCAGGAAAGCTTTGCCTTAGCGAATGTTGGTCATTTATGTGGATTTTATATGATTTTTTCTGTGAAAGTTAATGTTGAGTTATAAAAAACCCTGAACGTTTTCCATAAAAACACCACATTGTAAAAATCATGCAGCCACTGGGATACAAAGCTCATTTGTGAGAGAAAGTCCTCATGACCACAGATTGAGAACTTTGGCTCTACTACAGGGTATCTTAAAATCTAGTGTACAAAATACTTGTCACTTTGTGACAACTTTGCCTCTTTCAAAACAAACTGGAGCAAGTATCCTTGGTATAACGCCTCTGAATTCAATGCTATTACATCAGCTATACATTGGGTCCATGATTTCATCTTTCAACATGTCCTTGAAGAAAAAGCGGTTGACTTATCACATGAAGCACAAACAGTTGCACGGGACACCCGAAAGCAAAATGCTGGTATATTTCCTGCCTGTGCTTTGCTGCTGTCATGGAAATGAAGCCAATGCTTTGCATTTAATGTAACATGAGCAATCCAGTTGTGATCATCTGGCCAATCACTGTTAGCAAGAGGGATGCAGCCTGTAAGCTATGCTTTGATTCATTTGTGCACTAACACAGCTGTGCAGCAAAAATTTTGCCATGCATGTCAAACCTTCCACATTTCTACAACAATTAGTATTAAATTTGAAGCATTTACATTTTTTATTTCCTCTTGACATGACTGTTGGTAATGAACAAAGACCACAGTTGCAGTGATTGGCACAGATGGAGACTACAACTAAAGAGTAGTTAGATTTAAAGGTAAGATTTAAAATGTAGATTTAAGAAGAGACTCTAAAGATCAGTCACCCATTAAAAATAGAACGGATTACACCAAAGATGACCTGTCTCCAACTCACTTAAAAGGAAGTCGAGTGTCTTTGCAAGAGGTAGCCTACCATGCTAATGCAAATATTCCCCGAAGGCTCAGGTGTGGGCCATGGGGACTTTCAGTTCCTGTTTTTCTCAGTAATTTAATGACTTCGTGATGTTGGATGGTTTTATGTATCTTTAAACATTTGGTCATTGTGGGGCACATTTTCAAAGCAGTACAGAAAACATATGGAGTAATCACAGTACTACTTTTGAAGTTTCATAGCAGCATCTGAGGTTCTCTCAGAAACTTGAAACTTGATAACTAATGAAAGGAACTGAGTTAAGTAGTACATCTCCCCACCCCATAACTGGGAAAATGGATCTGGGAATATACCCTGGAATAGATATGGCCACAGAGACTTAAAGGCTGGTCTTATGGAGGAAGGTTGGTATTCTACTCAAGGTACTGGCCTGGAGCACAGAAGATATAGGGTCAGTTCTTGGCTTCCTGTGAACCTTTGGCAAATCATTTAGTCTGTGTCTCAGTTACCAATGTATAATACTAGCATAATACTGAAGGGTTGTGAGGATAAATCAATTTATGTTTGAGACATTTAGATACTATGATGCCAGTGGACATAAACCTTTAAATTAAACCAGCAACATAAGCTTGTTATTTGTAGGACTGAAAAAAAAGGGGGGGGGCAATCCTTCGGCTCACAGTCAGCATAGAAATAAAATATAAATTAACAAATAATGACAGATGCTCACTGAATGGTTTGGTTCAAGGTCTTGTCCAAACAGTTTGGACATTTATATTTTTTCCCGACCTCCCATGAAATTAATTTCATATTTATTAAAATGGTCAGAATTTCAGGTTTTAGTCAAAAAACACGAAAACCAAAAAGCTGTTGGTTTCAGTACCCAAAAGCCAAGTTATTATGGTTTAAATTTTTTTTTTTAAAGTTTGTCTTTAAACAAAATACCCACACCACACATGGATTTCCTAAACTTGAAGTATTTATGAAAATGCAAAATTTTGAAAAAATTGCCTTTAATTGAAAAGGCTATTTTCCATCAAAAACATTGCAATGGAAAATAAATAGCTCTCCACTGCCCATTGTGGTAATTTCTGCAATATTTTTAATGCATGTGAGACTCAATTTACCCATTCAATTTGTATTGCTACCTACTGCGTGAGAAGGTGTTAATTGCTCCCTGAGGGCAGAGATGCAAAGCATGGCTGTATGCCATATAGGCCTATCTAGAACGGATTGGAATTAGCACAGATGAATGGAGGGCTCTGGAGAGTCAATGGAAGCCTCAGCGATTGGCACCCCAGAGTGGAGAACATGAGGACACAGCAGGACTGCAACTTGGGACAAAGCAGGTGTGAACATGCTGAGTTTTAAGTTTGCTGCAGGCCAGGTCAGAGACACACAGGGTAAGCCTCTCCTGCCCAGGCAGACAGACTAGTGTCAATGTGATAAAAATGTGTTGATGTTGCAGCAGTGGGGAGGATCAGGCTAGTCACCTGAGCTTGGACCCAGTGGTTAGGGTAGGACTAGGCTTGGGTGGCTAGCCCAAGCCTCTGCTGGTAGCTCAACATCCACTCAGCTATTTTTAGTGCACTGGTGTGAGTGTGTCTTTCTGGGCTGGAGCTGCAGGATAGATGTACTCTCAGGGTTCTGAGAGAGCTGCAGGGAGATAGTTAAATCCTAAGAGGCTCTGGGAAAGTGGGCAGGTAATTCTGTTCCCATGGACTCTGACTTCAGTTTTGTGGCTATTGTTCTAACCTGGACTCTAGTTGACTAATAAATGGTGGCTTGTTTTGAAAGGATTGCCCTGTGTTGCTGCAGTGGTTTACTGGACACACTGCTCCCTGAAAGGGAAAAGTCTCCAACCGGTGGCTGAACTCATTTGGACTTGCTGTAGAGCCAGGGTGAGAAGGGAGCAGGGAGCTGGAGCCAAAGGCTCAGTCTTGGAGTTGCAGAGCCATGGGACACATCCTTGTAGAAAAGCTAAGCCTGGCAAATAGGAGTACTCCCAAAGAGACTGTATAATGGGTGGGGACATTGAACACCTTGGTAAATCTGGGACACCCTGATTATTTGAGGAGTGGGTGAATATTCCCAAAGAGGAGCTTTTGAACCTCCTGAACTGAACCTGACTTTCATGAGACTGGATGGGCAGACAAAGTCTTACTACCTCCATGATGATAGTATATTGTATTGTACAGCAGTTGTGCTCCACAAGGTGACAGCTGGGTGCTCTTGTGTGGCCAGCCTAGAAGATCCCTGCATACCAGAACACATTGCTGAAACAAGAAGGATGAAGCAAAGGATATTAAGTCATTTGAGTGGATGGATATTAGATTCTCCCATCCCTAACTTTTAGAAAATTACATAATGCAAGCTATGTTTCCATTCCTTCCTCTTTTATGCAATTAACTATTGTAATTGAATGCAATTAAGGCCTACGCAATGCCACAGACAGCGTGAAAGTCAGAGCAACATGCATCCCTTATCAAGAATTTGAAAAGGGATCACCTGCTCTGGGATTTTCATAATGAAAAAAGTTAATTACAAATGATGCTATTTTAAGTAAGCAGCTAGAAACTAAATATTAGCTTAGAGACTAACATTTATTAGAGCATAAGCTTTTGTGGACTGTGTATGTGTATAAGATACACAAAGTTGGAAGTTGCCATACCAACTGTGAGAGCCTAATTAGTTATGAGCTATTATCAGCAGGAGAAAAAAACTTTAGTGATCATCAAGATGGCCCACTTGATCATCACTACAAAAGTTCTCTCCTGCTGATCATTTCTCATTAGTTGAGCTATGATCAGCAGGAGAGAACTTTTGTAGTGATGATCAAGTGGGCCATCTTGATGATCACTAAAGTTTTTTTCTCCTGCTGATAATAGCTCATAACTAATTAGGCTCTCAGTTTGTATGGCAACTTCCAACTTTGTGTGTTTATGTTTATATTATATATATACACACACACCACAGATTTCTTACTATATGTTCCATTCTATGCATCCAATGAAGTGGGCTGTAGCCCACAAAAGCTTATGCTCTACTAAATGTGTTAGACTAAGTTGTCACAAGTACTCCTGTTCTTTTTGTGGATACAGGCAAACACAGCTGCTACTCTGAAACCTAAATATTAGCTTGGGGTACTTGAGCTAGGTGATTATATTTTTTAATCAATTTGCACATAATTTGTCACTAGAAGTTTAAGCCAATCTTTGGCAGCTGAACATGGCCTTCAACACAGAACCCTGAATATGGCTGGGAGGAGAGGAGGAAATGAGGATGTAACTAATTTACAATGGTAGCATAACACTGCAGGTTTGTATACAGGCAATACCAGTACATGTCTCTGGTAAATCTTTTTACAAAGATTATCCACTTGTGTTGTCTGGAAGGAACCAGAAATGGGAGCTTGATGGCTTTTCATCACTGCATTCACAATTGCACTGCATTCTAAAGATAAAAGTAATACAACACATTTAATCTGATGCATGAGCTATCTTGAAAGTGACCAATTTACACCATTTAAAAGGTGTGTGTGTTAAGAGGGATAAAAATCCACTCCTTCAAACTGCTGTGTACTCACTAAAATAGGACGACAATGCCAAGAGATAAATAATCAGAATTGCACACCAACAGCAATACCTTATATTTAAGGTTTTTCAGTTTGATCAGTACAATACCTGCACATGAATATCACAATTTGTTTTTCAGAATTTCTATTTCTTAGAACTCTTTGAAATAAAGTAAAATAATGTCCTTGAAAATAAAGTGTTTGAAGAGTTTCCTGGTGAATTCATATAGCTGTGAGAGTTGTAGTCAGATACAATAAACGCTGTTGCCAAATCAAATTTATTGCCAGCCACAACATTTAGTATTTTTCTTAGAGTCCCAGCTCTCAGTCTCAGCTTAAATTAAAATAATTTCTAGTCTGCACATGGGAAAGGTTACCCAAGTGTACCCTACAGCCTCAAAAGCCAAAAGGTAAATACCACCTCCAATATTTATTTGGTTTTAAATCTCAGTTGCTTGTGGCCTGACTGGTGATTTTTGAACAGTTGGGGTTGGCAATGGGTCTATTAAAGCTCCCCCAAAGCACACCTATTTCACTTAGGTTAACAACCAATGTTGAGAGAGGATCACCCCAATTTCATTTTAAATAGTATAACCTGGCCCTGGTGATAGTAATCATGGTCTGACTGGATCACTGAACTACAAGAGATTTGATATCTTATTGTTTACTTTATTATTTATGTACCCAGAGATTTTACTTACCAAATCAAAGCAGGAACAGTCTCAGGACACTTGAGAGTCCTCTTACTTCTGCACTGATAGCCTCCTTGCAATGCCAGCATAGCTTCGCCAGAGAGTTATTTTGTCCATTAGAGTTCAGCATTATCTTACTCAGCAAACACATGTGGATTTGAAGGGAGGTATGAGGTATGCCTCACTCAAGACTTCCAAATGCTCATTTCCTTCCCAAGCTGCAGAGCAATTCACAAACCAGGGAGACAGATAGGCATTTGTCCACATAAGTAACATGCAGGGCCTGATCCAGTAGATCTACTCAGACCTGCTGACTGGATTAGGTCCCATTCAGAATCCAGCTGCCACTAGAGAAGGAGGTGGTGGTGCCTACCTTATAACTTTTATCCCAGAGGTTAGAGCACTCAGCTGGGATGTGCCAATAACTGACCCAATGACTGTTCTGCTAGGTATTGTGGCAAGGTACCTTCTCACCAGCCTCAGCTGTTTTTAGCCTTGGTGAGACAGGCTTGGGTAAACAGTCCTTCTAGGATGCACAGGGGAAGTCCATTCCTTCCCTCAGCTAGTCTCCTGAGCTTGTTTTTCTTCCCTTCTGGGAGGGACTACAACCTCCCCACCTGGTGAGGCTCACTGTCTTCCTGCACCTAGCCTACTGGCAGCTTGACACACCTCTCTCTCTCCCCACCTACAGGGGAGGGTTTAAAAAGGTCTCAGGCAGCTCTTAGTTGGAATCAGCTGATCCTAATTGACCTCAGGTAACCCCCTCTCAGCTGATCCTAATTGATTCTCTGGTAACCCCTTCTCAGCTGAACCTGATTGACCTGTAGTTACCCCTACTCAGTTGATAGGGAGGAGGGCCTTTTAACCTTCTGGGACTGTTTTCTACCCCCCATTTGCAGCTGTCTGTCCTGAGTTTATCACAGTATCAACATTCAGAGAGTCATTGGGAGAGAAAGGGAGTGAGTGAATGATACTGTAGTCCAGGGGTTAGGCACCCACCTGAGAGGTGGGAGACCACAGGTCCAGTCCCCCTGCTACAGTCACCCTTTTATTATTTATCCACAGTGGAACAGCTTTAACAGAAGGGACTGAGGGTGCCCCAAATCAGAATATCCCATAACTCAGTGGTTAGAGAATGTACCTATTGGGAATGCACCCATCCACAGATAAAGGTCCCTCTCCTCAACCTAAGGGGAGGAGCTACCAGACCCAGATCCCAAGCAATTCCAGGGGAACAACTAATGATAAAACAAGGACAGGAGGGAGAGTTATAGGGTTAAAAGTTCAGGGTTCTCTGTTCAGTGTCGTCCTCTGGTTCCCAACAGCACCCACTGCTCCTCGAAAGTGTCTAGGTAGAGAGCTAGTGCATTCAGCCTAGATGAACTCCTCATGGATGTATGATGGAGGAGCAGAAACAGGCCTCACAGTCACAGAGCATCTCCTCATCCAGCATCCTCCTCCTGGTATGGTGGATGGCAACATTGGCCAACACCCAGAGGAGGTTGACAAGGAGGTCTCATGACTTCATGGGGCCGTGGATGGGATGTGCATAAATCAGGAGGTATGGGGAAAAGTGAAGCCAGAACCTAAGGAGAAGGTTCTGGAGGAGCTAGAAAAGAGGCTCCCTCAGCCTGCAGAAAGGGCAGGTGTCAGGAAGGGGAGTGAACAGTGCCAAGTACACACCTGTGCTCACGGTTCCATGAAGGAGCCACAACTAATATCTCCAGGGGTCCATGGGACTTGGGTGGAATACAGACTGGCCCACTGGGGTTCCTCACCCTCCACAGGTGATAAGAGATCCCACCACTTGCTGTTGGGGCAAGACAAGGGGGTGAGGAAATGAAAGGTGTGGCACACAAGTGTGTACAGTTGTTTCCTCGGCATGGTTTGGAAATGGACCAGCTGCAGATCATGCAGCTGGCTTGGGGTATGTGGAGGGGACAGCTGGGGGAGCTTGTGAGTCAGGGGCCTGATGACAAGGTCTAGAAGGCCAGGGGTTAGAGCCAGGCGAGGAGCACTGTCCCACAGGGCCTGCTTAAGGAAAGTCCAAGAGGTGGGCAATAAGGCTGCCCTCACCTCCTGGAGTACGTATTGTGGTGGAACCCCATACTGCAGCCAAGTTCCAGGGGATCCATCCAGGCCTCCGGTCATAGTCCATGATTTTAGAGAATGTATCCAAGTAGTAAGAGATCCCTGTTCAAATCCTCTCCCCTCTCTGGCAGAGAGGGGAATTGAACCAGGGTCTCCCACATCCTGGATGAATTCTCCAGCCCCTAGGTTAAAAGATGAGCATCACCATCTCCTCTAGCTGTTTTGTGGGGAGCGAGGCAGAGAAAGGTGTCCATCTTCAGGAGCTCTTAGCACACATCCCTGTAATCAGCATCTCCCATTGGCTATTTTAGAGGGCTCCCCACCATGCCTGATGGCTTTTGTGGATTGCATCCTTTAGTGCCTATTTTTTCCATATTTATTGTATAGCGAGCCTCTGCGCCTAACTCAGGCTTTTGTGGACCATAGTGTTTTTCCTGTGATTTTGTAAGTGCCTGTCACAGGGTGTTCTATTCACCATCAGAGCACCTCCTTCTGGCCGTGTCTAGGGATTAGCTCTGCCAGTCTGACTCTCTCCTGCAATTGCTCACTCCATCACTCTCCCTGCGTCACTCACTTGGGACTCAACTGCTCCTGCTTCATGGCTTGGTCCTCCCCTTCCAGGGTATTAAAATCTCCCAAGACCCACTGTCTCAGGCATCCTTCCAGTGGCTGGTAGAGGAAATCAGCTGAATCCTCAAACCTGGGTCCCAGCCCAGGGATCCTACAATGAGTATAGTCCCAAATTTTACTTCTATATCCTTAGGTTGGTTGGCTGGCTGGCTGGCTTCCCTCACCCTGAGAAGGAATGCACTTTCTTTCTCTAGCCCCCTACTATTTTCAGCTGCTGGGCTTTATAGGGACCCCTCCTGTCCCCATGCAGCTGAACCTCATCTCTAATTAGTCCTTGATCCCTGGCTCCTCCTCAAGGTGCAGCCTAGGCAGTTAATTGGCCCACCTGGCTCTTAACTCCTTCAGCCCTTCTGTGAGGTGGACACCCCGTCACAGTGCTGCAATACTGAGCGCTGCAATGCCTTAGTACCTTTGTAGATCTGGGCCTGAGATGCTTCTCCCTATCTAGCCACAGCCTTCACTGTAAAGTCTCAGCACTTCACAGTGGCATTATTCTCTCCATTTTAGAGATTGGAAATTGAGGCACAGACTTACTAAAGGTTTCAGAGTAGCAGCCGTGTTAATGTGTATCCGCAAAAAAACCAGGAGTACTTGTGGCACCTTAGAGACTAACAAAATTATTTGAGCATAAGCTTTCGTGGGCTACAGCTCACTTCATCGGATGCGTAGAATGGAACATATAGTAAGAAGATATATACACACATATAGAGAACATGAAAAGGTGGAGTAAGAGGCTAATTAATTAAGTTGAGCTGTTATCAGCAGGAGAAAAAAACTTTTGTAGTGATAATCAAGATGGCCCATTTAGACAGTTGACAAGAAGGTGTGAGGATACTTAACTTAAGGAAATAGATTCAATATGGGTAATGACCCAGCCACTCCCAGTCGCTATTCAAACCCAAGTTAATGGTATCTAGTTTGCATATTAATTCAAGCTCAGCAGTTTCTCACTGGAGTCTGTTTTTGAAGCTTTTCTGTTGCAAAATTGCCACCTTTAAGTCTGTTACTGAGTGGCCAGAGAGGTTGAAGTGTTCTCCTACTGGTTTTTTAATGTTATGATTCCTGATGTCAGATTTGTGTCCATTTAGTCTTTTGCATAGAGACTGTCCGGGTTGGCCAATGTACACGGCAGAGGGACATTGCTGGCACATGATGGTATATATCACATTGGTAGATGTGCAGGTGAACAAGCCCCTGATGGTGTGGTTAATGTGATTAGGTCCTATGATGGTGTCACTTAAATAAATATGTGGACAAAGTTGGCATCGGGCTTTGTTGCAAGGATAGATTCCTGGGTTAGTGTTTTTGTTGTATGGTGTGTGGTTGCTGGTGAGTATTTGCTTCAGGTTGGGGGGCTGTCTGTAAGCGAGGACTGGTCTGTCTCCCAAGATCTGTGAGAGTGAGGGATCATTTTTCAGGATAGGCTGTAAATCTTTGATGATGTGCTGGAGAGGTTTTAGTTGGGGGCTGAAGGTGATGGCTAGTGGCATTCTGTTATTTTCTTTGTTGGGCCTGTCCTGTAGTAGGTGACTTCTGGGTACTCTTCTGGCTCTGTCAATCTGTTTTTTCACATCAGCAGGTAGGTATTGTAGTTTTAAGAATGCTTGATAGAGATCTTGTAGGTGTTTGTCTCTGTCTGAGGGATTGGAGAAAATGCGGTTGTATCTTAGAGCTTGGCTGTAGACAATGGATCATGTGGTGTGTCCTGGATGGAAGCTGGAGGCATGTAGGTAAGTATAGCAGTCAGTAGGTTTCTGGTATAGGGTGGTGTTTATGGGACCATCGCTTATTAGCACAGTAGTGTCCAGGAAATGGATCGCTTGTGTGGATTGGTCTAGGCTGAGGTTGATGGTGGGATGAAAATTGTTGAAATCATGGTGGAATTCCTCAAGGGCTTCTTTTCCATGGGTCCAGATGATGAAGATGTCATCAATGTAGCGGAAGTAGACTAGGGGTGTTAGGAGACAAGAGCTAAGGAAGCGTTGTTCTAAGTCAGCCATAAATATGTTGGCATACTGTGGGGCCATGCGGGTACCCAGAGCAGTGAAGAAATTCATTGCCAAGCCAGGAACTAAACCTAGAACTCCTAAGCCTCAGGCCAGTGCCTTAGACACACAACAATCCTTCCTTCTTGCCTCTCTGCTCTCATGGAAATAGAAGGGATGACCCCTGGGGATTTGGCTTGGCTTGTATTAAGTAACTATGGCCATTTATAGTTCAACTTTTCTTTTGATCTGGAAATCACTTTTCTGTTCAGAATTAGTGTCTTTAAGTATGCTGGGCTCAGTGAGAGCTAAAGGGCAGACCTGTTCTGTTTAATATTATTCAGCCAGTCAGCTGTAGCTATATCCAGTGGTGAGCTGGAGCCAGTTCGCACCGGCTCACTAGAACCGGTTGTTAAATTTAGAAGCCCTTTTAGAACCGGTTGTTCCGCGAGGGACAACAGGTTCTAAAAGGGCTTCTAAATTTAACCGGCCAAAAGTGGCGCCTTAGGCGCCGACTCCATGGGTGCTTCAGCCCTGGAGCACCCAAGCGGAAAATTTGGTAAGTGCAGAACACCCACCGGCAGTTCCCCACCCCAGCCCCAGCTCACCTCCGCTCCACCTCCGCCTCCTCCCCTGAATGCACTGCCCCACTCTGCTTCTCCACCCCCACAGCTTCCCACGAATCAGGTGTTCGTGTGGGAAGCTGGGGCAGGCTGAGAAGCAGGCCGCGGCTTCCCGCTCAGGCCCAGAGAGGCGGAGGTGAGCTGGGGCAGGGGAGGAGGGCTGCCCGCGCCGCAGCAGGTAACCTGGGGGGGGAGGGACGTGGAGGGGAACCGCTCCCCATCCCAGCTCACCTCCGCCACCCTCGGCCTGAGTGGGAAGCTGCCGCCTGCTTCTCAGCCCTCCCCAGCTTCCCGCCAAACAGCTGATTTGCGGGAAGCTGGGGGTGGGGGTGAAGAAGCAGAGTGTGACGGTGCGTTCAGGGGAGGAGGCGGAGCGGAGGTGAGATGCGCTGGGGCCAGGCGCGGGGCGGGGAGCTGCTGGTGGGTGTTCTGCACCCACCAAATTTTCCCCGTGGGTGCTCTAGCCCCGGAGCACCTAGGAAGTCGGCGCCTAAGGCGCCACTTTTGATGTGATCAGTGGGGGAGCAGCCACTCCCCCTGCTCCCCCCCCAGCTACGCTCCCCCGCCCCTAGGAGCCAGAGGGACCTGCCGGATACTTCCTGGGAGCTTCCCGAGGCAGGTGCCTCTGGCTCTTAGGGGTGGGGTGGGCACCCACTATAGTGGCCCACGAGACCCTTCTGCCCAGTTCTGGGGGCAGTCAGGGGACAGGGGAGGGGGTGGATGGGGCAAGGGTCCTGGGGGGGGCATCAAGGAATGCGGGGGGGTTGGATGGGGCAGGAGTCCTGGGGGGCAGGGGTGGGCAACGACCCCCTCTTGGGGTGAGGAGGGAACCCGTTCTTAAGATTTTGGCAGCTCATCACTGGCTATATCTATTTTAAACTGAACTCAAAGGTATTAGGTCGACAGCAGAACACATCATGCTATTTCAACATGAAGTACACACAGCTCTGCTAGCCACAACTCCTCAACTTTCTTTCCCACAAACTGCACCTTGTCTGACTTTACGCCAAGGCTTTTTGCACTGAATTCATCTTGTAGGATTTCTCAGCTGCAAAACTATTCTCCTGATATGACAAGGATTGCTATCTGGATCACAAGAGCTACTAACTCCAACCAAAAGTTCTGTATTCCCCATTTAGCTTTCTTTGCCAATTGTCTTTGACCACTTCATTAATTTGCAAATTGACGGCAGTTCCACAATAAACTTCTCTGCTAAAATTCCTCGCACAGCCTAAACACTGACAAAACTGCAACCCCACAGATCCCTGCAATCCAGAGATAATATTGTCCTGAAAACTGCATTACTGAATTTAAATGGGGATGCTATTGTTCTACTGCAAATGGGCTTAGCAGGCACACACAGCTCTGTGGTTCTGTCTTTTCCCCTTCACAAGTGACTTGATGTTTCATGATATGCAACAGACAGTTCAAAATACCAAGTCTGAAAGGAACGTCATCTTCAGCTTTTCAGAGCCCTCATCAATTTATGGGTGCCTCTGTTGTATAATACATTTGCGATGTTGGCTTTCAGTGCTAGCATTACAATCGATACAATGCACGCTCCTTATCTCTTTGCAAATAGCATCAGTAGCAGATGCTCCTGAGTGGAAGCTCCAAACTGCATCCAAGCACGAGAGAGCAGTGCACCCTATCCAGCGACCAAACTGTCTAGTGTCAGTAGCATCCCCTATCCCCTCTCAACTGGATCTTGCTGCCACAAGTGGCTCTGTTTCAGCCCAGCTGGCTTCTGCTCCCTCCAGCATCGGCTAAAGGGAAGCTGGGATTTTTAAATTCAGTTTTTAAGAGGCAGGCTGGATTGACCACCCTAATTGCTAACATAGGCTTGTATAGTAACTTGCAAAATGAGATGCTACTCTTGATTGAAGCCACTGGGCAGAGCTGTAATATAAATATAAGAATAACTGAGTCTCCAATCCCCTAGGCCCTAGAGTCAGCTGGTGACTGCCCTTCTGTTTCCTTAAAGCAAGGTAACTAACTCCCATGGTAGGACCAGCATGCAAGTCCTAAAATGCACCCCTTATGGAGTATAATGGTTACACAAGGCAAAGATATTCTGGGTAAATATATACTCTTACTTTTACCTGTAGCACTTCACCTTCAATAGGAAAACATATCCACCTCTTCAGGTTCCCGGAACAACACTATAGCTGTTGACTTGCTTAATCATCAACTTCCTAAACATGGATGGACTTACTGGCCTTAACACAACCCCATCAGTGCAAGGGGTGCAAATTGCAATTCCCTTTGCAAGAGAGGAGAGGGAATTCACCTCCAAAACTAGTGCCCTCCCTGGGGGTGCTGCCAGAAAAGGGCCTGTCCATGTCCTTTCCCCGCTGGTATTGATCAATGATTGGCTGTCTCTAGGTCCTGAAGGAATAGGAGTAGCAGGTGGTATGTGTTCATGCACGTGCTCATCCCCGTCTTTGTCTGGGGCCCAGTGCTACTACGGACACGTACGGTCTGCATGTGGACTGGGATAGACAAAACACTCCCGCTAATGAAAAGGACGCACAGCCCCACAGTGTGGACTGTGGGGGTGTGAATTGCTGTGGGCACAAAAGCGTTCCACTGTAACTGTCCCATGTAGGCTCTACTAGTGCAAACTAAACTAGTGCAAAACTACTAGTGCAAACTAAAGGTACATGTAGGCAAGCCCTATATCCATCTGTTGTCTCATGGCTTATATTTAGATTGTAAGTCCCTTGGGGCAGGGATTGTCTTTTTGTTTTGTGTTTGTACAGCACCCAACACATTGGGGTCCTGGTCCATGAGAAATAAATAAATAATAAATTAATGTTAAGTAACTAGTAGACAAATTTTGAAAAAGTGTTGACCTACAGCTTTGTCCTCAAGTGTTACTGGGAACCAAATATCCACCACGATCAGCTTCTGATAAACTAGAAAACAGCAGTGCTCTCATTACTGCACCTTGAATATGACAGGGAGAAAATGGACCAAGAGGGAGAAATCTTCATCCTTGCCAACATTTGCAAACAAACAAAAGAAACTAGTGGATTCTCTTTCATATAAACATGCAGACACTTTGTCTGTGTATCTCACTCACAACCACTCCATGCATCATTCCATACATTTCAATTTGCATTCATTCCACACCAACTTTCACTCCATCCTGGCATTCCACCCACACACTCAATATGCCCATACGCCTCCTCCACCACCTACTCCCATTCATTCCCCACTCACCTGTCCACTCATTCTACACACACACACACTCTGTGAATACATATAGACGTTCTGTACACTTATCCGCACACCTACCCATTCTGCATATACCCATACTCACTCATCACCGCAGGTGCTGTTCAGCAATCACCATCAGCAAGTCCCCTAAGCTACTCAAGGGAAGGGAAAGCACAGCCATAAGCTCTACCTTTAATAAGCAAAGCCCAGGGGATCACAGAGTTTCCATGTGGTAGGTAGAAATCATACAATCATAGAATCATAGGCTTAGAAGGGACCGCAAGGATAATCTAATCTAACCCCCACGCCAAGATGCAGGATTTGTTGCGTGTAAACCATCCAAGATAGCCTTGGTCCAGTCTCATGCTTTCCAATAAGCACCACATGGCCATGCCTCCCTGCACTTGTCCATGTTTCTCCTTTGCCTGGGCAAGAAATTGCCACCACCATAGTCCCCATTAGGTGTTCCCAGTGACTGATCTCTCAGGTCTTATGTTTGACTCCCCTTTCTCTGGCCAAAAAAATCACCACTCCCATAGTCCCAATTCTCCACTGTACCCTCTAATCAACACACCAGCTCAGTCTGGTTTCCCTAAAATCCCTCACACCTGCACCTCCGCTCCACCCAAACTCCTAGCTACATCAGGAAATAGTTCCCTGCTTCATACCTACTGGAGGGCGCTGGATTTTGCCAATGAGTCCACAACCCTACTGTCAGGCCTTTGCTGCCAAGGTTCCCTAACCTATGATCCCCTCCAAGTGCCTCTCACCCCTAGTGCTTTTATGTGCCTCCACCACCCTCCCATGAACCTCTGACCCACACACTGCCAGTCCCCTCTTATGTACCCTTGATCCCTAACGCACCATGTGACAATCAGAGGTGCGGGGATTTCCCTCTAGTCCCATAGAGTTACAGAAAACTCAAAGAGCTGGCAGAGCTGAATAATTTTCCATGGTAGAGCCGTCCTAATCTAAATTCTGTGTGGTAGATTGGGAATTTGGGCTGGAGTCCACTGGGAACTGAACTGAGACATCACAGTTGTTTGATTCATAAAATGGCTCAGAAAAGTAAAAGAGACTGATGGTTTATTTAATAAGCTTGACCTTCCCTCACTCTGTATCTGCAGCTGTAAAAATAGCAATTTATTATTGGAAAGAAGATTTAAAAAAAGGAAAAGAGTCTTCATCACAATGAGACATTTAAGCAAAGGCCAATTTATTTCTGGGGGGTGTTTAGGTGGATATTAAAGATCCCATGGCATTATTTGAAAGGATAGAAGATAATCACAGTGAGCTGGTTAACATTTCCTCATTGTGTTAATACCACCCCCCAGATTAAATGAAACCAGTACAGTGTACATGAAAATGCTCTATGTTGGCTGCAAGTACAGTACATTTGCTTAGCATTTCAACTCCTGCACACTGTGTCAAAAACGTTATGGTCCGGATTCTCACTTATTCCATTCTGGAGCCTACGGCAGGAGTAGAGCGGTGAGGCAAAAAGTGTCTTTAAGCCACCTTTATTTTCCCCATATACAGGAGCCAGCGTCAGGAAGAGGGGGGTCAGGGAGGGCAATGCCCACATTGCCTCCTTGCAAACTCTATGTGCTGTTTGTGTATGTTAATGCTCTCACAACACTGTGCAGGGCTGGGGAGCATATAAGCAAAGCCCAGGGGAACCATGGAGTTTCCATGTGTTAAGTGGAAGTCTCATCCTTTCCAATAAGCACCACATGGCCATGCCTCCCTGAACTATGAACATAGCAAGCATATGAACCCCAACAGGTCTGGTCAGTTGTGAGTTTTCACTTGAGAGTGCATTTGCCCATTCAGAGCCACTCTCTTCAAGACTGTGGCTAGGTTTTAGGCTATGCTATATCTTGCTATGAAGACAAGCCACAATATGGGGTGGGTGGGGCAGGATTGCAACTCGTGAAAAGGGCAAGGTACTTTCTTAAATGTACCTTTCCATTTGGTGGGGAAAATTCCAACCGTGTATTTATAATGACAACAAGAAGAAGTGTAAAATAGCTTTGTTTGACCTATCCATTCTGACTATTGTAGGGTAGATCCTCATCTAGCAAAAATTGTCATAGCTCCATTGAAGTCATTCCCACTCCATGCTACAGGGCTGGGTGAGCAGGGCAGTGACCCTGGGACCCAGGGAGCAGGAAACATTTTTCCCCCGCTGATTGGTTGGCATGAAGGTTTTTTTGGTTGGTTTAATTTTGGTATGGCTGCTTGAAGGGTGGGGGAGAGGCACCAAAAACATTTTCCACCCTGACCAGGAAAATGGGTTAAGGTCTCATCTGTCACCCCACTCCACATTGTGACTTTTATGGACTTTTGTGACTTTTATGGAGTTCAGAAGAGTTACACCAGCTGAGGATCTTCACCTTTGTACAGAAGTCTAGTGCACAGTGTGTTTTCATATGGACCCAATCCACCAGGGAAGCAAAAATACCTCAACAAACACAAACTCTCATGTAATGATTAGTGGTACGGTACTTACTACCTTCTGAATACCATGATGTTTACTTTTAAGAGATGAGCAACATTTTGTAAATGAGCATGAGCTGCTGTAGAGGTGTTATATAGTCTAGTAGCAAGAGTCCATTTGACAACTGCAACTAGCCTAAGGGTTCTTTTCTTAAGTTGTGTGTTAAAGTTGTTTAGGATCAAAGTATTGCTTGTGGAAGATGCTATATCGACAGGCCTAGCAGTTGAACCAGTAAACTTCTCTACTCTGCCCTGCTAATATGCCTCGGGTTTGTTCTGGAAGGGCTATTTTTTAGAATGAGAGAGTAGCTCAGTTAGATTTCAGCATACACAGAGCAACAGATACTCATAGCAAATATGGGGCACACTGCTAGAATCAGCTATATACTATGGTTAGATCTTCAGATAATAGGGGGGCCAGAGTAATTTACAAACTAATGGCTTCATCCAAAGCCCAATTAAGTCAATGAAAAGACTCCTATTTTATTCAATCATCTGTGAAACAGGTTCTAAATGTTCTTCAAGTAGCAGATTATTGGGAACCACTTGCAAATATTTTAAAACCAAGAATGCTTCAGTGCTAGGACACCTTCAATAAATATGTATTATAAATCATGAATCCTTTCAGAGGAGGAACAGCAGCGAAGAAATGAACAGGTGAAAGACTTGCTCAAAAAAATCACCTGGAAGACCATGGAGAAGGGACAACCCAAAATATCCTTACATTCTTGCCTTTTAGAGAGACAAGGTGGGTCAGGTAGTATCTTGTACTGCACCAACTTCTGTTGGTGAGAGAGACAAGCTTTCGAGATTACACAGAGCTCTTCAGATCTGGGAAACATACTCAGAGTGTCCCCGCTAAATGCAAGGTGGAACAGATTGTTTAGTATAAGTAGGGAACACTTATTTTAAGGGACAATTCAAGGTGAAGTACCTCACCCACGTTGTCTAATGATGGAATCTGCTTGATCAGTGGGGAACCACAGACAGATTAATTTTTGACAGAAATTTTCCTGTCTCAATACTTCAGGCAAAATTATGGTTGGTGGGAAAGAATATATCCATCTGGGTGAAATTAGAGCTATTTTGCACCATCAAGAAAACATATGCTGTTAGGTCACTGATTGACACTGATGAAGGTTTGTTGCAAAGTAGATGACTTTGGCATCATTTTAATCACATCTGTTATCCAAGGGTATAAATGTTTAGTCTAACAAATCATATCCAATAGCTGTGTGAATGTTTCCTGAAAGTCTTCATTAACTGATGACATTATGCTAATGGTAAAATAATGGCCTGTGCAGGACTAATGCTTTTTTTTAAATAATGCAATAACCCAAGTATGGCGTATTTTGGATCATTTAAATAGTTTCTAAAACTGATTTGATTCTACTAGTCTTTTAATTCCCCAGAACTTCCAGCTGAAATGATACTTCTGTAAGTTGCTCTTTGCCACAGGCAATATATTACACTTTGATAAATAGCCTTTTTTGATGGCATTTATGATGGCAGAGCCAGTTCACTGAGTCTCAATTATCTACAAGCCTTAGAAGTTATAGTGAAATAGACCCACCAGGTGAAGCTGAGCTGCCAGCAGTCCTGCCTTAGTTCAGAGAATCCTCCTGGGTGCTTAATACCCATCCCATAAATGACTCAACCAATGCCCTAAAGCTGTAGACAGGTGTAGGAACCTACCACTGCCCCTCCAGGAAACCTGACTCAAGCTACTCAAGGGGCAGGGTAAGCCAAGGAGCAGAGTTGCTTAAGCTGCTAATTGTTTTCCTGGAGGGGAGGAAGCTGCTGTTATAGAGCAGCTCCACTCCAAATTTCCACCAGGCCTTACCTGGACCAGGACCAGCTGACCTCTCCTCTAGCCTCCTCAAACCACTCAAACCTGGCAACTCTCCTTCACCTTCTCCCAGTCCTCTGACAGCCTAGCAAACCACCTATTACTTCTTACCGACTCAGCAACCACATTAGGCCCTTTCAGTCTTCCTACCCCAGCGTGCACACACACACACACACCTGCCTTCCTCAGACTGTCTCTCAAATACACCAAACCCCCTAAGAGTGGATCCTCACTGAGATTTCCTCCTACCATTTTCTCCATCCTATGGCAGGGCATGATCTGGCCTAAGCTTAATATCTCTTTATTCTGCACGTCCAGATTTGGCTTGCTGTAGGCTCAACTTGTCTTAGCCTTAGCCTTGGTTTGGCTAACAGTGAACCTCTAACATTAGACTCAGTCATTAATTAATAGAGCCAGAGAGCACAACATGAGTAAATTGGTTCCATTTTTGATACAATGCATAAACAACAGCAACTGGGTGTAGCATCCTTCAGAAGAGTCCCAGAACACTGTACAATTTAAACACTAAAATAATCAGCAATTAAGAACAGCTAAAAGCAGCAGCAGCAGACTTATGTTTCTTAAATCTTGACACAGACTGACCACTTTGAATGCTAATAGGACGTGCCTTCCTTAATTACACAAGGTTACTTACTTAAATTAGGTAACCAGATGATCTAGAAGCTAATGAGCATCTGATGAGAGAAAATCCATTCGCTTTGCTGGGCTGTATACAGTCAAACCCTGAAAAATAAGAATTTTTAAACAAATGCAGACTCTTGTATAAACAACTAATGAAGGATTACAGAGGCACATTTAAGACTTGCTTCATTTGTGCAATACGGAGCGAAGTCCCTATTCATTCAGAACTCTCAATAGGCTAAATTCTACTCTCAGTCACATCAGTGCAAAGTTGACTGGTACATGTGCAGCTGAGAGCAGAAGTTTCCCATTGACTTCAGTGGGAGTTTTGCCTGAGTAAAGACTGAGTGAACCTAAGTAAAGACTTCAGGATTTGATCCTAGATACTTATGCCCCTCAATAGCAAGAGCAAAAACCCATCAAAGTCAGTAGAAAGAGTCCCATTGACTTCAATGGGTTTTGGACTAGGGCCTTAATAAAGTTATTATCGACACTAACTGTTAGGAAATAGGTGCTTTCTTCTGGTCAGCTTTTGTTTATTCTTTTGCGCATGTTTAAAATAGGTATCATGTTCTGTTGGAAATATATAAGAATTTCCTCCATTAGATTTCCTAAAGAGGTATTAACTTTTCCAAACACATACTGAACATACTGGAAAACAAAGCTCATTCTTTACACTCCAATCACAGATGTGGCTGAAGAATATGAACTATTCTACATCGTGTCTCAACACAATTATAAGTAATTCATCCTCTTATATAGGGCCACTGAATGTCACTCTTTCCCATTTTGCCTGAATGGTGGAAGGACAGAAACAACTTTCTCCAAATCCACACCTTCTTTCACTTCCTCTGCCATTAGAAATCCATCTCTTGCCTAAATAACAACAATCATCCTCCCTCATATTATTCTATCTTTCCTCACAGAAGATTTCTCTCTCTATTTGGGTACGTGTATGTGTTGATTGGATCTTTGGTGCATTTTTCCTTGAGTCTCCTTGTTAGTTCCTAAAGGCATTTTCTGATTTTCTTTCATCTGTCACCACCTCTTTGATCTTGGGGACTCTTCCTCTCTCTCTTTTGAAGCTTATAAGCTAGTTTTAGCATTAACTCTGGAACTGTGAATGACAGTATGGATTAAAGCTATGAAGGGTTAGCGGAGACCGCACTACAGTATTAAACATAACATCGAAACAAAACAAAATTACAGTGCAGAAAGGGGCATCTAAGTAGCAGAGACACAAATTACTCTGAATACTGAGCTTTATTTGCTGTAAAACAGACAAAACAGGAGCCTTTGCAACCAAAAAATTTAACTCAATGTCTCTTCTTTTATGCTGGCTGCCTTCTACAGAAAGTTGAGCCTTAAATATCTCTCAGCACAGCCTGAAAAATCTATATTTCGAGTTGCACACAGAGAAGTTCGTTATCTCTGCGATTCCGTAATAAATTGCCCTAGTTAATAACTTTTTTCACAAAATTTATAGTCCTCATTTTAATGGAGTTATGACTATGTGCTCTGTTTACCTCCTTGTAAGCCACAATGATCTGCAAAGATTTAATAATTTGTAAAGCTTTTTTGACTGTGATAAACAGGACTTTTTATTATCTTTTTATGGTTGGCAGAATAAAAGAAAGTAACTCTTTTTAAGAGCTCTGCAGACTAATATGCTAATATGTGTTTCTGAATATGCCCAGACTGCAAACAAATAATGTAGCCATGCTAAAGACAATGACAAACCTGACAATGAGGCAAGGTAACAGTTTGAAAAATACTTAGAGAAACAAGAAAATAAAGGATTTGAATAAACATAGCAATACATTCTGGAACACAATGAATATTTAAAATAAGATGTTATAGCAAAACACATATACAGGAGTTAAACTTTTTAAGATCCTAGAAAATTCAGAAGAGTATTCACCCAACTATAATAAATTACTAGAGTGCATTCACTCAGAAAGTTACTGAAGGATTTTTATGGATTTCGAAGTCCCCAAAATATCATTTGTATTTGTATTAATACATAATTACACCAAAGCAGTGCTCATAGAAAACACTGGATTCAGGGTATGTCTACATTTTGAGCTGGAGGTGTAAATTCCAGTTCAAGGAGACATACCTGTGATAGCAGTGATCAAGCTAGTGCACTAAAATTAGAGCATAGCTGCCATGGCATGAGCAGAGGGAGGGGCTAGCTGTGTCAGTCCGAGATACTAGGCACATACTCAGTTAGCTAGCTCCTTCTGCCACTCGAGCTTCTATGGGTACACTCTATTTTGAGCTTGCTAGTTTGATCACAGCTAACATGGGTACGTCTCCTCAAGGTGAAATTTACACCTCTATCTTGAAACGTAGATATACCCTAAGAGCTTTGGAAGCCGGAGTCCTCTGCCCACACAGTACAGGTACAAGGACAGCACCATCAGTAACAATGAAAGCTTACCTACAGCCCAACTCTGATATGCCTCAGCTCTTATCTAGAGGAACCACCTACAAGTGAGAAAGTAGTTCAGCTTCCATGACATATTCCACTCTTGGTCTCTCTGCTGAGTCTGCTCTGAGATGCTACTGTGGAGGTAGGAGTTTATTTGTGTGTGTGTGTGCGTGTGTAATAAAGAGCAACTCACAGGAACTCTGGATATGAGATTGAACTTTGTTTCCTGACACCAGTTATTTGACATGGATCAGAGATACAAAAGGTTAATACTTATACCAGGAATCAATATCTGCTGACTCCAGCCTCCGTAGGCTATTGTTGCATTGTGTTGTGGATCTCTGTTATGAAGGAGCTGGACTGAGACCACAAAACAGGTCTCCAACTGATGGTGACTAACAAAGTGTTTTTTTCACATGAAATTTGAGGAAAGTCACATGATGCTTGACACCTTTTCATAAAATCACAGGTATTGTCTCAATGAATGGTCTATTATTTCTCCTCTGTCCATCTCCATCCCTCGATCAGTTGTGATGTTGCATAAATTGGTGGGACTCTCCTCAGTAAATCCATCAGTCCTAAACTATCCCCTCTGAGAGAGTCCTTCTTCAGGGCATCTAGTGCTGCAGGTTTGCTTTTCTCCCTCTTTCACAAAGTCCTTGTCTGTAAGCTGAGGATGAAGAATCAAGAATTCACTGTTGCCCTGTGGCCGCTTTGACCCAGGTACGCTGGCATAAAAGGGCTACAGTACTGGTGTAAGCTCTGCCACTGACTTGCTGTATGACCTTGGGCAAGTTGGTCCTCTCTTTGTCTCTTTTTTCTCTTTGTAAAATGGTCTCCATTTTACAGATAATGGAGTCCTGTCACTAGTTTTATATTTACATTTTATAGATAATGGAGTCCTGTCACTAGTTCTCTGACAACTTCAGCTCAGTGCACAGCAGCAGTCAAAAAAGCTTACAGAATGTTAGGAACTATTAGGAAAGAGATTGAAAATAAAGGAGAAAATATCAAAATGCCATGGATCATAAATCCATGGTGCTTCCATACTTCGAATACTATGCCCAATCTGGTTGCCCCATTTCAAAACAGATATAGTGGGACTGGAAAATGTTCTTAGAAGGGCAACAAAGATGATCAAGGGTGTGGAACAGCTTCTACAGAAGTAGAGACTAAAAAGATTAAGGCTGTTCAGCTTAGAAAAGAGGCGACTAAGGGGGGATATGATGCAGGTCTATAAAATAATGAATGGTGTGGAAAAAATGAAAAAAGTATTATTTACCCTTTTCCACAATACCCAAGGAAATTAATAGATAGCAGATTTAATAAAAAGAAGGGCACACATTGTACAATTAACCTGTGGAACTCATTGCCATGGGATGTTGTGAAGGCCAAAGGTATAACTGGGTTAAAAAAATTAGATAAGTTTCTTGAAGATAGGGCTATCAATGGCCATTAGCCAAGATAATCAGAGATGCAACCCCAGGGTGAGCACTAAACCTCTGAATGCTAGAAGTCAGGTGGGGAAGACAGGGGTGGATCACTCCAACTGCCCTATTCTGTACACTTGTCTGAATCTCTGTTACTATCCACTGTTGGATACAGGACACTGGGCTAGATGAGACATTGGTCTGATCCAGTTCTTAGTGATAACAACACTTAACTATGTTACCACGATCTTAATTCTTTCCTAGATAGTATATAAACTCTGCTGAGATCCTCAGATGGATAGTAGCATAGTAGTGTGAATGTCAAAGAAAAAACAGTGTAATATAAAAGATATTCTACAGCTAATGAGAAAAAAGAGCAAGTATTGAAAAGGTTTTTTAAAGGGTCTGCCATATAATAACAGTTAAACAGAATTTGACACTGTCATGGGACTGCCTAGGACTGAGAACATTAGGTTCCTACACGGAACAACTGAAAACTTCAGTTTCCAAGTTGTTTTAAGATAAATCCCAAAATATGACACTTAAAAGTGTTTTAGGTTAATTTAAGAGCTGGCAAAAGAAACACTGAAAAACAAATTCAATCCACAGTAAAGCAAGTTTGTATCTGTCTCCTTATCAGTCCCATGATATTGAGCCTTCTAATGGAAAGGAATATTCTGTACCTTTCAGATGGCAACCCCTCCTAAGACAGACAACAGTCCCTTATGCTGAATGGTAAAACTGACTTTCAAAAACTCACTTCTCAACATACCTACTTACCCTGTTATTTAGCTCCCTGATGTATACCAAATCAATGCAGAGTCCCTGTCTATAGTGCTTCATTCACATCTGTGAACCTAATTTTCCATGTGTGAGTCTCACCCTTCCCATATGGAAGAGAAGGGAACCAGCTGCCTTCACAACAGGATCCCCCCATTCGCAGGACCTCAAACACGGTGCCTATGGGGGTGGGATCCCTGTAGGGAGAGTGAGGGATGCTTTGTTGGGTGGGAGCAGGGATGGGGATAAGGATGAATGTCATTTTTCTTCTAGCCCCGTGTATCTTCCTGGGAAAAGGTAATGTGGCCTGAGATCTTTCCTGAGTAGCACACTTTGCAGTGGGCATTTCCCTTTAAGGGGAGTCCCCACCCCAGGCTGCCAGAATGTGTCCATGGTAGCACAACAACATTGGAACCATGCTGCCAGGGATTGCTGGCAGTCATGGCAGCCAGAGGCACAGCAGCACTGTGAAGATGGTCCTCATCTCCTGTGAATCTCGTGGGATCTCACTGATTCCTCCAAAGCTGGGGGTCCATTCACAACTGATTTGGGGCGGAAGGAGAGAGAGAGACAAATACCTCTGATGAAACGATAGGGAAGGGACTATGTGAGGAGATCCTGAGGGAGATCTCTTCCCCAAGTCCTCTCCCATGGTTTTATCACAGGAGGGGAAAATCTGACCCATACCCTTATTCATTATTTAGCTGGAATAGCTGCCTGCCTTCTTTTCACTGATTTCATTGTAATCTTTAAAGAATGTGGTACACACACAGCACTAGCTAGGGACAGAGTGAGGTTTTTGTAGCAGCAGCTGATTTGGGAGTTAGGAGATAGGCCCATCAGACCAGCAGTAGTAGGTGGGAACCTTCCCCATGCAGAGGACAGAGGCTGTCAGAGAGCCCCTGAAAATATTTGGCTAGGTTTCAGTTTGCTTGAGCTGTGGGATTAATGTTATCATGACTGATGCCAAGTCGTCCAACACTGAGACGTAATACATAAAGAGGAACCAGTGTCATTTGGGGATATAGATAAGGAGTTTCATAAAAAGGCCCAATCCTGCTTCTACTGAAATCAGAGGCCAAGTTTCCATTGGCTTTATTGGAACCAGGATTAGAACCTTAGTCAGGATATGATATGTGAATTTTTTTTACATGATCAGTTTGATTTGAGATTGTCCCAAACCAATCCCCTAGCTTTTGGGGATGTCTGGAATCCAACCTTGGACCTGGATTCTTGCAATACCATGGACTGAACCAATGTCACTGCTCTGAATTTCTTGTGGTGTGAGCCCATTGCTAATTTTTATGTAAATAAATTGCCCTCTCTCCATTCAGCTGGTCACTTTTAGAGCAGCCATCTCATTTCATAAACTCCAGGATTTATCTCTAATTGTAAAATACATTATATTGAAACAAAGTTTGTCATGTATAAAGCTAATGAAGTGAAAGAAATACATTCCCCCCAATCTATTAATATCCTCTATAACTACTGTATTTTTCTGAGGGTGAAGTGGTATATGAAAATCAAAGAAGGAACAAGGGAATGTAAGGAAAAAGTTTGAGGGAAAAGAGCTCCGGATTGACAGAACAGCAAAATAAAGATAGAGGTGATAGAGAAAAAGGAGTTAGAGCGATAAAGTAGAGGTGGAAGGTGAAAGGAAAAAATGAACATGTTCAAGGGAGGAAGGGAAAAGATGTTTAATAGAGAATGGAGAGGAAAAAGGGACAGAAACTAGAATGAAGGACTAAAAATGACCATAAAATCACATTAAATAAGTGAGAGAAAATACTCGATGGAAAAAAATAAGCTAAAGAGAGGAAAATCACAAAAGAAATCAAATGTATTTGTAAGATTATGAAAAGGAGAAGATAAAATAACAGAAAATTAGACTCTTAAAAAAGACAGAGTCAAAAACCGGCAAGCATAGAAAGAAAAAAAATTAGAATGAAGGCAGAGAGAAAGAACAGAAAATAAACAGTGTAAGTTACATTTTCATTTTGGAGTTGGAAAATATGTTTACAATGTTCAAGGTGTTTTTAGAGTTTAAAACAATTAAAACAAACCTACTTTTCATGAATTTCCATAACAAATTAGAAACACCCTGCAGACTCCCTTTCCCCAGACACTCCCAGATTAAATAATCCTCAACTCCTGTTGTGACAGGATCTTGTGTTTCAAATTTGCTTGTCCACTTTCAGATGATGCCATTTTCCACTGTTTTAGTGCCTGGTTCATTGAATTTCAAGCCTCCAAAATCTAGAGTCACCTTCTCCACTGCTCTCATTGATATCAGTGTGCTGTTTTGTGGAAAGATTGATGGTAAAATATGGTTCAGACTCAGCTGTTACAGCATGCTCATTTCGTCCCCATGCTCTGGTTTGCTGCAGATCTTGCTCCAACATTTTCAGTTAGGCTAATAACCTGCAAACACTACAATATATGCCTAATTTTCTTCTCGTGTGAGCTTTTCGAATAATAGCCTAAACTGTGAATAAACAAAAACATAATATCTGAGGACAGACTTTGGCCCTCACTTACACTGATGAAAATCAGGAGTAATTCCACTGGAGTTACATTAATGTAAAACAAATGCCATGGAGAATCTTTACTCACATGAGAAAGGCTGTATGCAACTAGTGCTTGAATGCCACAAAGCAGCAAGACCAGGAGAAGAGAATCTGGCCCAATATTTTATGTATGGGATTGGAAAGTATATTCTTTATATTTATTATTTAACAGAGGATTCAGAAATGCAATTATAGTTATTTATTAACTGATTTACTAGATAGAACTGACAGCAAAAGAGTCCACTAGCTGCTTTTAGCTGCAACATATAATGGACCAAATTCATCCCTAGTGTAACTCAGAGCTTCATCTTCTGTTCAGGCCCTCATGGTATCCTGCCTCAACTGCAGCAATACCCACCTCTCTGATCTCCCAGATGTGCACACATCGCTCTTCAGAGGAGATATTTTGGGCTAGCAGATAAATAATAGCACAAATAAAACAAAGTCTACGTCTGCACTGTACACTACTGACCGTGGCATGTAGGATATGTGTAGCTACACACCACAGTGAAAAGCAGGCTGCATCCACACTGTAGTGCATGCATCAGTGAAAGGCTCTGGCATGGGGAGGCAGGAAGAAAAGGTTTCATTGTGATGGGGAAAGACTCCAGCAATGGGGTGGCAGCAGGACAGTACACTGCTAAAAACAGCAGTGTAGATGCGGGAGGCACGGCTTGAGCACGTAGAGAGCCATGTAGCGTACATACCATACCAAGGGTTCAGGCTTGTTTACTTGCCTAAGCTGTGCTTCACCATCTACACTGCTATTTATACACATGCTAAGAGGGCGTGCCGCGTGTGTATTCTACACATCGTTGTAAGGTGTATGCAGTGTAAAAGTCCCCAAAGACAATCCACACACACAATGTTATATGAGTGCATTAAATGCCGTCTCTCCGGGTTTAAGTTCTCAGAAACCAGGAAATTCATAAATATATCTAGAACATTTTCTTTGGGCAATATAGACAATATGATACCATTTCAGGAAAACAGAAAACCAAGGGTGATCATAGACCCAGTGGGATGAATTAATGACAGTATTTGAACCTTTACTGTGCCTTTAATTTCCTGGAAATTGTGGGATGATACCTACAAATAGGCTTTTAAAATATTCAGCTAGTACTTTTGCTGGCTTATTCTCCAGGGACTATTACTCTCTCCCTCAAGGAGGCTCATTTGGTCTGGCATACTCCGTTCCTGCCGGTGACCTCAGAGATCTTCTTCCTCTCTTTGTTCACAGGATCTACACAAATGGAGCTGTTCACAGATGAGGTGGTTTTAGTGGAACACAATTCTCTTACTCTAACTCTGTTTCCATTTTAAAATGGTCTGGATGAAACTCTGGAAAAATATACAGCCTGCAAGGAGCAATCCCTCTGGAGCAGGGAGGCAGACTAGATTGCCAACTAGGTTCTAACCCATCCCTGACTGGCAGTAGCTCTTCTCTGACTCTAGCCTATCCACAGTTCTAGTTTCACATCTCCCAGTGCGGTGATAGGGAATGTGAACAGTTATATTTTTGAAAATTTGTTGAACTTGCATCACCTGGGTGAGTAGATTTTCAGTATATCACCCACTTGTTCTCTTCAGTTCCCTACTCAGTATCAAGCAGCTATAGTTCCTTAACTTACATGGCACATTGGCTTATTTAGTCATAGACTTGACTGGTTCCCCCTCAGCTATTTGGCTCTGTAAAGTTGTCACTCACTTCATTAATTAAAAAGTTAATTAATTTTTAATTGCACTTGGAAGATTTCCTTTTAAAATATGCATTGGCTACAGCAGGTGGGTTTATTCAAATATCTAACTGTTGTGTTTATTATTTTCCTATTATCTGTGCAGTAAAATATGCTTTTCAAATAGGATTACACCAGACTGGATCAGATTAGGCATCCTGCAGGGGCCTTCACACTTCTTAAACTACATAGCAAATGCCAAATCCAACCTTGTGTTACAGCCTTATAGGATTTCTAAAATGTTATCTGAGTGCTGCTCACAAAATGGCCTATTTCTATGGTCTATTTTCTACGCAGTTAGGCTTTTTCTAATGATGATGGGCTTTCATTCTAAAACAAAGTGATCATTTTAATTCTGAGGTACCAGCACATATCACTGCCACTTGTCTAAACATCTTTTCTCTTTCTGGCTTAAGGACAAATGCTTAGCCCCTACATGGGCAGAATCCAACAACACACTCATTTAATTATGGAGAAGGATAATGCCTGAGACAAATGAATGCCCAGTTTCACTGTATCACTTTGTGCTTGTTTGAATAACCATTCTTATATCACTGCCCGGTACCCCTGCTCTGTCATTTAACAGCTAAACAAACAACAAACAAGCCTTTATTTGTTTTTTAGTGGCTTCTCCACAGAAAGTAATTATCTTATAACGCAGGTAATAAAGATCCTATGCTGAGGAGTTTGGTGGGTTATTTAAAAAACTTTTTAATATGGCAAAATTACAATAAAACATTAACATACTACAGCATGAATTAGTTATTCAGGAGCAGCTTAATAGTCAAAGTCCCTGACTAAATATTCTGGCTTGCTGGCTGGGGACCCCTCCTCCTCCTCCTCTAAGTATATTAGTATGCTAGAAAGGATGACCAACCACATTTCTAAATTCCTATCCTCTTTTTGCCACTTCTGTTGTATATGTACTTGGTGTGAAAACTTTTCCATTACAAGGGCAGTCCATATTTTACTATACCACAATTCCAGAGGAGGAGGGCATCATCCATTTCTAATAATGTACATGCTGCTTTTTAATTGCAAAGAGATCCTTCTTTACAACTATTGATCCAGCCAAATATTATATAGTTTGTCTTTACAGCTACTTGACTCACAACATTTCTCATGACTCACTCCCACTTTAAATGGCCATCATTGTACTTCAGGGTAGAAGTACTGAAGTAGTAGATTTCTTGTCATTTACTTCTCTTCAGTCTTGCTAACTCAGACCACTGCACGGCATTGTGATCATGCCAGGCTATCAAAAAAATGTATCGGTCAAATACCAGTCCTTGGAAATTAAAACCTTTGGTTCTAAAACAGGCATATTTGTATACTTCTTTAGCCAGTACGGCCTTAATCCATTGAGTTCCAGTTATTAAATATTCCAGTCAGGGAGGCTGCAAACACTGGGCTCCCGACCCCAATTTCCCTAGAAAACCTGCTACTATGAATAATTCCTTGCAGTGTTTATTTGTCGAGGTTGCCACCCAAAGTAAATCTCATTCTGCAAATATCAGATTGTCATCTTCATCAAGCTGCCACTTAGAATCTGTTACTTTATTTGACAAAAATAAAATGCTTTCCATCCAGCCTAGGAAGGAAACAATTATCCTACAATCCTCTGCGACTGCTGTTGACAGCAATGCACATTTCATTATTGTTTGTCATCTCCTGTCTATAGTAAATAAACAGGCAAAGTGTTTCTCAGGGGTATATCTATTTCAACCTGTGTTGTTATATTGACAGGCTCAAATTAGCTCTTGACGCGGATTAGCATAAAACGCTCTTCCTCATCGCTGAAAATGAAATTTAATTGAAGAAAGAAGCAGGGCTGGATTTAAACAACTGTCCTTTAAAAGCTGTAGTGCGGAATGCAGTGAGGATTTAAATAATTGACTCATAGTTTATCCAGACCTCCAGTGGAAGAAGGAAGTGTGGAAGCAGGTAGAAGGTTGAGGGATGATAGCAAAGAGGGAGATGATTTAACAATCAATAGAGGTGGGCATCAACAGCAGAAAGATAGTTTGGCTTAGCAATAGTGGGGAGTTCTGGCAACAGAAAGAGGTGGTAGTAAAGTGGACAAGAGTTAAGGTGACTGAAAAGGTTTGAATAAAATGAAATCTGACCGACACCTTTGGGGAAAAATTGTTTGAACCTTTCAAAGATTTAAAAATTTTCATTTCAAGAGGGGAAGAAGGATTTTCTTGTCTGTAAGGGTATTTCTCCACTGGAGTAGGAGCTGTAATTTCCAGCTCAGGCAGACATACCCACACTAGCTCTGATCAAGCTAGTGTGCTAAAAACAGAAGTGTATCTGCAGCAGTGTGAGCTAGCTGACCATGAAAGTATCTATTATCCCACACTGGGTTATATTCAGGACATTTAGCCCACCCCACTGCTCATGCCACTGCAGCTATTGTTCTATTTTTATTACGCTAGCTTGATCAAAGTTAGTGTATACAATCTACTCACGCTGGAAATTACACTAGTGTAACGTACCCTTTAGCAAAGGTCTATGAGTTAAGAGATCTGCATTCAGTTCCCTACCTTGCCACAAACTTTTTGTGTGTCCTTGGACAAGACATTATGTCAACATTTTCAAATGTCAGTGTCCAAAGTTAGGCCACTTACTTAGGTGCCTCATTTTCAGAGCTGATAACTGCCCCCACCCTCTACTGAAATCAAGAGTCACTTGAGGCAGGCACAGGGAATGAAAATTGTCTTCAGTTGCTCATTAAGACAAAAAAGCAGAGACTTCTGCCTACTTGAGACACATTCCTCAACTAAGGGGATTATGAATAGATCTGTATAAAACTCTGTAGCTTCAATTTGTAAGGGTTCATGCAAGTCTTGTTTTGATTTGCATGGATTTGCAGTCTCTGAATTTTATTAAACTTTAGTATGTGAACAGATCCACAAAACTTGAAGTAAAATTTAGCTAGAATTACCAAGTTCAGAACCCTGTTTCAGACTCACTTTTGTCTTGATACATACAGAATGCTGCCTGTCGATAATGACTAGGCAGATGATAGGCCATAATGCACACACCTTTAGTCTATGCAAAATCATGTTCATGATGTCTCAGTCTCACACCATTCCACCCTTATCCATTGGTTATTTCATCCATCAGTTACATC
This sequence comes from Lepidochelys olivacea, assembly GCF_965140295.1. Taxonomy (NCBI): domain Eukaryota; kingdom Metazoa; phylum Chordata; order Testudines; family Cheloniidae; genus Lepidochelys; species Lepidochelys olivacea. Next base: position 108,290,389 of record NC_140417.1, read on the forward strand.
TTTGCTTTAACAAAGGCTGCAAGCTTTGTGAGGGGGCCGCCTTCACTCTAGTAGAGAGATGGCTAACAAGCTCTTGTGGGCTTAGCTAGCACTAACCAGACACATCTGTATGGCTTGCTCTACCTGAAGGGAGGAAACTTAAAAGGGAAAGCCCCTCACAGGAGGGGTTGTGACTATGGGAAGACTGCTGTGACTTAGTGACAGCTGACTACAGGGATAGATCAACAGAGCAGTAGACAGTTGTAGACTCTGCTGTCCCTGAGCTGTATGGACCAGGTATAAAGCAGGAGTTTCCAAAAGGAGGGGCTGGAGACAGATCCTACTCTGAACAAGGCCACTAGAGCCTGCAGATAAGCCAAACCCTGAAGGGGTGACAGAGACTGAGCACTTTTGTCTTTCTCTTTTACTCTGATTCTCCCTTTTCCCCTGGGCAGGAGAGGGAAAGGAACATTTTTGTTTGAAGAATTGTTGTATTCACAAGCAGGGCAAGGAGTGTGTAAGCAGCTTGAATTGTTGTCTGGTGGGGGGCTGCATCACTTGATGATTACCTGTTCTGTTCATTCCTTCTGAAGCATCTAGCATTGACCACTGTTGGAAGACAGAATACTGGGCTAGATGGACCTTTTGTCTCACCCAGTGTGGCCGTTCTTATGTTCTTGGTGGGGACTGATGAGGATCCTCACCCACCACAGCTCTTCAGGGCATGGACTGTCTTTTTAATACATGTCAGTTCAATGCGGTGCCTGGCACAATGTGACCGTAGTTACTAATTGGTGCTGTTAAGTGTTACTGAAAGAGAAATAGTATCTATTTTTGAGTAAAAATATGCGAATGCACTGAATTTGCATGGCTTCCACCTGAAACTTTAGATTGGGTCTGGTGTGTGCTTGTTGAACTTTGGAGAACTCAGGCCAAGGGTTTTGGGGGTTTTAATGAAAAAAAACAGTTTCAGGTTTCAAAAAAATATTATGAGACTGATTTTGTTTGGTCTACTTTTTCATGCCATAAAACATAATCTATTTAATGCGGCTGGAAGAACAGGGTTTTTTGGCATTCAGAGTAACTTTCCATAACAGATATTGTATAAAAAGATTTAAATAGATCATGGAACAGTGAATATTTTTGTCATTAATTTCATTAAATTATTAAACGTCTTAAGGTTTTTTTAACCATAGTTCCCACAATTCAGCTAGCATTGCATTTTTTTATTTTAAATACATTCAGACAGTTTGTCTTATTCCAAGAGTGCAAAAACAGAAGTCTCCCTCATGTGTAAGTATTTTGATAGCTTTAATTACATAATCACTTTTTCCCCCCACAGGATCACTGTCTCATTCACTCCTCAGGATGGACTGTGCTCTGGGAATAAATGAGGATTGTGTAGTGAGTGAAGCTATTTTCTGCAGGATACCTGTTTCATTGGCATGTGTGGGGTGAATGAGGCAGGGAGCTGCAGGGAGAGAAAAGATGATCCTATAGTTAAGGCAGTTTAATGCTGCTCTGAAGAAATGTCTTGTATTTCTGCTTCTGACACAGAGTTTCTGTGAGATGCTGGACAAATCACGAAAACAAAAATTCTTACAGATGGACACTGTGTTCCAACTTGAAACACCAGGGGTTTGATTTGCAGAAGTGCTGAGTATTCACAACTGCAGGTGAGGTTAATGGGAATTGTGCTATAAAATGCTAAATAAATTGTTTCAAGTATGGCACCCAAAATTAGTTGACACTTGACAGTTTTGGCTTTAATTTCACTGCATCTGCTCCCCATGTGTAAAATGGGGATAATGCTAGCACATTACCTCACCTCACCGTGGTGCTGTGAAGATACATTCAGTAATGTTTGTAAAGATCTGAGAAACTAGGAGGAGAGCACCACAGAAAAGCCCACGAGGAAATTAATAATTCTGTAATTAGTGCAGGGCTTGGATGGCATGCAATAAATAATGCATACGGTCACACACAGAATGGTGAGGATGAAAAGAAAAATGGAATAGCTACCCATTCAGTGATCACTGTCCAGTGAGTGCACTGAATGAGGTAAGGAGTCCCGTGGAAACAATTGTAGGAGTTCACATAATTATAGTGTATCATAATGCATACACGCAAGGGGGCTGAATTAAAGTTACGTGGGCGACCTTCATTCAGGCATTCCCTAACTTTTGAGTGCTTGACTTGCAGCCTTAATGTTCTTTTAATGGAGGTTTTTGGGGAGGTGGTGTGTGTGTGTGTGTGTACACACGTATATATTTATCTATATCTTTCTGCATGCATGCACACATTTATGTGCACATATACTTACCCCCATTATACTATTAGTGATGCTTAAGTGTGTGTAAATCATTCTCCAAAGATGAAAGGCTCAGCAAACAGCTGCATTCTAACCGTGTTAATATGCTGCTGGAGCAATGATAGTCCAGCAATCGAGCAGGAAATCTTTCAGTGAACATTTGCATACTAGTCACACCACTCTGTCTCCCTCAAAATTAACTAGAAAATTCATGAGTGATAAATGCCAGTCACAGCAGGTGCAGCTTTTAGCTACTCAGTTGGAACAGCAAAAGGAATATGAAATATATGAGTAATATTACACACTTTTTCTGATTTTTTTTCTAATTCATTGCATGATGATTTTTATAAATGTCCCTATTCTGTGGCACGCTATATATTATCAGCTAAACAACACAACCAGAGTCGTTCTTCCTATTTCACTTTTCCTGGATAACTACAGTTACAACTTCAGGTGGGGAGGATATCTTTTAAGTGCAATCCTTTTTTATCCATTTGTACAGAAGGGCTGCCTGAAGTATTTTGGCCCATCTCCCTGTTCTTTCCTTAGGCAAAGAAGCCTAATTTTTATGTTATGTTATCTTGATGTTTTCATTTGACATCACAGCACGTAATATGGACAATGACATTATTAAATTGGGTTTTAGCATATCACTAAGGCTGTGTGTAAGACAGGAAGAGTGAGCGAGGGAGTTGCCTGGAAGAGACCTGAAGAAGTCCTGCTAACTGAGGGCTGGTGTACACTACGGGGGAAGTTGGTGGGGGGAGGAAGAATCGATGAATGAATAATGTAGCTGAAATCGACGTACTTAGATCTACTTACCACGGTGTCTTCACTGTGTTGTGTCAACAGGAGATGCTCTCCCGTCGATTCCCCTTGCACTTTTCGTTGAGGTGGAGTACCGGAGTCGACGCTTGAGCGATCAGCGGTCGATTTATCGCATCTATAGTAGACACGATAAATCGAGCCCCGCTGGATTGATCGCTGCCCGTCGATCTGGCCAGTAGTGTAGACAAGCCCTGAGCTAACCAGAGACACGTGATGCGGGGAGGGAACAGCAAGCAGCCAGTTCCTTATAAGAACTGAAGCAGTTGTGTGGGATAGCCGAAGAGTCGGTTCTGGACAGCTGCAAGCCACATGCAGCCTCTTAAGTAAGAGCCATGTTTTGGAGCAGATTTTGGGACTCTGAGTTTGTTTTTTGAGTTATTGTCTGAATAAACCCGGACCCCTATAAGGGTGACAACTCCACAAGCAAGCATGTGGAGTTTCTGTGCAGAAAAGGACCAGGAAGGGAACAGGAACAGAGGGCAGAGCAGAGCAGAAGCACCATGGCCACAAGGGAGTGCAAGGTCCAGCTGACTCCTTTACACTGGGGTTTTCAGAAGAGCCCAAGTCAAGTGCCCAAATTCCACCTATCATTTTTCACTTTCTATTTTTAATTGGGGTTTTTTTTTTGGTCAGTTTAATCACCTAGTGGCATTTTTACAAAAAATCAAAATGTCATTTTAGCATATTTCTTATTGTGAAAATGGAAAACTATAAATGGCATAAACTGACACTTGATTTTTAAAAAATTACAAAACATGTTTCACAACTTGAGAAAAAATCCTCTGCCAACAAAGGGAAGTTTCAATGGGGAAAAAAGTTGGAAACATTTTAAACAGCTTTAATTGTTGGGCCTGCAGAATCACCAAATTATAGTAATGAGACATAGGAAGTCACACTACCCACCAGTGCAGTTTTTCTTTTATATTACGTTTTCCAGTGCTGTTGTAACACAAAGGGACCTGTAATACTGCTATCCATGGGTTTTAAATGTAACCAAGGATGGGACTTCCATAAGTAACCAAGGATGGGTCTTCAGATATTTGTAAAGATTGTCAGGTCACTCAGCTTATCTCCACATATTTAGTTCTCTTAATCTTTCTTGGTAAGCCAATTTTTTTTTATAATGGCAGGTTCAAAAATTGCTGTTGTACATCCAGGTTCCAGGCACTGAAATCCTCTTCTCTGGAAGGACAAAAGTCTGTGCCATAGCTTGTACTGCTTAATGCCAGAACATTTTAACATAAGTGATCAAGTGATATTCAAGTGGATATGTAGGGTCCAGTTCTCAGTTACTATAAACTGGCATAGATCCATTGAAGTCAACAGAGCTGCACTGATTTGCACCACCAGAGGATGCGGCTTTAATATATGCATGTTACCTTCAAGAAAAAATCGCCTTTCCCAAAACTTTGAACCAGGACAACAACAGTTAGAACTGAATTTTGCAGCTTTAAATTTCCCATTTATTGCTAGTTCCTTAATATTTCTCTTCATTTGCCTAATGAAAATAAACTATCTAGACAACCTGTAATGCCTGTGTTCTGACAGACACCTTTGTTTAGAGGGTATGCAGCTGCTTCCACATGTTGATATTTTTAAATCCAGAATTAATTACATTAATTCCTATTCAAACAGGCATACACAGACTAAAGCAAGAGGAGGTTGTTTTCCTGTGAAGTGCCTGAAGATGTTTGTTAACTAAATACATGATAATTCAAGACTGTGTTTTATTTTTGCTCTTCAGATTGTCTCTCAAATATTTAGGAGCAGATTGTGATAATTAAAAGGTACCCATCTAGCAGTGAGAGCGCACCTATGTAGGGTGCAGAATATGACCTTAAGTACACTGATCTCACTTCATGGGTCAATACAAAATGGATGTGGGGCTTCATCCTCTGGTTTTGTGTACCTCTGGAGTAGCAAAAAGGGGGCAGTCCCCAGAGTTCCCGAGGCTCAGGGGCTGCGCTTTTGCCTGGTGCCTCGTGCAGACCATACAAGCAAGGCTGGAAGGCTCATTGTGCTCTCTTCTTCCACTGTGCACTCACAGAAGAGACATGTTGACCCTAATCGTTAATGGCCAGAACTAAACAGAGATGGTCCTGCACATTATTAACAAGGGAATTATGTCCCTGATCCCCAGTCTCCATTCTAGAGGCAGCAATGATGAGAGACCTCCCCTCAGAGATACAAAAAGATGGGAAAAAACTCAGCTATACATTTCCTCTGACCCAACGTCATGTGATAAGGCTTTCACTGTTTGCTGCAGAAAGATAGTCCCTGTGTATTACTACTGGGGAAAATTGTCCTGCTCTTCAGCTTTCTATTTGCACTGTGCAATAGACAGTATAAATATTTGCCTCCACTGAACTTTCTGATGTATTGGATTTGCCTCCTCTTTCAGGACTTGATCCTGCAAAGTGCTGAGCCCACTACCCCTTCAGTAGGACTATGCATCTGTTTAAAGACATGTACATGATTAAATGCTACTCCTAAGCGCATTCTGTGCCAAAAAAATAAAAATTCTGCGCACAAAAAATTCTGCAAATTTTATTTGTCAAATAAATGTGGAGGCTCCAGCATGGCACTGGGGAGCACAGGCCACTGGCTGCACAGAGGTGGGAGATCACTGTGCAGCTCCCCCGGAACACGGACTCAGTGGTGAGGCTGAATCCAACCCTGACACAACGCAAGGACTGGATCTGCCCCAGAAACACCCCAGGGCTCTGCCAGGTGCACCAGGTGTGGGCAGGCAAGCTCAGCAAGGCAGGATCCAAGTGTGGAGGGGCTTAGTGTGGGGGCGATCCAGGTGTGGGTTGAGAGGGTTCTGCATGGGGCAATCTGGGTGCAGGCGGCTCAGTGGGGGATCCAGGTGCAGGGATTTGGATGCACAGGGGCTTGTTGGGGGGGTTCTGGGTACAACAGTAATGGGATTCTGCAGGGGGCTCCAGGTGAAGATATTTAGGGCTCAGCAGAGAGATCTGGGTGTGTGTGGGGGATAGAGCTCAGCAGGGGGTCTGGGTTTGGGGGGCTTAGTGGGGAGTCCAGATGCTGGGGAAGTAGGGCTCAGTGGGATGGGGATCTGGGTGTGGGTGGCTCATGGGGGTAGTCCACGTGCAGGGGAAGTGGGGCTCATCGGGGGGGCAGGTTCTGAGTGTGCATGCAGGGTGGGGGGTGAGGCTCGGCGGGAAGGTCTGGGTATGAAGGGGTCTGGATGCACGGGGATTGGGCAGATGGGGGAGCAGCTCCCTGTACAGGGATCCCTCCCCCTGCAGCCGAGAAGCAATGTTTGCATAGCTTTCTGCAGCTGGGGGAGAAAACTGGGGGTGGGTCTGACCTGGCCCTGGATGCCGTGCAAGGGAAGAGGAAGTTTCGTCCCCCCCAGCCCAGCCAGGACTACCAGCTGAGCCTGGTGCAGGGTGGGAGCCATCAGCTGGGTCTTCTCCAGTCCCGCCCCCTGCCCTACAGTGATTTACCTCTCTGCCAGCTGCCCCGGGCACCCGAAACATACTGCTATGGAGGGTTGCATGACCGATCTTGTGGCTTCCCTTTGCTTCCCTGTCTGAAAGTCATTTTTCTGTGGGGAAGCAAAGAAATCTGCAGGGGCCACAAATTCTGCACATGTGCAGTGGTGCAGAATTCCCCCAGGAGTAAAGTGCTCTGCTGTACTAGTGCCAGAGAGTTTAGCACTGTGCAGGACTGAGCCCTTGATGCAGTATAGGCACCTCTCTACTTCCTTCGGCTTCCAGGTAGTGTGATGCTGAAAAGTCAGGAATATCCTGCATACTCCAGTTCCCTGTTGTCCCAGAAGCATCTCTGTACTGCATCAGATATTGCCAATGATGTTGCCACATTTGAGAGCGTCAAAGTTCTCTCACAGAGACACAGATCAGTACCCATCCAACTCACTGATTGTAGGAAAGCTTGATCAGTGCCTGCCTGCATTATGCTCCGCTCTACCATTGTATATGCTATTCGTAAGCTTTATATTCACTAATAAATAGCAACAATTAAAGGACTTTATACAAGGAACAGGAAGAGTGGCAGACATATGCATGAGCTCAATCCAAGTGTCCCTTCCCATTCTTTGATTCAGTTAGACATCGCATTGACCAAGGAAGCACGGTAAGCATCTTAGTTAGAAATAATCTGGGCCCTGGAATTCTTCATCATACAAGTCCCACATTGTACAGCTGGGTTCTTAGGCATAAGTGATGCGGGTAGGACCAGCATAAAGAGTATGTTTGGCATTTTCTGTTCTCAGTATCCCTCATGATAGCCCTGACATTTTAGGTGCTATGCATACTCACCTCTCATTGACTTCACGGACAATGAAGTCCACTAAGCACCTGACAGTCCTGGACCCAGAGTGCTTTTATCATGCTCTTATCAGTGCTACTATTTTGCATAAATGCACTGGAGCAGCTGCAGATCTCAGACATCAATTACTAATTAAAAATGTTTACTCTACTTTCCAATCTCTTATTTAACAAGCACCGGCCAGACCTCAGTCATATAGAATGTTATCACTAACCATTGCCAACAAACATCAATTAAAAGGAAATGTTTTAACACAGAGAAACAAGTACCAGACCCTAATCTCAGTTGTAATGTACACATCATTATGCATACTGCTGATAAAATCCACTAACATCCAGATATGTGAATAGATTGCCTTTCTGATACAGGAAGCATCAATACTCACCAAGCATTTCAGGTTAGACTGGCTCCTGAGTGGCTGTGTGAATGAAAATCAACTATCTTTTTTTTAATTCTCCCTTTACAGCGTGTGGATAACTTTCATTATTATTATTGAGAGTGACAGATGCAGAATATGCTGCTAGTGGGCAAATGTCCCACAATTTGAGGCTCTAATCGCCTATGCACCATAGAAGCCAACAAAATTGTACTTAAGTCTTGTGTTGATCTTCTGTGCAGAAGCAATTTTACCCATTCCGAGTGGGGAGAATTGAGCCCTTGGAGTTCAGTTCCCATTCAGAAAATAAAAGTGGTCTTGTGGTTAAGGCACTGTAGTGGGAAATAGGAGATCTGTATTCAGTTCCTATCTTTGATACAGATTTCCTGTGTGATCTTGGGCAATTCACTTAATCTCTCTCTGTCTCCGTCCCCTTTCTGTTAAATGGGGATTCTAGTAGGGACCACCTTTTACTATTGGTTAAAACCTCATGGTCAGGGGTGAAAGTAACTTAAAGGACTTACCGGTATGCCGGAGTTCTGAGCAGGGGGGCGGGGCCATCTGAGCCCCGGAGCTCCCGGCCGCCTCCATTACCAGGCCCTTTAAATCGCCACCCGAACCCCTGGGGGCTCTGGCAGCGGGGTTCTGGCAGCAATTTAAAGGGCCCTGGGCTCCGGCCTCTGCTGGGAGCCCCAGGCCCTTTAAATTGCTGCCCTGGGGAAGTTGGTCCAGTATGGCTTACTTTCACCTCTGCTCATGGTGCAACCGTAATATCAATAATATCTGAATCCCACCTATCTTAAGCTCACCAATGCCCAAAGTTGGGGTATAACTTTCAACATGGATTGTTTACTTTGAAGAATCTCCTTTCAACCAAATCCCCGATTAAATGAATCATTTCCATAGGTGTTGTATTAGGAATGCTGGGTACAAACACCAGATATATGGTTTAGCAAACTAAGGTGAGTATTTGAAAACGATTTTCAGTAATCAATCCATTCAAAGGTGCAACAGCAAAGAAAAACTTATAACAGTTTAACAAGTTCCCCAAGTGTTTTCTGCTAAAGCCATTTGTTTGTTAGGACTTAAGTATAATTGTTGTTGAAAAGGACTGGTATGCAACAGACACATTTGCTTTCGCTCCAGCTTAAAGCATGGCTGAATTCGTTGAAGGTGATGGCCTCAGCAATGAGAAACTTTCTAGATGAGCATGAGCATTTCTACTGTAAAATTCATTTTATCCTGCTCTATGCACTTTGTCTCACTGCCTGTATGAAGAATTAATCAATAGTTCAGTCTTGTTTTGTAACCTCAGCACTGAAGTGAGCTTTGCAAATGCAAAAGCTCTGTGGTCATAAAACTGCAGAAAAAGACTGATTTATTTTGTTAGTTGGAGAATATATTGAATCATATTAAGGTTTCAAGCCTGCATATTTCCTGCTGTAATAGGTAACATTACAATTAACTACAGTGGATTAACACACTAACACACACACACACACATTCCCTGTGCCTGCTACGCAGCACATTTCCCCAAAGCTGTGCATGTAATTTATGTGAGAATTGGCTCTGAAGTCCATAAACGCCACCTCCAGTACCATGAAAAAGCAACCAACCAAAATTACAGTGAACTATAAGGTCCAAGAACATTTTGCTGGGGCTAATTTGAAGACCTGAGGGTCATATTCACCCAGGCTTTATGCCAGCTTCTGCTGGAGAAACTCCTGACAAATGCCCCTAAGGTATTCTGAAAGGAGATGGATTCGTACAGTGGCAGGAAGTGGCCTCAACTCTGCCAGAGGGATAACAGTGAGAGTGGCACTGTCCAGGGAGGTGGAACTATCTCACTGTTGTCCCTCTGGCAGAGTTGTAGCCACTTGCTGCCCCTGTACCAATCCATCTCCTTGGGGGCCATTTGCCAGGCTTTATGCAGCAGAAGCTGGCATAAAGCCTGGGTGAATATGACTCTCCCCCACCCCAATGTCTTTAAATGAGTTCATGCAAAATGTTCTTGGACCTTATAGTTCACTGTAGTTTGGGTGTTTGTTTGTTTGTTAGTTTTTACCTTACTGGAAATGGCATTTATGGACTTCTTACCAAGGCCAATTCTAAATTACATGGACATATCACCAATGTCATTCGCTCTAGTTTATTTATGGGGAAATTTTCCAAGGCACCCAGGGCAAATCCTATGGAAAGCCAATGGGACATGAGTGCCTAACTCCCACTGGACCCTTGGAAAACCTTCCCCTTATTACTTAATTATGTTTATGAAAAGCAAATTGAATTGTTAAGTTATTTTGGGCTCTCACAAACAATCAAGGGCTCTTGCAACAAGTGACAGAGCCCTAAGAGATGGCATGGCATGTCTAGAACAGACAGAAGAAATAAGTGAGTGTCTTCCCCAGTCAAGGACAACCAATTCAGGAAAGCAAAAGGTTACAATTAATACAATCATTTATGTGACAGCTTGTCAGCCAGGAAGGAAATTAGTTTATATCAGGCCATTAAGCAGTTATTTTTGTAACAAAAATACATATGGCCTTCTAATTTCTAAGTGGCTGAAATAATGGCACCCCAAGTATAGTTTATTATGAAATGTGGATATAGTACCTGGTGCATTGAGGCCCTGATCCGAAATTGGGGACCTGTAGGTGCCACCTATACAGAAGTCATACTGCAAATAATAATTTAAATATGTTTTTATCTAAAAATGTAGGGCTAGATGGTGGCTAGGGATGTGACCTCTAGGCAATTAATAAAAAAATATTTCATTTTAAAATTTGAGCAAATACTTGTACAGATTTATTTTTCATTATTTGCCCAGATCTAGTGGTATTGCTCTTGGCAATGCTATGAATTCCATCGGTGACATTCGCAGTGCAGCAATCCGGTATGCTCAGGAATACCTAGGTATTTTAGGAGATAATTCAATGCTTTTCTATGAAGGGTAATGTTTTCCAGCTCCTGTTCATGTTGGTGTTTTATTGTTTTAGCAAACCATCCTTTTAATAGTGTAAAAAGTCATTGCTTCATCCAGTACTGAATATTGATGGGATAATATATGTGGAGATTTAGTTTAATCTCAAGAAGGCATTACTAAATAACATTAGTATTTTATTGCATGAAAAGAAGGGAAAATAAACAAACGAACAATAAAAAATAAATGACACAAGAGGTTCCATAAAAAACTCCTCAGGTTATAACTTATTCTTGTGCAGTTAGTTGCTGGTGAACTGAAAATATCACATTTCTTTTCTATATAAAAGTTCAGCAATAGAAACTAGGAATGAACCTTTATTTGGTCACATGCATTCTTCTAAAGCTCTTAGCTTACTTGCCCATTTTAACATACAAGTTTGTCTCTTCAGATCTAGTCAGGGCATACAGAAGGCCCTCTCAGGAAAAGAGCACAGATGCAACTACAAGATCAGAGTTCTCCTGTGAATCACAGACCCAATTCCTTGGAGAGTTCTTGTGATGGTGTGTACAAACCCCACACTGGGCCTGAAGGGGTGAAAGGACAATACTGGGCCCAGCTAACCCTGTCCCTCCAGGACTCCAGAACAAGCTGCAACTGGAGAGGACGCTTAAAAGGGAGTCATTCAGCTCAAAAGGGGGAAGAGCTGGTCTGTCTGGGGGATGGACTGGCTTGGCTGGGGACTGCATTGGCTGTGGGGAGAGTTGGTAGAGCCCTGGAAAGCTGGCTGACTGCTCTTGCTGAGCTATACTTTGTGGGGAGATGGAAGAAGTAATGGAGAATACTGACACAAATGTGGAAAAAATGATGGTGGAGATAGCAGAGGAGATTGTTGGTCACAGGTTAGGAAAAAGAAGAGGGTGGACATGCTAGAGCTAGAAGAAGAAATATGTAGAAAGACAGGAAAGAGTAAAGATAAAAATTTTAATGTAAAAATAATAAAATCACTAGTCAAGGATATGAAGACAGGGGCTCTAAACCCTCTGAAAGTGAGAGAGTGGATTAAAAATATCACTGGAGATGTAGAGAGAGCTAGAAAGCTGCAAGGAGGAGATCTATTAATTGAATGTAAAAGCAAGGAACAAGTAAGGAAATTATTAAAGATTAAATTGTTAGGAAAAGTTAAAGTAAGCTGCCATCTGCTGAAGCACCTGCTGGAAACAAAAGAAGGTTGTATGATTGAAGATGAAGTACAGCAAGGCCTAGAGGATGATGAGGTACTTATATGCTAAGTGGCTAATTATCAAGAGGTGGGGAAAGAAAGCCATCAACAATTGTGCTAGAAGCATTCAAAGGAGAAACCTTCCAGACAGGGTACCAATAAAATACCAGATTTTTTTGGACAGAACCATATATCCCACCCTCGGCGAGGTACTACAGATGCCATAGGTTTGGGCATGTTGCAAATAGATGCCGTAAATATGGAGGGGAGCACTCTTATGATTGTTGTGTGGAAGGAACAGAATTAATGTGTAGCAACTGTGGAGGAAAGCACAGTGCAGCATATGGAGGTGGCATAGCAGCAAAGCAAGCAAGAGAGATAACAAAAGTTACAAATAACATCATATGCAGAAGCTACTAGGAGACATCTCAGATCAAAAGGTGAAGACGAAAGAAAACTCAGTAAGTAATAAGAAATAGATACTCAATGGAATAAATGAAAGCTGGAGAAAGTAATGATTGATACAGGAGAAAGTAGAAGAAGATGGATTATGTATAGACAAAGAGAGATTTATAGTATTTATGACTGAAGTAATAAGCTGCACATCCCAGGGGAAAATAAAATGAAAATTATGGTTAAAGCAGCAGAAAAGTACCTATGTGTTAGCTATTTATCAGTAGAACGACTCCATGCTTTAAGTGAAGGAAATGCTTTAAATGAAGGCTAACGAGAATGGTACTAATTATTTACTGTTGGATTGCACATAGCCTAATAGCACATGTACAGGAAATAAAGAAAAATATTCTTGATACGAATACTAAACCTGATATCATTGATATATCAGAAACATGGTTAATAAGAAAACTAGATTTCATAATCTTAGGATATAGCATCTATAGCAAAGAGGGGAGAAGGGGTAATTTATTCATTCATTAAGGAAAATAAATTATCTTGAAATAGAGGCAAAGAAACTTAATATAGAGTATAGCACTATCTAGATTCCAATGCAGAATAAATCTGTATCTTTAAGAATATATAATGTTTACAACCGCTGTGGAAAACTGGAGATTAAGGATCTCACAGATAGTTAAAGATGCAACAGGCCCATATTTTATATATGGAGATCTAAACAGCCATAACAGACTTTGAGGAAGTAGAAAAAATTGTAAGAATGACAAATGTCTAGAACAATTCATTGATGAAAATAATTTATAATATTGAATTATGGTACACTCACTAGGTATAATGCAGCCAGTGGAAAGGTCTCCTGTCTAGACCTTGGAATTCTGTCAAGTGGTATAGCAAGCAAATGCAGCTGGAAAGTCTAAAAAGAGGAGGGAAGTGATCACTTCCCAGTACCCATAGTTTAAAAGCAATGTTGAGGATGGAGGAAGGACCCCTACTTGAATATGGATATGAAAAAAGCAAACAGGGAACTTTTTAGATGCTAGTGTAATGAAAATATTAACAAACAATGTATAAGTAATGACACTGAGGAGTTTAGTGGCAATATAACTAAGGGAATCATGATGGCAGCAAAATTAGCTATATCTGCAATATCATATCACCCTAAAGGTACACACCCTGTACCATGGTGGAATGAGGAATGTAAAAAGGCAATTAAAGAAAGGAACAAGGCATATAAAGAAAGCAAAAAATACAATGAATAGTGAGGACTGAATGAAATATATAAGAATCAAGTAATTGCCCAAAGGGCTATTAAAAGGGCAAAAAAAAAAAGCTGGAGAAAGTATTATGGGAAAATAAATGAAGATACTAGAATACCAGAGGTATGCAGGTAGATTGGGAAAATGAAGGGAATACACAGTACGAGTAACTTTATACCAGGCCTCATTGGAGAAGACAAGGGATAAAAAGCTCAAATGAAGAAAAAATGGAAGCCCTAGCAGAAATAATCCACAATGTTAGTAATGATGAAAATCAGAGTGTAGAAATCTATGCAAGGGAAAAACATTTAAGAGAATCATGAGAGTTGGAAGAGTGGGAGGATGAGGATACAATATTAAAGGAAACTTTCACTATGAGGGAACTTCAAAAAGCTATAGGTAAAAGAAAAAAAATATCTGGATGAAGGGAGTCTGAAAACAGTACCAAAACCTACAACAGCACTACTAGGGAAGTGGGCACATGCGGTTCTAGTCTCAGTTTGGAAATGAGGGAAGCTGTGAACGAGACCTGATGTATACAGGTCAATTCCCCTTACATCATATATGGGTAAAGCCATGGAGAGACTGGTGACTGAAAGATTAACACCATGTCTAGACAAAAATAGACTTATATACAATGTGCAAAGTGAGTTCAGGAGGCGAAGGAGCACAGTTGACCATATAGGCACAAAAAGGTATGAGAAATGAAAAATATATGACATTCGCTTTCTTAGATATTGAAAAAGCATATGCAGAGAGAGCTTATTGCATAAAATAGCATCCATTGGCATGAAGGAAGTATATATAGGTGGATAAAGGATTTCTAAGTAAAAGAACTATGCAGGTCTGAGTAGGGAAAGCATATTCGATCATAGATACAATTATAAATGGCACTCCACAGGTGAGTGTCATCACCCCAACCTTATTTAATGTAATGATAAATGATTACAAAAGGATGAGTGCAGGAATAGGCATATCCTTGTTTGTAGATGATTGTGCCATATGCGCTAAAAACAGAAACAGAGAAGTGAATTAATGAAGCAGTTAGGGAAAGTGTGGAATGGGAAATGTGGAGAATTGAATTTTCAATTCCCAAAACTAAAGGAATGATATTCTTTACAAGGAAAATTTTAAAAGATTGTAAGCTGTGACTTTATGAACAAATAGATATAGTTAAAAGCTACACATTCCTGGGTGTGACATTTGATAGCAAGCTAACATGGAAGGATCACATCGAAAATATTGTAGATAAATGAAAAGATAAACCCAATCTACTTTAAAGTATTTCTGGAATCACCTTGGGTGCAGATAAGAAAGCAATGGTAATGCTTTTTAGAGCATTAATAAGACCAAACATTGAATATGGATGCCAAGTGTTAGTTCATTTTTGATGCTGAACTAAAGGCAGCTAGACTCAATCCAAGCCCAGACATTACACATTGCACGTGGTGCGTTCGTCACAACACCTTTGTGTGTAATACAGATAACACCACATTTCACCTGCAGCTAAGAATGACGTTATTGGACTTAACTTTCCCCGCTCCCAAAGTTTATAGGAAATAGGGAAGATGGAAACACTAAACAAATGAATGAGGAATGCTGGGAATTCAGTGAACAAAATGAAGGGCAGGGGAAAAAACCCCAGAAATGCCTCATGTCAATAGGATTAAAGTATGGACAAAAGAACTAAGAGGAAAAAAGAAATGCATTATGGCTGGAAAATCATGCCCTTTTGAGACAAATGTGAAACTATATCACGAAAAGGGGAAAAGGAGAGATAAATGGATGAAATTTAGCAAATTTATATGTGATAAATGGGGCAAACTGCCAAATATTCACATATGGGTCTAAAGATGAAAAAAATGGAAGAGAGAGAGACAGCATTCTGTGTCCCAGCACTTGGAATAAAGAAATCCATAAGACTACCAAATTGTGTAGCCTTTATGATGCTGAAGTAACAGGAATCATATTGGAACAATACTGGATATGTGACCTAGCTGCACTGTCATCTTGTCAGATTCTCTATCAGGACTACGGGCTATCAAAACTGGGAATTCAGATAGAAGAAATTATATAATTAATGAAATATTATTACCAACAACAGAATTGGCACAGATGGGAGTAACCACTGAAATAGCATGGATCCCAGCACATTGAAATAGCAGGGATAGCTGGAAATAAGGCAGCTGACAAAGTAGCAAAAAATGGTGTCAACAATGAAAAAAATGACATCGAGATCCCTCTAAGTAAACAGGAATCTAAAAATCTAATTACAAATGAACTAAGATTGGAGTGGCAGAATGTATGGATAAAAGAAACAAGGAGAAAAAAATTTAATGAAGTATGACCTAGAATTGAAAATTTTGACATACTGCAAGAACCTGAGAGGAGGAGTGAGGTAGCTCTACTCTGCATACGTCCTGGACACTGTGGCTCAAATGCTAACTTGGCCTTAATTAACAAACACAAAGTTGGGCTTGTGAGTCATGCAAGGTCAAAGAAACTGAGTGTAAATAGTGTAAAACAGATAGGAGGATTTTATATGAGAAACTCAGACATGTAAAAGTGACAAAGTTGACACTAAAATACCTAGCAAGAGCAGCAGGAAAATGAGGCACCATTAAAAAAGCAATACTACAGTTTAAAAAAACATACATAGAAGAGAGAAAGATTGTATCTATATATCATGAGATCCAGCACTGGCAGTCCTAGACTCAGAATGTGAGTCTGCTATGCCATTAAATTCAAGAAGAAGGGGGAAGGTTCGGGAGGAAGACAGATCTACCCCGCGTGGGGTTTCTGAACAAGAGTGAAGAAGACTACCTGCTGAGCTCAGCTGGGGCTGAAGGTTTAGCTGTCTTTTCTTTTGCTATCTTATATTGAACTTGGAGCCTTTGGGGGAGATGGATGGTAGGAAGTGGCCCAGGAAGGCAGCTCCAGGGCACTCCAGAGAACCTGACATTGTTGTCTCTTATAGGACCCTGGGTCAGAGTCTGGTGGAGTGACAGGGCCTGGGCTCCCCTACTAACTGCAGATGGGGCATAAGCCTCTTTTCTACTCTATAGTAAAGAAAGAGTAAGGATGTTTAGAAACCCTGAGATGAGGATAAGCCACATACCAGCTTTAGGAACTGGAGTGAAGGCCTTTCCTCTTGGGAGGTGAGAGACTGGACACTGAATGTGCTAACCTCTAGGCTGCCTGCCCTCCGAGTACTCTACTATAGTTCTATAGACATATTCCCAGGCTTTCAAAGAGACTCTGAACTAACAATTCAACAATTGTTTTTGCTTGCCCAGTTTAACAATTGTTTTTGCTTGCATGCAGCCAGTTGCAGGATTGGGAGCCATATTTGAAAAACTCCAAAGATTTGGAACCCCCAAAGGATGCTTGTTCAAACATCTTGTGTCTGAAAATTGGTCTGGAAATCTCAGAAGAACGGCCTCTTTTGTGTGACTTCCAGTACGGACAGATGTACCACAAGAGAGATTATTTGGATATGTGTTAGAAAAACATTCAAATCCGCGTAGAGTTATCTCAACCAAAACTACAAATATTTTGTCCATCACTTAAAATAATCCAAGGCCCATTGTAACACTATCATGGGACAGTCAGAGTACATTCTGGCTGCCTCTACTCTTAGGCAACCACTGCTATTGACCTCAATCTCTAAACCCCCCCATTCCCTACACACACACTTTGCTGAGATGAAGGTAAGATTATAGACATGTATCAGTGAGTTGCATGAATATTATCTTTCAGGAATTTTAAACAAACATATTAGAAAGTCAAGAAATTCATAATGAAGGTTACATTTATCCAAACATTTGAAACTACAGAAATTTTATGTCATGGTAGGCCAAAATGCCTTAACTCTGCCCCTCAGAAAGAGCATGGATAGCTGAAACTTAGACTTAATTGGGTCTTGTTTTCCATACAGAAAATAACCGCCCACAGCTTTCCATTTTTAGGCTCTTTAGAATAGTTTATCTCTTGTTAGCTCATCTCTTGTTAGCTCAAATTTCTCCTTCAGCTTTCTGCAATTTTGTGCCACAGCTTCTAATCTTCTCAGTTGCAAGCACTGCAGCTTTAAATCATATCCAATATCTGCTGATTTCAGTATGCATAAAAAGCAAGTCCAAGGCTCCTTTTCATATAAAGAAAATAGAAATCTTTGAGAAATTTCTGGGGGGAAAAATCAGTGGGAGCTTTTTCTCCAGATCTGTGGAATTTATGTGGCGAGAAGGTAGGTTCTATTCCACTTGGCTCTTACACATAAAACAAAAGCATGGCTGTTCAAAATGATTTATTAGCTTATTAAATTTAACTGCCTTTGCTGTTGCTTAGACAATATTTTACAGAAAACTCACAGACCCCTGTAAAATGTGCTGTGGGAGGCCAGTGGTTTTTAGCTGGCAGCCATGTAAATAGCACATTTACCCAGTTTTTCTGAAATATTAATTGATTTCTTTGTTTTGTTTTAGAAAATCAAATATTAGCTTGTTCCCAACCAGTGGAACATAAGTACAGCTCAGGAGAAAAACAAAGAACTCTTATCATCTTAATGCTGTGCATATATACAATTAAAACTAAATCTACATTATTTTTTACCATGTCAGAATTGTAGCCTTTCTACAAGGTGATGCACACCCAATTTTTTACAGGGAAACAGAAGGCTATAAAGTCAATCTTGTTCTGGAATATGCCAAAGCTGTTCAAGGCAAACTTAAAGAGACCTAAAATATTTTAATATAAAAATGCAACTCATCCGGAACTTATCCTGTTCAGCGCTGAGACGTGTTCATAAGGAGAGACTGATGCTGTCCGCTAGAATGGACTTTAGATCCCAGGCTCTGCAGATGTTTCTGTCCTTGTGGAGTCCCTTTTACCTCAGTGTAAAGCAGGATAGTTGCCCACTGCCATGCTGTGCATTCTCTCCATTAAGAATGAGCAAATGTGACTTCACTACAATACTACTGCAACAATTAAACTTAAAGTAATTGCCTCCATCTCTGCTATGTCCCCCAAGCAGTTCAGCCACTGTGGGAATTATTAATAATATTTGAAACTAATATTAATGAGAAACCACCAAAGACTAATTTAACCATAAATTCCTTTATTAAGTCCAAAGGCCAAATGGTATTTATATAGTTGCTCTAAATGTATCTAATAGCCTAAAAATAAGCAGTCAGTATTCCCAATTCAGTAATAAAGTATTCACAAGTGTGTGATCAATACGTACAAATACGCCAGACCTAGGGAAAATCATCTCATCCTGGTGTGTGCCAGCATGATCAGGTGAGGCCTGACAAAAAACCTTCCAATTCACACCTCTTTTTATACCCTTCAACACACAAATGATGCCATAGACAATTACCGTTTTAGCTAACAATTTATTTGAGACAGTTCAGCCTAATGATTAATTTTAATCCAAATAAGATTTACAACCTCCTTTTCCCCCAAGGTCTTTCCTCCTTATTTTTCCCCTCCTTCCTGCTGGAGAACAGCTTTTTCGGTGCATCTGGTTCATGTAGGAGATAACACTGGTATATGGGGTGGGAAGGTCCATGTTGGCTCCTTTTAAAACAGATTATTTTTCTTATTGAAAACCATCTGCAGTTAACACCTATCAGTCAGAGGCCTTGTTTTTAGAAACTTCCCCTTATCTCATTAGTTATTCTTTGAACCCGATATCCTCCCTACTTCATTCCTTTTGGCTTTAACTCATTATTTTCAAGGCCTTCCTTCTACTTACTAGTGTGGGCCTTTCTTTACAACACATATATATTTCCTTAACCAAAGGTAAACTAACTCTAATCCTTTAATTTATCCTACAGCAGCATCTCATGATAAACAGAGCAGAGTGTTGCTTGTAGGGCTACACTTAAAGTGATGACCACGTCAGCATGATTAGCACTGTCTCTGCTGCACATCCTAGTCTATGTTTGGAACGGGTCTAGAGTGTTGTAAAGGGTAAGCTTTTGTTAACTAGCCACCATCTCCTGGATTCTGTTATTCAGAAGGGGAAGGAAGAGAAGTTCTAACCTAATCTAATAGAGTAATTCTAGCTAGCTAGCTTAGGGTTTTATACTACATCCCTTCCGTGTTGTATCTGAGCACTTTCCATGCAAAATGGATAGCAGCAGTGAAATCCCTATGAATTTAACAGAACAAACTCCTCCCTTTTGCCAAGATGGCTGGTACTGAGTGATTGGTGGTTTCTTGAACATGCACTTGTCAATGTATGTTAACGTAAATGGGGGAGTGCTCTCTTTGTCAATATTTCCCTTAATGTTACTCTCAGTAGTAGCCCTGTGATTGCTGCAGCATTTTATAGCTTTCAGAAACAGGTCCAGTTTGCATGTGATGGGGCACAGACTCATGCCTGTGCTTTGAGCACCTACTCTTATGAGTGGAAAGAAGAGTGGAATTAATCTCCAACTCTCTTTCCATGGAGCTATAGCATTTGCCTTGGAGTCACTCAGTCTTTTCTGCACTGTGTCATAATAACTCTTCACATGGGGTGGGGTTTAAGTCAAAAACTGAATTTAGGCAGTTAGGTTAGTTAAATAGCTCTTAGTCCAGAATGGATTTGCTGGCCAATACTTTGATAGGACCATACAAAATTCAATGGGATGGCAGAGGTGCAACTGAGAGCAGAATTTGGTACTTCATTAAGAGAACTATTGTTTAGATCTGGTAGAATCCAGAAAAAATTGTTGGAAATCCACAGAAAGAAACTGAATTCTTGAGTCCATAGATTTCCCACACATTCATATTGTCCCTGATTATAACCAGGAACACAAAGCTACCTGATGGTAAAATATTGGTGGAAAAGTACCCAGTCTATATAAATGTGGGTCTAAATTATCTGTAAAAAAAAAAGGAGTACTTGTGGCACCTTAGAGACTAACAAATTTATTTGAGCATAAGCTTTCGTGACCTACAGCTCACTTCATCGGATGCATTCAGTGGAAAATACAGTGGGGAGATTTATATACACAGAGAACATGAAACAATGGGTGTTACCATACACACTGTAACCAGAGTGATCAGGTAAGGTGAGCTATTACCAGCAGGACAGCGGGGGGGGGGGGGGGGAGGAGGACCTTTTGTAGTGATAATCAAGGTGGGCCATTTCCAGCAGTTGACAAGAACATCTGAGGAACAGTGGGGAGTGGGAGGGGGGGGGATAAACATGGGGAAATAGTTTTACTTTGTGTGTATATAAATCTCCCCACTGTATTTTCCACTGAATGCATCCGATGAAGTGAGCTGTAGCTCACGAAAGCTTATGCTCAGATAAATTTGTTAGTCTCTAAGGTGCCACAAGTACTCCTTTTCTTTTTGCGAATACAGACTAACATGGCTGCTACTCTGAAACCTGTCATTATGCAAGGCACTAAATTATCTGTGTTTTTTCAGTAATTTATCCTTCCACCCAAATCCATTTTCCCAACTTTGTCTGCAGGAATTACAGGCATCTAATTTTGGCTATATTAAAAGAACTAATGGCAATATTCAAATTTAAAAATATGGAGCAATTTGGCATGGTCATGTGACCTTTTATATTCATTATTTGCATGGATTCTCCCATGTGTTTCTGGATCATTGAAATTCAGTTCTTCTTGGAGTGGATTTGGTTTAGTAAATATGTGATAACAGATGAGCTGTAAAGATGACACTGGATGATAGGTGATATTACCAGGAATCGTTTATTGACTATTTATTAAATGTCACATTATATTCAGCAGGAACTGGTCACCATTAGCTTTGTATATATCCAGTAAGGCTAATATGAACACTATTTTCAGATATCTGATTGGACAATTGCTTTTTAATCAAGGAATAGATTTTATATTTCAAGAAGTGATTGTTTAGTGAGCAATTATTGAATTCAATGCACCATGCAAATCACTGATTGCTTTATTAAGAACACATTTAATTATCTGCAGACTTTTTAAAGTTGCTGTAATAAGAGCTGGTCAAAAAATTTTGAATTTTGAAATTTGTCAACAAAAAAGACAAATTTAATAATGAAAATATTAAAGGGAAATATTTCCATTTTTCAACAGGCCCTAGCAATAAATCTGTGAAAATTTCTTAGAACCTCCAATTCCAGATACAGCTGCAATGGGACTAGTCATATGAATGAAGTTATTCCTCTGGGTAAGTGCATGAGGGATTGGGCTCCTGAACTTTTGTCTCTGTGTGTCTGTATAAATAGTATATTTCAAATGTTTGCTTGACTTTCTATGTGTTGCTCTGTCCCTTCCTCTTTTCTCCCCACAAACCAAGGCACAGTAGTTTCATGAGATATTTTGAATGGGTAAAATGAAAGGTGTCAAAATGGAAGGTATGAACTCGTCTGTGAAGAATTTGCGGTTCTTGAACTATTGAAAAATGAAATGTTGAGGACTCCAAAACCATGTGAAACAAATTGGTGAAAATCTTTGTACGAACTCTTGCAAAACCATACACCAATTTTGACCAGCCCTAATAATTAGGCAGTTATTTTCAAGTGATATACTAAACCATCAAATGTATAAACTCTCTCTCTAGAATAGGACCCTACCCATGGGACTACTGTAAAATAAGCCTAAATTGTGTAACTAAATCCTGCACTATTTTCTCCTCATTCAGTCCAAACTCAGTGAAATCAATTATTAGCAAAACAGCTGCCTCAGCAAATTAACAGGCTCCTTTAAGAAAGAAACAGCAGCAACATATCCTCAATCTCTGCATCCAGAATCTGAAATAAACAGATTGTTACACAGTGAGGAGTGCTGGAGTGCTGTCCTTATCCAGCTCCAAAGCTAACTGCCGCTTTGCTTGGCCCCTTTGCTTTCCAGGCTTTCAGAAGACCTCCATAAAGACAATAGGAGCCAGATACATACACTTGAATGAGATGTGTTGCTTGTGTGTAATCACCACACAACTGTGGGCTAACAAGAATATATAATGTCTACACTACATTTAGGAGGAGAACTTACAGCTGTGTCTACCACTTCCTCTTACTTACTATGAGAGTATGTCTTCGCTGAACAGTTAACCTGGGCTCTTACCTGAGTTTTATCCTGACCCACCTAGTATCCCCACAGGAAAAAAATAATCTGACCTGTGTTTGGAGGTGCTTTAAGCTCAGGCTAGTTTACTTGGCTGAACATGTGAGTTAGAACTGTCACTCAGTCTGGAACTAGCCCTCTTTGCAGTAAGGACACAGGCTAAATCATTCAAGTGTTGATACTGCATCAAGGCTTTGCCCACAGTTTCCCCCAAAGAACTGTCAGGTTCTCCTGCAATTGATACAACTGACTGAGAAAGAATGGAGCATCTCAGTACAAGGGACTGTGGGATATGACCCTAGACAAATATGGGTGAGTGCAGAAATAATGAGGACCCAGTAACATAGATAGGGTTTTGCAACAGGGATACTAGCTCCTTAGCAAGGCTAACCCAGGTGATCAGACTAGGGTGATAATTACCAAGGTTAACTTTGCAATGAAGACCTACCCTTACAGACTGTTACATTTAAGATTGCTACATGTCCAGAATTTCACAGGGCATTTTTGGCATGTCCTGCATCCTTAAAACCTTTATTTATTTTTTTTAAAAGCATTGAACTTCATTTGCATAGAAAACTCCTCCTATGAAAGATTTGTCATGTCATTGTAAGATTGTAATGTTGTCATGTTGTGTTGTGATGCCATGTTGTGATGCCATGTGTTGTGATGCCATGTTGTGTTGTGATGCTTACAGTGTCATGGGCTACGGCAAAACCTTATGACAAACCTAACCTACAAGACAAAGCTAAAAAAGCTTCAGACTTATTTTGACCAAGTTTGAAGGGCTTTTTTTCATGTAGTGTTTTCTACTGACTCCTTTGAAGGTTCTGATTGCATGGTATGTTTCTTAAACAAATGTACATAAGACAAATTCCATACACAGAATTCATCCAAATATCTTCTCTTTTTATCAATTGCTTTCACATAGAGTGATCCTTTGTTGTTCATTGCTTTACAAAGATTAGTACTCTCTGATCTCTTAGTATCTTTATGTCTTTATTTATACCTTGTTTTATTTACCTTAATTAAACCCAGGAGTTCAATGAGCTCCTTAGCTCAGGTTCCCTTTTGTTACTTTGCCTGAAATACTGACCATATTAAAGTAAATGGCAAACTTTAATTTTTTTAAAAAAAAGCATTTTTGGAAGGTTTGTATTCACAGAAGCAGCTTCTTGTAATATTATTTATTTACACATATCATTGCTTTTTTGCCTGTTAATGAAAAATTGCCTATGTATAGAAGTGTTTTGATGCTTTGTCACTTGCTTCATTATTAAGTGTGGCAATACTAAACGCTTTAGTGTATTCATAATTTTTACAAAATGGAGGGCACTGGTGCAGAGTGGCGCAGACTTGTCTCCTGCAGCTAGCTATCTAGTTGGTCTTATATGTCTTAAGTCATGCCAGCAGTTCTTCAGGGTCTTGCTTTTGCCTACAGAATTCATCTTCATGGTTCTACTGTATTTTATTTTTAGTGTTGGCACAGATTCATTTTCACTCCAATGCCATATTCAAACAAATTGTGGGCCATATTGTCCCCTGATTATTATTTCCATGCAGGAGACAGGAAAATACTGAAATTTGCCATCTCCAATTTTTTTTCTAATTTGTCCAACAGAGAGTCATCTGTAGTGTTTGTTCCAACCCAACCCACTTTGGAAGGAGCAAACTCCTGAAAAACAGCATATCTTCTGAAATCTATACAGATCTGGGGGAAGCTGCACAAGGACCTGTGCCTCTGGAATAGCTCTTAGAATCATAGAATCATAGAATATCAGGGTTGGAAGGGACCTCAGAAGGTCATCTAGTCCAACCCCCTGCTCAAAGCAGGACCGATCCCCAACTAAATCATCCCAGCCAGGGCTTTGTCAAGCCTGACCTTAAAAACTTCTAGGGAAGGAGATTCCACCACCTCCCTAGGTAACGGATTCCAGTGTTCACCTCCCTCATAGTGAAAAAGTTTTTCCTAATATCCAACCTAAATCTCCCCACTGCAACTTGAGACCATTACTCCTTGTTCTATCATCTGCTACCACTGAGAACAGTCTAGAGCCATCCTCTTTGGAACCCCCTTTCAGGTAGTTGAAAGCAGCTATCAAATCCCTCCTCATTCTTCTCTTCTGAAGACTAAACATCCCCAGTTCCCTCAGCCTCTCCTCATAAGTCATGTGTGCCAGTCCCCTAATCATTTTTGTTGCCCTCTGCTGGTCTCTTTGCAATTTTTCCACATCCTCCTTGTAGTATGGGGCCCAAAACTGGACACAGTACTCCAGATGAGGCCTCACCAATGTCGAATAGAGGGGAAGGATCACGTCCCTCGATCTGCTGGCAATGCCCCTACGTACGAAGGTAGATGCCAAAATCTATAGCAATCTATTTCACTGGCAATGATAATGAAAAATGTTTTCCTGGAAAAGCAGCAGCAGTGAGAAGTTAGTTCTTGATTTTCAACTCGCATTCAAAAAGACGTTCAACAAGCTTTACATGTCTTTAGCATCACGCAGTCAATCTGCAGATTGGAATGAGAGCATTATTCAATCATCTCTAAAGGTCCTTTTGATTTGCCTGAAATTGCTGACTTTCACAGAAACCCATCAAGAATTTCATAAAAATACTTTGTTTACTCTTCCCTAAGCATGCCCTGTCTGAATAATAGATAGTCTTAATGTTGAATTCCTCACCTTTAGTGAAAGCTGATACAAGCTGTCTATGCCAGTATTACCTTAACAGTAATAAGTTCTCAGCCCACCAGTCATCACCAACTAGTTGTGAGTGATTTGTATACAATTCCCTTCTGTTATCTAGTGCTGAATTTTGGTCCTGTTGGATTCAATGGAAAATGTTGCAATTGACTTTGGTGTTACCAGGATTTGGTTCATAGTGCTTTAAAACAAAGAGCTAAATTCAAGAACCCTACATTTTATCAGTGTTGCCAAACAAATGAATGTCCTATATCCCCATATCAATAGTGAGATGTCCCAAGGTTGTTTGCCTGCCTAGTATGGAATTTTTGTTCAATTAACTTCTCCTAGCAGCCACCATGCCTGAGTGCAGCCTAAGTTAACTTTCTTTAAACACTTTCCTCCGCCCCTGCTTTCATCAGTCTAGCAAAATTATGATTTCCCCCCACCCCATGGCTACAACAGTGGTATACTTCTTTCAAACAACTCTAAGCACAGGTAATATTCGAGAGGGTTGTTCTAACTGTAATTGAGAGGCAATTGGAGAGTCTCAGGGCTTGTCTTCACTATTGTGCTACATCGGCACTGCTGCATCAATGTGTCTAGTGAAGATGCACTACGTCGATGGGAGAGTGCTCTCCTGTTGACATAATTACTCCACCTCAATGAGAGGCAGAAGCTACGTCAGCAGAAGAGTGTGGTATAGACACCGCTTTAAGCCGATGTAACTTAAGTCGCTTGGGGTGCGGGTAATTTTTTTCAAATCCCTGAGTGACATAAGTTACAGTGACTTAAGCAGTAGTGTAGACAAGTCCTCAATGATGCTTTATGCATCAGATATTCAGCTGAATTATCATCTTGTATTTGTACATGGCTTTCAATGTCCGAAAATCACAATGAGCTTTACAACCCGTATTCACAGACAGCTCTTTGTGTATCATTGAAATACAGACAATTCTGGGTGGAGCTGCTCAACAGTTTGGGGTAGGAGATTAAGAATAATACTCTTGTTCCTTTGGCCCAAGTAGCTGATCAACATTCGGGACCTTGAGTGGGTTGTTACCATCCTAATGGAAAAAGTCAGGTTTATTCTTGGTGTAATCTTGCTTACCTGTTTCCTTAAACACAGAAGAAACAAAATACAGCAGGGAGTTTCCTTGCTCAGCAATCCCCAAGTCTGCCGCTCCAGTGTGTTCTGTGCCCAAGAAGCCTTTTTTTGTTGTTTTCTTTCAGGATTATACTCTCAACTCTTTCAGCTGGCTTTCTACCTCCCACTCACAACTGATACTGTAGCCTCTGCATTTGCAGCTAGGAAAAACCCTCAGTTCACACAACTTAGTTCTTCTGCCTTGCCATGAGACTTAGTGCCCCAGAAGGTAACCCCTTAAACCTTCAGCTGTTTATTACATAAAGGGGCTCAATTGATACTTCTGTTGATCCTGAAGGAGTGCTTGGCACTCCTAATGTTTAATGAGGCATTACAGAGATCTGTGATTGTCTTTGGATCCAAGACTCCCTTGATGGCAGCTACTAACACTTTTCAATACAACAACGATACACCCAACTGAAACTCCAAACAAACTATTAGGTGGGTAGAATTCAATTACCCAAATTGGCCAATATGGGCAGTACATGTCTGCTGGGAACACTGGGTAATTACATGTGTGCTAGCCCACAATGAAGATGACACTAAACTGGGAGGAGTGGTAGATACGCTGGAGGGTAGGGATAGGATACAGAGGGACCTAGACAAATTGGAGGATTGGGCCAAAAGAAATCTGATGAGGTTCAACAAGGACAAGTGCAGAGTCCTGCACTTAGGACAGAAGAATCCAATGCACCGCTACAGACTAGGGACCAAATGGCTCGGCAGCAGTTCAACAGAAAAGGACCTAGGGGTTACAGTGGACGAGAACTTGGATATGAGTCAACAGTGTGCCCTTGTTGCCAAAAAGGCCAATAGCATTTTGGGATGTATAAGTAGGGGCATTGCCAGCAGATTGAGGGACATGATCGTTCCCCTCTATTCGACATTGGTGAGGCCTCATCTGGAGTACTGTGTCCAGTTTTGGGCCCCACACTACAAGAAGGATGTGGAAAAATTGGAAAGAGTCCAGCGGAGGGCAACAAAAATGATTAGGGGACTGGCACACATGACTTATGAGGAGAGGCTGAGGGAACTGGGGATGTTTAGTCTTCAGAAGAGAAGAATGAGGGGGGATTTAGTAGCTGCTTTCAACTACCTGAAAGGGGGTTCCAAAGAGGATGGCTCTAGACTATTCTCAGTGGTAGCAGATGACAGAACAAGGAGTAATGGTCTCAAGATGCAGTGGGGGAGATTTAGGTTGGATATTAGGAAAAACTTTTTCACTATGAGGGTGGTGAAACACTGGAATGCGTTACCTAGGGAGGTGGTGGAATCTCCTTCGCTAGAAGTTTTTTAGGTCAGGCTTGACAAAGCCCTGGCTGGGATGATTTAGTTGGGGATCGGTCCTGCTTTGAGCAGGGGGTTGGACTAGATGACCTCCTGAGGTCCCTTCCAACCGTGATATTCTGTGATTCTATGATTCTAAGTGCTTGGTGCCATGGACTTCACTGCTTCAGTACCTAAACTACTGAGAATAAAGCTAGTTTGGGTATGTCTGCAAAGGCTGGAATGTATTGCATGTAGACATACCCTCAGAAACAAGAGTGCCATCTACTGAATCACCAGCACCACTTCCTGCACCAGCACCATGGTGGCCTTTGGAGGGCACCCACACCCATCCAGGGCCCAGCGCTGTTTAGCTTGTGCTCAGTGGTTAAAGCAGATTGAAACAAGATGGGGATCTCTCACCATCACAGACAAGGGGGAGTTGGAGTTGTGGGCAGCTGCTCTTTACCCAAACCAGGGAAGGGGAGCTCCCCTCTGCTTTCAGCAAAGGAGGGGGATCTGTGTTCCCCTCCTCCTAAACTACCCCTTCTCTGCCCCCTTACTTTACTCTCTACTTGTGCTGTAATCTCAACAGAGGCCACAAAATGATGTGACTTCCGACCAATGAATGCTTACTACAAAGCAATGCAAATAAACAATATTGTATTTACCTATCTTAAAGCTGTAAAAGTGTCCATTTTAAGGGCCCAATCCTGGAACTGCTTAGGCATTTAACTTTACACAAACAAACAGTGACATTGACTTCCTTAGCTTCCATATGCATATGCCTTTACAGGATCAGGTCTAGAACAGAAGCTGCATTTATCTGAATATAAATTATTCCACAATCCAAAATTTTGGCAACAAGATGATAGGTGAATGAAATGAGAAACATCTGTTGAGTACGCAAAGAACCCAGATGAGAATGTGCATTGATCAGTTCTTTGTATTGCAAATACAAGTCCCAGTTTAGGAAATCACTTCAGCACATGCTGAAGTTTAAATATATGCTTAAGATCCATTGAAATCAATGTGCTTCCTTCAACATAAATGTTCTTAAGCACTTTCCTGAACCTGGGCCACATTCAAGAAAGACACACAACTGGAAATGGCCACTACAGTCCCTCTGGCTTGTTTGCCAGAGTATGAGTCCTTGGCTTGTATTTAAACCAAATTATGTATACCCCTCAACCACTAACAAAATCTAGACATTATAATTTTAATATCTCAGCATTTGGACATGTGGTCTCCTGACATAGTTGCTATAATAAACCATCCACCTGGCCCAGATTATTTATTTTTTAAGTCTTAATTTGTAATTGTTTTAGAATTAGAAGTAAAACTCAATATACTGGGAACTTTGGAAGGATTTCCATTTTCATTGGCACTAACAGGTATACAGTGGTTCCAGGACTGTCCTTGAAACAGGAAGGCTTAGAGTCAGCTCATTTGATCTAAATCCACATGTGTTTGTTCAGGTACTATGTTCAAATACAGAGCTAATTTTTCTACTGTGCTTTGACTTCGTGATTACAGAGAAAAGAAAATAACCAGCAAATCGGACAGCTCTTTCAAAGAGACGCTTAGAGCTGTTGATATTGAACAGAATTGGGCATTTCTAAAGCACAATGGGAAACCATATTAAACACTTGGAAACAAGGATTTTTGTATTTGAAATTGACTTGTCAGTGAGAAGAAATATGTTAGTGCAAAAGGAAATGGAAGCACAGAGATTGCAAAGGAGCTGAGCAGTAAATAGGCTGCAAATGAGCTTCTGTCTCCATTGTAGTCTAATCCAAAAGACTCCTTGACATCATTTTCAGGAAATCAGACTGTGTCGAGTCCTAATCTGAATCAAGATTGCCTCAGGCTTCTACTGGAGTTGAAAAACATCTTAATGTTAATGATGAATTGAACTTGCCGCAATAATGTAATAGTGTCTCAATGGCACTGGATATTAACATACTCTATGAAAATAGTATGTTTTGAAATCAGTGAGCACAATTCTTCAATATGTTATACCAGTTTTATGCTGGTGTAACTTTACTAATGTTCCTATTCAATGTGATGAGGGCAAAAATCAACAAGATGTTATTATCCACAGTAGTGGTGCCATTCACTTTCAAAAAAAAACAAAAAAAAACTACTAGAATCGCAGAGGTTTTTGTAAGGGCTCAGAAATCCAGCAGCAGTATTGAAAGGAAACTTTAAGAAAAGTCACCCCAAGATGCATGTAGAAGGACAGTCACCCCACTCAGGTTTGGAAGGGGTTAAAAACAGCCCTGGGAAAGCCAGTCATGAGCGGGCTTGAGGCAGCCAATCAGGGCCTGGCAGGGCCAGTATAAGAAGGGCTCCTGAGGCAAAGGAAGTGAGTCTTGCTCCAGGAGTGGAACAAAAAGAACCTAGCTGCCTGGTAGAGACAGAGGTACCTTGGACAGAGCAGTACTGGGAAATGGCAGGCTGAGCTGGGGACGTCTGGCCTGCTGACCTCCCAGGCTGAGGCCTTGCAACAAAGGTCTGAGGAGGTACTAGGGCTGCAGGGAGGCAGCCAGGCCAAGAAAAGGTAGCAAATCCAACCCCCTTGCCATTGATGAATGGCCATTTCAAACTGCAGTTTGCCCCAGAGAAAGGGGGCTAGATGACGACTGACAGTAGCCACTGAGGCAAGGTGGGTATAGTGGGTTGGGGTTCCCTAGGAGGGGAGACCTAGAGTATGGGGGCACTGCTGTGGGGCAGCACCCCAATGTAAGGGGCACTGGGGTCTGGGAGGGACACGGAGCCAAAAGTGGTGGAGACAACAGGGCAGGTAACCGAGGGCGAGAAACCAGTATGAGGAGGGTGCTCCTGAGCTGGATGCGCTAATTCCTGGACTGACCAGCAGCAGGTGCTGTGCCGGTGAGTGTCTTGCCTTGCTACGATGCACAGCAAAAATGATGCTGCTGTGGATTTCATCACCCCTGGGAATAAAACAAAATTTGAAGGGTGTAAAAGGAAACAGGACAAAATGTGCTGCCAAAATTCTGTAAAAGCAGCACAGAGTTCTAGTGAATATGATCCAGTGTGAAGCCAAAAACAGACCAGAAACTGAAGCCAGAAATCTCCGTTGGCTTGGTCTGGCAATACTGGCCTGCCAAATTGTAATCAACAATACTAGTTATATTCCATATAAACATCATCATGTCCTATGTCTCCCTGAGCTCTCCCCAAAGGAGCCATTCAACAACTGCTATGTGAGGTCACTTTTCTGTGCCATGTAAGTGGCATTGCAAATTGACAAGAACCATCTGCCCTGAGGTGTGTGAAGTGTTTTCTTTTAGAGGCACGAGGCCTCAGAGAGATGCACCACAGCATAGACAGGGGACAACCCATTTTGCATGAAGAGATTTTAATAAACCTGCTTGTAATCATTTTTGTTCTAAAAATCTTAATTTCTTCCTTGGAGGAATTCTGGTGACACAAAATCCAGCATATTTCATTAAGTTTTAAAAAGTATACATTTATCAGTTGCTGTGGGATTGTGCTACACTGACTTTCCAAATGAAAAGTAGTGTGAGGAGAGCTTTTTGCTCCACTAAAAAATCAGGGAAGGTGTTGAATTGTAGGTAGCATTCTTATGGATTGCTCAATACTTAACCTATTCCTTGCTAATCTCATTTCTGCCTGCCTGCTTGTGAGTTATTTTTATAAGGCTACCTTGTGTAAGCTTATGGGGCCAAATCTAATGCCCATTTAATTCTGTGGGGGTTTCAGGGGGCACAGGTTCAGATCTTTGGGTCTTGATTGCCCTCAGACAGGAAGCCTTCCTCAATACCTGTTACTTATTGCTTAGATTGTAAGCTCTTTCATAGAATCATAGTACTGGAAGGGATCTCGAGAGGTCATCTAGCGCAGTCCCCTGCACTCATGGCAGGACTATGTATTATCTAGACCAGTGGTTCTCAAAGCCGGTCCGCTGCTTGTTCAGAGAAAGCCCCGGTGGGCCAGACTGGTTTGTTTACCTGCTGCGTCCGCAGGTTCGGCTGATCGCGGCTCCCACTCGCTGCGGTTCGCCGCTCCAGGCCAATGGGGGCTGCGGGAAGCGGCGCGGGCTAAGGGAAATGCTGGCCGCCCTTCCCGCAGCCCCCATTGGCCTGGAGCGGCAAACCGGAGCCAGTGGGAGCCGCGATCAGCAGAATCTGTGGATGCGGCAGGTAAACAAACCAGTCCGACCCGCCAGGGGCTTTCCCTGAACAAGCGGTGGACTGGCTTTGAGAACCACTGATCTAGTCCATTCCTGAGATATATTTGTCTAATCTGCTCTTAAAAATCTCCAATGATGGAGATTCCACAACCTCCCGAGGCAATTTATTCCAGTGCTTAACCACCCTGACAGTGAGGAAGTTTTTCCTAATGTCGAACCTTAACCTTCCTTGCTGCAATTTAAGCCCATTGCTTCTTGTCCTATCTTCGGGTCAGGAACTTTTGGTCAGCACCTAGCACAACATGACTGGAATTCCTAGGCACTACCATAATACAGATAATTAATCATAGAATCATAGAATATCAGGGTTGGAAGGGACCTCAGGAGGTCAGCTAGTCCAACCCCCTGCTCAAAGCAGGACCGATCCCCAACTAAATCATCTCAGCCAGGGCTTTGTCAAGCCTGACCTTAAAAACTTCTAAGGAAGGAGATTCCACCACCTCACTAGGTAACCCATTCCAGTGTTTCACCACCCTCCTAGTGAAAAAGTTTTTCCTAATATCCAACCTAAACCTCCCCCACTGCAACTTGAGACCATTACTCCTTGTTCTGTCATCAGCTACCACTGAAAACAGTCTAGATCCATCCTCTTTGGAACCCCCTTTCAGGTAGTTGAAAGCAGCTATCAAATCCCCCCTCATTCTTCTCTTCCGCAGACTAAACAATCCCAGTTCCCTCAGCCTCTCCTTATAAGTCATGTGTTCCAGTCCCCTAATCATTTTTGTTGCCCTCCGCTGGCAATTTTTCCACATCCTTCTTGTAGTGTGGGGCCCAAAACTGGACACAGTACTCCAGATGAGGCCTCGCCAATGTTGAATAGAGGGGAACGATCATGTCCCTCGATCTGCTGGCAATGCCCCTACTTATACATCCCAAAATGCCATTGGCCTTCTTGGCAACAAGGGCACACTGTTGACTCATATCCAGCTTCTCGTCCACTGTAACCCTTAGGTCTTTTTCTGCAGAACTGCTGCCGAGCCATTCGGTCCCTAGTCTATAGCGGTGCATGGAGTTCTTCTGTCCTAAGTGCAGGACTCTGCATTTGTCCTTGATAATAATCACTAAGTCCTTTCCATTTCTCTGATGATGAGTAACTGGGGACTTTGACCATGTAATTAACCTCTGGTCTGCCAGATCCAATGTGGGTCTCTTCACCTTGTTGCAAGTAGATAAAAGGGGGAGGGGAAGGCAACAACAATAATAAAAACCCTATAAAAAGCATACGTTCAAAAATAACATCAGTTAACCTGAGAGTAAAAGAGATCACGAGGAAGGCCCTAAGAGTTCAAAGCCCGATGGTGTTTTACAACATCCTTAATACAAGCTAGAAAAGCATATCAGATTATAAAAGCATGTTTCTGTGCATTAGTTATTAAATGTAACAGATCCATTTTATTTCCTGCACCCTCACAGACCTTGTTTCCTAAGTTTTTAATTTTTTTTAGTGTGATTGTAGGTCTTGTGCTAATTAAAATGTCATGAATTTTTACATGCTATAAATGGATAAAGAGCAGTCAGACCAGGACTATGTAATTATGCAACTTTATGGACATTAGACCTTAAACATGAAGTATACTTTTCCTTTAACTTTCTAATTGAGTGCTTCTAAAGTTACGACAGTCAGTCATAAAACGTGACATGCTCAGAGTTCTGTGGACTGTGGTGACAAATGGGGGTGATGGTTTTTCTGGATTCATCACTTCCTAGGGAAGTTAATGTGGGGAGGACAAAAGTTGAAGTCATTAGAGATGAAGTTCCTGTACCAAAATCACTATAGTTGTTGCGTAGGGAACTTACTGGGACATTGGCAGTGTTTTGGTGGCAATAAAAATGTGTATATATAATGGATATTAAGATAATAGCAAGATGTTCTCTCTTCTGATGAAATATGTTTATCAGGGAACTCTTAGTTCCTGTAGAGCTTATGAACAATGTCAGAACTGTAATTATCACCACATTTATTAGCATTCATGTCATACATCGGGGTCAGCAACATTGGGCACGCAGGCCATCCGGGTAATCTGATTGCGGGCCGTGAGACATTTTGCTGATGTTGACTGTCTGCAGGCATGCCCCCCCCCCGCAGCTTCCAGTGACCGCTGTTCGCCATTCCTGGGCAATGGGAGCTGTGGGAAGCAGCGACCAGCACGTCCCTGTGGCCCACGCTGCTTCCCGCAGCTCCCATTAGCCAGGAACGGTGAACCGTGGCCACTAGGAGCTGTGTGGGGGGGGCCGTGCCTGCGAACGGTCAACGTAAACAAAATGTCTCATGATCTGCCAGCGGATTACCTTGATGGGCCGCGTGCCTAAGGTTGCTGACCCCTGTCATATATGAACTAGACTCCAAAGCTCTGTTTGTAGAAAGGAGCCCTGATCTTGGGTTGCATCCCAACTGTGCTCAGCACAGCTCCGGGAAATGGGGATAAAGGTGCTAGTAAGTCACCTTTACCTTGCCTTGATCCTGAGACTGGCCTACCAAATAAAGTAGAACAGCCCTCCTCTACTTCAGGCTAATTGCTAACTATCTCAATGCCTTTGCTGTCAGGTGGGGATCACTGGGGTGTAGCTAATCATCAGCCATGACCTTTTCCATCAGGAAAGCCTCCTGCACCAGGTGTTGACATAGGAGATTATACCATGGCTCTAAACCAGTGATACTTTTTAATGTATCTCCTGAGGCTCTTTGTAGCACATGATATTAAAACAGTGTGATTTAATTACTAACCAATCTAAGTTATTAACCCATCAGGATGCTTTTACTATGTTATTAACCAATTGTAGAATACTTGGTCAGTCATGTTGCTGTGAGAATTATATATATAAAAAATATATATACATAGTAAATGAAACAATGAATTCACGCGACTGGCTCTTTCGGGTAATGTTTATCACTAATTTGGCTCCTAAACCACTGCTCTACACCATCTGAGTCTTCCCCCACACGGGGGGGCTCCTCCTGTGGCTGGATCCACTGTCTTTCTGACAGCTTTGTGCTGCTAGAACAGAGCAAAGCCGCTGGAGTGTAGGCCAGGATGTGATAGTAGGTCTCTTATTTCTAAGTCAACAACACAAAGAAGCTCTCCTAGGGTGGAAACTTCCAGTGTTTTAGGAAGAGCCAAGGTGTGAGACTATCAATATTTAAAGCTATCTTGACAATAGGCTGAATGTTATTTTTAAAGCTGAGATGAATAAGCTCTTCCTGGCAAGGACTTTGTCTTCATATGTGTTTGTACAGCATCTCACACAGCAGGGCTGCACTCCTGACTGAGGAATCCTGGCACTACTGCAATGCAAATATGAAATAATAACAGCATTGGAGAAACCCCTCGTAATCTGTGTTTATACTTCCTTCCCCCATACCGTGCTGTTCCTCACAGGAGGCGCAGCCCAGAATTTAGCCTTTTTCCTTAGGTCTTATAAGAAATGCCGTACATTTCCATCAATTTTATTAGTGAGTACAATGATGAGGGGTATGAACCTCTGTTTCTTGAATGAAAACTGTGCTGTTTAAAAGAATGCACTTAAGAGTTTTATTGGTGATAATAATTCAGCTGAAAGTCTCATGCTTTATCACCACTGATTTTTTTTCCAGTGGCAGAGCTTCCTGCAAAGAATGGCTCTAGAATGCCTGCTGTTGGCATTAACAGTTAAATGTAGAACAATCCCTGCCCCCCAAATCCAGGTACATTGTTTTAGATATGTGTTTCAGACTTGACAGAGTATTACTATTATTTGTCTTTTAGAGTAGGGACTATACAAGAGCGCCAGGTGCTATACAATTGTAATAGGCAATAGACAAGCATAGATGAGATGGACAAAGAGTAGTAGGAGAGGATTTATATGCCCATTTTACAGCTGGAGAAATGAGACACAGAGACATTGTGACCTCTCCTAAATCCCAGTCCAGTCCCTTAACCACAAGACCTTTCTTAGAAGCAGATATATAATTTGTGCTTATATGTGTTTGCTTAAGTTACCTCTCGTTCTCTGCACTATACTGTGCTTTATTTTGATAATATAGAAGACCTGTGCTAGAGGTTGAGACTGATGGAACGCACAGTTCTGAATAAGTTTTGTGATGATGGTGTTTGTGCTGTGAAAGCCTGACTGGAAAAAAAACCCACCACTCACTATTTCAGAAAGGTGTAAAGTATTTTGAACTAAATTAGTAAATCAGATTCTCTGAAAAGGCTTCTGACATCTGTGGCAGTGCCCCAGTGGAAGGTATTTCCCCAATGACTAGCTTGTGAACTAAGGAAAGAATGAAGTATGGAACTAGTTGGAAATGAGATCTAATTGACTGTACATCTCCTGAGCCTCTACAAAGTGCTTGAAAGATAAAAAGTGTTGCCAGCAGCTTACAGAAAGAGACATTCATTTGCAATGTGAACTTGTTAAGCCTTGTTCTATCAACCAGAAGAACAAAGCTGACCTGACCCTAGATTTATACTTAAAATGCATTTTACAAGGGAGGAAAAACACACACACACACATGGGGGGGGGGGGGGCGGAATCAACTGGGTTGTGCTTACCGAAAGGAGGCCTACCAGTAATTCAACAGATTGGATTTTTTTTTAGTGTATCATCTGAATTCAGTCTGAATATTACCTGCCTGAGCAGCAGCACACACATTTATTGAAAGGTGTTGGGGGTGGAAGGCATTTGTAGAATTTGTCCTGAATTTTCTTTTTTCAAGATTCCCCCCCCCCCAAAGTGGGAATTTCTTTATGGTTTTCCTTTAGGTCCCAATCCTGTGCTCACATCCATGCAGGTAGACTCCTGCCTTCCACCGACTTCACTGGACAGCTGCATGGAACATAGGTCCATTCACACAGATACCATTGCAAGATCACAATCGTAAGTGAGGCAATAGAAACTGAGCTGAAAGAATCAGTAGAAGTCTATTTGAAGGGTCAAGTAGAAATCCCACAGGGCCAGCCATATGATCCACATTTCCCTTGGAGTCAAATGAGCTCAAGCTAAAAGCAAAATTCATCAGAAACCTCTAAGGCCCCAAACATGCAACTGACTTCAGGTGGGCATTCCTGTGTACCCACAGGGAGCCCCATCCTGCAGGTAACCTCATGCACTCTCACTTGAAGAATTGGGGTCCAAATCTTGGCTGGTGCTGGACCAAAAAGCATGTGAAACTAGTTTGTTTGATACAACTTGCAAGAGAAACCAGACACCTGTCCTTATTCACTCAAAACAGAACCCAAGTCCCTTGAAACTCAGATCAGGTTCACCAAAATTAGAGACGTGATAGGAGTTAACTCTTTCAAAATCTGGCATTAGGGCTCATTTTTTAAAATCTTGGGCTTTGGTTTTAGGGAGAAAAAAATAGCTGAAATCATGTAAACAGCGATCTGGAGTAGTTCAGTATCATTTTATAAAGCTCTTCAAATATCTTGGGGCTTAAAAGGCCTGACTTGGAGATGCCTAAGGCTGCTGTGTAGGTTCCCAACTTCTGATAGTTGGATCGCTTTTGCTTAGGTGGCCAAATATGAATTTAGCAGCCTAATTTTGCAGATCCAGGCTTGATAATGTTGGCCTGCCACTTTGGCAGGGCTTTTCAATGGCACCTAAGGCAGCTAGGCACTTAAGTCCCATTTTATTTTCAGCCTGTACTTTTACATTTTATTGTAATCCTGATGTGATATCCTCTATGGATAGTGACACTGGTCTGTGACAAACAGAAAAGCATTAAACTCAAAGGCTTAAATGACTGTATTATTATGAGAGAGAAAAGTGTATTCTTCTTCAAATGGCACACTGACTCCTTTAATGCAGGGTAGTTCCCATCCTATATAGACTGACCTTTATCAGGTCTGTGGGTAAAGAAAGCACTCAGTCTCATTGCTGTGTATCATTCTGATACTCTTAAGTAACAATGATTTCTGCCATTCCTTGGTCATCAAGGTTTGAACTTCTGTATTGTTGGGGGTTTAATTAGCAGACTGCCAGGCAGTTGTTTTAAGTAACTTCTAATAGTAAATATGACAATATTGGTGATAATTCTCTAAAAAAGGTAATTTAAATAAAAACGTACTGCTTGCGATTGGTGCCAGACTGAGACCCCTAGAAACTGAAGTCCTCCATCTCCCTACAAAACAGGTAAAAATAGACAGCACCAATGCTAAATTCCCCAATACCATATCTTCAGCTGTCATCTCCAGCGGGTGAGCATATAGTTTAGTGTCCTTAGCAATCCAGTCTTTGGTCTCTGAGGCAATTCATTCCCGTTCTGATGATGATGGTCTTTGTGAGGAAGAGACCCAACTACTACGAAATGGACTGAGACAATTCAAATATTGGTACAGATGGTGTAACTGGAATGGACTGTGACTGAATTTTGAGTCTATGGTCTTGTCTAAATGAAGACTTAACTTACAGCAAGCTAGGTTGTAAATCTATAGTGTACTAGCTTGCTGCACACTAACTGGTCATGTGGATGCTGCTACCTCACATTAAAAGTTCAGTAGTGTGTTTTGATGTACTACCATTTCAGACATCTCCCCTTTCCAATCACCTGAGCCATCCCCCTATTCCTGTTGTAATTTAGCCCCAAATATTATCAATTGATTTCTATCTTAAATATTTTACTGATATAATCATTTTTCCATTCTACACGTTAAGACTGATAATGAGACAGCACCATTCAGTGTAAGCAGCTATTCATTTTTCAGCACCCGCCTCATTACAACTTAAAGGTTGCTAAAGAATCAGTTTTCTCCTATTTTCTATCCTTGATTAATTTTTTTTGACATGAGTGTATTAATCTGGTGCCTGTTTGCTCTTGTTCAATTTTCTTTCTAACATAGGAACAAGAATTATACATTGTGAAAAAAGACTGGCCTCGTAGATTCAACAGAGCTCATTTTCATAAGAGAAAATGGAAGGAAAAGGAATTATCTAATCCTTCTGGCCACCTTAACATTGCAATGTCCTGGTTAAATGCTCTGATCTGAGTCAATGAAACTGTCTTTGTATAAAATAAACACAAATTGTTCTTAGAAATTAAGGGCCAGATCCTCCTTTGGTGTAAATCAAATCCTCCTTTGGTGTAACACAGCTCACATCAATGCATCTATGCTGATTTACTCCAGCTAAGGATCTGTCTTAAATGTTAGTTCTATTAACTTCAGTTTATAAAAGCAACTAGATATTTGCTTATGAAAATCAAGATATGTTTTTAAAATAAAAATCCTGCACTTTTAAAGTCCAAGCTGTACACTTAAAATAAAAATACTTTGGGTTTAGTTGAAAAAAATGTATAAATTCAGGTGAATTCTATCCTGTCATGAAGGTGGGAGAGTTCTGCTATTAAACTGTTTTCTCATAAAGGCCATTCAATCCTCATCAGTCTATGGAGAAAAGCTGACATTGTATGCAGACAGAGGAGCCTTTACCTTCTGAAAGTAATAAAAACAGATAACTTGACATTTTCCAAAGATATTCAGCTGCTACAAGGTGTTGAAAAAAGATGCATTTGAAATGCTAGCCTCTTGTTTAGTGTAACCTATTATCAATTTAAGCTAGATACATTTTCACTGCATTATTGTCTTGTCTTTTGTCTCGGTCTGTATTTTAAGATACAGGTATGTTAAAATAAGTCTCTGTTAACATAAAGGTTAAAAAAAAGTCAAGCATTAACATATTTAATTTCCTAGGAATGTCTTTATTATTTCACCTTAAGCATTTGGAGCCAGACACAGATTAACATCAACCATTCTTGTAAGGAACAGTATCTAATTAGAACAGGTTGTTTTTGATGGAGATAATGACTCCTGAAAATTCATCATTTTTAGACAATGAAAATAAATTGCAGAAAACTCTGAAATGCCTGGAATGCAGACATCCACACAAGATGGATGGGACTTAATTTAATTTGTTTGCTAAGGGACTGACCCTGCAAAGGGATATGTGCCCTCTATTCTCATTGAAGTCAGTGGGAGTTGAAGGCACTCCATACCTTCCAGGTGTCATCAGAAAGCTTGCAGGATCAAACCCAATAAAACAAAATTACGTTGGTTAAATGGCTGAAAGTTTCAACTGCTTTTTTACATATTAGCTTTGTGTTTAGTGTGGATAATACTGAAAAGCACAGATCCATACAGATTAGGCGGGGCCCTGGCATCTGAGAGACTATGAGATGTTCCTCACCTGGGTTTAGGCTGAAAAATGAAGTATTGGCTTGTAGTATCTGGCCACGGAGGCAATCACCCCACTGTGATCTGTTCATGGGGGAAATAATTCTCTTTGGATGTGGCCTTCCCATGCAAAAGGTGATGAGGCTTCAGCCACCTCTTACTAAACTGTCTTCACATTCCCGGAGCCCTCCGTGTAGTTCTGAATCTATGCATGGGAAAGGGGTGGGTATAGAGCAGGAGGAGAGGGCATTGTCCCCCTACCCTGTCCTTTGCAAAAAATTCATGCAAAAGGTGTCTTCTCTACCATGTCTAGGAGATCCCTTCCGTGGGAGTGCTGGGGCAACTGCCTGCTCACAATTCCCTGGAGGAATCATTCCTATTTGAAGAGCAAACCACTGGGGCTGTGTTGGGAGGGGGAACTCTTTGTCTATTCCTTTCTTCCTTTGACCTTTTCCATTATTTTAGTAAGTTTGACATTTCTTTTTTCCTTTTCTTTCCCCATTTTCTCCAGTTCAAAGCAAGCTGGATTCTACTACTCTTGATGATTTTTTTCTCTGTCCTGTTACAACTACAGCTACTTCTCATCTGCTTTTGCCTTTTGCTCTGAAACTCAGGGATGGGGTATATTCCGATTTCTCTCATAAATCACTTAGCCTTTGCTCATTTCCATTTTGTGGGATTTGCTACCAACTTTCTCTCCTTAGGAACTCAGCCCTGCGGTACATGGACACAACTCCCGTTGACTTTGGTGGACATTAAGCCTTTATGATTCCCCACTTACCCCCTTTTTTCCCCACAAAAAGGGTGCTCATGATTATACTACAAACAATAGAAATGCAGAAGCCCTGAGAAAGGAGGACATTAAAAGGGTCTCTGGGACACTCTCTTCCTCTTCTCCTAATGGCTGCCAGTCATACAAGGGTCACATGAAGACAAGTGGCATAATGAATCCTCTATGAACTTTTTTCAGAGTAACAGCCATGTTAGTCTGTATTTGCAAAAAGAAAAGGAGTACTTGTGGCACCTTAGAGACTAACCAATTTATTTGAGCATGAGCTTTCGTGAGCTACAGCTCAGCTGTAGCTCACGAAAGCTCATGCTCAAATAAATTGGTTAGTCTCTAAGGTGCCACAAGTACTCCTTTTCTTTCTATGAACTTTGAGCTTTATGCCTTCTAAGGTTCCCAACTTCTTTCTGCGTTAACAGAAACAATCCCATGGATTTTCCTGGCAAAAGCTGCTATTCATTACTAAGGACCCAAATACAGTTGTCTTGACATGGTTCAGTGAAGCTTCACAGCTAGATTGTAGACATGGTCTGACAGGGGTTCTGAGTCAGGAATTGACTCAGTAACCTCTCATTCAAATCCTCACCAACTTGGGTTAACTGGAACCTATATAAAGGATCAATTAACAAGTCAGGCCACAGTTGAAGGGCTAATTAGAGGAAGAAGCAGCCAAAGCAGCTGGGATCAGATAAATAGAGAAGAAGGAAGCCCAGGCCAGGCCACCACCTTTCTGCCCAGAAATAAGAGGGGGAACTGACTGGGACTTGTAAATATGTTTATAGTACTACAGGCAACGGCCTGCTAGAATATTATAACAAAGCATGGTGGTGAAGGTGGCCTGGAATGAGTGTAATCTGTCCCTAAGGTGTGTGAGACTCATAGGGGACTGGGCACTGGGTACAAATTTAGAAAAATTAAAGGTCAGACCTTTGATTATTAAACAGTAATAAGTCACCAGGAGCAGAGGTATTCACCCAAGAGTTCTGAAGGAACTCAAATGCAAAATTGCAGAACTACTAACTGTGGTTTGTAACCTGTCATTTACATCAGCTTCTGTACCAAATGACTGGAGGATAGCTAATGTGACGCCAATTTTTAAAAAGGGCTCCAGAGGTAATCCCAGCAGTTACAGACTGGTAAACCTGACTTCTGGTAAACTATAAACAGCATTGTCAGACATATAGATGAACATCAAGAAGAGTTGGGGAAGAGTCAACAGGGTTTTTGTAAAGGGAAATCATGCCTCACCAATCTACTAGAATTCTTTGAGGGGGTCAACAAGCATGTGGACAAGGGAGATCCAGTGGATATAGTGTACTTAGATTTTTAGAAAGCCTTTTGACAAGGTCCCTCACCAAAGGCTCTTAAGCAAAGTAAGCTGTCATAGGATAAGAGAGAAGGCCCTCTGATGGATCATAACTGGTTGAAAGGAAACAAAGAGTAGGAATACATGGTCAGTTTTCAGAATCAAGAGAGGTAAATAGTGGTGTCCCCCAGGGGTCTATACTGGGACCAGTACTATTCAGTACGATACAACCGCATTTGCTCCAACCCCTCAGACAGAGACAAACACCTACAAGATCTCTATCAAGCATTCTTACAACTAAAATACCCACCTGCTGAAGTGAAGAAACAGATAGACAGAGCCAGAAGAGTACCCAGAAGTCACCTACTTCAGGACAGGCCTAACAAAGAAAATAACAGAACGCCACTAGCCGTCACCTTCAGCCCCCAACTAAAACCTCTCCGACGCATTATCAAGGATCTACAACCTATCCTGAAGGACGACCCATCACTCTCACAAATCTTGGGAGACAGGCCAGTCCTTGCCTACAGACAGCCCCCCAACCTGAAGCAAATACTCACCAGCAACTACATACCGCACAACAGAACCACTAACCCAGGAACCTATCCTTGCAGGAACCTATCCCGTTGCCAACTATGCCCACATTTCTATTCAGGGGACACCATCACAGGGCCTAATAACATCAGCCACACTATCAGAGGCTCGTTCGCCTGCACATCTACCAATGTGATATATGCCATCATGTGCAAGCAATGCCCCTCTGCCATGTACATTGGTCAAACTGGACAGTCTCTATATAAAAGAATAAATGGACACAAATCAGATGTCAAGAATTATAACATTCATAAACCAGTTGGAGAACACTCAATCTCTCTGGTCACGCGATTACAGACATGAAAGTTGGGATATTACAACAGAAAAACTTCAAAACCAGACTCCAGCGAGAGACTGCTGAATTGGAATTCATTTGCAAATTGGATACAATTAACTTAGGCTTGAATAGAGCCTGGGAGTGGCTAAGTCATTATGCAAGGTAACCTATTTCCCCTTGTTTTTTCCTACCCGCGCCCCCACCCCACTGTTCCTCAGACGTTCTTGTTAAACCCTGGATTTGTGCTGGAAATGGCCCACCTTGATTATCATACACATTGTAAGGAGAGTGATCACTTTAGATAAGCTATTACCAGCAGGAGAGTGGGGTGGGGGGAGAGAAAACCTTTTGAAGTGATAAACACCCATTTTATCATGGTCTGTGTGTATAAAAAATCCTCAATGCATTTTCCACTTTGTGCATCCGATGAAGTGAGCTGTAGCTCGCGAAAGCTTATGCTCAAATAAATTGGTTAGTCTCTAAGGTGCCACAAGTACTCCTTTTCTTTTTGCGAGTACTATTCAACATATTCATAAATGATCTGGAAAAAGGATTAAACAATGAGGTGGCAAAATTTGCAGATGATACAAAACTACTCAAGATAGTTAAGTCCAAAACAGACTGTGAAGAGCTACAAAGGGATCTCACAAAACTGAATGACTGGGCAACAAAGTGGCAGATAAAATTCAATGTTGATAAATACAAAATAATGCACATTGGAAAACATAATCCCAACTATACATATAAAGTGATGGGGTCTAAATTAGCTGTTACCACTCAAGAAAGAGATCTTGGAGTCATTGTGGATAGTTCTCTGAAAACATTCACTCAATGTTCAGCGGCAGTCAAAAAAGCTATCATTAAGAATTATTAAGAAAGGCATAGATAATAAGGCAGAAAATATCATATTGTCTCTATATAAATCCATGGTACGCACACATCTTGAATACTGTGTGCAGATGTGGTTCACCCATCTCAAAAAAGGTATATTGGAATTGGAAAAGGTTCAGAAAAGGGCAACAAAAATGATTAGGGATATGGA
The DNA here is from genome assembly GCF_965140295.1 of Lepidochelys olivacea. Taxonomy (NCBI): domain Eukaryota; kingdom Metazoa; phylum Chordata; order Testudines; family Cheloniidae; genus Lepidochelys; species Lepidochelys olivacea. The sequence continues at coordinate 108,334,561 of NC_140417.1, forward strand.
ACAGCTTCCGTATGATGAGAGATTAATAAGATTGGGACTTTCATCTTAGAAAAGAGACGACTAAGTGAGGATATGATAGAGGTCTATAAAATCATGACTGATGTGGAGAAAGTCAATAAGGAAGAGTTATTTACTCCTTCTTATAACACAAGAACTAGGGGTCACCAAATGAAATTAATAGGCAGCAGGTTTAAAACAAACAAAAGGAAGTATTTTTTCATGAAACACACAGTCAACCTGTGGAACTCTTTTTCAGAGGATGTTGTGAAGGCCAAGATTATAACAGTATTCAAAAAAGAACTAGATAAACTCATGGAGGATAGGTCCATCAATGGCTATTAGCCAGGATGGAAGGGATGGTGTCCCTCGACTCTTTTTGCAGAAGCTGGGAGTGAGCAACAGGGGATGGATCACTTGATGATTACCTGTTCTGTTCATTCTGTCTGGGGCATCTGGCATTGGCCACTGTCAGAAGACAGGATACTGGGCTAGTTGGACCTTTGGTCTGACCCAGTATGGTTATTCGTATGTTCTTATGTTCCTATACCTGACCTCTCACAATTCTGAATAATAAAAATACATTGTAGTTTGGCTATATTTCTAAGTACATCACATAAGAATCATTTGGAAAAGTTACAGCAGTTGTCTGGGTAAAGAAACTGTGAATTAAGCTCATTTCTTTTGGCCATACATCTATGATTTCCAGTTGCTCTTAGACCATTGCAAAAGACACACTGTCAATTAAAGGAATTCCTTTTCACCCTCCAGTGCTGGAAATGTGTATTTAGATAATCAAAGCCCCAAAGAGCTTACAATCTGCTATTCCGTGTGTGTACAGCCCCTAGCACAATGGAGGTTCCCCTCTTGGTTAGTCCTTAGCCACTGTCATAATAAATACTAATAATGGTGTCCTCTATTGAATAAATAATAGGCTTGGGACTTGCTTTTCAGTGATAGGACTTTCTTTGTATACATAGAGTAAGGAAGGAAAGGGATTAAAGAACTGTGCACCACAAGAATAATACTAAGTATCTAATATGATTGTATTAACACATCTTAATGAATCTGGACTAGTTGAAGTGTATTAATTTCTGTATCGCTAAGTGCCTGACACTTTAGCTAATATTTTGACTTCAATGTTCATTGAAGAGACAAGATGATAGGAGGTGCATGACTCAACATCTTTTGTCTCTTCATCTGGGCTTTATTAAAGTAACTTTGGCCTCAGGCGAATAGAGCTTTTGCTATTTAACTCAAGCATCATTAAACATCTTAAGAATAATCTAATCAAACAGTGTGTTAAGAGTTTTCAGAAACTCCCTGATCAAGCCATCTAGATCTGGCACTTTATAATACATATGGAGAGCTGCTAGATTACATTCACTACCTCTTTGATTTGAGGAAGGCCACATAGAAGGTTAATATCCTTAGGAACAAGGGCAGGATGATTCAAGTCAAAGCACTGTGATTTGGCCATTTTGGGCACCCAGGCTGATATCTCATACAAAGATTTCTATAAGTCTGAAAACACTTTATTGATTCCCTAGGCTTACTCCTGACTCCTTTGTTATTCCTGACAGCTGCAATAGTGGCAGCCCTGTTGCTGGATTTAATTAACCCGGCAGAATGTCTGCTGGGCCTATCCTTCCACAAACAGAGCCTTAGTTTACTACAGAAGGCCGAAATACTAAGAAGATGATGCTATGAACTGTCAAGGCTGAAGTTAACTGCCATATATTTTTAAAAAATCATACTAGCCCAGCCAATACCCAGAAACACTTGGGGCTGAATGCCCCAAAGCAGTTAGGTGGCTGAATCCCTGTTTTAGGCACCTAAATCCCAGTTTCAGGACCATCGCAAAGCACAGAACTCCTGCTGAATGCCTGCAGGCATTACTCACTGCTTACGTTTTTGCAATGAAAAATTACCTAGGTGCCAATGTTTCTGCCTCTGTGTGCTGCTGCCTCCCTGTGGGCATCTGAATGTTTATATTCTTGCCTCAGTCCCAGAGCTATTCACAAACCAGGGGAAGACAGTTGTACGGCTGCCTAAGTCACACACAAGACCCGATCCCCTAGGTGTGCTCAGAGGCTGTTTACTAGATCAGCCCCCTATAGGCAAGTTTACAAGACAGCGGGAGGAAAGGGGGATGAGGACGATTCCCCTCATAACTTTTAGCCCACTGGTTAGGGAACTTACCTGAGATGTAGGAGACCCACCAATTCAAGTCTTCCCTCTACCTGAGTGGGAGAGGGCATTTGAATACAGATTTGGCCCCTGTCAGGTGAGAGCTCTAACCATTGGTCTGTAGGATACTGTACTGTGAAACTCCCTCAATCTCTCCTGTTGAAGCTGTTCCACTGTGAATAAATGACTAAAGAGTGATTGGAGCAGGGGGACTGGAACCTGGGTCTCTGATACCCTAAGTGCTCTAACTCATAGGTTATAGGGCCAGTGTCATGATTGTACATGTTCTCCCCCCACAACTCTCTGTGTGTGTGTGTGTGTGTATGAGAGAGAGAGAGCATATGCGCAAAACCATGATAACAGCTCTAACCACCAGGCAATAGAACACTTCCCCTCAGCGTCTTGCTAGAAGGACATAGGGCACCTAACTCCAAAAAGGGGTTTCCAGCTGTGAAACACAAGCAGAGATCAGTGTCTCCTTGCAGCCTGGACTTAGGCACCTATCTTAGTGAGAAGGGCACACTCTCTGGTTCTCATCTCCCATTGGCTAGATTAGGTGGTTCCCCATCTATCATGCAGACTTGTGGGAATCCCCTTCTAAGACACCTATCTCTCCCCATTCATCGTATAGAAGCTTAGGTGCCTACCTCAGGCTTTGCATAGTGCAGTTATTTTTCCAGGTGCTTAACTCCTTTTGTCCATTCAGCCCTAGATCCCTAAACAGTCAGTCACCCATCTCTGCTAAGATTCCTGGGTGTTGTCTGATGAAGTCCAGGGTAAGCCTTTGGCCAGTGAGAGCTCTTTTCACATTTTAGGAGATGGAGTTGGAGACATTAGAGCTATATCACTTGATATTCTGGGTGCTTAAACAATTGAGTATTGATACCTTCCCTTTCCTTAGCATGAACATAAACACTTAACGATGCCCAGGGAAATTTTATGGCAGGATGAATAGAATGTGAGGAAACATTTTATTGCAGGGAAGATGAAAGTGTACACACCAAACGGATTAAAATTAGAGGAGAAATTTCTCTATTTCATTAGCTATGCTCTGCTTAAAGATTTTTAATACACTTAGACCTTGCCTACATTTGCTGTAGCATGAAGGGTACATGTAGCTACACACTATAGCAAAAAGCAAGCTAGGTCCATACTGTGATGTGAAGATACATGGGGCACAGAAAAGCTCTGGCAGGGAGGAGGCAGTGGGGAAAGGCTCCTGCAGCATCCTGTGGTGGGAAAGGCTCCACCAGTGATGAGCCTTTTTCCATTGCCTCTCACCTGCCAGAGCTTCTCCCCACTGCCAGAGCCTTTCACTGCGGGGATGGGAGGGAAAGTCTCCTGCAAAATGGAGGCAGGGGAATACTGCTGCTAAAAATATCAGCATAGACAGGGAAGGCACGCTTGGGCATGTAGAGAGCCATGTAGGGTACATAATCTAAGGGTTCAGACATGTCTTTACTCTATGCACATAAGCAAGGCCTCACCATCTACACTGCTATTTATATCTGTGCTATGTGGACAGCTCAATGTCTAGTTGGCAGCCAGTATTGAGCGGAGTGCCTCGGAGTCAGTCCTGGGGCCACTTTTGTTCAACATCTTCATTAATGATCTCGATGATGGGATGGATTGCACCCTCAGCAAGTTCATGGATGTCACTAAACTGGGGGGAGAGGGATAGGGTCCAGAGTGACCAGATTGGAGGATTGGGCCAAAAGAAATCTGATGAGGTTCAACAAGGACAAGTGCAGAGTCCTGCAATTAGGACAGAAGAATTCATGCACCGCTACAGGCTGGGGACTGACTGGCTAAGCAACAATTCTTCAGAAAAGGACCTGGGGATTACAGTGGATGAGAAACTGGATATGAGTCAACAGTGTGCCCTTGTTGCCAAGAAGGCTAATGTCATATTGGGCTGCATTAGTAGGAGCATTGCCAGCAGATTGCCCTCTGTTTGACACTGGTGAAACTGCATCTGGAATGTTGCGTCCAGTTTTGTGCCCCCCACTACAGAAAGGATGTGAACAAATTGGAAAGAGTCCAGGAGAGGGCAATGGAAATGGGGCACATGACTTACAAGGAGAGGCTGAGGGAACTGGGCTTATTTAGTCTGCAGAAGAGAAGAATGAGAGGGGATTTGATAGCAGCCTTCAACTACCTGAAGCGGGGTTCCAAAGAGGATGGAGCTAGACTGTTCTCAGTGGTGGCAGATGACAGAACAAGGAGCAGTGGTCTCAAGTTGCAGTGTGGGAGGTCTAGGTTGGATATTAGGAAAAACTATTTCTCTAGTAGGGTGGTGAAACACTGGAATGGGTTACCTAGGGAGGTGGTGAAATCTCCATCCTTAGAGGTTTTTAAGCCTGGCTTGACGTAGCCCTGGCTAGGATGATTTAGTTGGGGTTGGTCCTGCTTTGAGCAGAGGGTTGGACTAGATGACCTCCTGAGGTCTCTTCCAACCCTAATCTTCTATGATTCAATGCAGTATCTGTACTCTTCATGCCACTGTTAAGTGTGGGCATCTCTTTAATTAATGAGGACTTAAAAACAACAATAGCTCCTGATTTTCAGAGTGGCCCAGGAAAATTTATTAAAAAAAACCATATATTTTACATCGGTATTTAGTCACATCCTGGAAATAATGCTTTCATTTCTAACTTTGCCACAGTACCCCCCCCCCCCCCAGCATCCAACGCTAGCTTCAGTGGGAGGTAAGAATGGCCAGAGACAAGCACTTAGTACATTCTTCAGCTCTAAAACACTGTTTCACCCATCCTCCTGCCCCACCTCCCTCCCAGTGTGCTAATGTGTGATAGCCAACCCCTCATGATAGGTCAGTCTCCGGGATGAGTGGAAACATGCTGAGTGTACAATGAGCACAGACATAGACACGCCAAGCATTAGGCTCTTTCATTATAAACCCTCAGTGCATTCCCTAAAACAGTTCTGCACTTCAGATAAGATTTCTTTACTGGGGTTGCCAGACATAAAAAGGTGCAAACACCATAGGCAAACTTGCTTTAACAGTACCAGTAAATTAACAAAATAACTGTTCCTAGCCTAGCCCCGAGAGGTGGTCCAGAATGGGGGGGTCTAATGAGAGTTGTGTCGTTATAACCTCTTCACACTAGAGTTGGGTCAAAATTGTTTTCTCATCCTGCAAAAATTTGAGATTTCAGAAAAATTTCCCACCCTGATTTAAGATGAAGAGTCAAAATCTCAAAAATGTTCATGAACCAAGAATCCCCCCCTAAAATAAATGTTTTATTTTGACAATTTAGAAACATTTTGATTGGGGCCATTTTTATATATTTACACTAATTATCTTACATATCAAAATTAAAAGTCATTTGGAATGAGAAGTCATTTTCTTTCATTCTGAAAATAGTGAAATTGGATGTTTCAACAGTGTCTTAAACTTTTCTTGCTCAAAAAGGTTTGAGTCAAGAAATTTGACAAAAACCAGGCTGTTCCTACAAAAGGTTTAGATTTTGACCGTTTTGTCAACAAAATTCCCACCCAGTTCTACTTCACTCAGTCCTTTTGGATTCTGGATGTAGTCTGTGTCCTGAAGTGACCACTCTTGGCCTCCTGCCGGCAACAGGACACGTCTGGTTCCAGCTCTCAGGTTGCCTGATAAATGGGCTTCCTTCCACAGGCAGCTCTCTGGCTAATGACAGTTGCTTGCAGCTCTCCCTCTAATGCAGCTTCTACCCACAGGAGGTACAGCCTTCTGACCTCAGGCTCATTACACTATGTATGTCTTAAGGCAGTGGTGTGCAAACTTTTCCATTAATGGAATCTGTCCGTGCCACCCCCCCCTCCAATGTTACTGCACAGCCCAGACTTCCTCAGCAGCGGGCTGCTTCTACCTTGCAGGAGGCTGCACTGCTAGGGCAGGGCCAATACCAACCCCTCTGCCCCTCCCCTCTCAGGTTTTCAGGGTGGGGGAAGGCGCGTGTGACAGTCTCTGGGTACAGAGCTTGTGCTGGGCATAGAGGCTGCCCGGAGCAGGAATTGGTGCAGCACACTGACCCACAGGTTGGGTGGTCTACTGAGGTGAGTCTGAAGGTAGAGCTGGTCTGGATGTGGAGCTGGCAGCAGAGTGGAGTTTGGGCTGAAGGCGGAGCTTGAGGCAGAACTGGGGATACAGGATACAGGGCTAGAGGCAGAGCTTGTCTGGGAGTGGAGGAGATTTGGGACTGGGGGTGGAGCAAGACTAGAGCCTAATGGCACTGGGGCAGAGTGGGTCTGGGGCCTGGAGGCGGAGTTGGGCTGGAAGTATGGCACTTCTGCCCCACGCCCAAGGGGGCAGGCTCAGGCCCCGCCATGCGGGGCTGGCACAAGCTGCCTGGTGTCGCCACTTGCCTCTTTAAGGTTGCGCGCCCCACAGTTTGCATGCCACTGTCCTAAGGAATGGTGCAGCATTCACCTTCATGCTAGGGTGCTGGATCTTATACTGGAGCACTGTAGTCTTGCAATCAAACCCACTATTAACCCCAAATAGTTTTCAGAGTAGCAGCCGTGTTAGTCTGTATTCGCAAAGAGAGTACTTGTGGCACCTTAGAGACTAACCAATTTATTTGTAGCTCACGAAAGCTTATGCTCAAATAAATTGGTTAGTCTCTAAGGTGCCACAAGTCCTCCTTTTCTTTTTCCCAAATAGTTTAACCAGCTCTTATCATAGAAAATAATCTCTACTGTACCGTCTATATCAATACCTTCTAAACATTCTGGGAAGCCAGTACATTTTGGTGCTGATTTACCATCCTCTAAAATCTGAAGATGGCAGAATGGTGTGAAATCACCAACTGCAGAGAGATAAGTTATTTGCTGCTCTCTAAGGCATGAATAGCATCACTGTGAGTTGATATAAATCCTATGGTACTAGGGTATTCTACAGGTTATACAAGTTCAGAAAGACCACAGCAAACTTTTTCACAACTCTGCATAAATCTTTTCATGGGTGGCAGCAAACTCATGATCCTTCTGAACTACAGACAAAGCACACTTAGATATTTCAAGAACAGAAGCAAATGGTAACTGAATCTGGAACTGGAATGTTATTCAATGCTACAGATAACTGGGGAAATAAACAATGTTTTTAAAAATTGATATAGAGAATTATCACTTATGGGGAGTAAGTATTTTACCAGTACTAGCATGCAAATGCAGTAAGATATATATTTAGCCACATGAACATCTGTTACTGTCTGCATTGGTATCAAATTTATAAGAAGACATTCAGTACATCTGATTCTGAACATTGTCCAAAACCAGTTAATTCTAAATGGTACCTCCTGTGGATAAACTCAGAGAGGATACATTTATTGATTTGCCTGTTAAAAAAACTTTTGAATTCAATGGTTTATAACACAAGAAGAAACAATTGTGTCTTATCATCAGTGATTGTAAATTCAGGTCCATTGACTTCTATGGAGCTAATCCAATTTACACCACTAGTATGCAACTGATAGATGAAAAAAATCCACCTAAAATTATAGTTGAACGCCATTCCTAGGAAGAATTTATTGTCAGCAAAACTGCTGAAGAGTTAACATTTGTGGGAGGGGGATGGGTAGACACAAAGAAAATCATGTCACAAAGTAACTGTTCAAAAAGAAGAAGTACAGGAGGATTGTAATCAGGACAGCATTTGTCAAGCTACTTAATCAGTCTGAAAGTGCCAGAGAAAAAGGCCATATGGTGTGTACCTAGCACAGTGGCACTGAAAACAGAGATTGTACATATAACAAAAGCTCATCAGTGGCACAATACACAGTGTAGGAGATGAATGATTGATTACATTTCAAGAGTGTGCTGGAAATGGAAGGGGTTGTCAAAATCGTGCAAAGATGGATGGAAAAAAACTCATCACTTACTGTATATTGTTGATGGGGAGGAGGGCATTCATGCAAATGATAATGAAGGTCAAAAGCCACATGAAGTGGGGAGAATGACAAAAACACTATTTGCACTCATCATCTTCATATGGCTGATGTAAATGTAGAGCAACAACTATAATTCTACATTCAGATGGTTAAGCCAGATAATTGTATCAGGAGTAGCAGAGTGTATTGCTGTGATGCCTCCTTCATATTTGTCAGTCAGGCATTGAGTTGTTATATGTTCCATGGTCTGTTCTGGGTGACTACAGTTGCACACTGGAGAGTCTTTAAATTTTCCATTTGTGCAGCAAGTATCCAGATCTGCCATGATTTGTGCAGATGCAGTTTAGGGTTGCCCATGAGCTTCATGGGAGATCAAAGCCAGGGATCTTCTGTATCAGGTCTTTCATGAGGAGTTTGTTTGTAACTTCTTGTGAACTCCATTTGGCTCTCCAAGCTTCATCAGAGTTGAAGTTGCATTGGCAAAGGTTAAATGCGTGTGTCCAAAAGGGCTTATGCGACTTAAAGTGGTGGTGAGAGACGTTGTTAAAGTCTTGGTGGATGAGGAGACGTTTGTTTTCCATGATCTTTTGTCATTCCCAAAGTGTTGCGGCATCACGGTGAATAGATGAGGGAGCAATGTGTGACAGCACCGGCAGCCAAGTTAAAGTCACCATCTTATAGGGCTGGGATTCATGCACTTGGGAGCACTGGCTTTGGCCGTTTTGAATTAGGGGCTTTATACATGTTGGTAATGTGTAGCTCCCCTATCTTGATGGCGGTGGTATAGGTGGCTCCTTCTTCTGTTGGGAGGGAAGACATCAAGATCCGTAATGGTGTTTCAACATATATGGCCAGGCCATATTTCGGAAGATATTGGCTAGTCATGAGGTTTTAACCATGGATACGGTAATGGCTAGCCTGTTGTCATTAGAGACATGGGTTTCTTGGAGCATAAGAACGTCAGTGTAATGTGTCTTCAACATGTTTGTGGGATACTTGCACTTTGCCTGGGAAAATCCCTCAGTGTTGAGTTGGAGGATCCTTGTTCCAGAACCTGTCTGGCATATTGCTTGGCCCTGAAGAGGGCCGTTTTGGTGGCTTGAGTTGTTACTCTGAAGACTGGGAGATTGTTGATCAATGTTCAGTTGCCAGGTTTATGGCATTAGCTGCGATTTCTCACTTAACAGAGTGGGCCATGTGAAGGCTGCCATCTTCCAATGTTTGCAGTTGGATTAGTTGGGAAACTAAATGTCTCATGGCACATTTTAACAGCACACAATGCAGCAAGGCTTATTGATATATAGACTTAGACCACCTACCATAGGTTCACTTCAAACACCCTTTGTAGAAGATAAATATCTGTCTGGGAGAACAAGCAAAAATCACCTCCATGTCAAACTGGACACAGGGTTATCGGAATCATCTTGATTGAAAAAAAAGCAATGAATATGTGAGAAACTATTCAGTCCTTCCCTGGTCCCTAGCCCCATTTTATAAATCTGTGGAGCAGTTCTGTAAGATCAAACTACTAGTGTTTCTGGCAGTTTCCCCCTCCCACCAACAGGTATGTGAAAAATACATTGGGTGTGACGGTTCACAAAGACCCTGCTGCAGTACTCTCATCTCCACATGATATTTCCCTACATTGTATACACTTCATGTGAGATCAGATTGGGCAGCCAAGTGCACTGTGTGTTAACTTACTGGTATAAAAAAGTTTGATACTGTGAGAAAGCCAAAGACATAGTTCCCATAAATCTGAGAGTTATACTATATTATACCGAAAATTGCTTTATTATGGGGGTGCAACTGGGTACACAAAGAATGCTTTATAGCATATTAGAGCCCTGGTTATCCCACTAAAGGAAACACAGTGTCCTTAGCCAGGCTGTTGTGACTACCTAGTTAGAGATAACGCAGTGCAGCTTGAACGTATGTAAATATACAAAATCAAGTAAGAAGTGTGGTGCTGTATTTGAGTCAAACCACATCACCTAATGAGATAGCACCATCAACAGTATGTATGTGATTTGATCCCATTCCCATATGCTTTCTGAGAGCAGGATGGGTTTTGCACTCCTATATTAATATTATGCTGCCTTAGGATTGCTGGGTTTGTTTTATTTTCATCTGACACAGAGTAGATGGTTGCCAGTCTTTTCCCCTTCAGTAACTGTTGAGGAGTCAGGTGGGATTTCTTCTTCGTCAAGCAGGTACACTTAAAAGCAAATAAGTATCTGCCTAGAAGTGCTTTATTATTCTCAGCAGTGTAACTTCTTTGGAGCCTCAGGATAATTTTTTGAAGTTGTTTCAAGAAGCCAGAGAGGAGGAAGAAGAAAAAACAAGTGATCTCACTAGAATGTTGCAAATTTGATGCATGTACGTGCTTTCCCACCCACCTGCACTGCAGTACTGGAAGTTCTTTTGTTTTTCAGAGTTGATATGAAACAAAATATTAATGACAGCTCATTTGTCTAGGCAACGGGGGCTTTTGCTTTTTTGTCCAAAAATGCTTTTACCAGCCTCTCTCTCTCTCCTCCCCCTGCCCCCCCACATCTTTCTTGAGGCCTGGGGATGGACTTTTAAGAAATTAACTTAACATCAAAGGGAGGCTGAAAAACAGCATTCCCATCAGTGAACAGCATGCTGAGAATTTTGTGCTCAGACTGTCTGCCTGCTCTGCGGGGCTTACAAGGACAGATTTTGTTTGTTTAGTTTTTCAAGATATTAAGCAGGGGAAAGAGAACTCTGAAAGCAAGCATCCCCATGCATGTGCATTGTAAGGCTGCTGTTTGCCTTGGTTTAATTGCATGACTAAGAAAACAAAGCCGGATCCAACTGTGGAGCGAACACCTACAGTATGAAATGGCCAGAAAATGTAAATGGATGCAGATATGATTATGATTGTGACTAGAACAGGGTAAATTATATTTTTCAATATTATTCATTAATTTCTATCAATTCAGGGACATTATTCGAGATGATGTCACAAATTCCAAATCACAATTTGATCCATGCTGGCATCCTTTTTTTGTTTGCAAATTTCTGCCAGCAGCCACATGGCTGGATTCTGTTTAGGGAGGAGTTTGGGATGTTCATGAATGAACATGCAAAGGAGTTTGCGCCACAGCTCAGGAAGCTTATATGTATTGTTTATGCATGCTTGAGAGGGAATGTGTTAGTTAGTTATTGATTGCTGTTTAAATAATAGTTTAAAAAAAGGACACCTATCCGTGGCTTTAGGTGCCCTAATACCCTTAACAATAAAGTTAAATCTCAGCAACTTGCAGCACTTCAGCAGGAACTCAGCCAGCCTCTTATAAAAACTCCTTTCCAACCCCCCATCACTGTGAGAAGCATACTCTTTGCCTTTTCCAACAACCTTCTCAAACAAATGTCTTTTGCAGAAGGCCCAGCAAATTCAGACTATTTTGGACCAAGGTACAGAACAAGTTCCAATGTCCTGGAGCCCTCACAGAAAATGCCCTGTCAGCCAAGCCCTCTCTTTTATAATTAGGGATCCAGCTTGAGCACCACTATGGATCACAGTTGTGACAGTATGACATAGGGAGAGAGGTGATCCCTCAGGCCATGAGAGAACAAGAGAAGAGGAAAGCGAATAATTTTCAAAGAAACAACTGAGGCTTTGTCTACACTATGAAATTAGGACAATTTTGTAGAAGTCGATTTTTAGAAACCGATTTTATACAGTCGATTGTGTATGTCCACACTAAGCGCATTAAGATGGCAGAGTACGTCCTTACTACCGTGGCTAGCATTGACTTACAGAGTGGTGCACTGTGGGTAGCTATCCCACAGTTCCCGCAGTCTCCGCTGCCCAATGGAATTCTGGGTTAAGCTCCCAATGCCTGGTGGGGCAAAAACATTGTCATGAGTGGTTTTGGGTCCATGTTGTCAGGATCCCCCCCCGTCCGTGAAAGCAATGACAGACAATTGTTTCACACCTTTTTTCCTCGGTTACCCGTGCAGATGCCATACCATGGCAAGCATGGAGCCCGCTGAGCTCACTGTCACTGTACGTCTCCTGGGTGCTCCTGGCAGACCTCTGTGAGGTCGATCGGGGCACCTGGACAGACATGGCTATCCTCCTCTTAGAGCACCGAATGGGAGCCAGAGACTCCAGCCAGAGACTCTTCTTTAAGTTTCATCTCATGGAGATTCAGACCTGCCTGGAATATCATGCGAGCTGGAGGCTTCTGCCTCAGGCTGCTCTCCTAGCCAGCAGCATCGTGCGGTCGCACCTCCAACAGCCTACCCCTTGTGCCATGGCTCATGAAGCCTGGACAGTAGTAAGGAGCAGTTCAACTATAGGATGAGCAAGTGCAGAATGGTGGAAGAATGTGCCTTTGCATGTTTAAAAGCTCGCTGGTGCTGTTAGCTGACTAGATCAGACCTCAGTGCAACCAGTATTCCCATTGTTATTGCTGCTTGCTGTGTGCTCCATAATATCTGTGAGAGTAAGGGGGAGACGTTTATGGCAGGGTGAGAGGTTGAGGCAAATCGCCTGGCATCCAGTTTTGAGCGGCCAGATACCAGTGCAATTAAAAGAGCGCAGCAGGGTGCGCTGCGCATCAGAGAGGCTTTGAAAACCAGTTTCATGACTGGCCAGGCTTTGGTGTGACAGTTGTGTGTGTTTCTCCTTGATGCAAACCCGCCCCTTTCGTTGATTTTAATTCCCTGTAAGCCAATCACCCTCCCCCTTTGAAATAAAGTAACTATTGTTTTGAAACCATGCATTCTTTCTTTATTAATTAAAAAAAAATGAGATAACGGACAAGGTAACCTGGGTGGGGTTGGGGAGGAGGGAAGGACAAGGCCACATTGCTTATTGTAGCCCCACTACAAATCAAACTGTTTGAATGACAGCCTTCTGTTGCTTGGGCCATCCTCCAGAGTGGCGTGGCTGGGTGCTCGGAGCTTCCCTCCGCCCCGCGTTCTTGGGCATCTGGGTGAGGAGGCTGTGGAACATGGGGAGAAGGGTAGGCGGTTATACAGTGGATGCAGCGGGGGCCTGTGTTCTTGTTGACTTTCCTGCAACTCCAACAGATGCTTCATCATGTCCGTTTGCTCCCCCAACAGACGCTTCATCATGTCCGTTTGCTCACCCATTAGCCTCAGCATCGCATCCTGCCTCCACTCTTTGGGCTCACTTAGAATCATAGAATATCAGGGTTGGAAGGGACCTCAGGAGGTCATCTAGTCCAACCCCCTGCTCAAAGCAGGACCAATCCCCAATTTTTGCCCCAATCCCTAAATGGCCCCCTCAGGGATTGAATTTACAACCCTGGATTTAGCAGGCCAGTGCTCAAAATTCTTTCCTGGCCTCTGCCACTGAATACCTCCATGCATTAAGCTTTGCCCTATCAGTGTGGAAGGACTGCATGAGCTCAGAAAACATGTCATTGCGAGTGCATTTTTTTTGCCTTCTAATCTGTGATAACCTCAGGGACGGAGAAGATATGGGGAGCGTAGAAACATTCTACGCTCTATGATTCTGGGGGGACTGCATGTTCACCTGTGCTGCTGAGTGCTGCTGAGTTCGCCATGCTGACTAAACAGGAAATGAAATTCAAACGTTCCTGGGGCTTTTCCTGTGTACCTGGCCAGGGCTGGCTCCAGTGTTTTTGCGGCCCAAGTGGCAAAAAAAAAAATTGCCGCTGAACGGGGAGGAGGAATCCTGCCCATCGAACACGGAGGCGGAGTGATGGTGCAGCCGCCGAATTGCCGCCAGCGACTGAGGAAGAGTCGTTTCTCCACTGCCAAATTGCCGCTGAGCGTGAAACGTGCTGTCATGGAGCAGCTGCTGAATTGCCACCGCGGGCGGATAGCCACCCCAGAGCCTGATGTCCTGCTGCCCCTTTACATTTGCTGCCCCAGGCACCTGCTTGGTTTGCTGGTGCCTGGAGCCGGCCCTGTACCTGGCTAGTGCGTTGGAGTTCAAAATGCTGTCCAGAGCGGTCACAATGGAGCACTCTGGGATAGCTCCTGGAGGCCAATACTGTCAATTTTCGTCCACACTACCTCAAATTGGACCCAGCAATGTCGATTTTAGCGCTACTCCCCTCATTGGGGAGGAGTACAGAAGTCAGTTCTAAGAGCCCTTTAGGTTGACAGAAAGGGGTTGGTTGTGTGGACGCAGTCATTTTTAAATCCGCCTAACATGGCTAAATTCGTCCTAACCCTGTAGTGTAGACCAGGCCTGAGTGATCCCTCATCATGAGCAGTGAAGAGGCCTAGGAGGAGAAGATGGTGGAGTAGGCATATGTAGGCAAAATACAGGCAAAATATGGATCAATGTGTCTGTTGTGTTGTGAAATAATGAGATGTGAGATCCACTCTTTTGGATAACTGCCCTTTGGAACCCCACATGGCAACTACATGGCCACCAGCCAGTATTCCACCAAGGAGCTGCTTACAGAGAGGAGGACCATGACCCCAACCCCAACCCCAATGCCAATATCAAAGAGATATGGGGGACTATCACTGAGATTGGCTAATCAGGAAGAAGGAAGGCAGCCACAATTGCCACAATAGTTAATTGCCACAATAGTACTGTGGTCACAGAACACTGAATGCAACGTCTGCTTATCAACCAATACATCTGACTTGTATTTCACCTTTTTCCTCATCTTCAGTAAGGAAGGAATCAAGCTATTTCTATATCTGGGGTCCAGACACATAGTCAGATATAATGCTCTTTCTTGTGTAATCACTATTTCCTGCCATATAGCTCTCCCTAAATTAATTCCACCCTCCTCTTGAGAGGTTCAGTGCCCCAATAATTTCTTCAGGCATTCTTCTTGGTTACAAAGATTAGGTTATTAAATCAGAGAGTGTTTCCTATACATTGTAACAAGCAATACAACCTGACTAGCTCATTCAAAATACTGAAGGAATTCTCACTATGAACAATTTGCAAAACACACATAGGCTTAAGTTTGTTTCTAAAAGTTATTCAAACAACCATGAATACAGAACATATCTGAAGATATCATGATCTATTTACAGATTACTAGCAGAAAAAGGACCAAACCCAGCAAGTAATTTATCTTCAGCAAATACTTTAACTAGCTGTAAGAGTAACATATTAGAAATGGGGTTTATTGTAGAATCAATAAGTACCAAGTGGCTTTTTGAGCAGAGAATTTAATAAAAAGAAATTGGTGGGAGATAAATCCCCATTTTCCAAATAAGAAAATGAGAACGCAGCCCACACCAATTGCTGTGCAAAGCTAGCCTTTTGAAGTGCCATTTGTCAGACGTTTCAACCTATGGAGCACATTCGAGCCAGAAGTGTACATCAAGGGAAGCAACTTGTTTATTAAAATGGCATCTTTTAAAGCTTGCTGTACTTGTAAAGCTATTTTTCCCTAATGAAATACACAAAATACTGGAAGTGCAGTAATATTCTAAAGAATGATGGTAAACAAAGAAATTGTGATATTTTTAGATTCACATTCTCTTTTGGTTACTGTCTGGTCAGATTTGTTCAGTTCTTAATTTGCAACCCATATTTTCCAATTGCCAGCTCTGCAGACAGAAGCTAGGATCCAACTTTCTGCCTATTGTGCCATCACTAGTAACAAATTCTGTAATCAGAACTTAGCTGGCAATGTTACTGGAGATGTGAGAGACAAGGAGAGTTCCAGGTCACTCTTCCCGTAGCCATTTGGCTCTGTGAGGATAAACTGCAGCAAGAATTTCTTTTCACCACTAGAACAAACAGATATCAGGCATACAGGGGGTAGAAGTGTTGAATAAGAAGGTACCATTTAGCCATTTATTTGATTATGACATTCACAAGATAGGCCTTAATGTATCTGTGCAAATAATGCTTACATTTATATTCTGTGAAATCAGAATTGTGATTCTGCCTTCACCTGAGAGCTCTCTCACTTGATACACACCTGAAATCTGGGATGTTTTTGCACATGCGTGGAGCACTCACAGCCTTGCAGTCTGAATAACTTATACTTTAGATCACAGGAAAGAAAGGAACAAAAGCAGTCTCCATGACAGAGAGCACACAATGCATATGAGTCTCCTAAAGCAGTCTATGCTTAGCTGAAAACAAATTGTCTGCCAGTCTTTGCAGACCTAAGAGTCCTTAGCAATTTAAAGGTGCAATACACAGACAATAGAAAAGGCATAAGTTGTATCATTTAATATTCAGCAAAACTGAGAAAGACCTGTCACTCCCCAAACACTAATTATCACAAGGTCATTTGTTAATGGCAGATCAGAATTCCTGCCTAACCAGACCCAGTTAGAATCAGTGGAGCAAACAGAGACAGTTCATGGGACTACGAAGAGAGTGAGGGACTAACCAGGAATGATTAACCTGAGTCATCCGATACACTTCCTGAAAGTGATTCAAGCTGGGTTAATCTATTTGTGACTGATCCTTCCCTTATAAACAGGTCTCCAAGAGCACTGAGAGAGGGACAGATTTGGGTTTGGAGTAGATAAGGAACTTTGTTTTGCAGTTTTTAAGAGCTGAAGTTCTTTTGTTAGGAGGAGGCAAGGTTTCCATTATCTCCTAAAAGATACTATGCACTGTGTTGTAACTACTTAGGTTCAGCATGATTTCTAAATGTCTTCTCTGTGCAGCCTACTAGGATACTAAAAGCTTAATTTTTTTGAAGAAAATTAAAGTGATGGTTGGACTGTCATTTATTTTGGGACAAGGTCCTGTCTGACACTGTCAGAACATTATCTTCCCCTGAGATAATCTGATATGGGTAGGTGCCTTGTCAACCACAATTTGGGGCTTAGATGTGGGAATAATTGGGTGAAATCTATAGTCTGTGTTATGCAAGAGGTCAGACTAAATGATCATGAGGATCCATTTTGGCCCTAAAAGTTATGAACCACTCCACAGAGAGGAAGTACCACAATCTAGATAGCACTCAGGGGCAGTGTGGGCACGGAGGGCCAAACAAACTGAAAGTGAGGTGTAATATCTCAACCACACTTTAAGAGAATGATTAAAATCTGAGTCCTCTTCTCCATCCTCTTGCCCTGCTCCCTATTTCTGTAGCATCAGCAGATACCAGGTTCAGTTGTATGGGCCTTAGCTAAGGATTCCCTAGTGATATTGGCTTCTTTATCTGCACTTGTAGTGGTCTGGGAGTACTTTCAGAAGAAGTGGCATGCTCATATCTATTTGGTGTGATGGATAGCAAGTGAGAGTGAGGAGTTGAGAACAGGTCAACATTCCTATGGAACAATTCTGGGCACTAAATAATTCAGCTAGCAAAAACACAAACACCAAACAATATAGAAATGAGCCCTGCCATGATCACGTCTTTCTTATCCATGGATGTTGCTATTCTGTACCTATCACTGTGCGATCCTCAAAAGCATTTAGGGTCCTAACTTCCACTGAAATCAATGGAATTTAGGAGCCTAAATACCTTTGAGGATTTGGGCCAAATTGCCTCACATCCTGTCAGCCTCTCCTGCTGAAGCTGCTGGCTATTTCTTCAAGCTCCACAGACAATCCTAAAGGATGGCAGGGGTGATGTCAGCACTTCCCTTTCCTGGGTGAATGACCCTTTTTGTGGTGGGAGCAAGGCTGATGTAGGAAGGTGCCATTTACATTTTCCTGCAATAGCTTTGGTTAATCTGGTCTCAGTCCTCCAAAGCACAAAGAAATAGCTATGATGTCCAGAAATAATTAATAGATAAAACACAGTTGAAGATGTAGTCAGGTTTTTAGGAGGTCCCATCAAAGTGACTATAATGAATGACCAGACATTTGCAAGTGGTTCTGTATTACCTGTAAATCTGAAGGCTGCTTCAGGGCTCGAATAGATGTGTACCTTTTAATCAAGGATCTAGGGAGCCCTGCTCTGAGAATATGACCCAAAAAAAAGGGATTAAAGATTTAGGAGAGTCTTTTAAAGAGAGATTCCTTCCATTAATGATAGATAGAAGAGAGAAACTTCATTTCAACTATGGAGGTTCTTCTACCTATAGAAGCCGGAAAGAAGGGACCACTTCTAGTCTGACATCATAAATAATACAAACTGTAGGTCTTCCCTGAATTAATTCCTGTTTTAACATGAGCATCTCTCTTAGAAAAGCATCCACTCTTGATATAAAAATTGTCACTGAAGGAGAACCCATCACAGTGCTTGGTAAAACAATGAGGAGTCCTTGTGGCACCTAACAAATTTATTTGGGCATAAGCTTTCATGGGCTAGAAGCCACTTCATCGGATGCATGGAGTGAAAATACAGGAGCAGGTATAAATACATGAAAGGATGGGGGGTTTACCAAGTGTGAGGTTAGTCGAATGAATTAAATCAATTAACAGCAGGATACCAAGGATGGAAAAATAACTTTTGAAGTGGTAAGAGAGTGGTCCATTACAGTTGACAAGGTGTGAATAACAGTAGGGAGAAATTAGTATTGGGGAAATTAAGTTTAGGTTTTGTAATGATCCAACCACTCCCAGTCTCTATTCAGGCCTAATCTGATGGTATCCAGTTTGCAAATTAATTCCAATTCTGCAGCTTCACGTTGGAATCTGTTTTTCAAGTTTTTTTGTAGAAGAATTGCCACTTTTAGGTCTGTTATTGAGTGACCAGAGAAACTGAAGTGTTCTCCTACTGGTTTTTGAATGTTATGATTCCTGATGTCAGATCTGTGTCCATTTATTCTTTTGCATAGAGACTGTCCAGTTTGGCCAATGTACATGGCAGAGGGGCATTGCTGGCACATGATGGCATATATCACATTGGTAGATGTGCAGGTGAACAAGCTCTTGATGGTGTGGCTGATGTGGTTTGGTCCAATGATGGTGTCCCTTGAATAGATATGTGGACAGACTTGGCACCAGGGTTTGTAGCAGGGTTTTGTTCCTGGATTGGTGTTTTTGTTGTGGGGTGTGTAGTTTCTGGTGAGCATTTGCTTGGTAAGTTGTTCCAATGGTTAATTACCTGCACTGTTAAAAATGTATACCTTATTGCCAGTCTGAATTTGTTTAGCTTCAGCTTCCAGACATTGGATCTTAGATCTTGTTAAATCTATTTATCTGTCAAGAATTTTATACCGCTATCCACCACAATAGTATGTGAGCATAAAATCAATAGCAATAGCAAAGTCCCTACTCGACTGTGTGGAGTCTCTGGCACTTCTCCCTTTACGTGGTTTAGAACTCTGCTGGGAGCATGTCTTCACTCCTATTAATAAAACAAAAACTTCTAGGGCTCAAAAAAAAATATTAGAAAGCCATCTGAGTGATGTTATACAGCAAGTAAAACATTTTCTGAAATTTCCAGTTAACACACAGCTAGTAACTAGTAGAGCAAAAAGTTAATTGCTCAGGACCTGACCCCAGCCAGGATTTTTCATTATTGATATGTTGGAGACGTGATTAGTACATTGCCCTCATTTTTTCTACACAAATATTGTCATTGCAATGTCATTGCTTCTTTATTGCCATGATAATTGTTAAAAAGACACTGACAAGGAACAAGAAAATCAAGGGGGCATTAATCATGCCATCTTATTATTTGACATGATAAATCCTTATTAAGTTGCAGATTGATTTTTCTTTCCTGGAAATGTAGAACTTGGCAGTGTTGACAGATTTTAGGTAAAAGAGGGCATGGTATTCAGTAAACAGTGTTTATATTAAGGGAATACAAAATAATAGCTATTATAAATTCAATTATTTACTCCAGTTTCTTTCCCTCCAGACCTCACTGAAGTTGCTATCAGAAAATTCTTTAATGAGCCCTTCCTAGGTAAAATTCAAGGCTTCATCCTCATCCCCCTTGATCTTTCTCCTCCTTTCAACATTGGGGATCACTGCATCCTCCTGGACAGGCTGGCATCCCATGGCTATTTTGATTCAATCCTTCCTGCCTCTCTGTCTCCTGGTGCTTGTCTTTTGATGATCAATCTTTGCCCCGCTCCCCCTCTCTTCAGAGACTGGATAGCCCAAAGAATTGATATGGCATTTTAGATCAGTGGGTCATAGCCAGATACAGTCACTGGAAATGTTTGCCATTTGACATCTGTTTGGTGACCTGTGTGAAATGAGTTGCTGGGCTCAGTCCCGTGTCTAATGGACAAGCCTCAGCATCACTTCTCACTCCCAAAGTGATTATTCCAGGTGAAGGACTGAGGCACATTGACAGACTGGTTGGGGAGCTGTTTACTGCCACTGCACCTGTTCAGTGGGTAAATAAAGCATTTCTGTTTTCCTTGCCCACAGTACTGCATCTTTCACAAGCTACAAAGTAATTTTCATTACCAGTATCCTTTTCCATTAAGTGAGTGCAGGTGACTACTTTGATAAATTACTCTATGACATTTATCACATTGTGTCCTGAGGGAAAATAATCTTCTCCATATTTTTTTTTCTTTTCCTGAGTTATTTTCCTGAATGAAATGATGCCATGTAAATGTTTGTTGAATACTTGCAGTTATACAGTAATTTTAATATCATTAACCTGGAAGTGGACACATTTTGAAGTAACTCATAATATCCTGTACATCCCTCTTCAAGATTATAGTTGTTTATCTTCATCTGAATAGCCTCTAAAGCCTCTCAGCTATAGATGTTGTCTGATCTGTCGTGGCAGTTAGTATAGGAAGCAGTTTGGGTTTACCTGTTGGCTTCACGATCTAAAACCAACTCTAACATAAATATAGTTACATTAAGATGTGCTATGCCAACCACCTACTGTGGATGGCTAGCAATCAACATCATCCCAAAACCCTCTGGCATTTTCATGGATGTGTGGGAATGAGGTGATGCAAGGATCATCCCCCCAGCCACCACTTTATGCAGCTCATGTAAGAACCAGCCACAATGGGGGACTCCACAATGGAGGGTGCCTTGCAGATGGCGGATGTATTACAGGAGAAAACAAACTCATTTGCAGGAATTGCATAGCATCTGGTAAGAAAATCAACCGGTCTGGCAAAACAAGAAATGGAATGACTCTTCACTGCTCCCAAACCATTGTTCACTTTAGACTTGAACTCAACTCAGTATTTCTTTAGGTGGTGGAATGGTGGGGAACAGTGTCTTCTGATTTCTTGTGCGGTCAGGGCCAACAGTGCTTTATAATTTGAAGCAATTTTTTGTTTAGAATGTGACATGAATGTGCAAAATGTCTCAGTTGACTTGAATCTTCATTTTTCAGCAAAACCAATTTTTTTCTCCAAAATACTTCATCCACCTCTACTG
Organism: Lepidochelys olivacea; assembly: GCF_965140295.1. Taxonomy (NCBI): domain Eukaryota; kingdom Metazoa; phylum Chordata; order Testudines; family Cheloniidae; genus Lepidochelys; species Lepidochelys olivacea. The sequence continues at coordinate 108,355,867 of NC_140417.1, forward strand.
TTTACAACTAAAAGTGACCAGAGGAAGAACAAATTCCAGTTTTACTTCAATTTTAGTTAAAAAAAAAAAAGTTAAAATCAAAATAAAAACTAATTTAATTCATTTTTACTCTTTTGATTTTCTGACTTTGTCTTCTTTTCGGTTCGACTAGTGAACAAAAAAATCAGTTATTCGCACAGATCTAAGTCACAGGAAGAGGAAAATAGTGTATTACCTTTGTTACCACGTAAGACATCTGTTGGAGCAGGGTAATGAGTTGTGACTGTGTTATTGTTGCTGGGCAGATGCACAATTAGCACTCAACACTCAGAAGTTTCTGGAATTGGGTGTGGTAAGTTGGGGTATGCACAATAGATTCCCTGTAGCTGGACTCAGACTCCTTGAGGGCAAGTGGTCAGGGCAGGTGCTTTACAAAAGGCCATGTGTGCCCTGTGTGGGTTGGGAGAAGCTGAGCCACAGGAGCAGAAAGGGATATGGAAAAAAAGGATGGCTCAGAGGCTGGGTCAGCATATTTGAGATGACAAAGATCCAATGGCCATTTATCCCTACATTGTGACACCTTTGCCATGTGGCTAAGGCTGAATTAGCACTCATGTAATGCTTCTGTTGCCACTTCTTTGGCCTCGGGGGGGGGGGGGGAGAGCCCCCAGAGAACTCCTCAGCACACAGCCCAACTACTTGAATGTGTCCTGTGGAGAGGGTTAGCTCAACTGTTGACTGCATGGGGAATGAAAAGTGATTATGCCATTAGCTTTTGTTGACAGGAGAAAGTTTCTCTCTGAAAGCACCAAAAAAGGCAAAACCACAGCTGTAGGGTTATAGGAGTGCTGGTTTGTACAGTTTGTTTTATAACAGACCATTCACATCAATATCTCAATGCACGACAGTTCAAATGGCAGAACTATTATAGCATCATGTAAGAGCAGGTAGGGACAGTGGACAAAGAAAGGAGGGTAGGTTTAGTTATAGTTAATACAGGTTTAGGGGACTGATCAAAAGCTCATTTGTATGAAGACATGAATGGTATGTCTATGTGGCACACAAAGTCATACTTACAGTTGTTGGTGATTCAACAGGTAACACTAATTTCTTTGCATCTCTACTGAAACCATGACGTGCACAGTGAAGAAGCACTGTGTTGCCGGAGGTACTGTATTTTCAGTAAGATATGAAACCAAGGCCCCGACCACCTGTAATCATGAATTCTTGGAAGATTAGAGATGTTGGCCCTGATCTTCTTGCCAAATGCCAGTTTAGATAATTACATTCTGCATATGCAATATTTCAGTTGGATATGATCTTCTTCCTTACTTTCCCTCCTAAATTGCAACATATTTTGTGCATTGTTAAACAGATAATGTGTTCTACAAAAAAGTGGGCTGCATTTTATTTGTGGTTGAAGTAATTCCTATACCATACACATGTGCACACTATATATTATTTAAGAGTTTTCGGAACCTCTAGGGTGAAAGATGCTTCAAAAATATTAGATCTTAATATAAATAGATTGTGTGATGCAGTGTACTATGTGTTTGGTGCCCCTTGATAAAGCTCCCACCATTTTGGCACACCTTGCTCAAAAGCTTTTTTTGGGGGAAGGGAAGGAAAATGAGAAGTGAGTTTAGATCTCCAGGAGCTGCCTAGAGAAGCCACCCAGGATCAGCTGCTGATATGAGCAACAAGAATTGGTCTTCCAGGAGTTAGAAGGGTCAGGAGTGAACAGATGCCAACCAGGGCCCAGCAGGCAAGATAACACAGGTTGGCTGCCTCCTTCAAGTGTGCATTTCTGAGTTAAGCTGGGACAAGGGCCACCCTGTCTTAACTTGAAAGCAGAGCCTGGCCTGATTCACTCATTCTATCAAAACAGTGCAGTCAGACTCTTGTTTTACTTTGTGGAAGGTAAGCCCAGGTAACCAGCTTGAATAGAATATAATTTGTACAATTTAAAGTGAGTTTGCTGTGTGAGACACTCCACTTGTCCAGGCAAACCTGCAACAGACAAACATTTATTTACTAGTTACTTCATATGCTACAGATGCAACATGTTTTCAGACTAGCCCACAAATACCAACTTGGCATCCTGTAATTATTGCAGGCAAGCTAAGCTCACAACCAGAAGGAGTGAATGATAATATGGAAGAGTTTGTATGTAAAATTTGATCTAAAGTACACCAAGGTAGAAGCTTGTAAAAATGAAAAAAGTAAAAGGTAATATAACAGCTGTAAGTCAGAATAAAACTAAATTCATAACATCTGAAGCAAATAAGTTTAGATTTGAATTTCACTTTATCTGATTATGGGAAAATAACTCCATTCCAAAGAGTGATTTAATTGAAATTTCAAAATGTATATGTTCCTTTGAGATATTTAACTTGAGTTGCACAAATCAAGTGAGCAATTACTTTTCTAGATGTTATTTCCTTTGATTAATGTTGTCTAGCCTTTTTGCTTAGGATCTTGTGTAATTAAAAATTATTTAATGATTCTAGGTGATGCTGCAAAGTAGAGTCTCTTCATTTAGGCTTCATAATGTTCATGTTAAATAAACAAAACAAAAAACCACCCTACAGATTATTAAAACATAAGAGGAAAGTTCAGAGGGAAAACAAACAAAAAAGATATGTACTGTATATCTAAACCTCCAATATATTGTTTATAAATCTTGTGTAATGTTACTTCAGTAGATTATATGGAACAAACTGTGTTCCAGAAGACCTCCACTTTGCTCCTTGAAACTGCCTTGTGCTTGTGCAAACGCCAGTGAAAGCATAAAGTCCTAACTGATTTGTGCCCATATATGAGTCTGTACGTGCACAATGAAGTTTTCCATATGTGAACTGGAGTCTGTATACACTCTTCTTATCATGCAGTGTAAGTGGAGAAGAAAACTGAGCCCACATGTTTTTATTCTCATTAAGGTCCAGTACTCTGAGCTATTGAAACTCATCTGCTGGATACCCCTCTTCCTGCAAGAATGCACTAAGAGGGGTTGGGGCGGGTGTGGGGAAATACACATTAAGTTTATACTGGGAGGAGCAGGGAACCAGTAGGGGGTTCTTTGACTCATAGTGGCCAGAAAGAGGACACATCTTGGGGCAGAGAACTGAAGCTGGTAGGCAGAATGTTGGAATGTGGGGGATGGGCAGACAGGGCTCTGCTGGCAGAGAAGCCAAGGTACTAACTAGCACCTAATGCACAGCCCGGGCTGGCATTCACCATAGGTGAACCCACTCAGTTCTAAAATAAATGTTTTCTCCCTATGAGTGTCCTGAATCTGAGGCCTGGTGCAAACAAACAGAAAAGTCTTGTAAAAAAGTTCAGACAAACAAAATGTTCCAGATTTCTTCTTCCACAGGAATTTGTTGGGATTCCAGACCCTCCCCAGAGATCCAGCACCACACAAGATAGTAGAGGAGATGTAGTGTTCTTCAGTAGCAGGTTAAATCCCTAATACACACAATACTCTCACTCTCTCTCTATCTCTCTCTCTCTCACACACTGATACTCCAGATGGTTCATCAGAGCTTGACACATTAGCAAACACCTCCCTGCTGCTCTAGTTATTCATGACAAAAATGTCACCTCTATCCACGACAGAATAATTTGCTCCATCAGTCTTGTAATTTGAGCAAATGTAATTAGTACAAATTATTTCTGTACTTTGAGCATAGGGAAAATACAGGTCCCTTGAACAAGTGTCAGCTTAGCATTATTGCATCCTGCCATTCATATCAGGCTGTCAAATACATTTTCTGCATTGTTATTTTCTCTACATCATCTGGTTTAGTGGTGACAGACAGCTCTCATTGTTTAGCCTGAAGGATGTATAGCTCCTGGATGTGCTCATGTAATCTACTGCATGCCTGCTGCACAAAAAAATGAAATGAAACAATAGATGATTAAGGTTCTGCTAGAACTGCCTACTTTCCTCCTGCTGCCCTTTCAATAAATCCCGTTTACAACTTGCTCTAGTGGGAGCAACCATTTGTAATGTCCAAAAGACATTTTCATTAAGTAGGCTCCCAGCCTCTGCGGCTTTTCCCAGAAGTGATAACTGCATTCAAACTGGAGATAATTTTGGAAAGTTTTGATGTGTGCAGTCCTTATCTGGAACCCCAGGCTGTCTGTGTGGCATTCATTTGTTATCAATCACTAAATCAGAATGACTTTCAGTTTGCTTTCAGCTTTGTGTCTGCATAATAAAAGAAAAAAAGAGAGGGAGACAACAGACCAATTGAATTCTTCACCCTAGGTCAAACATTAAAACACACACAAGATTTTGCTCACTTCACTTTCTTTAAAGCTTTCCTACCATCAACACGCCTAGCACAGGTAGCACCAATTTGGAGAGTAGAAGGATGTAAAATTTTGAACAGAGATTTTTAAAAGATCTCATTGGAAGTGTTCCAGAGAGAGTTTAATGGGTGGGTGGTGGTTGCTGAAATTGTGGTGGAAATCTATGAGGGAGCTTAAGTTATTCATTCAGGAGATGAAAATATTATCGATGTATCTCTGGTATATCATTGGTTTCGTGGTGCATTTGTCCAGAAATTCTTCTTCAGTGAAGTCCAGGATATCCACCGTAACACACTCAAAACCACCTTTGCCAGAGAAGTAGATTGCATCATGAAATGGGCCACCCAAATACCCCAAGAGACCCTGCTTCAATACAGAAATAAAACCCCCTCTGAATGCCCACCCCTAGATGTCACCTACCACCCCACTTTGGAACCCATGTAGGGTATCTGAAACTATGACCCATACTCAATGGGGATCCCATCCTGAAAGAAATCTTTCCTGAACCCACTCTTCTGGCCTTCAAACAACCCCCACCCCCAACATCTCCAACCTCATGATCAGAAGCAAGTTCCCCCAGACCAGGACACACCAACTCAAAGTGGCAACAGACCTTGCCAGAACAACAGACACAAAACTTGCAGACATATCTCCAATGCTACAATTATCAATGCCGTTCACAACACACCTTTCAAAATCCATAGGTCCTACAAATGCCTATCACAACATGTGATGTACTTCATTCAGTGCATTAAATGCCCCAATAACAACTATGTGACAATCTATATTCTATACTATTATGGTCACCACTTTAACAAGACTATGATACATTTTGTACAAAGTATGCTGTCATAAATATAAAGGGAAGGGTAAACCCCTTTGAAATCCCTCCTGGCCAGGGGAAAGCTCCTCTCACCTGTAAAGGGTTAAGAAGCTAAAGGTAACCTCGCTGGCACCTGACCAAAATGACCAATGAGGAGACAAGATACTTTCAAAAGCTGGGAGGAGGGAGAGAAACAAAGGGTCTGTGTCTGTCTGTATGCTGGTCTTTACCGGGGATAGACCAGGAATGGAGTCTTAGAACTTTTAGTAAGTAATCTAGCTAGGTATGTGTTAGATTATGATTTCTTTAAATGGCTGAGAAAAGAATTGTGCTGAATAGAATAACTATTTCTGTCTATGTATCTTTTTTGTAACTTAAGGTTTTGCCTAGAGGGGTTCTCTATGTTTTTGAATCTAATTACCCTGTAAGATATCTACCATCCTGATTTTACAGGGGGGATTTCTTTATTTCTATTTACTTCTATTTTTTATTAAAAGTCTTCTTGTAAAAAACTGAATGCTTTTTCATTGTTCTCAGATCCAAGGTTTGGGTCTGTGGTCACCTATGCAAATTGGTGAGTCTTTTTATCCAACATTTCCCAGGAAAGGGGGGGTGCAAGTGTTGGGAGGATTGTTCATTGTTCTTAAGATCCAAGGGTCTGGGTCTGTAGTCACCTAGGCAAATTGGTGAGGCTTTTTACCAAACCTTGTCCAGGAAGTGGGGTGCAAGGTTTTGGGAAGTATTTTGGGGGGAAGGACGCGTCCAAACAGCTCTTCCCCAGTAACCAGTATTAGTTTGGTGGTGGTAGCGGCCAGTCCAAGGACAACGGGTATAATATTTCGTACCTTGGGGAAGTTTTGACCTAAGCTGGTAAAGATAAGCTTAGGAGGTTTTTCATGCAGGTCCCCACATCTGTACCCTAGAGTTCAGAGTGGGGGAGGAACCTTGACATATGCCTTGTGAGGTATCATTTAAAAAGTTATAATCTGCTGAATATCATTATCCTGTTATATTATATCACCACTATATGTGAAGTTATAAGATTCTACTATATGATTGTTACTGAAATATGTTGTAATTCTGGGTAATACCACAAGACAGTTTTTCAGAGACAAGGACACACTAGAAGCCTAGACAGATGTTAAAGGGTCATCACCTACTTAAGTGGCCATCCTCCAGTGGGGAGGGCAGGTGTAAATGAGAAATTTATGTTTAATCACAGGAAAGAATCAAACCTCATGTCCACAGTGGACTGCGTATCACCATGACTCAGCAAGGATGTTTCGAGTACAAGAAATTTAACTATAAAGAGGGAGGAAAATATTTCACTTACCTCTCTCCCCCTCCATCTCTGCTCATGACATCAAGGACTCTCAAAGAGCTGAAATAAGGGGGCGTGCTCCCAGGCTGAAAAGAGACCCAGCCTATGAAATTTACATGCAGTGTATGGTGAGAGAAAACCTTTGCTTTTAAGTTCACTTAGCTTTTTAAAGTAGATATTAGCTTGCACATTATTCTTTTGTTTTCTTTTGTAACCAACCCTGACTTTATGCATCATCACTTGTAATCATGTAAAATCTATCTTTCTGTAGTTAATAAACTTATTTTATTGTTTTATCTTAACCATTGTGTTTGGATTAGAGCAGGGATTGGCAACCTTTGGCACGTGGCCCATCAGGGAAACCTGCTGGTGGGCCGGGATGGTTTGTTTACCTGCAGTGTCTGCAGGTTCAGCTGATCGCAGCTCCCACTGGCTGCGGTTTGCCGTTCCAGGCGAATGGGGGCTGCGGGAAGCGGCGTGGGCCGAGGGAGGTGCTGGCCACCTCTTCCTGCAGCCCCCATTGGCCTGGAACAGGAAACCGTGGTCAGTGGGAGCTGCAATCGGCCGAACTTGCGGATGCTGCAGGTAAACAAACCATCCCAGCCTGCCAGTGGATTTCCCTGACGGACGGCATGCCAAAGTAGATCCCTGGATTAGAGTGTGTAGGAAACTCTATTTGGGAAAATAAGGCTGGTGCACAAATCATTTTCCTTTGATAATTGACAGACTTTCTGGCCAATACAAGATGAACACTTCTGGGGGAAAGTCTTGCGCTTGAGAATCTGCTGCTGTCACCCTGTATTCATGGCTGGCTGGCTAAGCATTCATGTAACATAGCTGGGAGTGATTTTTACATGCTAGAGGCTGTGTGTGAACAGGCCAACAGTGGATATTCTTACAGCAAAGCAGTGTAAACGGCACCCCAGGCTAGCTAATTAAGGGAACAGAGCTGTTCAACAGTCCAGACTGTATCCTGGGAAATGTCACAGTGGGCAAAACCAGACAATCACTATGCTCTTGAATGAACTCACACAGGAAAATGATAAAAGACAAACACACCGCATCATCACTGGGTGAGCACCTTTCATAAAGTGATCACTGTATATCTGACCTATCAGTCCTCTTCCTCAAAAGAAACCTGCACAACACTTGCCTGGAATCTTAAATTCATACCATTGCTAAGACACTCAAAATCATGATCTTAATAAAAACACTGGATTTATGACTTATTGCAGCCATCTGTAACCCACTAACCCCCCTTTTTGTCCTATGACTACAGGGATGTTAATGGGCTAGTTCACCTTGAATGGTCCCTTAAAATATCAGCTAACTACATATGCTAAACTATCTGTTTGATCTTCTATTTAGCTGTGCTATTCTGAGTACTTTCCCCAGATCTGAGGAATAGCTTTGTGTCGCTTGAAAGTTTGTCTCTCTCACCAACAGAAGTTGATCCAATAAAAGATATTACCTCATCCATCTTGTCTCTTTCCTAAAGCAGTGCCTCTTGTGCCTTTACAGTGGTCTGCCATTATTTCCATTAAAGACATGTATAGTGTTAGCCTAGATCTACACTATGAACCTTACCGCTGCTGTAAGGTCTCCTGTGTAGCCGTTCTTTGCCGGCAGAAAAGAGCTCTCCTGCTGGCATAATGAAACCACTCCCAATGAGCAACAATAGCAATGTTGGGAGGAGAGCTCCTCCACTGTCCAGACCAGCACTTTTGTCAGTGAAACTGATGTCGATCAGGGCAGGGGTGTGTTTTTCACACCCCCGATGGACAAAAGTTTTACCGACAAAAGTGCTAGAGTAGACAAAGCCAGAGTCTTTCAAAGAATTACTTTTAAGAAATGTTGGAGGGGAGAAATGGAAAGTTCAGGTAAATTTATTGGAACTTGGTGTAAAAGTATTATTACATTTCAAATCCAGGAATCTAAACATTCTGGACTATTGTGTTCTATTACCTTTTATAATTCTTCAATAAGTATGTAGTGGGAAATAGGCTTTTAGAATAATAGAAGAGCAGGGTTGGAAGGGACCTCAGGAGATCATCTAGTCCAAGCCCCTGCTCAAAGCAGGACCAATCCCCAATTCTTGCCCCAGATCCTTAAATGGCCCTCTCAAGGATTGAACTCACAACCCTGGGTTTAGCAGGCTAATGCTCAAACCACTGAACTATCCCTTACCCCTAGCACAAAGCTAACTCTTCAAAATTTTACTTTATCATTCATGAAAAAAATAAAAGTTACTAATATTTAATTAGGAAGGATAGAACATATTTTCTGATAAAGAACAACATAAAATAATGTCATAAGGGAAAGAACCTCCAGAACTGCCTTTTAAACATCTTTCTCTCAGAACTATTGTTTTTAAGTTAAAATTAAGGTGGGATGGGATGTTCACACTGAAAGAGAATGCCAGACAAAACTTGGGAAACAGCAGGAGTCTAAGTACCAGGATCTGCCCAAGAGCATAGATTTCCAAAAGTGGGCCTTTGCCAGTAAATTAGAATCATCTTCCTTCACAGACACAAACAGGAGCAGATCTATGTATGTCAATGGTATTACATTGATTTTACACCAGTGTAGGTGAGAGTAAGGCTCACAGAATTTAAGAGATCAGATCCATTCTTTCTCCAAATCAAATTTATTTTCTACTTGGCCTTTTTTGTCAATATTAAGTTTGATAAATTTGCAGGATGATGTTCTATATGTAGTGAACATTTAGAAACAATATTCTTTAATTTCTTCCTGTTATATTTGTGAACATGTTGTTTTCTAGATAAATTGCTATTTTGCAGAAGTAACTTGATGCCTGCACAGCAGACCCCACAGCAGATTCCCCTGTTCTCTGCTCTGATTGTCACTTATTTCCTGTGCTTATAAATGCATTGTCCATGATCAACCCATCTGTGAGCACAGTATGTCTGTTGGCCAATAACTGCAGGTAATACAAAGTCATCTGCTCTGACAATATATTTGATGACATACCATGAGCTATATCTTCATAGGGCAAAATCCTTCTCCCAATTACCTCCTTGCAACCCTGTGACCCCACCAAATGATAGTGTAAATGAGAGCAAACTTTGTCCTATGTTGTGGATGTAGAATAGTGAAAGCTTTAGTGGAGTCATAAAAGTTGTAGCACAAGGAGATAAGAGAATCTCCATGAGGAAGTTTAAATACATGAAATTCATATGGATAAAGAGGAATTTGAAAAAAGTCCTCTATTTATTACTTACCTTCACACCCAGCAGTTACTTAGGAAACTGGCCATTCCAAATATTTCATTAATGGAAGAGCTGTAGATTTTATTCCTCATAGATTTACAGAGTAGGACTGTTTACTTTCAGGACTGTATAACTCTGCCTTGCTTCTTAACAATCGAATGCATTTACTAATGTATATATATGAGTCCTCAAGAACGAAGAGGAGCATATCATCAGTCCATCAGTTGTTAAACTTTAACATTCTAGCAGCTGTGTTTCCTGGGGAAGTGAAAGTAAACAATATTCTTCTTGAAAGCAGACAGAACATCTCATAAGCAGGCTGTAACAGAGTGGCAGGAATCTTTCTTTGCCCTGATAGCAGGATTTGGAGCCCTGCAGAGAGAGGCAGGTTAATTACTTATGATTTAACAGATGTGGCTCATTCCACTCCATGCTGAATATAAGGAAGGCATGAATAAATCTCTAGGGAGAAGAAAGTAGGGGTTGAGATGGACAGACTGACAGAGGAAGGTAGGGCCTGGGACAGATGGATGGATGGATCAACTGACCATCCAAAAGGGAAAGGAATGCTAGAATACCAGGTCCGTAATACATTTTCTGTTCCCTATATTAAGTATTAAGATGTGCACATGTGCAAAATTTAATGTGCCTAATTTATGCACACATTTGATATGTGAAAAACACAAGTCAAGTGCATAATTGGTCTCTTTTGCATGTAAATAACCTATCTGTATGTACATTTATAATATTTTCTAGTATAAACTAAAGATGTGATTATTGAAAATAATGGGAATTAGCAGCCTGAACTCCCTAGGTGGCTTTGAAAGTCTCACCCCTCAGGAACACACAATTTTGCATGCATACACTCTGTTAAAAATCTGGCTCTGGTTGCAAGGGTTCATATTCCTGGGGCCCAGTCATGCAAGGTGCTGAGCACTCGGTCTTTGAGACAGCAAGGCACTTAAATGCATGAGATGGAAAGAGCTCTCTGCACCTCCATAGGGGAAAAATGGGAAAAGTCATCCTCATTTACATGAATTCTGAAGTTCTTTACCCATAGTTCAGCCTATTGTCTTTTGTTGCTTAAATTGGAATGTTCGGATTGTTTAAATAATAGATTTTTTCCCCTGTAATTGTATTCATGAAAAGGCACAGAGATTGTACAAGATAACCCCTGGAGTAAGAGGGTCACCCTGAATTTTACAGGTGGTAGACTTTGGCTTGGAAAAGGGATTCAAGCTTAACATGGAGAGGGGAAAGGGCTTGGTCTTAGAGATCAGCAGCTCTACCCCAGGAGCAGGAACTCTGTCAAAGGGTCTTGTTTTGCTCAAGTAAAACGTAACCATGGTTTGACATAACCAAGGACTCCTGAGTGCTTGGGAGTGGGGAAAGAACCCCGGCCACCTAGGGAGGTGACCAGGCAGGTTTTATTTTCATTTTCCAGTGCCAAGTAGGACTATGGCTCTGAGCTGGGCTTCAGCTATAGTACTTATTTTAGGAAAGGACCATTAGATAGATGGACCCTGTCCCTTGTGCTCCCACTGGCAACCCGGTAGAAGGGTTACATTAATTTTTAGTATGTAATTAGTCCTGTTGACCTCTGTGAAACTAGTAATTACATGCTTGAAATTAACTTGGATCCAGAGTGCTCAGTACGTGGCAAAATCAAGAACTTGCTGAGTGGCTTGTTGCCTTACTAATTGATTCACACTTAAAGACTATATCCTGCTATTAGGTTTTACACTAAACTCCCAATTAATTTAGTGGGAGTTCCACACACTGAGCAGTAGCCCTGAGAGAGAGAGAGTTACTGACTGTGAGAACTGGTAGGAAATTCTCCAGTGGAACAGTTTTCTGTGGAAGACTGCTGATTAGTTGAAATTCAAATGTTTTGCAGAGATGGACTTTCCCTGAAATCGAACAAACAGAACCCAGACAGGCCTCTGATAGAGCAAGCAGATTTTTGTCTGAAACCTACCTGATTACCTGCTTGCTCATCCACCCAACTCCTGGGCAGCCTTCAGTTGAACCCTGCATGGAATCCCACCCCCACCACCCAAGAGTCTTAGATTGCAAGCCCTTTGGGGCAGGTACCATGACATGTTTTTCTGAGGTACGTAGCAAGTAGTGTCCTTGAAAATAAATAGTCCATAATCCATTTTTTTCTAAAATTCTCTAATTCTGTTCATCTGCTTTTCCCCTTTAAACTGTTCCCTCTGCCTGAGAGATTCAAGTAGCTTCTTCAAATCTTACTCCTCGGTATAAAAATATGCTCATCCAATAAGGGAACAGAACTAATACTATATGACTTATATGATCAATTCAACTAGCCAACATGCTCACATTTTAATTATCACAATGATTTTTTTCATAATCTGGCCATAAAGTAAAAGAATCATCAAGAACATGTTTTATAACAAATGCATTCAAAGTAATCCCAATCTGGTCACGAAGACATTCCACAAATGGAAAAAGTAGCTGAATTAACCAGGTAAATTTGTTATGATTTATTTCCTTAGCAGTAATCATAGACTTATTTTATAGCCTGCCACCATGCCTGCTGTAAGACATCCTCCACCCTCCCCATCCCCACATACCATTAGGGATAACAGCTTCTTCTGGCAATATAACCTGTTCTGTTATTTTCATACAACCAAAATCCAGAAACTAGTCACAAAGGCCCAGATCCTCAAAGGTATTTAGGCAACTAACTCTCATTGAAATGAATGTATGGGAGTTAGGCAGCTAAATATCTTTGAGGATGTGGGCCATAATGACTTTTGTTATTAAAAAAAAAAAAATCTTTGGAAACAAAGTTGGAAAGGTAGCAACACTGGTACAGGCTAATCTGGGGCCCAAAATGGGGGAGGGAGCCAAAGTTCATATAAGGGACTGATTCCTGCAGTTCAATGCAGCAAAACTACCAGTGAATCATGATTTTTTATTTATTTATTTTTTAACTTGGGAAAGGATTGAGGGACTATGTCCCAAGTGTGAAGTTTCTGCTCATTCTCCTTGTTAATGCTGTTGTTAAGGCAATGAGCCTCATCAATAATTAAAGCCACAAAAATACTATTTTGTGTTGCTTATTTCCCACTTGAACAAAATGTTCTTTTATAAATTGCTATCAGTCATCAGGTATTTGGAGACATTTTATAGGAAAAACGATTTTCTATTATACTTTGTGAAAAATAAATAGTAGGTTCCTATGTACATTTTACAGCAAGAGACCAAAACTATCAATGTAGTAGTCATGGTTGTCCAGCAAGTTCCAAAGTTTATTGAAAACATCTAGAACTGGTTAATTACCATATTTAAAAAGGTACTTATATGGTCACCATTACAATAGGCTTTGTCAACACAAAAATTAGGTTGACAAAGCTACGGTGCTCTAAAATGTGAAATCCACACCCGGTGTACCATAGCTATGCTGACCTAATCCCACACGTAGATGCAGGTAGGGCAACAAAAGAATGGTACCATCAGTCAGGGAAATGGTGTCCCTACAGCAATGGAAAACCCCACTTTTGTAGGCTGCATCTGTACAAGAGGATTATGTCAGCATAGCTATGGCACTGTAGTTATGTCACTATAGTCCGCTTAGTATAGTCATGGTCATAGTGTCTGACCACCTCACAAATTTTAATGTATTTATCCCCACAACACCCCTGTAAGAAAGGGCAGTGCTATTATCCCCATTTGAGAGAGGGTTGAGCAGTCAGGTTTCAGGAAAGGACGTAGCACCTGTGATCAAGTCTTGGCCTTGACCACTTTTATCAAAATAGATGTTTGTTGAAAACCATAAGATGGGAGCTGTCTTCCTGGATTTGACTACTGCTTATGACACAGTCTGATACAGAGGCCTTCTGTGTAAACTCTCTTGAGTTGCCCTGTGTTGGGTAGTTGAAGTAGTAGAGCTCTTTCTCCAAAAGAGGTGGTTCAGAGTACACACGGGTGACCGTTTTGTTCCTGGAAGTGTCAGATTAACAGTCTTCCTCCAGGTTCAGTTCTTTCACCAATACTGTTCAATGTGTACATCAACAACTTGCTAGCAAGACTCTCACACAAGTTTATCTTTGCTGATGACATCTGCTGCAACTGTCAAGCTCAGTCCTTCTCAGAAATCGGCGAGGTCCTCAATGATGTTATGAAGCTCATGGCAGACTACTGTAGTTGCTGGCACCTGTAGCTGAGCTTTTCCAATATGGTTTCCAACATATTTCATCTGCATAATGCAAACACAAGCCAAGAGTTAAATATTTTCTTAAATGGTCAATGCCGGCAACATGACCCAAACCTGGTTAACTTCAGTGTGACATTGGACAGGTCATTGACATTCTGCAACCACATGAAGAAAACAGCAGCCAAAGTTAGCACTTGCCCAGTTTTCTGAGGAAGTTGTTCCAGCTCAACCCAGGGTGCGAACGCCCAACGCTTAGAATATCAGCCCTTGCTCTCTGCTATTCAATAGCAGAGTAGTATGCTCCTGTCCTGTCACTTGTTTCGCATGAGAATGGTTAATGGAGAGTTTAATAAAACTATATATTGTTACCAGGATTTTACCTGCAAGTCTGTTGCCATGGATGCCAATATTTAGTAACATACCACCACCCCATATTCGCCGTGATGGGGGCTACCTCATGATCCTGGCCAACTTGCTCTGTACTCAAAACTTTTCAACCACCCACCAGTTCGCTTGTCTTCTAGATGCCCTTTATGGTCACTTAGGCCACCACGGGACACGACGGTGGAATCTTGTTGGCACAAAGGGTGGTCAGCAAGGACTGTCATTAATCACTCTCAACATGACCCAATCATCTGCCCACCAGGTTTTGACCTGCCAAGTCACCTGTGGTCATCTCTGAACCAGTTTCAAATAGGACAGGGCAATTGTGCAGCCAATCTCTTCAAATGGGGTTTCTCTAATGGTCTGCGATGTAGATGTGGTCAACTTCAGACTATGTCACATATCCTTGACAAATACCTGCTGACTTACTTTGACAGTGGGCTACTGGCTTTTCACCTGTGTGATGAGGATGCTATCAAATGGCTGGGCAAACTGTACATACGCCGAGAGATGGGGAGGAATGGGACACAGAGAAGCTGAGGCCCAGAACCATGAAGAGAGTTAGATTTTTGCAATGCTGAGTTTGTGGCACCTAACTTTTAGACATTCAGAAAATGACAGAAGCAACACTGATCCCCAAAGCCGAATTAGGAATTGAATGGTGAGAGATAAGCACCTTAGAATGTGATCCACAGAAGTCAGCACAGTAGCCAGGGAGATGCTCAAGCTAGCCAATGGGAGAAGCCGATGAGGGGGATGCATTCTAAGCCCCATCCCTTTCTTAGAGATGGGCACCTCCTTGCAGTCTGAATGTAGATGCTTATCTCTGCTTACATATCCATGAACTGGAACCCACCACCTGGAGTCAAGCAGCTTAAGTGCTTAAGGCATTTCTTGTGGGAATGAGTAAGACACCTACTTCACTCCTCCTCAACAAAAGATTCTCAAATAAGTTGACAAGCTAATGAATATTCAAACTTCACAATTTCTTGTTGGTATAAAATATCTTCTATCTGATAATGAAATTCTGTCCATGTCCAGAAGATTTTTATCAAGTGCCCTGCTCCCACACCTCTGGTTAGTAGGAGCCTCCCAATTACAAAGAGTAAATCCAGGCCTGCTGAAGTACATTCACAATTTAATCTAAGCAAGCTTTCTCATCTAGCCATTTTTTGGCAGAGGGCTCCCAGGGAAGTTTCCTCTCATCAGAGGAAGGATGGTCTTGAGTAGGTAATTTAAGTTTTCTGGAAAGTAGTTTTTTTTTATTTTTGTTTTTTGTTTGTTTTTGTTTAAACCAGTTGTTATGGATTAGTCGTTCGGGTGCTATGAGAAAGATTTACCACTTTTCCAAGGCATTTTAAACTCACTCAGAATCACTAACTACACCCCAGAAGATTGGGAATTTCTAATAACTTGTACTCATAAACAGAAACTTTATTTAAAAGGGATTAGGGTTAAGTGTAGTATCTCCCACCACAACTCTTAAAAAGAAATGCCAAGTTAAGGCACTCTTCTTAACTATTCCATAGGTCCAACATAGCACATTTCTACTGACAGTGATAGACTCCCATATATAAGGAAATACACAACACTAATCTCCCTCACATCAGAATGCAACTCCTTGACAACTTCAGCAAGGATTCAATGCAACAAGCGTACAATCTGTTTGTGTGGGGAAGGATTAGGTGACCTGGATCTGCCTTTGGGGGATGTTTTGACTTCTCTGCTGTTAAGTTTTGAAAACAGCACTGGTTGAAATATATATGTTTTTCATGGCAAATTTCTATTTTTGGCAGAAATTTGACCACCAAAATATTTTGGCCAAAAACTGAAAGAAAAAGATTTTTATTTGAAAATACTGCCCCACTGCCTCATGGAAGTTGTATTTTGAGTGCCTCATTCTCTCCCTTGTCAGATTCTATCTCCCCTAATGCAGTTTTACTTCAGTGAGACTTAAAACACTTGCTTAAAGTTAAACCTCCTCCAGTAACACTAATACCTAGCTCTTATATAGTGCTTTTTATTAGAGCTGAAAGCACTCTACTGAAGAGGTAAGTATCATAATCAGGGCCTAACTCAGACAGCTGGTTTACTTCAAGTGTGAATAGGAAGTTTCTGTTAGGGTAAGATTAACAAAACATAAAATAAAGCTAGATGGATGTTGAATATTAAGAATTTCCCAAGTCATATGTTAATATGGCTAGGATTTTTCAAAACAGCAGATGGATAGCAAGGGATAAGCCAACTCTCCACAACGACACAGTGAAGCACCAAGCAAGGAAACCATATCCATGCGTGCTGATAAAATGGCCTGACATTTTTAAAAACCCATCCCAGGAACTTGCCCTAATTCACCTTCTCCCTGGTGTCATTCTTCCCCCAACCCTGTACTCCTGCTCACTCCATTCATCTACCACTATCATCTATCACAGTCCACATACCACTGATGGATCAAGAGATCTCTTCTCTAGAGCTCTTGCTATCTACAGAAGTTTTTCTGAATCTCTCCATCTCTTTTCAAATCCCATATGAAAAACCCCTCTTTTCTTACCCCCCCCCCACATGCCTCCTAAAACCTCTCTCCTTCTGTGTTTGTTATTTAACTCTTTAATTACATTGTTTATTTCTGTAAGTATTCTGGGTCACAGAATGCATGAAAGACACAATACAAAATACAGTTCCATTCTATGACACAAAACCTTGAATCTTGAAGAAATAAATGACACGTATAAGTCAAGACAGACAGCAGTCCAGGCGACACCCAGAGAAGCTGAAACCACAGTCCTAACAATCTACCTTAGAGAATTACCATGGAACAAAATAGATTTTTGAAGGGGAGGAAAGGGCTGGGCTCTTTAGCTTGCTATCTGGTTATCCTAACAAATGTAAAATATTGACTCAATTGCCAAGTTTATGATCTAAGCTCAGTCCACATGTTTCTAATAATACCTAGCTCCTTACTGGTCTTGACAGGGGGCATGGATCAGCATTCACGTCACAATCCCCACCAATACCCAGCCCAGGCCAGGGAAGCTAATGATCCAACCAGTGGACCAAATTCAGTGGTGAATCCTGGTCATGTGCCCCCTGAGGCACATTGCACATATGCTAAGAAGAGTGGACTTGACATAAAATAAAACCCTTGCTGCAGTGGAATCAGATACTATAAAGCAGGGTGATGAAAACTGACAAGCACGGAGCCCAAATACTTTTAGTAACAGTGTTAAGAGTCAAAGCAAATTAAGGGATTGGATGCTTCCGGTTGAGGGTGGTGTGCAGGAAATCTTGGCAACTGGGTGGTTGGGTAAGAGCAATATTTCTCAAGCTTTTCCATGCCACAAACCCTAGGATTCCCCTTCCCACTTAACAATATGGAAAAGGCAGGGTGGTTGTGATCCACTGACATCTCTTCTTGACCCATCTCTCCCTCCCCATACCCTTGATCATAAAGACCCCCAAGCTGAGAACCCCTGAAACAGAGGTTCTCGTCACTGAGGAAGATGTGTCTATAAAAGAGGGTTTAGCAGCTGTGAGGGGAGCCTGCATGTTTGTCCACTAAGTGGCATATGTAGAGGCCAAAAAGTTTCAGCAGCTGGAGATGTGGATTCAGGGCACTTTTCACAAATAAATGAGGTCAGGAGTCAGGGTTCCCAGATCCATCCTCTAGATCATTCTGCCACTACTACATGTTTGGAGTCTTACTGAAGTTGCTTTATTGAAAACTATAGCTCAAATTACTGCCAAAGTACAATGCAGTGCTTATGTACCAGAGATAACTCACTTTTTTCCCCTTTCGGTAATGATGTATTCCAGTAACTTTTAATAATCAAGAGCCTATTTTTCCCCCAACTGTAATAAATAATTTCACCTTCAATATGATGATTTTATGCTTCAGGGTGAAAGCGCATAAGTGTAATTGTAACACCTAACTGGCTACACTGCTATCAAAATTAGGTCTATCTTTGAAGCATTACACTTCCCAAAATAGATTCACTCGAAGTGGTAGTTAATTTCATGAACCTATCCTATGGGAGCATTGAAGAATGGTACAGCTTTCTCACAGAAAAAGCTTCATGAGCATATCTGAGCTGCTTAGATACACTTTTTATTCAATCACTGAAGATTAATAAGTAAATTTCAGACAGTAAATTGTTTCTTTTGCATTATCTTTTACTGAATATATGGTTCATGTAATGCCAAAGATCTATATTCTCTTTCACTGAATTTATCTTTTTGACTTCAGCAATCACAGAAGCAGTTAATCAAAACATATTAAACTTGGACACCAGGGAATAATTTGGGGATAAGAATGAAAGAGTAAGCATTGTATTAAAAACAAACAAACTTGAGTTAGTACACTTATTTGTCTGTTTGTGGAAATTAATGGGACTTTGCTTAATAATAACTAAGGTATCAGGCATAAAATTTTATTCTGCTGTATGTATGTCAATTATATTTACTAAAAAGAAAAGGAGTACTTGTGGCACCTTAGAGACTAACCAATTTATTTGAGCATGAGCTTTCGTGAGCTACAGCTCACTTCATCAGATGCATATCGTGGAAACTGCAGAAGACTTTATATACACACAGAGAATATGAAACAATACCTCCTCCCACCCCACTGTCCTGCTGGTAATAGCTTATCTAAAGTGATCATCAAGTTGGGCCATTTCCAGCTGTAGCTCACGAAAGCTCATGCTCAAATAAATTGGTTAGTCTCTAAGGTGCCACAAGTACTCCTTTTCTTTTTGCGAATACAGACTAACACGGCTGTTACTCTGAAACCTGTAATTATATTTACTGATATCTTAACAAGTAGTTGGGGCGTCTTGAATGTATTTGGTATTTGCTTTTTTAAAAAACCTTAAACCACTTAAACTTGATCCAGAGTCCTTTTAGTCTTTAGGACTGAAAATCCCACAGTAGGTTCTAAGTACTCTTCTTCACAGGTGAATTCAGAAAGCATACATGGATCTGAGCCCGGTGCTGGCAAGGGGGTCCATGAATCCCCCAGGGTCCTAATCCTGCAAGCTTCTCCACCCATGCAGACCTCTGTGACAAGGTGGAGTCCTGTTGTATTCATTGCGGTATTGTCTGGTCAAAGAGGCTCAACTGCATGGAGCAATGTGCAGTGTCCAGGCCCAATTTGGATGTATGGCAGCCCCTGGAGTTACCATGGTAACTGGGGAGCATCACTGGTAAGAAAGGGAGCCAGAGCTGCCATTAGGGTGACCAGATAGCAAATGTGACAAATCGGGATAGGGTTGAGAGGTAATAGGTGCCTATATAAGAAAAATCCCCAAATATTGGGACTGTCCCTATAAAAATCAGGACATCTGGTCACCCTAGCTGCCATGCATATGTTTGTAAGGGTGTGGCCCTTTGCTATGCAACCCAAATTGTCTTCTAGGATTGATAGATTGAAGTCCTGAGTTAAGCCTTGTTATAGAGGTAGGAGCAAAATGAAGACAGACTAGCTACTGCTGCTCTGATTAAAGAGAAAAAGAGTACTTGTGGCACCTTAGAAACTAACCAATTTATCTGAGCATAAGCACTCGCAGGCTGCATGTGGGAAGGTTTATGCGGCCCGTGCCCTTTGGCCACCCCAAAACCCCAGGGGGTCAAACTAGGATTGGGTCTTTTCCCCAACAAGCTGGCCAAACACAGCCACTTGGTTATAGGACTGTTTAACTTTAACAGCTTTCACTATTTATGCTCAAATAAATTGATTAGTCTCTAAGGTGCCACAAGTACTCCTTTTCTTTTTGCGAATACAGAGTAACATGGCTGCTATTCTGAAACCTGATTAAAGAGAATGTTTCATAAAAGGGTTAGAAGCAAACAGTGCTGCAGCTATTGCTTGCAAGAGTAATCAGGGATTTATCAAAACTCTTAGCTTTAATGCACAAAGAGAAGGAGAAAATAAAGACATAGACCTGGATCCACAAAAGGGATTGAGGCATTGCACCTAGAAAAATCACAGGAGCAACACCCTGATCCACAAAGCCTGAATTAGACGTAGTCCCTCTATACAATGAATGGGTAGAAAAAGGTGCCTTAAAATGCGATCTATAAAGCCAGCCACCTGGAGCTACTTAAACTAGAAGCCAATGGGAGATGCTGACAAGAGTCATGTGTACTAAGCTCTGAGTTTGGTGCCTAAGCCCAGGCTGCAGGGAGGCACCTATCTCTGCTTGTGGGGAAGACAGGCATTCAGCCATCTAAGACATGTACAGGGCCTGTATAACACCACACAAAACAGCCAAGGGTCAGGGGAAAGGAAGAGACCAAGCCTTCAGCCTAGTGGTTGGGGCACTCATCTGGGCTTTGGCAGACCTCTGATTCAAGTCCGCTGTCTTCTGATGAGGAGAAGGGATTTGAACAGGGAACTGCCACCTCTCAGGTGTGCGCCTTGTGGTATGGAATGTTCTGATGTGGGGTTCTGACTGAAGCTGTTCCACTATAATTAAATAATAATTAGGCCAAAGAGAGTGTAAACAACTCTACACTAGTGGTCAAGGCACTCAAGTGGCAGATTCCTGTTCAAATCCCTTCTCTCCTGGAGGGGGGAGGGGGAGAGGAAGGGGAAGGTGGGACTTGAAGTGGGGGGTCTCACACATCTTGGGTGAGTTCCTTATCTCCTAGGCTAAAGGTGATAAGGGGACTCTTCCTCCCCCACAATGGCTGTCTTGTGTGGAGTTAGGGGCCCTCTGAGTACACCTCCCACATTGAGCCCCATACATGACCTAGGTAGTCAAGAACCCATCTTCCCCCGGTTCATGAACCAGTCTGGAGCTTAGTTGGGAGATAAGAATCTGTATGTCCAGATGAAGAAACATAGGCACCAAGGGAACTTTTACTGCAAAAAACTTAGGAACTGAGCAAGTTTAAGTGCCTACAGGAATAAGTGGCAGCCAGGCAGAAGTTTTGTGGATCACAGTGGTACCTAAAAGTGGGACGTCAGTGCTTAAGTACCTTTGGGGATGCTACCCATTGTGATTAGCTGAGAAGTATTGGGATGAACATGCTGGTGGGTCTAGGGAGAAGAAAAGAAGAAATCCAGAGACATCTCTGATAGCCTGAAGAAGTGATCTGTTCAAATAACCAGATTCAAGAACTCAAAGGGTTCAAAACAACTACCATCAAAGTCTCCTTGAGGGAAGGAAAGTGCAGAGTGATAGCTAGGAAGGAACAGACCAGAGAATGGGCAGGTAAGGATTTGTTGGTGTGAATAAATGGAGCAATTGTCTTGTCAAGCTTGAACGAAATAGAAGTATTGCAAATGTTAGGCCTCAAACTTCCGTATACTTTAAAATGTAAGCCTTGCAAAAACAAAGCTTAAGCTTGTGGCTTATGATCGGGACGCGCTGCAACCAGATCACAATTTATGCTGACTCCTATGTACTTATCAACCCCAAATTACTCACATTCAAGATCTAATTGGCTACTGAAAATAAATAGACCTCAATTATACGAGCAACTAACAATTGGACATAAAAATTAAATAGGCATCAATTATACAGCTAGGGCAACCACATAAACAATATGGCCCACCCTGATTGGTTGGTCTGTTCTAAAACATGGCCATCAGATCAAATAAAAAGAACGGGACTGTGTGTGTGTGTGTTTTTGGTACCCACACCCCTCTGAACTGAAGGGACGTGCACTTCTCGACTGTCTGTACCTGGCCAGTGCGGAAAGCGAATGACTGAAGGGTAACGTATTTTCAAACAAATGCAGGGTAAGTCTATGGAGTAAAAGAAGTCTGGTCGCTCGAGCCGAATTGATCACAGTTGTATCGATACTGTAGCATAAAATCAGTAGTAGGTGGCTGATGCATAATAGCTTTACTTGTATTTGTGCTTGTCTTTTAAGTAGTCCGAGTGGATGCATGTAGCGCTGTCGTTCATCAGCTTTATGTGCCTTTGAAATAGTTTGTCACCAGGAATATAGAGCTGGAACTCACAAATGATCCACAATATTACATGTACTTGCATTTTTCTTCAATATAATCTGCCTTTTGTATTAATTCTTATTCAGTGCTGGTCTTTGGTATTCCTTTTTCTGTTTTGTTTATGCTGTTATTATAGTCAAAAATCATTAAAAGCCTTTCTTGAGGAATAGTTAGTAGTTCTTACTTATTTTATATGGACACCACTTAACCTCATTACATCCGTGTTGGGAAGTAGCGAACACCCCGGGGTGAAATAGGGCCCTGAGACGTGCCTCCTTCTTCCATTATCTCTGCAGTTTGTTTGGTTTTTCCTTTTCTCTCCAATAGGACCTGGGCAGGAAAAACCCTGATGTTGGAAGGGCAAGAGAGAAGAACATAATCAAGTCTCACTCATTAAAAGAAAAAGAAAAGGAGTACTTGTGGCACCTTAGAGACTAACCAATTTATTTGAGCATGAGCTTTCGTGAGCTAGAGCAGCTTATGCTCAAATAAATTGGTTAGTCTCTAAGGTGCCACAAGTCCTCCTTTTCTTTTTGCGAATACAGACTAACACGGCTGTTACTCTGAAACCTGTCATTAAAATAAGTCATAGTATTTCCCTCAGTAGCAATCTGCTAACAGACTCCATGCAGCAAAAGGTGAAGGTGTCCAGATGACAGCCAAACCACCGAAAAGCATGTAATAAAATAAATGGATATAAATATTTCTAATATATACAAAGCCTGTGTACATTTGTGTAAATAGCCAAATAATGTCAAATACAAATTTGTCTGTATAAATCCCACTCAATTATATTTTTTACCTTTAGTATCTATGTGATGGATTGCTTCTGACTCTGTGCCCCTGCTCACGAAGAGGTACACTCCTACTTAGGGAAAACATCTAAATACTTCACAGTCCAAGTCTAACTAACACTGAGCCCAATCACCAGTTAGCTCACAACATGCAGGTCTTTCTACTTCAACCCTCTGTTTATTAACTCACTATGTTCAGGAATGCAAGCACTAATTAATGCATTTGAAACACCAGGTGCAAACCCTAATTCCCAACTGTGGTTAATTATCCACCTGCATTCATTCAAGGGCCTGTCTACAAATTAAAGTGAACCAACTCATTCTGAAATAGATTATGATAGAAAGGAATAGATTCAGTAGAGCAGACTTTAAAAAAAAACCCAAACAAATTATTGAATGACTTGTGGGGGGAAGAGCTAGAAGTAAGGATGAATTACTAAGGAAAGAACTAAACTTTCTTTGAGGGAAAAAATAGTAGATATGGTAAAAGAAATCTGAGACTTAGTTTGACTAGGAGGAAGGGATCTGGAGGTCAAAGCATTTTGCACTAGTTGCCTGAATGATCATGAAAGTTACTTAAGAAGAAAAATGGGAAGCATACCCCAAACTTAAGTACATAAACCAACTGCAACATTTCTGGATTTAGGATGATTTGCAATTAATCGAAATTAGACAAATTTAGAACTTGTAGATGTCTCAAGACTCTGTCCTGTGAGGTATTTCATTTGCCGTTTAAGAGCATTGCTTCTTGTGCTCTACATAGTTTCTGCATTAGGTGCTTCATATGAAGGGTATCAACCTGCGCTCATGCCTCTGTGACTTCAGTGGGTGTCTGAACACATACAACAATTTGTAAGATTGGGAAATAGAAGGCAAATTGTTTTGGTTTCTGCTTTGCATATGTTCATAATCTGGTACTGAAAGCTGGTGGCGTGGTCTGCTAGTTCAGCGGTGGGGGAAAAATAAGTCTTGTGGAGACATTGACATCAAGGGCAGCAGGATTAGTTCTTTAGCACATTTTCCTCCTCTAAGTTCTATCTGTTCTTAAGGTTTCAAGTGCAGTAGTTGCAACAAGAGAATCAAAAGTGTGAACTGAAAACAGACTGCAGTCTCATGACAACTGAGTGTGGGGTTCTCCTTTCTCAAAGGCCTTCACTACTTCAAACTCTGAAGTAGATTCATTGACAGAGACCAAGACGTCACTGGGGGCCAAACCTAGTGCAGAGGGACCAGGCAGATTATCTTGATCTCACATGGATCCCTTGGAATCTGTCAGGTTCTGTGTCCTCTTCTGTGAGACTGTGGGACAGGCTCAGTGCCTTGACTCTCTCTTGCGGGGGAGGAAGAGATTTTCATAAGTCTTTTTCCTCTGAGATCGCTTCTGAAGGTTTTTCCACAGGAAAGGACAATCTGTTTTATGGTTTTCAATATTCCCACTGATCACTTGTTTGAACTTTCAATCCTTACCACAGCTCTGAATGATTATTCTGCCCTGAACACCAGTATGAGCCCTGAGCAGGAAAGCAAATAAGTCTTTGTTCCTCATCAAAACTAGTGAGCAAAAGCACAGGATAATTAAACCCAATAACAATGCAACTCCAAGATCATGAATATTGAAGTGTCTCACCAAAAATCCTGTTTAATTTTTAGTATTAAAGCAAACATCACTGTAAAATAAAGATCATGGATTTAACACTAGGCACTGACTGGCTAATTGCTGTAGAGAACCCTGATTTATTAATAGAAAGTCAATTTTAAATCTACACAAACTGTGAAATGTATCTAGATTCAGGTTAGTTTTAAAAAAATACTTCCTAAGACAATATTGAGTGAAATAGCTAAACATTGAAAACCTCTTGTCTGTGGCTATGGCTGCTCTTGATTTGAAGATGAAATACCACGTTACTAGCTGTCTTGTGGGCATCTTCTTCAAGAAGATAAAGAACTGCTTAATTTACAACAAAATCTGTTGTACATACTGAGAATGAGGGGCGATCAACAGGTTATATCAAGTGCTTATATTCGAATGCACAAAGCCTTGGAAACAAGCAGGAAGAACTGGAGGTCCTGGTGATGTCAAAGAATTATGACGTGATTGGAATAACAGAGACTTGGTGGGATAACTCACATGACTGGAGTACTGTCATGGATGGTTATAAACTGTTCAGGAAGGACAGGCAGGGCAGAAAAGGTGGGGCAGTAGCACTGTATGTAAGGGAGCAGTATGACTGCTCAGAGCTCCGGTATGAAACTGCAGAAAAACCTGAGTGTCTCTGGATTAAGTTTAGAAGTGTGAGCAACAAGAGTGATGTAGTGGTGGGAGTCTGCTATAGACCACCGGACCAGGGGGATGAGGTGGATGAGGCTTTCTTCCGGCAGCTCGCAGAAGCTACTAGATCGCATGCCCTGGTTCTCATGGGTGACTTTAATTTTCCTGATATCTGCTGGGAAAGCAATACAGCAGTGCATAGACAATCCAGGAAGTTTTTGGAAAGCGTAGGGGACAATTTCCTGGTGCAAGTGCTAGAGGAGCCAACTGGGGGGGAGCTTTTCTTGACCTGCTGCTCACAAACGAGGAAGCATTAGTGGGGGAAGCAAAAGTGGATGGGAATCTGGGAGGCAGTGACCATGAGTTGGTTGAGTTCAGGATCCTGACACAGGGAAGAAAGGTAAGCAGCAGGATACAGACCCTGGACTTCAGGAAAGCAGACTTCGACTCCCTCAGGGAACGGATGGGTAGGATCCCCTGGGGGACTAACATGAAGGGAAAAGGAGTCCAGGAGAGCTGGCTGTATTTCAAGGAATCCCTGTTGAGGTTACAGGGACAAACCATCCCGATGTGTCGAAAGAATAGTAAATATGGCAGGCGACCAGCTTGGCTTAACGGTGAAATCCTAGCGGATCTTAAACATAAAAAAGAAGCTTACAAGAAGTGGAAGGTTGGACATATGACCAGGGAAGAGTATAAAAATATTGCTCCGGCTTGTAGGAATGAAATCAGGAGGGCCAAATCGCACCTGGAGCTGTAGCTAGCAAGAGGTGTCAAGAGTAACAAGAAGGGTTTCTTCAGGTATGTTGGCAACAAGAAGAAAGCCAAAGAAAGTGTGGGCCCCTTAATGAATGAGGGAGGCAACCTGGTGACAGAGGATATGGAAAAAGCTAATGTACTCAATGCTTTTTTTGCCTCTGTCTTCACTAACAAGGTCAGCTCCCAGACTGCTGCGCTGGGCATCACAACATGGGGAATAGATGGCCAGCCCTCTGTGGAGAAAGAGGTGGTTAGGGACTATTTAGAAAAGCTGGACGTGCACAAGTCCATGGGGCCGGACGAGTTGCATCCGAGAGTGCTAAAGGAATTGGCGGCTGTGATTGCAGAGCCATTGGCCATTATCTTTGAAAACTCGTGGCGTATGGGGGAAGTCCCAGATGACTGGAAAAAGGCTAATGTAGTGCCAATCTTTAAAAAAGGGAAGAAGGAGGATCCTGGGAACTACAGGCCAGTCAGCCACACCTCAGTCCCCGGAAAAATCATGGAGTAGGTCCTCAAAGAATCAATCCTGAAGCACTTACATGAGAGGAAAGTGACCAGGAACAGTCAGCATGGATTCACCAAGGGAAGGTCATGCCTGACTAATCTAATCACCTTCTATGATGAGATTACTGGTTCTGTGGATGAAGGGAAAACAGTGGATGTATTGTTTCTTGACTTTAACAAAGCTTTTGACACGGTCTCCCACAGTATTCTTGTCAGCAAGTTAAAGAAGTATGGCTGGATGAATGCACTATAAGCTGGGTAGAAAGTTGGCTAGATTGTCGGGCTCAACAGGTAGTGATCAATGGCTCCATGTGTAGTTGGCAGCCGGTGTCAAGTGGAGTGCCCCAGGGGTTGGTCCTGGGGCCGGTTTTGTTCAATATCTTCATAAATGATCTGGAGGATGGTGTGGATTGCACTCTCAGCAAATTTGCGGATGATACTAAACTGGGAGGAGTGGTAGATACGCTGGAGGGCAGGGATAGGATACAGGGGGACGTAGACAAATTGGAGGATTGGGCCAAAAGAAATCTGATGAGGTTCAATAAGGATAAGTGCAGGGTCCTGCACTTAGGACGGAAGAACCCAATGCACAGCTACAGACTAGGGACCGAACGGCTAGGCAGCAGTTCTGCGGAAAAGGACCTAGGGGTGACAGTGGACGAGAAGCTGGATATGAGTCAGCAGTGTGCCCTTTTTGCCAAGAAGGCCAATGGCATTTTGGGATGTATAAGCAGGGGCATAGCCAGCAGATCGAGGGATGTCATCGTTCCCCTCTATTCGACATTGGTGAGGCTCATCTGGAGTACTGTGTCCAGTTTTGGGCCCCACACTACAAGAAGGATGTGGATAAATTGGAGAGAGTCCAGCGAAGGGCAACAAAAATGATTAGGGGTCTGGAACACATGACTTATGAGGAGAGGCTGAGGGAACTGGGATTGTTTAGTCTGCAGAAGAGAAGAATGAGGGGGGATTTGATAGCTGCTTTCAACTACCTGAGAGGTGGTTCCAGAGAGGATGGTTCTACAATATTCTCAGTGGTAGAAGAGGACAGGACAAGGAGTAATGGTCTCAAGTTGCAGTGGGGGAGGTTTAGGTTGGATATTAGGAAAAACTTTTTCACTAAGAGGGTGGTGAAACACTGGAATGCGTTACCTAGGGAGGTGGTAGAATCTCCTTTCTTAGAAGTTTTTAAGGTCAGGCTTGACAAAGCACTGGCTGGGATGATTTAATTGGGGATTGGTCCTGCTTTGAGCAGGGGGTTGGACTAGATGACCTCCTGAGTTCCCTTCCAACCCTGATATTCTATGATTCTATGTTTCTATGATCTGTGTTTATGTGCCTTTTTTTATTATTATTCAGCTCAGATCACCCTGTAGAAATACACTTAACTTTGATCCTTTTCTCTGATTCACACTTCTCTGGTCTTCTTAAACAAGTTATTGGAGAGTAAAGAGACTTCCCCTCAAAGCTGTAGTGCAGGGGTCAGCAACCTTTTAGAAATGATGTGCCAAGTCTTCATTTATTCACTTTAATTTAAGGTTTCGCGTGCCAATAATACATTTTAACGTTTTTTAGAAGGTCTCTCGCTATAAGTCTATATATTATATAACTGAACTATTGCATGTAAACAAGTTTTTCAAAATGTTTAAGAAGCTTCATTTAAAATTAAATTAAAATGCTGATCTTACACCGCTGGCCTGCTTAGCCCACTGCTGGCCTCGGGTTCCATTCACCTAGACCAGCAGCGCACTGAGCGGGGCCTGCAGCCAGGACCCCGGCGGGCAAGGGGCCGGCAGCCAGAACTCCAGACTGGCAGTGGGCTGAGCAGGGCCGGCGGCCGGGACCCCAGACTAGCTATGGGCTGAGAGGCTCAGCCCGCTGCCGCTCAGCCCGCTGTTGGTCTGGGGGTCCGTCCGCCGGCTCCTGCCAGCCAGGGTCCCAGCTGCTGGCCCCGCTCAGCCCCACTGCCGGTCTGGGGTCCTGGCCCTGTCCACATAGAGTGGGTACTTACCTTCTCCCTGGTTCTAGCCATTCTCTTCCTCTCTCTGCACTGAGATGAGGGTGGGAGTGCACTGAGCACAGGGCTGGGGGTGAAGGAGCAGGCTGAGGGTTGGGGTGCAGGGTCTGGCCAGGAGCTAGAATGAGGGAGGGGGCTCAGGGTTGGTGCAGGAGGTTTGGGTGTGGCGCAATTACCTGGGCAGCTCCCATTTGGTGCGAGAGGTGCAGGTAGAAATGTGTGGGGGGGGGGTGCAGGAGCTCCCATTTGGTACTTAGGGTGGGGATGGGGATGTGGGGGGTGCAAGAGTCAGGGCATGGGGTGTGGGGGGGCTGGGTATTTGTGGGGGTGCCAGAGTCAGGGCTGGGGTTGTGGAGGGGGCAGGGGTCAGGGCAGAGGGCTGGAGGGTATGGGGGGTTCAGGGGTGAGGGCAGAGGGCTGGGGGTGTGTGAGGGGGGGTCAGGGCAGAGGGCTGGGGGTGTGGGCTTGGGTCGTGGGGGTGCTCCCAGCCCCCTGCCCTGAGCGGCTCACGGCAGGGGGCTGGAGGGGATATGCCGATTCCACCCCCTTCCCCAAGGTCCCAGGAGCAGAAAGCGTGAACATGCTGCGGCTCCGCTTTTCCCTCTCCCGCTCTGTAGCAAGGGCCGTCAGCTGATCAGAGAAGGAGGGGCAGGAACCCAGCACGCTGAGGGAAGAGGCAGGGGGAGGGGGAAGCTTGCCTGCCCTGCAAGGAGAGAGTGGTGGGCGGGGGGCGGAGAAGAGCGGGCCGGGCCGGGCAGGATTTTTAGTGGCACGCTGCTGTTCCCGGCAGACAGCAGCGTGCCATTAAAATTGGCTCGCGTGCTGTCTTTGGCATGCACGCCATAGGTTGCCGACCCCTGCTGCAGTGTCTTATTTTCACCATTTTCCATTGATACTTACCTCTTATTTTTTCTAATAGCGATGAAGTGAGCTGTAGCTCACAAAAGCTTATGCTCAAATAAATTTGTTAGTCTCTATGGTGCCACAAGTCCTCCTTTTCTTTTCAATGTTACTGGCTATCCGTTTTCACAAGTTACTGTGTGATGTAGGAAAATAAGATTTAAAATATCTCAGTACACTTACTCATCCCATCTATCTATCTATCTCTATACATCTATACATAAGAGATACATTTTTTTTTTCTGTAAAGAGAACCAGGGAAGCATAGAAGCAAAACCAAACTCTTCCCAGAGTTCTTTGCATTGTGACTTTAAGGATAGATATGCAGTCTGATCTTTAACTTTTGGACTATACAATCTCTGGGATGGGGATTGTCTATATTTTGTGTATTGGACAGCATATTACCAGAGCTTAACAAATATTGAGTAATAATATTGAACAGACCTTAGTGTCAGTTTTCACACCTACTTTCTGATATAACACGTTTCTGTTGTAATAAATAATAATCATTCAGTATATATGCAGCAGTATTATGGGATAATGGTTATATAGCCAATATTTTCCTCTCATTTTACTTTTGGATTTGTTGTAAATTGTTGGAAGTTGGAAGTATTTGTTCCATCAAAGCAGGCGTTCTCTCTCTTACCAGCTCATTCAGGCCCTGGTCAGGAGACCACGTATACGCATACTTGACGAACTGTGCATGTCAGTAGTCCCACTGATTAGAAGTTAGATTTAAGCACTTGTACATTTCCAGTACTGGGGCCTCACACTGAGAGATTTAATAAAAATTAGTGTGTTGCACACAGAATTCAGCAAAGCTGGCAATACAAAAATGTGGTGATTATTAGCAGAAAATAACTAAAAAATGACTTTGCCATAGGAAAGAGACCTCATTTTACTCCCCCAGTGCAACAAAATAAATCCTCTCTTTTTTAGCTTCTGCAGAAAAGCAAGCCTGCTTCTTACTTTTTTGTCTGCTAGACACATCACTGGGAAATAATGCAAGGCCTGAAGTGGTGACACGGTCATTCATTTTTTCTTGATAGGTGGACAGTGTTTTGCTGATTGTGTAACCCTGCTGTATACATAAAAAACAATACTTCTATATGTAAGGGGACTGTTGCCCCCTTACTAACATTCAGTGGGGGTGTTTTAGTTGCTAGCTCCCAACACTAAAAAAGGGGAAGGGTCGATGGGGAATCAGGAGGCTGAGACTGACAGCCCCCAGGAACAATGGGGAGAGGCCAATGCTCCAGGTCAGCCTGAATGACCTGGCGAGCAGGCTAATCAGGGAGTCAGGAGGCCAGGGAGGTCCCGTCCTCCGTGTGAGCTGGATTTCTCTGGGTCAGACAGAGTGGGGCCAAGCTAAGGAGAAAGCAGGGGCCCAAGCTAAGCTGGGGAGCAGAGCTGTGCCAGATCCAGAGGGACCAGAAAAGCAGCCCAGAGAGAGCAGACCCTGTCCTGGGAGCAGAGCTGCAGCCCCAAAGCTAGAGGCACAGCCCAGAGAGAGCAGACTTGCCCTGGGAGCAGAGCTGCAGCAACCAGAGCCAGAGGGGCCAAAGAAGCAGCCCAGGGAGCTGGAGGCAGAGCAGCAGCAGCAGTGCAGAGACAGAGTGGTGGAGCTGGGGCTGGAGCAGTTTGGAGCTGGGTGCGGTGAGCAGCTGGGGAGAGCGAGGGGGATCCTGGGCAGTGGGCCCAGCACAGGGAGACGCCTCAGCCAAGAGGCTCTGGAGGCCAGGCTTGGATCGTAACCCCGACAGGGCAGGGCGACACTGGAAAGAAGGGTCCTACCACTTAGAGCCTGAGAGCGTGTGGCCATCACCAGAGCAAGTGTCCAACCCACAGCATCCCTGCAGCAAAGCCAGGGCCTGAGCAGGAGGCCTGGGACTTACAAGGAGCAGACTGTGAACTGCCCTGACATTCCAGAGACACTGTTTGTGATATTCCCTGCCGCAGAGCGGGTTGATATGTTTCCTTTAACCTTTCCCATTTTTCCTTATTCTTTTTCAAATTAATTGTTGATTAAATAACTTGCATTTGCTTTAACTTGTATGTAATGGTCAGTGGGTCAGAGAAGTGCCCAGTGCAGAGAGAGTACCCCAGAGTGGGCACACCCTAGCCCCTGTCCTAGGTGACCACAGCAGGGTTGGGGGTCGAGCCCTCCAACCAGCCTTGTTGGGGTTACGAGGACTCTTCCAGACAGGAGAGTGGAAGGGGAATCCTCAAGGGCAGGGAGGCCACCGGGTAAAGGAAGTGGGAGCGAGGACTCAGATCCTTTTGCTAGCCCACTTCATCGGGGTAGTACAGAAGCCAGGAAAGTTCCCCACAATAGCGGGACTATTCCCCCGCTTACATAATTGGCATCACGAACAGGATCCTATCCACAGGGTCCACCCCATTGGTTTACTGGTTGAGTTCTGGTAGCACTGTCCAGGCCTGGTCAAGAACCCTACCATGGCTGGAATTGAAGAACTACGGGCCCAGTTTGCTGAACTTCAGCGCAGATTGTCAGACCAAGCTGAGGCATTACAACAAGCTAGAACAGAACAGAGAGAAGCCTTATCACTGGCTTAGGCGGTAATAGACCAACAGGCAGCAGAAGCTAAGAAACCCTGTATTATTTATGTCCCACAGGAGCGGAAGGTCACGGAGTTTGGTGGCTTCCCGACTAGACTGGGAGACATTACGGTAGAGGAGTGGGTCAAGTCTGTGAAGGTGGGTCTGCGTGTGCTAAGAGTACCTGAAGAAGATCACTTCATAGAGGAGCACCTCAAGGGCCAGGCCAAGGCCACAGTAAAGTTCATGGCAATGGGAGACAAGAAAGATGTGGAAAAGGTGTTTGAACTCCTCCTGGAACTGTATGGAGATAAGGTACCTATTGGAACCTGACTAAAGGAGTTCTTTGAGCAAAAGCAGGAGCCCGATGAAACTATCCGGGCATATGAATATGACCTCCAGGAGAGAATGAGCAAAGTGGAGCGGCGAGACCCTCAATGAGTTCCAGACCCAGATATGGTTCTGAAAAAGCAGTTAGTGCTTGGGCTTTAGGATGATTCCCTCTGCTATGAAATGAAAAGGAGGTTTAAGGAAGAGCCCAGTAAGAAGTTTCATGAACTCATGCAGGCTGCCATTATGTTAGGCAGCAGTTCTGCGGAAAAGGACCTAGGGGTGACAGTGGACGAGAAGCTGAATATGAGTCAGCAGTGTGCCCTTGTTGCCAAGAAGGCCAATGGCATTTTGAGATGTATAAGTAGGGGCATAGTGAGCAGATCGAGGGACGTGTTCGTCCCCCTCTATTCGACATTGGTGAGGCCTCATCTGGAGTACTGTGTCCAGTTTTGGGCCCCGCACTACAAGAAGGATGTGGATAAATTGGGAAGAGTCCAGCGAAGGGCAACAAAAATGATTAGGGGTCTGGAACACATGACTTATGAGGAGAGGCTGAGGGAACTGGGATTGTTTAGTCTGCAGAAGAGAAGAATGAGGGGGGATTTGATAGCTACTTTCAACTACCTGAGAGGTGGTTCCAGAGAGGATGGTTCTAGACTATTCTCAGTGGTAGAAGCGAACAGGACAAGGAGTAATGGTCTCAAGTTGCAGTGGGGGAGGTTCAGGTTGGATATTAGGAAAAACTTTTTCACTAGGAGGGTGGTGAAACACTGGAATGCGTTGCCTAGGGAGGTGGTAGAATCTCCTTCCTTAGAAGTTTTTAAGGTCAGGCTTGACAAAGCCCTGGCTGGGATGATTTAATTGGGGATTGGTCCTGCTTTTGAGCAGGGGGTTGGACTAGATGACTTCCTGAGTTCCCTTCCAACCCTGATATTCTATGATTCTATGTGGTCAGAAGAAGAGGAAGTTCCTGTGACAGAGACAGCCAAGCCTAATCCCCGTACACAAAGTGGGGGGCCTAATGAATGCAGCTGCTGGGGAAAAGGCCCTGACCCAAACACAGTTAACACTGGAAAGTTTAAGTGAGGCTGTCCAAAGACTGGTGGTCCAACAGGAGGAGATGATAAAAGTGATGACTGAGTTATTGAAAGAAAAAAATCCCATTAGTATGTCTAAGTATCCAAGGGCACCGGGATCCTGAAGAGCCCCACTAAAGGATGAGCTGGGAAGGTACATCTGTTACACTTGAGAAAAGCCAGGGCATACTAGCTGGGAATGTCCACTGAGAAGGAGAACAGAGTCCCAGGCACTGAAAACCAATGGAGCACCAAGAGCGAGTGGTCCATCTACAGTAGAAGGGCAAGCAGTGACAAAAGGATTCCTAGGTCTCTCCTTGGTGGAAAATCAGTCTGCATACAGTGTTGAAAGGAATGTGGGCAATGCCAGCATATCTAGTGACTTCTGTAAGTGAGCATTTAGAAACTGTCTAACTGCTGAAGTATGTATAGCAGGGGTGAAGACCAGATGTTTTGTTAGATACTGGCTCAGAAGTCACCACCATTACTGAGTCGCATTTTCAAAAATATTTGAAAGACAAGGAACTGACGATGCACAGCACACAGTCTGTACGTCTAACAGCAGTTAATGGACTGGCAATCCTAGTGGTGGGATGCCTCAAAGCAGACATAGACTACATGGGCCAGACACTGCCAGGGAAATGCATCTTCATCCTGAAAGACAAAGACTCTAAAGGGAGCCATATGGGAAAAGGAGTCCCAGGGATTCTAGGGATGAACATCATTAGTGAGCTGAAGGAGCTACCATTGCTAGAAGAAGGAACCAGAAGGATGAACAGTCATGGGCACACTAAGAAGAATACTGTGCTGAGTAGAGTATGGGCTCGAGCACAGAGACAAAACCATGCATTGGGCTCTGCGGGGCAGATTGGAAATGTTAAAGTGGGCAGAAAACAAAAGACTGTTATTCCTCCTCGGAGAGGGAAGTTCCTTGACAAACACTGCTGTGTATCAGAAAATACCAATAGATATCGAGCTCTTGTAGAGCCTACATCTGGGGTAAACCTACCTAATGGACTTCAGTCAGCCAATATACTGACTAGTGCCATCAAAAGAAGAGTGCCAGTGAGTCTTCTAAACTCAAGCGTGAAGTCTATGGAGTTGCAGCCTGAGGAGGTGATCCATCAGGTGAAGGTAACATCTGGGGAGAGAGGAGAACAAGTTACCTTTCCTCAGGAAAGATGTGGTGGGAGACAGCCAGTTCCAGTTCAAGCGGCATGCCAAGGGCTGATTCCTGCACAGGTGGCTAACTTCAGGGTGTTGCCAGAGAAGCATCAAGAAGCCTTTTCAAAGGATGAGGTGACCAATTTTGATGACTGGGTCAAAGGTGTCCACAACAGACCAAAGACAGCCAGCAAAGTTGCTCTCAGTACATCTAAAGACACAGCCCAAAGAAGGAAAAGGACTTATGATTGCAAGTCCAGTGGGGTTCTCATCAGACCTGGTGACAGTGTACCAGTTCGTAGCCACAAACGCCAGAGACGTAATAAAATACAGGACAAATGGGAGCCAAAAATGCACTGATTGAAATGGAATTTAATGTGATAAAAAATAGGCACATGTAATCTTGCCCATATGCTCAGGATTTAGCTGATTGCCATATTTGGGGTCGGGAAGGAATTTTCCTCCAGGGCAGATTGGAAGAGGCCCTGGAGGTTTTTCGCCTTCCTCTGTAGCATGGGGCACGGGTCACTTGCTGGAGGATTCTCTGCTCCTTGAAGTCTTTAAACCACAATTTGAGGACTTCAATAGCACAGATATAGGTGAGAGGTTTTTTGCAGGAGTGGTGGGTGAAATTCTGTGGCCTGCGTAGTGCAGGAGGTCAGACTAGATGATCATAATGGTCCCTTCTGACCTAAATATCTATAAATCTATGAATCGTCTCCATAGTGAGAAGCTCTGACCAGAGGCAAAAAGTGGGAAGGTATTAAAACTGTTCAATTAATCAACTAAATTATAAACAGTCCTTAGAGATCATTAAAGGGGAACAGTGTCAAGTGAGTTAGACTCTGGATTTAGATTATGTAAAAAGAGGTTTTAGAAAATAAATTAATATAATACTTTGGGGGTTTCAAGTGAAAACAGTGTTTTCTGAGGTTCAGGTATGTGTATTGGAGCTGGTTGGGAAATAATATTTTTTTCCCTATGAAAATAGTTGCTGCAAACTGAAACATTTTCAGGTTTTTAATTTTTTTTTACCAAGCCGCCTCCCCTCATTTGATATAAATTTTTAACAGTGAAAGTAGTTAATCATTAGAACAGTTTACTAATGCTTGTGATTTAATTCTCCATCAATAGCAATTTTTAAATCAAGATTGGATGTTTTTCTAAAAAATATGCTCAAGGGGAAATTCTATGGCCTGTGTTATACAGGAGGTCAGATTAGATGATCACAATGGTCCTCTAGGCCCTGGAATCTGTGAATATATGAATCTAAGGTTACTCATATAATTAACTTGTAAAATCTTTATTTTTAAAAAAAATCAAAGTCACTGTGTCCAAACAGTATAGAAACACTTCTACGAGTGCCCTGCAAGGCCAGAAAATCAGAGGGAGCTCTTGACTGCAAGAGAATATCTAAGCATCTTTGGTGTTGATACAGATGAATAAAATTAACATGTAAGTGCTAATGATCATTGTAGATAAGAATTGGCTATGTTTGGGGTGGAGCCCAATTTAAGTGGGCCCAACTGTTTTTTGGGCCCACTTAAATTGGTAAGGCCAGCTCTAAGTGCCCTGTCGGTAGTGCTGAGGTTCTAAAATGACACTATGCCTAGAGTATGCCTGTCTGGTGGTCAGGCACTACAATGAATATAACCAGTTGATGGAGTCCTCTATCTTGTGCTTAAATTTACTGTTGCCTGCACATATCTCCAGTAAAGACTCCAGCCTCATGGACTGAAAGCAACCACTTTACCAAGTGAGCCAAAATGGAGGCTAGGCTGCAAGGTGGTTAGATCAGTACACTGTGGTGAAAGTTACCATTTGTAAATACCTTACACTTTGAAATGGGCCCAGACCAGAACTTGGAATGATTGTTATTTATATTACATTTTAAGTATCTCAACTGTGGTAGGTACTGTGCAGACATAATAAATACAAACACCTTTAGAAATTTAGGCAGTTTGGATCCAAATTCCCAGATTCAATCTGTCCCTGAGGATCTTGTCCTGGGCCTATGGAAAACTAGAAAAAAGGGGTCCGTCTTTCAGTTCTGGGAACTGATTGAGTGTTCAGATCAATGAACATGAACATCGGTGTCTGTGATATACAGGGGGTCAGAGTAAGTGATCTCGTGGTCCCTTCTGGCTTTAAATTTTATGACTCTATATAGAGTCCCAGTAATTTCAGTAGGGTTCCATGGGGTGTAAGGGTTTATCCATACAAATGTGTACATCCATCTGAAACAACATTTGAAAAGCTGTTCTCCAAGGGTATGTCTACACTACGAAATTAGGTCGAATTTATAGAAGTTGTTTTTTTAGAAATCGTTTTTATATATTCGAGTGTGTGTGTGCCCCCACAGAAAATGCTCTAAGTGCATTAAGTGCATTAACTCGGCGGAGTGCTTCCACAGTACCGAGGCAAGCGTCGACTTCTGGAGTGTTGCACTGTGGGTAGCTATCCCACAGTTCCCGCAGTCTCCGCTGCCCATTGGAATTCTGGGTTGAGATCCCAATGCCTGATGGGGCTAAAACATTGTCACGGGTGGTTCTGGGTACATATCGTCAGGCCCCCGTTCCCTCCCTCCCTCCGTAAAAGCAGCACCAGACAATCGTTTTGCGGCTTTTTTCTTGAGTTACCTGTGCATCTGAGTTGAGAGTGCTGTCCAGAACGGTCACAATGGAGCACTCTGGGATAGCTCCCGGAGGCCAATACCGTCGAATTGTGTTCACAGTACCCCAAATTAGACCCGGCAAAGTCGATTTAAGCGCTAATCCACTTGTCGGGGTGGAGTAAGGAAATCGATTTTAAGAGCCCTTTAAGTAAAAAAAAAGGGCTTCATCGTGTGGACGGGTGCAGGTTTACATTGATTTAACGCTGCTAAATTCGACCTAAAGTCCCAGTGTAGACCAGGGCCTAGCCTGCAAGCCAAATTACTGGAGACCTCATGAGACCAGCTTACAAGAATGTGAAACAGAGTACAAACTGAGAGATTTATTTGGGCATAAACTTAATTTGGGCATAAGTGGGTAAAAATCCCACTTCTTCAGATGCGTTTACTCCATGCATCTGAAAAAGTGAGGTTTTTACCCATGAAAGCTTATGCCCAAATAAATCTCTCAGTCTTTAAAGTTCCACCAGACTCCTTGTTGTTTTTGTGGATACAGACTAACACAGCTACCCCTCTAATAGAGTACAAGCTCTGATATGGATTCAGACCCTAACACTTGCCTGATCTGGATTAAATCACCTCCATCTTGACCTGTCCCTACTTATGGTTCCTGCATGCTCATGGTGGTGGTGGAGAATTCCCCATTTTAGAGGCTCTGGAATATCTCTGAACTGATTCTTCCCGACACCAGTGTATATTATTGGAAATGTACTGCTGAATATTTTATACACATAACTGAGCTCATTTTTACAAGTAAGCTCTTTGTCCATCTATTGGGTGTTAAATATTTAATCACATTATCTGAAACAAAGCAAAAGTCTATTTTAAGATGACACAGAGTTCAGGTTAGCCTCAGGCTGAAGAAATTCAAAAAGACGCCTAAGTTTTCAGACTTGTGCATTTTTTAACTGCAGATTTCCCATTAGCTTTAATGGGAATTTTGTGATGTAACCTTCCTTTTCCCCCCTTCCCAGGCCTTCAGAGTCAATTTGCAAATGGAAGGCTTTAAATAAAATATTATTCACTCCTTAATAAAAAGGTAATAAAAGGCTTAAGGTACACAACTTAATACTATATATCTTATAAAAATAAGGCAATGAAGATCAAATAAAAGGGATGTTAAAACTCTGATTAGATCCAGCTACAGTATTTCACATCACAAATTTGATAGGCAATTTGAATTTTTTTCCTCATAAAATAATTAAGGATTTGGAGAGACTGACTTTTGAGGATAGATTAAAAACATCTATTGCTTGAGAAAATGGTGACCAAGGAGAAGGGAAAATGCAGTTGTCTTCATCTATCTGAGATGAGAAGAGAACAAAAGTTGAGGTCAATGATAAATTAGGGGAAGATATAGCCACCATAATACAAGGGATTACTTGGGTGAACTAGGAGTAATTGGGTGAAATAAAACACCAATAAATTTAAGATAAACATTAGGAAAAAATTCCTAAACAGTAGAATCTCTCAGGCTGTAGAGCAGTCTCTCACGGAAAGTAGTGGGACCTCCATACTGGTAAGGAGATGGATTATATTGGATAGTTTTCCATCTCTAATTCCTATTATATTCTATAAAATGTTTTACTTCTTCATTTTTTAATAGCCTGCAATTTGTAGGTACATCCATCTGCTTTGTGCAAAGGTCCACATCTGCAAGTCCAAAAGAAATAATTGTATATGATGTAACTGCCTGTTTATGGGCACAAGGAGGCAAAATTATCCATTTACTATGGGCAGTTGTGGGTTTTTGCCTGAGCACAGGAACATACTTATGCACCCAACAAATACTACAGGTGCTCATTGAACGCCATTGAAAAACTGGTATTTGGAGTCTTGTGTGCTTTTTTCATTGTTGAGTATATTCTTGTATATTATGGTAGTTTTTGTCTACTTTTAACCAACCATAATAAGCTGAGACAATCTTGACCAGATTCTTAGCTGGTGCAAATCATCATAGCTACATCAAACTCAATAGAGCTATGCTAACTTTCTCCAGTTGCGGACTTGGCCCATTATTTACAATACCCTCCCACCTGAGAGTACCTTTGCCAGTCATGAAATCAGACAGGTAGGTATAAGGATTCTGGGCTGTACTTATATATTATCCTTATATTAGTTCTAGTTTTTCTGATGCAATTGATTTTTGTATTTACTGTAACAAGAAGCTGCTAGTAATCAGCAACATAACTTATTTGTGCCTTAAAACATATTCATTCTGTTAGTACAGACTTCTGATAGGCAGGAACAGAATACATTTTCTTTATTTGGAAATGTGCACAGATGCCTGTGATTAGAATTCAATCACTTTTAAGAAGCAGTATGGAAACAACAATATTTGGGCAACAGATTCCTTTGTTAAACATTACAAAACCTTTTTCTGTAAGGCTTTTACATCAACTTCTCCTCATCCAACTTATTATAAAAGCACACAACCTCATAATTATCATCACTACCTAGGGTGACAGTTATATCCTAATTGCAACTTAATTAAGGCTCATATAACTGTGGCCTTGTGTGAAACTGATTATCCTAATGATCAACTAATGTTCAGACTAATCCAAAACACAGTTTCGCACTTCTGTGTATTCACCATGCTTCTGTTATCACTGTTACAGTTCCTAGTAAGTTAATACCTTCCTAAGTATTATCAAAATCATAAAATAGCTCCTAGTAAATATTCCTCCTTCTTGTTGCTGCTTTAAAAACAATTAATAACCAAATTAACACTTTAAAAAGATATGAATATGGGATTCTGCTGATCACTCTATTCCGTGAGATGAGCTTATTGAGGTAATATAATTGCTTTTTAAGCTTAATGAGATTAGTAACAATATTTCCATTCCCTTCAGTGAGAGCCAGACCACAGTCCATAGTGTGATAGCCCAAGGTCTTTTGGCAGTAAATATCCCCCCAGGATTTTGTGTGTCTGAGTTCAGTTCTGCTGCTGCTGTATTTGAAACCTAGATTCCAAATCGCCTGGTATTTTACCCAGCTCAGAGCTGCCTTTGAACTTCCACCAATGTTCCATTCTTGACCTGCCAGCACAATAGACCTGTTGAACAATAGAAAACATATCTTCTCTCAGTTCCATACCACCTGCAGAGCTTTACCCCCGCCCTCCATTCGTCTCCTCTTTCAGTAAGGGAGAACCCAAGACTGGGAAAAAGTCTGATACAGGACAGCAGCAGGCAGTTGCCAGTTTAGCAACAAGTAGAATAATGAGCTTCACCACCCTACTCCAAGCTCCATAATAATCAAAAGGAATAAATTCTGCCTATTGTTTCGATCTCTCATCTTAGGACAGTTGTGAACTGTAAACTGCAGCAGTCAAAAAGAATGAGACAAGAAAGACACCCATTAAGTATTTTATATTCAGAATGTACTTCATGAAGTGTTACGCTATGTACATTAGCAATCGTTTGCATATAAACAGTTGATATAGTAAATATTTTTTTTCTGTTGGGGTTGGTGGTTTGCTTGGCTATGATTATTCACCTTCCTCCATATATGTGGCTGCAAAGTTTTGAGCATGCAGTCCAGTCTTATTCACAGTGCAATGAGAGATAATGTGTCTTCTTTGCTTGACTACCCCAGTAGCAATATTAGGGATAACTTGTAACATGGTTGGACTGGCTGATTGGAGATTTTCTCACAGCTCTCTATTGTACAATCCCTAATAACTGAGGGGACAATTAGACAGTTTCAATCAATAAGAACATTTTTCAGTATGTTTGTTGCAAATGAGATTAATGAGCTTGTCTTTCCTGCAGTTGTTGGCTTGTTGCAGATTCTTTCCCTTCATTTCCTTATTGGCAAGCACAGTGATGGTGCCCATTAAGGTTCCCCATAATTACCAGATAATGCAAACACCTTTTTGTGATCAGATGAAAGTTAGCCCTGTGGATTGGCAGGATACAATTCCCTGCTATCACTGTAGCACGTTCGCTTTTCTGAGACTGTTGGGATCTGATGTTTTGTAATCAGGCTGAGTGATTTTACTCTCTTAGGACTGCCTCCAAATCATACTATCTAATTCCATTACTTCATTCTTGCTCAGTATTTAAAGTTGTCTATCTAGTTGATCAGATGATTGATTTGATTGATTGATTAATTAAAAGACTGTTCTAGAAGATTGTAGTATGTGGCTATGTGAGGACATTGGTTAAAGGTATATTAGAAGAATGCATTTACCTACTAGTAAGTCTTGGTTTATTATGCAGAGTGGCTAATTCTCCACTAATTTGATAGAGGATATAAATAGAATGGAATATAAATATATTAAATGGTGTAGAATGTACACTTCTTTAAAACAGCTTGCATTTGCAAGGCGAAGGCCTATTTATCATCTCCACAGAAAAAAGTCCAAACACTGATATGTGGTCCCACAAAAGCATTTAGAAAACTATCCCAGACACACTCACTGATAATTGTTGTCTCCTTTGTCTGTAATAACAGGGGATGAGGACATGATATCTAATTTCTGGGTTTATTCCAAGACACCTGACATCTTATGGTAATAGAGTGCCATTCATCCAGAAGCAAGTGAAAATATTAAGTAATATATAATATACAGGGATCACTTCACACAGCACCAAACTGCAGCCATGTGTGAGATACAACGTGAAGTGGGCTGTAGCCCACGAAAGCTTATGCTCAAATAAATTTGTTAGTCTCTAAGGTGCCACAAGTACTCCTGTTCTTTTAACATATCAGCTGTTTACCAGAGCACAGCAATACTACATAATAGGCTAAGACAGGACAGGGCCAAGAATAGCATATCCAGTTGAAACTATAGAAGAATTTAGGGTGGTCGAATGTCACTATCCAAGTGGGAATTTGACCGGGATAAATAAGTTTTAACCTACAAAAAAGTGTTACGGGATATTTCATAATCCAAAGTAATCAGACTTTTATGTTGATATCTCATCTACATGAATTAAAAGCTAACAATTTGATGCATACTAATAGCATGATGTGTGCATAGGTTCAGAGTTGAGTCAGATGGAAGAATGACATCTGCTCTATTTAAATCTCCAGCATCTCCTGTAGCATTTCCTTAAAGTTCATCCATCTAATTACTAGCTGAGCCAGATCCTGATTAGTTTCCAAGGGCAAGCAGAACTGTAGCATTGGGTATGAAATGTACAGGTATATCTATTTTTCTGAGTTATTTCTTCTACTTCTCAAGGAAAATATTGCAAATGTAAGAGTTGGAGGTTATACTCCAATCCTGCAAGCCCTCTGTATATGGAACTCACATTGACATTGCTGGCTGTTCAGTGCATGGAAGGCTTGCTGTGCCAGGTCTTGGGATCTTGTTTGTATAGTAGCTGCAATACCGGGCTGACTGTATGTGTGTGTGTGTGTGTGTGTGAGAGAGAGATTAATGTAACAGATACCTTGTATGACACCATTTATCTTCTGAAAGGAAACAAAACGACCATGGCTACTATCACTAACCTCGATATTGGCTGTCACAACCCACAAATTAACCTCTCCCGTTAAATGAACCCCAACCTTAGAAACATACATGCATGGTTATATCCATGGAACCAAACTGAGAATTTTTTACATATTACATGGAAAATACCATTTAACTATAATAATAAGAATGGGCTCCTTCAACTGAAAATGTTTGGCTTACATTTAGGATGGAAAGAGAAAAGCAAGACCCATTCTCTTTATCATCTTAATTTTGTATGCAGGTGTTCACAGACCTTTTTAGCTATGAATTTTATGGATGTTTCTGTATCATAAATGTGTGTTTGCAAAACAATCTGGTATGCCAATCTGAAAAAGAACAAATTTGATAGAGCATTCCCATTCAGAAAGACAGTTGCTTAAAACTGCTAGGTTTGAGTGGACCATGTTTTACACAAAAAACATAAATATAAATGTCACGGTTCCTCCCCCACTCTGAACTCTAGGGTACAGATGTGGGGACCTGCATGAAAAACCTCCTAAGCTTATCTTTACCAGCTTAGGTCAAAACTTCCCCAAGGTACAAAATATTACACCTTGGACTGGCCGCTACCACCACCAAACTAATACTGGTTACTGGGGAAGAGCTGTTTGGACGCGTCCTTCCCCCCAAAATACTTCCCAAAACCTTGCACCCCACTTCCTGGACAAGGTTTGGTAAAAAGCCTCACCAATTTGCCTAGGTGACTACAGACCCAGACCCTTGGATCTTAAGAACACTGAACAATCCTCCCAACACTTGCACCCCCCCTTTCCTGGGAAATGTTGGATAAAAAGCCTCACCAATTTGCATAGGTGACCACAGACCCAAACCCTTGGATCTGAGAACAATGAAAAACCATTCAGTGTTTTACAAGAAGACTTTTAATAAAAAATAGAAGTAAATAGAAATAAAGAAATCCCCCCTGTAAAATCAGGATGGTAGATATCTTACAGGGTAATTAGATTCAAAAACATAGAGAACCCCTCTAGGCAAAACCTTAAGTTACAAAAAAGATACACAGACCGAAATAGTTATTCTATTCAGCACAATTCTTTTCTCAGCCATTTAAAGAAATCATAATCTAACACATACCTAGCTAGATTACTTACTAAAAGTTCTAAGACTCCATTCCTGTTCTGTCCCTGGCCAAGACGACTACAGACAGACACAGACCCTTTGTTTCTCTCCCTCCTCCCAGCTTTTGAAAGTATCTTGTCTCCTCATTGGTCATTTTGGTCAGGTGCCAGCGAGGTTACCTTTAGCTTCTTAACCCTTTACAGGTGAGAGGAGCTTTCCCCTGGCCAGGAGGGATTTCAAAGGGGTTTACCCTTCCCTTTATATTTATGACAATAAATAATAAACCTATTGTAAACATTAAGTAACTCTGCTCTTTTTCTAGACAATTCTAGAAAACTTGAACCAACTTTCCTATGGAATTGGTGAAGAGCAAATGCATTTCGTGATCAGGAAACCTCTCTGAACAACTTTTCTCAAGTTCTCTGTGCAAAATATTGAAATTGGCTCCCAAATCTCCAGCTGTATTGCAGTAAATTGAAATAATTTACTAGACTAATGTCTTTTGAAACTGAGAATGGCCTCCTTTATGAGATTCTGAATAAGGATAGGTAGTCAGTGGCTAGTGCATGTGGACTGCACACATAAGACCATGAGGGGGCTATCCTCAGTTGTCATCACACTAACCCCTACTGCTTCACTTGGCTTCCAAGTGAAGGAACCCTTCAGTCTTTGGCACGTTACTTACGAGCTTTTCCTGCCCATTACATTCATGGATCACATTTTAAATAGTTGTTTGGGTCAAATGCAGAGGCCACTTTGACTGCAAATTATAACTATGAACTGATTTAGATTAATAGATTTTAATGTAGGGCAAAAGGAACCACTATGATTACCTAGTTTGACCTTCTGCATAACACAGACCATAGAATTTCACTCACTAATCTCTGCAATGGAAGCAATTGTTCTTGTTAGCTATTTGAGTGGATGACATCAAGCCAGTAACTTGAGGATGAAGTAGAGCATATCTTTTAGAAAGGCAGCCAATCTTGATATATATACTTCAAATCATGATGAATTGACCACTGTGATATTCCCCAGTGTGCAATCCTGTAACCCTGAGTTCCTGACATTGCTTTGC
This sequence comes from Lepidochelys olivacea, assembly GCF_965140295.1. NCBI lineage: Eukaryota > Metazoa > Chordata > Testudines > Cheloniidae > Lepidochelys > Lepidochelys olivacea. Next base: position 108,400,729 of record NC_140417.1, read on the forward strand.
TGTTGTAGCTCCCAACCTGGGCCAGTCAAAAACAGCCCACCAGCATGCAGGTTACACCCTGAATGTCTGTGTATAACTACACCTCTGACCCCCACAGCCTGTCAGCAACACTCCAGTCACATTCTGGCTTCCACCAGCCTGGGTTACTACGTGCAGGATGGCCCCAACACACTCCCAATCGCTAATTTTCCCCAAAACTTGTGTTCTGCACTATCCAGCTCTCTTCTGGGCAATTTAGATATTAAATATCTGTTGCCTCTGAAAGGAGTCAAGAAGCAACAGTTTGCAACTTTAACTGGAGTTACCCAAACAGTTCAGTTTAGACACAACACTGAATTCATTTTGATTAAAAAATAAAACAAGTGTATTTAACTACAAAAAGATTTAAGTGAGTACCAGTACAAGGTATTAAAGTCAGAAATGGTTACAAACGAAATAAACATAACACTTTCTAGTAGCTAAAACTTAACAAGCTAGACTTTGTTCAAGGTAAAATCATTACCACATGTTCCCAGCAACAGGGCCCACCAAATTCTCAGGTCAGAATCTCCCCCAAAGTCAAAGGGCTGGTTCCTTTGTCATCTTAATGAAAGAGAAAGAGAGAGAGACAGAGAGATTGGGAGAGATAACTTAGGGTGTTTTTGTCCCTCACTTTTATAGTCCAGTCACCCTTTGAAATGCATTTTCCTGAGAGTTACCCCTAGATAAAGTTCATTCAAGCTTGTGGATAGGGGCATGAAGTCTTATAGAGGTTACATACTGTTTGCTAAAATGCAGATCAATTTGTTCCTGCCCCCTTTTGTTACCAAAGAATGGCCACTTAACACGTAATTGCCAATCAACTTTTATGACACCTAGCTAGAGGTGTCAGCTTGTCTTTTATCTTTGAGATACCAGTTTACACACTACCTAGACTTGTCTGATAAACACATTGTAGTCATAATTTCAGCTTATGTTCGTAACTCTTAATACATATTTCATACATTCAGTGTGTTGTTAGTTTTTAAATGATACCTCAAAAAGATTATTACAATAATGTGTAGGGTGTGAATAAATGGCGTGCTTTCGGTCACACCCTCATTGTTTCCAGTTTGATTTTTCTAACTTAAACCTCTACCCATTGGCTCCTGTTATGTCTTTGTCTACTAGATAAAGATCCTTTTAGTATTAGAGATATCTTCTCCATGTGTAAGTACTTTATAGCACACGATCAAGTTACCTTTTAATCTTCTCTGTAATATAAAAGCTGAGATACGGTGATGATTGGCACTCTATTGATGCCTAAGAAAGATAAATGTATGTTGGTGAGCGTGAGCCAACTTTTCTTTTACATGATCTATGCCCTTTCTGCTGTATTTCCAGACCTTGCTGGATATAATTCAACATATTATCATTTAGAATAGAAGATTCATGGCAGCTTATGTAGGAGAAAAAGCCTTTCATGAATATACGGCTGGCGATCAAGTATATGGTTTTTCAGTATCAGCCAGGAGTTCAGATTTCATAGCTCCTGCCAAAACTGATCTAAGACCATTTGTTGATCAAGAAGTAGAATCTGCATGGGCTTTGGAGATTTGTACGCATTTTATACTGCCTAACTGCAAGGAGTGCTGTTTTTATGCCTTTATAGTGCAAAATGTTGTACAGGGGTTTGCTCTTTTGCAAAAATGTCATTCCCTAAAGGGTGACATATTTTAATAACATCATTAAGGCTTTGATTGAAAATTAGAACTAATGGCTGTGAATTCTGTGCCTTTGCCATATAAGAATGTCCCTCTATAGTGTGAAAGTTGCTCTAACCTATGAAGTTCTGATGGGAGGAAGGAGGTGTGCAAAATGTTATTAATATCAACTTTTGCAGGTTAACTGGAGAAATAGAGCATGCTGCATTCTGTCAAATGTAATATACAAGCGAAAAACAAATTAGAAGTGTATAAATTATTAACAATGTTTCTTTATAAAAGACACTCTGCTAATGAAAAATAGAAATTGCTTGAGTGGGACATTGAAGGAATAACAGTGACTGCTGGGGAAGCTGCAGAAACAAAAACGTTTCTTTGTAGGAATGCTAGACTGTATGAAACTCTGCTGCCTTGGTTCATAGGGTTCTATGTGAAGCTTATTTTGGTGGACCTGTAATCCTTTGAGCACCCCCTTTGAATCTTGGAACACAGCATAAGACTCCATTGAAATACCTGGATTTCACTTGGCTTCAGTGAAACACAACAAACCGGCTCAACTCCTCTTAAAACTGAACCATGTTTGCTTGAAAGTTTATACTGATCCATAGCAAAACATTGGATCCATACACCACTGAACTCTGGTGTTGTTTGAAATCCTCGTTTGGATCCAAATTTTGCAAATGACTCTCATCTTTCTAATGAACTGACTCAAAACCCCAGATCTAGATGTCCCTGAATGATGGGGTATTTAAAACTCTTGACACAAATTCCACAAGTGTTTTGATGACCTATGGATGAATTTTACATTTGTAGTGAAAGTCCAAGCCAAGTTTAGAGAATAATGTAAGAAAGGTGTGTGAATTCATTGGCCTCCAGAAGTATAATAAAGTCACCGGAGGACTAAAAAGTGCTGAAAGAATAATACAATGTACACAACTCTTTGAGATAATGAGCCACATTTTTTTGTCTTAGTTATACTAGTTGAAGTCAATGCCTTTAAAATCAGTGAGCTTATTTCCAGCATGAATTTGGCTCTCCATGCTTAAAAAACGGAGGGGAAGGGCAAAAAGGCCAATATGAATGTGTCGTTACTATGAGGTCTGTAGGAACCACTTCTAAGTGAAGAAAAAAAATTCTCGCCATAGCCCGCATTTCCTCAACCAAAAGAAAAGTTCCCATTATATCAGCTCACCTAGTAGCCCTAGGATCCCAGCACGAGACATTGCTTTCATGAGTACACTTAGGGCTTGATCCACCCCACTAACCCCCTCCCCCCCATTCTCCTCATTGAATGACTTCAATAGACACTGGATCCAGTACTGTGAACAAACACTAAGCCCAATTCCAAACTAAGGGCTAAAAATAACTGGTTAAAGCTGCATGGACTATCTGGCCACTGACTGATAGACATAAATGTTCTGTGACCTTGTCAGAACATTGGGTAAGTTATGAATGTTGTGCAGAATGAAAACCCCTGCCTAGTGTTCAAGGATGCAGTGAGTGCTCTGTTAGGTGCAGACTGGGATCAGAGATCATGTTAAAAAACAACATAAAGTTGCAAGATCAGAACACCAAAATACTTTACATGTTGTTTGATGGTTGTGTTAGGCCCATTCCACAAAGATACACAGGATAACTGTTTGGGTCACTCAAAGAAACTGCTGCCTACCAATGCATACATTTGGGATTTACTCTTAGGGAAGCCCCTATGATTTTGATTTAATTTATACAATTCACTTTGTCTGTCTTCTCTCTGCTTCCTTTCTGGCTGTTCCCTTGCCCCATCAGACTTTGACAAAGACATTGGTTAAGTTTCTGTCCTCTGATGGCAGTCACATGTTATGACACTAGTAAAGTTTGAACATTCCTCTGTTTCTGATTTCCACTACAGATAGTCACAGTGAAAAAACCAGCTCAACTGACACATAGATGCCCTGCAGCCAAGTGCCCGGGGATCATTGTAATAACTTTCTAACTAAGAAAGGGCAAACCAGTTTGCATATAATAAGGACTGACCCAATATGAACCAAGTTCTTTGGGGTTTTGAATAAGTTATCTGTTCTTTATTAAAGTTAATGTGTGTGCGCTTATAAACTTTCTGTTCTAGGCTTGAAGATGAAGCAGAAGTGCCAAAATACAGCAAGCAAGTTGTTGTTAGAGCATTTCCAGCCTGACTTGGAAGGAGAGGAGGAGCAAGACTAAGCACCTGATCTAGAGGCCAGTGAAGTCAATGGAAAGCTGTCCACTGACTTTCTATAGACTTTGGATCAGGCAAAGGAAGAGAGAGTTTGAGATTTCCAGCTCAATTCACGTAAAAGTTTTGGAAATATTTTCCCCAACCCTACACTTTCCGAAGTCCATTGCAAACTCCTCTTGACTTGGTAGTAGAATCAGGTCCTACTAGTTAGTTGAATCCAACTGTTTAGAGTTTGAAGTTTACTCTTTTCTGCTTAAGGAAGCTTTTATTGATTACAAAGTGATAGATACATAAGAACATTGTAAAGAAAATGGTTTCCTGTCATTACAGCCCATCCTCCTGCACGCCAAGGAAAAAGTGATATCTTGTCACCACTTCATTTTACAAATGAAATGAAATGATACTTTCTATCATTTCTAATAAAGAATGAAGAAACAAAGGAGAGAAAAGGAGTTAAAGGAAAACAAGGAAAAAGTTAGGGAAATAAATTGCAAACCAGTCCTAGGAAATCCACACATTTCAAGATGGCATTAGTGACCCACCTTTGCTATATCCTTGGACTTGTAGAGCTTCCCAAGCTTTCAGAGGGATGCAGGGATAAAGCAATTTTCCCTGCATCTCCTCCCCTACTGGTCATTGGTGGCTGAAACTTCTTCAGTTTCTTTCTCATTCTTGGGATGATTAAGCCCAAGTGTTTTAAATTTCCAGCAGTTCATGGTCTTCTAGTCCATGCTCTGTTTGTAATATATTGTTTCAAAGGCTTCCATTTCCATCAAGGCTTTAGTTTAAAATGCTTGTAGTTAATCATACTGTCACTGTTGTCCTTCATCCACTTGATTAATGAATGTTTTACTAATATCAGCCAATGGGATGCCTTTTGGGCTGGAAAAAAGTGGCCATAGTAATAATCTCTTACACAGGCAGCTCATATTTAATATATTATAACTTTAAGCAGGGCACAATGAAGTATAGTACAAATAAACATTTCAGTGGATTTAACAAGTAATAAGCAATGCTATTAGAGGAGACTAATACAGTGTCACATTTAAGGCAAGGTCTATGGAGTGGATAAATCTGATTATTCAGCCCTTAGAAATCCATCCATAATTTTCTGGTAAATCAATCCTTGCCTCTACTCACAAATAATGAATTACCTGATTTATTAACTTGTAAAACAATTAAGTATCGTTCATTTGGACCTTGTAGCAATTAATTAGGTCATTTAGGTTATTGTTTTCACTGCTTAGGTGGCATTTTTTCTGCTTGCTTTTTATACCAGTGGACTTGTTCAAGTAGAAATTCCATACCTTGGTTACATTTTCCCTGTAAGAGGTTAATCTGTTTTCTGTTAATAAAACTCTAGATTTATAATGCACAGAATACAACTCTCTGTCTTCCATACTTCATTACTTTCCCCATCAAAACTGAGAGGTCCAACTATTAAAAAAATGAATTGCTGTGCATGGGTGTATTTATTTATTACAATGATTTTACATGACAGTTGAAGTATGTTCAATAAGCCTGATTTAGAAGAAGGAAATAGTGCTCCCTTCATGTTATAGCTGCTGATAATAGCATGATCATAGAAGAAATGGCATCAAAAAGTTTGGCTTAAGTTTATCCCAGGCATCACACTGTTGTAGCTTATATAATTGACCTGGTCCTCAGATTGGCAGACCTTTGGTGTTGACATTTTTGGAAGATCACATTTCCACAGATTTTACAGTGGTAGCTGTGTTAGTCTGTATCAGCAAAAACAATGAGGAGTCCTTGTGGCACCTTAGAGACTAACAAATTTATTTGGGCATAAGCTTTCATGGTCTAAAATCCACTTCATCAGATGCATGGTGTGGAAAATACAGTAGCAGATATATATATACACAGTACATGAAAAGATAGGAGTTGCCTTACCAACTGGGGAGTCAGTGCTAATGAGACAATTCAATTAACAGTAGAATACCAAGGGAGGAAAAATCACTTTTGTAGTGGTAATGAGGGTGGCCCATTTCAAACAGTTGACAAGAAGGTGTGAGTAACAGTAGGGGGGAATTAGTATGGGGAAATTAGTTTTTGTAATGACCCATATACATACATGTTACTGTATTTTCCACTCCATACATCTGATGAAGTGGGTTTTAGCCCATGAAAGCTTATGTCCAAATAAATTTGTTAGTCACCAAGGCGCCACAAGGACTCCTTGTTATTTCCACAGATGCCACCCAGAAAGCAGCAATAATGCTACTACTTAGTCCATCTTTCAGAGTAGCAGCCGTGTTAGTCTGTATTCGCAAAAAGAAAAGGCGTACTTGTGGCACCTTAGAAACTAACCAATTTATTTGAGCATAAGCGTTCGTGAGCTACAGCTCACTTCATCGGATGCAGACTAACCAATTTATTTGAGCATAAGCTTTCGTGAGCTACAGCTCACTTCATCGGATGCATTCAGTGAATGCACTGATACAGCTCACTTCATCGGATGCATTCAGTGAATGCACTGAATGCATCCGATGAAGTGAGCTGTAGCTCACGAAAGCTTGTGCTCAAATAAATTGGTTAGTCTCTAAGATGCCACAAGTACTCCTTTTCTTTTTAGTCCATCTTGTGTATATAGTGCAGGTCATCTTGCAAATGCTATATAGACATTTATTCACTAATGCCCTCCTTGGGGTAAATTATTATCCTCATTATACAGTGGAGCAAACTGAAATGCAGAGAGGTTTGGAAAAAATATTCAGTAGTGGCTGGTGTAAATTGTCATAGCTCTGAGTTCAGTGGCCCTATGGCAATTTACACAGGTTGAGGATTTGCCTCCTCATGTCTCAAGCTGGGAACTAAGAATGAAGGCACAATTAGTGAACAGTTTTTTGTTCTTAACCTGTGTCCAAATTTACCCAGCTGTAAAATGGGTGCAATGATTCTTTCCTGCCTCAAAGAGGAATATAAATATTGTTTGTAAAGATATTCAAAACAGATTGCTGAAAAGCCCTGTTTACAGTGAGTATAAATATTTATAATATTGTCAATAATTGTTAGATTACCCTCCTGCTCCCCAGACAAATAAAAAACATACCCCAGTGCTTGCTTTCACTCTGACAGAATACAACTGTTTCTTGTTAGTAGGAACAATGACTGCATAGGGACCTAACTTCTGTACTCAAAACAACAGTTTGCTGTATAGTAGACTGTGACAGAGTGGATCAGTCATAAGTCTGATTAGGGTATGGTGTGAAGTTACCCCACTCTAGGGGGAACTCAGGGAAAGGCTGTGCTTCAGGGAGACACAAGGATTCTTTCCTAGGCATCTGGCTGGTGGGTCTTGCCCACATGCTCAGAGTCTAACTGATTGCCATATCTGGGGTCAGCAAGGAATTTTACCTTGGGTCTGATTGGCAGAGACCTTGCGTTCGGAGAGGTGGTGCCTTCCTCTGCAGCATGGGGCACATTTAAACCTGCAAGTGACCCTAGTGTATATGGCGGATTCTCTGTAACTTGAAGTCCTTAAAGCACAATTTGAGGAATTCAGTAACTCAGCCAGAGGTTATGGGTCTGTTACTGGGGTTGGTGGGTGAGGTTCTGTGGCTTGCAATATGCAGGAGGTCAGAATAAATGATCATGATGGTTCCTTCTGGCCTTTAAAGACTATGAGTCTACAAGGGAGTGGATGGTTCATTTCTCCTCCCCGGCATTCTTCATTTGCTACATGGGCCCGCATGTCAGGGCAAGGCAAGGACTCTAACCTTCCCCACCCACTCCACAGTGATTTGCAGGGGTACTCAGACAGAGCAGTGTACATAGACCTGTCTCCAACCACAGAGGCTGCCATTGACCAGGGACCCATTGATGGCTATTAGCCAGGATGGGCAAGGATGATATCCCTAGCCTCTGTTTGCCAGAAGCTGGGAAAGGGTGACAGGGGGTGGAACACGTGATGATTACGTGTTCTGTTCATTCCCTCTGGAGCACCTGGCATTGGCCACTGCTGGAAGACAGGATACAGGGCTAGATGAACCTTTGGTCTGACCCAGTATGGCCATTCTTATGTTCTCTTTTCCCCTTGGGCAGGGACACTCTAGTCCTGTGGATACTGAGTAATTGCTATGTATTACACACAAGGTGCTATAAAATTGCAGTTTGATTCAGATAAGGGTTCTAAAATTGCCAAAAACACAAAAACTTTTCATAGGAAATCCCCAGAATCCCTGATCTCTTACAACAACTTAGGTAAGCTGCTCAAAAAGAAAATATTGCTCATTTTAGTTGTCACTACACTCTGCTTGTGTACAAATGTAAAATATGATAAGGCTTTGTACTCTGGAAGTATCTAAAATCAAGAGCAAAATCTAATAAATCTACCTGTTCAGCCTCAGCTACTTCAGCCTGGTCCACAGTCCCTTTCAATATTCAGTAAAAGATGATGGACCCACATTCCGACTTCACTTATATTGGTGTAAATAGGAGTGACTGCTTGGAAGTCTGCTAAGTTACTTCATTTTTACACAGGAGTGACAGAACCCAGAATCCAGCAGTTTCCAAGCACTGAAAAATTAAAATGTCTTTTTATCTTCTAATAAGATAATAAAGGAGGAAACGAACAGATAAAACAGACCGGTTTTCCATTTTTCTCAAGTTTCCATTTTTAATTAAGATTTTTGCATAATACCAAGACACAAAAACACAGTCAATAAAAAAGTGATGATAATGTAATTAAAAATTAAGCAGGCAAGATGAAAGTGCCTTTAAAACTGTAACTGTGTAACACCTAACACTTAATGAAAAATTCATTTAAATGATTCCAGATAATAAGATGCCTGAATTTAATATTTGATGTCATCAGCTCTTTTAAATATATGGTTCATAAGCATTCAGGGAAGCCAGAGCTAATATGTGCTTGAGAAGTCTCTTTCCAGTGCCACAATACAGTATTGATGAGTGTGATGTTAGAATGTCTATGAGTTTACTCTTTGCATTCATCTTGCCTCTTACTAAAGATGCATTTCAATTAGGGCTGTCAAGTGATTAAAAAAATTAATCGTGATTTATCGCACTGTTAATAATAGAATACTATTTATTTAAATATTTTGGATGTTTTCTACATTTTCAAATATATTGATTTCAACTACAACACAGAATACAATGTGTATGGTGCTCACTTTTTATATATTTTTGATTACAAGTATTTGCACTGTAAAAAATAAATAGTATTTTACAATTCACCTAATACAAGTACTGCAGTGAAATATCTTTATCATGAAAGTTGAACTTACAAATGTAGAATTATGTACAAAAAACTGCATTCAAAAATAAAACAATGTAAAATTGTAGAACCTGCAAGTCAACTCAGTCCTACTTCTTGTTCAGCCAATTGCTCAGACGAACAAGTTTGTTTACATTTGCAGGAGACAATGCTGCCCGTTTCTTATTTACAATGTCATCTGAAAGTGAGAACAGGCATTCACATGGCACTGTTGTAGCCGGCGTCGCAAGATATTTACATGCCAGATGCGCTAAAGATTCGTATGTCCCTTCATGCTCCAACCACCATTCCAGGGGACAAACCTCCATGCTGATGACAGGTTCTGCAATCCAAAGCAGTACAGCCCAACGTATGTTCATTTTAATTATCTGAGTCAGATGCTAGCAGAAAGTTGATTTTCTTTTTTGGTGGTTTGGGTTCTGTATTTTCTGCATTGGAGCATTGCTCTTTTAAGACTTCTGAAAGAATGTTCCACATCCCGTCCCAATCAGATTTTGGAAGGTACTTCAGATTCTTAAATCTTGAGTTAAGTGCTGTAGCTATCTTTAGAAATCTCAAATTGGTACCTTTGTTGTATTTTGTGAAATCTGCAGTGAAAGTGTTCTTAAAATGAACAACGTGCTGGGTCATCATCCGAGACGGCTATAAAAGAGCAGGGGACATACAATTCTCCCCCAAGGAGTTCAATCAAATTTAATTAACACATTATTTTTTTAACGAGCATCATCAGCTGGAAGCATATTCTCTGGAATGGTGGCCGAAGCATGAAGGGACATACAAATGTTTAGCATATTTGGCACATAAATACCTTGCAAAGCCAGCTACAAAAGTGCTATGCAAATGCTTGTTCTCACTTTCAGGTGACATTGTAAATAAGAAGAGGGCAGCATTATCTCTTGTAAATGTAAACAAACTTGTTTGTCTTAGCAATTGGCTGAACAAGAAGTAGGACTGAGTGGACTTCTAGTCTCTGAAGTTTTACATTGTTTTGTTTTTGAGAGCAGTTATGTAACAACAAAAAATCTACATTTGTAAGTTGCATTTTCATGACAAAGAGATTGCACTAGAGTACTTGTATGAGTACTCTAGAAAAATACTATTTCTTTTATTTATCATTTTAGTGCAAATATTTGTAATAGAAGTAATATACACTTTGATTTCAATTACAACACAAACTACAATATATATGAAAATGTAGAAAAACATTCAAAATATTTAATAAATTTCAATTGGTATTCTATTGTTTAACAGTGCAATTAAAACTGCAATTAATTGCAATAAATTTTTTGAGTTAATAGCATGAGTTAACTGCAATTAATTGACAGCCCTAATTTCAATCTAATTTTGCTACCACATTCTTGTAATTTTTTTGGTGTGAAGTAACATCTTTATTTACTTGGCATAGGTATATTCTGAAGGCTACAGCTCTCCACCTTAGAAATTATTCTAGTCAGAGACTTAGGCAGTGAACAAGCTTTTATTGAGAATAGGTTTAGCAGCTAAAAAGAACTGCATTACAGCTAGCAATGGGCATTTCTCCCAAGACCTAATTGGTTTTACATTTGGTTAAACAGGGCTTGTCAGACTATTATAATAGCACAACCTGTAACAGTATGATTCTAATGAATTTCCTGGAACCATGTTACTGTCACCTGAAAAGGCTTAAAAATGTGATTAATTTGCTTCTTTATCTTGGCAAAAATCCTACTGAAAATGAGAAGTAGAGCTCGGATAATACAATGATATGCAGTTATATAAAACCATCTAGATAGTAGATTATTAGTCTACTACCTAGGATTCCCATCATGCTCAATGCTGTACAAACACACAGAGTAAGGGACAGTCCCTACTTTGAAGAGTTTAAAATCTAGAGAAGACTAGGGTAAGATGAGAAAGGAAGCATTGTTACTAGATAAAGCATTTTCATGTCTTTTGTTCTAGATTTTAGAGAATAGCAAAACTACTTTGGGTCATTTTTTAACGTTTGTATGTGTATTAAAAAGAAATCCCACCAGGCTCAATAGGTCTATTCCCAAAATGACTACACAGCCTACACATTTTCCATGTAGAAAAGTGTACAAGATTGTACCAGAGCTGAATATTGATGTGAATAATCGATAATAATTTCTGTACAAATGGGACATCTTTTCTTGACTTAGCCACATTGCGTCTTCAGGGAATCTTGTAATCTGTCATGCTTTATTTGGGCCATGGACTATCACAGAAACTTGGTGGAATGAGGATAATCAATGGAATACAGTAATACCAGGGTACAAATAGATTGGAAGGACAGAATAGGTTGTGCTGGTGGGGCATAGAATCATAGAATCATAGAATATAAGGGTTGGAAGGGAACTCAGGAGGTCATCTAGTCCAACCCCCTGCTCAAAGCAGGACCGATCCCCAATTAAATCATCCCAGCCAGGGCTTTGTCAAGCCTGACCTTAAAAACTTCTAAGGAAAGAGATTCTACCACCTCCCTAGGTAATGCATTCCAGTGTTTCACCACCCTCCTAGTGAAAAGGTTTTTCCTAATATCCAACCTAAACCTCCCCCACTGCAACTTGAGACCATTACTCCTTGTCCTGTCCTCTTCTACCACTGAGAATAGTCTAGAACCATCCTCTCTGGAACCACCTCTCAGGTAGTTGAAAGCAGCTATCAAATCCCCCCTCATTCTTCTCTTCTGCAGACTAAACAATCCCAGTTCCCTCAGCCTCTCGTCATAAGTCATGTGTTCCAGACCCCTAATCATTTTTGTTGCCCTTCGCTGGACTCTCTCCAATTTATCCACATCCTTCTTGTAGTGTGGGGCCCAAAACTGGACACAGTACTCCAGATGAGGCCTCACCAATGTCGAATAGAGGGGGATGATCACGTCCCTCGATCTGCTCGCTATGCCCCTACTTATACATCCCAAAATGCCATTGGCCTTCTTGGCAACAAGGGCACACTGCTGACTCATATCCAGCTTCTCGTCCACTGTCACCCCTAGGTCCTTTTCCGCAGAACTGCTGCCTAGCCGTTCGGTCCCTAGTCTGTAGCTGTGCATTGGGTTCTTCCGTCCTAAGTGCAGGACTCTGCACTTATCCTTATTGAACCTCATCAGATTTCTTTTGGCCCAATCCTCCAATTTGTCTACGTCCCTCTGTATCCTATCCCTGCCCTCCAGCGTATCTACCAATCCTCCCAGTTTAGTATCATCCGCAAATTTCCTGAGAGTGCAATCCACACCATCCTCCAGATCATTTATGAAGATATTGAACAAAACCGGCCCCAGGACCGACCCCTGGGGCACTCCACTTGACACCGGCTGCCAACTAGACATGGAGCCATTGATCACTACCCGTTGAGCCTGACAATCTAGCCAACTTTCTACTCACCTTATAGTGCATTCATCCAGCCCATACTTCTTTAACTTGCTGACAAGAATACTGTGGGAGACCGTGTCAAAAGCTTTGTTAAAGTCAAGAAACAATACATCCACTGCTTTCCCTTCATCCACAGAACCAGTAATCTCATCATAGAAAGCGATTAGATTAGTCAGGCATGACCTTCCCTTGGTGAATCCATGCTGACTGTTCCTGGTCACTTTCCTCTCATGTAAGTGCTTCAGGATTGATTCTTTGAGGATCTATTCCATGATTTTTCTGGGGACTGAGGTGAGGCTGACTGGCCTGTAGTTCCCAGAATCCTTCTTCTTCCCTTTTTTAAAGATTGGCACTACATTAGCCTTTTTCCAGTCATCTGGGACTTCCCCCGTTCGCCACGAGTTTTCAAAGATAATGGCCAATGGCTCTGCAATCACAGCCGCCAATTCCTTTAGCACTCTCGGATGCAACTCGTCCGGCCCCATGGACTTGTGCACGTCCAGCTTTTCTAAATAGTCCCTAACCACCTCTTTCTCCACAGAGGGCTGGCCATCTATTCCCCATGTTGTGATGCCCAGCGCAGCAGTCTGGGAGCTGACCTTGTTAGTGAAGACAGAGGCAAAAAAAAGCATTGAGTACATTAGCTTTTTCCACATCCTCTGTCACTAGGTTGCCTCCCTCATTCATTAAGGGGCCCACACTTTCCCTGGCTTTCTTCTTGTTGCCAACATACCTGAAGAAACCCTTCTTGTTACTCTTGACACCTCTTGCTAGCTGCAGCTCCAGGTGCGATTTGGCCCTCCTGATTTCATTCCTACAAGCCGGAGCAATATTTTTATACTCTTCCCTGGTCATATGTCCAACCTTCCACTTCTTGTAAGCTTCTTTTTTATGTTTAAGATCTGCTAGGATTTCACCGTTAAGCCAAGCTGGTCGCCTGTCATATTTACTATTCTTTCGACACATCGGGATGGTTTGTCCCTGTAACCTCAACAGGGATTCCTTGAAATACAGCCAGCTCTCCTGGACTCCTTTCCCCTTCATGTTAGTCCCCCAGGGGATCCTACCCATCCGTTCCCTGAGGGAGTCGAAGTCTGCTTTCCTGAAGTCCAGGGTCTGTGTCCTGCTGCTTACCTTTCTTCCCTGTGTCAGGATCCTGAACTCAACCAACTCATGGTCACTGCCTCCCAGATTCCCATCCCCCACTAATTGCTTCCCCCACTAATTCTTCCTCGTTTGTGAGCAGCAGGTCAAGAAAAGCTCCCCCCCTAGTTGGCTCCTCTAGCACTTGCACCAGGAAATTGTCCCCTACGCTTTCCAAAAACTTCCTGGATTGTCTATGCACTGCTGTATTGCTTTCCCAGCAGATATCAGGAAAATTAAAGTCACCCGTGAGAACCAGGGCATGCGATCTAGTAGCTTCTGCGAGCAGCCGGAAGAAAGCCTCATCCACCACATCCCCCTGGTCCGGTGGTCTATAGCAGACTCCCACCACTACATCACTCTTGTTGCTCACACTTCTAAACTTAATCCAGAGACACTCAGGTTTTTCTGCAGTTTCGTACCGGAGCTCTGAGCAGTCATACTGCTCCCTTACATACAGTGCTACTCCCCCACCTTTTCTGCCCTGCCTGTCCTTCCTGAACAGTTTATAACCATCCATGACAGTACTCCAGTCATGTGAGTTATCCCACCAAGTCTCTGTTATTCCAAACACGTCATAATTCCTTGACATCACCAGGACCTCCAGTTCTCCCTGCTTGTTTCCAAGGCTTTGTGCATTCGTATATAAGCACCTGAGATAACCTCATTCTCAGTATGAGGCAGGAGCCCTCCCCTCACAGACATTCCTGCCTGTGCTTCCTCCCGGTATCCCGCTTTCCCACTTACCTCATGGCTTTGGTCTCCTTCCCCCGGTGAACCTAGTTTAAAGCCCTCCTCACTAGGTTAGCCAGCCTGCTCGCAAAGATGCTCTTCCCTCTCTTCGTAAGGTGGAGCCCATCTCTGCCCAGCACTCCTCCTTCATGGAAGACCATCCCATGGTCAAAGAATCCAAAGCCTTCTCTCCGACACCACCTGCGTAGCCATTCGTTGACTTCCACGATTCGACGGTCCCTACCCAGGCCTTTTCCTTCCACGGGGAGGATGGACGAGAACACCACTTGCGCCTCAAACTCCTTTATCCTTCTTCCCAGAGCCACTTAGTCCGCAGTGATCCGCTCAAGGTCATTCTTGGCAGTATCATTGGTGCCCACGTGGAGAAGCAGGAAGGGGAAGTGATCCAAGGGCTTGATGAGTCTCGGCAGTCTCTCCGTCACATCGCGAATCTTAGCCCCCAGCAAGCAGCAGACTTCTCGGTTTTCCCGGTCAGGGCGGCAGATAGATGACTCAGTCCCCCGGAGGAGAGAGTCCCCGACCACCACCACCCACCTCCTTCTCTTGGGAGTGGTGGTCTTGGAACCCCCATCTCAGGACAGTGCATCTCATGCCTTCCAACCAGGGCAGTGGCACTATATGTGAAAGAAAGTGTAGAATCAAATGAAGTAAAAATTTTAAATGAACCAAACTACCATAGAATCTCTATGGATAGTAATGCCATGCTCTAATAATAAGAATATAACAAGTAGGGATATATTACCTATCACCTGACCAGGATGATGATAGTGACTGTGAAATGCTCAGGGAGATTAGACAGGCTACAAAAATAAAAATCTCAATAATAATGGGGGATTTCAACTATCCCCGTATTGATTGGATATATGTCACCTCAGGACAGGAGGCAAAGATAAAGTTTCTTGACACCTTAAATGACTGCTTCTTGGAGCAGCTAGTCCTGGAACCCACAAGAGGAGAGGCAATTCTTGATTTAGTCAAGAGCACAGGATCTGGTCCAAGAGGTGAACAGTGACTGCTTGGTAATAGTGATCATAATATAATTAAATTTAACATCCCTGTGGAGGGGAAAACATCACAGAAGCCCAACACTGTAGCATTTAATTTC
The DNA here is from genome assembly GCF_965140295.1 of Lepidochelys olivacea. Classification (NCBI taxonomy): domain Eukaryota; kingdom Metazoa; phylum Chordata; order Testudines; family Cheloniidae; genus Lepidochelys; species Lepidochelys olivacea. The sequence continues at coordinate 108,416,234 of NC_140417.1, forward strand.
AGAAAGGAGAACTACACAAAAATGAGGAAGTTAGTGAAACACAAATTAAAAGGTACACCATCAAAAGTAAAATCCCTGCAAGCTGCATGGAAATTTTTTCAAGACACCATAATAGAGGGTCAACTTAAATTTATATCCCAAATTAAAAAACATGGTAAGAGAACCAAAAATGTGCCACCATGGCTAAACAACAAAGTAAAAGAAGCAGCGAGAGACAAAAAGGCATCCTTTAAAAAGTGGAAGTTAAGTCCTAGGAAGGAAAATAGAAAGGAGCATAAACTTTGGCAAATGAAGAGTAAAAATATAATTAGGAAGGCCAAAAATGAAATTGAAGAACAGCTAGCCAAACACTCAGAAAGTAATAGCAAAAAAAAATTTTAAGTACATCAGAAGCAGGAAGCCTGCTAAACAACCCGTGGGGCCACTGGATGATCGAGATGCTAAAGAAGCACTAAAGGACAATAAGGCCATTGCGGAGAAACTAAATGAATTCTTTGCATCGGTCTTCACGACTGAGGATGTGAGGGAGATTCCCAAACCTGAGCCAGTCTTTTTAGGTGACAAATCTGAGGAACTGTCCCAGATTGAGGGGTCATTAGAGGAACAAATTGATAAACTAATCAGTAATTAGTCATCAGGACCAGATGGTATTCACCCAAGAGTTCTGAAGGAGCTCAAATGCGAAACTGCAGAACTACTAACTGTAGTTTGCAACCTATCATTTAAATCAGCTTCTGCACCAAATAACTGGAGCATAGCTAATGTGACACCAATTTTTAAAAAGGGCTCCAGAGGTGATCCCAGCAATTAGAGGCTGGTAAACCTGACTTCAGTACCAGGCAAACTGGTTGAAACTATAGTAAAGAACAAAATTGTCAGACACAGATGAACATAATTTCTTGGGGAAGAGTCAACATGGTTTTTGTAAAGAGAAATCATGCCTCACCAATCTACTAGAATTCTTTTAGGGGGTCAACAAGCATGTGGACAAGGGTATATCATGTACTTAGATTTTCAGAAAGCCTTTGACAAGGTCTCTCACCAAAGGCTCTTAAGCAAAGTAAGCTGCCATGGGATAAGGGGGAAGGTCCTCTAATGGATTGGTAACTGGTTAAAAGATAGGAAACAAAGGGTAGGAATAAATGGTCAGTTCTCAGAATGGAGAGAGGTAAATAGTGGTGTCCCCCAGGCATCTGGGTCCTGTCCTATTCAACATATTCATCAATGATCTGGAAAAAGGGGTAAACAGTGAGGTGGCAAAATTTGCAGATGATACAAAACTACTAAAGATAGTTAAGTCCCAAGCAGACTGCAAAGAGCTACAAAGGAATCTCACAAAACTGAGCGACTGGGCAACAGAATGGCAGATAAAATTCAATGTTGATAAATGCAAAGTAATGCACATTGGAAAACACAATCCCAACTATACATATAAAATGATGGGGCCTAAATTAGCTGTTACCACTCAAGAAAGAGATCTTGGAGTCATTGTGGATAGTTCTCTGAAAACACCCACTCAATATGCAGCGGCAGCCAAAAAAGCTAACAGAATGTTGGGAATCATTAAGAAAGGGACAGATAATAAGACAGAAAATATCATATTGCCTCTATATAAATCCATGATATGCCCATATCTTGAATACTGCTTGCAGATGTGGTCACCCCATGTCAAAAAAAGATATATTGTAATTGGAAAAGGTTCAGAAAAGGGCAATAAAATGATTGGGGGTATAGAACAGCTGCCATAGGAGGAGAGATTAATAAGACTGGGACTTTTCGGCTTGGAAAAGAGATGAATATGGGGGGATATGACAGAGATCTATAAAATCATGACTAGTGTGGAGAAAGTAAATAAGGAAGTGCTATTTACTCCTTCTCATAACAAAAGAACTAGGGGTCACCAAATGAAATTAATAGGCAGCAGGTTTAAAACAAACAAAAGGAAGTATTTTTTCACTCAATTCACAGTCAACCTCTGGAGCTTCTTGTCAGAGGATGTTGTAAAGGCCAAGATTATAACTGGGTTCAAAAAAGAACTAGATAAGTTCATGGGGGATAGGTCCATCAATGGCTATTAGCCAGGATGGACAGGGATGGTGTTCCTAGCCTCTGTTTGCCAGAAGCTGGGAATGGGCAACAGGGGATCACCCTGTTCTGTTCATTCTCTCTGGGGCACCTGGCATTGGCCACTGTCAGAAGACAGGATACTGGGCTATATGGAGCTTTTGTCTGACCCAGAATGGCCATTCTTATGTTATGTTCTTATGTTCCATCTCTCATTACCATGGGACATAGTTTAAGAGAAAAATGGCTTCCTCTTCAGTATGTAATTCTATTACTATTTAAATATGTTGTATATAACCACACTCTCAGCCAATGGGATTTCCACAGTGGGTCAAAGGCAGTTCTGCATATGGCCCATAGTTTGTTTTATATCTGTATTGTTCATTTATCAACAATGAACTCATTTAATGAAGAAAAATGAAACTATTATCCCTATAAGACATATAATGACCAATGACTTTTTTATTTATTATTTGTGTTATCATAGTGCTTACAAAATCCCATTGTGCTAGGTGCTGTACAAAGAACACAGAACAAAAAGATGGTCCCTGCCACAAGGAGCTTACAATCTAAGTATAAGAAAAGAGACAAACAGATGGACACAGATATATCAATAGTGGAATACAAGGAAACAATGAGACAATACTGGTCTGCATGATAGGCTAGGGTCTATGCACAACAGCAGCCTAGCTGTTGTCAAGTTATTTGTAAGCCACGCAGCAAAGGATAGTTTTAAGGAGGACAATGAGTTGATATTTACATAGAGCTTCTCCCAGGCTTGAGGGGCAGCATGCGAGAAAGCACAAAGTTGGTTTTCCAAAAATTTAACAAGTAGATGAATAGAGGTTGACATTGTTGGCTGATCATTAGTGGAAGTCACATGCCCTGTACAGCTGATAGCTAAAATAAGTTCTTGTTTAACTTAAGTGGAAAAGGCTTATTCTATGCAGCAGAAGGATGAGTTGGGCCTTTGGGGATGTGTGTTTAATAATGGTGAACAATCATTGAACAAAAATATAAACACTGTAGCAATGAAAACAAACCTTAATCTAATTCAGGGATTCATAAAATGGGGATCAGGACGCCTCAAGGGGTCGCGAGGTTATTACATAGGGGCAGTGATGAGCTGCCAGAAGCTGAAGAACCGGTTCCTTCAGTCGCTCCAGATCTTCAGCGGCACTTCAGCGGCACGTCCTTCAGTCGCTCCGGGTCTTCAGTGGCACTGAAGGACCTGCCGCCGAAGTGCTGCCGAAGGCCCGGAGCGAGTGAAAGACCCGCTGCCAAAATGCCGCCGAAGGCCCGGAGTGCCACTGAGTGAGTCAAAATTCTCAGGGGAGCTTCCCCAGCCGAGAGCTCAGGTGGGACGGAAAGGATGGTCCCGCGGGCCACAGTTTGCCCACCCCTTTAATAACTGGTTCTAAACCGGCTTCAAAATTTAACAACCGGTTCGCATGAACCAGTGCGAACTGGCTCCAGCTCACCACTGCATGGGAGGTCGCGAGCTGTCAACCTCCACCCCAAACCCTGCTTTGCCTCCAGCATTTATAATGGTGTTAAATATATAAAAAGGTGTTTTTAATGTATGGGGGGGGTCACACTCAGAGGCTTGCTGTGTGAAAGAGGTCACCAGTACAAAAGTCTGAGAACCTTGATCTAAGTGAAATCCCCTTTTCAGCTATTTTTGCTGAATACAAATTTTAGCAACTGGTGGAAGTTGCTGAGATTTTTAGTATCAGCATTTTGAAATGACCCCAAGATATACAAATATAATTTTGTCTGGGAAAGGTATATGCCCACTTAAACTGCTAAAAGAAAGAGCATCACTGGACAGCGTTGCTGGTAAATGTGGTGTTTTCTGGGTGGTGGGGAGTATCTTTATTCCTCACTGTTAATAATTTTTCTCTGCTCATCTTAACAGTTTGTGAGCCCCACCTCCATCCATCTCAACAAACTCCCTCAACAAACTTTGGAAGAGTACATGATAATTGCCACCATCTCTTGGAGAAAAATGAAAATTCCACCCAATAAGGACATGATATAAAAGCTTTTATCTGAGTCCAACTGACACAAGATGCATTTTTGCCCTAGTGTCTTCTGGCAAAGCCCATTGAAATTCAGCTCACAGGATTGTTTCAAATTGTGTTATGCCTATTAATTCTTGTATTTAAACAAGTTCCTCCGTGGATGGCAGCACTTTTGCCAGCAAAGATTTAGCACAATGAAAATCAGGATGATAGTTCTTAATGTTTGATAAACCTCACAAGGTTCTGGGACTAGTGCATGTAAGTTATGCACATGGCTGAACATTAATACTAATTACAGCAGTGACTCCAGTTATTTACTGCATTATCACAAAATAACGAAGCAGTGTTTCCATGATTTTCTTTGCCTAAAAGAGTTTACTGGGTAATAAATACTTCAGCCCCAAATGCAAAATGCTGCACAGGATTTTGCTGTAATTTAGTAAACAGCCATGACATGATTATAATTTTGCAGGAGGGTCTTAGATTGCACAAACTTTCCTCTGTATTTTTAGTGAATTGCTAAGTAATGTTCATGGTTTACAAAAACCTGTACTCACATGCCTAATAGTTTTGCATAATTTCTTACTCTAATGTTATATGTTTTTGGTAAGCACCCAATAACACTAATTGGAGTTCTATAAACATGCATTCAAGGGACTCTAATATTTAATTGCCCCTTAAGTGAACACATTTTAGCTCTTTGCTTTATGAAACTATTACAGAGAGAGAGAGAGAGAGAGAGAGAGAGAGAGAGTTTAGCCTCTTTTATATTCACTGTGGCACTGAGAATGTATTAAAATGCTTTATCTTTGCTTGTTTGGAGAATGCTGCGGATACTAATTCCAGCATGTTTGCTCCAGAGATTGATTTATATCAAGAGTGTTCGTTTAAAGAATTATATTGCCATATTATTCCTTTTCCCTTCTCTTTTGCAGTTTTACTAAGAGCTTCAATAAAGGATTACAATCTTAATCTGCTGTTGTGGTGTTGAAGCATGATCCTGACATTGAAGATGCAGTTCAGCTGTGTGGCACCATAATGCTGATAAAAAAAAGATAGATACCAAATTCTGATTAATATGATCACATCTTCCATTTAATCTGTTCCATGTACTATTTTAATAACTATTTAGAAAACATCAACTGCAGAATAGTATATGTTACTTGATTTACAAATGAGAATGCTGCCAGGAATAAAGAGGGGTTTGCTTTGACCTAATGCCCTGGTACATGTTAGTGAGCAAAAGAACTGAGGAGGGTTGTGACAGAAAGAAGACTGCAGAGCTCCTCTCAGTGAGTAAATATCACTGCTAGCCACCAGTGCATTGCGTGTGCATGGCAAGAAACATGGCTCTGGACTGATGCTTTGATTGAGGTATCAAACATACATTTTTGGATGTACACAGGGGTCATGCACTGTGTTTCTCAACATTGGAACCTCTTGTCCCCTCCCTTCTGATCATAGGTGCTGGAACCAGTGGTGCTGGGGATGCTGCCACACCCCCTGGCTTGAAGTAGTAATAACGACCCAAATACATGGTTTCCATCTTCAGCACCCCCACTATAAAAATTGTTCCAGGACCATTGCTTCTGACTAGTTTTTGTGGGGCTACTTGCAGAGTAAGGTACTACTCAACATAAGGGTGGCAGATTTCATACCACAGTGCACAGAATGGTTTTTATGCAAAAGGGTTGCAATGAGGAAAGGTTACAGAACCCCTTTTTTCCCCCCACAGAATTGGTTCCATCCTCCACAGGCATCACAGAGTGAGAAGCTAGAGCCAGGTAAAATTTAATTGCAATAACTCCAAGCGGTGGAAATTTGGAGCTGGCAGCAGCCATTGGAATCACACACTAATTGTTTTACTAAACCTCTATATTTTATGCAATAATGCTAGAAATATAATTTTAGTTGGCAAGCAATGTGCCAAGAGAGATCAGCATTACTGGACATTTTCTATCCCATCTACAGTTAGGTACCTGAAGAGATGAGAATCTGCCAGGTTGGTTAAGAGTGAGGAAATGTAACGAGAATATATATATGTGTCAGGGAGGGGTTGATATTAATATCTTAGGTTTCAGAGTAACAGCCGTGTTAGTCTGTATTCGCAAAAAGAAAAGGAGTACTTGTGGCACCTTAGAGACTAACCAATTTATTTGAACATAAGCTTTAAGTGAGCTGTAGCTCACGAAAGCTTATGCTCAAATAAATTGGTTAGTCTCTAAGGTGCCGCAAGTACTCCTTTTCTTTTTATTAATATCTTAGTGTCTTAGTCCATTATGGGCTTGAGGTGATCCTGATTTTATATAATCAGCAGGCTGGATTTTGTAGGCATCATGGCAGAAGTGAGTCTTAAGGAAGGATTTGAAGAATTGTCTCCAAACGGAGATACTCCTATCCATGAAGGCCATGAAATACATTTTATAGACAGGTTTCAGAGTAGCAGCCATGTTAGTCTGTATTCACAAAAAGAAAAGGAGTACTTGTGACACCTTAGAGACTAACCAATTTATTTGAGCATAAGCTTTCGTGAGCTACAGCTCACTTCATTGGATGCATTCAGTGGAAATACAGTGAGGAGATTTATATACACACAGAAGAGTCCAATATGTCTGGTGGATCAGACGTGTGCTGCTCTGCTCTGTGGCAGACTATGGATCATAAATGTGAAGAACAAGAACCTGATCCTGCTCCAGTTGAACTCAGTGGTAAAACTCCCTTGGACTTTGAGAACAAAAGAGGGCTACATTTAGGCACCTGTTCTTGCTCATCAGCTGTTCTCACTGAGGTTTTAAGGAGTATACAAGTGAACATGCCTTTTTCTAAAACATTGCTGAAGAGTCAGATGCAGACTATTTCAGGGACTTAGGGGTAAGATGAGTTGTCCTGCTGGGGTGTTGTAGTTGAGTTTTAAATGGTTTTTAGAGGGATACCTGGTCTGTCATGAGCTACAATTATACCTTGAGGCTAGTTGTAGTTTAGACTGTATAATGATTGAATTAATTGTAGTTTATCCCTTGTAAACACTAAAGTTGTCTACTGAATAAAGAAAACAAAAACCACACACATGGCATCACTGTCCCCGGGATCAGCGACACAGCCAGGGAAGTGGTATTTATGTATTTAAACCTGAATGTTCCTGACATTTTTCTCATGATGACTTCCCATTATTTATTCATAATTATTTCCTGTACAGCCAACATCACCCAAATGTCATGATTTCTAAGTACATCATTTTTACTGTCTGTATTTGTTCCAGATTCTCCAATTCTTGAGCTGCAAACCCTGGTCCCTGTGCACAGCTTTGGAACATGGGCTGTACATAGGGGAATTGCTTGGGGACAAGGAGGGAATGGAAAACCTGTCTTCCCCAGCTGCAGAGTAGCCCAAAAGTGGCTCTGTGGCCACCACTGCATCCTCACTGGAGACTCCATTCAAAGGGTTTGGCTCGTGAACACTTGTAATCTCAGATATACCAGCCATACTCCCCCACCGCTAATGTGGAGAGAACCCCCACAGAACAGTGCTCTGTGATGCTTAAGGGGCAAAGAAGAACTCCCTGTGCAGATTTGCTGTACAGCAGACCTGCACCAGTTCCGCTACCTATTGGGTCAGAAGCATCAATGAAGAGCATGGCAGAATTTGACTACGAGTTATATTTGCACTGCTGTAAGCTTATTCGCCAGTCAGACATGAGCAGACAAGTTCAATGGTGATTATCTGAGAAAAAGAGAGTGAGTTTTTGATAGTTTTTTTTAAAGCCTACTTTAAATTCAGTCCTGATGGACTTCACCGAGTGTGGAAACTAATGGCCATTACCTTCAAGTACAGCCACTACATGGGGTTTTCCTTCTAAAAGTGAGGAGTTTTTGAATGTGGATCAGGCCAGCCAAAGCACTGGTACCAGCAAAACAGAGATGACAAGGGAATGAAAGCATGGATTGAACTGCAGCAAAAAAGAGCTCTTTGAAATCCTTTGAGCAACACCAAGAAAGGAAAGAGTTTATTCTCAGGCTTCAAAAAACATTTCTGCTTTTCCTTCCTGCAGCATCCGAAAGAAGGATCTGGAGACTGAGTGGCGAGGGACCCAGAGGAGCATTGAGATGTTAAATTTATCTTTTATATCTGTGACTGCTAGATCAAAATATTTAAATAATAGAAGTGGGTTTTAAAAAAACCTTTGACAATAAACTTTGTTTCATTCCAATCAGGATGAGTATAATAAATTTGTGGTGAGCCTAACACATAACGGATGAGATCTTCAAAGGTGCCATGGTGTTTTAGACCTAGTGTGCTCATTGAAATTAATAGGAGTTTTGCTTCTAAATCCCGTTGCAGCTTTGAAAATCTCAGCTAATAGGAAAACAGCATCCTAAGTGTTTGAGGTTAGGTTGGTTGGGTTTTTTTAATTGTAATTTGTGCTTGACACCCAGTAATACACACAAACCAGTTCAGTTCATCACATAATTGTATCCATTCACTGCACCAGACAGAGATTTTCCATTTCATGCCTCATTCAAAATTTGGATTTCAGAAACTGACATTACCATATATTACCTGGTTATACTTTTTTGTTCTTTTTGGAAAGTTTTCTCAAGTTGGCTGCATAAAGCAAGGGCCAAATTCTGACTTCAGTTGGTCTTGTGTAAATCCAGAGTAACTCAAGTGACTTCAATACCATTATACTGAATTTATATCTGACGACAATCTGGCCCCTGGTGTGCATTGGTGGTTTGAGGACTTTCTGGTTGTGCCTGTGACTTTAATCCAACATCCCATAGCACTGAGGCAGCTGTTGGGAAATCTAGGCCCATTTCATTTTAGTATATCACAAATTCTCCACACAGCCTTGTCATTGCAATGTTATACGTGTTTAATATTTGTATTCTGCTGACATTTGGTGAAGTCCCAGTCTGCTGTTTCAGAAATGATCAAAACTGTAGACAGCACAATCTATGCTCTGGTTCCTGTATCTGCACTCCCCCATTTCTAACTTGGCCTTTTGGGATAATGCCCCCTGTCCGTTCAATGGGATGGAGCAAACTTCTACCTCTTGATGGAAAGATCAGTTAGAATAGAACTCATGGGGTTTCTACTCCACTCTGTGTATTTTCCTGTGGTGGAATGGAAAATGATTTACTCTCCATGGAAAAGAGAATGTATTACGGTATCTTTTGTAAAGGGCTCTCACATATTGTATATATCTAATTTAGTTCTAACCTTTTGGAAGAAGGATGTAGGAGTCATTCCGATCAGCTTATACAGAATGTACATAAAGGCAGACAAGAAGGCAGATCATGAAAAGGTGGAATAATGAGGATAATACAACCGCATGTTAATACTGACAATGTTCTTGATTATTCAAAAATAAAGTGATGCTTAGCAACTGTTAGATAACTACAAAAAATCTCTATAAATATTTTCATTGTGTATTTAAATAACATGCAATAATTAGCAAATTAAATGTAAACCAGCTGATTCAGAACTGATTAGCACATAGGATGCGTATTTCAAATTGGTCTTTCCGTTTTCATAGAATCATAGAATATCAGGGTTGGAAGGGACCTCAGGAGGTCATCTAGTCCAACCCCCTGCTCAAAGCAGGACCGATCCCCGACTAAATCATCTCAGCCAGGGCTTTGTCAAGCCTGACCTTAAAAACTTCTAGGGAAGGAGATTCCACCACCTCCCTAGGTAACACATTCCAGTGTTTCCCCACCCTCATAGTGAAAAAGTTTTTCCTAATATCCAACCTAAATCTCCCCCACTGCAACTTGAGACCATTACTCCTTGTTCTATCATCTGCTACCACTGAGAACAGTCTAGAGCCATCCTCTTTGGAACCCCCTTTCAGGTAGTTGAAAGCAGCTATCAAATCCCCCCCCCGATCACATCCCTCTATCTGCTGGCAATGCCCCTACTTATACATCCCAAAATGCCATTGGCTTTCTTGGTAACAAGGGCACACTGTTGACTCATATCCAACTTCTCGTCCACTGTCACCCCTAGGTCCTTTTCTGTAGAACTGCTGCCGAGCCATTTGGTCCCTAGTCTGTAGCGGTGCGTTGGATTCTTCTGTCCTAAGTCCAGAACTCTGCACTTGTCCTTGTTGAACCTCATCAGATTTCTTTTGGCCCAATCCTCCAATTTGTCTAGGTCCTCTGTATCCTATCCCTGCCCTCCAGGGTATCTACCACTCCTCCCAGTTTAGTGTCATCTGCAAACTTGCTGAGGGTGCAATCCACACCATCCTCCAGATAATTTATGAGGATATTGAACAAAACCGGCCCCAGGGCCAACCCCTGGGGCTCTCCACTTGATACCGGCTGCCAACTAGACATGGAGCCATTGATCACTACCCGTTGAGCCCGACAATCTAGCCAGCTTTCTGTCCACCTGACCTTCCCTTGGTGAATCCATGCTGACTGTTTCTGGTCACTTTCCTCTCATGTAAGTGCTTCAGGATTGATTCTTTGAGGACCTGCTCCATGATTTTTCCGGGGACTGAGGTGAGGCTGACTGGCCTGTAGTTCCCAGGATCCTCCTTCTTCCCTTTTTTAAAGATGGGCACTACATTAGCCTTTTTCCAGTCATCTGGGACTTCCCCCGTTCGCCACGAGTTTTCAAAGATAATGGCCAATTTTTTGTCTATTTCATTTGAGATCCTATTGCCCATTTAACTAGTTTTGTTTGGCCCTTCTGGATTTTTGGTAATTAGTACTGTGTTAAATTATTATTAAAATATTTGCTAAGGATTACAAATGTAGCAACTACATTATTATGCATAACAGATAGTTTTAATGAACATTTTTATTAACATGAAATTGCGTTATATTTGTCTAAAACCATATTTACCTATTTTGATTTAAATGGTTATTTTAAATTTTTGTGTATCGTATATTTATGTAATCTGCATGTACTAAATAAATGGAACTCCCTGAACATATGGATAACTTTCTGAGAAGACCTTAAAAAAGACCTTAAAAGAATTTAAAAAGAAAGCACTGAAACATCTGGAGGGGAAAATATTTGTTTGGATTCCATGACTGGTGGCAATTTTTGGAAAAAAAATTATCCAAACTTCAGTGCTACTTTCTCTTGCAAGCTAATTTTTTCTCCATTAGAAAAAGGCACAGTGGGAACAGATGTTCATGGAGGTTTTACGTCTCTGAAGTAGTTGTTCTCTGTTGTACAGATGGACCCTGAATGTGAAGCTACAAACTTTTTGCATGTTAGTTTGAGGCTCATGAAATGTATTCTGTGTAATAGCTATGGGCTGGATATCTTTTCCGCTTCTGCGAGCAGAAGGGACCTGGAGCATTGATCCCTGTCTTGGGACCCTGCAACAGTTCCACTCCAGTTTCCTCTGCATAAATTTGGGGGCAATCCTGGTAGAGAAATGCTGGTAGGGAAACAAAGCTCATTCCTGGATGAGTCTACAGATATCAAAGTGAATATGCTTTTAGGAACTGATGTTACTTTTAGCTGCATTAACTCTTACTGGGGTCCTTTTTGTAGTTGCTACCACAGGAGACTTGCTGATAGGAATCCTAGCTATCAGTGAGGAAATGGGCTAACCCAACCCCTCCACACAAGTGTTTCTGTATCTAGCCAACTGTATCTGAAGAGCCTAGTTGAAATTTGGGGCCCTGGTACATTATGTTCACTGCCCCCTCCCCACTTCACTTTATTTATACAGACATTGCAGATCTTTGGTGGGGGAGGAGGGAGGAGGCTGAGCTTGAGGCCCTGGTACAATTGTCCTCACCTTCCTCCTCTCTCATCAGCACTGACAGGGCATGCAGGCTGCACCTACTGCACACTGTGCTCTCCACAAAGCCTCTCCCCCTGTGGGAAAACCTACTGGGAAACTCTGAGAGCACAATCACAAACTGTTTCCTGGCCCCTTTATTCCCCACTCCCTAGTAGCCCTCTAGTGGAATTCTCTGTAAGAGAGGAAAGGAGGACTTGTGGCACCTTAGAGACTAACCAATTTATTAGAGCATAAGCTTTCGTGAGCCAGAAGAGTTCCCAGAAGTTACCTACTACAGGACAGGCCTAACAAAGAAAATAACAGAACGCCACTAGCCGTCACCTTCAGCCCCCAACTAAAACCCCTCCAACGCATTATTAAGGATCTACAACCTATCCTAAAGGATGACCCAACACTCTCACAAATCTTGGGAGACAGGCCAGTCCTTGCCTACAGACAGCCCCGCAACCTGAAGCAAATACTCACCAACAACCACATACCACACAACAGAACCACTAACCCAGGAACTTATCCTTGCAACAAAGCCCGTTGCCAATTGTGCCCACATATCTATTCAGGGGACACCATCACAGGGCCTAATAACATCAGCCACACTATCAGAGGCTCGTTCACCTGCACATCCACCAATGTGATATATGCCATCATGTGCCAGCAATGCCCCTCTGCCATGTACATTGGTCAAACTGGACAGTCTCTATGTAAAAGAATAAATGGACACAAATCAGATGTCAAGAATTATAACATTCATAAACCAGTCGGAGAACACTTCAATCTCTCTGGTCACGCAATCACAGACATGAAGGTCGCTATCTTAAAACAAAAAAACTTCAAATCCAGACTTCAGCGAGAAACTGCTGAATTGGAATTCATTTGCAAATTGGATACTATTAATTTAGGCTTAAATAGAGACTGGGAGTGGCTAAGTCATTATGCAAGGTAGCCTGTTTCCTCTTGTTTTTTCCTACCCCCCCCCCCGCCCAGATGTTCTGGTTTAACTTGGATTTAAACTTGAAGAGTGGTCAGTTTGGATGAGCTATTACCAGCAGGAGAGTGAGTTTGTGTGTGTATGGGGGTGCGGGGGATGTGAGAAAACCTGGATTTGTGCAGGAAATAGCCCAACTTGATTGTCATGCACATTGTGTAAAGAGTTGTCACTTTGGATGGGCTATCACCAGCAGGAGAGTGAATTTGTGTGGGGGGGTGGAGGGTGAGAAAACCTGGATTTGTGCTGGAAATGGCCCACCTGATAATCACTTTAGATAAGCTATTACCAGCAGGACAGTGGGGTGGGAGGAGGTATTGTTTCATATTCTCTGTGTATATATAAAGTCTGCTGCAGTTTCCACGATATGCATCCGATGAAGTGAGCTGTAGCTCACGAAAGCTTATGCTCTAATAAATTAGTTAGTCTCTAAGGTGCCACAAGTACTCCTTTTCTTTTTGCGAATACAGACTAACACGGCTGTTACTCTGAAATCTGTAAGAGAGGATGAGCCAGCCCTTAATTTTCTAGTTTCTATGGGCTTAGTTCTAGTGTAAGTCCTTGGCATTAGGCCCAGGATGAATTTGGCCCTGTGGCTTTGATCAGACAAAGGTGATGCTGTACGCTGTACAGTGAGGAAGGAACTGAACTTGCAGTACCTAAGGCTTTCTTCCTTCCTGGGGGGGTCTATGATCATGGTCCAGTTCAGAGGGGAAAAAAATCACCTTCCCTTCCTCTCACTTTTATTCGCAGCTATTTGTGTGCACATGTGCTATTCTTCAGGCCTAATTCCATGCTGACATCTTACAAGTGAGCACTAACTGGGTCACAGACCTCTTCTTTATTTCCTCTTCCGTCTATTAGTTCTTTTCTTACATTTCTTCTGGCAGTTCCTCCTCTCCCTCCCCACTTAGACAATGGCTTCTATTGAAATTGAAGATGTTCTTGCATCTGCTGCCAATACTCACATTGCCTCTGAGTCTCTTCCTCTTTATTCTCTGGCTTACAGGGAGCTTCTTTCTTTTGCTGCCCTCTCAAATTCCATTTGATCAACTTTTCCTCCTTGAGTTTTCCTTTCCATCATCCCCCTCCAAATGGCTGTTGTTGGCAGCCATCAGATTATATTAAAAACCTGTTGAAGGCACCCATTCTCTGAGGAAAGATGAGCTATTGAGTTGTATTGTAACATCCATTGTTTAATTTTACGATTAGGTCTCAAGTGATATAAGAGTAAACTGTCCTTTTAAAAATGAACAGTCCCACGTTCTGCACTGATGTAAACCTCCTTCAGCTCACTGAATTTAATGGAGTTGTACCAAGGTTAAATTAGTGCAGGATTTGACACTGTGTGAAGCCAAATGCCAGCGCTAAGTAATAAATCCTTCCATTTTTTATTACAGTCTTGTTTGTGCTGCAACAAACAAACACACGCACCATGGGAAAGGACCGTGGCCCTGCTCCTGCTCCCATAGAAGTCAATGGAAGTTTTGCCGCTGATTTCCCTGGAAGCAGTATTGGGTCCATTTTTTTAAGAGCCATGCACACCTATGGCCCTGGGGCCAGGCACACCTCTGGCACATTAATCAAACAGAACACCTGCACTGTAAACTGCACACTAATGGCAGTGTGTTTACCATAGTTACATTAGACCAAGAGGTTCCACTGCCAAAGCCTAATGCCCATTTAACAGCAAGGCACTTTTTTTCCCCCTGGGTCGATGGAATACTCTTAGGTAATTATTGAGAGCTAGATGGTACCCAGTTACAGTGGAGGTGTGCAAAGGATGCGTGAAGCCTTTGCAACACTTGCATCTCCTCTACAGTGGTAAGACCCAATGGCTGCCTCTCCAAGTTCCCCTGTAGACTCTAGCCACCCCAAAAGGGGTTGGCTGGACGCATCCACCCTCTCAGGGAGGTAGGAATAGGCATGATCCCCATGCATGCTTGGGAACACTGGAAGATGTCTTTCCTGAGTTCCTACTCTCTCAGCTTCTGCTCTCAGGTCTTCTTATACATTGCTCTGTATGTTTGCTATAGCTTTGCATCATAAAATGACTGTGTCAGCACTTCCATGGTACCTGAAGCCTTAGGGCTGTATTAGAATGGTGTAATTCTGGAGTAATACAATGGATTTGTATTTACTCTGTATTTGCACTGATTTAATTAAGAGCAGAATTTTGGCTCTTTCTCTGTGAATTAGTATGAGCACAGGAGGAGTGCATGGATCATGTCATATTTGTTCTGGGAGACACTGGGCTACTATAAAGTAATTATGTATCTGGAGTAGACACTATAAAAATAATAATGTATTGTATGTTTCTTGTACTTTCTCATAAATTCTGAACAGCAGACTTTCTGGGCTGATCTGTGTAGAGCAAAGTTGATCTGACCACTCCCCTGTTCCTGCATCTGCTCTGTTCAAGGCTATTCCCCTTTCAGAGGTCAGAGCAGCGCTGCTCTTAGACCAGCTCTAAATAGCCCCAAGAACCCCAAACTGCAGCCAAATCTAATTAGATTCACCCTTACCCACAAAACAATTTGTAAAATATGTGGTCAAAAGTTGGATTAGGAGCTTGATTCTGGTCTTGCTGATATTGGTATAAATCTGAGTCAGTGGAATTATACCAATGTCAAACCAGAACCAGGCCCCTAATTTCTATCTTGTATCTTTGACACAGTATTTTCTACCTCCTAACAAATTACAAACATTCTCACTATGTTAGAAACCAAGGGCTTATTGTACTGTTTTGGAAAAAGCAGAGCTCCTGAACCTACCTGAATCTGCAGTCAAGAAAAATGTGAAAAAAATGGCTTAAACACCCCTAGATTTGTTTCTAGTCTGAGACGTGCATCCACCCCCGCAGACATTTTCCAAGTTCATCTGACTCTCACCTGGACTCTTAGATGTTCTTGGTTTCAGTATTATTTCATAGTTTTCCATAGCAGTTTATTATTCCTCTTATACTAATCCGATGTTTTATGAAGTATGTAATTCTCTAAACTTCACAGACAAAGAGGCATGTTGTAGTTCAGCTGATTGGATGTTCCGAGATGAACTTCGGATTTTAAGATCTAAAACTGTGTGTTTTTCCTGGATAGAAATTGGATAATGTGTACTAGCTGAATTCTGGGACGGATCCTTTCTTATACCAAAAGTAACTGACTCTTGGAACTGTTCCTTGCTCCTAAGTGACTGCAGTTATTTTAGGGCTGGTGGTTTGCAATACTCGTTATGGTTTACTAATGAAACCAAATTGGTGACCTTTGTCCTTACCAAAAAATGATAACACGCACATGTACAAAAACCCACATTCATGTGCAGTTTTATTGGTGCATTACAACATTACATTTCCTTCACATTAAGAGAGCATGAAATTAAAATACACTGATCCACAAAAATGCTTTCCTTACGCTGACTTGTACTGGTAATTATAGCTCCTATGGCCTTTTCTGTAAGTTTCATTTTATTACATTTTTCATAATTTTAATTACACCTTAATCAAAGCTTTTCCATGGTCTGTTTTATTACTTTCAATTTAATTACATCCATTAAAATACTTTCTTTGCTGCATTGCAAAGTCCTTTTCACCCATTTATCTTGCAATATAAGTATTATGGTGCACAACATTTCATATTCCAGCATTTTCACAGTTGCGTTTCTTCTAAGTGCTGTGTCAGCCTTTCCCATCCCAACTAAGAAGGGGAATATAGCTAACTTGTATCAAAGTCCATTAAAATAGTGGGGATTTTTACAGCACATTTAGGAGGCCCTACTCATTTTTTAAGAATACACCAGATTTATATAAAAATGTGTAAAATGCACTATATCTCAATAATAAAAGTTCAATTTCAGTTTAAGAATTTTTTAAATATTTGCATACATGCCAGAAGCCAGGTTTTTCCACTAAAAGACAAAGCTAATGGAAAAGTCCTACAAAATTTATAGAAATGATAAATTTGCTAGTTTTCTTCATCATCCTATATAAAATTATATCCCTGATTTAGAATTCTGTAGAATGGTGTAAAAACTCTATAGCAAGGAGATAATTCTTTATTACATTTGCTTAGGTTTCTAGAGTAATGATTGGTCTACTACAGCTGGGTTTTGTTGGTAAAGCTAAACTAGGAAAACCCTTCTAGTGAGGATGCAGTTAAACCGGCATAACTATGCTTATATTGGTTTAATTTATGTCATTCTGAGGAACTGGCATAAGCTATAGTGGCATATAAAAACAGTTATGCTGGTCTAATTTTATCTACACTAGGGCCTATAGCACCAGTATAAACCAGGCCTAATTTCTGTGGATCCCCTATTGGTCTCATCCCTATTGCATTTTCTACGACTTTTCCATAAGGTCATTTCCTATTAATGTATATTTCACAATTTTGTATCTGTTTTTATTAAATGACTTTGGCAGCATTCTTTTGCGTGCATTTTTTTTATTTAGAAAAAGGATTCATAACTTGTTTTTCTTCTATAAAAATTCAAGTGTTGCCAATCAGGGAATAGCTCTTCTCAAAAAATCTACAAAGTGTACCTTTGACAAAAATAAATGACAAGCCTTTACACTGAGACACACAGCTTTTTTGAATCACAAAACGCCTACAAGGCCAATACATATTCCAACAGGAACACATTAGTTATAAGGTAGCTATGGCACCGGTTTCCTCCAGTCTAAAGCACCATAATGGATATTGTTGATCAAAGCTGTCATGATCACCTTAAAGAGCTGATCTAGCCAAGAAATGTTCAACTGTCAGAGTGTGATTTTTAGAACATTTTACCTGCTCTTTCCTAATCCATCTATTAAAGGAAATGCTGGAAGCTGACATTCTGCCATTCAAAGGTACATCATTTCACTGGAGTGTGATATGTTTTTAATATGTCATACTGCATGAATAATGAATGGAAACATGAACCTAAAAAAATAAATTAACTAACATAGGTTGGACATACACATAGTTACCTCCTCTGCACTGCATCCAAAGCCCATTGGAGTACTATGAAATGATTCCCATTGACTTAATGGGCTTTGGATCAGGCAACAAGATGACCCTTACAAATGCTAGGCTTAGCAATATGATGAATTGAAAATGGGGAAATGAGCAAATGGAATATTTTTCTCAGAATTCAGCCAGGCATATTACAGTGCTGGAAACTGGCTGAAGCATTCATACATGTGAAACCAGTGCTGATGAACCAAAGTCCTTACATTCCTTAAGATCACAACCAATGCTGGAGTGAGACATTAGAGACAGTTCTACCAGGACAGCTGTGGCACATGGAGATTCACAGAAAACATGGTGTTTCTTCAACTGTGCAGTTCTAGGATTTTTGCTTGTTTGTTTTTAAGATTGCAGCTTGTTGTATGCCATGGGAGTTGCTGCAGTTTCATTCAATTTTGAAAATAATTCCTGCACGAGCTCTCAGAAAAAAATGCTAATATTTTAATATCCAGTTTCTAATCCAGCCTATGAACATATGTTATTGCAAGCTGACAATTTCCACAGCTTTGGCTCACTCTGCTGTCAGCCTCATCCTCCAAAACCCTGGATGTGAATAGACTTGGCTCTTTTCAGACTCTTGCTCTTCATACATTTCAGCAACTGTTTAATTAACAGCTCAGAATAACCCTGCCAAAACTTGATAACTAGCACTTCAACATCATGTGGAAGATTTATTATGTTAGACGACTACAACAGAAACAGAAGGAAGTTGCCGCTTACACATCAAATTATATAAAGAAATAGACCAAGGGCTGATGATGGCGGTTGCTGAAAACCTCCTGAAAGTGATGACCACACTCAACACTCACTGAAGTCATGGACAGTTGAGGATAATCTGCTTCCTAGGAGGTGCTCAGCATCACACAGCATCCACTGTTTTCAGATTGACTGTATCTTCAAATACCTCTCATTCAAAACTATGCAGTTAACTAGCCTGGATTTGGCATGTTCCTTCTATTGACACTTTTCTCCTCCCTGGATTTTTTTTGTTCTGGCAACGGACTGAAAAGAGATAGCTGGACAAAACAGTATGCACTGAAAACTGAACCTTAAAAGTAAGAGGATGTTACTGTATGAAAAAGAATATCTTAAAAAAAAATCACTGCCCAAATGTACTGTAGGAAACATCATGTTAAGAGACCAGTTTGGAGGAATGTGAGAAGGGCTAAAAGTTCATTGTACACAGTTATTAGTCATACTGGTCCTTCAGTTACTCCCTCTAGAGGCAGGCTGGTAGCATTATCTGCTGTAGGTCTCTCTTCTTTCTTCGTTGAGGTCTGAACTAGGAGGCTGACGTAAGGTTTATGGCAAGCCATGTTACCCAAAGGTGGGTAGTGCTGTCTGTAGCAAATATAAGCGAAAATTAGGCCAATGATTCCTCCGACAAAAGCATCTAGGTAGGAAAAGCAACAAAAAATCAAGCATGTTAGTGTTGAAATAACAGCCAATATCAATGGGGGTGGATGGGGGGAATTAAAGCCTGCATCCAAGAGGTGGAAAGATTCTCTATCAGTGTAAGTGACATTGCATTGGGGCCTTAGTAAGAATATCAGAACGGCCATCTTAAGTCAGACCAATGGTCCATTTAGTGCCAAAGGCTTCAGAGGAAATGAACAGAACAGGGCAATTTCAAGTGATCCATCCCAGTCATCCAGTCCCAGCTTCTGGCAGTTGGAGATTTAGGGAAACCCAGAGCAGGGGTTTGTGACCATCGATGGACTTACCCTCCATGAACTTATCCAATTCTTTTTGGAACCCAGTTATACTTTTAGCCTTCACAACATCCCCTGCTAACCAGTTCTAAATGTTGACTGTTCACTGTGTGAAGTACTTAATTATGTTTGTGTTAAGCCTTCTGCCAATTAATTTAATTGGGTGACCCTTGGTTTTTCTGTTATGTGAAGTGGTAAACAACAGTTCCATATTCACTTTCTTCATTCCATTCATGATTTTATAGACCACTATCACAGTGATCTCCATTCCCTCTGTCCTAATCGATAGCATCACATTGGAACTCCTGCTGGAAAATGTCAATATAATGGCAACTCTCATTATATTGATGAAGATGAGAGAACAGCACCCTTTTCATTTAGAGAGGATACTAGGACTCCCAGAGTATCCAGAGCTGCAAGCACACTGTTAATTATGTTATGTCCTTTCCACTATGATCAACATAGTTAGTTGCAGTATAATGACCTCCTTTTGACTCAAACTTCTCCTGACAGCATTGGACTTTACAGCTCAGGCATGAGTATTTTTACTTTCTCTCAGGTTCTTCAAACAAGAGCAGCTGGGAAACCTTGTGTGTTCGTCCTTTCTCTGTCCTTTAAAAAAGAGCTCACCCTTCCTGGAGGCTTTTGAATTATGAAGATTAGTACCTTTTCTTTAGGTTATTGATATGGCATGATTGATAACTCAGACCTCAATTCTGCCAGTCTTACATATAGTAAGTAGCACCTTACTCATGAGTATTCTGATGGACTTCACTGTTACTACTCACAAGTTGCTATATGTAGCGAGGATACACAATCATGTGTTCCTACTACTCTATACTGTACACTACACCCACCTGTTACATCTCCTTAATTAGAGCTAGATTGTACAAACCTTTAAATTGGTGAGCACAAGTTGACATGTAGAGCCCCACGGAAGTCAAAGAGATTGCTTGTGTGGGTACATTCTTGTGTGGGTAAATGCTCACCAGTATGACCAAGTGTTTCACAATCTAGCCATTCATACACTCTTTGGGGTAGGGACTGCTTTTATTGTATGTTTGTACACCATCCACCACAGAGGGACTCTGATCCTGACCAAGGCCCATGGAAACTACCACAATACAAACTAACCACATGACTGCAGTGCTTTAGATCTCTGGGTTGCTGATCTTGCCCCACGTACTCCACAAAATTAGAGTAAGCATTTTCAGTCTGGTTTTCTCCAAGAAGACGCCTGTGTTTAGTTTGAGATCCTAGTAGAGACAGTCTTGCAAAATACTATTTTTAATTAATTTACCAACAATAGAAAGGGAACATTGTTCCAGACTCCTTGTTTACTCCGGTTCTATATATTTCCATTTATCTAGTTAATAAATTCATTGGAATCTTTTCAGATTAGAGAAAGCCATGTGTTGAGTTAGGGTCTTAAAATAGTCAATATACTTGGGATTCTATATGGAATATGCTAATCTGTTATAGTTCACTAATGCCAGCACAAAGATAATAAACACTATACTTTCCATCATAACTGAAGGCGGCTCGGAGAAAGCTCATAATATTGATTCTGAGATTCCGTTCTATGGCTTTTTAATGTAAGGTAATGCTATTTCCTCTTTCACCTACAGTTCACTAAGTCCTGTACAGTATATTGATAGTCCTTGCTCATTCCCCACTGGACAGTTAAGGCTGTATCACAAAGCCACCATAAATAATTTAACACAATTGGCTGCCTCCACTGAGCACAAAAGACAGGGGCTGAGCTACAATGCTAAATTTTACAGAGTGACTCGCCCCTCCCTGGAGACTGCGGTTTTCTCAAGTAAGAGCTAAGGTCACTTGCAGGATAACATGGCTGCCTGAATAATCTCTGGTTTGTAAGCAGCCAGCTGAGTTTTCAGCATCATCTACTTAAGCTTCAAAGACAAACATATGCAGCTGTAATGGACATAGTGGTAACCCCTTGGGTGTAATCTATTTCCACAACATATAAAACACATCATAATTATCTGCCTCACAGCACATATTTTAGTCCATAAATAATTCTTGCTCTTGGCAGGATAAAACACACTGCAAACATGCATAGACCAAGCTAGAGAATAATTACTGAATCTTTTCTCACGGACACGCACAGTTTTAATACTACATTCCACAGCATATCTATCTCTATGCACATGAATTTGCCGAAATAATTAGTCTGCAATTTCAAGTAGTTATCTGAATTTTTTAAAATTTAATTTCTATTTTTCTTCATTGATTTAGAATGTTCCACCATCCTTAAAATGTCTTGTCAATAAATTGCTATAAAAATGACTGTCTACACTTGAAATTGTTGCTATTTTACTGTACATTACTTGTACAGCTGGTCAACATTGTTTGACCAAATTTTTTTTCTGTCAGAAAATATGGTTTCATCTAAATCGATTTTGACTAGATATTTTAAATTTTCGAATCAGAAAAAGTACAATGAAAAATTTTGTTTTGAATAGGATAAACCCACTTTTCCATGTTTTGTTTTAAAATTCTTAAATGTGTTGAGGTTGTTTGAGATAAGCATGCAAAGCAAACCATTTTTAAAGTTTTTAATTTTTAAAATTTCTTTAACAAACACTTTGTTTCATTTTTTTAAATTATTATTTTGAGGTCTGTAGTGTCAATGATTGGTAATAATTTTGCAGGTTTAGGAAAAACGTATTTTTAAGAAAAAGCAAAAATACTTCAATTTTGCCATTTTAAATTGTTGAAGGTTAAGTTGCTAAAGCGCAGATTTTACTTTTTTTTCCTGAAATAACTTCTTGGGTAACCCCTCTTTGTTAACAAAACATCAGGGCTGCTACTACACTAACTGTGAATTGAATATCAAGCCACCAGAATGAAGGGCTCTTGCAACACCAAACTTTTTGGTGATTTCTCTGAATGTTTTGTTGTTGTTTTGTTTTTGCTCTCTTTGGGTGTTGCAAAGGGCTCAGAAATGCAAATGTAGTTCCAAAAAAACATCAATTTGTTGCTTCTTTTAGAAGGAGACAACAAACTTGGGTAAGAACACCATCAGGACTAAAGATTTGTTTCCAAGTGTCCAAGATTAACCACTAGTGCCTAAAATATTCGTGGTTTGTGTAAATGTATAGCTTTAACTGTGTAAGTGGCAAAAGAGGGGATTTCGCACACACCCCCATCTTTACCCATCCAGGGCATAGAGACAAAGACATGGTAAGAACTGGTTTGTTCTTCAATATCTTACAAATATATAACAGCACCAGTTTTAGCTACAAATTAAGTGAGTTTGAGTTCTTAGTGTTGTTAACATCTGGAAAATTTAACTGCAATTTTGGTAACATTTAATCAAGTAACATCTGTAAATCCCAGTTTTGGAATAAGAAATTTGCAACCCTATAATGCAAATTACACTATAATCGAGTACCTTTTTCTTTTCCTTCCCCCCCTATATGCTTGTGATAAAATAAGGTTTTTCTTAGTAACTGTGATTTTATGAACAAATGTCTGATACCAGGCGGAATTCATTCATAAAAAAGGGGGATTATATTATGATAATTGGTCTTACAAATTTATTCTAATTGTGAGCTCAATTGTAAAGGATATGTGAAAGTTCATAAAATGTCATAATAACCTATAATAGCAAATGTTAATGGGAACAGGTGCAAAAAAACCTGATAAAAATAACCTCAGAATTAGTCAAAACAGAAAAGTCTACTGATATAATTCACAGTCTATGTCAAAATCATGCTTGGTAAAGACAAAAGGTATGTAACTGGATTATAATGAACTGCAATTGGTGTGTCGGATATTAGGTCTTATATTAGGAACAAAATAATGAGGGGATGAGCTATTCCACCCATCCCTCCCTTTTTGGGGGGAACCTTAAAGAAAGACTTTGGGGGGGGAAATTAGAAAGCACAGACGAAGCTACTGGAGCGAGCTGCACCATCATGGCGGCCATCCCCAGTGTTTCCTGGGACCCTGGGCCTTCTTCGTCCTAATCCTGAGGGATGTGCTGACCAGATCGGGCCAGAGGGAGGGATTCAGACGACATTGGTATCCCTACCTGCTTGAGCTAAATCCTAAACACCTCTAAGAATAAGCAAAATAGGACTTTAACAACAGCAGCAGCAACAGCTCCAGCTCATCTCAGCTAACTTCTTCTCTTTTACCCAAAAGGACAATTATTACTATCTTTAATACCATCTAAAAGATTGTCAAACACGGGTTTTTTTCCCTTCCAAAACTCTCTCTAGCTAAAGGGAAAATGAACAAGGGGTGTTGTTAAAATGAAAGCCTTACTTAATACTCTACATTTCAAATGCTTTAACCGTTTTGCCTACTTTTCTTTATCTTTAATAAAAGGTTTAAATGATTTTGAATGGTGTGTTTGCCATGGTACTAAGCAGGCTCAGGTTTCTATACAGCAAAAACCGTTTAAGACTGTTTAATGTTAGACAGTGACTGGCTTATGTTAAGACCTTTGACCCATTTATTCCATGTAAATTAATATGACAGTGGCAAGATCTTCTGACTCTGAGATCTGATTGCAGAATTAGGAAAGCACTGCATGTTCCTGCAATAAAGAACATGTCATGATAAAATACATTCTGAATATTTTAATTTGCAGTTGCAACTTAGTGAACATACACTGGTACAATGTACATATTAAATCCCCCCAGCTAACATCTGAGAATTAGTGCATTCTGAAGTAAAATACTGGAATCAAAAATATCTGCCAGAAGCTATGGAAAATCAATTTTATTTTTTATTGGACATGGTGTGAATATGATATAGTTTCCTTACTAAATTAGGTGATTAATTTGGAAACAGAGGTTCTCATTCCTCCAAAGCCATTATGACTGTAGCCTTTTACCCAAACATCTGTTCTACTAAAAAGTTGTAAGACATGAAGCTTTGAGCGTGGGAAAAAGTTGTCACCATCCGTATTCTATACTATATATCTTACGATGCCACAATCCACCTAGTAACATTTCAGAAAGAGTCCTGTAGTTTTCTGTTCTGCAGTAATGGGCCAAAACATGCTTATATGCATTCAATCATATATAAAAACACACAGATATACTGGGCCCCGTCATATTCACACACACTGTTGGAACTAAAATGATGCCTAGAACTAGCAGCGAGTCAAACAAGCTATAACCACTCCATCCCTGGAGCTCTCACTGCAGAAATACAAGGATAATAAAAAGGAAAGGTATCACCATGACTCACCTTGCCAATGATGCTTGTAATCACACATGCGTGACAGGGCAATCATCATGGCACAATACAGAGGCAGAATTGCTGCACAAAGCCGCCAGCTTTTCCCTCGGCCATTTTCGGTGAAGCAGTGCAACTTTCCAGCTAAGTAGAAGGTCGTAAAGCCAAGGCCTGAAAATGCAACTGAGAAGAAAAACACAAAATTACAGAATCATGTAATTAACAACTGGAGTAAGAGTGTGATCCTGTGAGGTTTAACAGAGAAGTGAGAGGCCTATGATATACAGGAGTCAGACTAGATGATAGGGTGGTCCCTTCTGGCCTTAAACTCTATGACTTTATGACAGGTATCTTTCTACTGCAACACGGTCCTGGTCCTAAGGTCCTTTTAGGTTTTCGGACATTAGAACCAGAAGGATACACAAAGCACAGGCCATGCATCCTGAACCCAGATAAACTGTAATGACCATATGGGGGAGCCACGGGTGTAGAGTATCTGGTGGGAGGCACACAGCACTCTTTAGTCTCAGGCCCATATCCACTGTGTAAACCGGAGTAATCTATTGTTTTCTGTCAAGGTCCAAATTTCTCGGTCAAGGAATAATCAAGGTCCAGACTCCAGAGAAAATAATACAAAAATAATAACAATAACAATGATGATAATAAAATAATAATAAATAATAATAATAAGTAAATACAAAGATTTTGCGGTCTGTTCAAAAGCATCTGGCAGTCCGGACAGAGGCAAAGTGTGTGTGTGTGGGGGGGGGGGGGCAGAATGTGGGAGTCACGTGCCCCGCCAGGTTTTCTGCGTGGGCAGTACCGAGCATGCTCATAAGAACTGAGCATGCTCAGTAACACCACTGAAACTGGCTGTCCTCACTCTGTCCCCCCACTATTGGTAGGCACAGGTCATCTCTGAGTTCGGATTTGGCCAATTGTCTGCCCATTGACAACCCCTGTAAACTTTGCACACACAATAATTGAGAAGGTTGCACAGTAATAACCCCCGCCTTCATCTTAACAGTATTGATATATCTTGGCTATTTTAGTTATAAAAAATTAACCTTCCTAACAGCTGACTTTTAAATGTTTTTTGTTAAAAGGCAATAGTGACATTACAAATCTTAGGCTCAAGCCTACAAGTTCTGAGTTGTGGGTACTCGGTCCCATGCAAGATTGGGCCTATTATTAATACATGCTTTCCATATCTGTGATATACATCTATACACTAATACAAGGTAATGAGGTTGAGTAAATACTTCAGAATAAATCCACCTGCCTTTCAAAGATGTGCAGCTCACACATAACCCACCAAATCCCAGAATACTGTGATCTCTCTCTCTTTTTTTAAAATCTTTTCAGTAAAGTTTTCTTTAACAGTGAACTCTTTTTCTCCGGAAAAGCCAGATCTCCTATCCAGTATTACATATTTATCTTTTGCTTTATGGCATCCGTTCCAATAAGCACGTAAGCATATGCTTAACTTTAGGCACAAGGTTAAGGGTTCTGATGAACTGGAGCCTTTGCTGAAAAGTCCATGATTGATGGTGTAAAAGGATTCACTTATATAAAGATATTTTGATATATTTAAAAGATATTATTGGGTTCCATTTACTTGCTTCTATATCACATTCTTAGCTAGCAGTTATGACAGAATCCAAATGCCAAGTTTCTATATACTGAATGTTTTTATACAGATTGCTGTTCACATTCCAGATAGCTGGTGATGGATTTGGGCAGTGATTTAACCAAAAAAAAAAGTTTTTTTTACTTTTTAATAAAAATATGTATCTTATACATTTTAAACATTTGTTGTAGTAAATGTAGTGCTGATGAAAGGCGTGGAACAGACAGCACTGGAAAACAAAGTCTTTTGTTGCTCCACAAAAGGGTACAAACACAGAGTAACACAGAGAGGCTCACCTATGAGCCTTAACTATGGTCTGGAAGGACCAGCTGTAGGAACGATAGCAGAGATTGCTCTCTAGACATCTGATCCAAAGCCCATTGACATCAATGGGAGTCTTTCCACTGACTTTAGTGAGTATCAGATCAGATCCTTATATTCATTTCCCAATCCTGTAAATTGCTGAGTACCTTCTCTAAGAAAATGAAGGAAGTTGCAACTAATTCATTGATAATTCCACATAACTTAAATATATTGGTTTCACTCTGATTTGAGGTTATGATTCGAATTCGATTTATGCATGTGTCTAGTGAAAAACAGTCTAATTAATACACTGCCATTATGTAAGTAAATGGAGTCCTGAATATTCATGGGGTACCTAATAAAAATAATTATAAAGAACTACCTGTGTACCTCCCTGTGACATCTGTTATGCGTTTGTCACTGTAAGAACTAGGCATTACTCGTTTATTGACACATGAATTGGTCACCTTCATATGATAAAAGCCACCGATCCCACTCTCGTAGAATTCAATGGCAAAACTCTCATTGATCTTGGATCAAGCCCAGATTTGTTTACTAAACTTATGCTTAGAGCTTTCAAATATCCTTCTTCACATACTTTCCATCGCTAAATGAAATATGAAATAAAGTAATTACCTTTGTGTTCTGCAGATGAATCTATGGAATGGTCAATTTTAGCTGATACCACAGTGGAGCATTTTCATACATTTCAACCATGCAGACAACTGAATGTAGGTACTGAAGACTTGTTTTCACCTTTAAATTCACAAATGAATTGTCTCTTTTGAACAGACGTAGCAGATAGAGATGGGATGCATACTAAGCATCCAACAGGGGCACCAAACACTTAGTTTTCGGATAGCCCCCTTCAGCCTTTGGTGATTTCACTACATTCTTCCTGGCTGAAGAAGGTGGGAAGTGGACTCTGAAACCCAGGTAAATGTCTAATGCACTCCATCACAGTGAAAGGTCTCCTACAGATAGTAAACCTACTTTTTAATTATTATTTCAAAAAAGCTTTTAGAATGTGGGTATAGACTGAAAGTGCCCAAACCAATGGACAGTAAAACAGACAGCACTGGAAAACAAAGTCTTTTATTGCTCCACAAAAAGGGTATAAAAATGGTATCTTTCTACTGCAACATCCTTCTATCTGTACAGAAGTGGTTCTCAAACTGTGGGTCACGACCCCAAAGTGAGTCGTGATCCCCTTTGAATGGGGTTGCCAGGGCTGGCTTACACTTGCTGGGGTCTGGGGCTGAAGTCCGAGCCCCACTACCCAGGGCCGAAGCCAAAGCCCAGGGGCTTCAGCCCTGGGCGGCAAGACTCAGGTTGCAGGCCCCCTGCCTGGGCCTGAAGCCCTTGAGCTTCAGCTTTGGCCTCCCTTCCCGGAGCGGTGGGGTTTGGTCTTTGGTCCCCCACCCAAGGCAGTGGGGCTTGGGCAAGCTCAGGCTTCAGTTCCTCCCTCCTGGGATCGTGAAGTAATTTTTGTTGTCAGAAGGGGGTCGTGGTGCAATAAAGTTTGAGAACCCCTGCTCTAGAGGACATGTTGTGGTGGTTTCCTCCCATGTTCAAAGCTAGTCTTAACTTGATGCATGCTTTTTATCTTCTTTACTTGATGAGCTAAGTGAGATGTGTAATAATAGGATGGACTAGCAGGGTATAAAACAGAATCTGACCCAGATGTTCACCACCACTCAAATGTAATTAGATTCCCTTTTTGAAATAATACTAAAAAAGTAGGTTTACTTTTTTTTCATGTCTCTCCTTTCCCCCCTCACCCTACAATTTCTGTGTGCCTTTCCACTTCCTTGTTCTTTCCATGACTGCAAAAGGGAAAGCTGAAATACATTGACAATGGTATTTCCTTCAATCCATCTGGAAGCACAAAATGTAATAAATTTCACTAGCGAACCTCCACCTGTGAGATTTGCAGCCCCTAGCAGTTCAGAGGGTTTGGATAAGCATCTGAATTTTGTACTGATTTTCCAAACCTAGCGTCTGAACAGTTGAGAAGTACCCTTGTGCAGTAGCAATCGCTCTTTGTAATGTAGGTCTTCAGGTCACCCCTACTCGTATTCAGAATTGCTGTGGTTTGAAAGACAATTCCAATGCAGAAAAAAGCAGCAAACACAATTTACATTTTAGTCTGGGGAGCAACGTATTTTCCCACAGTGAAAACTCCAGCGAGGTGTTGTTTAGCATCTCTTAGGATCACGACCAACATTGAAGGGAAAAAAACAGCAATTAAAATATGTTAATATGTTAATGTCAGCGCCTATATTTTATTAATGCTTTGAGAATATAAAATTCACCTGGTATTCAGAAAAACAGATTTCTGGGTGCCTGTCTCAATATTTGTACATTATGAGGGGATGCAGGAACAGTCTTACTTTCCATACATCATGCAATTTAAAAAATGGGAGTTTCTTCCTTAATTTCTTTAATCTAAACCTTTTTATTTTCAGGCATGTAATTTTCACATTCCTAGTGCAAAAAGTATTGGGTTCTATTAAGATGCTCCAGGGCCATAGATTTTTGCAAAGGTAGTGAGACAAATATTAATCATAGACAGCGGTACCCACCAAAAAAAAAAAAAAAAAGCACCACGTTGCATTTCAATGAACTTAATTAGCCCCTAAAGACAAAGGACCTAACCAAAGCTTTTTTTAGATAAGATCATTATTAGTTTCAAAAAGAGGATGGTAAGTACAGAACTTCCTTGATATTTATCATTTGCATAGGCTGTATCATCTCAGGGGGATTCTCAGGGAACTTAGTATCGGGGGTAGCCGTGTTAGTCTGTAACCACAGAAACAACCAGGAGTCCGGTGGCATCTTAAAGACTAACAGATTTATTTGGGCATAAGATTTTGTGGGTAAAAAAACACTTCTTCAGATGCATGGAGTGAAAATTACAGATGCACGCATTATATAATGACACATGAAGGGAAGGGAGTTACCTCAGAAGTGGAGAACCAGTGTTGACAGGGCCAATTTGATCAGGGTGGATATAGTCCACTCCCATTAATACATGAGGAGGTGTCAATTCCAGGAAAGGCAAAGCTGCTTTTGTAATAAACCAGCTACTCCCAGTCCCTGTTCAAGCCCAAACTAATGGTGTTAAATTTGCAAATGAATTTCAGTTCTGCTGTTTCTCTTTGAAGTCTGTTTCTGAAGTTTTTTTGTTCAAGTATGGCTACTTTAAAATCTGTTATTGAATGTCTAGGAAGATTGAAGTGTTCTCTTACTGGCTTTTATATGTTACCATTCCTGATGTCCGATTTGTGTCCATTTATTCTTTCCCTTCGTAAAAGGATAAATGGACACAAATTGGACATCAGGAATGATAACATACAAAAGCCAGTAGGAGAACACTTCAATCTTCCTGGACATTCAATAACAGATTTAAAAGTAGCCATACTTGAACAAAAAAACTTCAGAATCAGACTTCAAAGAGAAACAGCAGAATAAAATTCATTTGCAAATTTAACACCATTAATTTGGGCTTGAATAGGGACTGGGAGTGGCTGGGTCATTACAAAAACAGCTTTGCCTCTCCTGGAATTGACACCTCCTCATCTATTATTGGGAGTGGACTACATCCACCCTGATCGAATTGGTCCTGTCAACACTGGTTCTCCACTTGTGAGGTAACTCCCTTTCCTTCATGTGTCATTATATAGGGTTACCATATTTGAACATTCAAAAAAGAGGACACTCCATGGGGGGGGGGGTATTTGCTCACGCCCCCCACCCCACCTCCACCCCTTCCCCAAAGTCCCTGCCACAACTCTGCCCCCTCCCTGCCCCATTGGACCCCTTCTCCAAATCCCCGCCCCGGCCCCACCTCCTCCCCTGAGCGCGCTGCATTCTCCCTCCTCCCCGCTCTCTCCCAGCCACGCGAAACAGCTGTTTCATGGCACAAGCGCTGGAAGCAAGGGGGGGAAAGTGGGCACTCTCTCAAGTGATTAACATTCACTTTCTTTCTCGAATGATCAACATTCACTCTCTTCCTTGAATGATCAACTCTTCTTTGGGGAAAAATAATAATCGCAAAATCCCGGATGTTTTTAGATATTTAAAAATTCTTCCCGGATGGCAATTTAAGAACCAAAAAGCCAGACATGTCCGGGAAAATACGGACTTATGGTAACCCTACATTATATAATGCCTGCATCTGTAATTTTCACTCCATGCATCTGAAGAAGTGTTTTTTTACCCACGAAAGCTTATGCCCAAATAAATCTGGTAGTCTTTAAGGTGCCACTGGACTCCTTGTTTTTTTTCAGAGAACTTAGTGACAGAGAGGTATCAAAATTTGCAGACTCTTTGGGCAGATATACAATACAGCCTAAGTCAAATTACTTATGTCTCTCGGGTGGGGGGGGAACCTCCTCCCCACCATCCAAGAGATGCAAGTTCTGCGCTGTCCATACTAGCGTTATGTCAGCGGGAGACACTCTCTAGCTGACATAGGGCTTGTCTACATTACCTGCTGGATCGATGGGCAGCGATCGATCCAGCGGGGGTCGATTTATCGTATCTAGTCTAGACACGATAAATCAACCGCCGAGCGCTCTCCTGTCAACTCCGGTACTCCACCGGGGCAAGAGGCAAGCGGAGTTGACGGGAGAGTGTCAGCCGTCGACTTACCACAGTGAAGACACCGCAGTAAGTAGATCTAAGTACGTCAACTTCAGCTACGTTATTCACTTAGCTGAAGTTGCGTAACTTAGATCGATTCCCCCCATCCCCCAGTGTAGACCAGGGCATAGCTTCCACCTCTCGCAGAGGTGAAGTAATTATGCCAACAGGAGAGCGCTCTCCCATTGGCATAGCGTGTCTGCACCAGATGTGCTGCAGCTGCGCCGATGTAACACTGTAGTGTAGACTTGCCTCTAGCTTCAAATACATTTACATAGTAAAACAAAGGGAAACAACTCATCAGCTGGGGTTCAAAACCTTCTTAAGATGGAATTCCTTCAAAGTTTCTCTTTTGTGAAGAGAAAATATTGTAATTTTGAAACACTGACAGTGATTCTAATTGGACTGAAATGACGTATTACTGGATTAAATGGGCAGTGTGATGCAATTAGCGTCAGAGACCTTTAATGCTGATTTGAACAGCTGAGTCATGGCAGGCCATGTATATTATAAACATTCAGTCTGTTGCAAAGCATATTACAGCTATATCAAGTACTGACTTTTAAGTTTGCTGGCAGTTCCAATTTTTTTGAAAATTGATAAAACACAACATTTTTCAGAATTTTCAGCACCTCCCAACCCCCTATTTCCTCACTCAACTAGGATGTAGGAAACCCAGATTCAAATCTACACTTTATATGAAACTAAATAGAGAGTCAGAATGATTCTGTAGCTTGGTGGTCAGCGCACTCACCTGGGTTTCAGTCCCTGCTCCAGTGAATATTTAATTATTTATACAAAGTAGAACAGCTTCAATAAGAGAGATTAAGACCCATCCTAGAACAGCCACTACAATAGAGGAGAGATCTGAACTCACTTCTCCCATATCCCAGGTGAGTGCATTAGCCTATCTGATATAAACAGAGGGGGCCCTCCTTTTCCTCAATGTTGTGAACAGCACCTAAGTCCCCTTGTGAATCTAGCCTGGAAAATCTAAATGTTTCATTTTGAAAATGTTGAAATGAACGATAGAAGCAGTAGATGTGGTATAGCTTGACTTTTAGTAAGGCTTTTGATATGGTCTCACATTACCTTCTCATAAACAAACTAGGAAAATACAGCCTAGATGGATCAGTTCTGCGTCTGGTTCTGTTCAATATCTTCATCAATGATTTAGATAATGGCATAGAGAGTACACTTATAACATTTGCAGATGATACCAAGCTGGGAGGGGTTGCAAGTGCCTTGGAGGATAGGACTAAAATTCAAAATGATCTGGACAAACTGCAGAAATGGTCTGAAGTAAACAGCATGAAATTCAATAAGGACAAATACAAAGTACTCCACTTAGGAAGGAACAATCAGTTGCACACATACAAAATAGGAAATGACTGTCTTGGACAGGGGTGGGCAAACTATGCCCCAGGGGCCGCATGTGTCCCTTCAGACGTTTTAATCCGGCCCTCAAGCTCCTGCCAGGGAGTGGAGTCTGGGGCTTGCTCCAATCTGGAGCTCCAGCCGGGGAGCAGGTTTGGGGGCTTGTCCCGCTCCACATGTGCCGTGGCTCCGGGTGGCTCCCGAAAGTAGCAGCATGTCCCCCCCTCCAGCTCCTATGTGGAGGGTCAAACAGGGAGCTCTGCATGCTGCCCCCGCCCCAAGCACTGCCCCCACAGCTCCCACTGGCCGCGCCTCTGCGTACGAGCTGGAGGGGGAACATGCCGCTGCTTCCGGGAGCTACTTGAGATAAGCGCCAGCTGGAGCCTGCATCCCTGATCCCCTCCTGCACCTCAACCTCCTGCCCAAGCCGTGATCCCCCTACCACCCGCCGAACCCCTTGGTCCCAGCCCAGAGCACCCTCTTGCACCCCCAACCCCTCATCCCCAGCCCCACCCCAGAGCCCACACCCCAGCCAGAGCCCTCACCCCTCCCGCATTCCAACCCCCAATTTTGTTAGCATTCATGGCCCGCCATACAAGTTCCATACCCAGATGTGCCCCTCGGGCCAAAAAGTTTGGCCACCCTGGTCTAGGAAGCAGTACTGTGGAAAGGGATCTGAGGGTTATAGTGGATCACAAGCTAAATATGAGTTAACAGTGTAATGCTGTTGCAGAAAAACCCGAACATCATTCTGGGATGTATTAGCAGGATTTTGTCCGCAAGACCTGAGAAGTAATTTTTCCTCTCTACTCTGTGCTGATTAGGCCTCAACTGGAGTATTGTGTCCAGTTTTGGGTGCCACATTTCAGGAAAAATGTGGACAAATGGGAGAAAGTGAGGACAAAGCAACAAAAATGATTAAAGGTCTAGAAAACATGACCTATGAGGGAAGATTGAAAAAGTTGGGTTTGTTTAGTCTTGAGAAGAGAAGACTCAGACAAAACATGATAACAGTTTTCAAGTACATAAAAGGTTGTTACAAGGAGGAGGGAGAAAAATTGTTCTCCTTAACCTCTGAAGAAAGGACAAGAAGCAATGGGCTTAAATTGCAGCAAGGGCGATTTAGGCTGGGCATTAGGAAAAATTTCCTAACTGTCAGGGTGGTTAAGCACTGGAATAAATTGCCTAGGGAGGTTGTGGAATCTCCATCATTGGAGATTTTTAAGAGCAGGTTAGACAAACACCTGTCAGGGATGGTCTATATAATACTTAGTCCTGCCATGAGTGAAGGAGACTGGACTAGATGACCTCTCGAGGTCCCCTCCAGTCATGATTCTATGGTTCTGACATTTCTGAAATTGTTTTCCTTTTTTTTTTCCAATTAAAAAAATCACTGAAATTGACATGAATGTGTGAAATGTTTCAATTGTCTCAAATCTACATTTTTCAGGAAAAAAAATTCTGGATGAAAAATTCTGCCCAGCTCTAAGGAATAATTTAAGCACATTATCATCATGCAGGTGCCCCTTAGTCAAAGGATCCATGTACATTTTTATACTTTATAC
The DNA here is from genome assembly GCF_965140295.1 of Lepidochelys olivacea. Lineage (NCBI taxonomy): Eukaryota > Metazoa > Chordata > Testudines > Cheloniidae > Lepidochelys > Lepidochelys olivacea. The sequence continues at coordinate 108,450,538 of NC_140417.1, forward strand.
AATATCTGAACCCATTGTGAAGTCTTTAGGGAGATCATTAAAAACCTTCCTACATGTAAAATCTTTTGCATTGTGAATTTCCACTTTGTGGGCTTGGATTCTTCTGTAGAATTCCCTTCATGGTGATACATAAATAAATGAAAAGCAGATAGAGCTGTAGTTAAATGTACTCCATATAAACAATATATGGGTGACTGACAGTGTTATAAATTACACGCATTTAATTCTGAAGCCAAGAAGGTAATTAAAAGCATAGGCTAAGAGGCCAAGTCACAGCAAACTGTATCTGACTCAAATGAATGTAGGCAAACCATCCCTACTTTTATTAAGGAACCTCCACATCTGCCTTGTATTCTGTTCTATTCAATCTAATCCACAATGCAATGTCCAGAACTGTATTGATGTGTTATATTGTTCTGAAGATTGGTGGCAGAATCTAACAACATAAAAAATCATCCCTTTAAAAGTATGGTGGAATCTAGTGGTAGATTTATCTTGATGAAGCCTGGATCAAGTCCAATCAAAGAGCCTGGTACAAAAAAATCAAAATGCTCATGGCATTCCTGGTCCCTTTGCCATGCTCTGTATTTGTTCAGAGCATGAAAAATTTCCATTGAGGTCAGTGGAAGTTCCTATCATAAAAGAATGCTCAATACACAGTTGGATCTGTATTTGCAGTGTAGGTGGAGAGACACATTTTGCCTTAGGCTGTTAGCTTGTAACTCTGAACTCAAGGGCAGAAATAAAGACTGACTCACAAAGTCTCCTGGGGGGACTTACGCCCCACATAAGATGAAAAAGTAAAGTCATGATGCTTTAGCTTGTGGCTGTGAAACCAATATTCTCCAGCCAAGCTTTACATTACAGTGTTGTGAGATTGACTTTCTAAAACCTGGAATGTGTACATCCAGAACCCAGCTGCGTGTCCCCATAGGCTCAGTGTGTACTGTCAGCAGCAGAGGAGAACATGGACTCAGCAGCTAACAGCTCTCAGATGGAGGAGCATCAAATAGAGAAGTAAGAGTAGACTCTGACATCACTGGATTGCTGTACTCTCTGTGTAGGCTGCTACTTTGCTTGCTGGCTATATTTTGAAGACATGGTTAGTCAACAACATTAATACAGGCAATTCACTCTGTAAAAAGGATCAAATACTGCTTTTAGGATAATATTCTCACTGCCCAGCTATTCATATAGGCTTCTCTGGATGGTGAACTAAATTCCTTAGCATTCTTTTCTATACATACTTTGCTTGTTTTACTTTTGCAACTACAGCTTTATGGGTTATGCAGACCTGCAAGTCAGAAGTGTTGTAAGGATATGTTTGCAGGAGATTATAATTTAGAGAGACACGCTCATAAGGGACGGTATTATGAACATAGGAATGTGGAGATGTGCCCTGGAGGCAGGGGTTGGGACCACTGTATGGCTGTTGCAGCAGCTCACTACAGCTCTCCAGTTTGTTTTATTAAGTTTTATTCCTTTCTCATTCATTTGTTTGTTATTTAATGAACCCCAAGATAGTTACAGGAGTCTAACTGATTTTGCTTTGAGTATGGTTGCAAACCTATTTGTTTACTTACTGTACAATGTGTTCCATCAAACAATCCATACCTCAGTGATGTTACAAAGGAATCTTGACCACTCATCTCTCTGCTCATCATAGGAATTCCCTATTTTTATGCACAGAACAAGTCTCTTTTGAGTACCAGTACACACTGGACCAACTTGTCACTGGCTTAGATTGGGCCAGTGTACATTGAGCTTACACAGCCCCCTGTGACTTACATTGCTCAGAACACTGCCTATCTCATTAGCCGAACAGGGCCCTTTACACAATTCCCAGTAAAGCTTCCTCTTTGTCTTTTGTTTTTACTTTAGTATGTTTCTGTCTGATTGGGTATGTCAGTACAGTTGCTGTGTGAAATGATCCGCAAATTATATGATGCTTTATGTACATTTTATCACTCCTTTTCTCACAATCACATCCCCATCCTGCTCTCAAGACACTGATACTGAGATGAACACTTTGATTCTGTGCTCCTTACCAGCAAATGAGCAAATCTTAGGAATATCAATTTGAGGGAACAGGAATTTACTCAGAACTAACACATCCACAAATGTTCTGAATCTGTAAAAGAGTCTCCTTTGATCAAAACACAGCCTCTTATATTCATAGACGTTATGAGTCAGCTAGCTCAATGAAGCTGGCTCATTTTTTGCTTGCATTCCTGATTTGCTACCAGCTTGCTGTTCTGATGCTAATAATATTATAGTAATGTGATCAGTACTAGAGATAGAATGAAAGAGAATTTTTTTATCTAACTCCTTCCTCCTGAACATCTAAGGTGCAGATGAAATAGGACTGAGTCAGAAGCAAACCACACCTGACTTGGTCTTGGTTTGACCACTCTGGGCCCTTTCTGCTTATTATCTAAGACCCTGATTCAGCAAAGTACTTAGTATAGGACCAAAGAAAGAACAGACACATGCCAGGTGCTTCAGCAAGGAACTAGAGAACGATCCCTTAAATCCTTCATACAACATATCAATACATGTTGTCTTATTTCAGAGTAATGAAGTACATGCACAACCTCAACAGGACTACTCACATGCATCTTTACATGTATTCTTAAGTGCCTTGCTAATTAGGGCCTAATTCTGCAACAACGGCCCAGCTGGTACCCTCTAGGGCCCTCTTAGGTACCTGTTAAAAAAGAAAAACCTCTCCTTTTATTTTAAGAGAAAGCTGAATGTACTATTGGTGTACAGTGAACATGAACATATCCTCTGACATGATACTGAGACACTGGAAGAATATCTAAAACAAAATCTCCAGCCCTTTGGCTATTTTAAAAAAATTCAGAATGTTCACCTTGACTCTCTTTACCTAGCAAATTACAGTATGTATTTTACTTGCCATTTAAATGATCAGATATGCTATTCATACCTTACATCATTATGTTTTACAGACCTGATGTATTTCTGAACGTTTAACTTGTGACTCAGTAGAGGAGCAGAATAGATGTGAATGAGCACCAGGCTGTCATTCACATAGGGGCTTTGCTGAGGTCATAAACCACTCAAATGTAGCTAAGTTGATTTGCACAGCAGCACAACCCAGGGTTGAAACCCAGCGAGTTTCAGCTTGATGTTGATGTCCTGGAGCTCGCATATTTCCTTTCCATTAGCGTACATGGGAGTATTTGCGAATTGCTGTAATCGACTCTCTAGGTAGCAGAGTAAAGCAAGGTGAAAACAAGAGACAAGGTGGGAGCGAGAGTCCTTGAGTGCCAAAATCTTTATGGTGATTTGATTGATCCCACTCGTGCAATGACGTGTCAGTCCAGATTGAGACATTTGGGCCTGCAGAACATAGTGTTATTTATGATAGCGTGCTTAAACAATCAATAATTTATTTAGGAATATCTTATTTTAATAGTGTGGAGGAACATGAAGAAAACTAGGACTGGAATTTTGTCTGTTTGAGATGTCACCAGATGCCTTTGCTAGAGGTGGTAGATTGTTAATATTTATGTGATGATCTGGCTGTGAAACAGAGAGGTGTCTCCAAAGATGCTTGGAAAAAGATGTCTCTCTTCCTTTTTAACTTTGAGAATTTTAGATCATTGATGACAGCGGGAGGGGAGAGGGTAAGAAATAATTGTTGACAGTGATCTGAGAGTGACAGGGTATCACTGTTTTCCATTGCCGTCATTGAGCCACTGTACCCACGTAGATAGAACTGAAATTATTAAATATGCTTATTTATTATTTATAGATGTAAAGGTATGTTAGGCGCTTTAGAGACAAGGGAAAAGACAAGGTCCGTGCCCAAGGAATTTACAGTGTAAGCCCTGATCCTACAACTGGATTCGAACAGGCAGATCCCTGCCTCCATGCAGTGATCCACTAAAGCTAATGAGTTTCTGAACAGGTGCAGGTTCACCCCTACAGGGATCAGGGTCTAAATCAGGCGGAGGCGCAGCCAGGCAGCTCTGCACACTGCCCTGTCCGCAGGTGCTGCCCCCGCAGCTCCCATTGGCTGTGGTTCCCAGGCAATGGGAGCTGTGGGGTCGGCACTTGGAGCAGGGACAACGTGTAGAGCCCCTTGTCTGCCCCTATGTGTAGGAGCCAGAGGGGGGACATGCCGCTGCTTCCAGAAGCTGCATGGAGTCACGTATGCACGGAGTGGGGCAAGCCCCTGACCCTGCTCCCCAACTGGAGCTCCGGAGCGGGGCAAGCCCCGGACCCTGCTCCCGGGCAGGTGCTCGAGGGCCAGATTAAAATGTCTGAAGGGCCAGATGTGGCCCCTAGGCCCTAGTTTGCCCACCCCTGGTCTAAATGATAAACATAGGTTGGGAGAAGCAGTTTAAGTAGAAGCAAGTAACTGAATGGTGATTTCACATCTCCATGAGCAACACTGGCTGCCAGAGGATTTCTGAGTGAGGTTAAAAGTCCTGATTTTGACCTTTGAAGCCCTCAAATGGCTTATGACAGCTCTTTCCCTCTGTTGTTTAAAGAGGAGGGAGATTTGTGGTGGGCTATCTCAAAGTGCTGAATGGAAGATGGATTTTTAAGCTATCCCATGGGTGCCTATTAGCACTGGGAAAATACCAGTTCAATTAAATTGATACATCCCACAGGAACATGTCAACTTCATCAAATCTTCCAACAGAAACCAGGCAAGTTTCCCAAGGAAATGTCACCTGCCTCTTCAGCAGCCAACCTGACAGGCTACCATGGCGCCAGGAGCCTGGAAGCCCTGGCTGGAGCTGGGTTCTCAGGGATTCTAAGCTTCCTGCTGCATAGAAGGGAGCATGGAAGCAAGACGTAGAAAGGTCTCTGGGCAGCTCTGAAAGCCTCATCAATTTTGTTTCAAAAAGTCTAAATGAAATGTTTCAATTTGTTGAAATAAAATTTCACAATTCCCACTCAATGGGAAACTGCAAAATTTCACGGGGGTTTCTAATGCCGAATGAAATTGTGTTTTCAAATGTTCAAATTCCCAGGCCATGGGAATTCCAGGTCCTGAGAAGCCTTGGAATGTACACATAGGAACTCTTTTTTGACATTTTAATAATCCACATAAATAAATCTTTCTAGATTCAGCCTTCTGTGTGTGTTGTGTTCACGGATATATGCAAAGAAGTTAAGATTTAAAAAAAAAATCAAAATGATCTTGCTGGAAAGTTGCAATGTAACACTAATTCTTTTCTTAGAATTCAGAACCCCAACAAACAAGAACCTAAAAACAGTGAAACACAAAGCAGGCTGCTCCAAGACATGCACACCCTCCCCCGCCTTACTACAGGCTGGCTTTCTGCAGACTGACTCTGATGGCATGCTTCTCTACAGAACCCCCAAAGATCAGGAAACCCCTTACATTTAAAGTGACAGCTTGTAATTTTAACGCAGTAAACAATACATCACAGTGTTATTTGTTCTTGTTTTGTTTCCAGTAATTTCCTCCCTCCACCCTCCCCAAACAGTCATTAGAGAGGAAAAGTACGATCTAGAGGCAGTTTGCTCTAGTGGCGAGACCATGTGCTCCATCCTGCAAATGGATCCATGAAGTCAGTGTGGCTCTGCATGAGTGCAAAGACGCATCTGCGCAGATCCTAATGCAGGATTGAGACCCATAAAACTAGAAGCAAGGAACAAGGGACTGATCTAAAACCTATTAAAATCAATGGGATGTTTTCCATTTACTTCAGTTGGAATTGGATCAGGTCCCAGCTGGGTTCTAACCCTCATTCTACCATTAATGTGCTGTATTGCCTTGAGGAAGTCACTTAACTTCAAATCTCAGTTATCCCTGTTTGGGGATAATAACCTATCACCCATGAGTTTGGTAGATTTAGTTCATTGGAATATATCTATATAATCATAAAGGAAAGCACTGTACAAGTGTTAAGTTAATATTATATGGAAGTTTACTGAGAAAAAAAATGATTTTGTTGGTGTTTGCTGAGAAGTAAACTACCCCATCCAGAATCCTAATCTTATGAAGTTTTAATGGCTGCTTTACTAAATGTGGCATTATATGTGTCTCCTTACTCAAAGCTGCTTTTGTACTGAAGAAAAACTCTCAACGTATCTAAATAGCAACAAATTATGACATTACAAAACAACAATTTACAAAACTGCCTATATAACAATCAGAGAAAATGATCCGTCTCTTTATCTGTAACACTTTATACTTGAAATGATTACTGTATATTTTCCAAATACAAACAGACACCATTCATCACTGGAATTGCACAGCAGCCTGCTGCAATTTTAGCTGGGGCAACTGGTGTATGTTTTCAGTTTCACACTGTTCAGAGAATGGATATTTATCGTTCCTGAAGGAAAATGGATGGTACCAGATGGTTGTGTAAATTTTAATGCTGAAACTCAATGCAAAGACAATTTGATAGAAGTACATTTTCATGAGAACATTTTGAGTTCTGTGTCACAGGCATTAGCGCATTTTTGAATAGTCAACCATCTTTCTTTTGATTTAATTTTATTTGTTTTCAGAAGTAACAAAGAAAGACAATTTAGCAGAGACAACATGGCAGAGATGTTAAAGTGTAAGCATACCGATATAACAAATGTATGTGTACCCCATGCCTGCTTGGTGTGGTGCTCTGTCCCTCACTAGTGGCACCTAGACCACCTAGAGATTGATGAGTCTGCCACAGACTTAGCTAAAAGCAATGTGGCTTTTAGCTCATGCAGTAAAGGCTCATGCATTTAGCTCCAGAGATCCCAGGTTCAATCCCGCCTGTCGATAACTGTGTACATCTACTTTAGGAATGAATTATGACTGAGCCAAGTGGGTCACTCCAGACTCTTCTGATGCTGTCTGATGCCCTTGGACATGCCAATCTGGTTCCTTTTTTCCATTTCATAATAGTGGCAAAAATCTTAAGCAGAATCTTAAGGGAAACATTCTACACCATATCCTTGGTCCAGAATGACAAAATATTTGCTTCCCTTAGCAGGAGGGAATCACTCACTTTCTCAAAAGATTTTGAGAGGTTGGTCCATTTGTTTGAGGGGCACTAAAACAGGATGAGCCATCTAGGTTAAGCATTTTACCTCTTCATTTTCAATGGCACTTTCCAGTTTAGTCCTCAGACCCTTTGAGTGCCTAGGTAGATTTTTTCTGTTAATATGTTATTTTATGTTCTTTTCAGAAACCGACTTTCACTAGAATAGTGGGGAGAGCCGAACTGGAAAATGTTAACAAATCTCTTTGAATTTATATTTTATCAAGCCTGCCCTGTAGCTGATAACTGATATTGATCTTTTGTCCTTTCTCCTGTCTGAGTTTATAAGCAAAGAAAATGTGGGCTTTATTACCACATTATAACAACATTCCTTTAGCTAGCAATGGAATAGCTCTATCTTTTCTTATAGAAAGATATTGAATTTGGCTTCTGGAGATCACAAGCATCCTAAGATTCTTTTGGATCATGGGGGGTTTGGGGTTTTTCCATGTGTTATTTCTAATGGTTCAATTTCATTGTAAAATCTCTTCTCTTTCAATTTCCCTTGCTTTTTCCCAAGAAGCAATGTTCATGAGTTTTCCTTTTATGACTGCTTCATAGGCTTCCCAGACAATGATATTTGGGGTTTCCGCATTTTTAATTAATTTCAAAATATCTTCTTAAATTGCTTAATAGAATTACTGGGTCTTCAGACAGCATCGTTTTCACCCTGCTAGATATCAGTGCTTCACCATTACACCAGTCATAAAGGGCGGCTGAAATTACACCACGATCCCTCTAGCTGACCAATATCAGATTCTCATAGAAACAGCCTAAGAGAGGATGAGATGGGAATACAATCAGGCCTTGATTATACCTGATAAGGCTGAGAAGAATCAGGTGTAGTGCCTCGATAATGGACTTTGTTCCCTGCAGGCATCTAAGATACCAAGCACTGGCATCATATTTTTGTTGTACCGATCTGTATATCTATCTATCTATCTATCTCCAGTTATAATGTATAGCCCGAAGATCTGTCTCCAGTTTTTTATCAGACTTGCCTAAGTTGAAATCAAGTTTTACAATACTAATTAAGATAGAGAGAAAATGGCAGACATCTTATTGTCAAATAAGATGATAACCAGAGACTGAATTTTCCCTTTCTGATCCCAGTTCCAAGATCTATGCATAGAAAAGTTTGTTGGTCAGACTGCATTTTATTTGCTTAACATAATGTTTCTAGCCCTGGGTTGTCTGTTGATTCTCAAAATGTTGATTGCCATATAAATGCTGGAACCGAATTAAAGAGGAAAGAAAACTTGTAATCAGAATGTCTTTAGAGTGCTGCTGGCCCTTGACACAAATGTTGTATATCAGTGAAAAGCTGAGGTTACCAGATTCCCAACAGCATTAGTTACTAGCATTAGGATAATCTGAGGTATTGGACTTCAAACAACCATTATCAAGCAGCATTTTTCTGCTCCAGAACTGAATATGCCAAATTTCAAACCTTGGAACAGCTTGGAACTTTTGCTGCCTGGTAAGGCAATAAATATACCACATTAGCAACCAGCAGTGATGGATTGCATTCTTCTCTCAGTTACTTGCACCGTATTCTTCATGCTAGTTCATTGCTGTGTGTGCTTTAAGGTGGTTGGTATTTTTAATTTAAATGTTATTTGTATTGGATTGGGGCAGAAATGTGGATTAGTATTGGAAAGATAGTCAAAAGTGCATTCTGAAGAGTGATGTGGAAAATGGGAATTTTGCCTGAGATGGGGCCAGGGTGATCATACCAGACATCAGACACAGAATGGGAGAAAGCACAGAAGTGCTTTTGGGATACCAGCGTTGATGCTGTTTCTACATAATCCCAGAAGCTAGGGGAACTCCACAGGGCTTTTAGCTATTGCAGTAAGGATTATGTGGAAGATGATTCAGTGAGGCACTGCAGCACAAGAAAGAGTGTTTTACCAGCTCCTGATGCACTAGAAGGTGGAAAAAGATAACGTCTACTCTATTCCCTTCAAAAAAAAAAAAAAAAACATTTGGAGTGGACCAGTTCCCTAAAATCTTGGTGAAGGAACAAGATCTGGGAATGCACATCAGACGCACAGAAGGAACCAAACCAAAAAAAATGTGAACAGCAGGTCTGGAAGTAGGTAGGGGCTCTCTGGCCATGTCTATACTTGAGAAAAGGTATATTTGCAACACATTCGTTCACATGTGTTAATAGTCTAGTGTAGACAAGGCAAGCTGTAATTTTAACACGTTAACTGGTCAAGGTAATCTCTAGCGACCCTAGGTTTTACTTTAAGCTGCTAACACATGTTAAAAGCCAGTGCTTAATTTGAAAGAGGTGCTGGGGCTCAAGCAATTTTTTTAACCTTCATAACTTATGCAGCAAGCCCACAAGGGCCTGGCCATGAACTGCCAACCCTAGAGGTGCCAGGGTTCAGCCGTGGCACAAATTAAGCACTGTTAAAAGCACACATTTTCCCTAGTGGGCGCAAGGCATCTGTGTGCAGAGGGAGGAGTGGGTTCGTCCTGAAGTTTTACATCTTCATATAGATCTGCTGGAGTTGGTTCATTGCTAGTCCCTGAGAACTAAAGTTTGTAGTGTTAACTTACAAGTCCCTCATGAGTTCAAAAAGCCCTAAACTGTTGCATATTTGACTGGCAAATATGGGTACAACAGGAAAATTTCTGCATATTGCTAGGGTCAAATTAACAATCTCTAAAGGAGATTGCTTTCTGCATATCTGAGAAATTATTTCCTTATTTTCCTGGACTCTTCTTTAAGAGGATGAAATATTTCAGACAGGCATTGCTATGTAGTTGTTAATTAACAGATTTATCTTGAAAATATGGAAGTAGCAGTAATTACAGCGAAGAACCTGGAGTTTGTAGCTAAACTATTACTTAAAGTGAACTTTCATTGCAGAAGGTAATATGCTTATGCTCCATGAAATTACTAAGGAAAGATAATTAACAGCTCAAATTCAGATATCCAACTACAATTACATGGGCTGGAGTCAATACAAATTCTCTAAGTACAGCAAACAATCCGATTAAAATTAAATATTTTTCCACTCTACAACATGCCACTTAAATTTTTTAACTAATCAATTTGTTTTAAAACGTAAAAATATTGTCTTGTCTACAATTCAGTAGCGTTCCAATTACTTTTCAAAAAGGAACAAGGATCTTGTAGTCCTTTTACATCTGCTGTGCCATATTTTTCAGTCATCCATTTTCCTTTCTTTTCACTGGCACAGCAAGACATGCAACAAACTCTATGATTAATGGTTCACAAGACAAACATGGTGCTAGCATAATTGGCTTTGATATCATAATAGGGGTAGGCTACTCCAGGACTAATATGATGATAATGAACTCTACAGTGGAAAATGTCACCATTTTGAGAAGAATAGTTAATGGCAAACCAAACAGGAAAATGGACTATTTAGTCATCCTAGACTCAGCAGCCTGTAGGCTGCCAACAGGGATTTCAGTGCCAATTGTGATGGTGATTTTAGCAGTGCAGACAAGTCTTCACTAGGAACTCAGCTGAAACCACAAAGTCATTTCACATTGTCTCTCAATCCACCACCTGATTGTTCATGACTTTGTAACTGTTTTAAAGAGGTACAGTGCAATAGAGTTGTCCCTCCTTTCCCCAAATACTAAACAATTCAGGAATGTTCACAGGCCACCTCCAGGATCCTTGCTATTCAGATCAGAGGAGTTCAGACAATGTGAGAGTGACGTGCTTAGTTTCTGAGAATGAGTGCTGCTTAGTCAATTTTCTGAGTGGCACCTCCTGTCTGAATTAAGAGGGTGCATTCAATGGCTGTCCTGTTCTCACAGCAAATAAAACACCATCACAATGGTGGCCATAGCTTGAACTGGGGAGAGACTAAACTGGACAATCCAGAATGCAGGAACGTGCAGAAAACACCTGGTGTTCATCCTATGATCAAGGCCAGCTGTAGGAAAGGGGAGACTCTCTATGCCGGGGTGCTGTCACACCAGAAGCCAAAATTAAATAGAAAATATACAAACCTACCCACCCTGCAACCCTATATCTGGGGGGAGTGGGGGGGGGAAGAATGTGAGGCAGATGTGCTCATCAAACGACACACAGGAAACATAGATGTGCAGCTTCATCGATGCCAACAACTCTGACCACATAAATCTTCCTCATACTGCAACATGTACAAGGGGGGGATTTCATGTGAAATTTGGGATACATTCCAAACCTAACTTACTCATTTTACAAGAAACATTTTGATGAAGCTAAAGAGGAGATGAGTGAAGAGAACATTAGGTTCCTGCCCAGAAGGGCTTAAAGTAGATTGAACCAGGAAGGAGAGCTCTCACCAGACCAGAGAGCTGGGAGAAGGGGGAGTTGAGAAGAACTGCTCACCCTTGCTCTCCAGCCTTTGCTGCCCAGCGGCACGTTCCTTTCAACACCATTGACTGGTTTGCATTGGTTTATGTTGGTTCACAATACATGTCGAACATGTTGAATTGGTTTACCACTTGACTAAAACTATCCCTTCCTTCAGGTTTTGTTTTCCATTGCTGAATACTCTGCATGATGTTTTTTTTTCAGATTCAGATAAACCATACCACACAGCTCAGGTAGCTAAATGAACAAGTGATTAGGTGGGGTGCAAACCACAACACTTGAGTCAAGAAGGTAACATGATAAAAGTGTATAAACAATGTCTAATTTTGGAGATGTCCTTGGTATTGGTAAGCAATGTGTGTGACTGGGCAGAATCAAGCTATTTTTGGTTTCCTTTGGATAGCCTTCTGTAGATTTCTGTTGAGACAGAAAAGATACAGAACATCTCGTGTTACAATTCCTTCAATGTGTTTAGTTAAAAGATATGGTTCTTGAGAGTATAAAAGACCAATAGAAGGCCTGTAATAGAAAGAATTGTCCTTTTCACTTAAGATTCAGTATATCATCAGACAGGTAAGTATTCTGCAATGAGTCAGATAAAGGGCATACTAGTGTGGTTATGTCCATTTCGTAAACAAAACAACTCAGGAAATGATTTTGGAAAGCTTCCTTCTCTACCAAAACATCCTATCACCTGTGAGTGAACACTTTTCACAAAGCAACCACTCTATATCTGACCTATCAGTCCTCATCCTCAAAGGAAATCTGCACACTTTCAAAAGACAAGCCTTAAGTTGATTACTCTGCGAGACACTAAAAATCATGGACAGAACAGAGACACTGGATTTACAGCTTCTTACCACAATCTATAACTCACTAAAGCCCTCTTTTTTGTCCTATGATTGCAGAGGTGTTAACACGCCACTCTGCCTTGAATGGTCCCTTAGAATGTGTGCAAGCTACTTATTCTAAATAATCTGTTCCACCTTGCTTTTAACTGGGATGCTCTAGTACTTGTCCCAGACCTGTAGAAGAGCTCTATGTGACTCAAAAGCTTGTCTCTCTGACCAACAGAAGTTGGTCCAATAAAAAATATTACCTCACCCACCTTGTTTCTCTAATATCCTGGGACCGAAATGGCTACAACTACACTGCACGCATTATCTACCACTGTAATACATGCTATTTCCACTTAATAAGCTGTGGATTGGCACTGGTCCGGTACACTCAAGAACTTAATAGCCCATGGATATTAACTGTCATTTGTTTGCAGGTGGGTGCTGAATAGTAACATGGAGCAGCATGTTTATTTCTTTGTGACTGGTCACCAGGGGATCATACCCACGGGATCCCCACAAACAGGAGACCATCTCTGTGCAGTCTACCCTTCCGCAGAGCAGAGCTACACATTTCACAGTGCATCTGTGTCAGCATCCTTCCATTCCTGGACCCAGTGGGTAGCCCTCTGTAGAAAGGGGGAAAGGGAACGGTTGAGGGTGGGGTCAGTGCTGGATGCACACGGTCCCCGTCCCCCCGTCCCCGGCCACCATCAGCAGTCTATGCGGAAATACACCAAAAAGTAAAAGGAGAATAAAGATTATCACTACAAAAGGTTTCCTCCGACCCCCCGCTGGTAATAGCTCACCTTACCTGATCACTCTCATTACAGTCTGTATGGTAACACCCATTGTTTCATGTTCTCTGTGTATATAAAATCTCCCCACTGTATTTTCCACTGTATGCATCCGATGAAGTGAGCTGTAGCTCACGAAAGCTTATGCTCAAATAAATTTGTTAGTCTCTAAGGTGCCACAAGTCCTCCTTTTCTTTTTGTGGATACAGACTAACATGGCTGCTACTCTGAAACCTGTCAAAGATGCACTAGTTGTTCATCATAGCCCCCCTCTGTGCTGGGGAGCATCCCTCTAAAGGGAGGCTCCAGAGGCAGTCACTGGTGACATAACAGAGCTGTGCTGTCTAGAAGCCAGACATCAGAACAGAGGCCCTTGGTGTTTATGTGGATGTAATGTGTATTCCCTAAGATCTGCAGGTCTTGGGGGACAACCCCTGTATTTTCTGCAGGGAGGTACCTTACAAGGAGCACCTGAGGGAAATCCTGTGAGAGGAGCCTAGGGGAGTTTTCTTCTCCCCTGTTCCCCTTCTATGGAGTTTCCAACTGGGGGGAGGAAGGATCTCCAAAGAAGAATTTTACTTAAATATATTTAAGGTTGTTACAATAGCTGAAGTAAGCAACTGTAGTTGTATGGAATCTGTCTATTTTAAGTAAGGAATTACTACTCAAAACTGTGATCTTGAGATGTCATCTCATTTAATTTTCCAGAAGTAAAAGTAACATGGATTCTTTTCAATTACTGTCTTCATCCCTCTTCTTGGAAATTCTATTATTTCTCCCCAAGTCTGAGCAAAGATGTCTTAATGCCCAGTAACATCCACTGTGCAGCTCAGACACATAATGCAAAAATAATCTATAACATGCAGGGGCCCAATTCAGCAACTGTACAGAACTTCCATGGAATCCAGTGGTTCTTTGAAGTGCTTTAAGCATGTTTTAAAGGGTTTGATTCTTCTGTTATTACTTGTCACTGTCTTCAATTACTGATTCATTTTTGAACCATTAGCAGTGGTTAATAATAAATTGCGATTTTCATATTAAACTCAGCAAATCAGTTTTGCCATTGATTTCAGTTGGAGCAAGACCACCCTCCAAGATGGAATTGGACTCAAAACCCACTTGGGTTTGAGTTTAATTTTGCAAAACATAATCATGAATGATGAGGGGATGCAAAACCCAAATCACCCCAATAGTATCCCATCCAAATGTTGAAGTCTCAGCAGAAATGATCAATAGCAATCAATAGCATTCGCAGTGATGTGTTAACATGTAGAATTTTTTGCATGAAAATATGCCACTTCGGGTTATTAAAAATAGTCCCTGAATAGGACTGTTTAACTTTCAATCGTACAGTTCTAAGGCTTGCTTTTGAAAGCATTGATTTTCTACAGAAGAAAGGGTCATGCTAGGATTATATATATCAATGAACTTTTTTCCAGTTGTTTACTGTTGTGATGATGAGGTAAATATATGCCTTGCTTTGGAAAAGGGAGAAGATCATTTCTTTTCCACTTCCAGAGGGTCATAATTCTTTCATAATTTCGACTACGGAAGCTTATGCTCTAATAAATTGGTTAGTCTCTAAGGTGCCACAAGTACTCCTTTTCTTTTTGCGAATACAGACTAACACAGCTGTTACTCTGAAACCTGTCTGTAACTTTGTTTCTGTCCAACAACTTTTATTTGTATCAGTTCTGTTTTTCATTTAAGGCCTGATTCAAAGCCCACAGTCTTTCCATTAGGATCAATCGTTTTTGGATCAGGCCCAGTCAGTAAAGATCAGACTGGTGAGAGCCGCACTCATACACGTAGTCCCTTTCATGATTGAATTTTACTGGTAAAAATGAATGAAGTTAGCAAATTTAGAAGTTGCACATATGAGTATTCATGGGACTCAAGAGCCTGATTCTCTGCTTGTTACACCAGAATTACACCTACAAAACATGGTTTCAACAGAGTTACAGAATAAAACATGCAGAGAACAGATGTAACAGAATGAAGAGTCAGGCCCCAAGACTTTTAAATGCGTATGTTTATGTATTCCCACTAAAAGTACTTCTGTGCTCATCAAAAAGGGAGCAGAAACAATATATGAGAAAGATCTCTTACCTAAGAAACACAGCTCAAGGGTTAAATCTTCTTGATCAATCCATAAGTGAAACATTTAAAAACATTCAGTAAATGAATTAGAATAATTAAAAAATTCTGAAACAACCACAATCTGCTCACAGCTATTTCTGAGCAGGAAAAAGAGGAATAAATTATTCATCACAAATTAGTCATTCATTTCTACTGAGTAAGCAAATAGGGCTAGAATTTGACATGTTATCTGCAAAGCATTTTTGGTGCCTTTGCAATAAAAGATTCCATACCAATGCTATTATGTACTCCTATGAAGATTTTAACGATCTGATCCAGCAGCTTCCAGCAAAGTCTATTGTCTTCAGTGGGCTCCGGATCTCGACTATCACCTACAAATTCCTCCTTCAAGATTTTAGAAAAAAGGAAACCACTGGAGAAGACAGACTTGCCAGCAGGCCTGCTGATAGGGGTGGGGTCAAAGGGGGCAATTGCCCAGGGGCCCGAGCGATTTGAAAAGGTCTGGTAGAAGCGGCAGCAGCTGGGAGCCCCAGGCCCTTTTAAATCGCCTCGGTGGGCCGCAGGGCTCCTAGGCATGCGCAACCGCTCCAGGCCCCGTGCTTTGGGGGGCCCCATGGGCCAGCGCGATTGGCCAGCGCAGTTGGTCCTGGAAGTAAGATTCGTCATTTCCGTCCCACGCCCCGCACCACCAGGGACAGCCCTTGCCCTGGCCCTGGGGCCCAGAATTGCTGTCGGAGGGCCTGCTAGCCAGACATCGATATCTAATTGTCGAATCAGCTCTAATAGTTGACTCCATAGTAAAACAGCATTTGCAGTAATTTTGCATTAATATTTATTTGCACCGCCCTAAAAAGCTTTTTACTAGCTACTTTCCCCAGCAGTATGTGTTAAGTATGTCAACGTGCAAGGAAAGAACTGATATGCGTTTATGAAGATGTTTCTTGCTGATACTAAAAGCTAGAGCTAACTCAAAATGTCCATTTGGTTATTAAGCTGAGATGGCAGGGCCCTTGTAGATTAGTCTATAGATCTGCATACACCCTTTGTATAGCAGTTGGCTGGGTACATTATCTTAGTTTGAAATGCTAGTCTGAAAAATCTTTTCTTCAGCTTTTATAACTACCCAGGGAACAGTTAAACCATGTGAAGAAGGCAGCAGCTACTGGTAATTAGAGTCCCACAGTCTGAAAAAGAGAATCGCACACTTCCCTTAGCTTTCCCTGTAGCAATAATTCATGAACTTCAGAGCCAGAACCAAGGCAGCAAAGCTACTCAGGGGGAAGATTAGAGGCACGATGGTGTTGGCAGCCTGCTCAAGTGTGTCTGAGTTTTTTTTAATCTTTATTGATCTAGATCAGTGGTTCCCAGACTTGTTCCACCGCTTGTGCAGGGAAAGCCCCCGGCGGGCCGGGCCAGTTTGTTTACCTGCCTTGTCTGCAGGTTGGCCGATCGCGGCTCCCAGTGGCCGCGGTTCGCTGCTCCAGGCCAATGGGAGCTGCTGAAAGTGGCGCGGGCCGAGGGACAAGCGGCGGAACAAGTCTGGGAACCACTGATCTATATGTATCTGAGCGCTTGTTTGTTCAGACTATATCCAGACTGCATGTGCATCCAACTTTTGGGAACACATCATGCTGCTCTTATCTGATGCGGTTCAAACAAACACAGCACACACTTTTTTTTCACAACACAACTATGTTTGTGTCCACACCTACCATACTGCCAACCATGTTTGTAACAGTGCATTCTGAGAAAACCTAGGCAGCTATCCCACAGTGCTTCAGTGGGGGATAGAGTGCCCTTATGACACATACACAGAGCAGGACCAGCTTTGCATGGGGCAAAGCCCTCAGGGATGTTGTATCACCCAGAGAGCTGGGAGGAAAGAAGAGAGCTTGAACTGCCTCTACAGGCACTGCTGAGTGTTAGGATATAGATATTCAGGCCTGTCTGTAAAGGCCTATACTCTAAGAATTTAGGTGTATTCTTATCACTTAGCTAGTTATAGAGGTATAAAAGAAAGAATGAAAATCACTGTCTGCCGGTGTAAGGTCCTTCTCTTACTGTGACAGTCTGAGGCCCTGTTCTTAGGCTGAGATCTCTAGCTAAGCAACAGAGGCAGCCATAAGCTAGGAAGCGAACGGTCACATCCTCACATTCCAAACTAGTCACATTGAAATAAGGTGCTATTGGGCTGTTAGGATACAATCCTGTCCTGATAATACCTATCGCCTCCAGAGAAAGGGAAGTGCCTAGAAGATGTAAACGGAAACTTAGTTTGATAGCATCCTGTCTGGTAAGAACTCACTTATCAATAGCTGGGATGTGAAATCCTCACTTCTGTATTGTTTTGTCATTATAGTTCCCAATTTGCCATTGTTTGTCTGTATAATCTCTGTCTGGTTCTGTGATTGTTTTTGTCTGCTGTATGATTAATTTTGCTGGGTGTAAACTAATTAAGGTGGTGGGATATAATTGGTTAAATCATGTTACAATATGTTAGGATTGGTTAGTTAAATTTCAGTAAAATGATTGGTTAAGGTATAGCTAAGCAGAACTCAAGTTTTACTATATAGTATGCAGTTAATCAGGAAGGGGGTGGATGTGTGGGTGGGGGAACGGGAATGGGGGTGGGGAAACTGGAATCATGTTTTGCTAAAGGGGGAAATGGGAACAGGGAATGGGGGTGGGGAAATTGGAATCATGTTTGGCTAAGGGCAGGAACAGGGACACAGTTGTAAGGCTCTGTGGTGTCAGAGCTGGGAATGGGGACACTTAGGAAGGAAACTGAAATCATGCTTTCTGGAAGTTCACCCCTGTCATAAATATAAAGGGAAGGGTAAACCCCTTTGAAAATCCCTCCTGGCCAGGGGAAAGCTCCTCTCACCTGTAAAGGGTTAAGAAGTTAAAGGTAACCTCGCTGGCACCTGACCAAAATGACCAATGAGGAGACAAGATACTTTCAAAAGCTGGGAGGAGGGAGAGAAACAAAGGGTCTGTGTGTCTGTCTAAATGCTGGTTTCTGCGGGGGATAGACCAGGAATGGAGTCTTAGAACTTTTAGTAAGTAATCTAGCTAGGTATGTGTTAGATTATGATTTCTTTAAATGGCTGAGAAAAGAATTGTGCTGAATAGAATAACTATTTCTGTCTGTGTATCTTTTTTGTAACTTAAGGTTTTGCCTAGAGGGGTTCTCTATGTTTTGAATCTAATTACCCTGTAAGATATCTACCATCCTGATTTTACAGGGGGGATTTCTTTATTTCTATTTACTTCTATTTTTATTAAAAGTCTTCTTGTAAGAAAACTGAATGCTTTTTCATTGTTCTCAGATCCAAGGGTTTGGGTCTGTGGTCACCTATGCAAATTGGTGAGGCTTTTTATCCAACATTTCCCAGGAAAGGGGGGGTGCAAGTGTTGGGAGGATTGTTCATTGTTCTTAAGATCCAAGGGTCTGGGTCTGTAGTTACCTAGGCAAATTGGTGAGGCTTTTTACCAAACCTTGTCCAGGAAGTGGGGTGCAAGGTTTTGGGAAGTATTTTGGGGGGAAAGACGCATCCAAACAGCTCTTCCCCAGTAACCAGTATTAGTTTGGTGGTGGTAGCGGCCAATCCAAGGACGACGGGTGGAATATTTTGTACCTTGGGGAAGTTTTGACCTAAGCTGGTAAAGATAAGCTTAGGAGGTTTTTCATGCAGGTCCCCATATCTGTACCCTAGAGTTCAGAGTGGGGGAGGAACCTTGACAACCCCAATAAGCATCGAATTGTTTGCACCTTTGGACTTCAGGTATTGTTGCTCTCTGTTCATGCGAGAAGGACCAGAGAAGTAAGTGGGTGAAGGAATAAGCCCCCTAACACTGAGAAATCCTGTCTACACTGCAAGGTAACAGTGTTACAGAAAGACTTTCATGAGCTAGCCTCAGCTTCTAGCAAGGGTGACATGCTGTTAGCTGCTATGATTACTAATTGTGTATTACCATGTTGTGTGGGGGGAACACAAACCATGACCCTAGCCAGGTACAGACTCAATTAAAACTTAACATGGAAATGGTTTACAAGAGATTAGCTTAAATCAAAACTGTGAATCTCCATTTTGGGAAAGGATGCATACACAGATCTTGGTTTAAACTTCAACGGTCAGGCCTTTCATCATTTGGCTGAGACCTCAATCCCAAAACTCAACATCACAAACTTGGAAAAAACACTGGATCTGGATAAAAAGAAAAGGAGTACTTGTGGCACCTTAGAGACTAACCAATTTATTTGAGTATGAGCTTTCGTGAGCTACAGCTCACTTCATCGGCTGCATACCGTGGAAACTGCAGCAGACTTTATATACACACAGAGATCATGAAACAATACCTCCTCCCACCCCACTGTCCTGCTGGTAATAGCTTATCTAAAATGATCATCAAGTTGGGCCATTTCCAGCACAAATCCAGGTTTTCTCACCCTCCCCCCCTCCCCCCCCACAAACTCACTCTCCTGCTGGTAATAACCCATCCAAAGTGACAACTCTCTACACAATGTGCATGATAATCAAGGTGGGCCATTTCCTACACAAATCCAGGTTTTCTCACCCCTCACCAAAAATACACACACAAACTCACTATCCTGCTGGTAATAGCTCATCCAAAGTGACCACTCTCCCTACAATGTGCATGATAATCAAGGTGGGCCATTTCCTACACAAATCCAGGTTTTCTCACCCCTCACCAAAAATACACACACAAACTCACTATCCTGCTGGTAATAGCTCATCCAAAGTGACCACTCTCCCTATAATGTGCATGATAATCAAGGTGGGCCATTTCCAGCACAAATCCAGGTTTTCTCACCTCCCCACCCCCATACACACACAAACTCACTCTCCTGCTGGTAATAGCTCATCCAAAGTGATCTGGATAGAGGCTTCACACATCAAGCCCTTCTCTAGCTAAGTTCACAGAAATGAATATTAAAAATATACTTTGTAATTCTAGCTGGCAGGTTTCAGGGAAGAATTTCTTCTTGAAACATCATACTCTGTTGTTCAAGAGATTCAAGTATCAGTTCTTTGCAAAACTTTACCTAGTCTCATAAAATACGTTTTCAGTTACAGTATGTTGCATAAAATAGCTCCACAAGAGTTTCAATTACAGTTTTTCTGGGGTGATGTTTTGCTCTTCCTGAAAGAAGCTACAAGAATAAAATCACAATAGGAAAAATGCAGATACATTCCTAATGGGATTTTCACATAGGCCAAGACTGAACTGAAATCAGTGGGAGTTAGGCATTTAAATACCTTTGAGGATCTTGGCCCAAGGAAATTTCAAAATTCCCGCTAGATGTCTATCCTCATTTTTAAGTGCCTGAATACCTTTGAAAATCTATCCCTAAATCTATCCCTTTCTTGTGCTGCCCTGGTGGGAGATGATTAGAGGGAGAATTCTTTTCTATGTAAGCAACATGGCAGGTCTCCATAATAGTCTAAAGGGGTCTAGGAAGTATATTTGGAGTTATAAACAGCCTCTGGCTATATATTTCAGTGCCCCACTCTGAGCCATTCTGCCCAGAAGTGCAGGATGATTTCTTGCACTGGTTGGTAGCCAGCTCTGCTCCCTGCACTAATCCCCAACTGGCTCTTTCAGGTCAGGGCAGGATTTTTCCCATTGAGCTTGATACCTGAATAGATCAGTCGAGCAGTGTTTGTAACTTTTCGTTTCTGAACTACTATTTGTTCAGGCAACAAGAACATGTGACATGCTACAAAGGAAATTTGTGGTAACTGCATAGGCTGTACTTCCACAAGAGCAAAAAGCAGACTTTGTAACAAATAATTGCAGCATTTAGTAAACTGGCATATAACGCAGCATAGCTTAATAGGGGAGAACATACTGAAATGAATTCAGAGCATTCTGAAATGACGCATTAAGTACAAAAGAGAAATATCCAATTACATGGCTCAAGATTAGATCAGAGAGAAATATGTGCCCTATACTGAACACGTAAACTGTATAATAATATTCCTAGGGAATTGCTGGAAACTCTATCAGTTAAAATGCTTAAAATTAGGCTGGAAAAGCTCAAAAAATATATTTTGTTGGGAACAATCCTCCACTAGTAAGGGACTAATCTACTGTAAATAATTTGATAAGGCTTTTGCATCTCTAGCTTCAATACATCTAGATTCAGGATGGACCAGAACTGGAAAGTTTGGTTCTGGATCCAAATTTTCTGAAAGTTTTTAGGGAAGAGGGTTACTTAGATATAGCACTCTACATAGAAAAGGGTCAACAGAAAAGTTCAGATTAAAACTCTAAATCCAAATTCCTCAAGGTTCTGGAGTGTTAAATACCCATTGATATGCTAGGCCCATTACTAGTAACACTGATCAATTATGTTAGAACTAGTTTGTACCTGTGATACATTGGTGAGATTGTTAAATCAAGGCAGAATTTCCCCTTCCATTTTCTCCCTGCCCTCACTGAAT
Source organism: Lepidochelys olivacea (assembly GCF_965140295.1). NCBI lineage: Eukaryota > Metazoa > Chordata > Testudines > Cheloniidae > Lepidochelys > Lepidochelys olivacea. The sequence goes on from NC_140417.1 coordinate 108,472,135, forward strand.
TATGGCCTGCTGACTGGTGGCATTGTGACATCAGGACTAGATTAACTCTCCTATTCTCTTTTCCCCTTTATTCTCTCTCACATACTGTCATGATCTTCAATTCACTTGCATACTGCAATCCTATCGGTTGAAATAAGATCTTCCTCCAATTTAATTGCAGCAAAGCTTTGTTGCAAACTGATGTTGCTGGCTTGAGGATGGAAGTTTTAGACAAATACATATGTGGATGATATGCTCTGCTCTATAATACAGAAATGGTTGAAGTGGCCTATGTTTTGAGCATAGCTTCCTGGCCTGCGTAGTCCACTCCACCTTTCCCTATGGAATACCACTGAAGGTCAAGCAGACACCAACACACAACATTACAGCCTCTACTAATGCCTGACAGTGACTTGGAGGTAGAGTCCAGAGGAGAAATAAGAGTTAGGCTTTTTGATGTCTCCTCTTCTTGAGAGGTGAGGTACACTGTCACTAGAGGGTCAGCCTGCAGTATAAAGGAGGAGGAGCCCCCATGTTGACTACACACATTTTTAGAGATTTTCCAAGCCCAGGGAAGAAAGTGAATTAGAATTTGGATGCAATCTAAAACAAAGCTTGTAAGTATGTCTTACAATATTTTATGTTAATTTAGCAGGAACAGTTATCTTTGGTGTTTGCATCTCTCCCAGTTCTGTTTGGGAATCTCTGTCCCTAAGAAACCCCTGAAGATTTCTATCATGAAGTCAGGTTAATCTTCTCCTGTGTCTTCTGTATGAAAGGTGAACTGCAGTTTCACTTCTGACCGCATATCCTTTATAGAAACATGAGGCCTCATGGTGGAGAACCTGTTTTGGATTCTTGTCACATTGGTTCACCAGGTGCTTGAGATATGGCCACTCACCTTCCCATCAGGCAGAAAGTCAAGACCCTTTGTCATACTATTGAAGCTCACTAATAGGGGGAGGAAAGACAAAGAGCCCAATCCTGCATGCCTTGCAGCTCCAATATTCCCACTAAATTCAACAGGAGTTTTGAGTGTACAAGGAATTTGGAAATATTCCCTAAATGAGGGAATTGACTTCCTGAGTAGAGTGATGGCAGACATGGAGAGTTATTTTTTTGCAAGCTATTCAGTTTATTTGCATTGAAGAGGAAACAGAGAGCTGGACAACTGATTTCATTCTTCATGGTCCCATGGTGATAGTAAGCGATAAAATAATGCAATAAAGATATATTAGGATGTCCTCCTACTAAAGCATAATTATTTTATTTCGTCATAAATGTCTGTGGCCATTCATTTATAAAACTGGAAATTGGGGTCACTGAATTATGGAAAAATTGTATTCTACTCTTCTCTTCCAAATTTTCTAACCTAATAAAACTCAGATCCCCCTTCTTCCCCCCAAGTACTAGCTGAAGCCTAATATCAAATATTTACTGCAAGCATAGTACACAGAATTGATGCTTTGAGAAATCTCTCTTGAATTGGTAAACACAAAGCTACTTACAGTAACAAAGGGTTGACAGATATTGAAAAGAACGTTTCTGATTACATTTCCAGTCTTTATCACTGGCCATCTGGTCTGCTTAGAATTGCTTTACTGCATGTAAAACTGGCATTAGAAGGGTTTATTTCCTGTGCACTCTGTTGTCTAAGGCAATCCTGAAACTTAACAAGGAGCTTTTGTGTGATGGTAACTTTTTAACAACAGAGATTCCAAGAGTCAGACATTACTGATTGTTCAATAAATTACATGACAGAACTCCAGGCTCACACTTTGCTTATGGAAGGATCTTGTGGACCTGACACAGACATCAAAATGACATCAGTCACAGGATAAAGGGGAAGAAATCAATTATAGGAGGCTTTCTGTCCACCCCATAAGTATACTGTACGCCTGCAAGTTCAGTGTGCTTTACAATCATCCACTACTATGTGCATGGCTTAATCAATTAAGTGGACTTTATTTATACGTTGTATTTTCCCCCATTCAATATGCCAGATGATCATTCTGTTATAGGTATCATTAAATCCAATTTATTCTGACTATAAGAGCTTTTACTGATTCTGCCCAATTCATGCTATTTGTTGTGCTAAATGTACCAGAGCATCAAGTCTGCATGTCTGTCCATTTTGTCCTTTATTGTTTAGTCTGATTGGCTTTCATTGTGCCTCATACTAGGAGAGAGAGAAAATAGCAAAAGGAGCATTTTTGCCTTCCTAGTTCACCTGTTCACAAGGAGGAATAATCTGCCTCCTAGCACTGGGAGGAGTGATCCCAGAAGGGACACAGATTCTCCTCCCCCTGTTACACTGGGGCGGCTGCACTGAGGATGAGGGGCAATGTTAGTTGGATCTGTTACACAGGTGTGATAAAGGGTATTTCCCAGCACACGCACCCATCACTCAGCAGGAATTATGCCTTTGGAAGGCACATTACTGACAGCCATCTCCAGTGGCATGGCTGATTTCCTCCAACTCAGCTACCTCCAAGGGTACTATAACTTATTCTGTTCCTGTGTGCTCTGACATATCTTCAGAGGTAGTAATTTGGAAGAGAGTAAATAAAATAGCCAATAAAATATAGTAGCATTGGAATGTCAAATTCAAAGAGTAGCCTTGCATTTCAGAAGGACTCTGCTTGGATTCAGTGCAGGGTCAATACTGGTGGTCAATTCCAGAGCAGGACAACCAGATGAAAAGTTCTCCAGGGTAAGAGGTTGCATTGGTATAAAGAATCCACAACCTCAGTTGTCCTGCATAAGGCATAACGTGGGAGAGTGGTGGGGATTAGGATTTCTTGGGGTTGTGTTGATTCCAAGCATCGTCTCAGCATCTTTCACCGGTGAGGCTCTGACCACAAATCAAAGCTTCCCCATTCAGAGAAGGTAGCAGTATCGTTGTCTACTTTGGGGTCAACCCACTCCTCCCACTCTGGGCACAGATGACTTTATTGGTTCAAGCAGCTGTAATTTACACCTCCCTGTTCCGCTACTAGTGAATCTGACCAGCTGTTTGCAAAGGATTGTGTTGTTGGAACTTTTCCCCAGACCTTTTCTGAGTTATAGGTTGTATTTTCCACAGTGTTTTGATCTGCAACCAGCCAATTCACCTAAAATACCATAAAATTGGTGTTTAAATGCAAAATAGGAACCATGCTCTGTCATTATTCATGATATGGTTGTCAGCTTTGTTCATCATTTTAGCCACGGGGTTAGTCTAAAGCAGGGATCTCAAACTCGAATCACCACGAGGGCCACATGAGGACTAGTACATTGGTCCGAGGGCCGCATCGCTGAAACCTTCCATGAGGCCCCGCCCCGCCTCTTCCCACCCCTTCCCTGACCCCATTCCAACCCCTTCCCCAAAGTCCCTGCCTCAACTCTGCCCGCTCCCTGCCCCTATTCCAACCCCTTCCCCAAATCCCTGCCTCTTCTCTGCCTCCTCCCCTGAGCATGCCACGTCCCCACTCCCCTCCCTGCTCCCTCCTGGAAAGTCCTAAGTGCCGCCAAACAGCTGTTTGGTGGCAGGAAAGCACTGGGAGGTCAGCGGAGGAGCAGGGACGCAGCATGCTGGGGAGGGGAAGCGGGGGGTGAGGGGAGCTTGGCGGGCCATAGGAAATAACTCCGTGGGCCGCATGCGGCCTCCGGGTAGCGTGTTTGAGACCCCTGGTCTAAAGGATCTAATCCAGCAGTATCTATTGAAGTCCATTGTCTGCAGTGAGCTCTGGATCTGGCCCATCATTTACAAAAGCCTCAATCAAGAGTTTAGAAAAAGGAAACCATTGGAGAACACAGACCGTTCATGCAACAGAGGCACTTCCCAGTACCTATCCCTCCATCAGAGAGGAAAGGACAGCAGTTTTCAGCAGTAGCCAGTGCTACTTCTCAGCCAGCTGTTAACAGGTGTGTGCTCCTTCAAAGCTGTAAATATTCGAACATTGGCATATAATTAGTTTCCAATATAGCTGCCCTGAGTCAATGCCAGTGTGATGATTTATTGTATGATTTGCTTATCTAAGAAATATAATATTTGTTTGTGGAGAAATTCATCCTATTTTACCTTACTTGGTGTCAGAGTGGTTGTGTTTGCTCTTGAATAAAGGAGAAGAATAACCTATGGTTTCCCAAATGTTGGCAGGTACCAAAATTTCCAAATACGTAAAGGGTCATTCTCAGGACTGGTACATGTTGCTCTGTGCCCACCATCCTAGCAGTCCTTCCATCCTTGTGAGAACACAAAGGTGTTGACTGTACAAGATTCCTGCCACCTGTATATTTCAGTGCTTTGCCTGCTTATCGGAATGGATGGACAGAATATTGCCCACATGCCCATTGGCAAACCACCTCAGCACTTGGGGTTAGTCCTAACTCAGTCTCTGAAGTTTTAACAATACTGCAGCACTTTTTTCCTGGCACTGAATCAGGAGAATTTTATTATGTTTATGGGTAAATTCAATTTGGTGTCTTTCCACTATGACAGTCACAGTGTGTTTTGCCTCTGCTGGTGACTATTCATAGATTATAAGGACAGAAGGAATCGTGATCAATTAGTCTGACTTCCTGTAAAACACAGGCCCTAGGACTTCACTGAATTAATTCCTAGAACTAGAACATACCTTTGAGAATCTAGTCTTGATTTAAAAATAGGTTGTGATAGAAAACGCCACCACAACCTTTGGTAAGGCGTTCCAATGGTTTATTACTCTCACTGTTAAAAAATTTCCACCTAATTTTCATTCTGAATTTGCCTGACTTCAACTTTCAGCTCACTGGATCGTATTGGATCATATTGGATCATATTCTACCTTTCTCTGCTAGATTGAAGAGCTGACTATCAAATTTCTGTTCTCTCTGTAGGTATTAATGAAGATCAAATCACCCCTTAACCTTTTATTTGTTACGATAAACAGATTGAGCTCAGAGTCTTTCACTTTAGGAAGTGTTTTCCAATTCTTTATTCATTCTTGTGGCTTTTATGAACCCTCTCCAATTTACCAACATCCTTCCTGAACTGTGGACACCAGGACTGGATACAGTACTCCTGTAGTGATCTCTACAGTTCCAAATACAGAGATAAACTATAATCTCTCCACTCTTACTCAAGATTGTGTCTGCCAAACTACTGCAGCACAAACACAGCATGTGATGCTTTTATATATTATTCCATTTCTTCATAAATTAATACAGTAACCACAGAGTAGTGATATTAAATTCTAAAATTGTAAACAACCCTACTACTGGCCTCCAAAATCTTTACTACAAAGATGCTTAGCTTCTTGGCATTCCCATTAAGTACCATCAAGCTGCTCAAAAAGAAGGTGACTTTTGTCATTTATTTAGACTATTTCTTGTACACAAGAAGAAAAAGCCACTCAACCTGGAAAGTTAAATTGGGGGAGATTAAAAAAAAAGTATCCAAGCTGCATAAACCTTCCAGATGCACTTAAAAATAATTCTACACTGCTTGCAAGAAGCAGTGAAACGTATTTTACAATGAAAAAAAGACTTTACGTGCTTCTAGCTCTTGCTGTCACCAGCTTTTGAGTTCAACTGCAAAATAAAGTAGTCAAATCCTTTACCCTGTTTAAACACCCTCCTGTATGATAAGGGTACCTTCAAAGTAGGGCATCAGTTTGACACTCTTACACACTTAGAGAAGTAACTTACTTCATGTACAGTCTCACTGGAATCACAGATGACCAACATAACACATCTGTGACTGCAAGAATTCTCTGGTGCCCACTTCCTTCCTGACCTTAATCAGCAAGAAAGACCAAACCAGAAGCAGAATCCAACACAATGCGCTTCCCCCAACCGTCTCACTCTACCCTAGGTACAATTTTTTTTTTAACATTAAGGACCTGGACCCTCATCCTCTATACAGATGCTTGCAACCCACCCACCACCCACCACAGCAACCCCTCCCTCCCCCCAAACACAGACACACAGCATAGAAAGATGCATGGGAGGATGCTTGGAAATTTTGCTGATCTTCTAACCCCCCTGAGCAGGGTTACCACCATACGTGACTTATCTACCCCTTATAACAAAGTAACATGAGCCCAGTTTTTATCCTGCGTAATGCACTATCATTCTTAATCACATCACTCCAGGAAATATCAGACCTGAAAATGGTGCTTCCTTTAGTGAAGTCATATGATTGGCTCTCATTAGTTGTACTCTGCAGTGATATGACTCTGGAAAGGGTTTTCTGTAAGTGGCATCATTTTCTGACTTGACGTAAGCAAATTACAACTTCCTAGCAGTTTGCATCCCTGCCAGGGAGAATCAGGTTTTTATGGGATACATACTTATAGCCAGGCAGCTTAAGCATCATAAAACTTGTCCAACTCTCCAAGTGCAGAAGCAAGCCTCGCAAGAGCCACCAGTTAACCTCAGAGTACAAGTAGGGTGGCATTCAACATGGTGTTACTGCACTTGTTACAGGTTCCTCCATTGATGATCTGTCAGTGTGACCGACCTTGCTCTGCATCTATGTAGCACCACAGCCACAACAAACAAATTTTCTTGTCAAAAGTCTTGTCTGCCTGGATCCAGTATCAGATCCTTGTACAACAAGGCTTTTGATTGACAGCCTGGCCAAGGAATACTCGCAAGCATGCTGGTTTGAAAACGAAAATAGCTTTTGACTGAGGCTTTTAATCTCTCTTTACCAGCTTCTGAGCAGCATGTTACTTTCACTTGTGATTTATTTCTTTCATAAGACCAAATGAAAGAGGAAATGCCAAACTGCCGTGGGCTACTTTTAATTATCGTTCCAAGAGAGATGCTATGGTTTATTATGTCAACTTTCATTCCTCCCAGGGTAAGTGATATATGTTTACTACCAGAAAAACATGAAACCATAGGAAAAACTATAAGCTTCTTTGATGCAGCCTAAAAGGAAAGGGACATGGGGTAAAACTCACCTTCAGTACTGTTCCATCCATTCTACACGTTACAGCACAGAAGCTGCCAGGGAACATAACATTGAAGGAGCTAATGCAACACTAAATCCTGTTTCCACTTACCCCTTTGTAAATATGGTGCAATTCCACTAATGTCAGAGGAGTTTCTCTGGATTTACAATGGTGTAAGTGAGACTAGAATTTGGCCCTAAGAGCTAGGTTTACACATCTGTAACAGGTTGGATGGATTCTCCTGTTGTCCTATCCTGCTGGCAGGTTTTAGGTCCAGGCACGGAGCTGCTGGTTAATTACTAGTAAATCATTGGGTTGGTGTGGCCAACCTAGGGAGAAGTCTTAGGCTTGGCTCTTTGGTAATTTTGGAAATAACTTTATATTAATAACACCAAAACACAGGAGGGTTAGCATTCTGACTCTAGGATGAGTGTGTGGTTTTTGTTAGGAGTTGTGTGGGGAGTTCACCATGTTACACAGAAGAAAACCAGGAAATGTATAGCTGTAGTAACAGCTCTAAAGAGAACAACTCATAGAAACATAGAAATGTAGAACTGGAAGGGACTTAAAGAGTTAATCTAATCCTTCCTCCTGCACTGAGACAGTCTTAAATATACATGACCATCCCTAACAGATGTTTGTCTTGTTCTTAAAACCCTCCAATGATGGGGATTCCACAGTCTTACTAAGTAACCTGTCCCAGTGCTTAAATCACACCAAGAACATGATGTGATGCTGCATTTTACATGATGTTTGCTGCTTGCCACACTTACGCCTCATGGAGTAAGTTAAGGATGAAGTGGCAGCAAGGAAATTAATTTACAATGATTATGATTTTTTAAATTTAATTTTATAAACACTTGTTAATCCTATAATCTGGATACCCCTTGCTATGTAGAAAGTTTGGTGGGTACCGAAGTAAAAATGTAATCTTAGAATAGTTTCTTTTTCCTGTGTGGAAATAAAATATTTATTATAAACTGCTTTCTGAGTCTTCAGAGCATACAACACTGCCATATAATGGCATCAAATTGGAAACAACTAAGGATTTGTAGCAATTTCCGAACTGCTGCACTTTAGCACAGGATTACCAACAGATACAAATTGCTGTGTATATAATATCCTCTCAGTCGTATCACTTCGTAATAAAAGGTTTTGTGGTTAGAAATATAATAATCTAAACTGTATAATAAAGTTATGTTAACCGATGAAGGAAAAAGGTGTTCTCAGAATTTTGGTCTGTACCCCTACTGATGTTGCATAAAGTCAATTTACAACTCATTGCTTACAGATCCAACCTAGTTTTTAAAAAAATCGATCCCAAATATACACTCTGGCCCGGGGCACATCAATAATGTACTTTGCTATATGACAGGGAATCTTGGTATGGGAACAGTGGTCGGCTCCTGGGCTGTGCGACAATACAGACCGGAGCACATTACAGCCATGATGTTCTTAGCCTCTGGGGAAAAGTACACTGAATGTCCTCTAGTACCTAAGCTTTGCAGCCCCCAATTTATACTGAAATATGTTCCAGCATGGGGAAGGGACACTGTAATTCACATAACATTAGTGTTGAACATTATTCTATAGACGTGGTGCTATATTTTTAATATGCGCTCAGCACAGGTCCCTTATTAGTACTTCTCTGTATATTTACAGTACTTGAAGTAAGCATGCAGTTATCAAAATCTGTATAGGTGTAATTTTTCACTATGCTGAACCAAGCTGATTGCAACCAGATGTAAGGAACCACCATCTGGGGATGTATTGCAACTACTTCAAGTTACTTGAACGTGACATATCATGTACTATACACATAGAATCATAGAATATCAGGGTTGGAAGGGATCTCAGGAGGTCATCTAGTCCAACCCCCTGCTCACAGCAGGACCAATCCCCAATTAAATCATCCCAGCCAGGGCTTTGTCAAGCCTGACCTTAAAAACTTCTAAGAAAGGAGATTCTACCACCTCCCTAGGCAACGCATTCCAGTGTTTCACCACCCTCCGAGTGAAAAAGTTTTTCCTAATATCCAACCTAAACCTCCCCCACTGCAACTTGAGACCATTACTCCTTGTCCTGTCCTCTTCTACCACTGAGAATAGTCTAGAACCATCCTCTCTGGAACCACCTCTCAGGTAGTTGAAAGCAGCTATCAAATCCCCCCTCATTCTTCTCTTCTGCAGACTAAACAATCCCAGTTCCCTCAGTCTCTTCTCATAAGTCATGTGTTCCAGACCCCTAATCATTTTTGTTGCCCTTCGCTGGACTCTCTCCAATTTATCCACATCTTTCTTGTAGTGTGGGGCCCAAAACTGGACACAGTACTCCAGATGAGGCCTCACCAATGTCGAATAGAGGGGAATGATCACGTCCCTCAATCTGCTCGCTATGCCCCTACTTATACATCCCAAAATGCCATTGGCCTTCTTGGCACTGCTGACTCATATCCAGCTTCTCATCCACTGTCACCCCTACGTCCTTTTCCACAGAACTGCTGCCTAGCCATTTGGTCCCTAGTCTGTAGCTGTGCATTGGGTTCTTTCATCCTAAGTGCAGGACCCTGCACTTATCCTTATTGAACCTCATCAGATTTCTTTTGGCCCAATCCTCCAATTTGTCTACGTCCCTCTGTATCCTATCCCTGCCCTCCAGCGTATCTACCACTCCTCCCAGTTTAGTATCATCTGCAAATTTGCTGAGAGTGCAATCCACACCATCCTCCAGATCATTTATGAAGATATTGAACAAAACCGGCCCCAGGACCGACCCCTGGGGCACTCCACTTGACACCGGCTGCCAACTACACATGGAGCCATTGATCACTACCCGTTGAGCCCGACAATCTAGCCAACTTTCTACCCACCTTATAGTGCATTCATCCAGCCCGTACTTCTTTACATCTTGCTGACAAGAATACTGTGGGAGACCGTGTCAAAAGCTTTGCTAAAGTCAAGAAACAATACATCCACTGCTTTCCCTTCATCCACAGAACCAGTAATCTCATCATAGAAGGCAATTAGATTAGTCTGGCATGACCTTTCCTTGGTGAATCCATGCTGACTGTTCCTGATCACTTTCCTCTCATGTAAGTGCTTCAGGATTGATTCCTTGAGGACCTGCTCCATGATTTTTCCAGGGACTGAGGTGAGGCTAACTAGCCTGTAGTTCCCAGGATCCTCCTTCTTCCCTTTTTCAAAGATTGGCACTACATTAGCCTTTTTCCAGTCATCTGGGACTTCCCCCGTTCGCCACGAGTTTTCAAAGATAATGGCCAATGGCTCTGCAATCACAGCCGCCATTTCCTTTAGCACTCTCGGATGCAACTCGTCCGGATGCAACCCCATGGACTTGTGCACGTCCAGCTTTTCTAAATAGTCCCTAACCACCTCTTTCTCCAAAGAGGGCTGGTCATTTACTCCCCATGTTGTGATGCCCAGCGCAGCAGTCTGGGAGCTGTCCTTGTTAGTGAAGACAGAGGCAAAAAAAGCATTGAGCACATTAGCTTTTTCCACATCCTCTGTCACTAGGTTGCCTCCCTCAGTCAGTAAGGGGCCCACACTTTCCTTGGCTTTCTTCTTGTTGCCAACATACCTGAAGAAACCCTTCTTGTTACTCTTGACATCTCTTGCTAGCTGCAGCTCCAGGTGCGATTTGACCCTCCTGATTTCATTCCTACATGCCCGAGCAATATTTTTATACTCTTCCCTGGTTATATGTCCAACCTTCCACTTCTTGTAAGCTTCTTTTTTATGTTTAAGATCCGCTAGGATTTCACCGTTAAGCCAAGCTGGTCGCCTGCCATATTTACTATTCTTTCTATTATCTCATCGGGATGGTTTGTCCCTGTAACCTCAACAGGGATTCTTTGAAATACAGCCAGTTCTCCTGGACTCCTTTCCCCTTCATGTTAGTCCCCCGGGGATCCTACTCATTCGTTCCCTGAGGGAGTCAAAGTCTGCTTTCCTGAAGTCCAGGGTCCATATCCTGCTGCTTACCTTTCTTCCCTATGTCAGGATCCTGAACTCAACCAACTCATGGTCACTGCCTCCCAGGTTCCCATCCACTTTTGCTTCCCCCACTAATTCTTCCCTGTTTGTGAGCAGCAGGTCAAGAAAAGCTCCCCCCCTAGTTGGCTCCTCTAGCACTTGCACCAGGAAATTGTCCCCTACGCTTTCCAAAAACTTCCTGGATTGTCTATGAACCGCTGTATTGCTCTCCCAGCAGATATCAGGAAAATTAAAAAGTCACCCATGAGAACCAGGGCATGCGATCTAGTAGCTTCTGCGAGTTGCCGGAAGAAAGCCTCATCCACCTCGTCCCCCTGGTCCGGTGGTCTATAGCAGACTCCCACCACTACATCACTCTTGTTGCTCACACTTCTAAACTTAATCCAGAGACGCTCAGGTTTTTCTGCAGTTTCGTACCAGAGCTCTGAGCAGTCATACTGCTCCCTTACATACAGTGCTACTCCCTCACCTTTTCTGCCCTGCCTGTCCTTCCTGAACAGTTTATAACCATCCATGACAGTATTCCAGTCATGTGAGTTATCCCACCAAGCCTCTGTTATTCCAATCACGTCATAATTCCTTGACATCACCAGGACCTCCAGTTCTCCCATGCACTGCTCACCATATATGAGCTAGATTGTGAGCCTGCCACAAGCCCTATTGATGGGGTGGTGAGAAGCTACACTGTTCTAGGAGCAGCCAATGGAAAGAACTGTGCCTCAATTCCCGCTATACTCCAGCGGATAGTAATTTGCTACTGATTTACTGCCTCCCATTATGTGAGGAATCATCTGTGCTAGCACATTAGGGGTGGAGTCAAAGCTCCCCATCTACCTCCTTGGAATGAGCACACAGCTCGTACTTATCCCTGTGTGTGCTTTGACACTAGACAAGAATGTAAGGATGGGGAAGCAGTCTTATTCCCTTTTACAGCCCTCTGTCCCCTCACAGTCCAGCCCATGACACTGAAACAAAAGTAAAAACTCTAGGATATGGAATACTGTAAGGAAACATCACTGTGAAACTGTAAAGATATGGATAAATGTCAACCTGTACAGATAAGCCACCTTAATGACTCAACTTTGTGTTCATGAAGTAGTGCTAAAAAAGAACTAACGATGCATTATTTGCAATTTTTTCAAAACTCAATAAATAAATTAATCAACTCCTGCTCAATTCAAGCATATTTCATTTGAATATAACTAATGAAATAAAACACAATTCAATATTTGTAGACACCTTCCCCTGCCCCAGTCAGAGGTTGGGGTCCCATAATGCTGGAAACCTGTGACACAAATCTTACATACAGTTCTCAATTCTGTCATCCTCTCTCACCTTGAGCAGTTCCTTACTCTACAGACAGTCTGGATGAATTGAATGGGATGGCCTGTGGAGTGAGGTAGTGCTCAAGATAAGAAAGGGTCACAGAAGCAGAGCCTAAGTGTTTAAAAGGGGTAATGTCAAAAAGTTCAAGCCAGGTGTTTTCTACAAAAGTACTGTTCCCTCCAGCTAAAACCAGGTGCATGATCCATCAGAAATAGCAATGCTAACACATAGATGAGGATAACATTGCCAAAGATGAGTGGTATTTGAACGAACTTACAGGAAGAGTGGATACTGGGAAAACTCTTTCTGCCTTCGGACACCAGATCTGGATCACCTGTGCAGTGCATTTCAGAGTTCATTACTCCATCTGGAAAGCAGCGGTAAAAGAAATCGGGACGAGGTCTACAAAAAACACCATGGACATTTGAAATATAAGAGCTGTAGTTATAAATGAACCTCAAAGTGATTATTAAATTTACTGACTATCACATAAAGAGAGTTTACTTCCTTCTTTTTATTCTGCATGTGGTAGCAATAGATATGTTTCTTTATTCCTTCCTTCCTGCCAAACTTTTGCACACATGCTGTCTGTAGGAAAACTTCCAGCAGAGTGTGCTAGCAGCCGCTGGATGGTGGCATCTCTGCTTTCTGACAGGCTCATTCCTGATGGACATGTATAGGCTCGATCCTGAAAGGGAATATGCAGGGCTACGCATTGCATATCCCATAACTCAGTCAACCTGCTCATCATGCTCAGTGATCAAGCAGGCTATCCAATAGAGCAATAATTACCACACATGTTCCACGGGGTTGCACAGGGCTTGTTGACTCTGCTCAGTAGCACCCTTACCTGTTACTATAAGAGGAGGTATGGCCTGCTGGTTAGACTAAAGAACTGGGATCAAGGAACTACAGAATTCTAATCCCAGTCCAGATGCTGAGGTTCAGATCCTCAGTGGCATTTAGGCACCTAACTGCCAGTCACTTCAATGGGAGTCAGGCACTTAAATACTTATGAGGATCTGGGCTTGACTCCTGGGACAAGTCAATTAACTTCTCCGCTTCCATTTCCCTATGTGTAGAATGGAACTAGTGATGCTTACCCGCCTCCCAGGGCTCTTGTGAGGATCAGTTAGTTATGTTTGTAAAACACTTTTAAAGTGAAAAGTGCTAAGTATTATGAGTGCCTGCAGAGCAGTGTTGGGGTGGAGCAGGATGCGTGTCAAAATATAAGCAGAGATACTTTGTATGCTCCACTCCTGAAACAATATGAGACAGCCCTTTCAGGAGTCCATTGGTAATGGACTCCTGAGTTCGGTAATCCTGATGGATGCTGCTACTGATGGAAGATCTCATGGACAGTAGCATGTATACTTGAAATGCAGAACCATGAATTGATTTAAATTTTGTTGTGCTAGTGGGAACTGGCAGCTAAACCCCCGCACACTGTGACTGTTCCCCTTATGTGACACCAGTAAAATGTATAGATTTCAATTTACACCTTTTCTTGCTTGTCTGGATCTTCAAACTAGTCTACCTGCCACACAAACTCCAAAAGCTGACAGCAAAGAATCCTGCCAGTCATATGTCACATAATGACGATATGCGCCATCTTTTCCGGGGGTGAGGACAGGGTAACAGGAATCTCTGCTAATCCAATGTGTTCTGGAGCCTTGCTTAGTCTTTATATTAAAATGGATTATAGATAGACAATCTTAATTTGACAGTTTAAGCCATCACTTAGAACATGACAAGACTTACCTCCCCACTATTAATTTAATAGTATTTGTGCAGACTCCATTCAGAGCGAGAGCCAAGGAAACAGCTAAAAAACAAAATGAACAAAGAGAACAACAACAACCTAGGTAACAAGTTATAAATTCTAGTGTTACAGCATTTGATTTATGAACTGAAACTTTTCATAGATTGAAATTGGATTCTTCAGTATAGCTGAAAGATTTTAATAACCCCATTGTTTTGGCTGACAGTAAACTGCAGAACAGGGTAATAATCCTGGTCTGATTCTGTTGTGCTAAAGGGAAAAAAGGAACAATATATTTTGCAAAAAAAAAAAAAAAAAAAAAGAACCAGCCATAGTGCTGACATAATAAGTAATAATAATTAATAATAAATGAGGAACTTTCTAATTAAATGTCAATCCATTATAGTATGGAAATAGCCTACTTTTTATTTGTATTTAAGAAAAGTTCACCAGTGTTCACAGAGGGCCTGATCTAACTCCCACAGAAGCTTTTTCATTGACTTCATCAGGCTCATATATTCCTTTCTGTTTGGATTTAAATTGCTTTAATGCTGCAGTCTATGTTATAGCTACATGGTGTAATGCAAGAACCATTGCATTGCATTTCTTCTTGGCAAGCCTATCAGGCAGATCTCTTACTTTCGTAGAACAGTCAATGCAATGTGACTTGATTATGACACCTATATCAGGTTATTATGTAAAGAGTGGAATGAAGAGGAAGGACTCATAGGCCAATCCTATATAGATGTGAGTAAAGCTAGAAGAAGAAGATATCAGGCTATTATCTCGTTGCATCGATGTCTTACTTGTTGTACTCCAGAACTTCACTAGCACTTATCATTCTGTATCCACAAAATCCTTGCCTGATGGCTCTGTACATCGTAAGTTTTGTCTATTTTTTTCTCTTTTTTAAAATCAAATACTAGGTCTTTGAGAGAGAAAGGGGTGGAGGGAAGGTGTTTTTCCAGCCATTTACAAGGCTGCTGGCAGAAATAAAGGAACAAATTGATACCAAGGACAGCAGTATTGTTCAACACAGTCCCCTACCTTCTACTTTCAACATCTCTGGTCATTTGCTATCTCTTACTCTCTCAGTTTTTTATGATGATTGCATGTGCTCAATAGAAATTTTCTATAAGATCAAATACCTTTGACCAGTAGCATCACAACACTGTATTTCCCTTTAAAGAGAATGGTAATAAAATGCGAGAAACATATATATGAAATTTCCTGAGTTACACTGTGTGATTCTGCACACAGCCTTCCATCTTGAGTTGCCATTTACGTCTATGCAAAGTGAGTGGAATCTGGCTATAAAATGCTACCATCGGTGTAAGTGGCTGGAGAACTAAGACCTGCATTCAGTTAACATGTATGTTAATGGCTAGACCGGGGCAAAGCAGTGGAGAATCACAACCAGCATTTTCAAACATTTTCCCAGCAGAATCAAAGAGTTCCAAAAGAAAATAATAGTTTAGAATAACAGTTTCTTATTTTTTATTTTTTGTTGTGGGCAGAATGCAATGGGCCAGATCCCCATCTGGTGTAACTCAGCATAGCATCATCAAAGTCAGTGGATCTACACCAGCTGAAGATTATGCCCATTTTGCGTCTGAATTATCTCTTTGAATATGACCAGCACATAAAAGGTTTGAATTTATGCAAATATTGAACAGTGGGATATTTTGTAAAACATTAAAATTGTGGTGTCTTGTGTGATTTGGTGTCTTTTTTTGACGATATTTTTTATTATCTGGGCATTTTAGGGCTAATGGTAACAGCAGTCCAAAATAGGGAAAGAAAAAAAAAGATAGAGAATACCAATCTAAAGTATCCCTAAGCCATGGAGGGAGAACAAACCATGGAGACAGATCCAGAGCTCCTTTGCTTTTGAAATGAGAGAGACAGAATGAAAACCAGCACCATGACTATATATTTTTATATGTATAAATGCATGTTCCCCCTGCCTACTAAATACATTTTCATCAATAAAACATCGCTCATGATAAATTTAACAACAAACTGCCAAGTACTGGCAGCATCAGAAAACAATCTCTAAGATCTTTTCTCCAGCTGATATAACACCAGAATAGGTGAACAAGCTCCAAGAGAATTCCACTCTTCCAAAAATTGATTTTAGCACTAATACCCTCTACATCCAGTCTAGCACAGACAAAAGTCTGGGCAAATATATGGGTCTTAGCCCATGATCTGAAAATCAACAAACTCAAGCTCTGCTTCACCAGCAAAAGGGCAAAAAATTCCAGTCATGGACTCTTCACTACAAATACCCTGCCACTAAGCTCCAAATGTTTGAAACCATAACTATTGGCAAAAGTTCTTTGGCTGATCTCAGACTTTTGTAGGGTGAAGTGTACAGAGACAATTTGAAGGTCTCTTATTGTAGTCAGTAAGGACCCAGACCACAGAGAGCTTTACAAATTAACACCACTGCCTTAAATTGCACTTGGAAATAAACAGGAATCCACTGTGGCATAGAGAATAAAGGAGTTGACTGCCACAGATTCTAGCCAATCAACATTAGAAAGATCTCAGCTGAGTTTCATTACCTTACCCAGCAAGGACCACAATCTGATTTGATCAGGAGAATGTAGAAACAAGGCATGGAATTCATAGGCTTAGAAAAGTATGTAAAAGAGAGAGATTTTTTAAAGATTTTCTTGACTTCAATGGAACCAGCATTTCACCCACATTTTCAGGGCTTGGAATACTAATTAGAACAATCACCGGTAGGAACTCTTATGCACTTGCCATCTTAAAAATCAATCTACTTTACCTAAGAAGGCTTCTTTAATTTCAGTCTTATCTGTCCGCCGGATTATTTTCACCACAAAAATGACAGCCAGTGGCGTGAGGAATGAAATTGCCTGGGAGAGATAACAAATAATCACGTGTGAGAGCATCAACTCCCTGTCATCCCCACGGATTAATAATTAGTTCCAGTTAGCACCACTTAGACCGGATGGCTGAATAATCTTTATTGAACTCCTGACCTTGAGCAAAGTGGGATGATTTATACCTGTAACTAGAGGGCAATGAATATACTTAAAAATTGTAACCTAATTATGGGTTATAATTGATTTGTAATTACTTGGAGCTACATTTAAAGTGTCAGTTTTGCAAATGAAAAAGAACACTGCATAAAGATCATGACTCAGTACTGCCAACAACTACATCTCTGTACGTTTGTTTTCTAGAAGTGGATAAGCAAGTTCTTCACCTTTCTGATCTATTAAGAAACACATATATCACACACAACAATGTAATGTTTAACAGAGTAAAACATGTCAGGTTGTAGACCCTGAGCCTGCAAACAAAGAAGCAAATAGGTAACTTTATTTATTGAGTAAAGTTGCTCATGTGCTTAAGGGTCCGGACCATAGTTTGCAAATTAGACACTAGAAAATAGTATTGGACCTGATTCTGCCACCCTTGTACTAAGTATGTTGGTAATCTCATTGAACCCAATTTCAACAGTGGGGCTATTCACAAAGAAACTACTGCTCAATGTGACAAAGCATGTCAGACAGGTGCATTATTTGTGCTGTATTTCATGCAGGCTGGTCACAGTTAAAATTCTTGGTGAACAACTCACCATAAATATACCGTACTGTAGTTTGAAAAGAATGAACTATTTAGCATATGTAACTGGCGGTGCACAAAAGCAAACGGCCTACTTACTATTTTGCTGATCCAATATTTTCCTCTGTACAGATTCCTAACAGAAAAATACTTCTAACTGAACTCACTGTGCTAACTTGCTTCATATATCTAAAAATGTCCTTTTCCTGGCTTCCATAAACAACAGGATTATAGGTCACTTTACAGCCTAGGGCAGTGGTTCCCAAACTTGTTCTGCCACTTGTGCAGGGAAAGCCCGTGGTGGGGCGGGCCGGTTTGTTTACTTGGCCGAAACTGCGGACGCGGCAATCGCGGCTTCCAGTGGCCGTGGTTTGCTGCTCCAGGCCAATGGGAGCTGCTGGAAGCAGCGGCCAGTATGCCCCTTGGCCCGCACCACTACCTGTTGCTCCCATTGGCCTGGAGCAGCGAACTGTGGCCACTGGGAGCGGCGATCGGCTGAACCTGTGGACGCGGCATGTAAACAAACCGGTCTGACCCACCAGAGGCTTTCCCTGCACAAGAAGTGGAACAAGTCTGGGAACCACTGATCTAGGGATTAACTACTTGGAAATGCATGGGCTCACTGCTGTGAAACACATAGCCGTCACATATCCCATCATACTTATCACAAATCTCACAAAATCCATCAGTGTTGGAATTTGGCTGCCATTCTTTACTACTGCCTCAGGTTAAAAAAAACCCCACTCATATTCAGACCTCAATTTTCTTGTGTTGAATAGTGTTTTTTCTTCGTAAGAAAATCCATTCACTTCAAAAGGACGACTTGTGGAGTAAGATACTACTCAGTGTGAATAAGGGTAGAAGAATCCAGCACAAGCTTTTCCAGAGCTTGGGGATGCTTAAATCTTTTCTTAATATTTTTCCCAAATCTGCAAAAGTGCACTGAGCTGACTTTTCTGGAGCATTAGGGGATCTGAGCCTTATGATTCTCTCATGTACACAACAAGTGTACTGGAGTGGAGCCAATGGCAGGTTGCTTAATCTGGATCAAAAATTATGGGTGGGGGGGTGGTGGGGGGGAACAGCTCCCAAAGATCTACAACTAAACTCTAGGGAAGCAAGGTTCAGCAATAGCATATTGTGTGCCATTCTTGTCTGGCAAAGGAACTTGCAGTCAAAATCTACCTTGGATGCATGTGCATGACTCCTGGGATCCTTAATGACAATCCCATTAAAGGAAGAGTTTGGCCTTTGGCGGATGGATCATGTTGCAATAAATGCTTGATTGCAAAGACACAGTCTGGATTCTTGTGAGGCGTGTCCTTCAGCAGGGATGCTGCTCGTACAGCTCTGCTACTGCAGGCAGTTAATTATATTGTATAGCAGAGCAAAGTGAAAATAAGCTGCCTAGGATGTTTTAGAGAACCTGAAAATTAAACTGTACATTACGGTACTGATTTGTCTGCCATGCTAGCTTGGGCAGGCCATTTAACCCGGGCCAGATTGTGCTACCTTTGTTTACATTGAGTAGTATCTTACTCCTTGAGTAGTCCCATTTAAATAAAAAGATGGAGAAACTGATGGAGACTTGGGGAACTAGGACAAAGAGGCCTCTGTGTCCTAGTTCACCCTTCTGAAAAATGGAAATAATACCCCATGCTCAGAGCCAATATTAAGCTCTTTTAAATCATCAGACGTAGTGAGCTATATAAAAGTGCAAAGTATTTATTGCTGTTATAATCTATCCTGGTCCAGATTCCACTCTCTCTTATATCCGTGCAACCCCATTGACTTGAGTGAATAATAAGGGTGAAATTGACAGCAGGAAATGGCTCCCTATTTTTACATTTTATTAAGCATGCCATAAATTTTTGTGCAGAACATCTTTCGTTCCAGTTGAATCTCCTGTGTGGACTGGTGGCAGAATACAGGGCTAAGAATGGACTTTATTTCTTTTACCATAGGAATGCAAACATCTCCATCTCTCTCTGAAAACAGAAATTAAACCTTATTATCAGAGACAGTGAAAAAAATGGTTAGTGTAAAATCTAGGCTTATTATTATTTTTAAAAAGAAGGATTCCCAACACACACAAAAACCAAATCTGTCTTCCATTATTGAATAACATGTCAAACTATAGCCTCGCTGACAGACTTATAGCTTATACAGATGAAACAGGGGAGTTAGAAATCTTTTGAACGGGCAGGAGCAACAGAAGATATCAACAAAGGATAGAAGTAAAGCAGAAACTAAATCCAAAATGTTGCACAATCCGTCTGGTAACACTCCAGGTTTTCATATATTTTTAACAAACTGATGGATTTGTGATGGAGATTCAGAACTGTTCACATTTGCAATTCATTGTGTTGGCTGTTATTGGTCATTTGAAAACATCAATTGATAACCCCATGCTCTGGGTGTCCCGAAACCTCTGACTGCCATAAGCTAGGCCTGGCATCAGGGTACGGATCATTTGATAATTGCCCTGTTCTGTTCATTCCTTCTCAAGCATCTCACACCACCCATTGTTGGAAGACTGGATAATAGGATAGATGAACCATTGGTCTGCCTCAGTATGGCAGTTTTTATGTTAGGAAATCAATTTACTCATCAGTGCAATATATGTATAAGCTAAACCTGACCTACCAGAGATTGCCTTTTACTTCCATAATAGAACCGTGCAGGGCTCACATCTATAATATATGTCACAAGGGTCTAGATAATAACATCCCCCTCATGATTCAGTGAAATCTGCTAATATTGCTTTGATGGGTGAGACACCAGTAAAAGTCTAGCACATTCATTATTCATCTTGGCAGCCTAAAGATAAATGGAAGTTGCACAAATCTCCCAGAAAAGCACTTGTTGTTGTCTCTGATTACTTCAATAAAATCCATTGGCACACAAGATTTAATTTGTATGGTGAAAAATACTGATTTTTCACTTCCATGCTGCTTTATTGCTTGATAGCATACTTTAATGATTTAGGGCTAGATTGTATGCTCACCCTCGGAGCCTGTGTAAGGGGCAGTATAGCAGTGCGATCCTGGAAGCAGCATTGGGAAGGAGTCATATTCTCCCCTTACTCCAGGGGGGTAGTAATCTGCTACTTACCCATGCCAGAATACTACCCTTCCTGCACCACACCAGCTTAGCCCCACTGGCTGGAATGTTTAGGGGCTGGGACCATGGTTCAGGAGCTCAAGCAGGGAAGAATGCACATGGGTTGGTCAGGCTATGATCCAGTGGTTCTCAACCTATTTACCACTGTGGGCTGCATATGTGGCCCGCAATTCGTTATGTGGGCCGCATCCAATGCTACCTGTATGGCCCTGATGATGTCACATGGGCCGCAGCTGTGTGCTGATCGGGCCACAAGTGGCCCACAGGCTGCAGGTTGTGAACCATTGATTGGGGAAGGCATATTTTTCTATAGTATAGAAATTAGAGTGGAATCCACCTAAGCAAACACCTGGTACTGAGTAAAGCACTCACTTGTCTTATTAAACAGTTAGCAGATGTGATGGACTGTGTAAATGCCTAAAGCCACAAGGTGCTGTGCTGAGCAGTTCCTGGGAGGGGCACTTCCTCAACCTTCAGTGGGAGCTGAGGGTACCTAGCACTTTGCAGGGTCAGCCATGAATATCCCATGCATGCCTGTCCTTGAAGACACAGAACAGTGAAGTCCCTTCCTGTTCTTCCCCTTTGCCAACATGCAGATTTAGCCTAACTTGAGTCTGGAGCTAGACTATTCATGACTTTCCTCTGGACTTTAAAACTGCCCAGTGTTCTAAATGTAGGACTTTGTAACAAATGCTAAATAATTCTTTGTTTGGACATTCATTTTAAAATTGGTTTATGACGCTGGTAACAGGAAGCACCTTCAATTATGAAAGTAAATAACACGTGTGTGTGTGTGTGTTTTGTTTTAATTAAAGAAATAAGACCAACTTTCTTAATTCAAGGAGTCACTCACAGATGAGCTGCCTTTTACTGAGTGAAATAGTCTAAGACAGAGATGGGCAAACTATGTCCCTGCCTGGCCTGTCCTGAGCTCCTGGCCCCTGAGCTCCTGGCCAGGGAGGCTAGCCCCCATCACCTCCCCACTGTCCCCCCTCCCCTGCAGCCATGCCACCACAAGGACAGCATGGCTTGCGCCCACCCACCTCCCAGGCTTTCCAATAAGCCTATCCTGCTGCTCTGAGTGGCCTGGTAAGGGGGCAGGGAGGGCGAGGGTTGGATAAGGGACAGGAGGTCCCGGTGGGCAGTCAGAGGACAGGGGGTGGTTGGATGGGGCGGAGGTTTGGGGGGGTGGGGGCGGTCAGGAGACAGGGAGCAGGGGGTTGGATAGGGGTGGGGTCCTGGGGGGGGCAGTTAGGGACGGGGGTCCCAGGAGGGTTCATCAGGGGACAAGGAGTGGGGGGGGCGTTGGATGGGTCGGGGGTCCTGGGGGTCCTGTCAGGGGGTGGGGTGTGGATAGAGGTCGGGGCAGTCAGGGGACGGGAGCAGGGGGGTTGGATAGGGGGTGGGGTGCCGGGGGGGCCGTTAGAGGCAGGGGATCCCAGGAGGGGGCGGTCAGGAGACAAGGAGCGGGGGGGGGTTGGATGAGTCGGGAGTTCTGAGGTGGGAGGTTGGGGCGGGAAGTGGGAGGGGGAGCATAGGGGGTAGCGGCCAGGCTGTTTGCGGAGGCACAGCCTTCTCTACCTGGCCCTCCATACCGTTTCGCAACCCCCCCCGATGTGGCCCTCTGACCAAAAAGTTTGCCCACCCTGGTCTAAGCCAATCCGAGCACATGGTTACTGACTCACAGCTGCACTGGTGCTTTCAGCTGCCCTACAGTATGCCAAAAACTGGCATTTGGGGTAGGAGAAAGATAAGGATCAAATGTACCACCCTTACATTCTTGCTATTTATGAACCACTGGATGTCATCTATGACATCTAATGCATTATCTTTCCTACTTCTCCCACGGCCATTTTATTTTTTTAATGTGATTTCCACATTGCTGCAACCCCCTGCACAGTTATTCACTACTGCCCTAAGAACTCATCAACTATATGCCCAAAGCAAATTTTGGGCAGGATTCGCTGACCCTCGCACACTGAAGAGTAGTACCTTACTTCACTGATTTCAGTGGGGCTGCTCATGAAGCAAGATACCACTCTGTGTGAGAATTAGGCTCCTGGCTCCATCTGCCTCTATCTTTTTACACTGTTCAAAATGTCTGCTTTTCATTTAACTTTTTCACCCTATTGTGATGGGGAAATACTTAATGAGGCTTCCTCCTAACTTAGTAATAACTGTATCCTGGGCGATTAAACATCTTGGCCTTCAGCTTTTGACTTTGTTTGGTCAGAATAGGATTATTGTCTCGTAAATAAGAAGCACACTCAATTTATCAGCTATATAACTAAAAATATTTATTAACTTTGGATTTACTCTCTTGTCCAAAGACAAAAATCATCAAACTACATCATTTGTTTTGCCTTCCTTCTGAATTAAAGCCACTGACCTTAAAGACAAAAGACTCACAGGGAAACCCTGGCCCCACTGAAGTCAGTGGCAAACTCCTTTTGACTTCAAGGGAACCAGGATTTCCCTGAGGTAATTCCACACAAGCTGGTGGAGATACTGTAGGAATTTTTCCACCCGTAGAATTATGTCCACTGACTTCTAAAAATATATGCTCCGTATGTGGAGGTAACTGGTATGATGGGGGGGGAGGTACTCAGTGCCAGGGACTTATTTAAATAAGTGTAGTATCTCTCCACAATAAGTGCTGAAAGCTAGTATTGTAAAGGTACCTTGATATAAGTTGCTCCCACTAGCTTAAAACCATTCCTGCATGTGCATATGAACTCTGCTGGGCGTGGCAGGGTGAACAATAACACTGTCATGTCAGGTGAGTGCTAGGATTCTTGAAAACTGATTCTGTGATATACTGGGCACCCTGATCTCCCATTGACCCCTTGACTGTTCACAGAAAACCAACACAAAGGGGCTGTGAACGTGAGCAAATCACAATGTAGAGATTTGGGGTAAAATTTTCAAAGGTGCCAAAGGGCACTAAGAAAGGTAGTTAGGTGCTTAGGGATGCAGACAGATGCCTAGTGGGATTTTCAAAAGTGCCCAGACACCTAATGCAGGAGCCTATCATACCTCACATCCATTAGTGAACTCTTGCTTAAATCTGAAACAGCACCATCAATATAGAATTCAGAATATGGTACTTCCGCTCCTCCTGCACTGTTCGTTGCGTTTTTTCTAAGCATGCTCTGTAACATTTCTCATATTATGAATACGTTCAGGCTTACATGGTTTTGAATCTTATCATAATCAGAACCCAAGGAACAGTCTATATTTACACAAGTTTTCCTGTTATCAAATGAAAGTGTGTTTAGTTTACAGTTCATATAGCTGTCAAATGATCCATTAAATCTCTGGTACTTACAAACATGAGGCGTGTAGGTATGTTGTCTGATTGTACCAAAGGATTTTTATAAAGCCAGATTTCTTCTGGCTGGATAACTCTCTGGAATGGATCCAAAAACTCTGTAAAACTAAACATAACAATAAAAGATATTTTTTCCAGTTCAAAAAGATGATGGATATTGAAATAATAGCCTTGCAGAACCCCCTCCCCAAAACTAATTAGGACACTACAGCCATTAATCATCCATACATATTGCCACCCTACACCACTGTGTTATAGTTATATAACCTTCATACATATACACTCAGCAAAATGGTTCTGAAAATTGCATGAATTGCACCTTTTAAAGAGTATCTTAAACTGCACTCAAGGGGATAAATTACCATTATTTTCTACTCAAGGTACAAACTAGAACAGGATACCATGGGAAGAAGGTGCCATGTACAGAAAAAGAAAAACACTAATTGATAAGTCATAGCATCCAAATTTCAAGTCTTGGGATGCAAAGTTTGAGGTTCAAAAACTAGTAGTCCTATAGTCATTAGGCAGATAGAAAGATACAATAAAGAGAATTTCTCCCATTGACAGAAAGAACAGGATAATCTTTACAAAACATCTTTTCCAAAAGACACTTATCCCCTAAAAAGACCCAGTTGGCGACCTCTTTAGATTTGGAATATGGGCAAGTAACAGTGTCCAGCCTTTGAAGATGGAAAGAGCTATTACTGAAGTCAAGTCAAGTAAGTCCCTCCTCTCTTGTTCAGATACCTTTGATTGATTGTCTTTTAAAGTCTGAATACTTTAATTGGGTAGAAATGTCCTCCGGAACTTTGGGGATAACCTGGAGGTCTAGATTTATTTGTAGTTCTTGAAATATATCAGTCTAAAATCATTCCTCCATGTCCTCTGACCTGTCCATCTTAAGGCAAAAGTGAGATGCTAGAAAGATGGAAAAATTCAAGAGGAAGAAAGGATGTTTATCTTACAATTGTGGAATGCAGGTGGAGGTGGGGATGTGAACCAACTAAGAAAAGCAGGATTTGGAAGGAAATGGGATAGTCAAAAATAATGTAGGGCCACATTTATAAAAGTATTTACGTGCCTAGTGGGATGTACAAGAGTGCTTAAGCTCTTAACTCTAATTGAAGTCAATGGAAGTTAGGCACCTAGAATCATAGAATCATAGAATATCAGGGTTGGAAGGGACCTCAGGAGGTCATCTAGTCCAACCCCCTGCTAAAAAGCAGGACCAATCCCCAATTAAATCATCCCAGCCAGGGCTTTGTCAAGCCTGACCTTAAAAACTTCTAAGGAAGGAGATTCCACCATCTCCCTAGGCAACGCATTCCAGTGTTTCACCACCCTCCGAGTGAAAAAGTTTTTCCTAATATCCAACCTAAACCTCCCCCACTGCAACTTGAGACCGTTACTCCTTGTCCTGTCCTCTTCTACCACTGAGAATAGTCTAGAACCATCCTCTCTGGAACCACCTCTCAGGTAGTTGAAAGCAGCTATCAAATCCCCCCTCATTCTTCTCTTCTGCAGACTAAACAATCCCAGTTCCCTCAGCCTCTCGTCATAAGTCATGTGTTCCAGACCCCTAATCATTTTTGTTGCCCTTCGCTGGACTCTCTCCAATTTATCCACATCCTTCTTGTAGTGTGGGGCCCAAAACTGGACACAGTACTCCAGATGAGGCCTCACCAATGTCGATCACGTCCCTCGATCTGCTCGCTATGCCCCTACTTATACATCCCAAAATGCCATTGGCCTTCTTGGCAACAAGGGCACAGTGTTGACTCATATCCAGCTTCTCGTCCACTGTCACCCCTACGTCCTTTTCCGCAGAACTGCTGCCTAGCCGTTCGGTCCCTAGTCTGTAGCTGTGCATTGGATTCTTCCGTCCTAAGTGCAGGACCCTGCACTTATTCTTATTGAACCTCATCAGATTTCTTTTGGCCCAATCCTCCAATTTGTCTACGTCCCTCTGTATCCTATCCCTGCCCTCCAGCGTATCTACCACTCCTCCCAGTTTAGTATCATCTGCAAATTTGCTGAGAGTGCAATCCACACCATCCTCCAGATCATTTATGAAGATATTGAACAAAACCGGCCCCAGGACCGACCCCTGGGGCACTCCACTTGACACCGGCTGCCAACTACACATGGAGCCATTGATCACTACCCGTTGAGCCCGACAATCTAGCCAACTTTCTACCCACCTTAAAGTGCATTCATCCAGCCCATACTTCTTTAACTTGCTGACAAGAATACTGTGGGAGACCGTGTCAAAAGCTTTGCTAAAGTCAAGAAACAGTACATCCACTGCTTTCCCTTCATCCACAGAACCAGTAATCTCATCATAGAAGGCAATTAGATTAGTCTGGCATGACCATCCCTTGGTGAATCCATGCTGACTGTTCCTGATCACTTTCCTCTCATGTAAGTGCTTCAGGATTGATTCCTTGAGGACCTGCTCCATGATTTTTCCAGGGACTGAGGTGAGGCTGACTAGCCTGTAGTTCCCAGGATCCTCCTTCTTCCCTTTTTTAAAGATTGGCACTACATTAGCCTTTTTCCAGTCATCTGGGACTTCCCCCATACGCCACGAGTTTTCAAAGATAATGGCCAATGGCTCTGCAATCACAGCCGCCATTTCCTTTAGCACTCTCGGATGCAACTCGTCCGGCCCCGTGGACTTGTGCACGTCCAGCTTCTCTAAAAGTCCCTAACCACCTCTTTCTCCAAAGAGGGCTGGACATCTCTTCCCCATGTTGTGATGCCCAGCGCAGCAGTCTGGGAGCTGTCCTTGTTAGTGAAGACAGAGGCAAAAAAAGCATTGAGCACATTCGCTTTTTCCACATCCTCTGTCACTAGGTTGCCTCCCTTATTCAGTAAGTGGCCCACACTTTCCTTGGCTTTTTTCTTGTTGCCAACATACCTGAAGAAACCCTTCTTGTTACTCTTGACATCTCTTGCTAGCTGCAGCTCCAGGTGCAATTTGGCCCTCCTGATTTCATTCCTACATGCCCGAGCAATATTTTTATACTCGTCCCTGGTCATATGTCCAAACTTCCACTTCTTGTAAGCTTCTTTTTTATGTTTAAGATCCGCTAGGATTTCACCGTTAAGCCAAGCTGGTTGCCTGCCATATTTACTATTCTTTCTATTATCTCATCGGGATGGTTTGTCCCTGTAACCTCAACAGGGATTCCTTGAAATACAGCCAGCTCTCCTGGACTCCTTTCCCCTTCATGTTAGCCCCCCAGGGGATCCTACCCATCTGTTCCCTGAGGGAGCTATCTTGCTTAGTCACTTTTGTAAGTCCAATCAGGCATCTATCTGCATACCTTTGTAAATCTGGGCCATAGGAACACAAGCTCTGCAACAGAAACTCTCATCCAGGTCTCATAGCTCTTTCAGAAATCCACCTGAAATTTCTTGTCAATGTCATGGCTAAGGCTACAAGAAAGCCCAATACAATACAGGCTGACAAATAATATATGCAAAAAAAATCCCACATTAATTTGTTGGCTGAATCCTCTTTCCCCCATTTTCTTCCCCACAACCACCCAAATTCTTTTAAAAGCTTGAACAGAAATCTAGAATATTTACAAATCTGTGATGCACAATACATTGAGCCCCATTTCCAATGAGTCTGGGCCAAAAACTAAATGAAATAAAGCTGATACTTTAGAAAACCAGAAACTCTCTCAAAGGACTGCAATTAAATGAATCATAGCAATGATTTTAGGATTCTGGTAGTTCTACAATCAAGGTCAATAAACCCAAGAAAATTAAAAAGGCTAGAAATAACAAAACTTTTCCCTTTAGGTTACTTCCTAAAAAAAGAAATCTGCTGAGTCGAAAAAAACAACACACTTTCTCATGCGCCTGGTGATTTTTTATATTTTTTAAATTTTTTTGTGGGATGACTGGCAAATAAAGGATATTCTAAGAAATGCTTTTTTGTTTTGCTTTGAAGAAAGGGATTCAATGATTGTTTCCAGCAAATTTTATTTTCTTTTGAATGTATCAGCTGTATAAATATTGAGACATTCTTAAAAACAAAAATTGCTTCAAGTCAGATTTTAAACGTTCTCTGTTAAGGCAAATATTTTACATAGATTCAGTGGCAGATTTTCAAAGGGACAAATGGCACCCTAAGGTTAAAATAAACAATACACACACTTTCCATACAATATTTTTCTTGTTGGTTCGGTAGGGCCTAATCAAGTCTGTTTAGCTCAAACAGTGAAATGGTATCTTAACAGATTAAGAAGATTTTTGTTGTAAAAATTTTTTACAGATGATTTTTCTGTGCTCAGATAACTCAAGTATGGCTATGTTTGAGAACTTCTGACTCCTCGTGTGCTATAAAGTGTACAGTCCTCTAAGAAATATGTGCTTTGCTGCGGTTGAAAAAGATCAGTTAAGATCTAATTGTGATATAATACTGTTGCTCAGTGGTTGTGAAAAAATTCAGATAACTAGCCAGGACCCTGTCCTCCTGTCTGTTAACACGCACGCACACAAACACACACACACCATTCATGACAGCGGAACGAAGCTTTGGAGTCCAGTCTGACACATTGTTAAGCTAACTATCAGGTGGATTCAGGGTATGTCTCCATTTGAGCTGGGAGGTGTGATTCCAGCTCGTGTAGACATACGCATGCTAGCTTTGCTCGATATAGTACCTAAAAATGGCCATGTGTCCACAGCAGCACAGCCAGCAACTTGGGCTAACCACCTGAGAATGTACCCAGGGGTTTAGGACTGGATTGTTTTGGGGGCAGCTAGCCCAAGCGGCTACCCATGCTGCCACAGTTGCAGCTACTTTTAAGGACTAGCTCAAGCAGAGCTATCATAGGTACATCTATGCAAAATAGGACTCGCACCTCCCAGCTCCAATGAAGACCTACCCTAAGTGGTGAAAAAACCTTTCCATACCCGCAGCTCTGTAGGAAATGCCACCCTCCCGTTGGACTGCAGATCTGGCCACAGTGATGCATATGCTAGTTATGCTCACGCTGGATTATGGTAACACACCGCATCTGAGGTTGAATGTTGAAAATATGCAAAGGCGCCAGCTTGTGCAGACTATGGCTGCCGGCCTCCTCAGCAGGCTGCTATGAATATATCAGTGATTTTGTCTCCATCAGTAGCCAATCTGGAGAAGTAAACTCCTCTATACTAGGCAGAGCCGAGGACAAAATGCATGAGAGTTGGAGGTGAAGCATTCTCAACTGAGGGCATTCCATATGGTTTGGAAAGGATAGCAGTATTGTCATTCGAGTCATTCTGGGAAAGTTGAAGGCCACCAAGAATCATAGTTCTACTATATCTAAGGCACTTCACACCCCTGATTGTAAAAGTGGAGTGGGATAGGGAGAGCACGGATTGCTCCTGAAGGTGCTTATCCAGACATACATATATAGACAAGCACATGTGTCTGGATATCCAAACAATGAAACAAAAGCTACTGCTAGAATTTCAGAGAATGCAGTTATTGTAAGGTCACATCTTAAATGACACCTTCCCGCATGTATCTAGTGGTCTCAGTGACTCAAGGATCTGTTTCAAGGCACTGGAAAAGATAGACATGCCAAGGAATGCCTTGAAGCACAGACACACTCTTTGATATGTCTAGGCCTTGATGAATTTCCTCAAGCTATGAAGAACAATGGATACATGTGCATTGATGCTTCAAGGCATTGCTTCTGGCATCTAGTTGTATGAGCATCACTGCACTTCTTGAAATGTGTCACATTAGACCGCACATTTATATAAACACACATTTGAGTACATGAACAAACGACAGTAACATTAAAGGTTTGGGGGGCTTTCTGCTGCTTTGCCTTCTGTCTCCTTTTTTCCTCTTAAAAACAAAAAGTATTAATTAAACATTTGTTTGAGAAGTTAAACAAATGTAAAGAAATACAAATGTATAGTTCTCATAGCAATCAACACCCAACCACACTGCAAATACATATTAAGGCATAAAAGTTAACCCCTCAAAGGTAATGTGAAGTACTACATATTCAGAGGAGAACAAAGTGTAATTAATGTTAGCATATTTTGGTTCTAGCAAGAATCATAACTGAATTTTCTGATTCTTAAGCTTCCAAAATCTTTGAAATCTTCTAATGACAGATTTAATTTTGTCTCAGCATTTAACCAACAATTATAGTTATATAATTAGTAAAAACAATCCTGTGTCCACATAGCTTATTAAATTCGATTATGAATATGTTGCTTTCTTTTAATTGTTTCTATGAACTGTGGTCAGCTACTGCATTGGAACATAATGAACAAAAAGGAAAGCAATTTGCTGAAACTGAACAAGAATCAATTAGAAAAATTATAACTGAACAAAATGAAGCAGAAGTGGAGGTGGATGTTGTTGTGTGAGCAATAAAGAAACAAACAATAGAATGAGAGGGAATGAAAAAAAAGAGACTGTACCTGAAAAAAAAATCACATTTTTGTATAGAAAGACCAATTATTTTTCATACCAGTTCACATCACCGGTGGGCAACAGGATCTAAGAATTCACCAGCTTTGAATGTACATGTCCTATTAAATAATCATGTGGATACACTGGTTTCCTAAGTTTCCTGATACTGAATGATTTATGTTCCTTGGTCCTGTTTGATAGTGCAGGCTATTACTATTCATAAGATACCACAAGTTTGTTTGGATGAGTATGTATATTAGTAATAGATAGCTATACTCTGTTTTGCCAGGTCTTACATAAAGAAAAATGGTTTCTAGATATTTTGTATCATAAATCAAAACATAGGCACATCCATCCTTAAATAAAGCAAATCTTATGTTTCCTGGGTTGTAACTTAGAAAGTTTACACTTTATTCTTATGAACGATTTACTTGCTTTCCTCTTTCCCTCCCTTTCCATACTTTTATAGGTTTGGAAAAATGTATAACATTTGTTAGTAATAGTCTAACAGACAAAAAGACAGACAAAATGTTCAAATGTAACAGCCTGAGTCAAAGCCTTAAGTGAATGGAAAGACTCCCACTGGCTTGGATCAAGCTCTTGGGATATTTAAAGAAGCCTAAAGGAGTTAGACACCCTAATCCCATTAAAAGTCAACTGAAATTGGGTGCCAAGTTCACTTAGGCTTCTTTGCAAATCCCCGCTTTAGGGTCTAACCAATACACTCCTAAACTGGTAGTTAAGCACCTAAATAAAAGTGGTCTGATTTTCAAGGCACTGAGCACCAACAGTTCCTATTGACTTCAGTTTGATTTAAGGGTGTTCAGCACTTCTAAAATTGAAACGAGTTGTATGTAGGTGCCTCATTATGGATTTAAGAACCTAAAGCTAGATATTAGTGTTTAAAATGCTTGTCCTAAATAATGTTGTCAATAAAAACCATCCAGGGATACAGAATCAACCAAACTTCCTTTGGGCATCACAAAAATACCCACAAGGAATCTGGGAATTGTGCCTCCTCTGTAACAACTGCTACTGGCATTAAAAACCACAAATAAGGGCTAGGGTCGCTATTTAATGCATAACCTTTTATTGTTTCAAATTGACTGCGTAGGCTATCTGCAGTCATAGAATCATAGAGCTGGAAGAGACCTCGAGAGGTCATCTAGTCCAGTCCCCTTCAATCAAGGAAGGACTAAGTATTATACGCGTTGGCATTCAGCAGTGTGAAGTCATAAGGAACCAGGGACATCAGAAAGTGGCTGAGATCAGAAAGAGTGGAGATAAAAGTAGAACAGAAAGCAGAAAAACATCTCAGGAGAGTGACAGTGAGTGCAAAGGCAGAGAGAGATCAAAAAGAGCCCAAAGCCTACTAAACTTGTAATAATGTGTGGCTTCTGCTACCCAAATATTAATTGTGTCACACAGGGACAGAGACCGCATGTTTTAGTATGACATTACATTTAAGAGGGCTAAATGTAAATGTATACATCAAAGAACAAAGAATATAAGCCATATTTAGAGTATGGGGGACTCTATCCTGGCAAGTAGTGACCCTGAAAAAGATTTGAGGGTCGTGGTGGATAATCAGCTGAACATAAGCTCCCAGTGTGACACGGAGGTCAAAAGAGTTGATGTGATACCTTGGATACATCAACAGGGGAATCTCAAGTAGGAGTAGAGGTTATTTTACTTCTGAATTTGGCACTGGTGTGACTGCTGATGGAATACTGTGCCCAGTTCTGGTGCCCACAATTCAAAAAGGATGTTGATAAATTGGAGGGGGTTCAAAGAAGGGCCAGGAGAATGATTAGAGGATTAGAAAACATGCCTCATAGTGATAAACTCAAGGAGTTCAATCTATTTAATTTAACAGAGGGAAAGTTAAGGGGTGGCTAGATTGGGCTGTAAGTATCTACATGTGGAACTTGGACTCTTCAGTCTAGCAGAGAAAGATATAACATGACCCAGTGCATGAAATTGCAGCTACACATACTCAGACTGGAAATAAGGCGTACATTTTGAATCATTGGAACAATTTACCATGGGTCATCATTGACAATTTTAAAATCAAGATTGGATGTTTTCTAAAAGATATGCTCTAGGAATTATTTTGGGGAAGTTCTATGGCCTGTGTTATACAGGTCAGACTAGATGGTCACAATGGCCCCTTCTTGTTTTGGAATTTATGACTAGAGCTCATCAGATTATTTCTTGCAAATAATTCATCTTTATTTTTTCTGTTCACAAATAGTCCCAAGAACCGGTTGCAATGTGCAGTTGCTCATCTAATAACTGATGGAAATGTGTAGCGCAGGGAATCATTGACTTCAATAGGACACCACATGGTCTACTCACATGCCAGGCATTGCAAGGGGAGTGGCAAATTACGCACTATGGCTTATCCATAAATTGGTAGCTGTATTTTATATTTGCATTTCCTGCCACATGATGAATCACAAGGTAAAATTTTTCAAAAGTTTCTAAATGGTTTAGCATTTAGCTTATGTTCAGCTGATTATCCACCACGACCCTAAATATGGCTTATATTCTTTGTTCTTTGATGTATACATTTACATTTAGCCCTCTTAAATGTAATGTCATACTAAAACATGCGGTCTCTGTCCCTGTGTGACACAATTAATATTTGGGTAGCAGAAGCCACACATTATTACAAGTTTAGTAGGCTTTGGACTCTTTTTGATCTCTCTCTGCCTTTGCACTCACTGTCACTCTCCTGAGATGTTTTTCTGCTTTCTGTTCTACTTTTATCTCCACTCTTTCTGATCTCAGCCACTTTCTGATGTCCCTGGTTCCTTATGACTTCACACTGCTGAATGCCAATGCGTATAATACTTAGTCCTTCCTTGAATGCAGGGGACTGGACTAGATGACCTCTCGAGGTCCCTTCCAGTTCTATGATTCTATGACTGCAGATAGCCTACGCAGTCAATTTGAAACAATAAAAGGTTATGCATCAAATAGCGACCCTAGCCCTTATTTGTGGTTTTTAATGCCAGTAGCAGTTGTTACAGAGGAGGCACAATTCCCAGATTCCTTGTGGGTATTTTTGTGACGCCCATAGGAAGTTTGGTTAATTCTGTATCCCTGGATGGTATCCCCATTGAAAGTCAGGCTCCTAAGTCACTTAGGTGCTTTTTAAAAAATTTCCCCATGTTATTTTGTCTGTTCCTTGATTCAACAACCTAAGCTTTATAAACAAGAGGAGTCCGTTACCATTTGAAAATTACCTCCAAATTGGTCAAGAGTTTGAGGAATTTGTCGACTATTCATATTTATTTCTGTATTTATTCATTATAATCAATACATACATCCAATTTTTAAAATGCCTGTGTGCCAGAAAAATACTAGAAACATTAGCTGTGCTTCCTCACCCATAGAACCAAAGCTAATGACCCACAAAATGAATAAATCAAAAGCACTTGTCTAAATCTTCTTGGGAATAAAAAGAACTATGCAAACTGGCCAGCGGGAACTCTTCCAGTCTGAGAATATTTGCAAATATTTATTCCTGCTGGCATTTGCATGGTTTAAACTTTTTCTACAAACATTCTTGGAAATGAAACCTCCATCCCCTAAATGTTTGTGAATTCGGACCAGAATTCAAAAAGTACTGAATTTCTATGGGAACTGAGGCACTTGACTTTGTGAAGAATCAAGCCCTATCTGAGTCACCCAACAGCACACAGGAAGCCTGTGGCAAAGTCAGGAATTGAACCTAGTTCCCAGACACCCACTGTAGTAGCTTAACCACAAGACCAGGCTTCCACTCCAGCGTACTGGAAGGGAGCCCACTCTGAATGGATAAGTGCACAAGCTAACATGAGTTAAGACTCCAGAAGAATTAAATGTTCACAAAGGTGAATGAGTTTTATTTGCCAGCAAACAAGTTCATATCAAGAGAGAAATGGGTGGGGAAATAGGTCCCCCTCCAACTTCAATTTAAAATCATGCGTCCATTGCAAACCTGGGACTTATCATCCACTTACGGATCCTGCAGAACGTGCATGATGTTGAGCTTAACATGTTTCAGGTGAACACTGTCCACTGTCAATCAGCAAGACGAAGTGACATATTAGTTCCCACTCTTCTGCCCATGGTGCTATGTCCAGCTGAGTGACTCCAATGTGAAGTCAGAAGGACAGCAGACGAAAAGGAGAGAGAGAGTGGAGGCAGAGGCATAATTCAAGAGAAACGACTAGCAACGGAGGTTGCAGAGAACATGGATAACAAGAAGAAGAGAAAGAAACTGGGGGAGGGGAAAAATGGAAAGTGAGAATTGGGTGTGAAAAAG
Source organism: Lepidochelys olivacea (assembly GCF_965140295.1). NCBI lineage: Eukaryota > Metazoa > Chordata > Testudines > Cheloniidae > Lepidochelys > Lepidochelys olivacea. The sequence goes on from NC_140417.1 coordinate 108,506,949, forward strand.
GAAAAGGACGAGAAAGTAGAGGGAAACAAAAAGAGAGGAAGAAACAAAAAAGGAGTGGGACAGCATCTGCCATCAGTCATAGTGAGACAAGGAGCCAGGAAAAAACTGCCACCAGAAAACACAGTTTAGGAATCTGAAGCGCATAATGAAGAGATATCGACTAAGGCCGAGGGATTTAAAACAAATAAACTGCACAAGAAAAAATGCCGTGCACGTGGGTGTAGTTTGGGGGAGCGTGGGAGATGTTGCCACCCAAACTGCAAGCTTCGGGCAGGTGTGGAATTCCCGCAGTTGGCCTGGCTTGAGCTGCCCCTCCCCAAAATATACAAGTCAAACTCCACCTATATGGAGTTGTATGCAGTGTAGTTGTAGCCGTGTCAGTCCCAGGATATTAGAGAGAGAGACAAGGTGGGTGAGGTAAAATCTTTTATTGGACCAAGCTCGTCTCTCACACCCACCTGGCAAGAAAAAAACTGCTCAGGTGAAAGAGGAGTGTTTGGTCCAAGAGACTAGAAATGATATACCAAGCTGGCTCCTCTTTCTGCCCAGATTGGTAGTGACTGAAAGTGGTTGTGTGCTGTTTGGTGAATTACGTGAGATGAATCTGCTGGTCTCAGTCCAGTTCTTAATGGACAGCATAATGTTAGTCACTTGAGGCAATGGATACTTATCCCAGTCATGTGAGGACACTGGCTCCCAGGTTGGTATTGGCAGTGCTCCTACATTGAGAGAGCTAACACCTGCCCACATAGTAACCAACAAAGCAAAACACAAAGAGAAGCAAACCCAAGTTCAATCTTAGCAGTTGAACAAGCCAAAGCAGAAGGAACTGTTTTGTCATATGACCTTTGTCACCCTGACCCGCGATTGGATGTCAGGAAATAAAGTGTAGTCTCTGAAAGGAATTACAGAGAGGTGTCTACATCATAAAATAGTGTCATCAAAATGGTATCCCTCTAGGTAGTATCATATATTTCAGTATATATAAAACTAGTAATAGTAACTCAGAGAATGGATGGGCTCAACGTGATGCCTGGCAAATTAGAGGTTAAGATCCTGGCCCAGGCACCTCTCCACCTCCCATAGGTTGCTATGCCCCGGATGGAGTTATAAAGGTAATTGTAAGTGGGTAGCCCTGTTCTCAGAGGATATAAACCCAGCAGGAAGGGGACTGAAGTGCTTGCTCCTGAGAATTTGAGGAGCCCAGATGGGTCTACTACTCATAGATGCCACTCGTGTACTTCAAGACATGGGAAGCTTCCCCCTTACTGACTGTGAGCCACAAGAAGCACAAGCCTTTTTGTCTCTACTTTGAAGCCTTTATTTTGTGACTGAACTGGAGGGTTCAGATTCCTCTTTTCCCTCCCTGATGCAATTTGGTTCCCAAACCCGCGCCCCTGACCACCACTACCCCTCAGCCCCGGCCTGTTACAATAGCTGAGAAATAAACGGAAGTCCAGCCAGATACCATATAAGTGAGAAAGAAAGAAAGAACATTCGAAATAGAGTAATGTAAAAATAAAATGGGGAGGGATCCTTTTTTTTTTTGGTGTGGTTACGGTAGGTCTTTGTTGCTGATGAATCTTTTATCCTCAAATACCAAGAGACTAGATCTCCTTTCTTCTAAGCAATACCTATAGGCAAGTGGATCTAAGCCTGAACCTGCTTTGAATATAGTTCCCTATACGCCTTACTAAATACCAGAGAGGTAACAGTAAAATTATAAAGGTCAATGAATCTCTCACATAAAACATAAGAAGGCTGTTTAAAGTAAAAGAATGGAAATTGGAGTAATTTCAGTTTAAATAAAGAAAAATATTCACTCTTTTAAAATGAGCTGGCTACCTAATATTCTTCAGAACTCTCAGCATGAGTTAACTTATCAATATTTACCTCACTGACAAAGACTAGTAATGTATTGGACGCATTACCTTTTCAGTGAATTAGGTATTATATGGACACCTCTCTGCCTGAATATTTTCACAACCACTGTGGATTTCAGTAGTTGAATGTAATAATAAAAGCATTTAGAGCACATCTTTAACCTCAAACTGTTTTGCAAACTGTGACCTTGATCCTGCAATTGGATTCAGGTGGGGGGAGTCCAGGAGGTTTTGTATGGGTTGATTTGATTACAGGATATGTGTATGTTCTTTATACGTGTACAATGGGCAATGGGTGGGGAAAGAGGAAAATGCTGGCCAAAGACCACTGGGCAAATGTTTAATCTTAGAAAAAATGCCCTGGGATCTTTAATGTCTGCATAGCAGATGGAACCTTATGTTGTTAAACTGTAATGAACTCTATTTTTCATTGTAAGGAATGAGTTGTCAGGATTTGAATATGAGGCTTGGATGATTAAATCACCCCCTCCAACTGCAACATGTAGCCCCCTGCACCCTCCAAAATAGTAATTTAAAAGGTACTGATATTACAGTATTTGTCCACCTCCCTACTGAATAACTTTGTAGATTTTTTCATTCATGGTATCAAAATATCATGTCTTCTATGCATTTAATATTATTCAAGGAAACAGGCGTTTGGGGATTTATTGGGAGGAGGGTTGGTTACTTTGTGGACTTCTGAAAATAAAGGGCAAATATTAAATGCCGGAGATGGACTGTGGCTGTGGTGTAAAGCGGCATTAACAGAGCAGAAGTCGATAGGCAGGGCAGTGGTAAGGCAAGATAAGTAGTGAGGACTGTGGGTTATCACTGCTATTACCAGCAGGACAGTGGGGTGGGAGGAGGTATTTTTTCATATTCTCTGTGTATAAATAAAGTCTGCTGCAGTTTCCACGGCATGCATCCGATGAAGTGAGCTGTAGCTCACGAAAGCTCATGCTCAAATAAATTGGTTAGTCTCTAAGGTGCCACAAGTACTCCTTTTCTTACTGCTATTCTGCTCGCCACATGGAAGCTGGAACAATTCTATCAAAGCTACTAAAATGCCACTGAACAGTTGTCACCATTGGGGAGATAACCTGGTTTTATATTAGCATAAAGGTTAGTCTCAGGAGGGAGCTCTGCCTCTAATTAGATTTTTATGCAGTCATTTGGGAGACTAAGAATTCCTTAGTTGGAAGCAAATGAAAACGATATGTTGGAAGTACAATGAAAAGACTAAGGTCTTATTATCACTGATGATCTGTAATCTCATTAAAAGAAACCTGACACCATCGTTAAATCTTAAATCAATTAAACTTTTATTTAGTTCGAAAAGGGCACTTGGCCTAGTGATTAAAGCACAGGACTGGGAGTCAGGAGATCTGGGATCCTTTCCCTTTGTGCCACTGACTTGCAGTGAGACCTTGCTCAAGTCACTTAGGCCAAAAGTTCGGTGCATAAACTTAAGCGCCCAAGTCCGTATTTGGGCACCCCAACACGTGCTCTAATTTTCACAGATGTGGAGTATCCACAACTGACAGGTATCATAGTATGAAAACATTAGCCTTAACTTCTCAGTGTCTCAGTTTCCTCATCTATAAAATGGGGCATTATTATATCTATCCCTTAGCAAGGATCTTGAGAGGATTCAGAGTAACAGCCGTGTTAGACTGTATTTGCAAAAAGAAAAGGAGTACTTGTGGCACCTTAGAGACTAACCAATTTATTTGAGCATAAGCTTTCGTGAGCTACAGCTCACTTCATCGGATGCATACTGGGGAAAGTGTAGAAGATCTTTTATACACACAAAGCATGAAAAAATACCTCCCCCCACCCCACTCTCCTGCTGGCAATAGCTTATCTAAAGTGATCACTCTCCTTACAAAGTGTATGGTAATCAAGTTGGGCCATTTCCAGCACAAATCCAGGTTTTCTTACCCACTCCCCCCCAACACACACACAAACCCACTCTCCTGCTGGATATAGGGATATATCCAGATATAGGGAGGAAAGTGGAGGTGGGGAGAAGCTAGGAGGGATTGTTAATGGGTTATAGATTGTTGTAATAAGCCATAAGTCCAGTGTCTCTATTCAGTCAATGAATTTTAGTGTCAAACAAAGTTATGAATTTATGCTCCCAGGCTCATCTTCTGAAAGTGTTGTGCAGGTTTCCTTTGAGGATGAGGACTGATAGGTCAGATATATAGAGTGATTACTTTGTGAAAAGCGTTCACCCACAGGTGTTAGGGTGTTTTTGTCTTTTATAATTTTCCTTTGGGAGTTCAGTTGAGAGCATAGTGATTGTCTGATTTCACACACATACTTGTTATTGGGGCATTTAGTGCACTGGATGAGATACACTACATGTTGTGATAGGCATGTGTAAGACCTATGGATCTTCAAAGATATGTTGTGAGGAGTATTGATCATTGTAATAGCTGAGCTGTGTCTCCAGGTTTTGCATCTGTTGTTCTGGCAGGGTCTGGTACCGCTTTGAGTTGGTGTGTCCTATTCTGTGGGGAGCTTGCTTCTGATGATGAGCTTGGAGAGGTTGTTTGAAGGCCAGAAGAGGGGGTTCAGCAAAATTTCTTTCAGGATGGGGTTCCCAGTGAGTATAGGTTGTAATTGTTTGATGATCCCCTGTATGGGTTCCAGTAAGGGGCGGTAGGTGACAACTAGGGTTGTGCGGTCGGAGAGTCAGAGTAAGTTTCTAAAACCTGAAGAAGAGTTCTGTGTAAGCTCAAAAGCTTCTCTCTCACCAACAGGTGTTAGTCCAATAAAAGATATTACATCACCCACCTTGTCTGTCTAATATCCTGGAACCGCCATAGCTACAGCACTGCATACCACGGAATGGTTCATTTATGTGAAAGGAAGGAGTCAAATGTTGTATGAAAGGGCCATAAGGTCACTGAAATTGCCTCTGAGGATTCTTGTGTTGAACTGAAAGGTGCATAGTGGTAGAGAGAAGATGAGGAGAGGAGAACTTGTAAATAATTAGCTGTGTGCCTATCATCACCCAGAGCCCTTTGCATGTCGCATCCCTTTCTCCCCACACCCCGCTCAACTGTCCTTCTTTTTATAGACTATATGCTCTTTGGGGCAGGAACAGTGACTTCTTCCGCACTCAGAAAGTACCTAGGATATGGTGGGCAATAAGACAAGCTCTGTAATAAATAATAACAATTAGCTGCTGAAACCGCGTGGGAAAGAGAGTTGCAGTGGCACTGTGTTACTGACGTTGCTGCAGCACAGAAAAGGAGGTAGGCTTAACTGGAGACACCACGACAATGGGCTAGGCAGCACTGCTCACTGGTACCTTGCGACAGGAATATAGCTAACAGACTAGCACAGATGTTTTCAAGACCAGTAAATTTTTCTAAGCTGTGGCCCTGGACTCGTGATCAGATGATCTTTTATCACTGAGAAATTGTGTTTACTCAGCCTCCCAATAATTTGCAATCCTCACACTCTCCGGGGTATCTTGAATAAATAAGCTGCAGTGACCTTAGTGTTTATACAAAATTAACAATGTTTCCTCTGTGGCATGAAAGTTTGCTCCATTTAAAACATCAAAAATTCAGCATGTTTTTGCCCAGGAGATGTTTGAAGGAAATCAGTAGAGAAAGCATCAAATAATTATGAACCAAAAGAGAAATGAATTGGGGACTGGGGTAAAGGGGCCATAAAAGCAATTTGTTCCTATGCTAATCAAAGAATGGAAAGGTAAGAGAGTTGCTAGGAATATTTTGATTTAATGCCACTGAAAATCAGAATGCTGGTTTTCAAGGCGTGGATCTGGCTAGGATAAATAGGTTGCAGTTGATGCCAAAGACTTTTCAATGCTTTAAATCAGGTGGTCGTGCTAAATTTAATCAGTGCACACACCAGTTCCCCACTAGACCTTGACATTTATGGAACCTCATTTTAATTAAAATCCTATTTAAAATCAGTTGTAACATGAGTTTTAAACCACACAGACATTAAAAAGGGAATGCAGATATTACCTAGCAGCTCTGTGTTCTTGGGGAACCAGGGCACAGTACCCAGCCTGTCTGACTCACGAAAGACCCTGCTGCCCCCACCCCCAGCTTGAACCAAATCTGCATCAGAAGAAAGACTTACAAAAAGCAATGAAAAGGCAATGGGAGACCTACCTAAACCCTTGGGATAAGGATGACAGAATTAAGGAAACACCCCTAGCCTCATTTGCATCGAAGATGGGACAGGGAGGCATCTCCATTAGCATACAGAATGGAGAACAGAGATTCCAAGGCAAGAACTGCACGGAACTCTGGGACCAGAAAAGCAGGGAAGCACTGCATGATGGGGGATCTCTGCTCCAGATGTTAATGAATCCATGCCTGCACACACCCAGCTCAGTAGTTATCGGACCCAATTCTAGTAATAAATCCTTTATTGGTAACCAAAATAGTGAAGCTCCCTAATTGCATTGTAAGCTCCCTCCAAGGAACACCGCCCAAAGCCAGAAATGATCAGGAATCCCATGGTCTAGCCTGAACAAAACAACTTTGGTATTCTCCCTTGTTTACACATAAATAAATCTAGTGTTCTCACTTGAACCATTGTTGTTTCTCTACAAAAACCTACCCATGCTCAAGTAAGTGCTCTCATGCCGAGATCCAAAATCTACATCAGTTCCATTGGAACTTCATCTTCCCCTGACTGATCATGCTGGGGGCTCTGCCTGTCTCCAGCACTCCAGACTCTCAGCTACCACCACCACTTGGGACCCCCAATCTATTCAAGCTTCATGGAGTGGTGAGAACTCAGCTCTCTCTCTCTCTCTAGGTATAGCCTTCTAACCCTGACTTGTATGATCAGCTATAGTTTGGTAAACCTGGCTTTTATAATCAAATTTAAGTTAAATTTAATATTGTAACTGTTTTGTTTGTTTGGCTCCCCTATGGCTATTACTTGGCAATAAATAACTTTCATGATTAAGCTGGTTGCTTCTCTCCCTCTCTCTCTCCCCCTCATGGGCCGTTCTTTGGTTTCCTCATTCACTCTGCAGCAATGCTCCTCATACCTAAGCTACAAGATCCCTGCAACACCCAAAAATCCTAGGGAATTTGCTCATCAACTGGGTCACTACCAGACAATTATAACGTGAAAGTGGGGATAGAGACGTGCTGAACCAGGGACATATGAGGGCGGCAGCTTGGAAGTGCCGCTTGACCCAGCCTGCTGAGTCCAGGGACATATAAGGGGTCAGTTTGGGAGTGCTTATTAACCCGGTCCTCTCAGATGCACTCTGTTAATGTGTGTGAGTCTGATTCTGGGGCTAAAGAACCAAGCCCTGGGAAACGTAGGTCCTGCAGAATGGTTCCACTGGGAGGGAACCTGCAGCAGGGAGAAGTAGAGCTCCATATGAGAACACAAGGGACACAATTAGTACATTGATCGAAGTACAGACCCCTCCGCCCAGAAGAGTAACCCTAATAAATGACCATACCACAAAGTAATGGGCAAAGTTGGTAACACAGATTACTTTATTCCATTTTTCATTTTGTGGCTGAGAGGAGAATGTTTGGTGCGTGGTTATAGAGTATCCGTTAAATTGGGAAACGGAAAATTAACTGGGTCAAATGTTTCCAGGGCAGGTGTCATGTCCACCACCAACTTCTATGACTAGGGCCTGGGAATCATTGCCGGCAAGCTGGATTGATTAGTCAACATTCTAGGACATCTCCGCTAATTGGCAGTTTGCAAGGTCAGTGGTGGGACTCTTGGAACCGCTTGCAACCACAGGACTTTTCTGCTGCTGTCAGTCATATCTGGTTTGGGCCTTATGACATCATTCTAATCTCCTGCCCCTACGCTTTAGCTGACGTGAGCTATCTGTGAACACAGGCGATCTGTGAGGTTGATAGCGACTAGTGCTTCAATGGATGTGGACAGCAGTTGGTTGTATTGTCTTACAAGTCTATTGATCCTACAGCTAGACACTGTTCTCAGCTATCAGAGCCCTCTGAAGCTCACTCAACCCATGACTTGCTAGATGTGGATCATTACAATTGTCCCATCTCCCAGATGGGCAGAAAGGCATGCCCGATAACTGTCTGAAGGAGGTGATTGTTGGACTAGGGCAGTGCTCAATTTGTAATGAAAGAGGTGCCGGGGCCCAAGCAATTAGGTGCTGGGGCTCAAGCAAGATTTTTATTTTCATAACTGATCAGGCAAGCCCAGAGGTGCCAGGGCTATGAACTGCCAAGCCTAGAGGTACCAGGCCTCAGCCCTGACAAGCCCTGGCACAAATTAAGCACTGGACTAGGGCAGGAAGACAATGGGACTTTGAGAGAGTCTTATCAGCAGGTTTTCCAAATTGGCCTTGTCCCTCAACTCACATACCGGGTGTATGTTTTGGAATGGGGCACCTTTTACATCTCAATGGCCATTCCCCCTCATTTTCACTGTCTGGTCTCCTGTTTCACAGAGTAGCCTAATAGGAGTGAGCTGTACTAGCAGTGGGCAAGAAGACTATCCCAGTAATGCAACCTAGATGGCGTTCTTTCTCAGACTGTGGATGATGGTGGTGTTTTTGATCCCCATTCTTGTATCTATCATCAGTATCTAGCTACTGGGCCCTGTCCTGATATGGTGTTTGAGCCTCCTGGTGCTAAGCAGATAATAAATAGATACATGATAATAAGTATCTGCCTTTAGATCTGTGCCTGGAGATTGGATCTTTTGTCTCAGGACCTGCTATTCACACGCGCCTACACAAACACAGAAGGAATGGGAGTTGGAAAGTTTCAGAGGGCATTCTAAGTTGTTGGGGTTTTTTTGACAAAGTTCAATTCAAATAAGGCTCTGAAGGTGAATGGCTGAGTTTTATTTCTGTCTGAAATCTTTATGAAAGAATGTCAGCCGGAAGTTTAATAATTCAGTGTGAGGTTTCTCAACACCAAGTTAAAAATCTGCTGCTTTCTCAAGCCCTAGAATACAATTCCAATCTGACTACATGATTGCACTAACTCATACAGTCCTATCAAGCCTAAGAGGAAATATTCTTATGTTAGAAAAAGGCAATGGTTAACTGAACATGCATGAACCACACAAGTACATTTGATAAACACAGCAGGATAATTTCACTGACATGGATCTAACATTTCTTTTACATGTGCCAAAAGAATCTGAGATCCTAAAGCCTAGAAGCTCTTCCTATTAATTAGCTAATGTTTGGTAAAACATATGGAACATGAATAGCACTGTATCTTGCTAAGTATCATTATTTCCAGTGTGTACAAAGGGAAACAACTTGAACATGAAAACCTCTATTCAATGAAAAGCAAAAGAGATTTCTTATGTGGGAGTTAGACAACTTTTACTTGGACCTTTTCTAACGGTCTCACCCTTTTAGAGGATAATGATCAGAGTGAAAAGGAAGAAGAAGGGGGAACTTGGATAATGCTACACCACAGCTCTGAACAAGGTAGCAGATGACAGGGCGATTATGATGAAATAGGAAAAAGTACTGCAGAACTGGTCCAATTCTCATATTTTTTGGTTCTCTTTGCTTCTTTTATTCAAATGTAATTTCTTTTAACCTATTTAATTCTGTCTTTGCATCATTTGCTTCCTGTTCAACTCAATATGTAAGAATCATTTTAAAATAAAAACATCCCCATGTGGGCATTCAGCTCATCCAGGGATACATCAACTCATCTAGATATTTGCCTAGTTTTACAACAGGCTACATAAAAAGCACTAGTGAAGTCAGTACAAACTAAAATTTCATACAGACAATGACTTGTTTATACTGCTCCATATACTATACACTGAAATGTAAGTACAATATTTATATTCCAATTGATTTATAATTATATTGTAAAAATGAGAAAGCAAGCAATTTTTCAGAAATAGTGTGCTGTGCCACTTTTGAAGTTTTATGTCTGATTTTGTAAGCAAGTAGTTTTTCAGTGAGGTGGAACTTGGGGGTTCACAAGACTAATCAGACTCTTGAAAGGGGAACAGTAATCTGGAAAGGTTGAGAGCCACTACAGTACCTTAAATATCTGCAAAAATTCTTAACTGAGTTGCACTTGGGATGAGTTAATATATTATGGACTCTGAACAGTCATCGCTCCCCTTTTACAATAATAATTATAATTAAAATTAATTTTGATCAGGTGATACATAATATAATTTCATGTGCTTGTGGCTGCCTAATAATGGGCTTAATAGCAGACATTATGGGGATGATATGAGTTAAATGCTTTAGTAAATTGAAATCGACTGTTCTGTGTTTTATAATCTAGCCAGAGTCCTAACATCAAAACACGTGACAGGGGACAGTGTAGCTCTAAAGTCTGTCAAACATCTGATGTTTTCGAAGTGTCAGAATTGCAAGAAACATCTGAGATTAATCACAATAGACTGTCTGTGGATAGACTGATCCACTGTGAAAACTGACAGCAATAAATAGCCCACAGCTATCTCATTTCCTTTCTGTAACAGGTGGTCTGTTTTGGGCTATAGTCTAAAACTTGGAAGGAACAGGACAATGGGCTGAAATCTCATAAAGGGGTTTTAGCTCTTCCTCCAGCAAACATGTAGTGCTCATTTGACAAGCAAAAAATAACCCTCATCCTTCAAGTACCTGAGTCAGAAACATTAAAACTCACTATTGATTAGGGATATATATCTGTACCCACTGAATTGCCAATAAGCCACAAGCAGCATGCCCCATGTGAGCAGGATGTATGTCTTGAGAGGGGCGTGAGCTCCTGATGGGGGAAGAGTTCAGAGGTTTGGTTTGGGACAGCGTCCGGAAGTTCAGATTTAAACTGTATATTGATTGTATATTGATTCTCATCATATCTGAAGTAAACAAGATCAGGCTGGAAATCTTCTAAGACTACTCCTGACATTTCTGCTTCCAGATCTGGGGAGAGCCTGGGAAAGCAGAGGTGCAAATGAAAACAAATGGGAAGTGAGGGCAAAGATTAAAACAAGCAAATGGTAAAGTTTACAGTAAAAGTTCTGGTTATTTCTTATTTTACCCAAACTGACTCACTTATCCCTAATTCTGGACCTTTATCAAGGTATAGTTGTGCCCATGACCTGGAAAGTGCGTGAGGGAGAATGAGTTTGTGCCTTCTTGTTTATTTGTTTGCTTGTTTTTACAATGTATAAAGAAAACCTCAAAGGCTTTTTTTTTTCTTTAGGTCTTGTTTACTGTTTCCTTCCTACAAGATTCTGTGCATGACTGACCTGCTAATAGGGAGGAAGAGCGGCAGTGGAACTCAGGGAGACATTGGTTCAATTCTTAGCTGTGCCATGGACTTCCTGTCTGACTCTATGCAATAACTTAATCTCTCTGTGCTTTAGTTCAGCCACTGAGGATCATACTTCCTCCGACCCTTTGTCTTGTTTAATTGCAAGCCCTTTGAGGCAGGCACGCTCTCTCTCACCATGTGTATGTACAGCACCTAGCCCAATGTATCATTTCTGCACTGGTGTAACAGAAATAATAATAGCAGCAGGCTTGTGGTAGCACAGATACCAAGAAAGTGAAACCTTATTCCTCATCCTACCAGCTAATATTTTTATTAAATTATTTTTCATTCTATGCATCAATTCTTAATTTATGCCAAGTACAGTTGCCCACACACTCTTTTTATGGACAAAACTTAATTTGGGGGCCTAAACTACTTAACAGTGTCCCTTTAATCTCTGTGAAGAATAAACACAACCCTAAGCAGTTAAAATGCTGACACAGCAGTAGGAGATTTCATAAGACCTTGTTCTGCCAGGGGATTAATTCAAAGCAGGCAGTTTTCTATTCTTCAGAACTAACTGAAAAACATAATTCATATTATAGACTTAAATCACACAAGTACACTAATCATCAATCAAAATATATTGCTGCCAAAAAGTTTTATTGTTGAGACTTCTTAATGTTTGATTTTTCTTATACATCAAGGAGTCCTTGTTTTCAACCAAATTACTCTCAGAATTCCCTAGAACATTTGCTTAATGTTCACAGATATTCTGATAAAACAGCGCACACTCCAACTTTACTTGTATATTGTCATCTTGTTGGCTATAAAATGAGAAACTGAAAAAATAGGGAAGATAAACAAGGATATTTAGTTTCTACTGGTGACCATAACTTTTCCTTCTCTCTTCCTTTCATTCTCTCAGTACCTCCCTGCTAAAGGTCCCTTTGTATTTCACTGTCATCTCCATGCTAACCTTTAAGCTGATACGTACCGCCCCCCCCGCCCCCCCTTCTTGAGTCAGTTCTTTAAAATCCAATAGCTGGGCACTGATGCTGTGACAGCAACTGTGTTGGGTCCCACTGCTGATCTGTTTCTGTTGCATGCCACGTTTGAGCCATTGGTTGAGGCTTAGGGCTTTTCAGTCTATGGCTTGTGGTTTCCTTTGGTTTTGGTGTGAAGTGAAAGGACAAAATTTTGAGTGAGTTTCAAAACTCAGGTGGCGTCAACATGCAGATATCAAAACTGAAGGAGAGATCTGCATTTTTATATAGGTCCCTGTGGAGGCAAACAGCTGATCTTTCTACAGTTTGCTCTGCTGAAGCACGTTAAGCCTTTTGAATATGTTATTTTATGTTTTTCTTTTTTTGGGCTATCAAAACATTTTCCTTTTGTAGCTTTCACCGGAACGCAGCCATAACTATGTGAGTGAATGAAAAGGCTTAGTGATATCATTACATCTTCAGCTTCCACTCTTCTGCTACACAAAGATGCAGATCAGAAGCGTGATTTTCTGTTTAATAGGAAGAGGCAGGTAGACTCCATGCCATGTCAAGAATCAGTGACCAATTGTGTCATACTTGGCCCTAGAAGATGGTGTAAATGTTAACCAGCAGAATGAGCCTTGTAAGAAACATCATGTGAACTTTATCAAATAAGATACCGATGCAGTTTAGGGAATCCCCTGAATGCATGTAAACAGATTGCAGGGGATGGTTGGCTAGATAGGTTAGATAGAATCCATTACAACCTTTCAGCAAAAAAGGGAATGCCTTAAGAGTCATTCCTGTGTTAACAGAACTCTGCCTACTCAAGCAATTGGCTTCCATTCACCCAATCCTAATAAACTGGAAGGAGCTGTGTAGTTCTGACAGCTTGTCCTGGGGCATCATCTGCTCTAACGACTACATTTTCTACATACTGGAGACGACATTCCACCATTTGCCCCCTTTCTGCCCTTCTTCAAAGTCCCACATCATAAGGACTTCAAGCTCAGCTAAGGAGAAATGAACATAAGAGTAGCTCTGTCCATCTCTTTCCTAGACCTGGCCAACAATTTTCAAGGAGTCATGCTTCATTATTCATGATGTGTAATCAGTCACCTTAATCACATGGTATTATTTCTGCTCCCTCATATAATGATAGAAAGAGTAGCCTAATAAAGAACAAACAGATTTGTTCACAAGCAAATCCAGGTATACCAAGACTAGCCATTCTGCAGACATCAGTGTGAACAAAGACGTTGTGTACAAAGAGACTCGTTAATAGTGAATGAAAAGGAGTCTGAACATGGGCAAGATGGCTATACCTTTCAGAATTCAGTTTCTGCACTATTCACCAATCTCTACTAGCATTACTTACCCACCCTGACAAAGTGCTTTGGGCACGACAAGAATAAAATGTATTATTTATAATAATTCCCAATATGGGCTATGAAGATATTAAGCCAGATAAACTGGAAGACAATCGGAATATGCCAGCTTACGCTGAGTGAGGATCTAGCCCATTGTTTCTAGAGAAAATGTGCTATCCCAAATACACCTAGCTGGATCCCATAAGCATTCTCAAATGCATCCAAGTCTGGGATTTCTTTTTCCCACACTAACATCCAGATACAGGATATTTAAACAATGTTATCTGAGTGCAAAAAAACCCAAAACATGAATATAAAAATCCTGGAAACCTGAAAACCTATTGAAAATACACTACGAGTGCCACAAAAGATTTGGCCACTTTGTCTGCTCCAATGAAGACAGTGGCATTCAGATAATTTTTGAAGCAGTTGCTCTAACATAATGTAGAATACACTGACACTTTCCACTGTAAATCCTTTATGACTCAGAAGTGGATCACAATCAATAGTTTGGGAAGCATTGTGTGTAAACATTTATCTTCAAGGGATGTTATTAACAAGATTGAGCTGTCGAAAAGATATCCAATTATCTTGAGTGGCATTTATATTGTAATTACATCACATTCATTGAAGAGCTCAAGGTTTGATGAAGCAGTCTTGAAAGACTTTCTTTTTAATCAGTTAGAAGCAGCTCTAGAATCATTGGAGATATGTTGTTGATACTAAAACTCACCATGCTAAACCTTCAACAATGGACACCAGTACTCAGATCCTCACTTTAAGCCAATGTTGTGATGTTCTAAAATGTCCAAGAAACATTTAAAAGGACCCCCATTCAAGTTATAGCTTAGACTGAAGGTTGATCTTGTCAACTAGCTTACTAGGTAACTCCTATCTGCAATCATCCTTAAAGTATAATAGCACACTCCATGCATATTTCATTGCCAGTACCACTTCCTTTTTTATGTGAAAGACAAAATATGACCTGAGATGTTTTTGTAGTTTCCTCTAATTGTCAAGTCGGTCAGGTCTGCCTGATCAAATCTCCAATGACTGGCAAAAGTCACAGTCACTGTGTAGTGGTTTGGGGTGGGGTGGGGTGGGGCCGGGCCCCACCTCCTGAGAAAAAGGGCTGATCCAGACCAGAGAGGCTGCGCAGACTCGCAGCCAATCAGAGAAGGCCTGGGGAGAGTCAATCAGGGCCAGGGTAAGCCCTATATAAAGGCTATCTAGTAAAATGCATGGTAGTCTCTCCCTGACTGGCAAGGGAGGAGGACTGGCTCCTGAGTGGAAAGGTAGCACCTTGGACAGAACAGTGCTGGGGAAGGGCAGAAGGAGCTGGGGAGCTCCGGCCAAGGAAAACCCCAGGCTGCAGGCCTTGCTACAAAGGGCTGAGCAGGTGCATAGGGCTGAAGGGGAAGTGGCCCAGGGACAATAGTTTGATTGAGGGCAGAGAGGCTGCTGGCTAGAGGGTCGCTGGGTTTGAACCCAGAGTAGGAGGTGGACCTGGGTCCCCCCTTCCCCTTTGTACTACACCTGGCTGAGGGTCCCCCCTTCCCCTTTGTACTACACCTGGCTGAGGAGGAGCATGGCCTGATACAAGCTGTGGCTGGCCCCTGCAACAAAGGAGCTAGACTTTGAGGCTGCATTTGGCCACTAGAGCTGGTGTAGACTGAAGACTGCTGATAACACCTCACCCCTGGAAGGGGGTGAGACTGGAGCAGTGGGCACTGCTGGAGGGCAGTGTCCTGAAGAGGAGACTGCAGAGCCGGGAGTAATGCAGGTCCCCAAAGCAGCAGAGCAGACAAAGGGCAAGGCACCACACGCAAAAGGTGCTCTATGACTGTATAGAGCTAATTCCCAGAGCAACCAGCAGGAGGCACCAGCGGTGGTGAATCTTGACCCCGTCACATGGTTGAAAGGTTAAATTTAACATGCTTTAGCATCAATCAGGCACTATCAAAAATACTGAGTCATAGGAATAACTACAAAATGCATGAGGCACAAAATATGTTCAGATCATGGATCTGTTCAAACTATTTTTTTTATTCTTGAAAGAATAAGATTAAACTCCTATGATTGTTATATCAAACAATGATCCTACACTACCCTAAAAATCTTTCCTAGTAAACACAATATGGTATCTCTTTTTAATACAGAGTAACTTAAAGCATCATGAAGATAAATTGGTTGACTTTGATTTTAAAAGATATTTGATTTTGTAGAACCATATATAAAATTTGCCTACTTAAGTTTTATAAAGCTGATGAACTCCTAGAGTTAAAAACATTTCTTTGCCTGCAAGTCATCACATCCATTCATAGAAGGATGGGTTCAGACAGCCCATTTTATGATCCTGAATATTTTTCAAAAAAGGAAAGACTTAATCAGATGAGAACCAGGAAAAACTGTACGGCATAACAAAACAACACTACAGTTTCTTCTGTTTGCAGTTATGGCTTGAGGGCTGTTTCACTGAATGCACTCAAAGGAAATGTATCCTTGCTTCCAGGGAAGTGTGCATCATCCTATCTTTTTCCTTTTAAACAATTTAGTAAGTTGTGGCTCAGAACTGTAGGCAGGCAGAGATCTTCAAATAATTATTATTGAACTCCTCTCTGCTTCAGTAGCAATAAACCCTGAGGAGTAAAATAACCTTCAGCACATGGTCCTTATAAAGGCACAGGAGTTTTATTTGATTTTAATAGTTAAGGTGTTCCTTAATTATTTATCAAGCATCGATAAAGATATCAACTTAAATGATTTCTCAGACTACCTCATTATTTTATTAGTCTGGACTTGAGAATTATTCCTATTCCATGCTAATACAGAACTGTCAAACAGGTACATAAATTACGGTGGTTTCTGGTATTCATTTGATCAAAAAACTTTCAAAACCTTCAAGAGTACAATTTTTTTGCTGTCATCAGAAGAGTCTAAGATGGTGATTACCATCACCGCAAAAAGAAAAAGTCTCCAGTCTTTTAAGTACAGGAGAGACAGTTGTCGCAGTGTATTTTCAAACTGGAAATACAGTGGATTTCAACAACTGTCAGCAAAGTTACATGAACAACTATATTAAATATTCCACTTATACATATTTCAGCACTTTATGAAATGTGCCATTCATCATCAGCCAATGTTATGGTACAGAAAGTGCATCTTTCTCTTTTGTGTCTCATAATGAAAAATGCTCCAGTATATTATTTTGAGTTAGAAGGTTGAAGCTAAAAAGCCATCTGGGGGGGAACAAACAGATCTCAGGATCGGTTCCATAGTTTAGTACCTTTCTCCTAAAGTCAACATTCTAATTCTGTGAAAATTGGTAGTGATACAAAATCAACAGCATATTTGTAAATGGAATGCACATGGGGGTCTTTCCCTAATGAAGGATGGAGACCACACAGCCCTCCCAATACTAAAGATTCTCAACCCTAGATGGTTATTCCAGGCCAGGACTGTGGAATAGCATACGATAATTTTGTATTGCTGCTGACAGGATAGACAGAGGGCTTGAGGCTCCAGAGGACTGTCAATATGCCAGATTTCACTAACACTGGTAGAATAATTATTAATAAAAATCAGAAAGATCTCCCCATCCCCATAATAACTCCATTGATTGTGTTACAAAACAAGGTGTAACATAAAACAAATATAAAGCTGTATGAACCAAGGAAGTTTCAAAAGCATAATTCCCCCTTCTCACTGCAAAAAATAAAACTTAGAAAGGAAAAACAGAGATTGGAAAATATTGTACTTCAGCAGCAGCAAAGAGCTGTTTGAGGCTAAGATTATCAGAATACAAAGTCAGTATATTATCATTCAACCCAGGGATCGTATCCTTACAACTATTAGTCTAATGTACAAGCTTTCATAAAACAATATTTACCCAGATGTGAATTGCAAATGATAAAATCTTCAGTACTTTTAGAAGTCATGATCTCTTCTTTGCCAAATAGATGCTGAAAATTACCTACCAGAGTGTCATAATGTGTATATATCTCCAGAAGTTCCAGAAGGCAAGAGTGGAAGACTAGCCATATGAAAGTGCTAGACTTGTTAAGTTGTTAAGCATTTGGAGTTTTGGTGACTTTACATAACGCATTTCTTTCCACCATTGAAAGCTGTGAGTTATTGAATCCAGATTATGGGATGCTGTTGTGGGAAGGAGATCTGCTGGGAAAAGATGGGGTCCACCGAACTAAGAAGGGGAAGAACACCTTTGTGCACTGACTCATCAATTTAGCAAGGAGGGCTTTAAACTAGGGACAAAAGCCCACTAATAAGCATTAAAGAACGGTGACCTTGACAGAAAGCTAGATGTTGGGGGGCAAAGGAGGGACATGGAAAATTACAATAGTCATAGGAACTGCAAGAATGAAATCAGGGGGAAATTTGCTCAACATCTTAGATGTCTATACACAAATGCAAGAACAATAGGGAATAAACAGGAAGAACTGGAAGTATTAATACATAAGCTAAGTTGTTACTTAATTGACATTAGAGTCTTGGTTGGATAAATCTCATGACTGGAATAACAGTATAGAGGGGTATAGTTCATTCAGGAAGGACAGGCAAGGAAAAGGGGAGGTGTTGCATTATACATCAAGAATATATATACTTGTTCTGAGGTCCAGAAGCAGATGAGTCAAAAGTCACTGGGTAAAAGATAAAAGTGGGGGGAATGGGTGATGTCATGGTAGGAGTCTATTATAGACCTCCAAACCAGGAAGAGGCATTTCTAGAACAAAATAACAAATGTCCAAAACACAAGACCTGGTAGCAATAGGGGAATTTAACTAACCAGACATCCGCTGGAAAAGTAATATAGCAAAACACAAAATTTCCAGCATGTTCTTGGAATGTATTGGGGACACCTTTTCATTTCAGAAAGGTGAGGAAGTAACCAGGGGACAGCCATTTTAGACTTGATTCTGACCAACAGGATAGCAAATCTTAAGGTGATAGAAGGCAATTTGGTGGGTAGTGATCATGAAATGATAAATTTCATGATCCTGAGGAAAGGAAGACATTAGAGTAGCAGAATAAGTAGAATGGGCTTTGAAAAAGCAGACTTTAACAAACTCAGAACAGGTAGATAAGGTGCCATGGGAAGAAAATGTAAGGAATGAATGAGTTCAGGAAAGCTGGCAGTTTTTTCAAGCAGACAGTATTAAATGTACAACTGCCAACTAGTCAGTTGTGATGGAAAGATAGGAAGAATAATAAGAGGCCAACATGACTCCATCAAGAGTACTTTGAGGATTTCTTTTTGATTTTCAAATCGTTAAAGTGGAAACATGGATGAATTGCTAAGGAGGAGTATAAAAGAAGAACATAAGCATGCAAAGACAAAACATTAAAGGCTAAAGCACAAAATGCACAGAACATAAAAGGCTTTAAATATACTAGGAGCAAGAGAAAGAGGAAGGAGAGCCAATAACTGATGACATTAAGAAGGCTGTGGTGTTAACTCCAATTTTGCTTCAGTCTTCCATAGAAAAGTAAATGGTGACCAGACTTTCAACACAGTTAATATTAATAACAAGAGAAAAGGCATGCAAGCCAAACTAGTGAAAGTACAGGTTAAACAATATTTTGCTAAATGAGATATTCAAGTTGGCAGAGCCAGATGAAATTCATCCTAGGAACTAGCTGATGCAGTCTCAGAACCGTTAGCAATTATTTTTGAGAACTCACAGAGAATGGGTGAGGTCCCAGAGACTGGAGAAGGGTAGACGAAGACTATCTTTAAAAAGGGGAACAAAGAGGACCCAGGGAATTATAGAATAGTTAACGTATCTTCAATACCCCAAAGGAGACAAACAAATTAATAAACTTGTCAGCACCTAGAGGATAATAGTGGGTTTTAAGGAATAGCCAGCATGAATTTGTCAAACAAATCATTTTTCTTTAACAAGGTTACTGGCCCAGTGAATGGGGGGGAAGCAGTATATGTGATGTATCTTGATCTTAGTAAGGCTTTGACACAGTCCCACATGATATTCTCATCAGTAAACTCGGAAAATATGGTCGAGATGAAATTACGATAAGGTGGATATACAACTGGTTGAAAGATTTATAACTACTCTGAGTACAATGATCAGATGTTAAACTGGGAGGACATATCTAAAGGAGTCCACAGGTGTCAGACCTGGGTCCAGTACTATTCAATATTTTCATTCATGCCATGGATAATGGAGTGGAAAGTATATTTATAAAATTTGCAAATGATACCAAACTGAAGTGTTATGTGTGTTAGAGGACAAGATTAGAATTCAAAATGACCTTGATCAATTAGAGAATTGGTCTGAAGTCAAGATGAAATTCAGTAAAGAGGAGTGAAAAATACTTCACTTACGAAGGTAAAATCAAATTCACAGCTACAGATGGGGAGTAACTGGCTAGGTGACAGTACTGCTGAAAAGGATCTCGGGGGTTATAATGGATCACAAATGAAATATGGGTCAACAATGTGATGCAGTTAAGAAAAAGGATAATATTCTGGGGTGTATTAACAGGACTGTCATATGTAAGACACAGGAGGTAATTGTCACACTATACTCAGCACTGGTGAGGCCTCATCTGGGGTACTGTGTCCAATTCTGGGCACCACACTTTAGAAAAGTTTTATAAAAAACTTAGAGAAAGTCCAGAGGATAGCAAACAAAAATGATAAAAGGTTTAGACAACCTGAGGAAAGATTAAAAAAAAAAAACAGGCAATTTTTAGTCTTGAGAAAAGACTCACAGGGGGACCTGATAGTCTTCAAATATGTTCGGGCTCTTATAAAGAAGACAGTGATCAATTGTTCTCCATGTCAGCTGAAGGTAGGATAAGACGTAATGATCTTTAATCTGCAACAAGGGAGATATAGGTCACATAGCAGGAAAAACTTTCTAACTATAAAGGTAGTTTAAGCTCTGGAATAGGATTCCAAAGGAGGTTGTGGAATCTCCATCACTGGAGGTTGGTGGTAATAGGTTGGACAAACATTTGCCCTGGGATGTTCTAGGTCTACCTGGTCCTGCGTCAGTGCAGGGGTCTGGACTTGATGACCTCTCAAGGTGTCTTCCAGCCCTACACTTCTATGAGTCTATGAAAAGTATCAGAATTTAGATCAAAATGAAGATGTCACATTATCAAACATGCTCCATTTCTAATAAAAGATCTGCCTCAATATTTTAAAAAAAGAGCTTTGAAGAATATCAGCTAGAAGTATATTAGGCAAATGACTCACTAGCAATGACAGGCCCAGATAGAAATAAAATCAAAGGATTCAAATATTACTAGCTGTGAGGCAGTGTCATGGCTTAATGGATACCCTGTACTATTTTTGTATTTGTTTTGTGTCAAACTAGAGCGATAGTTAAGTCGGTAAGAAGCAAACAGGGCTTTTAAAAATGCCATCCGGTGGCAGTAACCTTCATTCAATCAAAAACTGCTGCAGTTTCTAATGCACAGCAGAGAGATCAAAGTTTGAGAATACAAATCTGTAAACGTTTAGCAGCTGAAATATGAACTTATTTAAAATACTTAAGTTTTTCATTGCTCAAATGTCTAAAGAGTGAAGGATTCTACCATAAGGGGGGGGGGGAGGAGGATTAAATTTTATTGGGTTGATAGTTGATACATAACTTAAACAGAGAATTCTTGTATGACTTTCTACTAGAGTAGTACTATTTGACAAGGAATAAGAATTAAAGAAATAGTGTAGGTATAGAAGTACTTGTACTTCTTTCAGAATCTTTAAAAGTCAGTTTTCCAACTCCTTAGCTTCCTTTACACAAATATACATATATATATGTGCTTCACAATGTAAACTACAATATTTTGATATTCATGTCTGTCTTAGGAACATGACATCATTATATTGCTCTTTTCTCATGAATGCCTGCCCTTGGAATGTTGAGCGCACCCTGAAGATTCTGAAAGAAACCTGACACCCAGCTAGTTGTTTCAAGTCTCTGACACATTAGTTATGCAATTAAAAATAACACTGCTCTAAAGGAAGATAATACCTGATGGAACTCCACACACACACAGTCTCGGACACAACTTGAGATTTTTTTTTTAATAGCAAACGTCTTAAGGTCCTTGACACATCATTGTTATCCCAGCATAGATTGGGCATCCCTGTCTTTTTATTCATGTTCTTTATAGAAGATTATCCTCGGGACAAAATGAAATTCACTGCAGCAGCTTTGCCTTCAAAAACGTCTATGACAAGAGAGGGGTAGGAACCACCGGTCCCTACTATCCTGCGGTCCTATTTTCGTAGATCGGCGAATAGCAACAGTTATCCACTTGCTTAAAGCTACAGTGTGAGCCACTGAAACAGAAACCATTGCTGAAAACGACCATGCACAGATAGACTGAATGCTTCCCCTTTACAAGCAGAACACTGCAGCTCTCAGTCAAAGGCTAGTAAGGCTGTGAGAAAACCGTTGTTAGGAACATGCATCGATTTTGATAGGGGTGATTAACTCTTCTCTTTACACTTCTCCCCCTCCCTCCCACCTTTGACATTCAGCTAAAGCCGGAAGCGTATTAAGAAGGAAGCCGGACGAAGGGAGGAGGAAGGACAGACAGGCAGGGGAACTGCCAGGCGTCTGGCATGCATGTACAAGCCCCGTCCAACTTCTGCTGTCCCTGCCCCTTAAGTCCTATTTTCCTTAGGGCCATCCCAATCCCACCTGCTGCAGTTGATCAAATCTGTGCTTTAAAAATCAAATGGGGCGAGGGGGCAGAGAGGGAATTTAGGAGGAAACACGCCAACCCATACACGTTAAGCCATTAACCTGCCATCGGCACTGAGCGTGATTTGGCTTCATCTCTAGAAATGATGGGGGGGAGAGGTGTAAAGGAGGGATTGTGTGTGTGTGTGTGTGGGGGGGTAATTATCAAGGTAATGGGGGTGACCAAAAAAAGTCAAGAGCCAGGGGAGGCAGAGAAAACTCCAAGGGGAGGCAGAGAAAAGTTTGGGCGGCCGGAAGCATCAGCTGGGAGGGTCAGGAGCTAGTTCTCCCCATCGGTCCGGTACTTACACGAAGACACCGAAGAGCAGAACTCGTATCCCGATCTCGATAGCTAGATCCCGCATGGTTTGGCGGAGGGGAGGATCCAGGCAGGCTTCGGGAACTTCAGCACCCCGCCTTCAATTCCATCCGCAAAACCAGGCGGAGCGGGCTGGGGGGAATCCGCGGCGTGCGATCGGCCAGGAGCCGGCTCCTTCCCCACCCGCGCCGGGAAGAACGTGCTGGGGAAATCTGCAGCCCCGCACAGCCCGAGCAAGCCCCAGACCCGCCCTGTCCATTCCCTCCCCGCCCGGGCTGAGGGTCAGCAGCGGGGCTGGCGCTCTTGCAGCTGCTGGACGCGGACAACCTTCTTCCCGCGGAGCAATGGGGCCGGACTGCAGGCACCTGGCGCTGGGCGGTGCTGACTGCCAGCCCCCGCCGCCAGACTGACACATCCACCCGGGCGGCGGCGGCGGCGGCTGCTATTGATCCGCCGGTGCCCAAGCGCAGAGAGGGGGAGGGTTCCCGCGGCTAACTTCCAGGCGGAGGCGGGGGAGAATCCCGGGGACTTCCACTCCCCTTCCCTGCCCTCCTACTCGGTGAACTATCTGTTGCTTGCCTCTGGCTGTTCAGGCTCCGCCCAGCAGCCCTAGGGAACTCTTCTCCCCCCCGCTAGCTGTGTGCTTTATAGACTGTTTGCTCACCCCACCCTTCAGCCTGCAGCTCCCAGGCTTGGCGGTGGTTTCCCCTGGTCTCCGATGAGCAAGAATGTCACAGCCCACGCCCCGCTGCCTATCCAGACAGCCCTCCTCCCCCAAGGGGGGGTTTACCGTGCCCGACAGACTATCTTCGCTCGCTCAGACTCTCCCGCTGGTTCGGTGAAGCTGGGCATTCCCACGCTTCTTGGGGAAAGGCGAATCCCAGCTCCCAAACAGACACCTGCAAAGCCTCGTTCGTTTGGACCCACCTGGAGTCATGCACCAGGCGCTGTGCTTAGGACACTCCGCTGCGGTCAGGAAAGATTTTTTTTTTCTTTTCTCGGAGCAGTGGCTCATTTCGGTGGATAGGGACAGCTCTGCAAAGGGAGGGCCTAGGGACTTTCACGTTCGCACGGGATTCCACACTGGGCTGTTAGGTCTAAATAAAAATGAATATTCGGTGAGGACGCTAGTTCAAATCCCCCGCCCCTGCTAGGAGTGGGACTGGCTCAGTGAAGGTTGCTCAAAATCATGGAACCGCCCCCTAGTAGTATTGAGTATTTGGGTAACACCTGGCAAGAATGCTCCTGTTTAGTTGTACTGCCCTGAAGTAAGTGAATGAAGGTACAATACTTCTCAGTTTAAATCTGCATTCTCAGCGAGAAAGAAATTAACAATTTGGCCTTTATCATAGAGTGTTGCCATTTTGGGGGGGGGGTGGAATCTACTCATGGAACACGCTGCAGGAGGCTGACTCATGTGACCTACCCCTCTGATACTGTGTAATTTCAATAAATAGCATCTAAGATCAGGATTCAGCAGGTTGAATTTCTTTGCTTGCAACTGGCTCATAAAGAAGGAGTTTGCAATATGAAATGGCGCACCTCCCAGAAAAGGGGGGCAGGGGGAGAGAGGAAAGGCTACTATTGCTGTAACTTGTGCAGCTGGCAGTTATAGGCCAAACAACTCATGTGGATACTGTGCTTGGCAGCATTATGGGATAATATTTGCCTAATGGATTAACAGTCTCTGGATACTTTCTTCACCGTATTTGGCATATATAATAGGTTTTGTACCAAGCTTAGGCACTGATGTCTTTTTCTAAACCACATTTATTGCTGTCAGTGCAAGTAACATCTTAATCTCTGATCATATGTATATTATTATTATTTATATAGCACTTGAAAGTGTGTTAGATGCTTTACAGACATGTAAAAAGACAACTCCTGTATTTATAATATAAGTGCTAAATTTTGCTGCCTTTGCTCAGTGAGTAGCCCCATTGACTTCAGTGGATTTGCAGAGCAAGCAGGGCAGAATCTGGCCCCATATAGGCAATGAACAGACAAAAAGATGCAACATGAGGCTGTTTCCACTATGTATTCCATTATGTCCATTGTAACATCCGTGATAGTAATAGAGTATTATGTGTATCTCAGTTCCATAAAGCAGTTGGTAATGTGTGGTCATTTTCCGAACCAGTAGTTCTGTTTTTTGAGCAATGAAATTCATGTTCCACATCTCAGTTTGTGATAATCTAGACCCAGCAGTTTTCCTTTGACCCCTTTTCACTGAGGAAATCCTCCTTGTAAATTGATCCAAGGCAAACTTCCCTATTGCCTATGGATCTCTATGTACACTCAAGGCAGAGAGTTTGTCTGAATTCTTCTCTTGTAGCTTTGGGGATGGGGGGTGTTCTCAGACTTACATTTCTTCTGCATGTGGACGGTCTCCAACTAATATCTGAGATTAGATTTATGTGTGCGTATTTGGCTCAAAGTCCCTGTGCAGACTGACAAACACAAACCTCACTTAGATTCCCCTCTCCTGAATGCACTTGGGACTTGAATTATTTTTAGCATATTTATTGTGCTGGAAGTTCAGGATCACCACAGTTAATGCAAAAGAGTAATTCACATTTAGTTACATAAACTCCCAACCTACTCTCATATGGCCTTTGAAAAATGTGTTCTTTGGAAAGTGTACATGGTTATTATTACTGCACACAGTTACAAAACAAACATCATTGCAACATGTGGGCACCAACTCACTTCGGTATATTCATACTTAATGACTAATTGTATGCTCTGGATTATTCATATCTGCGTTGTGATCTTTACCGTAGCAGGTCCATGTATAATACATATGTCCCTCTTCATAGTGCCTCCCCATTTCAGGTGGCTGCTGTACATCAGGTCCCCCTCTTAAGGCTCTGTATGAGCTACCATATAGTCAAACTCCCACTGATCTATAGTTGTGGAGGATCAGGCCTAAGAGACATAAATTGCCACATCAATATATTATAAGTAGTAATTTGATATGTACTTGATTAAATGCACAACAGCTGTACTTCTAAGAAGAGTGGTTGAAGCACAGTGCATGTGGCAGTCCTGATTTGGAACATTGACCCATTTGGAGAAATCACTTTTTTGCATAGCTACTGAAAAGACATTTCTGTTATTTAGCTAAGATCCCCCTCATGTTTTATTATTGTCTATTTGTGGCATGCACTGATTTTCAATAAAAATCAGAGTTGCTTTGGGTGGAGATACGTCATTAGACTTGCACTATGCTCCCATTTCTATCTTTGGTCCTTGCACAAACTAGTAATATGCTCACCTGTGCCTAACCAAGCGAGCTGTGCAGATCTGAGAGAGGCTGCAGCTAGGGCCATAAAATAAATTTCAGAAGCATGTGGTCTACTTTAAGGATAGAACATGTCCCCTGCATGGCCACATGTGCAAAATTGGGTCTAGTGGCCTGCCTTCCACATTCCCTGTTTTTTGAATAATTATGACCCTAGTTCAGCAAGATATTTAAACGTGCTTAATTATAAGTACATGAGTAGCCCCAATGAGGCCTCTTTACCCGATTGTCCTTTTAAATGAAGCTCATCTCCCTCTCCATTGAAAAGTCTCAACTGACATGTCTTCCATTGTCAAACACTTGGGCCTTTTCTAATCTCGCCCCTAGCTGACTGGTGTATATAACGTCCTACCTGTTGTATGTGCATCACTGCTGGAACATGTGACTAATCCTTACTCATATCTGGTCGGATATCTCTGGAACTCCTAAAGGCAGCGGGGGAGAAAGCTTGTGAGCGACATCCTTACACTTCTCTGCACCTGCTGGGAAGAAAGCCACATGCAAACACAATTACTTTATACAAAAATAAAGGGGAAACAACTACTGAGGGATATCTTTGCTCAGCGTGATCAGCAAGGTGCTTGCAAGAGTCCTGCTGAAAAGACTTCAAGTCCTTGATGAGAGAATTTATCCTGAGAGCCAGTGCAGGTTCAGAGCTGGACACTCCAAGACTGACATGTCCTTCACAATGCACTTGTTGCAAGAAAAAAGCCGTGAACCACAGGCACTTCTCTATATAGCATTTGTCGACCTTCAAAAGGCCTTCACCGTGGCTAGAATTCTTTGCAATGAGGTGAGCATTGATACTGGCATAAAGCAAGACCATGTCTTTATGTCTAATGGCTTTGGCATCTTTTTCTCTATTCTTCTTAAGTATGCTTTTGGAAACAGTCAGTCTGGAGAATTAATTGAATCGAGGACGAACATCAGCTTGTTCAACATCAGACAATTTCAGAGCAAAAAGTATGTCACCCAACTCACTGTTCGGGATCTGCTCTTCACAGATGACGCTTCATTCATCTCTTAACTCGCCTGATGAATAAATTCTCTGATGCATGTATCAAGTTCGGCATGGTAATCAGTATCAAGAAAACAGAAGTCATGTCACAGGGCACCAACATCCCACCTCAAATCTATGTCAATAATGAAGCGCTAGACAACGTGGATCACTTCTCTATCTTGGCTCAACTTTAACCAGCTATCTTAGCCTTGCTAGAGAACTTGACATGAGAATCGGCAAAGCTGTCACCTTTAGCAAACTTACCTCCTGTATCTGGAGCAACAAGCTGCTAACCCTGAATGTAAAGGTGTCCATTTATCAGGCTTGTGTCCTCAGTATCCTCCTTTACTGCTGTGAAAGCTGGGTCAAGTAAGAGCAGAGGTAGAACAGCTTCTACCTTCACTGTCTCAGAAAAATCCTTGGAGTCACTTGGGGCCACTAACAACAAGATCCTTGAGAGAACGGGCCTACAGTCTATGCAGACCATGCTGGATGTTCACACCCTTCGCTGACAGGGACATGTGGAGCATATGTCTCAAGATCATCTGCTGGAGGCTGTGCTCTATGGCCAACTCAAGAACTGCCTGCGACACAGAGGAAGGCCAAAGCAACAAAGTGATACAGCAACAAAGTCAAGCAAGGTCTCAAAAAAGAGAAGCTGGATTAAGATTGGCGCGGTCACCATGGAGAGCCATCAGAGAGCCCAGGCTGAGGCCCACAGGCAAACCAGGAAGCAGAGTGTGCTCCAACCTCCATCTGGTGAGTGGACCTGTAGCCACTGTGGGAAGGTCTGCTGCTCGGGCATTGGGCTCTTCTCCCACACTACTGTCAAGCACCACTGACTGATTTCATCATGTTTCCTTTAATCCATCAAGATGTTGGGATGGCCATACTATACTAATCCTTACTTATGTGAATAGTTTTCATCAACTCCAATTGGACTACTCAGATAAGCAAGAGATTGCAGGATTGCAATGTAATATTTCCTGACTATGCTACAATTCCACACAAACTGTGGTGATGGGAATTGGACAGCTCCATTGAGTTCAACAAAGCTAAGCTAATTGTGACACAAGAACCTCTTAATGCCAACTGACAAGGGGATGTAGAGGAGTTACAGGGATTTCTTATTGGTTTCAGAGTAACAGCCGTGTTAATCTGTATTTGCAAAAAGAAAAGGAGTACTTGTGGCACCTTAGAGACTAACCAATTTATTTGAACATAAGCTTTCATGAGCTACAGCTCACTTCATTGGATGCATAAAGTGGAAAATACAGTGAGGATGTTTTTATACACACAGACCATGAAAAAATGGGTGTTTATCACTACAAAAGGTTTTCTCTCCCCCCACCCCACTCTCCTGCTGGTAATAGCTTATCTAAAGTGATCACTCTCCTTACAATGTGTATGATAATCAAGGTGGGCCGTTTCCAGCACAAATCCAAGGTTTAACAAGAACGTCTGAGGAACAGTGGGGAGGGAAGGAATAAACAAGGGGAAATAGGTTACTTTTTATAATGACTCAACCACTCCCAGTCTCTATTCAAGCCTAAGTTCTTAGTCTGTCGTGTACATTCTAGTTCACCAAAGATTGTCATGTGAGGTCTCAACGAAAAACTGGGGTTGCTCTGGTCATCAATATCATTGTGAAACTCATGTGTGTATGTTGGTTAAGGAGTCACGTATATACATTGAAAATTATTTTTGTTAGGGACTGGTCACCAGCAAAGGTGAAGAAAAGGTCTTCTGTCAGACAAGACATGTTTATCTGGTTGTTTACATGTCAGTTAAGTATTGTATTATTTCACAATGGGTCTCTTCCCACCCGTATGAACCGAACTGAACGCTAATGAAGGATTGTGGAAAAACTTAAAAGAGAGGAAAAGTAACAGGAAGAAGCAAACAATAGATGGGGTTGGAAGGGGGTAAGAGAATGCTATCTTAAGATGCATATCAAAGATTTGCTCTAGTATATCTGGGGCACAAAGAAGACACCCTGTCAACCTTCTGCTAGGAAGTGAACAGATTGAGTGCCCTCTTTCATGAAGAAAACGCGCTACCAGGCTTGGTTTAAAATGCTGTAGAGAGCTTTGGGTGAGATAACCTTCTTTGAGTGAGAAAAGCTTGCTTTTAGATACAAGAGTAACTCCTGTTAGTTTAGCATCTAAAAAAGCATGTTATGATTGTCTTATATGTAACCAGTTGTTTCCATTATTCTTATTCACTATCACTTGAATCTCTGTTTTTGATAATACACTCGGTCTTGTTTTCACTGTAAATATGTCAAAGTGCTGTAGTGCTAAGTGGTGATCCTGAGTTGAATCTTACAAGCTACTTTTCCTTTGGTAACAGCAGGCTTGTAATTCTGTGAATGTTCAGTGGAAAAGAGGCTGGACCCTGCATGGAAAGCTCTGAGGATTCAAGGGTTGATGTGTGCTTATCATGGCTTGTACAGAGAGAACGAGGCCTGGAAGGCAGTGCTTGTGCGGCCAGAGGCTGGCGGTTTCAGGAAACTGATCCACAGCAGGCACAGCCATGACTTCCTCACCCTAAGGGCTGGTGGGAGTGAGGTGTCTCACAACCCTGGGTACCTCTGGGGAGCATCATACCAATTTACACCAGCTGAGGATCTGTCCTGAAGTATATAAGATTTGGGGGCAGAAGAAAAGTTTATTTTTTCCTCTTCTTCTTTCCTTTCTTCTTCTCTCCCCCCCCCCCCCCCCGCCACTTTTGTAATATTTGGAACTGAACATATTTATCTCATTCACCTGCAGCTATTTCCTGTCCTTACCTTCGTTACTGCCTGGGGCAGTTCTGTGTACAGCACAGGGGTTCTCACCAGCGTATTAACTATATGTCTTCATTTGGGGTTAGTCAACCTTTACTTGAACATAAAATAATAATTTTAAAATGAAATAAAAGCTGTCCTATGGCAATTATCTTTTTGTTAAGGTCTGATTTCAAAATCCTTACAGCTAAATATCTCAGATTGGTTTTCTGATACCAAGTTGAACTTACAGTGCTAGAATCTGGATTTAACTTGTTCTGACTTTTCAACTTTTCAATCACGCAAACTAGGTATAGGGACAATTGGTGGGGAATATAATAAAGTTGACATTGAGTCATTAAGCCACAGCCTTGAATTAGGAGCGGTGCAAAGTCCCCCTGCACCAGCAGAATTTTCCTACAGGCATTGTGCCTCTGAAAGGCACCATGCCTCTTGGAGCTCCTCAACTTGCTGTGGGAGCTTGGCCATTGCCCAACCCCTAAAAAGGAGTGCAGCATGTGCTTTTCTCAATGGCTGCCCTGTTCAGCGAGCTAGTATGGTGTAGAGATGAGGTCAAGATCCCAACTTCTCTCTTCTTCTTTTAGAGTGGCTATCAGGCTACTGGTGCTCTTAACAGGACTCACCATACTCGGTCCCTTTGCTCAGGAATGGCCGCAGTCTCTAACTGTACGTGGCTCCTCCTTGGGGGCACAAAGATGGAGGATCTTGGTGCCTTTCTTGCAACTGTGCACCTACACAAGGCCCAGCACAGTTCAGCCCTTAACATGGCCCATCTAGATCCTAGTTTTACAGAGTCATTTTGCTGACCATGACCTAAGTGAGTGCAACATTCCTGGGCTTCTAAAAAGTAAATCTCTCAGTAATACAATGTAGTCTGACTCATTGCTAGGCCCTGCAGTAGTTCTGCATCCCTTAGAGCTTTCATGGACTGATGGCTAGAAGGTTTATCTCTTTTATAATGGAGCCCAGAGAAATTCAAGATCCTTTGAAAAGGTGGTAGAACATCTAACTTTTCTGCTCTTATATAGTTAGATAATTACACATTGGTAGTTATGTAGATCAAGAAGCAAACCATAGATCTACTATGCTTGGATTATTTAATGACAACACCATCACCATCCTACATATTTTGAAACTTTCTGTGCCAGAGGAGAATTAAACCACTGCCATGTACAATAACTAACGAGAAGCAAGAAGATTATCCGGTCTGCAGGATAATCGATATAATTTTTTTCCCTGATCTTTGATGGATGAAAATCAGAGTTGCTTTCCATGAAGAACTAGAAGCTACATTTTCACAGTTGGGCAATTCCTGATTCCCAAAGGAATTTATGAGACAGAGCCCCATTGGTGCCAGCTGGTAAAGGGTTCACTGTTCTGTGTCAGCAACTCCCAACAGGTCTGACAAACTCACCATACCAAGCACACCAGTTTCCTAGTATTTATCTATAAAGAATATCCTGTGAGGTACCAATTCTCATAATTGCTGTGAGATGTATGTACAGATGATATTTAAGGAGTTGTGTATATGTACTGAAAAGATTTTAAAGATCTATGTCCTAGGCAGGGCAGACAAGCAGGTTTTGCCTGACAAAGGAATGTAGAATCGCCTGTCTGCCCTGGTTCATAGCACACCAACACAATCAAAGCCCTGTTTTTGCATAAGAGATCAACATGAAAATGTGAACGGCAACTTGGAGCCAGCCCACCGGAAATAGAACCATGGAGTGGGGAGAGAAGGAGGGTCATGCTGGCTGTGGACAAAAAGGAGAAGCAAAAAAACATTTTGTTATCCATTCACTGATATCCATGAATCCTGGCTAACTGAAAACCAGCTAGCTCCATGAAAGACTGAATCCTTGGGGGAAAATCTGCTTTATAATATAGGAAAGATAACTAATAAGTGTAGACTCAAGTTTGCGTTTGATGTTTTTGTTTTATATGTAACAATTTCTGCTTCTATTTTTCTTATTTACTATCTCTTAAATCTTAGCCTTTGATAATAAACTTATGATTGTTTTCATTATAACTAGTATCTCAGTGCTATGATGTTTTAAAGGACCTGATCCTGAGTTGTACCACCTAAGTTGGGTATATACTGGTCTCTTGGAGACAGCAAACATGGTAATTTCTGTGAATGTCCATTCACGGGGCTAGATACTACAAGGGGCTGCTTTCAGAAGGACTCGGGGGGCTAAAGTTCATCTTTGCCTTGCAGACTAACAGTAGTAAAAGGTGGCAGAGCCCTGAGGAGGAGGTTGGGTGGCTAACAGACTGGTGATATCTGGGAGCTGACATCCAGTCAAGCACAAACAAATCTTTCTGTCTCCAGAGGCAAGGAGAGTAACAAGGTGAATCATAGATCAGAGCACCCTGGATTCTGAATGAAGTTTGTTATTTCAAAGCTACTCCTATCTCCACATCATTTTCAAAAAAGTAAAAGCCTGAGAGCCTGAATTAAAGCCTATAGAAGTCAATGGGAGTCTTTCCACTGACTGGAATGGGCTTTGGATCAGGACCTTACGCATTGCTTTAGAATGAACAGGCATTCAAGTTATCAGTGGTTTCTTGAGTAATGTATTTTCCTTGTCATCGTGCCTGACCAAAGGTTTCTGCTTTAAAACTTATGCCATAATGTGACTCATTATTATGATTATTGTACTGAAAACAAAGGATGGCTAATCAAATGAATGGGGATTACACATTTTGTAGTTTCAAAATGGGTTGGAAAAGGAAGGGGTGGTAACTAAGTAAAAATATTTTATGCTGTGAAATGTGATTTGTTTCTTCATGCTTGAATAATTTTGATTATATTTAGATTCGAAGCTCTTTGGGGCAGGAACCATATTTTTATTCGGTGTGCACCTAGCATAGTGGAGTCTTGGTCCATGACTGGGATTCCTAGGTGCTGCTGCAATGTAAATAGTAAATAATAATGACTTTTTTTTAAAAAAAAATCACCTTTGAGCAGAAAGCAAGAATAAGGTAATTCATCCCTCAATGGAACAGGAACTGCTGTAACTGACGTAGGGAGTCAAAATCAAACAGCTCTTTCAGTCTTTGCTTTAACATTGTTGCTGAAGTGCTGTGCTCCCAGCAGTTCCTTGTGGTTTCACCAAATCTATCTTCAGGAGAGGGAGATTTGAGGTATCAATATTTGGGCTCAGTCAGGGGAGGATTTGCCTTATCTTCCCAAATCTGAGAGCAGAATCAAAAACAGTCAAATCAATCACAATAACAATAAACACATAAATAAAATGAAAAGGATACTCTTGTTTACAATTGAGGGCTATGCAAATACTCTGATTTCCATTTTCTCTCTCTCTCTTCACATCTCTGCAGCTGACAAGGTGTTTCTCAGTAAATTCACATCTTCTAAATTGGAGGTATCATGCACAAAAGTTCTTTAACAGTATCGCGGTTATATGTGATGAGGATTTAAACACACTCTGATATCATTCGTTATAATGCCAAAAGTTTGGTTGTCAGATTCCACTAGCATTGATTTTGGGATAACAACACAAGGGTGTCATTAAAGTTCATATGCCAAATTCAGCCCTGCTGTAAGCAGATTTCATTGATTTCAGTTGTATTTGACCCCATGGTTTCTGCTAATATCCCACCTCTAAATAGAAATTACTACCTCCCTTGGCCACACTGTGGGGCTATAAACATGGAAGGTTATAACTGAAAGCTTTTTCATCTGTGGAACAATGTCCTAAGTAGAGCTGGATGGGAAACTATTTTCCTGTTCTGGGAAAATGTTCAAGATTTGGTGGTGGGGGGGAATCCCATCCCATCCCAAACTGAAACAAAACTATAAAACCTCAAAAATGTTCACAAACTAAAATCCTACAAAAAACACAAATAGGTTTGGGTCAATAGAAGTATTTCATTTTTATTTTGAAACACTTTTTTAAACTGTAAATTAACTTTGGTTTTTAAAACAAAAAGTCATTTTGAACCAAGAAAACTGGACTTTTCACTTTGCAAACATTAAAATGTTACATTTTAACAACTTCAAAACTTTTCTGTGAAAATTTTTAGAAAAAAAATTAATCAAAAGCTGTCCTTTTACCATGCCAAGTTTTGGTTTCGTTGAGCCAGCATTTTTAATAAAAACTTTTTGTTTAAAAATTCTGTAGTCTGAAGATTGAGCATTTTTCCAGTCTACTTTCTGTCTTTTCCTCTCCCATTATACAGTTAGTGATTTTAATGATGGTGAAAAGGATTGATAGCACTAGAAATTCAAGGCCAGTTTATACATGGAACAGGTACCGCTTGGCCAGTAGCAGTGTAAATTTCCTTAAACTGCCCTGCTAATGTGATTGAACCTTAAGTTAAGGGACCATCTTGAAGTGTAAGAGGGATTTAATAACCCTGCCCTAGGCCTCCAATGTGAGCTTGCCAACAAGGTTAACAAAAAGTGCAAATTGAGACCTTGACCCTGCATTGAGAACCGTGCAGGCAGACCCCCGTGTCCACCCAGAGCCTTGAAGTCAAGGTATAGCCACAGGAATCCACCCACACCTTCACAGTGAAAGATCAGGATCTGAGATGGTGATGTGAATACCCAGGCATTAGGAACTGGAATGCTGCCACCAACTCATTTCACATGCATCCTAGAACAATTTTGTCACCATAGCCTGGGACTGAACTTTGTGCATAGCCTTGTAGATGAAAAGTCCCACAGCCTAACACAATGTACCATCTGTTATTTCAGGTTATTTATCAAAACCAGAACTATAAGCAATGAAAATTATGGAAAAGGTGGAATACGTTTCTTCATGACATTTATTTCTGGCTAAATCCTTATGTTTATGGGCAATTATCTCATGGGAGAACTTTCAGACCTATATAAGTCATTCCTTAGTTACTAAAATTCACTCCAGAATGAACTAACCTGTATTTTTGCTTATATAAGGTCATAGAGGGAAAGCATACTTACTGAGGTATGGTTTCAGATGGTTGTGAAGAGAAAAAGTATATGGTTACACATTTGTGTCATAGGAAGTGGGCCAGAGCCAGCACCACCTGTTAATTAACAGAAAAAAAATGACCAATACAATATTTGCAAGTATAATTTAGTTGTGAGCATATGGGGTATCAAAGATGTCCTCCAGAGTGGAAAGCCAAGCCTAGTTATTGAGACACTTGGCAAATACAACTAGAATATCTGAGACAATCTTCAGAGTAACAGCCGTGTTAGTCTGTATTCGCAAAAAGAAAGGGAGTACTTGTGGCACCTTAGAGACTAACCAATTTATTTGAGCATGAGCTTTCGTGAGCTACAGCTCACTTCATCGGTGCATCCGATGAAGTGAGCTGTAGCTCACGAAAGCTCATGCTCAAATAAATTGGTTAGTCTCTAAGGTGCCACAACTACTCCTTTTCTTTTTGAGACAATCTTGCTTCCTGTGGGACATGCTCTGCTGTATCTTGCACTTATGTAAATGTGGCATATTTTCACTAAGCCTTTCTATTGAATTACTTCACTCAACTGAAGCCACCAAATGAAAGTCACTGTTATTGGTGTAACAGAGCTGAATTTATTCTACATGTGTTTACACAGGTGCAACTGTTAAAGGCAATGAAAACTGTACTTTCACAAAGGGAAAATTGGGCCCATTGTTGATAGAGCCTGCCATACAGCCCTATTTGCTGCTACCTATAAGTGACCTCTATACCTCAGAGCAAAAAAATCTCAAAAGACAAGAATATCAATTCTCCATCAAAATCATGCAAGATGTTTGGAATGAAGTCTGAAACCAAAGTCTCACCTAGTTTGATTTTTCATTCAGCCCAAGTTTGTCAAATAATTTGCTAAGATTTGAGAATATTTTCAGTGAAGTTGAGCCAAGCTTTTCATTTTAATCAAACAAATCTTAACAGTTTTGATGCAAAGTGAGTTTTTCTTTGAGCATTAGGTCCATTTGAATCTGACACTCAAAGCAAAAAATTGCTGGGGTGAGCCCAGACAGATTAGAAACAAAGAAAATGTCTGAATGAACCGAACTCACATCTTTCAACTGCATTATTTTGTAGCCCTTCTCTCCCTGGGCTTCTTGCCTTCAATGATACTGGAGCTATTCATTCTTTAATTTTGGGACTACTATCCCTCACTCTCTTTTCTGGATGGCTGCCTGACCAACCGACTCTGAGCCTTGGTCTACACTGGGGGCAGGAGATTGATCTAAGTTAAGCAATTTCAGCTACGTGAATAACGTAGGTGAAGTCGACGTACTTAGATCGACTTACTGTGGCGTCTTCACCACAGAGAGTCAACTGCTGCCGCTCCCCCGTTGACTCTGCCTTCGCCCCTCACAGCGCTGGAGTACAGGAGTCGACGGAAGAATGCTCGGGGATCGATTTATCGCGTTTAGACTAGACGCGATAAATAGATCCCCACTGGATCGATCACTGCCTGCCGATCCAGCGGGTAGTGAAGACATACCCTGAGCAACCACTGAGGGAAACCTCTCTCTCTCCCTCCCTCCCCCCCCCCCCCCCACACACCCCTCATATTTAGGATTCCCTGTACATACTCAAGAAGTCATCCTGACATCACACCCTCCAGTGCTGATTGACATATGTGGCAATCAGGACTGAAGGATCTCTAGGGATCTGTTCTAGGAGAAGTGGCAGCAAACAAGTTGTACCTCAGACTTCCACAGTTTATGTTACTGAGGGATTTAGCCTACTGAATTAGCTAAAGACTTCTATGTAGTTACAGAATTTCCACAGGGACAGATTTTTTTAAGACATTAGGTGATTTGTCTGCTGTATGTATCTAGCAAATTAATTTTCCATAAAATAAGCACATTTTGCCAACAAGACCTGTTTCTTGGGCTGCATGTTCTTGCAGTATATACATTTTTGCATGGTTCAGGATAGCTGTCTCCTTATGGAAATGGCTTTGAAATGTGCACATCACTGAAAAAAACACATCTATTCTGGCTGTAATTCTACCACTACCACACACAAAGTTTTTTCCTGCTAGGAATAAGAATAGCCTGTGAAGGTAGAGACACTTAATTGCCACTGCCAGATCATAGAGTGTATACGTTGCATTGCACAGGCATACTATATAACCCTTAACCCTAGATGTTACCTTAGAACTTCTCCTCTATTACCCTGGTCATGAAGGACTTTTGTACAGGGAACCAGAATCAAGGCAGAAAATGTTTTGATGCACATGGCAGATGGAATTTGGCTTTTGGTCTGGATATGCAGAGTGCAACTATTGAGGGTTTGGTGCCTAAATAACTACTATTCTGTCCATTGGTGATGGTTTCTTACCCTAAAGAGGGCTCTAATGGGCAAAAGAAACTTCAAAGAATGCAGCTCAACAGAATTACAAACAGTCTTTAGATGTAATTATCTTGTATGAAGATAAATTGTTAACATTTCTCTTTAGTTACTGTATAAATGTCTCTAGTTGTCTTATGATTATGTCTAATTAGACAGTTATTCTGAACATTAAAGTATTTCACTACTCCTCATTTAATGAAATCATGTCAAGTGCACATGCTGAAAATTTATTAGGCCCTGAATGCATGCGCTTGGAGCCATCTTGTGGCCTAGAACTACACCGCAGTAAGTATAGTTACTCACTGCATCTACCTACACAGAGAAAATTTACTAACACATACAACAGTGCTACATTCCACTATATCAACAAAGTAAGCTCTATACATTCCCGTAATTACAAAGCCCGGCAGAGTGTAACATTATTTTCAGTGGACTTTGTCATTTCTCACCTGTCTTTGGAATAAAAGCTTTGAAATAGGTCAACAGTATTTCCACATTTGCCCTGATGGACATGGATATATTTTCAGGCTACAACAGTTGCATTTAAGTTACATGCCAGTCAAAACAGCTAGAGCTAAATAGTGCAATGCATATATCCTGTTAAGAGCCATTTGGCTATTTGTGGCACCTCAGTCAGCAGGTTTTCCAGTACAGTATGTACTGCATACTTTGTTGTGATCTTACAGCTCATAAAACCAATTAATGATCCCAAATACCTGTGTTAAATCTACTTTTGTAACAATAATATACAGTGAACTATATTAAAGTATTCATAGGGTTGTGTGTAATAGGAGAATCACTTCTCATCACAAAGCATCCTTACAGATGGAGGTCACCATTCATTTATGTAAGTGGCTTGTTCTTCCATTACCTCCAGCCTGGTCATGTCCCTGCATACAACATCCTGACATTTAATCAGTGGCCAGCCTCTGACTGACCTTGGTTGTGTTCACATTATTTTCTTGGCCATACTATCATCTGTCTTCTATTGTGTCCACACTGCCACAATCTTTTCGGTTGAAGCCAATCCTGTACCTAATCCTACTCACCTTCTAGTTTTTTCATTTGCCTTAATATTATTCCACTTTACACTTGCCATCTTCCAAAGAACTCTCATCTCTACTGCCTGCAGCTTTCTGATGTCTGTTTTGTTTAATGCAGCTGTTTCCAGACTATAGAGTAATACTGTTAGTAGGGGGTTTCATAAATTTTCACTTTGGTGCCAAATGTAATGTTTCTGTCAATCCATAATTTCATCAACTTCTCTGCAGCCTTTGTAGCTAACACACATCATTTCTATACCTCATCCTTGATGGAGCCATCGGCAGTGATCAAGCTTCCTAGGTACAAATGAGATTTTACTTGTTCTACGACTTCACTGTTGCTGCATTTCTGTACTTTATCTATTGTCCCCCAAGATGCAACCATTTTGTCTTCTTGGCACTTATTCGCAAAAAGAAAAGGAGGACTTGTGGCACCTTAGAGACTAACCAATTTATCTGAGCATAAGCTTTCGTGAGCTCCAGCTCACTTCATTGGAATGCATCTGATGAAGTGAGCTGGAGCTCACGAAAGCTTATGCTCAAATAAATTGGTTCGTCTCTAAGGTGCCACAAGTCCTCCTTTTCTTTTTGTGAATACAGACTAACACGGCTGCTACTCTGAAACCTGTCCTTGGCAGTTATTGTAATTCCAAGTTAAACTATATCAATTTTCCAAGGTAGTAAAGGGAAATCTCACTTGAGGCCAAATTCTGATATCCTTACTCTTAGTCGAACCTTACAGCATAACCTCAGTGGAGCTATTTGTGCATTGAGATGCTGTTAAGTGTGTGACGGTATCAGAATCTGACCCTCGATTAGCAAACTCACTTTGTTGAAAATGAGAGAGACAAGGCGGGTGAGGTAATATCTTTTATTGGACCAACTTCTGTTGGTGAAAGAGGCAAGCTTTCAGGCTCACAGAGCTCTTCTTCAGGTCATTTGGTGAAAAATGACAGTTGGCCTCTAGGGAACAAAGTTACATTAAATAGGAAATGTAAAACTCGGGTGGAATTAAAGGAGGAAGAATGAATAATGCTAATACCATGAGATAACAATACAATGGAATGGCTACCTCTTGAAATACAACAAGTTGCAAAATTTGAACCCCTGAGAGTTTGGATCTGGGGTGTTTTTGGCATATTGTAAAAGCAAGGGGCCATTCATAAAAGTTATCTGAGTCTTGGATTCTGAGTAGCCCAGAACTTTGGTTGTTCAGATCTGGAGCCTTGGTTCTGTCCCATCTCTACTTGGAACTAGTCCCAGAAGACATGAGAAGGGATGAGTTCTGATAACTTAATGGATGCCACACTTGGCCTTTTATCATCTTCCATTCAGGAAAGCCAGGATTATGAGTGTTGTTATGATGCCAGGGGAAATCATACCCTGAGGATTCCTCTTTTCTGATAATGCAGTGGCTCTGATCTTGATTTGACATTTCATAATATTCCTCTACCCATGCCAGGAGCCTCTGTAACAATAACAGTAAGGGAAGCAGTAATATTTTCTCAATGAAAAGTCTCTGGGCAAATTCATCTCTGGTGTAACTTCAGTTGAGTTATACCGGAGCGAACCTGGTCCAGTACACTGTACTTACTTTTCAGAAAGTCCTTAGTTGCACACTCCGAGTAGGCTGACTGGTTAGCAATAGCACTTCTAAATGCACAGTAAAACTCCTTCACAATGCTGAAAGAAATTAAAATATGCAGCTATGGCTGTATTCAATGCAACCATACCTTCAAGCTGCAGAAGGACTGTGCGGAGGGGATTTCCCACTGTGAATCATGTTACATTCTCATTCCACAGGCTTCCACCACCCAAGAATGTGTCAGTGATAATGTGGGGGGACAGAGGGAGAGGCTTCTATGCTGGGTAATTGTGACAACTGGAGTTGCTAAGGTTTGAGCATCTGTGAATAAGATGTGAATTCTATTCCAAAAGCAGGGACCAGGCAATGCTAACAGGAAAGTTCTTTCCTAATTGAAATTCCTAGGTCATTGTCAGATTCAGTGCATCTATCTGTGTCCAGAACAAGCAGAGCGAATCGTTTCTCACAAGCTACGGCTGTTAGAGGGTGCACTTATTTTGTATCGACCACAGGGACATGCAGATGATGTTTTGTTAGACATATTGGGTAGGTCAGTGGTCCTCAAAATGTGGGTCAGGACCCAAAAGTGGGCTGTGATCCCATTTTAATGGGGTTGCCAGGGCTGGCGTTAAACTTGCTGGGGCCCGGGGCCAAAGCCTGAGCCCCATTGCCCAGGTCCAAGACCGAAGCCTAAGCCCCACCACCTTGGGTGGCAGGGCTCAGGCTTCTGCTTCAGCCCTGAGTGGCAGAGCTCAGATTACAGCTCCCTCCCCTCCCCCGCCCAGGGCTGAATCCCGTGGGTTTTGGCTTTGTCCCTCCGCCTCCGCCCCCTGCCCAGGGCAGCTGGGCTCAGATGGGCTCAGTCTTTGGTCCCCCTCTCCTGGGTCATGTAGTAATTTTTGTTGTCAGAAGGAGGTCACGGTGCAATGAAGTTTGAGAACCACTGGGGTAAGTCGACGGAGCACAGAAGGTGTTCTGATTTTTTTATCAGTTTTCTTCTCAGACCACTGGTGAAGGGGATCTTATTAGGCTGGAAACCCAGTCTTGTTAACTGATGTCACACACAGCTTGTGCCAAAGGTGTCCTCCATCTCAGAAGATAGAACTGCTGCTTCATTAAGAACACAATACATGGGTTTGTATACAAATGTACAGGTCATTGCTGTTTGACCCATCATATAAAATGTAGAGTTCAACAAATGAAAATATCCTATTTAATCTGTAAGTATATTGTTTTCTCCCATAACTCTCATGTAATTTTACCAAGTGACTAGTGTGGGACAGATTTTGCAGATTTCTATTAGTTGATATTTAATATTGTCATCCCTCATAAGGAAACCTTGCACCAG
Organism: Lepidochelys olivacea; assembly: GCF_965140295.1. NCBI lineage: Eukaryota > Metazoa > Chordata > Testudines > Cheloniidae > Lepidochelys > Lepidochelys olivacea. The sequence goes on from NC_140417.1 coordinate 108,547,869, forward strand.
AAAAATAAGACACCAGTGTGAATTTGCCATCTTGCAACATCAGTTAGCTCTACAATCTGAGATGGTAAAACCATCACAAATGCCCTGGGAGATTAAGCATAAATTAATGTGATCTTTATTAAGACCAATATGCAAATGCAGGTTTTGTTTATTTAAAGGCCTTGGTAGCTTATGGAATGGGAACCGATAAGCTGAAGCATGCAAGCTGTCAAGCATTTGTTTACTTGTCTATGTAGGGTGCAGTTACCATGTGAGCATCTGTAGATCACTTTCTACAATGCTCCCAACCCTTTAAAAGCTGAGTCCCCATCAGGAAATAACTCACACCTATAGTAAAGTGGTCTTAATGAGGTTAACTCTTTGGTTAATGGGAATTTTTCCTGCTCCACCCTGTTCTGTGATGCAGTTGAATAAAGCCACAAGTTCCCAGCTTACAGTATTGTGAGTAGAGCCTTCTGCTTGTTGAACTGGAAGGTCCTTTTAAAAAACCATCCCTGCCCTGCAACCTTGCCCAGGGTGGTTAAAGACCTGCACATCTTAATTTATACAACTCCCTCCTTCCCCTGACTAGACCTTCACACCCCCAATACTTGGGGAAATGCAGATGCTGGTGAACATCTTCATAACATGGTACATCCTCTCCTTTCTAAACCGTTTTGATGAGCAACACAAATGGGACCGTGAGTGCACCTATCAGAGGTATTGTTCCAGGCTCTGTGCAGACATTGCTGCATCTTGGGCCACTTGGGTCACATTTCTAAGGTTTTCTTTGCAATCAGAACAGCAAGATACTGACTTTTTAAAATGAAAGCTGAGATTGGAAAACAATTGAGAGGTCTGTCTATGCTCCCACTGTTACTCCTTCACATCACCTATGGGGTCGTCACACCCCATGCTTTGGGAAATTCAACTTTTTAAATCTTCATGATTGTTTTGTAGTATTACAACAGGGCCAGATGTAGCATTGTGCCGGTTACAAGATAACTCAGTGATGATGTCAAGGAAGACCTGAGTTGTTTGAAACTCCTTCTTGTAACCAAAAAGCACAGTAAGTAATGGCAAGCCATAGGTCTGGCCATTGCAATAATGAAACATTTGTGAGACTGGCTATTGTGTTTTTATGCAGGACTTAAGTGGCTTGCCTTCGCTGTGATGTCCTAAAAATTAACCCATTACCCACTTTCATATAGATCTATGTTTCAATTCAGGCCCATCTCTAGTGAAGTGGCTTGCCCAAGATCACACAATATAGGAGCACAGGATTTGCCACACCAGAGCTTCCTTTTGATTTTAGTAGAGCTAGGAGCAGTCTCCAGTTGCAGGGTTTTCTTTCCAAAGGACCATCTTGGCATCACAACCTTTCTCAGTCTTATTCTATGATGCTTTTGTGTGATACCTTTCAGCTAGTGCTTCAAGCTAGCTATGAATAGGCAGGCATCTCACTAGTAATATTTCACGCAAAACAAATTATGAGTGCAAAATTTGTGCCTGCAAAATTGGAAGCAAGTTGTTAAAACCTACTTTGAAATTTTTGAATTTCCTGGGTTTTAGGTGTTTAATGTATTTGCAGTGAATTAAAGAACATGTGTTCAAGATGACAGAATGTTTACTATTTGCCAAACATCCAAGATGGTTCTTTGTAAACATTCAGCCATCTCAGCTAATGAAATAGATTCTTTGGTTGAATATATATACTAGATTGTAAGCTCTCTGGGGCAGTGTCTGCCTTTTTCTTTGGTATTTGTACAGCGCCTAGCACAATGTGGTCCTGGTCCATGACTAAGGCTCCTAGATTCTAACTCAATTTATATAATCATAATAATAATGCAATATTTTAAAACGATATTATGTAGCCAGTATAATAGAGCAAGTGGGTTATTTTTTTCAAGTGGTGGTGTTCTGGTGTTATTTAGTTAGGACTTAATCAAGTTTTTTAAAATAGTAAAAATACAGTATTTTATACTATGGTTTCCCTGGATGTCTCGTCTTGTTCAGAGCCTTCTGGTTAAATAAGCACTAGAATTCCCAATATTTATGCAGAAGTCAGAGTGGGTCTTAAGATGGACAGAGCCAGCTGGCTTCTCATGAAATTAATTAAGGGTACATGATAACATGTTATGCATAGTAAAGAACCCCATGAAAGCTCTTTTAAAAAGTCACTGTGGTGAAGGCCAGTTTTCACACTTGTTATGCTGTTTCCAAGTGTTCATGCAACTTGAATATTCAAAACATTGGCAGGTGATTTTTCCCTTTGTGGTGATAGGAATTCTTTCCCCTTCAGCCCCCAAAACTCCATCTCTGTCCATCTCTTTAAAACTCAAAATGTTTTTTATTGTGGCTAACGTTTTGCAGCAGCTTTCCATATTGGTCCTTCCTATTTGGTTGTAACTTTTTGACTCATACAGGGTATTTTCCTGTATTTTAATTTGCCTTTGTGATGTTGTTTGGCACTCCCAGTCTTTGTCAGGTGGTGGCGGGAAGGGGACACTGTAGAAATAAAATAAGTTATAGAAACAAGCATTCCTCTGAACTAAGGCCCAGATTCCCCCCTGTCCAGTTCTGCTGAAACAAATTGCTCCTAGAGCTGGCATAGTCAGCAATGGAAAACCCACCCTAGTTTAGTGTGATTCCCGATGGTAGAAGGCCAGCATTATGGTTTCTATACCAACCCTTCCTTGCAAATGGCATATGGGGTGTGATTTGGGAAAAGGGGGTGTGACCAGATGCTCTTTAAACCCTGGCAATCTCCAGCTGCTCTATGAATCTTTGGGGCCATTAGCAACCAGTGTAACCCTGATGCTGCAACCCTTAGGCTGTTCTGACTTGACTTACAGGACATGACTGGCACACAGCTGGCCAGGATCAGGCAGAGCACAAAACTGCTGAGGATTAGGACTGAATTAATAACAAGGATTTCCAATATTTACTGTTTTGTTTTACCCATAAGCTTTGCCTTCTCTGAACAGACACAGACTACATAGTACATAAAGATGGTATTCAGACATATATTTGATATTACTGATTAGATGCCCAGAAAATGTATTAATAATTTAGTTATTCCCTGTAATGTAGCCTAGAAATGCTTGTGAGACTATGGTGCTTATTTTTGCTTTAGCATTAGTGTGCCATCTTCAGCGTTTTCTTTCTTTTGCTTTGTCTTTGTCTTGCCTGCATTAAAGGATGCAACAAGACAGCAGACGAAGGAACAGACTACACAACCGATTTCATGTGAGTGTTACTGGTAATTTCATACGACCTATGGCATTTCGTCAAAGTGAAGGCTGCTTTTTCAGTAAATGATCTGGTATAGTTCTAGCTCACAATGCAAAGCAGCTTCTTATTCCACATCAGTTAAATTCATTAGTCAATTTGATCCACAGTTGTTTACAATGTGCAGAACTACAAATTTACACCATTGTCTGATATTCCCACAGTTTTTGCATCAGCAAGTAAATAATTTGGCAAACAAATATATTTCAGAATTTAAGCAGGAGTTTGCTTGTCTTGCCCAAATATACTGAAAGTAGTAACAGCTACTGGTAAAGATGGATAAGAAAACTATGCCAGATCTTCAACTGGCTTAAATTGGCATTGATTTCAATGGAGCTACGCCAGCTTATACCAGCTGAGGATCTAGCCCACTGTTTGGGTATGATCCAGATTTAGATTTTTATTTCACTGGGCAGTTGTAGCGCTTATCAGATAAAAAAGATAGGAAATTCTTCTGATGGAACAGAAGCAGACTTTGCTGAAAGAGAGACTGTAGGCTCAAGTGCAACTATTAATAATTTCTCTATATATTTTTAAAGTACTGTGAAGTTTTATGTAATTAAAATTCAGAAACAACATAATGGAGTAAATTAGATGACATCCACTCTTTTTAAAGTCAAGTCATTGTGATTGCTTTCCCATCTACAATGCCAGAAAGATTTTTAGCAGCTAACGTTCTTAGAGATTAATGTATTATAATGTTTGAAAACTGTGATTACTAGTTCTCAGATGACATACATGATTGGCTCTTGATCTACAGAAAGGGAGACCGTGGCCACTTTAGAATTGAACTGAAGGGAATAAAGGCAAAGAGTGTAATAATAATATTTTAAATTCAGGAAGACAAGGTGAGTCAGGTAATCTTTTACTGGACCAACTTCAGTTGATGAGAGAGACAAGCTTTTGAGCTACACAGACTTCTTCTTCAGGTCTTGGAATGTCACATGATTTTTAGTGTCTAGCAAAGTTGTGAATTTAAGCTCCCAGACTCATCTTTTGAAAGTGTTGTGCAGGTTTCCTCTGAGGATGAGGACTGACAGGTGAGATATAGAATGATCATATTGAGAAAAGTGTTCACCCACAGGTGATATGGTGGTTTTGTCTTTTATCATTTTCCCATGTCAATTCACCCACATAGTTGTTATTGTTGGGGCATTTAGTGCATGGGATGAGGTACACCACATGTTGTGATAGGCATGTGTAGGACCTATGGATCTTGAAAGATGTAGTGTGGTGGGGGGTATTGATTATTGTAGCAGTGGAAATATGGCTGTAGATTTTACATTTGTTTGTTCTGGCAGGGTCTGGTGCCTCTTTGAATTAGAATGCCCTGATCTGTGGGAAGTTTGCTTCTGATGATGAGCTTGGAGGGGTAGGCGGGTTGTTTGAAGGCACTGAAAATCATGGTCTTAATAAAGACACTGGATTTATGGCTTATTACAACAATCTGTAACGTACTAACCCCCCTCTTTTTGTCCTATGACTACTGGGGTGTTAACAGGCCATCCCTTAGAATATGTGCTAACTACTTATGGTAAACTATCTGTTTGACCTTGTATTTAGCTGTGACACTGGGAGTACCTTTCCCAGACTTGAGGAAGAGTTCTGTGTAGCTTGAAAGCATGTCTCTTTCACCAGCAGAAGCTGGTCAAATAAAAGATATTATTTGACCCATCTTGTCTCTTTACTATCCTGGAACTAACATAGGTACAACAACCCTGCATACAACTATTTTAGGTTTGACATCTTGCAAACTACCAGGCTAGAAAAACCTGTTTTGGGGTGTTAATAGAGTACTTCATGACGAAGTACTTAAAAAAAAAAATACAAAGAAAAATTCACCGAGCAGTGGCAGCTCCTACAGCTACTGTCCCACGGGCTGGTAGTCGACTCCCCACTTCAGGTGTTGTGACTTGGTACACAGAGTCGTGGCACACCTCAGGTTTGGCCCAGCCACCCCTCTGCCAAACCTGGCTGGCGCTGTGACCCTGTGTGCCAGGTCACAGTGTAAGGAGTGGGGAACTGGGCCCAGCCCCAGGGGACAGGAGCGGCAGGAGGCGCCATTGCGGGGTGAGTGTGGGCTGGGCTCGTTCTGCAACACATACTCTCAGGGACTCCCACACTACATGGGCATGGTGTAAATCCAGAGTAACTGCGCAATGGAGCCCACTGGGCCAAATTCTGCACTCAGTTACACTGGTGTCAATCTGATGTAATTTCACAACAGTCACTTTAGATTTGTACTAATGTATCAGACAATTATTAGAAGTCCATTGTAATCATTGGAAAGACTCCCATTGGCTTTAGTTGATTTTGGATCAGGTCTAACTGACAGCTAGACTGACACACTAGTGTCCAATTCTGGCTTCTGTTCCAGCTGTACAATTACAATGAATTATAGAAACATAGAACTGTAAAGCTGGAAAGGACCTCGATAGGTCATCTAGTCCAGTCCCCTGTGCTGTGTCAAAACAAAGTATTATCTAGACTATCCCTGACAGGTGTTTGTCTAACCTGCTCTTAAAAACCTCCAGTGACAGAGATTCCACAACCTCCGTAGGCAATTTGTTCCAGTGCTTAACTACCCTGACAGTTGGGAAGATTTTCCTAATATCTAACCTAAATCTCCCTTGATGCAATTTAATCCCATTACTTCTTGTCATGGCCGCAGCAGTTAAGGAGAGCAATTTATCACCCTTCTCTTTCTAACAAACTTTTACTTATTTGAAGACTGTTATCATGTCCCTCTTCAGTCTTCTCTTCTCCCGACTAAACAATCTCAATTTTTTCAATCTCTCCTCCTAGGTCAGTGGTAGGCAACCTGCGGCCCACAGGCCACACGCAAACAGTCAGGGAAATCCACTGGCGGGCCGCGAGACAGTTTGTTTACATTAACTGTCCGTAGGCTGTGGTTCGCCACTGGGGAGTGTGGGTGGTCGTGCCTGCAGACGGTCAGTGTAAACAAACTGTCTCACGGCCAGCCAGTGGATTACCCAGATGGGCTGCACACCACTGTCATAGGTCATGTTTTCTAGATCTTTAATCCTTTCTTTTGTTCTCCCCTGAACTTTCTCCAGTTTTTCCATGCCTTTCCCAGAGTGTGGTACCCAGAGCTGGACACAGTACTCCAGTTGATGTCTTATCAGTTCTGAGTAGAGTGGAATAATTACTTCTCGTGTCTTGCTTACAAGAAGTTATATGGTTGTAACTTAAAGGCAGAATTTGACTCTGTGTTTGATCAGAAGCATTGGCTCTCAGTTGCACCAGTGGAAATACAAAGTAACTTCATGGGAATTGATGAAGGTTACTCTGGTGTAACTAAGAGCAGAATCTCACCCTGTGATTTATATACTCAGATCCTACTTCAATTCTATTCTGTTAACCACAATTGCGACCCTGTAGAGAAAGCCAAATAACATTGTGTTATGAGAAACCAATATCGCTGTAGGCAAATACCACAGTGAAGTTGGCAAAAGATCCCCCTTTCTCTTCTATAAGTGTGTATAAAGGGTACTACTGTGGATACCCACAGTATCACAGAGGATAGCAGTTTTGAAGAGGATATCAATTAAAACTACACAAGGGGGCATTCCTACATAACTGTACTACATTCAAATTAATTCTAAGTGTGTTAATCATAATTAATGTTGTTGTTGTTCCAATGAATACCAAAGGAATTATGATGATTACCTACTTATTGTTGAGTATTACTGAAGAACCTAACATTACTCTGAGTTTTCAGTCTCTGTGTACAAAAGAACATTTCTGGTAATGATGCAGCCCATAACTATAACATGATTTCTGTTATAGTTGCAGAAATGTTTCATGCTCTAATTTATTCTCAAGGGAGCATTTAATTGAACTTCAATTAGTCGTGGAGGTAGAGGTAACTTGATCCTAGAGGTTCCTGCACTGAGGTTGCAGTATAACAGTATCATAGATTTACAGTATCTGTAAAATGCTTGTAAAAGTATTCTTTGAAATGCATTTGATTAGGCCCACTATAGAATTCCTGTGTAAGCAATACAGCTTTATTATTCTTCCATCAGGCTGCCTTTGCCATTAATTCAGAGATGGAAAACTTTCTTTCCCCCTATACCTGGGTTTTTCTTTAAAATATTATTGTGAAAAAATAGAGAGAGAAAAGAGAAGAAAACTGCTATTCCAAAAAAGACTGTAGAGACATGAAAACAACTATGCCCTCAAATTATGAGGGATACAGTCAGCCCTACAATAATCTATCCCTCTCTTCCCTCAGTATTGGTAGTGATGATATAAATGTGAGGGGCAACTGATTATTCCAACATGTGTTTGGTGCAGGAAAAATGTAAAACACCAAACCGCATTGTAATGATCAAAATGTCTTGATAGAGTTTTGCTAACGTGTTTTGTTCTTTTTTTTCAGGGGTTCTCAACCTTTTCTCTCTTTCTGATCCAGTCTCACAATCTTTTGCCTATGTTAACCATCAGGATATTTTTGCTCATATCAAATATTTATTATTTACCTGGGGATTCCACATAAATGCACACAAAATATTCATTATTTATATGTACAAAATAAAAGACTAGTTAACTGAAACAAGTTAAAATTTATAGGTGGCTGCATGATCAGATATCCTAGTTTTACCCCCCCAAAAGTCTTGAAATCTTGGATAAGTTGTTTGGACACCAAGGTTTCATCCAAGTTCCAAGATTTACCCATCTGAAGTAAAATCTTGGCTGGATTGAAGTCAATGGCAAAACTCCATTGATTTCAGTAAGACCAGGATTTTGCCCCTAGTTCCTCTTCCCCTGTTATTCCCAATTCTGCTTTTCTCCCCCTTTTCCAACTCTCTGGTTCTGCTCAGGCTCTCCTCCCCTCTTGAATTTCCCAGGCCCCATTTCCATGTTCAGGGACATGTTTCTCTCCCTAGCCCCATTCTTTGGCCCCAGTGGCTCAAGACACATATGACCAGACCTCAGTGGAGATCTTTGTGCACCAGTGGCAAAAGCTGCAGTGGCCTGCTCCCACCATCCAGAGACTGCAGTCTCCTTTTGCTGCATAAGATTAATTCATTTCCACACTCTGCAGTCTGAAATGAGGACAACTTAGATATACTATGGAGCAAAAGTATCAGAAGGTTTTTAATGCCATCACAACACAGAGATAACCTTGATTTCACATTCTTTCTATGGTTTTTTATTGATGGAATATTGATCTGTGACTGTGATTTGTCCTGTGCCCGTTGGAGCATAAATCATTGCAGCAATAAGCAGAAGTTAAAGGGAAATAACTCTTATTCCTACTAGTAAAAGAGGAGGCAGCAAGACTGAGATCGGAAGACTTCCTACAGCCAGATTAGGGGTGCATCAATGCCATGAAAAGGGTCACCTTCCAACCACAAGAATGATGATACAAGGTGATTTTTTGTTTTAATCAAGAGAATTTGTCTGCAAACCCACATCTCCCCTCTGAGGACCAACTCTGGGTTCCTAGATTGAATAACAATATTTTATTTCATTATTTTCTCATTGAAAAATGAAATGAAAAACATATAGCCCCATTGTAATGAAAACATTTCAGCATCTACTTTAAAATAGTTGTTACTTAGCGATGTGGAATTTTTTTAAAATAAGAGGCCATGAGCTGTGGTTTGGGGTGCCATTTTAGTCTCTCTGAAATATTGGGAATGTTCCAGCTTGTTTATTTTCCTGTTTTTAAATAAGGGTCCCATTTCTACTGAGCTATGCTCTTGAAAGCAAAGTTATAGTCTGAAGAGTGACAATAAAAATTCCATATTTATTGCACCAGATCCTCAATTGGTGTAAATAGCTGAATCTCCACTCAGCAATCACAGAACTGTGCTCATGTATACTAGCTAAGGACCTTGCCCCTAATGACTTCAGAGCAAATGGTCATTTTACAAGTATAAAGCATGTCCTTTCTATTTGCTAGCACTGACCACTCACACTGGATTTTGAAAATCAAACTGTTATTCCAGTTTATATATCATCAGTAGTGACAAAGATTCTGCAGCTGGAACTTAGTTAACAATTTTGTTGACAATCCACAAGCCAGAATAGAACCCAACTCACTTTCCAATAGCTGTGTTGGCTCTGTAAGGCTAACAGAAATAGCAAGTTGTAGGAATTTGTCTTTGACACTGAGATCAGGAGAGCTGACTCAGAATATACGTGATGAACAGATCTGGTTAATACGAAGGTGCTAATTTTACAGTTACTTTTCTGATCATACACTCACTTTAAAAAAACAAAAAGCAATAATATCATCCCTATGCCTTTGCCTTCTCTCCGTGGAGCAAACATCCTTTCATGTTTGCAGTGATCACTGCTTTTGAGCATTCTTTCTACCCATCCCTTTGTAAAGTCTCAGCTCGACAGCAGAGAAGTAATTGGATCTTTTGTTTGTGGGGAATGCTGCAAATTGAAAAAAAAAGTTTTATTTTCCTTTTGTTCCATTTCAGTATTAAACTCTGAAACTTCTCATAAGACTAAATTTCCCCAAGAAAAAGACTGAAATGCTTTTTTCCCAGTTTTTCTTCCAAAATGAACGTTTATCGAAATCGACACATTTACATGAAAGATTTCATTTTTGACAAATTATCATTTTCCAGCAGAAAAAAAGTTCCACTGGCAAATTTCTGACCAACTCAACTTAACTCCTCCCTCTCTTTAGTGTTCTTAACTCCCAGCCTGGTTATGAGCCAGGATCCATCAATGGGGGTTTCTACACTGCAATCTGGAGATGTGATTTCAGCCTGTGTAGACATACCCGAGATAGCTTTGATCGAGCTAGATCAAACTTTGATTTAGCACGATCAGAGCTAGCTTGGGTATGTCCACATATGCTGCTGCAATCAACCCTCCTAATTGCAATGTAAACATACCAAATTGGGAGGTGTGCATTTTTCTCCTAAACACACTAGCTGGTTTGCACACCAAACAAATGGCTGAGAAAAACCTGAGTTAGATTTATAGCCAGTGTCCTGGTATAACAGAATGGATATGAGAATTATAGATATCTGTAGTGTGACTGAATGGGTAAATGTTACACAGCATTAGGTTTGGATATACACGATTGACAGCTATATGAGTAACAGATATTTTGCAGGTAGAATGTCTCATTATTTCTCCTTTCTCTTTAGTACCATATAGATCCTATTTTCCACTCAGCAATATAAAATGGAGAGCATACCACCGCTCTTTAAGCCACTGACAGTAAGAAATGCGCTAAAAGCTTTCGGAGCCACTAGCTATACTTTAGCATTCAATAGGCATATATGTTCCCTGAGTTTCCAAGGAAATCTTTCCCTTTACTTATGTTAACAATAAGTGTCTGACAAGTTATTCTTTTGACTGGTAGGCTTATGAGCTCAGGCATATAACAATTTCTCCTTTCACAGCAAGATTTGTTTTGCAATATGTGAACTGTATTGATTGTCATATCTGTATGTTCTGAGAGATGATTACACAATACATACTATTCAAGGCTAGAATTCTGTCTAATGCTTTTTATTTTGCTGTATTCTAGACTTAGTGGGCCAGATCCTCAGCTAATGTAAACTGATGTAGCTGTATTGACTTCAGTGAAGCTATCCTTATGTCAGCTGAGGATCTGGCTCTCTGTATTCTTTTGTGCTTAAAACTACAAAGGATGGTTATTTAGAAATATTATGCCTTTCTATGTTTGCTTAATATTCTGGTGTTAGTTTTTTGTGGGGTGGAGGGTTGTAATAGATTCTTCATTATATCTCTTTTGACTGAAAGGGGAGAAAAGGGAGAGAAATTAATTATTTGATTAGAAATGTGATAATAGACTTCCAACAGTTTTATCTTAGAATAGAGCCTGAGGCTGAAATGGGCTGTTCATTTCAGGTTTGTGGTGAAGCATTAAATTCACTCCACATTATTTACTGAGCTTGCTTTTTCCTCGTATGTGAAATTTAAATATCTTGGGTGACTGCTTGGGATGAGACTATTTCTCTGCTAGTTGTATCAAGTATGATCTGCACAGTACAAGAATACAGGGTCTGCAGGGATTTGGGGCATTCCATTTATTGGCAGCAGCTATGACATTTATGCAAATTTGATCTCTATTTCTTGCATTCGTTTTGGACACAGCTCTCTCTCGTCAATGTCACTTTAGACAGGTGCTTCCACCAAAGCGGGAGGAATCATTGTAGCCCTTCCTGTAGAGCAATCGCAGGATCACACAAGCAAGATAATCAAAGTAACTGTGATGCTTTCCAGGTAACTCTGCCAAGAAAGCCAGGAGAAAGAGGGACCCCAGAAATAAATCCAGTTTAGAAAAGTGTGGCAGTTCATATGTAAAAAATATCAGACCAGATCTTCAGCTACTTAAGGACCAGACCCCTAATTTATAACTTTATGATCCTTACTTGCATGAAGATGTATATACATCAGCAGTGCTAAATCTATGATTGTTTGCTTGTCCACTCCCTAGAACGCTTTCAGGTGATCCATCAAACTGCCTTTTTCTCAATGGCAAAGCATTTTTCAGCCTTCAAGTAGTGAAGCTGGAGTCTAATCCAGGACTCTAATGCTTTCCAGAGGTTTATTTGACCTACTCAAACAAAGCCAGCACCTTTTAGCATCTTGTGGCTGCTTCATTTGTGTCATTTTCTGAAATTTCTTTGCAAACAAATCTGAAGATGAGACAAACTGGAAGAGGTAGTAAATAGAGCTGGTCAGAAAAAAGTATGGACTGTCTTGGAGTTGGGGGCCCCAGGGCTTCCGGGGCCCCCAGCTCTGGGATAGCGCATCATATGGACTGCCTCCAAGCAAGTGCTCCATTCTTAACTGAGGAGAAAATTTTCATTTTGGGATTTTGCTCCACATTGAAACAAAACCACATTTCAAAATATCAAAATTTTCCATGAAATAGAATGACAGTTCTCTGCTCAGCTCTATTAGTAAACACAAAGGAGGACGGAACCCAATTGCATCATAACCTGGAGAGATTAGAGCAATGGGAAGGTTCAATATTAATTCAGGTCAAATTCTGTGCTGAGAAAGCAGTAAATAAACAGCCCATATATGAGGGGTTGTAACCAAACACTGCACCAACTGCATTAAAGTGAGATTATTTTCACCTCTCCTCCCTCCCCGGGCCTTAATACTAACTTTGCATTGAACCAAGTGTTATAATTGCCCTTGGCAAGGTGTGGAGTTAAGATTGGGAGTTTGGCAAGGAAGGGGGCCCAGACAAGGATCTCTGTTTCAAGAAGTGACCCGCAATTTAAAATAACTGAGAACCACTGCAATAAGCAGTAAAAGCCAACACAGCATGGCGTTAATGATAATAATACCTAAACCCACAAAACACAGAGTGCAATGTGAGATGTCAAGACAAAGGCTAAATGTCTTCTGATTGTGCTTTCTGCAGGACAGGGACTGTGTATTTCAAAGGTCATTTTGAGTTCTACTGCACTAAAAATAATGATAAAACAAGTATGGCACAGGGAAATTAACTGTACACTAATGATGAAAATAGCTCCTCTTATCTTTGGGGATGGTTGAGCGCTTGGGGCCTGATCCAAAGCCCACCGAAGTCAATGGAGAGGCTCCTATTGACTTTGATGGATATTATATCAGGTCCATGAATGGGGAATACTTAAGGCAGTAGCCAATGAGAGTTAATGGATTTATGGTAACTAATCAGGGTTGAGACGTGAGAGCACCTTTCATTATGATGATGATGAAAATAACTTGAAGCTCCTTTTTGCTAACTCAGAAATAACTAGAAACTGGCCTAATAGTCTCCCTCGCCTTTCATGCCTGGGTTTATTTAGTTCAGGATATGACAACCATCTCTTTAAAAACCAAAAAAAAACAAAACAACCAAAAAAACCCTATACATTTTAATTCAGTTACCTCTCATTACCACTGTTTAAGTAGAGGCATTATACATTCTTACTATACTTTGTCTTATTGTTATTATTAGATGTTAAATCTTGTTCTTATCACTAAATATATAGGGCCAAGCTTTTAAAAAGTTACTAGTGATTTTGAGTGCCTCTATTTTTGGGTGCCCAATGTGAGGCATCCTTTAAAGGGTCTCATTTTCAGATAGTTCTGAATTCCTCCCTCTTCTGCCCCCGCCCCTTGAAAATCAGAGTCCTTTAATGTATCTCAACCAAAAATTTGAGGCATTGAAAATCAGCCATCTTTTGGGAAAGTCTTGACCATATATATATTTTCAGAAAGAAAAATTGAATGTAATTTTGGTTCTCGCACTCCCATAAGGTACTATTTAGTGACATCATGCTTGGTAATTTCAAGTGAATTATAAGACTCCATTTTGTAAAGCCCATTTTACAACAGAGTCTGAACCTTTTGTTGTTTGAGAGATCAAGCATGAATATAAACACATTATTTGTGTAATGAGTACCTGTCTTACATAGACACGATGCAGTATTTATATTACCATTTATAAACCCAGGCTACTCTTTTTATCTACTCAAAGATGAGTTCAGTTCAAAACTTAGCTTTAAGTTGAAAGAGAAAAAACCAACTTAAAGCAATGGTTTCTCTTTGAAGAGCATCTTTAGCCCAAGCCACATCAATTTCAAAGACATGCAGAAGAAACATAGCATAAGTTGAGATGAAGCTGTAGGTTTCTTAGCAAATCACCAAAGTACTTTGGGGTCCTGAGCCTGCTAAGATGTCCAGTGCTCCTAATTCTCAAAGGAGTTGTATAAATATTTGATATTGCATTGTACTTTGCACATATATAGATCCTATCATCCCAGGTTCTCAAATTAGTGAATGAATTAAGCTTCATAATACTGTTTAGGGATGGGTGTTTATGAGGTTGCATTTATTGCACACATTTTTTAAAATGTTTCCTATGACAAGAGGAGCAAAATAACTTGTGACATACTAGTTGTTGTAGTAGATGCTGCTGGTATCCTACTCTCAATGGTTAGAATTGCTATAGACTCCAATAAGACCAGGAACTGGCCCAAAATGAGAAACAACAGTGTTCACCTCTTTCATGATTTGTGATTAACCTTCATCCACATTCATGATGTAATGTACCACGTGAGCGTATAGGTTTCCATGAACTAGTGGTCTTCCAACTATGTTGTTTTAGAACATCGTCACATAGGCACATGTACTCAGTTTAGAGGGGAAAAAATGGATTTAGCATGAAACATTTTTCTGTATCAAAAGTTTGTGGGATACAAATGTACCCCAAATGTGTTGTACTGTTATCCTGCTGTACATTTGCCTCTAGTGAGAGTATTTTGCATTGTGCTTACTGTGTCTCACTCACTAAGCAAGCTGGGTTTTTTTTATCTAAATATAATTTGCATATGCTAATTTAGAATGCATTTATGATCATAGAATCAGAGGACTGGAAGGGACCTCAAGAGATCATATAGTCCAGTCCCCTGCACTCATGGCAGGACTAAGTATTATCTAAACCATTCTTTGTCTAACCTGCTCTTAAAAATCTCCAATGATGGAGATTCCACAATCTCCCTAGGCAATTTATTCCAGTGCTTAATCACCCTGACAGTTAAGAAGTTTTTCCTAATGTCCAACTTAAACCTCCCTTGCTGCAATTTAAGCCCATTGCTTCTTGTCCTATCCTCAGAGGTTAAGAAGAACAATTTTCTCCCTCCTCCTTGTAACAACCTTTCATGTACTTGAAAACTGTTATCTGTTGTATCCCATGATCCTATATGTTGTAATAACTCATGAACTAGTGGCCATCCAACTATGGTGTTTTATGACATTGCATATGCTAATTGCAGTGACAGTGGTTGCTGCATACAATCACCCTAAGGCAGAAGATACTCTAGTGATGTGTGACAATTGCATAGGCTCACACTGAATCCTGATAGTTCTTTCAATTTGATAATTAAATAAAGTTTTTTTTTAATCTAAAACATTAAAGAATTGTTCTTGGTTTCTGAATGCATTTGGGGGACAAACTTCCTCCATGACACAGTTAATATAGCTTTATTCTCGGCAATGGATGAACGTTAAGGCACAGGATTGGGAATCAAAAGATCTAGGTTCTATCCACAGCAATTCTACTAACTTTCTGTGTGACCCCAGGCAAGTTATTTAGCCTCAGTGGGAGTTGAGGGAGCTGAACATATCACAGGGGGCACTGAGCAGTTGCTCAGAGGTGGGTCCTCTATGGCTAAGTTTCCTCACTGTAAAATGGAAATAATGGTACGTCCCTACCTCACAGGTACTAACATTTGTGAGCTGATTTGAGATCTTTGGATAGAAGCAGCTATATGATTGCAAATTATTAATAATAGTGATGTTGATGATGATGATGAAAATGCATATTATGGGATAAATTTAACACTATATGTGGAAATGCAAAATATTTCCCGTTTACAATGTAAGCAAGTTAGAACTGTAACTGACTCTTAAGTGCTCACAATTTGTCAAAGCAACATACATCAACACACACTTTTTACATTTAAACTCCCTGACTTTCTGTCACGATGTCTCCATGGGTCACAACTGAGAATACCAAATTCAGGACAAACTACTGCAAAATAGGGCAGAGACACTCCAAAACTGGTGGTTATTCTTCCGTCAGATGTACCCAACCAACAACAAAATTAAACGTCTGTTTCGCCACACTGGCTAACAAGAAGTCAGAAAAGCAGTCTCCTTAGGCATTCCAGTCCTTGCATCACCACCAAAGGCACTAGACTTAGAGAGGAGTGGTTCTTTAAAACCAGTTTCATCAAACAAAAGGGTTCTTCTGATCCCAAAGGACTAGTCACATACCCAGATCAATATATAACTCAGATCTTACTCAATAAAAATTGTTGCCAATTCTTTAGTATCTAAAATCTAAAGGTTTATTTCTAAAAAGGAGGGAAGGAAGAAAGAAAAAGGTGAGAGTTAAAATTGGCTAAAGGAATCAAATACATACAATAAATGCAAAGTTCTTGGATCAGGTTTGTAGCAGTGATGGAATAAACTGCTGGCTTGTTAAGTCTCTGGTTGCTTCCAAATCATTGGAAGGTCCTCAGTCCCTTGGTTAGAATGCTCCCATCAGTACAAGTTCATAGTCCAGAGGCTTGAGCAGAAAATGGGTAAAATGGAGATGTTTCCAGTGCCTTTTATAGAAGTTTTCTGGAAAATCTGCCAGTTTTCAGCAGAAATCTTTTTATTTTCATTTTTTGATGAAAAATCAAAATTTCTCAGAATAAAAACAATATTCTGATTAAAAAAACAACTCTGATTAAATTTAAGATACTAATGCGTCTGTGCATTCCCATATTCTTTGCCTCTGACTTCAGGACCTACTGTAATTCCTTCCTCATTTCCCACCCCTTGACATATATGCAGATAATGTGGAAAATGCTCCCACTGCTGCTAATACAGTGTGTTACCTAGCAGTTAGCGAAAGGAACTTTCAGTTAAAGACTCAGCTTCTCTCTCATTTTTCAAGGTCCCCTCTATTTGTTACTCCTTCCCTTTGGCAGGCAAAGCCAATTCATCTCAGATTCAAATGCATAGCAAAGGTTAGTCACAGCTGCATTCCCTGCAAAGAATACGTTAAAAACCAAGGGGCAGTTTTAAAGATGAGTGGTATCAACGGAAAACAATAATTCCTCCATTTTTCAAAGCCCCATGCAGAGATGAAGTTGCACAAACTCCATTTAACATCAGCAGGAGTTGCACAACGAAAGCCTTTTGGATTGCTTTGAAAATGAGAGGGAAAGTGGCAGCTTGGTGAGAGGCTGAAATTATCATCTATCCCTGTAGAACTTCCCTGATTCAGACTTTCAGAAAGGCCGAGAAGCTCAGTAAAATCCATAAAGTTCACTTGACATTTGGGTCGTGGGGGGAATTTCAAAGATTAGGAACTGTACTTCCAGCTGTAAAAAGGGAAGGCAAGTGGCACTGTGAACAGAAGGAAATCCCATCAAAACAGAAGATTGCTATGGCAACTCTCTCATTCTTTTAGCTTAGCAGTTCTGATTGAGAGACAAGTCCTTCATGTTGATCCCTTGGGAGAAAAATGTTGAAAACAAGACTCTATTCTACACTTTACTAATATATATCACAGTAGTTTTCAGACAAAAATTATAATTTAAGAGAAAGTGTTTCCTTGTATGCTGGGATTTATCCAACCCAGCTTTCCAAGCTTTCATCAGAAAAGATTAAATCCATCACCATACAGGACTGTCTCTCACAGGCAATGGAGGGCTGCTGACTATAAATATCAGACATTTTTCTCTAAGGAGGAGCTTCGCTTCACCCCTCCACAAAAATCATGCACAGCACCTGAGAGAGTTACACGGGGCAGAATCAACCGTCCAGGAGAGCAGCATTTCTGTCCCTCCACAGCCTCTCTCCCAGCCACTGGGCTAATATGCACTGTTCATTCACACTGCTCTTCCTTGCATCCCTTTCCCCCTTCCTGCATTTGCATGTTGTCTGTGAAGGCCCTGATTCTACAAAAGGATGTCACAACTGAACCCTTATTCCCTCACAGTGTCTACACAGGAGTAGGGGAGTGCTTGCGTGCACAGATCTTGTCACAGCATCAGGGTCTTAGATCATAAACGCCTAGGGTCAGGAAACTTGTATTAAGTGTCTGTAGAGTATTTAGCATGCTGTTGGTGCTATCCAGATAAACAATAACAATAAATAATCCTTCCAATTTAAATTTCTGCCTGCCTGCTTTGTCTTCCTTCCTGCTTGCCTTGTCTCCCTTGGCTGCCTGCTTGCTTGCGGTAGGTATATCATCTTCGATCATACAGCCCACATATTATAACCAGTACATATTCATTCAAATACTGACTGCATATTAATATGCACATTTTTCTGTACATGTTTAATTTTTCTTGGTTTAAAAACATGCTGTCATATAAAGAGAGAATTTTCAGGGTCTTGTATGTATTTGAGAATGAACGAGTTAAGTTTAAATGTGTCACTGCAGTATTAATGCTGACTCCAAGATATATTATTTCAGATGTGTATGGTCTCCCAATCACAAGGTCACATCCTTAAAGAGCTACAGTTCTGACTAACAGAGCACCGAGTCAGATAATACTGACTGGAAATGTACAGATCCCTTCAAATTGCTAATATCAAGGGACAGGACCTTATTCCAGCTTTCAAGTCTTTGTAAGTATTCAGTTCAGTAAAAATGATATGCACAATCAATTTGCATAGTGATCTCACTCCGGTGTGAAGTTTAGTCCTGAAAACAGTTTAACTAAAAGAAAACAAACTATGAATCTTGGTGCTTGGGATTCAGTTATAAAAGATAAAGGATCCTCCATCTTGCATTTGCAATCTTTCAGTTTTCAATGGATGAAACAGGAGTTATAGGTCCAGAGAAATCATTTTCTTATTAAAGTACAGTGAGCCAAATTCTGGCTGGCTGTTGCTTCCATGTGCATTCCATAAGAGCTGTAGGCCACGGGGACTGCCATGCTGCAATTTTTCATTCGGTCCCAGTTGCGACTTAGAAAAACTATTATGCAGGTCCTCTACAATGAGGGGCACTCTGGGGTGGGGTGAATTTTGGGTCTGGAGGTATAGTCTGTAACTTTTGGTGCATGCACCCTCTTACCCAGTGAGGTGCCATGGATCCGTAATGCCAATGCTCTTGGCAGAAGTAGCCTGCATACAGGATCTGTATGTGGGTTTGTGGCTTTTCGGAACAGATTTAAACTAGTTTTGCAGTATCCCTATATGGGGGCAATTTGATCTAACAGATTTGGTGGAGTGACAACATGTGGCCCCCATGTTTAAATGTTTAGAGATTATAAAGAGCAAAACTCTCCTCTCGGATCTGCACTTCAGTCTCTGATTTCTATCAGAGAGGAGCTTTGAGAGGAGGATGTTGCCCTTATTCACAAGGAAGAACCCATGAAAGTTGAGCAGGAAGTGGACAGTACATTCAAATATGCTATTTACAAGCTCACTTCTGCTCCACTGAAGTCTTGAGTTTTACTATGTTAGTAGTACATTGGGCCCTCAGTGTTTAATTGAATTGTTAAGATAAAATAGCTGAGAGAATTCAATGTTCTGTTGAGCCTTTTTGCTGATAATTTCTTAAGAATGTGCTTGTACTGATAAGCAAATTGCACTGGAAACTGAAAAGGGTGAGAGAGGCCTAGGGAAAGAGAGAACATAGTTCAGTGGGTATCTCTATCTTTTAGAACAGGTAGATACAGTGGAAAATGGCAAATGTGGCTGACCAGAGCTAGACAGAGACTGATCAAGGAGAAGTAAAGGATGTTAAAGACACACAAAATGCTGTCAGCTGAAAAGGGTTGTGAACTTGTATTTATTATGGGAATTTTTGCAACACAGGTTCTGACAAATATCCATTGAGTTCAATAGAAACTTAACTGCTAAATTCTATAGCTGCCCAACCTGAAGCAAATACTCACCAGCAACTACACACCACACAACAAAAACACTAACCCAGGAACCAATTCCTGCAACAAACCCCATTGCTAACTCTGTCCCCATATCTATTCAAGGGGCACCATCAAAGGACCTAACCACATCAGCCACACCGTCAGAGGCTCGTTCACCTGCACATCTACCAATGTGATATATGATATATGTCATCATGTGCCAGCAATGCCCCTCTGCCATGTACATTGGTCAAACTGGGCAGTCTCTATGTAAACGAATAAATGGACACAAATCAGATGTCAAGAATTATAAAATTCAAAAACCAGTAGGAGAACACTTCAGTCTCCCTGGACACTCAATAACAGACTTAAAAGTGGCAAATCTTCAACAAAAATCTTCAAAAACAGACTCCAATGAGAAACTGCAGAACTGGAATTAATTTGCAAACTGGACACCATCAAATTAGGCCTGAATAAAGACTGGGAGTGGATAGGTCACTACAAAATTAATTTCTCTCTGCTGATACTCACAATTTCTTGTCAACTGTTTGAAATGGGCCACCTTGATTGCATTGGCCTCATTAGCACTACAAAAGTGATTTTCCCTCCCTTGGTAGTCACCCCTTCTTGTCCACTGTTGAGACTAGGCCACTTCCACCTTAATTGAATTGGCTTGTTAGCACTGACTCCCCACTTGGTAAGGCAACTCCCCTCTTTTCATGTGCTGTGTATTTATACCTACCTACTGTATTTTCCACTCCATGCATCTGATGAAGTGGGTTCTAGCCAATGAAAGCTTATGCCCAAATAAATTTGTTAGTCTCTAAAGTGCCACAAGGACTCCTCGTTGTTTTTGCTGATACAGAATAACATGGCTATCACTCTGAAACCTGTCACTCTATAGCAGTAATTCAGCAGGGCTGGTGCTCCAGGAGAGAAGACACAACATGATGTAAGCCTACGGTAAAGCAAGATATATGCAACTGAGCACAGAGGCCAAGACCGAAAATGAACCGAGGACTACATGGGGTACAAGCCTCAAACCCAAACAGAATACATATATAGGGCCAGATTCCACCACTCTTTCCCTTTGGAGTAGTACATTATTCCATGAGTAGACCCATCTTGTTAGAGACTGATTGGGAAAAACTGTGCAGGCTTCACATGTGTGGAGTAGAAAATCAAAAAGTAGGTAACAGCAGAACAGACAAAACGATGTTAGATCATCTGCAAACACACAGACCCAGAACAGCCGGCAGATGAAATGAAATATCTAGTAAGGGGGACTGTTATCTCCTCCTTTTCAAAAGGGAAAGTCCCTGTAGTTTAAAGGGAGGCTAATGTGACATACTTTTAAAAGAAATCAAGGAAGGAAAAAGGAACCTCTAAGAGATATAAGTGAAAACTCATGGTTCAGATACATTTGATCAAATT
This sequence comes from Lepidochelys olivacea, assembly GCF_965140295.1. Classification (NCBI taxonomy): domain Eukaryota; kingdom Metazoa; phylum Chordata; order Testudines; family Cheloniidae; genus Lepidochelys; species Lepidochelys olivacea. Next base: position 108,568,961 of record NC_140417.1, read on the forward strand.
ATGACAAAGGGAGAAAAGTTGGAATCAAAGGCAGCTATGGGAAGAGGTGTTCCAGTGTCACAAGGCTAAGCAACGGAATCCTGAGCCCTAACATGATAGGACAGGCAGTCAGGTTCCAGTGACATCTGGGGATGGGGATAAGAACAGGGTGGAGTGGATATAACCTACTGTTTCTCTTCCACACTGATTTTTGGTACATGTGGATTTGACCCACCTGCCCAGTCCTAAACATACCCACAATCCCCTCTTATATGGAGACTCACCAGTCATAATAGATGTCTTATTCATGAAATCTATCTCTGCAATTGCCACTATTTTGAACACCAATTGAGGAAATGCTTTGGTTTGCTACTTTTTCTACTTTCTACTGTTTTACTACTAATGTAGCTGTATGAGCAGCCTTAAGATTTACCACTCTTAGCTTTGTAGAGCCTGAACATTCTAGCAAGTTTTATAACTTTGTTGTTTATTCTTTACTTTGTCCCAGTAGAACTGCTACAGTTTAGGATCTGTTAGCATTTTTATAATAAACCCTTTTGCAGACATTAAAAACTAGGATTCTTTCTGAAACCCCTTAGATCTGGGACCAGGAGTCCATTTTTAAACTGTTTTTCCATTTTAAAAAAAACCTTTCTGACTGTGTTAAAATTACAGGAGTGCAAACAAAGAAGACAAACTACATCATGAGTGTTTGCTTTCTGTATTCCTGGGACTCAAAAAGAGATTGTGTTTCCACAGGCAATTGTGTAGTCATTTTCACCATAATGTTCTTCACCTTTGTTATATTTGGAAATAAAGAAATCAATAAATGAAGCAGCCAACTGAAAATGTTTCAAAAATTGCTATTGTACTTGACGTAACTGTTTTTAATTTTAAACTAGTGGAGAAAATTGCCCTAAACTCCATGTTTTGATATTCTTCATGGAAAAGTCAGATAGGATATTGTGTTCTATTAAATTCTTTCTATAGAATCCTATAGGCTGGGTTTAAAAAAAACTCCACCACCACCACCAACTAAAGGAAGGAAGTCATTCTCTATCATATTTTATGGGTCCATAGACTAGATTGTATACAGTTGTAGTTCATTTCTATAGAACTCAACTCTATAGCAAATTAGCCTGAATTTTGTGTCTGGATTCTGCAGCACTATATTGTGGCAGATTGCAAATTCCACCGCAGCGTCATTTAAGAAAATTAATTTAATAAAAAATTGAGTGTATTATTGATTTTCATCAGAATTTATCAGCAGGTAGAGTTCTCAAATGTCATCAGAGCCCCATGGTGCCAGACACATAAACATTGTAAGACCATCCGAACCTTTTGAAATTATACTGTAAATAGACAAAACAGGAGGAAGGGGGTGTTACAGATACAGAAACTGAAGCACACAGAGATTAAGTGATTTGCCCGCTGTCACTCTGGGCATCTGTGATGGAGCTGGGAATTGAACCCACTTCTCCAGAGACCCAGTTTCAGCCCTTCAAGTACAGGGCTAACCTTCCTCTCAATCAACATATATCTTCTGTGCTGTATTTATTTTTATATTAATTAGGGTATATTTTATACTCTCCCTTTTCAATATGTCAGACATTTTTATATTGACAATATCTCATTGCATCACTGCAGTTGCTGGAGGAAGCTGGAGGTTTTGGCATTTGGGCAGGGGACAGTTCAGGCTTTTGACCTATGGGGATGGGTGGGAGGCAGTAAGGGACTGTATGATGCGCATATGAGCTGGATTTTTCTGGTACAATGATCAGCAGTGGAATAGTTAACAAAGTTGACATTAAAATTGTTCATTTTCAGACTTTACCCAGTGAAATCAATGGGTTTCTCCCAACCTTGCAGGGAAAATGTAAGAAGAACTCAAATCCTGATTCAAACACTCTCAAACTTTGGGGAAAAAGAAAAGGAGGACTTGTGGCACCTTAGAGACTAACAAATGTATTTGAGCATAAGCTTTCATGATGCATCCAATGAAGCGAGCTGTAGCTCACAAAAGCTTATGCTCAAATAAATTTGTTAGTGTCTAAGGTGCCACAAGTACTCCTTTTCTTTTTGCGGATACAGACTAACACGGCTGCTACTCTGAAACCTGTTGTTATGCAAAACTTTGGGGACAGGCAGTGTCTGAATTTGTTCTCTTAGAGGATGATGCAGTCAAGCCTAATGCAGACTTCTGCTGTTGAGCAGATTGCTATCTCACTGTTTTATTCATGATGTATGACAGATGTCAGGGTTTACTATCTAACGGGCACATAGGACAGATCACTGATTAAGGGAAGATACAGTGAACTGGGTGAAAAGCAGGGATACTGCTAAATAACTTAAGTCATCTGGTCATCTGTTTCTAAAAATTGATTTTAAAATAAACATAAAACTTCCTTACACAGTTATATTAGGATTAAAAAAAGAAGACAACATGCAAAACCTATGTTTCACAATATAAGCCAGTCACTAACTGCTGCGGCCTAGGAAGAAATTTTCGCTATGGGATCTTTAGCCCGTAAGAGTCTGCTATAAGGTTTCTTGCACCTTTGTGGAAACCATCTGCTTTTGGCAATGTCAAAGACAGGGTACTGGACTAGATGGACTATTGGCCTGGCTTTGTGTGGCAATTCCCATGTTCTGATGCATTGTACTGCATTTGATAAGGGAGGCAATATTATGGCTCTATATGGACTCTGTTATCGGTTTTATAAATTGCTTTAAGGAGTTGCTAAGCAACTGGTATTGTAGGTTTGCTCTGTTCTGGTGAGCTATTATTTTCTCTCTCTCCACAGTGGGTTCAATTCTGAGAATTGCTGAGCATGCTCAAGCCCCACTGAATTCAATTCAGTAGCTCTCAAGGGGAACTCTCTTTTTCACAGGTAACGTGTATTCATTGCAATACTTCCCCAGAAGCACAAAATTTAATACAAATAAACCACAAACACATTCTGTTGTGTCTTCTGGGACTTTCGAGTAACGTGGCGAACTGCTTTCAAAAATATCACAGATTATTGGCTATTTTCATTTCAAGCAGGTGTTGGAGGTATTTGCAAGATTCTTATCCAAACCAAGAGAACTTTATTTCTATCCAAAGTTGTTCTGGTGAGTCAGGAATGAATAAACTATCCTCATGCAGCAACACCCAGTGCTGAGCCTTGTCTTCTCACTGGATAATTTATAGCAGTCATGGGTCCAAGCCAAAAAGTCAGACCTGACTTTTCCCAAGGTTTAATTGTTTTCTAATTCAGGGTTTTAATTGGTCCAATCTGAAGAAAGGTTCCAGCTGCAAAGTTTGGATCCAGACTTTCACAGAGTTTGTAAGATCTTTGATACAGTCCCATCTCCATACAGCAGGCCTCTTTAGAGAGTAATTGTCCAATCACCGCACCTTGCCCTTCACCTAGAATTCATGTTCTCCCAGCTCTAGTTTAAAGATTCTAATCTTCAAAATGTCCTAAATTTATATTTTCTCTCTAAAGGAGTAGGGGAAATGTGTTGTAGTAGTCTCATTGCTGCACAGCAATCCAGGAACTTCAGAATTCTGATAGCAACTCTCCTTTGTAGTTCATTGTCTGGGTATACCAAAAGAAGGACAGGAGACCCTTAATGTGGATTTTAATCAGGCTGCAACTTTATTATATAGTTTTCTGGGACTACCTGGCAGATAAAGTGCACAGTGCAGGCAAATACATGTTTATTTAACTCAGTCCCCGAGGCTTCCACCAGCCCCCCTTCATTTTCCATCCTGCTGCGTGGGAAAAGGGGCTTTCAACACCCAGGGCGTGCACCTTTATAGCCTTCAGACAGACCTCACATTCCTGGGGGGTGAGTCAGTGCCACAAAGCTAACCACTGTTCACCTTTTGCAGCAGATTCTGACCTCATTTTCCCACCTCTCCTCCCCGGCCATAAAGGACAGCTGTCTTCCCTCTCCAAGCCCAGACAACATTCCCTGCCATTTTAGGTGCAGTGTGGTCAATAGTGGGTTCTAGTCTTGGGTAGCTCACCTTTTGTGTGTCCACATTCAGGTACCTGCGGCCTGATTTTCAAAGGCCCTTAACACCTATATTTCCCACTGACTTCCATGGGGGCAGGAGTTGCTGAGGATCTCTGGAAATCCGGCCCTAGATGCCTAAAAGTAGAAGCCATATCTCAATTTTTGAACCTTAAATATAAATTATAGAGTAATGATAGGTCTCTGCTTCCAAGGGGTGCTAGAAGGATTCAATACTTAATGACTTCCAAGAGTTTTGTCAGGAAAGAACCCAGTATAAAAGTTGAGTATTATTAAGAGAAAACACTTAGCATGCAATTTACAACCTCATACCCTATGCCTTGGAAGAGAACTTTAGTATTTTCCACTCATCATGATGCTTCATGGAACCCTTGATCTTAGCTAGTTTGTCTTCAGATAGAATTCAGAATTTCAAGACCACAGAGCTTCTGTTCTGTTAAATTGTATATCCTAACAATTGGCTTTGCGGGAGCAAAAGAAATTAATCCTCTGTGCCAAATGATTGCTGAAAATGATTATATCTGTTAGAAGGGAATACAGCTTCAGGTCCTGATGTTTGTTTTCCAAATGATGCTAAGAGGAACTAGAGATAAACTAGACAGATTTAAGTACTTCCCACTAAGGGTCTCCAGCTGTTAATTTCATCCATGTCTTCAGCTACACAGTGATGAGTGTTCATCTTGCCATGTGAGTAGGCTGGAGATGGATCGAATTGGACTGCTGGTAAAAGGCTGTGCCATGGACATGCATATTAGGGGCTTAAGTAGAGGTGGCCATTTGTAATCTTGCCACCTGAGACTGCCACACTTGTATGACAGTCGTGCCTTATGTAAACTAGCATGGCTATCAAATTACAGCTAGAGTGATAGCCATAAAAAATTTATCATTTGCCAAGTTACCACACAGTGTCAGACATAATTCAGTGATTTCCTAGTCTAATATAGGAGGAATAGTGTGGCACTATATCTTAGCCATCACAGTAAGACAATGGTGGCAAACGCTTAATTATGACCGCTGTGCACTTAAAATATTTGAGGTAGCATTGAGGTTCATTGACAGAACTGCATGGGGAAGATTGTGCCGTGCCTGCTTTCATTATCCTTGGCTCAAAGTTGTCTGTTACTACCTATTCTAATTTGATGAGAATATTTTTTAATATATATATACTCACAATATATTTTAAAAAGAATTCAATAGACTAAAAAAACCTAAAAATATTGGGCAAAATTAACAGCTGTTGTAAAACAACATAGCTCCATTGACTAATGGAACTAAACCCCTTTCCACCATTCTGTGCATCACATGGTATTAAATCAAATTATGCCATGTTAGTAAATGTTATATGACAGAATTAGAAATAATGTACCATAATACAGATGTGGCTTGAGGGAAACTGGATGACTTGAATACTGGTTATGGAGCCTTTCACCCGTAGGTTATAAATTTAATTTCTTCTTCGTTGGTAGGAACTAGAGCTGGTAGGAAACCGGAATTTTCCTTCCAAATTGAAACGAAAAGGCAAAATGTCAAAATTTCCCATGGAATGAAAATTCCAAACAAATTCAATTCAGACCCATTGAACATTTTGTTTCAGTAATATTCATTTGTTTTGTTTAAACTTTTACATTAAAATATAATATACACATATATAATGTACTAATTAGCATAATATTTTAACATTAAAAGTCGAAACAAAATGACCTGAAACAATAGCATCAAAACATTTTTACTTTATTGAAATAAAACATTTTGACATTATTGAAACAAAATATTTTGACATTATCAAAACAAAACAAGACATTTGAAATGAAGTATTTCAACTTTTTCCCAATGAAAATTTTGTTGAAATTGACCCATTCCCTTAAAATTTTAATTTTGATTCAATTGCATTTTTTATGGGAAAATGTTCCAATGAAAAATTTTCAACATGCTCTAGTAGGAAATAAAATTAATTACCTATATCATAGATAATTAGTGAACTTCATGAAATAAGCTTATGATCCAGGCCCATTACTAAAAGACAAGTGACCATATCTCAAAATCTGTCTCTATATTTGACAGACAGCATAGACATTTGTGACAGAGATAGCAATTTCTTGGATTAAGTTTAAGTATTTTAAGAGTTCATTGTATTAAGAATGCAAATGGTCTTGTATTATTGTAGAATGGTATGTAACTTTTTTAAGGAGCAGACATGGCTAATATAAACCATGGGAAGCGTTATGAGCTTCAAAGAATTCCCTGAAACAAAGTGCTAGACAAACAAAGTTATGTAGACATCCTAGAAAATACTTGGGAGGAGGGGAAGGCAAACAGCCCACCTCTGGATTCATCCTTTTGAAGCTATGACTTGAGGAGAAATTCACTGTCTGGCTGATTACCTATTCACCATGTCTTCAAAGACCCAAACTAGATAAAAGAAAGACTCAGATCTATGAGGCTGCTTGTTGTGAGCTAACAGCAGTTAGGAACTTGTGACCACAAAAAAAACCCTTCATGGGGTCTGAAGGACCAAAATCATTGTTGGAGTTGGGGTGCTCTCAGGGACCATGAGTGTCAGTTCCTTTATTGCTTTTAATATGTTTTCTCTGTAGTGCTTTTTACCTTAAGAATAAATGTTTTTTTGCTTAGAAAGGGCTATCTGGCAATTATCAGTGTGGGCAGTTATGCTGTTTATAGCCTCTGAGGAGAAGGCAAAGCAGGCCTGCTTAGGCAGCCTGAGTTTGCTGGGAAATTCACAGTGTAGGCAGTAGGGTTGCCAGGTGTCTGGTTTTCGACCAGAACGCCCGGTCGAAAAGGGACCCTGGCAACTCCGGTCAGCACCACCAACCGGGCCATTAAAAATCTGGTCAGCGGTGCTATGGGTCTAAGGCAGGCTAGTCCCTACCTGTCCTGGCACATCCTGGAGAGTGAGCCACTGAGGGAGGGGGAATGTAGTGAGCAGGGGCCTCGGGGAAGGGGTGGGGCTAGGGTGTTCGGTTTTGTGCGATTAGAAAGTTGGCAGCCCTAGTAGGCAGGCAGCTGTGCAGCCTGGAAATACCCCAGTCAGGAGGGAAATAGATGTGTGTCTCTGCCCAAGAGAGGTAATGGCTGGGGGGCAAGAAGCCTGAGTGGGGGTGCCCATGCTGGACCACAAGGGGGAATACAAGTGTAATTGTCCTGAACTATGAGAACACCAAGAACTGAATCAGCATGGAAAATGAGCTACCTGTCACTCCTCAGATGTCTCTTTCCCCTTCACATCCTACCGCTGGCGTGTATTGGGAAGGAAGACAGATCACTCTTTGGGGCAGGGACTGTCTTTTTGTTTGGTATTTATAGAACTAGCCCAATTGGGTCCTAGTCCACAACTGGGCCTCCGAGGCACTACAAGAATACAAATAATAACATAATTGTTGGTGTTATATTGTAATGGCTGAATAAAAGGCTGCCTCCTGAGAGGTTGTGCATTTTACCAATGAGAAGAGGAAACTGCATGGGAAAGATTAACTCAGCCATTCATGCGCACTCAATCTCTGTGCCCGAATGAGATTCAATGTGCAATAATAAGAGGTCAGAAGAGCTCCTATAGCAATAATGAAATCTAAAGTCTCTGCAGCTGTGCTACATGTAACAGCAGCAGCAACAGTTCCCAAGTAAGTGCACCCTCCCGGGCCTTGTAAATTAAAAACTGAAAGAAAACTAAAAACCAGCCAAATTGCTGTTCCCCCAGCTGAAAGACCACAGGCCAAATAAGCCCCCAAATGTTTCCATATCTATGTATCCCTACAGTATAGTAACCTCAATAGAGAGATATCCAACAGTGTGTCTCCTTAAGACATTGAACAGTACCAAATGTAGGGATATATTTTCTTTTCAGTACATGTGATTAAGCTGTAGTGAGAGTGCTGCTCGTAGTCTGACAGATATAAATGTTAAGATTCAAACATCTTTCATATCTAATGTATGTGGGATTAGTTTTGCCTTGTGTCTCTTTTAAAATCATAATAATGTCATATATTTATAGGTACACTTCATCCAAAGCACTTTCCGAACTAAATATATAGACTATCCCTAAAATGCAATCATCTCTGGAGTGGAGGGTGGAAGTCAGGAAATAACCAGCCACTGGGGATATCAGGAGAAACTCTGGCCAAAGACATGAGGGCAAAACTCTTTGTATTTTTGAAGATGTCATATGATCACTAATGTTCCTATAGATGACAGACCGGACATGTGTTTTTAAGGTCTTATCAGAAAAGATTTAGGAAAGCAAAGTATCTGACAGTCAGTTTATCTACCTTGTTCTTTTTGGGATTCCAATGTGGAAGTCTAGGTATTTCAAACCTGATGCTTAGATGCCTGGATGACATTTTGAATAATTTGTTAGCATCAAATGGGATATATTTTGAAGTCCATATAAAAGTACTTAAAATTATTATTTTTTCACGACATCTGAAACTTTTTTCTCTGATGGACTTCTTGATTGGATGGTCTCTCTGACAGTTTGAAGAGTGATATCCCACATTTGGCTGAGCTGCCAGGATGGGACCTATAGCTGGAACTCTGAATCTTGTATTCACTCTGTTTCTAAAATGTCAGCTAATCATTCTACATATGATTCCCAAATGTTTAAAACAGGAAAAGGGAACCACTTTGGTAACTGAGTGCCTGTATGAAGATTGTTGCCTGGTTTCAATACACGTCTACTAGCAATTCAAGAATTAATGCAGCCAATGTACATATATGCCTCCTACTGTGTTTGCTGGAATTTATTCTCCTCTTATTGCCAATCTAGGCATTCAAAAATCATGTCTGAACCACCACCCCACGCCCCAAATCATTGGATTGGCTTAAAATCATATAATGGGTTCTGGGGTTTGAGCCTTTAAAGTTCATATTTTCAAGCTTTTCTCTGCTGCCAGGAGGTCTAGCAACTTACTTTTTTTTTTTTTATCTGAAAGCTGAGATTCTCATACGCCCCTGGAACTGGAGCTTTAGAAAATAACCAACATCAAGAGACTTACAATAACATGGTGGGAGCTGGCAACACTGTCTCTTTTTTGTGAAAAAGAGGATACTGGATTATATAGTCTCCAATTAAGCAGACCCCTAGAGTACCAACTTCTGAAGTGTTAAAATGGAAGGGTTTGTAAGGCAGATTTTGCAGTATTTATGAAGAGGCTAGAGGGAGGCTATAATGGAAAAAATCTAGGGCTGTCGATTAATCGCAGTTAACTCACACAATTAACTCAAAAAAATTAATCGTGAATAATCACAGATTTATTTGCACTGTTAAACAATCAATACCAATTGAAATTTATTAAATATTTTGGATGTTTTTCTACATTTTCAAATATATTGATTTCAATTACAACACAGAATACAAAGTGTACAGTACTCACTTTATATTATTTTATTACAAATATTTGCACTGCAAAAATGATAAACAAAAGTATTTTTCAGTTCACCTCATATAAGTCCCATAATGCACTCTTTTTATCGTGAAAGTGCAACTTACAAATGTAGATTTTTTTTGGTTACATAACTGCACTCAAAACCAAAACAATGTAAAACTTTAGAGCCTACAAGTCCACTCAGTCCTACTTCTTGTTCAGCCAATCGCTAAGAGAAACAAGTTTGTTTACATTTACTGGAGATAATGTTGCCCGCTTCTTATTCACAATGTCACCTGAAAGTGAGAACAGACATTCGCATGGCACTTTTGTAGCTGGCATTGAAGATATTTACATGCCAGATATGCTAAACATTCATATGCCCCTTCATGCTTTGGCTACTAGTCCAGAAGACATGCTTCCATGCTGATGGCACTTGTTAAAAAAATAATGCATAAATTAAACTTGTGACTGAACTCCTTGAGGGAGAACTGTATGTCTCCTCCTCTGTGTTTTACCTGCATTCTGCCATATATTTCATGTTATAGCAGTCTCGGATGATGACTCAGCATGTATTGTTCATTTTAAGAACTCTTTCACTGCAGATCTGACAAAACGCAAAGAAGGTACCAGTGTGAGATTTCTAAAGATAGCTACAGCACTCAGTCCAAGGTTTAAGAATCTGAAGTTCCTTCCTTAATCTGATTGGGACTGGGTGTGGAGCATGCTTTCAGAAGCAACACTCCGATGCGGAAACTACAGCTCCCGAACTACCAAAAGAGAAAATCAACCTTCTGCTGGAGGCATCCGATTCAGATGATGAAAATGAACATGTGTTGGTCCACACTACTTTGGATCGTTATCAAGCAGAACCCATCATCAGCATCGATGCACGTCCTCTGGAGTGGACTTATAGGGTCTAAAGTTTTACATTGTTTTATTTTTGAATGCACTTATTTTTTATACATAATTCTACATTTGTAAGTTCAACTTTCATGATAAAGTGATTGCATTACAGTACTTGTATTGTGAATTGAAAAATACTATTTATTTTATTTTTACAGTGAAAATATTTATAATAAAAAATATAAAGTGAGCACTGTACACTTCATATTTTGTGTTGTAATTGAAATCAACATACTTGAAAATGTGGAAAACATCCAATAATATTTCTATAAACAGTATTCTGTTATTGTTTAACAGCATGATTAATCGCAATTAAATTTTTTAATCGCTTGACAGCCCTAAAAAAATCCCATCTGGTCCCATTTAGAATAACACCAAAGCTCCCATTGACTTAAATAGGACCAGAATTAGGCCCAAAGTGTGCATGTAGACGAAGCTACCTATGGACCAAATTGTGTCATTTATGGTGGGGGGGAGATGGATGTGTAACAGTAACCGCAGCACTGAGAAATACTGAAAACTGTGAGAGGCAAGGCAGGTGAGATAGCATAGGTTTTGGACCAAGTTCTGTTGGTGGAAGGTACAAGCTTTTGAGCTTCACAGGTCTGGGGAAGGAAATCAGATTGTCTGAGCTAAATAGAAATTGGGATAGATTGTTAAGCATCGGGTAATGCATGTTGTAGGAGGCCACTTTAAAAGAAATGGGCAGTTGAGGGGTAGATTGAAGAAGAGCTTGTGTAGATTGAAAGCTTATACCTGCCACCAACAGAAGTTCATCCAGCAAAAGATACTGCCTCACCTACCTTGTCTCCCTCATATCCTGGGATCAACATGACTACAACAACATTGCAAAACACTGAACCCTGTCATGCAACAGGGGTATTGCACTATGTTTCTTGGCTCCAGTCACATATCATAGGTCAGAGTTACAAAAGTTAATGAGATCACGATAGGGGTCACTATCCAGTGACTGCCATGGTTACTGTTACAGAATTGTGGCACAGAGTCTGCACAGCGACAGATTGGTCCTGTGCTCTCCCAGGAGGAGCTCATAGAGGCATTATGCCTCTGGTGGCAGGGCAGAATAGGTGGGAGGCTGCACCAACCTTCAGCATCTGAAAACCTAGCATGAGTGTTGAATGTTAATTGCTGAACCTCAGTGCTAGTTTCTGCACTTAGTGAACTGACGGAAAATACCCCTGTAAAACGTGTTTACTGACATTGCAAAAAATAGGTTGGTTTATAAGTGCGGCAAGAATTTATTAGAGTGTAAACAGCTTATTTAATATATTACTTTGCAGAAAAACAATTGCAGTCCCACCATAACTCACAGTACTTTCTTAGCACTGATAAATCACTACCATCATTGTGTACAAAATTATACTACTATTACTGAAATTACACGCAAGTAGATTTGAACATTGAGTCCAGAATGGTTTCTCGCTCAAGACTCTGGGTTCTTGCAGATCCTGGTCTCCCCTTCAACATAGGGGTAGCTCAGTGCTCAACATCACAACATCTACAGCCCACAGCACATGGCTTTCTGTGCTGTTCATCCCTCTCTCTCCAGGGAGTGAGACAATGTCAGAGAACATAGGGAACCTACAAGAAAGAACATGAGCCATTAATTATTAAAGATGAATATTAATATACACATAATGAATAATTTATGTTGAGACTAGTCTCATTACTTTCCAACCATTTTTTTTTTCACTTGACTCATTGCTCCTTGCCTGTGAAATTGTACTTATATCACCTACATTATATCTACTAAATACTATTTTGGCAATCCAAATGTTAACTTGTTTTTGATACTACATTTCCACTTGATAGAATTTGCTGTAGTAAAAGCCACTTAAATCTGCAGTTTCTCCAGAGCTGTTAGATTTTTTTTGATAGTCCTGAGCACAATTTTGAACATCCCCAAAGTTTTAGATGTGACAGTTAATGAGTTAAAAGGGGAAGGGGAAAAAGGGAGATGGAGTGGTAGATGAAGAGGCATATGGAGTCTGGGAGAGTGGGCATAAGTGACTGGGGAGGCTTCAGCACTGCTTTCAGCAGCTAGGACAATTGGATTGCATAGTCCCACATCACAAGGAAGGAGGCTACACTGGGGGTCTGTGTAGTGTGCTTTAGAGACCCGGAGCTAGAAACAGTGACTGGACTCTGCCCAAACTCAGCTGATTTGGATGCAAGTGGCATCCAAAGGCTGGGTTCAATTAAAAGTGACTGGTGACTGCCCCTTAGGGCAACTCAGCCGGGTCTGTAGCACTTAGTGTGAACCATGAGTTGTCTCAGTGATGCCACTACTTGTGTGCTTAAAGTTAAGCATCTGCTTCTGGGCTTTGCTGGGTGGGGAATTTAAACATCAATTCAAAGGCACAGAAACTGGAAGGAAAGATTGGATGGTAGCCTTTCTGGTTTGTATTTTGAGTGCAACTTTTACCCTAAATGAACTGAATTTGGTTTTTGCTTAGACCTCAGCTTCCTAAATATTCTGTTGTTCTTTATAATAAAAAGCCTTGCAGTGTTATGCATAGTGCTATGCAATTTAATATGCAACTTAATGTAATCTCCCTAAGGCATATGCAATTTAATATTTTAATAGTTTTAGAAGGAAGACTCAGTTACTATGCCTCTGACTGAAGAGACAGTAAGTTGCTCAAAAGGGGGGATCCAGCCCTGTAAGTTACGCCAAGCTTAGGCTAAACCTAAATAAAGGGTGCAGCTGCATTTTCCAGCTCTGGGAGTACTTGGTTTTACTCACTTAAGAAAACCTCATGAAAATGGGCAAAATTTTAAAGGAAGCCCTTGACACTTTTTTTATGTAGCCACTGTGATTGTTTGTTTGTGATTGTTGGCATGTCCAATTCTGTCTATGCAGGGAGAAGTAATTTGTTAAAGTATACTCAGTGAATAGAAATCCCAGAAATAGAATCCTAGCTATGGATACAAAAATAAGTTTAATATACTGCTATAGTGACATTGCCATTTTATCTTCCATCCCTGGAGAATATTTTTTTAAAATAAATTTTCCTTATTATTTTGCGAATGTACCTACAAAATATTTCCTTCCTGCTTTTATTTACACTAAACTGACTTCAACTTTCTGCCCTCTAAATACTGTTTTCTCTTCCTAAATAATAAAATGACCAAATGTATTGTCTTTCCTGCTTTGTCCCTATAAAAACAGAATCACTTTTGTTAGAGACTAAAATTAGTATCTCTTCAAAGTTAAGGGGGAAAAAATTGTTAAAGCACTTATCTCTAAGCAAGATATGACCATTGAGGATTACATAGAAACAGTACGAACTAAAACTTTTGTGCATTATCATGCCAAGACATCTAAGAGGCTTTATGAGAATATTAAAATTAAAAGTGAATCCACTGAGCAATATTAGTTTTCAGAGTAACAGCCGTGTTAGTCTGTATTCGCAAAAAGAAAAGGAGTACTTGTGGCATCTTAGAGCCTAACCAATTTATTTGAGCATAAGCTTTCGTGAGCTACAGCATCCGATGAAGTGAGCTGTAGCTCACGAAAGCTTACGCTCAAATAAATTGGTTAGGCTCTAAGGTGCCACAAGTCCTCCTTTTCTTTTTGAGCAATATTAATTAGTTATCATTAAAAGCCAATGAAAACATTTTTTTTCATATGTGACTTAAACAGGGTGGAAGGTAGGGATATTATTGACATAGAGCAATAATGACAGGGCCTGTGCATGGTATGTAAAAGCTGAATGTCACAGACATACATATGCTTAACTTTAAGCACATGAATAGTCTCATTAATTTCAGTCCTTAGGCTCCTGCAAACACTTACACACATGTTAACTTAAAGCACATCTAATGTCTGAATCCTGCTCCCTTTGATGCCAAGGGGAGCTCTGCAGCTGAAGTCAATGGAAGTAGGACCAGTCCCTAGAAGTCACCATCCTAAAGTGACACAGTGAAGATTCTAGGAGACTGTATTAGTCGTTCTCATATGGTAACCAATAGAGCAAGATGCCTCTCTTCAGGTAGGTATCTGGAATCCAGTTCGCGAATGGCATTTTGCTATCAGACAGCATCAGTACATAATTGTGATAAATAGTCATTTAGATTCTTGGCTGCTTTGCCACAAATGCATCTGGGCCAAAACTAGGGTCACATGACTGAATTAACTAATTAGCACCAGTCAGAATTCTGTTGTATTTATCTCATGCATTTAAATGGTAATAGGTGTTTAGAATGACATTTCATGGTTAATGACAATACAAATACACTTATAAAGTTTGTGGAGGATACCAAGCTGGCAGGGTTTGCAAGTGCTGTGGAGGATAGGGTTAAAATTCAAAAAGATCTGGACAAACTGGAGAAATGGTCAGAAGTAAATAGGATAAAATTCAATAAGGACAAATGCAAAGTACTCACTTGGGAAGGAGCAATCAGTTGCACACATACAAAATGGGAAATGACTGCCTAGGAAGGAGTACTGCAGAAAGGGATCTGGGAGTCATAGTGGATCACAAGCTAAATATGAGTCAACAGTGTAACACTGTTGCAAAAAAAGCAAACATCATTCTGGGATGTATTAGCAGGCGTGTGGTAAGCAAGACATGAGAAGTAATTCTTCCGCTCTACTCTGCACCAATGAGGCCTCAACTGGAGTACTGTGTCTAGTTCTGGATGCCACATTTCAGGAAAGATATGGACAAATTGGAGAAAGTCCAGAGAAGAGCAACAAAAATTATTAAAGGTCTAGAAAATATGATCCATGAAGGAAGATTTAAAAAACTGGGTTTGTTTAATCTGGAGAAGAGAAGAGGGGACATGATATCAGTTTTCAAGTACATAAAAGGTTGTCACAAGGAGGAGGGAGAAAAATTGTTCTCCTGAGCCTGTGAGGCTAAGACAAGAAACAATAGGCTTAAATTGCAGAAAGCGTGGGTTAGGTTGGACATTACGAAAAACTTCCTAACTGTAAGGGTAGTTAAGCACTGGAATAAATTGCCTAGTGAGACTGTGGAATCTCCATCATTAGAGATTTTTAAGAAGAGGTTAGACCAGTGGTTCCCAAACTTCAACAACCTGTGAACCCCTTTCACTAAAATGTCAAGTCTCGCGAACCCCCTCCTAAAAATTAATATTTCCAGGGATTTTCTCCTTTACCTGAGTATAAATTTGTTTTTATGACATGCTTATTACACGCTATTTATTATTATTATTATTTATCATTACAGTATTTTTATTTCATTATGAAAACGGCAACACTCTTCCAAGATCTCACTTTCGTAGCTTGTATCACTTTGAATAAGCGTGTTATAAGACGAGGCTCCTATGTTTCATCAAGGAGTGTCAGATGTGAAATAGCATGAAGGTATTTAAGAAGCCAACTCAAAGAGTTCCTCCTACACGAGCATTCAGGTCTTGAGCAGTCCAGGCAAACAACGCAAGTTACAACAAAGCTGAAACTTGTTCTTCATAATAATTTTAAAAACAATACTAGCTGCCTATTTAATTATAACAACAGCAAAAAAATATCCACCTCCCTTTATCATTTCTTATAAGGCGTCTTGAAGTTTGAATCTCTTCAGTGTGATAGATACGCTTGCTTTGATCTGCTTAGCTCTAGGAAGTCCAGGGGCTCCGGGCTGCTGCCCCCCTGCTGCCTGGGGTCCCTAGGGACAGCTCTGTCCACCATTAGGGAATTTTTCCCTGAGAACCCCCTGTAACATTTCATGAACCCCCAGGGGTTCACAAACCCCAGTTTGGGAACCACTGGGTTAGACAAACACCTGTCAGGGATGGTCCAAATAATACTTAGTCCTGCCATGAGTGCAGGAGACTGGATTAGATGACCTCTCGAGGTCCCTTCCTGTCCTATGATTCTATGAAAAATGCACATTCAATTGATAACACTATTAATATATACTGACCATCATCCTGGTCATTATTAGGGATTGAATCTGAGATCTCCACAGCTGGAAGCATGAGCCCATATAGTTGGAGCTGAAGGATGAAGTCCCCTTGCTGGTTTTTGTAGCATGCTCATATCCTTTGTGGATCAGGCACAGAGAGGGACGTGTAATATGCATTGAGCCATGGTTTACAAATAGACATTTGGGGTAGATTATGCTACTTAATCCCATGGAGACCACTTACTTGAGTACTTGTGTAAATAAATTGTCACCAATATGAGTCAGAGTTATAGGACTAGGAATACACTCGAGTTAATTACTGTTTGTAATATGCATTGAAATACTTAAACTGCACTATTTACAATAGTCACCCTTGAAAAGGACCATATGCCTGTAAATGAGGACAGAGTTAGGCCCATGGGTGTTTGTCATGTATACATTTACCAATTCTTTAGATTGTCCTGCCAATTGTGTTTAATAATTCCCTAAACTCTTAAGTTCATCCTTTCAAGCATCCTTCCCCAGATAAATTACATTCCTGCTCTGTACTAATGCTGATTTGTTAATAAAAGTTAAAAGTCAGCTTCCCACAGCAGAGATAAATTATTCAGAATAGACCATTTTTGTTGATTCCTTGCTTACTCATCCTTGACTTGTCATTCCTATCTGAGCTTCCATTAATCTGGAGACCTCTCTTGATGTGTCCTCCTGACAGTTCTTGTTCTTCCTCCTTTCAGAAAGCTTGCACTGATGTGATATGCAGTCTTTGCCTTGCTCCAGTAACGCTCTAGACATCATTTTTTTATTCATTTGTTTATTCTGATTACTTCTGTTGATCTAATTTCTTGCAAGCAATTTTGTGGACATTTCTGGAGGATCTCATTGAACAAAATAAGATAGATCTGAACTTTCAGGTTTGAGATTGCTGCTAATCTTCAAAATGTTTTCCTCTTTATCCATTCCGTGTTGTCAGATTGGCCCATGGCTCCGCCGAGCACTAGAAATCTCTTTTTATATTTCAATGCACCTTGACACTTTGCAGTAAACTCTACAGCAATTTCTGTCTTCATTTCTGTCTTTGGAGCTGATTTGTCTGTGTAACCACAAAGGGTCTAAGTATGTGCACAGAATGCATGCATTTTGTAAATATAATATTCATAAAGACAGAGGAACACACCCTTCCCTGAGCAGTCTCTCAATATGTACTATGTTGCATGCCTTTCACATATTTGTGTTTTAGATTTCCCATCAACAAGGAATGAATGACCTCAAACAATGTCCTTCAAGCACCCATCCATTTTAATCAGTCTTAATTCAAAATCCTGGCCAGATAGCCCTAAAAAATATAATAATGTAGTTACTCTCACACACATCTCAGGTGGAAAAATTGGATTTAATACTACAATAGATGTCAATCTCCATCCTTCGGCATGTTGTAGGGATAACAAGATGAAACAGAGCAATAGCTTGTAAATTTGATAGGTGTCCTTTGAGGGTCTGGTTTGAATTAAAACCAAAACCAATGCAGAAACCTGTGACAGAAACCCTTTCATATAACTGGCTTTTGTTCTGAATGCCCCTGGGAAGAGCTTAGGGGAGCTGTGACGACTGGGGGGCTCATGGTGCCTTACTAAGAAGTCACAGCTCTATTGGAAAGACAGGATAAACCTCATCTTGTCTGAAAAAGAATAAAAAAGCAAGACCATTAAGTAGTACATAAGAAAAAGTAAAAGCCTCCCAGGCCCTAGTTTATGTTCTACGGATGTTTGCAATATAGCTGCTGTTTCATATTATTACTTCCTAACACACAAGCCATGCTGGGCCATTGTTCAGACTGGAAAGGGGCATTCTGTGCTGTTCATGAGGCCCTGACTGCCAGCACAATGTGGAGATATGGCAAACTTTAGGACTGTTACTGGTTTAGTGGGTTATGAGCCATTAAACAGAAGTTCTTTAGTACAAATTAAAGTTGCTGTCCCAGGTCCTGAGCTGCCTGTGATCTGTACCAGGTGCACTCAGGAGAGGAGGGTGCAAAGGTATCTTTAAGACCAACCTGGTCCTTGGTGTAAGTCAGAGTATTTTCAGAAGTGCTCAAACTTTCACCTGGTTGACAATAGTCCCAAGAGGCCACTTGGGCAGCCAGGAAACCCCAGAAACATCTGCATATCACCAGGTCATACCCCTTTGCCACTGGCTTGGAGGGGCAATGGCATAACAGCTGCTATCACCAGGGGGTTCCCACACATAGCCAGAGCGGAGACTGGGTTTTAGGGCCTGCTATCTACTTTTCAAAGGATAATGGACAATTTCCTGCTCATGCCCAATATTCATTCATTCATCCATTCATTCATCGTTTCCTCTCCCTCCCCTCCCCTTCCTACATAATATTCATTCATTCATTCTCTCTCTCCCTCTCTCCCTCTCTCCCTCCCTTCCCCCCCACCCACTCTCACTGTGCCCCTTCTTTTACAGAAGGCATTTGCCCACCCCTTTTTTTTTACTAGAGCTTGCAGGCAGTCTGGGGGTTCTGTTGAGTCTCCAGCTGCTGACAGATGATCACATAGTAGTAGTTTGCCGGAGTGATTTTCCCTATGATCGTCTGGCTAGGAGACTGTGACCATTTCTTTTGGCTCCTGGATGCAATTTAAGGTGTTTGATTTGACCCATAAAGCTCTCAGTGGCTTAAGTAAGAAGTTTTGGATCAACTGCAGCCACAGTGTGTATGCAGGTTAACGTTTAGGTGCCAGATGGCTTCTCCAGCTGTACTTATTTCTCTTCTTTTGGACACAGAAATAGGGGTAAAGAAATCCTCACTCCTTCAGCTCAGCCATTATGTGCAATAGAATGGCAATTTAATGGATAAACTAGATTAGCAGACTTTTTTCATGATCTATGGTAAGCAGCCTCCCACAAACAGCAAGGAGTCACATAGGACCCCGAAGCTGTCTCAGGTACATTGATGCCCTGGTCTTCTGTAAGCACATATGTATACAGGTGGATCTGAGATCTCATCCACATCCCACTGAAGTCAAGAGAAGTACTTCAATTGACATCAGTAGGTTTCAGATCAGGCCTCTGAACCATGAGTTTCTGCTTATGTAGAGGACTTTCCATTGCTGTTATAGATCCACTAGTCTGTTCTCAGGGGAAACAATCAGGGAAAAGAAATGCCGAAGAATTAGCTTCACATGAAAAGCTGGCACCAGTTTTGATCAATTTTATTGTTTAAGAAAGTACATAAATGTATCATTTTCCCCCAGATGACATATATCCCAGAAACACATTAGCTGTAACAGGGCAGATTAAGTTATTAATAGCTTTATAAGATGGGTAGGCTTGCCACAGTATGAAATCAGTGAAATAGGGACAGTTCTAGCATCTTTAGACAGTTATCTATCATAATGAACAAGATAACCTTCCCACATGTGCTGAAATATCTTTGATTTAGCACTTCTCTATTGTCATTTGTAATGATGTCAGGGCATTGGTGTCCATATGTTACTGAATATAGAGAAGACATTCCAACAGGAATTGGGTGGTGGTTGAAGAGAGACACAAAAAGAGAGAACTGTGTTTAAGACAGCAGTAAAAAGTAAATTATATCTAGATAAAGGTGAAGGTGTCTCTTTAGAAAGATAAAGGAAAGAAGACAAAAAGTTAGATATGGAAAGTCCAATACTAATGGGTTGTAAAAGTTCTTTAAGAATAAGATGCTTTCCTTCTGGATTGACTGAATGGATTGGGAGTTGTGACAGAGAAAAATGAATCCAATGGCCCAGGTGTGGGAAATCATTGACAAGAAGCCTGTGAAATAAAGAGAGCTGTATTTATTAACAGACACCCTGGAGCAGCTTCAACTTTCCCCCCATGATTTAATGTAGCAAGCCCTGGTATTAGTATTAATTACCATGGCAAAGTGTTTGTTAAAGATTCAAACTCTTTTGAAAAGGTCCCTCTCGGCTTAGTTGAGAAAAGCTTCACAAACTCATTGCTGTTTTCTTTTTTGATTCAGGACACAAAGCACACCTGAAAGCTGCCAACAGTTGTATTTGGGGAGTGAGTTGTTTTAGCAAAGAGTGGGAACAGTTTGGGCAAACAAGATCTTCATTTACACTTAGAGTAAAGCTGGTGGAATGCTGCAGAAACAACATTCATGTTCACCTTCCAAATGCCAGCTCAGTTTAAACATCTATATGCCTCCTTTTATTCACTATTCACAGATAATCATGCAGATATATTTTTAGTGTGGTTGGGGAATAACTGTTCTTCATGTGAACATGAATATCATTATTTCATAGCTATCATTAGTCATTCTTCTGCTTAAAAAAGTTTCAGCCATCTAACCAGTTAGCAAAAAGACTAGCAGGTGTCTTAGGTAATCAATTACGCATCATGAACAGCATGCAAATTGCTAGTCATCCAAGCTAGTTAGTGAATACAGGTGAAAAAAAATGCAGCATTTGCAGAACTCAGGCTTGGTTCTTGAATGATTAAATAGAAGAAAAAAGAAAAAAGACCAAATTCACTCAGAACTTTGCAAGATCAGTGGAGTACAACGTATTCCTTTAGGAGAAATTATAGGTAATGTGTAGTTGCACCAAGCTGTATGCTGGAGAGATTTGATCTCTGGTGGCTAAGTCCCTGAAAAACTCTAGTTTAGTGCCTTCATTCCTTCTGTTAACCTCATGTCCTGCACACTTTAATCTTTCATGACGGTGGAGTTAATCCAATTAAGACACAAGGACGGTTGCTGTTCACACCCTGGGACTGAGTGCTCTAGTGTGATCCCATGCTGAAGCTATCATTTGAAATCAGAAAAATTCCCAGTAGTCAGTTTGTATGTTTTTTTTTCCTCCTTAGTCAAGTTTACAGAGTATTTACACGCTGTGGAGTACTTATCTGTGGGAACAATCTGGGCATCATCTATATTTCAGTGGTCCTCAACCATTTTTGCCCAAAGTAAACCCTATAGCTAATCAAGGTCATCTTGGTCACTCACTCACTAAACAGTCTCCAATTTTCTTTGTAAATGTGTCTCTGGTGTTTCCTCTTATATGAGCATTTGTCTTCACACCGCAGTCCTCGCTTAATTACTTTTCAGGTCTCTGTACAAACAAGTGCAAACAGGCTCAGTACAAGGGTGATTCCATACCAAAAGCTGTATGAGTATAATGCAGTCTGGTTACTGTTCTGAATATTGTTCTACTCCTTAGCTCTATGTTGCACATCACCCCTGCCCGGCCTTTCATTTCACCTCTAGGATTTCCAGATATCTGGAGCAAGTTTCTTAAAAAGACATTCTCCCATACATACTCTGTCTTCCTGAGGGTGCGTATATTCCAATGTCAGAGCTGGCTTGCTCTGCTGGTGCCTACTGAAGTCAGTGGGTGTCTTTCTATTGATTTCAATGGAGTTTAGATCAGGCCCCTAATTATTCATGCAAAAATCTCCCTGATATCCTTTGGAAGGCTAAGGTTCAGAAAACAGTAGTACCATCCCTCCCGCCAAAAATATACCCAAGGTAGAACATTCTTTAGGTGAACATTCAAATTGCTTTTTGTACTGCAGCTGGGGTTTTTTCAGCTCTATTATTTTTGGTCCTTTCTTGTCATTATAATGATATTTACTTACCTTTTTTACATTTCTGCCCACTATGTATTTATTGTTTAGAGAATATCAATGTAATCTTCCCTTTCCCGCCTCACTAAAAGTTTGGTCATGCTTATCTGGTAGAAACTTGATTTAATTTAGTTCCTTAGCAGGGGCCACAGGGAAATAGAATAAGTGCTCTTCATTAACTTCGCCTTTAATTATTTTTGTAACTATGCTTTTTTAAGCTAGAAACAAATCAGCTCTCAGCTGTCTTCATTGTGGGGAGGTTTAGGATCTGATCAGACTCCCATTATCTGATTAACTTCCAAAATTCCTGAATCAGAGAAAGCAGCATAACTTGCAGACTGCAGCTTTTCTCAAGCTTTTTTTTTTTTCTTTTTTTTTTTTTTAAGAGAGAAAGGAGTTTCCCATTGCTCTGAGGAAATTTATAAAACAGGCTGTCATATTATTTTAGATGAACTATATAGGCTGAAAGTGTTAACATAACCCAGTCACTGCCCAACATTAAACAGTGTTAAGCAAGGTTTAAACGAGGTTTGGTATACAAAGACCTCAGCCTGGATAATAAAATGGCAAACACACCATTAAAAATCCGTTTATTGGTGTGCTTGCCATTTTAAGTATTAAGTAAGGTTTTTATTTTAACATTTCTTTTCCCTTTAGCTGGAGAAAATGTTTAGAAGGAAAAAACCCCTTGTGTGACAGTCTCTTAAATGGTGACAACTGTCCCTTGGGGGAAAAGAGAAGAAGTTAGCTGAAATGGGCCGGAGCTGTTGTTGTTGCTGAAGTCCTTTCCCATTTAACCTCAGGTGGTGTCTGGGAGCCAGTAGAGGTGGCAGTGTCATCTGGCTCCCTCTCTCTGTCCCACTCTGTTGAGGACATCTCTCAGCATTAGGACAAAAAAGATCCAAGGTCCCAGGAGACTGTGGGGGTGATAACCCTGATGGTGAAGCTCGCTCTAGTAGCCCGCATCTCCTCTTTCATGTTTCCCCCCCAAACACCCACAAAGGGACCCAAAAAAGGGAGAGATGGATGGAATGACCCATCCCCTCATCATTTCATTCACCCATTAGGCCTCGTTTGTGATACACCAATTTTGGTTCATTAATTTCCAGATTCATATTTTCTTGTTTACCAAGCATGATTTTAACACAGTCCTTTTTTGTTTGGACTAATGCAGTCTGTCTCCCTTTCATACCTTTTCCCATCAACATTTGTTGTCCTAGTTTATTGTAACATCTTATGAACATACACAATTTTTTTTTTTAACAGTTGGACTCGCAATTAGGGTAAATTTGTAGGCCCAATTATCACAACAAGCCCCATGCTGGATTTGCTTTCTTTGAACTTTGAATCTGAATTATTATCTACCTACCATAATATCCCAATCAGCTATAATAACAGTGCTTAACTTCACTGCAGCCTTGATTACACAGCCACAGGCCAGGTACAAATTTGCTAATGTTTGGAGATAATATGCCCTCTGAGCCATCTGATTAGATTATTTGTGGTACCTGACCTAGTTCTTTGGTATTTTTCTTAAAGGTAGCACAAAACTCTCCAGTATGCCAAACAATCCCAAACTTGCTTGCTTTCTTTTACCTTGTCTATTTATATGTTTTTGTACGTGGCAATTGTGAAAAGGGGCCAGTGTATTTGATAACTGAGATTAGTGGGCACAGCCCATCCAGACAACAAAAGGCCAGCCCCTTCAAGTGAAGAAAGGCCACTAAGCACAGAAATCAACAGATTATGGGGCATAAAGAATGGAAAAAAAGGATGGGGGTGCAGAAGTCCAGGCAACACCCATTGCTCTGAGGAGTCCAAGGACATCCAAGGGACCTCTGCCAGGATACGTGAACAGACAAGGGGCCAAAGAAAGGCTAGGTAGATTCAAAATCCCCACCTCCCCCCATTCAGCTTCCTCCTCCTGGACTGATGGATGGCCATCTTGGCCAGTGCCAGGACAAGGTTGATAAGAAGATCTCAGGACTTTATGGGGATTGTCATAATATGCCCTTACCAGAGCACCTTCTTCCGGCACTGAGTGGTACATCAACCACTCAACTTTAGTTTCCCAGCTGCTGTTCTACTGCTGTGTGCACCCTGGGTTACAGAGACTTAGGTCTCCAGCTAGGTCTTTTGCAGTTCTACCCCTTCCGTGGCTAGTTTGCTACAAAACACTGAGTGTATGGTCTAAAACCAAAGTTAGCAGGTACTGAGGAGAAAGATCCAACTGCACTAAGACCCCTGCTGCTCTACTGCACTTCAACCTTCCCCCAGGCAACACCGCCTGGCTCTGGCAGCTCTGATCTGCCCTGCCTGCCTCTGCCTCATCAGTGCACCATCAATGCTTAACTCATCCATCCATTAGGATGGCCTCAGTCAGTAAAATGTTGGACACTCCAGTAACCCCTAATGTTTAAATCATTTTGTAAATAGCTAAGGTGAGATTTTCAAATGTGCTGAGCAATGGCCTAACTCTGTTCCCATTGCAGTCAGTGAGAGTTTTACCTCACTTTGAAAATCCCCACCCCATGTTTATCTACTTTTGTTCTCCTGATGGAGACAATAAACACAATGGACCAAATTCGGCTCTCACTTACTCTGGATTTATCCCAGTGTAACTCTGTTCACAGCAATAGATTTACTTCAGATTTACTACACTCCCTTTATATGGTGCATTCCATCTGTCATGTAGACTGTGAGCTCTGTGAGGCAGGGGACTGTCTTGGTTACATGCCTGTATGGTGCCAAGCACAGTGAAGTCCTGACCCTGGACTCAGGTTCATAGGTGCTATCATAATATACATTATTATTATTATTTGATTTTGTTGTTTTTAAACAAGTCTTGGGATTCATGATTTGGAGAAAATGTTCAATATTAATTTTGTTGCAAAGAAACAAGAGAGGCCAAATGGAAAAAAACCTCAGCTGCTTTTTCACAGCTGAACCTAAAAGGAGCTTGTACAAATGGAAACAGAAGAGAGGGACTGGGACTTTCCATGTCCATAAACAATGTAGCAGGAAACAATGAGGAGGAAATCCAACCTACTTTTCTGCCATTTTGATCATCAGATTGGGGGCAAAATAAGGACAAAAGAAATTTTCAACTAAAAATGAAACCCCAGAAGAATGAAAAGTCTTGCGTGACAAACAGCTGCGTTCACATGTAGTGTACTCTGTATGTTTCCAAATAACACTCTGAACAGTGAAATGCAGCAGCATGTGTCAGTGTGGCACAAAGGCTTCTGATGAGCAAATTAAAATAAACAATATGTTAATAAGAGTGAAAGCTGTGAGAACACACAGGGCTACATTGTGACTTGGATCGGGCACATTAAAAATCCCCTTTGTATAGCACCCAGACCTTGGTGCCCTGCCAGGCATGCCAGGAGTAGACAGACACACCCGGAGCAGTTGGGCAGGGAATAGGCAGAGCACTGGCTTTCTGCTGGCCAGCACAGATGAGCCAGCATGTGGGTGGGGATTGGTTGTTTACTGCTGGTTTATGCCAGCAATAACCTGGAGGAGCAAGTGGGAAGCAGGGGCTCGATCCTGCAAGATGCTGAGCAGCCTCAACTCTCGTGGAAGTCAGTGAGCACTTTGTAGGATCCAACCCCAGATGAGGAACAATGACGGTGACAAATCAGGGGGGACGCAGCTTCTCTTGCTCAGGGCTGTGTCTAAAGTCACAATCTTGCTCAAACTAAGGGAGAGGAAAAGTGGGTATAAATGTATGTATGTTTCCAATGACCGAACAACTAGGAAGAAACTCTCCAAGGGAAAACTTTAGCTTCCTTGCATGGGCTTACCTGTAGGAGGGGGTGATCCAGGTCATTGCTTTTATCCCATAAAACATAAAAGAACATCATGTGGCAAAGGCAAGCATTAAAAAGTTAGGAAGTGTCAGAAATAAGGCTGACTGTGCTACCTTAATTCAGCCCTCTTGTGCATATGCATTATGACAGTCTTTAATTACATGATGACATACAATTTTTTCCACACGGCTCCTGCCTCATTCAGTGCTCAGGTGGATAGTGCTTATTTAATAGCAGCTCTTCAATATTTTGTTTTATCCTCGTAGTTCAATGTGCGGCCCCAGACTTTATTTACTGCACACTATTGGAATACTACTCTGAAGACAGAATTATTAATTTCCTCTGGGCTTTTCTATGGTTTTCATCATAGAAATGTAGTACTGAAAGGGACCTTGAGAAGTCATCTGGTCCAGTCCCCCGCACTCCAGGCAGGACTAAGTATTATCTAGGCCATCCCTGACAGGTGTTTGTCGAACCTGTTCTTGAAAACCTCCAATGACGGAGATTCCACAACCTCCCTAGGCAATTTATTCCAGTGCTTAACTACCCTGACAGGAAGTTTTTCCTAATGCCCAATCACTAATGTTTGTAAATCACTCAAATATTATAATTAAGTAATCTTTACCTCTATGTGAGGTGGTGATATCATCCCCATTTTACAGATGGGAGGCCGAGGAACAGATAGGTTAAGGTTGTAAGTATGCACTAAATTTTAGTCATAAGTATCCACGAAATGTATATGTTCACAGCACAGCTCCCATTGACTTCAGTTGTAGCTGTGAGTGCTAGCACTTCAAATCAGATCTCAGGTTCTCAAGCTGGTTTCCCAGAAAGTGTGGAACACACAATTCGAGATCATCTGTGAAGTTCATAAGTGACTTCCCCAGGATCACACAGGAACTCTTTGGCAGAGGCAGGGTTTGAATCTAGTTTTCTAGGGCAGCATTCAATTGCCTTAACCATGAGACCATATTTTCACTTGCTGCAGTCCCCTGCCACATTCATTACACATCTTCCAGCCTCTGTGACAAATAATGCAGGGGTCCTAGAGAAAACAGAGCCTCTTCTACTTCACAATCCTGGTTAATTCTCAAAGCAAGGGCCCAGTCTCCTTGCCAGTCAGTCCCGGTCCCAGCCTTACCAGTTTCCTTGTTCTAAACTACTCCTTTCCCTCCCCTGGAAAAGTTTTTGTCCCCTCTGTGTTTGAATCACATGGCTTCCTCCTCCACACTGTCTGGGTGCCAGCATGCGTATCCACTGAGAACACAGGAGAGACAGGCTCCCTGCTCTCAGGTCCAGCGTCTGGCCCCACCGCAGAGCAGCTGGAGCAATAATCACATGGAAAGTCTGGCTTCATCTCTGTAGGCCTGGGCTGCACCATGATTAGCTGCTCTGTGGGGATGATCCACGCATATGCACTAGGCGCTGTGAAAGGAGCAAGCATGCCCAGTGCAGAGAATGTAGCTGCTAAAAAATCTAAGTCTCTATTGAACATGTGCAAACTCTGATATTTCAGAGGCTTATAACTTGGGTAAATTTGGGTGGATTTTCACAGGGATGGCAAAAGGTACAACCCTGACATAAGTCCCCCTTGCATCACCACTAAATTGCAAGTTCCTGCTCCATAGCATAGGTGCACTAGAGCATTTTTTAAAAAAAAAGTCTCCAGACAACGGATCATTCTACAGCCTCATTATCAGAAATCATCATCTGTTTCAGCTGAAATTTTCCAAAAATATTCAGCCCGAGGCAGAATCCTGGCGTAGAAACTTTCAGCCCAAACAGTTAAAGTTTGGCAAAGTTATAAGCCACTGATAACAGGATCTTATAATGGGAAGTTAGGGGCAAACTTAATAATAGACCACAGTACCAGCCACACCTACAATTTAAACAGAGTGGGCATAATGCTAATTCTTTGTACTATCTCACATTTTCCCAGTAGCAGGGTTGGTTCTAGCACATCCAGGTCCCTTCAGATCCATTTTGCTGGGCTCTCCTGTGTAATAATTACATTTCTTCCTAATTCTCAAAATTAAAATCATAAATAGTTTGTGTTTCATTGCGCATAAAACAACAAGGCAAGTAAAATTAAAAAGTGATCAGATTGCAAGGGCTGTACCCCCATGGGTCCAACATCAATAGGATGTAAAGTCCATGGGAGACTTCCCACAAAATGTATCTGCCAGATGGAAAAACAAAATCTAACTTTAAGCATTTATGAAGTTTTAAAACAGTTCAGTAAAAATACTATTCAGATTAACTGATAATATTTTATAGTGTTTTTTAAACAAATAACTAGTTAAAAGGCTCTGATATAAATGCTTTCCATTCATCCAAAATAAAGATCAACAAGGGGGTTGGGAATGGGGCATAGAGGCAGCTTGGGGGAGTGGGAAAGGAAGGAAGGAGAGAGGCGAGAAAGCATGCACCGTATGGTTGGGGAGGAGAGGGGGAATGCAGAGGTAAATGTGTGTCAATATCCAAGTGGCAGCTGCCAAGGGTAGAAGTGCTTGGAGTAGCCCCCAGTTAAGGAAGTGGTAGGTAGGGCAAGAGTAGACTCTATAGCCTTTGGAAAACACTGATTGTCACCATGGAGGTATCTCAACAGGCAGCCTATTTAAAGGTGGCTCCAGGGAGCTGCTCCAGAAAGTTCTGATTGGGTCTAGGAAGATCAAGCCTCAAGGCTGTCTTCATCCTCTGTGTGATACAGCTTGCTTATTCACTCTTGGTCTGAAGAGAGCACTGTTCATCTTATTCTGCCTCCTCATAAAGATCCTTATCATCCTGGGTCATCCAGCCTGCCGGCCAACATAGGTTTTGGAAGTCACACAAGCCAGCCTTCCCCAGCAGTGCCAATCCCAAAACAGTCAGAGAGGAGGGAACATGTGCTAGTGCTCGGATCACAGAACTGGAACTGGGAGTTTGGAGTTCTCTCTTCGTTCTGCTAATGACTTGCTGTGTGGCCTAGGGCAAGTCACTTAATCTGTAAATTGGGGGTTATAATTCTTAGCTACCTCATGGGAGTGTTAGGAGCTTAAATTGTTGAGCTATGAAAGCCTCACATAGGAGATGTTCTAGAAGGGCTAAGTGTTCTGTGCTGTATGAAAATGCACCCTCTAGGATTAGACTCGAGAGCCAAGGCCTCAGACTCTTAAAAACAACCTTAAAAGGGAGGCAACAGATCTATGCTTTCCTGCCCTCACATATCCTAGTCAGAAGCGTTGTGTACAGTGCTCCATCACTTTCATCATCATTGCTTTCAGAATACCCTGATGTAAATAGTCTGTCTTCACTAATTGTTTTCAAAGAGAGAGATGTTAGACTCACACTCATCTAATACAAGAGGCTTTCACAGAATAAATCAGTCTGGCTGGCTGGCTATCGACTCAATCTGCTAACCATCTCCAAAGATTTTATTTTTAATTTCGATGAAGTGACTTGTGTCAGCAGCACAGCTTGCCACGGCTGACCTCTCCGGGTCAGGGAATAATAAGTAGCAATAGAAGCAGATTTTTCTTGCTGGAAAAAAAGTCAAGGGGTGAATAGAAAATATACCTTATTCCTGTAATTTTTGTCAAATTCAGGGGGGGGGTGAGAAAAAGTGTGTTATACCAAGTGAGATGACTTGGTCATTCTTATATCAACTCATGGTGATACACATTCTAAGCCCCACAGTAGTTGCCAGAGGTTATAAATACTGGTAACCTGGGAGATAGCAGAGTTGAGTATCACCTATGAAGACTAGAAGATTTGTCCATGCTGTTTCTTCAGGTCTTGACCCCTTTAGTCACCCCACCACATCTCATCCCTGTATGACATTTACTCCACCTCTGCTCCTGAGCTGTTGAACAGCCCTGGAGGAAGAATATCAGAGACAGAGCACACTTTATGCACTACAGATTTGTCCTCTCTTCCTTCAATTCTGCCATCTTCCTTGCCAACCAGTCTTACTAATCCATCCTTGTTGAGTCTAACAGTCACAACGCCCAGTCTCTTCCCTCTCCATTTCTGTCCCTCTTCCTAGAATAGGATCTTGATAGTTCCTTCAAACATAAGACTGACAAGATCTGATGTGATCTTTCCCGCTCTCCTGCCCCATCATTCTCCTTTTCTTCCATCCTTTTCTCCATCTATCCAGTATCTGGCACTGAGGTTACTTGCCTACTCTCTGCTTCCACTCTCTCTGCCAGCCACCTCAACCCAATATCCTCCAGATTTTTGATTTTTCACCTCCTTTGTCACTGATCTGCACTCTTACTTATTTTGCTTACTTTTCTGTCCCTATTTCCCTTACCCGAAATAAGCAAACAGAAAATAACAAACCAGTAACTATTTTGTCTGTTCTCTGGCCACCACACTTAAAATCACTACCAGTGTCTCAAAACAATCAGCTGTGCACAGATCCTGCTCAACTACACCCCTTGGGACTGTCACTGGATGTACTGGAATTACTTCTGAGCCTGTTTTCCCTGTCAGCTTGGGACTTCAGAACCCTGCCTTGTTGAGCCAGACATGCTAGTCTGCTGCAACACAGACCCAGGTCTGGTCCACGCCCCCAAAGCTGCAGACTTTAACCAAAAACTGCTCAGCAAGTCACCTATCTCCGGCACCCAGACACCCAGCTCCCAATGGGATCCAAACCTCAAATAAATCCTTTTTACTCTCTATAGAGCATATACAGGGTAAACTCATAAATTTTCCACCCTCTATAACACTGATAGAGAGATATGCACAGCTGTTTGCTCCCTCGGGTATTAATCACTTACTCTGTATTAATTAATAAAACAAAAGGGATTTTATTTAGTATTAAAAGTAGGATTTAAGTGGTTTCAAATAATAACACAGAACAAAGTAAGTTACCAAGTAAAACAAAACAAAACATGCAAGTCTAAGCCTAATACATTAAGAAACTGAATACAGGTAGATCTCACTGTGATGGCTTGGATCACAGAAACCCCCTTGGGGCTGCCGACTGATGTGCCAAGACTACTTCTGCCCCTGCTTTCCCCACCAGCTTGAGACTCCAGCACCCTGTCTTGTTGAGCCAGACCTGCTAGTCTGCTCCAGCACGGAGCCAGGGTCTGAACCATGTGCCCCAAAGCTGCAGGCTTAATTGAAAGCTTATACAGGGTAAACTCATAAATTGTTCACCCTCTGTTACACTGATATAGAGATATGCACAGCTGTTTGCCCTCCCCCACCCCCCAGGCATTAATACATACTCTGAGTTAATTAATAAGTAAAAAGTGATTTTATTAAATACAGAAAGTAGGATTTAAGTGGTTCCAAGTAATAATAGACAGAACAAAGTGAATTACCAAGCAAAATAAAATAAAACATGCAAGTCTATGTCTAAGAAAACTGAATACAGATAAAACCCTCATCCTTCGAGGAATTCCAGTAAGCTTCCTTTTACAGACTGTCTCCTTCTAGTCTGGGTCCAGCAATCACTCACACCCCCTGTAGTTACTGTCCTTTGTTCCAGTTTCTTTCTGGTGTCCTTGGGGGTGGAGAGGCTATCTCTTTAGCCAGCTGAAGACAAAATGGAGGGGCCTCTCATGGGCTTAAATAGACTTTCTCTTGTGTGTGGACACCCCTCCCTCCCCCTTTGTAGAATCCAGCTATAAAATGGAGTTTTGGAGTCACATGGGCAAGTCACATGTCCATGCATGACTCCGTTTTTACAGGCAGCAGCCATCACCCACATCCTATCTTGAATGTCTCCAGGAAGACTTTTTATGCAGATTGGAGCCTTCCAAGATCCATTGTGCATTAAGTGCTTCTTGATTGGGCACTTAATTTGCACATTCCTTTCTCAAGAAACTGACCAAATGCTTACAAAGGCTACTTAAACATCAAGCAAGTACACAGCCAATATTCATAACTTCAAATACAAAAATGATGCATGCATACAAATAGGATGAATAGATTCAGTAGATCATAATCTTTACAGAGATATGTTACATGGCATATGTAGCATATAACCTATTCCAGTTATGTCATATATACATTCATAAATATATTTCCCACAGTATTCTTGTCAGCAAGTTAAGGAAGTATGGGCTGGATGAATGCACTATAAGGTGGGTAGAAAGCTGGCTAGATTGTCGGGCTCAACGGGTAGTGATCAATGGCTCCATGTCTAGTTGGCAGCCGGTGTCAAGTGGAGTGCCCCAGGGGTCGGTCCTGGGGCCGGTTTTGTTCAATATCTTCATAAATGATCTGGAGGATGGTGTGGATTGCACTCTCAGCAAATTTGCGGATGATACTAAACTGGGAGGAGTGGTAGATACGCTGGAGGGGAGGGATAGGATACAGAAGGACCTAGACAAATTGGAGGATTGGGCCAAAAGAAATCTGATGAGGTTCAATAAGGATAAGTGCAGGGTCCTGCACTTAGGACGGAAGAACCCAATGCACAGCTACAGACTAGGGACCGAATGGCTAGGCAGCAGTTCTGCAGAAAAGGACCTAGGGGTGACAGTGGACGAGAAGCTGGATATGAGTCAGCAGTGTGCCCTTGTTGCCAAGAAGGCCAATGGCATTTTGGGATGTATAAGTAGGGGCATAGCGAGCAGATCGAGGGACGTGATCGTTCCCCTCTATTCGACATTGGTGAGGCCTCATCTGGAGTACTGTGTCCAGTTTTGGGCCCCACACTTCAAGAAGGATGTGGATAAATTGGAGAGAGTCCAGCGAAGGGCAACAAAAATGATTAGGGGACTGGAACACATGAGTTATGAGGAGAGGCTGAGGGAGCTGGGATTGTTTAGCCTGCAGAAGAGAAGAATGAGGGGGGATTTGATAGCTGCTTTCAACTACCTGAAAGGGGGTTCCAAAGAGGATGGCTCTAGACTGTTCTCAATGGTAGCAGATGACAGAACGAGGAGTAATGGTCTCAAGTTGCAGTGGGGGAGGTTTAGATTGGATATTAGGAAAAACTTTTTCACTAAGAGGGTGGTGAAACACTGGAATGCGTTACCTAGGGAGGTGGTAGAATCTCTTTCCTTAGAGGTTTTTAAGGTCAGGCTTGACAAAGCCCTGGCTGGGATGATTTAACTGGGAATTGGTCCTGCTTCGAGCAGGGGGTTAGACTAGATGACCTTCTGGGGTCCCTTCCAACCCTGATATTCTATGATATTCTATGATATTCTAAAGCCTTATGGGGGGCACCATCACACTCACCCTCAGAGATGTTCCAATAAGCTTCTTTCACAGACTAGACTCCTACTTAGTCTGGGCCCTATCCTTTCCCCTGGTACAGTTCTTGTTAGTTTCAGCTCAGTTGGTAACTCAGGGATTTCTCATTACTGGCATGACTTTTCTCATGACTTGCTCTATTCCACCCCCTTTTATGGCTTTGGCCCAAGGCGGGAATCTTTTGTCTCTCTGGGTCCCCACCCCTCCTTCTAAATGGAAAAGCACCACGTTTAAGATGGATTCCAATACCAGGTGAGATGGTCACATATTCTGTGAGACCCCAAGCCTTCATTCTTTCCCGGCCTGACTCACATGAACACAGGAAGGCTTACAAGTAAACAGAGACATTTACAACCAATTGTCCTGGTTAATGGGAGCTATCAAGATTCCAAACCATTATTAATTGCCCACACTTTGCATAGTTACAATAGGACTTCAGAGTAACACTTCATATTTCTAGCTTCAGATACAAGAATGATACATTCATACAAATAGGATGAATACACTTAGTAGATTATAAGCTTTGTAATGATACCTTACAAGAGACCTTTTCCATAAAGCATACTCCAGTTACATTATATTTACACTCATAAGCATATTTCCATAAACATATGGAATGTAATATCACAGGGTGAGCAGCCCATGGGATGGGTAGAAAAGGGGAAGGATGAGGAAAGCCTGGTGGGTGAAGTCTGAGGGGGCAGGGGGAAGTGAGAGAAGCAAAGGGTCTAGATGGAGGGGCTGAAAAGTTTTACACACATTTTAGGTTATGTTTCTTTGCCTTTTGCTCTCACTTTTCCAAGAATTAAATATCCTAAAATTCATCCATGCAAAAATGCAGATATGACCCTCTGGCAACCCCTGAAGCCAGGCATGTTTGGAGAAGTCTCCCTGGTACAAATTTTCTTCTTGTGTTGGTGTAACCCACACACCTCTTGGGTGTGGTGTTCTGTCCCATCTACTGGCATCAAGACTACTGAGGCCTGGGCTACACTGGGTGGGGGGTGTTTCGAACTAAGATACACAACTTCCGCTACGCTATTCGCGTAGCTGAAGTTGAAGTATCTTAGTTCGAGTTACCTGGCCATCCTCAAAGTGTGGCGGCTCCCCCGTCGACTCCGCTTACTCCTCCTGCCGAGGTGGAGTACAGGCGTCGATTCGGGGATCAATTTATCGTGTCTAGACAAGACGCGATAAATCGATCCCCAATAGATCGATCACTACCCGCCGAGCTGGCGGGTAGTGAAGTCATACCCTTAGAGAGAGAGATTAATGAGTTTTCTCTACAGCCTTAGCTAACAGCTAGTTGGCTTTTAGCTCATGCAGTAGTGGCTCATACATTTAGTTCCAGAGGTCCCAGGTTCAATCCTGCCCGCCGACGACCGGGGTCTGTTGGCATTACAAGTGGGGGCTTGTCTGGGATTTCTACTGGGAAGTCTCTGAAGCTCAGGACGCACTTCCTCAGCTAGGGGAAGTATGTATCCCACACAGCTCCCAGGTGTGGTGGTCTGTCCCCGTTAGTGGCACCGAGACCACTTAGAGAGACAGTTAAATGAGTCTGCTCTACAGCCTTAGCTAATAGCCAGTTGGCTTTTAGCTCATGTGGTAGTGGCTCATGCATTTAGTTGCAAAGGTCCCCAGTTCGATCCTGCCCACCAATGACTGGGGTCTGTCAGCGTTACAATGACAACTTCCAACAAATAGCCTGATTTTCAGAGGTGCTGAGCAGGTACCTGTAGGTCACTGACTCCAAGTCCAGTGGCTTCAATAGGACCTCCAGACACCCATCACTTCTGAAATCATCCCATTTATTTAGGTATGTAAATACAGATTTAGATGTCTAACTTTAGCCACCCAAACCCGTGTTTGAAAATTTTAGCTTTAAACTATCTGGGCCAAATTTAGAGGCAAACCTAAGGGAGTCAAATCTGGTGTAATTTGCATCTTCTTAAAGCCAGCTCAGTCATTCTACCTTTTATTCACATCTACTTACTAATGGGAAGTGTACACCCTTTTACACATCTCTGAATTAGGATCACCAAGTCTATGAAGGGCCATTGAATTTATATGCTGAGAGGTCAGATGAGCATATCAAGGAAAGCAACTAACAGGATTGCGTAAAATCTGAGTAAAGACTTAAACCCAGATATCAAGGGATATTAGGAGCCTAAATACCTTTGAGAATCTGGGCCTTCAAGAATAGGTCCAAAAATACCTGGCTAGAAGCAGCAGTATTAAGATTGAAACTATTTCCCACCCTCTCTTCATATCTCCTGTGGTTCCCTGCTCTACCGTGTCCATTTTTTTTTTCTAGAGATTGTGCTGCTCTCCCATTCTGGGCAAAATCTTAGCTAATGATTTTATTCTACTACTAACGAATTAGAATTGAATCCTTGAGGCCACACAATATGCAGCCCTGTTAATCCCAAATAAATTAATTACAACAGCATTATTAAAAAGAATAATGCCAAATCGATTAGTAATGATAGAAAACTTAAAATATTGTCCTTTTGTTGTTCCTTTACCACATATTAATGATTTGACTTCATCTTTCAGCCTGACTTCTTGTGCAGTCTATCTTCTGTGCCCTTCTGTTTCCTTGTATAAGTGGTTTTCTACCTGAACCTTCAGAAGAGCTGAAACACTGAATATTTTCCATCTCTGTTTTTGTGCTTTGCCTTTTAATTTGGTCTAAATCAATCGAAAGGAACTTTACTGTGTCTTCACAGTTCCGTGATGCTCCCCCTGGGATGCTGTGGCTGTACACTGCCTCTTATTCAGATCAGTGTCTGAAAACAATGAATTAGAAAATTCAGCTATTTTCTATACAAAATTCTTTTTCTGCAAAAGAAATGTCCATATTGATCTTAGAAAAACATTGTATTTTCATCAAATTATTGGATCCTTTTGAGTGAAAATGGCTCATTTTCTCTCAAATATTAAGTTTCAGAGTAACAGCCGTGTTAGTCTGTATTCGCAAAAAGAAAAGGAGTACTTGTGGCACCTTAGAGACTAACCAATTTATTTGAGCATGAGCTTTCGTGAGCTACAGCTCACTTCATCGGATGCATGCCGTGGAAACTGCAGCAGACTTTATTTATACACAGAGAATATGAAAAAATACCTCCTCCCACCCCACTGTCCTGCTGGTAATAGCTTATCTAAAGTGATCATCAGGTGGGCCATTTCCAGCACAAATCCAGGTTTTCTCACCCTCCACCCCCCCACACAAATTCACTCTCCTGCTGGTGATAGCCCATCCAAAGTGACAACTCTTTACACAATGTGCATGATAATAAAGTTGGGCCATTTCCTGCACAAATCCAGGTTCTCTCACCCCCTCACCCCCCTCCCAAAAACCACACACACAAACTCACTATCCTGCTGGTAATAGCTCATCCAAAGTGACCATTCTCCCTACAATGTGCATAATTAAGGTGGGCCATTTCCAGCACAAATCCAGGTTTTCTCACATCCCCCCCACCCCCATACACACACAAACTCACTCTCCTGCTGGTAATAGCTCATCCAAACTGACCACTCTCCAAGTTTAAATCCAAGTTAAACCAGAACATCTGGGGGGGGGGGGTAGGAAAAAACAAGAGGAAATAGGCTACCTTGCATAATGACTTAGCCACTCCCAGTCTCTATTTAAGCCTAAATTAATAGTATCCAATTTGCAAATGAATTCCAATTCAGCAGTTTCTCGCTGGAGTCTGGATTTGAAGTTTTTTTGTTTTAAGATAGCGACCTTCATGTCTGTGATTGCGTGACCAGAGAGATTGAAGTGTTCTCCGACTGGTTTATGAATGTTATAATTCTTGACATCTGATTTGTGTCCATTTATTCTTTTACGTAGAGACTGTCCAGTTTGACCAATGTACATGGCAGAGGGGCATTGCTGGCACATGATGGCATATATCACATTGGTGGATGTGCAGGTATACGAGCCTCTGATAGTGTGGCTGATGTTATTAGGCCCTGTGATGGTGTCCCCTGAATAGATATGTGGGCACAATTGGCAACGGGCTTTGTTGCAAGGATAAGTTCCTGGGTTAGTGGTTCTGTTGTGTGGTATGTGGTTGTTGGTGAGTATTTGCTTCAGGTTGCGGGGCTGTCTGTAGGCAAGGACTGGCCTGTCTCCCAAGATTTGTGAGAGTGTTGGGTCATCCTTTAGTATAGGTTGTAGATCCTTAATAATGCGTTGGAGGGGTTTTAGTTGGGGGCTGAAGATGACGGCTAGTGATGTTCTGTTATTTTCTTTGTTAGGCCTGTCCTGTAGTAGGTAACTTCTGGGAACTCTTCTGGCTCTATCAATCTGTTTCTTTACTTCAGCAGGTGGGTATTGTAGTTGTAAGAAAGCTTGACAGAGATCTTGTAGGTGTTTGTCTCTGTCTGAGGGGTTGGAGCAAATGCGGTTGTATCGCAGAGCTTGGCTGTAGACGATGGATCGTGTGGTGTGGTCAGGGTGAAAGCTGGAGGCATGCAGGTAGGAATAGCGGTCAGTAGGTTTCCGGTATAGGGTGGTGTCTATGTGACAATTGTTTATTAGCACTGTAGTGTCCAGGAAGTGGCCCTTTAACTAAAAAGTAACATTTTGTAAAAAATTATGGGCATCATTGAAATTTTCCATTTTTTTTTGCAAAAAATGTACTGACATTTTTAATGTAATGTTTTTATTGAAATAATTTTCAAATTTATTATTGAAATGTTTCATTTACTGAAAACAATGTTTTCTCACTTTCTTTCAGTAAATGAAGAACATTTCAACAATTTTGTAAAGTAGCTTGGTAAGCATTTCAATAAAACTTTGGTTAAAGACTTGCAAAAAATTAATGAAAATGAGTCCATTCTGAACACAGCACAATAGAAAAAAAATTGATTTTTTTCTCAAATTCCTCTTTTTTTGTCCAGCTCTGGCAACATAGAAAACAAACTGAAATAACATGATGTAACTGAT
Organism: Lepidochelys olivacea; assembly: GCF_965140295.1. NCBI lineage: Eukaryota > Metazoa > Chordata > Testudines > Cheloniidae > Lepidochelys > Lepidochelys olivacea. The sequence goes on from NC_140417.1 coordinate 108,606,738, forward strand.
CAAAATTGGATCAAGTTCTAAGTGAAGTTATGGGGGGAAAAAAGATTTTTGAATGAGATTCCCTAGTTCGTTAGCTACCATAATGGATGAGTAATGGCCCAAATAATAAGATATCAATCCCTCTATAGACTCATAGACTCATAGATATTAAGGTCAGAAGGGACCATTATGATCATCTAGTCTGACCTCCTGCACAATGCAGGCCACAGAATCTCACCTACCCATTCCTGCAATAAACCTCTCACCTATGTCTGAGCTATTGAAGTCCTCAAATCATGGTTTAAAGACTTCAAGGTGCAGAGAATCCTCCAGCCAGTGACCCATGCTACAGAGGAAGGCGAAAAAACCCCAGGGCCTCTTCCAATCTGCCCTGGAGGAAAATTCCTTCCTGACCCCAGATATGGCGATCAGCTGAACCCTGAGCATGTGGGCAAGATTCACCAGCCAGATACCCAGGAAAGAATTCTCTGTAGTAACTCAGATCCCACCCCATCTAACATCCCATTACAGGCCATTGGGCCTATTTACCATGAATAGTTAAAGATCAATTAATTGCCAAAATCATGTTATCCCATCATACCATCTCCTCCATAAACTTATCGAGCTTAATCTTGAAGCCAGATAGGTCTTTTGCCCCCACTGCTTCCCTTGGAAGGCTATTCCAGAACTTCACTCCTCAGATGGTTAGAAACCTTCGTCTAATTTCAAGTCTAAACTTCCTGACGGCCAGTTTATATCCATTTGTTCTTGTGTCCACATTGGTACTGAACTTAAATAATTCCTTTATCCTTCTGATATATTTATAGAGAGCAATAATATCTCCCCTCAACCTTCTTTCGGTTAGGCTAAACAAGCCAAGCTCCTTGAGTCTCCTTTCGTAAGACAGGTTTTCCATTCCTCAGATCATTCTAGTAGCCCTTCTCTGTACCTGTTCCAGTTTGAATTCATCCTTCTTAAACATGGGAGACCAGAACTGCACACAGTATTCCAGATGAGGTCTCACCAGTGCCTTGTATAACGGTTCTAACACCTCCTTATCTCTACTGGAAATACCTCGCCTGATGCATCCTAAGACCTCATTAGCTTTTTTCAAGGCCATATCACACTGGCGGCTCATAGTCATGCTGTGGTCAACCAATACTCCAAGGTACTTCTCCTCCTCCGTTACTTCTAATTGATGCATCCCCAGCTTATAACTAAAATTCTTGTTATTAATCCCTAAATGCATGACCTTACACTTCTCACTATTAAATTTCATCCTATTACTATTACTCCAGTTTACAAGGTCATCCAAATCCTCCTGTATGATATCCCGGTCCTTCTCTAAATTGGCAATACCTCCCAGCTTTGTATCATCCGCAAACTTTATTAGCATACTCCCACTTTTTGTGCCGAGGTCAGTAATAAAAAGATTAAATAAGACTGGTCCCAAAACCGATTCCTGAGGAACTCCACTGGTAACCTCTCTCCAGTCTGACAGTTCACCTTTCAGTAGGACTCGCTGTAGTCTCCCTTTTGTCCAATTCCTTATCCACCTTTCAATTTTCATATTGATCCCCATCTTTTCCAATTTAATTAATAATTCCCTATGTGGCACCGTATCAAATGCCTTACTGAAATCTAGGTAAATTAGATCCACTGCGTTTCCTTTGTCTAAAAAATCTGTTACTTTCTGAAAGAAGGAGATCAGGTTGGTTTGGCACGATCTACCTTTTGTAAAACCATGTTGTATTTTGTCCATTTACCATTGACCTCAATGTCCTTAACTACTTTCTCCTTCAATTTTTTTTCCAAGACCTTGCATACTACAGATGTCAAACTAACAGGCCTTTAGTTACCCGGATCACTTTTTTTTCCTTTCTTAAAAATAGGAACTATGTTAGCAATTCTCCAGTCATATGGTACAACCCCTGAGTTTACAGATTGATTAACAATTCTTGCTAATGGGCTTGCAATTTCATGTGCCAATTCCTTTAATATTCTTGGATGAAGATTATCTGGGTCCCCCGATTTAGTCCCATTAAGCTGTTCAAGTTTCGCTTCTACATGGGGCCCTCTTTTTATTTCAAGCGTATCCAAAACAGTGTTTGAAAAAGTTGCTGCTGTGTAACTTCAACCCAGAGGACAGGTTCTTGTAGGTCAGAGAGTGTCTAATGTGAAAAACAGACAAACACAAAAAACCTTGGGAGCCCTCTATCCTGCATCTTTATCTCTCTTGCTAGTAGTAGTGGAATGATAAATTAGAGCATCTGTGAGCTGCCAAGTCCATTGCTCTGGTTGCAGACCCAAAATCATTGTAGATTATCGTATCACTGTCTAGTAGGTCTGTATAATACAGTCTTTTGGGGTTACTTCAGTAAGACTTTCAATAAAGTAGGTTTTCAGTCAAATCTTGCCAGAGCAGCTCTAGAGCAGTGTAATTATAGATAGTGCTGTGAGGACTAGGACAAAGAAATGTTGCCTAATCCAGTCAAGTGCTGAGCACCACCATGAAGTCAGTAGATTTCATTTTTCAGACTATTGCAGAAGGGACTCAGCAACTCAAAGGCAAAGGCCCTTGATGACTATAATGGTTGCAATATAATATGTCCTGACCACAACTTGTTGTAAACTAGAGACAGGCTAAGGCTTTTTCTTCAGCTGGACACCTAAGGAGCTCTCTACATACATTTAAAAATACTTTTTGAATCTAATAAAGAAAATACTGCCTGATTTTCTTGTTCACCCACATTCAAATCACAGAAAGAAAGAAAAATTTGCTGGCTTTGCTTTCTGTGCAAACCTGTTTGAAAGTATAGTACCAGATGTTTTCCCAAACCAGGCCTGCTTCTGTCAATAAAAAATACACTAGGCCCAGCCCAGCACGGAACTCGGCATGGGTGGACCCCAGCATCTGCAGAGAGTTTTATCAGAGTCATTGGGGTTCATATGGTGCAGGAATCCGCTTATAGGGAGCACCTGGCAGGATCAAGACCTAAACTCTTATTCCCACCTAATTTAAACAAATCTCACAATCTGAATACCTCATTCTTTTTGTGAATTCCTACATTCATGGAGATCCATATGTTTATGACTCTGGAACTACCAATCAGATGCAAATCATTCAGATAAGCCAGAAGTCACATGAGTTCAAACGACAGGGCTGGCTTTCTTTTTAAGTAGCCTTTGTTTTGTCTATGCAAATTACAGTATTTAGGGCTGAGATTTTCAAAGCTGCTCCAAGGATTTGGAGGCTCAATTGCCATTGTAATTAATGGGAATTGGGTGTCAGAATTCCATAGGCAGCTTATTTGAGCTGAGAAGTCTGTTCGATTCTACCTTCATTTGTACCTGCAATTTTGTGTCGTTTTTTCCCTTAGACAAAACAATAAAAATGCAGCAGATAAAAATTCCTACTTAAGAAAAATAAGGAATAATACTGCTGGCCTCATGACTAATACTGTTACTCAATGATAAAAGAGCTTAAAGATGGGATATGTTATAATAGAGCTATTAATTTTTCTGCTGTTTTATTCACTGTGGTACTTAGAAATTTGAATATGGGAAGGTTGCCACAGCTGAGATAATGACCCCTCTTCTAATTACTTAAATTAGTCTGGAAGCAGGATTAGAGAGCTACCCATTGGGTCATTCTGATTTGTTTTCACTTCCTCTGTAGCTATTCTGAATGGGAGCTTTCTTATGGGTATGAAAGTGCAATAAAGAATTCTGTGTGCTTCATTAATATGTGCAGCAAAGGAGTGTAAGAGCTGGTGGCTGCTAATACCAAGAAGGGCAGACGCTGGAGGCTATTATGTCACACTGTTGCACAGAGTAATGAAACCCATTAATCAGTCCTCATAGCTTTGGGGAGCACTAGGAAAGAATTTGTTGACCTTGTGAGCACAGCTAAAGCTTTTTAAAAATGTTTTCTATATTTATCATATATGTAATTAAGATACCTTCCTATTGTATTACAATAGCAATTATAATAATGTACTGACATCATTAAACTGGTTGTTTTGTTCTGGTTTTTCTGCACTCCTAAGAGGAAAGTGTTGCTGGGGATGGTTTTATTCAGTATTCCTGATAAGACATGGATTAAGATACAGGGCCACAGACTCACCTCAGTGCAATAACCTAGACCCAATCACTGGAAAGAGAGTTATAGAACTGTCAATTAAAAACTGAAGCAAACAAGTATCCTCCATAGCATCCCCCACTGCTAGTAATAAAGTTCCACCTCACAATGACCATTTTGGGTTTGTTTCTCAAACGGCTGATTCTAAATATTTGCAAATTTAGAGCCAACTTCTATGTTGTGTTACACAAATGCAACTCCTACTGAGCTCAGAGGGAGCTGCACTCATGTGAATCAGAACAGAATTTGGCAATCCTTTCTCAGCTAGAAATACATATTTGAATATTTCTGTGCTTGGATGTGATTTTAAACCAAATATATTAGATGTTTTCAACAGTGAGAAGGACACAGTCTTCAGAACAGAACATCCAAGAAAGCTGCTTTGAGATGGCCTGGCAGGACTTCGTGGCTCCAGTAATGTGGGGTTCTACAGAAAACCCACATGACCCGTGCATATAAACTTGTGACACTGAATATGTATAAGTCCTGTGGCTGGAACCTCTAGAGGGTAAGGAACTCTCTGATCCCATCTATTGGTGAACAGGACAAACTATGGCTACAGCAAGAGTTTTATTTGCATAAGCTTTCCACCCAGAATTCCTGAAGTGGCACTTTTGGAGTCGCCATAACTGTAGATAAACTCAGAATTGGTTGAGTAGTTGAATTGAATTGAGAGAGAGGAAAAAGGCTCCTACCTTGTGACAAGGAGTACAACTCAGGTGGTAAGAACTCCCTCAAGGGTCCTATAAGTACTAGTTCCCCTCCACGGAGGAGCCTGTGCAATTGGGATGACTCAGAAATGCAGAGGCATCTCTTTGCTGAAGCTACATAGGACAGCAGCAGAGTGGAGGGAACTCTGGTGAGGTCCTTCTTACCCCATCACTAAATAAAGCTGAAATCGCTACAGTGGTGAAACCTCAGGACAGGACTAGGCAACACTTACCAAGAAACTGGAGTCAAGCCTGCCTGAGTGTACTGCAAGACTCTGGGTCTACATTACCCACTGACACCAAACTGTGAGTGGGATTTAGTGGATGGGAAAAAGACAAGTGATGCAGTAAAAGGACATTTGCCTACTGGACATTCGCACCGGTGCGTGGGGAACTGAGTTAATGGATTCTTGCCAACATTACCATGGGGATAGTATTTTATTTATCATTCATTAGGATAGACTGTTGCTGTATTTTCCCAATTTGATGTTCCATTTCCCCCTAATAATGTTTTCCCAGTTTCATACACAGTGCTTGCAAGTGTGGAAGTATTATCTGTTAAAGCTGCACAGGGAAGGTATTTATTCATTTTGGAAACTCTGGGTGGGGGGGTGTATTAGTTTTCAGAGGGACCTCTAACTAATTGAATCTGGACCTTGTTGCTGCCAACAATAACGGGCAGAAGGGTCACAAATGTGTACATCTGAGAACAACCTATACCCATCATCCATCCGATTCTTGGTCAAAGACTAACCTTGTTTTGTTGTGTTTCCCTTGTAAGTATTGCACCTTGACAATGGAAAGAAAGAAAACAAGCAAAAGGGTACTCTTTAATATAAAAGATCTTCTCCCAACAGTGCATGTTATTGGGCTATGTTACCATTACATTAAACATGAACATCAACAAGAGAACACACACACACACAAGAAAGATAAGACTACACAATGGCTGCCATTAACATACTTAGCATTTGCCAAGAGATACCAAAAAGTAGCTAAAGTTATTTCCTCATCCGTGTTTAGGAAAAGCTGTGACATCACAGCTGTTGGTAAACACTGAGTTTTTAGTGATTGCACATGGGGATTTATTTAGCCATATACCATGTAAGACATTTCTAAAATGTCTTCATAAAGAAGCTAAAGTACAGCAATATTTGTCCTGAAGCACAGGTGGAGTAAAGAGCACTCTAAACTAGGCTCTATGCTTCAGACTAGCTAAACAATAGGACAAGTCTCCTGGATTTATTGCCTTGTTATTATGGAAGCCTGGACCCAAAGATATGACTACTTAGCTTTTGTAAGAGTTGATTGGTTTTCACACTTTCCTCCTTCAGCAACGGTTTTTATATCATTAACAGTGCTCCTTGCCCTATTTTTCTGCCTGTTATATTTATCTTGCACTTCCCAATGATTCCATCCCCATGATCGATCAATGAATTTATTTTCAGCATAGTCCAAAGTGTGAATTAGGTTTTAAAAATCTTAATGATTAAAATGATTAGTGATAGTAGGGTCATTCCTGCTGTTCTAAGTTAGTTGATTAGTCAGGGATGTGTCAGAACTGCCATTTAAAAACCTTGTTTTGTCAAGAATTAAAAAACCCTTAATAATGCATTTGGGATTGGAACAGCATACATATTCTCCATTTAATGTGGGTTGATAAATATACATTTGCAGTTTAAAAGGGTTTTTCATGCCTATATATTTCAATAATGGCTTAGTCCATCATGTGGACTTGTAAATAGGTAAACCTGACAGTGATTTGAAAACCAGAAATGGCATTATATTACTTTTACATAATACTTCCATGAAAAACTTTTGAAAGGGTTTGGGGCACCAGGACAATTCACACATGTATTTTGATCTGCTGGGTTCTAATGTGGAAGGGCAACCCAAGGTTTTCTGGATCTTTAAGCAAGCAGCTTACAACTACAGCTGCTTGGGAATTTTTCTATGAAACGGTTTTTTTATCAAAAATGCTGATTCATCAAAACCAAAATGTTTTGCGGACAAGGATCAGATTGACAAGTTTCCTAACTAGAAAATTGTTTAAAATGTCCCATTTTGACACTTTACAAATGAAAAAAATTTCTCATTCAAAAAGACATTACATTTTTTAATTTAAAATCCGTAGAGTACAAAAAATAGTAATTTTTAAATGGTCAAAATCGAAATGAAATGACCAAAGCCACATATTTTTTCAGATTCATGGTTTGTGAACATTTTCAAGATTTTGACTTTTCATCCCAATTCAGGATGGGAACATTTTTCAAAATTTCAAAACATTCCACTGGATAGGAAACCTGTTTCCCACCCACCTCTACTTACAAGAAGTTTGAGGTTTACCATCAGTTAAGTAATTGGTGGCTCTTCAGCCATTTTCTTCCTCCACCTCTGCCTGTCATGACCCCCTGCATGCCCTGGCCTTTTCTGCTTCCTGTCTGCCAACTACATGTGGCCTGATTTTCAGCAATGTTGAGGAATGACAAATCCCATTGGCTTCACTGGAGATGTAGAGGCTCAGCACTTCTGACAAACAGGCCACTGATGGTATGGCAGGTCCTGCCCATATACCTGTTTGTGCCACTGGTCAATAAATGGGAGATTAATTATTATATCAACTCTTAATAATTCTATTGACTGTTTTATTATTATTATTTATTTATTATTCTCTTTATTGTTACAGCACCATAAAGACACAGGGGCCTGATTCTCCTGTGTAAATTAGGAGTAACTTCACTGATGTCAGGGGAGTGACACTGGCATAAGTGAGAAGAGAATCAGGCCCAATGTTCCTGCTCCAAACCAACGCCAATCCATTGATAGGCCAATGTGAAGCTCATCTTTCCAAGTAATGCAAGAGCTTTTTCTCATGGCTCTGATATTTTTCTGGCATCAGTAGAATTACTATAGTTATTCCTCTCTTTATACCTATCCATATTCCAATAAGGATTTCTCTATATAGCCTGAGATAGTACTTAATTATTAGAGTTTTTACACTTCTTAGTGGAGAAGTAATTTTTGTTGGCTGGTGTTGAAAGAATTAGGGTAAAATACTGTTTTCATTGAGAACTGTGTAAATATATGCAGGGTAACTCCACTGACATGACATCAACTGAGGTGCTCTGAATTTAAGACTTGAGTAATTAGGGTCAGAAATTTGCTTCAGATAGAATCCATACTCCTGAAAATCAATATGGGAAGTACTTTGGGATGTTTTTGGACACAGGGCATTATTTCAATATCTCTTTGTAAAATGTCACTATGTGAAATGCACAGGAAAAGTGATGCAGCAGCTTCCTATTATGCTCAGTCTTAGTGCAGTCAAAATGTATTACCTCTGAGGAAAGAAACGTTACAGCAAGATTAAAGCCCTAATACATCAAACTACTTAAATACTTGCATAACTTTAAGCAGGTGATTAGTCCCACTGACTTCAGTGGAACTGTTCACATGCTTACGATAATGTACATGCTTAAATATTTTGCTGGATCAAGGCCTAAGACAACTGGTATCTTCCTTTATCCATGTGAAGGAAAACTGGCCCAGATAAGTTCAATATAAAATTTATCCATTCAGACTTTTAAATCAATTTAAATGTTGATTCAGTTCCAATTTAAACTTTTAGTTGCCATTTGTAATATTTTAATTATATTACAGTTCTTGGGAGCTCTTAATCTGACAAGCTACATTAAAGACAAAGCTCCTATTGACTTGAAGATGTGTTAAGGACTTTGCCCACACAGAGAGAACTAAGTGTGATGCATGCCCCTTCCTGTGTTTTAACTTCCTAGTCTAAATATTCCAGAAAGTTAAATCAACATGAAGTGACTGAATATAAAAATACACTGTTCCTACATTATTAACACAAAATTGTACCCCCCCCATATTAGCAAATATCTTCATTTCGTCTTCTAGAAAGGATCTTTTGTTTCTCTCTGAAATTTTCTCACTGTCCTAAAAGAGAACCCAATCAACTGTAGCAAATGCTAACGAATGACAGAAGAGGGACATATTTCACAGAGGGCTCCCCCCCTTACTTTACTATAAATCTGGGAGAGGACCTATAATTTGTGAACAACATCACAGTGCTATTTGAATGAGGGATCATATGATCTTGTCTTATTGTAACTATTTCCGCATCACAAAATCAGTCACTGTTAATTAAATCGTAGTGTGCCGATTAACATCAGAAATACAAGCCTCCAATAGCTCTGTTACTAAAATTCTAAGTAGGGAATAACTTGAAAATTCATCCATTAAAATATTTGCTGTGCAGATATTATGGTGAAGGTACTCAGAGGAACAAGGCAAAATGACCTAGATCAGTGGTTCCCAAACTTGTTCCGCTGCTTGTGCAGGGAAAGCCCCTGGTGGGCCGGGCCAGTTTGTTTACCTGCCGCGTCCGCAGGTTTGGCCGATCATGGCTCCCAGTGGCCGCAGTTCACTGCTCCAGGCCAATGGGGGCTGCTGGAAGCGGCAGCCAGTACGTCCCTTGGCCTGTGCCGCTTCCAGCAGCTCCCATTGGCCTGGAGCAGTGAACCATGGCCACTGGGAGCCTCAATCGGCCAAACCTGCGGACGCAGCAGGTAAACAAACTGACCTGGCCCGCCAGGGGCTTTCCCCACACAAGCGGCGGAACATGTTTGGGAACCACTGACCTAGATTATTCTATAACCATGATACCTATGTTCCTAATTTAAATGCCACTGGGCCTGATTCTTCTTTCACATATGCTACTTTTACACGAGTGCAATTCCATTGACTTCGCTGGATTTACTCCTGACTTACACATTAGAGAACAGAACAAGGCCTAAAATTTTAGGACATTTCTATATGTGAAAAAACTGAAGATACTAAGAGCATCTCCCAGGTGGTGATTGGGGGAGTGTTCACATGTAGACAGCTCCACACAACGAATGAGGAGACATTGACCCAAGGCTGTGCATGGGTCTAATAACTTCATCAAGTAAAATTAACTTACTACAGAAACAACCCCTGGAGCCATATCTGTAGGCAGCAGTCTAGAATAAGAGACCAACTTCATGTGACGAATGTGATGGGCATTCGTCAAACCTGTAAGGAAGCCCATGTCCTAAAATGTCCCTTGCTCAAGGCCAGATCAGAAATGAAAATCAGATTTTGGAATGTGAGAACAATGTACAAAATTACTAAAACTGCTCAAATAATTAAAGAAATGGATAGATACCATCTTGAGGTCTTTGGAATCAGTGAGTGTAGATGAACATGTTCAACCAAACTTCACTTTAGAGAAACTAATTAGACCATCATATACTCTTGGCATGTGAATGATAGCCATGGAACTGTTATAGCAATTTTAATGCTGAATGAAGCAAAGTAGGCACTGACTGAGTGGGAATCAGTCAATGAAAGACTCATTAGCACTCAATTTTTCATACAATACTATGCACCAACCAATGAAAAGCCAGATGAGGAAAAAGATCCTTTTTATGATTTGTTACAGGATGTATTAGCCAAGGTCCCAAAACATGATGATATAGTGCCTATGGGCGATTTTAACACAAAAGTTGGCAGTAACAGTGATGGGTTGGATAAAATTACAAGCAAGTGCAGCAGGGGTTTGGACATGAATAAAATGATGAATGATTAGTGGAAAATTACAGTGTGAACAACATAATGATAGGTGGAACAATATTTCCTCATAAAGAAATCCATAAAATGGCATGGAACTCCCCAGAGAGTCTGACAAGGAGCTAGATAGATCACTTCTGCATTTCAAGTAAGTTCCACAGATTGTTGGCAGTTGGCAGCTGCACTTGCATTAAGGAGAACAGACTTGGACAGTGACCATAATCTTTATATTTGTAAATGGAAGATTAAGTAAAAGAGAATGAAGAAGCACCAACAGTACACAATTAAAAGACCCTAAAAGTTATTTTCTGCTTGAACTAAAAGAACAGGTTCAGTGTTCTAATGGGCTCAACTGAAAAAAAAAACCAGGACATTATTACTCTGTGGGAAAACATTGGAAAGTGCTATCTGGAAAGTGCAAAAACAGTCCTAATAACAACAAAATCTAAAAAGCAAGAATGGATTAGTGATGCTATTTGGTCAGCATTGGATAAGAGAAGGAATGTAAAGCAAAAACTCATGAATGCTAAGATGTGAAGAGACAATTAAATGGCAAGAAGAATACAGAGGTCTCAACGGAAAGGGAAAAAGTGCTAGAAGAGATAAAAGAGCATATAATGATAGAAAATATCAAGAGGCTGAAGATGCTAGCTGAAGACATGACTTTACAACCTTGTATAAGACAGTCAAACAGATAATAGGAAACTTTAGCAGTACTGGTGGCCCTATTAAAAATGCAAATGGAAAGAATCTTACTACAGAAGAAGAACAAAGGAAAAGATGGGCAGAACATTTTCAAGCTATTTTAAATAGACCAAGATGATGCAAACTACTAGAGCTACATGAAGACGACCTACCAACAAAGCTTGCTATTGATTTAGGAGATATTACAGTGGAAGAAGTCAGAAAAGCCATGAGTAAACTCCAAAATAGGAAAGCAGCCAGAAAGGATAACATTAGTGGAAAGATGCTCAGAACAGGGGATGAAACAGCCCTCCAGACTGTGCTGTTGGATAGAATATGGAATGAAGAAAAGAACCCAGCCCAGTGGAAGAGAGGCCTTGTAGTAAAATTACCAAGGAGGGGTGACCAACTGCAATAAGTGGAGATGAATCACATTCTTCTCAGGACCTGGGAAAATCATGTGCTGTCCTGGAATGTATCAAGAAGCAAATAAATCTCCAACTTAGTGAGGAACAAGGTATGTTTTAGACCACTGAGATCATGTGCAGACAATACTGTTGTTTTCAGGCATTATAGAGCAAAGAATGGCATGGCAAGCACCTCTTTTGATAAATTTCATAGATTTACAGAAGGCTTTTGACACAGAGACAGTCTTTGGAAAATTATGGCATACTATGGAATTCCAGCAAAACTAATTAGACTCATCAAGGATCTATATGATAATACCAAATGTGCAGTCAGAGATAGAGATAACATCAGCCAGTGGTTTGCAGTGACAGCTGGAGTAAGGAAAGGGTGTATTATGTCCCCACTGTTGTTTGCACTGGTTACTGACAATGCAATGAGGAAAGTAACTGTAGAAAGCAGTTCTACAGGAATTTTATAGACAAATGATAAAGTACAATTGGATTACCTTGTTTTTGCTATGATATTGTTCTGCTTAATTCAACACATCACTTAATGGAAGAAAAGATCCAGCTTTTGGCAGACAAAGAAAAACAAGTTGGTTTGTTCATCGACGAGAGGAAGATAAAATATATGGCTATCAATGTCCCAAAAGCAACCATCAGAATAGATGGAGAAACATTAGAAGTCAATCATTTTACCTATCTAGGGATATGCAATGAGATGAGATGTGCAATGTGAGATGTGCAATGATGGAGACAGCATGCTAGATGTCGAGCAAAGAACATCTAACAACAAACAACAACTTTCAGCAAACAACTTTCATATATTTGAAAAGAATTGGAAAAGTAGCATGACTGGCACTGACAAAAACATTTTTAACACCAGCATCATTGCTGACCTACTTTATGGAGCACAATCATGAAAATCTAAAAAAAAGAAATTGAATAGAATATCACCTCTTTCCAAAGGAAATGCCTGCAAAACAATTTCAGAGTTCACTGGAAAGAGTTTCTTGCAACATCAGAATTTTTAAGTAGACCAATCCAACCTAAAGCATCAAACTTGGTAAGCTGATGATGATGGTCATATTTAGGATTTACTTTAAGGATACCACCAGCATGACTTCCACATCAACTAAGAGAAAAAGAGGGCAAACTAGAGAAACATTACACAGAACAATACAGAAAGAAGTCTCATCAATCAACTTGACCCTCAGATTCCTTACCAGGCAAGCACAAGACTGAAATAAATGGCAGAAACTTATGGATGCTTTATGCATTGGAGGATAAAGAAAAAAAATATGTGATAAGCTCCTCTGTGTGGTGAACCTCTTCTATAGTCAGAAGGGATCTCATCTTCTCATGTAATATGCGTAGAATTTGAGAAATATATTACACCTATAAAATATTAAAATCATAGCCATCTCAGTCAGTTATTGGCAAACATTTATTTTACTTTAACTCTCGGGTATTTCTTTGAACCCATTGTATTTTTTTTAGTTTCTATACCAGCCATTCTGATTCTACAAGTGCAATCTCTGAACGTGACTAATAAAATGCTCATAAAGATGAGGGACCTGATTCTGCCCTCAGTTATGCTACTTTTACTCTGATCTAACTTCATTGACTTGAATGGAGTTACTTTTGATTTACAGTTGTGTAAATTAGAAGGGAATTGGGCTTGAGAAGTATTTACTTTGGCCACATATGGTGACACAATAATCTAAAGAGTTCCTTTACCTTTTGTATGATGTACAATCTAATGTTATCCTCATAAATATTTATAAAATCATTAACAGAACAATCATATTTGAGCCTTAATTAAGAACATTAAAACCCCACCTTAATAGAAGTCACGCAACTTCTGAATTCTCTTGGTATACTAGCTTCCAAACTCTGCACTTTTAAAACCTAATGGCAATAATGGGTTTTCCATCATGGAGCTACAGGGGTTAGCAAATGTAATTTTCCAGGCCCATCCAAAATATCATTAACAATATTTATGCATACAAAGTGATCTGAATAATCAGATTCACCATTTGTTTAATCTATAAGGGAGATGATTGTGACACTTAACTTTTTAAAAAATTTGTTCTTTGGGACAACTTTGGGAAGTGATTTTGAGGCATTAAACTGCAACAATATAGAAATGGATTGGGAAGATATACATAAAACCAAAATGGGAGTTAATACCCTATCAAACTAATTTAATAATTATTATTATTATGAGCCACATTCTGCCTTATATTGAATCAATAACCATGTTGCTGAGGCCAGCCCTTCAGCTGGTGTAAACAGATGTAGCTCCATTGAAGTCAATGTATAGAAGATGAGGATCTGCTCCCTCCCTGAAAGCCAGTGCACACAGTGTTAGTTTAAGTCCTGCCTGTCTATTTTCATTTGTTTTCTCCATTTGGACTAGATGGAAAGAAGCTGTGCTATGGATGCTGGTTTAATTTGGACCCCCGTGGTTAAAGGAAGCCATCCTGTGACTTTTGTTTTCCTGTGGCTAAGATTAGAAGTTTTGTTCTCTTTTTTTGGGACCTGACTTAGAGGGGCTGTGACTCCCAAAATGGTGGTCCCATTAGGGTGAGCCAGAGTAGCACACAGCTTTCTCCCTCTTTCTGTGTTGGCTCTGCAGTACTAAGAGGAATGAAATGCAGCAAACACTTACTGTAGTCAATTTAGTGTCACTGAAGGAACAATGTATACCTTGTTGATTTTCAGAGCAGGATTGCACTTTAAAAAAGCATGGTTTCCACTGATATGTTTGTCCTGTGAAACTCAGGATTTCTAGATTATTTTGAAATGCTATGAAAAGCTGCAGTTGTGGCCCCTTCCTCAGATTAAAAAAAACTGATTTGCAATATTATTATTGAGCAAAACCATCCTTTCTCAACTAGAGGTCCCATTGTTCTCACATGCATCTGACGAAGTGGGTATTCACCCACGAAAGCTTATGCTCCAATATGTCTGTTAGTCTGTATGTGCCACAGGACTCTTTGCCACTTTCACTGTTCTCCATGGCAGTTTTGTCTTGAGTATGTCATAGAGGACCAGACTATGCCCTCTTAAAAATCCCAGGGAGGGTAGGAAAAATGAGGAAAATGCACGTCAAAAATGAAGCACAATTCATGGCCGGAAAAGGGAAGGCAACAGAAGTAGCATCATCCACCAGCCCTCTCCCTATGTAAGTCCCTTATGTGAGTTTGGTCTTTGTAAGTTTGTGAGGTGAGACAGTAAAGGCAGTGGTTGCTTTTCACTGCAGCAACCCTCCTGGACCTCATGGGGAATTTCTAGCACAAAGCAGAGTTGACTCTGTCCCAGCTTAATGTGTTTTTTTCCACCTTAAGCATCCTCAAGGAAGTTTCAGGGAAGCTACTGCTAGGGAAAGCATGGGTAGCAGTTAGAGCTCCTGAGGAAGCCTTTTTACCATGGGTGACGGAGGGAAATAGTGAATGGTATGGAAGTATGGGCTGGATGAATGCACTATAAGGTGGGTAGAAAGCTGGCTAGATTGTCGGGCTCAACGGGTAGTGATCAATGGCTCCATGTCTAGTTGGCAGCCGGTATCAAGTGGAGTGCCCCAAGGGTCGGTCCTGGGGCCGGTTTTGTTCAATATCTTCATGAATGATCTGGAGGATGGTGTGGATTGCACTCTCAGCAAATTTGCGGATGATACTAAACTGGGAGGAGCGGTAGATACGCTGGAGGGGAGGGATAGGATACAGAAGGACCTAGACAAATTGGAGGATTGGGCCAAAAGAAATCTGATGAGGTTCAATAAGGATAAGTGCAGGGTCCTGCACTTAGGACGGAAGAACCCAATGCACAGCTACAGACTAGGGACCGAATAGCTAGGCAGCAGTTCTGCGGAAAAGGACCTAGGGGTGACAGTGGACGAGAAGCTGGATATGAGTCAGCAGTGTGCCCTTGTTGCCAAGAAGGCCAATGGCATTTTGGGATGTATAAGTAGGGGCATAGCGAGCAGATCGAGGGACGTGATCGTTCCCCTCTATTCGAAATTGGTGAGGCCTCATCTGGAGTACTGTGTCCAGTTTTGGGCCCCACACTTCAAGAAGGATGTGGATAAATTGGAGAGAGTCCAGCAAAGGGCAACAAAAATGATTAGGGGACTGGAACACATGACTTATGAAGAGAGGCTGAGGGAACTGGGATTGTTCAGCCTGCAAAAGAGAGGAATGAGGGGGGATTTGATAGCTGCTTTCAACTACCTGAAAGGGAGTTCCAAAGAGGATGGCTCTAGACTGTTCTCAATGGTAGCAGATGACAGAACGAGGAGTAATGGTCTCAAGTTGCAGTGGGGGAGGTTTAGATTGGATATTAGGAAAAACTTTTTCACTAAGAGGGTGGTGAAACACTGGAATGCGTTACCTAGGGAGGTGGTAGAATCTCCTTCCTTAGAGGTTTTTAAGGTCAGGCTTGACAAAGCCCTGGCTGGGATGATTTAACTGGGAATTGGTCCTGCTTTGAGCAGGGGGTTGGACTAGATGACCTTCTGGGGTCCCTTCCAACCCTGATATTCTATGATTCTATGATTCTATGGTGCTTAGGAACTTGACCTCCATGCAAATACCCCAGCCTCTGCAGATATCCCAAGACCTCCAACTTTTCCCAAGTATTCATCGGCTTGGTGAGCCATGCCCAATGTCTGTTCTGTGGGGCTATAGACAAACCCTATTCTACTAGAAGATGACATTTTGGAAATATGACTTTTCCAGAGGGTTTTCTTCCTGAATGGATGATCCAACTCTGAGTAAAAAGATTTGCCCATTATGAGCAATAATAAATAAATAAATAAAATAAGACAGATAAAATGCTGCAGACTATCAGCCATAATTACTTTAATGGAACAGCTCCAATAAATGTGTCCACTAACTGGGAGTGTATAATTTAGATGTAAGGGATTGTTTAAATTTGGAAATTTCCCAAAATAATTCGCTATTGGTAAATTTCCAAACGTAGACAAGCCCAAGGATTCAATCCAGAAAGGATTAAGCTTATAACAAGAATGTCCACACAGGGTCTTACACAGAAATAACTATTCCAAAAAATTATTACAGAATAGCTATTTTGGTCAGTTTCTAAGTGTAGACAAGCCCTTATTACATTGTGTGGCTCTTTTATTATTAAGAAGCAGCATCAGGCAATAAACATCCCATCCTTCAAGTAGCTCAAATCTGTTACAGATTGGGCATTCAAATATTAATGCATCTTGCACAATTATTAGTGTCTGAGGAGAATACACCTACAGCAGACTAAAGAAATCATGGAATTTGTTCTCTTCACAGGTCTTCCAATAGACTTCTAGAAAGTATGAGTTTTTGTTTCCTTACACTTGCCAGTTGCTAGATTTACTTCATTAATCTTTGATAATTAAATGGAGCTGACAAGTGGTTTAATTTTGTTTGTGCTCCATTTACTTCACATTTTAAATTACAATCCATTTCTCAGGATATGTTGTTAATTCAGTCAATGGGCAACTTGACGGTGAGGGGATATTCTAAGGACATTTTTTTGCAGAAATAGGGGAACATCACTGACAATTCAAGAGACCTCTTGCTTTCTAGAAAATCATTTGGTAGTTCTCAGGTCATATGATCTGTACCATAACTATAGATATTATTGTTTATTATTATTTTATGGGGGCCCCAAAGCATGTTAGACTCATCCTAATAAGATAAGAAGGCATGTTTCATCTGCCCTGAACAATTTGCAACCAGTGGCCTCGACCCTTCTAATACTTATGGATGTGTTTATCTTCACATGCAAATAACACACAAGAAGGTTGTGGCCATGGAAACCAGCTTGGGAAGGGTGTACAATGCATAGGCACTGCATAGAAAAAAGGTCTGTGATGGCTGTAGGGGAAGGGAGCAAACAGAACACTTAGAGTGGCATTGTCGGTGAGCAGTAACAGTGGGGCACCGTGATAATGCTGGGTAATCTCTTTTAGGAAGAGATAAGTAGGGAAGGGCACAGTTCTACAAATATTGTCAGCATTCAGGAGCATTAGACTTTCGCCAGTGTAGCACCAATCCACTGGGATTTGTTTTATTGACACTTTGTTATTGTTGTGAGGGGTTGTAAGGAAATAACAGTGTTAATGTAGAAGGTGTGGTATGAAGTGAGATGGAACATTGTCTCCTGTACGTTGTTCCCCTCACCCCATGCTCTGGATGTTCCTAAACCTCTGTCTGGCAGAAGCTGGGACTGAATGACAGGGGATGGATGACTCGATAATTGCCCTGTTCTGTGCATTCCCTCTGAAGCATCTGGCACCAGCCACTCTCAGAAGATGGGATACTGGGCCAGATGAACCATTGATCTGATCCAATATGGCCTTTCTTACGTTTTTACAGACTAATGACTTATCACATTGGTTCAAGGGCAATAGCACATGCTAGGTTTAGTCACTGACTGATTTTGACTCAATTGCAATGCTTCAAAACAAACAAATGGCTAATGAGTCCACCTACTTGCATCTGCCTATTATACACCAAGGAAAATTTGACACTTGGAGGAGGCTGGCCAGTGCAGTTTAAACCTGAAGGTAAGTTGATGAAACTAGTCTAGTCCCCAATAGGAATTTTGGATACAAATTTATCTCTTGTATATTAAGGAAAGGAGTACTTGTGGCACCTTAGAGACTAACCAATTTACTAGAGCATAAGCTTTCGTGAGCTACAGCTCACTTCATCAGATGCATATCGTGGAAACTGCAGCAGACTTTATATATACACAGAGAATATGAAGTGAGCTGTAGCTCACGAAAGCTTATGCTCTAATAAATTGGTTAGTCTCTAAGGTGCCACAAGTACTCCTTTTCTTTTTGCGAACACAGACTAACACGGCTGTTACTCTGAAACCTGTATATTAAGGGTTACTCATACAGTTACAGGACCTAATGCTAATGAAATCCCCTTTGAATAAGTTGGCTGATCTACAGCAGGCCAGACAGGTGCTGCCTAATCTCTTCTCTGTGAGGCTATGCAGTGGGAAGTAATTGTCTCCCCTTTTTCTTAAGTGCTTGTATTTTCCTCTTGCTCTCAGGTAAAAAGATAGTTGGCCCCTCTGGCAGTCAAAACAGGGAGTTCCAGCTATGTTGGGAAATGGAATTTCAGAATCAAGACCCACAAGGCAGAGCTGACAGCAGAGTTTTGCCCCAGATATGGAAGTCAATGCAAGTCCCTCAAGCTCAGTCCATTCCTGAATACAATAGCTCACTTTTTCATTGTAATGCTTTATCTCACGGTAAACACCTTTTGCAGAATCATAAAAGAGCCCTGGCTGTTTAGCTTTTACTGGTCAGGAAAATGAGACTTTGCATAGAAAGATCCTGATAATGCACAGGGAATGATCATTGGCTGTGTAAATCAGTGTCACTCCAATGAAGGCAATGGAGCTATGCTGATTTACACCAGCTGAGGATCTGGCCCAGTATTCATGAGTGTGGATCCTGTCCTATGGATCTGTTTAGAATTCTTTGTAAAGCTGCTAATTCCCAGAAGCTTGTTTTCCGGTTGTTAATCATAAAGTGTTGTTTTCCCAACATGCTGATGGAGCGATTGGTCAAAGTTTAAATTTCTAATCTAACATAAATCTCAGTATCATCTCTGCATATTACCCACATTTGCTTTAATTTGTCAGTGAAAAACTGACTGCATTATCTTAACAATTCCCTTGGAATCCTAACATATTGGAAAGCACAAGGGTCACATGACACTTTCAGGTCATTTCAATTCATACCAATAACTGGTTGATTTTTGTCCATGTGTCAAAAGAGTGGATGTGGGTGTGTGGTGTCCTATTTGTATCCATAAGTTCTATGGCCTCTACTTCCAGGTGACCTGACATAACGGAAGAATACAACTCTTCAAATTCATCAGCAGTATCTCTTCTGTGAACCATCTATCCCTTAATCTTTCTCTCTAACAAGTGTCTTCCAGACTCCATAGATTCTCCCAGTCAAGTTTAATGAGTGGCACCAGAAATTTTGAATGGCAGATTTTTGAAGACTGTTTGTTTGTCACTATTTTCACGCAGCAAGTTCGCTGCCATTTAAGTTAGATCAGAGATACAACGTCCCACTGATTTTTCTGGCCCATATCTTCAGTCTTTAGGGAAACAGTAAGAGGTACCTTCATAGGAACTGCAGTTGGGTTCTTATCATTATTATTATTTGCATTGCACTAGCATCTAGATCCCCCAACCAAGATGGGGGGGTCTCTTTATTCTTGACACTGCTCAAATACAAAGTGCCCCAAAGGGGCTTACATTCTGATTAGAAAAGACAGATAAAAGGTGGGAGAGGAAACAGAGGCACAGAGATGAGAAATGACTTGCATAAGGTCACAGAAAAGCTCACTTGCAGATCTAGGATTAGAATCTAGGTCTCCAGAATGTCATTCCAATGCCCTGATTACTAGACCATACAACAACACAGAATGGCCAAATGTTACTGTGCATGTGATAGGATCACAGCTGGTAAGATCTGATTTCTATTTAGCTGCTTTAGTACAAAAACTAGTGCTGCTTTAAATACTGCACATAGTTGGACTCTGAAGTCAGATCTTCTATAGTAGTCAGCAGTCTTGTCTGCAAGGAGGGGGAATGATCCTGCTTTTCGAGTGGTTCCTCAGATCAACCCAATGGTTTATAGTGCAGGTTTTATTCTGATCACGTTTGTTATTTTTCATGTTGGTAATAAATGCTATTTAGTAAGTTATCAAATGGACTGGATTCACTGACCTGCTCAACGAGAAGCTCAAAGAGAGCACCAACTGGTTGATTCTCCCCTACTTGTCTTTGTGGCATGGAGGAATCTCCAGTCAGCCTAGAACTGCAGTAGCCAGATCCTACACCACCTCCTCTTCAGGTCTGGAATGGGGGACATGCCAGGGGTGAGGAAGGGCATGGAGAAGGCATGATGCACTCAGTTATTATCAGCTGGCAGATGGCTCTCTGAGGACCATGGCCAACTAATGAGTTTAGTGCATATCCAGCTCTCTAAACTTCCTCAGGAGCTGAGGCTGACCCAAAGAAACAGAGGCCTGTAACAAAATCCTTGAGAGCTTTCCTTCTCTCTGGGCACAGCAGACAATCTGGGCCAAATGAGTGTAGCAGCCTCACCTTTTCTATTTCTTGATCATTTTTTATTAATTCCTCCAAATATAACAAATATATCCTCGCCTCTTCTAAAATTACACTCTTGAGGTCAATACCAGCATGTGTCAGGCCATCACAGAAGTTAAAAGGTTCTTTCTCTTTCAAACCTCCCTCCCCCTGACTTTCTCCTGTCTTTAAGGGCCAAAATATAGCTCCAGCTTCAACTGGCGACTCCCAGGGTAATGTAGTTGATGAGGTTCCATTGTGGAGGGGGAGGTGGCTAATGTTAAAGGGCAGCATAGAAGGTGCATATCCTCAGTAGTGCGCTGAGCTCCAGCTGAGGTGAGATATGGCAGGGCCGGGTGAGCCATCAGGGTAGCCTGGAGAGATGGACTCTTGTGTGAATCCTTCTCCCGAGCCCTTCTCTGCGGGGAGATGGCAGAAGAGTAGGTTCTGAAGAGCACTTGCACAAGCAGAAGGTGGGAGGAAGATTCCTCCCTCCTTTGTCCCCTGCCCAGTGCCTAGGTGTGTTATACAGGCTGCTGGGCAGTGTATTTTAGCCTAAGACCTAAAATACTTTAGCCTAAGACCTAAAAAGAGCATTTTACTGTAACTCAGTACAAATGCTCAGCCAGTTACAGTAAAATACATTTCTTTTCCCACAGCCCTTTGGCTTTGTCTGTGAATTTGTTACATATAAATAGGGGTGTGCTGTTTATATTGCAGAATGTGGTGATGCTTGAGGGAATTAACAAGAAAAAGCATTCTCACTGAAGAGAAGCACATTTCATGGATTCCCTGGTCAGAAGGGACCATTGTGATCATCTAGTCTGAGCTCCTGTAACACACAGGCTAGAGAACTTCCCCAGAATCATTCCCAGAGCATATCTTTTACTAAAATGTCCGGTATTGATTTTAAAATTGTCAGCAATGGAGAATCCATCACAACCCTTGGTAAATTGTTCCAATAGTTAATTACCTTCGCTGTCAAAAATGTATGCCTTATGCCTGAATTTGTCTAGCTTCAATTTCCAGCCATTGGGACATGTTACATCTCTGTCTGCTTGTTGAAAGAGTCTATTATTAAATATTTGTTCCATGTGTGGGTTCATATAGATTGTAATCAAGTCACACCCTCAACCTTCTCTTTGTTAAGCTAAGTAGATTGAGCTCTTTGAGTCCGTCACTGTAAGGCATGTTTTCTAATCCTTTAACCATTCTCAAAGTTCTTCTTTGAACCCTCTCTAATTTATCAGTATCTTTCATGAATTGTGGACACCAGAACTGGACACAGTATTCCAGCAGCAATTGCATCAATGCCAAACACAGAGGTAAAATAACCTTTCTACTCCTACTTGAGATTCCCCTGTTTATGCCCCAAAGGATTGCATTAGCTCTTTTGGTCACAGCATCACTTAGGTACCTAATGTTCAGCTGATTATCCACCACAACCCCCAACTCTTTTTTAGAGTCACTGATTCCCAGGATAGGCCCCCCATTCTGTAAGTATGGCCTATGTTTTTGTTCCTAAATGCGTACATTTGCATTTAGCCAAATTAAAAGGCATATTGTTTGCTTGTGCCCAGTTTATCAAGAAATCCAGAACACGCTGTGTCAGAGACCTGGCCTCCTACCATTCCCCAATTTTTGTGTTATCTGAAAACTTTATAAATGATGATTGTATGTTTTCCTCTAGGTCATTGATAAAAATGTTAAATCCATTGTCTGCATTCTTTGTGTTCCTAATATACTTTAAAAAAGCAATGCAGTGCAGTATCAACTCCAAGTGGTATCTGAATCACAAATTGCAATGTTGATAAATGCAAAGTAATGCACATTGGGAAACATAATCCCAACTGTCCATACAAAATGATGGGGTCTAAATTAGCTGATACCACTCAAGAAAGAGACCTTGGAGTCATTGTGACTAATTCTCTAAAAACATCCACTCAATGTGCAGCGGCAATCAAAAAAGCAAACAGAATGTTAGAAAACATTAGGGAAGGGATAGATAATAAGACAGTAAATATCATAATGCCACTATATAAATCCATTGGATGCCCATACCTTGAAGACTGTATGCAGCTCTGTATGCATCTCAAAAAAGCTATATTAGAATTGGAAAAGGTACAGAGAAATGCAACAAAAATGATGAGGGGTATGGAACAGCTTCCATATGAGGAGAGGTTAAAAATACTGCAACTGTTCAGCTTGGAAAAGAAACAGCCTTGGGTGATATGATAAAGGTCTATAAAATCATAACTGTTGTGAAGAAATGAATAAGGAGGCATTCTTTTGCCCTTCACATAACACAAGAAACAATGAAGTTAATAGGCAGCAAGTTTAAAACAAACAAAAAGGAAGTATTTCTTCATGCAATGCACAGTCAACCTGTGGAACTCATTGCTGGGGATGTTGTGAAGGCCAAAAGAATAACTGGGTTAAAAAAAGAATTAGATAAGTTCAAGGAGGATAGGTCCATCAATGGCTATTGGTCAGGATGGGCAGGGATGCACCCCATGTGTCTCTAAACCTCTGATTTCCAGATACTGGGACTGCATGACAGTGGGTAGATCGCTCAATAATTGTTTTGTTAATTCTCTCTGTGGCATCTGGCATTGGCCACTGTCAGAAGACAGGATACTGGGCTAGATGAATCATTGGTCCGACCCAATATGCCCAATCTTATGTTCTGATGTTATCAGCATAGAAGGTTTAAAACAACTAAGTGGAACAGGAAGAGAAAATCATGAAACAGTCACCCTCAGATCTCACTGATGGCAATAGGAGTTATGGGAGCTCAAGACTTCATTGGATGAAGCCCTGTTTGCTATCTTTACAAAACATAAAGTATCTGTTTAAAGAAAGTACTGGGGCTTTTTTACATTGAATTCTTTAATTTTGTTAACTTTGTGCAGTAATGTAAAACAAATGCATATGAACAGTTCAGATTTCTCCATCTAGCAATGAGCTTGGATTATCTCTCTTTTCAAGGACAGAGCTAAACATTTTATGCATACCAAGGGGCATGATTAAAAATATAGGACTTACCTACAGACACTGAATCATTTTAGGAATCTACCGCAGAATAATTGTTGAATTTGCAGCATTTTGTAACTAGGTGGTTAACTCTGATAGCAACAGGAGTTCTGTCAGGAAAGTTTGGTTCTTTATTCCCTTGTCTTCACCAGACTGGGTATTAACGTACAGACTTTTGGCAGGGCTGCAGTGATTGTCATTCAGACTTTACTTTTGATCCAAAGGAGACTCAACGTGAGGTCAAAACTTTGACCCCAACACTGCAGTCTGAAAGAAAAAATAAGCAAAATGCCATCTGCTGATCACATCAACCCCTCTGCCATTGTATAATTTCTAACGATCTGAAGTGCTTCTTGTTAAGTTTTTAACTATACTGTGTACGCAACTAAGATGCTGAACATTAGGAATATGCGGTCCTGAAAACATCCTCTATTTCCTGATTCTGTCCATGGCTCTGGGCTGGATTGGTATCTCACAATATACTATGAGCAGGAGTGCAGTCCCTTACTGCACCGCCCCAATAGTAAAGCAGGGATGAAATAGTAACCTCAGTTTCATAAAAGACACCCTAGCACTCTAACTGCCTAATTCCACACTGGAGTCGCTGGCAAAACTTCCATTGATTCTAGTGGTGTAGGACCAAGCCCTAACTCAAAATTAAATGGTCAGGCGTACAGTACATCTACACTTTGAGCAGGAGTAAAACCCAGCTCGAGGAACATCCCCACATTATTTCTGATCCAGCTAGCAGGCTAAAAAAAAGAATGTAGTTTTGGTGGTGTAAGCAGCTATCTGCCCAGCATCTCGGGTGGGATCATACTTGAGGTGGCCAGCCTGTCTACACTGTATATTTAGCTCACCGGCTCGATGAAAGTAGCAGCAGGATGGATAGCCTCTTCTGAGTAAAATCCCATTCGAGACCTTGGCGCATACTTGCATGGCTAGATGTTCATGCCATCATGGCTACACTTCTATTTTTAGTGTGCGAGCTCAATCAGAGTTAGCGTGGGTATGTCAGAATTAACACCTCCAGCTCAAAGTGTAGATATATCCTAAGAGTCACAATTCAACCCGTTTCTCCTTTCTTCAATGGAGGAAGTAACCTGCACCAGCCCTTTTCCTGGTGCAGATTGCTTCCCTCTTTGTGCCAGCTCAGATACCTTGGCTGGAGTAGTGGGAGACAGAGCCAAGGGTCTACCTTCTCCCCAACCCTGCCTGTCGTCCTGCACAGGGGGCTTAGCATTACAGCTAGTCAGGACACTTTCAATTAAACATTTTGTCAAAATATGCTGTTTTGTCAAAGCTGAAATGTTTTGCAAAGATGTACTGATTTTTGATGACGTTTTTGATTAGAAGATTTCTGAGGTCCAGCATGAACTGACCATTTCCCGAGAGAAAGGAAAAAAAAAAAGAACTTCTTCAATCCAAAAACAGATGTTTTGACTGTGTGATGAGGTGTTTGCCCCACACTTGCCTGGAAAGGGTTAATGCAGAGTGAGAAAGAGGTTAATTAATCCAACAAGCCACAGCAGAGGGAATCAGGTGACTAAGTAATTCCCTGACTGACGGAGCCCAGCGGAGGACCAGTGAGCTGGGCTGGGGCTATAAAGACCAGAAATTGGAAGCAGATGGAGGGAAGTCTGCAGTCACTCCCTGGGAAAAGAGAGGAGTGTTTGAAGGCTACAGGAACTTATAGCCTACAGTTACTCCCTGGGTGGGAGGAATTAGGAACCCAGAGATGGGGGAGTGTCAAATAGTAAGTCAAAGACTCATGGAAAGGCAGGAAGGTACCTGAGCTGGAACCTGGAGTAGAGGGTGGGCCTGGGTTCCTCTGCCAGCCATTGAGGTAGTGAATGGGAAGACTGCCTGAGATTGCTAGGGAGAAACCCTTTGGTACCCTAGAAGGGGAAAACATGTAGTGACGGGACCAGAGGACTGAGTCATAGAGAGACAGCAGCAGACTGTGGAGCAAGAAAGAGGCTGCTGACCCAGAGAGAGAGAGGCAAAGGATGGCATCCAACTGTGGAAAGAAGTGTTGACCTCACAAGCTATTCCCCAGAATGACTAAAAGAAGGTTCCATCCTGGTGATGACTGGACCACCCCATCACACACTCTGTTTCATTTTTGCAAAATGCTAGAAAGATTTTGTTTTTATTCCAGTGCAGAATGAAAACAAACCTCAAAAGTTGTTATGAAACAGAACTGTCATTTTCTGAGCATATTTTCTTTATGCCATATCAAAATTTGGCCTCATGTGTCTTTCAGTTGGACTCATGCCATCTTTTCTCATGCTGGCTCTTAGTAATTAACTCTGGTGTCTCCACAATATGGCACATCAAATGCACATTGTGCATGCATTGTCACAGCCTTAATTTGTGGAATTTTTATAGTGAGGGTTCTTGGCTTCCCTTTGTCTTTACTGGTTTATACAGGAGTGCAAGATTCATGTACATAAAATTGTGCTGACAGGATTACTCATGAGTGACAGAAGGAAATGGAGCCACAAGTGGGGAAAGTGATTATCCCAAATGAATGTAATTAAATCTAATATTTTGTGAGAAAGATACTGTGCAGGAGAGGCATAAATCAAGCATAATTATGCTCAGCGTTTTCAATTATTTTAGTCTGATCTTGTCAGAGAATGCCAGTGCTCAAGTATAACAGCAAACCCTAGTTCTTGTTCATGCAGACATTTACACAGGTGAGTAGGCCGTGCTCATTGAAATACATGGGAAAACTCATGTAGTAAAGGGTACTTGAACTTTCTTTAAATTGTGTCCGCTTTCATCTGCTCTCTAATCTCTCCAGGGAGTTGAGCTAACATCAGGCTGCCCAAATGCAGGGCTGACAAATTTCAGTGGCCAGGGATCTCTTTAAGGTCAATATTTAGTGAATTGTCAAGCCTAGAAGCTGGTGGTGTCATCCATGGCAGAGATGGGAATCCAGGTTTCTCAGGGGTTCAAAATGATGAGATTTAGGGCCTTTAAACCAGAATAGCCTGACTTGTAGATTGTTGCTGAAAACATTCCCCAGCACTCATTCTTTTGGCATGTGAGAGCATGATAATAAAGGCTCCGGGAGTGTGATGAGAAAAAATGTTGCAAAATTTTTCAAATAAAATGTAGCTGTTCCTCAGAATTCAGCAATATTTACATAGTGCACACATGCAGAAACATGAGTTTTCAAATATGTTGACTTAAAAGCCATTCTGGTGGGAAAATAGTCCTATTCTGCTTGAAAATAGGCTTGTTTGCAAAGGAAAGTGGGCCTTTAATCCCCTCTGGAGCAATGTAGTCTTCTCATATACATGCTTTATTGCACCATAAGGCAAATTATTTATGCCACATCTTTTGCAGAAAGATTGTTTTAGCAACATTTTAGAGGGTTTTTTTAAAGAAACTCCCAGTGTTCTGACAAAAGGAGAATAAAGTTATAATTAATACAATTCAGAAACTGATAAAAATTATCTCAAGCAGCCTTCTGACAGATTTTGCAATTTTAAGGTCTAGCACCTGCCAGAACTAGTGCTGCAATCTCTGGAAAAAACAGAGTCCTGATCCTCAGGGGAGTTGGTTACAAAAGTCAAAAAATAATTTCAATGAGATTTTTTTCCTTACAATTTTGAATCTCAATTTTTAAAGCAATTAAATAAAATTGTCACTAAACTTTTGATTATCTTTTCAAACACCTCTAATCTATACTGCTATAAACTAGGTATGGGAATGGCTACATTGCCTAGGTCGTGAGACCCCCAAATTTCTGCATGTCTGTGCATTTACCCAGAATCAATGCTAAGTTTTGGATCCTTATTTCCTGGGTGGCCTTAGTAGCTGAGCTACTTTAAGAGAACTCAAACACTGGATCCAAATCTTGCAGCATAGGCCCCTTTCTAGGATAAAATATTGGGGCTAGGTCTCATTCCATGCGCTTTGCGCTGCCAGGGTAGGTAGAAAGCTATCTTGACTAGCCAGCTAGGGATTCTCCCAGTGCTGTTAGTGAGCAGGAGGGACGTGGGTTCCTAGGGATCTATGAAGTTAAGGGTAGGCTTTTCTTCATGACAGTGGAGAGTAATCCCTGGAAAGAAGTCCTCATAGATACTGGCTCAAAAGTCTCCTGTGACTTTTAAATACAGGATGCGAAAATCTGGTCCTATGAAATTGATGAATGAAAAGTACTAATCAAATGTACTATTGTTAGAGCTGTGGCTTGTAGTTTAGCTAGTGAATAGAAATTGGGGAGAATCCCACAATGTTTGAATCACAGAAAAATATACCCCTAGTGTACTATAGTATAACACTATAGTAGTAATTTTACATTTCAATTCTGCACTGCCAATAAATTCTGTAAACTATTAGGTAATCAATGGTGGAGGGTTTGGTCCTGTCCTTTGGGAACTTCCTCTGCAGAAAATCACTCTATGGACAAATTTAGAGCAATGAATTAGCCTCTCAAACAGGGAACAAATTGACTGGTAGTAGCTTGAGGGTTAGTGCATGCCAAAACATTTTGCATCTCAGCAAGAATAAAAATCAGCTGTTGACCCAAGACCCTAATTAGGATTTGGCCTGTAGAACTTCCCCAGTCAAACTCAGAGCAAGCATGGTGAGTCCATCCTAATATGTATATATTGTAAAATCTTAAGTCTGCATGTTCATCTGTTTCACAAGGTATAATTTTCCCCACATTTATAGCTAAATTTGCATCAGTGAGCAACATTACTGTTCCACAAGGGGAGGCAGGGGAAGCTATGTTTTAAAAGCTATGCAAGAGAGAAGTTAGATAATGACCCAGTTGTGGTTTAGACTAAGAACTTGAAAGCTGTTGGCTTTGTTTTAGTTGTTTATGGGGGTTATATTGATATCAGGGTTAGTTATGAGCAGATTGTAATGTAACTAATTTTTGCTGGGTGACACAAACCGCCCTAGAAATAAGTCATTAAATAGCTACAGCAAAAATACAATGTTACTTTTGCTCCAGGTATAAAGCAGACATGAATAATTAATAAATATATTTTTTCTTTATACTTTTAGTCTTACGAGCATACGTTATATAATACATTTTAGGCACAACTATTTTATTTCTTTATGGGCATACATAGTGAAAAATCACCAAAATTGGGGTTGGAAGATCATCTTTTCCGTCTCCTCGCCACTAAAGAATTATTCCCTAGAGTACATTTTCTCATGATTTGTTTTGTTTAGTGTTAGATGTCTCTAGTGATGCCTTTTCCTTTAGGAGACTATTCCTCAGTCCAGTACATCAGTGAGAAACAACTTCTGATAGCTAAATTTTCCTTTTCTCAGTTTCATCTGATTATTCCTGGTGCTATCCTCACTTCAAAGGGAAAACTACTGTGCCTGAGGTTTGGGGGGCGGGGACAAGTAATATCCCTGTGCTATCATCCATTTTAGAGCACTTTCAGTCATATTTTCAACCCTGGGGGCAATAATTTTCTACTATGAGGATCAGCTCCCATTGGTACACTGTAATATACTAGCAAAGACATAGGCACAGAGTTTTTGAATTGATTTTGATAAGGTGCATACAAAACACAATTTGCACAGGGATGCAGCACATTATCTAGAGAATGTTCCCATTTAGGAGCGAGTCTACCAATTACTATTATTTATTTGTATTGCAGTAGTGCCTAATGACCTCAGTAGAGACTGGGACCCTATTATGCTAGCTGCTGTACAAATCCAAAGTAAGAGACCATCCCTGGTCCAATTAGTATTAATATGTATCACTTGTATTGCAATAGCACCTAGGAGCTCCAGTCGTGAACCAAGACCCCATTGTATCAGGTGCTGTTCAAACGCAGAACTAAAAGGGTCCAGGCTCCAAAGCGTTTACAATCTAAATAGATAAGACAGAGTGGGAAGGGAAATGGAGCACAAAGAAGTAAAATGGCCTGTCCATGATCACACAGTAGGTCAGTGGCACAGCCCAGGATAGAACACAAGTTTCCTGATTTCTAGTCTTGTTTGCTAGGGCTGCTGCCTCCCTAGCAGTAATAAAAATATAACCCTCCACATTTCTAGCTTTTCTATGCATCTGAGTTCTGGACTCTTAATTATTTTAACTGGCTTTTTTCCATATTTAAATACACTCAAACATCGGTAAATCATATGAAATATGGGACATGAAAGTAATAGGGATATATGAGCCTTTGGATGAGTGAGGGAGATTTTTTTTATGTAAACAATGCATGTTGGGAGAGTTGGGACCACAAGGGAGCTTCCCTGATTCGTGCCAGCGGAGAATCTGGTTCCATAAGGTTGGGATAACTAAGATTTCACACTGTGGTTGTAGATCACCAGAGTGAGTCACATCTATGCCCCCACAGTCCTACAGTATGGGATTCAGAATATATTTAGCCCAATTAGAAAGAAGACCAAGAAAAGAGCATCTTTGCATCAATGCCTCAGACATTGTAGTTTGATGACCAAGGGGAAATATATATATGAAAACTCTAAATTTGTAAAATCGGCTCTCTCATCCACACAGAAAACATTTATACTAGTAAATAATTAATTACTTCAGAGGTTCTTTGCAACTTTAATTATAAAAATCATGATTAAATTATATTTCATTTCCCAGTTAATACCAAAGAGTTAATCAAGGTCAAGCCAAGTTTCAACGAGTTTGGAAGGAAACTTGTCTCCTATTTGCTAGCTAACAGTTATTTGAAACTAAATCAATTAATCTCAAGTATCAGGGGGGTAGCCGTGTTAGTCTGGATCTGTAAAAGTGGCAAAGAGTCCTGTGGAACCTTATAGACTAACAGATGCATTGGAGCATAAGCTTTCGTGGTGAATACCCACTTCGTCGGATGCATGTAGTGGAAATTTCCAGAGGCAGGTATAAATATGCAAGCAAGAAACAGGCTAGGGATAACGAGGTTAGTTCAATCAGGGAGAATGAGGCCCTCTTCTAGCAGTTGAGGTGTGAACACCAAAGGAGGAGAAACTGCTTTTGTAGTTGGCGAGCCAGTCACAGTCTTTGTTTAATCCTGAGCTGATGGTGTCAAATTTGCAAATGAACTGAAGCTCAGTAGTTTCTCTTTGAAGTCTGGTCCTGAAGTTTTTTTGCTGCAGGATGGCTACCTTTAAATCTGCTATTGTGTGTCCAGGGAGGTTGAAGTGTTCTCCTACAGGTTTTTGTATATTGCCATTCCTAATATCTGATTTGTGTCCATTTATCCTTTTATGTAGGGACTGTCCAGTTTGACAGATGTACATAGCAGAGCGGCATTGCTGGCACATGATGGCGTCTATTACATTGGTGGATGTGCAGGTGAATGAACTGGTGATGGTGTGGCTGATCTGGTTAGGTCCTGTGATGGTGTCGCTGGTGTAGATATGTGGGCAGAGTTGGCATCGAGGTTTGTTGCATGGATTGGTTCCTGAGTTAGAGTTACTATGGTGCGGTGTGTAGTTGCTGGTGAGAATATGCTTCAGGTTGGCGGGTTGTCTGTGGGCGAGGACTGGCCTGCCTCCCAAGACCTGTGAAAGTGAGGGATCATTGTCCAGGATGGGTTGGAGATCACTGATGATGCGTTGGAGAGGTTTTAGCTGAGGACTGTATGTGATGGCCAGTGGAGTTCTGTTTGTTTCTTTCTTGGGCTTGTCTTGCAGCAGGAGGCTTCTGGGTACATGTCTGGCTCTGCTGATCTGTTTCCTTATTTCCTCATGTGGGTATCATAGTTTTGAGAATGCTTGGTGAAGATCTTGTAGGTGTTGGTCTCTGTCTGAGGGGTTGGAGCAAATGCAGTTGTACCTCAGCGCTTGGCTGTAGACAATGGATCATGTGGTGTGTCTGGGATGGAAGCTGGAGGCATGAAGGTAAGCATAGCGGTCAGTGGGTTTTCGGTATAGGGTGGTGTTAACGTGACCGTCACTTATTTGCACCATGGAGTCTAGGAAGTGGACCTCCCATGTAGATTGGTCCAGGCTGAGGTTGATGGTGTGGTGAAAGCTATTGAAATCATGGTGGAATTCTTCCAGGGTTTCCTTCCCATGGGTCCAGATGATGAAGATGTCATCAGTGTAGCGTAGGTAGAGAAGGGGCTTGAGTGGACGAGAGCTGAGGAAGCATTGTTCCAGGTCAGCCATAAAACTGTTGGCATATTGTGGGGCCATGCGGATACCCATAGCAGTGCCACTGATCTGGAGGTATATCTTGTCACCAAATTTGAAATAACTGTGCATGAGGATAAAGTCACAGAGCTCAGCAACCAGTTGTGCTGTGGCATCATCAGGGATACTGTTCCTGACAGCTTGTATTCCATCTGTGCGTGGGATGTTTGTGTAGAGAGCCTCTACATCCATGGTGGCTAGGATGGGGTTTTCTGGAAGATCACCAATGCATTGTAGTTTTCTCGGGAAATCTGTGGTGTCACGGAGATAGCTGGGAGTGCTGGTGGCGTAGGGGCTGAATAGAGAGTCCACATATCTGGACAGTCCTTCAGTGAGAGTGCCAATGCCCGAGATGATGGGGTGTCCAGGATTTCTGGGTTTGTGGATCTTGGGTAGTAGATAGAATAACCCCGGTTGGGGCTCTAAGGGTATGTTGTTTTGTTCCTGTGTTAGTGTAGGGAGTGTCCTGAGTAGATGGTGCAGTTTCTCAATGCATTCCTCAGTGGAATCTGAGGAAAGTGGCCTGTAGAATTTGGTATTGGAGAGTTGTCTGGCAGCCTCCTTTTGGTAGTCAAACCTGTTCATGATGACAACAGCACCTCCTTTATCAGCCTCTTTGATTATAATGTCAGGGTTGTTTCTGAGGCTGTGGATGGCATTGCGTTCTGCATGACTTAGCTTCTGCACGACTGAGGCAAGCGATGTTGTTTTCCCACAATTTCTGCCTGTGCACATCAGCGGAAGCATCCTATGTATAGGTCCAGACTGTCATTTCAAACCTCAGGAGGAGTCCATGTGGAGTTCTTCTTCTTGTGCTGTTGATGGGAGGGTATCTACGTATCAGTGTGCTGTTCAGTGTTTTGACACCATCAGCTCAGGATTAAACAAAGACTGTGACCGGCTAGCCAACTACAAAAGCAGTTTCTCCTCCCTTGGTGTTCACACCTCAACTGTTAGAAGAGGGCCTCATCCTCCCTGATTGAACTAACCTTGTTATCCCCAGCCTGATTCTTGCTTGCATATTTATACCTGCCTCTGGAAATTTCCACTACATGCATCCAACGAAGTGGGTATTCACCCACAAAAGCTTATGCTCCAATACGTCTGTGTAGGGGCAAGGTTGTAGAAGATTGGCGAGGAGCTAAGTGGTGGACTGAGTATATGACTGGATGTAAGCGGAGGATGCAGGCAGTTTCAATGAACTTTGTCCAACGGACCCTGCCAAAAGACATTGTAGCATATCTCAGCATATTTTTGCCTGTAAACAAGTCAGTTTATGTAATAAGCATAAATCATACATGTAAGAATGTAACTGACTGTTGATCCCATGTAACCCCGAGATAAGCGTGGAGAATATAGCGCCTCAGAGAACTCCCCCCCCAGGTGGAATCCTGCCTGGTCAGATGTTCCGAACAGCCAGAGTCCCAGAGGATCTGGTCCAAGAGGTGAATATAGATGAACTGGTCAGTAATAGCAACCATAATGTAATTAAATTTAACATCCTTGGGGAGGGGTGGCCGGGGGGGAATATCAAGGAAACCCACCACAGTAGCATTTAACTTCAAAAATGAGAACAACGTAAAAATGAGGAAGTTCATTAAAAAGCAATTAAAAGGAACAGTCTCAAGGGTGAAATGCCTGCAAACTGTATGGAGACTATCTAAAAATACCATAATAGAAACTCAAACTAAATGCATATCCCAGCCTTAAAACAAAACAAAAAAAAAGGAGAAGCAAAAAATGCTATGCTGGCTAAACAGCAGAGTAAAAGAGGTGGTTAGACACAGATTTCCTTTAAACACTGGAAGTCAAATCCTAGTGAGGAAAATAGTAAAAAGCATAAACTTTGGCACTTTAAGTGTAAAAGTATAATAAGGCAGGCTAAGAAAGTCTTGAAGAGCAACTAGGTAAAGACACAAACTATAACAGCAAAAAAAAAATTAAGTACATCAGAGGCAGGAAGCCTGCGAATCAGCGGGATCGCTGGGCAATTGAGGTGCTAAAGGAGCACCCAGGAAGACAAAGCTGTTGCGGGAGAAGCTAAATGAATTCTTTGCATTCTTCACTGCAGAGGATGTTGGGGAGATCCCCACATGCAAGCTGTTCTGAGGAACTGTCCCAGATTGAGGTGTCAATAGAAGAGGTTTTGGAACAAATTGATAAGGATTAAGTCACCAGGACCAGATGGTATTCACCCAAGAGTTGTGAAGGAACTCAGATATTAAATTGCAGAACTACTAATTCTAGTACATAACCTGTTTCTTAAATCGGCCTCTATACCAGATGACTGAAGGAAGAGATAATGTAATGCCAATTTTTAAGAGGCTACAGAAGCAATCCTGGAAATTAGACCAGTAAGCCTAACTTCAGTATGAGGCAAACTGGTTGAACCTATAGTAAAGAACAGAATTATCAGACATAGGTAAGCAGGATAAGTTCAGGAAGAGACAACAAGCCTTTTATAAAAGGAAACCAAGCTTCAGTAATTTATTTCCTTGAGGGTGTCAACAAGCATGTGGACAAAGGTGATCCAGTCGATATAGTGTACTTGGACTTTCACAAAAGCCTTTCACATGGTCCCTTATCAAAGGCTCTTTAGCAAACTAAGCAGTCATGAGATAACTGTCGTGGATCAGTAACTAGTTAAAACATAGGAAACAAAGGATAGGAATAAATGGCCAGTTTTCACAATGGAGATACCTAAATAGCGAGATCCCTCAATGATCTGTACACAGACCTGTGCTGTTTAACATTCCTTAATGATCTGGAAAGGGGATAAACAGTGAGGTGACAAAATTTGCAGATGATACAAAATTATTCAGGATAATTAAGTCCAAAGCTGACGCTGCAGAGTTACAAAGGGATCTCACTAAACTGGCTGACTGGGCAACAAAATGGCAGATGAAATTTTGTGTTGACAAGTAAAAAGTAATACATTCCAATTCCACATGCAAAATGATGGGGTCATTATATGATTATTAGCTGGTACCACTTAAGAAAGATCTTGGAATCATTTTTGGTAGTTCTCTGAAAACATCCACTCAATGTGCAGTAGTAGTCAAAAAAGCGAACAATGTTAGGAAACATTAGGAAAGGGATAGATAATAAAACAGAAAATATCATAATGCTACTGTATAAATCCATAGTGAACCTGCATCTTAAGTACTGTGTCCAGTTCTAGTTGCCCCCATCTCAAAAAGATATATTAGAATTCGAAAAGGGACAGAGAAGGGCAACAAAAATGATTAGGGGTATGGACCAGCTTCCATGTGAGGAGAGATTAGAAAGACTGGGACTGTTCAGTTTAGAAAAGATGACTAAGTGGGTTGCGATATGATGAAGCTCTATAAAATCATGAACAGTGTGGAGAAAGTGAATAGGAAAGTATTATTTACCCTTTTACATAGCACACAGAACTAGGGACCACCCAATGAAATTAAAAGGCCACAGGTTTAAAACATACAAAAGGAAGTACTTCTTCACACAATCTGCGGAACTCTTTGCCAAGGGATGTTATGAAGGCCACAAGGAAAACTGGGTTCTAAAAAGAATTACCTAAGTTCATGAATGATAGGTCCATCAATGGCTATTAGCCATGTGCCAGGTGTCCCTAAAACTCCCAACTGCCAGAAACTGGGACTTGACCTCAGGGGATGTATCACTAGAAATGTCATTCCCTCTGAAGCACTGGTCACTGTCAGAGACAGGAGATTGGGCCAGATGGGCCACTGAGCTGACCCAGTATGGCCATTTTTATAGTCTTATGTAACTACTATCAAGGAACAGGAAATTCTTACCAAGTTTATACAGGAACTGCCAGCTTGATTACAGATTTGGAGGAATCATGGTTCCAAAAAAGAGAAACAACATCCCCCGAGAAGTTCTGAAGGTAGCAGAGATCTTGTGGCCATTATTTCTAGTCAGGACAATGCTGTTAAGGGTTGACATCCTCCTGCTTTGGCTGTAGGACTCACTGAGGGGATCATGACTGCTGCTATTAATACTACATTCATGGCTTTTACTGTGATGGATAAGCACATTACTTCAATTTCTGCTCTGTGTGATACTGGTGTAAATCTTGAGTAATTCAAAGCAGATTTACACTGGCATAACTAAGAAGAATTTAGCACATGGACAAAAGCAGATTTAGGTCCTGGAATTTTGTTTTTGGAAACACCACTGGCATAATACCACAAAGCATGGACTTTCTGTAAGACCCATTATATCATAAAATCTGAAATTGATTATCTGAGATCAGTTTCTTCTGTCATTGTTAAAGGAAATGCTATGTTAACTCAAACTGGTAAATGGAAAGTCGGAGGAGATCCAGGAGTCTCCATATCCTACGTGTCAAAAAGGGAATGGGGGCGCGGGCAAATGTACAATTTGGGATTTAAACTCAACACTATCTGTAATTATTTACATACAATAATTATCAGATGTGCTCAAGCAACACAACTACAGAACTAGGAAGGGGGATGCAGAACTTTGGCTCACAATTACAGAAACAGGAGGCAGGAGGCTGGATCCAGAGTTACAGCATTTGGACTGACATTTGGATTCTGAACTGCTCTAACATACAAAGATGTCCAGATCCAGAATTTGGGTTCAAGCCCGCTTGCACTCTGCATACATGATTATGAAGAATACCAACGAGACCAGGGGCGGCCAACCCGTGGCTCCAGAGCCCCCTGCGGCTCTCCAGAAGTTACTATGCGGCTCCTTTTCTAGGCACCGACTCCGGGGCTGGAGCTACAGGGACCAACTTTCCAATGTGCCGGGGGCGGGCGCTCACTGCTCAACCCCTGGCTCTGCCACAGGCCCTGCCCCCACTCCACCCCTCCCCACCCCCTCTCCTGAGCCTGCCGTGCCCTCGCTCCTCCCCCCGCACGCCTCCTGCACGCCACGAAACAGCTGATCGGGAGGTGCGGGGAGGAAGTGGGAGGGGCGCAGATCAGTGGGGCTGCCGGTGGGCGGGAGGCGCTGGGAGGGGCGGGGAGCGGATGGGGGGCTGCTGACATATGACTGGGGCTCTTTGGCAATGTACATTGGTAAATTCTGGCTCCTTCTCAGGCTCAGGTTGGCCACTCCTGAGCTAAATCGTCTGTTATAAAATCACCTCTGAACTGCTTTGCTGTTCCAGTGCCAATTGTCAGAAGAACTGAGCGTCTCTTGATCGCTGTAAAGAAAAGTGGCAACTTTTTCTCTTCGGCTTTCTTCCTCATGAAACTGTAAGTGCCTCACATGTCAGAAGGGTTCATTCCAGATCAAGTCTCTGATATCCTATCAATGTTTGATGCTAGACTAATGCTGCACTTTAAATCACGGAGCTTTATCAAAATGTATATCTGTGGTACAAGAGGCAATGCATAATTAAAGACACCATTCCCCATCAAGAATGCCTTGCTTCGGTTCAGGCTTCATTGTTATGTTTCATACCCTAACAACCACACCCTCATTTCCTGATTGTTGCTGTGACTAGTAGTTGGACTTGTTACTAACGTTGAATTTTACTTGTTTTTTAACTTTTCATCGCAGCCTGGATGGTATGGGTTATCAATATTCTTTCTCTTTTCCAGCTCAAGGAGAGGATTGCATGGCAGCTGAACAATGGTGCTTTGATTTAAATGCTCTTATTTTCAGCTCCCATTGGGACCTACTTTGCATTTCCAGTTGGTTATTACATTGCTGACACCTTCATTGGCTGCTCTTTTTGCTCCATATCATTGTTTTAAAAATCCATGCCAGCTCAAGCTTCCAGCATTGGCACTCTGGTTTATTCACTTTTAGGAGGGCTAGTTAGAAAATGTATAATATAAAGAAGTCTGTTTCCTTCTTCAGACTAAGACCTAAGCCAATGCTAATTTTTCAAATTTTCATGTCTTCCTACCAAGCTGTCTCACAGCAATTAATTTTCTCTGTCTGTATTGTACGTCTTGCCTTTGAATGTGTTCTCCTTTTAAGACATCAATCCCCACTCACTTATTTTGTGTATATCTTCCTGAGTCCACCAACAAATCTGTGGGGGGCAGATTCCTGGATAATACCAACATATAACTACAACCAGTACAGTTATTGAACTGAGTTCGGACATTATCAGGGCCAGTTTAGTGCCTAGGCACTACACATCCATTCCTAGGCCCCCAGCTTCTGGATTCCCATGGTATGATCTTAGATTTCATTTATTTTTAATGTTTCTAGGCCTTATGGTTGCAAAGACAAGCTGGAAAATGTGGCCCAAGTGTAACTGATGCCTCTATGAGCGTACAGAGACCCTGAAACAATAGTTCCCAAAAGTGTGGACAGTTCTGTTCATCTTAACTCTGCCACCTCAAGCAGGGCGAGACCTACCAGGGGAGTGAAGCTATAGGAGCCTCGTGTGGATTGTGCCTAGGCCCCCAGATTGCTTTGATTGCTTTGGTTATTATAGCTGTAGTTGAGATATAACTGCATGCAAGCCACTGGTGTTACATTGATGTAAAACCAGTGTAAGTGATGGGAATGATACCATTAAAATATTCTGGCTTGCATACATGAGGCTGCATCCATTGTTAAGGTTCTGTGCTAATACTGTCTCAACTACTACCACTGATCAGCATTCAAACTGTGTTCACTGCCCACCCTATCCAGAAATTTGTTTTGTTTCAACTTATTCTGTTTGCTGCAGCCACAATATCTACTGTAAATTCATTGACTTAGCTAGCAAAAATATTTATTGTGTAGTTTCTGTAGAAATGCAGGGGCCTGATACTCCTCTCCATCACTGCCAGATTCAAAACAGGCCCTTGAACCTCCGTCTTCCATATCCCAGGTGAGTGCTCGAACCATCAGGCTATCGAGTCTCTCTTTCTCTCCCAAGTATATTTAATTATTTATACAAGGTGGAATAGTTCCAACAGGAGAAGTTGAGAGAGAGAGAGAGAGAGAGAGAGAGACTTGATAGCCCAGAGGTTATGGCCCTCATTGCCAAACCTTGAATTTTTCACTGAAATAGAATTCCTGTTTTCCAGCCATACCTACTGGAATTTGCCATTTTGGCTTTAAGCATTTAAACTTAAATGCTTAGAAACTAAACAAACACAGATGACATAGCAGTATCCAATCTCCATTGAACATGGTCAAAATACAGTAGCCCAGACTTCATGTTACTTTTAGTCAGTGAATTATTAGACATCCCACTGTATAATGAGAACTTTTTATTACGCATGTGGAATGAAGCTAGTTTCTACAGGGAAAACATGGTGTTTGCTCAGAAAGCTTTCATTATTTCTGCCCATTTAATTCACATGATCAAAATATGGCCATTTAGAGAGAGATTTTTCATATCTTAGGGGAAAAATTACCCAACAAGTAGCTGGTAAAAACAATACACACAGCAAAATGCATAATGGCAAGCACATCGCTGGGCCAAGGGACATACAGTATGTCACCAAATATCAGCTCAGTAATTATGGAAATTATAATGGATGGCCTCTTTACATTTACAGAGCTGAGCCAAAGAGGGGGTACTTAATTTTAACCATCACAGCAGAGTTGCAAAAATTCTCATGAAAGTAATATCTAGTTCAGTTCACAGTAAACCAGCTAATGTGTCTGAAGTGAAGATCCATTTTGAATTACTTCCCTACATGATAAGAGGTTTGTTTAACTCTCTGAGGGCTTTGCTTACCTCTTCTAACCATTTCCTGCTGGAAAATCTTAAATAGTTATGGGCTAGAGGATAAAGATGAAAAATTACCTTAAAGGAGCTTAAAATCTTGATCCCCCTCTAACGTTTCCCATGCATGTCCTCTTCTATTAGCCCTCCCATATATGTACTTATGTGACTGGACAAGCCAGGGAATGAGAACCAAGTAATCAATCATTCTCCTACTGCTCCTATTTCAAAGGTGTAGGCCCTCCAACCCATACAGCAGAGGTGTGGTTCAGTGTTTTAAGGACAGACCTGGGAATCAAGAACTCCCAAAATTTAATCCCAGCTCTGGCCAGGAGGGCCAAATCCTCATAAGTATTTAGGCACATAACTCCCATTGATTTTACTGGGAGTGAGCCACCTAAACACTTTTGAGGACTTAAAGCTGATTGACTTGCCACAGATCTCTCAATCTCAGTCTCTCTGAAAGGTGGGTTTCCTGTTCATTTACCTTCCTCTGAATTGACGAAGTCCAAGTAAATAAGCTTTATGAACATTTGCTACATTGGAGTTATATATTATGGATATAATTCATCCCCCTCAGTGGCTACTATTGTTGCACAATCTAAGATTGTGGCATCTACTTGGCAACATTCACTAGACATAGTTTTCCATTCACTGGATCCGCCTAAATACGGATCCCATTTCTCCATTCCTGGCTCATGCTGCCCTATTCATTGGCAGAGCGGAGCCCACCTTTTTAGCATGGAGAGGGAGAGAAAAAAATATTTTAAAAAGCTATGCTAATTTATCAGATTTGATTTACCTCAGGACATCATTAATTGGCTTAATTTCCAGTAGTGCCTGTGTCCTCCCCCTTCTGCAGGGGAATCATGGGGTATCCAGAGTACATAGAGCCTAATGGGGGCCCTCCATGAAGGGGTGGATTTTATTCTTAGTTTGTAATAAAGGTTGCTATTTTCAGGTTGTCAGAGACATATAACCAAGTTATCTGATCAGCTTCTTTTTGACTTGTGCAGTCTCATACCATGTGCTACTGCTTACTTTGAAGTACTCCAGGAAGGTATCTCATAGTTTCCTTAATAAGCAAGACAGACATCTAATCTAGTCCTCTGTGAGATGACTGGAATAGCAATGTTTAGGACAGGCACCTGTGGCCTCATTGAGCTGTGAAATGAATCAGGCATGGATAGCAGCTTTTCTATCATACTGGTGTAAGTCAAAAATACTCAGTCCCACATCATGCTGACAGTCGTAATTTATTCTTTTCGAGCTTGGGAGAAAAGGGTCACTGAGCAGTTAGCATTCTATTAGGAATTATAACACAGCCGCCAAATATTCAGAGTCCAGAATATTAAACTTCCTGTTCCAGATGCTGCTTCTGCAGACAGAGAGAAAAAGAAAGTTTGAAGTTTAACCTTTAGGGAATTGAGAAAGTTGTTTCCATATCACTGCTCTTTTGTAACAGCTGCTGAAAAATGCAATTCTATCTTACACGTTAGTACCTGAGTACCATATGTCATCCTACTAATTTCTTCAAACAGCAGTGGCTGGAATTCACAACTGTACTTAGAGTGAATAATTCAGCTGGTCCATTTAAAGTGGGTTTAATCAAAATTAGCTATATGTTAATGATAATAACTGCGGGGTGTTTTATTGAGTTTGCCTTTCTGAAACTAAAGGCCTGGCTGTATCCTTTTTTTTTTTTTACCTTAACAAATTTAAAATTTGATTCCCAAAGTTTCCTCTCCTATTATCTGTGGCTGTGTGATGTTCTAATTGCTCTTTTTATCTTCTAAGGCCTGGTATTAGAAGTCACTAAATGAAGGGGAAATAAGACTATTGCTCTGAGAGAATAGTGAGGTTAGGAAAAAGTGGACGTCATGATATGATTATGGATCCCAGAAACATAGAAAATGAATCTCCAATCAAGAGAAGCTGCAATTGCAAGGGAATAATAAGAAACCAAGAAGAAGAAGAAGAAGAAAAGTTAGCATTCTGAAATGTTACTATGTTAACTGAAATCAATTGAAACCACTGAGAATGCTAAAAAGGCACTACTGAAAATTAAGCCAATTAAAGATGTCCTGTAGGTAAGTAAAATTTGATAAATTAGCATAGCTTTCTACAAAAATATTGCCAAACAAGTATAGTCATAGGGTGATTGTGGTCAGAGAAGAAAATCAGCATCAGCAAAACACACAAATTTACAAGTGTTACAATTCAAACTGCTGTAGACTGTGGTGGAAATGGGATACAGTGAATACTATTATGACAGCTTTGTTTTTCAAACAGTATATGCAAATCAATTGAATTGCCTTGAACATTAGGTATTATACTTATACTATTGCACTTTGATTACCCAGAATAGAAACTGACCTTTTTTGGCTCAGTTGAAAAGTGTAACTTATTCGTACATTGCGTCACTTTAAGTGGTCGCTTAATGCAAAATGAATATCTGCTGATTAGGGCCTGA
This sequence comes from Lepidochelys olivacea, assembly GCF_965140295.1. Lineage (NCBI taxonomy): Eukaryota > Metazoa > Chordata > Testudines > Cheloniidae > Lepidochelys > Lepidochelys olivacea. The sequence goes on from NC_140417.1 coordinate 108,648,709, forward strand.
TCTAAAGTCCAATGAAATCTATGGAAAGATTCCCACTGAAGACCTGATCCAATACCCTTTGGAGTCAGAGTGAGAGATAATAGCTCAGAAATAACTTCCTACCAGTTTAAGCGTTCAACTTTTATATTTTAAAATATATTTGCCGAGCAGGATTGCCATTTGCAGTATCAGCAGAAAGGTCAAGGGCTGAATGGGCATGAAGACTGAATTACCCTTTCACGAGCAGAGGTGGCCTTTCCAAAGGCCTGATCTTGTAATGAAATAAATGGAAAATGTGTCAGTGATTTCAGTAGAAACAGAATTATCAACAGGTCAGGCCTGAAGTAGCGTGGAGATGTTTGCAGTACTCTTACTTGTGACTGGCTTGTTCTGTAGATAAATATAAGACTTCAGCCTCTGTCCATCTGGTAATTTTCAAGATGAAATAAAGTCTATTTAAACAAGGGGTAGACTGCCAAAGAGTGCTACACAATGGTTGCAGTTACAGGAAGATCCATCATCTGAAAAGTGTATCAAACTTGACAAAGGGCTGGGATTTCTACTGCTTTCTCTGCCAAAACTCCCAAAGGTTCCAGCAAGACTTTTGACAATAGTAAATGCTTGTTTAAGTTCGGACTCAGTCCATAGGAGCCTGGATTTACATATGCTTTGCGACTACATTCAAACATTAGTCACTTCAATCATATCTGTGTTCATTAGTTTCAAACCTAACACAGGTTTCAGAGTAACAGCCGTGTTAGTCTGTATCCGCAAAAAGAAAAGGAGTACTTGTGGCACCTTTGCGACTAACAAACTTATTTGAGCTTAAGCTTTCGTGAGCTACAGCTCACTTCATCAGATGAATGCATCCGATGAAGTGAGCTGTAGCTCACAAAAGCTTATGCTCATATAAATGTGTTAGTCGCTAAGGTGCCACAAGTACTCCTTTTCTTTAAACCTAACACAATTCACTTTGTGCAAACAGTACTTTTCTTACTCGGTAGCTATTCTTACCTTGTTCAGAGGGAAGATTTAAGAGCAAATATAGAGTACTGCTACCCACTTTTAGCTGTACTCGTTATAGATGTGTCCATTTGGTGATGCTAAAGTTAATAATGAACTACCAAGGGAGGAGTAATAGACTTCTACTCTTTTGAACTTCACCAGCTGGGGGGAGAAATAGTTAATGAGTTGATTAATGGTCCAAGAAGAAGGGTTAAAAGATGGGCACACTCTACTGCTTTCTCAGAACATTTAATTAAAATCAATTACTTACCTCCTTTGTAAACAGAGTAGATCAATCTGAGCTGCAGTCAATAGTCTCCCTGACTGTGCAATGAAAGAAAAAGAAAGATAGTGATCTCAATGGCTTCCTGAAGTCTTACTATTGAATACACCAGATCATCTTTTCTTTAATCGTAGATATAAGAAAATAAAAGCAAGGGCAAAAACTAAATCTTAAACAGTAAAGAGATACACTCATTACACAGGAAAAGGTCTCACTCACTTATCACAAGGAGAGGAGAATTATGTTACTTAAAGTTTGGTCAAATGTCCACCTACATTTTACAACATTAGTTGGTTACTTTGATACATAAAGGGTTCCCTCCCCCCTGCCCCACCCCCGCTATAAATAAGGTCTATTTTAAATAGATCATTAAAACCAGGACTATTGATTCCATTGATAGATTATAGAGCAAGTACTAAAGTACATCACTTATGCGATTTCACTTAGATTTTGATTTATGTGGGCTGAGTTAGAGTCTGAACCAAAGCCCAATAAAGTCAATGGAAAGATTCCCATCTATTTAAATGAGCTTTGGATCAGACCCAACACAGTTAGACTTACATGTACATTAATAGCTGAAGTGCATGACAGGGTTCCTCAAAAAAGAACCTACAGAGCCAATGGATGCTGCTTAGTGAAACCCTCTCCAGATAAAGAGCACCTTAAATATGGCGCCACAGCGCTGGGGCCTTGAGGTTACTTTTGGATTTGGGTGAATATCAATTTTTTCTGCAAAATTTTAAGCTTCCTTTTTAAAAAAAAATGTCTTTTAGCCCCCTTCCAGCCTATACGCAGAGATATCATCAGCAGCAGCAGTGATGAAACTCCTCCACGCCTGTCTGTTTCTGGCAAGTCTTTCAGCTGTGCCCCAGGTTTTTCAGCTTGGCTTCCACAGCTCGTTGCCACGTTGTTTTCAGGCGGCCTCATTTTTGCTTGTCTTCAGGTGTCCACCCTATTGCTATTCTGGTGATGGAATCAGTTTCCATCCAAAGCACATGGCCAATCCATCTCTAACGTCTTTTGGAAATGATGGTGCTCAGATCCTCTTGGCTGCACTGAGTCAATAGATCTTGGTTTGAGATTGTTCTGGGCCAAAAGATACGGAGGACTTTTCTGAGGAAGGTTATATGGAATGAAGACAGTTTGGACATGTCATACTTTCTCATTCCCCAGCATTTTGCACTATAAAGTAATGTTGAAAGTATGCAGCTCAGATAAATCTTGAGTTTGATTTTGGTGTTGTATTTTGATGATTTCCAGACTGTATTTAAGCTCCTGAAGGTGTTCCTGGGTTAATTGATTTTGTTCCGGATGTCCTGGCTTGGTCCACCATCCTGGCTGATGATGCTGCCCAAGTATGTGAATGTTTCTACATTGGTGAGAATACGATCCTCTATCCGTACTAGTGATGGTGAGGTAATATTAAAGGTCATGATATCTGTCTTATTGCGATTGATTTTCAGTCCAATTTGCTGGCTGAATGTGTTGAGTCGAGTTGTTTTTTCTTCTGTATGGTGTTGGGTACGTGATAGGAGAGTGAAATCATCTCAGAAGTCCGGGTCTTCAAGGGATGAGAAGGATGTCCATTTAATGCCTTGTGATGGGGCAAGGCCAGATGGCTATAGAAAAGTAGTGGGAGATAGATATATTAGCTCCAGGCTAAACAAATCCCTGGTACCAGGTTAAGTGAAAGGGCAGCTGCTCCAGGTCAATTAAGACACCTGGGGCCAATTAAGAACTCTCCAGAAGGCAGGGAGAATGCTAGGTTGATTGGGACACCTGAAGCCAATCAGGGGCTGGATGAAACTAGTTAAAAGCCTCCCAGTTAGTCAGGTGGGTGTGCATGTCAGGAGCTGTGGGAGGAAGTTGTGCTGTTGGAGAGACTGAGTAGTACACACCATATCAGGCACAAGGAAGAAGGCCCTGAGGTAAGGGTGAAGTGGAGCTTGAGGAAGTGAGGGCTGCTGTGGGGGAAGTAGCCCAGGGAATTGTACATGTCATGTTTCTAAAAGGTCAGCTACCATAGCTGATACTATTGGGTCCCTAGGCTGGAGCCCGGAATATAGGGTGGACCCAGGCTCCCCTCCCCCCCACCTTTGCCCCCTGATTAATCACTGAGACTAGGAGACAACAGAGACTGTGCAAGGAAGGATAACTTCTCCTCACCTCCCTCGCTGGCTTATGATGAAAATGGCTCAGTAGACTGTGACCCTTGTCTCTAGAGAGAGAAGGGTTACGTGCAGGGTCACAGTGAACCTCTGAGGCTAGCAAAATCCGCCAGAAAACACGGGACCCATGGAGGCAAAGACAGAGCTTTGTCACAGCCTCTTGGCATATCTTCTGTTGTACGTCGCATTACCCAGTCAATGGCAGTGTTGAAGAGGATTGCAGACATGACACACCCCTGACATACTCCTGTTTTGACTTCAAAACAGAGCTCAGTGTAATCAACACTGCATGTAAAGTTGAAATAAAATCTTATTATGAGTTGATTATACAGAGAGGGATTCCATATGCAGAATATAGTTGATTATACAGAGAGGGATTCCAATGTGCCATAGGCTGCTCCTGTGAATGCTATCAAAAGCCTTCTCAAAATCTATGAAGTTTATGTAGAGCAGCTTTTGCCATTCTAAGCATTGTTCAATTACATTTCCTAGAGTGAAGATCTGGTCTGTGCATCCACGCCCTTTACAAAAACCAACTTGCTCTTTTCTGAGAACGCTATCGACTGCCTCTGATATACGCTGGACTATGATCTTACACAATACTTTGCTTGGCACAGATAAAAGTGTGATACCATGTCAGTTATTACAATCACTGAGAGTTCCTTTTTTTTTTTTTGGTATCCTCATTATAACCCCATTGGTCCACTCATCTGGCACTTTTTCCCTTTCCCAGACTGATGTAAATAGAGGGGCCAGGATAGATGCTGCTAACTCAGGATTTACCTTGAACAATTCTGCATTCAAATTATCCTTGCCAGGAACTTTCCAATTTTTTAAGGATTTGATGGCTCGAATGACCTATTCCTTAGTTGGGGTGTCTGTATTGATATCAAGATCTTCTGCCTCCTGGATGTTTGTTTCCTCTTTTGGTGGCTTTCTGTTCATCAATTCTTTGAAATGTTCTCTCCAGCATATTTCTTGTTCTTTTTCTGTTGTTAGTAGGTGGCCTTGTTTGTTCCTAATGAGAGTGTTTGTTGGTGTCTGCTGTTTACCACTTATAAGCCACGTCATTCTCTAGACGGTTCCTTGTTCACCATGAGCACCTGCATCCTCTGCTCATATTGCCGGATTATCAATATAATGTCATTTGTCTGCTCTCACAAGGTGTTTAACCTCCCGCTGTGCCTTGCTACACTGCTCACAGTATTTGTCCTTTAACTTCTGGGATTTTGTGTCTAAAACTTTTTTCTTCAGCACTTGTCTAGTTTCTATGGCATTCCGTGTGCTGGGTATAATCCACTACTTCCTTCTCTTTTGCCTGTAGCCTAGACAGGCTTCACTGCTCTGTTTATAAATTGCTGTTACTTTGTCCCACTTTTTGTTGATCTCCTCATCTGCATTCCCCTCCTCTTCATTAAGGTCTGCAAGTGCCTGAAACCTGTTCTTTAACTGCAGAACAAAGGCTTTCTGTATTTCAGGGGACTTTAGCTTGTCAATGTCATAACATCTCCGTCCCTTGTTTGGTGGACCCACACTTCTCAGTTTTAGCTTGATGGAGGCTGTCACAAGGTAATGGTTGCTGCCAACATCTGCACCTCTTCTCACTTTCGTATCTGTCAGTGAGGATCGCCTTTTGGAGAACACCATGGCAGCTTGTGGATTTCACAATGTTGGAATAGGGTTCTGACAATGACTAGGTCATTCATATTACAGAAATCAACAAGTCTCGCTCTATTTTCATTCATGGTGCCACACCCATGTCTTCCTATTTCTCTGTCGTTGTTTGTGCTGACCTTACCAACCTTGGTATTCAGGTCTCCCATGACAACAGTTAGGTTGTGGCATGGTACTCTCTCTAACTCTGTAGAGTAGTGTAAGGTGGAATTTGTCCTTTACTTCTTCATCACTGTCATTTGTCAGAGCATAGCACTGAGTCAGGGTGATATTATTGTATTTCCCTTTCAGTCTGACTCTCATAAGTCTGCTGCTGATGGACTTCCATTCAAGCAGGGAACGCTCCACTCCCTTTTTCAAAATGATGGCAACACCCTCATGGTGTTGTCCATCATCCCATGCAGAAAACAGCAAAGCTTCTCCCGAGGCTGCTGTTAATCTTCCTGATCTCGTCCATCTGCTCTCGCTGACAGCCAGATGTAATCTGTAGCATATCAACTCTGCTGTGACCTGAGCTAGCTTCACTCTTTCAAACATTGTCCCTATGTTCCAAAAACCAAGTTTGGTTTTTATCTTGGGGTTGAGCACTTCAGTCTTCCTGCCAGTGGCTTCCTTTCGGCTTTCACCACTGGCAGTCATGCGGGTCATTGACTCCTGAAGGCCATCACACAGAGTAATGGTTGATTTCTCCGTCGCTGTTTCCGTAACATATTTTGTTTTTTATGGGACAGGGTTGTTAGCTTTGTGACTAACCCCCAACCTGGAGGACCAGGGTGTCTGTTTTATCTTGCCTCTCCCCACAGACCAATCTGGCATGGTTAAACCTACCAGGAGCAAAAAGCCCCAGACACACACTCTGGGGATCATTAGCACACGCAAGCTGTCCCACCACGACAAGGCACGGACACCAGAGGACAGAGATATGGGGACACAGAGAAAAGGGGGGGGCAGAGATATGGGGGGATGCAGTAAAAGTTGACATTGGAATCTTAACTGCAGATTCTGGAGTTTCTAGTAATTAAATTTCCCTAACTCCTAATGCTGTTTTAAAAGGCAATATATTCTCACCCCTCCCAATCTCAATTAAGTTATTTCCCCCCCTGTGAACAAGATTCTGAACTATTCTTTTTCTCCTCTCAGTTGCTAGAGGGTATTTTACAGATAATACTGCTGCTCATAACTAAAGTGTACAACTCCTAATGGTGAATGAATGAGACAAAATAAATGTTGTTCTTTGCCTGCACAGCACAGACTATGCACACTATGTTCTTTTCATTTGCACCTTTCTAGGGCTTCCGTGAGGGCTATTGCTCCCTTTCTTTGTTTAGCTGTAATTTATAGTTATGAAACTATTAGGTAATTATAAATAAAGCGTTTTTTCTTATCCTGAAGAATGTGCTTTCTAACATGGAAGAGGGGAACCGTACTTCATTTGAATAACAAATTCATTTTGCTTTAATATATTCTGTTTGGGTATTTAATATGACAGTTGTGTACTAATGCTGGAAAGGTGTCTCTGTTTTACAGGGAAGCAGAGGGTAAGTGCTTTTTGGAATGAGGAGTGAGTGACAGAAACAGAAATTAGAGTTGGGAAAGACGGAATACAGGCCAAATCCATCTTGAATTTGCATGAATTTTCCTCATTGACTAATCAACAGAATAAGGGACTAGGATCAAATTCTGCTCTCATTTGTTGCCAGCCAGCCAGTTCAGGATTCTTCCCCACACTATATTCTTGAGTGGCTCGTGTATTCTAACTTTAACCACTCACGTGGTGGCACTTTTATCACATCTCTTGGGAGACTCTTCTACAGTCACAGGCCTCACTGTAAGGAAGCATTTTCCTTCCCTCAGTTTTACCTCACCATTCCTGCCTGGACCTAGAGAACTCACTTTCCCTTTTATTTTCACAAACTATGTGTGCTGTATTTGCAGCAGGATTTTAAATCCTTGACATCTGAGAGGTTTGCACTTAGTTTTGATTGCACAAAATTGGTCTCATTTTTTTAAATCCTATAAAGTTTTGCTTAAAAAAATCTAATTTTGTTTGGAGTAAAAAGTAGCCTATCCACTCATAAATGGTCCTAGGTTCAAGAGAAAAGCTGACATTATGAAATATATTTTTTTTTACTTACATGCCCCCTGTTACCATAATAACGGAGACTTTGCCATCTTTACTGTACTTATTTATTCTCACAACACCCCTGTAAGGTAGGGACATTCTATTAATCCCCATTTTATAGACAGGGACTGAGGCACAAAGGGACCTTTTCAAAGGTATTAAGGTTCCTTCAGATACTTGTGGTTGAAGGGAATTTTCCCCCATGATATGGCCTATTTCATTTGATAAAGGGCAAGAGAATCTCATCCAATACACCCACAGGGGAGTAAGGAGGCTCATTCCCCTACACTGGCCTCCCATATCATGAGTAGAAGCACAAGGGAAGAGCAACCTCTGTGGGGCTGTTATGCCCGCCTGCCCAGGCAGACAGAGGCACTAGAAGGATTTGGTACTGAACTTCCAAAGGACCAGCCAGTGCTGTGGGAAAGCAATCTGCACCAGGTATATGCCTGGCACGGATTACTGACACATTGCTACAAGAAGGGAAGCAGAGACCATCTATTGTTTCTCTACATCACAATACATTTCCTTTTCTGTTCTGGGGCAGTGCAACTACACTGCATCCCTTACGGATGGCCCAACTGAGCCCCAGGTGACTGCTTGTAATTCACATTGATCTTTCCAGCACATTGGTGTTCAAGAACTTCAGGGATCGCAGAGAAAAGGGGAGTTGCTTTCTCACTTGATTCATGACTGTCCGAGACAAAGATAAACTTCCCTTCCCCCATCCAGTGAAAAGACAGATGAGGAGAAACCAACTGCAGGGAGGAAAGACATATCATTCAGACTCTATTACTGAAAAGCAAGCAGAAGGCGAGGTGGATCGTTTAATACATACTAGACTGAAACTGTTTCAGTGACACACACCATATACAGGAGCAGGCTGTAATCCAACTGGCTATGGTTGGCTAGCTATAATTTACATTGGGGGCACTGTACATCTTACTTTTCTTTTGATGTCTATTAAAAATGGAACCCACAGATGTAAAAAGTATGGTAAGGGTGCTGGGAAAGTTACAGCTTATAGCAGAACTCCTACTGTAGGCAGAACCTTAACATTTATCTGGGGGTATTCCTGCTTCAGTATCTGCTTTGTGACTGAACTCAGTCTGTCTAACACCAAGGATTACCTTGAGAGGTGTATTAAGAGCAGGGTTGTTACCTGAGCAACATGCCTGCATTCAGCAGTAAGCAGGCATAATATACCAGGTGGTGGTGAGAACAAGCATTACCAGCTGCTGTTTCCCCACACCTTGTTGGGTGAGAATGCCACATCTGGGGTTTGAGACACTCAGGTTTATTAATTCGACCCTCTATTTGCACTAATAGCATGCCTTGCAATTACAATTATTACTAAAGTGAGAAATGACAGACATTTAGAAAAAGTTAATGGCCAGTTACCTTCTCCTGGGGTGTAGGTGGGTCACTGTATTCTGTCCACCTCTTAATCTCCCACATATTATACACATCCAAAGTACATATTCATTAGTTCTCTTAATCAACATTAAGAATTGTGTCTTGTGCAACTCATACAATATTCAAGAGTAAACTTCAATTGCCAGGACTGTTGCTGTCCTTGCTATTTTCATGTTTTCTCTTTTCTAATTGGTTTATTACCACTGATTGCACACTGGTGTTGCATGATTGACCAGGCCTTTGTTACCCTTTACCTGATATTAGGGACTTGTTTTTCTTTAATTGCTTTTTCCCTAATTGCCTTTTGGTCTCACTTCATCAGTCATCTTCTTGACATCCTGCCAAGTCAGATGGGTGCTGCCTCCACCCATTACCTCAGTGCAAGAAGGTGCTGGTTACTGAACTGTTTCTGAAGGTTTGCATTTGCCGTTGCGGTTTTGGATATGCAGTTATAATTATTTAATAATACTGAAATAACCGCATCACTAGGTGACACTGCTAAGACTTGCACAAACAAATATGCTAATTTAACAGTGTCCAAGAGAGCTATTGAGTTGTTTCTCGTACAAAACAATCAAAAAATGAGTAATTGGTGATCATTATAAAGCATTCCCAGAGCTGAGTGATTGAGTTTTGGGGCAGGGAAGAGGTGGTGTCCCCCTGGAAGAGTTTTGTGTCAACTTCAGAAAACGGAACTGAAAAGTAAGTCAGGGACGACTATAATCAGACTGCTCCAGGAGTGTTCGTGTGTCTCTTTGTGCAGGGTGGATGCATGTGTGCATGTGCAGCCAGACAATACTGAGTATTGGTAGGGAACAGGGAATTTTAGGCATTTGTGAATAAATCCTGTTCCCATGGAAGTCAGTCTCCATTGCGCCCAGGCTACTTTAATGAATATTGCATATTTCAAGATTGTATGAAAGGTTATATGAAGGCAGCAATAAAGCAAGTCTTGTGTATTATATCAGACTGAGTCTGCTTGAAATGTATACTGCCTAGCAATGAAGTATCATCTCTTGGGTGGGGGGGGAGGGGGAGGACAGAGGGTGTGTATACACAGATAGCTCCTAGTGCATGGTGGGAGCCACCAGAATAGAAGTACTAAATAATACTCATATGAGTAATACAGGTTATAAATGTTAAATTCATAACTGTACTTTTCCATTAAAGACATGCAAATTGATTATCGTTTAGTTTTATTTTCTTAGATGTAATCCCAGCCCTTTACCCAGCCATGGAGAGCTCCAGAAATGGTGCAACCCAGGAGTATTTGGGGAGTCTGTGCAGGGGTCCCCACCCCGGTGCACCACAGATCACTGCTCCATTGGGAATCCGAGACTCCAAGCAGGCAGGAGCTTTTGGGAGTGTGATAAGACAGGCCAGGGGAGTGGGGATGGTGGGTTGCTGATTATGTGGATCCACCAGCCAACATATAGTGGCCACAAGAAGCCCTTATTCTGCAGCATTAACCATGGAGGGGCGTGGCCTATGGGGAGCATTCCTTCCCATCAGGGACTCCGATGGAGATCTTCAAAGCACAACCCAGATATGTATGCTGAGGTTAGGATTTAGCCCTGGTACATATTCTGTTCATTCAGCTGGTGTAAATTGGTATTGTTTCATTCACTGCACTGGTGCTACACCAAATTACAGCTCTGAGGAACGGGCCCTTTAAGGGTGACTCTTTGTGGGGAATGTTTTATAGACATTACCGTTTCTTAATTTAGGTTTTATTGCTGGTTGTTAAATAACAGTTGTATAATGTCTATGAGCCCAGGGAGAGAGGAGGGGTAGATGGCCCCTTGTGTGACCTACATATGAGTGGAGCAGAACGCCAGTCCACACAGTGTTCTAAAGATGGTGTAAAGGAGGCAGAGCCATAACTTTGGCCAGCCTTCCCCTGCACCAACCATTGGAACTGACCATCGGCATGGGAGGTGGAGTGAGAATTTTGCATGGCAGGAAGAGGAACAGTGGTGTACATGCTCCCCTTGCACACTGGGGAGCATTCAGGTTCCCTGATGCAGAGTGCCTCAGAGTGCTCCCTGTGAGGCAGTGCAGCTCTGCACTGCCCCTTGCTATGTGCAATTTGCAGCATCTAGCCCCCAGTGGTCAAAGCAATAAGAATGAGCCTGAGCAGGCTCATTTTGTTTCATTTGCACTGTTGGTATTTTGTCCATCCAATTCCTTTCTCTTTTCCCTGTGGAAAGAGATTCAATTTCTCCTTGTCCCCACTGCCCAAAGTGAGACAAATCACCTAGCCCACACCACACTTGACTTTCAGTGGCCAGGTGTGTAATTACTCTTTCCATTTTCTTCGCTCGCTGCTTTGGAGGTGGGGAGTCTGTATCATTTTATTTGCATGGCTGAAGCTCCAATACTCCCTCCCCTGCCATGCCCCGGCATTTTCAGTGTAAAAACAAAACAGAATCAAAAAGAGTCAAAGGATTCTTATTTCAAAGGAGGAAATAAAAAGTGGCCCAGAGCCTGACACCACATTTCACACACAAACACTAGACCTGGACATTTTTCTTACTAACAGAGGATGAAAGTGAAATGTAAAAACTCTTGCTCAGTCTCCATAGCTGACCTCAAGCATGTTTCAGTCCCAGCATCACCTCCTGGGGGGTGAATCCCCTACAGCATTAATTAATGACAAGTGCAACTGTAGAGAACCCACTGCCAATTGCAACAGCACAATTGCATGTTGACACATCTCTTTTCCCACTGGGTCCATCACAAGTTATTAGGTTTGTCCACACAAATGACAGCGGTGCCACAATTTCACAGGAACAGGTGGGCTGACTGGGAGTCAGGCGTCTTGGGAAGCCATCCACCCAGGGAAGCTGGGCAGCCCAAAATCCAGGCTGCCCAACAGCCCACCAAGTAGGTTTCTGTCAAAAGGTTTGACAGAATTGACACATTCCAGCAAAATGTTTCTAGTCCAACAAAATTAGCATTTTTCTGATGGAAAACTGTTCCACTACTGCACTACTTCCTGGATCAGTGTTGCTCCGGCAGCAATTTCTTCTATTCCTGATTCTGTTCTGCTAAACAATGCCAAGGAAAGTAAGTCTTTTGCTGACTGGAGGTGCCAGAGACACTGTTACATTCCTAGGTGTGCACAAAAGGTTTGGTGAAAAAGTTTCAGTGCTACTGGTATCATAAATGACAGTGCCTGATAGTAAAATAGTATGACTTGCTCTAAACAAGATGCAGGCCAATATTTGGTCTCTGTGTTTACAACCTTTTATTCTCAGGGACTTTGCTTGGCACGAGGGCATAAACTCAGGAATTAGAATTTCAAAGCTCTGATCTTTTAATCCAGCATTAATTCACATCAGTTTATGACAGTAACCACTGTGATCCATTTCCCAGTGCATATATATGGTTGCTATCTTCACAATATGCAAGTCTTTTAAGCTGCAGCAATTATGATTGGGCATACCCTTTCAATATGAACAGATACATTTTTATCTTGAAGCCAAAACCGTATTGTACAAACTGCTCATTGAAAACGCAGTCCAGCTGTAGATGCGCTTTATTTTATCTGACACTAATGTATGCATGGATTCAATGTTTTCAATACTGAGGCACAGCAGTCCTTGCTTCCTTTACTTTTCTGAGATAACCTGTTGCTATTGCAGAATATAAACAAAGGACCTGAATCTGCATAAATCAAGAAAGTCTCCATTAATGTCAAATGGTGTACAGTCAATGTGGAAGGAGAACAAGGCCTACAGTGTATTGTCAGACACTACACCAAGAGTCCAAGTTGCATTCTTATCTTTGCAACTTCAGGTTAACGGCTGTGCTTTCTGAGACATACATATTATCTATCACAGCCGGCCTTTACTATAACCTGCTCTTTTTAGACTAAGGGACTGGTCCAAAGCCCTCTGAAGTCAAACTGGACTTGAAACTCATTGCAGACTAGGTCTAGAGTTTAACCTAACTTGCATTCCAGAGCCCAGTTGAGTGGAGTCTACATGTAGATGCAACAGTCAAACACTCCCTGCTGTACACTGGGCAAGGACTTGCAGGAGGCTGGATGGTTCAGGAGTCTGGCTTACAATGGAAGCATAAGGGACCGAGGTATAGACAATCTGGCCTAGCGGTCACAGCTGGGCTGAGGTCTGCCCACCAGGAACAGGAATCACCGGGCTGTAGATGGAGGAATCACAAGGCCTGGTCCAGTAAACAAGAGTCAGGAGGTCAGAGGTAGTATCAGGTTAGAATTAAGAGGCAGGAATCAGGATCAAAGTCAGGCTGGAGTCAGACTGGAGATGCGGAGACAAGGCAAAATCTGTCATTACAGCAGGCCAAAGTCTATGTGGTTGTCCAGACATCTTTGTGGGACAACCTGTGAGGTTAAGTAGGGGCACTTGGCCAAACAGAGGGCCACAGGGTACTTTCATTCTGGGTCTCTTGGGCGGTATTTCCTGTGCATTCTACTCTCCACATTGCTCCCTGGCTGTGTTTCTACATGACTTCCTAGTGGCACTCTGGGACTATCAGCCATCCCAGGCTCTACAAACTCAGGTTCTAGTCCCTGGGTTCTGACAGGAAGTCACCAAAAGTCATTACTAACTGCTGGATATTTGGTAGCCAGTATAAAATAAGTCAGCAGTCTTGGGCCAGCTCCTAGTGGACAGGCTTCTATATGACAATGATGATAGAAGGGGGTGCATTATAGGAGTCTGTGGTCATAGTGCATCATGAGAGAAGTAGTCTTGCCAAACAGCCCAGCTGATAGATAAGAATGGGAGCATCAGACACCTGAACTATAATGCCCAGAGGCACTGTGGTGCCATTTTGAATGGATATGTTTCATTTTTTGGCCCAAACTGAAAAACTTTCTGATTTTCAGGCATTCTAGGTGCGTGGGGGGGGGGGGGGAGGTTGTGTTGTTTTTGAGGAAATACTGAAATTTTCCAGTGGAAGCAGACACTAATGGCAAAACATTTGTTTAGTTGAAAAAACAATTTTCCAGCACTAAACAATTTTGACAGAAACATTTCAACCAGTGCCACTTATGAATTTGTTATTGGCTTCAAACTAGCAAGCCAGTGTCCTTAGTTCCCGTGGTAACGTCTCATGCTTTTAGATCGAGATGGCATGGGTTCCATCCTGACAGATGATCATCCAACATTACTAGGGTTATAAAAAACATTTGCAGAGAAGTATGGGTCTCTCTGGCATTTTGTGGGCATAGAAGATTTTAGTACCCAGTCTAGTCAATCCAGTATCATTCCTGCTCCTAATGGAACTACATTTGCAAACAAAAATCCACTCTCTTTACTCCATAATTTAAAAGCTTAAAGTTTCATATTTTATTAGGGAACATCTTAAGAACAATTATGGAAGTCTGTTATTTAATATGCAGGCCATAATAAACCATTAAACTACTGTTAATTTAAAAACTGGTGCAAAAACAATTTGTTGTCCTTTGACTAATATCATAAATCTGTCCACTATTAACAAAATGAAACACTTCACATACATTAGGCAATAGAAAATTATGTGAGTATTACAGTAAAGTGGAGAATGGGAGATAGTATCAATCTTACTAATATTAACCCTTATATAATATATTTTTCCACTTCCCTCTCCCCCACCCCTACAACATAAACACTGCAAGATTTTTGTGGGTAGAAAATACATAAATATGCTGTGTTTACGTTTTGTAGAAAAAATGTACTGAGCTCAATTCTCCTCTCACTTACACTGGTGTAACCTCACTGATGTGGGCGGAGTTAATCCTGATTTACACCAGTGTGAGTGAAAGGAGACCCAAGCCCATTATCCTGAAGATGCTTCAGCTTTGCCTGTGGGAGAACTCACAGTTCAGATAGCAGTGGAAGATTTACTGCTGTTGCAGATCATAGAATCATAGAATATCAAGGTTGGAAGGGACCTCAGGAGGTCATCTTGTCCAACCCCTGCTCAGAGCAGGACCAATCCCCAATTTTTGCCCCAGATCCCTAAATGGCCCCCTCAAGGATTGAACTCACAACCCTGGGTTTAGCAGGCCAATGCTCCAACCACTGAGCTATCCCTCCCCCCCAATACAGTTCTCTATTTGGATCTCCCAAAGATTTCATAGAATCATAGAATCTCAGGGTTGGAAGGGACCTCAGGAGGTCATCTAGTCCAACCCCCTGCTCAAAGCAGGACCAATCCCCAATTTTTGCCCCAGATCCCTAAATGGCCCCCTCAAGGATTGAACTCACAACCCTGGGTTTAGCAGGCCAATGCTCAAACCACTGAGCTATCCCTTCCCCCCTTAAAATCAGCCCTTAAAAAGATCAGCCCTTAAAAACTTAAGAAACCCTTTGTTGTGATTTGTTGGTTTTAACATGGACATTTTTAAAGTTTGTAGGTGGAATGCTTACCATGAAATATCTGGAGAAAATACACAAAGAACAGAGAACTGCACGTCTTGCCTTCCACTTACAGTGGGGATGCAGTTTTCACAACCCACATACAAAATGGCCCTGATTAAGCCCTAAAGCCTGCCTTAACTTTCACTCTAGTGGCAATGGACTCTATGTTGCATTTTACCCCCACAGAAGAAAAGAGCCACAAGAATGATGTAAAGCTTACAGAACATGCCTTACAGTGATAGACTCAAGGAGCTCAACCTATTTAGCTAAATAAAAACAATGTTGAGGGTGACTTGGGTCCGGTCTATAGGTACCTACATGGGGAACAAATATTTAATAATGGGCTCTTCAGTCTAGCAGAAAAAGGTATACCAAAATCCAATGGCTGAAAGTTGAAGATAGACAAATTAAGACCAGAAGGCATACATTTTTAATGGTGAGAGTAATTAGCCGTATGGAACAATTTACCAAGGGTCATGGCAGTTTCTCAATCCCTGACATTTTTTAAATCAAGATTGGATGTTTTTCGGAAAGATCTACTCTAGGAATTATTATAGGGAAGTTCTATGGCCTGTGCTACACAGCAGGTCAGACTAGATGATCACAATGGCCCCTTCTGGTCTTAGAATCTGTGAATCTATGAATAGCTGAGCCATGGGAATGCTCTAGCCTCCATCCTTCCTACCATTGGTCCATCTGAAACATGTCCCCTGAGCCAGGAGCAGCTATAGAGTTGGCATTTAGCTGACTAAGCAAGCTCTGCACTTGTCAGTGAATCTCTCTACCCTCAGGGTTTTCCTGAGGTCCCTTATGACTGATCATGACAGGGCAAAGAAGCTTCAGGGTCATAATGGGCCAAATGCAGCAAGATGACGTGTAAATCAGATGCCCTTTAATGAACTTACTCTCTCATGTACTCAGTTAGGCTTGGTATTAATGGAGCAACTGAGGTCAAAGTCTAGATAGTATCTGTGCTTTTATTTGACATAGATTTATTGTTTGCTAAACACACTGAACATAAACTAAGATTCAGAAATAAATCTTTGTCCACACTTCCAATTACAAAGAAGTGAAGAGCTTTTAAAACATTAATCGCTTTTTAGATTATAAAAAAATATACATATCCTACCCAGAATGGATTATGTTACTCTGTGGTGCAACAGGCCTAACAAATACACATCTTTGCCATAGTGAATTGTCTCGCTCAGTGGGTTGGACAGTGCTGACAACAAATCCATTATTGTTTAGTTACTCCATAAAAGTAGTTGAACTGCATGTCCAGCATGTTTAACAGAGATAATACACACTTATGATATTTAAATGTACCTATAAATCAAGTTATATCTGCATTTATCTATCTTCTCTTCTGCAGGGCAGGCAAGTAATACAAACCAAGCTTAAAGGGCCTCTCTAAAACAAACAGATCAAAAGAGGGGTTAACAAGACTCAGATACTACAGAGATGCGGGGGGAAGGATAAAACCATAAAGATAGATTCCTTCCTGGATACTTTATTTCCATCACGTCATGCTGCTTAGCACATCTGTCATCCTGCTAAGGCTAGATTAGTAATCCAAAGTGAGGGGAACAAAACATACACTAATTCAGGACGTTTCGATTGGGATTTTCCAGAGCACTTAGTATAGGCTTAATTCTGCTTCCTTGAAGTCAGGCATTTTATCATGGACTTCAGTGGCCAACACTGAACACTTTTGAAAAGCCCACCCTCAAAATGATGTGAAATCAATTTAAAAAACAAACAAACACAAGCAACATTTTCTAGCCTTCAGACTTCATGATTTAGCATCCTGGAGATAATTTATTGTCTACAATAAGAATGAAAAAACACTGAGATTGTGTGTGGTGGAGGTAAGTTTGACATCCAAATAACACATATTTCCCAGGAAAAAGTGATTTCATTCTATAGTCCATGGACTGCAAATGGATGGTCAGCATAGCCCTCCTCTTTGGTAGTCCATAGAATGAACATTTTGAGAACCAAGCAGTGAGGCTCTGGGAGAATTGGGAGAGGATCATATGTACTTTGAAGCCTTCCGTAGGCACCATACTTTTAAGACAGTGGTTCTCAAATTCTTTCAAAGAAAACACTGTAAGAGTGAGATCTTCTGATTGACTAATTCCCTCAGAGTGCCAATAATTCATTCCCACTACCAGAGAGGACTCTGCTGGCTACTAGTATTCATTTGAAATAGAGCAATGCTTTTGGTAGGTAAAATGTTCACACAAATTGGAATTTGGACAGGAAAGAGGAGTTGATACTATTGTTCTTACCACAGGGTATTTAATAACCACAAGTGGTCAGGACCACGGTTTGGTTTTCTATCTCCTATGAAAGACAGCACCTTCAGCAAGACCTCTGTAACAAATGTGTGACACACCCGCACGCTGAGAAAATACTGGTCTTTATATCCCAGTAAAGATGGTGATTACAAAAGGCTAATACCTCAGTTACATGGCAAGGGTCATTGTCCACTGACTGAAGTGGCTGCTGTTAACAGCAAGAGCTGGTTGGAAAATACTAAATATTTTCCCAAAAAAATGTTGTCAGAAATGTTCTAGTTACTGCAATGCCCCCTAACCTTTCACTTTGTAGTAATGGTACACAACTATAGCTATGTAAAATTCTACATTTTTCTCCCAGGAAATTTCCCAGGAAAATTTTTCACCTTTTTATTTCCAATTTCCCAAATTTGGCTTCATTTGCTATTTTGACAAAATGACTATTTCTACTTGAAAGCAAACAAAATTTCAAATTGTCATATGCTTTTGATGCTAATGTAAATTTAGTAGAAAACTGATTCATTTTAACTTCCAACAGTTCCATTCAATTTATTTGCACAGTTTTGCATTCAATTATGAATATTTCACACATCTCTGTTCTGGTTACTGAATCACCAGCAACACTTTCAGTAGAAGCTGGCTTTTCCCTGGACATTTCTGATCCAAATACTAAATCTGTCCCCATGCTGCTTAGTTTATAAGACCTGATGCTAGAACAGTCAGAAGCTGCATGGCTGAAACCCAAATAGCTCTTTTTCTGATCTAACCCTCTTTGCTAAAAAATAAAGAGAGAGAAAGAAATGATTAAGCACTTTGATAATAAAACTTTCCAGATAGTATTCTGACATTTCACAACTGTTTCTAAATGCCTAATGCAAAACATATCTTGGGAAATGAATAGAGAAAATATTTTCATTCCAAGCATGCTGAGGCTAGAAAACAGAGTAGCTGCTGCTAAAACTTACATATATATGGTCTGATGAGTAAGCTGACACTTTGTCAGTTTTCAGTTGTTTATTTTCCCCCTAAAATGTTCATGATGCTGTCTAGCACAGCTGCAGCACATTCACTGGGCCTGATTCTGAGCTCAAATTATACCCAATCTATACCAGGCTAACTACAGTGACTTCAATAGACACCAAGGTAAGTGAGATCAGAATCTGGACCATTACTTTACTATTAAGTCTGTCAATTAAATACCCCTTTGCAGTGCCTTTGAAAATTTGAAATAGCCGTATATTATGTTTATTTTATACATCAAAAATATACTGAAATGCACTGAATCTTAATTCAGATATGTTATCTGTTTTATGGCCATATCAGGCTTAGGCCCAGAGGTCCAATGGTATTTAGGTGCCTAACTCCCATTGGTTTCCTTTGAGGATCTGGGCATCAGACCTTAGGGCTGATCTGCACTTAACAATTTTACTGGCCTCACTATGGGCTGGTCTACACTACTGCTAAGTTGATGTGAAAAAGACACCCCCCCAAAGTGTGAAAGTGTGAAAAAGACACCCCCAAGTGACATAAGTTACATCAACCTAACTCCTGTCCACACCGGCACTATGTCTTCACCAGACACGCTACAGCTGCATCGGTGTAGCTGCACCAATGTAGCACTTTAGGGTAGATTTGCCCTATGCCAATAAAGTGATGACACAGTTATTCTGTAAGAGCCACAGCGTAGATTCACTAATTCCAGCATAAGACATTTTATACTGCTATAGTTCATGTTGGTTCCCAAACTAGAAGAAGATATACAGATATTAGCACTCTTATATTGGCATAACTGCATCCACAAACGGGTGGTTTTGGGACACAATTAAAGCAACAAAACTTTTAAGTATAGACAAAGCCTTATATTCGGTAGAGGAGTATGGCAATTGGTGGGCTTTCTTGTGCTAATGAAAAGGAATGGGTTTCAGAGGATTGCTCTTTCTCCAAATAACCTTAATTGTTTGCAATTTAGCCTGTAAATTATTATTTTAACACCGGAAATGTTGAACTTTAATCTCCAGTTATTATCTGTCGCATTATTCAAGCAACTAGCACTGCAAATAGCACCATTCTATCAAGAGACTCTACACAGGTTATGAATAAAAGAGTGATCTATCTAGAAGGGAGATTCAGGTCTCCATCCTTCTCTTCGCTTTAGTTGTTGGCTTGCTGACTACCAAGATGGTTATTTTTTATTTTCCTTGATCCATTATTTGGGGATTGCTTTGGCAAAGAGGTGAGTCTTGCAGTGCACCATTAATCCAGCGAATGTGGAACTCATCCTGTCCTTCTCTGGGAAGGAATTCCAGAGACTTGGGCTTGCTCCTAAGAAGGCCAAGAGATTTCAAAGGCCTGATACTCAGTCACACAGACAAAGTGAGAGCAGGAGCCAGCACAATCCACACTCACTCCTAGAACCACCCACTGGAATAAAGTCCCGCCCCCTTCCTGCTCCCATTCCATCCCCTTCCCCCAAATCCCCGCCCCTGCCCCACCTCTTCTCCACCTCCTCCCCTGAGCGTGCCGCATCCCCTCTCCTCCCCTCTCTCTCCTGGAAAGTCCTAAGCACCGCCAAACAGGCGGGAAGTGCTGGGAGGTAAGCGGAGGACTGGGGATGCGGCATGCTCAGGGTGGGGAGGAGGTGAGGTGCGGGGGGAGGGCAGCTTGGCTGCCAGTGGGTGCAGAGCACCAACTAATTTTTCCCCATGCATGCTCCAGCCCCGGAGCACCCACGGAGTTGGCGTCTGTGTATCCAACATACAGTCTGATGTCATTCTCCATTCCCATATTCAATTTTACATTTAAAATAACAGAGACAGATGGATATTTCCCTTCAAACAGCTGATGTGCATGCCCTTGCTTTGACAGAGTGATGATAGTGGGAATCGGGGGAACTCAAGACTTTCCAGAACTGAGCTCTTTGCTTGGGCTGTTTATGTATTTCATATTCCTCTGCATTTCCTGGTGGCAGGCATGTTTTGAAGGATAAGTAATTAAATGCTGCCGGAAATACAATCCAATGAGATTCGAGACCCACCCAGAAGCAGGAAATATAAAAAGTCTTAAAGGAAAGCCTATTCTTACGAGATTTTTTCAGCCCAGTATCTAGACCAAAGAGATTCAGTTCAGATAAGTATTTCAGTATTTATTTAGTGACTTAGTTAATGTCTGCACTGCACTTTGAAGATGAAATGTGTATACATGGGATGCAGTGAACATAATCGCCTAATTCTGCTCTCAGTGTCTACCGGGAGTAATTATATCAGTATAAATGAGAGCAGAATTTGGCTAAGTGTATGTACATTTAGTAAAGCTTTCTGGTCTCCTAGATTCTACAGTAATAAAAATATTAATCTGAATAAATAATAATATATGATGATGTATGAGATTCACTTTAAAATCTGAAAGAAATCTGGAGTATTGCACTTGTATCTGTTAAGGAAACAATACTGCATAGTACCTTCATAAATAATCGGAAAATTTAGGTTAATGTATAGTAATTAGTACATTAATCAAATCTGATAATTGTACCAAATGATGAGGGATTGTAAATAAAGTGGGAGGATAGTGTGAAATTGCAGAAGGACCTGAAAAAGTTTAGAAAATTGTGCAAGGCCAATTGGATGAAAGTCAGCATGAATTAAATGCAAAGAAAACAATATCAAGCAAACAAGAAGGGACAAACTTGGCTGGAGATCAGCATTGCTGTATGTTATTGCTGAATCAGAGTGGCATTCTTAGTACCCCATCCAGCATCAGGGGTGAAAGAATAGATATGTAAATCTGCCTTCCCTACGGATTACAACATAATAACTAGAAATATGTTTACCTGTTACACTTGAAGTTTTTCTGCTGTAGCAGAACATGTATTCACCAAATTGGAATTCGCTTCACTTCTCTCATATGTCACGTAATGATTTTAATTGATCCAAGAAGCACACTGCAGAGAGGAGAGAAATTAATGGCCACATTTGCACTAGAGAAAAGGAACAAAAAATTACCACAATACCTGGTTAAATATTTGCATTGACTGACTTTATTTTGAATGTCATTGCAACATGTTCACTGATTTATTGACATCAAAAACTGTGCTCAGTGATTCTAATTTCATATTATCCTTGCTTCGTTAGAATGAATGCTTTCATTAAGAAGGTTGGGATCATTGGCTTCAGACCTACTGTGTGGATTTGAACGGTTCTACTTAATGCCTGCCCATATTTTATGGTAATGATGCATAATAAATGTTTGATATCCCAACAACATCTATTATTATAAGTTACTAGGTTACCTCAGAGACTTTTAATAAATTATATATACTATACATGTAAAAAATTACTTTAAAAGAACATCTGCAACCTAAATAACAAACACTCAAAAGTTAGGAAAAGCCAGTTTTATGGTTGTCCACATAACCTTAGTTCTGCCATTTTATGCATCCACCCCATGCATAGAAAAAAAAGCATGTGATCATGTAATAAAAGATTGTATCATAATGTACATGCACAAGGGGGTGAATTAAGATTGCACTGGCAACTGAAAATCTGTCATTTCCTATCTTTTTAGTACTTGACTTTGGAACCTAAATAATGTTCTTTTAAGGAAATTGTTTGTGTGCCTTTGTCCTTGGGTGTGTGATGGTGGTGGTGGTGTTGTTTTGGGAAAAGATTATGTTCCCAGTTATTTATTTGCAGCTGTAACTACCACCTCACCCACATTGTGAGCCATTAGCAGGGGTGGAATCCTGAACCTTCAGCATTGTAGTACAGACAGATACTACTTGAACTTGGACTAGTAATATTAGCTGTCAGCAGAAGAGATGGGATAGGTCATTGGATCCAGGTTCTAGGTCCAGAGAGTGGCTGTGGGGAAGTGTAGCTTGGACTGGCAGTCTCTTGTTCCCATCCCCCAAGCTGGGGAAGCTCCTACCTCATGTTTTGACAGAGGCACTGGCTGTTGCTGCTAGGTGGGTGGGGAGAGCCAGCGATTTACAGAGGTGCAGCGAGTCCAGACCAGCTCTCTTCTCCTCATCCTGTTACAGCTGCTGTAACAGCTCTTTAGTGTTCCCACGGCAGCATGTGCCGCTGCTGCTGATTGAGTGATGGCCTGAGCCCAGGATCAGAATGTTCAGTGATTTTCTCATGCTGCCAAAAATTCTTCCAACGACTGCGAGAGACAGGAAAGCAATTTTTGACAATTTCTGTCTCAGTCAAATCTGAATGGAATTACATGGGACAAAGAAAATGTGCTTCTCAAACCTGAGGGGTACCTCCTTCTGGACGTCAAAGGTCTGCTGCAAACAATGGAGGTGTTGCAAAGAAAAGTTGCAAGAAGCCTTTATGATGGAACATGTTAGGCAACCTAAATAGAGGGTTTCAGAGTAGCAGCCGTGTTAGTCAGTATCCACAAAAAGAACAGGAGTACTTGTGGCACCTTAAAGACTAACACATTTATTAGAGCATAAGCTTTCATGGGCTACAGCCCATTTCATCAGATGCATAGAATGGAACATATAGTAAGAGATATATATATATACATGGCTAATTAGTTAAGATGAGCTATTATCAGCAGGAGGAAAAAAATTTTGTAGTGATAATTCAAGATGGTCCATTTAGACAGTTGACAAGAAGGTGTGAGGATACTGAACTTAAGGAAATAGATTCAATATGGGTAATGACCCAGCCACTCCCAGTCTCTATTCAAACCCAAGTTAATGGTATCTAGTTTGCATATTAATTCAAGCTCAGCAGTTTCTCGTTGGAGTCTGTTTTTGAAGCTTTTCTGTTGCAAAATTGCCACCCTTAAATCTTTTACTGAGTGGCCAGAGAAGTTGAAGTGTTCTCCTACCAGGTTTTTGAATGTTATGATTCCTGATGTCAGATTCGTGTCCATTTATTCTTTTGCGTAGAGACTGTCCAGGTTGGCCAATGAACACGGCAGAGGGGCATTGCTGGCACATGATGGCATATATCACATTGGTAGATGTGCAGGTGAACGAGCCCCTGATGGCGTGGCTAATGTGATTAGGTCCTGTGATGGTGTCACTTGAATAAATATGTGGACAGAGTTGGCATCGGGCTTTGTTGCAAGGATAGGTTCCTGGGTTAGTGTTTTTGTTGTGTGGTGTGTGGTTGCTGATGAGTATTTGGTTCAGGTTGGGGGGCTGTCTGTAAGCAAGGACTGGTCTGTCTCCCAAGATCTGTGAGAATGAGGGACCATTTTTCAGGATAGGTTGTAAATCTTTGATGATGCGCTGGAGAGGTTTTTAGTTGGGGACTGAAGGTGACAGCTAGTGGCGTTCTGTTATTTTCTTTGTTGAGCCTGTCCTGTAGTAGGTGACTTCTGGGTACTCTTCTGGCTCTGTCAATCTGATTTTTCACTTCAGCAGATGGGTATTGTAGTTTTAAGAATGCTTGATAGAGATCTTGTAGGTGTTTGTCTCTGTCTGAGGGATTGGAGCAAATGCAGTTGTATCGTAGGGCTTGGCTGTAGACAATGGATTGTGTGGTGTGCCCTGGATGGAAGCTGGAGGTATGTAGGTAAGTATAGCGGTCAGTAGGTTTCCGGTATAGGGTGGTGTTTATGTGACCATCGCTAGATACCATTAACTTGGGTTTGAATAGAGACTGGGAGTGGCTGGGCCATTACACATATTGACTCTATTTCCCCATGTTAAGTATCCTCACACCTTCTTGTCAACTGTCTAAATGGGCCATCTTGATTATCACTACGAAAGTTTTTTTCTCCTGCTGATAATAGCTCAACTTAACTAATTAGCCTCCCACAGTTTGTATGGTAACTTCCAACTTATCTGTATGTATATATATCTCTATCTATCTATCTTACTGTATGTTCCATTCTATGCATCCGATGAAGTGGGCTGTAGCCCACAAAAGCTTATGCTCTAATAAATGTGTTAGTCTCTAAGGTGCCACAAGTACTCCTGTTCTTTTTCCTAAATAGAGGGGTTTATCCTAAAACTCTGAAAGTTCCCAG
Source organism: Lepidochelys olivacea (assembly GCF_965140295.1). Taxonomy (NCBI): domain Eukaryota; kingdom Metazoa; phylum Chordata; order Testudines; family Cheloniidae; genus Lepidochelys; species Lepidochelys olivacea. The sequence goes on from NC_140417.1 coordinate 108,673,032, forward strand.
CTCCCCCTATAATACCTTTCTGCTGTTATCTATATACAAAATAATAGGAGGCAAAAGAGCAATAGTTTTTAGACCTGATCCAAAGCTTGTTGAAATAAATAGATTCCCATTATTTTTCCCCTCCAGGAGCCATGTGCAATCTGTTGTGATGGGGTGTACCAGGTCCTTTGAGGCCCCCTGCTGGAGGCCCTCTGTTCTGCCCCAGGAAAAGGAGCAGTAAAGGCGGGTCCTCCATGCCTGCCTAGCAAGGCTGCAGGGAAGCAGCTAATCAGAGCTCTTAGCAGGCTCAGTTAAAAGGAACTACAGGGCCTGGGCAGATCAGTTGCTGGCTGGGACCAGAAGGGTGAAGAAGGACTTAATGAGAGGTTGCGGAGAAAGCCTGGTCAAGTAGGGATAGGACGATGAAGCTTTCTAGGCACAGAAGCCTGGGAGAAAGAACCCTGACTAAAATGGGGCAGAGACTGTTACAAGTGCTACAGACAAAGAGGCTTGAGAGAAGACCCTGAGAAATCAGGACAGAGAATGAAGAACTCTCCAGGAAAGGAGGCCTGGGTAATAGCCTGCTTAAACAGAGGACAGACAGAGAACCCAAGAAGGGGGTGAACAGAGTGGGAAGTAGCTCAAGGAATGCAGCAATAGCACCTATTAAAGAAAGCAGCGCAATGCTGCTAGTTGTTGGGACCCAGAGTAGTAGGCAGGCCCAGGTTCTCCCACCAGCCACTGGTGGAGTGGCCAGAGCCCCAAGAAGGGGATAAGTTTAGTTTTGGAGCCCAAGAAAGGAACTAGAGTTTAAACAGGCCCAGAGACGGAGCTGAAGATCCCAGAGAGTGCCAGCTATTTTTTGGACTGTGTTACCCCGGAAGGGGTTCCTCATGCGTCTTTAGACGATGTGTGACTTAGCTGGAGGGCTGAACCACTGAAGACCTGCCTGAGGAAGGCAACCACCAACAAAGAGCAGCAGGAACAGAAAAAAGGAAGAGTGCAGGATTTTACCAAGCTGACAGGAGGCACTCAGGAGAGCTGAGTGTGCCCCGTCACAACTGTATACACAGGACTGTGGAGCATGTCTGAAATCCAAGATAGATGCAGTTTGAAGAAAAAATTGTTTCAAACATGGTTTAACTGCCTGTGTAGTCAGAAGACAATTTAAACAGTTTAAAAATAATTTTCATGAGCCATTCCTGAGTCTTGCATTCCATCCACACTTCAAAATATTGGGGAGCAACCATGCTGTGACCTGACATGGTTGCATTTGCAACATAAATAGTGCCTTAACCTTCAAAAAAGAACAGGAGTACTTGTGGCACCTTAGAGACTAACAAATTTATTTGAGCATAAGCTTTCGTGAGCTACAGAAGTGAGCTATAGCTCACGAAAGCTTATGCTCAAATAAATGTGTTAGTCTCTCAGGTGCCACAAGTACTCCTTTCTTTTTTAATTAATTTTAATCTTTAATACAGATTAACACAGCTGCTACTCTGAAACCTAAGCTTCAAAGACACTTCTGCTGTAATACCATTCCTTACAATGGTAATAGCATGACCACACAGGCAAGAAAAAAATGGGGCACAGTCATATTTCAACATGATTATTGTTAGTGGGTGCAGGGGGGTTTAGTTATTCAGGAATCTGAGGCATAAGGAACACCCCCCTCCCCGTGATGAATGTTAAGAATCCAGTGGCTGAAGAGGGAAGTGGCTGTGTTGACAGCTATGTTCAGAGAGCTTGAAAAATCACACTACAGGGTGAAGAGAAGCCTCACCTATAGTGGGTAAGCAAGTTCTAGCTGTATTATTGTAGGCCTTAGGGAAGGCAGATTTGCTGTTGATATATTTGCTTTCAGGATGCATGTAACTCTCTAATCCTGTTAAATAGCAGTGGGTAAAATATATGTAGGGGGGGGTGGGTAGGGGGATTTGAATAAGAGACAAAACAGGGCAAATGGAGGGGAAAGTAATTTAAAATGCCTAACACCTGGCCCCATTCACAATTCTTTCCAGTCTCAGACAAGATGATGATTGTCACTTGCTAAGTATCTAACATCATAATTCATGCAACTAAATCAATACCTGTCTTGTACTACAAACCACCTGTATGGCCAAGGGAAGTAAAGGAATTTCTATTTTTGAAGTTAGCTTGTTATGTGGTGATAAAGATGGATTTACCCATGTATTCTGTCTGCACTACAGTGAAAAAATCTTGCACTCTCCTAAATTTCTCATGAGTTGCTCCTGCCCCTGACCACCCAGATTTGCGTGGACTGTCTGTATGAAGATCTCCCACATGGGAGACAAGGTGACCCATTCTCCCTCCCTGCATTATTTCCCCTCTCCTTGGACAGACCAGCTATAATTCCAAGGATCTGTGCAATGTGGAGGTGGGGGACTGAGAGAAGGGTAGAACAAAAACAGGAGGGAGCAAACTTACATTATCAAACCCCACAGGGAATTTGCTGAAAAGGAAAGACAGCCCCACAGAGTTATAGTACTTCTTCTCCCTCTATACAGGAGAGCTTTCTCCAAGATGACATCTTGTGTGGGATCCCCCTGGAGCCCCACTGAATGAGACCCAGAGGCAAGAACAGGGTGCCTTGGAGCTGATGCAAAGAGAATATGTGCAGGTGGCCTTTTGCCTTTGACAGATGTTGAGATCTGAGGGTTTGGGGACCAGCCCCTCTTCACATATTTCTCCCCCTTCCCAACATAATAATCCAGAGGGAATTCAGTGAGGGGGATGTTGTGGAGCTTTAGTCCCCTCTACACCCCCTCCAAAGGGTTTTTCCAAGGGAGAGGATGATCTGGCCCTTGGCTACTTCCTGTCTCATGGACGACATAGATTTGTTTTTGTCATGCAAGTAGCCATAAATGGCTCAGTAGATTTTAACATCGTAGACTAACAACTGTTTTGCCTCTTATAATTTGTAGGAAGAAGTATTCTGAAGCAGTTAGTTAAAGGCAGGACTAAGTCTAGACCATCCCTGATGGGTGTTTGTCTAACCTGTTCTTAAAAACCTCCAATCATAGAATCATAGAATCATAGAATATCACGGTTGGAAGGGACCTCAGGAGGTCATCTAGTCCAAACCCCTGCTCAAAGCAGGACCAATTCCCAATTAAATCATCCCAGCCAGGGCTTTGTCAAGCCTGACCTTAAAAACTTCTAAGGAAGGAGATTCTACCACCTCCCTAGGTAATGCATTCCAGTGTTTCACCACCGTCCTAGTGAAAAAGTTTTTCCTAATATCCAACCTAAACCTCCCCCACTGCAACTTGAGACCATTACTCCTTGTCCTGTCATCTTCTACCACTGAGAATAGTCTAGAACCATCCTCTTTGGAACCACCTCTCAGGTAGTTGAAAGCAGCTATCAAATCTCCCCTCATTCTTCTCTTCTGCAGACTAAACAATCCCAGTTCCCTCAGCCTCTCCTCATAAGTCATGTGTTCCAGACCCCTAATCATTTTTGTTGCCCTTCGCTGGAGTCTCTCCAATTTATCCACATCCTTTTTGTAGTGCGGGGCCCAAAACTGGACACAGTACTCCAGATGAGGCCTCACCAATGTCGAATAGAGGGGAACAATCACGTCCCTCGATCTGCTGGCTATGCCCCTGCTTATACATCCCAAAATGCCATTGGCCTTCTTGGCAACAAGGGCACACTGTTGACTCATATCCAGCTTCTCGTCCACTGTCACCCCTAGGTCCTTTTCCGCAGAACTGCTGCCTAGCCATTCGGTCCCTAGTCTGTAGCGGTGCATTGGATTCTTCCGTCCTAAGTGCAGGACCCTGCACTTATCCTTGTTGAACCTCTTTTGGCCCAATCCTCCAATTTGTCTAGGTTCCTCTGTATCCTATCCCTACCTGCCACCATATCTACCACTCCTCCTAGTTTAGTATCATCCGCAAATTTGCTGAGAGTGCAATCCACACCATCCTCCAGATCATTTATGAAGATATTGAACAAAACCGGCTCCAGGATCGCCCTTGGGGCACTCCACTTGATACCGGCTGCCATCTAGACATGGAGCCATTGATCACTACCCGTTGAGCCCGACAATCTAGCCAACTTTCTACCCACCTTATAGTGCATTCATCCAGCCCATACTTCTTTAACTTGCTGACAAGAATACTGTGGGAGACCGTGTCAAAAGCTTTGCTAAAGTCAAGAAACAATACATCCACTGCTTTCCCTTCATCCACAGAACCAGTAATCTCATCATAGAAGGCGATTAGATTAGTCAGGAATGACCGTCCCTTGGTGAATCCATGCTGACTGTTCCTGATCACTTTCCTCTCATGTAAGTGCTTCAGGATTGATTCCTTGAGGACCTGCTCCATGATTTTTCCGGGGACTGAGGTGAGGCTGACTGGCCTGTAGTTCCCAGGATCCTCCTTCTTCCCTTTTTTAAAGATGGGCACTACATTAGCCTTTTTCCAGTCGTCCGGGACTTCCCCCGATCGCCTTGAGTTTTCAAAGTTAATGGCCAATGGCTCTGCAATCACAGCCGCCAGCTCCTTTAGCACTCTCGGATGCAACGCATCCAGCCCCATGGACTTGTGCACGTCCAGCTTTTCTAAATAGTCCCTAACCACTTCTTTCTCCACAGAGGGCTGGCCACCTACTCCCCATGCTGTGTTGCCCAGCGCAGCAGTCTAGGAGCTGACCTTGTTCATGAAGACAGAGGCAAAAAAGCATTGAGTACATTAGCTTTTTCCACATCCTCTGTCACTAGGTTGCCTCCCTCATTCAGTAAGGGGCCCACACTTTCCTTGGCTTTCTTCTTGTTGCCAACATACCTGAAGAAACCCTTCTTGTTACTCTTGACATCTCTTGCTAGCTGCAGCTCTAGGTGCGATTTGGCCCTCCTGAGTTCATTCCTACATGCCCGAGCAACATTTTTATACGCTTCCCTGGTCATTTGTCCAATCTTCCACTTCTTGTAAGCTTCTTTTTTATGTTTAAGATCCGCAAGGATTTCACTGTTAAGCCAAGCTGGTCGCCTGCCATATTTACTATTCGTTCGACACATCGGGATGGTTTGTCTCTGTAACCTCAATAGGGATTCCTTGAAATACAGCCAGTTCTCCTGGACTCCTTTCCCCCTCATGTTATTCCCCCAGGGGATCCTACCCATCAGTTCCCTGAGGGAGTCGAAGTCTGCTTTCCTGAAGTCCAGGTTCCGTATTCTGCTGCTTACCTTTCTTCCCTGTGTCAGGATCCTGAACTCGACCAACTCATGGTCACTGCCTCCCAGATTCCCATCCACTTTTGCTTCCCCTACTAATTCTTCCCTGTTTGTGAGCAGCAGGTCAAGAAAAGCTCCCCCCCTAGTTGGCTCCTCTAGCACTTGCACCAGGAAATTGTCCCCTACGCTTTCCAAAAACTTCCTGGATTGTCTATGCACCGCTGTATTGCTCTCCCAGCAGATATCAGGATGATTAAAGTCGCCCATGAGAACCAGAGCGTGCGATCTAGTAGCTTCTGTGAGTTGCTGGAAGAAAGCCTCATCCACCTCATCCCCCTGGTCCGGTGGCCTATAGCAGACTCCCACCACTACATCACTCTTGTTGCTCACACTTCTAAACTTAATCCAGAGACACTCAGGTTTTTCTGCAGTTTCATACCGGAGCTCTGAGCAGTCATACTGCTCCCTTACATACAGTGCTACTCCCCCACCTTTTCTGCCCTGCCTGTCCTTCCTGAACAGTTTATAACCATCCATGACAGTACTCCAGTCATGTGAGTTATCCCACCAAGTCTCTGTTATTCCAATCACGTCATAATTCCTTGCCTTCACCAGGGCCTCCAGTTCTCCCTGCTTGTTTCCAAGGCTTTGTGCATTTGTATATAGGCACTTGAGATAACCTGCTGATCGCCCCTCATTCTCAGTATGAGGCAGGACCCCTCCCCTCACAGACATTCCTGCCTGTGCTTCCTCCCGGTATCCTGCTTGCCCACTTACCTCAGGGCTTTGGTCTCCTTCCCCCGGTGAACCTAGTTTAGAGCCCTCCTCACTAGGTTAGCCAGCCTGCTCACAAAGATGCTCTTCCCTCTTTTTGTTAGGTGGAGCCCGTCTCTGCCCAGCACTCCTCCTTCATGGAACACCATCCCATGGTCAAAGAAGCCAAAGCCTTCTCTCCAACACCACCTGCGTAGCCATTCGTTGACTTTCACGATTCGACGGTCCCTACCCCAGCCTTTTCCTTCCACGGGGAGGATGGATGAGAACATCACTTGCACCTCAAACTCCTTTATCCTTCTTCCCAGAGCCACGTAGTCTGCAGTGATCCGCTCAAGGTCATTCTTGGCAGTATCATTGGTGCCCACGTGGAGAAGCAGGAAGGGGTAGCGATCCGAGGGCGTGATGAGTCTTGGATGAGTCTCCAGTGATGGATATTCCACAACCTCCAGAGATAATTTGTTGCAGTGCTTATCTACTCTGACATAACATTTAACTTAAAGCTTCCTTGTGGCAATTTAAGACCATTCCTTCGTGTTCTGTCCTCAGTGGTTAAGGAGAATAATTTATCACCCTCCTCAGGGCTTAAATTATCAGGTTATTTCCTAGAGCCCACACACACACACACACCTCCCTCCCATTTGGGGCTCAGGGCATTAGCCCTATGGGTCAGGGTGAGGAGGCTCGAAGTGGTATCAGGACTCCCACAAATTTGAAAATATTTACCGGAGCTCCGCTCTGGATGGCTCTGGCTGAATTTAAATCCTGACCCTCCTCTTTATAAGAATCTTTTATGTACTTGAAGACTGTTTTCCTGTCCCCACCCCCCTCAGTCTTCTCTTCCCCAGACAAAACAAACCCTGTTTTTTCAGTTGTAGATCATGTTTTCTAGACCTTTAATTATTTTTGTTGCTCTTCTCTGGGCTTGCTCCAATTTGTCCACTTTTTCCGAAGTATGGACACAGTACTCCAGTTGAGGCCTTACTGGTGCTGAGTAGAGTGGAAAAATTACTTTTTTTGTCTTGCTTATGACACTCCTGCTAATACGTCCCAGAATGATGACATTTTTGGCAACAGTTTTCTACTGACTCATCTTTAATTTATGGTCCAGTAAAACCCCCAGATCCTTTTCTGCCATACTCCTTTCTAGGCAGTCATTTCCCATTTTGTATTTTTGCAAGTGGTTATTCCTTCTGTGACATTGCACTCCATATGTTTTATGGAAATATGTTAATGAGTGTGAATATAATGTAACTGGAATATGCTTTATGCAAAGGTCTCTTGTAAGGTATCATTACAAAGCTTATAATCTACTGAGTGTGTTCATCCTATTTGTATGTATGTATCATTCTTGTATCTAAAACTAAAAATATGAAGTATAACACTGAAGTTCTATTGTAATTATGCAACGTGTGGGCCACTAATGGTGGCTTGGAATCTTGATGGCTCCCATTAACTAGGACAATTAACTGTAGATGGCTCTGTTTACCTGCATGGATTCACTGCAAATGTGCGGACCAGACTTGGAAGAATGGAGGGGGGCTCACAGGACATGTGAACATGTCCCATGATACTGGAATCCATCTTTAACCTGGTACTTTTCCATGTAGAAGGAGGGGTGGGAACCCAGAGAGAGACAAAGGATCCCCGCCTTGTGCCAAAGCTATAAAAGGGGGTGGAACAGAACAAAGGGGGCTGCCAGTCATGAGAAATCCCCTAGTTACCACCTGAGCTGAAACTAACAAGGATTATACCAGGGAAAAGGATTGGGCCCAGACTAGGAAGAAGTCTAGTCGGTGAAAGAAGCTTATTGGAACATCTCTAAGGGTGAGATTTACCTGTATTCAGTTTCTTAATGTATTAGGCTTAGACTTGCATGTTTTGTTTTATTTTGCTTGGTAACTTACTTTGTTCTCTCTGTTATTATTTGAAACCACTTAAATCCTACTTTTTATACTTAATAAAATAACTTTTGTTTATTGATAAACCCAGAGTAAGTGATTAATACCTGGAGGAGCAAACAGCTGTGCATATCTCTCTATCAGTGTTATAGAGGGCGGACAAGTTATGAGTTTACCCTGTATAAGCTTTATATAGAGTAAAACAGATTTATTTGGGGTTTGGAGCCCATGGGGAGCTGGGTGTCCAGGTGCTGGAGACAGGAGTACTTGCTGGGCTGTTTTCAGTTAAGTCTGCAGCTTTGGGGGCATGGTTCAGACCCTGGGTCTGTGTTGCAGCAGGTTAGCCTGTCTGACTCAACAAGACAGGTTTCTGGAGTCCCAACCTGGCAAAGAAAATGGGCTCAGAGGTAGTTTCTGCACATCAGGTGACAGTCCCAAGGGGGTCTCTGTGACCGAACCTGTCACACCTTCCTCAGTGTATTAACTTACATTTGTCCTTACTGAATTTCATCCTGTTTCTTTCAGACCATTTCTCAAGTTTGTCAAGATCATTTTGAATTCTAATCCTACCCTCCAAAATGTTTGCAACCACTCCCAGCTTGGTATCATCCACAAAGAGTACTCTCTATGCCATTTTCCAAATCATTTATGAAGATATTGAATAGAACCAGACCCAGGACAGATGCTTGTGAGACTCCACTCGATATGCCCTTCCAGCTTGGCTGTGAACCATTGATAACTACACTCTGAATACAGTTTGCCAATCAGTTTGTGCACCTACCATATTGTAGGTTCATCTAGGCTGTGTTTCCCAGGTTTATTTATGAGAAGGTCAAATGAGACAGTATCAAAAGCCTTATTAGAGTCAAGATATAGCACATCTACTGTTTCCCTCTATCCACAAGGCTTGTTGCCCAATCAAAAAGGATATGAGGTTGGTGTGACATGATTTGTTCTTGCCAAATCCATGTTGACTGTTATTTATCACCTTATTATCTTCTAGGTGCTTACAGATTGATTATTTGCTCCATTATCTTTCTGTAGTGATGTTAAACTAACTGGTCTATAACTCGCTGGGTTGTCCTTATTCCCCTTTTTATAGATAGGTACTCTATTTGCCCTTTTCCAGTCCTCTGGGACTCTCCTGTCTCCATGAGCTCGCAAAGATAATGGCTAATGGCTCAAAAAATCTCTTCAGACAGTTCCATAAGTATTCTACAATGTATTTTGTCAGGTCCTGCTGACTTGAAGATATCTAACTTGTCTAAGTAATTCTTAACTTGTTCTTTCCCTTATTTTAGCCTTGGATACTACCCCATTTACACTGCTATTCACTATGTTAGTCATCCAATCATTCCTAACCATTTTAATGAAAGTGAATAATGAAACACTGGACTAACATGGCATTCAGTGACTACCACCCACATACACAGGGTGAAATCCTGGCTCCTTTGAAGTCAATAGCAATATTCCCATTGACGTCAATAGGGTCAAGATTTCATCCCCAATTTACATCAGGTCCAGGAGCTGTCCTGATTTTATATCATTGCCAGTGTAATCAGTGCTTCTGAGAGTGTCATCCTTCTGTACACTGTACAGTGTGTGCATTCCACTGCCATCTACTGTGTTGGATGTCAGACATGAACAAGAGTCTGTTACCATCTCACTCACTCTAGTGTCTAGATAGGATAAAAGGCCTATTATTGCTACCACTAACAGAAATTCGCCTTTAGCTTATGTAATAGGACCCATTTTATTTTATTTATTGAGCAGAATGTCCCAAGTTTTATTCCTGCTGTCAAACACAAAGTCCATGTGACCATGGTGAATGGTGGAACTGATGGCTAAGAACTCCATGAAGGGGTTATTGTTACAAAGTCTGGGTCTGATCCTGATCCTGCTGACCACTTCTTGATCCACACGGGAGTTGTGTGAACTCTGTAGCACCTTCTATTAGGTAAGCAAAATACCACCAAAGTCTGTCATTAGCACACAGTCATCCTTTGTTTGAAGCACCCTGTTATTCAGTAATGTTCATATCATTGTAGGATTAAAAGATGTTTAAAAATAGAAAAAAGGAAAATGAAAGGAAGGTGAAATAGGGTTCAAGCAGTAAAAGACTTCATTGCCTAAACTTCTCCTTGGTCTGATCATTAGTCAAGCATGTTCCTATCCGTTAATTGTGAGGAAAACTTATATTAATTATTTATGGGTAATTAATTTAATCAGATGGAGCCTGGGTGAATGTAATTATCCAAGGAAAACCCCCATCGTGGATAAATCTTGACAATGAAAAAACAAATACAAACTTAAACACTGCTCTGATATGGCCTGACTCAAAGCCTGTTGAGATCTATGGGAGTCTCTCAGAACTGTACTGAAAAAGTTTTAAGTTCTTTTATTCATACAGTGATTGTAAATGTTTCACACAACTATGTACAATCCACAAAATTGAAGCTACATTAACAATTCAGCACTACCTGAATAGCATATCCATTTAGCCTAGCTCTCCTGCTGTCAAGTTTTTTTAAAGCCTTTTCACATTTCCTCCATTTCTGTCCATTCCACATTGTATTCCATTCAACACTGCATTCAACATCATACTGTACCACATATCTAAACTCCAAGAAGAATATGACCATTCCATGTATAACAGAAACCTGGGGCCTTTTGTAATCTGTCACTTTGTCATTGTAGATGTAAGCCATACCTGCATGGTGTGGTGTTCTGTCCCCCTCTATAGATGGTGAGGCCAACTAGAGTGTGATGAGCCTGCTGCCTCCGTGGTTAGTAGCGGCTCATTCATTAAACTCCAGCAGTCCCAGGTTCAATCCCCATTACTGACACCCTGGGGTGTTGGGATTATAAGTGGTAGCCCTTACAAGAAATTTCATTGGGAAGTCTCTTGAAGTTGGACCCCTCCACAGGTGGCTAAACTAACGAGAGTGATGAGACTATTACAGCCTTGGCTGAGAAACTTGGGCCTTTTAGTTCAGGCAGTAGAGGTGCATGCATTAAGATCCAGAGCTCCAGGTCCAATTTCCGCTGCCGATAACCCACGTGGGGGTGTCAGCATTACATAGAGAACACATTTCCCTGACTTTAGGGACAATAGTCATTGCCTAGGATGTTCCATAAACATGATATTCTATCCAAATTTCAGTATTTGTGCATTCTAAGTCTGAGTGTAAAAGAACTGTAACTAAAAAAGAGGCTAATTATAAAGTAACGTACAGTAGTATAATGTAGCTGGAGACAGTGTGACAAAGCTGAGAAAAACAAAGAAAATCAGAAATGAGCAGATAATAATTATGAACCTCTAATATTCAACAAGATCCTGGATCAAAATAATCAGAGACAGAAAGAGAAATCTATATTCACTCTTTGTCAGGATAAATAGCTCCGGCAATGGTTTAAATTACAAACCAAACCTGGAAACTCTGGTGATATGACTTTAATAGAATAAACACCGTGATCATTCTTCATAATTATCCCTCACTAAGTTCTCTATGAGTCCATAGACTTTTAAGATCATTTATTAATGAAACATTCCATACTCTTCTCAGCTATGCCAGCACAGCAATTACTTTATCTTCCTGACTGCAAAAGCTCTGAAGTTTAGTTGCAACACAAATCACCTCAGACACAGTGCTCAAGAGAGTCTCTTCAGATTTTCTAGCTGACATTGTCCTTGGCTGTTGTTTTGCTAGATGCCTGGGGCTGCCTTGAATTCTTCTTTTTATTTACAAGAAGTGGCTGCTCTCTAGGTATAAAATCATTCTGTATTTCACTTCCTTTACTCCTCACCTCTCCCGTTCAACAATTTCTTTCTTCTTTAACTCACATTTAAAATAGGCCCAAACCAAACCCCATGAGCTGGATACCTCCAAATGTTTAGAATTTATGAACCAAGGCTGGAATTTTTAAAAGTGCTGAAGGGAGTTAGGCAGCAGGCCAGAATTACAGTGTATTTCATCTTATGTCCAAAGGTACTTATATGGCCTCCTTTACCATAGTGTCTGAGCACCTCACTTTCTGTCATGTATTTTATCCTCACAACACCTCTCTGAAGTAGAGCAATACTATTATCCCCATCTGTCATATAAAGAACTGAGACAGCAAAAGGTTAAGAGACTTGACCATGGTCGCAGGGGAATTATCTAGCAGAGCAGGGAAGGTCAATGGAATGGGAGTTTGGCACCAGGGAATGCCTGATTAGGCACTTCTGAAAATTTCACGAGGTGCCTATCTGCATCTTTTGGTGCCTAAATATCTTTGTTCCATCTGGGCCTCAATTCCTATTGAATTTCAATGGGATTTGGGTGCCTAACTCTGGAACTGAGCTGTGTGGCTTGGACCCATCTATACTTACGGTATGTTGAGCAAAAACCTTACCTGGGAGTAATACTTATTCTTAAGAATAGCCTGCTGTTATCGTGGTTTATGGAAGAAAGAAGTGAATTCTCTAGCATTTGCATATAATACAGGTTTTGTATTTCATATTTTAGAGCAGTTCTCAGGCCTCATGAACAGTTCATTCACTCTCTGCGGAGCCTTGGCTGGATGTATCATCCTCTGGTGGATGTATCCTGACAATAAAGGATGGTATAGCTGCTGTCACAATTCACTTCACCAGTCTGCACTCACCTTTACCTTGCACTTGGGACCTAATGCCGCAGGCCTCATGCAAGCAAAGCTCTGGCTGCTTTCATTGGAATCTGTGTTCAAAAGAGCTACAGAATTAGGTCCAAGCAATTTAGGGAGCAGAGACTAAATGTAGTCTAAGAAGGACAGAGAACACTGAGGAGGAGGGATTAAATAGCTTTCTACACCTCTAGCATTACTTCCAGCTGATAATATGTATATATAAAAATCTAAGGAGGAGGAAAAGTACAGCAGAAAGAAAAATATCTCTAGGCCCAATTATAAGAGGTCAGAAGGCTGAACTCCCCAAAGTCCTGAGAACTCAATTTATCCCAGCACAATCTCCCATCAGCTGACACTTTGAGAAACAGGGAGAAAAAACAAGAAAAAAATATAAAGCATTTACTTGTTTTCTAGGTGCTACAACATGCAATGATGATTATAAAGAGGACAGACAGTGTTTAGTCCTCATTTCGTTCTCTTTCCCCCTAAATCCACAGCTGTTCCTGAGGTTCACAGCCTTCTTCTCTTCTTTTCCTCAAAATCCATATGCCTCTCCCCTCCCAGGAAAAGAATCTACCTTAAATAGTACTTGTCAAGTCCTTGGCAAAAGGGTTCTTCCCCAAAGTGCCCTGCCTTGATAATGTATCAGGACATTACCAAAATCCACATCTGCCAGAGCATTTCAGGATCGTTCCTACCTTCAGGGGAAAAAAGTAAGAGGCTTAAGAATATTGTACGCACTACTACAGAGGAGGGTGCCAATATAAAGAGAGAGAGGGAGAGATTTTCTGGGTGCTGTGCTGGTGCTGAAAAATGAGGCATATCTCCAGTTTCTTTCTATTCAGTTATCCACAAGCAGAACTGACAGTGAAGAAGCTGCATATTGTAGTCAGTGGCAAAGCATAATTTCTTCAAACAAGGATGATTAAGAAATAAACCAACAGTTGGGCACTAGAGTCTGATCTTTCCACAGCAATGTACATGCTGCCAAGGGGAAAGTATATTAATAGCTTGAGTGCTAGGCTTTCTGAGGCATTGGCTACAGCTGATAAGAATCATATGTTGATTGGCATGTAGCTGGGAACTTTCTATACAACATAGCAGTATGTCCCTTTCCATCCCCAGCAGACCCTTCTAAACTAGAGCTGAAACGAAATGGAGCACTGTTGCCCCATCCCTCCCCCTCCAATAAAGCAGGACCACCACGGTTGTGCTGCATAGGAGGTAAGGCCATTTCAGGGAAGGTACTCAAGGGGAATCTATACTTCCACATACAGCAGAGCTGGAATCCACATGCAGTTTTAGCACGGAGTGGAGTTTGGAGAAGGGCCTGAATGGATTGTGACTATCGCAACAATAATGATGGAATCCAGCAGCCGCAAAGCCACAGGGTCAACTCAGTCTATAATGAGGCTCATAAGGAGCTTAGGGATAATGGTAGGATGACAAATTAGAATGAGGATATGGAGGTAGATATTACCACATCCGAGGTAGAAGCCAAACTTGAACAGGGACTAAATAGGGGGGCCCAGATAATCTTAATCCAAGAATATTAAAGGAACTGGCACATGAAATTGCAAGTCCATTAGCAAAATTTTTTAATGAATCTGTAAACTCAGGGGTTGTACCGTATGACTGGAGAATTGCTAACATAGTTCCTATTTTTAAGAAAGGAAAAAAAAGTGATCCGGGTAACTACCTGTTAGTTTGACATCTGTAGTATGCAAGGTCTTGGAAAAAATTTTGAAGGAGAAAGTAGTTAAGGACATTGAGGTCAATGGTAATTGGGACAAAATACAACATGGTTTTACAAAAGATAGATCGTGTCAAACCAACCTGATCTCCTTCTTTGAGAAGGTAACAGATTTTTTAGACAAAGGAAACGCAGTGGTTCTAATTTACCTAGATTTCACTACAGCATTTGATTGGTTCAACATGGGGAATTATTAGCTAAATTATTATTATTATTATTAGCTAAATTGGAAAAGATGGGAATCAATATTGAAATTGAAAGGTGGGTAAGGAATTGGTTAAAAGGGAAACTACAGCGGGTCACACTGAAAGGTGAACTGTCAGGCTGGAAGGAGGTTACTAGTGGAGATCCTCAGGGACCAATATTGGTTTTGGGACCAATCTTATTTAATCTTTTTATTACTGACCTTGGCACAAAAAGCAAGAATGTGCTAATAAAGGTCGTGGATGACACAAAGTTGGGAGGTATTGCCAATTTAGAGAAGGACTGGATATCATACAGGAAGATCTGGATGACCTTGTAAACTGGAGTAATAGTAATACGATGGGACTTAATAGTGAAAAGTGCAAGGTCACGCATTTAGGGATTAATAATAAGAATTTTTGTTATAAATTGGGGACGCATCACTTGGAAGTAACAGAGGAGGAGAAGGACCTCGGAGTATTGGTTGATCACAGGATGACTATGAGCCGCCAATGTGATATGGCCGGGAAAAAAGGTAATGCAGTCTTGGGATGCATCAGGTGAGGTATTTCCAGTAGAGATAAGGAGGTGTTAGTACCGTTATACAAGGCACTGGTGAGACCTCATCTGGAATATTGTGTGCAGTTCTGGTCTCCCATGTTTAAGAAAGATGAATTCAAACTGGAACAGGTACAGAGAAGGGCTACTAGGATGATCCAAGGAATGGAAAACCTGTCTTATGAACGGAGACTCAAGGAGCTTGGCTTGTTTAGCCTAACCAAAAGAAGGTTGAGGGGAGATATGATTGTTCTCTATAAATATATCAGAGGGATAAATAAATTAGACGAAGGTTTCTAACCATCAGAGGAGTGAAGTTCTGGAACAGCCTTCCAAGGGAAGCAGTGGGGGCAAAAGACACATCTGGCTTCAAGACTAAGCTTGATAAGTTTATGGAAGGGATGATATGATGGGCTAGATCTTCAACTATTAACGGTAGATATGCCCAATGGCCTGTTATGGGATGTTAGATGGGGAGGGATCTGAGTTATTACAGAGAATTCTTTCCTGGGTGTCTGGCTGATGAGTCTTGCCCACATGCTCAGGGTTCAGCTGATCGCCATATTTGGGGTTGGGAAGGAGTTTTCCTCCAGGGCAGATTGGCAGATTCGCCTTCCTCTGCAGCGTGGGGCATGGGTCACTTGTTGGAGGATTCTCTGCACCTCAAAGTCTTTAAACCACAATTGAGGACGTCAATAGCTCAGACATAGGTTAGGGGTTTGTTACAGGAGTGGGTGGGTGAGATTCTGTGGCCTGCGTTGTGCAGGAGGTCAGACTAGACGATCATAATGGTCCCTTCTAACCTTAAAGTCTATAATTCTATGGTTCTATGATTCATTGCATGAATCAGCACAGAAACTTAGTCTGTTGCCCTGCATAGGCACTGTCCAGCTGCGTGTAGATGCATAGACTGTTGGTCCTTCATCAGTTGAGACTGAGCCGATCACAACACATCTTCTAGTCTTCTCTCACTCTTGCCATCCTTCGCCCTGCTTGTTCATATCTCCTTGTTAGGAAATCATCCCACCTCTTTGGAGTCTGACCACATGGCCGTTTCTATTCTTGCGGATACCACTCAGATATAGCTGCAGTCTATCTGTTGTCACTGAGTCGGGCCACATGTCCCGCCCACTGCATTTTGCTGAGCCTGCTTTCAACAACAATGTCTCTCACTCCAGACTGCGGCCTAATTATTTCGTTGGGGATGTGATCGTGGAGCGAAGTGTGCAAAAATGTTCTTTCCATTGTCCTCTGTGTGACAGACAGTTGATGTTCTTCAATCTTTGTCAGCGACCATGTTTCGCTGCCATATAACATTGCTGGAAGCACGGTCAAGTTAAAAAGATTTGCACGAATTGTTTTGCTGATCTTTCCTTGGAGGATGTCCTTGATGTCACTGAATGCGCACCATCCAGCTTTTTTTCTGCACAACAGTTCACCTTTCTGATCGTGGCACACGTTGACTTCTTGGCCCAAATAAACATATTTATCAATATCTTGGATCTGCTCTCCTCCAAGAGTTATTTGGGTTCTTGGAAGATCATCTGATCTCGTGTATTTTGTTTTCAATCAGTTCATTTTTAATCCGACTTGACTGGGCTGTATTTTCGGCTATCAGCACTATATCATCTGCGAACCTGAGGTGGTTTAGCCGCTCGCCATTGATATTAATCCCTCCTTTCAAGTCTGCTTGTCGAAAAACCAATTCAAGACATGCTGTGAATAATTTTGGTGAAATTGTATCTCCTTGTTTCACACCTTTCTCGATGGGGATTCGGAGGGGAGTATCAAACAGCGATATGTCCGTGCTGCAGCCAGAGTTTGCTTCCTTTAGTAATGTGATATATTTTGCGCTGATGTCCTGTTCTGAAAGAGCTTCAAGAACATCATTAGTCTCTACTCTGTCGAACGCCTTCTCGTAGTCCACAAAGGCAATGCATAAAGGGAACTTGTGTTCCCTTGAACACTCTAGTAGTTGGTTTAGAGTGAAGATCTGGTCTATTATGCTGTAATTCCTTCAAAAGCCAGCCTTCTCTCTAGGTAGCTGTTCATCCAGGTTTCGCGACAGTCAATTTGTTATTATTTTAGTGAACAACTTATAGATATGTGAAAGCAGGCAGATCAGGTGATAGTTCTTTAGATTTTCTCGATCGCCTTTCTTATGCAGCAAGATGGTATTGGACTCTTTCCAACTGGATGGTATTTTCTGAATTTTCAGGTAGTTGCTGAACCTTTGGGCGAGAGCTTTCCAAAGTTCCTGACCTCCCACCTTACACACTTCTGCTGTCAGACCGTCCTTGCTTTGAGCCTTCCCCTCTTTCATTAGATGGACTGCATGATGGACTTTGCTGATGAGAACAGGGAGTATGTATTCATCGGTTTGTTGAAGTGATGGCATTGGGAAGTCTATATGAGATGCAAACAGCTGGGTATAGAAATCCCTGCAGATTGCCTCCATCTCTGTTTGATCGGTTACTAATTCTCCATCCCTGTTCTCCAAGCCAATAATGATGACCTGTACAATGCCAGTTCCCGTTTGCATTTTTTGAGACTTTTACAATCTTCAGCAGCCTTTAGAAGCTTTTTGGTTTGAAATTTCTCGAAGTCTTCCTTCAACTTCAACTTCATTCATATGAGCTTGCAGAGAAGGGAGTACTCAAGCCTGTCGCTGCCATTGCTTTTCATTTTCCTCCTCTTCTCCAATAAAGTCTTTGTATTCTCCAAGATTCTTCCACTAGCTCTTCTTGGTTTTTCACACTCAGTTGATTTCACACACCGTTTCAGTCTCTTACGGAAGTTCTCGTAATCGTTGTTGCAGTCATCCAGGAGGCTCCAATCTTCCCTAGAAATGTTTTCCTTCAGGATTGCCTCGTCGAAAGCTACCAGTTGGTGCCTCCTGTTTGCCATACACAGTGCCTTTTTCTCCACCTTCACAGTGAATGTGAGTCTGGCTATCAGTAGGCGATGATTGCTACTGATATTGAATGATGGCACTACAGAAATATTCTGCACGATGCATCATCTATCGATCAGAAAGTAATTGATTTCATTTTTTGTCTTCGCGTTTGGTGCAATCCAGGTCGATCTTCTGTTGGCCTTCTTTTGGAACCAGGTGTTACCAATGAACATTCTCTTTGTCTCTGCCAATATAGCTAGTCATTCTCCGATACTGTACCTTCCTATGAACTTTTTGCCCTCTCTCCCTCTTCCAACTTTGGCGTTAAAATCTCCCATCACAATCATATATGTGGAACTCTGACTGAGGGTTTCCTCCAGTTCCTGATAGAATCCTTCCACATCATCATCTTTGCATGCACTTGTGGGAGCATAGATCTGGATGATTTTGAGGGTACTATTTCAGTTCAATCAGAGATAAAGCACCCCAATATGCGATGACTTCAAATGGCATGAGACAATTTTCAAAGACCATTCCTTGTTTATGAAGAATCCAACCCCTCCAACTGTCCTAGTGCCTTCTCGTTTTCCTAGAATGACCGTGCTTCCATCCCTCCACCTGACCTCCATCTCCTTCTTTCATCGCGTTTCGCAAACACCCAGCACATTGCAAGCTGTTTTTGCCTTTTCCTCCATGAGATGGTTTATCAATTCCTCCCTCATCAGTGTTCTGCAGTTATAAATGAACACAGAGAGTTGTCCGGTTTCCTTTTGGTGACCATTTCCTCTCGTCGTTCGAATGCCTCACTGCCTCGGGAGTGGGGATCAAGGATCATGCAGAGAACTGAGACTTGGTTTTCCATGTTGTTTTAGCCATTGTTTTCAGCCACCCGCTGGCTGGACTGTCAGTGGTGCCATCTGTCCATTTACACTGGTCCATCTACACTGTCCATCTACTCTGGTTTATTTCCCAGATCGCAGTCCAGAACAGCTTCTGATTTGATTGCTTTTAAAAACAAGGAAACAAAAATATCTAACTTTCCTTCTTAAGTGTTTTTATTCCTTTACTAGTCAGTGTCAGAGCAAATTACTGCAAATCCCTGGGAACAATGTTCCTGACTTTGTATTGCAGCTCTCATTTTCACGGACACTTCCTTATCTAATTTCTCATTTTGTTTTGGAGAAGTGGAACAATTTCTGTGTCTAGTTTATAATTGCCATCATTCAACTTAGTCTAAAACAGCCTGTGTGATGCTAATCATAAGTACAGGACCTGACTGGCCTCTCACTGACACTGGCATAAGTCAGGAGTTGCACCAGTGAAATTAATTGAGTTACACAGATGTAAACATGGTCTGAAAGAAGAATCAGACCCAGTGTCTCATTTGCTGCTGTTTGTATATCACACTGGAAGGCTGTCATATCACATAATTATGAAGAGAGGGTTGGGTCTGCAGAAGACCATTGTGATGAGAAGAATTTGGATCTTGCCAAACACTAATGTATGTGATGAGTGGGATCACATGTCTTGATACAAAGTCAAATAATCTGTTATTCAAGAGGGGTAACCCCATTTCCCCCCGAAAACTGTGCAGCAACTGAAAAAAATGGAAAATAGCTTCTGAACGGCAGCTGAAGAAATATTAGGCTAGAGGGTGTGGAGAAAAATGTGAGCACCTGTGAGGCCAGGATGATAGCTCCAGTCACATGAAAGTGGCTAGCCAACTGACAATTGTCACAGCGTGTCTGCACCTACATTCTAATTTTAAGAGATGTGAGCATATATTTAAAATGGCCTCTGATTCTTAGAGAAGGGAATACAGACTCCTATGACTAGAAACTCTGTTATTCCTTACTGGCACTGAACACAGGAAAAGGAGGAGCGAAGATGACTTCTGAATTCTGTTCTGGGCTGGAGGAAGGGGGCCTCTCCACTCTGTGGTACAACTTTGAGCAGCTTCAAGGCTACTCTAAATTTCACCAGCTTGGAGTAGCTATATGTGTGTGTGTGTATGCGCATGCGAGCATGCTGCAATCAAAGACCTGCAGCAGCAAGCCTCAGCGCCTGGGTCAGTTGACTCTGGCTCATGGGGAGTCAACCTGTGGGGCTAAAAATAACAGCGTAGACATTCCTGCTCGAGCTGGAGTCTGGGCTCTGAAACCCAGCAAGGTTGGGGGGGGGGGTCTTGGAGCCCAGGGCTTAGCCCAAGTGGGAACAGTCTACACTGCTGTTTTAACCACCCAGCCTGAGCCCTACGAGCCCTAGTCAATTGATTGGTGTTCTGAGACTTGGTGTTGTGGATTTTTCTTTGCAGTGTGGATGTACCCTGAGAGCCTTTTCACCAGTGCAGAATATTCAGGGCACACTACTCCAGACACATAGCCTCTGGTTCCCTCCCTCTCGCCCTTTCCCTACACCCAACACATTCACTATTCTGGGGCTTGCATAGGGACTTGCATGAGCTATTACACTGGCAGGAACATTCTGTAGTAGCTCCCTTGTAATCTGTAGGTGGTATTTCCAGACTAGGATCGTGGGACAATATGCAGGGAAGTTTATACTGCACTTGCCAATGCTTTACCCATTCTGTGGAGGGTTTTTCATTTTCAGAGGTGTCAATCTGGCACATTGTCTATAGCTGAATTTTTTGAGTGAAGTTATTTTGTGATCTGAATACTGTTTTAAGTAAAAACAGTGCTATCCTGTGATGTCCATAACTCAAAGAGTTTGCCCCGTATTCACTCTGCAATAAAACTTATTTGCCCATTTCTACTATTAGGGCTGGAACAAACATATTTGATGAGATGAAACAGCATCAGGCTGAAAAAACTCAACAGAACAATAAACCTGCTGTCACCTACAAAAAGTAATATGTGAATCCACTCATAAGACTGGATGCATACAAACAGAAAATAACTCAGGGCTAAGGACAGTAGCCAGTGGAGCACCGGCAATAACAAAGAAGGAGCTCGGAGAAAATATTGAGAAGTATGTGATTGACTGGATAAATAAATACTGATTCCAACACAGAAAAGAGTTACGAGAAATGCATGTAATGAAGCTGACCAGTCCTGAATGGTGATGAATCTGTTGAGTAGCTGTATTATGAAGGGAAAGAGTTGCCAGCAATAAAAAAATCACACCTGCTTCAAATCATCTTAAAAGATAGATTTAAATCACATATCAAAGCAGATTCATTTGAGTGCAACATGCTTTCCTACATTCAGACTGATTCATGAGACAGCCATGTACACATTGTAATAGCTAAAAGATCTGAGACACCACAACACAGTGAAGGATGCTTAAGGTAAATAGGAGATTACAACAGGCTTGTTGTTAACTACAGCCAAAGTAAAACTACCAAGAAAGTCACATTTAGACTAGATAAATTACTGTTTCCCCCCAGACTAATTAATGCTTTCCCATCGTCAGTAATTATGTACCCTGTACTTTAAAATCTGCTGTAAAGAGCAAACAGAAGCTGGAACAATAAGTTCATAGATGTGGACAATCAAAAGCTTTAGCAGAGTTCTCCACAGCTCATATGTATTGCAACAAATTCAACATATGTCGCATATGTCGAACTAGCACAAGACCCCTTTCTGCCATGCTCTTTACCAAGCATACTGCACCATCTCTGCAAATGTTTCCATTAATTAAACTCAATTAAATTAGGCTGTTGGATAATGAACCAAATATCAGATATCAGCAATGTTTTGGTGACGGAGGAGCTGGAATTATGATTTAATAGCTCAAATAAATAATTTACATCATCTTACTCGGGCTTTTGCATTCCTGAGAATGAAATCTGACAAATGCCAATCTATTAATTTTACTGGAGCTGAAGGGAATGAATGGCAGATTCCCCTCACAGTACTAAATTGAAGGTTTGAGCAAATTAGCTGCACCGGGGGCCAGATTTGCCAGAAAGTTCAGCTCCAACAATGAGGGCCAGATTTCCAAAATAGCTCATTTCTAGAGCTGGTCCAAATTTTTTGATTAAACTTTTTTTCTGTAGAAAATTGTCATTTCAACAAAACGTTGGATGAAACGTTTGCCAGGAAGGTTTCTCAGGTTCAGGATGGAATTTCTGGTCTAAAAAAGAGATAGCAGCTCTACAGCCAGTGTCTAGGGCAGTGATTCTCAACCAAGGGTCCAGGGCCCCCTGGGAGGCCGTGAGCAGGTTTCAGGGGATCCATCAAAATAAACCAGAGAGCAGGGCCGACATTTGACTAGATGGCGGCAGGGCAAAAAGCTGAAGCCTGAGCCCTGCTGCCTGGGGCTAAAGCCCAAGCCTAAGCCTAAGCTCCTCTCCCCGGGGTTGAAGCTGAAGCCTGAGCAACTTAGCTCCGCGGGGCTGCCTGTGGTGTCGGACCCCGGGCCATTACCCTGCTTGCTACTCCATAACGCTGGTCCTGGCTTTAATCTACTGGATATGCAGAAAAAAAGTTGTGGCAAAGGTAGGCCAAGGAGCTTTTATAGTATGTTGCAGGGGGCCTCAGAAAGAAAAAAAGTTGAGAAACCCTGGTCTAGGGTATTTAGCTGGGCTGTGAGAGACCCAGGTTCAAGGCCCTGTACCAAATCAGGCAGAGCAAGGACTTGAATCTGAGCATCCCACAGCCCAGGTGAGTGTCTTAACCAGCTGGTTTCTTACCCACAAAAGCTTATGCCCAAATAAATCTGTTAGTCTTTAAGGTGCCACTGGACTCCTTCTTGTTTTTGTGGATTCAGACTAACACGGCTACCCCCTGATACTTAACCAGCTGGGTGTTCTGGGGTTAGGTATCACATTCCTCCTTTTGTTTTTTCAGCGAAAGGGTTTTTTTCATTTTGCATTGGAATGAAAACAAATTTTGAAACATGGACATTTTTCGCTACATGGAATTGTTATTTTCCAGCCAGCTATATTCATTTCCCATTTAAGCCCCTAAATAGCCGGCCAGTTTTTCAAAAGATCTCAGCGCACTGGGTTCTGAGCACTTTTGAAAATCTCACCATCAGGGTCACAATGGGATCTGCTGAGTGCTGAGCTCTTTTGAAAATCTGGCCCAACTGTAGCTTTTGAGAACTGGAACATCTGAAAATTTGGCCCAAGAGTTACTGCCCAAGCTGAGATGCGTATTGTAGCAGACATGTGAAGCAGGCGTCAGATATTCTGAGACATCGGCTGGGGCATGCAGTGTAATTTTTACCTGCAGCTAATTTGCCTTGAACCAAACACAGCAATTTAATCAGAAATTTTGAAATTAAACCAAAAATACAGGCCAATTGTAATAAAAGCATCTGAGGTACTCCCCATGTATATACAATACCCAGTATATATAAAATACTGGAAATAGACTCGTTTGGGTGAAATACAATACTCTCTTAGGACGAATCAGATTGCCACTTTCACTTGTAGACGGAGATCTGGTTTGCAACTCAACAGATTTTTTTCCTTAACTGAGCAAATCAGCTGCACTAGGATTTTTTTCAGCTTCCACGGTCAAAATTTTTTGACCAGGAAAAGTTTTTGGGAGCATCCGGAAGACGCTAAGGAACCCTCTCATTATTGCCCTTCCATTTCTTTTTAGCAGAGGGTCTGAAATGATTTTGAGTCTTAGCACTGCTGTTCATGTCAGAAATAAGGAGTGTCCTTTTGTTTTTAGTTTTAGTCTCTAAAATTAGTCTATTCCATGCTATTTTGATCTTTGTATAAATGCCACTTCATTTTAGGTACAGGGACTGATATGATGATTCTTACCATTTAACTGGAAAATAAACAGCCTACTCTCTACAATGTTCTTTCTTTCAGGAGAAAGAAAATATCCCATGGGATACTTTGACTGCAACCAAGCAAGTTGCTTTAATATCTAATTTGTGACTTCTAGTTGTTCTACTTATATTCAATAGGTCAATTCCAAATAGTTTCACATTGCCTGGAATGCCACTCATGGAATATTATTATCAGGTCTGTAAGCGTTGCCATTTGCCTTCTCTTAGCACTTTTATTAACAATATTTCATTATTTAGGAGAATGAAACACTTTTAATTTTCTTTTGTTAGTATTTTTAATAAATACAACTCAGTGCATGGGTACAAATCCACACATGACAAAATTGGGTTCTTGAGACGTTCCCTGTCTCCACTCATGGACTAGAGAAGCCCTTTGCTATTTAAATCCCCCTGAACTTCAAAGAACTTATAAAGTATGCATCCGGTGAAGTGAGCTGTAGCTCACGAAAGCTTATGCTCAAATAAATTTGTTTGTCTCTAAGGTGCCACAAGTACTCCTTTTCTTTATACAGTAAAGTATCTCTCAGAAGAATTCTTCATTTCCCCTTCCCAGTGAATATTGCTCTAACTGACTCTGAGAGCCATGAGTGGCATATTACATGGTGGAGGGAGTTATAATTCTATAGCACAGACAATAACAATAAATTCCTGTAGAGGAGGAAGCATTGGCAGACCTGTAGCATAATGAGAAAAACGCATACAAGTACAATCCTTTTATAGGCATCACAGATGAGCAATGAGTCCAGGAACCATTACTGCATTCTGGTTCCAAATCTGATCAGCTGCCTCAATCCTGAATCACAGCTAAATTAGGGCAGATGTCACTTTCAAGGCTTGATCTGGTAATGTGTTGAGCACCCACTGGTCAATCCTTATACACATGAATAGCTGCCACTGACCTCTATAGGTGCACTTGCCTAGGCAAACATTCACTTAATAAGGGTTCCACAGCTGGACCCTGAGAGAAGTAATAATAATCAGCTAGATTTTTATTAGGAGTGTAAGGCGCCTCACCAGAGCTGTGGAGCCCCTTTGCAGGATCAGGTCCAAAGTAAGTCTGTGCAATTGTGTGTGTGTGTGTGTGTGAGAGAGAGAGAGAGAGAGAGAGAGAGAGAGAGAGAGAGAGCATGCACCGCTAGCAGGGATTGAACCATACACCTCCAGTGCTAAAAGCATGAGTCTTTGCATTTTGAACAAAAAAGCCAGCTTATCTAGCTATCAGCTGTAACAGACCTATACCATCGGTGGTTTGGACGCAGAGTGGGACATATAGCATACACTGAACTGTGGGTTACATAAGCAACAACAGCAATTCCTCCATGCTGATATCAGCATCCATTCAAAGGCTATCAGGCCCATTTGCATCATCACAAAGTCCAATTTTTATGAGCATTTTGTGGTTATTACACACTCAAATGTAGATAGACTGAAGGGTATGGATTTTGCACTATAGCTGATGAAAATCTGTTCCTATACATTTTGGCATCTAAGCTCAATAATTCTTAACAGAGTAAATTGATTGCATTAGCTTTGTGTCTACAGAAACTCGATAATGGGATGTGAAAATGTATAGGGTGAGTATCAAAGTTATAATGTGAACTGCTGGAGTGGAATATTTATCTGAAGCCAAAATCCTAGACCCAACATCAATAGAGTGACTTAATTAATCCTGTTGAAAGAGAGACGTGAATTCAGAAGCCCATTTTTAAAAGTGAAAAGGATTAAATGACTATCTGAAGGATTTATTTATTTATTTTCCTGTTCCAGGAACTATTATGAAACGTTAAGACAACTCCAAACAACTTCCCATTCCAATGAAAAGGAGGAGTTATATCAGCACTTCCTAAAACTTTTTCGGTGTCTCAAATGAAGTTGCACAAATGAAGGAGTGAGGGAAGCTGCCATTTTGTTATGAGTATAAGTATTATAGAAGACACCCTCCTTCTGACAAAGAGGTCTTTGCTTTAGAGAGTTCTAAGATACTTTATAGTCTGTCTTTTTTATCTGTGACAATATTCATCTTTGATTTTGATCTCATGCCAGTTTTTTACCAGTATAACTCAGCTGAAAGCTGTGAAGTTGCTCTTGAATTATACCAGTATATGAGAGTGCAGAATCAGGCTCATCTACTCATTATTGGACATGCTCTGTGTACTTGAAAAGGAAGAATGTTGCTTAATCTGTATTTGTAGTCATTGGACTCAAAATCCTGAACTTGGACATGAGAGAGAGAGAGAGGTTGGCAAAAAACCACAATTAACAATGCAATTGCGGGGATGGGGAGGCAAAATTAGCCAAGGCAGCAGTGATCAAGTTTATTGGGCACTGAAGAATCCCTCCCAGTTTTTCAATAGCATGGACTTTCCCTAGGGTAGAGAATGGTGCTTACCATAGTTCTGCACTCAATTCCTCCTCCTCACTCGCATATAGGGCAGGCTGTCTGTTTCTGCTCAGGCCTTTACTATGCTTCCTCTTGACAGCTGCGCTAGCTAACTCACACTCCTCTCCTTCCTTCTCAGCTCTCATACATTGCTCAAGGGTCTTCTCAGGCAGCCTGTGGAGCACAGCAGCGGAGGAGGTGGGAGAGAAGCACAGACATCAAGACGGAGTTAGCTCTCAGCTACTGCTGGGTGAATACAAAATAAGTTTCCCCCTTTTATCTTTGCTTTCCACAAAATAATTGAACGGTTGAGTTTTACTTGCACAAGTGCTGGCAGAAAACCTAGCTAAAGCTTACATGCTCACAATGGGAAGAGATATATTTATATGCGAAGGGAACAGAGATAGGGGAGGGGGTTCCCAGAACTCCTGGCCAGAGCCTTGGCATAGAGGCAATCTTATTTAACCCTTATTTGGCAAGCCTCATCTTTTCACAGATAAGGATGTGCATGAAATTATTTTGTATGAATGTGCTGAGAGAAAATTTCATTTAAACTCTGCAACCTGTCACAGTTCAGGGCAGCTGCACCTGTATTTCCCCTGAGCAGTCCAGGCAGTATACTCACTCTTAGACTTCCAGCTCCCTAGCCATTGTCCTTCTCAGGTCAAGACTGCATCTCTCTCCCTTCTAACTAGCGTACCTCTACACGGAACAGTTCCCTGCTTTTTTAATGTGTTCTTCCCAGCCTAAGCAGACCTGCTTGCTTTCTCTTCAGAGACTAATAACAGTGTAACTACCCACAGATAAGCTATTACACAGTTCTTCTTAAGGTAAACGCATTACAAATAAAATACATTAAAAACAATAAAAGAGCCATCACACATGCTAATAATCTTATATATCAGATATCACGCCTTCCAACATGGGGTCTGGCAGAATCAGTCCTTGAGCACCCCACCCTGGGGTTTCTCCATGGTTTCAAGTTCATCACACTCTTTGCTCCAAACAAGAACACTCATTTATCCAGTCATTCATTTATCCAGTTTGGTTCTTTAAAGTGACCCCAAAAAGGTAATCAGCCAGACAATGGGTCCCTGCTCAAAGTGCAGCTTCAAAAGGACGGATTGGGGGTAGGTTCATTTCCCTCAAACCCCCACTCATCAAATATTTCCTAGGAAATACACTTCACACATATTTCCCGCAAAAGTCCTTTGAAGTACCCAATATCTTCAAAAGATTGCATTAATCATGTCCTTCCTCCTAAAGAAGTTCCATACAATCCCTCAATGGTATTTAAACATTTACGTGTTCAATACAATTGAGTCCCAAACTACTTAAACTTAATTCAATATGGTTTGTCCAGGATATTACAGGACTGTCACCAACCAATCAACACATCTTGGAATAGTTTAATTGTTGTAGCACTCATGCCTGAGAAGTCCCCACAGCCTAGAAAGGAAAGGTTTAACATCTTCTAAAATTCAAATCTGGCTTCTATGTTCCCCTTCCCTAAACTGCTTCTTCTCCTTGGGAAAGTTAAGTGGCTTCTTCAAATCCAGCTCCTAAATCAGTGGTTCTCAGACTTTTGTACTGGTGACCCCTTTCAGATAGCAAGCCTCTGAGTGTGACCCCCCGCCCTTATAAGTTAAAAACACTTTTTAATATATTTAACACCATTATAAATGCTGGAGGCAAAGCGGGGTTTGGGGTGGAGGTTGACAGCTTGTGACCCCCCATGTAATAACCTCATGACCCCCTGAGTGATCCCAACCCCCAGTTTGAGAACCCCTGTCCTAAATAGAAGAGTTATGCTTAGGCTTGGCAGAATTTTATTTTTTATATATAATTGTGACTGATAATATTGATGCTTATTTTTAAGCATTTATTTCCATTTGTATTGATTTAAATTTTCACAGTTGTGCAAAATACTGGGTTTTAAGCATTTTTTTTATTTTTACTGATTTAAATTTTCACAGTTGTGGGACATTATGTGGAATTCAAACACTAATTATGTAATGACAGTAGATGTTAAGATTTCAAAAGTTAAAGCTTTATAACTGTTAAAACATAAATTTTAAAAATCACATGTCAAAATATACAAAGTAAACCTCCTTAAATCAAAATCTAAAGTTCTTAAGCAGCATTTTTCTTACTCTATCTGTAAATTTTGATTATTGATGGAGACGTTTTTGTTTGTTTGTGTCTGTACAGTGAAATCAAGGTTTGCCAACATTTATCCATAAAAATCAAATCCTTCCAAGCCTGGTTATCCTCATCCTATAAGAGAACAGACACTATCATGTGACTTATATGACCAATCACAATAAATATCTAACTAATAAATATCATATTTAAAATGTAGAGAATTAAATAGTTTCACACTACTGTTCACAATCAACACATCAAAATTAAAAAATCATGCCAAAAGTCTGATGAGTAAATTCAAGAGACATAAATTGAAGGAAATTCCAACAGGCTCACAGACATTATACAACCCGTTAAGGAGGCTGAATTCATCAAGTAAATTATTCATTGCACATTATTCTCTCAGTTCTGTCAGCCTCCCCTATCTTGTTACTGGTCTAGAGATTATAAAGGAAAGAAAGAAATGGTGGGGCCCCAGGAACCCCAGTCACAAGCCCTCCCAAGAAAGATCCCATTACAGTTTGGAGAAACACCCATGGCTGGCTTCATATGGAAAACATCAGGGTTCTGGTCACCAGTAAAAGAAGGTTAGAATGGCTTGTGGAAGAAGGAAAACATGTTACTACATGCCAAACTGGTCTGGGCCCAGCATGAGTCCACTTGATCGAAAACCAGCAAGAAACTGTCTTCCTCCAACCACTTTGGGAAGTCCTTTCGTACAGGTTGTACTCACTTGTTCAGGCTGGCCTCAATGTTACCCTTATCCCCGAAGGGGGAGAAGCTGTGCACTTTACAGGGAATGTTCTTTGACAAGGTTTGTGTCTTGTCATCAATGAAAATAAGCTCCTGATTTGATATAACATAATCAAAAGTAATTACGGTGGATGAGCACTTTTTCTATATTAATGTCTAAGACATATTAGAATCTTAATAGCACAGAGAAGTCAGTCTTGATTTTCCCACTAAATATTATTGCTCCAGGAACCCCACAAAGGTGTATTTTGGGCCCAATCATATTTTTCATATACATGAGCAATAAACTATACACTCAGTATAGGTAGCTGGAAACTTAAGTTTATCTTCACGCCGATAATACCTTTTCATATTCTGTAGAGATTTCTTTGTCCTGTTATGAATAAATTGCAACACAATTTTAATAATATTCAAGACTTGTATCTGCTAGTACATGCAAGGAAAGCCAATTTTATGTCCAAGTCCTCAAATATGGCCTAGCTCTGCCCAGTGCAGGAGAGGTGATGCAAAGCAAAAGTGGCTTTATGCCACTTTTGAACTTCCCCAGCATCATCAGGGCTGCCATGGACCAATTCAACCCCTGCCTGGTATTAATGGCTGCTGACAGATCTGAAAGAATCAGCGTGAACACTTGACCTTTGTGTATCACCAGAAGGAGATTATTAGACCTATCCATGCCTGAATGATGATTAATTGAGGCCAAGGGAAAGGGGTGTGTCAAAGTTACAGGCTAGCTGCACCTCCTAACCCTGGCTGTGCTCTCCTGACTACATATCCTTATACCTTTCCTAGGATGGAATCACATGATTGTCTCACTCGTAGACCAACCCTTAGTCTACTGTACTCTGTGGATCAGCCATGCTTACCCCCCAGCAGATCTATCTGGGCTCAGTACTTATGGTTCTTCCTTTTGGAAGTCTGTGACCAGTGGATTAAAATGACCCAGAACTGCCTTCTTAAAACAAAGTACTGTTTAATCTTAACAGTAAGAATAAAGCATATAAGAAAAATGGTTTAAAAACAAAAAAGTCTACACATGTCTATCCTACCTAGAATCTAACCATGCTCTTGAGGGGGACCCCGGCAGTTCTAACTTTCCCCAGGCCTCTTGTATCCAAGTCTGGGTTCTCAGCATCAGAAAGATTGTTTCTGTCCTTGTGGGAGTGTATGTCTCTTTGAACCCTTCTGGATCCTTTGATCCCCCACCTCCCAACAGGGACTAAGTAATTCCTGGAGAAACCTGTCTGGCAGGCCCAGCAGCAAATCAAGCCCGGGCATAAAGTAAACAGCGCTTACATTATCCCTCAAGTGTTTGCTGAAAATTGTACATTAGGATCCAACTGCCACTTCCTGGGAGCATTTCCTGATAGCCATGCTATTGAATTAACTCACTCCATGCATGCAGTAAACATCACAATAACCAGGTCAAGATACAGTATTCTTAAAATATTACAGACAGCTCCAAAACCATCATAGGGCTCCCATTTAATTAATTTACTGTGTTTATTTTAATGTGTAAAGATAAATGTTAATTGTTCAAACAATAGGCAACTGCCCTACGCTATTGTTATCACACAATTCAAACTTACACTCATAAAATGTTCATATAAATATAATTTCATATAAATATCACATAGTAACATAATAGAGTGCTCTCAGTCCTCCACAAAGAAATAGGATCCAGAACAAATACCCCTATCCCAGGTAAAATGCCCTAATCCTTCTGACACCCTCTTTCCCAACGGCATGATCCAGTCATCATTGAACTCAATGAAAAGACTTCAATTGACTTCAGTGGGAGCTGGATCAGCACCAAAATGCCTGGGAGGAGAGACGGGATTTGCAGTGTATACTGTGTTATTATAATATTCATTTATCAGACTTGGTGTGTCAAAGCATCAACTTTCCTTCAGAATTCACTCCAGTTCTTCTGATCCATGCTTCACTTATGATCGACTGTAGTTATTATCCTGGTTGTTCCAAAAGTCTCATTAGCAGATAAAGATCTTTGAATTTTCTGTACTGACATTCTAGACATAGATTGATCAAGTTTTGATATAGACATGTTGCTATTATTAAAGACCTGTCTGGTACTGTAATGAGTTTTTCTATCTTATGTCTGAGTGAGCTTATATAATTGGTTTTGTGAGTAGTAAGATGTTGCGGTTTAGGGGCCATTTCCCCTGTGCTGCCATTGTAAATTAGAAAGTGTTCTCAGTTTTTACTTGTCAAATTACTTTTTTATTAATTATTTATTATTATGGAACACATCCTTGCCAGGATTTCATTCCCTAGAGGTCACTTGCCTTGGGGTGAATCAAAAAGCAATTAATGTGTTTTTAAAAATTAAAAAGAAATTAAATTATTTTATTAAAATATTGGAAACAAATTCCTAAAATGGCTGAGTTTGAGCGATTGCATGCCTGGTTTGAGCTTTGAGGGAATTTTTGAGCAATAAGGGCCTGATTTAAAGCCTACGACTCTCCATTGGTTTATAATGGAAGACTTGACACAACCTTGAAGGTTTAGTGCAATCCATACTTCAAGAGTCCACACAGGACTACCCACATCAGACCAAGTGGGAAATAGACATCTTTCAAAATGCAGGACTAAGGTAGTTTGTGGCAAGTGTTTTATGCCAAAGGCAATACTTTTTTTAAGCATCTACTGCAGTTACTCTGACTGCTGTCCTCTTAATACAGCTGCATTACGGGAGAAGAAATATTTAAGATCCTGCCATAATTTACAGTATAAATGATGTCTGGCTTACAGCTAGCATTGCTTTTTAAAATATTGTGGCATTCTACAACCATAGTCTGAAACACTGTCACTTACAGTAGTACCTATAATGATTTGGATCATTGCTGTAGAATATTGCTGTAATTTTTTTTTCTCCATAAAAGGATGCCTTCCCGTTCCATAGGCATTTATCGTTACGACTAAATGCAATCCAACAGCAATTTATTTGAATCTTCTTTTGAATCATGCCTTTTGGAACAGATTATTTGTATTCAGTAGATTTCATTCAGTCATTGTCGCTATGAAGATAAGAAAGTAAAAACCAAAGAAAAGATGGTGAAGCACCAAAGCATTCAATTCATTTGAACAAGAAATTCAGAGTAACAAATTGCGAGGTATGCCAGGGCACTAAGGAACTTTTGGTGCACTATAGGCATGTCTACACCAGCGATTACTGTGCAGCAAGCTAGTGTGCTGTAGATTCACACCCTGGCTTGCCACACTCTAATGTCCCACGTAGATGAGATCTTATTAGAAGGACTTCACAGAGCTAGAATGGGGCTTTGCCATAAGCCATGAGCAAGGGGAAGTACATAGTTGTTCTACCCCATGAGCAAACCAGGAACTCAGAGAATAACAGTCTGTTCCAGGTTCTCCCCGTGCTTGGACAGGGGGAAATAATCTACACCAGTCCTCTCCCAGGGGTACATTACTTCCCCCACTGCTCTAGCTCAGTACACTGGAAGCAGAACCAAGGATCCATCCCTCTCTTGCCCTTGCCACCCATTTCCTGCCTATCTGCACAGGAGAGACAATAGTGGCCATGAAGAAAATTCTCACTCCCACACACTACACTCAGTACAGGTAATGCAGGAGTGCAAAGATGCATTTTTCACCTGCTTAAATCCACAGCATGAGCACAATAAGTGCCCACATTGATTTTTAAGTGTCCTAACCATCACACCCATGCTTGGGGAGCTGCTCCCTGAAAGGCAGTCATGTGGCATTTGAAACATTTACATTCCTTATTCACATATGTTATTCTCAAGGCAGAATTAAAGAACCTTTTGAGTCCAATCTGAATATTTATTCCAAAAAACATGAGCTCTGAGAAACTTTGCAGCCAAATTTGCATATTTCATTTGAACAACAAGCTTAAGGGCAGCTTTTTTAAAATGTCAGGATTTTATCTTGTGCAATCCTCTGTATTTTTTTTCCAAATCTGTAAATCCAGCAAGGCTTTA
The DNA here is from genome assembly GCF_965140295.1 of Lepidochelys olivacea. Lineage (NCBI taxonomy): Eukaryota > Metazoa > Chordata > Testudines > Cheloniidae > Lepidochelys > Lepidochelys olivacea. The sequence goes on from NC_140417.1 coordinate 108,705,965, forward strand.
TGGCTTTGTTTGTATCTTATTAAAAATAACCAACAACATTCAAATTCTTGGTGTTATCCTGCAAGCATAATGAGCCCTCTGAGAGATGCTGAATGACTTCAACTCCCATTGACTTTGCTGGGAGTTGAGGGTGCTTAGGACTTTTTAGGAGCTGATGAGAACCTTGCAGGATTCAGCCCTCAGTAAATTTAAACTTAATTCCGAATTGGTGCATGGTTTATTTTGTTTAGCTCTCTGATATAGTTGGGGGTAAAAGTTGGGAAACTGAGTCACAACTCCACCCAATTTGGGCTTAATCAATGTTCACCTTTATTTACAGAATTTCAGACAGAAGTATTGTCACTTACAGTGACGTACATTTATGCCAGACAAACAACAGACAAGACAGAATTGGTAAATAAGCCCAAGTCACCACATTCCAGGTCGTTGGGAAGTCGTTTCACCTTCCAGGATAGTCATTGCTTTGTTTGATCTCTCCGTGTGGTCCTTAAATCCAATCCTTCAGTTTCTGGTCCAAAGTGTCTCCAGTTTGGGCCCGTGTTCACTTGGGTCTTTTATACAGTTCTACATTACAGATTACTTACTGTTTATCCAATTGGCTTTTAACAGATTAACTTTTGGGGTTTTAAGTAACCCAAATATTACGCATGTGCAAGCTTCAGTTACCCAACTTCTGCATTTTCCTGCTAGTTTTGCAGTTTCTGGTTTGTGTCATTTTATGTGACCTTGCCCTGACTCTTCCCAGAAAAAGAGCTTTTTGTTGTTACAGGTTTGTGTGTTTTTATCTCATAACTTCCAGCACACATGTTACCTTGAGTTCCGTCAGCAATAGCTTCATATTAAGCAGAATAGCCATGCTACGTAAAAGAGGAATTAGCAAAACCTCACTTATGCCAGCAAGGCCTTGGCCTAAGTGTTACCTCACCTGTACTCTTGCACTCTACATAATTACAAATCATTAAAACATAGCTAACAAAAATCTTAATCTTACCATATAACAATTCTTCATTTTATATTTCAATGTTATAAATCAGTTTGTTATTCCCTTAATCTATTTGGGAGTTAGGAGAACATGCTATGATTCTTTATTGTCAATATTTCTTATCTTCTTTAAACATAGGTATTTCATTCAAAGTGCAATTCTGTTTGTAAATCCTTACAAAGAAACTTCATTAGATATTTTCCTGTGCTGAATGGAATGTATATTCCTGTTTTTGTGTCTTTTTGTAATTTAAGGTTTTGCCTAGAGGGATTCTCTATGTTTTGAATCTGATTACCCTGTAAGGTATTTACCATCCTGATTTTACAGAGGTGATTCTTTTACCTTTTCTTTAATTAAAATTCTTCTTTTGTTTTTTTATTGTTTTTTCATTGTTCTTAAGATCCAAGGGTTTGGGTCAGTGTTCACCTGTGCAAATCGGTGAGGATTTTTATCAAGCCTTCCCCAGGAAAGGGGGTGTAAGGCTTGGGGGGATATTTTGGGGGAAGACATCTCCAAGTGGGCTCTTTCCCTGTTCTTTGTTTAACACGCTTGGTGGTGGCAGCATAGGGTTCAAGGACAAGGCAAAGTTTGTACCTTGAGGAAATTTTTAACCTAAGCTGGTAAGAATAAGCTTAGGGGGTCTTTCATGCAGGTCCCCACATCTGTACCCTAGAGTTCAGAGTGAGGAAGGAACCTTGACAGATGCACAGAACCAGCCTCTACACTTACAGCCCACTGAAGGTATACAGCTTGAGCTAGTCAAGATCTGCTAGGTCAGTGGCTCATTGGGAAACACAGAGCACGACTGCACATATTCATTCAGTTGGCACAGATCCCAGAGTGGGGGCTCAAGGTGCTACTGATAGACAAATATTAAAATAAAATAAGACTAATGAGCTGTGCCTGACAAATTACATGTGTCAAATGCTGTATGAGTTCAAGCTATGTAATATTTCTCAGTGACCAAAGTATGACTGGATCTCCAAACCTCTTGACTCACCACCTATGTTTAAACCACTGGACCACATAGTGTTTCAGCTCCCCATAATCGCATGCACACACCAACCCACCACACCCCTTTCTAGCCCTTAAGCAGCTTGTTCAAAATTCACAAGTATGCATTTTTGTGCAAAAGTGATTTTTCACAAACAATCAAAGACTCTGACAAAATTTCCATGCAAAGTATTATAGGAAAAATGTCAAAATTTCATATAATTGCTCCAGTTTTGCAGAAGTTTCATGATCTCAGAAACAGGCATAGAACTTAGAACATTTTACCAGATAGATGCTGGGCATGGATCATAAAATCAGGACAGTAAAAATAATAGCCTGGGCTATAAATCCTAAGCCACAGCTGAAACAGGCTTCATGTGATGCATTTGCCAGACCGCTGAGTTTGGGTTTACTCAAGTCGATCTAGGAAAGTTCAGGAAGAAGGTTGCAATGCTAGGGTCTGGGATATGGTTCAATTCAGAGTAAGATCAATCATAGCTTGAGTCTGAGAGAGGTCCCTGGAGAAATCATTTGCTTTCGTAATATTTTACGCTCCTGTAGATTTATACACCTAGCGCATAGCCAAAATTAACCAAATCCAGCAAATGCAGCTAAAAGACCCCACCACAGAGACCTCACTCTGAATGGTAGGTACTTTTGATATATGACTCAAACCTGGTCCAGTTGAAGTCAGTGGTAGCTGGGGTAGTGAAAGAGCTGTGAGTGCATCTGTTGTTTTGAAAACCCCAACTACATGCAGATGGCTGGACTCAGCCATCTTGAGATATCATCTGTGACAGAGTATCATGACACTGGTAGCACCTAATAATTCCAACTGAGATCATGGCCTTGTGCTAGGCACTGTACAAACACATAGTGGAAGAGAGTCCCTGCTTCAAAGAGCGGATAATCTTAAAGAGGTAGATGGACAAAGGGTTGGAGAAAGGAAGTAATATAGCCCCATTTTACAGACAAGGAATTGTGGCACAGAGAGATTAGGTGCTTTGCCCAGGATCACACAAGTAGTCTATGGTAGGGCCATGAATCAAACCCGTATTTCCTGTCTCAGTTCCTTAACCCCAAGACCTCTCTCTCTCTCTCTCTCTTTAGAAGCACTATTGGTAGGGATGACAATCATATAAGAACCCCGGCCTACAGCTCAAGAAATAAAGGCAGCAAGAGGAAGATATTGCTAGATGGGTATTTTAATAACATCCCTAGTTTGTACTCTAAAGAAAACTAATTATGATGTAGGAATCCTGGAGGATGACAAGACTCCTTGTGCTAATCTGGGGGAAAGAATCACTTTACTAATTAATTAAAACTTTGGTTTTTAATATAAAATGCTGCCTAGCTAGATCCTTAGCATTGGGTAGCTGCAGGATAGGAAAATCAATGTACAGTTCGTGCACATGGTTCATTAAACCTTAGGCTGCACTCAAATTATTTTTTCAAATAAAATGTCCATTACAACACTACATGTTAACTTAGCCAGTGAAATGCCGTATTAAGAGCTGTAATAACGACTCTGCTGTAGAGTGACAGTAATTGCCTGTACTGCAATAAAGGTGCAGAAATAATCCCAGGCATAATGCATTAAGGAAGTCTTTAGCATTGTGAAACAAAATTACTCTGTAATGTTTGCAGGCCTTATATATTTGGATGCATGTTCTTTGTGATACTTGAAGCCTTTTCCTCCACACACCAAGGAGACACTTTTCCATTCAGTAAGACGGTGAGGAAAATGTTGTTCTTCAAAAGGTCCTCACATCTGCAACATTAAGAGAAAGTTGAAGCAGGGTGCCTGGTGTGCTCATGAGCATTCTGACCTCCAGAATGCCCTCCTAGCCTGTGCTTATTTCACAGCAGTGTAGGCACAAACCCAGAGCACTGGATGTGCATAGGTTTGCAGTTTGTTCTACCATGCACTTTACAAGAAAACAGGGTTGAACACTGGTTCCCATCTTCCCACAAAGCACAACCCCCAGACAATCTTTGTGTATAGTACCTATGCTGAGAATCTTCCCCACAGGCCTCATACATGAGGCTTCAAGCTAGTGGATCTGTGCTAATCTGAAAATGCTCTGTCCCATCCGCACTCTACCTGCACTCCCTTTACAACTCCTACAGCTGACACAGAGCACAGCTCCGTGGCACATAAGGAGTGAAATGCAACTACTACCTTGTGACTTCTTTCTGTGCAGTTGAATCTCTCCAGTTAAGCCATTTCAATCTTTCCACATGCCCATGGCCAGGGGAGCAGCATTTGTCCCACAAAACATTGCTAGCTGTATTTCCAACAGGCCTTCCTAACATTACCCACAATACTTAAAATTCTGCATTTGTGTGTACAAAGGAGCATTTACCTATTGTCCACCTATCTTATACCACAGTGCCCACCACCATGTGTCTTGCTGCCTTGGCTTTCTGCTTTTTCAGAATTCAGTCTATTAATTATCCAGCCAATCTAGATAAATGCTATTCCTTAGCCACTCTCTGTTTATGCACTGTTATGTTTGTTTCCTTCTTTGTTTTACACTATACAAATCTTGAATTTGCTGAAAAATCCTTTGATATCTGTAGCATCCATCTTCCCCCTGAGGTGTCCATAGAGTGTCATAAAACTCTCAGGAAGCTACGCTCTGCTCATCTTAAATCAAATGTGTGAGCAGGGTCATCTGATGATGTCCCCTGGTACAAAGTACCACCTTGGATACTGCTGGTATTTTTCCACTGGAAACAAAGAGTTCCTGCCTTATGTAAATCCTACTTAAGGCAAGGAAATAAGGCAATCAGGACTCTCCTCCATTACCTGCCCAGGAAGGAAGACTGATAAAAAAAACCTGAAGGGAAAGGCAGGGTTGAGTCCAGGCTGACACAGGGGTCCGGTCTGTAAAGAGAAATAAGCTACAGAAACTCTGCAACTTGCCTAAAACAACTTTTAGAGTGAGAAATTACATTTTGTAATCTGTTTCTTGAGTGTATTAAGCTAAATTCGCATGTTTTGTTTTATTTGCTCAGTAATCTGCTTTGTTCTGTTTGCTATCCTTTTTAATCACTTAAAATTTACCTTTTGTAGTTAATAAACGTATTTCTTGTTAATTTCAAAACCCAGTTTGTGAAATTCATATCTGTGGGGGCGGGGGAAAAGCTGTGCATTCTCTTTACACATTGAGGGAGAGGGCGATTTTTATGAACTTGCGCTGTGCAGATTTTTCTATACAGTGCAAGATAATATTTTGAGTTTGCTCCCAAAAGGGGGTGTGCACATGAGTACTGGGTGAATCCCCGAGCTGATTTCTCCCACACAGAGCTGATCTCAGTGTCTCTGAGTCCATTTGTAGATGGGTGTGTCCCTACCTGTGTGTATGTACTGGAGAAGGCTTGAGGGCCTGGCACAGCTAGAACAGGGTGAGAAAACCCAAGATGGTGGAGTGGGTGGAACCAATGGGATCCCAGCAGATCAGGCGGCATCCCGGATGGGGGGGGCGGTCCAACCCATCAAAGATGACCCAATGTTGCAGCTGATTTATCTGCAAACTCAAAAATTTACGTTTATACATGTCCATCCACCTAGCTGTTGAATAACAATTCAAGTTGCATTTTCACATGTTTTCTTTGTTTGGGTGTTTCAAATGATGTAGTCATCTCCACCCTTTTATGAAGACTGTTTAATTTTTTCTCAAGAATGAGTTGGTTACTTTAGAGAGGATTTTTATAATTTGACTCAAATGCAATATTAATGCCCCTCATTTCTTTTATCCCCCATGGCAGGGGAGGATCTAATTCTTAAATGGTCTGTTCTACATTCTATACATTTTAGCTAAATTTTTAAAATATTTTTATTACTCTAGATTTTCTAAAAGTCATCACATTTCGTAGATATTTTGAATATTGTTAACCAAATTATATTTTCTTTGATTTTCTCTGACTGATCCATAAAAATAGTGGAATCCTCTGTCTTGACTGTCAAACATGAAAATGTTACTTAGAATGAAACACGTCAGTCCTGAATTCATTTGATGCCTAGAGAAATAAGGTGAAAACCCCTCCTTTATCCATGTTGCTTACAATAACTTGACCAACTGTGGTGGAATAAAATAAGAAGTAACCTGAAGATTTGCACAAAATTCAAACTGAGCATTTTCTGTGGTTTGGAAAAGTTGATGAAACACTTGTTTTCAATGTATGATTGCACTCAAAGAGTATGGTCAAAATCAAACTTGCAATGGTACCACTCAGAGCATCAGATAAAGATGCTGTATCAGAGCCAAAATAAAGCTAGCCTACATTGCTGTTTGTGAGGTGCACAAGACTGGTACTACAGTGACAGGTGATATAGAAAACTATGCTTTTTCCCATGACAAAGATAGGGCCCAACTGCAGAATATAGGTCTGATTCTGATTCCAGGACAGAAGAAAAATATTTGTGGAAAGGAGCTTTTGCAAAGGGGATTTGGGGTTCAAGCACATATCTAGTCTGGACAAGCTTTCAAACTTCAGAAGGCATCAGAATTGAACCTTTTCAGCACTGCTCAGGACTGCTCACAGCCTGACAAATTGGGGCCCGAGTCCAGTGCAAACTTACTTTATGAATGGGAGTAGTCATAGTGATGCCAAAAAAGGGAATATAGGCTTAAAGCCTTGGTTTAACTGTTCATTTATTGTCCTGTTATCTGAAGAAATTTTTTATCTAAGCTTCTTTTTCAAAAGGGTGTTACATAAAATCTTTCTATCTTTTGCATTGAAAATAATCAGCTACTTTGGATATGCTTAAGCTCAACCTGAACCTTCATTTAAAAAGGGATAATAACATGAGAGAGAGTTCTGAACCAGTTGCCTATTTGAATATGGTGGGCAGGACAGAAATCAAGAGAACACATAATTGGAGTGGAATTGGAAAATGCTTGGAGACTGGCTTGGATGTGACCTCAGTAAATTCTGAGAGCTTCAGTTGTGGGAGGAGAGCTTGCATGGCAGCTTTTTCGCTGTGCCATCATTTTCGTTTCAAATAAATGAGAATTCCTCATATCTGATTAAAAGACAATCTGTCTGCCATCAAGGCCTGTTTGTTCTTTTAATGAACAACCATCTGTTCTTCTTATTGTCTTTCCTCTTGTCTATTTGTGACCTTACTTGTAAAGTGTCATGTCATATCAAAAAATCCCTTGTGGCAAGGACCTTGTCTTTACTTGTTTTCCTTACACGTTTCTGGTAGCTCAAAAATAGTTAAGAATGCCACCATATTATGGGGAGGAAGCAATCTCAGGGAATTGATAGACTGGCCCCAATCCTCCAACTGGACTATTTTCTCCTGTAACACAGCTCCTACATCAAATCAAAGATTGGTATAGGGGGTATGCCCAGGATTCCTTTATCCCCAGCTTATCCCTAGCCACTGGAATGACCCTTTGGCAAACAGGTGTATATTAGAGCTGCCCCTTTGACTCTTCTAATTCACACCGGGAACCTGCCCAGCCACAGGATGCCACTAGGATTGGGAGATACAAAGAAGTGTGTGGGTCTGTGACCAGTAAACTAAGATCTGAGATGGTTTGTAAATGAAGGAGCAGTTTGGCCATTGCACACAGGCACAGTTGAAGCAGTCCTGAGTAGTTTAATGATTTTTAGTTAAGAAGAATATATTTTATAAATCTACTGCCTCATATATTTGAAGCAAATATCAGAAGGAAAAAAAGGTGACAGAAAGCAAAATAAATGATGGGTAGGAATGCATTTGATCTGCAGGGAGTGGTAGAGATACTTTGGCATCAACAAAAAGTGAAGTGATCAGAAACATTAAGAGCCTCAATACAGAAGTCTCACAAGGGGGAGACTTGTGATCTCTGGAGAGAGAACCTTCCCAGGACTATGGAACTCACTGCCTCATACAAGAAGAAGAATCATGCAGCTTGCTGCCTTCCGGCCAAATGAGCATGCACACACAAACACACACAAACACACCCCATCCCCCCGCCCTTCCTGCCAACAAGGAGGAAGAGATACACATAACTGTTCATGGAGCAAGAGTGAGATTAAAAGATCAACAATAAGTTTGGGAAAATCAGTTGAGAGAGAGAATTTTTGCCCAGGCAGTTCCAACCGAAAGAAAAAATAAAAATAGAAGCATGTGCTACTGCTAATTCCTTTCTTGCTGTCAGGACCAAGAGAATACAGCTCAGAACTCATGCTCACATGGGATATATTAGTGAAAGAACATTTTTGCAAAGACAATACGTTTTGCACATTTCTTGGAGAAACAAGAGATCAGAGCATGAAAAGGGGGAAAAAAACAAAATAGTTACATACTTCTCCTCATACCAGCCCTAAACAAATTACAGACATCACTAGATCAGCAACAAGAACGAGGTATGAGTGACATACCATCCAGCCTATTTGCGGAGTATCTCCATTCCAGGTTTAGAGCTAGATGTGGCCTGACACCCCACTGGTCATCATGATATATGATCTCTTGGTCACAACTAGGTGCAAGAATGTGCAAAGATACAACCAAGCCACCGGGAGACAAGCTCATTTTGCCCCAGCCCTTGCACAAGTGGTCAAGAGAAGGGCTACAGTGAAAAGCATTGAAAAATAAGTTCTTATTAATAAAATGAATGCTGCTCCTTCATTCAACTTGATACAAAGTGTAGACATATGGATATAGATACCAGAAAGTCAAAGTCTCTTGGATCATTCACAGACTCTTTGGTGGCTGTCTTCACAGATGAAGTGGGGAGACGCCAGCATTCACCCTGCCTGCTCTCGTTCCATGTAGGGAAGAGAAGCAGTGTCATACAGCTTTGCACCTTCATTCATTCTTCTTTAGCCACCCAGTGTGTTAGAGGCTACTTTCTACCAAATTCATGAGACTCGCCTCTGTTGAAGTTAGTGTCCAGCTCTGAACTGATTCTCCTGACCCTATGGTCACTTACACCACCACCACCACCCCAAAAAAAACCTACACAAAATGCACATCCCAATTGCCTTGGAGACAGTTGTAGAGATTCTACAGTGCACATCTGGAGACCACTTGCATCCAAGAATACCTGATGAGAAATAAATAAAACTTTAATATCATCCTGGGATGATACTGGAAGCCAACATCAGGGATTCTAAGCCAGGTGCTAAGTGCTGCAAAAAAACTGAAAGAAATTAGCACACGAATAAGAAATACAGTGGCTAATTGGTTCAAGGACTTTCAATCGTACATCTCCATTTTCTTTCTTTCAATTTAAAATAAATGTTCTAATTTATTCCTCATTCTTATGAAACAAGAGCTGTAACAGAACTGTTTAAAAAAATCAATGCAATTACTATAACTAAAATTGCTATGTTCAATATGGATGTTTCTGTTAATCTGAAATTTGTCCTATATTTAAATCTAGTGGGACTGTAGGTATAGCACGTTTTATATCATCATATCTGTTTTCATGTCAGTACTTTGCAGAGCAACAGAACTACAACTCCAAGAGTGTTTGGAAGGACAGTAATAGTGTCTATTAACAACTTTGCTGTCAATGTTTGTGGAAAAGTTCATGATTTTTAACATAAATAATACAGTCAAAGACAGTGAGCTCTGTATACATTTCAAATCCAAACTATACACCAAAAACGGCCTTGAGTCAGCAAAGTACTTACACATAGGCCTAACTTTAAGCTGTCTGTCTCTTTGATTTTACTTATATGCTTAAGGTTAGGCATATAGTTAAGTACTTTTCTGAAATGGGGCCTGTAGCTGTAAACCCTATGGCTATACATCAGACTCCTGGGTGAATACCAAGGTGAATCAGGAGAAGTTCCATTGATATTTATAGGTACCTTCACAGGGTGAAAATATCTGTTACTGAATCACTCTTTAATCTAGCGGACAAAGCTCCAATGGCTGGAAGTTGAAGTTAGACACATTCAAACTGCAAGTAAGGTGCCTATTTTTAACAGTAAGGGAAGAAATTACCAAAGAACGTGTCAGATTCACCATTACATGAACTCTTTAAATCAAGACAGGAAGTCTTTTCTAAAAGATCAGTTCCAGTTCCACCACAAATTATTGGGTTTGATGCAGGACTTTCTGAGTAAAATTCTATGGCTTTTGTTATGCAGAAAATCATAGAATCATAGACATGTAGGGCTGGAAGGGACCTGGAGAGGTCATCTAGACCAACACCTTGAGCCAAGGCAGGACCAGGTAAACCAAGACTATCCCTGACAGATGTCTGTCTAGTCGGTTCTTAAAAACCTGCCGTGGGGCGGGATTCCACAACTTCCCTTGGAAGCCTGTTCCAGAATTTAACGATCCTTATAGTTACAGAGTTCTCCCTGATATCTAACCTAAATCTACCTTGCTGCAGATTAAGCAGATTACTCCATATCCTACCTTCAGTGAACATGGAGAGCAAATGATCACCATCCTCTTTATAACAGCCCTTAATACATTTGAAGCCTGTTGTGACATTCCCTGCTCAGTCTTGTTTTCTCAAGACTAAACATGCCCAGTTTTTGTTAACCTTTCCTCATCAGTCAGGTTTCCTAAACCTTTGATAATTTTTGTTGCTCTCCTCCAGATTCTCTCCAATTTGTCCACATCTTTCCTAAAGCATGGCACCCAGAATTGGACACAGTACCACAGATGAGGCCTCACCACCAGTCTTTTTAGCAACTGCATCACATTGCTGACTCATATTCAATCTAGTGATGCACTGTAACCCCCAGAACTTTTTCAGCAGTGCTACTGAGGCAAAAAGCTATCCCCCATTCCATTCCCAGAACTTACTAGACATTTTGTGTTTTGCCGTATTAATTTTCCAACAGGTGTCTGGGGAGTTAAAGTCCCTCATTGTTACCAGGTCTTGTGTTTTGGATATTTCTGTTATTTATTCTAGAAATGCTTCATCCACCTTCTCTTCCTGAGTGGTGATTTATAGGGGAGCCCTTCCATGACATCACCCCTGTTTTTCTCCCTTTTATCTTTACCCAGAGACTTTCATCTGGTCTGCTTCTCATCTCCTTCTGGATCTCAGCCCAAATATATAATATTGATATGTAATCCCTGCCTGTCCTTCCTGCCTGTCCTTCCTGAACAAGCTATACCCTTCTATACCAGTATTCCAGTCCTGAGATCTATCCCACAAAGTCTCTCTGATGCCAATTAAGTCATAATTTATTTTATGCACTAAATCTCCATAATAATCCCTTCCGGCCTTAATATCTATTAATCTATGGTAGCAGTTTTCAAATTATGGGGCGGTGGGAGGCATGGGATGTGTCAAGAGAGGCGCAAGGTGTATGCTTTCTTTCTTTCTTTCTTTCTTTTTTTTTTTTTTTTTTTGAAGGGCTCTGGCTGGGGCTCATACAGAAAGTTTGCACGCCCGAGAGGCGGGGATAAAGAGGGCAGCCAGAGTCCTGCTGCCCATGCTTGCCTTTCTCCCCCGCGTTCAATCCCTCACCATGAAGCGGCCCGGGCTCAGGCTCTCCTTCCTCCCCCACACCAATCCCTCACCCAGAGGTGGCAGGGTCTTTGGCAGTCAGCCCCAGCAGCAGAGAAGTAAAGGTGGCAATGGGGCACTAGGTCTTCTGTGAAAAATGATATTGACGAATACCACCCTTACTTCTGTGCTGCTGCTGGCGAGGCGGTGCCTTCAGAGCTGGGCACCAAGCCAGCAGCTGCTGCTCTCTGTCTGCCTTCAGAGGTAGGTGGAGGTATATATGCTTGGGTACAGGGAGACGTAAATGACTACAGACACAAAGAAGGGTGGGGGGGGTCCAATCAGATACGTTTGAGAATCACTGATCTATGGAGTTAAACTGGTGTAAAATTAATGTAAGTGGAAGAATAATCAGATTCATAGTGTCTGTCTCTGGGAGACCTGGGGGAGCATAGTGACTGCTACACCCTTTCAAAGGTTGGGGCATGCACTGCCCTCTGCTTGCTGGTTCTGGAGGACATAAGTCCTCTCCACTCCCACTTTGGGGTATCTACTAGCACAAGTGATACTGGGCTTGTGGGTTCAGATCCTTAACTGGTGTAAATTGGACAAGTCAGTGGGACCAGATTCTCAGCTGGGACAAATTGGCATAACTCCACTGAAATCAGTGGAGCTAGGCCTACTTACTCTAGTTAAGGATCTGGCCTGTGAATTTCTTGTGTTCCCCAAACAAAGGGACTGGTACTGTGCCCTCTCCTCCACAAACATCGGTGCTCCCATGCGGGGCCTCGTGCCACGTAGCTCTTTTTCCTTTAAAAATACTGTGTATTCTCCATGCTGAAGGAATACATCAGTTATAGGACCCAATTACAATGAAATAATTGTCATATCCTGTAATTGATGGCAGTCATATAAGTTTATTTTGAATCTAGCTACAGTATTCTACAGTAAAGGATCCAGATCTACTCTAGCATAAAACAGTGATACAGCTATTGTACTACTGCAAAATACTGTGGTGTGTTGGAGGATTTTAAATGCAAACACACCTATTTATGTAGCTATCATACTTTATATGATATCAGTAAACAGAATTTTAATGTAGCTGATAGAAGTTAATAATGTGGCCATAACTGTGAAAAATACCACAGGATCAAAATCTTTGCTAGGGTTAGATTTGTACCCAGCAGTGTTTTGGGCCTTTGCTGCAGAATACTGAAATATATTTTAATAAGGTATGAGCAACAAGATAAAAATCAAACATTTTTTAAAATCAACTCAGCCTCTTGTCATGTTGGTAATTTTCTCAACCAGTATAAATGAGGCAATTTCCTGTGCCAGTTTCTTTCACAGATGGGGTAGTGTCTCATAACAGCTCTGTGCCAAATTATTGGGACTTGACTGACAGAAGTTTGAATGAAAAAACCCACTATCCACAAATGCCAGGCCTGCTTAGCCCATTTCTATGGCTCGAGAGAAACTCCTTCATCAATTTCTCCTGTTATATCCAGCTAAAAGTACTGACCTTTTTGGATCTAGTGTTGCTTATAATAAGGGCCTAAGGGAATTACAAATATTCTGCTCCAATGAACATCTTCTCCTCAAGGAAAAAGAATTATATTAATATAATATAATTATATTATATCAATTATATATAACTTTGTACTCCAGAAGCCTGATCCAGAGTCCACTAAAATCAAAGAGGGTCTTTCCATTGACACCAGTGGGCTATGGATCAGATCTTAGGCAAGGGTTTAAGCTATTGGCAATATCACTTTAAAAAAAGCACTGCATCCCAATCATATACTTACCATAGTTAGCAATTGATAATCCCGGTATAGAATAATTTGTGGGCTATTAGGTATAATGATACATTATAAGATATTTAATACATGCTTTTTTCTAAACCTAAATATTTTAAGCTATGTATTGAAATGCTTTACCTGTGAGTTATAACCGAGTTATCTTGCTTAATGAAGCAGGTGTTTGTCTGGGCTTTACCAGGTGTTAAAGTAGCAAAGAGAAAGTAAATTTAATGTCTAAATGGATTTTAGCTCCCTTGCCTCCTCCTAGAATACAGGAGTTAAGACACATATTGTGTGACTGCAGGGCTCGTGGCATCTTGTTTATTCTTCTCCAGGCGATATTTTTTCCCAACTCTATTTTTTCTGCACAACATTCCAACTTTTACGTGGTATAAAATGTTGCATGCTCTTCAAGTGTATAGCATTAAACTGATCAGCTGTTGATACTTCTTTCAAGCAGACAAATGCATTGAGGGAGTTTGGTCAAGGTGACTTGCTTTTTTCAAGCGAGTAATTGATAAAAGACCTAGTGAAAGGGAGAGACTGTTATTAAACATACAAAGTAATACAGATATTAGTCCCTAAAATGTTTCCATAGCAAACCCAATCTTATCTATTACAAGCAATGGCATGTTTTTCATAGTGTAACACACAAAACTGTTCCTAATATGAGTACTTCACGAACAAGGTCAGCTCCCAGACTGCTGCACTGGGCAGCACAGCATGGGGAGGAGGTGACCAGCCCTATGTGGAGAAAGAAGTGGTTCAGGACTATTTAGAAAAGCTGGACGAGCACAAGTCCATGGGGCTGGATGCGCTGCATCCAAGAGTGCTAAAGGAGTTGGCGGATGTGATTGCAGAGCCATTGGGCACTATCTTTGAAAACTCATGGCAATCGGGGGAGGTCCTGGAAGATTGGAAAAAGGCGAATGTAGTGCCCATCTTTAAAAAGGGGAAGAAAGAGGATCCAGGGAACTACAATCCAGTCAGCCTCACCTCAGTCCCTGGAAAAATCATAGAGCGGGTCCTCAAGGAATCAATTCTGAAGCACTTAGAGGAGAGGAATGTGATCAGGAACAGTCAGCATGGATTCACCAAGGACAAGTCATGCCTGACTAACCTAATTGCCTTCTATGATGAGATAAACGGCTCTGTGGATGAGGGGAAAGCAGTGTATCTGTTATTCCTTGACTTTAGCAAAACTTTTGATATGGTCTCCCACAGTATCCTTGCCAGCAAGTTAAAGAAGTATGGGCTGGATGAATGGGCTACAAGGTGAATAGAAAGCTGGCTAGATCGTCGGGCTCAACAGGTAGTGATCAATGGCTCCATGTCTAGTTGGCAGCCTGTATCAAGCAGAGTGCCCCAAGGATCGGTCCTGGGGCCGGTTTTGTTCAATATCTTCATTAATGATCTGGAGGATGGTGTGGACTGCACCCTCAGCAAGTTTGCCAATGACACTAATCTGGGAGGAGTGGTAGATATGGAGGAGGGTAGGGATACGATACAGAGGAACCTAGACAAATTAGAGGATTGGGCCAAAAGAAATCTGATGAGGTTCAACAAGGACAAGTGCAGAGTCCTGCACTTAGGACGGAAGAATCCCATGCACTGCTACAGACAAGGGACCGAGTAGCTAGGCAGCAGTTCTGCAGAAAAGGATCTAGGGGCAACAGTGGATGAGAAGCTGGATATGAGTCAACAGTATGCCCTTGTTGCCAAGAAGGCTAACGGCATTTTGGGCTGTATAAGTAGGGGCATTACCAGCAGATCGAAGGACGTGATCGTTCCCCTCTATTAGACATTGGTGAGGCCTCATCTGGAGTACTGTGTCCAGTTTTGGGCCCCACAATACAAGAAGGATGTGGAAAAATTGGAAGGAGTCCAGCGGAGGGCAACAAAAATGATTAGGTGGCTGAAGCACATGATTTATGAGGAAAGGCTGAGGGAACTGGGATTGTTTCGTCTGAGAAAGAGAAGAATGAGGGGGGATTTGATAGCTGCTTTCAGCTACCTGAAAGGGAGTTCCAAAGAGGATGGATCTAGACTGTTCTCAGTGGTAGCAGATGATAAGAACAAGGAGTAATCGTCTCAAGTTGCAGTGGGGGAGGTTTAGGTTGGATGTTAGGAAAAACTTTTTCATTAGGAGGGTGGTGAAGCACTGGAAAGGGAGGTGGTGGAATCTCCTTCCTTAGAGGTTTTCAAGGTCAGTCTTGACAAAGCCCTGGCTGGGATGATTTAGTTGGAGATTGATCCTGCTTTGATCACAGGCTTGGACTAGATGACCTCCTGACATCCCTTTCAACCCAGATATTCTATGATTTTATGATTCTACTTTCCAAGCAACTCATCCCAGAGGAGGGTTGGTTTACAGGTTAGGATATTCACAAGTACTCAGACAGCTGTTGTGTATTCATGAACAGGCTATATATCCAAACAGTTTAATAAATGTTAGCACAAACAATCATTCATACAAAAATTCATATGGAAACACATATTTTCAGTTCCCTAAATAAGGGGTAACGTTTGTTTATAGACAAATACCCATTTTCTTTTGTTTCTTTTTCTCCAGGGTAGGCATTTGTGATACCTGTTTGTATCTTTCATTCTAGACTTCTATTATACAGAGCCAGATTATGGTCACCTTAATCATGTTGAAAAGGATCTTACACCATGAGTCACTCCACTAAAAATCAGTGGAACTATTACAGAATAAGGTACTATTCAGTACCATATGTCAGTAAGGCTATCACAATCTTCCCAAAAGCTTTTTTTAATGTTAATCTTTACTGGATAATAAATTTCATACAAGAAGGTTTGGCCAACTCATGATGAAATTGCCATTAAAGTCACGAATCTGAGTGCAGATGGGAGGCTTGGCCTTTTCAAGATGGTGATAGAAACAAAAAATGCAGCATGTGAGCAGCGACTATACAGTACAATATTAGCTCATTTGTAATTGGATTTAAGTAGTGAAACAAAGATGATGAAAACTGATTTATCACTGGGAAGATAATCAGCACATCTAACTTTGCATAAGGAGAGATAGCCAAAGTTCTCAGTTAAGCGCATAGGAATTGCCTGACCAGTGATCCATCCATTCCAGTATCCTGTCTTCAACGAGGGCCTGTACTAGATGTTGCAGAAGAAGAAGATGGAAGAAATTCCACAATAGGAAGTTATAGGATAACCTGCCCCTAGGAAGTGTTTCATCCTTACCCCCCAAGAGTTAGTGATTGGCTTATGCCATGAAATCTGAGGGTTTATATTCCTTCCAAAATTCTTGTTTAATTTTTTTTTAATACTCAGTATTATAACACTATTTCTGGAACCAACACAGCTACAGTATATTAGAGAGACAAGGTAATATCTTTTATTGGACCAACTTCAGTTGGTGTGTGTGTGAGAGAGAGAGAGAGAAGCTTTTGAACTCTGTGTAAGCTGATTTACACTAGCTCTGCATCAGGCCTATGGAATTCCAATTTAAATCATATTTAAGGCATAATATAACATGCACATTCTGTTTATCAAAGGCCATATTGAGTGTTGGTGTAGAATGACGTATGGTGCATGACAGGTTTTGAAGCTTTACAGCATTTTAGGGTTTCATTTCTGTTCTGTTCTCACTTTGTTAACCTCCAGCATGCTAGTGACAACACACACAACTCATCTTCCTCCTAGCATCCAAAGGAGTGGAATGCTGCAGGTATCCGGTTTTCGATTGGAATGCCAGGTCAAAAAGGGACCCTGGCGGCTCCGGTCAGCACTGCTGACCAGGCCATTAAAAGTCCGGTCAGCAGTGCTGCGGATCTAAGGAAGGCCAGTCCCTATCTGTCTTAGCACCATGCTGCACTCCGGAAGCAGTCAGCAGGTCCTAGGTGGGGGGCCCACAGGGCTCCACACCCTGCCCCTGCCCCGAACACCAGCTCCACACTCCCACTGGTTGGGAACCACTGCCAGTAGAAGCTGGGGTGGGAGGCGGTGCCTGAAGGCAAGAGCAGTGCATAGAGTCTCCTGCCCCCTCCTTCCCTGCACCTAGGAGCTGGACCTTCTAGCCACTTCTGGGGCACAGCATGGAGCCTGGACAGGCAAGGAGCCATTGCCATAGATCTATCTGCTAGGCTGCACTAAAGCATTTGGGTCTCTAGTGTGTGACAGTGAAGTTCCACGGACTTGAATATGTAGTCAGCAGAGCTGGTTGGGAATTTTTCTATTAAATAGGTTTCAGAGTAGCAGCCGTGTTAGTCTGTATTCGCAAAAAGACAAGGAGTACTAGTGGCACCTTAGAGACTAACAAATTTATTTGAGCATAAGCTTTCGTGAGCTACAGCTCACTTCATCGGATGCATTCAGCGCTGTAGCTCACGAAAGCTTATGCTCAAATAAATTTGTTAGTCTCTAAGGTGCCACAAGTCCTCCTTTTCTTTCTATTAAATAGGTTTTCATCATAAAACTCTGATTCATCAAAACCAAAATGTTTCATGGAAGTGTATTAGAAGGATGACCATATGTCCTGTTTTGACCAGGACAGTCCCTTTTTTAACCCTTAAAAAGGCCGTCCCAACTTTTTTGGCATAAATGGCCATTTGTCCTGTTTGCTCTTGCCAGCTTGATCAGTTTTGAATTGAATGTGGAGGAACATGGTGGGAGGGGGAAGCGGCAATGCCAGCCCCACACAGCGGCAGGAGGCGGAGCTCGGGTGAGCAGCAATGCCAGCCTCGTGCAGTGATGGGGAGGCAGAGCTCGGTTAAGCTGTGATGCCAGCCCCAGTGCTGCCTGGGGATGGTAGCTCAGGCCAGCTCCCTGCAGGGGGAGGAGTGAGGGAGGCTCAGGCAAGCGTCTCGGGCCAGCCCCACACAGGGGTTGGGGGAGGGCTCAGGCTAGCCCCATGCAATGTCCCATTTTCTCTTTGGGAAATATGGTCACCCTGCGTATTAGTTTTGACAAACTTCTGATGAACCAGAGGGAGGGTTCTGTCAGAAACCTACCTGGTTTCCAGCCAGGTCACCTGCAGGGCTGCTGGGGAACCCTCGCTTCCAGGGTCCATGGCACTTGGGCAGCCCATCCATGCAATCTGGGTCAGGAACAATGTTCCCTCTAATTTTTGACAGGCCATGTGTGCAAAAAATGTCTTCTGTGCAAATTGTTGTGCTTCTGCGCACATTTTTGTTTGCGCGGTGTTTCACCGTGTGCGTGGGGTTTAGGATGTGTGTGCGCATACACACAGGCACAGCTTAGAGGGAACAGTGGTCAGGAACCCCAGGATTCCAGGGAGCCTGGGAGCTCACAGGCACCAAGACTCCAGACTCACTCATGGCTTCCAGGGCAGCTGGGTGGGGTTGTTCCTTAATCCTTTCACTCCCAGTGTAGAGTTTATACACCCCATCACACCATCTTTAAGGCAGTCATGAAGGCCAGATTTAAGAAAACTTCCCCAAAACCACTTCAGCAATTCACTATAACCCCAGTTTGCAACACCCTGATGTCCCAGTGATCTGAATGTACCACTCATGCCCAATTATGTGGCAGTTTTAAGAGCTGAGCAAATATATTGTAGGAAGGTATCAGAATGTCTGACCTATTTATACTATTTAGAGATCAGTATGGAACAAGATGATGCCTTTGAATTACAGGAAACCCTTCAATGTGACTTTATAAGCATCAACATTTATTTTTCTGCAATAGTACATATCAAGAATTTCTGGTTTTTAAAAGCAAATTGATAGGCTGGGACAGGCATTAAATTTCAATGTCTCATGAGTATTAGATGAGGTGTTGCACAAAGACAAGCTTCCAAAGGTGCCTCTCTTCAGACTCAGCACTTACATGTCTTGATGTGCAGATGGCAATTTAGTGAAAGCAGATGATTGGGTACACTGTCATCCATCTTGGTGATGCTGTTGGACAAAACTGCAGAACTTAGTAAAGGTATTGACAATCTGTCCTCCAAACACAGCTGCTTGACCTTGCAAAGTGAAGAGCAGCAGTGGTGATCTCCAGACATTCCCTGAATGATTATAAAAATAGGCAAAAAGCTCCAAGGTCTATTTAGCCTGTGTGAAATTTGCATCTACCAGTTATATACAGCTTTCAAAAAACTGAATGAGTCTGTTTTCAAAAAACTGAATGTACAGGGTCTCTAAAATATTAACTGATGGTGCAAGTCTGATTGTCATGGGGTGGGAAAAGAATGGAAATGAAATGGCTACCTCCTTCCATAACAATATATATTACCCAGCACTTTGCTGCATGGGTCAGGAAATGGAACATAGCTCTTCAGCCAAATAAAATTCTGCTGATGAAAAGGAGAATGCTAACTTTTATACCTTTGAAGGTCAGGCTTCCCCCAGTGATCCAGACTTACAGCCATTTATTTATATATATATATATATATATATACACATATACATATACTGTGGAGCAGCTTTCTTCCTTTTGAACATCTCACAATATAATACATTACTCATGATTTCTATCAAGTATTTGTCCACAGCTGGTTTTGTTGCTTAGGATGTGCACAGAGAGTGGATGCCACAGAAAGCTTCATTTTGGCAAATTAATTCATATCTTCATTTTTATTTTAAAATTCTCCTATACCACCACACTTTCTCTGGCTCTGTCAGAAACCAGTCCTACAGTATTCCAAGTAATCATCTAAAATATTGCAATATCATTGTCATACATGGTTGCACGGGGAACTTTAACTGCAGAACATTGTGGTACTTTCTTATAAGTGCTCCTTACATCACTATTATTAGTATTTTATATAACAGTAGTGCCTAAAAGTACCAACTAAGATCAGGGTCCCTGTCAAGGTTCCTTCCCCACTGTGAACTCTAGGGTACAGATGTGGGGATCTGCATGAAAGACCCCCTAAGCTTATTCTTACCAGCTTAGGTTAAAACTTCCCCAAGGTACAAACTTTTACTTTTTGTCCCTGGACCTTATGCTGCCACCACAAAAGTGTCTAACAAAAATAATAGGGGAAGTGCCCACTTGGAAACATCTTCCCCCCTCCCGCCCCCACCCCAAATATCTCCCCAAGCACTACACCCCCTTTCCTGGGGAAGGCTTGATAAAAATTCTCACCAATTTGCATAGGTGAACACAGACCCAAACCCTTGGATCTTAAGAACAAGGAAAAAGCAATCAGGTTCTTAAAAGAAGAATTTTAATAGAAGAAAAAGGAAAAGAATCACCTCTGTAAAATCAGGATGGTAAATACCTTACAGGGTAATCAGATTCAAAACATAGAGAGTCCCTCTAAGCAAAACCTTAAGATACAAAAAGACACAAAAACAGGAATATACATTCCATTCAGCACAACTTATTTTATCTGCCATTTAAACAAAACAGAATCTAACACCTATCTAACTAGATTGCTTACTAACTCTTTACAGGAGTTCTGACTTGCATTCCTGCTCTGGTCCCAGAAAAAGCATCACACAGACAGAGAGGACCCTTTGTTCCCCCCCCCTCCAGCTTTGAAAGTATCTTGTCTCCTCATTGGTCATTTTGGTCAGGTGCCAGCAAGGTTATCCTAGCTTCTTACCCCTTTACAGGTGAAAGGGTTTTTCCTCTGGCCAGGAGGGATTTAAAGGTGGTTAGCCTTCCCTTTACATTTATGACAGCCTCCTTGTAGTAATAGCTCTGTGCACACATAGTAGGAGATGGATCCTGCCCTGAAGAGCTTATAAATACAACCAACATGGACAAGAGAAAGGGGGTGGGGGAAATGAAGTATCATTATGTATTACTTACGGAAAATTGAAGTTATGTGTCTCACGCAAGGCCATACAGGAAGTCTATGGCAAAGCCAAGAATAAAACCAGTGCCTTAACCATAGTGCCGTCATTCTCCTTTACCCTTGTCTCTTTTTGCCCCAGCTCAACAGAAATGTTTCATTTAAAATTACTAAGGCCAACCTGTCCTTGTCTCTTCCAAGACTTTCCTTTGCAGTGATTTCTGTTAATTTTCCTGGTACATGGTCAGACCAGAGCATTTGATGAACCACATTCAAAACACCCAATGGGAGTTTCACATGGCAGGATCAGGTGTCACAATTACTTCTAATTAAGTAATGTTAAATGTATACAGCAGAAGATGATCAAAGAGATTGTATTGTTGTCCAAAACCTCCACAAGTTTTGGACACTTTCTTCTTATTCTAAGTCTGGGTTTCTACACCTCCAGCTTGCGCTTTTCACCTCCTTCAGTGCCTCACTGGACCCCAATCACATGCAACCATATCCTAGAGGTGAGAAGAGTGAAAACTGACTCTGTGAGTTTCTGCAGGTCCCTTAGAGCTGACAGAACCAATGCACTGTAATATACATGTCCAAAAGATTCTGAAAACTCTTTCCTGCAACATTCCACAGAAAAACATTTCTTGCAAATTATCTTCACTGTACACTTGTTTAGGTATATTCTAATTTAAACATTTTAACTTGGGTAAATGCTTACCTCTTTTCAATGAGAACAAGTACTTGAAACCAAAAGGCCAGTGATTGAAAACAGAGTATTAGCATTCCTACAGAACTCCAGTTCTTACAGAAATACAACTAAGAAAGCATAAACAGAGATGTGGGTCATGAAATATGACTTTGCTACTGAAACCATAATCTAACAACAGTTCCGCCAAAGTAGCAAAAGCCTGCTGATAAGGAGGCACAACTTTTTATCAGACAGTGGCTGTACCTTTCAGTGGGAAAGAAATGAAGAGCTAATCTTGAACTCAATAAATAAAGTCAACGCCAGTTCTCTAGCCTGATCTGACAGACATTAATTCAAGCCAGTTCCTAAAGAAATAAATCCAGCCAATAAGGTTACGAGTAGAAACTCAAAATAGATTAGGCAAATTTAAATCTATTTGCTGTTTGCAAGTACATAGCAGATAGGGTGACCAGATGTCCCGATTTTATAGGGACAGTCCTGATTTTGGGGTCTTTTTTTTTATAGGTTCCTATTACCTCCCACTCCCATCCCGATTTTTCAGACTTGCTGTCTGATCACCCTAATAGCAGATAGAGTAAGCTGTAAAGAACATGTAACATGTAAAGTACCATGATAGAACCCAAAGGGAAACAAGGAATCTTGTCTTATTATATCTGTGTCTGTCTTTTAGATTCTTGGGGCAGACTTGTCTTCATTTTTGTCCTATACAGTGCTCAGCATATCCTCGGTGTTTAAGAAATAATAAATAATGACAGTATTCCCAAAATATATGTCAGGTATTCAGTATCAGGATCTAATAAGCACCAGCAAAAAGCTCCCACTGAAAATGGTCAGAGTGTGACTGTGAGAAAGATCATTCCTAGCATTCAGCAGTGCTCTTAGTGCATTTACAATAGTGCATTTAGTACAATAAACTTTTCTTACTCATTCCACATAGTATACACCATAACTTTTCACAAAGAGAAGAATCCTCTAGAAAGCCAAATATAGACAATGGCATAGAAATCTAATTACAACTGATCAAAATCTAGCCCGATGACTTAAACCCCATTGTGATGAATGGAAAAACTCCACTGATTACAGTGAGGGACAGACAGATAGATTCATTTTTTTAGAGAAACCTTTTGAAAGGTCATGCATCATAATTTCCTCATGTGAAGGAAATTTGATGTCCGCAAGGTGTGTTTGTGAAGTTTTTGCCCCATTCTATAGAAGCCTGTGTCACCGTCTCAGTTATATAAACAATATCTCAAATATATTACCATGTGCTGAATAGAAATGCCTGTCTATTTGCAGGCATCATGTCAGATGAGGGTGGCAAAATGCTGTTTGGAGGGTAAGTCAAAGAATCAAGAACCTCCACGTTTTCTAACCACCCACTTAGGTCCCACTCTGTTCCATCCTACCCTTCAAACTCACACTTCCACCTGCATGGTATTATGGTGGCAGGTTAATGTTCATATCTGAGTTACAATACAAAACACGCTAGAAATCTTGGTTGGCTGAAGCTCAGGGTTTTTCTCTTTTCACTGTCAATATTTTCTTTCTTAATTTTTAGGTGAGGTTATTTCTAATGAGAGATGGTGGCTCAACAGCTCTGAAGAATGGGTTCCTGTTTTTATCCAGCCAACAGGAACAATAAAAGCAACTAAAGGACAAGTTTTCCCAGAGTGCCCAGCCTATTTGCTTTAACTCTGCTTTAAAGGGATCCTTTTAGGAGTGAAAGGATAGTTGAGTCTCTGTGTTGGCTATTTTATTGAGATGATCAACAAGGGGGCAGAAATTAAGAAAGTGGCTTTTATGCCTGTCAGGAATTGTACCCGTCTACCCATTTCACACAGACAATTTAAATTCATCAAACAGTAACAGCTTTCAGTCATTACTAACTTAGCATTGATTCAGTTCAATAAGCTAACAGAAAATGTACTACCACTTATCTCTGGAGGAATTTTATCTTCTTCCAAATGAAGTATATTTAAAATAAACACAATCAGACTTACAAGTATGGTGCATTTGGGAATTTCCCGTGCTGTAAGTGCATTACTAAATATACCACCTGAAGACATGACAAATATGATTGTGAGCAGCATAAATGATTGTTCTGTATCCATGCAACACAAGATCAGGCCTGCATAAACTTCAAAAAACTGCTGATCAGGACCAGCAACTCAGGGCTGGCAACATTTCGTTCACATAATATCTGTACCTTTAATCATATATGCTCAGATGAGCATATAATAGAAGGGCAAAGGGAAATTTGTATGCTGTTTGTGAATTTTGAGAAGGCATTTGATAAAATCCAAATTGAGAAGACGATATATGTTCTTGAAGGATGCAGTATTGACTTCCAAGATCTAGAATTAATAAAAAGCCGGTATTGGGGATAGAAAGCAGCAATCCAAATGAACAATGAACTATCTGAGGTATTGCAGCATCAAGAAAAGTATATGCTAAGGTTGCATCCTGTCTCTGCGACGATTCATCATATACGTAGAAGGCATAATGAGGAAAAGCTTAGAAGACACCCACAAGAGAATACATGTCAATGGCATATCTATCAACAACAAAAGATACGCCAGTGACCTAGTTTGCATCACTTCACCAAGGGAAGAACTTGAGAACATGCTTACTGCCCTGAACAATGCCAGAAAGAAATATGGAATGACTATTAACATTAGCAAAAAGAAAAGGAGTACTTGTGGTACCTTAGAGACTAACAAATTTATTTGAACATAAGCTTTTGTGAGCTTATGCTCAAATAAATGTGTTAGTCTCTAAGGTGCCATAAGTAGTCCTTTTCTTTTTGCGAATACAGACTAACACGGCTGCTACTCTGAAACCTGATTATCATTAGGAAGCCAAAAAGTATGATAATAAGTAAACAAAGTAATGCAAAAGCTAAGCAACACCTATATCTTGACCGTTAAATGGTGCAACAAATGAATAGTTTCCCCCTGTTTAGGGAATCTAATAATATCAGACAGATGATGCAACGAGGAAATAAAAAAAAAACACATTCAGCAACTTGCAAAGGCTTCTGTGTTGTCAAAAGCTAAAACTATACATCCTCATTAGATTGCTGAAGTGCTATATATGGTCACCCCTCCTGTGCAGGTGTGAGAGCTGAACACTTAAAAATGAAACAGATGGCTCAGAATGTTCACATTGTGTTGTTACAGAAGAATGTTAACAATTAACTGGATAACCAAACCTATGAATGATGAGGTGATATTAAGAAAGAATTTTTAAAGAGCACAATTATTTTAGGCTCTAGGTAAGAGAATAGCATCTTTCTGTGGTTGCTGATCGCAGGGTAACTCAATTCCAGCACTCATACTATCAGGCAAGATCACAGGCAAACCAGGAAGGGAGAGGAAGAGAGCCAGCTACATTGGATACACTACCAGATGGACTAGTATCCAAAAGAGAGTGGAAGTTTTACACCTCTTTCATGATTGTGAAAGATGAAAGGTGGTGGTTGACAGTCTTTGTATCACTTGAAGAAGAAGAAGTCCCATTAAAGGCAACAGCACTAATCACATGAGTAATAATTATATCGTGTGAGTAAGGCCTGCAGAATTAAGTCTTCAGTTATTTCAGGTACTTAGGCCCTATTCAGCCAATACATGCAAAACTTTAAGCAATGTTGTCATAAATATAAAGGGAAGGATAAACCCCTTTAAAATCCCTCCTGGCCAGAAAAAAAAATCCTCTCACAGGTAAAGGGTTAAGAAGCTAAAGGTAACCTCACTGGCACCTGACCAAAATGACCAATGAAGAGACAAGATACTTTCAAAAGCTGGGAGGAGGGAGAGAAACAAAGGGTCTGTGTGTCTGTCTATATGCTTTTTTGCCGGGGATAGACCAGGAATGGAGTCTTAGAACTTTTAGTAAGTAATCTAGCTAGGTATGCGTTAGATTATGATTTCTTTAAATGGCTGAGAAAAGAATTGTGCTGAATAGAATAACTATTTCTGTCTGTGTATCTTTTTATAACTTAAGGTTTTGCCTAGAGGGGTTCTCTATGTTTTGAATCTAATTACCCTGTAAGGTATCTACCATCCTGATGTTACAGGGGGGATTTCTTTAGTTCTATTTACTTCTATCTCTATTAAAAGTCTTCTTGTAAGAAAACTGAATGCTTTTTCATTGTTCTTAGATCCAAGGGTTTGGGTCTGTGGTCACCTATGCAAATTGGTGAGGCTTTTTATCCAACATTCCCCAGGAAAGGGGGGGTGCAAGTGTTGGGAGGATTGTTCATTGTTCTTAAGATCCAAGGGTCTGGGTCTGTAGTCACCTAGGCAAATTGGTGAGGCTTTTTACCAAACCTTGTCCAGGAAGTGAGGTGCGAAGTTTTGGGAAGTATTTTGGGGGGAAAGACGTTTCCAAACAGCTCTTCCCCAGTAACCAGTACTTGTTTGGTGGTGGTAGCGGCCAATCCAAGGACAAAGGGTGGAATATTTTGTACCTTGGGGAAGTTTTGACCTAAGCTGGTAAAGATAAGCTTAGGAGGTTTTTCATGCATTCAGAGCATTCAGAGCATTCCTAGCATTCAGAGTGGGGAAGGAACCTTGACAAATGTGATCAATTGTTTTGATGGACAGAGATGTATTTAAGCACATATGTAAGTACTTTGTTGAATAAGGACCTTAATGCAATAGCTTTGAACCTGAAAGCCTGACATGAAATTTGAGTTAGGACACTAGACAAAA
This sequence comes from Lepidochelys olivacea, assembly GCF_965140295.1. NCBI lineage: Eukaryota > Metazoa > Chordata > Testudines > Cheloniidae > Lepidochelys > Lepidochelys olivacea. Next base: position 108,732,332 of record NC_140417.1, read on the forward strand.
TTCACAGAAAAAGCAAAATTCAGTGGTACACAAATTGTAGTAACCTGGTTATCTTGTATATAGTCATATGGCAAGATATTAACCCAGTGAGAACTCAGATCTGCACATTATCACCCCTCTCCTATTAACAGTAAAGGGAGAATAATAATTCAATCTAATTACACATACAAAAGGTAGTAATTAATAGTACAAATTAGCTATTAAATGATTCAGAAATTCTTAAGTGGGTAAATGACCTTTTCACTTTTTATCTGGCAGTGATACACTGGCTGCTGATTTGGGGGAGAAACAAACAGCAATACAACTTGATACAGATCTTCCTTAGACTCAGACAGGCTCAATGCCAACCTAATTAAAAATATAGTAGGAATGCTTTATTTCATGATGTACCTTGGCATGTCATTGTTACACAACCAGTTCTAAGGGTCATCTTTCTTCATCTACTGAACCATGAAGCCTTTCCTAATACTCCAAGTGGAAAAATAAAAATGAAGTTTTAATACTTAATATCAACTATAATTAACTTAGAATCATTCAATATTATTACATTCTGATTAAGTATTACCTACTGTAAATCAAACTATTTATTGTTCATTATTTTGTTTAACAAATAATTATATTACAGAGTTCTACATTTCCACTCTTGATGGCTTCAATTTACAAAATGCTACAAGTTTATTCATACATGCATTTAATATTGTGCCAACCTGCTGGGATGCATAATATACAGCACATAATATCAAGTGTGACTTATATTGTAATATCAGCTCTTACTCTTATTGTTAAATTAATTTTAGTGCCATGATAAAGATTTTTAATACTGGATTTCTCCTTTCTCAGAAAAAGAACTTCGTTTTTTTATTTGTAAATAAGTTTTAGAATTAATTTCTGGCCTTGCATGATAGCGCCTAGTCAGATAATAATTCTTTTACACATAATTATACATATATATATGGGGCAGATCCTCAGTTGGTTTAAAGCAGCAAAGCACCACTGAAGTCAGTGCAGCTAAACTTATTTACACCAACTGAAGGGCTGGCCTACAAATTCTCCTTAATAAATAAAGTAAAATAATAATGGCAATGAGCTTGAATAGCAATTTACATTTTCTGTTTCATACTTTTTTACAAACATAAACTAAGTGCTTTTCTGAATGGGAATTGAACATAGTTCATCAGCTTTATTGTGATAGCTGCAACCATTACCTCTTGGGCTGTTTTTTTTCTTTTATCTTCCTGGCCTGGCTGCTAACCATGAACACCACTGAACCTTCTGATAGTTGGGTAATTAATCATACAACTTTGCACTTTTCTAATACTATTTTTTTTCAAAGGTTTCAGAGTAACAGCCGTGTTAGTCTGTATTCGCAAAAAGAAAAGGAGTACTTGTGGCACCTTAGAGACTAACCAATTTATTTGAGCATGAGCTTTCGTGAGCTACAGCTCACTTCATCGGATGCATGCCGTCATGCATCGGCATGCATCGGCATGCATCCGATGAAGTGAGCTGTAGCTCACGAAAGCTCATGCTCAAATAAATTGGTTAGTCTCTAAGGTGCCACAAGTACTCCTTTTATTTTTTTTCAAAGGCACTTTTCAAATATGAGCTAACCTCACAATAAGCCCTTACAGCTAGGTGAAAGAGAATGATGTCCTCATTTTAAAGATAAAGAAAGTGAGACACAGTTATTATGGCCCTGATGCAGCAGTCCTTCCCTACTGAGCATGTGCTTAACTTTAGGCAACAGAGAGAGGCAATGTCACAGCTGATAATAATGTGAGCACCAGAGCCAGAAGCTTAGAGGGATGGAACCCTCTTGCTCTCTCTAGAGTATGAAAGTCAGCTCTGGCCAGCCTCATTTCCATGAATTAAAATATTGCTTACCCATGTGGTTTCACATACTGTGTTTTATTGCTTCAGCTGGAATTTATGGTCAGATTGTGTAAGTAGTAATAGACTGTTCCTGTGACTGTACTCATGAAAGAGCACAGAAATTGTGCAGGATATTGTTAGGGGATCTCCCCAACTTTGCAGACAGAGAACTAGGAACAGGACAGAAGGTGGTGGAGGGCTGTCTCCAAGAGACCAGCAGCTCTCTCCCAGGGAGCAGAAACTCTGTCCAAAGACCCTGTTTTGCTCCAGGTTCTCCACCTGGAGACTCTGAACATGTTGAGTGTACTGATTCTTTAGGACTGGACTGGACCGGACCAACTGAACCAGTAGCAGCACAGAGCTGACTTCATAGTGACAGCCAACTTCACTGGTGACAATCGTACCCCCAACAGGTGGTGCCTGCACAAAGTTCACCTCGAAGAGAGCCCCTATCGGACCAGCAGTGGCAGAGCTGATTTCACATAACTGTACCAGAAAGCTGCACATCACCGCAGGTCTTGGTGGTGCAGACTTCTCCAGATGACCAGCCAGCTGGAGGAGAGCCCCCCGCTTATGCCTCTCCTAATACCACTGAATACAATTGGACCAGTTGGTGTGGATCTAGGTGGGTGGGGATTGCTTTGAGACTGAGTCATACTCCTGAATCACTAGGTGAGTTTTGCTCATTTTATTATAGATATAGATACAAACAGAGAGGGGGGGAGCATTATCTTGTTTCTAATGTTTGATTTTCCTTTTCCCCAAACAAAAGGTATTTATGGTTCCATATTCCAAAGACTCCTGGGTGCTTATAAGTGAGGAAGAACCACCTAGAAAGGGAGTATATACTTTAATTTCCCAGAGCCAGAAATAAGGCCTGGTCTACACTGGGGGGGAGGGGGAGGATCTATCTAAGTTATGCAACCTCAGCTAAGTGAATAACGTAGCTGAAGTCGACGTATTTAGATCTACTTACCACGGTGTCTTCACTGTAGTAGGTCAACTGCTGATGCTCCCCCATCAACTCCGCCTACACTTCTTGCTCTGGTGGAGTACTGGAGTTGACAGGAGAGCACTCGGCGGTCGATTTATTGCGTCTTCACTAGATAAGATAAATCGACCCCCCCCCACTGGATTGATCGCTCCAGAGGTAAGTGTAGACATGCCCTAAGAGTACAGGGTGAGTGCCTGAGCCATAGTTTTATTTATTCTTGAGACAGACTGAACCCAGCCCTTGTTGCTGCCATTGGCAACTGGCAGAAGTGTCATTAGAATTCAGGAGATCCTGACTCAGAGTCCTGTGCTCAGACCACGTTTCTATGTATACCCGTCACTGTAGTCTCGTAAATGTTGTCTCTCTTCTCTCCTCCCTGTTCCTCTGGAAGTGGTAGGAAGGAAGGAAGGAAGGAAGGAAGGAAAAGTTATCCAATATATTACTATACAATAGTTTTTGTGCGCAAAAGTCGTTCAAAACTCTTGAGAGTAACTGTAAATATAGTTCAGCAATTTAAAAATTAGCAGTGGGGGGTAGATATTAAGAGGCAAAGAATGATATATATATATATATAATTACAGCAGAGATTTTAAATGAAATGGAGAGCTGAAGAGTCTGAAAGATGCAAGAAGACAGTTCTAGATGGCAAGACTAGAGCAGGACACAGCAAGATTCTGTCAATGGACAGAGCCTCTAGCCAGTGTTAGCTTAGCAGAGGAAACAAGGAAAGGAGCAGAGAGATTCAGAAAATCAAGGGCAATTTTGAATAGTATCTTGAACTGGATAAGGAGGCAATGAGGTTATCTGAGGTTGGAACAACAGGGTTGTACTTTGTATTTTTGAGAAGGCAGGGTACAGCTTCCCACAACTGCTGACCTCTGGAGAGTTGCTATTTTAGGATGTAATCACAAAGGGAATTGCAATAATCTAGATGGTGGGCAATGAAGGCACAGGTAAAGACTGTGAGAGTGGTGGGGGCATGCCAGGATTGTACATAGGCACTGATAACCACTTGGTGATATGGAGATTTACAAGCACGGTCAATTTGGGAGAAAAAACTTTCAGCATTAAGGTTGTCACTGCAGCTTCACATAGTGGAGGTAAGTGGAAGGCCTGTGTCACACAGGAGATAGAAGAGGGCATTCCCACTTGAGAGGATCACTTCAACATGTAAGATATTTAATTGAAGAGGGTGGAGATAAAGGCAGAAGTTTGCAAGCTTAAGGCAGGCAGAGAAAGGCAATAGTAAAGAAGTCATCAAACAGGGACAAGTTAGGATAACCCACATAACTTCAGTAGCTATGCTAAAAAATTGCCCAATCCTCTGGTTCCCTCCAGTGGCACAAAGAATCTGCAACCACAATTTAAATGGCCCTGGGAATATACATCTCCCTTGTGCAGGGAGCATGCAGGGGCATTCTCCCCTCAACATGAGCTAACAGAAATGAAGGGGAAGCCTGCTGCACCTCCTTTAGGCCTTGGGCACACCCCACTGTCCACTGGAGACCTCTCTGAGGGCTGGAGCACGACCATCCCAAAGCTCCTTCTGAGGCAGCTTTTCCCACCCCTTTCTGAACTCTGTGCCTACTGGGCCCAATCAGAAGGTATTCTGTATTTGCACCAATGGAATATACCCCACAGGTTGTTTCCCAAAGTCAGATTTTGGTGAATTAAACACAGGCCTTTAACAAAGTGATTGTTGAGCCATATGATTTCTTCATGTGCTCGATCACACATTAAAACCAGAGACAGCTTTTCTTTCCCCCCAGTGCCAGAATTATAGCTTTCTGCTCCAATGTATTCCACCTGAGACAGTATCTACTGCAACTGATGATGCTGTACATTGTGCAGCATCAGTCCTTATCTCCTCTGCAACAAGAAAGTCCTGAACAGAGATTTGCTGCCAGAATACGCAGCAGAAGCTTGGAGGAAAAACACTAGTTTAAAGAAAAGAAAAGAAGAGAAGAGAGAAAAGTAAACACAAGCTCTTTGGTCTCACAAGCCTAAAGCTCAGTTAAATGTAATAGAGGATTGTGGTACCCAGACTCAGGCTGAGTAGTGCCTCATGCTGAGAGTAATCTCAAAGTTTTACATGAGAATTGTCATAAATATAAAGGGAAGGGTAAACCCCTTTGAAATCCCTCCTGGCCAGGGGAAAGCTCCTCTCACCTGTAAAGGATTAAGAAGCTAAAGGTAACCTCGCTGGCACCTGACCAAAATGACCAATGAGGAGACAAGATACTTTCAAAAGCTGGGAGGAGGGAGAGAAACAAAGGGTCTGTGTCTGTCTGTAGTCGTCTTGGCGGGGGACAGAACAGGAATGGAGTCTTAGAACTTTTAGTAAGTAATCTAGCTAGGTATGTGTTAGATTATGATTTCTTTAAATGGCTGAGAAAAGAATTGTGCTGAATAGAATAACTATTTCTGTCTGTGTATCTTTTTTGTAACTTAAGGTTTTGCCTAGAGGGGTTCTCTATGTTTTTGAATCTAATTACCCTGTAAGATATCTACCATCCTGATTTTACAGGGGGGATTTCTTTATTTCTATTTACTTCTATTTTTTATTAAAAGTCTTCTTGTAAAACACTGAATGCTTTTTCATTGTTTTCAGATCCAAGGGTTTGGGTCTGTGGTCACCTATGCAAATTGGTGAGGCTTTTTATCCAACATTTCCCAGGAAAGGGGGGGTGCAAGTGTTGGGAGGATTGTTCATTGTTCTTAAGATCCAAGGGTCTGGGTCTGTAGTCACCTAGACAAATTGGTGAGGCTTTTTACCAAACCTTGTCCAGGAAGTGGGGCGCAAGGTTTTGGGAAGTATTTTGGGGGGAAGGACGCGTCCAAACAGCTCTTCCCCAGTAACCAGTATTAGTTTGGTGGTGGTAGCAGCCAGTCCAAGGATAACGGGGGTAATATTTTGTACCTTGGGAAGTTTTGACCTAAGCTGGTAAAGATAAGCTTAGGAGGGTTTTCATGCAGGTCCCCACATCTGTACCCTAGAGTTCAGAGTGGGGGAGGAACCGTGACGTGGTGGCAGAGTGGTGGGATTAACCTGAAATCATTTTGAGATCCAGTTGAGATTTTTTGAACTAGAAATACAGATTTTAAAAAGGAATTTTTAGGAAGTCCAGAAAGCAGCTTTGAAACTGAAAGCAGCTTGGTTTCTCTCTGCTTTGTGGCCAAGCAGAGACAAAAGGGGATTATCTTGTGAATTGCAGGTTTTCTTTGCCTGGAGGCAGGGTACTTAACTCCTGCAGGGAAATTCACAGTCTTCCAACCCAGAGGTTTTTTTTTTTTTCTTTTCTTCCTAAAAGTAAATAGGGGGTGTGTGCTCTACCCATTTGCCTGGAGACAAAAGTGGCAGGGTTTTTTTTAGGATTTTGATTTTTTTTTGTTTTACAAGGAGCACAGGTGTGAAAAGAATTTTTTTTTTCTTTGGGCTGGGTAAGCAGGTTTCCAAGTAGTTGGAGGTTTTTTGCTTTAATTTGGGCCCAGAGCAGAGACAAGGGAATTGTCTTTTTCTGTAGGCTGACAATCACTATCAGAGAATAGGTATTCTATTCCAGCACAGCAAAATTTTACAGCCAAGTTTTGTTTGTTTATTTCTAAACCTCGGGTGTAAAGTTAGTTAAAAACAGAGAGGTTAGAATGGCCAAATCCTCGGCTCGACTACAGCTGGAATTAGCCAAATTTCAGGCTGAGGAAAAACAAAGGGAACATGAAAGACAGATAGAACTCATGCGGCTGGAGAAGGAGGTACAGGAGGCTGCCCACAAGAGGGAAATGGAGGCAAGGAAGCATGTGGAGGAGATGGAGAGGATAAAGGCCCAGCAGAATATACCAACAAACCCTAGCAATCCTTCTCCAGGTACCACTTCCCATCCCAGAAAGTTCCCCACCTACAAGGCAGGTGATGATACTGAGGCCTTCTTAGAAAACTTTGAAAGGGCCTGCCTTGGGTACAACATCTCTACTGACCAATACATGGTAGAGCAGAGGCCGCAGCTCAGTGGACCCTTAGCTGAGGTGGCAGCTGAAATGCCTAAAGAACATATGAACAAGTATGAACTGTTTAAATCCAAGGCGAGAGTCAGAATGGGGATAACACCCGAGCAGTCTCGTCGGAGGTTCCGAGCCCTAAGGTGGAAACCAGACATGTCATTTACCCGACATGCCTACCACATTGTGAAACATTGGGATGCCTGGATATCAGGAGCAAGTGTTGAATCTCCAGTAAATTTGCCCTTCCTAATGCAAATGGAACAATTCTTAGAGGGTGTTCCTGAGGAAATAGAAAGATACATCCTAGATGGGAAACCCAAAACTGTAATTGAGGCAGGAGAGATTGGAGCCAGATGGGTGGAGGTGGCAGAGAAGAAGAAAACTGGTCGCAGTTGGAGCGGAGACCAGAAGGGACCACCCCAGACCACACCCTATTACCGGGGGCCGCCCAAAGCCCCACCTACCTCCCAAAGAACCCTCCAGACCCCTTATCGTCCCACCACCCCGTTCTCCAGCAACCCACCTCGCCCCGGTGACCCGTCAGCTGGACGATGTTTTAAATGTAACGAGCTGGGGCATGTAAAGGCCAACTGCCCCAAGAACCCCAACAGATTACAGTTCATTGCACTGGAATCACACCAGAGGTCCACAGGCCCAGATACCTCCCAGATACCCTTGGAGCGGAGGGAAACTGTGAGTGTGGGCGGGAAGAAGGTCACCGTGTGGAGGGACACCGGAGCACAAGTGTCAGCTATCCATGCTTCCTTAGTGGACCCCAATTTAATCAACCCAGAGATCCAAGTGACGATTCAACCCTTCAAGTCCAACTCTTTCAATTTGCCTACAGCCAAGTTGCCTGTCCAGTACAAGGGCTAGTCAGGAATGTGGACTTTTGCAGTCTATGATGATTATCCCATCCCCATGCTGTTGGGGGAAGACTTGGCCAATCACGTGAAGCAGGCCAAGAGGGTGGGAACGGTCACCCGCAGCCAGGCTAAGCAAGCCGTGGGGCCTAGCTCTGTTCCGGAAACTTCTATCAGGGCCCGGTCAGAGGTGATGGACCCGGACCCCAGGCCAATGTCTGCAACAGCAGTAGTGGATCCAGTCCCATAGACCCAGATGGAACCAGTCCCAGAACCGGAACCAGCCAAACAACCAACACCAGACCCCGTGCCAGCACTGAATCCAGTACTTGCAACCTCAACACCAGAGGGCCCCACCGAACCTGAACTGGCAGCAGCCGATAACCCTACACAAGAGGCTCAGCCGGAGCCTGAATCCCAACATAGTGCACCAGCGGAGAGCGGTTCACAGTCAACAGAAACAGCTCCATCCCCTATATCGCTTCCAGAGGGACCAAGCCTATGTCCCCAATCCAATGAGGAACTGATGTCTCCAGCATCAAGGGAACAGTTCCAGACCGAACAGGAAGCAGATGAAAGCCTCCAGAGAGCGTGGACGGCGGCACGGAGCAACCCACTGCCTCTCAGCTCTTCTAATCGATCCAGGTTTGTTGTAGAAAGAGGACTTTTATACAAGGAAACTCTTTCTGGGGGACACCAGGAAGACTGGCATCCTCAGAGACAGTTGGTAGTTCCAACTAAATACCGGGCCAAGCTCTTGAGCTTAGCCCATGATCACCCTAGTGGCCATGCTGGGGTGAACAGGACCAAAGACCGTTTGGGGGGGTCATTCCACTGGGAGGGAATGGGCAAGGATGTTTCTACCTATGTCCAGTCTTGTGAGGTGTGCCAAAGAGTGGGAAAACCCCAAGACCAGGTCAAAGCTCCTCTCCAGCCACTCCCCATCATTGAAGTTCCATTTCAGCGAGTAGCTGTGGATATTCTGGGTCCTTTTCCGAAAAAGACACCCAGAGGAAAGCAGTACATACTGACTTTCATGGATTTTGCCACCCGATGGCCGGAAGCAGTAGCTCTAAGCAACACCAGGGCTAAAAGTGTGTGCCAGGCACTAGCAGACATTTTTGCCAGGGTAGGTTGGCCCTCCGACATCCTCACAGATGCAGGGACTAATTTCCTGGCAGGAACTATGAAAAACCTTTGGGAAGCTCATGGGGTAAATCACTTGGTTGCCACTCCTTACCATCATCAAACAAATGGCATGGTGGAGAAGTTTAATGGAACTTTGGGGGCCATGATACGTAAATTCGTAAATGAGCACTCCAATGATTGGGACCTAGTATTGCAGCAGTTGCTCTTTGCCTACAGAGCTGTACCACATCCCAGTTTAGGGTTTTCCCCATTTGAACTTGTATATGGCCGTGAGGTTAAGGGGCCATTGCAGTTGGTGAAGCAGCAATGGGAGGGATTTACACCTTCTCCAGGAACTAACATTCTGGACTTTGTAACCAACCTACAAAACACCCTCCGAACCTCTTTAGCCCTTGCTAGAGAAAACTTACAGGATGCTCAAAAAGAGCAAAAAGCCTGGTATGATAAACATGCCAGAGAGCGTTCCTTCAAAGTAGGAGACCAGGTCATGGTCTTAAAGGCGCTCCAGGCCCATAAAATGGAAGCATCGTGGGAAGGGCCATTCGTGGTCCAGGAGCGCCTGGGAGCTGTTAATTATCTCATAGCATTCCCCACCTCCAACCGAAAGCCTAATGTGTACCATATTAATTCTCTAAAGCCCTTTTATTCCAGAGAATTAAAGGTTTGTCAGTTTACAGCCCAGGGAGGAGACGACGCTGAGTGGCCTGAAGGTGTCTATTACGAAGGGAAATGTGCTGGCGGTGTGGAAGAGGTGAACCTCTCCATGACCCTTGGGCGTATGCAGCGACAGCAGATCCAGGAGCTGTGCACTAGCTACGCGCCAACGTTCTCAGCCACCCCAGGACTGACTGAACGGGCATACCACTCCATTGACACAGGTAATGCTCACCCAATTAGGGTCCACCCTTACCGGGTGTCTCCTCAAGCTAAAACTGCTATAGAACGAGAGATCCAGGATATGTTACAGATGGGTGTAATCCGCCCCTCTGAAAGTGCATGGGCATCTCCAGTGGTTCTAGTTCCCAAACCAGATGGGGAAATACATTTTTGCGTGGACTACCGTAAGCTAAATGCTGTAACTCGCCCAGACAACTATCCAATGCCACGCACTGATGAACTATTAGAGAAACTGGGACGGGCCCAGTTCATCTCTACCTTGGACTTAACCAAGGGGTACTGGCAGGTACCGCTAGATGAATCTGCCAAGGAAAGGTCAGCCTTCATCACACATCTCGGGCTGTATGAATTTAATGTACTCCCTTTCGGGCTGCGAAATGCACCCGCCACTTTCCAAAGACTTGTAGATGGTCTCCTAGCGGGATTAGGAGAATATGCAGTCGCCTACCTTGACGATGTGGCCATATTTTCGGATTCCTGGGCAGACCACCTGGAACATCTACAAAAAGTCCTTGAGCGCATAAGGGAGGCAGGACTAACTGTTAAGGCTAAGAAGTGTCAAATAGGCCTAAACAGAGTGACTTACCTTGGACACCAGGTGGGTCAAGGAACTATCAGCCCCCTACAGGCCAAAGTGGATGCTATCCAAAAGTGGCCTGTCCCAAAGTCAAAGAAACAGGTTCAATCCTTCTTAGGTTTGGCCGGTTATTACAGACGATTTGTACCACACTACAGCCAAATCGCTGCCCCACTGACAGACCTAACCAAAAAGAAACAGCCAAATGCTGTTCAGTGGACCAGAAAGTGTCAGAAGGCCTTTAACAAGCTTAAAGCGACACTCATGTCTGACCCTGTACTAAGGGCCCCAGACTTTGACAAACCGTTCCTAGTAACCACAGATGCATCCGAGCGTGGTGTGGGAGCAGTTTTAATGCAGAAAGGACCTGATCAAGAATTCCACCCTGTAGTGTTTCTCAGCAAAAAACTGTCTGAGAGGGAAAGCAACTGGTCAGTCACTGAAAAAGAATGTTATGCCATTGTCTACGCTCTGGAAAAGCTACGCCCATATGTTTGGGGATGGCGTTTCCACCTGCAAACTGACCATGCTGCACTAAAGTGGCTTCACACCGTCAAAGAAACTAACAAAAAACTTCTTCGGTGGAGTTTAGCTCTCCAAGATTTTGATTTCGACATCCAACACATCTCAGGAGCTTCTAACAAAGTGGCTGATGCACTCTCCCGTGAAAGTTTCCCAGAATCAACTGGTTAAAATCGTCCTTGAGATGTGGAAAATATTGTTAGTCTTTATGTACTTGGTAGTATATTTAGAGATGCATGTGTCTTATTAACTCTGTTTTCCTAGAGCTCCAGGAAGAAATCCCAGCCAGTGTTTCACCCTAGCTGAGATTTGGGGGGCGTGTCATAAATATAAAGGGAAGGGTAAACCCCTTTGAAATCCCTCCTGGCCAGGGGAAAGCTCCTCTCACCTGTAAAGGATTAAGAAGCTAAAGGTAACCTCGCTGGCACCTGACCAAAATGACCAATGAGGAGACAAGATACTTTCAAAAGCTGGGAGGAGGGAGAGAAACAAAGGGTCTGTGTCTGTCTGTAGTCGTCTTGGCGGGGGACAGAACAGGAATGGAGTCTTAGAACTTTTAGTAAGTATCTAGCTAGGTATGTGTTAGATTATGATTTCTTTAAATGGCTGAGAAAAGAATTGTGCTGAATAGAATAACTATTTCTGTCTGTGTATCTTTTTTGTAACTTAAGGTTTTGCCTAGAGGGGTTCTCTATGTTTTTGAATCTAATTACCCTGTAAGATATCTACCATCCTGATTTTACAGGGGGGATTTCTTTATTTCTATTTACTTCTATTTTTTATTAAAAGTCTTCTTGTAAAACACTGAATGCTTTTTCATTGTTTTCAGATCCAAGGGTTTGGGTCTGTGGTCACCTATGCAAATTGGTGAGGCTTTTTACCAAACCTTGTCCAGGAAGTGGGGTGCAAGGTTTTGGGAAGTATTTTGGGGGGAAGGACGCGTCCAAACAGCTCTTCCCCAGTAACCAGTATTAGTTTGGTGGTGGTAGCGGCCAGTCCAAGGATAACGGGGGTAATATTTTGTACCTTGGGGAAGTTTTGACCTAAGCTGGTAAAGATAAGCTTAGGAGGGTTTTCATGCAGGTCCCCACATCTGTACCCTAGAGTTCAGAGTGGGGGAGGAACCGTGACAAGAATATTCATTGAATAAATTGCTACACTGTGAAACTGCAGTACAATCTAGCCATGGATGCAATTACTAGCACCTTTTGGACTTTATTTTTCAACACAATCCAAGGACTGAACTGTACCTCTTAAGCACTGCCTGCTATATGGGGCAGTGTGAAGACTCATTGTCCCATGAGGAGCACAAGTTAACAATGTGTTTCAGAAAGGCACGTCTAGCTGCGTGACCTGATTGCAAACTGGCCAGTGGAGGGCAAGGAGTGGAGCCATAGCTCCATCTACTCTTCACCCTCTTTCCATCATGGTAGCCATGCCTACTGCACCCACTGGCAGAGGCTTTGATTCTTGGATGCCTTCGAATAGGCCAAGCAAAGGTTATGAAGGCTTCTTCTTCTCTGCTTCTCTATCATATGCAGCTGTGTGAGGAAACCACAATCTAATCTGACATGAAGCAGCCGGCAAGTTTTACTGAGAGTCGTGAGTGACTAAAAAATTTTTGACTGAAACATTTTCCCATTGGGAAAAGTAGTTTCATCGAAATTGAAATTTTCCATAGAAAAATGTCATCTTTGGCTTTTAAAAATTTTCAATAGAAAAATTCAAAATTATTTTTTTGTTTAATTTCAGCTTAAACTATAATTGTGTTTTAGTTTCTCACAATTCTTGCCTTTCACCCTGGAAAAAAGGGAAGAAAATTTTAAAAAGAGAGTTGCCTGAAAATCCAGAACTGATAATGATTTAAGAATGGTTAAAAGTTTCCATTTCAGATGGCAACATGCTAATATCTACCCTGTGAGCTTGATTCTGCGGCAGCTTACTCCACGAGTCATCCTTTTAGTTTCAGTTGCTAAGAGAGCAAGAGTCCTGTACATTTTCATAGCCTGTCAGGCCACAAGAACAGAGCAGACTGGCAGAGATGCAGACTACAACCCCTGAAGTCATATGCACACACAGATCTGTCAACCAGACCAAAGCTGGCAGGCCTAATTTTATACCTATGATCCTTCCCCCCATTCCTCTCATTACAAAAACTGAAAGGACACACAACTTTCTCATAAACTGCTGAGTTGTACTTTGCCAGTTAAGTGTGATTACAAATTCAGACTTTAGATGAATTATTTCTTCCAATGCAGCTGTCAGGTTGGACATGTACAGCACAGGATATTTTAGATTAGCTCAGTTAATCTACACTGTGAGTAGGGGAGGAGGCTGAGGCCAGGGCTTTGCCCATTCCTTAACTTTCCCTGCCCACCTACTCCAAGGGGAGTAGCCCCACTTACACTGATCTGCCGGGACCCAAGATCTAGGTAGCTCACACTTGGGAAGGGGAATTCTTACTCTTATTCCTTTCTTCAGGCACATAGTCTGAGTCACAGCCATTCCCTCAATAATTAGTTGCACTGACAGCTTCAATATTCTCTTGAATATGGTTCTCTGACACTGCTACAAAAAAACAGGATCAGAGAATTGTATTCAAGAGAATCTAACTGAAACTCTGGAGAATCCCCAGACCCACTGAGGGCAGAGTTCTTCCTGGTCCTATCACACGTGCACAAAGGGAGAGTGGAGAGAAATCAGAAGGGACAAGCAGCTTCCCCAGCCACTTGCACGGCCTGCATAAGGGCCAGGCAGAAGTTCTGTCAAGATCCAACTGTCCTCCATATTCATCCACGAGTAGTGCCTCCAAAGGGAGCAGGAAGAGAAAGGGAGGTAAGAAACCCTGGATGGTTTCCCCCTGCTCCCGGTGGTGGCTTCCCCTGCCCTCACAGGGAATGGGGAGTAAAGGGAGGGCAGCCTGCCAGGAACCTGGGAGCCTGTGGGGTAGAGCTGCCAGCAGAGCTGAGAGACCAGGCTCTCAGCTCCCCACACTGCCCCTCTTAGATCAGTGCTCTTGGTGAGGTTGCTCACCACCAACCCAAGGAGGGTAATATGGACCACCACAGTAATTACTGCATTGGTTGTAAATCAACCTAATAGAGGTTGAATTAAGTTTGTAGTGTAGACATACCCATAGTTTGTAATTCCAGATGGCGGCAGTGATGTCCCTAAACTGACAGTTTCCCAAAAGTCTTCTCAGGGTTCCCAGATTGTCTCGGGGGATCTGCGCTTTGCATCTCGTGCACTTCCTTGTAAGAGTTCAAACAGTCCAGAGATGCAGGATCTTCCCTTGAATCCATACTTATAGCTTCTGCTCACAGAAAACAAGATGACAATGGCACTGCCCACGTGGGCTTTTCCTTTGATCACGGAGAGTGAGAAATGCATTTTGAGTCTTTGACCTCCAGACATCACACACAATGACCACTTGCTTTGAAATTAGCACTTTTCTGCTGAAGTTCTTCATTTGCATTCCACAAGGCGCCTTTCTTGTTTGATGGGTTATTTCATTACAGGAGTACACACAATGTAAATGTTTGCTACTACATTATAACGGGATACAGATAAGTGAAAACAATGCAAGTAACATCCCAACAGTTTTCATGAAGTTTAAACACTAAATACAGTCTCATACGTTTAACAATCACTTTGATCTATACTACTAATACACAAATGAATTGGCCTGGGGCTCTGGCATGAGCTGGCACCTGGTCTGCTAGGGTCACACACCCCCTTAGTATTTACTAGATGTGTTAACTTCCTACAGCTTTCTACAACATGAAGGTTAACACTTCTTCACACTGTAGCATTTGCACATAATATATTTAGTTTGCTGTACTTAGGGACAGATCATCAATAGTTCATAAAAATAACCAGAGTACAGGACAGAAATCTCAACCAATTCTCACTTGCTGTGTTTCATCCACATTTTTCCAATCAAGAGAGTATAGAGCACCCAAACCTGTTGGTTCTGCCACATTTGCATAGATCTTGGGAGATCTGTGATGTCAGGGCCATGGAGATCACTTTTCTTCCACCAGATCTATTCCCTTGGCCTCCTCAGCAGCATGTCTCCTGCAGGGACAGGGCTTCCTTGGGCTGGACACCAGCAGGTAAATGAGATCATTACAGTACTTTTCTGTCTCTTGTAACCATTCTAAAGGTAAAGAGTCTAGAGACTGTTTTAAATAAAGTAGCTCACAAATTTCTTGCTCTGGTAAATATTATCTTCCCCAGTTAGACAGTTTTTGATGTTAAGTGGCTGTCCTGTAAGCCTCCACAGCCACTGCACTACAGACATTTAACTCATAACTATGCTCTGTAAAAGCACTCTTATATTCCAAGAGCATGAAAAGCCCTCTGTAAATGCTATTCCATCCATTGTGTGACTGTCACTCAGAGATTACAGATCATCTTATTTGTGACAGTATCTATTGCTTTTTTTCTTTGAATTTCCTAATCAAACCTATTAAGTAAATAAATAAATAAACCCTGTTAGAACACATTAACTTTCCCACTAGACCACAGAGCAAAAAGCCTGTGTATGGAGACACAGCAGGGGGAGAAAAAAAACAAGACAGTAGCTACAGTAGATAGCTAAAGAAGGGCAGGGGGAAGGACTGAAAGCATTCAAAAAAGAGAAACATTAAAAACACTTAAAGATGTGTGTACAAATACTAAATTAAACCTGACAGCACCCAGCAAATGTGAAATAGAGAAATACTAAAATTGATATCAGGTTGGCAACTTCAAAGAGCAGGGAAAGGGAGAGGGCAAAAGCAATCATCTTTTAAATAAGAGATGTCTAGGAGGAAGCAATAAGCAATCAAATTTCAAATAGAGGCCTAGGAAGAAGACAGTACAAAGCATTAAGAGTGTATAATGGAAAGTGAAGGGTGAGGGAGGGAAGTTGAAGAAATAACATTCCATGCTGAAGCATATGTGGAATCCCAGACACAAAGATGTATATTATTGGTGTTTATAGGCATTGCTGCAGTGTTGCAGAAAGTAACTGAATTTGGGTGTTTTATGGGTTTTATGGTGGAGAGCCATATTGTTATAAATACAGTGTATTTGTGTTGGATTGTTGATGTCTGAAGGCTTTTGAAATTACATTGCTATCACCTAGATACCTCAGTGGAAGGTCTATTGTGGATTACTGTGCCCCAGTATGCTCACACTTGAGCCATGCACACAAAATTGGTATTGAACTAAATCAGTCCAGGAGGACCATCACAGAGACTTTGAAACCAACTCCCACACAGTCACTATACTGCCTTGCAGGGATTGCACAACCATAGATTCATAGATACTAAGGTCAGAAGGGACTATTATGATCATCTAGTCTGACCTCCTGCAATTAGTAAGGTAGGATGCCTTCAGTAAAAAGGAGAAACAAAAACAGGGGCATGATCCAAGACATCCACTGCATGGACACATTCTACCACCTAAAAGGCTAGAATCCAGAAAGAGAGCAGCCTCTGAAAATCCCTTCCCTCAAAATACCACTGTGGAAGGTTACAGAGAAAAAAAATGGCAGGAAATTCTGAAGATCTTGGAGAACCTGGGTCCTTCAGAACTACTTTATCCAGGCACTGTTCTTGAATGAAAACACTGATGTACTCTAAATTGAGCAAATGCGGAGATTGCAAAGGCTGGTGACAATATGACCAAGTGGAAGCTGAAGAGCAACCTCAAATGTGAATGTGGAGAGCCTCGGCAAACACTTGAATATTGCCTGATACAAAGCATGCTGTCAACATCTGGTACTCCCAAGGAACTATTCAAGATAAATGATAACACTAGATCTTGGCTGCCATTTTGGAATGACAAGCTGTGGTGGTGATGATGATGATGTTGATCAATGATGCAAGGTCCCAAGACAGCAAAGTTCTTCACAAATGCTTAATTTTAAGCATCTGAATAATGTCACTGAAGTCTGAGAACTGCCACTCTAAGGGTACTCCAAAGCCCACTGACTTACAGTGATGTAAATCAACAATAACTCTACTGAAGCCAATGGAATTGCACAGATGCTTAATTCAGTAGAGTTGCTCTAGATCTACAGCACAGTTAGTCATTGGGAGGCTTTCCACTGATTTCAGTGGGCTTTGGATCAGGTGCTGAGGACACAAAACTGGGATTTTCAAAGTTGCCTAAAGCATTTGTTTATCCAGTTCTTATTAAATTTACTTGGAACTGGGCACCCAAATTCCCCTAGGTGTTTTTCCAAGACTCAGCCTCTGGCTGTTTCATTTCTTACTGCTATTGGGATTTTCAACACAAAACATAAAAGCTGAAGAGAAAGGAATTTGATTTGTGGACACCTAATCTGCCACAATGGTCACACCAGTGTAACACTGGTGTAAGCAAGATGAGAATCGGTCCTATCGCTTTCCAAGTTGCAGTAGCACTATATTAAATAACAAAGATCCCAAACACCACCCACTCATGAAACCTTATAATTCTTCAGAGGAATAAATTCATGGCTTTGGTATATTCAGTGCAGCATCCAGAAGACATTGTAAAATAGAAGGGACTTGATTCTCTCACAGCATTTTTCCATAACTTCACTGGTGTAACAGTGGAATTACTTCTGATTTACTGCAGTGCAGAAAGAGATTCAGCCATAGATGTCAAAAAAGCATGTTTCTCCCAATAAAGTATGGAAATAAGCTTCTGCTCATTTGGGTTAGAAGCTCTGCTTTTAAAGAATTTTAGCATTAAAAAAGAGAGTTGCCAATTTCAAGAGGATATATGATCTCAAAAAGAGGCTATTAATGGAGCATTCTCACAACACTGCTGCTTCCTGGCACTGTTATAAAGAATTTGCAGAAACGGTGCTGCATTTCTTACACTGCTGTAAAGCTACCATGGGCTCCAAATTCATACTGTGGTAACCTGAGAGCTTGCAAAAAAAATGCTTTTAGCCACATGATGTCCTTGAAGCTTCCAGCAATGTGTGATTAAGTGTTCACTAATGAAAACTGAATTTGACATACAAATGCCATATATTCAAGATTACTTACCTTAATTAGTGAGTCTATTTACTAATTAGCAATTAACTACTAACAAATGATAATTAGTAGTAAATTAGTGATTGCTAATACCTTCACTATTAAATTAATATGATTGTGTTAAAATTATAGTTTCAAATAACACTTTAGATGTTTCAAGGTCAAGAATTTTAATAAGGAATTTAAGTACACACGTAATGTAAAGTGTGTGTTTATGTGCTTTTCTGTATCAGGCCCAGCACATTGCAGGACTAAACTCTAATTGCACAAATTATCTGCTGGGTTTGTTTTGTGGACAAATACTCCCTACAGGCCAGGTTAAGACCACAGAAATGACCTGCGAACCTAGATCTCCAGAGGTGAAAGAAAAGGAGTACTTGTGGCACCTTAGAGACTAACCAATTTATTTGAGCATGAGCTTTCATGAGCTACAGCTCACTTCATCGGATGCATACCGTGGAAACTGCAGCAGACTTTATATACACACAGAGAATATGAAACAATACCTCCTCCCACCCCACTGTCCTGCTGGTAATAGCTTATCTAAAGTGATCATCAGGTTGGGCCATTTCCAGCACAAATCCAGGTTCATTACTACACCTACTATTGCTGTGTTGTTTCTGTCTGGCTATTTGAAGGAGCCTGGATAAATGCATCTTTTTAGGGGACTTTCTGAGCCGTACACGTAGAGCGATAACTATTTGCCTGCCGCATTGCACCCTACAAATCTGGCTCAGCACACAAGGTCTTCTTAGGCTCTATCAAATGAAATAAGGGTTGTATTGATCCCACTCACAGAGCAGTGACATTTATTCTATTATGCAAAGCACTTTAGAGAGATTTTAGTTTCCTTCTAATTACTTAACTGTCAAGTCTGAGCTGGTTTGGGAAACAGAGCCTGTCATCATTCTCTGGATAGTAACAGATAGGAGTCTTAAAGTGTCTTTAGACTGTAGACGAAGTGAAGCTACTACCGCCAAAGAGAATTTATTCCTGTATCAAGCACTGAAACTAGCCTGTATTTTTGATGACAGGAATTAAGATAATCACAAACTAAACAATATATTCTTATTAGGCCATTGGCATTAAGAGTAGGGATTTCATAATGTTAACCTCTGGGGTAATAACACTGGGTAGTCTGCATTATGGGGTAGCTCAAGGGCTAACTTTCTAGTTAATTATTTCAGTGAACCATCTTTTACTTCTCCCCATTGTTGCACAGCATGTGTCTTGGCCAAGTAAGTATCAGCCAGGCAAAATAACTACTGACATCCTACAATACCGAATCAAATGAAGAGAGCCTTCCACAGCAGCACATCTTTTCTGAAAGAGAATCATACGCCGCAGCAAATAACAGAAGCCACATCACTGAGTTCTTGTCCATAAAGCCTGCTGTCTTGTTGGAAAAAAATTGAGTCAACACAGAAATAAAATAAATTAAATAATGGTAAAAAAATCTCCTCTTCTGTGTCATAAACCCTGTGTTCAGATAATTGACTGCTTAGATTATTAATTCTTAGTAAACTCTCTAAGTCCCTGATCCTGCAAACTTATGCATGTACTTAACTTTATTCTGGTGCGTCATCCCATGAAATTCAATGGGCCTGCACTTGGCAGTAAATTAATCATGAGCATATTTCCAGAATCAGGGCCTTAGAATGTAAACAGTTTAGGGCAGGAACCATCATGTCTTTATATGTGTTTACAGCACTTGGCACAACAGAACCCCAATCCCTCACCAGGACCTCTAGGTGCTCTACATAAAATACTAATACTCAGAAAATTCAGTCAGTACTCAAACAGTAAATGCTGTAATTTTACGAAGGATACATACTATTCTTAAGTACCAAACTCAGCTTTAATATGGAGCTACTACCAGTACTTCCATAATACATATACTAACACTAACTGTAGTACTAATGACTTTCGGAATGAAATCTTACTTATTCCAAAGCACTATGAAATCCCCAGTATATGTTTTTATTTAGTTTGGTCACATTATCCAAAAATCAAATCATTCCAATTCCAGAACATAGCTCTCCTCTATCTTATGTGTCAGACAGGATTAAGTGTGATTGTTTTTAAAGTCTGCAAAGTCAAGTTTTGTGGTTTCTTAGATTTATTTTTTTTAAGCTATGGCTTTATGATTTTGTCATAAGCTAATTTAGGTTCATAACCTGTTTCTAGAAATGAATGTGTAATTTGTTTAGAGTCTGATAAATACCAGCTTTCTGCTTCAGTCCTTGTGAATCCTTATCCATCCAGACCGTAGCAGCAAGTGAATATTAGTTAGTAACTTAATTGATTTACCCATAAGATTCCTATTAGTTATGCTGAGCAGTAGAAATTAATGATATTCAAATACTAATGGAATTGGCCAGTGTGATTACAGCAGCATTTTTAATAATAAAATACATCTGTCAATATTATTGATTCATAGATTCATAGATATTTAGGTCAGAAGAGACCATTATGATCATCTAGTCCGACCTCCTGCACAATGCAGGCCACAGAATCTCACCTATCCACTCCTGCGAAAAACCTCTCACCTATGTCTGTGCTATTGAAGTCCTCAAATCGTGGTTTAAAGACTTCAAGGAGCAGAGAATCCTCCAGCAAGTGACCCGTGCCCCATGCTACAGAGGAAGGCA
Source organism: Lepidochelys olivacea (assembly GCF_965140295.1). Taxonomy (NCBI): domain Eukaryota; kingdom Metazoa; phylum Chordata; order Testudines; family Cheloniidae; genus Lepidochelys; species Lepidochelys olivacea. The sequence continues at coordinate 108,752,875 of NC_140417.1, forward strand.
AAAAACCTCCAGGGCCTCTTTCAATCTGCCCTGGAGGAAAATCCCTTCCCAACCCCAAATATGGCTATCAGCTAAACCCTGAGCATATGGGCAAGATTCATCAGCCAGATACTACAGAAAATTCTTTCCTGGGTAACTCAGATCCCACCCCATCTAATATCCAATTATGTATTGCTAGGGCTAGCATCACCATAATATCTGAACACCAAATATGGTCATTAAGATTTGAATGCACTAGTGCAATGGGGGAATAAGTGGCTGTTATTTTCATCCTAAATATGCAGTGAATACTGCTTCTTTTCTTTTCCTATGTCTATCATAAATATTTACCAGCATAACTCGATTCTGTCTGTCTTCTTTTTTTCAGTGGTTCTGCATATTGGAATTTATAATTGAGTGAGTACTCTCTCTCTCTCTCAGTGAAGCATGATAGAAATCCTGCCAGGTGTATAAGACCAATCTTCCAAGAATGAGCTCAGTCTGATGGAGGAAGAGCCTGGAAGAACTGTAGGAACCTAGAACTTAACTCAGGAACACGTTTTTCCATTTATAGCTTTTGCCTGAGTTCTGTCCTTTTCCTTTTATTTGCAAATTGCTTTGAAAACAAACTGATATTGGTGGTAATAAACAGTGGTATTGTTTTTAAAATGTCGCATTTTGTGCCAGAAGCTCAGGGACTCCTGTTGGCCTCATATGACATAGATCTCTCTCAAGTATTCTTACATCTTTGTGATAGCACAGCTGGGTGCCACTGGCTAATGTTTGGCAGTGGAGCCTAGAGCTTCTCACAACCTCTCCAAGAATTCATATACAGATAAAAAGGAGATGGGGTGGGGGAAAGGGGAAGTATTGGACCGTGCAGGACTCCATAGGTGAGAGTTCTTGGGAATAAGGAGTAACAGCCCATCAAAACTTTCAGGGTCACGTCTGAGAAGAATGATTGACACCATCACAGCATTGCACCACTCACTCAAGCTAGGTCTTGTAAGTGGGTCAGTAGTACTTTGCAGACAGCTGCATCAAGTTATACACACTGTCCCAGATCCTCAGCTACTGTAAGTCAGCCACTGAAGTCCTCGGAGCTACACCGATTGACTCCAACTGTGGATCTGGCTCATTAAGTAGATATAGATATACATATGCTATAGCTGTCATAAATATAAAGGGAAGGGTAAACCCCTTTGAAATCCCTCCTGGCCAGGGGAAAGCTCCTCTCACCTGTAAAGGGTTAAGAAGCTAAAGGTAACCTCGCTGGCACCTGACCAAAATGACCAATGAGGAGACAAGATACTTTCAAAAGCTGGGAGGAGGGAGAGAAACAAAGGGTTTGTGTGTCTGTCTGTAGTCGTCTTGGCCGGGGACAGAACAGGAATGGAGTCTTAGAACTTTTAGTAAGTAATCTAGCTAGGTATGTGTTAGATTATGATTTCTTTAAATGGCTGAGAAAAGAATTGTGCTGAATAGAACAACTATTTCTGTCTGTGTATCTTTTTTGTAACTTAAGGTTTTGCCTAGAGGGGTTCTCTATGTTTTTGAATCTAATTACCCTGTAAGATATATACCATCCTGATTTTACAGGGGGGATTTCTTTATTTCTATTTACTTCTATTTTTTATTAAAAGTCTTCTTGTAAAACACTGAATGCTTTTTCATTGTTCTCAGATCCAAGGGTTTGGGTCTGTGGTCACCTATGCAAATTGGTGAGGCTTTTTATCCAACATTTCCCAGGAAAGGGGGGGTGCAAGTGTTGGGAGGATTGTTCATTGTTCTTAAGATCCAAGGGTCTGGGTCTGTGGTCACCTATGCAAATTGGTGAGGCTTTTTACCAAACCTTGTCCAGGAAGTGGGGTGCAAGGTTTTGTGAAGTATTTTGGGGGGAAGGACGCGTCCAAACAGCTCTTCCCCAGTAACCAGTATTAGTTTGGTGGTGGTAGCGGCCATTCCAAGGATAACGGGGGTAATATTTGTTACCTTGGGGAAGTTTTGACCTAAGCTGGTAAAGATAAGCTTAGGAGGTTTTTCATGCAGGTCCCCACATCTGTACCCTAGAGTTCAGAGTGGGGGAGGAACCTTGACATGGTGGCACAGTGGTGGGATTAACCTGAAATCATTTTGAGATCCAGTTGAGATTTTTTGAACTAGAAATACAGATTTTAAAAAGGAATTTTTAGGAAGTCCAGAAGGCAGCTTTGAAACTGAAAGCAGCTTGGTTTCTCTCTGCTTTGTGGCCAAGCAGAGACAAAAGGGGATTATCTTGTGAATTGCAGGTTTTCTTGCCTGGAGGCAGGGTACTTAACTCCTGCAGGGAAATTCACAGTCTTCCAACCCAGAGGTTTTTTTTTTTCTTTTCTTCCTAAAAGTAAATAGGGGGTGTGTGCTCTACCCATTTGCCTGGAGACAAAAGTGGCAGGGTTTTTTTTTAGGATTTTGATTTTTTTTTGTTTTACAAGGAGCACAGGTTTGAAAAGAAATTTTTTTTCTTCTTTGGGCTGGGTAAGCAGTTTTCCAAGTAGTTGGAGGTTTTTTGCTTTAATTTGGGCCCAGAGCAGAGACAAGGGAATTGTCTTTTTCTGTAGGCTGACAATCACTATCAGAGAATAGGTACTCTATTCCAGCACAGCAAAAGTTTACAGCCAAGTTTTGTTTGTTTATTTCTAAACCTCGGGTGTAAAGTTAGTTAAAAACAGAGAGGTTAGAATGGCCAAATCCTCAGCTCGACTACAGCTGGAATTAGCCAAATTTCAGGCTGAGGAAAAACAAAGGGAACATGAAAGACAGATAGAACTCATGCGGCTGAAGGAGGAGGAGAAGGAAAAAGAGAGGAAGCATGTGGAGGAGATGGAGAGGATAAAGGCCCAGCAGAATATACCAACAAACCCTAGCAATCCTTCTCCAGGTACCACTTCCCATCCCAGAAAGTTCCCCACCTACAAGGCAGGTGATGATACTGAGGCCTTCTTAGAAAACTTCGAAAGGGCCTGCCTTGGGTACAACATCTCTACTGACCAATACATGGTAGAGCTGAGGCCGCAGCTCAGTGGACCCTTAGCTGAGGTGGCAGCTGAAATGCCTAAAGAACACATGAACAAGTATGAACTGTTTAAATCCAAGGCGAGAGTCAGAATGGGGATAACACCCGAGCAGTCTCGTCGGAGGTTCAGAGCCCTAAGGTGGAAACCAGACATGTCATTTACCCGACATGCCTACCACATTGTAAAACATTGGGATGCCTGGATATCAGGAGCAAGTGTTGAATCTCCAGTAAATTTGCCCTTCCTAATGCAAATGGAACAATTCTTAGAGGGTGTTCCCGAGGAAATAGAAAGATACATCCTAGATGGGAAACCCAAAACTGTAATTGAGGCAGGAGAGATTGGAGCCAGATGGGTGGAGGTGGCAGAGAAGAAGAAAACTGGTCGCAGTTGGAGCGGAGACCAGAAGGGACCACCCCAGACCACACCCTATTACCGGGGGCCGCCCAAAGCCCCACCTACCTCCCAAAGAACCCTCCAGACCCCTTATCGTCCCACCACCCCGTTCTCCAGCAACCCTCCTCGCCCCAGTGACCCGTCAGCTGGACGATGTTTTAAGTGTAACGAGCTGGGGCATGTAAAGGCCAACTGCCCCAAGAACCCCAACAGATTACAGTTCATTGCACCGGAATCACACCAGAGGTCCACAGGCCCAGATACCTCCCAGATACCCTTGGAGCGGAGGGAAACTGTGAGTGTGGGTGGGAAGAAGGTCACCGCGTGGAGGGACACCGGAGCACAAGTGTCAGCTATCCATGCTTCCTTAGTGGACCCCAATTTAATCAACCCAGAGATCCAAGTGACGATTCAACCCTTCAAGTCCAACTCTTTCAATTTGCCTACAGCCAAGTTGCCTGTCCAGTACAAGGGCTGGTCAGGAATGTGGACTTTTGCAGTCTATGATGATTATCCCATCCCCATGCTGTTGGGGGAAGACTTGGCCAATCATGTGAAGCAGGCCAAGAGGGTGGGAATGGTCACCCGCAACCAGGCTAAACAAGCCGTGAGGCCTAGCTCTGTTCCGGAAACTTCTATCAGGACCCAGTCAGAGGTGATGGACCTGGACCCCAGGCCAATGTCTGCAACAGCAGTAGTGGATCCAGTCCCAGAGACCCAGACGGAACCAGTCCCAGAACCGGAACCAGCCAAACAACCAACACCAGACCCCGTGTCAGCACTGAATCCAGTACTTGCAACCTCAACACCAGAGGGCCCCACCGAACCTGAACTGGCAGCAGCCGATAACCCTACACAAGAGGCTCAGCCGGAGCCTGAATCCCAACATAGTGCACCAGCGGAGAGCGGTTCACAGTCAACAGAAACAGCTCCATCCCCTATATCGCTTCCAGAGGGACCAAGCCTAGGTCCACAATCCCATGAGGAACTGATGTCTCCAGCATCAAGGGAACAGTTCCAGACCGAACAGGAAGCAGATGAAAGCCTCCAGAGAGCTTGGACGGCGGCACGGAGCAACCCACCGCCTCTCAGCTCTTCTAATCGATCCAGGTTTGTTGTAGAAAGAGGATTTTTATACAAGGAAACTCTTTCTGGGGGACACCAGGAAGACTGGCATCCTCAGAGACAGTTGGTAGTTCCAACTAAATACCGGGCCAAGCTCTTGAGCTTAGCCCATGATCACCCTAGTGGCCATGCTGGGGTGAACAGGACCAAAGACCGTTTGGGGGGGTCATTCCACTGGGAGGGAATGGGCAAGGATGTTTCTACCTATGTCCAGTCTTGTGAGGTGTGCCAAAGAGTGGGAAAACCCCAAGACCAGGTCAAAGCTCCTCTCCAGCCACTCCCCATTATTGAAGTTCCATTTCAGCGAGTAGCTGTGGATATTCTGGGTCCTTTTCCGAAAAAGACACCCAGAGGAAAGCAGTACATACTGACTTTCATGGATTTTGCCACCCGATGGCCGGAAGCAGTAGCTCTAAGCAACACCAGGGCTAAAAATGTGTGCCAGGCACTAGCAGACATTTTTGCCAGGGTAGGTTGGCCCTCCGACATCCTCACAGATGCAGGGACTAATTTCCTGGCAGGAACTATGAAAAACCTTTGGGAAGCTCATGGGGTAAATCACTTGGTTGCCACTCCTTACCATCATCAAACAAATGGCATGGTGGAGAAGTTTAATGGAACTTTGGGGGCCATGATACGTAAATTCGTAAATGAGCACTCCAATGATTGGGACCTAGTATTGCAGCAGTTGCTCTTTGCCTACAGAGCTGTACCACATCCCAGTTTAGGGTTTTCCCCATTTGAACTTGTATATGGCCGTGAGGTTAAGGGGCCATTGCAGTTGGTGAAGCAGCAATGGGAGGGATTTACACCTTCTCCAGGAACTAACATTCTGGACTTTGTAACCAACCTACAAAACACCCTCCGAACCTCTTTAGCCCTTGCTAGAGAAAACTTACAGGATGCTCAAAAAGAGCAAAAAGCCTGGTATGATAAACATGCCAGAGAGCGTTCCTTCAAAGTAGGAGACCAGGTCATGGTCTTAAAGGCACTCCAGGCCCATAAAATGGAAGCATCGTGGGAAGGGCCATTCGTGGTCCAGGAGCGCCTGGGAGCTGTTAATTATCTCATAGCATTCCCCACCTCCAACCGAAAGCCTAAGGTGTATCATATTAATTCTCTAAAGCCCTTTTATTCCAGAGAATTAAAGGTTTGTCAGTTTACAGCCCAGGGAGGAGACGACGCTGAGTGGCCTGAAGGTGTCTACTACGAAGGGAAATGTGGTGGTGGTGTGGAAGAGGTGAACCTCTCCATGACCCTTGGGCGTATGCAGCGACAGCAGATCCAGGAGCTGTGCACTAGCTATGCGCCAACGTTCTCAGCCACCCCAGGACTGACTGAACGGGCATACCACTCCATTGACACAGGTAATGCTCACCCAATTAGGGTCCAACCTTACCGGGTGTCTCCTCAAGCTAAAACTGCTATAGAACGGGAGATCCAGGATATGTTACAGATGGGGGTAATCCGCCCCTCTGAAAGTGCATGGGCATCTCCAGTGGTTCTAGTTCCCAAACCAGATGGGGAAATACGTTTTTGCGTGGACTACCGTAAGCTAAATGCTGTAACTCGCCCAGACAACTATCCCATGCCACGCACAGATGAACTATTAGAGAAACTGGGAAGGGCCCAGTTCATCTCTACCTTGGACTTAACCAAGGGGTACTGGCAGGTACCGCTAGATGAATCTGCCAAGGAAAGGTCAGCCTTCATCACACATCTCGGGCTGTATGAATTTAATGTACTCCCTTTCGGGCTGCGAAATGCACCCGCCACTTTCCAAAGACTTGTAGATGGTCTCCTAGCGGGATTAGGAGAATATGCAGTCGCCTACCTTGACGATGTGGCCATATTTTCGGATTCCTGGGCAGACCACCTGGAACATCTACAAAAAGTCCTTGAGCGCATAAGGGAGGCAGGACTAACTGTTAAGGCTAAGAAGTGTCAAATAGGCCTAAACAGAGTGACTTACCTTGGACACCAGGTGGGTCAAGGAACTATCAGCCCCCTACAGGCCAAAGTGGATGCTATCCAAAAGTGGCCTGTCCCAAAGTCAAAGAAACAGGTTCAATCCTTCTTAGGCTTGGCCGGTTATTACAGACGATTTGTACCGCACTACAGCCAAATCGCTGCCCCACTGACAGACCTAACCAAAAAGAAACAGCCAAATGCTGTTCAGTGGACCGGAAAGTGTCAGAAGGCCTTTAACAAGCTTAAAGCGACACTCATGTCTGACCCTGTACTAAGGGCCCCAGACTTTGACAAACCGTTCCTAGTAACCACAGATGCATCCGAGCGTGGTGTGGGAGCAGTTTTAATGCAGAAAGGACCTGATCAAGAATTCCACCCTGTAGTGTTTCTCAGCAAAAAACTGTCTGAGAGGGAAAGCAACTGGTCAGTCACTGAAAAAGAATGTTATGCCATTGTCTACGCTCTGGAAAAGCTACGCCCATATGTTTGGGGACGGCGTTTCCACCTGCAAACCGACCATGCTGCACTAAAGTGGCTTCACACCGTCAAAGAAACTAACAGAAAACTTCTTCGGTGGAGTTTAGCTCTCCAAGATTTTGATTTCGACATCCAACACATCTCAGGAGCTTCTAACAAAGTGGCTGATGCACTCTCCCGTGAAAGTTTCCCAGAATCAACTGGTTAAAATCGTCCTTGAGATGTGGAAAATATTGTTAGTCTTTATGTACTTGGTAGTATATTTAGAGATGCATGTGTCTTATTAACTCTGTTTTCCTAGAGCTCCAGGAAGAAATCCCAGCCAGTGTTTCACCCTAGCTGAGATTTGGGGGGCGTGTCATAAATATAAAGGGAAGGGTAAACCCCTTTGAAATCCCTCCTGGCCAGGGGAAAGCTCCTCTCACCTGTAAAGGGTTAAGAAGCTAAAGGTAACCTCGCTGGCACCTGACCAAAATGACCAATGAGGAGACAAGATACTTTCAAAAGCTGGGAGGAGGGAGAGAAACAAAGGGTTTGTGTGTCTGTCTGTAGTCGTCTTGGCCGGGGACAGAACAGGAATGGAGTCTTAGAACTTTTAGTAAGTAATCTAGCTAGGTATGTGTTAGATTATGATTTCTTTAAATGGCTGAGAAAAGAATTGTGCTGAATAGAATAACTATTTCTGTCTGTGTATCTTTTTTGTAACTTAAGGTTTTGCCTAGAGGGGTTCTCTATGTTTTTGAATCTAATTACCCTGTAAGATATATACCATCCTGATTTTACAGGGGGGATTTCTTTATTTCTATTTACTTCTATTTTTTATTAAAAGTCTTCTTGTAAAACACTGAATGCTTTTTCATTGTTCTCAGATCCAAGGGTTTGGGTCTGTGGTCACCTATGCAAATTGGTGAGGCTTTTTATCCAACATTTCCCAGGAAAGGGGGGGTGCAAGTGTTGGGAGGATTGTTCATTGTTCTTAAGATCCAAGGGTCTGGGTCTGTGGTCACCTATGCAAATTGGTGAGGCTTTTTACCAAACCTTGTCCAGGAAGTGGGGTGCAAGGTTTTGTGAAGTATTTTGGGGGGAAGGACGCGTCCAAACAGCTCTTCCCCAGTAACCAGTATTAGTTTGGTGGTGGTAGCGGCCATTCCAAGGATAACGGGGGTAATATTTGTTACCTTGGGGAAGTTTTGACCTAAGCTGGTAAAGATAAGCTTAGGAGGTTTTTCATGCAGGTCCCCACATCTGTACCCTAGAGTTCAGAGTGGGGGAGGAACCTTGACAATAGCTAATACTACAAACTTCTTATCTCATAACCCATCTTATTCCTTTCCGAGTAACAGCCGTGTTAGTCTGTGTTCGCAAAAAGAAAAGGAGGACTTGTGGCACCTTAGAGACTAACCAATTTATTTGAGCATAAGCTTTCGGTTAGTCTCTAAGGTGCCACAAGTACTCCTTTTCCATCTTATTCCTGTATATAACCAACTTACTTACAGATGGATACTTGTACTTTACTTAGCACCATCATACCTACAGCTTATGTACGTGACTTTCTTCCTGGACACAATTTATATTCTGATTTCTATTTCAATATCAATAGTAACGCATTTAAAAGTTAAAACTTACCATGTGAACCTTCAAAGAAAAAAGTTTGCTGCTTAAATTAGAGAACAAACTGGGGGCAAATTGGGTACTCCTTGCCCTGGTTTTTAACAGAAGAATGACGACTTTGTATTAGCAAAAGCCACTGAGCATATCCCAGTTTAATTGGCTCCATCAAGTGAAGTTTTACTTCATTAAACCTCTAGCTTAGAGATGGGAATATTCCATTCACATCCTGTCATGATCCTTTCCCTCTCCACCATAGACACTAGCCATGCAACTTTGTAAGCTTTGGGTTTCTTAAACTCATAGTCTTTAGCAAATATTTTTCCATGCAGCTGAAGAAGGTGAAGTCAAGTCCTGCTCATGTTAAACATAGGAAATAATTTCAGTCGGACTAGTCATGGCAAGCTGGATTTCTCCACTGTTCTGCTTCAGCTTTGCATCCAAGTTCATAAACAAGATTAAATTTCCATATTACATCTGTTGCATCAAATAAAAGCAACCATTGGGGACTACATATGTGCTCAAGTTACTAGTACTACTTGCAAGAATCACCTTTTCTTTTTAGTCCAACTCTTTAGCAAGCTACCAGTCTGACTAGGGCATTTAGACTAATGTTAGCCGTGTCTCATGTTCCAAGCTTTAGAGAGTACAAATATTTGATTTAAATATGTTGAGGCCTTGTATCTGTCTTTTTAACAGTCAATTCCTGGTCTCACTGAAGTCACTGCAAGATTTGCTGTTATTTTCAATAGGATCAGGATTTGATGTACATATATAAGCATTCCTTGGTAATACAAGTATGCTTGTATTACTATCATGTACTACCTACCTGTAATATTCTTACTTAAAAGTTACCTTTTCTTGGAAGTGCATACTATAGTTTGGGTACAAATTAACTTTTTTGAATCTAAATGGACCGGGGTATGTCTACACTATGGAATTAGGTCGAATTTATAGAAGTCGTTTTTTTAGAAATCGGTTTTATATATTCGAGTGTGTATGTCCCCACAGAAAATGCTCTAATTGCATTAAGTGCATTAACTCTGCGGAGTGCTTCCACAGTACCGAGGCAAGCGTCGACTTCCGGAGCGTTGCACTGTGGGTAGCTATCCCACAGTTCCCGCAGTCTCCGCTGCCCATTGGAATTCTAGGTTGAGATCCCAATGCCTGATGGGGCTAAAACATTGTCGCGGGTGGTTCTGGGTACATATCGTCAGGCCCCCGTTCCCTCCCTCCCTCCGTGAAAGCAAGGGCAGACAATCGTTTCGTGCCTTTTTTCCTGAGTTACCTGTGCAGACGCCATACCACGGCAAGCATGGAGCCCGCTCAGATAACCTTCACCGTATGTCTCCTGGGTGCTGGCAGATGCGGTACTGCATTGCTACACAGTAGCAGCAACCCATTGCCTTCTGGCAGCAGACGGTGCAATAAGACTGGTAACCGTCATCATCATGTCCGAGGTGCTCCTGGCCACATCGGCCGGGAGCGCCTGGGCAGACATGGGCGCAGGGACTAAATTTGGAGTGACTTGACCAGGTCATTCTCTTTAGTCCTGCAGTTAGTCCTATTGAACCATCTTATGGTGAGCAGGCAGGCGATACAGATTGTTAGCAGTCGTACTGTACCATCTTCTGCTGGGCAGGCAAGAGATGAGGATGGCTAGCAGTCGTACTGTACCATCTTCTGCCGAGCAGCCATGAGATGTGGATGGCATGCAGTCCTTCTGCACCGTCTGCTGCCAGCCAAAGATGTAAAAGATAGATGGAGTGGATCAAAACAAGAAATAGACCAGATTTGTTTTGTACTCATTTGCTTCCCCCTCTCCCCTGTCTAGGGGACTCATTCCTCTAGGTCACACTGCAGTCACTCACAGAGAAGGTGCAGCAAGGTAAATCTAGCCATGTATCAATCAGAGGCCAGACTAACCTCCTTGTTCCAATAAGAACAATAACTTAGGTGCACCATTTCTTATTGGAACCCTCTGTGAAGTCCTGCCTGAAATACTCCTTGATGTAAAGCCACCCCCTTTGTTGATTTTAGGTCCCTGAAGCCAACCCTGTAAGCCATGTCGTCAGTCGCCCCTCCCTCTGTCAGAGCAACGGCAGACAATCGTTCCGCACCTTTTTTCTGTGCTCAGCTCACTTTGGCAATTAGGAGCACATTAAACACCACACACATTATCCAGCAGTATATGCAGCACCGGAACCTGGCAGAGCGATATCGGGCGAGGAGGCGACATCAGCGCAGTCACGTGAGTGATCAGGACATGGACACAGATTTCTCTGAAAGCATGGGCCCTGCAAATGCATGCATCATGGTGCTAATGGGACAGGTTCATGCTGTGGAACGCCGATTCTGGGCTCGGGAAACAAGCACAGACTGGTGGGACCGCGTAGTGTTGCAGGTCTGGGACGATTCCCAGTGGCTGCGAAACTTTCACATGCGTAAGGGCACTTTCATGGAACTTTGTGTCTTGCTTTCCCCTGCCCTGAAGCGCATGAATACCAAGATGAGAGCAGCCCTCACAGTTGAGAAGCGAGTGGCGATAGCCCTGTGGAAGCTTGCAACACCAGACAGCTACCGGTCAGTTGGGAATCAATTTGGAGTGGGCAAATCTACTGTTGGGGCTGCTGTGATGCAAGTAGCCCACGCAATCAAAGATCTGCTGATATCAAGGGTAGTGACCCTGGGAAATGTGCAGGTCATAGTGGATGGCTTTGCTGCAATGGGATTCCCTAACTGTGGTGGGGCCATAGACGGAACCCATATCCCTATCTTGGCACCGGAGCACCAAGCCGGCGAGTACATAAACCGCAAGGGGTATTTTTCAATAGTGCTGCAAGCTCTGGTGGATCACAAGGGACGTTTCACCAACATCAACGTGGGATGGCCAGGAAAGGTACATGACGCTCACATCTTCAGGAACTCTGGTCTGTTTCAAAAGCTGCAGGAAGGGACTTTATTCCCAGACCAGAAAATAACTGTTGGGGACGTTGAAATGCCTATATGTATCCTTGGGGACCCAGCCTACCCCTTAATGTCATGGCTCATGAAGCCGTACACAGGCAGCCTGGACAGTAGTCAGGAGCTGTTCAACTACAGGCTGAGCAAGTGCAGAATTTGGACGTTTAAAGGCGCGCTGGCGCAGTTTACTGACTCGCTTAGACCTCAGCGAAACCAACATTCCCACTGTTATTACTGCTTGCTGTGTGCTCCACAATATCTGTGAGAGTAAGGGGGAGACGTTTATGGCGGGGTGGGAGGTTGAGGCAAATCGCCTGGCTGCTGGTTACGCGCAGCCAGACACCAGGGTGGTTAGAAGAGCACAGGAGGGCGCGGTATGCATCAGAGAAGCTTTGAAAACCAGTTTCATGACTGGCCAGGCTACGGTGTGAAAGTTCTCTTTGTTTCTCCTTGATGAAACCCCCCGCCCCTTGGTTCACTCTACTTCCCTTTAAGCTAACCACCCTCCCCTCCTCCCTTCGATCACCGCTTGCAGAGGCAATAAAGTCATTGTTGCTTCACATTCATGCATTCTTTATTCATTCATCACACAAATAGGGGGATGACCACCAAGGTAGCCCAGGAGGGGTGATGGAGGAAGGAAGGAAAATGCCACACAGCACTTTAAAAGTTTACAACTTTAAAATTTATTGAATGCCAGCCTTCTCTTTTTTGGGCAATCCTCTGTGGCGGAGTGGCTGGTTGGCCAGTGGCTCCCCCCACCGCATTCTTGGGCGTCTGGGTGTGGAGGCTATGGAACTTGGGGAGGAGGGCGGTTACACAGGGGCTGTAGTGGCAGTCTGTGCTCCAGCTGCCTTTGCTGCAGGTCAACCATACACTGGAGCATACTGATTTGGTCCTCCAGCAGCCTCAGCATTGAATCCTGCCTCCTCTCATCACGCTGCCGCCACATTTGAGCTTCAGCCCTCTCTTCAGCCCGCCACTTACTCTCTTCAGCCCGCTACCTCTCCTCCTGGTCATTTTGTGCTTTCCTGCACTCTGACATTATTTGCCTCCACGCATTCATCTGTGCTCTGTCAGTGTGGAAGGACAGCATGAGCTCAGAGAACATTTCATCACGAGTGCGTTTTTTTTTCTTTCTAATCTTCACTAGCCTCTGGGAAGGAGAAGATCCTGTGATCCTTGAAACACATGCAGCTGGTGGAGAAAAAAAAAGGGACAGCGGTATTTAAAAAGACACATTTTATAAAACAGTAGCTACACTCTTTCAGGGTAAACCTTGCTGTTAACATTACATACATAGCACATATGTTTTCATTACAAGGTCGCATTTTGCCTCCCCCCACCGCGTGGCTACCCCCTCAACCCTCCCCCCTCCCCGTGGCTAACAGCAGGGAACATTTCTGTTAAGCCACACGCAAACAGCCCAGCAGGAACGGGCTCCTCTGAGTGTCCCCTGAAGAAAAGCACCCTATTTCAACCAGGTGACCATGAATGATATCTCACTCTCCTGAGGATAACACAGAGAGATAAAGAATGGATGTTGTTTGAACGCCAGCAAACATACACTGCAATGCTTTGTTGTACAATGATTCCCGAGTACGTGTTTCTGGCCTGGAGTGGTAAAGTGTCCTACCATGAAGGACGCAATAAGGCTGCCCTCCCCAGAAACCTTTTGCAAAGGCTTTGGGAGTACATCCAGGAGAGCCGCGAATGCCAGGGCAAAGTAATCCTTTCACATGCTTGCTTTTAAACCATGTATAGTATTTTAAAAGGTACACTCACCGGAGGTCCCTTCTCCACCTCCCGGGTCCAGGAAGCAGCCTTGGGTGGGTTCGGGGGGTACTGGCTCCAGGTCCAGGGTGAGAAACAGTTCCTGGCTGTCGGGAAAACCGGTTTCTCCGCTTGCTTGCTGTGAGCTATCTACAACCTCATCATCATCATCATCATCTTCTTCGTCCCCAAAACCTGCTTCCGTGTTGCCTCCATCTCCATTGAAGGAGTCAAACAACATGGCTGGGGTAGTGGTGGCTGAACCCCCTAAAATGGCATGCAGCTCATCATAGAAGCGGCATGTTTGGGGCTCTGACCCAGAGCAGCCGTTCGCCTCTCTGGTTTTCTGGTAGGCTTGCCTCAGCTCCTTAAGTTTCACGCGGCACTGCTTCGGGTCCCTGTTATGGCCTCTGTCCTTCATGCCCTGGGAGATTTTGACAAAGGTTTTGGCATTTTGAAAACTGGAACGGAGTTCTGATAGCACGGATTCCTCTCCCCATACAGCGATCAGATCCCGTACCTCCCATTCAGTCCATGCTGGAGCTCTTTTGCGATTCTGGAACTCCATCATGGTTACCTCTGCTGATGAGCTCTGCATGGTCACCTGCAGCTTGCCACGCTGGCCAAACAGGAAATGAGATTCAAAAGTTCGCAGTTCTTTTCCTGTCTACCTGACCAGTGCATCTGAGTTGAGAGTGCTGTCCAGAGCGGTCACAATGGAGCACTCTGGGATAGCTCCTGGAGGCCAATACCATTGAATTGTGTCCACAGTACCCCAAATTCGACCCAGCAAGGCCGATTTAAGTGCTAATCCACTTGTCAGGGGTGGAGTAAGGAAATCAATTTTAAGAGCCCTTTAAGTCGAAATAAAGGGCTTCATCGTGTGGATGGGTGCAGGTTTACATCTATTTAACACTGCTAAATTCGACCTAAAGTCCTAATGTAGACCATCCAGTTTAACCCAACTGAAGTCAATGAGGTTGTACTGATATCACTGGGAGAAGAAATTGGCCCACTGGGACTTAAATCATTTTAAATAACCACCTTGTAAATAACCACATTGTAAATAACTTGTATTTTTAAAATTCTTCACATTGTAACAATCAGAAAAGTCAAACACATGACCCTGGTCCTCAGGCCCATCTGACCTGCACGCAAGACACACTCTAGTTCAATTACACATATTTGGGTTTGAAAGACTATAAAACTGGACAGAATCCAAGGTCAGCTTACCAACTAACTGAATTTGAAGTGGCATTTCTAGCACTACCTTCACATTCTCTGTGAAAAGAGAATAGACTAGGATTGGCTCTGAATTACCTGCAAATAAACTCAAGTAATTTTTATATAAATGAGCCTCATTAGTTTTTGGTTTTATAGTACATTTTTAGTTTTTTTCTTCAAGCATCACAATTGCTGCATCCTAGAAAGTGTTGCTGGGGCCCAGAGGTTTGTCAGGGAAATGTTGCAAAGCTTTCACATAACCTTCACAACGGTCTATACGTGAGATAGTCTTTAGCTTTCCTTGTATTATACCACTTATGACTCAAGTCCTACATGGATTAACCCATGTGAATGATGCATTTCTTTGCATTTGTGGGTGAGTTTACTGAAAAAGAAAAGGTCAGAAAACTTTTCTTAGGAGATTACATGCAGAAATATTGACCTCTTTACTGTGGCACCACTCCGAAAGAGAGCATACGCAGCTTGGAAGAGGGTTACAGTCTGAAGCCAAGATTTTCAGAAGTGATTAGTGATTTGGGGGACCTCCACTTTTGGGTGTCCAACTTCAGACACCTTAAAGAACCCCCATATTCAGAAGGCGCTGAGCCCCTCCCTCTGAAAATAAGGCCCCTATTTGATAATGAATGTTACTTAGAGCAGAAGCACATGTTATCTCTTAAAGTTAGAACTTTTTCTGTGTCCATCAGATCACGATACTAAATGTCCCTGTTGTAGGGATAACAGCATAATTGTATGGCTTGATAGCCAATACCACTTGCAGTACAGCCTAGTTTCTCCTTCAGTGAGTGGATTTTATGAGTCTGCAATGCACTAAACGTAATTGTCAGCTAATTTTCCTAAATGAACATTATGAATTCAACCGGCCGAAGCACAGCGAAATGTCATCTGCATCCCAGCTTGCAAAAGCTGACCTCACCATATACACCAAATAGCAGCACTTAGTTCTAATTGCACCTTAACTAACGATGATAAAGCATCATGTGATTCCACATAACTATCAAATGACCACATCCTAATCAGTACCTTTGAATATAAAGGATAGTTTAAAAGATTATTACATACATTAAACAGCCGATGTCAGGTCACGTCTGGCTCCAATTGCATGTTTTGTAGAAATAAGTTTTTTACAAAAGCTAAGCCAGTACAAATGGTTTCACAGTGTTTGTTCTTTTTATTTCCACTGGAAATCGGTTCTTAAACAAATAAGCATTCACTGGGAGTGTTTTCCGCGTATGGCTTGAGCCTCGGAACATGCACCTGTTTAACTTTACTAACGTTGCAATCCCATTGCAGTCAATGGAACTGCTCGTGTGAACCAAATTATGCATATGCATAAATATTTGTAGTACCAGGGCCTAAAACATTTTCACCTTAGTGAGTGAAAACCTCGGAGTAAAGTATCCAAGCACCCAAACTTGCTGACACTGAAAGCCATGCTTACTTTTATGCACATGAATAGTTAAAAGAATTACTCTGTATTTGCATCCATATAATTGAGAGCAGCAGTTGGATCCAGCAAAAGTACACTGAAGTAAAACTAATCAGACTGGATAGACCGTATCCACAGCTGATAGATCATTAATAAAGTTCACAGATGTCAAAATGGGCCACATTCTCCTCTATTACACCCAGTGCACATCAGGTCTAATTATGTTGCCATTGACAGATTTCCAGCAGTGTAAAACTGGTGTAACTGGGGGCAAATCAAGCCTACTAGTCTACGTAATGTATCAATCTTCAGTAAGTATAAATACTCCTTTATCGGTTCCTTACTCTTAATGTATTCTATGTGCATTTCCCTGTAGCAGCATGTATCCATTCAACAGATGAGTCTATTATGTATTTCATTGCATAGGATGTGTGATTTGGTAAAGTACTGTATACATTTGTAACTTTAGCTTTTAAAAAATGGGATAGTTAATATATACATACATCTTACTTAGCTACATAAATGTTTTTATTGTTTAATTATGTTTGCTCAAAGCAAGCACACTCCCATAGCAGTAGCAAGAAATTTTCTTGCAAGTTAATAAGTAGAATTGAAATCTTCTCTTCACAAGTAGGTGAGTTCTCTGGCAATCAGGCTGTTGGGGATGATGTCAAGGGAATCCACTGAAAATGCTTAGGGAGTTCACTGGCATCCTAATGGGAAGGATGGGGTGTCCTTCTGATTCAGTGGACTATGAATCAGTTGAAGAAGAAGCTTAAAAGAGCCATGAGGAACGAGGTACCAGGGGGTCTGTGCCTTAGAGGAACCATCCAGTGGGTTGTGACCCAAAATCTGAAATAAAGCTATACATTATTAGGAATGGAGGGACCTTACTATAGCAGTCCTCAGAGTCTGGCAGACCCAGCAGCACTCTGAAGATGCAAAAGCCAGAAGCCCTCAGCTCCAGGTCCCAAAGTCACTAGTTCTTTAAAGAAACAAAACAAAACTTAGTCCATAGGGTGGGATCTTAGAACCAAACTGCTCTAGCCCCACTAGGCTGTTCTTACAACCTCTTCAATTAAAAGAATATCACTTTGACCTTATATATGTGAAATATGGAGCTCCTGTCCATCAGCATTAAACCTCAGGCACATGTTGACTTGTCCAAAAGGTTCCTAGCATCTAATTTGTTGTGGAGAGTTCTAGGCTGGTCTACCCTTAAAACCCTATAAAACCCTTATATTGTCATAGTTATGTCAGTAAGGGATGTGAAAAACCACACTCCTGAGCAACGCAGCTATGCTAACAAAAACTCCAGTATCAACACAGCTATGCTGATGAAAGAGTGCTTCTGTCGGCATCACTAACATCATTCCTATGTCAGCATTTCTATATCAGCAGAAAATCGCCTTCTGTCAGTATACACTGTGTCGCTACTCGGTGGCGATGCCAGCATAGTTATACCAACATAGTCCTAGTCACTCACCTTCCATTAAAACAAGTGGAAGTCCCAAAGCAAAAGCCGTGCATAAGTCTTTGAGAGTTTACTAGCAAGTATTCAACTTAAATATTAACTCTAAACAGAGGAAACATTTGAAACTCTTTTGTTAATGAAAAATCAACAGAAATTGCTTCTTTCCCAATAAGTTATTCTGACATGTTATAACACGCTGTAGAGCTAGGAAAGCATCTTTTAATGCACTGTCATTTGTACTATGTTTTGTAACAGGTTCTATCACAGGAACTGCTCAGGATTTTAAAGTCACTGAGCCTGATCCCTACAATGTGTTAGGCAACGCAACTCCTGATAAGTTATTGAAAACAAAAGCAATTTCTATTCGTCACATATTATTGTTAAACTATTTATAGACTTGGAATTGTTGCCACCATCTTGTTTTTGGCTTCTAGAGCAACTGTATGTTGTGATGCTTTGTGGTAGCTTCCGGAAACAATGCAACATGACAAATCATACTGTAGAGTGAGGCTACAATGGAAAGCTGGAGCATGCATGTAACACATCACTTTTCCGGTTATGGGAATCTGAACAAAAATGAAACTACCTAAAAGTTAAGCTGCCAGAACATATTGAGAAAGTAGCAGATACAGAAGGTTGGGTGAAGAAGAAAAGGATACAAACCCACTGGAAAGTGCTATGGAAGTATCGGTCCTGGCTTGCCACACAGTAACTCCCCACATAGACAAATCTTAAAGGTCTGGAAAAGGATCATGAAGAAAACCCTGGGCAAAATCCTATGCCCACTAAAGTCAATGGCAAAACTCCTGTTGATTACAATGGAGTCAGGATTTCACCTCCTATGTTTTAAATATTTGTGCTCAATGGGTTAAATAAAAAATTAATGGGTGATGGAAACAAAGGGACAGATTGTGTGTGTTTGCTTTTGGGGCAGGCAACAAGTTTGCACAGAAATCCTCTTCCCCTTTTACCTCCTGCCAATGCCAGAATTCTCTATGAGAAATTATTTATAATTTTCCAAGATATTTATTTCCAAGATATTTCCAAGATATTTTATTAAGTGACCTTAATTCCAGTTTTGTATTGCTTCAGACTATATTGCGAGGCATAATACACCAGCCAGATACTAATAACTATTTACAAAAGTGGATACCACTGTTACACAATGTTCAACTTGTTTCCCTGACATACATCCCTTGTTTTTCAGACATTCGAAGTAGCTTCTCCATCATTTTTAAATGTGATTAATCCAAACTTTTAGCTCATGCTCCTCAGCAGAATCCATTCGCTTTGGACACAGCCTTTCTCTGGGACATATTTGTCCCTTTCTTCTGACCATTGCATTATTTAGGTCAAGTTCCAGATACTATTGCGCTTTCTGGTTTATTAAGTTGTTACTGCTGGCAGCCTTTCAAGAACTAGCTAAAGGAAGTAGTTACACAATGGAGATATAGATTTCCTTAACTTGATTATTTAATTTTAATGACTGCCAGAAAGAGTTATCCTTTGCACTCATTTTATACCAACCTCAAAGTTAAATCACCTATTGCCTTAGTCTCTACTTTCACAAACTTTAAAGTCAAAACAGATTTCCTGCTGTTTTCTCTGAAATATACAATGGAAATGTGACATGCAACATTAAAAGAAAGGAAATGTCAAGCTGCTATATTTCGATGGCTAGTTTATTTATTCGGTAGGAAGCTGATGGCTTCTCCTAATAATATTCAAAAGCAGTTGTAGCTTCTTGTTTCCTTACAGGCAATTTCTAATTTGTAGAGTAAGAATTAAGTTTACAGTAAAAAAGAAAGGTGCAGTTTTCATGGTAATTTTCAACCATAGAGAAAACTGTAGTGATCTTTCTGGAGGCTATACATAGTCCTCCTTTTATCAGCACACCATACGAATTACCCAATGGCTCCATCCTAACCCTACACAATACCTGTGCATGATCACTCAGTTTGATACATTTTACTTTTCTGTTAGATTAAAAAAAAAAACTAGCCAATCATAATTATTTATTCTTTTAAACTTGCCTGCACTGGTCCTCAACACATCCTCCTCCTGTCCAGGGCAAGATGAATGCCTCAGTGCAGCTGAGCTGTAGCTCACGAAATCTTATGCTCAAATAAATTGGTTAGTCTCTAAGGTGCCACAAGTACTCCTTTTCTTTTTGCGAATGCAGACTAACCCGGCTGTTACTCTGAAACCACCATCTAAATGTAACTGACTTAGCCCAAATGCAGTCATGAAAGTCACACAAAGTTACCACTTGATTTTTGTCTCTTTGGCATAGCTGCTGTTTATTGATATCCATTCTTTTATAAGAGTTGTTGATATTTTCTCTTTTCCTGCCAACCCATAGCTATTATCATTCCTTCAGTGTTCAGTATCTCCTTCACCATGATTTGCTCTATTTTTGAGTTTTCTGCCCCACTGGGCCAGATCTTCATTTGTTTCCTTGAGAGATTTAGCCCTCCATGTGTTATTCACCATGTTGTCCTTCAGCCCATGGATTCTCCAACTGTAGATCCAATGGCATCAGAAACACTGGCCTTTTTTATGGCTAGATCAGAGAAAAGTCCTGAAACTATGGGGGTCAGTCCCCAAGCCAGTTTGTATTGTTGTTGTTGCTGCAAAATGGGGTCAGGGTATGGCAAAGGTTGAGAATTGCATTAGTTCATACTTGTCTGGCCAGCCATTAGCTTCTATTCTATCTTCTCTCAATGTCCATTTTCTTTCCCATATAGTCTGTTATAGCTAGCAATGTGTTAAAGCAACGGCAGTAGATCATTTGTGTTTCATTATGAGATGTGGTCTCCAAATTTTGCAGCAAAATCAATTCATTCAGATACTTTTGTTTTATTCACACACATTAAATGAAATCATGCACTATTTTTATTTAAGTTCAGTTTTGGAAAAATGAAACACTTGCATGCTCTTAGTCTAGCCAGCATTTCTGACTCAAAGACACCTTTGTATCTACTCTCCGAGAAACCACCCTGCAAGCAGTACATTTTAAACATTAGGGAAATCAAAGGGACTGCTCACAGAGTAAAGTACCATTCAATGTGAGTAAAGGTGGCAGAATCTGGCTCCTAGAGAGAATGTTTGTTTTGTTATTGCCCTTCTGATTCTAAGTGGTAGACACGGAGAATTATATAAATACAGAAAAGAAATGCCACCATTTTGGGATTCATATTTCAGAAATCTCTTTGTGCATTGCACAGAGTTTGTGTGACTAAAACTAAAATAACCCAATAGGAAAGAGGTTTATAATGTTACTAAGACAGAATTTCTATTGACTTCATGGCAAGTGTAATTTGTTTTTTTTTTAAGTGAAGTACTATATATCCTTCTTATAAAACTTGGCTAGATTCTCAGCTAGTGTAAACCACTGTAGCTTTCCCAAAGCCAGTGAAGTTGTGCTGATTTACACTAGTGGAGAATACAGCTCCCTTTCTATAGAAGATAATAACTATGGTATGAATATACAGAAAAACAAAGAAGTAGTTCTAGACTCACACAATTTTATTGTAATAGAATTTAGCACCAGGGTAGATAATACATAAATTCCAACAAAAAGTATCATTTTGGAAGCATGCTTTGACTGATTTTCATTAGTAAGTTATAGATTTGCAACTTTGCTCTGATTGGGCAATAAAATCAGGAATAAATTATAAAGGTATGAAACTCAGCCAGCCTCAGTTGATATGTGGTCTGAATAATTATTATAAATGAAGCAGTCATGGTAAGTAGTTAGTTTCTCTCTAAGACTTGATTCACTCATGTTGTACCAACTAAGTTCCTCTTTTTCACTTTCTTTTACATTTTACTTTTATTTATTTATTATTGCTTTGCAACATAAAGGAAAGGAAAGTACTATGTGTATTATCCAGTACTGAGATAGCTCATTATTTTTCTGTGTTCAATGACAATCAGGTTGAAGTTCCTGCAATGATTGTATTGAAAAGTTCCATGTTTTCTCATGCACGTTAGGCCCCAGTCCTACATCAGGATTCATTAGCATAGACCAGGGGTATCCAAGGGGTGGAATCTGGACCCTGACTATACCTTGACTAAGAAATTTGGACCTTGACAAAAATAATTGATTACCCCTGGCATAGACCCCTGCATTTTACAGAACTATTTCAATACT
Organism: Lepidochelys olivacea; assembly: GCF_965140295.1. Classification (NCBI taxonomy): domain Eukaryota; kingdom Metazoa; phylum Chordata; order Testudines; family Cheloniidae; genus Lepidochelys; species Lepidochelys olivacea. The sequence continues at coordinate 108,774,525 of NC_140417.1, forward strand.
AGCTAGCAGGTAATGTGAAGTATAAGGGCTCAGTCTCTGGCTCTATCTAGTTACACCTGCTTGTATGCTCTGAAACATTTACTCAAGTGATCAACATTACACACTTCAATAGTATACAAGGGTCTAAATGTTTGCAGTATTAGGGTCATATGAGTATGCAGGAAAATGCATCTTCCAGCCGGTGGGGATTAAAAAAGTCATGCAGGGCAAAATGGGAGCAGCTGTCCATTATGTTTGCTAGAAAAAAGGATAGATTCAGTTAGAACCTTACCCATTACAATTAATGACATTTATTCTCCTAATTAACCACCAACCATTAAGATTTTAATTTACAACTGAATGTACACAGCATAAAATATTTGAAAAAGCCCTTCTGATATTAAGCAGCATCATGGACTAACTACAAATGATACTTCCCATCCAAATTAAAAAAGTTTAGCAATGTGTTTCCAAGAACCCTTCAGGAATTTCCCCACACACAGATCAAGATAGGTGGGACAAGTCCTCATTACTCCCCCTACTCCAAATTCTGCTCTGGCCACTGGAAAGGGCTCTGCTTGCCTGCAGATTATTTACTACAAGCTGAGAGAAGGTCAATTAACTGACGCAGCTGTGAATGGACATGGGGTATAAAGGGATTTGGAGCAACAGCCTTTGTGTGTGGTGCAATTACTCAGATTAAATAGAATAGGAGAGAGTAGGAAGCAGATGTTTCTGTGTCTGATAATTAATACAGTACATTGCTCTGACTTCTGGAATTTGTCTAGGAGCATTTTAGCAGGGTTGGAGACCTTCAAACAGAGTTAATATTTACCCAAGACAGTACTGTGTGCTATCACCTGCTCCATCCCTTCCCTGGGCTCTAGCTAGAGCTGTGTCCTTATGGCAACCTGTTACCTTACAATGCCAAGAGTCTCAGATGGTAATAACTGTGCACCAGGACCTCTTTGAAACAGGCCAGCTGACCAAAGCTACTGATCTGAGCCTTGGCCCAGCTGCTTGCCAGCACTCTGCCTTGAATGCTGCAGCCAACAGGGTTATCTTTCAGATGGGGCTGCATGAATGTGGCAGTGTGCTGCAGGTAAGGACTGGGTTTGCTCTCTCAAAATTAAACTGCAGGGTCAGTATCTAATGACTCCCCCTTAGCTCTGTCTAGTTGTGGATAACCAGAAAACTCTTCTAGCTTGTGTAATGCTGAAATCTCTAAATCAACAGAACCTGGAGGTATTATTGGTGTGCTGCCCTAGATTGGGCAGGGTTCTCAGCACAAGTGCAATCACAGGGCGAGCAGACCCATGCAAGCTGGAACAAGAAGCGCAGTACAGACAGTCTGGTGGTCTGTGCCCTTTGTTTACTCCTCCAGAAGGTGCTGGGATTCGGCTTCTCCATCCTGCCAGCTGCAAGAAGACAACAGCACTGTAGGGAGTCTAGTTGTTGTGCTACGGCGTTCTGAGTAGGGTGACCGTACATCCCATTTTGGCCGGGACAGTCCCTTTTTTAAGTCCTGTCCCGGACTGCCCGATTTCTTTTTTTTTCCCCAAAAAGTGGACATTTGTCCTTTTTGCTCTTCCCAACCTGATCCGTTGGCAAGTGCAAATGGGACAAATGCCCACTTTTGCCCCCCACCCCCCAAATGGAGTGCAGAGGAACATGGGGAGGGGGTTGGGTCGAGTGGTAATGCCAGCCTGCACAGGGAGGGAGGCCAGGGCTCAGGTGAGCAGCGATACCAATCTTGTGCAGGGAGGGGGAGACATAGCTTGGGTAAATGGCTCTGGCCAGCCCTGCATGGGGAGGGGTAGGGCTCAGGTTAGCCCCACATGGTTTCCTTTTTTCCCTTTGGGAAATATGGTCACCCTAGTTCTGAGAGTGCACTGCATTGTGCTGTGACTTCAGTGTGTGACGCTGGAGTTAGATAAACACTTTAATTGGTATTAGGGGTGGGATCCACAAAGGGACTTAGGGGTGTTGTGGCACCTTGAAAATCATGGGAACAACACTGCAATCCACAAAGCTGCGCTGGGTGTCTAGGCTCCCTGTACACTGCCCGGGGAGGGATAGGTGCCTTACAAGGTGATCCAAAGAAGCCAGCATGCTATTTGGGGAGGCTCTTAAGATAATCAATGGGAGATGTCCAACGACTATTCCACTGTGGATAAATCATTCGATGGTCATTGGGCCAGTGAGAGCCTGGCCCAAACTCTGTAGTCCGGTGGTTATGGTGTCCATCTGGGAAGTGGGAGACTCCAGGTCCACTCCCCCTGCTCCAATCCCTCTTTCCTTATTTATCCACGTTGGAACAGCTTCTACAGGAGAGATGGGCACCCCACACCAGAATATCCCATAGCTCAGTGGGTAGAGCACTCTCCTGCAAGGCGGAAGACCCCTGGCCAAATACTTACATGCCCTCAGGTGGATTGGGGTGAACTGCATGTGGGATTCCCAGCTGAGTGCTTTAACCACCCCATACCGGCTAGACACCTAGAGGGAGGCTGCAGTTTACACGCTACAGGCAGAAATGTAGGTGCTGAGTTTTCAGGGTAAAGGTTCCCTCACAGTGGAGCCAAAACTGGGACTTGGGTACCTAAACCAGAGCCTTAGGTGCCCAAGTACCTCTGTAGATCCCACCCTCAGGCTGCATCATATCTTCCTTGTGGTTCTCAAACTAATTGAAATACTCTGTTACTTCTATAACATTCCTAAAGACTACAACTTTGTACAAACCAGCTGCTTAGAGAAAGGAATAGGGGTCTCATTTAGCTAATTCCTTCTAACTGGTGCCTGTCCTCATTAAAGAAGATTAGGTGTGAATTCATGTAAAGCTGCTGGGATGAAGTCCTCATCCACTTCACACGGCCAACCAAAATCCAGATCAGAGTTTACTAGGGACTTTCTCAAGTGTGTCATGCTTAAGAATGAAGAGGACTCCTATACCCGAGGTGGGGATCAACTAACTAACAAATTCACTTAAAATGAAATTGTACCACCCCATACTGGCTTAGGTACATCACTGAAAAGAAGTCTTGGTGGTGGTTGAATGAATATTCTTCCACTTGCAATCCAGAGTATTAAAGTAACTCTTCTCAGAACTGAAAACTGGAGTAACTAGTAAACGGGACCTTTAAAACTGCCATTAGTGAAAAATCACCCAAAGGACCATTTACTGCATTGGTGGGTGTCTGGGCACCTTTCCTTTTCTTTTGGGTAAAAAGACAATCTCTGAGGGTGATCAGATTCCAGACAGTTGTGGGTCTACAATTTGGGGAGAAAGAACTAATCTGACTATCACTATTTCTAATACTTCCATAGAAAGCAGAATAAACTACTGAATGCAGTTTATAATCTCCTCAGGGAGCTGCAGAGTTCCATGGCATATGGTGACAAATGTTTCTGCAGGAGTTAGCCTGCCATGGAGCTAACACTAATGGCCCAAACATAACCTGAGTGCTAGATGCCTTGCTTATTTGATAGTCTTTAAAGGAAGGATTAATTATATCAGATTCTCTCCCTTCAATATGTGAATCTTTCCAGATGATACCAGACTCCTTGGTTTACAGCACAAACCTTTATTACAACCTATCTGCTGAAAACAACTCTATTATCTTAAGAACAAATCCAGCTGTGATTCCTATTGAGTGTTGTTATCCAAGGTGAGTCAGGCATTTTAATCTCATCTTTCACATTTACTTGCCAGTCTGGGTTCTACTTTAGCAACTGAGGGTGGGGGGGTGCAAGAGGGGATCCAGATGTGGGCATTGCAACACTGAGTGTCTAACTTTTAGGTACCTAGAAAGTCAAAGGAACAACATTTCAATCAACAGCCCGAGTCAGGGAGCCTAGGTACCTATACAATGACTGGGGAGATAGAGGTACCTTAGACTCCAACCCACAAAAGCCAGCACAACAGGAGAGGAGCCACTTAAGGTAGCCAGTGGGAGATGCTGATGAGAGGGCTGTTTGCTAAACCCTGCCCCCCTCTCAAAGATAGGTACTTAAGGGCTTGCACTGGGGCAGCTAGGCTGCTGTAGCATGTGGTGAAGATGCTACTGATGCTGACAGGAGATGCTCTCCTGTCAGCATAGATAGCTACCACCTCTTGGGGAGCTGCAGTATGTCAATGGGAAAAGCCCTCTTGTCAACATAGTTCTGTCTGCACAGGAAGCTAGGGCAGTATAACTGTCGCTTGGGGGTGTGGTGTTTCCACACCCCTTCGTGACATAGTTATACCGACGTAGGTTGGTAGCATAGACCAAGCCTCATAAGTCTGGGCTGCAGGAAGGTGCCTATCTCTGCTAGTGTTCCACAAACAAGAACCTGCTGCCTGGAGTCAGGCACCTTAAACGTCTACAGCGTTCCTTGCAGGAACAAGTTCAACACCTGCCTTGCTTCACACACACCCTCCAGTGCTGGTGCTGCTATAGAGAGTCTCTATAGCCCAGTAGCTAGGGGTCCCATCCCTCTGCTCCAATTACTCTTTCATTACTTAACCAACTTCAACTGGAGAGATTGAAGGAGCCCCACATCAGACTATCCCATGACTCAGTGGTTAGAGTATTCACCTGGGATATGGGAGACCAGATTCAATTTCCCCCTCCCTGCCTGAGGTGGGGGATGATTTGAATAGAGACTCTCTTTTCTTCCGGTCAGGCAGAGAGGGAGAAACTGAACATGGGTTTCCCACATCCCAAATGAGTGCTCTAACCATTGAGCTAATGGTTAAGGTTAGCATCACTGCCTGCTCCAATTGAATTTTGAATGGGACCTGATCCAATAGGTGGCCTCTGGGCTCATCTACTGGATTTGCCCCTGCATGCAACTTAGGTGGCTGCATCCCTATCTTCCCCGTTTGTGAATTGCTCTGTAGCTTAAGCGGGAGATAGGTGTCCAGATGCCTGTAGGGAGGCAGAAATGTACACGCCCCAGAATTTCCTATGGAATTTTCACAGAAGTAAGTTTAGCATCTACAGGGTTAGGTGACAGCCAGGCAGGAGTCAGATCCCAATGGTGGTACACATGGGGGACTTAGGTGCCTATTCTGGAGTCCAGGCACATAAGTTGCTTTGTGGATCCCACTCTGCGTTTCTGTCTTTCAGGAGAAACAATTTGAGCAGAAAGCAATCAAGCCAACATGGGTTCCCTTCAGGTCTATGCTATCTGCAGAAGAGAGGCTGGTTTTTTTCTTGTGTCTGATGAAAGGCAGGTGGTATGAAAAATTTGGGGACTTCCTTGGCAGTAGCCAAAATCATAGCAGCATAAGGCAGATGACATGCAAAAAAGACCCCTTACTAGGTCTCTTGAAGGCAGAGGAGTCTAGTATGTTGATGTGTAGGCGTGTGTGCACACACACTTGGGTTACCAGTTCAAGTTACTTTCTACGCAGGGGAGTTGTGAAAGCTTCTTGAGGGAGTAGCTCAGTAGGGACCAGCACTTATCCTGTAGCATGCACTGTTTCTTGCACCTACTATATCTGGCTAGAAAGCATGGGCTTTCTTCTGGAAAGAGAAGATGCTGCATCTTACAATGAGCGCTGTAGTAAATACCCCCCACTCTCCTCCTACAACACAATAATAGCGGGAAACATTCTCCCTTGATTCACCTTTGTTAATGCTAAGTGCACAGATTGTCAGGCTTTTACAGATGACTGGGCAGCTGAAAGGACCTCCAGTGGATTCCACCGGGGGGGTATGATTCACCTTCAAGCCGACGTCAGTACTGGAAGTCATGTTGTGCTGAGGCGCTTTACAGACCATTGTGTAGCTACGCTAATTCCACAGCGGGACTCCACTCTCCAATATGTGATCCACTTCAATGGGTAGGATCTCGGCGGGAGGGGCTTTCATGGCCTGACATATCTTGTAAAGAGCTAGTGAGTAGAGGATTGCTCTAACCAGGGTCTTTTTGACCTACCTATCTCGTAGATGGGAGATCAGATGACATCCTCAGCTTTCCTATCCCCATGGCCTCAGCAAGATTCCCTTCAGTTCACAGTTGACATTTTCCGGTTTGCTGGAGATACTAGAAACTTGGTAAGAACTGTTTCCTTTACTCCAAACTAGAGACCTAGGTCCCGCAACGTTGTAGTGTTCCCTTGTCCCACTCTGACAGTTCTGATCCCTCTATTCACAGTTGCACCTAGATCTATATTACATGCCATATGGTCACTGCAGCTGACTAAGCTCCAGATTCTCTGAAGAAGGCTCCTTCAACAAAGCAACCAATACATGAGTAGACTTTTTGGGGGTGGACGAGGAGGGGAGAGGGAAATGGAAGAGCTGTTGAAAAACCAAAGTTTCTCCCTGTTAACGTTGCCATCTCTCCCACTGCAGTTGGTCACCTGTGGAAGGCACCAGGAATATCTGTAGCTGCTGTGAGACGGGGACTGTGGGTCACTTGGAGGATAATCCAGAAGATGTATCCCTCTGCATAGACCCTGGAGGAGAGATGTGTCTTCTAGTCATGGTATGTATGTCGCATGCATCTAATCAAGATACAGGGAGCATGTTTATCTTCAGAATCTGTAAAGCTTTGACTTGGTCTGACTAAGTGAATCATAAGGTCTCGCAAACATGTGGGTGAGTGGACTAACTCGTAACAAGCTCCCTAATACTGTACCTCTTTCAGTGAAGCAGCACCTACTTTCAGGGAAGCTGAGGCTGATAGTATAGTTGGACCTCTTTCTGTCCTTGATGCAGATCAACACTCCAGGAATTTTCCAGAAAACAAAACCAGAGTGACAGATGGGATTACAGGGTATGAATTTGACTGTGTGACATGGCTGCCAAACTCATGACTCAAGTCCTAATGCTGTGTTTTCTCTTAAAGTGTAGCAGAGAAGCCTCTGATGGTGCTGGGGTTGTCATTGCTTGTTGTAGCCATTGTTCTTGCCTTCCCTTTCCTGGGAATCTTTCATGTGTACAAGAAATACAGGAATTATTGGTCTCTTTCCTAGCCTGTACAATAAACAGGAAACTATATTTCAATCTCTGTGGTCAATCCAGATCTTCTAAAGGGGCAGAAGTATCCCTGTGTGATCTAATGGGCACTATGATTCAGTAGCTATCTCTTGGTTGAAGACTGTGGGTAAGAAACACCTAGACTGAAAGGAGGGATGGAAACTATCACCTTAATGATTAATTGGCACTAGCCTGGATCTCAAAGCCCAGCTCTTGCCTTCTTTGGGTAGAAAAATTCAAACAGTGTCTAGTGAATAAGTCCTTTCACCAGAACAGCTTAGCCCTACAAAGCTGTTCTCCTGGACAGTATTTCCTTTCGTATAAGAGTCCCTAATGCCCAAGAGTAGGTCTGAATGGTGTCTGTGTACATAGGAATAGAGCTGGTTGCAACACTTACAATTCAATATGTCAAAATGGGCTGGTTTGTCTAAAAGTTGGTGGGGAGAGCATGAGAGTCTGAGCCTGGTAATTAGCACACTGGCCTAGGATGTGGGAGACCCAAGTTCAAGTCCCTGCTCTTCCAGACTCAGGGTGATCTGGTATCTATTGGATGCCAGCAGAAAGCCAAGCACTCAGTTGATGTGTCTAACAGAAATCAGAGGATGGTCCTCTCCAAGGATTCCTGAGATCAGAGTATATAAAACCAAGGCCACCCTGTGGAACCCCAGAGTTGACTGAACCCAATAAGCTGCTACAGAATCCAAAGTGCACCAGTCTTAGAACAGCTGTGCAGAAAGGATTCTTCCCCCATCCCAGAGTTAAAAGGATAAATGCTGAGATCTCAGTTGAAAGATTGTATTTCCCTTTCTATTCTTTAATATAAGTAACTGTAGGTTATCTTGCTAAGTCTATGCTCTCTAGTAACCATATTCTAGATTTTAACTCCTTATTAAGTCCAAGCAAATTGACCTAAGCGATTTGAACCATAACTTAAGCAAATGCTTTGGATATTCTAAAAACTTGTCCCTTTTTGACCAATCCATTCAAACAGCAGGGACCGAACCCTCAAAAGTGCCTTTAAAAACCACACTTTGGCTTCCTTTGCTTTTACTTTTGCCAGTACATCCTTCCTCCCCAGAAAAATTCTGCAAGGGTGATAAATGTGTTAGGTATTTCATTTATTTATGATCATCAATTCTTTAACAAGAAATCTTGGTGATTGGCATTGTTCTGTGGGGTAACTGCTGAGCCTCAAACTTAGTTATAGACAAGTGCTCATACTGGTTTGTTCTAGCACCCAGAATCTTGGTTGCATTAATTTTTAATTTTCCATTTAAAAACCCAACCAATGGCATTTGCTATTTCTTTTTTTCCCCCTCTCCTTTTCTCTAGCACCTCTTCAAGGGCAGAATGGAAAAGGGAAGGGGAAACTAATTTTTTTGTGTAATAAATGAAAAAAACCCACTTTTTTAAAACCTGGAGAACAAAAAATATTCAAAATTTTGTGAAAAATCTTTTCAATATTTTGAGCAGCTTTAATAAAAACCTTACTAATCTAAGGTTTCAGAGTAGCAGCCATGTTAGTTTGTATTTGCTAAAAGAAAAGGAGTACTAGTGGCACCTTAGAGACTAACAAATTTATTTGAGCATAAGCTTTCATGAGCTACAGCTCACTTCATCTAAGGATGTCTACACTTTAATCAGAGGTGTGACTGCAGCTCATGTAGGCAAACCTTCATAGCTGTGAAGGCATGGTAGCACAGATCCCGGCACAGGCAATCCATGTGAGTACATACCCAGAGTCCAGGATGGACTTATACAACCCATGTTGGAGCTCATGCCACAAGATAGATTAAAGCTAGCATGGGTAAGCCTACCTAAACTGCAATCATATCACCAATTGCAGTGTAGACATAACATAAGTGAGCCTGATCTAAATAGCCTTTTAAAGCACAAAATATCCCACAGATGTATCATCATCAGAGCAAGATATTCCTCTATAATGTGCTACATTAAGCTCCACAAAAAACAGATTCACAAGTGTGAATGTCCATTGAGGTGTGGCTGTAAAGGCCCTGAAAAGAACTCCATGAACAGATAGCTCAGTGGTTTGAGCATGGGCCTGCTAAACCCAGGGTTGTGAGTTCAATCCTTGAGGGGGCCATTTAGGAATCTGGGGCAAAAAAAATTGGGGATTGGTCCTGCTTTGAGCAGGGGGTTGGACTAGATGATCTCCTGAGGTCCCTTCCAACCCTGATATTCTATGATTCTATGTGGCTGCTAAAATAAAGATCAACGTTGCTACACAGAGCACTCTGCATTGTGGTCTGTGCTTATGAAAAGCTCAGAGCTAGACTAGAAGCATATTGCAGGGGAGGACTGGGGAGTACCTGTCCATGTTATGCCTGGGTGAAGCTTCTCATTTTTGTGAACAGTAAGGGTGGAGCTTTCAAAAGTGTCTGTGATTTAGGAGCACAAGTCCTAGTGAAAGTGCTTTTGGAAATCCTACCCTCAATCCATCCAAAAGCTTTTAAAGAAAACCTAACAAAGCCTTGATTTTTTTTCTCCCATCTTTTCATCATAGTGTTTGAGCTGGAGGACTTTTAAAATTAGGTACATAAAACCCATTTCTCATAGATCACTGTAGTAAACGATGTTGAAGGCAGTTGCAGGAAATGTACTTAGTCTCCTAAAGTATGTCTTAAGACTTTCCTTTTTTTTTTTCCCCCCTCTTCTGGGGGCAAAAAAAAAAAAACCCAGATAAAATGAAGCTGACTTATTTTTATAAATACAGGGAGTTGTATATAATGTGGTGGAAAACCTAAAAGCTATCAGCTGTATTTATCATCTCATTGCAGTTCAAGACTTTGCTGAAGCACAGAAAATTATTGCCCTAAGGCAAAACTAGATCTGTGCAGCAATGACAAATGATTTAGGGACCCATGACTCTCCTGAATCAAGTTTTCTCAAAGATTAAAAAGACAAACAAAAAACCAAACACTTAGCAAAGACAGTGCTGCTCCACAAGGAAAAACACTTCTCGCCCAGACTGGTAGAACGCACTCTTGGTGAGGGCGAATGATCCTTCTGAACAACTGTCTTTTCTGCAGCTATGAAGATCCTTATGTTGCCCTTATAATAAAAAGGATTCATTATTATTTCCAACGAAAGTGCTGAGCACTAATTAATTATGTTGAGATAAAAGTATTTGCTGTATTTGGAAAAAAATCTTCTGTGCAATGTTTAAAAGATCATTTGAAAAAGGAAGCAAATCAGTTTGTATAATCAGTTTTGGACATTGTTTTGTAGCTAAAATCATTAATTAAAGCACAAATCACAGAAATTAGAAAAAGGGTTCTTGACTTACAAAGGATAGAGTATTTTACAGCTTTGAGCAAATTTATTTTGCACAGTTTAATTTATGCATTGATTTTTCTTCCAAATGTTATGAATACTTCCCTTATGTCTGCTTTTGCCTTCCTTTGTCTCTGTCTGTGTCTCTTCATAGACCATTCCTGGGGCCAACTGATAACAGTAATGACTTTATAAAGGCCAGTAGCCCTGGCTACATTTCTTGCATTTTTCATTATCATCATCATCATTATTCAGGCCCTGAAGTTACTTAAAAAAAATCCTAATCCCATCTCCTGCAAACAGTCTTCCCAGATCCCAATGTAAAACTAATGGAGCACAAAATAGCACTTTTTAAACACCATTCCAATGTTAAGTTTTGGCTGAACGACATGAGGCTGAGACAATGCATTAAAACAGCAAGCATCCAAAAAGTTTAATTGTTAAGGTCTAGGGAAAGTGTACAAGATTTCACATTTTAATTTAGTAGCACAGATTTTCATTATTGACATTAATGGAACTTCAGCAATTTAAACTGCTTGAGGATCTGGCCAAGGAACACCAAGAAGCCTTTATTATGAAGGGGAAACATTGGGCTTGATGCTCTTTTTGGAAAACACATATGCATATACTTAACTTTAAGCATGTGCTTAAAACTCAGTGAAGTCAAAGAGGACTTGCATTGGAATGTTTTCCTTGAATTGGAGCCTAAATCAGGAGTAACTCTGAGTCCAGTTACACCACTGTAAAACCAGTGTAAGTGAGAGAAGAAGCAAGTCCAGTATTCATAAGACAGTCTTTCACAGAGGTCATGGATTTCATAACTTTCCAAGACTTCTGCAGGGGCTGGTGTGGCTGACCCCAGGGTCGCCCAAGCAGTTGAGGTGGCCTTGGGGCCAAGTGCACTGGCTGCTGCTCAGGAGGCCCTAGGCAGCTGGCCCCAGGTGCTGCCCCAGAGCAGCAGTCTGGGAGCAGCAACAGTGCCCTGGGCCACTGCCCCTCATCTAGAGCAGCAACAGCAGTGGTGGTAGGGTGGAAACCCGGTCTGCCACCCCCTGCCTGGAGCAGCTTTGGGGGTGGGGGGCAGGCTCCAGGCTGCTACCCCCCATCCTCCAGCAGCAGGGCCCTGGGCTGCCCCCATCCCCCAGCAGCAGTGGTGATGGTGGTAGGGCCCCAGGCTGCCAACCCCAGGAATGGCAGTGGTGGTTCCCCAGGACCATCCCCCTCCCCAGTGGCAGTGGGGCCCTGGGCCACTCAGCAGCAGCATCCCACACAACAGCAGCATACATAGGCGCTCCCCCACACACTCCCAACACCGAAGATTGTTAGGGGTATTTTTAATGAGTCATGGACAGCTCACAGGCTGTGACTTTTTGGTTATTGCCAGTGTCCTGTCCATGCTTTTTACTTAAAATACCCATGACTAAATCATAGCCTTATTCATAAATGTCTGTAGAAGGAACAGAAAGCGGATTACATCATGTGAATCCAAAGGGTACGAGAGAGAGTTGCATGCCCAAAATCTCACTTATGGTCTCAAGCAATAACGTGCCTTCTACAGTTAAACGACTCTCTAAATCAAGGCAGGATAGCATTCCATAAAATGCTGATGAACTTAAGGCTGCTTGATTGCAAGTGACTAGCAGCAGAAGGCATAATGCATGCTAATGAATAGATCATTGCTTTTTTAAAAAAGCTACTGTATACATATAAGTACCTATTCTGAAGCCCACTGGTGATGTGGAAGCTAATTATTTTATGTGCAAGAAGATTGACATTTATTTTATATTTGGATTTGATTGTTATTTATTGTCCACAGTAAAACAGAAGTCTAAAAAGGCACAATGAGGGAAGGCCTAGAAGACTAGATTAAAATTTATTTAATCACAGACAAATTAGTGTGGTCAGATTATATGCTTATCACATATACAATGTGGGAGCAAAGTTCACAAAGATGGCCAGAGCTGTCAGTGTGGGGTATTATGGGACAGCTCCTGAAGGCCCATGACAGTTGGTGGAGGTAACAGTGTGTCTACACTATCACTGCATTAACATAACTACCTTGACTTTATGCCTCACATGGAGGTGATGTTATTAAATGGGCGTAGTGGGCAGCAATGAAATTTAAGTATAGTAGACACATACACAGCTAGGTCGACATAAGCTGCCTTTCTTCGACCTAATTGTTGAGACAGGGTAAGGCCAGATGGCTACAGGAGAGTGTTTGAAGGCAGATATTAGTCCCAGATTAAGCAGGTCCATTTTCCCAGGGTCAGGTAACAGGGACAGTTTTTGAAACAGAAAGGAACTTGCTGGAAAAAAATGCAGGCAGGCTGGCTAATAAGGACACCTGGAGCCAACTAAGAAGCTGCTAGAATCAGTTAAGGCAGACTAGCTAATCAGGGCACCTGAGTTTAAAAAGGACCTCACTTCAGTTTGTGACATGCATGTGAGGAGCTGGGAGCAAGAGGCACTAGGAGCTGAGAGTGAGAAGGCATACTGCTGGAGGACTGAGGTGTACAAGCATGATCAGACACCAGGAGGAAGATCCTGTGGTGAGGATAAAGAAGGTGTTGGGAGGAGGCCGGGGGAAGTAGCCCAGGGAGTTGTAGCTGTCGCACAGCTGTTTCAGGAGGCACTCTAGACAGCTGCAGTCCACAGGGCCCTGGGCTGGAATTCGGAATAGAGGGCAGGCCTGGGTTCCCCCCAAACCTCCCAACTCCTGATCAGACACAGGAGGAGTTGACCTGGACTGTGGGTTCCACCAGAGGGAAAGGTCTCTGGGCTGTTCCCTGACCCACATGGTGGATCAGCAGAGACTGCGGGGATTGTTCTCCTTCCTTTTTCCCATGCTGGCCAGTGATGAGGTTAGCTGAGTGAACGGCAGGTTGAGCCACTAGCAAAAGTGACCAAACTGAGGGCTGCCCTGAATCTCTGAGGCAAGCAAATCCGCCAATAAGTGCAGGACCCACCAAGGCAGAGGATGAACTTTGTCACACTGTGTAGTGTAGACCAGGCCTTAGACAAGTTAGATGTCTTCAAGCTGGCAGGGCCTCACAAAATACAGCCTAGACTATTTAAGGAACTGGCTGAAAAGATCTCAGAGCCATTGAGAGAACTCATGGAGGAAGGGAGAGATCCAAGACTACTGGAAAAGGGCAAATATAGTACCTATCTATAAAAGGGGGAATAAGGACAACCAGGGCATTATAGACCAGTCTGTTTAACTTCAGTACCCAGAAAGATAATGGAGCAAATAAAATCAAAGTTTCTAGAAGATAAAAAGCCTATAAGTAACAGTGAACATGGCAAAGAGTCCTGTGGCACCTTATAGACTAACAGATATATTGGAGCATGAGCTTTCGTGGGTGAATATCCACTTCGTCGGATGCATGTAATGGAAATTTCCAGAGGCAGGTATAAATATGCAAGCAAGAATCAGGCTAGGGATAAGAGGTTAGTTCAATCAGGGAGGATGAGGCCCTCTTCTAGCAGTAGAGGTGTGAACACCAAGGGAGGAGAAACGGCTTTTGTAGTTGGCTAACCATTCACAGGCTTTGTTTAATCCTGAGCTGATAGTGTCAAATTTGCAAATGAACTGAAGCTCAGCAGTTTCTCTTTGAAGTCTGGTCCTGAAGTTTTTGGATTTGTCAAGAACTAATCATGTCAAATCAACCCAATAGTCTTCTTTGAAAGGATAACAAGCCTTGTGGAGGAGGGAAGTAATAGATTTGAAATATCTCCGCCTTAGAATCAAAAACCTGAGAAATCACCTCTCCTTCCATGACGATGACTACCTCATATGGCAGCTGTGCTCCACTACAAAATCATACTGTCCACAAACAAGGAAAAACGCATATCCACAGGAGCTAGGCCAAGATTATGAAACTCACTGCCAGATTCACCTCATTCAGAACTAAATGCAAAAAACACACCTCTTCAATTCAGTCTTTCCCCCCCTAAAAAAGCTCTGTCACACCAGCATCCTCACCCTTTGAGGCAGATCTTCAGCTGCCATCAGTCAACATAGCACCATTAAGTTCAATGGAGTGACACCAATTTCCACCAACTGAGAAACTGGCACTTTTTTTTTTTTAAATCCTAACAATAAACTTTACATTTTCTCTTGCCAGCAGAGCTGAACAGGGGAGATTTTTGTGTTCACTTCCTGTACCAGAAGCTCAGATACCTTATCAAAGCCTAGACAGAGGCTCGGTGGTTTTTAATGCATTTAAGTGCCTTGTCAGAAATGGAAATTGCCCACAAAAACTTTTATAGAAAAATATTACATTTAAATAGCCATGCTTAGAACTCTAACTCTCTCCCACTTCCAAGGGATGCAGACTGAGTCAAGCACATCTATGTAGTCAGAGTTTAAATCGATCTTGCACAATATATTGGATAGCCAGGTGTGCACACCGCCACCTAGGGTTTTGTTTTTAAAAATTTTGAAAACCTAACCCACAATTGTCATACTGAGACTAAATCTCTGAACCTAATTACAGGAAACGCAGCTCAGGATTTTAAAACATTCAGATTAACCTATTTTTCTAGGACTATGCCTATAGGATTTTAAATAGCATCATAGTGTATGAAGATGATTTCTGCATCTAGAAAGGCCATGAAAAAGAGATGCTTGTGGGTGTATGCCAGAGCCATCCCTTGGATAGGGTGAATTGGGGAGACCAATCCAGGCCCCATGCGGCCGGTTCTGGAAGACATAGGCACAAGAACTAGGGGTGTTGGGAGTGCTGCAGCACGCCCGAGCTCCCAGCTGCCACCCCAAGCATCCAGGGTCCTGGCTGCTGCCCCACGCATCCGGGGCTCTGCCCAGTCGCTGATGCAGAGCAGGCCCCCCAAGCTGGCAGAGATTGATTTGTCCCAAGCCCCACGCTCCCCTAGGGATGACCCTAGTGTGTGCATACATGCATATGAGAACTCATGAAGAAACATGCAGATCATAAGCTGTAGGGAGGAGCCAGTCAGTGACTTCTGCAGAAGAAGTTCAAGTAGGAACCAATTTTGACTAGATATTCTCTCACCTGTGCTGACTGGCTGTTTTCTCTAAGCCCCTTCCTCAGTGTCTCTTCACCTCAGCCTCACCCCATACCTGATTCAGTCTCCCCTCTCTTCTCCCTTGCTCTGTCTCTCTCACCTCCCTCTTTCCAGTGACCCTCCTTGTTAGGGGGCTTATTCCTTCACCCACTTACTTCCCTGGTCCTTCTTGCATGAACAGAGAGCAACAATACCCAAAGTCCAAAGGTGCAAACAATTCAATGTTTATTGGGGTGAACTTCCAGCAAGCATGATTCCAGTTTCCTTCCTTAGTGTCCCCCTTCCCAGCTCTGACACCACAGAGCCTTACCTGTGTCCCTGTTCCCATTCCTCCCCTTAGCAAAACATGATTCCAATTTCCCCACCTCCGTTCCCTTCCCCGCCACACACTTCCTGATTGACTGCAGACTATATAGTAAAACTTGAGTTCTGCTTAGCTATACCTTAACCAATCATTTTACTGAAATTTAACTAACCAATCCTAACATATTGTAACATGATTTAACCAATTATATCCCACCACCTTAGTTTACACCCAGTAAAAATTATACAGTAGAGAGAAACAATCACAGAACCAGACTGACACCATGCAGACAAACAATAGCAAAGTGGGAACTATAATGACAAAACAATACAGAAGTGAGGATTTCACATCCCAGCTATGGATAAGTGAGTTCTTGCCAGACAGGATGCTAGCAAATTAAGTTTCCTTTTACATTTTCTAGGCACTTCCCTTTCTCTGGAGGGGATAGGAATACAATCCCATCCTGATAATGCCTAACAGCACCTTATTTCAATGCGACCATTCGCTTCCCAGCTTATGGCTGCCTCTACTGCTTAGCCAAAGATCTCAGCCTAAGAACAGGGTCTCAGACTGTCACAGTAAGAGAAGGCCTTTACACTGGCAGACAGTGATTCTGATGCTCTCTTTTATACCTGTATAACTAGCTAAGTGATAAGAATACACCTAAATTAGAGTATAGGCCTTTACAGATAGGCCTGAATATCTATATCCTAACACTCCATCCTTTTTTTTTTTTTGGTTCCTTTTGGGATCCTCCTGCCCAGGTATCCCTGGGAAAGCATAGGACGTATGGTGACACATTTCCTGATAGTGCCAGGCATCAAGGTGGAAGGTGTTGATATTCCATTTGTCCCACGGACCCTTGTGTAGTATAGTGCCCTGCACCTTCTCTCGTATGGGCATACCACTCCTATTCCAATTAGTGTTCCAGACTTCCCATTATAGTGGGCCCAAGAAGGTTAAGTCCGGGTTGTCGAGTACACTGTAAGGTGGGGAGGGCTTACTACATTACTTATAGGTTATCTCCATATGCAACGTAACACAAGTACAGTTAACAATACAAAATCCACAGCAACACTGAATCCTGACCACTGCAGTATGGTCCCACATCTGAGCCACCACCGAAACACCGATGAAGTGAGCTGTAGCTCACGAAAGCTTATGCTCAAATAAATTGGTTAGTCTCTAAGGTGCTACAAGTACTCCTTTTCTTTTTGCGAATACAGACTAACACGGCTGCTACTCTGAAACCCACCAAAATACTGCCTCTCCTCCTTCGGCAGGGTCACGATCTGTGCTTTTGTCCATATCGTAAGTCCATTGAATGTTCACAGAGAAATGGGATATTGTCCAAACCAGCTTAACCACTTGGTATGGAATCAGGCAGTAGGCCCTGGTTTGATTATTCACAGCAATAAGATTCACAGATCCATTTGTGCACCAATGTGTAGTTTGGTTATGGGCTCCTTTTGGAGCCCTAATAGGATTTTATTTAAGTACCATCCCAGCACACTTCCTGGGAAAATGCACATTCCTTCCATAGTTTAACCTCCGTACCATTATATTAGCCATATTAATTTTACACAAGGTGTAACTGCCTCCCCTGTGCCCACAGAGTTTTTATGCACACCCACCAAAGCAACAATCTGATCCCCCAGAGCCATCCCAAAGTTCTGTGTTGCCATCATTCCTCCCCTTTTACTTTTCTTTTTCCTATGCACACACACACTTTCCTCAAATCCCTTACACTGCAATTACTGTTTTACACAACTGTACCTTGCTTACACTCCCATCTTGTATAACTAGACAAAACCAGGAGCTGCCAAGTTAAGTTCCAATAGAAACCCCTTACATTCCTTTAGTGATTTTGATTACCCAATAGTCAAATAATTTTGATCAGATTCTCTCTCCACCTGCTGCCTGCAGCAGTCCCTTATAGACCATTTCTTTGGGGAAAAGGGTCCATTTTCCCCTCAGAATAGCTGTAAAGGCTACTGGGAACAGAAGCATAGTGGTGGTAGTAGCCACTCTACCTGAGCCCCTTGGATAATTTAAATTACCAAGCTTCCATCCAATGTGACTGCACAGAGTTGCACGTACAGTTACATTTATATAACTGGGTTTTATCATTAAACAAGAACTTCCTTCTGGTAACACCACAACTGTTACTCTTTTAACATCTTCACAACAGTTACCTTTTACCATTTCCACAACTCCCAACTGTTTACTTTCCTCCAAATCCTGTATTATCAATTTTTGCAAAAGCTATTTGTAACTTTTCACTCCTTTAAATCACTTACTCCTACATTTAGTTCTTTAAAGTAGTGCAATTTTTCTGTAACAACTTAGCCACCAAGTACAATTATTGCCGCACAGCTGTCTTAACCTGTGCGGTCTTGACCTTGAGACTGTTAAAAGAGGCAGTAAAACATTTGTCTCCAAGGATGCCCATGGATCTTTTACTCAAAAAAAAAATTCCAGTGGAATACAGCAGACCTCCCTCATACTTTGTCCAAAATAACCAAAAACATTTCACATAAGTATCCAAAGTACCCTCCATTAAAACTTCAGAAAAAACAAAAAAGTGTGGAAAGGCAGGGGGAAGAGGTGGAAAGAAACCAATTAAGCCTGTCAAGTCAGTTTAAAGTATAGGCTACCAACAGCAAATTAAGTAAACCGAGAAAATGAAGAGGGAAAAGAAAAGGACATAGCTAGCTCTGAGCTAAGGGTAGGCTCCCTGGGTTGAAACAGTTGGGAACCCTTATCCCCAGGTTCTCATTCTGGCTCTGGGAGAAGAGTGGGGGTTGTTACCTGCTCCTGCAAACCCTGCCATTTTGCACTTTGAATTTTTTTTTCCCCTCCTTTCTTTCTCTCCACTCCCCAGGACCAAGTCCCAGCTCCAGTTTCTAAAGGTAGTCTGTTAACTCTGCTTTTGACTTTAAACCCTGTTGTGCCAAATCATCTTTAACCACCCCTAATTTACAACCCTTCAGCAGACCTTGCTGAAGCAGCACCAAACTTGAAAGATTACTGGCAGCTTCCCATAATGCTGCCCTTACTTCAAGCCTTCCACAAGCAGACTGAAGTGCCTCCTTTCCCTGGAAGGCATTCAGTCCCAATGGGCAGGAACCTTCTTCCACTGCCCATATACCAAAGGAGGGTGGGCTCCTCAGCCACCCCCCATCCCTCTGGGTCCCCTAACACTGCCTCCATTTCCTTTTTAATCTCATCCCAGGTTGACCCCTGCATCTGGTATGGGCCCTGGTTCTTCCTTATCCATTTATTAAAAAAAATCCTTTACCCTGGCTTGCCAGAACCCGCAACTACCATCACAAAAGTTCGCTATACCCCCTCCAAGCAGCTGCGCAGACTGTTGGGGAGAGGGACTTACAGGCTGCCACTCACCTATCCGATGCATCCGAGTCACAGCACCAAGATGTTGGGGGCTTATTCCTTCACCCACTTCCCTGGTCCTGCTCGCATGAACAGAGAGCAACAGTACCTGAAATCCAAAAGGTGCAAACAATTCAATGTTTATTGGGGTGAACTTCCAGCAAGCATGATTCCAGTTTCCTTCCTTAGTGTCCCCCTTCCTAGCTCTGACACCACAGAGCCTTACCTGTGTCCCTGTTCCCTTCCTTAGCAAAACAGGATTCCAATTTCCCCACCCCCATTCCCGGTTCCCTTCCCCGCCACACACACACACACACTTCCTGATTGACTGCAGACTATATAGTTTCAGAGTAACAGCCATGTTAGTCTGTATTCGCAAAAAGAAAAGGAGTACTTGTGGCACCTTAGAGACCACAAGTACTCCTTTTCTCTTTAGACTATATAGTGAAACTTGAGTTCTGCTTCGCTATACCTTAACCATTTTACTGAAATTTAAAAAAAAAAGAAAAAAAAAATCAATCCTAACATATTGTAACATGATTTAACCAATTATATCCCACCCAGCAAAATTAAATATACAGCAGACAAAATTACAGAACCAGACAGAGACCATGCAAATAAACAATAGCAAAGTGGGAACTATAATGACAAAACAATACAGAAGTGAGGATTTCACATCCCAGCTATGGATAAGTGAGTTCTTGCCAGACAGATGCTAGCAAACTTAAGTTTCCTTTTACATTTTCTAGGCACTTCCCTTTCTCTGGAGGTGATAGGAATACAATCCCGTCCTGATAATGCCTAACAGCCCAACAGCACCTTATTTCAATGTGACTAGTTTGGAATGTGAGGATGTGACCGGTTGCTTCCCAGCTTATGGCTTCCTCTGCTGCTTAGCCAAAGATCTCAGCCTAAGAACAGGGTCTCAGACTGTCACAGTAAGAGAAGGCCCTTACACCAGCAGACAGTGATTCTGATGCTCTCTCTTTTATACCTGTATAACTAGCTAAGTGATAAGAAAACACCTAAATTAGAGTATAGGCCTTTACAGATAGGCCTGAATATCTATATCCTAACACTCCTGGCTTCCCTTTCCAGTTAGTTTATCGTCTCCTCACTAAGCCCCACCAAAAAAGGCTTTTAAAAAACAAATGGCACTAATATGCTATTTTCCAGTTGCCACATTGTGTATTCTGATTGTATGTTACATCCCTTCTCTCCTACCCTGCATCTGTCCTGTCTGTTTAGATGTTGAGGCCTGGGGTCTCCAGCAGAAAAATTAGGTTGGTTTAACTAAATCCACACAACTGAGCAGCGTTGTTAAGTCAACTTAAGTCCCCATGTAGACAGTGCTAGGCCAGTGGAAGAATTCTTCCATCAACCTCCCTACCACCTCTAAGGGGCATGGATTACCTATGCTGATGGGAGAACCCATCCTGTCAATGTAGATTGTGTCTACACTGAAGCGCTACTGTGGCATAGCTGTGCCACTGTAGCATTTTAACTGTAAACAATGCCTTAGTCTAAGCTCCTGTGAGTAAAGGCTTGTGACCAGGTGCCTGAGATGGACCACACTGAGAATGTAAGAGAACAACTCGGGGCAGACTGCGAGAATCAGGGCAGACAATCCCCCAAAATGGGTGGTTTATTCTAGAATTAGATTCACCAACACAGTAACAAAAGAGCTTCTGCAGTACCACCCTGGTTAACCAGAAGCCAAACACAGTCCCCTCTGGGCTTTCCAGCCCGTGGCTCTCATCCAGACAAACAGGTCTAATGAAGTGAGAGGCTACTGAAAACCCAATTCACTGTATGAGATTCTACTAACCCCAACAGATCAGACACTTTACTCCCAGGTCAATATGTATTTCACATAAATATCAGATTGTCAGCCAATACTTGGTAAACTAAAACTTTTTTTTATTAATAAAAAAGAGTAAATGTATATGATTCCTTAACCATTCAAGTGATTGCAAAGTCCTTAGAGAGTATCAGGTTGTAGCAGTGATGGAATAGATTGCTAGCTTGCAAACGTCTCTCTCATAACTTCCAAAGATTGAAAGGTCCTCATTCCATAGTTCAAAATACTCCTTTTAGTTGTAAATCCACAGTCCAGAGAACTGCAGCAGGAGTGAGGCAAAATGGAAAAGTCCCAAGTGTCTTTTATACCCTTTGCCACATGCATAGACAGTTAATGGCCCAATATGAAGTCAAGGGTTACATGAGCATGGAAAGTTAGTGGTAAAAGATGGAGACTTAGGTCACATGTCCTTGCATGGTTTGCTAGATCACAGGGGCAGCCATTGGCTCCTCGCTGTCTGAGGCATCCACAGGAAAGGTCTACTGGGTGGGATGAGTTTCTTCAATGGTCCATTGTGAGATTGGAGTGTCCTCAATGGGCTGTTAACCCATAGATTTACATCAGGGCTAGCCAGCTATCTGTGGTGCAGGGGTGTCACCAAGGCAAACACCACATGTTTGAGATACAGATACACAGCCAATATTCATAACTTCAGATACAGTACTGATAATGGATTTAACCAGGATGATCATACTTGACAGATTGTAACTTTTCCCTTGATATCTTAGATGACATACTTTGTACAAGGTTGATTGCAACTTTGTAACAATAGTGACCGTATTAGTGTAACTAGTCATTTTTATACAGCATCACAGGGCTGTTTACTACTCTGTGGGTGTGTCTACATTGCAGCTGGGAACATGCTTCCTAGCATGATTAGACAGACACATGCTAGCTCTACTAGAGCTAGCATGCTAAAGATAGCAGTGCAGTGCAGCCAGGGGTAGCACAAGTGGCATCTTGGGCTAGCTGTCCGAGTACGTACCCAGGGGGTCTGGGTGGAGTTGTACTCAGGTGACTAGCTTGAGCTGCTGCCCATGCTACCCCTAGCATGCTAGCTCAAGCTGAGCGAGCACCTGTGTCTGCTCATACTGGGAAACACACACCCAGCTTTGTGTAGGTGTTGCCTGTGTATGTACAGTGCCTAGCACAATAGAGACCCAATTTTGGTTGGTCCCCAGGCACCCCTGGAACATATCATTGTTGATCAGTCAGTAAAAAATAAAGTCTCCCGCATCTCCTCAACTACGTGTAGCTTTCCTGGGTTTTGTGCAGCGGCTTATTCATAATTAAACAAAGTTTGTTCAGGCAGGCTGGGAATGTCAATGCTTTTGACATTCAAACTCCATAAATACTGTTCCAGTAGTGATCACTGGAGGTGCGAGGTTAGATAGCTACTGCTCTCACCCTTTCTTCCTCCACTAGGCAGTGACCTTGAAAACACAGAAAGTCACTAAGAAAAACAGCAGTGCAATAGCAGGACAGGCAGGCACAACTGGACAGTGGTAATAGTACAAGAAGCACTGAATTGTCCCATAGTTCTGGAGTGTTTAGATTGGAGAGGCTGGCTAGGCCCATGTAGAAAAATAAAGGGGCATTCTGCAAACTTTAGATTTAAATCCAAACCTTCTCAGTGTTACAAGGTGTAAAGATCTAGGGTCTTAGTCAGAGCCACCTGTGATCAGGAGGCATACAAATAGCTGTTTTCAAGCAACACACATCAGATCATGGTCTAGAGATGAAAGTGCGGAAGGCCAGAAGAAAGAGCACTTAGAGGAATAAGGGGTCTGAAATCCAAGCAACACAAGATAGAGCAGATGTTGACTCAGCCTGAGAAATACATCATCATCATGTATGTGACACAGATGGAAATAAACTTTAAGTTCAGTCAAAGATGCTAAACTATAGAATCGCTGGAGTTGTTACTGAACAGAGACCTAAAGAGTTAAGGAAGCAATTTGTGAAAGGTTTAAAAGGAAAACTCCAGTGATCTATCACCAACTGTTTAACAGACATTTCCTAAATATATCAATCAAGTGCCTCAATACGAAATATTGAAAGGATACCTGCTGAAGAGTGAGGATCCCTGTGGCTGTGCCCTTAAGGCATGAAGGATGCCATCAAGGGGTCTGATGTTACACTAATTTAGTGTATGACAAAACATAACATCTGCTAGAAGCAGAGAAGTGAAAGAGAATCTTGGGTCCTGTTCTGAGTAAATCTGGTATCTGTTGTGACAAAGTTCCTCCCCTGCCTTGGTGAGTCCTGCACTTATTGGCAGATTTGCTTGCCTCAGAGATTCAGGGCAGCCCTCAGTTTGGCCACTTTTGCTAGTGGCTAAAACCTGCTGTTCACTTAGCTAACCTCATCACTGGCCAGCATAGGGAAAAGGAAGGAGAACAATCCCCACAGTCTCTGCTCGTCCACTATGTGGGTCAGGGGACAGGCCAGGGACCTTCCCCTCTGGGGGGACCCACAGTCCAGGTCAACTCCTCCTGTATCCAATAGGGAGTTGGGGGTGATGGGGGGAAACCTGGGCCTGCCCTCTACTCCAGGTTCCAGCCCAGGGCCCTGTGGATCACAGCTGTCTACAATGTTTTGTGTAACACCTGTGTGACAGCTACAACTCCCTGGGCTACTTCCCCGTGGCCTCCTCCCAACATCTTCTGTATCCTCACCACAGGACCTTCCTCCTGATGTCAGACAGCATTTGTACTCCTCAGTCCTCCAGCAGCACACCCTCTCAGCTCCTTGTGCACCCCTCACTGACTGAAGGGAGGTTCTTTTTAAACTAGGTGCCCTTAATTGATTCTAGCAGCTTCCAAGCCAGCATTGTCTCTGTCAAACCAACATGTCCAGACAGTTAATATGATATAGATTCATAGATATTTAGGTCAGAAGGGACCATTATGATCATCTAGTCTGATCTCCTGCACAACGCAGACCACAGAATTTCACCCACCACTCCTGTGAAAAACCTCTCACCTATGTCTGAGCTATTGAAGTCCTCAAATTGTGGTTTAAAGACTTCAAGGAGCAGAGAATCCTCCAGCAAGTGACCCATGCCCCATGCTACAGAGGAAGGTGAAAAACCTCCAGGGCCTCTTCCAATCTGCCCTGGAGGAAAATTCCTGCCTAACCCCAAATGTGGCTATCAGCTAAATCCTGATCATATGGGCAAGATTCACCAGCCAGATACTACAGAAAATTCTTTCCTAGGTAACTCAGATCCCACCCCATCTAATATCCCATCACAGGCCATTGGGTCTATTTAATTACCAAAACCATGTTATCTGATCATACCATCTCCTCCATAAACTTATCGAGTTTAATCTTAAAGCCAGATAGATCTTTTGCCCCCACTGCTTCCCTTGGAAGGCTATTCCAAAACTTCACTCCTCTGGTGGTTAGAAACCTTCGTCTAATTTCAAGTCTAAACTTCCTGGTGGATTAGTAGCCTGGAAATTTTCTGCTTTTAACTTTCCCATCCTCCCAACAGGCTATATGAGGGGTGGCCAGACTGGGGCTCTCAAGCCACATGACGCTCTTTTACAGTTAAAGTGCTGTTTGTGGAGCCCCCCCCCTTCCCCGATTCCTCACCCCATTCTCCACCTCTCAGACTGGGATGTGAGGAGCTTGGAACATCTGCCTTGCAGCAGGGTGGTGGAGTAGAAGTTTCTGCCCAGCAGGGAGGGGAGGCTTCAGCCCTGCAGAGTGCACCTGCCAGGGCTTGGTGTTTCAGCGTGGCTCCTGGTGGAATGCTGAGCCCCAGCAAGTGCCTCAGAACACCTGGCAGGTGTGCACCAGCTCTCAAACTTCTGAAGATTGTTGTATGTGGCTCAGTAAGTTTGGCCACTCTTGGGCCATACACTGGTGATTTTGAAAAGACCCATTCCTGCAAGAGTAGAAAAAGCTCCATGTTATCTCCTAGCTTTGTAAACATTTGAGTAACATCTAGTATTCATAACTGCTGCAGTCAGAGCGTATTGCAGGGACATTGAGTGGTTATTGAAAAAGACCTGGTCTTTGTTCTAAAGCGATAGTACTTCTGCTCTAATTTTGCAGCACAATATTGCTAGAGAGAAGAGTATAACAGAGCAATAAAGCAAAATGAGCCTATTATCCCAACATGTGACTGTTATTTCACATGTGTTTAATTCTGAGAGAGCTGGCAGGTGAGCAGGGAGCCATCTTCTACACTCTTATCACCTTCATCAGAATACTGAGCACTTACACAGTGTTTCTCATCTTCCAAGCACTTCAGACACATTAACCAATTAATCCTCACAGCACACACGGGTGTGAGGTAAGTGACTACTACAGTCATCAACATGGTCCTTAAGTAATATGCCAGAACACAGAAGCCTCTTTTAAAGGAGTTATCTGGAGACTAAGGGTTTAATGCTGATCTCACTCTGCTGACAGGAATATTCCTGACTGACCCTGGTGGAATAGTTTTCCATCAGAAAATGCAGACTTTAAAAAAAAAGCCTAAATGTTTTGCAGAACCACATTCATTTCATTAAAGTCAAAATGAAGCTCTTCAACCTTATGGAAACAAAAGGCTGTGTGCTTATAGAAATGAAATGTTTTTATAAAATGATTGATATTTCCACAATGAAATTTCTCATTGTTTGTTTTATGGGAAATTTTGAAGTTTGACTTTGAGCCAATTGGGGAGGAAAGTAAAATTTCAAAATGTCTGAATTTCCTATGAAACAGAAATTCCAAATTTCAACCTCTGACTCCAGAGCAACTGAGCTAACATATCACCTCAGAAATTATTCAGTGAGTCACATTAAGATGTACATAACTGTCTCTTACACACCAGTAGCTGAGTCAGTCATGCTGCAGATGATTTGAATGTCAGAGTTTTCATATTTGTTTTGCATTACATGTTACTTACATTATTGCTATGGTTTCACAGGGCAGAATTCAAACCTTTAGATTCTCTGAAGGATGTGGAGGATACATGTATAATCCCCATCAGAAACGAGTCTGATTTTTCCACTCACCCAGGCAAGCAGGAGATTGTGGGATGGCAATAGACAGAATGTCAGAGGAAGGTGTTAAGAAATGGATTGTGTGTCAAGCTGTCTGGAGTGGCTCATGAACCTGGGTCTTGACCTCAGGGCAGATTGGGATTTGTGCCCTGGCTTGTAACAAACTGGTTGTGTGTTCTATAATTAGATTTCACCAACCAAGTATCAAACATGAACTCCTCACTCACTAGAACAGCCTTAACATGGAGTCACAGACAGTCCCCTTGGGCACTCCAGTCTACCTTTGTGATAGATAGGCCCTTACACCAAATCACAACAAAATTCAGTACTTGGGGCACCTTAGAGACTAACAAGTTTATCTGAGCATAAGCTTTCGTGAGCTACATGAAGTGAGCTGTAGCTCACGAAAGCTTATGCTCAGATAAACTTGTTAGTCTCTAAGGTGCCCCAAGTACTCCTTTTCTTTTTGTGGATACAGACTAACATGGCTGCTACTCTGAAACTTAATATTCAGGTTATTCCTAGTCCCAGAGGACCAGTCACTTACCCCAGTTCAATTGTACATTAGACCTCTCCCTAAAGAGACTGTTTGTAGCTAGTCCTATAATAAACTAACTAAAGATTAATTAGGAAAGAAATGAGTTATTTACAAGATTAAAAGCAGGTAAACATACACACACAAATCAGTTACAGTCTTAAGTTTCAAAAGCTGCCGTAATATGTAAGTTCTCCATGTCCTTTAGAGCTAAGCAGCTTGGGGATCCCTTTCTTAAGCTTAGAAATATTGCCCTCTCCAAATTCCAAGCAGCATAGTGATATGGTTCCTTCTGGTCAGGGATGTTTATTCCCTTCCCCCAAGGGTTCAAATGGTGATGGGATAAGGATTTGTGTTCATCTCTTCATGGGAATGGGGGAGCAATCAACAAAGGCTTTTTTCCCCCACTGATGTTCCACAATGCTTCATCTGGGGTCTAGATGCTCTTTTGTTGGGCAGGAGATGACTGCTCATGGTAAACTAGTATTTCACACTTGGTAATGCTTCTCTCATGACTATGGGGGTTTCCCATTTCATAGCAAATATTACCTTACAACATGGGATACAGATAGTATAAGTGAGATTAATGCATGCAGCAACTGACAAGCATTTCATGAAGTCAAAACACAAACACATTCTTATAAACTTAAGATCTATTTTAACAATGCTAAACACAGGTGAACCAGACTGGTTTCCAACTATGCGTTTGTCAGTGAGGCCTACAAGCCTTGGCATGAGCTGGCACCTGGTTTGCCAGCGTCACAACATGCATGGAAACATTTCATGGATTATGTTGCACCAAAAGCATTATGACGACATGAATTTTAAAAAAAAACAAAAAACAAAAAACAAACCCATCTTGCTACTCAAATATTGTACACAGTCATTGACAGTCAAAGGGAATTGTGCACTTTGCTGATTGTGTATCCACCCTTACGCATAAGTCGGCTGTAAAAGAGAGGAGGTAATGATACTGGTAGGGTGACCAGATGTCCCGATTTTATAGGGACAGTCCCAATTTTTGGGTCTCTTATATAGGCTCCTATTACCCACCACCCCCATCCTGATTTTTCACAGTTGCTCTCTGGTCACCCTAGATACTGGCAGTGCTGAGGATTTGCTTTCCTCCTCTGAAGGTTTTTAGCCCTGCTTCTGGGAAAATCTAGTTTCTTGGCACCATACCATAATAAAAAACAATTTTTCTATGGTGTCAATGTAGGGTGGTTTTCTTCTTACAAAAGAACCTTCTGTGACATGCAGTTATCAACATTTTCTGTGAAAATAGCTCTGTAGTGGTCAAGGTAGGCCTTATACTTGGCAGTAAAGCTTCCCTGTTTAAGAATGATATGCAGTTTGTTGGGGGGGGGGAGGGGAGAGGGAGGAGAGAGAGAGAGAGAGAGGACAAAAAGCAGAAACCTACAGATTTCTGGCTTTTCACCAGAAGATATTAGAGCAGTAAAAAGGGACCTTGTTTTCCTACTGAAAACTGCTTTGCACTTGTGCTCCTTTTGAATGGAGACAAGTCTCTGTCTCAAGATGTCCCTTGAAAAGACCTTAGGGACTCAATCACAGAATAGTTCTATAATCCCCACCCACTTCCACAATCAGTAAGAACCAGTAGCCAAAAAAAAACAAAAAACCACCCACACACCACCACATACTTAAGATGTCCCATTAGAACCTTCCCATTTCCTCACAGGAGGGAAAACAATGCATCTTGAAGCATATCTTGAAGGTCAATCCATTAGGACTGTTATGGACCAGTTTGGGAAGGGGAGTCTCACCAAGAGCATCCTGCCAGCAGCCCCCCTTTTTCTTATATGAGTGGTGCTTCAGCTCTCTAGTGATGGCAGCAGTATGGAAAAGGTTTAGATGCCAGAATGCCCTCAGTCATAACTACCTGATTTAGTGGTAATAATAATCTCATAGAGATTGAAACAAGCTACGAACTAGAGCTGATCAAAAAAAAAAATCCATTTTTAAAACAGAACATCTTTTTGACCAAAATGAAGTGTTTGCAGAGAATTCTTCTTTTAGCTGAAAGTTCTCACAAACTGAACATTGAAAACTGAAATTCTTTTGAAAGATTTCAGTTACCCCTTGGGTCCCCTTTCTGCTCCTCCCCCCACACATACACACAATGGGGTTTGTTTGCATTTTTCCAGTTCAGCTTTTGGTAATTTGACTTGAACATGGTTTTTGAAATGCAAAAGTTTGTTGGTGTCAATTTTTAAATCAAAAACTAAACAACTAAAAGAAAAGTTACAGGAAATTTTTAAAATTTTGAATGTCCCACGAAAAGCAATTTATATTTTTGACCAGTTCCAGTAAGAAGCCCTGCATAGAGTCACAAGGAATTTGTTGCAGCTTCAGTTAATTTTCCTAAATTGACACAGCTTGATCCCTTCATTATTCTGATAGACCGTGGTATCTCTCAAGTCAAGGAATGATTTATATGAATACTTACCTATCTTATTAAGAGTGACTACCCCAGAAGAGTAACACTACTTGGACTGTAAAGAATACTGGTGAAGAATACCTTGAGATGGTTTGGTAGCTCTGATTTTGAGCAACAGACAATTATCCTTCATGGAACGATGAGCTGTCCTCTCTCTGAAACGAACACACACAAAAAAAACACCCTCTTGTTCCCTTTCCCACCCATCCTTCCCATTTTTTCCCCTTGTGGCTTTCATTGGCTGAGCAGATATGTAAATATACTGGTTTCCTTTGTATAAACCGCAAGGCCAATAGGAGAATCTGCCAAAAGGCAGAATTTCCTTCTGAGCAACACTTGCGGTAGCATCATGTAGGAGGGCACAGACTCACTGGTGCAGCAGCTCCTGCTGGTCATCCTGGGAATTAGCTCTGCCAGCCCAGAGCACCCTCTGCAGGCCAGTGTCTCACCTGCCGCTGGCCCTGTGGATCTCCCAGACCCTTTAACTTGGGGTTCTGCCCCAGCAGTACCTCACACTCTGGGTCCCTGCTCCCAGGGGAACCCCCAACCCTCTAAACCCACCTTGCCTCAGTGGCTACTGCCAGTCATCATCTAGCCCCCGCTCACTGGGGTAGACTGAAGTGTAATGGCCACTCATCATTGGCAAGAGGTTAGGACCTGCTGCCTTTGCCTATCACTGGGCTGCCCCAGTACCTTTGTAGGCCTTCACCAAGGCCTGCAGCCTGAGGTTTTACCCACCTGGAGCTTCCTTGCTTCCTCTGCCCTTCCCCAGTATTGCTCCCCCTCAAATACCTTACTCCCAGACAGCTAGCTGTTCCCACTCCAGGCTAGAGTGAAACTCTTCCAACTTTTGGCCCACAGCCCTCTTATAAGAGCCAGCTGGGCCCTGATTAGGGCATGGCCCCAGCTGTGGCTGCTTCTCCCATCAGCCTAGCCTTTCTCAGCTGCAGCCTTCTCCAGGGCTGTTTTTAACCCCTTCAGGGCCGGAGCGGGGTGACCACCCTGCTACACGTCACAATCCAAGATAGACCTGAAAAATTTTAACATAGATCTATGCATATGCTTTCCTATGCCTTGAGAAATGGGCTGCACTATTTATGCAACCTAGCACAGGCATGAAAAGCAGAATCAGGGCAAATACTTATGCAAATATTTTTCAAGAGGACATAGGATACAATGTAACCTCTCAATTTTAGCTACTTTCTTCAAGCTCATAGACTCAGACTCATAGCCATGAAGGTCAGAAGGGACCATTATGATCATCTAATCGGACCTACTGCACAATGCAGGCCATAGAATCTCACCCACCCACTCCTGCGAAAAGCTTCTCACCTATGTCTGAGCTATTGAAGTCCTCAAATCATGGTTTAAAGACTTCAAGGTGCAGAGAATCCTCGAGCAAGTGACTCATGCCCCATGCTGCAGAGGAAGACGGAAAAACCCCAGGGACTCTTCCAATCTGCCCTGGAGGAAAATTCCTTCCCGACCCCAAATATGGCCATCAACTGAACCCTGAGCATGTGGGCAAGATTCACCAGCCAGATACCCAGGAAAGAATTCTCGTAGTAACTCAGATCCCACCCCATCTAACATCCCATCACAGGCCATTGGGCCTATTTACCATGAATAGGTAAAGATCAATTAATTGCCAAATTCATGTTATCCCATCTTACTGTCTCCTCCATAAACTTATCAAGCTTAATCTTGAAGCCAGATAGGTCTTTTGCCCCCACTGCTTCCCTTGAAAGGCTGTTCCAGAACTTCACTCCTCTGATGGTTAGAAACCTTCATCTAATTTCAAGTCTAAACTTCCTGATGGCCAGTTTATATCCATTTGTTCTTGTGTCCACATTGGTACTGAGCTTAAATTATTCCTCTCCCTCCTTGGTATTTATCCCTCTGATATATTTATAGAGAGCAATCATATCTCCCCTCAGCCTTCTTTTGGTTAGGCTAAACAAGCCACGCTCCTTGAGTCTCCTTTCATAAGACAGGTTTTCCATTCCTCAGATCATCCTAGTAGCCCTTTTCTGTACCTGTTCCAGTTTGAATTCATCCTTCTTAAACATGGGAGACCAGAACTGCACAGAGTATTCCAGGTGAGGTCTCACCAGTGCCTTGTATAATGGTACTAGTTTATTCTCATAGTTTATAACAATAGTAGAATCAATTAAATTAGTGTGCTGCTTAATCAGATCAAGTGTCACTCTAGATACTTTATTATGAAAAGGACCATTGCTTATGGCTACTATGTTATTAAAAATATGTCCCTCCTTAGAATGATCGCTTTATGCAGATAAGGACCACTGATAATTCTAAATTTAATATTTTTCCCCTCTGACCACACATGGTTTCAATAATAAGTGAATTTCTTGAATTCATCTTGTTACTCACCACTATGAATAACAGAATAAGAAGAGACATTTTATACAGGTAGAGATACTATCTCCATTCTGGATTTGATGTGCATTGTTGAAATAATAGATGCAAATTACAAAAATCACCTTTTGTTTTTTAGCAGCCCAGTCTGCATAATCTGTCACCTCTGTTCTCTAGGGAGACAAGGTGGATGAGGTGAAGACAGTTTGTTTTACAGGATGGCTGAAGCTAAAGAGTGACTAAATGTGTATGCTGAACAGCAGAATTATCCAGATGTCAGGGTGGAGTGGAAAATTTGGGGCATTGGTGTATTTTCTATGGCAGAGACACTGAGGATTGCATAAGTGTAGGAAGAGAATTCATATCTCACCTTCCAGGTCAGGTGTGAGGGACATTCACAGGGCAGTCTGGGAAGCTCACCCAGCTGCTGCCCATGCTTTGTGGATAAATAGAAGAGTTTTCAGTCCAGGACACCTTTCACAAGCACTGAATTCACTTACCAAATAAAAACAAACAAGCCCTGCATGTTTATTCTCTCCTATGCCTCTATGTTTCATGCAGAACATAGAACTTTCACGACTGCCTTCCACCTTTGCTGGTCTTCTGC
Source organism: Lepidochelys olivacea (assembly GCF_965140295.1). Lineage (NCBI taxonomy): Eukaryota > Metazoa > Chordata > Testudines > Cheloniidae > Lepidochelys > Lepidochelys olivacea. The sequence continues at coordinate 108,806,361 of NC_140417.1, forward strand.
TGCAGTCTTAGCTTATGGCCATGTGCTACTACTTCCTGCTTTTTTCTCTACCCTTTTAGAAATCTGACGTCTGAGTGTTTTTATAATAACAGACTGCACAGCTGTTTGTCTATTGTGGGGCCAGTTTCTGTTTCATGCATTGACTCCACTACGCTCCTGCTCTGCTGATTAACAATAGACGAGATGGTAAAATCATACAGATTGAAGCTAAATAAATGAATATGGGCACTTTTTCTTAAAATAGCACTGTGGATTGTCAATATCATTCAACTACTGAAACAAGAGGTTGCTATAGACAAGGGAAATTATGCTGGAAATTACACTTTAGTCACCAAACATCACCATTTGGGGACAAATGCACACACATCTTGGTTTTACTCAGGACCTGGCCCAAGCCATCAGGCATCCATTTTCACTAGTATCCCACCATACCAGGAGCTACAGATCTTCTCTGTAGTGTGAACAAATAACTTGATATGGACCCAGGTTATGACATTTAGTGACATAAATAAACTTGACAAAGTTCAGGAGTCTTCACATCAAGGGGATTGGTTCGGTTCATTATAGAGCTATAGGGCAGTCCTAGCTTCCTCAAAGTTTAGGGGTGTTTGGATACAGGGTTTTTGTTCAGGCCCATCTGTAAAAGTAGCACAATTGCTCCATTGCCAACTCTTGTTTATCCATATTTGGTGTTTGTCTTGAAGCCCCAACTACTGGAATCAAGTTATCTGTGAATCAACTTTCATTAAAAAAAAAAGTAAGTTTGTAGCCCTTGTGGTTGCTGAAAGAAGATAGAAACATGAGCCCCAAATGTTGCAACAACAAATAAAAAAAACCACACATCTAATTATTTCTAAGACAATCTCATGATTTGTGGGGACCTGTCCATGATTTTGAATGATTAGGACTGACAATACTGTAGTGAAGGAGCTTAACTGAAACTGCAAAAGTAAAGCAGAGACAAAATTGTATCACTACCTCCTTCAATAGAAACTCCACCCACCAGACTCTCCATATGCATGCTTGTAACTTTATATACAACAGCAGAACAAGATTTTATTGTCTAATTATGTCCTGAGAGCATGGTGCAAATAGTAATAGTTTGTGAGAGGTGTAGACTTATGCATACAAATTTACTTGACTTCAGTGGAACAACTTGTGAGAGTCAAAGAAACAAAAAATTTAGCTCTGAGTGAGGCAGTCACAGCGTACCCCTGTGTTACTAGAGGAACTAATTTAAATGGGGGCACCACAGGAAGAGGGTGTTTCCGTGCACAGATTGCTTTACAGAGAAGGATCAGGCTGCTTCCTAGAATTTATGGGGATTGATCCTAACCCAGCAGATCCTCAAGTGTCTACCTGGGCAACCAGCATCTTGTGGGAATGGGTGAGGCCAAATTAATGTCCTTCCTCCCCAGAAGACATCTAGGGTGAAGGAAAGTGCAAGGGTTTGGTGGGTGGCAGGATGGGCAGACAAACAACAGCAAAGACATGAACTATTAAAAAAATTATCTAAATAAACATGCATCTGACGAGATTTTCTAGTAACTGTTTGTTAGCTCAAGTCAGCAAAGGCATTTTGTATTACATTCTCCACACCTGGGAAGTTCTTTAATCAATCCAGTTTGTAGCTATCAATTATAGTTTCATGCTTAACAGCTATTATACTCCTTCTTTATGACTAAAACCAGGGATTTATAATTTTGTCCTTTGAAGAGCCATCGTATCATTTCAACTGTGGTTTAACTCACGTGGCCTTATAATATTGATGACTAGATGATAGTACCAAAAATTAATAGTATTGTTTATTTACTATTTTGCAGGAAGCATAAAGTCAGGGATTCTCTTTTACGTTGTTCATTTACAATCACCTTTATCATCATCATCAACTTTAAGTTTTACTCATCATACAAATTTAGCAGGACAATTTCTCTGAGGATGAAAGAGCTGGAAAAGAAATGTCTGTTGATTCAGACAACTAACTTCTGTTTGCCCCTGCATTTTTTCCCACTATACAGAAGGCAAACATGGGCTATTTGTTATAGTGTTTATCTCTTTAAGTCAAAAGTAGCTCCCACTGGCTTTCAATGGGATTTGAGTGCTTAACTCACAAGGGTTCCTCTGAAGATCCCAGACGTAGCTATGTTGTGAAATCTATGATCTCTCATTACTTGGGTCTGAAGAGAAAAATAAAGCAGCCAATATGCTGCACAATTTTGTAGTTGGTTTTTATTATCCTCCTTAGTTCCTTGAGGCCTGATACAGTGACATGCTGTGAACCTTTCAGTTTCCACTGAAAATCAGTGGGAGCTGAGGATGATCATATTGTGGATTTAGGCCATTAAGGCAGAGATAACGTGGTCCAATATATATTGGACTGGACTGGCATTCATGAGTAGCATTCCTAGCTCTGCCACTGACTCAGTGCATGCTCTGGGGCAGGTCATAAAGGCCTGGTCTACACTACAGAGTTCAGTTGACATAAGGCAGCTTACCAAACTCTGTAAGCATCTACACTGAAATGTAGCTCCCACCTCTATAACTTGCCCACTAAACCGACTTAATAACTCCACCTCTGCGTAGTGCTTAGTTAGGTCAGTGTGGTGTCAGTGTAGACACTGCATTGCTTATATTAACTATTGCTGCCTTTCAGAAACCACCCCCTACTGGCAGTTAAATCAGTGCAAGTGCTACTGGTGAGGATGCGCTCCACTGATGCAAGGAGTATAGTGTGCACTTGTAAAACCAATTCAGTTACTGTGGTGGCTGTACGTCAACTTTATTTTGTCATGTAGACTTGCCCTTAACCTCTCTGGGTGAAATCCTAGTCCCACTGAAGTCTATGGGGTTTAAAAGAAACTTTCTACAGAGGTAAGTAAGTTCTCATTACTATCTCCTGCAGGGTTTCTTGCACCTTCCTCTGAGCTTCAGGAACTGGCCATTATTAGTGAATAAATATGAGTAGATGGACCACTGATTTGATATAGAATGGCAATTGCTATCTTCAGAATCAAAATTCCTGGTTGCCTCCTATCTTCATAGCATGCTAAACCAAGGAATACCCATCCCTGGAGGTTTTTAAGAACAGATTAAACAAACATCTGTCAGGGACGGTCCTGCCTCAGCATAGGGGGCTGGACTAGATGACCTCCTGAGGTCCCTTCCAGCCATACATTTCTATGATTCTAAAACCCTTAATACAAACACTTCCCAAATTTACCACATAGGTGTTCTGCAGCAGGATCAAAGCAGTCCTGAGTCCATCTCTAATTGACAATCATTAGGAAAAAGCCTTACTCATTACATTAAAGCAGCAAATACCTTGAAACCTAAAACCTAATGGAAGAAGCCCAATATTTGAACAAAACATCCCAACTGCATGTGTGAATAATTCTGCATAAGCACATTTCATTGTTCTCATATTCAGATCTAAGACTATTTCTCTTCTTGTGAATTCAGACAGCCAAACCAGTGTTTTGGGAGATGTAAAATACTCCTAAAATATACAGGCTCTCTAGAGACCACAAAAACCCTCAAAACCATAAAGAATTATACATTATCCTCATTTAATTCCCATGGCATCACTACAGCCCATTCACAGAGACAGCCTGGTTCTTTTTCTTACTCTGAATGCCATGAAAGAGTGTTTAAGAAGGAAGAACTCTGTGTATATGAAAGAAGAAGGGCAGGAGGGCGTGTGCATATGCATATTGGAGAGGTCCTACTCACAGTAAAACATTTGAGATCTCACTAGCATGGTAGGAAATCTGTTTATAGCTTAAGCTTCCTAAGATTTTACTCGTCTCAAATAAGAAAGGAAATTATCACTGCAGCAAAGTATTAGAGCACCAAAAAGAAGTTCTAGACAAGATCATTTTGGTGTGTAAAAGTACTACACTGCAGTTTGAGCTTTTCAAATAATAAATCACCTAGTAATGTATTTAGCAAATGTCATGATATTTTTCAAATAAATTATTATTTTATTTTTTCAAGTTATTCTCCCAGTTAAGACCTGGGCTGATAATTTGATGAGCAGATTCACAAATAGGCCTTTGACAAGTCATCCTGTTTTTCCAGTCATTTTTATATGTTTTTTTTTAAAAGCTAGTCACCCGACTCTAGTTGCCGTACAGATTAAAACAAAAAAACAAATGTACCTGTATTTTGTTAGTGAACATGCTAATTGCTTTTCCTGCATAGCAAACATACATCTGTATGATTAATTACATATATACTGTCTTTTATCTAGTGCTTCCCAGTTTACTTACCTTTGTATAAAATTTTGTAAGCCGAAACATACACTAGTAAAAATATCAGTTAAATTGGAGAAAATGCATCAATGGTGTAACCATCATTGATATTGATGGTATTACATGAGAGAATAATTTGCTTCAAGGAGCTGTCCTTTGCAGAGACAAAACAGAAGAAACATCTAAAACTATATTCCTGAAAATTTTTATAGAGGAAGTGAATTTGCATTGTATGGCTTCATATAAGGATCTGTGATACATATTATATTGTCTGACCTTCTGAAGCAGACAATACAACATGTATCCCAGATCCTTGGAGGGGTGCCGGGCAAGGATCAGCGTTCATGTTGCACTGCCCCATCAGTACCCAAACCGAGCGAGGGAAGCTAATGATCCAACCAGTGAACCAAATTCAGTGACAAATCCTGGTCATGTGCCACCTTAGGCACGTTGTGCATTCGCTAAGAAAATGGCCTTCTGGAGCAATAAAAATAGATCAGTCAGATAACATTTAGCATACTGTAATTTGCTAGGCAGGCTCTCCCTCTAAATCATAAAGCAGCATAAAGCAGCAGACTTAGTTTGACTTATTTCCCTGGAGTATATTAACACTAGGTACAAACTAGTTGTAAGTGCACTACAAAAGCAATGCTTTTATAAGGATAACCATTTGCAGAACTGGTGTATTAATGGTTGGATGCAGTACAATCTTGTCCTTTGTTTCCTTGAATGCAGAGGGCCAATGTCAGTGCAGTTGGCCAAAGTCAGTGGATTTACAACTTCTCACTCCAGCACTGCACTTGGGACACAAAATAATACTGGCACATCCCTATACAGATCCTTACAAATGGTCATTGTTTCTAACAAAGAAATAGGGACAAGTTTTCTTTGGTGTGACTCTATTAATGACAGTGGGATCATCTGGTGAATAACTGAGCCCTAAGCTCCTTTTTGACTCATAATGGTCTCATTTATAACAACTTCTTGGCCCATAGTCATTTTGTTATATCTCATATCAAGGTTATCATGCTTACTAAACATGGGCTACAGTAGTATCCACTACTGGGTTACTGCAGTATCAGTGTTGATATCAACGGAGTTACAGCTGTACAAAGTGGAACAACAGTAGTAAATCAAGCCCACAGTTTCACTGGGGAAAACAGCTAAGAAGCATTATATTTTGCAATTAAAAAGTTGCTATAAAAGGCATTAGGTTCCTAAATATGGAGATCTGAAAGCCTGAAAACAGTTCAGAAACCACAAAAAGTTTTGGTTTATAGTACAATTCCTATGGACTCACATTTTGTAGTGTTATTTATTTAACCGTTAGATGTACCATGATTCCATCATTATCTAAGAAATGAATGTATACAGGATACCTCTGAATTGTTTCATTGATTAGAAAAACAGACCAAGATTATGAATGACAGGATGGTCTAGGTCTGTCAGAGTATCAAGTCTGAAATGGCTTGTTATTACTGAGAAATAGGGAATTACCAAGAAAATATGATCCCGGAAATTGTAAGCCTGTGATTGAAAGAGACAGACCTACAGTCTCAGAATTAAGCAAGGAATGAAAAGGAGGGCATCATGATGCAAACAAAGCTGACTCTGACCAGCAATAAGCTAAGGAAGGCTATGCATAATTAACTGATGATCCAGCTTTGAAATTATTTGAGCTGGTCCAAAAAAAAAAAGTGGGGGGGAGACAATTTTTTCCACAGAAAAGTGTCCATTTTATCAAAAACATTTGAATTTTGAAAATATCTGACCAATTCTAAAAATTAATCTGGTAGGGGTCAGAACATGAATTATGCCCAGTTTGCTCTGGGAAACAGGTGCCATAGGTATTGCCTGAAACTAGAAGACAATAGATGTTGGAGGCCGCAATCTTTTTAGACACATGTATACAAATATCTTTGTCAGCGTGCTAACTACAGAGGATACCTGACATGACACTGAAGTACAAAAAGAGAGAAGGGGGATTAAAGCCCTTCTCCATGATGCCTAAGTATCTAACACATGGTAAAAGTTTCACAGACAAGAAATGTGTGAAAGGCTGAGGTAACAACGATATTCAGACACTGTAAAGACATCAAGCAACCAGTGAGAGAAGATGGCAACCAAATGTACTGTTGGTAAAAACCTAAGAAAATGTGCAATTGACATATTTTGTGCGTCTCGTTATATAGCCTGGCTCATACAATGATGGCATGTGCATCCCAAATGCTGCACTGAAAGTTGCTCTGGCTTGTTGTTCCAAACACTGGTTATTTACAAGCTTTGCAGAGTTTATTTTGGTTATTGACATCTATTCATATGAACCAGTGATAAAGATTAAAAAACAAATTACAATTAGCGTTGCTTCAGGAGGCAGAAACATAAAGGCTTAACAGCAAAGTCTGACTGTTGCTAATTAACGATGGCTTTTGAACTTTTTTCATTGTGACGCATTAAGGAGCTGCTGATGCCTTACTGAAATTTTGGAAAACATTCTACTTGTAAACAGCTAGGAACGAAGCAAACTCTAGAGAGTTTATAGTTTCCAAAACCTTTATAACAATTTCCTTGCACAGAGCTCCCATCTGAGTAAAAACTGAACAAAGAATTCAGGATTGTCAAAGGCAAATAAGTTTATTTTATATACATATCTACCCACCGATTATCACTGCTAGGAGTATTACTAAATCTAACTATGGTGGATAAATTAGATGTGGTAGTATCCCCAGCAATGATTATACAACCTGAGACTATACTGTCTTTTCCATTAAGCTCCTACCTGGGTATCCCAAGACAGCTGTGGCTAGGGAGCTATGGGAGTCATGAAGGGCCAGAGCAGATGGCCTTTGCCTCCCAGAGATTCCCCCAAAGCTCTCCAAAGATCTGCCAGGTTTTGGGGTTAAGCCCATCAAAACAGTCCTTCAGAGGGATTTAAGTGGTGCTTGGGCCTTCCTCTGGGAATCTTTATGCAATTTGCCAGGTTCTGATGACAAAATTTAAGAAGGTTAGAAAAAGTAATGGAGGGAGTTTACATGGCCCAGTTACCCTTTGGTGTGTACATATGCCATGTAAGCAATACCACACCACAGAGAATGCATTGTAATCTGATCATGGCCCACAAGTGAATTTAATATGAACCAGCTCAATAGCTAATAATTTTTCTTTCTTTTTCTTTGACCCTGATGGGCAATATCTATCTCCAGTAATATACTGGCTGGTGTACTTTTCTGTTACAATTTGACAGATCGTAACCTGTAGTTAGTTCCACTGAGCCAACAAATAACCAATTTATAATGACACAATTTGTCTTATACAAGAAAATGTGATGACAAGCAGGAAGACTTATTTTCACACATTACACTACAATAATTCTTTTAAAGCCCTAACATGAAAAACTAACAGATGTACTAAAACAGAACTTGGGACGTCTGCAGATTGCAGTACAATATTAACTGGCGTCCTTGTGCAAATTCATATATAGTCTGACTGACTCATTGCAAGAGGCACCCATGTTCCTTTTTATATAGTTAAAAGACAGTCCATTTCTGGGGCAAAAGTACATGCAGGACCCTTTATGACTTGCCACAAAACAACAAACCACTCAATCTTATAACATTAAAATTTATAACAGCTCAAGAGTCTCCCACTCAAAAATCCTTAAAAGACATCAGCATTCTATTACAAGCCAGCAAAGTGTAAATCAGATCTGCCTGCCAACTTTATGACTCAAAACTACCTGGAGAGCAGAACCCATAGATAACAGAGTTGAGAATAGAAATAAAAAAAGCCACCGACTGTCAGTAGGAAAACAAAAGGAAAGCCTGTTGGTACTTGCATAAAAGTAATAAGGCAGTAACTAGCAGTTTCCTGTGGTTGAAGGCACACATCCACAAGTGGTCAATTCAGTCAGCAGTATAGAAGTACTCACATTCCTTGCCAATCAGTAGTGCAAGTAGGGTGGTACTCTCCAGTATGCAGTACCAGCAAGAGATTTTTAGGAGGTATGGGGTACCAAAAAGACTTGGGGCTTACCCCACCCCACCCTGCACCCCTTCAGGGGTGGGGTGGGGTGGGGCTGCACTCTGCTCCTTAAAGGAGCAGAACATGGCTAGGGAGGGCATTGATTCTTGATATGGTTTTAACAGCACAAAGTCTTTGTTTAAGTTTGTTAGCATATATATTGTGCTGTTAAATTGGTCAGAAGTCCTCAAGAGGGAAAGGAAGGTGTTTAAACAGTGTTTTTAATTCAGTTTCTCCACATTGGTCTGAATTATCCATGACATTCATACTGCATCACATCAAGTCCAAATCATTAGAGGAATGCCTCTGCTTTCACTGACCAGAGGATGTTTGGATTCTGCAGCCTGACAGGAATAAGGTGTTGTCCCCAGTGTACACAGAATTCTTCTTCGCAGCCAAACTAGTCTAACATGCATTTTGTTAACTGGAACTGGAGCAGCAAAACAAACAAATGCCTCATTTTCCAGCTTTGTGGGTGAGAGAAGTATAAGTGAAGATTATAATGCCAGACACTGACGATCTTAAACCAGCTGCCTCAGGAATTTGCCAAGAACTTTGCTGAAAATAGAAAAGGAGTACTTGTGGCACCTTAGAGACTAACCAATTTATTTGAGCATGAGCTTTCGTGAGCTACAGCTCACTTCATCGATGAAGTGAGCTGTAGCTCACGAAAGCTCATGCTCAAATAAATTGGTTAGTCTCTAAGGTGCCACAAGTACTCCTTTTCTTTTTGCGAATACAGACTAACACGGCTGTTACTCTGAAACCTGTCATTTTGCTGAAAATATGTTCCTCATCTTAGCAATGGAGCTAAGACTTATCACACATCTGCCCACCTTTATTCAAATGACCCTCCTTCTGATCTGATAGCTCAGGCATTGTCAGTTTCATCTAGAACAATTTACAAACTTGGAACCTAATCCTGTAAACCTTTAATCATTTGATCAATCCCATTGAAGACAATGGGACTATTTGTATGTCTATGGACCACTTTTGTGGTAAGAGTTTCAGGAGTCTGTTCTGTTCCTATAAAGGAAGTTGAATCTTCCTTTGAAATGCAATGTTTGGGTACAAGATCACAATGCCGTTTACAGTTCTACTTAAAATTTATCTTTTAATGAGTCAGACATATGCTGAAATGGCTCCTCACCCAATACCCATATTCCATATAAACAGACTGAAAAAGTACATATCTGGGGGGAAAGTGAGTAGTTAAGTATGTTGATGTGTGTATATACAAACACCCATTTCATCACTGTACTGGAAAATATAGCTGAATTTAATTTTCTATGGAATTTGAAGAAAGTTTAACAGCTCCAATTGTTTTCTGTGTTAATCAGTGTGAACCTGAAAAAATTACATGCCTTCTAAGAATCAGTCCACCCTTACTGAAAAAAAATTCCTTCCAGCTGGTGTTCAGAAGAGTGCTACAAGACACATACATAACCTCATGAGCAGAGGGCAGAGAGGATACCCTCCCATATTATGACCAGCAAAAAAAAAAAAATCTCAAAAAGGCAGAGGTTCACAGATTTGCAAACCTAAAAACCTGTGTTAAGCTTTAAACCACCTCAGCACATACCTGGTTTATGAGCATTAAAAATTAACTGCAACAGAACACTGAAGCCCATGAACCTGAATGTGTGCCAGCCAGTATGCCCTCAGTGACTAAAGATGCAATCACACCTGAACAGCTAAAAATTAACCTTGCTCTTTTAAGCTAATCAGAGTCATGTAACTGGCTCCATCTCTGTTGTTACATAACAGATAACAAAACTCCAGTGGGCATGTTGCTGGCACATAGGGTCTCAGATACATGGTGTGATTTTTCAGAATCTCTTTTGGGAATAGTCGTTAGGTGAAATAGCTGTTACTTATGATTATGCTATTTCTATGAATGTATATTCATCTTGGTATCTGAAGTTATGAATATTAACTGTGTTTACTACATGTTTGCTCCTGTGGTAACACCCACAAAGTATTTAGCCAGCACATGAAGGGACAAGTCAAGTTGAGTGGCCCATTAAGGAACATTTAGCTCACAATGACCCTGGAAAATGCCTGTCTACACTTAATGGACTTTTTGTGAATATTCTAACTAGAATATGGGTAGAGGTGATGGACATGTGACTTGCCCATGTGACTCCAAACACCATCTTTCACAGTGAGAACAAATTTCCCTTTACTTGGCAGAAGCTAAAAGGCCCTGGCCTGGAAACATCTCGATTTTGCCTCTTTCCTGCTCCAGCCTCTGGAGTATGAACATATACTAATGGGAGCATTCTAACCAAGGGACTGAGGACTTTAAGGTAATCTGGAGCCTTCATATTTCCTTGATCCTTTGCAGATGGACTTATGAGTTGGATATGGCACAGAGACTGTTCTAGCCTCATTGATTGCTGATTTCTCCCTTGCAGTGGACAAAGATCAGATGTCTGCTGACTTTCTCACATAAGTCAGCAGCCTTTGATACCTGTGGTATAAGCAACATAGCCCTTGCTTGAGTGGTTTTGTTCTTTCCTCTCCAAATGTCAAAGCCTGTTCCCATTGAACTCAGTACTAAAACTCCTTTTGATTTCAATGGGAACAGGATTTGGCCCCAAGAGATCAGAGAAAGTGATTTTGATCAATTGCTTATCTGTCCAGAGACAGTTCTCAGGCATGTTCTGCCAGGCTGATTTTGATTGCCCTTTCTGTATGTCATGCTGAGGAAAATAATAAAACAATTCAGGCTGTAGTTCTATCAAGATGTACATGGCACCCACAGTTCTATGCCTCTTTTCCATTAAACCCAGATGGCACAACATCTTTGCTTTCCTAGTGCCTGGCAGAGAGCAATACTTAGATAAAGGCAAGCTGGCAGAAGCTTAGTTTGGACATAAGGGAGGCACTGATAGTGTGTTAAGGGAAGGTGGGGTGAGTGTCCTTCCTATACTTCTTTCATTTAAGAAGTTTTCAATTTGGGGTGCTGCTGGATCCTCAATGACACCTGGAAGTACACGTGGCACCAGGGGCCCAAAGCATCATTTTACAACTGCATCTGTTTAACTGTTTTACAACTGCATCTGCTTAAAGACACAATATCCAGTACAAAACATGAAACTTTGTAAAGCACCCAAAGTTCGATATGGTGTAATGGTGTGGCACCCACCTCTCACGAGTGCCTCTTGGCCAAGTGCGTGTGCTTTCACTTAGTCTGCAAGTGACCTCTGACGGTGGTTTCTCAGGGAACTTTTCAATGACTCAGCCCTCCAGCCGAGTCACATCCACAGTCTGTATGTGAAACAAAACAGACCTCTTCCAGAGTATACTGTACCCCTCTGCTGGCAACATCACTGTAGCCCTCCCCAGGCTCAGTCTTTAAATAGTCCTGGAACCTGGCATGGGGCCATACGCTCAGGGCATCCTTCCTGGAGACTCTTCACCCTTTCTCAGCCTGTCAGACCACATCTTTCCAATCCACTTCTATATCCCAGTTCAATATTCAGACCACTTCCCCAGTGGCTAATGCGGAGGACCTGGGCCCACACTACTCCAGGTTCCAGCCCAAGGACCCTACAAATAGCAGCCATCCATTGTGTTCCTTTAACTGTATAGTGTTTCGGTTGGCTGGGCCACTTCCCCATGGCCCCAGCACCTTCTCAAAACCTTTACCCTTACCATAGGCCTGAAGTCATGTACTCAGTCCCAGGAGCCAGCCAAGAGTTCTGTCTTGCTCCCCCAGTCCTTACCAGCAACTGCTCTGTCTGAGGTCCTGCTGGTCCTTCAGCCAGCCAGGAGCACCCCTTTGGCTCCAGGCAGCAACTGACTATCCTCATGTAATGCAGCTCCTTGTATATGGATTAGCTGATTAGCTGCTCCTTGCAGTTTCTTTCCAATTGGTTGCTTCCCACATAGCCTCTCTAGGCCTTTTGCAGAAGTCAGCTCCTCTGCTCCTTTCTGGGATGTGTTGTGGTAGGACAACAAGGCCTCCAGCCGTGGGCCTCAGGGACTGGAACACCCCATCACATACGGGCATTCTGAAAATCAATATAAGCAAGTTAATTAATAAATGCCTTCTTTCTTTCTTCTTGTTGTAATGTCATGTTGACTTACTGTATTATGGTACCTAATAGAAAACAGTAATTTGCAATTCCCTTTTCTGCCGTGGTTGCAAAAACTGACAAAATTATTTATATGGACTTATTACATTTTCACTTCATTTTTAAAATAGTTGTGATTCTACCTTGCAGAGATCTGAGCACTAACCCATACAAGTCCACCGTTTGGTGGGAGGGAAATCCTGTCCCATTCAGACGACAGCTAATATTGTGTTTCCAGTCTACTTTTTGAATGGTAATAACTCCTAAGATTCTTGCTGGGTCAGTCATAAGTGGAACAAAGGGAATAAAATCCACATTCCAGATGCAAGCCATCAAGGGCTAAAGGAATTGTTATGAAGATGTAGACTAGCAGGGCAATCAATAACTGTACAGCTTGCCACTCAGGGCACTCTTTCTTACCTGGGGTGTGGTAGATGCTCTATAACTTAAAGTCTTTATATCAAGATTGGATGTCTTTCTAAAAGTATGTGGTCTAGCTCAAGATATGAGCTTGAAGCAGGAACCCATTAGTGAAACCAGTGCCTAGGGAACTACTTGTATTTTAGTAGCTTTATCATTTTGTTAGATTGTACTGAATGGTGACCTTTCCAAGTCCAAAGACTGCTGTAACACTTATTATACTGCTGTGAAGCTAATTTAACAGGAATAAGTCTGAAATAACTCTGGTTACAGTGTGTACGGTAACACCCATTGTTTCATGTTCTCTATGTATATAAATCTCCCCACTGTATTTTCCACTGAATGCATCCGATGAAGTGAGCTGTAGCTCACAAAAGCTTATGCTCAAATAAATGTGTTAGTCTCTAAGGTGCCACAAGTACTCCTTTTCTTTTTGCAAATACAGACTAACACGGCTGCTACTCTGAGATCTTTGACTAGAGTTTTTCTATAATAATCATGCTTTTTTTTGGAGGTGATTTCTTTAGTTACTCTTATTAATTTGAATTCTGTGTTATGCGAATTAAAAACCTGTACTCCTTTTATTATCATTAGCTCTGGGATTTATGGTTTAGTCACAGTAGTTTCATGCAAGACACTTCATATGTTTTCAATAAGGATTTTCAAGTACAAAATTAATCTCCTAGTCTTTTCTCTTGAGTTTAACTCATCTTTCCAGAGATTACAGTGGATGCCATCAAAAAGGACATATGTGCATGTAGGTGTAAGATTACTGCATGCCAATCTGGTGGAAACTTCGATTAAGATATCAAACTAAGACCAATGATTGAATAATATTTGAGTTTAATGGGGAAAACCAAAAAAAAAAAAATCTAAGCCCTGATTTAAAACTAGCTTGCTAAGGGGCTTTTTGAAGTACTGATCATACGGTTATGGGGTGCTATTATAGGCATATATTAAAACCTGTTGAGAAATGCATACATGTAACAAAGTGTACACATCACATAGAGTAAAATGATTGCATGGGATTGCATCTCAATAGCCTGATTCTCTGCTACCCAGAGCCTCATATATTCATTTACACCTTTGCAAAGTGGGTGTAAAACACTACTGTGATGGTCTTTGCTTGTGGGAAGCATTGCCTAGTGGTCAGGGGCTTAGGCAGATAATGTCAGATGATGACATTCTGAGGCCCGAAACTATGTCAAGTGTAAGAGGCCCCATACCCATAAAAAATTAATGTATTATTTTCACAGAAAGGACATTGAATATATAATCACAAAAGCTTTGCATATATACAAAGGCAAAGTTGTAAAAATAGAATAATAATTTCACTAAAACACATGTCTTGCAATATGCCTGTTTGCATTATAAAATAGTTTCACATTAACATATTTTCATCTATGATTTCTTAATTAGCAGGTATGAAAACTTTATATCTACAGCAACACAAAAGCAGTTACAGTTACACAGACCAGCTTGCTTAATGGAAGCAGTGCAACTTGCAGTATGTCTGTTTGCACATCACATTAATTTTAACACTGAAATTTAAAACATTTTCTGTCATGATTTTTGGAGAGCAAAGTCATTGATGATGTCCTCAAATGATAAACTACAGTGTTTGTCACTTTCGATGCTCAGAATGCTTAGGGCAGATTGCCTAGAAAATGCTGCAAGAAAAGCTGACATCTCTCTTCACGTTCGCTTCTCTATCCTGTGTCTACTCCAGAACCACAAATTAATCTCAAGTAAACACCTCGGACACAAAGAGTGACAACAAGCTATATGCACGAAAGAGAAAAAAAGAATTTATTGGAAAAAGACTGCTAATCTCTAGGCAGGCATTGAGAAAGTGAGAAAAATTAGCATATATTCAAGCAAATATAATGAATATATAGGCTTTAATAGCCTATAAATCACATATGCACATAGTTTGAAATAACTTGCTCACCAAGTACTCAGAATATTTTGATATATATGTATAGCTTCCTTCACTTCTCTCAGAACCCTCTATTTATCCTTTCATCAGCACTCTCTGATATTTACTGTGAAGGTTCCTGAAACTGATGGAGGGAAGCCAACACAGATTTATCCTCCTCAAGATCCACTCAGCCAGAGTCCATAAAACGATCACCTGCAAACTCAGTCATGTGAAGCATGGATAGCGCATGAAGCCAAAAGCGGTGTGTGCACTAAAATACACAATTGTACGTATGTACAGATCAAAAGAAGAAAGAACACACTAACACTTAAGAAAATGAAGAAAAACAGGAGCAAAGGCACTATATGACTGAGTGTGCTGGACTGTAAACAAAGGATGGTGGTCTTCCAGCTATTACCAGCCAACGGGGACACTATACATGACGTCACTCCTAGGACGAGTCCCATACGAGTATGAGCTTGGCAGGATTCCTTCACGACACTGCAGTCTCTGACCTCATATTTTTCCGTGATTTTATAAGCAGTGAGATTTATTTAAATTTAAGTTATGAAGGCACGGTCAGAATTTTACCAGTAGCAGCTGGCCAACAAAACACTGCCTTAGGAGACCGATAGCAGACTTACTCATAGAAATACTAATTTTACAAGTGCAATTATCGTTTTTTTTTTCTCAGCTCTGGACTCCT
Source organism: Lepidochelys olivacea (assembly GCF_965140295.1). Taxonomy (NCBI): domain Eukaryota; kingdom Metazoa; phylum Chordata; order Testudines; family Cheloniidae; genus Lepidochelys; species Lepidochelys olivacea. The sequence goes on from NC_140417.1 coordinate 108,821,760, forward strand.
GCCTGTCAATAATGAACCATCGGTGAAGGGTAAGAACAGGGTAAGGGTATTTGTGTAGCCAGATGTGTATATTTTTGTCATATTTGAACGAAAATGTCTATATTTAGAGAGAATCTTCTCTTTCCCATATCTCTTTTATTTATCAACTGCTTTTGATAAAATTTGAAATGGAATCAGTTTTTTCTTTTTTAGAGGCCCCTCATATTGCGAGGCCCTTAGCTGTAGTTTAGTTATACCTTAATCTGGCACTGGGGGCCATAAACAGCCTGGGCTCTAGCCTGCAACCAGGCAGAGTGGTAGTAGTTATGAAGGCCGGGGCCCATTCAAAACCGCTAATTCCCCCTTTGTTTTTTTCTTCCTCTAGGAGAATTCTCTAGCAGACCAAACTGCGAGGATGCGTGGACTCCCTCAGACATAGATGCAAATGGATGGCCATGCCAGCTTACAGCCCTCCAGCCAGGTTAGTTCCAAGTCTTAGGGATAGTCTATAAAACAAACAAACACAAATAAACTGGGCTAGTATGTGAGAAAGGAAATGCCTCTCTCTCCAGGTATAACAGAAGCCGGTCCTCCCTTTCCTCAGGGAGGGACCTTCAGTAGATTGGAGACATCCTGCCTTTTCTCAGCCATTTTTTCAGGAGCTGCAAGGTAAAGGGCCTTTCTGTTCCCTGGTCTGCCTCCAAGTGAGCTGTTCTGCTCCATTTTAACTCCTTCTCCAGCCTGTGTATCTCTTGCAGGTATGGCAGGACAGGGCTGGCTGAGCCCAGAGCCATTGTTACCACATGTGGGGGTTTGTATCACAGCTACCAAATCAGAACAGTAGCATTTTATGCACACATTGTGCAGGCAATATTAGGTGCAGAGGCAACAGAGAATCAGGCTTTGGGTTTATTCCAGATTTAGAGGCATTACTGTTAGACCTGTTGAAATAAGGGGTTGGCTACACTTGAAAGTTAGAGCGCATTAAATCAGCCCCAGGCACCCTAACTCCTGTGGTGTCCACACTGGCAAGGCCCGTAGAGTGCCTGGACTCTGCAGCTGGAGCACCTCGGCTGAAACACCCGGGTGTCAGTGTGGACAAGGTGTCGCATTACTGCACTGTGATTGGCCTCCAGAAATGTCCCATAATCCCCTGAAGTCAAGTGGCCACTCTTCTTGTTGTTTTGAACTCGGCTGCAGGCATGCTTCATTCAAAGCTCCATTTCTGACAGCTGGCATGCTTATCTGCTCTGGGACAAAGCAAACCATTAGTGTGGAATGCTGCTGTTGACACACTCTCAGCCCCCCAAAACACACTGTCTCTCCCCCCACATACACAGAACACACTCCCTGTCACACTGCAACTTCACCCCCATTTGAAAAGCACGTTGCAGCCTCCCGCACACTGGGATAGCTACCACAATGCACTGCTCTCTGTGGCACTGCAAGAGCTCCTAATGTGGCCATGCCAGTGTAAACACACAGCAGCATTTTCCCTGCTGCACTCTCCAAAGGCTGGTTTAACTCCCAGTGCTCTACATCTCCAAGTGTAGCCAAGCCCTAACTAAGCGCAAACAACGACAAAAAAACATTTTGCGTCAACGTGAAACTAACTTTTTTCACTAAACAAAAAGAATCAAGTATTTTGTTTTTTGGGTTGAATGGAACATTTTGTTTAACCTGAAACAAACCATTTTGGTGTGCAGGGTATTTTACCTTTTTTAAAAAAATGGAAGCAAATTTTCAAACAAAAAATAATTTTAAATTGAAAAACTGAAATGTTTGGTTTAGACAGTGTCAAAACCAGAGTTTTTTTTAAACTTTTTTTTTCTGTCAAAATAATTTGGTGAATTCAACATGAATTTACAAAATGTTTTGGTCACTTGAATATGCATTTTTGTCAAAAAAATATTTACCTAGCTGTAATTACCAATTACAATATACTCCCCATTTTAAGAAAACTCTCTCTCAAGCAAGTAGAATCTTTCCAAACACAACAAGCATTTTTAGTGCAAACTTTGCTTCATGTAGTCTACAGACAGTCATGTGACTTTTACCCATTTCCCCCAAGACTTGCCAAGCAGTGATTTTCTGCTCAGCCTGCTGCAAATCTCTCCTGCTATATGATTGTTTAAATTCCCATTGCTGAAGGTGAAAACATGACTTATGTGCCGATTTTTGTCTCTTACTTAATGTAGGCTATGGCCAGGAAGCAGCTTTCAATGCTAAAATGCTCCCATCTCATGGATTTGAAGAAAAACGAAAAAAAAATGGAAGTTTTCTCACCCCTTTTTAATGTGTATGTTTTCTCCACTAACTAGACTCAGATTATCCCTTTTGTTCCCTATTTTGAAACTGATTGTTTTTAAATCACTGGGGTCTACCCCATATCACCCCAGTTCTAAGAGGCTCAGCCCTCCAGCTGGGCCACAGATAGTCCACCCCTTCCAGGCTTGTCAACAAATAGAACAAAAGGGGAATTAACACAATGGAATTGTCCCAAAGATGGATTAAGGTTCTCTACCTTCAGAGGGTGCTTGTGGCCCTGAACTGAGTTCACAAGTCAGTAGAGAGAAATAGTCCCCTCTCAAAATGAGTCAACATTGGGCTGGTCTGCCCTCCCTTCAGGGAAGGGCCATCAGAGCAGCCATATGAGTAGCCTCTGCCTTCAGCCAGCCCTCTTTGCAGTAGTTGAGTCTGCTCTCCCCACCCCCATCCAGCCAACAACTGGGGTGGGTTTCTTCCTCTTAAGCGCCTCTCTCCAAGTGTGACATCTCTCACAGGTGTGACAGGGCAGGGCCACCTGTGCCCACATTAGCTCATTAATTCCATGTTGCCCAGTGAGAGGTATGTATACCCCATGACAGCTCATAATATACCATGAAGCATCCTGCAGAGAGGCGAGGGGGATCCACCAGAAGCAAAGAATTCACCATCGTGTGGATCCTACTCTTCTGTCACGGTGGGAGGGCACATAAATGCCACATGTTTGTTTCTTCAGTCATTGGACTGCAAGAGCAGCCACAGAACAGCAACACAGCCATTTGCACCCATCCTGAGGATTTTAGCCCTAATAAATGAAATAGAGGAGAAACAAATCCACTCCAATTTCCCCCAGAACTGCTCTCCGCTCAGCAAAAGGGATGGCAATATGTTCCATTTTGATAGAGAAACAGGACAATCTGGAGTAGATTATTGGAAGTATTCCTAATCCGTTCATTTTATTTAGGACCCAAGATCTACAATCTGGGGACACCTTGCCAGTAGTACATTTGAAACACAGCCCTTGTAAGAATCCCATAGTACTGACTAAAGTTTGTGCAAAGAAAGGAAGTTTTGAGTAATTTAAGGAAAATTACCCATAAATGCCATAGAGATTACAGCAATATGTTGCTGTTTCCTTGTGTATTTTAAATATTCTTTGTGAAACAACGGTCTACCAGGCAGAAAAATGTAATATATACCAATGACGGTGCCAACCCGTCAGCAATTAATGGGTTTTTTAATAGTCATTATGCCTTTTCTGCAACAATAAAACCTTTTGAATATTATGTCTCACAGCAGATTGCAGTGCATCTCATCTGTAAATTCCCCAAAGTGTCAATTTGAATCTGTGCATGGTATTGCAATTATAATGAGGAATGTTCTGAATTTATAAGCATCTAGCTTCAACCATCTGGACTAGCTCCTTTATTAAATTTGTTTTCTGTGTTTATATAGTCTCATGGTAATTAATTTAAGATATAAAAGAAATTTATCGCTGTGTGCAGAAGCCTGTCATTCTTCCATTTAATGGCAGTGTGAAAAATTAAGGACTAAGCAGGATGTATCATTACCAGACACACTGCTGCAGATAGATGCTAAATCTTTTACCTAGAAGAACTGGCACTGCGAGAAACTCCTGATGCCTGATACACAGAAAAGAGACATAATATCATTTATCCTTGTTAGAAAGGAGCTTTGAATCAGATCTTCGCACCAAGTGAGGTCATTCAGAAACTAGCAATACTGCCATATTGTGAGGATTATGATTTGTGGGCATAATGTAGGAACATAGGACACGCCATAATGGAACAAACAAGTGGCTTATCTAATCTAGGTTCATATTTCCAGCCGAAGCTGATGCCATGAGGTGAAATTCACCCCTGTGTAGAGGCCTGATACCAGGCCTATGCAGCACTGAATTCCCACTTAACTCCACAAAGTAGGGCTTGCATTAATATTAGGTATTTGTATAGTGTAGTGACTGGAGGCCCCAAACAAGCTCCAGGGACCCATTGTGCTAGGCACTGTGCACACATATAAACAGAAAGATGGTCCCTGCTGCAAAGATCTTACAGAGTCTGAATAAGGGAGAGTTAAACAGTGTTTAGGCTCGGACAGGTGTTCTGCCTAAGGGTGAATTGTACCTATTCAAAGAAAGGTGTAAAACCCACACAATGCATGGAATTACACAATAGTACTCACTGTCTGTGTGGGGCAGGTTTCTTTTTTAATCCTGACTAGTGATTCCTGAAGTATTAATAGCCTTGGTAATTTTATTCTAGCTAATGTAACCCCAGATGCTAGTCTCATTTGCATTAGTGTGTCTTTGCATCCCTGCCTACAAGAGTATAAATAAATTTCACTAAACTCATTCCTCTAGATACTAGAGGTAATCCATCTAGCTATTCACTTTGAATGTAGCCCCTACTTTGGTTAATGAATTCTTCCTGAACCCATACCAGATTAAGTGAATGTAAGTGCTCACCAAGAAGGGTGGGTAAATAGTTTTCAGACTATGTTTTGTTCTCTATTCCTTGTTTGGATTGTAGGCTTAGTCAGTTGAGTCACAAGGTATTGTTTCTGCTTCTTAATCCTATCTGAAACATCTTAAACCAGAGAATAACAAAGAGCAAATATTGAATAATGCCATTTCCATTACACATTTTCAGACAATTATTGGGTGTGGTAGGGGGCTTGGCACAGGAGGTTGGGGTGTGGGAGGGGTTTCGGGCTGCCAGATCTGGGCAGCGCTCACCTTGGGCAGTTCCCCGTAAACAGTGACAGGTTCCTGCTGCTCCTAGGCAGAGGAGCAGCCAGGCAGCTTTGCGTGCTGCCTCTGCCCACAGACGCCAGCCCCACAGCTCCCATTGGTTGTAGTTCCTGACCAATGGGATCTGCGGAGCCAGGGCTCAGGGCAGGGCAGGAGCAGTGCACAGAGCCCCCATGGCAATTCTTCTGCCTAGGAGCAGCAGGGACATGTCTTCGCTTCTGGGGAGGCACGCGGAGTCAGGTAGGGAGCCTGCCAGCCCCACACCAACCGGACTTTTAATGTATATCAGAAATGCCGATTTCTAGAGCTTTCCAGTTGGTCAAGCGCCGGATAACACAGCTTTTACTGTAATACCCTTGAAGCCTCTGGAGTCATGTTGATCTATGGGAACTGAGTATGGCCTCCACTGAATATGAAGAGTAGACAAGATACAATCCAGATTGTTTCTTGTTGGAAAAACTCACTTATCAAGCTCAAGTTATTTCCCTTTGAGATTCAGATAAAGGCTGGGTCTGGCACATTTGTCCTGACCGGGGGAATTTAAAAGCATTGCCCAATCCCTTCTCTAGTGCACTGGTCTCCAAACTGGGATGCGCGCAGCCCCGGGGATGCGCGAGATGATCCCAGGGGATGCGCGGCAGCAGGACCGCCTCCGGATGGCACTCCGCCATTTTTTTTCTTTGGTGGCAGTTCTGCATGTCCACTGCTGGTGTTCCCCACCAGCGGCCGACCTGCGGTAAGTCTTCCGTTCTTCCATCGGCGGCACGCCTGCGGCAGGTCTTCCGGTCTTCACCCTGGGGCTGCGCAAGCCAAAAAGTTTGGAGACCACTGCTCTAGTGTACCTCCTACCCTTTCTATACTGCCACTTCCTATAGCAGCTACGCAAGATAATGAGGAGAAAGACAAGAGGAGCAGCTTCCTCTGAAGTCAGCATCAAAGCTGTGTACTGGATCAGTGAGCAGGGCGCCATGCCCACTCAGAACCAGTCCAATGAGCAAGAACGATGGTCAGCTGTAAAGCCTTACAAAGGGCAAATCCAGTTTGGTCATGATTACATTTGCAACTAACTAACCTCGCATGAAAGCAGAACACCCACTGTTGTGATATAAGGATGTGTGTCATCACACCAGAAATCCTGCTCTTTACAAGGGGAGCCCCATCCTCCATAGGCGTTTTCAAGCCTCTAGAATGTTGTTCAGCCACAAGGGGCCCAATCCTGCAAACCTCTGAGCATCCTCAACCACAATTAACTTTTATGGGAGTTGAAAGCACTCCGTGCCTTCCAAAATCAAACCCCAATGTATCCTAACACATCTCCACATTTCCAGGATAGTTCAGGTCATGTATTCTGCCATTAAATTTTGTTTCATTGTACAGGAGCGAAGAGTAGCTCACTGACGGCTATTATCTGAGATCAAGAGATATTGAGAGCACACAGCACCTCGCAGGATCAGGCCCTTAATATTTTCTTTTTAATGTATCTGCAAACACAGTTGGTGAGAAGCTGACTTCACATAATAGAGTTTCTATTCAGTACTCTCTTTTCAATACAAGATTTGAAACCACAAGCACTGTTTAAAAACATTCATAAAAAAAACCCCTCAGATTTCAGCTGCTTTGTTCTTAACCATGTTTCAAAAAACACAAATACTTCTTTTGTTTATCCTGTGGCTGCTTCTTAGCTAGACCAAGACAGCAGCTGTAAGTAAAGTAATTATACTGACTCTTCATTACAATAGAGTGAAATGAAGATTTAAAAACATTCCCAGCAGAATACCTAGGCCAGAATTCTCCCGAAAACTTTGAGTACATGAACTTGCAAAGAGAGATCCTCCATTTGGTCTCTTTTTATGAGTGGTATAAAGCACTAGAAGCTTTTCTCTGTGCTACAGGGTGCTAGCTGAAGTGTTGTTCTCTCAGAGCTGACAGATTTTAAACCCGTTTACTTTTTTTTTTTTTTAAACTTTGTCTTCACAGCCAGTCTTTGCCGTTGGCCCAGGACCCTGGAAAGGAATTCATTGCCATCTGAAACCTGACTGTGCTTATTGGACACTATGAGAGACATCTGTATGCTATGGAGTTTCTCGTTGCTCAGGCGAACTCTGTATGTCACATAGAGTGCATGTAGCTCACAAAATGTAGTGCATTATTAAAACATTTCCATCAGACTGGATTGTATTGGAATTTCCATCAGACTGGAATGCACTCAGAAGTATACTCCAAGTAATCCACATTCGCTGAGGTTATGTCTACACTGCAGTTGGGAGCTTGCCTCCCAGCATGGATAGACAGACTCATGCTAGCACACTAAAAATAGCTGTGTGCACATTGTGGCATTGGTAGCAGCTCAGGCCAGCTGGCTGAGCTCAGGCCCGACTTACCCCAGCTCCTAGCTCAGGTAGCTAGCCCAATCCTCCACCAGTGCTGCACCATACACAGTTATTTTTAGGGCAAGCCCCACTAGTGCAAGTCTGTTTACCTGCACTGGAAGGCTTGCTCCCAGCTGTGGTGTAGACCTAACATGAGGCCCAGTCCTGCTTCCATGAACGTCAGAGGCAAAACCCTTTTTGACTTCAGTGGGAGCATGACTGAGGGTCTATGTACATTGCAGACATAGACATGGTGGAGCTAGTTTTAATCTAGCTAACTAAGATACTAATAGTGATGAAGCTGCAGCAGCAAGGGCTTCAGTGCAAGCTAGTCCCTGAATAAGTATCCAAGATCCTGGGCAGGCTTGTACAGCCTGCACTGCCAGAGCTTCACTGCTCTTGGTACCTGCACTAGCTAGATCAAAACTAGCTCAGGTATGTCTACATGTGCCCTAACCACACCCCGCATCTGCGGTAAAGACAGACCCTGAGCCTTTAATGGCTGCTGTCTCTTTTACAAACAGAAGGGACAGATTCCAAATTGAAACTGCTATTAAGTCCATGGGAGAAGAGGACACTCATCACTTTTCAAGATCAAGCCTTCTGTGACCATGATTTTCATACACAAAACATACTATTATTTATAGGCTCATTTTGTATCTTTTTAATGTGAAGAAAAGAGGAAATGCAGTGTGAAACATTGTGCTGTTTCAAATTAAAGATGTTCCCATCCATCGGCCTGACTTGCATAGACTGTCCGTTAGATATTTTAAAAAGTAATGAGTCATAACAATGTAAGGGCAAGAAATATCAAATCTGTAGACTGGAGTGTGTCATCTCACGCTCTAGAAGATTTGTGTTGATTACAGCACATTTGATATTTGCCAGAAAAGTACCATCTATTTTGAATATTTAATATTATACTCAATAGGGCCTGGGTTGGTTTGTGTGGGATTTTATTTTGCTTTGCTTTTGTACAGCTGTAAATGAACATTATGGGCCTAAATGATATGAAGAGAGAGACATGGATAATTATTTGACTCTTAGATTTAAGTGTTGTGTAATTGAGCTGTTCCCCATTAAACAAACCCTGAAAGGAGAAATACAGTGTAAACAGGTGTCACTCCATTAAAGATGATCAGGATCTTTTCCTTACATTTTGGTTCGATTAATTATTATTATTGTTTCAGGATAGCAACTATATGCCTCAGTCAGGAATTGGGGTCCAGGAGTTCCAGGCGCTGTACATATGTATAACAAAAAGACAGTCCCATCCCCAAAGAGCTTCCTCTTCAAGTTCAACTTACTTTGAGCATATGTGGGTAGTCTGTCTAAAAGAAAAATTGCCATCTTCTCATACAGTTGCATGGAAGATAAATCCAACTGTCAATTCATTTCATTTTTTCTATTGAAAATAAAATTACTGACTACAGCAGTAGCATCAGGATGAAATCCAGCCCATACAGCAGGTCAATGCAAGGACTATTGATCACTTAAGACCTATTTTGGTGAGCATTTATGTGAGTAAAATGTGACTCCCTAAATATCTGAAGAGAGCAACCAAAAGATGGGGAGCAAGCAATTGCAGCTGGGTTATGCCACTAGAGAGGCTCAAAGGGGCCATACCTCAGCTTCTGAATCTGGTCCATAATATTTATACTTTCTGATCGGCTTCAGCTCGCTCATCAACAAACGCAATCTATTTCTTTTGGTGCTTGATAAAATTTTCCACAAACTCTCAGATTTCTAAATTATCCTGAAATTTAGAATCTGACCTATTAGTGGTGAAATCCACATATTTTTATTGCTGCTGGCTAAGCAGCCTTCATTATGCTTTTTGGATACTCATGGTGCTAATAATGTGGCATTTATATATTTTAGATTTACTGGTTTGGGGAAATAATGCACTGTGCATTTAGGATATGATCCAAAACCTAATGAAATCAATGAGCATTTTCCTGTTGACTCCAGTGAGCTTTGGATCAGGCCCTTAAGATATTAGTTAGTTCCAGTCGATGCTGGATGGAACAGAAATTTTGAAATCGGTTTTGCACATGTATGCCTATGCTTGCTAGATGCCTCCAGGGGAGCTACAGGGAGTGCGAGTATGAATGGGTTTCTACAACCCTTTCCTGTCTTTTTAGCATGCACTCCCCAGTACCAAGCCAGGTATCTCAGTCACATAAAAGGGAAGGACATTGCCCCATTCCCTTTTGGGACATCCAATGCTGCAGGTAGCAATGGAGCATCTCTGGTGCTTGGGTTCGGAGAATGCAAGCACCAGAGTTCTAGATGCCCTCAGCATGGGTATGCATGTCGACAGAGACGACTCCCTGTGTCCCCTCCCTTTTTGGGCACCCATGTAATCTGAACCTTAGTCTGATGATCGACAGTGTAGCCCTGATCCTGGTTTCCCACAAGTGTGAATTACAAGGCATTTCAGAGAATACAATGGAGTAAAATTTGTGAAAGTGAGAGGAGAATCAGGTTTGGTATGTGTGCTTGTCACATCATAGCAAATAAAATAGCACATAGCTAAAATGCTCAACTGCCGTAGCTCTGTAAACAGTTGCTTTAACAAAGACAGTTTGGCTTAATAAGAGTGGAGTACTCATGTGATCACTGAGCATGCAGTACATGAAACAATAAGGACAAATTCTGTTCTTTGCACATGTAACTAAAGGGGATGAAGATGTGCAAATGAGAGCAGACTGCTGTCCATTAACCTTATCTTATGGCAATTTGTGAACATTTTTGTGAATGGAACAGCCCGGTAGAATATAATTGAGAATAATAATCCTTCTCTAGATTTTTCAGTTCCAGCTCTAGAATTCCATAGCACAGATATCATTCTATTAAATTATCTATGTTTTACAATAATTTCCAGAGAATCTCATTTACTTTCTGTAGAACCTCATTTGTTTCATCCCTGTTCAACTCTAAAGATGCTTTTTTTCTAATAAGGAGAATCTGAGGAACTCTCACTCATATTGATGAGCACATGATGAGCATACTGATGAGCATATTTATGACCACATCAAAGTGCTCACCATTGGGTGCTACACTTGTAGTGGCCACACCAAACACAGCAGAGCCCTGTCCCTAACTGAGGTTCTGGATGCTGTTGAAATACAAATGTTAAATAATTTTCTCCTGCCATTATGGGCCAAGTCTTGTAAAATGCTGAGTGCCATCAACTCCCACTGACATCAATGAGAGATGAGGTACTTAGCACCTTGTAGGATTTGGTGATATAAAGACACCTTTTGGAAAAGTCCCATTGTCTTGAATAAGGATGAAACCAACAGGATTCTATAAAAATTACCCTGAAAACCTACAGAATTTGATAGAGAACGGTACTCTATTTTATTTTAAGAACCATCTTATAGATTTCTACAGTAGTGGCATAATTCTCTTTTTTTAATGCTACGGGGTAGTCCAAAATACTATAGAAATGTTACCATTTTCTATTAAAAGCTATCAGAGTCTTCCATAAGGGTAATTCTCCACAAGGCTCTCTCTAAGAATGTCTTTCTGCAAGTTTTTCTTTGGTTTTTAGCTTATCGTGTATTTAGCAAGCAGTCTCAAAAGGAAAACGATTTTCAATGCTATTGATGGTTCTAAGATGATTCATTTCTAAATCACTGGCAGTTGTTCCAATATTGTAGTTCTGCATTAGAAAACTAAAAATACAGCAGTTTCTCAATAGTGTTGACGTGGGGATGATGCAGTCAAACAACCATATTGATTAAAAAAAGGGAAGGCATGACATCAGGCCATCTGGTAGTTGTGACAAAGTTCCTGCTGTACTTTGGTGGGTCTTGCGCTTATTGGAGGATTTGCTCACCTTGGAGCTTCATGGCAGCCCTCAGCTTGGCCGTTTTTCTGAACCCACAGTCCAGGTCGACGACTCCTGTGTCTGACCAGGAGTTGGGAGATTTGGGGGGAACCCAGGCCCGCCCTCTACTCTGGGTTCCAGCCTAGGGCCCTGTGGAATACAGCTGTCTAGAGTGCCTCCTGGAACAGCTGTGCGACAGCTACAACTCCCTGGGCTACTTCCCCATGGGCTCCTCCCAACACCTTCTTTATCCTCACCATAGGACCTGCCTCCTGGTGTCTGATAACACTTGTACACCTCAGTCCTCCAACAGTCCACATTCTCACTCTCAGCTCCTAGTGCCTCTTGCTCCCAGCTCCTCACACGCACACCACAAACTGAAGTGAGCTCCTTTTAAAAACCTAGGTGCCCTGATTAGCCTGCCTTAATTGATTCTAGTAGCTTCTTGATTAGAACACCTGCAGCCAATCAGCCTGTCTGTCTCCAGAAGGTTCCTGATTGTTCTGGAACCTTCCCTATTACCTTACCCAGGGAAAAGGGACCTACTTAGCCTGGGGCTAATATATCTGCCTTCTATTACTCTCCTAGAGCCATCTGGCCCGACCCTTTCACATAGTCTATGAACACTCCCCACAAAAAATTGTATTACTTGTTTAGGTACAAACGAACAGCAGTTTACTTCACTGAAAATCTAAGCATGGTCTACTCGAAAAGACTGCAGCCCTACAAAATGAGAGGTGTATATAAAACACATAAGAAAATAAATCACTAGTAAAGTGGAGATAACAATAGAAGAACTTTAGGATAAGTTGAAAAAGCCCCCCCCCCTCCACCTCCAGCTTTGTCGGCACTGCTCAGACGAGGTTCCGCCTGCCGTCTCTCCCATTCATGTTCTCTTCACTCTATGAAGACTGAGTGAAGTCTCCTGTTCTCCCCCGCCCCATCATACCCTGTCACAGAGAGTCTATTATGGATGTACTCCTCTTTGGGGCCTATATTTTCCAGCCTGCCTTGTCACAGGAGGGCCTACCAAGAGGACAGTCATGCCGGACTACTCTTCCCAGCCTCTCTTGCTTAAGGAAGAGGCCATTTCCTCAACCATGAAGGAAGAAAGGAGTTCTAACACACCCTACTTCCAAAATGCTGGTCTTTGCTGCTGAAAGCAGGAACAGGATAGATTTCTATCCTACACACTCTACTGCTTCCCTGAGACCACTTCCAACCCCTCAGTGGCAATGCCTTCCTGTCACAGAGCAACTTCCTCTCATTGCTGTAATTGGAATTGAAATTGCTTCTGCCAGCCCCTGCCACCATGCTATCTTTGGCTCATATCCTCCAGCCCTTGGATGAAATTCTCAGAAAATGCAATGGGAGCTGCAACTGAGCATAGATTGTATGCTTTGGCCCTAGAGCAGGACAATAATATAACTTTATTTTGTATTGCACTAACAGAGCTCGATAAACAATCTATAAAGTTGTAAAAAAAAAATCCTAGGAATAGTTTCCATATTTGGTTATTTGAGGAAATCCTACAGAATTCAGGTGCCCATGGCAAGGGGTCCTGAAATTCTTTTGTCCTGTGGATCACATTTTAAACAGATTTTGTGCACCATCTCCCCACCTATTCAAACTGCATGGACCACGTGTTCTCCCATTCGTGATTGATGTAACATTGCTGTGGCAACAACAGATGTTACTTACATGAAAAAGTGATAAGAGGAATGGATGGATGTATTTTTAGCTGTCTTTTAAGGTAATTTAAGCAAATGGAAACAAGGAAGAGGAACCAGCATTCCAAGTGCCCGGGAAATTTTCTGTAGACCACTAATCTGGGAGCCACTGATCTGGGACTGTCCGCTTGCTGGCAGTTTGCTGACTTTCATTTAAATGTATCCAGCATCTTATACATTGGATGCATACCTAATAATATAGCTAGGATATTTAGCCTCTTTTTATGGAGGGTCCAACTCCCATTCTTGATTATTCTTGGCCTCAGTAGACCTCCTTGCAGTACTCTAGACCGGGGTTGGCAACCTTTCAGAAGTGGTGGGCCGAGTCTTCATTTATTCACTTTAATTTAAGGTTTCATGTGCCGGTAATACATTTTAATGTTTTTTAGAAGATCTCTCTCCCTATAAAAGTCTATATATTATATAACTAAACTATTGTTGTATTGTAAAATAAACAAGGTTTTCAAAATGTTTAAGTGGCTTCATTTAAAATTAAATTAAAATGTCGATCTTATGCCACCGGCCCGCTCAGCCCGCTGCTGGTCTGGGGTTCCATTCACCTAGGCCAGCAGCGGGCTGAGCGGGGCCTGCAGCCAGGACCCCAGCTGGCAAAGGGCCAGCAGCCAGAACCCCAGACCGGCAGCGGGCTGTGCGGGGCCGGTGGCCGGGACCCCAGACCAGCAGCGGGCTGAGCGGGGCCTGCAGCCAGGACCCCAGCTGGCAAAGGGCCAGCAGCCAGAACCCCAGACTGGCAGCGGGCTGTGCGGGGCCGGCGGCCGGGACCCCAGACCAGCAGCGGGCTGAGCGGGGCCTGCAGCCAGGACCCCAGCTGGCAAAGGGCCAGCAGCCAGAACCCCAGACCGGCAGCGGTCTGTGCGGGGCCAGCGACCGGGACCCCAGACCAGCAGCGGGCTGAGCGGCTCAGCCTGCTGCCGCTCAGGGGTTCCATCCGCCGGCTCCAGCCAGCCGGGAACCTGGCTGCTGGACCCGCTCAGCCCGCTTCCGGTCTGGGGTCCCAGCCCTGCCCACATACAGTGGGTACCTACCTTCTCCCTGATCCCTTCCTCTCTCTCTGCACTGAGCTGAGGGTGGGAGTGCACTGAGCAGAGGGCTGGGGGTGAAGGAGCAGGCTGGGGGTTGGGGTGCAGGGTCTGGCCAGGAGCTAGAATGAGGGAGGGGGCTCAGGGTTGGGGCAGGAGGTTTGGGTGTGGAGTGCCTACCTGGGCAGCTCCCATTTGGTGGGAGGGGTGCAGGTGGGAATGTGGGGGGGCGTGCAGGAGCTCCTGTTTGGTGCTTAGGGTGGTGGTGTGCATGGGGTGTGGGGGGGCTGGGTATGTGGGGGGGTGCAAGAGTCAGGGCAGAGGGCTGGGGGCCTGTGAGGGGGGTGCAGGTGTCAGGACATGAGGTGGGGGGGCCTGGGTATGTGTGGGGGTGCCAGAGTCAGGGCTCGGGTCGTGGGGGTGGGCGGAGAAGGAGTCAAGCAGAGGAATGGGTGTGTGTGAGCGGGGTACAGGGCTCAGGGCAGGGGCCTGGGGGGTGTGCAGGGCTGCAGGGCTCAGGGAGGGCTGGGGGTGTGAGGGGGGGTCATGGGGTGCTCACGGCAAGGGGCTGGAGGGGGTATGCCCCGCTTTCACCCCCTTCTCCTAGTCCCTGCCCCCGCTTCTTCTCTGCCTCCGCCGGGAGCTGCGAGCACATTGACGCCGCTCCTCCCCCACCCCCTCACAAGGGCCTGCAGGGAGGGATCACCCCTCACAGCTGATCAGCCTGCAAGGAGGGACAGGAGGAGAAGGAGGGGCAGGAACCCAGCACAATGCGGGAAGAGGCAGGGGAGCCGGCAGGACCAAGCTTCTTCCCCCTGCCCCCGCGGGAGGGGGCAAGGGGCAGAGAAGAGCGGGCTGGGCAGGGCCGGGCAGGATTTTTAATGGCACGCTCCTGCTGCCACGGCAGGCAGCAGTGTGCCATTAAAAATGGGTTTGCGTGCCATAGGTTGCCGACCCCTGCTCTAGACTATTCCATTTCCAGCCTGCCTTCATATCTGTACAAATGTATATTTTTTTCATGGTCTGTGTGTATATATAAAATCTCACTGTACTTTCCACTTTATGCATCCAATGAAGTGAGCTGTAGCTCACGAAAGCTTATGCTCAAATAAATTGGTTAGTCTCTAAGGTGCCACAAGTCCTCCTTTTCTTTTTGCAAATACAGATTAACACGGCTGCTACTCTGAAACATATCTGCACAGGCATTTTTGATTCTCTCCCGTCATGGTTCTGCTCCTATTAGGCTTTTCTTTCTCTGTCTAGGGTCATGATATCTCTTGTGCCAAACCACTCTTCCAGGAAGGTCAAGATGGGCTACTTCCTAGCCCACTTTTCATCTACCATCACTACCTTGCTGACTTCTATGTTAGCTGTTACTTTACAGTATCTATCATCTGACACCTTTGAAGACTCCTCCCTGGGCACCCACTCTCTATCCCTTGACCAAGTACCTTTGTGGCTTCTTCTCAGCTTGGTTCAACTAAATGTCTCAAAGACAGGAGTTCTTCCCTTTGATAAGAGGACCATCTTAAAAAAAACAACTCTATACTATTCCTCTCCTTGAATCCAGTCTCTCATTTGCCAGCGTTGTCTGTAACCATGGTGTCCTTCTTGAACCATAATTTTCTTTTCCTCACACATCTGTTGGCACAACTGCATTGCCTCTGTACACCACTGCCTTGGTGACTCCAGTTTTGAACCCTCATCCATACTTTCATCTCCTCTTACCTTTACTGTTCTTATGGTTGTTAAAATTACAAGCATTTAGTGAAAAGAAAGGAGGACTTGTGGCATCTTAGAGACTAACAAATTTATTTGAGCAAAAGCTTTTGTGAGCTACAGCATCCAATGAAGTGAGCTGTAGCTCACAAAAGCTTATGCTCAAATAAATTTGTTAGTCTCTAAGGTTCCACAAGTCCTCCTTCTCTTTTTGCGGATACAGACTAACATGGCTGCTACTCTGAAACCTGTCAAGCATTTAGTGGGTGCCCATCACTGTGTTATGAGACTATTGCTGTGCTCTTTTCTATGGGCACCCCACATCCCCCAGCTCTCCAGGTTTCAGTACATGCTGAATGATGCTGCTTGTTTCATTATACATACAAAAATCCACATCATATCTTCCTCAAAATATTCTATTGACTCCTGAATTCAGTTCAAATCCAGTTCAAAATGACCATCCTTTTGTTTTTTTGTTTTTGTTTTTTTTAAAATACACCACCAGTGATCTCTTTCCCCTCTCCTCCACTGACCTCATCTGTCTCTACACACTACTTTTTCCTCCTCTGCTTCTGCTATCTGGACAGCCTTCTTGAATCTCTCTGCCTCATTCACCTTCCATCTATTTTTTAAATCTCTCCTGAAAGAACCTTCCCACCTTCCCTGTGGCTCTTCATTTCGCTCTCCCTCTGTTATTGCCATCTTTGCAACTCCACAAGGTGTTTCGGGATTCGGTGTGTATAAAAGGACTGTGTACAAAATAAAGCTTCATTGTACTTTTGTCATTTAGTAAAAGGGGCTCTGTTTGAATGAAAGGGCTCCCTCGCCTCCTTATTATGACCTACTGCATGAAAAACAC
Organism: Lepidochelys olivacea; assembly: GCF_965140295.1. Classification (NCBI taxonomy): domain Eukaryota; kingdom Metazoa; phylum Chordata; order Testudines; family Cheloniidae; genus Lepidochelys; species Lepidochelys olivacea. The sequence continues at coordinate 108,838,329 of NC_140417.1, forward strand.
ATTTAAAAATTAATATATGGACTTAACATAAATCTTAGTCTGCTTTTATTGGTTTGATTTAATATCAGTGTAAACAGACCGGTGCATGCTAAGCAGCACATGATTAGTTATACAGGTTATGTAATTCTACTTCCCCAGGAACTCAGACACAAGGAATTTCTGTCCCAAGAAAGGCTAATTTTTACTAAAATGCTCTTGGAAAAGACTATAATTTAGATGAAGAAGACTACTCTTTAGTCTTACATAAATAAGTATTTGGGATTGATGTAAAGATTACTTCCAAAAAGAAGCTTGATTTTGCAGAATCCCCTGTTGTTTAGGTACTACGTGTATACATCGAAGCTGCATTTGGGAATCAATATTCCTTCTCTCTGACTATTCATGCCCTTTTGAACCTACATACCTTCTACGGTATACAACAGGAGCATCATATTAAGCAGTGATCAATCCACCTCAGGGGATACTGCTTTCTAATCTATTAGGCACAGGGCGGGCTTCTTCAGCATTAGCTATGCTTCTCCTCCTCCTATCCAACCCTTTCCCCTCCCTTAGATTAATTGACTCACTCTGGCGCATATGGGGAAATGTTCATTCTATCTCTGTCTCAGCTGTCCTATGTCTCTATTCCAGTGCTCCAGGTTATTACAAGAGAACGTCCAATGCACTTTGATCTTTAGTTAGACTTCAGTGCAATGGGACAACTTGTGCTTAGCAAACCTTTGTAACAGTACCAGTATTGGAAAATTTAAACTGATTTGACTACTTGTCTAATGTGAACACCGGGAGTGATTTCTGTCAGACTTTTGCCCACGCAGGTTCAACTTTTCCAGCTGCGGAGGAGACAGCTGCTCTTCACAAGCTTCAGCAAAGGAACCATCAAGTGTAAGTCAATTGTGCTACAGCAGTTCTACACGTGTATGTTATGAAATCAGCCTGTTTCTATGCACCACACACAGATAGCCTCTGCCTCTGTTCTCTGCCATCATAGAGCTGAAAACTATACTCAGCTGAGCAGTAAGCTTTCACTGACCACGGTATCAAGGAAATTTGGGTTTAAGGGCAGATTGCTCATTAAGAGGCAGTGTTGTCTGTTGGGTAAAGTAGGAAGTCAGGTTTTCCTTTCTGGCTGAGTCACATATTTGCTCTGTGACCTTAGTTGAATCATTTAACAGCTCAGTTTCCCCTTCTGTAAATTATAATATGTATAAAAATAGCTAATTACACTTATCTACCTCACAGGACAGTTGTGAAATGAATGAATGTTTGCAAAGCAGGGACAGATCTTCACATGGAAGGAACTGTATCAATTAGAACTATTAGTGATTTAGAAGAGTCTGGGATGAGAGTAGGTTTGAACAATAACTCCAGCATGTATATAACAGGCTGTTGGGATGTCTACGAGAGAGCACCAATTAAGAGTTACTATCAGTCCTCTGTCCTACTCCCCTTATTATTTTTAAATGTAATTCATGAAGAAAAGGCAGAAAAGAAGACACGCTGATAAATGTTTTCTTTGCAAGCCTTGACAACACTGAGGAAATCTATCACATTTCTCATAAGCACCATTACTTGCCAACTGTCCTATAAGATAACTGCCTTCTTGTAATTCAGGTAGAATTGCAGAGCAGCTGGTAATTACCTCGTGTGTGTATTTTTAATAGAAACATGCACAACAGGAAGGCATCAAACCATCATATTAATCTCAAAGGGCCACCTGCTTTCCTCAGCTGAGCAGGGCAGAGGGGAGCAAAGGAACGGGAAAATTATAGATTCATAGACAGCAGAAGGAGCCAGTCTGACCTCCTGCACATTGCAAGCCACAAACCCTCCCTCTCCTGTAATAGACCCATAACCTCTGGCTGAGTTACTGAAGCCCTCAGGTCATGATTTAAAGACTTCAAGTTACAGAGAATCCACCATTTATTCTAAACCACCATTTACAGTTTAAACCAGCAATTGACCCATGTTGCACGCTGTAGAGAAAGGCAAAAAAAAAACAAACCCAGGGTCTCCACCAATCTGACCTATGGGGAAATTCCTTCCCAACCCAAAATAAAATAGTCAGTTGAACCCTGAGATGTCGGCAAGACCCACTGGCCAGGCACTTGGGACACTTCAATATGGTAACTCTGTGCCCTGCCCATCTAGTGCCCCATCTCTGGCTGTTGGAGGTTTTTGCTACTAGCAATCACAGATGAGCCACATGCCATTGTAGGCTGTCTCATCATACCATCACCTCCATAAACTTATCAAGTGCAGTCTTGAAGTCAGGGGTTTTTTGCCCTCACTGGTCCCATTGGAAGGCTATTCCAGAACTTCACTCCTCTTATGGTTAGAAATCTTTGTCTAATTTTAAGCCTAAACTTGTTGATGGCCAGTCTATATCCATGTGTTCTTGTGGCAACATTGGCACATACCTTAAATAACTCCTCTCCCTCCATGGCATTTATCCCTCTAATGTAATTATAGAGAGCAATCATATCTCCCCTGAGCCTTCATTTGGTTAGGCTAAACAAGCTAAGCTTCTCGATACCTCTCATAAGGTAGGTTTTCCATTCCTCTGATCACTCTAGTAGCTTAGTAGCTCTTCTCTGCACCTGTTCCAGTTTGAATTCATCTTTCTTAAACATGGGAGACCAGAATTGTACACAGTATTCCAGATGAGTTCTCACCAGTGCCTTGTATGACTGCAATAACACTTCCCTATCTCTACTGGAAATACCTCACCCAGTGCATCCTAGTCCTTTTCATGGCCACATCAAATTGGCAGCTCATAGTCATCCTATGATCAACCAATACACACAGGCCTTTCTCCTCCTCCTCTGTCACTTATTATGATTACCTGAGAGTGCTAGGAGCTTTACAGGTGGGAATGGAAGATATGTGCCCTGAAGAGCTTACAGTCTGAACAGGCAAAGTACAAAAATAGGGAAGGAAAAGGGCAAAATGGGGCCAAGGGGGCTGAAAGTCATGGAACAAGGAGCATGGACCCTCCATACCATCCCTCCCCCTCCCACCAAGCCTACAGAATCTCTCTGCATAACCACCACCATAGCTGGAGCTCTAAGTGGTTTACATGGAGGGGGCTATGCTGAGTCAGGAGCAGAGGCAGGAACCAGCCACCCTTTTTGGCATGCTCCATTAGCCACACAAAGGAAATTAATTCTGCTCCTCACAGCATTTAGGACTTCCCCTCCCTGATGCCCATGCCCTCCAGAAAGAGGGGGTTTGTGCAGCCCTGATGTAGAGCCTGGCTTCTAAGTGAGCACTGCTCCCAGACAGGAAGAAGCCACCAGTGGATAGAATATAGGAGCAAGATCTGTGGGGCTGGAACAAGATATTCTCACAGACCCTCACACTCCACAGCCTGCCCTCTCAGTGTTTCTTCCTGACGAGAGAATCCAGCTGTGACTCAATGTGTTTATAATTGGAGCCTTTTTCCCCCACTTCCCAAAAGATTAGCACATTTGACCATAAAACATGTTCAGAGATGGAGCTCATTTCATAGATCTAAGGCAAGAGGGATCATTATACTCACGTAGTCTGCCCTCCTGCATCAGAGGCTGTGGAATTTTGCCCGGTGACGTCCGATCCTGATTTAAAGACTCCACGTAATGGAGAATTTGCCACGTCCCTTGGTAATCCATTCCAATAGCTAATCACCCTCACCCTCATAAGTTTAAAATATTAACTTATTTCCAACTTGAAATTCCCTGGCTTCAACTTCCAGACATCTAGCCTTTGTTTGCTAGATTAAAAAAGCCTGTGGAATAGGATATCGTCTCCCTGCCTAGGACGTAGTTATTGATCATGATCAAGTCACCTTTTAACCTACTTTTCAAAAACGTTTGTTTTCCATGCCCCTGAGCAGTAGCTCAGCTAGTGAACTAAAGGAGTGATTCTAGGTTATCAAGGCAGTAAGAGCCAAAAATTTGATGCAATTTGAAGAGCTACCCTTTATTTCTGCCAGTGACTAAAAACAGCTAATTCCTTTAAAGCCACAGGAATCGGGAATGTTATTGATGAAATCTGACTACTGCTTTTAGAAGCACAGGTCCTCTGAAAGCACAGAAGAAAGATATGAGTAGAAATAGCAGCATTAGAAAAATAGATTAAAAGGAATTTAATTTAATTCTCGCATGTTTGACATTGTAGATGTGCTGCTTCTTAAATCTGATTCTGACATCTGTTTGAAGGAGTTTGTTGATAAATGAACCAGAATGGAGTGATTTGAGGGTTGTTTTTTCAAATAAAAGCATGTAACAAAAACAGCCCTCATGTAGTATCCAGGTTACAATTTCTTTCGTCATGCTATTAGCTGTCAGCTTTCTATGGTGTTAATCGTTTGGAAATTGAAATAATTTGGACCAAATTCTATTGGATAGAATCAATTGGCTTGCACAGATGTAACAGAGGGCAGAATCTGGTCTATAGCAAAAAATAATTGCATGAAATCATTCAAAGTTTAAAGTATCATTGATTGTGATTTTATAATATTTCTGTAGTTGGTCAAAATAAACCAAGAAATGATTTTAAGAAAAATTTCAAAATTTCAAAGTTGTTTGTATTTTGCAAACTTGAGATGGACCCATTTTCCATTGTTTGTGATTTTTTTAACCAATGTTTTAATTGAAATAGCTTTTAAATTTTTGTTTACCAAAACCTAGTAAGAAAACACATTTTATTGTAAATTGTTTAAAAATGATTCTGTGAATTATCACAGAAAATTGAATGAAAAACAAAAAATATTGATAATGTTGACAATTTTGAAAAGCCAAGTTTTTTAAAATAGACCACAAAAAAAACCTTTTCTGATGATCTACTTGCACCACCATAGTAACTGAATGCCCTGTAAACAGTGATGAATTTATCCTCATAAAGCCATTGTTGGATAGGGAAGCATTTCCTCTGTTTTACAGGTGGGGAATGGAAGGTCAAAGAAATAAAATAACTTGCCCATGGTCCACAAAACTTCAGGCAGAGCTGGGAAAGGAACCCAGGTCTATGGCATTCCACTTATATATATATTCCATATATCTTAGCCACAAGACTATCCTAAGTGTAGCCACAGATATATGCTGAATGAAAAGAGTGGGTCTTTTAACAGTGCCAAGTACCTAATCAACCTTGGTGTGAGTTCTTCTCTGGCCAGTTGCCTTTATACCCTTTGCAAATGCACTGAGTAATTTCTGGTGATCTTCTGCATGCTTTCCATGCTGTATGCTTACAACTATTTCGACATCTTTTCTTTCCGATCTTGCTCTTTACTATTTTCCCAGTTTCCCAAAGGTACTTAAACATACTACAATGGTTTAATTAATGACCAAGAAAAGTTAGCTTTTGGCCTTTTTTTAAATATTGGCAGATAGTCACAATTATCCTGAATTTATGTGAGTTAATTTACATTTTTATTTGCAGTAAAAAGAAAATGATACATTTATCCTCTCTGCATTAACACACCAGATAGGGATGACAACAAGAAAAGAAAATTACCACCATTGGGTCTTCTGCTCTTGACAGTTTCATTAGCACCAGCAAGATTTATCTTATGTGACAGCAGCATGGTTGGCAAGAGCTTCCAAGTCATGTGTGGACGGAGGTCTCTCCAACCATGATAATGAAATGAGCAAGATCATAAGAGCTTCTCTATGATTGCTTTGATCTCTGATTCCCCCATATTTTTTTAAAATCTACAATATATCCAAAATGCCAAGAGATTCCTATATAAGAATTTATCTTCTGTCTTGAACCTTTAATATAAACCTTGAGAGCAAGTCCTAAGTCCTTTCTAAGTTCCCTTTGCACTGCTACAGCAACTCAAAGGAGATTTAAAACTACCTTATAGCAACTCTTCAGGATTTCTCTAGTTCAGAGGAAGGTCCAACTGCCAAAAGCTGGATGACGGGAGAAGGATCACTCTATAATTGCCCTGTTCTATTAATTCTCATTGAAGCATCTGGCACTGGCCACTGTCAGAAGACAGAATACCCGGCTAGATGGACCATTGGTCTGACCCAGTATGGACATTCTTATGTTCTTAAGCTCTAGGGCAGGTGGAAGGACAGGAAGGGTGCATGTCAGGCTCAGGAGGGGCTGGGGCCACAGCAGCTCCAGTCTTGACTGGCAAAACAGCTACTGTTTAAATCACAGCAACCTTTTGGACTGGGAAAGAGGGAACAGAAAGGTGGTAACAAACCACCTATGCACCTGCATGCACCAATCACTGGCATTGAAACTTTTGATCATGAGAGAGGACGTTAATAACGTGGAGATTTTAAAAAGAGTTTTATTAAAATGATAACCAAATCCATATTTTTTAGATATATCTAGACACACTCCATTCCTCCCCAATCCGCAGGCTGAATAAAAAAATTCTAGTGCTGCAAGAAAAATTTTCTTCATTATGAATCTTTGTTTCATTCTTTTCCCTGGACAAACTATATCTTGTGAAGGATGCTAAAAAAAAAAAGCATCTCATGATTATGATGAAGCACTGAATTTCTTGAATAGCCAAATTAAGGAAGAAGTGTTGTGATAATTAGGCCTACAAAATTACCCTAATTGTGGGCTCAACTGTAAAAAGTGTGTGAAAGTTTATGAAATGTCACAATAACCAGTATCAATTTTGATGGAGAACGTGCAAAAGGGAGACAGACAGACTGAATTAGTACAAACAAAAAGGCCTATATGATATCACTCAAGCACTGTGTTAAGATACAGTACACAAGAAAAGTGTGGAACCAGAAATCAGTCAAAATTGGTATGCTGGATATTAGGCCTAATTAGCAGACAAAATAATGAGGTGATGTGCTGTTCAACTGATCACTCCCTTTTGGGTTCTCCTTTGGGGAAAAAATTGTTTACTGGAGCAAGTTTCACCGTCCTGGTTGCCACACCTATTGTCTCTTGGGACCCCACATTTTCTTCATCCCAATCTTGAAGATATCCTGACCAAACCGGGCCAGACAGAGAGAGAGAGAGAGGCAGAGGACATCACCACCTGCGACATGCCCACGGCACAATCCAGACTAATGAGTAGCTGTGTCATCCATGTCCTCTAACCTGGGGTGTCCTTACACTTCCTTGCTTCTGCAGCCTCCGGTCTGGATTGCTCACAAACAGTTTCCAGTGTGTCTATGTTTGTGCTGCAGCCAGCCACACCGTGGCTGTTATCTGCCTTGGTTATACTGCATGCAGGGTGACCCAGCCACACTCCCAGTCTTAGATTTCCCCCCAGAAATGTATGTCCTGTATTGTCTAGCCCTCTCCTAGGCAATACAAATTCATATAAAGTCCATATTTCTTTAATAGAAATAATATGCACACATGTTGTTACCTCCAATGGAGTTTCACAGGCAGTTCAATTTAAGCAAACTGGATTAAATAAAAAAAAATTCTCTTTGCAGTTAACTAACTTGTTTTATTGTGAGACCCATGCTGTGCTAGCAGCATTCACCAGACTATTTTTACCTATAAAAATGCCCCCTGGGGAGAACCCTGCATCTCTGAACTGTTTGGACTAACAGGCAAAACAGTAAGCAATTGGACAGAGGTCCTCAAAGCCATTTTGGGAAATCCTGAGGGACTTATGGAAAACTAGCAGACATTATTACATCTCGGCATTGGGACTATAAACTCTGATTCACCTGTAATGTATTTTATCTGCTTAATCTCTCAATAACTCTCACTTCCTTTCTTAGCTAATAAATCTTTTGTTAGTTTACTAGAGAAACTGACTTCAGCCGTCTTTGGTGAGATCTGAAATGTACCTTGACATGGGGTAAGTGACTGGCCCTTTGGGGCTGGAAGAACCAAATGTGTGGTGAATACTGATTTTAATAACCTTTCATCATTAAGTCCAGCTTGCCTGGGTGGCAAGTTTGGCTGCTGTGCCTAAGGGGACTGCCTGTGTTCCCTGCTGAGACTGATATAGTAATCCAGGAGCACACATTTGTTACTTGGTGAAATCTAATTATAGCATATACCACCAGTTTGAGGTGTCTGCCCTGTTTTCTGACAGTCTGACCTGAGATTGGCCTCTCAGTTGTGAGCCACATACCAGGCACCATGACACTGTTAAAATGAAAGCCAGCCTTACTTAATACTTTACATTTCAAATGTTTTTCCTTCTCTTCTATATCTTTACTAAAAAGATTGAAAGGATTTTTAATGGTGTGTTTGCCATGGTACTGAGCAGACTGAGATCTCTGTATACCAAACCCCAAGCCTTGTTTAAAACTGTTTAATGTTGGACAGTGACTGGGTCATGGTATCACTTTTAGCCATATATTCCATCTAAATTTATACAACAGACGATAGGGTGGGGCAGAAATGAAGCTAGGGATGAAGAACTGAATGGTTCAGAGGAGGATTATTTACTGGATTCACTTTTGCCAAAATATGAATAAAATAGTTGCTACTTAGTGTGACAAAGTTCCTCCTCTACCTTGATGGGTCTTGTGCTTATTGGCAGATTTGCTCGCCTCAGAGATTCACGGCAGCCCTCAGTTTGGCCATTGTCGTGAACCCGCAATCCAGGTCAACTCCTCCTGTGTCTGATCAGGAGTTGGGAGGTTTGGGGGGAACCCGGGCCCATGCTCTACTCTGGGTTCCAGCTCAGGGCCCTGAGGAATGCAGCTGTCTAGAGTGCCTTCTGGAACAGCTGTGCATCAGCTGCGACTCCCTGGGCTACTTCCCCATGGCCTCCTCCCAACACCTTCTTTATCCTCACCATAGGACCTGCCTCCTGGTGCCTGATAATGCTTGTACTCCTCAGTCCTCCAACAGTATGCGTTCTCATCTCAGCTCCTAGTGCCTCTTGCTTCCAGCTCCTCACACACGCACCACAAACTGAAGTGAGCCCTTTTTAAACCCAGGTGCCCTGATTAGCCTGCCTTAATTGATTCTAGCAGCTTCTTTGATTGGCTGCAGGTGTTCTAATCAGCCTGTCTGTCTTAATTTTTTCCAGAAGGTTCCTGATTGTTCTGGAACCTTCCCTGTTACCTTACCCAGGGAAAAGGGACCTACTTAACCTGGGGCTAATATATCTGCCTTCTATCACTCTCCTGTACGGGCTGCCGGTCTTCTACCAGGACCTCCTCCGGACCTGGAAACTATTGTCAATGACCAGGTCCATGGCGGTCACCGTGGAAGCAGTTCTCCTCACGGAGCCCCTGCTACACAACCCCCAGCTCTGTGTGCAGGTGGCGGAGTCCCACTCGGTGCGCCAGAGTTTGGTCCTGGCGGAAGTCACGAGAGTCAGAGACCTCCTGGACTACAACCGGGGAGACTGGCTGGATCCCCTGATGCTCGCTCGGCGCATGGGGCTCTCCAGACCTCGTACCCCCCAGCACATACTTCAGGAGGTGAAGGACGCCTTGACGCCCGCTGCTCGGGCTTATCTCAACCGAGCCCTGGGCGAGGGTGCACCCCGTCCACCCTCTACCCCAGGCCCGCCGGACCTTTCAATTGGGCCCCTACCCCGTAGATGAACTGCAGCCGGTCAGCTTCCAAATCGCGACATGGAAATATCTATACACACTCACGCTTCACACCCTTCACGCCCACACCCTGGTGTCCCACCCCTTACAAAGTGGCGGGACCTCCTGCCACCTTTGGAGGGTGAGCAACCCCGGTGGGCCAGCCTGTATTCCACCTTGGTCCCGAGGCCCGTCAGGGACATTAGTTGGCGGCTCCTTCACGGAGCTGTGAGCACGGGCATATTTTTGACGCGGTTCACCCCCATCCCGGATATTTGCCCTTTTTGCAACATAAGGCAAACCCTGGCACACGTATATTTAGAGTGTGCCAGGCTGCAGCCCCTTTTCCGGCTCCTCACGAATATTTTATTACGCTTTTGGCTACACTTTTCCCCTCATCTTTTTATCTACACACTCCCCATCCGTGGCCCCACAAAATTGCAAGATCTCCTGGTTAACCTCCTCCTAGCCCTAGCTAAAATAACCATTTATAAAACCAGAGAGGGGAGGTTGGCTAATGAAGCGTCCTGCGATTGTAGGGCCGTTTTCCGATCCTCAGTATATTCACGTATCCGGGCAGAGTTCCTCTGGGCGGCGTCCACCGACTCCCTTGACGCCTTCGAGGAGCGGTGGGCACTGTCCAAGGTTCTCTGCTCGGTGACCCCATCCGGTTCCCTCCGTCTGACCTTTTGATTGAGGGGAAGAGCAAGAGACCCCATCCCCAGCCGTTGCCACTGTGGATAACATCATCACTGTCACCTAGGAGAGGTCCTATCACACGTGGGTGTACGTCCCCCCACCCCCAAACCGCCCACCCAGCAGCCATGCCCATCTTGTTGGGCACTCTCAGGAGAGGAATAATCGGTGACACTGGGCGTGGCACTAAGTAACTCGAGGGGGTGGAAGACCATGAGTGTCGAGGAAGCCCCACCACTCTGGGCCCAGGCTAGCCTGAACACTTCTGCCTCCTGAAGACTGCTGTGTTATACCTTGTGTTTGCTTTTGTTTTGTTGCATAGTTTTGCTTTATTCTTTTGGGTGATTTTTTGTAAGTGTTACACAAATAAAATTCTTTTTTGCTTCAAAAAAAAAAATCATTCTCCTGTAGCCATCTGGCCCGACCCTGTCACATTAGTTTAATTTTTTTTTTCACTGAAACTCTGATCTGGAAAGTGACGTACTCATATTTATGTACCAACACATCAGTAGGGGCCTAAATTTGTAGGCTTTCTTTTTGAACAATCTGCTTTGATTTAGTTGGAATTTGCCTGAAATAAAAACCAACTTTGACCTCATTTTCTGAAGTATTAAAGTATTGCAGTCTGGAAAATAATAGTTTAATTACTTATCATCTCAATTCCACCTCTGAATAGCCCGGTGACTATAAAAAACAGCTTTGACTTACTGAATTTTTGTGTTTAAAGTCTATGAGTCATATTCGGGGCCATGATAGAGCCTATTGGTGCTCCTTCAACAGCACAAAGGAGCTGTAAAGCTTCCTTCATGGGCAGAAGAAGATTACTCTGGCACGGAGAAATCTCTGGTTGGCACAGAGCCAGCCACGTTGGCGCTATGTGATCCCATCCTAGTATCTCTTGCAGAGGAGGACCAGAGTGGGGTGGTTTTCTTCCAGGTGAAATACTGCAAAATCAATTATTGCTTTAAATGTAAAAAGATGACTACAACTATTCGAAAGTTTTTAGGATAAACCAGAAAAAGCTCGTGCTAGACATTAAATTGGGTACAAATGCAAGTGTAACCCATAAATGAATTAAACAAATGAAAATCAGGCAAACCCATCTTAGACAGTAAATGAACATCAGTTACATATGCAGATGTCCTTTCCTCAGTCATTTTTATGAGGCAGACCACATTCATCGTAGTGTTTGAAATAAATAATATCTATGACTGTTTTTTGCTTGAGATAGATGGAGAATGGCACAACATCTTTGTAACCTATATACAAATGATATTTACTAATTGCCCATGACAGAACAAGCAACTTTTTAATCTATGGCAAATTAATCATAGAATCGTAGGACTGGAAGGGACCTTGAGAGGTCATCTAGTCCAGTCCCCTGTACTCATGGCAAGTATTATCTAGACCAGTGTTTCCCAAACTTGGGACACTGCTTGTTTAGGGAAAGCCCCTGGTGGGCCGGGCCGGTTTGTTTGCCTGCCGTGTCTGCAGGTTCGGCCGATCGTGGCTCCCACTGACCGCGGTTTGCCGCTCCAGGCCAATGGGGGCTGCAGGAAGCGGCGGCCGGTACGTCCCTCGGCCCGCACCACTTCCCGCAGCCTCCATTGGCCTACAGGCCCTGCAGATTGGTATCTTCCCCCTCCCTCCCCATGCCTCCCACCCACAACAGTCAGCTGTTTCACGGCTTGCAGGAGGCTGGGAGGGAGGGGGGAGGAGCGAGAATGTGGCGTGCTCGGGGGAGGGGGCGGAACTAGGCAGGAAGAGGCAGGGTGGGGTGGAGCGGGGGGGGAAGAGGCAGGGCATGGGTTTGGCCTTGGGGGAAGGGGTGGAGTAGGGGCAGAGCCCTGGGGCAGAGCCGGGGATCAAGCACCCCTCGGCACTTTGGAAGGTTGCGCCTGTGTAATGTCCAACCTAAATGGCTCTTGCTGCAATTTAAGTCCATTGCTTCTAGCACTATCTTCAAAGGTTAATGAGAACAATTTACCTCCCTCCTCTTTGTAACAACCTTTGAATGTACTTGAAAACTGTTATCATGTCCCCTCTCAGTCTTCTCTTCTCCAGAATAAACAAACCCAATTTTTTTTAATCTTCCCTCATAGGTCATGTTTTCTAGATCTTTACACATTTTTATTGCTCTTCTCTGGAATTTCTCCAATTTATCCACATCTTTCATGGAATGTGGGGCCCAGAACTGGACACAATATTCCAGTTGAGGCCTAATCAGCATGGAGTAGAGCGGAAGAATTACTTCTTGTGTCTTGCTTACAACACTCCAGCTAACACATTCCAGAATGATGAGGTTTGGGGAGGGTTGGTTGGTGTTTTTTTGCAACCATGTTACACTGTTGACTCATATTTAGCTTGCAATCCACAATGACTAAGATTACGATTTTGTCATGGATATTTTTAGTAAAAGTGATGGACAGGTCATGGGCAATGAATAAAAATTCCCAGAAGCCCTGACACATCCCTGACTTTTACTAAAAACATCCTTGACAAAATGAGGAGGGAGGAGGGTCCAGCACCCTGCCACACTGCATGCAGTATCAAGGAGCTCCAGCCCCCATCCCTGCCCCGTGGCTGGGATCTGGGAGGACCCCTGAGCACGGGGGGCTGGGATCTGAGGGTCCCCTGCCCATGGGGGCTGGGGCACTCCGGGGGATTCCCCTGCCGCCCGCGGAAGCTGGGGAGCTGAGCGGGTCCCGCCGCCCTGCAGGGCTGGGGATCTGGGGGAGGGCCACCACCCACAGCAGTTGGGGAACTGGGGGGAAATCCTCCACTCTCTCAGCCGCTGCCCTACTGTGGGAGGGTCGCCCGCTGCTGGTGGTGGCTGGGCTGCTGCGGGGCCCCAATGTCACGGAGGTCTCTGGAAGTCATGGATTCCGTGACTTCCATGACCTCCTCGTAGCCTTAACTATGACCTCCAGATCCCTTCCCACAGCACTGCTTCCGAGGCAGTCATTTCTCATTTTGTAAGTGGCGTACTCATAGAGATGTATAATTGTTTTTCCATAGGAAAAGTAATGTTTCCAATCTGCCAGTACACGATCATTTCCATTTGTATTGTTGTCTAGCACAACTTTGCTTTGTTAAGCAATATGGTATTTATTAACCATCATGCAGGAGTAATAACAGTTAGGGTTGCCAACCCTCCAGGATTGCCTGGAGTCTCCAGGAATTAAAGATTTTTCTTTAATTAAAGATTATGTCATGTGATGAAACCTCCAGGAAAACGTCCAGCCAAAATTGGCAACCCTAATAACAATGCCAGTGCATGTTTCTTATTGCCTTTCAGACCAGATTTGCCCGTGATACACTACACAATGTTTTGCTTTTTGACCTAATTTTCCCCATTCTATCAGCTCTGATTCAGCATCTGTGCTCATGTATTGGTCAATAAATCTACTTAGGGCCCCAACCTCCCATTCACATCTGTAACCATATGTAGAAACAGGCTCTTAGGCATTGACCCTGAAAAGAGATTTACTCCACCTCTCAAGCAGACCCCCATAACACCAATCAGGGCCTTAATCTGTAATCTGTCCAGGACAGTGATGTGTCATCTTGCATATCTGCAAAGCTCCATGCACATAACCCTATATATAAATAATCAGATAATACTGACTCGGTCAGCAAAACCTTGTGCCCTTTTGTCTGGAAGGATTGAGTGGGGCACTATGCCATGGCAAATGGTCACTATCCCAAATGCCACCCAGGTCTAGATCCCTTCCCCATTGCCACAGAGGGCTGAGGAAAGAGAGCAGCATACCAAGGTGCGTGGGTAGAAAAAGGGGGGAAAAAACACCTTGCAAAGCCTCATTCCTGGCTCTGCTGTGTGATCTGAGGAGGTCACTTCACCTCTGTTTCTCTTCCCATCTTTTGTCTGTCTAGTCTTTTTAGAGCGTAAACTAGATAGGGACTGTCTCGTACTATGTTTTTGTGCACTGCCTAATAGTGACCTGATTCTGACTGGGGCCTCTAGGTGCTACTATTATACAAATAATCATAAATAACTCAGTGATGTCATACATATATACTATTTCCTCTTCCTGTTTGTCTTATTAAATATACATTGAAATGATGTGGCCCCTGTGTGCCTGTACCACTTCCCTTTATTTATTTTTCATTTCCATTTAAATAATAATAAAAAACATCTGTCCTAGGGATCCTGATATTGCAGCAAAATCCCAGCAGCATTAAAATAATCATTGACATGTTAACTCTGCCAGCCACATACAAAAGCTGCTTCCCATTCCTTCATTCTTCCACGAAGCATATCTCATCCCTCTCTAAAAAACCCTATCAAACAGATGTCTTTTGCAGTGTGCCCAGATCTGGCCCATTTTGGACCTTTACTGAATGAGGTTTCACAAATGATAAAAGGTCAAGAAATATGTCTAGCTAGTATATTGAGACCACAATGCCAAAGTCCCACCAAAATTTACGAACAGGGAACCCAATATTGCAAAGTTACTGAGCACCCTTCATTCTCATCAGATAGGAGCTTTGCCATCGACTCCAAGAAGGACAGGGTTAAGCAAAAGTCTCCGCCTAGTTTTTGTGAAATTAAATTCAAGTCCACACTTTCACTTATGAAAAGAACTCATGAAGTCAGTAACAAAACTGCAATCCATGAAATGTTAGAAATCTCATTCTCTCTCCAGTGAAGGAAGAGCTCATTTACATGTGTAGGGAAATGTTTAAACCTCCACATATAGAGAAAGGAAAATACCTCTTAGATGAGCTAGATAATTCAGGGGTGAGGTCTTGTCACTCTTCAGTGTGTCATTTTGTAGGACTACTTCCATGATTAGTCTTTGGAATTTCACTACACAGTGCATGAAAGAAAAAATACCGTTCAAAAATCCATTAGAGCAAAAACAAACATGAAGGGAACCAATGAAAAAACTGGAGGAATAAAATAATTACATCTGAACTACACATCAAAATTAATAAAAATTGTAAGCATGACACACCACTAGAAATATTACCTATGGGCTGATATTAGGTTTCCAAGGAAAGCAGACATTTTTTGTGAAAATTTCCATTTCATCCAAAAAAAAATGGAAAAAAGTTTCCACTGAAAAATTTTGACCAGCTCTACCCAGTAGTCTTGACTCCCATTCCCTGCTTTAGGAACTATTAGATACATTGCCTCACCTGACACTGAGTTTCTTTATCCACTGGACATCAATAGTGAAACATTTTCTAGCATTTCTGTTTATAAGAGAAGCACAGTCAAATATCTGCAGCTTCTGCTAATAAAGCTGCTGCATAATGTAGCAGGTCAGCAAGTACTGAGCCTCTATAATTCGCTAGATCCTTATCTGCTGGATGTTGAATTCATTAGTTACAACATTGTTATGACTGCAATATCAAGAGTTTTAATTTTATCCAAAATAATACCCCTTTTTCATAATAATGTTCCTTACCAATTTTCTGCCACATATGTTATTTTTCCCTTGCTATCAGTAATAATCTAACTTATTGTTTCCTGGGAATGATCAACAGTTGTCTTCAGCGACAAAGTTTTGTCTATGGACTTCAAACTCAAGAGACCCCCTTAGGAGTTGTGTAAATGAATGCCTACCTGAAGCCTCATCAAAGAAGGTCTAGGCATGGCAACTCACTAGAAGTTTTCTCTAACAGAGATTGTCAGACTGGCAGCCTAGAAGTATGTCTCTTCTTCTCGTGAGAAACCAGCTATCTGGATACCCCATGGGCAATTTAGAAGATACTGCAAGATTTCTTCTTTGTAAAACATTCTGAAATTCTATCATACAATTTAAGTCGGATGGGGAATGAGAGGGTTATGTTTAAGTGGAATTTTCCTACCAGTAGATGGGCCCAAATTCTTCTCCAAGTTACACCATTACAACCCCATTTACACCAGTAAAGCAGATCAGTGACTGACCCATTCCTGGATTTACCCTAAGCTCCACTAGTTATATTGTTCATTGTACCTTCAACCAAAGTCAGCATCTTTAAGCCACTGGCTACATGGAATTTCCTCACTCAAACAATATCAATTGCTTTTGTTGCCTTTTTTTATGCATGTAGGCATGACATTCTAGGATTATCTAATCAGGACTACTATAAGGAAAGGAAAAGTGGTCCTTCAAACTATCCCATAGGAATGCTGTATTTTGGTGGCATACTACTAAACTTATCAACCCAATTCTCACTTAATATTTCCAAGGAGGGATGCAAAGCTTTCTTTATTTCAAGAGGCACATAAATTTCAGAATTATAATCAGCAAGGCAAAGTCTTCAAAAATCTCCTATTTTGGTCTTCTAAAGGCAGATCATATGCTCCGGGTCAATTAGAAATTATACCTGAGCTTTTCAAAGCCAACTAAGGAATTTATCCACATATCTCCCCTTAATCCCGGTGAGCTGTGTGGTTAAATGCACTAGTCAGCTTTGAAAATCTCAACCTATTTTCTTAGTACATTACTAAAATTGTTAATTAAACTGGGCATAGAGAAACATCTGTGGGAGAGAATTCCATTTTACGTTTTCCTAAAACTAGTCTTCTGAAGGGCCATGTTTTCTTTCTCCTAGGGTTTCACGGATTGCTGCATTTCTCAAACCAGACTGGACATTTGTAGATATTCATTTTACCTTCACTGGAAATTAAAGACATATTCTCCAACATATAAAAAAATCTGAGTATCCTCTGCATAATGAGCCACAGTCAAAGTTCTCCCAAGCCAATGGCTCAATGGGCTGACGCAGTTAAGAAACATCAGTTTCATAGCCAATGGTACACAAAGAAGTGTGTTTGACTGCCCTAACTGGATAATATTAATTTTGCTGCCCCTTCAGATGTCAGGGCTCAGTAGCCTTCTAAACAAAATCTGCCTTTGTGATGCAAATGAAGTGAAGAACCTTGAACATTACATATTTCAATGTAGGTTTACTCATTGAAAAATGAGATTTCTTAAATCTTTTCAAGATCATTAATTTGTGTATCAATGAGCAAACAACCTGGTTGCTGCTTTCAGACTGAAGTAACGTTCTCAGTTTGCATACTATTCAGGCTTAGATCTACAGTCTCATCTGATTTACATAGATGTAAATGAGGAGTAACTTTCCAGAGGCCAATGGAGCTACCCCAGTGTATATGAGGTCAGAATCAGGCCCCTTGGAACTCAGCATTTATGCTGAGCTACAAAGTTTTTCTATTTACTTTGACTCAAATCTATTAATAGGTCTATTTTATTTTTTGTGTTATTATTTTAACTTGACTGAATGACCTCCCATAGCAAAAGGAGCTAAAAAGCTGGTGGATCTCCCCAGCTGGGCATTCCCTGAGTGTAGTAGAATCCCTGGTTGTCATAGAGCCAATGTAGGGGACATTCTGGGGAAAGGGTAAGCGTAGCCATAGCACACTATGATCCCTGGCTGGTGAATCTGCCCTGCATGACATAGCCAGCTGTGTGTAGTTTAGAGCAGCCTCAAGGAATGAAAAAAAGCCTCATTCAGTGCCAGGATCAGGAAGTTGCACATGGATCCAGATAAGCAACTACAACTAGTATTACTGACTGCAGCTGAGGATGAGGCCAAGATGTTTATTTGGCGTGTGCTAAAAATGATAATTTACTTGTTTACTGAAATGACAAATAAATAAATAGATAAATAATAGAACTTTGTGCTTCTATATATCTTTGCATTCAAGGATCTCAAAGCACCACTTTACTGACATTAAACTTTAAACACCCCCACTGTGCACATATTACTAACCATCAGTACAGATCAAGAGCTCTGAACCTACTTCCAGATATCTCATATGCACTGAATAGAGTTGATAATCAATCCCTAAAATCAAGTAGGCCTCAGAACCATTAAATACAAAATAGCAAAATGCACCCTGTGTCCTAAG
This sequence comes from Lepidochelys olivacea, assembly GCF_965140295.1. NCBI lineage: Eukaryota > Metazoa > Chordata > Testudines > Cheloniidae > Lepidochelys > Lepidochelys olivacea. The sequence goes on from NC_140417.1 coordinate 108,856,392, forward strand.
TACTATTGAATGGTGTAAGTGGCTTGCAATGAAACCTGAAGCCAGCTATTATTATTCATCTGCTTTCTGGTTTTGTTATAAACTCAAAAGGCAACTGAGACTCATCTAAAGGAAAGCTAAGGCTCTCAAACCTTTGGGGTAAACGTGGCCAAGGTTCAAGGAAGTTCAGCTTGATTTGCATCAACATTCATGAGATGCAGGGAGATTCTCATGCTTTTCCATGTAACATAGTTCAAACTGCAGAGTTTTGCAGTGAGATTTTGGGGATAAGTCGAACCCAAAATTTATAGTGAAAAAAGAGGAGCTACAGAATCAGAAAAAAGGAAATAGATTGAGGGGGGGATTTGATAGCAGCCTTCAACTACCTGAAAGGGGGTTCCAAAGAGGATGGAGCTAGGCTGTTCTCAGTGGTGGCAGATGACAGGACAAGGAGCAGTGGTCTCAAGTTGCAGTAGAGGAGGTCTAGGTTGGATATTAGGAAAAACTATTTCACTAGGAGGATGGTGAAGCACTGGAATGAGTTACCTGGGGAGGTGGTGGAATCTCCATCCTTAGAGGTTCCTAAGGCCCAGCTTCACAAAGCCCTGACTGGGATGATTTAGTTGGGGTTGTTCCTGCTTTGAGCAGGGGGTTGGACTAGATGACCTCCTGAGGTCTCTTCCAGTGATTCTGTGATTCTATAAATGTTTGCATGTGGAATGCACTGCCAAACTCTGCACAGATCCCATCCTAAAAGGGGCAAATTAGAAATCAGTCAGTAAAAAGAAACAAGAACCAAAAAAAGACGTTCAGATGGCATGAGAAGATATTGGTGGTAGTTTAATTGGATCAACTCTTCCAACTTTCATCTAAGGTAATGGTCCTCAACCATAATCCTGAAGGCTCCTGAAGGTATTTTTTTAGTGTATTAGACAGATGATACAAGATAACATATGTCCATTTGTTATCCTTGTTGTGCTAAACTCAGAGAACTAAGTATTTGTCTTGTCTCACAGCAACAACAATTTTTAAATGGCCTGATTAGAGATGCTTATCAGTTCAGTTATAGTTCGTAGTATCAACGTACAACTAATCTGTCTGAAGTATACAAGAACCTTGTACATCAAACCTCCTTGAACTTAATGTACAGGTCTCTTCAGTATGCACAGGAAATTGTGCTTTGAGCTTAATGACATTTAAAATCTGGGACTCCCCAGGCTTCCTTTATAAATAAAGGCTATAAAAGACTAAGCTGTTTTTATATGCTATTAAAACAGCTTCAGATCCATACAAATTTAGGCAATGAAAAGTGAAATGTGTCTGTTTATAAGAGCTCAAGGCTTGTGACCAAGAGCAAAGGTCTGGGGAAAGAAAAATACAGCAGTTGATTTTGTATCTCTTTGCTAAGTGAAAATCCTCATATAAGATTTAATAGAATCTTTTAAAAATAGGCACACAAATGTGACCAACCCCATGGGCAATGTAATGGACTGACTTTGCATGCATGAACAAGGGTGGATCTGGTTCAGAGACTGGTTATGGGACCTACTAGAAGGCGTTTCCTTAGCGTAGGTGGATAACTGTTTCTTGAGCAAAAGCACCTGGGTTCTAGTCCCAGCTCCTCACGTGTGTGTGATTTATATAGTGATTTTATCTGTGTGCAGCTCATGAATTCATTATAGTAGTTCTCTTCCCAGAAGGAGATCCAGGATTCAGTTTTCCCTTCCCGGCACCAGCACAGGTTTCAGCCCTTGCTCAGGAAGTATTGTTTTAAGTTGCTAAGCAGTGAGCCCTTTATCTGATACTCTCCCAAGATGCTCTGTTCAGACATTCTCAACCAAGGGAGATGGCAGCTGTCATCTGGGAACTTAAGGTGAAGGAAAATGGCAATCTTAGCACTCTCTTGGTAACACAGTTGACAACCCTGAGAGGAAGGAAGGATAGCCATTTAATGACAAATGTCTCCTTTCTGAGTAGCAGCCATGTTAGTCTGTATCCGCAAAAAGAAAAGGAGTACTTGTGGCACCTTAGAGACTAACACATTTATTTGAGCATAAGCTTTCGTGAGCTACAGCTCACTTCATCATATGCATGCAGTAGAAAATACAGTGGGGAGATTTATATACACAGAGAACATGAAACAATGGATGTTACCATACACACTGTAATGAGAGTGATCAGGTAAGGTGAGCTATTACCAGCAGGAGGGGTGTTGCGGTTCAAATACAAGACTGAACAAGGCTTTAAGCAAGCAAGCAGGCTGGTCTGCCGACGGGCTGGTCTGCCTGTCAGCTTTCCACCCTCTCTTTTATTTCTCTCCCTCCTCCTGCGCATTACATACTTCAACAGATAAAAGGAATACACTGGCTTTGTTTAATATTCTTATTTACCAATTTCTATCTACCGCATTCCTTGCTCTTGGGCCTTGAGCCCAGTCCTGGGAGGCTTCCCACGGTTCATGTCATCTGGGCGAGTTTCCTACTGCTCCTACACAACATTCCGGATATGCCCTGAATGTTGCCAAGTGCATGAACCTTGTATGAATCCTACATCCCCCCCTTTTTTGTTTATTTGTGCTCAGCCATCTCATGGTAGCCATCAATTTGCTTTTGCAAGTCATTAACTCCCGGACAGACAAGGTCATAACTCGTGGAGCCTGCCAGGGCGGGTCTCGACAAAGCCTTAACAAAAAGGAAATACATTGCACACAGCAACAACAAAAAATAAGCCCAAGAAGGTAAAGTGTAATTGGCCGGGCCCCAATTAGCCATGCTAGAGTACTGGGAAGAGAGGTTCGCGTAAGCAGCGAGCATCATCTCATTCCCTATTTCCTCAGGGTGACAACATACTGGAATAAGGCACGTACCTAACAATTCTTCAGCTGCTACAAAATCAAATAAACAAAAGTGGGTAACATTTGCTATTGAAGCCAATCTTTCCCATAGGTTATATGTCATTCGGGCCCATAACGGAGGAGGCGCTCCCGAGTCAACTCCTACAGGAAATAGCAGGCACATAAGGCATACAATCAATATGGAATTAGCAGTGATTTGGGCGAGAATGGCCACAAACAGAATCTCAGGAGTCTCTGGCTGTTGGTTTGCTGCCAGTCTTCGTTGAGCCAATGCTTTCACTGCTCCCCATGTCACGGGCTGGCTTGGGACGCTATGTCTCCTCCGTCTCCGTCCCGTCATTGTTGACCCGGGAGGCACCGCGTTCTCCTCCAAAAACTAATAGGGGCGGAATTGTGGCACGTGAGTGACATCCATTTGCCACAGCTGATTCGCTGCAGTACCTCTGGGGTTAATGGCATAAAAAAAGGTAGGGGCAGCAGCGGCACAGTGGGGGCAGGAACGAACAATAGAACGTGTATAATCAGCAGGAATGTGAAACTGTCAGGCCAAAACAGAGGCAGACTAATGAAAAAAAGAATGGCTTTCAATGGGGTCAGAAAAGAGGGAATTTACCTGACCACGTAATGCGCGATCGGCACGCGCATTGCCCTCAGTGAGTATCCCAGGCAGAGGGGTATGACTGCGAATATGAGCAACAAAATAAGGGAAATTACGAGTGGTGATGAGATACTGTAAGGACAAAAACAGGCGAAGAAGGTCCGCATCGACCTGAGGGGTAATGAGGGCAAGGGGTAAATGATCAATTACCTGATAAACATAATGTGTGTCCACAATTAAATTAAAGGGACAATCAGCAAAAAGTTGAAAGGCCAAAATAACAGCAGCTAGTTCCAAGGACTAGTGAAGCTCTCCAAGCGCTGTGCATGCAAATATTATTGTACAAGCGAATGAAGCGCTTTCAGCTTTTCTAGGGGGAGGGGCCACTGGTCAATCCATACGGGCTCTAAGGATTGCCATACCAATGGTAATGCGGAGGGCAAGGTGGGTGGGGGAGGGTTTTGTGCCATTATATATTAATATCGAGGGTGGTGTCTAGCTTTACAAGTAAGTCACGGCCCCAAATATTGAGGTGGACAGGGAGCACAAAAGGGCGGATTGTAGCAAGGGCATGGCCTCCTGCTTTAGAGACTGTGACCCAAGACAAACTTTGGCGCCCGGGTTTGCTACCCCCAATCCCCCACAACTCTTTAGAAGGAACTGTTGGCCAACTGACCGGCAAGTCCAGATCACAAATCACCGTAACGTCAGCTCCAGTGTCCACCAGCCCTGTAAAAGGAAAATTATTTAAAAGAAGTGTTAACTGAGGTTTCGAGGGGCGGAGCGACATTGTTAGAGCAACAAGTTGAGAGGACGTGTCGTGAGGCGGTGACTGAGACAGCGTCAATCCAAAGCCACCTCTGCCCCGGGCTCGATCCTCTGCGGCTGGCACCTGATAGGGGACTAAAATCAATTGTGCAATTGACCGTCCACGCGGGAGCGACTGCGGAAGATGGGTCCACACCTGAACCTTAATAACACCAGTGTAATCGGCGTCAATGACCCCTGGGATGACAAAAAAACCCTGTTTCCCAGGATGTGAGCGAGGGAGAACCAGACCCACAAATCCGGCAGGGGGAGGTCCCATCACCTGTGTAGGTATGGCGCAAACCTCCCCCGGCAACTGAAAATCAGCGTCCTCCTGCATAATCAAATCAAGCCCTGCACTTCCAGCAGTCGCCGCCCTCATGGAGTCTATGGATTTTAAGGCAGAGGAACAATTGTCTGAGTGGGGAACACCCCCGTTTGGCCCTGAGTTCGGGGGGGGACCCGTCATGCGGTTTTCCGACCCGCTACGACACTGATTAGCCCAGTGATAGCCCTTCCGACACTTGGGGCACTTCTTTGAGGGGCGGGCGGGCGCCGTCGATGAGCGGCACTCCCGCTGAAAGTGACCCTCCTTACCACAGTGATAACAACACTTCCCTTCCTTCCCACTTTTCCGCAGGGCGGCGGCCAGAACCCCAGCTTTATGTGCTTGTGTGCCGATGTTTTGGCACGCCCGCAGCATATCCGACAGCTCTAGAATGCCAGCAGCTTGTGCCGCCTGGAGACCACGGCAGCAATCCTCGTTCGCATTTTCAACCGCCATTTTTAACAGAATCTCCTGAGCTGCCGCAGGGTTATCCACCTGTCGGAGGATAGCCTCCTGCAATCTGTTGGTAAAATCCATAAAGGACTCTGATGCACCCTGATGGATACTGGCAAAGTTTTTGGTAGGCTTGCCTGAATCCGGGACCTTCCAGAAAGCATGCTGGGCGCAGGCAGAAATAATGGGGAAGACAGCCTGCTGGAGTTGAGACTGCATCTGAACGGTAGCAAACTGACCCTCTCCTGCTAACTGCTCATAAGTGACACCTTGCGCTATATATACTTGGACTTGGCGTTCCGCCATCTGCCGATACTCACTAAGCCAAATAACATACTGACTGGGCATCAGCATCATGCGCAACAGCGCCTTCCAATCTTCAGGGACCAGGGTGTACCCAGTACCTAGCCCTTCAATGAGATCACGTACATACGTGCTAGTGAGGCCGAACTCGCGAATCGCTTTCTTTACCTCTCTGATCACCAAGTAAGGCAAACTGACCCAGTTTGCAAGCTGGTTGCCCTGGCCATCATCCTGCCAGGTCACCGGACAGACTGAGACCAGATCAGCTAATTCCTCTGCTGTAAGATCTGGGCGAGTCTTCGCTGCGTGAACCGTTTGTTGCACCAGCGAAAGCCCCTGAGCAGACGCGGACGACCCTCCAGGGGGCCCTGGAGCATGGGGCCCCACGGGGGGACGGTGATCACACACTGGCTCCAGAGGGGAAGACAAAGGAGGCGTCAGTAATTGAGGCTGGGCAGTAACTGGGGGCGAAGCAGGAGGAGGGATGGCTGCAGGAGCGGACGGGGGTGGCGAGATCGGCAGCCCCTCTATTGGCGCGGGAGAGGGTCTTTCCGAGGCGACATGCTGTGTCGCATCGCCAGGAGGCGGGATGGCTGCAGGAGTGGACGGGAGTGGCAAGATCACCAGCCTCTCTATTGGTGCAAGGGAGGGCCTTTCCGAGGCGACACACTGTATCGCGTCGCGGCAGAGGTGCCAGGCTTGTAAAGCCTGCACGGGCGCTCGAGGCTCTTTGTGCAATGTCTGGCCCAACCGCTCCCAGTCCGCTAGCTTAAGGGTTCCAGCTTCAGGGTACCACGGGCATTGGGCACTCACCTCCTGTAGCAGGAGAGTGAGCTCTCGAGTGGGACAGTCATGCTGAGCCTTACGCAGCAAATATTGTAGCTCATTGCGGTGTTGCACTTGCAAAGCAGAGAGGGAGCTTCCCATACTTACCACGACGAAAAATACTCACCGGGATCCGCGAAGCGGAAGAGTGACGCGTCTGAAACCCTTGCCGGGCGAGGTGAGTGCTGAGGGCCCCACGTTTGGGCGTCAGTTGTTGCGGTTCAAATACAAGACTGAACAAGGCTTTAAGCAAGCAAGCAGGCTGGTCTGCTGACGGGCTGGTCTGCCTATCAGCTTTCCACCCTCTCTTTTATTTCTCTCCCTTCTCCTGCGCATTACATACCTCAACAGTTAAAAGGAATACACTGGCTTTGTTTAATATTCTTATTTACCAATTTCTATCTAACGCATTCCTTGCTCTCAGGCCTTGAGCCCAGTCCTGGGAGGCTTCCCACGGTTCATGTCATCTGGGCGAGTTTCCAAGGTTCATGCCCTTGAGAGGAGCCGTGTGTGCACTGCTCCTACACAACACTCCGGGTGTTCCCTGAATGTTGCCAAGTGCATGAACCTTGTATGAATCCTACAGAGGGGGGCGGGGGAAACCCTAGTGATAATCAAGGTGGGCCATTCCCAGCAGTTGACAAGAACGTGTGAGGAACGGGGGCGGGGGTAAACATGGGGAAATAGCGCATTTGCTCCAACCCCTCAGACACAGACAAACACCAACAAGATCTCTATCAAGCATTCTTACAACTACAATACCCACCTGCTGAAGTGAAGAAACAGAATGACAGAGCCAGAAGAGTATCCAGAAGTTATCTACTACAGGACAGGCCCAACAAAGAAAATAACGGAATGCCACTAGCTATCACCTTCAGCCCCCAACTAAAACCTCTCCAATGCATCATCAAGGATCTACAACCTATCCTGAAGGATGACCCATCACTCTCACAGATCTTGGGAGACAGGCCAGTCCTTGCTTACAGACAGCCCCCCAACTTGAAGCAAATACTCACCAGCAACCACACACCACACAACAGAACCACTAACCCAGGAACCTATCCTTGCAACAAAGCCCGTTGCCAACTATGTCCACATATCTATCCAGGGGACACCATCATAGGGCCTAAATACATCAGCCACATTATCAGAGGCTTGTTCACCTGCACATCTACCAATGTGATATATGCCATCATGTGCCAGCAATGCCCCTCTGCTCTGTATATTGGTCAAACTGGACAGTCTCTATGTAAAAGAATAAATGGACATAAATCAGACGTCAAGAATTATAACATTCAAAAACCAGTCGGAGAACACTTCAATCTCTTTGGTCACTCGATTACAGACCTAAAAGTGGCAATTCTTCAACAAAAAAACTTCAAAAACAGACTCCAACGAGAGACTGCTGAATTGGAATTAATTTGCAAACTGGATACAATTAACTTAGGCTTGAATAGAGACTGGGAGTGGATGGGTCATTACACAAAGTAAAACTATTTCCCCGTGTTTATTCTCCCCTGCCCCCGTTCCTCAGGCGTTCTTGTCAACTGCTGGAAATGGCCCACCTTGATTAACACTACAAAAGGTTCCCCCTCTCCCCCCACTGGTAATAGCTCATCTTAAGTGATCACTCTTGTTACAGTGTGTATGGTAACACCCATTGTTTCATGTTCTCTATGTATATAAATCTCCCCACTGTATTTTCCGCTGCATGCATCCAATGAAGTGAGCTGTAGCTCACGAAAGCTTATGCTCAAATAAATGTGTTGTTCTCTAAGGTGCCACAAGTCCTCCTTTTCTTTTTGTTTCTTTTCTATTTCCTTTAGCTCCTTTCGTGGAAGCCACATATGGAGAAAATAATTACAATGATGCTGAGTGAAAAAACTAGATACTTACAACCACAGAGTCCATAAAATAACCTCCAGTGTCCTTCCTGAATCTACTAATATTTCCACAAAATGTCTTAACTAAATTGTTTATTGATAGATAATTCTTTCCAGTATAGTGCCTATTGATAACGCAGATGAGACTGGTTTGTCAGCCTCTCCCCTGCACAAACACTCTGGGAGATTCCTTGCTATTTAGGATAGCAGCACACGTTCCGCTATTGATTACAAAGTTATATTGAGTGAGGGATGAACTACTCCCAGAGGTTACCCACCTGGAAAACATTGACACCAGATAGAAAAGCTTTCTGTCACACTGCTAAAAAAAAAAGGCTAAATGAACTGAAATCAGTCGCTGAGTTTGAAGAAGAAGTATATAATCTATACAATGTAATACATCTGGATAGATCCATATTCTGTATGTGGGTGTAATAAGAACTATCAGAAAATAAATTTGTAAGGCAAAGTACAAAATGTTGAACCCTAAAAATTCACCACCATATGATCCAAAGTTTGCTATGTAGAATACACAAAACCACAATGGATTTTAGGGTCTGATCCAAAGACCACTGAAGTTAATTGGAATCTGCACTGATTTTAAAGGACTTTGAATCATCCCCTTTAAACATTATTACTAAGTCAGTTTTGTTTAATGAATGACACACTAATCTACAGTCACGCTGTGATGGTATTAATGTATGCAACTTCCACTCACAGCTCAGTGGGGTGCATGTACATGTGAAAGGGATGGAGCGAGAGAGACATTTCCATGTAGTTACATGGTGTAGTGATTATTAATGTAAATTGCTGTTATCTCCACTTAAGAAGATGCAAGACAATTTCCAGGCTTTCCATGCACAAGAGCAGTCAAAAATGAGGGGATATTAACAAAGCCTTTTATCGCCTGCAGATATCAGGCACTCACCATGTGTTTTTTCCTTTATTAGCATACTCCAGACAAAGGTACCAGAATGTGGAACAAATTAAATACTTTTTTCAATTTGTGTGTTTATTGAGCTTTGGTAGACTGGAAAGTTTTATACACAAAAGACCTAATCCCCCAAATGCAAGCTATGAATGAGCTTTGAAGTTTTCAAAAGGCTCAGATTCTCTATTGAGCTGTTTTTCTCTATATATTCAAAAATAAAATATGATAGTTAATCACTAGCAGACAGCACCTACTGTTGTGTTAATTGCTCAGACTCAGGAGTAATTCTGAACAAATCATATTGAAATAAGTTATATACATAACATCACACGTCATTCTACAAGACAGTCAACATGGCAAGAAATGTGATGTAAAAAATTGTTAAAGTGTTGACATTCATTGTTAAAAACTCTGAAAAGTTTCTCTCAAGGAAAACAAATTTTAAAATATTGAAACTATGTGGAACACACACAGATGGGAGATGTAAAAAAAAAGAAGCAAACTGAACCATGGATGAGCAAACCTAACATCTGCAATAAAATTGAAAGCAAAACTCCTAACTGCATCACTGCAGCTGAATTGAATTTCTATATATGTCTCCCTAAAACCAGTTTCCCATTGTTTCCTCATTTCTCTTCATCTGTTGTCATTGTGAATACGGACGAGTATGAAACAAAACTCCACAACTATGTGCACTCAAATGTTTGGGAAATCTGGATCCAGGTCTGAATTTAGAACTTGGACCCAAATCAGGTTATGGTCATTTACCTGGGATGTTTAAGAAAGGGGGAGGTGGGTCCACAGCTCCCTTTCCCCTGCTAAAAGCAGGAGAGCGGACCCACCCCCCTCCCTGATGAATACCACTCCCCAGTTGCTCCCCATTCTTCTTGGCCAATCCACTTCCTGCATCAGTCTACTTTAACCACTGATCTTTCTAATGCAGACTGCAATCCTTCAGTGGGACCTTAAATAAGCATCCTGTTGAAACTGATCCCTGTGGAAGACTGGTGCTCGGACTGCAAGCTCCTTAGGTTTGAGACAGTTTGTTCTCAGTTACATGGCTGTAAATCCAGAGTAACTACTTTAACTTCAGTGGAAGAGGAGTAGCCAAGAAAAAAAGGGTAGATAAGAAAGGAGAGAGGCAGAGATGAGCCTTAGGTACCATAGTGTCCCAACGTGGGAGGACAGCACAATGGAGAGCATGAAGAAAAGAAAAGGAAGAATGAAAGGGGAGGGAAATGTGACACAGCAGGTAGAGTAGGAGACTGTAAATACTGAGCAGCTGCTGTTTCTACTGCACCCCAGCTCAAAAAGATAAAGCACTGAGGGACCAGAGTATGCACTCCAACAATGATAATAAGTTCAATGCCTCCTTATGTGTATTTCCTTAGAAATAAGAAACAGTGGGATTTCTACAGCGATCCTATAAAACATAATGTTGATCCAGTGGTAACTGAAGAATCATAGCATGTAACGTGTATGTCAAGGAAAAAAAAGGATCCTAGTACAAATAATTAAAGCTAAATAAAAAAAATTCAAAGGTCAAAACCCCTTAAATATGGCATGAAAGGGCTAGATTATGATCAAAAGTCAGATGTGTGTGAGATGGCACAGAGGTTTGTGCATGGGATACTAGCTTTTCATCTCCAAAGACCAAATCCTGGCCTATCCATCTCTGCAACAGGGTGTCAATCAGAATCATATAACTCGGTCACGCTCTGCCACCACACAGCCTGTTTAAAGGCTGTGGGAGGGGAGAAACCTCTGGGGAGTGGAGGCCATAATTTGGCCCCTCACACACACACTTCTACATGCGATATATGGCTGTGAGGAGGCTGGAGAATGTCATGCTAAGCAGAGAGGTAGAGTACTGCTTGGCTAATTGACATAGAGGACCATGGGGACCAGAGCTAATGTCTCACTGGAGCTGTTCACCAAGAGGAAGAATGGGCTCCTTGGGACAGAGATCACCCACCTCCTATCACAGCAATGGCAAACAGAAATAGACAGCCTCCCACACGGCCCTGCTACCCCCTGCCCAAAAGACACATTTTTAAAAATATGCCATAGGCCCCAGTCCTGGCTCCTCTTGTTCATCTCTTGTCAGTGACATTCGGGAGAGAGGGGAGCAAGAATGTGCAAACAAGGAGAACCTCTGTGAGACTAATCCCTTCTGCTTAGGAGCAGGTGCTGAGCCTCTCTCTCTGTTGCTTTCTGATCAGGGTCCAAGTGCCCTCCGGATCAGGAGAGCCAGGCTGCAGCCTGTAGACCTGCTGTCCCACACTCCTTAGGGTCTCAGTAGCAGCCCTCAGGGTTTGGTCCTAAGGAACCAGTTCAAATCTGGCTCCGTTTAGTAGTGGCTGGAAGTTCTTGCCCTTTTATGAGTGTTAGGTGGCCTCTGTCAGATAAATTGTCTGGCTTCAAGAGCAGTGGTGGGCATAAGCACAGCTGGGACCTAGGACAGGAGTCCTTGTAGGCGTTGGCTACACTTACAGATGTACAGCACTGTGAGTTAAACCTGCCTTCGTACAGCTGAGTAGGGAAAGCGCTGCAGTCTGTCCACACTGACAGCTGACAGCGCACTCTCCTGGCCACATTTGCAGCGGCATTGGGAGCAGTGCATTATGGGCAGCTATCCCAGCATTCAAGTGGCTGCAAAGTGCTTTTCAAAGGGGGGGATGGAGTGGAGTGTGACAGGGAGCGTGGGGGGTGAGAGAGTGGCGTTTTGGGGTGCTGAGAGTGTGTCAGCAGGCTGTCTTGTAAGTACAGACCCCCCAACACTCACTGAAAGCAAACGGCAGCTCTTTCATTTTTTCTCATAGACAAGATAAGCAGCCGCTCACGGAAATGGACCCCAACCCTCCTCGTCCCCCCCGCGCCGCCTCTCTCTTCAAGCAAATGTTAGCTGTCGGCGTTCCAAACGGAGCCCCCTGCCTGACCCTTGCTCATGCAAAGCAAACAGTGGCTGTGTTTGTTTTTTTGATAAGCAGCCCCCGAAACGGAGCTTTGAAATGGCACTTTCGCCTCCGCAGTTCGCAACAAAACAAGAGAGGCCGCTTCAGTTAAAAGGATTATGGGGAGTTTCCGGAGCTCAATCGGTGCGTAATGACATTACTCCCCATTCACACTGGAGCTGGAGCGTCAGCCAATGCGCAACAGCTGTTAATTCTCTCGGGGAGGTGGAGTACCAGGAGTGCTCCAGCCAGGGAGTCAGAGCGCTCTAGGTGCCTTGCCAGTGTGGACGGGGAGTAAGGTAGAGCGCTCTGGGAGGCTTTATTGCGGTATAACGTGCAAGTGTAGCCAAAGCTGTGAGGCCATGGACATAGAAATGATGACAAGGTTATTGCTTTTCCTTTACAGGGCTCCTCTATGTTAGGGTCAACTTTCATTGAAATCAATAGTTGTCTTCCTATTGAGTTGACTAAGAGGTCTTAGGGTGAAAGGCCATTGATACAGCAATGTGGGCAGCTTTCACGGCCATTGCTTGTGCCCTCCCCATTCTGTGAATATATAAAAGACCTCACTGTCCAAAGCTGTCAGATTTGAGCCTTACTCTTTCAAAAAGTAACATAAGTTTGTGCAATACTTAGGCTAAGTTATGGTGCACGACTGGAATTAAATTGCAACCTCTATTTTGAACATCCTCAATGTTATATTGGAGCAGTTTTTTGCTTTTGAACTGCCAATGACTTCTCTTCCCGCACCCAAGACTAGGCACTCGCATCTGGAATCCATTATATCCAGAGTACCTTGAACAATATGATTCTCTAAGTAGTGACTGAAGCAAGCTCGGTTTGCTTTGGCTCTCAAGTGCTCCTGAGCTCAGTCAGCTATGCAAAGCTGCATAAGTTGCAAGGTGTTTTATTAATCAAAAACTGAAAGATAAAATATGAACAGCACAACTTATGTGCAGAACATAGTTTGTTTCCCTAACCTCTCTTCCTTTATTTATATAATAAGTTCCAAGTCTAACCTTTCCTTCTGGTGAAAAATTCCAATTACACCTATAAAAAAACATAATCCTTTTAAGTTTAATTGAATTGAAATACACTGAATCATTTTAACATGTTCCGAAAAATAATTTTAATATGACCTTGACATGACATCTTTGCCTTAAATTGCATTAACGTCAAACGGCAAACTGCAGCAGAACAGTTAGCTCAGACAGGTAATTCAAGGCAGGAGCGGCAGGCAGGACTGCTTTGTTCAAAGAACTTATTTCAGTGCTGGCTTTGCTCCAGTGTGCATTTAACTCTATGGACTCAATTCCTTGATGAATGCTGCATCCACTAAGAGGTTTCTTTCCCCAAAATGGAACTCATAAGTACTGCCAGGGTCAAATTTTGTTCTCAGTTACATCAGTGTTAATCTGGACTAACTTTTCTGAAGTTACTCCAGATTTATACCTGTGCAAAAGAGATCAGAATTTTGCCCAATATCTGGCTGTGTTCACAAGTGAAGCGAGTTTGGTGGTCTGTTTTCAAGCCCTATGTGGACATTCATTCACAAAATGTCTACTCCCTCTCTTCCTTTTTAGAAAAGTCATCAAAATAAGCTATCTCGGTTCAGTTTAATGTCAGCATTGGAAAAATAACAATGCCCCAAGCACATCAGCACACGCACTGGCAAAACTGTGTGGGGATCACTATAGTCAGTGTCAGCATTCTCTCCTTTCATGAAAGGAGTCAGAGAGAATAAAAAGTTACAATTCAAATTTACTCAATGTTCTCCCTGTGCATGGTGGATGAAATTCACCCAGCACAGGGCTTACATGCTATTTAGGCCTGTGTTCTGTAGAGGGGTGAATGCTCCTTGCAGATGTAAGCTCTGCAGAGTTTGGGTAGGATAGAATCTAAGGAATCTGGGTGTATTCCACAGCTTCTTCTGCATCCTTGCCAGCAGAAATCTCCCCCACATCCGCACACATGGATGTGGTTCCATGTGTGGTCTTCTTCCCTCATCCCCAACACTTCTTCACACCAGGACAAAGGAAACCACAATGGAATGGTGTCCCACGTCGCACATAGGTACCCTGCACGGGCTCCCCACACTTTGCCCCCATCCTGTGCAGTGGGGACCTACAACTGTTCAGTTTCACTCAGAGTCTTATGTCCCCCTTAGTAGGATTAGGCCCTAACAGAGTCATAGCAGTTTTCTCCCAAGAATGAGGTGTAATTGGTTCTAGGTGTGTCCAAGGAGGGCAGGGATAAATTCCTGCCTCAGATAAATAAAAGACACCTATACAGTAGAAACTCCTGCCTAGCTGTGCAATGGAGGCTTATATGGCAAGTGGACCCAGAGGCTGCTCTCATGTCTACTACAGCCACTTCCAGGGGCTTTACATCCATGAATCATTCCTGTGTTCAATAAACAAGAAATTTACATAGCAACCCTGAAGGCTATGAGAGCTAGGCTTTCGTGGATCACGTGAACTCATGGCTTTTACCTTGCTCTAAAGAAAAGCATTATTACCCAGTGGGCAAACAGTTTCTTTGATTGTTCAGGGGCTAGCACATTGTATGATCAGTTGTTTAGTTTGTCCTTGATTAACAGGGATAGATCTTTGCTACAGGAAACTGGAGCCAGCTATCTTACAGGCAGATACCATGCAAGTGTCCTGATCTACGTTTGGCTCTCATTTCTGATCTGTCTCTTCTCTCTCTCTTCTCAGACTACCTGGTGTTTCCTGTTCAGAGAATTCAGGCTGTGCTAAACACAACCAGGCCCCCAGATATGATTATTTTTATTTGTTCTTTCCTGTCTTTCAGCGAGGCCCACTGACAGCAATTCCGGGCCCCAGGGCAGAACAGTCAATGAGCCCCCAAGCAGACACAAGCTGCGCCCGCACAGACATGGTCCACCTGACATTTGGGCGGTGCTGCAACTGCACTGGCTGGTGCCCGGTGAGCTGCCGGCTTCGCTGATGGGCGTGCTCCTCTAGCATGCCCAGGGCTTCCACATGCCCACCCGGCAGGGTTGCCAACTGTCTAATCACACAAACCTAAAGACTTTTGACCCGCCCCTTCCCTGAAACCACACCCCTGTCCCACCCCTTCTCTGAGGCCCCGTCCCCTGCTCACTCCATCCCCCTTCCCTCCGTCGCTCGCTCTCCCCCACGCTCACTCACTTTCACTGGGCTGGGGCAACGGGTTGGGGTGCAAAAGAGGGTGCAGGATGCAGGCTCTGGGAAGCAGTTTGGGTGTGGCATGCGAGCTCTGGGAGGGAGTTTGGGTGTGGGGTGCAGGCTCTGGGCTGGGGCAAGGGGTTGGGATATGGGAGCAGGTCAGGGGGATAGCATTTACTTTGGGCGGCTCCCGAAAGTGACTGGTACACCACTCTGGCCAGCGGCTCCTAGGCAGGGAACCCGGGGGGGGTCTTCGCGCACTGCTGCCTGCAATCACCGCCCCCACAGCTCCCATTGGCCACAGTTCCCAGCCAATGAGAGCTGTGGAGTCGGCACTTGGGGTGGGGGCAGCGCTCAGAGACCCCCCCCTCCCCAGGGCCCACAGGGACATGCCAGCCGCTCCCAGGAGAAGTGCGGAATGAGGGCAGCCAGGAAGCCTGCGTTAGCCCCGCTGCACTGCTGGTGATGGCGGTGGCCAGGGACCCGGGGCCCTTTTAAATTGCCAGGGCCCCTGGGCAATTGTCCTCTTTGTGCCCCGCCCTATCAGCCGTCCTGCTGTCAGTATCTCTGACGCATCTAACAGGTTGGGTAGCGCAGTCTAAATGCCCTAACTGAACTTGAAGTAATAGCACAAAGATCTTTTGTGAAGACCCTCCCTTGCCTTGTCAAACCCTATTTGAAATCACTATAAAACCTGAGAGCAGTCAGTTTGGATAATCCGTAAATTAAATGGAAAACAGTGGGAGTTCAGCACCTAGGTGCTTTTGAAAATCTGCATCTTTAGGTGCCAAAATACCTTTGAATATATTTCCCCTAAGTGCCCAAGTCACTTTTGAAAATAGGACTTAGCTGTCTAAGTCACTTAGGCCTTGCAATGCTCAGCAGAGAAACACCTACACGCCTTTAAAATCTGGGCTTCTGTGCCTCTATTCCCCATCTGTACAATGGGGATAATACTTCCCCACCTCACATATGTGTTGTCATTGAAAGATCGATACATGCTAAGATATTATGGTAAGGGGAGCCATGGGATGCCCAAGATAGAAGGAACGGTCCCAGCTCCATTGATGTCAATGGATGTAGGTTGATTTACACAAGCTGAGGATCTGACTCTGTGTTTATAGTAACAGGTGGAATGAAAAGGAGCAAACAAAATATCTACACAAGTTGAACATTGTTTTATTTTTTTAATTAAAAGGACACAATCTGGTTAAATTTGTCCCAACTGTTAGCTGTTGTAAAAACAAACTTTTACTAAATCTTTAGAAATGTTTTCAAGCCTTTTTTGTTTGTTTGTTTTACAAAATATAATGGAAGCATTTTTTTAAACCAGTGGTTCCCAAACTTGTTCCACCACTTGTGCCCCTGGCAGGTGTTAGGCTGTAGATATTCAGGCCTGTCTGTAAAGGCCTATACTTTAAGAATTTAGGTGTATTCTTATCACTTGGCTAGTTATAGAGGTACAAAAGAGAATGAAAATCACTGTCTGCCGGTATAAAGGGAGGCAGTTACACCTTGTGTAAAATTAATTTGGCTAATATGATGTTATGGAGGTTAAACTATATGGAAGGAATTTGCATTTTCCCAGGACGTGTGCGGTGTATATTGGAGAAGGGGTAAAAGAAATGCAAATAAAACATGGTACTTCATTAAAATCCTAATAGGGCTCCAAAAGGAGCCACAATAGGTTGTGCTTTCTTTTTCAGATCTCTGTGTGTTTTGGAGCAGGAGATGAAAGTGGAAAGTAATCAGAACTCTAGTGGAAGTAGAATGTTTCCCTTTTAAGACACTCTCTAAACTGCTAACAGCTTTGGATCCAAAAGCAAGCTAGTAAGCCTCTGTGTGTAAATGCAAATTACCTAGCTGATGGGCACAAAGGAGCTGCAAATAACGAATACATCTGGTCAGCAAACAAGCTACTAGAAGACTCAGATTATGGACCTCCAGGAAAGGGAGGTGAAAAAAACAAGTCAAGCCTGAAAATAAGGGGGACAGGTTAACCTTAAGGGGTGTGTGGGTGTGTACAGTGCTAAAATCTGAAGCTGTGACTCAGCTATTACCTGAGAATAAACTTAAAGCTTTGTACAGCAGAGAAACTATTGCAAACATGGCCTGTTGTACAAGAGGGGAAACTGAGGTACACCACCTCATGAATTTCATAAATGACCAGTGAGTGGGGTAATTCACTAGCCTGACTATAGAACAGCCTGACTATAGAACAAAATAAGTACAGCCTGGAGGTAATTCTTCTGTTTTTCCTGCAATTAGCAAGGAAATTTGTAAAAGAAAGTGGTATTATTATTAAGCAATAATCTGTCCCCACCAGGGGGGTGGAAATTGTTTCTTTTGTTTTTCAGGCACTCTACAAGCAAGCTGGCGCCAGCGGAAGAATAACTCAGAATACCATGGATTTTGTGTTGTTTGCCTGTGGTGTTTGTCTTGTTGCTAGCATTGCTGTGTTTTAATGAACAGAAAACCTCATGATGTGGGTGGGGGATGGCTTCAAAAGGCTGACCTTGGGGGGGAAGATGTGTATGGGAATGCAAAATGCTCAACTAGGAGGCCAGCACCTGTGTAATAGCTACCGTGGTACCTGAAAATGGAATGGCAGCTAAGGTGGTCCCTATAAGCCCTATGGAAATAATGAGAAGGGGAGGAATTCACTGGGAATCAATGGAGGGGTGTGTAAAATAGGGTAAATCAACAGAAGATGTTTGGATGTGCCCCTCTCTTATGACTATAGAGGAGCAGGATCAATGGCCGATGCAAGGGGTGGACAATTGGGTGTACTGTGTGTAAGGTGTTTTGCTGAGAATGTACATATTACTGGGGGCGCAATTACACCAGCCCATAACCAAACTACACACATTTACATGCTGCTATCTGGACTTTGGTGGACAAATGGATCTGTGAATCTTATTGCTGTGAATAATCAAACCAGGGCATACTGCCTGATTCCATACCAAGTGGTCAAACTGGTTTGGACAATATCCCATTTCTCTGTGAACATTCAATGGACTTATGATACGGACAAAAGCAAGCAAAACCTCCAGGTGCAGCTTGTTGCAACTGCCAGCAACTGGACACATAAGATTGTGACCCTGTCGAAGGAGGAGAGGCAGTGTTTTGGGGCTGTCTCGAATGTTGGACCATACTGCAGTGGTCAGGACTCAGTGTTGT
Organism: Lepidochelys olivacea; assembly: GCF_965140295.1. Classification (NCBI taxonomy): domain Eukaryota; kingdom Metazoa; phylum Chordata; order Testudines; family Cheloniidae; genus Lepidochelys; species Lepidochelys olivacea. The sequence continues at coordinate 108,874,657 of NC_140417.1, forward strand.
TGCGGATTTTGTATTGTTAACTGTACTTGTGTTACATTGCATAGGGAGATAACCTATAAGGAATGTAATAAGCCCTCCAAACCCTACAGTGTACTAGACAACCCGGACTCAACCTTATCGGGCCCACTCTAATGAGAAGTCTCGAACACTAATTGGAATAGGTGTGGTATGCCCGTATGAGAGAAGGTGCAGGGCACTATACTGCACAAGGGGCAGTGGGACAAATGGAATATCAACACCTTCCACCTTGATGCCTGGCCCTATCAGGAAATGTGTCGCCATATGTCCTATGCTTTTCCAGGGATACCTGGGCAGGAGGATCCCAAAAGAAAAAGAAAAAAAAGGAGTGGAGTGTTAGGATATAGATATTCAGGCCTGTCTGTAAAGGCCTATACTCTAAGAATTTAGGTGTATTCTTATCACTTGGCTAGTTATAGAGGTACAAAAGAGAATCAAAATCACTATCTGCTGGTGTAAGGGCCTTCTCTTACTGTGACAGTCTGAGGCCCTGTTCTTAGGCTAAGGCCTTTGGCTAAGCAACAGAGGCAGCCATAAGCTGGGAAGCGAACGGTCACATCCTCACATTCCAAACTAGTCACATTGAAATAAGGTGCTATTGGGCTGTTAGGAATACAATCCTGTCCTGATAGTGCCTATCACCTCCAGAGAAAGGGAAGTGCCTAGAAAATGTAAAAGGAAACTTAGTTTGCTAGCATCCTGTCTGGCAAGAACTCACTTATCAATAGCTGGGATGTGAAATCCTCACTTCTGTCTTGTTTTGTCATTATAGTTCCCACTTTGCTATTGTTTGTCTGTATAATCTTTGTCTGGTTCTGTGATTGTTTCTGTCTGCTGTATAATTAATTTTGCTGGATGTAAACTAATTAAGGTGGTGGGATATAATTGGATACATAATCATGTTACAATATGTTAGGATTGGTTAGTTAAATTTCAGGAACATGATTGGTTAAGGTATAGCAAAGCAGAAGTCAAGTTTTACTATATAGTCTGCAGTCAATCAGGAAGTAGGGGGGTGGAGGTGGGGGAAATGGGAACAGGGAATGGGGGTAAGGAAATTGGAATCTTGTTTTGCTAAAAGGGGAAATGGGAACAGGGAATGGGGCTGGGGAAATTGGAATCATGTTTGGCTAAGGGCAGGAATGGGAACAGGGACACAGGTGTAAGGCTCTGTGGTGTCAGAGCTGGGAAGGAGGACACTAAGGAAGGAAACTGGAACCATGCTTGCTGGAAGTTCACCCCAATAAACATCGAATTGTTTGCACCTTTGGATTTCGGGTATTGTTGCTCTCTGTTCATGCAAGAAGGACCAGGGAAGTGAGTGTGTGAAGGAACAAGCCCCCTAACAGCGGGCCAGGCCAGTTTGTTTACCTGCTGCGTCCGCAGGTTCGGCCGATTGCGGCTCCCAGCAGCCGCGGTTCGCTGCTCCAGGCCAATGGGAGCTGCTGGAAGCGGCGTGGGCCGAGGAACGTAATGGCCGTCACTTCCAGCAGTTCTCATTGGCCTGGAGCAGCGAACCACGGCCACTGGGAGCTGTGATTGGCTGAACCTGTGGACGCGGCAGGTAAAGAAACTGGCCCGGCCCGCCAGGGGTTTTCCCTGCACAACCGGCGGAACAAGTTTGGGAACCAGTTTTAAACAAAGTCTCATTCAGCATTTGGAACCCAAACATTACAGCACAGTGCTACCACCGGACAACAGACAGACTGGATTAGTTAGAAGTTGATCAAAGTGAAACATCAGAGTCTATCTTTGTTGTAGGTGCCAAGAGAAATGCAAAATGAAGAGAGAAATAGTACAAATGATAAAAGTTAAACTTGAATTTTAAGAGAGTACTTTAAGAACCAGAATGGTTATTTGTCATGATAGCTTGTCAAATATTATTTGCTGAATGAATTATTTGAGAAACATTTATTAACCAGCTCTATTTGTTGTAGCACATAAGGAATTATTTTCTCATATCTCTTCTTTTAACCTGGCAGTGTCCCTTTAAGCAGTAGGCACTTTAGAATAGCTCTACAGCAAAATACCGGGGAGTCATTAGAACGAAAGCAAAAAGCTTTGTGATTGCATGCGTGTGCTGAACTTGCATTGTGCTTAATTTGCTGATAAATGTGTCTTGTTAGGGATAGTTTTCTTGAGATATATATTGACCTTTCCTTGTTTTTTTAGCAGCAGCTTCAGAGTTAAAGCACAAGATAATTAATGGCACAACTAATCAAACAAGACATTGCATAGGAAGTATAGAGGATAAAGGAATTAGGGCTAAGCTAAGTACAAATAAACATCCTGTCAGCTTGTATATTGCAAAAATTGTGCCGGACTGACAGTAAAATTTTAAAGATCGTTGGTGGAAGAGACAGCTTTGTTTCAAAACCAGATGTAATTACAGTGCTATTTCAGAAGAGTGCCCAATCCAGAAAGGCCCACAGTGAGTGACCCCCTAGGGAGGGTTCCTACAAGTTAGGTCTGAGACGCTGACAGGACAGTATGATCAGTGTCGTTTGTACTGATGTTGCCCATGTTGTGGATCTAGGCTCTTGGGTTTCCAGGATATCAGTCTATCATCTTCTTACTAAATTCACTTAAAATTAGAGCTGGTCAAAAACTGCAGAAAAAAAATGAAAACTTTTTTTTTTTAAGTTTCCGTGTCTATAAGTTCCTAGGGGACTGGGGGAAAGTCATCAATTTTTTTCATGGACAGTTTTGAAAAACTTTTGCAAACAATTTTTGTTGACATTTCAAAACCTTTTTACCAGCTCTACCTAAAAATGTTTTCTTTCAAACCTAGTTAAATGTATGTTAAACAAGATTTGGTCATCGAAAATCTACAACTTAAAAAGACCAAGCTATGTATCTTCAACTCAAATGTTATTACTAGAGCTGGTTGGGAATTTTCCATCAGAATGGTTTTCTAGAGGAAAATGCCCTTTTCATAAAAATTAAACAAAATTAAAATTCCTGTGGAAAATTAATTTTGCCTGAAAATTTTGATTTTCCCATGGAAAAATTGAAATGAAAGCTCCCTAGCTGCCTACCTGCAAGGCTTTTATCAATTTCAATTTCTGCCTGCAGTGGGAGAGTGAAATCAGCAAGACTCTTCCAGGCTGGCGAGCTGAAAAATTCCATTTCTGTTCTCCCCCAAACTGACATTTTCTGGAAATCCCTTTCCATGACATATTTTGCATTTTTGACTTTTCATCATGATCTGAGATGAAAAAATTTAAAAAAAAAAAACCAGATTTTTTCTAGGAAGGGATTTCCATTTTCTGGCCAGCATTAGTTATTTCCATTATAACATAACGGACATCCACAAAAGGTGTAGACGGGCATCTACATGTCTTTGAAAGCAATTGCCTCATGAAAATAACTAGGTTTTAAACTGAATACATGTATAACAAATGCTGAGATCCACCAGAGAGTTCAATAACTTGGTATCTCAAAAATTGAAAATAAAATGAAACTATCTGGAACTTGTGTTAAGAATGAAGCCAGAGCATTTCTCATGGCAGAGACGCCATTGGGCAGCTGAAGAAATACATAGAAGGTACCGACCAAAAGAATTCCTCCATCAGATAGAAAGGGAAAACTTATGGGACTTGACATAGAACACATGCGAACAGTGGCCTAGGATAGACAGAAATGGAAGAGCCTTGTTTGTGCCCTAAGTGCAGGAAGGATTCAAAAACATGTTGCCAGTATTTTAGCCAGGGTCTTCCAAAAAAATACCACACCATTCTCCTCCTCCTCCTCCATCACCACCACCACCACCACCACCAACTTAGCCTGTGATAAGCCCGTGTACAAACAAAAAACAAAAGAAAACACACATAACCAAGAAGAGATGCAACACTACTTGGCCAAATAACTTATATTATCCTGCAGTTTACTTGAACTATTTATACTTTGTTGCTGGGTATATTAATAATTTTTCTGCTGAAAAATATGCTGGTTACATTAGCAGTGTTGCAACTCCTGTACCTTAGTGGCAAAGATGGGGGCAAAGAGGTATTTTGCTGAGGTATCTTCCACAGGTTTCTTTTTTAAAAAATAAATCTATCATTTAGTGCAATCAACTTCATTCTAAAGGTTAAATATTTGCTCTTCTGAAATATTTTTAAAATCCCCCAAGGATAAGTTCTCTCTAGCAAGGAAGATTTAGCAACGTCCAGAGAGGGGAAGACTCTAACAGAGGAAGGGAAATCAGACCAATGGTCCCTTCTCTTGGGTGGGAGAATTTTAATGAGGATCTTCCACCCGCCGCCTCCTGCACTTCAGTGAGTTAAAGTTAAATTAAAAACTTGAGGCTAAATTCTCTGCTGGCATATACTGATGCAGCTCCATCGATGTTTGTGGAGCTGCACCAATTTACACCCACAGCGAATAAGGACCTTGCATTCCTTCTGGCAATACTCTTCCTTAGCTCTCTATCCAAACCTTTCATGTGAGAATATTGTACCTTGAGATTCAGCAGTATTATTGATTCGGTTAACCTGTCATTGTTAATATGCACACGAGATTGACTGGCAATCATTGCTAACAGCAAACTCAGCATAATGACAACACTGATTGTCATTCACGCAAGTTCATTGCCACAGTTTACCAACAAAGGCCCCGATACTGAAAATGCTTTGGAATATGTTGGCTCACTGAGTTCAGTGGGACTATGTCCAGGAGTAAAGTGAAGCTCACTGGATTGCACCCAACGCATTTCAAAACCAAAAGTCATATTCTGAACCCCATGGAATAAATCCCCTTCTTATTTATATAGAATAATTGCATCTATGGAATAAGCCCTTATCAAAAACAAGGTGTTATTTGCATGTGAGAAAAGTTGTGCGGCTCAATCAGTATTATTACTATATTATGCCCTGTCAAATAGAGAGATTTGATTATTATATTACTGTATAATGTTTCTCAAAACAAAAAATTAAGTTCATTCTTGTAATTATTACAGATTTGTTTCTGATATTAACATATGATTTATAAACCTTATAAAACTTCCTAACTAAATAGTTATTACAAAAATTCTCAACTAATGATTGAGAAGTTAGGGGCTGCTCCTGCAAACATGGCCTAGCCATAGCATGTGTATCCCCACAAAATTCCCCACCGGGAATTCACTCAGAGTAGTGAGCCAACACCCACTAAGAAGTGACTGAAGGATTGGGCCCTTAGGCATTTGGTGGTGAAGAGAGATTTGCAGATATATATAATCTGGAATATTTTTCTGCTTCTTAAAGGTACCTGGGCAATTAGCCGTCATGTCAGCCATCACTGATGACTGAGAGAAAAGATGCTCAGTGACAAGGGGTAGCTATTTATTTTTCCCCCACCAACAGAAACAAAGTGACAGGTTCATACATGAGAAATGGGAAAGTCACATCGGGTCAGTCTGTGCAAAGAATCTCATTAAAAGTAGGGAAATATTTCTCTGAAAATGTTATGCAACTTTCCCAGCCTGTATTATGTGTGGCTTTTCAAAAGGAAGAGAAATACATACTATAATTATGCATTTCCCTCTGTTATGTGTTATTTATTATGCATCTACTTGCTGCAAAATGGTGTGGGGGAGAAGTAATTTGATGCAGAATGTCAATCAAGCATAAGGAAATAATAAGTAGGAAATAAGTGCAGCTATAAGACTCATACTCCAAAATACAGTTACAGATACAGAAATACAGAACAGATGCAGAAAATACAGAACAGACTCTGAAACAAAACTGACAGACTCAACAGCCAGATTCTCAGCTGGTATAAATTACACCAGCTTACTGGAACCAAGACCCTCATTCACTGTTTGTCCCATTTCTCTTGTACAAAATAAAATAAGGTATGTCCTAACCCACTTTATTAGCACCTTTTCTTTATGTGCAGAAAACACAGTATTTGTTTCAGAAAAGGTCTGGGTTTTTTGAGACCAGAGTTCTAAATTGTCCATCATGCTTTCCCCTCCACCAGCTCCTCAAGGTTATAACTCTTTCATCCCAGTCTTTCCAAATTAATCACAATACCTTAGCTTACACATGCAGTATATTTAGTTTATTTGTTTGCTGTGACTTATATTAGGTGCCTGAGAACCCCACTAACCTTCCTTCATGTGCCACATGTTTCTATTCTGAAAGTCCAGCTAGGGCAGAACTCAGTAGCCAACTTTCTCAGTGGGGTTCCTGGCTGGGAGCATGTTACACCTGCATTACATGATCTATACTAGCCTTCAGTTGTTTTCAGGTGCAATTTGACTTGTTATATTTCACTTATAAAGCCCTAAATGGTGTGGTGTCTGGCTTTGTAAGAGGTTGGCCTCTTTGCTTGTGTGATATTGTTATGATTGAGGTCAGCTGTGGTGATCCAGCTAACAAAAGCCTAGTCTAAATAAGAGCCATGCTTAAGCAGCTATTTTTAGGGAGGGACTTTGGTGCTTGGCCTGATAGAGTTTGAAGGTGGGGTTCTAGGCTATGCCTCTAAGAAGTACTGCATGTATCTCCTGGCCCCAGGAGGGATAGGGCTAAAGTAGCTATAAGTGACCTTTGCTGCCTTGTGATCTTGTTGCTCCAGGGCTCCCAACATAATTTAGTGAATCTTGGGGCCTGTCTCAATGACAGTAGTCTCCCCAGATTGCCCTGTGGATTGTAGTTCCACCTGTAATCTCCACAGTGTTGCATGGGGTAGCTCTGCCCCTCTTCCCTCAGTCCCCTCCCAGCACACTCCCTGCACCCAGGCTCATGAGGAGGAGGTCCTCAGAAGGTAACCCACTGGCTCTGTTTTGCAGTACCTGCACCAGGAGGCTCTTTCCCTGGCTGGATAGAGGGCCCTGTTCTACCCTTACAGCCCTTTTATTGGTAGAATGGGGCCAGGATGGAGATGAGGTTTGTTGGTATTCACTAGATAGTATGAGGCCTACCCTGGCTTTGGAGAGTAAGTGAGTTAAGATTAATTAGCTACTCTCTCTACCATGCTTTGCATGTGGCAAGTGTAATATAAATGCTGGGTATTGTTAATAAAAAGGGGAAATTGTGAAAAGGGGGCCCTTGTAGTTTGACAACTGGATGGCTGAGAAGTTCGTTATTTATTGGTAAATTTCAGGCCTGGCCTGGCATCTCCTTGAGAGACCATTTCTAGGGATGAGAACTTAGTTCTGTTTCCATGGAGTATGCAGTCTATCTCCAGTCTGATTAGGTGGCTTACAAAGGTGCCATTTAGTACATCTGTGATAAGATGAATTGAAAAAGGGTATCCAAAAGGCCTGTGTTTTTTCTGACTGTAGTGTTGGCATTCTTTCCAAGACCTTTTCCCCCTCTGCTTATCCAGAACACCTCATGCAATTCTGAGAGAACATTTCATCCAGTTCTCTGGGAAAACTCAGTTTGGCTCCAGCTCATCACTCAGCTTACTTTATTAGGTATGTCACAGCTCTATGCCCTCACTGGCCAGGCCCAGACTAGAGGGATTTGGTACAGGGTAATATCATCAGCATTCCAAACCATGTCAACACCAGGGGTGCTGGGACAGGGGGGTCATGGCCCTCCTAGTTTTAACTGATCATAAGGGCAAGCGATGGTGGGGGCTCAGGGAGAAGGGGCAGGGTGGGGGCTTAGGGAGAAGGGGTAGAGCCTTAGGGGAAAGGGGCGGCAAGGGGAGGTGGGGCCATGGTTCGGGCACCAGTGGTCCCCCCACTTTTAGGGGCCTTCTTTCGCTCCTGTCACACACCACACAGTTTATATACATTTTTCCAAGCACCTAACATCTATACTACTTGAATCTAATGGGTTTGGACATCATATGGATCATGTAAAGACCAATTGCTTACGTCTTCAACTTAGCTACATTTCAAACTTATCAGTTCAGTGTGTTCCCACTTATCTCAACTAGCCTGAAAATACTGTGTCCAGCATACAGCCTGCCACATATTTGTTTACAGTTTAACTTTGCATTCAAATCAAGTTATATGCAAGTTTCCTCGTTCCCAGCAAGAGCTATGACTACCTTCAGAAATAATTGTGAGTGACAAATCCTTAGGCTCTTCTTTAGGCCATCTCGCATATAAAAGTGGGAAAAGATAGATATATATTATCTGATATATACCAATATTTACTGGCAGAATGTAATCAAGAGAAGGAACAAAGGATCTAGGATAAAACAATACCTGTAACAAAGAAATGATTTACTTGTTAAATGCATGAAGTCATAACACCAAATATGCCTTTCTCACCACAGAAGTTACATCTGAGAGTTGCTGTAATATTCTTGTTTGTCCTTGGTAAGACAGTAAAAAAAGATAAGAACATTCAGACATAGATATTTTTAACCAATTATAAACCTGTTGGGTTGAGAGAGGAATCCTGCTTTTGTGTTCATTGCTGTGTTAGCCTATTTCACTCATGGTGAGCACAAACCAAAACCACAGATCCAAACACCCCAAAACTCTGGAAAGTTCAGATCCAGACACAGCCCTTCACTTCACAGTTCAGCCACATCTCTGATTTTTGGATATTTATCACAACAATCACCTCTGGGGTGGATTTTTCCTAGCAGTTAGTGATCAGCTGAGTGAATGACCCCCTAGGTTCGTCTGGTCCTCCAGGTGGCCATCGCCCTCTGCATTGCTAGATGTTTCACAGCTCTAGTTCATTTCTATGATCACTTTCACACCTTGATGTGGCTGGAATCTGGGATAGTTGAAGCCAGACCTGGGTTTAGATTCTTTCCTCTCTAGGCAGCAGGCTGGAGAAATGACATGTGGGTGCTGCTTAGTCCCACACACTAAGCGATGCAGTCCATTTTCATGAGAAATCATTTGTTTGGGGAAGAACTTCGCTCCTCCAGCTTCACTGATAGCGATGTTTATAGGAGTTTAGAGGTTTCTTTTCTCCCTAATCATTCTGGGCTGGATCTCCACACAAAAGAGCCACAGGGGAAGGAGAAGTCTGTGAGGCTGTCCTAGTGGAGATCGTTCCACTATGGCCAGAATGGGGAAGCCATTTCTTCCTCCTCCTCAGCCAAGAATTAGCAGGTGCTTCACCAGGCAAAACTCTTATTTCTCAGGGCATCCACGCAAAGTGCAGGAACACCCACTCCACCTTTGAGAGCCAACTTCCAGCTTGGCAGCAAGGCCCTAAGGGAACCTGCAAAAACCTCTCCTACCTGCCACTGACCCAGAATCTCCTTCACAGGGGAGAAAGGTTCAATAGGCCATTGAGGGGGAGTCCATAGACCAAGCAAAGCTCAGAGTGAATTAACTTTTCATTGGATTCCCCACCAGTCTGGGCAGGGGAAGAGAGGGATGTTATGACTGGTGTCTCCCCATACTGGAGGGGCACAAACTAAAGGGGAGGTGTGACACTGCACCCCATATTCTTCATGATTGTACGATTCTAACATAATTATGATGCATCTGGTACAAGATATGTCCTGTGAGGTGTCACTAGAAAAGTTATGATTTGCTGAATATAGTTATCCTATTTTGTATGCATGTATCATTTTTGTATCTGTACATGGTCAGTTTGTTATCAATATTGACCATGTATCTGTATTTCAGTTGTGCTTACTCTGGAAAACCCCCACAACTAGCCTTTCAGGTACAACAATGAAGAAACTAGACAGTGCTGATGGCCCTTCAGCAAAGACATTGGAGCATGGAAGAACTTAGCCCTCCTGTAAACATTTCAGCCAGCCCCTAAGTAATGGCTGCTATGACTCAGCAGGACATGCAAGGGCAGGTGAGCAGACCACATGACACTGAACTCCATTTTGTTATCTATTTTTCCACAACCTGGACTGGGAACTGAGTTTGGAACAAAGGGCTCCTGCCATATGGAGAAGTTATATAATGTGAGGTGTGACATCATCTCAGGGCCTCACTCCCCACACAAGAGAACTCCTGGAAACACCGGAGGAACAAAGATTGAACTGGGGGAAGTGCTGGTTCCAGGCTAAAGGCATTTCTAGCCTGTGTATGGAAACTTGGTGGACTGCCTGTATTATCAGTCGGGGTGATAAATAGTTAATTCAAATCCTATCTATCTAATATGTTAAGATTAATTTGTGGTTCTTTTTGTTTGTTTGGTAGGTAATCTTTTTCGATCTGTTTGCTATCACTTATAATCACTTAAAATCTATCTTTTTGTAGTTAATAAACTTGTTTTATGCTTTATCTTAACCAGTGTATTTTGAGTCGAGTAGCTGGGAAAAATCTCAGCTCAGCTAACAAGGGCTGGTGTGCATATTCCTCTCCACACAAGGAAGGGGAGAACTGGATAATAAACTCATACTGGTCAGGTTTTTGACCAGGACAGGACGGTACAGCTTTGGGATCCTAGGCTGGAGAACTGGGGGATATTTTGGCTATAGTTTCTCTATTGTTGGTTCATGCAGTGGCTGTCCAGAGTGGTTGCCTGTGTGAATGCTGGTGGGAGAGTAGGACCAGGAGCAGTCTGCAGCTTGTCACATCAGCACAGTGTGAGAGGGAGCCCAGGCTGGTGAGTCAGAGGCTTTAGTGGTACCCCAGTTCCAGGAGGTACCCTGGTGGTACAACCCATCACAGGAGGACACATGATCTCCCCATGTCTCCTCCCTGCCCAGCCCAGGACCCCATGCTCTCCCTGCCCCCTTCCCACCCCACATTACTGGTGAGGAGAGGCTCTATCCTCCCACTGCACTGGCTCTCCACCCCCACCCCAGCACATTCTGCAACTCTCCCTGGCCGGACAGAGCCACTCCTGGTTGCTGCTCTGTGCAGTGTAGCCAGCTGCCTGGGAGAGAGCCTGGGTGAGGAGGGGCAGTGGCTGGGTCTCTGCCCGGCCTCAGCTTCTGGGGACAGGGGCCAAGCATGCCGGGGTGGGGAAGAACTGTGGCTCGCTCGGCTGCTGTCCCCAGAAGCCAAGCCTGGAAGGGAGGCAGCCTGCCACCACTGCACCCAAGCGCTCTTGCAGGCAGCTGCTGCTCTGCACCAGGCAGAGTCCCAGTAGCTGGAAGAGGCTCTGGACTTGCCCCTTCCACTCCCTGCCTAGGCCAGCCTCTGGATGATACATCTGCCTACATCCTGCCTCTTCTCTTCACATGGACTCTCAGAAGGCAATCCAAGCATGGTCCTAAAGAGGTAGCTGACAGCCCCTGCCCCCTTCTCCCACCCCTCCTCACACACCCATATCTGTGAAGAAGGGCAAGGTTACCATGAAAAAGGTCCTCTCCACATGCAGCTCTCAGGGGGATGATCTGGCCCGATGACTCTAATGTGCAGAGTTGCCAGGAAGAGCCCAATAAGGTCTCAATTAGCTTTTGTTCCTTTTTCTAGTAGCTGTTCCAAGAACATGATGGCATTAGCCATAGCACCACCACATGACATGGTCTTCCCCAGCACAGGGAAATAAGCAGTGCAACCTCCTAGTCTGACAGAGCTGGAGTTTATTGATTTTCAGGGCAAGTATAAAGCCTGCATGTTCATTCAGGCTTTTCCTAATGGGGTAGGTTGAGTGGAGAGGGTCTTAGTCTGTGGTGTTGGTGGACCTGGATGGGCCCAGTGTGTAGTATCAATGTTGAAATTGATTTTGTTTGTGCTGTATGCGTGCTTTAATTTTTAGTGAGTGAGTTACATTGCCATAAACACACTGAAGAAATAGAATATATTAATCCGAATAAATGTGGGTGGACTGATCACAGACCTCTTGTCATGGAGCTTAATGGGCTTGTGAGAGTCCATCTGAAGAACACTTCTGAGACTTCCTGCAGCCCTACAACAACTTCTTTTTATACAGGAGAGAGAGATCCCTTCACAGAAATCTTTCTCCTACAAGCATCCAGGTTGTAGTGCAATATCTCTTTGAATGCTCTGTGTTAGTTTTGGAGATAAAATGTCCCCTTGGGCCTGTCCAACTTCCATGCCTACATCTAAATTGACATCAGACCATTTTTCTGTTCCCATCAAGAAGCACAGAAACAAGGAAAGGAAAAGCAAGAACCATACTGAAATGCAATTCACTCATCCCTCTTGTCAACCCTGTGCAATCATGATCTCTCACATTTCTTTAGGAAGCATGAGAGCCATTTAATCCCTTGAAAGAAAAAGGTGATGAGCCAGAAAATGGATGAATCATAAGCAGGTGCAGACAATCCATGGGAGAATAGAAGATGTGATCTGGTTCCTGCCATCCAACTGTGTGTGTGTGTGAGAGAGAGAGAGAGGAGGAAAATATCAAACTTTTTGGTTGTTATTTTTCTTCCCCTTCACTTTTAACTCCAAAAACAAAAGAGCTGCAAGTTCAGAACTGATTAAAAATGGCTTATTTAGGGGTAGCTTTCCACAGCCTATCCTCTGAGCACACACAGCATCTAATGATTAACATTTTCAAGGAAACAGGCCTGAATTAATGTTAAGAAAATTAAATATGATCTTCCCGGTTTAAAATAAATTGTGGAACTAATGTGACTGTTGCTGCCATCACATTGATCATTCTTTCTAGTAGCTGTTTGTTATTAAACCCCCTTTCCCTACTTGTGTCTGTCTTGTCTATTGTAAATTGTCTACTACTCTGGGTTTGTATTTAGTGCAATGGGTCCCCATTCTTGGTCATTCCCTAGGCACCACTGTAATAAATATGATTATCAATAATAATTTAGGCTGCACTTTTCAAAAGACCCTAAAAAGAGTGAGGTACCCATTGAAATTTAATAGGAGTTGAATACCTCATACCTATCAACTCCATTGAAAATCCCATCCTTAATTTGGTAACCATAATAGTCCATATTTTCAATGTTGTGTGTGTACACATCAGATACATACAAATACCAAATGTGCTCATACAGTTCAAACGACTGCATGTGGCTAGTTTGGCGATTAAGGCCTCAATCCTGCAGCTGGATTCACTTGGCTGGACTTGGAATCTAACCCCAGATAGATTCCAAAAATCAGGGTCTATCTTGCTATGTGTGCCACAAATATTTATTACCACGTAGATTGCATATTTTCACACATAATATAGGCACACACAAATGAATGGACATAATTGCAAATGCTAAACTGTGATAATCTGACCTAGTATACGGGCCATTTGTTACCAAAATCATGCTTTTAAAAGATTTTGTCATCTACAATTCACCAATTATATTTATTGAGGAACACTACTTTTCTTAAAGAACTAAAAGCAAGTCAATACTAAAAGTATGCATAGATGTTTTAAAAGAATTTGATATATACACAGGATGCATGTAATGATATAAAACATACAGCAGAATAACGGATTTGACACTTGGATTTACTGGCATTTGTCTACACAGAGAAGTTTACTGGCATAATTATACGGCTATAATTACACCGATATAAACCTCCCTTTGTGGACACTTTTACTCCAGAATAAGAGTCTCCATATGGGGAGTTATATACATATAATTATAGCAGTATATTTTTGCTGGTATGCTTCTCTGTGTTGACAAACCCTTACTAAATATTGTTGTTGGGTTTTTTGTTTAGTTTGGTTTTGTTAGAAACTAACTAGATTGCTTTGGTTTGGAATATAAAATGAGGCCAGCAGATGTCAATATTATGTGCCTGTTGTGGGCACCACTCTGCTGTGAGTTTCTTACAGTGATCCATTGGATAAGTGTCAGGTTTTAAGAGATAAGTAATAACTGACTGTCTGGTTTACAGATATACGTGTACAAGTGCTTGGATGGCTTTACCTAGGCATTGGCACAAACATTTACTTTCAGGCTCATGTAAAGTTCTAGTACAGTGTGTGATAAGATATTATAGTATCACGCTTGTGATGCCATTAGACCTTCCTATAAAACCCAATTTTTAAGTGTTTGCCTCTCAAACTTTTCAAATTGGCTCCACTGACAGCATAAATTGTACATGGTCCTTAAAGGGACCCTAACAACTCATTTAAGTTTTCTGAAAATAGCATTTTACAAAATCTACACCTGATTTACACCTGTCATATATTTTTTTTAATTTAATTGTAAACTCTTTTCTGTTTGGACTTTAAATGCCCCTTCCACTTCTGCAACCCAAATAGGGCAACTTTCTGCTCAAGCATGACAGCCAGAAAGTGAAACTGACTAGGGTTATTTTTATTGTCCAAGACAAAGAATGTGTGAACAGTAAACTGACAACATAATATAAAGGTGGTGGATGAAAAGTAAGTGATATTATTTCAGATTTAATAACATAGGGTATGAGTAATATAGGTAAGGATTTTGTTTTAATGAGATTTTTCACCAATTTAAAAAACCATAATTCACAGATAGAAAATTAAATTTTCTGTTTGAAACACTAACACACATTTCATTTTTAGACCCTTCCTTAGTAATGCTTAATTCAAACAAACATTCTTGTCCTGATTACAACTTATCAGTTAACCATAAAACATTTCCCTTTCATGAATCTGAGACTCTTTTGTCATGTTGTGTAACTGCTATTATTCACTGAAAACTCAGCACAGTTATGTGCCCATCAATCACTGCTTCTTTTTATTCTTGATTTCCCCCCCTTCCTTCTCCAGGGTTATTGGTTTCTTAGCGAGTGTGGAATATTGCATGACAGTTCCATTTATATCTGATGTGTAACATAAAAATGTGAAATTTCTATTCTCTTGTAAGGCTTAAGGTACAGTACTTGCTACATATTCTTGCAGGACCAATACAACTAAACCCAGGTTCTTTCCAAACATTTATATGGAAAAAATGTAGCTGATCTAATTAAGAGAACAAATTGAATTAATCTTAAAATTTGACACATTTATTATATTTTAGCTAGAAAAGCCTGAGCAAAATCCTCAAACCACCTAAACTGTTCACCAATATACAATTGCTGCGATAGCCAACCACAGATTCTATTAATACCAGCAAGGTCAGTAACTTTTCACTCTACTATTGGTTGGCTCATACCTATGAACTTCTCTATGCCAAGTAACTGTGACAAAACTTACTTTCTAAACTGTCCAAATACAGTGATTGGATATAGAAAATATAGGTAATTCTATCACTAATAGCAAGATGTGTAGTAAATCAAGCTCCAGTAATAAGGGCTAACCAAAATGCATTCTTCGATTAAGTCAACTGCCTATAAGGGGTTGGAGGAACAGGAAGGAATTGTTTCCTGCCCCGTGTTCAGTACTGAACTACTGACTAGTTGTGTTGGGGTGAGACACTGGACGAGATGGACCAGTGGTCTGATCCACCACAGAAACTTCTTTTGAAAGCGGAATAGTATCAATGTAGAATGGGTAGATTAGAGCCTAAGTCAGCTTTTTGTACAAGCTATGTAAATGTTCTTTTCTAATGAATGGGTCACTACTAGAACTGGCCAGATAGTTGAAAGCATGAGGTATTTAAGTTAGGAGCACCTTTGTCTTGCAAACCAAACAGCCAAACAAGATAGCTAAACAGGTCAGACGAAGTCCTCAAGGTGGTCTTTGCGAAAAACAAAACAAAAATATCACCATTGCTATCCCCCTTAATATCAATAACCTGTTCCTTTATTTTCTCTCTGATTTTCAGCATCATGAAAATTACCAGAGACTAAACTATAGTTCATTATGTTCTTAAATTTTAGGACTGGCAGGAATTTTCCTGCAAAATCTTAAAAGTTAGTAAAAGATCTTCATCGAGCTGGAATAAAGAGAATCTTGACCCTGCGTCTTCTGTCCCCTGAGTTAGCAACCTTCCGCAATGATACAAACAGCTGGTTGGCAGAGCTGCTATGGTGCTTTCAGGGTAATTGTGTATTCTGTGCCTATATTTATAGCTACAGCTGGGATACTATTTTTTGTCCTTTTGCTCCCAATTAATGTAACAAAATCATCTTTGTGACTTTCCTCTGATCATTCATGTCCTTGCTATAACTATTAAAAGTTGAAATCTCTCATCATTGTCTCCATTGTATGGGCAGAATCCCTGGTAGAAAAGAGGTAAAACAGGTATGGATCTACTGGAATCTGTCTCATTCTCCCTGATCCCTCACCCTGCTTTTGAATATGGCTGATATATAATAAAATTCTAATAATATGCTTACATCCTCATTTCTGCTTTTCTAGATGAGGCAAATTAATATAAATGGATCAAGTCCTCAGCTGCTGTAAAGCAGTGTAGCTCACAGAACTGGGGTTCTGCTTTTCCAGAAGAGGCTAATTAATATAATGGACGAAATCCGCAGCTGGTGTAAATCAGTGTAGCTCACAAACCTATGCTGATTTACACCAGATGAATGATCCTGATCCAGATAGTAAGAGGAGAACAAAACTCCTAACTCCACCTGCATTCTTATAGCAAGTTTCCTTTTCACCCAGGAAATGCACTCTAAGGTCCTATAACCAGCAATATACTATTCTTCCAGCACTGCACTATTCACTCAGATGCTGTGGGGGAAAAAAAAAACATTTATTTCAATGGGTAGAGTGAACATTTTAGCACAATTGTTACCCTTGAGTATGTTTACACAAGCCCTATCCAGGGAAGCAATATGGCCTAGTGGATAGTGCACTGGATAGGGACTCAGGATGCCTGAGTTCTACTCTGAGTTTTGCTACTGGATTGCTGGGTGACCTTGACAAGTCACTTCACCTCCCCATGCCTCAGTTTCCACATCTTTATAAAGGGAATAACAACACTGGCCTCCTTCGTAAAGCACTTTGAGATCTATTTATGATGAGCACTATGTGAGAGCTAGGTATTTTTATTATTATCCAAAACCTTAGACTCAAGAGAGACCAGCGTGATGGCACTCCTATTTGAAAATACCCACTTGGCAATTAAAGCCTCACTAATGAATGAGGATTGACAGACTCTCTCATGATTGACAGCAAAATAAGGAGCCTAAATCCTATATTTTACCAACAAATTAATCCTAGCCTAATACCAACACAAATAATAACCAGGAGCTAGAATATGCCTAGCCATAGAAGAAGCAGGAAACACCATAAAATGTTACCTGGTATCGTTTCAGGCTTCCAAAGGAAGGAGTTTGAAGACTTGCAGATCCCAAAGGAGCCTTAAGTGACATCCAGATCTATGGAGGCTGGAGCCATCCTACAGGGACAGATCTCTGTGCTTTGACCCACTTCACCCTTGGCATCGCAACTCCGTCAGCAGGATGGCGCCTCCCAGTCTCCATGAGGTTGGCAGGGGACCATGCCAT
This sequence comes from Lepidochelys olivacea, assembly GCF_965140295.1. Classification (NCBI taxonomy): domain Eukaryota; kingdom Metazoa; phylum Chordata; order Testudines; family Cheloniidae; genus Lepidochelys; species Lepidochelys olivacea. The sequence continues at coordinate 108,891,806 of NC_140417.1, forward strand.
GGAGAATGCTGGGTGCTCTGTTTCTGGCCCACCCTTACAGCTCTGCACAGAAAGATTCCATGGAGCACCAGTACAGAGGCTTCCTCCGTGGGAATGATGCTGCTGAGGAGATACTGCCCTCCACAGAGGGTTCTGCCTACCTAAGATTCCCCCTTGTGTAAGTCCGAGGGAGGATCAAAGCCCATGTAATGATCATGCTCCTTCATCAGTCACTATGAACCAGACTGTGATACCCTTGCACACAATAGGCAGTACCTTCCTCCACACGTAGCCCTGTTGATTCAGTGGGATTGCTTGTGGTGTAAAGTAGTATTCATCATGAGTACAGCTGCCACAAACTGGTCCTGTTAATGTGTTTTTCCTGTGTTCCTTTCCCTTCCTAAACCTGGCACCCTTGTAAGGAAGCATTGAGAAATATCACATCCATGTAATATCACGGCTAATGAGCATGATGCACTATGAGATACAAGTAACTGCACTCCAACCATTTCTTTAATCTGTGTAGCACCTGTCCCAAAATTGGCTCCCAGTAAAGTCAGTAGCAAAAACTCCCATCAACTTGGGCAGAGGTAGCATTTTCCCCAGTGTTGGGAACTCTTTCCACCTCTCATTTCAAAGAGCCCTATTATGCTGCTGTAGCTGCTCTTGGATGAACAGAGTGCAGCGACTTTAGGTACAAATCCCACAGGTCAGCTGAATGTTGAGCACTAGAAAAAGCATAAAAGTGTCAAAACCCATGAAGACAGGTTTCAGAGTAGCAGCCATGTTAGTCTGTATTCGCAAAAAGAAAAGGAGTACTTGTGGCACCTCAGAGACTAACAGATTTATTTGAGCATAAGCTTTCGTGAGCTACAGCTCACTTCATTGGATGCATCCCGTGGAAAATACAGTGGGGAGATTTATATACACAGAGAACATGAAACAATGGGTGTTACCATACACACTGTAACCAGAGTGATCACTTAAGATGAGCAAATACCAGCAGGAGAGCGGGGGCGGGGGGGGAGGAGAAAACCTTTTGTAGTGATAATCAAGGTGGGCCATTTCCAGCAGTTGACAAAAACGTCTGAGGAACAGTGGGGCATGGGGTGGGGGGAAATAAACATGGGGAAATAGTTTTACTTTGTGTAATGACCCATCCACTCCCAGTCAGCCACACTTAGAACAACGCTTCCTCAGCTCTCGTCCCCTAATGCCCCTACTCTATTTGCACGACATTGATGACATCTTCATCATCTGGACCCATGGAAAAGAAGCCCTTGAGGAATTCCACCATGATTTCAACAATTTCCATCCCACCATCAACCTCAGCCTGGACCAGTCCACACAAGAAATCCACTTCCTGGACAATACGGTGCTAATAAGCGATGGCCACATAAGCACCACCCTATGCCGGAAACCTACTGACTGCTATTCCTACCTACATGCCTCCAGCTTTCACCCAGATCACACCACATGATCCATTGTCTACCGCCAAGCTCTACGATACAACCACATTTGCTCCAACCCCTCAGACAGAGACAAACACCTACAAGATCTCTATCAAGCATTCTTACAATACCTACCTGCTGAAGTGAAGAAGCAGATTGACAGAGCCAAAAGAGTACCCAGAAGTCACCTACTACAGGACAGGCCCAACAAAGAAAATAACAGAACACCACTAGCCATCAACTTCAGCCCCCAACTAAAACCTCTCCAACGCATCATCAAGGATCTACAACCTATCCTGAAGGACGACCCATCTCTCTCACAGATCTTGGGAGACAGGCCAGTCCTTGCTTACAGACAGCCCCCCAACCTGAAGCAAATACTCACCAGCAACCACACAACAGAACCACTAACCCAGGAACCTATCCTTGCAACAAAGCCCGTTGCCAACTGTATCCACATATCTATTCAGGGGACACCATCATAGGGCCTAATCACATCAGCCACACTAACAGAGGCTTGTTCACCTGCACATCTACCAATGTGATATATGCCATCATGTGCCAGCAATGCCCCTCTGCCATGTACATTGGCCAAACTGGACAGTCTCTACGCAAAAGAATAAATGGACACAAATCAGATGTCAAGAATTATAACATTCATAAACCAGTCGGAGAACACTTCAATCTCTTTGGTCACTCGATTACAGACCTAAAAGTGGCAATTCTTCAACAAAAAAACTTCAAAAACAGACTCCAACGAGAGACTGCTGAATTGGAATTAATTTGCAAACTGGATACACTTAACTTAGACTTGAATAGAGACTGGGAGTGGATGGGTCATTACACAAAGTAAAACTATTTTCCCATGTTTATTTCCCCCCTACCCCACCCTCCACTGTTCCTCAGACGTTCTTGTCAACTGCTGGAAATGGCCCACCTTGATTATCACTACAAAAGGTTTTCTCCTCCCCCCCCGGCCCCCGCTCTCCTGCTGGTATTTGCTCATCTTAAGTGATCACTCTGGTTACAGTGTGAATGGTAACACCCATTGTTTCATGTTCTCTGTGTATATAAATCTCCCCACTGGATTTTCCACTGAATGCATCCGATGAAGTGAGCTGTAGTTCATGAAAGCTTATGCTCAAATAAATGTGTTACTCTCTAAGGTGCCACAAGTCCTGCTTTTCTTTTAGCAAAAACCCATGAAGCTACTCCAATGGCTGGTGATACTAGAAGAGATTAAAACCAAGCAGAAGTCAGAGCAAAACATCCTGGGTAAATATGCTGATGCATCATCATGTTAATAAAACTGAAAAAATGTAGAAGGCTAGCAAATTGCTAAACCGCATGTTTGTCACATCCGTAGCGATGCACATGCCATCAGTAATGGCTCATTTTAAGTTCAATCTCTAAAATTCCTTCTAAACTCATCATATACTACACGCTCTGCTGCTGACATTTAAACCAGAGTAGCATACTAATAAGTGCAGGAAAAGACACACACTTTCAGTATTGGATTTGTAACTTCTGTAGATTTAGCAAGAGAAACAACACTGATTTAATAGCCAGCTGCTTTGCCAACCTGTAGTCACAGAAGAATCTAGCAATCTGATTACTGGCACAGAGTTTCAGAAGCAACTGTGTGGTGGCTCAGTTCCAAAATCATTTCATGTTTTTTTTTCTATTGCTTCCTTTAACAAAATTGGCTATTAGGTAAATAATACATTATTAAAAACAGATTGGGCCAGATTCTCAGCTAGTTTAAATCAGCATACCTTTAGTGAAGTCAAAGCAGCTACACTAATTTACACCTGACTCAGAATCTCCAGTTAGTTCATTTGCCTTATTTATTGACAATTCCACACACACATGCTGGGGAAAGCATGCAGAGTTGTAAATTCCATGATCGGGTGGTTTCTGTGTCTCTTCCAAGCCCACAAATACAATGTCTATTTGCAACAATTAACCACCTAAACCAAATCTAATGCTCCTTTAACAGCTGAAACTAATACAGGGTCCAGTGCAGGCTATGTATTACCACATTGCTTAAATAGAATATATAAATTGGTCTCTGTTGTGTCATGTAGGTCCAGCCCTACAAGCGGATTTGTTTGGAGCTGCACAACCACAGGAAGAGCTCCATGAGGCAGTGCAGTGGGGACATGAGACTTTGCTTCCTCACCATGCCATTTGGGGTAAAAGGTGCACCTGCCGGGATGCATGGAGGAAGCAATCCCTGCACTCCCCCAGGAGCAATTGAGATAGACCCTTGAATATGGCACATAAGGGTGAGAGGTTCCCTGTACACATCCCACCCACAATGAAATTAGTAAAGAAGAAATCATTTCAGCTATAACCCACTATTTACTCACCACATATTCAGCCCACAGTTCTGCAAAAGCCTCTGAGCACATCTTCATGGACTCGTTATTGCTGTTAGGAAGTAGATGGAGAGAGAAGGATCTCACTGGAGTCATTGCTAGCCTAACGTTTCCTTCCTCGCACCAGGTTCAATACCTACATAAGAGCTAATTTATGAATACTGGGGTTTAAAAACAAAGGGGCATAAAGACAAAATCCTGGCTAATTAATTTTATATAGTCAGTTTGCTAGTTCATGTTACTGGAAAACAACATCTGTGCATCTTCACTTGATTCTCCTTGAACAAATTCAAAGTGTTTCAAATGTGTTTTCATTTTCTCCAGTGGGAACTAGTGAATGTATTTTATTTCTAGGCACATGCATTTCTTTAATTCTCAGGCACATATAAGATGATTAGGATCGACATTCAGGTATTCTTGTCGCTTGTCCTTGATGTTGTTTTGATCAGCACCTAAAAATCTGTCCTCTAGAACCTGCTACACTACTGATTCCTTTTCACAGATCTGCCCCATACCAGATATTTCCAAGGGTCCCAATTTTTTGTGTTAATGTCCCTGGAATTCTTAGCAGGCTGCTTGCACCATAGACACTAGTATATGTTGTATGTCTGGGCTCTGAATTTTAACAGAACATGTCGATTTCTGCTACATTTTTCCTGATTGACACTGAGTAAATGAGAAGAGAATCCGAGCCTTCCTTTCGTTTCTGAGTAGATATAAAATCACTCTGTGTCCATCATTGACTCTGTTTCAAGTTGTCCCACATCTTGGCTTGAAGCTGTAGAGAGACCTGTCAGTTTTCAGAAAGGAAAGATTCTTTTCAGTACAACCAGCAGGCAAACCAACAATTATTTTCTGTGAGACATGGTTTGACTGGCATTTACAGACAGACAAGGCCCATCCACTATTATTTTATTGTTTTCATTTTGTATTAAAGCATTATTTTCCTTCCTTTGGGTAACAAAATATAACACTATTATTTATTATTTGCATTACTGTAGTGTCTAGGAGCCTTACCATGGACCAGGATCCCATTGTGCTAGACCATTGGTTCTCAAACTGTGGGTCGGGATCCCCTTTGAATGGGGTCGCCAGGGGCTGACTTAGACTTACTGCGGCCCAGGACTGAAGCCTGAGCCCCACTGCCCAAGGCCGAAGCCAAAGCCTGAGGGATTCTGCCCTGGGTGGCAGGGATCAGGTTGTAGGCCCCCTGCCTGGAGCTGAAGCCCTTGAGCTTCAGCTTTGGCCCCCCTGCCCAGAGCAGCGAGGCTCGGGCTTTGGGCTCCCCCCACCCCCGACCTGGGGCAGAAGGGCTCGGGTGGGCTCAGGCTTTGGTCCCCTCTCCTGGGGTCATGAAGTAATTTTTGTCAGAAAGGGATCACGGTGCAATGAAGTTAGAGAACCCCTTGTGCTAGACATTATACAAACACAGAACAAAAACGATGTTAATAGAGACGATACCCCCGATCACATTCCCTTCCTAACCCCACATGACTGACAACTCCAACAGACTCCAAAACAACAATATTAAGCTCCTTCGATCAACCACAGACACCCACTATCAAATAATCCTTCACTCCCGAGAAAAGCCGGGGAGACGATATAGGTCTTGCAGTGTGAACAGATGTGGACTCTGGGGAGAGCAAATTCTGCAACTGAAGGTTCTTCACCCTTCAAAAGTTCCCTGTCTCCATCAAACTCGTGATTAGACTAGTAGAATTAAAGGGATTGCACAAGAACATTCAGCATGATTTCAACTACTGCAGAAGCACCCATGCCATCCCCGGGGTAACCCTAGACCAAACCCACTTAATGGGCCTGGACTGTAGCACCACATCCATGGCCCTCTGAACTTGGGGAAGGTTCACGTATGGATGTGGGGTCATGATACATCTTTGTTTTCTAAAAAGACTTGGTCATGGGGCATTTGGTTCAACAGGGCAAGCGATTCAGGACCACAGAAGTAAATATTAAGTATGGATGTGGAAAATGGACTTTGCACAGAGGAAACGCAGCAGAAACAGCTATGTATGAAGTTATAATCTACATGGTTTGCAGGAAAGTGCCAAAAATCAAGTATAAATGGAGAAAATGAAAAAAAGTGCTGATACCTAACACCATAGCTCCACCAACAAAATAGATTAGAAGTCCACTCGTGAATCTTGACTTCAATGAGTTTCTCTGTTTTGCACTGAAATGCCTTTTTACCCTGTTTCCCCCTAAAACAGAAATCATAGAATCATAGAATATCAGGGTTGGAAGGGACCTCAGGAGGTCATCTAGTCCAACCCCTGTTCAAAGCAGGACCAACCCCAACTAAATCATCCCAGCCAGGGCTTTGTCAAGCCTGACCCTAAAAACCTCTAAGGAAGGAGATTCCACTGCCTCCCTAGGTAACGCATTCCAGTGCTTTGCCACTCTCCTGGTGAAAAAGTTTTTCCTAATATCCAACCTAAACCTCCCCCACTGCAACTTGAGACCATTACTCCTTGTCCCTTACTATAGTTATATAGACCTATGAGCCTAAAGCTGAATGCTGTACTTACCCAAACAATCGTAGGGTTTTTATCTGGGAAATCAGCCAAAAGCCAGATTTCTAGTGTTATTTCTAAATTGCATATAAATAACTGCCTATAACTGCTTTAATAACGTTAATGTTGCTGCCATGATAAATTATTTCAAGGCCGGTGTCTGATTGGATATGTTTTGATGTAAATCAGGAGCATCTTCCTTGTAGTTATTGGAGCTACTATAAATTTACACTCCCCTAAGTGAGATCAGAATCTTGCCCCTTACATTTTTGTAATTTACAGAGTTCTTCTGCAAATTACTTCCATTACCTTATCAAGACCCAGGAACCAAAATTAACCAACAACCCACTCTTATCATTATATCAGAAAGTAGGTAATTCTTATAATAAAAGTGAATAAAGCAAAATTAAAATTCTAATTCTGGGGCTACAGCCAATTACAAAAATAATTACCCTGCACTTGTGTCCAATTTGTGAGGAACAAGAAAGGATTTAAAACTATAAATGCCAGTGTCCTAAATCCCAGAGCCAGATACTGTTATGTGATCCCGCCACATTCGTCTGTTTTTTAACATTTTCTTATTAACTTCCAATTTTCTTTCCATTATGTTCCTCCTTATGCCAGCCTTGCAGTTAGGTGACACCTGTGGCAGGAGGAAAAGAGTGGATTTAACTCTTTGGGTTTCTAATTGCCAGCCTACAAACGATAGTGCAATGGATGGAAGTACACTGGCGTCCAGGTAGATAAACCCAGTTTTTACTCAGAGTGGGGCTAAACTATTAATCTTTCTAACCACAGAGCATAAAACATTCATCATCAACTGAGACTAATCTCTCTTGGCTTTATTCAGGGAACTTCAGCTACTTGTGGTCAGGCTTAGGATCAAAAACTGATACGTTATGGTGGCCAAGTTGGAACGTTAGTGGTGACTCTGCGCTACTTAAATCATCCCTCTGTCTGCTCTGGGAACCTCCATCTGTCCTTTCACTCATGAGATCTCACTGCAGAATTCTGAGACCAGAACAGTGCCATGATTCAAGAGCAAGCAGCTCAGCAGCAATCTACAGGAATGAAGGGGGAAAGGGACTGAAACCGCAGCTGATGCTTGGGAGGAGCTCAATAACATCTGCAGAGCTACCTCAATATCCTAAACATCTGCAGAGCTACCTCAATATCCTCCTTAAAAAAACAAAACAAAACTGTCCTTTGCCATACCTACAAAAAACTTGACAATGGTGAGGCCACCTATGCCCTGAGGCCATCAACTATCATTCTGACCAATAATGTCTCATTGTTTCCCCCATCTTTCTGTCTGCATTCATTGGTTGTCTCATCTTATATTTAGATTTAAGCTCTTTGGGGCAGGGACTACGTTTTTGTTCTGTGTTTGAACAGCACCTAGCTCAGTGGGGTCATAGTCCCTAACTGGGGCTCCTAGGCACTGTGGTAACACAAGTACATCATAATAATGAGACTTAAAGAAGAACAAAAGCACAGCAGGTGACAGAAGTAATAGTTTCTGTGTGTTCAAACACCGAGGGGGCCACCACGCTCCCCGTTACACAAGCAGGTCTGCATGCTGAGTAGTACTATTTTGGAAGGTGAGCACAGGGCAGTGGTGGATCTAAAATCTGAATCCTCAGCAATCCCAGATACTTCACCTTACAAGGCGCCAGGTGCCCTCAAATGCCGCTGAAGTCAGGAGCTGCTTGGCATCTTGCAAAATCCAGCTCTCAATCTGCCAGGGAGAAAATTCTTACACATTGGCTGAGGAAGAGGAACATGAGCTTCACTAAGGTAAATATGATTGAGGGGAAGAGAGAGGACAGCTGTTACAAGGTCATTTTGGTTAGTGTCCAGTAAAAGTCCAGGAGCCAAGAATTTCACCTGGGGCAGCACAAACACTAATGAAATCTAGGCAAAACTTGCTCTGCTTAGTTATTAGATAATATAGGGAGTAGGCCCCCAGGAGAAACTATTAGAAGTTTCCAAGGAGTTGGATATACATATTTAAAGACAAAAAACAGGGTGAAAATGCAGTTACTTATTCTATAAAAAAAAAATGGTGTACTCATCTGGGTCTTCGGAGCTTCCTTCAGTACAGAGGGCCAAATCTAAAGCCCACTAAATTCAATGAGACGCTTTTCCATTGACTTTAGTGGAGCTGGATTGAACCATACATTGAACCATAAGCGATGGTCACATAAACACCACCCTATACCGGAAACCTACTGACTGCTATTCCTACCTACACGCCTCCAGCTTCCATCCAGACCACACCACACAATACATTGTCTACAGCCAAGCTCTATGATAAAACCACATTTGCTCCAACCCCTCAGACAGAGACAAACACCTACAAGATCTCTATCAAGCATTCTTACAACTACAGTACCCACCTGCTGAAGTGAAAAAACAGATTGACAGAGCCAGAAGAATTCCCAGAAGTCACCTACTACAGGACAGGCCCAACAAAGAAAACAACGGAATGCCACTAGCCATCACCTTCAGCCCCCAACTAAAACCTCTCCAACGCATCAAGGATCTACAACCTATCCTGAAGGACGATCCATCACTCTCACAGATCTTGGGAGACAGGCCAGTCCTTGCTTACAGACAGCTCCCCAACCTGAAGCAAATACTCACCAGCAACCACACACCACACAACAGAACCACTAACCCAGGAACCTATCCTTGCAACAAAGTCCGTTGCCAACTGTGTCCACATATCTATTTAGGGGACACCATCATAGGGCCTAATCACATCAGCCACACTAACAGAGGCTTGTTCACCTGCACATCTACCATTGTGATATATGCCATCATGTGCCAGCAATGCCCCTCTGCCATGTACATTGGCCAAACTGGACAGTCTCTACGCAAAAGAATAAATGGACACAAATCAGATGTCAAGAATTATAACATTCATAAACCAGTCGGAGAACACTTCAATCTCTTTGGTCACTCGATTACAGACCTAAAAGTGGCAATTCTTCAACAAAAAAACTTCAAAAACAGACTCCAACGAGAGACTGCTGAATTAGAATTAATTTGCAAACTGGATACAATTAACTTAGGCTTGAATAAAGACTGGGAGTGGTTGTGTCATTACACAAAGTAAAACTATTTCCCCATGTTTATTTCCACCCCTCTCCCCCGCTGTTCCTCAGACGTTCTTGTCAACTGCTGGAAATGACTCACCTTGATTATCACTACAAAAAGTTTTCTCCCCCCACCCCCCGCTCTCCTGCTGGTATTTGCTCATCTTAAGTGATCACTCTCCTTACAGTGTGTACGGTAACACCCATTGTTTCATGTTCTCTGTGTATATAAATCTCCCAGCTGTATTTTCTACTGAATGCATCCAATGAAGTGAGCTGTAGCTCACGAAAGCTTATGCTCAAATAAATGCGTTAGTCTCTAAGGTGCCACAAGTCCTCCTTTTCTTTTTGCAGATACAGACTAACATGTCTGCTACTCTGATTTCTATAGCTTAAAACGAATATACTATGATGTGTCCTTTCTGTGCTGATGGGCTAGCCCTTAGTTGTTTCCTCTTGTGATTGCTCTCAGGAGAATGGGGGAATTCCTGCCAGTGTGGGTTCATATTAATAATAATTCATAATAAACATTCAAAGTATCTGCTCTTTGATGCACTTTAAATGGAGAGCTAATTAAAAGTTCTGTAGAAGACAGTATTGGTTATAGTCAATCTCCATCTACTTTAAAATGCCCTTTTTTAGTATGGTCGTTTGCAACTGCTGAATTGATTTGTTTTGTTTCATCCTGCTTTTTGCTTGTAGAGTAAATCCATTTAGACATTCATTTATGGTGCTGGAAAGTTAAATATTTTTAAAGGTATAGTGACATTTTTTGACAACACTGCATACCTGAGCTTTATTACTGACTGACAACTTTGCTTGGATGAGGAAAGAATCTTTATTGCACATCATTTTAACATTTACTATTTTATAAAAGGTGCATAAAAAAGTTAATATCATTTTTACTTTGAGTTGCTAGCTCAGAGAGATGGGCCCAATTCCCAAGCTCAGATCCAGAACCAGCACTGATGTGTTCAGATCTATGGTTTTGGTTTGAGCCCTTCATCTCTCAGATGTTTTGATTGAAAATACATTTATTTTACACATCTAGCTGATGAAGATCTAGGGAGGGGATTGTCTCAGCCTATTTTTCCACTCATTAAAAAATTAAGGTTAACTTTGTGTCATAAATACTACATATTCCTCCTCTAATTCACCTGTGGGCACATTCAACATTACCTATTCAGACCTGCTCCTGCAAGCACTACTGAATGACTTCTTCCAGGTGCTATTGACTTCCTGTGACCCTCCAGTCTGAATTGTGGGTGCTTGGTATCTTGTAGGTTCAGGGCTTAGTAGCTTCATTGAGGGGGCATGATTCTGATCTTACTTGCACTGGTTTTACTCCATTGTCATCATTGGAGTTACTCCTGATTTACATCAACATTAGTGGGGATCAGAATCAGGCAAGTTCTATGTTTTGTTTTGTTTTTCCAGACACTTAAAGAAAGGCATCTGTTGTAGCAATTTACATTTTAAATCACTCCATTTTAGGGTTACCCTAATTGATTTCAAAGATCTCACTAACCGAAAGCTCGACTCCCATATCAAACTAGGGGAAACTTAGGGGCGCACTCCTTTTCATTATTTTGTCACAAGACTCTTATGCAACTTTTGCCTGGCTACTGGCTCAGGAGAGAAAGAGCATTGAATAGACGGAGAGCAGAGACAAAACATTCACTGAATAGGAAAATGACTAATCGGGAAATAGAAAACCACTCAAAGATGACAAGAAAATAACTACCGCAGCCCCTGAAGTTAACTGAAAAGAAACAAGAGATGAAGTGTGTATGTTATTGTTCTGATTATAGCAGGGAAACGCTGGTATTTAGCAACTAAACTATTTTTATTTAATTTTTACATAACTCACACAATAGCAATCAGGTCTTGTATAGATGGCAGCTCCGTAACCTCTCCAGTTCAGAAGCCTGGCTTACAAAATGAAGAGCGATCTTTGGCCTCTGTAGCTGCCACCTCCATCCCTACATAACAACAGTAGCAGGCCTCAAATACATATATCAGCAACAGCATCTCCTTTTTCTCCTGACGGGCAGCTCTCTTATTTCTCTGTCCCTTTTGAACAACAATGATTATTTATTGGTCTTAGAGCAGCATCTATAGGCCCTCCATTGAGAGCGGAGCCCCACTGTGCTGGGCACAGCACAAACAGAGTAGGAGACAGCACCTGGCCCCAATAATTTTACAATCTCAATAGACGAGGCAAAGGCTAGGAGGGGAGACAGAGGCACAGAGAAGTGAGGTATCTTACCCAGAGTCGGAGAAAAGGGCAATTGCTGAGTCAGGAATACAACCCATATTCCTGAGTCCCAATCTAGTGCTCTATCCACTAGACCACACTGCCTCTTCTAAGTAATTTCACTACCAATTATTAAAGAGGTGAAGGAGAAACTCAGCCATTTAGATGATGCCCAAGGTGAATTTGTGGTCACGCTGCGCAGCAGTGAATTGCTAGGGTAAAGAGGAATGACATGCAAGCACCACCAACATAATGTCTTAGCCTTGCTCTACAAACTTATGTTGATATTACTATGCTGCTCAAGGATCTGGAAAATCCACAACCCTGGAGCGATGCAGTTATACTGACTGAGATCCCAGCACAGACAACACGGTCACCGCTGTGTCAACAGGAGGGCTTCTTTGGTCGACAAAGCTACCACCTCTCAGGAGGGTGGAGTACCTACGCTTATGGAAGAAGTTCTCCTGCCAGCATATGTAGTGTCTTCACTAAGCACTACTGCACCTTAGAGAAGGTGACCAGCTAGATTTGTGTCTAAGGTTTCCCTTTTCTCTTCAAGGTGCCAGAAGTACCCAGGATGAAGACAACAACAAAGATCTCAATACCCTAGGCGCTTCTGATTCAAAAGCAATCAGTCAGTAAGGAGACTGAAAATCCATACTGTGACACTGACCATAGCAGAGGCACATGGAGAAGGCAAGCAAGCAAGCAAACCTGAGAGAGAAGGCAAAATTCTATAAAAATGTCATTCTTGCACAACACCTTTTGTGTCATAGATTCATAGATATTAAGGTCAGAAGGGACCATTATGATCATCTAGTCTGACCTCCTGCACAACTCAGGCCACAGAATCTCACCCACCCACTCCTGCGAAAAATCTCTCACCTATGTCTGAGCTATTGAAGTCCTCAAATCGTGGTTTAAAGACTTCAAGGAGCAGAAAATCCTCCAGCAAGTGACCCGTGCCCCATGCTACAGAGGAAGGCAAAAAACCTCCAGGGCCTCTTCCAATCTGCCCTGAGGGAAAATTCCTTCCCGACCCCAAATATGGCTATCAGCTAAACCCTGAGCATATGGGCAAGATTCACCAGCCAGATATCCAAAAAAGAATTTTCTGTAGTAACTCAGATCCCACCCTATCTAACATCCCATCACAGGCCACTGGGCCTATTTACCATGAATATTTAAAGATCAATTAATTACCAAAATCATGTTATCCCATCAAACCATCTCCTCCATAAACTTATTGAGTTTAATCTTAAAGCCAGATAGGTCTTTTGTCCTCACAGGGTGGAAGCTAGTGTAAAATTATGTACAAGTAATGCCTGTATAAATAGTTTCTTCTGTGACCATGGAAATGTTTAATTTCTCTTCACCTAGAAGTTCTTAGTGCTGCTTTACCAAGCAATGGGGTATGACTCACTTTACTGAGGTAAGCAGCGCTGACAGTATAAGATGGAAAAAGTACTAATCCTGACTTTGGGTTGACAAGCAGTTCTGCTGAATTCAGTTTGAATTCAAATAGTTTCCAAAAGGCTGTTACCTTTTAGAATCCCCTTAGGCTTTAAAGGGCACTAACATCACCTTGGGCATTTGCTTCAATTCATTTTCCCTTCTTGGCACACTAGCCTTGGGCTGACCTCCTGTCATGGGTTAAAGATTCCACACTAAGAGCTGCTCGCTATTTATTGCATGGATGAGCTTAAAATGTTAAAGCTTATTTCGCTACCTAACTTTGAAACAGTGCCTTCTTATTCATCTCAGGATGCTTTGCTTTTCTTCATAAATAATCAAAAGGGAACATTTCTGGTCTCTGCAAGGAATTGTTTGACACGCCTGGTCAGACTTCAGTAACTTTGTGTCAGGTTCTTACTTGGGAGCTTTCCAACTCTGGTAGGCAAGATTCACATGCAGTTTTGTGACCTTCCAAACACAAAAGCCCAGACTTTTCTTTGAGCTACTCTCCCTGGGTCGGGTTTAATTGGTCTCTGCAGTAGCTGTCCGTAAATGCAACTGGGAGGGCTACCACAGAGATTACTCATATGCATTCATTAGCATGTTTGGGGAAAAAATCCTTTAGAAACAAAAGTAACAAATAGACACATTTGAAACATTTAGTACACATGCCTTCTGAGGGCCAGATTTTTTAGCCTGTTGAAATCAATGACTTTGATGGATCTTGGATCAGGTCATTGGTTCCTTACTATACGCTCAACTAGGGCTGCATAGTTTAAAAATAAATAACATGGCCAAATGTAAAATCAGACATCTAGGAACAAAGGATAATTACAGGATGGGGGACTCTATCCTGGGAAGTAGTGACTGAAAAAAGAGTGGACATCATAGGATGGTGAATAATCAGCTGTGCTCCCATTGTAACACTGTGGCCAACACAGCTACTGCAATCCTTGGGGATTAAATAGGGAAATCTTGAGTAGGAGTAGAGAGGTTATTTCACCTCTGTATTTGGCACTGGTGTGATCTCTGCTGGAATGCCATATCCAGTTCTGGTGTCCCGACAAGGATATTTAAAAATGGAAGAGGGTTCAGAGAAGAACCACAAGAATGATTAAAGGATTATAAAATATGCCTCATACTGATAGCTTCAGCTCCTTGAGTCATTCTAGTTTAACAAAGAGGTCACAGTCCATAAGTACCCTTCAGGGGGAGCAAAAATTTGATAAGAGGGCCCTTCAACTAGCAGACAAAGGTACAGCAAGAGCCAATGGCTGAAAGTTGAAGGTAGACAAATTAGACTATCAATAAGGCACAAATTTTTAACAGTGAGGGTAATTAACCATTAGAACTATTTCAGGAAATTCTATGGCCTGTGTTATACAAGAGGTCAGACTAAATGATCACCATGGTCCCTCTAGTCTTATAATCTGTTTTATAAATTGGTTGTAATTACTGACAAGACAAAAAATTCCTTTGGCATTTTATTTTAAAGAGAAGGCATAAATCTCACTCATCCAGCAACATAATAAATTCTTATAGCCCATTTTGAGGGTCTCAAAAAACTTAACATTAATAAATTAAGTCTCAGAACACACAAGTGGGGTTAAGTATTAGCCACAGTTTACAGGTGACAACACTGAAGCTGGAGCTTTGGGTGACTTAACCAAGATGACCTAGTCTGTTGCAGAGCAGAGAACATAGCCAACTCCTGGTGAGTCCCCAGTAAGAATGCTTGTCTTCTCCTTCTTCTTTATTAACACAGTCAACTTAATAGTTATTCCAGATAAACAGCACTATTTGTTATGTCTTTGTACAATGCGTAGCTCAGTGGGGTCCTGGCCTCTGACTGGGGGTCCCATCCACTACTGTAATACAAGTAATATCTTTATGTGTATTTATTATTTGTTTCTGATGTTATATTGTGCTGACCTCACCACCTGATAGGGTTAGAAATTAGTATTTTAAAAAAAAAGAGAGTATTTAGGAGGCTCCCAACTTCCACTGAAATCCCTGGAAGTATTTAGGCTCCCAAGGATCTGGGCCCTTGGCACTATTTCTGCCATCATTACCTCTTTCATTTCTCTCATCACAAGACAATGAAAATCAGTTAAAGTCAACTTCACTTTTCACATTATTCAGTTTTACTTTCAGGTTTTCAGCCATGCCACCTTTAGATTATAGATCTGACAAGGAGAAGCCTGTTTAGAATTTAAATACATCAGCACATTTCTATCGAACTATGATTTTGTAAAAACTTGTTTAAGTTTTAGACCAAGTTTAAAGGAACAATGTTCCCTTCACCTGAACTCCGCAATTTGAAGAGAGCAAAATAGAGAGACGTAACAAATCTTTGAGGCATTTAGTTATAGAACCTTCATAAGCTTTTTATTCATCTAAAACAGGGATACTCAGACTGAGGCTCATGAGCGACAAGTGGCTCTTTGATGTGTCTCTTGTGGCTCTTTGCAGCCCGTGATATTACAACACTGATTTAATTATTAACCAATCTAAGTGATTAACCAATTAGGATGCTTTTATTATGTTATTAACCAATTGCAGTTGATAAAATAATAATGCTTGAGCAGTCATTTTGCTGTGAGAATAATATATATACACACTAAATATTTCCCCTGTCATATTGTTTAAATATGAATATATAGTACTATAGCAGAAACAATGAATTCACAAGACTGGGGCTCTTTGGGGTAATGTGGTTCACTAATTAGGCTCCTGAACCACGGAGTGTGAGTAAAACAGACCTAAATGTACTCTGTATTGCCCTCTTCATCTAAACAAAATGCTGATCGCTTTATTGTGGCTACTGTACTGTTCAGGGACACTTAACACTACTGGGATTAAATAAGAAAGTACAAAAGTGTCCATTTATAAAATACTAAAGAATTTCTCATTCAACCGCCTCTTCAATTTCAAAAGACATGCAACTTAGAGAACTTAAAATTGGCTCCCTGACCATTTGAGAGGAGTACAGTGAGGAGCTCCACATCTGTTGTCTGGCCAAAGAAACCAATTACACAGTGGCTGTGCAGAAGCCACAGGAAGAATTGGGAATGACACACACTAATCAGCCCATTTCCCCTTTACTATTTATCTGCCAATCAAGAGCAGTTAGCGTTGTTAATTCTGAGAACCCGTCCTCCACAAAAGCCAGAGCTGGTTGAGACCAATGTCATAGATGCTAGCTGGACACAGTAATAATGAGCAAAGTAGGGAAAGAAAAGGAAAAAGAAAAGAAGCAATTAGTTTTAATAGCACCAAAGGTGTAGGCAGAACTTCAACCCCAGCCCAGTGCAATTGTTAAATTAAAGCTTCAAGAGGCAGCATGATCAAATAAATGAGTACTGAACTGGGACCCAGGATTGCTGGTTCCATTCTCAGTTCTACCATAGACTTCTTGGCTAGCCTTGGGCAACTCACTGTCCCTCTCTGTGCCCATTTCCTCTCCCACCTATTCTGTCTTTTTTATTCAGACTGCAAGCTCTTTAGGGCAGGGGTGCTCTCTCACTCTGGGTTTGTAGGATGCTTAGCATCACCAGAGAGAGAGAGATAAAGATTTTATATATATATTGATTGATTGACTGACTCCACAGCCTTAGCTAACAGCCAGGGCCAATTGGCTTTTAGCTCATGCACTAAGCTCCAGGCACCCCAGGTTCGATCCTGCCCACAGCTTTATAAAACCTCCCCTATTCCAGTGAAATGCTACTTTGTTTTCTCCAATACTGGAATGTTTTCAGTGCAGGATGAAGTAATAGCCTTCCTCCTCGGGGTATAGATTCCCGAATTTCACAGGCTGCTCATGAACTTTTCAAGAACTGGAAAAGATTAAATTAGAGAGCAGCTTGTTTAGTGAGAGTTCTTAGCTCTAACCAATAGTTTCTCTTAATACTAAAAATCCTTGAAGAACTCCAGCCATGCATGCTGAGAAAAACTGGTAGAATCTTACTGTCATAAGTTTCAGCGTAGCAGCCGTGTTAGTCTGTATTCTCAAAAAGAAAAGGAGTACTTGTGGCACGTTAGAGACTAAATTTGTTAGTCTCTAAGATGCCACAAGTACTCCTTTTCTTATTGTCATAAGTGTTTAGCTTGTAAACTTCTTGGTTCAGGGACCTTCTTTACAAACTTCTCTTTAAACCATCATTCGCATGCTTAGCACTACAAGCTACCAACTGTTCCACATTTGGTTGGGTTTTTTTCCCCTCAGCATTGTTATTTCACAGTGTCATTTTCCAGTTACTTTGTTCCAGTTGTGTCTTTTCTGAAACTGAAAATAAAGTTGGATATACCTCCAGTGAGCATTTTCAGCAATTTCTCCTTTCAGTTCAAGTTACAGACTTGAGTTCACTGAATTATTTTTGGTTAATCTTCTGCATTTCATTCCTTTTTAAAAATATTCTCTCACTTTCTCCACTTAAATTCCTTTACTGCTGAATGCCAATACCACCCATATGGCAGCTGTCTCAGATGATCATCCCTTTATTTCAGTACTGGGTTTCTTA
The DNA here is from genome assembly GCF_965140295.1 of Lepidochelys olivacea. Classification (NCBI taxonomy): domain Eukaryota; kingdom Metazoa; phylum Chordata; order Testudines; family Cheloniidae; genus Lepidochelys; species Lepidochelys olivacea. Next base: position 108,909,481 of record NC_140417.1, read on the forward strand.
CATTGAGTGCACTAATTGGCTTACCACCATCTGACTTTCAACTTTGCAGGATAGATCTTGTTCCATTAAACCATCTTCTTCACTTTCTCCCCCTTTCCCGTTTCTTCTGCCTAATATATTCCCTTCTCATTAGCAGTTTGAAGACTATTTCAAAGTAACATTTCACCCAACTTTACTTGCTATCTGGGGAAGCACCTTTCAAGACTAGTTGCCAGATCCTCAGTTGCTTAAATTTGCTCTGTTAACTCCAAATGAGCTATGCAGATTTACACCACATGAGGATTTGGCCCATGAATGCAGTTACAGTTAGCTCCGTGCTTGCTGTACACTTCCCTCATTTATTTAGCATCTATCCTATCACAGTCCTTAGCATCCACTCAGATTATTTTTTTTAAAGCATGAACTCATAAATAATCATTTGTATTTGAAACAGTGAGATTCACTATCTAAGAGCAACCGTAGGAATTTTTCAGCTACTGACACAAAGCATCAGCGGTTTCATAAACAGTCTCCTTTGAATGTTAAAACACACTTTTAAAGGAAATAAGTGCCACTTTCAAATTAGTCTTGTCACACCTGGCATGTTTGAGACTTACGTGTCTGGGGGAATCTTCTCTCTAAAGAATATTTATGAGCAATGATTCATTAGTGATCTAGCCCTACTCCCACCTCCCAGTTTACTGAAGTAAGATCTGCATTTAATTTTCCTGATATCTGCTGGGAGAGCAATACAGCGGTGCATAGACAATCCAGGAAGTTTTTGGAAAACGTAGGGGACAATTTCCTGGTGCAAGTGCTAGAGGAGCCAACTAGGGGGGGAGTTTTTCTTGACCTGCTGCTCACAAACCGGGAAGAATTAGTGGGGGAAGCAAAAGTGGATGGGAATTTGGGAGGCAGTGACCATGAGTTGGTTGAGTTCAGGATCCTGACACAGGGAAGAAAGGTAAGCAGCAGGATACGGACCCTGGACTTCAGGAAAGCAGACTTCGACTCCCTCAGGGAACGGATGGGTAGGATCCCCTGGGCGACTAACATGAAGGGGAAAGGAGTCCAGGAGAGCTGGCTGTATTTCAAGGAATCCCTGTTAAAGTTACAAGGACAAACCATCCCGATGTGTCGAAAGAATAGTAAATATGGCAGGCGACCAGCTTGGCTTAACGGTGAAATCCTAGCGGATCTTAAACATAAAAAAGAAGCTTACAAGAAGTGGAAGGTTGGACATATGACCAGGGAAGAGTATAAAAATATTGCTCGGGCATGTAGGAATGAAATCAGGAGGGCCAAATTGCACCTGGAGCTGCAGCTAGCGAGAGATGTCAAGAGTAACAAGAAGGGTTTCTTCAGGTATGTTGGCAACAAGAAGAAAGCCAAGGAAAGTATGGGCCCCTTACTGAATGAGGGAGGCAACCTAGTGACAGAGGATGTGGAAAAAGCTAATGTACTCAATGCTTTTTTTGTCTCTGTCTTCACTAACAAGGTTAGCTCCCAGACTGCTGCGCTGGGCATCACAGCATGGGGAGTAGATGGCCAGCCCTCTGTGGAAAAAGAGGTGGTTAGGGACTATTTAGAAAAGCTGGACGTGCACAAGTCCATGGGGCCGGATGAGTTGCATCCGAGAGTGCTAAAGGAATTGGCGGCTGCGATTGCAGAGCCATTGGCCATTATCTTTGAAAACTTGTGGCGAACGGGGGAAGTCCCAGATGAATGGAAAAAGGCTAATGTAGTGCCAATCTTTAAAAAAGGGAAGAAAGAGGATCCTGGGAACTACAGGCCAGTCAGCCTCACCTCAGTCCCCGGAAAAATCATGGAGCAGGTCCTCAAAGAATCAATCCTGAAGCACTTACATGAGAGGAAAGTGATCAGGAACAGTCAGCATGGATTCACCAAGGGAAGGTCATGCCTGACTAATCTAATCGCCTTCTATGATGAGATTACTGGTTCTGTGGATGAAGGGAAAGCAGTAGATGTATTGTTTCTTGACTTTAGCAAAGCTTTTGACACGGTCTCCCACAGTATTCTTGTCAGCAAGTTAATGAAGTATGGGCTGGATGAATGCACTATAAGGTGGGTAGAAAGTTGGCTAGATTGTCGGGCTCAACGGGTAGTGATCAATGGCTCCATGTCTAGTTGGCAGCCGGTGTCAAGTGGAGTGCCCCAGCGGTCGGTCCTGGGGCCGGTTTTGTTCAATATCTTCATAAATGATCTGGAGGGTGGTGTGGATTGCACTCTCAGCAAATTTGCGGATGATACTAAACTAGGAGGAGTGGTAGATATGCTGGAGGGCAGGGACAGGATACAGAGGGACCTAGACAAACTGGAGGATTGGGCCAAAAGAAATCTGATGAGGTTCAACAAGGATAAGTGCAGGGTCCTGCACTTAGGACGGAAGAACCCAATGCACCGCTACAGACTAGGGACCGAATGGCTAGGCAGCAGTTCTGTGGAAAAGGATCTAGGGGTGACAGTGGACGAGAAGCTGGATATGAGTCAGCAGTGTGCCCTTGTTGCCAAGAAGGTCAATGGCATTTTTGGATGTATAAGTAGGGGCATAGCGAGCAGATCGAGGGACGTGAGGCCTCAGGATGTGAGGCATTGGTGAGGCCTCATCTGGAGTACTGTGTCCAGGTTTGGGCCCCACACTACAAGAAGGATGTGGATAAATTGGAGAGAGTCCAGCGAAGAGCAACAAAAATGATTAGGGGTCTGGAACACATGACTTATGAGGAGAGGCTGAGGGAACTGGGATTATTTAGTCTGCAGAAGAGAAGAATGAGGGGGGATTTGATAGCTGCTTTCAACTACCTGAGAGGTGGCTCCAGAGAGGATGGTTCTAGACTATTCTCAGTGGTAGAAGAGGACAGGACAAGGAGTAATGGTCTCAAGTTGCAGTGGGTGAGCTGAGGTGGGTGAGGTTTAGGTTGGAAAAACTTTTTCACTAGAAGGGTGGTGAAACACTGGAATGCGTTACCTAGGGAGGTGGTAGAATCTCCTTCCTTAGAAGTTTTTAAGGTCAGGCTTGACAAAGCCCTGGCTGGGATGATTTAATTGGGGATTGGTCCTGCTTTGAGCAGGGGGTTGGACTAGATGACCTCCTGAGGTCCCTTCCAACTCTGATATTCTATGATTCTATGCATTTCATAGTGAGCATTTCAGACTATATAGTGTGACAAAGTTCCTCCTCTGCCTTGGTGTGTCCTATGCTTATTGGTGGATTTTCTCGCCTCAGAGGTTCATGGCAGCCCTCAGTTTGGCCACTTTTGTGGCTCAAATCTGCCGTTCACTCAGTTAGCCTCATCACTGGCTAGCATGGGGAAAGGAAGAACAATCCCCGCAGTCTCTGCTGATCCACCTTGTGGATCAGGGAACAGGCCAGAGACCTTCCCCTCTGGTGGAACCCACTTTCCAGTTCAACTCCTCCGGTATCAAGTAGGGAGTTGGGCGGGATGGAGGGAACCCGGGCCCGCCCTCTACTCCGGGTTCCAACCTAGGGCCCTGTGGATTGCAGCTGTCTACAGGGGCTCCTGTAACAGCTGTGTGACAGCTACAACTCCCTGCGCTACTTCCCCATGGCCTCCTCCCAATACCTTCTTTATTCTCACCACAGGACCTTCCTCCTGATGTCTGATAATGCTTGTACTTCTCAGTCTTCCAGCAGTATGCCTTCTCACTCTCAGCTTCTTGCACCTCTTGCTCCCAGCTCCTCGCACGCACCACAAACTGAAGTGAGCTCCTTTTTAAACCCAGGTTCCCTGATTAGCCTGCCTTAATTGATTCTAGCAGCTTCTTGATTGGCTCCAGGTATTCTAATCAGCCTGTCTGCCTTAATTGTTTCCAGAAAGTTCCTGATTGTTCTGGAACCTTCCCTGTTACCTTACCCAGGGAAAAGGGACCCACTTAATCTGGGGCTAATATATCTGCCTTCTATCACTCTCCTGTAGCCATCGGGCCAGACCCTGTCACAACAGTCTGTTGATTAAAAATAGAGTGAGATCCATATGCTATTACTTTTTAAGGACATATCCATTTCCCTGGGTGCTTTCACAATAACTACAAATGCAGAATATTAAAAAAATCAAGTTAATAATATAAGGAAACGTCCACACCTAATAACTGACATAATGGCTGGATCCTGTAATATCCTGAACCTTATGGAATTAAGACCACTTTACTGAATTAAGTTAAATCTTATTGAACTAGGGTTAATACCTTTGGATTACATTGTATTAAAGATGCAGTGCTGTATGTGTTATTGTGACATTTCATGCATCTTCTCTAGGAGGAGAGGGATGCTAATGTACTTCGCCCCTTCTCAGCCATTGGAAGTCATCTCCCTGGAGAGGTACACAGGTATGAGTTCAAAATGGATTCTCCGGAGACCAACAGACAAAGAAAGGGTTTGGGGATAAAACAGCCTGGTTTTTCAAATTGGCTCAATGTTTTCTTCCTGTTCCAGCAAACAGACAGGACCTGTGATCCACAGAAGGCCCCAATCCTTAGGGTAGGGTCAGAAGAACTGGACCTGCTGTGGCCCCATAAGACTGGATGCTTGTTGTGAGCTGAAGCTGTGCTGAAGTTGTGACCACAAAGGAACACCCCACCCTTTGGGTTTCAAGGACTGCTTCTGCCAGAGCTCGTGTTAGATTTGGGGTGATCTCCTGTAATGTTAAGTAGAATGTGCGTAGGTTATTTTATTTTTAATGTTTTCTCTGTAGTGTTTTTACCTTAAGAATAAAATAGGCTTGCACAGAACGAGCTGTGTGCTAACTTATAACTGTTGACAATCACTTTATCAGTCTCTGAAGGGAAAGCAAGTAGGTGTGCTTGGGCATCCTTCATCTGCTGGGAAAAACACAGTGAAGGCAGAGAAGTGTGCAGTCTGGAAATATCTATCAGAAGGGAGCGAGACATCGGTCTCCACCCAAGAAAGGCAACAGCTGGGGAGCTGGAAGCCTGGGAGTGGGTGCCTTTGCTGGACCACAGAGAGAGGAAACAGGTGCAGCTGCACGGAATTCTGATGATAATATTAATCCTAAAATCCAGCTCTCTTACCATCCACTTACCTTTAACTCACCTCCTTCCTCAAATGCCTGAATAAAAATCCAGGCAGGCTTGAAGGTTAACAAATCTGGGCTTCATCCCACACCCCAAAGCATCCTTCCTTTCAATCCCCTTGGGGGAAACAAAACAAACCACCACACACAAATTGCTATTTACCATTACTCTTTATTAGAGGCTTAAACTGGGTTTATGTTCAGACTACTGTTGCTACTCAACTAAATCTGAATTAATTTTCCCCAGCTGGGATTGTGATCCACAATTAAATCTGCATATAATACATCCACTGCATTCAATCCAACCACTAGTTTTGAAAATCAATCAGAAAAGGCAATGCAGTTTTCATGGTTATTGATAGGGCCACTCTTTTCATTTCTGAAAATCAGGATTGCATGTGTTTCCTCTCGGTCTTCTGGTTTCTTCTCCAGTTGTCAGAGACTTTCCCTAAGAATATTTGTCAGCAGTTCAATACATTTATTAGCCAACACCCTTAACAATATGCCCTTTTTCTTTGTAGCTATTTAAAAGGTCTTCTAATTTTTTAGATTTCTATTCTGTTTTTCTGATCAAGCACAGACCAACGTGCTGGTGGTTGAACCCATGAAGTGTGTGTTTGGGTGGGTTTTGTAGATCCAGAAGACTTTCAGTTTGCGATTTCATACTGGAAATGTCACATGTGGTTTCACCTAATAAAATTGGTGGTAGATAGCTTACCAACTGCTGCAAAGTTAAAGTTGTCTGTGGAATCTTACCTATGCATTCCTGGCATTCAAATATATTTTTTAAAAGTAACTACAATATTCTTAGATACACGCTTAGTTACTGTAGCAATCAGTGGCAATAAAAAACCCTACAATAGAGTATTTTTCTCCCTTAAATTTATAAGACTTTACAAGCCTTAAAATTTGTCTGGGAAGTACCATAAAATTAGTTTTTTCTATTTTTTCCCCAACATTACTTTTTAACAACAATAAAAATCTGGTTACTTTGAAAAACAGTACTCACCCAGAAGCCAGCGCCATCCTAATTCGGGTGAAGAAGAAAAAAAAACCAATTCATGAATAGGCTTAGACACAAATATATACTGCAGTAATGTGCTGGTGCAGAAAAAAGATAGGACATGACCGCAGCATTTTAGGCAACTTTTATAACAAATCATATCTCTATTTTTTTACAGTTATCTCACACTAGCCTTATTCTATTATTCTGGCCCAACAGCCACAATTCTAACTTGGCAGCACAGCACGAGGAACATGTGACATTAAGTAGGGGTGTGTGTGTGTGTGTGTCTATTAAGTTGCTGCCTCTCCATGGCTGCATAGCAGTAAAAGTCACTGAAACCATATTACACCAGTTCATCAGAAGTAGTAGTTTCCTATTCACTTCTAGGTGCAATAGGTGTTCACTTGTAGTCTCTTTGGTAGCCAGGAAGGCTACGTAGACCACTATCTCCTGTGTGCTGCCAAGATTATTGAGGGCAGATGAAATGCTTAAGGTAACAACCCACCCTTTTAAAAAAGTCCAGGGGTTGGTCACCACACACTCATTCTGGAGGACCCTAACCTCTACAATTCAATTCCTCCAGCAGTTTGACAGCATTAAAAGAAAAAAAAACAAAAAAACAACAAAACAAAACAAAACACAGCAAGCCTCAGAGTGCTGCCTAGTGGATAGAGTACTGATTTGGACTCAGGAGACCTTGGTTCTATTCCTAGCTCTGCCAATGGCCTGCTGGGTGACCTTGGGAAAGTCACATCACCATCGTGCCTCAGTTTCCCCATCTATAACAATGGGGATACTGACACTGACTTCCTTTGTAAAGCACTTTGAAATCTTCCGATGAAAACCACATTATAAGTGCTTGATATTAAGTTTTGTACTTTCATCCATGACGTTGGTAATGGACAAATTTAAAATACAAGAATCTAGGGATTTAAGGGCCAGATTTTCAAATAAATTAGGCCATGCAATTTTGTCACATTTGCATGGACAAGTTACCATGACTGAGTGTGCCAGTTTGAATACTGCATGATTTGCATGCAAAATTAAGTGCCTAACTTGTGGAAAATCCAGACTAAGAATTCTAAGAAAGTTTAGCACAGCAAGGCACCTGCTGTAGTGTTTTGGCCAAGATTTTAGCACTGTAAACCCCTGCGATTTAGAACCAACCAACGGCTGTACAGATTGACGTTTCATTCATTAGATAGATATTTATATTAAAAAAAAAAGACTCACAAAAGGGTCGGGTGACAGGAGGGAAAGTACTACAATTGAAATCCACCATATACTGTTTGTAACAGCAGAGAAACGGAGTGGAGGTCACTGATAATAGATAAGTAAACAAGAATATCATCCCTGGAAAGCTGAATATTTGTACATTATGAAGAGGAGGTTAATCAAAAAGTGTTTTTGTAGACAAAGGAGACCCAAAAGAAGTAGAAGATTGATCACAGTATATTTATATTATTTTGACATAATGATGGACAGAGCTTTTAAAGAAGGAAACTACTTGAGAGTGGCAGAGAGCCAGATTTCTTAATCTGTTGATCAACATACAAGATCAGAAGATGTTTTAGGTTTAAAGGAAACTTTACAGTTTCTGCTTCCAAGTGAAACTAGCAAAAAGATATGGTAGTATCGTCTTGAGGCTAGAAAAGCCATAAAAATCAATAAGTCACCAAAACAAGACCAAATACATCCAGGTCTCTTACCAGCATTAAAGTTATTTCTAAGGAAAATTGCAACAGGCAAGTTCACACAGGTCAGATGAGATAGCTGAAAACTATACAGAGACCAACAAGCTTCATATGACCCCAGAGGAGTGTCAAGAAATTAAAGCCCAACTAGTTACAAAGCCTTTTTCTCCAACTTTTTGTCTGACATCATCAAATGCTATAATAAGCCCAGAGACGGGGGAGAAAAAACAACAGAATTTAGAAGGTTTGACATCATACCTTACTCAGTAAAATTCAGACACAAAACAGCCATAGGAAAGGGCCTTGATGAATTAAATGCTAGGAAACAGAGAACAGTAAAAATAATTAATTTAAAAGGATTACTATCCTTTAAGGATTACTATCAAGTATTCCAATATTAAAGTTTCAATATTACATGCTTTTGTGCCCTTTCTTGATGCTAAATTATTTCTAAATGTAAGTAATGGGGCCCAGATACTTTGGTGATGGCCAATTTAGAAGTGTGTGTGATTTCTGTATCCTTTGTCAGATGCAAATGGTGCTTTCATCAGAAGACAATAGATACAGAATTAGGGGAACATTATTGAAATAGGTTATTAGGTTAAATCATTAGTACTTTCAGATTACAATGACAACCTTTGAATTATTACCTGTGTAGTTCAGTTCAAAGCTGATAATGGGATTTGAAGAAGTGAGAGAATAGGAATCTAGTTCAGGCTGACAAGACAAGTGATGTAATATGCTGAACTGGAGAATATTAAGAAGGGATTATGAGGTGGCAGGTGTGTGTGAGAGACAACTATGTAGATATAAAGAAGTCATGAGGTGGTATAGTAACACTGCACTAGGGTGCATGAAAGAAAATAAATCAATATTAGAAGATGAAGATGAATTTTATTCAATTGGGTAAAATATTTTGGAACAATCGTAGTGGAAAAGCAACCTGATTTGTATTTAAAGAAAGTAAGTACATGGAACCCAAACCCTATCTCCATTTAAGTCCATGGAGTTTTTCCCTGGATGTAAATGGGAGCAGGACGAAGCCCATAACATAGGGTGCACCAAATATATTGTCTTGAAGATAGAAAAGGAGTACTTGTGGCACCTTAGAGACTAACCAATTTGAGCATAAGCTTTCGTGAGCTACAGCTCACTTCATCGGATGCATCCGATGAAGTGAGCTGTAGCTCATGAAAGCTTATGCTCAAATAAATTGGTTGGTCTCTAAGGTGCCACAAGTACTCCTTTTCTTTTTGCGAATACAGACTAACACGGCTGTTACTCTGAAACATGTCTTGAAGATAACACTTCTATAATATTTATATAAACCTTTTAAGTGGTTATACATTTATATTATTATTCTGAAGGAGATTTTCTATTTCAACAACTAGATGTCCCAGTCAGGAACAAGGCCCATACCGTGCTAGACACCGTACAAAGTCCCCACAAAAATGCCCCTAAAAGCTTACAGCCTAAGTAGCTAATAATCCAGAGTTCTAAAGGAAAAACAAATATCACAGGAGTCAGTTATAAAGTAATATAACGCCACTCTCTTGCCAGTGCCCTTTGTTCCCCATAGTGCATTTTCTAGTGCTCTGTTCCTGCCTAGATTTAAATGGCTGTTCTTCTCTGACATTATGGGGTGCCGTGTTTATTGTCTCTCTGACTTCCAGATCAGTGTCCTTGGTTTACTAGAAAGGATATTTGGCCTCTAGAGGGTAACTCTGAAAATTGGATTTGAAAAAAAAATCAAGATGGGTTTTCCCCCTTCTTCTACATGATTAAAATTTCCATTGGCCAAATTATACCTCACTCCCTCCAAAGGTTTGTAGTGTTCTGGATCACCAACAGAACTGTTTACTAAGTTCCAAGTTACAAGATGGAACAGGATTTAAAAGCAGAAACTTCTGTCACTGCAGTAAGCAGAAATGACTGAATACATACAAGATGATTAATGTGCAACTTTTAAAAAGTCACTTTTCAGAATATAATTCACATTTTAGGTGGCTCTAATGGAGGAGATTCCACATAAGTCTAAGATCCCAGTCAGAATTTTTCCCCCTGAAATAATTGCTTTATCTCAGACTATCAAGACAAAAGTGTTAAAAAAAGGTTACATTCCTTGGAATTAAAAATAGTTAATAGATTTAAAATATTCAAGTTCAAATAAACATATCTATTTTAAGTGACTAACTGCTTAATCTGTTTTAAACAGTAATTTCCTTTCACAGTAATGAATAATATACAATCAAAAAGCAAGCTGAATTCCCAACAGCATCTTCCCTTAGATTCAAAGTGATAAGTCATATCAAACACCCTCTGGACATTTTTTTCATTAAATTTATTTTGTTTGCCTTTATGTCCTCACTTCAGCACAATGTACACATTCAACATTGTTGTAGGTTCTTGAAAACCATAATATCTTTCATTCTTTGGTATTTTATCCAGTACTATAGGCTACATGATCTGAATACCAATTATATGGGTCTGAAAGCTGTTGGGAAACTTATCTTTAATACAGGATTTACTGAAGGGATTGGGCTTTTCCACTCATTGTGCCATCAGCCAAGAGACTGGTCCATCCGACATATCTTGGCAAAATGTATTCTAGCTTAACAAAAAAAATTGAAGGGAAACTACTGTACTATATGTAATCCTGAATATTCAGAATGGGAGAAGTGACACCAAAAGCATCCAAGTTCCTTCTCATTAAGTGAGAGAACAAATCATTAATTGTTGAGATAAGTACAAAAGCTTGCAGTAAAGATTCATTGGCATTACAGGAACTTGTAATTATACTAACCAAAATATACACACAAAAATGTGTATTTTACATATACTCAAAAAAGTCACTGTGTTCCATAAGAACTTACTAAGTAAACATTAGCAAAATGTCCTTACTGCAGTAACAGAAGCAAATATTATTAGCACTATAGGTTAGGTAATTGCATTAAAGATGCTGCCAGAAGAAAGCTACAGAAGCCCAGCGTTCACAGAGACACTAATCCAAAAGACCTCACCCCATACAACTCCACTGATTTCACTAGATGAAAATAGAATATGGATCACAAATCTTGGCCTTGGCTGTTACATTTAGCTCCAATAAGCTTGAAAGAGGCTCTACATTCACATGCCTTGGTGAGAGAAATTAATTTTCTGAGGTCAATGTCATAATTTCAGTTCCCAGGTAGAGCAGCCACGAGGTCACATGAACTGTTAATTGCCAAAATGAAATGTAGTTTGATTCATCCCTCTTCGTTCTCTACATCAGTTACATTCCAAGAGAGGTGAATGCTGAACTGGCTGTAACAAATCTTTATATTTTCTATAACAAAAGATAATTTTATCTCCATTGCAAAGAAGTCAGAGGGTTAAAAAGCTTTTATAAAATCTCAGCACTGAACTCACAGTAGTAAGAAAGTCATTCTGGCTGCTGATTTTAGCAAATACAAAAGCTTGATGTAAAGCAGCTTATAACTAAAATTCACATTTTGTTTTTAAAAGTGGAAACGCATTTTTTTAAAAAGAGCAGATTATTGCTGTGTCTCAACAAGTCCTTTCTTTAATAAAGAACATATTGCCTTCATAGAAAATACATGTTTGACACCTAACAGACAAGGTAGCTTGAGAAGAAAAAATAATAATAATTTGCATGCCACAAATATTTCTTCACTGGTCAAAGTTTGGCAACAGTACAACTAAATTTCAATAAGAAGGTTAAATGGTGTCATTCCAATTATGCTTCCCAAACTGCGGTGCTAATCATTTTAAAATTGTGAAACACTCTTGAAGGAAACAAGAAGGTATTATCTAAATCAAATAGTTCTGGACTGAAGAAAAAAAATGCTGTTGTGATTCGGATTCTTGCCATGTGTGACTAGAGAAATACTGGAGGTTCCTCAAAATGTTTTGTCAGCAAGCCTGCTGGAACGTTAGATATGCTGTGTAGAGAAAAAGAAAAACAGGAAAGGTGAAACTGAACTTTCTCATCTTGCAGTAGTACTACTATGTTAAAACTAAACACACTAATGTTCATTTTCAAAGAGAAAAAGATTAAAAACCCACACACACCACTCATTATTTTATAAAAATGTAATACCCCAAGGTCTATTTCCCCAGCCCCCACATTCCCCTCTAAACACCACCACCACGAACAGGATTCATTCTGGTGATGGGAGTTATGATTGCAAATTAGAGTGATGGGAGTACTGCAATGCTGCACTAATGGGAGACTTGTGTTAATCCCCCACAATGATGATTGAATTCATTCCTAAATATCAATAAAATTGATACTGGATCTTGATTTCTGATCATGGGATCACTGGAAAGTTGGATTAGCTACTGTGCCCATATGTGTAAGCATACCCTTTAACTTAACTTATTTTATAGGATGTGCTGGGGCAGCTGAACACAGAATTTAATAGCTCTGGCTTTTTATGAAGTTATATTAACTTGCGTATTGTGCACTTTGGAGGACCCACTACAAAAGAACTAAAAATACAAGTAGGGCATAAGGTACAAGTAGTAAAAATACAAGTAGGGCATAAAGTTGCCTGGAAGAACTCTCTTATTACAAATATTTAGAGGACACAAAAATGACAAGCAAGTGCAAATAAACACTAAGCATACAAAGAAACATATTATGTAAAAATGATTAAATCTTAATGTAACATACATTTCTATTCAACCAGGCCATATTGGCTATAAATTCTGTTATTCTAAGCACGCAAACATCCTACAAAAATTCCTGTGAACTTTACAATATTGTTTATCAAAGAGTAATTTCAGGAAGACAAAGCAGAACACTCTGTTTAGGGTGCCCAGATAGCAACTGTGAAAAACTGGGACGGGGTGGGGAGTAATAGGCGCCTATATAAGAAGTCCCCAAAAAACGGGACATCTGGTCACCCTAGTCATGTTAGATGAGAGGGCTGGAAGATTTTTTTCCCATGGTTTAGATGACTTTGGTCACAGCTGACTGCCAGATCTTGGGAGCTACTCACTGATTATTATGGGAATCCAATCATGGCTAATATTGTTTTTTATCACCAGCCCAGATGAGAAAAAAAAAAACCCCACAAAACACACTGGCCCGGCCTTGTCAAACAACAGTAAACACAACTAGACTCATGCACTCACACCTCCTCGGACACTTCACACCAAACACTCTCTCTCTACTCTCACAAACACTTCACGCCAGCTTCTGTACTGCACTGATCACTTCATAATTCACTTAGTAACCACCAACATCCTAAATTTGACTCACCCCCATTAATCCCTCTACCCACTGAGCACCATTCCACTTAATTCATCACTCTTTGATCTCTCCATCTCTTGCAGAATCTTCCCTAATTTCCCCACCACCACAATTCAGTTTCCCAAATCTACTGTCACTCAGCAGAGACTTCTCAAAACCACACTGGCCATCTCAGCCCCTCAGGCTCCTCACAGCTGCCTCAGCACGTTTCCCTAATTGGGCTTCTAGTCTTTTCCTGACGGCAGGGACTTTTCTTCTGGCTGTTCTATGATCACAACACTCATGGAGAAGCTGGGGGTCCTATTCTTCCCCCACTCACTGGAGCCACAATATCACTGTTCCTCTCCCAGGAGAGGAATCAGGAGCCACGCATATTGTGTCCCACTCGCTTGGGCTAGCAGACAGCTCAGGACAGCAAAACAGGAGAGGTGTGTAGGCCTCCATACTAAGGGGTGAGGAAAGAAGAGGAAGGGAAGCCCAGGGCTACTGCTGATCTTTATTCTTCCTGTTCATGAGCCAAGGAACCTATAGGCTGCTTGTCCACTGAGTCTGCTTCTAAACAGCGGCAAAGTAAATGGAGCTCTTTTTGTAATTCCATCAGGTAACCGACGCTGCCTCACACTGCATAGCAGCTACAGCACCAATTGCACTCATCAGTTCTTGTTCTAACGGGTTTTTTTGTGTTTTTTTTTTTTTGCAGCTATAAGAAGAACTGCTTAGATTCTGCAGAACATGGCTGGTCATGCTAGCCTGGGAAAAATACTTACTTTTCCTAGAGGAGCAGGATTTTGCAAAGACTTTTTAGATAACGCAAGCAGAGAGATATTTCTTGTCGCTGAAATAAAAATAACAAATGTACCAAAGGGCCTGAACTGCTTTGCCATCCAGGACATTTACTATTTGAAATGTAGTTTCATATGCTTGCTGGCTAGCCAAGCAAGGGATGGGAAAGCTCCGAGCAACTCCTGAAGCTGCTGCAACTGTACAGACACTCCTGACTTGCTCATTAGCAAACAGCAATAGACTGTGATATACTGTACATCCATGCTCTTTCCCATGAGCGATACTGTGCATGCGTCTTAATGAAAGAGAGTGTTCCAGCCTACACACCAGAAACCAGGAATGAGTTTATTGTAGAATGATTTGCCACTAAACAAACAAAATTACGTAGAGTTTAAAAACAACCATTCTGTAGCGAGAACAGGTGAGTGAGGATTTTAACCTATAAGGACATAATATAAGAGACAAAAGCCAAGAGTGCAACATTACAACTATGACGATGAGAGATGCTGTAGATAGCATCTTGACAATTGATATAAGCAGTTGTGTTGCTAGGCAATAGTTTCAAACGTGTTTTTCCTTTTGCTACACTTAAAGTGCAGTCAATCAGCTATGACATACTTCAGCAGAGCAGGACTGACATTAGACTGGTACACCACCCCCACTGGCAATCAGTTAAACTGGCTATTTAGTACACTAGCAGCAGGAACATTCTCTTACAAAAACGTATTACGATCGTACAGCAGCAGTACAGGCATCTGGGATACTCCTATGAAAGTTCATGTACTCTTCCGCAGATTGAGTATTTTGACCCCCGTCTGTGCTTTTAATAAGGAAGGGTACTGTCCTCTCTTGATTTTATTGTTGATATGTCTGAGAACGAGGAAAGCATCAAAAGCTGCTGTCGAAAGGGGGTACTTTCCAGAACATTAATGCAGAATGTCAGCAAGTTTTCTGGGGGGCAAAGATGATTTCTCTCTCTATATATATTTTAATACCTCCACGTCCATAATAGTCAGTGCCTGAAAATGGTATCAGCAAAGCATAGTATGAGCATGAACTGTAACATTCACTGAGGCTATGTCTACACTACAGACCTTACAGCGACACAGCTGTACCGCTTCAGCTGCGCCACTGTAAGCTGCTCTATGCTGACGGGAGAGTGTTCTCCCGTTGGCATAATTATACCCCCAACGATTACATAAGTACATAATTACACCCCCAACGACCAGCAGTAGCTACGTCGGCAGAAGAGCGTCACTCAACGACATAGTGCTGTCCACACTGGTGCTTCTGTCGGTGAAACTTATGTCAGTCAGGGGAGTGGGTTTTTTTCACACCCCGACCAACAAAAGCTTTACCAACAAAAGTGCCAGTGTAGACATAGCCTGAGTCACTGCCAAAGAGCAAGAAACTATTTGTTTCATTAATTTCTACAACTCTGTTATGTCTTAGTTGCTTTGATTTTAACAATTAACACAAACCCCAGGAAAAACAGCAGGATACTAACCAAAATGATATTTCCATTATCACCTCAAATTCAGACTCTGGCTCCTAGTGCTCAGTGGAAGAAACTCTGAGTGAGGACCCTCAGATGGGATACTTACTACTTTAAAACTGCTATGTACTAAAGATATTTTTATTCTGAGATGCACAATATGCAGTTTATTATTTTGGTTCCTTTTAAAATAAGCTAGTGTCTTTTGGGGGAATTATTTATGCTGCAGTTCTCAAGCTATATTGTTTGTATTTCTAGATTATGTATTTGTCTGGGCAGAACTCTTTAGAAGGTCAGTTATTCTACTCTCCCTGTCCCCTCCATACTATGCACATGCACAACTTTCATCAGTCGGTGGAGGATCATTATAGCCAGAACCACAATTCACACATTGCAACAACATTACACACTCTGTAACTGCCTGCTTCACACTGTAAGCTTTGATGGGAAAAGAAAAAGAAAATGGCCTCCAAAATCATGTTCACCAAATTATGCTGGGATTTAAGTGCATGCAGTTTATATGAGGGCAAAACTTACAAATTCAGGTATCTACACATCAGTGTTGCGGCTGTTCCGGACTGATATTCATAGTCCTATATATTTCTTTGAGAAGTAGCAAAGCTGTGTCTTCAGATTCCCTATGAATAAAAAGGGTCCGTTAGTTTTTTTTATAACCAACATTCTATTGCTTGAGGCAAGTCCTAAGAGTTGTGCAAATATTGCACAAGCCCCTCTCATATCCTTTCAAACAAGCCAGAAGGCAGCTGAGCGAGAGAGAGGTGTAATTATGACTATGATTATGATCTATATTAAAGGATGTTGCCCTCTAAGGAATGCTGTTTATAGATTGCCAATACACAGTTAAAAATGCAAGAGAAATTATGCAATTGCTCAAATATTTACAATGAGATTCAGCATACAGGTCATAACCACATTACACCCCGATACCCCTCTGTATATCTGGACCATACACAAGCAACAAATTTTCAGGCAAAGGGATCAATGTCAGGGTTTCCTCATCCTGAAGGTTTGGCTCACTTCACCGATGTCTTCCTGAGAAGACTTTTTAATTTGAATTCTTGGGTATTACTCACTATATTCTACTCTTGCTTACTTCTGATTAGGTACTTTAATATGGCTTAGTCTATTAGAGTAACAAATCTTTAGATAGAAAAAAATAACTACAGACTGCCACCTTGTGGAAAACACAAACTACACAAATACTATTCATCATAAAACATAAAAAATCCAGACAATGAAGGCTTGTGCAGAAGAAATCACCACCATTGGAATTTATTATTGATTAGATTAGAGAAACCCAACTATCAGAGCAAACTGTTGATATGACTGTCATACATCAGGATTGGAGCTGCGATAAGAACAGCTCCTATACAATCAACTGTCAATTTACCACCATGTAAACATCATCAACACTAAAAAGCCCCATTAGATATTACTTCAAGTCCTGTGGTTTAACCACTGGACAATACTGTCTATTTCTAGACATAATTTACTTTATTTCTATGGAGTTTTTTCTTTCCAATAGTCAGAAGACATTTTAGTGTAGGGTGACCAAACGTCCCGATTTTATAGGGACAGTCCCGATTTTTGGTCTTTTTCTTATATAGGCTCCTATTATCCCCATCCTGATTTTTCACATTTGCTGTCTGGTCACCCTATTTCAGTGGCACTTGATAACTAGTGCAGTAAGCTACTTGTGCTTCTACTATTATGAAAATTATAGCAAAGCCACACAGTACTAGTTTTACTCAGCAAAAAAAGGCCATTGTTTTGAAGGACCAATTTTAGTTTACTTTTGTTTTTCCAAATACCAACTGGTCTTTGCAATAAGAGAAAAAGATACAGTTAACTAATCATCTGGATGTTTGAGGATCAGTTATTGTTCATGTTTTACACAAGTCATGTTAGCTATCACATGCAGTTTACATACATGTCAATGTCATCCCACAACCCATGTCTATTCAAATGTACTGTGGTAATAAAACGCACAAATCTAAGATATACAAAAGTGAGAAATTAAGTATGCATAAGAGTGAATACAGATTGGCAGCTTTTTCCTTTCAACGGGTTATTGCTTCTCATGCAAGTTACTCTATATCCTGTACCATCTGAAATACATGAAATCAGTTTTTTTTTTTTAAACTATTGTTTTAAACTCAAAATCCAGATAAAGTAATGGTGTTTTGCATGGCCAATTACACAATGGAAATGAAATTTCCCTTTTCATGTCCTAAAAACCAGCTTTGAAACCACTGTGTACATCAGCAGTAAAAATCATAACAAATATCAAAGCTTTGAAGGAAGATCCATTTGTGGCAATTCTTTTTTCCTTATTTTGTTAAAATCTGATGACAGAGCATTAATATCTTGCAATTTCATTCCCACACAAAGTAAAATAAAGTTTTGCTACTTATTGTGCTCGAATCTCTCTTCAGGAATGGTTGCATTTGAAAAGCTGTAGCTGTCAAAACAAATATGGTGTCCTTGCTTAGCCTTGAAAATGATCTTTGCTACATTTACCTTTTTTGAGCACCAAGTTCAGAACAGCGATAAAGTCAAGGCAAAGCATCATACGAGAGATAAGAATATCAATTTGTTTCTTTGCAGAAAAATAGCAGTTCTTATTTCAGAACAAAATGATAATGCTACCTAGATAGGCACATGCACTTCTGAGAGTGACATTCCATGATAACCCCAGAGAAAAAGATTGGTTTCTAAAGAACGGGATGATTTCAGAATACCAGGGATCTCACACCTTCTAAAATATCAGCTGAAACTCTAGGTGTAGTCAATGCAAAACATGTCACCTGAAAAATAAGTCATACTAGAAATAGTACTATTCAGCCAGGTACAAAATGATGTCCAAAAAAAAAAAAAAAAAAGTGTTGGCCATTTGAATAGTAATGAAACCCATTCTCAGCTTGTGCAGGAGCAGTGAAGGCTCATGGTGGCAGATGATTAAGGTTACTGTTATAAAAGGTTGAAGCTAAATTCATGCCATGAGGTTCAATTGAAGTAGCAATGTCTTCAGAGAGACTAGCTAGATGACCTAGTTGGATAAACCTAAGCAGAGCATCTCTGAGAGATGCGTACAGAACTTCATGTGGCTGAACACAGCCAATATTCTAGGTTAGAAGAGTCTGAGGCTGGAAACAGAGGCTGGTGCACCTCTGCTAGGGTGCTCATTAACAGAACCTGGAAGTTGTGAGTCAGCCAAGTAGCAGAATTTAGACATGGCTCTCTTGGAGGCAGCCTGATCTAACATACCAGTGCCAAAAGAAACAAGAAGACAAATGGTGGTTTAGTCAGCTTTATATAAAAGCCAAAGGACCTTTTAATATTGAGTTTGATACAAAAGATCTTGCTAGTCACAATAAGAGATAGCAGCAGCAGGTTTGATTAAGCGTGGAATACTATGAGTGACCAACTTATATTTCCAAGAGTGTAAGGTGGAGGTTATTCCAAGTCTCACTCAGAGAGAGTCAGTACTCCTCAGGAATACAATTTCTCAATGCTAATTGCCCACACACATGATAAACTCTGTCCCCTTCACATAACAAGCAAAGAACGTGCTTACTGTAAAGGTTTTCTTTTCCACAAGGTTGCAATATTTGGAGAATTAGAGAAATATTTCTTCCCAAAAAGCAAGCTGATCAACGTTACATAGCTTCTACTCGCTGGCTACCTCAGGTACTAAAATGACCGCAATGGAAGAGGGCAAATATAGTGCTAATCTATAAAAAGGGGAATAACAATACACCAGGGAATTACAGACCACTCAGTTTAACTTCAGTACCTAGAAAGATAATGGAGAAAATAATCAAGCAATCAATTTGCAAACACCTAGAAGACAATACAGTAGAACCTCAGAATTATCAACAACTCAGGAATGGAGGCTGTTCATAATTCTGAAATTTTCACAACTCTGAACAAAATGTTATGGTTCTTTCAAAAGTTTACAGCTGATCACTGACTTAATACAGCTTTGAAACTTTACTATGCAGAAGAAAAATTCTGCTTTCTACTTTTTTTTTTTTTTAAGTCATTTACTTTTAGTACAGTACAGTACTCTTTATATTTTGGTCTCTGCTGCCGCCTGATTGCACACTTCTGGTTCCAAATGAGGTGTGTGGTTGACCAGTCAGTTCATAATTCTGAGGTTCTACTGTAAAGTGATAAGTAACGGTCAACACTGATTTGTCAAGAACAAATCATGCCAAATCAACCTAACAGCTTTCTTTGAAAGGGCAACAAGCCTTGTGGATAGGGGGAAAGTGGTAGATGTGATATATCTTGACTTTAGTAAGGCTTTTGATACTGTCCTACATGAACTCCTCATAAATAAAATAGGGAAATATAGCCGAGATAAAGCGACTATAAAGTGGGAGCATAACTGGTTGGAAAACCATTCCCAGAAAGTAATCATCAGTGGTTCACAATCAAGCTGGAAGGGCATATCGAGTGCGGTTGTGCAGGGATTGGTCCTGGGTCTGCTCAATACCTTCACAAATTATTTAGATAATAGCATAGAGAGATCATTTGACAGATGAGGAACTGAGGCAGAGACTAAGGGTAAAAATTTTTAAAGCACTTAACTGACTTCAGAGACTAAGCTAATTTGCAAGAATCCCTTTAGAGTTTTGTTTTGAAAATGGTTCTCTGGGACTTGTCCAAGTTCATAGAAGCCTGTGCAGAATCACCAAACCCAGGTCCCCACGAGTGCCAGGTTAGACTCTTAACCACTGGACCATTCCTCCTCTTTGTAGTACTGTATCAAAGGCAACCTTTCTTTCACCACTGTGCACCAGCAAACCCATGCCAAAACTGAAGGTGCGTATTCATTAGTAAAAATCCAACATAGCTTGTATTGTTTCTAACCTATTTCAACAGATATCCTCTTTCTACCACTCCTGGTCAGTATCATACTGAGGAAAAATCCTGTGTAGAACACTGCTATTTCTGTCAAAACTAAAAAATACAATAAAATTAAATAAACTAAAAAAGCCTGGAAAATTAAGCTCTATGATCCTCCCAATCTTCATAATGAAAATGCTAGAAACAAGCAGTAGCATTCTTGTTATTGTCATGTTGGTCACAGATAAACTGTACAAAATAAGAGGAAGAGGACTGATAATTAAGTAACCTGAATTAAATACATATAACTACATTAGAAAAGCAAAATTTGTGGAATTACAGAAAAAAATATGTAATTCTTACCAGTAACACAAGTGACTCTGTAGAGCAAAAAGGTATTCATTGAAACTTTCTATTGGTTTTTCCTGTAGAACATAGTCAATACGACGTCCTCCATTTAGCATCCCAACCTTTACTAAGCAACCCTCTTCCTTCGAAAGATCTGGACTTTCGGCAATTTTTTCAGCTAGAATTGATAGTTTTAACATTGAAGTCAGTCACAAGCTCAACCCTTTATTACTGCTTGATTCTATGACTATAAACGGAGGTCACCATTTTCTACATTAGTTTCTCGGAAGACAGTAGTAGCCTCAACTCAACTGTGGAATAAAACACAAATAAGTCCTTTGCTGTTTTCTGTGTGGTTTATTATTACAAACGGAGGTCTCAGGTTTTTTTTATTATAAATTTAAATAACAGTGCAACCTTGAAGCACAGAGTCTCTGCAAGACATTAGATAGGTAATTAAGAACCACATCTCATTATCCATTCATGTGGTTTCATTCTGTCATGCAGCAGTGTGACTAATAACCATAAAAATGAATTGTTTCAATCTGTTTCTCCAGCAGCAATGACCATCCTTAATTGATTGTGTGAGACTAAGGAAGTGTTTGTTCATTCTACCCAGAAACAACAAAGCATACAATGGTAAATAATACCTGTCAGATAAGTGATAGCAGGCAGAAATCAAGCCCCCAACCTCCCAAGAGATTAATGTTTGTAGAAGGCAATATCTATGACCTAGACACAGTGTTCATTTCAGTTTCTCCACATCCACTCTTTCTGACTCTTGTCTCATTACTCAGCCTGGCCTTCTAGGCAGTAGAGCTTAATTAAAAAGCAGAAATCCCACAGATGTTAAATATTTGTTTACTCATTTTTCTTACAGAAGAGTAAAGGCAAGACATTTAGAAACTTGCTCTTGACATCAAGCTCAATTGTAAGATTTCACTGATCAAAGCCTCCTTTGAAGTAGATGCTGTTAAAGTTTAATTTAATAAAAGGCAAGGAAATACAGTACCAAATACAAAGAACAACATATTAAGAATCTGAAAAAATATGTTTTCCTGGACAAGATCAAATTGTAATTAACTAAAAATCTAACATTTCTAACGTTCATTTGAGCTTTGATGTTTCCACAAACATGAGATTAGTGTACTAAGAGAATATCAGTGAAATGTCAACCTACCTTCTACCACTTGTTTTTCTTCTTCCTCTTTAATTTGATTAGCTACCTTCTCCAGTTCTGCTTGCAGCTGAGTTGAAGAGGTATGAGCACGTGCAAATTCATTAAGAGTCTGCCAAGCGCTCTTCAAAGAGCTGATAAAACCCTGTTTTAGATCTGATCCCATACGAGAAAGAGAATCTTTCAACTCTAAAAAGATCACAATATCAGAAGCATTCTTAGTGAAAATGTTACGTGAACACAAACACAATTTTTTAAAGTAAGTACTAGCCAAAGTACCAATTATTGGGGCATATATGCCCATGCCTCTTATTCCTCTTGATTAAAAGATGACATAGAACACAGCATCTTCACTATAAAAGCACTATTTTGCCACCCGTATTTGAAGTAGATGCTGTTAAAGTTCAATTTAATAAAAGGCAAGGAAATACCGTACCAAACATGTTCAGAATCTGAAAAAAGTAAATGTTGGAAATGGCCACTTCATTCTAACCAGATGATTTCTTCCCAGAGCTCCACAGGAAGTCAGAACTTCCTCCAGGTCCCTGACAACCTAACTTGGAAAAAGTTCCTTATAATCCTGAAATGTGTCAGTTTAACCAAGGGCATGTGAGTTTGACACAAGAGTCAAGAATCCAATCCTATTAACCCAGATACTGCTACTGTCTCAGTAAGGATCTTTTCCTGACTACCCCACAGTGACACCAAGCAGAAAGGCTGGCTAACTCAGGATCAACGTCCACCCAGGGTGGGTCTAAGTTTTCAACTATATTTGGGAGTGGCAGAATTGCAGGCATTGGGGGACAGAGATGGGGATCCAGTTAATTTGGCTACTACTTCTTATCCTCAGAATCTTAAGAAGTTAAAAACTTTATTACAGCCTGATTTCAGAAAGTGCTGAGAACCTGCCCTTTGAAATTCAGCCTCCTTTAAAGCATCTCAAGTTGGGTGCATGAGAAGACAGACACCAAAAATCATTAATCCCCTTTGAAAATCTTGACCTACAATATTTGATGCATTAGAAAATCATAGACTATACATATACAGTAAAATATACATATAAAAAAACCTTTTACCAAGATGAAGTCTTTTTCTGCCTTTGTGGTGTGGAATGAGAACTGGTTTTATGTCCAAGTCTGGAATAATCATAGGTTCTAACCTATAAGCCACTGGGTCAAGCTGCAAATAAAGAGAAAGCCAGAATAACTAAAATTATTTGATGTTTAACAATCCAAAATGTTAGTGACGTTTCAGTTAAAGAAACCTGTTGACAATTAGTGAAGATAATTTGTAGATTCTGTCTTTTTCAGTTAACTCAAGTGAACTAATGTTTAGTTAAATTGTAAATTACTGCTGATTCATTAACACGATCAGTGTTTTCATTCTCTTAGGTTCAGAGACTGTAGGAGAGGGACATGATAGCAGAGATGAGCATTATTTTGCCCTAGCTCTTTAACATAATACATCCAGTGCACAAAAGGATTTCTCTTGCTACAGAATAAGCAAATATCAGTAACCATTCAACACACCACAAAACCTTGCAATACACTACTCAACCGTGTTGAAAGCAACATAGAGTCAAGATAAAAACGCAGATTTTCCCCAGTTTCCAGTATTTCATATAGCTGGCATACTGGCTAGTACTATGACAAGATGGGAATGAAGAGAAGGATAAATCTATTATTTTACAATAACTATAAAGAGTTTCCAAATCTCAATGTGAGGAAGTGGAGTAGTGGAGGAAGACAAAGAGCAGTCTAAAAGTCAGATGACAGAAAACAGATTCTCAATAAGATTATTATTTTGGCTTTGGAAAGCGAAGAGGGCAGGTGGCAAGGTAATTGGGCTAAGTATTAAGTACATGACTTGCAACCAGCTACTTATTTTCTGTAGAGGTTCAGAAATAACCGAGTGTGACTGCAACATTCAGGGGACGATGACTGTTTTAAAATTACTTTTGGTGCCTTAAGAAGTTCAAATGTAGTTTTCCCACCTTCCTTTCATCTAAATTACTTGAAATCCAATCTCACAGGTACTTCTCACTCACTGGATGGTAAATATTGAAGAATCCCTTGCAGGTAGGAAGTCTATAGTTCTCATCAATATTCTCCACTCCTCGTACAGAAAGGAACACACCGATTGGAGAACCCAGGGCAAAGAAATTTTCTGGTTCGAAGTCTAGCACACTGTAAGCCACAGAAACCTAGAAGCACAAAGTAATCAAACAAAATAAATGCCACCTCAAATGTCAGGCAATTCACTTTAAGCCTAACTAAAAAGGAAAAATGGTGACTGGCTCAGCAAACACCCAACAACCCGCTAGTTTACGCTGCAGGGTGGCAGATATTTGCTGGGATATTCTGCCCATATGGCTTACATGGAGAAGCCTTGCAAAGGCACCTTAAAAACATATAGGAAAGTATATGAGGATAAGTCAAACTAACAGGAAATATTTCAGTGTATTTTCTTAAAATAAAACTTTAGATTAAGAACAGACCATTCAAATTTTAGGTCTACAATGATGTAGAACAAAGGTAATGTGTAAGCATCCAAAGAAAACCCAAATGACTATTCAACACCATGGCAGTCCAAGTGCTGTAATTTAATGTAGGAGACCTTGATTTGGGAATGGAGCCAGTCCTAGCCACTCTGAAGGGGTGAAATTAATTGTGGTGGCCGCATTACTGAAAGCAAAGCTGAACGCTAACTTTAACAAGCCCTCCCACACTTATAATGAAAAACAAGAAATACCCAAGTTCTTTCACATGACTAGAATGAAATGGGATGTTTTTACTTTTTTTGTTTTGTCTTAGTATATACCACTATTCTCAAATAAGATGTTTTAATTAACAATCTTACCTGGCCAGTACCAACTTCAAAATACTCATAGTCAATGTTCACAGAAGAAACCAAGGCACCAACAGGAAGTTTTCTCTTTGACCTCTCATGCAGACTATTAGATTCTGAAGTGGCAACAGAAGTAACTACTTCTTTTGCTTTCTGTGCAGCTTCCTGAGTTTGCACTGCTTTTTTTTCTGCTAATGATTTTTTCTTTTCCTATTGAAACAAAGTTATCAAAACCTGAAAAAGTCTATTGTTATGGCAACTTTTCTCAGTCCCTATCTTGGGTTTTCAGATGTACCTTATGTATTTACAGTTGGTCTGTTTCAGATGCTGGAAGCACACACACCTCCCCGACCCCGTCCCACCCACCCTTTTTTTTTTTTTTTTTTTGCCTCTTTCTACCAACCTTCCTTATGGAGCACTGTGGGAACCTGCACAGAGGATTCTAGGGCACAACTAGCATGAACACTTGCAGGCAGCCAAACAAAGTTAAACTGTAAGAAAACTCACAATATGTGCCATGTTACCCAACGAAGCAAACACCACATTTTTTGATTCTTCTACTTGATAACTGGTTGCCAAGTCACTGAATGTGTTAACATTTATTTTAAGTTTATGTTAAGAACAGTGACAGAAAGCAGATGAAAGCATTCCTCCATTCATCAATCTTCAAAACAAGTATTGTTTATGGCGTGAAATCAGTTCAATATTTGAACAAATGAGGCAGTTTTGTTCACTCTCTTTTAAAAAAAGCACAGAAAGGGATTACTATGACAATATCAGCTTATAGTAGGAAACCTGAGAGTCTAAGTTATAAAATGATTAAACTGCAGACCACCTCACTCTGTATTAAGTGCTGTAAGAACTGATACTGATACTGAGCCACCTAGAATTAGTCGTTGGTAGGAATCTAGAATATTATACTATCAATGGATTTTCACACTGATGACCGAAAGCTATTCTCAAGAGTGAAAATCAACCATTTAAAGAAGGAAGTCATTTGGTATTGCTATGGAAAAAACAAACACTTTTTTCACAAGCACCAATTAAAACACAATCAGTAAATGAGGTTATATTTAGAACTAGTATAAAAAAACTGAACGGCAAACAACCAAAAAAGATACAAGCATTAATCAGGGGAGGGACTAGGGTAGAGAGAGAAACTTTCACCTCTAAGTCATACATTCAAATCTAGCTCAGACCAATAGTGACCACAAGACACTATCTGACTGCAGTACAGTGGCCTACATTAATTTGGTGGTTCAGTCCAGCTCCCAGTCAACAGAACAAAATCCACCACCACAACTGGCAACAAGTTTGGCAATTTGAGCAAGGATAAAATTGGCAAAATGTGAAATATCCTTTCACCCTCCAAGTTAGCTATGAGGCATGTTGCAGAGATGCCATGAAGAAGTTATGCACTGCAGCTACCTGTACTGTGCTTCATTCTCTCTTTTTTCCATACAGTATTAAATTTTATCGTTGTAGAACCAGTTAGGAAAGGTTTTTTTCTATAAAATTCAGTTTTGCTTTCAATTCAAAATGCCAAACCACATTACCCTGGTGTAGACTCTACAGAAGCATGTCATGTGTGCAGTGTGGAGATCTACAAATATAATAAAATAGATTTTTATTGCTAATACACAGAAATCAATTTTTAAAAAAATTCAATCACATTAACTTTTCCCCTTGTTAAAAAATTAGCACATTCCTAAGATGCTACAGATAAGATCTATAAATCTGGTATAATTAAAAAAAAGATTATTTGGCATTTACTGGAAATTCTTCAGTAATTTCTTGCATTATTCTTTTGCTCATTGTTATTGCAGTTAGTGGGGGGAGGGAAGGAAAAATCAAAGATTCTGACAGAACCCACCTAAAAGGAAAAAGCAAGAACTTGTTTTTCCCCAAAGGCTTTTAACTCATCGATCTATATATTAGATCTTTACTTGGACAAATAAACTATAATCGTGTCTAATTTACTGAAATATAAACAGGCAAAACATTATTTAAAAATTAAGTTAGTCAGTTTAGTTTCTGATAGGAGGGTGCAATATTTAAAGTCTCTCTCAACATTTAGGGCTTATCTTTCCAAAAGGAGTTTCTTGTAGGGTTCTATCCTGTCAAACCTCCTGCTTAGCAGCCACACATGTATAGTAAGAGAGATGTTTTGAGCAGTAATACCAGCAGTTTGCTGTTGACATTTTTATGTCTACTCATCAAACTTACATTTTGAGTTTTCTTGGTTTTTCTAGTTCTTGAATGAATTAGGATCCTGCATGAAAGCTAGCTGGCTTAGGATCAAACCATACCACACAGGTGATAATAGCAGGCAGAGGGAAACACTTTGAACAGTTGACAGAGGCTGCGGCTACGCCTTCATTTGAGGGCGCCCGCACAACCTGAATGGTTCACTATCTCGGGATGTTAAAGCCTTTACAGATTCTGGATTTTCAGATAAAAGGTACAAAGCCTGCCACCATCAACCATTGCAACTAGAACTGTTTGAAATTTTCAGAATTTTGAGTTTAACAACATTTAAAAAAGATTATTTCAATTCAATTTCGGATGGAAAACTTGAAATTTTATGCACATTATATATAGAAGTATTGAAATCATTTGGGCCATTACATAACAGTAGAGAATGTTACGTATTAGTAGAAAAACAAATAATGTTAAATAATACCATTATAAATGCATTATAAAACATTGCGCATTTACCTGTTTGGCTGCTCTGTCTTTTACAAAGTTGGCAATTTTCTTTCTTGGTCCAAGAGGTATACCCATTTCCTTCAGGTCATCAACTGTACACATCAGCTGGAAAAAAACCCAAAAAATATATATAGGATTTCTTACCTAGTGACTTACTGAAAATATGGCTTAAAAATTAGTTAAGTAAACTCAAATAGTACAGATTAAGATTTACACGGAATTAAATAAAGATCAAAGAGGGTACAGGACAACAATAAATGTACATAAGAGGAGACCAAACTACTTAATTGAAAGTGTTATGGATTCACATAATATTTAATCTTAAGTATACAATACATACAATTAAAGTTTCAATTTTAAAAAAAGCTATTTAGACTAAGCTATAAAGCAAAAAAGATTGTCTGGCTCCCAATGTCAACTTAAACTGTTAGCTGTACCAGAGATTCCATATCAATTCTCTCCTTTTCAAATGTGTCAATATACTCTGAGACACTGAGCATTTCCAGAGCCTTCTGTAAGGTTGGAACTTCATCCTCCACATCAGGATCACAGGGCTCCTCACTAGAAGGAGTAATCATGGGTGCCAAGGAGTTGGTATCCTCTGCCACCTTGAGAGAAGATTAAAGCAGCACAATGAGATTGACAGATAGAGTGAGGAGTTAACAGCAAGCTACAGTACACAAATATATGCTAAACCATATTTTTAAAATATCGGTAACATCTGAGCATTGTTAATCATCCTAGCCTAAGGGCTTTAAAGAAAGCAAATAGCAAATATCAACATCAAATTTTCGACCAGTGAGTATAGACTGAGCTTAAATGAAAGTATTTAAAGGGAGACTAAAGTGGCAATGAGGTTCCAGGAGTTTTGAATCTCCATGGTTTACACATCAAATGCCGTCAAACATTTAAAAAAAAACAACTACCTGTCATCACTCTCAATTTGAGACCTGAGAACTAAAGTAAACGGATTCCTCCTCATGTATATCCATCATTACTCACAAAGTTGTTCAAGCCAGTATTTTACCTCTCTTTTGCAGACCGCTTTACCTCACTTTCCCTACTTGCTCAATGCCATAGAATCTGTAACAGAGCTAATGTTTAGAACTTAACAGTTTCTGGGTCCCAGCCCCAGGCTTAAATCCACTAGATAGAACCTCCACAGACCTTTAAGTTTTTGAGGTACAAGAAACCTCAAATATAGAGACTACAGAAACACAAACTTACTGTTTTTAGATTGCATGTTTCCATTAGTCAATTAAAATGTACTATCACATCAGGTAATATGCTAAACTGATAACACTTCTGACAGCTTGAGAAACATCTCCAAAAAATCACCAGAGTGAATTCATCTCAAAATTCAGGTAAGCAAGTAATACCTGCTTGTCACGAACAACCACATCATTCACAAGCCCATTCGCAGCAGTGGGAGGGCCAGAGTTTCCTGATGAAGTCAAGTCTTTCTGGTTGGACAATATGTCAAATAAAATTAAGGCACCTGGAAATATAAATTGTTTTGAGTAAATATTCCTGTTTTCTTGATCCAAAATCTTAACAAATAGGACTTCTTGGTGATGGCAGTGGCTGTAGGTAAAGTGCAAGAAAGATTATTTATATAATTTTACAGAAAAAATAAAAAACAAGAAGAAACATGTTTAGATATTACACTTATGTGAGAATTCCTAGAGTATAGGAAGTGCTTAAAGCTGGTTCACTTAAAAGCAATTACAATAGCCAACATCACCTTTACTCATTACCTAAGGCTATGGACTCTTCCTAGAGGCAGGATTGGAGAAGCAGAGCCCAGACAACACAGCCAGGAATTCATAGCTTCATAATACTCATAAGAAAGGCATAGTAGGATAGTATTATCCCCATTTTACAACTGGGGAAAGCAGGCACAGAAGATAAGTGACTAACCTGTGGTCAGATGTCAAATTGCTTTTTTAAGACTAGACTAGAATCCAAGTCTTTTGACTCCCATCTCCATGCTCTAACCTCTAGATCAGGGTGGGCAAACTTTTTGGCCCGAGGGCCACATCAGGGTTGCAAAACTGTATGGAGGGCCAGGTAGGGAAGGCTGTGCCTCCCCAAACAGCATGGCCCCCACCCCCTCCCACCCTCTGACTGCCTCCCTCAGCACCCCCAACCCATCCAACCCCCCCGCTCCCTGTCCCCTCCCTCCCAGGACCCCCCAGCCCTAACCGCCCCCCCTCCCGGATCCCACTCCCCATCCAACCCCCCCTGCTCCCTGTCCCCTGACCCCTATCCACACTCCCGCCCACTGACAGGCCCCCTGGGACTCCCACGCCTATCCAAAGCCCCTGTTTCCCATCCCCTGACCACCACCCCCTCAGAACCCCCAACCCAGCCAACCCCCCTGCTCCCTGCACCTTT
Source organism: Lepidochelys olivacea (assembly GCF_965140295.1). Lineage (NCBI taxonomy): Eukaryota > Metazoa > Chordata > Testudines > Cheloniidae > Lepidochelys > Lepidochelys olivacea. Next base: position 108,939,120 of record NC_140417.1, read on the forward strand.
ACCATGCCTCTCAGAGCAGTAGGACTGGCAGCTGCGCCGCCCAGCCACAGCCAGCCACACCGCTGCGCTGCCCAGAGCGCTGGTGGCATGGCAAGCTGAGGCTGCGGGGGAACGGGAAACAGTAGGGGAGAGAGCTCAAGGGCTGGGCAGAGTGGTCCCGGGGGCCGAATGTGGCCCATGGGCCGGAGTTTGCCCACCTCTGCTCTAGATCATAATGTCTCTTAAGAATTAAGTATTATAAACTGAGTATATTGACAATGTGCGTTAGGAGCCAACAACACTCTAGAAAACCATTATGGTATATCAGGCCAGCTTTCCCCACGCTTAAACGCAGTTTGCATTTTCCTCTATCGAACAATGCTATTTTGTCCCAGAAAGTAAACAGATATATTAGTAGATTACCTAAACTGTGCCCAGCAACAGAGACTCCTCCTTTGAAGTCTGGGTTGCGACTCATGAAAAGTGCATGTAGGCGGTTCATTTCCAGGCCTACTTTATCCACAATGGTCTGACAGTAGGTCGGGCTGTTGTAAAACAGTATATCAAGCAAGGTCTCATTGGTGAAGTGACGCAGACGTCCAATGCTTGGCAAAGTGATCTTTTTAATATTCCTGGTGGTGCAAAAATGTGGAAAAGAAATATCAGGAAAATATTTAATCTATTATCTTTTAATGAAGTCTAGCAACTGGAAATAAGGGAAGTCAGCACTATATGATCATCCAGCTTGTTCTATCACCCACCGATTAGAAACTTCTCAACTAAAACATTACAGAAGAATCATTCTATTGTTATCAGACCATGTTTATCTACCCTACCTTTATGGCATATGGTAATTTCTCATTCATTTTCCTTAACTCTATAAAGTATTGTATTATGCAATTTGTATGACAGAGGCTGTGCATAGTGGTACCGTGCTGTATACAGACCTGTCTACACCTGTTGCATCCCCATGTAGAGAGCTATGCCAGTGAACCGGTAGGAATTCAACTCTGCTCACTTTAAGTTCCTCTAAAGACTTCTTAAAATGAGTCTGCAACAGTTTCAGAGACACGGTCCTAAAATCATCAACTGGGGGGGGGGGGGGTTGGAGAGGAAGTAATGGAAATCGGATATTAATGTTAATCAAAAAAAGTCTAACACAACATGATTTCAAATATGTTTCTCAACTATACTAAACATTTTTAAAGTCCTCTTTCCCCATTTACTTTTTTTTTTTTTTTTAAAGAAGTTACAACATTTCACAAAAACTACTTATCTAGGTAGAAGAAAACTGTCAGGAAATAGTTAAATATCTAATTCAAAGTTGTATTTGGTGTATCCCCAAATAAAACCATATTTAGTTTCATGATCAAATATATTTTTGTGGGTTTTTTTTTTGTTTTGATTACAATATATGGAATATAAATTTATTGGGCAAAAGTCTTACCCTAAATGTTTAAGTTGTTTTAATAGTTATACAGGAACTTATAAAAATATGAGTTTAGTGTTGAGGGACTCATAGCAATGGCTAAAATTATGAATAACCGTTTTGAGAAAAAAATAATACTCTTTTCCATTTTTGGCTTCTTTCTCAAAATAAGGAAATATTTGCAGTTCTTAAATTAACACATTGTTCAAATAACATTTCAAAAACAATATAAAAACTGTCTAGACCACATTAAAGAATTCAATTAATGAAGAGAACTATAACCCGAGTTTAAATACTTCGGAATAAAGCTATGATTAAAGACTTACCACATTCAACAATGCTTCTAAATCGTAAATCACACACAGGACCTATGCCATGAACCATGAACACTAAATGGTCTATTTGAGACATCTCCCCTATAAAAAGCAAAAGAACAAGTAGTATTAGTATCTGATTATGTTCACAGTGACGCAGTTTGGTCATGTAGTTTTATATAACAAGGATTTAGGGGGTTAGGACAGTAATAATGTGGCCCAGGATACAATTTCACCTACAAATTTTCTTTTATAATTAAGAAAATCCATTTCTTGCCACCCCTCCAATTTTACTTAACTTTTCCTGTCTTTATTATTTACTACCATGCCGGTGTCATTCCACATGCAAGAAAATGTGGAATTATACGGTGTGTGTGTGTGTGTATATATATATATATATATACACACACACACACACGCGTGCGCCTCAGAGCCTGCCCATCTATGGAAGAACAGTGCAAGTTCAAAGAAGGGCATTCTTAAAAGCAATTCAAGCACCTCAAACTGACGACCATGTTGGGTCTTTTGTTCAAATGTGAAGGAAAAGTTGTAGTTCCAGCCAAAGCAGTCTAAGATTTATATAATTAGCACAACTCTACCATCAGCCAGATTATATTCTCACACTGTCTTCATCTATTAGCAGAAAACTAAGTACTGTTAATTTTCAAAACTTTTCCGAATTATGGGATGGAGTAGCTTAAAAATCAAAAAGGCAGATTTAGGAAGCCGATTTAACTGTGAAAATGGAAGATTTATTTGTAGGCAAGGAGCGACTGACCCTTACAAAAGCAAACAAATGTTCTCCAATAATATGCAATGATGGTTGCACTGGTAATACTTGCTTTCCTCTTGGTTATAAGAATGGCACTCTCCTGGAAACACTGTCTGCTTGACAAATATATTGGGGCAGAGAGCGATTGTTTTGTAAATCAGATTGATCAAAGCTTTGCAAACCACAGGCAAAAAAGGGACTCAGGAGAACTCTCCCACTGCAGTCCACATGTGCCCTGTCACATACCATCAGGAATTTCATCATGATCATCATCAATGCCACGCTTTACCACCCTTGGCCTTGTCTGACCATCTTGTGTGGTCCCCCATTCATCTGGTACTGCAGAAGGTTGGAATTGAACTATAACCTGAAAAGAAATAGATCGTCTAACTTTAAACAAGGAAAACTTATTTTCTAGTCTGTTTACCTGAAAATTCTGGTCTTGGAATGTATGAAGGTATTGTATGTTTGAATATAGCTCTTCTCATTCACTAAATGTATCTCTTGTGATTGACTCCAATACATTGTCTGCTCTTAGCTACTATTATTCCTATGCTTTATCGGGTGAGTGGCTAGCCGACTAAAACTAAACTCAAACAAGACTTAAGTAATTCTTGTTGGTTTGGGGCAAGTACCTAGACAAAATAACCTTTGCCAGGTTGTCTTCCATAACCGGGGGAAGTTGGCCTGCTGATTGATTCAGGTTTGCAATGCCCAAGAGTACCTTTCTTACTTTGTCATGCCCGAACTTGGTTAGCAGGTGAGATATTTTTCTGCCATGAGACAGACCTCACTACAGTTACTTACAATAAATCATTCTCAAAGTGACAACATTATGATACACTTTTTCACGTGGGGCAATATCTTAAGTCAATTCAGAAACCTCAGCTGGTACAGAATTCAGCCATCTGCCTACTTACCTGAATTTTCAGCAACAAGCATGTTACACCTGTATTCCACAATCTATATCGGTTTGGTGAAATTTAAGGTACAGGTTTTAAACTAAACAGCCTGTAATGGTTTGAGTACTGCCTGCCTGAAAGATTTACTAGCTGAAACATCATAGCTTGTGCTATATGCAGTGTTGTAGCTGTGTTGGTACCAGGTTATTAGAGAGACAAGGTGGGTGAGATAATATCTTTTATTGGACCAATTTCTGCTGGTGAGAGAGATAAGCTTTCAAGTTCACACAGAGCTCTTCTTCTACTTGTGTTATGCAGGAGTTCAAAGTATATGACGACAGTGGTCCCTTCTGGCCTTAAAATCTTTTGCATATCTCCTCACATGATACCACAATAGCCAAGGTCAGCTGAGCTGACAATCCCTCATTTAACAACTAGGGAGCTGTAGGCAGGCATTCACAGCAAAAGGCCTTTGACTTTAAAAGTTGTCCCACCTCCCAGTGGCCTAAGAACACCCAAGTGTATCGACTTTTTGGTTACATTGCAAAATCTCTCAGGTTTTAGAAGAGAGGATGATTTTTATTATTTCTGATAGGCTGTTGGGGTAAGGAGAGTTTTAAAACATTATTTTTAACATACACATACCCAGAGCAATGGATAAGTGCATTTTTAAAACTCCACGTAAGGCTAAGTTTGCATTCAAGTTATGCTTTAATTTTACACAAAAGCATACTCAACTCCATGCTACACTGCAAAGACCTAAAAACCAGATAATTAGCATTACCTTAGGATTATGCATAACAATTGTTTCCCCATTTGGAAATTCAAGTCGCCGGTGCCACTGATTCGCAGTTACAGCTTTTTTATATTCTGCCTGCAACAATAGACAAGTTATGTAAAACCAGTATGTCTTTTTAGACTAACTACATGTAACATGCCAAATCAAAAGTTGGGCTTGTCTACATGATGCACTAGGGCACTCCAGCTGGGGTGTATATTCTCATGTGCACCAGTGTGTCACACATGAACTGGCCGTGTGAACCCTGCTGCCATGCACTAAAAGTTCCCCAGTGCTCGGTGATGTAATCCTGTTTCAAACAGTACTATGTCACTGTGCACTAGGAAACTTTTAGTGCATGATATGCTGGTGCACCACGAGAATTTACAACCCAGTTGGTGTGCACTAATGCAGTATTTCTCAGTGACTGGTCTGTGGACTGGCGCCTGTTCCTGAAATCTCCATGACAGTTTAGGAAAGCAGAAAGGTGGTCCCTGGTATCAAAAAGGTTGAGAAACACTGCACTAATGCACCAGGTTGACAAGCTTTTAGAATATGCTAGGACACTACTTGCATAATTTTATTTACAGTAGGGAAAATGATAGGGATATATAGCACTATAATGTGACTCTAGTTATAATCTGACAAACTGCATAATATATTTTAGGCCAACAGCACAAGGGGACAGAAGTGAGTCTTAAAGCATCTTACAAAGCCCCACTTTGTGAATTAGAAAACACTAATTTAGCCCCTTTCTCTAATACAATTTCAAGCAGGTGTAAAAGCTTTTCTAGAAGAGAGGTAATAGATCAGAATTATTAGGTTAAGTTCTTAGTTACGTTCACTTAAAAGTAATACTGACCTCTAGTTTCTCACTGAAGTCCTCAGTATAAGGAATAAACCTGCTATCTTTGTCTCCCTTATAAAACCATGTACATCGTCTGACTTCAGATGGCTCTTCTTCCCAATATACCGCTTTTCTTAGTCTGTCATACAGGTAAACATCATAGCGCCCCCCATCAGTGCTCAAAACCACGCTCTCAGGATCAGGTTGGACTAGAATACAAAATTCATGCTTTGTTACAATAGTAACTTGTGCTTTCCTCTTTTAAAGCTGTGAAATTAATGTCAGTCAGGATGCTAATCAACCACTTAAAACAGTAACCTACGCTGTTTTGAACTCCGTTCAAAACCCCTGCCTTTATCTCTTTCCTTATAATGTATGTACTCTTCCACACTTTTAGATAAAGGAGTGAAAACATTTTCAGGAGTGACAGCTTGGAGGTACTTATTTTTTCTGTTGAACAAAGGTTGTTAGTGAAAATGGGAAAAGACCTATTTGGACATACTGTGGTGTGCCACTTTCTGCAGTTACTCCACTTCATTCCATTATGAAATGCAGTAGGCTGAGAGCAAAGTAAAATATACTACTATCCTGATCTATGAAGTGAAGTGCCTCAAAGATAAGGATTCTAGTCAGTTTCAGATGTCTGCTGGTACACTGAAGTGAGTGGAATCTGTGGAAAAGCACAGCACCACAGGATGGACAGAACAGGAAAATGAAAACAGACCACAAAAGGAACTAGGGCAAACAGGAGGAGAAATAATAGGAAAACTTGGAAGGCATCAGAACAACAGTGAACAGGCAAGTTCCTCAATCAACAGTCAAGATGACAGAAATTTTCTCTACATATTGTATAACAATACTAATTCTGTATCCACCTCTCAGATTCAATTACCTTTCTTACTGTAGTGTGTAACAAATTGAGCCCTGAAAGTTTACTCTCACCGCTTGATTATGTGCAACAGATCTCATTCCACTTAGTAGTATTTTGCAAAACCACCACCCCATTCCACCTTAATCTACACCCACACATACCTAGAATCAGCTAATAACTTCCATTTTTTCATTAATAACCATCCAATAAAGTTGGGCCATCAGTCTGTAAAGGCTAAGATATCAAGATAAGTAAATCCATTTGAAATCACACCCTTCTAGCATTGCTACTTTCTAATGGAAAGGTCTTTAGTGCCAGTGGAATGTTTTGCCATATTTCCCATTATAACTTTGTTTCAATCAGATCCTTGAAAATAACTTCTTATAAACTTGACCGATTTCTTATGTCCAATTACTGGCAAAAATAAATGAGAGAGACATGGCTGTCAAGGCGGATAGGGTTAATCGTTAGACCAACCACCTCTTTTCTGAAAGACCAATATGTACTCTGCTCTATCATTTTCAACCCCCAAAATTGACATTTTGCCCACTCACAAGAATGAAGATGTAAGGCAGAGATAAGAAAAAAATATAGTGCATACAATCACAGAGAAATGCAGCACAGTGAGTTTGTTATTGTGGGATGGTTACATATATATTAGACCTGTAAGCCTCAATAGTAATGATGCCAAGTAGCAGACTTCCAACCTAGTAAACCTCTGGATTAGTAAAAAAGATTGGTTCAAATTTATCTTCTCAGTATAAGCCAACACCCAACATTCTCACAGTACTCCTTCATCTTTATAAATGAGCCACAGAACTCTAGCATCTACCTTCACATTCAATGGCAAGCAGCCACAATCTAAGAATAAGATGTAAAGAAAGTTTCACTGCTTACCAGAGTTATAAACTTCTTCTAGTGTTACAGAATCTAGAATGCTGAATGGCATCCATATTTGTTTGTATTCCACCTCCTTGCAGTAAAACCAGTGGGGCTGAACTGGTTCATATTGGTTCTGTAGCAAAACAGGTGGTGCCTGCACCAGTGGACCTGCAGGTCTGGGGGCTTGCAGTGGTTGTGATGGTGATGGCAGTGGCGGCTGCGAATGAGGAAACTGAAAATACACTAGATTTATTAGAGATGATTCAAGTATCTCAGTCTCAAATTATGTTTATTGCGTATATTTTATATCTCATTTAGGAGATTATTCTCACTCGTCATTCTCATATGCTTCCCTCTTTCTAAAATATTAACTTTTTGGCATACAACTTTTACAGGATGTCCACCTGATGGTGTTTTAAAAATCCATCTTATTTCAAGTTAAAGATCTGACTTTTTCTCTTCTCAGAAAAAGTAATCAACTAAAACTGCTAAAGTTTCAAATTTGTCATGGCCTAAGTGCTTTCCTTCATTTGAAAAAAATGTTTTAAAATAAATGTTTGAAGTTTGAAAATTCAGGCTCAGCATGTTTATCTTATGTGTCTTTCCTACCAGCACCAAATACATATCTATACGTTGTTAGCTGCTCACTTAAACATGGAGCCACCAATGCAAGTGTTCACAGCTAACTTCAGTGAATGGCTTGTACTTGTTGGGTTCAAAGAACACACAATCTGTGGCCCCAATCCTGCAAATGAATCTGGACAAGTGGATCCTTACCCAGTGACTCAGAAAATTTAAGACCTGATTCTGAGAAGCACTGTGGCTAAACTCAATTTAGATTTCATAGGAGTTGTGGATGCTGATGACCTCTCAGGATCAGGCCCAAACTGCAAAAAGGGAGTTTTTCCCATTGCCATCAAGGGGACCAAAGATTTCGACCTCATGTTAATGTGAGAAAAGGTGGCAAGTTCAAGCATTCAGAAAGTCAAAATATTTCAAATTCCAAAAGCTAAGGTTGTTCAGGCATCATTAACTTGGAAATGTTATATATACTTATAGACACATACCTTTGTATTCCTCTTTCCCTAGTGAGCAACAGAGGCAAGAAAAATTTGTGTAAGAAGATATGTTTAACCTAACATCCCTTTAAAACTGAAATCATTCTGACTACCAGCTTGTCCTCCAAAACCAACGGATTGTAAAAACACTATCTTAAGAATCATAAGAGCTAGAAACGAATGCTTTTCACCATATGAAATCCAGGAATTCAGGATTTTATCTGTTACATAGTCTAGCCGCTAAAATCAAGTGGCTTTAAAGATGCCACTTAGTATAAAGTAAACTTTCCCAAAGTACTGGTCCTAGATCAGTGAAGACATTTTGATATTAGAGGTCAAAAGGACTCAAGATTCTCTTACTCTGTTAAAGGGCAACATGAAGCAGAAATAAAACAGAGAAAATTAAGACTATGGTGAGGGAAAAATATAATTAAAATAGAACAATCTGAAATAATTCTATATTAACACCAAGAAATCAAAGATCATTCGCATACCGGTGACAATGATCCTGGAGGTGTCTGATACATGTGGATAGGCGGTACAGAGGGTGGTGGCTGGGCAAGCTGGCTTGGTGTCTGAATCTGCTGCAGCTGCGGTGGAGTTATGTAAGGATTAGCTCTACTGCTTAAGGTGGTATGGCGATATGGGTTATATCCTTGTTGCGGTGCTCCATGGGGAGGAGTAGAAAAGTTTGCAAGTGGGGGACAACTCTCTGGAGGAGTCTGATAAGCACTGATTCCCATGCGGGAAGTAGGTGGTGCACTATAAGATGGCTGTGACTTCGGAACACTTGGCAAAAAAGCATTCTGCCCCTCTTGTGATCCAGGCAAGAGTGGGAGAGAAGTTAGACCCTTGGAGAAGGTTGATGGCCCAACAGGTGGTGTCACTGTTGTTAAGGGTGGCTGCCCTATGCTTCCAAAAGGATCACTGCTACTAGGTACCTGGGAGAAATAGCTAAAAGTCTGTGGTGGATTAGGAGTAGCAGAAGTCTGGCCCAAGAAGCTGTCCTCTTCTCCAACATCTGTGGAATCATCTGCATTGAAACACAGAGTAATGGTTAATGGAGCTATTCTAAGGAATTTTATCATTTGCTCTACAGTCTGAAACTGTTCTATAATAGTATAAACTATGTCCAATATTTTGCTTATCTTAAGTGTTTTGGCACAATTTAGGCCCCAAATTCATGAAGGTTAAACAAGCTATGCACTAGAAGGTAGTAAGTCTCCAAAAACATTTGAATAATTTTATAGTCCATTTTAGAAACACAGACAAAGCAATCTGAGTTAATTAAAAATCCTAGATTGTTAGCCTTAGATCTGAATTCCTCTTATTTACAACATGCTTATCATACCAACCCAGGCGTACTTGCAAATACAAAAAAATTTAATCTAGCAGTAAATAAAAGTTACATTATAAGAACTTCACTCCCTTTTATTTTCCTCCACCTGCAAAAAGATGACCATTTGAACTCATTCCACCTCCTAAGAAAAAGCCAGTATAAACAGATGTGCATGGAAGGAGAACTTACTCTGACTCTATTGTATTCCAGTGGGAAGCAAGTTCCAGAGTACATGAACATTTTGGAGCAGCTTGGCAAAAGCTCCCCCTTCCCCTCCCACAAGTCAGCAACATAACTTTGAGATAAGTTTCTAAACAATTAGTGACATGGTTGGATCTAAATATGTTTAGTGTTCACACCACAACATGGTTTATATTCGATTAATGGAAGTTGCTGCTAACTGCATGATGCTCCTACCAATGTCCAACTGTTTTCCTGCAGCCAGGTCATAGCATTTATTTCATTACATTAGACAAGTTGCTTAACAGAGCTTGTATAACTGACTGGCTAGCTCTCCATCCTCCGAGCTTTCAACATAATGTTGATGGTGTTGCTTGGCCTCTGTGCACACAATCCATACTTTCCCATAAAGCATGGATGCAAACTTGGTTGGGTAGTTAAGTAGCTGTGGACATGGAAACGAGGTCAATGTAGGGCAGTCTTGTGAAACATTACGGCACAGATACAATTCAGCCATAATGAGCATGCCACAGCCTCATTACAAAAAGAACTGTAACACTACTGTAGTCCATAGCCTAATCTGGGGGGTGATGAACTCAATCCTCCCAGTTTCCAAATTTTCTTTCGAGTAGCACTACAGTTCAGAAAATTACTTCCACCATTATTCATTACTCCGCTGCAGACTTTGATTGCCTCTTACTGATTTTTGGAAAGGGCAAAGCTGCTAAACCCACCAAAGCAACTTTATATGTGTGGTTCTCTTCTGAAATGCTACACACACTTTTTTTTTTTTTACCCTTTATTTCATTGGCTATAGGGAGCAACCCCATTGATGGTAGCTCCTTAACTGTTTGCACACTTTCCCTGATTTCTTTAGCACGTATTATATAAGTTGGAGTCTTATACTTTGGATTTTGGACATCATAGCCTGCAACTAAAAGGACTCAGAATCAAAACTTCCTATTCCAATAAAAATCCAGACCTTTCCTTTTCTGAGTTTCCATAGAAAAATGTTTGGTTATTTTAAAATAAGAAGGTCCATGCATCAGATATGTCCTTTGCCACTGAGATATGGCAATGTACTACACTGACCCTTGGACTAACCTATGCAATAGCTAAGGAAGGTGAGAGAAACCTTAGATTTTGAAATATCAAAAGTCTTTAAAGTAACAGTACAATAATACTAAGAGATGAAGCTGGACACCATTCTGCAGGGTATATTTGTTGGAGAGCGCTGTGGAAGAAAGAAGAGACACGAACATGCAGGTGAGTATTTGTTAATAGAGAAGCCTTAGCAGAGAGGTGAGCAACATAAGAAACAAGAAGAGAGGAGGTAAAAAGGGGCAAAACAAGGGACACTTTTGCTATCTGGTTTCCTGTACGCTAGGCTGGCAGTTTTGAAGAAGTCCCTCTGCCTGAACTTTGCGTGATACTGGCGTGACAGGCTTTAAAAGCAGAAGAATGATCATGCCAACACCCCACCAGATCTTTAGATTTTTCCCATTTTCCAGCTGATCATTGTCAGCATCCTGGCAGCCTCTCATCAGGAACAGGGCCTCCATGCACTCTGCTTTGTGCAAGTACCCACTCGTATTACCTCCACTCTGTTTCTGTGGTCCTTTTGGTCCAAAGGCAGGTTGTTGTTTTTTCAAGAATGATCCACCAAGGATTTGCCCCATCTTAACCAACATCAACACTAAATAGGGTGTGTCTCAATTGGAAGGCTGAGAATCATCACATAATCAGGAGATAAATATGAACATGCCTCAGATAGATAAAACTTCTAAGACAAGTAAGTAAGTATATGAAAGAACCTACAGTGAAAGACCACAGGAACCACAATACCGGATCAGGGCAGTGGTCCACCTGTTCAAGTATCTTATCTCTGACAGCGTCCAATACCAGTTGATTCTGAGGAAAGAACAAGGAACCTCACAGTAGCCAGTTAGAAAATAAAGTATGACTGTGAAATCTTGCCTCTAGCTTCCTTATCTGGGAAAAGCTCCCAACAGCATCCAACTTCCTGCCAGCTACAAACAGAATAATTAATTTAGTTCCCTTCTCCTTCACTGTGTGGCACTGACCTTTAACCCAAGGTCACCTTTTTCCTTATTGGTAGGGTTTCAAGATCAAGTCCAAAAGTAGCATTTAGGGACATTCCCTTAGAACAGGCCATGCCAGAAATTCATTCTGTCCCCTGCCTTAAATACAAATCCTGAAGGGGTCCCATCTAACAAGTTAGTGAGTACAAAACTCACCAGTAAAAGTCATTTAGCAAGTGACTGCATTTGCATAAAGTCTAAGCCATCAGGTTTTATGTGGGAGTTTGAGAAGATGGGAAGCAAAATCTCTTCACCCCCCACACCCAAACACAGAGACAGAATGCAGGTCTGTAGTCTCTCCATCCCATCAGCACAGTGCAGTGAGGGCCCCAATTCTGTTTAAACCCTCTATGCAAGACTGGTGCAGAAATTAGCTCTATGGTACAAAAGGAGTACAGGAGCCCCACTCTGGGCAGCCCCAGCAGAGGGCTTAAATGGCATGGAACCTTGCACTGGTCCTCTTCATCATGTGAGTTTCACCTGCAGTGAGTACATAATAACTTGGACACTGAAAACAATTATAAATCAAAGGCCAGACCCTTGTCCCTCATAGCTCCTGCTTTGCAATGCTCCAGCAACACAAAACAGAGGAATTACAAGACCCCTCAGAGCCAGCTTAGCTAGCCCTCACGTGCTTGGAGAACGTCTAGGGCATGGTCTCAGCATCGTTGCACGTCAGCAATCCCTGGCACGTAGAACAGCCCCTTAAAGGCTGTTAGCAGGCAACACAATTTAGAGAAACAATGAGACTGTTCTAAGTTACACTGGGAGCTAAAAATGACCCCACAGGCTGTGAGGAAAAATCATTCCATAACGCCACTTTTGCTCATGCTCCACTCAACCATAGACAAGAATGCAACTCAGATACCGACAGCTGTTTGCAACCTCTAACAACATAGATCAATTTGCAGCCAAGAAAGGTCACAATACGATAGAGCACTGAGGAAGAGGAGAGGAATCCACTGATAATCCAAAGAGAAAGAAGACTGGTTCTCAAAGGCAGCTGCCCTAATAACTTTTTTTTAAATACTACATGCTAACACAAACAACTGCCATCAGTAAGGTAGGCTATACTGAAATGAGTTTCTTCCCCTCATAAAAGAGTGACATGTCTTGTGGTTCCAGTCTACTTCATCTACATTTGTGAGTTTCTCTCACCTTTGGACATTATATTATGCACTTCCAAAACGGAATTAAAAACCAACCAAGTATGTGAATCACTATGTGGTGAAGGCCAAACTGAATTTTTAATTAAGGCGTAGGGCACAAAGTTATGCTTATATACTACTCTCAAATCATAAAACAATACCCACTTATGCCAAATGAAGTTTACCAAAAGATACAGGCCCTTAGTTACTAAAACTAACCATTACATTTAGCATCACTAAATCTCAATGGAAAAAGTGGTGCAGGGCACCTTCAGATATGCCTTTCAATTCTTTCCATCCTCTTCTCTGTTTTTCATCTCTTCTGCCTGAATTTGTGCATCTGTCTCTTTTGTCATTATGCTGTAACTCTTGAATTTTTATCCCTGTTTGTTAGCAAAGAAGTGAACTTGAAAAATTCAATCCACGAGTTTCCCAGTAACTAGTACAAATTAGAAAGTTTTGCCTGTAATTTCCTGTTTTCCTCGAGCACTTTACAAGCATGGTCAATGAAGTGAGACATTTCAGTATATTAATTTCCAATCCAGCCAAAAGGAACCAGGAACTCAACTATGATTATCAAGATAAGCACTATTTATGTGCAGTCTGTAGACATGTAACTTTCTCTTTGAAAACTCCCATAACTGCTACATTTTTTATCTCTAGGTTATATTTTTAATTCCTTATCACGGGGGTGGGCAAATTTTTTGGCCCAAAGGCCACATCGGGGAATAGAAATTGTATGGCGGGCCATGAATGTTCAAAAAATTGGGGTTGGGGTGCAGGCTCTGGGGTGGGGCTGAGGATGAGGCGTTTGGGGTTTAGGAGGGTGCTCTGGGCTGGGACCGAGGGGTTCAGAGGGCGGGAGGGGGATCAGGGCTTGGGTAGGGGTGCGGGAAGGGGTGCAGGTTCCAGCTGGGGGTGCAGGCTCGGGGGTGGGGCTGGGGATGAGGCGTTTGGGATGTAGGAGGGTGCTCTGGGCTGGGACCGAGGGGTTTGGAGAGCAGGAGGGGGATCAGGGCTGGGGTAGGGGCATGGGGAGAGGCTCAGAAGTGCAGGCTCCGTGCAGCGCTTACCTCAAGCATGGTGTGGCCCCAGACCCAGTCCAGAGCGGGGCTGAGCCGTGTGGTGCAGCTCACTGGCCGGCTTAAAACTTGGCCTGCTAAACCCAGGGTTGTGAGTTCAATCCTTGAGGGGGCCATTTAGGGATCAGGGGCTAAAATTGGGGATTGGTCCTGCTTTGAGCAAGGGGTTGGACTAGATGATCTCCTGAGGTCCCTTCCAACCCTGATAGTCTATGATTCTATGAAAACAGCTTGCAGGCCGTAGTTTGCCCACCCCCGCCTTATCACATGTAAAATATAGACTATTATGAACTATAATAATTACTGATATGGGAGAAAAAAGACAAGACATTTCAAACTTTTTACCAAATACCTACAAGTAAAACACCCAACTCTTATTCCTTCCAAACAGCGCTGTATAGGAGACCTAACATGTCTTTCTATGAAAGACCAAAAAAAAGTTCCTGATGACAAGTTTTGGGGGCTTTTTAAGCAAAAAATTGTTTTCATTTAGCTTTACTAAACACTAAATTGGAGTATAAAGACAGGCTGGCATTTTGTATAATATGCAAATAATATGTTAAAAGAAAAAGGGACTGAGCACAGGTTCAATCTTGTTCACATATTTTATATAAAACTATACTGCATATTAACTACTCATTTCCTTTTCATTTGCAGCCTTCATCATTTAACAGGAGTCATGGCCACATCCTCAACCAAGGCCATCTGCTCAGCAATAGTAAAAGAACTGCCCCATCTTGGGATCTTGTTGAACTCATCTCTGCTCCCAATGATGACACAGATTCTTTTATCTGCAGCTGTCCAAGAAACTTCAGTAGAATCCCTATTTACAAACTAATTGAAGACTTCATAAAATTTAACATCTCAGAATTAAAGCAGGCACAGTTTATAAGCTGCAGTAAGACACACTGCATTGGTTTCTTCTTGTCCTCCATACCACCACCAAGTTATTTCCAATGCATCAAAGGCAACAGAATATAGAGAGATGTTGACTTGTTTTTAATCAACACCACTTTCCTTATATGCTTTTTTTTTTCCTGTGAGGAAAAATGCTCTGCATAACTGGTGGTTCGTAAGATTGCTGTTCATAAAAATTGAGATTCTACTGTATACGCTTTCCTCTCAGATGTGGACAACAAAACACAACTGCTGGCCTTTGAGGATGTGATAGATTTATGAGAATATGTTACTTCCAGTATTAGCTGTCAATTCACTTATTGCAATTCCAGAAGCTGATTACCAATTATAATAACCTAGATGGTTTAGGACCTCAAAGATTTCCTCTCTCACATACCTTGCTGTGAAAATGAAGGCTCTAACTCAGAAGCTGTTCTGTGTACGTGGATCCCTGTGTGACACCCCGGCATGCCCTTATTCACCCCTGTTATATAATTAGGATATGTTTTACACAAAGTACGCCTTGTGAGGTATCACTCTAAAAGTCTTAATCTGCGAGACATTAATATCTCGTTGGATTGTATATGCTATCATAGTATCTGAAGTTATGATACTAAGTTTAGCTAGGTTATGTGTTACTGAAACATGTTTTGAGGTTGAAAACACCCACAAGCAGCCTTTCAGGTACAACAGTAAAAAGGCCAAACAATGTTAATGGCTAATTGAGGAAATGCTCACAAGCACAAGGATTACCCCAGGAACTGCATACAATAGAAACCTCTCAGAGATAGCACTACACACTGGGAATGTTTGACCTAGGTCAGAGCAAAAGAGCTTTCCAGTAAGTGATGGTACCACACTCTCCCTACAACAATACACCTGGAAACACCTGAGGAACAAAGACTGAACTGGGGGAAGTGATGGTCCCAGGCTGAAGGGATTTCTAGCCTGTGTATGTAAACCTGGGAAACATTAGCTATTCTTGTGCATGAAAGCATCCAAACAATTTGTAATAGCTCAAACAAGCACTATTATTTTCAGTTAGGGAACTGACAAAAGGGAAAAAATGTTTCTTCCTCAAACAGCCCCCTCCCAAAGCTACAGCAAAATGACACACTTCAGGGAAGAGAACACGCATAAGACATTTCAGACCAAAGAGAACTTTTCCATAAAGTTTTTTAAGAAACTCAAAAAAGGGGCTTGAAATGAAAGTTAGCACTACAGCTGTACAACAACATAAAGAACCCCACTATGAGAAGGAGGGTAAGGCCAAACAACAACTCAGTTCACACCAGTGAAAGTTTTCTTTGAGCAGGTATGAAATATAGTGATTGAAGTCTGCCTTCTTGCTGCCTGAGGAAAGAGCAGGACATATAGTTCCGGGATCTACTACCACAGAGAGACTCAAAGTAGAAAAGTGAAAAGAGAAATGGTGTTTCCCTTCTGACCACATATAAAGTGGTGCAATTTACCCTCCATTCAGGATCATCCAGAAAGGCTTCCAGAACTGATGTAACAGTAGGAGGCCCTTTCAACTGAAATACATACCCCCATTTAATTTCTGCTCCTAGTGCTAACCCTAGTGAACACAGTAAGCACATATCTCTGAAAAAAATGAAAGATCCAGAGAAAAACTTATTTTTAGGGAGCAGCTCTCCACAGGGTTTTTATTCATGGCACAAAAATCACATCTGTGTGTCACAGCGCAGGATGCTGCAGGACATCGCTGATGAAATAGGGGAAAAGAGCAGCAACCTGTACTAACATGACACTAGATAACAAAAAGTGGTCTGAACTGAGTGGTCACCTCCCCAATCTGCTGCACCCCTGAACCCATCAACCACAACTCCATCTACCCCCAACACTTTCCCACATCTCCTACTCCCCCCACCACCCCAACACCATTTCTCCCACATGGCTCCCATCTCATCCCCTCTTCCCTCCAGCTACCCCCAACTCCGTGTTCCCCCCACCAGGGCCCCCATCTCATCCCCCCTTCCCTCCAGCTACCCCTAATACCGTGTCCCCCTCCACCAGGGCCCCCATCTCATCCCCCTCCCCCTAGTTGCCCCTGGCACCATTCCCCCCACCACCACCCCACCTGCTCCGATGCCTTCCCCTCTCATGCCCTCAGCTATCCCTGACACCCTTCCCCGACCAGGGACCCCATCTCATCTCCCCACTACTCCACCAGCTCCAATGCCTTCTCCCATCTCCTTCCCCCACCACCCCGACACCATTTCTCCCACGAGGTCCCCCACCACCATCCCAGCTACCTCCAGCACCATGCCTCCCCCCCACCAGGGCCCCCCATCTCATCCCCCTTCCCTCCAGCTACCCCCAACACCGTGCCCCCCAACAGGGCCCCCATCTCTTCCCTGCTCCCACCAGGTACCCCCAACACCATGCCCCCCCACCAGAGCGCTCATCTCATCCACCCTTCCCTCCAGCTACCCCAACACAGTGTCGTCCCCCTCAGAGCCCCCATTTCATCCCCCCTTCCCTGCAGCTACCCCCAACACAGTATTCCCCCACCAGAGCCCCCATCTCTTCCCTGCTCCCACCAGGTACCCCCAACACCATGTTCCCCCACACCACCAGGGCGCTCATCTCACCCCCCTTCCCTCCAGCTACCCCAACACAGTGTCGTCCCCCTCAGGGCCCCCATCTCATCCCCCCTTCCCTCCAGCTACCCCCAACACCGTGTTCCCCCCCACTAGGACCCCCATCTCATCCCCCCTTCCCTCCAGCTACCCCCAACACCGTGTTCCCCCCCAACTAGGGCCCCCATCTCATCCCCCCTTCCCTCCAGTTACCCCCAACACCGTGTCGTGTCCCCCCCCCCGGGCTCCCATCTCATCCCCCTCACCCCACCACTCGAGCTATCCCAGACACTTCCCCTGCAGCAATGCCCCCATCGGCCCCCAACAACATGCGCCTCCCCAGTATCCCCCGGCCGGCTCCCCCCTGGCAGCCCCGCCAGGCGCCGCGTACCTGCGCCGAGGAGAGCGGGCCCCGGGGGCGCAGCGGGGGCCTGGCTGACCGGGATGAAGGGCACCGCGAAATTGAACTCGGTCGCCGAGGAGGAGAAGAGCAGGTTGGTGCCGCTAGCAGAACCAGGCCCAGGCGGCTTCGTGGCGGCCATCGCTGCGGCTCTTCCACGTCTCCCCCCCGGACAGCCGGAGCAGCCAGCGCGGCCCTTTCCGCCCGCAGCGCTGCCCGGCTCCAAGATGGCGGCGTTGGGACCCACCCGCACCTCACGCCGCAGCGTTGGGGCGGGGCCGGCCGGGCCGCCGCCATTGCCGCCGCGGGAGGCAGCTTGGGCCGGAAGTTCGGGACCCATCTCCGGGAGCGGGCGAGCGCGTGGCTACGGCGGGGCGCAGGGCCCCATCTCCGCGAGCGGCAGGGCCTGGGGAGTCCCGCCGGGCGCCCGCCCCGGCCCGGCCCGCGCGATGCCGTGTGTGGCCGACTGGCTGAACAGCCCCCTCAGCATCGTGCAGGGCATCTTCGGTGAGAGCGAGGCGGCCGGGCGCGGCGCCGCGGCTGGCGGGAGAAGACACAGCGGGGCAGGGCCCGGGGGGCGGCTGGGGACGCCGAATAATGGGGCGCCTGGGGGGCGGCTGCGGGGAGGGGAAGCGGTGGGCGAGCGGCGGGGCGGGGGGGCCCCTGAGGGGTGCCAGGGTCGCGCCGGGGAGCGGCAGCGGCGGCGGGTGGCGAGGCGCAGGGAAGGGGGCGCCTCTGCCCGCTTGGCGGGGCTCGGGGCGGGTCGGCGGCGTGCGGGAGGAGCGGAGTAGCCCAGCCCGGGAGGACGGGAGCCAAGCCGGCTGCGGCGGTGGGTGTTTCTGGTGCAAGACCGAGCCTGGAAGCGATCACAACACTGGGGTGCAGAATCGTGCTGGGGACTGTTTTGTGCCTTAAAATAACCAGAAAATAGAGACACTGGGCAAGGGGCATGTTGGGGAAGGGGTGTTGAAAGTGCCGGGCTAGAAATGTCGTGGGGGAGAGTTGCTGTCTGTAACTAGCAGAGCTGTCGGGCAGCCGAGACAGATGTTCAAAAAGTCTCCTGACACAGCAACATTATTTTCTTACCAAAGACTTTAAATATTACTTTCAGTGAAGGAGTCTCCTTCCTAATGAGGGACCTGACAGGGCAAGGCAGGCACGTTCACTTGTGCCCAAGATGTGAATGCACCATTACTTACTATAGCCTGTTCCTTTTGCATTAATAATCTCACTGTGCTGCAATCCTCCTCTCACAAAAAAGTCTCACACTTCCTCTGAAAAGATGCATTTGGAATGCAGTTTCTTCATGTTTACATGTCTTGAAGGAAACCTTTATAATGTTGAAAAAAGTATTGCAAGAGTAAGACGGTTCATGGGTGGTGATAGGAAGCGATGGTTGAAGTTGTTGAATCAGTCTGTTGTAATACTCTCCAAATTCTACTGTGGGCTCATCTAGAGGGAAAGGAGGAGGAATGATTTTACCATACAGGAAAATAGAGCTATGCAATATAAAACTTTGCTGAAGAAGCAACTCAGGAAATCATTGGTACACGCTCTGAATATCTCCTGGTGTCCAAAGTGAGGAGTGAGGGCAGCTAGTAGTAAAAAGAAATAATGAAGGCAGCTGAGGTGGACTAGAAAGGATCTAATTTCAAGGACTTCCTGATGAGGTGCATGTACATCATGTATAATTTGGGACCCTGTCTACATTGGACTCCAATTTAAGAAGCTATGCCTTTAATTCTGTCCCGGCTAAGAAGGTATACGTAACAGTTGAGTGAGCTAGTGTGGACAGAGCCAATGCATGCTAGGTGTTTCTAAAACATGTTCTTGTCTAGAATTGTAAACATCGGTCTAATAAGCTCTAGCACCAGCCAATCAGTGTTAGAAACTGCATTTTGAAAAATGATACTTAAAGCTCTGTTTGATGCCCAGCACTACATAGACTGTAAAATGAGGCAAAATCCATATGAGTTTATATCGCCCTGCTGGTACTGGGTATACAGTTCTCAACTACCAGTACCACTACTTAAGGACATGCCAATGGAGCTCTTTATTTTAACCAGAACATAATTCCTGATTTCTTAATGACTGGTATAGGAGCTCATGCAGAAATAAACACTTCGCAAAAGTAAAATCATGCATGCACAGTAAGAGGGAATGGTAAAAGATAATCCCTCATCTCTTCCCAATAGTTTCTAGTGTATTTGAAATCCATGGTGTCTGAGCTTTTCCCCACCTACAGTGTCCATATTTTCCTTATCCCTCTGTTAAGGTTATAACAGCAAGATGAGAGGAGGCAAATGACATCAAGGTTGTTATAATATACATTTGTGTAGGGATAAAGTCCCCTTAAAAATCAGTTCACATCAGCAGATTCAAAATGAGTGTCAGATTGCTCAGTGCTGTCAGAGTGCTGAGTAGAAGTCCAATGTACTGTACTCTTGCTATTCTTAATGCAGTTTGTTTTCTAGCTCAAAATGGTCCAAGTCCTGACTGGGAGAAGAAAGTAACTGAATACTTTACAGAGAAGCTAAAAGAAAATAATGCAACTAATTGGGTAAAATTGATTGAATTGTTTAGAGTTTTTTTCCATCCTTCCAACTCCTGCCTTTTGTTCCTCTATTATAGTGACTTACTGTTTTTTGGTAAATGTGTCCTTTAGAAATGCATTTGTGGAACTTGCTCATACTTATCTGAAAGGGACACTGTTGAGATTGTAGACCCAATTTTGGTTTATATTAAAGTTATTTAAATGTGAAAAACCTGTACACAAAGCAAAATATGTAAGGGTCTGATTCAAAGTGTGTTGAAGTCAATGGAAGTAACTTCAGTGCACTTTGAATCAGAACCTAAACTGCTGAATGCCACCTAAATGTGCTCCATTAGGTGGCACTAGTTGACAAATGCTGTCTTCTGTTGTATTTGTATAGGCATTAAAATCTGCCCTGACTACTTGTAAATTGGAGATACATTTTGTACTCCAAATGTTTGGAGTGGTTTCCTGCAACATAGCATCTGATCAGGATCTGTTACTGCAATACTTGACACTTCAACTGATTTGGAGAACCAGCTGTTATGACCGCTGCCTTTCAGTTTGGTTAGGTACAAAAATAATTCACACCTCCCACTAACTGCACCCTCTTGTGTCGTCCAAATTCCTATGCTGTGTTTGGAAATCTGATTACTACAGTCTCCTAATCTGCAAATGTAAGGTGCAATGCAACTTGATTCCTCAAAGTATGGGCCTACTCGGAAAGGTGACTAAAATTGACACTGACTTCTATATTTATTGGCCCTCTGGAACTTTCAGGTCAAATCTGCCACTTTAATGGTAGAAAAGCTACTTTTCCCAGCTTGGAATCTGAAAATAGTTAGTTGTCTTGTGCATCAAAAGATTTTGCAATTGGAAGTTAATGAACAATTTTGTTGATAATATACAAGATGGAATAGAATTCTGTCTCTCTCTTTCTCTACGTTGGTCCAGTAGAGTTAGTAGTAGTAAAAGGATTAAAAGTAGTAAAACCTTATTTGTTTATTTTAAAGCAAGCAGATCTGATTCAAAATAAACACAAGTTTTGATGTTTAGTAAAAAGTTTCCAGTTGTACTTGGTAACTTTTCTGATAACCATATTTTAATGTGGATATTTTCCTGCAATCTGGCAATCCAACTAAGACCTGATTTTTCAAAATCAAATAGACTTCTGGTATAGCTTGTGCTGCTGTCATTCAAGTCACGTGCAGTTTGGTTTTCCTGGACAACCTATGTTCTTTTTGCAATTGTAACGTCATCCCATACGGAAAAGCCTCCCTTACCTTAAAGGAACCCTGTGTTTTGGCTGCCTTTTCTTGGCCATTTGGAATTGTGGATGTTTTGATAATCAGAAGAGTTGTATGCAGTATCTTACTTGTTTTTGCAATGACATGGCCTTATTCCTTTCATGTTTCCCATTACTCAGAGTTGTGCTTTTCCCCTATGAAAATGAATAAAAATAAAGATTTTTGTAAAAACCTTCTGCATGATAGGTGCATCCTGCAGTGTGTGAAACTTTACACTTGTGTTGCTAAGCAAAAAGGCAGCCAGGCCTGATGAAATGGAAAAAAGTCACTGTCTCATGGCATGGAGTGGCCCTGGAGTGTTTCTACATCAGCTTACCTCTTTTTAGGGCTCCTCGGTAATTTTACTAAGGCTTTCTTGCAGCCAATAACCTCTTACTAGGCTAGCTTCTTATCACAAACAAGTCCAAAATCAAGTCCTCAAAGTCTAAAAGTTATAAGTCAGTATATTGAAAGTTCATATATTAAAGTTTATGTATTCATCCTTTCCCATACTTCATCAATCCACTCCCAGGTCTCTCTACCTGGAGTCTTCCCTGCTTTGGCAAGCCACTCCCAGCCCTACCTACCTGGAGACTTTTCTCCCTTGGTGTCTCAGGGTCTCCTGCAGAATTCTTCTGTTCTCTGCATCCCTCAGCCTCTGCTTCAGTCTGTCTCTCCTCCTGGTCTCTTGCTACTGAGGCTGCTCCCTTGTCTATCCCACAGACCTGTTTGGGTCACATGACCTTCATTTTCCCAACCTTGGAAGGAGAGTTAGCTGTGTCACAGCTGGGGCTGAGATCCATCTCCTTCTAAAGGGCCAGCCTCCCTGTGACAGTGACTTTTACAATTTTAATTTTCTTATTGAATAAAATTCATAAAGTATGATGCTTTATTCCCAGTCTCTCTCTCTGCCCCACAGTGATTTACCTCTGTCTGCTTCCCTGGGCACCTGAACCATAGTGCTGGGGAGGGTCGCCTGACTGCTCTTGTGGCTTCCCTATCAGAAAGTCATTTTTCTGCAGGGAAGCAAAGAAATCTGTGAGGGACATAAATCCCGCTCATGGGCAGTGGCACAGAATTCCCTCAGGAGTAATAGTGTCAAGTGTGTCAAAAAGGGACATCAGCTGAAAGTGAAATCTGGTTCAAGAGAAACTGTCAACTTGAATTTTTTTTAATTCAACAATTTAAAAAACAGTTTTCTGATAAAATGCCCTTTAAACTGCATGTCACTAAAATTCTGTAAAGTATTTGTAGAGTGTTTTTCTTATGCCCCTCTTAAAGGTCCAAGAGCAACACTACTAAAAATAGGCCCACCTCCAATCCTTCCTTCCTTCCTTCTTGTTCAGCTTCACTTACATCAAAGCCTTGGAAAGAGCAAAGTTGAAACAGCAGCAGGATATAAGTGCAACTGACCCTCACCAAATCTGTGAAACTAATTATACACAAAGCTGTCAAATGGCCAAAGTAAATGAACTGGAACAACATACAGAAATACACTTTTCCTAATCTTTTAATTACAGTAATCCCAACTGTTCCCTGTAACAACAGTAGGTACAAAAATTAGAGATGGAAATGTGCTTTACACAGTTGGGTTAGGACAGATGAGCAAAAAATTAAGTCTCCTAACTGACTACCTGGTGAGCAGACCAGGGTGATTAATTTTGCTCACAATAATGAAGTGATTGAGGTGAATAATAAGGGGTGCTGGATGATCTAAGGATAGTAACTAAAATATGGGATGGTATCTCTGTATTATCCCACTTCCTTCATGGTGCTTGAGTATTTTATAGATCATGTTTAAAATAAGATCTAATATTAATTTGATGTTTGTTCATACTTTTTAAAGGTACCATCATTGAATGACGTCCCCCTACATTACCTGAAGCCCAACAGTTTAGTGAAATTCCGCTGCATGGTTCAAGATATGTTTGATCCTGAATTTTACATGGGAGTTTATGAAACAATTGACCCAAATACTAAAACACGTGTAAGTAAAATACTGATGAATTGTTAGGGTAAATGTTTGGGGTGAACTAACTTTTCTTCATTCATGTCTTTACCCTTCTCTGTCCACTGAACTGAACCTCTTGAGTATTCCAAGGCTGCATAACATTAGTTCAGTTTCAACAGACTCAAGTGGCATTAGGGACGTAACAGTTTACTATATTTTTGATTGTGATCTGCCACAAGTAGATATAGTTGTGGAAATTATAACAAGTGTGTTGTGGGATCTGTGGGAATTGAAATGAATCCCTTCTCTGTTTGAATTCTACAGACAGTAAAAGTTTACACAGTTATGTTTTTGGAAGGACTTTAGCCTAATGACTTAGTTTCTTTTATCAATAGTAATTCATGTGAGTCAAGATTCTGAAAGGAACAGAATTATCATATTGCTTTTTTTGGCAGGTTTTGCATTTTGGTAAATACAGAGATGTAGCTGAATGTGGGGTAAGTAGTGCAATGCTGTACAATGTAAGAATTTAGCACTTAATTTACTATATTAAATTTGAGCTTTTCATTCTCTCTTCTCCTCCTCCTCCTCCTTACAGTGACCTCCAAGAAAATATGCAATGAGCCTTAAAATTAATTAAAATAAATCAGTTGATTTCCCTTTCCTTGTCAACAAGGTATCATCTCTGCCACTTTCACTGTGTTATTTTTAGAGAGTAATATGGACAAAATTTGTACCTACCTCTTTGTCCTTCCCTTCTCTACTTCCATTTTTCTGTCTTTAAAATTGTGGAAACCAGGAATGTTGTAAAGATTGCTTATCTGGAAAATGCAGTTAATATGAAAAGTATTGTATAAGTGCAGTATTAATCATTTTTTCAACCCTTCAGCTCAGTTCCTGGAAATATACAGCTCTTGGGATTCAAAGTGAATTCCAGGTTTGGGGAGCATTCCTTGTGGCTCACAGGTCTTGAGCCATCTCCATGCCGCTTAAAATTAGTTTTGTGTACAGAAGTTTAGTTGTGGCCAAGAATTGAATTTTGGCCAGTAATCCCGTCAAGAAGTTAGACCACTGGCAAAGCATGTTCCCTAAAGGAATATAGTCTTCGAACGTTGAAAATGAAGTCAGTTAAGGTTTTTTTTTAAATAGAATAACTTTATTAGTCCTAGAATTGCAATCTCTGTTACAAAGCATTGAAAAAAATTGAGGCTTCCATTCTACTTTACAAAATGTATCTGAATTTTTGGTTATAAGCAGGTTCTGCAGACTTAAGCCACTCTTACTGTTGAGGCACATAAGTGTGGTAGAGATACTCCTGGGGGAATTCTACACCACTGCGCATGAGCAGAATTTATCCCCTGCAGATTTCTTTGCTTTCCTGAAGAAAAATGACTTTCTTTCTGTGAAGCAAAGGGAAGCCACAAGAGTAGTCATGTGACCCTCCCCAGCAGTATGTTTCAGGTGCCCAGGGCAGCCAACAGAGAGGGGCAAGGGGGTGAGACTTGGGAACACCCGGCTAGTAGCTCCTTCCCTCCGCCGGGCTCAGCTGCTAGTTGTGGCTAGGCTGGGGAAGATCGGACTTCCTCTTCCCCTGCATGACATCCAGGGCCGCATCAGACCAACCCCCAGATTTCTCCCCCAGTTGCAGGTATCTCTGCAAACTTCCCCCGCCCTGCTTCCCGCTCCCCCATTCGCCCAACCGCTGTGCATCCAGACCCTGTCATACCCAGTCCCTCCCACTGAGCCTCACCCCTGTGCACTCAGAACCCCTCAATGAGCCCCACTCCCCAAGCATCTAAACCTCCCACTGAGCCTCCCACACCCAGATTCCTCTGCCAAGCTTTATCCCCACACACAAACTCCCCCCCCAGCTGATCCCCAGCCACCTTCACCTGGACCCACCTGCAAAATCCCATTACCATTGCACCCAGAACCCCCCAACAAGTCTCCGTGCTTCCAGATCCCCCACACAGAACCCTCTCAACACACACCTGGATCCCTCCACACTAAGCCCCTCCACTTGGATCCTGCCTTGCTGAGCCTGCCTGCTTACACCTGGTGCACCTGGTATGGAGAGGCAGGGCCCTGGGGTGTTTCTGGGACAGGACCAGTCCTTGTGCTGTGTCAGGGTTGGGTGCAGTCTCACCGCTGAGTCCGGGGGGTGGGGAAGGAGGGAGAGGAAGCTTCAGTGATAGCCTACCTTTGTGCTGCCAGTGGCCTGTGCTCCCCAGTGCCATGCTGGAGCCTCCACATTTATTTGACAAAATTTGCAGAATTTTTAATTTTTTGGCTCAGAATACCCTCAGGAGTATAGAGAGTAACTAACTAATAATCACTCTTTCTTTCTATTCTTGAATAAGAATGATTTTTTTTAAATGTGAGCTTTTTGACATTGTTCATGCAATTGCATTGAGATTGCATTTGAGACCAAAGAATGTGATTAAGTTATTGACCCATAGTAAGGGAATCCTTTAAAGAATGATTATTACTTCTGCCCACAGGGGTTAAAGCAGCTGAAAGCACCAAAAATTTTCCATTCATTTACTGAAAGAATGGAATAAATCATATCCCACTAACCTCCATGTAAAAACTTCAGAAGAATATCTTTGTTTTCTTATGGCACCAAAAATATGGTCTAGAAGATTAAACAAAATGTGGAAAACTTGTATGAAGTGCACTTTAAAATTACCACTGGATTGTGTTTAGGTTTTTATAGTCTTAATTTTTGTGCTTTAGATAGTAAATTGTTTCATTAGGAAGCTACTTCTTGTAACTCATTATGGCTAAGTACATAATTCTACTGACAAAGTAAGGTAATGACTTAAAAACAAATACGTTCAATGTTAAAAACCTGAACCTCATGATTTATTATTGATATCGTAGCCTCAGCAGGAAATTGATTTAAACTCTTCACAAACGGTCACTTTGGAGAGACAGACCTTCTACTGTGTGCCGGTGCCTGGAGAGTCAGCGTGGGTGAAAGAAATATCCTTTGTTCAAGCCTGAGAGATGTTAATTATGATAAATTCGTTTAAAGTATTTTGAGGGGATGAGAGGGTAATTCCTTAATTTAGATATGCCTCATCATAGGACAGCACTATAGTACAATTTGCACACTTATTGTAATAGTATCTTACCCAACAAGATAGCCAGGCTAATAATATTTGGATAATGCTACTTGTTCTGGTTGACTTTTTTCAAATTAGTTTGATGATGTCCTTAATTCTTAATCATACGCATATATTAGTGCGAGTCAGGCTCGAGTTAGCCCTTCAACATCCTACACTCCAAGTCGCCACAAGAGGAGTTATGAGGAAGATGAAGATATGGAGCTGCATCCATCTAAACAGAAAGAGCAGCATATGGGTAACATTTGATTGGTCATTTCAGTACCATTATGAACTATTTATGTATCAGGGTGAGTCAATAGTGTTATCCCAGTCTTGATCACTATGCTGGTTGAACTGTGAATGGAAACAAATGGGGAAAACCAGCAGTTTAACTTGAAATTAGCCCAGGACAAATGTTACATATGTAACATGATTTGTTTTCTACCGCTTTACAAAAAGCTAGTATTTTTTGATTGCTGCAGTAGTACTGTGGTTGTTGTGTGAAGAAAGGAAAGGCTTCGGTCACTGAATTTAATTTCCAGCTCTGTCACAAACTTCCTGTGTGACCTTCAGAAAGTCACCTCATCTCAGTGTCTCTATTCCCTACCTGTAGAAAGGGTATAAAACAGACAATGGAATTGTCAGTTTCAATTGTAAGCTCTTTGGGTATAGGGATTGTCTCTTATTACATGTATAGAAAGTACTTATCAAAATGGGGCCTAAATATCAGTTGGGTCTGCTTTACTATGAACGATAATTTGGGCCTCAAGAACTATCCCACCTTGCCTCTCTATCTCCAGTGACAGCCCCCCTACCTCGGCTTTTTAAAGGAATATAATTGACTTGCATTACCTGGAACTGTCTTTTGCCCTCCAGAGGTTGGAAGGGAAAATGAGGAATACCAGGCATTTGTAGTCCCCTGAAAAAAGACCTAAAATCCTTAGATTTTCTGAAAGGATGGTATTTCCAAAACTGGCAAATGTTAGCATGAGGCAAATCAGGTATGTGTGCACATCCTGTGCATTCACAAACTGATGAGAAAATTGCCTGCCCTAATTAATGTATTCTTTTGAGCAGGAGGGGGTTAGTTTAAAAATAAGTCCTTCAAGTTCTTATAAAAGTACTGCAGAAGCTGTTAATTAAAGCTTTGTTTGGTGTTATATTTCAGTCAGTTGAACTGTCAGATTTTAAGGTTTTTAGTATTTTTCTAATAGTTTACAGTTTAAAATACACCTTTTTCTTATATCTGTATTAGATTTCCAAGTAAATACTCAGATTGATTTACCTGCATATGTAGCCTAAAGCAGTGGTTCTCAAACTTCATTGCACCTGACCCCCTTCTGACAAAAAAAAATTACTACATGAGCCCAGGAGGGGGGACCGAAGCCCAAGGCATGCTGTCCTGGGCTGGAGGGAGAGGGGGTGCAAAGCTACCCCAGGGCTTCTGCCTTAGGCAGGGGGCATGTAACCTTAATCGCCCTGCCCAGGGCTGAAGCCCTTGGGCTTTGGCTTCGGCCCCGGGCGGTGGGACTCAGGCTTTGGCTTGGGCCCCGGTCCACAGTTTGAGAACCCCTGGCCTAAAGTAAGCAGTTACAGAATGGTATTTTATCTTTGCATTAGAAAATCAAATCTAAAGAGATTCTTGGGAGAAAGTATTTTATTTCTGCTTAACTTGTTTTTAAACACAAGATGCAGAATGCAGTATTTCTACAGCTCTACACAAATGATAGGTTGCCTTGCAGATGACAATGTGATGCTTAAAGATATATTGAGTCAAGTTAAATCTCCTTGGCTATGTTTAGGTCTCCAAGATGAACAGATTTTCATGTCTAAAATCCTACATATTCATCATGGTGTTAATTTTTGGCAATAGATATACAAATCTTTTATTTCTGTGAGGGACAATAAAGTAATAGTTGGTAGAAACTACTACTTTGTTGTTCTTCCAGGATCCCTTTTTGATTCAGCATGCTTCTGTATTGCTTTCTGAAGGAAGGAAAATTGTTTGGATTTGCTGTTATGCTTAAGTAAGCTGTAGAAGGCTGTCTTTCCTTCATGTTGCAGGGAATATAGGTGATATCCATGGCTGTGGCGAGCCAAAGCGATTAGAAACTGAAGCTTCTGCAGGACATCAGCTAATATCCCCAAACTGCTCCCCTCCACTTGATCTAAACTTTCCGCTGCCAGGAGAGAAGGGCCCTGCATGTCTCGTAAAGGTAACCAGACTTTGGAGGTGATGACCAAAGTGTGATTGCCTCACTGAGGGATAGATTAGGGGTGGGAGAGAGAATCCTGAACCCAGAGCAGTTACAGTAAAACCTATGGTTTCAGAGTAACAGCCGTGTTAGTCTGTATTCGCAAAAAGAAAAGGAGGACTTGTGGCACCTTAGAGACTAACCAATTTATTAGAGCATAAGCTTTCGTGAGCTACAGCTCACTTCCTCAGATGCATCTGATATGCATACACGATATGCATCTGAGGAAGTGAGCTGTAGCTCACGAAAGCTTATGCTCTAATAAATTGGTTAGTCTCTAAGGTGCCACAAGTCCTCCTTTTCTTTTTAGTAAAACCTATATTATCTTGAATGTGTCCTCAATTAACAGCTGTCTTGTTTTCCTCTTCACTGCCCATAAGGGATATTAGAATTGCTAACATCAGTGCTAGTAGGTGTTAAAGCACATATATCCATAGCTGCACTTGGCAAAATGTGTTCTGTCAGTTCAAGACACCCAAGTGTAAGGATGATGTTGACTCATGGACCCTTGAGTAAGTTCAAGATGTGCTCTTCTAGCGGAAAAAGGTGTGATGAAGCAAGAGGGAAACAATGCAATGTTTGTTTTCACTTCATATTTGAAATAGTTTCCTGTTGATTAATACTTAATGCAGACTATGAAACTGCAAGCAAGTAAAACTCATCTATGCTGTTTCTATCCCATTCTTCAGCAATCCTATTCTACGTTTAGAGTTTCATCCTTTAATTAACAAGCGTAGAATATGGTTGTTTACCACTTTGGCAGAAGAAGGCAGATAATGTAAATCCTACAAAAGTAGAAAGTAATTTTTCCAATCTCACCTTCTTAAAAACTTATTTGGACAGCCTCTCTGCACAGAATCTCTTGAATCTACAGTTGTCTACTGAGATTTCTGCTCTTGTCTGACAATCCATGATGTCCTTGTTCTTGCAATAGATCATTCTGTTCTGTCTGCCTCCTTGTTTTATCATGCTATCTCTGTGACAGGTCTATGAGAGATGGGATAGTTTCAAAGTCAACGATACTCTTGAGGTGTATGGCATTTTGTCTGTGGATCCAGTGCTCAGCATAGTGAACAATGAAGAGAGGTAAGGTTTAGGCTGTGATTCTGATCTGCAGGGATTATGAAGTTAAAAAGCAAAATGTGCTTGAATGGTTGTGCCCTAAAAATTAAGAAAGTGTCTAACCATTTGTCTGAGCATTATTCTAAAAATGCTTTTTGCCTAAATTAAAGGTAATGCTTGTGGAAGGTACTGGATTGACAGCCCTGGTAATTGAAGTCCTTTGTCCACAGAACAGGTACTGCATGAGCAATGGCTGTACATATTTCCCAGACAGCCCCATTATCAAACGGAGGTATCAAGTGTTAGTGCTGGAACAAATTTATAAAGAGGACAGGACCAAGAGATTTGAAGGAACTTCAGAATGATGTGTGGGAGTTAATGAGACATTACAATTAGCTTCTATAACAAAGGACAGCAAATGTACCTTTTTTTTTTTTTCTCAAGTGCTGGATAATTTTTGGAACTAAACTGGAGAAATTTACTTCAGGACCAAGTAAATGGATTGGAAAAAATTTAAAATACTTTTAGACTACCTATAAAAGTATAGCCAAAAGAGAGATGGTCCTGTAAACAGGCAGTGAAAATAACTGGCGGCATGGAAAGTCTTCCATATGAGAATATGAAATAATTAGGACTGTTTACTTTATACAGAAAATAAATAGGGGCATGATAGATGTATACAAAATACTGAATGGTGTAAAGAAGTTTTATCAGATGTTCTTATTTACCCTCTCAGAATACAAGAACATGAGAACCTCCAATTAAATTAAAACAGACTCAAAACTG
Organism: Lepidochelys olivacea; assembly: GCF_965140295.1. NCBI lineage: Eukaryota > Metazoa > Chordata > Testudines > Cheloniidae > Lepidochelys > Lepidochelys olivacea. The sequence goes on from NC_140417.1 coordinate 108,969,686, forward strand.
ATAAAGGAAAATACTTTCTTTTAATGTAATGCACTATTAATCTGTACATATCACTGCCACAGATTAGGAAGGTAGAGAGACCAAGAGGTTGGTAAAATCTAAAAAAGTGATTAGACTTCCATATAAAAAATGTTGAGTTATATTAGATAACAACATTTTTTAAAAATAGAAGGCATTCAAAGCCTAGTATCATGGTGCAAACCAACCACTAACTGATGAGATTTAGGAGGAAACTTCCCTAAAGAGCATGTTATTTTATGATTATCCACTTGGGTTCCTAGTGCCTTTCTCTGAATTATATTGTATTAGACACTTTTGGAGATAAGATATTTTATTCCTGGGGGAATTCTGTGCTAAAAGAATTAAAATTCTGTGCACAATATTTTAAAATTCTGCAAAATTTTACATATTTTATTTGTCAAAATAACACAATATAATTATGCCCCTTTCAATTATTTTGGTAATTTATTTCAAAATACTTGTCAGCAAGTATGTCTGTAACAATACAGACAATACAAAAGATTCAGGAATCATCTTTTGACAAATAGATTCCGTACTAAGCATATTAATACAGAAATTTGAGTAATAATTCCTTTAAACTACAATACAGAAATGAATTTCTGCACCCTTCAGAAGCAGCCCAAAGACTTGGGGAAGTCAGGGGTAACGAAGGAGCTGAGGGAGAGGGAAGTAATTGCTGGGACAGAGCCTGAGAGTGAATCTCGAGGTTGGATGGGAGAAGTATGGAACAGTTTTTTTTGCGGGGAAGGGAAGGGTGGGGACGGATTGTTAGGGATTTGGGGAGCCTCCCCCATGTTGACTCTGGCTGACCCTTAGCCTCTCCCATTCATTCAAGCACATGTGCCCCCCGTGTGTCCCTCCACTCCCACACCCCGTTCAGCCAGGCATATCTGCACATGTCCCCATGTGGCCCTGCATCCCCCACTTTCCATTCAGCCAGGTATAGCTGCCTCTGTCCCCATGTGTCCTGCACCCCCACTCAGCCACCCCTTCTCCCCTCACTCCCATTCAACCCCTGGTTCAATGTTGTCATGCCACTAGTTCCTGTGCCTCTGCCCAGTCCGTCCCCCACCATTAGCCCTTCTGAACCCCAGTCTGTGACCCTGCCAGCAGCCCCATGTACCCTGCTCTGTCCATCCCCCTCATATCCCATGCCTCCTCACCTGGCCACACAAACGGGGTGCTTCCCCCTCCCTCTCTGCGGCTGGCTGCTCTGGTCTGTGAGCTAGTAGCCCTCTCTGCTGGTGCCACATAAGCTTCCCTTCGTCTCCCCATCAGAATCAATTATTCTGATCAATTATTCTGTCTCTGGGAAACATTAATTCTGTGCTTGCACAGTGTACAGAATTCCCCTAAGAGTAGATATTTGAGTGCATGGATCACAGGCGTCATCCAATATGTCAGTTTCTGTCATATTGATGCAGGTGTTCAGAGCCTTGATCCTTTGAAAACATTCTTTTTGGTATGTTACAGCCTTGATATTTGTGTTCTTGGGTAGAGCCAGACAAGCTTGTAAAGGTAAACGAGCAAAGCCAGCTGTTTTTGTTCCTTTCCAACAGTAGGCTAAGGCCAGAGTGGTGGCTCAGTATGCCTAATCAAATGTATTTGACTGTTGACAACCAAACTACATTAAGACAAAATGGTGGAATTCAGCAAGGATTTTGAACTTGTTGCATGAAGTAGAAAGAGAAAAGAATGGTTACAGTCCTTTCAATGAAGAACAGATCTTGCCCAAAAGAAGGAGGAGAGGCTGAGAAGATTAGTAGGACTCTACCAAATTCATGGACTGTGAAATCAGACTTCCACTGTGAAATCTAGTTATTGGAGGGGTAGGGAAGAGGCAGGGCTGGGGATGCCTCAGCCAGGGGTTCCCACTGTTCAGCGGGCTCCAGCTGCTAGTCTGCTGGACTGGGGAGGGACTTGATTTCCTCTTCCCCTGGCAGCCGCTCTCGGGTGAGGGGATGGGAGATCAGACCCACCTCCAGGTACTTCCTCAAGCTGCAGGAAGCTCTGCAGCTGTGTTGCCTTCAATGTCCAGCTCTGAAGGCAGCACAGAAGTGAGGGTGGCAATCCTGCGACACCCCCCCACACACGCACGCACACAACAGCTTTGTGATCCCCTTCAGCCCTTTTGTGTGGGGACCCCCATGGTTACAAGCCCATCTGAAAATGAAATTGACCAATTTTAAAACCCTCTGACCATGAAATTGATCAAAATGGACTGTGAATTTGGTGGGCTCCTAAAGATTAATAATAGGTTATACAGCCTTTCGCGTCTGTCTCTGGTGCAAATCCAGTCCAAGTCAGTAGTGACTGAAGTTTGTTGCCATCTGATGTCTGTGTCTTTGTTCCAATGTCCAAAATTAAAAAAAACCTGAAGCTACTTTTGGAAGGCCTCAGAGACTGAGAATTGAATAGTCATGAGGTCTAACCTGTTCTCTCACCTCAAAGGGTGGTTTCTCCAAGTTAGGGTTGAGTCACACTGGTGGGAATTCTTGACTTTCATCTGCACTACATGTTCTGTGGCTATACAGAAAATTTAAGTGTCCAAGATTAATGATCTGGCAGCCTTCTGGAACTCTGTATCCACACAAGATAGACTTTACTTTACAAAGTTGCTTTATTTGCTGAAATGTTACAATGTCTGCATTGGATACCTGCTGAACAGAAACCTGTAAAGAATGTAAAGAATATTTTACATCTCTCATTTAAATGGTAGAATGATTTAGGGATTTGCCTCCTTTACAAAACTAAAGCCTGTACACTCCAAGTATTTTCAGAAATACAGAAGATGGCACATGTAAAAATCCAGTTTAGTAGTTTTATATTGTCAGTGTATAGGATTTTCATGTATTTTGTATTTATAGTCTTTTTATAGATACCTAAAATATTTCAATTAAGCTTTTATCATGAAAATCTATAATTTATATTAGTTTAAATGTAGTCTTCAGTAAATTGAAGCAGGGAATGGATGTCACTTGTGTTTATGTGTAACATTATTGGAATAGATTCCAGATTCATTTTGACAACAGCAGGGGCATTTGCATAGAATGTCTTTAAGCTCAGTTTAATTGTGATATTTACTAGGGAGAACTCATCATCACCACTTGATCCTATGGAATGTATGGACACAGTAGAAGAACAGAGAGTACATAGTCCTCCTGCCTCATTAGTCCCCAGAATCCATGTGATTTTGGCACAGAAATTACAGCACATTAATCCATTATTGCCTGCCTGCCTTAATGAAGAGGAGAGTAAAAGCTGTAAGTATCTGAACTGCGGAATGGAACCTTACATTATCACAGATTGGTTCACTCTGGACTGCATTGTACTACTCCATACTATAAACAAGTTATCGTTTGTTGGCAGGAAAATGCAGCAATGGTAGAGTCTGTTTAAGGCGGACTCAGAAGGGATGGGGCAGCTGCATTACTTTATACTGAGTTGCCTCAGACATGGTGATAAGTGTTTATTTTAGGAAGAGTTACTTCTGAAGTAGTCATGATTAGAGACTTCATTCTGTAAGTCTGAAAACTCGACTTACTATTGTACAAATTGCAAGATTTATTCATTTTCAAATGAGGAATCACTTTATTTTTGAAAACTTTACTTTTATTAAGGCTTAGCTAAACAGGTAAATCTGAAGTATGTAGACACATAGGATTACCTTGCGGATATAAAATATGTAATGAATGTCTGTACTATCAAGGAGCTTAAAGGGAGCTAAGTTTTAAAAAAACAAACAAAACAGAAAAACCAATTATGCAACTAGTTGCCCATTTGATTGTTCTTAAACATTCACCACAAACTGTGGCACGCGCTTCTGTTTTTCTGTTGTTTGTATTTTTCCTCTCCATCTGTGAACTTCCACAGCTCCTAAAATGACTGTCAAGTGGAGTCCTATATAGATATTATGTTTGACTCATCTTAAACATTTAGGAAGCTGTAGAAGGCTGTCGGTTTTGGAACCAAATGTATAATAGAACTTCCAATTAAAAATCTGAAAATGTTTCCAAGGGGATGTTGAGCAGATCATACTAGTCCCAAGTCAGCAGTTATTCGACAAATTGATGTATGGGTTTTTAATTCCTACTCATATTGGCATTTTAATTTTTAAAAAATCCTACTTTTGTTATGGCAGCTGTTATGTTGCATCCATCTGAGATGGAGGGCAGCTTCTTAAACATCATTAATCATAAAACTCTTGCTTATTTCACAATAATGTTTGAGAGTAAACTGCCATTTCTAACCAGAGCTAATTTTTTTAGGCCTTGTTTTATGAACTATATTTTCTTCTACATAGACCACTTTTCCTATTTTATCATTAAAAATCTTGACTTTCAATGACATTAACATGCAAAATAGGTTACTTAAATATTTATATAAAGGTGGCAATTAACATTATGGAACAGCATTGAACATTAAATGATATATCAGAAAAACAGTTTGGGGGTTAGAGCAAAGAAGCAGTGGGGAGCTAAATTTGATCATCCTTTGATTTAAACATTTCAGTTTTTGTTCGACAGAATGTAGCTCCTGTTCTTATTTTCATTATCTTCTCCCCCAGGAGCCTATGGCAGGGATTGGAGGAGGGTTTTCTCTGTGATCAGATTGCAATAGTTGCACTGAACTTATGAACTGGGCTGGAAAAAACAATGCATAATTCCACAAGACAGACTTACCAAAATGAGGACATGAATGTAGCAGCAGCATAGATTTATGAATCAGTTTGCTGAGTGTGTAACTGCTGACTCAGACGGTATGATCTGCTCAGTATCATCTTGGGAATCCTTTCAGATTTTTAATTGAAAGGTGTATTATATGTTTGGCTTCAAAACCTGCAGCGAGTGTTTAAGATGTCATGTATGTCTATATAGAACTCCACTTACAGCAATTTTAAGAGCTGTGGAAGCTCACAGATGGCAGAGCCCAAGGAATAAACAGAATACATACAGATCAGAGCCCAAAAAACAAACCAAACTTACACACAGTAGAGCCCATAGATCTGTGAATCTGTGCTGCTGCTGCTACAGTCACTTACTAATTTTGGTAAGTGTCTTGAGATTTGTGTCTTGTTTTTTCCAGCCCAGTTCGCATGTGGGAAAGCTGCGGCAATAACTTGCAGTTTGCCAAAAGTGGCAAGCGTTATTTTGTTTTGAGTCCCTCTAATGGAATTTAAAAAAAATCATGGATGCTAACAGATTCATGGTTTAAAACCAAAAAATGAGTCGGGGAGCCAGCTGGTCCAGGAGCCTGGCAGCCTTGAGGGTTCTCAGGGTCTAGGCTCTGTGGCAGGGAGCCTGGCAGCCCAGGCTTGAGCAGGCTTCTCAGGGTCTAGGCTCCTAGCTCTGCAGCAGAGAACGTGGAAGCCCTAAGAGCACCCAGTTGGGTCTGGGGAACCAGATGCCCTGAGTTAGCGAGCCCAGGTACCAGCTGGCCTGGGATTCTGGAAGCCCTGGAGTCCCCTATCCTGAGTCAGTCAGCATCGCAAGGCAGGCAGCATAGCATGACTGCCTCTGAGCCACAGACCCTGGAGGTTCTGGGTTTCTGACTCTAAGGAAATCAGCACATTTAGGGCTGCGCCCAGCCCTCGAAGTCTAGCAGCTGGTGGCTAAAATTGACATGATTCCTGTCAGATTTACTGGTGCCTATGAAATTATCCAGACTGGTCAGTTTTATGGCTGCTGCCAGATGCTGAGGAGGATATTTGGTTTTACAAACTCCAAACGTCCATGTGGTGCCAAAACAAACTGGGTTTGTTTGTTTGTTTGTTTATTTATTTTTTTTTTTCCTGGGTTAATAAAAACAGCTGGTTTTGTTCTTTTTTTAAATGAAACCAAGTTCTGAAATTTCCCCACAATATGGAAATTCTGAGTTGTGACCAACTTTGCTTATGGCCAACCCTGGTATGCCTGTGACTTGCTTTGTTGGCTGGTAGACTCTTTTGCAAAGCTGCTTAATTTGGTCTTTTGGGAGAGTCTTTACAGCTTTGTCTCCCTTTAAATCCTGATCCGTAAAGCACTGCCATCTCCAGTCCTGGGAAAGGCTGCGTACACCACATGCTTGGCTGGAGTGAAGGCATACAGAAGGGAAATGGGAATGAACCGCATCCTTGGAATAGTGAAGTGAAAGGAGAATTTTGTGTTCCCAATTCTTGCAGAGGGGCTATACTTGGATACATTGGTGCTTGCTGAAAAAATTCTAAGAAGCCGAAATATTAAATTTTTCCATTGACTGGTATTTTTGGTAACACTTTAAAACATAGCTTGGGCCTCTGCATTGAGAGGATTATGGATTGGTAACTGATTACTTCTCTTCCTTTGTTTTTGAGTATTCTTTAATGTTTAAAATCACTTTTGATTCCTTATTTGTTGAAAGTAGCTTGTTCCATATTGGTAAGCATAGTAAACCCAGGAGTGCAAATGCTGCCAGAGGAGATTAGACAGCATTCAAGCCAAACTCTTTTTGTATCAGTGTGAGATGCACCTTGATAAAATAAAAATAACTCTCTGAATACAAGAATTTATATGCTCCTGTAATTTCCAAGGAGCAAGGAGATAATATACCACTTCCTCTCAACTCATACTTTTTTCATAACTTTTATGAGCTTTTATATACCAGCAAGATAGGTACCTTTAAATACTTCAAATGGAAAACAACAGTCAAAAAACATTTCTGTTGTGATGCAGGAATACACTATAATAATTCAGAATTAGTCTATTCTAATTGGGTGCATGTAACAGAGGCTGACAATGTCAGGTGGAACTTCTATGTACTTTACCTCTCAGTTTGCATAATATACCTTAGGATCCTCAAAATAAAATAAAATCAAGTAATGGCATTCAGATATTAAAGTGTGTGTGAGGGGGAAGGTAGGCATGCCATAGAAATCTGTATAAGTGAGGCAATAGTTTGGCTCTTCGTAGCTGTGATGTGACTGTGTCTGTGGCAAGAAAGGTTTCAGAGTAACAGCTGTGTTAGTCTGTATTCGCAAAAAGAAAAGGAGTACTTGTGGCACCTTAGAGACTAACCAATTTATTTGAGCATGAGCTTTCGTGAGCTACAGCTCACTTCATCGGATGCATACCGTGGAAACTGCAGAAGACATTATATACACACAGAGACCATGAAACAATACCTCCTCCCACCCCACTGTCCTGCTGGTAATAGCTTATCTAAAGTGATCATCAAGTTGGGCCATTTCTAGCACAAATCCAGGTTTTCTCACCCTCCGCCCCCCCCCCCCCACACACACACACACAAACTCACTCTCCTGCTGGTAATAGCTTATCCAAAGTGACCACTCTCCCTACAATGTGCATGATAATCAAGGTGGGCCATTTCCAGCACAAATCCAGGTTTTCTCACCCCCATACACACACAAACTCACTCTCCTGCTGGTAATAGCTTATCCAAAGTGATCATCAAGTTGGGCCATTTCCAGCCTTGGAGAGTGGTCAGTTTGGATGAGCTATTGCCAGTAGGAGAGTGAGTGTGTGTGTGTTTCCGGGGAGGGGAGGGGGGTGAGAAATGGCCCACCTTGATTACCATGCACATTGTAGGGAGAGTGGTCACTTTGGATGAGCTATTACCAGCAGGAGAGTGCGTTTGTGTGTGTATGGGGGTGGGGGGGGTGAGAGAACCTGGATTTGTGCAGGAAATGGCCCACCTTGATGATCACTTTAGATAAGCTATTACCAGCAGGACAGTGGGGTGGGAGGAGGTATTGTTTCATGGTCTCTGTGTGTATATAATGTCTTCTGCAGTTTCCACGGTATGCAGCCGATGAAGTGAGCTGTAGCTCACGAAAGCTCATGCTCAAATAAATTGGTTAGTCTCTAAGGTGCCACAAGTACTCCTTTTCTTTTTGTGGCAAAAAAGGATAACTGAGATCATTAATGTCTCATTTATTGTTATCCAAATGACAAAAGTCTTGGGCCAAGACTTTAAAAACCAGGAGTCTAAAAGTCAGCGAGTTGCTGTTTACTTGGCTCTACAGAGAAGCGGCCCATTTGTTTAGGAATCTTATTTTAGATTCAGTTTTTGAAAATCTTGGACCAAATTTGTAAATTGTGCATATAGCTGGTCTATGTAACTATACTATTGCCTTCCTGCTCTCTCCGCCCCCAGTGTTTGTTACATCCCCTCATTCAGGTTAGTTTAGATTGTTCGCTATTTGGGGCAGGAACTTTCTTAGCACTGCATATCACCTAGCACACAGAGTGGTGCCCTGAGGCCTCCATCAGAGCAGAACGCAAAGATAAAACAATTAAGTTGCATGAAGTTATGGTCACCAGAGATCAGGAATGGTGTGGCAAAAAGCAAGATACAAAGGAGCACAGCAATAGAGCGTAAAACAACATAGTGAAGAAGACTGAGTTGGATTTGCGTAGTCTAGGAAAGAAGACCTATTTGGGTAAGATCACTCTAATTACATACGCTGTAAGTCTAAATAGAGGGCATTATTCCATCTCAAATCTGCAGAGCAAGGAACAATGTCCTGAACCTAAAAAAGGTAGGAAAAATCTAGGTGAATGCGGAAACTTTGCTCAGAGTAGAGTGCTGTTCTTTTCCACTCACTATTCCCAATGTGTGATATTGCAAGGTATGCCTCATTTGGAGAGGAGGGGGAACAGATGCAGGGCATTTCTGACACTTGTCTTCTGCTTTCTTGATAGTTGTGTCTAGTTTTATGATGGAACTTTCGCCACTTAGAGCAGAGCTCCTTGGATTTCTCACTCATGCACTCTTAGGAGACAGCTTGGCTGCTGAGTACCTTATATTGCATCTCATCTCCACAGTGTAAGTACGTAGATGCCTGCTGAGAACGCTTAGTGTATTTGTTTTTAAAAATATTATCTACTTATTTTTGCCAGTCTATCAGAGTCTATGAATAACTTCTCAGCAGAGATGGTATAAGTATTATTTATATTCCTTTGTGCCCAGGGAGGCTGCAGCTGAGGGGCCCCATTGTATTAGGCACAAATGCAGAGATTATTGTCCACAGTCCAAATAGATTTTAAAACAAGGCTAATTTCAAAGCTTAGTATCTTCCTAGCATTTGAGTTGACAAAGTCCCTCCCACTTCTGTTCTCTCCACCTTTTTTTATTCTGTCCTTCGATTAGACTAAAATCCTCAAGCAATATATATGTAACCAATGTGGATGTCATGTTTCCTATCTCTTTTCTGTGTGAGAGCAGACCTGCTATTACTACATTTCCATTAATAGTTTAGAGCAGTGGTTCTCAACCTATTTACCATTGTGGGCCACATCCACACAATATATATACTACCTGTACATCTATAAAAATAAAGTTTAGGATTTGTGTTATGATGGCAATACCATTCAAATCAATATAGTACCTTTCATTTCAACATTGCAAATGTCTACCAAGAGCATTTTGAATTCACAAAATAAGTCAAAACATTAACTGTGAAAACTAATTAATTGCCTGTAAGGGAGGCATGGCATATTGCCACCCTCATTTCTGTGCTGCTGCAGAGCCAGTTTGCAAAGATGGGGAGCCCTGCCTGGTGTGGGGTGCCTCCCTACCCAGGGACGGTCTCCCATGCACCCAGCCCCTCCTCAGACTGCCCCCCCAACCAGGGAATGCCCCCAATCACCAACTCCCCTGGGACTGTCCCCCCGTCCCCCCCCCGCAGCATGCAGAACCCCACTCCCCCTCAAAAAAAAAAAAAAAAATCCAAAAGAATGGGCTGGCACACATGCCTGCCCTGCAGAGACAGGGTGCCCTGTCCAGGGAAGAACAGCTTACCCAGGGACTGCTCCCCATACACCCAGTCTGCCATCCAGGGACTGCCACCGGTCCCCCTACCTAAAGTCGGTCTCCCATGCATTGGCAGCACCCCCCTCCTAGAGTTGCCAGGTGTCCAGTTTTCAACTGGAAAGTCCAGTTGAAAAGGGAACCTGGCAGTGTCTGGTCAGCATTGCTGGACACTAAAAATCCAGCTACCGGCCTCTACCACCAGAGGATGGGAAGAGCAGCAGCTGCTGTTACAGTCTAGAATAGTGGTTCTCAACCTATTTACCACGGTGGACCTCATATGCAGCTCTCTGTGTTATGTGGGCTGCATCCACACAATATACAACCTGTATAACCCTGAGGGTGTCATATGGGCTGCAGCTGTGTGCTGACTAGACCGCAAGCAGCCCATGGGCTGCAGATTGAGAACCGTTGTCCAAGAGGAACTGCTCTCTGCTCAGCTGCTGACTCCTTATGGAGAGAACTTGCTGGCTGGCTCCGGGACCTGGCTACAGCCTCCTCAATGATGAGGTGGGGTGGGGGGAGGAGAGCGGGAATCCTGTCTGCCCTACTGTGCACCAATGTCTCCAGCCCCTTGCTCCGGGGACCAATCACCCCCCTCCACCCTGTCGTGCTCCAATTGCCCCCAACCCCTCACTCCATGGAGCAACCCCCGCATCTCCCCTGTGTCCCGATTTGGGCAGCCTGGCTCTGCAGGTGGCAAGTGAATCCGGGGGGGCGGGGTGTGTGTGTTAGGGGAAGAGGTGGGGTGGTGGCAGGGCCGGGCCTCTGGGAAGGAGCGGCACAGAGATGTCCTGTTTTCAGCAATTAGAAAGTTGGCAACCCTCCCTGGTGCCCCTGCACCTCCCTCCCTTCTGCCCTAGCCCCCTGCACCTTCCTTCCCACACCTGCTGGTCTCCTCCTTCTGCTGCACCTAGCTCAGCCATGAAGCTTGCCCTGCCTCGTGCATCCGTGGCCCTAGTGCCAGGGAGCCTGCTACAGCTGGTGTCACTGGACGCGCGATCCTGCAGGGTGGGGGAGCACTGAACACCCTAACCTCCTGCTGATTCTGCAGGGCCCAATCCTGCTGCGGGGGAGGGCCTGATGTCACTGGGCCCCATCCTGCACCACCCCATTTTTGCGCACACACACCCCTCCACTTACTCTGTGCCTGGCGCAGGTGCCCCTCCCGCCTTGCCCTAGTTTCAGTGCTGAGCATGTCACAGCTCTGTGCAGATTGGGCAGCAAGTGGCCCATGCATTGAGAACCACTAGTTTAGAGAATGACTGACATTTTTCTTCTGATTTATTCTTGTTCATTAAAAAGTTAGGTACATTTTCAGAAACTCCTAGTGATCTTAATTGCCCAACTTAAGATGCCTTAAAAAAGAACCTGAACACTAACTCTCTGAAAGTCAGACCCCTGTCAGGTATGTCCAGTTTAACACCCAAAATCATGAGCCACCCTGGAAAATGTGGACCTATATGTATGCACCTGAGAGAAAAAGCAGTCTGAGTGCAGACGTTGGGTATGTTGCACAGAACAGCCAAACATCTGAACAGCCAAATGTGTTGCGGGTGTCATACCTGCCCAACGACCTGGCCAATTTTCCAGTAGCTTATTTGAAGATCAGGAATTTCACCCTAGTACCCAGCATATAGGAAACCTGAATATATGGTAGGCCTAGTAAACTTCATAATGGCATAAAGTCTGCTTGTGTAAATAGAACATTTCATGGTCTAAGTGGAAATCTGTTTTCATGGTTGTTCCAGTGAGTCTCTACCATTCCACCCCTTTGTGGCATTTTGTGGTCAAGCAGACATTCAGCCTCATTTTTCCAGCCAGTCTTCTGATGGTCTGTCCAGCCTGCAGTGCCTTCTGAGTTGCAGAAATGACTACTACATCTGCTGTCTCTGCCTGTCATTTCCAACTAAGCAGGAATCCTTTTTAAGCTCCTTAGCCCCTTCCTGCCTTGCGTGGAAGAGTGTGCGCCCCATTACATTAGTCATTAGTCCAATCTCTCATGGTTCTGTCACTGATCTACTGAGCTACTGTCTTGCCCCACAGAAGTGGTCTTTTTAGGTCTTGGTTAGTTAAAGGTCATAGATAAGTTGATATGAGATTCATTTTTACATGTGCCAGCCATCATCTGTTTATAGTGTGGTAGCACCCCGTATGTTCTAGTCCTGTGTAGACACACAGGAAGACAGTCACTGTCCCCAAGAAAGAAAACAAAGATGTGTGAAAAGGAGTGACGTTTAAGCAAAGTGATAAGGGTGATGGTTCACACACAGCTTGTGGCTCTTTTTATGGGTGTATTTTGATTCTAAAAAGTTTTTAGGACTTACCAGGGGTGCAGTCCCTGTATCAAGTGTTCAGCTGATCCATCTTTCTTTTTTTTTTCTAGCTATGCGAGAAGAGATGTGCTTCCTCTGGGAAAATTCACCGTGAACCTGAGTGGCTGTCCAAGAAATAGCATCTTCACAGAGCACATATACCGCATTATCCAGCAGCTCGTTCCAGCAGTAAGAATGGCATTAATATGCTTTAATGGATTTATGATTGTGCAGTGATTTTTGGCTTTAATGTTACTGTATTTTTGAAACAAAACTTAAGTTCAGTTTGAGGCAGGCTCCTGGTGCCTGGATAAAGGATAGCCCAAAAACTAAAATGGGGGTGGAACTTTCATCTGAGAGAGCACCTAGATTTCTCCCCCCCCAGTGACGACAAATTCCTGGAAGGTATTTTGCAGAGAAAACACAGTAATTTGAAAAGGGACCATATTGACTGGTAACTTACAGTACTGCAACACATTGTACTGATATTCCCGTAGCTATATATAACTATATTTTTTAAAAACTTAACTCGCCATAAAGTAGTTTGCCTTTGAAATCCTTTTTCCCTTTAAGAGCTTTGGAACTTGTGATTACATATATTGACTGTGTATTTCATTTAATTGTCCTTATAATTTTGTACCTATTATGGGATTCTAAACTTAATGATCTTATTAAAGCAGGGTACTTTTACCTAACAAGTGGAGGAGCGGGGATTTGCCTCCTTAGCTAATAATTTCTTTGCTCTTCGCAGGCCTATCGTCTGCAGATGACCATAGAAAACATGAATCACTCACGGTTTATCCCACACAAGGACTACACAGCTAACCGCCTAGTCAGTGGAGTATTGCAACTGGCCAGTAACACTTCCCTCGTGATAGATGAGACGCTGCTTGAGCAAGGACAGCTGGACACAACAGGTAGGCAGTGCTTTGTATTCTTGTCCTCCCTGTAAAACTTTGACCTAATACATTACAGTAGACTGAATTAGTACATTTCAAGACATACAGTGATGTTAATTATGTGGCAATAGTTAAACCTTTTAATACAGGTCTTCCACTGTTAAGCTGTGTGGGGGAAAAACCACCTTGTCCATGAATATCACAACTGATTCATGTATCAGACTAGCTTGCTGTCAGTCTGTGGCCTTGTTGTATGAAGTTGCATGCTTGATCACAGTTCAACAAGGCAGTTGTATTTTATTTCTCTTATTACTGCTTTACTGTCAGGAAGCATCTGGCTATTTTGTTTTATTTAAAATATTCTAGGTTTCAGGTAAAAACTGGTAGCTTTAAATAGAGCTCCTAGAGAGGGTGAGAAAGTCATTAGGAATCTTTTCACCTGTAGGTGAACGGTTAAAATCGAGGAAAGGGTGCAAATGACCATTGTGGAATGAGCTGTTACTGCTCAGTCTGATTTCTTAGTTTATCGGTATTTGCATTGCAAAGACTTCTTTGGCACTCTCAATAGAAAAGGCCAGAAATTAAATGAAGCTGTAACCTGAGCTACTGTCTTGCCCCACAGAAGTGGTATTTTTAGGTTTTGGTTAGTCACAAGTGGAGCGGTGTGGGCTACCTTATGTTTCTGCCATTTCGTATAGCACCTTTCCTGTAGAAAACAGAACAACCCCTGGTTGCATAGCTGACACCTTTGAGCACTGAAGTCACTTAGGGTTTTTTTTCCCATTTGAAAAGTGAATGCTGTGTAGGAGCAAGAAGTAGTTTTCATTTGTGTGTTATGGATTTCCAAGATTTATCTTGTAAACTGTGACTTGTTCTGTGTATCAAAGAAATGTAGGACTGGAAGAGACTTTAATAAGTCATTTAGTCCAGTCCCCTGCACCAAGGCAGGACTAAGTATTATCTAGACCATCCTGACAGGTATTTGTCTAACCTGCTCTTAAAAACCTCCAAAGATGGAGATTCCACAACCTCACTAGGTAATTTGTTCCAGTGCTTAACTACCCTGACAGAAAGTTTTTTCCTAATCTCTAATTTAAATCTCCCTGGATACAATTTAAGTCCATTGCTTCTTGTCCTGTTCACAATGGATAAGGAGAGAAACTTATCACCCTCCTCTTTATAACAACCATTTATGTATTTGAAGACTGTGATCATGTGTCCCCTTTGTCTTCTCTTCTTCAGACTAAACAAACCCAATTTTTTCAACTTTTCCTCACAGATCATGTTTTCTAGACCTTTAATCATTTTTGTTGCTTTCCTCTGGACTTTCTCCAGTTTTGTCCACTTGTTTCCTGAAGTGTGGTGCCCAAGCTGGACACAGTATTCCAATTGAGCCAGAGTAGAGTGGAATAATTACTTCTTGTGTCTTGCTTACAACACTCCTTCATATAAAGCAATGAATCACAACCTAGACAGAGAGGGAAGACTTAAGGTGAGCTTTGAAGAAAAGTTATTTGACAGCTGGGAGTGAGGCAGCAGATGAGGGTTCAGGTAGCTGGGATATACAATTGGGGTGCTTTTTCACTTTTCTCCCCCCTCCATCTTCCGGGTTCAGGTAGGGGACATCAGGTTGGAACACAAAGTCAGATAAGTGAAGCGAGCAAAAGCAATGTGTCTACAAACCCACAGGGGCCAATTTTGAGTTGGATTACAGGTGAATAGGAAGCCAGTGAAGGTGATTATATTAAAATAAAAGAAGCATCCTAATCCGCCTTATATAACAAGGGTACCTTATCCCTCCTGGAGCTTGTGACACCAAAAACTGTCCTGATGCACGATCTTAAGTTCCGCTGTTAAGAAATGCTCTAGTGAGTCCATACCTGTTAGACCTCTTTTCATCTTCTTTACAAGCCATAACAGTGGAATAACCGTGAACCATAAGTGTTCATTTGTATATTTCGAAGAGTTGAGACCAAAGGCCAGACAGAATATAGACAATTTGAAAACTGTACAGAAGTAGCCAGTTTTAGATTTCAAGTTGATACTATGTTGCTGTAATTAAGGACTAAGGAATTGAGAGGGGAAAGAATCCCAAAAGAAGGAAATTATACACAGCTTGCCATCCTTTTTAAAGAGTATTTAATGACTGTCTGCTGGACTGAAAGATACAAAGCACAGTAGGTGGTGGTGTTCAGGAGAAATCTGTTTTTTATTAGCTGGATTTCACTATTTCAACAAACTATCTTTAAATGAAGTTTCAATTCCATTTTTTAACTTTTTTTTAAGTCTTTTCTGGTTTGACTTTTTTTTGCAGGGTGGGAAGGAACTTACTATAATTTTTTTAATAAATGGGTTTGTTTGATTTTAATCACTCTACCAGTAGTCTGGAATAACTACAGATTTTAGTCAGTTCCTCTCTCCCCTTTAATCTTTCTGCTGTTCCTCATTTTAGTTGGCCAGTCTTCACCTTTTATGTAATGAGGCGTTCTTCTCTGCTTGGACTTCAAAAAGTGATTTGTTCTCTTATCCAGATGTAAAGTGGCAGTGTATTGCCATCGTAAAAGTAACGTACAAAGAAATAGAGGGGAGTGCTGTAGAGAATCTGTCAAAAGCTGGTTTGACAGCCCTGCAGAGTGAAGTTGTACTTAGAATTGGAGCAACAGGGTCAGCTACAGTGGAAGCTATCCCACATCTACGAATGGGCCTGAGTACAGAAGAGTATTCCACTTTAGGGTGAGAGAATAGTTCATGCCTGGTGAGTTGTGGTAGTGTGTTTATGATGTGCTATCAGTTCTCTAGGTTCTGGTCAAAAATCACCAATTATTTTCACGTAAGCCCTTGGATCTGTCTTCACATTGCACTACTCCTCATGGTATCTGAGGATCTTTACTGTACTGGTCACTATAGGCCTGCAGGTGAAGAATCTAACCAGTGACAGAGTAAAAAGGCTCTAAAGCTCGTCACCAATCCCCTAAGCCATACAGTCTTCCAGAACTTCCCAAGGGACAGTAACACCATCATGCCAGGTTTCTGTAACTGACTTTTTCATTTTAAAGAGTGGTTTGTAATCATAGATTAACATTGTTCTCCGTTTCTGTGTATTTCATTTGGCAAAACGTGGATTATTCTGCTGTTCCTAATGCAATTTAAAAGTAACATGATCACTTAATTGAGCAGCAGCAAGATCAGAGATGCCTACTTTGAGAATAGCTTACTGCAGTTACACAGCCAGTTGTGGAGAACAAATTGTGGTTTATGAGTGTCTCATGAAAATGTCTGTCAAATTCGCTCAGCTGCTTAGGACGAATGCAAGTGCACTATGATACACATGATCAGCATTTGGATTCCAAAACTTGCTGGGTTTCCTTGATGGGATGGAATTGTCACTCCAGCAAATACTGCCACTTCTTTCCATGCTAAAAGCTGCTTCTGTCTGGCTATTATGATATTCCTGAATGTTGGAAAGGAACTTCTTCCATCATCTAAACCTGCTGGAGAGGGTAGCCTCAGCATATGGCCTCTTGAAGCTAGGAAAGTAGGTGTCTTCCTCAGCCAGTTCAGTTATTTCTATACATTAAAAGTCCAGTATCTCACCTCTCCTTCGCTAGAAACTGGAGCTTTATGCCATTGCCAGTGGTGCTGGATAAGCACTCCTGATCTTGAATGGTCCTGGGATATGACTTGAAAGATTTGTGTGTGGCTTGTTTGCAGGGTGGGGAGACAGGTTGGTACAGAAAAGTTATGGTTCTGAGCCTCGTCTGTTTAAACTCTAGGGCCCTGATCCTGCACCCTTCAAGTCAATGTATTCGAGAGCTGAGCCAGCAGTGTCTATGGTATCCTTATGGCTATAAGACAAAAAAGTCAGAACTTAAGTACATTTCTAAAATATACAGAATGCACAATGGTGCGGTTTGGAATAGAGCATTAGCCATATTAATTTGCGATGTCCTGAATTACTCACTTGTAAGTAAGGTACCCATTCCAATCTCATGCTTAACTCTTTCTAATAACTACAGCCTTATTCCCTCTAGCAAATTTTGCATAAATATTTCTACATGTTTATAATCTGATCTTTCCCATAAACTACACTAATATTAGGGCTGGTCAACTTTTATGCCTGAAATCCTTCAAAGGCTCTTGATTTTGTTTAGCATGTCAGGTTCGTTTAGTAACCTAGTTGTTTCCACTGTGACCAGGTAATAGTTTCTGCTAACTGCTAATTAAAACCTGAATGAAAAATCAATTTCAACTCTGCCGATTGTTTACATCCAGCTGTCAGCATCTGTTTTCTTGCTTTTTCTAGGTGTACATAATGTGACAGCACTGGGTAACCTGATAACTTGGCAGAAGGTGGATTATGACTTCAGTTACCACCAGATGGAATTCCCATGCAATATTAATGTACTTATCACTTCAGAAGGCAGATCACTTCTACCGGTATGGCAAGGTCTTCTTAAGTTGGGGGATAATTACAGTTGATAGCTGCTTAATGAAAACTGAGCATGCCATTTCCAGAAATGTCAGGGAAATGATCTTGTTGCCGTGAGCTGCCTGGGCAGGCTGCTGACCTGGCTTACAGTGCTCCAGCTAGTGCACCTAGAAAACCTGTGTTTAGTGACAGTGGCCTGCAAAAAAAATTATTTGGTGAAAGGAAAAACTGACATTTTTCTCAGTGGCTGCATGCTGCAGAAATGGTAGCAAGAGGATGAAAAATTATTAGAGTATATGGGTAGTCCTGGTAATGGAAAAAGATTGTAGAACCAGATTTATTATTAGATAGCAATGTCATTCCAGTGCAATAACTGCCCTGTTTGTGGTGGAGAGATCCATCTCACATTCATACTAAAAAGACTATGAATTCAGCTTATACTTATGTATGATGGATTATGTAGGTGTCTACAGCTGCTAGTACACAGTATGATTAGTTGTTCAAACAACTTGTCTTCACCCTTTATGTACTGAGCGTTTGCTCTCTTGGCTGTTTTAAAATTGTGATATTGATTTGTCTTCAAAGCAAAAGTGTTCCCTCCCAAAGAAGGGTGATTAAAACAGCAAGAGATTTCAGACTGGGAGCTCTTCAGGAAAGAGGTTTTCATTTATTATTAAATGGTTGATATTAAACTGATTTTTATCCTGTCTTCGACAACACTGGATGACACTGACTTCTACTGCTGTACTGAAATCATAAGTGTCTTACTGGAATGGAACAGATGTGAATGGGGAAAGGGATGATGTGCAACCCATCTTGTTTTTCAGTCAGACTGTCAGGTCCAGTTACAGCCACAGATAATTCCACCAAACATGGAGGAGTATATAAACAGCCTTCTCACAGCAGTGCTACCATCCATGCTGAACAAATTCCGCATCTTTTTAAGCTTGCTGAGGCTGTTGGATTACAGCATATCTGATGAGGTGACCAAGGTATGGAAGGCTTCTTATACTAACACCTTTATATAACTTCTGCCGTCCACTAGGGAGAAGTAATTCTGTAGAAGCTGGAACAGCTGAAATACTACTTTCCTATTAGTAATTGCACTTAACTCCGTGTGGTATTAGACTCCTTTGCAAGGGACAGGGGATGCATTTTGTTTTGGGTGGACTCCTATCCCTAAGAAGGGTTGCTGATGTTCCGAGCACCTCAGCAAAAGGCACAAAACTATGGCTCTTACAATTGGCAATTTGTGAAAACTTTATCCCCTTTGAAAAATCAGAGACTTGATTCTAAGGAAGCTTCACAACCTTTTTCTTTCTGAGGCCCCCGCCAACATGCTGTAAAAACTCCACAGCCCACCAGTGCCACAAGTGTTTTTCTGCATATAAAAACCAGGGGTAGCAAGCAGGGCAACTGCCCAGGCTTTGGCTTGAGTCCTGGGTGGCAGGGTTCAGGGCCCCAGAGAGTAACAGCTTGGCAGACCCCCTGAAATCTGCTCACAGCCCCCAGGGGGCCCCGATCTCCTGGTTGAGAACTGCTGTTCTAAGGCACCTTCTGAAGCAGGGCCCCAGAGAGCAACCATTTTACTGCCTTTTAGGCAGAAGTAGCTCTGTAGCTTCCCCAGCAAGCAAGGCTGAAACTAGCCTCCCTCCTTGGAGTTATACAAGTCTTGCAGGAATTTTATAATCTCAGGAAACTAGGAATATTCTTCATGTAGCCCTAGTGCTGTAGCTTTTTTGAAGTATCTCCTCTATTGCAATATATTGTGTTCACTGCAAGAAGCTAAATTCTAACTACCTATCAATGTATTGTCTTAATTCAGGCAGTAGAGGAAGACTTTGTAGAAATGCGTAAGAATGACCCTGAGAGCATAACCGCTGATGACCTTCACAGAACTCTGCTTGTAGCAAGGTGCGTAGCCTTATAACTAGTGAATCTGCTTTTTTCACTTGTGATAGCTGCATGTAATTTCCTCCCAGTGACACTTGTATAATTGTTTGGCTACCTCTTCAAACTATTTCAGTATGTGGGAGGGTTGAAGAAAATAGCATAGGCAGGAAGAGCAGGGACAAGTTAAGTCCATTCCCCTAGATGGGCTAGTTGGCCACTTCTTATACAGCCAGAACTATTCTGTGGCCACTGAACAGTGAGGCAGACTCTTCCTCCCTACTCCCATGTCAAGGACTTCTGCTTACCTCCCATTTGGGGCTTCGCCACTTTTGAGTGTCCCAGCCTGCTCCCAGTACCTCACTGGAAGGTTGAAATGAGAATGTGGGAGATGTTCTTGCTAGTAAGAGAAACTATTAAATACATCTTCCTGTTTTTAGTTCAATAAGAGGTTCTAAAGCACTGACTGCTGGGATAAAGGGGTGGGGGATGAGTGTTGGTTCGTAAGGACTGCTGACTGCTCAGTTCTGTAACTTTCTGCTGTAGTAGGGCTATTACTTTCTTTCTCATGGCAAAGCTTAAGAGGGAATCTGTATGAATTCTGCTATTTAACTTATACTACTTTTGCCCCCAGGTTTCTGTCTCTCAGTGCTGGGCAGACAACGCTGTCAAGAGAGCGGTGGCTAAGAGCAAAACAGCTGGAAGCATTACGTAAAACCAGGCTCCAGCAACAGAAGTGTGTCAATGGAAATGAACTTTAATAATTCCTCCTATTATTTTGCTTACCTGTGACTATGAAAATGAGGTTTGTCCTAATCATAAGTGGAGCCAGCACTAAGAATGGGGTACTGTTTATTCCACAGTTTCTTGTAGATAATTTATACCAAAAAATTATGGACACTTACCCTTGAAACCTGAACCCATTTAGTTTATATGGGGTTCAGTAAGCTAATGCTGAAACTTACTGATTTTATGAAATTTTTTGGAGCTTGTTTTGTAATTGAGAATTAATAACGAGCAACTTGTTTGATATTAAAAGTTTAATACTGAAATTGTGTAAACGCATTTCCTTAAGTGTAAAGTCAAGTCTGATCACAGGTTCTAGAGGCACAGTAGGGTTGACTGCTTCATAAGATGCAGGTCATTCCACTCACAGCCTTTGGCTCTTGCACTGCAGCAGGCTTATGTATTTAAATCATGTGACAAGAACCAACCCATATTTTTTACACTGAGGGAAAAAAGCCTCAGATGTAGATTGCAACTACCATGGTTGCTGCTTGAACAGGCTTATTCTAAGATAAATATCTGTAAAACAGCTTACCAAGGAGAAGAACTTCTGTATTTCAACTTTTACACAACTTACCTGACTCAAGCACATCCTGTAAAAAGGACAAAGTTAAAAACAAATAGTGGAACAGAGCAGTGAATAGGCAGTATGCAATCTTCATCAGCAGAAAATGGAAAGGGCATTACTTTCTAGACCACCTGGAGAAGCCAGAATCCCTTGTCCCTCTCGACCTAGTAATAAACTTCTAGTTTTTTCAAATGACATATCAAATACATAACACCCAGATGGTGGTACAAGTTACATTTTTTATTCTTGCACAGTCAATCCAGTGTTTAAAAAAACTGGCATAACTACCTCTCAGAGAGCTTCCATTGATAATCTTACAAGATGGGACAGTACTTCATTTTGAAACCCTACCTGGCAACATGGAGTCTCCTGTAGCACTCATGTGAGACAGATTAATGGAAAGGGCTGCTTTTCACTTAATCATGGTTGAGTGGTGCTTACAAGTTAAGTGCTAAATTTCATGTAGTTGAAAAAGTGTGGCTAGTACTGACCAAGTATATGCTACATCATCCATTTGCCTTTGGGAGTATAAACAATGAAATATACCTTATCAACTGCAGTGCTATTGCTAATGTGTATATAAGGAATAACTTTATACCTAATCTATAACTCTGTTAGGTTTAACCATGAAGCTTCTAAGACATGAGATGATGGGATTGCAGTTCTGAGTGAAGGAGGTGACCATGGTCCTGTGAGATCAGATCTGGATTAAGTGGCAGTGCTCTCAGTGTCCACAGACCTCTCCAGAAGCATGGAGTACCAATGTTATCTTGGCCGCACTGGGGCCAGGATGATCACATCTGCTCTTTCTCTGCAGATCTTGAGCAGCACTTTGTGGATGAGTGGGATCAACAGGAAGGCATACATGAGGTGGTCCCCCCCAAGGTAGCTGGAATGCATCTGAGATGGAGCCCCAACTGTGTTTCTGGAAGGAGCAGAATGCTGGACACTTCCTGTTGCTCCTGGCAGCAAATAGGTCCACCTGGGGAAAGCTCTATCTGTGGAAGATGGAATGTAAAACATCCTGACCACTTGTGGTTGAGAAACAACCTGCTGAGACAGTCTGCAATCTCATTCTGCAGGTCTGGGAGATAGGACACCTCCAGGTGAATAGAGTGGGTTATACAAAGATCCAAAACCTGGAGAGCTTCCTGACAAGGAGGGGAGGAGCAGGCTCCACCCTGTTTATGTAAAACATGGTAGTGGTATTGTCAATCAACACAGCCATGCAGTGACCTTGAAGTCTGTCACTCATCTCACTGCTCTGAGCTCCTTTATATTGATGTGGAGCAAGATCTTAGACTACAATCACCTGCCCTGCATCTGTAGATCTCCTAGGTGGGCCCCCAGGTCTGATGAGTCTGTTACCAAGGTCATGGACAGCTGAGGTGCACTGAAGGGGACTCTCTTATACAGCCACCAGTGTAGAGTGTCTAGGACTCGTCCAAGCAGTTACTACTGCATGCAAACTGTGTCCGCCTGGGTGATAAACTGAGGTGAGCCAAGCCTGTGTCTGTTTGGCATGTCTGACCACATAGGTGCATCCTGCCATGTGTCCAAGGAGCCTCAGGCATACCCTTGCAGTCATGGTGGAGTATTGCTTGACAGTCTGATTCCTGTTAGTGCTTGGAATCTGGACCCTGGTAGTATGGCTCTCACCTGAACAGAGTCTAGCACTGCCCCCAGCGAATTCTAGTCTTTGAGTCAGTGACAGCATCAACTTGTCCACATTGAGCAGGAGACAATCTCTGGAAGTGATTTTTGTGATCAACTGGACTTGAGACTCCATCTGCTCTCTGGAACACCCCCATAGCAGCCAGTCAAAAAGGTAGGAATACACATGTACCTGCCTCTTGCAGAGAAAGGCCATGGGGGCTGTCAAGAAACCAAATGGGAGCACTGTGAACTGGTAGTGCTTGTAATTGACCACAAATCTCAGGAAATGTCTGTGGGCCAGATGAAGGGCTATGTAGAAGTATACATCTTTCATGTCAAGGGCAGCATACCAGTTCCCCAGATCCGGGAAGGAATGATCAAACTCAAGGAAACCTTGTGGAACTTCAACTTTACCATAAACTGGTTGAGTCTGCACAGGTCTAAGATGGGTCTGAGACTGCCTTTTGCTTTAGGGATTAGGAAGTAGTGGAAGAAGAAGCCCTTGCCCCTTAGCTCCTGAGGAACCTCCTCCACTGCCCCTGAGGTACAGGAGGTGCAATGACTCCTCACAAGGAGTTGCTCTTGAGTAGGGTCCCTGAAGAGGGACAGGGAAGGGGGGTGGGAAGGAGCAGAACTGGAGAGAATATCCCACCTTTACCATGTGAAGGACCCATGGGGCTGATATAAGGGACCACACACAGTACAAGTGGGATAGGCGGTTTGGAAAATGGGGAAGGTAGGGGTATGGAGTCTGGCACACTGTCCTTGGGCATCCCCTCAAAACCCTTGTTTAGAGCCTGACTGTGGCTTAGTTGGGCCCTGGCTTGAAGACTGGTTAGACAGCCTATGCCTATTTTCCTGCCCTTATGGCCTGGGTCCTGCCTTGGGTAGGATTGATAGTGGTTGATAGTGCCCCTGCTGCTGCTAAGGTTGAAGCTTGAAAGGTTTTCTCTGGGTAGCAGGTGTATGCATCCCCAGAGACTCCAGTGTTGTCCTTGAATCTTTGAGGCTATGGAGGCTCTAGTCTGTCAGGTCTGAAAACAGCCCTGCACCCTCAAAGGGAAGGTCCTGGAGGGGTCTGTTGGACCTCTGGGGGAAGACCTGGAGCCAGGAGGTTCTCTTCATAACCACCCCGAGGAAATGGTTTGTGCTGCTGAGTCAGCCATGTCAAGGGAGGCCTGAAGGGATGTCCTGGCCCCTGCCTTCCCCTCCTCAACCAGAGCTGAGAACTCCACTCTTGACTCCACGGGGACTCTCTTTGGATTTAGACATAGTATCCCAAGAGTTAATTATGCCCACTGGTTGGCTATCCTCAGCTGTTGGCCCCCAGCAGCATACCCTTTCCTGGCAAATAAGTCCATACATTTGTCCTCCTTACCTTGGGAGCCAGCGGTTCTTGGCGCTAGTGCTCTTTTTCATTCACGGCTGAGACCACCAGGGAGCAGGGGTATGAGAGAATAAAAACTAATTCTTTGGTGGGGATAAAGTACTTTCTCTCCCCCCCCCGTGGCAGGGGGTAGAATGGAGGCTGGAGTCTGCCACTGGGTCCTGTTGTTGTTCTGGATCATTTTAATTATTGGTAGTGCCATTCTGGAAGGACCCTCCAGAGCAAAACTGTCCACCATTAGGTCCTCCAATTCAGTTACCATATTATGGGCAATACAACGGAATAGGTCCTGGTGAGCCCTGAGGCTGACGCTCCTGCCACCATGTTGTCAGGCGAGAACGATGGGGAGGAAATCAGGGACACAGGGTCCTCATGACCCTCAAGGTGCCCTGGTGCCTGGATTGTGCTCGGCTCCCCCATCGTTCCAGCCCAGTCAAGAGCGTCCTGGGCCTACAGGTGGCACTGGAGCCACCTCCCGTGACTGCTCTGCAGTTGGGCAAGGGTTGCACCCATCACCCAAGGGGCAGGTCTGTCCTTTGGTGAGTGGGAGGGGTGATGTCCTGAGACCACCGACCTGGAAGCCCTTGAAGGGGTACCCTGGGGTCCAGAAGGGCATTGTGTGGGGGTGGTCACTATGGTTGCCGGGCCATTTGGAGGTCTCTCTAGTGCTTCCCATACCTAGGCCTCCTGCACCTTGAATAAAACGATTTGGCCTTGGAGGCAGAGGAACCCAAGGGCACGACAGCAGTCGGTGCCATGAAGAGGAGGTTGGGGATCGGTGTCACAACGACAGAGTTGAGGATCAGTGCTGGCTGTCCCTCAGTCGAGACCGGTGCTGTATGTACGGTGCCCAGGGTCTCTCCCGCAGGAGTCCTTCCTCAGCATAGAGGCGTGGACCGATGCCGGGGTACTCTGCACCAACAAACTCAGGTCCACGGCTGGGCAGTCGGTGCCATGGGATGGAGTGCGGCTTCCATCAATAGTTGTTTTAAACAGAAATCCCGCTCCTTCTTGCAAGGCTTTCAAGTCCAGAACCAAATCTTTCAGCACTCCAACTGATGCGCTTCAACTAAGGCACGTCAACTAAGGGATGAATCGTTGGGGGTCACTATTGAGCATAGGCTTCCGGCAAACACTACAATACTTAAACCCCTGGGCTTGCAGCGTGCCCTGCAGCCCAAGGTGGGGTAACAGGATACAATCAATCCTGGTCCCCAATCACTACTACTAACAAACTAAAACTACAAACAACTAGACACTAAGCTAAGGGAGCACTTGCAAGCAAGTGAATGCAGTTCCAATGCTGCCACAGACGGTCAGAAGGAAATGAAGGGGCAGTTCAGCAAGGTCATATTGAGCGCCATGAAGGCTCCACTCCAGGGGGCTCCCTAGCAGACCCAACTAGAGCTAAGGGAAAGGTTTCCAACAACCATGCACACAGCATGCGCATAGCTAATTGGAATCGATGTGAACGACCACTCGAAGAAGAACTACACTTCTCAAGACAGATTACCTGACTTCATTGCTACCTCCCATAAGGGGGTAGGAAAGAGGGGGCTGTAGTATAAACACAGAATGCAAATACTGCCCATTTTATGTTTTCTATCTGCATTACCCTGAACTCAAACTTTCACTAATTGCATGTTTTCCAGATAGTTTGACTCCAGCCTCCCCACCCCCATTACTTTTGTTGTTGTTCTAATTTAAATTGAACGTTCAGCGACGGACATCTTTCCTTACAAAAGATTATGCTGTGGTTCCGCTGCTGAAGGCATGCAAGCAAAGCACATCCAATCTAAGCAGAGCTGGTTATCCTTAGGACAAACAAGAGTTTCAACTGCAGCCCTTTTAATTCAAGCTAATCCACGGAGCTTGCACAGCAATGGTGTAACCTACATTCAATTAAAGTTCAGGTTGCACAGTAAAGGTAAGTACTGAACAGACATTACTTCGACAGCTTGCAACTATTCAAGAATGACAACAATCTACATAGCTCTAATACGTAGCAAGTGTAAGACGGAGGCTAAGCTCTCTTTCTGTATATCTACAGCGATACGTAGCAATAGACCCTCAGTAAGCAGGAGCTTTTCAAGAGAAGCAACTGTAACCATGTGGAATTTACTCAAGCCACCTCTTGAGAAGGAGAAATGCTACTTAGCACATTTACTCTCCATGTTTCTGAAACCATGTACATCTCGTGCAGGAAGTTTAACAAAAGGCCCTTTTTGCTCTTAAAGGAAATACTTCTCCCCAGCGTTTTCTTTATGACTGCTTTATGTCACAGTCTTTGCTGGCTGTATTTTCAGTTTCAATTTGCTACTGTAGAAATACTATTTGCTCAATTAATCTGGACACACAGTTCTTGAAATAAGATGGTCTGCAGCTGCACTTACCCTTTTTAGGTTTTAGCTCTGCTTAACAACGTTATACTGCAGTGCCAATTATACTTCTGAGAGAAAAACACATTCCTTCTAAGCTAGCCAAGAAATAAGTTGTTCTGATGATGCTTTTTCCAGTCTAACTAAAGCCATTTTAGATAGCAAAATTTCTGAACAAACCTTGTTGAGTCAAGGGGGAGGAGGGACATTAGCTAGACAGGGAGCCTTCAGCTGTTTTCCTGAAAGCACAAAGAGGTTATTCTTATTCTATTGGGCTGATCCATACACAAGACTAACTCAAGTCTTCACAAAAAGTCTTAATACAATCAGTTTCGTTATGATCAGCTCAAGCATTTCACAATATATACACATAGCATGTAATCAAACAAACTCTTCTTGAGTTCTCTGCTCAGAGATGACCCAGCTTTAGACCACTGAACATGATGCAAGTCT
Organism: Lepidochelys olivacea; assembly: GCF_965140295.1. Lineage (NCBI taxonomy): Eukaryota > Metazoa > Chordata > Testudines > Cheloniidae > Lepidochelys > Lepidochelys olivacea. The sequence continues at coordinate 108,996,254 of NC_140417.1, forward strand.
GAAATGAAGTGCAGCTGGCAGCACTCTGAGGATAAGTTTGTACAACATCTAGACCCTATCTTCCAAGTAATGCTGTTCGTTCAAAGCTCTTCTTCTGAAACTCCCTGAGCTTTAAAGTGGCTTGCCAGGGTCACTAGAGGATTCCTACTGTGTAGCTGACTAACATTCTTTTAAGTTGCATGATGTAAGCATTTATTACTGTTTGCACAAAGCACTTTGAAAAGTTAAGTTGTGAATAATATACAAGTCTTCTAAAAGGGGAAAACCCTGATGAACAGATCTTCAATGTCTCACTCCTTCCCCCACCCTCCCAGACTCTAAATATGCTTCTGCTCTGTATGCATTCTTTATACACATAAGCATCAGAAGCTTACTGATCCCTCCAAATTTCCCAAGCTTATTCTGTCTACCATGGGTGGCAATGCTTTGTCTCTTTCTACATACATTAAACACACGTAGTTGTTATAGGGTGTGTCACTATATTTGTAAATTCGTTCCCCCCTTCACTTTGTACCAAGGCAATAGCACGGCATCCTGCACTCCTTTCATTGCCTTAAGTGTTAGTGATTTTTTCAAATGTTGCAGGAAAATTTAGAACCTTGACAGGCAGAGTAAGTGATGATTCATGGTCTGACCTGTATAACATAGGCTAGAGAACAGCATCCAGTTACTCCTGTGTTGAGCCTAGTAACTTGTTTGGCTCAAGCATATTTTCAAGGAGATGGAGAATCCAACACTCCCCTTGGTGGAGGAATTAGGGTTTTTTAGACATCTTAGTGAAAGCACTTATAGGACTGAAACCTGGGAGCCAAGGAGTGGACAATATAGCTCAGGAAAAGGAGATGAAAAGGAGGCATAAAACACTGCCTTCCCTGACCCTGGTCTGAATTGGCTCCTTTGGTTTGAAACTTGAACTGAAGTCCAATATCCCTTCAAATATGAAGAACCAGAAAGCCTCTTTGGGTTCCTTATTTATTTTTTTTAATTAAAATATTTCTCATGTTCATCCCTCACCTTAAAATACAATGTATTTTATTTTTAAATATAGTCACAAATGTATATAGACACTCCACAAAACAAACCGCATTACTGTAATAAAACAAATAAATAACAAAACTGAAATTGTTTATCAAAGTCCAGACAGACAATCAGGTTTAGTTGATAATTACTTTGGTTACATTAGAGAGGTTCTAAGACACCTTACTACCATCATGACACTTGTTAATTGCTTAGAACACCACGTGTGATCTATCTACAGTACATGTACTAAAACACAGAGGCACTGGCTCTATAATAGTGGTGGTTATAGTTATGAACCACTGTATAGCAAGATCCTGCTTTATGCTATAGTTTCTATAGATGACATCCTACAACAGAACAGTGTTGGAACACCAATTCTGGGAAAAATCAAGAATCTAAAGATATAATTCCTTACACACACATTTATTGGTACCCAGTTCCCTGCACAAGTACAAGTTTAGCCTCATCCATGCGAATATCACAAAGATTGAGTTGGTTTAAACTAAATGAACTGTTTTGATACGTGTTACTATAATCGGAGTTTAAAAATCACCAAACTAACCTCATGAATGAGTACACTTTCCTTCTATGGTTTGCTGGCTTAATCACTTGCTGCTTTTGGCTAGAGGACAGTTAAAATTTCTAATCAAATGAACAGAACATCAGGATGTATCCTGATACACTAAGCAATTATTTCTGGATGTAGAGTACCCTGTTTGTTTTACCTTATTATAGGGGACAGAGAAATTATAGAGCAGTGTGTTTAGTAGAACAGAATGGGGAACAGGACAGCTTTAACACCAGCAAGATAATTAAAAGAACATTAGTTCCCACTGGTTTTACAAAAAAAACCCCACAAACTTTAAGAAGTTGCAATTCAGGCAATTAGATATTATAGATTTTTGCAACCTGTCTTATCCTTTAATTGAGGTAGGACAGACAAGAGTTGTGGTAGGGAAGAGTCTAAACTTCCAGTTAATGTAATGATATGTATAGGAAAATGTATCAGTTTCCATTGCAAAGACACCATTTCTTGAAGAACGTGTCTAGAACTTCAATGGAAACCACACAAAAAAGATTAAGTAAAAAAAAAAAACTAGTTCAAATATAAATAGAATAAATGTAATTTGCCAGTAAAATATGTTGCTGGTGCAGTGCAAGAGTAGTAAGGTAACAAAAGAAGTGCAGTACCAGCCCCTTTTACTATAAATATTCTACACAAATCAGAAGACCTACAAAATTTGTCTCAAAGATAACTGTGCAACTGATTTAAAATGAACAGCGTGTTTACTAAATACCAGTGTATAGGCTACCTGTTCAGTATGGTATGTCTTTCTATCATCTCGGCTGCTTGAGGGAATTCTAAAACCTATTCAGAACCAAAATCAACTTGCATCAAAAACACTTCCTGTAAACATTATTGGTATTTTATCCCAATGTTCAGTGGCAATTCACGTTACATAGATCTTCCAGTATGAATTTTTAAGAATATGTACAAGCCACAACAAGAGTACTTTAAGTTAGCAACTAAATCTGAATTATTCGGGTCTGGCACTGTGTAAACATTTCTATCAGTTCATTTTGTTGGATATCATTTGCAGCCTCAGGTTCTGCTGGGCTCTTCTGCACCTTTGCCACTGCAAAGTTTATCCCTTGGGTCAATCCAGCTTGTGTAATATTAGCAACTTGGACCATAGAACTGCGGATCTTAGCAAAGGGGGAGACTGCTCTGCTGCCATTACTGTCTGCTGGAGAAGGAGTCATGTGAAGTCCTGTCTCAACTTCAAGAATACTGGGTGCAGATCCTGGGCTCTTATGAGATCTATTGGAGTAAATCTCCTCAACAGCTAAGAACTGAGAACCTGACTCAGAAAATGATACATCCAGTTTAGATGGTCTTGAAGGGATGTCTCTGTTTGTTTCTGACCAGGTTTCTGTTTTCTGAGAAGCACTGTTGCTGGTTTGATCTACTCTTTGGCAGGATTGTTGAGGAGCAGTCTCTGCCATTGAAGCATCTGTCATCTTGTGTTGAGCGTCTTGTACAAATCTGTGGCAGTATGCATCAATGGGTTTAATGAACTCCATCGCCACATTGTCAGCAAAAGGACTTCCCTGCACAGGTCTGTCTTCACACTCAGGCCTGTTAGCCTGGGTGACATGGATCTCTGAAGGAATGTGAATGCTAATGTTGATGTCAGTGCTATTTATAGACTGGGACCGACTACCCAGTCGAGGAGCTGAAGCAATGATACCACAGCTGGGCAAAACGTAGTCTATCTGTCCCACATTCTCTAAAGAGCCAGTTAACTCATGGTCCTCATCAGATTTAGAATTTGTAAGGAAGTCATCGGAATGAAAAGAGTCATTATCTGATATTTCAATATCTGATTCAGCACAGACTTTTGTATCTGCCATTGGATTTTCCAAAGTTTCAAGGCTACTGTCTGATTTCCAAAGATTAACTTTCAAGTTGGGTTTTAAAAAATTGACTTTCATTTCAGGCTTGGTAAAATTCCCTAACTTGCGAAGATTGCCAATGTTAACATTGGATTTGGTTTGTTTGACTTTCTGATTAAGAGATGAAAACTTGCTCATTAAGAAATTCTTGCCTTGAGCCAGGGATCCTCGATTCTGGGATCTAATGCCAATGATGTCCTCATGAGGTTTACTGCTCTTCCTGAAAAATTAAAGAAAATAATGTCTTCTCTTGTTCAGTTAATCAAGCAGTTACACTTCTAAATCACAAGTTTCACAATATCCCAGTTAATATTGTTTTAATATTTTAATAGATGTAGATACAAGCAAATGAAATTTATTTTAGAACCATTCCAAGAGAATGGCCAATGAGATATTATGATGAACTGTTCTTTTAGTATTAACCTGACCAAACCAAAAAACCTTAAGATTTGAAAGTCATTGTTTTTCCTGCTGATCTTTAAATAACTGGGATTAATCAAGGAAAAAAAGGGAAAAACTGTTGTATGAAATGGCAAACATTTACTGAAGAGACTAAATTTACCCAAGATTATTTCAATAAAATAGTTATTACGGGCAAGTTTATGACCACAGATTGAAATCAGTACCTAGACTTCTGTTCATGACAAATGACATCACATCTATGACACTCTAAATGTAAGAAACAGAACAATATTCATAAAGTTTGCTGCTTTATGAAACAGTACACATAAATAACAATATTACCAGGAGGGGACATACAGGAGAAAACAACAGATAGTAATAATAGGTGAACTGGGTGATTTCTCTCCCTGGCAATGTAGGATTGTTTTATAGGATATATGGAAAAGTCCCACTTGATGAGAGACCCTTGATTCTTCAACTGTCAGGTTTTTTTCCCTAAATATAGCCTAAAATTTTCTTTTCTTAGTTTTACTCTATCCTCTTTACACCCATATTTATCACTAAATAATTTTTTTCCTTAGTGTTAATGCCTTTCAAATATGTGCAGACAGTTTGCCCCTGCTTAGCCAAACTATTCATATTTATTTTTGAGTTTATGTTAATCTCTTCTGTCCTTGATTACTTTTTATTCTTTTCTGAACTTCCAGTCTAATGTGCCAATATCTTTGAGATTCCTGGAACTGAATGAAACATTCCAAATGCAGCTTAACCAGTGCTACAGAACAGGATTATTACTTTCCTGAAAAAGGGTGGCCTCTTTTTTGAGCCAATTTCACATTGAAAACTCCAATCTAATTAATTGTCCATTATCACGCCTTGTTCTCCTTCAGCATTACTTTCTATTGAGCATGTTACAGATGGTTTCAATCTTTCCAACCACCCAAATGACTTCGCTTGCATTTTTTCCAGGAAAATCTCTTATTTTCTATTCATGTTCATACTTTCTACGTCCTTTTCTTATTTCTCTGTCCTTGTTAGTACTTGCACTTCCCTCCAATTTATCCTCATCAGCAAGGTTCATTATAGACTACTTACTATTCTTCTAGATTTTAAGGAAAAATGTTAAATACAACCAGTCTTACTACTGATCTCTGTGGTACCCCAGCAGACATGCTCCCTCCCTTGCTCAATATGTTACCATCTACCATCACCTTTTACTTAGGACCATTTAAGCTTTTTCTTTCATTCTTCTGTTTCCGAAGTACTAGTGTCTGCTGTGCCTTAATTTGCAAATCCTTTAGAATTCTTCACCTTCTTGTACTCTGGTGGATATGGGTCTCTAAATCACCGTGATCTGCTTTCATGAAATACAATATGCATACACTCCTGCGTTCTGGGTACCCACTCCTGCGTTCTGGGTACCCACTCCTGCGTTCTGGGTACCCACTCCTGCCTGAGTGGAAAGTAGCTTGTAGTCACTTGTTTCGGCTTCTCCGTTATTCATCCAAATCCCATCAGTTTCTCCCTATGTCGCCTTCTCTAGTCTTTGGATCATAGTTATTTTCTACATAACTTTGGAAGTTTGCTGTTGTTGCCTGTTTGGATTTCTTTGAAACCCCACTGATATCTGATAATTAAAATCTCCTATGATTACAGTATTCTGCAGCTTATAAACACTGAATTGAGCTAGGAAGCCTTCTCTTCCTGTACTAGTGGTATATAAATAAATGTCTACATAGGTTTCCTCTTTGTTATTAACTCCTTGTAGCCTTAAGGAGAGAATTTCTCTGCCACACCCTCAGCAAGTTGCAACCCCCTAACATTAAAAAAAAAAAAAAAAAAAAAGTACCCACCACCCTAGAGGTCAATGCAAGTGGTGTGTGCTCAGAACCTCTGAAATAAGGTAACTGAAAAGCACAACCCATCCATCTTCCTTCTACTCTGAAGTAGATAATTACAGAATAACCTGTCCATAGGCAAGTGTCTTCTTCACTCCTTAAGCACAAGACTGACTTACACCTGAAGCATGAGGGTTTATATCCCTTCCAAAATTATACTAAGTATTGACATTTCAGATATGAGAATCATCTCAATAAGCTTCTGGTTTCCATTATACTGTTCTTGATGAGAAAAATCTAGTTCTTAAAGATCAGTAAATATTTACAGCTACATGGAAATTTTTCAGTTGAGAAAAGAGTAAAACACAATAGTACAGAAGATAAGTATTTCATTATATGGGTTATGACACCTCAAGAAAAAACTTCCATTTACAAGTATCCTTCAACTATTTACCTTACGAATAAAGATGGCAATACAAGACTTACAAACTATTAAAGAAAAAACAGATTGGTGAGAGATATTGACACATCTCGTTTAGAGATCAATTCTATACAAACACCAAAAGTATTGGCCATTTAGACTTCTGTATCTCATCAACGCCAAGTGAAAATATCCTGAAATAAGATTATCTGAAGTCTATTAAATGCAGGCCTTGTCTGCAACGAACCTGAATTCTGACCTCAGAAAACACTGCCTCTTACATAGTGGGTATTTTCATCCCATATTCAGTCTCTAACCTTTGTGAAGAAACTCTAGTGAAATATCATCTGTGAGCAGCTGACACCTCATTGTATTTTTCCAGAGCATAATAATGATTTTTAAATACTCAAGAGTTCAAAACATTTTTTAAATTTATTCACAACATTCCCCTTCCCAATTTATGATGCCATCCATTTTGCAGCATATAAATGTGGGGTACCCTTAATAAAATCTTCAGTTCATACGTTTAAAGTGGTTTACAATTTATTTGAAAAATGGAATTTGTCTTCACCTGTGGCAATTCCCAACCTGAAATCTCACCCCTCTTCGGGACAGTTTGTAGTCATTTCTACAGCAATCAATGCTGATGTAGAATACCAAGGCTGCATCACCAGAGGACAAGAAAGCAATAAATGAAGATGAACTTTTGAAAACAGGAAGATCTGTATTAAAAATCCTAAAAGTAATCAAGAAAACTTCAAAATATCTACTATGGAAACTAAATTATTCCATCAATTATCAACTGCTCTGAAATACACACCGCACAGGCACTTCTTGAGGGCTCTATTCATTTTCTCCCATAGGCAAGATATTGTTCCCTTGCAAAATCTCTACCTTCTAGTTGTCTTTTCTTGTTGATCCAAGGGAACCTCAATAATCTCTCTATGGGCTTTTGTGCCCCCTCAATTTCAATTACTGTTTGCTTTTAATATTTCAGACGATCCTTTGTCTTTTCATAACAACTATGATTTACAAGGACTGTTTTTGTTCCACTACAACTAAAACTTTAAACACACACACACACACGACATTCAAAGCTTATGGGTTTGATAGCAACTGAAACTCTGACAAATGTTGCAGGACAGAGATAAAGACAAGGTTATGTAATGAAAGTATTACATAGGCGCAAAAGAAACAGTTACAGTTCCTGTGAAAATAGTCTTGAATTTTCTGATTTGTGCTATTAAAATATCTTCCATCAAGTTAAAACCAAAGTTACGTCACTTGCATTTTTCTTCTAAACGGTTCTAGGTATTCCGTAAAATCAACTTTTTCCAAATAAAAATCACTAATTTAACTACACTTGATGTCGCATCACTGCCTTCACTAAGCTTGAGTGTATACTGACTTCATTATGTATCTGCATATTCTTCTAATACCATTTACCACAACTATGTTTGTTGTGGGTATCAAGCAATGCAGAATCAACAGCCTGGAGCAATTAGCCATATTTCAGAGATAATGTAGAGCCACTTTCCCATTGTTCAGTGGGTATATAGTTTGTTGCTTTTCTAATGAGTTATGTTTTAAGTTTATTTTGCTAGGCCTTCAGAGGCATGGACTTTCCTAGAAATAAATTTAAAATTCATCCTATCCAACAATCAATTCTAAAACAAAGCTGTTTATCTTGTTTAGTTTGGCTGTTTTAATACAATATCCATATCCATTCTTGAGTATTATGCCAATATACAGTAAATTTATCTAAGACCTTTTTTGTATGATGAAACTAGAGTCCTATCATTTAATTATTTTTGACAGTTCTTTCACAGATAGGAGACAGTGAATTATAACCTCTGTGTACTTGCCCTTAACATGTCTTGGGGTGGTGAGATTAGATACATGAATCTTCTAGACATGTCAGACAACAGGAAAAAAAAAAATCAAACTGACAGAGCACTTAAGTGATAGTTTAGTACTTCTTCAAGGTGAATGATTTTTGTGTATGTACTACCGGACCCTAAAGTTGATTTTAAGAGTCCATTCTAGCTCTCATAATAGAATTTTTAATAAATTCTATTGGAGTAAGCATAAATTGTTTCTTGTTTATCAGATTAAACTTCTTCTAAATTCAGCTCAATTTTACAGCAGTTTTTCAATCAATATAGCAACATACATATTCTGACAGTCTAGATTCACACATACACCATTCTCCTCATTCCCGCAGAGTAGCTTCTGGAAGGTTTCAACAGATTATAACTTTCTCCCAGGAGTTTCATGCAGAACACAGTGTGGCAATGTTTTCTTCCCACAACATTTATTGCTCTTCAAGATTTCAACTTAAATTGTCAGATACAAAATGGTGTCTAATGGTAATGTGCCACATATTTTTAAAAATAGACCGGAATATAGCATTCAATGCCCCTCATATGCCTTAGAGTATTTCAGCATGTCACTTTAAGGTACCTTCAAGCTTTTGTAGTTTGTGAAGTCCAGTCCCTCGCCATCAATGAGAGATGTCCCATCAGTCTGTTGAGGTGTGGTAGGACTCTTCCTCAACCCATACTGAGTGGTTCCATAAAGGTTACCTTTAATATTATCTTCTGTTTTGTAGCATATAGAATACTGAACACGTTTCAGAACCACTGAATATTAGGAGAGGAACAGAACCATGCCTGCCTTATTCGACGCAGTTTTCCTACTCTACTACCGACAAGAGAGCATTAAAATAAGGGAGAGGTCTAATTATGTTATAATACACTTGGCAAAATACTACTTATTTTTAGGTGTTAAAGGAACAAACAGCATGGCACCAGCTTCAAGAGGGGCTTTCATTTTAAAGACAGCCTCTACGAACACAATACACGCGTGTTTAAACATAAGATAACAAAGGACACCTGAAATCAACACACTGTCTTATATTCAAATAGTGTCCTTAAAAGAAAAGCAGTTGCCATCTTGGAAGACCTTGTGTAGCAAGGATTCATGGCTCCCAAGATGGTCTCACTTTTAAAGTGATAGTGCTATATGCATGTGTACATAGAAGGCCCAGATCCTTAGTCCACTGGAATCACTGGAAATCTTTCCATTGACTTTGATGGGCTTTGATCAGTCCCATACACTAACACAGACTGGGAGAAACTATTTTAAATTCTATCCTTCAATAAATGTTTACAGAGCGTAGGTGCTGAAAGCAGTACAGAAATCAGGTCATTCTTAGCACAGTAGCTAAAATGGGGACACAGTTGCTGTGAGAATCCCATGCAGAAATAACTTGGTGTCTCTAAAAAGAGTTATTTAAATTGTGGCTTGAAGATTCAGGGCAATTAAAAAAAAAAAAGAAGCACACCACTCACCTCTCCAGCTTTTTCTCAATAATGGGCACATCTAATCCCATAGCTTGCTTCGTGATTCGCAGCATCTCTGCAATACACTGAAGGGTGTCTGAAATCCAGTTAGCAGACTGTCAGATTCCCTTAAATATAAACTTTTTAAAATCCCATGTTTTAGCAAATCTAATTTTAGAGGCTGTTTGTCAATTAATTAAACGTGTTAAATCTCTCTATTTTTTTAAACTTATACCCCAAAAGTTGTGATTTCCTGATGTAAAGCTCAAAGTGGGAGTAGACTATTCTCTTCCCTTCCCATGTCCTGGTACTGATGGGTTAGAAAAACATTCAGAAAGGAATTTTTACTGTAACTACTCAATTTGGGGAGAGAGAAGGAAGGGGAGACAGTATATGGATTATACTGACAGAATGATGTTTATTTTAATTCTCTTTGACATCAAATTTGGAGGTACGGGTAGGAAGTAAGATTTTTCTGCTGATAAGTGTTCTGTTAACCAAGTTAAACAAAATACCAAGGACTTTAGTCATGGATTACACTGACTTAATCCATACTCATCAGCATCAGTGACTTTGTTAAACATTCATCCTACCCTAAACATGAATAGCAGAACAAACTCGGACAGCCATTGTCCAGACCCTAGAAGGAAGATTGCTGTTTTAAGCTAACCAAATCTGAATTTACCCTGTCGTTTTTTAGTAAGTTAGGTGGCATCACAATTTAGTATCCAAACAGTGAGCCACTGTAAGACACATTCTCTTTCCACCTGTAAAATGGGAATATAATTAAACTTACCCTCCTTTGTAAAGTGGTCTGAGATCGATAGGTTAAAAGGGTTATATAAAAGATAAGCTTTAGTATATTGAACATGATCATGTGTTATTGCAAAATGTATATTTGTTACCTTTTCCATCTTCTTCAGGGTTGCGCACCACAGCTCTGAGAGTATGAAAATAGCCACTTGTTTCATTGTATTTATAATGCAACCTCATACAAGAGAACTTGGGCTTTCCAAAAAGGGTGGGTTCAGGACCTGAGAAATAAGCCAGACATACACATTTTTGGGAGGGTGAGGAGCGTTCTTTCATGAAATAGTGGAACAAATATTGCAAAATTGTCAGCATATATAATAAATATCCATTAGCTACTCTATCTCTGGGATATAAAGAGGAGAATTTGGTTCTACAACAAACAACTTCTAAAACATCTGTGCAAATCTCTATAGAAAACCTGCTGCTTTTTCATCATTCTACCAGAAAAATTATTCCAGATAATATCTTCACCTAGAACCAAATTCTCTTCTTACTATCCATTAGCTGCTCTATCTCTAGGACAAATACTAGCGAGAATGAAAAGGAAGAGAAAGAAACTTAACCCTATCCCAAGTCACTCAGCAAAAACAAGCATTTTAAGAATACAAGTCTCTGGTTCCAGTAAGAATGTAAGATATTTTAACGTATTGCATTGTGGTTCATCAACAATAAACCCTGCCTTTGAAAAGATGTGGCTAAAACAAAGCCATTTTATCCAGAGTTCTAATTAAACCTGGCAAATACTGAGTCTCAACCCAAACCATCGCACTCTGCAGATCCACATTTTACAACAGGCTCTGGAAAAAGTTCTTTGAGATGTGCATATTATATGAGCCTGTGAAAGCTCACAGAAATTACAGTATATGCTCATATAAAGAATGGAAACTCAGAATCAACAGAAATTAACATCCCCATGAAGAATGAGATTGCTGGCCAGGTCACTGGTACAAAAGAACATTCATATATCTCCTTCACATCGTGTATCTGCCTCCACATTGAAGATGAAGTGATAAAATGACAATAAGCAGAAAGGCACAACAGAGGACTTAATTAAACAAAGGTGACTGAATCTATCCTACTACACAATGGGATTTCATTCTCTCCAGGGGAACTACAATATAAAAAGACCTTCCTTTTCAATACTTGAGAGCCTCAGCAACTACGGTGGAAATACAGGTAACACTTAGGCTAGTGGCATCCATAACTAGAAACTCTGGATTCCCTCCTTTAGACATTACTTCCTTTAGCAGCCAACTTAATTCTCATATCACTGTTTACTTGGCGTTATAATCTGGCTAACTCTTAACTAGAGACAGGGATTACATTTTCAGCCAACAATGAAAAGATGAATTGATTATATTATGTTTAGAGTTCAAAAAATAGATTTTCTTCTCTATGGAGCACAGTTTTGAAAGATGTCCAATTGTGAGCAGTCCCTACTAATTACAAAAAATGCATTTAAAGAGTTTCTACCATTTTGAAAGAAAACTAAATTATTTTAACAATATTCCCCAATTAAGTAGAAGGAATCTCTCTTGAACTGTTAAAAGAAAAGGCGTACTTGTGGCACCTTAGAGACTAACAAATTTATTAGAGCATACGCTTTCGTGAGCTACAGCTCACTTCATTGAATTGTTGAAATCTTTCAAAAACAGAAGAGACTTTTTGAAAAGCAACCATTGTATCTCTGCTATTTACCACAGGCCTTATGAAAAAGAATACAAGAGCACAAACGTGAACCTGAAAACTCTGCAGAAAGGCATCTAATCAAGCAGTCCTCTCAAAACAGGCCATGACACCTTTGAAACTTTTCAGAATGTGATGCAACTGACCACAGAACATATTTTTCAGAGTAACAGCCATGTTAGTCTGTATTCGCAAAAAGAAAAGGAGTACTTGTGGCACTTTAGAGACTAACCAATTTATTTGAGCATGAGCTTTCGTGAGCTACAGCTCACTTCATCGGATGCGATGAAGTGAGCTGTAGCTCACGAAAGCTCATGCTCAAATAAATTGGTTAGTCTCTAAAGTGCCACAAGTACTCCTTTTCTTTTTGAGAACATATTTTGTTTTTGATTTGGTTCAGACATCTAATTGCTGTAATAACTTGACAAAATTAAGCCAATACTTAAATTTGTTTAAAAGTTTCTTTAAAAACCATGTACTCAAAAATGATTCCCTTACTACTATGCATTATTATGTGACCTAACTGGAAATGGAGAGAGGTATACCCTGGAATTGACCATTATTGTAAACTCAGAGGAATCTGAAATGTGTTCTCAGAGAATACTGGGTATGGGACATAGAGGTTATGATCTGAAACCCTGACCAGCACTGGAGACATTGCCATTTTCCTTTTCAAATAGTACTGCAAGTAACCTGACAGAATCCAAGGTGGGCAAAGGGAAGAGAAAAACTACTTAATGCATGCTCAGTCCGGTTATACACCACCAGCGAGACGGCAAACTTCTGCTAGAGTCCTAACTACATGGAAGTTTTTAAAACCATCTGACAGATATTGCAACTGCATGCATTATCGGTGGTGACCATTTTGTGTTAAACGTACTAATGGTTTATGTAACACTGTGGAACAGGGATTACAGAATCATAAAAATGGAGGGCCAGAAGGAACCTCAAGAGTTCATCTAGTTCAGGCCCCTGCACTCAAGACAAGATGAAGTAATAAGACCATTCCTAACACGTGTTTGTCCAACCTGTTCTTAAAATCCTCCTTTGATAGAGATTCTATTCCAGGAGAAGCTTATTCCAGAGCTTAACTATCCTTATAATTAGAATTTTTTTCCCCTAATATCTAACCTAGATCTCCCTTGCTGCAGATTAAGTCCATTACTTTTTGTTCTATCTTCAACGGACATGGAGAACAATTGGTCATAGTCTTCTTTATAACAGCCCTTAACATATCTGAAGACAATTATTAAGTACCCTCTCAGTTTTCTTTTCTCAAGTCTAAACATGTCCAGTTTTTTTTAACCTTTCCTCATAAGTCTAGTTTTCTAAACATCTTATCATTTTTGTTGCCCTCCTCTGGACTCTCTTTTCAACTTGTCCACACCTTTCCTAAAGTGTGGTGCCCAGAACTGGACACAGTACTCCAGCAGAGGCCTCAGCAATGCTGAATGGAGCGGAACAATTACCTCCTGTGTCCAACATACAACACTCCTATCAATAATCTCCAGAATGTAGTTCACAACTGCATCACACCGCCAATTCATTCACTTTGTGATCTATAACAACCCACAGATCCATTTCAGCAGTATTACCACCTAGCTAGTTATTCCTATTTGTAGCTGTGCATTTGATTTTTCCTTCCTAAGTGAAGTACTTTGCGCTTGTCATTATTGAATTTCATCTTGTTAATTTCAGATCAATTCTCCAAATTTGTCCAGATCATCTTGAATTCTAATCCTGTCCTCTAAAGTGTTTGCAACCCCATCCAGCTTGGTGTTATCCAAAAATTTTATAAGCATACTCTCCACTCCATTATCCAAGACATTAATGTGAAACTGGCTTGTTAGGGACTTCACAGTGAAGGCAGGGAGTTGTACAGCCTTAAAACCCCCAAATCAGAAGGGAGCAAGACAAGGGCCCCTACCCAGAGACAAGTGATGACTGGAGACCTGACTGGGCACTTCTGGAGAAGACCACAGGAAGGAGTGGCGGGGGGGGGGGGGCGCGCAGAGGAATATATAGATGCAATTACCCTGAAACTGTGACTCCCATCTATAGATACCTACTGTACAGTGAGGAAATAGCCTTTGTACTCATAGCATGGTTTGGCAACAATTGTGGAACTCTACTTAAGATAGTACCTTCAAGGAACAGGGATAGCATGTAATGAAGCGCAGTGTCATTCAATCTTACCTATTTCTATTTTCTCCAAGGCTTCGAGGCTTAGTCTTTGATACTGATTTACTTTGTCAACTTCATCATCATAACTAGACAGAGAAAACAGTTAATGTCCGAAGTTAGATCTCTATTTACTCACAGCTAAAAACCAATTATTGTGTAGCACAAAGCTGTCAAAAGTAAAGTGATTCTGCATATAAATAGGGTATGTTTATTAACAGAATACAGCACATGAAGAATGAAGAAAAAAACAGTGACTTACTACGCCACATAGTAGGAAGAGTTCGAAAGCAGCAACAGAACATCCACATCTTTGTGAGTAGCATCGATGAGGCTACAAAACAAGTAGGCAAATATACACAATTGTTTAGTGATACAGCTGTAACTGATAGGCATTTTGCAGACATTATGTTTTAGACAGAAAAAGACATGACCACAATACCAAAATAAAAAAGGAATTCAAGTAATTATAACTGTGAATGGTCTAGATTTAATTACTGCATAATGTGTTGTGTGTTTATATCTGTCCATGTTACAGTTTTCAATAAAAATACACCAGCACAATGCAAATATAATTTTGAAGAGCAAAATTTTCTGTGAGGTATATAAATAAAGCGCAACAATAACACCAAGCCAAATTTGCCTGGCTGAAGCTACAAATGAGGTTGGGTAGGATCATGCAACTGGGCTTGGGGAAGAGGCAATGTTCATTCCCACCTGAAGGTGTTGGACATTTCTAAGAATTGGAATAAAGGGATATTGGAGTAAAGGGATATGAAGCTTTCACCTTGAGGTCAGCAGTAAGTCACGTACACATATTTATTAATGTTAGACTGCTGTTTCTTAATTGTTCTTTTAAACAAAGCTATGACAGTCCAAAGTTAATTTCTTTTGTAGACTCAGCTCAGTTCCTAGGGGATCGTTATTTACAGGGGGGAAAAAAAAGTTTCATAACTGAATTGACTCTTCCCTGACAGTCTCAGAGGCTAAAGGTTAACCTGGCAGGAGAGACAACCACTGTTTTATCTTTATAGGTCACCTCACCTGAACAAGTTTGAGGCACATTGGCATAATGGAAGTCTGCACTCTTATTGCCCCTGTGTGCCCGCTCTGTGGTTAACAAGAGGACACCGGGCTTTCACAAATCTTAAATTCACTTAATCAGATATGGCTCCATTACACTGCAAGTTATAGGTATGCAGCATACCTCAGCTTGAAAGCAATGAGGGTAACATACCTACTCTCAATGTCCACAAATGGCTGAGAAGTCTCTTTATGGTACCCACCACACTTAAAAGTTGAAGAGACTAAGAATGGCTGCATGGCCAGGTGATGTTTCCCAGAACTAGTTATATTACGCACCCATTTTTAGGGTACTTAAGAGAATACATTTAAGAAATCTTCACCACATTAATCCTCTCCTGCATTCAGAACAAATCACATTTTAAAGTGATTTATAGGACACATTACCCAAGGACATAGTCACTTTCTGTAAAAGCCTTCATTTGCAACATGCTTAGAGTATGGATGTATCAACTATCAAAGCTATAAATACATTTAAGTAATTCAGCATATTTTATCTAATAATTGTGAAAAACTCCATGTTGGCAGATGACCAACAGAAAATCAATCAATTGTAATCTTGTTCTACACACCTTGGGTCACAATCAATAAGTGCCCATCCACCATGGAATTTTTCATCATCTGGTAAGAGTAGTTTCATGTAACTTTGCAATAGCTGGCTGATCAGTTCCTGATGGCTTCTCAGTGTCTCCTTGTGCAGTGCTTCATGTTCTTTCTCTTTTGTAAATATGGAATAAAGATCCTCAGTCACAGGGATACCTTGCATCAAATCTAGACAGCAAATATAGGAGATAAATATAAGGAACTGACAAATATAAGTGAGATAAATAACTAGGGAGATACATACAGAAGCAGTCTCTCAACACCTTAGTGTACGGCTTTGAATAAGCTTTATGCTCCGAAACTTGGGGGTCTACAATACAGTAGAACCCTTATTTTATAAGCTAATTGGGGACTGAGGAGTTCATAAATTTAAGAAGTTCATAAAGTTGAATATCTTAAAATTACAGGAGGCAGAGTGTATGACACTTTCTTCTTGTCCTCCAAACCACTGCAAAATGATTTCCAATGTACTGAAGGCATCAGAATGTGAAGGGATATTGACTTGTTCTTTACAGACATCACTTAAGTTATGTAATCCCCCCCCCCACTGAAAAAACTGGTTTGTATAACTGGTTGTTCGTAAGATTGGTATGTATAAAAATCAAAGTTATTCTGTATGGTGGATTTGAAGAACTGTCACTCAACATCTCCTAACTATATGCTTGTCTTAATATTATACAATGAAGTATCAACAAGACTATTTTGCTCAGAAAAATTTAGCTATAACCATTTCTTAAAAAACAAATAATTACTGGAAACAGTTTCCAAGAAGAAAGTTTTTTCTAATTATATTGTATAACTAAGATAAACGGATAAAGTCGAACTGTTGGTGCATCTTAAGTTACCTAGACAAAATGAGGTTATGGCCATATAATCCTACTGAGTGAACAGGCATCTACTACAATGCACTTAAGCCATGTTGCATAAAGTGTAAGTCACATACAGACTGTGGTAACATATACTTGCTTACCCTTTTGAAAGCATGAGTCACAAGACAAGATATTTTCCACAAATATTCACAAAAGTAGACAAATAAGCAATAATTCAGCTGAAAATATATTTATACTTTCCCCTTACCTATGACTGCTTGCCTATAAGCATCCCTGAAGCGATTCAAGTAGTATCTATTTGCAGAATTGACTCCATCTTTCATTACTCCTGCCAGTTTCCTTTCGCCAGTTCTTGTGAAGTCACCCTGTTACACAGAAACACTCCTTTGAACACTCCTTTGAACACTTAATTAGCCAAAGTGTGTGGCATTTAAACAACAACCCTCTCAGTTCTCAAAAAGCCGTTTTGGAGGTTAGTGTACATACTGAATAACTCAATGAGTGAAATTTCAGGGAATTAAATTTAAGTTGCTATTCTGCATATACAAAATAAAGCTATATTAAGAATAATAGAAAGAGTATTTCCTTTACCTGCGAAACATAAAAATAGATTTACAAATATAGTTTAAGGAATCTTTTAATCTGGAGAACCTTAAAAAATGCTGTTGACAACCAGGTCCATAGCGTTTTAACATAAATTACACCTACCAAGAAATCATTTCTATCAATTCATAGAATAAATGTCTCAGGGACACAAGTTCAAAGTAAAATGAATCAAGGTCACACTTAGATTGCATGGATTGTACATGCACAACAATAAGAGAGACTAAAGAAAGAAATCAATAGTCTGAATATCTATCCTATCTGTTAATATTAGGATAGGTCACGTAGGATTTTTTTTTTTAATTAAGATCAATAAAGGCATCACTATTCTTCAGACTAGTTTGACATGCATCACTCTCCATCACTGGAGATTTTTAAGAGCAGGTTACACAAACACCTGTCAGGTATGGTCTAGATAATACTTAGTCCTGCCATGAGTGAAGGGGAGTGGACTAGATGACCTCTCCAGGTCCCTTCCAGTCCTATGATTCTTGAATTCTTTTTTGGGGCATTGCAAAGGAGGCTTAGAATCTTTTGGCTTCTATTATTAATATGAGCCAAGCACCATGCACGGAGGCACAATAAGCTCCCTTTAAGTCAGTCATCTACATCCAAATAGCTGCCCTCATAATCATGATCCTCAGTAAGCAGTCGAGTTGTGTAGGCACAGTAGGGCCTGCAGCATCAGGAGTCAAAATTCTTTAGAGTAAAGAGTTTTGCCAGATCTCCTAGATCTTACTTCATGAGAGGATCCTAGCAGAAAATTGCCCTGATATTCAGAGCTGCTGGGCACCCACGAAGCCAACAGGAACTACTGGTGCGCAGCACCTCTGAAAATCAGGTCAGTTATCTTTAAAGAAAAATATGTTTCAAGAGTATTTAATTTTTAGAACCTTAAAAAATGTATCCATTGGAAGATTGCTCAAGTTGGTTTCTAGGTAAATAACTTGACTGTCAAAATACAAGCATCTTTGTGTAAACTAACTGAAAACAAACCAATCTTTGTGCTTCAATCTAGTTGCTTGACAGGCACAAATTAAAGATACGATGGAGAGAAAAAATAAAATAAATAGTTTATTCAATGAAGGCTCTAGTCAGGCAGCCTTATTAATTTGTTAAGTGACTACGAAGTGCTGTAGCAGACAAAAACCATTCCTACCCTGAGGAGCGTACAATTACAAAAGATTGTCTAATAACAGTGCAATCTGCTGACAACATACAGGCCCCGCAACACCAAGGGCTGGGAGCACTGGAAAGATTTCCCCGGTGTTTGGGTGTATTGAGAGCAATTTGTTTTAGCTCCTTAATGATCCCTTGTAAAAATAAATGGAGCAGCCTCTACTAGAGGAAAGGGTCACAGCTATGAGAAGTACAGAACCCTCAATTCTAGTCTTGGCAGGTAAAAAGCATTTAAAGTTCACCTACAACATTAAAAAACAAATACTTGTATGGATTATTTTTCCATTATTTAATGATAGCTGGTTGATTTTTCTCACCATAGCTAAAAAGGCAGACTCATCTGCTATCTACCAAATTCTTCAACACGTATTTTGAAATACTATGTATGTATTCTGCTGAAATACTCAAAAGGTTGTTAAAACAGATCTCCAGTTTCAATATTAATTCAATTCTTACACTTTTCTTCTCTTTAAAACAGAGTCAAGCTATTTAACACCAAAAGTGTCATGTACTGAAGAATGCTGGCAACTTAGGCAAAACTAGACATTCACTCCTTGGGTCCAAGAAGTGTTTCTCCAATTGTCTAATGTCATTCTTTAGAAATCCCCCAAGAGTCCACAGGTCTCTACGAATTGTACAGAAGGAATCAAACTTCAGCTGATTTTACTGTGTCATTTTTATGTGCATCTTTTAAAAGCAATAAACTAAATGACTCCTACTGCATATTGCATAATAATTCAGATCACAAAACTTAAGGTACTCATTATACAAATGTTTTTGTTTCGCTGGTTTGGAGAGGGGTTATTTTTTGGGGTTTGTTTCGTTTTTGTTTGTGTCTTTTCTTTTTCCTTTTTTTTTTTTTTTTTTTTTTACCTTTAAAGCTGCTGTTCCAGCATACTGTCTGCTTATCGAATCTCCATTGTTTGCCCACATTATCTGGTAGATTCTGTTGCATTTCATTGGCAAAGGCTGTTCTGGTGGCATCACACCCAACTTTTTCAGCTGGAATTTGACACATTTATTAGTGGATAAGGTCAAAGTGACATTCATTCTTAAACTATATAAATTCAATAAAGAAAAAGGTAATATGATACACATCATTTTAGTAATAACACCATTTACTAAATTTTCTTAGTTATTGCATTTTACAAATCAGAACAAAAAGAATCATTAGGTTATACTGTAAAAACAAACCAACATCCTTAATTTTTAGGATTTATCTTTAAATATTTGAAGATATCAAATATATTTTTTTTTTTTTTAGTTTCGGTGTCTACAAAGGTGACATTTCTTTGAGCACAAAAAACTACCAGATTTATTTTTTAGTGATCTAAGCAGAGAAAACTCCTAATTTTTACCCCTATCAGCCACCCAAAGGTCATGTTTTTGTTTTTCTTCCTCTGAGCATGCCATGAGGAAAGCCAAAAGGCACAAAGGAGAAAGACCACTTCTATATAGAGGTCTTACACTGAACCAAAGGAACAGCTGACTGGAATGATGTAATGGTCTCAAGTTGCAGTGGGGGAGGTTTAGGTTGGATATTAGGAAAAACTTTTTCACTAGGAGGGTGGTGAAACACTGGAATGCGTTACCTAGGGAGGTGGTAGAATCTCCTTCCTTAGAAGTTTTTAAGGTCAGACTTGACAAAGCCCTGGCTGGGATGATTTAATTGGGGATCGGTCCAGTCCTGCTTTGAGCAGGGGGTTGGACTAGATCATAGAATCATAGAATATCAGGGTTGGAAGAGACCCCAGAAGGTCATCTAGTCCAACCCCCTGCTCAAAGCAGGACCAATTCCCAGTTAAATCATCCCAGCCAGGGCTTTGTCAAGCCTGACCTTAAAAACCTCTAAGGAAGGAGATTCTACCACCTCCCTAGGTAACGCATTCCAGTGTTTCACCACCCTCTTAGTGAAAAAGTTTTTCCTAATATCCAATCTAAACCTCCCCCACTGCAACTTGAGACCATTACTCCTCGTTCTGTCATCTGCTACCATTGAGAACAGTCTAGAGCCATCCTCTTTGGAACCCCCTTTCAGGTAGTTGAAAGCAGCTATCAAATCCCCCCTCATTCTTCTCTTCTGCAGGCTAAACAAGCCCAGCTCCCTCAGCCTCTCCTCATAACTCATGTGTTCCAGTCCCCTAATCATTTTTGTTGCCCTTCGCTGGACTCTCTCCAATTTATCCACATCCTTCTTGAAGTGTGGGGCCCAAAACTGGACACAGTACTCCAGATGAGGCCTCACCAATGTCGAATAGAGGGGAACGATCACGTCCCTTGATCTGCTCGCTATGCCCCTACTTATACATCCCAAAATGCCATTGGCCTTCTTGGCAACAAGGGCACACTGCTGACTCATATCCAGCTTCTCGTCCACTGTCACCCGTAGGTCCTTTTCTGCAGAACTGCTGCCTAGCCATTCGGTCCCTAGTCTGTAGCTGTGCATTGGGTTCTTCCGTCCTAAGTGCAGGACCCTGCACTTATCCTTATTGAAGCTCATCAGATTCCTTTTGGCCCAATCTTCCAATTGGTCTAGGTCCTTCTGTATCCTATCCCTCCCCTCCAGCGTATCTACCACTCCTCCCAGTTTAGTATCATCCGCAAATTTGCTGAGAGTGCAATCCACACCATCCTCCAGATCATTTATGAAGATATTGAATAAAACCGGCCCCAGGACCGACCCTTGGGGCACTCCATTTGATACCGGCTGCCAACTAGACATGGAGCCATTGATCACTACCCGTTGAGCCCGACAATTTAGCCAGCTTTCTACCCACCTTATAGTGCATTCATCCAGCCCATACTTCCTTAACTTGCTGACAAGAATACTATGGGAGACCGTGTCAAAAGCTTTGCTAAAGTCAAGAAACAATACATCCACTGCTTTCCCTTCATCCACAGAACCAGTAATCTCATCATAAAAGGCGATTAGATTAGTCAGGCATGACCTTCCCTTGGTGAATCCATGCTGGCTGTTCCTGATCACTTTCCTCTCATGCAAGTGCTTCAGGATTGATTCTTTGAGGACCTGCTCCATGATTTTTCCAGGGACTGAGGTGAGGCTGACTGGCCTGTAGTTCCCAGGATCTTCCTTCTTCCCTTTTTTAAAGATTGGCACTACATTAGCCTTTTTCCAGTCATCCGGGACTTCCCCGGTTCGCCACGAGTTTTCAAAGATAATGGCCAGTGGCTCTGCAATCACAGCCGCCAATTCCTTCAGCACTCTCGGATGCAACTCGTCCGGCCCCATGGACTTGTGCACGTCCAGCTTTTCTAAATAGTCCCTAACCGCCTCTATCTCCACAGAGGGCTGGAAGGAGAGGAAACCGCCTCTATCTCAGGAGGGCTGGACCTCCTGAGGTCCCTTCCAACCCTGATATTCTATGATTCTATGAATACTGCTAACCCAATGGAATTAGCGGGTGCCACATGGAAAAGAAATGCATTTGTTGAGCAATGTGGAAGC
The DNA here is from genome assembly GCF_965140295.1 of Lepidochelys olivacea. Lineage (NCBI taxonomy): Eukaryota > Metazoa > Chordata > Testudines > Cheloniidae > Lepidochelys > Lepidochelys olivacea. The sequence continues at coordinate 109,018,180 of NC_140417.1, forward strand.
TACTGACCTAGCATTAATGAGAAAGTAAGGAACTAGAAAGGCAAAAAAAAACAAAGAAGCAAGCTTTAAGATTTCAAGCTAGTTGGTTAAAGATGGTCTCAGAGAGGAGCTGTTTTTCAGCCCAGTACCCATTAAGATAGCTCTGGTACTGGTGAGGATTTTGTTTGAGGCCATTTTCTGACATTCTGAAGAAAAGAATAGTTACTCACTTACTTGTAACTTGTTCTTTGAGAAGCATGCATATGTCCATTACACTCTGTGCGCGTATGTCTTGTGCGCTAGTGTCAGAGTTTTCCCTAGTGATACCCACAGGCCTCTGATGCCTGAATCTTAAGCTCCTCATGCTTGAAGAGGAGTATAAAACGTGGAAATGCCCTGTCCTTCCTTCAGTTCCTTCACACCAGACCCCATGTTGGGGAAGGAGGGTGAGTTATGTAATGGACATATGCAACACACCGCAAAGAGCAATGGTTACAAAAGGTGAGTAACGGCATATATCCATTACACTAGGGGACTTCCAAGCAGTTTCCAACAGAGGTGGGGCTAGGCATCTTATCAGAAGAGGAACTGATTTCCCTACATTAGAATCTTCCTTTACTGCAGCAATCACGTAATGTCTAGACTATAAACCACGTTGCTGCTCTGCAAATGTCCACAATTGGGACATTACTCACAAATGCTGTGGCAGCTTTATCTGAAGGGAAGCTTTAACTTGGGTACCAACCTGACTGTTTTATATTAGCAAGAGAAACGAAAATCGTGACAAATCCAAGGAGAAAGTGTGGCAGGCTGTACAGCAGTATACTGTTTAATTAGCTACAGGGTGTTAAACTGTTGTAACAAGGGAAGAAGAAATAACTGATGGGACAACATTTTCAAATCTGGATGTCTGAAGTTGTGTTCCTAAATCCATGTCTGAAATAGAAGTGGCCTTATTTCAAAGTGCTTTGGGCACTCCTCATTCCCATTTATTAGCCTCATCAGTGATACCACTTTCTTTTTTCAAATAGTTTTTAATAATCTGTTGAATAAAAACTGGTGTCACTGTCAGGTTAGAACAGTTTCAGATTACAGCCTGTAAGCGTACAAACTAGTGGCAAAATTTTGTTTCAGTTTTAAAATGAAACTTCACAGCACACAAGCCTCATAAAACTGACAACTGAAAAGCAGTCAGGCTTCAGAGGTGACATACAGGCGAACTGAGGGAAACTTTAATGAATAACAATCCCAGATATAGTATTCACTAATTAGTTATTACTGCCACGAGTTTAATTAATCTAAACATTTAAGACCACTAATTATACATCTGGGTTCCAAGATTAATTAATGCACTGAAATTTAAGCATCAGAATAGGTAAAAATCTGACTTGCAAAACCTCAGACAATCCCACTCCACCCAAAATCTTAAAAGCATGGACATAAGAAGTTAAGGGGAAAGATCTACACATTCCTTTTCCATCTGCATAATTGCTTACAACATTGTCAGTAACATATTCCATGAGAAATTCACTTTCATCTCCAACAGATACCAAAAAACATTACTGTATCCCAATTTTGTCAAACTTGTACTCTAATGCAAACCTTAATACTGATCTCATATTTTTATATCAGACATTCCATGCCTTTGAAAAGTTATTCTGCCTTAACATTACTGAGGATTCCCTCTATCAATTCAGTTTTCATCAAACCACCATGAACAATTCAAATAGCACTCAAAGTTCATATTCTATGTTTTGGTTTCTGCCATTTCATTGAGAGTTTTACAAAATAAAAAAAGCTTAAAGCTCCTGTTATAAATTTAATTCTAATGCTTAAAGCCTTAGCTATGGCTTTCCAATGGGCTTCACTGGGTTAAATCAAGTGTGATTTTTTACTTTAGACTATTTTCTTAGAGTCTAAATGCTAAAACACCATTTGTGGACAAGAAAAGAATTTGTATTAAAAACTCTTTATTGATTTGAGAAGTGTTATCAAATTTCCAGCATAAAGACAATGAGTCATATGCTCCTGGGAAATGTGACAAGTTTACAGGCAACTAGAGTTCTCCGAACACTGTGCTTCTGCGGGTCTGTATTGTATGAGTCATACCGTACTTAACAACCGTAGAACAATTCTAAAGTAGATTAACAATTCTACTTTAGAGGTAAGAGAAAAGGTAGAGAAAAGGTATATGCAAGCGATAATCACTGCCTATTCTACTTTAGAATTGTTAATCTACTTTGCGGTGGGACGGGGGGACAGTCTCACAGATCTACTGTTCTAATGTTATTGCAGAAGGCCCCACTCCATAACTCAATATCAATCAGTATGTCCACACTGCAATTAGACACCCGCAGCTGGCTCATGCCAGCTGACTCAGGCTCGTGCGGCTCAGACTAATGGACTGTTTAATTGCAGTGTAGATGTTAGGCTGCAGCCCTAGCCCTGACCCCTGGAACCCTTCCACCGTGCAGGGTCCTAGAGCTGACGCTCCAGCCCAAGCCCGAATGCCTACACCACAATTAAACAGCCCCTTAGCCCAAGCCCCACAAGCCAAAGTCAACTGGCATGGATCAGCTACAGGTTTTTAATTGCAGCACAGACATATCCCAGGACTCGAACCTAAGATTTCTTGAAAGATTATCTTGCTTTGATTATTCGGAGGCAGAAGAGACCAAGAATCAGAGGCAAGATGCTAGAAGGAAAAATCAAAATCAATCGTACAACCAGAATCATATGGTCAGGATTCCTTGCTGCGGATGACATTGGAACTTGGCAGCACCTATTTTCATAGTCAGATCAATTCATTCTTTATTTATAGGAAGGGCCAGCTTGCCTTTATCCTTTATCTCAAGCACATCACGGAGCTTTTTCATCTCTTCCTGCACTGCAATGTTGAATTTTCAAGGCTACTGTTAGGATATCGATATTCAGGCCTGTCTGTAAAGGCCTATACGCTAAGAATTTAGGTGTATTCTTATCACTTAGCTAGTTATAGAGGTACAAAAGAGAGAATCAAAATCACTGTCTGACTGTATAAGGTCTTTTCTCACTGTGACAGTCTGAGGCCCTGTTCTTAGGCTAAGGCCTTTGGCTAAACAGCAGAGGCAGCCATAAGCTGGGAAGCGAATGCTAGTCACATTGAAATAAGGTGCTATTGGGCTGTTAGGAATACTATCCTGTCCTGATATTACCTATCACCTCCAGAGAAAGGGAAGTGCCTAGAAAATGTAAAAGGAAACTTAGTTTGATAGCATCCTGTCTGGCAAGAACTCACTTATCCATAGCTGGGATGTGAAATCGTCATTTCTGTGTTTGTTCTATCATTGTAGTCCCCGTTTCCCTATTGTTTTGTTGTAGAATCTCTGTCTGGATCTGTGATTGTTTCTGTCTGCTGTATAATTAATTTTGCTGGGTGTAAACTAATTAAGGTGGTGGGATATAATTGGTAAAATAATCATGTTACATTATGTTAGAATTGGTTAGTTAAATTTCAGGAAAATGATTGGTTAAGGTATAGCTAAGCAGAACTCAAGTTTTACTATGTAGTCTGCAGTCAATCAGGAAGTGAGGGGGGGAAATGGGAACAGGGAATGGAGGTGGGGAAATTGGAATCATGTTTTGCTAAGGGAGGGAATGGGAACAGGGACACAGGTAAGGCTCTCTGTGGTCAGAGTTGGGAAGGGGGACACTAAGGAAGGAAACTGGAATCGTGCTTGCTGGAAGTTCACCCCAATAAACATTCAATTGTTTGCACTTTTGGACTTCGGGTATTGTTGCTCTCTGTTCATGCGAGAAGGACCAGGGAAGTAAGCAGGTGAAGGAATAAGCTACATGCACCATCATCTACTTAACATCCTTTTCAGGCAGAAGATATAATAACCAAGGTTGAGGTTCCAAAGAAGGAAGCAGATGATTGTTGAACTATAAGAAAGCTCCTTAATCATCTCCTCCTACTCCTAGTTGGAAATGCCGTCTCTGAAAGGGACAGATTCATTCCAGAAGAGATGATCTGTCAACTACCTGTTTAGGATACCTGGAAAGATGGAGAATGATGGTCTCTCTATAGTCAAGGGGAATGATCTCTCAGGCATATCAAGCACTTAATATGCAGATTCATGGGATATTTTATTCTCAAGTGCCTGAAACTAAAGTGCATCTCTGGACCTACCCATTTTTCTACCTATACCTAATTTTGTATATGCAAGCGATAATCACTGCCTATGAACTAACAAACTACAAATCTACACAATAAACTGAGATAAGAGTTCTGGTGCCCCTAATGCCAGTCTCTTCTCCCAAAAATGTTAAAGACATGCCTCCCAATCCAAGAACTATTCAGAAGTTTAAACATTTGGGGGGCATATGCACATTCCCAGAAGATCCCGTTACCTTCATAACTTAACAAGTTCTAGGCTATTTTCACTCACAAAAATGCTGATTATCTTTTCATAAATAAAAAAAAATCTAAGATATTTAGCACTTTAAAATTTACACGTCATACATGCCTGCTGTTCCATGACCACTCTTGCAATAGCAGCCTGGACTACATTGGTCCGATCCAGACAGTCCATACAGTTAACACGAAAAATTCCTTCTTGTTTACAGATCACACCAGCTTGATCAACCCTTTCAAAGGTGGTAAAAAATAGCAATAGTAAAATGTTTATTGAGAGATCTTAAATATGAAAGAACTGATCAGTCCATGCAAATAAAATAGAAAATTTAAGTTAGAAAACATGTTTCTACTAGATTAAACCATGGAATATTCATTCAGCATCTCAGCTACACTCCATTAGAACTGCGTGAAGTTTTTCAGACAAATAGTTTATTCGCTGAAAAATGCAGTTTGTCTACCTGAAGCTTCCTGCAAATTTGTCAAAAAGTTTCAAACAAAAAAGGAGGAACATACAAACCATTCATAAAACAAAACAGTCAGACAAGGTGGTAGTGGTGGAGTCCACCTCAACTTTTAGCCCAGTGGTTAGGGCACCTGCCTGGGATGTGGGAGACCCAGACTCCATTCTCCCCTCTACTTGATATGGAAGCAGAAACCTGAACTTGGATCTCTCACATTACAGGAGTGTGCCCTAACCACCAGGCTATAGTCACTCACTTTTTCTCTCTAGCCCAATGGATTAGTCAAGTATTTTATACACAGGAGAGAGAGAGACTCACTCCAGAATATCCCATAGTCTACTGGCTAAGGCACTCTCCTGGAGGAGGGGAGACCCAAGTTCAAATTCCTGCTCCACATCAGACAGAGGGGATGAACAGAACCCCAGTCTCCCACAACCCAGATGAGTGCCCTATTTGGCTAAACAGTTAGAAGGTGAGCACCGGCACCATCACTATCACCTCCACCCATTCTAGCATTTTATTTCCTTTAATGTGAAAGAGTGTAAGTTTCATTCAACCCAAAATGAAATTCATCAACTTTTTTGATTCATCAAAACTTTTTGGAATTTTCAGGTTGTTTGAGACAAACCAATTTTTTTTTCAATTTTTCAGAACTACCAGCAAACCCAAGTCAGCCCAGCTGACATGAGCCCCCTTTTCAGAATAGCTACCTCCCCCTCCATTCCCCTTCGCCCACATTTCTCCACCGTTATCCTGAACTTGCAAGGAAGCCCATTTTTACTAAAAATTCAATATTCTAGTACATGCACACAAATTTAATTATTTCATTTCTATATAAAAACAATGCCAGCTTTAGAACAATAGCTAACATATAGGACAACCATTCACAAAATTTCCTAAATGTTGCAGAAAAACATCTCCCAGACACCACTGACAATCTGACAGCACACTTCATTTATTTACACACACACCAATATGAAACAATGTACTGAACCATATACAATGTAATTCATGAAAGCCACATCAATCATATATCAAAATGCATAAATATGTAACCAATATACCTGGCTGGAGGTCAAGGGTTTTCACTGGCTGTTCAGGGTAAGGTTGGAGCTCTATGCATGGGGGAACTGCATGATATTTCATACATAATTTCTTTAGGTTTTTTTTTTTTTCAAATTAACAACAGTGAACCTCAGGGAAGGGACAATGTTATTGGGAGTTCTTCTGTTGTTAAAAGGGTAGAACCATAAGTATAGATCACAAGAATACTTCACAACATTGATTCCAAGATGCTGATTTGCTAACCAGGAACTAATGTTCAAGACAGGTAAAATTGGAGGGAAAAGATCATCATTGGAGAAATGTAAGGTCATAAAAATCCATCTAAACAAACATTGTTTAAACTGTTTTTCCCTTACTCTTTCATTCAAATTTTTCTATAAACATTTCATACCAGCCTGAGCATGCTAATACCTACCAACACCACTTCATATCAAGGATGATATCATGAATGGCATCAGTTAATGTTTGAACATTTTCAAACTTCATTCCTCTGCTAAAATAAAGTTCACAAAAGTAAATTAAGTTTCACCTAGAAAAATGATGCAACACACACAAGTCAAGTACAGATGAATATAAACTGATATTTAGCTAAATTTGAAGCAGAATTTATTCACAGCAGTTCTCGTGCAATGTACAAAGTTTATGAAAATCTTTTCAAATGTCAGTTGCAAATTAAACCATTTAAAAATATACTCAAACAGCTACATTGTAGCCATGCCCATCTTCCCTCCGGCCTCTCAAGAATTCTCTTTCGATGCGTTCACCTATAAATGGGAGAGGATTTGGGGGGCAATTATAGTATGGTGCTGAAGTATGAACCAAAAGCAAAACAAAAAAAAGTGACAAATGATCAAATCTTTACATTCATGTAATTTTCATCCTGAGGGTGCTCAACAAGCCTGACAGACAATATATGTAGAGATCACATTACCGATCCGCAGAATGCAGCCACCTCAGTACTGGAATGTAGTAGGCTATCTGCTCCAGCAACATCATAATAGGATTTAACATCCTCCTTGTGTTCCCTGCCCTTCCCCAACCATCTGATCCAGAAAAGGGACCAGAGGAGTTATCAATCATATCTATTATGGTGGCACTTGAGGGCCAACCAAGAAGAGGATCACATTGTGCTAGGTACTGTACAGAGTAGTAGACAGTCCCTGCCCTGAAGAACTTACAATTTAAATGGACAATACAGACAAAGGGTGCAGGGAATTCCATAACACAAAGGCAGAGTGAACAATGTGATGGCAGAAACAGTCATGTTATTTCCATGATTTTGGGGGGTGGGGATGGATTAGTCCAGAGGGGATGAGCTAAATGGAAAGAAAAGGGAAGGGTAAGGAGGCATTGAAGGCACTGAAGGGTTGGGGGACAGAGCAGGGAAGGATAGGTTACAAGGGGCAGGTGTGGAGTGAAGCTGAGTTGAAGAAACTGTGAGGAAAGGGAGGATTGGAGCAAACAACCAAAACACTAATGATGCTTTTTGAAACACCAAAACTGTCCAGCAGAAAACAATGGCAAGCTAAGCTATGAAAAACCCAAGTTATATTACTTTCATTTACAAAAAAAAAAATATTTCTCTCTCTCTCTGTGAAAGTCAATGCATTTCACACACTATTAGAAAACGGTTTCCCCTACCCTCAGCATCTCTCATTTTAGCAAATACTTCAAGATGACACATTTTAGAAAGCCCTCTTACCAGTGCTCATGGAAGTCAAAGGAAACATACGTGAGGTTTGAATTGTTGTACAGTAGCACTTGTTTAAGGTAAGCATCTCCAATAATCTTCTCTCGTCCAGTCTGATCCACCAAATTAATAATAACCTGTTCAAAAATTAATAATTTAATAGTTTGGTAATCTTAGTGAAGATACTTGCAGAATTACACTCTCTCTGGAAGGCAATATACAAAACAAATTACAAAAACATGAAAACAGTAAAAAAATAGTTAAGTAATTCCATTTAGCTTATCTAACACAAGGTTCTCTTCAGACACCCTTTTTTCCCATTTTTGTTTTGGAACCCAAGTGATCGGGTTAACTGCTGTAGTTAATCTCATCTCCAATAAAAAACAAATGCTGATTTGACAAGCCCAATTAAAAAAAAAGTTACCAAAAAGATGGGTTCAATTACTATTTCTGGAAATTGCTGTATAATTCAGGAAAATCAAGTGCTACACCTAAAGTTCTAATTTTTTATTGTCCTTTTAAGTACTCAGATTGTTTATGAAGTATTTTTAAACAATTCACACTAGTTGTTAAGTTTAAGTAATAAATACACTCATAAAAGTAGAAGTGCCAGCCTAAAACACACCTGTTTCTTGTAAATTTTCAGTTGTTCTTCAAAGTGGGCACAGAAATAGGGTACAGTTTCCTTTTCACCTATAAAGTAGAAGGACACTGAAGAACTAATCATTTCCTTTCACTTGATTAATTTTTAAAGGTATTAATTCATATTCAATTTCACACTATTAGGTACCTTGGATTAAGAAAACCTGCATGTGCATGCAGGTAGCAGGATACATTCTACAGGATCATATTAATTAATTTTACCTTCTGAGGTCCAACACTGACACAGTGGAGATCCAATTAATGCCATGCCATATTACTACTGTGCTACTTACTTACCATCAAAGTGCAGATGAGAGTATCTTAAACTAAAACATTCTCTTTTATACTTTGGATGCAAGCCAGTCTACTCCTTCCTTTTCTTATTTACAAACCTCTTCAACCTTTCTATGCAAGCTCCATACTTCAGATGAACTCCCTTCACCTCAGAAGTATCTTAAATGTTTAAATAATCTTGTAAAAGTATGTAGAGCTGGTTTAAGTATAAACATTAGAATAGGATAGCACAGAGCCTGCTAAAGAATAAAAAATTTCACAAACTGTCCAAGACTGAAAGTAGACTATATTCTTAAAGATGTAATAGCACAGACTAGGAGAAACTATCTGGAATACATTTAACTAATGAGGTAAGATTTTATATCTTCTACATTAAAACTGATCCCGACAGGAGCTATAATCTACCTATAAATCTTCCAAATTAATTGAAATCCTCTTCACATTACCCACCAATTTTGCTAGGAATTCAGAAGCGCTGATCACCACAGTATTGAATTGCCCAGCCCCATAAACAAATGCCACACACGGAGAGTCTTTAGCATTTCAAACTGTTTTGATAGGATTTTCGGAGGGATTTTCAAACGTTCCTATTGCTCATTGTTTTTTCTCATCTTTAGTACAAATTTGTTCACACTCTGCTCTTCTAGGATCTGGCAAGAGATCCCTTTTCAGCTATTTTAAGGGTTTTAGCAAACTCTTCACAAGACAGTTGAATTTGTTAGTGCTTTACAAAAACTTGAACCTGACGGGAGGGATGATGCTGGCAAAAATACTATCCTTCACTACCCTTCTAACACAGCCAAAAGCTAAGCATTACCATAAAGACATACCTTTACTTTTTGTTTTATGGTAGAGTTAAGGACATGTCTAGACTGCCCTGCACTTCAGACTCTGGAGGTACGAACAGCACTGTGCACAAAAATGCTATGCTGTAACTCCCCTGTGTGGATGCTGCAGCCACAGACTAAAAGGTTCCTATTTCAAATTAATGGAGTCTTGTCTGAAGAGAACTATGTTAATGTGAACTAGGAAACTTTGTTTGCACCCACAACATTTATATGGGGGGAGTTACAGTGCAAAACTTTGGTGTCCACTGCTATTCATGCCCCTTCAGTCCAAACAGCAGGACAGTGTAGACATGTCCCTAAAGACCCAATCAGGATCAAGGTCCCATTCAGCTAGTGCAAACATATAGAAAAAGACAATCCTCCCTTTAAGGGAAAGCACCTAAAACAAAATAAGAAAGTCTCTCTCCTGGAGAGTTTACAGACTAACATTAACTTTTAGTCCTAAATCAGCAACTAACTTTAAGTGCAGATTGTTCAATATAGTCTGTAGTTATCAGAAATAGGAGATAGTAAATATCACACACATACAAATCCCAGTCTTGCTGAATTACATGCTTGTGTTGTGGTGGGTTTAATACCACATCAATGGACTTATGAGCCCTGTCTGTTTCTCTGATGCTATGACAGTACTGTCAAAACACTTTTCCCTTCAAGCATTTTTCCCTTTGCGGTAATGAATATGCTGTACTCCTGAGGGAATTCTGCACCAAAAAAATTAAAAATTCTGCAAAACTCTGCATTTTTTTTGTCAAAATAACATAATATAATCTCACCAGTTTCAATTATTTTGGTAATTTATTTCAAAATACCTGTTAGCAAGTATGTTGGTAATAATACAGAGAACAACAAAGATTCAGGAAATATTTTTTGATAAATAGATTCCTTACTAGGCATATTAATATAGAATTCTGAGTAATAATTCATTTTAAACTATAATACAGAACTGCATGTCCCACAGCCATCAGAAGCAGTGCAAAGACTTGAGGGAGTCGGGGTAATGGAGGAGCTGAGGGAAAGAGAAGTAACTGCTGGGAAGGAGCCTGGTTGTGAACTTGGAGGGTTGCTGGGTATGGGTGGGAAAAGTGTGGAACAGGTTTTTTTGTGTTTTTTTTTGGGGGGGGGGGGGGGGAGGTGGTTTGGCAGGGGGTGTTAGGGAGCTTCCTCCATGCAGACTCTGCCTGATCCCTAGCCTCTCCCATTCAGTCAGGCACATCTGCTCCTGTCCCCATCTGTCCTTGCACCCTGTTCCCATGTGTCCTTCCACCCTCACTCAGACACCCAATCCCACGTGGCCCTGCACCTCCACTCCCATTCAGCTACTGCCCCAATCTGTCCTCCCTCACTAGTCCTTATGAACCCCAGTCTGTGACACACACTCCAAAACAGCCCCATGTGCTCCACGCTGTCTCCCCATATCCCCTCTCCTAACCTGGCCCGACAAGCGCTGTGAAGAAGGCACAGGCGGTCTCTCTCTCTTCCCTATGATGGCTGGGGCTGACCAGGAGCCACTGCTCTGTTCTAGTGCCACAACACCCCCTGGTGGGTAAAAGGCAGAGCAGCAGCAACTTTCCACCAGAAGTTATTTTCTGCAGGGGACGGACAAAAAATATGCATGGCCTATGAATTCTGCAGTGGCGCAGAATTCCCGCAGACGTAACATTGGGATACAGAGCACTGGCAAATCTCAACTTTTCGAATTTCATTCTGGAGAACAATCCAGGAGCCTGGGTGCTAATCTAAACTTGATGCCCATAACCAGCCCAGATTCTCTCCAACTCAGAACTCTATTTTTTGTGCCATCTTAGTGGTGCAGAGAGAGAGACCAATTAGCATACTTCAAAACTGATGTAGCAGGAACTTCTTGGTTTCATTTAAATTTAGAAGGAAGTCTAGAAAATGCACGTCCCAGAACTCTCTGTAGTAAATTTACAATGTTGTACATTTTCATTCCTACCAGATTAGAAGAAGAAATTCTTAAAAAGCAGAGGGAAGAGTCTTATTATCAGTGAACTCTGTGGTGTAAGTTTCATACTGCCTCCAAAGCCTTTAGCATTTCCATTTTCAAAGCAGACCAGACTCTCCCCCTCCCCAACCCTGAAGACCTGCCACTGCATAAAAGAGTCTGGGGCATTAAAGAGGGGTGGAAGTGCGCACAGTTATTTTGGGAACTCAATTATCCTCCTGTATCTGGGAGAAATGGGGACTCCTTAATCAAGTTTTGAGTTCAACTAAAGAACAGAGAAGTTATTTTAAATTGGACCACCTCACCATCATTACTTTTAGTTTTTAAAAAAAAGCGTTGACCAGAGGTCAATAGAGTAACAATTTTCCAAGTCTATTATTTTAAAGTGATCTGGGTACGTTTTACAAGCTCCACAGATTACCAATACTTACTCTTGTCCAGTCGTGGTCGTGGGTTGTACCTGTATCCAACCTGACTCCAGAACACTGGCACAGAGCCACGTGTTTGAATAAATGAGAGAGTATGATTATGGACATGAATCAATTGCTCTGTCTCCACATAATTTGCCACATTCCCATTTTTATCAACACCTCTTCGCTTATACCGCATCCCTAGAAGACCAAGAGAAAGATGTTGATCAGTTCACTCAAGAAAGCTGTGAAATTTTTTAAAATTAATCCTAAATATGGATATTCCTCACCACCAAAAAGACTTTCAGAAGTGTACAGAAGTAAATTATGTGAAATACAAGACAAATCAACCAGGCTATCCCAACTGACAACAACACTGATATCTGGTTCCTTTTCTGGCTCCTCTCTCCTGTTTTATTTTATTTGGTAGAGATGGAACAAGGCTTTGGTTTTAGTCCTTATCCTCCCCTGCAACTATTCCCAAGGGTTGATTTTGTCTATACTCCTGTACTGCAGCAGGGTCTTCGCTGTAAGTACAGTACTACCATTAGGACAGTACTTCCTGGACAAACCACAGTGGTAATGTCACTTCGATAACCTCACTTTCATTCTTCCCTTCCCCTTCTAATCCCTATACACTGTTGCAGTGAGTGTTAATCTTGTTCCTGTGCTACTATGAAGTTGAGAGTCAAGTTCTGATTTGTGAGTGTTGTGTGCTATTACTGGAGCAGCCCTATAGCAGGAGCTTAACTATATGAAAAAAATTTAAGGGCTGCGGGTGGGGTCTGACAGTAATTTATAGACTTGTGATAAGTAAACTGTGTGATTTAAAGTAATTAATCCATTACAAAAGGCCTATAACCTTGATAGAGCAGATTTCTACCAAATAAACATGTACAAGCAAAACCTGAACACTAAAAACCCAAAATACTAAATTGAAAGAAACTACAGATCATCTTTGACTGACAGATGCTCCAGTTTACAGAACAGTAATGAAGAAAGCTCCATGAGCAGCTTCAAGATTTGTAATATGGGCAGAATTGTTCATTAGCAAATGAAAGCAATTACATTTCCATCTATATACCTAGCTCTGTGCATTTTAAACATTTCTTGCTGCTGTGGCTACTATTTGTTTTTCCATCCAGTGTCCTCTGACCTGATTGCCAAGTACAGTAGTTTGGAAAAGTTTATAATGGTTTACATCAGTATTCCAAAGGCAAGAAAGTTAGTAAGTTTGAGTAATTACATTCATATTAAGTAGGAAACTAAATTTATATAAAACATGGAAATGTAATTCCACAATATTAGAATAAGAATCAATCCCTGAAACAGCACTGAACTTCTGAACTTCAGAGCATTAGCTAAACAATACTGTGTGGTGGCTGCATGGGGGTGTCAGAAGGAGGTTATGTAACTAACAGTATCTAAACTTTAAATCACCACTTTTTCCTCAAAATTTCTAAGGCACCTAGAGGATGGCAAGTTCTAAAAGCAAAGCTTAAATCTATTTTTATGTACAGATTTGGACAAATTAATTTTTTCACAACATTTTAGGTAGCGCTTCAGTTGTTTCTCATTTATCAGTGAATTTTGGAGTGTGATTCTGGACTGTACCATGCAGCACTATTATTTTCAAAATTTTATCCTTCACATCCCTTTTGGCATGGTTAGTATCTTGGACACACTCTGCTTACCAGCTCTATGCCGACTTCGGCGTGAGATAAGTGCTACCAGAAATCGAGGGTGAATATCATCTACACAAATTGACTCCTGAGGAGGCGTCTCTGGACTGCTTTTCTCATCATCAGATGCATCACTGTAATTAACTACAAGTTCTTCAATCTGTACAAATCCCTGAATGATGGGTATAATCCAAGAGTCCACTTCTGTGTTCTGTAAATTACAAAAAAAAATATACATCTATACCAGTTTTAACAGTTACGCTAATCTACAGAGGTTTCTGATATTATTGCTATTTCTGCAGGTGTGCTTGGTGTTACTCTGGCTTTTAGAGAAGTCTTCTCAAAACTCAGGTCCAATCCCACAAAAATTCCCAGAATCCCTGCCTCTTCATTTTGTATGAACACCTTTTTTACCTTCTCTTCTGATGGTGCTTTTATTTTAATCAGCAGAACCAGAGGGTTGTGGTTTTTTTGAGCTGGGAGAGGGTCTTTTTGGGGAGACTGGTGAAAAATAAAACCAAAGGAGCTGCCCTGGCGCATTACAATGTAACCTAAAAGTTTCATCATATTGCTCACTATTAATTTTAAAAAGTTACATTCTTTAAAGGATTTCATTTGTGTCTTACAGACAGCATCCAAATAATTTAAACTCTTCTTTTAAAAAAAAGCTTGAACACTGACAGTTAACAGTCAAATTAAAACACAAGATTCAAGTGTTCTGTCAAATGGAAGAGATCTGTTGGGTAAATAATATCGTTTCAGACAAGAAGCAAAGAGCCTTCTGTAATAATGTCAAATCAGAATATTCAGATTGGATTTTTTTTTTTAAACATCCACAATCAGTATCCTGTTGTAATGCTGAAAGATTAAATTATCCTTGCTAAAATGTCAGACCAAAGTCTATTCATTTAAAAATTTCCAGAAGGCTTTCAGAAAAGAAATCTCTCTCTTATCAGTCTTTTCAGGAGGGAGAAAGCAGTTCTTTCCTTCTTTGTGGAACTCTCCTTTAGCTGCATTTTATGGTACACTGCTTTTTGTCTGGTTCATCAAAATCTCTTGTTCAAGTCACTTTCAAAATAGTGCAAGTAAAGAATCCTGCCAGGATCAGGGATGCTATTGCGCCACAAGAATTACACATTCCATTTACCTTTTTAAGTTAGTTGCCATAAATGGAAGAAATTCAGCAGATCAAATGCACAGGAGATCAAAATTAATGTCAGAGACAACTGCTACTTCTACTTTGAAGAGCCTGACATATTTGTGGAAAGTCAGGCATCACACGTGAAGCAATTAACCACACAGTATAAAGAATAACCAAAACGTTCAAATCTTAAATGATGCATATAGAGTTTAGATTAGTTTCCCCTTTATTTCTGTTTATCATTTACATTTAACTTATTATATTCTAAATGTATACATAAAACAAGAAAATGTAATAAAGATAAGAGACATATACTATGCTTGCTATTAGTTGTATTCTCTAAAATAACAGTCTCTAACTTGTGGTAAGAACCCCCTAGGAGGGCATGGAGGAATGTGCGGGGGGGAGAGGAAAGCACGGCAGGATCTGGGCCAGCCCCCTTGGGGAGGGCGAAGGCAGAGCACCACCTAGTCCTGCTCTGCCCCCAGCCCCGCCCTGGACCCGGCCCTGGCCCCAGCCACAACTCCATCCCACCCCACCCCCAGCTGCAGCTCTGTCCCCTGCTCCGCCGTCAGCCCAGCTCTGGCCCCACCCGCAGCTCCACTCTGCCCCCTGCTTCACCTCCAGCCCAGCTCTGTCCTCATTCCCTCTCCCCCCCCAGGCCAGGGCCACCTCCAGCCCTTCCCCTGTCCCCAGCCCTGCCTTCAGCCCAAGCTCCTCTGCTGAGCCAACTGTGCAGTAACGGAGGCGGGGCACAGACCGATTCCATTACTGGTAAAGGGTCAGGTGACAGGAAAAGCTTGGGCACCACTGCTCCAAAAGGAAGTCTCTACTGAGCTGTGAGTTGTGTCATAAATCATCAAGTTTCTCATTCTCCTACAAATTATCGTATGAATTTGCCCCAAACTATCTTTTTTTTTTTTTTTTGGCTCAAAAAACAGACGCCGTCATATTTACAACTAATGGAAATATGACAAACTAATTTTCTACATTTTTCATCTTGTGGACAAAACCTTTATATATTTAGGCCCTGGTCCTCCAAGTCTCAACAAATGAGAAGACTCCCACAGAAAGATGGCACATTTGATAGCCAAGTTTTATTTTTTTTAAACCACAAATGACAGAAGGCAAGTGTTAAACTTTTGTTTTGAAGTTTCTAGCTAGCCCAACTTGTTAGTTTTAACCTTTAAATCTTTGTGATATATTACACTATGTTCATCTATGAGCTTGAAAATTTAGAAGACAGTCTTAATGAAGCATTTCTAATTCACATTTCTATTTAAGGAAAAGTTAAAGTGGCTTGTTTGCTGCTTTATCACTTATATATCAACCATACATACTAACAAAAGCTCAGAATACTTCGATGCACAGTAGCACTTTGTAACACTGAACAGTATTACTATTACTTAGTTGTATTACTGTAGCACAAAGGAGCCCTCGTCAAGGATCAGGACGCCACTGTGCTAAGTATTGCACAGACATCGCCAATCTGGCAGCCAGCCAACCAAGGAAAGAGGCACCCCTATACTGCCAATGTGCCTGGAAGTCCTCCCAAGTCCCCTTCCAGGCAGGCTGACAAGATGCTGGGGAGCCCAGCGCATGAGCTACCAGGAAAACAGGCAGGTTTCTGTGGAAAGTTTAGTTAAAATCAGCATAATCCTGCAGAATATTTCCATTGCAACAAACCTGCGTTTTCCTTTGAACAATTATGTTGGAACATTTCTGACCACCTCTACTAAATAGTGTTCAGCTTTAACAAATTTAAGATGCACTTTTTAGAAAACAATTACCCACATCAGTATTGATGAGATCGTGAATCATGTGTTTGTTCCAAAAGAATCTGTCATCAACCTGTAAGAGAATAAAACAGCAGTATTTTAAACCAGGTTTTTCAGAACCTCTCAGTAAAGACACAGATGTGATCCCAAACATGAATTAGCTACCCAATAACTCCAACTGGTTATCCAACCCTTCACTGCTCGCTTTTTTTTTTTTTTAAATCCGAAACATTTTGACAGATCTCATACCAAGACATGTACTTGGTAGTTTTTAATTTTGTTTTCATTATGTAGAAACCTAATGTAGAGCCAGTTGATATTTTATACCAGCTGATGATCTGGCCTTTAAAAGTTTCAAAATCAATACCACTAGGACTCCTAACAAATACAGTATGTTGAAAACACAGACTGGGCAGCCATCTTCTGACGTATAAATACTTACTTTCCTCCACAGCGACAAGTTAGTCTTCTCACATGAGCTTTGCTTCTGGACAGAGTTTGTTAGGTCATAAGTCAGACTATAGTAAAAGGAGTCTGAATCCATGAACATTTTGAAGAGTTCTTCTAATAACCTCCTCTCCAGTTTCTCCTTCTCCTTACTTTCTTTTATCTGCAAGACAAAATAATATTACCACCTTCTTAGTGGAGCTAAATAAAAATCAGGTAAGGACACTTGCAGACCAGCATGCACACTCCAACAAAAGCAAACTTTCCTGATGAAGAGGCCCATGTAGATGTAGGAAAGATCAAATTTAATATAAAACAAAGTAGTTGTAGTAGATTCTTAGAGGTGCTGGGCACAAACGCAACTTTCCTTGTGCATCATGTATGGGAAAGCATTTTGCCAAGAACAGTATCCAGAAGGTGGTGCAAGCAACCTGGACATGAACAAGTTTTATAGATAGTTTGGGGGAATTTTATGAAAACTATTGGCCTAACAAAATGTTTTACTAAGATTACGCAGGTTTATTCAATTTTACTTCATTCAGGATTTCAACCTACAAAAATAAATGGATAAGATGGATAAGCATCTCTTGCACTCAGAAAGGCCTTGTTGATACAGCAAAATGCTGCAGATGCTGAGGTAATATTATATAGCTGATTGTAATAAAACAAGCAAATTAGTAAATGAAAATGCCCTATGCCCCTTGGATTTATTCAGCAAAGCTAAACTGGATTCTGAGCCAAAGTGAGAATCATTCCACAATGTTCATTCCAACATATTTCAGCTCAAATGAAAAAGTTCTAGAAATGCACCACAATGTAAATTCCTAACAATCCCTATTATTGTCTTTGTAAGAGAGGAATGCTACTACAATCTGGGTGCTGTGTGTTTTTGGGCTGTGTGGCCACAAAGGCAAATGGGCTGAGGAAGGGAGAACAAATTGTGCTAAAAGAATTATCTTGAGAACATGAGGAAGCAGTTTTCAGCTGAGGTCCTTCAATCATGAAGAAACAGATGAGTTTAGGGTCACACACAACAGCCATCTTTCTCTCTTACTACATAGTTCCCTAAGCCATGCAGAAGCAGTAGATGGCAACCATCTCCACTTTAGTCTCTTCTGCCCACACTTCTTAGAAAAAGGACCAGCTGAGCAAGCCACTCATTTTTGCTACCTTGAATTGCCAACGAAGTCTCTCTTGCTGCCTCCCATTCTCATTTTAAGGGCAGCAGACAAGAAATCCACTGAACCCCATCTTGTAAGAAGGGAATGTCCAGAAAAACTGTAGCAAGGCAAAACAGCAAGTGGACAATCTTAATGATGGCAAGAAATTGGACATTTTAATTATCTGATTCAGAGAACACAAATATGTGGCATCTAGCCAAACTGAAATTATGGGGTCACTTGCACTACCGCAGAATCATACATGGGGTCTTGCAAGTGCAAAAGAGCTAGAAGTTATTGAATGAAATTTTTCCATCAGTTACATTTATCAATAACCAGTGCTCTTCAGATATTAGTCCTAAGCAAAAATGGAAATTTGTATTTTCAATCACACTTTTCTAGGGCAAACATCTGACGAAGTCCACAATTTTACTGTACTCTGGAAATAAATGTTTTAAAAGTAGATTATTTTTAAATATTGTGAAGTAAGTGGTGGCTTTTAAATACCATACAAGGCCACCAATAGAAATGGCCCACATCATCATTAATCTTGATGACATCTTCATCACCTGGACTCATGGAAAAGAAGCCCTTGAGGAATTCCACCATGATTTCAACAATTTCCATCCCACCATCAACCTCAGCCTGGACCAGTCCACACAAGAGATCCACTTCCTGGACACTACGGTGCTAATAAGCGATGGTCACATAAACTCCACCCTATACCGGAAACCTACTGACCGCTACGCCTACCTACATGCCTCCAGCTTTCATCCAGACCACACCACACGATCCATTGTCTACAGCCAAGCTCTACGATACAACCACATTTGCTCCAACCCCTCAGACAGAGACAAACACCTACAAGATCTCTATCAAGCATTCTTACAACTACAATGCCCACCTGCTGAAGTGAAGAAACGGACTGACAGAGCCAGAAGAGTACCCAGAAGTCACCTACTACAGGACAGGCCCAACAAAGAAAACAACAGAACGCCACTAGCCATCACCTTCAGCCCCCAACTAAAACCTCTCCAACGCATCATCAAGGATCTACAACCTATCCTGAAGGACGACCCATCACTCTCACAGATCTTAGGAGACAGGCCAGTCCTTGCTTACAGACAGCCCCCAAACCTGAAGCAAATACTCACCAGCAACTACACACCACACAACAAAAACACTAAGCCAGGAACCTATCCTTACAACAAAGCCCGTTGCCAACTGTGTCCACATATCTATTCAGGGGACACCATCATAGGGCCTAATCACATCAGCCACACCATCAGGGGCTGGTTCATCTGCACATTTACCAACGTGATATATGCCATCATGTGCCAGCAATGCCCCTCTGCCATGTACATTGGCCAAACTGGACAGTCTCTATGTAAAAGAATAAATAGACACAAATCAGATATCAGGAATTACAACATTCAAAAACCAGTTGCAGAACACTTCAATCTCTCTGGTCACTCAATTACAGACCTAAAAGTGGCAATTCTTCAACAAAAAAATTCAAAAAACAGACTCCAACGAGAGACTGCTGAATTGGAATTAATTTGCAAACTGGATACAATTAACTTAGGTTTGAATAAAGACTGGGAGTGGATGTGTCATTACACAAAGTAAAACTATTTCCCCATGTTTATTTTCCCCCCGTACTGTTCCTCACACGTTTTTGTCAACTGCTGGAAATGGCCCACATTGATTATCACTATAAAAGGTTTGTTTTTTTTTTCTCTCCTGCTGGTAGTAGCTCACCTTATCTGATCACTCTCATTACAGTGTGTATGGTAACCACCCATTGTTTCATGTTCTCGGTATATATAAAATCTCCCCACTGTATTTTCCACTGAATGCATCTGATGAAGTGAGCTGTAGCTCACAAAAACTTATGCTCAAATAAATTTGTTAGTCTCTAAGGTGCCACAAGTACTCCTTATCATTATTGATGTACATCTTTACATTCCACCATTTGGTTCTTCTAAACATTTAAACTCAATGTTAACACCTCGGCTTATAAACATTCACATTTTTATTATGTTACTCACAGAAAGAGAGCAGGGCTTAAAACACTGAATGTACAACTGAGTAGATCTACTTTACCAGTAGAATCTCACCTTCAGTTGAAAGTTAGTACTAAGCAAGGGACTGAAACTCTCCCCCTTGAGTGTTTCAACCAATTAAGTCAGACTGAGCTCTGGGAGTGGGGGTGTGAAACATTGTGAATTCTCCCCCACACACATACTGCCCTTTGCTATAGCCATTCTGAGCAATGCGGCCTTCAACAAGAAGAGGGAGTGGGGACTTGCTTCCATGACAAATTAAATATATTTGCTGCTTACTGTGGAGGTGGGGAATGGCTGCAAGAGAGAGGAGAGGACAGACTACAGAATAAAAAAAAAAAAGAGTTGCCCGATTTTTACACTGTCAGATTATGAAGTGTTTTCTAATGACCAATCAAGCTATCACCTTCAATTAGATTAGCAGCTAAAGGACTCAAAATAAACCATCATTTATCACCCCTCTCACAGACAAACTGTGAAATTAAAAGGAAAAAGAAATGAATTAATGTAAGAAAGCTGCTTGCCAGACTATGGAAGCTCCAGGATAGGTGCAGCTTGGATATGGTTTCAGGAGACAAGACACTCGTCATCTTAACAGGTAGTATACCCAGGAAAAGAAAGTCAAGAAAATGACTGAAGAAATGTCTTATCCTGTAATTAGGCTTGGCAGAATTTTATTTTCATTTTGTTATAATTTTGACACTAACAAATAAAAAAAGCTTAAAACAAACATTTATCAATTTAAGTTTTCCCAGTTCCTGGAAATTATGGGGGTCAGACAATTATTTAATCATAGTAGATTTAAGAAGTTAAAGCTTTATAAGCGTTAAAACACAAACTGTCAACATCAAATGTCAAAGGAAATATCCTTACATCAAACATTAGTAAGTTCTCAAGCTGCATTTTTCTTACTTCGCCTACCCGTAAATTGCAGTCATCATCTATGGGAATTTTTGTTTGTTTGTGTGTATAGTAAAATCGACATTTACCAATACAAAAATCTAATCTTTCCAAGCCTACCTATAATCGTGACACTGAAGTCTTGGGCCCTAACGGATGTGATCATTGAGGTAAATTAAATGCAACACTTGTATGTCTTGTTTAGAAATGCTCTTCCCTTTTACTGATTCGCTGCTTGCTAGTGCCCCCCCCCCCCGCGCTCTCTCTCTCTCTCACTCACACACAGACAGTTTCTTACCCCCACTTCCCTCCAGGCCACTCTCAGTCCTTCCCTCCCTCTATCTCTAGGTTTGATACTGTCACACATCACCACAGTATCCAAGCATCTTCCATATAAAGTCAACAGCAGCAAAACCCTTTGGAGATTTCATGGAATTCCCCACTCATCTTCTCCTCACTCCCCCTTCCTTTGCCTTTCGGTTTAGGTATTCCACTCCTACCATCCCCTGCCCAATCCCACCTCCAACATTTTTTTTTCCATTGTGGAACTAACTCCAGGCTTGCAAACCACTATTTTGTATATCATAAACCTTCCCCTCCTCCCCATCCCCTTTTCTTGTCTATTTAGATTGGCCATGAGTAAATTTACGCTGGAAATTAGAAGACTGTTTCTAATCATCAACAGAGTGAGGTTCTGGAACAGCCTTCCAATAGGAGTAGTGAGGGCACGAAAGCTAACCCGTTTTAAGATGGAACTTAATATCTTTATGAACAGGATTATATAACGTGGTTGCCTGCAATAGCAGGGGACTGAACTTGATGATCCAGGAGCTCCCTTGCAGTCCTATGTTCTTATTGTTAACTATTTGGGGCAACAGGATGCAAGCTGTTGGGGCTACCAGGTACTATAGCAATACAAAACTAATAATATTTAAAGTATATCCCGATCAGTATCAAGAACGACAAGTGTATTAAAATACGTATTTAACTTTACTGGAAAAAATGCACAAGGGAAGAAAAGGTAGAGGACATTGATAAATAAAATGCCATGGTATAAAGCTATGATTGTTCATCAAACGTTTTCAAATATCTGTCTATCAAACAGAAATAGACTTTTTAAACAGGTTTGCATTATAAAAGCAAACTGTCAACTCATCTGTTCTTTGATGAAACATTTCTCTATTTCACATGTGAAAACTGTTTAACTTAGATATCATCCATGAATCAACCTGTTCTCCACTGGTGCCTCAAAAATGCAAACCCCCAAAAATATCAAGCACATTCTTTTCGAAAGCATAATTTGCCACAAGGAAAATCTTCCTAGAGATCACACTCAAAACATTAAGTCTTTTATGAAGAGTCTCTTCTTTTATTTGCTCTTTACGTATTGTTACTATCAATAACTGACTGATTACATTATCAAGCTTCAAAGTGCTAACACCTTGTTCAAACGTGATAAAAATACCAACTCCACAGATTCAAGAGCCAAAACAAAATCTTTTATAGAAGAAAAAAGTGGCTTTGAGGTACTTGTATGAAACAGAGAACACATATCATAAGTTAAAAAAAAAATCTAAATACTGATTCAAGATTAAGCCTCCGTCTAGTTCCCCTAAAAAATGTTGAATGTGTATATACACTTCATTACAGGATAGAATTCAACAGAATATTCTTTGTAGCACTATCTCTATGAGAGTTTAACATCAGCATCAGCCTAAAAGCATATGTCCAACTATCACAAAACATTGTTCTACAATCTCCTCAAATATAAAAAAAAAATGGAAGCACCAGTTTTTAAATCTAAAGTTTTCAAGTTATCAAAATTTATCAGTTAACATGTGAGGACTTGGACACACCTACCACAAATACATAGGGGACCCTCCTTTTAAGTCAATCCTATCGTCTGGGTTCTATGGAAGGACCCCAACATTTAGGAAGAATTATTGGGAGAAACCACATACCAGCCAGGTCAGACTGCAGAGACCTTGCAATAAATAACAGGTTTCAGAGTAACAGCTGTGTTAGTCTGTATTCGCAAAAAGAAAAGGAGTACTTGTGGCACCTTAGAGACTAACCAATTTATTTGAGCATAAGCTTTCGTGAGCTACAGCTCACTTCATCGGATGCATACTGTGGAAACTGCAGAAGACATTATATACACAGAGACCATGAAACAATACCTCCTCCCACCCTGCTCTCCTGCTGGTAATAGCTTATCTAAAGTGATCACTCTCCTTACAATGTACATATGCATCCGATGAAGTGAGCTGTAGCTCACGAAAGCTTATGTTCAAATAAATTGGTTAGTCTCTAAGGTGCCACAAGTACTCCTTTTCTTTTTAATAAATAACAGGTGATTACAAAAAAATGCATTAATAACCATGCTGTCTCTAACTTTTAAAGTTATTTATAAGCATAAAGAAGAGATTTTACTGTGTGTGATGTCACAGAATGTTTTTAAAAACGTCTCAAACTTATTAACAACTAATTTTTTTTCTATTCAAGTCAGGATTTAAGAACAAAACTAAAAAAGCACTAGATACAAGAGTGGATGTAGAAATACAGTTTTAGTAGATCATGGGGATCATCTAGAGAAGGATTCTGAAGTGCTGAAGTTAGTGAAACTAGCTTGTTGTATAGCAAATAGTATGTACACATGTGCTATTGTTTGTTAGATTTAGTTCCTCAGTGTCACTTCAGATTTCTTTCTACAGAGTTTGGAGAAACCTTCATCTCTCATCCACTAGGTACACAAATCCAAAAATAATTTGAAGTGTTTGTATTCTTTTCAGGCTACTTTCCAGGTGAAAAGCTGAATTGTTTTTCTACTTTGCTGGAAACTGAAATTCCTAAAATGAATTAGGCAATATCTCTGTGTATATAAAATCTCCCCACTGTATTTTCCACTACATGCATGCAATGAGTGAGCTGTAGGTCACAAAAGCTTATGCTCAAAAAAATTTGCTAGCCTCTAAGGTGCCACCAGTACTCCTTTTTGCAATATCTACAGACCTCTGCTCTGTTCCATCATTCCCTCATGGATTTTGTTTCAAGATGGTGACTTTATGACTAGGGTTATAAGATAGAAGAATGTTTTGTATGCACAATTTTTCTCTTTATTACAGCGTTAGCAACTAGTATTGTTTTATAAAGATGAAAAATATCTCTATTAACTCCACTTCACCAGGAGAACCCTTCAAATGTACTTTCCATTCTAAGTGAATATAATTCTGTAACAGTTAAACATTTAATGCTATGGCCCCATCTTCTGAAAATCTATATTACATAAAATCAAATGAATGAGCATGAGGACTAAAATGAAACACTCAGGATGGAAGTCAACTTGTTTTCTTTGTGTTATATACTACATAATTCTAGGTCATTTACTGGTTTTCTTTACAGGGTGTATTATGTTACTCTGGTTATCCACCACAGCCTTCAAATCACTAAATCAAAAATGCTTTGAAAAATCACAAATAAAATAGTAAATCCTCACCTTCTTTTTATTTGATGCAGATACATTTGATTTAATTTGAGTAAAGGTCTTGAGTAGAAATTTAGAGTCATCTGGAGACTGTGTAATCTTCTCTGTCTTATTTATCCCAAAGTGATGCTTTTTACAGAGCTAAATAATAAAAATACTGTGTCAGTTAAAGTTGATACTTAACATTTGTCCCAACAGCAATTTTTATTTATAAATAAAATTTAAATAAAATTAGATTTCACTAACATGTACTTAGACTCTCAGTAAGATTAAAAATAAGACTAATATCTTCATCAGATTAAATACAAGTTCAACAATAAAAGAAGTATTTACATCTTTCCATCTACTTCTTGCTGTGTTAATTGCATGCTTTATAATGTGTCACCGCCATAACTACTTATACCCATAATAAAAAAGGTGACACACATCAAACCAAGTATTTTGACATGTACAATACAAGCATGCTCCCGCAAAGAATGCCTGTCAATACTGAACTGCCACTAAACAATACAAACATGGATCATAAAAAGCTCTGTTAATTGTTATGCTAGTCTTTGGAAGTCAGACTGATATTTTAAATTGCTGAATAAATTCTTTTTTTAACAAGAAATTACTGGTTAATAGCAGTACTTCCATAGATAATTCTGCAAGATTCAAGTCATTCACTTCTAAACTCAATATTTCTTACTTATTACCATACCAGTGCATAATTCTACAGTTCTGTCCTAATTTCTCTGGTGTTTGATAGATAAAACAGAAGTCATTTTTTTCCTGTTAAGTGCATTCACCTTTTTAGATTGTGTCTTCAGAAAAGACTTCAGATTATGTCTTATTTTTAAAATGATACAGTTAAAGAACTGTGAATACAATACATGAGAGTTTCATTTTCTATTTATACACAAATATTTTTAATCCTAAAATACTAATGTGTATCAGTAAGGAGAGGAATTACACTTATGGAACCTTGTACACCTTGGTTCTTTCATCCACTACTGAACCATTCTAAGGCACTCTCCCCCCTCTGTCCTCATCTTTGCCTTTGACATGGCACACCAACAGTTACTTTTACTTCTCTCTGCCTCCCCAAAGGACAGAATGTAAATCCATCCACAGGCATCTGTAAGTAATTACCAAAGATTCATTAGTCCAGCTCTTCAATTCTGTTTACCTTAAACAAACCAAAACGTACTAACCACCATGTTACAGAAAGAGAAAAAGCAGAAAGTAAAAGGATGGTAAGTTCATACACCTTCTAGAATATCTGTTTAATTGTATCTTTAGACTGGCAATAAGTTTTAAATTATAAAATTCCAAGATTATCGTGTCCTTGCACCGCAGGGCTGGCGCAAGTTCATCACACAGTCCCATGAATGTGGCTTTCCTCATCCAAAAGTTCTGCAGCCACTGCTCATCATCCCAGACATGCATGACAATGTGATCCAACCACAGTGCTTGTTTCCCTGAGCCCAAAAGCAGCGTTCCACTGCGGTCAGCACCTCCATGAATGCCACAAACAATCCCGTGTCGTAGCTACTACCCGTGGAGAGATCAATGTCACACTCCTCTTGCCTTTGTAGTTTAAGGAATAATGCCACTGCCACTCATGATGGGTTAGTCAGAGCAAGCAGCATACTTTCCAATAGTGCCGAATCTGTTCCTGCAGACCGAAGAGGCCGAGCATGCAGTACACAAACCATTCAAAGATAGCGCCAAAAATGCGAACAGAAGCACAGGGATTACTGGGATACGAAGCAATGCATCACAGGGCACTGGGACAGAACCCAGGATGCCCCGCGACCCCCTCCGTCTTCCCACAACTCTTAGTGGCAGAAGAGGAAGAGATGCTCTATGGGATAGCTGTCCAGAGTTCACCACTCTGAATACCACTGCAAGTGCCATGAGTGTGAACATGCTATTGCACAAGCAGCTGACAGTGTGAACACACAACAGTGGTTTCTCTTCAGCGCTCGCTGAGAGGTGCTGTAACTCTGCCAGTGTAGACATACCCTTAAACACTTTATACATTTACTTCTGACAGTTACGACTGAATCAAAGGCTTACAAAATTCATTTATTTTGCAGAACATAAATTTATCATCTGTTAACTGTCATCCGTGCACTAATTATTCATGCTACAAGTCAGAATGAAATCACTAAACCTCAGATTATTTCAGAGAATCGTTATTGTACTGAACACAACTTTTTACAGAAATCCAAATTTAAACATCAGGAAGGCCAAAAACAAGTTTTCATAACTAGATATGAGACCAATATCACTTATTCAAGTAGGAACATAAAAACAATAGTTTAATTTCCAGTTGACATAAACCACTTTGCTGTTCAGTGAATAGTGACCTCTGCCAAATTAAAACCCTGTCCTAAATATGAAAGGCTCCATATATTTCATTGAGCCATCCGTCCACCCACTTTTTTTTTTTTTTAAACAAACATCCTGGTCCTGTTTATGTAGACTAGGTTTTGTAAAATTCAGTAAATCGGTGTCTTTTCAGGGATTTTCTGATAGTTAGCAATTAGTTATTTCCATAATCTCTTGTTTAGAATGAAGGTAAATAACGTGATCATCTTAAATTTCATTAAGGAGAAAAAAGGAAGACGACTACAGAGTTTTATTTGTAGTCTTCAAGTCTCAACTACAGATTACCAAGAAACCGAATAAGCTATATAGATTCCTTGACAATTATCTGGGTGTTTTCTTCCACAAATTTTTGTGACAGAAGAGCAAAAATTTGATTATTGATGGGTGATTATTAATAGTATAGTTACCAGATACTATCCTAGTAGGAAGTTTGTCAACACTGGATGCACATATTCATGCAGTTCTACTCCTATTGCTGCATAACTTGCTATAAGACTCTGGGAGGCAGGAGCTAATATTGTTGTAGAAGTAGCACACTCAGACCCCAACAAGAGGGTCTGACAGAAAGAGTGCTTTGCCACACAACAGCAACTTTCCAGAACTATTGAATGAATAATTCTTTAAAAGATTTTATTTCCCAGTTAGTTATAAGCCTAGAGTCACACCTTAATTGTATTGACATTTAAAGAATACATTCTGGATCTGTTAGACTAGAGCATTTCTTACTAACAAGAACATAAGCTCTATAGTCCTGAAGATATCCTATTGCTAAATAAAATGGCGGTCAGTCATTTCCCACTGAAGCCCCTGATTATCATATCTTTATAGGCACTATCCTCCCCCTGTATCTCTGCAGGGAGGGTAGCCTGAGCCTAAAGGTGGTGTGAATTTCCCCTCTGTGGCATACACAAAAGCCTCCCCAATAGCTTCGGCCTCTGCAGAATTTGAGGGGACTGACAATCTGATCAGATTACTCTGGATTCTTTTCCTCCCAACCTACAGTGAAAATTAATACAGTCTGAGGATGCATTTAATTCGTAGTTATCCCTCATTTCTGAGAAGTCCCCCTTTAGAAATGTCCTGAGGCAGACATAGTAAGGGAAGCTTGTGTATGAAGGACTCCTACAGGAGTCATGATTACAAAAGCAAGCAGGACTGCATGTCAGAGTGGAAGCAATGGGCATCCGTGCCAACATCTGTCACTTCCTATGCATCCCAAGGGATATGTTGGCCCAATAAAAGATACTACCTCACATACCTTGAATCTCTAAGAATTTCAAATTAGATGTTTTCAAGGTTTTAAAATCATACCTCCAACTCCAGATCCTGAGGGTCCGTTTCAGAGAGCGGAATCACTGCAATTTTGGTTATTTTGCACACTTCATGGCTTTCTGGGAGCTTGCCAATCAATGCTTTCTGGCGAATGAGAAGTAGCCACCATGGTAGATCTGGAAAATGTCAGCAAAATCTGTTAGTGTCACAACAGAAAATAATTAAACCATATTCACTGAGAGGGCACAATCAAATTAAACCCAAAACCTTACTCCTACCTTAAAAGTGTTATAATCTCATAGGCCAATTCCCTCCAGATTTTCCTGAGCTTTGTGGGAAGAAAAAACCCTCTGCTACTCTATCACTGAAATATTAAGGAAAGTCACCATGTTGTGGGATAAGCTATTAAGGGAGAGGGCACCACTGCTTCACTGGCAGCAATTAAAATGATCCCAGGCACATTCCTGCCAACATCAATAATGCTAGTGCACATTCAAAACAAGGTCAGTCAATTGGATTTCTGTATCATTAGAAACAGAAAAGGAAGAAAATTAGAGTTCACCGCACGGAGAAAAAGTCAGCCAACAGGGAAAAGCTTTTCCACAAGGCTGTATCACACAAAAATGGAAAGTAAATAAAACATTTAAACACAGCTGCTGTGTCCATTTTAAATGGTCATAATGTGAACAGATCACTTCAGTGCACAGACATGAACGCTATACCCTAAAATCAGGCTTAATCAAGTTACAGAGCCTGTATTTTTAACATGCATGTTAACCAGTTTGGGGATTGAGAGACAAAAGCTTAGTTTTGTAACAAGGGAAATGTTAGTTATACTGGCACCTAAACAATCTTTGTAATACAAAGAACTGTGTAATACCTGACACCCATGTGAAGCTGACACATTTATCATACCCTCAACAATTCAAAAAGAGATAGGGAACTAGAGAGAAGTTAAGTGGCATACCCATGCCTCCAAAATTCCTGTCCATGGTTAATCCATAAAACTATATTGTCACTGTTTTAACAAGCCAAAAATATCAGACTAACCCCATCTCTTGTCCAATATGCTGGGTTTTGTTGTTTGTTTTTTTTAAAAACCACACACCCTCGCTATTTGTTGGACTCGGCAATAGTAACAAGATGGCATTGTGCATTTTGATGGATTTTTATGTAATGCTATGCAAGCTTCACAAAGTCGTTGACATCACTATGTTAATACATTTGCTACGACGCAGTGTGCACATTTAATTTTAAGCAAGGATCACAATCTCAGTTTTGCTTTTACTCTTATTACAATGGATCGTTGGCTCATTCATGCAACAGTAAAAACCCAACCAAAATGAAAAACAAAAGAAGTCTAAACCGATTCAAGTGAAGCACTGCCGCAGCACATATCAGTATATGTACTTGTGGGGCGGTGGGGAAGGGAGGAAGGACGTAAACTAGTACAGACACAAAGAAGGGGGGAGCTAAAGGACAAGAATAAATTGGAAGCACTTTTAGGACTTCTATTTTCTCTTAGGCCTACAACTAAAGGGTAGACCAGTACAGAAAAAACACTCGAGCAATGCTGCAGACATTTTTAAAAATGCAAAGGAAGAAAAAAAAATTACTGAGCAGGAAAATCATTTCATTAAAGGTATTTATACAGAATAAGTATTTAAGGGGGGGAGAACAGGAATAATTCTGGGCATTGTATATTGTTAAAGATATTGAACAAAAGTCAATGTTTGAGGTCCAAAATTTTATCTACTGCACAAGTGCATTAAGGGTGAGAAAAAAAAGTCTTCCAGACTCAAAATCTAGATGCCTTCGGATGGATTAAACTTTTTTCATAGAAAAGCATGTTTAGAAACTCAGCTACTAGAGTTTTGTTAATTCCCACATACAGAAAAGAAAGTTGACTTCTGGCCAATTTTTATGAGATACTGTATGTATGCCAGTCCTGCTGTCTATTGACTGAAGATGAAGGCAGCAGAGAACTATCAAAGCAAAGATACTTCTATAACCTACCAACATGGAAGCCAGATAATAGCCCAAAACTGCTGGAAGTGGTGTTGTGTTATATCAGTACTGCTGTTCAAGTGAGTTTAAAAAGCAATGAAGGATGGTCACAACCACTGAAGAGGCTCTCCTAAGAGTTACTTGCAAAAAGAACAGATCTGTTTGCACAAGACTGGAGTCAAGCGCTAACTAGACCTGAAGAGCACTTCCTTTTGCCTGTGCTGTTCCGCATTGGCAGCCTCTGGAGAAGTGGCTATCCCCCACACGACCTTCCAAAAATGGCCAAGAGTAGCCAAAAAAATTTATACCTTTTAAAAAAGGAAACTGAACTGCTGTAAGATAAAATTAACATTAGACACTTCAAACAGGGATCGAATTTCCACTTAAAATGGAAGCTCTGTCACTCTAGTAAAAAAGCTGTACCCTAGACACACAAGTCAGGCCAGATCTTAGAAATAGATCTGCATTGTAATTAATAGCTCAGCACCACCTTAGCCTCTGGGCAGCTACGGGCACAGCGTGCCACGCCTGCAGCAGCGCCTGCCCACGCCCCCCCACTCCTACGGGCACAGCGTGCCACGCCCGCAGCAGCGCCCCCCCGCACCTATGGGCACAATCTCCTCAGGCCTGAGCTGCACTCAGTTTATTGCAAATACATATCAATAAGATATTTTGACAGGAGAGGGTACCATCCAGGTCAATGGTTCTGAACCTGGGGCCCAATCAGCCGAGAGCTACGGCCCATTTGACATCCTCAGGGCCATCGAGATAATATTGCATGCAGTCCACATAACACGTTGTGGGCCACATATGCGGCCCACAGTAGTAAATAGGTTGAGAACCACTGGTCTAGGTTGAAGTTGTTTTTCCAGCATAGCCATGTTGATATTAAGTGAAACTTCATTTAACGAAGTGTGGAAAAAACGGTTACTCACCTTCTCGTAACTGTTGTTCTTTGAGATGTGTTGTTCATGTTCATTCCAATCAGGTGTGTGCATGCCGCCTGCATGACGGCTGGAAGATTTTTCCCCTAGCAGCATCCGTAGGGTCAGCCTGGGAGCTCCCTGGAGTCGCACCTTCATAGCACCCAATACAGGGTCCTGCCGACCTGCCACCCCCTCAATTCCTTCTTGCTGGCTACTCCGACAGAGGGGTAGTAGAGTGGGTATTAGAATGGACATGAACACCACATCTGGAGAACAACAGCTACGAGAAGGTGAGTAACTGCTTTTTCTTTGAGTGCTTGTTCAAGTCAATTCCAAACAGGTGACTCACAAGCCCAAGTTCAGGAGGTGGGGTCGGAGTCCTTCACTGATTGGAGCACCACTCTTCCAAAGGCCACATCGTCTCTGGCCTGCTGGGTGATTGCATAGAGCACGGTGAAAGCGTGTATGGAGGACCACATCGCTGCTCTGCAGATTTCCTGGGTGGGAACCTGGAACCAGGAACGCCACTGAAGAGGCCTGAACCCTGGTGGAGTGCGCAGTGATCGAAGGAGCAGGCACCCCTGCCAAGCTGTAGCACTCACAAATGCAGGACGTGATCCATGATGAGATACATTGAGAGGAGACAGGAAGACCTTTCATTCTGTCCGCCACTGCCATGAATAGCTGGACGGACTTTCGGAACGGTTTCACTCTCTCGATGTAGAAGGCTAGTGTTCTGTGGACATCCAATGAGTAAAGCCTCTGCTCCCTGATGCTCGAGTGCAGGGTAGGGCAGAATACAGGGAGGAAGATGTCCTGGTTGATGTGGAACTGGGAGACAACCTTCAGGAGAAAAGCCAGGTGAAGCCTGAGCTGAACCTTGTCCTTATGGAATACAATGTGAAGGGGGCTCTGATGTTAGGGCCCTGAGCTCAGACACCTTCCTAGGTGAAGTTATTCCTACCAGAAATGCCCCCTTGCATGAGAGCGAGAGAGCGAGAGAGCGCGCGCGAGCAGGGAACAGGTCACCAAGAGCTAAAATGGTAACCCCATAAGTTCGGATAGGACCAAATTGAGGTCCCAAGCCAGGACAGGCTGTCAGACCAGCGGGTATAGTCTGTCGAGACCCTTAAGGAAATGGGTGACCAACGGGTTGGCAAAGACTGAGCATTCCTCTGCTCCTGGATGGAAGGCAGAGATGGCAGCCAAGTAAACTCTTATTGACGACGCAGACAGTCCCTGCTCCTTGAGGTGGAGAACACAGTCCAGTATTAGTGGAACTGAGAAGAGCATCAGAGACGAATGGTGCTGTGCAGACCAGATTGAAAATCTCTTCCACTTAGCAAGGTAGGTAGCTCTCATGGAGGGTTTCCTGCTGCCCAGGAAAAAACTTGTCTGACTTGATCAGAGCAAGAAAATTCAACTGGGTTCAGCCATGGAATTTCCATTGCGTGAGGTGGAGCGACTCGAGGTTCGGATGTTACAGATGACCATGATCCTGAGTTATTAAGTCCAGAAAGAGTGGCAAGGTGACAGGA
Organism: Lepidochelys olivacea; assembly: GCF_965140295.1. NCBI lineage: Eukaryota > Metazoa > Chordata > Testudines > Cheloniidae > Lepidochelys > Lepidochelys olivacea. Next base: position 109,050,708 of record NC_140417.1, read on the forward strand.
GCTTCCATGGACATTTCCAGGAGTGATGTGTACCAGTGATGGTGAGGCCAGGCTGGAGCTACCAATATCACCAAAGCTTGTTCCCTCTGAATCTTGAGGAGCACTTTGTGAATGATAGGGACAGGCAGGAACACATAGGAAACTGCCTCCCCATAGGAGGAGGAACGCAACCACGATGGAGTCCAGGCTGCAATTCAGGAAGGAGCAGAATAGCTGACACTTCCTGTTGCGTCGTGTGGCAAACAGGTCTATCTGGGGAAAGCCCTGCTGATGGAAGATTGAGTTCACTACGTCCAGGAGAAGGGACCACTCGTGGCCGTGGAACAACCTGCTGAGATGGTCCGCCAACTCGTTCTCTACTCCAGGGAGGTACGATGCTTGCAGGTGTATTGAGCGCTCTACACAGAAGTCCCACAGCATGAGGGCTTCCTGGCAAAGGGGAGAGGAGCACGCACACACACGTTTGTTGATATAGAACATCGCCATGGAGTTGTCTGTCATGATTGATACACATCCCCCTGCTAGGTGGGCTCAGAAAGTCTGGCATGCCAGGCACACCGCTCTCAGCTCTCTGACATTGAGGTGTAGAGTGAGATCCATCGGAGACCAGAGGCCTCCCAAATGTGCCCCCCAGCCCAAGTCTGACATGTCTGTCATTAGCGAGAGGGATGGCTGGTTAAGGGTACCCCTGCCTATATGACCTGAAGATCGAGCCACCGCAAGAGGGAGTTGAGTACCAGACGAGGCAGGGTTACAATCCTGACCAAACTGTCCCGGGCTAGCCGATACACTGAGGCTAGCCATGACTGAAGAGGTCTAAGTCTGAGTCTGGCTTCGTAGGTACTACAAAGGTACAAGCAGCCACGTGTCCTAGAAGTTTCAGGCAGTTCTGTACTGTGGTGGTGGGGAACTTATTTAGACCTCAAATGATGTTGCCGAGAGCTCGAAATCTTACTTTGGGAAGGAACGCCCTGGCCTTCCTGGGAAGGAACGCCCTGGGGAGTCCACTACCGCCCCTACAAATTCTATCCTCTGAACCGTGGACAGCTTTGATTTGCCCTCGTTCAGTAGCAGGTCCAGTTCATCGACAGACGCACTTATGAAGATGGCTCTCTACCAGAGTCCTGGATCGGTCTTTGATCAGCCGGTCGTCGAGGTATAGGAACACCTGTACCTGTAGCCTGCACAGGAAAGCGCCCACAACTGCCATGCACCTGGTGAATACTTGAGGTGCCGCTGACAGGGAGAACGGAAGGATTGTGCACTGGTAGTAGGTCTTGTTCACCATAAACCTGAGGTATTTTCTATGGGACGGAGTTATTACTATGTGAACGTAAGCGTCCTTCAAGTCTAGGGCAGCATACCAGTCTCCTGGATCCAGTGAAGGGATGATGGAGGCCAAAGAGACCATGCGGAATTTGAGTTTCTTCATGAACTTGTTGAATTCTCGCAGAGCTAGGATGGGCCTGAGCCCGCCTTTGGCTTTCGGTATTAGGAAATACCGGAAATAGAAGCCCTTGCCCTTCTGCTCCTGAGGAACCTCTTCCACAACCCCTAGCAAAAGATTCTAGTGCACTTCCTGTATAAGGAGTTGCTCATGAGAGGGGTCCCTGAAGAGGAACAGGGAAGGGTCATAGGAGGGCACAGAATTGGATGGAGTATCCCCTCTCTCCTGTGTGGAATACCCAGCGGTCCGAAGTGATACGGGATCATGCATGGCAGAAAGGGGATAATCGGGACGAGAAGGTAAGGTGGGGTAGATCCAGTTCTCAATATTGTACGCCATCCTCATGCGTGCCTTCAAAAGGCCTGTTTCTGGCCCCAGAAGGCTTGGTATGGCCAGAGCCCTGGCCTGAGGACAGGTGCGGCCTCTTCCTGCCGCTCCTATTCCTTCTCTGGGAACTGTCCTGTCGGTTTTGCCGGTAAAACTGCAGAGGAGGTTGTCTCCTGAAATGCCTGCATTGTGTGGTGCGGATGTGTATACCGAGGGACTTGAGGATAGTTCTCGAATCTTTTAAACTGTGCAGTCTTCTGTCTGTCTTTTCAGAAAACAAAGCCTGACCTTCAAAGAGCAGGTCTTGGATGGTCTGCTGGACTCTGTTAGGTAGTCCAGAGACCTGGAGCCAAGAGAACCTCCACCCCCATAGTCTTTGTATGGGCGGCCGCATCCACATCATCAAGAGCCGCCTGCAAGGAGGCCCTAGAAATGAGTTTGCCTTCCTCCACCAAGGCCTTTAATTCAGAATGGAAGACTGATGGTAACAGCTCAGAAAACTTGGCCATCGTTCCGCAGGTGTTAAAGGAGTATCTCCTAATGATGGCCTGTTGGTTTGCAATTCATAGCTGCAAACCAACGATGGAGTAGACTTTCCTCCCGAATAAGTCAACCTTTTTGGCTCCTGGTTTTTAGGTGAGGGTCCCTAAAACCCCTGGTGCTCCCTTTGGTTTGCAGAATTCACCACCAGGGAGTCGGGTGGAGGGTGAGTTTTCAAGTGCTCGTACCCCTTTGAGGGGATGAAATAGTGTCTTTCATTCCTCCTTGTTGTGGGGGGCAAGGAGGCCATAAGGTTTTTGTGGTTTCACTTACAGTTTTAATAAGTGGCAGCGCAATATGCGAAGGTCCAGAGGGGGAAAGGATATCCACCATGGGATCCGCATCCTCTACCACCTCCTCTGCCTGGATCCCCAGGTTCTGGGCCACCCTGCGCAACAACTGTTGTAGAACCCTGCTGTCCTCCAAAGCCAGGGCCGTTGACATGCCTGCAACAGCCTCATCTGGGTAGGACGAAGACGAAAACACTGGCCCATGGCCCTGGTCACTGCCCTCGGCGCCCAGGGGGTTGCGATGCTCATGGGGCTAGCGTGCTGATGGAGCAGAGGCTGCTGGTGCTGGGATCATCAGCGCCGTTGGCACCGGGATCATCAGTGCAGAACCCAAAGCAGCAGGCAGGAGTCATCACTGAAGATGGATCCAATGCCAGTAGCTGTGCAGGGGCGACAGATGCCAACACGATCGACGCTGATCTAGATCTCGATGCCTGGCTCTGACCCTGGACCTGATGGTAAGCCCAGGGAGTCCAAAAGGGCCACTCAGTGGGTTGTTGCCATTGAGGTGGCCACGGCACCAGAGGAGGCTGGCCATGTCACCTAGATCTAGACCTGCTGCTGCTGGACCTATCCAAACAACAGGACTCTGCCTCAGAGGTCTCCGAAAAAAGACCACGGAGGTGCGATACTGGTGGTGCTGAACAGCAGTGCTGAGCCTCTGGGGACTCATGTGGTTCCCCCGGGGGGGGCGGCCAGTGCTTGGAAGTGGCACGCCAGAGATGGGGAGCAGTGTGACATCATAGCCAGCTTGCCTCTAGATGGACTAGGTGGCCTGGCTAACACCAGTGCCTCTTCCCTCCCTGAAGAAGGCAGAGGCGTCAGGCAGATGAGGTCCTGGGCTGCCTCAAAAGTCTCCGGAGTGGAGGGGAGTTGAATGTCCCAGCCCTGATGGTCCGGAGAGCAGTAGTGGGATGAAGTCAACATGACCCGTTGCGGGGCAGGAGTTGACAAGCCCCTTGGAGCTGCTGGGCCTGAAGTAGGCTGAGTGAGTTGAGGTCTCCCTGCTCCTGTCTCCTTAGACTTAGTAGGGGAGAGCGCCCTCTTTCCTGCTTCTTTTTCTTCTGGGCACCAGAGATACAGATCGGCGCCTACTAAAGTCTTATGTTTGGCGCCGTGTCGGTGCCAGGAGTCCTTAGTCTCCTTTCAAGGAGCCGACTCGCACAGCATTGGCACCGGTGCGCTGCACACGGAGGAGGCAGCAACTGGCACGCGCTCTGCTGATCCGAAGTCGGATTGTGGGCGGAGGACTGCGTCCATGAGGATAGGACTGAGTCTCTGTTCACGATCCTTGAGGGTCCTCGGCTGAAACCCTTTACAAATGCAGCATTTGTCCTTTTGGTGACTCTCGCCAAGGCACTTCAAACAAGAAGTGTGCAGTCACTTTTTGGCATCAACTTTCCACAGATTTCACATGGTTTGAATCCCGGCGACCGATGCATACCTCGGCTGTGGGGGAGAAACAGGGAGGTGGGGAGGTAACCCCCCACAACGAAAACTTAGACTACTACTACTACTACTATCAAAAACAAAAAACTACTACTAACTATATACAAATAACAGGACACTGCTAAAATGTTCTTGCAAAAGCAAGAGCGAGGGAAGTTCCAGCTAGCCATCACTGACGGTAAGAAGAAACTGAGGGGGTGAGAGGTCGGCAGGGCCCTATATTGGGCGCCATGAAGGCACGACTTACGTATGCTGCTAGGGGAAAAATCTTCTGGCTGTCGTGCATGCAGCGCGCACACACCTGATTGGACTTGACATGAACAAGCACTCGAAGCAGCAGCAAGCTTAACAAAGTCAAGAGTGACATTTTGGCCATTCCCCATTCCATTTACCGCACAATGGAGTATAAAGCCTCCTATAATGCTGAACAAGAACTAAAGAGATTAATTTACTTAGCTCTATTGTTAAAAGCAAGGATGCAGACACTTAAGGTGCAAAATGTGTACAGAAAACATGCTTGGGTGCATTGAAAAAAAAAATGCTTGTACTGTAATTCTGATCCCTGAGCCAAAATAATAGAAATGACGCTTAAATCTCAGGGCAAGATGAGAATGCCGATCAGGAAGTGATTATGCAGATAAAGTATGAGCTGGAGGAAAAACCAGAACAATGGCCAGGAAAGGCTCTCAATTATTCAGATATTGCTTGCAACTGTAATAAGGAATCCCTAAAATGGATGTGTGCTCTTATGGATAAAGTAAGAACAGTTTCCTAAAACAGCTTTTGAACAACACATTTATTGGAATTGTTTCTTACTCATGTACACACGCTAACTCCCGCCTTCAGGGAAATCACAACTTCTTGTCATTTTAGAAGTGTACATTTTAGTCATCTGCCTCATTTTTCACTGGATTTAATTATTGTGGGGTTTCTGCATAAGCAGCTAGGGAAGAACAGATGGCAACAGCTAATTTAAAGCACTGTATCTGTTAAAATAACCTACCACTTCAGATTCTTCACTATAACAGGAATTTAGTTCAGATTTTTGCTCCAACTACCAGCCAGTACCACTTAAGTGTTTTTCTAACACTTCCTAAAACACTCAGTGTACAGCAACATCTCAAGTAACACATTATGCATACTGTCTAGTCACACTTTTCTCCCCTTGACAAGGTGACATTGCTATAGTATTACAAGTCCTAAACCTGCAATCACATGGCCTACCTCTATGAACACTGCTGCTTGAGTTTGCTCAGAAAATATTGCCACCTCCTTATTTTTGTCACATTGGGATTGTTGTCTGAGCTAAATAGCAAATTCCTTGTTAAGTGCCAAAATGATGCATATTTTATTTCTTGCAAATTTCTACCTATGCTTTTGATTGGGTGGAGGTGGAGGTAGAGGTAGTCATGTCCTGTTGAAGATACGAGATATCTTTTCACAAGTTTTTTGGTTTCAACAAGTCAACAATTTTCCAACAAACAACAAAAAGCATTTCTTCAAAAAAATTTCCCAACCAGCTCTGCTAATGAGATGTACAACATTAACTCAAAGAGCTTTCCGGCACTTCATCCATCTTATCTTACGGGGCACCCTTCCCAAGCCATGCCTACTTCAACTTTTATATATTCTCATCTTCTAACATGAATACCAGAAACACCACTAGGTTCAGCTGTTAACTTTCAGTGAAAGCAGACATGAACCTTCACGTCTGCTGGGATAATTATTCTGCTGCATTCAGCTGGTTAACTATTTACATACTATAAAGACTATGCAATGGCTAATTACAATTTTATCTTGACTGGTAGCACTGAGGGATATTTGATATATCTTTTCACTGACTGTAGACCTCCTTCAGGTGCAAGTCAGGGTGTGTTCAACATGAGTGAAATCTGCACAGCACTGGTGTAGTGTGCTACTCATGATCAGCCTTCCTACTGAAGCAGGCCACTTATACCATCTTCTAACCACAGTTTCCAAGTGGTCTTCAAAGGGAAGCCCCAAGTAAAGTGCATTAAAATAATCCACTCTGGCAATCAGAAACACATGGATAAGCATAGCAAAGTTCACATCAGAAAAGTAGTCAGACAGATGAATTAAAGGATGCTTCTATCCACCAAAACCATCTAGTATTCCAGAAATAGCTTTGGAGGGGCAGGTAGGTATTGGGCTTCAGAAATTGCAAATATTACTCTCCTCCCCATAGGGCCTTCCCACACAAAGTACTTAAGGTCACAGACAAAATGGAGCATCCTCTACAAGTCTAGGATAAGTCAATACAAATCTCCATTACCCCAATCCCTGCCATAAATCAAAAGAGTCTCCCCATATCCTCCCCAGAAATACAGATAGAAACCCTTTAATAAAACCAATCAGAGAGATCACTGACCAACAGGAGAACTGCATTTAAACAGCTCCTCCAACCCCACATGATTGTGCTGAAAGACGGGCTCAGCTCTTATGTTGAAATGGCCCGCTGAATGCAATAGAATATTCAAAGCAATATACCCTGCTATATCAGAAAAAAAAATCTTTTATCCACATTTCAGCTCACTCTAGCCATTTACTTTTTTTTTTTCCCTTCATTCTACTGGTTTCTCTACAGCAACTCATACATATTCTGTGCTATAGAAGCTATTTCTGAAAACACAGGTGATTATTAAGGATTGCACAGAAAAGTGTAATGGAGACCTGGTTAAAGAATCTCTAAAAGGTAAACGCAGAAGGGACATTTCTCAGCTTTTGAGACTCAACAATTTGTGACCTACACAAAAGCCAAAATTATTTCTAGTAATCTTGCTTATACTTGTACTGCAAGCTCTCAGGGTACAGTCTATTTTTATATGAGCTTGTAACAAAACTGATTGCAACTACTCGGTGCTATTGTAATGGACATTTTTTAAAAAACAGTGAAAGAATTAGAAGTTAATATTTCAGAAAGGAAGTGATAGGGCACAGTCCAATACCACATTAATGAGCACAGTTAAGAACCAAAGTATATAGAATGGGGAGATAGAGGTTGTAGTGGGCAAAAGAGCCAGCTGGAATTGTCAGGCTACCACTTAGGAGTTCACAGTAATAATCTTTCAAAAAAATAAACACAAATCACAGATTTAGGAGAAAAGCCTAACTCAAAAAAAAAAAAGTGGTGTGAAAGTATAAGGCACCTCTATAGCAACACAAAGCCAACTGGTATAATACTGACCGCTCAATTTAAGGTTTTTTACCCTAGATAGTATCCCTTTGATTACTTGTTACTGCTGATGTATTTTAAAGACAAGATGAAGCCAGTTTTTTATTTTCTTTTGGGTGAAATTCATAGCTTATGTAACAATCCACCCCACAGGTAAAATTCTTTGATATTTTAAGTTTATGTGACCTACACATGTTACTCCTGGGGGAGAATTCTGCATCACTGCTCAATGCAGAATTTTGCAGAAATTAGTGTTGTGTCAGCAGAATTTCCTCCCCCCCACAGAAATGGGCTGCAGACATGTTGGCCGCCACTAGGGGCCGCTGGATCTGGCATAGCCCAGCTCTCAAATAGAAGACATGGCCAAGGGGAGGGGGAGGGCACTGGAGGGTTACCAGCAGTTGCAGTTCCCAGCATGCCCTGAAGAAAGGAGGTGGCGGCATGCAGGAAGGGCTCTGGGATGGTAGGGGGTGTGAGTGTCTGGGCCGGAGGAGAGAGAGTGTCTGGCCACCCAGCTGGGCTTTGTGGGGGTGGGGGGCAGAGAAACAGGAACTGGGTTGTCATAGGGGTTTAACTCTCGACTCCTGGGGGAATTTTTGGGTGTGTTTGTATTGTTACAGACATACTTGCTGACAGGTATTTTGAAATAAATTACCAAAATAATTGAAACTGGCATGATTATATAGTACAATTTTGACAAACAAAATTCAGAATTTTAAAATATTGTGCAATTTTAATTTTTTGGCGCAGAATTCCCGCAGGAGTAATATGCAAAGCAGGGGATGCTCACTGAAGCTTCCCCTGCAAAGGAAATTTTCTATTATTAAAGGATGAAGCACCAACACATGCAAGATCACAAAACATACATATAATGTGAAATGGCTATCTGCCAACATTTTCAAGGTTATCAGAATTTATATTCATGTCCTCGAATATGCATATGAGTTACTTGTTACAAACCCTCCCCGGCTTTTAATAAGACTTTCTACAACCTCTTCTCCCCACTACCTGCTCAGTAACACTCAGTGTTTTAGTTTCTCTTTTACTAAAAGGACAAAGAAATAGACTACCAAGAAACATGACAGAAATAGGGCTCAAAAACCACAAAGAGACAAAGACCATGTTACCAAGAGTTTTAATGTGTGAAAGATTTTCAGCAAAACAGGAAAACAAACCTCTTGAACAAATAGTGAGACAGACATTCCCCAGGGTACAATCCGGACTGTTGAACAGCAGTGTCCCCTTAACTCAGTGGCACCCTAGGGCACCTTTTACACTGCTTTGCTGTCAGAACAGCCACACCTGGCCTGCTCACACAGCCTTCAGCATGCAAATTCACTCCCAGCTAAATACATGAGCACTCTGACCAGTCACTCATGAATTACATACAGGGCAACACCCAAAAATTCTTAGTCTCAACCTTGTTCCCCAAGAAATGTGCAACTTGTACTGACCAGCACACTACTGAACAATGCAAGCTCACAGAAACTCCAGCATTTAATTAAAGGAAATGATATATGCAGCAGCTTTGTTATCCTAAATGGAGTTTCCAACACACTTTAATCCAAACAGAGAGGTTAAAATAAAACTAAAATAAGTTTATTAACTATAGAAAAATAGATTTTAAGTGATTATAAGTGATGATCCATAAAAATCAAGATTGGTTACCAAAAAGAGTAATGAGTAGTTGAGGTCATGAGCAGAGACATGGGAGGACAAGAGGTGAGTTGGAGGTCACCGTCTCTTATATTTATATCCCTCTCCCTTCAAGGATTACTCTCTGCTGGGATGTAGGGAACAAGCTGTCTCTTGTGGATGTGAGGTTTGAAACATTTCTGGGATGTAATGTAAATTTCTTGTTTACATCTCCCCCTTGCTGGGGGATGTCTGCTTAAGTAGGTGATGGCCCTTTAACACCTGTCTGGGATGCTAGTGTGCCTTTGTCTCTGAAAAACTGGTTTGTGGGTGTTACCCAGAATTACAACATATTTCAGTAACAATCATGCAGTAGAAGCTTATAATTTTGCATGAAGTGTTACAATACATATTTTAACAGGATAATTATATTCAGCAGATTATAACTTTTCAAATGATACCTCACAAGGTGTACTTTGTACAAAATTTATCATCGTTTTGTAAAAGTGGTGATCATAATAGAATAGATTGTCCATATTGATTTGATTCAGATACACAATGCTGAGATTGGTTATATGAATCATTTCCGGATGAAGTCAATTCATTCCTTCTCAGTGTATGCCAAAGGTTTATTCCCTTCACTCCCCTCCAAGCACCCAAATCTTTCATTCCAAAAGAAACTGCAGGTGCTCAACACCTCTGAAAATAAATTAACTTAATGTTTTAGTTATGTTTCTGAAAAATGCTACTTTAAGCAAAACGATGTTAAGCGAACCCAATTTCCCCATAAGAATTAATGTCAATAGGGGGATTAGTTCCAGGGAAATTTCTTTTGCCAGACAAAAGACTATATTGTGTGTGTGTATGTATATATATATATATATATATATACACACATATACACACACACACACACAGTATAAGTTTTAAACAATTTAATACTGTACACAGCAATGAGTGTGGCGGTGGAATCAGAGGGTAGAATATTTCCCAGGGAATGCCTTACTGCTAAATGATGACTAGTACTCAGCTGAGCCCTCAAGGGTTAACAAATCGTTGTTAATGTCGCCTCACACTCTAAGGCAGCACAAACAGAGGGAGGGGAGACAGCATGGCAGAGAGAGACACACCGTGTATGTGTGTGAGAGAGAGATGTGCATTGCCCCTTTAAGTACACTAAGTACATTGCCTTTTTAAGTAGATCAGCAAGGTGAGACAGCAGCGGCTGCCGGCAAGCTCCCTCTGTCCTGAGCCCTGTCATGCCCCCACCCCCACTCTATGGAGATAAGGTAAAAGAACAGGGGGAAGGGGGACACCCTGACATTAGCACCCCCTCCCCCCACTCTTACACAGCAAGCAGGAGGCTCCCGGGAGCAGCTCCAAGGCAGAGTGCATGAGTAGCACACAGCAGTGGGGGGAGGGACAGCTGAACTGCCAGCAATTGATAGTCTGCTGGGCAGCTGCCGCACAGGGAGCTTAGGGAAGCGGGGAGCTGATGGTGGGCTGCCGGTCCACCCTGGTTCCAAGCCCGTCATAAATATAAAGGGAAGGGTAACCACCTTTCTGTATACAGTGCTATAAAATCCCTCCTGGCCACAGGCAACATCCTGTTACCTGTAAAGGGTTAAGAAGCTCAGCTAACCTGGCCGGCACCTGACCCAAAGGACCAATAAGGGGACAAGGTACTTTCAAATCCTTGGTGGGGGTTTGTTTGTGCTCTTTGTTTACAGGGTTGTTCTCTCTTGGGACAGAGAGGCCAGACAGAAAACCATCTTCTCCAACCCATCCTAATCCAAGTCTCCAATATTGCAACCAGTATAGGTAAGCCAGGCAAGGCGGATTAGTTTCTCTTTTGTTTAATGTGAATTTTCCCTGTGTTAAGAGGGAGGTTTATTCCTATTTTCTGTAACTTTAAGGTTTTGCCCAGAGGGGGATCCTCGGTGTTTTGAATCTGAATACCCTGTAAAGTATTTTCCATCCTAATTTTACAGGGATGATTTTTACCTCTCTCTCTCTCTCTTTTAAAAAAAATAAAATCCTTCTTTTAAGAACCTGACTGATTTTTCCATTGTTCCAAGATCTAGGGGTTTGGGTCTTTGATGATTTTGTAACAAATTGGTTACGATATTATTCTCAAGCCTCCTCAGGAAAGAGGGTGTGTAGGGCTTGGGGGGATATTTTGGAGGAAGATGTCTCCAAGTGGTCTCTTTCCCTGTTCTTTGTTTAAAACACTTGGTGGTGGCAGCATACTGTTCAAGGACCAGGCAAAGTCTGTACCTTGGAGAAGTTTTTAACCTAAGCTAGTAAGAATAAGCTTAGGGGGTCTTTCATGCAGGTCCCCACATCTGTACCCTAGAGTTCAGAGTGGGGAAGGAACCCTGACACCCCCACCAGCTAGCTCCAACTGGCTGCTCTTCCTGCAAGCAGGGGACTTCCACTAAACCCCAACATCATTAAGAGATCAGAACTCTTAGGAAGAGGAGAAGGCAGAAAGGTGAACATGCTGGCAACAGCATTTACTGGTAAATAATCTCTCAGAATTGGATTCTGCATATTCCACTTGTGGATTCTGGCTAGTATAACAACTTCCAGGGAAGTGGATTGAGGAGTCCCAAATAAACAAAGATTACAGAACTGCCCTCCCAAACCCAACAACAGATTTAGATGCCATATGCAGAGCAGGGCTGCATAAAAGGCATAAAAAAGTAGCAACCCTCAGGTTTCTCTGATAGAAATGTTACAGAGCAGGTCAACAATGCCGTCTTCATCTTAAAACTTTCAGATTATCCTAGCTGTAGTTTACCCTAATCCGTTTTGAGAGGCTTCCAATGGAAGCACCAATCTGCTAACACTGATTGCCAAAGCTTACAAAAAACTTAGGTTATTTTATAAATGACTTAGTTCTGCTCAAACACATGCTTAAAGCGCAAGGTCTAGGGTATGAAGCTTCGTTTCCCCATCACAAGAATGAGGTTTTGGAAAGAAGCCAAAAGATTAATAGCCTATTTTGAGTAGAAAAAAGAGACATTCAAGGGGGAAAAAAAAATTAGATGAGGATACAGAACAACTTTGTTCCTGATGGAATAAAAAGCACTCTTCCAAAGGTTCAAAAGGTGTAGCCACTAACCTTCTCAGCACTGGGTTAAAAATACCACACTGGAACAGGTTCTTTGACTAGAGAGAGATTATTCTGTCTTTTAAGGACACTCATGATCGTGAAATTGCTGAAGATTTTATAGTTGTCAACTGGAAGGTGGAATGAGACTGCAGAAATGTATACTTTCATAGGCAATATGGAAAGGGTGAGAGTCTTCAGGTATCGTAAATAGCCCAGAACGGATGAAAGGACAGAGTGCACAGCTCCAACGGTTATAGTTATCTTCTGCCCATAGGGAAAAGGCATCTTCATCTCCAGACGCATTATTTTATTGTCATTTCCTGGATTGCAGAAAGATGCTCTGCACTCTTGCAGAACAAGTAAAGTCAGAAGTAGTCATGTCCCATAATCAAAATAAGGAGGCAAAATTACTCTGGATTTAGACCAGGGATTGGCAAACTTTGGCATGCAGCGTGTCAGGGAAATCCACTGGCAGGCCGGGATGGTTTGTTTACCTGCAGCGTCTGCAGGTTCAGCCAATCGCAGCTCCCACTGGCCACGGTTCGCCGTTCCAGGCCAATGGGGACTGTGAGAAGCGGCGTGGGGCGAGGGATGTGCTGGCCGCCACTTCCTGCAGCCCCCATTGGCCTGGAACAGCGAACCGCAGCCAATGGGAGCTGCGATCGGCCAAACCTGGGGATGCTGCAGGTAAACAAACTGTCCCGGCCGGCCAGTGGATTTCCCTGATGGGCCACGTGCCAAAGGTTGCCAATCCCGGATTTAGACTATTCCTAAATTAAAAGGTCTACAGACACGGATAGATAATATGCAAGTTCCTGTAAGGTATTCAGGGGGAGATCTCAACCATTATTACCTGGTACAAGCTGGCACCATCAGAATAATCCAACCTCTGTCTTCGCTTAATGATCACTAGTAAAAGATGACTGATTGAAAAGCTTATAGTAGGTCTCTGCTCCAGTCCAACAGGAGCATATCTGATGGAGACCGTCCATATCTGTTCATAGTTTGTGGCAGAGCTCTAAGAAAAGAACATTCTGAATGGAAGGTCCATCACAGACTGCTTCAGAAATTTCTCCTGCTGGTTTTATGGCTTCTGACTTGAGTTACCAGCAAAGAACGCACATTGTTTGACAAGGTTAGGGGCCACAGATTGCATCCAACAAAGCCAGACATCAGTCCTACAGGGATTTCACTTCAACAGAGCAACTGAGAGCGAGAGCATCATTCTGCTTGTTTAGAGAGAACTCTGATGACGTTGCCCCTCACCAATTTCATAAAACAGCACTTAAGTAACAGCAAAATGACTTTAGAGCACATTTAATAGCCTGCAGCTTCAAAATGTATGTATAATGAAGGGCTCGATTGCTGTCTGTATAGACCAGCACAGAAACTAACACCAGAATGTCCCATCTAGCTCAATCTGCATAAGAATCAGCCTATGAAAGGGTTGCAGAACTAAAAGGGATCCCCTTTGGAAAACTATTACTACTTAGGGATGTTTAAGCTATTAGTGATGTTACTATTAAATACAACAAACAAGTGTATGCTGCTATTTTAAATGCATGTCAAATCCTAGAAATGAAGACTGGGTGTCACAGAAAGACAGTCATTTTTTCTTAACAATGAAAGCCTTAATCGAAGTTCTCCTAACTTTTTTTTTAAACATATATATTACATGTATAACATTGCTAATTAGTTAAATATTAAACCAAAGAATGAAACAGAGCTTGAAATACCTATTAGTTACAGCAGGTACTAAAGGACAGATTTTGAGAAGAATGTTTATTCTCACCATTACAGAATTTAGTGGAAGTGTCCCAACTGAAAAAACAAAACGAACAGGCATTTCTGGAACAGTTCCATCATTTATAGCTTTGACTTGTGATTGGGGCTAGAAATTTACAGCTACTGAGTTGCACACCCACACTAGCACCAACAGAACAATTACCAAACATCAATGGCAATCAAAATGATGACATTTCAAATCCTTTATAAAGCACTACTAAACTCTTCTATGGCAAGTAACACTAAAATTTCAGTTACATATGGGTATCAACCGATAAGCTAGGTTTCAGAGTAGCAGCCGCGTTAGTCTGTATTCGCAAAAAGAAAAGGAGTACTTGTGGCACCTTAGAGACTAAAATTTATTTGCGCATAAGCTTTCGTGAGTTACAGCTCACTTCATCGGATGCAACAGCTGTAGCTCATGAAAGCTTATGCTCAAATAAATTTGTTAGTCTCTAAGGTGCCACAAGTACTCCTTTTCTTTTAACCCATAAGCTAATTATCCATGAGCCTAAGAATACAATTCCACAAGTTAGCTAGTATAAGATAGATACAAGCTAGTACAAGTTACATCTTTTGTTTCAAATTTACAATCAAAGCAATGTTTTATTTAAAACCCACCATAGGTTTTATTAACACGCTAAGGAATTCTTTAAACTGATCATTGCACTAATTCTTAAGCAATGGCTAATCCTCTTAAAATGGCTCACTAACTTCTCAACCCATTAACAACTTTGTTTAACATTACCTTCACCTTTTTTTTCATAGGATAGTTACAACTTCCATCTTCATATTCTATGTCACTTTTGGAAAGATTAAAAAACTCTTGCATTTGTTGCCATTCTACTTCCACATTTTTCTTTTGAGGTAATTAGTGTTTTCTTCTAACTTTGTTATTAGTCACATACCAAATCTGGTCATCTGTATTTCTCGACAAAAGAGCAATATGTTCTTTTTGATAGAGAAAGCTCAACAAAAATATTGTGCTTTGGGATAAGTGTATTCTCACCTCAAAATGTATACATATAATTGGTGAACCTCACAAACTCATTTCCTCTTTGTATAAATAAGGAATTAAATGTAGGGTTTCAGCTGTCCAGCAGCAATGCAACATGCTGTTATGCCATTTTGGGCTATTCAGGATCCACCCTTGGACATAACGTTTGAAGCCGAGGCAGCAAACTCAACCCCTCGATGATGGAGCATTAATGCTGTCTAGCAGCCTCTCTGGCCTATGTTTACTAGTTCCAGAGAGAGCGCCATTGCTAAGCCTTAGCAACATTGTAAGACCCTTAAGGGGGGCCAGAAACTCCACGTCAGAGATCTTTGAGTTATGTAAGAGGTTCAACTGTCAAAGACATCCCCCTCCCATATTGACAGCCAATATTTTAGGATATATCTAACTTGCTTGTGTAAGTGGGGGAACAGTCCCGCTATTGTGGATAACTTTCCTGGCTTCTGCACTACCCCGGTGAAGTGGGCTAGCGAAAGGATCTGAGACCTCACTCCCACTTCCTATACCCAGTGGCCTCCCTGCCCTTGAAGACTCCCCTTCCACTCTCCTGTCTGACAGAGTCCTCGTAACCCCAACAAGGCTGGGCCCAGGATTCCTGGGGGGCTCGACCCCCAACCCTGCTGTGGTCACCTAGGACAGGGGCTAGGGTGTCCCCACTCCAGGGTACTCTCTCTGCACTGGGCACTTCTCTGACCCACTGACCATTACATACAAGTTAAAGCAAATGCAAGTTATTTAATCAACAATTAATTTTAAAAAGAGTAAGAAAAAATGGGAAAGGTTAAAGGAAACACATCAACCCACTCTGTGGCAGGGAACATCACAAACAGTGTCTCTGGAATGTCAGGGCAGTTCACAGTCTGTTCCTTGTAAGTCCCAGGCCGCCTTCTCAGGCCCTGGCTGTGCTGCAGGGATGCTGTGGGTTGGACACTTGATCTGGTGGTGACCACACGCTCTCAGGCTCTAAGTGGTAGGACCCTTCTTCCCAGTGTCGCCCCCACCCTATCGGGGTTATGATCCAAGCCTGGCCTGCAGAGCCTCTTGGCTGAGGTGTCTCCCTGTGCTGGGCCCACTGCCCAGGATCCCCCTCGCTCTCCCCAGCTGCTCACCGCAGCCAGCTCCAAACTGCTCCAGCCCCAGCTCCACCACTCGGTCTCTGCACTGCTGCTGCTGCTCTGCCTCCAGCTCCCTGGCCGGCTTCTTTGGCCCCTCTGGCTCTGGTTGCTGGAGCTCTGCTCCCAGGACAGGTCTGCTCTGCAGGCTGCTTCTGTGACTCTGCTCCCAGCACTGATCTGCTTCGTGGGCTGCTTTTCTGGCCCCTCTGGCTCTGGTTGCGGCAGCTCTGCTCCCAGGGCAAGTCTACCCTTTCTGGGCTGTGCCTCTGGCTTTGGGGCTGAAGCTCTGCTCCCAGGACAGGGTCTGCTCTCTCTGGGAGGCTTTTCTGGTCCCTCTGGATCTGGCACAGCTCTGCTCCGCAGCTTAGCTTGGCCCCCGCTTTCTCCTTAGCTCAGCCCACTCTGTCTGACCTAGGCAAATCCAGTTCACACGGAGGACGGGACCTCCCCGGCCTCCTGACTCCCTGATTAGCCTGCTCGCCCTGTCATTCAGGCTGACCTGGAGCACTGGCCTCTCCCCATTGTTCCTGGGGGCTGTCAGTCTCAGGGTCCTGATTCCCCATCGACCCTTCCCCCTTTTTAGTACTGGAAGCTAGCAACTAAAACACCCCCACTGAATGTTAGTAAGGGGGCAACAGTCTCCTTACACTTGGATACATATAAATGCAAACATTAAGCACAAATAAAAATAAGCCAGCCTGAAGTGATAGCATGAAAATAGCATTCTGACCCTTAATAAACCAAATGTCAATTCAAAATAATTCAAACAAATAGGCAATAACTATTTTGATCCCCACATCAATTTTTCCCTAGTTTAAAAGAAGATTAACTAAATCAATTTTAAGGAAAATAAAAATCTAGAATATTTATCTGAAATAGGGATTAGAGATTTCTTCACCCACTCTCCATAGCTGTACATCCATCATCCCAACGCAGGCAGCAGCATTTCCTGCGCTCTTGCCCTGTAACAGCACTGGCATCTCTAATACTGCAGCGTATCCGTTTCTTATTTTGACAGATAGCAAGAGTCTGATCCATTTTACCAATTAATCTATCCTAGTGTTCTGTAACTTATTTGAAACTTTACCTACATAGACCATGTTGCCAAAAAATCACTCTTAAATGCTGCATTAAGCACTCATGAAAATCTAAAAATAGCATTGAGAACAAGAAATAATGTAAACAGAAGCTATGCAAGCTTTCCCCACACAGTTTTAACAATGCACTTTTATCCAGACCACTATCAGCATAGAGACTCTCCTAAACAAAGAATAGAGTGAAGTCAGAACACACGTTCATTGTGATGTTTTTGCATTTTAAGTTATAATCTGCATTTCATTGTCCAGTCTGTCAAGAATTTGCAAGCTGTAGTTGTAAATTGGAGTTGGTGAGGTACTAAAGAAAAGGAGTACTTGTGGCACCTTAGAGACTAACCAATTTATTTGAGCATGAGCTTTCGTGAGCTACAGCTCACTTCATCGGATGCATACCGTGGAAACTGCAGAAGACATTATATACACACAGAGACCATGAAACAATACCTCCTCCCGCCCCACTGTCCTGCTGGTAATAGTTTATCTAAAGTGATCATCAACTTGGGCCGTTTCCAGCACAAATCCAGGTTTTCTCACCCTCCGCCCCCACCCCCCCCACACACACACAAACTCACTCTCCTGCTGGTAATAGCCCATCCAAAGTGACAACTCTCTTCACAATGTGTATGATAATCAAGGTGGGCCATTTCCTGCACAAATCCAGGTTTTCTCACCCCCCCCACACACACACAAACTCACTCTCCTGCTGGTAATAGCTCATCAAAAGTGATCATCAAGGTGAGGTACTAGTTTTCATTCATGGTTCAGGGTATTTGTAGGAAAGTCATGTTCTGTGTTTCCACCAAAAGAAGGAAATGACATAGGAAACTTTAACCAGAATTTGCAATTATCCACGATTTCTTTCTTTGCTAAG
The DNA here is from genome assembly GCF_965140295.1 of Lepidochelys olivacea. Taxonomy (NCBI): domain Eukaryota; kingdom Metazoa; phylum Chordata; order Testudines; family Cheloniidae; genus Lepidochelys; species Lepidochelys olivacea. The sequence continues at coordinate 109,068,590 of NC_140417.1, forward strand.
AAAAAGAGTGCTCAACTTAGTTAAGTAAACTATCCTACTGGGAAAGGAATTTGTGAGTCTTGTGGCAACTGGTCATCAGTGGAGACAGATGAAAATAATTCACAGCCATTTCAGGGCTTAATAATATTTTGACAGGAGTATGACACACTGGTTCACTGGGGAAAAGTTTTGATGGAGAACTAGATGACAAGGATTATTACTACAAGGCTATCAGGAAAAAACAAAATTATCAGGAACCTAATTAATGCTGATCTGAATTTTGTATTACTGTACCACATAGCTGCCAGTCTGTGTCCATGGGAGACATTCCACTAATGAGAGCCAGCTTGCCTAAATTCTCCTACATTGGCTTGCAAAAGCAAGCATTTGAAGGAGGAACATGAGAAGAAATGAGTTTTGGAACTCACTCAGGAAAAACATACTGAAGAGGGAATTCCTCCCCCATTCCACCCCACCTAATTTTTATCCCATCAGCCTCATTCATGAGCCAACAGTAACTCCTTACCTACCACAACTGTCTCAGGGCTTGGCTACACAAACCTTCCATATGGCTCAGATTTTAAGATGTCTGAGCAGCTTCCTCATCTTACATATTTCCTAATTGTTACGTAAAGTTTTCTGATGCTATTCATTTCACTCAATCACACTAGAATAGCATTTATCCAGATATGCCTGGAGTACCATAGGTGCTAGTGGACCGATGTATTTTTATGATCAAACTCTTACACACATTTTTGACAGAATAAAGTGATTCCATTCATCATTCTGGGAGAAACACTTCTCCAATTGATGGCAGATGAGGTACTACAATCTGGAGCTTCCCCTCTCCACTCCCATCCCACAAAAAATGCATATTGTAGTCCAGGTCAACTCAGCTACACCAGGGGTCTCAAACGACCACTAGGGCCGCATGAGTACATTGGTCCGAGGGCTGCAACACTGACCACCCCCCTTCAGCTGCCCTGGCCCCGTCCCCACTCCACCCCTTCCATGAGGCCCCGCCCCTGCCCCGCCTCTTCCCACCCCTTCCCTGAAATCCCCACCCGAACTCTGCTCCCACCCTGCCCCCAGGGTGTGCAGGAGCGGTGCAGGGTGCAGCAGGGGACCCAGAGCAGGGGGTTGGGGTGCAGGGGGTGTGCAGTGTGTGCTGGGGGTCTCAGAGCAGGCAGTCAGGGTGCGTCAGGGGGCTCAGGGCAGGCGGCCGGCATGCAGGATGGGTTCGGGGGGGGGGGGGGGGGGGGGGGAGGGAGAGCGGGTCCGGCCCGGCGTGCACTGGGGGCAGGACAGGCTCCCTGCCTGCCTCCCCTGCCCCTGCGCCACTCTGGAAAGCGGCCGGGACCTGCAGTGGGGGGCCCCACACAGAGGTTTGTGTGTTGCCTTAGCCACTCCTCCAGGTATCTCCCCCGAAGCTCCCATTGGCCGGCCAATGGGAGCTTTGAGGGAGGTACTTGGAGAAGTGGCCAGGGCAACATACAGACCCCTGTTCCCCCCCACCCCCAGGTCCTGGCCGCTTCTCAGAGCGGCGCAGGGGCTGGGAGGGAGCCTGCCCTGCCCCCGGTGCACGCCGGGCCGGAGCCACTCTAGATAAATACTGGGGGAGGAAGAGAGACCGCGGGGAACTGGCGGGCCACAGAAAATAACCCTGCGGGCCATGTGTTTGAGACCCCTGAGCTACACCAAGAACCTAGGTCTCCAGGTCTGACAACCATTTTTAGCTTTCTCATAGCAACTCTAGTTGACATAGTGCTGAATATGGCTACCCAAACCAGACAGCAGTACAGCCAGTGAACTTAGAAACCTAGACAAGAATCTGTTTCCTATATATAATTTATATATAGGACTATAATTTGCCTCCATCAAAATTTACAGAAAACTCTACCAGGACTATTCTTCCCATCCGGAAAGAAACTAGACCAGGAAAAGAGGACAAAACACCACGGTTCAGATCCTCTTTTCTACCCACTAGTGATATGGAGGATTGATCATTTCAGATTGGTGCACGGAACACTGCAAAGCTTCTTTTTTATTATGCAATCACATTACAATACAAAACATATTTAAACAAATCATACCTGTATGAAGCTGAACTTTCCCAATCACTCCCTCTACCAGGCCCAGACAGACAGGATTCCAAGCCAGAAGAAGATCAGTGGCTGCAAGAAAAATTGAGGCTTATAAGAAAATCTGAAATGTAACAATAGAAGCACTTACATTAAAAAACAAAACACTTTACTCTTCAGGAATTTCTAATGCACAGCGTAAAGAGCTGTTTTCATCATCAATCCTAAAGTATTCTAAAGACATAAATTACTAACCTTTGACACCTTAATCAGCACTACTAATTACTGTTCTGGATGAAACTCAGTTTTGTGACTTCTATCCAAGCCTCACGGATTCCCAGTAAATCTCAAGTTAACGAGACAAGCTTAGTGTAAAAACTAGTCCTGTTCACTTTTGCATATTTATCATTGAAACATGCCTCATCCAAGTGTCCAAAATAGGAGAATGCCATGGCAATTACTGGCGCTCTTTAGTCTCAATCATGTAATAGCAAAAATTATCACCCTCCCTCGCAACACACATCCCAGCCGTGCTCCGATATAGACTATGAAATAAAATCCAACTCACCCAATAGGGACACGGTGCATAACGAATATAATGAGATTACCATTTGGGGGGTAGGCATATCACCCTGAACTGCATGATTAGTGCTAGAATGATGTAAAGCCAGCTCCTTCCAAAAGGTGCCATTGTCACAAGCCAGCATAGTACAGTAATAAGTATGAAGGTAAGTTTGTACCTCAAGTGAGATGCTCAAGATGCATGCTTACGAACACTTTCTTGAAGTTTAGAGAACATCCTTTGAAACCATTTCTACCTCACTGAGGTGAAATTATTTGATTAAGGAAAACCACTTATTCCCAGAGTTTTACAGACAAGGAAAAACTCCAAAATCCTCTTCATGATAGAATAAAGCAATGTGTGTTAGATGTTTTATTCAAGTCTCCACTTACAGCTTCAAATGTATCTGATAATAACAACTGATCACAATAATACTTTATGTACTAAATAATCCCAGGGAACATGACACACAGAAAAGAGAATCATTCATCCAGAACACTGTGGGGAAATAAGATTTGGCACTTCTGTTTTCTATAGTAAGCTTTTTATTCCAATTTTGTTCCCTCCCCACTTCAGATGACTTCAGTTTAATCATCAAGACAACACAGTTTTTTGCGTTGCCAGTTAAAAACAACAGTGATCACTAGCTTCAATTTTCTTTTAAACCTTTTGCAAACTAAGACCAGAGCTTGTAACAAAGACTCTACTTTGAATCTTATTTTTGTATTATTTTTCCATTATTAAATACAACTTAAAAGCTGCCTTCAAAAAAGAGAGCACGCCACTTAGATATAACGTAAGAACTAAAAGGCAAAAGATTCTTCACTCCACTGCCATCAAGAATTCGAGCTATTTGTCAGTTTGCTTATAACAAAAGCAAGATATCTAGATTCACTGAGAGATTCTCATACTTTCTTTAGCAGCTACCACAAAGACATGTCAATCAATTCTACCATATCTTTTAAATATCCTCCTCTCTAGGAGAGAATTTCTCCCAAATTAGAAAAACAGCCTTTAAGAGAACGAAAAGAACATACATAATTCATCTTAATAATGCAAAAAAGTTTTAAAAAGAAACTAAACAGTGTTTACAAATCATTAAGTTTAGTGTTTGCAGGTGACAACTTAATGTCAAACTGATACTTAAATGATTCTTTTCCCACTCAGCTTTGCTCAAATTTTAAATTATCAGCAATTGCATTAAAAATGCCAATGGATTTTGTTTTCCAATACCATAAATTTAACAAAACAGTGGGTATGCTGTACTGGAAACAGTGAACCAAACTCATCAGGGGAATTGTGAAGTAATAGTAATTTGCACAGGGAATCTGAAAGTCTGACAGGCCAGGCTAGGCAATATTCCACAGTTCAAAATCAGGTCCAACCTGTCTTTAGCTATTCCCATTACATTAGGTAACCCAGTAAAATTTTGTGTGTGTGAGAGAGAGCGCACGAGCATAGAAAAATATACAGCATCAAGCAATATCCTATACTTTAGGGAAGTTAGAGCTCATTGTTCAAAACTTCCAAGAGGTGATGTGAAGGCACAAGCAGAGTCAAACAACCTACTGCTAGCATACGCATTCTATATGAAAGGTCTTTAAAAAACCACCACACCACACTGAGCATATATTGGTAAATCATCTTGAAGAATTTTGACACGCCAATAGCTCAAAAACTAAAATATTTTTCAAAAAGCTAAAAATTAAAATTCCCATATTAGGATCATTTACAGGTGATACAAAATCAAAGTTTAAAGTAATCGAAGAAGGAATGTTTCACATTAAACTAAGCAGCATGGTCTAATGGATAGTGCATTGGATTGAGACTCAGGAAACCTGGGTTCTACTCACAACTCAACTTTGGACAAGTTATTGTCTTCCTTTGACTCAATTTTCTCATCTGTAAAATGGGAATAAGGACACTGACATCCTTTGTGAAGTGCTTTGAGATCCATAAATAAAAGTGCTATAAGAACAAAGTATTGTTTATTGTATTTTAACATTAGATGTGATAAATGAAGTGCGGGGGGGGGGGGGGTAAGCTCCCTTTGATGGACACGCAGCCAGCCAGTCCCCCAGATAAAGGAAAGGAAGTGGGCACCTGACCAAAAGAGCCAATGGAAAGGCAGAACTTTAAAATTGAGAAAGAAATTTTCCCTTTGTCTGTTCTCCAGAGGAGGAGACACGGAGCAGCAATGCTATAAGCAGGAATGCTGTGTAAAGTTTGAAACAGATATGAAAACCATCAGATCATAACTAGAACTACTTTTAACAACCCAAATAAGTAAGTAAATTAAGAATGTTTAGGAAGACGCGATTAGGTTTATTTCTGTTTATTTTTTAAGGCTTGTGGACTTCTCTGTGCTAACCCCAGATGCTTTTGTTTGCTGTAACCTTTAAGCTGAACCCCCAAGAAAGCTATTTTGGGTGTTTGATTTTTGGAATTGTTCTTTTAAAATATCGCAAAAGCCTAAGTTCCAGATGTATTTTCTTCCTTTTTTGTTTTTAATAAAATTTACCTTTTTTAAGAACAGGATTGGATTTTTGGTGTCCTAAGAGGTTTGTGCATATGCTGTTTGATTAGCTGGTGGCAACAGCTAATTTCCTTTGTTTTCTTTCTCAGCACTTCCCCCGGGGGAGGGGTGAAAGAGCTTGAGGGTACCCCACAGGGATGAATTCTCAAGTGCTCCTTCCTGGGTCCACGGCTGTTTTTTTGCATTTGGGTGATGGTAGCGTTTATAAAACCAAGGTCAGAGAAAAGCTGTAACCTTGAGAGTCTAATACAAACCTGGAGTGGCAAGTATTAATTTTTAGAATCCTTGCAAGCCCCCACCTTCTGCACTCGGGGTGACAGAGTGGGGATTCAGCCTTGACATTAGATATGCCATTTTCTGTGACATACAGTAAGTCTTGTTACAGGTGCCTCTGTAGCTCTTATTATTACTACTACTACAAGACCACAGTTTACCTGTGTTATAACGCTTCTCTCTGGATTCCTACAGTCCATCACCATTCCAAATTATGAAACATACAAGATTTCTTTCCACCTGTCAGTAGGAACTGGGGGGAAGTCTAGGGTAAAGAAGAAGTGTCTTTTTCTATCTTTCTCTGAAGGTGCTAAAATTCATGGTCATGTGGTTATCTTCCACAAATGAATTCCAGATTCATAGTCCAGTAGCAGAGAAAGCTGTCTCTTGTACACAAAGGTTTCACTCTTGGTGACTGACAGTGCCACAGTTCCAGAGGAACAGCTGTCAAGGGAAGGTCACAATACAAGGTAAGGTGGTCTCTCAAGTAACTTGAGCCATTCCACTGGGAATTTTAATCTTGACTAAGCAGAAGGTCTTACTTGACGGCTATCCCTAGTCCTTTAGACATAAGCGTTTCACTAACTAGGGACAGATTGTTGAACTGGGACCCTTAAGACAATGACCCAAGCCTGACCTCATTTCACCTCTAGCGTATAATAGTACTAGACCAAAGTTACTTAAAAAACTCTGCACTGTAACAAATTCATGGTTATGTTGTGGGTTCTTGTTTGTTTGCTTTTTGCAAGGGAAGCAGGTGTTTGTTTTTGAGGTTTTTTGTTTGTTGTAAGCAGAAGCTTATGCACACAAATTGTACTTTTAGAATTTTATCCGTTTTTGTTTTCAAATCCAAAGAAAGAGAAAACTAAGTGCAAAGACATGAAAAGTTGGCTCCCATTTTGACAAGAAGCTCCTGGATCCTATTTCCGTATAAGATCAGCTATCATAGTGGTAGAAAACAGGACTTGTAAATATGAGCTTTTAAAAGAGATATTTGAAAGTTAATTTCTTTGCAACAGAATCAGAAATGCAGCTGGTAACCAGTGAGAACTGTTCCACTTTGTTTTCACTTTCAGCTACTTTCTGAGCAGCTATAGTATTAGTTTGCAGACCTGGTCTCTAATACTTTAAACTAGAAAGAGATGCTGTAGTAACAAGATTTTTTAAATCTTCCCTCCTTTCTACTCACCTTACCCATCGAAAGCAATTCAGAGATCAAGCTGGTTTGTGCATTTCAACCAGATACCCACCAACAATTTCCAGGAGCCAGAGTTCTCCTTTATAAATGTTCGTGTTGTAGTGGAACCTCACTAACTCATTACGAGGTAGGAAACAAATTGTGAGTTACTGAATTTTGGAAGCAAACATTAATGAAGGGTTGGTCACTCACTGTAGTGAACAGGTAGTCCAAGAATTATCTTAAAGGCCTGTGCTGCCTCTCTGCACCACAAAGTTTTGGCGGATTTGTATTAACAAGTACAATCTTTGTAAATATATATTACCTGTTTAAAGCCTCTGAAGAAGATTTACTTTTGAATGAAAATGAGCCAAACTCAAAATTTAAAGCTGAAATGTGGGTAGTGTTATTTCCCCTACACAGTTGGCAGAAGTCTTAAAAGTAATCCAAAAGAGATGATTAACTCCAGGGTTTTGAAGAAGGCAGTCAAAGTAATTTAAGATGATAAAGCCATCAGAAGAACTAATTAAAAATTCCTGAAGCTGGCCTGATGTAATCAATTTATAGATTACTCTTTTATTTGGTGTGGGAGAGGGGGAGGGTTGTGATTACAGACTCAGTTTTGTTATTGTTTTCACATTAGTCATGGATTCCATAATTTTCATATTTTATTTACAGATATGGATATAGATCTTGACATTTGGCATTTTGCACGCTTAGTGGCTGTGACAAAAACTGATTTAAATGAGAACCTTGGGAACTGCCAAGATAAAACCTGGGGTGCCTGACAGGCTAATAGAACAAAACTTTGTTTAGCTAGTGATTTGTTGTGGGTCACCAATCTACAGTTTCTCTGCTTTGGGAAGGGGTGGAGGAAGGCAAAGTTTACATAGTGAGTTTAAAAGGATCGGTGCAAAGCAGATGCTTTTGTTTTTGTAAAAAGAAAAGGAGTACTTGTGGCACCTTAGACTAACCAATGTATTTGAGCATAAGCTTTTGTGAGCTACAGCTCACTTCATCGGATGCATTCAGTGGTGTCATAAATATAAAGGGAAGGGTAATCACCTTTAAATCCCTCCTGGCCAGAGGAAAAATCCTTTCACCTGTAAAGGGTTAAGAAGCTAGGATAACCTCACTGGCACCTGACCAAAATGACCAATGAGGAGACAAGATACTTTCAAAAGCTGGGAGGAGGGAGAAAAACAAAGGGTCTGTGTCTGTCTGTGTGATGCTTTTGCCAGGGACAGAACAGGAATGGAGTCTTAGAACTTAGTAAGTAATCTAGCTAGATATGCGTTAGATTCCGATTTCTTTAAATGGCTGAGAAATTAAGTTGTGCTGAATAGAATGAATATTCCTGTCTGTGTGTCTTTTTGTAATTTAAGGTTTTGCCTAGAGGGATTCTCTGTGTTTTGAATGTAATTACCCTGTAAGGTATTTACCATCCTGATTTTACAGAGGTGATTCTTTTTACTGTTTCTTCTATTAAAATGTTTCTTTTTAAGAACTGAATGCTTTTTTTCATTGTTCTAAGATCCAAGGGTTTGGGTCTGTGGTCACCTATGCAAATTGGTGAGGATTTTTACCAAGCCTTCCCCACGAAGTGGGGTGCAAGGGTTGGGAGGATTTTGGGGTAAAGACGTTTCCAAACAACATTTTCCCAATAAACCCAGATAAATGTTTGGTGGTGGCAGTGGAAGTCCAAGGGTAAAATAGTTTGTACCTTGGGGAAGTTTTAACCTAAGCTGGTAAAAGTAAGCTTAGGAGGTTTTCATGCAGGTCCTCACATCTGTACCCTAGAGTTCAGAGTGGGGAAGGAATCTTGACAAGTGGAAAATACAGTGAGGAGATTTATATACACACAGAACATGAAAAAATGGGTGGTGTTATCATACACACTGTAAGGAGAGTGATCACTTAAGATGAACTATTACCAGCAGGAGAGCGGGGGTGGGGAAAGAAAACCTTTTGTAGTGATAATCAAGGTGGGCCATTTCCAGCAGTTAACAGGAACGTCTGAGGAACATTGGGGGAGGGGGGAGAGGGGAAATAAACATGGGGAAATAGTTTTACTTTGTGTAATGACTCATCCACTCCCAGTCTCTATTCAAGCCTAAGTTAATTGTATCCAGTTTGCAAATTAATTCCAATTCAGCAGTTTCTCATTGGAGTCTGTTTTTGAAGTCTTTTTGTTGTAATATTGCGACTTTTAGGTCAGAGATTGACCCTCCCCCCGCTGGTAATAGCTCATCTTAAGTGATCACTCTCCTTACAGTGTATATGATAACACCCATTTTTTTATGTTCTGTGTGTATATAAATCTCCTAACTGTATTTTCCACTGAATGCATCCGATGGAGTGAGCTGTAGCTCATGAAAGCTTATACTCAGATAAATTGGTTAGTCTCTAATGTACCACTAGTACTCCTTTTCTTTTTGCGAATACAGACTAACACGGCTGCTACTCTGAAACCTTTGTTTTTGTAGTGGCTGAAGCACAAAAGCAGCACCGAAGACAAGCAAGGAGCAGCTCTCTTTTACTCACATTCTGCAACTGCAGCGAAGCCAACTAGGAGGCACCAAGATAAGTGTCTTCTATATTATGCAATGGCTTGAAAAATTTCACTGTGAACTAAGGGATATTTTTATTGAAATCCTACAATGATGACTTTATCATACACTCCCTCTCCCCATGATTTTCCATATAATTTACCATGAGAAACACTACTAACCTTAATTACAATTCTCACTCCAAGAACATTATATGCATGCACTCTACAAAATATTTTGCTGTATTGGGTGAACGTACTTTGTAAGTACTTGCAAGACACCAAGAACCAGTCTACATATTTCCTTCTTCTAGCAAAGAGTTCTCTAACAAAATCAGAAGTGCAGAGTTATTGCTCATTCCAGAGAGACTATCCACCCTCATTCCCTGAGATTTATAATAGATCAACTGATGAAATACTAATTAGTTTGTAAAAAGAAAAGGAGTACTTGTGGCACCTTAGAGGCTAACAAATTTATTTGAGCATAAGCTTTCGTGACCTACAGCTCACTTCATCTGATGAGACTTTTTAAAAACAGCCTGCCAGTACCACATCAGTACTGAACATAATGCCTAATAAGTATAATGCACAAAACTGTTAAGCAGCATTGTATGAAATAAGTCTGCAAAATTTGTTAATATAAATCCTAGGACTTGTATACAAGAGACAACAGCTGCAAACTGAAGACAGACAAATTTAAAATTAGAAATGAGGCCCACATTTTTAACAGTCACGGTGATTAACCATTGGAACAAACTCCCAAGGAAAATGGTGTGGATTCTCCATCAGACTCTTAACTTGAACAAAAGCTGAAACAGCCCTAACTACAGAGCTGCTACCAGGGCCTCAGTAATTAGTAATGTGAGTTAAAGCAATTGTCTCACAGTTTGATTAGTATTTGCAGAGTATGATATTCTCTCCATCCACACCTACTAATCTTCCCTACTCTTTCCACCCAAAGAGCTGTTAGTCTACAGCTAATGCTGCTCAAATTGAATTTCCTACCAATGCATTCATAAAGAGTGTAGGAAAATCATCACATCAGCCATAACTCACATGCCTTGTCACCCCATACCCAAACAGACTCCACTCTTCTGCTCCAAAAACACAGACCTTTTTTCAATTCCAACATGCCAAACTTGGTGCAGTTTCACACAATCATACTAGAACACAACTGTCTCCTACTGTTCAATGCCAACTCTTCAAGGCAAGAACAGTGTCTTTGTACAGTTCTTAAAAGAGTAGGATCCCCAGTCCTAATAAGATTTTCGCATTTTCATAAAAAAGTGGAGACGTTTAATGCCTATTTTGTTTCAGTCTTCACTAAACAGGTTAATAGTAACCAGTTACTCAACACAAGTAATATTAAAGGAGGAAGGAATGCAAGCCAAAAAGAGAGAAAGAATGGGTTAAATTAACCTCCCCTTCTTCGAATGATGGTCCTATTGTATTCCACTGAGGGTGCTTAACAAGCAGTACCTAGCTAGGATGAGCGTACAAGGGTGCAGTGGAGGACCACTGTGCAGAACGAGGCATCTGTTGCAAAAAAACCACACTACATAAATGAGAAGGAAAAAGTGTGTACCGAACTCCACATACCCCCTTACATATGTCTGCAAGGGGCACATCGTGGAGCCCGGCAGTAGCTGAGGTCCCTGAAACGAGTTCTCCAGCAACCAAAAATGTCCACAACTACCCTGCTGTGCAACTTGCATTCATGGCCGGTTGCAAAGTTCCTGCTGAGAGCATCAGCAAGCATGTTCTAGGTTCCTGGCAGGTAGGCTGCCGACAAAAGGATATGCTGTGCAATGCACCATTTCCAGAGGCATACCGCTTCAGCACACTGAAAGAGTTCCCTGGCCAGGATTCAATCAACTGTGGCCCCATGGTGACCTCAATGAGGTGCTTCTTAAAATGGAAGACTCTTCCTTCCAGTGTACAAGCAGGGAAGGAGAGGCAGATGCTGAATCTGGACATTGTACGGGCTTTCCTCAAAAACACTACAGACAGCAGTGCTGCTCATCGCTGAGGGAAAACAAGTGATGGCAGGAAGCGCAGATTTTGAATCCCGGCCTCTTCAGCATAATCCAGTACCCAGACTCGGGTACTGGGGAGAAGGTAGTGGATTGTTTGGCGGGAAAATGCTGAAGCTGCGTCCCCAGACTTTAAACCTACAATATTTCTAAAAACAAGAAAACTACTATAAAAACAGCAAGAATCCTGATTATAAACAAAAATAAAAATAGGTTTCAGAGTAACAGCCGTGTTAGTCTGTATTCGCAAAAAGAAAAGGAGTACTTGTGGCACCTTAGAGACTAACCAATTTATTTGAGCATAAGCTTTCGTGAGCTACAGCTCACTTCATCGGATGCATACTGTGGAAACGGCAGAAGACATTATATACACAGAGACCATGAAACAATACCTCCTCCCACCCCACTGTCCTGCTGGTAATAGCTTATCTAAAGTGATCACTCTCCTTACAATGTGTATGATAATCAAGGTGGTGGGCCATTTCCAGCACAAATCCAGGTTTTCTCACCCTCCGCCCCCCGACACACAAACTCACTCTCCTGCTGGTAATAGCCCATCCAAAGTGACCACTTGTACAGATACAGACAGACATCATCCTCCTTTCCAAATGCAAACAGATGGACATCGTACCAAAAGGACTGAAGGTAAAAAATCCATTACAATCTACATACCACACAGACTATGCTGACAGCTTGTGCCACACGCTCTCAAAGAAACTGCGGAATCACCTGATCAACATCCTCTACAGCAAACAGGGAAAGATTAAGAATGAGCTCTCAGAACTGGATACTCTCATAAAAAAACAACCTTCCACACAAACTTCCTCGTGGCTGGAATTTACTAAAACTAGACAAGCCATTTACAAAGCACACTTTGCTTCTCTACAAAAGAAAAAGGACACTAAACTTTCTAAACTACTACATGCTACAAGGGGCCACAGCAATGGTTCCCTCAACCCACCCAGCAATATTGTTAACCTATTCAACTATACTCTCAGCCCAGCAGAAGAAGCAGTCCTATCTCGGGGCTTCTCCTTCTGCCCCTCCACCCCCACAAACATGATACAGTTCTGTGGTGACCTAGAATCCTATTTTCGACGTCTCCGACTGAAGGAATATTTCCAAAATACCTCTGAACAACATACTAATCCACAGAGACCTCCCTACCAACATTACAAAAAGAAGGATTCTAGGTGGACTCCTCCTGAAGGTCGAAACAGCAGACTGGACTTCTACATAGAATGCTTCTGCCAATGTGCACGGGCTGAAATTGTGGAAAAGCAGCATCACTTGCCCCATAACCTCAGCCGTGCAGAACACAATGCCATCCACAGCCTCAGAAACAACTCTGACATCATAACCAAAAAGGCTGACAAAGGAGGTGCTGTTGTCATCATGAATAGGTCGGAATATGAAAAAGAGGCTGCCACTTTCTACAAACCATTACCCTATGATCCCACTGAGAGTTACCAAAAGCAACTACAGCATTTGCTCAAGAAACTTCCTGAAAAAGCACAAGATCAAATCCGCACAGACACACCCCTGGAACCCCGACATGGGATATTCTATCTACTACCTAAGATCCATAAACCTGGAAATCCTGAGCGCCCCATCATCTCAGGCATTGACACCCTGACAGCAGGATTGTCTGGCTACGTAGACTCCCTCCTCAGGCCCTACGCTACCAGCACTCCCAGCTACCTTCGAGACACCACTGACTTCCTGAGGAAACTACAATCCATTGGTGATCTTCCTGATAACACCATCCTGGCCACTATGGATGTAGAAGCCCTCTACACCAACATTCCACACAAAGATGGACTACAAGCCGTCAACAACACTATCCCCGATAATGTCACGGCTAACCTGGTGGCTGAACTTTGTGACTTTGTCCTTACCCATAACTATTTTACATTTGGGGACAATGTATACCTTCAGATCAGCGGCACTGCTATGGGTACCCGCATGGCCCCACAGTATGCCAACATTTTTATGGCTGACTTAGAACAACGCTTCCTCAGCTCTCATCCCCTAATGCCCCTACTCTACTTGCGCTATATTGATGACATCTTCATCATCTGGACCCATGGAAAAGAAGCCCTTGAGGAATTCCACCATGATTTCAACAATTTCCATCCCACCACCAACCTCAGCCTGGTCCAGTTCACACAAGAGATCCACTTCCTGGACACTACAGTGCTAATAAACAATGGTCACATAAACACCACCCTATACCGGAAACCTACTGACCGCTATTCCTACCTACATGCCTCCAGCTTTCACCCTGACCACACCACACGATCCATCGTCTACAGCCAAGCTCTGCGATACAACCGCATTTGCTCCAACCCCTCAGACAGAGGCAAACACCAACAAGATCTCTATCAAGCATTCTTACAACTGCAATACCCACCTGCGGAAGTAAAGAAACAGATTGCTAGAGCCAGAAGAGTTCCCAGAAGTTACCTACTACAGGACAGGCCTAACAAAGAAAATAACAGAACGCCACTAGCAGTCACCTTCAGCCCCCAACTAAAACCCCTCCAACGCATTATTAAGGATCTACAACCTATCCTGAAGGATGACCCAACACTCTCACAAATCTTGGGAGACAGGCCAGTCCTTGCCTACAGACAGCCCCGCAACCTGAAGCAAATACTCACCAACAACCACATACCACACAACAGAACCACTAACCCAGGAACCTATCCTTGCAACAAAGCCCGTTGCCAACTGTGCCCACATATCTATTCAGGGGACACCATCATAGGGCCTAATCACATCAGCCACACTATCAGAGGCTCGTTCACCTGCACATCCACCAATGTGATATATGCCATCATGTGCCAGCAATGCCCCTCTGCCATGTACATTGGTCAAACTGGACAGTCTCTACGTAAAAGAATAAATGGACACAAATCAGATGTCAAGAATTATAACATTCATAAACCAGTCGGAGAACACTTCAATCTCTCTGGTCACACAATCACAGACATGAAGGTCGCTATCTTAAAACAAAAAACTTCAAATCCAGACTCCAGCGAGAAACTGCTGAATTGGAATTCATTTGCAAATTGGATACTATTAATTTAGGCTTAATTAGAGACTGGGAGTGGCTAAATCATAATGCAAGGTAGCCTATTTCCCCTTGTTTTTTCCTACCCCACCCCCCAGACGTTCTGGTTAAACTTGGATTTATGCTGGAAATGGCCCACCTTGATTATCATACACATTGTAGGGAGAGTGGTCACTTTGGATGAACTATTACCAGCAGGAGAGTGAGTTTGTGTGTGTGTGTGTGTGTGTGTGTGTTTGTGTTTTTTTGGGGTGGGGGGGGGGGTGAGAAAACCTGGATTTGTGCTGGAAATGGCCCACCTTGATTTTCATACACATTTTAAGGAGAGTGATCACTTTAGATAAGCTATTACCAGCAGGACAGTGGGGTGGGAGGAGCTATTGTTTCATGGTCTCTGTGTATATAATGTCTTCTGCAGTTTCTACAGTATGCATCCAATGAAGTGAGCTGTAGCTCACGAAAGCTTATGCTCAAATTGGTTAGTCTCTAAAAATAAAAATAGTTTTTCTGGAAAGTTTGGAAAATGTGTCACCAAAGAACAAAAGGATATCAGAAGCCCCGACTTGGACTATGCAGCAATGAGCGGGAACTGAAGATATGGTTGGTCTGCCCCACTCTATCGCCTTGGGCAAAACCCTGAGGCAGAGCAAGGATGCATGAGCAGACTGACGGACTTTACTACTTTGAAACACTTCGGACACATGGTGCATAACCCTCAGTGGAATACAATAGGGACCATCGCTCAAAGAAGAACTAGCTGAAACCATCTTGAAACTGTTAGTTTCTTTGAGAACTCGTGGGGGACAGGTGAGGTTCTAGAAGATTGGAGAAGGGCAAACATAGTACTTATCTTTAAAGAAGGGAACAAAGAGGATCTGGGAATTATAGACCAGTCAACCTAACTTTGATACCTGGAAAGATACTGAAACAAATTATTAAACAATGAATTTGTAAGTACCTCGAGGATAATAGAGTTATAAGGAATAGTCACCATGGATTTGTCAAGAACAGATCATGCCAAACCAATGTAATTTCTTTCTCTGACTGTGTCACTGGCCTACTGGATGGTGGGAAGCAGTAGATGTGATCTATCTTATTTTAGTAAGGCTTTTGACACAGTCCCACTTGACAGTCTCATATGCAAACTAGGGAAATGAGGTCTAGATAAAATTACTATAAGGTGGGTGAACAACTGATTGAAGGATCATACTCAGAGTAGTTTTCAATGGTTTGCTGTCAAACTGGAAGGAGTTATCTACTGGGATCCTGCAGGGGTCAGTCCTGGGTACAGTATTATTCAATATTTTCATTGATGACTTGAATAATTGAGAAGAGAGTACACTTACAAAATCTGCGGATAACAGCAAGTTGGGAGGGATTGCAAGCACTTTGGAACACAGGATCAGAATTAAAAATGACCTTGACAAATGGAAGAAATGGTCTGAATTCAACAAGATGAAATTCAATAAAGACAAGTGCAAAGTACTTCACTTAGAAAAGAAAAGATCAAATTCACAACTGCAAATGGGGGGAAACTGGCTAGGCAGTAGTGCTGCTGAAAAGGATTGGGGAAAGGGTGTTTATAGTGGGTCACAAATTGAATATGAATCAACAATGTGATGCAGCAGCTAAAAAGGTTAATATTCTAGGGTATTTTAACAGGAATGCTGTATGTAAGACACAGGAGGTAACTGTCCCACTCTATTTAGCGTGGGCAAAGCCTGAGCTGAAGTATGGTGTCCAGTTCTTGGTCCATACTTTAGGAAATATGGGGAAAATTGAAGAAAGTCCAGAGGAGAACAAAAATGATAAAAGGTTCAGGAAACCTGACTTATGAGGAAAGGTTAAAAAACTAGGCATGTTTAGTCTTGAGAGAAAATGCCTGAGGGTGGGGGACCAGAAAAGAGTCTTCAAAGATGATAAGGGCTGTTATAAAGAGGACTGCAATCTATTGTTCTCCACGTCTACTGAAGGTAAGACAAGAAGAAATGAGCTCAATCTGTAGCAAGGGAGATATAGGTTAGATATGAGGGGAAAAGATTTAACTATAAGGATAGTTAAGCTCTGAAAAGGCTTCCAAGGGAGACTGTGAAATCCCCATCACTGGAGATTTTTAAAGCCAGATCAGACCATCTCTGATAGGTGTATGTCCAAGTTTACTTGGTCCTGCCACAGTACAATGGGCAGGACTAGGTGACTTCTTGAAGTTAGTCCTACATTTCTATGATTCTATGGAGTCTATAATAAAAATACAACTCTGTAAAGAAGAAATTACCAATAACTTATAGCAAATATTAATGAGAAATAAATAGAGTTTAACTCAACTGAGGTCATATTTACTGTTAACATTCCAGTTATTAAAGAAATTGCAATTACTGTAAATAATCATTTGTTCTCCAAAAACTTAATCAATAAGCTGTTTGTTAAAAAATTTGTTTGCTTAGATAAAACAACAAGATCGAATTGACTAGTAAGGTCATTGGAACCTGCTATTTCCCTTGAAAACCCACAAAAGGAACAGTCTATTTTTCAGTTTCAGTCTGTTTCAGCTCCTTCTTTAAAGATGTTATGCATGACTGGAGAACTATAGCTGAATGAGGATGAATTAGAAGTATTGCCCTTTTTATTTCCTATGAAAGGGTAAAATGAGTGCCTGCAGCAAATGTAACATGCCACTTTTAAACTGGATCTTAAGTGCAGGTTTTCTAACCTATATACATGTTGCTCTTTTGCCCCTGCTTGCTTCAACCTGGAGACCATTAAAAAATTATTTAAATTATAAACCTAATCTAACACTTTAGTTATCACCAGCAGCAACACATACAGCTGAGGTTGTGAACTATTAACCTCTTTCATGGGTTCTTTACTTTCTACAGGATTCATTTTGCAAGCTAAGCTCTCTCTGCCCAAAGTAGAGTTTTTGTTTTAAAGTTGGAAATGGAGTATAAATAAATTCAAGTTGTGCCGATGTTGAAAACATTTTGGGGGTACTGTAATAAAAATAGCAATCACTTTTAAAGACAGACTAACACGGCTGCTACTCTGAAACCTCTTAAAAAGGGGAGGCTCAAAAGTATCAGAGCTTTGAAAAATAATACATACATCAGCCCAAAACTAGAGTTCTAGGAAAAAACAGTATAGTATGTGATCATGTAAATAAAGACCACCTTAAAGCAGATGTACGAGAATGCTTCACAAGTATAACTGACATTTTGTTTTTGAATATTGTTCGACCCCAGCAAAGTATCCAAAAGTATATGAATACCTATAATTCCCATCATGCAGGAGTGATATTTTGCAGTCGCTTGTATCAAACTACAACAGAAAAATTGCTTATGTTTAAAATCAAAAACGTTCAAATGTAGAGACTAGGTAGGATTCTTTCCAGTTATTTTTAAATTTACTTTTCATTCTTTATGCTATTTAGTTTTGCATTTCTTATCTTGGTAACAAAAGTAGGTCAGTCAGTCACTTGTCTCTAGTTAATTTCACTTCGCAGTAGTCATGCAGTCACACAATAATGCAGTGCTTGGGTTCCAGGCACTATAGGCAAAATATTGGCTTTAAAAGCTTTCCATCATGTGCTTTTTTTTTTTTTTTTTTTTAAAAAGGGGACAAATGTTTTTAGTCCTAGGTTTTGTTTAAAAAAAAATTACTTTTCATAGAGCTTAAAACTGGCAAGCATTCTTATGTCATTCTTATGAAGGTTTTTTTTTAAAACATCCTTGACCTGGTTAGCTACACTTTTGACCTTCTCCTTCTTGACCTTCTATTGAAAAAGGCATTTCCTCCAAAAAGACTACAAACCTAGCCGCCCCTCCTCATCCTGAGTGAGGTTGATTAGCTAATGAAAACCACAATTGCAGAAACTCAAATAGTGTAGTAAAAAAAAAAAATTGTGGAAGTAATATGCATATTTAACCTCACTACTGGTCTGCATTCTTTGTTGCCTCCCATTTTCCCTCATCTGTACACTAAAACACTGGAATGCGTTACCTAGGGAGGTGGTGGAATTTTCTTCCTTAGATATTTTTAAGGTCAGGCTTGACAAAGCCCTGGCTGGGATGATTTAATTGGGGATTGGTCCTGCTTTGAGCAGGGGGTTGGACTAGATGACCTCCTGAGTTCCCTTCCAACCCTGATATTCTATGATTTAGACTAAACTATTTCCAGTTGGACCCTTTCTAATTCTGTAATGTACCTAGCAAACTATTAGCACAATGCAAATACATCAGATTAAGAAAAAGCTATTTCCAAAAGCACTGAAGTCAGTGGGAGTTTACCTTGACAAAGGAGTGCTGACAAGGGCCCCTAAAGAAGGGACGTTGACTTCTGCTTGTTTCATTGCTAACTACAGCCCTTTTTAATTTCTGGGCGGGGGTGGGGGAAGAGACAAGCCAACTACCATGGTAAAATAGAAATACAACCATTTCCATTTTCTTGGGTGTGTCTGAGCAAGCTCTCTATAGAAGCACAGAATACAAGCAGGTACATGCCCTCACAGTCTATATCTCGGCAAGTGACAGTATTAACTAAATGCAATTCTTTTATAACCAAACTATTATGGTTACTTGTGGAATTTTCCTTCTGTATTTGAGATGTGAAGACTTTGGATGAAAAGCATATATTTAAAAATAACCTTATTATGTAGAACTCATAATGGGTGAGAGTGAACAGGGATTTCTTTCATTTGCAGCAACAGGAACATATTAAAATGACAGACTTCAGTAGCTGGTTAATCCACCAAGAAGATTTTAAGTTCCCTTGTTACTATAATCAGTATTCAAATTTCAAAGCAACTAATTCTCCAGAAACAATTATCAACCTCTTCCTGATCACGTGTCACTGTTTGTTTTTCCCCACCAGTTAGTTTCTTACAGGAGTCTTAACATCCTTTGTAAACAGTAATGAAATGAAACTTTGCAGCTCGCATTGAAACAAAGGACTGCAATCTACAGTGGCAGTAAAAGTTCCCTCTGAGTCAGCAAGGTACAACATACTTCTCTGTAAGCTCAGTTTGAGTTGTATCATAATTACCATTTGTGGCAGGACCCGAGTCTGAGCCACAAAAAATTCACGGGAGGCCCAGTTAAGCAACAATTCTTTAAGAATGCCAGTTTAATTTCCAGAGCTCTTACTGAGCACACACCACAGCCAGAGAAGCATCTGGCCACACTCCCTTCATACATACATCTTACCAAGCTATCCCAACACAAAAGACAGCCCTTAGGTCTGTACAGTTCCCTGTCTTCATCTTACAAAAGTATACCAGCCCTCTTTAAATGTTACAAGCTTTGGCAGGCTCAGCTACATACCAGTGGCTTCATTTCAAGGAAGCACTCCCTCCCATCAACAACAAAAATAGTGGGGTGGACTTAGCGGGGCAAAGTCCTAGCAGTAATACTAAGGCATAAAGCAAGAGCGCTGAAGGAACCCCTTCAGGAGTCACAGCCAACCTGTACTATACATCACACCCTTTATAAAAAGAAATAAAACAGAACAGACATTTTACGTGCATCTTCTTCCCCCACCCAGTCCCAACATCCTCTGAACTTACCCCTTAATGAAATTAATACAATTACATCGTCAAGAGTATGTACCATCTTATATACAAATTTGCTTAGAATAGGAAGACAATTACATTTCTCAAGGAAGAGACTAGGTTTCAAATATGCATCTGCACCAATTCAGGCAGCACATCTAGTAAAGAATCTTGTGTGCTCACTTTGTATTCCTAAATAGTTTCTTCCACTAAAACACTTCAAATAGCAAAGCCACATAAGAACACAGACTGCATCACAATACATATAAAATTGAAATTCTGAGTTGCAGACAACTTTATTTTGTAAAGAATCCTGCATACAAACTGTATAATGATAAAAGGCAGCATGCGGTTTAAGTAACTGAAAGCAACAGTGTAAAATGACACTGATGAATAAATTAAAGCAATCATAAGACTGAGAAAGGGAAAGAAAACAGAATAGAAAAAGTGTTAAGATTAGCTTTTCACAAATATGTGAGTCAGCAAAAGAGAGCAACTCAGACAGCTAAAGGAAGGATGCTCTTGATAGCAGAATCTATATAGGAAGAGTCAAGGGTGGCAAGAGAAAGGGAGGGGACCTTTTTTTTTTTTTAAGTTGGACATGGAGAAGAGAAAGGGAATTACAGAAAAGTAAAACTGTGTGTGTGAGGTAAGTTTACACACTATTTTGAACCAAAACCTATGAAAGTGGGAAGCTAACAGAGTAGCCTTAGGATAGGCCAATGGTGGTCTTCCTTAAGTTAAGAACAGCAATCTGTATAAGCTATCTAGGACACAAGTGAGTCCACAGTGAAGGAAGCTGAAGATATTGGCTTGGTGCAGAAAGAAGCTGCTCACTTCCAGACCGCTAAAGGCCTCACCTAGCACATGGAACAGATATTTCAGTCTCTCTAGTGGCTTCTTTATTGCTTTGTGATGTAATCGGAGATGTAAGTGATTATATAAGAAAACAGTGTTGGGCATTTGACCAGACCAAAAATAATTGGTCAACTGACCAGTCATATTATCGAATAATGTCAAAAATGGTCATATATTTTAAAATACTAATTTATTACAACAGTAACAAAAAACAGCAAGACTTTATAGTTTCCCACAAGCTTATTCTTACATAGATACTTATGCCTGATTACAAAAAACAAGCTCCTTAACTGAGTTATTTTAACTCTGAAAAATGTGAAACAATGAAATGAAGTTCTAAAAATAAAAAGGATTATTATTGTTACCAACTTTTTTTTGTGCATTGTTTGGTTAGCATTTAAGTGAGAATGTTATTCAAGACTGAACTGTTACAAAATAAAAAAGAAATTAAACAAAGATAAAACAATTACATAAGAAAAAGCTAGAAAATAAAAAAAGAAATAGCATTAGATAAGCTATTACCAGCAGGACAGTGGGGTGGGAATAGGTATTGTTTCATATTCTCTGTGTATATATAAAGCCTGCTGCAGTTTCCACGATATGCATCTGAGGAAGTGAGCTGTAGCTCACGAAAGCTTATGCTCTAATAAATTGGTTAGTCTCTAAGGTGCCACAAGTCCTCCTTTTCTTTTTGCGAATACAGACTAACACGGCTGTTACTCTGAAATAAGAAAAATATATATTTTTAAATACCACTTATGCTAAGTAGGCATCAGGCCAGCTCTGGAAGAAGCTTATTGGCTTCGCATCTTTTACCTTTGTGTCAGGAAAGGAAGTTTAATGATTGAACTTTCCTCCCTGACCCCTACTCCCTTCTGAGTTAATTTCTGTATGTTTGTCTAGTCAGTTTAGATTGTAAACTTTTTGGGGCAAGGACCAGGCCTTTTAACTTGATTAATATGCTTTGTAAACTGTCACATACATCGATGGCCTGGTATACAAATAAAGATATACATACGTTTGTTCCTGAAGATTCTAGCCAATAAAGACGCTCAACTTTCAATTAGTTCACCTTTTTCCCCCAATAGGTGGCATCATCATATAGTAAAAAAGGAGTGATCAAGACATTTAAGTAGGCGTGCTAACAGATGACACCATGATGCAACCAAAAAGGTACGCTGTGGCCCAAATCAGGCCCCAGATACTCTTGCTGGAATATATGAAAATATTTGACTATGCTATATATATTAAGCAGTCAACTGACTGGCTTGCCAAGTCTAAACGGGCATTATACTTTTTATATTATTCTCCATCCCTCTACTTATATATCCTAATACCACTGACTTCCTGAGGAAACTACAATCAACTGGTTTCAGAGTCACAGCCGTGTTAGTCTGTATTCGCAAAAAGAAAAGGAGTACTTGTCCTGCTGGTAATAGCTTATCTAAAGTGGTAATAGCTTATCTAAAGTGATCATCAGGTGGGCCATTTCCAGCACAAATCCAGGTTTTCTCACCCTCCACCCCCCCACATAAATTCACTCTCCTGCTGGTGATAGCCCATCCAAAGTGACAACTCTTTACACAATGTGCATGACAATCAAGTTGGGCTATTTCCTGCACAAATCCAGGTTTTCTCACATCCCCCCCACCCCCATACACACACAAACTCACTCTCCTGCTGGTAATAACTCATCCAAACTGACCACTCTTCAAGTTTAAATCCAAGTTAAACCAGAACATCTGGCGGGGGGGGGGAGGAAAAAACAAGAGGAGAGGAAACAGGCTACCTTGCATAATGACTTAGCCACTCCCAGTCTCTATTTAAGCCTAAATTAATAGTATCCAATTTGCAAATGAATTCCAATTCAGCAGTTTCTCGCTGGAGTCTGGATTTGAAGTTTTTTTGTTTTAAGATAGCGACCTTCATGTCTGTGATTGCGTGACCAGAGAGATTGAAGTGTTCTCCGACTGGTTTATGAATGTTATAATTCTTGACATCTGATTTGTGTCCATTTATTCTTTTACGTAGAGACTGTCCAGTTTGACCAATGTATATGGCAGAGGGGCATTGCTGGCACATGATGGCATATATCACATTGGTGGATGTGCAGGTGAACGAGCCTCTGATAGTGTGGCTGATGTTATTAGGCCCTGTGATGGTGTCCCCTGAATAGATATGTGGGCACAATTGGCAACGGGCTTTGTTGCAAGGATAAGTTCCTGGGTTAGTGGTTCTGTTGTGTGGTATGTGGTTGTTGGTGAGTATTTGCTTCAGGTTGCGGGGCTGTCTGTAGGCAAGGACTGGCCTGTCTCCCAAGATTTGTGAGAGTGTTGGGTCATCCTTTAGGATAGGTTGTAGATCCTTAATAATGCGTTGGAGGGGTTTTAGTTGGGGGCTGAAGGTGACAGCTAGCGGCGTTCTGTTATTTTCTTTGTTAGGCCTGTCCTGTAGTAGGTAACTTCTGGGAACTCTTCTGGCTCTAGCAATCTGTTTCTTTACTTCTGCAGGTGGGTATTGTAGTTGTAAGAAAGCTTGACAGAGATCTTGTAGGTGTTTGTCTCTGTCTGAGGGGTTGGAGCAAATGCGATTGTATCGCAGAGCTTGGCTGTAGACGATGGATCGTGTGGTGTGGTCAGGGTGAAAGCTGGAGGCATGCAGGTAGGAATAGCGGTCAGTAGGTTTCCGGTATAGGGTGGTGTTTATGTGACCATTGTTTATTAGCACTGTAGTGTCCAGGAAGTGGATCTCTTGTGTGGACTGGACCAGGCTGAGGTTGGTGGTGGGATGGAAATTGTTGAAATCATGGTGGAATTCCTCAAGGGCTTCTTTTCCATGGGTCCAGATGATGAAGATGTCATCAATATAGCGCAAGTAGAGTAGGGGCTTTAGGGGACGAGAGCTGAGGAAGCGTTGTTCTAAATCAGCCATAAAAATGTTGGCATACTGTGGGGCCATGCGGGTACCCATAGCAGTGCCGCTGATCTGAAGGTATACATTGTCCCCAAATGTGAAGTAGTTATGGGTAAGGACAAAGTCACAAAGTTCAGCTACCAGGTTAGCCGTGACAGTATCGGGGATAGTGTTCTAACTGCTTGTAGTCCATCTTTGTGTGGAATGTTGGTGTAGAGGGCTTCTACATCCATAGTGGCCAGGATGGTGTTATCAGGAAGATCACCGATGGATTGAAGTTTCCTCAGGAAGTCAGTGGTGTCTCGAAGGTAGCTGGGAGTGCTGGTAGCGTAGGGCCTGAGGAGGGAGTCTACATAGCCAGACAATCCTGCTGTCAGGGTGCCAATGCCTGAGATGATGGGGCGCCCAGGATTTCCAGGTTTATGGATCTTGGGTAGTAGATAGAATATCCCAGGTCGGGGTTCCAGGGGTGTGTCTGTGCGGATTATATATATATATATATATAATTTATATATATAAATAGCCCAACTTGATTGTCATGCACATTGTGTAAAGAGTTGTCACTTTGGATGGGCTATCACCAGCAGGAGAGTGAATTTGTGGGGGGGGGTGGAGGGTGAGAAAACCTGGATTTGTGCTGGAAATGGCCCACCTGGTGATCACTTTAGATAAGCTATTACCAGCAGGACAGTGGGGTGGGAGTAGGTATTGTTTCATATTCTCTGTGTATATATAAAGCCTGCTGCAGTTTCCATGATATGCATCTGAGGAAGTGAGCTGTAGCTCACGAAAGCTTATGCTCTAATAAATTGGTTAGTCTCTAAGGTGCCACAAGTACTCCTTTTCTTTTTACAATCAACTGGTGATCTTCCTGAAAACACCATCCTGCCCACTATGGATATAGAAGCCCTCTACACCAACATTCCACACAAAGATGGACTACAAGCCGTCAGGAACAGTATCCCCGACAATGTCACGGTAAACCTGGTGACTGAACTTCGTGACTTTGTCCTCACCCATAGCTATTTCACATTTGCGGAGAATGTATACCTTCAAATCAGCGGCACTGCTATGGGTACCTGCATGGCCCCACAGTATGCCAACATTTTTATGGCTGACTTAGAACAACGCTTCCTCAGCTCTCATCCCCAATGCCCCTACTCTACTTGCACTATATTGATGACATCTTCATCATCTGGACCCATGGAAAAGAAGCCCTTGAGGAATTCCACCATGATTTCAACAATTTCCATCCCACCATCAACCTCAGCCTGGACCAGTCCACACAAGAGATCCACTTCCTGGACACTACGGTGCTAATAAACGATGGTCACATTAACACCACCCTATACCGGAAACCTACTGACCGCTATTCCTACCTACATGCCTCCAGCTTTCACCCAGATCACACCACACGATCCATCGTCTACAGCCAAGCTCTACGATACAACTGCATTTGCTCCAACCCCTCAGACAGAGACAAACACCAACAAGATCTCTATCAAAGCATTCTTACAACTACAATACCCAACTGCTGAAGTGAAGAAACAAATTGACAGAGCCAGAAGAGTACCCAGAAGTCACCTACTACAGGACAGGCCCAACAAAGAAAATAACAGAACGCCACAAGCCATCACCTTCAGCCCCCAACTAAAACCTCTCCAACGCATCATCAAGGATCTACAACCTATCCTGAAGGACGACCCATCACTCTCACAAATCTTGGGAGACAGGCCAGTCCTTGCCTACAGACAGCCCCGCAACCTGAAGCAAATACTCACCAGCAACCACACACCACACCACAGAACCACTAACCCAGGAACCTATCCTGGCAAAAAGCCTGTTGCCAACTGTGTCCACATATCTATTCAGGGGACACCATCATAGGGCCTAACCACATCAGCCACACTAACAGAGGCTCGTTCACCTGCACATCTACCAATGTGATATATGCCATCATGTGCCAGCAATGCCCCTCTGCCATGTACATTGGTCAAACTGGACAGTCTCTACGTAAAAGAATAAATTGACACAAATCAGATGTCAAGAATTATAACATTCATAAACCAGTCGGAGAACACTTCAATCTCTTTGGTCACTCGATTACAGACCTAAAGGTCGCAATATTACAACAAAAAGACTTCAAAAACAGAGTCCAAAACGAGAGACTGCTGAATTGGAATTAATTTGCAAAATGGATACAATTAACTTAGGCTTGAATAGAGACTGGGAGTGGATGTGTCATTACACAAAGTACAACTATTTCCCCATGTTTATTCCCCCACGCCACCCCCTCGGTTCCTCAGATGTTCCTGTTAACTGCTGGAAATGGCCCACCTTGATTATCACTACAAAAGGTTTTCTCCCCCGCTTCCCCCCCCCCGGCTCTCCTGCTGGTAATAGCTCATCTTAAGTGATCACTCTCCTTACAGTGTGTATAACACCCAGTTTTTCATGTTCTGCGTGTATATAAATCTCCTCACTGTATTTTCTACTGAACGCATCTGATGAAGTGAGCTGTAGCTCACGAAAGCTTATGCTCAAATAAATTGGTTAGTCTCTAAGGTGCCACAAGTACTCCTTTTCTTTTTGCGAATACAGACTAACACGGCTGCTACTCTGAAACATATCCTAACACTGTGTTTGCTCTTTTAAGTACAGCTGCACATTGAGCAGCCCTGGATGACTTGGGCACACAGTTATCTGACATATGCCCCCAAACCCCATGGTAGTAGTTAAGATCAGTTAGGAGACTATTACAGTCAGTTCTTCGTCTGACTACCGACTTCAGGGCTCTCCCAAAAGGAGCCAATCTTTATTATTCTCCCCACATGCCACAACTGTAGTGAACTTCCAAATTAACAGAGCTCTGACTTTTCATTTTGTTCCCTCCCCTACCCACTCACCCACCCAGCACAAGCACATCCAATTTTTAATTGCATCTTTAATTACAGCAGCTAGCAGCTACTACAGGAATTAATAGCCATAATATACTAATATAGCATGCTATTTTCATTAATTTAGGCTTGTGAAGAATCAATATTCAAAAAGCATTCCTGTACTTGATACATGATAATTTGTATTTATATTAGATGTCAGACTGCACACTGATAATGAGCAGTTTTTTAAACAATGAACAAATTTATGTTTCAAGTACATGTATTTTAATTTTTCTATCTGGGTGCCTGATTTGGCAGGAAGTCCTAGGTATCCTACATTTTCTAGCTCTCTCTATATGTCGGAATTCTCTAGGGATAACCCTATCTATAGCACTGCTCTTGTGCATACTGTTTGCACAGTAACATGATAGGAGCAGTAAGGTTAAGCTAATTAAATCTTCATCATTTTCAGCCTTTTACATTTCCTGGTAGCACTATTTGGCACATGCTGTGTTCTTGGGGAAGAGGAAAGTGATGAAAATGTAGACAGGAAAAGGAGAACTTGTCCCGTTGGTCTAGCTAAAGCACAGTTCAGACACAGGTATGGTCCCTTTGAGGAAAGGGAAGTAAAAAAAAAAGGAAGGAATGGGAAGAGATAACCAATGGGTCATTGTAAAACCATTCTTGAAGAATAGATTTAAAATATATTGAACACAAGTTTGAAAGTTGCACTCTGCATGTGAAGATGTAGGTTTTATATATAACAGCATGTTTGTAGTGCATCAAAAACAAGTTACCTTAAAAAGCCAAAAATATTTTGCCTTTCAAAAAGTTGATATGAGATGAAATTCACAAATTTAAAAAAAAAAAAGAAAAAACAGAACTAAAAATGTGCATGGAACTTAGACATAGTGAAAGTTTTGCAATGGTCTTTAACGGGGTCAGGGTTTCACCCATGGTCCCTGCACTGAAGATTTCAAGCTAAGTTAGACAATGTACAAAGAAAAGAAAAATGGGTTTACAAAAGTCATTTCACATGTATCAAAGTTCCAGGATATATATTTAATATGCTATAGCTATTTATATATATGCATGCACATATATGGCAGACGAGAGGAAAAAAAGACTTAGCAGAAGTAATGAGTTTTTAGGAAGGGCTTTGAAAGCAAGGTTGCTTGCCTGGAATATTCTTTCAGCCATTAGGCAGCATGAAAACAGGTAGGGAGGCATGAATCAAGAAAACGGATAGGAATCAGTAAGGTAAGAGCAGGTGGTAGAGCACAGCCACAGTATGCATCTGATGAAGTGAGCTGTAGCTCAAGAAAGCTTATGCTCAAATAAATTGGTTAGTCTCTAAGGTGCCACAAGTCCTCCTTTTCTTTTTGTAAAGTACCATAGTAAGAAGTTAGTATAGAGATGGAGGTGGAAAAGCAATATGCAGGGCACCTTAGAGATAAGAATGAGGAGATTCAGCATGATTTAGAATTAAACACACACACACACACCACTAAACAACAACATCAGAACTTGCTTAAGTGCTGGCAGGATCAGGCCCCAAGATGGTAAGATTTTTGGGACAGACCTTATCTGTATACATTCTGAAATGCCAGTGTCGTTACTGAGGCTATACAAATCAGTTAGAAAGAGAGCTGGACGAAGAAGAGAATGGACATCTGGCAAAGTCTGGCATGACAAAAAACGGTGAAGGGAAAGAAAAAAAATATTTTTGCTGTATAATGTTTTAATAAGCCTTTCTTTAAAAAAAAAAAATCCAAAAGTATAGCCTTTCAACATATAGTACGTTAACTTTGTTTAAAAATTCCCCTACTGTCCTGCTAGGCAAGGGCAAGACAGCTTCTCCGATAAACCTGCATAAAGCATGAGTCATTCATTTCAAGTTCATGATTAACGTGTAGGTGTCACACCCTGAACCAAGCACGTACAGCACATTATTCTTTAGATCATGAGTAAATAATATCATATTTGGAAAATTCTTTTTGTATATCCAAGTCAAACTCTAGAAGAGCATACTGTGAATGCAGAAAGGTAAGATGCTGCAAGAATTAAAAGACAAAACATAGCATCAGAAGTATGCTAGGAACTATAAAGACAATGAGACTATTATACCTTCACCCCAGAGATGAAGGGGATATGAGATACTAAGTGATCACAGTGAATTTTGGCATACATCATTAGCTCTACACTTTTCATGCAGTTTTAATCCACTTGGGACTACCATTTTTAGCCTCCTGGGAGATATGTTAGAGAGTCTTGAAAAAGAGGCAGTGCTAGCAGGATATTAATTTTCATATTAGAGTGTACCAAGATTCCCACTGTCAGGGTCAATTCCAAAGTGTAGGATTATGCCACTGACGCAGTATCCCACAATTACTTTCCATCTCCTCACAAGCTGGCATGTCCACACTTAGGGCTTGTCTACACCAGTGGTTCTCAACCAAGAGTACATGTACCCCTGGGGGTACGCAGAGGTCTTCCAGGGGATACATCAACTCATCTAGATATTTGCCTAGTTTTACAACAGGCTACATAAAAAGCACTAGCAAAGTTAGTGCAAATTGGTTATTCTGACAAAATGAGAAATTAAGCAATTTTATGCCAACAGGAGAGTGCTTTCCCGTCGGCATAGCGTCTCTTCACCAGACACAATGCAGTTGTACCATTGTAATCCATTAGTGTAGACTACCCCTCAGTGTCATTGGCACACAGCACTTCCTGCACTGTAGCTGTGGACAGAGGATTCAGTTGGAGAAAGGAGTGAAGGGGGGCAAAGTATTAACAACTGAATCCTCTGGGTTTTGCTGATAATCACTGTTGCCAACAAGGGAAATTTGCATAACTGTCTGTTACCAACCTCTATTTTCAGACTCCTAACTTTCACCTTTCAGGACGAAAGGTTAAAAGACTTCACTTCCATCCAAATGTCTTTTTGATAAAGCTAAAAACAAACAAAAAACTGTTCAGCTACTTAGTAAAAAGGAAGGATGAAAAATAGTGACATTCCATAGTCTTCATAGAAATATTGTTATGATGAATATGGCCTAAGACATATTTTATGCAAGATGGGTCCTATAAGGTATCATTGGAAAGGTTATAATTTACTGACTGTGATTATCCAATTTGTATGCATGTATAATTTCTGTATCTAAGGTTAGGAATATTAACTATGTGACAATTACAATTGTGTGTGTATTTGCGAGACACCCACTAGACAACAGGCCATTATCAGCTTTGATGGGCCATTAGGAAGAAACAGTAACACTTGGAAGATAAAACAAGTACTCCTTTTCTTTTTGCGAATACAGACTAACACAGCTGTTACTCTGAAACTTGGAAGATACTAATCTCTCCCCTTCCTGAGAGGCGATCTGGAATGTAGCTGTGACATTAGTAGGTCAGGCAGTCCTGTCACCTGGGACTAAACACCTGCGCTCCTCCTAAGACTGAAGGGCAGCATGGAAGAAAGCATGAAGGTGCCTGGGAAAATTTAACAAGAGGGCAATGAAAGCTGGCATTATTGGCCAGAAATGGAAATTTACTATCGAGATTTCAACAAGAGATGATAGCTAGGGTGGGAACGGGCCTTGAAAGTGAAGACAAGTACCTTATATTTGATAAAAAAGGTGGGCCATTTCCAGCACAAATCCAGGGTTTAACAAGAACGTCGGAGGAACAATGGGGCGGGGGGGAGAATAGGAAAAAACAAGGGGAAATAGGTTACCTTGCATAATGACTTAGGCTTAAATAGAGACTGGGAGTGGCTAAGTTAATTGTATCCAATTTGCAAATTAATTCCAATTCAGCACTCTCTCGCTGGAGTCTGGTTTTGAAGTTTTTCTGTTGTAATATCACAACTTTCATGTCTGTAATCGCGTGACCAGAGAGATTGAAGTGTTCTCCGACTGGTTTATGAATGTTATAATTCTTGAAATCTGATTTGTGTCCATTTATTCTTTTACGTAGACTGTCCAGTGATCACTTTAGATAAGCTATTACCAGCAGGAGAGTGGGGTGGGGAGAGAGAAAACCTTTTGTAGTGATAAAAACCCATTTTTTCATGGTCTGTGTGTATAAAAACATCCTCACTGTATTTTCTACTTTATGCAGCCGATGAAGCGAGCTGTAGCTCAAGAAAGCTTATGCTCAAATAAATTCGTTAGTCTCTAAGGTGCCACAAGTACTCCTTTTCTTTTTGCGAATACAGACTAACACGGCTGCTACTCTGAAACCTTATATTTGATGTGACAAAGAAAGGGGAGCCAGTGAAGGAATGCAAATGAGTGACATGGTCAAAGCAATGAGCTAGGAAAACAATCCCTGCAGCAGTATTTTCAAATGATATTAGTTGGGCAAGACAGTATTTGTCAAGACCAAAGAAGAAGAGTTGCGGTAATCAAGACACAATGAGGAAAGCCTTGACAAAAGCTTTAGCTGTGTGGATGATAGGAAAGGCCATACCTTAAAAAACTTACGAGAGATAGGACAATATCCTGGACAACCTTACTAAATTAACGTTAAATCTTATTAAATTCAATGTAAGTATTTCAGGAGTTCATTGTACTGCTGAGGGACTGTATGTGATTTCATGAAGGAGAGGGAACAAAGCCCTAAAGGAATTAAGAACAGTGCGGGGGTGGGGTGGGGGGGGGGGGTTAGGCAAACTAATTCATGCTTTAACACCTCCAGAGAGAGTTATCACTACCCAGAGAGAAAAGGAGTACTTGTGGCACCTTAGAGACTAACCAATTTATTAGAGCATAAGCTTTCGTGAGCTACAGCTCACTTCATCAGATGCATATCGTGGAAACTGCAGCAGACTTTATATATACACAGAGAATATGAACCAATACCTCCTCCCACCCCACTGTCCTGCTTTTTGCGAATACAGACTAACACGGCTGTTACTCTGAAAACTACCCAGAGAGAGACTCAAATATGCTGGTTCAAACTGGATTCTCCAGGGATCAAACAAACAAACAAAGGATTTTTGGTTAAATAGCCTGAGCTTAAACTGACCAAATGATCACCAATATAGCAAATGGACAGGACCTCTGATCCAAGAGGGGTTGGAAGGTCTTTGACCTTCTGAGGCCCCATAAGATTTTGGTGCTTGTTCTGAGCTGAAGTTGTGATGAACTTGTGATCACGGGGGGAGGGACACAAACCTGTATGGGGTTTGAAGCATCTCCAACCAGAATTCTTGTTGGAAGGAGGGGGTGGTCTCTGGTAAGCTTAATAGCATATGTCTACGTTCAGTTTGGTGTTTAATGTGTTCATAGATATTTAGGTCAGAAGGGACCATTATGTTCATCTAGTCTGACCTCCTGCACAACGCAGGCCACAGAATTTCACCCACCACTCCTGCAAAAAAACCTCTCACCTATGTCTGAGCTATTGAAGTCCTCAAATTGTGGTTTAAAGACTTCAGGGAGCAGAGAATCCTCCAGCAAGTGGCCCATGCCCCATGCTACAGAGGAAGGCGAAAAACCTCCAGGGCCTCTTCCAATCTGCCCTGGAGGAAAATTCCTTCCCGACCCCAAATTTGGCAATCAGCTAAACCCTGAGCATACGGGCAAGATTCATCAGCCAGATACTACAGAAAATGAAGGGTTCATGTAGCGTTCATGCACCTGGAAACAGTCAGGGCACACCCTGACTGTTGTGTAGGAGCAATGCACACATTGCTCTGCTCTGTTCAAGGACATGGACCATGGAAACATGGACCATCTGGGAAGTCAAAATAAGGACATCAACCGTGGGAAGCTTCCCTGGCCTAAGCTCAAGGCCTGAGAACAAAGATTGTAGTAGATAGAGACTAGTAAATAGGAATATTAATCAAAGTCATATTATTTTCTTTGTTGATGCCTTTTGCGGTCGGTTGGGG
Source organism: Lepidochelys olivacea (assembly GCF_965140295.1). NCBI lineage: Eukaryota > Metazoa > Chordata > Testudines > Cheloniidae > Lepidochelys > Lepidochelys olivacea. The sequence goes on from NC_140417.1 coordinate 109,100,949, forward strand.
TATGTAATGCGCAGGGGGGAGAGAAATAAAAGAGAGGTGGAAAAGCTGACAGGGGCAATCCCGTCAGCAGACCAGCCTGCTTGCTTGCCTAAAGCGTGTCCTGTCTTGTATTGAACCGCCACAACTGGCGCCCAAACGTGGGGCCCTCAGCACTCACCTCGCCCAGCAAGGGTTTCAGACGCGTCACTCATCCGCTTCGTGGATCCCGGTGAGTATTTTTCATTGTGGTAAGTATGGGAAGCTCCCTCTCTGCTTTGCAAGTGCAACACCGCTGTGAGCTACAGTATTTGCTGTGTAAGGCTCAGCATAACTGTCCCACTCGAGAGCTCACTCTCCTGCTACAGGAGGTGAGTGCCCAGTGCCTGTGGTACCCTGAAGCTGGAACCCTTAAGCTCGCGGACTGGGAGCGGTTGGGCCAAAGATTGCACAAGGAGCCTCGGGCACCCGTGCAGGCTTTACAAGCCTGGCACCTCTGCCGCGATGCAATACAGCGTGTCGCTTTGGACAGGCCCCCCCCCCCCACGCCAACAGAGGGGCTGCCGATCTCGCCACCCCCGTCCGCTCCTGCAACCATCCCTACCCCTGCTTCGCCCCCAGGGCCTCTATTACCACCGCCTCCCTGGCCTTACCCACCGGAGCCGGTGTGTGATCACCCTCCCCCCGTGGGGCCCCATGTTCCGGGGCCCCCCGGAGGGTCATCCACGTCTGCTCAGGGGCTTTCGCTGGTGCAACAAATGGTCCATGCAGCGAAGACTCGCTCAGATCTTACAGCAGAGGAGCTGGCTGAGCTGGTCTCAGTCTGTCCGGTAACCTGGCAGGATGATGGCCAGGGCAACCAGCTTGCAAACTGGGTCAGTTTGCCTTACTCAGTGATCAGAGAGGTAAAGAAAGTGATTCGCGAGTTCAGTCTGACTAGCACGTATGTGCGTGGTCTCATTGAAGGGCTAGGTTCTGGGTATTCCCTGGTCCCTGAGGACTGGAAGGCGCTGTTGCGCATGATGCTGACACCTAGTCAGTATGTTATTTGGCTTAGTGAATTTCGGCAGATGGCGGAACACCAGGCCCAGGTGTATAGAGAGCAAGGTATCATTTATGAGCAACAGATTGCAGGAGGCTATCCTCCGGCAGGTGGATAGCCCTGCAGCAGCTCAGATCCTCTTAAAAATGGCAGTTGAAAATGCGAACGAGGATTGCCGCCGTGCTCTCCAGGCGGCACAAGCCTCCGGGATTCTAGAGCTGTCAGACATGCTGCGGGCGTGCCAAAACATCGGCACCCAAGCCCATAAGGCTGGAGTTCTGGCTGCCGCCCTGCGGAAAAGCAGGAAGGAGGGGAAGCGTTGTTACCGCTGTGGTAAGGAGGGTCACTTTCAGCGGGAGTGCCGCTCCTCGGCAGCGCCCGCCCGCCCCTCAAAGAAGTGCCCCAAGTGTAGGAAGGGCTATCATGGGCTAATCAGTGTCGTAGCGGGTCGGGAAACCGCACAACGGGTCCCCCCCGAACCCAGGGCCAAACGGGGGTGTTTCCCACTCAGACAACTGTTCCTCTGCCTCAAAACCCATAGACTCCATGAAGGCGGCGACTGCCGGAAGTGCAGGGCTTGATTTGATTTTGCAGGAGGATGCTGACTTTCGATTGCTGGGGGAGGTTTGCGCCATACCTACCCAGGTGACGGGACCTCTCCCTGCCGGATTTGTGGGCCTGGTTCTCCCTCGCTCACACGCCGGGAAACAGGGTTTTTTTGTCATTCCAGGGGTCATTGACGCCGACTACACCGGCGTTATTAAGGTTCAGGTATGGACCCATCTTCCACAGTCGCTCCCGCATGGACGGTCAATTGCGCAATTGATTTTAGTCCCCTATCAGGTGCCAGCTGCGGAGGATCAAGCCCGGGGCGGAGGTGGCTTTGGATCGACGCTGGCTCAGTCGCCATCTCACAACACGTCCTCTCCACTTGTTGCTCTAACAATGTCGGTCCGCCCCTCGAAACCTCAGTTAACACTTCTTTTAAATAATTTTCCTTTTCCAGGGCTGGTGGACACTGGAGCTGACGTTACGGTGATTCGCGATCCGGAGTGGCCGGTTAGTTGGCCAACAGTTCCTTCTAAAGAGTTGTGGGGGATCGGGGGTAGTAAACCCGGGCGCCAAAGTTTGTCTTGGGTCACGGTCTCTAAACCGGAGGCCGTGCCCTTGCTACAATCTGTCCTTTTGTGCTCCCTGTCCACCTCAATATTTGGGGCCGTGACTTGCTTACAAAGCTGGATACCACCCTCGATATTAATATCTAATGGCCCAAAATCCTCCCACACCCTTCTTGCCCTCAGCATTACCCTTGGTGTGGCAATCCTTAGAGCCCGTATGGATTGACCAGTGGCCCCTCCCTATAGAGAAGCTAAAAGCACTTCAGTCACTTGTGCAGCAACATTTGCATGCACAGCGCTTGGAACGCTCCACTAGTCCCTGGAACACCCCGGTGTTCGTTATTAAGAAAAAATCGGGTGCATGGCGGCTGTTACATGATCTAAAGGAAATAAATAAACGCATACAACCCATGGGCCCCTTACAATTTGGCTTACCAAACCAGAATTTAATTCCTCAAACCAATCAGCTTTGTGTGTTAGATTTAAAGGATTGTTTTTTTACCATTCCCCTTTGCCCACAAGACCGCGAAAAATTCACGTTTATGGTGCCACAATATAATAATCAGCAACCCTCTCATAGGTATCAATGGAAAGTCTTGCCCCAGGGAATGCAAAATAGTCCGACCTTGTGTCAGCTTTTTGTGGATCAGCCCCTTGCCCCTTTTCGTGCCCGATACCCCACACTAAAGGTCTACCATTATATGGATGACATTTTGCTTAGTGGTCCCCAGGTTATGGCAGAACAGCTTGAATCTCTGTCCCAGATTCTCAGCCAACATGGCCTATTAGTGGCACCAGAAAAAATCCAACGCTCTTATCCCTACCACTACCTCGGGCATAAGGTTTTACAAACCTATGCCACCCCTGTTCGCCCCAAACTAGTTCTACCTCAACCCCTAACCCTTGTTAAATTACAACAGGTTTTGGGTCATTTAAATTGGATTCGACCCTACTTCCGTCTCCCCACATCAATGCTGCGGCCGTTGTTCGAGCTCCTACATGGAGCTCGGGCACCGGGCGCAGTTATTACCGTCACTGAAGAGCACCTTGCCTGCATTCGGCAGATCAATGCAGTGTTGAGTCAGCAGTTTGTGGATAGACTCACTGAGATCGGTCCCCTACAGTTGGTTCTCCTTGCCACCCCTCATACGCCTACTGCGGCTCTGTTTGTCCCTCGTACGGACACAGCCGTCTCTATCATAGAGTGGCTATATTTGTCATCCACTCCTCCTCGGAACATTTATCCTTATTTAGATGCCTTGTCCGATCTTGTTCGTAAAGCCCGCCACCGTGCAGTGCAACTCACGGGTACCGATGTAGTTGCCATTGTGTTCCCATTGTCCCATAGTGAATTTGATACCTCCTTGGCCTGGCAGGTTGCTCTTTGTGATTATGTGGGAGAGATCTCTTATAATCCCCCAAAAGATCCCCGATTGGTAATTACCCAACAGGTGCCCCTAGTTGTCCATTGTCTTAGCCGCTCTCAACCCATTGTTTCAGTCGTCACTCTTCTTACTGATGGCTCTCCAAGTCGAGGTGTTGTCACCTATCAATTAGGTGACCCCCCTCGTTGGTATTCTCGTTTTACGCTGCCTCAGCGTTCTGCGCAGCGCTCAGAATTGGCTGCTGTTGTTTTGGCCTTTCAACTTTTTGTTGATTGTCCCTTTAATTTGATTGTGGACACCCATTATGTTTATCAAGTAATTGTGTTGTACCAATAAAATAAAAAACCAGCAGGATCTTATTAAAGGGAAAAAGGCAAAATACCACATTTATTGTGAATACAGAAAGAATCATAGTAAGCAGTTAGTTATAGCTATAACATTCCATTCAATCTCATATTTATTCTCACATTCATTCATTCATACAAACACACACACACACACACATATACACACCCACACACACAGGTTCTGCAAGGTTGTTATCATAGTTACCAGCCTTAGAGTTGCTCATGCCAAGCCACTGGCCAGGTGGCCTGGACATGAGGAGGGAGCAGGGCCTTGTCAGATTCTCATCTGATGCTCCTGGAAGTTGGTTTGCAGAATCAGACCCCAAAGTTCTCACTTTTTAGAGTCTATTTTTATAGGAATTTCTTCCTATGCCAGTCTATGGGAATTGCTTCATCATGCTGTTGCTGAATCAATCAGCAGATAGCACATTCCTGACGGCTCCAAGATGTTATCTTGTTCTTTGGTTCTCCCATCCTTGAGGCTGTTGGGTGGATTCCAGTCTGCCCTCCGGGGGGTCCTCTGGTTATTTCCACTTGACGCCTTCTTCAGCCGATGGACACTGGATTCTTAGGCTGGCACCTCCCTGATCATTCAGTTATTATCCACACCAAGCATCCATCCACATACATCCTCTACCTCTATTTTAATCACAATTGTTAATACAACAAAAGGGTGGGGAGTCTCTGGGTGCTGTTTCTGTTGTTAGAGTATTGCTTTGAGTCTCTCTCTCTTGTGAATTGCTTTGAGAATAGACTCTGTCTTAGAATGTACTAACACAGTTAGCAGCTTGCAAGTTTCACACATAGAGGGAGAGAAACAGTACCAAAAACCAAGAGACCTCTTAATTAGTAATACCCTGGAATTTAAACTCTGGGGAATCAAACTCATTTGTGATTTTAATACAGAACTTCTTTAATATGATCCAACAATTGATCATATACCCCTTGCCCTCATTACCCCTCAGGTCGATGCAGACCTCCTTCGCCTGTTTTTGTCTTTACAGTATCTCATCACCACTCGTAATTTCCCTTACTTTGTTGCTCATATTCGCAGTCATACCCCTCTGCCTGGGCTACTTACTGAGGGCAATGCGTGCGCCGACCGCGCTTTACGTGGTGAGGTAAATTCCCTTTTTTCTGACCCCATTGAAAGTCATGCCTTTTTTCATCAGTCTGCCTCTGTTTTGGCCCACCAGTTTCACATTCCTGCTGATCATGCACGTTCTATTGTTCGTTCCTGCCCCCACTGTGCCGCTACTGCCCCTACCTTTTCTTATGCCGTTAACCCCAGAGGTACTGCAGCAAATCAACTGTGGCAAATGGATGTCACTCACGTGCCACAATTCCACCCCTATTCGTTTTTACATGTTTCCATTGATACCTATTCGGGATTCCTCTGGGCAACCCCACAGCGTGGGGAAGCCACTCCTAAAGTTATTCACCATTTGCGGGCCTGTTTTGCTGTTATGGGTCGCCCGAGCCAAATAAAAACAGATAATGCCCCAGCCTACTGCTCCACAGCCCTTTCCGCCTTTTGTGTCCAATGGGACGTCCGTCTCACACACGGGATCCCTCATAACTCCACGGGCCAAGCCATTGTTGAACGTGCAAATCGCACGCTAAAAACCTTGCTTGATAAACAATTAAAACAAGGGGAGCTGCGTCTCCGAACCTTAGGAGACATTCAGCAACAATTGCATATCCTTTTGTTTACTCTAAATAATTTAACACTGAATGCAAATCAGCAGACCCCCACGGATCGGCATTTTCATAAATCCGAGGTGCTGGAAAGACCACGTGTCTATTACCGTCAGCTGCCTGATCCACAATGGCTGGGCCCAGTACCTCTAATCACTTGGGGTCGGGGATATGCTGCTGTGTCTCTCCCTGCAGGACCATTGTGGGTTCCGGCCCAGTGTGTGCGGCCAGCACTGAAGCAGCATGGCGTGGCACCAGGGACTATCGAACCCCATACCGGAGTTTCAGCTGACCCTGGAGGAGAGCACAGTGCCTCCCGGGTCGACAACAAAGGGACGGAAACGGAAGAGGCGTAGTGTCCCAAGCCAGCCCGTGACATGGGGAGCAGTAAAAGCATTGGTCGCCGCGGCTCAACGACAGCTGGCAGCAAACCAACAGACAGAGACTCCTGAGACTTTGTTTGTGGCAATTCTTGCCCAAATTACTGCTAATTCTGTATTGATTGTATGTCTTTTGTGCCTGCTATTTCCTGTAGGGGTTGGCTCGGGAGCGCTTTCTCCGTTACGAGCCCGAATGACATATAACCTATGGGAAAGATTGGCTTCAATAGCAAATGTTACCCACTTTTGTTTATCTAATTCTGTAGCAGCTGGAGAATTGTTAGGTACATGCCTTATCCCAGTATGTCATCACCCTGAGGAAATAGGGAATGAGACGATGCTCGCTGCTTACGCGAATCTCTCTTCCCAATACTCTGGTATGGCTAATTGGGGCCCGGCCAATTATACTTTGTCTCACACGGCCATATCCCTCCACACACCGTACCCGGCCGGGGCCAACAATGTCACCTGTGCACGTGTGGTTAACTGCACTAGTACAAAGGTGCCCTTGGGCTGTCGGCAAGTTTCTCAACCCTTTTTAAATTGTTCCCACGCCGTAAATGTTTCGTACAATTATGGCCATATCATCCTACCATCAGGGTGGTTTTTTACCTGCGGCTCACGCACCTTTAGTTATATTCCCGCAAATTTAAGCGATGGCACCCTTTGCTGCCTCAGCAGAATGACACTCATTCTGCCTTTTGCCGGCCAAAAGCGCAGTAAAAGAGGTGTACCCCTTTCAGAAGACTGTGTTGCAGATGTTGATCTCCTTAGCCACGCTGAGTATACCGCCTTAGCGGCCTCTATTGTTGGAGTTCCTGGACTTGCCACTTATACAGCCAGAACTTTAAATAACCTATCATGCTTTGCGGCAAAGGCAATTAATACAACATCCCAGGCAATTGCCCTCCTTAACACAGAGCAACACGAATTAAGGGATGCAATTTTGGATAACAGAGCAGCCATTGATTTTCTGCTCCTGAAACACCATCTAGGCTGCTCCACGTTTCAGCATATGTGTTGCTTTAATTTAACTGATAATAGTCGCTCCATAGAAACTAGACTGGCCGAATTGGCCAATCTTACGGCACACATACGCCAAGATCTGGGGTTTGAGGGCTTTTGGAATTGGCTTACAGGATGGCTGCCCTCTCTAGGATGGCTGCGACAACTTTTTGGTTATGCTGTGTTTGTAATTGTTGGGCTTATATTTTGCTGCTGCTGTATACAATGTATTCCCTCCTTGCTAAGGCTTTGCAGAGATCTGCCCTGGCAGGCTCCCCGAGTTATGTCCTTGTCTGTCCGGGAGTTAAATCACTTGCAAAAGCAAATTGATGGCTACCATGAGATGGCCAAGCACAAATAATAACAAAAGGGGGGATGAAGGGTTCATGTAGCGTTCATGCACCTGGAAACAGTCAGGGCACACCCTGACTGTTGTGTAGGAGCAATGCACACATTGCTCTGCTCAAGGACATGGACCATGGAAACATGGACCATCTGGGAAGTCAAAATAAGGACATCAACTGTGGGAAGCTTCCTCGGCCTAAGCTCAAGGCCTGAGAACAAAGATTGTAGTAGATAGAGGCTAGTAAATAGGAATATTAATCAAAGTCATATTATTTTCTTTGTTGATGCCTTTTGCGGTCGGTTGGGGTATGTAATGCGCAGGGGGGAGAGAAATAAAAGAGAGGTGGAAAAGCTGACAGGGGCAATCCCGTCAGCAGACCAGCCTGCTTGCTTGCCCAAAGCCGTGTCCTGTCTTGTATTGAACCGCCACAAGAAAATTCTTTCCTGGGTAACTCAGATCCCACCCCATCTAATATCCCATCACAGGCCATTGGGCCTATTTACCATGAATATTTAATTACCAAAACCATGTTATCCCATCATACCATCTCCTCCATAAACTTATTGAGTTTAATCTTAAAGCCAGATAGATCTTTTGCCCCCACTGCTTCCCTTGGAAGGTGTTCTTTCTGTAATGCTCATACTTTAAGAATAAATGTTCTTGGTTAGAAAGAGCTGTGTGGTAACTTAACTGTGGCGATTACATTGTGTACTGTCTGCAGAGAGAAGCAAAGCAGGCCTGCTTAGGCAGTTTGTCTTCTGCTGTGGCTACCACAGCATAGTCAGGAGATTGTGCAGTCTGGAAATACCCTGATCAAGAGGGAGAGAAATGAGGCTCTCCGCCCAAGAGAGGTGATGGCTGAGGAGCCTGGAGCACCTTTGTTGAACCACAGAGGGGAAATGCAGGTGCAATTGCCCTGAAGTGTGACAGTTATGCTCAAAGAAAGAATCAGCAAGATTTAGATACAGCCTGGATGTGAGGCTATAGAAAGGACTCCCACACTACAGATATAGTATCTGGCTGATGAATCTTGCCCATATGCTCAGGGTTTAGCTGATCGCCAAATTTGGGGTCGGGAAGGAATTTTCCTCCAGGGCAGATTGGAGGAGGCCCTGGAGGTTTTTTGCCTTCCTCTGTAGCATGGGGCACGGGTCACTTGCTGGAGGATTCACCTTGATTATCATACACATTGTAAGGAGAGTGATCACTTTAAATAAGCTATTACCAGCAGGAGAGTAGGATGGGGGGAGAGAAAACCTTTTGTAGTGATAAACACCCGTTTTTTCATGGTTTGTGTGTATAAAAACATCTTCTGTATTTTCCATAGTATGCATCCGATGAAGTGAGCTGTAGCTCACGAAAGCTTATGCTCAAATAAATTGGTTAGTCTCTAAGGTGCCACAAGTACTCCTTTTCTTTTTTTGCGAATACAGACTAACACGGCTGTTACTCTGAAACTAGTGATTTAAAATGTAGAGTAAAAAACAGAAGAGTCTCTGAAGACTGAAAGCAGTCTGTTTTTGAGAGTGTTTTTGTCAATGGAAGAGAACCTATATACACACACAAATAAATTCATATATTTGTTTATGAATGAAAGAATGTAGCGCTGTCCAGGGTCTCACAGCAACCAGCAAGTGAGTCAGAATGACAGGGATGAGGATGTGAGTCTAAAACTAGAAGATTCAGAGCTTTTGACACACTAGATCCATTTTTATCTGCCAAGGCTTACTGAATTATTCCTCGCTCATAAAGCTATCCTGAAAGTTGATTTAAGACAGGCAGCATTCCTTAATCATTAACAAGGAAATAATTTTGGTTTCATACTCTGAAGTTTCACTCACTCATATCTCTTTTTCTAAAGAGTGTTTATTTAGTTTCCATACAGATTTAGGCAAAAAGGTACTATACATGGTTGTGAAAGGTTTATGCTGACAAATGGTGAAATCCATCATCAGTTTCTAATAAGGTGAAGTAGCAAGTCACAGTTAAAATTTCAGAGGAGCTCGATGACTGTTTCAAACCTTCAATTATATCAGTCACATGAATGCAGTCAGCACTACTTGCTCTCTTTCAATTAAACTCTAAAAAAGATAGTGGCCAGACAGCTTAGGTATCCTACTTCCATTTTATGTTCTGGACCTCTTGTCTCTGGAAGTGAGCACACTTTTGTACCCCAAGGTTGGGGGGGAAGGGAGAGAATAAAATCCTATAGTAATACCTCCCACACTTTCAGGTCCCTGTATTGTAACAGCTGACTGCATGACAATCTCAGAAATGCGAGTGTTCATTTTCTCTTAAGGCTTATTTCCTTAGGTACAGATGCAGTTTCTCTCTCATCTAAGTGAAGAGTTAAATTTTCACAAACTAGAACATAGGTCCCCATTTATAAAGCTTGTCTATATTTTAGATGCTGTAGCACTTCAGTGTAGACTCCCTATAGCAACGGGAGTTCTCCCACTGACATAGGTAATCCACCTTCCTGAGAGGCAGTAGCTAGGTCGAATGTGATATATGCCATCATGTGCCAGCAATGCCCCCCCTGCCATGTACATTGGCCAAACCAGACAGTCTCTACACAAAGAATAAATGGACACAAATCAGACATCAGGAATTATAACATTCAAAAACCAGTCAGAGAACACTTCAATCTCTCTGGTCACTCGATTACAGACCTAAAAGTGGCAATTCTTCAACAAAAAAACTTCAAAAACAGACTCCAATGAGAGACTGCTGAATTGGAATTAATTTGCAAACTGGACACCATTACATTAGCCTTGAATAGAGACTGGGAGTGGATGTGTCATTACACAAAGTAAAACTATTTCCCCATGTTTATTCCCCCCCCCCCACCGTTCCTCAGATGTTCTTGTCAACTGCTGGAAATGGCCCACCTTGATTATCACTACAAAAGGTTTGTTTTTGTTTTTTCCCCCTCTCCTGCTGGTAATAGCTCACCTGACCTGATCACTCTCGTTACAGTGTGTATGGTAACACCCATTGTTCCATGTTCTTTGTGTATATAAAATCTCCCCACTGTATTTTCCACTGCATGCATCCGATGAAGTGAGTTGTAGCTCACGACAGCTTATGCTCAAATAAATTTGTTAGTCTCCAAGGTGCCACAAGTACTCCTTTTCTTTCTATGTATTAGGCCACTTCTAAACAAAACTATTTCACCTTTGGAAAGCATCAGGTTTTATCTGAAATTGCTTAAATTTTGGGATATGCCAACGGATAACAAAGTTGGACCCTAGTGCTGCAAAGACTTAAGCACTTAACTTTATGCATGGCAAGTAGTTCCAGTTGCTTCAATGGGACTGCTCACAGTGTCTAAAGTTAACCATGCATTTAAGTCTTCGCAGGATCAGAGCCTTTACTGGCAAGAATCATGAAAAGAGACCGTTACAATGATCTCCTACATAACACAGGCCAAAAAACCTCATACAATAATTTTTGGATCAAGCCCATATCTTCTTTGAGCTATGCATATCTTATAGAAAGAAAGACACTTAAAGTAACTGAAAGTCCACTACTTCCTTAGGTAACCTGATCCAATTGTTAAATTACCCTCACTGTTAAAATATGTGCCTTATTTAATCTGATCTGACTATGCCTTTTTCTGCTTGATTAGAGAGCTATTATCAAAAATCTCTTCTCCATGTAGATATTCTATAAACACTTGAATCTGAAGTGAGTTATAAAAGGGTATATTCCATTGCAGGGAATTACTTCAACTGCTGATATGCATCCATCTCCTCCACAGAAACAGGAGCCTTTCTGCAGCACCAACACTATAATAGTTTGTTTCCTAGGAAAGTGCCCTTTTTTGTTAATTCACATTTGCTCCTATAGATCCAATTACAAGGTAGTTCTAAAAACACCTCTGCTCTTGCAAAAAGGCATGGGGTCTTTGGTGACACCAACCAGTGAGAAGTTGTGTTAGACTGAATGTTTTCTGAGTGAAATGTCAGACATTTTATATTTATCCTGAAAATACTGGCTCAGTACTAACAGCAGGAAAAATATCACCTAAAGTCAAAACCCTTTTTGGACACCCGTTTCTCCTTTCACAAGTGTCTGATCCAAGCAGTAACTACAATCAATCTTGTTCAGTTTGAGAGATCACAGTCCAAAACATTATGGTTGCAGGTGGCGTGTGTGTTTTATCCTTCAAAATTTCTCGTCACACAATTCCTCTTAGCCCAAAGAGCTCTTTATTGCTTTCTCCCGCCCCTTGAAGACGACCACCTGGTTAAGAGTCTCTTGTCATATCATGTTTTTAACTGATCAGTTAGTACCAAGGAATTCCTCATCTTCTACTAAGATATATCCTTGTAGTAAGAGTCATTACATCCATATTTGTAATGTGCATGGTGATACATGCCAGGAGATCCTAGGTAATATGTAAACAAGAACTGCTAACAATTTATTCTAGAACAAGTCAATAAATGTTCAAAACATACTTTGTTTTAATATGTTGTAATCACCCAGTTAGATTTTCATGCTGCAGACATATATCATGGACAGTTAAGAATCTAACATATAGTGCCAGAGTAATCTAAAGATTCTATATAGAGATTCAATAACGCTTTAGGTCCACAAACAAAAAAACATCTACGACTAGAGAAAGCCTGTGTAAACACAAGCAGATATCACTCAGATTAGGGCATAATGTCAGCCTTCTTGTGAAGTCAAACAACTGGAATACATTCATTGTAATAAAGCCAATCCAGTTAAGTTGTTCTTTCCACTATCTAAGAGATTAGTCAGGAATTTAAATGTTCTATTGGTCCAAAACTTGCTATTCAATCCTGAAGAAATATCAAAAAGACATTTACTCTTAATACCTCCTGCCCTGACAGTTTTAGGAACACTTTTACAAACAATACAGCTGTTTTGAAGCTCTCCCCCATCTCCACAAATTTACTGGTCCAGGACCAGTAACAAATTTTACTGTTTCCTGTTAATGGATATACATTTTTAGACATCCTTAAAAAAAATTAAAGGAGCCAATTTTCATTTTTAAAATTGTAATAGATTTCCTTTACCAAGTCTACATACCAAGTTACATAATTCACTGTTTAAAATCAATTCATTTTGATATCAAGTACTACACTTGACCTGAGTGTCTCTGCCAGTTTGGGGTTTTCATATTTCTTTCCTTGTTGCTGTGTGCAAAAACATACACACAACAGAAACTGAACGCAGTTAAAAAAAATGAATATACTCAAGGGGGCTATCAAATGCACAAACTAAGAGACATATTGCTGGCCCTACCCGGGACCCAGTCTTTCACTTATAGAAATCCCAAGTATTACTTGCAACAATAGTAGGTAAAGAGTTTCTAACACATGGCTGTGTTCCTTTAAATATATGAAATAGAGAAATCATTGTTTACTGGTAAAGGAACTAGGTATTTGAGAGCAGAATTCTAATAAAAGCTCTCCCACAGGACTTGTGTGATTTTGACCTGAGACAGTGTCTCAATTTCCTTCATCAATAAAATGGAGAGAATACTTACCTATTTCTAGGGATGTCAAGAGGCTTACATTCAATAGTGTTGGCAGATTAATTTGAGCTCTTCAAATGGAAGGCCTTAGATATATAGACTAATATTTTGCATGGCTTATCACTCACCTGAGATTCAGTCCAAACCATACACATGCATTGTTTAAACAGAATGAAAGTGAAGCTTTTTAAAAAAAAAAGAGCAATACATATTCCACATGAAACATTTTGACAACTGACACAATTATGAAACATTTCAATGACATAGATTATGGCTCTACTGTTTACTAACTGATAAAACACTGGCATATAATCTGATTACTTACATCATTGGGGAATACAGACCATTATAATGGCCAAGAAACAAAATACACTATCAACTTAAACAAAATTCAGACAAGTGCATCTTTTTTAACTTCTTATTACTAAAAGAAATAGCTAGTTACAGAAATACACTTCTTTTTTTCAGATTTACTTTACAAATTTTAAAGTACTTTGTGTATAATCAGTTTCACTACTTTCATTTTCTCCTGTTTGCAAAGGTCAGCAAGAGACAGGAAAGAAAAAAACATTTAAAAATAAGGCATGTGGCTGTAACCTCAACAAAAATTGGCAAGAAGGCAAAGGGGCAGATGTAGCATCAGATTACTTTTCACTTACTCATTATTTTAAACTGAGTAGAGTTCAGGTTTACAGCATTCCTTTAAATTTTCAATCAGTAAGAATCCAATCCTGCAATTGTCAGCGTGCAAACAGACTGCTGCACCCTCACAAGGCCCCCCTGAAGTAAATGGGTTCCACAAGACCACAGTAATCCCTGCAACTGACAGCATACAGATGATTAAAAGCCTTTAAGCCCCAAGAACGTCAATCTCAAAGACTAGCGTGTGCAAGTTTGTTATTTTACTATTCATGTGCAGAGTAATAATTTTCTACAAATTGATAGAAAGCTATAACTATATCAGTTTAAAATTAGAGTTTGTATAAACATTTATTCAATTAATAAACTATCCTGTAGACCAGCTTTTGTCAGCAGACATTTTATAAGTGGTTGTTATAAGATAGTTATAATGTGGTTTATAAACTAAAATGTTCAGACCCTAAACTATAAATAAAGCTCCTGGACAAAATGTAATAAATAAATGATGCTAGAACAACATTACAACCCATCTCAAGTGAACTGAAGCATGCAAATTAAAATGGCAAGAGGGACATACTTTAATGCATACACACATAAACCTGGCCAAATGTTAAACTTGTTTGGAGTGGGTTTTATTTAAATGAGAATGAGAGAGAGAGAATAATTATTCTGATACATGAAGATTGATAGTATTTGAGATTATGTATTTTGTTGCTAGAAATATTCTTTACAGACTAGCTTACTCAAAAGATGGTCATAGATTTGATTATACACATGCTTATACAATTTTTCCTCAGTTTTCCTTGGACTCGCATTTTAGACAGGTATAGGTAGTAAGACTGGGAAGCAGCTAGAGTCCATGAACAGCTGCCACACTCTTCAGTGAAATATCCCAGCTATCTTAAAGCAGCCGAAGTTTTTATACCATACTACAAACTAGTCAGGATCAAATATTTCCTTAATTTTAAGCCTATGTCTATTACTCAAGGGTAGAAGGTTACTTCTTAGAATAGTACTGTATTTAGTAATATCCAAAATGACTACCCTATTGCTGGGGAAAAGGGGTGTTGCAATTTCTTTCTTTGTTTTATTTTTCTTTTCTCGGTATTTGAATCCGAGTCCTTGTTTATAATCCTATGTTTCTTTACTTTTTTGGACTGTATCTTTGAATATGATTAAGTGACACATAAAAAGTTGGTACTTGCTTCAAAACAGACTTAGTCATCACAGAAGTGAGTCTAATGAGAACAAAATGCACAAAAGTACAAACCTGCCTGATTGCTCATAAAAAGAAACTCAGGAGAAGGGAGAGGGAATTGTTTACCCTATGTAAGAGATAATGTGCCAGATAACCAGCCTATATTAAGATCAATAGCAAAGAACCATTTATTTTGCACACTGTTAGTCACACAAGATGGCCTTCCTCATTTTCATGATGGTCCAAGAGGGACAGCAATCATACACCAGTCTATTGCAACGGCACACATACAATATAAAGAGAGAACACGATCTATAAACAGCTGGCAGTCACACTTCCAGTTTATTTTTACAAGGGGGAAAAATTCACAGGAAAACAAAGACTGCTTTTAAACTGATTTAGACTATTAGTGATACCTCAACACCATCATCTGTCTGAACTGATGCATGATGTTTTACCCTGCCTATACTAAATTATATACACAGGGACCAGTGTTCTGTCTTGTTCTATATTTTGTGAATGACTGTAATTCTCTAAAACCATTATTAGAGTAGCAGCCTCAACAATTTATCAACAGCAAAACCTGACTGAAGCCAATTCCTATCACCAGCAAGAAGCATTAAGAAATTCACCACTGGAATGAGATATATCCTTGATGTACAATCCTCCATCAGTACAAGAATAAAAAATAGGTTGTAGAGACTGTCAACGACCACACAGCCATTTCAGCATAAGTCCCACTTTCTAATGACCAGATGACAAAGCCCCCACTTCACTGGGCAATCAGCAGAGGACTACATGCCCCATACCTACACCACACACATCCCACACTCCCATGTACAGGGCTGTATAACCAGCTCCCCTCATGGTGCTTGGATTCAGACAGCTGGCTGCAGCAACATAATGAGGAAAGGTGACTGTAAATATTGGGTTATGTTTTGCTAAGCAGGGGTAGTAAACCATCACAACCCTACTGCTTCAGGAGTAAGGAATAACATGATCCCTACAGCATTGCCAGGCTGCAAAAGAAAGAAGGAATGAAAACTCATGTTTATCCAAAGCCAATGCTAGGCATAAACAGACTAAGAAATTTCTTAGGGCAGGTCAAGGGGACCCCCTATTCACTTTTCATTATGTGTTCTGAGGGGGGGGGGATATTCCTACTTAGGGCCCCCAATGGGCTAGCACCACCTCTGTGTTTATTAGTGCCTCAAAGATTTCAAGATTCTCATCCTCACCCTGTAAGCACTCAGCAGCCTGCCTGAATGGGTCTCCTGCCATCCTCTCTCACCTCTCCACCCACTCCAGCCTGCCTGCCTGTCCCCAGTGGGTCTGTCATCCTCCTCATCACCTCCACACTCAGCAGCCTACCCCAGTGGGTCAGCTACCCCCTTTGTAGTCATCACCCCCACCCTGCATGGGCCCAAGTGGGTCCACCATCCTCAAGCACCTCCCCATAACCCCCACTCGCCACCCCATCTGCCCTTGCAGCAGGTCTGCCAACCTCCCCATCACCCACACTCACTATCCTGCTCCCCCAGCAGGGCTGCCTTTCCTCTTGTCACCCCCACCCTACCTGCCCCGCCCCCCGCAGCGGGTCCACACCCCACCCCCGCTCGCCAGCCTGCCCCGCCCCCCGCAGCGGGTCCACACCCCACCCCCGCTCGCCAGCCTGCCCCGCCCCCCGCAGCGGGTCCACCATCCTCCTCGTCACCCCCTCCCCCACTCACCACCCTGCCCCCACTCCCCAGCAGGTCCTCCTTGGCACCCCCCGCTCGGCCCGCCCCCGGGGGTCCGCCATCCCCCCGTCACACACACCCCGCTTGCCCCACCCACCCTTCTCCTCCCCAGCCATACCACTCACCACGCCGCCCGCCCCTCCCCAGCGGGTCCGCCATCCCCCTCGTCACCCCCTGCTCATCCCGCCCCCAAGGGATCCGCCCCCCCTCTCGCTCCCCTACCTGCCTACCCCGTGCCCTAGCCCGAGCCGGTCTGTCGGCCATGTCCCCCCACTGCCCGCCCCCGGCTGGCTCTGCCCGTCTCCTCACCCCCGCCCTCAGGCGGGCGAGCGCCCCCCACCTGCCCCCAGCCCAGCCCAGCCCAGCCCGCCTGCCCCCGGCGGCGGGAGACGCTCCCCTCCAAAAGCCGCCGAGCGCCGGCGCCTGACTCACCGGGTCGCAGCTGCAGGGTACCGTCCCTCCGGCTGCACCAGAGCGCCAGCTCCCCGCGCTGCAGGATGTAGTGATCCTTGGCTTGGAACAGCTCCATCCTCCGGAGCCCGGCGGCGGGGCCGGCGCGAGAAGCGGGGGGGGCAGCGAGGAACGCCGCCCCGGGCCCGGGATCGCGGCGAGCTCCTGCTCCGAGCTGGGGCGCCAGAGCCCGCCGGCGCGCGACACTAGGGGGGGGGGGGAGGAGAGAGGGGAGGGAGAGCGCGCGCGCAGCCCCTGCCTCACTGCTCCGCAGCCTCACCGCTGTCTCGAGCTTCCCAGCCCGGCCGGGTTCCGGCTCCAGCCGCGGGGCACGTGATTCCATCCGTCAGCCGCTCACCGGCCACTTAAAGGGGCCGCGCGGTCTCACCCAGCGCCGGGGGAGCCCCCGTAGTCCTCGAGCAGCGCTCCGTGCGCGTGGCCGGTGTCACCCCCTCCGCCGGCCCCGGCCGGGTCGCGCCCCCTCCCCCTCAACTGTGGGGGCAAAGAGCCCGGCTGCGGGTGGGGGCACCCTAGCAGCCACCGGCCCCCTTCCCTGCAGCATATGCTGCCCCTCCGAGTCCCGGGTGAGGAACCAGCAGCCCCCCGACCGTCTAGACTGGGTGCTCGATGGACACCCAAAGCCGCAGCACGACTCTAAGCCCGAAACGCGCCTAGCCGCAACCAGCTGCTACACGTCCGGGCGCGGAAGCCTCACCCAGCGGCGGCAGGTGATCTGAGCGCCATGCCCAGCGCATCTCCACAGCAGCCGCTCACCAAACACAGAAACGAGCCGTGACCTTGAGCTAGAGGTGGAAACAGGCAGACCCAAGCCAGCCCAAACCCAGAAAGGAGCAATCGTGCAATCTTAAAAGAGAGGTTGACGCAGAGAGGCACGGTCTCCTCCCGTGTGTGAAATACAAGAGAGTGCAAGAAAATGTTTCCCGCAGCAAAGTCGTTTAATCAAGAAGCATGACAAACAAACAAACAAAAAAAAAAAAGCCTAAAACTTTCCCTGGACCTGAGAAAAAGGAGAGAAACAGCAAAGATGCAATTGCACTATGCAGCCACCTGTTACTGAGTCAGGAATGGACTCTTACAACAAATGGGCACAGGATATAAACCTCCAAAGGAGGGAGCAAATTTTGGCTTAGATCCACAAAAGTACTTAGGCACCTAACTTCCATTTATTAATTGGTTTCAATATGAGTTACGTGCTTAAATACCTCTGAGGATCTGGGCTATTATGCCTGTTTCTGACAGACAGGGGTTTATCTCTTTTTTTATAGTTTGGCACCACTTGTATAGCAGCAGCTTGTGTGCCAATAAGATATTGTTAGGAGGTAGGTGAAACTTTGGTATGGGTTGAGTTAAAACCTGGTTGAGATTGATAGGTAGGAATGCACCCCTCAATTCATAGAATCGTAGAATAGCAGGATTGGAAGGGACCTCAGGAGGTCATCTAGTCCAACCCACTGCTCAAAGCAGGACCAATCCCCAACTAAATCATCCCAGCCAGGGCTTTGTCAAGCCTGATCTTAAAAACTTCTAAGGAAGGAGATTCCACCACCTCCCTAGATAACCCATTCCAGTGTTTCACCACCCTCCTAGTGAAAAAGTTTTTCCTAATATCCAACCTAAACCTCCCCCACTGCAACTTGAGACCATTACTCCTTGTCCTGTCCTCTTCTACCACTGAGAACAGTCTAGATCCATCCTCTTTGGAACCCCCCTTTCAGGTAGCTGAAAGCAGCTATCAAATCCCCCCTCATTCTTCTCTTCCGCAGACTAAACAATCCCAGTTCCCTCAGCCTCTCCTCATAAGTCATGTGTTCCAGCCCCCTAATCATTTTTGTTGCCCTCCGCTGGACGTTTTCCAATTTTTCCACATTCTTCTTGTAGGGTGGGGCCCAAAACTGGACACAGTACTCCAGATGAGGCCTCACCAATGTCGAATAGAGGGGAACGATCACGTCCCTCCATCTGCTGGCAATGCCCCTACTTATACAGCCCAAAATGCCATTGGCCTTCTTGGCAACAACGGCACACTGTTGACTCATATCCAGCTTCTCGTCCACTGTAACCCCTAGGTCCTTTTCTGCAGAACTGCTGCCTAGCCATTCGGTCCCTAGTCTGTAGCAGTGCATGGGATTCTTCCGTCCTAAGTGCAGGACTCTGCACTTGTCCTTGTTGAACCTCATCAGATTTCTTTTGGCCCAATCCTCTAATTTGTCTAGGTCCCTCTGTATCCTATCCCTACCCTCCTCCATATCTACCACTCCTCCAAGTTTAGTGCCCTCTGCAAACTTGCTGAGGGTGCAATCTACACCATCCTCTAGATCATTAATGAAGATATTGAACAAAACCAGCCCGAGGACCGACCCTTGGGGCACTCCACTTGATACCAGCTGCCAACTAGACATGGAGCCATTGATCACTACACGTTGAGCCTGACAATCAAGTTAGCTTTCTAGCCACCTTATAGTTCATTCATCCAGCCCATACTTCTTTAACTTGCTGGCAAGAATACTGTGGGAGACCGTGTCAAAAGCTTTGCTAAAGTCAATTAACATAACCATAAGGATACATTCATCACAACCCCCCATATACA
The DNA here is from genome assembly GCF_965140295.1 of Lepidochelys olivacea. Lineage (NCBI taxonomy): Eukaryota > Metazoa > Chordata > Testudines > Cheloniidae > Lepidochelys > Lepidochelys olivacea. Next base: position 109,120,389 of record NC_140417.1, read on the forward strand.
GCAAAAAGATTATGTAAACCTGCCCAGGAGTTTTGGGCTATGTGGGTGGAGGGGTGTTTGTTTGTTAGTTTTGTTTTGTTTTTTTTTTCCTCTGAGTATTGTGAGTAACGTTTTGGGTATGAAAAAGGGTGCATGGAAAGCAGAACAGAGAACCAGAGAGGGAGAGACAGAAACAGCCTGAAAAAAAAATCTAAGCAGAAGCCTGTAAGCAAAGTGTGACTCTCAGAAAAAACTAGGAGAGGTTCTGGGTTGGGGCGAGCTGAAAAGAAGCATAAGAACGGCCATACTGGGTCAGACCAAAAGTCCATCTGGCCCAGTATTCTGACTTCCAACAGTAGCCAAAGCCAGGTGCCCCGGAGGGAAGGAACAGAACAGGTAATCATCAAGTGATCCATCCCCTGTTGCCCATTCCCAGCTTCTGGCAAACAGAGGTGAGGGACACCATCCCTGCCCATCCTGGCTAATAGCCATTGATGGACCTATCCTCCATGAACTTATCTAGTTCTTTTTTGAACCCTGTTATAGTCAATACTTGCTTTTGTTTGTTTTAAACCTGCTGCCTATTAATTTCATTTGGTGATTCCTAGTCCTCATGTTATAAGAAGGAGTAAATAACACTTCCTTATTTACTTTCTCCACACTACTCATGATTTCATAGACCTCTATCTTATCCCCCCTTAGTCGTCTCTTTTCCAAGCTGAAAAGTCCCAGTCTTATTAAACTCTCCTCATATGGAAGCCATTCCATACCCCTAAGCTTGGGCCTATTAACTAAGAAACTACTCTTTTTGCCTTTGATTTGTCACGCATTTGGAGAAACGGGTCTGTACATTTCTTAAAATAAAAAAGGAAAATAAATCAAAGAAAAAAGCAGACTCCATCATCAGTTTCTGCTTCCAATTGGAACATTTCCGGACCCTGAATTTTGACTAGTTGCTGGGATTGAAAATGGGTAAGACTAGTGGGAGAGTAGGCTCTAGTGTCCAAGGAGAGAGACTGTAAGCTGGGATTCCTATTGAACCAAAATGAAACTGTGAAAGAATGTGATAGGTTTAAAAAAAAAAAAAAGGTACTACCCCTTTAAGGGTCAGGCTGGACCCTACAACCTGCAGAACAGCTCTAATCAAGGAGAACTTGATCCCACCCTGGAGGTGAATAGGAACAGGACATTAGGGTGGAGAGGAGAAGAGAAGTCAGGTAGAGTGCAGTGGGGCAAGATAGTTGTTCTGTCAGATACCAGGAGATGAACCTACTGAGTCAGAGACTTGGGTGTGGACTTGGGTGTAAGTTTGGAAGCCTGGTCCAGAGTCCTGATGAATTGTTTGTTACGATTCCTGTCTTGAAGTGTAATTTAAAAAGAGTTTATGGTATTGTATGAACATATGTTGGTGTCTTCTTGCTCTGGATGTTTAAAGTGAATCTATTGCTGTTCCACTTGAGAAAATTAAGGTGAGGGCACACCTGTAGTATCACCTTGGCCACTAGGAGTGTGTGGTGACTGCATATACCTTTTAGGAACAAGTAATGGAGGTGATTACAGTAATCAAAAATAGCCAGCAGGAATTAAAACTAAAAGGAATTAAAAAGGAACTGGAGGTGTCCCAAAAGGAACTAAAGCAGCATCTAGAGCCTTCCCAGAAAGAGCTAAGGATTGACTTGCAGGGAGAGGTCAAATCTCTGTTAGAGCAGCAACTACAAAGTGTTTGAATAGACGGGGAAACTCAACTTCAAAACTCCCAGGCTGGAATAGTAAAATGAATTGACGAGGTGGCCAACAATCTGACTGCTGGACACTAGAAGTTCCTCCATGAAAGACGGAAGACTAAACAAGCTTTAGTCAACCTGGAGCTTGCCAACAGAGATGAGCTGCAGCAAAGACTTAAGCTGCTGAAAATTTAACTCCAGAAGGAAAGGTCACAGACTACAGGGGAAAGCAACTACCTGGGTGAGGAATGGAACCAGCCAGAGGACTTCGGTAAGAGTGGACACTTAACAATAGTTTTCTACTCTGTTTGTAACCCACAGAGGGAAGAGGATGGGTTGTTCCAGCTCAAATAATACAAAAGCCCACTGTCTTCCTGTAAGGGTTATTTGGTTCAATTTAACATTATAGCTCAACTGAATGCCTGGGAAAAAAAACAGAAAGGGATGTTAACAAGAAGCCAATGTGGGTGGCCCAGCTGTGATTGTACTGCAGAATGAAAAGAGACTGAGTTTATCCAGACCAGATACAAGCCCTTGACATGTGGTTTGGAGCTAGCCATCAATCTGAACTGGAGAGGGTACAGCTAAAAGCTAGAAGGAGAGGGAAAGAAGAAACTGCACCTGAACTGGCAGCAGATCTGCAGAGACTTGCGTTTCTGAAATCCCCAGATACCACTGCCTTGTTGGCAGTGGTGTATATGTGCATTCAGTGCAATCAGCTCATGACTGTCTGAGACCAGTTACAGGCTATTGGGTCACCATGGCTGAACTGGAGCAGCTAAGTGAGACCAAGATACATAGACAAGACTTTCCAGGCACAGTAGAATGGTCCCACCCTGAGTCTGATGGCGTCAGTGCTACTGAGGAGGACGAAAGTGAAGCTAAGGGAAACGATCCTATAGTTGAGACCCTGCTTTCAGATGTTATGGTATCTTCTCGCCCTGAGAATACCTCTTATTACCACTTATTTGGAAGAGACAAATAATAGTTATGGGGGATTTGATTATTAGAAATATAGATAATTGGATTTGTTATGACAGGAAGAACCGCATGGTGAATTACCTATCAGGTGAGAAGGTTGCAGATCTCCTGAGACATCTAGACAGACTTATTGCTGTGCTGGTGAGGAGTTTGTGGTCATGGTACATTTACATACCCAGTGACATGGGAAAAGATAGGAGAGAGGTCCTGGAGGCCTAATTTAGGCTGCTTGGTAAGATTAAAGTCCAGGACCTCCATGGTAGCAGTCACTGAAATGCTTCTAGTTCCACACACAGGATCAGTTAGGCAGAACTGCAGGATCTCAATAAGTGGATGACACAATGGTGTAGGGAGGAGGGTTTTAGGTTCATTAGGACCTGGGGAACCTTTTGGGAAAGGAGAAGCCTATACAGGAAGAATGTGCTCCACCTAAACCAAACAGAACTGGATTGCTGGCATGTACAATTTAAAAGGTCACCAAGGAGTTTTTAAACTAAGAGCAGGGGGAAAGCTGCGGAGAAGCACTTTGTTTGGACAGAAACATCCTTTAGGGGAGGATCTATTAATGGCAATTCTGTGTATCCTAGGAGAGGTTAAAAGCACAGGTAGGAGCTGAAGCGAAACAGTCAGATGAAAGAGTCCCATTCAAGTACATCACATGAAGGCAGACAATTAAATATTGACACATTTTATAAGTGCTTGTATACAACTGCTAGAAGTCGAAATACTAAGAAGGGTGAACTTGAGGGCCTGGCATTAAATGAGGCTATTGATATATTAGGCATCATAGAAACTTGGTGGAACAATGATAATCAATGGGACACAGTAATGCCAGGGTACAAAATATATAGCAATGACTGAGTAGGTTGTGCTGGTGGGGGAGTGACACTATACGTAAAAGAAAGCATAGAGTCAAATATAGTTAAAAATCTTGAATGAAGTAAACTGTACCATACAATCTCTATGACTAGACATTTCATGGTTGAACAATAAGAATATAGGAGTAGGACTATACTACCAACCACTTGACCAGGATGGTGATGGTGATTGTGAAATGCTCAGGGAGATTAGAGAGGCTACAAAAGCAGAAAACATAAGAATAATTCATTCTCATATTGACTGGGTATACAACACTTCAGGAAGGGATGCAGAGATAAAATTTCTAAACATCATTAATGACTGCTTCTTGGAGCATCTAGTCCTGGAACCCACAAGGGGAGAGGCAATTTTTTATTTCATACTAAGTGGCGCATAGGATTTGGTCCAAGAGGTGAAAAGTTGAACTGCTTGGTAATAGCTACCATAATGTCATTAAATTTAACATCCTTGCGGGGGGGGGAGGAAGATACCAAAGAGAAGCACACCACAGTAGCATTTAACGTTAAAAGGGGGAACTACACAAAAATGAGGAAGCTTAAGCTAGTTGAACAGAAATTAAAAGGAACAGTCACAAGAGTGAAATGCGTGCAAGCTGCATGGAAACATTTTAAAACACTGTAATAGAGGCTCAAACTGAAAGTATACCCCAAATGAAAAGAAATACTAAGGGGGCAAAAAAAAAAAGCCATCATGGCTAAACAAAGTAAAAGAGGTTGGTAGAGGCAAAAAGGCATTCTTTAAAAATTGGAAGTCAAATCCTACTGGGGAAAATAGAAAGGAACATAAACTCTAGCAAATCAAGTGTAAGAGCATAATTAGGCAGGCTGAAAAGGAATTTGAAGAGCACCTAGCAAAGGAGACAAAAATTAACAGCAAAAAAATGTAAGCACATCAGAAGCAGGAAGCCTGCCAAACAATCAGAGAGGGCCGCTGGACAATCGAGGTGCTAAAGGAGCATTCCAGAAAGACAAGGCCATTGCTGAGAAGCTAAATGAACTCTTTGCATTGGTCTTCGCTGTAGAGAATATGAGGGAGATTCCCATACCTGAGCCATTCCTTTTAGGTGATATATGAGGAACTGTCCCAGACTGAGGTGTCAATAGAGGAGGTTTTGGAACAAATTGATAAATTAAACAGTAATAAGTCACCAGGACCAAATGGGTTTCACCCAAGAGTTCTGAAGGAACTCAGGTATGAAATTGCAGGACTACTAACTGTGGTATGTAACCTATCACTTTAAATCAGCCTCTGTTCCAGATGACTGGAGGGTAGCTAATATAATGCTGATTTTTTTTTTTTAAGGCTCCAGAGGTGATCCTGGCACTTACAGGCCAGTAAGCCTAACTTTAGTACCAGGCAAATTGTTCTTTACCATAGTTTCTATCAGAATTATCAGACACATAGATGAACATGATTTGTTGGGGGAAGAATCAACATGGCTTTTATTAGAATCTGTTAGAATTCCTTGAGGAGGGCCAAACATGAGGAGAAGGGTAATTCAGTTGATATAGTATACATCGACTTTCAGAAAGCCATTGACGAGGTCCCACCCCAAAGGCTTATAAGCAAAGTAAGGAGTTATGGAATAAGAGGGAAAGTCTTCTCATGGATCAGTAACTGTTAAGAGTCAGGAAACAAAGGGTAGGAAATAATGGTCCGTTTCCACAGTGGTAGAGGTAGAGAGGATTGATACTGGAATCAGTGCTGCTTAACATTCATAAATGATCTAAAAAAAGGGGTGAACAGTGAGGTGAAAAGTTTGCAGGCTATACAAAATTATTCAAGATAGTTAAGTCTAAAGTAGGCTGTGAAGCGTCATAAAGGGATTTCACTAAAATGCATGATTGGACAATACAATGGTAGATGAAATGGTGTTGATAAGTGCAAAGTAATGCACGCTAGAAAACATAATCTCAACTATACATACAAAATGATGGGGTCTCAATTAGTTGTTACCACTCCAGAAAGAGATCTTTGAGTCATTCTAGATAGTACTCTGAAAACATCTGTTCAATGTGCAGCAGCAGTCAAAAGAGCTAACAGAATGTTCGGAACCATTAGGAAAGGGATAGATAATAAGAGAGAAAATATCATAATGTCACTATATAGATCTATGGTATGCCCCCACTTTGAATACTGTGTGCAGTTCTGATTCCCCCATCTCAAAATAGATACATGAGAACTGGAAAAGGTACAGAGAAGGTCAACAAAAAATGATTAGGTGAATGGCACAGCTTCCATGTGAGGAGAGAGTAAAGAGGTTGGGACTTGTTCAGCTTGGCAAAGAGACGACGAAGGCGGCTATGATAGAGGTCCACAAAGTCATGAATGGTGTGGAGAAAGTGAATAAGGAAGGTGTTACGTGAAGGGGTAAATAACGAACACAGGAACGAGGGGTCACCTGATGAAATTAATAGACAGCAGGTTTAAAACAAACAAAAGGTAGTACTTCACACAACACAAAGTCAACCTTTAGAACTCATTGCCTGGGGATGTTTTGAATGCCAAAAGCAAAAAAGAATGAAGTAAGTTCATTGAGGATAGGTCTATCAATGGCTATTAACCAAGATGGCTAAGCCTCTGACTGCCAGATGGATCACTGGGCTAGATGGACCGTTGGTCTGACCCACTATGGCCATTCTCTTGTATTCACTTTGGCCTTCCAGGATAAGTTGAAAATGAACTAATTTATACGTGTTTAGCAGGTCTTGAACTTGCAGCTCAAGATCAGTGGAAGGAGACCATATACATGCAGAGAGGGTGCACACTGTCACCGAACTTGAATCTTTCCTTGCAGCAGTGTACCAGAAGAGGAAGCAGCCACTAGCAAGAAAGATGGAGACAGATCACCAGGGGTCCTGTAACTACAGCTCTGCATCTAATACGTATGAGAGAAAAGGGGATTCTCATCTGATTCATGACCTTTATTGAACAATGAGACAAACTGATAAATTCAGTTTGTAAAACAAGGAAAGCTGACAATACAGGATATTCAGATTTATCCAAACCCGTCATCCAAACCTCTGCATTAGCTGCATCCCTTCTCTGTCCCTCAGGGTATCTCATGCTGGGAAACACGAAAGGAATCTGGATAACACAGAGGTTCAGATAATAAAGAAGAAGTGCCTGGGCAGGACGACAAAGAGGAGTACGAGCCCCTGGCTTCGGGGGAGGGCACACCCTCTGCACCCCGCTGACTTGGGAGTGAGGCCGTGACAGCAGAGCTGCAGGGCCGGTGACATCCTGTCCATTCAGGGGCAAGGTCCTGGTGGGGCAGAGCAGAGACACCCGGCAAAGCATCTGCTCTGCTCTGCCAAGCCAGCATCTATGCCTCTAAGGATTGGGTGCGACCAGCCCTGTGACAGCAGAGGGAGCCCTCTGCAGCCCCACTGTCATGGGAGTGAGCGAGTGGGGCACAGCAGAGACCCCTGGCCAGGACTGGGAGGAAGAGGATTGGGCCAAAAGAAATCTGATGAGGTTCAATAAGGATAAGTGCAGGGTCCTGCACTTAGGACGGAAGAACCCAATGCACAGCTACAGACTAGGGACCGAATGGCTAGGCAGCAGTTCTGCGGAAAAGGACCTAGGGGTGACAGTGGATGAGAAGCTGGATATGAGTCAGCAGTGTGCCCTTGTTGCCAAGAAGGCCAATGGCATTTTGGGATGTATAAGTAGGGGCATAGCGAGCAGATCGAGGGACGTGATCGTTCCCCTCTATTCGACATTGGTGAGGCCTCATCTGGAGTACTGTGTCCAGTTTTGGGCCCCACACTTCAAGAAGGATGTGGATAAATTGGAGAGAGTCCAGGGAAGGGCAACAAAAATGATTAGGGGACTGGAACACATGAGTTATGAGGAGAGGCTGAGGGAGCTGGGCTTGTTTAGCCTGCAGAAGAGAAGAATGAGGGGGGATTTGATAGCTGCTTTCAACTACCTGAAAGGGGGTTCCAAAGAGGATGGCTCTAGACTGTTCTCAATGGTAGCAGATGACAGAACGAGGAGTAATGGTCTCAAGTTGCAGTGGGGGAGGTTTAGATTGGATATTAGGAAAAACTTTTTCACTAAGAGGGTGGTGAAACACTGGAATGCGTTACCTAGGGAGGTGGTAGAATCTCCTTCCTTAGAGGTTTTTAAGGTCAGGCTTGACAAAGCCCTGGCTGGGATGATTTAACTGGGAATTGGTCCTGCTTTGAGCAGGGGGTTGGACTAGATGACCTTCTGGGGTCCCTTCCAACCCTGATATTCTATGATTCTATGATTCTATGAAGATGAGCCACTGTCTGCAGGGGAGGCTCCCTCGTTGACAAATGGCTGCTACCCTCTTGATTATTGAAACTCCTGATTATCCAACTAACAGCAGTGTCCCCCATGCTATTTGGATAATTGGGAGTATACTGTAATGCAGAAATGAAAGGAAACAGATTAGTTAAATGCTGGTACTATGACAAAATTGGCACAAAAAGGATTGTTATAAACTTATTGAAGGCCAAGACAACATATCACATGTGTCTGGTGAAAGCCCCTCTCCCAGTTTAGGAAATGGGGGAACACCAAGTTGAGGGGGCAACGTTTGGTGGAGGTACGAGGAGCAGCTCCACAGTATTGGTGTAGATCTAGGTAATTAAGTAAGATTAATGGGAGTCTGGCTATTGAGTGTGTAATAGAATTTGGTAAAATGCTCCGCAGTGACGAACAGTAGCTTGAACACAACAGTTATTAAACTATGCAGGCTAAAAAAAGCTGGGAAATCAGGGTTCCAAAATTGAACCACCTATCTGATTTCAAGTGGAGACAATGACTGGGACAAGAGCACCTGTCTGAAAATTAGGTTTAAACACTGGACTTCCTGGAATTCACATAAGAAGTCTGGGTGGCTGCAATTGGGGATGAACTGACAATTGGTTTGGATTTTCTTATGGCTAATATCTGTGTAGTTAATGCCAGGAAAAGTGTCTTACAAATTCAGTCTATGGACATTCCCTTTAAAAATATGGCCTGCATGAGATAAATAGTTTGTAGACAATTAGTTTGCAGTAAATGAATTATGCCCTTAAGGACAGAACCATTGTAACAGCTATATGCTATAGCAGCTTTCAGGAAGGGAAAGGTGGGGAGAGGTTCAAAATTGTTTTCAGACCTAGGATTGGGGAGAGGAGATTTTATCTGCTAAAGTTTTTGTGGATCTGAAACAAGAACTGATACCTGTTCATTTGCTGAATGTTTCTGACAAGTAGCAAATATTAAAAAGGAACCACAGTTGCAAAATATGAACCAGTATATCTGGCATATACTGGTGAACAGAAAAACTACAAGGGGAAGTTTTTACTGACAAAAAGAAACTTGAGGCTTTACAGAAAAGGCCAACTACCTAGACATCCACTGAGGGGCTGTGTTCTTATTATAGAAGATTTATATGTGGGTTGGCAAAAACGCTGTATAGATTGGATGAGAAAGGGAAACCATTTCAGCAGTGAGGTAAAGTATGATATAGTATTCTCAGAGCTGAAAAAGGCCCTTCTGACTTTCTCTCTATTTGTGTGTTTCAAAACCCCTTTCATATTGGCCACAGATGCTAGTGCTTATGGTTTGGGGGGCAGTATTGACACAAGAACACAAAGAATTTTACAGATTGGTGGCTTATTACTGCAAAAGTTTAGGTTGTCTTGAGATAAATTGTTGAAAAAGCTGTATAATGTAAGGTCACATGGAGACACTCTTAAAACAGGTGATCTGATATGGTTCCACAAACCTAAGGAGGTATCCATGGTTGCCACCCCAAATCTGAGAACATAGCTGTGTAAGCTGAGGCTGCAAAAGTTGTTACAGAGCTGAATTCCCCATTCCCCAAATGGAAAAAGTCTGCCTCAGCCAGCAAATTCCACAGAAACAACAGGCATTTCTCAGGGGCAGATTGAAAGGGACCCCTCCTTCGTGACTGAAAGAAAGTCTATCAGGGAGCAAAAAGTTCCACGGAGGTTTGAGTGGGAATAAAAATCTATTTGTGATAGTGATGCAAAAACATCTTGACAGACACTGCATATATGTAAATAGTTAGCCAGGTATCATTTTAATTTGTTCGATTTGTCAAATTATTTCTTTTCTTTCTGTGAGGAATGGGGTATTGGCTGCCACCATTTTTTAGGCCCCATTTGGGATGATGAGTGAAACGGAGTTTGGGGGTGGGTGTTATGAGCAGGGTGAAACCTTGTGATGCGTTGGGTTAAAATTTCATTGATAATTTAAGGGAATGAATGCACCCTTCAATTAACATAATTGTAAGGATAAATTCATCACAACGCCCCACCTATGACAAACGTGTAATGCGAACTGCCCAGGACTATGTGAGCAGTGGGGATTTTGGTGTGGGTGGTGTTGTGGACAAAGAGAGATAGACAGACAGCCTGAGGAAATCCAAGCAGAAGCCTGTAAGCGCAGCGTGACCCTGAGAGAAACCTGCGGAGATGTCAGGGATGCTGACTGAAAAGAAGATTGGCCTGTAAGTTAAGAGACTAACCCTTTTGCCTTTGGTTCCTCCTGCATTTGTAGAAGCAGGATTCTTTGTTCCTTGTTTAAAATAAAAACTGCGTCAAAGAAAATACTTGTTTCCATCATCAGTTTCTACTCCCAGCTGAAACATCCCCAGAGCTCTGAAAAGGTGCAACAATACTATTGAACTGAATGCTTTTACAGCTGACACATTCTGAATCTGAGTGCTCCCTCATTGGCACACACTACCAAACATCAGACGCAGTCCTGCTCCCATTAAAGGCTGGATCAGACTTTTTTTTTTTTTTTTTTTCAATTTGTCCTAGGCCCCACAAGGTTGTCAGCATAAGCCTCAAGGTCGCAACTGGTTATTCTCAGTCACCACTACTTAAGTGAATGGGAACTGTATTCAGAACAAAACTATATTTAAGTACATCATTTAAATTTCCAGAAACTGGGAATGGGCAACAGGGGATGGATCACTTGATGATGACCTGTTCATTCTCGTTGGGGGTCCTGGCATTGGCCACTGTCAAAAGACAGGATATTGGGCTAGATGGACCTTTGGTCTGATCCAGTGTGGCCATTCTTATGTTCTATGTTCTTACCATTCCCCACACTCCTTCCTCCCCAAAAGTATGTGAAGAAAACATTTGACGGAGCAGGCATTGTCAAGGAGTGGTTTAAGGGAAATTTTCAAAGAAACTTTGATTTCAACTGATGCCATAACTCAGTTTTCATTTATACTTTACATTTTACATGGACCAGAGCTGGCAGTTGCTGAGCTGATGTGTTTGGGGTGCTGTCTGTGTCTACCCCAGACTTGATATGATCCTAAGGGCTTGTGTACACTGAAATGATACAGTGGCACAGCTGCAGCGTAAATGTTACTTACACCAGTGAGTGGGTTCTCTTAGCAGTGTAGATAATCCACCTCTCTAAGAGGCAGTAGTTAGGTTGAGGGAAGAATTCTTTCGTCAACCTAGCGCCATCTGCAGTAGGAGTTAGGTCGGCTTAACTACGTTGCTTAGGGTTGTGAGATTTTTCACACCTTTGAGTGACTTAGCTGTGTCAACCTAACTTTTCAGTGTAGACCAGAGCTCAGAAGTGTCAGCTGGAACTGTCAAAATCCAGCTGTCAGAACCTTCTCACCCCCAGCATTCTCTAACTGTCTCTTGGTCATAGGCTTGAAAGTCTTAATCTTCTATTTAAAAGTTGCAGGGGACCCAAAATCCCTGAACTGAAACCACTGCTTCCCATACCAATTAAATAAAATCCCATATACAGGCTTTGCTGAAGCTTAGCTTCTGATCTGACCTCTACCTCTGGTATACTTCTAAAATTAATGGTGCATATAATTCCTGATAATTCCTTTGAGGTCCACATCTATTAATGTGGAATCAGGCTCTGGCTGGTCCCATGAGGTCAGGGGGATGACAGAGATTCCAGCTTGAAACCCTGAGGCCTCATATAAAGAACTTGCAAGTGGTTAAAATGCTGGGTCTCTGCGGAGGCAGGAGGCAGAGAGTCCGCAAAAAAGCAGGCTGCAACTTGATTCCTAGGAGGATGGGGGCTAAGTCAGACCTACCTACTTCCAGGAGGCAAATGTGACAACATGCTTTTAGGCTTTTGTTACTTTAATCCCTTTTCTCTCTGCTTGTGATATTCTTATAGGTACACAAATATGTTGTTTTGAACAAACCATTCTGTCAGTGTATTTTCAAACTGGTCACAACTCCCAGAGATAAGTCAATAGCAGGGTCCAAAGCCACTTGCACCTGCTCAGGTCATACAGCTGGTAAATGGAGGTACTGTAGCCTGCAGACCAATCTAAAAGTGGAGGGACTCATAGGATTCCAGTCAGAGAAATACAGGCACAAGCATGTAAGTTGGAAAGTAAACCCATGGAGACACTGGGTGAGGGTTCAAAAGTACAGCTTACTCTGAACCAACAGATCCCAATCAGAGATGAGGCATGATTGTGCTAAGTACTGCAGAAGTCAGGAGTCAGGTACCAAAAGGTTAGAGTCTGAGAGGGGTGAGTGGGCAGATCAAGAATTAGGCATCAGGAGGCACGGTCAGGTTACAGGGTGATTAGGGTTGGGCACCAGGTTACAGACAGCAATCAAATAGTGAAGTCAAGGACAAACCAAGGTCAGAAGCCAGAATCTAGTGTATAGTTCCTGGAGGATAAGTCCACCAATGGCTATTAGTCAGGAAGGGCAGGGCTGCAATATCGTGGTCTGAGTGTCCCTAGCCTCTGTTTGCCAGAAGTTGGGGGTGGATGGATAGGGGATGGATCATTTGATGTTCATTCCCTCTGAAGCACCTGGTGTTGGCCAATGTCAGAAGACAGGATACTGGGCTAGACTATTGGTCTGACCCAGTATGGCAGTTTGTGTGGTCTTATGGCAAGCAGGGTCTAGAGCAGAGACAGGAAGGCAGTTTGTGTTGTTGCTGAGACAGCTTCCCTTCATTTCTTCCTAGTTCAAGTACTAGTACTAGTACTGGCCAATCAGTGGGCTGTGAGGGACTGCCACTCAGGTCCTCCTGGACAGTACTTCCTGCCGAGCCCAGCCTTGGAGCGTCCTCTCCGGGAAGCCCTGCCTAGGCCTCCAGTCACCATGCAGAGGTGTCAGTGCCCCAGAACCCCCATGGTCCCAGGTTCCAGCCCTGCAGATTCACACAATACATATAAGAATTGATAGGTTGGGTGGGCCCATACCATAAAGAGCCTTGAAAGTGAATGTGAGTACTTTGTGCTTGATGGAATGCAGGAAGAGGAGCCATCAAATAGACATTAAAGAAAGGATGGTGTGGTCAAGCCAGAAGGATGATATTTACAGCAGTCTTCTGAACAAGTATAAAGTGGCACAAAATGGGCTTTGTCAAATCCGGAGGGGAGAGGTTTCATTATCTGAGATGTGAGATTAAGGCCCAGACAAGAGATGTAGCTGTGTGGATGGAGAGGAAAGGCCAGATCTCAGGGATATTGTGCAGAAAAAAGCAGCAAAATTTAGACATTGGTCAAGAGAGAGGGTTGAGTCAAAGACAACATCCAGGTTACAGGACAGATGGTGATTATGTCCAGTGATTCATTAAGGGGGTAGTTCTTGGAGAGAAAGATAAAGTGCTCAGTTTTGGCCATGTTGAACATAAGCTGGCTATCCATGTGACAATGTCAGAGAGACAGGCTGAGATTTTAGTCTGTCTAGGAGGAGACAGATCTGGAATGGAGCGAGAGAGCTGCAAGTCAACAGCATGAGGATGATAGTTAACACAATGTAAATGAGATCATCCAGAGACAGGGTGTAGAGGAGTCAAGGACAGAGTCCTAATACCTGGGATCCTTTGCAAGAATCTATGAATAGTATATAAATGCTAACTTTCTTGTTTGTCTGCCTGTCTTCCTTGCCAGAGCGGTGGAACTTTTTTAATGATATATATATAGTATGCATGACTTTTCTTAGCAGACTATTTGTAAGGCATATCAATTTTTGGATCTAAACAAGTTGGCATTGTGCCTGTAGATAAATTCCTATGATGTGAGTTCTCTTGTGTATTTTTTTCTCTTTATATGTGAAAAGAAAATTATACAGAGGATGGAAATGAATCTGAACTCTGTTACATTTGATACAATAGACTTTAATAGCTCTCAGTGTTTCCACTTGTGGCAATTGTATAAAGAAGACTTGCTATGCTTTGTTGGCCACACATCCTTTAAAAATATTAAGTTACTATTTTTTAACTATACCATTCTACCTTTTTCAGCTGAGCTCCTCTCTTGACTGATACCTAGATGCAGAGGTCAATGTCACAGGCAAAACTGTGCTATTAATTTGTCACCCTACAGATACCAGGCAAAAGAGTTTAAATGGCTACTCAGCATTTCTCATCGATTTTCCCATAAGCACATATTCATTTTCAAAGGCATATCAGATGTACACAGAAATGCAGTACAATAATGGTTTGTTCCATATAGGTAATATTAGAAGTCCTGTTTTTGAAGGGATAGATCTAAAAGAATAAATTTAAATATACATAAACAAGCAAAGCTCCTCTCTGTGTAATCCACACACCAGTACTATGGAGGACAGATTATGTGGCTGTCAAACTTGTTATAATGCACTACTACCTTTTCATTTCACTAGATATCAAATATACACAGTGCTTCATTCTTTCTTTAAAAAATATTATTTTATGTTGATGTCAACTGTTGCACCAACATAACTACTTCACAGGGGTGTTGTGAAGATTGGATAATATTTATGTAGCGCTTTGAAGATAGATAAGGCCTGATTCTCCATAGTGATACACCAGTATGAAACCCTTGACCATGATGCCTTAAAAGAGAGATGGAGTATTTTTCATGCAAAAGGAATCCAAGCCCATGATTTGCATACATTGGTAGAAGTTATTGGGTTCTTTGGCTAAAAGGTGTTATATAGGAATATCATCTATTAATAATAATCTGATTGTAAGAAAATTAAATGTGTTCACATCTGGTTTTTCTGAAATATTTAAAAATTACAGCTAGTACTACTATGGATATTGAATATAAGAACAATTTAAAAGCAGAAAATAAATGAACTTTCATAATTGTTACTGTGTTTGATTGAAAGTGTTGAAATACTTTCCTTTTGTTACCCCAAATAACAATATTAATTTATGGGCCTACAATTACAGAGATATTTTTAACTGGAATGTAGTTACTCAACTGGATCTTACCCAGGAAACCAATGCTAACATCACTAGTCTTTCAAAAAGTACTGTGGGATTTTTTTTTAAATAACCACAAATGGTCAGAATCTCAGTTGAAAGACAGCAGCCCAGTGCTTAATAAGGTCCCCAGTTCAGTAAACCACTTCAGGACTTACTTCACTGTAATCAGTCCATTTGTGTTAAGCAGTGTATTTAAGTACTTGTTTAAGTCCCTGTGATGGAGTGTTGACCCCACACCAGCCCTGACGGGGATAAGGTGACTCAGATGGGGCCAATTAACCTTATAGGCTGTAGCTGGAGGAGAGTCAGGCTTGACTGAGATTCACTAATTGAAGATTTCAGAGTAACAGCGGTGTTAGTCTGTATTCGCAAAAAGAAAAGGAGTACTTGTGGCACCTTAGAGACTAACCAATTTATTTGAGCATGAGCTTTCGTGAGCTACATCCGATGAAATGAACTGTAGCTCATGAAAGCTCATGCTCAAATAAATTGGTTAGTCTCTAAGGTGCCACAAGTACTCCTTTTCTTTTTACTAATTGAAGATGAAGCCAAGCTGGGCTTATTTAAAGCCAGGCAACTGAGGGCAGAAAAGGGCTGTAGGGTGAGAGTCTGCCTTTGCTGTCTGTGTTAGAGAGCTGGGTAAGAGGAAATCTATGGTGGCAGCAAAAGTCCTGGACTCCTGTTCCTGATATCGGAAAAGGTTTACCCAGAGGAGTTGTAGGGAAGAAAGCATGTAGAAGGCAGAGTAGGAAGAAGCCCAGGGAAATTGCAGTGAGGTGTTGAGAATGTATAGACCTTGGCTGCTGATTTTAGGGTCCTTAGGTTGGAACCAGGAATAGTGGGTTAGCCTGAGTTCCCCTACCAGCTGGTAGGGAAGTAGCACAGAGTGGGAAGTCACTCTGAGGACTGCCTGGGACAGTGTATAGACGGTTGGTCTTGAAAGCCTTTGATACCCTAGAAGGGCAAGACTATATAGTGACCTAGCTGGAGGGCTGAGTCATAAAGAGGGAGGGTTGTGAAGTACAGGAGGAGAGGCCACTGTAGTGATGGAGTGACCACTAGAAGGCAGTGCCAAACTGGTCCTTCTTGGATACAATATCAGTTGTAGTAAAAAAAATCTACAAAAATGTAACTTATTTCTATGAACAAAAGTAGCATTAGGTGCAGTTACAGTATGTCATTCCTGTTCTTCAGAAAGCAGCTGGAGCAATAGCTGTCTTAGGTCCTAGCTCATTTGAGAGTAGCAAGTAATCTAACTAGCATTAGTCAAACATAATTAGTATTTTCTTCAGTTTCCAGAGATCATGAAGCAAGAGACATATCCAGTCTACATTTATTCTTCATCAATTGTAGCAAATGAAGAGGAACATATTTGTGGAAGACATTGAACTGATCATTATCAATACATGTCATTAATGTGGAAAGCACTGTCTTGGTGATGGAAAAGGTTGATTGACTAGTTTTCTAATTAGGCTTTTTCCAGGTGAGAGGCTAAAGTTTGATTTCCTCAAAGATAACCTGTCCCTTCCCAATTGCAGTTTTCTTTTCTTTGATGAGCTCTCAGGATCTCCCAAGTGTCAGCTGCAATGTTAGCATCATTAAGCAAACACTCCAAGCTATCTTTCAAATAGAGATTTTGGTCTTCCATAACTAGGCATAGAATACTTTTGTTTAAAAGCTATTCAGGGACATTGGAAGAATGTGCCTCGCTCAACTGAAATTGCATAAGAATAGCAGCACCTTGAAGCTTTAGTTACAAATTTTAAGACTGGAGACATTCAGAGGATAAACTAGTTAGTGCTGAGAATCTTTGTAAAGCAACACATAAGGCATTGATCCTTCTGTTTTGACACAACCAAGGTGGTTTATACAACAGCTTAATGTATTTATTTAAACGTACTCTAACTGTTATGAAATCCATGGTCTTTCCTGACACATTTAGTGCTGCTTTTGACAAGTTCAGTTAATTTGGATAGTGATTTCAGCATTCACAGTACATCATTTGTTATAACACACGCTCCCAAGATAAATAAATGGTGACACTACTGGATACATTTGGCCACAGATAAATATTGCTGGTTTAGCATAAGGGGGGCCAAGAGGAGGTCAGCAGAAAATGTCTGTCTTGTTTATTCTGTCAATGAGACCCATGTCCATTGCTACTGTTCAGACTGTAGCTCCTACAGCAGTGATTCACACATTTGGGGGGCAGCTGTAACAATTTACCAGGCTACAAGTTCAGCTAGTGTCAGCCAACTCATTCAGTTTTGTACTTTGTACTGTGCAGTAAGGAAGGGATTACTCCAGACCTCAGGCTACACTGTGGATTATAACCTGCACCACAGCAAACAGAAATGTAATGATCTTAGAAGATGTCACTCTGTAAGTTTCTGGAAGAAACCAACATCCCGGAACTCTCCCTGGGCACAGGAGAGAGGATGCCACTCAAAGGAAAGGTTCTTCTTCCTCCCTTTAATCCCTCTCTTTTTCCCCCTAATTTACCTTCTTTCCCTTCCATATATATATCTTTAGAAAATATTCAGGAATATGATACTTGGGCTGAAATGTTTGCATTTCATACCGTATGTTCAGTTTATTATATAGAAGCTAAGCTGCAATTGCTCACCGTTGGGCTAAAACATATCTTTCTTTTATTTATCATTTAGCTTTAGTTTCTTCTTAGTTTCCCATTTTCTTGACTCCTTTTGCAAGTTTCTTCCTCTCTTCTCCTCTGCTTTCTGTTTTTCCTCCCCCATTCTCTCTTGTCTGTTTTGTCTGGATTCAGGAAGTATATCCTCAGCCTATTTTTGGTCATTTCTTTCTTTTGTTGCTGGGCAAGGAGCGACTCAGGGCACGGTGCCTCTGCAGATGTAAAAGGAAAAATGATTGGAAGAGTGAACGTTTTATTTCTGATGCCTGAATATTACACGTAGTGGTGTTTATGCAGGCGGCTTATGGAATGTCACTACGTTCAAGCTCCACTTGGAGCAGGTGTGGGAGGGGGGTGTATCAGGGAGCTGATTACAGCTTCCTCATTCTGTGAGGGGGAGTGTCAAGGAATAGGTTACAGCCTGAAACTATGGGTCATTATGCTACCCTTGGCCTCAACATTAGTTAGGGCTACTCTCGTTTATGCCACGAGTATGGTCCCTATCGGATATCGTGGCAGTGGAAGATTAGCAGAATGGCACTTCATCACACCCCTTCCTATTACTGCCTCTTTTGACAGGCCCCCTATACTGGGCTGGTGTAGGAGCCAGCTCCTCTGGCATTACACTAACAGTCAGTTCCTGCCACTTGTGCGATTCTCCCCTGGTCAGAATTCTCCCCTGGTCCCCTGGCTGCTGGAATCATTCTGACCCCTTTTTGCTGATTGGAGGAACAAAGGAACAGGGTGTGATTTAAAACAAGAAAAATGTCTCTACATGATGTGCCTTTGCAAAGGTGAACTTCATTAAGTGAGAGTGAGGTTGCACTCCATATTTTTATGAAAATATGCTTATGAGTGTGAATATAATGCAACTGGAATACGCTTTATGCAAAAGGTCTCTTGTAAGGTCTCATTACAAAGCTTATAATCTACTGAGTGTATTCATCCTATTTGAATGTATGTAAGATTCTTGTATCTAAAACTAGAAATATGAAGTATTACTCTGTAGTCCTATTGTAACTATGCAAAGTGTGGGCCATTAATGGTGGCTTGAAATCTTGATGGCTCCCATTAACTAGGACAATTAGTTGTAAATGGCTTTGTTTACTTGTAAGCCTTCCTGTATAGGTGTGTGCCAGCCAGTGGGTAATGAAGTCTCACAGGACATGTGAACATGTCACATGATACTGGAATCCATCTAAAACCTGATGCTTTTCCATTTAGAAGGAGGGGTGGCCAACAGCACTATAGCCGACGGCAGCCCAGGCTCGCAGCCCGGGGTGGGGGAGGGACGAGGCAGCAAAGGATACCAAGCAGCCCAGCCCACCTCACGGTGGTGGAGAGTCACAGTTCCCCGCAGAGGACCCCGCACTCTCTCCCTCAAGCAGAATGCATGGGGCTGGCGCATTCGGCTCTGTGAATACGGCCCCTGCCTAAGGAGACTGCAGTGCCCACTGGGTGTGTGGGAGCCAACCCACTCTTACCTGCTGTCACAGCCCACCTGTGGCCCTGCCCATACTTCAACCGAAAGTATCTTTAAATCCATTTCTAAGAGCTAGTGCCTGGGCTGTCATTCAAAGCCACCACTCCCAATCATCTGACCAGGTGTCATTCACCATCCATTCACCCCCAGTCTGTTGGCTGCTGGACTACGTGGGGTAGCCTGACTACCCAGAAAGGTACTGTTTGTAGTTGAACCTGTGGTGCCACAATTTCACTGCTATTTTTAGCCGTGCTAGCTAAATTAAAGCTAGCGGGGGGGGGGGGTGTGGCAGAGGGAGGAAGGCAGTATGCCTAGCCGAGCTGCACTCACATCTCTGATTGGGGAGACGTACCCATTGTGCCTCACTGAAATAAATGTCAGCATTTGCCCATTTAAACCATCATCTTCATTGGTTGGGAGGCCTGCAGTGATTTTTTTTTTTTAACCTTTTCTCTGAAGAGACTGAAATAGCTCAAATGTAGTCTCTCTCCATTAGTGCACTACATACATCTATCTGGTATTTGTTCTACAGTACATGTGATAGGACAGTCAGAGGGGGAAATCTCCATGTTAAATATTATCATTCACGACCTGGTTACGGGTCTGGTCCTGAAAAGTACTGAGTACCCAGCAAAGCACTTACGCCCATGCTTAACTTTTAGCTCATTGACGTTCAGGGGGCTATTCAAGTGTCTCAAGTTAACTACATGTTTCAGTGCTTTCCTGGGCTAGGACCAATGTTCAGAACCTTCTTATATCCTGCCTCCTACTTTCTCAGCTAGGATTTTGTGTATTTCCCCGCTTCTGTGTTTTTCCATAGTTTGCACTAAGATCTGCCACGTATCATGTTATGAGGTGCTACATACCTGTGTCAATAACTTCATCTTTGTTGCATGGCTTCCCTCATCTATGAATGTTACAAATAATTCACTGATTTAGTGCAATAAGCACAAGTAGCACACTGATTGAAGGAATTCAGTGCTTCACACATGCATTCAAGGACAGAACTTGTTTTGATCTTCCGTGTTCAGGGTTTTTCCTCCCCTTGGGTATTTCTCTATTGACTTTCACTGTGCTCTCCTTGGATTCACAGTTTGGCAGGGTTTTAATGATCCTGTCAGCTCTAGTTAGCACAAAAACGGGGCATTTTTGCAGTTCATTGACAGTGGCTGGCGGAGAGGAAGTGTGTGGGCTAATAATATGCAAATACTGCTGTGGTATCATTATTCATTCTTTCATAACATAACCTGATAGCTTTGTTTTTGATTTTCAATTAATATTTTGACTAATGGGAAGTGGTTGGATCTGATTTAGCAGCAGCTGTTGGATAGATGTGCGGCTCTAGCTAGGGTGGATGATGTCATTGAAATAAAATGCTGACAGTGTAAAAACCAGGGAAACATATTTACTTGTATTTTCTGATGACTAAGAAACAATATTATTTGCTCATGAAATGTTCTGGCTTGTCAGTCAGGGACAGAAGTCCTCTATCTGCAGACTAGGCACAGCACAGGAAGAATCAGAGCAAACTTCTTCACATCACCGCCTGGCCAAAGTGACTCTACCGTCTTTCCAGGCAGCCCCCTTTACAGGTGTAAGGTTTCCTCGCTTTTCCTGAGAAGGGTATTAGTGCTGAACTGGGGTATTACCTGAAACGGGTATTAGTGCAGTTTTGTTCAGCTCCTCTGAACTGAGAACGCAAGCTAGGTTTTCATAGCCACCAAACAACGATAAGGTGGAAGTAATTTTTGG
The DNA here is from genome assembly GCF_965140295.1 of Lepidochelys olivacea. Classification (NCBI taxonomy): domain Eukaryota; kingdom Metazoa; phylum Chordata; order Testudines; family Cheloniidae; genus Lepidochelys; species Lepidochelys olivacea. Next base: position 109,141,045 of record NC_140417.1, read on the forward strand.
TCACCAAACTACTTACTTAGGGTACACTTATATTGGTAATGTACTTTGAAGGTAAAATGCCATATATCTCATTGCCCATCTGTGACACTGGCAGACCAGGTGCCAGCTCTTGCCAAAGCTTTAGGCCTCAGCTGAGCACGAACAAACTCATTGATGGAAACCAGTCTGTTTCACCTGTGTGCTAGTATGGCTAAGAGGGGTATCGGATTTCTGACTGTGGTTAGTGTTTTGACTTTATGAAACGTTTGTACGATGCTGCATGCATTAATGTCACTTATAATACCTTTATCACATGCTTTAAGGTAATATTTCAGTTTTTGCTTTGTATCTTTAAAAAAATGTTTGCTCTGAAACTGTGAACCCGGTCAGGAAGGATCATGTCCTTCCCATCAAGAAGGCCTGTCTAAACTAAATGGGCCACCGTGGGACATCACAATACAAAGACGTTGTTAATTACCCCCTTGGTCCCATGAAGAGGCTATAGGCCAAAGTGCTCACCCCATCAGCTTGAATTCTGAGAGAAGGAAATAAAAATAGCTGACAAAAAACTTTTTCATCTATTTTGCTGTTTGGACTCTCTCAGGGCTGGAGCTATGAAACAGAAGCAGAGATCCATAGGCTCAAGCTGGGTTAACCCTAAAAGACATTCAGAACTAACAGCTTAGTACAACTCCATCATTTTTTTAAACCATAGACCGTAACTCATTTGTGTGTATACCTGCTTTAACCTAGTAATAACTCATTTCTTTTCTTAATTAATAAATCCTGAGATAGGATTGGCTACAGACATTGTCTTTGGTGTGAGATCTAGGGTGCAAACTGACCTGTGCGCCAGTGTTCCCTGTCTTTCTCTGTGGCTCCCTGCAGCGAATCCAGACAAGCCAAACTCCTGCAGGAGGCTTGTACTGTGCCCCTTGAAAGCACAATGCCCTGTGGGTATTTACAGCAATACAAGCTGTGTCTTCAAAACAAGGTAACCATTTATTAGTCACCTGGCACACAGACTCTGAGAGTCCTTTGGTGAGCCCAGAGAGGCAGGAGTAAAGCCATAGTCCGTCTTGGTCAAACCAGTGCCCTGATGGACAAGCTAACTGTAATCGACTCCATCTCTGGCACTCACTCTCTTCCCCCACCTCCAGTCCAGGCTCCTCAGTTCTTCCAAAAAGCCCCCTTCTTCTGGATGCCTGACACCTCTGCTTTCCAGCAGCTCATGAATCCCGCTTGCTGAGGTTTCCTGCTCTTAGGTGTTCATAGTTCAGTCTTTGAAGTATCCTGGTGTCTTGCTGGACCCTCTGTTGACTTTGGCCAGTTTCAGTCAGTTCTTTAATGATCCTATATCTTCTCCTCCCAACCCCGCCCCCCCAGCAAGGTCACACACCCACCCCTTCTGCCTCCTGTGCTGTTCCAGGAATAGTGTTAACCCATTTGCACCCACTAGTTAGCAATGCCACATTCAGAGGGAAACTGAGGCATGGATGCGTACCGGTATTACAGAAAATTCCCCTTTTGTCACATATGCATTAAACAGACATTCTGCAAAGTCTGTCTTTAAACAAGAACTCCTGTGAAGAAAAGTAACACTGTCAGCTGTCCTGATTTACAAATCTCTTTTCCTCTGCTTGCTTGTTAAAGTTATTCAAAGTATTTACATTACAACCATAAAACATGCTTTTGAAGCATTTGTAAAGGGGTATCTTAAATATTTAATGCTGTGAATAATCTGTTTAATTTCAATATTTTATATCAGAATAATACTAAGGCATTAGTATCACCATCAGCACCTGAGAACAATACAAAACTTTACTCAACAAAAGGAGAAAAGTGTTAGATGTGAGACTCTTGCTCTGAAGTTAATCTGTTGCTTATTTCCATTTAAATGTTTTGAAATGTCAGGGATCAGAAACGTTATTAAATAAAGGTGAAAAATCCACATTTTTCCTTCTTTCCTTCCTCCCTCCATACCAAACCTTTTTAAGTGTCCAACTCAAAGCCAACTGGAGTGTTTCCATTGTCTTCAGGGGGCTTTGGATCAATGCCTAGAAAAACATTCCTATTTTACATATAGGAAATGACTTGCTCAACTATTTTATTCCTTAAAAGTAATATGCATATTACTAATATTTGTGCAGTATTGTGTGGATTGGTTTCCATGTGTTGCACTCAGTTACTCAGTATTAACATATAATATTAAGCTTAAGTCAATGTGTCTGTTTGCACGAATAAGTGAGAAGGATTTGGCCTTGTATGATCTGCTTCATGCTCTCTTACTACAGTCTAAAATTACCTGTATCATCTTGCAAACTCTGCTATCCAGTGTGTTCACAGGCATAATGATTACTTGGTTTAATTATGAATATTGGTCTTAATTTGGCATCCTTGACAAAACACATAAAGGACTACAGGCAGGCGTAAGATATGGCCAGCAATACTTGAGGGACTAACATGTGTGGAAGGGTTTCAGGATTGATCCTTTATCTGGATGATGGAAGGTACTGCTGCAGTGGTTCTCAAAGCTGGTCCGCCACTTGTTCAGGGAAAGCCCCTGGCGGGCCAGACCGGTTTGTTTACCTGCCACGTCCGCAGGTTCGGCCCATCGCGGCTCCCGCTGGCCGCGGTTCAGCGCTCCAGGCCAATGGGGGCTGTGAGAAGGGCAGCCAACATGCCCCTAGGCCCGTGCCGTTTCACGCAGCCTTCATTGGCCTGGAGCGGCGAACCATGGACAGTGGGAGCCGCAATCGGCTGAACCTGCAGACGCGGCCGGTAAACAAACTGGTCCGGCCCGCCAGGGGCTTTCCACTGTACTACTGGACAGAAAGGATGCAAATAACTTATCTCAAGAAAAAAAGATTCAACAATGTAGTTTCGTATGGTGCAGTAAGGCCAGAGCAGCTGGCATTTTATGCAGCTTGATGTCAACTTTAATTGACTGCATAGGGCTGCATTTTTCTTCAGTCTTACTCTAATAAAGTTCACAGAGAACTTACACCAGAAAGTCATCTGTTTTTCCTAAATGGGTTACCCAGGCAATACAAAACACTACAATATAAAACAGTAAGCTGATGCGTAGCTCATCTTGTCCAGCAATGAACACGAAGTCCTTTATGAAGTGAGAACTAATTGTCTGGTCCATAGCCCTGCCTCATTAGTCTTTCTTTAACACCTGCCTGAGAGTTGAGCAGGGCATTCATGCCTTGATTATTGCTGGAAATCAAGTAGGGCCTCAGCACCCTTTCATAGGTACATCCATGGTTTAATAGTAGCTCTGTAACTGGTCAGCTTCTCCCAACACTATGTATACTCTTACACACTTGCCTGATTAACATACCTTTGTACCAAGAGCCTCACACACACCACCCCTTCTACATTAAAGACCTAAGGGCTTCTCTACACACCAAGTTTTGTTGACAAAACTTATGTCGACACCCAAAAATCGACAAAACAAAAATCACCAAAGGGTGTTCACACTTGCTCCCTCCCTTGACAGATCATGTCCACACTGGGGACACCATCATCGACGGGTAAGCAATGCACCATGGGTATGTGTCCCACAGTGCAGTGTTGTGGGAAGGAAGAGCTGAATTCTCTTCTCCGAATTCTCCCACAGCCCCCTCAGCTGCCAAGAGCAGCATCATGAGTAGCTCTGTGAGCTGTCCGTGCTGAGGAATGGCAAAGCAGCGCAGTAATCTGTCCCCCTCCCCCTGCAGCAGCAGTCTGCCTGCTGCTATGTCGCTAGTGCCGGGCAGAACAGGAGCATTCCAATGATTTGCTCTTTGAGGGCTTGGCTACACTTGTGAGTTAGAGCATATTAAAGGAGCCCCGGGCGCCCTAGCTCACTACCTGTCCACGCTGGCAAGGCATGTAGAGCGCTCTGACTCTACAGCTGGTCCACTCCCGGTACTCCACCTCGGCGAGCGGAATAACGTTTTGTGCGCCCCTGCTGGAGCGCCGCGCCGCCGTTGTGGACACCCTGGTCTGTTAATGCGCTCTGATTGGCCTCCAGAAGTGTCCCACATTGCCTCTTCTAGCCACTCTGGTCATCACTTTGAACTCTACTGCCCTGCCCTCAGGTGACCAACCGTCAGACCCACCCTTTAAATGCCCTGGGAATTCTGAAAATCCTCTTTCTGTTTGCTTAGCCAGGCATGGAGTGCTCTCAGAGCATCTTTCCAGGTGACCATGCCTCCACGCGTCAGGCAATCCCGCGTATGGAGCAATGGCGAGGTGCTGGACCTCAACAGTGTTTGGGGGGAGGAAGGTGTCCAGTCCCAGCTGCGCTCCAGCCATAGGAATTACGATACCTTCAGGCAGATATCAAGGGGCATGATGGAAAGGGGCCATGACCGGGATGCACTGCAGTGCAGGGTTAAAGTGAAAGAGCTGCGGAATGCCTACTGCAAAGCCTGCGAGGCAAAAAGCTGCTCCGGTGCTTCCCCTGTGACCTGCCGTCTCTACAAAGAGCTGGATGCAATACTTGTGGGTGACCCCACCTCCACTCCGAGTACCACCATGGACACTACAGAGCCCAGTTCAACAAGGTGGGAGGAGGAGGAGGAACGGCAAAGCAGGAGCGAGGGTGCTGAGGCGGAGGAAGACACCCCGGAGTCCCTAGATGCATGCAGCCAGGAGCTGTTCTCAAGCCAGGAGGAAGGTAGCCAGTTGCGGGGGCCAGTGCTTGGGGAAGGACAAACACCAGAGGAGGTTCCTGGTAAGCGGCTTTTATTTTGGGAAGGAAGTTATTCAGTGTGGGCTCTTGGGGTGAGGAGGGTTAGGGCTGCATGCATGCCTAGATGCGGAAGAGGGCGTTGGTGTGCTCTCTCACATCACGGTAATCGGCCTCAGTGATCTCTTCAAAGGTCTCATCCAGAACTTGGGCAATGCGCTTGCGCAGGTTTCTCGGGAGAGCCACTGTGGTCCTTGCCCCAGTAAGGCTAATTTGTCCGTGCCACTGTGCTGTGAGGGGTGGGGGAACCATTGCTGCACACAGGCAAGCTCCATATGGGCCAGGGCAGAATCCGCATTGCAGTAGAAGACCCTCCCTTGCTTCCCAGGTCACCCTCAGCAGCGAGATATCTTCCAGGATGAACTCCTGTGGAAAACGTGGGGACAGTGTTCAGTATAGGGCCCCCTGCCGCTGTTGGCTCTGCCCAAGGCACAGAGACCCAGAGGACAGTACAGCCGTGAAACAATCAGTCACACTTGACCCTATGCTTACTCACCATTTTGGGGTTCCTGTGGGTTGCACTCTCTGCACTCTCTTTGGGATGGGCAAATTATGCTATTGTGTAGACTGTACTTGCCCTTAAGTATGGGGGAATCATTGCTCTGTCTGGTGTCAACAATGCTGCCTCTGTTAAGTGTCGCATTTTGCCTTTACAGATGCAACCTTGAGATCTCAGTCATCCATGTTATCACCGGCCGAAAGACTCCAAAGAATCAGAAAGAGGCCACGTAGAAGCAAGGAAGACATGTTGCATGAAATAATGCAGCATTCAAGTAATGAAATCAAAAAGTTCAGGAGTGGCAGGACAGTGAAAAGAGGATCCTCCAGCAGAATGAGGAGCGCCGGCACAAAAGCGCGGTGCTCCGGCAGCAAGGCATGGATCAGCTGATAAGCATAATGGAGCGCCAAGCTGACTTTACCCAGGCACTCGTAGCCATGCAGGCAGAGCACTACCGCCCCCGTTCCCCTGCAGCCCTTGTCCCAAAACTCTTTCCCTTGTGTCCCCATGTCACCTTCAACCCACTTTCCCCAACATCCGGGTTCTTACCGCCACCAGCTGCCTCCAACACCCGTAGCTTCACCACTCAGCCCTGAAAACTATGACCCTTACCCACTGCACTCAACCCCCATCACCATGCAGTATAGCCATCCTGAAGTGCAGCACTCATTGCACAGCACTCCAGACAGGAAGGCTGAGTAGGATAACAGGACATATGCAAACCTGTGATTGTACCATTCCCCATCCCACCCCCTTGCCCTTTCTGTTTCCCAAGCAGTTGTGTTTCTTTTCAATAAATAAATTTTCTTTTCAATAAATAGATTTTTTTGGCTTTGAAAACATTCTTTATTATTGCATAAAGTAAAATATACCTTAGCCCAGGAAAGAAACAGGCACTGCAAGTCAGCATAGCAAACACAGATTCCTACAAACATTGGAATCACTGCCCTTCACTCCCGTGCAGGGCACCAGACATTACTGGTGGCTTTCAGCCTCAGATTGCTCCCTCAAGGCATCCCTAATCCTTGCAGCCCCACACTGGGCCCCTCTAATAGCCCTTCTCTCTGCCTGTTCAAATTCAGCCTCCAGGTGTTGAACCTCCGAGTTCCATGCCTGACCGAATTGTTCACCCTTCCCTTCACAAATGTTATGGAGGGTACAGCACGCAGATATAACCGCGGGGATGCTGTCATTGGCCAGGTCCAGCTTCCCATATAGAGAGCGCCAATGGCCCTTTCAATGGTCAAAAGCACACTCCACAGTCATTCTGCACCGGCTCAGCCTGTTATTGAACTGCTCCTTGCTGCTGTCAAGGCTCCCTGTGTAGGGTTTCATGAGCCACGGCATTAAAGGGTAAGCGGGATCTACAATGGGCATTTCGACTTCCCCTACGGTGATTTTCTGGTCTGGGAAGAAAGTCCCGACTTGCAGCTTCCTGAACAGGCCTGTGTTCCAAAAGATGCATGAGTCATCCACCTTTCCAGAGCAGCCTGTGTTAATGTCAATGAAACACCCATGGTGATCCACAAGCGCCTGGAGAACCACAAAGAAATACCCCTTCCGATTAACATACTTGGAGGCTAGGTGGGATGGTGCCAGAATTGGAATATGTGTGCCATCTATCACCCCTCCGCAGTTAGGGAAACCCATTTGTGCAAAGCCATCCACAATGTCACACATGTTACCCAGAGTCATAGTTCCTCTGAGCAGGATGCGATTAATGACCCTGCAAACTTGCATCAACACTATTCCAACGGTCAACTTTCCCACTCCAAACTGGTTATCGACCGATCGGTAGCTGTCTGGAGTCGCTAGCTTCCAGATTGCAATAGCCACCCACTTCTCCACCATCAGGGCAGCTCTCAATCTCATGTCCTTGCACCGCAGGGTGCGGGGGAGCTCCTCACACAGTCCCATGAAAGTGGCTTTTCTCATCCGAAAGTTCTGCAGCCACTGCTCGTCATCCCAGACTTGCATGACGATGTGATCCCACCACTCAGTGCTTGTTTCCCGAGCCCAGAAGTGGTGTTCCATGGTGGTGAGCATGTCCGTGAACGCCACAAGCAAACTCGTGTCATATGCATTACTCGAGTCGATATCGTCGGAGCTCTCACTGTCACTTTGGATCATAAGGAATAACTCGACTGCCAACCGTGACGTGCTGGCAAGACTCGTCAGCATACTCCTCAGCAGTTCGGGCTCCATTCCCACAGACCAAAAGGGAAGAGAGAGCGCGCAGTACAAAAAACGTTGAAAGATGGTGCCAAATGTGGACGGAAGCACAGGGGTTGCTGGGATGCAAACCGGTGCATTACGGGGCATTGGGACAGGACCCAGAATGCCCCGCACTCCCTGCACCCTTTCCACAAGCCACAGCACCAGAATGGGAAGAGGTGGGATAGTTGCCCACAATGCACCGCTCCCAGGGCCGCTGCAAGTGCCGCAAATGTGACCACGCTAGTGCGCCTGCGACTGTCAGTGTGGACAGACTGCAGCACTTTCCCTACTGCGCTCTCCAAAGGCGGGTTTAACTCAAAGTGCTCTACATCTGCAAGTGTAGCGATGCCCTTTGTTTGTTTCCAAAACGGAGTGCACATAGATACTTCCCAAGCTTTGAAAGGGGTGGGGCACATGCCTGCAGATCAAAACACTGAGCAGAGCAATCAGGGCAGGCATTGTGTAATACTGGCCGAAGCCAGTTCTGCAGACAAAAAAATCAGCAGTGTCTACACTGGCTCTTTGTCGACAATAAAGGGAGAGGGAAAGACAAAAGTCTCTCGTAGGGGTGGAAATTTTTTGTTGCCAAAACTGGGCTTTTTTCGCAGCAAAGGTCCCATTGTAATGTGTATGCTCTTGCTGTTTTGTCGCCAAAAGGCAGTTTTTGGCGACAAAACTTGGTAGTGTAGACAAGACCTGAGTTTAACTAGTGTAGGCCCTTCTGCGGAGAAGGTATGTCCACAGTTACGTCTCTCTTTAGTGGGGTTACACCGAGATAGCGAAGGTCAAAATTTGACCTTTTATAGGTAAATAAAATGCTCCAAAGCTTTTTAGGTTATTGGGTCTGGCTGAGAAAGCTTAGTGAAACTTGAACAATGCGTATCAAGATATTTTTCATCACTGTTGCTAGTTGTTTTCCTTGGACTTTAAAGTACTTCAGAGCTTCTGTTTGTCTATTATTAGCTTGATTAACAAGAATAATTTATAGTTTCAAGCAGTGTAGGGACTCCAGGGAAGTACAAGATGCCATAAATAGAAAACAATGTGTGTATTTCCTTTCTTGGCAGAAAAATTCCTGTCTTTAAGTGCCATGTGGGACTTGGCATAAAATACCTCACAAAAAACAGGAAGGGTTGCCAAAAACTGGAGCAACGTCACAGCTCTTTTCATCAGTTGTTTACAATTATGTTGGCTGCATGATGACAAATACCTGGCTTAGCCAGTGCCAAAATCTCCCTTGTTGAAACATGATGTAAACAACCATCAAGAAATTCTAATCTTCCTTCCTTTCTTTCTTGTCGCTTTTCTCCTGTTTCCCCTTCTCAAGCCACGCTTAACTGTGTCTTTCCTATGATATGAGCATCTTCCAGTCCCGCTGACATATATCAATGTATTTGTGTATTCTGTGAAAATAACAAAATTAGTGTATGGAATACTTTATACCTTTTCCCCAGCTAATTCATATCCTGGTATTTATTCATATCCTGGTATTGAGCAGTGTTGTCAAAAGTTTTAACGTCTGTAGATAGTGGTAGCAGTAACCTGTGTCACAAGTTAATTTAGAGTCAAAGTCTCATACTGAGTAGTACTGTACTCAGTGAGTGACCCCACTGACTTCAGTGGAACTTGGTTGAGTAAGGTACTGTATGTATAATGGTATCAGAATCTGGACCTCGATGAATAGAAGGGGCCTGGTTTTCTGTTGTTCTGCACCTAGTGTAATCATCGACATCCGTGCAAAATGAATCATAGAATCATAGAATATCAGGGTTGGAAGGGACCCCAGAAGGTCATCTAGTCCAACCCCCTGCTCGAAGCAGGACCAATTCCCAATTAAATCATCCCAGCCAGGGCTTTGTCAAGCCTGACCTTAAAAACCTCTAAGGAAGGAGATTCTACCACCTCCCTAGGTAACGCATTCCAGTGTTTCACCACCCTCTTAGTGAAAAAGTTTTTCCTAATATCCAATCTAAACCTCCCCCACTGCAACTTGAGACCATTACTCCTTGTTCTGTCATCTGCTACCATTGAGAACAGTCTAGAGCCATCCTCTTTGGAACCCCCTTTCAGGTAGTTGAAAGCAGCTATCAAATCCCCCCTCATTCTTCTCTTCAGCAGGCTAAACAATCCCAGCTCCCTCAGCCTCTCCTCATAACTCATGTGTTCCAGTCCCCTAATCATTTTTGTTGCCCTCCGCTGGACTCTCTCCAATTTATCCACATCTTTCTTGAAGTGTGGGGCCCAAAACTGGACACAGTACTCCAGATGAGGCCTCACCAATGTCGAATAGAGGGGGAGATCACGTCCCTCGATCTGCTCACTATGCCCCTACTTATACATCCCAAAATGCCATTGGCCTTCTTGGCAACAAGGGCACACTGCTGACTCATATCCAGCTTCTCGTCCACTGTCACCCCTAGGTCCTTTTCCGCAGAGTGTAAAATGAGTGTAAAACAGTACCATTCTGATCTGGTGATCTTTTACATGCACTTGTCACTCACTTGGTATGGGTGTGCATGACTAGGGCAACAGGTGCAGAGCAACAGAATCAGGCTCAGGAAGAAGATGCTGAGCCTGCCTCACTAATACACATGCACTGCCCTCTAGCTGAAGTCACAGTTACAGAACCTCAACTTAAAACACTCATATGGCAAACAAACACATCAACATTTGGCAAGACAAATACAGACTGTATAAAAGTTCCAAGAGGAACACTACACCTCCTCTCTAAAAGTGGAATCTTTACAGCTGTAAGTGCTATTTAACATCAATTGTTTTCCATCAGCTTTTTTCCCCATAGTGCATAAGAAGCTGTCATAAATATAAAGGGAAGGGTAAACCCCTTTGAAATCCCTCCTGGCCAGGGGAAAGCTCCTCTCACCTGTAAAGGGTTAAGAAGCTAAAGGTAACCTCGCTGGCACCTGACCAAAATGACCAATGAGGAGACAAGATACTTTCAAAAGCTGGGAGGAGGGAGAGAAACAAAGGGTCTGGGTCTGTCTGGAGTCGTCTTGGCCAGGGACAGAACAGGAATGGAGTCTTAGAACTTTTAGTAAGTAATCTAGCTAGGTACGTGTTAGATTATGATTTCTTTAAATGGCTGAGAAAAGAATTGTGCTGAATAGAATAACTATTTCTGTCTGTGTATCTTTTTTGTAACTTAAGGTTTTGCCTAGAGGGGTTCTCTATGTTTTTGAATCTAATTACCCTGTAAGATATCTACCATCCTGATTTTACAGGGGGGATTTCTTTATTTCTGTTTACTTCTATTTTTTATTAAAAGTCTTCTTGTAAAACACTGAATGCTTTTTCATTGTTCTCAGATCCAAGGGTTTGGGTTTGTGGTCACCTATGCAAATTGGTGAGGCTTTTTATCCAACATTTCCCAGGAAAGGGGGGGTGCAAGTGTTGGGAGGATTGTTCATTGTTCTTAAGATCCAAGGGTCTGGGTCTGTAGTCACCTAGGCAAATTGGTGAGGCTTTTTACCAAACCTTGTCCAGGAAGTGGGGTGCAAGGTTTTGGGAAGTATTTTGGGGGGAAGGACGCATCCAAACAGCTCTTCCCCAGTAACCAGTATTAGTTTGGTGGTGGTAGCGGCCATTCCAAGGATAACGGGGGTAATATTTTGTACCTTGGGGAAGTTTTGACCTAAGCTGGTAAAGATAAGCTTAGGAGGTTTTTCATGCAGGTCCCCACATCTGTACCCTAGAGTTCAGAGTGGGGGAGGAACCTTGACATGGTGGGAGCGGTGGGATTATCTTGTGAATTGCAGGTTTTCTTTGCCTGGAGGCAGGGTACTTAACTCCTGCAGGGAAATTCACAGTCTTCCAACCCAGAGGTTTTTTTTTCTTCTTTTCTTCCTAAAAGTAAATAGGGGGTGTGTGCTCTACCCATTTGCCTGGAGACAAAAGTGGCAGGGTTTTTTTTTAGGATTTTGATTTTTTTTTTGTTTTACAAGGAGCACAGGTTTGAAAAGAAATTTTTTTTCTTCTTTGGGCTGGGTAAGCAGGTTTCCAAGTAGTTGGAGGTTTTTTGCTTTAATTTGGGCCCAGAGCAGAGACAAGGGAATTGTCTTTTTCTGTAGGCTGACAATCACTATCAGAGAATAGGTATTCTATTCCAGCACAGCAAAAATTTACAGCCAAGTTTTGTTTGTTTATTTCTAAACCTCGGGTGTAAAGTTAGTTAAAAACAGAGAGGTTAGAATGGCCAAATCCTCAGCTCGACTACAGCTGGAATTAGCCAAATTTCAGGCTGAGGAAAAACAAAGGGAACATGAAAGACAGATAGAACTCATGCGGCTGAAGGAGGAGGAGAAGGAAAAAGAGAGGAAGCATGTGGAGGAGATGGAGAGGATAAAGGCCCAGCAGAATATACCAACAAACCCTAGCAATCCTTCTCCAGGTACCACTTCCCATCCCAGAAAGTTCCCCACCTACAAGGCAGGTGATGATACTGAGGCCTTCTTAGAAAACTTCGAAAGGGCCTGCCTTGGGTACAACATCTCTACTGACCAATACATGGTAGAGCTGAGGCCGCAGCTCAGTGGACCCTTAGCTGAGGTGGCAGCTGAAATGCCTAAAGAACACATGAACAAGTATGAACTGTTTAAATCCAAGGCGAGAGTCAGAATGGGGATTACACCCGAGCAGTCTCGTCGGAGGTTCAGAGCCCTAAGGTGGAAACCAGACATGTCATTTACCCGACATGCCTACCACATTGTAAAACATTGGGATGCCTGGATATCAGGAGCAAGTGTTGAATCTCCAGTAAATTTGCCCTTCCTAATGCAAATGGAACAATTCTTAGAGGGTGTTCCTGAGGAAATAGAAAGATACATCCTAGATGGGAAACCCAAAACTGTAATTGAGGCAGGAGAGATTGGAGCCAGATGGGTGGAGGTGGCAGAGAAGAAGAAAACTGGTCGCAGTTGGAGCGGAGACCAGAAGGGACCACCCCAGACCACACCCTATTACCGGGGGCCGCCCAAAGCCCCACCTACCTCCCAAAGAACCCTCCAGACCCCTTATCGTCCCACCACCCCGTTCTCCAGCAACCCTCCTCGCCCCAGTGACCCGTCAGCTGGACGATGTTTTAAGTGTAACGAGCTGGGGCATGTAAAGGCCAACTGCCCCAAGAACCCCAACAGATTACAGTTCATTGCACCGGAATCACACCAGAGGTCCACAGGCCCAGATACCTCCCAGATACCCTTGGAGCGGAGGGAAACTGTGAGTGTGGGTGGGAAGAAGGTCACCGCGTGGAGGGACACCGGAGCACAAGTGTCAGCTATCCATGCTTCCTTAGTGGACCCCAATTTAATCAACCCAGAGATCCAAGTGACGATTCAACCCTTCAAGTCCAACTCTTTCAATTTGCCTACAGCCAAGTTGCCTGTCCAGTACAAGGGCTGGTCAGGAATGTGGACTTTTGCAGTCTATGATGATTATCCCATCCCCATGCTGTTGGGGGAAGACTTGGCCAATCATGTGAAGCAGGCCAAGAGGGTGGGAATGGTCACCCGCAACCAGGCTAAACAAGCCGTGAGGCCTAGCTCTGTTCCGGAAACTTCTATCAGGACCCAGTCAGAGGTGATGGACCTGGACCCCAGGCCAATGTCTGCAACAGCAGTAGTGGATCCAGTCCCAGAGACCCAGACGGAACCAGTCCCAGAACCGGAACCAGCCAAACAACCAACACCAGACCCCGTGTCAGCACTGAATCCAGTACTTGCAACCTCAACACCAGAGGGCCCCACCGAACCTGAACTGGCAGCAGCCGATAACCCTACACAAGAGGCTCAGCCGGAGCCTGAATCCCAACATAGTGCACCAGCGGAGAGCGGTTCACAGTCAACAGAAACAGCTCCATCCCCTATATCGCTTCCAGAGGGACCAAGCCTAGGTCCACAATCCCATGAGGAACTGATGTCTCCAGCATCAAGGGAACAGTTCCAGACCGAACAGGAAGCAGATGAAAGCCTCCAGAGAGCTTGGACGGCGGCACGGAGCAACCCACCGCCTCTCAGCTCTTCTAATCGATCCAGGTTTGTTGTAGAAAGAGGACTTTTATACAAGGAAACTCTTTCTGGGGGACACCAGGAAGACTGGCATCCTCAGAGACAGTTGGTAGTTCCAACTAAATACCGGGCCAAGCTCTTGAGCTTAGCCCATGATCACCCTAGTGGCCATGCTGGGGTGAACAGGACCAAAGACCGTTTGGGGGGGTCATTCCACTGGGAGGGAATGGGCAAGGATGTTTCTACCTATGTCCAGTCTTGTGAGGTGTGCCAAAGAGTGGGAAAACCCCAAGACCAGGTCAAAGCTCCTCTCCAGCCACTCCCCATCATTGAAGTTCCATTTCAGCGAGTAGCTGTGGATATTCTGGGTCCTTTTCCGAAAAAGACACCCAGAGGAAAGCAGTACATACTGACTTTCATGGATTTTGCCACCCGATGGCCGGAAGCAGTAGCTCTAAGCAACACCAGGGCTAAAAGTGTGTGCCAGGCACTAGCAGACATTTTTGCCAGGGTAGGTTGGCCCTCCGACATCCTCACAGATGCAGGGACTAATTTCCTGGCAGGAACTATGAAAAACCTTTGGGAAGCTCATGGGGTAAATCACTTGGTTGCCACTCCTTACCATCATCAAACAAATGGCATGGTGGAGAAGTTTAATGGAACTTTGGGGGCCATGATACGTAAATTCGTAAATGAGCACTCCAATGATTGGGACCTAGTATTGCAGCAGTTGCTCTTTGCCTACAGAGCTGTACCACATCCCAGTTTAGGGTTTTCCCCATTTGAACTTGTATATGGCCGTGAGGTTAAGGGGCCATTGCAGTTGGTGAAGCAGCAATGGGAGGGATTTACACCTTCTCCAGGAACTAACATTCTGGACTTTGTAACCAACCTACAAAACACCCTCCGAACCTCTTTAGCCCTTGCTAGAGAAAACTTACAGGATGCTCAAAAAGAGCAAAAAGCCTGGTATGATAAACATGCCAGAGAGCGTTCCTTCAAAGTAGGAGACCAGGTCATGGTCTTAAAGGCGCTCCAGGCCCATAAAATGGAAGCATCGTGGGAAGGGCCATTCGTGGTCCAGGAGCGCCTGGGAGCTGTTAATTATCTCATAGCATTCCCCACCTCCAACCGAAAGCCTAAGGTGTATCATATTAATTCTCTAAAGCCCTTTTATTCCAGAGAATTAAAGGTTTGTCAGTTTACAGCCCAGGGAGGAGACGACGCTGAGTGGCCTGAAGGTGTCTACTACGAAGGGAAATGTGCTGGTGGTGTGGAAGAGGTGAACCTCTCCATGACCCTTGGGCGTATGCAGCGACAGCAGATCCAGGAGCTGTGCACTAGCTACGCGCCAACGTTCTCAGCCACCCCAGGACTGACTGAACAGGCATACCACTCCATTGACACAGGTAATGCTCACCCAATTAGGGTCCAACCTTACCGGGTGTCTCCTCAAGCTAAAACTGCTATAGAACGGGAGATCCAGGATATGTTACAGATGGGTGTAATCCGCCCCTCTGAAAGTGCATGGGCATCTCCAGTGGTTCTAGTTCCCAAACCAGATGGGGAAATACGTTTTTGCGTGGACTACCGTAAGCTAAATGCTGTAACTCGCCCAGACAACTATCCCATGCCACGCACAGATGAACTATTAGAGAAACTGGGAAGGGCCCAGTTCATCTCTACCTTGGACTTAACCAAGGGGTACTGGCAGGTACCGCTAGATGAATCTGCCAAGGAAAGGTCAGCCTTCATCACACATCTCGGGCTGTATGAATTTAATGTACTCCCTTTCGGGCTGCGAAATGCACCCGCCACTTTCCAAAGACTTGTAGATGGTCTCCTAGCGGGATTAGGAGAATATGCAGTCGCCTACCTTGACGATGTGGCCATATTTTCGGATTCCTGGGCAGACCACCTGGAACATCTACAAAAAGTCCTTGAGCGCATAAGGGAGGCAGGACTAACTGTTAAGGCTAAGAAGTGTCAAATAGGCCTAAACAGAGTGACTTACCTTGGACACCAGGTGGGTCAAGGAACTATCAGCCCCCTACAGGCCAAAGTGGATGCTATCCAAAAGTGGCCTGTCCCAAAGTCAAAGAAACAGGTTCAATCCTTCTTAGGCTTGGCCGGTTATTACAGACGATTTGTACCGCACTACAGCCAAATCGCTGCCCCACTGACAGACCTAACCAAAAAGAAACAGCCAAATGCTGTTCAGTGGACCGGAAAGTGTGAGAAGGCCTTTAACAAGCTTAAAGCGACACTCATGTCTGACCCTGTACTAAGGGCCCCAGACTTTGACAAACCGTTCCTAGTAACCACAGATGCATCCGAGCGTGGTGTGGGAGCAGTTTTAATGCAGAAAGGACCTGATCAAGAATTCCACCCTGTAGTGTTTCTCAGCAAAAAACTGTCTGAGAGGGAAAGCAACTGGTCAGTCACTGAAAAAGAATGTTATGCCATTGTCTACGCTCTGGAAAAGCTACGCCCATATGTTTGGGGACGGCGTTTCCACCTGCAAACCGACCATGCTGCACTAAAGTGGCTTCACACCGTCAAAGAAACTAACAAAAAACTTCTTCGGTGGAGTTTAGCTCTCCAAAATTTTGATTTCGACATCCAACACATCTCAGGAGCTTCTAACAAAGTGGCTGATGCACTCTCCCGTGAAAGTTTCCCAGAATCAACTGGTTAAAATCGTCCTTGAGATGTGGAAAATATTGTTAGTCTTTATGTACTTGGTAGTATATTTAGAGATGCATGTGTCTTATTAACTCTGTTTTCCTAGAGCTCCAGGAAGAAATCCCAGCCAGTGTTTCACCCTAGCTGAGATTTGGGGGGCGTGTCATAAATATAAAGGGAAGGGTAAACCCCTTTGAAATCCCTCCTGGCCAGGGGAAAGCTCCTCTCACCTGTAAAGGGTTAAGAAGCTAAAGGTAACCTCGCTGGCACCTGACCAAAATGACCAATGAGGAGACAAGATACTTTCAAAAGCTGGGAGGAGGGAGAGAAACAAAGGGTCTGGGTCTGTCTGGAGTCGTCTTGGCCAGGGACAGAACAGGAATGGAGTCTTAGAACTTTTAGTAAGTAATCTAGCTAGGTACGTGTTAGATTATGATTTCTTTAAATGGCTGAGAAAAGAATTGTGCTGAATAGAATAACTATTTCTGTCTGTGTATCTTTTTTGTAACTTAAGGTTTTGCCTAGAGGGGTTCTCTATGTTTTTGAATCTAATTACCCTGTAAGATATCTACCATCCTGATTTTACAGGGGGGATTTCTTTATTTCTGTTTACTTCTATTTTTTATTAAAAGTCTTCTTGTAAAACACTGAATGCTTTTTCATTGTTCTCAGATCCAAGGGTTTGGGTTTGTGGTCACCTATGCAAATTGGTGAGGCTTTTTATCCAACATTTCCCAGGAAAGGGGGGGTGCAAGTGTTGGGAGGATTGTTCATTGTTCTTAAGATCCAAGGGTCTGGGTCTGTAGTCACCTAGGCAAATTGGTGAGGCTTTTTACCAAACCTTGTCCAGGAAGTGGGGTGCAAGGTTTTGGGAAGTATTTTGGGGGGAAGGACGCGTCCAAACAGCTCTTCCCCAGTAACCAGTATTAGTTTGGTGGTGGTAGCGGCCATTCCAAGGATAACGGGGGTAATATTTTGTACCTTGGGGAAGTTTTGACCTAAGCTGGTAAAGATAAGCTTAGGAGGTTTTTCATGCAGGTCCCCACATCTGTACCCTAGAGTTCAGAGTGGGGGAGGAACCTTGACAGAAGCCATGTATGAAAGTTGTGACTGTTGGAACATTTGCTCCAGAATTAAGTCAAAGGACTAAACCCAAAGATTAAAAGAACAGTGTTTTCCTCAGAGATGAAATGTTTTATACTTGCATAATTAGAATAGAGGATCATTGCTATATGGAGGCTAACATTATTTCTTGCTGGCCTCTGCATTTTTTGTGCTATTATATGTCAGTCATTATGTAATGCAGGGAGAGAAAATGGTCTTGTGTTTAAGATGGAGGGCTGAGAGTCAGAACATTTTAGTTCTATTCCTGAATATGTGGCCTTGGACAAGTCGCTTAACTGCTCTGTACATCAGTTTCCATAGTACACAAGATAAAGACCCTGGGTATCCTTTATGGATATGAGCAGATCCCAGCACCCACACAGAGCCTCCTGGAAGTCAGTGGCACTATAAACAGGTGCAGAAGACTGCCTGCAGGGAGTCAGCTAAAGAATAAAGGCCTGTATAACACTTTTGTTTAAATATGTAAAACATTGTCTTTTCCTTATACCGATTGTCAGGCAGTCTAGAGTAGCTCACAACTGAGAGTGCCAGACTCAGGTCAGGCTTCTCAGAAAATAGGGCAGACATCCCAAACTGGAGATATTCTATAATTAAATTTTACCAAGCCAGTAACAAATATGTGCTCCTGGATTACTGTGGTCTCACCATGAAGCTACAAACAGTCCACTTAGGCTTTCCAGTGCATCTTGCTGCCCAGACAAACTAGACTTTGATGAGAGGTCATTAAAACCAAAATCACTTCACATTAGGTTGCTCCCAATCCCAAAGGATCAGTCACTTACCCTGGTCAATGGATACTCTTGATCTTAGACCAAAAACAACACTGGCAGCCAGTTTCTCTAGTAAATTAGAGTTTATTAGCAAAGACAAAGAAATGAGTTAAGGTTTATTAGTAAGAAAAAGAAATGAGAGTTAGAGAGGTTAAAGCATGTAAAATACATCAACAGATGAATCCAAGTTTGTAAATCCAAAGTGGAAGCAGAGATATAATAATCTGCTAGTTTTCCATAACTCTTTCAGGACTACCCAAAATAACTTTGGGGATCTCTGTCTTACATCTGGAATGCTTCCTGAAAGTGTCCAAACAACTCAGAGATACAGGATTGATCCCTGGATCCATTCTTATGGCTGCTTTCCATGGAAAGCAATCTGGCAAGTATTTTCATCACAGCATAGGCTCTTAAATGCAAACTGAGCTTGTGAAATTCCACTGTCAAATACAATGACCTATGCTTTGAAGTTAGCAACCTTCTTCATTTACATTTCCAAGGCTTCAGTTGCATTTGATGGGCAAATGTAATTACTGGGATTTATGCTATGTAAATTGTAATGTAACCACATACAACAATCCTTCATTAGTTTTCATGAAGTTCACACATCAAGTAAATTCTCAACTTAATGCTAACACACACTTTTGATCTAGGGTTAATTAAGCACAGGGATATACATAATGTAAATCAATAGCAATCAACAGGTTGAGACAATATTATTTGCATTTCCTTTGAACTAAATTAACACTCAAGTGAACTAGTACACTTAACATTCCTTTGATATTCACCCACAAGTTAATTGGCCTGTTATTCTGACCTGAGCTGGCCTGTCAGTGTCACACATATTTTTAGCATACCTTTCCCTCCATCTATCACTTCAATAAGGCCACAATACCGCCCATCTACAGTACCTATACCTCCCAGATCAATTATAAAACCTGATTGTCTCTACTATCTGTGTGATAAAGCTGGGAGTACTTTGTTATTTTAGCAGCCTGAGTCAACATTACCATGGAGGATGTTTTAGAGACAAGGTCAAAGACATTCCAGAGCAAAATTTAAAAGATATGAATAGACTTGTTTGTCCAAGAAACTATTGATAAATTGTCATTTTCTTCCTGGGAAAGAGAGAGATAAAGAATTCTGCTTAAAAAATGATAGCATGATATGACCCATTTAAAAGGAACCTTTTTATATTAGAAAAATTTATTGAACCCTTCTGAAGATACCATATCCCTCGAGGGTAATTTGAAATCCCTTGTTTCAGAGTAACAGCCGTGTTAGTCTGTATTCGCAAAAAGAAAAGGAGTACTTGTGGCAACTTAGAGACTAACCAATTTATTTGAGCATAAGCTTTCGTGAGCTACAGCTCACTTCATCGGATGCATACTGTGGAAAGTTTAGAAGATCTTATTATATACACACAAAGCATGAAAAAATACCTCCTCCCACCCCACTCTCCTGCTGGTAATAGCTTATCTAAAGTGATCACTCTCCTTACAATGTATATGATAATCAAGTTGGGCCATTTCCAGCACAAATCCAGGTTTTCTCACCCCCCACACAAACACACAAACTCACTCTCCTGCTGGTAATAGCTTATCCAAAGTGACCACTCTCCTTACATTGTGTATGATAATCAAGGTGGGCCATTTCCAGCACAAATCCAGGGTTTAACAAGAACGTCTGAGGGGGGCAGAGCGGGGGGTTGGAAAAAACAAGGGGAAATAGGCTACCTTGCATAATGACTAAGCCACTCCCAGTCTCTATTCAAGCCTAAGTTAATTGTATCCAATTTGCAAATGAATTCCAATTCAGCAGTTTCTCGCTGGAGTCTGGATTTGAAGTTTTTTTGTTGTAAAATAGTGCCTTTCATGTCTGTAATCGCGTGACCAGAGAGATTGAAGTGTTCTCCGACTGGTTTATGAATGTTATAATTCTTGACATCTGATTTGTGTCCATTTACTCTTTTACATAGAGACTGTCCAGTTTGACCAATGTACATGGCAGAGGGGCATTGCTGGAACATGATGGCATATATCACATTGGTGGATGTGCAGGTGAACGAGCCTCTGATAGTGTGGCTGATGTTATTAGGCCCTGTGATGGTGTCCCCTGAATAGATATGTGGGCACAGTTGGCAACGGGCTTTGTTGCAAGGATAGGTTCCTGGGTTAGTGGTTCTGTTGTGTGGTATGTGGTTGCTGGTGAGTATTTGCTTCAGGTTGGGGGGCTGTCTGTAGGCAAGGACTGGCCTGTCTCCCAAGATTTGTGAGAGTGTTGGGTCATCCTTCAGGATAGGTTGTAGATCCTTAATAATGCATTGGAGGGGTTTTAGTTGGGGGCTGAAGGTGACGGCCAGTGGCGTTCTTTGTTAGGCCTGTCCTGTAGTAGGTGACTTCTGGGAACTCTTCTGGCTCTATCAATCTGTTTCTTCACTTCCGCAGGTGGGTATTGTAGTTGTAAGAATGCTTGATAGAGATCTTGTACGTGTCTGTCTCTGTCTGAGGGGTTGGAGCAAATGCGGTTGTATCGCAGAGCTTGGCTGTAGACGATGGATCGTGTGGTGTGGTCAGGGTGAAAGCTGGAGGCGCATAGGTAGGAATAGCGGTCAGTAGGTTTCCGGTATAGGGTGGTGTTTATGTGACCATCGTTTATTAGCACTGTAGTGTCCAGGAAGTGGATCTCTTGTGTGGACTGGACCAGGCAGAGGTTGATGGTGGGATGGAATTGGCATTGGCACCCTGACAGCAGGATTGTCTAGCTATGTAGACTCCCTCCCCAGGCCCTACGCTACCAGCACTCCCAGCTACCTTCGAGACACCACTGACTTCCTGAGGAAACTACAATCCATCGGTGATCTTCCTGATAACACCATCCTGGCCACTATGGATGTAGAAGCCCTCTACACCAACATTCCACACAAAGATGGACTACAAGCCGTCAAGAACACTATCCCCGATAATGTCACGGCTAACCTGGTGGCTGAACTTTGTGACTTTGTCCTTACCCATAACTATTTTACATTTGGGGACAATGTATACCTTCAGATCAGCGGCACTGCTATGGGTACCTGCATGGCCCCACAGTATGCCAGCATTTTTATGGCTGATTTAGAACAACGCTTCCTCAGCTCTCGTCCCCTAACGCCCCTACTCTACTTGCGCTATATTGATGACATCTTCATCATCTGGACCCATGGAAAAGAAGCCCTTGAGGAATTCCACCATGATTTCAACAATTTCCATCCCACCATCAACCTCTGCCTGGTCCAGTCCACACAAGAGATCCACTTCCTGGACACTACAGTGCTAATAAACGATGGTCACATAAACACCACCCTATACCGGAAACCTACTGACCGCTATTCCTACCTATACACCTCCAGCTTTCACCCTGACCACACCACACGATCCATCGTCTACAGCCAAGCTCTGCGATACAACCGCATTTGCTCCAACCCCTCAGAGTGGGGTGGGAGGAGGTATTTTTTCATTCGTTGTGTGTATATAATAAGATCTTCTAAACTTTCCACAGTATGCATCTGATGAAGTGAGCTGTAGCTCATGAAATCTTATGCTCAAATAAATTGGTTAGTCTCTAAGGTGCCACAAGTACTCCTTTTCTTTTTGAAATCCCTTATCACTCTGGATCCTAGCTTGAGATTTTTTTCTCTTGAATCAACTAAACTGCCAGTTCAACCTCTTGTAGAAAAAGGTATATCTCCAGGTAATATTTATCAATATAAAGTCTGTCGCATAGAAATGTAACATTAAACGTTTTCTTCACAGAAGTCAACTATTATAATGGTTTGGGACAAGATTAGACTTGGAAAAGTAACTTGCTTTAAAAAAAAGTTAATGAATTTCACATCTTCCCCTGTTTGTAGAAGTCCAGAAGTAGATTGTAGTTTTCACAAAGGTATTTATTTTAAAATGCTGAAAAAATTCCCTGAGCAGGTCTGTGAGTAGTTTGTTGCACATATTTTCTTCTTTGGAAAGTCCAGCTGTTTTGATTGAACTTATGGAACCAGATCCTCAGGATTGATTCTTTTGTGGCTAAAGCAGCAGGGAGGACTGGGGACTGCAAATATAATGTAAAACCCCCTTTATAGTTCCCTGTTCCTCAGGCTACCAACCATATTTTACTAGGTACAAGCTAGGATTCCTTTAAGCAGAATGGCCAGATCAATCTAATGAACTCCCATAGCCCCAACATTTTGTGTGCTTTTCCTTCCACATGTTCTCTCTGAATATGCTCCAGCCTTCTCATCTGTCAGAGCTCCCTTCTATGTCCAGTCCAGCTCTGCTTCTCCTCCCCCATCCACCTCTCCCCAATCTACTTCTTTGTTCCTCTTCCACCAGATCACACCCTTCTCCTCCACTGTGCAGAGCCAGCAAATGGAAACAGCTCCTCCCCTAGGCAGACCAATGCACTTAGAGTGGCTAAATACCTGCTAGCCAGCCAGATACTCAAGGTCCTTCTGCCTAGGAGGCAGGCAGCCCAATTACCCTTGTTACTGCTACTTGCTTGCCTGCTTGGCTGACTCCAAAATGCTCCTCCTAACATCATAGGCCCAGGACTTTTGAGGTTACTTCTTTTGAGGTTACTTCTTTTGAGGTTACTTTTGAGTTATCACTTCTTCATGATAGATGTTTCTAGCATATGATCTATTTGTAGACCAAAATGTGCAAACTTGGGTGCTCTCAGTTAGGTAGCCAAATTAGTGGCCTCGTTTTCAGAAGAGCTGAAATCAGTGAAATTTGCTACTGCTGAGTACTTCTGAAAATCAGACAAGTTCTTAAAGCCCTTTGTTAAGGTTCCTTCCCCACTCTGAATTCTAGGGTACAGATGTGGGGACCTGCATGAAAACCTCCTAAGCTTACTTTTACCAGCTTAGGTTAAAACTTCCCCAAGGTACAAACTATTTTACCTATTGCCCTTGGACTTATCGCTGCCACCACCAAACATCTAACAGGGATATAATTTGGAAAGAGTCCATTTGGAAACATCTTTCCCCCCAAAATCTTCACAAACGTTACACCCTCCTTTCCTGGGGAAGGCTTGATAAAAGTCCTCATCAATTTGCATAGGTGAACAAAGACCCAAACCCTTGGATCTTAAGAACAATGAAAAAGCATTCAGTTTCTTAAAAGAAGAATTTTAATAGAAGAGAAAGTAAAAAGAATCACCTTTGTAAAATCAGGATGGTAAATACCTTACAGGGTAGTTAGATTCAAAACATAGAGAATCCCTCCAGACAAAACCTTAAGTTACAAAAAGACACAAAAACAGGAATCTGCATTCCATTCAGCACAGCTTATTTTCTCAGCCATTTAAAGAAATCAGAATCTAATGCATATCTAGCTAGATTACTTACTAAGTTTAAGACTCCATTCCTGTTCTGTCCCCGGCAAAAGCATCACACAGACAGAGAGAGAGGCTTTGTTTCTCCCTCCCCCCTGCTTTTGAAAGTATCTTGTCTCCTCATTGGTCATTTTGGTCAGGTGCCAGCAAGGGGAAGAGTTAATGGAGACTACACCAAATATGAGCCCCAGGAGGATACAGGATGGGTTGAAGAGGATTACAAGGGAGAATAGGAATGGAAAGAACTTGCAGCCAGAGGGAACAGGGGATAGAATGGAGAATAGCACCGGAACCAGGAAAAGGCCGGTTCATGTGATCGGGGACTCTTTACTGAGAAGAATAGACAGGCCTGTAACCAGAGCTGATCCAGAGAATAGGAGGGTGTGCTGTCTTCCAGGTGCTAAGATACGGGATGTAGACCTGAGGTTGAAAAGGATTCTAAAGGGAGCAGGAAAGAATCCCCTAATTATCCTTCATGTGGGAACAAATGATACGGCTAGACTCTCGCTGGAAAGTATTAAGAGAGACTATGCTAGGCTGGGGAAGACGCTTAAGGAAATCGAGGCTCAGGTGATCTTTAGTGGGATTCTGCCTGTTCCTAGAGAAGGGCAACAAAGGTGTGACAAGATTATGACTATCAACAGATGGCTCAGGCAGTGGTGCTATAAGGAGGGCTTTGGGATGTATGGCCAGTGGGAGGCATTTATGGACAGAGGACAGTTCTCTCGGGATGGACTTCATCTGAGTAGGGAAGGAAATAGACTTCTAGGATGGAGGCTGGCACAACTGATTAAGAGAGCTTTAAACTAGGAATCTGGGGGAGATGGCTGGGAGATGTCCAGGTAATCTCCACACTGGATTTTAGCATTGAGAGGAAAGAAAACGAAGTAAGAGAGGATACAGCCGTGGGTAGGAGGAAGGGTAGTGTAGATAACAGTCTAATAGGTTATACTGGCTGTAGAATGACCGTGCCTAATAGGGTACAGAATGTGAGTGAGGCCAAACAGCAAAAATTAAGATGTTTGTACACCAATGCAAGGAGCCTAGGCAACAAAATGGGAGGAACTAGAGCTACTGGTGCAGGAAGTGAAACCAGATATTCTAGGGATAACAGAAACATGGTGGAATAGTCGTCATGACTGGGCTACTGAAGGGTATGTGCTGTTTAGGAAAGACTGAAATAAAGGTACAGGTGGTGGAGTAGCACTGTATATCAATGATGAGGTAGAATGTAAAGAAATAAGAAGCAATGAAATGGATAAGACTGAGTCCGTCTGGACAAATATTACATTGGGGAAGAAAACTATTAGAGCCTCCCCTGGGATAGTGCTTGGGGTGTGCTATAGACCGCCGGGATCTAATTTGGATATGGATAGAGCCCTTTTTAATGTTTTTAATAAAGTAAATACTAATGGAAACTGTGTGATCATGGGAGACTTTAACTTCCCAGATACAGACCGGAGGACGAGTGCTAGTAATAATAATAGGGCTCAGATTTTCCTATGCGATAGCTGATGGATTCCTTCAGCAAGTAGTTGCTGAACCGACTAGAGGGGATGCCATTTTAGATTTGGTTTTGGTGAGTAGTGAGGACCTCATAGAAGAAATGGTTGCAGGGGATAATCTTGGTTCAAGTGATCATGAGCTAATTCAGTTCAAACTGAACGGAAGGATTAACAAAAATAAATCTGCCACTAGGGTTTTTGATTTCAAAAGGGCTGACTTTCAAAAATTAAGGAAATTAGTTTGGGAAGTGGATTGGACTGAAGAATTTATGGATCTAAAGGTAGAGGAGGTCTGAGATTATTTTAAATCAAAGCTGCAGAAGCTATCGGAAGCCTGCATCCCAAGAAAGGGGAAAAAATTCATAGGCAGGAATTGTAGACCAAGCTGGATGAGCAAGCATCTCAGAGAGGTGATTAAGAAAAAGCAGAAAGCATACAGGGAGTGGAAGAAGGGAGGGATCAGCAAGGAAAGCTACCTTATTGAGGTCAGAACATGGAGGGATAAAGTCAGACAGGCTAAAAGTCAAGTAGAGTTGGACCTTGCAAAGGGAATTAAAACCAATAGTAAAAGGTTCTATAGCCATATAAATAAGAAGAAAACAAAGAAAGAAGAAGTGGGACCGCTAAACACTGAGGATGGAGTCAAGGATAATCTAGGCATGGCCCAATATCTAAACAAATACTTTGCCTCAGTCTTTAATAAGACTAAAGAGGATCTTAGGGATAATGGTAGCATGACAAATGGGAATGAGGATATGGAGGAAGACATTACCATATTTGAGGTAGAAGTGAAACTCAAACAGCTTAATGGGACTAAATCGGGGGGCCCAGATAATCTTCATCCACGAATATTAAAGGAATTGGCACATGAAATTGCAAGCCCATTAGCAAGAATTTTTAATGAATCTGTAAACTTAGGGGTTGTACCGTATGATTGGAGAATTGCTAACATAGTTCCTATTTTTAAGAAAGGGAAAAAAAGTGATCCGGGTAATTATAGGCCAGTTAGTTTGACATCTGTAGTATGCAAGGTCTTGGAAAAATTTTTTTTTGAAGGAGAAGATAGTTAAGGACATTGAAGTCAATGGTAAATGGGACAAAATACAACATGGTTTTACAAAAGGTAGATCGTGCCAAACCAACCTGATCTCCTTCTTTGAGAAAGTAACAGATTTTTTAGACAAAGGAAACGCAGTGGATCTAATTTACCTAGATTTCAGTAAGGCATTTGATACCGTGCCACATGGGGAATTATTAGTTAAATTGGATAAGATGGGGATCAATAGGAAAATTGAAAGGTGGATAAGGAATTGGTTAAAGGGGAGACTACAATGGGTCCTACTGAAAGGTGAACTGTCAGGCTGGAGGGAGGTTACCAGTGGAGTTCCTCAAGGATCGGTTTTGGGACCAATCTTATTTAATCTTTTTATTACTGACCTTGGCACAAAAAGTGGGAGTATGCTAATAAAGTTTGCGGATGATACAAAACTGGGAGGTATTGCAATTTAGAGAAGGACAGGGATATCCTACAGGAGGATCTAGATGACGTTGTAAACTGAGTAATAGTAATAGGATGAAATTTAATAGTGAGAAGTGTAAGGTCATGCATTTAGGGATTAATAACAAGAATTTTAGTTATAAGCTAGGGATGCATCAATTAGAAGTAACGGAGGAGAAGAAGGACCTTGGAGTATTGGTTGACCACAGGATGACTATGAGCTGCCAATGTGTTATGGCCGTGAAAAAAGCTAATGCGGTCTTGGGATGCATCCGGAAAGGTATTTCCAGTAGGAATAAGGAGGTTTTAGTACCATTATACAAGGCACTGGTGAGACCTCACCTGGAACACTGTGTGCAGTTCTGGTCTCCCATGTTTAAGAAGGATGAATTCAAACTGGAACAGGTACAGAGAAGGGCTACTAGGATGATCCGAGGAATGGAAAACTTGTCTCATGAAAGGAGACTCAAGGAGCGTGGCTTGTTTAGCCTAACTAAAAGAAGGTTGAGGGGAGATATGATTGCTCTCTATAAATATATCAGAGGGATAAATACCGGAGAGTGAGAGGAATTATTTAAGCTCAGTACCAATGTGGACACAAGAACAAATGGATATAAACTGGCCACCAGGAAATTTAGACTAGAAATTAGACAAAGGTTTCTTAACATCAGAGGAGTGAAGTTTTGGAATAGCCTTCCAAGGGAAGCAGTGGGGGCAAAAGATCTATCTAGCTTTAAGATTAAACTCGATAAGTTTATGGAGGAGATGGTATGATGGGATAACATGGTTTTGGTAATTAAATATTCATGGTAAATAGGCCCAATGGCCTGTGATGGGATATTAGATGGGGTGGGATCTGAGTTACCCAGGAAAGAATTTTCTGTAGTATCTGGCTGATGAATCTTGCCCATATGCTCAGGGTTTAGCTGATCGCCAAATTTGGGGTCGGGAAGGAATTCTCCTCCAGGGCAGATTGGAAGAGGCCCTGGAGGTTTTTCGCCTTCCTCTGTAGCATGGGGCACGGGTCACTTGCTGGAGGATTCTCTGCTCCTTGAAGTCTTTAAACTACGATTTGAGGACTTCAATAGCACAGATATAGGTGTGAGGTTTTTTGCAGGAGTGGTGGGTGAAATTCTGTGGCCTGTGTTGTGCAGGAGGTCAGACTAGATGATCATAATGGTCCCTTCTGACCTAAATTTCTGTGAAAAAAAAAAGTTATCCTTGCTTCTTAACCCTTTACAGGTGAAAGGGTTTTTCCTCTGGCCGGGAGGGATTTTAAAGGTGTTTACCCTTCCCTTTATATTTATGACACCCTTACATATGGATTTAGCTATTTAATTCATAAGCACCTAGTTTTAAAATTTGGGCCATGTTGTCTTAATTTATTGACCTCCTTCAAGGCTTCATGAAAGTTATATTTATTGCTGAGCTCAGTTCACTCGCTCTTTCCTTTTGGGTGTCTGTTTTGCAGCCACTGACTTTAAACTAAGATTTTTTTTTAAAAATATTTTGTCCAAAAAGCAATGATTAAGCAGTGCAAAGAAAAATGTTCACATCCAAACTACACAGGAAATAATAGTTGTCATCCTGTTTCTCCACTCAGCCAGCCCTACAGCATATCAGAAGTGCTATCTATGAAGATGTCAAAAAAGGAAACAACTATGTGCAAGCCTCCAAGTAGTATTTCTCCTCTACAGATAAAACATTCTAAATGTAAAGAGGTTTCTGAATCTCTTTAGCTTGAGCATTATCCACTGAAATTTTCTGCTTAGCTGATAACTCAGCCTCAGGCCTCTAGTGTTAATTACAGTGAAAAGGATAAATACAGATTCAGCATTGAAAATATGCTAAGAATATTATAAACATAAACCACTACCCTATGTTTATACAAATTAATTCAAGCACAACATCTGCATGCTTGTGCATTTTAACTCTGACCAAAGCAAGAGAGGTCATGGATTAGATCCTCAGTTGGTGTAAATCAATGTATCCCCATGTGCTTTGTTCAATCTGGAGTCGGCTCTGCTGGGTTCTGTTCCTGACTCTACCAATGAGTTACTGAACAGCTCTGCCTTTACACATCTGCAAAATTGGAATAATGTGTCCCCCCCACCTTGTATCTGTGTGATGTTTTGGGGTTTAGTTCATTCAAGTTTGTACAGTGGTTTGAAAGCATAGAATCAAAAATGCTATGCAAGTACAAAGTACAGCCCACAGCATGGCACAGCAGGAGAGCTGCTGAGGAATAACTCCTTTAATTGGGATGAGAATGGGAATTTTGGGTGGACATTGCTTAATTACCCCCAACTGGAATGGTGGTAGGACACCAAAATGCCACAGAACCAGCTGATTAGGGTTCAGTTTTATGTCTCATCTGAACTGTGAAGTCAAAATTAAAACTTCTACAAACAGGATGAGTCGAATGGCTGCAGAAATGATCATTAGGCTGATGGAAATGTGACCTTGTAAACGTTGTACTATTTTATAGTCTCTTTGACTATTGATTCACTCCTTTGACCCCCCCTTGTCTAACACTAACTTGTCCTCTATTTACAACCCCATCCCTTTGAGGAAGGGTCACATCAGCTATTAAATCAAAAAAGAACTGAGTAGTATCATTGTTAGGATATAGGTATTCAGGCCTGTCGGTAAAGGCCTATACTCTAATTTAGGTGTATTCTTATCACTTAGCTAGTTATAGAGGTATAAAAGAAAGAATCAAAATCACTGTCTGCCGGTGTAAGGGCCTTCTCTTACTGTGACAGTCTGAGGCCCTGTTCTTAGGCTAAGATCTCTGGCTAAGCAGCAGAGGCAGCCATAAGCTGGGAAGCGACCAGTCACATCCTCACATTCCAACCTAATCACATTGAAATAAGGCAATCTGGGGCTGTTAGAAAGGTGATCTGATCTATCACCTCCAGAGAAAGGGAAGAGCCTAGAGGATGTAAAAGGAAGTTTAGTTTGATAGTTTTCTGTTCAGTAAGAACTCACTTATCAATAGACACAGCTGGGAAACCCTTATGTCGTTATAGATGTAGTTGTGAAATCCTCACTTCTGTATTGTTTTGTCATTATAGTTCCCACTTTGCTATTGTTTATTTGCATGGTCTCTGTCTGGTTCTGTAATTGTTTCTGTCTGCTGTATAATTACTTTTGCTGGGTGTAAACTAATTAAGGTGGTGGGATATGATTGATTGAATAATCATGTTACAATATGTTAGGATTGGTTAGTTAAATTTCAGGAAAATGATTGGTTAAGGTATAGCTAAGCAGAACTCAAGTTTTACTATATAGTCTGCAGTCAATCAGGAAGTAAGGGGGAGGGAATGTGAACGGGGAGTGGGGAATTGGAATCATATTTTGCTAAGTGGGGGAATGGGTACGGGAACAGGGACACAGGTAAGGCTCTGTGGTGTCGGAGCTGGGAAGGGGGACACTAAGGGTATGTCTACACTACGAAATTAGGTCGAATTTATAGAAGTCGGTTTTTTTGAAATCGGTTTTATATATTCGAGTGTGTGTGTCCCCACAGAAAATGCTCTAAGTGCATTAAGTGCATTAACTCGGCGGAGCGCTTCCACAGTACCGAGGCAAGCGTCGACTTCTGGAGCGTTGCACTGTGGGTAGCTATCCCACAGTTCCCGCAGTCTCCGCTGCCCATTGGAATTCTGGGTTGATATCCCAATGCCTGATGGGGCTAAAACATTGTCGCGGGTGGGTCTGGGTACATATCGTCAGGACCCCGTTCCCACCCTCCCTCCCCCCGTGAAAGCAAGGGCAGACAATCATTTCGCGCCTTTTTTGTCTGCTGCCAGCCAAAGATGTAAAGGATCGATGGAGTGGGTCAGAACAAGACATAGACCAGATTTGTTTTGGACTCATTTTCCTCCTCCCCTGTCTAGATCACACTGCAGTCAGTCACAGAGAAGGCGCAGCGAGGTTAATCTAGCCATGTATCAATCAGAGGCCAGGCTAACCTCCTTGTTCCAATAAGAACGATAACTTTGGTGCACCATTTCTTATTGGAACCCTCCGTGCAGTCCTGCCTGAAATACTCCTTGATGTACAGGCACACCCTTTGTTGATTTTAGCTCCCTGAAGCCAACCCTGTAAGCCGTGTCGTCAGTCGCCCCTCCCTCCGTCAGAGCAACGGCAGACAATCGTTCCGCGCCTTCTTTCTGTGCGGACGCCATACCAAGGCAAGCATGGAGGCCGCTGAGCTCATTTTGGCAATTAGGAGCACATCAACCACCACACGCATTATCCAGCAGTATATGCAGCACCAGAACATGGCAACGCGATACCGGGCGAGGAGGCGACGTCAGCGCGGTCCTGTGAGTGATCAGGACATGGACACAGATTTATCTGAAAGCATGGGCCCTGCCAATGCATGCATCATGGTGCTAATGGGGCAGGTTCATGCTGTGGAACGCCGATTCTGGGCTCGGGAAACAAGCACAGACTGGTGGGACCGCATAGTGTTGCAGGTCTGGGACGATTCCCAGTGGCTGCGAAACTTTTGCATGCGTAAGGGCACTTTCATGGAACTTTGTGACTTGCTTTCCCCTGCCCTGAAGCGCATGAATATCAGGATGAGAGCAGCCCTCACAGTTGAGAAGCGAGTGGCGATAGCCCTGTGGAAGCTTGCAACGCCAGACAGCTACCGGTCAGTTGGGAATCAATTTGGAGTGGGCAAATCTACTGTGGGGGCTGCTGTGATGCAAGTAGCTCATGCAATCAAAGATCTGCTGATATCAAGGGTAGTGACCCTGGGAAATGTGCAGGTCATAGTGGATGGCTTTGCTGCAATGGGATTCCCTAACTGTGGTGGGGCTATAGACGGAACCCATATCCCTATCTTGGCACCAGAGCACCAAGCCGGCGAGTACATAAACCGCAAGGGGTACTTTTCGATAGTGCTGCAAGCTCTGGTGGATCACAAGGGACGTTTCACCAACATCAACGTGGGATGGCCGGGAAAGGTGCATGACGCTCGCATCTTCAGGAACTCTGGTCTGTTTCAAAAGCTGCAGGAAGGGACTTTCTTCCCAGACCAGAAAATAACTGTTGGGGATGTTGAAATGCCTATATGTATCCTTGGGGACCCAGCCTACCCCTTAATGCCCTGGCTCATGAAGCCGTACACAGGCAGCCTGGACAGTAGTCAGGAGCTGTTCAACTACAGGCTGAGCAAGTGCAGAATGGTGGTAGAATGTGCATTTGGACGTTTAAAGGCGCGCTGGCGCAGTTTACTGACTCGCTTAGACCTCAGCGAAACCAATATTCCCACTGTTATTACTGCTTGCTGTGTGCTCCACAATATCTGTGAGAGTAAGGGGGAGATGTTTATGGCGGGGTGGGAGATTGAGGCAAATCGCCTGGCTGCTGGTTACGCGCAGCCAGACACCAGGGCGGTTAGAAGAGCTCAGGAGGGCGCGGCACGCATCAGAGAAGCTTTGAAAACCAGTTTCATGACTGGCCAGGCTACAGTGTGAAAGTTCTGTTTGTTTCTCCCTGATGAAACCCCCCGCCCCTTGGTTCACTCTACTTCCCTGTAAGCTAACCACCCTCCCCTCCTCCCTTTAATCACCGCTTGCAGAGGCAATAAAGTCATTGCTGCTTCACAGTCATGCATTCGTTATTCATTCATCACACAAATAGGGGGATGACTACCAAGGTATCCCAGGAGGGGTGGTGGAGGAGGGAAGGAAAATGCCACACAGCACATTAAGCACAGCACTTTAAAAGTTTACAACTTTAAAATTTATTGAATGACAGCCTTCTTTTTTTTGGGCAATCCTCTGTTGTGGAGTCGCTGGTTGGCCGGAGGCCCCCCCACCGCGTTCTTGGGCGTCTGGGTGTGGAGGCTATGGAACTTGGGGAGGAGGGCGGTTGGTTACAGAGGGGCAGCAGTGGCAGTCTGTGCTCCAGCTGCCTTTGCTGCAGCTCAACCATACACTGGAGCATTCTGGTTTGGTCCTGCAGCAGCCTCAGCATTGAATCCTGCCTTCTCTCATCACGCTGCCGCCACATTTGAGCTTCAGCCCTGTCTTCTGCCCGCCACTTACTCTCTTCAGCCCTCCACCTCTCCTCCCGGTCATTTTGTGCTTTCCTGCACTCTGACATTATTTGCCTCCACGCATTCGTCTGTGCTCTGTCAGTGTGGGAGGACAGCATTAGCTCGGAGAACATTTCATCTCGAGTGCGTTTTTTTTTTCTTTCTAAGCTTCACTAGCCTCTGGGAAGGAGAAGATCCTGTGATCATTGAAACACATTCAGCTGGTGGAGAAAAAAAAAGGGACAGCGGTATTTAAAAAGACACATTTTATAAAACAGTCGCTACACTCTTTCAGGGTAAACCTTGCTGTTAACATTACATACATAGCACATGTGCTTTCGTTACAAGGTCGCATTTTGCCTCCTCCCACCGCGTGACTACCCCCTCAACCCTCCCCCTCCCCGTGGCTAACAACGGGGAACATTTCTGTTCAGCCACAGGCAAACAGCACAGCAGGAATGTGTCCCTGAAGAAAAGCACCCTATTTCAACCAGGTGACCATGAATTATATCTCACTCTCCTGAGGATAACACAGAGAGAGAAAGAACGGATTTTGGTTGAATGCCAGCAAACATACACTGCAATGCTTTGTTCTACAGTGATTCCCGAGTATGTGTTACTGGCCTGGAGTGATAAAAGTGTCCTACCATGAAGGACTCAATAAGGCTGCCCTCCCCAGAAACCTTTTGCAAAGGCTTTAGGACTACATCTAGGAGAACCGCAAATGCCAGGGCAAAGTAATCCTTTCACATGCTTGCTTTTAAACCATGTATAGCATTTTAAAAGGTACACTCACCAGAGGTCCCTTCTCCGCCTGCTGGGTCCAGGAGGCAGCCTTGGGTGGGTTCGGGGGGTACTGGCTCCAGGTCTAGGGTGAGAAACAGTTCCTGGCTGTCGGGAAAACCGGTTTCTCCGCTTGCTTGCTGTGAGCCATCTACAACCTCCTCCTCCTCCTCATCTTCTTCGTCCCCAAAACCTGCTTCCGTATTGCCTCCATCTCCATTGAAGGAGTCAAACAACACGGCTGGTGTAGTGGTGGCTGAACCCCTAAAATGGCATGCAGCTCATCATAGAAGCGGCATGTTTGGGGCTCTGACCCAGAGCGGCTGTTCGCCTCTCTGGTTTTCTGGTAGGCTTGCCTCAGCTCCTTCAGTTTCACGCGGCACTGCTTCGGGTCCCTGTTATGGCCTCTGTCCTTCATGCCCTGGGAGATTTTGACAAAGGTTTTGGCATTTCGAAAACTGGAACGGAGTTCTGATAGCACGGATTCCTCTCCCCAAACAGCGATCAGATCCCGTACCTCCCGTTCGGTCCATGCTGGAGCTCTTTTGTGATTCTGGGACTCCATCATGGTCACCTGTGCTGATGAGCTCTGCATGGTCACCTGCAGCTTGCCACGCTGGCCAAACAGGAAATGAGATTCAAAAGTTCGCGGTTCTTTTCCTGTCTACCTGGCCAGTGCATCTGAGTTGAGAGTGCTGTCCAGAGCGGTCAGAATGGAG
Source organism: Lepidochelys olivacea (assembly GCF_965140295.1). Taxonomy (NCBI): domain Eukaryota; kingdom Metazoa; phylum Chordata; order Testudines; family Cheloniidae; genus Lepidochelys; species Lepidochelys olivacea. The sequence continues at coordinate 109,175,011 of NC_140417.1, forward strand.
CACTCTGGGATAGCTCCCGGAGGCCAATAACATCGAATTGTGTCCACAGTACCCCAAATTCGAGCTGGGAACGTCGATTTAAGCGCTAATCCACTTGTCAGGGGTGGAGTAAGGAAATCGATTTTAAGAGCCCTTTAAGTCGAAATAAAGGGCTTCACTGTGTGGACGGATGCAGGTTTAAATCGATTTAACGCTGCTAAATTCGACCTAAAGTCCTAGTGTAGACCAGGGCTAAGGAAGGAAACTGGAATCATTCTTGCTGGAAGTTCACCCTAATAAACATTGAATTGTTAGCATCTTTGGACTTCAGGTACTGTTGCTCTCTGTTCATGCGAGAAGGACCAGGGAAGTAAGAGGGTAAAGGAATAAGCCCCCTAACAATCATGGGCTTACTGGCTCTGTAAGGGGAATCTGGATCCAGGCCACTCATGGCAAGCTAATTTAAGAGAAAGAGCCTAGCTGGGCTGCTAATTGAATGACAGGCATGTGGGACTGATAAAAGGCCATCAGGGCTCACTGGAGGCAACTGATGCCCTTTTATCAGGCTCAGGTGCTGTTATGCTGTTTAGACTTCAGGTTAGTGGAGTGACTTGGAAGCTGATGTGTAAGCAGTTTAGCTCTAAGGAAAATGTACCAATTCTGGACACTGAACAGGCTTTGATAAATTATGGTAGTGACAAAATAACAAAATTCTAAAGGGATAACTACATAATTAATTGTGCTTTTATAGTGTCATGGAAATAAACAGGTTGTCCTGCTTGGTGCGATGCTTCGGAGGAGTATGTCCTATTCACAGCTGTCATTGTGTTTAATGATACTGCTGCTGTGCACTTCTTCCTCCTACATATTAAGGATGATGTTTGGCAGTGGTCTACTATGCATGCCTATTTTAAGAGGGTAATTGCAGGAAATTAAAATATAGAAACATGAGTGAAGAAGGCTGGAATCCTATGCTCCCTCTAGTCCTCTGCAGCATGCGAGAATCATTCCAGCTCGTTAGAGGAAAAATTGACCCTTGTGCAGAGTGCCAGAACGTGGCCTATGCACTAGTTAAGTTCTGCTTGTTTTATTTTTGTGGACTAATGGGGTTCACAGGCCTTGTGCTGACCCTCTGGCCAAGGGTGAATTTCACCTGTAATGAGCTGAGAATGACGCTTGGATTCTATTACGGGTAGGGATATAAACACCACTTGCTCTGCCCTGGCAGTGGTTGCGTCTGGTATCATAGTTGCTTTCACGGGTCTCAAAATGAGATGATTCAAATCTCCAGGCAGCCGAGTAAGATCCCATATTGTTGAGAGTTATAATGGATGTGAGTAAGGTAGGAGAAAACAAATGGGTCTTGCTTGTTTCAAGAGAATCCTCCATAGCAATGGTAGGCTGTGGAGGTGAAATTCTGAGGCTGCTGGGAAGTTTCTCCAACATGGACACATAACATGGTATCAGCACAAATTACTTGTATTATGTCACTGATCATTAAAGTGGTTGTGGAGCAGAATTATACTTTGAACCCATCATGTTTCCTTACAATATTTGTATTAAAAAGCTGCTCTTGGCACAGATGTGTGAGGCTAACCTGACCTCATAATAGCTCCTCCAAAGCAGCTCTTAATGAGTAAGGACCCCAGAGGTTAGTCCAACAAACATTCATCCTTCATTTTGTCTACTCTGAAGTGAGACACCCAAGCCTAGTAGTTCAGGAGTCAAATCTCCAGAGAACAATCTGAAGAGAAAAGAGTGGAGGGACAGGGGCAGAGTAGTGAAAGAAAGAAGTCTCTTCCAAACAGAAATGCATATGTTACAGAATATCGTGGTAATAAATTGCCCTCTGCTGGTTACAGTGGTGCAATTCTCCCTTCCCACATTCAAACTAGTTATTAATGTATTAAATACATTGTAGGAGCCACATGATGGCTAAGGGTGTGAGACAAACTCTAAATCTCTCATGAACAGTGGGTAATGATTTACAAGCATCTTATTCAAATCAGTTTTAAGAGGATAAAAATTGTATGTGAAATATTACTTGATGTCTTACAGCATAAGTACTATGCCTCAAAAATTACAAACCGATCAGCAGGTTTTACATCACTTTGCCCAGCAACACCAGCTCTGGGGTTTTTCCCCAAAACACCACCTTGAACTTTACAATATGGCTAATTAATACAAGGAGTTGTGATGTCTGCTGAGAAGGGGATTTTTTGGACACTGTGCTTGGGGCCCAAACCCAGAATATTAGCTAGCTCACCGCCAGTAGAAAAGTTAGACTTAAATTTGCCGATTTTACTTCTAACTTTTCTACCCACAGGGTCGTAGTTCATGACTACCTCAGGCAGTCCGGGATGATGAGCCACGGTACTGTTCATATGATCCAGTAATTCAGGAATGGACGAGTAATAACCTCGTCGTAGGATGAAACTCTACACGAACCTCCAAAAGTGATTTCAAAAGGGGTGTCTTCACTGATAGTGTTGCAGCTGTGCTGGTATTGTATTTCCACTAACCCCATGTCCCAGGCACCCAGGAGATCCAAGGCCTTAATTAGCCGTATTGTAATGTTCGAGCTGGTGTTTTGGGGAAAAACCCCAGAGCTGGCATTTCTGGGCAAAGTGATGTAAAACCTGCTGTCGCTCATTTCTCTCCCTCTCTGTCTCTCTCTTTGCAGGAGGAATCGTTTTTGTTCGCATCTAAATGTCACAGAGTTGAGAAGCTTCCACCCAGCTGTTAAACTTATCGGGCCACCCCAACCATTTCACCAGTAGCTGCTTTTTTCTCCCTTTTCCTTTCTCCACTAGAACTTTTTAAAATCCTGTCGCATTTGGGGTTTACTTTTTGTAATTCTTCAGGGTAAAAAGATACAGTAACTGTCTCACCCTCGTAATCTTTTAATCGATATACAGGTCTCTGGCCCCTGGTTAAGGCTTCATCCACTATGATTATCTCATCAGTAAATGTTTGTTCATAATCTTTTTCAAAAGCTCCTTTGGTTTTAGATAGTCTCATGTGCTCCCCTTTTCTAAAAATACGTGTGCTCCCCGTTTTCCATTTTTTCAGAGAATTTGAAGGGTTAACATCAGCAGGTCTGGTACGTATAGTTCTGTGAAAGCTCTGGTTGTAACTCTTTATAAAGTCAGGTAACACGTTGATGTAGCAAAAGGTATTATGGGCTGTAAAATATCTCCACATCCTAGTTTTTAAAGTTCTGTTAAAGTGCTCTACACCCTGGCTTTGACTTCATTGTTAGTAACAAAATGGTGAATGTGATACCACTTCAACAATCTGCTTAAAGGTTTGTTTAAAAATTCTTTCCCTCGATCAATTTGTAATTTTTGAGGCATGTGACCTTTGCCGAAAATAGCTTTAGAGGCCTTGGATACCTCACCACCCATCTTGTCTTTTAGGCCTAAGACCCAGGCATATTTGGATAGAATGTCTATCACTGTTAAGATGTGCTTAAAACCCCCATCAAATCTGCCTGCCATTGCACATCCACATCTGAAACAATGATCTTGTTTCTTTTAAAACGTATTTGAGCCGGTTTGTGGTAACTGTAAACATCCTGGTCTGAAAGCCAAGCTGTTACCTGTCTTCTATTCAAAGTTTTACTAGGCTTTTTGACCACTTGAAAAAGAAGGTTCACCCCGCCAAAGCTCCCAACTTCCCCGGGAGTGTAATATATTTTCTTTTTTAAAACTGTCTGCGTAGACATGACTGTTACTTGTACCGTCTTTTACTAACACGAGTATGGAGGTGACACATTCATATTGACAAATTTAAACAAGTTTTATTAATGGCCTGGTATAACATGCCTGTGACGTTGCACTCCACATGATGTTATGAAAATAATGAGTGTGAATATAATGTAACTGGAATATGCTTCATGCAAAACGTCTCTTGTAAGGTATCATTAAAAAGCTTATCTACTGAGTGTGTTCATCCTATGTGTATAAATGCATCATTCTTGTATCTGAAACTAGAAATATGAAATATAACTCTCAGGTCCTATTGTAATTATGCAAAGTGTGGGCCATTAATGGTGGTTTGGAATCTTGATGGCTCCCATTAACCAGGATAATTGACTGTAGATGGCTCTGTTTACTTGCAAGCCTTCCTGTGAGTCAGGCCAGGAAGAATGAAGACTTGGGGTCTCACAGGACATGTGACCATGTCACCTGGTACTGGAATCCATCTGCAGCCTGGGGCTTTTCCATTTAGAAGGACGGTGGGGACCGAGAGAGGGACAAAGTATTCCCGCCTTGTGCAAAAAATATATAAGGGGGTGGAACAGAATAAAGAGGGGTGCAGTCATGAGAAATCCCCTAACTACCACCTGAGCTGGAACAAGGACTGTACCAGGGGAAGGATTGGGCTGAGACTAGAAAGGAGTCTAGTCTGTGAAAGAAGCTTATTGGAACATCTCGGAGGGTGAAATTTACCTGCATTTAGTTTCCTACTGTATTAGGCTTAGACTTGCTTGGTAATTTACTTTGTTCTGACTGTCATTACTTGGAGCAACTTAAATCCTACTTTTTATATTTAATAAAATCACTTTTCACTAACCCAGAGTTAGTGACTAATACCTGGGGGAGCAAACAGCTGTGCATATCTCTCTATCAGTGTTATAGAGGGCGGACAATTTATGAGTTTACTCTGTATAAGCTCTATACAGAGTAAAATGGATTTATTTGGGGTTTGGACCCCATTGGGAACTGGGTATCTGGGTGCTGGAGACAAGAGCACTTTCTAAGCCGTTTTTAGTTAAGTCTGCAGCTTTTGGGGGACGTGGTTCAGACCTGGGTCTGTGTTTGTAGCAGGCTAGCATGTCTGGCTCAACAAGACAGGGTATTGAAGTCCCAAGCTGCCAGGGAAAATGGGCTGAGAAGTTGTCTCAGCACATCAGGTGGCACTTCCAAGGGGGTTTCTGTGACCCAACCCATCATGCCCTTTTACAGCCACCTGTGAAAATGGATGCCATGACCCCTACCATTACGAAGTCTGAGCTGATTCATTCTTCCATTTTGTCCTTTTCTGGATTTTCCTCTTGAGATCTGTGTCTCAGACACAAGCAAAAACAGCTGATGCATGATAGGTTTACTCCCACAGGGCTACTGATGTGTAAATTCTCAAAGGTCTCTGGAAAGGCATCATTGAGCTGTCAAGAGATTTTCAGAAAAGAAACACTGTAAGTCCCCCACTGCTTGTTTTTAGATTTATGCAACCCTGAATTGGTTCCTAACCCCATTACACCCCATCCTCGACCGTCAATTCTTAATTGTTCATTTACCCAAGCGATATCTTTTTGTTCACTGTGTCCACTGGTGACTCCCATGAGCCATGGTTGCCTTCCTCCGTAGGGGTGCACAACGAGAGACTGTCATGCTTGTTAGGATGCCTCATGAGTGCTTAGGTTTCAGGATCGGGTTCCAGAGTATCCATCAACAGCTGGGCCAAAGGGCTCCCCATGGCCACTCCCTCCTCCTCCTCCTCCTTGGAACTGTTGCTGATGTAGTGTTTCCTCCACGGATGGTCAAGGGCCCTCAGAGCTAAAACAAAGTCTGAAGTTCTCACCAGGGTGGTGAAGGCGTCCATGTTTACTCTCAGCATTTCCATGATTTCTAAAACACTCGTTCTTGGAATGAAATGGCCTCTTCCACATGGTGCTGGGACTTCCAGGGATGGTGCTATACTCTGATTGGTAGAGGGCAGTAGGGGGAGCTCTTAGAGGGGTCACACTACCTTCTTCTGGGCGGGTCACACTACTGCGAAACTCCCCCCTGATTGGTCAAATCCACTCTTTGGGAGGTCCTCTGTGCTGAAACCCATCCTGATTGGTAGAGGGCAGTGGCAAGAGTCCTTAGAGGGGTCACGTGACCCACTTATGGATCATAGAATCATAGAACATCAGGGTTGGAAGGGACCCCAGAAGGTCATCTAGTCCAACCCCCTGCTCGAAGCAGGACCAATTCCCAGTTAAATCATCCCAGCCAGGGCTTTGTCAAGCCTGACCTTAAAAACCTCTAAGGAAGGAGATTCTACCACCTCCCTAGGTAACGCATTCCAGTGTTTCACCACCCTCATAGTGAAAAGAAAAAAAGATCACTCCACCCCAGAACACCCCCTGATAGCTCAAATCTCCTCTCAGGGCAGTCCTACAGGGTGTGAAACCCATCCTGATTGGTAGAGAGCAGTGGGATGAGTTCGTAGAGAGGTCACATGTCATCCTTTGCTTCCAGTCATGTGTCCATCTTGACCCCAGAAGTAATATCCACAGGGGCTGAGTCTTAGGGTGACAGGTGGGAGGGGCCTGAGGGGGCGGGGCCTACGTTTGATCGATGGTAGGCCCCTTATACTACTAGCATAATTATTAAGCACTTACTGATTTATAAGGACATAAGGCCATATTCTTCACTCAGTTACACTAGTGCAATCCCATTGAAGTTAATGGGGTTGCAATGGCATAACTGAAAAGCGGATTTTTGTCCATAGTACAGGGGTTTTCAAACTGGAGGTCAGGACCCCCCAGGGGGTCATGAGGTTATTATGTGGGGGGGGGGGTCACGAGCTGTCAACCTCCACCCCAAACCCCACTTTGCCTCCAGCATTTATAATGGTGTTAAATATTTTAAAAAGTGTTTTTAATTTATAAGGGGGCATTGCACTAAGAGACTTGCTATGTGAAAGGGGTCACCAGTAAAAAAGTTTGAGAGCCACTGCCATCATATAAAATTATATCGAAGACATTTGTTAAGTATGTTTTAATAGTCTATTGTTCTTTATTTAACTGTTGGCTAGACAATGAATACTGAACTAAATACATCATAGTAATCTTCTCACTGTTTGCCTGCTACCCTAAATGCCTGCATTGTCAGGGTAACCTGCAGCAAATAAAGTGCACTAGAAATATGCTACTTCACTCATACACACACCTGACTTCCAGTGTTTTAGAAGGTTTTGAACGGGAAAGCCTAGGAACTGATTTGCCAAGATATATCTGAAGCACATAATCCACTCAAATGGCAGTAAGTGCTCTCACTAAAAACTGTTTCCACTCTGCTTTACTGGCATAAATTTACCTCAGGTCAATGCCAGCATCTGCCAACGTAGGCAGCTTCTGCTACAGGACAATGGAGGCGGAAAATCTGCAGGGGTGGGGGCAGAAGCAGGGTGAGAGATTACAGTAGTAGAAAGTGACCTTGACCTTCCTTCCACTGAGTGGGAGCAGGCCTTACACAGCCAGTGCAACCCAAAAAGTGTGTGGTGCTAGGCAGCCAACAAGGGGTGTATCAAGTGTGGCAAGGATGCATTGATTTGGTGCACTGTCTCAACAATTTCCGCTGGCAGGATCCTGTGGAGTACCCAGCAGAAAACCTGTTGGATATCACCTGCCACCTCTAGGGGAGCACTCACCCTCCAGTGGAAGGGGCTACAGCAGGGGTGGGCAAACTTTTTGGCCTGAGGGCCACATCGGGGTTCTGAAACTGTATGGAGGGCCGGTGTAGTGTATTAAATGTAGGCGTGTGCTACTTATGGTGTACAACTTACAACTCCCAGTCCTGGTGCTCTGAGCAGCATGGGGAGGGGGAGGAGGGGGGGAGTGGATAAGGGGCAGGGACTCCCGGGGGGCAGTCGGGGACAGGGAGCAGGGGGTGGTTGGATAGGTGTGGGAGTCCCAGGGGGCCTGTCAGGGGGCAGGGGTGTGGATAGGGGTCGGGGCAGTCAGGGGACAGGGAGCAGGGGGGGTTGGATAGGGGGTGGGGTCCCAGGAGGACGGTTAGGGGCGGGGGGTCCTGGGAGGGAGCAGTCAGGAGACAAGGAGCAGCGGGGTTTGGATGGGTTGGGGGTTCTGAGGGGGGCAGTCAGGGAGCGGGAAGTGGGAGAGGGTGGATAGGGGGTGGGGGCCAGACTGGGGAGGCACAGCCTTCCCTACCGGGGGTGTAGTGTATTAAATTGCTCCCCATAGGAATGTGTTACTTATAGTGTGCTACTTACAGCTGCCAGTCCTGGTGCTCCATAAGTAGCACATTCCTACGGGGAGCAATTTAATACACTTGTCAAGGTTCCTCCCCCACTCTGAACGCTGAGGTACAGATGTGGGGACCTGCATGAAAAACCTCCTAAGCTTATTCTTACCAGCTTAGGTCAAAACTTCCCCAAGGTACAAAATATTCCACCCGTTGTCCTTGGACTGGCCGCTACCACCACCAAACTAATACTGGTTACTGGGGAAGAGCTGTTTGGAAACGTCTTTTCCCCCAAAATACTTCCCAAAACCCTGCACCCCACTTCCTGGACAAGGTTTGGTAAAAAGCCTCACCAATTTGCCTAGGTGACTACAGACCCAGACCCTTGGATCTTAAGAACAATGAACAATCCTCCCAACACTTGCACCCCCCCTTTCCTGGGGAATGTTGGATAAAAAGCCTCACCAATTTGCATAGGTGACCACAGACCCAAACCCTTGGATCTGAGAACAATGAAAAAGCATTCAGTTTTCTTACAAGAAGACTTTTAATAAAAAATAGAAGTAAATAGAAATAAAGAAATCCCCCCTGTAAAATCAGGATGGTAGATATCTTACAGGGTAATTAGATTCAAAAACATAGAGAACCCCTCTAGGCAAAACCTTAAGTTACAAAAAAGATACACAGACAGAAATAGTTATTCTATTCAGCACAATTCTTTTCTCAGCCATTTAAAGAAAGCATAATCTAACACATACCTAGCTAGATTACTTACTAAAGTTCTAAGACTCCATTCCTGGTCTATCCCCGGCCAAGACGACTACAGACAGACCCAGACCCATTGTTTCTCTCCCTCCTCCCAGCTTTTGAAAGTATCTTGTCTCCTCATTGGTCATTTTGGTCAGGTGCCAGCGAGGTTACCTTTAGCTTCTTAACCCTTTACAGGTGAGAGGAGCTTTCCCCTGGCCAGGAGGGATTTCAAAGGGGTTTACCCTTCCCTTTATATTTATGACAACACTACACCTGGCGGCTCTCGCAGCCGTGCTGCCTGGCAGGAGGTCACAGCCCCACGGCCCAGAGCGCTGGTGGCATGGCAAGCGGAGGCTGTGGGTAGGGCCCGGGGGCTAGCCTATCCGGCCGGAAGCTCAAGGGCCAGGCAGGACGGTCCCACGGCCGGATGTGGCCCACAGTCTGTAGTTTGCCCACCTCTGAGCTACAGGGAGGGGTATCCAAACCCTATCAAAGCAAAATACTCCACTGCACACACAGTGCTGTCCCTGGGCAGAGGATCAGAGAGAGAACAAGCTACATGTGACAGATGTTAGTCACATCCCTTAATGCACTACAGGAAGGCACTCAGATACTATGGTGATAAGGGGGTTAAAAGAGCCTATATATAACAGAATAGGGTCAGAAATAAAGGATAATGTTGGCAGAGCTGTAGCGTGTGATGAATCCGGGACTTAGTTTTGCGAATGTCTGTGAAACTGAAGCACAATAAGAGACAGATTTGTATTCAAAATATCACTTTGGAATGCTCACCAGTTATAATTAAATGATTAAATGATTAAATCTGGTGCGTGACTCCTGCTTCAATTTAGCAGTTCTTACTTGGTGAGTGTGCAATATGGTGTCTCCCTGAAAGATGGTGGAGCATGAAGACTGGGTGGCACTTAAGGAGGGAAGATGCAGGGAGCAAGGTCATTAACTTTAACTTTTCTTTCATGCAGATTTATATTTATTCTTGATGTTAACCTGAAACAGGTGAGGAAGCAGCATTGGAGAAGAGAGAAAAGAGCTGGAGAACAAGCCAATAAATGTAATGTTTTCTTCCATATTTTATGCATATATTAGAGATAAGCAAAAGGAGAGAGAGTTTTGATTCTGTAGAATCAGAACCAGCAGTGGTTTGGATCCAGGTCCCATTTTATCAGAACAACCAAAGTTCAAGGGTAGTTTGGGAATTATAAAACAATTTTTAAAGTTTGTAAAGTGCTTTGGAGAAGAGCACTGCTGTATAAAAACCATAGATTATTCTTAATAAATATAATATATTTTAAGGAAGAATCACTTAAATGAATGGAACTGACTTATTGAGAAAGCACATTATTCAATGTAAATAAATACATTGTTGGCTTATCATGAGATGACACCCATATAAAATTATGTTTTATTCTGAATCTATTATAGTATCTTTGTCTTACATCTTTCACGCATCAAATTGAGGCCTGTCTCCTGGTATGTGTATCACAGTGCTTCCACCCTAGGAACCACACCACAAGAGTAGAAATGGAATCCCACAAAAGCCTTGGGACTGGCCCTGTTGATTTATGGAACATCACAGAGTGGTAACAACATAATCCCACTCCGCATGTTTAAGAGGCTTACTCCTGTGGATCCTTTGAAATGACACACTGTGGAAATGGTTCTGATGGGAAATGCTGGAGATGAATTTGTTTAGTAATGTGTTTAGTCAGTGGACATTTGCTTACGGGGAGTGAGTAGAGAGACATTACTGTTACAGGATGACACCTGCAAGCATAGGGGCACATCAGAACTAGAGAGTAACTAGTAATAGGGCATTTTGATAATAGTGAATGCTTTTCTACATAAGATGTAGGTGCACTCTCCATCCTTATGGATGAATGAACATCAGGCAGTCAAAACACACTAACTCTTTATAATATCAGTTGCCAACCCAGTATATTGCTGGGTATACCGAAAGAAGGAGAGGAGACACTTGATATATATTTTTTTTAATCAGGCCGCAACTTTATTATTAGATGTCTGGAACTACCCAGCAGATAAACGTGCACAGTGCAGGTAACTGCATGTTCATTCAATAACTATCTCAGTGGTTTCTGCCACCCCACCACTTTTTTCTAGCCACATCCCCCAGACAACCCACTGCTGGGACCTTACCATCCATCCCCACCTCGTACAAGGGTTAAGGTGGGCTATAAGAAAGAGGGGTAGGCTCCCTGCTGTACAATTCATAGGAGGCCTGAAACACCCCTTTCCCGCATTCCTTTAACCACCACCTCCTTTTAAAGTCCTTTATCAAGCCATTTATCTGGTCACTGTATCCCTTCCCTAAGGAGTACCTGCACTGCACATCCACCCCCACACTTACATCATGAGTTGCAACATACAGCCTACCTCCCTTCACTGCTCACCATAACAAAGCCCTCCCGGAACCTGCTGTGGAGAAGGCGAAACCCCCACCCCCAATCCACCTAGGCCAATCTGATGGTGAGGGAAAAATTCCTTCCCAGCCCCCCTAAAAAGAAGCAGCTAGCGCAATTCCCACAGCAGATTCTGACCAAACTCATGGGGAAGTAGGGTGTGTGGGTCTTGCCTCACTTGCTCCATGGAAATTGTCAGTCCAATATATTATTTTGTTACGTACACCAGACAAACGTTCTCTGTTTAGCTCCTATCTGATGCAATGTCCTCATGTTTACTAATGGTCCAAATCCTACAGAATTTGTTCCATAAAATCTCTAATTCAAGTGACTGAGCAAGGACTATCGGCTTTGGCCCAGTAAGCATTTATGTAGGGCCTGATTTTCAAAAGCATTGATCACCTTCCCCTTCTATTTACTTCCATAGGAGGTACGGGGGCTCAGCTCTTCTAAACATTAGGCCCACTGTGCTTTACTTTTTCAAAGCACCATGTAGATGTTAATTAATCCTCACAACACTTTTGTAAGGGTTGTAAACAGGTATTAGCCCCATTTAATAATAATGAGGAAACTGAAACTACAACCTTGCTCAATATTTTTCAATTTATATTTGCCATTTTTCCTCTCGTCACTCTGAAATGTGCCTTTAAATTGCTTCTATATGCTTTCCCGTAAGGCTCCTTGATACTTATGAATGCCATGATTTCATTCAGTTATTAATAATACAATGTTGCATCAGATCTACATTTGGCACTTGATTGTGACTCTTCTGGTAAATTAGCCCTTGGCCCTTTGGAAGTTTCTGTGGCAATTTTAAGCTGGGTTTTGAAAATTCCAGCTTTAATTCACCAGTGCCAAAGATCTAGGTTCCAAATATGCATTTAGAGAAAAATATCTAAGGAGGCCTCAATTTGGCACCCAAATCAAGAGCCGTTTCAAACTGATTGCTGTCTAACTATGGGCTAAATCTGAGAGGTCATAGAATATCAGGGTTGGAAGGGACCTCAGGAAGTCATCTAGTCCAACCCCCTGCTCAAAGTAGGACCAATCCCCAATTTTTGCCCTATATCCCTAAATGGCCCCCTCAAGGATTGAATTTACAACCCTGGGTTTAAGCAGACCAAAGCTCAAACCACTGAGCTATCCTTCCCCCCACTCTGTGTGTCTGTGTTTTCCACTGGAGTCATCAGGAATTGCAGGGGCTGTGTAAGTTTAGTAACTCTGAGACTTGTTCCCAAATGTACAGGTAGCTAAATATCTAAGTTATATCACTTTTGTATCACGATTATAATGCAGAAAACTTACTTTACTATAAATTAATTCATTCTCAGGGCCAGGATTTCTTATACAAGTGCTTAATGCATTAGCACTTGCCAAATCCTAGCTCTGGGTAAAAAAAGGATTATAGCTGACCCATTTTCAGTAGATCATAGAATCCTATCAGTTCAGGTTGGAAAAGCCACATTAAATAATCTTGTCACTACCCCCAGGACAGGATTCTTCCCTATAGTTAATTTTCTACCATTTTTCCAGTCCAATTTTAACTGTTCCAAATAATGGTGCTTCCACTCCCTCCCTTGAGATGCTAATTAATTACTCCATCAGGGAGATCTTCATGATATTCAGCCTTATATTTTCCTTCCTTAATTTCATAGTATCACTCCTCATGATTCCCCTTGTACTAACCTAAAGTATAGGCAGGTGTTGAGATGATAATTGACCAGAAGGTAGCCATCTACTGCTTTATTTTGAGAAATATAATGGACATAACCCCTCCCCTAACCCCCCACCAGAAATCTTCACAGTGACACGGTGTCAAAGGTTTTCAGCAAGAGCCAAAAGATTATTTTCAGTGAAAGTCATTTTACTACTTATAGCAGAGTATTTTTTAAAAAAAGTTCTTCAAAGAATCCTGGTGCAGCCTGAGGGCAAAATGATTTTCACATACTTTACATTGGGTCTGATGTGCAAGCTTCAGGGAAAGACTAGTGTACACTCCCAAAGCTTCTTTGCACTTGGCTGCCAGAGAAACCTAAGCAAACAGCCATGGAAATGGCCCACACGATGAGCCAGATTCATCTGGAATAATAAGGGAGTACTCTTGCAAGCAGGCTGTACCAGGGAAGAGATACACCCCAACGGAGGTCAGGTAGCAGTAGTGTTGACATCTTCCCCCCACAGGTTTCAGCAGAGAAACTTTAAAATCCAGCTGGATCTCCATAGACGCCCTGCCAGAGGATGTTACTAGACTGAAGCACTGAATCAGCTCCCAGCCAGTCTATCCTCACCCCACTCCAGAGATGACCACACCCATTTCTGCAGGTGTATATGCTTGCTCTGGATGTACTGGCAGAGCAAGGTTGTGGGAGGCTTACGCTGCTGTGCTAGCAGTCCTAGTAAACTTTCTGCCACCGGGGACCAGAGCCTAGGTTCCACCAGTTTATTGGATACCAGCACAATTCAGGGAGTGAATCTGGCCTAATCTCTCTTTTTCTGAGGGGAAAAAAACAAAAGTTGAAAATTAGGCCTGCAGGGGAAGGCCATTTTGGTGGCTTGAATTGAAATGATCCATGAATAGTTTTAGGTCTGTAAGCTAGCGTTAATATAAAAAAGCATCTTCATGTATTTTATTCATTGACACTCTTAACTGCAGCCTCAGAAGAGATGGTTAGGATAAACGAACAGGAAGACTGCACTACCCTCTTCCCCAGAGACATGGTGCCCGGGTGGAGCAGTATGTGGACGCTTGCACTTTTGCTAGCTGTGCAGCCAGGGGACTTGCTGTCCACCTGACACCTTTCATGAGCACTGCATTCATTTATTTAAAAAAAGTAGAAACATAAAAATGTGATGAGCCCGTGCTATCATCATGCATTGTTAAAGCACTCACTAACCATGACCAAAACACCCATGTCCTTGCATCCTATCCAGTTGCAGCCTTAATCAACACACATGGGCCTAGAAAGATTAGGTACTATTGGAAAACACCAAATTTTGTTTATTTTAACACAACACATTGGGCTGCTCTACAAATATTGTGCGACACATCTTATCTTTGGGCCATAAGCCTGCCCAGAAAGGGGATGCAGTGGGAATCCTGACAACTCAAGGCAGGATTCTAGACAGTGGACCATAACAATACATCCTGAGTCACTTATTACTCCTGATTTCAGAGTAACAGCCGTGTTAGTCTGTATTCGCAAAAAGAAAAGGAGGACTTGTGGCACCTTAGAGACTAACCAATTTATTTGAGCATAAGCTTTCGTGAGCTACAGCTCACTTCACCGATGAAGTGAGCTGTAGCTCACAAAAGCTTATGCTCAAATAAATTGGTTAGTCTCTAAGGTGTCACAAGTCCTCCTTTTCTTTTTATTACTCCTGGTGGCTGGTAAATATTGTTCACTGGCTTGTTGGGCAAACCAGATCCATATAGCCCACAAACAATACTGCTCCAGGCACTGGTGCTTGCATCAGATGAAGGTGCTCAGCCAGGCGTGTTTGTTGAACATACTTCCAGTTCCTAGTACAGACGTGCACCCCTGAAGGTATTTACTTCATTTGTAAGGGTAGATTGGGGAGGGACCTTCTTTCTGTTTGTACAGCACTTGACATAGTGGGATCCTGGTCCAGGGCTGGGGATCCTTGTTGCTACCACAGAACAAAATAATAATGTTGCCAGGTGGTTAATATTACTTATGTCACTGCACCACGTAGGAGCCCTAGTTATGACCCAGGACTTCACTGTGGTAGGCATTGTACATATAGAACAAAAGTGTTATGCTGACTACAAAGGATTTGGGGACTGCCTACGCCCTTTAAATCCTCATGTCATAGCACAGCCTACAGCAGGCTCCAACTCTGTGTAGTTGCATCATAATGGAATCTTCTACCTAAGTTCTTAATAATTATACTTGATGTTCCAAGAAGCTCAAAGATGCATCACCGCAGACCTTGTAGTTTTAGATCTCAGGGACAGGTGTGGGTTTGGAAGGCACGATAATAACATTTGCTCTTATGGTGCCTTTCATCAATGACTCTCAAAGCATTTTACAAACACTAATTAAAACTTTCAACATGTCTGTGATGTAGCTGTATTAGCTGCATTTTACAAATAGGGTAAGGCCAGAATTTTCAAACTTGGATGCTTAAAGTTAGGCACTTATTGTAAATTTATATTTAGACACCTAAACAAAAGCAGCCTGCTTTTCAGACACACTGAAATGCACTGAAATAAGGATTCTGGTACCTAATTGTTGGCATGAAAATTAAGACATCAGTGAATTGCCTAAGGCCACACAGTAATTCAGTGGCAGAGCCAGAATGTAAACTCAGTGACTCTGACGGCATATTCCTCTGTTTTAACCATTAGTCATGCTCCCTCCCAAATATTTAATGTCATGGTCAGCACTTGTTGGTTTCTGTATGAGACTGTAAACTCTCCAAGACAGGGACTGTGTCTCCAGATGTGTCTGTACAGTGCCTAGTACAAAGAGGCTTTGAGCCTGATTGGGTGCTACTGTACTAAAAATATTAGATAATGATCATTAGGGCTGCAGACATGCCACAGCATTATTTTTATCAAAAATCACAAAAAAGCCACCTTAGCAAAAATCACGGGTGAGTAAATTTACTGTGACTTCTTTAAAAATGCCCGCCTCCTCACCTGGCAGAGTGGACACCGACCACCTGCAGCAGCACCCTTTCCTGGCACCGCAACCTGAATGCTGGTTTTGGGGAGGGGAGAGGACGGGAGAGCAAGCCTTGGCAGTGGTGGCTCCTGTCCTGTGCGTCTGGGCCTGGTGCCCCACTCTGGGTATTGTGACCTGGTGCATGATGGAGGGATCATAACGGGGGGTGATTGGGCCAAACCTGAGTGCTGCTGTGACCCCATGTGCCAGGTATCAATGCCCAGAGCAGGGTGGGCTCTGGGTCCAGCTCCCCAGGACAGGAAATGCAAGAGCTATCCATGACGTCTTTCCCACAATGACAAACCTGCAGCCCTAATAATAATTATTGTTGTTATGTCTGTCTTCAGGTAAGTACTATACACTCCCTCCCAAATGACTGGGAACTTGTGATTACATGGCTAGTTTCTAAGGTACATTAAATATTTTAATATACCTATAACTGCAGTATCTAGGCAGCAATATTTGTTTGTTATTATTATATAATCCTTTCCACCCTGTAAATTAACGCAAAACTGAAATCCTTTGCCCTGCCTAATAGAGATAGGGCATTCTGAGCTCTATGGATTTTTAATTTCCAAACCTGGTATTTTAAAATAGAGAGATTACTTTTATATTTCCATAGTGTAGGGTGACTAATGCCATGTAGTGATAATCATCATAAAATATATGCTTCAGGTTGAGGATGTACTCTATGGGTCAGACATCTTGTGCTGCTTTGCATGGTGCTATGGCATGTTTGAGTCCCAGACTAGCGTGTGCTTTGTTTTGGGACGCTATCTCAATAGCATATTCTGGTGAAACCTTAGGGCTGGGGGATGTTTACAGGAACCAGAATAAGGACTTGTTAAAATTGATCAGGTATATGTGCCTCTCCACCATCTATTGCCAAGGTTTTTCTCTCTTCCTTTTTTTGGGGGAGTGGGGGGGAAGAGAGAGAGAGAGTGTGTGTGTGCACAGAATGCAAAGTACAAAATTCTGGTCTTTTTGAGTAATTCAGCTGAGCATAAGGGCCCAAACCAGAATCCTGATTCTGAAACCCCTCTGTTGCTTCCCCAGTTGTCTCCAACCACCTCACTTCAAGCCCCAGGAACAGCTCTGTTGCCCCTTTTCTGCTGCAGCTGCTTCGCTGGCTGCCTGCTACATCACAGAAGAGGAAACAGAGAATAGCTCTAGCTGCTCCATTGCAGCTGCCTTGCTGGGCTGTGGGAGGAGCCCCAAAGAGAACAGGGTAGGAACTCAACTGGCTCTGCCTAAGCCACAAGGAGTGCCTACAACCTATCCTGAAGGATGACCCATCACTCTCACAGATCTTAGGAGACAGGCCAGTCCTTGCCTACAGACAGCCCCCCAACCTGAAGCAAATACTCACCAACAACCACATACCACACAACAGAACCACTAACCCAGGAACCTATCCTTGCAACAAAGCCCATTGCCAACTGTGCCCACATATCTACTCAGGGGACACCATCACAGGGCCTAATCACATCAGCCACACTATCAGAGGCTCGTTCACCTGCACATCCACCAATGTGATATATGCCATCATGTGCCAGCAATGCCCCTCTGCCATTTACATTGGCCAAACTGGACAGTCTCCACGTAAAAGAATAAATGGACACAAATCAGACGTCAAGAATTATAACATTCAAAAACCAGTCGGAGAACACTTCAATCTCTTTGGTCACTCAATTACAGACCTAAAAGTGCCAATTCTTCGACAAAAAAACTTCAGAAACAAACTCCAAAGAGAGACTGCAGAATTGGAATTAATTTGCAAACTGGATACAATTAACTTAGGCTTGAATAAAGACTGGGAGTGGCTGTGTCATTACACAAAGTAAAACTATTTCCCCATGTTTATTCTCTCCCTTCCCCCCCCCCCCACCGTTCCTCAGATGTTGATGTTCCTCAGATGCTGGAAGTGGCCCACCTTGATTATCACTACAAAAGGTTTTTTCCCCCACCCCTGCTCTCCTGCTGGTAATATCTCACCTTACCTGATCACTCTCGTTACAGTGTGTATGATAACACCCATTGTTTCGTGTTCTGTGTATATAAATCTCCCCACTGTATTTTCCACTGAATGCATCCGATGAAGTGAGCTGTAGCTCACAAAAGCTTATGCTCAAATAAATGTGTTAGTCTCTAAGGTGCCACAAGTACTCCTGTTCTTTTTGCTGATACAGACTTACACAGCTCCTACTCTGAAACCTAGCAAAAGGTGGTGTTCCTCCCCAACATGATCACCCAGAGCAACCAGGGGGAGATTGAGGGGGCAGGCTGGGGTGGGGTGTAGAAACTGAGAACCAACAACCAATAACAATTCCCTGATTATCTGTCTCAGCCATGTTGCAGGTTAAAGCAGCAGGGGTAACTTGCACAGGTGTCTATGGCCACTCTCCCTTCCTGTCCCCTACATGTTTCCATGCAGGGAACAAGGCACAGAAGTGAACAATGCTGAGGACCTCCCGGCAGAGGAACTGTATGCAGATCGTCTCTCCTCCCTTTGCATGCCTGAGCAGCACAGGACAGAGAATCTGCACCAAAACAGTGATCGTGGATCCCTTAACCTTTTTGAAATAATATTTTGATAAATCTGCTGAGCAGTAATAGGTCAGCAAAGTGTTGGATTAAGGGTTCACTTATTCAGCAGATAGGTCTAACAAATAAAATTTATTAAGGCAAAACACTCGGTGAGTAGTGATCAATTACTCACAAGTGGAAATCTCATTACAGTCCCCACCAGAACTGGACACTACAGCTTCAGCTTCCCTTTGTTACACAAACTTATTTATATTTTTTTATCTTTTCTTATACATATGTATTAGTCTCTCATTTCCAAGTTAATGCTCCTCCCCTGTCAGTACAAGGTTAGTGTGAGTTCAAACCTGTGTTTTTTAGCTTTTTAGCTACTTCGTCTTTTTAGCTACTTTTCGTCTTTTCACCTGTAAAGGCTTAAGAAGCTAAGGTAACCTTGCTGGCACCTGACCAAAATGACCAATGAGGAGACAAGATACTTTCAAAGCTGGAGGGAGGGGTAGGGAAGAAAGGGTTCTCTCTGTCTGTGTGTTGCTTTTGCCGGGACCAGAGCAGGAATGCAGGTCAGAACTCCTGTAAAGAGTTAATAAGTAATTTAGTTAGATATGTGTTAGATTCTGTTTTGTTTAAATGGCTGATAAAATAAGTTGTGCTGAATGGAATGTATATTCCTGTTTTTGTTTCTTTTTGTAACTTAAGGTTTTGCTTAGAGGGATTCTCTATGTTTTGAATCTGATTACCCTGTAAGGTATTTACCATCCTGATTTTACAGAGGTGATTCTTTTACTTTTTAATTAAAATTCTTCTTTTAAGAACCTGATTGCTTTTTCATTGTTCTTAAGATCCAAGGGTTTGGGTCTGTGTTCACCTATGCAAATTGGTGAGGATTTTTATCAAGCCTTCCCCAGCAAAGGGGATGTAGGGCTTGGGGTGATTTTGTGGGGAAAGACATTTCCAAGTGGGGTCTTTCCCTGTTATTTTTGTTAGACGCTTGGTGGTGGCAGCAATAAGGTCCAGGGACAAAAGGTAAAATAGTTTGTACCTTGGGGAAGTTTTAATCTATGCTGGTAAAAATAAGCTTAGGGGGTTTTTCATGCAGGTGCCCACATCTGTACCCTAGAGTTCAGAGTGGGGAAGGAACCTTGACAATAGGTGACTCTCATCCCAGGCCGGATTTGAACTCCTGACCAAATGTTGAAAAACTTGTGACAATGCCCCCCATAAGGCTTTATGGAAATATACTTATGAATGTATATATGACATAACTAGAATGGGTTTTATGCTACATATTCCATGTAACATATCTCTGTAAAGATTATGATCTACTGAATCTATTAATCCTATTGTATGCATGTACCATTTTTGTATTCGAAGTTATGAATAGTGGCTGCATACTTGTTTGATTCTGAATAGGTTTTAGTGAAGCAGTTGGTCAGCTTCCTGAGAAAAGGCTATTCTCAGTAAGTGCCCAATCAAGAAGCCCTTAAACCAACAATGAACTTGGAGATGCCAATCCACATCTGCGTTTTCCCAGGAATGTGGCTTGGCTGGTAAGGAACTCAGTCATGCATGGACATGGGACTTGCCCAGGTGACTCCAAAACTCCATTTTGTAGCTGGACTTTGCATAGGAGAAAGGAGGGGGTCTCCACCCACAAGAGAGAGTCTATTTAAACCCGTGGGAGACCCCTCCATTTTGTCTTCAGCTGGCTAAAGAAAGAGCCTCTCCACCCCCAAAGATACCTGAAAGAAACTGGAACAAAGGACAGGAACTACAGAGGGTGTGAGTGATTGCTGGACCCAGACTAGAAGGAGATTAGTCTGTAAAAGAAAGCTTACTGGAATTGGTGAGGTTTTTATATAAGCTTTATACAGGATAAAACGGATCTATTTAGGGCTTGGACCCCACTGGGAGTTGGGCATCTGAGTGTTAAAGACAGGAACACTTCTGTAAGCTGCTTTCAGTTAAGCCTACAGCTGTTAGGGGACGTGGTTCAGACCTGGGTCTGGGTTTGCAGCAGGCTAGCAGGTCTGGCTCAAACCAGGCAGGGCACTGAAGTCCTAAGCTGACAAGGCAGGAAAACAGGAGCAGAAGTAGTCTTGGCACATTAGGTGGCAACCCCCAGGGGGTTACTGTGATCCAACCCATCACAGACTCCATAGCCCCAATCAATCCCAAATCCCAATCATGCAGTGCCCCTTCATAAAATCAGTGCTTATGTCAATAGGATGTTGAGTGAGCATGGAAATAGGTGGTTTTTGTTCTCAGATGTAAAAGAAATGGAATATTAGGATCCTGTGCATTTGTTCAAAATGAATTGATAGTTGATATGTAGAAACTTCTTTTGAACTCTCGGTTTGAGAGTGTCCATCCTTTGTTTATCTGAAAACTGGTAATATCATAATAGTAACATTATTTGGAAAAAACCCCAAAGTGGTTCCAGTTCTGCAAAGTACTGTGGGTATTTAGCACCTAGTAGTACTGGACTCCAGAAGATCCGGCCTGCGCCTACATTTTGCACATGCCCAAATTCCCAGTGGCCACAGTGTTAGTTTGAGTGTGCAAGAAATGCAGGACTAGCTCCCAAATTCTCTCTTTTTTGAGTCTTGGAAATTACTGATTACTTTGAAACATTCTAGAACAAGGAAAGAAAGGTATTTGACAAAGGGAGTCAGTACATGTTCCGCTGTTTTCCCACTAGGCTCCTGCCTTTCCTAAAATAACTCCCACTTGGGATGCCATTCGTTGGCATATGATTACATTTGTATCTAGTGTTACAGAACACTGGACAAACCGTTCAATTTGCATAGTGGCCTATGGGATGGTACATGAATACAGTATTAAGAATGTGCTGCTCTGTAGAGTTAACTGCCAAGAAATTCTAAAAAGAATCTGATTTAAAGAGGTACAGCTTTCCGAGGCAGCACAAATAACATGTTTTATGGTGTTCATATGCTCTTCATGCAGAGGATCCCTTTTTAAGAGGAAAGTCTTTTGCATAGACTTTTTGTTTCATATGGACATGCTGAGATATCTCTGTCAATAAAAATAGGAGGGAAAAGTGTTAATAGGATGATTTTATTTGTGGCTAAAACTATTTTTAAATATAGTTTTAAATGCCAGCTACATTAACTTTTTTTTAAAATCCATGTGTTTATTAAAAAATGGACTAAATCATGATCCACGTTACGTCCTCAGGCAGGGAAGTAAGAGGATGTAAAGTGCTCCCCTTGGTACCCTACGAAGGCTGCCCACATCCTGGGGCTCAGTGTGGGGGAGAGAGAGCACTTTCTCTAGTAGACTCCATGCAGCTATTAGACTTCCTCTCCTTGTGGTTGGGGAGTGGAAGTATCTTCCAAGCACAATTAAACAGACATGAAGGCAGGGAAATAATTGGCACTAAGAAAAGGGCTGGTGAAACTTACTTCCCCTCTGAAGTAAGGGGGAACTAGGTGATGAATTGCATCAGTGTCATCCCCAGTCTGTTCCTAGTCAGCGTTAACTGCATGTGGCCCCTCGTTCAGGGTAGTGATTATACAGTGTAGCCATATGTAAATAGTCAAAAGGCTATATTTATGAGAAACACAATGCCTGTCTGTGGTGGTAGTTTAAATATAGAGAACAGGCCACTACCGGCATTTAAAATGTCACTGGCTGGACAAGATAGTGCAATCAGAAAATAGCCCAAGCCTTGACTGTGATTCTGTCTACAGGCTTCATATATTCTTATTGCTACTTTTTAGGGGGTGGGGAGAAGCATACTGGAACTTCTCAGATTTTGGGGTCTATTTTGGAGAGTTTGGTTTGGTTTTGTTTAACAAAATTAAATGTAGTGGCCAGTAGTTGATAGTAACTACTAGGCAACATTTGTTACTGAAAAACCTCCAAAAATAGTAACCCTTAAACATAAATAACTGCATACGCTCTGCATTCCAAAGCACATTCCCAGTTTGTAGAGCATAGCACTACTTGGATTGACTGGTGAGGGCAAGTGTGTAAGTACCCGATACTGCTGCTTGTGGAAGTCAATAGCAAACTTCCATAACTAATCACTTAGCAGGGTCACGCTCTGGCACTAGTATGATAGCACAGTCATGATGAGATATAAGGCACGCCCTTACTCTCCTGTGCTGGCTACCAACATCATGGGTATTAACCCAGGAACTGAAACAGGCTCTGCAGAGCTGCAAGTGAGCAAGAGGGACAGAATTTGACTTGAAATGCGTGGCTTGGCTTCCTCACCACCTCCTCCCAGATGCTGGGTAGTTGGTATGTCAGGCTGCATATACTAATGGTGGGTGCAGTTTACTCCCTTTTAGCAGCAGGGGAACTGAGGGGGAAGATAGCTAGACATGGACAACACAATGCCCTGCCCCTCATTCAGGACTGATCCTTCTCTCATGATATAGTCTAGGGGTTCTGTCAGCCTCCACCCCAAACCCCACTTTGCCTCCAGCATTTATAATGGTGTTAAATATATAAAAAAACTGTTTTTAATTTATAAGGGGGGGGGTCACACTCAGAAGCATTCTATGTGAAAGGGATCCCCAGTACAAAAGTTTGAGAGCCACTGACTACAGTCCGATGATCAATACCGTTCTCCATGAGTTCTCTTCATTGGGAATAGGGGAATCAAAGTCTGGCTCCTGCTCCACTTGTCAATATATTTGTCATGAAGTTTTGACTCTGCATAATCTTAAATAGCATTACATGACTCATTACATACTTGATTGGTACTGTAATGCCTCTATTTCAAAGGTAATTATAACCTTAATGTATCTAACTTCCAGTGAAGAAATAATATGCTTCAGTAATGACAATAGCCTAAATTCTCAGATTACTGTCTCAGCTAATCAATGACATTTAATATCAAGATTTTTTTAATGTCCCACTGAGGGGAAAGAAAAAAGGGGAGTCTAACTAGAAGCTCGTTTATAGTTGATTTGCTAGAAGCATCCCTGATTTAAAGTATTTGTGTTTTATGATGTCAGAGGTATGTCTCCTCAGAGATGTAATCTTGCAGGAGGATGTGCCACTGAAGTGAGTTCCTGCAAGAATTATGCAGGCAGATTAATTTAATTTGCACCTCTTTTACCAGAATGACTACAGTGCTCGTCATAAAGCTAAGAATAGCCAACTGGTTACAAATTGTTGTGCATATTTATGTGGTGGGGTTGATTATCAAAATGAAACTAAGGCAAACATCAACAATCTGCCTATAGATTAAAAAGTCAGTAGACAGATCATAGACTTTAGTTTTGATTTTTTTAAGAGACCTGTTTACTGCAATTTGCAGGCTATATTATTCTGTTGGAATAAATTATGTAATGACAACTCCAAATTCTTAATGGCTACAAGTCTTTCATAACCAAGATTTAAAATCCGTTTAATTTATGACACAATCTTAACTTCCAATCTAATCCCCTTCCAACTTGGATCAACTGATTTCACGTTCATCATTTACACTAGATGAGGGTCTCCCACATTATAAATACAAAATGTTAGCTTATAAAAAAATATTTTTCTTGTCCATTTTATAATTTGAAAGAACAAATAGCTGAAAACCCATTGGGCCTGAATCTTCTCACTTGCAGTGGTCGGGCTCTGCTGCCTTTAGTAGATTTACTTCTGATTTACATGGTTGTAACTGAAAGAATAATTAGGCCCATTGTTTAAATTATACAGGAAAGCAGATTGCTTGGAAAAGTGATTGCATTGTATTGTTTTGCCAGATACAATGTGTGCAGCTGGCCCTGAAATAAACTCACTGAACAGAAGATGGGTTTTTGTTGATCCCATTGATTTGCTGTTATAGAAACTGGATGTGAATACAGTGCGTGGAATGACAGTGAACTTGAGTCAACTATACAGTTAGTGACATGATTTGCTTTGGCAAGATTTCATATAAAAATACCCTAAAAGGACTAACTCTGTTAATACCAGCAGGTCAAGCAGCAAATATAAAGTCTCCATACAACAAAAAGTGCAGACAGCTGATAAAACACAGCTGAAAGAGGGAGTTGGGCAAAGGCAAGTCATTGCCCTCATCAGAAAGCAGGTGTAAGCAGACATTATCTAAACCAGAATAGGATATTAAAAATATCTATTTTTAGAATGCAAATACTCAGCTTTCTAGTTTATAAACCAAAAGACTAAGTCAGATTTCTATATTATTTTATTTCCCTTTTAAAATATAGCACTGAAGTCTTTCACACATATAAATAGCTCTACAATTTCTTACACACTTTCTATGCATCTTTACTTAAAGTGCCCATTTGTGAACATTAAAAATAAAATATTCTTGCTAGAGTGGCTACATTTGTAGAAGGGTTTGGTATTCTGGTGAGGCAAGGCTTTGATTTTACAAAAATTACCTGCAGAAGAAACATTAAAATACAACACGTATCAATGTTAACCCAGAGGCATTTTTTGCATCCAGCTGGCACGAAAGTATCTTAAGAACAAGACTCGTTCTTGAAACATGTCTCTTTATAAAGTGTAAGAATACAGGATAAATGCATCATTTTCTTTATAGCCTCTCCCCCCCGCAAGTGTGTGTGTCCCAAGCTGCTATGTTGATTTAAAAACCAATGGATGAAAAGCTTCTGAAATGCATGCAACTTAAAATTCACTTAACACATTTCTAGTTATAAAGTCTGAGAGCTTTAAAGTTCAACATGTGGCTATGGTTCAGTTGGGTTATTAACTGTGTTTGTTGTGCTGGCAAGATTGGTAAATACTTCTTCCTTAGTTTCAGGTTGATGTGTTTCCATTTTGGTTTCCTCTTTGGCACCTTCATTACTTGTATCTTTCCTGGTTTTGTCCGCCACAGGATCAATCTCCATGATTTCCTGTGGTGGCTTATTATTCTCCATCAAGGTTGACTGAAGTCCATAAACATGAACTACCTCTGGGACGTCTTCTGCTTTCTGTTCAAGTCTTTCCAAAATATTCTGAACCTTCCTTACACCATCTCTCCTGGCCTGGCGCACATCTGCACGACCCTCGGGGTCCACTGAATCTAGGGCTAGCAACTCTTTGGTCAAATACTCTTCAATCATCAAGTATTTTTTGTCATTTTTCTTGCCTTTGAAAGAATCAACTGCCTGTTCAAGCATTTGAACATTCTCTAGAATTGCTTCCACTTTCAAGACACCAGGATGTTTCTGTGTCTCTTCCACATCCATCATCTTCTGTGGTGAAGTTTCTTCAGAAGCAAGCCTCTCCTCTGGATGTGCACTTTTAGCAGGACAGGGAATTGTTTTATCAACCTTTTCATCAACCTTTTCTGCAGTGGGCGGAGGTTTCTGTGGTGGTGGTTTAGAATCTGGTTCTTTGTGAATGACTTGAATTGGGATATAAGATGAAGGCATCTCAGTTCCTGATGGGCTTGCCTTGTTTTCAGGTATGCTTTCATGTAGTGTTTCTTGGGGTGGGATTTGTTGCAGAGAAACCTGAAGGAGGAAAGTTTATTATTCTGAGACATGAAAACAATGCTACTTCATTTGTAAACAAAAAATACAATTTTCAGGTCAAAAGATTTTCAAAAAAGTGACTAGTGATTTTGGCTGCTCAATTTGAGACACCTTAAACAGGCCTGATTTTCAGAATGTGCTGTCTCAGGTCAGGTATCCAAAAAACTCAGGCACCTAAACATCACTAGTCCCTTTGGAAAAATCTAGGTCTCAAATCTTTTCCATCATACTGAGGCTTAATTGAAAGATGCTGCTTAAAAATATTAGTATTAACACCAACTTCTTAATAGACAACTAGCACTGGTAAAATCCAGATTTGCAAACACTGCCATTACCGACCTAAGACTATTTCCAAATCTTATTAGCTTTAACTTGGTCTTTTTATTGGGAGATTTGTTCTCCTACTGAGATCCATCCCCTTTGCTTCATTCAGGAGATGCAGTGGGACCAGACATGGACTGCAATGGGCCAGCACAGAGACCCCTTATCCATTCTGCAAGATCTGGTCCCTGCATCTACCCCCTAATCTCAACTCAGCATTGGGCCTGGGGGGGATGCGCCAAGGGCAGGAAGTAATATGGTGGATCTCAGCTGCAACAAATAAGTAAGCTCATATACTATAATTAAGGCTATGTTTTAGTCATGGGTATTTTGAGTAAAAATCACGGACACGTCATGGGCAGTAAACAAAAATTTATGGACTGTGACCTGTCTCAGACTTTTATTAAAAATACCCATGACTAAAACTTGGAGGGCACTGCCCAGGGGCCCTGCAGGTGCTGGGGAAGGGCAGATAGGGTAGCTGCGCGCACCTCAGGACCCGTGCTGGTGGAGGGGTGGGTTGGTGGGGCTGGCAGGCTCCCTACCTGTGTCCGCGCATCCCCACCCCAGCAGCAGCAGAGTTTGGGTGTGGGAGGGGGCTAGGGTACAGGACGATGTGAGGCAGGCTCTGGGTGGTGCTTACCTGGGGGGCTCCCCAGAAGCGGTGACATCCCCCCTCACTCAGCTCCTAGGCGGAGGCATCACCAGGCAGCTCTGCACATTGCCTCCACCTGCAGGCACTGCCCCTGCAGCTCCCATTGGCTGTGGTTCCCAGCCAATGGGAGCTGTGAAGCCAGTGCTCTGGGCAGAGGCAGCACGCAGAGCTGCCTGGCCATGTCTCTGCCTAGCAGCTGAGTGAGGGGGATGTCACTGCTTCTGGGGAGCCCCCCAGGTAGGCGCCACCCAGAGTCTGCCTCACCCCATCCAATGCCCCAAACCCTGGCCCCCTCCCAGGCCCAACTTCTGTTGGTGGGGGTGCAATGGCCCGAGACTGCCCCAGCAGTAGCCGGTGCCTGCCTGGTGCAGCTGCTGCAGAAAAGTGGAAAGTCACCGAATTGTCAGAATGAGACAAAAGGGCATCAAAACAAATTACAATGTATTGCCATAAAAACCAAAGGTAGCAAGGCTTTGTGGTCTGGACACAAGATTGGGGGTCACGAGAGCCAGAGTTCTTTTCCCATTTCCTTCACTGATTCATGGTGTGGCATTGGGAAAGTCACTTAGACTAATTATTTTGGATATAGGTTCCTAAAGTTAGGTGTTTAAATATTGATGTAGGGTACCTAAGTAAATGGGCCAATTTTCAGAGCTGATATGCACCGAAGAGAGTATTTTTGCCTGAGTAAAGACTGGATAAAATCTAATTAAGTGCCTTAAGGTTTGGCCCTTAAAAAAATAAATAAAAAAAAAGCAAGCAGTGAAACTTAGCACGTCATTAATTCTGGATTTTGCTTCCCCCAACCCCCTTTAACTATTTTGTTCATGTTCTAGGTGGGATTTTCAAAAGGGCTGAGGGTTGACTTAATTCTGTTCCCTTTGACTTCAATGGGAAAAGCGCACCTTTGAGAGGTTTAGAGTTATCTTACAGATTTAAGTGATGGAAATCCGAGAATACGTCAATCTTTGTTTAATGCTGAAGTCATATCAACTCTAAATATCCTTGCTTTGTGGCCTCTGTAAGAAGCTTAATTATATTCAGATCTGTACAAGTGGCCTAATTCTATATTCAGATATTGTGAGCAACTGTATCTGAGGGCAGAATTTGACCCCCAAGTACTGTTCCAGAATGGCTGACTGTAAATCAAACAAATACAGCTCTTTTCAGTAAATGCATCTAATCAAAATATAGTCCCCCCCTTCACTAAATCAGACACCACTCTGACTCTCATGTGACTATACTTCAGAAAAGGCACGTAAAAAGCACTGTAGTCTAGTAAGTGCTAATCTTGGTCAGCACTCCTAGTTTCTAGTCCTGTGTCTTGCTATGTGAGTTTACCTATCTGTAAAATGGATATTATAATACCCACTTGACTAAAGCTGTGATTCTTAATTAGTGAATGTAAGATGTTGTAAAATCTTTTGGATGACAAGCACTAAATAGTATTGTATTTTAGAATTTGTCTAGAATACTATACACGGGACTACATTGTAGAAAATTACTGTCTGTATGATGGAAATTCACGGTCTTGAACAAATTGCAGAATTGTACACATTGTCCCTGAATGAATCAAGTTTAGTGAGAAAGTACAGTATGTAGAAACAGACTGTAGAGTAGATTTTACCAATCCCCTTTCATCATGATAAATAATAGTTACTTTCTGGATTTGCTGCTGTAATCAATGATAAATGAGACAAAGTTGCATTGTAACTATAAAGCCCATGGGCCTGATTCTCCGCTAGTGTATATGTCCCTTACACCACTGACTGAGATTTACATAGGGTGCAAGTGAAAAGAGAATCAGGTTCTGGGTTTTAATCAGAATTGATTTAGAGTATCCCTGAATTTTTCTTCTTTATTTAATCTCTAATTTTGACAGTTTCCCATTTGAGAATGAGAATTTTAGCACCCTATTGCGTGAAATGCTAGCTTTGATGAGAATATAGTGCCTCAGTAACATGGTGGCACTGTCAACAACAATACTGAAGGCCAGGTCCTCAGCTGGTGTATACTGGATTTACATGATCTGAGGATCTAATGCTGGCATTATGTTTGTGAAATTCTATGAGCTTATTAGTATAATCCAGATCTTTAACTTTATTAACACAAAGCACAATTACTATAGAAAAATCAGATTTTTCTGATCTTCCTGCATACCTGGGGTCTGTCCACAACTGTCTGTACTCTGATGGGAACTGGGGATTGTATCTGAGTGGTAACTCTGGCTGGTGAACTTTCACGACTTGACGAACCCTTCTGAGACATTCTGAATGGGGACTGCTCTCGTGCTGGTTTGGGCTCCCGCTCATCAGCTTGAATTTTGTGATACACTGGTTGGTGGACATGATAATCACTTTGCTGTGCAGGATAGTGTGTCTTCTGTGCCTGATGATATATTTGTGGTGGTTGCCCAAGGCCTTTTTCCTCATGGATCACAGGAATTGGAATATAACCTCGACGGACCTGGTGGCTTCCTGCACCGGGTCTACCTGATGACTGATGGGAAACTGACTGTGAGTCAGAAGTTGTAGGAGACTGAGGTTGCTGTAAAAACAAGATTATTAATTAGTGTTAACTGTTTCACATTTTTATTTTATTAATATGTTGTCAGGCAGCCTCAACATTTGTTTCTCCCCCACGCCCCAAAAAGGGGGAGAGACACAGGAGTAGTGGTGGAATCTGTTTGCACATCAGGATTTGGTTTCCCGGGTTTTGCTAGGGGACCTGCGGGACAACTGCAGAACTAGTGAGAAAGCATCACTGTAACAGGTGAAACCTGAGCTGCAACATTCCCTGAGGAGGGAGGGGACATTTAATCAGACTCTTTCTGAAACTTTGTTCTTGTTTAAACTGGTTGGATGTGGGGCAAAAAGTTAAGCAAACAAAAGGGGGAAAAAGAACCCCCACAGTCACATAAACAATGTTGCCTTTGCCACACTAGGACTTCTTCCTGTGGTTTTGTATCTTGTTAGGATAGGGGTGCGAATGCTAGAATGACTTTAATTTCCCAGGGGTGTAACTCCACTGGTGGTAGCAATACTAATGTGGTTTTAGCATTTTAATCCACGGTTGTCTGAACGCTGCTCAGAATGAGTTTAAGTAACAGAACAGTTAAAATGCTGGTGGCACCTTGTCTACACCAGTGCTTCCACCATTGGTACTATCGGTAGAGCTGCACTAGCTGGATATTTTGGGAAAATAAGACCTTGGCTACATCACACTTAAAGGCACAGCTGCAGTTCTCTCGTTACAGGTAACACACTTTAGTTTGTGGCCACACTGTTTTTGTGTATCCCTACCAGCTACCGTTTGTATCAAGGAATTCTGAGAATCTGGACAGCTGACCCAAAGTGCTTCAGTAAGGGATACTGCTTGGAAGACATGCACATAGAGTGGCATCAACATTACAGGGGCAATATACTTTTGGAAGTCCTTTTGCACAACGTACTGTGAGGAAAAAGGACTGGCCAAAGTGGTTACACAAATATGGCTTAGGGGTTCTGGCCATACTGAACAAACAAACAAAAAAACCCCAAAACCCAGTAGGTGGTTCATTCTTCTATCTTGTGCCTCCCTGGGCTTCACGGACAAAACACTGTTAGCCGAGATAGTGGCTAGCAGAATTTTAAAATCATGTGGTGTATGGGCCAATCATATTTAGAGTGAATCCTGCCACTATTTGAGTACAAACTCAGTTAAAAGATGTAATATGGCTCAAATTCAACATTCACTCCCCATTCAACTCAGGGCTGGGAAAACTCAAGCTCAGGGTTCAGTCTGTTATGAGGATATTATCTCAACTCCAACTCTCCAAAGAAAATAGGAAACCAAGTCCTGGTACTTCTGAGATACAAAGCAAGCAGAATCTTTTTTATGAAAAATCTTTGATTATGAATATATAGTAACAAATTAGTAAAGGGCATAGGCAGAAAAATTATTTTTCAGTTAATCTTTTAAAAAAAGCTTTAAACGAATTCAAATGACATACATTTAAAAAGAATATGCACTTTAAAAATATTCAGCTGCAAATAGTTCAGTTTGGTGGATTCTAAAATGGTCTCATTTATTAACAGCCTTTATTTTTTGTCAGGTTTGTTTTATTTTTAGCTTTTGCACTTACATTGTTTCATAGTTATGTCACAGGACACCGTAAGCTCAGTTCTGCTCTCATTTACATTGGTGCAAATCAGGAATAACTCCATTAAGTCAACCAGTGTGAGAGGAGAATCGGGCTCTACGTGCCTCTGTTTCTGAGACAAGAGACAGAATCAATCTATGTGCAATTCTTTCTGCACAGTCATTTGTGAGTGAGACACTGTGATGCTAGAGAAAATGTAAACATTTACAATGAAGTGACTTAGTAGAATCATTAAAAAGTACATTTTTGTGTTTGTATTAATACTTCAAAAGTATTTGGGGGAAATGTAATTCTATGGTAATTTTGGACTTTTGAGGGATAAATCCGCTGTAATGCCATTTTAGGTCACAAATGTTGGAGAGTAATCCAAAACACACCCCTGCACTACTGTCAAGTTACCTCAGGCCCATGTGAGGCTGGAGTTTGGGCTGTTGCAGCTGCTGTTGTCTGTCCACATTGTTTATCTGTCTGAGCAGCTTCAGCTGGTCCTCTAGCAGGGGATTCTGAGTGGGTGTAAGCCCCCCTTAAAGGTGACTGTGCCCGCTTTGTGGTGGGAACAGTTTCTGCTTTGTATCGTTGCATGCCAGGTTGATGAACGGAGTAATACGGATGCTGCTGTCTGTTCTCAGCACCTTCATGGATAACTGGAATAGGGATGTAGCCAGCACGAAGTTGAGGGTATCCCAAGCTTCCTTCTCTTACTTGTGGCTGCCTTGGAGTATCCTGAGAAGGACCATTTGCTGATGACTGGCCCTCCTAAAAATTAAAAACACCACATGGGAAAAGTTTAGAAGTTAGGACCAATGCAACTCATAAGAACAAGTAACCTTAAACCTCCATCTTTAAAGTAATGAAAGAACTGTATGTCAGAACTTTAAAACTTCCTTTATTTCTAATTAAATTACTTTGCATGAGCAACTGGTATCACATTCTAATGCAGAGGATAACTACAGCTGCTAATCATTCAGAATTGTGGGCAGCAGGGAAAAAAGATGAACAAATTATTTGTCTAGGGATATTTTTAAAGTTTTCACTTCTCATAAACAGCAACTTTCAGCTTAAACATATCCAAATGTTTCACATTTCATGATTGTAATTCTGATCTGACACACAGAAGCTTTATACTAGTGTAACTCCACTGACTTCAGTGGAGATGTGTCTGATTTACAACAGTGCGAGATCAGAAAGAGATCCCTCAGCACCTTTTAGAATCAAGGCCATTTGTAGACAAAGCAATTCTCAAGAAAACAGGAGATGATCAGAAAAGCAATGTTTGTCAGTATTGTTCTTTCCACTGGCTATTAAAAGAGTATTCTTGATGCTGGATACTGAAAAATGTATCTGCTTTCAGCTAAATGTGATTCAGCTGTAATAGCTGCTAAGGGGAGAATAACAAAAGACTAGAGTAGTAAAGGGAGGATACCAAAAGGAAATCTAACAAAGCTAATGAAAGATAAGTATTTATGGTGCTGGATTATGCTTATACTAATACTCTGCATAAGACGGAAGAGGTTTGTACCAAGATCCCTCATAAGTCCTCTAATAAAGTTCTTCCTGCAACTGTCATTCTATTTTGAGGCCCTCCTAAGGGCCAAGTTCCAGATGTATTTGAGTAAGATCATATAACAAGCACTCTACTACACAAGACGGTAATGTCATTATTCAGTAAAGGGAGAGTTTAATAAGAGGACATAATAGGATTTCTAACATTTCTATTGTAGTATTAAGTGTTGTTGTAATCAGAAAAATTACTTAGTTATGTAGCACGGTCATATGTAAGCAGACCAATTCACTAAATGAAAATTAATTATTTTCTAATTAGATACTGAGTGAGCCTCCCATATGCCAGTGTCTCCTTAAAACAAAGAGTACTGAAGAAACTCAGCAAGCTATAAAATTGCAGAGAATAAATTATATTTGTTTTAACAAAGTTAATGGGACCACATATATGAAGTGCTTCCAGGAGGGAAGGGGCTCGAGTCAGAGAGCCTGAATTTTTTTTCACTGGTGTAAATTAAGAGAAACTCCACTGAAGTCAGAAAGGAAAACTGGGCCCAAAAAGTTTTCAGAGAAAAATAATTTTAGGTTAGCATACAATTAAAGACTATGGGTTTGATTCTATCTCGAAAAGGTTTTATATTAGTGTAACTATTTATTATTTCAGATTTAATAGATGCAAGAGAAGAATCAGCACCTGCATATGGATGGTCTTGGGGCTGCTGGAGCTTAGTACAAACAACTAGGTCCTCTTCACCAATTTACCCTCCCTGCTGTATCAATGGATTTACCCCTGCAAATATAAATCTAGATCAACCCAGTATGTTTTTAGCGCTACTGGCAGTAATTCCCCTCTAGGCACTGGAGGGACACACACTTATGTTGGCAAACTGAGTTTACCTGAAAAATCAAGAACAGTCAGCAAGTGGCAACTGAAACCATGTGCAAAGCAGAATTTCTGCCAAGTGAGTGAAGCCAACCATGCTGCCTAGCAGTCAGGAAAATAGATGATTCAGTGCTCGGAAGAAACACCTTGCTGATTAGGCTGAGTCATTAGATTCCATGCCTGATTTGCAACAGCTGCTCCACACAATCCTTCTGAAGAAAATTCCTTTCTATAGAGGAGGGGTTCTCAAGCTTCATTGCACCGTCACCCCCTTCTGACAACAAAAATTAGTACGTGACCCTGGGAGGGGGGACTGAAACCTGAGCCCCCCCACCCGCCCAGGACAGGGGTGGCAAAGCCCAAGGGCTTCAGCCCTAGGCAAGGAGCCTGTAACCTGAGCTCCACCATCCAGGGCTGAAGCCCTTGGGCGTGGCTTTGATCCCGGGCTTCAGCTTTGGCCCCAGACAGTAGGACTCAGGCTTCAGCTTCAGCCCTGTACCCCAGTAAGTCTAAGCCAGCCCTGGGGACCCCATTTTAATGGGGTCGTGACCCACTTTGGGGTCCTGAGCCACAGTTTGAGAAACGCTGCCATAGATAGAGATCTATGGGTAGCTAGATATGTCTGCCTGAATTATACTACCCAGCTGGGATGACTCATGTGCAGATTTCCCCACACTAGTGTGGAAGGGGCGATCTGTCCACCTCTGTGGTATTGTCCTTTCCTCCTGTGGACCTTGTAGAAGATGACCCACAGGGTATAAGATCAGTGCTATGGAGAGCTTAGAGCCTGGGTGAGCCAGGAGGACCCCAAACAAGATGCCTCCTGAAGCTGTATTGGATCTTTCCCATGGAATATCTATGGCAGGGCAGTCCCTAATTGAGACACCTTATCAGGAAGCTGGGGCCGGTACGGAGGAAAAATCTTCCTTGGAATCTCAGAAGCCTGCTAGGTTTGAGGGTGGGCCTTGCAACCTCAATTCCAACCCACAACAGAGCAATCCGGAATGAGGTGAATCCTTGTGAAGGTTTCTTCTATCATAACCACACTCCATATGATTTATCTCATCCTATATGATCATGTTAGGGCCCTACACATTTTATTTTCAAGTATCAGGGGGTAGGCGTGTTAGTCTGTATCCACAAAAACAAGTAGTCTGGTGGTTTTTACCCACGAAAGCTTATGCTCAAATAAATCGGTTAGTCTTCAAGGTGCCACTGGACTCCTTGTTGTTTTATTTTCAGGCGCTTTAGACTGCCTAAATTTGTGAACCATCTCAAAGCTATCTGACAAATCCTGCCTCCACAGCTCAGACCCTGGTTGGAAATGTAAAACAACTAGCCCAACAACAAAGAGGCTGAGAGGCGTGTTTGTGTGGGGTTTTTTTTAAATGCCAAGATTTGCCTGGAGTGAAATTTTATAGCACGCTTATAAATCCTGAAAATAGGGTTTATAATGGAAACATTGACACCACCTTAAACAGAACAGCATGAACTGTACTTCTGTAATCTGTCATTATACTTACAGCTGTAAATAAGTATAAATACATCCTGTGGAAAATTACAAATATAGTTAGTCTCTGTACTCAAATTCTCTTCATGGTCAATTATAAAAACTGTAGCTAAGTATTTGTCTTTCTACATGTATGTATCTGTCTATGAAGGTGTTTATATGGCCTTCATCACTGTAGCATCTGAGCACCTCCCACTAAAGCAACAAAATTCTCTGTCCCCCTCTGCCTCCAGAAGTAGCATGAATTGTGAATTACATAAATCACAAATATAAGGAAGGTCATCCAATTACAACTATTTTTTATAATCCTGATTATTCTTTTTAGCATTTAATTCATACTAATTTAAATTTACTAGTCGGTAACACTGGGTTGGTCCACACTGGAAACTTCCATTGCATAGCTACATCTCTCAAGGGTATGAAAAATCCACATGCCCGAGACTCGTAACTATGCTGACCTAATCCTCACCTTAGATAGTGATTGGTCAAAGGAAGAATTCTTCCATTGAGCTAGCTACCACCTTTAGGAAGCTGGATTACCTACACTGATGTGAGAAACGACCCTCCCATCAGCATAGGGAGCGTCTACACTGAAGTGCTACAGTGACACAGTGGCAGCATCTCCTCTTTAGTCCAGCTGCTCTTCCCCCTCCCTCATTTTATCCCTATTATTTCATCACCTCCCCACTCCTCATCTCCCCCATGCTTCTGACTTGCCCTTGCAACTGCACCTTGGATAATAATAAAGTCAAATGTGATGTATGATGCATCACTAAGAAATCTATGTAACTAGCTGCAATCACAATCCTATTGATGTAACTTGTTTTCCAACTGCCACTGATTTGTGTCTCACAAAGTCACTTCCCTTTATCCTTTATAAGTTTCCCCGTCTATAAAACAATTTCCTGTCTCGGGGGTGTTAGGAGGCTTAACATTTGTACAACATCTAGAAATCATCAAATTGAATGCATTAATTTTATTTTTTTTTAAAACTGGTTACACAAAGCATTTTAAAACCTTATTACTGATTTGTGATTTTTAAATGGTAGTAATTCTCAGCAGCAAAGGATACACACATTGCTATAAAATTTTAAACTAGCATTGTCAACAAACAGCAGGAGCATGTAAATAATTTCTTTTTTTAAGCACTGAAGTAGAAGTAAACTGTAAATGATGTCTTTTCTTGAACTAACTAGAAATACTGGAAGATCATTTACAATACAGGTGGCTGATTTTGGTCTGAAGCTATTGTTCCTGATGCAAATATAGTTAACAATTTCTTTTCATATAAAAATAAACATGGATTTACATTAAAAAAATAACTTCCTTTTCCCGGTGGTCTTCTGAAACCTCTTTGCATGGTTTGTGATACCAGCAACCAGCTAATTCAGTAGCTTAGCATGGCCTTGGGTTAATAAGGCCTTGTCTATGCTTAAGTTTGCTGCTTTAACTAAGCTGGCATCCTTAAAATGGAGGAGGAAAAAAAAAAAAAAAACCACTAGTGTAGATGCAGCTCTACTGGTATAAAAATGCTTATACCAGCATAGTTTATTGTGGTTTGGTGAAGCAAAATAAGCATAACTATGTTTGTAAACAAAAACAACAACAACAAAATCACACTCCTTACCAAAATATCTGTGCTGGTAAAATCGTAACTGCAGATCAGCCCTTACAATATGTCAAGTTTTGGTCCTCCATTCAGGGTCTATGAGTGCAAGTGCAATCTCACATCCAGAGTAATGGAGGAGAATTTTAAACCTTAGTCCTTTACGCAAGATCTTTCCATGTAAATTCAGTTGGAAAAGGCACTTTGAAGAGACGGATGAGATACCCTTTCTAGATTTTCAGTGGCCATAACGTCCATCATGGTGCTGCTGTAGTCAATAGGAGTTCTGTCATTGACTTCAGCAGAGCCTGGATTTCACCCCAGATAGACAATGGACCCAAAATCTGTTTGCATTGATTCCTTTCACAGCTGCTGTTTTCTTTTATATTTATTAAGAATGAATCTAAGGACCATCAGTGTTGAAGTTTCAGCCCCTGCCCTGTCTTTCTGCCTGTAATGGCCCAATAGTAGCAAAGCTTCATTGAAAGTAGGCTACTGTGGACTCTCCTGTCCTCTCTCTGATGCCCCCTGAATTCATGCTAAGTGACAATTTCATAGCCTTTAATAATATTAACGGGGGGGGGGGGGGAAGGATTTACTGCAGGGTTGGTAGAGGGGAGGGTGAGAGGTGAAATGATTTGTTGACATCTGTCCCCTCCACACCTGATAACCTGGATCTCTAGGTCATCTCTACAGAAAAGCTTTTGTGCAGCATGGGGAAGGGAACAATGATGCTGCAGAGTCACCCAGCACAGAACTCTGAATTTTCATGACCTCAGTCTGCTGATAGAACAATCTGCCCCGAACTACTTACTTTTAGGTCCAATTCTGTTCTCTCATTGATGTTTGGGCCTTAGCATAGACTGAAATAAGATGAGATCTAAATGATAATGTGAAATTCATCAGATTCTTGATTATTCCTCTAATTCAGAATCTCTAGAAATAAATGGTTTTCCTAGTGAAAAGAGAAGTCCTTAAGCATAAAAATAAATCTAAGTATGTAAAAAACATCTTTAAAATCTATCCAGAGGGAGTCAAGACACTATCCCAGAAAGAGCACAGGCTTTTTAAAATTAAATCACTGCAAACTGATTTTGGTTCCATTGCACAGTTGGCCTTTTATTACGGTTAAGGTTAGATTCTGTCATGGGTATTTTTAGTAAGTCAGGGACAGGTAGCGGGCAATAAACAAAAATTCACAGAAGCCCATGACCTGTCCCTGACTTTACTAAAAATACCCTGGTGGGGGGAGGGGGGGAGAAGAGGAGACAAACAGAGTGCTGCTGGAGCTTGCAGCTGTTCCAGCCCCAGGGGGGCTGACCCAACTCCAGCCACTCCAGGATCGCTGCTCCAGCAGGCCTGGGGGCTGACTGCTGGTCAGCAGTTCTGGCCGCCCTGGGGCTTCCTCAAAAGAAGTCACGGAGGTCCCAGAAAGTCACGGAATCCATGACAGAATCATATCCTTAATTATTGTTCAAAATCATAGTAAATGCATATCTTAAAAGAACAGAGATTTCAATAATTGGGTTTTTAGGTCAAAAAGGATCTTCTGAAAGTGTAATTCACAGTGCTATGCACAAAAGGCTGAAGTTTCTCATCTCACACACAGGAATCTTCTAGCACATAAAAAGAATGACATCACAGCTAGGATACTGGGATGGGGGAAGAGAAGGGGAATTAGCAACCACAGAATTTTCACTGTAGTACCATGAAGGTGAGAACATGGGAACCCCTCTAAAGAATGTTCAGTCTCAGGGTTCAGCTTAGGAAGAAGTCATGTTTACCAGTACTTTTTATATTCAGTTCTTATGTGCTATTTGCCTTACAATAAACAATGTCTGAACACAGATGTTTACACAGGCCAGAGTCCATACTCAAGACACAGGTATAAAAAGAAATGTTTAAAACAAAATACAATGAGATTAAAAACTTAGTCGATGACCATCCTAATTCAAATAAAGCAAGCAGAAATCCAAGTCCTATGCACCAGTGCTGCATAATGGACTAAAAGGAATCTCTCTCTCATCTTGCTGCTACAAAGATAAAATGTGCCACAGAGTATGCGAATATTTTTTAATCATAATAATATTGATAAAGTCCCCATCCCCAGTCATGGATGGGCAGATTAACATTTAGTACTTTAAAAAAACTAACATTATAATTAAAAAGAAAAAATCTCAGAACTAAAAATAGAGGAGTCCAAGATAAATTAATAAAAGGGAAGGTTAAAAGTAAGGTCCAACAGTGGTCTTAAAGGCATAGGATAAACCTGATCATCTGTTCTCTTATATGTGATGGGAGGGACCTGAAAAGCAGGTGGAATGTGAATGCAGAAACCCTTCAGAAAGTTGTTCAGAGGTTTTAAATATAGCCTACATCATAAATGGCTTTAAAATCAACAGTGGCAATTTAAAGCCAGTCCACCACTTTATAGGCAACCACATTAAAGAACAGTGAGCAATCGGATCATATTATGCTTGCACGAATCAGGGAGGAAAATGCGTGGCTGCATTTCAAACAAGCTGCAAGTGAAAGAGATGCACAGTGCTCGTAGCTCTGCTAAAGGGCCATTTCAATGATCACCCCTCTTGGCGAAGAGGGCATATGCTGCTGTTGTGAGGTCATCACCAGGACAAACAAAAGTGCAGCCAGCACAAATGCTTCATGGCACCACAGCCTACTCTTGGCTTCAGATGAGGAGGGACATCAAGATTCTCAACCTTACTCACAGCTTTTAAATGAGTTCCCTCAGCAAGCAGGGCATGATGAAAGGGAAGGAATCCTTATGACGACAGCCTGTGCACACTAGCATTCTCATCCTGGTGTGGAGGATGAGGTAAGGCCAACACATCGAGCTGATTGCTCAGGCATTCTTCAGAGGCCAAAATTATTATAATTAGTCAAATCCTGAGGTCATGCCTGAGCTTTCAGTCACTTCTAACTCTTCCATATTGTTCTATCAACAGATGTTGAAATTTTCCAGAACATGCTAGATGCAAACTAGAATGCACATCATTACAGCAGGTCTCTTAAATTGGAGACAATTTGCATGAGTAAGAAGAGTAGGACTGAACTCCAAAATATACAATACTACAAGGATCTACAGGAAAAAAGTTGAAAAGCAACATTTTTGCTTCTTGCAGAACACGTGGCCAGTAACATTTTATTAAGCTGTGTTCAGTATAATTACACTACCCAAAGAAGGGAGACTTTCTAAGATTTACATATTAATTATAATACTTAGCTTTTCCATAGCTCTTACAGAGAGATCGAAACAGATAGGCACTAAGGGCAAATGTACGTACTGTATGTGCCTGTGTTATATGAACATTCACAGAAACCCTTGGGATTTCTCTTATAGGGTCACCAAAGGAGGAAGTTTTAAGTTACGTTGCAGAACTTGAATTCACTCTGGTAACCCTTGCCACTAGCTTCAGGGAGGCTATGGATTTGACTCTGCACCCACTGAAGTCCATGAAGGCAGGATTAAGCTCTATTTCACATGAGTGAGAGTTGCAGGATCTGGTCCCATGTTTTCAGGGAGCAAGGAGTCCCACAGGTCAGGAGACCAACATAAAATAAACGGAAAAGTGCCTGCCAAAATTGATTGAGACATTTTAGTAACGTAGTATTCTTTGCACATATATCTATTCCACTTTCAAACAGAAGTGTCATTATAGGATAGTATAATAGTAGCTCATATTTCTGAACTAAGAAGGATGCACCAGTTCCATTTACATGAGAATATTTTTTACTTTATAGGAAACCAAAAGTGTCTGCAACTCAAAAAATTCTGACTGCTTGCCCTCTTGGAATTCAGTTACAGCCAAACCAATATCCCCCCCCCCCCAAAAAATGTATAACAATTGATCTAGCTAGCTAACTAATCAGTATTAAGAGGCTTTATTAAAAGTAAAAATCAGCACACCCCAGACTGCCTATACCAGTGGTTCCCAAACTGTGGGGTGCGCCACCCT
This sequence comes from Lepidochelys olivacea, assembly GCF_965140295.1. NCBI lineage: Eukaryota > Metazoa > Chordata > Testudines > Cheloniidae > Lepidochelys > Lepidochelys olivacea. The sequence continues at coordinate 109,215,451 of NC_140417.1, forward strand.
AACGGGTGCAGTGGGGCCTGGGTCAGCCCCCATGAAGGAAAAGTTTAGGCACCACTGGTCAACAGTAATTTACTTAAAAATATTAATTAAAAGTTTTAATCTAACCAGTTCCCTCAGCGATGCTATGTTTTCATGGATTAATAATAAGTGCTTACAAAGTGCTTTTTATTCATAGTTCTCAAAGCATTTTACAAAAGGTGGGTAAGAGGGGCAGAGGTTAGTTGACTTCACCAAGGTCATATAGCCACTTAAGGGCAGAATTACCATCTCCTAGGTCCCAGTCCAGTGCTCAGTCCACTGGACCATACTGCTTCTACTGCTGTAATTCAAAAGTTCACCTACTCAGGATTTTCATATTCATATTCTCTCACTCACTTACAGTCAGTGTTCATATATATTGAGTGAGGCATCATTAACTAATGACTGAAGAAAGATAGGATAACTCATGAACATATTTAGTCTCATGAATTTGTCTTAATAAGGCATCTAATCTGTCACATCATTATTTGTACAACAGGCTGCTTGCTTTTGATGTTTTATTTGTTTAATGCTGGGGTTTTATTTCATGCCTTTCACATATGCAGGCAAATAAGGCTTATGGTTTGCTTTTCTGTTAACCAAAGTAGTTAATATATACCTTGCAAATATTCCATTAATGCATACTCTATCTGATGGATAGTGACAATATGCTGATGTGGACCAAAAAAGCAAGGAAAGAATCTAACCACGGGTAAGTTCTATGTAGTTCAAAAGCAGAGATCCATGCTTCTAGCTGTAAAGTCACAACTTGGCTGTACTATGACCTAATCTTGTTTTATGAATTATAGCTATAATTTTCTTGCTCACCAAGCAGATTCCTCTTAGGCTATCACATCCTGGCCTTCCACAAAACATGAAGACACTTGCCCTTTATGTCAATAAGTAGAAGCTGGCCCACATGAAGATTGCATCAGTTGGGCTGAATTGAACATGTTCTGAGAAAACAATGACATCCACAAAGAGAGACGGTCTCTAAGAGGGATAAACTTGAAGTAAAGCCTACTAAGACTCTGCCAACAGGAGTTATCTTGCCAAGGATCCTAATAACAACGTGCTATACCAAGCTACTTCTGTTCATTACGTGATTTTCCTTAAGCAGCAGGTGGCCAGTCTGTCTTCTGTGCTCCAAATACTGGCTGTGTCCCATGAACTCAGAGCATAGGAGACGGGATGAATCTCAAGCAGCAGCAACATGCTGCCACTCATGAAAGGAAAGCAAATAGCGAACAAGTGATCAGTCATTCACTTCACAGGACATCTCTGCTGCCTGAATTCTCATCTTGATTTAATTGTGCATAGGGTAGTCCTCTGGCATCACTCCCTAAAATAGCATTTCATCCACATAGATTAATTTTTCCACACTGTAAAAACACTTATGCCGCACCCTATTTACTGATAAGATTTCCCTAGCACCAGTTGCAAAAAAAGCCTCTCTTTAGCCACCTCTCGGGCTTGCAGCCCCTTTTACTTTTATATTTTCTTTGGAAGCAGAATCAGGAGGTATAATTTGGGGTAAAAACAGGGCAAGAACGTAGTACTGATGCCACAGAAGAGGAGTGAAGAGGAGTTCACAGCATAGAAGAATGGTACTGTTAGTCCACAAACTCATTTCCGATAGGTATCTATGTTTGAAAGAAACATAGGAATGTCAGGGACGGTCTAGGTATACTCGGTCCTGCCTCAGCATGAGGCGATAGACTAATTAATCTCACAAGGTCCCTTCCAGCCCAAACTTTTCTGCACCTGGTTTACTATTGTCTAATCAAATACAATGCTATTTATCACATGGGCATAATGAACAGTCATGTTTGTGCATCAGTTGTAGGTGTTAAAGACTCCTCACTAGGAGGAACACTGGCACAAATCTTTCCTCCACCTGTAGGTAAGAGGGTGTATCACGACTAATCCAGTTCCAAAATGTATAATTTAGGGAGTTAAAAAAAAATACAGCTTCTATGCCCATGAAAGTGTGAATCTGTGGACCTTGATTGCCCTAATTCTCCACTGCCTTGTGTAGTCACTCACACCAGTGCAAACCGAGTATAAAACGTTTGCGAAATAAAATCTGGTAGCATGTTACAACCACTGTGCACTTACCTTGACTGGAGTAAGAGATGGTATGAGGTGCAAGGTAACAGAGAAGCAGAACCAGTGGGTGGGATTTTCAAAACTGTTTACCACTGGCCAAATTCTTCTCTTATTTGAGTCAGTGGGAATTTTACCATTGACTTGAATGGGAGAAGGGTTAGGTCAATGCTGAGCATTTTTGAAAAAACCACCCATGTGTGGGTCTAGTGAACCAAGATTGGAGTTTGATGAGGAATTGAAGGGACAAATGTAAATACAGTCAGAAATGAATTATAGTGGTGGGGTGGGAGACTTTGGAAATTCGAGCACCTGGGGCATAGTTGCATACACCTATCGGTCTTTCTAAGCAATGCAGACAGTTTGTTTGCATCACTTCAAGGCAATCAGCATTGTCCAGTGATGTGAGATCTTTGCTAGAAGGGCCGCTTTCAGAAGTGTTACTTTCATGGCAGATGCCATTCAATGCGACAGGATTATCTTTGAAAACTCGTGGCGATCGGGGGAGGTCCCGGACAACTGGAAAAAGGCTAATGTAGTGCCCAAATTTAAAAAAGGGAAGAAGGAAGATCCTGGGAACTACAGGCCAGTCAGCCTCACCTCAGTCCCTGGAAAAATCATGGAGCAGGTCCTCAAGGAATCAATTCTGAAGCACTTAGAGGAGAGGAAAGTGATCAGGAACAGTCAGCATGGATTCACCAAGGGAAAGTCATGCCTGACTAATCTAATTGCCTTCTATGACGAGATAACTGGTTCTGTGGATGAGGGGAAAGCAGTGGACGTGCTGTTCCTTGACTTTAGCAAAGCTTTTGACACTGTCTCCCACAGTATTCTTGCCAGCAAGTTAAAGAAGTATGGGCTGGATGAATGGACTATAAGGTGGACAGAAAGCTGGCTAGATTGTCGGGCTCAAAAGGTAGTGACCAATGGCTCAATGTCTAGTTGGCAGCCGGTATCAAGTGGAGTGCCCCAAGGGTCGGTCCTGGGGCCGGTTTTGTTCAATATCTTCATAAATGATCTGGAGGATGGTGTGGATTGCACCCTCAGCAACTTTGCAGATGACACTAAACTGGGAGGAGAGGTAGATACGCCAGAGGGTAGGGATAGGATACAGAGGGACCTAGACAAATTAGAGGATTGGGCCAAAAGAAATCTGATGAGGTTCAACAAGGACAAGTGCAGAGTCCTGCACTTAGGACCGAAGAATCCCATGCACCGCTACAGACTAGGGACCAAATGGCTAGGCAGCAGTTCTGGAGAAAAGGACCTAGGAGTTACAGTGGACGAAAAGCTGGATATGAGTCAACAGTGTGCCATTGTTGCCAAGAAGGCCAAGGGCATTTTGGGATGTATAAGTAGGGGCATTGCCAGCAGATCAAGGGACTTGATCGTTCCCCTCTATTCGACACTGGTGAGGCCTCATCTGGAGTACAGTGTTCAGTTTTGGGCCCCACACTACAAGAAGGATGTGGAAAAATTGGAAGACATCCAGTGGAGAGCAACAAAAATGATTAGGGGACTGGAACACATGACTTATGAGGAGAGGCTGAGGGAACTGGGATTGTTTAGTCTGCGGAAGAGAAGAATGAGGGGGGATTTGATAGCTGCTTTCAGCTACCTAAAGGGGGGTTCCAAAGAGGATGGATCTAGACTATTCTCGGTGGTAGCAGATGACAGAACGAGGAGTAATGGTCTCAAGTTGCAGTGAGGGAGGTTTAGGTTGGATATTAGGAAAAACTTTTTCACAAGGAGGGTGGCGAAACACTGGAATGCGTTACCTAGGGAGGTGGTGGAATCTCCTTCCTTAGAAGTTTTTAAGGTCAGACTTGACAAAGCCCTGGCTGATGATTTAGTTGGGGATTGGTCCTGCTTTGAGCAGGGGGCTGGACTAGATGACCTCCTGAGGTCCCGTCCCTTCCAACCCTGATATTCTATGATCTATGAGGAGTCTAGGGATTCACAACTAAGATCCCCAACCTACTATGCCTCTGAGCCATTGATGACCATCACATCTATTCAGTGAATCTCTCTCTGCAGTTAACACCTGTGACCCATCTTTAGTTAGAATAAACATCAAAGGGGAGTAGTCCATGTAAAAAGAATACATATGAGTGGGACATTAGTTAACACTTATTTAAGCCTTGTCGATGTGTTCCCTTTCCTGAAACCATTCAAGCCCTTCCCTGAAACCATCCTCCCTAGCTAAATTTGGTCCATTTCCATTTTCAAAAGTTCGGGGGCTCCCACTGAACAACTTAGTAGACTGACCCACCATTTCAAATAATCTTGGCAAAAGCCATGCTGAGTTATGACATTAATTACTCAGGAAAACAAATGGCATACATGCCCAAGGGAAGATGGTTATTAACAAAGAAACTAAAGGAAAAGCAATGGTATTTGCTGGAAAACACTTCTCTAATAGAAATGTAATAAGTTATGTGGTCCACAGTATTGAAAGTGCCAGCAAGTCATTCAATAAATTAGTAGTTCGTATCCTGGGAGAAAATAACTATTAAAGAACTTGCCTTCATACTCTAAATGCTTTTCAGTCATTACCAAAAACATTATTTCTGTTCACTTCAGTCTAGTTGGAGATTTTACACTCCTTAATCTCCGGACAATGTCCGTAAATCCATTCTGACATTCCATTTCATTCCATACAAATAACTGGGCCATAAACTGTTAAAGTTGAGAGACTTACCTACAACCACCACTCCTCCCACAAAACCTAATAAACTGCATAAACGTATTGTGTCTGCTCTTCATATATGTGGGGGAAGTGGGCAACAGTAAATAACAAAAAATAACCAGAACATCTTCACGTGGTTGCTGCTATGTATTGTACTCCACAGTTAACTGGTAATTGAGGGCCTGGTTCCATTGACTTAAACGGGGCTTGGATTAGGGGTTTAAGGGATAATAGGTCTAGTATACCATTGAAATCAATGAAGTAACACCAGTGTAAAACCAGAATAAATGAAAGGAGAATCATGCCCAACATGACCGAAATAAGGGGGCTTCATTATCACTAATGGTCTCACAAAAGTTATTATTCAGTTAGCTAGAAAATGACTTCTCACTTTGCGTTTCATTTCACTGCTGTAGTCCTTGTAAGTTAATTTCACTGCACAGGTCACTCAAAAGGATGAATTACCAAGAGGATGTAGATAATTTGAAACTGGTGTTTTAGCACCAATACCAGGGTGGTCCACCGTCAGTGGTTTCACTAGCTGCATTTATGAGCTTTCCAAAAGAACAGGGCATTACTGAAATCTCAGAAAACATTTGGTCTCTTTTGAACTATCCAAGTGTAGCAGGGTAAAGAATGAAAATTTTAGTTCTTCTACTCCTCAGCTCATCCTTGAGATCAAAACAAAAACTTCCTCTTCTGTTTGAGTTGTACTAGGTACAGGAGTGAGAAAACAAGGAAGCTGTTTGAAAGTTTTCCTCCTTTTGACTGCATACAAAATCTGATCTCCGTCATTCATTAACACAAGCGTCATAATGAATGCCCCTTCAGAAATATTTTTGTATTTACAGTTGAATGTGAAGCCAGAGATTAATTTTTTGTTCTGTTTGTTAAAGTATGCCAATTAAGTAGCAAAATTTGACAGCTCAGAATTCTTATTTAGGGGGACACACAATATCTCGAGGGCCAGAATTTAAAACCTTTATGACCTTACTCCACAAATAGTTCCAGTGAAGTCAATAGGACTACTAGTGAAATATAATGCTACTTAAACCAGAGTGAAGGTGCCAGAATCTGCTCCCTAATTTGAATAGGTGATTCTAAATTCAGGCCCAAACTCTAAAGGCCCTAGCAGGCCATTCATGCAAAACTGGTAGTGAAATCAACTGGAGTTTGTGTCTGATGTCAGTAACAGAATAGAGCATTAAATCAACAATTTTCCTTTCCTTCTCAGGAAGCACTAACCTTTATCTTGATAAGCTGTTCATATAAATGCCTGTTTTTGAGAGTATTTTCCAAGTTTTCCTATTAGGAAAATTTATTTCATAATATCTCTTCAAAGGTAGGTGCAATTGTTTCTTGTTTTTATATAGAAGCGTGTACATTTTCCCTTCAAACTACTTCCAAACGGATTTGTAAAATAATCCCTAAAACCTGACAGGAAAGGAGTTACTTTCCATTACTACAGATTTCACATCAGATCAGGCTGGAATTTATTTTGTTTCAATCACAAAGGAAGAACTCTGATCCACCATAATTCAAAATTTTCCTGTTTTCAGATGATTATCAAAAGCTGCTTAAATCTGACTTTTTATCTTAAACAAATTAGAGGAGACATTTGTTAATTTCCCAAGAGATGGCAAATTTATAACAGAGGTAATTCAAAAATTGCACTCTTTATTCTTCAAGAAAGTGTTATGGTTACCTAAAACACCGATCAATATTTATTATTTGTTTATAGTAGTGTCAATGCTGTCTGGGACCCCATTACACTATGCAGACAATCTGTCTGAAGATGAACTAAAGCTGTTTATATAGTGTTTATTTAATACTGACCGATTTATATTTTTCTGAGATCTTCACCATAGCACCAAAATTACATAATTTACTTTGTCATTAAGTTAAACAGTGCCTATCAAAGCATTTGAGAAGAACATTTACAAAAATGAAAATAGAAATGAAAAAACTGTTTTGTAAAATCTGGATTAAATACAGAAAATCTCCTTTCACACTGGTTCTATACCCATGTAGTTCAATTGACTTCTGTGGAGTTACTCCTGATTCACACCAGTGTGAAGAAAAATCAGTCCCTCTGGCTTCCCTTATGTACTGTATTGCTTGTACTCTGAGTGACCTGCATTCACAAAATGAGTAATAACAAATTTTATTCAATCATCATTCTAAAACTGAGGAATTTAAAAAAGTATTCCCTGTTACATTTAGTGTTTGAAGCTCCAATATTTACACTAATGAATAAGGTTACAAGTGTCAGAATTGCACAAAAAATGGTTGTCATCATTAGTCAAAAAAAAAAAAAAAATCACTTTGCATGGGCTGATTTATAAAAATGCACTCCAGACCTCTACAGAATTGTCTATTTTACAGTATTTCAAACATAATTCAAAAACAAATAAATGTTGTTACAGTAGGCTTCTGCTTATATATCAACACAGACAACAATACTGTCCACTAACAGGCCCTAAGTCCTTCCAGTGTGCTTATAAAATGGTGAAACAATAGTTATCTACAGGATTAGTTTGAACTGAATGTTGTCCTGATGATCTAACTACTTTGGAGCTCTACAATAACCTGCTACCTTTACAAGCCTCAGACCACCAGCACTGCATCATTTTTAAGGCAACAGTTGGAAGTTTTGGCTGATTTCTAAAGTGTCAGGAACCTTCCCTCGCAGCTGAAGCAATCAGGTGTTCAGACTACCAGTCCAATATACAGAAACATAGAGCTCACCCAAACTTCTTTCAGCACTGGCCTGAACAGCACCTTCCATATTTTATTGGGAGCTTTCTTTCCTCTGATGTGCTGCAGAGTTCTGTACAGCCCTCTTCTATGTAGGCCGGGAACTCAGGGTGTAAAGATAGCAGAATTGGTCCCTGTGTTAGTCCTATGACAGTAATGCTTTATGACCATCAGTAATATGGTTTCAAAAATAAAGGCAGGGACAAAGTTTAGCATACCAGCACTTAAAACAAAGTAAACAAACATCTGCCAATAAACTCTTATTTTCCACTAGGTTCTAAAAAAACTTCCTAGTTCATCTAGGGAGTTTCCAGCTCCTTCTCTCCTGGTTATTGCCTAAATCTAACAAAAAACACTAATTTTGATTAAATGTAGGGACACTATAAATTCAGCATTTCTTTAAACTAAGACAGGTTTACTTTAAAGATCCATTTATGAAGGCACCTAGAAAAATCATGACTACTCTCTACCTCTCAGCTACTTCTCTTTACATGGACATATTTGGAGTGAGAGATGGGTTTCCCATAAGCATACTTTAAAACAAAACCAAACCAGAGAGCAAAATTACTGAGACAGTTAGTCAGGAAAAAAAAAACCTTGACGAGGAAGGTTTTTTTTTAGTGATGTCCATTGTTTAAACTATACACATCTGAAAAATAAATCAGAGTTTGTGTCTCCCCAGACAAGCTGAGTGGACTTAACCACCTTTAAATAAACATTACAGGGCTAAGGTATCAAATGATTTAATGCACAAAAAAAGGACTGCAGTGCGTCAGAGACAAAAGGCAGCTCCTGGCCTCACTACATTGCCATGTACTGAGGAGAGAAGAGGGCAGATGGCCCTGCCACTGCCCCTCACCCCCCCCCCCCGCACTACCATGTACTGAGGAGAGGGCAGGCGGCTCTGCCACTGACCCTCGATCTCCCCCTGGAAATTAGCATGTACCCAGAAGAGGGCCAGCTGGCCGACCCCCCGCCACATTTGCCATGTAGGGAGAGGAGGGACGGCTGCTCCCCCTCCCCGAATTTGCCATGTACTGAGGGGAGGGCCTGTTGCCCCCCTCCCTTTACCATGTATCGAGGGGAGGCCCGGCTACGCCTCCCCCCACCCCATTTTCCATGTACCGGGGGGGAGGCTGTCCCCCCCCGCAATTGACATGTACCGAGGGGGGGTTCCCCCCACAATGACCATGTACCGAGGGGGGGCTCAGAAGCCCGTCCCTTCACGCACCCCCCCCCCCCGGGGCTCTGCTCTGCCCCCTGCCGTGCCCGGCGCTGCGCAGAGGACGAGCTCCGGGCCCTTCACTACAAAGTTCCCGGCGCGGAGCCCTCCCGCCGCCCCCCCGTGGCTCCCCAGCGGGCACCTTGTGCGGCTCCGCCAGCAGCCGCGGGTCGCTCCAGGTGGTGGTGCGGCTGTTGTGATCCACAAAGAAGGGCCAGCCGGTCTGCGGGTCGATCTTCACCTCCCAGCCCGGCGGCAGGGGCTCTCGCTCGGCGCTGCCCTCCATCTGCCCCACGGGCGAGTGAGCGGCGGCGCTCATGCTCCGGCTCCCGCAGCGGCCGCCGTGCAGTGCGCTGTGGCGTCAGGCGGGGAAGCCGGCCAGGCCGGCACCTTTATCAATCAATGGGCGGAGGGAGGGGGCAGCGAAGGGGCTGGAAGTGTCTGGAAATAGCTGCAAAGGGGCCAGGCGGAGGAGGAGCTGAACTGGGGGAGGAGAAAGAGGTGGAGAGACGGCGCAACTGGCCGGCTCGGCTGGAAACTTCTGGTTGTGTCGAGCACAACTTGGTTGCGGCGGCTGGGCGGAGAGAGCCCGCCTGAGTCACCCCCGGGCACCGTCGTTGTTGTTAATGCGCGGCCAAAGCCGCCCCTCAGCGCTGGCCGCCACCCCGGACCCGCCTGCTGCGCTCTCCGGGGGGCGCGGGGGCAGAGCCAGGGGCCGAAAGGCTTTCCCCACACTTGTAACTTCTTGTTCATGGGTTAACAGATGTTTACATCCCATCCTTTCCTCTGCGGACAGGCTCTTAAATTCTGTGATTAACCAGTGCCTAGCACAATCCGGATCAGGGGCTTTGGCAGAGGTGGCGCTAGCCCATTGGGGGCCCTAAGCAGGAATCTTTGGCCCCCCTCCCCGGACAGCCAGAGCCCTGCCGGCTGGGGCTGAAGTCATGGAGATTATGTAAAAATCCCAGAATCCGTGACTGCTGTGATCCACTCCTAGCCTTAATAAAAAGCAAATAGAGGGACGCCCATTTGAGCTGCCCGGGCCCTAACCGTTGATTGGTCTGCTTATGCCTAACACTGGCACTGGTCTTTGGGTTTTACCATAATGTAAATGATTAATAATCTGGGTGCTGGGTACCTTTGCATACAGCAATAAACCAGCAGTTTCTGATTGATAAAATCTTACACGTCTAAGACACCTAAACAGCCATATTCTCCTCTGAATCACACCCATGCAACCCCACTGCCTGCACCTACTTCATCCTTAGAGCAACTTCATTGTGGCCAGTGCACAAAGGATGAAGGTACTTGGCCTGATTCTTCTCTCATTTACAAGGTGTAACTCCATTCACTTCAGAGGAACTACTCAGACCCTAATCATGGAAATGCTTATGTCTATGCTTAAATTTACTCTGAGATGCCTTTGTCCGCTGTAGGTGTAAGCACCTCATGCATGCTGGAAGCCTGGAATGTTTTAGCCAGCTCTGTCCATTGGGGCTGTGCATACATACACCCTGCACACTCTTGCACCCACTGTAGCGAAGGTATAAATTGTGTAGCAGCCTTAACCCCCACTCAGTTCCTTCTCACCAACCACGGTAGCAAGTCGGAGCCCACAGTGTCCTCCTGCTTCCTTGTAGCTCTTAGGTAGTTTAGGACTATAGTTAGTAAAATAGCTTAGTGTAGATTTTGATAGGTTTTATTTAAGCACATTGGCTAAAAACATAAAACCTTTTTAGTCTTGCCTTGGCACCAAGAAATAGGTCTGATGGTGCAGAGCAGGTCTTTGGACATCAAAATCTGTCCTGCCTCTGAGATTGCTGTGTCTGCTAATGATGTACATTTTAAGAAAGTGTTTATTGTTGTTTGGGAGAATCACACATACCTAATAAGTGAGCCAGTTTTTGCTCTTTTTCTGAGTGCACACAGAGTACTTGTGATGCCTTTCTACAGTAATTTTTTATATAGAAATCTATGTGAAATATGTCTGACTCCACAGTACCCTCCTCAAGAGCAACCATTTCTTGCTGTGAAGCCAGTTTCTTCAAGTGACCTAACTTTAAGAGATGTCACTCCAGGACATGAGATCTGCTTTTAAGAGAGCATCTGCTGCTGGCAAACACTCAGAGCCTGCTCATTCCTACTCAGTCCTCCTCAGGTCAGTGAGTTGCTCCTGCTACCCAAGGCAGGAAGGAACAGAGCTCTACTGATGGGCTTGGGCTTGGCACTGAATGGGGACAAAGTTCTGCAACTATCTAAGGAACTTCCTGAGGAGACCAGAGGTGAACTGAGAGAAGAGGCTTCAGAAGACCAACTTGTGACAAAAAATGCTTTGAAGACCTCATTGGATGCCTCTGACACCGCAGCCAGATCAATGCCACTGCAGTCTCTATGAGAAGAACATCTTCGTTGCAGTCATCAGGAATTCCTAAAGAGGTTTGGGCCACTATTTGGACACCTACCTTTTATGATTAAGATCTGTTTAATTCTCAGATGGATGAGGCACGCTATGGTCTGAAGGATTCCAGGGTGATGCTCTGGTCTCTTGGTCCATAAGAGGAAGAAAGCAAGATCTTATTCACTTTCTAGGCAGAAGCCTCCATCTTTCTCATATCAACATTGTGACAGAGCATTGGACAACAGCAGGTGATCCAGCACTCACACCTGAATATGGGAACTGTGCCAAATTGATAGATTGAGGATAAACTGGAGAGAGTTAAAAGCTATTTACCTCATGAATTCAGAGGCATGGGCGGCAAGTTCTATGGGTCCGTGGTGCCCGGGCACCAGGAATATTCCTGTCCCAGGGGCCCGGCTCCAGCAAAGTTTCCCACACACTCCCCCTGCGCTTCCCCCGGACCCACCTGCCGCCCCCAGGCGATTTAAAACAGCCCGGGGGCTCCCACCACCACCCAGCCGCGCAGCAGGGCTGAGCAGCTTCCTGCATGCTTGTTCCACGTGGTTGCCAGCAGGTCCTTGCAGACTATGTGAGGAGGTTGTGCTGCTGCGCACTGTCCCTGTCTGTAACGCCCCTGCGGCCAATGGGAAGCTGCTGGGGCAGTGCCTGGAGACAGCAGCATGAGGAGACCCCCCAGACTGCCCTGCCTAGGAGCCACTGCCGGAGGGGGTGCCCCAGGTGAGCATCGAACCCCCCATCCATTTCCAGAGCCTGCACCCATACCCCCTCCGCAAACACACCCTTCGGCCCCCAGATTTCCTCCTGCACCCCCACCCCTGCACCCCCTCTCACCCCCAAACTCCATCCCAGAGCCTGCACCCCACACCCCATCCCCTACCAAACTCCTTCCCAGAGCCCGACCCCTCACACCCCTTGCACCCAAACTCCCTCCCAGAGCCTGCAGCCCCACTCCCTTGTGCATCCCAATTGCCTGAACCCCAGACCCCCTCCCCCACCCAAACTCCCTCCCAGAGCTGTAGGCAGGTGTGTGGGGGGAGTTTGCAGGGGGGACGGTTCTGGGTGTTCTGGGCACCACCAAAATTTCTACAAACCTGCCGCCCCTGCTCAGAGGGTACAAAGGTACAGGAAGGAACCTTTCTGTAGGAAAAGAGAAAGTGGAAGAGCTGTAGGCCAGGCCTAGGAAACTTTAAGGCATGTCTGCGCCTCAATAAAAAAACCTGCAGCACCAAATTTTCTGGACTGTTTGACGACAGTTTATCAGCCAAAAATATGTAACATGGAACCTACCAATGGAAGTTTCTCACCACATGCTATCACCTCTCATTTGGTAGACAGATCTTTTAAATGTCTGCCAACATGTTCTGTTTCATCCACTGCCCCCTCAAGGACTCTGGAGACAGATGTGTCCAAGATAGGTTCGGATGCTCACTTGGACTCTCTCTGAATTCAAGGCATGTGGTCCTGAGCACAGTCTCAATTGCACATAGATATACTAGGAGCTCAGGGTCCTTCCTTTCCCTCTTTGAGGATATCACTGTTCATATTCTGATGGACAATATGACTCTTATGCTCTGTATAAACAGAGAGGGTTAAGACCTCTGCCCCAGCCAGGACTGAGCTCTCAGCCTTGGCCCTGGCTGGAGCTCCAAATCCCGAGCCGCTCCCCCATTCCGCCCCTTCTGCCCACAGACCCACCCGTGGACCCACCCCATTCCACCCCTTCCCTCGTGGCTCCACTTCTGTTTTGCCCCTTCCCCTGCACCTATGCCCCCATTCCGCCCGCACTCCGCCTCTTCCCCCTGAGGCTCCGCCCCCACTCACTCCATCCATCCCTCCGCCGCTGTGGCCCCAAGACTGGAAAAGTTCGCTGCTCCCACTGGAGCCCCAAGAGCTTCTCCAGCCTCAGGGCCATGGTGGGGGGATATTTTTCCAGGGGCTCCAAATCCACCACTGTCCCCCTCCCCCGATGGCATGAGTTTTCCTGCCTCCATTACGCACTGCCCATGAGAAAGACCTCTACTAGAAAGACATATTAATTGAAGTGAACACATTTCTCTTCATGGTCTATTCAGAATCATCCAAGAATCCTTGGACTTTTCTATATGAGTCATCTTGGACTATTTATTGTCTTTAAACTTCCTCTTGTGTTATTGTCTTTCGACTTTCAGCGGGATCCACTTAGCTGCTATATCAGCATATCATCCACTTGCAGATAGTCACTCAATTTTTTCTCACCCTGCAGTATATAGATTTATAAAAGGTCTGATTCATGGTTTCCACCAGTTAAGGAATCATTGCCCCTTTGGGACTTGAATGTAATACTCACATTGTTGATGGACCCTCCATTTGAGACAATGGCAACATGTTCTTTATTTCTTTTGTTAAGACAGTGTTTCTAGTAGCTATTGGCCCACAGAGTGGGAGAAATTCAAGCATTAATGGCAGGGCCATCATATATTGTCTTTCAAAAAGGCAAAGTCACACTCAAACCATAACCAATGCTTTTTGGCAAAAATAGTCTTGGACTTTCATATGAATCAGTTTATACACCGACCAGTGATTTCGCTTAAATCTCACGATTCTCCTGGGGAGATTAAACTCCACAGATCAGATGTATACAGGGCTATGTCCTTTTATCTTTCTAGGATGAAGTATTTTCATAAATCACCTAGACTTTTTGTGACTCTTACTAATAAGTCTAAAGGGCAAGCTGTTTCCTCTCAAAATACTTTCTAAATGGATTACAGGCTGCATTAAAGATTGCCTACTTTCTGTACAAACTTCCTATTCCAAGTTAGGGCTCATTCTACTAGGTACCAGTTGTCAAGGTTCCTTCCCCACTCTGAACTCTAGGGTACAGATGTGGGGACCTGCATGAAAGAGCCCCTAAGCTTATTCTTACCAGCTTAGGTTAAAAACTTCCCCAAGGTACAAACTTTGCCTTGTCCTTGAACCCTATGCTTCCATCACGAAGCATTTTAAACAAAGAACAGGGAAAGAGACCACTTGGAGACATCTTCCCCCAAAATATCCCCCCAAGCCCTACACCCCCTTTCCTGGGGAAGGCTTGATAAGAATCCTCACCAATTGGTTCAGGTGAACACAGACCCAAACCCTTGGATCTTAAGAACAATGAAAAATCAATCAGGTTCTTAAAATAAGAATTTTAATTAAAGAAAAGGCAAAAGAATCACCTCTATAAGATCAGGATGGTAAATACCTTACAGGGTAATCAGATTCAAAACATAGAGAATCCCTCTAGGCAAAACTTTAAGTTACAAAAAGACACAAAAACAGGAATATACATTCCCTCCAGCACAGCTTATTTTACCAGCCATTAAACAAAAGAAAATCTAATGTGTTTTCTAGCTAGATTACTTAGTAACTTAACAGGAGTTGGAAGGCTTGCATTTCTGATCTATTCCCGGTAAAAGCATCACACAGACAGACAGAACCCTTTGTTCCCCCCTCCCTCCAGATTGGAAAGTATGTTGTCTCCTCATTGGTCATCTTGTGTCAGGTGCCAGCGAGGTTACCTTAGCTTCTTAACCCTTTACAGGTGAAAGGGTTTTGCCTCTGGCCAGGAGAGATTTTACAGCATTGTATACTGAAAGGTGGTTACCCTTCCCTTTATATTTATGACACCAGTCAACAACCGTGGCTTGTTGAAGAGAGGTTACTATTCCTGAAATCTGTAGAGCAGCTACCTGGAGTTAGGTACCTATGTTTTCCTGTCAGTACTCCATTGTCACATCTTGTAGATCAGATGCTCACTTTTGCAAAGCTGTTGTATAGTCATTATTTTAATAGGGATTCAATCAGCTACCTCCTTAGAAGGTAGTTGCTAGCCACTTACCTACAGTGAGTCCATGCGGAGAAATGCTTGAAGAAGAAAAATAGGTTACTTAGCTTACAGTTACAAGTTCTTCTAGATGCCTTTTATACCTTCTCTGAAAGGGGTGCAGGGCACATGTATAGCCCCAATGGATGCTACTGGCTGAAAGACTCCCAGCTTGTTCTCGTGAGGTGCACACATATTCAGTCAAATTTGTGCAGACTAAGGAATAATGAAAAACTCCTCTTACTATAAAGTAAATAACCTGCCTTTAAAATATTTGCAGAACCAGGCTCTTATGCTAGTGTAACCAAAAGTAAAATGTGGCCCCATGCTTGGGTTTGGCAATACTGTCACAGGAAGATGATTCAGGAAGGAGTAAAGTCAATAGGCCAAGCCTTTTGGTGACTCATTAGGCAGTTCAGATCACATGATGTTGGCTTCCCCTTCTTTCCTTCTGCTTCTACATGTATCCAGGTATCTAGTTTTATTACATTACTAATCTCTATTGCTTTCACAGCTGGAAATGAGGAGGAGGAGGAGGAGCCAGTGGAAGTCCTAGGGGTTGCTGCTATATAAGAGAAGGAGACAAAGGAGAAAAGAGTCCTTTCCAGGGACAGACCCATGGCTGGCACTTGAGCTGCCAGCCACCATCAGCAACTGCCAGTGGGAAAGAAATATTCAGGAAAGAAAGGAACTGGGCAATAAGTGCAAGGGAGGAGGGGACCAGATCAAAGAGAAGCACCATCGACGGGAAAAGGAGAGCATAAGAACACATTCAGAAGAGAAGGGGAACAAGCTGCCAGGCAGCATGGGGAAGAAAGCAGGGGAGAAAGGAGACAAGAGGTCAGGCAACAAGTGCAAGAAGAGAGGAGGCCCTGCAGCAGAGAAGCATGTGAATGAGAACTGGAAAAGCGAGAGAGAGAAAAAACAGAACAGATGGAAGGGGAAGATGAAGCCATATTCATTATATTGGTGGGTTTTGTCCTTTGCTAACTAAAAAAAGCTCCTTGTAGCTTGGAATCAGGTTTGGAAGATTAATCTGAACTGGTATCAGTCTGATGATCTTGTTACCTGGGGTTCTTTCAACTCAAAGCTCTTCGTAACTTTTACTCTGTGCGAGGTGGTGTCAGGAAATATATCAGGGGAGACACGGCCGTCTGACCGATAGATGGCTGGCACAAACAGGACAACACAAGAGTGCTTTCACTTAAAGCTAAACTTTACTTAGTCTCAAGCACCTATATACACGTCCACAACAGGTTAGTAAAACACCTCCAACCCTTGATAATCACCAAAGCTGAGTGTGGCTCTCGAGTGGCACAGCTGCCGGTGGGAAACACAAGATGCATCCAGAGAGAGAGATCAGTCCTGAAGAGTCCCACCACCTCAAACTTTCCCCCCTTATTTATACATTAGTAATAGAATGACATGTCCCTTAAAGAAAACTTGTTAAGCAAGCAGTTCCAATGGGCAAGCAAGGGGCTCCTTCTGATTATCGATTAACCAGGTGTGGGTTTTTTCAGAGTTTGCAGCCTTGAGGCGCATTCATGGGGCACATCCTGTTCTTCTAAGATGCATGTATCAGCAACTTCAACACAATTCTTATCAGGAAGGATGCGGGGTCAAGCTTCCCTCTCTGTGGCACCGAAAAACCCCCTCCCCTCCTGCCTTGGTTAAACTGAGACTGCTGAATGGCCAATTTACAGCCTGCTGACTTGGCTGCTTTTAGCAATAAGCCATAGTGGTTTCAGGCACTTTACTGGTTTGCCAAAGTTTCCCCATACAATCTAGTATGTCCCCAAAGGCTTACTGTGCTGGCCAACTGAAGAGGAAGGGGGACAGTACTCCTAGCCCCAAGGGTGGACAGCTAAAGAGGAGTTGCTGTGCTTCCTGGAACTGAGGGGAACTCCAGGTAGGCTTCCTGGATTAACTGAACCACTAGTTATCTGATGGTTTTGGTTGTCCCCTGAAACCTTTAGCTAATCAGGATACCACTACATTGTCTATATCTAGGCATATTTTCCAACCCCAGGAATACCATATATTGATGCTAGTAAGAGTTACCCACTCATCATGGGGAGAATAGACTTAAGGTTGTGCCCCATCAGTCTCATTTGTAGCATTGTTTTGAACCATAGGGTTCTACAGATAATACTTCACTCAGTGTACCTTATAAACAGGCCACTGAGAAAATTGAATCTATTTAAAAATAGCTTCATAAAACATACACAGAACATGTCAAAGCTAGTTTTATTACTTTGCTAATCTCTATTGCTTCAACTCTTGTAACCTATTCTCTGGGCAGCCTCCTTCACTTCAAACACTTTTCATCACACTGAACACTCATTCTTCTGCACAGCTTGTTCCTGGTACAGACACAACAAATTCTGTCCTGAAAAAAGTTCCTGAGACATTAGGAACTACATATGATAAATCAAGATATATGAGCACTTTAAGAGGGTCCAAGCAGCAGCTATTGACAGAGGGATACTGTAGACACATGGTTCCATTAGAGGCACATTGTCAGAGAGTGGGATAGTGCAAAGCCAGTGCAGAAAGGTGGGGCATTTGCAGGAACAGCCCTGGCTCTTGCTGATTTAAGGGCTGGCTCTGTGGTTCATTCCATGGCGGCAAACCCTACTTCCCAACATAATATTTGAGAAGGAAATACATGAAGGGTCTTCCTGGAGATTTCAACCCCCTTAATCCCCTTCTACGGAGTTTTAAGGGGGAATCCAGCTCTACAATATACAGGTTATTCTTACAATTCCTTTTAAAGGGACATCAAGCTGATTTGTCCCCGCCTTTTAAATAGCTTAAAAGATGCATAACTGTTCTAACTGTCTTCCTGGTCTACAGTAAAGGTCACATTTTGCCCCATTTACACCCCAGGTAACCCCATCGTTCTTAGTAGTGTTCCTAAGAGCAGCACAATTTGGCTTTAGTTGTTTATTTTTACAAACAACCACTGCAATGCTGAATAATTACGAATATAAATCACTACCTTTAGAGGGTCTGTTGTTACCATGGTATTCTGTTGCAATATGTATATGGCGCCCCTCATTTGAAATACTAGTACTTCTAATCATGCTCCCAGTTCACAAGAGTAAAGCTGTAAAAGAATTAATGCCTGAACAGAACTCCCATTAACTTTAATGGGAACTGCACAAACACTAAAGGGGGAATAGACACCCAAGTATACATACTACACAGGAACAAAGCTGTTCAGGCCTGCATGTTGTAATCACAGTGCACGTACACAGCTTCCCCTAATAAGAGCATATGGGGATTCACAAGGGACACAGTCAGCTCAAATTTAGCCCCAAATTTCAGATTTTTGTATAATCAGTCTTTTCCAGTAGAAAGTATCCAAAGAGCTATACAAAATATTTCCTATGTTTGTTTCCATTGCATTTTAAAAAACAAACAAACGTGGCGTTGCAGCGTTTGCAGCCCACTCACCATAGCACTCAGACACCGAAAGTGAACCTGCGAACAAAGTAAAACTGACTGATTTCTGAAGTCAAAGTGAAGCTGACTGTCCAAACTCAGAAAAATGCAAAAAGTAAACAAACAACAATGGCAGTGAAAAGTACTCTGGATTTTTGAAATTCTTTCATTTTACTAATGTAAGGTGTTATTAATAACAGAGGTAAATTCATGTGTTTATTTAAAATGTATTAATTTTAGGTTGACCATGTCCCTTTCATCTTGGATAATTTGGGTTGCTCTCTCTCAGTCAACTATTGGCTTAGGAGGAAGTATTTGTGCCTACAAAGAGATCAGGAAAATCTGCCGTCTTTCATAAGAAATTAGGAGATGTAGGGAGCAGATTCTCAGCGTCGGGTTAGTGTTACAGGCCTCCACCTAGTGGATAGATTGCTATTCTATACTCATACTGCAACTGGCTACAATAATTAGGAATCGGTTTTGCCATCCCGGGAGACTACAGCAGATTTGGATTGTCCCAGCCAAAGCAAAAGAACTATTGTAGGAGCTCAGCATGCCCAATCGTGGTGATGTCACTGCTTTAAGAAAGACGCAGATCCTAAATGAAAACCAGTTGAAAAGGGAAAGGGAGAGGTTTCTTTCAGCATCATTAAAAGTAGTGACAGCAGGAGGCCACATGTGGAAGCACAAGACCCAACAGTAATGTATGTGTCTTTCTCTCAACTTTTCCACCAAGTTCAAAATCCTCGTCTACTTATTACTGCAGTAAATTTTAAAAATCTTTTTTCAGTGTCACTGCTATTGCTCTGGCCTCTGCTTTGCTGCTTTGGCACAGTTGTAAACAGTGACTTCTTTTTGTGAATGGATAAAAAGTGGTGCTTCTAGAAAAGGCTGATCCAGAAAAAAATGCAGACCAGCATGTGACGGGCTTTGGGTGCCGAGCCAGGCTGTCCCCGTTGGCCTAGTGTGGGGTTGGTACACACTGTCGTCGGGTTTTCCTGCTACTACAGTGAGTTGCAGCCGGGTGGGCTCCTGTCCCCAGGTGGGGCCGTATAAACAAATAGTCCATGACCCTTGAGCCTCTGGGCTGGGATCAACATCCACAACTGGATGGGGCAGAACAATGATCCATTTGTAGCCCCAGGGCAGGGCAAAACAGTCTATAGCCCCTATGCCTCAGAGCTGGGACGTAAAGCAGACAGCAGTCACGGCTGGTGGCCTGTGGAGTGGTAAGGAAACCCTGCCCCGTCCTCTCCACCAGGTTCCAACCCAGGGCCCTATGAAGTCAGGGAACTCCATGCTAGGGGTTCAGGCATCAGCTTCTACTACCTTCCCTGGGTCACTTCCTACCACAAGTTGCGTCCTGGGCACCTCCTCAGCTGGCGACCACCACAGGCATGTTGCACATATGCTAAGAGTCTCAAGGTTGTGTACGGCTTCCCATCACGGTAGTATCGGAGTACTGTCACACAACATAAATTACACCAGCATAAGCGCTCATGTGCACAGCACTATGTTGGCAGGAGAGCTTCTCCCACTGATATAGCTTCTGGCACTGGCGGAAATGTTTTTTTATGCTGACAGGAGAGCTCTCTCCTGTCGGTTTAGAGCGTCTTCACCACACATGGTCCAGCTGTACTGGTACAGCTGCCCTGCAGCAGCGCTGTGTGTATAGAGGTGGCCTGAGGTGTCTTTGGGAGGGGCCCACTGGAAGAGTTGATTCTCCTGAATGGCCCATCAACACATGGCTGGCTAGTCTTGATGTAAATCTGTCTTGTGGGGATACCCACGAATACAACATGTTTGGTAACAAGCATACAGTAAAATTTGATCACTTCATACCCAGTGATGATATACCCATTTCAACAAGATATCACTGTTCAGCAGATCACAACTTTTCCAGTGATATCTTATATGGCATATTTAGTACAAGATTTAATGCAATTGTGTAATAGTGGTAACAATACTAGTGTAAATGGTCAACTTCCTTTTTATATGGTATCACACTCCCTTGCTGCAGTTTGAGCCAATTACTTCTTGTCCTGCCCTCAGTGGTTAGGAAAAAAAAAATCACCCTCTTCATAACAACCTTTTCCATACTTGAAGACTGTTATCATGTTCCCCCTCAGTCTTCTCTTCTTCAGACTAAACCAACCCAATTTTTTCAGTCTTTCCTTGTAGGTCATGTTTTCTAGACCTTTAATCATTTGTGCTGCTCTCTTCTGGACTTTCTCCCATTTCTCCACATCTTTCCCAAAGTGGGGTTTCCAGAACCGGACACAATGCTCCAGTTGAGGACTTATCAGTGCTGAGGAGAGTGGAAGAATTACCTCTTGTGTCTTGCTTACAAAACTCATGCTAATACATCCCAGAGAATGATGTTCACTTTTTTTTGCAACAGTATTACATTGTTGATTCATATTTAGTTTGTAATCCAGTATAAGCCCCAGATCCTTTTCTGCAATACTGTTTTCTAGGCAGTCATTTCCCATTTTGTATTTTTACAATTGATTATTCCTTCCTAAGTGTAGTACTTTTCATCTGTCTGTATTGAATTTCATCCTATTTATTTCAGGCGATGTCTTCAGTTTGTCAAGATCATTTTGACTAATGCAAACATTCATTAATTTTTTTCACTGCTTTATCCTCCTCTTGAATTGCCCCTTTCTCAGAAAATATGTTTAAAAACTCTGTACAGCAGTGCACAGCTCACTCACATAGAACCCAATCCTCATAGAGTTGGGGTAAATCAACTTTGTTGTATTGAACAAAATGGCAGCACACTGATTTCCCGCCAGGTGAGGATCTGCCCTAGAATATATTCAACATTGCTTGTCCCACCAGTTTCAGTTTCTTAGGGCTTGTCTACACTTACCAGAGGATCGACACTGCGGCGATCAATGCATCGGTGGTCGATTTAGCGGGAGACCTGATAAATCGACTGCCAATTGCTCTCCCATCGACTCTTGTACACCACCTGATCGAGAAAAGTAAGGGGAGTCAATGGGAGAGTGTCTCCAGTCGACGTCGCATAGTGTGGACCCTGTGGTAAGTAGATCTAAGCTACGTTGATTTGAGTTAAACTATTCACGTAACTCAAATTGCATAGCTTAGATCGACTTTTCCCTTCAGTGTAGACATGGCCTTAGTCAATGATAAGGGAAGGAACCCAAAATATATTTAAGAGGAACTTCCACAAAAGGGCAAGTTTGAGAGGAAAAATAAGAGAATATTTGTTATAGTTGTAGCCCTAGTAACATCAATAGTTAAAGCTGCAAAATATATCCATTGTATCTTTTCAGTCATTCATAATTTCCCAAAACTTCTGACCAGCAGATTGAAATTTACCAGGTTTTATCCCTGCCTGAAGGTGAATTTTTGTATTTAAAGTTGGATCCAAAAGGATTCAGCTGTTTTTTGTGTAAGAAGTTACAAAATAATCTTCCTTGTTATAAATAAATAAAAATGGTGATTTTTTTTAAAAAAAAAAAGCTCTTGCACCAAAATGGCTGGGAAGAAAATTAAGTTTGGCAGAGAAATAACCCAGTGTGACGCAGACGTGGGCTGTAATACAACTGAATTATAAGCCTTTGAAAATTGCATGCCCCGTCATTTTTTTATGACAGTGATATTTGTAATGGTGAGCACTAGGAAGGAAAGGGTGCTGTGTGTGCACGTGTTGGCTAATTTAGCTGCACGCACACAATTATTCACAGAAGGCAGACTCTATAACTGTGCATTTCCTAAGGGGTGCACTGACTGAAATATTAGCTTCCACTATTGAAAACTACGCATTAAAGCCCCGATTTTGCCTTTGAATCCATGAGAGTTTTGCCATTGACTTCAATGGGAACAGGATCAAGCCTTTGAGGCCCCAATCCTATAGCTGTTCCATGTAACTTTACCCGTGTGCCTCTTCAGGGAGCAGTAAAAATGCGACACATGGATAACTAAAAGTTGTGGCTTTCCTTGACTTTCAAGTGCTATGAAACCTTCATGCTTTCTTAACATAAGCTGCTTTTATAGCATACACAGAACAATGCCAGAAATGTTTTGAGCTCCCATTGAAGTGAGCTGTAGCTCACGAAAGCTTATGCTCAAATAAATTTGTTAGTCTCTAAGGTGCCACAAGTACTCCTTTTCTTTTTGCGAATACAGACTAACACGGCTTCTACTCTGAAACCTGTCATTTCTATTTTGTAAGCCATTGTGTTATGTACATTTTAAAGCCTTTTTCCTCACAGCCCGGCTTTTCCTTCTGCCTGATCCAGCACTGAGATCACAAGGCCAGTTCCTCAGCATGATTTTTGGGAATCATGTCTGATTTATGCCAGCTGAGGATCTGGCCCAATATGCTGCATTTATAATATTACAGTACCTGCCGTTGTGGGAATAACAGGATCACCCATTACTTTTTAACTGCAGGAATAATCAGGAAGGAGTATAACTAAGTCATTTGAACTGAGTACAGCACATTGGATGCTACAAACATTTTTCACAATTAACAAAAATGGCAAGAACAAATATGAAACACACATGATAGAAACAAATCCATTTGATAAGTATTACGTATTATACACGTCTCTTTTTAAACTTATCTTGGTGTAAACCTGGGAGTTTGGGGAATGGTCCTGAACAGTGTAATAAAATCAAATAAGAGAATATCTGATTACAATGCCATATCATACTATTGACTTCAATGGAGAGTTCTTAAAAATCAATGGAACAATCAATCCAAAGATATGGGGAAATATTGAAGAGAAGGGCTGAAAAGATCAATATCCAGACCAAGTGTCAGGAGATTTTCAAAGGGATTGGGGTTATATAAGATGTACATTTTATGATCAGACTTGGAGAAATAATATGCCAGATGTTGGCACATTTGGCAAGGATTACTTGGAACTAGAGTCAAGAACATGAGGTTACAGGTTACATGAGGTCTACATCTAAGCTCTGAGCATTCTAGAATTGGCCCATTCCATTAGGATTTTAGTAGCTGTACACTGCAATAAGAGATTTTATTCTGGATCTGGTGCATATTCCATTAGTTGGAAATAGATCTGTAGTAATATTTCTGCAGGCGTGCTACTGAGAACCAAGCAGGTGTCTGCTTGGAAGATTTTCAGGGGATCATGTGCTGTGAGACTGTTTTAGTTGGGTTTGAGAAAACAATAAATTAAAGAACTGCGAGCCTTCTAATATTTGAGACTAGGCTAATGCTACAAAAGGAGCCTGAACTCTGTTAAGGCAGAAACTCATTATGTGGTCCTGCAATTTTTTTTGTTATGTTCAGGAAAGCAAAAGTGCACCAGTCTATTAATATACTTATCTCACTGATTTTGGCAGATCACATTTTGGTCCTGTTAACTCTGTGGGACTGCATCCAAGTTATTTTTTTTTTCCAAATTGTAGACTGTGATCAAATGGGGATAACATTGCATCCCAAAAGTTATTGTGTAATTTGTGGGGTCTGGGTCTTGGGGAGGGGAGTTTTGTTATTGGAAGCAATAGATACCAAAGCACAGACAAATTCATTTAAACTCAACTTTCATTTACACTGTCGAAATCATGATGTTTATTTTTGGTGGCGTGGCCTATAGAGGCATAAAGGCTCTAGAAGATGTTCCTTGATTAAATTATACTTCCTGTTGAATAAGACTTTCAGTGATGAGGAAATTGGTATTGGAAACAGTCATGGAATTATAGAAATGGAGGGCTGAAAGGGACCTCAAGAGGTCATCTAGTCCAGTGCCCTATACTGAGGCAGGACCAAGTAAATCTAGACCATCCCTGAGGGTGTCTCTCTTGTTCTTGTTCTTAAAAAACTCCCAGTGACAGGGATTCTACAACCTCCCTTGGAAGCCTATTCCAGAGCTTAACTATCCTTATAATTAGAATTTTCCCCCCCTAATATCTAATCTAAACATCCATTGCTGTGTTTAAGCCAATGATGTCAGGCCCTAACTTCTAGATACGGAGAATAATTGATCACCATCTTTTTATAACAGCCCTTAACATATTTGGAGATTATCATCAGGTCCCTCCTCAGTCTTCTTTTCTCAAGACCAAACATGCCCAGTTTTTTAACCTTTCCTCATAGGTCAGGTTTTCTAAGCCTTTTATCATTTTCATGTTGCTGTCTTCTGGACTCTTGTGACAGATTTTCATTACCAATCTGCCTGGGGCATCAGATGATCAGGCTGATGCTGCAAGATCGTTTTGGGAGGAGGTACCGGAATGCACCAAGTGTCTAAATTTAAAAGCTTTATTGATAAAATAATAAAATAACAGCAGAGAGTGCTGGGAACGCTCCCATGTCACTCAGGGGAAGAAAGAAAGCATTAGTGCCCCAAGCTGTAACTCACTTTCATACTCACACATGCACTACCCAAGACTGGCCAGGCCTAGGTGTAATGTCAGAAGAAGAGTGGGGGAAGGGTGGACGGGAGTGGTGTCCTAGGCCCAGATCATCCAAGGATCCACTGTTGAACTTCAGTTGCTCCAGCTCTCAGGGGGGTTTTAAGTCCTGGGCTCCTTGGGGAGGTATTCCACTCAGGGACCTCCGCTTTTGGTGCTCTTTGTGCCAGTCCAAACTGGCTTGCTCTGGCCTCCTTGGTTTCCCAAACATCCTGGCTCTGGAGACTTTGTTTTCCCTTCTATTGACCTTTGCTGTCGCCATCTCATTTGCTCTCACTGTTCTCGCTGCTATCTCTGCAGCTCTGCTCAACTTAGTTCTCCTCTTCTCATGGTTGGGCAGCTGCTGATTTCTCATTGAGCCCCTGATCTTGGGCTGGGGCCAGCATCTTATCTTCACGTGGAGCTAGCTGAAGTGTTGAGTTAACCCGTTCTCTGCACTCTTTTTCCTCTCCCCCCCCCAGCTTCTCGTGATCTGCAAAGGAAACTTCCACTCCCCACTCACACACCCTTGACCCTTCCCCAAAATGCTTTGCGATGCTTGAAACAGCGTTAGCCATATACAGTGCTGATCTGCCTTCCCAGGGGAACCCCTGAGGTTGAGACACTCTCCCCAGGTTTGTCCACATCTTTCCTAAAGCGTGGCAATCAGAACTGGACACAGTACTCCAGCTGAAACTTCACCAGTGCCAAGTAGATCGGGACAATTCCACCCATGTCTTATATACAACACTCGTATTAATACACCCTTGAACAATATTAGCCTTTTTTGCAACTGCATTGCATTGTTGACTAATAGTCAATTTGTGATCCACTAGAACCTCCAGATCCTTTTAGAACTACCTAGCCAGTTATTCCCCGATTGTAGTTGTGCATTTTATTTTTTCTTTCCTAAGTGTAGTACTTTGCATTTATTTTTATTGAATTGCATTTTGTTCATTCCAGGCCAGTTTTCCAATTTATCACAATTGTTTTGGATTCTAATCCTGTCCTCAAAGAGTGCTAGCACACATCCCACCTTGGTGCAATCCACAGATTTTATAAGTATATACTCCACTCCATTTTATCCAAATCATTAATGAAAATATTGAATAGTACCAGACTCAGGACATAGAGAGAGAACCATTGATAACTACTCTTTGATTATAGTCTTTCAACCAGTTTTGCACACGCTTTAGAGTAATTTCATCTAGACCACATTCCCCCTCGTTTAATTATAAGAATGTCATGTGGGACTATGTCAAAAGCTTTACTAAAATCAAGATGTAAGATATAACCAGGAGACAAAGATCCTGTGTCTTCTTACAGACTCCTGTTATGTATTTTGGGATGTCTGGAGGATAACCATAAGATGCAAATCTAAACCATAAGATCCAAAGGTAATTTTCTTTGTCCAAGTTGCGTCTTTCATTGCTATCTGTCATCATGGGCAGATGACTTAGAAGAGTTATGATTCTTCTTGTTTTGGCCTTGCTTTATAGACAAGTTTCTTCCTCAAAGCAAAAGGTAATTGGTGTCAAAAGGCAAACAGTGCCTTCAAGCAGCAGATTTGAGCCCTTCTTGTGTTTTTAAATATTTTAATCTTCAAACAGTTGCAATTTAATTTTCCCCTCTCTTGTGCACTAATGCTAATCAGCTCAGAATATTCAGTTCCATGTTCTGACCCAGCTGTGACTTCTTACATACCTGCATTTAGGAAAACAATTAGTTCATAAGAGGTTTGTGTATCTGTGCATATACTGCAAAGGTGAAATATCACAGGCTACCAGCCCCCGCTCTTTAGAGAAATGTCAGCCTTTAACTGGAATGAGATATAGCATAAATTTGATCTCAGAAAATATTTTATTTAAATCAAGCATTCTGATTTCTTAGAGTGTGATCAAGAAAAAGAGATTGTTTTCTATGCAGTAGAGGAGGAGGAGAACATGTGTACAGAGTTTAATTTCCTAAATAGGGGTCAAGTCCAAGTTCCTTTCTGTTGTTACTCCATACTTATTCTGGTAAACTCCATTAGCTTCCATAGAAGTTTGTGTGAATAAAGACTAAGTAAAACCAATGTAAGGACTTCAGGATTTGGTGCTAGCTTTTTTTAAAATTATTATTATTCCTGTGAGATCTCACAGACTAGAAGAGCTTTGTTATATCTCATTGCACATGGTGTCTGTTGAGAGGATTGTTCAGTTGGGAAGGGAATATCTACAAAAGTAAGAAAAGGGGCCAGATCCCCAGGTCCAGCCTAGTTGCACTTGGTACAGGATTTAGGTTGGGGTGGAAGGAAAGATGATTCTTGGATTAACCTGGTGTTGAATTAGTCCCCAGTTTGTCATAGAGTAGCCCTGCTACTATGCCTGCTAGAGTGGTCCCTTACAGACCACTCACCTGGCTGGGGATCACAAGAGTGCACTACACTCTGATTCCACCCCATCCTACCTGCAGCTTGCTCAATATTCCTGAGGGGAAGCAGATAGTGTAGAAGCTATGCTGGCTTTGTGCCACTTGAGGATTCCCCTGACATCAAGGGAATTCCAGGTTTCTCTCTCGGGGCATCCCTCTGTCCCCCTTGACTCAGCAGATCAGTGCAAATTGGACAGTGTCAGGGGGGCAGCCTCTGGCCCGAGGTCTTAATCAAGACATTAACTCCTCACAGTAGGTCAGTTTGCTCCATAAACCAGAAATGTGTCTGTTTCATCAACAAACATTTCACTTTTAGAGATGAGGTGAAAACTAAGAAGATATCAGAGCTGAGATATCATCTCATCCCAAAGTTTCACAATTGCAATGTAGCTTCCAGGACTGTCATGGGTAAGGATATAATTAAAAATGATGGTGTAGAAGCCAAACAAGTTTTATAATATAAACTGCACATACAAAGAGAGAAATCAAGAAGGTACTTCATAAAATTCCCCCAGTAGAGTCTATAGCCAGTGCAGTACCCCCAAGTGGGCCTTATTGTGCTATCCGTAGAGCTCTGCATGTATACAATAATTTGGATCCACATCAACAATAATTAACTTCTATCCGATCCGCGATCTGCACTCCACCTTTTATATGTATCTGCTTCAGCGCCCTTTCTATATCACCGTTAGAGCCCTGCACAGATAGAAAAATTTGGATCTGCATCCGATCCTCAAAGATGGTAAACAATACAACCACATCTGCACACATGGATATCTGCAGATTTGCAGAGCTCTAACTATCAGCTTTCCATTGGAATCAGTGTGGAATGGTGCTGAACAACTGATATTACAGTGTGGCCCAATGCGTGAAGGACTGGATGACTGACACATTTCCAGGACTATGTTAACTACTTATTTAGTCCCGGAAACAAAACTAACTGGCATGGATTAGTCAGAGTAGCTGATTGGTTGAAGCATGGGTCTGCTGACCACCAACTGAGCATCTAAGAGACTCTGTTTGCCTTCTGCTGTCAAAGGTTCAGTATGATACATTGATGATACATCCACCATGGAAGAAGTCTTTCTCACAGATTTCACCATTTAATTAGGAGATTAGAGATATTTCTGAGTAAGGATCTCAATCACACAGAAGATTCTGTGTGTCTGATTTTCAGTCGCTTTGTTCCGCTAAATGGGGGGAATAGAGAGAGAAACCACACCATACAAACTGATAATCATTTAAATAGAACAGCTGAATACATTCTGTATTCTAGTCTCATCTCTGGCTCTGATTTGCTGCGTGAGGTCAGGTATTTCACTTAAGCCTTTTGTGTGTTTCCCTATCTGTAAAACAGAGTTAATTATACTTATTTACCTAGTTGGAAGGAGTCTTGTTGGATTAATTAATAAGTGAACAGTGTTTTGAAGCTGTAAAATGCTGAGTGTTATGCAATGAATTTAAATGGCTACATGCCGCTGTGAAAATGCTCAGTGCTGAAGGTGTCCACCTCAAGGCATTTCCTGGTCCCTTGTCTGTCCAGTCTGCACTGCTCCAGCAGCGCAAAGAAATCAGATCGATCGTGGTTACTAGATCCTGGTGGGTCTGACACCCATGTTCAAAGTCAGCTTCTGATTTTTTTCCCCCTGAAGTCTTATGTCCAAAAGACCTCCCTCCCCTCCGTGCAGTATTATTTTTAGACCTGCAGCCCAAGCCTTGCCAGCCCAAGTCAGTTGACCTGGGCTCTGAGACTCACTGCTGCAGGTCTTTTATTGCAGCATAGACCTACTCTAAAGGCCCAGAAAGGTTTATCTCTTCAGATTTACCCTCTATAAGAATAAGTTTGCAGACAGAGGGGCCAAGATGCCTTTCCTTGTTGTGAGTGCCAAAATCATGAATCTGCACACACAAGAGATCGTCTCCTTGAAAAATAAAAGAGGCTTCAGTCACAATGAAATACAGTTTCCCCACAAATTTCCCTGTCTTGCCTGAATAGAATGCCCCTAAGTTGGACTACGACAGCCCTGACTGAGTTTCTGTGTTATGATCAAATGGGCAACAGCTGAATTATAACTTCTTATCACTTTTCAGTGTTAAAAATTAATCCATTATAACTTTCTAAGATAGATGTCAAGTTTTTGAGATACACTTGAGCTTGCTATACTGTATCTTGCCTAAATGTGGCCTGCGCACCCTTTGAATAGCCATATTCACTGCTGTACCATCTAAATTCAGGCCAACCAATATTGATTGGAGTTCTTCTCTCCTGATCCTCACAACCCCTAAAGCTGTTGTTATTCTTATTTGATACCATCATCTGTGTCAGATCCCAAGTCTACTGTTTCAGTGAAGATAACAGAAGTTTTCCCAGTTCATGTCTACACTTACAAGCTTACAGCAGCACGGCTGTATTGATACAGCTCTGCCACTGTAAAAGCGCTCATGTAGCCACATTATGCCGACGGGAGAGAGCTCTCCAATCGACATTATAAAACCAACTCAATGAGTGGCATAGCACTGTCTGTTGGATCATATTAAAGAAGTTCTGTATTAAAATCACAAATAAGTTTGATTCCCCATAGTTTAAATTCCAGGGTATTACTAATTAAGAGGTCTCTTGGTTTTTGGTACTGTTTCTCTCCCTCTATGTGTTAAACTTGCAAACTGCTAATTGCGTTAGTACATTCTAAGACAGAGTCTGTTCTCAAAGCAATTCTTTGTAATAACAACTACTCACACAGAGAGAGACTCAAAACAATACTCTGTAACAACAGAAACAGCACCCAGAGACTCCCCGCCCTTTTGTTGTGTTCATCTTGCTTTGTTAACAATTGTGATTAAAATAGAGATAGAGGATGTATGTGGATGGATGCTTGGTGTGGATAATATCTGAATGATCAGGGAGGTGCCAGCCTAAGAATCCAGTGTCCATTGGCTGAAGAAGGCGTCAAGTGGAAATAACCGGAGGACCCCCGGAGGGCAGACTGGAATCCACCCAACAGCCTCAAGGATGGGAGAATCAAAGAACAAGATAACATCTAGCAGCATGGAGCCATCAGGAATGTGCTATCTGCTGATTGATTCAGCAACAGCATGATGAAGCAATTCCCATAGACTGGCATAGGAAGAAATTCCTATAAAAATGGACTCTAGAAAGTGAGAACTTTGGGGTCTGATTCTGCAAACCAACTTCCAGGAGCATCAGATAAACATCTGACAAGGCCCTGCTCCCTCCTCATGTCCAGGCCACCTGGCCAGTGGCTTGGCATGAGCAACTCTAAGGCTGGTAACTATGATAACAACCTTGCAAAACCTCTGTATGTGTGTCTGTGTGTGTGTGTGTATGAATGAATGTGTGAATAAAGACAGATTTCAGAGTAACAGCCGTGTTAGTCTGTATTCACAAAAAGAAAAGGAGTACTTGTGGCACCTTAGAGACTAACCAATTTATTTGAGCATAAGCTTTCGTGAGCTACAGCTCACTTCATCGGATGCAAGCTTATGCTCAAATAAATTGGTTAGTCTCTAAGGTGCCACAAGTACTCCTTTTCTTTGTGTGAATAAATATGAGATTGAATGGAATGTTATAGCTAAAAACTAACTGCTTACTATGATAACAACCTTGCAGAACCTGTGTGTGTGTGTGTGTATATATGAATGAATGTGTGAATAAATATGAGATTGAATGGAATGTTATAGCTATAGTTATAACTGCTTACTATGATTCTTTCTGTATTCACAATAAATGTGGTATTTTGCCTTTTTCCCTTTAATAAGATCCTGCTGGTTTTTGTTTTTATTGGTATAACATTTCCACACTGTGCTTTTGTTGGTGAAACTTTTGTTGATTAGGGGCACAAGCACTGACTTTCCAATGTGCTGGGGGGTGCTTGATCCCCAGCTCTGCCCAAGGCCCCACCCCACTCCATACCCTCCCCCAAGGTCCCACCCCCGCCCCTCCCCACCTCTTCACACCCCCTCCCCCGAGCATGCTATGTCCTCGCTCCTTCCCCCTCCCTCCCAGCCTCCTGCATGCTGCAAAACAGCTGATCACAGCAGGTGGGAGGCACGGGGAGGGAGGGGGGAGGTGCTGATCCACCTGACCTGCCAGCAGGCAGGAGGTGCTATGGGGAGGGGAAGGTTCTGATAGGAGGGCTGTCAGTGGGTGCTCAGCACCCACCATTGTTTCCTCAGGAATGCTCCAGCCCCAGAGCACCCACGGAGTCAGTGCCTATGTTAAGGGTGTGTTTTTTCACACCCCTGACCGACAAAAGTGTTACTGACAAAAGTGCTGGTGTAGACAAAGCCTAAGGGTATGTCTACACTACGGAATAAGGTCGAATTTATAGAAGTCGTTTTTTAGAAATCGGTTTTATATATTCGAGTGTGTGTGTCCCCACAGAAAATGCTCTAAGTGCATTAAGTGCATTAACTCGGCGGAGTGCTTCCACAGTACCGAGGCTAGAGTCGACTTCCGGAGCGTTGCACCGTGGGTAGCTATCCCACAGTTCCCGCAGTCTCCACTGCCCATTGGAATTCTGGGTTGAGATCCCAATGCCTGATGGGGCTAAAACATTGTCGCGGGTGGTTCTGGGTACATATCGTCAGGCCCCCCGTTCCCTCCCTCCCTCCGTGAAAGCAAGGGCAGACAATCGTTTCGCGCCTTTTTTCCTGAGTTACCTGTGCAGACGCCATACCACGGCAAGCATGGAGCCCGCTCAGGTAACCGTCACCCTATGTCTCCTGGGTGCTGGCAGACGCGGTACGGCATTGCTACACAGTAGCAGCAACCCCTTGCCTTGTGGCAGCAGACGGTACAGTACGACTGGTAGCCGTCATCGTCATGTCCGAGGTGCTCCTGGCCACGTCGGCTGGGAGCGCCTGGGCAGACATGGGCGCAGGGACTAAATTTGGAGTGACTTGACCAGGTCATTCTCTTTAGTCCTGCAGTCAGTCCTATTGAACCGTCTTATGGTGAGCGGGCAGGCGATACGGACTGCTAGCAGTCGTACTGTACCATCTTCTGCCGAGCAGCCATGAGATGTGGGTGGCATGCAGTCCTTCTGCACCGTCTGCTGCCAGCCAAAGATTTAAAAGATAGATGGAGTGGATCAAAAGAAGAAATAGACCAGATTTGTTTTGTACTCATTTGCTTCCCCCCATCCCCTGTCTAGGGGACTCATTCTTCTAGGTCACACTGCAGTCACTCACAGAGAAGGTGCAGCGAGGTAAATCTAGCCATGTATCAATCAGAGGCCAGGCTAACCTTCTTGTTCCAATAAGAACGATAACTTAGGTGCACCATTTCTTATTGGAACCCTCCGTGAAGTCCTGCCTGAAATACTCCTAGATGTAAAGCCACCCCCTTTGTTGATTTTAGCTCCCTGAAGCCAACCCTGTAAGCCGTGTCCTCAGTCGCCCTTCCCGGCGTCAGAGCAACGGCAAACAATCGGGCATCTGAGAGTGCTGTCCAGAGCAGTCACAATGGAGCACTCTGATGGGGCTAAAACATTGTCGCGGGTGGTTCTGGGTACGTATCATCAGGCCCCCGTTCCCTCCCTCCCTCTGTGAAAGCAAGGGTAGACAATCATTTCGCGCCTTTTTTCCTGAGTTACCTGTGCAGACGTCATACCACGGCAAGCATGGAGCCCGCTCAGGTAACCGTCACCCTATGTCTCCTGGGTGCTGGCAGACGCGGTACGGCTTTGCTGAACAGTAGCAGCAACCCATTGCCTTCTGGCAGCAGACGGTGCAATACGATTGGTAGTCGTCCTCATCGTGTCCGAGGTACTCCTGGCCACGTCGGCTGGGAGCGCCTGGGCAGACATGGGCGCAGGGACTAAATTTGGAGTGACTTGACCAGGTCATTCTCTTTAGTCCTGCAGTCAGTCCTATTGAACCGTCTTATGGTGAGCGGGCAGGCGATACGGACTGCTAGCAGTCGTACTGTACCATCTTCTGCCAGGCAGGCAAGAGATGAGGATTGCTAGTAGTCGTATTGTACCATCTTCTGCCAGGCAGGCAAGAGATGAGGATGGCTAGCAGTCGTACTGTACCATCTTCTGCCGAGCAGCCATGAGATGTGGATGGCATGCAGTCCTTCTGCACCGTCTGCTGCCAGCCAAAGATGTAAAAGATAGATGGAGTGGGTCAAAACAAGAAATAGACCAGATTTGTTTTGTACTCATTTGCCTCCTCCCCTGTCTAGGGGACTCATTCCTCTAGGTCACACTGCAGTCACTCACAGAGAAGGTGCAGCGAGGTAAATCTAGCCATGTATCAATCAGAGGCCAGGCTAACCTCCTTGTTCCAATAAGAACGATAACTTAGGTGCACCATTTCTTATTGGAACCCTCCGTAAAGTCCTGCCTGAAATACTCCTTGATGTAAAGACACCCCCTTTGTTGATTTTAGCTCCCTGAAGCCAACCCTGTAAGCCGTGTCGTCAGTCACCCCTCCCTCCGTCAGAGCAACGGCAGACAATCGTTCCGCGCCTTTTTTCTGTGCGGACGCCATACCAAGGCAAGCATGGAGGCCGCTCAGCTCACTTTGGCAATTAGGAGCACATTAAACACCACACGCATTATCCAGCAGTATATGCAGCACCAGAACCTGGCAAAGCGATACCGGGCGAGGAGGCGACGTCAGCACAGTCACGTGAGTGATCAGGACATGGACACAGATTTCTCTGAAAGCATGGGCCCTGCCAATGCATGCATCATGGTGCTAATGGGGCAGGTTCATGCTGTGGAACGCCAATTCTGGGCTCGGGAAACAAGCACAGACTGGTGGGACCGCATAGTGTTGCAGGTCTGGGACGATTCCCAGTGGCTGCGAAACTTTCGCATGCGTAAGGGCACTTTCATGGAACTTTGTGACTTGCTTTCCCCTGCCCTGAGGCGCATGAATACCAAGATGAGAGCAGCCCTCACAGTTGAGAAGCGAGTGGCGATAGCCCTGTGGAAGCTTGCAACGCCAGACAGCTACCGGTCAGTTGGGAATCAATTTGGAGTGGGCAAATCTACTGTGGGGGCTGCTGTGATGCAAGTAGCCCACGCAATCAAAGATCTGCTGATATCAAGGGTAGTGACCCTGGGAAATGTGCAGGTCATAGTGGATGGCTTTGCTGCAATGGGATTCCCTAACTGTGGTGGGGCTATAGACGGAACCCATATCCCTATCTTGGCACCGGAGCACAAAGCCGCCGAGTACATAAACTACAAGGGGTACTTTTCGATAGTGCTGCAAGCTCTGGTGGATCACAAGGGACGTTTCACCAACATCAACGTGGGATGGCCGGGAAAGGTGCATGACGCTCGCATCTTCAGGAACTCTGGTCTGTTTCAAAAGCTGCAGGAAGGGACTTTCTTCCCAGACCAGAAAATAACTGTTGGGGATGTTGAAATGCCTATATGTATCCTTGGGGACCCAGCCTACCCCTTAATGCCCTGGCTCATGAAGCCGTACACAGGCAGCCTGGACAGTAGTCAGGAGCTGTTCAACTACAGGCTGAGCAAGTGCAGAATGGTGGTAGAATGTGCATTTGGACGTTTAAAGGCGCGCTGGCGCAGTTTACTGACTCGCTTAGACCTCAGCGAAACCAATATTCCCACTGTTATTACTGCTTGCTGTGTGCTCCACAATATCTGTGAGAGTAAGGGGGAGACGTTTATGGCGGGGTGGGAGGTTGAGGCAAATCGCCTGGCTGCTGGTTACGCGCAGCCAGACACCAGGGCGGTTAGAAGAGCACAGGAGGGCGCGGTACGCATCAGAGAAGCTTTGAAAACCAGTTTCATGACTGGCCAGGCTACGGTGTGAAAGTTCTGTTTGTTTCTCCTTGATGAAACCCCCCGCCCCTGGGTTCACTCTACTTCCCTGTAAGCTAACCACCCGCCCCTCCTCCCTTCAATCACCGCTTGCAGAGGCAATAAAGTCATTGTTGCTTCACATTCATGCATTCTTTATTCATTCATCACACAAATAGGGGGATGACTACCAAGGTAGCCCAGGATGGGTGGTGGAGGAGGGAAGGAAAATGCCGCACAGCACTTTAAAAGTTTACAACTTTAAAATTTATTGAATGACAGCCTTCTTTTTTTTGGGCAATCCTCTGTGGTGGAGTGGCTGGTTGGCCGGAGGCCCCCCCACCGCGTTCTTGGGCATCTGGGTGTGGAGGCTATGGAACTTGGGGAGGAGGGCAGTTGGTTACAGAGGGGCAGCAGTGGCAGTCTGTGCTCCAGCTGCCTTTGCTGCAGCTCAACCATACAGTGGAGCATACTGGTTTGGTCCTGCAGCAGCCTCAGCATTGAATCCTGCCTCCTCTCATCACGCTGCCGCCACATTTGAGCTTCAGCCCTGTCTTCAGCCTGCCACTTACTCTCTTCAGCCCGCCACTTACTCTCTTCAGCCCGCCACCTCTCCTCCCGGTCATTTTGTGCTTTCCTGCACTCTGACATTATTTGCCTCCACGCATTCGTCTGTGCTCTGTCAGTGTGGGAGGACAGCATGAGCTCGGAGAACATTTCATCGCAAGTGCGTTTTTTTTTCTTTCTAAGCTTCACTAGCCTCTGGGAAGGAGAAGATCCTGTGATCATTGAAACACATTCAGCTGGTGGAGAAAAAAAAAGGGACAGCGGTATTTAAAAAGACACATTTTATAAAACAGTGGCTACACTCTTTCAGGGTAAACCTTGCTGTTAACATTATATACATAGCACATGTGCTTTCGTTACAAGGTCGCATTTTGCCTCCTCCCACCGCGTGACTACCCCCTCAACCTTCCCCCCTCCCTGTGGCTAACAGCGGGGAACATTTCTGTTTAGCCACAGGCAAACAGCCCAGCAGGAATGGGCTCCTCTGAGTGTCCCCTGAAGAAAAGCACTCTATTTCAACCAGGTGACCATGAATTATATCTCACTCTCCTGAGGATAACACAGAGAGATAAAGAACGGATGTTGTTTGAATGCCAGCAAACATACACTGCAATGCTTTGTTCTACAATGATTCCCGAGTACGTGTTACTGGCCTGGAGTGGTAAAGTGTCCTACCATGAAGGACTCAATAAGGCTGCCCTCCCCAGAAACCTTTTGCAAAGGCTTTAGGACTACATCTAGGAGAACCGCAAATGCCAGGGCAAAGTAATCCTTTCACATGCTTGCTTTTAAACCATGTATAGTATTTTAAAAGGTACACTCACCAGAGGTCCCTTCTCCGCCTGCTGGGTCCAGGAGGCAGCCTTGGGTGGGTTCGGGGGGTACTGGCTCCAGGTCTAGGGTGAGAAACAGTTCCTGGCTGTCGGGAAAACCGGTTTCTCCGCTTGCTTGCTGTGAGCTATCTACAACCTCCTCCTCCTCCTCATCTTCTTCGTCCCCAAAACCTGCTTCCGTATTGCCTCCATCTCCATTGAAGGAGTCAAACAACACGGCTGGGGTAGTGGTGGCTGAACCCCCTAAAATGGCATGCAGCTCATCATAGAAGCGGCATGTTTAGGGCTCTGACCCAGAGCGGCTGTTCGCTTCTCTGGTTTTCTGGTAGGCTTGCCTCAGCTCCTTCAGTTTCACGCGGCACTGCTTCGGGTACCTGTTATGGCCTCTGTCCTTCATGCCCTGGGAGATTTTGACAAAGGTTTTGGCATTTCGAAAACTGGAACGGAGTTCTGATAGCACGGATTCCTCTCCCCAAACAGCGATCAGATCCCGTACCTCCCGTTCGGTCGATGCTGGAGCTCTTTTGCGATTCTGGGACTCCATCATGGTCACCTGTGCTGATGAGCTCTGCATGGTCACCTGCAGCTTGCCACGCTGGCCAAACAGGAAATGAGATTCAAAAGTTCGCGGTTCTTTTCCTGTCTACCTGGCCAGTGCATCTGAGTTGAGAGTGCTGTCCAGAGCGGTCATAATGGAGCACTCTGGGATAGCTCCCGGAGGCCAATACCATCGAATTGTGTCCACAGTACCCCAAATTCGAGCCGGCAACGTCGATTTAAGCACTAATCCACTTGTCAGGGGTGGAGTAAGGAAATCGATTTTAAGAGCCCTTTAAGTCGAAATAAAGGGCTTCATTGTGTGGACGGGTGCAGGTTTACATCGATTTAACGCTGCTAAATTCGACCTAAAGTCCTAGTGTAGACCAGGGCTAAGAGACTTTGCAATTGCTTTTATAAAGTATTTTACTCCCTGGGTATCAATATAGTTTTATGCAGGATTAAAACCATTTTTGGCCTGCAATTTGCAGTGTGTTTTAAAATCTCTAAAACTGAAGCCATTTTTAGTGGCTGTACAAATGGTGTTAAACAAGGTGGCAAACTTTTGGTTCTTATGTTGTATTTTCTGGCAGAGTG
This sequence comes from Lepidochelys olivacea, assembly GCF_965140295.1. Classification (NCBI taxonomy): domain Eukaryota; kingdom Metazoa; phylum Chordata; order Testudines; family Cheloniidae; genus Lepidochelys; species Lepidochelys olivacea. The sequence continues at coordinate 109,253,097 of NC_140417.1, forward strand.
CCTTTCAACTAAAAGTCTCCACCCCCTTCTCAGGCCCAGACTTCAGATTGTGCAGAGAAGTCTCTCTGCAAGACCCTGCCATGGTGTAAGGGAATTCGTGCTCGTAAGAAAAGAGATCTGGGTATGTATGGTCTCATCAATGTGAGAATATAGGAGGCATGATGTGGTGCAGAATGTACTGGAAGTTTTTTCGAGATGGTTAATTTTGGATAATACAAATTACCTGAGCTCTTAGTAGAGTTCATAACTTCTCTCAAACGTCCAGTAGAGTTAGTTTGCAAGCTCCAAGGGTGTACAGATGCACCATCCTATTTGTCTGAGTTCAGGTTCCACAAACTATTTTAATTATCTCTTGTACACCTCTAGAAAAACTAAGACCTGCCCTAAGTGAATGGAAGCAAGGGTTCTCCTCAGAATAGATGGAGAAGTACACATGATTTATGACTTATGAGGAGAGGCTGAGGGAACTGGGATTATTTAGTCTGCGGAAGAAAATAATGAGGGGGGATTTGATAGCTGCTTTCAACTACCTGAAAGGGGGTTCCAAAGAGGATGGATCTAGACTGTTCTCAGTGGTACCAGATGACAGAACGAGGAGTTATGGTCTCAAGTTGCAGAGGGGGAGGTTTAGGTCGGATATTAGGAAAAACTTTTTCACAAGGAGGGTGGTGAAACACTGGAATGCGTTACCTCGGGAGGTGGTGGAATCTCCTTCCTTAGAAGTTTTTAAGGTCAGGCTTGACAAAACCCTGGCTGGGATGATTTAGTTGGGGATTGATCCTGCTTTGAGCAGGGGGTTGGACTAGATGACCTCCTGAGGTCCCTTCCAACCCTGATATTCTATGATTCTGTGATCCCCTGAAGGAACAATAATCCGATGAAGTAATTTTCTTCTGAGAGCTTCTCTTGCAGATTACACTAATTTCTGCATTCAGGAAAAACGGGTTTAAAATATCATTAAACAAGGAATATGTGTGTGTGAAACATATTTGAAACCCCTATGCCATGTCATCTAAGGAGAATAAGAGTCACATAACAATTGCTTCTATGATTTGTTAAAATATCTTGGCTACATTGTTCCTTGCTTATAGCTGGTCATCCTGTACTAGGACATGGACATGTCAAATATCCTGGTTACATCATTTTTACTACAGAGCTACTTGACTCTGTGAAGAATGGGTATGGGTATTTTAAAAGTGCTGCTGCAAATTAATCATCTCTACTCAAAGACATAGATGAAATTGAGTCATTTTCACATATGGGTAGCTCCTCTGCAGTTGCTGTTTCTAGACTCTGGCTTCAGAAGTAGCCACTACACGTCTGTATCAGCTCTGCAGGATTCCAGGCTACTGGATCTGCAGAAGCACAGATCTAGTTGCCCATCTTACATGGACCACACAACGTAGTGCACATCCCCCCCATGTAAACATTTTACATAAAATCTCCCATACCAGGCAACCTTGAGTTGCACAGATCTTCCTCATCAGAGAGCAATTTTTCTCAGACAAAAGAAATGTGGAAAATCTCATCTGATCTCTGACAAATCAAGACCCATCATTGTTGATATAGCTGATCACACCATGCCAAAAATTCCTCGCATCTTCATCCCTCTTGCATTTTTTAACACTTTTCAAAAAAAACACCTATCCACTTCACATTTTCAAAACCCATACTGCCTCCAGCCGGAATGTCTTCTTCCAAAAATGTGGATTCAAAATCCAGCAATTGTAATGTATGTTTGTGTCAGGGGTACTCTGGGGTACAGATGTGGGGATCCACATGAAAGACCCCCTAATCTTATTTCTACCAGCTTAGGTTAAAACTTCCCCAAGGCACAAATCCCTTCTTGTCCTTGGATGGTATTCGCTGCCACCACCAAGTGAGTTAGACAAAGGTTCAAAGAAAAGAACCACTCGGAGTTCCTGTTCCCCAAAATATTCCCCCCCAAGCCCCTTCACCCCCTTTCCTGGGGAGGCTTGAGAATAATATCCTCACCAATTGGTACAGGTGAGCACAGACCAAATCCTTGGGCTTTTAGGACACTAAACCCAATCAGATTCTTAAAAAAAACAGAACTTTATTATAAAAAAAAGGTAAAAGAAGCACCTCTGTAAAATCAGGATGGAAGGTAATTTTACAGGGTAATCAGATTCAAAACATAGATGATTCCCCTCTCGGCAAAACTTTAAAGTTACAAAAAAACAGGGATAAACCTCCCTCTACCCATAGGGAAAATTCACAAGCTAAAACAAAAGATACTCTAACACATTTCCTTGCTCTTACTTACTATTCCTGTAATTTAGATGTATCATTCAGTAGGAGCTGGATTACTTGCTTGGTCTCTCTCTTTGTCTCGGAGAGAACACACACAGAGCATAAAAACAAAGCCTTCTCTCCCCCCCAGATTTGAAAGTATCTTCTTTCTCCATTGGTCCTTCTGGTCAGGTGCCAACGAGGTTAATTGAACTGATTAACCCCTAACAGATAAAGGGATTCTGTACCTCTGGCCAAGAGGGATTTTATATTACTGCATACATAAAGGTTGTTACCCTTCCCTTTATATTTATGACAGTTTGAAATAATGATGTGAAAACATCAGTGCATAAACAGCATGACTTGTAAATGTCCTGACAAACCTCTTTACAGATTGTTTTCTTTATTATGTCACGATTTGAAGGGATGGGAGAAAGTATTAAAGGACTTGCCTACACAGGGAAGTTATTCCAGAAGAAGGTAGGATGTGAATCTGAAGTGCTATAGCTAGTCCAGAATAACTCCCATGTGGACACTCTTATTCTGGAATAAGAGTGCCTTTTTACACTTTAGCTTAATCCACTTCCAAAGTGGATTAATTTAAATCAGAAAAAGCACTCTTATTCTGGGACACAAGCATCCATACAAGAAGCTAGTCCGATCCATTTCCCTGTGTAGAAAAGCCCTAAATAGACATCATTAAGTAAAGAAAAATAAAGATGTTCCTATGCTAGTTTTTATATGGAGCCTTTATTCAGAATCTTCATAATGAGAACATTTTAATCATGCCAGTAGTAGTTTATGTGTTAGGTATAGGAATCTTAGTCTGGTCAAAAATGTAGTTTCCCTAAAAACTGCCTTTTTAGAGAGCGTATGGGAAAAGCAGGACAGAACACCTTGAAAAGTGACTATAATATTACAAAATATATAAGTAGCAATAGTTTGCGAACTCTTATTATGTTTTTCATTTTTACCTTAACAGAGATTGTGTTTATACGTACAGAAACTCAACACCTTTTAAGAAAATCATTCACAGAGCACTATATTTTGTCCAGTATATTTTTAACATTGTTGTGAAATAAGTGCTTCTGAAAGGTAACGGAGGGTCAGCCCTGAAAACCAAAGTCCTCTATTTGTCTTCAGCACAGGCTGAAGTATGCATTTTTTTCCATATGACGCTCCTGAAACTTGACTTAGACAGCACTTCTAGTTGAGAGAGGATAATTCCATTTCCATGTTCATTTATTGCTTGCCCTCTCTGCTGAAATTGCCAATAAAGATGACAGTTGTGATGCAGACACCTCATTCTTAGAAACTGCACTGAAACACTCTTATGACTATGATGAGCATGTAACTTCCCTGCACTGAGTTTGAATCCTTAGATGTAAGGGAGTAAGGTAAAAACCAGTTTGCTGATTCAAGTCCGAATTTGAATGTAGTTTTTTATATTTATTTACTCAGTTTTAAAATGACAGTATAAAAAGGGCCAGTAGTTTTGGTACAATACTTTCCATTTTTGCTTCCAAACACCTCAATTTCAGTCAGCATGGTTCTTTATTTTTTGAGGCCTTTTGAAGAGGATCGAGTTTGGATTGAAATAAAAGCTTTTGAAACCAATGTTAATATTAAACAGTGATAAGATACAAAGCACCAATTCTTTCGGAAGTACTGCATCAATTTTCTGATACCTAATATGTTTCAGTGTTTAGGGTTAATCAGTTGTATGGAATCCTTATGGTAATAATATGAATACAACCTGGAATCTATATTTAAAGAATCACCATCTAAAATTTAGCAAAACTTAGATAAGAAACATCCCAGTATATCCCAGGCTATCCCACAAGTCATGTAATTTATACAGAAAAAATTGTCAGCGCTATGAAAAAAATGGCTGAAATATTGTAGCATCAAATTTCAGATCCTGAATTTCTGATGTTCTTGAAGCTACCCCTCTGGAAGAAAGACTGAGAGCATTAGAGATTCCAGATTTTAGGTGTGTTGCAAGTAAGTAGTATAAAATCAAAACTTTGGGGTACATACTACCCTCTGCTGGGAAGCTAAAAACAATGTGCGAGAAAATCCCTCAAATCTTCAGTGGGAGTGCGTGTGAGCAGTGATTCTGCTGCATTTTCCATCCTGTATACTTAGTTGAGGAATAGCTGCATTCTGTGGCATGCTTCTCTCAAATCCTGATGGATTTCCAAGCATCAATTCATGTAGCAGCTACTGCTAGATAAAAGTAAATCCCCCTATATTAAAACACAAACCCATTGCTCCAGTGTAGATTTCTGTGAAGCCTCAAGTTAGGGGTTGTATATCAGTATGTGCTGCAATGGGAGAGGTTAAAGAGCAGGATACAGGCCTTGGGCTGCTGCATGTATGCTCTGGGTCTTTGGAAATGTCCCAAAATCTGTGTGAATCTTGGAGCATCTATGGGTTTTGTGGGTGTGATAAATGAAGTGTGTGTGGGGGGGGAGGGGTAGTTCCCTTTTATGGACACCCAGCCAGACAGTTAGCTATAAAATCCCTGTTGATAGCTGTTCTCTACTTGCTTTACCTGTAAAGGGTTAAAAAGTCTGACTGAATGCATAGGAAAAAGGAAGTGAGTGAGCACCTGGCAAAAGAGCCAATGGGAGGGCTAGAACTTTTTAAAATTGAAACAAGACTCCCCTTTTGTCTGTCTGTTGTTGTTCTCCAGAGAGAGGGGACAGAGCAGGGATGGGGCTGGAACTATGCTGTAAAAAACATTAAGCCAGGTATGAAAAACAATCAGCTCATACCTAGAAACTACTCCTTTAAAAACCCCAGATATGTAAGTAGATCAGGAAATGTCTAGGAAGACACGATTAGGTTTATTTCTTTATGGCTTGTGGACTTCTCTCTGTGCTAACCCAAGTGCTTTTATTTCACTTGTAACCTTTAAGCTGGACCTCCAGAAAGCCATTCTTGATGCTTAATTATTATATTTGCTCTTTTTAAATCTAGCAGTAGCTTAAGTTCCAAATGTATTTTCTTTTTGTTTTTAATAAAATTTACCTTTTTTAAGAACAGGATTGGGTTTTTGTGTCCTAAGAGGTTTGTGCATATGTTGTTTCATTAGCTGGTGGCAACAGCTGATTTCCTTTGCTTTCTTTCTCAGCTCTTCCCCAGGAGGGGTGTGTGTGAAAGGGCTTGAGGGTACCCCACAGGAAGGAATTCCCAAGTGCGCCTTCCTGGGTTCCAAAAAAGCGGGGGAGGTTGCACTTGAGCGGTGGCAGCATCTACCCATCCAAGGTCAAAGAGAAGCTATAACCTTAAGAGTTTAATACAAGCCTAGAGTGGTCAGTATTAATTTTTAGAATCCTTGCGGGCACCCACCTTCTGCACTCGAAGTGCCAGAGTGAGGAATCAGCCTTGACAGTGGGTCAATCCCCTTCCTAGTTCCAGTGCCCTCTCAAATGGAACTATTCAGGAGAAACTTTGTAAGAAGATCCTTGCACAGTGTTCTAGCTCAGGGGTGGGCAAACTTTTTGGCCTGAGGGCCACATTGGGGTTCCAAAACTGTATGGAGAGCCGGGTAGGGAAGGCTGTGCCTCCCCAAACAGCCTGGCCCCCGTGCCCTATCCGCCCCCTCCCCCTGACTGCCCCCCTCAGAACCCTCGACCCATCCAAACCCCCCCGCTCCTTGCCCCCTGACCGCCCCCTCCCAAGAACCCCCGACCCTAACCGCTCCCCTGGAACCCCACCCCCTATCCAACCCCCCCCCACCTCCCCGTCCCCTGACCGCCCCACCCAGAACCTCCGCCCCATCCAACCCCCCCTGCTCCCTGTCCCCTGAACGCCTCCTCCTGGGACCCCACCGCTCCTAACTGCCCCCCCAGGACCCCACCCCCTATCCAACCCCCCCTGCTCCCTGTCCCCTGACTGCCCCGCCCCCTATCCACACCCCCGCCCCCTGACAGGCCTCCTGGGACTCCCACACCTATCCAACCGCCCCCTTCTCCCTGTCCCCTGACTGCCCCCCAGGACCTCCCTGCTCCCTGCCCCCTTATCATGCTGCTCAGACCACCAGGACTGGCAACCGCACCGACTGGCCAGAGCCAGCCATGCGGCCGCACAGGCTAGAGCCGCACTGCCCAGCAGAAGCTCGCAGCCCTGCCGCCCAGAGCGCTGGCGGCACGGCGCGCTGAGGCTGCGGGGGAGGGGGACAGCAGGGGAGGGGCCGGGGGCTATCCTCCCCGGATGGGAGCTCAAGGGCTGGGCAGGACGGTCCTCCAGGCCGTATGTGGCCCGCGGGCTGCAGTTTGCCCACCTCTGTTCTAGCTCTTGTGTGGGAACACCTAAACAACAGTAGGATATGGCTCAGTAATTCTAAGACCATTTTGACACACTAGTTGTTAGGTACTATAAAAATGCCAAGACTCAACATAGCTGAACGGTACATAGAATTTAGTGAAACTAGTGAGTTAATTATCAGCTTATTAATAAAACAGGATTTTAATTAAATGGATGGTCTCACTTTCTTGACATGTAAGATTAAAAGCCAGGATATTTTGCTGAATGTATTTGTGATTCCTATGATATTGTATACCGTAATAGTATGTCATTTATGTATACTATTGCCTGTCATAGCTGTCATTTATATCTTCCTTTTCCCCTGCTTACCCATATCAAATGGGATTTGGGATTACTACCATCAATTCAGCATGTTGACAGTTTGTTCAATATTAGGAGGAAGATATGTAATGTCTGAAATTTTGAGAAGGCAGAAAAAGAGATTCACACTGGGTTCTGTCACCTCTACCAGGCTTTTAAAATGTCATTAAACTTGACAGTACCACAATGTATGTAGCAGTAGCTAATTTTCCATTGTTGACATTTAAATAATAAGGCAATGCACTAAGTAAAAAGTGCTAGCAAAAATGGAATTAAAATATTGTTCAGATCTCAACTTCAACCTCCTTTTTTTCTCCCTTTTTACCTCTTAATGTATTCATCCTTCTGCTGTCACTTATCTTTGTAACTGTAGAATTTAATAATGTATAGCACTTTGAGGGCATATGGTTTGTAGAAATATGCTATTCAAAATAAGAACCTGATCCTGCCACAGTACCAATGAGACTTTCAACTGTGACTTCAGCTAGGTTGTAGAAAGCACAATACTTGGTAGTACAATAAGTGTTGAGACGATCAGGTCCTCAATTTGCATGCATCATTTTGTATTGTTAAGTATTCATACATACAAACTGGCCCTGCTAGAGGCATTTGTTTTAGCAGTGAAATGCTTCACGGCTTCAAGCACTTCTAGGAAGCCTTAGTTTCAACAATAATCCATCTACAAAATTGAACATGTTCTTCATCTTTAATTAGACCTTCTAGTCTTTGACCATTCAGCAGAATATTCTTCTGAACTGTTTTCATTCGAACTATTGTCTGTCCAAGTTAAAGTGTAAGACGAAGGAATTTACAGTGTGTTTTGTATGGAGCCAAGCATAATGGTTATCAATAAATTTATAAAAATAATCTTAAAAAGACACCTTATTGCAGTCTTCTTCACCCAAAAACCCAGGTCTGCCTAATTTTAGGTTGCTAAAACAACAAACAGTAATAATATTTTACATTTATCAAGCATCTCAAAGAAGCCCAGAGCAATTTTTTATAGACATGTAAAGTTACATGTGTAAACCTCAATGGTCTCTCTCATCTGAGTAAAGTTACTTATATGTCTCTAGAGGATCAAGCCCTATCTACTGCACAGTGGGTGTTTTTCTTAAAAAAAACCCAACAAACCCAGGTGTGGTAGTAAAATTTTCCTCCATTGTTTACATTCTAAGAATAAGGAACATCACACACACTGCAGGTAGCAAATGGCAACACTTTTTAATGGTTCTAATTGTGCTGATACACGTAACAGCATTGAAATAGATTTTTTTAAAGATATGCTGTAGTTCAAAAGGAATTATTTGGGGGTAAATTCGATGGCCTGTTATACAGGAGGTCAGATTAGATTATCACAGGTATCTTCTGTTTTTGGAATCTATGAATCTATGAAATGCAACCATGTCTGCGGAGGAACAACTGATACACTGGGGAAAGATAGCAGCATCAGAGCAAATACCCTTTTTTACAGAAAGTGGGCTGAGGTCTTAAACACAGCATTACAAAATTTCATGGATTTTAATCAACCTACACCTACTCCGTACTTTGGGACATGAAAGTAAAAGAACAAGCGGGTTATTGGTTGGGTGGGAACATGTACATGCTAATTTTGCCTAGCTCACTCCAACGTCCATGCAGGCAGAGCAGAAGGCGTCTTTGCCTATGTTTTCAAAAGCAACTGGTGATTTTGGGACGGGTGCCTAACACGAGACCTTGCTTTCAGAGGGCGGGTGTTCAGAAGCAGGGCCCTTTATCGCGTAAAAAGCTGGAACCCCAAATGCTTTACAAAATGTCGGTCCCTGAGTTTCGGATACGTTCTGCCCCGCGCTACTAACACTTTCGGGAGGGGCTGGGGTGGGCGCCTGCCTTTCCTGCCCCGTGGCTGGGGTGGGGAGCCTGAGTCCTAACGCTACCTAACCCCCGCCCCCCCCGAGGTCACAGAGAAGGGCGCCCGGCTTCCTACTCATGTTCCTGGCCCAGCGGCCCCCCCGCCGCCCGGCAAAGGCTGACACCGGGAGCGAGTGAGGTCACCATCGCCCCCGCCCTCCCGTTCCTGGTAGCTGCGGCCAGACTTAGCAACCGGCGGGAGGGGGGGAGAAGAAGTGGTGGCGTAAGCCCAGCGCTGCCTGCGGATCTGGGCTTTCACCATACACTTGGCCTTTCACTCCGGCAAGGAACAATCTGAAACTTAACACTGTCTATGTTTATTCAGTCCAAACAGGCCGATTTACTCAAGGTTTAAAAGGCCCCAACTAAATCCACCCAGGTGATCTGGGGCGAATCAGCTACTGCCAATTATCGCCCCGCTCAACGGGAACGAACTGTGGCACCAGGCATTTCAGAGGAGGGTCAGGGGATGCCCCATGTTCTCCCTAAAATGCCTGGTCTCTCCGCCGCTGGCCATGCTGGGAGTTATAGTCTTTTGCCCTCCCATCCCTTCCAGTTTTCTGGGAGTATTGAGATAGTCCCGCCTCCTAAAACTACAATTCCCAGAAGGCCGTGGGGCGACCCCATCCACCTCCCCAAGTCTTATCCTCTGTGACTACGACCCCCAGACGGCACCGCAGCGCGGTGGCGGGGAATGGGAAAGAGAATCCGGCCGGAGAGGGAGCGGGCTGCGGCTGCGCAGTTCGCGGCTTCCTGAGTGGCTGGCGGCGGCGGCCATTTTGTAGTGCTGCCTCCCTCTCTTGCTCGGACTGCGGTGTCGGGACCTGGCGCGGGGGCGAGACTGAGCGAGGGGAGCTGGGGCCCTCACCTTCCCTTCCCTTCTCAGTGCGCGGCGGAGCCCCCCCCCAGCGCGCCCCCCGGAGACAGCTACGAACGGCCCTCACGCGCCGTGATGGAAGACGACGGGCAGCCCAGGACCCTGTGAGTGAAGAGAAGCGGGAGCCGGGCGGGGAATGGGGGCCCGTGGGGACTGGCCGGGAGGAGCCCCCGGGTGGAGAGGGGCTTGGGGGGCGTCGGGAGCTAGAGGGAGGATATTGACGGGGCGGGCGGGCCGGGGGGGATTCAGAGCGTGGCGCGGGACGTGCTGCCATAGCATGAGGGGCCTGGCCGGGGGGAGGCGGATATTGACGCGGGGGAGGGGGCGCGAGGAGAGACCACAGAAACCGGAGAGAGGAAGGAGAACGTGGAAGATACTGACGGGAGTTGGGGTGGGACCGAAATTGCAAGAGGGAGGGAAGAGGTAGCTACAGAAACAGGGAAAGGGGGAGGAGAATTTTGGGGGGAGAGAACACATAACCTGGAGGAATGGAGGAAGGCAGAGGATATTGACGGGGGAGGGCAACGGGTGATACTGAGGAGATGGTCCAGAAATTGGAAGTGTGGGAAGGCGGAGGAGTAGAATACCGACGGGGGGGAGGATGAGTATATTGACTGGGAGGAGGGGAAGATCCAGTAACTGAAAGGCAAAGTGCAAAAACTGAAGTGAGGTAGGAGGAGGAAACTAGGTTGGATGATTCTGACTTTGGGAGGGGAAGTGGAGAGCCAGAAGACGTGTGAGTGTAGAGGGAGGCAGGGGAGAGATCCAGAATTGTGAATGGGGTGCATAATCAATGACTGACAATTTTGAGGAAGGCCTGCTCCTTATTGTACTCTTGAGGCTAAGGGAAGAGTAGTAGGGTAGGCATATATGTCGGCCTGCTTTGTTGTTGCGACTAAACCCTCCCTTCACCCATCTGAATTGTATATGTGGCAGAAGAATGCTCACAGCTACTCCAAGGTAAATGGATTTCTCATGGTTCTAGTTTGTGGTGTCATCAAACAGATGTTCATTGTTTCATTTTCTTTCCTGGGGTGAGGTGAAGACCATTGTGAAAGAGGATTCTTTCCCTAAAACTGGATGTTTAGAAAAGTCATTTATTTTTTTCTCCAGTACTTACTTAGTATGTTTTTTGCTAGACACTGTCATGAGAATTCACATCATCTTGAGTGTGTCAGTATGGGGTGACTTACTAACAGCTTGAAGGTTTCCTTCTAAGCAAGTGAGCTTAATCTTTAAAAAATGGGAGGTTTTGAATTGCTTAGTTTGCTGATAGTCTTACTGAAATCTGCTGTGCTTTCGTTATGTTGGAATATTTTGTTGTATTTTTAAGTTATATGGGAGGTACCTGGAAAGTATAAATTGGCACTTTATATGCATTTTTAAAAGTCTAAATAAAATAAGTTTTGTTCAGACTATTTTCAACTAGTTTATAATCTCAGCTCCCTCTGCCAGTTTTGTGAAGAACAGTATATATACTAAATGAAATACAAAAAACTCAGACTGTGCATGTGGGTAAGAAAGATGTTGCCCTTTTGCCTACCTTGGGAAAATAGCTTTGAAATGGCCTTTGGGGCCTAATTTGGGTTGTTAAGACACTTAAAAATGCAGACTGTGTTGGGAATAAAATTGGTCTCTAACCAATTTTATTTTTGTAGGTGATATTGTCTGTCTCTTACCCTCCTCTTCCCCAATCCACAAAAGTTGGATTCGATTATTCCTGATTTAGTATAACAACAGTTACCAGGCCTGCCTTTGCTCTTTGAGGTACATATTTTGAGTCCTTCTACCCCAAATAACTTTTAGAAATGGATATTGACTGCCTAAAAGGACTTGGAATTCACTTATAACAATGGGGAATAATCTTAGGATTTTTTTTTAAGTGGGGGAAGGAGAAAGAGTAAGATGCACAGTGAGGTTTAATTTCATTTATTTTTAATGAATGAAAGATACTCCTGACTTCCCCTCTAAAAACAAAAACACTTCTGGGAAAGTTGGAACTAGGCTAAGTTTTAAATATGCTTTGACTGATGCTGTCAAGTTCTGGTGGTGTTAGTAGTTTATACTTTTGACTGAGGCATCTGGAAGTGAAGTAGTTTAACCCTTAGCCATTTAATGACAAGATTACATTTGTGCTAAGATGTCTGAAATAACACCTCAGAAGAGCTGCAGAAGAAGATTGAATAATCACATATGATTATATCTCTGCTTAATTTGTCAAGTTAATATACAGTAAGTGCTTTTCTTAAAATACAAATAATTTTCTCTTGCATAATAATATAAAAAATCCTGCTGTAGAATTGCTTAGACATTCCACTCACCTCTAGCTTTATCTGAAATACCAATAATGTTTTTAAATTTAGGATTCTCTCTCAAATCCTCATCTTGTGGGGTTTTTTTTAAGATTACTGGCCTACGTTAAGCCATTCATGTATAGCATTCATGCCTTTTCATTTGAATAAGATGCTCACTGACATCTGGTACCAAATAGTAATATTGCACATTGAACTCTTAAGTAATTTTCTATAAAGTAAGTAGTAGGTATTTTATCTTTAAACCCAATTGACCAATTGTATAATCACGTGGTCAATAAAATAAGTGTCATGGTTTTGTGCCCATGCGGTATTTCACTTATTAGAGAAAATATATCTCAGGAGTTCTCTTCTATTGCCACACTGGAAAATGCTGTATGTTACTGTTTTTTCTCCTATAGACAGCACAGCTAGGGATCAAATGTTTTAATTGGCAAAAAAAACCTCAAAGGCCTTAGGTCCTAAGTAATTGTTTTAAATGTTAATTGCCTACAGTATTAACTTATTTTGCAGTATTTTAAGTGGTATTATATTGCTTTCTGGTGTTTAATGACTTTCTTAATGGTTCAAAGTATCTGAAATACTAGAAAACAAAGACCATTTAACCTCTCTCAGCTAGCAGGCTTTTATATAAATCTGAAAAAAATTATAGTTGGCTCACTTGTCCAAGGAAATGGTAGTATTTCGATAATTTATCAGCTTATTTTTCAAAAAGAAAAGGAGTACTTGTGGCACCTTAGAGACTAACCAATTTATTTGAGCATAAGCTTTTGTGAGCTACAGCTCACTTCATCAGCATAACATGGCAGTATGGTAAGGAAGAGAGAACTATGTTTACCTCTACAGTGCCTCATATGTCTGGATTCTGTGTCTGGATTCTGATCAAAGCCTCTCCTTATTAACATTATATAGAAAGTAACAGCAAAAAAGTACTTTTGAATTGATTCTCAATGCCATGCTAGTTGAGACTGAAATCAGTAATAAAATATATTAGACTAACAAATTGTATTAAATTTTTGAGGCCTCAAAAACTCTTTTGATAAGAGTACTTTAGAACTTACTAATAACACATCTTGTTGAGATGAAAGTTTCAGTTGGAATCAAACTTACTCTTGTAAATTCTGTCGGATCCTTCACAAACAGTAGACATTGAAGTCTTATTACTTTGATTCCCTGGGAAGCTAGAACCTGAGTCCTGCCAATGATCTGTACTCTGACTTGGGACTGTCCTTTTAGCACGCTAAAGTTGTTTGTTCTCCATATTAGCAGTCATCGCATAGTCACCACTGTACACAAAGGTATTATATCACCCACTATGCCAAATTATGTATTTTGGAATGTGGATCTGATCCATGGGGCACTGAGCTAAGACTAAAACTTTGAATCTCAAACTTCACTTAAAGCCAAGTCTCATAGATAAAGGTAATAGCTTCCATTTCTGGAAGCTACAATATGGAATTTCCAAAGCATTTCCTCTTTCCTGTAGCTCACTAGTAGTATCTGTGAGACAATGCCATCTGACCAATTCAGAGAGTTGGAATTCATGTGAAATTTTCACCATATAACTTTCCCCTTTTCTTACCCTTCCCCGCAAACATTCAATAACCTTCTTTAAGGTAGAACCTGGAAGAACTTTGATGGGCCAAAAAGAAGTAGCTATGAACATAGCTGTCCTCACTTGCCTACTGTACAGCGATAAAAAATGTGTCGCCCTCATAGAGCTCTTTTGATCCTCAGCCTAGTTGATGGTTGATGTGCTCTGCTGTTAGAATTTTTCTTCTACTAGCTTAACAGGATCTGTGAACCTCAAATATTGTTTCTTGGGGCTGGTTTTCACTACGGGGAGATCCACACTGCTGCTATCGATACAGCAGGGATAGATTTAGTGGGTCCAGTGAAGACCCACTAAATCAACCACAGAGTGCTCTCCAGTCGACCCTGTTACCTTAATTTTCTTGGGGAGCTGGAGTAAGTCGACGGGAGAGCGTCTCCCATCGATGCAGTTCAGTGAAGACACCGGGGTAAATCGATCTAAGCTATGTCAACTCCAGATATTCACAGCTATTCACATAGCTGGAGTAGCGTAACTTAGGTCGACTCACCTCAGTAGTGAAGACAAGTCCTTGGTCTATAGACATTGTCAAAATCATTCAGTAGTATAATATCTTGGACTTCTGGTATCTGGTCTAGGTTTTTAAACTATGCCTATCAATGTAGTATGTAAATGCCACAATTTTACAGAAGTGAACACACTGTACAAATATGTCAATATGCATGAAGCCACAGCATATTGATATCCCATGAATTAAGGAGACAGCCTAGAGAGGTATAGTAAGTACATTTTTTTACTGTATAATGTATGGTTTTGCAAAATTGAAACTATTATCCTGTGGGTTATAATAATATAAAAAGCTTGGAAGACCATAGAAGTAGTATTTTTAAAAGCACTTTGCTTTACTCCAAACGTCATATTGCATAGTTCTGCGAACTTAGTATTTTATAGTCTAAATAGATAGTACAACTTTTAAACTATGCATAATTTATATTAAAAAAACTTTCTAAGCTGGCTGCATGTTACAAGTGGCTGTTTCCCTGGCTGTTGTGAAGTCATGAGTATATTGTCTTGCCACTCAAGCCAAGCTGGTGTTTTGTGGCTTCATGGGGAGTGGATTTTGGTAACATAAGACTTCAGTTCCAAAGGGGTTGAATGTCTTCCGTACCCTGGCTATTTGGGATATTCAAGTACTTTACACCAAAGTTGTTTGATATTTGTATTTTGTTTTAAGTCCTCTTTGAATATATTGGGAGTAGTGCTAATATTAAGTACAAAGACTACATGAAATATTGAAGCTAAATCTTCATCTTTAACTCCCACTGGCCCGAACTTCTATAAGTTTGCATGGCCAAATGGTTCTAAAAATCTGGACTCTGCAGATATTGCTATGCTTATGTTGTTTAACATTATATTACAGATTGGTCTGAGGGTACATCTACACTAAAAACAAACAAACAAAACCAGGACATCCAGTCTCAGAGTATGGGTCAGCTGACTTGAGGTAATGGGGCTTGTGCTAAAGGGCTTAAAATAGCATTGTAGACATTCCTGTTTGGGATGGAGCCCAGGCTCCAAAACCCAGCTCCAACCCGAAAGGGAACATCTACACTGCTATTTTTAGCCGCATAGCCTGAGCCTAAGTCAGTTGAATTTAGCTCTGAGACTTGCTGCTGCAGTTTTTGTGTGTGTGTGTAGTATAGGTGTACTTGAGTCTACAGTACTGCAGTTTCAGAATGGTAGTAGCAATTTGAGAATAGTGTTAACTGCTTTTGTATATTTTTTATAACACTGAAAGCTGAAGGAAAACATACTACAATATAGAATGATGCAATTATCTGAAATTCATTCAGGGAATTTTTAAAAACTTGTTCTTAAGCCAATAAAGCATTACACTTCCTTCAAATATAGGAGCTAACTGACCCAGAGTAGTATTGCTTTTTTCCATAAGGAAGCAGCCTACAAAATGGCTGAAACATGAATTTTATAGTAAGTTCTTAACCTTTTTCATAATGATTTTTTAGTAGTTATATAAACCTGCCTATTGTCCTTTTTGGAAATTTATTAAATTAGTGTGGAGTAAAGCTTATGCTAATTCCTGAAGAATGATTTTTCTAGTTTCCTGCCAGCATGAAAGAAGTTCTGTTTTGTATAGTTTTTGCACAGTATTAATATACACCTTGGAATGATGCTCTTTCTGATATTTTACTATATTGCAAACATAATCTTCCCTCATTTCTTTGAGTCAATGGAGATGAAGCCACCCTGACTTCACTCTGTTTACATTCATGTTTGTGCAGCGCAATTGATGAGTGTGGACTATGTACACCATTTGGGAATGTGTTAGCTTATACTGCTGCAGTGATAGCAGAGGAAACACAAGTGCTCATTATGTAGGTCCTACAAAATTAATGGTTATTTCTTCACAAGGATTGTTTTATTTATAATCTCAGTTATTTTTTTGTCTGATTCTAGTAACATCCTCAAAGGTTAAATTTTGGGTTCAGACTATGAATAGTCTACACATTTTTTAAACATTAAGTATCGTTTAGTCTGTTTTAAAATTTAAACTAATTTTAGTATGGCATATATTTATGTAGTTTGAAAAGACAATTCATGTTGTTGTGGCTAGGTAACCTAGAAGAAAGTTCTAAATCTTATGTTGCAATTCAGTGAAAGATGTGATATGTATTGACAGCGGTGTTACAAGTAGTGACAGAAGTGTAGTTCTCAGTGTTAGTGTAGCTGGCTGCTGTATATTTTGTGTGTGTGTGTGTGTAATATATATAAATAAAAGCCAAATAGCTGGTTTGTCTGGATAGCTTTTTTGAAAAAGTTGTTCAGTGAAATTTATTCTAAAATGTTGTGAACCATTAGTTTCTGATAGTGAGTTTTCCCTACTATATATAGAATTGACTTTGTAAATATGCATGCATATTCTAAATGGGAAAGTTTATATCCAGCTGATATCTAAAAAAGTTTTTCTGGACCCCGATTAAAATTTAAGACCTGGTTGAGAGATTAGAGAAACAAATATTTTACATTCACTGAAACAATAGTTAACAAATACTGTTTTTAAACCTAAAAGGTTTTCTCTTGATTTAGATTTGTGTGGTACTGGTGCAAAACCAATCAAGTATGTAGTGTTGATTTCATCACCATTCGAGTAGAAGACTGACCATAGGGAACTATAACATTGGCAGAGAGTTTATTTCAGGCTTTTCAAAGGTAATAAACGGATAAAAGGGAGTAACTGTAAGTGTTTAAAAAGTGATTTTAAAGATATTTGGTGTTTCTCATTTGTTAGTTGAAGGAAGCAACTTTTCAAACAGACTTTAAATAGCTTTCGCTTAGTATATAGTGGTATTCCTGCCTCCATTTTTACCCATATGTATTAAACTTCATTGTGAAGTTGTTTGAAAGTGATACACTAAAGCGAAGTGTCTGTGGTTTAACAGGCACACTTGAATACTTAAAGTTGGGTGGCATTGTGATACTCTTAAGTTGTAATGACAGGTTTCAGAGTAGGAGCCGTGTTAGTCTGTATTCGCAAAAAGAAAAGGAGTACTTGTGGCACCTTCAAGACTAACAAATTTATTTGAGCATAAGCTTTCATGAGCTACAGCTCACTTCATCAGATGCATTCAGTGGAAAATACAGTGGGGAGATTTATATACACAGAGAACATGAAACAATGGGTGTTACCATACACACTGTAACCAGAGTGATCACTTAAGGTGAGCTATTAGCAGCAGGAGAGCAGGGGTGGGGGAGACCTTTTGTAGTGATAATCAAGGTGGGCCATTTCCAGCAGTTGACAAGAACGTCTGAGGAACAGTGGCGAGTGGGGTGGGGGCGGGGATAAACATGGGGAAATAGTTTTATTTGCTTGAGGTTGGGGGGCTGTCTGTAAGCAAGGACTGGCCTGTCTCCCATCACTCTCACAGATCTTGGGAGACAGGCCAGTCCTTGCTTACAGACAGCCCCCCAACCTCAAGCAAATACTCACCACACAACAGAACCACTAACCCAGGAACCTATCATTGCAACAAAGCCTGTTGCCAACTGTGTCCGCATATCTATTCAGGGGACACCATCATAGGGCCTAATCACATCAGCCACACCATCAGAGGCTCGTTCACCTGCACATCTACCAATGTGATATATGCCATCATGTGCCAGCAATGCCCCTCTGCCATGTACATTGGTCAAACTGGACAGTCTCTACGTAAAAGAATAAATGGACACAAGTCAGACGTCAAGAATTATAACATTCAAAAACCAGTTGGAGAACACTTCAGTCTCTCTGGTCACTCAATTACAGACCTAAAAGTGGCAATACTTCAACAAAAAAACTTCAAAACCAGACTCCAGCGAGAGACTGCTGAACTGGAATTAATTTGCCAACTGGATACAATTAACTTAGGCTTGAATAGAGACTGGGAGTGGATGTGTCATTACACAAAGTAAAACTATTTCCCCATGTTTATCCCCCCTACCCCCCACTGTTCCTCAGATGTTCTTGTCAACTGCTGGAAATGGCCCACCTTGATTATCACTATATCATCGGTATATCACTGTGTATATAAATCTCCCCACTGTATTTTCCACTGAATGCATCCGATGAAGTGAGCTGTAGCTCACAAAAGCTTATGCTCAAATAAATTTGTTAGTCTCTAAGGTGCCACAAGTACTCCTTTTCTTAAGTTGTAAATATACCTACATGATGTGAACGTTCCTGTGCTCCAGATTTGAGACTTTATTGACAAATGTACTGAATATCATTGTACAATTTTTACATATAAATTCAGTTCCAAAGCTGTACATTTCATTACTGAAATTTGATAATTCAAATTAGAAAATGTGGATTTTCAGCAGGTTTTCATGATATGGCTTTATCTTTTGTGGAGGTGCATTCTAGATTCTCTACTAGCTTTCAGTATTGAAGAAAGTAGATGAACTTTCCTGTTGGAGTTTGAGTAGGAAACTTTTTTTCACCTGAAATTGACCAACTCATACACTTTTAAATTTGGAATTGTCCCGAAGGTTGAGTAAGTACTAAAAAGTTCTTAAGTTAAAAAAAAAAAAAAGGGGGGGGGGGTGAAAAAGGCAGTGTAGTAGTTAGTATCAGAATGACTTTTGGTCAAAACTTGCAAGAGTTTTGTTGCATGTGTACTGTTTTTTAACACACTTACCCTTCCTCTGGAATTCTCAGTTACCACAACAGATGCCTAATGGAATACTCCTTCTCTGTACTACCCTCTAAGTTACATTCTTGTTTGTGGGTGTGTTGTTTTCCCCCAAATGACTAGATGCAATAGAACCAAAGAATTGAGCTCTCTGACTATGAGATCATTTGTTGTCATCACATTTGGCTGCGTTATATATCAATAAAATATTAAGAAATATTATGTTGGTTATATAAAAGAATAATTTTTTCTAGTCAGTGGGTAGCAAAACTGGATTTTAAACATCATTCCCAACTTGATTGCCTGTTCTCCCTTTTTGTTGCTGCTGACAGCAGCATTATTGCTATCTACTATTACATGATTATTTCTAGTTTCATGATCTCAGTTGCACTGCCAGTCTTATAATTTAGGAAACTTGTTAATTTAGTAACTGTGAATAAGTTCATATGCAAATGTAAAGTATTTTGTTCAGTGTGGGATATTTAAAAGGAGGTTTTACATAGAAATCGTATAATATGTTAAAATCTATTATAAACTTGGAGATAAAGTTGCTGGACTTAAAATACTGTTTATTTCCTTGTGTAGCTATGTAGGAAACCTCTCCAGAGATGTGACTGAAGTACTTATACTTCAGTTATTCAGCCAGATTGGACCATGCAAAAGCTGTAAAATGATAACAGAGGTAAGGCCTTCCATTTTCAAATGGTATCAAATATAGCATACTGGGTTTGCATTAAAATGCAGAAAATCAGATTGGCAGCATATCTCTGCAACACTGGTGTATGGTGGAATATAGCTTCCTAGGCAAACTGTATTTGTAGATCCTTGCACAGATACAAATTTATACCTGCAGACCCGCAAGGCTCTCCTGGGAACCGCAGTGGCAAAAGGAGCAGAACGTGGGGCCGCCGCTCCCAGGACCCCATGCAGGCAGCTCCTCTCCTCCTCCTCCTCCTCTGTACCATCCCCAGTCCTGCCTCTGGCCCTTCCAC
Organism: Lepidochelys olivacea; assembly: GCF_965140295.1. Lineage (NCBI taxonomy): Eukaryota > Metazoa > Chordata > Testudines > Cheloniidae > Lepidochelys > Lepidochelys olivacea. Next base: position 109,272,797 of record NC_140417.1, read on the forward strand.
GCAGCTATCTGCGTCTCCTGTCTGTGGGCATGCGTGCCACTTGAACACATGAGCACGATCAGGAACAGCTGCCAGTGAGCCTGATACCCTCCCCAGTAAGCGGGGATGGAGACACTATAGCCGCACCGGAGGAGCCGCTGGCGCGGGGCACTGGCTCCTGGGAGCGGCAGCCCCACATTCTGCTCCTTTCGCTGCTGCGGTTCCTGTGAGAGCTCTGCAGTTCTGAAGATACTGATTTATATCTGCGGATATCCGCATCCGCGAATATAATTTTGTATCTGCACAGGGCTCTATATATTTGGACTCAACGCTATGCATGACTAAGCAGTTGTCAGCTTGTGCTCAAAGGCTGTCATCTGATGCAACAGAATTCTTGTTGCCATTTACTCTTTAGGAATAAGTTCCTTCCAAGACAGTCTTCAGCTTGTATAATTGAGTATTGGCATCCTTTGGTTTCGTGACACTTGATGGGAATTTCTAGCACTGCAGACATTTTAACCCAGTCTTTATAGTTCTACATTTTTAATAACCATAGATGGTTAAATGGAGTTCTAGTAATCTGCTGTAGGTAAATTCTCAGTCACACATGTTCATTTCCTTACCCAGTGACTTCAGTAGCTGTCAATAAATAGTCTAGAATGGATGAAGGGTTGAGATATTCCAACATCTTTCACTGACCCAGGACTCTTCAGCCAGTCAACTCAAGGACAGACTAGTAATCTGACATCTATCTAATCTGAAAGAAGATAGATCAATAAGAGTAGAATCAGTGCCATTTTCTTAGTCAAATTACAGGTTTCATCTGTAATAAAGTATCCAAATGTGCAGTGTCCATTTATGGCCTTTAAAGTGTGTGTGCGCGTTCAAAGTTCACCCTGAATTTGGTGGCCTGTAGTAGTACCAAATTTAAATGCTTGCTTTTAGAAATTATTAACTGGCATCTTTGTCTTGTCTGAGTTTCAGGAATGCAGATTGAGAGAAAACAGAAAATGGAATGTATGATGTTTCTGTTAGGGTGGTTCACTACAAACAGCATGCTAACACTTGTATTTTATATTGTATTTAATAGACTGCAAAGGTCTGAATGTCTGTGGTATTTGCATTTCATTCAGATTTAGATGGAAATATTATGCTGGTGGTACAGTAGGTCAGTACAACAGCCTTTAATTTGTGGAAATGCATCCCAAACCTAGTTTGGGTAATAGGTGCCTTAAAACCCTTTTACTCCTTGTTCCCATTTATACAACTTGAAAATGAGTACATAATTCACATTCAACTTGCAGACTCTTTTCCAGAACTAGAATAGTGGGTGTATTGCAGGGGAAGACATGGCAAAACTATACTTATGGATACAGGCTGAGCTGCACCTGCCTATCCTGTCCTTCTCTCTAAAATCAGAGCACTTTTCATCTTTTCATGGGCATTAAACTAGCTCTCCTATTTAAGAGCCTCTTGCTCAAGACCTAGTCACCAACTTCTCTCTCATCTCCCCCAAGTGGAGATAGTATTGAATGAGTCCATCTGTGATGGTGCATAGTTTCTTCCCCAGGACTAATTAGCATGCTACTTTACTTTGCTCTCAGTTCTGTGTTTCCATTTTTGTTATCCCGCTTGTAGAAGACATGGACCAAATAGTCAAAAATAACTACAGATTTTGGGTGCCCTTCTTGAGATGCCCTGAATGGGTTTGATTTTTTTCAGAGCGTGGCTGCTCAGTAACTTTTGCAAATTGGGACCTTTAAAGGAATCTTGAATTGGACACCCAAAAACAGAGGTACCCAGAATCACTCCTTAAAAGGCCCTTTCTTTGAAACGAGGGTGAAAATGGGGCATTTTCTAATGGAAGAATAAACTCTAATACATGCACTGTGTATCCTGAGTTTCCTCCATTCTTCCTCTTCCTGCAGCAGGAATGTGATGGGGGGAGAGAGAGAAAAGGGGCTTTAAGCCTTACTTGTATCTGGTGTTCTGGGGCACCTGGGGACCTACCCCAGTCCTGTGGTTAGTGCAGTCTCATGACTTCTCTAACTCTTAAAATATGCTTCCCAGGGCCCCCAGCCACATCCTGTCCTCCTCCTGACATGTCCCTATCATAAGGGCTGAGAGGAGGGCCAGCGTAGAGCCCATGTGTTGGCTCTGCACCAGTTGGCAGATGCCCTGTATTGAGGGTGTTTCGGAGAGCTATTTCTGCCCTCTTTATTGTCCCTTAGTGCCACTTTAGGGCCCTACTATCCAGTTCTCTTTTGTCAATATCAGAGATGTGAGTGACTGCATTCCTTTATATCCCTCTGGAAACTATATTTGAGCACATGTCCCTTAAATAGGCATTTCTTTGTATCTTATACTTCGTATATGAACCAACATATTGGCTAATAACGGTTAAAGCGGTGTGAAATAAAGACCCAATCTCCACATTTTTGCTGGCACTACTGGAGAAAGTGCTGCTGTGCAAGAGCACGGTGGGTTAGCAATTAATTTACAACAGAAATTTTCCTATACATGTGAAAGAAGAAAGAAGGGAAAATGGGGTTCTTAAAGTGAACTTAATTTTGTTTTAAATTAGCTATTTTTCAGAACTTGCTTTATGAGCTCTTTGGTCCTGGGATTGTACATATCCCAATGTAAAACTCCCCAGCTTAGTGCACGCTGCAAACATTTTTCACAAAGCTTAAAATCTAGTTTTTGAATTTCATACTGTAATGATTGCGATTTGATTGGCTTCTCAGAAGTCGTTGACTGTCTTTACATTTAATATCTCTGTTGTATTTAATAAAACTTTTTAGCAATTAGTATTATTTAAAAGTGACCTGAAGGGCAGATGGGGCTGTTTGTACCCTTCCTTTTCCCTGCTTCAAAATGTCTAAAGAAAGTCCGACAGGTTTGTCTGCTTGGTTTTACATTAGAAATTCAGGTCTTTCCAACCCCAGCAGTTCCTAGCATACAGTATGGATGATTGGAGACCATGTAGCATTATGATATCACAAGCATCGAGACTAAAACTTGACCACTTGTGAAGAGAGGATACTTAGTCACTTTTACACTTTACTATTAACTCACTGACTCCTTTAAAAGATATTTGCATCCAACTATTGACAAGATTTAATATTTTCACTTGTTGGAGCTAAGAGAGCTCCCACTCCAGGTTTCTGGTCTACCAAGGAGTCCTTTGGCAAATAAAGGAAAGATTTTTGTCAATCAGGAGGAGGAAGAAGAAAAACTTGAAGGGGATAGGAGGGAAATGATAAAACCTTTCAGGCTTTCTTTGTATGTGTTAAAGATGCAGAATTTCCCAAACCCATTGTTCCCCTCTGCAGGTAACCTGGTATGTGTTAAGCTTAGTAGACTAATGCTAAATGAAGACTTAAAAAATGGATTTAACCTTGATAAGAAATGTCCACATTTTTCAGTATAATTGAAGTATCTTCAAAAAGAGTTGAATTTTAAAAATTAGAGTTCAATGTATTACATTCTTAATGTTATTTTAAAGGTTATCTTATACTAATGAAATAACATTGTTAAAGTTTCTAGCTATAAGTAATATTTTTTCCTGGATTTTTTTCTCAGCAACCCGATAGCAGAAGGGTCAACTCTTCTGTTGGATTTTCTGTTTTGCAGCATACAAGCAATGACCCTTATTGCTTTGTGGAATTTTATGAACACAGAGATGCAGCTGCTGCATTAGCTGCTATGAATGGGAGAAAAATTTTGGGAAAGGTAAGTTGTGTATAAAAATGCTAAGGTTTAAGAAATTAGACTTATGTAAAATATTTAAATTATGATGTGAAGAATTTCACTGAAAATGATCAATACGTCCTCTGATGCCTTAAAAAAAACTCTTGTTCTCCTCTAAAAGAAAGAATTTGTGTAGGTTAATATTTGTAAGTGGCCTTTGAGTGTACATTAATTTCTAGTTTTATGCATTTATGCTAAATCTTACATTTATTTTCAGGAGGTCAAAGTAAACTGGGCAACAACACCGAGTAGCCAGAAAAAAGATACATCCAGTAAGTAATACCGCAGTATTACATTGTGAAATATTTGTATAGCGATTAGTGTAAGAATAGGTTGCAGTGACACGTCTAAATATCATTGTATTTTACCTCTCATGCTGAGTTTTAATAGAAGAAATACCCACATTCATATTTTACAATTGAAGTCTTAAAACATTCCCTGTATTTTACTCTATTTTACAAATGGTGGAAACTAAACATAAGAATGACCATCCTGGGTCAGATCAATGGTCCATGTGGCCCAGTATCCTGTCTTTTGACAATGGCCAATCCCAGATGCTTCAGAGGGAATGAACAAAACTGATCAATTATTGAGTGATCCATCCTGTCTTGTCCAGACCCAGCATCTGGCAGTCAGAGGCTTAGGGGCAGCCAGAGCATAGGATTGAATCCCTGACCATCTTGGCTATTAGCCATTAATGGACTTACCCTCCATGAACTTACCTAAATCTTTTTTGAATCCAGTTATATTTTTGGCCTTCACAACATCCCCAGCAATGAGTTCCCACGGGCTGATGATGCATTGTTTGAAAAAGTGCTTTCTTCTATTTGTTTTAAACCTGCTGTCTATTAATTTCATCGGGTGACCCCAATTTCTTGTGTTATGTGAAGGGGTAAATAACACTTCCTTATTTCACTTTCTCCACACCATTCATGATTTTATAGACCCCTATCATATTCCCCCTTAGTTGTCTCTGCCAAATTGACCAGTCCGAGTCTTTTTAACCTCTCCTCATATGGAAGCTATTTTGGTTTCCCTTCTCTCCTTTTCCAATTCTAATGTATCTTTTTTGAGATGTTGCAACCAGAACTGCATGCAATATTCAAGGTGTGGGTGTACCATGGATTTATATAGTGTCATTAGGATATTTTCTGTCATTATCTGTCCCGTTCCTAATAGTGCTTAACATCCTGATAGTTTTTGATTGCCGCTGCATATTGAGCACATGTTTTCAGAGAACTACAATTACTCCAAGATCTCTTTCTGGAGTCGTAACAGCTAATTTAGTCGCTATTTTGTATTTGTTTGGGATTATGTGTTCCAGTGTGCATAACTTTGCGTTTATCAACGCTGAGTTTCATCTGCCATTTTGTTGCCCAGTCACCCAGTTTTGTGAGATCCCTTTGTAGCTCTTCACAGTCAGCTTTTGGCTTAATTATCGTGAGTAATTTTGTATCATCTGCAAACTTTGCCACCTCACTGTTTGCACCTTTTTCCAGACCATTTATGAATATGTTGAAAACCGCACTAATCCCAGTACAAATTCTTGGGAGACCCTGCTATTTACATGTCTTCACTGTGAAAACTGAACATGTATACTTATCCTTCGTTCTTGTCTTTCAACCAATTGCTGATCCAAGCGAGGACCTTTCTCTTATCCTGTGACTCCTTACTTCGCTTAAGAGCCTTTGTTGAGGGAATTTGTCAAAGGCTCTATGAAAGTCCAAGTACACTATATGCACTGGATTCCCCTTGTCCACATGTTTGTTTGACACCCTCAAAGAATTCTAATAGATTGGTGAGGCATGATTGCTCTTTACAAAAGGCATGTTGACGTTTTCCCAACATATCATGTTCATCTGTGGCTCTCATAATTCTGTTCTTTACTATAGTTTCTACCAGTTTGCCTGGTACTGAAGTTAAATTTACTGGCCAGTAATTGCCAGGATTACCTCTGGAGCCTTTTTAAAAATCTGAGGTGGAGAAGTTAAATTACTGTTGAATGTCTGATGGAATCCTTGAATTAAATTTCCTTGGAGTTCCTGGATCCCAGTTCTTTGTTAAGACTCACTTTCTCAGAAGTATGCAAGGAGTTAAATTACTAGATAGCAGTTAAATATTTGATTATATAATGCTTTATTTGCAGATCACTTCCATGTATTTGTTGGGGATCTAAGTCCAGAAATAACAACAGAAGACATCAAGTCAGCATTTGCTCCTTTTGGTAAAATATCGTAAGTATCATAATCAATACTGCAAACATCATTTCAGGGAAAACTAGCATAAATTTGTTTTTTGTCTGAAATAGTATTTCTTCATCTTTTTGCAGATTGTGCGATAAGGTTTTCATTATATTAGGGTGGGTGGTGAGATGTCTTCATTTCAGGTTGTGCATCACATGTTTGTAAATACAATTAATGAATTCTGTTCTCCAATCCAGTTGAAAGCAGTACGCTTTTAACCTAATTTACATATAAAGGTCATTACAGTTTTTAATTGAATAACCAGAAAAATAACAAATCAACAGCTTTTGTTAGTGTAACTAATTTTTTTGCTTAGTGTTTGTGTGCAGAATAGTGATTTCAAAAATTACAAGTGGTGTGTATTCCATCAGACTTGCCTATAGGCAGTATAGGAAAGCAGGTAAATATCAAGGTATTATTTTGAGATGCAGTAAGTGTAGCTAGTTGTAAAACTTAGCTAAGTTATGAATGTGTCTTGTATAAATGTAAGTTGTTTTTTTTTCCCCTAAAGTATGAAATAACTTTTCAGTTAATCGAAGGGGGGTGAAGTTAAAAGTGCTGTATTTCAATGAAAAAATGCTGTTTATATTTGTGCACACTTCTGTCAGTTAAGGGATAAATACCTATCTATATTACATATTTGAGATTAGATTTCAAAACATCTATTGTGTTTTAATTGAACATGTTAAATATTACAAGAATTCTTGAAGTGCTAAAGCATGTATGTCTCTTTTGAATAAGGTAGTGGCTTCAAAAAGTACATTGATCTCATATCACTTTCTTTTTAAAATCCTTTTAAAAAAAATTACACATGAACTTTTTGTGCTACTTTACAGGACTATATTTCTGCTAAGAACAAAAATTCTCATTTTTCTTGCTCTGTACACTTTTAAATGAACCATAAACCTTATTTCTTACCTTCTGCTATTTTGTTGTTTACTTTGCTTTTTATCTCTAAATGTGGTAAGTAATACTGTTTAAAAATCAATATAAAAAGAATACAGGTTTCTATTTCTCAGTCTATATTTATACCTGAGACCTGCAGTTTTTCTAAAGTCCAAGTCACAATTAAAAGTAATAGCATTCTGGTTATTTTGCAGAATTGCTCATAAGAATGGACAGGATCTTGAAGGCTAACTGCAAGGAACTGTGCACACTGGAACTCAGTTGTAGATTTTTTCTCATTTCTATTTATTCTTATTATACATTATTTATATATACATATTTTAGTATTTACATTTTAACATTCTATATTCAGTGCAGTTCTATATTTCCAATCATTTTAACTTACTCACTAAAAATTTCTGTGTAAATTTGTTGTTTTCGTACTGGTGTGCTTAGCATTGTTGTTAGTTTTATTATCCTTTCTTAAATTTCTGAAAATGTCAATTTTTCAAAATTTACAGCTGCCCAAACTCCAAAATGATGGTAGAGAATTGACCAAGAAAAATAAAGAAATCTGTTAACCAGGCCATGTATGCCTTTTAATTCCTATTTTTTTTCCTCTTTTTCAATTTTTTAATATTTCATATATTTTGTATCACTAGGCAGAAGACATTTAACTATTTAGAAAATGCATGGTAAAGTAGATAGAACTGTTACAGTAATTTATAGAACAGTAAACCTTAGAGGACCCTAGTTAATAGAATATTAGAAAAGGAAACTTTGTTCCTTTTTAAACTTCGAATTTGAACATTTTAGTTTTAGCCAGAAGAGGTTATGTGGATAGGTTGCATGTTTATTACATGTTATTTTTTTGTCCTACTGCTTTTTTCTAACAGGTAAAGAAGCAATAGGGAGAGTTCAGGAATGGCTATAGTTTTAGGGCTAACTGAATTTATAAAAAGAAAAACAAATATGCTCACAATACAGTGTGTGTGGTTCCTTTTAGTTTTTATTTTGAAGGTTAATAATAATTCCCTCATATAGCTGTGCTTCTTTTCACAGGGATGCACGGGTAGTTAAAGATATGGCAACTGGAAAATCAAAAGGCTATGGTTTTGTATCATTTTATAATAAACTGGTGAGTAACCACACTGCAGGAATAATCTTTATACAGACCAGTATTTATGCAGAGCAGTTATTAAAGAGTCTTGAAGTCAGTCCTCTGTATTTAAAAAAAAAAAAAGTTGAAAGTTTCAGGTACTAATCCTGCCAGAGTCATCCTGCCAATTTTTGTAATTTTACCAGTGGTTTTTTTTCCATTTTTTAAAAAAAGGTTTTCCTCTCCTCCTTTGCTGTGATCCCTTTCCTAAGGGAAAAGAATTGATTATTCAGGGGAAAATATTGAAATTGACTATAAACAAAGTACTGTCAAACAAAAGGTAAACATACAGTAAAAGTGAAGAGATTTTTTTTTCCCCCTGTAATCTTAAATATAGTAGTAATGGATAAAAATATTCCAGACAGAAGTGACTTACGTTGACTAGCCCTTTAATAGGCTTGCTAAACTTATTTTTTAGAATTATATTAAATAAATACAGTGTCCATAGTTAATGATACATCCTCACTATTTATGGCAACAAGGTGCTTTTTATAAAGAGTAATTTTAAGTTATACCATATGTTAACTAAAATATCTGAGAACATATTGTGAAACGAATTGCCCACACAAGGTAGCTATGAGAAACAGAGCTATTTTTATACAGAAGTACTTGAGGGATTGTTTACATAGCTCCTCCATATTGCCTTCCTAAGCTCGTTCTGTGTATTGAAAAAGAGACAAATGTACAAATATTTCAGGGGCTCGGAATTATAACAAACATATCTAGTGCTTTGTTGTTGGAAGTATTTCACATTGTTTTTTGTCATTTTTGTAATGTTGAAATGAAGTTCAGTGATTTCATAGTTAAAAGGACGTTCCATGATGAAAATAATATTAAGAAACCTTGGTTTATTAAAATTGAAATCACTGAAACTCTAGTTTACATTTTACCACTTATGCTTTGTCTAGTTGGCATTCCTCAGTACAGACAGCAAAAGTAGATATGTCTTTTTTTTATTTTCTGATTCTCATGCATTATCATAAGGTTGTTTCAGTTTTCAGCCCTGCAGAAAAAATGTTTAGATGGTTTATATGTATGTAGAGCCTAAATTACGTGATTGTTCCTTTTTAAGAGTGTACCAGTGAATAGTACAGTTCAGTTTGGAACTTGGTATTTTCTTAGTGTCAAATAGGACCACATAATTTTGTACCAGATATTTTAATTAAAAAAACAATAAAACTCTTAACTGATAGGCTGGGTTTGTTACTTTCTTGAGTGCTAGTCTCTGTAGATCAGCCACTGCTTATTTTAAGTGTAAAAAAGTGTTTTAAAATTACTTCTTGCATGTGCCCATCTACTCTTCTCTGGTATCCCTCCCTTTCTCTATCACATTTAAGTCTTATTTTCTTCCAAAAATATGAAACACTTGGAGGCAGTCCTACAAAGTTCTGAGTGCTTTGTGCTTTTTTCTCTTGAAAGTGCTCGGCACACTGTAGGACCAGGATTGTTCTCTCATCTGCTACTGTTCCTGCTTTTGTCTTTTAAGTTCCTCCCAATTTTCTCTGATTCATCCCTACATATTCTCAGCTTTGCACCTTGTAGTTCAGGGAGATGGAACCTGTTCTAGCCCCCATGATTTTGAAACAGTCTTCCAAACTGTGTGCCATGTGACCCTGTCTCTCCTCCTTCAAAGTATCTGCATTCAGTGGTGCACTTGTGAATTATGTCTGAATTAAGCTGTTCAGGCTATGGACTGTCTATTTTCCGTGTTTGTATGATGATGATTGCTCTTATGGCTCTGTAAATGTTGGACTGCATTCAGAGGTGATATAAGTTGAATACCATGAAGGGGCAAACGGGAGGCTGTAGCAGGAAAAATGGGTAATAGGAGGTGGTTAGGTTGGGTGGTAGAGAAGGTGGGGTAGATCTCAGCTTTGCAAATTCCTCTTACCTACAGTTCTGCCTTCTCAGAGTATAGTATTTCCTCTTACATCACCATTTACTACCAAAATTTAACCAATATGCAACCAAGTTGATGATGGTTTTGAACATGAAGATGCAATACCCTTTTGCAGCAATTCCTTCTTGATACATAATTTGTCACACTGGAAATCTGTGGGTCAGAAATGTATTCATTATGAATATTGTAGATAAAGCAGTAAGATCAAGGAAATTCATAATTATGAATTTTTCTATATCCAAGTATAATAGGTTCTTGTTACTTTCCATCTGTTTCTATTAATGCTTTTTTGCATACTACATTCCCCATATAGTTATTGGTAAGACTAATTATAGTATAATTTGAGCTTTGTATAACTAAACTCTTATATTTTGGTTTAATTTATTTAAGATTGCTTTTGGTAATCATAGAACATTGATCAGGAGATCACTGGGTATTCAATTATAGGCTTTGTTTCTGTTTGCTTGTCTAGGTATAGTATCCTTGCTATATACATGGCTTCCATTGTCTTCTGTTGTGTATTCTGTGCATTGGAAATAGCAATTCACTAGTGAAGTAATTTTTTCATTACTGGATTTTGTTGTTACTGCAGAATTTTATGATGTCGCTGCTTTAATATATTAAATGCCCCAAATCTTGAAAACTACAGTAACTTTATTAGTAACTGGTATTGCTGTTATATATAAATTAATCCCAGTGACAGATGAGTACATTTTCAAAAGTAGTAGGCTTGCCTGTCTTCTCTCCTTGTCCATACATGTTGAATGAGTCTTAATTCTGATGTCCTTCAGGATGCAGAAAATGCAATTGTGCACATGGGAGGCCAGTGGTTGGGCGGCCGTCAGATCAGAACTAACTGGGCAACACGAAAACCACCTGCTCCTAAAAGTACACAAGAAAGTAAGATGCTTGTGTTAACCTTTTATTAGCTCTCCAGCACACGTACTGTTATGCTGGACTTTACAATGTACAGTTAGCAATACGCTTAAGCCACCAAATTCACTTAACTTGTAATTTAGTATGTGTTTGACTCCCAGATATTCAGGAATAAAAGGCCTAGTATATTAAATCATTATCTTTCTTATTTTTCCTGTTGATTTGTCTTAAAATATTGAGCAGATTTGTCAAATGTATAATTTTGTAATTATATAAAAATTATTGGAATGCAGATACTGTTTTAATGTTTGAAAATGACCCTTTCTATGTATAGATAGCACGAAACAGCTGAGATTTGAAGATGTAGTAAATCAGTCAAGTCCAAAAAATTGTACTGTTTACTGTGGAGGAATTGCCTCTGGACTAACAGGTATGATTCACTTTTATTGAGGGTACGGGGGACGTGTTAACTAATGAGTTTGCAGCCCCAAGGTTGCTAATGAATTGGTTGAAAATATCATCTGTTTTAGATCAACTTATGAGGCAGACGTTTTCACCATTTGGACAGATTATGGAAATAAGAGTTTTTCCTGAAAAAGGTTACTCATTTGTCAGGTAAGGCTGTTAAACTAAATCTATGATTGTTCAATATATTAGAATTTCATGTATTGTTATGTAACATGTACTTTAATTAGCAGTGCTGTTAAATTAAAAGCTCTCGCTTGCAGTATACATTGAAGAAATTGAAGCTTTAAAGGTTATGGGCATTTGCTTCTCAGAAAATAAAGGCTTACAAAGGCAGCCTCAATTTGGTGTAAGATTTTTGCATTTCTTATTATTAGAGTTGTCTGAATATCTGATTTATTTTATTTTTTTGTTTTTTGGTTATTGATTTGCTAGTCATTGGGGGTGAGGTTGGGTCAACCCGAAACAAAACATTTTAAACTTTCAGCAGACTGAAAAGTGGAAAAAAATAAATAAAACCCCAAAACTTGTTTAGATTTTGAGTTAATAAAAATGAAATTGAAGTAAATTTCTAAACAAAGTTTTGGATTTCTTTTAAAAACTAATTTGGTGAATTAACGCACATTCACATGTTTCGGTGGACCCGAATCTGTATTTGGGGAGTAGGAGGGGAGGAGAGTTTCAGCCAACAATTTTTCACCCAGCTCTACTTGTGACGCATGCATGTAGTCACAGTTCTTTAAAGTAATAGCACTATCAATTATAGTAAAACATAGTGTTAATTTCATTTCTATCTTATCTCTAGGTTTTCAACCCATGAAAGTGCAGCACATGCTATTGTTTCAGTCAATGGAACTACAATTGAAGGACATGTTGTTAAATGCTATTGGGGTAAAGAATCCCCTGATATGACTAAAAACTTCCAACAGGTAATTACATTTTAAATCTATTTTTAGTAGTTTGAGTGTTTTTGCATAAGCCAGCTGTGTTAAGTGTAATCTCTTGTCCATTATCTCTCCCCATTGATACATTATTAATAAAGTATTAATACATACAGTTAGTGAAATTGCATGGTCTGGTCTTTTTGGTAGCGCACATTGCGGTTCACTACAAGGTTGGGCTTGCAACTTTATAGGAACATAACTTCTTGTATGATTCAAGATGGGAAGCAGCTTTGGGAAATCTCTGAATTCTAGCTAATTGAGCTACTGAAGACTAGCTCCATCCCCAGTCAAATATTTTATGGTGCTATTGAAACCTTATTCTTATTGCAAAGGCAATTCTTTTCAGTAATTAAAGCAAAGAATTGTAACTCCAGCGGTATCATAACGCCATAGATTAAGGTTTTGCCCTTGCCAGCCATCATAAAATTTAATGTGTCTGTAGGAGTTGTACTACGAACTATTTTTTTTGCCTAGGTTGACTACAGTCAGTGGGGGCAATGGAGTCAAGTCTATGGAAATCCACAGCAGTACGGGCAATATATGGCCAACGGATGGCAAGTACCATCTTATGGAATGTATGGTCAAGCATGGAATCAACAAGGATTTGGAGTAGAGTAAGTGATTATACTTGTTTCAGATATTTTAAAAAAGGTGTGTTGCAGTTCTCCAAAAATGTTAAAACTCTTCAGTAATCCCCACTTCAGATTAATTTGGTATCAGGAATGCTCTTGCTTCAAGCCTTTCCGGCCAAACCCTCTTCACTAGGAAGCTTAAGTCTGTTGAATCTCATGCTCTCTGAGGAGTTATTCAGTGCATTATGATATGCACTTGTTTCAACATTTTGTGTATATTGATGTTCTGAGATAAAAGATGGCTGGTAGACACATTTTGCTTCCTTGGTGGACTCTGAGTCTTGATTTAAAAGAACTTAGCAGATGATTTTCAATGCTCTTGGGTGGCGATTATTTTAAAAAACAAAAAAACCAACAGCCTGTAGCTGAGAGCAGTCATAATGCCATGTAACCCAAAAGCATTTACCTAAGTGGCATACTAACTCTGAAGGGCATGGACTGCATAACTGAGCATTCATCTGCTCTTAAGAGTATTTAAAATATATGTCCAGAACAGTTTTTTAAACATTATCTTAATTTTGTAATATTCTCTTGAGGATTTCACAGTAATATTTTTCACTGCTGACTTATCAGCGCGTTCCCCCTCTCCCACCCAGATGTGTCTCCATTATGTTTTCCTTTTTTATACATCTGCATCAGTGATGTTGATAGAAGTTTGCACAGCTCTTGGAATAATGTTAACTCTTGCTGTAAAATCAGTGGAGAAGTTCATATTATTTCTGTACCCAAGTGTGTTTCTTCAATTAAGTGGCTTCAGACTGATCATGTTGCATTTGAAATAAAGCCAAAGAAACTTGAGTGTGGCTATAGGAAGAATTTATATTTAAGTACTACACAAAATCTGTCTAATTTGATTAACGTATTCCCTAAATACTATATTTAAATCTTCCTTGCATTTGAATATTAATGGAAAAGGTGTGATACATATTGAGTTTATAAAATTAAGTTGCTCCAAATGCTGGCAATTTGCCAAGTCATCATCTCCTGTAGATAAGAAAACTGTATAGGGTCCAGAGAGCTCTTGAAAATAATAGAATGTTTCTTCTCTGTCTGAGCCAAACCAAATTGTCTGTTTTGTTTAACTTGAATGGGGCTGCATTTTAAAATTGATTTAATTTAATAATTCCCTTTTATGTATTTGAACAATACCTTTCTGCTTTGGAGATTGCTAGCCCATGCAGCTAGTATATAGGTTTCTTGGCTTGTGGCTTTTTCCAAGAAGCAGGCACATTTTAGGAGGAGAACCTGTTTTAAAATCTTCCTGTATGTGCATTATTTTTGTGAGAAGTTGGGAAGCTTTTGACCTTGGCAGGAATAGAAGGTAACAGAAGCGATATCAGATTGTCTCTTTGTAAATAACTTGATTGGCTTGCCTTTTTTGTTTGTTTTTTAAAGCCAATCTCCATCTGCTGCCTGGATGGGTGGATTTGGTGCTCAGCCTGCCCAGGGACAAGGTGCTCCTGTAATACCTAACCAAGCTGGATATGGTATGGCAAGTTACCAAACACAGTGAGCTGGGACTCTGTTTAAACGTGTGTATTTCATGATAGGCTTCAGTTTCCAGTGATACTCTGAAGACTGGAATGTAGACACCGGAAGAAGAAAATATTTATTTTAAAAATGGAAATGTTTGGAACCTTTAGCACAGCTTTGCTTTGGTGAAGAACACACGTCTTCTAGTTCTGCCTTTTTAAGTTTTTGTTCATGATGGATATGAACATGTTTTTCTTTGTGTACAAAAACTAAAATAAAGTCAATAAAGACAACTCTGACTACAAATTTTGATATAGTAGGATAAATGGCTAATGAATTTGATCCTTAGATTACCATTCCATTTTTTTTGTTCTGTCTTCAGTGTTTTACATCCCTGTGCTTTTTAAGAGAAATGACATTTGAAATACAGTAAGCTGCTTTCAGTTAAACACAAATCCTGAAATTTAACTGTGGACCGGTCATTACACCTTGTAAGACAGTAGTGGGTTTTCAACAAATGTGAGGGCATCATTCAGAAAACATACATGCTCTTGGAAATATTTTTTTTAAATATTTAATTTTTCTATATGCTTAAACTGAAGTCTGATACAAAATAAACTTTCAATCTAAGCTGAAAAACATTACTGTCTGAGTTATTTGAGCAAATTTTGCTGTCCACATTCAGGCACATACTAAAACTTTTCAAATCTGGTTTGCTTTTTAAAACTCTAGTAATTGCATTTAATTTTGAGACGCAAAATGTTTTTGCAAGTATGGTGTTTGTATTAGTCAGGCAGTCATACTTGTGCTTTTTACATAAAGTTTGAAGGCTACACATTGTAAATATTTAATAACTACAATGTTTCAAAAGCATGCTCAAACATAGAAGTAGCTTGTAATTATTCAAAGTAATACTTAATATACTCTACTGCTTTAAATGCAGTAGACTGACAAGAATGTGCAAGACTGACATTTCCAAAGTTGGCTATTATGTAAAGTTACATAAATTACTATACAAAGAGCCTTAATTTTAATTTCATAAATCTTTAATGCATCACCTTTTTGTTATTAGAAATCTGAATTTTTGCTTTACATTATCGGGTATGTAAATACCTTCGTTAACAACCTTGTAAGCCTATTTCAAGGTTATTATAAGTTGTATAGTATCTTGAGTGTTTTGAAAAATCTTGGGATGTTTTTTAAGTCTAGAAATATTTTGCCCAAGGATTTTTTAACAAGATTGTTAAAAACATCTTATTTTACAGAATATTCAATGTGCCATTTGGTAAATGGAGATGCAGTTGAAACAGTACACTGAGTTGTGACTTATTTTTAACTAAAGTTTTTGTCTTTATGGGTGGTTTGCATGTGATGAACCTGTACAGAGGCTGGGTTGTTTGTGTACTGAGTGTATAAATGGATAAATCATGAAGATGTTTAAATGGTATACTTGGGTTATTTCTGAATTATTTTATGGATACATTGATATAAACTGCCTCAATAAATTTGAAGTTGAAAATGAATGTAAGTTAGCTATAAGTACTGTGTTGTACCTGTGACAGCTAGGGGGTGCAAATGTTTCAGTTGTATATTTGAATACACTGAGACAAGCACTGGTTTTAAAAAGCAAATAGGACATGCTGTGATAGTCCAGTGAAGTAAACTTGCATTAAAAATGGATTGTTGCATTTAAAGGGTTTATAATTCCAGAAGAAAGTCTGAGAATCCTGATATTTTAGTCTGTTCTATTTCTTTCATAGATATTATTTTAGTTTCAAGTTAGAATAGGATTTTGAAATAGAAAATTGCTTTAATATTATAAATCTATCCAAGTAGTTAAAATGACTGCACATATTACTGTTTTAGAGAATCGAATGATTTATTCATTCCTTTTGCAGCCAAATCACTTATAGAACCCTTATCTCTTGGATCAAGGTGAAAGGAAGGAGTTCTAACAGAAACTAGATAGTGAGCTAAATTATACCTACAGATACATATATGCAACTCTGATGCACACCTTATGCATGCAATAGTGTCTGGAGTCAGTGTGGAACCCCAAGTGCTTGTGATGGCAGAAGTTGGCCCTTTATCTCTCTGTTTCTTGTTTACCTGCTGTTCTACTCAAGCTAGAAATTTGTCTACATTTTGTAAATATGTATATCTTTAAGCGAAGATCGGCTAATACATTGTAGTCTATAAATTTCACAAATAAGTCTGACTTTTTATAATGCTTATCTGGTTAAAAATATTTAATGAATCATGAGTTATTTGAATTTGCAAGTTACTTTAAGGTTTGTTGTTTGCTTCCATGTGACGAGTGGGGTTTCTCCTTAAGGCTAGGTGTTGGAATATAACTAAAGCAGTAAAATTGTTGAGGTTTTTTGAGTTTGTACTATGACTTGAGCAGTATGCTCTTTCATGAGTTTACTCAATATTTAGATGCTGCAGGTACATCACCACATAAACACCCAACTGAAATTGGGAAGAAAACTAAGGCCTTGATCCTGCAAGATCTCAGCACACAGATCTTCTTAGAAGTCTGATATGGCCACTGCAGGACTGGGCTGTAACTGATGTCTCTTCTCCTCATCCTGAGAGCCACAGTATTCTTCTCTCTCAGATAATTAATTTCTTCTAATGGTTTCTTTTTTATACAGCTTTTCTTTAACACTGATATTTCTTTGCAGAATACTCAAGGTACAGGAGTCTCCAGTGTCTTTAGACTAATGATTCCATAGTATTGTGAGGAAGAGTTTATACTTTGATTGCTTTCTTCTCAATAACGTTCATAAATACACCAGTGACAGTTACCTTTCATTTTTTTTGGCACCAAAGAGCCTCTTGCACCATTTTGTTTTTATGAATGACTATGTTGTGATCCACCATGCTCTCCAGTTGCCGAAGTCAACCACTACATTACCCCTTGCCACTAGGATTTCAGATTTCAAACAACCATTGAGTTTTCGTGGCTGAAGTTGATGGGTGAACTTGAGGCAAGGCTGTAATCAATGTTTTCAGAAAACATTTAAATAAAAGCAAAAAGTTATAAATGGTTTATCCTGTTTTGTCATTTAAGTTGTCCTGCCTCTACCTCTTACTTTAAATTCTTAGCAATAATACAAGACTGACCGTGTAAACTATGTGCATACATTTATGTGTAAGGTATTTTATATACATATAATTTTAAAATATTTATTTCATACAGATCACTGTTAAATACGTTAATGTCTCAAAGTTTAAAGTTGCACATGAAACCTAACTCCTGCCTCCTTGAGCATATGAATTCCAATAGTCTTCAGTTACTGTCTTTTTCTGCAAGACCGTCCCATTCCTTGTTCATTGTGAAAGGTTGATGAGATCATTGTGTTGAAACTACTTCACTCATTTCATATATCAACTAACTTTTGCAGTGAATGAGGCTGGGTCCTGCATAAAAAGTAGTATGATTGACTACTTAAAGGCTATCCTGTGTCTACACAAGGGGCGGAGTTAAGATTCAGTGGGGAACATTACCTTCTGGCATTTTGAGCTTTGAGTGCTTCATGTGTGAATAGTGATACATTTCTTTTATCATGTAGAATTATTTTGTGGATAGCATTGAAATGCTCTGTCCTGCACAATATTGTTCCAATGAAGCAAGTAAGAGCTCTCTGTTCACTGAAATTTATTTTACAATAGATTAGACACGGTTCTTTCAAAACCCTGCTTCATGCAATTTGCAAACTGACCCCTGACCGGCCGGAGGAGATTGCCATTGTGATCTGTCATCTCTGGACTGATGACTCCGAAACATAGTACCCATAGGATGTACGGTTCCTCCAGTGCAGATACTGCCTGTAAGCATAAAGACCTGAAGAGTTTAGGCTCTTGAGGTGGCGGCACCAGCTGTCAAAGGCAAGAGCAAAGACCACACTATCTCTGCAAAGGCGGTACTGACAGGGAAACTTTTGGTACCAACTACTTCCAAACAATCCTTGTTGGACCAACCATCTCATACAAGATCTCCACTGATTTCCTTGGTACTGGCAAGTTTGAACCAACAAGCCCTGATGGTACTTATCAGCACGGTATCACAGGAATTTTGTTTTTCCTGAGATCTCCTGGTGAATGAGACTCCAAAGTCCCTGCTGCTTGGTACCAGCACATCTTGATCCCCGGAATCACCACAGGTACCATGGTGTTTGCCTCCAGTCTCCTTGCCAGCTCCACCACTATCCAGCAAGGACTCAAATAGTGACAAGGATGATATCTTCTCACTATACTCACACCATGGTCCATCTCTACATCAACCAAGGCTCTCCCAGTTGCATGCTCAGTCTGAGCCTCAACCCTCTTGGTATGACCACCTGTGGGTACCACCACCCATGCACTTTCCCCCACCGCAGTGGTCATACTGGGACCTGAGGGAAGCCCACAGGCACCATACTTCTTGGGCATTTAGTGTCTCCTGCTGAGACTCAATAAGATGGTCTCCTTAAACCTCTATATTTAGAGCCCCACAGCCTCAAGAGGAAACGTTTGAGGAGCAGTAGGGCCAGACTAGAAGAGGAGGCTATGCCACCAATAAATATCCCCCCTGCCCTGATGAGGCAGTGATGCCCCCTCCGCCATCCAGGGTGGATGATTTTAAACTGTTTCAGGATCTCACAAAAAGGGTGGCAGAGTATAAATTCCTTTTGATGCGGTGAAAGAAACCCACCACAAGTTGATAGATATATTGCACACCACCTCTTCCTCCTCGAGAATTGTTCTCCCTGTCAACAAGGTACTTCTGGATCCTGCTAAGGTCATTTAGCAAACGCCAACCTCTATCATTCCAACATGTAAAAGGGTTGATAAAAAGTACTATGTGCCCTCCAAGGATGCAAAATTATTTTTTCACATCTTCCACCTAACTCCATTGTTATGGACGCTGTGCATTCCTATGGCCAACAGCATCATATTAAATCCACCCCTTATGGCAGAAATTGGAAAAGACATGATTTATTTGATAGGAAGGCATACTCTTTGGTGACTTTCCAATTCAGGATTGCTAATTACCAAGCCTTAATGGCGAAGTACGACCATATGAACTATCCTAAATGTAATGCATTTATTGATCTGCCAGAAGCACAACGGGAACAGTTTCAAGCCATCATACGTGAGCGACAGTTAGTATCGAGTACAGCACTCCAGACCGCACTAGATGTCGTGGATACAGCAGCCCACTCAGTATCTACAACAGTGATGTGACAGGTTACGTCTTGGACTGCTGAAGAAGATGCCGATGACTGTTGAGGACCTCCTTTTTGAGGGCTCCAAACTTTTTGCAGACAAGACCAACTCATCACTCCATACTCAAGGACTTCAGAGCCGCACTACACTTGCTAGGGATCTACACACTAGGACAGAAAAGGAAATTCAGTCCCCAGTCATCCCATAGATCCTGGCTACCCCAGTACCCACCACCATAGTGTTACTATGGGTATGTCTACACTACGAAATTAGGTTGAATTGTAGAAAGCGTTTTTGTAATGTGGAAGTATAACATTGTATAAGTATAACGTTGTATAAGGGGACATGCTGGATACATTGTATATGAGAGGGCATGCCAAAACATGTTACAAAGTATCTGAGGGAGCACACGTAGGGACAGTTAGCTTTTGAATGGAGAAGCAATTAAGATAGAGCCAGCATGTCTAAGAAGCAGGCATCAGAATGGAAGGTGTGAAGGGCAATTACTTAAGTTAACTGGAAGCTGTTAAAGGAGATTGTTAAGGGTGGCAGGTAATTGAAGATATGTGACTGGTCTCAGGGATCTCGAAGGGTGGTGACTAAAATCTTTTTCTTCTTTTGTCTGTAACTTCTCTGTAACTTGTTCTCCAAAAAACTGTATAAATTAAGAGACGCAAGCCCCACTCGGGGGGCTCACTTCTAAATGTATTAGCAAAGCAGCTTTGCTAATGAAACAGAGTGGTCTGATAAATTGTGAGTCTGAGTCAAACTTTGACAATACAGTTGATTGTGTGCGTCCCCACACAAATGCTCTAAGTTCATGTAGTCGGCGGAGTGTGTCCATAGTACTGAGGCAACCGTCGACTTTCTGGAACGTTGCACTGTGGATGGCTATCCCACAGTTCCCGAAGTCTCCACCTCCCATTTGAATTCTGGGTAGAAATCCCAGTGCCTGATGGGGCTAAAACATTGTCGCGGGTGGTTCTTGGTACATATTGTCAGGCCCCCGTTCCCTCCCTCCATGAAAGCAAGGGCAGCCAATCATTTTGCGCCTTTTTTCTTGAGTTACCTGTGCAGACACCATGCCACGTCAAGCATGGAGCCCGCTCAGCTAACCGTCACCGTATGTCTCCTGGGTGCTGGCAGACGTGGTACTGCATTGCTACACAGCAGCAATTTATTGCCTTTTGGCAGCAGACAGTGCAGTATGACTGGTGCTCTTTTAACCGGGCGCCTGGGCAAACATAGGAGTGACTCAGCCAGGTCATTTCCCTTGTTTCGTCTCGTGGCAATTGAGTCCTACTAGCAGTGCACTGTCTTTTAACCTGCAGCTAGCAGAAGGTGATGGCTAGTCGTCATACTGTACCGTCTTCTGCCAAGCACCCAGGTGTTGACGTTGGCTAGCGGTCGTACTGCACACTCTGCTGCCAGCAAGATATATAAAGATAAATGAAGTGGCTCAAAACAAGAAATAGACCAGATTTGTTTTGTATTCATTTTCTCCTCCCTTCCTCTGTGAAATCAACGGCTTGCTAAACCCAGTTTTGAGTTCTATCCTTGAGGGGGGCCGTTCAGTTTCTCGCAAAGCCACCCCCTTTGTTGATTTTAATTCCCTGTAAGCCAACCCTGTAAGCCATGTCATCAGACGCCCCTCTGTCCCTCAGGGCAACGGCAGACAATCGTTCCGTGCCTTTTTTCTATGCAGACGCCATACCACGGCAAGCATGGAGCCCGCTCAGATCACTTTGGCAATTAGGAGCACATTAAACACCACACGCATTATCCAACAGTATATGCAGCACCAGAACCTGACAAAGCGATACCGGGCGAGTAGGCGACGTCAGCGCGGCGACATGAGTGATGAGGATATGGACACAGACTTCTCTCAAAGCACGGGCCCTGGCAATGTGGGCATCGTGGTGCTAATGGGGCAGGTTCATGCCGTGGAACGCCGATTCTGGGCTTGGGAAACAAAGACAGACTGGTGGGACCGCATAGCATTGCAGGTCTGGGACGATTCCCAGTGGTTGCAAAACTCTCTCATGTGTAAGGGCACTTTCATGGAACTTTGTGACTTGCTTTCCCCTGCCCTGAGGCGCAAGAATACCAAGATGAGAGCAGCCCGCACAGTGCACAAGCAAGTGGCAATAGCCCTGTGGAAGCTTGCAATGCCAGGCAGCTACCGGTCAGTCGGGAATCCATTTGGAGTGGGCAAATCTACTGTGGGGGCTGCTGTGATGCAAGTAGCCAATGCAATCAAAGATCTGCTGATACCAAGGGTAGTGACCCTGGGAAATGTGCAGGTCATAGTGGATGGCTTTGCTGCAATCGGATTCCCTAACTGTGGTGGGGCCATAGACGGAACCCATATCCCTATCTTGGCACCAGAGCACCAAGCCGGCGAGTACATAAACCGCAAGGGGTACTTTTCAATAGTGCTGCAAGCACTGGTGGATCACAAGGGATGTTTCACCAACATCAACGTGGGATGGCCGAGAAAGGTTCATGACGCTCAAGTCTTCAGGAACTCGGGTCTGTTTTAAAAGCTGCAGGAAGGGACTTTATTTCCAGACCAGAAAATAACGGTTGGATGTTGAAATGCCTATATGTATCCTGGGGGACCCAGCTACCCCTTAATGCCATGGCTCATGAAGCCGTACACAGGCAGCTTGGACAGTAGTCAGGAGCTGTTCAACTACAGGCTGAGCAAGTGCAGAAGGGTGGTAGAATGTGCATTTGGATGTTTAAAAGCGCGCTGGTTAGACCTGAGCGAAATCAATATTCCCACTGTTATTACTGCTTGCTATGTGCTCCACAATATCTGTGAGAGTAAGGGGGAGATGTTTATGGCGGGGTAGGAGGTTGAGGCAAATTGCCTGGCTGCTGGTTACGCACAGCCAGACATCAGGGCGGTTAGAAGAGCCCAGGAGGGCGCGGTGCTTATCAGAGAAGCTTTGAAAACCAGTTTCATGACTGGCCAGGCTACGGTGTGGAAGTTCTGTTTGTTTCTCCTTGATGAAACCCCCTGCTCCTTGGTTCACTCTACTTCCCTGTAAGCTAACCACCCTCCCCTCCTCCCTTCAATCACCACTTGCAGAGGCAATAAATTCATTGTTGCTTCACATTCATGCATTCTTTATTCATTCATCACACAAATAGGGGGATAACTACCAAGGTAGCCCAGGAGGGGTGGTGGAGGAGGGAAGGACAAGGCCACACAGCACTTTAAAAGGTTACAACTTTAAAGCTTACTGACTGCCAGCCTTCTGTTGCTTGGGCAATCCTCTGGGGTGGAGTGGCTGGGTGGCCGGAGGCCCCCCACCACGTTCTTGGGCGTCTGGGTGTGGAGGCTATGGAACTTGAGGAGGAGGGCGGTTTGTTACACAGGGGCTGTAGCAGCGGTCTGTGCTCCTGCTGCCTTTCCTGCAGCTCAACCATACACGGTAGCATATTGGTTTGATCCTCCAGCAGCCTCAGCATTGAATCCTGCCTCCTCTCATCACACTGCCACCACCTTTCAGCTTCAGCCCTCTCTTCAGCCCGCCACCTCTTCTCCCGGTCATTTTGTGCTTTCCTGCACTCTGACATTGTCTGCCTCCATGCATTCGTCTGTGCTCTGTCGGTGTGGGAGGACAGCATGAGCTCAGAGAACATTTAATCACAAGTGCGTTTTTTTCGCCTTCTAATCTTCGCTAACCTCTGGGAAGGAGAAGATCCTGTGATCCTTGAAACACATGCAGCTGGTGGAGAGAGAAAAAAAGGGACAGTGGTATTTAAAAAGACACATTTTCTAGAACAATGGGTACACTCTTCCATGGTAAACCTTGCTGTTAACATTACATACATAGCACATGTGCTTTCATTACAAGGTCGCATTTTGCCTCCCCCCAGCGTGTGGCTACCCCCTCCACCTGCCCCCCTCCCCGTGGCTAACAGCGGGGAACATTTCTGTTCAGCCACAGGCAAACAGCCCAGCATGAGCGGGCACCTCTGAGTGTCCCCTTAAGAAAAGCACCCTATTTCAACTAGGTGACCATGAATGATATCTCACTCTCCTGAGGATAACAGAGAGATAAACATTGGATATTGTTAGAACGCCAGCAAACATAGACTGCAATGCTTTGCTCTACAATGATTCCTGAGTACATGCTGCTGGCCTGGAGTGGTAAAGTGTCCTACCATGGTGGATGGAATAAGGCTGCCCTCCCCAGAAACCTTTT
This sequence comes from Lepidochelys olivacea, assembly GCF_965140295.1. NCBI lineage: Eukaryota > Metazoa > Chordata > Testudines > Cheloniidae > Lepidochelys > Lepidochelys olivacea. Next base: position 109,296,540 of record NC_140417.1, read on the forward strand.
GCAAAGGCTTTGGGAGTATATCCAGGAGAGCCACGAATGCCAGGGCAAATTAATCATTAAACATGCTTGCTTTTAAACCATGTGTAGTATTTTAAAAGGTATACTCACCAGAGGTCCCTTCTCCGCCTGGCGAGTCCGGGAGGCAGCCTTTGGTGGGTTCGGGGGGTACTGGCTCCAGGTCCAGGGTGAGAAACAGTTCCTGGCTGTCGGGAAAAATGGTTTCTCCGCTTGCTTGCTGTGAGCTATCTACAACCTCCTCCTCATCATCATCTTCCTCGTCCCCAAAACCTGCTTCTGTGTTGCCTCCATCTCCATTGAAGGAGTCAAACAACACGGCTGGGGTAGTGGTGGCTGAACCCCCTAAAATGGCATGCAGCTCATCATAGAAGCGGCATGTTTGGGGCTCTGACCCGAAGCGGCCATTTGCCTCTCTGGTTTTCTGGTAGGCTTGCCTCAGCTCCTTAAGTTTCACGCGGCACTGCTTCGGGTCCCTGTTATGGCCTCTGTCCTTCATGCCCTGGGAGATTTTGACAAATGTTTTGGCATTTCAAAAACTGGAACGGAGTTCTGATAGCACGGATTCCTCTCCCCATACAGCGATCAGATCCTGTACCTCCTGTTCTGTCCATGCTGGAGCTCTTTTGCGATTCTGGGACTCCATCATGGTCACCTCTGCTGATGGCCACCTGCATGGTCACCTGATGCTGCATGGTCACCTGCAGCTTGCCATGCTGGCTAAACAGGGAATTGAAATTCAAAAGTTCACGAGCCTTTTCTTGTCTACCTGGCCAGTGCATCTGAGTTGAGAGTCCTGTCCAGAACAGTCACAATGGAGCACTGTGGGATAGCTCCCGGAGGCCAGTACCGTCTAATTGCGTCCACAGTACCCCAAATTTGACCCAGCAAGGTTGATTTCAGCGCTAATCCCCTGTCGGGGGTGGAGTAAGGAAATAGATTTTAAGAGCCCTTTAAGTCGAAAAAAAGGGCTTCATTGTGTGGACGGGTGCAGGGTTAAATCAATTTAACACTGCTAAATTCGACCTCAACTCCTCGTGTAGACCAGGGCTATGTGCCACAGCAAAAGAGGCCTAGGATTCAAAAGCGAAAATTATCAGACCCTGAGTTCTCAATATCTCAGCCCATGTCCTCAAAATACCAGATTTGATGTCTTGGTCGCGGCCCTAGAGGCCACTCCCCACAACATCAAATGCAACCTATAGGTCTTCTACATCCCTTTTGGATGTCACCTCACTCTTTTCCTCCGAAATTGGGGAAACCTAACTTCCAACAGATGGGTCTTGGAGATCATTTCCGATGGGTACTCTATCTACTTCACCACCCTTCCTCTCCATCCCTCTTCAGGGACCTTTCTCATGAGAGACTTAAGACAAGAAATGGATCACATTCTATGCCTAGGCACCATAGAACCCGTTCCTGTATATCTCAGAGGCAAAGGTTTTTATTTTCAATATTTTCCAATTCCCAAGAAAAAGGGAGGTTGGAGACCCATACTAGATCTAAGAGCACTGAACAAATACATGAAGGCACAAAAATATCACTTTAGCAGTGATTATTTCATCTCTTGAGCAGGGAGATCAGTTTCTGAGCCCTGGACCACCAGGATGCCTACTTCCATATATCAATCTAGCCATCCCACAGACAATTCCTCAGGTTTGCCTTAGGTCAGGACCATTACCAGTACAAAATACTTCTCTTCAGTCTCTCATCCTCACCCAGAGTATTCTCCAAGGTCCTCTGTAGAAGTTGCTCATCTATGTGTATCAGGGATCGTGATTTACCCTTACTTGGACAACTGTCTCCCCAGAGCCCACTCCTTCGAAGATGTCCTACGGACCACCCAAAGGACTATGGATTTATTCTCACAGTTGGCTTTGCAAATCAATGCCTAAAAATCGACCTTAATTCCAGTAGAGTTCTTGGAGTTTATAGGGGCCAATTTCAAATCAGTACAAGTTAGAGCACTCCTCTGCTGACACAGATTTCACACCCTGACCACTCTCATAGACGGTTCAAGCCAATCCACAAACACCAGCCAGACATTGCCTCCAGCTCCTCAGGCACAGGGTGGCATGCATATTTTTGTCATCGCACACCAGACTACATATGAGGTGCCTAAGCCGGGATCAGGTTGGTCTACACTCCAGATAAACAGACTAGACAAACCTCTGTCAATACTCTCCAGGATCAAACACTCCCTGAAATGGTGGAAAGACCCTATGAACATCTGTGCCGTGGTCCCATTCAAGCAGCACCATCCTCCCCATATTGCTTCTAACAATGGATGCATCCCTAATATGCTGGGGAACCCCAGAGGTTCATGGCAAATGGTCCCCCCACAGAGTCGACTCTTCATATCAACCTCTTAGAATTAAGAGCGGTCAGAAATCCTTGTGCACACTTTCTGCCACTAATCAAGGACACTCATATGAAAATTATGACAGACAAGATAGTGTGCATGTTTTACGTAAATTGACAAGGTGGCGCCAGATCATCCTTCCTGTGCACGGAACCACTAAAGTTATGGAATTGGTGCATTTGCCACAATGTTCTCATATCAGCCACTTACTTGCCGGGAGTACAGAATATAAGTAGCAGACAGTCTTAGCCGCAAGTTCTCATATGACCATGAATGGGAAATGAACCCAGCAGTGCACCACTGCATATTGGATCACTGGGGAACCCCAGTAATAGATTTGTTTGCCATTTACCTGAACAGGAAACGCCCACTCTATTGCTCCAGAGCTGGCCTCAGGAAACACTCATTAGGAGATGCTCTCCTCCTCCCATGGGACAGAAGCCTTTTATATGCTTTTCCTCCGTTCCCTCTGATGCTGAAGGTTCTGATTAAAAATAAAGAAAGAAAAGGCAAAAGTTATACTGATTGCTCCCACCTGGCTGAGACAGACTATGGCACCCATACCTGTCACAGCAAGCAATGTGTCCACCAGTACCTCTTCAACCCACTCCTCACCTTCTCTCCCAGAATGACGGACAAACCCTCCATCCCAACCTACGGATCCTCCAGCTCAAGGCTTGGCTCCTTCATGGTTCCAACATAGAAAGCTTGCACCTACGCGGAGCAGCAGAAGTATTATTACCCAGTAGAAAATCAGCTACCCACTGCACTTTCCTGAAAAAATGGAAAAGATTCCAGGTTTGTTGTAATTCCAAACAAATTCCACGGGTGTCTTCCTCCGTCCCCTTCATGCTAGACTACATACTAGACCTGAAGAGGACGGGTATCTCTTAGCTCCCTCAAGGTACATCTTGTGGCCATAACAGCCTTCTGCCAAATGATAGAGGGATATTCTATTTTTACCCATCCAATGACAGAGATTCCTCAAGGGCGTAGAAAACCTCTTTCTGAAAACCAGGCACCCTGCTCCAACCTAAATGGGACTTAAATCTAGTTCTAAAGAGCCTAAGTAGAACCTATTGCCACTTGTTCTCTTAGCATCTATCAATGAAGACCATGTTCCTAGTAGCCATCACCTTGGCACGAAGAATAGAGGAAATAGCAGCATTAATGGCACACACACACCCCTTTACAATTTTCTTTAAAGACAAAGTCACTCGGAGGCCGCACCTGAAGTTCATCCCCTAGGTGACCTTGTCTTTTCACATGAACCAGTTCATTCACCTTCCCACCTAAAGTCTCATGGTGGCAACAGGGAGACTATATACTACATACACTTGATGTTAGGAGAGCCTTGGCCTTTTATTTGGACAGGACAAAGCTCTTTAGAAAATCTCCGAAGTTCTTCCTCTGAGTTGCGGACAGGTCAAAAGGTAAAGCAATATCCATTGAGAGGTTTTCCAAATGGGTCTCCAATAGTATTAACTATTGCTGTTATGCTTGTAATTTGCTACCTGCATTCAGAATCCATATACAGTGGAGTCGCATCTTACGTGGGGGTTAAATTCTAAAGTCAACGCATAAGGCAAAAATCGCGTATGGTCAAAATTACCCTTGAAAATCCCTTAAATCGCTCATAAAGTACAGTATACTGTACATGGTTTTGTGTATACAACCCTGTACAGTAATATGTATAATGTATACAGTAATGTACAGTATATAATAGAGTACATATGCAAAATATAATTTTACAGTACTGTATTTTTAATTACAGGGGGTTATCAGGGCTTGATGTTGATCCAGGAGACGGAGGTGATGGAGAGCTTGAGTGATGGAGAGTGAGTCGTAGACGAAGTGGTTGGCTCTGGTTCAGCTCGAGAAGTTGATTTAGTAGGCTCATCTGCTGCTGGTTATTTTTCCTTGAAAAACATGGTGATGGGCAACTGTCGCTGTTTTCTCTTGAGCTGCTCAAACATTTCTTGATAGGGTCTCAAATAGTCCGTAATGCTACGTGTGATTTTTCAGGCTTTGTTCCATAGAGGGATCATATTCAGAAATTAAATCATTCAAGTGTTCCGCTGCTTGTAACACTTCAGAAAATTGATGAAGATTCCAACTTGCTGGCTCTTCCTGTTCATCATTGTCACCTTAGTCTTCTGTAGATGCTTTTATCAGTTCCTCTAACTCTTCGTTAGTCAATGTTTCTCTGTTGCTCTCAATTCTTCAATTTCTTCCTTAAGGATCACCATCACCACCCACTTGCTTGGCCACCTGAACAATGCATTTCACTTCTTTGTCAATGGTCGGGAAACCCTTAAAATCATTCACACATTCTTTCCATAGGTTTCGCCAACATGCATTGCATGTTTCACGCTTGATTGCATCCATTGCTTGTTTAATATAAGTGATGCGATCGGCAATGTTGAAGGACTTCCAACACTCCATCACATTAAGATTGGGGATCAGCATCCATAGCACTACGTATCCGTGAGAATGTAAACCTCGTGTACGTGGCCTTGAAACAGCGAATCACGCCTTGGTTGAGAGGATGGAGGTTGTATTGGGGGAGAGAGACTACTTCAACATCATTATGTGCAAACCGAAGTGCCGCAGGGTGGCCAGAAACATTGTCTACCATCAGCAAGACTTTAAAGTTAAGTCCTTTCTCTTCAAGGTACTGCTTGACCTCCGGAATGAAACGCTTATGGAACCAATCCAGAAATAATACTGCTGTTACCCAAGCCTTTTTATTTGATTGCCAGGACACAGGCAGGAGATTTTTGTTCTTGCCTTTTAGGGCACGGGGATTTGGAGCCCTGTAGATCAAGCCTGGATTTATTAAATGCCCAGCCACATTGCCACAAAACAACACAGTCACACAGTCTTTAGCTGCTTTGAAGCCAGGTGCTTGTCTTTCTGATTTCAAAGTGTAAGTGCGTTTAATGCTGATGAGACTGGGCATTTTTTTCCAGAAGAGCCTAGTCTCATCAGCATTTAAAAACTTGTTCCGGAAGACAGCCCTTTTCTTCTTTGATTTTTCTTTAATTGTTCGGGGTAGACTTTTGCTGCCTCTTCATTGGTTAGATGCAGCTTCACCAGTAGTCTGCATGTTTTTGAGGTTGAAGTGGTTCCTAAAACTGTTAAGCCAACCTTGGCTGGCTTTCAATTCCTTCTCATCAGAAGTCTGTCCCTCTTTGGTGGGAGGTTTGAACAGCGCATAGAGGCTAAGAGCCTTTTCTCACAACATGTTGCCATCAATAGGGGCACATTTACGGTTCATGTCTTCCAGCCATAAGTTTAATGCCTTCTCAGTCTTCCCTGAAGTCTTATCACACACCTGGCTTGTCACCTTAGTAGTTATTGGAGCACTTGATACCACGGCTTGACGAATTTCTCTCTCTCGAATCTTGTTGGCACAGATGCTAGATTCGTTGTGGCTATATTTACACGCCACGTTGGAGACCAACATACTATCTCTCAGTAAGTCCAACACAGCCATTTTTTCCTCCAGCGTTGGGACAGATCACTGTTTCTTCGGTTGAGCACCAGATGAAGTAGTTGGCTTGCATTTAGGGGCCATGTTGTACGAACAATATGTACAGTATCTTTAAACACTAGAATCACACTCAGCGCAGTGAGATGCTCACGCTATGAGAGGCACGCGGGAACTGAGACTGACTGAGGGAACAGCAGATTCATGTCTCCCATCTCATGCTCACTCCAGGGCATACGCTCATTGAGTGGAATGGTGGGTGGAATCGCACACACTATTTACAAGTATCTTGTTGTTTTTCTTTTTTGCCGAATGTGTATAGTTGAATTCGTGTAAGTTAAATGCGCATATGATGCGATTCACCTGCACATGCCCTGAGATTAGTTTCCACCTCCATTGCCTTCCTTTAAAATGTTCCCATAGTAGAAATCTGCATGACAGCGACTTGGGTGTCTGCGCATACTTTCGCAGAATACTATGTGATTACTAGGGACTCAGCTTCTAGTGCTATCTTTGGCTTATTATCATCAATAACGGACTTGACTCCAAAGTCCCAATCCTCCGTTGGGGATACTGCTCGGGAGTCACCTACAGTGGAGCACCCATAGGGACATTACTCAAAGAAGAGGAAGTTACTCACCTTATGCAGTAACCATGGTTCTTTGAGATGTGTGTCCCTATGGGTGCTCCACAACCCACCCTCCTCCCCTCTACTTCAGAGTTTTCAATAGGGGCTCTGCAGTAGAGAAGGAACTGAAGGTGGTTTGCCCATGCAGCACTAGTTAGCCTCAAGGCAGAGCATGAGGGAGGAAGAGCATATGTGTGGGCCGAACTGACACCGCTAGGTAAAATCTCCAATCAAGGCGCGGGGACGCAGACACATCTACAGCAGAGCACCGATAGGGGGATATCTTGAAGAACCATCGTTACTGCACAAGTTGAGTAACTTTCTCTTGCAGTCATTACTAAGCATTTTTCCTGTAATAACATAGGTACAGCTCTTGTACTATTCCTTGTGACTACAGGAAATCTCTGCTGTAGCTGCTCACAGTTTGAGCTCAAATTGTGTAAAGAGATGCCTACAATTTCCATCAGATCCAGCTGAAACATAAATATAGAATTCAGCTTGTCTAAAGAGTAAGTTGAATTTCTCATATTTTTATGTATTTGGCAATTGAAAACAACGTAGTTAAAAAGCACATGCTTAGTCCTGATCTCCTAAGTACACAGGCATTAAAGCAGCAGTCTATAAACAATCATGCAAAAATGCATAATTAAACACACAATGGAAAAATTAACTGACGCTTTGGTTATAAATTGTGTAATGGAAAGGCATTGTTTACATTTGGAAACAGTAATTGCAGCTCTGATGCTGTTTTAAGATTAATTCTGCACTTACCCGCTTTAAATGGCTTATGGTAGTGCATGTTTGTTTTTGTTTTTTGAAGAGAGTTCAAATATGGTTGTTTAGTACCATGAGCATGGCCCAATGCATTCCACAATCCTGTGCTGTAATATATTAAGTTTTCATTTAAAACCAATGCTCTAGTTTTTTAATGTAAACTGATAGCAGATTCAGAAAGAGAGTGCTAACAATCTCAGATGATGACTCTGGGCAGCTTACTCTGCCTCATTTCACTCTGATAACCCTGAAGTCTAATGATGGCAACTTTAATGTCAGTATTAACTATTTGACCACTGATCACTTTAGCTGCATTATCCAGCAAATGAGTTTGTCAACCACCTACCTAGCGCTTTTTTTTCTACGTCCCCTATGTGTATGTAGCATGGGAAGAAAGGTTACTGCATCAGTTTACCAGGGTTCTGCCTGTATTCGTAAACTATCAAAATTCCACTAAAACTTCTTATTCCTGTGTATCGGAGTAAACATAAGTTTTGCAGTAGGATGGCTTTAAGGAATTAGAAGTTAGTATTGATCTGATTGGATAGTTTTCAAATAGGAAATTTTGTCCGTATCTTGCAGACACTTTAAAACAAAAGTAATTAAACATTAAAAAAAAAATTCAAGATCAAATTTTACTAACAGCTAATTATAGATTCTTTGTTTTTTTTCTTCTGGGAAAATTTGCAACTAATGGTTGGAAGCCAAGTTAGAATGCATGAGGAGTTAATGAAACATGAAGGAAACAAATGCTTTTGGACAGCTGTTTGTAAAAAACAAACATGGTATTAAGTGGTCATGGTAGTAGATCCAGCTGCCGTTTTGCGTTGGTGTCTGTGTGTACCGTCTTGCACCTATCTCTTATGTTCCTAGTCACTGGTAGAAGTTTGAAATATACAGGAATGTCTATTTGTTGAATGCCTCAGAGCAGGATTCTTATAAAATATAGCATTCTCTTTGGAGCAGAGTAGGGGTAAAGTCATGTAAAATAACCAGAGCAGCACCACTGCTAACCCGTTTGGTTTTTTGGAGGGCATAAGAGGGGCAGGGGGAGGCAAAGTAAGGGATGAAGCTTCCATCTTCTAGATGAAAACTGGCCTGTTAAAGCCACATGTACAGCTGTTTAAAGAGCACACGTAGATGTTATTTCAAGCTTTTGTACAAACATAGCTTATGTTCCGGGGGCTAGTTCTTGGCTCCCACAAGGAGAAAGCTAATTTGTAGGACCTCTGCTTCCTTGTATCTATTAATGCTTCTCAATTTTTTTTTTTTATTTTGGCTCATCTTTAAAAGGGGTGAAGTTTTAATCTGCAAATTAAGCCTTTCTCTAACTGTGGAGTGCTAAAGTGCCAAATTAAAGTAATTAGTATAGAGGCCAAAACTCCATATACCAGCCACAATCTGTAATTGATATCCTACGGATGAAAGTAGGAGGTTGTAGACTGATCCTTTATGTAGTAACTAGACTTCTGGTTATGAAAGATATTCTTACATTGAGTATCACTCAGCGGGGTTTGCACTTCTATGACCAGTGCTGTTGTGCCATTTTTTGCTGTATTTTTGCATATGAAAGTACTTGATATGGGTACACAGTTTCCCTGATGCTGTCAACACTAATCTTAAGAGTCAGCCATTTCTCTGAGGCCATGTCTACACTACAGCGCCGGAGCTATGGTGGCATAACCCTGTAGCTTAGACTTAGCCTACAGTGATGGAAGGGATTTTTTCATGAGCAACGGTAGTTAGGTCAGTTTAGCTGTATTAACACAGGGGCTTAGGATTTTTCACACCTTTGAGTACCATAGCAATGTTAACTGAAACTTTAAGCATATACCAGGCCTGAGCCAGTGAAGACCACTGTAGTGGTTCATATTCAGACATTTATCTTTGCAATCATAAGGGCTATAAATTTGGTATTTTAATGAAACATAGCTATGAAGGGTGTGTAAATACATATAGGGGATAGATGTCTGACACTACTTTTCTAACTCCTAAATATATAAGTATCAATTAAGAATAGGGAGAAGGCCTACCTTACGGAAATCAAAAGCCATGTTCCTGTAGAGGAAACCCCTTCTACGGGTAAATAAAAGGTCAGTGAAACCTTTTCAGACCTGTTAAAAGACTTCATAGCTATTTTCAAATAGACATTATCAATATTCCCTGGACTACTCTTAAACCCTTGAAAGTACAGTAGAAATTCTCTCTTAAAACTTCCCCTTTCAGTTCCTTGAAAACACCATTTTTTTAAAGTTGAGTCCTTTTGGCAAAACTAAGCACTATTTTGATATCCATGATACATTACAAGTTCCTGTTTCCACCACAATAGATAACAGCACCAACTGCTGTTTGTTGTAACAGTGTGATAGCATTATCTTTGCGCCTTTTGTATTTTAGCTTTCAATTTTTAAGGACAGAGGAAAACTTTGTCAAGGAATTTGAGGACAGCATAAAAAATGACATTTTACAGCAACCTATTCAATATTTGGCCATATGGTGTTAAAATAACTGCAGAGCCTGTTGATGAGAAGGCATGTACTTGATTGCTCAGGGCCACCAAATGTGGATAGCTGCTGAACTTTAACCTCATACTGAACCTATTAAGAGATGGTTTTGTCATCAGTCTTGTGACTAATTGAAAGGCCTTAAGAGTTTGTGTAAGCATTTCACTCTTATGTCTTTAAAGTAATTCATTTACAGCTGAAGCAACTGCATTGACTTACTGAGTTGAGTTTTGCTCTGAGGCTTCTGTTGACTCTTTGAAGCATTATCAATACTATGAAAATAGCTGATTATCAAAGGTCTCCCCTATCTCGTCCTTCTTCCTCACCCTGTTCGTAATGCATTATGCTACTTTTAAGGTTGCTTTGAAGTCTTGCGAGTATATTGGAAGAAATGAAACACCAGCCTTGAATGGACATCGCTGATCTTTGGAGAGTCTAAAATTGTCTAAAATTACTCCATCTGTAATTCAAAGGTAATGGAAAAGAAACATAAAGTGCTTTCCCCTCAACCTTTTTCCTCTGTTTAGTCAGGAAATGGATGAAGGCTCATTGGTGTTAATGAGAGAAGCTACAGAAAAGTAAAGATTGATGTTATTTTTAGAAGTGAAGCATTTAATGAGCATGACTAATTAGTACTTAACTAACCAATGGAGGCTTTTCATTCCTTCATTGGCAGGCACAAATAAGAGCCACAGAACTTGGCTCTAAAATATGCCTGTTCCTCCCATTTGTTCCAATGATAAGCATATTTATGGAATTGTCTGTTACCCAAACCAGATATCTGATGGAATTACACACAAAATTAAAATGAGTGGAGAGTGCTTTTTATCAAACTGTAGAAGTCTGACAACTTATACATTTGGATTTGAATAACTTTTCAAAACCATTCTGCACGCAACGGATTTTCAGACTGGTAGGCCATGTGTAGTACTTGGTTCACCACAGTTTCTAGGTTCTTCTGCAGGCTACTGCTACAGCTGAGGGGAAGGCACAAGAAACTAAAGCCTTCCCCGCCTTCCCCTCAGAAGGAGCCTTCCCCTCCCCCTTTAGTTGTCAGAAACTAAAGCCAACAAGAGGAACTAGCTTTGCCAGCCACTAGTGGGATCTGCCAGAAAAGGATTGAGGAACTGGGGTGGAATACAAGTGGAGGAAGAGATGGAAGGTTAAAGTAGTTAGTTTAGTCACAAACAACACAGTTCCCTTGAAGTAACCCAGACTCAGGCCTCCATTCAGGTACCCAAGTCAAATATGATGATTTCTGAATATCTTATTTCATCATATGAAAGAAAAGGCTCTACCAATCCCAAAGGTTCGGACACATTACCTCCCAGGTTATTTAATATTCCAGATCTTACCCAAATACACACATACAGCCAATTCCTATTAACTAAAATTTATTAAAAAAGAAAAGGGGGTTAAAAGATCAATATACATACAGACATGAGTTCAATTCTGGAGGTTCAGATACATAGCAGAGATGGTGAGCTTTGTAGTTGTAAAGAGTTCCTTTAGAATTTAGTCCATAGGTTATAGTCCAATGTTTATATTTTAGGGCGGTAGAGTCAGAACTGGGATCTCAGTCCTTGTGGCTTAGGTTTCATGCAGGGGAAGCCTCAAGCAAATTTGAGATAAACAGGATCAAGACCAAGGGTCTTTTTATTCAGTGTTCTTGCATCCACTTGACCTTACAGTCCTGGGTAAACACCACCAGTAATTAGTTACATAAATTAACATAGGGCAATTTATCCAGGAGGCAGTCTATCAAAAACTTCAGAGAGACATATAGACAATGACATTATTTCACCCAATATTCATCTAAATGTTAATATTCCCTTTTGATCTCTGAATTAGTAGCTATAGTGACAGACAGGAACTGTCTGTTTACATTGGTAGTATCTAAGATGCACACAATTAATATCATTTCTAACTTCTAACAATATAGGTTTGCATTTCAAAGTTCTAGCCTACCTAGCCATAGAATGGCCCTAATTACCATTTCTAACATGTCTTTAAAGGTCGGCTTTGGGTTAGTTAGTCTACAAGCTGTTTAACCCTTTCTGGCCATGAGTTATATTTTGTATAAGATTCGTTGCAATTATATAACAGTACTAGCAATAATAATTTGCATGGTTCTATTTTAATTAGACAATGTCACACAGCCCAAACAAATGTATGTGTAATTTCTGTAACTTTATTGGTGTACCAGGATAAACTCCATGGCTCAGTGCACTCACTTATAAAAATAATTTACTCTCATTGCAAACTTGGTTTTCAAATTTGCATTTGAGGACAAGTACACACTCCTTCCAACATGAGCACAATGCTAGAATAATCAAGCTTTGTGGAGATTAGATCCCTACCCCAAGCTACAGGATCTTTATAAAGATGTCTTCACTGCCCCCCCTCCTTCCAAGAAAATGTTAGCTAAGCTAACTTGGGTTAAAATAGCAGTGAAGACACAGGAACTCGGGTGAGCATGAATTAAAGCCTATAGGGGAGGCTGGAGTTGAACTAGAGCGGCTAACCTGAGTTAAAGACTGAGTTGCCATGTGTTCTGCTATTTTAACCTGAGTAAAGAACACTTTTTCCCCCCAGTGAAGCCATATGTCATGTGGATCTGAGCAAGTAAGCTCTTCTCAACCATGTTCTGAGCAGCCCTGTCTGTCAGCTTGTTTGATATTGGTGTGACTTGCCCCTTCTCGGTGCCCAAACTCTGGCATGGCAGAACTATCATCGTGTTGCTCTCCTAGGAGCCTTGTATGGCTCATACTACCCTGTTTGAATTTTACCCACTGTGTAGGTGGCTTCACTTTGAAAAGTGTACTTCACTCAGACTGAGGTCAGGGTGTTTTGCCCATACCCCTGCAAACACTTGAAGCACATAATTAGTCTTCTTAACTTCAAGGAGACTCTTCTGTGCTTAAGATTAACTAAGTGTTTGCAGAAGCTGGGCCTTTGTCTTGATACCCAATTGTGGAGGTCTTTGAAATCTATAAACAGGTTTGTCCAATGGGTAAAAGCGGAGAAGGAAAATGGAGAAAGGAAATAAGGGTAAGCATGAACAGAACTCCTTTTAGATGCCCCAAGCAGGGTATGGGGGCAAAGCAGCAAGGGAGTGAGTGCAGTTTCTTTTCTACCCCATGTGTTGTGTAGTTGGAGGGCTGCGAAAAACAAAGGGGAAGGAAGGGAAACAAATGGGCAATATTTCTAACTAGCCCCTGAGCCGTGCTCTTTCTTAGGGGAAGGAAGATCCCCATAGCAGCTTCTTCCCAGCCTCTCCTCCTGTGATTGGAGCCCAGGCTCTCCCTGGAGCTGAGTTCCATGCTGTGCGGAATCACGTTCTCCACAGAGATTAGAATTGACAACCCCAAACATACAAAAAATCATCATGAATCAGTTCTCCATAAATCATGACTTTGACTAAATAGAAAATTGATTGATGGAATTTTTAAAATAAGTGATTGTTTTTTCTTTGTCTTCTGGGTTCTGCAACTTTAGGGTGCAGGTGGATCACACGTTCAAGCTTTCTTCTACAACCCCGAGGGCTGGTAAATCTTAAAAAATGAAATGTGAGCATTTCCTGTGATGGTTTGATTCCAGGAGCTGGGACCTTACGAAAAACACCAAATTTTGCCACGGTTGGCAATACTGATGTCTCCTTGTCCTCTACCTCCAGTGCAGTGAAACCTCACTAGTCCCACTGCATGGGGAACTTCAACACCCTCAGGAGAAGGAATTGGGCCCACTGAGCATAACTTAGAGTATCCTAAGGAGGGTCCTGAAATCCTAGGCACTGGTCCTACAAAACCCTCTGTGTACTGCTCTCCCATTTGAGTCCCTGGGAGCTGAACACCAACCACTTGCAAAATTAGGTTCTTAATGACCCCCTAGGGAAGAGGGAGGTCACAACAACTATACCCCATTTTCCGGTCACCTGTTTTGTCCTTTTCATGTGGGACTCCTGACTAATTTCAGTAGCAGATTCAGTCACCATCATTTGTATGGTACAGTATAGGAGGAAGGATAGTTTTGTGGTTAAGGCTCTGGACTATGACAGGAGATCAAGGTTTCAATTCTCAGCTCTGCTACAGTCCTGTGTGACCTTGGGCAAGTCACTTAATCTCTCTGTGCCTCAGTCTCCAGTCTTCTCTGTTATGTACCTTTTCCCTCATCCTCTGTCTGTCTAGTTAGACTGCAAGCTCTTCAGGAGGGTAGCTGTCTCTCTTGCTGTGTGTTTGCACAGTATTGAGCACAATAGAGTCCTGATCTTGGTTGGGGTCTAGGCACTTCTGTAATACAAACCATAAACAATAATAAAAACTGCTTACACTGTAATTAAATTCCTGCAAATTAACATTTAATTAAGTAGTTTTATATCACATAAAGCATGAAGTGAATATAATTTTATGCCTCAAACCCATATGACAAGTCCAACTGTAATGATAACGCAGTGGATAAGATAATGCTGTTCATCTTTAAGACTGTTTTAAATTAAGAAATTTTGTATCAGCTACTCCTTTCCTGTTATAGTTTTGTGTCCAGCTACATAAGCATCTCAAAGGAGTGGATGCATTTAACTGAGACCTACAATATGAAACTGTTCCCATCAGATCGTTTGCTCTTCCAGGGTTAACATTTCCAAAGAATGACTCTTGGGCGTTGAACATTGACACTGGAAAATAGGCAACACCCAGGGTTGTGGAATACACTTCTTTCTTCAAGAGGAGTAGGTTTTACAAACCCACACTCTATACTGTATTCAAGCAATGAGCCAGGAGCAATCTGTCACTGATTCCTCTGTGTGTAAACTGAGAATATACAGGAGGGATCTTTTACTCTAAATATTTTTAAAGTCTCACTGGATACAGGGACTCTATGTATATATTTCAACATTCACTTTCCTGGAAGACAAAATGTTTTAAAGGATGTTTGCCAAAACAACAATGAATACAAAGATACATTTGATGCTTTGAAGCAAACCAATAAAAATAACATGTCTAGATTTAGGGCCAGAAACATATTTTGATATAAATAACCTTTATGTCTCCAAGAACTAGTTATGCTGTGATATCAGTGCTTTGGTCAAATAAAACAAATACCAAGATTGTTTGTTTTTATATCATGGATTAAAATGACAATCTCTGGCTAATGTATATATTTTTGGTACCGCATAAACTGATTATCGTACACTTTCTCTCTTTTTGGTGACCAGTAATCATATCTGTTATGATACAACTGCTGTTTCACTTTAGCTTTCTGGAAAATGGGTGTAAACAGCTATTACTTTCTACTGAAGTGAACATGTTATGGATTTGAGAGCTAAATACTGACCAATTGAAAGCCTTGTTGAAAAAGGCTAGAATCCTATTCAAAGCTATAACATGATAGCTGTGTTTGTTTCCTTTGAAACTAATGTTTGAATAGTGGGGATGAAGTTGTTAGTCCTTGGGGGTTTAAGACAAACAAAAAGTTGGGGGGTGAAAAGTTTTCTTGGTACTCAGTGTAGCCAATCAGGACATAATCATTTACAGGTATCTGCGAGCATGTTGGCTACTTACTAGTATTTTACTCTGAGGTAAGTAAATATGTCCCGTCTAATCAGTAGTTATGCTTCTTCACAGTCAATTACAAGCCAAGATTTTTCTCATGTCTGTTACAATCTCACAAGGTGTTATGATTTGATTAATAAAAAGTAGGAGAGCCTGAAATAGCGTTGTTGAAGTACAATATATTGTTGTGCATGCAGGGTGAAATTCCCTTTAGAGTCTACGCTGTCATAGGCCCTGGCAGTGAAAGTGGTGCCAGGAGATAAGCTGTCAAGGAACAGTTCTAGCTGGGAAGGTAGTATGGCAAGGCAGCCAGAGAATGTGCTGATTCAGCAGCTTCTGTCAAGGGTGCTCTGGTGAGAGTTAAAGCAACCTTCCCTGGCAGGCACCTAAAGGAAAGTTGGCATCAGAAACATCACCTACTGGTATGAGCATCTCCTGCAGAACAGATGACTTAAGTGTAATACAAACCAGTTAATGCTCATATAATGCATTCCATCCTATGTTCTCAGAGTGCTGTACAAACCTATAGGGTATGCCGTGTGTGTCTCAAACCCAGTTCTCACTCACCCCCTAGAGTCCCTGTTCCATGTCATACCAGAATTTGGCTCTAAAGGATTTCCTATATAGTCTATAAGACTCCTCGTGCCACAATATGATTCTAGCACTTGTTTGGGGAGCTGGAATGGTGCTCCAGTATTTCTGGTACTATCACTATTATAGGGAGGCTGCGGGTCATGGACTGGATGGTTTACACCTGCCCCCCCCCCCTCACCTCACTGGGTCTTGGAGCCATTTCCCACCCCCTAAGCCCAGAGCTCCCTGTCTGTACCAACTGACGGGCTGCTGGCTGTCAGCGTGGTTCCTGCTGGCTCTGGGCAGAGACTTCACCGAGCCTTGGTGTGCTGCCAGCTCTCGTTCACTTGCTTTGTCCCAAGCCGCAGGAAGGAGAGGGTGCTTCACGGGCTGCTGGGACACACTGCTGCCAGTGCTAGCAGAGAGCCTGAGTGAGTGTTGGACTGTGATGTAGGCTCCTTTGGGTAGGGGGGAGGGTGCTGGGTGGAACCTGGTGCCTTGGGCTTCCTTGGCCTGAGCAAGCTGCCCTAGCTTGCATTATCATCACTCTAGGAGCGATAGTACCAGAAAAGTGTTCTGGCACTCTAGTGTGTGTGTGAGGGGGGGTTTTGTTGTTGTTTTTTAAAAGGACTCAAGCACTGGGCTACTGAATCCTTTCAGATACCTGTTTTCATTTTAAAAGAAAACCAAACTGTTTCTGATTGTAAATGTAGGTCCTGATTCTGCTCTCTCACTGGTGTAAATCGGGGGGTAGCTTCACAGAAACCAATGGAGTTAAATTGGTATAATACATGCTCGTCTGTACTTTTTCATTATCTTGCTCTTCTGTACTTTTTCATTATCTTCATGTGCTTTACATAAACTTAATTAAACCTCAAAACCCTACCATTGGGAAAAGGCGATATACCTTTTTTACAGATAGAAGATCAAACAAAAATACAGCAAGTAACGAACTGTAATATGAAAAAACCTTTTAAATTAGGTGTGTGTTTGTTTCTAACAATTCAAACATATAACTGTATAAGTGAGATCAGGCCCTTAAACCGACATACATGTTGCTCCAGTTGTCACTGTATCCTATAAAGTTTTCTGAACCCTCCAATTGGAATTTGGCCTTTAAATCAACCGTCAACCATCTGCTGTTATGTAAATTTTCTGTAAGTTTACTCATGGTAAATATTGCCAGAATAGATTTTATATGAAAGATAAGTAAGCAGAAGTACTTTTATTTCTTTTCAATAAAGAAAGTATTTAAACTCAAATCCAGGACATGAGTAGGATTTAAATAGGATCTGCTTGCATGATAGCACAGATGAACTGAATGCATGCCCAATCTTGTGGATGTTTTGCACATTTTCAGTTTTTTCTCTTGTTGGTAGAGAAGCTATATTTTTATTGTTCAGATTATGTACTTTATTTTATTTGAGAACCTTGGAGCCAGTGCCTGGTCCCATTGATGTCAATGGGAATTTTGGCATTGATTTCAGTGGGACAAGGAATGGGTCCAAGGTTTCGTGTCTTACAATATTTTCATGTACTGTATTGGTTGAATGGATGCTGTCAAGTACTTTACACCCAAAATGCAGGGGGAGGGGTGGGATTGGGTTTACAAAACCTAATACAAATATACAATTTTAAATGAAATAGTAAAATGCTAACAATCCTAAGGAGGTTTTTTTTTTAAATCATATCTAAACATTCCCCAGGAGTGCTGCAAATGTACACTGTACATGATAAAAGACATTCAGACCAACTGGTCTGATTTCACTGTGTAAGCTGAGTTAAGTACAGGAAATTGAATTTTCATGCTTTGTTTTAATTATTTGCAATGCTTCCAGTAGCATAAGTAAAGAAGGATAATGACTTAAAAATGGGGCCAGATCCCCACCTGGTATAAACTGGAATAGATGTGCTCATGAAACAGAGAAGCAATAAAGGAGAAAAGAAAGGGCACAACACTCCAGCCAACAGCTATGTCTCCTTCAAGATTACACCTGTCATTTCTGTGGGAAAATCTGCAAGGCAAGAATTGGGCTCCTCAGCCACTTAAAACCTCACCCATGAACCCGCTTGGCAGACATCCTTGAATCAAGGGATAGCCGAAGAAGAAGAAACTGGCATTGCTCTATTGAATTCAATGGAGCTATGTTCAGCTATGTTTTTGTTTTGTATTGTTATAGCTCTGTGTCCCTCTGAGGGTCTGATCTTGTGAACACAGACATGATATTCTTTCATGAGTAGTTCCGTTGGCTTCAGTGAGACCACTTACAGGAGTAAAGTTGCTCCTGTGCATTTGTGTTTTCAGGACAAGGCCCTAAATTTTTAATCTGTAAAAGGCTTCTTCCATAGCACAATGATGCATCTATCAAGTTGTTTTGTCAATGGCAGTTGGGATTTCTCAATGTGAAATCAGGAAATCCTGGTTACTGGAGTCCAGAGGGTCTGTCAAGAGAATAGCCGCATTTCAGATTGACAGCTGAGGATTATCAAACATTGTTTTGGGATCGCTTTAGCTTGATTTTTTTTTTTTATTTAAAGGGTGAGTTCAGGTCTATGAAACATAAGAGGGCTTGCGAGCATTTATTATCTGCACTCGGGGAAAAAAATGTTTGATTTAACTTAAGAATGCATGAACTCTGTTAATGTACTGTAAAGATAAATCACATGTAAAATTGAACATAGGCAATATAATTCCATTATACTTTTATATGTACATAAGGGCCAGATTGTAAGAACCAAGTCAGTACCTTAGCACCTTAGTCCCAAAACACTGGCTGTATAAGGCACAAACTGACCTGAATTTTGTAGATACTGGTCGGAATGGTACCGAATGTTTGCCTGGATTGTTTTCCCAGCGTTGTCACTGACTATTTGCCTTGTGAAACCTTGGAGCCTGAGTCTCAAAAGTGCTGAGCATTCACTGCTGGAAATCAGGTGCATGTGCTCAGTAATTCTGAACATCTAGCCCTTCACCTCGCTGTGCCTCAGTTTTTCTCATGTGAAAAATGGGCATATTGATGCTTAGCCATGTGAAGTGCTTTGAGCTCTACAACTGAAGTGCTGTATTTAGATGGTGGTGTGTCCATAACTCAACTGCAATGTCTGTACATAATTTAGAATACAATACAATTAAACTACAGGCTTCTACAGCTTTACATTGTGTAGCGTGACTACAGCATATTGTGTGACAAAGTTCCCCCTCTACCTTGGTGGGTCTTGCGGTTATTGGCGGATTTGCTCACCTTGGAGCTTCACAGCAGCCCTCAGTTTGGCCGTTTTCATGAACCCACAGTCCAAGTCAACTCCTCCTGTGTCCGACCAGGAGTTGGGAGGTTTGGGGGGAACCCAGGCCCGCCCTCTACTCCGGGTTCCAGCCCAGGGCCCTGTGGAATGCAGCTGTCTAGAGTGCCTCCTGGAACAGCTGTGTGACAGCTACAACTCCCTGGGCTACTTCCCCATGGCCTCCTCCCAACACCTTCTCTATCCTCACCATAGGACCTTCCTCCTGGTAGTGCTTGTACTCAGTCCTCCAACAGTATGTGTTCTCACTCCTAGTGCCTCTTGCTCCCAGCTCCTTACATGTGCACCACAAACTGAAGTGAGCTCCTTTTTTAAACCCAGGTGCCCTGATTAGCCTGCCTTAATTGATTCTAGCAGCTTCTTGATCGGCTGCAGGTGTTCTAATCAGCCTGTCTTAATTGTCTCTAGAAGGTTCCTGATTGTTCTGGAACCTTCCCTGTTACCTTACCCAGGGAAAAGGGACCTACTTAACCTGGGGCTAATATATCTGCCTTCTATTACTCTCCTGTAGCCATCCGGCTCGACCCTGTCACAATTGCTACAGGAAAGGAAGTAAAAATTAGAACCTGCATTACTTTAAGTGAACTTCAGTTGCTGCACTCCAACAAAACATCTGCAAAAATCTTCAGATTTGCTATTTTTCTCAAGAATGTAGAGGATTTTTAATTAAAACGTGCTCTTCTGTACTTTTTCATTATCTTCATGTGCTTTACATAAACGTAATTAAACCTCACAACCCTACCATTGGGGAAAGGCGATATTATACCTGTTTTACAGATAGAAGATCAAACAAAAATACAGCAAGTAATGAACTGTAATATGAAAAAAACCTTTTTAAATTAGGTGTATATTTATTGCTAACAATTCAAACATCTAACTATATTATATAACCTCCCCTCCTCTTTGCTTGAACAGCACTGCCTCTGACTCGCCTCTCCACATTCATGTTGCTGTCATCTACAATCTGCCCAACGCCTCCCTATCAGCCGCCTTCTCTGATTTCAATTCCTCCTTCTTTTCCTCCCCTCACAATCTCCCACACTCATTCCATGCGGATGAGCCATCTGAAGCATGGCTGCCTAGTTCCTCCCCTCACCTCTTCATTCTCCCAGTGACACTCCACTACTCACCAAAAGAGCTGTTCACTGGACTTTGGTCTTCACCAAGTACTGCTCTCTCTTCCTCTCTCCCTCTGGGTTAGAGTTTCCCTTCTCTATCACCTGGTTTCTTTCCGCATTGCCCATCAGCCTCCCCACCCCTTTCCACTCATATCCTGTTACTCAGCATTTCTGTGACTTCTGATCTATCAGCATTGATGACTTCTCCTCTGCTCTCAGTCCACTCCTCCCTGCTCTCTCTTCCCATTCTTTCATCAATATGGTTGTTTCTGTCCATCCTTCACTCTCTCCCACCCTTGACTCTTTTGCCTCTCTCCAGCTGCAAGGTTCACCCTGCTGACCCCCAGCCATGGTTCACCCCCAACATCTGCTTCCTCCACTCCACCTCTTATTCTCTAGCAAAAGTTCTGTGACCAGGCTGACTTCCTCCATTACAAATACATTCTCTTCTCCTTCACTTCTGCCATCTTTTGAACTACATCACTCTATGGTTCCAATTTAATTAAATCCCATGTCCTCAATCCCAGCCACCCTTTTGCCATGTTTCACTCACTCCTAAGTCTTTCCCCTCCTCCTGCCTCCACACCTCTTTCTGTAAAGGATCTCACCATTTCTTCCATGAGAGAATGGACAAACTAGGTGACCTTCCCCCTCCCCACCTACAACTCTCTCTCCTTTTTCCTGTCATAGACAAGTTTCTTGTCAGTTCTGCTCTAAACCCTCAACTTGTCCCAGTGACTCCCATCCCATATCCTGATCTCCCTTGTGTCCACTCTCATGCCCTCCCTGTTCTCCTCAACCTCTCATTCTCCTCTGGCTCTTCCCCCTCAGAAACATGATTTAGCCCCTCCCATCCTAAAAAACCCTCAACCACCTTTACCTCTCCCACTACTGCTCTGTCTCCCTTTTTACTTTCTTTTCTGAGCTCACTGAACAAGCTGTTTACAGTTGCTGTCTGGAGGTCCTCTCTTCCAGTTCCATGCTGGACCCTCTTCAATCCGTATTCCGACCCTTGTTTTCACTAAGTAACTAATGATCTCTTCCTAGCCAAAGCTCAGAACCAGTACTCCATGCTCAGCCTCCTTGAGCTGTTAGCCACCTTTTACACCACTGTCTATGTTCTTCTTCTTTAAATCTTGTCCTCGCTTGGCTTTTATGACTCTGTCCTCTCCTAGTTTTCCTTCTACCTCTCTAATCACTCCTTCAGTGTGGCCTTCAGAGGATTTTCCTCACCTTCCTCTAACTTTCTCTGGGGGTTCCACAGAGCTCTCTGTCTTTGGTCCCCTTCCCTTCTCCCTCTACACCTTATCACTGGGTAATCTCATCTGCATACACATTCAACAATCTCTACCCTACCTCAGTTATTTACCTGTCTGCTCCAGAGCTGTCTTGTTCTGTCCAGCTAAAATCTCTGCCTGTCTCTCTGACATCTGCTTGTGGATGTCTAGCTGTCAGCTCAAGCTTGATATGGCTAAAACACAGATCCTGCTCACCATCCCCCACCCCTCCCATTTCGAATTTCTCCCTACTACCTTCCTTCCCAATCACTGTGGACAACACCCCCCATCCTGCCTGTCACTGAGGCTCATAAGCTGGGCATCGTCTTTGACTCGCCCCTCTCCATAACCTCACATCCAGGCTGTGTCTAAATGCGGCCTTGCCTATCTATCAACACAGCTAAGACTCATCTAACCTCTCATAATCTCATGTCTTGATTACTGCAACATCCTTTTCTGGCCTTGACAAATAGTCTTGCCTTGCTCATATCCATTCCCAATGCTGCTTTAAAGATCATATTCCTATCTCAATACTTTGACCGCCTCACCCTTCTATTTGTGTCCCTGCATTGTCTTACCCTTCACTATCACATCAAATATAAGCTACTTATCTTCACTTTCAAGGCCTTTCACAGCCTATTCCCACCCTACCTATCATCTCTCATTCACAATCATGATGTCGACTCTCACCTCTGACTGGCCAATGATGCAGCCTCCATTGCCCACTTGTTAAATTTTCCAGCAAGCACTTTTGTGTTTTCTCCCATGCTGCTCCCCAGGCTTGGGAGGCACTCCCCATTAACAGTCACAAAGGATCCTAATTATCCTCCTCCTAAACCCTCCTTAAAATTCTCCTTTGCCAGGATGCAACTTGACCTTGGTTCGGTTGCTGGAGTGCTCAGATCACTGCTGATCATGCTAACCAATACTGAAACATTGTTTCCTTGTAGTCTCCAGTCGGTGTCCATCTGTCTCTTGTTTTATACTTTGATTGTAAGCTCCTTCGGGCAGGAATCATCTTTTTTGTTCGGTTTGCACAGCGTTTCGCACAGTGAGGTCCTGGTCCATGACTGGGGCGCCTAGGCACTGCAGTAATACAAACAAATATGATTAGGATTATGGAGACATGTATTAACCTCACTTCAATCTTAGGGCTGGTCTTCACTACGGGGTTAAATCGGCACCATAAGTCATCGATGCAGCGGTGTTAATGTTAGCGGGTCTGGTGAAGATGCGATAAGTCAGTGGGAGAGCCCTTTCCCATGGACTTCAGTACTCCACCTCAGTGAGAGGCAGAAGCCATGTCGAGGGGAGAATATCTCCCGCTGACAGAGTGCAGTGTAGACACGGCATTAAGTCGATGTAAGTTGCATCACTCAGGGGGATGGGTTTTTTTACACCCGAGTGACTTAACTTATATTGACTTAAGCGGTAGTGTAGACAAGGCATATGTTTATAAGGCCAGTAGAAACCCTTGTTAAAACTACTGACCTTTCATACTGTTTGATGTAGTTAATGCTGTGCATACACAATTAACATGTACAACCCTAAAAATTAAACCTTCTTATGGTCCTGTTCATTACATTGATTATAAGAATAATCCCTGGCTCTTATTGAGTGCTTCTCAAAAGTAGGTCTCACAGTGCTTTGCCAAGGAGGTCAATATGATTATCAATAAAATGGGGAAACTGAGGCACAGAGGTGACGTGATGAGATCCTATGTTACAAAAATGACATTTCTACTGCTCCTCTTTCAATGGTCCCAGATGCTATCCTTAGCACTCTCATTTTTAATTATACTGCAAGGGGGCAGAAGTATGTCTTCAAAATCACCTAGACGAAATCATTTGTGCAAAATCAAAGCTGTGTGAAAGTTAGGCCCTCAGATCTGTGCTTAGGCACCTATATAGAAGGCCTGATTTTCAGAAAGCTCCCGGTGGTTTCAGTGGGAACTGCAGATGCCCCGTCATTCTGCATTTGGAGCCGCAGAGGCCCAAGGACCAATCTTGCAAGATCAGCATATGGAATGTAAGCATGTGCTGGAACCTGTGGAAGGTCTAAACTATCGTTCTTTTCTTTAACTATAAACGTTACAAAATACTTTAAAAAGAGTTTTGTCTTTTTAACTACTCTTTTTTTTTTATTACTGAAGCTTTAAAAAAAATTTCCTGGACTGTTTATTTCTGTACTGTCTCTTGCCCAACCACAAAAGATTGCACAATAACTAGCTGTGATATGGCACACCACTGAAATGCTGACCTAGGGAAATAAAACACAAAAAGAGATTTCTCTAAACCCTAAGATTTCTCTAAAACCCTAACGGGAAGATCTTAGAGGCAAGGTGGTGCAATGTATTAGTACACAAAGCTGTCCCTTCCATAGACTTTAGTTCAATTTTGATATTAGACCATATCTAAAATACATTTTACAGCCTCAAACTAGTTTCTAATGCATGCAGCACCAGTTCCGTGCCACTGCCAGTCTCTATTCAGGAAAGATGTAGGCCTGGAAATTACAAGAGTTGCATGCTCAGTTTACAAGAAAACAATTTTTTCCTAACTGCCCACCCTGCAAAACTCATCTGTGCTCTGGAAATCAAGCTATGTTCATTCTTAATCACTAAAAAGAAAGTTTCTGATGGCGTGAAACTGCTATCAGTTACATTGGTGCAACCTGGTGCATCTCAGAGGGTTTGCAGAGTTGTCAAGGATGACGGAATTTGGACCTGCATTCTGATCAGGGGACCAAAGACTTCTTGACTATTGACTACAAAAGGAATGAGATTGTGTTCTTAGTTGATATTTCTGCTGGGGCCGAATCCCATGTCCAAATATCTCCATTGATTACAATGGACTTTGGATCTGGCCCTTGAGCATGAACATAATCAAGCTCATTTTTCCATAACTCTGTTGGCTCTGAATGCTCACAGGAGTAAAAAGTGGTAAGACACCCACCCCCACCCTTTTTTTTTTTTTTTTTTTTTTGTAACTCAAGTGGATCAGATGTGTGATGCAGGGAGAAGCAAGTGCTATTGATATATAGTCACTTTTCTGAGTAGAATTTCACATTATGGCTATGAATCTTAATATAAGAAGAATATCTTACAACAGGAAAGTTTTAAACTGATGGAAAGAGTGCTTCATCATTGAGATGATGTGCCAGTCAAGTGCTGAGGTGAATCATTTGGGTTTTGCCACCTGAATTGTTTAGAAAGATACCATCAGAGCTGATAGGCAGGAAGCAAGGTACTTGGTGTTTTGGACCATCTGGCATACCTTTAGGTATGGATATAGCTGGAAAATGTCCCAGGCCATAGCTCCAAATAGCTCCTAAACGTTGGTACGATGTAAATTTCCTCTTCCTCTTTTCTCCTCTGGATGTAACTCTATTCTGGGCCTATGGGCACTGTTTATATCTTACTGTTCTGAGTAAGTACCCATCTCACACATGAGGCTGATAGTTGCACAGAAGCTGCAATTGTATTCTAATTATATGTACCAGGGTCAATCTTACATCTGCTTGGAAACGCCACTGTGTAGCTCTTTTGCAATTGTCCCAAGCTGTTTGTTCATATTACCCTCCCCCCGCAATTTGTTTTTCAGTCCATGTTGAGGGGCTAAGAAATCACCAGTACTCAAGGCAAAAGTCCAGTATTGTACAGGCAAATCATTGCAGGTAACAGGTAAAGTGCTATGATTTGTGTGGCCAAATAGAGACATAAAATGTAATCTGCTTAGGGAGTCAGCATTCTGGTATCTCCAAACTCCCAGGCCTCATCCCTGCCTCAATCAAGTGGATGGAAAAACTGTCATTGATTTCAGTGGGACCAGGATTTCACCTCCAATGCTCATGCTGAATGGAAACTGTCCATTAATATATTTTGGAGGTAGGGCTTGAAATTTGGCAGAGGGGCTGCCCGGTACCAGCTTTTTGCCATTCCCATAAAAAATTGCTGAAATTTGGCCAAATCATAATCCTGCAAAAGGTCTTGGGTTATAGGTGCTTAGTAGAGACTGTAAGTAGAGTCTGGCAGGTGAATTCTCTGAAGAGTCTGGCCGTACTAATCATGCTCCCACCATGTGCTCAGTGCTTCTCCTGCTTGTGCCAAAGCAATGTCGAGGAGGAAGTTGCCTGACTCAAATGCAGAGGGAACAAGAGCTAGACAGGGGTGGGGTGGGGAGAGTAGAGTGCGACAAGGAGCTAATGGACTGACTCCAGTGGGAGGGAGATGGAGTCAGAGATAAATTGGATGAGGAGCCTGGGGATGAGAGACTGGGACTGCTTGGGCAAGAAGACTGGGATGGAAGAGCAAGGGGGGAGACTGGGCAGAGATGGGCTGCAGAGAACAGGGACAGAAGGGTTAGGCGTGGGAGGGAACAGGGACAGAAGGGGGATGACTAGATACACTCTTCCAGATCCTGACATGGAACCCAAGATTTTGGTGTTTTACCCATTCCTGTGCTGTCAGCAAATATCTGTTTGAAAACCATGGGCAAACTGTCTCTCATCCCCTTCTAGCTCCTGGTCTGCATGAAGGATGGCAACATACTACTGCTATCAGTTACTCCATTAGCTAAAATGGCAGAGGTCAGTGCAGTGGATTTAAACGTTCCAACTGTTGGGCCGATGCCTCTTGTGGGTGTCCATATGGTTCCACGTGATGAATAGGGTTTTTTCAGTTTGCTTTTTTTAAAAACATAGGAAATTACATACGCAAAAATGTCATTAAATGTCATAGTGCATACAACCAAGGGAGCTGCATTAAGGCCTCACAGGCAACGTTAATTATGGCATTTCCTAATTGACACATGCAAGACTTTGCAACCTGAACATTCTTTGAACATAGTTTGTGTGCGTAATTATAGTTAAGCCACTCAAGACTTTTTGTTCTTTCTCTGTCCTATATTATACAAAGAGGTAGTGAAGACTGGGTGCAGGCAGAGTCATATCTGTCCTGAAAGTACTGCTGGTTAGCATGGGCTATGAAATTAATTTGTCTTGACTGTTTCTGCAACAGCAGCATGCACCATCAAGGAGGGTTTTCAGACTCCCCCGCCCCTGCAGCCTGAGTCCGGACAACATATGAGTCAAGTCCAAACTGCCACAGTCTGTGATCTAAAATGAGTGAGGGTGAAACACTTAGCTTAGCAGTTCCAAAGTTTGCAGGGACGAGGAGGCAACAAGGGAGAGGGGGAAAAAAGAGGAAGTGTGGGAGAGTTGTGCAGAATGATTCAGTAACACGCGGTAAGCACCCCAGACAGGCCTGGCACTCGGAGAGCTGATGGGGGCAAGGGAGGGTGGTTTTAACCTGGGATAGCATTGCAATAAATGAAATGCTGTGACATGGGCATGTTTTCTGTGGGTTGTAAGTAGTCGTGGCTGCACCTGGGCTGGATCCATCAGGGCTGAATGTTGACAAGCTTGTCTCAGTCTCCTGCGGAATCGTGCCCATTTTATTAGATTTAACTCATGTTTTTAAATCCTCACACAAATTAAAGTTGGCTACACAAGCCTACTATGAAGCACTATATCTACATTCTTCTTGGTTTCTTCTTGTAATTTTGCACAACTCTGTTAATGAACTGCTCGAATGCAGTGCCTCCATTTTTGGTGGCTTCTCATGTGTCCAGTACCTCCTGTCCTTCATGATATGCTCATGGTCACGCAGAAAGTAACTTCTTTCAGAACACAAAATTCTATTCAATGAGAAGAAAGAATCCTCAACTGTAGCTGTTGTGACTGGGACTAGAAAGAGATGAATTCCTATTTCTTTCATCCCAGGAAACATAGCACAAAAATTGGGTCAAACCTCTAGTGATGATAAAGAAGAAGCTGAAGTTAAATCTTCATTTGTTCACAGTATGATATTCCACGCTGTGTTCAAATTCTCTATTCTGTCCTGATCATATGGCAGGTGTAGTGCCTCACTCACTTTATAAGACAGGCATCTGTAAAAGCTATGTAGAGGTTGATAGAATCCAGAAGTTGGTGGTGTAGAGATGTAAGAATCAAGTCCGTGTACTTTACTTTTTCAGCTAGCTTAACAAACACTTTTTGTCCTCCTAATTTAAGGAGCCAATATAACTGCCCTAATTGGTCAACTTCTGGACTGAAGTCTTTGCTTCTTCCAGTATGTTTTCAATATATAACTCCCTGATTGATCCAAGTGTAGCTTCTATGGCTGGACAAAGATCTACTACTGTTATAGCAGATCCCTGTTGTAAATGTAGATGCTACAGATGCCTGCTGTAGCAGATGCATTGTCTGTTGTAGGTGTAACAGATGCCTTTTGTAGCAGATACATTGTTTAATGACCCAAGTGCTTTCAACAGTAGAGTTACAAGAGAGAATGGTGATAGTCTTCTCTGAACTTAGTAACAAAAGTAGTCCAGTAGCCTCACTACTTAGATCCGTCCCATCTTGGTAGATACTTTCCAAAGCCAGTAATAATGGTTGCAGTAATTTTAAGACAACAGCCAAGGATCGCTCATGAGAAAGCCAGTGGGTTTTTCCAGGTTGGAATAATTTGAACTTCAGTCCCCGTGTATCTTCTATTTGTTTCCATGTTGTTCAGTCCTTTTGGACTCCTGCTGAAAAAAAAAAAAAGAGTATAATGAAGACATTAAATTTATAGTTTTTTAAATGCCTTTTGGAGATTCTGCAGCTTGTTCTAGTGCTAGTTGGAGTAGATGGCATCTACAGTGTACAGGAGAGTTTAGAGTTACACTATTCTCTGAGCAAAGATTGTACTTCACTAGGTCTTCCAGAGAAGTTTGCAGCACCATCAAATGCACAAGCAGCCATCTCTTTGGGGTTCAATTTACAAGCATTTAATTCTTCTAGGGTGCAGCTGCTGTGTCTTCTATAAACTGAACATCTAGAAATGCATCTACTGGCCTACAACTGATATTAAGATAACATACGCAGTGACTTAATACTTGACACCCATTTGCATCAGTGCTTTCATCAGCCATGTATGCACATTTTCTGAAAGTGGTGAGAGAGTTCTTCACTTTTTCAACTGCTGAGTTCACTGTTGCACTGCATGCTTCTAACCAGTCAGTTGAGTTTCTTGCAGAAAGATAGTGAGCATTTGCTGGTCTTGGTTGGAACCAGTGTCCAACTTCAGGATTAACAAATGACAATGCACTTAACATTGGCCTCCAGTTTGTAGTGTTGTAGTGGTAACTCTGGTTTGTTTGAATAAACCGTGTACCAGCATTTTTAACACCCTCATTTAGTACTTCTAAAATTGGCTTTGAGAATGACTGGCTTACAAGGCTTTCTGCATGTTGATGCAGTCTAGAGGATTGGTGTTTTGCAGCCTTTTCACAGTGTGTGTCAGCATTGGCTTTGCTGATTGGTCTGGCAAACCGAGCTCCTCCACTTTTATTCTATAAATCTATAGTATGCTCACATCTTGAATACTGCATGCAGTTCTGATTGCCCTATCTCAAAAATGATATACTGGAATTGGAAAAGGTACAGAGAAGGGAAACTAAAATGATTAAGGGTATGGAACAGTTTCCATATGAGGAGAGATTAAAAAGACTGGGACTTTTCAGCTTGGAAAAGAGACAACTCAGACAGGATATGACTCGACTGGTGTGGAGAAAGTAAATAAGAGGCAGCAGGTTTAAAACAAACAAAAGGAAGTACTTCTTCGCACAACACATGGTCAACCTATAGAACTTTTTGCCAGAGGCTGTTGTGAAGGCCAAACCTATAACATGGTTCAAAAAAGAACTAGAAAGTTCATGGAGGATAGGTCCATCAAGGCTATTAGCCAGGAGGGGCAGGGATGCAACACCATGCTATGAGAGCCTCTCATTTCCAGAAGCTGGGAGTGGATGACAAAGGATGGATCACTCAATAATTGCCCTGTTCTGTTAATTCCCTTTGAAGCACCTGGCACTGGCCACTGGCAGAAGACAGGGTACTGGGCTCAACGGACCATTGGTCTGACCCAATATGGCTATTCTTCTGTAAAAATTAATTATAATATAATAAAAATGTTTAGTACAGAAACTCCCTAAGACAATATGAGATAATGACCTTGGCAAATAATGCGTTTTAAAA
The DNA here is from genome assembly GCF_965140295.1 of Lepidochelys olivacea. Classification (NCBI taxonomy): domain Eukaryota; kingdom Metazoa; phylum Chordata; order Testudines; family Cheloniidae; genus Lepidochelys; species Lepidochelys olivacea. Next base: position 109,326,212 of record NC_140417.1, read on the forward strand.
AAAATCTTGGCCTATTAGGAAATGTATATTTATATAAATTTCTTAGTCACAAATTTAGCATTCTGGAGTAAAGTCACTAAAACATAGTCCAACAAACAAATGTTCCTTTAATGTGCTTCTCCCTCTACTGTACCCCACCTTGTTGTCCTTGGTCAGTGAAGACCCAGAGTTCAGAGGTGCTTTCGCAGGAGTTCACCTCTCACCCTGGGAGGGTGAGGGAGAAAGCACCTTCCTTGTTCCTCCAGCTGCTCGCCACTCGCTCCGGACACTCACTCTGGCTGCTGTTGTTTGTCATGCCACCATTCACTCCACCACTCCATTGCTGATGGCCCTGTGCCATCACCTTCTGCTGCCACCTGCCACTGTGACCTCTGCAAGTCGGTCTCTTGAGATTCCACCTAGCTTTTGGTGATTTCACCTCACAGCAAGTACAGGCTGGGCTGTCTTTTCCACAGAAAAGCTGTCCTGCAGCAGGTCTAAGCACATAGACCTGATTATTAGTGATTTCAGCCCGAGTGACCACTTAACAAAACAAAAAGACTCTCTATGGAGCTTAATAAGCACTAACTTTAAATAGGCGAGAGGGGCAATTCAAATAATGTCTGTGACCCTTAGGCAGAGCCCGCACCACCAAGCACAACCCCTGTCCCATTTCCTCCTCCACTAGGATCTGCCATCCAAACCCCTTGCTTAGCGAGTGAAGTGCAGTTGAGCGTGACCAGTGCTTAATTTGTAATTAAGAGGTGCCAGGGCTTGAGAAAGTTTTTTACTTTCATAACTGGTGTGGCAAGCCGGGGGCTATGAACTGCCAAGCCTGGCAAAAATTAAGCATTGAGGGTGAACCCCTCATCCAGGCAGGCTAAGCACAGTTCTGCTGCCCTTTACTCATTCAGTAAGGATAACAACATGTCATATCCCCCACATTCAATACTAAAATGATTTGTAACCCAGCATCAGCCAAAATTGATCCCTTGGGCAGCACAGCTCTGTCTGCTGGATAAGTAGGCAGAGTAGGTGAGTTCATGTAAATACCATCTGGTCCTGAAGCCTTCTCCTGGCTCATCACTAGCTGCCAGGAGAGAGCTCCTTCAGACCTTGCTTATCAATCGTCATTATAAATTATTAGATTGGCCAACATTGCGGAAACCAGTGTGCCGACGTTGTCAGAAAAAAACAACAGCGGTGTGAAGACGCTTGTCTTTGTTCATACTTTTCAAATCTATTCTACCTTCCCAGGTGCAAGTAATTCATCATACACTGTCTATGCTTTTAAAGTGTGTATTAATATTGCAATTTCAATTCAGATTTCCAACCAATTACTAAACTGGCAACACTGACGTAACTAGATGACCGGTGGCGGGGGGGGGGTGTTGGGGAAATTCAGGGGGGATTACACCCCCACTGGGAGGGGTGTAGGGAAATCCCTGATTGGTCCTCATCACCCGGCTCAAGCTCCCTGCAGGAGGAGGCAGGGGGCTGGAGGGGTAGGAGCTTGCAGAGCTGCCCGGCAATGTGGCTCGCTGCACAGCTGGGAAGGGGCCCCCCTTGCTGACGCCCCTGGCGGCTCCTTGGTGCTTTTCCTTTGCTGGGCTCGATTTTTTATTTTTATTTTTTTTAACTGGCGGAGGAAAAGGCGGCGGCTGCGCTTCGCATGCGGCTGCTAACCGCAGGCAGCTTGGCGGCAGCGGCTGGTGTGCGCGGGCGGAGGAAGGAGGATGCGCCCGGCCCCTGAGTCAGCGCCCCGGGACAGGCTGGCAGCTGCAGAGCGCGGGCGCCCGGGCGCCTCCTAGGGCAGCAGGAGGGAGCGCACAGGGGGCGCATCGCGGGGAGCGCAGGAGCCCGGCAGCCAGAGGCGGAGGGCGCAGAGGTGGGAGCCGCGGGGAGCGCCCACGTGGGGCGCCTCCTAGGGGTGTCCCAGCGAAGGGAGGGCGCTCACCGCAGGCAGGCCCGTCTCATTTGGCTGGGGAAGTGCCAGGCGCGCCCAGCCCTCGCCGCGGGACCGACTGGAGGCGCCTCCTGGGGCGCAGGGAGCTCCCGTCGCGGGCACCGCCTCCTGCGGCTGGCCGGCTGGAGCTGGGCAGCCACCCCCCGAAATGTTCACCCGGGCTGTGAGCAGGCTCAGCAGGAAGCGGCCGCCGTCAGGTAAGGAGAGCTTTGCGCGGAGGACGCGGGCGAGCCGGGGTCCCGAGCGGGCTTAGAGCGCGCGGTGTGAGTCAGCCGGGGCTAACCCCGGGCCGCGAACCAGCGGCCCCAGAATCAGCCCCAGCCTCCCCAGGCAGGGCATGACTCTGGCCAGCACCGGCCTTCTGCCGCTGGGTCCAGATTGGAGGTGAAGCTCCATTTTTTTTTTTAAACCAATGATTAACCCAAAGCAGGAGCCAGGGGTGCTGGTGCCTCTCCAGACTCCTCTAGTTTGCAGCTGCCTTTCGGCCCAGGAAGCTTTGGCTTTGCGTTGAGAAGACACAACCACTTCTTGCTTGCAGCGCAAGCTGCTTCAAGACCAAGAGGAAGTTTAGCTGAAAGAGGAAGGATGGAGTTTTCTTTTTAGTGTGTCTGAAAAATAAAGCACGCTGAAGTGGAACACGGAGCCCAGCTTCCAGCTGTGCTTTGGTTTGTTAACTGTCTTGTTTTCTCTCCACATGAGTCATAGCTGCTGTGTGGCAGAGGGAAGGCTACATTATAAGAAACTGTAACAAACACCAGTGAAAGTAGCAGTGCCAAATGACATCAGGTTCAAATAGGGCCTGAGCCTCAGAAGTGCTGAACCCCTACAGCTCCACTGAGCTAAACTGGAGTTGTGGGTGCTCAGTGCCTCTACAAATCAAGTAGATAAAGTCTCATTCAGGTGCTTTAACCAGCTGGATGATACAGATGAATAGAAAGAAGGTATGAATGTATGGTTTCACTGTATCAACCTGAATTTTTTACTGCCTTTCCTCTGAGTTATGCATGAACAATGACAGCTGTTCATGAGGTTTAGTATGACTGTAAAAGTCCACTATAATTTCTCAAAATATGCAATTGTGCAGTAATAGCAAATAATGGCTTTAGCTGTCTAATTCTCATGTAATGGACTTGGTAATACTTATAAAGCAACTCAAAACATGCAGTGGCCGAAAGCAGTGGTGGCAAGTTTCATATCTGAAACCTGTCAGTGTATCTGGATTTTTACAATATTCAGATATAATGATGTTAATTAGACTTAAACTAACTGAGTACAGGGTGTGATTGATGATTCATATTGCTGTAGACCTGTCCATGCTTTTAAGATGCTTAATAGCTCCCAGGACAAAGTGAACTTTGGTGGGGGTGGGAGGCATACATACTTCTGTCATGTGTGTTTGCCCTCACTGATACAGATGGACACAGCCCAGGTAGCATTTTCTGTCTTTATGCACCTTTTAATGCTTTGTATGCTTCTGGGGCTATCAAATATAACTGATAGGTTATGTTTTAAGCACAAGATTCAGAAACTATAATTTAGGTGTAGCATAGTCTTTTCCATTGTAGACTCTCTACAGGAGAGGCTGTTGGATTCTGTTGTTGCTTCTACATCAACCAAAATTTTAAAGACATTCTGATTAGATCATCTGTGTTAGTGGTGGTGACTTCCTAACCAGAAAGAACCTAGTTTGACTTTCAGATTCCAAGTTGACTTTGGAGAGCTGTCATCTAAGACCATCTTCTTACATTTGATATGGAAGTCATTGACACGGAACCCCAGAACGCCATTTTTACAGACACACTTTCAGAATATTACAGCACTTTAATACAGAACATTTTACAGCACTTTAATACAGAACATTTTACAACAGACTTTCACTGACACAGCAGGTTCAGTGGCTCAAGGAAACGAACATAACATATATTATTCTTTGTGAAATAATTTGGATAAAAATAACAAACTAAGAATCCTGAGTACCGACATTACTTTTGGAATGTACAATAAGATTACTAACTTGCAAGTTCCTCATTAAAGCCTTCCAAAGAAAAATTGAGAGTGGCTTTTAGTCTAGGTTTTTGTTTTGTTTTTAAAGTTATGTGCTTGGTGAATGCTTTCAGAGATGCTACAAATGCAGAACATACGTTTAATTTCCTTCCATATAGTTAAAACTAGAATCCAATTGCCATCTGTTGTTGGAGACACTCGAAAGAGGATGTTAAGGCTTATACTTTGAACAAACCAAAACAGGCAAAGGACAACTCTTCGTAGCCCATAGGTCCTTTAAAATACAGCAGCTACTAGAAAAAGTTGATCTATTGGACTCATCAAGTGGCACTTGGGTACATGGAAAGTAAGGGAACTTTCCCTTGTTAAGCGGAACAGTTAAGAACAATTTCTCATTGTTCCATAACCTTGGTTTATTAATTCAGGACTGTTGCTTGTGAGGGGAAAGACATTCTGATGATCACAGAGAAACGGTTAAGAGCACTTTAAAAAATAAAAGGCCCAGCTGTCAGTATTCACAGCTTCCCAAAGGACCCAGGCCTGATTTTGTGTGAAGAAGGAGCAAATGCATGTGGTGCAGTCAAAGTTCCCTCAAGATAAGTTTATAGGAGAATGGGAAGGATTTTGTTAACTGTTCTATTTGAGCATAAGCTTTCGTGAGCTACAGCTCACTTCATCGGATGCATTGGTTAGTCTCTAAGGTGCCACAAGTACTCCTTTTCTTTTTGCGAATACAGACTAATACGACTTACTCTGAAACCTGTTAACTGTTCTGTGAATTGATGCTATTTGTTTAAACACTGGGAACAAAGGAAAAAAAGCTATTTATAAGGTGCTATATGGGTACATACTTGGCTGATTAGCTGGTCATGTCTGCTGTCTTTTGTTAATAACTTTGCAGAAAACATATATGGAAAGGGATAAGCAAAGAACAAGCATTAAATGGCTGATGTAACAAAGTTTCGTAAGATGCACAAATTTTTGCTGTGTGATATGTTGCCACAGGGTGCAGTTTATTAAATATTTGTTATATGTCTGTTTGTTAAATATATGTTATATGTTTGCAACACTTCAGAATTATGGGTAGGATTTTCCAAAGTGTCTATCGAACAGGTTCACAAAATTTCCACTGAAATTCAAAGCGGACTTGTGCTGCTAAATCACTTAGGAGTGTGTGAAGATCTCACCCCATGTACTGAATCACCTTATTATTTGAAACAGTAAGCATGTAATGCTAATTGGTGGTTTCTTCTGTTTTTTTGCCACTGTCCTTTCAAAGCAAGGTCCGGAGCCTGGAGTTCTGATTTGCTAATTAATGTTAGCATGGGACTTGTTGTCTGTATAATACAAATATTCGCTATTTCAGATACGGACAGTGTCAAGTGTGGTAGTTAGAACTTTTAAAAAAAATTACATATGCCCTTTCATTTATCACTTATACAAATATTTATTTACAAGGTGTTTTTGTATCTTGTGTAATAGTATTTTGTAATGATCAAAATAGATCATATAGGATTGTTCCCTAAAATAATGCTGCAGCTAGTATAACTTCCAGACGTTAGCTTTGTTTATACAAGCAGTTGGCCACTGCACATAATATAAGAAAATGCGTTGTGATCCTGCAGTCAGTGGAAGTTTTGTTGAAGTAAAGACTGTATGGTGGGGTCCTGCGTACAATTATGCTGTGAATGTTTATAATAGTATTTTCTCCACTTATTGGTTTCCTTGTATGTTTAAAAGATAGTGAGTGTTTTTTCCACCAAAACAAGAAAGATCAGAGTTATTTTACATCTTTGTCTACTTCTGTACATTTTAATTTTCTACAAAAGTTCAAATAGAAAAGATCCCTTTTTCTGTAGTTCCTTTGCGTTCTTCTTACTGGTGCACATAATTATCTGCTGTTTAAAAAAGAAGTGAATTACTCTATCATTTGGATATTAGGTACTGGTGGCACTGGCAAGCATGCAGTTTGTGTGTAAACTACAGGACAGCATAATTGCAGGGCTTCTGATGGAATAAGATGATCTTACTAATGACAAGAAGAGGGATAACTAAGGATTAGCATATTTCATATACTAAAATATATTTCACCGTTACATTCTAAAAATAAATTAGTTGTGAAGAATTGTATATAAATTCCACTGCAAGTGTGATGATTTTTTTTTCAAGACAGTTCAGTAGAACTTTAGTAGATAGAAATGTAGAGATTATCCCTTGGGTTAGGTCCAGGCAAACCTTTTGCCTATTTTAAGACATAAAGAAGTATTCTCTATATGGTACACATGAACCTGTTGAATCAGACGGATTTAAGCAATTGTGTATAGAGTGGAGAGCTATGATCTTATTGGGGACAATTCTTATACTAGAAATATGTATGTGAGTGTCCAGTAACTGAGGTGAGAGGTGCCTTAGAACTGTGTACAGTGAAAACACAGAGCTACAACGATTCTAATATTATCAGAAGTATTTTGGGCCTGTTTCCCCATGGCCTTGTACCTTGTGTAGACATTTACGCTTGTGTAGAAGGGGAAAAAGCCTATTATTTATTATGTGTATTATGGAAGTGACCATCTGAAAATGGGGCCCCATTGTGCTAAGCTCTGTGCAACACAGTATTGGATCACTCCTGCCCCGAAGAGCTTCTGTGAAAGTAGACAGGAAAGACAAAGGGTAGGGAGAAAGGGACGTAACATGCAAACAGAGTGAACAGTGGTGGTCTGCAAACATCATGTTAGTGCCACAGTATTTTTGGGAGGAGTGGGGGGAATGGAGGAGTGGGTATATCTCATTTTACATTTTTAAAATTCTTTGGGTATGGTTTAATGAGGAGGAGAATAGCTAAATGAAAAGACAAGAGAAGGGAGAGGGGACATTGAAGGGTAGGGCAGGGGGAAAGAAGGAGGGTAGGAAGCAGGGGAACTTAGAGGGTAGGTAGAGTAAGGCTGAAATGAAGAGACTCTGAGGGAGGGGGTTGGAGTGAATGGACAGTGAGCACAGGGGAGAGAAATTGTAGAAAGCAGTCTGATGACATTGTCTGTGCCTGCTGCAGTTGTTCCTCCTGGGTAGAGAATTTCTCTGGCTCAGGTGGTGCTGGGTCCTCCCTGGAATTTCTTTTTGCCCAAGCTCCCATGGCTTGTTGAGGAAAGTGGCTGCCGCATCGGACCGTAGCCCCACCACTCCATGCCCACTTGGGGGAAGTTAGCATTGCCAGTGTCACCAGACTAGTGCAATCCTTGTGCCCTGTCCTTGCAAGAGAGGCATCAGGTAGGGAGGAAACTCTTTGCTCCCTTCCTCGTCCCCAGGGTAGGCCACAATGTGTCTGTCATCTAGTGTTCTAGAAAAACAGAAGCACAGGTCTAGCTTGGGATTCTAAAGTCAGTCTGCTTCAGAGTCCTCTTAGAAATGAATATCCATATTGCTTCTGCTATGGTTTTTAAAGAACAACGGACGAGTAACCATTACAGTCCATTTTGCATGGTAGAGCAAAAGAAGACCAGACATAAAATCTGACTCCCGTAAAGAGTATATCTAATAGGTTTGGTTCTCCACTACTCTGCCCATTGTGTAGTCCAGGTGTGGGCAACCTACGGCATGTGAGCTGATTTTCAGTGGCACTCACACTGCCCGGGTCCTGGGCACCGGTCCCGGGGGGCTCTGCATTTTCATTTAATTTTCAATGAAGCTTCCTAAACATTTTAAAAACCTTATTTCCTTTACATACAACAATAGTTGAGTTATATATTATAGACTTCTAGAAAGAGACCTTCTAAAAACGTTAACATGTATTACTGGCACGCGAAACCTTAAATTAGAGTGAATAAATGAAGACTCGGCACGCCACTTCTGAAAGGTTGCCCACCCCTGGTGTAGTCATTTACACTTGTGGGTAGAAAACACTGCCATTCTGATTTGGTCCCTGTGTACAGACAGTGGATATTTGCAGAACATGAGAATCTGACTCTATACAAGTAACAATATTTTGCACATTCCACCCCAGGATCCCAACATGCCTTGTAGACACGTTAATTAAATGTCACAACTCCCTTTTGAGGAGGGAATTATTATTATTTCCATTTCCCCAAAGGGGAAACTGAGGCATGGTGAAGTTAAAGCGCCTTGTTCAAGTTCACACATCAAGACAATGCAGAATTGGGGGCTTACTTAGAGATGACAAAGAGAGAGATCACAACAGATGAAGGAGGATGCTAATGACATGGCTTGTATTTTATAGTATACTCAGTGTGTGTCCCACTTGCTGGGTTAATTTAAAATATTCTCCTTTTAGTCTCTATATATTTTATTGATTTGGTGCATGGGGGTGGGTTTCTCCTTCTCCTTACGCAACGATACGTGATGGAGTCTGTGCAACTTTAGATGCTTTCACCCTCTTGCAGAGTTGTATTCCCCATGGAAAGGGAAACTCCTATGATAGATGCCTTGTGGAGAGTGAATGAGATTATTATGCTTTTACAACCAGATGTCCATCTGACTGTTATCAGAGGGAACTCATCAAAAGAACTCACCAAAGCCTCCAACAACCAAAATCCACTTAGCACAATAGGCTTTTCTGGAATACCAGTTTTCCATAGGTTTTCAGTCTTGGCATTTATCATTCTAGCTATCTGCTGATGTTTGACTCTCTACTCTGTATAATGCTTTTTCATTTTCTTCTTTTTTTCTTTTTGGACAACTGCTATAATAGGTTTAGCTCCACACTTAGAAAGATCCCTAACTTAGATCCAAATATGTATTGAGAAGATCCATATCTTTGAACACTGGCTTTAAGGTGAAATGAAGGACTTATAAAAATAAACATGCCAATAAATAGAAATGAGATACCAAACTGTTAATAGAAGAGGGGCCTAATCCTGTTCAATTTCCTTACACGTATAGTCCCATTGACTTCAATGGGCTACTTGGGTGAGAAAGGTGAGCAGGATTGGTCTCTACTTGCGTAGCTTTCAATTACAAATGCCCTCTTTGTATTTATTATTAATACGGTGTCCTAAGTAAGAGCTTTATTTATTACAGTGGAGTTTTGAGTGTGCAAGGAATGTGTGATTAGACTCCCAGTCTTATAATGTCTAGCAATCTTAGATAGGGTTTTAGGCTTGACCCTGATGGCCCAGACTCCCACTGTCTTTATTGGAAGTTTTGGGCACACAGCGAATGGAAGATCACGCTCTCTCTGTGTTTATTATAAAGCTTTTCAATTCAGCAGTAAAATACTTGGAGCCTTTCCAAGAAGAGGGACTGCAGAGTGGTAGCCAGTGAAGAATCTGTTTCTATCTGGCCTCAGCAGCCTGCGGTTTAATAAACCCATCTCTTGGCACAGTCAGTCAGATGTAGATTCAGCAGTTAGACCATCTCTTCCTTCTCCTTAGACTTCGGAACATTTGTGAGAATGCTGGCTGGCATATTAGTCGGGTACAACCTTGCACTCTTTATTCTGGGAAAACTCCAATTGATTTAAGAAAATCAAAAGTAAACTGCCCGACAATAAGTGTACTCCAAGACTGCACGAGACCATTCCACCACCTGTCTAGCTGCCCTCCCAGTAAAATGGTTTGATTTGTAGGCCTCGTCTCCTCCTAAACAAAGCATAGTTTTTCTTTCTCCATCCGTGGCCCCCACCCTACCCTGAGAGTGTTCATTTCTAAAAGAAATCTCATCTAGGCAGCTTACCAAGATTTGTCTCATAACTTCGGTGTGGGTGATCTAAACCAGCCAATAGCACTGACGGTGCCAGAAACAAGCTCACAGCCCTTTTACAGCTGAGGCTCTGGTAGTAATGTTCCATGTCCATAAGGCAAATTAACTCAGATAAGACAATGACATTATCTGCTCTTGAGTTCCCTGACTGTAAAGCAGCTTTTACATTTCTTAGGCTTTGCTTTCACTGCAGGATTAGCTTGAGGTTTTGTCCCGAACCCAACCCCCATCCACACACGACAGTTTCTATTCTAGCTCATTCACTGGGCTGTCAGGGTGGGTTGAAGCTTGAGTGCTGCTGATGCTTGAACTTGTAATGCTGTGGGGATGCAGCTGCAGGAGTTACAACAGCGCATCCGCTGCTAATCAAATCGCTCTTGCAGCCTGAGTGTTGTTTTGCAGTGTGGTCGAGCTAGGTTAGTTTGAGTGGAGTAACCGGAGTGTACGGACTCTGAGCAAACTGTAGCAGCGAAGACAAGCTCTTAGCAACGATGCAGAATGGAAAAATACATGTTTCTTTTCAGTGTGATCAAATCTCCTTTTAAGAAAGCAGCTATGACTTGAAGGTGTTGAGGAGGGTAGTGATGGGATCAGAAAAATGCACGTGAGACTATTCATTTTTTTAAAGCTGGTTTGTTTACTTTTCAGAGATAAATGACAGCGATGGCAACCCAAGCAGCAGCCAACAAACCCTAAAAGGAACCTCAAGGTGGACTACGTCACTAGAGAACCTCCTAGAAGATCCAGAAGGAGTGAAACGATTTAGGGTAGCTATCTTAACTATTAATGGTTGCATAGACTTTAAACAGCATTTGAAGCTTAATATGTATCCGCATTAAATAATGGTGGGGTACCAATGGCATGAGGGTATACATTTGTATATAACTAGATGTGTGAATTAAGCGTTGGTGACAGAATAGTTGAGCTGGGGCATTTGCTATGCTTCTCAGATGGTGTCCTCTGCCAACAGCCTATCTTTGGGTATAGGGAAAATGATTGGTTGCACCTTTCTAACCAGAAAATAGATGACCGGCAATGTTATGGGTACAGTAGGAGTAAGGGTTGGAAAGCCACAGTGGGCTAAATAATGGAGCAGAAGGAAACTTGGTCTTTTCTGAAATATTACTGTCTCCTGTCGTGTCATATCCACTGCTGGGGCCTGATCCTGTAACCCTTATCCATATAAGTTATTCCAGTGACTGCTACTGAGCAAGAGTAACTCAGTAGGGGCCCGATCCTGTGTTGTGACCCAGGCAGGTGAACTGAGCGTAGCTCCTTTAATTTCAGTAGGGTTCCCTGTGGGATCAGCAGTCTGCCCACACAGATCACAATGCAGGACTGTGGCTCAAGAATGTTGGGGGTGGCCCATTAACCCTCAATCTCGCAAGTCTTTTATCATGCTAGTAATCAGTGTAACTATTTGCATAAATAAAAACTATTTGCTTGAGTAATGATTTGCCCAATCAAACCCAGAGGCTGGAGTGAAGTGATTTTATACCAGACCACTGCTGGAAAGTGCTATTACTAGACTGATCCAAATGCTTTTAGAATTCCTGGTGCCAGCAAATAATTTAATCTTTCTTTTTTCACATTTGACATTGAAAATTGAACATCCCAGAACTATAAATATTTGTCATTGTTTTTATACACATGTTAAATATATATATTTTTTCCATTTTAAAAAATGCTTCTCTTTAGGAGGAATGTGGTTTGTTTAAACACTGTCTGGAGAGTGCAAATATATCTTTTGATTTAATTTACTTAAAGATAATTTATTGTTACTGATGATCATGTTTAGAAGCAGTTTCATTTGCAGTTTTTGCCAGTAAAGAATGTCAAATGAAAGTAGACTAGAATCCCAAGTGATCGATAAAGCTCATTAAAAGAGAGCTATATACTTATTACTACTGAGTTTGTGTATTTCCTGTGTTCTTTCTGAATAACAATTTTAAATTGCTCAAGTTGTTTAATGATGATAGATACATTCCTCTCATTAGCTGGCTGACGGAATTTAAGACTAAAATTTAGGTAGGCTGGTTCTTATGGATTGTATTTTTTAAAGCATTGAATATGTTGTTTGTTGATAGTTCAGTAGCACCTCTTGGTCCCCAGCTGGTAGCCTCATTTTGTGCTGTACAAAAAATAATAAGACAGTCCTGGGCCCAAAGAGCATCTAGTTTGTACAGACTAACACGGGGAGAGGAAACAAACATCTGAAAAATCAGATCTTAACATTCTACTTTTTTTTTTTCTTTCCCCAGGAATTTTTAAAGAAAGAATTTAGTGAAGAAAATGTTTTGTTCTGGTTAGCGTGTGAAGAATTTAAGAAAATGCAAGACAAGAAACAGGTATTTCCTTCAAAATTAAACTTTACCTGCCAACAAAGATTCCATGGTAGCATTAGGGATATAACCTGTCTCCTACTTACATAGTTATTCAGCTGTATTTCATGTATGTACAAACAAATATATTGAAGGAATGTATCAGAAATCATCAAAACTAGAGCTAGTTGTAGCTAGCTAGTAAAACAAATTTTATTCTGAATCAGAATGAAAAGCCAAAATTGATATTTCCCATGAAACAAAAATTCCAAAAAATTTCAATTTGGAACCACTGAAATGTTTTGTTTTGATAATGTCTAATCATTGTTCTTTGATAAGCTAAAGATGTTTTGTTTCAATAATGGTGTAACTTTACTACATATAGTGTATTATATATAAAATATTAAATATATTGTAATACATTAATTATTTTACCATATAAAAATTGAAATAAAATGAATCAAAACAAGAAAGTTGAAACATTTTTACTGTATCAAAATTAAATGTGTTGACATGGAACTAAAACAGTGGAAACCATTTATTTAGACTTTTCCCCCATCAAAAATTTCTTCAAAATCAACATATTCCTGTGAATTCTTTAGATTTCGACTGAATTGCATTTTTGACAGAAAACTGTTCTGTTGAATATTTTTTGGTCAGCTCTAATCATAACCTTTTTCTGCTGTATAGGTGCCAGTCCTGCAATTGGATTCACATGAGCACAGGGGTCTAGTTGCATTTTCTGACTGTGGGATCAGAACCACGTTATGTGGAATCAGGCCTGAAATATTTACTGGGTTTCTGTCTGTTTGCTCCTGTAAATATTGGAGAATGTTTTGACAATTAAAACATGTAATTTGATTAATGTTTTAGGCTGAGACGTCCAAAGGAAGTTAGAAGCCAGAATCCTATTGCATGTCAGTGGGAGCTGAGTGACTAATTCCCTTAGGCCTGTTGGAGAATTCCAGCTTTAGACTTTCTATGGGGACATCAAGGGCTAAATTATAGCCTTTGTTGCTGGACGAGCACTTTGCAGCTGAATAGTCCAAGTGGCCGTACTCTGCTGGCCAAAGGCAAGCAGAGTGCCACAGGAAGATAGGGGTAGGGAGTTTGCTGAGCAGAACTCTCTACACCTGCTCTAGAAAGGTGCATTGTACACTCCCCACTGTGCCAGGAACCATCAGAAATAGGAGGGAATGGGGACACAGGTCTCATCCCCATGGTACCCTTAGTACCATGAAATTGTTAACCTTCAGAGGGAGTCTTGCAGGTGAAAGTCTAGAGCCAACCTTGACTATGATATTTGTTCTCACAAGACACAGGAATGACTATAGATCAAGGCTGGTTGAAAATTTTTCCTTGGAACTGTTTTTTAGTGGAAAATTGGGTTTTCAGCAAAATTAATTTTTTTTTTTTTAAAAGTGTTTCCATTTGCCAGAAGCTGGGAATGGGCGACAGGGGATGGATCACTTGATGATTACCTGTTCTGTTCATTCCCTCTGGGGCACCTGCCATTGGCCACTGTTGGAAGACAGGATACTGGGCTTGATCGACTTTTGTTCTGACCCAGTATGGCCGTTCTTATGTCTGCTTTCCACAGGAAATTTTGATATGTCATACAAAGAAAAAATGAACAACTGAAAACCAAAATATTTTTTAGTATTCAAATTTCTGCCAAAAATTTTTCTGCAGGAAAGGAAACACATTTTTCAACCAACTCAACAACAGACCTCACCATGCATAGAACTACCCAGAAGTAATGTCTTGGGCTTGGTTTTCCCTCAGTAAGGTCTATGCATACACATATAGATGGACACACTCAAAACAGAAACAACTAATCAGGCTGTTTTTCCTACAGTCTGGAAAGAAGAGAGAGATTGGGACGATGGGGGGATGATTGTTGTTTCTATTTTAAATATTTCTGTTCTGTATTTGGGGAAAAACAAATGATACAGTCTTATCATATGGTGATGATAACACTCTTTCCATTCTGCTAGCATCTCTGGAGGATGTGAAACAGAAGCTACTAAAGTTTGACATTTTAAAATCAGAAGGTCCCAAAAACTTGCATCCAAGAGCCTGCTGGATCATTAATGTTGATTTTCAATAAGTCTTGGTGCACTAGGGAAGTTCCAGAAGACTGGGAAAAAAATAGTGTGCTAATTGTTAAAAAGAGTCAGTGGGATGACCATGGTAATTATAGTCCTGTTAGCCTGGCCAAGATAATGGAGTGGTTGATATGGGACTTGACTAATAAAGAGTTAAAGGAGGGCACTGTAATTAATGCAAATCAACATGGGTTTATGGAAAATAGATCCTATCAAACTAGCTTGATATTGTTCTTTGATGAGATTACAAGTTTGTTAAAGGTAATAGTGTTGATGTTTTATTTAGACTTCTGCAAAGGATTTGACTTGGTACTGTACAAGATTTTGATTAAAAAACTAGACTAATATAAAATTAAGATGGTACAGGTTAAATGGGACTCAAAATTTAATTGAAAAAAGAGACTTGTCATTATGTGGATGTGTTTCCAGTGGGATCCACAGGTATTGGTTTTTGGCCCTGTGCTATTTAACATTTTTTATCAATGACCTGGAAGAAAACATAAAATAATCACTGATAAAGTTTGCAGATGGTACAAAAATAAGGGGAGAGGTAAGTAATGAAGAGGACAGGTCACTAATTCAGCGTGATCTAGATCACTTGGTAAACTGGGTGCAACCAAACAATATGCAGTTTAATATGGTTAAACGGATACACTGAGGAACAAAGAATGTAGGTCAGACTTACAGGATGGGGGACACTATCCTGGGAAGCAGTGACTCTGAAAAAGATTTGGAGGTCGTGGTGGATAATGAGCTGAACGTGAGGTCTCAATGCGACACTGTGATGAAAAGAGCTAATGCTGTCCCAGGAAGGATGCATAAACAGGAGAATCTCAAGAAGGAGTAGAGGTTATTTTACCTCTTCTTTTGGCACTGGTGCGACTGCTGCTGTTTTACCATGTCCAGTTCTAGTGTCCACAATTCAAGAAGGATGTTGATAAATTGGAGAGGGTTCAGAAAAGAGCAATAAGAATGATTAAAGGATAGGAAAACATACCTAGCCATAGACTCAAAGAGCTCCATCTATTTAGCTTAACAAAGAGAAGGTTAGGAGTTACTTGATTACAGTTTATAAGTACTTACATGGGGAACACACATTGAATAATGGTCTCTTCAGTCTTTCGGAAAGGTACAACCTACAATGGCTGTAAGTTGAAACTAGACAAATTCAGACTGGAAATAAGGTGTAAATTTTTTATAGTGATAATAATTAGCTATTGGAACAATTTAGCAAGGGTCATGGTGGAATCTCCATTACTGACCATTTTGAAATAATGGATGTGTTTCTAAAAGAGATGCTCCAGGAATTTATTTTGGGGAAGTTCTATGGCCTGTGTTATACAGGTGACCAGACCAGATGATCACAGTGGTCCTTTCAGGGCTTGGAAGCTATGAATATGTGGGAGCTGCTCAGATACTACCATGGTGGCAGCCATTTAAGTTAGACAGACCGGCACTGGGTACATTAATTAGCTCTCACTTCAAGCCCTCCTAACACAAGTGGCAGCATTCTGCCTGGCTGTTGTCTACATGGTTGAGAAGCTGTCTGTGCCCTGTCTTCACCTCAACAAGCTAATGGCAAGACAAGACTCATGGGGCCTACTTTAGCCTTGGCACAAAAGCCATTACACATAGCACCTGTTCGGTCCTTGTTATTACAAATCAGTGCTGAAAGTAACCCATTGTGCACAATATTACCTTGGTATGGTATGTGCAGTATGTAAGGCCTGGTGTCTAGATATACCTGTTCCCTCTGTCAAGAGAACTTACTTTCTTCACTGGTGGATGTGGATCTGGCATTGCAGCTGTTTTGCAAATAGGGAGTATCTTTTTCTTCACACAGGCCAGCTGTTTTCTATCTGTATGATGCACAGTGGCCCAGGCCCTGCTCAGGAGCTAGGTCATCTCCATTGTTGCTTAAACAGGTACCAAATTGTATTCTAAGATGGATACTGCATGAAAAGTCCTTATGTAGGATTTTGCAGTGGGATGATGACCCTTTTTTCCTTTTATAAAATAATCTGCATCTTTTTTTCATGGTTTCTGTTTTAAGATTGTGCACACAGACACAGGAAATGGTAAACAGACATACAGAGATAACAGTGCAATGAATCCTCAGATGGATTGCCATATTGAACGGACAATGATTAACTAGTTCCCATTTACCTTCAATTATTCAGTACCAGTCTTTAGTCAATATATGCAGTCAGCAGTCTAACACTAGCAAAGCTTCTGGAGGCTAGAAGAATTATAATACATTATAGATTTGCAGTAGGGTTTAAAAGTTATTGTAGATCTATCTATCTATCTCCTTTACAGAATTAAACAGAAACTTTAAAGATAGAAATCATTCTGTTCAGTATTTATTACATCATGAAACACTAATTTGTCTCCTGAAAGTGATTTCTGCAGCAATCACTGTAACACTACATCAATGAGGGAGTTAACTTGTATATTTTGCTAATGTGATGCTTCCCAGGGATACCCAGAGTTGTGAGGCACCTTGCAACAACATGCCCTTAGTGTGAGGAGGCCTTGTCTGTGTCTGCCGGGGGCCTCGCTGTCACTCTGCAGGTTAGCAATAGGCCCACTCTAACGCTGAGCCCTCCCAGTGCCTCCGTGGAGTGTCAAGCCCTTGGTCCACTGGACAATCACAGTATTCACAGATTTGCTGCTTCCAAGATGCAGTATACCCAGCTTACCAGTTCCCCTCAGATCACCACTCTGCTTAACACAACACGTAGGGTAGGTGTACACATACAGCGCTATGGGGCCACAGCTGTGCCGTTGCAGCGTGTCTGGTGAAGACGCTTTATGCTGATGGGAGAGAGGGCAGAAGCTATGTTGGTGGGAGAAGCTCTCCCGCCGACATAGCGCTGTGCACACAAGCGTTTATGTTGGTGTAACTTATGTCACTCGGGGGTGGTTTATTCACACCCCTGTGTGACATAAGTTATGTCGACATAGGTTGTAGGGTAGACGTAGCCTGTGATGTGTTTATAGTGAAATCGAATATAGGGTTATTTAACAAGGCATACAGATTCAAGTAACAGGAAGTAGAACTATTGGAAATAAATTGTTACATATGAAATAAAATCATAACACGCATTCTAGAGATTAGGTTTAATTAACAAGATACTCTCCTGTCTAATAAAAGATTGCAGAACAGTGCTTTACTGTCGGGCTGTGACCCTCTTTTCACAAGGCAGCCACACCATGAGCTTGCTTCTTCAGTGGAGGATAAAATCTTGTCCCTCCTGCTGTTTTTTTTTTTTTTTTTACACGCACAGTTGCAGACTATTGTCTCTTACCCAAGGAGGTCTCCTCTTCAGAGAATTATTTTGGGTTTCTTTTTTCTTTGTAAATCCTTAGGCAAACACCTGGCCCCTACACTCCCTGTCTCCATGGATATCCATTATTCTGTATGCTGATTGAGTTATCCCTGAGTCCCCTAGCCTTTTGGGCCTATTTTCTTGTCAAATGGGGCCTGTCCTGCTGTACTAGGGGTTTGAGGAGGTGTACTGCCTTACTAGCAACAGCTAGTGGAGACATTATGCCCGCAGAGACCAGGAGCCGGCATGGTACCTCCAAACGTACTGTGGAAAGTATGCTCATGAGTAACGGTTACTACTGTCTATGGCAAATACTACGTATGCTCATGCTTTGTAATCTTGCCTACCCTTATCAGTATGTCAAGTGGGCAAGGACAGTGTGTCTAGCTGGCAACACTGGATCCCCCTACCCTGTACCTGAAGGATGCCAACTGCTAAATTAGTGCATGGCAGTATCTTTTGCCTTCCTCTTCTAGTGCCCCGCCAGACACATGGGAGCAGCCATAATTTGGCCCTGTATAATTTGCAGTTTTCTCTCTCAACAAATATTATTCACAGGCAAAAACGTTTAGGACAGAATTAGAATTGCAAATAAGTGCCACTTGCTTACAATGTTAAAATTCGAAGAGAACACAACAAACTGGTGGCAGAACCAGGAACAGGACTATTGGCATTCAGCCCAGGGCTTTAAATGCTAGTCTGCTCTGCTCCTTCATTTGGGTTAAGATGCCTGACATGGCAGGATGGTACCTTGCATTCTGTACCCCTTGGGCAGTAGTTTTCACTATAAATTCAGAAGTCCAGTTCACACTCTTATAGGGCCGGATCCAAAGCAAGAAGGGAAAAGACTCCCGTGGGCTTTGGCTCTGCCCCACATCTATTAAAAAAATTCAAAGAAAGAGACTTTTCTGCTCTTTTCTTCCTTAGCTGCCCAAGTCTTTTGTCCGTATTTCTTTTTCTATGTATTCAAAGTTTATTAAAGCCATCTCCCACCACATTTTACATATTTGTCTCCTCCAACGGCTTCTCTTCACATATCTGCACTGATTTAACTTATGGTGTCATTTTTAAACCAGTTTAAACTGGAACAGAAAGCAGTGTGGACACTCTTATTTTGGTTTAAACCAGGCTTGTTTTGGCTTAGTTAAAACCCATTCATTATCAAATTAAGCTAAAGCAGAATAAATCATTCTTTAACGAAAAAAAATAAAATAAAAAGAAGTTCACACACAGAGGCTGGTTAACCAAACTGTTGCAAATTCGTGCACGGACACCCTCCAGGTGAGTTCAGGCCCCCCTAATAGTCTAAATGGCTTAAAAGAGCATCTCTCTATGGCACATTATTATGACCTCTTGCGTCAATCTGTAGCATAGTTTGGCTTTGCACAAGTCTGTATAATGTCAGGATGATGATGACATAAATGTGCTGGTGAAAAGTTTTTGAAATACCTTTACTGCTTGTATTCATTAACTGAGGGACGTGCTACCTCTCTGCAGCTTTTCACCATCAGTGCCCTCCACAACTGGGCTGAGGACTCATGCAGTGTCATTTTCAGTACCTCTTCCACACTAGCTCTTTTTTTTTTTATAGCCACCCCTCTGTTAATTAGCTAATGTCAGTAAAGCTGATCACAGGGTGTGCTATATAAATGCTGATTAGTGTTCTTAAGTAGAATTATTGTTATGTTCAGTAGCTAGCTTTCAAACAACTCAACAGTTTTAAAAATATGTTAAAAACAATAACAAAAAGCCCCACCACTAGTGCCTGGTACACTTCTTCTAGCACGTGGACACTATTATTTTATAGAGCAAATCTGATTCTTGTTTAATTAACAAGGCGTTTTTTGTATTAAAAATAAGAATGAGCATTTGGTTAGCATCAGTTGTGTGCAGTTGCTGTATGTTCATGATTTAAAAACAAACAAACAAACAAACATCACAACCCTTTGTGTGTGCTCACAATGTTAAAATATTTCTTTCTTTTCAAATGCACTTTAAAAGTAAACATAGATAGGGAGTAAGAACTATCCAATCATATGGAATCTTTTTCACTTTTTCAACCATGGGAAAAATTTAGCAAAATGCTACAGTGAAGATTCTCCTGTTGCTTATGGTAGCAGAAATATATATATATAGCACCTTTCATTTCAAAAGGTCTCAAAGCACCTTGTAAACTTCATATGTTCAGGAATCTCTGCTGCCACTTCTAGGCTGGAACGTGGCAATGGTTAAACGGAGCTCAGCAATGCTAAATAATTTAAATACCAGAGTCTGGCTTCTGATGAACATCTGGGGTTCCCCGGTTATTTCTTTTGGGAACCGTACATGTGTCTTTGAGCAGAACTTGACTCTGGGAAAGGAAGTAAAGAGGAATATTATATCCATTTGAAACAGCAAGGGGGATTTCTGTAGACAGAACCTTATAGTCCAAATTGGAATTTGGCCAGGACAGTGGGGCAAGCACATGTATACTAATGAAAAGTTCCATGGGATCTTTAATGACCACACGTGAGTGAGATCTCAGTTTTAAATCTTATTTAAAAGAAGACTGTTCCAGTAGCACAGTCCCTTTTTACCACCCAGCTGACACAGAAGGCAGGAAGAGTGCCATCTACGGAATCACTGACATCGCTTCCTTATTCCTGCTCAGCAGTCGTTTTTCCTGGAAGGTCGCTGAGGTCATGTCTGCAGCTGGGCACTGTGATTCTCAGCGGGGATAGACAGACTCACGGTAGCTTCACTCGAACTTGCATGCTAAAAATAGCAGTGTAGGTGTTGAAGTTAAGCTAGGATCCAGGGGGGTCAGGTGAGCTTGGACTTGGATGGCTAGCCTGGACTGCTGCGTGTGCCACAACATTCACACTGCCACTTTAGTGCACTAGGTCAATGAATCTGTCTACTCACGCTGGGAATCGCACCTTCCAGCTGCAGCGTAAGCAAACCCTGAAGCAGGGGTCGTCAATAGGCAGACTATGGGTCAAATCCAGATAACCGGACTCTTTTGAACGGACCCGGAAATCTTTTTATTTACTTATTATCACTATTATTGTTATTTTTATTATTATTTTCTCCAGAGTCTGGACCTTGACTATGCCTTGACTAAGAAATTTGGACGTTGATTAAAAAATAATTTACTACCCCTGCCTTGAAGGCTCCTCTACATTAGCAAATGTTGCTGCTTTAACTATACCGGTATAATTAAAGTTGCCTATTCTCCCTGCCCCAGTGTGGATGAAGTTATATTGATAAAAAAGTGCTTGGCATATTGGTATAGCTTATTCTGGTTGAGGAAGTGAAATAAGTTATCCTCATAAAAGGCACCTTTATACCAGCGTAACTGCATTCCCAGTAGGTTTATAGCAATATAACTGTATTGGTTAAACACGTCTAATGGACATAGTTATATTAGTATAACTTCTCTAGTTAGAGCAGGCCTGAGTGACCCTACCTGCTTTAGTATGAAATTGACAAAGATCACATCCCTAGGCAGTATGGCTCCTAAATATACTCCTTCGGTATGATCTACTGTATCTGTTATATCCTGGTATTTCATTCTCCTGAATGAATATTCTCTTTTAAAAAGAAATGTTGCCACTCAACATGTATGTGCTCTCAGCTGTGAGACGATTAATTTTTTAGACCTTAGGAATACACTAAGTTAGATGTGCATAGCTTTTTTTAAAAATTATCCCCACATGTCTATTTTGAACTGTAAAACATAAAAGTATTCCTGTGATTTGTTCATGGCCAAGGGTTTAAGTGCTTTCCTCTTCAGTCTCACTTCCCATCACAGATGCAGTCTTCTGGCTTGTGCTGCTCTATGAATACTGTTCCTCATTAAATATGCAATGCAGAATATTTATGGTTACCCATTGCTAATTATCTTCTAGTGTCTGCTGGTATGCAGCTTTAAGCATGAAAAATTTAGAACACCAGTTTGAGATTTTCATCTCAGGTGGCTTTAAAATAAATAGAGTCTCCCACTGTGCTCATTCTTTTATCTGCTTCCATGAACTTCCTAAGCAAGGAGAGTTTTGTAATTGATTTCAGTGGGAGCAGGATTGGGGTCCTTAATAAAGTACTTTGAAGTTGAAGAGTGCTGCATAAGTGCTAAGCATTATCATTATTATTCCTGCTTTATGAAGAGAAGGCCACTAAAACAGAACATCTGCTGCAGTCAGAGCAAACAATGAAAAATAAATTACCTCAAATAAGCCACACCTAACCTCTTCAGTTATAGTGATAAGCCCTCTCTGTGCAGTTACACAATTGCATGATCAGGGCCTGATCATTAGAAGATATTGACTTCTTGAATGAAGTGCTGAGCTCTGTTAGCTCCCATTAAAGCTAATGAAAACACAGCATGTTGCAGGATTAGGCCTTTCTTTAAGGAATATCTATTTCCTAAATGAGGAATGAAATGATCTATATGTCACTATTAGCTATAGTGTGTTCACAAGTATCTGATTTCTGTTTGGTTGCTTTCTTTGCCTTTTTGTTTCTACAGCACAAAAGAGGAAAGAGAATTTACTGCATGATATAGCATTCTGGGGCCTGATTCTCCTCTCTTGCCAGTTTTATTCCTGATTCACACCTGTGTAAGTGAGAGGAGAATCAGGTCCTTTGTACTTAATTATAAACATTTCAGAACAGAAGTCAGGAGCTGGGATAGTTAAAGGAACCTAAAGGAGTTAGGTGCCCAGATTTGATTTGGGTAACTAACTCCCTTGTGATCTTTTGGAAATCCCAGCCAGAATGTACAAGAAAAAACTGACTTACTGCACACTTTCTTTCTTTTGACTATATATCTTATTTCTAAGATGCTGCCCCTGATAGAGGCATCTCCCATGCTGTTAGCATGTCTTGAAGGAGGACTCTGGCAAAGTAACATGTTCCCATTGTAAATATTTGACCCTTCACAGATGCAAGAAAAAGCTAAAGAAATTTACATGACTTTCCTGTCCAGTAAAGCTTCCTGCCAAGTCAATGTTGAAGGGCAATCCCGTTTGAATGAGACGATATTGGGAGAACCTCACCCACTAATGTTTCAAAAGCTGCAGGACCAGGTAAAGTTATTACGTTTACCCTGCTCACTTGAGGACATATTTTATGGCTTGTGTGGAAGGATGCATTGAAGATGGCAGGGACAGGGAGGTGGCGGGACCATAAGGCCTGGGCTGTTGCTGTATATAGTGTCGGTTCTGCCAGAGCATGCACATTGCGAGCTAACCGGTAAAATGAGCTCCCATGCAGGTATGAAAGCAGATGATCTTACAAGATACAGAGTGATGCACGTTCACTGGACTCAGGGTAAAACCAAGGGTTGGATGCTGTGTGCTGTACTCTGTGGCGGCTTGCTGAGTTGGAAGCTTCAAAGGACAGAATTGAATGTGACGGAAGGTGAATTAGGGAAAAGGAGCCAGAGGAGTCCTGCTCTGGCAGCCTATCCTGGTAATGTGGTGGAGAGGACACTACTCACGTACTGGCTAGCACAGAAGAGCCCGGGCTCCGGTTCGGTCTATTCTGGCCTAGTTAGCTTTTTAAAAATGACAGTGAAAAGCTGCTAAGAATAAAACAGCTTGTTAAATTCTTTATTCTTCTCAACTGCACTCCATACCCTAAAGGGAACATTATACATTGCGCACTCTCTACACAGTGCTTGCTGCTGCAGCCCTCGCTCGGGGGAAACTCATACGCCATCTGTGATAGCATAAGGTTCCTTAATAAAGTTGGGACCTGGTTACTGTGCGCCACTCTGCATTTGTTATGGATCAAATCCTCAGTCCAGCTCCGGGGCTGGGCACTTAGCAGATGCATGGAAGGTGGAAGTGGAGGACTCCCATCCCCATCAGGCATGGAGAGGTGCTGCAGCTCTTCTCTGGAGGTTACTTCTGCTGAAATAATTATCATGCAGGAGTGAGCAACTGAGGATGTGTGAAGTGTCACATCCTTTCTCCCCACCTCTGCCACAGCCCCCTAATGTGATGCCCCCATCTTTGCCCCTGTTCCACTGAAGTGGCTTTCAGTGGAAGCTTGGTAGGATTTGCCTCTGTTTTTTGTCAGCAGCTGGAGAACCCATCAGCTGACTGATTTTATGTCCATGTTTTGCTGTGCACTCAGACTGAGACACCAGTTATGGTGATTTCAGTAACACTGAATTCTGTTACTGGCTCCCTTGTGGTCGCTGGAGTCTGCTTCAGGACTTTTCTCCTTGGTTGATTTCAGCTGCTCATTGACTCAAAATGGGACAGATGTCCTGGAATACCCCCTATCATCTCCTTGTGCTTTAGAGAGGGGGGCTGAGCTGGTAAGTGAGCCTCTATATCCCAATCCAAAAATCTCTATAGGTCGAGGAAGGGTTTGGATTTGCTAGTGCAGATCTGAACATCCTCATAGCTTGAGAGGGCTCGTTCCTGGGATTCCAATCCCAGCCCATCTGGCAATGCAAGACTTTGGGCAGAATTTTGTAGATGTCCATTTTGGAGACAGTCTCTTCATTTTTTAACCTACTTTGCCATAGACTGTGGAGTCACTGATTCTCATCTGCAGCTTCCAAAGAGTGTGGCCATTGCCACTTCCTGTTGCACCCTCCACAGGACTTTTGAATATTTGTATTTTCCCCTTGGTTCATGTCTTTTACAGCAAAGCAGTTCTTTGATTTAAACAGCATATTTAACAGAGTTGACATCACATGCTGAATGCATCTGTCAGGTATCGAAGTGGGCTGTTGAGAAAATGTTCTGCTCCCCTTGAAGTGGATTCCAAACGATTAACAGTGGAAATGTCTAAAGCTCAAGTTCAGTGTGACAAAGCAAAATCATTCATAAAAGAATCTGCGCTTATAGCTTTGACTTATGGGGGGGAATGGGAAAGAAAGTGTCCTCATAAACCCCGATGTTACTCTGCATAGGAGGTGATTACATGTCTGTGACAATGAAATTGGAGAGAGTACAAAAGACTTTAACTGTTCTCCATTTTAGAAGAGGGATCCATGCATAGATGGGAACAGCCAAAGAAGCACAAATTAGAGACATATACTAAACCAGGTTCTAGGGGAGTCCCGTTAATGTGCTACTCAAGAATGTCTGTAAATGTTTTAAAACTAAACACAGGACATCTGGGGATTGCTGCAGATTTCCACTGTATGGAATGCAGCTTTTGTCTGATCCTGCTACACAGTACTCCAGCAGCAATTATCCTCTTCTCTGGCTTGAATCCTTATTAAGTTACAAGGAGTGGTATAATTTGCTCCCACGAGGACAATCTGAGATATGACTGTGTTTGTAAAGTATAAAAGGTCATAGCTTGAAGGCCAGACTCTGACCTTATTCATGGCAAGTAGCAATTTACTTCTTGAGTAGACCGATTGATTTCACTGGGACTTCTTGTTGGGGTAAAGTACTTTTAAATATTAGTAAGAGTATCAGTATTTGGCCCTGTGTATGTAGTTATTTGGATACAGCGTCAGCACAAAGGCTGCTATTCAATATGTGGAAGTGGAACTTTAGTGGTTCATAGAACCCTTGTGAATTTCAAACTCTTTGCCCAGGTACTTGCACCTGTTCTGTGCAGAGATTCCAAAAATCTCATCCATTCAGTTTAAAGAGCAAGAAAATTCCCTTTCTGCACATGACTATAAAAAACTCAGCAATCTGTGTAGTTGTCACACTCCAGGACTGTTACCAACTTGGTTTTAATCTTTATAGTATTTGCCCACCATGAGAGGTGCCCTGTTGTCACCATGAAAAGGAGGGGGTCTGTTAATGTAAGTTCCAGACTCTGGCTCATGAACCTCTGATGCGCTATGTCTTCACCACAAAAAAAGGTGTATTTTTACATTTAGATTGCTCTCTCGATGTAGAATGCTAGTAGATACATGGCACAGGTAATTTTTACCTTGATGTAGCTAGTCAAGGTCAACCCCAAGTGGGAGGTATAGGGTTAACCTCAACTAGCCACATCAAAGCAAAACCTACTTGTGCCTTGTCACTGCTAGCATTCTACACTGAGGTAGCTAACTTGAGTTAAAATTCATTTAAATCCATTTAGCATTTAAATTAAAGCAGGGAGTTTTCCACTGGTTTACATAAAAAATGAACAACAGTATGAAAGCCCCTGTGTCATTTCTTTTGCAAGCAGGATACTACAGGTCATACATGCATATGTTTTATGTGATTGAGGGTTTTTTGAAGCTAAGATTACTGCGGAGGTGAAAAGAACAAGTGTTCTCTCTACAAGGAGGAAAGCTACAGTTGCACTAACAGTTTGAAACGTTTTAGAAATGAGACCCATAAAGCTACAGCTTCAATTATCCACACATGGAATTTGTAACCCTACTTATTGAAGCAGCTGAGAATCCAAAAATTCCTGTTGGAAGCTTAGCTTAGGGACTTTGGGCACCATAAAATGTAATCAGTCACGAAGCGTGACTCAGAGAGGCTACTCTAGTGCACTCATTGCCAGAGGGTGATGTATGCTTTTGTTTTGTTTCAATGATGGTTTGGAGTTATGGTTTGCAGTATTTTTTTTTTCTCCCCTAGCTTTTCTAGCCCAAGCAAAATAGTCACGACCTAGACAACTGAGAACACTAAAGACTTTTTCGTGGTGGTAGTAAAAATCCAAGTAAGTTGTAGGAGTTTTCTTAGAAATAGATGGAAGTAGGAGGTTAGAAAACAACTGAGTTGGAGGATGAAGCGGAGTTCAAGAACATCAGGGAACTGGAAGTCCTGGAAGAGAAAAGACAACGTGACTAGCTCCCAAAAATACCTAAAAAAGGGTGGTGGGGAAATGGGGATAAAATATTTATTTTGAAACAAAAAGAAAGAAGAGTTTTCAGGTGAAATACTTATTATTATATAGTGCCTTGTGCCCCTGTACACACCGTGGGTCAAATCCTGGTCTCCTTGAAGTCAATGGCAAAATTCCATTGCCTTGAATGAAACCAGGCTATCAGCCCTCGCATGAGTAACAAGTGTTGGCTAAACCGGTTATAAGTGTGAGCTCAGCTTCAGGAGTGTTGGACAAGCCAGCTATTTCAATCAGTGACACATTTGCACCTGCAACCATTTTTCTGCTTAAATTATTTAGAGGCTCTTTTGTTAACATCTTAGTGCTGTGTGTGTGCACTCAGGCTCTACTGTGATATTCAAGTGTGGTTATGATCAGAAAGGTGAGTGTATACAGCTCTGCCCCTTCTGTGCATTCTGAGTCGCATCTTTTTACTGCACCACCCGAACGCCAACTTCATTACGTTTTTTTCTCCTGGTGGCCCCTGCAGAGCTGACCTTGTTATGGGTGGGAGCTGGGTTATGTCCTCATTTGTACATCATATACAATTAGTAACTAAGTGCCAGCTGCAGACCCTTTACAACAGGTAGTGATGTGAGAATCTAGCTTTCAAACATCAGGTTGCATTTGCCGAGTTCTCAGGCAGGAAAACCACCATTTGACCCATAGGCTGATCAAATTTGATATGGACATTAATGAACATGGAGCCCCATAATACTGTTTGTTATACACAATCACTTTTAGAGTATATAAGATTTATTTTAATGTCATGCTTTCTGGCCAGTACATTTTAGTGTACACATTTGCTGACAGAACAAAATTTTAGAACTTTTTCCTATTATCCTTCTGGTTTAGGATCTATTTTATTTGAGTCATTGTTTTTGTTTTGTTTCCCTCCCCCAGATATTCAATCTCATGAAGTACGACAGCTACAGCCGCTTCTTAAAGTCAGACATATTTTTAAAACACAAGAGGGCCGAGGAACAAGAAGAGAATTCATCGGAAGCTCAAACTGTAGCTAAAAGAGCTTCAAGGATTTACAACACATGATCCAAAGAAACCCATTCAGACAAGTAACAAAAAATAACCTAACTCTCAGGAACAGTTTTTGGGTCTATAACTGTTGCATTTAAGGCTTGACAAGCACAAAACCCTTTTAGGGGATATTTACCTTCTTAATTGCTTGAACAACTAATTGTTTTTGCATGATGGCTAATACCAAACACTCTTGAAAAGACCATTTTCTAAGCTAAAATGCTGAGGTATCCCTATGTAGCATGAATTACATCCCATATTTAACAAATATAAATGTTTTCCAATCACTGTATTTTGTGAGGCATCACAAACATGAGAAATGGAAGATAGGGTTCCTTTTGCCTCCTGATTTTATAGCTATCCTGTGTGTATGTTTGTGAAGTCAATGCAAAGTAGCATTTCCGGTAACTCTGTGGATGCGTCATACATTGATTACCATTAGGGGGCAGTATAATTTAGGGTTACTCCTAATAAAACCCAGTTTCAGTCCTCCCAAATGTAAATCTCTTCTTTGAAACTAATCTGTCTGTGAGACTTTGAAAAGCAATTTCAATTTTGACTTTGGGAAGCGTGGGTTTGCCTTTATTATTGAAGCAGAAGGCTTGGTTTTTTTGGTCAGGATTTTCATTACTGTATTTCTTTGATTTCATGATGTTTCCCACAACAGCCAACCAGCTTCTTCGGATGACAGAGGCTAACCGCCAGCCTTGACAGAAATAACATGTCAACTGTAAAAACACAATAAAACCTCTAGTGTTTTCATAGCACCTAAACTATAATGGAACAAAAGCACCAAAATAGGAAGGATTCCTTCAAAGCACTCGAAAAGCTATAGGAGAACTGATACCCGTTGCCCACTTCTGGACATCACACCTTCGGGTGGGCTTAGCACTTCAGCCAGCTAGCACACTTATTCTGAAGTCACATGCAAGTACTAGTAAGCATTAGGTCTTCCCCAATCTTCCTGAGGAATTGTGCCCTGGTTGCCAGGAGTCCTTCTGCAGAGGCACAAAACAACAGTTTACATTTTCAGTCTGGCTTTGCTAAAATCAATTGGTAACATACTATCTGATTTTGTTTTCCCCAAAAAAGTGTTTTAGGGTTTCCTATGTGCAGATGTTGGGAAGTCCAACAGAACTGTGAATTCTCATTGTGATTGTAGCCATTCCCACTCCATGCTTGAGATGAAGGACAGTTTATGTCTGCCCTGAGAAGATCAACATGCAATGATGAAATGTTAGGATAATAAAAGAAAATGCTGGTGGAAATCGCCACCAAAGAGTTCTCTTTGTCTGCCTGGAGCAGCTTGGGAACTGAAAAGCATTTTTGCCATAAATGTTTAATGTTTATATTTTTTGAATTCACTAATTCAATGCCAAAGTACTAAATTGCCATTTGGAATTGGGAGAACATATTGGCTGGCATGTTTTATTTACAAGCTTCGCCATGTGTCGTCTAGCTCTGACTCACACTGACTCACTATTTACTCATTTTTTGTGTTAGTACAGGCTTTTCTTGAGCTTGTATTTATGGGCTGTCTAGTCAGATTGCACAATTAGCTTTTGATTATTTTAAAATTCTCTTTCTCAGGAAGGTGAGTTATATATATTCATTACTGTTGCTATCATCATCTTAAAAGCCAGGGCTAGGTTGTAATTTTCTAGGAGGAAAACTCTCTATATTGCCTTATGACATATGACACTGTCTTTCTCTAAGCCACCTTTATAGCCTATGTCTGAAGAAAATGGCAGCTGTGGTCTCTTCTCCCACTTAATCCATTCATATAATGGTAGTGGGAGTTCTGAAAACTTATCAAGGAATAAAGAGATTTGTTAGTTTTTAGGGAATTGAGCAGGAGGGCAGTCTTTCAATTTGCACTTTCTGAGCTGTAGGTCAGATGCACGGAGTACATTTTCCCATCATATTTACAAAGGAGAAAATGGCAGAACTAAAGGTTTAGGACCATGATTCATCAATTTTCAGAGGGACGTCGACTTATGCTGAAAGTAAAGCACGTATTTAAATGCTTTGTTGAATAAGAATGTACTTAAGCACATGCTTAAATGCTTGGCTGCATTGGGGACTAAGTGAGTAGTTATAATCCTCCTCCTTGCAGCCAGTTGTTATCATGCTAGATCTTCTAATTAAAATAATTTTGGTTATGTAACCGCCACATCCTACCCCCAAAAGAACACAGGGTGAAATCCTGGCCCATTGAAGTCAGCTGACCTCAGTGGAGCCAAGATGTCAGACACAATCTACTTCTAAGGTCATATACATCCATTTATTTTTGTTTGATAAGACTTACTTAAACTTTTCAGTTTATGCAAAGATATTTTTTAAACTTCAACGGAATGAGCTGGGCTTCCCATGCTGAAAGCATTTGCCAGATTCAGCATGTTCATGATTAGAAAGTGCATGTTATTCTTAATCTTTTAGAGGAAGGGTGGCATTGGATGAAATTTAGCTTTTGTCCAAATGTTTGCCTGTCAAATCTTTTGAGTGATGGCCCAAACCAAGCCCCCTGGAACTCAGGAAAGATGAAATCTGCATCCAACATTTACAGTGTGAACTTTGGTTTATAATTGTCATTATTATTATTTACATTAGAGTAGTGCTGACAGGTCCCAACTTGCGGGGAACCCCTCCCATCATGCTAGGTGGTACACAGTCCCTGCCCCAAGAGCTTGCAGTCTAAAAGACAAGACAGATCAGTAATAATAGACAACAAACAAGCAAAACATTAAAGGTGATGTTAGATACACCTCTTGGGAATAGCTAAGTTAGGCCCTGGTCCTACAAACACTTATGCACAGCTGTAACTTTATTCACACAAAATTTCCATCAATAGAACTTCTTACATGAGTAAAGTTACAGTTGTGACATCCAGGCTACCCCTGGCTACGTTGCTATTTTTAGCACAGTAGCTCAAGCATTGCAGAGTGGGTGTCTGCCTTCCCACACTTGAGGGGGCTTGTCTTCATTATGGGGGTAAGTCGATCTAAGTTACGCTATGTGAATAATGTAGCTGGAGTCGACAGCTTAGGTCTACTTACCCCAGTGTCTTCACTGCGATGCATCAATGGGAGACACTCTCCGGTTGACTTCCCTTACTCTTCTTGGGGAGCTGGAGTACCGGGGTTGATAGGAGAGCCCTTTGCCATCGATTTAATGGGTCTTCACTAGACTCCCGCTGGTTCTGGGGTGGTGCATGGGTGGTGACACGCTGCCCAGGACCCCCACTGGTGCTGGGAGGGGGGTTGGAGGAGCCAGCAGGCTCCCTACCTGGCTCTGTGCCTCCCTGGAAGCAGGAACATCCCCCTTGCTCAGCTCCTAGGTGGAGGTGTGGCCAGGCAGCTCTGTGCACTGCCTCTGCCCAGAGCGCCGGCTTTGCAACCGTGGCCAATGGGAGCTGCGAGGGTGGTGCCTGCAGGCAGAGACAGTGCGCAGAGCTGCTTGGCTATGCCTCTGCTTAGGAGCTGAGTGAGGGGGATGTCGCCACTTCCAGCGAGGCCCCCGAGGTAAGCACTGCCCAGAGCCTGCCTCACACAGTCCTGTCCCGTCCTGTGCCTCTGCCCCCTCCCACACCCAAACTCCTGCTGCTGCTGGGGGAGGGGGTGCAGTGGCTTGAGATTGCCCCAGCAGCAGCAGATGCAACTGACACAGGGGCTTCCTGAGCGGCCCTCGGGCCAAGCGCACCAGCCACTGCAGAAGTCACAGAGGTCATGGAAAGTCACAGAAAGTCATGGAATCCGTGACCTCTGAGACAAACCCACAGCCTTAGTAATTACACATATGTGAAATATATTTATGATTACTCATATAGTTTTCCAAATAGATGGGCAAGGTAGAGCAGTCTTCAACTACAGTTTTTCTTAAAATTAAAGAAAACAATTAATACAGAAAACTTAAGTATGAATCTAGGCATTATGAGAAGAAGTCAGACTAGTAGAAATGTATTTATTTGTCTAATTTTTTAAAAAAGGGAACATATCTAAAACTTCACAGTTCTGTTGTCTTAAAAATATCTTTCTCCCTTCCGCTGTTGAAGTTTGTGATCCTGTTCTCTGTCTCATCGAGGTTTGAAAGATTCCAAAATCTTTGCAAGATTCAGAACTCAAGAGCTTTTTCACCTCTAAGAGAACCTGTAATTTGCCCAGGAGTACTCAAAGTGCAGCATTGCAAACAGTTGAATATTATCAGGGATGTGGATTCAGGAGGGGTTATCTTGTTTGGGTTAGTGCTGCATATCACTTACCATATTAATTTTGTAACATGTACAGATCCCTTCTGTACAGTAAGAGGCTGACACAAATTGCATGGATCTAAAACAATGTACATTTGCATTTGCATAAAACCTTAATTCTAACAGTGACTGCAAGCGTCACATCTATCCCCAGTTCTCTAAGTGACACAGTCTGAAATACATGGGAATTGTAATAGCTAACTCCTTCCGAAACCCCCAATGGCTACCCTCACATATGTTTCTGAACTAAAAATGAGACTCATTTACAAACAAGCGAGAGCTGTGTGTTGAAGCTTGTTTGATGTTTTAAATACCAGTTGGGAGGATGCTGCAGCATATGATGTGCCCCTCCTCCCATCTTCTAGATTCAGGCCTTCAGAGCCTGTGTCCTCTCACTTTCCCATCAGCAACATTTCTGTGATGGAGGAGTATTGGTGCCTAGATACTACTGTAATGGGGGCATTTTAGATGTGCAGATAGCTAGATTGGGACTCCCTTCAGAGGTAGTGAATACTTTTAATTAAATAGCAATAGGGATCAGTGATGAACCACGAGGCACTTCTTGCACCTCACCTTCTTTGTCTCTTTTCCTTTCCTTGATTCCACTGCATTCCTCCTCCATCCTTTTGTGTCAAACACAGTCCCTTGCTAACACATTAAACTGGGGAATTGGAGGCGAGAGGCATTTTTTTTTATGTGCTTGTAAAGCACCTAGCATGATGGCACCTTTGTTCATAACTGGGATTCCTCTGTGCTACAGTAATACTACTAATAATAATGAATACGCCTTGACAGCAGGTTCAGGAATTTTCATTGCTGTGGCATAACTATTTTATTAAGACAAAGTCCAAGATGCTTTAAATCAATAGTAGAAAATACTTTTGTGTTAGCTGACCTGGCAGATGAGCAGCTGCCATGTCAAAGCTAGAAGTTGCAGATTAGCTCAAATCCCATGCCCTTTAGGGTGTGAGGGAAGAAATAGAGCTCTGTAGATTGCAGGGTTTGTTTGGCCTCTGGGAAAGGAACTCATTGCCAAATTTAACACCGCCCTCTACTGGCTGCTGAAAGAATAAAATAGATAACTTTTGGGAGATATTGATAAGGTTATATAATAAGCCAGCAAATGAAGAGAGATCATAACTGTTTTTTGTTTGTTTCTTAAAGGTGGTGGAAATATCAATATATTTATTGCTTAGTTAGAATTCACCTTGTCAAGGTACAATAAGGCTGCTCAGTTCATTATTGAAAGGTAATGAATAATAATAAAATGTACATTGGGTTGACATTTTTCTGTACTTTGCTATTTCCATGATACATGAAAGCTGAAATAAAAACTCTCTTTTGAAGCTGACAATGTAACGTGTATAATTTAGACCAACATAGAATACTATAGAGCTGATAAATCTAAAAATAACCTTAGACTTGGGTTGGCATTTGTTTTTCCGCTGTTGTTCTCTCCTTGCCTGTGTTTGTGTGTGTTTATATTCGACATTATCTATGTATGACAGTACATTTCCTAAAGTAAAGAGTGACTGGCGTGCTGATTTTTGTTAACCACAAAAATTATACACATTATAAAATTAACCCATTATATGCTATTAAATACTTATTTCTCCTAGCTGCACTTTTTCATTGCTTTCCCTGTTTTGGATATAAAATATTTAACAGCAAAAATATAGCTATCTGCATGTTTGTGATCCAGTCTGGTCTCCAGAGGCTTTTTTAATTGGCTGTCTAATCATGATCATCAGAATTTTGTGTTACAAAAATCTAGCTGAGAAATGTAACTCCATGTTGGTTAGAAATAGGGAAGTATTATCCAGTAACGTGTCCTGAATTGAATCCATTTCAAAGAGACTCTATTAAGGAAATGTATGTGACCAATAGGGATGGACCAGAGCCACAAAACTTCTGCTTTTCTCTAATGAATATGAATGATCCTGATGATCTATACGCTGCAGGTGTTGTAAATGGAATGTCATAAGATCAGATGTCCCTTTATTTAAAAAACCACACCTGTTCATTTCTGGAATAAACTTCCTGCGGCATCAGGATGGTCATTTACGCCAGCATTACTTGCAGAACTGTAGCGATCACTCTGCGCGTGTGACCCAGCATGAGGACCCCAGTCTAAAGATATTTCTACAACAGCAAATGTAATTCCCACTTTTCAGTACGAGTGCCGCTGGAGTGAATTACCAGCCTGTAGACTGGAGGGGCGTGCTATGCAATCCATTGAATATAGGGACATTCTGATGAACAAGGTTTTTCACTGTTCACCTTCTATGCTTTTAACTTTTCCTTTTTGCAAGGTATGGATACTGTGTTTAGGCAATCAACAGACAATGTTTAACGTTACATAGACCAGCTATTTTTGATCGGTACAATTGGAGGAATTAGTTTTGTGTATTTCTGAAATGCTATAGGGGTATGAAAGATAATAAATGGGCTAACTGAGAGGGGAAATTGGGTGCTCCTATTTGCCCTCTCACATAATACACAAACAAGTGGACATTAAATGAAATCGAAAAGCAGCATATTTAAAAGTGCAAAAGGAAATGGTTTGTACACAGCATACATTAACCTGTGGAACTCATTGCCACACGATATCATTGAGACCAAGAGCTCAGCAGGATAAACCCTTATGCCTCATAGTATGAACAGCCCATTTAGTGACAGGGTTAGGAAGAAACTTCCCCCGTGGGCAAGTAATTCCATAATGGTCCACTATAGCATTTCTTGCGCCCTTCTCTGAAGCATTTTGTTACTGGCCACTGTCAAGAAACAGCATATTGGACTTTCTAGACCACTGGTCTGATCAAAAATGGAAAATCCTATATTCTTATTGCTAAAGTCACTTTTTACCTATGAAGGCAATCAGCCACTGTCTCACTCTGAAAGGAAGTGCAATTCTTTCACCCCTGAAACTGAAGCGGCATGAATTGTATGTTTCTTTCTTCCTTTCTCTCTCTTCCCCAACCCCTTCCCACTTCCTATTCTACTAGAGAGAAATCAATGAACTGTCTGTGATCTGTACTTTCATAGAATTCCATCTCCCAAGTTAGTAATAGATTATCAGTGAAGTCTCATCAAAGAGCTGCCTGGAAATTACAGCAGCACTGCAAAGAACTAAGTAAATTATTTCCATCTTAGTGTTGGTCTTGTTCACTACATCATGTTTAAACTTTTAAAGCATTTTCCATTCACTTGGATGAATATTTGTATATCATTTACAAAAACATTAACAAAATCCCTCTGAACTGAAGTTTCCAACCTCAGGGAGTTTTGTTATTTTTGGAGTCATCGTTAGGCCCTGGGCAAATGCTTAAGGGAAAGTTTATCCTTTGTAGTTGGGCCAATAGTGCTTTAAACTTAAAGATGTCTTTCTCTGAGTCCAAGATTAGGCAATGAACCAAATTCTCACTAGGCCATACACAGGAGTCACAGAAACTACTGAGTATGCCATAATTTTTTATTGTTTGTGTTTGTTATTTTGACTCTTCTCTGGATTGCTAAAAATCCCTTTAATGTGAAGGCGAGGAATGCTATTCTGTGAGAGGAGAGATGCTTATGACTAAATCAATCTTTTTTCAGTTTGGAAGGGAAGCAAATAGCAGGAAAAATGGGAAATTGGAAGTGGCGAGCTTTTTAAGGTCTCAAATTCTAGAACAGGGATGCCTGTGGCATACTTGCATCCCATCATAGAATCATAGAATATCAGGGTTGGAAGGGACCCCTGAAGGTCATCTAGTCCAACCCCCTGCTCGAAGCAGGACCAATTCCTAGTTAAATCATCCCAGCCAGGGCTTTGTCAAGCCTGACCTTAAAAACCTCTAAGGAAGGAGATTCTACCACCTCCCTAGGTAACGCATTCCAGTGTTTCACCACCCTCTTAGTGAAAAAGTTTTTCCTAATATCCAATCTAAACCTCCCCCCCTGCAACTTGAGACCATTACTCCTCGTTCTGTCATCTGCTACCATTGAGAACAGTCTAGAGCCATCCTCTTTGGAACCCCCTTTCAGGTAGTTAAAAGCACCTATCAAATCCCCCCTCATTCTCTTCTGCAGACTAAACAATCCCAGCTCCTTCAGCCTCTCCTCATAAGTCATGTGTTCTAGACCCCTAATCATTTTTGTTGCCCTTCGCTGGACTCTCTCCAATTTATCCACATCCTTCTTGTCGTGTGGGGCCCAAAACTGGACACAGTACTCCAGATGAGGCCTCACCAATGTCGAATAGAGGGGAATGATCAAGTCCCTCGATCTGCTCGCTATGCCCCTACTTATACATCCCAAAATGCCATTGGCCTTCTTGGCAACAAGGGCACACTGCTGACTCATATCCAGCTTATCGTCCACTGTCACCCCTAGGTCCTTTTCCGCAGAACTGCTGCCTAGCCATTCGGTCCCTAGTCTGTAGCGGCGCATTGGATTCTTCCATCCTAAGTGCAGGACCCTGCACTTATCCTTATTGAACCTCATCAGATTTCTTTTGGCCCAATCCTCCAATTTGTCTAGGTCCTTCTGTATCCTATCCCTCCCCTCCAGCGTATCTACCACTCCTCCCAGTTTAGTATCATCCGCAAATTTGCTGAGAGTGCAATCCACACCATCCTCCAGATCATTTATGAAGATATTGAACAAAACTGGCCCCAGGACCGACCCTTGAGGCACTCCACTTGATACCGGCTGCCAACTAGACTTGGAGCCATTGATCACTACCCGTTGAGCCCGACAATCTAGCCAGCTTTCTACCCACCTTATAGTGCATTCATCCAGCCCATACTTCCTTAACTTGCTGACAAGAATACTGTGGGAGACCGTGTCAAAAGCTTTGCTAAAGTCAAGAAACAATACATCCACTGCTTTCCCTTCATCCACAGAACCAGTAATCTCATCATAAAAGGCGATTAGATTAGTCAGGCATGACCTTCCCTTGGTGAATCCATGCTGGCTGTTCCTGATCACTTTCCTCTCATGCAAGTGCTTCAGGATTGATTCTTTGAGGACCTGCTCCATGATTTTTCCAGGGACTGAGGTGAGGCTGACTGGCCTGTAGTTCCCAGGATCCTCCTTCTTCCCTTTTTTAAAGATTGGCACTACATTAGCCTTTTTCCAGTCATCCGGGACTTCCCCGGTTCGCCACGAGTTTTCAGAGATAATGGCCAATGGCTCTGCAATCACAGCCACCAATTCCTTCAGCACTCTCGGATGCAACTCGTCCGGCCCCATGGACTTGTGCACATCCAGCTTTTCTAAATAGTCCCTAACCACCTCTATCTCCACAGAGGGCTGGCCATCTCTTCCCCATTTTGTGATGCCCAGCGCAGCAGTCTGGGAGCTGACCTTGTTAGTGAAGACAGAGGCAAAAAAAGCATTGAGTACATTAGCTTTTTCCACATCCTCTGTCACTAGGTTGCCTCCCTCATTCAGGAAGGGGCCCACACTTTCCTTGGCTTTCTTCTTGTTGCCAACATACCTGAAGAAACATTGCATGCAGAAGTGGAAAGCCAGGGAAGGGGATTCTGAGTGAATGACCGCCGTTGAACCCTGCCAACAATAGAGTTTGTTTAAAGCGTTCTACTGTTAAGCGCTCAATTGCCTTTGCACTGCTTCATGGGCTGGAGAGGGAAAAAATCAGCCTATATATAAAAAGTTTCACGATCCATCACACGGTACTGAGACAGCTATTGTAGTGGGGTAGGTGACTTAAAAAGCTGGTCTTGTACTTCCTGCAGATCTGAGTTCAAATATCATGAGTAAAATAAAAATTGGTGGGATTCCACTGGTATCTGTGACTTCAATGTAAAAGCTGCTACTCAACTGGGCATTGTTGGTGGCTTCGGCTGACGATGCAGTGATCTGGGAACTGAAGCTTCGTTGCAAAGGGGAGCATAAAATAAGAGACCCTTTCTAGCTAGTGTCGTCAGTACAGTTGGGACCTTGGCTGTCATTCTTAGCTCTGAGGCCAAGGACTGAATAGGCACGGAGACTGCAACTAATCCTAGAGCTGGCCTGCCCAAGCCAGGCTTGAAGCATGTCAGCAGGCACCGTGGAGGAGGCTTGCACCACTATACCTCACAACTTCCAAAGGCCCAGGAACTGGTTGCAATGTGTGACGGAGACACACAGTGAGGAGGCTCAAAACTGATTCAGGTAAGAGACTTATGCTGTGGGCTTCATTCCTTTAGTGTAAATAACTCAGTACACTCGTTATATGAGTGCAATCTGGAGGTAAATAATTTCCATCAGTCAGAGTGCTGGGATACCACATACATGTGGATCACAGGGACCTTTGTGAGTAGAATGAGTGAGGTGCCACCAGAGGGTTGAGAGGTATGTGTACTGCTGGGTCTCATGCTGTTTCTGTTCTGTGGGGAGAGGACTTTGGTCCCCAGGGCTGTCAAGCAGTTACCGTTCACTAGCAGTAGAGTCATGAAAAAACCCTATATTTAGAAAGCTGCTTTTCTGTGCTCTTCAAAGACATGAAAAGAGGATAAGGTGTGATCAAGCCTGAGGACTTGAAGGTGTCCCCCCTTCCTCATAATTTCAGGGCCACATTTTTTCCCTAGTAGTAATTCTCTCCTTCCTTGCCTCACAGACACCATGTTCCACCAAACTGAGCCATGCTGAATCTTAGTCATCCCTGAGAGAATCACTGAAACAGAGGGAGGGCATCAAGCTGCCTGCTGGCTGAGCCCACCGCTGGGAGACAGAGGCACCATTAAACAGGCCTCTGGTCAATCTCCAGTTTCACATCACAACACAAGAGGAACACTGTCTGTTCCACAGAGTGGAAGACACTAGTCACAGTTTTAACAACAAGGGAGGTTTTACAGAGTATGTGTGATTCATTATTTGTGTTGGTGAGCGTTTCTGGAACATTAAGGGAATGAGGACAGAGCAGATGCTGGGGACTGATAAAGCGACTTGCTTCTGAGAAGAGAGTTTCTCTGAATATGAGAGGTCTTTGCTTGTGCTGTTTTTTTAATTTTCTAGGGTGGTTGGAGACTGAAGGTGGAATTTACTCCTGGCATAACTGTGTTGACTTTGATGGAATTACAGCAGAGATACACTTTCCCTTAGCTTGCATTTCAGTTATCCTGCTGTGAATCATGCATGCAGAAAACTGATCTGCACACAGATAAACACTGCCACTACTAAATTCACTATGAATGGATTCTAAATACCTTCTCTACTGAGGTGAGTACTATATTTAGTCCCATAAACAACTGCCTGGATTTTAATTTGATTTTTGAGTGGTTAATGGGCCTTTTTCAGTTGTTGCGTGTTTTATTACATCAACACTTCTACCAGCCATTGCCCTATGGAAACAAAAGAATCCAGATTTACATTCCAGTGGCTTGAGAAACCCTTTTCATGATGCAATGGGTTTGAATTTCCAGGGCCCAGATATACAACTTCCATCATTACACTGAAGCTGGGATTTTCAGGGGTGTCTAAGGGACAGATTTTCAAAGGTATTTAGGAGCCTAATGATTCAAATAGTCACCTAGTTAGATTTTCAAAAACCCTTAGGTCCCTAACTCCATAACTTTGGTGGGAGTTAGGCACTGCAGTGCTTTTCAAAATCACATGAGGTGCCTATCTCTATCTTTAGGTGCTTAAAAATCTTTGAAAATCTGGTTTTAAGGGACATAGGTGCCCTCATCTCATCCAAATTCAGTGGGAGCTGGGTGCCTAACTCCCTTCAGCAGCTTTGACAATCCAGCCTAATTGGTTGACAGGCAATGAAAGAAAGTAACAAATCACTCACTTTTTAATGTCCTTCCTACAGGTCCCTAGGGCTGACACATGAAATCAGTGGAGTACTGGATTTCCTTGCTGCTGTTTCTTCAGTGAATCCTGCTTCACCTATTGCAACAAAGTTCAAGGCTGGAAGAGAGCAGTCAACAGGTTCTGATGAGTTCTTCAGCAGCCACTGAAAGGAGATTAAAAAGCTGGAGTAGACTCATAGACTTTAAAGCCAGAAGGGTCCACCAGAACATCTAGTCTGACTTCCTGTGTATCACAGGCCACCACCACCCAGCATCCCCACATTAAACCCAGCAACCAAAATTAGACTGAAGTTTCACAGCCTACAGGAGACTAGACTATTATGTGCCACAGTCAGAGAATAGGAGGGACTGAGGTGCACCAACCCCTGATGGCAGGGGAATGATTAAGTGAGAAATATCCAGATAATCCTGGCAAATGACCTACACCCACATGCTGCAGAAGAAGGTAGAAAGCCCCCAAGGTCACTGCCAGCCTGACCTGTGGGAAAATTCTTTCCTGACCCCACATATGGCGATCAGTTAGACCCTGAGAAAGAGCCAGCCAGCCAAGCACCTGAGAGAGAGAATGCTCAGTGCCACCTCTGAGCCCACTCAATATTAGTGCGCTGCTCTGTCTCCAACCGCGGCCCTCCCTCATGCTTCAGAGGAAGGATAGGGAGGAAAAAACCCACTCAGAATACAGTGGGACAGGGGGAGGGGAATCTCTTTCTGACCCCTGCAGGTGGCTGACTGAAATCCTGAAGCATAAGCTTTCAGAACATCAGATATAAACTAGTAATGAGCCCAGGCCCGTGGCGCCCTGCCCCTCCCCTCCCATCATAAGAAATCCTGTCATGCAACTGAGATTATGAGTGGGATTTGGTTAAACCGTCAGAAAGTTCCCTATAGGAGAAAATCTTCACACCTAAAAAGTCTAGTCAAAAAGACCAGCGAAACAACATTTTACAAGTACCATACGATTTTTAACCGATAAGTAACTAAATAAGACTTCTCTACTTAGGTTAAACACTAGTTTGAATGTCTAGTCTTTTTGGTATGGAGTGGAATATCTAACACATAAAAAGAAGGATGATCTTGGGGTTAAGTCTAACACTCAGGAGAATTGGGTTCTATTTCTGGTTCTGCCAATTTACTGTGTGACCTTTGGCAAGTCACCTGGGCTGGAAGGTTCAGAGCTTAAGGAAACTAAGTACCCAAATCTTAGTGATATTAAATGGGAGTTGGGTGTCAAACTCCCTTATACGTCTTTGGAAATACCAGACTTAGTACCTTTGTGCCTCAATTCCCCATCTGTAAAATGGGGATAATACTTCCTGTGAGCCTGGTCTGTCATGTCTATTTAGACTGTGAGCTCTTCAAGGCAGGGGCTGTCTATCAGTATTTGTTGTACAATGCTTAATAAACTGTGGCCCCAATCTTTGCTGGCACCTGTAGCCATTACTGCAATGCAAAGAGCAACATACCTGGCCAGTGTCTGGGGCAGAGCAGCCGTGTATGAGACTGTGCTCTCATAAGCAGAACTTGTAGCTTTATACTACAGCAAAAACTGCATTAATAGAGGGCATTTAGGATGGGCAATAGCAAGAGATATTGGTTTCCGGATGGTCTGCTCGTCAAGGAAGGAGTATTGTTAAAGCCGTTAGCCACCAGGAATGTCCAAGGCAGCCGGTAAAGTTTATTCATTTAAAAGGGCTAAATTAATTTATTCTGTCTTGGATCTTATGCAGTTTCTGTTGCATGAGGACTGAGGATAAAATGCTGGGCTTGGGCAGAAGGAAGGGTTAAAAGGAGATGCAGACTTGATTAGGGCTATGGGTAGGGGAAGCACAGGTGCCATTTTGTTAAAGATGCCAGACTAACTGTTAAGCAAAATGGAAGAGTTTTTGCACAAGCCTTAATCACTGCCTCTGATTCAACCTCCAGCACAGAAAAAGTTTATTCACAGCAGAATCTTGGTGCCTCGTCTAGTTTTTCCTCCATCTGCTTTGTTTTCCTCCTGTTCTATTACTCAGCACCTCAGAGGGGTGTGTCTCCTGATCCTGCCTTACACGTTCAGGCTCCTGCTCCCCTCCCTCAGCCTCCCCCATTCTCCCCTTCAGCCTCCCCCATTCTCCCCCATTCTCACATTCAGGCTCCTGCTCCCCTCCCTGAGCCTCCCCCATTCTCACCCTCAGCCTCCCCCATTCTCACATTCAGGCTCCTGCTCCCCTCCCTCAGCCTCCCCCATTCTCACCCTCAGCCTCCCCCATTCTCACATTCAGGCTCCTGCTCCCCTCCCTCAGCCTCCCCCATTCTCACCTTCAGCCTCCACCATTCTCCCCCATTCTCACATTCAGGTTCCTGCTCCCCTCCCTCAGCCTCCCCCATTCTCCCCTTCAGCCTCCCCCATTCTCCCCCATTCTCACATTCAGGCTCCCGCTCCCCTCCCTCAGCCTCCCCCATTCTCCCCCTCAGCCTGCCCCATTCTCCCCCTCAGCCTGCCCCATTCTCACATTCAGGCTCCTGCTCCCCTCCCTGAGTCTCCCCCATTCTCCCCCTCAGGCTATGGTAGCACTTGGTAACACTAAGGTGTTATCTGGTTTCCTTTTTCTTATGAAAGTGCCCTTGCCTGGAAGTTGCTCCCTGCATCATTCTGAGGGCATTTTATTGCAAAGGCAGAGTGAAGGACCACTAGCTAGTAGCAAAAGTTAGCAAAGGACTGAGGTGAGGATTTGCTAGGAGCTGGACGTCCATGAGTCTCAGGTGCTCCAAAGTGCAATTGGAACCATTTCCTTGGCTCTTTTACTTCCCTGACGAACATGAACCAGTTTGGCCACTTTTACAAAATCCTTCTCCAAGCGCCTATAAAATACATTTAGCACAAAGAGCTTCACTATCAGCTCAGACGTTTACAGATACTTACCTGGTGTCTCTTGCCTTAGATTGCAACCTCTTAGGGGCGGGGGGGGGGCTGTCTTTTCGTTTTGTGTTTGTACCACGCTGAGCACAATGGGGTCCTGGTCCGCAACTGGGGCTCCTAGGGGGTTACTGCAATGCAAATAAAATAGTAGACTTAGGCTATTACATAGATTAATAAAACCTCAATACCCCAAGCATACATAGGATGGCAGCATGGTCCAACAGATGTTATCAACTGGACTAGAGGTCAGGAGACCTGAATAATATCCTGGTCTCTTCCACTGATCTTCCACATAACCATGGGCAAATAATTTCACTACTCCTTATTCCCCCCCCACACACACACACACTTTCTCTCTCTTGTCTAATACCGTACCTTTTTCAGGGTGTGTGGGGGGGGTCTATCTGTTACTATGTGTTTATACAGTGCCTAGCACAACAGGGTCTCGGTAGGGGCCAGGTGCTAGGTAATTATAATACACAAACAAGAATTTGGATTGCAGCTCTCAAAGCTACTGCCATACTTTAGCAGAGGCGACACTGCAGTCAGCAGGTGGCACTCTCGCCCTGTACAGGTTTCAGAGCGTACAGTCAGCAAAGATTTGCAGTGCTACTCATGATGTGCTGTCAACTGACCTTGGAAAAAAGGGGTACTTGACTATATTTGGCTCTCTGCAGCTTGTGTTGCCTTGACGTGTTCTTAGTCAATAGTCAGTCAATGCAGAGTGTGATCCAGAGCTGTTTGGCTATTACTTGTGTATTAAATTCACGCTGAGAATTGTGAAATCCATTATTTAGCAGATGAAAGTCCTTGGATTTTTTTTTTTTCAGAGCAGTCCTGGGTTTATTTCAAGGGGACTACATCATAGGCACACATGTTGAGTCAAATATCATGGTAGTTATCCTTCCCTGCACTCAAAATTGCATAGCATGGTGTCTCCACTGGATCACTGCTAGCCCTACGCGTGATTGAGTCACTGCACTAGGTTTCACAAGAGCTGGCTTCAATTCCTGGGTCTGCTACAAACTATCTTTGTGACCTTGGACAAGTCATTTAATGTGCTTCACTTCCTCCTCTCTAAAACAAGGATAATTGTACTTCCCTTGCCGGTGTTGTCACTCTCGACGGTAAGCTTTTTAAGGGAGGCACTGCCTCATACGATATTTTTGCACAGTGTCTACCACAGTAGAGTTAGCCTCAGTTGGGGCCTTTAGGTGATACTCTAGTCAAAATAATAAATAATAATAAACTGAGGCAGGTA
Source organism: Lepidochelys olivacea (assembly GCF_965140295.1). Taxonomy (NCBI): domain Eukaryota; kingdom Metazoa; phylum Chordata; order Testudines; family Cheloniidae; genus Lepidochelys; species Lepidochelys olivacea. Next base: position 109,369,661 of record NC_140417.1, read on the forward strand.
AAACTTTCAGAGCCCAATCTTAGTAACCAGCATTAGATGCAAGAAGCAGTACTAATAACTAACTTTAGGGGCTAGGAGTGTTTGCAGCATTAGATATCTAACACACGTACTGGGAACAGTTATCCAGATAGGACAGTGTACTGTGCAATTCAAAGGGGAGGGAGGGATAAACACCATGTGATAGCTGCTTGACCTTGTGCACACATCATGCAGTCTCATTGCCAGCATCTGCCCCATCACTGATGCCATGTCTAGTATCAGAGAATAGCACATTTGTTATCATCTAACATTAGAAGCTCAGCCAGGGGAAGGGTCAGAGCATTTCAGTGGCTCAGACCTGTTCAGACTGGTGCTCAGCAAGCCAGTTGCAGTGCATAACAGCTGTAGCAAACCTAGAAGTGTATGAGCAATGCTACATATTTGTACAAGGCAGCAGATGATCTTTGTTATCTATCAACATATACATACACATATATTCAGAGATACATATCCTTCATACAGACCTCATGTAATAAACATGCTATTTATTCTATGGTGTTGTGGCAGGGCCCACTTGCTCCGGCCTCTGCTCAAGCTCACAAACAGCACTGAGTCCTTTATGTTGGTAAAACACCCAATGCAGTTTATTTACAATGTTGGTTCCCACCAATACAGCCTTACTCCTATAGTCTTAGGGAGCCCTCAGCTCCTGAGGCAAGCAGGGAAGAGCTTGCTTTCTCTCCCCCTGCTTCCTCCCCAAACCTCCTTCCTGTGGCTTTTTATATTCTCTGCCTAATGGCATACTTAGCCTTCCCATTCGCCTCCATTCACCAATGAGGCACAGCTCTTCTAAACCAGGTCTGTCCTGCCGTGTTGAATTGGAGCTGCAGTAACCGGAGTGCTGCCCAGCACCCTGTCACAGATGTATTCATTACTTTGCCTCTGATGTCACTTGCTCCCCACCTCCAGCTGTCCCCTGGGAACTGACTGTGGGAGTCAGGCCTGACACCAGCATGGGGCATGGCTGGATGGGGCAGGAGGGAGGTTGGGTGTGGGCTCTAGGCTGGGGGAGGGGGTGAGGGATGCAGGAGAGTGCATGTGTCAGGGGGTGCGGTGCTTACCTCGGGCAGCTCCCAAAAGCGACCAGCACACCCCTCTGGCAGTGGCTCCTAGGTGGGGGTCTCCGTGCACCACTGCCTGCAGGTACCGCCCCCGCAGCTCCTGTTGGCTGCAGTTCCTGGCCAATGGGAGCTGCAGAGTTGGCGCTCGGGGTGGGGGCAGCACGCGGACACCCCCTCCCCAGGGCCCACACACAGGGACGTGCTGGCTGCTTCCAGGAGCGGCATGGAGCGAGGGCGGGCAGGAAGCCTGCCTTAGCCCTGCTGCGCTGCCAGTGGTGGCAGCAGTGGCCGGGCCCCCTGGGCCCTTTTAAATCGCCCGGGCTCCTGGGCAATTGCCCCCTTTGCTGTCACCCCTCCCCCATCGGTGAGCCTGCGTGTTGGAACAGAGAACAGTCTATTATCATGGAGATAACCAAGAATCCACTCGTGGTTCCATTGGTTTCCCCTCTCTACAAGCAACATCTGGTGAAAGTCACTCAAGCAGCAGTTCCTAAGTCATGGCCATAGGGAGCTGGCCAGCCCCATGGTGTTGCCTCCTCTTTATTGGGAACTTCTTCTACAGGTGTCTGGATTCCTCAGTGAAAGAAAAGCGTGGATGGTTGCAAAAGCAGCTGGCAACAAGGCAGAACTGCCAGCTCCTCTGCCTCCAGTAGGGGCTGTTACTGAGTAACAGGAGAGGAGAAAAGAGCCACCTGCAAGGACCAACAGGGGAGAAGCCAGGAGCAGCAATGAACCAGAAGTGCAAGTGGGAAGAGAAAGTCTCTGGTAGCAGGGGAGAAGAGAACCTATCACCAGGGGAACAGGTGCAGGGCAACAGGGGAGAAGGGGAACTAGGTGACACCAAAGGAAAAGGCAGAGAGAGCAACAGAACTGAAGTGAGAGGAGAAAAAACAAACAGCAAAAGTGAGCTGTGTAATCACGGGTTTCTGGTTTCAAAAGTCAAAAAATACAGCTAAGAATACATAGATACCTGCAAGTAGATTTTGCTTGTCTCCTTTGTAGTTCACTTGGCTCAGTTTATATATACACTGTTCACCCCACCTTGATTGTATTCTGCTGACAGCTGCTCTTTGAAGGGCTGATCAGTTTGTCAAGGCTACATTGCTTTTCCATGTTACTGTCAGCTTAATTTGTCCCTGGGAAGCAGTATAGTCTACGGGTGAGTGCAAGGCATTGGAAGTCAGGGGACTTGGCTCTGCTACTGCTTGTTGTATGGCTGTGGGAAAGCCACTTTAAAGCTCTATGCTACAGTTACTCTGGTGGAGCAGGAGAGAAATGCTGTGGTGGCTTCATTTCAACTAGATCCTAGAGGTTTTAATTAATATAATTTAATTAAATATAGACATGAATACTACAGTCAGTACAGTAGCCCCATGTTAGCTATTTTGAGAGAAAATGAATTTAAATGTTACGCACTCTCTGCATTTTCATTTTTAATATGCCACAGAGTTTCCAACACCTAAATTCATCCTAGAAGTTGTTGGAATAGTTGGGGGCAGCTGGTGATGGATGGGAGGCAATTTGGGATTGTGGGATAAGCATTTTTGTTTTCAGAGTTAAAACCTGATTGAGCGAATCGGGCCGTTTGTACCTTTCAGCGCCATTTGCCTGCAGAGTCAGGGGCCAGCAGCAAAACACCCGCTGCTGTGGACAGGTGCAGCTGAACTAGTTCTGAATGCAGGTTAGCAGCAAACACAGACAAGGACAACCCCATGTTCAGCACCATTGCAGAAGCCACAGGCCACCTGTTGTCAACAAGGGGTAATTTTATGCAGAATAGAAAAGACTAAATACATGTCAGTGCACACTCTTGTCATGTTTTTCAGGGGCCTCTTCCCAGTCAGGAGGCCTAGAAACACATTAAAAAAACCCAACAAATCAGAGCATCATTCTGGCACAAAGGGTGGATTCTGTGGCAAATGTCAGTTGACAACAGTTGGAAATAGGCGACATCCATCTTGATTGCATTGACCTCGTTAGCACTACAAAAGTAATTTTCCTTCTTTGATATTCATCCCTTCTTGTCAACTGTTGAGAATAGGCCACTTCCACCTTAATTGAATTGGCCTCCTTAGCACTGACCCCCAACTTGGTAAGGCAACTCCCATCTTTTCATGTGCTGTAATATTTATACTGCTTTCTATATTTTTCACTCCATGCATCTGATGAAGTGGGTTTTAGCCCATGAAAGCTTATGCCCAAATAAACTTGTTAGTCTCTAAGGTGCCACAAGTACTCCTCGTTGGTTTTGCTACAGGGATTGTATCACTCATAGCACCTTTGACTACAGAGGACTGTGGTTTGAAGGGGCTTCTCCCAGTGTAAAGAAATTCCATATAAAAGTATAAACCTGCTATGAGTCCTGTTTTTAAAGGCAGCAAAGGCAAGTACCATCTGTACTAAGAGATGCATCTCTTCTCCCCTTGTAACCCTAGTGCTCCTGTGGTATAGCTCCCTTCCCAGGAAAGCAGAGATTAAGGGTGGGGTGCACAAAAGTACCTAGGCACTTAAATCCCAACTATGGCTCCACTGTGAGCCACAAAACTCCAGCTGTAGGTACTAAACTCACTTGGCTTCTAAGTTTTCAGGATAAAAGTTCCCTCTATGCCTAAATTTCTGCCTCTAGGCATCCGGCTCGGCTGCCTATCTCTCTGCCTAAGCCACTGAATGACTCACAACCCGGGACAAGACAAGCATCTGGACGTCTATCTTGTGGGTGGGACCCACTGCTGTAGGCGGCCTCGGTGCATGCCCTCTGGATCGGCTACCATTTAAAATCTGGCTGAAGAAGGAGCAAGTGGTGATGGTAGTGGTTTCCGCCTTGTAACTTTTGGCTTCATTGGTTAGCGCACTCATCTGGGATGTAGGAGCTGCAGCTTCAATTCCCCCTTCTCTGCCTGTGTGTGTGTGTGGGGGGGGGGGAAAGCGAGGGGTGTCCTGCCTCTCAGGAGGTGCTTTAGCCACTGGACTACAGAGACATTTCTATTCTCTCTCTCTCTCTCTTGCTCAATGACTGTTTAGTTATGGCTCTACCTCAGAACAGCTTCCCTAGGAGAGGCTTGAGGGAGCCCCACACCACAATGTCCCGAGCTCAGTGGTTTGAGCATGCTCCTGAGAGGTGCATGGGAAAATGTTTACCCCCCGCCCCCAGTCCCCACTGTTCCTCAGACGTTCTTGTCAACTGCTGGGAATGGCCCATCTTGATTATCACTAAAAAAGGTCGCCCCCACCCCCGCTCTCCTGCTGGTAATAGCTCACCTTACCTGATCACTCTGGTTACAGTGTGTATGGTAACACCCATTGTTTCATGTTCTCTGTGTATATAAATCGCCTCACTGTATTTTCCACTGAATGCATCCGATGAAGTGAGCTGTAGCTCACGAAAGCTTATGCTCAAATAAATTTGTTAGTCTCTAAGGTGCCACAAGTACTCCTTTTCTTTTTATAAGTGATAGTGTGGCTCATCGTGATCAGTGAATGTTTGCTTCAGTTTTTAAGCAGGTGATTACAGCAGAGGTATAACCATCTGGGCTCAGACTCTCCGGTGGAAATCCAATAGTAAACATGCCACATGAGACATGTGCTCAACATTTGCAAATAAGTGCCATCTGTTTCTCCCCGTAAGACTATTAGCCATCTAATAAAGGCAAAGAGATGCATGAAAGTTGGTATGAGGTGAAAAAGAGTCTGAGGCCATGTCTGCACTATGAAATTAGGTCAAATTTATAGAAGTCGGTTTTGTAGAAAGCATTTTTATACAGTTGATTGTGTGTCCCCCCACACAAATGCTCTAAGTGCATTTAGTCGGCATTTAGTAAGCGGAGTGTGTCCACAGTACCGAGGCAACTGTTGACTTCCAGAGCGTTGCACTGTGGGTAGCTATCCCACAGTTCCCACAGTCTCCGCCACCCATTTGAATTCTGGGTAGAAATCCCAATGCCTGATGAGGTAAAAACATTGTCTCGGGTGGTTCTGGGTACATATCATCAGTTCCCTCCCTCCCTTCATGAAAGCAATGGCAGACAATCATTTCATGCCTTTTTTCCTGGGTTACCCGTGCAGACGCCATACCAGGGCCAGCATGGAGCCCGCTCAGCTTACCGTCACCATATGTCTTCTGGGTGCTGGCAGATGTGGTACTGCATTGCTACACTGCAGTAGCTTATTGCCTTTTGGCAACAGACAGTGCAGTATGACTGGTAGCCATCGTCGCCATACTCCAGGGTGCTCTTTTAGCCGACCTTGGTGAGGTTGGTTAGGAGTGCCTGGGTAAACATGGGAGTGACTCAGCCAGGTCATTTCCCTTTTAAGTTTCATCTCATGGCAATTCAGTCCTGCTGGCAGTCCTACTGCACCGTCTTCTAAGGAGCAGCCAGGAGACGACGATAGCCAGCAGTCATACTGCACTGTCTTCTGCTGAGCACCTAGGAGATGATATTTCTCCTTGATGCAAAGCCACCCCCTTTGTTGATTTTAATTCCCTGTAAGCCAACCCTGTAAGCCATGTTGTCAGTTACCTCTCCCTCCGTCAGAGCAAAGGCAGACAATCATTTCACGCCCTTTTCCCTGGATTGCCTGAGCACACACCATAGCACAGCAAGCATGGAGCCCATTCAGCTCACCGCAGCAGTTATGACCGTTGTAAACACCTCGCGCATTATCGTGCAGTTTATGCAGAACCAGCACCTGAATAACCAGGCGAGGAGGCAACGGAAGCACGGTGATGAGGACATGAACACAGATTTCTCTAAAACTGCGGTCCCCAGCAATTTGGAGATCGTGGTGTTACTGGGGCAGGTTCATGCCACAGAACACCGATTCTGGGCCCGGAAAACAAGAACAGAGTGGTGGGACTGCATAGTGTTGCAGGTTTGGGATGGTTCCCAGTGGCTCCTAAACTTTTGCATGTGTAAGGGCACTTTCATGGAACTTTGTGACTTGCTTTCCCCGCCCTGAAGCGCAAGAATACCAAGATGAGAGCAGCCCTCACAGTTCACAAGCAAGTGGCAATAGCCCAGTGGAAGCTTTCAACACCAGACAGCTATCGGTCAGTCGGTAATCAGTTTGGAGGGGGCAAATCTACTGTGGGGGTTGCTGTGATGCAAGTAGCCAACGCAATCACTGAGCTGCTGCTATCAAAGGTAGTGACTCTGGGAAATGTGCAGGTCATACTAGAAGGTTTTGCTGCAATGGGATTCCCTAACTGTGGTGGGGCTATAGACGGAACCCATATCCCTATCTTGGGACTGGGCCACCAGGAAAGCCAGTACATAAACCGCAAGGGGTACTTTTCAATGGTGCTGCAAGCACTGGTGGATCACAAGGTACGTTTCACCAACATCAACGTGGGATGGCCAGGAAAGGTTCATGATCCTCGTGTCTTCAGGAACTCTGGTCTGTTTAAATGGCTGCAGGAAGGGATTTACTTCCCAGACCAGAAAATAACTGTTGGGGATGTTGAAATGCCAATAGTTATCCTTGGGCATGCAGTCTACCCCTTAATGCCCTGGCTTATGAAGCCGTACACAGGCACCCTGGACAGTAGAAAGGAGTTGTTCAACTACAGGCTGAGCAAGTGCAGAATGGTGGTAGAATGTGCATTTGGACATTTAAAGGGTCGCTGGCGCAGTTCACTGACTTGGTCAGACCGCAGCAAAACCAATATTCCCATTGTTATTGCTGCTTGCTGTGTGCTCCACAATCTTTGTAAGAGTAAGGGGGAGACGTTTATGACGGGGTGGAAGGTTGATGCAAATCACCTGGCTGCTGAATATGCGCAGCCAGACACCAAGGCGGTTAGAAGAGCACAGCAGGAAGCGCTGCGCATCAGAGAAGCTTTGAAAACCAGTTTCATGACTGGCCAGGGTACTGTGTGACACTTCTGTTTGTTTCTCCTTGATGAAAACTCACCCCCTTGGTTGCCTCTAAATTCCCTGTGAGCCACCCGCCCTCCCCACTTCGATCACAGCTTGCTTGCAAAGGAAATAAAGTCACTATCGTTTAGAAAATATGTACTCTTTATTAATTGATTATAAAAATAGGGAGATAACTCACAAGGTAGCCCGGGTCGGGTGTGGGAGGAGGGTAGGAGGGAAGGAAAAGGCCACTTCAAAACTTGTTGAATGCCAGCCTTCTGTTGCTTGGACTGTCCACTGGCTTGGAGTGGTTGCGTGCCCGGAGCCTCCCCTCCAGTTCTTGGGCGTCTGGGTGAGGAGGCTGTGGAACTTGGGGAGGAGGGTGGTTAAACAGGGGCTGTAGCGGCAGTCTGTGATCCTGCTGCCATTCATGAACCTCCACCAGACGCCGGACCATGTCCGTTTGATCCCGCAGTAGCCCCAGTGTTGCCTCATGCCTCCTCTGATCTTCCTGCCGCCACCTCTCCTCACGTTCATTGGCCACTGTCCTGTACTCTGCTATTGTGTCCCTCCACACATTCTGCTGAGCTCTGTCAGTGCCGGACAACTGCATGAGCTCGGAGAACATTTCATTGTGCGTCCGTTTTTTTCGCTGCCTTATCTGAGATAGCCCTTGGGACGGAGGAGGGAGGCTTGAAACATTTGCAGCTGCTGGAGGAAAAAAAGGGAGTGAAGTATTTTAAAAGATACCTTTTACAGAACAATGGCTATACTCTTTCATGGTGAACAACACTATTCACATTACATAGCACATGTGATTTTGGTACAAGGTCACATTTTGCATCTTATATTGCGTGCCTGCGGCTTTGGTGTTAGAGATAACACACGCAGTGCTGGGCAACAGAATTCGGCTTGCAGACGGCCATGGTAAGCCGTAGTCTTTCAGCTTCTGCAGCCTTCATAACAGCAGTGCCCTCCTCTCCCATACCAAGCAAAGCCTGTTGAATTGGCCATTTAGTGCTGCAGTTTTCCTGTTAATGTGCAGCAGCAGAAACCAAACTAACCCCCCCCCCCGCATCCAATTCTCTGGGATGATCGCTTTACCCCTCCCCCCACCGCGTGGCTGGTGTCAGGGAAGATCCCTGCTAGCCAAACGCGAACAGCTCAGTGCCAATGCCCCCACTCCCACCGCGTGGCTAACTGCGGGGAAGATTTCTTTTCAGCCACAGGCAAACAGCCCAGTAGGAACAGCTACCTCTGAATGTCCCCTTAATTAAATTCCCCTATTTCAACCAGGTTACCATGAACGATATCACTCTCCTGAGGATTACACAGAGAGATAAAGAACGGATGTCGCTTGAATGCCAGCAAACACCAGGACCATATGCTGCCAGGCTTTGTCATGCAATGATACCAGATTACTTGCTACTAGCATGGTGTGGTAAAGTGTCCTACCATGGAGGACAGAATAAGGCTGCTGTCCCCAGAAACCTTCCGCAAAGGCTTTTAGAGTACCTCCAGGAGAGCTTCATGGAGATGTCCCTGGAGGATTTCCGTTCCATCCCAGACACATTAACAGACTTTTCCAGTAGCTGTACTGGCCATGAATGCATCCCAAGTCCTCAGGGCTACTTAATCATTAAAAAACTCTTTCTTTTATAACATGTATTATATTTAAAAAGGTACACTCACCAGAGGTCCCTTCTCCAGCTTCTTTGGGTTGGGAGGGTATTTCAGTCAGGGTGATAAAAAGATCCTGGCTGTCGGGGAGAATGGTGTGCTGTGTGCTCTCCTCAAGCTCGTCTGCCTCCTCCTCATCTTCCCCATCCGCAAAATCCTCAGGCATGACGGCGAGTAACCCATCATCGGAGTCAATGGACAGGGGTAGTGTAGTGGTGGTGGTCCCTCCTAGAATTGCATGCAGCTCAGCGTAGAAGCGGCATGTCTAGGGCTCCTGTCACCAAGGTATTTGAGCACCTTCCATGTAAAATCAGGAGCAATAGCAGAGGCCCCAGTAGGCTTCTTGGAGTATCTGGGATTTCTCCCTTTTCAGGAAAAAACTGTTTAGGGTAAGTTGTTTTGGTTTTGATTTTTATATTTTATTAATTTCCTCTTTTCTTTTCCCTTTTTTAGGTTAGTTGGGGATTATTGGGTAGCAGGGGATACCAGTGCTGTGTGTGTCACTCTGAGCATGGAATGGCTTTTCCAAAGAGAAAGGTTTTGCAGCATTTCCTACAGATGACCAGTCTCTGGCTTTGCCTGCTCTCCTCTGGGAGTTTGTGCCATAGTCGGATCCCCTTGTCAGCAAATGCTTTGTGCCCACCTCTCCCAAACATCATCCAAGCTTTGCGCTCTGCATTGTCCCAGGCGGGGCACAGCTGTCATGGTGGTTCATAGATCAAAACTCAGTCCTTGATGTAGTTGAGGCTTGATCTGTGAATTGCTTTGAAAATTAGGACCAAGACCTTAAACGGGCATCAGCAGCTGACTGGAGCTGGAAGAGACTTGAGCTCAGGGTAGCCTGAGCCATGGAGAAGGCAGCCACATTCTGCACCAGCTGGAGCCTGTGCATCAGATTCAGATACAGAAACTTACAGTACTCCAGTCCAGAGGCAATGGATCAGTGTGCCTCAGTCCTCATCAGGGAGGAAAGTACAACATTTCCTAGCAGGCTGGAGGTAAAAACTGGTATTTTTAGATACCGATGCTACCCAGTCATCCAAGCTTAATGAAGGATCAAATAGGACCCCATCACTTCTGAATGCCGGCTGTATGCCTTTGATAGAATGTAGGGATGGCTTGTACAGTTCTTCAGAGCATTTCCTCTTTCCACCAGCATCACCTTGGTCTTTCCTGGGTTCAGCATGAGCCAGCTTAAAAATACAAGCAGCCTTATTTCCCCAGGTGATGAGCAGCTTCCCCCCCTTGAACCGCCCATTGAAATCATTGACACCTGTGGCAGCTCCAAATCACTGAAAATCAGGCCACTTATTTAGGTGGATGTAGAGGTCTAACCTAAAGCATACAAGTTTGAACATTTTGGCCTAAAAAAAGGACATATACTTCTTCTCAAGTCTCCAGCTTCATCTTCCCTTCTCCCTCAATAACAGATTCCTTTAAAGGTGCAATGGCAATTTGTTCCCCACAAAAGAAACAGCGAGACATCCTTCAGCACTGCTGAGATCAGGGCACATTTGTCTCAAGACATGTTCCACAGTTCTGCAGCAAACAGAAGTGGTGTCAGTTTCCTAGCCACAAGTGAGCTAAGGGAAAATACTATACCATTGTCCAAGGATATGGCAAAGCCCTAAATGGAGTACGGGTTTGGGCTCCTTACCTCTACAGGGCTGTATATGCTGGATATGACACAGAGAGAAGCACTCAAATGCTCAGAGATATAAAGGGCCTTCACTGTGGGCTTAAACATGCATTCCTTGTAAAGCTTCTGTCACATTGATTATGGGCTTGATCGGAGGCAGGGATGAAGGGTTACATCTAAAGGGAAAAGTATGAAGTAGTGAGGGGACCTCAGGGGACTGTGACTTGGCATTAATGAATGCCATTACTCAGCCTAAAGATTACTCCTGCCTAGTAGCAGAAATAAGGCCAGAGGAAGAGGCATAGCTGTGCATTTCATTGGCATGATGATGATTGCAATTAAGCCACTATTTCCTCAGACTGGCACTTTGTCTGCCCACATCAAACCTGAGCCTCTTTTCTAGCTAATCTGTCTCTAATTTTTTCCCCAGAGGCACCTACCACTGGGTTATGTTGAAAGTAAGAGAACTGACAAGGAAGGTGCTCGACTCTTAGTACCATTCAATCACCTTGCTTGCGCCCACTTGTAAAGTTAACTTGTGCTCACAATTTCGCTGCAGAGCAACAACAGTGTTGATAACTCTCATGATTTCATTGCAAGTCTAACAATATTTGGTGTGTTTCTTAAAGCCCCAGGTTCAGGATTCACAGGATTAGGTGAGACCCTCTGCTTTCATTTAAAAAAAAAAAGTATTTTGCTGGTCCTCATGGGTGTGGAGAGAAGCAGAAAAATGGGAACCATGAGGGCTACAACACAAGAGAGAAAATACAAAGAAACCAAAACGTATTAATGGTAAAATCTCAAGATGCTTTAGGACCTGACATGGCTTTTGAACCTTTGGGGGTTGGAACCACACAACTACCCTTCATTTTAAGAGACATTTTGGGCCCCAAACTCCCTATGTTCCACACTCCGTGGTGTCCCTTTGCTGTTATTGTTAGAAATGCTTTACATTAGACATATAGACTCATGAAATGGAGGTTCCAGAAAGGTGCTAAGGAAGGAAGCCCATGGTCTTTAACACTGCTGCATGAAAAATCTTTTGCTGCCCCTTATTCTGGGTTTTTGTCACACTACGCAGCCCACATTCAGGTATGGCAAAGTGAATGATATGGGAACAACCTTGTCCTCCCGGTTGTGTGTCATGCAAAGATGAGATCTAAGCCAGGCGTTGAATGTTGTGTGCTGTTCAGTGTTGTCTCCTCTCCTGTTGTTATAAATGTTGTTACACAGACCTGACATCTCCCATGCTGTCAGTTCAGCACCTTTCACAACCACTAAATTAACTTAAAGAATTTAAAACATGCCCCAAAGAGCCCTACTAATAAAAGGTCACCTTTCCCAGCACTGTAACACAAATGTCTAGGACCAGCAGGATAGCCTAATATACGGGGTTTTCTCAATGTCACATTGTGTCTGACATTGGGAACTATTTGGATTTCCTTGCTTCCTTCCCTACCGCCTTACCCTTCTCTATGCTCCCCAAGACTAGGTTCTGTCATTGTAGGCTCCTGATGAATTAATTCACCCCAGCATTGCAACATCTGGTTTGAGAAACAAACATCTGGGATAAGCAGATAGAGATGGTGACTGACGGTTTTAGCCTAATACACTGGAGAAAGCATGCAGGAACAGCTCAGTCTTACAGGAAGCTCATCCCCCTAGTGCTGCCAAGGACACTGTCAAGTCAGGATACTGGCTGCATTAATGTTGGCTGTACAGGCAAAAGGTGCCTTGAAGCTTCTCAAATCCACACATCAGGGCCCAGAATCATTACTATAATTTGTTAAGCACAAGGGAGGTGCTTGGTGCTACACAAGATGCAAAAGGACTGCAGGCTCTGCTCACTCTTACAATCTAACAGCTAGAAACAGAAAAGAAAATACCGGACTAAAAGGTTGGAAGGCGGAAAGGGGTTGCCCTCATACTTTCCTCTCCTCCCCATGCCCTGTTCCCCCAGAATTCAACAATGAAATTGGTCATGCTTCATTTCAAAGTCCCCCTATCGTCCATGTTGGCAGAATAGTAGGGGAATCTCTTTGGAGACAAAAAGAAAAGGAGTACTTGTGGCACCTTAGAGACTAACAAATTTATTTGAGCATAAGCTTTCGTGAGCTACAGCTCACTTCTTCGGATGCATGCAGTGGAAAATACAGTGGGGAGATTTATATACACAGAGAACATGAAACAATGAGTGTTACCATACACACTGTAAGGAGAGTGATCACTTAAGATGAGCTAATACCAGCAGAAGAACGGTGTGGGGGAGATGCGTGGAGGAGGAAACTTTCTGTAGTGATAATCAAGGTGGGCCATTACCATCAGTTGACAAGAACGTCTGAGGAACAGTGGGGGGGGGGTGAGGAATAAACATGGGGAAATCGTTTTACTTTGTGTAATGATCCATCCACTCCCAGTCTCTATTCAAGCCTAGGTTAATTGTATCCAGTTTGCAAATTAATTCCAATTCAGCAGTCTCTCGTTGGAGTCTGTTTTTGAAGTCTTTTTGTAGTAATATTGCGGCTTTTAGGTCTATAATCGTGTTACCAGAGAGACTGAAGTGTTCTCCGACTGGTTCATGAATGTTATAATTCTTGAAATCTGATTTGTGTCCATTTATTCTTTTACGTAGAGACTGTCCAGTCTGACCAATGTACATGGCAGAGGGGCATTGCTGGCACATGATGGCATATATCACACTGGTAGATGGGCAGATGAACGAGCCTCTGCTAGTGTGGCTGATGTGATTAGGCCCTATGATGGTGTTCCCTGAATAGATATGTGGCACAGTTGGCAACGGGCTTTGTTGCAAGGATAGGTTCCTGGGTTAGTGGTTCTGTTGTGTGGTGAGTATTTGCTTGAGGTTGGGGGGCTGTCTGTAAGCAAGGACTGGCCTGTCTCCCAAGATCTGTGAGAGTGATGGGTCATCCTTCAGGATAGGTTGTAGAACCTTGATGATGCGTTGGAGAGGTTTTAGTTGGGGGCTGAAGGTGATCGCTAGTGGCGTTCCATTATTTTCTTTGTTGGGCCTGTCCTGCAGTAGGTGACTTCTGGGTACTCTTCTGGTTCTGTCAATCTGTTTCTTCACTTCAGCAGGTGTGTATTGTAGTTGTAAGAATGCTTGATAGAGATCTTGTAGGTGTTTTTCTCTGTCTGAGGGGTTGGAGCAAATGCGGTTTATCGTAGAGCTTGGCTGTAGACAATGGATTGTGTGGTGTGGTCAGGGTGAAAGCTGGAGGCATGTAGGTAGGAATAGCGGTTAGTAGGTTTCTGGTATAGGGTGGTGGTTATGTGACCATTGCTTATTAGCACCGTATTGTCCAGGAAGTGGATCTCTTGTGTGGACTGGTCCAGGCTGAGGTTGATGGTGGGATGGAAATTGTTGAAATCATCAAGCATTCTTACAACTACAATAAACTTAGGATACAATTAACTTAGGCTTGAATAGAGACTGGGAGTGGATGGGTCATTACACAGAGTAAAACTATTTCCCCATGTTTATTCCCCCCTCCCCCCTGTTCCTCAGACGTTCTTGTCAACTGCTGGTAATGGCCCTCCTTGATTATCACTACAAAAGGTTCCCCACCCCCCACTGCTCTCCTGCTGGTTTTAGCTCATCTTAAGTGATCACTCTCTTTACAGTGTGTATGGTAACACCCATTGTTTCATGTTCTCTGTGTATATAAATCTCCCCACTGTATTTTCCACTGCATGCATCCAAAGAAGTGAGCTGTAGCTCACGAAAGCTTATGTTCAAATAAATTGGTTAGTCTCTAAGGTGCCACAAGTACTCCTTTTCTTTCTGCGGATACAGACTAACACGGCTGCTACTCTGAAACCTGTCTTTGGAGACAGTCATTGTTACCCCAGCTACTATGGGGAGCACTTCCCCTGAGGTGACATGAGGCCCTCTCTATACTCCTAGTGTGTGCTGTCTTTGTGAAATATGTTTTTTAAATGTTGATGCAGCGTTAGATACAAATCGCTCAGTTATGCCCCTTTTTAGTCTCCTGTGCCCTGGCGGCAAGTGCTATGGCATGGTTCATTGAATCTAAATTAGGGTGGTGAACACTAGGGTCACCTACATTGACTGGGATGGCCACGTTTTGCTGAGTTTGGGTAAAAACTGCATAAATATTGACTTGTATTTGATGTAGGTCTACTCTGAATCTAGTCCCTAGCCCAGGTGCATTCAGCCTGTAAAGGGAGAGATGCCTTATTCTGCTCAGTGTCAGCTGAGAGTGGTACATTCTAGTGGTGTGAGAGCAAGCCTGACAGCTAGGAACTCCTCCCTAAGTTCTCAAGCTGGTTCTGCCATGGGCCTCTGTGGGTTTTAGGCAAGTCATTTGCCATTTCTAGACATCAGTTTCCCGATCTTCAAAATAGGGGAGTTGCAAATCTTTCCTAATGGGCTAAATGAGTGGTAGGGTGGTCCAGTGGTTAGGAAGCTATCCAGGGTCCTAGGAAACTCAGGTCAAGTCTCTCTTCTGCCACAGACTTCCTGTTTGACCTTGGGCAAGTCACTTAGTTTCTCTGAGCCTTAGTTCTCCCTCTGTAAAATGAGGATAATAGCCCTTACTTTGCAGGCCTATTGGGAAGATAAATACATTAGAGGTTGTGCTGAGGTACTCAGATACTGTGGTAACAGTTGATAGGAAAGCACCTAAGAGAGAAAATCACCTCTGGGTTGCTGATGGTGGAAGCCAAAAGGTAGAAAGTCTGCCAGAAGTCGGGTAAAGTGCCTTCAGTCCCTGCTTTTCCAGACCTAGAGCTGGCTGGTGCAGCTAACAAATGGCAACCCCCTGCATGCCTGCGTGGGAGTTAATCTGGCCCTTCGTTTTCAGTGCTTTGAAGATGAAAAATTCGGTATAAACTAAGCACATGCTACTTAGTGATGTGACAAATACCTGAACTGGATTTGATTTGTACATGAATCTGCCGCCGTGTCAAAAATGGACTGTCTACTGTGCCCTGAGAGCCTGATTCTGCTCAGACCTACACTGGTGTAAATCAGGAATAATTCCACTGAAGTTATGGGAGCTGCACTAGTGTAAATGATAAAAGAATTAGATTTTCCTGGTTTATTGCACTACTAGACTAAAATAATTAGTCTTGATAGCCTAACACTGCTGGCATTTTAAAAATGAAATGGTACCGTATTGTATGGAAATATCTAACCAGTAACTATTTATCACAGCTATACTATGCAATGTTCTGTTAAATAAATCTTGCTTTGAGTTTGCTTTTCTCATCAATAATCTTAGCTTTTATACAAATTATGTGACATGGGTTCCCTGTTTCAGGTTTGGTATTGAAACATTTTTATTAACGTATTTGGCATCCAGTGATTCCATAAAAAGTAACTAACTCACTGCTCTAGTGCCGAGTATGACTTATTATTAATTATAATCACTGTTATTACAATCCTTCTCTCTGATTAAGTGGTATGTCAAAAAACTCCAACTGGAATTTATCCAGTTCTTATTGATTAGAAGAATCGTGGATGTAACACAGACTTTTAAAGGGAGGGGAGCCTGATAGTTTTTTGTTTATTTGTTTATATTGCTTTTACTGGTGTTTAAAAGGCAAAAATAAGGAGACAGGTCAAATCTTCCTTGCCTCATTCATGGTAGTAGGGCTATTGACAATTAAGTGCAGCTCAAACAAATAAGGAAATCAAAACATGATGCTCTATTCGGGAAAAAAAACTTTCTTGTTAATAAAGTGCAGAAGTTGAACTATAAGTAAAATAATTAATGAGGCTTACACATTGCAGAAATCCATGTTTCTTTTCACCTGAGGATGAAAGAATAATAGAAAACTTCATATTAAATAGGATTGAGAGCTACTATAGAGAGACGTACATTGGCCCCTCTGTATGCAGTAATGACATGGTACAGGAACGAGCATGAGATTAAAGGAGAACAGTCAGTATGGGCTCGGGTTTTAATCCACAGGGAGCAGAATCAGAACCTCAGATTAAAAGGGGAACTTGTAATTTTTTTAAAGCCCCATGCAAGTGACACAGTGTGTGTCTCTCTATCATATTCACTAAGTACAGGAGCAATTACAGATAAAAGCTGCTGCTGTCTCACTAACAGCCAGGCAAATGCTTTTGGTGAAGGATGGGGAATGAATTTTGATACTAAGAGGCTTTCAGGCTGCAGGTTGAAATGGAAAGAGGCAAAACTCTTTTCTACATCTACAGTAACTGCTACATTTGCAGAGGCTCCTTTGAAGCCTCTGGGCTTACACTAGGACACTATTCATAAAGCATCTCTGTCAACTACAGCTATTTTGTATAGCAATTACTTATTCCCGTGAAACAGATGACAACTGTGAGCAGTATCATTAGTACCACAATCTCCTGCTTTGCAGTGGAGAAATAACAGCTCCCCGTGTCACATGTGAAATTAGCTCCTGCTGCTGCTCTTTTTTTCGCCTTTGATGAGTAAAGCACCTTCTGTCACAAGAGAGATTTCACTCGACTTGTCCCTACTGGCTGACGCAATTCGGACGTGGCTGTTGTGACCCAGCACGAAGCCTCCTGCCCACCCACATAGTTATGGTCAATCCTGGTCTGGCTGGAACGTAGTCAGAGAATTACATAGGCTCTGAGAATGTATAAATCCACCGCTTACAGTAGATATGGGGAGGCGAGGATTAAAATAAGGACACATTTCGTAACTGAGTTGAACTAGGAGAGACTTTTTACAAGGCTAGTAGTCCAAGAAATTCAGTGCCAGGAAGCCTTCATTAATACACTCTTAAGGTTCCAACTGTAATTCTAATGAGGTCACAGTGTATTTATATATAAGGCATACCGGTTACCACCACATAGCACACAACAATAATACAGAATACTAGATATGCACCAGGGATGAGTCACGATTATATCACTTTCTTTGAACATCCTGGGTATATATGCATGTGATAAAAGACCTGTGGCCTGGCCCAGGTCAGCTGACTCAGGCTTGGGCTGCAGGCCTATACAATTGCAATGTAGATGTTCAGGCTTGGGCTGGAGCCTGATTCTGACACCCCGCAAGGGGGGGCAGGTCTCCGATCCCAGGCTCCAACCTGAGCCCGAATGTCTACCTGCAGTTTTTAGCCCCAGAACCCAAGCCCTGGGAACCCGAGTAAGCATGAGCTCTGAGACTCAGTTCTGCAGGTCTTTTTAATCACAGAGTAGAGGTAGCCCCTGACTTCTGTAAATGTAAATTGTTAATTTCAGCATAGCATTCATATGGTCTGTGTCAATGATTTCCTGTGTGCCTCATACAAAGATATAGAGCCAGACCCTCAGCTGGAGTAAAGTCAGACCAGGCTGCTTTACCCCAGCTGAGGACCTATCCCATCATGTTTCCCTATATTAAATGTATATTTCTAACAAGCCTTAAGTGCATGAACTTATTTAAAATACCAAACCTAAATAAACACCCAATCTGAGGTAGCTAGATAATCACATTCCTCCAAGGCTATAAACCTTAGCTGGTGTAAAATGGTGTAGCTTCACTGACTTTTGACATTGAGATGCTGGCCACAAGTGTTCAGAGGAGACTGGAAGGGCCGACGTGAGCTCTGACCGACAGTGCAATTGAATTTCATTGTTCAGGGCTCTCCGAGGAGACTGCTGTGCATCTAGTTACCAAACATCCAAAGGTAGCAAGCCGAATGCAACTAGCGCATGTGGGAGAAAGAAGGTCTCTCAGTGGGTTTATTATAGAGCAATATCAACACCTCGAGTTGAACATGCGCATATACATATACACAGCTACATTGTCTGTATCCACACACACACACACACCTATATATGCACAGTTCTACAGGAGGCTATTAATATGCAAACTTGTTGGGATTTAGTCACACCGAAACCCCAGATCTGTTTCCCCTCCTGCTTTTTGTCTATTTAGATTGTAAGTTCTTCAGGGAAAGGAATATCTCTTACTATGAGTATGGACAGTGCCTGGCTTAACGGGGCCTCCATCTTGCTTGAGGCCTCTAGCTACTAGTTTAAGAATGTTAATTTATTGGCACTCTAGCCCTCCATGCACACACAGTGGTCCAGCCCCGCAAACAATGGGGAAGTTTGGATTCAGGTCAGAATTTTAGGACCTACGTCTACCCTTAATGAGGAGCCCTAATGGCCCTTGATTTCTTGGGAAGAACTTTACATTACAGTTATTTATACTGTACTTCTTGACCTCTCGGTTAATAGGACTCACATTCTCGTATAGCTCTCTTAGAAAAAGATCTTAACGTTTTGCTAATCTGGAGGTAAAGATGTGATCCGAAAGGCAGTGATCTGTCTGCACTGATGTCATGCAAGTGCATCAGCACCCTCTTTGCACATGCTGCCTGTTGAGTCCCTCTAATTGCTCTCACGTCCGCAGTCACATCAGGTTATATGATGTGACAGCAAGGGGACTTTTAATGCCAGAAGGCAGAGCTTTCCTAATCCCTGCAAATTCCCCAACACCTAAACCCCTCCTGCACTGGTGGCTTGGCTTTCCTGACCCACCATGGACAGCTTTCAGCTGATAAATACAGCATCTGCGGCTGGGGTGGGTTTCAAACCTCCCAGAGCACCAAAGACACTGCTTGTCTGTGACCTCTACGAGTTCAGGCCAGCAAATGCTTTACTACTTCACTTTAGCCATTCACTGGAGCTCAGCATTACAGCTTGTCAGGGACTTAGCTGCGCTTTTAAATGATTACGAGTTAGGTGAAAGCTAGGGAAATAATTTATTTCAGAATACAAACCACATCTAAGGTCTGGAACTGGGCTGAAATGGAGCTGTCTGACTCAAGAATATGCCTGAGAACTTGTCCTGTTAAAGACTGTAGAGTATTAGATTTCGGTGAAAAGCCAACCGATCCAGGACAATTCCATCTCTCCAGGAGCTGCTCTCGAAGGATGATGGCACGGAGACGGTCTAATAGTATCAGCATGTGCCCCTTACCCAGTATTCCAGAGTACCCGGGCTTCCAGGACATTAAGGTCTGTATGCAACAAGTCTTTTTGCAGTATACGGTAACTATTGTTATGAAGTCAGCTATGTTTCTATTACAATTGCTTTTGCACATCCTGGGGAGTTTATATGCTATTGTGATCTGGGATGAATCTTGATATGGAAGTGCTGAACCTGCAAGGGTTTTCACCACATAGCTCATACTCAAGTTAGCCATTTTTAAAAGGTAAGCATGAGGGGGAACGATGTCATGTCCTTTTAAACATTCTCATTTGAGACCTAATGTGATTCATGCAGGCATCATTATTTTGATTGCCCTCTTCCAGAAAAAAATGATGAATTATTAGCAGTCAAAAATTGGCTGACTTGCATAGACTGCAAGTATTTCCCCCTGTATTTCAGTTTGCATTACATAATACCGAATATACTTCACCCATCACCGTACGTTGGGGTGACTCCAAAGGGCAATAAGCCACATACTGGAGGCAGAAAGTGCTACAAAGAGATCCTTACAACAGGGGGTAATGTAATGATTCTTGAATTCTGGTCTCAACTCAGACACTGATTTCCTGTGCAATCTTGCATGAATCACTTAACCTCGCTGTGCCCTTTTTGCAGTACTGTAAAATGGGTTTAAATAATATTTTCCTAGACCACAGGGATGTTGCAAAGCCTCATTCACAATTGCAAAATACTTTGTCATCCTTGACTGAAAGGGTGATTTTACCCGTATAATGGTTAGTACTTTCAGATTGGTTAAAAGCTATAGCGTTCTGTGGTGCAATTCAAACCAGTGAGGAGCTGTGTCACCACTTGCCCTGCAACCTGGGGTGCCTCACAATACTTTGCCGCTATAGCTCCCCATCTGGGCTCCTCACAAACAGGTCATGCCCTGACTGTCTATAGCCACAGCCCGGGTACAACAGCTATGACTCCAACAGCCTGTCAGCCACCCACCAGCCACACTATGGTATCCAGAAGCCTTTGTTACTATTCGCAAAGTTACCCCAAAACACTCCCAGTCCTGAATCCCCCCCCCCACAAAAAAACGTGTTTTGCACTATCTAGTCCTCACCTGGACAGTCCAGATATACTAGGTCCTGTGCACCTCTAAGGGGATCAATATACAACAGTGCTACCTTAAAGTTACGCAAACAATTCACAACACTGGATGAGTTTTAATTAAAGAATAAAACAAGTTTGTTTAACTATAAAGAGAGAGATTTTAAGTGAGTACAAGTAATGAGGCATTAAAATCAGAACTGGTTACAAGAAAAATAAAGATAAAACGCTTTCTAAACTTAACAAACTAGACTTGGTTCAAGGTGAAGTTTTTACCACCTGTTTTCAATTCATTGCTGCCAAAATCTCAGACTATGCTCTGGTCCCAAAGCTCACATGCTGTTTCTTTCTGCTTGTTAGGTGGAAAAGAAAGATGGATAAGGAGAGAGAACTTGGGGTGTTTTCTAGTTGCCACCCTTTGAAATGCATTTTTCTGAGATAAAGTTCTTTGCAGCTGAGAGCAGAGAGACATGGAGTCTGGTGCAGGAGAGGTTTTATGCTGTTGCTTGCTGAGATGCAGATCTGTTTGTTTCTGTCCCCCTTTCTTGCCAAAGAGTGGCCCCTTGATTGGTGATGGCCCATCAGCTTTCATGACACCTGGCTAGAGGTGTCAACTTGTCCTTTGGTTATGAGCTGCTTGACCAATTTTGCCTAAATGGGGCTTCATTAGTTTCAACATGTGCCACCCACATCATCCGGGTGGGGTGGAATTCATAACTTTACATAGAATGTTGCTACATACATTCTACTATGACATTTTTGACCAGCAAGTTATTATTTTTCAAATGATACCTTACAAGGCATATTTTGTACAAAGATTATTACAATAGTGCATAGGGTATGAATGCAGGGTTCATTCCATCACAAAAACAAAACTCAATAAAGAAACTGAAGAAAAATAAAGTTCTCTATTCAAGCCAAACTGCAAAGATATTTTCCAGAAAAGGCTCAACCAAATGCTAATTTGATCAATTGAAGGAGCTAGTGCTCTATGCGGGGCTGGTGCATGCTAGGATGTCTTGGGGCTGATGGCAGGAAGTTAGCAATTGAAGAGCAGTAACTTTGGGAACCCACAATACAATATATAAGTAAATGACACATTAAACGTTGGTGAAATCTCAGCTAATACTCTTTGGCCCTAATCCAGTTCCCTCTAAATCAATAGAAAGTCTCCCACTGAAGTCAACGGGGGTTGGATCAGGCCCTTTGTTTGTCTATTCAGCAGCTCAGATAGCAAATTGTTTAGTTACCAAGGCGATAGGCACCTTAGAAATACCTATGATAGGGAAGGAAGAAAAAGCTCCATGCACAACTATGAGGCTATATAAAATAATAATAATTAGCATGATAGTTTTGGATCATGTAATTAAATCACAATGTGCAAACTGTAATTCTTGTTATAATAAACCTCAATTCATAGCTAAGTTACTCTGTGAAAAATAATAAAAAAAGATTTCTTAGAAGAGGCATCCATTTTACTGCAGTTGTGGAAAACTGCAGCAGCTATAAGCTATGAACATGTGAACAAGATAAAACTGATGGAGCTAGATTGGTACAAGAAGGAAAAGGGTAAAAAAATATAAAAAAATTAGGAATGGATGTAATGAATGTCATTGATGGATAAAGAATCATTGACAAAACTAAAAGAAAAGGAGGACTTGTGGCACCTTAGGGACTAACAAACCACAAGTCCTCCTGTTCTTTTTGCGAATACAGACTAACACAGCTGCTACTCTGAAACCTGTCAATATGCGTGACAAAACTAAAGCATCTTTTGTGATTCTTTTCATATCTTGTACTATTTTATAAAACATCTAACTTACAAATAGTCAAACAGTTGTTAGAGAGATGGGGAGGGAATAGAATGACAATGACTAAGTAAAAGTATTACAGATAACCCAATACTATTCAGAATCCCTTCACTGTGTCCCATTCTACAGTGTGATATTTAAAGGATTCGTGTGGAACAGGTGGACATAGATATAAATAGCTTTTGATCCATAGTGGCCTTCTTTTCAAAGGAAGCCAATGACTGTGATTTCCAATGTGACTTAGGAGCTTTAGATGCTCAAATCCCACTAAAGGGGAATTGTGCATCTAAATCACAACCAGTGGGAGACACTCAGCACTTCCAAACTTCAGACAAATAGACGTGTTCTAGTTGTGGGCCTGACCCAAAAGCCTAGATCCAAACAACCTTGATCTTTAGGGAAACCACCATCTCTGTTGTAGGCTGAACCAAAACCCTAGATCCAAGCACCCTTGGAACTTTGTGCTATTTTATATTACATTTGTATTTCAATAGCATCCAGAGGTCCCAGTCAGATTCACAGCCCCATTGTGTCAGTTGTTGTAGAAATATGCAGACATAGACCCTGCTACAAAAAGCGTGTTCCCAAGTATTTATGTTGCTGACATTTTGCAATGCATATTGCTTTTGCTAGCATGAAACTGAACAAAAGGCAGGTTTTAATTCAGATTTTATTTGCCTGTGTTTTAAATAGTTATCAAGGAGCTATTCTAGAACTTCAGACTTCAGCATGGCTTTCCAGGAGCTAGGAAGAAAGAGAAATGGCCCAGTGCTAAGGGTTGAAAACCCTACAAATATAAAATCTTTGGGCCAAAACAGCTTCCAGGTCCACGGCATGGGCAAATCCTTGGGAAACTACTTCATCAAAGGTCACCGCAAAACCAACAGCGGTTTCTATGACAAGACTTTGCAAGAGTACTTCAATGAGAGGCTCATGGAGCTCAGGAACTATGAAACCAAGAGGTCTAATAGACTGTCCAAAGGATATCCTGATGAGAATGAGCAACCCAACATCACCAACAGGGGATTAAGGCGCAGAAGTAGCTGCAGTGCGGTGATGCTGACCAGTCACATGAAGGAGACTGAAGAGTCCTGCAATGTGGCAAATCAAGCCAATGAACCAGTGATAGAGTGTGAGGACCATGGGGAAACCCACAATGTCCTGGATTTCTAAAGAGTGATGACTTGGATATTTTGACTATGAATATTAATGCTCCGTTAGAAACGTTTGTGTGGAGGAAGTGACATTGGAGCTGATAGCGGCTACTACTGCAACCGTGAAAAGCAAAAAGAATTACTATTGTTCATCACTACTCTGATCAACGGAGCTTTCTTGTACCAATCAGTACCTTGAATATGTTTGTTTGTGGATAAAAATGTTATATGGTATTATGTTTTTGCTCGATCTTGTATGTCTTTGCCGTCAGTTACTGGTGGCAGGTGGCTAGGACTAGAGGAGGCTCAGCACTCCCCTTCCCCTCCCCAATCTTTCAGTCCTACTCAGCCGGCCAGGGCCCACATTAGGCAGTGTCAGGACCAGGAAGGGAGCAGAGGGAGGGTCCCACCTGTGTGTGGATGTGGATGTGGATGTAATGTTACATTGTGGTGGGCTCCCACAAGAGCCAGTGAGCCAGAGTGGGGAGTCTGCTAGGCACAGCCCCATGCACAGGGGCTGACTCTGCCTCCCTCCCCCGCAGTGATGCCCCCTTGTCAGCCAGAGCACTTTGTGAGAGGGAGCCAGGGACCCTCAGGCACTGGGCCAACCATGCACCCCCTTCCCCAAGTCATACACATGCTCCATCTGGGGGCCAGGGATCCGGTATCCCAGGCTATGGGGATGTCCACATCCTCCACATGGACCTGTGTGAGTGCTGGCGAGGGAGCCAGGCCCTGCTGGGTCTATTAGCACCAGCCCCACTTGGACAGCTCCCCAGAACTAACCGAACTGGGGAGGATCCCTGGAGCCAGGGAGCACAAGGTGGGTCTCCTGCACAACTCCCCGCTGGCCCAGGAGGTTGGTGGCCCAGCTCAGGGTTGGAGGCTGGATAGAGCTATTGCAATAGTGCTGCCCATGGATGGGGCCCAATAGGGGCAGGGCAGGCTCCCTGCATCCAGCAGGGTGCAGCTCCACCAGGTCTGCCCTTCCCAGTGTCCTCCCTTGTCACTAAAGGAGAAAGTGGGGGAGGGAATCCAGGGCGGTTCAGGCTTCCTAGGAAAACGCTGAGGAGAGGCCTGGCCAACCCATCCTCAGTGCCCAGCTGGCGGGCCCTTTCCTCCTGTCTCTCCCTCCCCACAACACCATCAGGCTGCAGCGACCTGCCCAAGTGCTGTCCCTGGCTGCAAGCCTCAGCACACGGGGCTACCCCCCTGTTACTGTAGCATATTGTTTATATTCGTCACTTAACTGTCGAATAGCAACAGTCGAATTTTTTGGTTATGCAAAACTTCAGTAGCTTTTTCTGTGATGCACTGAACAAGTATCAAGTCCAAAGCAAAGTAATTATTGCAGACCTACAATAAGTATTTCTGACTTTGGTGACTCTGGCAATAAATTTCTTACTACAATTTTGATTTGGCTCAATGTTTCTCTGTTTGTTTTTATCTTTTGAATGTTGTAGTGAATGTACAGGTAAGTGGAGGTGGTGGAATTAAATAATGATGGGACCAATATGTAAGTTTACCTTTGAAAAAAGATCAATAGTTAGACTAGCCTACATCTTCTGACAAAAACCCCTGCACAGAAGTGTGCATGTATTTACATCAACTGGAATTTGAGCATTTGCTGATGGTTTTCATATTATAAAATGGGGGAGAATAAGGAGGGAGATTGGCCTGGTTAAAAGACTGGGGGCAGTCTGGGTCAGAAGCAGAAAGAGAAGCTGGAGTGGGGGAAACGGTGAGAGTGGGAGAGATTGTGGGGGAGGAAGAAGGAGCAATTGCTTCTTTCTTTATCACGATCCCAAATCTCTCTCGCGGTCTCCCTCCATCAACCCTGACCCTCTAAAAAGCACTGCTTAATTCTCCTGCACCAAACAGTTAACCATTCCCTGCACCCCCGCAATGATTCCTGCCCTGCCTCTGCCCCAATCCCATCCCCTCATATCCCAATGAACCTTGCCCCCGCAATGAATCCCACTCTTCATACTCCAGTGAAGTCTGCCCCCACCCCCCACTCCCCAGTGAAGCCCACCTTTCATGGCCCAGTGACCCCTGCCCCAGTCTAAGCTTCCCCTGATCCCAACCACACACCTGCCTGTCGAGTTGCTGCCCCAGTCCTGTTGCTCTCCGGGCACTGGGCCTTGGTGATCCATCTGCAGATGCTCTGCTCCCTCACACCGCAGCTGAGTCTGACTGAGGTCAGAGGGGGGTAAGGCATGGTGCAGGAGGTTAGTCATCTTCCTTCTGCTTCTCCTCCACCCCACGGCCCCGTTCTCTCGTCCTGCCCAGTCACTGGCTTCTTGCTCAGCCAATCCCAGTTCCGTAGCAAGTCCTTGTCTTCAGTCTCTTTGGCCAGCCAGTCCCAGTTCTCCCAACACCTTCTTCTATCTAAATTTCCCCTCCCAACCCACTGGTGCCTAGTTCTGGTCTCCCTTTCAGGCTTCTCCTCTAACCTAAGTCTCCCTCAACCCCTCCTTTCCCTCCCTGGTTTCTTGTCCAAATCGCTTTACTCAGCCTGTGTCAGTTTGTCCTTTGCATCCCATTTCCATGTCAACTCCCTATCCCTCTCCCTCACCGTGGTTCCAGTTTGCACAGCCAGCCAGTCCCCAGTTTCCCCTGGCTCCTTGTCTGATTTCAATGTTCCCCCTCCCCGAGGGAGCTGACCACTAACATACCTTTCCAGCAGGCACCAAATACCACTACTTCTCTTGAATTTGAAATGTAATTTCCTAGTGTTTTGCTTGAATTAAAAAGCAGAAATTCTGCAAAGGTCAAAAGACTAAAAAAAGTTTTTTTAACAACCATAATTTGCAAGGAAGCACTGTTATTTTGAGGACTGGATCAATTCTGCATGCTTACTTTACCATCTATAGCCTATTTAATGCTTCCAAGCTGAGACTTGTAGCATTTCTCTTTCTAGTTTGTCAGGTAAAGCATAGTACAGTGGTGATTATGTTACTAATAAATAGTACTCTACTTATGCTACTGAGGGGGAAAAGATGAGTTAATTTTTAATGGCCTAAGGGTTTTATTTTGAACTTAATCATGTGCCACCTATAAAAAAATAAGCAGAATAATTTAGTCCCCAAGCTTGTGACTGACTCCATCTGGGCAGCCCCTTGTGCCTGCACAGAGCCCCATTGATTTTGGCTGCAGGATCTGGGCCTTATGTAATACTTTCCATCTCCAAAGCCTTTTCCGGGCATTAAAAATTATAATTTTATTTAATTTGCTTCTTTTTAAATCATGTGAGTGATGAGGGTATTCTGCCAGTGGTCTGTACATAGCTTGAGAGAAACTTGCCTGGTATATTAGGAAAATTCCAGGAAAGGTTATCAGAGGCAAAGCATAAAACAACCCAAGAAATTTACTGAAAAGATCATATGACACATGACTTCTAAACTTTTTATAATTGCAGGAAAATTGGTTGAATGGATGTGAGCAGGTCAGTGTCAATGTAAAGCTGCAGGACCTGAATTTACACAGTTGATCACCTTACATTTTACTGAGCTTGGCAGTTTGACAAGGCTGCTACTTTACCCAGTTTCATAGACTCTAAGGCCAGAAGGGACCATTGTGATCGTGTAGTGTGACCTCTTGTACAATACAAGCCACAGAGCTTCTCCAAAATCATTCCTACAGCAGGGCTTTTTGAAAAAAAGTTTCCAATCTTGATTAAAAATTTATCTGTGATGGAGACTCTGCCACGACCCTTGGTAAATTGCTTCAATGGTGACTTATTCTCACTGTTCATATGCCTTATTTCCAGTCTGAATGTATCTAGCTTCACCTTCTGGCCGTTGGATCATGTTATACTTTTCTCTATTAGATAAACCACTTTTGAGGAGTTCTTTCTTGGTACTTAGTGCAAACACTGTTTGCCATCAGCAGGCTCTCAGTTTTTCTTTACCCCTTTCTACAATATTTTTTTTTTTTTAAGAAAAGAAGTTGGAAAATACAAGAAAAATTTCACTCTGCTGGGTGGCAACTTGTTTGCACAGTTTACTGGTAAAGTTGCAGCTGAATGCAAAATTCCACTTTAGATGCACGAAGTGCACGGCCGTGAAAAGTGTATTTTGATTTTTCTGCCTACAAACACTCCCTCCCCAACCAATGGAAATTTAAGCAAGGCCAGAGTTTTGTAGGTCTCGTAAAACACGTCATGATGAAGTCTAAATAAAATCTTTCTCTATCAGCCTCTGTATCACCCACACTGTCCCCTCCTCTGGGAACTATCATGCCCATTTTAAGGTCCCCTAAGCTTGTGAGGACCTTAAAACACCAGTCGTGTTTGTTGGGAGTTTGTATTGCATTGTGCATCAGGAAAAGGAAGTGGGTAACATGGGAAACAAATTTGGCCAGTTCTCTTTGTGAGAGTGCGAAATTTCATGAAGCAAATCAGAATGTCCATTCATTTTTGAATGCAACCACCTTCCTTTGTATCCTTGGCCAGTCATGCAATTTAATGTGGGATCTTGTTCCATGATCCTATTCCTTTTAAAGATTTTAGTACCATAGAGCATCTGGTAGTTTTTATTTCACCTCAGAAAGTCTGTATGAGAGGTACTGTGGGGAGAATGAGGTCAGTTATTGTCATCTTCGCAGTACAAGATAAAAGGCCAGTTTTTCTGCCCTGTGTAGGTTACACCAGTGCAAAGTTGATATTAATTGCAGACCATTCTGATAGTGTGTTCCACCCACTTTGCACTCAATTGGGACAGGGACAGTGGGACTACACAAGGTGTAAAGTAGTGGTGCATCAGCACAAGAGGGTCTGAGTCTTTTCTCACTCACAAAAGAGTAAATCAGAAGTGAGAGTACAATCAAGTCCAGAAAATTCTTTTGAAAAGGCACTTGCAGCAAAGGTTGTCAAGGTAACAGCTTTTCAGGGTGCTTAATAATATAAAATAATAAGCACTTACACAACTCTTTGCAGCTCCAAAGCACATTAATTCTCCCAATATTCCTATGAGATATGTGAAGAGCATCATCCCCATTTCACAAATATGGTGAAGCCACAGTAGAGAAGTTAAATGACTTGTCCATGGCCACACAGTGAGTCAGTGGCAGAGCTGATAGGGAATTTAAGAATTCCTTGCTCCTGGTTCCATCCAGAGGGAGATTCATCTGGAGGGCAGACTAGGGTCTTTTCTTCACTGCAGTGTAGCTCAAGGGATAGCTTGAGTTTTGGCCCTAATCTGATTTTCGTGGTCAAGTAATGCTGATGCTTAAGCTACTTGAGAGGAGTTAATTCAAGGGTTGATACCCCAAGCCAATACTGCAGTGAAGAAAAGCTCTTGATGACTGTCATGATGCCTTCTTTAAAGTCTTTGTATCTAGTCTCCTGCCCAGTTTATTAGGCCATTCTGCCTTGTTCCATGCTGGCCATGTCACATAATTGTTTGGAGGCTTTGTGAATACGAACATGACTGAGGACTTGTATACACTGGATTTTTTAGTCACTGGATAGCAACACTGGCCTTGCCATACCAGTGCAAGCCTCTAGTATAGACACGCCCCACTAGTTCAAGTCCTGGTTGACACCATGGGGTAAGCTGAACTAGTGCAAGTCATGGTTCAATCAGTAGTGCATGGTCACACTGATGCAGCTGCCCATGGCTAATAACCTCAGTGTAGACAAGGCCTAAGATTCTGACCTATGGTAGATCTACTAGCTGGAGAGGTGATGTGACAGAAAATATTATAATAAGACATATAAAGGCAGCAGATGTCCCAACAATGATCCTGCTCCCGCTGAAAGCAATGGTAACACTCCCATGAACTTCAGATGAAGCATTATCTGGCGCAATATGGGCTTATGTCCAATTAAAAAAAAAGAGGAAAAATGGATCAGAATGAGTAATTTTAATGTATTTAAATTAAAGAATTTATTTTTCTAAAAAAATCCCCAAACAAAACCAAAACAAAACAGTGGTTTGATCTAGATACAGCAGCACTGTGACATTATTAGACATTATGTACGAAGAATTCAAGCAGCCATAGAACACAGAAGCCATTATCTTCAGTAATAACCTCAAAATGAAACTAGTTTCATAAAACAATGTTAGAATCTCCCTGTAATAAAACAACAACAAAAAACCCTTTGGATACTAGAATGATTTTTTGTGTGTGTACAATGTCAACAGCCACTAGTTCTTCTAATTGAGAACATCTGCTTTAATTTATTACAAAACTGATTTGTTGACTGAATTATGAAAGACAACTTTAACATTTCTTTAGAAGTGTCTGTTCCCCTTACAGAGACTACAGTATTAGCAGTGCTTAAAAACATTTACTCCTGGATATGCTTTTCAAATTAGATCAGAATACTATTGTGTGTGTGTGTGTGTTAATACCAAATGTGAATTTTAATTTTCGAAGCAGGTGAAAAGACTAGTCGTAATATGAAACTCTGCAGTTTTACAATTTAATCATTAGTCAGATATGGGCAAATACAAGATGGTTCATGAAATTTTTAGATCTATCTACATTGCTTGGAAATGCAAAATGAAGTTTTTACATCCTCCACCTTCAAAGGAAAGGCAAAAAGTTGAGTCTTTTAGATGATTGTCCAGTATTTAAAAAGTGCAATCAAAGGAGATTGCACTCAACACATACAATATAACTCACATGGACTGGTTAATAAACACACTGAACAGCTGTGGAATGACAAGAATGGAAAATACATTTATAATCCAGGCACTATCTGACATGTTTCTTCTTTCCTGGTAGTGATGGTTCCTTGGGGGCCATTTGATTTCCAGAACGCCTGGGATTCCCTTTTGAAGTCCTTTGATCCTAGAAATGTGATAATCTCTTTAGTTTTCATAGATGGGCCAGTGAGTTTTCCCAACGTTTGTCCAACATGCATCATTCTGATTTTACACAGCATTTCAGTTATTCAGTATCTAGGAATTCTGTCACATGTGGAACAACTGTTCAGCAGGCAAAGAGAGATTTTGAAGTTTAACTGGTGATTATTTTTTGTCCCCTCCCTCATAGACATTTGTTTTTAATATAAAAAGGGGAGGATCTTGAATGATTGCTATTACTGATTAGCTCTGAAACAAGGAAACGAACACTTTAAAGTCTATACTGTTAGCTCCGCAGGAGGTCTCGCTGCTGAAGCAAAGTGCATAAAATCTCAGCAGCTCAAAGGAACTAGGACAAACTATTCGAAAAAAATCATGAACCCTTATTTACGTGAGTCGTCTCACTGAAGTTACATAGGTAAGAGCTGCTAGATGAGGCTCAATTCATTCAAATCAAAAACAATTAATATTGATACTTAGCATTTTTTTTTTTTTTTTGGTCTAGAGACTTCTGAGTGCTTTCCGAAGGTGGCTAGGTTTCATTACTCCTTTTATCAGACCAGGGAAGCTGAGATGCGCATAGGTTAATTTTGTTGCCACGGGCAAGACAGAGAATCAGTGGCTGGCTTAGGGATAGAACCCAGCACTCCTGACTCCAAGTATAAACAAACAAACAGGGGAAACCTGAGCCAGACACAAGGAGATCATCTTAAATCAAAAATCACTCTGCCACTGCCAATATAAGTAATACATTGTTTAAGAGTCTCTCAGCGTATGGCTCTTCCTTTATAAAAAACATCTGATAGTATTCTGCAGTAACAGACCCCAGCATGGCAGCTGATATTTGTATTCCTGCAGAGTAGAGGGGCTATTAGTACAGACTGCTGTTGGCTGGCTTTAAACATTCTCTTACAGCACTGCATAAAAGCTAATAGTTGTTCTCGCTAAAGGAGGTTGCTGTCCTCCTGACACATGGGAATTTGGAATGAATAGGATTTAACCCTGTTTCCTCGGCTTTAGCCTAAGGACACTCATCGCTATCATTATTTTTTAGATAGGTGGAGTTAGTGCTTGTGAGAGGTCTCAAACTGATAGCTCTGTTTAGCCACAGCTTCTCTTGCACTTCCCTGCTAATGGTTCTCAACCCGGTCTGGGATAGACCAGGACCATCTCCCAGGATGAGGGCAGGTCAATCTCTGCGTCCATTCACTCCTTGGCCTCCCAGTTTTAAGGGCCTTCAAATGTGCCAGTGATGTTTTGGTGAAATGGGCACCTAGGCACTTATTAATGCTGTTATTTAAATTAAAGTAGCAGCCCAAGGCCACAAGCAGGACCGGGTCCCATTGTGCTAGGTGCTGTTTAAACACACAGGAAGACATGATCCCTGCCTGGAAAAGCAGACTAGCCCCGGGCGAAGAGAAGTCCAACTTTTCAAAGCAAAGAGAAGTCCAACTTTTCCAGTGCTGTTTAGATAATGCTCAGGAGCAGCTGATGAGCCATCTCATTTTGATCAACATATTTAACATGTGGGAGGGAGCCTTACAAACTTTGAACAACAAGAATTTGTGAACTTAAAGAAGAGAACCTTTCACATGAACATACCCACACACTAACCTAGTTCTCAAACTGTACTTAGGAGTTCATAGATACTGTATCTCCCTGTTTCTGCTTATTTTGTTTGTACTACAGAAGTTTGTTTATCTGAGACTTCTCTACTGAAAAGGATAATAGCAACTGACTTTGAAATGTGAGACTTGGGTGGAAAAAGTAAAGATGCCAGTTGGATCTAGCTTGGAAACATGAGAGTTGGCTTAACAAAAATACTCCCTGCTGGATATTGTGTGTTCTATTCTATGTATACTCTGAAGAAGAAGAAAAAAGCATCTGTATCCGGTAAGATACCAATCAATCAGCAAAGTTTGGCTACATGTTTCTTACAATGAAATTGGACACAGTTACCCGGGGAGGGGAATGATCACAAGTGACTTCAAAGATTTCTTAAAAACATTCCAAATTTTCTATGAAAAACAGAGAGTCAATTGAACAAATTCCTCTAAATATCTATATTATGTAGATCTGATTCAGCACTGCAAGAACGGTGTTCACTAACTTTCATTTGAATTCCTATTGGCTGCTTGGTTTGACCAGTTTTGTGCGTTTTTTCATTTGCATGAACAGGTTTTTGTTCACACATGTCTTAGGAATAGCTGTTTGTGCACGAACACCCTTATTTTCACATGAACAAGGTTATATGTGCAGACTCAAAAATATGTATTTGCTATTATTTTCATGTTTCAGAAGTTTCAATCATCCAAGCAGAAAGCAGAAAAAATGCCATGTGACTCCTTCACACACAACTCAAACAATCATTGAACTGGAAAGTTAATGAAGAACCCATAGACTGATGAGTAATTTTCAGCCTATCTGGAGAAGACTTAAAAATAAATCCAGTTGCAGAATTCAGAATCACTTTGTAAATGTTTTCCAAACATTTAAAGAGCTAAATTTGCTCAACAGTCTACTCATACAAATAATTCAACCAGCTCGAATCTTGTGCACTTCCCAAAAGGATCTTTGCTCTAATTGGAATGATAACAGATGAAATGAATCTTGTGCTGGAAAACTATGAAATAACTATTTCTTTCTACTCTTTTGCTATGTGCAAACCCATCTCAGAGCTATTCATTATGATTCAGAGTACTAAACACTCTCTTGCTAGCAGTATGCTCTATCCAAAGTAGTATAAAGAAATTATACAATCATTGAAGATCAGGGCTGGAAGGGACCTCAGGAGGTCATCTAGTCCAACCCCTTGCTCAAAGCAGGACCAATCCCCAATTTTTGCCCCAGATCCCTAAATGGCTCCCTCAAGGATTGAACTCACAACCCTGGGTTTAGCAGGCCAACACGCAAACCACTGAGCTATCCCTCCCCCCCATGTTATAGGCCTGGTTTTCAGAGGTGCCGAACCCCCACAGCTCCCATTGACTTCAGATTGAATTGTGAGTATTCATCACCTCTGAGAACCAGGCTCCATGTATTTGGGGGAGTTAGGTTGTGCAACAAATTGGTTCACTAAAGTTCCATCCATAGATATCTGTGTTCCAATTTTTACTGGATCACATAAGTGAATGCGAGCAGTGTGTTCTCAGCCGAGTCTCAAGTAGGTTATTTAACACAAAATACTGCTCAGTTGGACATAGTAGGCAAGCGCTGTTCGGGAGACTCACAGGACGGGTGGTCAAGACTGGTATTGACTGGCAGTGTTGTGGCTACCCATGATGTTCCTTCGAGCCAGGGTTATCAATTGGTCATTCAGCCTTAACAAACAGCCTTCAAGGGAGGGTTCACTGTAATTAGGTTTTTCATCTCTAATCTAAATGT
Organism: Lepidochelys olivacea; assembly: GCF_965140295.1. NCBI lineage: Eukaryota > Metazoa > Chordata > Testudines > Cheloniidae > Lepidochelys > Lepidochelys olivacea. The sequence continues at coordinate 109,403,133 of NC_140417.1, forward strand.
GGAGTGTTAAAACAACAACAAAAGAAAATGGAGTCTTCATGGACCAAATGGTTAAAAAGGCAGAGAATGAGCTCCTCATGCATATGCTCTGCACTCACCCACGTTTAACGATGAATATTAATATGTGACTCTTATAATGACTTTTATCCAAGAGCCTCATTGCACTTTACACATATTCATGATTTAAGCCTCACAACCCCTGCCCCACCCCGGGCGGCAGGCAAACATTATTATCCACATTCTTCTAATGGGCGATAGGTGCCTCTATAATGCTGCAAAATGAGGGAGTAGCAGCACTCAAAACAGAACCTAGGACCATGCTCTATCTACCACTCAGTGCTCCCTTTGCTTTGCATTTGTGCTTATGAATTAACCGGTTTGAGAGAGCACTGACGTACTGCGCACACAGATGAATCTGAGTGTAGTTCTGGCACGTGAACATCAGCCTTTCCCTTTGAAAAACTGTTTCCCCATAAGGATATTCTAGGCAAAGCAAGGAAAGTTCTACATACAAAGCTTCTCATGCACACTGGTACTGAAACAGTGAGCCCTACGTTAAGCCCCAGAGATACTGAGGTTCCTCTTCGAATTCTCACCTACATTTCTTGAAATTGGGGGAAATCCACCCTGATGCAGAGGGCCCATGCAAGGCCATCCACAGAACGCAAACTTTGCAAAAGGGGCCTAACACAAAGCCCACTACAGTAAGCGCACAGATTCCCGCTGACTTCAGAGGGCTTGCGTCAGAACATAAATGGAGAGTTTCACTCACACAGTACTTCTCTCTTCTCACGCCTACTAGTGAGTTGGAAGTATTACAACTAAACTGGAGACATAATTAGTCCAAATTCTCAGCATTCGCTTCTCCACATTCTTTCACCTCTGCTCAAATCTGCAGTGGCATCACTAACGCAGCTGAAACTGCTGGCATTCTCCCTGTTGGATCTTTGCATGGATAAAGTGAGGGGTAAACACCCTCTGTGCCACCGTGTCTTCCCAGAACATCAGTCAGAAAGAAAAGGGAGACCATTTTTCATTACTGTTTTGGATTGTTTACAACACGGTCTTAATTATCTGTATCTCTACAAGTGATTGAGAGAACCTACAACCTTATTAGTTGACCTACGGGGTGTCTTGGCTTCTTGGCATTCTGTACTCCATAACAAACGCACATCAGCCCAGTACATACATACATAGCCCAATATCTCCATTTCTTTCTCCATCAGCTAATTTACAAAAATTAAATTTTTCTGACCCTGTTCTCTGTCCTTTACTGACCTTAAGTTGTTCTAGAACAGGGATCGGCAACCTTTGGCATGCGGCCCACCAGGGTAAGCCCTCGGAGGGCTCCGGGCCGGTTTGTTTACCTGCTGCATCTGCAGATTCGGCTGATCGCGGCTCCCACTGGCCGCGGTTCGCCGCTCCAGGCCAATGGGGGCTGCGGGAAGCCACGGCCAGCACAACCCTCGGCCCGCGCCACTTTCCACAGCCCCCATTGGCCTGGAGCGGCGAACCACGGCCAGTGGGAGCCGCGATCAGCCGAATCTGCAGATGCGGCAGGTAAACAAGCCAGCCAGGGGGCTCTTACCCTGGTGGGCCTCATGCCAAAGGTTGCCGATCCCTGTTCTAGAACTTACTTTATTTTGAGTCCTTATCATTCATGGCTTTTCCTGTAAAAAACCTCATGTACTCTGTTGCTCTTTCTGTGTTGGCCAAGGAAACCAGTTTCACATCAGCATAGGTGCCGACTCTGTGGGTGCTCTGGGGCTGGAGCACCCACAAGGAAAAAATGGTGGGTGCTGAGCATCTACCGGCAGCCCCCTTATCAGCCCCTGCCCCCCCAGTGTTTGCCACCTGCCAGCTGGCCCCGCTGATCAGCACCTCCCCCTCCCTCCCCGCGCCTCCTGCCTGCCGCGATCAGCTATTTTGCGGTGTACAGGAGGCTGCGGGGACAGGGAGGAAGAGCAAGGGCTCAGCGTGCTGGGGGGGAGGGGGCGGAATGGGGCAGGAAGAAGTGGGGTGTGGGTGGAATGCAGGCAGGAAGAGGCAGGGTGGGGCCCGGGAGGAAGGGGTAGAGTGGGGGTGGGGCCTGGGGCAGAGCCGGGGGTCGAGTACCCCTGGCACATTAGTAAGTCGGTGCCTGTGCACACCAGTCTAATCAAAGAAATGCAGGGCTGGAAAGGACTTCAAGAAGTCATCTAGTCTATCCTCCCATACTGAGGCAGGATTAAATATATCTAAGCCATCCCTGACAGGTGTTTGTCTCACCTGTTCTTAAAAGCCTCCAATGATGGGGATTCCAGAAGCTCTCTAAGTAACCTGTTCCTTATGGCTAATTAAACATACATGTAATTCTTGCTAGAAAGATGCTAACCCAGTTTCCCTGGGCAGCACAGACCTGGTCTAACCTTAGCGTAATGGTTTAATTCTTAGACATGACATGTCAGGCATCAGTTGTCCCAAAGGTTTAGAAAACTCAATCAATTCAGCAACCATTATAAAAAAACATGGTCAACCAAACTATTTTACAGCAAATGTTGAATTCATCAGATTCTGTCTACACCAGTGGGGCAAATGTTTCCCAATATCCGTTGAAATGGGTGAAGCTGTGTTTGACACTTGATGTCCTACATGGCATGTTTGAGAATAGATACACTCCTAGCATATAGTATGCTTTTGTTAACTGGTTCATAGTATGGATATTGAACATGACTGAGCCCATCTATACCAGTGGGACAATTGTTTTAAACAATGATTTGGGGTAGCCTGAGATGATGCATTGTGGAATCAAAAAAGAGCAAATGATACTGTTTTACAATGGGCACTGAACTCAGCTAACTCTCTGTACTGGGACAGTCGTTTCATCACCGGTTGAGGGGGCCAGAAAAGGAGCCATACAGCCTAAGGGCTCTAGAACAGCTCACTTGACAGTGGACATGGGTCGGAATGGATATAATGGATGTGAACAAGTTGAGATCCAGAGCTGAACCTTCCTGGCTTGGTTCTGTCCTCTATAGCTTCCCTGACCAGCACAGACAGGGCTATTGAGTCAATCTCCTGGTAGCTCTGTGACATAAGTAACTGTTGTAAAAGCCTCTCACTTGTGGCCTGATCCTGTATCACTGAAATCAATGGGAGCTTTGCTGTTATTTTCAATGGGTGCAGGATTTCAGGCCTTTGAAGAACTGAGGACAACTTGCCTTTCTTATCTCCCCTTGCTAACATTTGTTCTTTCTCTCATTAGCAATAGTAAAAAAAGTTTGAAAAGGAGGAGGGCTTAAAACAGGGTTCCATTAAAAACAATAATATTGTGATGATCTAACAACAAAAATAAGTGCAAATCTCAACAGTGCTGGTCCCATGACATTACGAACTTCAGACATAGCAAATAGTATTCTTAGATGCGGCAAAGTCTTGACTACGTATTTTAGCATTTAACACAAGACTTTACAAACCAAGAAAGAGGAAAAATGTATGCAGTGTTGCTGTAAGCCAAATATACAGATGTAAAATAATTAAGAATAAACTGTGCCATAAAAATGCATGTCAGTAAAACCAACTTGATAAAGTGAAATATGAATAATTTTCTACACTTACTAAAAAGAACGATTTCTCATTTGAGGCTCTGGAAGTCTTGAGTCACATTTCTTTTAAAAAAAAGTCTTAAAACACATGGCTTTACAGCTGCTGCTCAGAAAATATACACCCCAAAGTCTGACTTTCATTTAAATACAAATGTACAAAATGTAAACTGAGACAATAGAGAAATTTACAAAACTTTTCTTTAAAAATAATAAAGACAAAATTCAGTTCTAGTATGATGCTATTTAAATACGTGCAAGTAGTCATGTTCGTTGAATTTCTATTGCAATGTTCTAAATAGACAAATCTGATTCACACCATCTTGAGTGCCACCTCCAAAAACAGACCTGAGTGGAAATTTCTTCATAAAATGTGAGGCTCCACTGGAAGGAATGGATAGAATATCTCCATTGCTGGGAGATCATTTATTTTTTAACTCAACGGTGGATGCTCTCTCATCCTTAGAAGCTCCATAGATTATAGTGGAAGGATGCAACACGTTGTTTCATGAAAGTTGAGTTCAAACTAGCTGCTTCCGGTGGAGTTTGAACTTACATGGTTTGAATTTATGTGGTGATTTAAACTCGCCTTTGAATTCGGTGAACTCTTTGAATTGTTTTGATGCTGGAGAAAGGAGAAAACAATTATATTTATATCCCCCAAACATCCCAGTCCTCCCATCTGTCTCACATTTTGGTCGTGTCATATTATCCCGCCTACTTCTGGTCTTGTAACATTGTGAAGATTTACTGAAATAAAAATTATGCAGCGTGCTTGCCCTTATTTTCCATGGGTCAGGAGAACCATGGGAGCTCTCCAGAGACACAGAGCAGAGGATACACGTTAGAGGAGTCAATTCAATACAGCACAAACCGTTCTGGCCTCCTAAGCTTTGTCTTCCTCAGAGCATACCTGCTAACATTTAGGGAGACATGCCTTGTAACTCCAGTGTAATATGCTGGGTTCAAAATGTTATGTGTAAAAGTGGTCAATATGGTTCTAAAAAATAAGGCCTGTCACTCTTAAATAGGGATGATGGGTAGGTCTGTCAGAGCCAGCACAGCAAGAAGTGTTAGGAATGGCACACGGGGGCACAGCATACTCCAGTGCAAAGAAGACACAGTGCTGCGCATGCACCACTGTAAAATAAGAAAACCAAGTCTCAGTCGTGAGCTCCACTCATGCAGCAGGGAGGCCAGGTGGAGAGAGACAGAGGAGGTGCTTGTTTTGGGAGGGAGCAGCAGGGTTTGGGTTCATTAGCATGACTAGTTCTCCCAGCCTGGCAGCCAGCTTTGCTAATGCCCCATTCTTAGCAGGTGTTCTTTTCATGGACAGTCCCCAGTAGCCCTGGACACAAAGGAATCAGCAGGGATGGCAGAGCTGCCCTTTGTTGGACATAGGTGCTGAGCCAGGGGTTACTAAGAGCCTGTGAGGGTGGGACTGAGACCAATGTCCGGAGTAGAAGGTGTCCTTGCTAAATTCCAGCCTAAACTACCTGCAGCCTGTTGAGGGGAACATGATAAACAACAGAGCTGGTCAGGAAATGGGATTATTTTCTGCAGAAAATTCAGATTTTTCAGCAAAATATCAAAAACTGAAATATTTCAGCCAACCCCCAAAATACTTGGATTTGGAAATGTTGCTGTGATGCCCCTTTGAGAGTCGCATTTCAGATGCCTCATGCTCCCATTCTCCTCTATGGGCCAGATTCCCTGGTCGGACAACATCTCCTATGGTCTGGGCATTCGTTTATTTAATGAAAAATTGACATTTTCCATGAAAAGCAGACAATTTTCTCTCTCACCCACACAATCATGTAACTTACAAACCCAATTTTCCATTAAAAAAAACAGCTTAGATGGAAACATTTCAACCAGCCCTAATAAATATCAGACTAGCTATGGCCAGGTCTTAGAAAGTTGGAAGTACTGAGTCAAATAAGAACTCCTAGGTGCAGACACTTATTTGAACCACCTGAACATACAGAATCTTCAGAAAATTACAAGGAAACTGTGAGAACAAACCTTCCCTGGCATTTCATGTCTCTCTCATGATGGACATACCATAAGGGCAGCACACATATCACACAGGAAAGTTCATCAGGACTCGGAGACACAGGCGCCGACTTTGCAAAGTGCCAGAGAGTGCTCGACTCCCGGCCCCACCCCGGGCCCCACTCTTCCTGCCCTTACCCCACCTCTTCCCACCCACTTCCACCCTCCACCCCGCACGTGTTGTGTCCTCGCTCCTTCCCCCCTCGCCCCTCAGACTTCTGCACACTGTGAAACAGCTGATTTCAGCAGGCGGGAGCTGCCGGGAGAGAGGGGCCCGCTGGCAGGCAGGTGGGAGGGAGGGAGGGAAGGGGGATTGATAGGGGGACTGCTGGTGGCGTGCTGGCTCAGCACGCACCATTTTTCCCCCAAGGGCTGCTCCAGCCCCAGAGCACCCACAAAGTCGGCACCTATGCTCAGAGAGGCTCTTTCTGTTACATTTAAGATCTCACCTGACGTTTAAATATTCTATGTAGTAATCCTTTCTTGGGTGGCTCGGGGGGGTAGCTTTTGTTTAGGTCTGGTGAAATAGTACCATTTGGTCCAAACACATTTAGTTCTTTAAAACACTCTGTTTCTATCATCTGGTAAAACACAGAAAGAATAAAAAGAGATGATGCATTATTACTATTATTTATTAATATTACAAGAAACTCCAGATGCCCCAATCGGGATCAGGGGCCCCATTATGCTAAGAGTTGTACAAGCATGAAATAAAAGACAGTCCCTTCCCTAAAGAGCTTACAGACTAAAGAGGGACAAGATGTGACAGGAGGTGTAGGAACCAACAAGGGCCAATCAGCAACAGAACACTTCTCTGGCTATTATTGTTAGGCAGTTTACTGTGGATGTAGTAGCAGAGATGGGTCTGAAGGTGTACAGTCTTCTGATGGCTTGTTAAATTGAACTGAGTAACTCTAAGGCCCTAGAGTGGGAAAATCAGAGTTAACGTCACAACCAAAACACCACTTTCAGTTTCACTGGGAGCTTCCGTAACTAAGCAGTTCTGACCGCTGATGCTGTCAGCCCAAGATGACCTGACCGTAGCCACCTCGAGGAAGAGTCTCACTGTTCAAAACAGCAAGGCAGTTTAGTCAGCTTTCTCACCATATTCATCACCTCCCATGAGGTGCTGTCAGCATGCCAAGGAATCAATACAGTGTAAAAAGCATCTTTTGCCATCAAGGGTTTGAATGGGGAAAGTATATTGTGTTCGAGTAATAGCTGAACCCCTCTCTGTACTGGCAATATAACCTAACAGATGGCTTCAATCTCTAATGTATAAGCTTCTGCACTATTCCAATACGTCTTACTAAGAGAATGCCCCATTCAATTTTGCATTGTTTTTCTTTTCTACATTGGAGAATATAAAATACGGATTGGCCTGAACCCAAAAGGCCAGTTTTGAGCCCCCATAAACTATGGGGAAGTTTATACTTGGATCTGAACTTTACAGCTGGCTCTGTTTCTACCGCAGGCAGAACAAATCCCCCAATCAAAAACCCTGGCACTTCAGAAAAGTTCAGATCCAGATTCAAATGCAGCAGCTGGGGCCCATCAGATACAAAATAATGAATGAGATGAGTGTCACGGATAGAGAGCCACATTAAGGCAGAAATCCATTCCGCAGAAGTTCTTTAGAGCCGTTATCAGAACATCTCTATGGAGACCAGCAGGAGGAAGTACAGGAGAACCCTTGCCAATTTATACAAATATGCAGAATCTGCAGATACAGTCACCTGAACCTGACATCTGTGGTACTTTATAGATCTTGAAAGAGTGCGTTTGTAACTTATGAATGCATTAGAGTCTGGCAAGTTACCCAGTGGGTATACATTACTGGAAGCATACAACTGCTCTTAAGCAGCCTGGGTTAGAGATTGCATTGGGGTGATATGATCATGATGTACCCTTACCTCATTCTGCCATGGAATAGATACGGATCCTGTGGAAAACTTGGAATAGAAATCATCATCTGTTTGGTCCAGGTTTACTCCTTTCACTGTGGAGAATTGCTCGATGTCTAACACATCCTTGCAGTACACGGCTCTGGGCTGTCTCGGGAGAAAAAGTAGGAGAGAAAATGTCTTTGAGTCTGGACATGTGCCTTTATTCACACACACATTCAAGTGAGAATGTCTGACCACAAGCGACTAGCCACATCCTGCCTTCCTATACTTGCTCTGCCCATGTGTTTATCGTCACAGGCTGACTTGCTTTAAGCATTTAAAGCTTCCACTTTGAAGTCCTTACAGCATCAGCAGAACCATAGTGGGCTTTAGTCATCCATGTAGCACATGGCTAAGAGGTGATGTGACGAGGACAGAAAAAATAAGATAAGGTTAAAAAAAAGGATCAAAAAAATAGAAGCACTGTTTTCTTTTAGAGAGGGGGACACACACAGGCCATTCAAAGACTAGAAAATCTGTACAAAATGCACACCTGGGATGGCTCTGTCTGCCCCAGATGGAAGTCTCATTCTCCTCAGCCAGCTGTGGAGTTTGCAAGCTTGAAGCTTTAAAGGAATTTGTACTAAATGCTAAAGAACACAGAAGAGGTTTGGAGTTTTTCTGTTGTTTGTGTTAATAGCTCAGCTCTTTCTCAGCTGTTGGAAGCTCTCTAGAGCCATTCCTATGAACTGCTACAATTTTCACTGCTGTATTTCTACAGATGCAAAGTCAAATACCTTGAACTATTTTATTATTGCTCTTAGCTCTCTGGAATGACTGCTACGTCACTTTGAAGAGACATTTTCCTCAGCTAACACACCAGTAGTCAGCCATATTGAACAGAAAACAGAAATACTCCCTAGTGGTTACTTAACATGGACTCATTGCATGTCCATAGAACCTACCCTAGCTGCACAAAGTTACCCTTTAATAAGGGCATAACCAAGATGCAGCTTGCAGGACTAGTGTAGCCCACCGAATTCTACAACATGATCCACTTCCATGTTAAGGAAGATAGCGTAAGTGTGGCTTGCAAAGCCTAGAGATCCTAGCATGCAACTGAGCAGTCTGGCCAAATTAATCAAAATGAAATGCTACATGCTGGAATCTGTATTCTCTGTATGCTGTTCCTTCTTATTAAAGATGAGGACAGCTATAGTCTACTTAATTCTCTGTGGCAGTGTGGTCCAGTGGCAGAATGGGAGATGTGGGTTCTCTTCCCACCTCCATTCCTGACAGTGTGACCTTGGGAAAGTCAATTAACCTCTCTGTGCTTCAGTTACCCTCTCTGTCAAACGGTTATAACAATACTATACCTCTCTTTGTAAAGTGCTTTGAGATCTATGAATGAAGAGAGTTCTGTGAGTGCTGAATTATCTAGCTTAGATGCAGCTCTTGAGTTACCAATAAATTGCCAGGCTGCCCTTAATGGGGCAAAAAATTATGAGCCTCTACTTTAGCAAACACATGGATAATAGATGCCCTCTAGCCATTACATACCACAATTAAGCTTTCAGTAGGCTCTAGCTGATCCCATATTTGAGTCCAGAATTTTCTAATTTTCTTCAGGAGAAAGAAACACTAGTTTGTCTCCTATTTCTTCCCACTGAAGCAGGTCATAACACTCTGGGCTAATTGGCAGGAATAATGAGGCTACATAGTAAACTGCAAAGCCAACCAGAGCAGCTAAAGTAAACTTTTGTAGCTTTTAAACCACTTTGGTTTGATTGAGTTTGCAGCAATGCAAACCAGAGCTGCCAAATTGTTACTTTCCCTAATATGTTAAAACAACAATGTTTACTTAGAGCCATATGGGGACTTTAAGGCTAGAAGGCCTAGCCAGATAGACAGGCTTGGAAGAGGAAAATAACCATGGAACTCTGTGCATGGGGAGGAGCAGTAGCGGATTAATGATTTTGCCCTAGGCCCAGAAATAATTGCCACCCCCCCCGCAGCTCACCTCCGCTCCGCCTCCTCCCCTGAGCGCGCTGCCAGGTCCTGCTTCTCCCCGCTCCCTGCCAGTGCTTGTGCACGAAACAGGTTCGTGAAGGAGGGGGAAAGGGGGGGAACGCGGTGCACTCAGGAGAGGAGGCGGGGCTGGGGCGGGAATTTGGGGAAGGGGACCAATAGGGGCAGGAAGGGGGTGGGGAAGGAGCAGAGGTGAGCTGGGGGGGGGTGGCAATTATTTCTGGGCCTAGGGCAAAATCATTAATCCGCCACTGCTCCTCCCCGTGCACAGAGTTCCATGGTTATTTTCCTCTTCCAAGCCTGTCTATCTGGCTAGGCCTTCTAGCCTTAAAGTCCCCATATGGCTCTAAGTAAACATTGTACTTTTAACATATTAGGGAAAGTAACAGTTTAGCAGCTCTGGTTTGCATTGCTGCAAACTCAATCAAACCAAAGTGGTTTAAAAGCTACAAAAGTTTACTTTAGCTGCTCTGGTTGGCTTTGCCTCTGGCTGCTATTATAAATTTGCCACCCCTGCAAATTTGCCGCCCTAGGCCTCGGCCTTGTCGGCCTAGGCGTTAATTTGCCACTGGGGAGGAGATATATACTACAAAGGGCTTTGAAAGTTTTATTACTGTCACTACAATACTGACCTTGAGTATATGCAATAGTGATGGGCAAACCTCAAGGGGAGGATCACAGTTGGGATCTATTTCAAATAAGTACTAGAGAAACACAAACCTTGGTGGGTGTTTGATACCTGAACCTGATTCTGAATTTTTTCAAACAACAGATGTCTTTATAATGGGCCAGACTTATTCCCCCAGATCAGAACATTGGGCTGTTTGAATTCTGGGTCCAGATTTTGTGGTTTAACCGAAAGCGTATCTAACTAAGGTACTTAAATAGCCCTCATTACTGTCATATCTGAGCAGCTCACAATCTATAATGTATTTATTCTCACATCACCCCTCTGATGTAGAGCAGTGCGACTATTCCCATTTTACAGGTGGGAACTGAGGCCCAGAGAATGTAAGAGACCTGCCCCAGGTCAACCAGGAAGTCTCTGGTGGAGTAGAGCAGCGGTTCTCCGACTGTGGGTTGGGACCCCAAAGTGGGTCACGACCCTGTTTTAAGGGGTTCACCAGGGCTGCTGTTAGACTTGCTGGGGCCCAAAGCTAAAGCCCAAGCCCCACTACCCAGGGCTGAAGCTGAAGCCTGAGGGTGACAGGGCTCAGATTACAGGCCCCCTGCCTGGGGCTGAAGCCCTTGGGCTTCGGCTTTGGCCCCCTCCTGGAGTTGTGTAGTAATTTTTGTTGTCCGAAGGGAGTCGCAGTTGAGAACCCCTGGAGTAGAGAACTGAACTTACCTTGCCTAAGACTGGACCATTCTCCCTCTCTGTACAAATATACATACATGCTTAGCTGAGCTTTCTGAATCACTTATGTCTCCAAAACTGGACTGGGAATTCTGTGAAAATATGCTTCCCTATGAATTGTCTGCTACTTGCAGGAGGGCTGGTGCCAGCTGGAGGCACTCACAAGGCACAAAAACAGGGGAGAAATAAAAGGAGTTCTTTTAGAACCTAAGAAAAGGTTGCGTTTAAGTTTGGGGCTCGGGAAAGGGTTTTATTTAAACCGGTTCACCATCCTTATCCGAAAAAGAAATGAAACAAGTCATTGCCAGCTATGGGAAATATAAGGGAACAGTCGTTTTAGAAAGACATCTAAAGAAGGGGTGCATGCAATATATTCTCTCTAGATCCAGTCAAGCGGGGTTTTCTCTACCATATGCTACTCACATCAGGGACAAAGGGGGGGTCCAACATTCCTGCTTCTAATCGTTTGAAGTTCATACTCTTGAAGAATGGGTGCTTCTTCACTTCCACTGCACCTTCCCCCTGACATCCCAGTCTCTGCTTCACATCTTTGGTTAGTAGCTGAAACAGACCAGGCAAAATTGTAAGAAAGTCTGAAAAGCAATAGCCCTACGATGATATTTTTCCAACTGTTTGTGCTTGAATAGGGGCGTGGGAACAGGAGAATTATCATGACTTAACATTTACATTGTGGCAGAGCCTAAAGGCTAAACAGGTCAGGACTCCATTGTTCTAGGCATTGTTCAAACATATAGACAATGATCTGCCTCAAAGATTACAATCTCAATAGTAAAGGAGTACTTGTGGCACCTTAGAGACTAACCAATTTATTTGAGCATAAGCTTTCGTGAGCTACAGCTCACTTCATCGGCATCCGATGACATGAGCTGTAGCTCACGAAAGCTTATGCTCAAATAAATTGGTTAGTCTCTAAGGTGCCACAAGTACTCCTTTTCTTTTTGCGAATACAGACTAACATGGCTGTTACTCTGAAATCTCAATAGTGTTGTCCTCTATCCTATAGTCTCCTCCCACTTATTTTCAATGGGTAGCTGAGAGAAGAGGAGGTTTGACATATGCCCTATAGTCCCACATATTCTCTGAATGCTCGTTCTCAAGCTACTGTTGTTGGAATGATGCTCCTTTGTTACTTTGGCCTGTTTATCCCTACCCAATGCAACACTTTCCAGTATAGCACATAACACTGAACTTTTAAATCACATTTTTTTCGTTACTAAACCTACTGGGCCCATTCCTGCTCCCACTGACGTCAATGGGAGTTTTGTCAACGGAGCTCTACATTGATTTACACCAGCTGAAGATCCAATATGTGTCAGCATTGGCACCGTGTCTAACCTCCATCAGCCCAAGCCTAGATTTTTAAAGGGCACCACAAGACACCATTTCTGCACTGCTACATCTGTTCCTAAATCCTGAATTCAGGCATCTTATAATGGGCTGAGGGAAGCTCACTTGCAACCCTGGAGGAGATCTGGAGAAGTCGACAGAAGAATCAGTTTGACTGCAGAGATTTCCTCTCTGCTCACAGGGATCCTTAACAAGGCAATGGGGATTGACTGAACTCAGCATAATTGGTAAATTAGATAAACATGCACAGGAAGATAACCACAGAGACATGTGTGTTAGAACCAGAGTCCATGGGGAGGCCTCTATATTTCTGATAATTGGTCTGGGGAGTTAGTTCAATGAGTGAGATATTTTGGTGCCTAATCCTTTTAAATCAAGTACCCGTAATCAATTAGAACAAGCCAATGACAAAGTGTTTACTCAAACTAATTTTTATTTTTTTTAGCATTGAAAGAAAGGCAGAGCTATGTATGTAATGACAACCTTGTGCATCAGCCTATGCCAATTACAGATGGCCTTTTTTATATGTCGCTACTGTATCACAAATTTCTGACATTCTCCTGAACCGTAAAACTGACAGTGGCCTGAAAGGTTTGTGGGGGAGGGGTTGTCTTCATTCAGTTTAAGTGTTTTTTTCTTGCATGCAGGCATTTTTAGCCAAAACAGTGAAACATGAGCCACAACTCATAATAAACTGACACTGCAGTTGACTCATATAGTGAAAAATACTTCCCCTTGATAAGTCAAAGGAAAATAAATACGCAATAAAATCAACTGATTTTACAAAAAGATTAAAGTTAGATCTGTTAGCATATCTTCTCTAGCAAATGCTGGTTTCTAATGCTGAAAGACTGGGGAGAAAATAAAAAACCTGCCCTTTTAAATGAGAAGGGGATACTTACTAGAGTCAGGGGAATACCATATGGGGAATATCCGACCGGAGAGTTTTAACTAAAGACTCTCCCGTGGCAGTCTGATCCCAAAAAGGCAGCCAAGACATACGCTACACGGACAAGTCAGGCTAGCAAAAGCCTTAGGTTAAAAAGGACTCTGTCATGCATTAGCAGCAAGGCGTATAAGGGGTACTCCCTCCTTCTCTCCAAGCACTGAGAAAAGGAAGAAAAAACGTAGGATGGGAGAGAAAGAAATACAGCTTCATTCTCAATATAGAGGGAAATTATTATACAGGAGGGTACAGCTAATAGTTCACACAGCTCAGCTGTTCTTAGAACATCTCAATCCACCAGGGGGCAACAGAGGGAAAGCTAATTGCAGCAAGTACATAGCAAACATCTAGTATGTGAGCAGCATTACACTTTCAAAAGCATCAGAAAAACATGGCTGCGTAAGTAGGCAAACCCCCAGCCAAACAGACTCACTAGCACTGTGTGATTCATTTGCCTCTTCTGAGTATTCAAGCAGACCATTCCTAGTGGGTTCTGCCCCCTAAGGAGGCAGATGATCAGCGGGGACATGGCTCCGTGTCTGAGAACCTCTCTGGGGACACTGCTTCCAAAGATGAAACAAGGAGTAGTAGTTCCCTTCCTGTATTTCACCTCTCTGTGCAGCACAACAATCACATCTTCCTCTGAACTGAAGGGTTGCTGGAACTCCAACCCTAGGAAGGGCTGGAATGGCAAGTCTGGATGCTCAGAGAAGAAAAACCACCAGGCCTTTCTTTATCATCTCCAACTATGCCATTCCTACAGAGGGAGTCCTACTGCAGTAAAACCCCAAGGGCTGGACATGTAGATAGGTCTTGCTGAGGCTAACAAATCACCTTGAGAAATGGTAGCCATGGTGGACTTGGACTTCCAGGTCTCCATTTTGAACTGTGATGTTCAGGGTCTTGGAACCCAAGTTAGCTCTGCTGCCTGGGGAACAATGTGAACAAATCACTAGTCATCTCTCCAGCCTTAGTACTGATCCAAGAGCCTTAATAATCAGCAAATGGGGATATAGCCTCCATCATCTGCTTGGGCTTTACCATGTTCCAAGAGCTAGGAAGGGGACAAATCACTCTGTGAGAGAAAGGGAAGATCTGCTGAATTTTACCATACAGCCCATTGGACTGAGAATCGGAGGATGCCCACAGGGATCACAGCACCTCAGGTCTGGGGAAGGAAGATGGGGAATCAGGAATCCTTGCTGCAGTGGGAGGGTTGTCTGGAGATGTCATGCCTAGCCGTGATGTGTTCCGGTGTCCTCTGTCTGAGTGATGGTCTCAGCTGCAGAAGCTGAAAGGACTGTTTGCTCCTGATGGAAGGTTTGTAATCTCTCCTTGGGTGCCTGGCTAATGACAGGGGTTTCTCACGCTCATCCTTGGCTTATAGGATAACATTTCCTAAGGCTTCTCCAGTTTGCTCCCTGCATGACACCAACAATTTGGTGGTTTGCCTTCCACTGCCTGATCCATAAATGGCTTGTCACAAACCTAGTCACAAAGAGTATCCAGGGACAAGTCTGATATCAAAGCCACTGGCTCCTGGTCCTTAGCCTCTGAGAGGGAGCCGATACACAACTGAATAGCTCAAGTAAGAGATGCCGAATCAGCAGAATTTTAGTGTGGCAGAGGTGTAACTGCCTTGCCAGGAAGACTGAATCTGGCAATCACCCCGCAAAATGATGACCAATTAATTCACAAGGTCACCAAAGACAGTGTTAACCTTTGGGATGGTGACAGGCTGATTTTGGCACTGGGACTGCATGGAACCTTTGAGACAGCTTAATGAGCCTCAGACTTATTTATTAGCTCCTCTCAATCTAATCACCTTCAAAGCTCTTTTGAGGTGGTGGAGGGGGTTTGAAGGACAGCATCTATTTGTTGTCTCACCATTCTATGTGCACAGTAGGTTCAAGTGATCAAGGTTCAATGGTTACCTGGTACAATATCATGCTGAAACAGTCCAGGGGAAAGAATCTTTTCTGGCACTCTTCCACTGGATCAAAATCAGACAACTTGCCTTGCTCAGATGAAGGGCAGGAAGGAAGTTTTGCTTTTGATGGCTTGCATGAGACTGTGAACTGGGATGTCTTGGGGCATGTTTTTCTGCATTTGTGTTTTTTTAACCACAGCAGGTTTCTAAATTCCACCCTTTATAGGGAAAGCTCACTGAGGTTGATGGTCTAAAGAGTTTCCCATCTGAGTCCGACTTTTCTCCAGTCAGTTTCTGTAGCTCCTGGGCAGAGAGGAAAAAGACCACATCCACTTCCTGCCTTTATGCTGAAGGGTCCTGTCCTCCTATGAGAGGAGAAATCTCAGCACAGAAGGCTCTCTTTTACTCTTAAGTTTCTGCTCATTCTTGGGCTTTACTTTGGCTGACTTTTTCCTGGAAAATGTTTTACTGATATTCAGAAGCTTTCAGGGCTAGCACTGCTGACAACTGAGATGCAGTGGGCAGGGGTAGAATTGGAGCAGCCTGTGTTAGATAGAAGATGCCTGCAGCTCTTTCTCAGGATGGAGGGAAGACAAAAGGGCCGCATTGCTTTATTATAGTTTCCAATAGTCCTTGCAGAGCTTCAACCTCTGCGTTGGCTGGGGATATTAACTCAATCTGGGAATTGATCCTCGTCTGGCAGAAAATGTTCAGGCTGCTGTTTGGTACATGCGGTCACAGGGTGTGTTGGCTGAGGCTGGGTGGGACTGGGTGGGGAGACCTGAGTGCCTCAGCGGTGTCCAGGAGCCAATTTGCAACAACCTTTGATGCGGAAACCGGTCTTTGGAGCATGAATGGAGTTGGCAGCTGGTGTATCGCTGCTTCTGGCTGCGGAGGCATAGGTGGAGCAGGCAGCTGGGAGTTGGCTGAAACCACTGGTCACTGCACAACTGTCTGGCCACTGTTGAGACACTGCCTCACAAGACACACTGAGCCTGGATCTGAAGTGC
This sequence comes from Lepidochelys olivacea, assembly GCF_965140295.1. Taxonomy (NCBI): domain Eukaryota; kingdom Metazoa; phylum Chordata; order Testudines; family Cheloniidae; genus Lepidochelys; species Lepidochelys olivacea. Next base: position 109,419,294 of record NC_140417.1, read on the forward strand.
CAACAACTGTTCCTCCAGCTGGGGCCACTGCCTGGAAGCTGCTTCTGTTGGTGCAGTGGGGTCTGTTTGAGAGGAGAATGCACTTGCTGGGGGGAACTCCACCTGGACACAGAAAGGGCAAGATTCTCCTGCCTGGCTCAGCTACCAAGGAACCAGCACTCATCTCTCTGCCTTTGCCTGAGGCCTGTATGCTGCTGAGCAAACTCCTTAAAGAGGCCATGAGTCCCAGCAGGGACAAACCTGGAGCCATATGGAAATTCTGTAAGGACTTTCCAATGCTCTGTAGCTCAGGTGAAGTAGGAGACTCCTTATCTGCTGCTGCTGGCAGGAAGCAGAGTGGACTGGGGAGTTTTGTAGAAGGAGGTGGCCCACTACTCCACAGGCATTGACAGGTCCTCCTGCTTGCTGAAGCTCCAGTGGGCTTTAGCAATAGTCAGCCTGGATATGAGACTGAAATGTCCATCCCATGTAGACATGACCAGGAACGGAGATGATGACTGTGTATTTTGAGCTGTCTCTATAGTTTGCAAAGGGTTTTCTTTTTAAATGTTAAATTTGCAAAAGATGCATTTAATATGAATAAGGCACAGCAAAAGCGAATGCATCACTACTGATGGCAAGGCCTCTTGGGACATTAGCCAAAGGACTAGAGCAATCGTACTTTAATCTAATTCAGAGCCTATCTTCTATGAACAGAGCTACAAGTCAGAAGATCTCCTAGAGACCCTCACGCCAACCAGTGAAGTTGATCCTAAGCAGCAATACTTTCCATCAGGATGACACAGGCACAAAGTGGGATGGCAAGGGTGTAAGTGAGGGCAGCATTTAATCCACAGTGATTTACAATCACCAGCATAGGGCTATCACGAAGTGGTCTGAAATGGCAATGTCACACTACTGCTAATGCTCCATACTTTGGTACAAAGGATTCTCTGATCCTTTGATGTCACAAATTCAGATCTCAGTTAGGGATTCCAACTCTGTAATGTCAGAGACATTTTCTGTGTAGTTTTCCCCTCTATAGGAAAAGAAACAACTGGAGCAGGGATTGTTAAATCAATCAACCCACAACCCCCTTATACATTTATGGATTAAATATGTGTTAGGAGATTCAGTCTGTCAGATTCATATCATACCACATGACAAAAAAAAAGCCTTTCCATCTTAAAATGACAGGAATAAGGGAAGCAATTTATGGGATAATATGGAAAATGCTGAGCAGGGTGGGGAAACAGCACAAGGTGAGTCACAACACCCGTTAGGTCAATTAATATAAGGGGGCCCATTAGATTAATTTTGGTCTCAAAATGGAAACCAGCACCCAAAGGAGAGACTTTGTTTTAACTAACTTTATTACGGTTAGAAAAATAAGACACTGTGCACATGGTCAACACTCAGTGAATGAACCATATTGATACTGATTGGGTTAGGTAACAAAGAGGCAGAGATAAATAAAACATTGTATATTACACCAACCAACGTGCATGATGTCCCAGGTCCCATCAACCTGGAGGAGACTCAAAAGTCTCTCTGACAGAGTTAAAGGGGAGGTTTTGTGATATCTGAGAGTTCAAGATCTCATTATGAGGTATTATTATTATGTATTATTATTCATTTTGAAGAGTGCCCTAAAGTGTGTGAAGTGCTTCCCCTGATGGGTAAAAGAGATTATCACTGACATCCGCTATGTCCAACTGCCCCTTGACCTAATCTAGTTTTATTGGCTGATTTCTGATAGGCCTGACATCAGGGACGGGACAATTCTACCACCAGTCCACTAACCCTTACCTAGCTCTCCTCAGCTTTAACTTTTTATGGACAGTGGCTACATTATTTTACTCTGAATGACACTTTTTCCCATCATGCTTCCAGCCCTATAACTAGGTGCAGAAACAGAAGTAAAAATCATTTTTGTCTCCTATCCATTTCTTTACAACAGGCTGGAGGTTTCTGTTTGGTGTGTAATGTAAACTTAATGCTGGCATGGTTCATGAACACCACGTTGCCACCAGAAGGCTTTCCCCCTTGCCTATCATTAGTTGAAATGGGGCTTGTCAGGAGAAGGCAGGCTGTTTGAATGCATGAAACCATCATTAAGGAATCGCCTACTGTCCTTTACCTTTGTACTCAACTCCCACTGACATCAGTGGGGAGTTCTACTCGCCGATCAAAACAGCATATGCCCTCAAGAATCTATCAGGAATGATGCCCGTTAATTACCACTCCATGAGATGAGGCATTGGGTTAGTGCACTGCGAGTGAATGACTTGCACTCATGATGCTTGCAGGTGATGCTGTTCTTAGTTTGCTAGGAGACCTCAGTAGCTCCCATCCAGTTCACCAACCAGAATGATATTAATACACTGCTTGCCTGTGTGTTGCGCGAGGTATTGGTGAAGCTTGCGCTATTTATTCACTAACCTTTCCTTTTTCTTCTGTTTCTCTGCTAGTTTGCATTACCCTGCAGGACACCACACTAGAAAATCAAGGCTAAGGCAACACTCCTTTCCAAATTAAAATTTGGCCTTTCGAAGCTGTATGCTGGAATGGCATTGATTAACTCTTACATGGTTTGGGGATTTCCCATGTGGTTTGGGGATTTCCCTTACCAGCAACGGCCATGGTTCTAGAAAAGAGCACTCCCAGCTGAAAGGGTAACAAAAGACATTTTAAAGGACAACCCAACAGTGATTTAACAAGCATGGCAGCCCTAGGGATAAGTGATAGTAAAGGAAGCAAGTTGGGGGTGGGGGAAAGGGGTTTACAACACTTTCATAATGTAATCTAGGTCCTGAGTACTCTCAACTCTCACGGAAGACAATGGCAGTTAAGAATGCTCAGGTCTTGCATGAGACACTCAAGAGTCCTGCAGCATCAGGCCTTTCTTCCCACAAGGTTCATAAAAGCCACAAGGTACATTCTTGGCTAGAATCTGGTATTCAAAGTCTCCCGAATCCATGAAAATATAGCTACTACTCCCCCATCCAAAGAAGATTAGCTAAAATCACGCTGATCCTCAAGAAACTCAAACCAGCATTGAAAAAAAAAAAAACCCAAATAAACCCACTCAACACAATCTGGACGAACGGTGGATGCAGATCTCCTGCTAATGGACTGGTGGGGTTAACCCTGCGTTCTGCAGCCCTCTGAGTTGTAGTTTGTGGGCTACAGCCTGCTAACGAATCGACCACAGTGAGTTGTCAAATCCCCTTACCATTTTACAGACAGACTTTGCCTCCTCAGAAAATTTATGGGAGTACACCTCTTCTGTCTCCAGGACTCTCCTGTCCACCTCTTCTCTCTTTACCTTCTCTTTCCTTCCACGAAAGGGTGATTGTCCAGCAATCATTTCATAAATGAGGCAACCTAGCCCCCAGTAGTCAGGGCTGAGGGTGTATCTCTGATTGTTCAAGACTTCTGGCGCTGTGAGGGACAAAGACACATCTTGTGAAAACACTTAACGTTTCTATAGAAAAATAACTCAACCCCCCTAGCCCTCTTATTTCAATGACTGAATATACAGCTGGAGAGAACTGTGGGGAAAAATATAAGAGTCCCTCCTGGCTTCTACTAGCTGAGTTACAGAAAATACAGAATACAGCTATTCATGCAGAAGCATATATAAAAATACAGCTGGGGTTTAAAAAAACAACAACAAAAATCAGTGGAAGCCAAATATTTTTGACTAGCCCAATCTTGAAAGTTCATAAAGACTTTACATTTAAAAAAGAAATGACAAACAAACATTATTTAAACAAAAACAAAATTTCCTAAAAAGCAAATTCTGTCCTTTGGATCAGTTTGTGTATATATTTTCATTTAAATACAAACATCTACTGTGTGCTGTATATATACTCACTCTGCATACAGTCACTTTCCAACATGTATGTTTACTCTCTGAACACAAACACATGGTCCTGAGCTACACACAGATTTGCACCAGGATAGCTAAAGATGTGCTTTATAACTTATTTAGTTACTTAGATGCAAGTCTACCTGTGGAATACAAGTGGCTAAAGTCAGTTTGTTATCAACTTTAGCCAAAACATTTTAAACCACTTTTATTCCAAAATGAGTGTCCGCATACAGATTTACATTGAAATAACTCAGTTGGTTTTAGGAAACTGGGTTAGTTATATCAGTACATGTTTGTGTGTAGACTAGCACACCAACTCTCTCCTTTTCACACAAAGTCTCTCTCTGTCTGAAACACACAAAGACTTGCTCACTCTATCACAAACACACAGAGAAAACCTCTCTCTCTCACACACACACACTCGCTCTCTCATACATGTACACACACATACTTTTTCTCTTTCTAACAGATACACAGAGTCTCACAGTGTATGTCTGTACTCAAGGGATGTGTGATTGTAGCAAGGGCAGGCATACACATGTTAATTTTAACCCAGCTGGCACAGGTAACAATAGTAGGGAGAGATGATGGCATAGACTTCAGCACAAGCTAGCAAGCCACGTACAAGCCTGCTGGGGATCCTGGATATGTACTCTGGTTGCTAGCCCATGCTGACATGTCTTCATCACCATGGATATGCCTACTCATGCTACAATCACACCTTCACTTGCAGGGTAGATGTCCCCTCACACTCTAATACACACACATACAGTTCTCCCCCCTCTAGTACACATTAGCACACACACACACACTGTAGTTAATGCTAGTATAACTCTACTGACTGCAAGGTTCAATTTAGCCCACTCACACATTCTCTCTTTATGTTGAAGAGCTCTGCATTTGTAACATGCTAACTGAATGCTGACTTGTTTTATATTCTAAAGCAGGAGAGAATTAATACCACGCTCATTTGAAGACCATTGCAAAATTTGAAACCCCTTTGGCAATCACCAGGAAATTGGAATCAAGCCAGAAGAAGAAAAAACAGCCATCCCTTAATATAGCCCCTTAAAAATACTGGAAAACTCACAGACATCTCTACTGGTTTGATGCTCTGGTCTTGTAGAACAGTTTCCTATAGATTTAGTTAATCAGCACTCCAGGCGGAGCTCCAAAGTCACAAAAGCAGAGTAAACTATCAATAAAATGAGCTACTGAGGTACTTACCCATATACCCTACTGTTCCTACCCTTCCACGGATTGAGTCACCCTCTGGGATTTTAACAGCTAGACCCAGGTCAGATATTCTAATATGGCCTAAGGGGGAAAAAGCAAATATTAAAGTGCAGTCCTCCAGTGGCTAAAACCACAAAAGTTACACTCAATGGACCACTTTTGAAATTCATCTGAATGCTGTGAGAAGAAAAATGTCACTAGCACTGACTTTGAAAAACTACAGTCAGGGCGGGAGAAATGATTTTGGGTGACACTCAGGGTTTTGCCTAAGAGCAATGCAGTGAAATTAAAAAAGGGAAGGTTTAGGCTGAATGGCAGTGAAAAAATCCAAACAGTGAGGTGTGTTACACTGTGGACTAGTCTTCAGTGCTTGACGTATCTAAAACTGGACTGGAATAAAAACAATGGTAGGTACATTGTCAGGAAATATCTTGCATTGACCTAAGGGGATGGACAGGTTGACCTAATTGGTCTTTTCAATCTCTAACTTTTATCACTGTATGATAATTTACCTTGTAAAAGTAACTAAATTTGGTCCTGAATCTATAACTAAAGCTCCACTTTCAGGTCTTGTTTGCCACATAAGAGTCTGTTCCTTGAGAAATACTATTTAAGAGCCCTGAAAACCTGGAGGTCATTACTACTTATATCCAGATTTTGGAAAGTCAAAGATTGGGGAGCATGTGAGTAAAGGAACAGATTTTGAAATTATATTTGCCCGCCTCCCCCATCCCCCGACCATATTTTTAACTTAAATCAAATTATCTCAGAAAGGAAACCACTCAACAACTATGGAGTATATTTAACATAGAAATCAGCTCAAGTACACTGCATTTTACAGCAGTGTTTTCATTAAAATGTCCAGTAACTTTACAGATCCCTAGTCTATAGTGTATCATTCCTTTAGAAAGGTGGGAGAGTCAAGACTGAGATAACTTGGGTAACTTAATCTATTTAGTCCATTAAGGTTCCTACCGCAATCCCATTTCTGTGGTATCAGAGGACCAAGTAGGTAGCAATTTGATAGTTCACTAAATTATAAATGGCCTAATGATTTAGTAATGGTCTGAAGGCTGCATAGGCTTGAAAGCCACAGTTCAAATGGAAGCACATCATATACGTGATGGTAGTCACTCATGTCCTGCACCAGGAAACCTGGCACTGGCATGGTCAAAGTCATAGGAACACAGGATTTCCCATAGACTTCCTGCCTCAAAGAAAGATATACCTGCCCTTTGACCAATTCTGCACCGCTGTAAATGGGGGAAATTTCCTTCCTGACCATAGCAGTGATTAGTTTATGCACTGAAGCATGAGACTTGATCATGGCAGGCTGCAGCTAGCAATGGGTTCACTGGTTTGAATAAAATGACAGCTGACAAACAGGGGGTAAAGTACCTCTGAGAAGGGAGTTGGGGGCATAGATTTCACAACTTCCTTCCCATTGTGGAAGTAATGTAGGGAAGACACTGGAAAAGGCAGACCCATTGCTAGGAAAGCCATTGTCCAAAGGAACATACTCTGCCATGCAGCCTAGTTTCCTCAGCTGTGTAGCAGTTTTTGTGTAAAGTTTATCACTTTATGCATCCCAAGACACAAGCATTAGTATCTGATGAGCCTCTTATTCACTTGAGAGCATTATTTGCCTTATTACAATGTGTCCTAAAACTAACTTAAGCTACTCTCCTGTGAAAAAAATATCTCTAAACCTCTGAGACTTACCATAATCATCTAGCAGGATATTTTCTGGCTTCAAATCTCTGAAAATGAAAGATAGCAGTTATTTGCGTGAGAGTGGTTCACAAGCCCAGTGCAGGGTATAAGTACATATCCTGCTGGCGATAAACCAGTTGGGAGTCAACTGAAACAGTAAAGAACTTGTAAAACCAATATGAGACTCCACTATTTATTGCACAGCAAGACTGAGTCCATATATGTCTTTTTCTGAACTGCAGTTAAATCGTTTCCCCAAGGAAAGACTTCACTTCATAATTTGCTTTTTAATGGATTCAAACTGCCTTCTGATAGTTGGCCTGGCACATGTTATAGGCCGAGATAGTAGCTACCCCGCCTGTAGTTAAGGTTGCCTGACAGTTCCCATCATAAAATCCCATTTTCAGTTGCTTATAAATTTGGTCAGTTATAACCATTCAGGCTGAAACTTTCCTAGCCTGGTGTCTGCCTCAGCCTGTTTTTTTTGTTTTTGTTTTTGTTTTTGTTTTGGAAAGTTTCAGCAAAAATGGTTCAGAACAAGGGAAAATATGTTGTTTTGCCCATGGTAAAAATCTTTTTACAACCATGTCATTGAGAAGCTCTAGTACCTCCATGGTTGGGAGTAAGGGCTTGAAAGTCGACAAAGAGGCTGCCTTGGTGTCAGGGATGTGTCTTTTGCTATTCCTGTTATAAAATGCCCAAAGATATAAGCCTTTGAAAAACCTTGGTTCACACAAATGCAGTAGAGATTTGATAGAATTTGTCATCTCATTCTTAGAGCAGTGGTTCTCAACCAGGAGTCCGGGACCTCATGGGGGGGCCACAAGCAGGTTTCAGGGAGTCTGCCAAGCACGGCTGGCATTCAACTCGCTAGGGCCAGGGCAGAAAGCTGAAGTTCCGCCATGTGGGACTGCAGCCTAAAGTCCCACCACCCAGGACTGAAGCTGAAGCCAGAGCAAAACTCTCTGTGGTGTGGGATCCCAGGCAACTGCTACCCTCGAACGACGGCCCTGGCTTTTATAGGCAGAAAAACAGTTGTTATGGCACAGCTAGTCCATGGAGTTTTTATAGCATGTTGGGGGGGTCTCAGAAAGAAAAAGTTTGAGAACCCCTCTCTTAGAGGATTCCATCTGCACTGAGCATGCTCCATCCCCTCACAGCTCCTATATGCTGGCCAGACTCATTCCAGGGCTGCTGGGGCTGAGCAGAATTTCTCCTGCAATGCTGCTTCCAGCGGCTGTGGGCTGCTGTCATGCCAGGCTCTAGAAATGAGAGCAGGGACACTGTCTCCTATGTTTCCAGTGCTCTCCCTCCCTGCTGACACCCAGGCATAAAGAAGGAAAAGCCAGAGTCAAATGCAGAGGGCACATAGGATGGACTTGAATGGAGAAGAAGGAAGTAAATTGGGACAAGGAGTCTGGGCGTATGTGCAGAGACTGGGTTTGGGAGCAATGCGGATGTGACTGGGAGGGGACTGGTTGGGCAAGAAGCCTGGGACGGGGAGCAGTGGAGGGCAGGAAGACTGAGATTAGATGAAGATCCTGAAGGTGAGGGAGACTGGGACTATCTGGGGAATACAGGTTTGGGAACAGGCATCATATTGCTCGCAATAGACCAAGTTCTTCCCCCTATAACTGTGTTAAAGTAATGGGGTTGAACAGGGTGTAAATTCAGGTAGAATTTGGATCACTGTTTTTTAAAGGCCCCACCTGGATTTATGAATATATTAGATTCCCCATTAAGAAAGATTTCTTTTCAAATTGTGTGTGCATGCGCAGATGGGTGTGTGTGTGCGTGTGTGGGCAGTGGGTGTTAGAAGGAGAGAAGTCTGCATTGCAGAAGGCCCACACACCGTACAGAGTCCATGCAGGAGTGCTCCCTGATATTTCAAACTGGGCTATTGGAATAACTGGAGTTCTGCAATCATTGGATAGGGGTATTTTATAATCTGACAGTGCCGAGGGCACATTTGCAAAACCTATCTTGCTCTCGTTTATTATTTTAAGCAGAAACACATGGTGCCACAAACATTCTTTTTTGCCCTTTGCCAGTTAAAAACCCTCTTGACCTCACAAGAGAAACTTTGCTGAGTGCCCAGTGGTACCGAGCCTACTTTTCAAACAAACAGTACTCAAATATGTGAAGGGGAGAAGAATGCTGTGGAGAATGTATGACTTTATTTTACATACTACTGTGTGCTTCTCTCTCAATGTTAACCAAAGGCTCTCCGTGTTGGAGCCATGTAATAAAAGTCATTCCCCACATACTTTTTTCAATCTAATTTTAAACTCTTAGGAGCCATTTCCTTGAGGAGCCTAGATTCCATCCTTTACTTTCATTTTCAATCCTGTCAGCAATCCGTCACATTTCATGCTGCAGGATCAGCCAAGTGAGGTAGGAAAAAAAAATTCCTGCATGTTCAGGTGAATTCAGAAATTAATTTTGATTTGAATAGGAGCAAAGATGGTCTTGTGATTTACACTCTGGGCTGGGTCTCAGGAGACAGTGATTCAAGTCCCAGCTCTGTCACTAGCTCCATGTATGACAAGGCATGTCATCTTTCGGTGCCCCGGTGCCCTATCTGTAAAATAGAGGAAAAATACTTCTGTTCTCCCGGCCTGTATTTGTCTTTTAGACTGTAAGCACCTCCAGGGCAGAGACTGTCTCTTATGCATGGTCTACACATGAATATTTTAATGGTATAACTATGAATTTTTAGAGTGGTGTCATTTTTTTACCGAAATAGTTATACTAATAAAAGCCCTACTGTGAATGCAGTTATAGAATCATAGAAATGTAGAACTGGAAGGGACCTCGATAGGTCATCTAGTCCAGTCCTCTGCACTCATGGCAGGACTATGTATTATCTAGAGTAGACCAGCCCTGACAGGCGTTTGTCTAACCTGTTCTTAAAAACCTCCAATGATGGAGATTCCACAAGCTCCCTAGGTTATTTGTTCCAGTGCTTAACTACCCTGACAGTTAGGAAGTTTTTCCTAATGTCTAACTTAAATCTCCCTTGCTGCAATTTAAGCCCATTGCTCCTTGTCCTATCCTCAGTGGTTAAGAACAACAACTTATTACCCTCCTCCTTACAACAACCTTTTACGTACCTGAAGACTGTTTTGTCCCCCCTCAGCCTTCTCTTCTCCAGACTAAAGAAACCCAAGTTTTTCAATATTTCCTCATAGGTCATGTTTTCTAGACCTTCATGTTGCTCTCCTCTAGACTTTCTCCAGTTTGTCCACATCTTTTCTAAGTGTGGTGCCCAGAACCAGACACCGTATTCCAGTTGGGGCCTTATCAGTGCTCAGTAAAGAGGAAGACCTACTTCGTGTCTTGCTTACAACACCTCTACTAATACCTCCCAGAATGATGTTTGCTTTTTTTGCAACAGTATTACATTGTTGACTCATATTTAGTTTGTGATCAATTATAACCCCCAGATCCTTTTCTGCAGTACTCCTCTGTAGGCAGTCATTTCCCATTTTGTATTTGTGCAATTGATTATTCCTTCCTAAGTGTAGTGCTTTGCATGTCTCTTTATTGAATTTTATCCTATTTATTTCAGATCATTTCTCCATTTTGTCAAGATCATTTTGAATTCTAATGCTGTTCTCCAAAGCACTTGCAACTCCTCCAAGCCTGGTATCATGTGCAAACTTTATAAGTGTACTCTCTTATGCCATTATCCAAATCATTTTTGGAGATATTGAATAGAAATGGACCCAGGACAGATCTCTGCAGACTACACTCAATATGCCCTTCCAGCTTGACTGTGAACCATTGATAACTACTCTCTGAATATGGTTTTCCAACCAGTTGTGCACTCACCTTATAATAGGTTTGTCTAGACTGTTTCCGTTGTTTATTTATGAAAAAGTCATGTGAGACAGTATTAAAAGCCTTATTAAACTTGAGATATATCACATCGGCTGCTTCTCCCCCATCCACGAGGCTTGTTACCCAGTCAAAGAAGGGTATTAGTTTGGTTTGGCATGATTAGCTCTTGACAAATCCATGCTGACTATTATTTATCACCTTATCTTCTAGGTCCCTACAAATTAATTGCTTAATTATTTGCTCCATTATCTTTCTGGGTACAGAAGTTAAGCTGATTGGTCTATAATTCTCTGGGTTGTTCTTTTCCCCTTTTTATAGATAGGTGCTATATTTGCCCTTTTCCAGTCCGCTGGGACATCTCCCCTCTGTGACACTGCACTCCATATTCTTCATAGAGATATTATTATGATGATATGATTATGGCATAATTATGATGTATTTTATGCAAGATAAGTCATGTGAGGTGTCACTGTAAAGGTTATGATTTACTGAATATGATTATCCTATTTGTATGCATGTATCATTTTTGTACCTGAATTTGGGGATATTGACTATGTATCTATATTACAAATGTGTTTATACCTGGAGAATGCCCACTAGGCAAAAGGCTCTCAGTATAGATGGCTGGTGAGAAGGGCCCATTCAGGTTAATGAGCCATTAGGAGAAAACAATAGGCCTTAGAATAAGCTTATCTCCTACCCGGGAGCCTTCCTAAGGACCTTACAGACAGCCTCCGAGTTATGGCTACTGCGACACTACAGGGACATGTGACCAGGTTACCTGGTGCTGGACTCCATCTTGGGATATCAGTGTTTTTCCACTGACTGGTGTGGGAACCAAGCTTTGAAACAAAGGAGTCCCGCCATATACAAAATCTATTTAAGGCAGGGGAGAGACATCATCATGGTTCTTCACTGACTCCCCACCCAAAGAGACTCCTGGAAACACTTTAGGAACAAAGGCTGAATTGGGGGAAGTGCTGGCCCCAGTCTAAAGGGATTTTTAGCCTGTGAATGGAACACCTGGGGATGACAAGCTATAAGCCAGTGCACCTTGCTCCTTAAGAGTCTGCAACTTGCTTGTATAATCACTTATGGTGAAGATTTGCTATTCATATCCGATCTATATAGTATATTAAGTTTAGTTTGCATGTGTTGTTTATTTGCTAGTTAATCTGCTTTGATCTCTTTGCTATCACTCTAATCACTCATAATCTATCTTTTTGTAGTTAATAAACTTATTTGATGTCTTAATCCAAACCAGTCTGTGTTTGGCTAAGATGTCTGGAGAAAATCTAAGCTTGGTTACCACAAATGTGCATGGTCCTCTTCACACTGAGGGAGAGGCAGACCGGGTGTTAAACCCATATACTGGCCAGATTTGACCAGGGCAGGATGATACTGCTGGACTGGGGTCCTAGGCTGGGAGGCGGATGGTTAGAGAGCCTGCATATAAGTACAGCTGGGTGTGTTCCTACCCATGTGAATGCTGGTGAATGTGCAAGCTTGGAGGGCTTTGCACTTGTCACAGCAGGACAGTATGAAAAGGAGCCCAAGCTGGTGGGTCAAGAGGGCTCAGTGATACCCCAGTTCCAGGTGGCACCCCAGGGGAACCTGTCATGACCTCCGCCATGAGTTCTCAAAGATAATTGCTAATGGCTCAGAGATCTCTTCAGCCAGTTCCTTAAGTATTCTAGGATGTATTTTGTCAGGCCCTACCAACTTGAATACATCTAACTTGTCTAAGTAATTCTTAACTAGTTCTTTCCCTATTTTAGCCTCAGATCCTACCCCATTTACACTGATGTTCATTATGTTAGTCATCGGACCCCTGCTAACCATTTTGGTGAAAACTGAAACAAAAATTACATTTAACACTTTGGCCATTGCTGCATTTTCTGTTATTGTTTTCCCCTCCCCATTGACTAATGGGCCTATCCTGTCATTGGTCTTTCTCTTGCTTCTAATATATTTGTAAAATGTTTTCTTGTTACCCTTTATGTACCTAGCTAGCTTAATCTCATTTGGTACCTTGGACTTTCTGATTTTGTCCTTACATGCTTGTGTTGGGGTTTTTTTATATTCATCCTTCATAATTTTACTTATTTACCACTTTTTATATGACTCCTTTTTCAGTTTCAGGTCGTTGAAGAAAGCCTGGCTAAGCCAGGATGGTCTCTCCCCATACTTCTTATTTTTCCCATGCACTGGAATAGTTTGCTCTTGTATACTTAATAATGTGTCTTCAAAGAACTGCCAGCTCTTATAAACTCTCTTTTCCCTTAGACTTGCTTCCCACAGGATCTTACCTACCAATTCTCTGAGTTTGCTACAGTTTGGTCCCTTGAAGTCCATTGTCTTTAATCTGCTGTTTTCCCTCCTACCGTTCCTTCGAAGCATGAACTCTATCATTTCGTGATCACTTTCACCCAAGCTGCCTCTCACCTTCAAACTCTTAACCAGTTCCTCCCTATTTGTCAGAATCAAATCTAGAACAGCCTCTCCCCTAGTCACTTTCTCCACTTAGACAGGCATAGGTATCATACTGATATAAGATTATTCCCCTTCCCATAGTGGAATAAGCTGTACAGGTATAAGCACTCTTATACTGATATAACTGCATCCACAGTAGGGAGGTTGTACTGGGGTAGTTAAAGCTGTACAAGGCCTAACTATATATTTCTACAGTGCCTAAAACAATGCGGCCCGGATATACAGTAGATGGGAAACTCCAGGCACTACTGTAACATAAATAATAATTAATAATTCAGCTGGGTCCGCAGCATGCTTGCTTTCCAGGAACAGTTGAGCTCTACTATTACAAACATGGTTGAAAAGTGAAATTTAAGCTCAAATGTTTGACTAGTAACAGGAAGTGAACTCTGAATTGTATATTTAATTGTAAATATTCCAAACTGGACACATTCTCCTCTGATGGTATTGGTTTCAGAGCTATCTAAAAATGAATACATTTTGGAATTTTTGTCAACTACTTGCAAACATTTTGCAAATAGAGTAAGAAGTGAAATGTGATGAAAAAGTGTGTTGTTATGAATTATTCACTTGGCTCAAGCTGTGGCATTTTAGTTACTACATTTATTGCCCTATAGTGCCGTTCGTAAGACCCAAAGCACTTAATAGAATTACAAATAATGGGCCATTGCTGAAACTTCCAAAATAGTGCTGGAACAGTGTCATGGGCAGGAATGTAATGTCACCCATCACCGTCACTCCTCTCAGAAGTTTCCTCTCCCAAAATACTCCCTGACACTCCCTGTGAGAGTTAGCAAGATCACAGCCAGAACTGGTATAAAATTGCAATAAATGCTTCATTCCTTATCCTATTCCTCACAATAAAGATAGCACCAGACGCTGTATGGCCACATTCATGATTTAAATTGTGGTCTCATGTCAAAACACATTATCTTCCTGGAAGTAATGCCCCTTGGATGGTACCTTATCAATACACAGGACCTCTGCAGTATAGAATGCCAGTAATAATGATTTCACAAGCCAGGCTCAGGAAAACAAACATTACATATTATTTTAAAGTATATTAGAGCGCCATTTGAAAAAAAATATTCCTGGCATCCATGGAAATTGACTCTGCATCCAGCCTGCTGATTCAGCAAGAAATCCCTGACCTCTTCTGCAAAAGCATTTGTACATGGTGTCCTGGTGCAATGAGATGTTCAGCCAATATGGAGGTGGAGAGCTCAGACACATTATCTGTCCTCCTGCTCTGCACCCGATGTGCCATAAAAGAGTGTTTAACCCTCATCAAGAACCGCATGCTGAGTTTTTCAGGCTTGGGGTCTTTTTTTGCCTACTAGCTGCACATTCGACATCCATTCAGCTTGACGCTGCAGACCTGGATCAAGGTTATGACATGGTCTATAGCATGCCTCACTTGCATGACTTCTCTGAAGCTCAAATCAGTGTCCTTTCATTCAGACACCTATTGTTTTATTCACCCTACTGGAAGGAAGAGGAATAAATCCCTCACCTACTGGAGGACCACATGCTTTCTAATGTCATTATTCTTTTCTTTTCCCTGCTTATAGGTCTCCCTGCTGACTGACCTGTCCATTTCCAACAACAATGTTGCTTCTTGAGGGAAAGAAAGAAAGAGAAAGCAAGTGAATGAGAAACCCACAGAGAATGCCTAATGTGTCGTTCTGAAGGGGCCGAAGAGGGGAAGGTTGGGTGGGGAGGGGAATTTGGTCTGTAATTATCTCATGGTGCTGCATATTCTCAGTACACCTGTGGTGTTTCTGAAGACAGTGTGATGGGAGGGAAATATGCAGATTCTCATCTCTCACCACGTTTAAACGTCTCTGGTCGTTAAGAAAAAAAACATATTTGGCTACCTTGACGGAAGGAAGAGGGATAATCCCCCTATCCACAACTCCTTTTGACTTTATTAGAGTCACTCCTGAGTTACACCAGCATTCATGATAGGAGAATTACACCCAGTGTGTTAATTTAAAAAACAACAACAAAACTCAACCATGTAGTTAACAAACTATGTGTGCATAATCACTCTCATCATTTTGCTTGCATGTTACATCCCTTTCCACCATCCTTTACCTTTGTATTTTTAATCTGTACCCTTCTGTCTTCTTTTCTGTTTGGGAAGTACGTAGCACATTACAGTCACTACCACAATCTAACTAGTAAAAACGGAAGTTTCATGTCCCAGGATAATCTCTGTATAATACTGACTAAGAAGTAGTTTAGGAGAAATAACTCCTACAGAATCTGTCTAGGTTTTATACATGCAAGTTGAGACAGGATTTTGGAAGCTTTAGTGAGTTCTATATAGTATGTTCTATATCATCTATACAGAATGTATTCTGTAAAGCTACTGCTTCCTTCCATTATTATTGTGTCTTATTGTATTCCTCCAAAGCCCTGAGAAATCCGAGACACTGCATAAGCATGTAGGAGGTATTGCACTGAAATAGGCCCTACAATTCAAGCTTCACCTGATGACTATCCCAAGACACTGAGGAAAGCTTACCTGTATACCGTGTTTTCTCTATGCAGATCTTCCAAGCCACAAAGAATCTCTGCTGCATAAAACAAAGCTCTCTCCTCCTCAAAGCCTGGGTTGCCCATGTTGTAGATGTGGAACTTCAAGTCACCCCCATTCATTATGGTCAGAACTAAACACAGTGCATCCTTTGTTTCATAGGCATAGGCTAAGTTAACCTAGAAAGATAGTTGTAAAATAGCACTTGCAGTTCTGTCATAAGTTGTGTTGAAGTCATTGCTAACTTTTGTACAGTAAAAGTGCCAAAATTTGACAACAGTGTGTTGTAAACAAAGCAAAGTGCGGAGAAGATAGAAGCCTTCTTGCACCATCAAGCTTGTTTTACAAAACCACATTAAACCCCCCAGCAATTAGAATATGATGGACTGATATTTTGAATCCTCTGGGGCCTCAAGCTGGTGCTTTAAAAATAGCTGCGTAGGCCGTACTTTGCAGTTGCAGCTCCGGCTGGAGCTCAGGCTCTGAGGCCCACTCCCTTCCTTACGTTTCAGAGCCTTAGTCACAACTGCAAAACACTGCCTCTACTACTATTTTTAGAGCAAGAGCCCTGCTGGCCTGAGTCTGTCAATCCATGCTGGGAGGCTTGCTCCCGCTTGCTCCAAAATCTATGTAGACATACCCTCAGTCACAGGACGGTAGGGTTGCTGACTGTCTAATCGCACAAACCCAAACACCCTTGCCCCGCCCCCTCCCCGAGGTCACACCCTTGCCCCACCCCTTCTCCGAGGCTCTGCCCCGGCTCACCCCATCCTCCCACCCTCTGTCGCTGACTCTCCCCCAGCCTCACTCACTTTCACCGGGCTGGGGCAGGGGGTTGAGGTGCAGGAGGGGGTGTGGGCTCTGGGCTGGAGCCGAGGGGTTCGGAGTATGGGAGGGAGCTCCGGGCTGAGCCTGGGGCAGGGGGTTGGGGTGCAGGAGGAGGTTTGAGGTGTAGGATCTGGGAGGGAGTTTGGGTGCGAGAGGGGGCTCAGGGCTGGAGCACGGGGTTGGGGTGAGGCGTGCAGGCTCCGGCCGGGCGGTGCTTACCTCAGGTGGCTCCTGGAAGCAGCAGCATGTCCTTGCGGCTCCTAGGCTCAAGGGTGGGCAGGCAGCTCTGTGTGCTGCCCTTGCCTTCAGGCACCGCCCCTGCAGCTCCCATTGGTCACGGTTCCCAGCCAATGGGAGTTGTGGAGCTGGTTCCTGGGGCGGGGGCAGCGCACAGAGACCTCCTGGCTGCCCCTGAGCCTAGGAGCCGGACATGCTAGCCATTTCCGGGAGCCACGCAGAGCCAGGGCAGGTAGGGAGCCTGCCTATGCCCCACTGCACTGCTGACCGGACTTTTGGCCAATTAAAATCTCCCGGATTGCTTTCAATAGCAACCAGGAGATTGAGGCCGATTCTGGGAGACTCCTGGCCAACCTGAGGGGGTTGGCACCCCGACAGGACAGACCAGGCCCATATTGACTAGATGTTTCCTGCTAGCCAAGCACCATCATCTTCGTCTTACTGGGTTGAGCCTCAGCCAGCTCACTCTCACCAAATCCCTCTCTCACCCAAGTACTGGGAAATCAGGCAATCACTGGGGATAAACATAGCTCAGCCTGACACAACCCCAATACAACTGGAGACTGCAAAGAGTAAACATTTTAAATTCCCTAAATAGAAGTAGCCACCACATTTGATGCACGTCTCACATACTACAAGCCAAAACTAGAATCAGTTGAATGGAAAAGAGAAGGGCTCCGGTAAACTGAGTAAGCATTACAGAGTTGGCCAGCTTCCACTGCCACTATGTGTACCATGAAGCCAATTGGAGGCACTGAAGTCAACAAGAATTATGCACAGGGACTGACAATGTAACTGGACCCAGAGAGAGGAGTTCAATACTCACTACAAATTGACTATTGACTTTTTCTAAAATCTGCTTTTCATTTAGTGCCATGGATTCGCCTTTTCTCTTTTTTATTCTCTTCTTCTCTAATCTTTTGCAGGCATACATTTTCCCTGTCGCTCGGACTTGGCAAGCACAGACCTAAAAATTAAAGAGAAGGGAAAAACAATTACTTGGGTAGCTTAAAGAAAATACCCTTTATCTCTAAAGTTTAGTACCTCACCGTCTGATTTGTCTGCAGGCTTTTTTAAGGGCTTGCTAATGGTGTGAGAGGCAG
Source organism: Lepidochelys olivacea (assembly GCF_965140295.1). NCBI lineage: Eukaryota > Metazoa > Chordata > Testudines > Cheloniidae > Lepidochelys > Lepidochelys olivacea. Next base: position 109,437,145 of record NC_140417.1, read on the forward strand.
TGTAGCCTACTGCGTAGGGCACAGGACAGAGCATCCAGAGACAAGGGTTCTCACCCTGGTTCTGGAACTGACCTGCTTTAGAAACTTACTGTAGTCATTTCACCTTTCTATACCTGTTTCCACTCCCACCCTTTGTCTGCCTCGTCTACTTAGGGTATGTCTACACAGAAGAAAAATCAACATGGCAGCAAGCCTCAGAGCCTGGGTAAACTGACTCGGGCTCACACTGCGAGGCTAAAAAGAGCAGTGTAAACGTTCAGGCTTGGAGCCCAGGCTCCAAGACCCTTGCTGTGTTTCAGAGCCCAGGCTCCAGCCAGAGCTGAACATCTGCACGACTATTTTTAGCTCCACCGTGCGAACCTGAATCAGTCGACCTGGGCTCTGAGACTTACTGACGCAGGGTTTTTTTGCTGTGTAGATGAACCCTTAGATTATACACTCTTCAGGGCAGGGCCCTGTTTCATACTGTGCATTTAGATGATGCCCTGATCTAAGCAGAGGCCTCTAGTTGCTATTGTGATACAGATAATAACTGCGTGAGCATGATTCAAAAGTAACTAACAAACAAAACAAGAGTCATTTCTGTAGGTGACCCTGGAGGGTTATAATCTTATGAAATGTTAACAGAAAACTGTCAGCAATTAAGTGGCTAAAACCATCCTCTTTCTTATGAAAAAGATTTCTTTTAACCTGCAGTGCCTGTGAGGTGAGAAACATTCTTAACAGAAGCTTTCAGAATTACTCACCTCCCCAAAACCACCTTTTCCTAGTACCCTGTACTGCCTAAATGTGTTTTTCGTTACTGGTTGCCTGAAAGAAAAGGAAATATAAAAAGAAACTCTACATTTAATGCACTCTCTAAGATTTATTTATTTCAGATCATACTTTCGAAAGAACAAAATAGCTAAATATTGTATAATCACATTATTTCAAGGCAATCACATTATCTAATAGACTACATAATTATGTAATTACATTACTGCAATACTGTGTATGGCTTGAACTTTTCAATTCCAACATATTAAGCTGTAATAAAATACAACACATTAGTGAGTCACTGGTGTGCAGCATAATTTCTGACAAAGTCTTAGGAGTACATGGGGACCTGACTTTCCATCATATAGGGTTTTAAAAAAAAAAAGTATGAGGAGTCAGAAGAGTTTGAAAAGACACAATCATGCTATGAATCATCCGATAATTCACAGGTATCTATTAAGGGTCAAATCTTGCCCGTTCCTCCATGGGCACAGAGTGCCTTACCTTGGGTGGAAATCCTTCAGGCTCACTGGACTGATAGGGAGCCTGTGTCCCATTTGTGTCATGAAGTCAAGCTTCTCAGGGACTCTTTCTGTGTCCTATTGCAGTGGGGTTTAGTGCGGGAAGGCAGGAATGGAATGGGCAAGGAAGAGGGAATTGAGCAGCCATATTTGTAATGTACTTTCCCACTGGCCCAACTCAGTCTCATGTAGTTGTCATGAAAGCCTGTTGTTGTTATTTATTATTTGTATCACCACAGCACCTAGGTCATAGACCAGGACCCCACTGTGCTAGGGGCTGTGCAAACACAGACCAAAAACATTAGTCCCTGCCCCAAGGAGCTTACAATCTGCAGACTGGTTTTCCATTCAGGCCTGTTTCTATATTTATTTTAGAATAACTTCTATAGAACTTCATCTCTATTAAATGTTATACAATTTTCCCATAAAAGGCAGACCTCCAATCCTAATTCTAACATTTACCTCCCTTACATTTTTATAATTTGCTGGAGAATATTTGATTTCAAATACCTTACTTTTTAAATCACCACTCTGTCACTAAGGAATGAAATAAAACTATAGTAAAAGCTACTGCTAATGAATATTCATATGAACCCTATAGTAGCTTTGTTTTGCTGCTGTAGGGCAGCAAACTGAGCACAAGTTAAATAGCATAGCTGTGAGACCAACACAAAGGATGTGGCTGATGATAACAAAGGAAGTAAACATTAAGGTGAACCATGTTCATTTGTGCTCTATTTTAAAAAACAGCAAGCGTGAGGGAGGGAGAAGGAAGCCTTATATAAATGAAATGGGAATGGACCAAACTGGAAGGGGAAAATGTGATTTTCAAGCTTCTACGAAAATATTGCAAACACTAGTAGGATTAAAAGCACCAAATAACCGTGATAACTATGTATTTGCCAGTGTCCCTGGAATAAACTGAGCATTTAGCTGTTCTGTTGAAGCCAACAGGCTCTCAGAATGAGCTGTTAATCATTCCATGCTAGTGAAGTTGTCTTTGTTTAATGCTGGAAAGTCTCTTCAGTTTCCTAAACTAAGTGGGCTCATCTGATGTCTTGTCAAGTTTGTTTGTTTTGGTTTTGTTTTTGGTTTTTTTTTGGGGGGGGGGGAATAAAAATCTTCAATGCATTGGACAAAATTCCAAATCCTAGATGTGACAGTAGACTGAAAAAGGTCAGACTTGATAGGAAACATCTGATCTTTTTCAATTTAAGTGGAAGAAAGAAAATAGAGCATAACAGTGAACACTGGATGCTCTGGTTTTCATGTGGAATATGGCATGTACTGACCTGAAATGACTGACCATCAGCCAAATGGTATTTAATTTTAAGAGCTAGATTTTTAGCTGGTGCAATTGGCACAGCTCCGTTGATTTCATCTGAATTTTGCTGATTTACACAAGCTGAGAATCTGGCCCTAAATCTTCTCTTGTAATTCACAAAAAGAAAAGGAGTACTTGTGGCACCTTAGCGATGAACACATTTATTTGAGCATAAGCTTTCGTAAGCTACAGCTCACTTCATCGGATGCATGCAACCACTGCATGCATCCGATGAAGTGAGCTGTAGCTCACGAAAGCTTATGCTCAAATAAATTTGTTAGTTTCTAAGGTGCCATAAGTACTCCTTTTCTTTTTGCGGATACAGACTAACACGGCTGCTACTCTGAAATCTTGTAATTCAGTTTGTGGAAAGTGTGGAATGCCTTTAACTCAGAGTTACAGACACCATTAGCCAGCGGCACCAATCCGCTGTGGCACCAGCCAACAAAGAATACACGTTTCTTTGTCTTGGCAGGTCAAAGCCCCTAAGGATTCCTGAAAATGAAGTGTGCCTGGAAATGTGTACCTAATAATTTTGGCCCTAGGACACATATGCTGTATTTTCCTTTGTGTTATAAAAACAGAAATAGTGGGTCCTCCAAAAAGTTATCATAGATCTGTCTTGGTCATCAGCATTCAAAGGTTAGCTACGCAAAAGGACGGCTCAAATTGCAGAATGTTTTTTTTTTTAAATGGTACCCAGTGTACTGGAAGTTAAACACTACAACACACTAGCCATAGCTAGGGTGTTTTTCTGTTTTATTATTAACTTTTCTAGCAAGCAGAATCTGGTTTAGCATTGCTTATCATGCTGTTTGCAAATGTGAAAACTGGAGATTAGATGCACATCTAAAACTTCACATCATAGACACATGTAGGTAGGATGTAACTGCTAAAGTGGGTCATTTAAACATATTTGCAACAGGATGCAAACATCTATTTGTCTGCAATGAAAAACTTTTTGTGACAGGGAGCACAGTAACTATGAGGGAAGAGATTTTTTGAAGCCACATAAGTAAATTTGGATACCCAGTTCCCATTAATTTTAATGGGAATTGGGTGTCAAAATTCCTCAAGCAGCTTTGAAAATCTCATCCTATAGGTCTATGGTGCACAACCCACATTCTGCAATATAGCTTCCCAAGGTGTTATCTGTGGCCTACAACTTCAATATAGTCTGGTCTACACCTAAATATTAAATCAACCTAGCTACATCACTCAGGGCTGTGAAAAATGTCACGCCCTGTGCAACATACTTGGGTCAACCTACTGTAGATGCAGCAAGATCAGCAGAAGAATTGTTCCACAGACCTAGCTGTCGCCTCTCGGAGAGATGGATTACCTTCATCAATGGAGAAACCCCTTCCGCCAACATAGGAAGCATCTACACTACAGTGCCACGGCGGCATGTGCCGCAGTATCACTGTAGTGTAGACATATCCTCACTATCTTGAGGAAAGTGGTATTCTAGAGAGTGGAGGGAAGAGGAGGAGATTATTCCTGAGTCTGTGCACATACAAGGAGGACCACTGCTATCTTGGCTATAGTTGGTGTAGACTGGTTCATGGTTGGAGGAACTCACCTAGTGGGTGAAATGGGATCTAGCCCTGAGGTAAGTTTGATTCTTATCTGGTTTCATTCTGCAGGACAAAGCCTCAATCGGTTTTTTGACCCTTCTAACAATGGGCACTTATGACCAAATACTAAGCTTGGGGAAGCCTTTCTGAGAAGAATGGAAATCCTGAAGCATAGCTTAAGGGCGCAGAGAGCATGGCACAAGGGGTCTTTGTGGAGGGAAAGAGGGAGAATGGAGGAGAGCAAAATCTGAGAGCTGTTATATGGAGTCTAGGAGGCAAGAGGGAAAGCCAATGGGAAGGGAGGTTCTAGTAAATGTCTGGATGGTCAGGCAAATTCTCACTACAATAATTTATGTCATTTCCCCCACCCCTCTTCTCATTCGTTGTAATTTTACGTTCTAAAATAGTTTGTAACTCAAAGATAGGGCCAAATTCTGCCTTTGATTTAAAAACCAGTGGGAGCAACGCATGCTTTTTTGACACACAGACTGCACGTTTTGCATAGAAAGTGAAAATATATATATTTTTTAAAAGAGCAGTGCTTACCTTTCCAACCACTTCCACTGCAGAAACCTATCAAAGTACATGCTGCCTAGGTATTCTTGAAATGGCTCTCCACTTAGGTAGTCAAGGACAGATCTGTCTCAGATGAAAAAGATATATAAGCATTTTATAATCCTGAACTTGAAGAAAAAAAAAAGGAATTTCAGTCTTGCTCTAAAGCAATGTTGCTTCGTTTATTTCCACCTTGTTTTAGTCACAGTTTTAATCAGTAGGAGCTACACTGGAACAATGTGTCATGTACGCTGTACCTCACCATGTGTGGTACTAGTGTGCCGCCGTGTGTGTTGACAAAGGCACTGGTTCTGAAACTCTTCAGCTGGCTGGCACCAAGAGCCGGTAACAATGGTAGCTAACAGTGAGGTCACATGTAGGGGGCATGTAGGTCTTGATCCAAAGTCTGTTGAAGGCAATGGAAAGGCTCCCATTGACTTTTTGGACTTTGGATTAGGCCCTTAGCCACTAGGGCAGTTAATAACTTGAGGAGGGGGCCAAACCAAACCCCACCGGAGTCAGTCTTCCTGAACTTTGGGGAATGTTCAGATCTGGACTCAAACTTTCTGGCATTGACATCTCAATTATCGAGTGACCATCAGGGATGCTGTTAGCTAAAGCAAAGGAGTCAGTCATAACTCATGCTTTTGGGAAGAAGTAATTTTAGTCCAAAGAAAGCAAAATATTACTGAATTAAGCCAAAGGACTGCCCAAGAGCTATGTTGTTAGCAGAATGAAACAAATGAAAAAAGTGGGATGGGCCTGTGGATCTGGACCTGTGTCAGGAAGGGGCCTTGGGTGGTCATGTTGTGGATGCAAAGCTTTGGTAGAAAGCCAGTGAAAATGTGCCAGAGAATTAGTGTGGGATAGGCAGCAAGTGGCCAGAGGCAGAGAGAAGTCCTGTCAGACTGGCTGAGGGGCAGGGCTGAGAGAAATAAGATGAGACAGGCCTCAGGCATTTATGTGCAGGGTCTGCTGCTGTATAACTGATTGCTGTCCTGTCCTTTCAGGCCACTGCTGATTGGTGAGCTAGTACCTTTGCTGGCATGTCATCGGGGGGCAGAGCTTAGCCCAGCGTGGAAGAGACACAGCACAGGGAATGAGAGTTGCTCTCCCCGCAGCCTCACAGCACAGTGGCCCAGAGTTACTTGAGGGGAAAAGGAGGCATCTAATCATATAGAGTCTAAAGATTAGTCAATCAGGGCTCCTCTGATAGCTCTTGGTCTCCTGATTGGCTAGAACTGCTGGAACTAGTCTTACCTTGTGACCCACCAGTGCAATGGAAGGCATGGCATACTTTCTAGCCAAATACACTTTAATTTAGAAAAGGATTTCAGAGACAGAAAATGACATCCAGACAAGTACAGGTATAAACCTGTCGACAATGACGACATCACACAAGAACCTCTCTAAGTAGAACGCAGCTCTGAGAGAAAGGAAACATTTCTACAGTATGTCCCATTGAGGAACAAGTGTGCTTTGGGACTAGGTCTTCTCATTATCTAACTGATATGGTTCTCGAGCTGAGCAAATTATTCATTGTTAATAATTTATCTCCTGAATTTAGCTTTTCTCCATTCATTAATTGCCCAGGAGCCATTTTTAATTTTCTGGAATTTGTTGTTTGTTTGAAATTATTTCCTAGTAATTCTTGTTTTGTAGATTGTGAATGAGGAGTTAATTGTTAGTATTTTACATTCAAGATTCCAATTCAAGTTGTCTTGATTAGTTTTGATAGGACACACAGGTCATGTGGTATATGTCTCAATGACAGCAAATATTTTTTCTCAGAAGTGTAGTTTACAGAAGAAAATCTCAATATTAGCGGGTTACTAACAAAAAGAAAAAAAAATCCAAAATCACACCTAGACCCAACAAGATAACAGTGGTACATGCCACCGTAGCTATTAAAAAACAAAACAAGGGAAACACATGCAAATATATATATTTCTCCAGGGGATCAGTCTTATCCATGGAGATGTATTTGAAATAAATCCTTGCTACAACACATAAAGGCAGGCAAACATCACATTTCATAAAATCATAGAATATCAGGGTTGGAAGGGACCTCAGGAGGTCATCTAGTTCAATCCCCAACTAAATCATCCCAGCCAGGTCTTTCTCAAGCCTGACCTTAAAAACCTCTAAGGAAGGATATTCCACCACCTCCCTAGGTAACCTATTCTAGTGATTCATCACCCTCCTGGTGAAAAAGTTTTTCCTAATATCCAACCTAAACCTCCCCACTGCAACTTGAGACCATTACTCCTCGTTCTGTCATCTGCTACCACTGAGAACAGTCTAGATCCATCCTCTTTGGAACCCCCTTTCAGGTAGTTGAAAGCAGCTATTAAATCCCTCCTCATTCTTCTCTTCTGCAGACTAAATAATCCCAGTTCCCTCAGCCTCTCCTCATAAATCATGTGCTCCAGCCCCCTAATCATTTTTGTTGCCCTCCTCTGGGCTCATTTGTGTGTGTCCTTTCCCTGTCTGGGTTTGACTATGCACACTTCCAAAATTAACATGGTGCAATACATTTAGCCCACACCAACAGCAAGTTTTTCAAACTTCCTTTTGAGCCCATTCCAGTTCATGTGAAATGATCAGCATTTTAATGAATGAGGTTTCATAACCATTTATGAACTGAAACAGATAAATTAGCCAGTTATCTCAAATTCTTCTTAATACAGAACTCAACTAAGTGGTGTCCAAAGCTTGCCATCTAGTAATTAAAAGCTTCACATATTATAACAAACAATGGCTGCCTTTCACCAGTTATTTGCTTTTTTGTTGCCATCCTCAGCATCAACAGAATACATTTTACAGTAAACTGTCAGCTTTGAAATCAAGTTCAGAAACGGAAACTGATATCAGGTTTTTTAAGTCAAGCAAAGCTCTGCCTTTGTCATCTTCAGGACTCATGCACTCAATTGGGGTAAGTTATATCAATATCCCAGCAGACACGAGGCCAATACAAGTAAACCAATTTGTTATAACAGAGGGCCAGAAGTAATCCACACCTTTTCCCAACGCAAAGCATAACTGAAAGCAGAAAAGGTCAACAACAGGAGCCAAATCAGTGAATGACAGCAGAGCACATTTTCAAATCCGCGTTACATCACCTAGGAAAAACAAAATGTGCTCAGCCAGAGACCAGATGGGACTGTTTTAGATGTTCCCCCCTTTTCATATTTTTGTTTGTGTCTGATCTACTAGCATTAAACATACTAGGATCGGTGTTTTCAAATGCAAATTGCATACTGGGAACTTTAGGACACAACAACACAATTGCTTCACCTCTGCAAAACCGATAAGCCTTTTCCCAGACAAAAGGATTAAATAGTGCACACACATTTCAACTCCATAGACAGACTGATGGTATTATTTTTTTAAAAGCCCCATCCTTTTGTTGAAGGTTTTCAGGAAAAGCCATGCAGGCAACATTTGCACATTCCTCTGTATAAATGGACTGTATAACCACTTAATTTTTATTCACTTTGAAACAGAGATGTTTTCTTTGGATTCATTATCATTGTACCTCTTTCCACACAGCATGAAGTCTAGGGCTGGTTCACTTGGCTAGAACATTCTGTCAAATACCTGAAACACTAAGTTCCTGTATGTAGTCTGCATAGTGGAAGGGAAATATTTACTATATTTTATACAGATGAAGCAATTTCATCACTTGTCAGTTATTTGTCTGAGAGTATGAATGTAAATTTAAGAAAATGCAAGGTGCAGATCCAAATTAAAATTTCCTCCCCTTATCTGACGTGGTCTTTTACAAGTCTGACCACTGCAACTGTGTGATCTTTGGAAGTCAAGTTATACTTACTTTGCACAGTGAGAAAACAGCTCTTTGCAGGGGCTGATTTCAAGTTTTTCCTCAGTCTGCTGGACAAGATCTTGACTGACTTCTGCAACATAAACTGGGGACTAGGGAAAGACGAAAAGAGCAGTGTTATCTTTGTTATAAGGCACAACCGATTCCCTGCTAGCACATTAAGACATATTCATTAGCCAAGCTCTTGGCCATTCTAAGTCAGCTCCAAGGGTTGTGTAAGAGCAATTGAGAACTGAGTCGTGCTGCAGAAAAGTACGATACTGTAGTAATTTGCTCTATGCTCCACTGTATCCCCACATGAATGCGATAACCTTTCATGCACTCTTCTGTACTTTCACCTCATCTTGATCTCCATGGATATGCAAAAGATGCTGGCCTGCCAACTCTATGAGTTCACAGACCACATTTTACATCCCATGAAAAACCTGTGATACTGAACTGCATAGGGACTAGTCCTTCATTCTTTAAAACAAAAGAGAATTCTGGCAGTGTTTTCATCTCATTGATACTTCTTTGTGTTGTCTAAAATAATCCATTTTTTTCCCAGCAGGAGCTCAACATAAACCAAGAGCAGAAAGAATGTATTTTATTTGTTTATTCAGATTTACATAATATTAAAAAGACACCTATACATGAATCTGGGCACCCGAACATAGTTAGTAGTACATTGAAATCTCAACACATTAAAATAATCATTTCAGACAGGAATTCTCCCAGTCAACTACCTACAAGAACTCCTTTCCACCCTTCATTGCTGTAGGAAACATACCTTCAGCGCTCTGCAAAATCCCTGTCAAACAGATGTCTTTTGCAATGTGCCTGGAAGATCACCAAATTGGTCTATTTCAGAGCAGTTAACAGAAGGGACTTGTTTTTGGAGACATTTCATACATTTGCATATTGATAAGAAAACTGTGTAATTATAACATTTGAATGAAATCTATCCATCGATCTATAGCTATCACTATAGCTATATTTCATTCACCTTCTTATTTGCGTCTGTGCTTATTTACACGAAGACCACCCCTTCCATATTCAAATCAGTGGGATTTGAGCACCTACCTCCGTTCGAGATCCCAGCCATATGTATCAATCAAACCCTCTCAATATACGTTCAGGAGGAGCCCTAACGCTTTGTAAAGAAAAACTTTTCATTCGTGACCATGACCACCAGATGGTGCTGAGTGGGAGGATCAAGGCAGTTAACCACTCGCTTCTAACCAGATGGCCTGGGTAGCTCACGCTTGGTTTGTGATATCCTGACAAGTATTGTAATAAATTGCAGTGATAATTGAGCAAACAATGGACGCAAAGGAGAAGGGGACAGGAGTAAGTAGGAGCAAATCCCCAGCTTGGTGAAAGCTGAATGAAATCTTTCTTTTTTTCTCTGCTGAAATGAGAATACGTTCCTGATTACAACAGGGAAGCATATTCTGTGCTCTGCTGGAGTATTTTTAAACAGGGCTGCAGTCTACTGTATTGGGCAATGGAGGCTCAGAGTTTAGCATTTTAATAAAATCAGTAGAACATGCTTGATGTTTTTGTCCTCGGTGGAAGATTTCCTCCTTCCCTCCATATGTCTAGCCCAAGAAGGTTGGGTGGAATGCCTGTAAAGTTCATTATAACCACTCAGATCAGCCACAGGGTTTCTCTGGAGAGCAACATGGTTGCTGGTGAGTATTTGCTTCAGGTTGGGGGGCTGTCTGTAAGCAAGGACTGGCCTATCTCCCAAGATCTGTGAGAGTGATGGGTCATCCTTCAGGATAGGTTGTAGATCCTTGATGATGCGTTGGAGAGGTTTTAGTTGGGGGCTGAAGGTGATGGCTAGTGGCATTCTGTTATTTTCTTTGTTGGGCCTGTCCTGTAGTAGGTAACTTCTGGGTACTCTTCTGGCTCTGTCAATCTGTTTCTTCACTTCAGCAGGTGGGTACTGTAGTTGTAAGAATGCTTGGTAGAGATCTTGTAGGTGTTTTTCTCTGTCTGAGGGGTTGGACCAAATGCGGTTGTATCATAGAGCTTGGCAGTAGACAATGAATCGTGTGGTGTGGTCTGGATGAAAACTGGAGGCATGTAGGTAAGTATAGCGGTCAGTAGGTTTCTGGTATAGGGTGGTGTTTATGTGACCATCGCTTATTAGCACTGTAGAGTTCAGGAAGTGGATCTCTTGTGTGGACTGGTCCAGGCTGAGGTTGATGGTGGGATGGAAATTGTTGAAATCATGGTGGAATTCCTCAAGGGCTTCTTTTCCATGGGTCCAGATGATGAAGATGTCATCAATGTAGCGCGAGTAGGGGCATTAGGGAACAAGAGCTGAGGAAGCGTTGTTCTAAGTCAGCCAGAAAAATGTTGGCATACTGTGGGGCCATGCGGGTACCCATAGCAGTGCCGCTGATTTGAAGGTATACATTGTCCCCAGGTGTGAAATAGTTACAGTGGACACCATCATAGGGCCTAATCACATCAGCCACACTATCAGAGGCTCATTCACCTGCACATCTACCAATGTGATATATGCCATCATGTGCCAGCAATGCCCCTCTGCCATGTACATTGGCCAAACTGGACAGTCTCTACGTAAAAGAATAAATGGACACAAATCAGACGTCAAGAATTATAACATTCAAAAACTAGTCGGAGAACACTTCAATCTCTCTGGTCACTTGATTACAGACCTAAAAGTGGCAATTCTTCAACAAAAAAACTTCAAAAACAGACTCCAATGAGAGACTGCTGAACTGGAATTAATTTGCAAACTGGACACCATTAACTTAGGCTTGAATAAAGACTGGGAGTGGATGTGTCATTACACAAAGTAAAACTATTTCCCCATGTTTATCTCCCCCCCCACACACACACACTGTCCCTCACACGTTCTTGTCAACTGCTGGAAATGGCCCACCTTGATTATCACTACAAAAGGTTTTTTTTCTCTCCTGCTGGTAATAGCTCACCTTACCTGATCATTCTCATTACAGTGTGTATGGTAACACCCATTGTTTCATGTTCTCTGTGTATATAAAATCTCCCCACTGTATTTTCCACTGCATGCATCTAATGAAGTGAGCTGTAGCTCACAAAAGCTGATGCTCAAATAAATTTGTTAGTCTCTAAGGTGCTACAAGTCCTCCTTTTCTTTTTGAGGCCTGCAAGGCGACACTGAATAGGACCAAGTGCTACAAACAGGGCCCATTGACGTAATATGAACATTTAACTCAACAGAAGAACTTCTAAATAATGACATCAGACTTCATCAAAGGACCTCAAACTGCACTACAACAAACAAGTATTACTGCACTCATTGAACGGATCAGGAAACAGGTACAATCTCATCGTGAGAGCTCACTGAAGCCAATGGGAATTGCGGTGTACAGAGCACCATGAGAAATCAAGCCACTTATTTAGGCGCTTAAATATGGATTGAGATCTCTACATTTAGGCATCCAATTTTGAAAATTTGTATGTATATGACTGACTGGAGGCATGACAGTGAACGAACTGGAAACAAAATATAATATAAATTCTAAGGCATTTAAGAATATTTGTCCAGGGCCTGATCCAAAGACTACTGAAGTTAACAGGAGTCTTGGGGGGGTGGGGGAGGGGAGGATAGCTCAGTGGTTTGAGCATTGGCCTGCTAAACCAAGGGTTGTGAGTTCAATCCTTGAGGGGGGCCATTTAGGGATCTGGGGCTAAAAAATTAAAAAAATATTGGGGATTGGTCCTGCTTTGAGCAGGGGGTTAGACTAGATGACCTCCTGAGGTCCCTTCCAACCCTGATATTCTATGATTCTATAAGCTGCGTTAGAAAACATGTTAACTTACATGTTTTAATTAACATGTGGTTAACCCCCACTCACTACCTAGTGTAGACAAAGACAGCAGTGTTTAAGAATGTATTAGTTGGATGTGGTTAGCAGAGCTGAAGGGAGAGGCAATGATCTAACACATGTTAAAACATTCCTGTCCATAATTAGACAGCTAATAAAAATGGCCTGGTTCGTAGAGGTGTTGAGCATCTGTATCTCCCCTGGGTTTTTGTGGGATCAATATTTTATGCGACCTGCAGGCATTCAGCACCGGAAAACAAGGCTTTTATTTAAATGCCAAAATACAGCTATAGGTGCAGAGCATTAAGCATTCATTAGAACACTTTGGCTCCTTTTCCATCCCCAATCATACAGCCATGCTCTCCATTTCTCCTCCTCTGTCTGGGATCAAGTTAATGTTATGGCACTGAACACATCACATTTTGTCTGAGACCAAAGTGCATTACAAAATGGGGCCCAGCTGGGACCACCATTCTCTCCCCTCACACACACTCTGGTGAAAGTATGACCCAGGTGCACCTTCTCCACCCTCACCTTTCTTGGAGTAAAACTTCAGATAGCAACCAGCCAGTAGGAGCAGTGATAGAAGCAGCCAAGGCTAGGGATCTTTGTACATTTGATACATTGTAGTTTTGACTGGCCGTTCTCTGCTCTGTGCTGATTGGCTGTTTGCTCCAACCCTCCCTTTTCTCTTACCTCCCAATTTCTTCACCTCAGCTTCACTCCACACCTGCCTCTTGTACCTTCCCCTTCCCTGCTCTCTCCCCCTCACACCCTTCCCGTTAACATCCTCTCTCCCTTCACTTCTTTTTCCATTTAGCTCATCTCCTCTGAACTAACCCCCCACCCCCCCAAAAAAGAGAATCAGAACTAACAATGTTTGCTGCCATCACATTGTTATGCTGCTTGTGTGTCATAAGTCTTCCTCCCACCCTTTCTCTGTCTTGTCTATTTAGATTGCAAGCACTTTGGGACAGGGACTGTCTGCTACCATGTTTGTACAGTGCCAAGCACAATAGAACCTCATTGTTGCTTGGCTCTTAGGCACTACTGTAATAAACATGATTAACAGTAATGATATTAGGATATTACACTTTCAAAAAAATCATAAGCACAATTTTAAGAACCATTTTAATATGTGAGGAGACTGAATTTGTGATAAAGTGAGGGAAGAAAGAAGGGAAGAAAAAAGAATGTGAGAACTATTTATAAGTACAGTTAATTGCCCTTTTCCATCCCAAGTTCATGAGAGACATAGTCAATGCTTAATTTTTCAAAACCACTCGCAACTGACCTTTGAATCGCTCTTCTCTTTCCTCCCCTCTTAACAAATCAACAGCAAATGAACAATATTAATGGAAGTAAAGGCATCTAAGAACACTAACATTCTGCACTTTTTAAAAGGAAACATATGGATGGACTGGAGCCCAGTATATAGTGCAAACAGTTTTACTAGACCATTTAATTTTCTTTAACAAAATACATTTTTTTTCATCTGCAGTTCATTTTCTGAGGTATTGTATGTCTATGAAAACAAGTTGTGTAATTGGGCAGCCCTTGAAACCATTCAAAACCAGAGGCTTAAAGCCAAAGGGACCATTCCAACTCAATTAGTGTAGCCTACCCTTCTGTACACCTTATAGTCCCAAAGAGTCTGCTATATACAATATAGACTGACATAATTTCTTAGATTTTTCTTATGATTTCATACCTCACAATGACAGATTGAACGTGTCCATCAGAATTCTTAAACAACCCTGTCATTTTTTCTTAGCTCTTGCAATTCAACACATATTCACATTGACTGGAATTAAAAATAAACAAAACACTGCCCCCCTGATCGTGCCCCCCCCCCAAAAAAAAGCCCACCAACAACCCACACAACCTTACTTTTGCTTTGGAGAACAACAAATAGGTAGTAACTCTTATGAAGGCAAGAAACAAGCATTTGGGTTCTAGCAACTGAAAGTTCACAAGACTAACGCCGTGGCTGACTAAAGAAGACAGTTGATTCTTCCCTGGATGAGGAGGAGCATGGACAACTTGCATGATTTCTATGAAAAGTGCTCAATGGCACTTATTTCATGCCACTCTCCCAGGATCCCATGGGCAAAGACTGTAAAAGCAGATTTGGCTTTCATCCTACTCTCCAATGCATCACTTCTGTATACATGAAACGTTCTTAAGCAGCCATGAGATTAATTTACCGAAAGCAAATCTAGATGGTATGGATTAATACCATACATCTTGAATCTTGTGATTCAAGCTCTTCTGTTAAATCTCTAAGCTCTTATGTTTTTCTTGTATTTAAAAAAAAATCCCCGCAACCCCCACCCCCACAAGCCTGAACAGACATAACCAGTGCATAGGGTTGCCAACTTTCTAATCACACAAAACCAAACACCCTAGCCCCACCCCTTCCTGAGACCATGTCCCCTGCCCCACCTTCCATGAGGCCCTGACCCTGCTCACTACATTCCCCCTCCCTCAGTGGCTCGCTCTCCCCCACCCTCACTCATGTTCACTGGGCTGGGGCAGGGGTTCAAGGTGTAGGAGAGGGCTCCAGGCTGGGACAGGGGGTTGGGGTGCAGGGTGGGTGAGGACTCCATCTGGGGCCACAGGCTCTGGGGAGAGGGGTTTGGGGTGCAGGAGGGAGCTCCAGGTTGGGAGTTGGGATGCAGGGGGGGTGAGGGCTCTGTCTGGGGGTGCAGGCTCTGGGGTGGGGTCAGAGATGAGGGGTTTGGTATTCAGGAGAGGGCTCCGGGGTTGGGGCTCGGGGTTGGGGCATGGGCTTACATCTGGTGGCTCCCAGTCAGTGGCACAGTGGGGCAGCTAAGGCAGGCTTCCTACCTGTCCTGGCACCGTGGACCGCGCTGCGCCCCAGAAGGAGCCAGCAGCTCCGGCTCCTAGGCGGAGGTACGCCAGGCGTCTCTGCGCACTGCTTTTGCCCACAGGCACTGTCCCTGCAGCTCCCATTGGCCACGGTTCCCAGCCAATGGGAGAGCGGAGCCAGTGCTCGAGGTGGAGGCAGCGCATGGAGCCCCACGGTCCTCCGCCTGGGAGCCAGACCTGATGGATGCTTCTGAGGCGCAGCGCGGAGCCAGGACTGGTAGGGACTAGCCTGCCTTAGCTCCGCAGCACCACTGACCATACTTTTAATGGCCCGGTCGGTGGTGCTGACCGAAGCCATCACGGTCCCTTTTTGACTGGGTGTTCTGGTCGAAAACCAGACACTGGGTCACCCTACCAGTGCACCCTAATGACTACTACATTTTCTCAAATGCTAAAAGACTGATTTTGATCTCACTTGCACCAATGTAAATCAGGAGTAACTCCAGGGAAACAGGTGTAATTCAGATCAGAATCATGTCCTAAGACTCTGGCAGAGCATGAAGCTATTGAGTTGATCCAATAAAAATGAAACTCATCAAACTACACCTGTTGACTAGACGGTTTAATCGAAGTCGAAAGGGTAACCGCTTTTACCAGACTTTTAACCAAAATAGAAAGCACTATATACTGCTGTGTTTGTGTACATCTGCATATGAAGGTCAACAGGCACTGAGATACCTCACTGTGCAAGTACTGAAGGGAAGCTCAGACTCTGATGAAAGCTTCCAAGATGATTCTGAAGTCCCCATTACCTGTTATTTTAAATGTCACCTTGTATCATTGTGCTCTAAAATGTAAACTTGCCTTTTATGACAGTGCCATAACGTTCTGCTACAGGGCGCTTCACTCAGCCATTTAAGACTCATTATTTGTTATCTACTGAACAAAAAAGGAAACAAATTATCCCCTTCATCTCTATCTGTTTTGTCACGATATCTGTAATATTTCTATGATGAGGAGATATTTTCCATGGGAACCTGTGTAATACACGTGGCATCTTGTCATTCTGCCAACTGGTCAAACCCTTCAGAAGTATTGGGTAAGGCACTTCAGCAGTAAATGGTTGTGATTGGAGTATTCATTTCCCTAATAATTATATTACTTTGTTAAGATGTGTTAAATGTGCTACTGCTCCTTTAAGATAGGGAACTGCTAAATGTGGTACTACTTTTCGTTTAAGACATGGAAACTTTGGTTGGGATGTAGTGAGCTGGAAGGCTATGTCTGGAAGTTTCTAGTTAGCAAGGCTTGGGTCCTAAACCTGTTCTGTGAATAACAGAAGTTTCTTGTTCATCTGGGTCAGACTGACTTTTTAACCAACAACAACAATTTCTTAGTCCATAAATAGTAATAATTAATACTTTGCAGTTGTGCAATGCTTCTCATCTAAGAACCTCAAAGCACTTAAGATGCACTAAGTAATTAAGCCACACCCTGCAGAGGCAATGTCTCCTAGAGGGTAGAGTCCCAGACTGGGGCTCAGGAGACCTGCATTCTATTCATGGCTCTGCCACTGGCCCATTGGATGAAACTGGGCAAGTCACTTTACCTTTCTTTGCCTCACATTTCCTATCTATGAAATGGGGATAGACACTGAGCTCCTTTGCAAAACACTTTGACATCTACTGATGAAAACCACTATATAAAAGCTAGTTATTATTATTATTACTGCCATTTTACAGATCAGTAAACTGAGCATAGAGAAGTTAATAAGCCCCCCATTTTTCAGATGTGCTGAGCATCCACAACACCTAGTAAAATAAAGAAGTCCCACTGAAGTAAGATGAAGTTGTGGGTGTTCCAACAGGTCTGAAAATCAGACTATACATAGCTTGCCATTGTCACATAGTATGTTAGTGGCAGCATAGGGAATTGAACCCAGGAATACAGGCTCCATCCCATACTCGCTCTAGGGCAGTGGATGCCACTCTTCAGAGAACCTTAAAACATGAATGTTGAGGTAGAAGCAAAGCTAGACAGGAAAAAGAATATCTTTTTTTAATAGTATTGATTGCATGCAAGCTCTCTGATCATAAATATGGTTACACTGCTGGCAAGTTTCAGACAGGCTGCAATGATGAATCATTATGTGTTATTTTAAATGTTGCTTGTATAAAACAAATAACGTTCAGCATATGTTACATTTCAGTTTCTGAAAACATTCCACGACAAACTAGTCTAAAATTAATTAAAAATGGTTCAGTCCATGGACAAAAGGTCAAGCCATAACTTTTCCTAAGCTGTCTCCAGATCCAAGCACTTATGACTTAACGATGTGTATATTTTCAGATGTGGGCAACCAACATTCCATGTGTAAACGATTTGCAAATTCTCTACGTGGACTAAAAATTAGAAGAGGTATGAAAGCTCTGAAAGGAACAGTTTCAGATGAAAAGCGAATGTCCTATAGCATGATGTGATCAGAATGGTCATGTGTCTAAGAGAACCTGGAAAAAATAACTGTCCAACTGTCCTGTGGCTTCATTTGATCTGCATATTTGCATATCTCTCACCGCTCTGCAGCACCGAAAGCAACAGTCTCTGTCAGTACTAGCAAACCTTTGGCATGCAATACCAATTCTGCTGCTGCTGCATCCCATATCCACTTCCAGATGTTTCTGAAAGGTACAGCCATTATAGGATGCGGTTAATGATGCCTAGTGGTGCTTAAGTTTGCCCCCACTGTAAGTCATATGAATGTGGTGATGAGAGGTCCTGCAATCAGGGAAGGGATTGGAAAGAAAATGGACTGAGTGCTTCTAAGATGAATGCAAGGTCTCTGATGTTGGCAGAGGGCAGCACCAGTGTATGTGATAGTATAGGAGGGTGGGAGAAAGTGCATTAGATGAATATGTCTGGAGTTGGGGAGTAGAGATAGTGAACTGGTTTCACGCGCTGCACAGGGAGGTGCCGCCAAGGCCAGCCTTCTGTTTGCCTGGGGGGACTCACTCCAGGAGAGGGCAGATGGTATTTCCACTGGAGGCTCCACTGATGCCCCTGCAATGGGGATATTCTGACTCTCCATAACCCGGCTAGGCAGGGAATCATAGAACCATAGAATATCAGGGTTGGAAGGGACCTCAGGAAGTCATCTAGTCCAACCCCCTGCTCAAAGCTGGCTGGGGGCGGGGGAGAGGTGTACAGCCACTTTCTGCGACTGCACTCTCCACTCCCACCCCAGTGGGCGGGAAAGGCCAGCATAAACCAAGATTTAATCTGACCCAGAGACTGACAGGGTAGGAAGAGGTAAGCAGGGCTTGTGGAGTGGGTGAGCTAGTGAGGGACAGATTGAGGGGGATAAGGTGAGAAAGGCAGAAGAGGAGAGGAGAGTGCAGTCAGAGAGGAGGCAGAAGAGAGGTATTCTAGAGACTGTTTGTGTTTCGGCATGGCGTGGATCAGATGTGTGTCACCCCCATGAGAGAAGGGGCCCCGGTACTGTCCCATCGCACACACATTTCATTGGTCTCTTTGGTAAGGCACAAAGACGTTTGAAAATACATCTTTTTTCCCCTGACCTTCAGAGCAAGTTGCATTTGTAGAGAACAGTCAGTTTCCGATCATGAGCAGCGGCATCAGTTTAAGTAACCGACAGCTGGGTTTTCTTTTCCTACCACAGAGTCATCTGGGTCTGGCTGAGGCAAGCCAGCTGAGCACAAGGCTTCATAGTTCCAGAATATTTTTGTTTCATATCACAGATATAGGAATTGATATTGGGAGTGGATAAGAGCATGAGCTGCAGCTGTGTTATTATTAGTATTAATTCTTTATATTGTGGCTAATACTTGGGATAACTTCCTTAGACACTGACAACATCTATCCTGCCCCCAGTCTGGGGACCTATTGCTTTCAGTTGGGCAAAGGCCCGATTCCACCTCTCCCTCAATTGGAAGCATGCTGCCACCCTGCACTGCAGTGCCAAAGGAACCCTCACCCCCCTCCTCTGTGGATTCTAAGGTTCAAATACCCTTCTTGGGGAAGAGATGGCCAGCCCTCTGTGGAGATAGAGGTGGTTAGGGACTATTTAGAAAAGCTGGATGTGCACAAGTCCATGGGGCCGGACGAGTTGCATCCGAGAGTGCTGAAGGAATTGGCGGCTGTGATTGCAGAGCCATTGGCCATTATCTTTGAAAACTCGTGGCGAACCGGGGAAGTCCCGGATGACTGGAAAAAGGCTAATGTAGTGCCAATCTTTAAAAAAGGGAAGAAGGAGGATCCTGGGAACTACAGGCCAGTCAGCCTCACCTCAGTCCCTGGAAAAATCATGGAGCAGGTCCTCAAAGAATCAATCCTGAAGCACTTGCATGAGAGGAAGGTGATCAGGAACAGCCAGCATGGATTCACCAAGGGAAGGTCATGCCTGACTAATCTAATCGCCTTTTATGATGAGATTACTGGTTCTGTGGATGAAGGGAAAGCAGTGGATGTATTGTTTCTTGACTTTAGCAAAGTTTTTGACACGGTCTCCCACAGTATTCTTGTCAACAAGTTAAAGAAGTATGGGCTGGATGAATGCACTATAAGGTGGGTAGAAAGCTGGCTAGATTGTCGGGCTCAACGGGTAGTGATCAATGGCTCCGTGTCTAGTTGGCAGCCGGTGTCAAGTGGAGTGCCCCAGGGGTCAGTCCTGGGGCCAGTTTTGTTCAATATCTTCATAAATGATCTGGAGGATGGTGTGGATTGCACTCTCAGCAAATTTGCGGATGATACTAAACTGGGAGGAGTGGTAGATACGCTGGAGGGGAGGGATAGGATACAGAAGGACCTAGACAAATTGGAGGATTGGGCCAAAAGAAATCTGATGAGGTTCAATAAGGATAAGTGCAGGGTCCTGCACTTAGGATGGAAGAATCCAATGCACCGCTACAGACTAGGGACCGAATGGCTAGGCAGCAGTTCTGCGGAAAAGGACCTAGGGATGACAGTGGACGAGAAGCTGGATATGAGTCAGCAGTGTGCCCTTGTTGCCAAGAAGGCCAATGGCATTTTGGGATGTATAAGTAGGGGCATAGCGAGCAGATCGAGGGACGTGATCGTTCCCCTCTATTCGACATTGGTGAGGCCTCATCTGGAGTACTGTGTCCAGTTTTGGGCCCCACACGACAAGAAGGATGTGGATAAATTGGAGAGAGTCCAGCGAAGGGCAACAAAAATGATTAGGGGTCTGGAACACATGACTTATGAGGAGAGGCTGAGGGAGCTGGGATTGTTTAGCCTGCAGAAGAGAAGAATGAGGGGGGATTTGATAGCTGCTTTCAACTACCTGAAAGGGGGTTCCAAAGAGGATGGCTCTAGACTGTTCTCAATGGTAGCAGATGACAGAACGAGGAGTAATGGTCTCAAGTTGCAGGGGGGGAGGTTTAGATTGGATATTAGGAAAAACTTTTTCACTAAGAGGGTGGTGAAACACTGGAATGCGTTACCTAGGGAGGTGGTAGAATCTCCTTCCTTAGAGGTTTTTAAGGTCAGGCTTGACAAAGCCCTGGCTGGGATGATTTAACTAGGAATTGGTCCTGCTTCGAGCAGGGGGTTGGACTAGATGACCTTCAGGGGTCCCTTCCAACCCTGATATTCTATGATTCTATGATCCTCCGGGCTTCTCTCTGAGACACACCCTTCCATGCTCCCTAGGGCAAGATCTATTACTGGCTCAGCTGCATCAGACCTGCAGCTACCAGCTGGAACAGCCCTTTCACTGGCAGGCAACACCCTCTCCTCCCACTTTGGGAACCCTACACAACACTCCTTCATGCTGCGAGTTACCACACCAACAGTCCTGGCCTTGTGGAAAAAATCGTTCCCTACCAACATGTCCACTGGGATGTCCTCTAGCATCCCCACAAGTAAATCGCTTTCCAAACCTTCCCACTCTACATGAACCTTTGCTAGTGGTACTGGGAACCTTTCCGGCCCCACCCCCCTTAATGCTGGCCATTTGCCCAGGTAAAATACTAACCTCTGAGACCACACTCGATTGAACCAGAGAGAGCTGGGCCGCAGTATCTCTCCAACCTAGGCACTCTGTGCCATCAATTCTGACAATCTTAATGAGTTCCTTGTCTGGTTCACCAGGCCCAGTGTCCACCAAGAAGGTGTGATAAGTTATGGGGGTACCCTCCGGTGACTTGAGGCTGAGGACAACTGAGCCAACATGGGACAGGGGAGGTTTATTCTCCTTCTATCTGGGGCAGTTATACTTCAGGTGCTCTACAGAATCACAGTGGAAGCACCTTCTAGGGTCTCCTGTTTTTGAGGGTGGTTTGGGACAGGTATGGGAGTGCCTCACCTCCCGGTCATCCTCCCTTTCCCCAGGAATAAAGTGGTGACCTGGCTTCCCACCAAACCTGAACCCCTCTGCCTGTGACTTGTTCCTAATAGGTGCTTGGGATTGTTCAAAATTATCTGCAAAAGCTGCAAGTTCTTTGACCATTTCTACCTTTTTATCCCATAAACACTGTTTTACATCATCATTAGACATATTCAGAAACTGTTCCTGAGCAACCAAATCACACATTGCTTCAAAGTTTGTAATACCTTTTCCCCTCATCCACTTATCCAGTAAATCTCTCATTTGGTTCACATAAGCCACATTACTTAATCCAGCCCCTTTCTTAAGGCTTCTAAATTTTACTCTATAAATTTCAGGTGTAATCTGAAACTGTTTCAAAACCAATTCCTTAAATTTACCATAATTGGAAGCATCACCAATTGGCATCTTATTGAATATGTCTAGAGCTCTCCCAGTCAATTTTGCAACCAAAGTGGTCATCTGTTGATCTTCAAGAATTGCATGGAGCATAGACAGCCTCTCACAGGTGATGAAATATTCAGCAATGTCCCCAGACTCATTGTACGCTGGGCACAACCGCTCCCACTTGTGGATTTTTGGAAGGGGGGGCCCCTAGTGTAGGGTTCTGTCTCTTCCACTCCACTGTGGCCAGTTGATGCTTCCTCTCTTTTTCTTTTTCCTCCTGTTCTTGGCTAACTTCTGCCTGGCTGCTTCTGCTTCCATTTCTTTGTCAGCCTCCAGTTTTCTCCGTTCTCGGGCTTCCTCAGCCTCTAGCTATCTCAATTCCATGGCCCTCTGATGTGCAGCCTTTTGCTCACCCATTTCTATCTGTTTCAATTCTATCTGTCTCTATCTACATCTTTTCATTTTCTTCTATTTACAACCGGTAAAGCTCCAACTTTTTGGTAGCTTCACTTTTGCTCTTTTTCCTGCTTTTCCTGTCCCTACTTCTCTTTCCCAAAATAAGCAAACAGAAAATAACAAACCAGTAACCACTTTGTCTGTTGTGTAGCCGACACACTTAGAACTCACTTAAAATCACCACCAGTGTTTCAGAGCAACATGCTGTACATATGACCCTGCTCTCTGCATCACTGTGTCGGGTTGGACCCCTTGTCCGGGGTGTCACTTGATGTACTGGGGTTTCACTGAGCCTGTCCTGCCCCACCAGCCTGGATTCCCTCTCCCCGTTTTGCTGAATTAGGCTCTCTGGCCTCTTGCAGCACACACACACAGGTAGGGCCACACCCAGCTGCAGACACTGACTGAAGTCAGCTCTGTGTGAGAGGACTCACCCAGCACTCACATGAACACTCCTTTTGGGAGATAAACCCCAAATAATACTGTCTTGCACTGTATAGAAAGATCTGCACAGCACAAGCTCATAAAAATTCACCCTCTCCCTCAATGTGGAGAGAGATGTGCACAGCTTTTTGTCCCCCCAGATATGAATTGCACAAACTGGGTTATGTTATAAACAAGAAATATGTTTATTGACTACAAAAGGAAATTTTAAGTGATTATAAGAGATAGCAAACAGATCAAAGCAGATTACCTTAGTAAATAAACAAAACCTGCAAACTGAGCTTAACACACTAGATAGGTAAGATATAAATTAACAAATTCTCACCCTGAGTGATAAACAGGCTAGCAGATTCTTAAGGCACAAGATGCCTTGGCTTTCCCAGGTTTCCATACACAGACTAAAAATCCTTCTAGCCTGGGACCATCACTTCCCACAGTTCAGTCTTTCTTCCTCAGGTTTTTCCAGGTGTGTTGTTGTCGGGAGAGTGAGGTCCCCCCATGACGTCATTTCCCCCCTTTTATACCTTCTCCCCACTTGCTGGAAAGCTCTTTTACTGTGAGCTGGGTCAAACAGTTCCCATTGTGTAGTGCTATCTCTGAGAGGTTTCTAGTATACACAGTTCCTGGGGTAATCCTTGTGCTTGTGTGCATTTCCTCAATAAGCCATTAACATAATTTGGCCTTTTTACTGTCATACCTGAAAGGTTGTGTGTGGGTGTTTTCAACTTCAGGACCTGTTTCAGCAACCCATACATAGCCAAACTTCACAACGTCACACACGATGACAGCACATACAATCAAATGAGATATTACTGTCTAACAGATCAAGACTTTTAGGATGACACCTCACAAAGCATGCTTTGTATAAGACATATCCTAACTACATGACAGTGGTGAATATTGGGGTATCAAGGTGTAACAAGCACAATTATTACTAGAAGTTAGATCTGTGATACCTCATTATTGGAAAAGGACAGATTTCTCAACATTAGTGGCATGGAGAAATAAAGTATGAGAAACTTATTCAATGGGAAAAAATGACAGATAGTCTTTTGTTCAGGATCAAGTAGATTTTACAATATGTGGTTACCATTTTTGGAATTTGAATAAAATATATATACAGATAATGATAAGATTCATTAAACACAAACAGGTCTTTTAAAGGTAACAATTGAGATTATGAATTAGATTTGTTACTACTTATATGGAAAGCTCATGTGTGTTAATAATGATAAAATAAGAAGTTAAACAAGAGAATAGAATAGAAAGTTCTCTTTCAAAAGCCTCATTTTCCAGCCACACATTAAAGGTTCCAGCCAAAAATCAAACATCTGTGAGAAGAAGTCATGGTATACCTCACTTAGTTTGAAGAAAATCAGAACCAATCTACATTTTCCTGCTTTTGCTACATTTTGGCCTGACCTCAGCACAAACCCCAGAATCAAATACCATTAGGAAAGTCTGGATTTTAGAATCCCGGTTTGTCATCTGACCCTCCTACATATCATAAAATAGGCCAACCCAAACGCCAGATCTGAAGGCTGTGACACTTGTGAGAAGTTCAAACCTGACCTGTCTATCTCTAGTTCAACTGAACATATTTTTCTGGTTAAAAAAAAAATTAGATAACTGTTATCAACAATCATTTTTCTTTTGTGCCTGGCTCAGATTTCTGTTCCCATACAGGACCTGGCAACAGAGGCAACAAGATAATATGAGAAAGTCTGTTCTAACAAGCTTTCCTATTCAGTTTAACGTGCTCAAGAGTTTTGGATGAGCACCCAGCTCCTCAGCTGCTTATTGGAACTTTTCTACCTTTTGACATTCTCCCATCACTGGTGAGTCGTCTAAACATTAGCAAGCAACCTTATGTTGCAATAGTCATAGCTTGGCTTGCTCTGGTAAACCAAATGTCATTTGTTCCATAAAAAAAATAAAAACTCATTTACAACCTCGCTGTTATTTAACGGCTTTCTAGTGGGAAAACAGACAGACCACTGCCCAAATTAGCTCACCCCAGACATAGGACCTGATTCTGAAACTGTTATGCGTGTGAGTAACTCTTCCTTTACAAGCTGCGCCGCTGGAGCCACTTGCATTGAGTAAGGTTTGCTCACGTGCATTAGATGCCTGATCCAGCTTCCACTGAAGTCAGAGGATTTCTTGCTCCCAACTGCAATGGGAGTTGCATTGGGCACAAAGTTTGCAGGCTCTGGCCCTCTTTAATAATGAGCTTCACTACATAATAGGTCAAAATCCTGAGAGGGAGGGAGGAAGAGAGAGAGTGTGTGTGCGCACGTGAAATGAAAACCCTACAGGCAGCTTGCTATTTGAGGGTATTAAAAACAATTGGGAAATGAGTAAAATTAATATAAAACAGGATGCTGGGTGCCACTTTTACTGAAAGACTGGAAACACCCACATGAGAGCAGAACAAAAAGTCACACAAACACCGACCCCTTTTAAGAAGGGAGTCCCCTGATCACGTGTACCATGTGAACGGCCAGTTAGATAACACGCAGTAACTGCCATCAGAAGAGAATGGAGAAGAAAGATGTTTATTGTTCAGGATGACATGCTGTTTACAGTGGCATATTCTGCTCTTCCTCAGTTTTATCTGTTGGACAAACAACAGCTGTTTTAGGATATTTAAATTACGATGCTAGGATTTTGAATTGGGTCCAGGCTTTAGCCTGATTAAATGATATTAAGTTAATTTACAAGCAGAGGCTTGGCATGCAGGTCAAGTGCTTTTAACATGTGTAGTTTCCTTTTAAAAAAAACAATTTAAAGTTGAGTGCTTTGAAAGCCAACTTTCCACAGCATGAATAAGCTGGTTATGTTTTAAACCCACCTGCCATCAAAGGAATTTTTGGAGGTTCATATACTTTTTAAAAGAGATTTTTCTCCAATGAAGTTTTAACGCATTTAAATACATTTTGTGTATTTATTACTTGTGAGACAAAAACAGTGTCTTAAGATGCTGTTGTGATTT
This sequence comes from Lepidochelys olivacea, assembly GCF_965140295.1. Lineage (NCBI taxonomy): Eukaryota > Metazoa > Chordata > Testudines > Cheloniidae > Lepidochelys > Lepidochelys olivacea. The sequence goes on from NC_140417.1 coordinate 109,463,027, forward strand.
TTGGATCTGTTAAAACAAAACACTCTAATGTTATTAGCAAACTGATTTTCCCACTCGAATTTTACCAGATAAGAGCATAAGTCTCATGGCTCACATCGTACATCTGCCAAGCCCATTCATAAAAGGCTATCTGGTTAATGTAGCTTTTAGATGGAGAAATCAGGAGGAAGGCATCATATTTAACCTCACTTTAACAGTCACTCTTAAGGGGGATACTGACAGCAGGTACCAACACAAACAGGCTAAGTGTAATCTGCATTATCCCTGTGTGAGTTTTTGTCTCCTTCTACTGGCTGCAGTTGATCAGTCTGCTACTGCTTTTAAGCTACCACAGATGCTCCTTTAACTCAAGAAGTGGAACACCACCACACCTCCGCGCACATGCTTTTAGATCCAGAGATTCTAGGTTCAAGTCCCATAGATGATCCCCACCAGCAATGTTGTTATAAGTGTTGGCCCATATGGAGATTTGAACTGCTGAGGACCTCTGATGTTCAGGACAAGCTTCCCCAGTCAATGTGTGACCCATATATACCAATCTACGTTATGTGGGTTATACAACCATGGTGGGAAACTTGCTTCTTCTCTTCACCCAACGCCATAAGAAATAAGCAAGCTGTAATAAGAGACATACTTATGCTTTGAGGGCACAAAGTGCGTCTCCTCCATTTCTCAGATTCCCCTGCCAGACAGTACACTATTATTAGTATTAATAATAATTGGCTACTTCAGTCACTGGCATCATAGTGTTTTGACCAACTTTATAAACTTTGTCCAGTATGTAGGAATCTCTTCTTCACCCAACTAATTCCGAGAGGAACAATGTCATGTGCATAACATCTGCAGAACAATTTTCAGGAGGGAAGTGAAGATTATCTTCCCCCAATGGAAGAGCAGGGGGATTGGCAAAGCCAGGGGTGGTTTTAGATTTTATAAATCCTTGTCAGCTGGGTTTGGGTTTTGAAAAACAAATCCAGGGTTTTTGTTGGAATTGGATCCAATTTTATCCGAAGTGCAGAAGTTCAGGGTTTGGGTGTGAGGTAGAAACTCAGACAAATGATTAGTTTTAGCCCATTGCTACAATATTGGTAAGCAAACTAGAATTGCCTTCTACCTAAGCTGCAGTTTGGCCAGTTATGACTGCCATGGGATAATGGCTTAGGAAAAGAGTGGACATACTGCCCTCCTAGCTAATAAAGGAAAGGTTACTGCAGCAGAGGTTACTTTAGGTAAATGTTGTGTATCCATAAAATTCAGCTTTACAAATTGTTGTTGGTTAAACATCCAACACATGCAGATTGAATGCTGACATCTCTAGAAAGCAAACCATCTAACTTCTCGGATACACTGGCTAGAACACAGTCTCCATGACGCTAGTCACTGTGAGTTAACAGCCTGTGAGGCCTGCCCAGATCGAATGACTCACATGCTGTCCAGTTGTACACATTTTGCTGACATGATTCAGCTGGCACAAGTTTCCATTTTTCAAAGGTCAGACCAGAGTAATTCTGTCAAACCTGAGCCAGATAAATGGCCTTTGCCCATGGACCATGTCATCTCAGTGATTTTCCTGACCACACATGACAAACTGTTGAGAAGTGTCTGCTCAGCAAAAAATATGAACCTGAGAATTTAACCCCGCCACAAAGACAAGTCAAGCGACATTTCTTTAAAATGTGAGCAGTGCAGTTATTGTACCTGGCCCAACCTTTTAGCCACATGAAAAAGTGTTCTACCAGAATAGCCCTGTGTACGTCAAATGAGCACAGAGGAGTGCCCATAGATTTATTTTAGGACAGTGGAATAGAACAGACTCCATATCATTTTCAATAGGATATCCAGCAGTTTGTCATCATTGCAAGAACCAGAAGTCCTAAGTGTTTAGTTAGCTAGAGTATGAATTATAAACACTGGGTAAGGTATTAGGGAACAGGGCTTGAACAAACCATGGGAAAATGTCATTTACTCTGAGACAAGAGCAAAGAAACTCCTCATCAAACCAGTTGTACAATTTTTTTGTTTAGATTCCACTAACACGCAGTATTACAGCTTGTCCCCTGTAATTGGAAGAATGCTTATTAATAGTAAAGCCTGATTATAAAGCACTAATTTGAGTAGCAAGGTCACTGGACTGCTGTTCAGAACCTTTGCCAAAATGGGAACATCCATGTGAATCTATGGAGATCTGCTTGTACAGAAAGCACACTGCAAAGTTTACTTCCCAACTTCCTTAGGACTGAGACACTCGGATCGCTAGAGACATTGATTATGCTGTCTCTGGAACGACAACAATTACATATTGATTTCTCTGGAGACTGGATTATATATTGATTATGCTAGATACAAGGTGGAGGCTCAAGTTAAACACTCACCACTGGATGGTCACTACATAGTAGTGAAGTCAATAAAAGAAGGAACGACAAATTCATCGAGTCAGAGGGTGAAATCCTGGCCCCACTGAAGTCAATGACAAAACTCCCATTGACTTCATTCAAATCACGATTTAACCTAAAGTATTTGGCATCCTAAAAGTTTTGTAATAATTCTAAAAGCTGCTGTGAATAACATTCGCAGCTGGTAAATACCCATGGCCACTCTTAGAACCCTGCAGCATGTTGTGTTCACATGGCACACCACACCACATGCCCCTTCTGTGTCAAAAATCAAGTGCTTTGTCGGTAATCTGATTAGGGGACTCTTGTGCAGTCTCAGAATGGTTCTACGACCAGTTCTGCAGAGAGCCACTCCCCTTCGTACAGGCTCCCACCTCCACTGTGACATGCATCAGGTATGTCCTGTACAAACACTGCACACACAGTATCCAGTGAAAGAGAATGTACTGTACTGTATGGTGTTGCTCTTTTGTTACCATTGAGACATATAACTGGAAAGCGAAAGCCCAGCTGGGTATATGACCAACCGGCTGGATTTGCTTGAGAATGCAGTGTTCTAGAAAGCAATCCCAGAAAGTTTGTCTCTCAGAACACTAAGCCTCTGTCTCACACTAAGCTTTCTAGATTGTTTATATCGGAACTTTAATTTCTTCCTTCTGGGCATCAATTTCCAGTGACTTTCAACTTCGATTCATGGCTGCTCCAAAAAGTAATTACTGAATCTTTCCTGCAAGGCATTTAGCATAACTAAACAGAGAGATAGCAAGAGGTCTCAGAACTATAGTGCAGTTCTCAGTGTGATGTGACCTGTCCTTCCATAAATGGGATATAGCCAATATCATTAAAAAGTGATACAGTGAGTCTTCCTCATGGGAGATGGAAGGCAGCAGTGATCCGAGAAGATGATTAATCCAGCCAGATGAGTGCCTTGATTTTGCATTTATGTCACCAGTGGAAAAAACAAGAAGGGAAAAGAAATCTCAAGGAGACAACAATGGATGTGTTTGATAGTGGAAAATAAAACCCTCAATAGCAGGATTAAAATGATGCTGTGCAACAAGAAGTTTATTCTACAGCAGTGCGTGACTGATACAAACTCTGGGAGCACTAGACTCAAGTGGGAGAAGTTTGCCCAGCAGAAAAGGTTAACATACAACTGTAATTTCCTCCCATCCACATTAAAAATAAGTTGATATCATTGACAGAGCCTAATGTGAATGCACAGCACTCCTTAGCTGGTATACAAATGCAAGGCCAGACACTGCTGATGAGCCAATTTCCCCTTCACAAGACTAAGCCCTCCCTTCCTTATCCTATAATTGTTTGTAAAAACAAAGGGCACTTTTTTTTTAAAACAAAATACCCATTGCTCTCCCCTCACTGGAATACAAGGAACTATATCCTTGTCCTATTCACCTCCTGAAGAAAAGGGAAAAAATGGTAAACATGGCCTTTATTCAGTGCATTTCCTGAAGGAAAGGTGAATGAATAGGAATTCAGATAAGAAAACGACTGCAGTTACCGTTCTGCGGATTCTGTAAAGTATATTAATGGGAATAACAATGCACATTAGCCATCCGATTCAGTAACATTTTTAGTACCCAGCTGAGTCCAAATATAAACTGTAATGGCATATGGAGAATGTCTTAAGAGCCATTTCAAATCAATTTGCTTTTATATAGCATCTCTCAGACAAAGTATCTCAAGACACTGCAGAGAGAGAGAGAGAGAGAGAGAAAATAACGACCTAATGATTTAGTAGAGTTGGGTACAGTGGTTCTCACAAAGACAGCAAGACAAAAATGATGCAGAGAGATGGCATGCAAAGCTCTTATTTAAAAGCAGTACTAATGTAAGTATACCTCTTTGCCTGCTATTACAGTGGGGAGGGCGGGAGTCAGGTACAATAGGAAGCCAGGCAATGAAGTAAAGCTGTGTTGGGTTTACTTATAACTGTTCTATGACTACTCTTGTGGACTTTCTATCCATAGACAAGGTGGAACTTAAATCTCAAACATTTCCATTATATCAATGAGTTTATGAAAAGCCAAAACACAACCTGCCAGTGAAATCAGGAAAATAATGTTTGTGAAAATTCACATGAACATTTTTATCAACCCATATCACAGCTTCAGAAATTTGCTTTCCTTTCAGGCTTCCAAGGTGCTTCAGCCTGTGCCCTATGAGTGGGACTCATCTCTCTCATGGCTAGTTCTATCAAACAGGAAGGTGTTGAGTAAAACCAGTTAGGAATTTTTAGAAGAAATATCTTGTGTTGAAAAATGCCAGTTCGACAAAACCAAAACTTTCCATGGAAATATATTGGTCTTTGAAAAAACTTTCATTAGAAAGGTCTCTGAGTTTCAGGGTGGAATTTCTGGTCAAAACCTGAAAGAGAAAGAGAGGTCTTGATTTTGTTCCAATGAGGAACGAAAGGAAATTCTGAAACCTCAACATTTTTCACGAATCAGAATTCTTGTTTTCTGGCCCACCCTAGAGTTGAGTACTTTATTTGTAGCGATTGTTAAAGCTTCCCTAAAGGGAGTAAGGTGCCATCCTCCCTGAAACAAGCCACTAGTGAAGAAACTCTCTCAAAGCTAACTTAGCAGACAATTATTGCCCAGTCCTTAGTCTTTCCTTTTTGGTGAAGTCTACTGAGAAGGTTGTGCTGAGGCAACTTTGAAGCCATCTGGAGTCTTCACATTTCCCAGTTCCTTTCAGATGGACATTCTGTCTGGGTATGGCATGAGATGGCACTCATATTTTTGGATAGAGGTCTCTTCTTAGTGATGGACAAAGGCCTGGTCCATGCAAAACTGGCTGTTTCTGTTGCCAGCCTTTGATACAGTAGAACATGAAATTTTGTTGACTCACCAGTGGCCCTTATCTGGGGAAAAGGATAGAACCCTGAGGTGATTCCATTCTTTCCTCTTCCAGGTATCCCCTAGAGAGTTTTAGGGTAATTGTTCCTCTGCCACAACAGATCTCATATGGAGATCCCAAAAGGATTTATTTGATCTCCTCTTCTTCTCAACAGTCGTGTGAAACCACCAATTAAGACAACAAATCAGTTTACGTTGAGGCAGCATTAGTATGTAGATGCAGTTCTAAGTCTCATTTCCATCAGAGCCAGATAGTTCAATACCTCTGTTTTCCCAGGTTTTGGCTGAGACTGGGACTTGGATGTGAGTATGCTGGCTTCAGCTTAATTCAAACAAGAAAGAGGGAATGTTAATGCATCAGGGTAAGGTGGAAGAATGGAGGATATCTACCTGGAATTACACCTGAAATTACAGCGGTCTTCTGTGGCCAAAAGCACCTATTTTTATCTGCATCTGGTTAGGCAACTCTGCAGCTTGCCATGGTGAAACATTATTTTGTGGCTTGTGGATTGGATTATTACAGTGTCCTCTAAGTGGGGCTGTACATGGAGACTATCTGGTGGCTACAGCCAGTACAGAATGAGGCTACTTGCCTTCTTTGTTGTATTAGCCATGGCAAACATATGAGCACTTTTCTCCTTGAACTGCACTGGTTACCTATTTGCTTCCAAGTTCAATTCAAGATGTGGACTTTGATCATAGTCTGAGTCATGATTATTTGAGGCATTGCCTCTCTCCACAACATCTGACCGGAGGTGCTGAGTGAGCACAGCCTAGATTTGATTATCTGGGGGCTAGTGCTGAATATTATCAACAGGCAGTCTTTTACTCTGGAATTTACTTCCCCTACTGATCTGAGGACACAGTGCAAGGCCCATCTCCTTTCAGGCTACCAGCTGTGTGAGTCACATGAGGATTTTGGAGGTAGTGAGGTATGGTCTATTTATTTTGGGGAAATGGTTTCTTCCTGTTATTTCTATGATATGTGTAACTGAGCGTATTTTAGAGTGATGATATATTTTATTTTGTTATACTTGTAACTCTTTCTAGTTTCATTCCTTATACTTGAACTCACTTAATCCTATGTATATTTTGTTCATAAATTTGTTTTATTTTTACTATATACCAGCTCAGTGCTGTGTTTGAAGGGAAGAGTGTATTTACCCCAGTTAAGTTAATAAGCTGTAATGTGCTTTTGTCTCCTTTAAAGGAGCAACAAACCTTATTATAACTCTGAGTGGCCCTGGTAAGGGCTGGACACTCAGGGCACACGGTTGTAGGGAAATTTGGAACTGGGAGTGTGTTGGGGTCACCTTACTCGTTGTAACCCAGGCTGGTGGAAGCCAGAGTGGGGCTGTAGACAAGCTGCTGTGGGCAGAGCTGCTGAACCAGGGCTGTGGTGGGCATGCCTACAAGCTGGCTATGAGCATCCCATGATATAATGATGATCTATTATATGTATTGCATCCTAATGGGCATGGCACAGCTATAACACTACAAACTACTTAGAAATCTAAATAAAAATAATCATAATTAATAGCCAGAATATGGAGTCAGCATTTTAGTTTGATTTTGCTTCTGATCCTGCATTCCAAAAAGCAGCAGCAGCAACAAATTTACTCTGATTTTAAATTTGAACCATCATTCCAAGAAATAAATCAAGAACATCTATAATTTTCTTCCATCAATCAAGCTTTATGCCAAACTATTTTTATACCAAGACAGTGAGGTTCTTTGAAGTACAGACATAAACCTGCTGAAGAAAAATGTTCATCTGTAAGCAGAAGGTGTTTGAATCTGAGATAACTTGTCTATTTTAATGGGCAGGTAATTAAACAGAGAAATGCAAACCTCTAATGAAAAAGAGCTCTTCTTTGCTGGTTTGGATGGTACCCCATCAGGGCATCTGTTTGATATATTTAGGCTATGTCTACATTGCCTCGCAGTTCGGACTATGGGTGTGAGTGGGGGGTGAATAGCAGTGCACACTCTCCCACTGTAACTCCACCATATAGATTCTAAAGGTGTGAACAAAAAAAAGTTCTTAGTTGGCATTAACTAAATGCTGTTTTGGGGGCAATGTAGACAAGCCCTTAGGGTCCTTGAGAAAGGAGGAGATTTGGATTAGTAAAGCTAGTAACCAATCTGCAGAGGTGGCACAATTAGTCTAGCCTCTGGGAAATATTTTCTCCTCCATATGGAGTTGCACTGAGGTCATCTCCAAAAAGAAACAAAAATGACACAGTATCTTCTTCCAGTAATAACAAAGTGAAGGGCTAAGGCTAGTGCAGGTACTAATCTCCCACCTCTGGAGACCTGGAGTTAGGTTACAAAGGAAGTAATATAACTTCGCATTTCTATAACCCCTTCTACCTAAGAATCTTAAAGGAATGAAGCCTCACAACACAGACAAGTGAGTAAATATTATGACAGGACACAGGATGGAAACTCCAACTCCGGAGTCTTAATATATTTAATAAATCTTGATATATCTTGATTTTAGTAAGGCTTTTGACATAGTCCCACATGGCATTCTCATAAGCAAACTAGGGAAATGTGGTCTAGATTAAATTACTATAAGGTGGATGCACAATGGTTGAAAGACAGTACTCAAAGAGTAGTTATCAATGGTTCTCTGTCAAACTGGGAGAGCGTATCTTGTGGAGTCCCTCAGAGTCAGTCCAGGGTCCAGTTCTATTCAATACTTTCATTAATTACTTGGATAATGGAGTGGAGAATACGCTTATAAAATACACAAATGACACAAAGCTGGGAGGGGTTGCAATTGCTTTAGAGGACAGGGTTATCATTCAAAATGACCTTGACAAATTGGAGAATTGGTCTGAATTCAACAAGATGAAATTTCATAAAGACAAGTGAAAAGTATTTCATTTAGAAAAGAAAAATCAAATGAATAACTTCAAAATGAGAAATAACTAGCTAATCAGTAAAGGATCTGGGGGTTATAGTGGATCACAAATTGAACATGAGTCTACAATGTGATTCAGCTGAGAAAAAGGCTAATATCACTCTGGGGTGCATTAACAGGAATGTTGCATGTAAGACATGGGAGGTAACTGTCCCGGTCTACTTGACACTGGTGAGGCCTCAGCTGGAGTACTGTGTCCAGTTCTAGGCACCACAGCTTAGAAAAGATGTGGACAAACACGTCAGCGATGGTGGTTTACTTGGTCCTGCCACAGTGCAGGGGGCTGGACTTGATGACCTCTTGAGGTCCTTTTCAGCCCTACATTTCTGTAATTCTATGATTCTTCTTTGACCTCAAGACCATCCTTCCTTTTGATGAGAAAGAAATGAATTTGCTACGAGAGGCGGTTACTGCTCAAGAGACTGTAGGTTTGTCTACACAGCAATCAGAGGTGTGACGGCAGCACATGTAGACAAACCTGAGCTCACTGTGAGCTAGCTAATTCAAACAACAATAGCAGTGAAACCATAGCAGAAGAGGCAGCAACACAGGCTGCACACGTCTGCCAAGGACCACGGGGATATACTCAAGCAGCTAGCCAATCTTGCTGCAGCTTTACTGCTGCTATCATTCAAGCTAGATAGATCAAAGCTAGCTTGGGTATGTCTACAAGTGCTGCAGTCAGTCACAACTAATTGCAATGCAGACATACCCTCGGATTGCAGTGGTGCTGTTGGTCAGCACTGAGGTGGATTGTCAGAGATGTTTGGGGATACTGCACCATTCCTGGTCATGCTTAAATCAACCCAGTGAGCACTGACCTTCTCTTGCTTTGATTAGTGCTCAGGTGTCACTAGCATCACCAACACTCACTTCTCCACTGCAGAGAAAAACAAAGCAGGTGTTTCTGGGGCAAGAGGAGAATGATGGCCTTTAAATATTCAACCCTCATCCCTCATTACTCTGCAACAGAGACTTCAACCTAGACCACCACCTTGGAAAAATAAAACCCAGTGGTAAACTTGGGGTCTATAATGAATGGATAGCAGCAATTCATACCAGCAGCATCTCTTCCTTATATACTTAAAACTAATCAGGTTCAGTAAATGAAACTAGGTTGCAGACAACTCCCTGAGAGAACTTAAAGTACACAATCAACTTTATCATAGGAAAATGATTGACTGGAAAAAAAGGTGGTCTGCCCTGCCTCACCACCTCCAAATCACACTATATCATTTAAATGTTTTAAAATGCATTTAGTACAACATGTAATATGTTATCCTTGGGGTTAAACGCATTCCTCTTGTAAAATCATCTAAGCGGTGGTTGTGGGACTTAGTTACTCTTAGGAAGCTTGAAACAGCTGAAAGCCTACGATAATTCATGTGTTTGAAGCTCAGCGTTTGTTGCTTACTGGCACAGACTTCTGCAAAAGGTTAAATGTGGTCAGCAAATGAACAAAAAACAAAAAAGAACTAGTCCCAGCTGCAGCCTGCCCAAAATTCTTGCAGCAGCCTCGTGGTCCAGTTCATAATGCCACCCAGTGGACACAATGTTCACATGAGTTTTTCTCCTTCATGAATACCAAAGATTTAACAGCAAGGACTTAATAGGGAGAAAAGAATATGATTTCTGAGTATGAACCTATCCTTAAGAAAGCAGCTGAAGAATAGCGTTCCATGTCTTATGAGACACGCAGCTCCATAATGTATTTACAAGGGACAGAGATGCAACATTAAGTAGTCTAATTCACCAACCGATATATAGCAATTGCCACTAAAAAGCCACCACTCACCAACGCTTACGACATAATTGTGTCTGGGATGCCACCGTTTTTCCATTTGATTAGGATAGGAAATAATTGTGGAATCTGTTGGCAGATGTTTGCTTTTTAATGGTGCCCACTGTGTGAGGATTGTCTTCACACTGCATATGTGTAACTTCTACATAAAGGGAAGAGACCAGAGAAACCCTCTTATGCATCAATGAATGCATAAGGCCTCTAAAAAGTTCATTATCTTTCAAAGTGAATTTTTGGACTGAAATGTGACCCCACTTATACCTGGCTGTTTTACTTAACAGATTAAGTTTTGTTCTCTGGAAGATATTACCACTAAACTGCACACCATTGATTTAAGAGCTTGTAGCAGAGGAGTGCCCTGCATTCCTTCAGTGATATCATTTTGGCAGCCCCTTACCTCTGGTGTGAGGTATTTCATCATGATTTCCTTTCCTTTCTCTCCCAGTTTTTCATCTGGAGCAATTTCATACTCTGCCTGGAAAAGAAATAAAGAAAACATCAATATTTGTACTCATACTTCATCATTATAACTTCATTTTGGAGATGGCCTTAACTGAACATTCCACTTGAATAATTTGGAAGGCAAATATAATCTTCTGATGGAGGTAAACCTGTACAGTTGATCTAATTGAAAAGCAAAACACTGGTGTCAAGATGTTTTGACCAAGACCAAGAAAACGGTTCTCTGAAACTAGCCCTCTTTGACATGCCCACATATGAGTAAATTTAATTTATTTATACTTTATAGATATGCCAAGCCCCAATGTTTTGAAAACATTTCTGATAATTAAGGACCCCTCTCACGGAGCTTTATTTGTTTTCACTCACTTAGATGTAGGGAGTAGAAATTAATTTTTCCAAATCATAAAGGAGGATTATTTGTTTTGCTAATCTCTATGACAGAAAAAACTACTTTACTTAGACATAAGGAGAGCTCTCTCAGGAGGTAGGGCTTTTGGAAGCTTGGGTCCTCCTGTGGATTTTTAATTTTTTCTCTCAGTATAACACTCATTTCTCAAACTCTTCCCCTTCTGCAGAAATTTTGCCAATTTTTTGCTTTTCGATGCAGACTTTTGAAAAGGGATATCTCAAAAACCTGGGATATTTCAGGGCTTAGAAAAATAAAAGGGACTAAATGAAGAGTGATGTTCAGTACATACTGGAATCTTGTTTGATTTCTATTGGGCATTACAAAAGAGAGCACACACACTGCATTTTTAAAATATTATTCTAAGGATTCTGCATATCATACCAGCACTGATCTGTGGTAAATTTTAGGATAAACTTTATTTAGGAAACAAAATATTACTTAGGCTTCACTGAGACATTAATAATTTTACTTAAAATTCTTCAGCAATGCAAATCATTAAAAGACAAGAAAAAAACCCATTTAAAGCTTGCAACCCCAAGTAAGACAATAACTAAATGATAATGACAAATTCTTAGAGACATTCTAATTTGTCACTGCCTGGGGTACAAAATTTTAGTCTTATGATGAAAAGGGCTTTCTGGAAAAAAAAGTCAATTCAACATATTTTTATGAATGCTCATATTAGAAAAAGGATCCCAGAACCTCTTGCCAAACCAATTAAGTAAGTTGGTCTAATACAATCTGCCTGAGATGATAAATGAGGAGGAAGTAAAAGACAACATACGGTAGATCAGTCTGAACTGGCACTTGGAAGAACGCACTTCAGAACTGTTGCACACTTTAGGACATATACATTGTTCTCAGTTTCATACAATAAATCAGATGGAAGGCTATAACAAATACTCTAGCTAAACAGACCAAGGAATAACATGAAAACCGCGAAAGTAATAATAATGCTATTAACCATGTATCCGGCCAATGCTGATTTAGCCATTGTAGTTTAAGCTTAAGACTTTATACAGCAGGGTGTTCAAACAATCAAATTTAGTCTGGTAAATGACAATGACCAAAAAGAAAAGAAAACAGTACTGCTGATGAGAAATACACTGATGGTTAAAATCCACAAGTACAGTACTTCTTTCTTAGTAACCATGTCGGGGATGAACTGACTATGTTCTCATAAAACTTAATACAAGGGGCTTTTTTTTTAATCTTTCATTCAATACCCTGTCCATTTAGATGGTATCTGACTATAGGTCATTTCAGCTCTTGAACGCATGAACACTCCAGAGTGTTTATAGAATCTTAAGAGCATTTTTCTCCCAGAATCTCTGCTAAAGGATAAAACAAACAACCAAAAAAAAAAAAAGAGCAAATTAAAGAAGGTCGGAGAAGTTGCATTTTAGCTAGGCACTCACCGTTAATGATAACTTCAAAGACAGGCTAGGGGATTTTTAATTTAAAGTAAAGATTGAAATACAAAATGTCTTTTAAGAAGAGAAAATATTTGTATTTAAATTTAACTCTCTGTTCAGAAGATTGCCAAACACAAAAGCCAGAATTTATTGGTAATGTCTCAATGGAGAAGGATTTGGGAGCATAACTAAGCCCTCATAGAATCACAGAATATCAGGGTTGGAAGGGACCTCAGGAGGTCATTTAGTCCAACCCCCTGCTCAAAGCAGGACGAATTCAGCACAACTCATAAATCATCTAATAATTATCATTCATTGTTCCCTCAGCAGCTTTGAGATGCTAAATATTTTGCCATATCAGAGGTCTAGCAAACAGATCCTTTAAGCGATTTCAGTGGAACTGCATTCATAGCAAATGTTGGTCAGGTAGTTCATATAGTCTGAATTAATATAGCATTTGCTTCAATAAAACAGAGATCAGGAATTCAGGTGGTATTCTCAATATATGCATCATATATTGTGATTGACTGGCAAGTACCACTGCTCTCTACTGGATATAATTAGACTTGGGTACATGTGTGATGGTCTTGTTTTGTGGCTTAAACAGAGATTTTAGTTCATTTCAAGTGGAAGAAGCCTGAGTTTCTGAAATAGATTACAAATTTGTATCTCTATGCCATATATATTCAATTTATTTTAAGATGTTAGTGTCTGCCCATAGCTATGGATTGGTGCCAGAGTGTTCCATGGGATTCCTGTCAATCCTAGATGCCTAAAGATAAGCTTTGCACTGACTAAACTTTGGTAGTGAAAGTAGTAAAAGGAATTATGTCATGTATCTGTTGGGGGTGGATGTAAATCACTGCCTTCCTCAAGACAAAAGCAAACCTCCTCAACCAGCTGTGATTAATTTTCCGCATAGTGTGATTATTGTAATCTATTAGATCTAGTAATTAAGACACCCCCCCACCTTGAGAAAGCTACATCTGGTATAAAACACAGCAACTTGTCTGCTTAACAACATAGGATGCTGTGAACATGTCACCTCAGGGCTTTACTCTCTTAACTGGCTCCTAACTAGAGTCTAGTTCAAAGTCTCTGTTCAAATATTCAAAGTCCACCAGGGGATTGTCTCTAACTGCCATGAGAACGACTCTCCCTTTGCAACCATGACATCCCATTGTAGTTACCACAACAATGAAACTGTTGGCCAGTAGGCAAAGCAGGGAGGAAGACAGAACTTAAACAGGAGCAGGACATATGCTATGGAACTCCCTCCCGCAAGAAACAGGAATGACCATGGGCCTCACTACATACAGAACGAAATGCAAAAATCATTTCTTTGACTAGCTTTCCCGCAGCAAGTTACACACACACACTCTATACTAAGCCTATTTCTCCTACAGCTGGGAACAATGAAAGAGATTTTCATAATTATTTCTATTTTAAGTTCTCAGGAAGTGCTCAGATACTAAGGGGACAGACAGACAGACAGATATGAGAGTGAAGATCTGAAATGGGCCTATAAACCCTAATATTGGTGAGTGTTAACAAAAATTCTCCTTTCGCTCAAATGTTAAAAGCTGGGTTTTGATTTTTGGAAGAAGATCATGAATTATCTCCAATATCACTTGCATGCTATTCAGCTCTCCATGGACACCTGTGCATATTCTGCCACAGATTGTTACAATAGGAAGAATTATATAAATACAGACAGATTAAGCGCGTGGCCCAAGGTCACTGAAAGTTTGTTCTGGAGCCTGGATGAGTACTCAGGTCTGCTGACTCACAATCTTGTGCTTTAACCAGAAGACCCCTCCCCTTCTTCCTCAGCACTAGAAAAACTGGTTACAGTCTGAAAGTACATAATTAATAGCAATAGCATTATTAGTTACAATTGCAACATGGTGCACAATCGAAATTCCCTTAAAGTCCATTAAAGTCCACTAGGAAATTTTAAGTGTACCCAGCAGGGTCAGCATGGGCCAATTAGTGCACAGCACATTAGAGCACTTTAGAAATCACACCCCTGTAGCACACTGCGTAGACACGCCCTATATCTTAGTGTATGAGCAACCTTAATTCTGGCATTTTCTCATTTGAGTGCTTGCCTTTGCAACCTTAATAATATTCTTTTAACTTAGGTTTTTTATGGTGTGCCATTTCCTAGCTTGAAAAAATACACCAAAACTTAAATGTCATGTGGAGCCATATAGAGCCATGGGCCATCAGCATGGAATCTCGTAACTAGCAGCAGTAAAAGACTTATATTCCAGGTGGACATGCCAATACAGGAGGATGGAGACACACACTTTGCCCATGGGTTTCACAGCTATTTGCCAGATAGCAAAGGAATGTGGTGACTCAGGAGTAATAGGTTCAATTCCAGGTTCTGTAGACCCTTCTACCCCATCCCTCTAGTCTCTTCCTGTCCTCATCTGCTCCTATCCCCCCTCCACAGTCCCTACCCTGGTCCTGCTCCTGTCCCCTGACCTGGGCCTTCCCCCAGCTCATGCCCGTGTTCCCCTCTGCTCCTATCCTCCAACATCCTTGGTTCCTGCCAGTCTACACACTTCCTTCTGCTCTTGGCCCTTCTTCCCCTACCCCCAGCACCTGCTCCTAACCCCTCTCCTGCAAGTTTTCTACCCTCCTCATCAGCTGCCATGCATCTTTTCCCTCTCCCGCACCTGTTCCTAGCCTCTCTGCATTCAGGTCAGGCTGCTTCTGCCTTCTCCTCCATGCCACCTGGACACCAGCGGGGGGACACTGAGAGAAAAAGTTTCCCTGCCCTCGGTTTTCATAGCTGGCACCACTGGAGGAGCAACTGCAGTGAAAGTCCTGCTCAGCCCCTGCAGCCCAAGAATGGAGCATGCTCAGGCCCTCTGTTGGGATGGCACAAGAGCCGTGTGGTCAGCACACAGGCACTGGGAGGGGATGGAGCATGCTGGGAGTTGCCTGCAGGAGACTGCCAGCCTGGAGCAGGCTTGCTAAATGAGCTAACCAGAGATGCCTGGTGCAGGGAGGGAACCAGAAGCAGCTAGTTCCTTATAAAAGAGCTGAAGCTGTTGTTTGAGGAAGTAGACTCTGGGAAGTCTGCAGGGGAGTCAGATCTGAGCAGGACAGCTGCAAGCCAAACCCCCAGGTGGGTCACCCCTCGAGAACTCATAAAAAAGAAAAAGAACAAGATGAGCCCTTTTCACTCGCCCAGGCTCTGAGGTAAGAGCCATGTCTTGGACAGATTATTTGCGGGACTCTGAGTATTACTTTTGAGTTATTGCCTGAATAAACCCAGACCCCTATAAAGGTAGTGATTGGAGAAACAAGCACGTGGAGTCTTTGTAAAAGGGCTTGGAAGAAGGAAGAATAATAGGCAGAGCAGAAGCACCCCACCCACAAGGGGACACATGGGGGCAGCCTATTCTTCCACAGAGAATTTAATTGCCAGACTCTAACCAGTCTCTACTGAGTGTGTGCAAAATGAGATTTTTTTTAGAGGTTTATACCTTGACCAAATGTGGGTGGATTTTCACAAGGACAACAAAAGCCCCATCTCTGTTAGCAAGGCAACCCCCCCTGTCAAATTTAAAGTCACAGCATAGAGGTACTACAACTTTTCAGCTATATAGTTGTAACAATTTTTGTAACATGGGCAAAACAACATATTTTCCCCTAAACATGGTCTATGAAGTGGCTTAACCTGAGGCAGACATCCAGCATGGAAAATTTCAGCCCAAATGGTTAAAGTTTGGCAAAGTGATAAAGCAACTAAAGCCAGGATCTTATAATGGGAAGTATTGGGTAACCTTAATGGTAGACATCACCATCTGTGCTGTTTACCCCTCCCGCCGTCCCTCATATACACACACACTCTGCAGTTTGTTTACCATGTACAGGAATCAAACTAAACAAATGAAAACAGTCTAGACGAAAGGGTAACTTTTAATAACTGGAATTAAAGTGGATGATTGTTGACCTTTTTTACCTCCCTTCCATATGTGTGTCTAGTGAAGCATTCAGTTGAAAAATTCCACGAGGTAATTGTACCCCCACTGCCAGCCCCTGGCTCCAGCAGAAACAACCTAGACAGGCAATTGGACTGTTCTCTATTCTTAAATCATGCAGCTTACATTTCTGCAGAATGCTCTTTTAGTTTAGGGCAGTGTAAGTAAGTACAATGTAGCTCTGCTCTTTGGTGGGTGAAATGATTTGGAATTTATTTTTCTCTTGAACTGAGTCAGCCAGTCTGTTCATGACTCCCTCCACTCAGACCCATTCTGGCTCATGTTATAAACTGAAAAGCCCCCCCCCCACCCAAAATGATTAGGAATTTTCAATTAAAAATGAGTAGAGGAAGCAGGGGAGGGAACTGAGGGAGGCTGCAAGATAGGCAGAAGACCAGTCCAAAGGGAAATCATGACACAGCGAGACCTGCTGAAAGTCAGAGCATCTGTGTATGTGTATTATTTTACGAAACATTCATGTTAAAATCCTGCACTGGATTACCATATTCTAGTTCTGCAGATACCAGCTTGGAGAACAGGAAATGTATACAGCTAAGACATCAGCTACTTATTGATCCCCCCCGCCCTCCAGCATAGGAAATGTGTCCTGCAAAACTTTATTTTAAGGACCTTCTTTCAACAGGTACAAATAGATATTTCTTTGCTACAATATTTGTAAGCATGCTACTACAATGCCTGGTAGGGCAGCCTATGAATAACTTGTAAGGGTTTTCAAGAGAGTTAATTTCACCATAAACCAGCTACAGCATGCTGCAGTAACAATAGCTTTCATTTTGGACAATGCCTTCCTCTGGAAGCCTACCAAAGAGTTTGGCAAATGACTGTTTTACACACAGGAGATATTACATATGTATGTATGAGGATACAGGTGTGTGTGTGTGGTGGTGGGGAGATGGTGGTGTGAGGTGGTATAAAGACTTCTCAGCAGGAGGGTGAGAATGCCTGCAATTTAAGGCTGGGATGCTCCTCTCTCATTTAGGGGAGAAGCCTATTTTGATGGAGCAGCTAAGGAGGCCAATGGAAGTGAACAGATTTCAGATGACCGGAGGGGTGTACTTTGTTGTCAGCTGACCACCATATTTTAGCAATCTTGCATCCATGCCTATTGATAGAGTGGCATCTGAGTGTTGTGTCCCTTGGCTTTGGCAGCCCAGACCACTGTGGTTTACAGGTGATTTGGGATGGATAAGGTGACAGGAAAAGCTGGTTAGAGTGCAGGTGAGGTAGGGCACCTCCTAATTTTCAGGGCTGGTCCTGGACTCGCTGTTGGGTTTACACAATTGAGTCAGCTTCTCTCTTTGGAGTTTCAGCAAGTTTCACTTGCCAAAGGTCTGGCAGTGTTGGGGCACTTTGGGCTACCACAAACACATTGACCCATGTCCCTCCTGCCTGGTAAAGGCCAGTGGTAAGACACTCTTGTGATCTAGAATACTTAGCCAAGAGCATGGCCCCATTGCCCTAGGTGCTGTTCATACACACAGCAGAAACAGTCCTGCCCCACAGAGCTTACAACATAAATAGACAGGACAGACAGAGGGTGGGAGAAAGGAAGTCCTATTATCCCCATTGCACAGATGGGAAACTGAGGCACAGAGAAATTGAGCGACTTGCCTGTGGCCATACGGGGAGTCTACAGCAGCTCTCCCAAGTGCTAGCCCAGTTCTTCAGCCACAGGATCATCCTTTTTCGGTGCATATTAAAACCTTCAATTTTATTACAAATGTTGGGCATCACCACTTGCAAGCCACCCCTACATATACTTTGTTCATTTTAAGGGCTGCCTATTTCACGTGAAATGGCTCAGAGAACATATCTAATCTTCTGCACACACATGCCTTCCTTACCGAGAAGCACTTGGAAGCAGAGCTATAATTCTGTGTGGTAGGACAGATTGACACATTCCTGCACTTTCTGTCCTACAGCACACCTAGCCCCCAATGTGTAACAGCATCTCAATCTCAACCCCTTGGAACGTATTGCTAGGAAACATTAAAACACAGGGTGATCAGTTTTAACTTTCTGGTAGTTTATTCTGTTTGAGAAAGGCTGATTTACAAAATTGTGGCACAGTTTTTGGTTCAGAGCCACAGCTTCCCTTTTGGCAGTGCCCTTCTTAGCAGTGGGCTCTAGCGTGACACTTTGCTTAGCATCACTTATACTCCCCTCCATTTTTAATTCTCTCCTTATGTTGGAATTGACCCTTCTGGGAACTGCTCCTCTGTATTTGGCACTGGTGTAACCACTGCTGGAATAATGTATCCAGTTCTGGTACACACAATTCAAGGAGGATGTTGATAAATTGGAGAGGGCTCAAAGAAGAGCCATGAGAACATTTAAAGTATTAGAAAACATGCCTTATAGTGATAGACTCAAAGAGTTTGATCTATTTAACTTGATTATAGTCTCTAAGTATCTACACGGGGAACAAATATTTAATACTGATCTCTTCAGTCTAGCAGAGAAACGTATAACATGATCCAATGACTGGAAGTTGAAGCTAGACAAATCCAGATTGGAAATAAGGTGTAAATTTTTGACCATGAGGGTACTTAACCACTGAAACAATTTACCAAGGGTCATGGAGGATTCTCCATCACTGATAATTTTGAAATCAAGACTAATGCTAATGTTAGGGCCCTATCTTCATGTTTAAAAATAAAGCCAGTTAAATTGGAAATTTTGGCCTGTATGCATATCTGTGACTGAAACACATTATTTGGCAGGACATAGTGTACAAAGGAGACAAGTGTTCAAATCTTAGCATTAAATAGAGATGAAAAGTAAAGTCCAACAACTTGTTAATTTCAATAAAATATTGTATTAATTTTTGCAGGGTGGGATTTTCAAAAAGGCTCAGTGTTGACCTAACTCTGCCCTCATTGAAGACATGGGGAGGGGGGTTTGCCCTGGATTTCAATGGGAGAAGAGTTAAGCCAACGTTGAGTGCTTTTGAAAATCTTATCCATAGTCATAGATGCAATCTTGTGTTCTTATCACTGTCATTCATATCTTCCCCTCCATTCCCACTCCTCTGCATTGTTCTCTACCCACACTGTCACAGCTTGCCCCAACTGACTTCGAAGGGCTTTGGATCCGGCCCTGAATTGGTCACACAGATAAATCTATTTGAAAATGTAGGCCCCAATTCTCCTCTGCCTTGCACCTTGTATAGTCAGTTACACCTGGGCAAAGTGAGTGTATAATGCTACTATTGTGATTCAGCAGCATTTGATACCCAGGCAGCACTCGCTTGGCAGAGATATAAATCACTGTGCAAGGTGCAAGGCCGTGGGGAATCAGGCCTGTGATTTTTATCTAGTCAACATCCCTTGTCACACTCTAACTGTAACAACCCGACAATTGTATCAGCAAGAGGAATCTGTTTCCTGTGCTAACTTTAGTGACTGTGGAACGTGCTTTATTGTAAAAA
Source organism: Lepidochelys olivacea (assembly GCF_965140295.1). NCBI lineage: Eukaryota > Metazoa > Chordata > Testudines > Cheloniidae > Lepidochelys > Lepidochelys olivacea. The sequence continues at coordinate 109,482,770 of NC_140417.1, forward strand.
TGAACGCTTTAAAAATACAAACAAATTTATAATATACCCTATAATCAGTCTCCCCAGTACATCACTTGGGTGCTCGTGACAGCTGAAATAAATGCCATGTAAAGGAGGGACTTTTCTCAATATGTAATGCAGGTCGATATTACTGATGTTTGAAATCAGAGGAGTGAGAAAGTTCTCTCTCAAGTGGGTCTGTCTTGCATATGGAAAAGAGAGATCATGGGTAGGCTGGTGACTGTCTGACAGAACTCCTCAGCTTGCAGTTTCCACTCCAACCTGTGCTTGTAAATCACACACAGCATTTATTGTTCCCTGCTTTTGGAAGCAGTATGGTCTAGTGGTTAAAGAAGGGGACTGGAAGGCAGGAGACATAGGTGTATTCTGGGCTGTGCCACTGATTTTCTGTGCAACCTTGGGCAAGTCACTTAACCTCTCTGTGCTTCACTTTCTCTCTCTCTGTAAAACAGGGATAATAATACTCGCAATCCAGCAGAGTGCTCTGAGATCCTCTGGTGAAGAGCTGAGTATTTTAAATTATTTTTCATCTTTATTTGGTACTAAGTAAAAACAAAGTTTTGTTGTGTTTCCTACTTTAGACAGAATAATGAAGTCACAGAGCAACCAAAAGGCTGTACTTTGCCCACTGCAGGTCTTGGGGCAGCAGGTGGTCTCTAAAATGGTATGGTCCACATTTCTGGTGGTCTCAGAATGGGTCTGTAAAATCAGACATTTGGTCTCATTATGGGCCTCTTCTGTGTAACCTAGGAATTGGCCTGGTTCCCATAACCCATGCCACACAGACTGACTTTGGCTGAAATTCAATTTAATGGCTGTGTGCTGTGTTGCTGGACCTTGAGGTTGGATAATATAGGAAACTTCACTAATGGTCAGCAAACTTTTACAGAAATTGAAATCGATAAACAAAAGCCATCAAAGCTGTTCAAAGATAAGAGAAAAGGAGTACTTGTGGCACCTTAGAGACTAACAAATTTATTTGAGCAGAAGCTTTCGTGAGCATGAAAGCTTATGCTCAAATAAATTTGTTAGTCTCTGAGGTGCCACAAGTACTCTTCTTTTTGTGAATACAGACTAATACGGCTGCTACTCTGAAAGATAAGAGAGTGACTATCCAGACCTCCATATAGCTCAGTCATTTTGTTCCACCAATTATTGGTGATCTCAGTTGGACTGTGAATACAGATCTCTTGGCTACACTGAAATATTGCAGTAGTACACAAGACACTTAAGGGTCAGAGCTACAAGCAAAGAGTGTTTGCCAAGAGCATCCCTGCAGAAGGGTCGTGGGATATTTGTCTGGGGTTATTGGGGTTTGGAGCTTTTAAACACAACCATTTCCCTTACCAGCCTCCTCTTAACCTTTCACGGTATTCTTGTCTAAGGGTTTGATTACAGTGCAATAAAACACCCATGGCTGGCCTGTGTCAGCTAACTCAGGCTTGTGGGGGCTGTAAAATTGCAGTGTAACTGTCTGGACTTGAGCTGGATCAGTGAGGGATGGTCCCAGAGCCCACACTCCAGACATCTACACTGCAGTTTTATAGCCCCACAGCCTGAGCCTTGTGAACCTGAGTCAGCTGACCCAGGCCAACTGCAGGTGTTTTATTGCAATGTAGACATACCCACAAACACTGCACTACAGCTAGGAGGGTGCTAAAAGGCCATAGCTGGTTTCACTCTCAGGATCTCAGGCTAAGGGCTGCAGAAGGGTAAGGCAGTTTGTTGCCCTAAACTCCAAGAGTGACTTCAGCAATACCCCCAGTACTTTGTGTAAAGAAAGGTTATCATGTTGTATTGTAAAGTTGATTGTGTTGTCGTGACAGGATGATATACACCCTAATGGGGATAATAATACTTCTTTTTGCCCAGCCTTTGTCTCTCTTATCTATTTAGACTGTAAGCTCTTCAAAGCCTAGACTTTCTCTTACTGTGTGTTTGTACATGACTAGCACAATGGGACCCTGATCTCTGTGGCTTCTTGGCATTCCTGGAATACAAATACAGAATTCAGTTTTTAAAAAGCAATTCTGACAGGCAATATCCATGTTTAATTTTAAGCTTAAGTGTTTTTATCAGGGCCGGCTCTAGGATTTTTGCCACCCCAATCAAAAAAAACTTTTGGCCCCCACTGCTTTTTTTGTGCCCCCCCCCCTCGCCTCCGTCCCAACTCCCCCCCTTCCCACCCCCTTCCCCAAATCCCTGGCCCCGCCTCCTCCCCCGGGCGTGCCGCATTTCCCCCCCCCATTACCTCCTGCAGCTTCCCCCCCACAACCCCCTACCCTAGCTCACCTCCACTCCGCCTGCTCCCCTGAACACACCGCCACTCCACTTCTCCCCCCTCCCTCTCAGCTGAGGGAGAGGCGGTGCGTTCAGGGGAGCAGGCGGAGCAGAGGTGAGCGAGGGTGGCGGGGGAACACAGGAAGTAACGGAGGTGGGGGTAGAGGAACCGCTCCCCGCCCCAGCTCACCTCCGCTCCCCCGAGCGAGCGAGCTGCTGCTCGGCTTCCCCTCCCTCCCTCCCAGGCTTGCCGCGCGAAAGAGCTGTTTCGCACGGCAAGCCTGGGAAGGAGGGGGGAGAAGCGGAGTGGCGGCGGCGTGCTCAGGGGAGCAGGCGGAGATGAATGGGGGCAGCAGGGGCACATTTCCAGGGGCGGCATGGCTGGCGCCGGAATGCCGCCCCTAGGAATGTGCTGCCCCACGCACCTGCTTGTTTTGCTGGTGCCTAGAGCCGGCCCTGGTTTTTAATCGATTTAATTTTTTATAATTCCAAGAAATATGGGGGGGGGGTGTCAGACAATAATTATTTAATGACACTACAACACAATGAGATTCAAAAAGTTAAAGCTTTATAACCATTAAAACACAATTAGTCAACATCACATGTCAAAATATACAAAGTAAACATCCTTACATTAAACTCAAATAAATTCTCTAGCAGCCCTTTTCTTACTTTGCCTATCTGTAAATTTCAATGATCAATAGAAATATTTTTTCTGTTGGTTTGTGCGTGTATGGTGAAGTTGACATTTATTCATAAAAATATAATCCCTCTAAGCCTATTAATAATAGACAATAGTGGCACACAGAGCCCCTAAATTCTGTAACCACTCTGAATTTTGAAAACTTCCTGTTTTCTTTTAAATGGAAGACACACAGAAACCAAAGATCATTCTTTCTCGATGTTGTCTCCCAAACCAAAAGGTAAGACATAATCTTCGCACATTTTAAATGGATGACTAAAGGCACTTCCATCAGGCAGGCAAAGACCACTGTTCATTTCTGTCCCCATTTCCTGAACTAAACTGTTGTGTAGAGGCCAAAATCCATCCCAAAGATGGCTTGTGTTTCAATGGAGGATGAACAGAGTCATTCTATGACAGCAGCTTCTGCCTGTCCTCCCGCAGCTGCCCACAGGTTTTCTAGCAGGCACCTGTGTGCAGTAGCTAATAAATGTAGCTATATGCACACATTTAGCTACCCAGTTGCACTGCCAGTAGGAGTTCAAGATGGAAGCTGTCTGGCTACCCTACCGAATCTACTCCATAGCTAGTCTATGACAACTGCATGATGGCTACTGTCACAGAATGCTTAGAGGTAGGCACTACACTTTCCATTGAAAAATAATGATTTTGGCTCCTTCACTGTCTTCCTATGACAGAGATACAGCATAACAGTCAATCTTGGATATATTCTTAAAGGCATTTGTAACCTTTTTTCACTCTACTCAGCAATCTGAAAGTTCAGCCAGGTGAGCACCTGCCGTAGCATGAGGAAACTGTGAAATGTATTTGCAAGTGGTGAACCCAGAGATCAAAGAGATTGCAATCTGACCTCTAAAACTGCACTCACCACCCTTCACATCTAAGAGTCTGAGTGTGCAATTCTCCGATGCACGTGCAAATGCATTGATGCATGCAAATCCATATTGGTGCATCTGCAAAAACAGAGACATGAAAAGTGGTGGGTGCAATTGTAAGGCCATTTTTCACATATGTCTCTCTGTGTTCTAAGCAGAGTGTAGAGCACTTCTGAGCCTGCTTATGAAAGAAGGCATATTGCTAAAAGTTGCTTTATCGTTTGTTACAGAGGCAAGGCAACATGGTAATCTAACACACTACACTTAGAACCAATTGCCATCCCGTTTTATATTGTATAAACAAGCCAAAGAAAGAGTCTGTGTTTAATGAGATCCTGATCTTGCGATACATTGCATGGACTCAGCAGTCTGTTTGTGCCACCAAATCCCAGGATCAGAGTCTACACAAAGATTTTGGTCAAATAGCATTAACATTCTTTTTATGATGTCTATCAAGCTAAAAAAAAATCTTACACTCTCTTACACTGAGTTCACAGATGACCAATACAAATTTTTCCTTTTTAAGTAGGATTGGATCAGTAATGTCAATTCAATAATATTAAAAACCCTGTATTTTCCAATATATTTTATAGTCAAGGTTTACAATGATTGCTGGATATCAAGAAGAAGCTTCTGGAGAGGGAGCAAAAAATTTTTTGACTATTGACATGATAGAGATATTTATGGTGACAAACCAAATATTCTGTAGGAGCCTAATACATGAAAGGCTCACATCTTTGTGCTCATGTAGAGAATGTTACTCCTTAAGAACAATGGTTTATTTTTTTGTACTCCTACACTGATGTTCTTAAGTTCATTACCAAGGAACAGAGTGCAATAAAGCACTGCAAATATCAGAAGAATTAACTTACCACCGAGTCAAGGAACCTAATGTAACACTCAAGCTCCGGTCGAGTTTCACAGAACTGCCGAAAGAGAAACCTTCCAATTGGCTGCTTGTCGCATAAACTGTAATAATCTCTATCTAGAGGCAATAAAAGAAGAAGAAAAAAAAGAGTGTAAAAACCTGAAGATCCTCTGTGTGTGTTTTGGGCTGGCTACAATTTTAAAACACCACAAGTGAGCGCAGTAAAAGGACTCCAAACCATAACCCCCCCTTGGGAAATCAAAGCCAAAAACACAGGACCCACGAGGCAAGCACGTGCTCAATTCTACACTCCTAGTGCAGGCAAAAAGTCTCGCTCATGTCATTCAGCCATGATAAGATGACAATTGTTGACCTTTCATTTCTGGAGTTATATAGAATCAGAGAAGGCAATTCCCATATTGGTTACCTTTGTGGCGAAAAGGGGGGGGGGGGAACCTTCAGGTGAGAGTTACCAGAAGCCTTGAAAAAGTGAATTTGCACATGCAGTTGCATCAATGTTTGGAATTAACAGGAACTTGCAATAGCCCTATCCCCAGTTCCCCATATATTTAAATACAGGTCAGAATGCTGCTAAACTCTGGGAAAATTAGGGTTTGACTTTGTGGCTAAAGCCCTTCTCTAATATACATGTATTTATGGTATATATATCTTAAAAGTATTTAAAAATCTGTGTTATCTGTTCATTGGCAGTAACAAGGGCTTTGCACATACAATATCTTACTGATGAGATTGAGTTTCACATGACGTCCCCCTTTAGAAGTTTATTTCACCTACTGCTTTATTGTATTTTTAATTGTTGTTCCATCATTGTACAGCACTGAACAGCCATGTGACTACAGTGAAAAGCACTTTATGAATCAATATTTAAAAGGAAAACGAGGAAAAAGAAAGAGTACCACAAATTGACATGGCTCAAGTATAAACCAGCTGGTATCAAATGTTAGCTTTGCAAGATCAGCATTAAACACTAGTTAGCATGGGGCTGCTGCACACACTTAAGATATATTATTGCTTTAAAAATACACAAAATGTCAAACAACATATTGTGTTCCCTTAAGCATTCTTTTCACCGCCTTCCTCGTTGCCATATGGCAGTCACTGTTATTATGGAAACAACTCACTTCCAAACACATAATATAACACTGCAAACAGACATACAAAACCCACACAAGTTGTCAGTGCCTGGGTTACTTTTATCTTACAGCTGTAGTAGCTTGTGCGTTTATTTCCCCCACCCTCTACTAGTAGAAAAAAACATAGGTGAACACTGGAATCTGTGAATGAACCGTCCATTTGACGGAGATTCTACATACCCACAACAGGGTTTTTACCCACTAGAGCTGATTTTGTCATGCCCATCCCCTGCAATAACAGGATGTAAGCCCCAGGTGGAATATATATCCGATTTTGGAATTGCTCACATATGGCCAGATTACAGCCATCTTTTGCATGGGTTGTAAAGGCAGGGGGAACCAAACACCCTCCACCTCCTATGTAGGGGCTGGTGACAAGTCTAGTGATTGCATACACCCATGCGTATGGATTGCAGGTTTTTTTGCATCATCCTCTGATGCATAAGTGCCGACTCCATGGGTGCTCTGGGGCTGAAGCACCCATCAAAAAATAAGAGGAGGTGCTCAGCACCCGCATAGCTGGATTAATCTTTTGTGGGCCCTGGCACAGACAGTGGTCCTACCCCCTACTCTGCCCCGAGGCCGCACCCTTGCTCAGCATCTTCTCCCTGAGGCTCCTCCCACCGCTCACATGGAGGGGATGTGGCAGAAACGGGCACCCACCAACAAAACCAAAAGTCAGTGCCTGTGATCTGATGCATCGGGTACCGGTGGCTATCAGAGACAAGATACTGGACGAGTTGGATAATAGTCATATATTTGCCAAGAACCCAAAAGTGAATGGCGTATCGTTATTTTAATCATGGGTGGCGTGTGACTCCTCCATTTGGGGAGAATGGGCGTGCCTGGACCATGATCCCACCCCAAGGCCTGCCCCTGCTTGGCTTCCTCCCCCTGGAACCCCGCCCATTCTCCACCCCCACCCACCTCTCGTGCCTCTTTGCCCCCTTCCCCGAGGCCCCCCCACCCACCTCCCAGCCAGCCGCTCACCACTCACGCATGCCTCTTCACGCCCTCCCCTCTGGCCCCCATGTGGGTGGTGCGGGGACGGGAAGAGGGGGAGTGAAGGCGGGGCTTTGGGCAGAAAAGGACGAATGGGAGCAGGGCCTCGGGGCACAGCATGGGTGGGGCCATGGCCAGGGTGCCCTTTTGGCGGCGGTGGCATACTCCAAAGGTGGCAGGCCAGCTGTCAGGGCCTCTTATACAAGCCGCCCATTATTTTAATCTTAATTTGTCCTCTGGACCACCCACTAACAACAACTTGTGGTGCTGGTGTGTTTGTATTGGCTGGGGTATGCAGCATGGAACAGTATGACACAGGCATATACTGAGAGAAAGTCAGAATGCTGAATTTTAGGCCTAACTGCCTTGATAATGGCCCTTTCAAGCGCTGCATGGTTTTGCAGCTCAAACCTGTAGGTTTCTAGAGAGAAGACACATGCAGAGCAATAGCAATCAAAGCAGAACTTGCTCAATTCAAGTGAGGACACAAAAATGAGAATCCTTTGATTGGAATAGAAAGGGGAAGAAAGAGATGAAGGGGAAGGAAAGTCAGATGGTAGGGAGAAAGGCATAAAGAGAATACCAGTATGGATTGGGATGACGACACCTGGAAAACAGTGATGCTGAAAGAGACCCGGCACAAGCCTTTATCCATCAAGGCATTTAAGTAAGTGCTTAACTTTAAATATGTGCATGCGCTTTAAGCATGTGCTTAAATTCTTTCCTGGGCCAGGATCAGAGTGGGCAGCAAATTCAATAGGAATTTGCAATGCAATAGGGGGGTAGAAACAGAGACCTGTGGCAAACTAAATGTGCTGAGCCTCGAATGAGGTTTAGCTGGAGTTCTGAAGGTAGAATTACATAGAAACCTTTTGCTGCATTTGCTGTCTCAGTTCAAGGTTAACAGTAATTGTGTACTTATTGTGCATCATGTACACTCAGAAAAAACATCCTGAGTCTCTGTGTCACTCATCTTTTCCCCAAATTAGGAATCGAGCCCTTCTAAAAGTCCCAAACTCTACTATGATTGCTCTGAAGCCAAGACAATGTAAAGTGAACAGCGCGAAAGGTAATATTTCTTAATATAGATTAAATGTGTGAATCAATGTAATAAAATGCAGCATACATGTACACATATACGTAAACATTTGATGCATTTTAAATGTTTCTTCTTATAGAGCCTTATTTTATCTATAGCATAATTATTTATAGTATAAAAATACATGCAGCTTTTTAAAGTTTGTCAAAATAGGATAGTATGGGAAACATTCACCCTAAAATGCTTATAATATCATTAAAGCCTAGTATTGGAGCATATATATTGTCTGAATGATCTATGAGACTCATACATTCAATAGATTGACATTATGGCATGCAAGATACAGAAAACATTATGAAGCAAGTTAAACATTATTTTTATTGATAATATAAAATAAAGAATAAATGAACACACACCTGCTACTATAGCTGTATAACATGGCCAGCACATGAGAATGTTAACCCATTCTTAAGGAGGAAAAAGGAAATACCAGCAATAACACCAGCTAAACACAAGACTCAAGTCCAGTTCCCTGGAGCCAGTCTGTCTTTGATAAAAAACGGGATATATTTGATAGGTAACATAAATAAATGGTGTAATTGTTTTCATTCCTTTTAGGTGATATAATTTTTTTCCCCTAGGCCCTGATCTTGCAGTTGACCCTGCTCAGTCAGTTGCAGGATTCTGGCCTGAATTAGTATTTTGGGATAAACGGACCATGTTCTGAATTAAGAAGTGAAACCATATGTCTCAGCTTAAGCCCAGAAGGTGACAATTTTGTTATATTAAACAAGTGCAAAACCAATGCAAGCTGTGCTGTAATTGCACATCCAGATTCTTGACTACAGACTAGCAGCCAGGAAGGGAAAAGACAGATCGCTGGGCAGATCATATGATCAGAAGCCTATCTTGGACGGGGTTTAATTATTGTGTCATTTTCTGTATGCCTGCCAATAAAGATATCCATCCAGTTTCAAAAGTTTAAAAAACAGAAAGAATGATTTCCTGAGGAAATGGAAGGAAATGTTAAACATTTGGAAGTGAAACCATATGTTTGTGATGACGCAGTGGAACTAAAACAATTCTGCAAGCAGACTGCCCCTCCCATTTTGGAAGACTTTTGCTTTAACACCTGCAAGGTCACACACAGACAGAATGGATCTTTAAAAAGGGAGGGGTGAAAACTATAGGAGGTCAGTTAGTTTTAACCTTTCAGTTTCTTTATTTAGAGATTGGCAAATACAGTAGTCCTGCCAGTGAACTGTTTATCATCCCAATTAAGCAACTGTCCAGATTAATAGAGGAGGCTATTAAAAAGATGGCAGAAAAGATTTCTTTAAATAAAATATTGTAACAAATACTAGATGATAAATTATATTCACTCCAGGCTTATTGTACATTTATTTGGTAATTTCTATATTAAGAGTTCGGAGTTCCATACGTTAAACAACACTTGAACATTTGGAATTGGCCAACAGCATTTTCATTGAGCTAATTATGTCTTGAAAAGCGGAGGTCACTACTGTTCACTGTCATAAGGCTAAGCTTGTTCCCTGGGAGATGTTTCTATAAAATAGGTCTTTTGATTAAGGCCCCAATTCAGCAAAGTACTTAACAGTATATGCCTAACTTTAAGCACATGAATAGTCCCATTTCCAAAATTTCATTTTGGTCAACCTTTTTGTAAATAAATAAATAAATGAAATGGTTTCCATTAACATTGTTTTACTTTTGGTAAAATTTTTAATGAAATATGGGGGTTGTTGGTTTATTTGGGGGGGTGGGGGAAGTGGGGTAACACTGAAAAAAATGATCAAAACTGTTTTTTGAAAACTGATAAAAATAAATGGATTTTGATTTTGGGTAAAAGAAAATGCATTTTCCCCCCTTCCCCAAATCTCATGCAACATAATTAGCATTTTCTACCAGCTCTAAAGAGGGCCTCAACATCTTTGGAGGGAGATTGGGGGATTTTTTTTTAATCTTTGCAATACAGATTCTATTGTTTTTTAGGGAAGGACTAAAAAGTTGGAGAGGGATAATGACATTAGGCTGACAAAATTATTCTGATGTTTTCAGGTCTAGTGTAAATTGCAAGATCACACCAAATTTGCAAATTTTTCCCAAGGTGTTGAAACATGTCAGAACAATATGCAGCTTCTGAACCAGCTTAGGCATGCGTGGAACTTTTATCTAGAGATGGGGTAAAACCAGAACCATTCAGCCAACAGCTCTGTCCCCTACTCAAAGTTAGGATGGTTCATATAAAATAGATCCTAATTGCCCTTTGTTTTGGTTTTGCAAACCTAAACCCCAAATAGGTTTTGCAAAACAAAAATCACCTCCATTTTTTGCCCAACGTTGCTTACAAAATGTAATCTCTCAAAAGCACAAAAAAATGACAAAAGCAGGAAATAAATTAAATGTTAAAGGAATATACTATTTGCTTATCCAAAAAAGAACGAGTGCTTTAAAATATAAACATAATTGTTATGTGTACCATCAGCATAATAATGGAAAGTACCTTTTACAACACTGAATAACCCCATTTAGAGACACTTTAAAAAGAAATATGTTTTTCCTTTTAAAACCAGTAAGTCTAACACTAGTGCTTACCTGCAATAATTTATTCTTGCCCTTCTCCAGTCGAATGTGAAATTACAACTACCTACATATAAACAGAGCACACTAATCCATCCAGTCTTTGAGGGTGATGAAAGTTGCTTCCTATCAAAGGCTTCTTTGTGCATGATTTAAAAGGGCCTGAAATGCTTTGATTGCATTATTAACAGTGTCTGTGTTACTGTTATATTTTAGAATAAAGTGCAAAGTTGGAATGCCAGCTATTACATTCTATAAAATATGGGATTTCATCTCCTATAATAAATGTGTTTCACTACAAAAGACCATCATTGTGTTCCAAATTAAAGAGCCAACTTCAGCCTCATTTACACAAGGGCTCCCCCAATTATTCTGTTCGATTCTATTCTGGTCTTTATCACCATAGATCTGAGAGCTGCATAAGGCTTACTGGGGAGCCATGTATTTGCAATCTGCAATAAGAAAAACACCATACAAGAGTTCAGCATTGTTATCTCTGAAAAACAGTTCCACGGCTCATAGAGTATTTTATTCTTAATGGGGAGGCAGGGGCATTGTTGCCCCAGCTCTGCCTGCTGGAAAAGTATTTACGGTGGGAAGAGAATCATTTGCTTGGTGACTTAGGAGGAATACTGCAGGCAAGTTAGTGGGTATGCAACGTAGGTCTCACCTGTTTTACCATCGGGTGAATGTGGCAGTCTACGGGTTCAGACAGTGCTGAGAACTCGCCCTCTGAAAAACAGGCCCCTTTAAGATGTCTCAAGCTGGGCACTCAAAATCACTAGTCACTTTTGAAAATCCTGGCCTAAAAATTAACTAAGCGAATCAGATCTAAACAAGGGTGACCAGACGTCCCAAAATAGCAGCAGTGTCTTATATATGAAATTATACTCCCCCCCTCGGGAAAAAAAAAGTGTCCAGATTTTTCATACTTGCTATCTGGTCACCCTAATCTAGTCATTTTAAAGAGAGAACACAAGAGGGAGAAAAAGTTATAACTCAGTTCACCCAGGAAATCCTCAGAAACTATGATGATAGTCACATTATAATTGTTGAATATAGACAGACACTACAGATAATGCTGCACTCACTGCTCAGTGGCGCACAATATTTCCATCTGCAAAATGGGGATAATAGCACTTCCCCACCTCACCGGCATGTTGTGAGGATAAATATGTTAAAGGTTGTGAACTGCTCAGATACTATGGTAATAGGACCACATAACTGTGATAGATTAGATTATCTATCACTCAATTTCTTCAGGAGCGATTGACTTAATATTGTTTCAAGTGCTACTGTCTTTCAGAGAAAACCCTCCTATAAGCATGCCGCTTCTGGCTAGCCTGAAACCAACATAGACAGTGGTGACTGTCTAGGAAGATGAAGAGATTCAGCCCCAGCTCACTCAGTTCTAAGGAATACTTTGATGAGTGAATGTTCCTGAGTTGAGATGCACATCACTCAGGAGTGGCTAGTGCCGGGGATTTAAGGTCCAGTATAATAAGGCCTGAAGAATAACAACGGATGCAGCACAAGGAGGAAAATGTGTTTATTCTCTGAAGAACTGAACTGGATCCTCAGAACTCACCCTTCCCTTGTGCTACTAGTCTTAAAATTCCTTGCTAATTACTTGTAATCCAAATCCATAGAGCAGACATTGAGCCCAACAGATCACAACAGATCTCTTTTTATATTGAACATCTACATGTAGGCTGGGAAGGATTACACTTTTATTGGTAAATGTTGATTTCATCATACACATACACAAATTGATGACGAACCATTTCCATCTATGATCATCAAAATTGGCAAAAATAGGAAAAATAAGAAAAATTCTGCTTCAAGATATTTATTTTGCATCTTTTGACATGTGATGTAGATAGCTTGTGTTTTAACGGTTATAAAGTGTTATCATTTTGAATCTCAATGTCTACTGCTATTCAATAATTATTGTCCGACCCCCCCAACCAAAATTTCCTGCAACTGTGACCACTTAAATTGATAAAATTAGAAAAAAAAATCACTTAAAACCCATCATTTTGTACAACTGTGAAAATTTAAAATAGATAAAAATTAAAAAAGGCTTGAAAATAAACATCTGATATTCTTCATTACAATTATAAAAAAAATTGAATTCTGACAAGCCTATCTATACTGTACCATCATTTTGCATGCACTTTACAGAGATTAAAAACAAGGACATGGACCAAGATGCTCAAAAGTGCTAGTTCCCTTTGATTTCCTAAGGGTGTTAGGGAGTTTTGAGGATCTGGGCCATGGTTCCTATCTTAACAAGTATATAGATTAGCACAATGTCTGTACTGCATAGGTGCATAATACCAATCCTAAAAATAAGGTTTGGAAAGGAGTTACTTTACCAATAACAAAAGCACACATTTTCTAAAATTCAATACTTCACCCATTTATTATTTTTATTTACGTTAAATACTAAAATGGATTAGACTACGCTACAGTTGAAAGGCTTGCAATATTTTTTATTTTAAACTGCCATCGTTTTCAGTTTGCTACTCAAGCACTCTTCCTGCCCCTCACCCCTCCCCAGTTGTATAACTTTAAAACATCCAGACAGTGTATAGTAAATTCCAGCCTGGAGCACATTTTTACGCCTGAGCTATTTCCCCCCTTGTATGTGGGATTTTATGACTCTGACAGACCTACAACCAACCCCATTGGATTGGGTGTTGCTTTGATGCAGACTACACTAATTAATTAATTAATACTAATATAATTAAGTTTATTTGTGACAATGGAATTACTTCAAACTGGTTTCAAGTCCTGCCAATTTCATTTTCTCTGCTTGGTCAACTGTCTCTTTTAAAACAAACAAATATGATCTTCGGATGTTTAATCATCTCATTTATTCAGATAATGCTTTGTATAGCTTCTTTTTCTCCCCCCAGCCCCTCAGTTTTCACTGTGTTACACTATATGCATGGACTCCATCCATTAGAGAAGCACTACACTAAAGATAAAATGTTCCAAACATTAGACCTAGGCTGATAGTGCAAAAAAAAAAAAATGGTTAGGAGAATACTTCAGAAAATTCCCACAATTTCATTTGCTGCAATGGTATGGGGGTCCCTTTTATTTGTTTCCTGTGAACAGATGTGGTGGTTTTCCCCAGGGAAATTTCTGTGGAAAGTCGAATCCCACAAACAGCTGCATGAATACGTTTGCATGAGCATTTGCAGCAGAAATGTTTATACGTTTATAAAAATCTCTTTGTTGATTTTGGAGAAAGGCTTTGGATGAACAGCAGGAGGGATGACTAACCCCTCCCCACTTTTCTGTAACGTGCAACAGCAGCAGCAGCGAAGCAAATGACGTGTTGTGGGAGTTGTACGGCCACCACCACCACCAGAAACATCAGTGGGGTTGAGAGTGTGGTGGCACTTCGTTGGCAGGAAGGCATCTGATAATCCATCCCTGTGTCAGGACTACAGCCAAGTGGTATGGCAGGGGAGTGTAGCCCCTGGGATCCAGCAATTGTGTGGTAGCATGTATATTTCAACTTAATGAAGCCCCTCTGTCTGTATTGGCTGTGGACATGGACAGACAAGTACATCTGTCAATGGCAGTGCTAGAAATCCCTCTGAGTTATTCCAGCCCTCCTCTGCTCTATAAAACTTCTGTTCCCTGATTGGATGACCATAAATATTACCATGTGACTTAGGTGACCAATCACACAGCTCAAATAATGAATTGAGATACTGTATAGTCAAAAGAAAAGGAGTACTTGTGGCACCTTAGAGACTAAGGTGCCACAAGTCCTCCTTTTCTTTTTGCGAATACAGACTAACACGGCTGTTACATGAAACCTGTATAGTCAAAGTAATTTTTGCAGATAAAAAAATGTGAAAATTTGTTCATATGAAATATTCAAACCATTTTGAATCATGAACAAAAAAAAATTGCTTGCCAACTATTTGTGAACAGGAAAAAGGGGGGGGGGAACCAGCTGAATAAATTGTTAGTTACAAATAATGAGCCTGATGCCAAGCCCATGGAAGACCATAGAAAGACTTCCACTGATTTCAAAGGGCTTTGGATCAAGCCCAGTTTGTCCATCTCTGGCAAGCACATTTTAAATCAGTGGCGCCCAACCTTTCCAGACTACTATACCTCTTTCAGGAGTCTGATTTGTGTTGTGTACCTCCAAGTCTCCCATCACTTAAAAACTACTTGCTTACAAAATCAGCCATAAAAATACGTAAGTGTCACAGCACACTACTACTGAAAAATGCTTCCTCATATTTACCATATCATTATAAAACAATCAATTGGAATATAAATATTTACTTACATTCCGGTGTATAGTATATAGAGCAGTGTAAACAAATCATTGTCTGTATGAAATTTTACTTTGTACTGACTTCTCTAGTGATTTTTATGTAGCCTGTTGTAAAACTAGGCAAATATCTAGATGAGTTGCTCTATCCCCGGAAGACCTGTGCATACCCCTGGTTGAGAACCACAGCTTTAAATGAATAAAACACTCAGTTTCTCTCCCAGCTATGCATTAACTGTGATGAGAATGTATGGGAGGTGACCTGTAATTGGGTATCCATATTCTGAGTAAGCAATGTTTATTTGGCTTTTTTTTAACCTTTTCATCTAATGGTTATCTATCCCATTCTTAAACAAATCCTATATTTTAGGAATACATTTGTTACAAATTAGAATTTAGGGTATTTAATGGAGTCAATGAACTTGAGAAGAGCTGGTATATTTTTTCACATCTTTGTTAGCTCAAAAATCCAAGCGACTAGTAAAGAAGCAGCTACTCTTCCTGTAAATCACACCCTTTATAAACATATGTCACTGAATCCATGCCGGGGTGGGGGGAGGGGGTCTCAGTAAAGCTTCAAGAATGGATCCTATGTGATTGGTTGGGACGCTACTGAATGGACAACTGACATTTGCATTCCCTTTGTGTATCCCCATTAGCAGGCCATGACACCAACCGCCTTGGCATAGAATACCTCCCCCCAGCCAGGTTGACACAAACATGGTTAATGTTTTATAGCCTTTGTGAAACAATTAGCCGTTCCCTGATAACCGTATCTGATATAGACACTTAAGTTTGGCTAGGAAAACAATTTTTGTCTTCTTAAACAATGCCCAACAATGTATGAGCCACAAGGACAGATGGATTGAAAAATTCCCCCAAAGAAATATGAAAGGTCACCTCAGACTCTAGAGGTGTCCCTGGGAGTAGGGAATTAAGGTTTGGTTATCCCTATGATGTAGTAGTTAAAGCAGCTAGTGAGTTTGTCTTTTACCTTGGGGCTTTTATGTCTGGTCCTAGAGATACTGACTGAAATACCCAACTTATTTTCTGTTTAGTACTTTTATTTAGTTGTTGTCCTGGTTATATCCTGAGTAATACGTGCTGAAAGAATAATTTAGTAAAAGTTGTAATTTGAATGTTTAAGGTTATGAATTCTACAGAACTGTTGCTGTTGTACACAGAACAAAATAAACATCCCAGTTCCAGGAAACTAAAGGAGACATCTTGTGAATCGTTTTCTTAACACTAAAAAGAGTTCTGTAAAACCACTCTATGCCTTCTGAATCAGTCTAGACTAAACCTTCATCAGATCTATATAACGGTGCAATGGGCAAAGAAATATGCCAATGCACATGTATAAGCAATATAAGTTTCTACTGTGCATATAATAAAATTCCTTATGTAAAATAGTTACTGTGCATACTATCCAGTAGCCACTTCAAGTTTTAAACATCTTAGCCATTTCATTAATGATTCTTTTAACAAAATAGTAGATTCTGTTAGTTGCTCCCTGGTTGCTAGATTTCTTTCTTTCGTGCTGGTTTTGAAATACACACTCAAAATCCCCAAACAAACTAATGAAACCCCACAGTCTTAAGATGGCAAATTTTTTTTAAAAAACATTTGTCTGCTCCCATCTTTTTATTTTTAAAGTAAACTAAAAACTATTGAAAAACAAACCCAATAATTATATTAATCAAACAACCAGTAACACACTGTAAAATATTTTTTTTTAAAAAAATCAATCCCTTCCACCAGTTTTGAAGAAATGGATATAATTTTCACTCTTTAACAGATACCTATCTTAACAAGTTAACACCAATGCTTTTGAAAAACAAGGTCTCTCTCTGTAATCGGAACACTGACATAAGCTTAATTTATGTTCTCTCTCCACTTCAACTTCCTGCTGAGCGATAACCCCAGCTGAGTGGGTGTGAAGGCGCTGGTATGCTGGGTAAAATTGGTATTAACAGTGGAAAAGCTATTTAAAAGTCATTTGGAAACTCAGAAGAAACTAAGAGGAACTTGTGCTAAAGGGGACTGTTAACGGAAAGTATGTTGATTTCCTTTTTAACAGACGTATGCAGTACCAAGCTCCTCCCTTCACTGAACAGTGTGATGGATTGAGAGGGCTCAGTGGCTGGTGTCCAAATACGTAGAAACCTTGAACAATATTAAAGAGAGCTAAAAAGAGAGTGTATTTTTACGAGGAACCTCTTTCATGTATTTATGAAAGCTGATTTATCTCAGGAAACTGACAATGGTTTCCCTCTCAGCGATCATCCATACATTTTCTAAGCTGCTCTTAATTCTTATTCTTCATTTTATCTCCTTTCATTCTTTTCTTCCATTCCCTGGTTTAGTTTCATATTGTAATACGAATCTCTTACACTTATATAGCGCCTTTCATCCCCAAACATCTCAACATGCTGTGCATTCTTATGCTACAGCATTTACAGGGATCACTGAAAAGCAGCCACTGTTTAGCAACACACATGAATGCTACGCAGAGGCATACAGTAATGAGCAAAACAACCAGAAGTGAAAGTAAGCCTGTATGGTCTGGTACGGTGTACCAGCAAGAGCCAGTATGCCGTGCCGGACTGGACCAGCTTCCCCAGGCTGGCGCTTTAAAGGGCCCCGGGCCCTTTAAAGCACCACCCGATCCCCACTGCCAGAACCCCGGGGTAGCAGCGGCAGAGCTCTGGCGGTGATTTAAAGGGCCCAGAGCTCCGCTGCGGTGGGGCGGCCAGAGCCGGGGCCCTTTAAATCGCCCCTGAACCCCGAGGCTCCCAGCTGCCTGTGCAGCTGGTAGCTGTGGGGGTGATTTAAAGGCCCCAGGTATTTAAAGGCCCCGCCTCTTCCGTTGAGGACACGCCTCTTCTGGTCGAGGCCACGCCCCCTGCTCAGGACTCTGGAGTACCAGTAAATCCTTTAAGTTATTTTCACCCCTGAAAACAACCAAGGGAATTTCAGTAGACAGACTATAATTCCCGCCCCCCCCCCCCCGCCAGGAAACTGACAAGAACTCCAGGCTTAACTAACACCCCCACCTCTGTAAACTGTGCGATGAAATGTTTAACTCACCACAAGTGGTCAGAAGCTTTGATTTGCTTCTCATTTGAAAGACAACACCTGAATGCCCCATGCGGTACTACTGATTCTAAGGGAAGTACCACCTAGTGAATCACCAGCCTTACACCTCCTAAGCATCCCTGGAAGGCCTCCCATCCAAGTGCTGACCCAGCCTTACCCCACATAGCTTGGCAATGATAATAGGATCACTGCACAAAAGGGCATGGCTATTTGCAAACCACCTCAATGGTTTCAGAATATTTGATGTTCCCTGAAGTGTAGTGTGCCCACTTATGTGTTTACATTGTTCATGTAAACTGTTGAGTTTCACTGAGCAAGGAGAAACGTGGGGTTATCTCACTATTACAGTATATCTACATTTTCATATACACATAAGGTTTGACTTTAATGAGGAGTTGGGTGGCTAAATGCCATTCATTTATTTGAAAATGTGAGGCTGTGGAGTGCACAGCACTGCTCATGAAAACAGGCATGCTGTGTGTCAGGCAACCCCCATGCATATGATAGAGCAGCCAGAAGTCTGCTCTAAATTACAATGTCTGCTGGCAGTCAAGGATCAGTCTGATATAACAGAGACATGGGCGTAACAGAGTCACAGGCATAACAGAGTCATGGGCATGCCCCCTTTGCTGCCAGTACAGCACTTATACAAGTAGTAGGGAGTAGAGCGAGGTAGGAGACACCAGGACTGCTCTATGGCTGGGGAGGGTGACCCTCCAATGATCAGTTATGCCAGCTTTGTGCCAGTAACTCAGTGCAGATTCTAGATTATAGTTTGGTTCTTTTGGAGTGGGGGTTAGTGTGTGTACACTGTACTTCATTATCCTGGTTTCCTTCCTGGTGATAGGAGGCCATTGCACGAATTTAAGGAATTAGGGAGCTCAAGCTGAAGGAAATCGTACACACACACAAACCTACAACAACATGTCCCCATCAATGACTATCAAAATGTACAGAGAGGCACAGTAAGAAAAATGCTGCTTGAGACTTATTAGAGTCAAAATCTAGTGATTTAGACTTTTGAATTAGGCTGGTTACAAATGAATGAGTGAATGAACAGTAAGAACAGGTATGATTTGCTGATTTAAAGAGATTTACTTTGTATATGTTGACAATTTGTGTTTTAACAATTTATAAAGCTGTAACTTTCTGAATCTCAATGTCTACTGCCATTAAATAATTGTCTGACTCCCCAGAATTTCCCACAATTATGAAAATTTTACATCGATAAAAATCGAAAAAACAACAAAAGCTGAATATTCCTAATTGTGTACAACTGTGAAAATGTAAATAGATAAAAACTAAAAAATGCTTGAAAATAAACATTCATATTTTCCATCAAAATTACCAAAAAAAATTGAATTCTTCTGAGCCTATCTATGGTTTGTGAACAGTGCACAATACACTGTCCCCTGGATGAAGATAATTGGGGGAGGAAAGGATATGTAATGTTTCATACAGGCTTGGATACTATAGTGACAGACATCATTGAGAGACTCTAGATAGCTAGAATTTGTTGAATGCCTTTAAAAACACAGAAAAAAATCTTACTATCCATTCTTACCACAGATATAACCATGCTGTTTATAAACAGTTGTTGCTAGCTTGGTTTACTATGGGTTTCCAGACCAGTACGGGTTGGGTAGGGCAGGGGTGGGAGGGTTAAAAATTTATGCTAGAGATTTAGAACAAGCAGTCTCCTCTTAATTGGTTAAGAGGTTGCATGAACTCAGGCTGCAGATTCCACAGCAGGGAGGTGGAACAATCCAAATAGAACAGAATAGAATGGAACATGAACATCACTCCAAGATCCATTTAGGAGCAAGAATGCAGGAACCGATCTGTGCTATCTTCTTAGCCATCAAGCAAGTCCCTGAACTTGAATGAAAACTAGGATTTCCTTTTCACTGGCCACATTAAATATGTTTGTGCAAGGGGAAGAAAAAAATTGAGGTGGAAAAAGAAGAACCGCACGCCTGATCTGAAAGGAAAGCATATTTGTGCCAACACTGAAACATTAGAGACATTGTTCAAGAGCAGTTTATTCTTGCAAAAATATTATCCTCGTAATGCTGCCAAGGTCAGTGAAAGTATGGGATACCTGCCATGGAAGTACTGGGTATGCATGCTTATTTACACTCTGCACCTAACTTTTCAGATACTCTCAAGTTTAGCGTTCATGTGCTGGCAGGACCTGTTCCTTCATGCATTTTCTCCCCTTCTCTTTATTTGCCCTTTGGGGAATCTTTGGGCCCCTGACTGTGCAGTGGTTGAAAATTCCATTGCTTGCCACAGAAACCCACATTGATTAATTTCATCCCACTTGCATGGAAGAGGCAAGGTAGGCAGCTCTCCAACTAGGGACAAGGAAATCCCTGCTGCTTGCATGCCACATCAAATAAAGTAGCTCCTGGATAAAGCCACTGGATTTCAGAATTCACTCCGCCTGCAGGAAAAATGCAAACTGCCACTGCAACATGAAAACAGACAACAAATATTACAAAACTGCTCACCAAAGGGTAGGGAACAGCAATGATTTTCTTGGTAACAGTTTAAGCAAGAAAGAATTCAGCTATTGCCCTACATTTATGTCACTTTCCTAGATTATCCAGTTATTTTAGTTGCAATTACACACCAAATATCTGCTAAGTTAAAATAACATTACGAAGGTTGCAAGTCAAGCATTCCAAAATTAGGAATGCCTACATTAAGGCTGCTGGTGTAAGTTGATTTGGCCCCCTTGTGCTTATGCATTATAATGTGGTTTTTAATTACATGATCTCATACTATTTTTTCCATAGGACCTCTGCCTCATTCACTGAACAGGGTGAATGGTGCTCACTAAATGAGCAGCTACTTAATATTTTGTTTTCTCCTTGTTGTTCAATGGGCGGCCCT
Organism: Lepidochelys olivacea; assembly: GCF_965140295.1. Taxonomy (NCBI): domain Eukaryota; kingdom Metazoa; phylum Chordata; order Testudines; family Cheloniidae; genus Lepidochelys; species Lepidochelys olivacea. Next base: position 109,503,610 of record NC_140417.1, read on the forward strand.
GGGCACTATTTACAGCACACTATTCAAACCCTGCTCTGAAGACAGAATTTATAACTTTCCTGATGGTCTTTTCAATGGGCTCATCACTATTGTATCTGAGTGCTTCACAAATGTTACTAAGCTTCATCTCACAAAATCCCTGTGAGCTGAGGGGGGTATCTCCCCAATTTACAGATGGGGAACTGAGGCACAGAGAGATTAAGCTCAAAACTATCCAGTAATATTGGGTGTCCAATTTCCGATGCCTAGGACCTGATTTTTCACTCTACTTAGCATGTTATATGTTCAAAGCACAGCTCCCACTGACTTCATCTGCAGCTGTGACTGCTCAGCACTTCTGCTACTGAAGACCCCAGCACCCCAACTGAGGCACACAGAAAATGAGGAACACACAATTAATGACCACATCAGAAATCATGCACACGTTTGAATTCAACCACATCTGAAGCAGGCAGTTTCCTCCTCCATACTGTCTTGGCCCATCAAGTGTCTGTCTCAGGCTGGATATTTTGGGAAAATTTCAGCCAAAACAGTGCAACTGTTACAAGAATGAGACTAGAGGAGAGTATATTATTTTGCCCATGTTAAAGAATGCTGGTGACCTTTCTTTCAAAAGCGTTAGCACCCCCATGCTTTGAGCAGGGCCTTGAAATTTGGCAGAGCGTGGCATTTACAGTAGAAATCTTCCCATATTTTGCTAAGTTAGAAAAATCACAATTTGGTACATGCTCAGTGATATTTCTTAGATTTTAGAAGCTAAATTTTCTGAAGACTCCATCAACACTGAGAGCATGTTCCAGCCCAGGGCTGAGCAGGACTTTCCCTGCAATTACAGCTCAGGGCAAGATCCAGGTCTGGGTACCTGAACTGAGATCCCAGAGACCATCCCAGCTGCCCCCTCAATGCCCCATTGGGGCAACTGAAACAGGGTTTTATAACGGGAAGGTTATAATGAACAACCTTAATAACCATGCATCCGATGAAGTGAGCTGTAACTCACGAAAGCTTATGCTCAAATAAATTGGTTAGTCTCTAAGGTGCCACAAGTCCTCCTTTTCTTTTAACCTTAATAATACACAGTGCTACCAGCCCCACCTATAATAACCATTCCTCAGAGATTTTGGCTTTTGGAATAACAAGTTATTACGTATTATCTGTGAAGGGCCCAATCATGCCCAGCCCTCCTTATGCTGAGTTATTCTGTAAGGTTTTACTGATCTCAGCAGGACTGCTTGCAAAATAAGGTGTCACTGAATGTGTGTAACACAGGCAGAATCAGGCACTCAAATGGCAACTACAGACAGTGTCTGCCCCAGTGACCATACCATAAAAATTTGACAGATATGAGGTGGGCAGGATTCAGTGAGGAGCTCAGAAGAGAGAACGACTAGGATGTTTTAAAATATTCTTCATATTATAGGTTTATAATAATTATTAATCCTCATCTTTATTAATGCTTAAAATTATTTCACACTCTTATATCTCAGAAATGCATTCCATCCCTGCACTATGGATATTCCATATTAAGATTTTCTTCTCTCTCAATATTACTTAATCTTTGGTAAGGACTCAATATGTTATAAAATCTGGCCTTGGATCCTGATTTAAGAAAAAGGCCATTTGGGGCTGAACCACGGATCACTGCTGTAATTTGCCAACAAGGGTAAAGTATAAGATGTCAGTAAGGAACTAATGCATTTTCTTTCTAAGTCATGAAAAGTCACTGGTATAGATGTGTAGTAAAAGTTATCGATAATATTTTGACAGATTTTTTTTTAGTAACTTCCAGTTTAAAATATTGTACAAAGCCTTGCATTGTGGCCTCAAAAGAGACCAAATTGTGAGTTATTGCTATCCTTGACCCCACTTCAGTCAATGGAAAGTTTCACTGGCATCTGGATTTGTTGCTTTGGGTCGCTGCCTGGCTACCAGCACAACGTGGCATATAATACTGTCATCAGATAAAGATGAATGTACCGTCCAGCAAGCAAGAAATGCATGGAAAAGTACATTCCCCCCAGCATGTTTTGCAATCTCCATGGTATTCCTCTCCCCATCTTGCTTTCCACTCATCTCATTTGTGGAGAGAGAGAGGAGAGGAGGGAATGCAGGAAGTAGCACATACTGACCAAGAACTACCTGTGGAATGACCAACACAAAGCCTGTGCATCACATAGTTCCTTACAATAGATGGTGTGTTGACACAGGAATGAATTTCACCTCATTAAACAGGAAGCAGGCTTCTCTGTAGGGGTTGTGAGGTAGGATGACAGAATCCTCCCGCAGCATGGGAAGTGTCAGCAAAGTTGCTCCATGCCCTGGTCATCTTCCTACACAGAGATTTTGCTCAATGGAGCCATGTTGTCACTCTTCATTGGCTAATCCCCTTTTCTCCACACTCCCCTACCCCCGTCTTCCTCTGAGCTATTGTAGAAAAAGGATCTTTGCAGCACACTCCGTGGAGAGCAGAACCCCCTATGTACAGTCTCCACGTCCTGCCCCAAACACAGCAGAACTATACCCTTTTCACTGTCATTCAAGCCCTATGTGCTTGCAATGGGGACAAAAGCAGGCAAGATTATGGCCTCAGTGTGTTGGTAATTTGGGACAATCTGCAGATTATCTATTTAGATTTCTAAAACTAAAAAGTGCATCCATAGCTCTAAGCATTGTGGCATCTATTCAAATATCAACCCTGGCCACCTGGTGCCTATTAGCTATGGAACTGGAGACAGTTTTTCCCTCCTGTCCCTTGCTCCCCGCACATATACTGCTCACCCTAATCCCATCAAGGAAATTAAATACCTTAAAAATAATGCTCCTAAAACATTTAAAGTTGCACAGTCAAAATGCTAAAGTTGGAAATGCAAAAATTACAGATCCTAGAGCAAAGCTAATTCTCCCCCTTGTACATATTCCAGTTCTTCTTAAATGTGTAGCTGCATATAATACTCATTCTGCTAAATATATTTAAACCAAATATAAAGGATGTGCGAAGGTTGCTATATTCACAGGGTTGCAGGAGTCTTATTTGTTGCATTCACTGTTTAGTGTTGCATGAAAGTAGGATTTTTGCATTAGGTGTGCTCCTCTACATAAAGAAAAGGAGTACTTGTGGCACCTTAGAGACTAACCAATTTATTTGAGCATAAGCTTTCGTGAGCTACAGCTCACTTCATCGGATGCATACCTCCTCCCACCCCACTCTCCTGCTGGTAATAGCTTATCTAAAGTGATCACTCTCCTTACAATGTGTATGATAATCAAGTTGGGCCATTTCCAGCACAAATCTAGGTTTTCTCACCCTCCGCCCTCCCCCCCCCCACACACACACAAACTCACTCTCCTGCTGGTAATAGCTTATCCAAAGTGACCACTCTCCTTACAATGTGTATGAAAATCAAGGTGGGTGAAAGCTGGTGGCATGTAGGTAGGAATAGCGGTCAGTAGATTTCCAGTATAGGGTGGTGTTTATGTGACCATTACCAGCAGGAGAGTGAGTTTGTGTGTGTACCAGCAGGAGAGTGGGGTGGGAGGAGGTATTGTTTCATGGTCTCTGTGTATATAATGTCTTCTGCAGTTTCTACAGTATGCATCCGATGAAGTGAGCTATAGCTCACGAAAGCTTATGCTCAAATAAATTGGTTAGTGTAAATTGGTAAAGTGATCACTCTCCTTACAATGTGTATGATAATCAAGGTGGGCCATTTCCAGCACAAATCCAGGTTTTCTCACCCCCCCACCTTTTTTTTTTCCAAAAACCACAAACACAAACTCACTCTCCTGATGGTAATAGCTTATCCAAAGTGACCACTCTCCTTACAATGTGTATGAAAATCAAGGTGGGCCATTTCCAGCACAAATCCAGGTTTTCTCACCCCCCCCCTTTTTTTTTTCCCAAAAACCACACACACAAACTCACTCTCCTGCTGGTAATGGTCACATAAACACCACCCTATACCGGAAACCTACTGACCGCTATTCCTACCTACATGCCACCAGCTTTCACCCACCTTGATTTTCATACACATTGTAAGGAGAGTGGTCACTTTGGATAAGCTATTACCAGCAGGAGAGTGAGTTTGTGTGTGGCGGGGGCAGAGGGTGAGAAAACCTGGATTTGTGCTGGAAATGGCCCAACTTGATTATCATACACATTGTAAGGAGAGTGATCACTTTAGATAAGCTATTACCAGCAGGAGAGTGGGGTGGGAGGAGCTATTGTTTCATGGTCTCTGTGTATATAATGTCTTCTGCAGTTTCCACAGTATGCATCCGATGAAGTGAGCTGTAGCTCACGAAAGCTTATGCTCAAATAAATTGGTTAGTCTCTAAGGTGCCACAAGTCCTCCTTTTCTTTTTGCAAGTACAGACTAACACGGCTGTTACTCTGAAACTCCTCTACATACACTCCAGGTGTGTGATGGTGATAGCCACATGAAAAACTGCATCTTGCACTTTGTGTCTTACACTTTGATCTCTCATTTGCTCTCTGCGCGGACTGCTATGTTTCTAATATTCCAAATTCAGAAAAGCTTTCAGTCACTGAGTCAGAAAAGCACTTAAACCCCTTTGACATCAGCGGTACTTAAGTAATTGTCTAAAGTTAAGCACATGCTTGGCTGAATAAGGGCCACAAACAGCTGCCATTTAAAAACAAAACAAACCACCCCTAAGAATATTCTTTCCCCACACATGTGTAATCACCCCTGCAAGTAAGATTGGCCAGAGGTGCTGGACTGACAATATTCAGTTCCAGACTAGTGATACACTTAAGGTTCAATATCTTGCAGCCCCAGCAGCGACAGCAAAAAGGGCATTGCTCCCACTACATATCTGGGAATGACCTCTGTGTAATGGGGACAGATGGGAATGACCTCTGTGTAATGGGGACAGAATATCTGTTTCTAGCTCTGGCACAATAATGGAGCTGAAAATTGCAATATTATGGTATTTATATAAATGTTATTTTTCAGTAATTTTTAGCAGTACTTCTAATGGGCTAGTTATTAGTTTCCTCTCTCTTTGAGGTAAATGCTGTAGGTTTCAGGGTAGTAACCCAACCTGGAAGAGGCATGCCATAATTCCAGGGTCTGATGCTGTCATTTTAATTGGACCACTTGCAAAGAGAGGTGCTACTCAGTGTGAGTTGGGGGCACAGAATTAGATGCACCGTAAACAGTCCACAATAGAACAGACATTTTGCTTCTGCACTTGACTAGCTGTTCTATCTGTGCTGTAAATCCAGTCTCAAACATGTCATTGCATCTTGTTTAGTGACTAAATACATTAAATGCATGGGCAATGGTGGTACCTTTTATGCAAATGCCAATACAATACCTCCGTTGTGTAACAGAATATATAGAGGAACAAGTTCCACAGGCATGAACTCTAACCTCTGATACGTTAGGTAAGAATGTGTGTCTCTGAGACGCAGTGCTGAGTGTCTAAAAACATATCACTCATTTCACTTTTGCCCCTAAAAGACCATTGTTCTTGTTCTTTTCATTAGGATCCAAGTATGAGGAAGTAATAAGGTTTCCCTCATTTAACTGACCAGAGTGCTATCTAAAAATATAACAAGTGGAACCAGCTTCTTGAGTTAATTATGTCTGTTAAAAATAAACCTGCCATATAAAATGACATTCACGGACACCTGGACATGCCCTGAATAAACCTACAGTTCCTTCCTATCCTCATGCCAACTTTCATGGTTTCTTTTATGAGGAATCCCAGAATCTGGCCACCAACCATTCGGTCATCAGGTCTTGCCTGTCTGACTGTAGCTGTTATTCCTTCTTATATAGTTCTGGGCATTTAGAAGGAAGATAATTTAATCAGTATTGTAAAAAAAGAAATGAGGTTTGTTCTTTTTGGCACTCTGGGCTGCAAAGGAAAAACGTGTCTGCAAAGAGGTTCCTTAGAGGTTTGGCACCCTTTTACCTCTACATAATGGGAGTCACTGAGATTTCTCTGGGGACATTTACATACGCTTTTTAGAACTTAAAGCAGAGACACAAGTGGGCCCAACAATAAGGGGTTACTTGGTCTCCTCGCAGAGGAACTGCAGAGTGGGCAAGCCAGCCATCTCCCAGAAAGGAGACCCAACAGAGAGCGCAGAAGCAAGGCTATTTCCAGGAGACCTACTGAAGGGATTATGATCTACCTGCCAATCCCCCATAAAGCAGCAAAGTATTGAGAGAGAGGCAGGACATGCTATTCTTCTTCTTCATTATTTGTATTGTGGTAACACCAAGGAGCCCCAGACATGGAGTAGAATCCCCATTGTGCTAGGCGCTGTACAAATACAGAACAAAAATGCAGTCCCTGCTCCAAAGGACTTAAAGATTTGGAAAATGTGAATAAATGTCCCTCTATTTGGATGCGTGTTTCAACCACCTTCCAAACCTTCTGAGGTTCAACAACTACGATTAATTTACCAAGAGAAACCATCATCGGGATTTACTTGGGTAATGGAAGAGACACCTAAAAACACGTTGCGGTGATTAAGTAAAAACAAACAGAACAAATGAGCCTCTTAAATAAATACATATTCAGAGAACAACCCTGATGTAAAGATGTATTTTTTTCCTTCAGACCTTGTTATGGACCAGCTCTAAATAATGTACAGTAGCTACTGTGTCTTACCATGTTCTGACCATACTGTATTAGCAGCTATAGAAAAATCTAAGAAAAGTAAATATGCTAAAAGATAAACAAATGAATCCAAGGTCCTGGAGAAAAAGGAGAAAACATAGGGGTGTGTTATTTTATGTAAGTGTAGTTCTTATTAACATTAATCACAGATGCATGTTCCTAAGGGGTGAAGAGACCCCACATAAAGCAGAGTTGGGGGAATGTGAGGAGTGATTCATTATTACCAATGGGTGATCTTCAAAAGTTTGGTTGCCTGTTTTACTTAAGTATCCAACAGGGATATTTAGGTGGGCAGAATGTAAACACCCAAGATGGAATTTCGCCAGAACACTAGGTTTAACATCGTATTCCTAACAAGGAGCGCCATGCAGACTGTAATTTCCAAGCACAGCAGACACAAGCTCAATGTTAAGGTCTCCTTTGGAAGACCCATACACAGCAAACTGCATAGACCTCAATTTATATGCCTGGGAAGTATGAACGATTGACCTGGCCCACAGCTGGCAAAGGTGGTACAGTATTTTGAGCAACATCTGTTATACATAAAAGCAAGTAAGGCAAGTGAGCTTTCCCTAGCGGAGTCCAGGGCGTGCTCCACAGAAAAGAACATTATCTACTGGAGGCCCCACCTCCTCTCCCTGTACTGTTGACTTGCCTCTCTTCTTTGCACCATGGTGCTCTCATTTAGGCTTGCTCACAAAGTAATGACAGCCTCCCTGCCCCCTGGACACCAGATTCTCAACTAAACGAAATGAGGTGTTGGGAGTGTTTTCACCTTCTCCTCTGCCAGGAACATTTTCTTCCCTTTCCTATTTCTTTCTTTCTAGGAGCAGTCAGGACACTGTTAAGGCCTGGTCTACACTATGGGGAGGGGGGGAATCAATCTAAGATACGCAATTTCAGCTACGAGAATAGCGTAGCTGAAGTCGACGTATCTTAGATCGACTTAGAATCACTTACTTCGCGTCCTCATGGCACGGGATCAACGGCCGCCACTCCCCTGTGGACTTCGCTTCCGCCTCTCGCCCTGGTGGAGTTCCGGAGTTGAGAGCAGAGCGATCGATTTATCGCGTCTACACTAGACGCGATAAATCAATCCCCAATAGATCGATCACTACCCGCCGATCCGGCAGGTAGTGTAGACGTGGCCTAAGACAGAAACTTTCAATAAAATACAGTTAAAAACATTTAGTGCCTGGCTTCTTCTTCTTTTCCTTTCCTTTCCCTACCCATCACTTCTCTTTTATCCTCCTTTGTCATCTCTTTACTTTTTCCCCACAGTATTTTTCCTCAGACTAATTTTTTCTCCACTTCTTCCAGCTTTTTAAGAGGGTTTACTTGTTCACTAAATGTCTGTCTTCTCCAAAAACACCTCTTTCTTTTGGTTTGGTCTGCCTTCCCCGCTCTAATATTAACTTGTATGTGTTCTACTCTCCTTCCCTCTCCCCCATCTTCCCTCTACTTTCTCCTATTCAGCTCCCACCCTCCAGGTCCTTTCTTCTCCCTTCCAAATGTAGAGTTATGACATCCGTTTATTTTAAGGCAATTTACTGGAATTTGGGAGAATGTCATTGACCCCAGTAAGTGCTTTTACAATTCCTTACATAGTGTGCTGTCAACATGTTAGAGATAATAATGTGATTCCTTAAGAAGATAAAGACCATGGGCCAAATTCACGACAGTATTACTGAAGTTTTGCTGGTGTGACTCCATTGAAATCAATGGAGTTGCACTGACATAAACTGGAGTAATGTGGTGATGAAACAGGCCCAGAGGTCTTAATTTATTTCCTATACACTCTAGTATTTCAGACGGGACCACATTGGCATGTGGGAAATAGTGAAGACATGCCTTCTGGATGTCTGTTTTCACTCACATCATGTTCTTCCCAAACTGCTCTATCTATAAACTAGCAGTGACTAGCTAAGCTGTTTATATTCTATTGATAACAGTTGGAGACCTGCTTTTGTAACAAGAATTCTACTATATTCAGGCTGCTTCCTTCCAAAATTAGTCCTTGAGTTTAAGCAGCACAGAAGGCAAAGAAGTTTGTTGATCTTGGATTTTGGTACCCAGACAACATATTCTTCCTCAAATAACCTGTCTACAGAGATCTGAACAGAAAGGACACGTAATGTAAAAGACTCTCTAAGCAAGTTCAGTGGAGTCTGTCATATCATCTACTTAACACCTTTCATCCTAGGATCTGAAAGTGTGCTAAAGTACTAATTAAGCATCACAAAAACCCTATGAAGTAAGTATTTATTGGCAAAGAGACTTTTTCATTTGCATCTGTCATAACTATACAGTGGTATCAGCAAAATGTATACATGGGTATATTATACAGGAGCTGGTGCAAGTTATCAGTGACAGGTCATCTGATAAAATTAATACTTTATATTTTATGACATTACATTATCTAACATTCAGGTGGAAACTTATAATAAATATATTTGGCTTTTACCTTTTACAGTAGCAATACTTGTAATTTAAACTTTCTATTTTAAATGTTTAAACCAATGGAATACTCCTGTAAGTAACTGCTTAACAATGAGAGTAAGGGGGCACAATCTGGCTCTGTGTGACATGCTCAAGGTCAAATGAAAAGTCAGTGACTGAGTCAAGACTGGAATCCCAGACTCTTGACTCCCAGTTTCCTTCTAAGACATACTGCCATCAAACATCATTTCTACTGGCCACATTCCACATACCACAATGGCCACAAGATTGGAAGGTGTGTGAGCCTGTGCAAATTGAAGTAAGTGTAGGGCATTCAGAGAGGTGACAGATTCTCCAAGCCGAGTGCCATGGAAATTGAAAAGGCCTGAATCACGGATTAGGCTTGATAGGTGCCAAAGTGCAGAAACCTACATGTCCACCACCCACAATATTAAGCCTTTCAGAGGACTGGCACTTGGAGAAAACAGCATTTTCTATCACGTTAGTCTAATAGAACTATTCCAAAACAAAATCTGTGTCTTGAGCAACATTTTATCGATTATACATTTCCAAAGACTTCCTTTCAACCACAATCAGTCTGTGGTACAGCAGCAAAGATCAAAACAGGGGGACTCTGAAGAAACATGCAGTGTAGCATTTTTATTTAGACCCTTAAACCTGTTCCTGTTAAAATAAAGTATATGTACAATAAATAAAAATGTTTTATTTAAGGTTAGATTAGTAGAAAAAAAGGATCTTGCCCATCATTTCCATCACCCCAATAAGACCAACAGGACTATTAATATCCAAACATCGCAGATCCATCTGCCCTTTGGCCTTTTCAAAAGCCTGAGAACAATATTTAATAATGGGCTCTTCAGTCTAGCAGAGAAAGGTATAACATTATCCAATGGCTGGAAGTTGAAGCTAGGCAAATTCAGACTGGAAATAAAGGCATACATTTTTAATAGTGTGAGTAATTAACCATTGGAATAACTTACCAAGGGTCTCGGAGGATTCTCCATCACTGCCCATTTTTAAATGAAGATCGGTTGTTTTTCTAAAAGCTCTGCTCTAGGAATGATTTGGGGGAAGTTCTGTGGCCTGTGTTACAAAGGAGGTCAGACTAGATGGTCCCTTCTGGCCTTGGCATCTACGAATCTATGAATCATACCCTGTGATGAAGCTTGATGTGCAATTTTCTACATTATTATGTTGAAACCGGCAAGATGTGTTATTTGTATGGAGGAGTTTTATATAGCTGCAGCAATTATGAACTTAATCAAACCCTGCTTTATGGCACACATTAAGCTGCCAAGTAAAATCTGTTTGAAAAGGGTAAACAGAAAACAACAATGGGCGTAGTGAGATGCTCCCCAGTATGGATTCTACATTCAGTCATCAGTATATATTGTTTGTGCACCTAGTTAACTGAACTGGAAATAAGCAGATCTACATTTTAGACCTTATTAGGGCTCAAAGCATAAGCTTTAATGAGCACAAATTACTGCGTAGGAAACTTTTAAAAGCCAGTTCAATATTTCACTGTTCCTAATTACACCTTAAAGGTATAAGAGAGCTGGCCTCAGAGTCAGTGACCAGCAAAACATTTAAATATGCCAACTTGCTATTAAACTTTCCCTTGGTTTCCTTTTACAGTGAGAAATAGGTGGTGCTTGACTAGCATGAACTCGCTAGTTTGCTTCAAATAAATAGTCCAATTAGACCAAATGTGCATATATTAAATGACCATTGAAATTGTTATATTATTTTTATTTAAATTCAATAAGGGTCCCATAAAAGTTAACATAATGATTCATCACCTAGCTGCTGCCAAATGTTCCAGGTAAGTCAAGGTGGAATGCACCCACTGAGTTGTTAAATGTGTCAAGTACCCAAACATGCCCATTACATAATATTGATTTCACTGGTTAATGAAAAAAGAAAAGGAGGACTTGTGGCACCTTAGAGACTAACCAATTTATTAGAGCATAACTAACACGGCTGTTACTCTGAAAACTGGTTAATGAAGGACTGCTGCACAGTGGATACACTTGGGAACAACTTGCTTTTCTGTAGTGCCCCTTTGCATTGTGGAACTCCAAAGGCACTCAGGGGCAAGGAATCCATGCGAGTGACCAGGCTCCAATGTTGCCAAGGCAGGCAGAGCTCCCATCACCAATACAGATGCAGAAGATATCTGTGCAGATGGCCCCATGCTTCTGGCGAATCTCTGAGCTCCGCAAGGAACTTGGGGGAAGCTTGGAGTTTTGTGATCGCAATCCTTTGATTTTTTCCATTGGGATGGGATTGGGCAACTTCTCAGAGTTTTCCTTCCTGCGCAACCTTGTTTTATAGGTTTTTTCCCCCAATCTGAGGACGTAATCTGCACCTTACCTTGAGTATTTGTCAATTGGGTCTCCCCTTTGTGTTGTTTTCCCCAGACTCTATGTATCCACTTCTCATATATGCTACAAAGAAAGATCACAAGAACTGCAGGTGATGAGTCCAGAGAAGAAAAGACAGAGAGGAGACCTAAGACCTAACTAACTGAGAATACTGGGGTCAATAATTCTCCTTAGTCCAGAGAATTAGTCACATGAGTGAAGTTGGCAGGAATTGGCTTTAGAGTGAAATAATCATCTTACTTATTTTATACAAAACTCTTATTATAGGACCTAGTATAGTATTTATCTTGTTTTGGTTAATGTCACACTGTTGACATGCTCAGTTTTTCACCCATTATCATCTCCAAATCCTCCCCTTGGTATCACCACCTAAATTATTATTACCACATCTATATTTCTACATTCAAATTATTCCTTCCTTCATTTGCCACTTTACATATCTTTATGAGTGCTGAGCACATGCAATTTCCATTGATTTCAGTGGCAGCTGTGGAAATTCAATACCTCTTGGGACCAGACAACTGATCTGATTTAATTGAGGTCAGACTGGTTTTCCAATTCATCCTGGTCATGCTGTATTTTAACCCTATCTTCCAATGTATTTTGTGATCCCTCTCCATTTGATATAGGCCTCAGATGTGATTAGTTTGTTCTCCACTCCATCCTCCAAGTGCCTGATTGAATCATTGAATAGTACTGAACCCCAAAAAGGCTCAGCAGGATCCTACTGGATACCTTGCAACTCAACACAACTACTAATTATTTCCTCATTGTGTGTTGCATTTATTGTATTCAGCTTTGCGTCAAATCTATATTTCTCTAGTTTCCCTTTGAGAGTGCCACATGGAACCATATCACTGACCTCTACGTAAGTCAGGCCTACTATATTGACTGCATTTTTTTTACCCCTGGCTCCCACTCTTTCCCTATGTATATGCATAGGTAACAAGTGGGTTTTGGGGAGGGGAACTTCTACAGTGCACCATTACTAACAAGGAAGTGTCTGACACTATGTCTTCAGTGCTGTCATAAATATAAAGGGGAAGGGTAAACACCTTTAAAATCCCTCCTGGCCAGAGGAAAAACCCTTTCACCTGTCAGGGATTAAGAAGCTAGGATAACCTCACTGGCACCTGACCAAAATGACCAATGAGGAGACAAGATACTTTCAAAAGCTGGAGGGGGGGAAAACAAAGGCTGTCTCTGTCTGTGTGATGCTTTTGCTGGGGACAGAACCGGAATGGAGTCTTAGAACTTAGTAAGTAATCTAGCTAGATATGTGTTAGATTCTGATTTCTTTAAATGGCTGAGAAAATAAGCTGTACTGAATGGAATGCAGATTCCTGTTTTTGTGTCTTTTTGTAACTTAAGGTTTTGCCTAGAGGGATTCTCTATGTTTTGAATCTGATTACCCTGTAAGGTATTTACTATCCTGATTTTACAGAGGTGATTCTTTTTACTTTTACTTCTATTAAAATTCTTCTTTTAAGAATCTGAATGCTTTTTCATTGTTCTTAAGATCCAAGGGTTTGGGTCTGTGTTCACCTATGCAAATTGGTGAGGATTTTTATCAAACCTTCCCCAGGAAAGGGGGTGTAAGGTTTGGGAGGATTTTTTGGGGGAAAGATGTTTCCAAACGGGCTCTTTCCCAGTTATATACCTGTTAGATGTTTGGTGGTGGCAGCGATAAAGTCCAAGGGCAAAAGGTAAAATAGTTTGTACCTTGAGGAAGTTTTAACCTAAGCTGGTAAAAGTAAGCTTAGGAGGTTTTCATGCGGGTCCCCACATCTGTACCCTAGAGTTCAGAGTGGGGAAGGAACCTTGACAAGTGCCCTTTAAGAGTTTTCTCTAATATCTGTTCTGAAGTCTATAGGAGCACATGCTACAGTTTAATATGACACTAGAGGATTGCAATTCCAGATATGACCTACATAGTCCTTCATAATGATGTAGTGCTGGTGAAGGGCACTCCTTGTAAATGAAGACTTCTGTTTATCCAAAGAGCAGGTACAGCACAGCTAAAACCAGTGCAAGCCTCCCATTCTGCTCTGCTAATGCTCCTGCCTTTCATTTTCTAGGTATGAGAAAATATCTCTGCTCCTGGGAAACATGCAGTCCTAGGTCCCTCCTGAGACTGATGCTAAGGGGACCAGTTCTGTGTCAGTTGTGATGGTGCTTTAGATTTTGTCTATTTCATGCCATGCTTACATGATGGCCCTCATTGTTAATCACTCAACCACAGCCTAAGCCAGATTCAACTTAGTGACTGAGAAGTGAAAGTTGAAAGGTTTTGTTTCCCATTACCAATCCACTGAGCCATCCAGTACTTGGGACTGTGACATTTTACCATAGTCATAGCTTGGTACCTGGGGTCCCCAGGCTTCTTTGACCCCACTCAGTTTGGTTCTAGTCCAAACTGTACTATGGAGGCTCCTTCCTTTGGGATACAACCCAGAGGATAGTATTGGGCAATTACTCCTCTATGCTGAGGTTCCACTGAGTTATGTCTTGGAACCATTCCTATATATCATACATATTCTGGTTAGCTAAGGGTATGGCCTATAGTGTCTTCAGCATGTGCATGGCTCCGAGCTCTAACTTTTCAGTTCATCCAATAAATTCAGAGTGGTCTAGTGACTTACCTAGTGCCTATCAGAGACTATGACATGGATGAAAGCTGGCTTTTTCAACATACATAAAACAGAGAAAATATTACCAGTCTGTCAGAAATAACTGGAAGAAACAGCCATGTTTGTCATTGCCCCCCGAAAGAGGTAAAAGTTTGTCACTCTGATTCATGAGCTATGAGTCCTGGTGGATCTCCAGCTCTTCTTGGAGGTACAGGAAGAAGAGGTTACAATGAGTGCTTTTTACCATATGCAATTGCCAAGGTTGTGACTTTGGCGTTTTTTTTATATGGACCTTGCCATGGTGACCCATTCCTTTGTCACCTTCAGACTAGATTACAAGGATGCTCTCTACATGGGACTCCGCTTTCAAACCATTGAGAACTGGTAGCTAGTGCAGAATGGAGCACTTTTGCTGGGTTTCCTCCTCAGCACATTACACAGGACTCTGTGATCTGCACTAGCTAACATGTGACTTCCAGGTGGAGTTTCAGCCACTGACGGATAAAGCCCTAAATGATTTGAGATTTTTGGCTACCTTCTCCCATGTCAGCTGCAATCTTCTGTAGTGCTCCAGCTAATAAGTTCAGTGGTTTAAACAGGAGGGGGATAGTTGCAGAGTATTCTCAGTGAAAGAGTCCTCAACTCTGGAATGTACTTCCACACTTGATCCACCAGAGCCTGGATTCTGTAACCTTCAGATCATGGTGCAAGGCCCATCTGTTTTCCCAAGCTGTGGGGTGGAGAAGTTTGAGAGGTTGTGAGGCTCCAGTGGGAAATTCTTAGCTGCAGGGAGGTTGGAAGATTTTCAGTTTGGGCACATTGGTCCAATGCGTATAGATTTTACCAATATTGTGTAAATGCACCCAGTGTGCAGGATGGACACATTTTAATAAATCTAAAGGCAAAAACACTTTTTGACTTTGTTGATGGGTGAGATGATAGAGTATTTCAATGGGCTGATAAGTAAAGTAGCACTGATTCAATCTTAAATCTCTGTGAATAAAGCATAGTTCAAATAATAATAATAAAAAAACATGCTAGCAGGACACGTAGATCTTGGAATTGTAAAGAAAGAACAGGAAAAGAGAAAAATGATTTCTTTAAGAGCTTGTTCCAAAGAGATTAGTTAAAAAATAGTTAATGTTGTTCCCTTTGCCTTCTAACTCCTTGAAAGAAATCACCATTTTGTGTTGATGCCATTTAAAGTAAATTATACTTTCAGTTTTGTCTGTTTCCGGCTATATTTATATTAAACTATTACCATGTACCAGAATCTAGAGAAAGCAGGCCATCTGACTGGATGTTGCTGGGAATGGTTTTCTTCAGATGACTTTAACATAGAAGGCTTTTAACACAGGTCAGCAGATTACCCCAAACAGAATACTGGAATTTAATCTCTGCGTGTATGAGCTTCTCACTTACATGGCCTTCACAGTGTTCTTTAATTACATTCCTACTGTAAACGAGGGCTAAAAAAATCCCTTTAAAAAGGCAGCTCCGTTGTCCCTGAGAGACTTTAACTATGAATACTATATTAGGGAGCTGCCAAGTTGCTTGCTGAGGTCCTATACCATTTTACCTCTTTTAGGGACACATGTTTAATTAAAGCATTCCACAAGCTTTGAAACTGATTTCAGCTGGAAAATGAATTTGGTGTTGTGGGTTTTGGTAGACCCCCCCCCCAAATAAACCCTTTCCTTCTGTCTCCACAAATAATAGATTCATTTCATGAGAGCTAGGAAAGTAAATGTCAGCTTTACCTTCCAGACTGTTAGGGCAGACTGAAAATTCATCTTTCTGGGTTTCACTTTCTATTTAAAATGTCAGGTTTCAGAGTAACAGCCATGTTAGTCAGTATTCGCAAAAAGAAAAGGAGTACTTGTGGCACTTTATGTATCCGATGAAGTGAGCTGTAGCTCACGAAAGCTTATGCTCAAATAAATTGGTTAGTCTCTAAGGTGCCACAAGTACTCCTTTTCTTTTTATTTAAAATGTGTTTCTTACATGAGTTTATTGGGTCGGGGGGGACGGAAACAGCTGGAAAACTGTGTTATTGAAGAGACTGGGGGATTAAAAAAAGAATATGAATAACATACTGACATGGCAACTTGGGTTGGCAATTGGCAAGTTTACTGCACAAAAATCACCGTCACAACTGCCACCTTGCAATCTCAGACAAGAGGCCAACAACTGAATGGTCATTGGCCAACAACTGAATGGTCATAGGAGCTGAAATATTCTCTCTCTCTAAGCTATGGACCTTCCAGGGCTGAGAAACAATGGTATGGCAGTGAAGCTGGGCTGTACCTGTTTGGTGGATAAATAGAGAATTTCTGCGCCCAGGGCTGCCAGTTCACCATCTGTCACTGGAACTTAAATTTACATACATTAAGAAAAAAAGAAGTGGTATATTTGCTTTCTAGTTTTATAGTCTAGATGTTCCGTGTCTTACACATGGAAGTTGGATTTGAACTCTCAGTAGCATCTGACTGCAAAAATTCAAAAAAGGAGGTTTCTGGTTCTTTCCACAGTACATGTTTGGGCCACATGTTGTGAGTGGGTGGTTGACAAGTGTGACTTATTCCTATGCCTCAACAAGTGAAACCCTGGGAGCAGCCAGGTTTGGGGACTTGTTAGAGAGATGCTAGCTGGCTGCAGGAAGGGAAAATACTATAGCAAAATATCATCTATTACTTTCAGATAAGACAGCATTTGGATCTGCATCATTCTAAAGACACCTGCAGCTACTTTTGAGACAGGATATAGCTTTCTGTATGATTTTAATTAATCATTACCTAACGTCGAGCAAGAGAGTTGGTCAAAATCGTCAGTAAAGGACAAAGGAATTACCAACATAGATCTCTTTTCATGAACAGTGATGCGTTTATAACTGCTGTCAAATTGAATGAGAAGAGAAGCCAGTATATTCTAGATATCACTACTTACGCTGAGCATTTATAGAGCCTTTTCATAGAATATCAGGGTTGGAAGGGACCTCAGGAGGTCAGCTAGTCCAACCCCCTGCTCAAAGCAGGACCAATCCCCAACTAAATCATCCCAGCCAGGGATGTCAAGCCTGAACTTAAAAACTTCTAAGGAAGGAGATTCCACCACCTCCCTAGGTACAAGTTCAAAGCACTGTACAGATGCTTAGTAATTATATGGATGGTATTCAGTTTTCCTGCACAGAGCCCAAGTAATTCAGCTGTGCTAAGAAGCAAAGGGTGAAATTCACTCCCTGTTCTCAGCTCAGGGCACCCTGCCCCAGTAGGGCCAGGCTTGGGCCTTGAATAATGGATAGAAGTTTGGCCCTAATGCCTTGTGCAAGTGGGCCTCTGGTTCCGTGTAACGGTGAATGTCATGGCCTGAATCCCTCCACCCTGGCCAGTCCTTTCCCACATCTCTGTAATTACGTGGGCCTGGACCAGAGAAACCCTCAGCAGCACACAGAGGGAGCAAAGGCCTTCCTCTGTGACCCTTCCACCAGCAGCTTCCCTGCAGGGCCTGAGTGCTATCCAGGGCTTTGAACAGCCTCTCTACTTTCACATGGATTTCAGCCTAAATGAGCACCTTTTAACCTGCAGGAAAGGCTCTGGCCTAACTTCTGCTGACACCTTGAAACAGACTTACAAAAAAAGCCCACAATTGATTTCTGTGATAGGAATGAGTAGGGGGCACTGTCCCTGGCAGAGGACTGGGAGTCTGGTTCCTGGGGTCTAGCCCCAGCTCTAAGCAGTGATACAACAGGTAACTGTGGGTCAGTGAGGTGCTGACAATACTTTTAGGAAGACTTCCACAAAAAATGAAAAAGCTGTGGGGCTCACTGGTGACTCAGGAGGGAAGACTATCAGCATTGGCCTAGATCATCTCTGCCAAGCATGGCCCCATCAGGTAGATAGGCTCCTCCACAGCAAATGGAGAAAACTGGACGATCTTTAAAGGCCTGTGCTTTTACAAGGACATTATTCCTCACTGTGCCTCCTGCCCCTGGCTGTATGGCTTTCACTGGAGCAATGCTACCAGGGCTTTACCTATCCATGGGATCCTGAGGTGGGGTTTGTGTATGTGTGTGAGAAGTCATTGGCAGGGATAATACTGCCTCAGGCTAATTTCCAGAAGGACAGAGGGAGTATGATATGGATACACCCTCAAGACCCACCCCACACATCTACTCGTCCCTCAGGTCAGTTCAGTCTCCATCTCTTCCCTCAGCACAGATCTCTGATTGCATGGAGAGACCTCCATTGGTCTGGAACTGGAATGGTATTGGAGAGGCGGATAAGCTTCCAACTGGGTGAAAATGGGAAGATCCATATCCAGAGGGTGTGCCCATCACCACTTCTTGCACCACCTATTCTTTCCTAAAGGTATCCTATACAATTACTTTCACAATGACTATCTTCAGCTGATGAGATCTGGCAAGGTCACTTTGTGAGGTAACATGGCTACTGGCTATAAAACTATTAAAGCATTTCATATATTGGATTGGTATAATAATAAAGCTGTCCAGTGTGAAACTGCCATAATGGTCTACATTCAAATTAAATAGTCTGCTCCACACATAAGTAACATCTCTGCTATGTTTTGGAGTAAAAGCTATATAATGTGTTTGCAGCATACTACAATAGCCAGTTACTTCCTAGGCCTACAGTGGGTTCTAAATGTTGAAGTTCTTATTAACATGATGCTGAAAGTTTAAAAAATTTAAAGGATCTTGAAATTTTAGGCTGTTTGCTCAAACCTCAAGCATTTACACTAAGCTATACCCATTTCTGGACATCATAGAGCCCTTGAATGAAGACAAAATACATATAAGCAGTGGGTTATGCACAGTTTCATAGAATTGTAGGGCTTGAAGGGACCTTGAGAGGTAATCTAGTCCAGTCCCCTGCACTCAAGACAGGACTAAATATTATCTACACCGTCCCTGACAGGTGTTTATCTAACCTGCTCTTAAAAATCTCCAATGATGGAGATTCCGCAACCTCCCTAGGCAATTTATTCCAGTGATTAACCACCCTGATAGTTAGGAAGTTTTTCCTAATGTCCAACCTAAACCACCCTTGCTGAAATTTAAGCCCATTGCTTCTTGTCCTATCCTCAGAAGTTAAGAACAACAATTTTTCTCCCTCCTCCTTGTAACAACCTTTTATGTACTTGAAAACTGTTATCATGTCCCCTCTTCTCTTTTCCAGACTAAACAAACCCAATTTTTTCAATCTTCCCTCGTAGGTCATGTTTTCTAGACCTTTAATCATTTTTGTTGCTCTTCTCTGGACTTTCTCCAATTTGTCCACATCCTTCCTGAAATGGGGCGCCCAGAACTGGACACAATACTCCAGCTGAGGCCTAATCAGCGCAGACTAGAGCAGAAGAATTACTACTTGTGTCTTGCTTACAACACTCCTGCTAATACATCCCAGAATGATCACTTTTTTTGCAACAGTGTTATACTTTTGACTCATATTTAGCTTGTGGTCCACTATGACCCCCAGATACCTTTCTGCAGTACTCCTTCCTAGGCAGTCATTTCCCATTTTGTATGGGTGCAACTGATTGTTCCTTCCTAAGTGGAGTATTTTGCATTTGTCCTTTCTGAATTTCATTCTATTTATTTCAGACCATTTCTCCAGATCATTTTGAATTATAATTCTATCCTCCAAAGCACTTGCAACCCCTCCCAGGTTGGTATCGTCCGCAAACTTTATAAGTGTACTCTCTATGCTATTATCTAAATCATTTACGAAGATATTGAACAGAAGCAGACCCAGAGCTAATCCCTGTTGGACCCCATTCATTATGCCCTTCCAGCATGACCATGAACCACTGATAACTACTCCCTGGGAACAGTTTTCCAACCAGTTTTGCACCCACCTTATAGTAGCTCCATCTAGGTTGCATTTCCCTAGTTTGTTTATGAGAAGGTCATGTGAGACAGTATCAAAAGCTTTACTAAAGTCAAGATATACCACATCTACCACTTCCCCGCTATTCACAGGGCTTGTTACCTTGTCAAAGAAAGCTATCAGGTAGTTTTGACACAATTTGTTTTTGACAAATCCATGCTGTCACTTATCACCTTCTAGATGTTTGCAAATTGCTTAATTATTTGTTTCATTATCTTTCTGGGTACAGAAGTTAAGCTGACTGGTCTGTAATTCCCCGGGTTTTCCTTATTTCCCTTTTTATAGATGGCACTATATTTGCCCTTTTCCAGTCTTCTGGAATCTCTCCTGTCTTCCAGGACTTTTCAAAGATAATCCCTAATGGCTCAGATATCTCCTCAGTCAGCTCCTTGAGTGTTCTAGGGTGCACATTACAGGTCCTGGTGACTTGAAGACCTCTAACCAGCAGGAGAGTGAGTTTGTGTGTGTATGGGGGTGGGGGTGGGGGAGGGGTGTGTGAGAGAACCTGGATTTGTGCAGGAAATGGCCCACCTTGATTATCATGCACATTGTGTAAAGAGTTGTCACTTTGGATGGGCTATCACCAGCAGGAGAGTGAATTTGTGTGGGGGGGGTGGAGGGTGAGAAAACCTGGATTTGTGCTGGAAATGGCCCAACCTGATGATCACTTTAGATAAGCTATTACCAGCAGGACAGTGGGGTGGGAGGAGGTATTGTTTCATATTCTCTGTGTGTATATAAAGTCTGCTGCAGTTTCCACGGTATGCATCCGAT
The DNA here is from genome assembly GCF_965140295.1 of Lepidochelys olivacea. Classification (NCBI taxonomy): domain Eukaryota; kingdom Metazoa; phylum Chordata; order Testudines; family Cheloniidae; genus Lepidochelys; species Lepidochelys olivacea. The sequence goes on from NC_140417.1 coordinate 109,524,424, forward strand.
GAAGTGAGCTGTAGCTCACGAAAGCTCATGCTCAAATAAATTGGTTAGTCTCTAAGGTGCCACAAGTACTCCTTTTCTTTTTAACTTCTTGTCATTTGTGTTATCACAGCTTCGTTCTGCTTGTGTGTCTCAGTAACTTCAGTAGCCTGGTTCCTCCGCCCTATATCCTTCCGTTTTCATCCTCACTTGTGTTGTCACGTCTTTCTCTAAACTGTAAGCAAGTTGAGACAGGGAACATGTTTGTTGTACATGTCTCAGAAGCTATAAAAATGAAATAATTGGTGTAACTAACAACTAATAGTCAGAAAAGTATTGGTGCAATCATGAATGCTATCAAGAAGTGATATTTGGATCTGATCCTCCTTTTTCTTGACCCACACTCTGAGAGTGCCTTTTAATTCCAATTCTCATGTTTTAATCTACAGTGCATTAAAAGCAATATCTTTATTACCAGTTCCAAGAAGTTTTCAAAATAGCATCTTAAATGACTATTTGAAAAATAAGTAGACTCTGTGAATAATTGTCCTGATTGAGGTAGATGTAGTCACATTGCACAAAAGTTCTTTAGTACAGTTAAGCCAAATGATGGGAAAAAAATCAAGTATTTAATATCTCACAAATCAGTTTGTTTTCATCACTTCTTAAAAACAGGGTCATAGCAAAGAATTGAAGAGCACGTCTTTGTAGGTTCACCATAAAAATCTCATACTTCTCTTCCCCTTGTAAGACTAGAAATTGGGAACCATCAGAATATAATGGGCCAGATTTTGATTTACACTAAAGTCCCTTTACCCTCCTTCTTGCATTGTGAAGAGGCCTTAAAGTAGATATACATTATTTTTATTATTTACATATTTATTAATTTTAAATGGCTGTACATTTAATAATATGTATTATATTTATATTCACTTTAAGGTCCCTTTTCCCTGGCAGGATAGAAAAAGGGGTAAATGTAATTGAAAATTAGATCCAGTGTCTTCGTGCCCAATAGAGAGCTCAAGAGTCAAGAAGTCCTACAAGTTTAATAATAATAAAAATGTTAATATGATTTATTATTTATTAAAGATGCTCAAAACTGTTATATTTTCAAAAATAAATTTCAACCAAAACAAACACAAACTGTATAGTATGACAAAACTGCCAGTTTTTGTTTCGCTAAAAAACTGAAAAATTCTGGAAAAAAATGTCAGTTTTTGAAAAACTAAACAACAAATTGGTTGGGTTTCTTTTCTCCTTTCTCTCCCCATTCTTCCCTTTTTTTCCATTGGAAAATGGAGGGGTACGAGGGGGGAAATTAAAAAGAAAGGGGGGGAAATGCTAAATCTTTCAGTTTTCAGCTTTTTGTCAAAAAAAGGAACATTTTGACAAATGTATGTTTTCTATGAAAATATACATATCAAATGAAAAGGCATTTTTACTGAAAGTGTTTCAACACAAAGTTCAAAGCAGTTCTATTATCTCCTATATCTACATTTGTGTGTGTACATAAAATAGGGGAGTATTTCAGAGAGGTGAATTAGATAATACTAATCAGAATAATAAACAGCAGCTATTCCAGAATAATGTGGTGCATGAGTATAAAGCAGAGCAGCTATTCTGGAATCACTCCCGAAGTGTAGACACTCTTATTCTGGAATAAAATTATCTTTTTCTGATTTAACTTAATCCACTGCTAAAGTGGAACTAATGGAGTTATTCCAGAATAGCTATCCTGGATAGAGCTGGGCAAAATTTTTCAGACAAAACTTCTTTACCATAAAAAAAAAAAATAAATAAAAATAAAAAATCAGGTTTGGGTCTGTGACATTTGGCAAATGTGTGTCAGATTCACCAAATTGTTTCTGTTAGGTAAAAAAAAAAAAAAATCCAGAAAAGCTAAAGTTTTGGTTTGACTTTTTAATTCAAAATGACTTTTCATAATTGAATTGTACTTCAAATTTATTTTTAAAAATTATGAGTCTGATTCAGCACCATTTAAGGTAAAGGGGATTTTGCCATTGACCTCAGTGGAGCTGGAACAGGCCCTAACTGCTATCAGTTGGCTTCTTCTGTCCTGCTACTTTCCTTCAGTGGTATCAATGGCAAAACTCTGATGGACTCTACTGGACACAAGAGTAGGATTTTAGCATAAATTCAGCCCCCTCGCGCCCCCCCTCCCCCAACCTGCATAAGCTAACTCAATTTTAAAGAAAATTTTCTTATCAATTAGGTTTCAGAGTAACAGCCATGTTAGTCTGTATTCGCAAAAAGAAAAGGAGTACTTGTGGCACCTCAGAGACTAACCAATTTATTTGAGCATAAGCTTTCGTGAGCTACAGCTCACTTCATCGGATGCATACTGTGGAAAGTGTGCATCCGATGAAGTGAGCTGTAGCTCACGAAAGCTTATGCTCAAATAAATTGGTTAGTCTCTAAGGTGCCACAAGTACTCCTTTTCTTATCAATTAGGTAATACTTAACACGAACACTGAGTACTTAGATAGCACTTTACAATTTCAAAGCTCTGCACAAGTATTAATTAGTGTTAATGACTCATATTACCTAATAAGATAATGACAAACCCTGCAGCTCACAATATCTAATTTCTATTTTCAGTGATAGATAAGAGGCATCTCTTAAAGGCAGTATTTTCTTCTAGATCCCTTTCTGCCTATTACTCTGATTAGTTTTTGGAAACTGAGTGTGCATTGTGGCATTTTTCTTTTTGATTTGTGGGCAAAAATTCATTACACAAAACACACTCTTGCCCACAAAAAAGGGGTTTTAACAATAATATCTCTGGGGGTTTTATATAGAATGACACTGGGTCAATGTGGTCTCCTAAGCATTATTGGATAAGGAGAAGGGGATTCATTGCCTGTCCTTTAGGGGAAACAGCAACGGCTTTCTTGGTTTTTTGCTGCATTGCCATTGCCAAGGTAGTGCTTAATGGATTAAGTTTTGTGAAATAAATTCTGTAAACAGAATGTGGGCTGAGATCATTTAAACTCATTTCCCCTGTGTCCCCTTACAATCCTGGAAGCTGTCAAGTGCAGGCAGCCTGCAAGCAGACTGTTCTCCCAGTGTTAGTATTGAGTCTCAATAGATGCATAAAACAGCTTGTTTTTCACATACTTTCTGTGATGGTATTAAAAAAATTACAAAAAATGCTTCTCAGTTTCACCCATTGCCTTTAGCTGCATAGAGCTAATCCTACAAGGGCATCAGACATTGCTCTGTTTGTCCATCATTAGAACATTAAAGACGTATGTTTATGGAAGAATGATATGCGAGTCTGAAGGATTTTAAATAAAGGAACTGCACCAGAGATGGGTTTATGAATAAACAATAACATCCAGACTTAAGCAGTATCATTTCAAGTGCTGGAAGCATAGAGAGCATGAGGCAAGGCTCTTGCCCTGAAGAGTTTATAATCGAAAGTGGGCGAGTGCATGACATAGAATTACATGTCAAACCTGAGAAAGTGCTATGGGGGTGGTGCAGGGGGCAAGACCCACATAGGAAGGATTGTGAAAGAAGTGGGACAGAACATTCAACTCATGGAAGTGGGGAGGCTGTTCTGAGCATAGAAGAAGGAATAAACCTGATGATGGGGATTGAAGGAAAGAGCCCTGGAGGATGAGAAAGGGCCGATCTTCATTTCTTATTTAGAAATAAATCAGTTTCACTTTTCAGTATTAATGAAATCCATAAATCTACATAACTTTTTCCAGAGCAGTAAATCCTTTCAGAGGCTTTTAGTAGTTTCTCCAATTTTGATTCACTCATCCACAGACTCCTCTTTTTCCATGCTGAGTGTTGCAGTGGAAACCTTCTCATGCAAGCCAGGGGAGGTAGGGCAGGATTTCAATTCGAGCAGGAAGTGAACAAGAGTAAGATTCATACCCATGGCACTAGATGCAGTTGCCATGAGAATGATGTCACCAGCTGGGCTAAGAGAAGCAGTAAATCTCCAAGGACACTACCAGCAAATAACCAAGAGTTGTTCTAGGCAAGCCTTCGAAGATGGGGACATAACTGGCTGCCTCGCCTTCACCACTATATTATTTGCCATGCAAAATTCAGCCTTTTGGATGTGGTTCTTCCAGAAAGCACAATTCAACGTGGTAGATCATTGTGTGGGATTCTCAATTACCTATCTTTACAGGCAGGAAGTTCACAGTATGTTAATTGCCAGGGCTGGATTTCCCATTAGGCATAGTAGGCCTAGGGGAGCAAGCATTCTAGGGGTGCCTAAAAATCCAAATTTTGCTGCTCCCAGAAGGGGGGGCCAGCTGAGGAGGAGACGGCCCCATGCAGCCCTGCTGGAGCGCTCCTCGCTCAGCCTGGCGGACAAAGTCATCTCCCCGCGGGGCCAGTGAGTGCGACGATGGGCAGGGCTTGGGAGAGTGGGTCTCTGATGGGGCTTCTGGGGGGGGGGGGGCTCTGGGCAGTGAGGGTGGGGAGTGGTGAGCAGTGCAGTGTTTTGTGGGGGTGGTCTGCGCATGTTGGGGCGCTGGGAAGTTGTAGTGGGGTTGTGTGGGGCAGCACTGGGAGGTCTGTGGGGGTGCCTAAAAGTTAAAAGTGGTTGGGTACCATTGCAACCTGCTGCAGTTAGGCGCTCCGAGCCACCGCGGGTGGCAGGAGGACCCCGGAGCTCTGTGCCTAGGGCTCCTCAAGGTGTAAGTCCAGCCCTGTTCATTGATTATACCACGGCTGAGTAAAACATATCCTACAGCCACCTCAGGTCCTGAATCTACACATACTTCCACATGGACTTCATGTTAGTAGCACTATGCCCCCAGTTGATGTCAACTGTATTCAGTGGGACTGCTCATGTGAATAAAATTACACGTTTATAAATGTTTCCAACTTAGGCCTGAAGTGATGTGGAGGAAAGTCATTGTTTTCTTGAAACTCTTTGGGTATAGATATTTCAGTGAATTCAATAATTGTCTGATTATCCTGTAGTATTTATTACCGACATAGCGCCTTCTATACAAAGAGCTTAACCAACTCCAGTGGAAACCAAATCACTCATAGAAGTATCTGAGGCCTCAATCCTGCAAGCGCTTACAATCATGCTCAAATATAATCACATGAGGAAACTACTGGCATCAGTGGGACTGTTCACTTGTGAAGTAAAGTGCATGCCTACATCTTTGCAAGCCTGGGGCAGAAGTAGTGTAAATGTTGCCATATTTTCTGTGTGTCTTGTTTATCACAAAACTTCAATCTTATAATTAGAGCTGGTCAGAAAATATTCCTCCCCATTCCGCAGCCCCTATGGAACGTTTTGATGACAATAAAACAAATCATAGACATTTTCAATGGAAAACTTTGATTTGCTGAAAAAAACCCAAAAAGTTTTCCAACACAAAACTGAAAATTTTCAAGTGAAGCAGAACCTTACTCGGAAAATATTTGTTTAGTCCAGAACTCAATTTTCCATCAAAATTATATTGTTAGACTAGCCCTACTTATAATATTTGATCACTAATTGTATAAAATGATCATAAAAATCATGCATTCCCTAAGCATTCAAAATGGAAAGACAGTTGCAACTCTTTACCTTTGTCTTCAGTCATTATGAACATTTGAATTGAAGAAATAGTTGAGAGGGAAAAAATGGACATGACTATGATTAGATTTGAAAGTGAAGTTTGATTATTTATTTTTATTACCATAGTGCCTAGGAGCCCATGTTATGGACCAGGACCTCTGTACAACCACAGAACAAAAAGCCAGTCCCAGATTGCAACCTTCTTGTACACTATTTCTGTGACTATTTCAGTATTTGAGCTCTGTGAACACCAATGCTCACAAAGAGTTAATTTTACACTCAAATGCTCAGTTTCTGAATTGTGTGTTTGACTGTATAATGTGCAGGTTTCACTATGTTGGTTGTTTGTTTAAGTCATTCAATCTGGGAACAGAAAGCGTCTGAGGTAACTAAGGCTGTGATCCTGCAATCTGATCTGCATGGAACTTTACACCCAAGCCAGAACAGGGGCATAGGGTTTCCCCATGTGAATCGGATCGCGTGGATCGGATTGCAGGATCCGGGCCATGAACTGTAGTGACTGAAAGCGGGTACTATCTTGTAGCTGGTTAGTAGCTTATACAAAATGAGTTGCTGGGCTCAGTGTAGTTCCCAGAGAAGAGTTGTCCACATTGCTAAATATCTACACAATTGCTATTAACTGGCAGAGTTGGCCAATGGTAAATTTGACCATGCAGACTAAATTGCCCTTTCATCCTTAAAGACCCACAAAACCAGGTTGAAGGTGCACGGTGGGCAGGAGCGTGGGGGTAGGAAGTGCTGTAGGGATTGTCTTTCATTTCTTTTGCCTGTGCAATACCTGGTCTGTGGATTATCAGAGAACTTCAGTCTGTGAGCCAGATACCTTAAACAATTCCATTTAAAAAGGTAAGAAAATAATGCAGATTTTCTGCAGGCTTGGAAGCCGCTGTACAGAGACCAGTTCTTTGGAGGGAACTCTCTGCACCAAGGCATGATTTTTATGACAGCAAAAAACAGAAGGATGGTGTGGTAGTTGAAGCATATGTGATGTGGATTCTATTCCTGCCTCTGCACTGATTTATTGCTCAGCAACCTTGGGCAAGCCTCTCTACCACAGGTTCCTCATCTGTAAAGAGGGTGTAATAATACTTCTCTTCCTCAGAGTTTAACGAGGTTTCATTCATGAATATATTTCTAAAGTGCTTTGAGATCTTTGGAGTGAAGAAATCACAGAATTATTAATGGGACTTCATTAGGACTCATAAAAGCCAAAATATCAGAAAAGGTCACTCATCTGAAGGTCTTGATCACGTTTTAATAAAAAGCATGGACTTTTTTTTTTAAACTAACTTTCACAAAAAAGCCAGCCTGTGAATAATATGGTTTGAATTTGGACCAACTTACTCTAGTCATCCTGCCGACAAAATCTCTTACACAGAGAAGAATATTTTTAACAACACTGAACTCATCCCTGCCAAAAAAAGGAGTTCAAAGTTTGTTACCCTGACCAAGATGGACACGTATGACTTGCAACAGGTTAACTGCAAGGTGAAGAATTATAATTATTGTTTTAAACCAAGCATTACAAGTGGTAAAGCAAAGTTAGTGTTGATCCTTTTGATTATAAACCTCTCTAAGTCTAAAGCCGTAACAAGATAAAAACACCAGAGTTATCCTTCTTATTTGCCTATAATCCATGGCAAGAATCCTCTTTACTGAAGGAGTTAAAGTTTTTGCAATAAATCTAGTATGCCACAAGCTAAAATTTCTGACAGCCAATCTGGTGTAATGCAACAAATCAGTGTGACATAACAAACAGCAGCCCCATTCTGTGGCACAGCGTCCCCATAAACTTCAATCTCTGGGTAAAAATCTTGATTTATTATATAGCTTTTGGACAGTTACGAAAGAAAATTTGCCAAAGATCAGAATAATCAACTCTTTCACCCAAGCAGTTTTTTATGAAAGAATAAAGCACAGAATGGGTCTGAGCAAAATAAATAAAAATTCCACACATTTAACCCACAGAACCTTTTGCGTCATTCAGAAATATTTGCAGACGTTAACAATCTTTTATCATCAACAAGGCACTCCAGCCTTCAAAATTAGGGATTTTTCTTAAATTTTCTTTTATTTGTGGCCTTCTAACTATCCTGTTAGTGCCATTACTAACACTTACTGATGTTACATTTGTCAAAGCAGGGTTTTTTAAAGATGCATGTAGCTAATTTCCCCTAAAAAACTCCTCTGTTTTGCTAAGCTATTCTCTTCAGGTTATAAAAATAGTAGTATATAATTTACAAATAGTATCTGTAATAGGATTCATTGTTGTGAATGTCTGAACTATATGTTTTCATCCACTGAAAGGGAAAGTAATACTTCAGACTCCTCTTGGAAATGCTGGTTGTTTTAATGCAATTTGCTTCTCCTTATTTTGGACTCATGAAGAGGGTTGCAAACAGAAACATACATTAGCCATTCATAATAAATATACTAGCCCCATTCAGAGCATGTAAAAGCATTACTGTTGCATCATTCTGAACAGCCCTACTGTTCCACTTGCCCATGGAATTAGCACACAATGCAGGCCAGACCGTTTCCTGGCGAGAGGCTCTGCGGACTTAGGACGAAATAAAATAGTAACGGTAAATAATAAATAAATAAAGGCTGTTTTGACATCTGACTCAAGAAATGGCTTCTTGGCTAAATGGTGCTTTCGTAAAGATGTTCCCATTGTTTGTTGATTTATCAAAAAAACATTGCTACTCACTGATGTTTAGATATTTGTATCTGAGGGGGGGGGGATTATTAAGCAAGTCTTTCAGTAGGACACCAGATGATGGACAGTCAAACACAGAGTCTCCTGTAAACACAGAGAGAACCAAAAGGTATGAACTGGCTCATAATTGTGTCAACACAGGTAGCAGACCCTTGGTTTATTTCAGCCTTCCTGTTTTTCACACTGCACTTTTTAGACACAGTCTCTTTTCAATACACCTTAGTGGGGTGCAGAAGAATAAAAGTTTTTAAACTGAAAGGTAGACATTTTTACACACACACACACACACACACACGTACATAGTGTGATGGGTTTGGTCACGGAGACCCCCTTGGGACCGTCATCTGACGTGCTGGAATCACCTCTGAGCCAGTTTTCCCTGCCAGCTTGGGACTCCAGAACCCTGCCTTGGTGGCCAGACACGCTTAAAACTCACTTAAAATCACTACCAGTATCTCAAAGCAATCAGCTGTGCACAGATCCTGTTTGACTACACCACTGTGACAGGACCCGTCACAGTGGCCCATCACACGTAGGGTTGGGTTTTTTTCCATCTCAAGAGCCTGACCCTGCAACTGATCCTCATGCAACTAGACCCATTAAAGTCAATGACGTTTTCCACCTGTGGAAAGGCTGCAGAATTGGACCTGTGATTTGGAAATAGGTTGTCATGTGGAATGCTAGATCTTTTCCAAAAATCCATTTTAAAGATCTCACAAAATTGTATAAAACTAAACAGTACAGAGCCAAAAGAACTGCTCCATCCAATCTTCATCCTCAGTAATTTAAACAGTCAGATATTAGGCTTAGGGCCAGACTGTGACGTACTCATGTTGAGTAGTGCCTAAATCCTTCTGTAGTCTTATTAAAGTCAATGAGTAAAGTGCTATTCAACAGGAAAAAGGGTGGTAGGATCTGGACTTCTTTTTATTTCCATCTGTACCAAAAATGCATCAATCACTATAATTTTTAATCAACAAATAATCTTTGCAGAAAAGCTACATCTGACCACTTTGCCCTAAGGGAAACTTTCTGCCTGCATTTTTTTTTCTGGTCCATTAATAAAAATATACGAAGAAAACAAATTTTAGGAGGGAACTGCCACAAATAAATGTCAGAAGTGACACCCATATAAAATTTCAGAAACAATAAAAGTTGAGACAGATTGAATTTTTAACGATCTTCGTTGAAGGTTATTGTGTGTTTCTTTGCAGCAGGAAGTGTCATGCAGTACAGTTTTCCCTTTTAGAAGCCAAGGTTAATTTAACAGCAGAGATAATTCCATGTGCAAATGACAATATATTAAATTCCCCTTGCTCCCAGCAGGTTCTGTACCTTCAGAAACTGTTCCAAGGTTTGAGTGACTATAGAGTAGGCAAGTGTCCATGAACTGGAAGAGGTGCTTTTTTTTTTATGTCCATTGCCCTTCTTTAGCTCCCTTCAACCACACAGCAAGGGAAGTGAAATTTGCTGGAGGAGACCATGAAAACAGTTTCATAACTTTCCACATATTTTCCCTGCATAAATACACAGCAAATTTGGAGTGTAAATCATGCTATAGCACATTGGTCAAGTCCCAGGAGTGCCACTGAAGTCAGACAAATTATGGTATTTGCTATCTCAGTTGTTACAATTTCTCGCCTTTCATTTATTCATTGCCAGTGTCTGGATTTACGTCAGAGGGGAAAAATAGGAGTTTTGCTAGCTAAAGTTAACCCCTTATTGCAGGAACAGTAACATCATGTTTTCCGGCAGCAATTTACAAGGATATACCCATTAACATTCTCAGTAATGATGCAGTCAAGAAAATATCCAGATGTGAGCAGGAGAGATTATACTCTGTGGAAACAGCAACTGGAAACTCCAATGCCAAACCTTTGTTTTATTGATGTGAAACAATTATTAAAGTAATTTAAAAAAAAAAGTTTTACAAGGCCTATATAAAAGTGCATAAAGACAGTGCTGTGACATGCATGCTGGATGGCTACTGCTGAGCGAGTCTGCCTGGCTGTACAAAGTATTTACTATTTGCATACTACCTCCAGAATAAACTAAAATTATTAATGTCAAACCGCACTGAAAGGCTCTCTGCTTTTACCAAGTCTCCAACTCCCTGATATAGGGCTACTTCTTTCAAGGCAGTGTGGGGTGATGCAGAAAAGGATCCATTTCCACTCGGTAGAGCCTGTTATGCACAATGTTGGCCCCCGTATGGACCAACCAAAGCATCTGTTACACATACCCTGAATTGTCTAATGGAGATACACCTTTTAAACGCAAGTCCCCTTTGACTGCCAGGGCCTGCACACACAACCAGAGGGGCATTGCCTTTGTCCTCTGCCTTACAAATGTGCACCTGTTGTAATGGTCAGTGCGTCCTATGCCCATAATACCGACGTTAGTTTATAATGCCTCCTTCAGACACAGAAAAACGTGTTGTTTGCACAATGAAGTTACAGGAGCTAAATGGAAGCTGCTCAGGTGTGGAGAATATGTACTTTGTTCCTGCATTGTTTCTAAAAGAGAATAGGCCTCTTACCTATTGTTCTTCGGAGATCTTCACACAGGCTAATGTGAGGGAATTTCAAGATTTCCTTCCACTTTTTGCTTTTGCCTTTGCGCTTTCCTCCACCCCCTGCAGAAGAAGGAGAAGAGATGTCAGGATTATAGTCTTTTTCAATGCCACGCCCAAGCCAGACCTGGGCTGTCCTCTCACTCAGATTTATTAGCACAGTCACAGCCCACATAAACACCTTTTGAGTATCGCAGCTCTGTGAGAGTGGCAGTCAGAGTCAGTGTTGTGTTAGTAAAAAGCCCAGGCTATCCTGAGATTTGAACATTGTATTGGCAGAGATAGGTCAAGGAGGAAAAGTTTGGATCCAGACCTGGATTACTGAAGCCTAGAGTTCAGCCTGAGCCCCAGACCAGACCAACAAGTTTGAGAGTGCTGAACTGAGCTGCTTTCATGGCATTTCAACCCCAAGCGAACACCTCCTGTCCCTACCTCAAATTATTTGTACAGCCATAATCTCAAAGTGGCATTGCCTTTAGGAGTTACACTTATGGATCATTGCTTCCTGAGTAGGGTAGTATTCATTTAAAAGAAGAAGAAAAAAACAAGAAAATTCAGTCAATTCACCCAAGTATACAAAGAAGAGATTCTTTTCTTATCTTTTTTGTCTTTCTTTCCTTTGCTGCTATTCATCCTTCCCTCGCCCCCAATCCTCCCTCACCTTTCCTTTGGGTCCTATTCTTCTCATTGCAAAAAATAAGAGGCAGTTTGGAATTAATCTGAAGCCTGTATTGCTGCTAAATACCATTTTAAAATGTGGATTGCAAGACAATAACAATAAATGCTTCCATCAGAGGGTCTAAAAAGTGAGCGACAACCGTTTATACAGAAAATAATACAATATTTGTTCATACATCACTTCATCACAAAAAATAGTTCTCCACTGAGGATCAGGAGCCAGGACTCTGGGGGCGAGTGTGGGCTGCTTCGCGGCACTCCGCACACAGAGCTGCTTGGAATCTGGGAAGTTCCTAAGGCCCTGAGCCCATGGGGTACAAGTTGCTCAGAATCTGCCTCTGCAACCCCAGCCGGAGTCAAAGTACCATGGGTGTATGCAGGCTGCTGCCTCTGCTCCCACTGAGACCAGTCTTGGGTGGGTTACTAAAGCTTCCCAAGCACGGCTGCTGAAGCTCCAGGTCGAACCAAGTCACCCGGGCTTCTCTACTCCGGGAGGTGAGACAAATTAAGCAAAGCTGTGACATTAATTCCCTCCTGTGTGGATGCTCTCATTCAGAAGTTAAAGCACATAGCACATAACAAAATTTCAGTTTGTTCACTGAAAGGCCACTTTGCTTCTGAATGAGCGCATCCACATGGGGGTTTAATGCTTTATGTGCTTTAACTTCACGGCTTTAATTAATTCGTCTTAACTTGCCTGAATGTCCCTGTGCAGACAAGCCCCCGGGGTGAGCATGGGCCACTCTCTCCCCCATATCCCCACCAGAGACCTGCTCCCCCAAATCACCTTTACGGATTCTACTGCTGGCATCACTGCCTTCTCTGAACAATGCTCTCTCGTGAGCATGTTTAATGATGTCACCTCCCACCTCTCTAGTTTCTGTGCTCCCCTCCCCTTTTCCTCACAACTCCACATAATTACGTCCTCCTCCACACTCCTCCCGCTCTCCTGCCTTCCCTCCACCTCTTGCCTTCCTACATTCCCCGCTCACCTTGCTTTTCAGTTTTGACGCAGTAGTAACAATACCTGATTCTCTACTCTCACAGATTCCACCAACGGAACTGCACTGGAATGATGTCTACAATCAGATTTTTTTGAACCCAAGATCTGGGGACAAAGAATGCATGGGCTGGGGAAACAGAGTCCTACCAGGATTTAGGGCAAGACAGAATGATTCCTGGACAGATGGCACAATTGCCAATCAGATGAGGATTTTGGACAATCAGTACCCAAATAATTTTAGGTCACATTTTCTCTTAGGCTCTAGAGTCTTCTGGAGCATCTTTAGCAGAGCTCTGTTTCTTACTGGGATCTCCAGAGGTTGTAGTACCTATGGGCTCACTCATTTCAGCACAGGGAAACATAATGAAGCCAAATACGCTGTAATTATTGTCTCGCAGTGTAATGTTAAACGATTTCTCACATGTAGACTAGCTTAGCCTACTGAGGGTATTTTAATACTGATTCTCTGTTTCTTTCTCTGTCCTGGCATTTTAAATTCTAACTTTTCTTTCTCTCTCTCTTTTTCACCTTCTTTTCCCCCCATGATTACACCCCACCACAGGAAACAACGGGTGTCAATAAAAGTTTCCACATCAGCAATAATAAAGGGTATAGGAATGTGATGAGGAGAGTTTCACTCTCATAACAGAACCTGCCATGCGTCTATTCCAATTAGACAGGCTATGCCATCACGGAGAATGAATATTCTTCTAAATCTGAAACCCCAGCTGTTTCTTCTGAGATTTCCCTCAGTGCTGCATTTATTGTGATTCAGTCTCTGCACACAAAATCCGATTCACATTATTCTACTTTAGATGCCATGACACGTCAAGTGACTAATTCAGAGCCAAGTTCATTGTTAGTGAGCTGGGAGAGATGTAATCGTAGATTGAGAGTATGGTGGATACTACATGATTTTGCAGACTAAATAAGGGGTGTTGATTCAACAGATAACAGAACATTACATGGGAAGCTTGAAAGCTCTGGAAGTTTTGCAAAAATCATGCAGTATTTGGGGTACTTCTGATCTTGTAAATACAGCCTTTCCACAATATGGGAAAAAGGGGAGTTCTTTCTGAATCATGACGAACTCACTTCTCTATTCTCTTGCCTCTGTGACTAATGGCTTTGTCGTTTAAGGGCTTGGTACGCCCACATCTTGAATATCGTGTGTAGATCTGGTCGCCCCATCTCAAAAAAGATATATTGGAATTGGAAAAGGCACAGAAAAGGGCAACAAAAATTATTAGGGTATGGAATAGCTTCCATATGAGGAGAGTTTAAGAAGACTGGGACTTTTCAGCTTGGAAAAGAGACGACTAAGGGGGAATATGATAGAGGTCTATAAAATCATGACTGGTGTGGAGAAAGTATCTAAGGAAGTGTTATTTACTCCTTCTCATAACACAAGAACTAGGGGTCACCAAATGAAATTAAAAGGCAGCAGGTTTAAAACAAACAAAAGGAAGTATTTCTTCACACGATGCACAGTCAACCTGTGGAACTCTTTGCCAGAGGACGCTGTGAAGGCCAAGTCTATAACAGGGTTCTAAAAAGAAAAAAGAAAAAGAAAAAACACCTTGATAAGTTCACAGAGGATACATCCACCAATGGCTATTAGCCAGGATGGGCGGGGATGGTGTCCCTAGCCTCTGTTTGCAAGAAGCTGAGAATGGGCGACAGGGGATGGATCACTTGATGATTACCTGTTCTGTTCATTCCCTCTGATGCACCTGGCATCTGTTGGAAGACAGGATACGGGGCTAGGTGGACCTTGGGTCTGACCCAGTGTGGCTGTTCTTATGTTCTTGCCTTAAATTACACTTTAAACTCTTTATTGACAGGAACTTAGTTATTGTAATACTCTCCTTTCTATCCTTGCCTTTTCTCCTCTCTTCCCTCTCCAGTCCATCCAAAAGGCTGTTGCTAAAGACATTTTCATTTTCTATCCCTCTAACTATGTCTTTCTAGAATCACTTCATTTGGTGTCCTTGTTACTTGCATATCTCCCACTTCCTGCCTCCTAAACGTCTACTCTCTCTTCTTCTTCAGACCCCATTGTAAAAATCACTTATTCCAGGAAAGTTTTCCTCCTTCTAACCACTGATAATTTTGATTGCACTCTCTTCCAAGAACTACTGTCTCATGCCTTGTCTTGTGTGTGTTTGCCTTGTTTACTGTAGATTGTAAACTTTTGAGTGTTCAGCTCTATGGTGGTATATTTCCATGGGAATTTGCTGCATGATATAAATATTTATTAACTAGTTGTGGGGACAGATCCTCAGGTGGTGTAAACAATGGAGCTATGATAATATACACCAGATGAGGAATGGCCCCACTGAGTACAAATGTGCCAAAGATTTTAGGATCAATCATTCTTTTTTTTTTTTAAGCCACCTTCACAGAAATTCTCAAGATGTGTTTCCAACTATAGCAGCACAAGGCAGTGCAGTACATTATAAAGCAACTCTCCACCTGAAATGTCAGTTTCAATATTGTGTTGGGGGGAACCTGAACATGATGGGGCAGAAGGACTTTTAAAATGCATTTGATTTAAAATATATATTGATACAGACAAAATGGAGGATGCATTTTTTACATTAATTTGCATCGCAATCTGGAAAGGGCTCCTACGTCCCTAGTTGCAACTGTGACTGATGCATGGCATAGCCAGTGAGTTCTTTTCTCTTCGGTGCCCATCCTACAAAAAGCAGCAGCCTCCTCGGATGAATGATTTTCTCTAAGCTAAATGCAACGTAGTGTTACTATTTTGCCTGTGACGTCTTTATGTTAAAGATGATGATCAACTGCTTTAATCTACCTGACCTTTCGGCTCTCAGCAGCAGCACTTGCTGGCTCCAAATGTAATTCTAGGGTGTTTGAAGGACATAATGCATTGAGACAGCTGAGACAGGGTAAATTGTCTGGCAGAGTTAAAAGCTAAAAGGGAAGGTTTCTCTGAATAGTTTGGTAATTGTGCAGGTTGCACAAGTAAAGGCTTTTCACTTGCCTTGATTCCTGTCTTTATGCTGTCTACTCAGGCCAGGGTGATCTGCAATCTTAAAGGCAGCTTTCCTTAGCAAAAGCTGGCAAACCTGCTGTGTTTTATAGGTGAGTTTTATCATGAGGGTGTGGGGTGGCTGATTTGAAACCTCAGTTTGATGATGGCAATACAAGGCGAAATGCCAGTAACAGTATGAAATCTCAGTGCTGTGACTGTGCATTCACTTAATGATTGGCATACTGAGGAGTGAAACTAATTTTTCATAATGCCATCCAGTCCTACAGGCAACAAAAATATTTCCTCTCTGCAGAACTTACTGAAAAAATACATGGCCTTTTTAGTGTCAGATATTCAGATCCCTTATGGCAAATCTACCTCTTTTCTCTATATGTATGTTAAATAAAAACATGCATACAAAACATTTAGGACTAGCAACTGCCCTTAATCCAACCTGACTAATTATATGGTCCCCATCACTGTAGTACATGGATGTTTACCATCACAGCCCCCAGAAGATCTATCCATGGCAGCAGAGGCGGTATTGTCTCCATGCCCATTTAATCACTGGCCTTTCTACTACCACTGACAATTGGTGTACTACCAGTCATGTAGACACCTTTCAGCTTGGCAACAGACTGGACTGATGCAACCAACTTGTTTCACATGAGCTGCTGAACATTTACTGCATAGCAACCATTTCTAGTTGTGACTGAGATGGGTTGGCTTGAACTAGCGGCCTAGTAGATTTTATCTATTTTGCAGTCCTGAATAAATAGGACACCCCCAAAAAAAGGACTGAATTTTGGGTGGTATTGTGGTCTGATTTGTTAAGACCTGGTGATTTATTTCATCAGGGTGTAAATATTTACTTAATACACTTAATACATACTCATTTGTATTTCATAGAATCATAGAAGATTAGGGTTGGAAGCAGTGGTGAGCTGGAGCCGGTTCGCACCGGTTCATGTGAACCAATTGTTAAATTTTGAAGCCGGTTTAGAACTAGTTGTTAAACGGGTGGGCAAACTCTGGCTCACGCGCCACATGCGGCCCACTGGACCGTCCTGTCCGTCCCGCCTGAGCTCTCGGCTGGGGAGGCTCCCCTGTGAATTTTTATTCACCCATCGGCACTCCGACCCTTCAGCGGCGGGTCCTTCACTTGCTCCGGGCCTTCAGCGGCGGGTCCTTCAGTGTCGCCGAAGACCCAGAGCAACTGAAGGAACCGGTTCTTCAGCTTCTGGCAGCTCATCACCAAGAGCTGGAAGAGACCTTTGGAGGTCATCTAGTCCAACCGCCTGCTCAAAGCAGGACCAACCCCAACTAAATCATCCCAGCCAAGGCTTTGTCAAACTGAGCCTTAAAAGCCTCTAAGGATGGAGATTCCACCACCTCCCTAGGTAACCCATTCCAGTGCTTCCCCACCCTCCTAGTGAAATAGTGTTTCCTAATATCCAACCTAGACCTCCTCCACTGCAACTTGAGACCATTGTTTCTTGTTCTGTCATCTGCTACCACTGAGAACAGCCAAGCTCCCTCCTCTTTGGAGCCCCCCTTCAGGTAGTTGAAGGCTGCTATCAAATCCCCCCTCACTCTTCTCTTCTGCAGACTAAATAACCCCAGTTCCCTCAGCCTCTCCTCGTAAGTCATGTTCCCCAGCCCCCTAATCAATCTTGTTGTCCTCCACTGGACTCTCTCCAATTTGTCCACATCCCTTTTGTAGTGGGAGGACCAAAACTGGATGCAATACTCCAGATATGGCCTCACCAGTGCTGAATAGAGGGGAATATTCATTTATCTCGATCTGCTGGCAATGCTTCTACTAATACAGCCCAACATGCCGTTGGCCTTCTTGGCAACAAGGGCACACTGCTGACTCTCATCCAGCTTCTCGTCCACTGTAATTCCCAGGTCCTTTTCTGCAGAACTGCTACTTAGCCTGTCGGTCCCCAGCCTGTAACAGTGCATGGGATTCTTCCTTCCTAAGTGCAGGACTCTGCACTTGTCCTTGTTGAACCTCATCAGATTTCTTTTGGCCCAATCCTCCAATTTGTCTAGGTCAGTCTGGACCCTATACCTACCCTCCAGTGTATCTACCTCTCTCTCCATTTTAGTGTCATCTGCAAACTTGCTTAGGGTGTAATTAATCCCATCATCCCAGATCATTGATGTTGACTCAAGTGGGCTTTGGATCAGGTCCTTATTGAGAGACAAGATCTGCCGCAAAACCTCAACAAGTTTTTCTACCCCTACAGGTGGCCTCACCAGATCAGGGGTTGATTAAAGCTGGCTAGAAACCAGAAATTCTATTGCATGGGAAATACTGGCATTTCCAAATTTGTTTCCATTCTAAATCAGAACAAAAAGTTGACATTTCATAAATTTTTGTGGAACAGAAATGTCAGAAAATTTAGCTTTGGGAATAATTAAATATTTTCTTTTGATAATGTCAAATCATTTCATTTCAAGAAGGTGAAATGTCCCATCTCTCTACCGGTTAAACATATAATATATAATATTAAAATTATTGTAATATAATTGAATAACAAAAACAACATGAGAAAGAATTATTTGTGTTCAGCTGTTTTCCCTCAAAATATCATCAAAATCAACATGTTCCATGATCCTGCAAAATGTTTTGATTTCAATGAAACCATATTTTCTGACAGAAAACTGTTCCGTTTAAAATGTTCTTACTAGATCTAGTTTTGATACTTTTGCCGGGCAGCATGGTAGAAGTCTTACTTGTGCCTGTTTTGAATGTGTGGGGAGGAGAAATTGGTCTCAGTGCTTCAGGGCTGGCAACTTTCTCCAGTATTAGAATCATATGGAAAGTAAAGAACGCAGAGAATGTTCTCCCTGGACCTACACCCAATTTCCTACTTTCACCACCACTTCCTTTTACCTAAATGACTTGCACAACTGGAATATATACTGAACATAAAGGTCCAGCTTCATCTTCCTAACAGTTCTCCAAAGAGTGAGCACAACCTTGGGTTTCATGCAGCCTGCTTGTAAAGGGCTTGATAACATCTCTTCAGGAAGGAAACATTTTTTACAACAGCTTTTTCAACTTACGACCTGCTTTATAAATTTATTACCCTGTTTTAGTAAAGAATCCAGAGCTGCTGGCTACCGTTTAAGAACTTGATCCTGAAAATACTTCAGCAGGTGAGTGACTTCACTCAGGTGTGCACGGAACTCTTGTGACACAACTCACATGAATAAAGACACTCATGTGTTTAAGTGTTTGCAGGGCTAGCCTTGAAATCCAGAATTCCCAGAAGAGCTCTTGTCCCATTTAGATACCAAAAAGAAGTGGATAGATTTTTGAACGCGCTCAGCACACTGGGTGCAAAACTCTCTTGGAAATCTGACTTTTCAGGTCACAATGGGAGCTATAGGGGACATAGTGCTTGTGAAAATCTGGCCCTTGTGTGGATACCCAAAGAGGAGTTGAACTCTCTTGAAAAACTGGGCCCCACTGGGAGGTGCTGAGCACTTGAAAATTTGGCCCTGAACTCCAGAAACTCTGGGCTTCCATGTCCATGTCACAAAGAGCTGTGTGGGCTTTTTCTCCCACAGAAATCTGTTGTGCATAGTCTCCAAAAAGAACTTAGGTTCCCATTTTGTCCTCATCCATGTGATATTTGTTTTTTTACTGCGGGTATCCCTGAGCCATGGAGATCAGCCCCAAATCCAAAATTTCCCACCGTGTTGGGGACTTTCCATTTAGGAACCATCCCACCTTTAACCAAACTCTTCAGAATTAATTTCCTATCAACCTGATTACAGAGTGGGGAGGTCTGTGGAGAAAAAATAAGCCCTTCTATGAAATGTGATGAAAGGTTAATGATCTGGGACAGAAAATATCCTGCCTAATTTGATTGATTATTAGTTCCAGCTAATTGCTGGAAGCCAGCAGATGTTCTGATAAGCACCCCAGAAATCCAGCTGTTGTTTGTTCATAAACAAAAAACAACATGTGCATTACTTATTTCAGAGTCAGGAAAACAACAACAAGAAAGAACCAGCGTAAAGTCTCCATGAAGGAGGCATCAGAGTGCATCTCTCAAGCGGCAAGATCCTCCATCTTGAATCCCCTCATAGCCCTGCTTCCTAGCACACAGAGAGGCAGACTCTAAACATTTAAAAATGCAGCACATCCAATCCTAACTATACAGAGCCTGATTCCTGGCTATCTTGCAACCCTTTTTTCACTATCTCTGGCAGCACAAAGATGTTGTAAAGCAGCTTCCCAGGGCCTACAGGGAATATCCTTGTCATTGCACCCCCCTATCTCCTGCAACAGGCCTCAGTGTATGGGATGCTCCGGCATGGGATAGGCATGTATGAGAAAGTGGGTGTTGTGGGAGTGAGACAGAGTGGCTGGCGCATTCTTATGCTGTGGTGTGTCTGCACCACTGCAGTGGTCATAGGAGCCATTGTATCTGTTGCATAGTGCCCTGCCTAGAATTGTCCTTGCTCTGGTGCTCGGATAAATCCCCTTGATACTCCACAGAAGTCTTATGCAAACTATGCAAGCCTCTCGGGGCTGCAAACTTGGGCTAGGAGTCTTGTGAGAATGAGTTGACTTGCAGAATGTCCGGTACTTCCCGCTCAGAGTAGCTTCCAGAACATTCTTTTTTCAGGCCGTTCAGCACTTCCAGAGCCAACCAGAAATACAAATCACCCATCATTCTAGTATCAGTAGTTTCTATTTGAGTTCAGGGCCTACCAAGCTTAGGGGGTGGGGGTAGCGTCTTATTGTTCAAAATCTCCTGCCCATAGCTAATCACTGATCTTTGATACATATTTGTGTTACCTGGGGAGCAGGCTAAGTGTGGGAGAAAAGGTGTCAAGCTGCTTTACAATCAGAAGAGGTGGCCA
Source organism: Lepidochelys olivacea (assembly GCF_965140295.1). Lineage (NCBI taxonomy): Eukaryota > Metazoa > Chordata > Testudines > Cheloniidae > Lepidochelys > Lepidochelys olivacea. The sequence continues at coordinate 109,544,850 of NC_140417.1, forward strand.
GTAGAGAACAACACAACACAAAAGCTGTGGATCCCAGCTTGTTAGCCCTGTGATGACTGAAGGGCTACTGATGCCTGAACTTAAAGGAGCCTTGTCAGGACACAGAAGCAGAGTGAACTGAAGAACTGGCTTCCCCTTTCTTCACATCAAAAATAGATCATTTCATTGTACATGTACTCTTCAGAACTCTCCTGCAGAACTCCGCGTCCTTAGCCAGATTCTCACAGTAAACACTCGACAGCACTGCTGTAGCCACACGGCCACCCTGGTGGGGAACATTTCCACGCACAGGTCCATTTTTTCAAAGTAGGTTCCCCCCCGCACACACATATATGTAACTTAATTCCACAGACAGCAAGAATTCACATGCAATATGCAAAGATATGAAGGGGGGTGTCTCCATGAAAATCAGTTTGAAATGCCAGTTTAGATCAAACATAGAGAGGCTGCAGTTAATTGGCTTGCACAGACACACCACATGCCATGCACAGTGGATTAAAGATGGGCTGGCTGGCTAGCTAGCTGGGCAAGCACGGAGTAGCTGCTGATCCAGATGGGGAGAGACATCTTTGTAAACAGAAAGGGTTGAAGCATTCTGGGAGCACTGCAACCCTTTGATCTCAAGTGGCACCTTGATACTAAAGGGCTAATAACACATGCAGCAAAAACAATCTGTGGGCACTCACTGGGTTGACTGGGCATTGCCCATGACTGCCTTCTCTTAATTTATTATGCAGCCTGATTTCCTTTACTTCCCTCTTCTGCCTGGCAACAAGGTACCCAATAGCTCCTTTTACTGGATCACTGCAATACACCACGCTAAATCATTCCAGAATACTACAGCATCGGAAACGCTGCCCTTAAGAACAATGAAGAAACTGCCCAAAAGACTACAGTAACAAGATTTTATGCTGCAGAATTTAGGCTCATTATTGTCAAAGGTTGGAGAAAAGATTCTGAGGTAATTTGCAAAAGCTTAGTGATTGTAACAGATTGCACTGCCCCTGGTTCACTTAATTCTGTCACAGCATTCTGCAGCTTGCAATTGCAAATAACGAGCAGAACGTATCTAGTTTTCTCTAGGATCTCGGAATACCCTAGGCTGTATGAAAAGATCAGGCAGAGCTTTAGTAAGCGAAGTTAGTAGTAGCCATGTACTATTTTCACTCATTCATGAGTGTTTCCATAGTTACCAGTGCAGAAGGGCTCAACAAGAAAGGCTAAAAAGAAAAGAGAAAATTAGGAGGGACAGGGAAATAAATAAGAGGAGCCTTATTACAGATCAAGCTGGTCAGAGGGTTTAGCTGCTTCGTTAATGGAGTGCCAGAAAGCAGTGAATAAAAAAAAAAACGGAGTTGGGGGGGGATTTAATACTGTGTTGGTTATGCTTTAATTTCAGATGATGTGGGAAAGTGCTGTCTGCTCAGCCTCCCTTTTCCTATTGCTGTATGGAATCACAGGAAGGTAGGGCTGGGAAGGGACCTCAGTAAAGTATTGCCTTCCACCCTGGACCCGCTGCACCCAAAAGGCAAGGGATTTAAAAACTGATCCCAAACTGAGCAGAACGGGCAAAGCTTCATGTATATACACAAACACATGGGACCCAGCACCATGTGACCAGAGACCCAGCCAATGGGAAAAACACAATGGAAACAGGAACAATTACTGAAAAATAAGAGGGACAGGGCATTCTCCAAGAGGGAGCCCTCATATCGGAACATATCCCCGCCACGGTCACAAATAGCCCATCCTTCAGGGCACCCTGCAGGGCCCAGTTCTTTACCCAGGTGCTGGGAATGGGATGGGCACAGTCATCCCAGGCTGGTATTTATGTGGATGAAGAGATAGTGTGGCCTAGTGGATAGGACAATGGCCTAGGAGCCAGGAGACCCGGTTTCTAGTACCAGCTTTGTCACCCAGGTTCCGACATTTGGTGCATATATTTGGCTGAGGAGCCAGTGATGCAAGGCTACCATTGGTGGGATTATGACTGGACGCCCCTAAAACTGAATTCCCCCTAAATATATTAAAGAGGTGGGGATGGGATTGATTGATTTTATTTCCAGTTGGTTAGTTTCTGATTTCAGCGTGAGTGGATGCTGCTAGGTTATTTTTATGGGCTAAATCATGGCTTCTTATACTACATGCCCAAGCACGAGAATAAACAGGAGTTATACCCCTGCACAAACTACCCAGAGCTTGTGTCCGGTTGCAGAGAGGCTGCTGCCTCCCCACTTACTCCCCAACTCAAGAGTAGGTGGGCAGGGAATGGGTGGCAAATGAGTGGAGCCTTTGCGCCATCCCCATGCTCCCTGGCCTGCACAAAGGGTGTTATTGTTTACTGCCAGGAGAGGCTAAAAGCTACTTACTACCCCATCCCAGAGCAAGGAGGCAGCAGGGAAGGAATTGGGACTCAGAGGGGTGTCTGTGTCACAATATGTCCTGGAGCTACTCCTGAGGGAGGCAGTTCACTCATTGCTGCTTGCTCAGGGCTGGCCTAAAGTGACAAACCAGGACAAGGTGGGTGTATTTATAAGATCGTCAAAGGCACCTAGAACCAGGGATAGGCACTTCTGATACATATTATAAATCTAAATAAATACTCCATGGCCACCGTCTCTCTCTTTTGCCAGCTGGCGGTTGCCCCTTGTTTGCTGTTACCCTTGGCCCTAGCCCATAGAGATGGATCACTTAATGATTACCTGTTCTGTTCATTCCCTCTGAAGCACCAGGCATTGGTCACTGTTGGAAGACAGGATACTGGGCTAGATGGACCATTGGTTTGACCCAGTATAGCTGTTCTTATAGGTCACTGTGTCATGATCTGGGACACACTATTATCAACTTTCATTACAAAGCATATGTCTCGCCCTGATGATGGGTAAAGGCTAAGGCTCTGAGTAAAGAAAACTCTAGGACAGCTTGTGGGGAATGACAGTGAGCAGATATTCACAGGAATCTGTCCCCTCTACCCAAAGACCAATGACATTATGTCAGAGGCCACCAGCTTAATTGACCAATGAGTTACTGTTGATGAATGTCGGTTTCCTCTCTTGTAATCTTGTTCACATAAACAGTGGTACATTTATCCACATTCGATTTTTTCACAGCTGAAAACAAAATTATTTGAGGAGGATCTTAGATTGCTGACATCATCAACAGAGGCCAAATCCTGCTCCCACTGAAGTTAGCTGAAAGGAACTTTCTCATTGACTTCAGTGGAAGCAAGATCAAGTTCTGTGGGCCTGATCCAGCACTCATTAAGTACCCTTTTAAAAAAAATTACAAAGCAAATGTAGTCCTCAAAAACATCAGAAAATAAATAAATTCAGGGGGTGGGCCTTGTGCTCCTATAATCTGGCATGGTCGGTTTCATCTTGTTTTGAAAAGAAAATACAAAGAGCGACAAAAACCAGAAATAATGTGTCTGTGGAAATGCTTTTAAAAAAAAGTAATTTAGAAAGTAAAAGCTTTCCTTTGGGATTTCCTTCCTCCAGAAAATGCTTCTCTTTCATTGTCCCATGTAAGCCTAGTTTTTCGACGTTGCATTTTTGAGAAGTAAATGTCATCGTGAGAGAAATAACAAAAATGGGAAATACCAGGAGCACATTTTTATCCTGTTAATGACATTTTGTGAACTCTGTTAACAATTTACCATTGTAATGACCTTTCACGGCGAGAATGAGGCCTACTCACTTTGTTTTCAGGTTTTCTAATCTCATTTCAATTCAGATTTTAATGTGGAAAATGGAGCTATAAAAATACTGTGAAAGCTTCTCTTTGTTTTAAGGTTCTAATTTAAAGCTGGTCATGTTAGTTCTGAGCTATGTTGTGTAATAAGTTGAAGAGCACATCTTTTCTTTTCATCTGAAAACATGTGAACCAGTCTAGCACTTAATTTAAACCACAAATGCAAAGAAGGAGGTTTTTCTGGGTTATAAAAGACATAGTATCAGTGTACCTGATCATTTCCAGTACCTTTAAAATAATTCCTTGCACCATAAATCATTCCTCTTAACATGGGACATGTTGATGTCTTCAATTAATAACTGTAATATAGAACACCGTCAACAAGGATATACAACACTGAATTAGGTAACTAAAGACTATACCCACACACGCAGGTTTAACAGTGTATTTCTGAAGAGATTATGTCAACCAGGGAATAGACACATTCTTTTTTTAAGTAAATCTATGTAGTCTCTAACTGAGCTAATTATAATGGCAACTTCTGCACTGCTATATTTAAGAGTCATGCCAGTACGTCCATGACAAACCATTATGTTCATGTGTTTAACTCAGATATAAAAGTTTGCTTTATAGGGTCATATTTAATCATAACTCCAACAAAAGAGAAGTTAGTAGCAGGTGGCGTTTATTGTTTCTTTGGTTTTTTTGGTCTCAATATACTTTTAAAAAAAAAAAGACTTGTTTTATCACACATTTTTCCAGAATTGGTGAATTAATCATTTTTGCCATTTAAACAAATAAAATCTGGAAATAACTGAAAATTGGCATTAGCATACAATTGTATACATGCTAGCGTTCATGCAGCACCTTTGTCACTCATCTCTGAAGGAAGCCCAGTACATTTACAAACTAAACAATCTCCACTAAGCCTTGACCTATTCCTGTGCGGCGAGGGGAGGTGGGTCAGGGTCATAAATTAAACATTTGCCCAATTCATTCCGCATTGCAGTTTAAAAACTGACTTGATAGTTTGCTGCCATGAACTGAATAGTAAGTATGTGCATCACTGCCCTCTGCCGATGGAATCAGAAATGTTTGCTGTGTGTCATAGTTCCTATGCTGCTAACAGTGAAACTAAACTAATGGAAGATATTTTCAGAGTAGGAAGATGTCAGATTTCTCCTCTGTGCTGTTGTAAAGTTGACAAATGGGTATGATGAAGGATAGTGACAAATATGAAGACCTAGGTGACCGTAAGTTATATTACATGGTCCATTATGCCCTTGTGTAACAATGTAATGCCATTCATTTAAATGGTATTCATTACAAAAATCATTCATTTCATATAGTTTTAATTCTCAGATTTTTACACTCACAAGAGCCAAGAAATTCAGAGTTTACATGGAAAATCCAAGCTGTCTTATCTGTCTAACTCAGCCTGCACAGCAGCACACGCAGAATGTAACATAACGGAACTGACCGAAGACTCCTGTGGTATCTAGACACAGCTCTACAAGGCAAGTCAGTCTGAACTCTGGATCTCCTTGGATTTGTTAGCTCAGCTTCTTAAGGGCACTTAAATGAACTTTTTTTTTTTTTTTTTTGGAAGTTGATATTTAGCCTACCCTACCAGGAAACAACAGACTATTCCCACTCATGGACATTAAACCCTATTAAATCTCACTTCCTGCCAGCTTCAGGTGTCTTCCAGTTTAAGGCTATGTTTACAGATAAAAACAGGGCAGTTGCTCTTCCCGGCCAGCCAAATAGCATCCTAATCGCTTGTGTTTAATGGGAAACAAATGACTGAGCACTGATAAAGTTGACCAATCTGCTTTTGAGGAAAAGAAAAATGACCACAGAACAATCTGATAACAAGGGAATTTGCTTCCCGTGTAACATGATATTTATAACCTCCTGAATAAGAACATAAAAAGGGCGGGGGGAATAATTTCAGTTGGCTGGCATTAACATTTTAAACATTAAAAAACAATGTTTAAGGGCGAGATACACAAAAACAACAAAAAGGAGGGAAACTCAAAGTTCAGGCTGCCCTTTGCGCCTTAGACTGTAAGCTCTTCAGTACAACTACTGTGTCTCACATGTGGCTGTACATGCCTAGCACAATGTGGCCATGATCCAAACAGAGGCCTCCAGGTGTTACTGTAATACATCTAAATACTAAGGGACACATTCTATCAGCACATTTACTGCAAATCTGAACATTTCTTGCTATTTTCAAATGAACAGACAGCCCATACCTCGATTTTCAATTACTTTCTTGGCTTTTATGTATTTAAACATGGTCAATCATAGAATCATAGAATATCAGGGTTGGAAGGGACCTTAGGAGGTCATCTAGTCCAACCCCCTGCTCAAAGCAGGACCAGTCCCCAATTTTTGCCCCAGATCCCTAAATGGCCCCCTCAAGGATTGAACTCACAACCCTGTGTTTAGCAGGCCAATGCTCAAACCACTGAGCTATCCCTCCCCCCAACCTCTTTCCTGAAATTTTAGAAATCAGGCAATGGTTGCCCAAGACTGTAGGAACTCTCACATGTGCAACAATATTTATGAGCCATAATGACCCAAAGCCCAATTGTGCTGATCACCTACAACTCCACTTGATGTAAATTGGAACTGTGGGTGCTCAGCATCTCTGAAAATCAGGCCCTAAGAGAACAACAACAAAGAACAAAATAAACAGAGAGTGAGAGAGAGAGAGAGAGAGTGTGTGAGCATACAAACCCCAGTTTACATATCTGCCACCCAGATATTACAAAAAAATTTTTGCTTCAGAAATAAGCCTTTGGCTGTCAGATTTCACTGTGGAGAAACTTTGTACGGGTGAGTGATAATCCCCTGAAAATTAAGATGTGGAAGAGCATCTATACTGATAGAAGAAAACAAAATGATGTTATGAGCATTTTATGCATGAGAAAGACAAAGGTTTCCATTCAAAAATATCAATGAAATGTGTTTATTGGTTCAATATATTCAAAAGTAGAAAGGAGCAAAAAGCCTATATTATATATAGCAGATCTTACTTCATTTCACATTTTTCATAATAACAGGTGACAAAGCAGCTTGCACTTAGCTGTCTTGACTTCACATTCCAAATGAAAAATGTTTCTGAATCTGTTTTTAAAGTGCATTAATAAAAAGAATAAAATCAACATTATACTTGGCATTTCTATAGTGCCTTCCAGCTACAGACCTCAAAGTGCTTTGCAGACAAAAGAGACTAGGCAATTATTTACCAGATTCAAGATGAGTTCTGTCCTCAGATGTGTTAGCGTGATTTTAACTGATCTATAGAGTTGTTCCACGTGTACATCTGGGATGAGAAATTGGCACAACATATTTAAATGGACCCCATCAACTTTAACAACTACCACCAAAAACCACGTCTGTCTGACTTGTTTTTAGATAACACTAAGCTCCAAGATTACCAGAACAGAAGGAGATTAGAGGGAAAAATATGTTTGCCTATTTGGTTTGTTTTCTTTATTATTATTAACATTTGTATTGTAGTAATTTCTAGAGGCCAACCAAACTGGGGCACCGTTGTGTTAGGATTGTATATACAAGGCCTGCCCCAATGAGCTTGCAACCCGACCGCACTGCACCTGGAAGCACTTTGCGCGAAATCTTGGCTCCACTGAAGTCAATGGGAGTTTTACCATTTATTTCAATGGGGCCACAATTTCATCCGTTGTGACTGTTTCCTTTCTGTAATCAGTCAATTCCCCCTTTTTTTGTGAGCATTTCACACAATGAACGGGGAGAGAAAAAAACCACACTGTTAAAAATGGGTATTATTGGGAAAGAATGTGAAATTGGCAAGGGAAATTTCAAACTGATGGTGTGACGTTGCACTCCATGTTTTATGGAAATATGCTAATGAGTGTGAATATAATGTAACTGGAATATGCTTCATGCAAATGGTCTCTTGTAAGGTCTCATTACAAAGCTTATAATCTACTGAGTGTATTCATCCTATTTGTATGTATGTAACATTCTTGTATCTAAAACTAGAAATATGAAGTATTACTCTGAAGTCCTATTGTAACTACGCAAAGTGTGGGCCATTAATGGTGGCTTGGAATCTTGCTTGATGGCTCCCATTAGCTAGGATAATTGGTTGTAAATGGCTCTGTTTACTTGTAAGCCTTCCTGTATACTGTGCACCAGCCAGGGAGTAATGAAGTCTCAAAGGACATGTGAACATATCACATGATCCTGGAATCCATCTTAAACCTGGTGCTTTTCCATTTAGAAGGAAGGGTGGGAACCCAGAGAGAGAAGGGATTCCCGCCTTGTGCCAAAGATATAAAATGGGGTGGAACAGAACAAAGGGGGCTGCCAGTCATGAGAAATCCCCTAGTTACCACCTGAGCTGGAACTAACAAGAACTGTGCCAGGGGAAAGGATTGGGCCCAAACTAAGGAGGAGTCTAGTCTGTGAAAGAAGCTTATTGGAACATCTCTGAGGGTGAGAGTTACCTGTATTCAGTTTCTTAAATGTATTAGGCTTAGACTTGCGTGTTTTGTTTTATTTTGCTTGGTAATTTACTTTGTTCTGTCTGTTATTACTTGAAACCACCATGGAAAGCGGGGGCCCTGGGGAAGAGGTGATGCAGGGACTGGAGCAGCTGTGTACTTTGCGTATGGGTAAGGACTGTAAGATAAAACTACCTCAAAAGGAAAAGTGCTTCTTTCTAACTAGGAGTATAAAGAAATGAATGAGATTAATGCAGCGACAGTCACACCTTTTCTTACACCTCTTGTGCCATATACTGCTGTAAATTTGCATGTGCGATTACCATTGCTGTCAATGAGAGATTTGCATGATGTCTGAAGTCACAATATACCCATTAAGCATGTTTCATTCTTTTCTATACATTCCCTCACTGATCTAGCCCATTGGAGGATTTGCCCTCCCCTTAGTGTAACTGGATGTGTCTTCAAGATTTTCCGTGGCTGTGTAGAAGACAGATTGCTATCTTCATGTCAGAGGATTTTCTAGTTTATATAACAATCTGGTCCGAGCTCGGTGAGTTATAAGTGAAGTCAGAATGTGGCTCTGAAAATGTGTAAATAAAAGGAAAGCGCTTCATGTCAAGTCCATATATATGGTATTTACTCAAAACCTCCATGAAATGTGCAAAAAACAAACCAACCCCCAAACCCTATAATGTGAGAAATGATTGCCAAAAGTCAGTAAAATCTTACACTGTGATATGCCCTGTCTTTGTTGTTTCCCTCAATAAAAGAGAGCATGCACTGTGAAAGACATCCACTTTAGAAACTCTTTAGTCTTTGAGGACAAGGATAGGAGTCCTGATTATTCTGTTCTTTTAGAATAAACAGTTTATCATGGATTTCTTCCATTTAATATTCTGGGTATATCAACAACCCCTGAAGTAGGGGGTGAAAAAAAAATCCTTATGGCAAATGCTCTGAAACGTCAGAGATTCAGGTAGAAAGCTGCATTTCTCATACATTAATTTTCATAGGGGTATATTTGGGGCTGAAGAGCACAGTGAATTAAATGCAATAATCTGTCAGTTGTGGGGGATATAGGTCTGAATAAGATTGAGTTCATCACAGTTAGCTGAATTTGCTGGCCAAAGCAAAGTTCCTAGTGGAAACTATTAGGGTAATCTCCTGACATCCTGTAAAGTCAACGGGAGTTTTGCCATTGACTTCAATGAAACTAGGATTTCATTCTTAGTCACATACACAAATCACACACAAAAATTGGGTTTGTTGACTGATGGTCTCTAGAGAAGGCAAGACTTGGAATTGCAGGTCTATTGCAGGTCAGGCATGAAGCACATCATACGAGATGAGAACATCTAAAGGTTTGTAATTCAGGATCAGACTCTCTACATTCTGGGTGCTTTTAAAGCAGTCCAAAGCCCTGCACCGAATATAGTCAAAGAAAGGAAAAGTGATATTCAGCTGAGGTGCTCCTATAGGCCTAAAGCACAGTGTAATGTAATAAACTTGAATTCCCACATCCATGGAAATACTGATTCACTTACAGCACCTTGCTTTCCAAGTGTTGTACAAACATTAATTAATAATAGTGCTAATAACAAAGAGCCACGAACCCCGCCTCTTCCCGCTCTTGCCCTGCCCCTTCCCCCACCCTGCTCCGCCCCTGCCCCGCCCCAGAGGACTACAGCAGGGCCAGGTCTGCACTCACCAGTGGCGGAAAGTGCAGCCCCAGCCGTGCCACCGGTGAGTGCTGGGGGTAGGTTCCCCCTTGCCCCCCAAGCCAGTCCCGCCCCGCCGCAAAGACCTGGGGCCCCACAAACCCCCCCACGGGGGGGCTGCGTAGGGGCCCCAGAATAGCTAGGGTCAGCCCTGACTGTCAGCATCGGGTATTGTGAGTCAGCTTCTGAAGGCCAGTCACAGTCCAAATTACCAATGCAGCATCTACACCGATGCTGCGTCGGCCTAACTACGTCGACCTTGACTCTACGAGGTTTATGAAGGTGTAGTTATTACGTTGGCATAACAAGGCAGTTCCGTCAGTGGGAACAAAATTTAAGTGTAGCTACTTCCATAGTTAGGTCGACGTAAGCTGCCTAACTCTATCGTATAGACCAGGGGTCCTCAACCTTTTTCTTTCCAAGGTCCTCCCGCAACACGCTATAAAAACTCCACGGCCCGCCTGTGTCACACACAACTGGTTTTCTGCATATAAAAGCCAGGACTGGTAGCAAACAGGGCAGTTGCCCCCAGTCCCATGAAGCTCGGATGCTCAGGCTTTTATATATAGAAAAAAATGGGTTTTCTGTGGCTTGAGTGTTCTTCAGCTTCAGTCCAGGCGGTGGGGCAGCGGGGCTCTGAGCTTCAGCCCCAATGGAGCAGTGGGGCTATGGGGCAGCAGGGCTTCAGCCCCAGGCAGCAGAGCTCCGGGGCTCCAGCCCCATGTGGCGGAGTTCTGGGGCTTCAGCCCCGGCAGGACTTCAAGGCTCCAGCCCCTGCGGGGTGGCAGGGCTCTGGGGTGGTGGGGTTTCAGCCCCAATCAGCAGGGTTCTGGAGTGTTGGGGCTTCAGCCCTGGCAGGACAGTGGGCCTTCAGCCCCAGGTGGCGGGGCTCTGTGGCTTGGCAAGCCCCCTGAAACCTGTTCCTGAACCCTAGTGGTTAGTGCTGACCTGGCACTCTGGAGACCCAGGTGCAGTTCCCTGCTCTACTTCCTGTGTGACCTTGGGCAAGTCACTTTGTCTCTCTGCGCCTCAGTTCTCCCCCTGTAAAATGGGGATGATAGCACTTCCCTACCGCACAGGATGCTGCAAGGGCAAATCCATTAAAGACTGGGAAGCATGAGAGCTGCTTGGAAATTTTCCAGCGAAACATTCCAATTCATTTCAAGAGAAGTATTTTGAGGAAACCTGTCAATCTTGATGAAAACTTCATTTTGAACAAAAAAATGGAGAGAAAAAGATCAAAAATGGAACATTGCAATTTTCTGTTTCAACAACTTTTCATTTAATTTTTGTATATTATAAAATATAAAATAAAGAGGACAAACATTGGAATGATACATATGGAAATAAAACATTTTGATTTTATCAAATCCAAAACATTTAAAATTGGCCCCAAAACATTTTTTTCCCCAGAATTTTGGTTTGCAGGAAATTTCAGTATCACTGCTCCAGGCCAATGCGGGCTGCGGGAAGGGCAGCCAGCACATCCCTCGGCCCGCGCTGCTTTCTGCAGCCCCCATTAGTCTGGAGCGGCAAACCGAGGCCAGTGGGAGCTGCGATCAGCCGAACCAGCGGACGCGGCAGGTAAACAAATCGGCCTGGCCCGCCAGGGGCTTTCCCTGAACAAGCGTCGGACCGGCTTTGAGAACCAGTGCTCTAGAGTGATTAAGCAGGACACTAGTGAAATACCATCATGGGTTCCAAAATGGGATCACATATGGTGTGCGGCTTTTGAAAGACCTAGCTCTGCTTCCATTGACTTCAGTAGTCGCAAAGTTCAGTCAATGCAGAGCACTTTTGAAGAACCTGGCCCTAGTGTTCAAATCCTACCGTGCACAAAGTATAGCTGTAGCCATGCAGATTATTCTTACTATCAGGAGGTTGTATATACTTGTGAGGGGCCGTTGCCATTGTTAAATGAGGGAGTGACAAAAAAGGTAATATAGTGCAGATGATAACTCCTAACTCAGCCCCAACCTGATTCCTGTTCAATAAAGGAGAAATTACTGGGGGGGGGGGGGGGGAAGGGGCGGCGGAATTGAAATTGCACAGTTGTTTCTGTTTAACAGAGTCCCAAACAGACCCATTTTCCATTTTTGGAGTCATTTTCTGTGATTTTTTTTTTTTATGAAAATGTTTTTCTTATTGTACACTGGGTTTTAGATAAAAGTTTTCAACATGGTTTTTGTCTAATCAAGAACCCAGTGTACAGTAACAAAAGGAACCCAAAAAAGCCAAAAATGACTTTGATACAAATTTGTACGAAAATATCAGTAAAGGAAATCACAAAATTTCACAATAAATGGGTCCATTTAGAACCTGGTGAAATAAACAAAATTTATTTAAAAAATCTCTTTCTTCCAATGCTAACAATTTTTTGTGAAAAGTTTCATTTTTTACAAGAGGTCACTTTTTGGACAATAATACCACGTAAGAGAAAAATTTCAACTAGCTCTAATTCCTGTTATGGAATCTGCAAAGCCGTCTCCGCAGGAATTTTTGGGGACCGAGCATCCGAACAGAAGGCTTCTGCCTATACATCTCTGGCCCCAAGTCCCTGGGGTTTCAGGTAGGACCCTATGTGCAGCACCTTGCCAGAATTCGATCCCATGTCAAGTCTCCTCTATCAAAGAGCAGGCAATTTTGAAAAACGGGCACATGCATTGAAACAGATCACAGACAGCAACTGTGCATGGAGATGGCAACCAACTCAAATCATCTACATCATATGCCCATAATCCCAAAATCCAGGCGTGAGCTATTAGGAAATCCCTCTAATCAATAGCAGAGATAAGAGCACAGTTTATTCTTTACTGTGAAGCACAGGGGAGGCACTGCAGAACCAGCTACATCCCTCTATTTATTTTAAACAGCCCAGCAATACCAGTTATCACATGTAAATCTGTACATAAAATAGGGAATATATGAACCAGCAAAGCCATGAGAAAGTTGTTGGGACCTCAATAAAGTCAACCAAAATCAATGGCCTGCACTGCTTTTTTAAAAATGCCATTGTGTAAAATGAAGTATAACAGCTCCACTGATCCTTAATCCTTCAACATTAAGGGCCAGATTCCCCATTGCCTTGTGCAATGTGCAATCACTCGCACCAGGGCGACGTAGGGGTTAAAATGTTGCTAAGTCAAAACGGTAGAAATTTACATCCACTTTGCACTGAGGCAAATGACTGCACAAGGTGTAAGCAATGGGCAATCTGGCTGAAAGTCTCTATTAAGAATGGATTTGATGTGAGATTATAAATATTTACAACAGTAAATGAACCTAATTAAACATAATTCATTGCAGTGCACAGCCTAGACTGCAAAGTCACTAATGGAAACCTGTGCATTTGTCGAGGGGGGGAAAATCGACCCTTATACAAAGGGCAGTAAAAGATGTATGCCCCAAGAAAGCCTTATTTTGAGGACGTGAGTGGAATTTAAATGGGCATAATGCTTGCACCAGCCCTCTGCGCAAGGCTGAAGTTCAATCACTATTGGCAGACAACGTACAGGTGTAAGTATTATAAGCAGCACAAAACACACATGGATATCTAAATCTGTTTATATAAATACAAAGATCTGATGCATTACTGTATGTTAAGTTGATAGCAAAATTTATTCTGACTAAACCAGAACAATCAATGCTCAGGGCACATAAGCACAATGTATACAGTTCATGTCAAGATACGCAATAAATAGCCAAAACAGAAAAGAACAGGATGACTTATTAATCCTACATCTAGATAGAGAAACTTTATCACAAAATGATTTACACATTCCTCTCTCTCACACACTGCATTTGAATATCTCACCTCATTCACCACTGAAAAGCATTTTCCTCTGAACATGGAAGGTGTTAAACAGTACACAGTAACACTATATGACTGAGTTTAGGAGAGAGAGCAAAGATGAAAACTTAATCCAACTGAAATAGAAAGGGGAAACTGAGGTAGGCAGCATGTAATCACCCAATATGGCTCTATTCATGAAGAAAAAAAAAAGGTTTCGAGATTTTTAGGCGTTAGATTTACATTTAATTTGAAAGATGTTGCCTCCTACAGTACAGCACCCTCAATTATTATTCTTCAAGTGCTCCACCTCTGCACATCACTCTGAGACAAACGAACTGCCAGGTCCTTGCTCAGATCTAACACTGTAAATGGCAGGAACTAGTGCAAATAGCACACTAGCACTGAACTAGTACAATTCACAGGTGGGTGAAAATATTTGATGGGAACCTCTTTTGTTGAAAATATGCAGATTTGGGTCAGCCAGAACATTTAGCAACTTCATATTGATTTCAGCAAATTGTATGGTTTGAAACAAAGACAGGAATGTTTTTGGAAATGTCAAAATGAACTATTTCAATGTTTCTAAAAGGAAATGTTTTGATTTTTCGGGCTAGATTCCCAAGGGATTTAGGTGCCACAGCAGGAGGCAGTGCCCCCCGCCTTTAGCCCAGTGACTAGGGCACTCAGTTGGGATGTAGCAGACCAAGATTTGAGTCCCCACTCGGGAACAGGGACTTGAACCCAGGTCTCCCGCATGTCAAATGACCATTGGGCTAAAGGTTATAGGGAGCAGGGCAGTAGGACCACCCACCACCCTTTACTTCCTTTGTTTTTATTAAAAAGGTTAAAAATGCCCAAACTGTTTTGTTTTGATCCAAAACAATTTTTTCCCGCATTTTTGATTAGCCAAGAATTAAAAACAAATTTGTTTTCAGTTCAACCCAAATGGAACAATTTTTCTGCTTTATGGAATTGCCAGGGGACTGAAAAAAATCAGTTATTCGCACAGCTCCACTGTGTGGGACACCTCCCATCATGCTGGGGCACAGATTTGCTATCAACCCAGAGGGAAGAGTTCCACCTACTGGATTTCTTCCACCTCTTCCCATAACTCCTGGTTTTCCTTGATTGCCAGCCAAGTGCTGAGCAGAGAAAGGACATACGAGGCTTGTGAAATATGACAAAAATTGCAGCTTAAGGAGGTTTCCTGAGCATAAAATGTATTAAAATAGGATTTTCCCCTGCATAGCCTAGGTACCACAAAGCACTGAATCATGGGGGCAGCGACTAGAGCTTGTACAAAGCACTAACCACTAAAAATTGTCCTTGTGGGTCCATTTCTCCCCCCACCCTCCTCTGCATCAGGTCACACATTTTTCATGAAGTAAAAAGTAGTTTAATGAGGTGAATAACAGCAGCTTCTGCAGCTATATTAGGGACGTGAAAGCGGTAAAAGGGTTATTGGTTCACTTGCTTTCTGGCATACTCTGGTCAGCTGCCAAAATCAGAAAGGAATCTTTTCCCCCATATAGTGCCTCCAGAGCTAGGTGCTTCGGAGCAAGGTTTTGTTTCTTCGTCCGAAGCACCCGGCATCGGCTACTATCAAAGACATAATGCACACCTCAATGAGCCATGGCATCTTCCTGTATTCCTTGTTTTCACAGTTAAAATGGTAACGGGTCTCCGTACAAATCATGAATTCCCACCCGAGGAATATTCATGACATTCCCCATAGAGTAGAAGGTCACTGTTTTTTCCTGGCCAAAGACAGACAAACGGATCTTGGATGGAAATGACAGTGCTCCACTTGCAATAGCTTAAAGCAGAGATAGTCAAAAAGATTACATTCGGTAAGGCATCAATCCCTGCAACACATTTCTGCCACAAAGCCAGATTTATAAACTGCACTTGATAGTAAAAAGCAAAATCTGAATACTTTCCAAGACACTTAAACATGCTAATCAATCATCTCAAACACAACAAAAGAATCTGAACGCTATGACATATTGTTGTGGTACAATACAACCAACCAAATTTAACCTCTAGCATTTCAGTCACGTAGGGTACCTTTTATTAATGAAAACTTCCATAAATGTAATACAATCTATAAATATAACCAAATCCTCTGATAGTTGAACTGAATGAAGTCTGACCTTTGGGGTTCAGATTTAAATGCCATGGGTTATGAGCACAGTATGATGCAGCTACTGACTGCAATCGAGGGCTCAGTGCTGACAGATGTCCCTTTAAAAATCAGTAAAATGGAATGAATGGAATGCCTCTGTACAGTTCCTGACTGCCAAGTAGCACATTTTAAATGAACTTGAAAGAGTCCATGTCCTTTTAAAGCCTGCTGATACAGCTACAAATACATTATATCTCACCCAAGAAGCCCATTGTATTTATTTTTTAAAAATCTCATAATTGTTTTAAGCAAATGATTTTTTTCCTGCTGTAAAGCACAAATATATTCTTGTCTCTGGATTAAGGACAAAATTCTCCTCTCAGATCTGCAGGGTGGATCGTGACTCCAATCTTCTGCTTTCCCTGCAAGAGCCTATCTCCCATTGACGTCAAAAGGAGTTCTGCACACGTAGGGAGATAAGCATATCGGAGGCCAGATCCGCCATACGGATTTGAGTGGAGAATTTTGCTCCAAGAATTCACAAGCCTTTGGAAGGCTAACAGTTTTCTCTCTTGATTAAAGCAAGAAAGAACGTTACACAAACATGACGGCTGACTCCTGGCTATCTTAAGTCTGCCTCACTCAGGGCTGTCTGCTGTTAACCCATCTCAGTTTATTTTAGGGACGGAAAACACTCCTTTATTTTTTAAATAAGCCAAATGTAAAAATTAAAAACAAAAACCAAAGTAACAAAACCTTGGTTTGTTATATAGTGTATCAAAGCAATGAACTGTCAAGATACCTTTAAAAGCCGAGAAAATATTTGTGGTGCAGATTTTAAGCAATGTGTGTGTGTATTTTCCCGCATTATTAATCATTGTGCTCTTGAAAGAAAATGTCAGTTAAGGGAAAATTTATCAATTTGCTGATTTGTCTCTCTTTGCGCTGGAGTCTCTCAGCCTCGCTTTCTGATCTGAGAATACATTAGCAGCTCTTCCGTCTGTCTAGCCAGAATATAAACTCCTGGGGGCAGGGACTGTATCTTCATTTCATGTAGCTACAGCCCCTGCTACACTAGGGCCATGACCCTCATGGGAGACTCCACTGCAATACAAATAAATTGTCATCTCAAAATAATCTGGAAAATGTAAAATCTCAACCTGTAAATAGCTAAACACACTGATCTCATGTTGGGGATGAGTGAGACCACACTGAGTATATCTAACTTTTAGAGTAAGAGAACTACAAAGCTGAATCTAACGGATCTGTCACCTCAACGATTCACAAAGATACTTAGAAGCACACCTGAAGAATACAACACTGATAAACATAAGCACTTTGAGATCTATTGATACAAAGCACTATATAAGAGAAATTTATTATAATAATAATAATAATAAATACCTAACATCATAGCAATTACAGATATATGGCAGATATCTGGTGTGCTATCATCCTGGGGTACATGTACCGCTGGGTGTACTTAGAGGCCTTCCAGGGGGTACTCAACTCATCTAGATCAGGTTTCAGAGTAACAGCCGTGTTAGTCAGTATTCGCAAAAAGAAAAGGAGTACTTGTGGCACCTTAGAGACTAACCAATTTATTTGAGCATAAGCTTTCGTGAGCTACAGCTTCATCCGATGAAGTGAGCTGTAGCTCACGAAAGCTTATGCTCAAATAAATTGGTTAGTCTCTAAGGTGCCACAAGTACTCCTTTTCATCTAGATCAGTGTTTCTCAACCTGCGGATTGCAGCCCCCAAAGAAGGCCTTGGGACGGGTTTAGGGGGGTGACAAGTGCAGAGCCGGCATTAGGGAGTGGCAAGCAGAGCAATTGCCTGGGGTCCCACACCACAAGGAGCCATGTGAAGCTAAGTTACATGCTTCAGCCCTGGACTTGGGCTTGGGACAAGGCTCACAAGTGAAAAACAGGCTCAAGTATCACACTGAAATGTAAGTACAGTATTTATATTCCAGTCCATTTATCCTATAATGATATGGTAAAAATGAGAAAGTAAGCAATTTTTCAGTAATAGTGTACTGTGACACTTTTGTATATCTATGTCTGATTTTGTAAGCAAGTAGTTTTTAAATGAGATGAAACTTGGGGGTATGCAAGATAAATCAGATTCCTGAAAGGGGTACAGTAGTCTGGAAAGGTTGAGAACCATTGCACTATACAGTTCATTTAGGCGGAGAGTCTCTTTTTTCCTTTGAAGACACCTCTGATTAGTAATTTTATATGATAGTATCTCACAAGTTGCTTTTTAGCAGACTACATCTGTAGAGTTATATTGACCGTGCATACTACACTTCCTACTGTGTGCATACTATCATATTCAGTCTCTTTTTATGAAGAGGGGTTTGTAACATTAGGCTCTGTATTTTAAGTGTAAGTCTTTATATACACTAGCACATAATGTTTTTCATGGTTACTCGGTTTTCTTATACTACTTCTGTAGTATGCCATTTTAAGTACATTTTACTTCATACTTTTTACATAAAAAGAAAAGGAGTACTTGTGGCACCTTAGAGACTAACAAGCTTATGCTCACATAAATTGGTTAGTCTCTAAGGTGCCACAAGTACTCCTTTTCTTTTTCCGAATACAGACTAACACGGCTGCTACTCTGAAACTTTTCACAAAAAGTGACTGTCATGGACTGTCTGCCATACACAGAGGACAAGGTGAGTGAAGTAATAATTTTTTATTGGACCAACTTCTCTTGGCGAGAAAGACAAGCTTTTGAGAAGTTGGTCCAATAAAGGATGTTACCTCATCCACCTTAGTCTCTCTAATATCCTGGGTCCAACATGGATACAACACTGCATACACAGAGGAGTCCTACACAGTAGTACAAGAGATTGCATTCCAAACCCCTATCCAGAGTGAAAGAAAAAACTTGTATACCATGTTGTGCTATTTAAGGAATAGCGTGTGGTCATACAAGTAAACACTGAATCATAACGCATACACATAAGGGGGTAGAGTGAAGACTGCATGTTGAACTTTCCTACTTCCTGATTTTTAAGCATTTACATTTCTAACCCTAACATTCCATTGCTAATATCTATTGTTATGTATTATAAAGATTGTGTATTTGGAGTCTGGCTTTGAGCTCTTGCATATGGATGAGACGTTCAAAGCAAAAAATCCTCACTTGGACAAAATGTAAATTTCATGAATGAAGTACAGACAGAATTTAGAATGGCCATTTCAGAAGCACAGAATACTCTGGAGTGCAGCTACACGTAATAACTTGCCATCAGGCTGAGGCATAGTCCCAATTTACAAGTAGTACAAAGGTTATTTGTATGTCAGAGATGATTTTTCCTGCCATTTTTTCCTCCACTGCCTGATTATGTGCTGAGGAAAGAGGGAGATTCTCATCTACAGTCAATAGGCTCCTTCTTTCCTCTTGTCCTTCAATCTGGACAGAACAAGGCAGAGCAATGCAAGAATGGAGGTAGAGAAACGTTCAGCTACTGTAAATAATACAGGCTCATGCGGTCTTCACCACTGTGGAACTGCTCTGTGGCATATTTTTATGGTTTATAAATAGCATTGCAATATGCCACTTAGGAGTTGTCATTAGGGATGACACCATTAGTCCATCAAGTCTGCTTGATGCGTCAGAAGAAGGCACTTCTGACACCTTGTGCAGTGCTTTACATGAGGTGAGAGACAGGGGGAGACGAAAGATTATTTATTGGACCCCCCCCTTGATTGATGAGACCATTTCCTAAAGCATGAGATTCAATTCTCTTTCTCGTATGAGGCACCACTACAAACATTACTAGCCGTAGAATTATCCAGCCATTTAAAAAGTCTCCCCAAGGAATTTAACTCAATGGCCTTCTGCAGCAGTGAGTTCCACAAACTGACCATTCACGAACTGCAATAATATTTAACTTTGTTTGTTTTCTATAGGGTTATTACCTTGGTAGCACATATTTTTGACTATGTTATGCAATAACCTATTGAAATCTGTTTGGTGAACTAAGGCAACATGGAAAATTTTGGACAAACAAGCCCTACCAGAGAGATATACAACTATTTAACCTTCAAACCATCATGATTTAAAAATCAACTTAAATCTATTTGCAAAAATTAAAATAAAATTGAACTGAGGCAGAAAAAGGTCATTTCATTATTTTTTCCCCTGTTAAGATTTCACATAAATTGCTGGTTGTCTAGATGCCAGAGGAAATCAAGAGTTAAAATACAGAGCTGCCCAAGACAGCTTCAGGACCGTAGTTTGACACAGCGATTTCTATTGGTGACCACACTTTCATCTCATTGGGATGCCCTTAAAAAACTCCTACTGGAGTCGGAAGCAAAAGCTTCTCCAATTCCTGGAATGCACAAATCCAATATGAATCGTCACATGCCAAGAAATTCCACAAAACCCACATGGATTAGCTGTGATAACATCTCTTCCCATAATATTAAACACTGACAGAAATAAAAGATGAACAATTTTAACATTGAGAAATTCAGGGCTACATCCTCCCTGTGTTAGGGCAACTATGGATGAATCCACAGGAACAAAGCTGCCCTATCACTGGCTTACCTCATTGTGGGAGGATGTCCCTTGCATACAGAGATCCTTGGAAGGCCCAGAGCCTCTGTAACACTCCTGTGGTCGGTGGAGGGGGGCGTGGCTCTGGGAAAGAGATGTGGCCAGGGTGTTCCTGCACCTCAGCACCATACCAGCCCTTAGACACATAGTCAGCTGACATAAGTTAGAGAAGTCTTCACGCTGCTCTAGTTTGTACCTCAGGACCAGACCAATGAGAGTAGCTGCAGGATTTGAGATAGCAAAGGAGGCTTCAAGGCACATTTGTACCCAACCCCCCAACTCCTCAGCTGCCCTAAAAATGCTTCCACTGCAGCTGAGGAAACAGTCCCCAGTAGTTCTACTGACTTCAAGGGTGCAAGTAGTGCTAGCTAGAGCAGTGTGACGTTAATGGGATTGTTCACATGCTTAAAGCTAGGCTCACCCTGAAGTACCTTGCTGAATTAGGGCCGAAATGGCAACCAGTTTCATATTACTGTTTCTCCCGTATGTATGACCCAACACTGGATCTTCTACCAGTCCAGTACATCTCCCCAAAAGCTTGTGTAAGTTTGGTTTCTCTCATTGCTCAGTGACAGCAGCCATTCCCATTGCTGAATAAAGTTCAAGAGCAGCAATATTGCGGGACACTGCATGGAACTGGATTTCCCGTGACAGAGCAGGTGAGTCACAGACACATAAGCAACTAATATCCAGAGATCTAGAAGTCCATATGACTGATGTACCAGAGTTTTTCAGAACCCTCACAGTCAAGAGTGCGGATTAAGAATCGTAAGTCTCCGCAGGCATCATTTCTCAGTCAAGGGGTGGCCTGGTACAGTCAAATTTAAGGAGGGCTTTTCCTTCTTCCACTGTATGCCAACTAGTGTACCCCTTTCTTATATTGCACCTGGGAATTTCTCAGCCCACCTCATCCAAGCAGACCATCTACCCTGAAAATCTTTGCCCTTAGGTTGAGCAGCTCTGCCTTTCCCTTACTCTTTTGTTAACCCTTCAGCTGCCAGTAGAGCTGGGTAAATAATGGATGTTTTGGATCGCTGGCAGTGCCGGAAATCAAAACGTATTTCAGTGCGGGTCAAACTGAATCCAAAAAAATGCTGATTTTTTTTTTAAACATTGAAATGGTCATTTCAGGTTGCAAAAAACACATTGTTTGACCTAAAACATTTTACTTCCAGGCATTTTTAAAGAGCTAGACTGACAACACTGCTGGAGAAGGGGATGATGTTAGTGCCTCCCACCATATAACTTTTAACACAGTGCGTAGAGTTCTCACTTTGGATGTGGGAGATGAAGGCTCAGTTCTCTGCTCTGCCAGGCATGCAGAAGGGATTTGAACAGGGGTCTCCCACACTGCAGGAGACTGCACTAGCCACTGAGCTTGGGGGTATTCTGAACCAGGGCCAGAATAAAATGCATGTGTGTGCGCACAAGAGAGAAAGCATGAATGACTCTAAAGCCCAGTGGTTAGAGCACGCACATGGGAGGTGGGAAAACCAAGTTCAGGTCCCTGCGCCAAGCCCAATACAAGTATTTTATACAAAGGGCAACAGCTTCAGCAGGAGAAACTGAGAAAGACCTGCCCCAGAATAGCCCAATGACTAGGGCACTCTCCTACAACATGAGAGATCCATGCTCAAATTGCTTCTCCATATCAGGCACAGGAGAAACTGAAACTGAGTTTCCCATATCCCAGGGGAGTACTCTAATCAAGTGGTCCCCAAACTGTGGGGTGCATCCCCTAGGGGCCCCCCAGATCAGCTCCGCCCGCAGCCACAGCCTCCTGTCTGCCTCCTGCTCTGCCCCCTCCCAGTTCTGCCCTCATTCCCTCTCCGCTCCCAGGCCAGCTCTGCCTCTACCCCTAGCTCCTCTCCCCATCCCCAGTTTAGCCCCCCACCACTCCACCGACAGCCCAAGCTCCTCTGCTGAGCCAACTGTGCAGTAATGGGGGCGGGGTCAGACAGATTCCATTACTGGTAAGGGGTGGGGGCAACAGAAAAGTATGGACACCACTTCTCTAAGTACTATGCTAAAAGTTATAAGGTGGGCAGCAGCGCTGTCTCTTCTTCAAGCCATTTTGTGAATGGTGCCTAAATCCCCTTGTGAATCCAGCCTAATATTATATATTATACACGTTGGCTGAAGCGATTTGGCAAATTGATGTCAAATCTGCAACTAGTTTCAAAGTCAACTGAAACTTCATTTTTTGGTGAATAAGCTATTTGCCCCCCAAAATTTGCCCAGCTGTGGGTGCCAGCATCTGGATGGAGTCTATCCCAACACCCAGTGACATTCCATCACAGTGCCCTCTCACTGCGCGCTTCTAACCAGGGACAGTGACACAACAGAACATAGATATTCCAGTGTGGAATGTACAGACTAGCAGTGTTATTCAATCACATATCGCATAGAGCAGAGATTCCAAATGGGAGTGTCTAGTATCTTCCACATGCATCTTATGCATTTCCTGTTCATTGCTAGCACTCTTTGACTAGCTCATCATTTACTAACATCTTGTGTCCTGTAGCAGGCTTTTCATCTCCTGTCAGCAGAATGCTGGTCAGTCAAACAAGGAAGCTCTGAGGCAGCTCTGGTTACCAGACTTCTGGATGTCCTAACGTGAAACCAGCGAGGGCTATTTCAAGCATGGAACTTGTGTGGTCTTCTTTGTTATTGAATCTGGAGATGAAAGTGTGGGTCAGATTCATCTCTGGAGTGACTCCATCAACTTTGGCAGTGGTGAAGTTGGCCCAGCATGTCCTGGGCTGTGAGAACAGAATACCAGCCAGGAAAGAAGCAAAACCTGAAAGCTCTTTAGGGCACTGTTCACACTTGAAGTTTGGCAATGGCACCCTTTTCATGCCCAGAAGCTCTCAGGAGAATGTGAAACAGTTTCCCACACTTCGCTGATGTGTTCACACAACATTCAGCCAGGTCACATCAACTCATTTTGGCCAGATGCTAGGGAAGCTCCCCACAAAGAGTGCTGAGGAGAGTTTATTATAATGCCCCTCTGTGGTCTTGCTTGAA
Organism: Lepidochelys olivacea; assembly: GCF_965140295.1. Classification (NCBI taxonomy): domain Eukaryota; kingdom Metazoa; phylum Chordata; order Testudines; family Cheloniidae; genus Lepidochelys; species Lepidochelys olivacea. The sequence goes on from NC_140417.1 coordinate 109,568,290, forward strand.
CCAAATAGAAAAAAATTGCCAAGCCTGGTCACTTTTAAAATATAATTAAGTTCAAACAGAGAAGCCATAGGCCATGTCCCCTTAATCATAGCCACATAAGATCAAGAGGAGCATCCATATCAGTGCTCCCTTGTGGGAATTCTGTCCACAGAAAACAGAGCTCATGTGCACCCATAGTTTGTTGGCTGCCTCTCCTCAGGCCCATCTGTTTGTATGGCAAGGTGCCTGGTCACAAACAGGCTGGAAGCTTGCCCTAGATTAGAACATAGGTGCCAAGCCAGTTTGGGTTTAAATAAGCAGCTCCTTTACCATGCCTAGCACAACACAGCTTCATGCAGCAACATTCTGCTGTCCAGCTGTGCCAAAAATAAATAAATAGATGGAGATGGAAAGGATGACACATCTTACAAGTGTTTCTGGCTGATTCTTGCAGTGGGTGTTTGTTCAAACATAGCAAGAAAATAACAAACAGCATAAAGTCCCATGTCTGACAGTGGCACCGGAAGTGAAGATGAATCCAGGTGAAGTTAAGTCTGTATCAGAGTTATACAAGTTATTTGGAAGAGTGGGCAGCCACCCCAAGGAAGATCTAACCCTGCCTGGTCAGCTACATGGCAGTACAGATTAATCCCTTCTTTGTGCTTCATTGAAAACCAGAGAGATTGCACAAGTTTGTTTTGAAAGGGAAACACCCCCTGGTTCTTGAAGGATTTAAACAAATAATCAAATCTGAGATCACAAAGATAGGGCATATGTCTCCTGAGCACAGCCAGCCTGTGGAAAGTGCTGTAGCAAATCAACATGGCAAACATAAGAAAAATTGGTGTTTCCATGTAAATAGCAGAAGTGTGGTCGGTTTGCATTCCAGAGACCTCTCCTGCGCTCCGATGCTATTGTCCTCTCCAGACATGCTTTTCAGCCATGGCCACATGTGGGGGAAAGAACAGCTTGCACGGTGTTAGGCCAGGCCCATGCATGCTACCAAATCTAAGGTTCAAGAAAAGTATTTGGCTACTGATCCAGGGTTCATTTACGTGGCAGTGTGAAAGGCCCACAGTTCAAGGAAGCTGAATTCTTCTCCTCTAGTTAATATCTGTGGAAATTTTAAGGCTCAACTTTCTGAACCAAATATACTCTTAAAGGGTAACTACAAAAATAAAATATAATAATGGATAAAAGGTAACATTTTCAAGAGTGCCTCGGTGACTTAGGTGCCTAAGTGACTCCGGCACTTAGGAGGCCAAAATTTCATTGAAAGTCACTGGAAATGTTAGCCAAAGGCTCCAAGAGGTTCACTAGATGGCTCAGGGGCTTAATCATGAGCTATGAAGCTTTCACCACTTTAAATCCAGGCCAGTTTGGTAGTGACTGACCATTATTGTAATCTGGTAGACTGAGACCACCATGTAAGGTCTAACTCATAAAAAGAAGGCATCACAGAAAACACTACTGTAATTGGCACAAACCTGGAGATCTCAGCAGAGGGCCTAAGAGTGAATGGCCCATTGAAACGGATCCGACAGTATTTGTTGTTGCCTAGGCTATACCTTTCCCATGCACAGTCCTGTCAGGTCCAGTGCCTTTCATGAGCACTAAATTTAATTCAATGCCCAATTTAAGCACTTCCAATATAAGAGGAAGGATTTTAAAAAGGAATTGATTCAATTTTAAAGAATTTCTATGGAGTAACAAAGATAAGGAAATTCAAGCAAGTAAACCAGTCAAACAATGAAGGACATCGTCAAACATGAATCTTTGATTGTAGGAAGAAAGATGGATGGAGAGAAAAAAAGAAAGGTTTAAAAGACAAGGAGACAGGGAAAGGAGATGGAGACTCTATGAAGACAGAAACAGGAGAATTAGAGAAAAAACATAGAAACAGATGTTAGGAAAATACGATGTTCCCACAGGGTTATCACTTATCAGCCATTCTTGCACATAACACACATTTTTCCCAACATTAAGCTGAGAAAGCTATTGATTAATCATAATTAACAGAAATAAAACCCTGGTCCAGATCCTAATGTGGAATAATATTCTTGCAAAAGTGAATGCCATGGAAGGTTCCAGACACCCACATAAGATATGGAGAGGTCTCAGGAATAGGACAAACCCAAAATATTTAGAGCGGATGGATGTCCTCAATGAGCCAGCCAATCAGAGAGCCAAAGCACTCAATTTAATAAGTCAGAGCATGGCCCTCCTGAAGGGAATGCCTGGGGAAATAATTCTGGGTGTTGGGATATTGGACACTGTGGGCATGTCCTACTACCAAGCAAATGTTTACCTGTGTTTCCTTCTTCCTTGGAGACTCAGGAACTCCACTAGTTGAGGGATGTTCACTTTAGAGGACTCTTGGCATAGTCATGTATATGGAGACTGTGTGGGATGACTGGGAATTTAAAATGGGAATCTCCTCGACTTCCCCCTCAGACTCACCAGGGCATAGTTCAAACCACTTTAGCAAGCAGGCACCCTGCATGCCCTTCAAATGTCACATCTCTGCCATTTACCTTAGTAGCCTGCAGCTTCACCATCCTCTTTGTGCATACAGGGGCAAGCCATGAAACTTGCTCTTACTTCTATGCTGTACCTGTCATACCACCCTGCCGTGAGACTGCGGACTCTGAAATGCAAGCAATTACCAGGGCGCACATGGCCTATTTTCACATTGCAACCAAGTGGTTTTCTCTCCCTTTGTGCTTCAACAGTGCACCTACCAAAGCACCTCTACAGCCAATATGCCTACCCTACTTCTCCTTCCCAAGCTTCTACCTCCTTCACTGAGTCATCCATTCCACCCCAACCTATGCCAGCCAACACAGGGCAATGGGACACGGGCAAAGATGCAACCTCCTCGCATGGGCTGCTCCTTCAAAGGAACAAAAGACAAAGAACAGTAATTTATCAGCTGTCAAGAAAAGCAAACAAATAATTTCTCCCCGACTGTTCTTTTGCTGATTGCCACACGGTTATTTTGTTGATTTCCATAGCTGGATGCTGCATTCAGAGCAACGCTTGAATAACTTGAGTAAAGTGAAACTGATTTCATCAACTGCCTGTGTGTGCGCGTGCCTGATGTAGACACACAGGCCTCCTTCCTCCTCTTCAATTACCCGTCTATTATGTTCCCCAGCAGCAAAGCTGGTTGAAGTTTTTCCGACGGAACACTATTCCTTTGGAAAATGCTGATTTGACTAGATCAAAATATACCACAGACATGTACTGATGTTAATTTTTTCTAAGATAAATTACCAAAACATTTTGCTTTGACTTTGTTATAATTTATAACATAAACATTGAAATGTTTTGACATTATAATTTAAAATGCAAAACAAAAGTCAAGCTGACAGTTGAAATTAAATATTTTGACTTTATCAGAATGAAATGTTTTGATAAAGTCAAAATGAAATGTCATTTTGATTTTCTCTCTAAATGAAATTTCAGAATTCCAGTTCAATGGAAAATTTTAAAAAATTACTTTAGTGTTGATTCAGAATGAAAAAAAAATACCTGAAATGTCAGATTTTCACATCGATCAGGAATTCCCCGCTCTGACCAACCCCACCCAGCAGCCTCTTGTGGTCTTGGGAAGGCTACCACTTGTTGGTGGCTCTTGAATATGAAGAGGCAGCAATGCTTTCTGAAACATCTCTACAGCTTTCCCTTTCTCCTTCCTGCCCCTACCCCTTTTTAAAGCAGTGGCATGATGGATGGCTGCATTGTTGACTCCTGAGGGAATTCTGTGCCACTGCGTGTGCGCAGAATTCATGTCCCATGCAGATTTCTTTGCTTCCCTGCAGAAAAATGACTTTGACAGGGAAGCTGCAAGAGCAGTCACACACTACTCTCTAGCAGCGCAGATACATTATTTCAGGTACCCAGAGCAGCCAGTGGAGAGCTAAATCACCGCCAGTGGCTCCTACCCTGAACGGGGATCAGCTGCTAGTCCCGGCTGGGCTGGAGGCAGGAGAGGATGGGACTTCCTCTTCCCCTGTAAGGAGGGGCTGGGGCTGTGTTAGACCCACCCCCAGAAACCTCTCCCAGCTGCAGGAAACTCAGAATCCTCCTGTTTCCTGTCTCTATTCCTCCTCATCTGCAGGGGTCACTGTACGAGGAGCTGCTCCCCCGTCCACCCAATCCTCATGCATCCAAATCTCTCATACCCAGACACCCCTGCCAAGCCTCACCCCATACACCCAGAACCCCTTAGCCCTCCATACCCAAACCCCACCCCACTGAACCTCAACCCCTGCATCTGGAGCCTCCTGCACCCAGCCCCCCTGCCTCTGGACCCCAACCCTTGCACCCAGACCACCCTGAACTGAGCTCCCTGCACTCAAACCCCCAACCTGACTAGTCCCACCCCCTGCATCTCCCTGAGCCCCCACATCCAGACCCCCATGCCACGGACCCCCAACTAGCTGCACCCAGACCCCCACCCCACAAAGCCCCACTCCCCCAGCACCCAGACCCCCCTGCTGAGTCCCATTGCCCCTGCACCTGGAACCCCCACCAACGAGCCTCTGTGCATCCAGATCCCCCCACACCTAGACCCACCACTGAGCTGCCTGCATCTAGATTGTCCCACACAGAATCCTCTCACCCCACACCTGGGTTCCCCCACACTGAGCCCCTCCACACTTGGATCCTGCCTGGTTGAGCCTGCCTGCCCCACACCTGGTGTGCCTGGCACAGAGAGGCAGGGCCCCAGGATGTTTCTGGAGCAGGCTCAGGCCTTGTGCTGTGTCACAGGGTCAGGTGCAGCCTCACTGCTGTGTCCGTGTCCCGGGGTGGGGCTGCAGGGTGATCTCCCACCTTTGTGTAGCCAGTGGCCTGTGCTCCCCACTGCTATGCTGGAGCCTCTGCATTTTATTTATTGACACATAAATGGGCTCATTATTTCATTGACAAATAAAACCTGCACAATTTTAAAATATTGTGCACAGAATTTTAATTTTTTTGGTGCAGAATGCCCTCAGGCGTAATTGTTGGTGATGGCCTTTACTGCAGCCTACTTGAAGCTATTCCTCCCAGGGACCCACCTCTCTCATTCCCCACTTGCATCCTTGTCCCTTTCTATTCCTTCATCCTACCCTGCTCTCTTCTAGGAGTTCCGTATCACATACTTGCTCTCACTCGCTCTCTCCGCGCAACTCCAGTTCTGCAGTGTATTTGGGGGGCTTTGCAATCACTGTGGGGTGAGGTTTGTGGCTGTGCTGTGTTGGCCTTCGTTGATAGATGGCTGGGAGATGAGGGTGTTAAACTGCTCGTGCTGAGTTAGTCATACCTCAGGTACAAATGAATAGCCATGCACTTAATTACACCCCTTTCCCCCCAGTTCCTACCTGAGCCCTTTTGAGGCCACTTACACCCTCGTTTTGAAAATGCTACACACACCCAGAAGATATCCCGGCCAAAAAAACAAAAACATTTTGTTTTCCTAACAGCTGTACCAGCTGTGGAGAATTCTGGCCATTCTATAAGCTTAGGCTTCCTGCCACTAAAACAAAAGGTAGATTTTTGCCTGGGAAAGGGTTGTGGTTAATGGGTAGCCAGGCCAGGAAACCAGTTACCATTACTGCCTGCTCTCTTCACCCATTATTTCTCCCTCCGCCCTCACTGTTTTGTGCTACTGCACAAGCTCATTTGTTATTGTTCAGATATGCCAGTCTGGTAGTACCACGCTGTTGTAAGGTACAGGGCAGCTGAAGCACTTGTTTCGGACAAGAATAGCCACAGGTGCAAAGAATGACAGGAAAGTCTTTCTTACAGCAACTATTGTTCTCCCTTCTCCCCTACTTTCTGATGGCAACTTGATAGATTTCAAACAGAAGAGACGCTATAGAAAACTTTCTCTCAAATGTGCAGGTAACTCTAAGGATGGTCTAGTTCTAAAACTGTGGGACCCCAGGACCCCAAAGTGGGTCATGATCCCATTTTAATGGGATCACCAGGGTTGGCTTAGACTTGCAGGGGCCCGGGACAAAAGCCCGAGCCTCACCACCCGGGGCCAAAGTCCAAGGGCTTCAGCCCTGGGCAGCGAGGCTCAGGTTACAGGACCCTGCCTCAGGCTGAAGCCCTTGGGCTTCGGCTTTGATCCACCCTTTCCTCCCACCCAGGGCGGTGGGCCTCAGGCTTTGGCCCTCCCACCCAGGCAGTGGGACTCGAGCGGGCTCAGGCTTCGGTCCTCCCCTAAGGTTGTGTAGTAATCTGTGTTGTCAGAAGTGGGTAGCAGCGCAGTGAAATTTGAGAACCCCTGCTCTAGTTGGTGGAGGACACATCGGAGTAGAACTCAGGAGTGCTGGGTTCACCTTGCTGTTCAGCTGCAGACCTTGGGCAAGTCACTTAATCTGCCTTGTGCCTCAGTGTCTGTAAAAATACCACCATAGTCCAGAGGGGCACCGTGAGGACACGATCCATTAACGATACCAAGGTGATTAGATACCACAGTGCTGAGAGCCATATAAAAACCTAGAAGGTCCTTTAAAGATTTTTTCAGTCACAAGAAAAAAAAAAAAAAGAAAAAACCCTAAACCCCTCTTACGTGTTGAAATGTCAAATCTGAGTTCTTTTAATAGCTGTAGTCCAACAACAAGCAAACAAGATTGTATTGTATTGATGTGCTTGAGTAAACAATTTAGTGTAATCTAAATCAGAAATATTTAATTGCGGTATTAAAAAAGCCATTATCAACTGAATACAGTGACTAGAAAAATTACAGCTCATGAATATGCAAATTGCTAGACAAAAACACATTCTGTGAACGCTTCAGCAATTTTCAGAGATAAACCTTGAACAAGCTGCCTATTTCAACTGCAGTTTTATTTGTAGATAAGTAGCTGGTGCTCAGTAATGCAGATTTAGGAAATAGGTCTTTACGACGCAGTCATGTAGAGGAGTTTCTGGCTGGTAAAATGCATTTTAAAAATTCTGCCATTTTACCCTACGATACTCCTTTCTGTGCTATTTAGGAATGTTAAAGCTTGAGGTCCAACTGTTTCTAACCACTTTCTCCAACCAATTTCACACAGTAGGTGAGACAATATTGAGCCACAATAGTACCTACCAGTACATGAAGGTGCCCAAGTCATAAAGCCAACCACAAAGGCAAGATGTTGAATTGCTACAGCCATGTTCCCTCTGGCCTTGGCCTGTCAAGATGCTGAGCACTCTGGCCCTGATTAAGCAAAGCACTTGGGGCCAGACTGACAAAGAGATTTAGGTACCTAAAGATGAAGATAGGCAGCGAGTAGGAACGGCTCTAGGCACCAGCAAAGCAAGCATATGCTTGCAGAGGCACATTTCCAGGGGCAGCATTCTAGCCATCCTTTTTGTTCCCCCTGGCCCTGCTCAGTCAACCAATGCGGCCCTGCGTGGGGCAGGGCGGCGGGCTCAGCGCGGGGGTCCTGGCCCGGGGCGGTCCCTGCCCTGGCCCACCACCACCAGGGGAGCGGGGCGATGCGGCTCCTCAACCCCGCCCACCCCGACGCACGTGTCACAAGCGGAGGAGGAGCCGGAGCCGAGTGGAGCGGAGCCCGGGATCGGGGCAGGACACGCAGCTGGGCGGGCGCCCCTGGTCCGCCCCCCTCCCCACGGCTGACCCGCCCCCCAGCCGCTCTCTCGGTTACTGTCCCCTCTGCGGGGGAGGGGCTGGGTCTGAGATCAGGCTGGGGGCCCATGGGCGGGGATGTACAGCCCCGAGCACCTCACTCCAAACACTGCTGTAGCATTACGCATTCTTTTAACATTACCAGTATCAGTGGCTTCTGATGAGTGCCGTTTCTCAAAACTGAAATTACTAAAAAATTATTTGAGGTCCACCATGTCTCAAAATCATTTGTCAGGACTTGCATTAATTTCAATTGAAAGTACCATTGCAAAAATTTTAGAATTCACTGAATTATTAAAAGACTACGCAAGTATAAAAACCAGAAAAATTCAGTTCATATAAATTCTTTTAATTTATGAGAAACTGGGCACACCGGAACACACTAACGTTTTTCATTACAGTGTTTAGTTGAACCCAAATTGTTTGTAATTGTGATTTTGTTAAAATTAAATGAGTACACTAGTAGGAAATTGTTTATTTCACTAACTACAAATTCTCTGTTTTCTTTTTTTTATTATTTTAAACAGTCAAAAAAACCCCTGCAAAGTGCAAACATGTGAAAAAGCAAAAAAAAAAAGGGGGGGGGGTAGGGGGCGGCCAAAATTTTTTTTGCTTGGGGCAGCAAAAAAACCTAGAGCCGGCCCTGGCAGCGAGTGGGATTTTCAAAGCATCTCTCTCTCTCTCTGACGCTTTTGAGAATCCCCTAAATACCTAGGTAAATTAGGCCCTTACCCCTGATCTTGTCCCAGTCAGTGGGGACTTTACTATCATGCCTACTAGTTCCATTGGAATCAATGGGGGTACTCAAATACTTAAAGTTACAGATGTGCTTAGGTACTTCGCTGGATTGAGCTTGAGCACTCAGCACCTTGGAGGATTGAGTCTTTCCCACATAATATGGTTACTGTCCTCTGAAGGCCAGTCTCAGGCAAGTCTTGGAGACCAAGGAAGTATTCTTTGTGAGCCCACTCCAACACCCACCAAAATCACTAGGAATCTTTCCATTGGCTTCAAAGAGCATTGCATCAAACCTTATATGCCTACCTGTGGAGTCACAAAATTGTAGCCAAGAGCTGTACATAACTGTACTGTTATCTTCCTAGGATCTAGGCCATCACCCTGAAACCAAATGCACGTGCATGGGGGGGAGGGATTTCTTTTTCATCCGTAACAATAATCAAATCATTACAAATATTAATATGACAAGATTTAGAGGAAACATTCAATGTAGATTTAGCCAATTTATAAAGTATTCTAAAGTGACAAATTTACATTCACTCTTCTGCATTTAATTGGGTGCAAGCAAAAGGGTTCACAATTAAAAAAAATAAATGTTTCCTTAGTGGCTGTAATGTAGCAGTGAAATGGTTTGCACACGCACGGGTGTACACCATTCCCATCTACCGATCAGCCGCAGAACTGTTCTGCTGTGTATCGTAAGATTTATACTATCAGGAGGTAATTCACCTTTTAAGCTTGAGTGGCCAGAGGATCTGAGTTCTAGCCTCGCTATCCCTGTGAAATTCAGTATGGCCATTGTGTGCAGCACACTGACAACCACAAAGTCCTGCATTTGTTACATCCCCACGTTGTCAATAAACCAACTTGCTCAGCAAACTGCCTCTGAGAATACTGCATGCAAAACTCCTGACGCTGAAGATTCCCATGCCTTAATTTGGGAGGGAATGTTATCAGATTATTTTATTCTGCAGAGTGTAATACATTCAGAAAATATGTATTTATAGTCCAACAGTAAAATTGCATACTCTTTACTTCTTAATGCTCTAAAATTTTCTTTGAATCTAGTACAGTTTTTCACAAAGCATTTACAGAATGAACACCATATACTTTGCAGCTGTTAGTTTTACCACTTAATCTGGATGAGTTTTAATCCCCTTTCTGGTGGGTTTATACATGCTACATAAACATGAATAGTAAAGAGATAATTAACAACATACAATGGAGATACAGTCAAGCAAGTATTTAAACAAATTGGCAACGGGATTTCTCTCACCTAGTGCCCATGCAAATGCTATTGGGTATTAGTATTGGGTCAGGGATTCACAAATGTTTTTTATAGGCTAGATCACATTTTCATTCAGAGATTGTCTTGTGGACACTTCCCTGGCCATTCATAGTCACTTGGCCCACCTCTTCCCATTTGCAACCACAGAATAACCCTCTGACAACTATGCCCAATTCTTACATGGTAAAGTGATAGTAGGAATTTGTAATGTATGCATTAAAGCCATCTTTCATGCAAGGTAGCATCTGGAAACAACTGCTTTGCTGACCACCAATAGTCCACAGATTGAAAACAACTGCATTAGGGTGATGTGGAACTGAAGTTAGGAGTGGACTGCAGATAAGTTACCTTGATTTCTGAAAACGTGGTTTTTTACATTGTTTCAATATATAACAATTATACACCCCAAAACCTCAGAACATATCGATTTATTCAAGTTGCTCTTCTCAAACGCACATCAAATACTAACTCTGACCAGAAAGATACAAAGCCCAGTAAGATATTAGTCCTGCTGCCACTGGGGCAGATGTGGTCTGGGCAGATGTGCAGAAGCACTAGGCATCCTGAGGTGCCCTGAGATCTGCGTGTTCATCTAGGGAGCTGCTTCCACTGCCTGTTTTGGGGAGCTGTATCCCCACCCTTCCAATACAGAATGAACGGACAGGCTCCTTTATCTAAAAGGGCAAAAGGAAAGGGGCCCCACCCCAAATCTGAACTCCATTGTAATAAGTTGGATGAGGAGTCTAAGCAGTGGATGATTTTATTTAAAAACACAGGGTCAGTCTTTTATACACACCTATGTCCCTTTCCTCCACCTTTTGGGTTTTGCTTGTTGTCTTAGATTGTAAACTATTTGGACCAGGGATTGCGTCTTCCTATATTTTAGCATACCACCCAGCATAGGACCTTGATCCTATTGGGGATTTCAAGTGCTACTGTGATACAAAGAGTATATTAAAAATAATAAGTTAGTAATAAGATATATATAACAAAATATACATTCTAATGCATATACACACCATGAATTTAAGCCTTGGATTTTGTTTGACCTGAACTGAAATATTTTTTTTCATTTCTCTCCCCCCCCCACCCTCCAAAGAACAGGAAAATCAGTTATTCACTCAGATGTAATTGTGCAGATAAATCTAATAATGATTATGTGTATGGGGGAGGGGGGACGACCATATAAGTACCTAAGATAGTGGTGAAACTTCTGTAACCTGTTCAATTTTTAAAAATTATGTGTAAATAAATTTAGGTACATTTGAGAGTCAGGCACAACCTGTGATAATCATATCAGCAGAACTAGAAAAAGTCCTGAATATGTGCAGTTTCTAAAGAGAGGAATGGATGTAATTTACACACGTCAGCACAGTATATCCATTTACTCATTTTCTATCTCTGCCATAGGATGTACATTTCCCCCTTACATAAATGGAAAAGCCCTCTAGTGAATTTCTTTTCCTGCTATGACTGCCAGGCAACTGTAGGATCAAGGGATTGAGATGCATTTTCTCAAGTTCCAATCAATCCAGCCTGTCTCCACACACACTTATTTGTAATAACTTCTCTCTTCTCTTCAAGATGGCATATTTTTCCCTAGAATTATAGTTAGTTAAATTTGTTCTTTAACAGGAAAAGGAGATATGTTCATAACTCAGATGTTTATATTATTTTACAACAAAAATAATTAATTTATTTTCAGGATCTGAGGGAGACCTAATGACTTCATGCTTTAGTTAAAAGATACCACAGCAAATGAAATGAATACAAGTTCAAAGAACTTGAGCAATAAATAACTAACCTATTTGAGGTTCTTATAATTTTTTTTTAGCATCTCAAGACAGGGTTTGATGCACATCTAGAGATGCATGAGACAATTACCAAGATGTAAAGCTTTGTACTTTTTAAAAAAAAAATTTTAGTGTCACATTCATGCAATTCCCGGTTTCAGACAGGAGGTGACTGATCCTGCTTCTCAATAAATATGTCCTGCACTTGGGACAGGATGGAAGAAGGGGTAGAGGCACAGGACTCTTTAACCCATCTTTCACTCCACCCCTTCCAGGACTGTTCAGCCCTGGTGTAAATTAAAGCAATTCTGAAGCTGTTCTAACTTACACTCTGCTTCCTATGGCCCCCTCTAGGAAACAGCTGTAGTGCAGTGCAGTGCATCTGGTCATACTCAATCCACTGACAAATAGTCAATCCACTCCCTCCTAGGTCAGATTGCAGGGCTGATATGGAGCCTTTATGCAAGCTCTACATGGGTCAGGGAAACTCCCTTCATGAGCAGTATTCTTAAGGCCCCTCCTTGTTGCCAGACTGGTGTAAAAGGGCTTTAGCATAAATAAGAATCAGGCCCAGTGAGTAAATTTCTCCTTGGCTATTTCTGAACAGGCCAAAGCTACAAAGTTTTGTTCTCATGATATTTTTAAATTTTGAGTTTTGTGCTCTCGGCACCTTCTCCTTTCCAGGAAGGGAAGGGGAGTGGGAGATCAGAGTTCTCTGGGAGCTGGGCTGAAAAGTGTCAAGCCAGCAAGGTGTGTTGTTTTGTTCTGCTGGCAGTGTAGCAAGCCTAGAAAGGGGCAGCTATAGCCAGCATCACAGAGTGAGGAAAGTAATGAAGAAAGGAAATAAATCACTAAGCCTACCTGAGTAGCTTCTTAAAGAACCAGCATCAGGAAATGCAGGCCAGGATTATTCTTGCAATAACTTGGTGGGAGGAGGGAAATGGGAATTCAGTTTCTGCATCAGAGGGAGTGTTAAACAGGACACCAAGCAGTCGCAGTCTCTCAGAGGTGGGGGCAACTGTAAGACTTCCTAACGGCCATTCCAGCAAAGCCAATGTGGACAACTTTTTATTTGTGCAATGAATATTCAAAAGTTCAGATGCAGAAATACCAGGCAGCTTCACAGAGATGGGGTGAGCTCACTCCAGGTATGCCAAGAGATGCCCCACAACTTATTGCGAGCATATTTTAGGCTGAATCCAGAGAGATCTGAGTACCATAACCCCCACTGACTTCATTGGGACAAGCAGGTGCTCAGCATCTCACGGGATCTGGTGCTTGTTGAGGAAAGGCAGCATGTCCTCATTTGTTATATTTCTCTGACCAGAGCTAATGAAAGCGAGACAAGCCCCTTAACTCTAGGTTTAGGTCCAGGGGACATTCATAAATATATGTACAGATATGTCATCATTAGCAAAGGAATCATCAGCATCCAGAAACTCAGACTCCCTCCCATTTAAGAATCGGAGTCACTAGAAAGGATGAAGAATAGAAACTGAAATCCCTGTTTGTCTCTCCTGAGTGTGCTGAGGTAGAGGAGATGGAAGAAGAAATACCTTCCTATCTACAAAATGTGCAACAAAGGAAATAAAGGCCTGAAAAGAAACTTGCCATTCCGTCCATCTATCAAGAAAACTAAAAGCTGATTATTAACACTTAAAACAGACGGATGGCCCCTGCCCCAAGTAGTGGTGCTCCTCTGTGTTCTACATACACTCTTAAGGTATTTTCACAAGTTCCCTAAAATCCTGTAGTATTACTGAGGGAAGGAATAAAGCAACAGACATTGAGAGCAATGCTGAGATTGGGGCGGATGCTAAGGGCACTCTACCACCATACCCCTGGGTGGACCAGCAGCAGCAGGAACCGAACATGGGATCTCTGGTTCTAAATGCATGAGCCTCTATTGCCCACCCTAAAAGACACAGCTCTGCAAGCCAAAGCTGTAGCAGCAGGCTCATCGAGTTCTGGAGAGGGGAACAGAGGGTACCCCTGAGTAGGTTACACTAGCGCAGTGAATATGACCCCAGTATGAGGCTGATGTTCAGTTGTTGTTTTTAAGCTTCTTCAGGGTACACAGACCTGAAAGGTTCAGATTATTCAGATAACTTTCAGAAAGGGTTTTAAATGTTTTATCTGAATCAAATCAAATGGATCTAAACCTTTTTGTTCACACATCACTGGATGCAACATAAAAATATCAGATGGCACTTTAGGAAAGGTTCCATGGCACAATTAAATGCCTTTTGTAAAGAAACATCAACAGGTCTTGATAATGAGAAAGGTCAACAGATGCTCTGAATGTCTTGTTACCAACACACGTAATACTTCCTTTCTCAATAGGATGATCTGTTCACGTGTTCATTTTTGTCTGTTTGTCCCCACCAGGCTACATAATCACATCACATTTATTTTTTAAAGTCTATGATAGAATTGGTTGTAGGCTAGATGATCTTTATGTGACATGGGATTTTGTTATGGCAATGTAGGCTGCTCCCAGCAGCTTAAACATAGACAGATTTATTTCATACTTGTGTCAGAGCTATGCACTTGATTACAAAGCTACTGTATACTTAAGCTACAGAACAGTTGCAATGTCATTAACCAACATTTTACTCTCTCTGTTCCCTCCCCTTCCTTCCCAGACACTATTCACCAACAGTTCCACAAAAGAAGGCGCAAACAAACATTAATTGATGTCAGATTAATTTACTGTCATACCCTGGTTTTTCAGGAAATCCCAGGGGAATTTGCTGCCTACTGTGTTTACATACCAGTGGGAACTCCCACTTCAGTCTTCATTAATTTAAAGAGACACATATGTGATGCCCTGGGACTTTCTGCAGTTCTCAGTGACTTTCTCCATGGCATGAAATTCTGAACTATGTTAAAGCATCATCAGCACCAAAAGTGCACCAATTCTTAGATTTTTAAATCTATGCCTATGACTTTCACAATGCCACATACTGATGTATCATCTTGCAGTTAGAAACTGTTTATTCTACTTTATTATGAGGTATCCAACATTAAAGCACAGTAAACAATATACAGGAGAAAGACATGATCTCGAGGCCGAGATCCAGGAACTTCTCTAGTTCCTAAGACCAGTGTTCATGCTGCAACTTAGGGCAAGTCACTCATTTGTTGTGCCTTTGCTGCTCCATCTGTACAATGGGTATAATACTAGTCTCCCCCACAGTGGATTGGTCAGGTGTGGTTAAGGATTATGAAGTGCTTTGAAAAAAAACTAACCCACTATATAAAATGGAGAATGCTGTAATGTGAGCCTTTGTTCTTAGAGCACTTTTGATCTGAAGATCTCAAAACACTTCAAAAATGCCAACACACTATTAAGCCTCGCAGCACTTGATGAGGTAGGGAAGCATTAGCTTAATTCTACAGCTGGAAAAACCGAGACAGAGGTAGGTTGAATGATAGGTCATATCGCTATAGCAGATCAGGCAATACTGTCCCCCTGATGAAAAATGTTCAGAAAAACAAATGAATCAATAAATGTGTGGTTGGTTTGTTTTCATTGAAATATTTCAAGTTTTCATTGAAATTCTGCAAACCTTTTTATGTAGTTATATATTTCTGGTTTTCAGAAACCTGAAGACATTCAGTTGTAAACTGAAAAATTCTGACAAGAACCTGAACATTTTTGTTGAAAACCACTAACTTCCTGTGAGGCGCCCAGATGCTATGGAAACGGGGAGCCATACATTTATGAGCTACACAATACAAAGCAGAAATAGATCTTGTTTTCTGTGCAAAAACAAAGGAGAACCCACAAGTTTTTAGTTTTACAATGGACTTGGCCTGGCCCTTAGAGAATATGACAGTATTCTATAGTACTACCCCCAAACACTGTAACATCACAATATGGACGGGGAGATGGAATTCGCTGATGAGCTGCAGAAGGGCTCTCATTCTGGAGACTCGGATAACTTTTCCAGCAGACTTTACAGAAGATGTTTCTTGGAAAGAAACAAAAACAAAACAAAACAAAAAACTTCTACAGGTGGACTCCGAATCCTGCATACAATGGTTGCAACAGAATAAACAGGATCAAAATTTTATGCTACTATGCACAAAGTAACCTTTTCTAATACCACAGCAATGTGCCACACAAGCTGCAGTCAGTTCAGTGGCTTTATGCCACTCCCTGATAAAAATGCCAGCATACGCCACGAAAGTACTGCTTGTATGCTGCAGGACATTCTGCATATGAACTCGAGGTCATATTTCTGAGGAAGAATTTTCAAAAGTCCAGAAATAATTAAGGTCCAATCCTTCAGTTTTAGATGGAGAAGACTAAGTTCACATGGATGATGGATCAAGACCCTCAGCATATCAAAGCTTCAAGATGGCCCTTTGGATCCCAGCAATGGGAGGATGAAGAACACTCCATGGCTGTCAAAGTGATGTTTCATGGCCTATTAGATGGGACCTTTGTTGAAGTGCCTGTCTCCAGTGTAGAGTCATTAGCCTCCTGAACTGCAAGGACTCCTTTCTTGAGGAGAATATAACAGAGAGTCCAGCTATGCTGCAAGGAGTTTGGCCTGGGATATTGCACTTTGAAAAATCCTCAAGCAGATCTCACATCAAGTCATCATCCTTCCCAAGGCCATACAGGTAAATACAGTGTGTCGACTGGTCATCATCTGTACTTGCAGCCCATGTCTCTATTCTTGTAAGAGAAAACATAACAAAGGATACTACCCGGCACAAACTACAAATAAAAAAGGGGGACCCAAACCTAAACATACTTAACAAAAGAGACTAGCCAGGACATCGTCAAAACAAGTCACCAAAAGTGATTAGCTAGGTCTTGTGTCCACCAACTGATCCCAGCCAATGCCAAATACTTAAGAAAACGTTTATTTAAAAGAACAGAAGTACATTCAGCTCATGCCAGCAGTTAGCCGCAGGAACCAAATGCCTGGAACAAAATCCAGTTGTGTAAACTGTCCAGAAACAGGATAACCATGGGACAGGCCCAAGTGAGCCACTGTTGGAGTAGAGAAGAGAAAGGAACAAAACAGTTGAGAGTTACTGCCCATTGGAATGCTCAGGCAGGCATTAAGATGCCCCCAGCTGGTGAGATGACTCAGCAGCTCAGAGCTCTGAAATTCCAAGCAATGCCTCTGATGCATGACAAGTTCCAAAGAGTGAAGATTTATTACAGCTGACATCTTTGGATGAAAATAATTTACCTTCATCTTTTAATTGTAAGCGCTACGTACCCAGCTAGTTAAAATACCAAACTGACATGAATTATTGAAGTATTACTTTTAGGAGAAGATTAGTTTTCTGAGGCCCTGGCAGTTTTGTTCAAACCACGAGATTTGAATGCTATATTAGGAAATGCACTTTGGACATTATTTCTCTTCAAAGATGAAATCAAAGCAATGTCTCGAATGTGTCTCTGTGGAGGTCTACCACTCATTTTATCAATATACAGTACCCAACCTCTGACTTTTTTTTTCTTGCTTTTAACACTCATACATATTTTTCAGTAGTTTGGATGTCAAAAATACAGCAGAGTTTTGGTATTGCACTACAAGAATAACCAAGCTTATCTGACTCTGTGCTGATACTCCCCATAAAATTAAAAAAAGTCATAAATATCCAAACTAAAATTGAGAGAAAATAAAATTGAGAGGGAAATTATATCGGGTCGCGTTATATCGGGGTAGAAGTGTATATTGGCTTCCTCTCTATTAGAAGTGTATAAAACTAATCTGTGTTTACTAACGGATTTAGAAAACAATCCATAGGGAAATCTGTCTTGCATTTTCAGGTTACTAAGAAGTAGTGCAAACAATGAAAAGAAAAAAAATGTTAAACTCTGTTAAAAAGAAAAAATAATAATTTTTGAAAGGATTTTGAATTCCAGGCAGTTCGGTTTTATTCTGCTTAGAGATTGAGCCAAGCCACAAAATTTGGATCTGAACATTCCCCAAGTTTAGGGCGTTTGGATCCAGATATTTTGGTTTGGATCCAATTCTAATTCTGTTACTGTATGGGTCAAAAATCTTAAGATAATGATAGTAAACAGCAAGAGAAAGTTCATAGAATGGCCAGTACTCCCTCAGTCCATTAACAACATCTCAGAAAATGTTAATAAACAGTGGGATGATGCTGTGAATACCAGAAAGGCCCACAAATATGGCAAGTTTGTAAGGTAATAACTTCATCTTAGCCTAAGTACACTCAAAGACTGACTGACTGACTATTAAATTCAGAATATAGTTACTTGTTATGGAGTTAACAGAAAGGATTCTGAAGTCATTGTTTTACTGAAATCTGTTCCCATTCTCTCACCATTGTGCTGCTGGCTACTGCCCTTAGAATTCATCTTCCATATACCCACAAAAACCATGGCCACCTCAGTTTCTGACCTGCCCCACCTTAGCACTGTCACACATCTAGTCTAAGTCTCAACATCTGCCATTTCCCTACAAGCTCCCTTAACTCTTCTTATTCCTGTTACCATAGTGTCTCAGAGTCCTAGTCAAGGACCAGAACCCCACTCTGCTTGGTGATGGTCCTTGCCCCAAGAAGGCTCACTGGAGGAGACTGAGTCAAGCCCCAGTTTAAACAAATTAAAAACTGGTCTAAATTAGAGCAACAGGGTGGGGCAGAGGGACTGTAAATCAAAATGGTCATTTGTTATGGGTATACGAATGGGTAGTTCTGAGTACAGAAGCCAAACTGAGGGCAGGGATTGCTGTAATAAACATGGGGTTACACAAGTTTGAGGCATGCATCATCATCATATACACAGAAATAATGTAACATTTTGTTCTTCGGTAGAGACGTTCACTTGAGAATCTCAAAGTGCATTATTCAAAATTAATTACGCCTCATAAGACTTCTCCAGGCAGCAGGAAAGTACTTTTCACCCCATTTTACAGAGGGAGAAATGCAGGCAAAGTGTGACCAAGTGACTTGCTACAGATCATAATGTGAGCCAATGGTAGATCTTGGGAATGAAATAAAGCCCTTAACTGCCAGGTCCATACAGTAACGAGTAGACATGCTTCCCTAGTCTTGGTTTAACCACTAGATAAGCAAGTCATGCAGCTTTCAGTTTTCCTAACCTTTACTTAGCCAGCAAGCCAAACCCTTTATTTTTAAAACCTAAGCAATTTTTAGAGATTAACAGACTTCACATTGGATTTAAGTGTAAAACTCCCCCTGAAGTCTACTGCCTGAAATGCCTACACCTGAGGAAAGAATTTGCCTGCTGGTTTCATTTGTGGGACCAGTTCTTATGATTTTCTTAGAAACCCTGCAGGAGGTAGAGTATGTCTAAGAAAACCAGACAGTAGGACTGAGTAAATGGAGCATCAATTTCCATGACAGAAGCTGTCCTTCTCGAACACTTTGCTCTGTTTGTATTTTTGATTCCCAACTTGGTTTCATCATTCCAGGATAGTTAGAGTCCTGCCAGATTCCAGCACAGACTTTCACAATGAACTGGCTCTAAGCATGAAAGGAACTCAGTTTTCTCTTTCTCTCTTTGTAACCCCAGTCAAACCCTGCGGAGGCTGAAAGACAGTTTAGTTACTGCTTGTTCCTAGAAAACTCTGAAACAGAAACACATGGTCCCCAAAGGAGTAATCCCAAAAAAGCCAATAAACTGCATCTAGTTTGAACCAATGAGAAGGAGAGGGCTGCCATGTTCTGACATCCATTAGAACTGCCTTAGACAGTTTTCTGTTATTTGTTGGGTGCCAGTAACAAAAGACCTGCCATTGTACGTACATATCAGCATTGGCTTGGTGCTGTACATACAACAGGAAACAATACCTGTCCAGTGAGTTCATCTACTTTGCAGCTGCACTGAACTCACCTTTAAAAAAAACCTAAATTTTCATGGTGAAGAGGACATCTCTGATTGCATCCAGTAGAGGACAGTTGTTTGCCTGTTATTGCAATAGCCCAGTGGTTTGCAACCTTTTTCATTTGCGGGTCCCTAACAAATTTCACATAGAGGCATGGACCTCTTTGGAAATCTTAGACGCAGTCTGCGGACCCCCAGGGGTCCGTGGACAACAGGTTAAAATCCACTGCAATAGCCCTAAAATTGCTGGTTTGCTTTTTCTACCTGGCAGTACTGATGGCTTAAGTTACACAACGAGCATCAGACACAGTGGTGGTAGACAGCCACCCTCTTGTCTGACACAGCAGGGATTGAACTGGGAATCTCCAGAGATAAAAGCATCAGCTGACACAGCTTGAGCCAAAGGGTTAAGGCTCCTTAGATGGAGGCAACAATCATATCCTCTGCGGACTGGGCACAGAGGGAACCCTGTAACACACACTGGCCAGTGGATGACACATACACACAGTCTAAACTGCTGCAACAAAGTCAAACACAAGGACCAGAATGTTTAACCTGCACAAAGGCCTTTAAGTTTAAAATGAAATGTAATCAAAACAGCATTTAACAGCACATGGAGCTTGCCTACCAGGTCTGGTGGCCAAGCCAAAAGTATTAGGTAGAGTTAACTTTGGCTGACACTACAGCTTTTACTGTTTAATTTCCTGATACTTAAAAAATAATTTAAAAAAAATAGCTGTATCTTGAATGTATCTGTGTTTGGGAACAGCTCCTTATTTCTTTAACAAGGGCTGTGTTTTTGCAAGCATATTTTGCAGAATTTTTTTCTTACTGTGCTCAATACAACAGCAGCCACAGCATCTTGGCTTAAGCCTCCCTTTGACAAATATGTCATCAAACATTTCTGGCAGGATATCCTTTTGCAGATAACTGAAATGCCAAGCTCAAAACAGTCTTTGCTGCTTCCACAGTCCCTTTGCCCAGAATGTAATATATTGTTTTGCACTGTTTGACTTGGGCTCAGTTGTAGAGCTCTATGGGACTCAGTTTGGCCATATATGCACCATCAGGTTAGATGGGGGTGTTGGCAACCCCTGGGCTTGGGGTTCAGATAACACCAAAAACTTAAAGCGAAGCTCAGTCCAACTAATCACGTTTCACCTGTTCTGCCACTTCCTGATTGGGTGAGGAAGAAACTTCCCCATAGATATGTTACTGCAGAACTGTCCTTTATGGAGGTATTATGCCTTCCTCAGAAACATTTGGTACTGCTCACTCTCAGAGAGAGACTATTGGTCTGATCCAGTATGGTAATTCCTATATGGACCCAATACTATGCAAAAATGACCAACAAAGTCCACCCACCCCAAAGTCACTATTTATGGCTTCAGTGAAGAACCAGGTGCAGTCCAGGTGAGCTTGAAAGGTTCACGAATAGCAATTATAAAGCATTCGAGAGTGCCCTAAACCTACAAGGGGCTTTGCAGAACACCTGCAGAGATGTTCCCTGCCCCCAAGAGTTTACAATATGAATAGAACCAGAACAACATGAAGAAGGGACAGGAGACAACAGTGCAGGTAAAAGCAAGAATGGGGATTGCTGAGAAGAAGAAAGGAGGGGAGACTGTAGGTGTGTTTGAAGGAGGTAAGAGAGGGAGCTTGGCAGGTGAGATGACAGGAAAACTCTGCCAGGCCCAGGAGCAATGTGACACAAGGCAGAAAGCAGGCAGTGGGAGAAGGAAACACATGAGCATAGAGCACAGAGGTAACAGAGCAGAGACATGGGGAGAGGCAAGATTACATGGGACCTCATGGGGAAGAATGAGGAACTTGAGTCTGAAGCAGTAAGAGAGAAGGTGGCAGTGGAGGGACTCGAGGAGCGAGTGGGGGTCAAAGCAGCTGCAGAGGAATTGTGGAGGAGTATAAACTTTATGCTGAAACCTACCTAGCAAGTTTCAAGCATTGTTTGCAACCACTATTTAAATAATATTCCACAGTAATATTATATTGTATGTACACATAATATGGTATTATTATTGTTCAGTATTTATTCACTTTGAGTTTGTATTTCCCTACAATTTCACTTCCCCACCCTACCGCTCACCCCTCAGTATCTCCTCTGCATTCATCTCTGCAACTATGTTCATTTGAAAATCGGGAACAAAATATCACTTTGTACGTCGCTTCACTGACTGGGCGCCTCATCTCTCTATGCATGTGTCTGTCTGGAGGTGTGAGATTCCCATCTCACTTAGGCTTTGGACAGTAATTGCTCCAAACTACATTCTGATTAGATGGTTGGATATTTCTAACTATGTGCCGGGTATGCACCAGCTCACAAAGCATGCACAGTTAAGACCTCACCACTGACTAACCCACACCCTAGAGCCAATCTTTCCCTAATTTCAGGATGTTCTGATCGGGCCATGAGCGGCTAACTCACAACTGAATTTTAGATCCAAGGTTTTGGTGGAGGCAAATGTCTACTGAACGTATGTCACAGAACTGGAGAGCATTACAGTGCCAGCAAGATAATCTTTCGCCAACCTTCTTTTTCTCCATGCATTTACAGGTGATATGCTACAGTATAATAAATATGGCAGAAAGCATTTCACCCTTGTTGCTGGGCCACACAGGACTTCGTACTGACAGCAAGTATAGACTAACTCCTATTGCCCATACACCTTGAGCTCAAGGAGAATGTCTATTAGCAGTGCTCTGTAGAGTCTAGGACACACAGCTGAGCTGATCTGTTTCCAGCAGGTAGAGGGAAGGGATACAAAAATGACTTTTAGTCTTGAGAATAATAAATTTGTTTTCTTTCCTAGGGAGTTATTTTTTTCTGGCACAGTGACATGTAAAACACTGAATTTTCTACGGAAAATATTGTTAAAGCCCCAACCTTTATCAGTAGAGTGTATCTAAAAAACAGAACAATCAGACACATGAGAACGCATGTAAGTTGGCCACGGGTGCCTTTGTGAGTTATTTGTCACACACAGCTAAATGCATTAAGGCCCATCATGTATATTCTGGTGTGGCTCATTTCTTAATTAATGTGCATGACTTCTCTTCACACAGACTGGTAGGAGCCTTCCCCCGTCCCCAAGAATCCATCACTATTTGGTGACCTTCTCTCCATTTCCCCTGTTGCAATCTAGTGGTACATGTACTGAGAGGAGAAGTATTCCAAAGCAAGGACATTGTGTCTATGCATCAAAACCCAAAACCTTGAGGGCTGCACTGGGAGCCGTTGCACAGAGCTAGGAATCCAATAACATCAGATACTGAAAGAGCCAGTGGCCCCATGTATTAACCCAGCTCAAACGTTGAGAGACAACACTGGCAAACATCTGTTTAAATTGTGGGCTGCACAGGAAATGAGATTCATCGTTTTGGAGTAAATTGATAGCTAAAATGCACCATTTAAAATAGGCAGTGTTGTGGTAGCCATGTTGGTCCCAGGATATCAGAGCTACACAGTGGCCCTTTAAAAGATATTACCCCACCCACCTTTTCCCACCCATTTAAAATAGAACTTTTACCAAGCTTCCCAGGATAACGTCACCCAGTCTTTGCCAATATTTAAATGTCTCCAAAAATGAAGGCAGCAAAGGAAGTTCCATGCAGCACACTTAGTTTGAAGGAGGTTTTCCTGCTAGATAATGGGAAAGGGGAAGAGAATTTCTGAGCTCTAGTTTGTTCTTACTTGCACACCATGCTAAGAGACTTTTCAGAGTCATTAAGAGACTGCTCTGCATCAAATCACATCTCCCATTTAGCTTTTCATTAATGTGTGCTGTAGACTCCATTATCTGAAATGCTACTATCACTGCCTTTGTGACTTTGTCTTGACTAACACATCAACAGATGCAAATTTCAGACATTATGGGCCTGATTCAAAACCCACTGAAGTCAATGGTAGTTTTTCCATCGACTTCAAGTGAGCTTTGATCTGGTCCCTTCTACGCACAGCTTAAAAAATGTGGAGCGAAGATAACACAGGAATTTGCCTCAATAGTCCCTGCTCCTTATAACTGCAAGTTTTGCCATTAAAGTAGGCAGGGAAAGTACTTGGGGTTACACTGAAGCCAGGGACAGTGGGGGTCTGCCATCTTCCCCATGGTTTGCAGAAGCCAATCAGTCCTTTTTGTACCCTGAAGCAAGTAATATTTTCCCCAAAATAAAACTTAAAATTGCAGTCATGTTCCAAACACCACAGTAAATATACCTAGCCTGCCATCCTTGGAACATGAGGCATCCCTGACTGGAAACGCTATGGACAGGGAGAAAGAGGTCATTTGTAGAAAGAAATTGCATGATTAAATGATACCGTTTGTTACTGGCTCAGAACGATCAAGCTGAAGAAGAGGGAACAAAGGACAGAATGTGAAGGGACAGCCATACAGTTATTTTCCACAGAGAAGCAAAAGGGAATGGAACAGTTGTAATTGCAAATGACCTTGGTCTTGCCTATAGCTAAGCCCCTAAGTAAGTGGAGGGTTATTTTAGGCTGAGAGAGAAAGGAGGTGAGTGGGTTGTAAAGGAATGTGTGTGTGAAAGTGTGGTGCTGAAAGGTACAGCTCCAAACCTGCCAGGAAAGGGCTAAGCTATGACACGCTGGTCTTTAGAAGGAAAGGCAAAGAAGTATAATGAGGGACAACAAAAACCTCACTGACCCAGCAGCTGGAAACAACTGAGACATACTGTCTGTATCATGGGCAGAGTGCTTCATAGCCTTGCTTCCATGAGTCAGCATTTCAGGGGTCACAGGGAAGCACAGAGAATGGTCAAGGCGTGTGCAGGAGGAAGGGGCTATTTGGATCCCAAATAAGTAATGTGGTACGTGAGAGAGGTTGGCTGAAAGGCATGCCAGGGAACATTGGCTTGGAAAATGTCTGAGGGCATATGGAGTTAGCAGAATAATGCACAACAGGCTATTTAAGCAGCAAGGTCAAGAAAGAAAAGGAAAAGGCCTTCCTGGATTTTCATGGCATCCTTTTGTAGAGGAAAAGCATGTTCTCTTTGTACAGTACTTTCCTGTAGAGAAACAGGATAAAGGATACAACTGAAGGATACAAAAATCCACCACTAGAGGGTGTCCATCCCTTTTCCCCACAGCCATAGACAGGCACTTCTCCTGAAGTAGTCTTCATGGGAAATACCAGAGGGACAGAGCTTCTCATTTGGGGAGAACAGTACAGGCTCAACTGACTTCCGTGCAGCTTAGCTCACTTACATGAGCTGAGGAGGGTCTGGCCCATGGATCTGTAATGCAGTGCATGTAGGCCGTGGGGCGTAAGGCGAAGGGGAAATCACTGGAAGACTCAATACTGCTTCAACAGACATGAAAACACACTAGTTTTCTCTTTCTCTGTCACACACACAGAGACAGGAAAAGACAAAGGTATATTTGAAACTGTAAGGAACTAGTGTAATTTTCATGGCCCCTCCCTTATATCAACTTCTCCCCTTAATAAACATTATTTTCTTCTCCTAAATCCAGGCCTCTGGATTCTGCAGCATTCCAGTGTAGCAAACTGGAGATTCTGTGGCAGCTTCAGATTTTTATTTTTTTTTCTGAAATGGAGATTGCTATTGAATTAAATATGAAAATGAATAATGCATGGAATCAGAGAACTGTAGGGCTGGAAGAGACCTTAAGGTCATCTAGTCCCGCCCTCTGCACTGAGGCAAGACCAAGTAAACATAGACCAGCCCTGACAGCTGTTTGTCTAACCTGTTCTTAAAAACCACCAGTGACGGGGATTTCACAATTTCCCTTGGAAGCGTATTCCAGAGCTTAACTGTGTATATAGTTAGAAAGTTTTTCCTAATATCTAACCTAAACTTCCCTTGCTGTAGATTAAGCCCATTACTTCTTTTCCTATCTTCAGTGGACATGGAAAACAAGAGATCCCTGTCTTCTTTGTAACAGTCTTAACATATTTGAAGACTATTATCAGGTTCCCCCTCAGTCTTCTTTCTCAAGAAAAGAGGATCTTTTTAACCTTTCCTCACAGCTTGGGTTTGGTTTTCTTAGCCTTTTATTATTTTTGTTGCTCTCCTCTTGACTCTCTCTAATTTGTCCATATCTTCCCTAAAGCGTGGCTTCCAGAATTAGACAGTACTTCAGCAGAGACCTCACATATGACACTCCTGTTAATACACTGCAGAATGTTCTTAGCTCTTTTTGCAACTGTATCACACTGTTGATTCATATTCAGTTTGTGATCCACTATAACTCCCAGATCGTTTTCAGCAGTACCACCACCTAGCCAGTTATTCCCCATTTTGTAGTTGTGCATTTGATTTCCTGTCTTCCTAAGTGAAGTACTTTGCACTTATCTTTATTTAATTTCATCTTGTTGATTTCTGACCAATTCTCTAATTTGTCAAGATTGGAGGAGAGAATTAGAATTTAAAACAAAGGGACCTCTTCCACCATGGTGTCATCCACAGATTTTATAAACACACTCTCCACTCTGTTATCTAAGTCATTAATTAAAATATTGACTAGTACTGGACCCAGGACTGACCCCTGCAGGATCCCACTAGATAACCCCTACCAGTTTGACAGCAAACCATTGATAATTACTCTTTGAGTAAAATCTTTACCAAATATGGGTGCATAATTGGTTGAATTTCATCCAGACCATATTTCCCTAGTTTGCTTATGAGAATATTATATGGGTCTGTGTCAAGAGCCTTACTAAAATCAAGATATATCACATCTACTGCTCCCCCCCACCCACTAGGCCAGTGACCCTGTCAAGGAAGGAAATTAGGTTGGTTTGGCATGATTTGTTCTTGACAAATCCATGATGGCTGTTCCTTATAACACCATTATCTTCTAGCTGCTTACAGATATCCAGTGTTCTTCCAGGTATAGAAGCCAGGCTGACTGTTCTATAATTCCCCAGGTCCTCTTCGTTTCTCTTTTTAAAGAAAGGTAATGTGTTTGCCCTTTTCCAGTTCCTTCACCTGTCTTGCATGTTTTCTTGAAGATAATTGCTAACTGTTCTGAGATTGTTTTGGCTACTTCCTTAAGAACCCTAGAATTAATTTAATTTGGCCCTGCCAAGTTGAATACATCTAAGGCTATGTCTACACTTATCCAAGTATTCTTTAACCTGTTCTTTCCCTATTTTGTATTTTCCCTCTCCCTGGTGTTAATCTTGTGTTAAGTATCTGGTCATAATTAACCATTTTAGTGAAGACTGAAGCAAAATAGGCATTAAAATTTCAGCCTTCTTATTAGCTTTCCTTTCCCACTTGGTAGAGGACCTACACTTTCCTTTATCTTTCCCTTGCTTCTAATGTATTTATAGACCCTTTTCTTATTGCCTTTTATGTACCTTGCTAGGCATAACTCATTTTGTGCCTTAGCCTTTATGCTTTTGTCCCTACATGCTTGTGCTATTCTTTTATACTCATCTTTGTCCATGTTTCCGCTTTCTGTAAGATTCCTTTTTGATTTTCAGGTCATTAAAGAGCTCCTGATGGAGCCATGGCCTCTTACTATTCTTCCTATCCTTCCTTCACATTGGGATAGTTTGCTGCGGTGCCTTTAATATTGTCTCTGAGAAACTGACAGCTCTCCTGAACTCCTTTATCCCTTAGATTTTCTTCCCATGGGGTCTTACCTTCAAGTTTTCCGAGTTTGATAAAGTCTGTATTTTTGAAGTCCATTGTCCTTATTCTGCTGCTCTCACTCCTTCCTTTCCTTAGAATCATCAAATCTGTCATTTCATGATCACTTTCACCCAATTGCATTCAGCTCTGAAACCAATTCCTCCCTGTTAGTCAGAATCAAGTTTAAAATAGCTGTTCCACCTCCCCGCGCCCCCATTACTTCCTGCACCGTCTGAAACAAAAAAGTTGTCCCCAATACATTCCAAGAACTTACTAGGCATTCTGTGTTTTGCCATATTACTTTTCCACCCATGTCTGGGTAGTTAAAGTCCCCCACTACTACCCAGTCCTGTGTTTTGAATATTTCAGTTATTTGTTCTAAAACTGCTTCATCCAACTCCTCTTCCTGATTCAGGGGTCTATAGTAGACCCCTACCATGATTTTGCCTGTTTTTTCCACCTTTTATCTTCACCCTACCCTTGTGTTGTTCTATTTTATATTAAAATCAACTTGTTTTGTGCTGTCCTGAAATTTGTATTTTCAGTGTGCTGAAGAATCTTGTATTGAAAACACATAATTGCAATGTACAGTTTCTCAATGAGGAAGCTGATTGTGTTGGTAGCTTGTTAGGAGACAACCTGGGGTTTTTGGTAGCAGAGTGGAAGATAGCTGGAGTTTTGGACTCTTGGAAAAATGTGTGAGGAAGTTTGGGACTGTGACATAAACATATTAGCTGGATATTTCTGCTGACCTGATCAAAAATTCAATTGCTGACAATATTAACATTTTAACTGACATCAGTAGATCCCTGTTGAGATGAATGGGGAGCAATTTATGTGTCTCAGACCTATTGTTTCAGGTTCTATGAAAACTCAGGCAGAATACACTGCATCAGGTGCCCCCCCTTTCAGGTTTGGAAAGTTTCTTTCATAACCATATCGGATTAGAAATGTATGTTTTTTAATGCAATCTTAGATCCTGCAGCAAAATTCATGAATTTCTGAATGCACAGGCTAAAACCAAAACCAAAAACTTACTATAGAGATATCTATTAAATTCCATAGATTTTTATAAGAATTTCTATAAAACACTATCATTAAATTTTATAAGACTTTTACATAAAGAAAAAGAATGGTTATATTTCACTAGTGTCAGTTGTATATATACCAATGCACTGTGTGTATATATATATATATATATTTTGGAGAAAAGGGAGTGCCCCAGGCAGCTCTGAGCTTTCTTGGCTATTTGCTTGTTTTCTCTAGGTCATCAAAATAAACACTACAACTAAATTCAACAGGGCATAACAGCACATCTATTACAGCTACACGTTTCCCATCAGACTCTACCACTTTTTAGGCACATTTGGGATTAGAAGCAGAGTCTGTGGGATCATTTATAAACAGGTGGGTTAAGGAGCTTCAAAAATGTGTACACTGAATAAAAAACAGACTGTTTCCTCTGAGTGGGATAGGATACTGGTGCCTGAATTCTTGTTAACAAGGTGCTACATTATATAGGAACCAGGCCTCAATTCATGGAAAGTGTTCACTTTCATCATCATTATCATCTAAACAATTTATGTCACAAATAAAGACATGTTTAATACATCTCCTCATGGCAGATTTCATGGCAAACCATAATTTGAGATTGGTTGTCTTTTTAAAACAATTTATTTCATCCTCAGTTTTATCATATGAGAATTTTTCAATGTATAAGGGGAAAAAACTCATTTGGCTTTGATAACATCGAACTTCCATGTAAAAATGATTTTAACAAAACCACCAAGCTTAAATTCTCCAGTTTCATGCCCTTCATAACACCTGCAGAATTACAAAGTACCAACAACTTACAAAAACTTCTCACTCGGTGCACCTTGAAAGTTAATTACAAAAATTACTCTTCCAAATCCCCCATCAGTAACAGAATGGGTTTAGGTCCTTTCCTGCCCAGGAGTGAAAGTCAATGGGAGTTTTGCCATTGACTTTATTGGGGCCAGGATTTTACCCCAGATGAGCAGGGTCTGAGAGGATTGAAGAGACATCAATCAAGTGCTCAGCCAGCACTCTGAGTAGCAACAAATGGCTTTGTTGGACACCACATTGCACACTCATGCAAAGAAAAGCCTGTGGCTGGACAGGGAGAGGATGGCTCAGTGGGTACGGTGTTAGCTTGGGAGTTGGGCGCAATTCCCTACTCTGCCACAGATATTCTATATGACCCATACCAAATCACTTAGCCTCTCTGTGCCTCAGTTCCCCCATCTAAAAAAATGTAGAGAATAGCACTTCCCTACCTCACAGGGGTGTTGCGAGGATGAACAGATTACAGACTGTTAGGTGCTCAGATATTCTGGTGACAGTGACCAGATAAATACCTAAAGTAGGAAGAATTATGGATCATTCCCTCAATGAAATTTACAGATATAGGGCCTTTTCATAAAGCACTTACACACAAGTAACTTTACATACGAGTTGTCCCTTTGAGGTTGATGGTGACATCCCATTCGCACCATTCTGAAGTCCATGGGACTACTCACGTAATAAAGTTAAGAGCTACAGGAACAGGCTCATATTCTCAGGTTAAAACCAAGCATCCTTTACTTACCTGTCCATACTTGATCTTCAGATTATTTTCCCCTGCAGGAAATGTCCTCATCACCAAATGCCTAAAGAAATGCAGGAAAATGCTCTGGGCTTTAAAGGCTCAATGGAATCATGAACTCAGGCTTTGGCTGGAAAGTATGAGAGGAAATAGTTTTGCACATACAGTACTTACTTTTAATCTGTACTTTTACCACCATATCAATCTAGATATACATCCTGTTGCTCATATGGGAATTTACACAATATTCTTCGGATTATTAAAAATATACTTTCGTCTTTAACTAGAGACATTTATTAGTTCCACATTTCACTAACATTAATTACTGCTGGGAGCCATACATTCATGGCTCGTATGCACTAGAATCAGGCACTTGTGTAAACTTAAAATTCAGTCTGTCTTGATGTTGTTATACTCTGCTTGAAACTATCCTCTTCATTCAAAATAAAGAAAGTCGATTACTACTACTTTCTCAGAGAATTTTTTTTAAGAAATCATTGCCATTTTGGTCAATCATACAGAAATCAACATATAAGGAGCTCCCCCTTCTAGTCTGATACAGCAGTTGCTTAAAAAGGAGAAAAACAAATGCTCTCAGAGCAGCTTGCATTAGTGATAAGGTTAAAAATACAAAGAAAATTAATGAATCATGAAACCATGAGATTACAAACCATGAAGAGAAAAAACAATGGAAGGAAAAGTTAACAGTGTCTCCTTAAATCTTCCTGGGGATGTGTATGGCTATGATATTTTGGAAGGATTTATTCCTTAATTTGGGAATTATTTTAGGGCTAGGTGATAGTGAGGAACTCATTATTAGGGCTTAAATTGGACATGATACAGGCAGATGATGTCTGTCCAAAGACTTTTTATCTCTATTTGAAACACCTTTGTTACTTCTAGCATGACTGCTTCTCAGAAGAGCCAAACTGCAGCTTTTGTTTACATGGATTAGAATGAGACCATCAAATTTATTGTCACTTATATCCTACAGCAGGATTCATAAGCCAAATCTCTAGAGGTTAAAGACTCTTCACTGGGCATAGTCAATGGAAGTCTTTCTATTGACTCCAATCAGCTTTGCTTCAGGCCCTAACATGCTGACTAACAGCTGGTATGAATAAATAGTAGTAGAGGTGAAAGTAAAGTTTCACTGATGGGATTCATTTCTGCTATGCAAGGTTTATCGTTCTTCCTGCCATATGTTTTGCTTTCCATAAAAGTGAACAATATTAGAAATTCCACTTCATACAGGAGGAATCTGACCCCAAAAAGTGCAAAGCTTAAGTCGACCATTGGCTAAAAGCCAGGGCAGTGTTTTGCTGTCTGGATCTAAAGCTGAATGAATTCATGCTCTCCGAGTCAAATCGTGAAGTGTTGCCCTTGCAGACATTTGCTTTAAATGAGCTATTTGTTGACATTTTTTCTTGTAATGCAGGGGGTGGAGATAATTCAACTAGTCTACCAAGTTACAATAACATATTCCTAACGCAGCACTCAAATCATGTTTCTGCTGCTTATTATAAAGACCTAAGACAACATTTTAAACATACGTTTTTCAAAGTCCAAAGTATTTGACCCTATTTGGAGGGGAGGAAGGATTGAACTGTTTGAAATACAATACTGCTCGTAATAAGATACGTAGTGTGAGCACCTACTTTGGAATTTATTCTGTCACTATGTAATACCTTGGGGAGCTGTGGGCCCCTATTTAGTGTACCTTGTATACCTAAAACTTATTTCTTTACTATTATCCAATAAAAATCCTTTCATTTCCATATAATTAAATTTCTTCTGTTTTCTTGGCCACCAAAGAGGCCTTGGGCAACCTCTATCATATGGCAGATTCTATTCCACAGATAGTTACAGTAGCATGAGTTTATGCCAGTGGTGCACAAACTGGGAAGCATGCAAGAGAGTCTCGGGGTGGCACAAAGAAACTGGGATCCTGTAGGTCCCACAGGCCCCTCAGGATAATAACGGGAGCAGGATAAAAATAGAATG
Organism: Lepidochelys olivacea; assembly: GCF_965140295.1. Classification (NCBI taxonomy): domain Eukaryota; kingdom Metazoa; phylum Chordata; order Testudines; family Cheloniidae; genus Lepidochelys; species Lepidochelys olivacea. Next base: position 109,599,817 of record NC_140417.1, read on the forward strand.
GGTATGGCAGGGGAGCACAGGAGCAGGATGAAAAGAAGAGTTCCCCCATGCCACAAACAACTTGAATGCCCCAGCCAGCAGCTCTCTGGCCACCCAGCAATGAAGGCAGCACTGCTGCCAGCAGCAGCACAGAAGTAAGGATTACTTCAGATTACAAGTAAGTGTGTGTGTGTGGGAGGGGAGGGGGATAAATTCCCTGAATGGTAAGGTGGGTTTGACCGGAAAAGTTTGCACACCACTGCTTTATGTTGTACTTTGCCATGCTTCTACTCTGTAGGTTTCCTCAGATCTCAATCTGATCATATACAAGGTTCTATGGTGGATACGCATCTCTGTACACCAACGTCATGTGTCCTTCAAGAAAAACAGACAATGAAACCTAAGGCGGAAGGTCTTCATGGTTACAGAGCTTTTGTCCAGAAGTTTGCTGAGGGATAGGACGAGCTCATCTTCAGAAAAAAAGAGAGAGGAGGCCTGAGACAGCAACTGGATAGGTCTCATAGCCTTTTAGCATCTGCTGTAGAAGGCAGTGTGATTCGGTGGGTAGGGCTTTGGCCTGGGACTCAGGAAAACTGAGTTCTTGGTGGAGGCCTCTAGGCACTATTTGTAATACTGACATGAGCAGAAAACAGAAACCCCATCTACTTCCTAATATTGTTATTATGCCTCCACTGAAAAATGTGTTGGACAAGACTCCATCGGCAGATGGGCCTATACACTATAGGATATTTACGGCTGGAAAATAGGATCAAATATTATTACATCAAGTTGCCAACATTTTGGTGGAAACCCCCAATGAGAAAGGATGCCTACTCTTCAAAATGATATTTTTCAAGTCTCAAGATCTGGTACAGTAACTTTGTCCCAAGGCAGTGGAACAAGGCAGGCAAACTATTGTAGCACCTATGCCAGCTGGTATCTTGGAAACAGTGAAGAAAGCCTAAGCAATTGATTAAATGTTTCAAATGTTTGGACATTGCTGTGTAGAATCATAGAACATTAGGGTTGGAAGAGACCTCAGGAGGTCATCTAGTCCAATCCCCTGCTCAAAGCAGGACCAATCCCAACTAAATCATCCCAGCCAGGGCTTTGTCAAGCCAGGTCTTAAGAACCTCTAAGGATGGAGATTCCACCACCTCCATAGGGAAATAGTGTTTCCTAATATCCAACCTAGACCTCCCCCATTGCAACTTGACACCACTGCTCCTTGTTCTGTGTAAACTAGTCCATTTCTTTATACAATTGATCAAATGGATTATTGCCTTTTAGACTAAAGAAAGAGACAGAATCTCCCAAACTTTAAACAAAAAAGTTTTTAAAAGTTGGAGAAAATTCAGAAAATCTTACTGATTTATTTTTAATTCTATAGGTATTTGCCTACTTCCCAAAGATGTTATGAGGTTTCAGCAATGTTTGCAAAGAATGTCATGCTCCTCCGATTAATAGTGCAAATATTTGAGTCTAATAACAGTAAAGTGCTTCATAAAGAGGGATATAGAATCATGAACTCCATTTTGGGAAAGGGTAGATGGTCAAGGTTAGGCAGTGAACCAATGGCGGACTAGGAACACACCCAAGTCTCCTGCCTCCCAGATTGGTGTTCCATCAGAAAATAATGCCTCCCTATTTGCAGACAAGCGAGTGCTATCTTCACAGGTACAGTACCTGGCTCCGAGAAAAGTGGGGCACCAGGCTGTTAAAATGCATTGACTGACATCGTATTGTTGCCATGCCAAGAATGGAGGATTTGAATGATCACTCTGCTCTTTTCGGCTCTGATCCTGCCAAGCCCCTGCATTCTTGTGGAAGTCACTCCAGAATCGGGGCCTTTAAAAGCAGTTTGCCATAGCAGCACTTCTCTTTAGCATGTTAGAGGCCGAGTTCCTGCTGAAGAGAGAGACTTTCTTCTAAGTGGCAATGTGCATTATGGAAAACTATTCTGCAGTTTAGGGATTCCCGCCTTCACTCTCTGATTGCCTGCAGAAAGAAGAGCAACAGCAGCTTTACAGTGAGGCGCTGCTGGGGAGCACGGATCACTTACATGAATGAGGAGCAGTGGTCAAACGATCACTTATTCCAGAATATAAACGATGTCCGTGTGCTTTCTATGCTCGCCTCGTTGATAGGATTGGTATTGCCATTCTTTCCATGTCTGTAGTATGCTGGGATTTTAGCTTATTTGTCAAAGTGAAAGGAGTTGGCACGCAGATACATTTCTCCGCAGTTCCCAACTTAAAAAGAAAGGCATCCGGGACCAGTGGGTTGAACGGAAAATGATGGTGATTTCACTCTATTCCATTAAATAAAATGTAATACCATTCAACTTGAATTGAGCCTTTGGCATTCACCCAAACATTGCAATGTCTTGCATTAGAAAGCAAAGAAGATGTGCTTCATGCATATGTACGAGACAGTGGAATAAAACAGGAGTTGTGGGGAAGTTAGCCACAAAGCTGTATGTAAGAATTGTCAATGAAAGCTTTTCTCTGCTACTGTGGAGAATAATTAAAAATGCCAAGATTTGAGGATACATGGCATGTGAGGAGAGCCTTCTAACTTCCTTCAAACCAGAAAATTAAGTGAACAGTCTGAGAGTTTAAGGCAGTGTAAAAATCAGGAAGACTTTTTTATGATTTACAAAAAATGGTTTACCCAGACTACAATACCCTAAATTAAATAGGACGGAGACCTCAGCTATCACCTCTTTTTATCATTAACTATTTAGTTATAACTTTAAGATGGTAGCTTAAAAGGAAGCCATGAATATTCTTATACACTTAAAGTATCATCACACACAAACATGTCAGCAACATTTGCTAAATACGCAGTTAATGTTCACTGTACAACACCTCATTAAGGACCAGATCAGCATTGCATAGCTCTAATTCTATTAGCATTGCCCTTGAGTTCAGCGGGATCATTCATCGAGAAAGGTGTGAATAAAGGTGTCAGAACCCAGTCCCAAATTGACAGCTGTGTTTACAGATTCTTTAGGGTGCTGCCTATTTTGAACCAGTGAATCACTGCGATAAACATGCCTTTATTTGTAAAAGGTATTTTTGGCAAAATATGAAGCCCTCATCAAAAACTGCTCTGCTTACATGCCACACCTGAAGCTTTAAATCCAAATCACCTTTCAAATTACTCTGGCAAAAAAAGGGGCAGGCTGAAGTGTCTTCACTGGTGAAAACCACCGGTCTCTCATGCCTTGTTAAAGAAAAAACAACCAATGTCTGTCAGACTTTCCAAAACAAAATAATAATGAATTGCATGGAGCAAAATTTAACCCTGGGCAGTCTATAGCACAAGGTACCACTACCTACATCCCACTTTATTTCTCCCCTGAACTTCGCACACAGTTAGTAAATGAAATTGCAGCCTCACAGAGAATTTGAGGGAGAAATGCGTACACCAGTACAGAAAGAGTCACCTTCGTTCTAAACTCCTAATCAGCCACTTGGTTAAAAAATACAATGCTATCAAAATCTTTGTTACCGAATACTATAATTACATACAAATCCACTTGGCCTCATGTAATACGGAGAGTGAATAAGATTACATATTGCACGTTTAATGAAAACAGACAATGTCATCATAAAAGACATTTTTCTTGTAAGCAGCAAAGCCCTTGGTATCGTTTGCCAGAATTAGTGCCTGATCCTGCAAAACCTATGCAAACAAGTAACTTTACTCATATGGACAGGCAATAGTCCAGGTTGAGAGCCCTTTTCTCCGCTGATGAGTGGCTGCTCGCACAAGTCGTCCCACTAAATATTCACCACTGAGAGTAAGGGACTCACAGCAAGGCCCACTCGGACTTCATGTCAGTAAATTACTCAGGTGCCTAAGGCCTGGTCTACACTGTAGGGGAGAGGGGAGAATCTATCTAAGTTACACAACTTCAGCTATGTTATTCAGGTAGCTGAAGTCGACGTACTTAGATCTACTTACCGCGGTTTCTTCACTGTGATAAGTTGATTGCTGACGCTCCCTCATCGACTCCGCGTGCACCTCTCGTTCCAGTGGAGTACCAGAGTTGACGGGACAGCACTCGGCGGTCAATTTACCACGTCTTCACTAGACACGATAAATGTAGACCCCTGCTGGATCGATCGCTCCGGAGGTAAGTGTAGACATGCCCTAAGTGTTTGTAGGATGGAGCCCTTAGCTTTCTGATTGTTACTGTACTAATATGGGATAATATGGACAATATAATATGCTTCCACACTCAACATTATTTAGAAAGTTATAGTATATTAGTATAGTATAGTGAGGTTTAAAAGGTCACCTGCACCATCATTACCACCAACCTGCCAAGATCAAGGCTGTCAGGTATATAGGCCTTGACCTTGCAGCTACTTTGTGCAGGTGGAGTGCTATGCTTGAAGTCCACGGGGCTCTGTGGGGGTGAGGTTCAAGGTACCTATGGAAAATTGCAGGCCTCTTACCCTGGATCTCATTCACTTCAAGAAACACACGTAACTTAACTTGTTTAGCTGAAATTAACCAAAATGCTTTTTTAAAAACCACAGCTATAATTTTTAAGGTGGTAGCATGGAGAGAAGATTAAAGTACAAAGATAGGAGGGCCTTAAATAAATACTAAAACATGCTATTAATGCTTCCTAAATGATCCAAGGGACGTATTGGGACATAGATCCTTTCACCAATGGGTCATTAATTCAAATCAGGTCCAGGTCACTAAAAAACAAATGTTCTCACCACCTGATGGCTGTTTAGTAACCCATTTGAAAGGAGCTGAGTATCACTGTCCACTTTTAGTGGACCAGTCAGCATCTCAAAACTCACCATCACAGTTAGTGTAACCCAGCCTCCCTTCCCTCCCCACCCCGCACTTTCTCTCTCTCTCCCTGCTGAGAGGTAGGGTCAGGCCAGTGTGGGTGTTTGGAAAATTATCAGGCTTAGCAAAGTGATGTTAAAGATGGAATAAGCAAAAGGCAAAGTAGTTAGGCCGTAACCAGGGCGGGGCAAGCGGTGCAGCTGCTCAGGGTGCAAAGTGGGCTGGGGGACAGAAAAATGACGTAAAAGATGGGAGGGGGTAGAGCCCTGCAGTGGGACTGGGATCCCGCTGGTCCCACCAGACCCACTGCCATAATAGTGGGAGCAGGATAAAAATTCAACCAACAATGTGGGAGCGGGTGGGAGTGGGAATTGTTGGGTCTCCCGGAGGGCACCCAAAAACTGAAGCACCCAAAAAATCACTCATCACTTTTGAAAGTTTAGCCGTAGCTTCAGAATAGAGCCTCCCTTGTAAGACAGTTCAGTTTACTGTCTAAATGCCATCACCCAACTGATAAATGATAAATTAGCTACTTCTACTATTGTGTTCTTAGGGCCAGATTCTGATCCTCTTACTCATGCCAAGTAGTACTTAGAATCATAGAATATCAGGGTTGGAAGGGACCCCTGAAGGTCATCTAGTCCAACCCCCTGCTCGAAGCAGGACCAATTCCCAGTTAAATCATCCCAGCCAGGGCTTTGTCAAGCCTGACCTTAAAAACCTCTAAGGAAGGAGATTCTACCACCTCCCCAGGTAACGCATTCCAGTGTTTCACCACCCTCTTAGTGAAAAAGTTTTTCCTAATATCCAATCTAAACCTCCCCCACTGCAACTTGAGACCATTACTCCTCGTTCTGTCATCTGCTACCATTGAGAACAGTCTAGAGCCATCCTCTTTGGAACCCCCTTTCAGGTAGTTGAAAGCAGCTATCAAATCCCCCCTCATTCTTCTCTTCTGCAGGCTAAACAATCCCAGCTCCCTCAGCCTCTCCTCATAAGTCAACTACTTTAGTAGTCCATGAGTAATCCCATTGGCACAGGACCATTTGAGACATAAACTGCCATGCAGTAGGAACAAAGTGTTAGAACCTGATCTTTAAATACTAACAAATTATTCTATGGTCACATCTTGACAGTGATTTTTAGACAAACTGATTTCAATGGGGATTACTCCTGAGAGTACAACATGACCCATTAAAACTTGTGCAGTACAGATTACGTGACTCTTCTAATCTTGCAGTAATTAAAATATCTGGAATAATATAGATGTATTTCCCCACGTTAGCGTTAAGGCAAATGTACACATTATAGCAACCCAAAAATAAAAGAGAGGGGGAAAACCCATTAAACACATCAAAGAACATTTCACTACCTCACAGCACTTCCATGGCTGGATATGGCGACGAAATACTCTACAGCAAGAAGTCTGTATTAACCAAAATAAAAAATGCACCTGAAACTTGCCGGAGGTCACATAACTGACCATCTGACTGAGGGTTTTATTACTGTGTTTTGTAAATCAGACCCACGTGGTTGTAGACAGGCATACATATGCTACAGAGCGCAGTTTCTTGAAGGCAACATTTCTCATGGGGACTGGCAGGTGTTCTGTTCATCAAGGCTGTTATTACCCCAAACTGGGCTGTGGCATGTGTCACAAAGCCCTTTCTGGGTAGCACTGGACACTGGCCCCACAAATTAGCATAGATGGGCTTTAGGTGGTCTGATTGGCAGGCTTGAATTATGTCTCTTTATGGAGTGTCCAGCTGGAGAGATGCTGTGATGATGAGGTCTGTCAACAGGGAGTCCCACTACCTTCCATTGCTGGCAGATGGCAATCTACCCACCCAACCCTTTTGAGGTTTTTTTTCAGGCTGGAATTCTTTGGATCTGGTGCAAGAGAGTTGGTTAGGGTGGTAGTTCTGCATGGCTTGGAGCTAGTCAATTTGGTAGTCATTCCATTGTACCATATCTGGGATCAGGAAGGAATTCTTCTTAGGTGGCAATGAACCCATCATGAATTCTTCTTAGGGCAGATTTGCCAAGCCTTGTCCTTGATGTGGTACACAAATAAAGGCCAAATTCTACATTTGTAGGCTCCCACTGACAGCAGTGGAAATCGTGAATGCACAGCCCAGGGCAGAATTTGGCCCTAAAAGCCTAATTCTTCTCACCCTCCCATAAATAGTGCCAAAAAACCTGAATATTTTTAACGTATGAATGGCTAAGAGCAGCCAAGTCTATGCCACACTATTGCTCTGAAGAGAGGGAAGCTACCATTTGCATACTTTGTGGAAGACAAGAACTAATGACAACACTTTGCACTTGAGTGCTCCCAATAGGAGGATCTTTAAGTGGTTTCCATGTATTAATTAATTCAAACTCACCAACACCCTTATGAGGAATAGCCCATTATTCCCATTTTACAGATGGGGAAGTTGAATCCCAAATTGTTAAATGACTTGTCTGTGGCACATCTGGGAAGAGGGTCCAGGTCTCATGACTCTCAGTTCTGTGCTTTACCATTTTCTCTTGTCAGACCAGAAGTCAAGGGATATATATACCAGTTTAATATTCCTAGGCACAAAGATCATAAAAACAGTCCTAACCTCCAGTAATCCACATACTTCTTTCTACATACTAGCTTTTCAGAAGCACATTCCAGGAGCAAACTATAGTTTAGACTCTTGGTGAAATAAAGTAGATGAGCCTCCCCAGACATGTACTCCACAGAGAATCATTTGTTCACCTGTGCTTATAGCTCAGCACCTTCAGAAAACAGACTCTTCTCTCAGAGATACGATGGGGAAAGAGGGGTTTGTGCTTACAAGTCAGTTATGGGACTACATCACTGTGCTTGCAAGTTATTCCATCTGTAACAGATAAAATACTGGAGAGCATTCTTCCATGAATAATACAAAGGCTTAACGTTCAGCATTAGTTGAACCTTTAGTTTACTTCACTGAGCTAACACAATTGAAACTGCCTCTGAAAAACTTGCAGGGCAGAGGACTGCCCATCTGCTCCTAAAGGTATGGAATCCTTTGCAGGGACTGCAATGCTGTTTCCTAGGAACTGACTGGCCAACTGCCATTGCAAAATGAAACTGACTAGACTAGAGTGTTCCTGAGCTTCCCTTTGCTCTCCTGCCTTTGACGTAACACACTAGTTGGTAACCTGTGCAGTCTGTTCATATGCTGAAATGATGCTACACAAACCTGATCACTGTTTGAGCTCTAAAATATTTAGTGAATGAAGGGACTCCAATAGATTCTTTACAGGCTTTTTAAAGTATGTTCTCATAGCTTTACACAACTAGTTTGGATAGGATGGAGCACTGTCATAATGGCTGCAAATTCACCGGACAACAACAAACAAAAGGGCAATAAAGAGGGGAAAAAATGCACGAAGCCAAAAGGTGTGCCCCTAGGGACTGACATTTGCCACAATCTTATTTAAAATAAAAGTAAACCGCATTTTAATGAAATCAGTGAATGCTGCTGAATTGGGAGGTGTTGCAAACACCAGTGAGGGCAGAGAAATAATAGGTTAGACATGTGGAGAAAAAAAATAACTAAAAGATTCAGTGCAGACTAATACAGCTGGGGAAAAACAATCCAATGGGACGAAGATTCTGGGAAAACAGGAATGGCCCAGGAGGACTGGGGATAGTTAAACAGGGACAAAATAGATCTTGTACTTTGGGGCTTCATACACAGAAAAAAATCAGGTCACAGGCCAGGGATGTGCCAGTCCCCCTGTACAGTCCTGCAAGATCATGCAGGAACCTCAATATATCAGAAAAATTCTAGGCTTGATTCACCCCGGTGCTGCAAAGAGGAGCATCTTGCATCTGGAGCACAACATTCAGCCCCAAGGCAGGTGGCAGGGCTTTCTTCACAGGGCTACACTGGGGAGTGGCACAGGTGTGCGTAGAGCTCCATAGTAAGCCTACTGATGGAGGCCACCCAGAAGATATGCTGGTTCATCTCATCAGCCCTGGTGCCACGCCTTCCCTAGGGATGGCCCACCCACTGTCAACTGCATTGGCTCCATTGTGGATTCTAGGCCACCTGGAGGATCAGAATCACTGACTGTTTGCACTGCTGAACCCAGCCCTGGACAGAGTTCCTGCTGCTGGGAATGAACTGGGTCCACTGACTAACTGAAAGGAATTCAAGGAAGAACATAAAAAAATGACTGGAGGGACAAGCTGAGCAGGAGAAAGAACTAAAGCTGTTAAAGTTGGTTAGATAATAGCTAAAGGTAAATACAATGACAAGTATCTGGAGGGTGTGAACACCAAGCAGGACAGTGGGGTGGGAGGAGGTATTGTTTCATATTCTCTGTGTATATATAAAGTCTGCTGCAGTTTCCACGATATGCATCTGAAGAAGTGAGCTGTAGCTCACGAAAGCTTATGCTCTAATAAATTGGTTAGTCTCTAAGGTGCCACAAGTACTCCTTTTCTTTTTACCAAGGAACAAGAGGAACCGGTTAGGATGGTCATTAGGAGTAAAGAGAATGAGTAAAGGAAAATTTAAGCAAAATAGTCAAGGAAAAATTAGATCTCTCAGACTGCGAAAGAGTCTCCCATAGGAGGCAGCAAAATCCCCATCTCCTGAATCTTTTAAATCAACACTGGATAAAGCGCTGGAGAATATACAGTAGAATGTATTCCTATGCTGGGAGGGGAAGGGATGACGACATAACATGTCTTTGCCATATCTAGTTGCTAATGGCCACATTCACTCCCAGCCACATCTGTGTAACCCCGTTGACTTCAGTGGAATTGCACCAGTGCAAACGAGAACAGACATTTACTCATGCACTTAATTTTAAACATGTCAGTAGTCCCAATGAAGTCAGTGAGACTACACACATGCTTAAAATTCAGCACATTCATAAGCATTTCTAGGATTAGGGTATAAAATTATAAGGAAACCCCACTCACAGCTCTGTCACAAAAGATAAATTAATTATGAATAAATAAATTGTGCTTATCCTAGAGCTCATAGACATATCCCTCCTTTATTATTATTAATTATTATTATTAGCATTATTGTACTCTTAGTACTTATGTATATCTGTATCCTTTCAGGCTAGCACTTCTTTTTTGAATAAGTGTTCTTGCCAGTTTCTTTAAATGTATATGAAAAGACATTACATGAAATAGAAGCAGCTAGGTTACTACTACACGAATTCTGCAGCCCTTCCCAGGCTCATCCATCTTTCCCACCATTCTTGTTAAGTTTTGTCCTTTCAGTTTAACTAGTATCCTTGCAGAATTTCCAAGAAATGCTCTACTATGCTTGTGGGATTTTCTTCTTAAGAACATTGACTTAAATTCTTGCTCCCTGTCTAATCTTTCCAACAAAGCAATGTGCATTTTTAAATCCTTCAAGCAAAATAATTACAAAGATAATCCAGCACAGTGTAATCAAACTGCAGGGTTCTTTATTTTCCTAGACTTTTAATTTAATTTTGTATCCTGTGGTCTCCTAAAAAAATATTAGGATATCATCTTTTTATTGTTTCGATTACATGGCTATATGAAATGAAGAGTGGCTGGTTTTCTTCCCGTTCACTGTTACACCATTATACAACATTGCTTAATTTTAAATGACTCTCACAGGGATAGGTCTCACTTTGACGAGCAGGAATTTTATCCTTAACTCCCATTGGCAGTAGTGGGAGCGATGCATGCAAAGTCTCCTGCCCAGCAATGATAAAAGAGGCTCCTTAGACTTTTATGGAGGAAAACAACTTCAAAGGGTGTGGTTTTGATTTTTTTAAAATGCATTCGTGGGATTAGATGTTATCTGACTTGGGCTTCCAAAAATTCCCATTCACTTCAGTGGGACTACACGTGCTTAAAGTTGGACACGTGGTTAAGAACTTTGCTTTACACCAGTGGAAATCAGGAGCAACTCCAATGAAGTTAAGGGAGTTACACTAGTGTACAAAGAGTGTGAGAAGACAATTGGCTCCACATTCAGCTGGATAATGTTAACCCGGATTGACAAACTAAATGCTGACTCTGCAGTACATCCTAAAGAACCAATTCAAGCCCCATTCTGGCTCCAGGATCTGCATGCTCCTATACTAGCAAGTCTAGTGCAGGCCTGGAGCCTCAAGCTTTCCATTAAAAACATCCTGCCCTCAGCACCTAGATATTCTTTGTTGGTTAGTGTGAACAGGAGCTCATTGGTGGATCTCAGCTATCACAGTAATGCATGGAGATAGAGGAGCTCTTAAACAGCTACACCTCAACCCTTACAGGGCTTAAGATCACCACCAACACTTCATATTGCAGTCAGGAGCAAATAGACTAGAGCAGTCTTTGGAGCAGTGATATAGCAATGCTTGCCCTAGGGAGCATGTTAAGTAGAAGAGCCATTACATTCTTCACTAGCTGTAGCTTCGGAGTGGCCTTCAACACGTATGAGTGCAGGGAGATAATGCCTGGAGGTGACACAAGCCTGGATCTGGATCAGACAAAGACTTCTGTTCATTTTCTCTATTCCGAGTTATCAGAGTAACTGATCTCTCTCCCACAAACACATACACTGTAGTTAGGTTGGGGTACCAGCAGAATGATAAAACACAAATTCAAATGGGAAATAAGGTGCAAATTTTTAACAGTGAGGATAATTTACCATTGGAACAACATACCAAGGGCTGTGATAGATTCTCCATCACTGGCAATTTTTAAATCAAGGTTGGATGTTTTTCTAAAAGATGTGCTCTAGTTCAGAAGGAATTAATTCAGGGACATCCCATAGCCTCTGTTATGCAAGAGATTAGACTAAATGATCACAGTGGTCTCTTCTGGCTTTACAATCTATGAACAATGAGTAGCGCCCTACCAAATTCGTGGCCATGAAAAACCACGTCACAGACTGTGAAATCTGCTCTCACCCCGTGAAATCTGTAGAGTATAGGGTAAAAGCACAAAAGACCAAATTTCATGGGGGGAAACCAGGATTTCAAATTGGGGGTCCTGACCCAAAAGGGAGTTGCGGGGGAGGGGTCGCAGGGTTGTTGGGGGGGTGGGGGTCACAGTATTGCCACCCTTACTTCTGCGCTGCCTTCAGAGCTGGGTGGCCGGAGGGTGACGGCTGCTGACCGAGGGCCCAGCTCTGCAGGCAGCAGCGCAGAAGGAAGGGTGGCAGTACCGTACCAGGCCATCCTCACTTCTGCGCTGCTGCTGGCAGCCTTCAGAGCTGGGATCCCGGCAGGCAGCCGCTGCTTTCCAGCTATCCAGCTCTGAAGGCAGCGCAGCTGCCAGCAGCAAGACAGAAGTCAGGGTAGCAGTACTGTATTCCCCCCCCCCAGCCCCCAATAACCTTGTGACCCCCCCAGCTCCTTTTTGCGTCAGGACCCCTACAATTACAATACTGTTAAATTTCTGATTTAAATAGCTGACATCATAAAATCCTATGACTGTGAAACTGACCAAAACGGACTGTGTGTTTGGCAGGGCCCTCACAATGAGTGTGTGCCTATGGTCTCAGACGGATACGTACTCGGGGCAGCTCCTGCTGCCATGGATACACTATTTTTAATGTGCTAGTTAGATCAAGAGCTAGTGTGAGTATGTTTGTCTGCTCAATCACACCCCCAAACTCAAGGTGCTGACATACCCTCAGAAATCTTTACCCAAATTCTTTATTCCAATACAGAAAAGCAAAATCCTACCACAAACCCATAAATGTTGTCGGTTTCCTGTAAATTCCTTTTTGACTGATTGTTGCTTTTTTTTAAGTGAAGATAATTGACTACCTTTTCCGAACAGGACCATGTGAAGACACCAGTATAGGCATTCTCCCCATAAGTAAAAGATTGATTATTTTCCACTGGAGGAAGATAATCCCATTGGGTTAATGGAGCAGATAAAAGTAACTATTCAAGCCACTGTAGTTAATGTTTGCTCCAGAAATTCCCATATACACCAAGAGTTAATAGCTTCCAATATATTATCAGGTTAATAACCCAACAGACTAGCACAATGTTAAATAATTTTTACCAGGAAGGCAAACCAAACAAGAGGAGTGGCTATTAGGCCATAGTATGCTGATTATAAAGGCCAATTCCTAAGTCATATCATATGTCAACAGATCAAGAAAAAAAAAAAAGCCCAAATCCTCCTCTCCTGGGCAGAACAGAACCTGAAATGCCAGAGGACTCCACATATCAAGAGCAAACTATACACCAAAATATACTGACTCAGTCAACAACAGATACATCCACAGGGGGCCAAGGAGAGTGGAGTGTAAGGCCAAGCAGCATCAGTGTAGGTCTGATTTGCACGAGATGTCAGGCAGGCCTCTGCACACCCTCAGCAGACAAGAAGTGGAAAACAAACTGAAAGTAGCTTAAAGCAAAGTTTGCCTCCTTCCACCTTCCCTGCCCCAAGAACAAGAACAGAATAACCAAGAATGAAGCCCCCTATGAATACTGTATCAATCTCATTTTATGTAATGGTTTTTGCTGTTACCAACTGGCTCTTTAGCATAAGTTCGCATAATCTTTCTGTGAAGGCCAGAAAACTCATATTTTAATGGTTTTCCTGATTCATCTAAATTGGATCATCATGAAAATAGCCTAAACTCTTGAGACAAATTTTTCAAGAAGAAATGGTTACATGCTTTAAAGGGAATACTCTGTTTTTCAATCCTCTATTTAAAAGTAAACTGTCGCATTCATACTGATTTACTGTATTTGAGGCAACAATTTCTATAGTGACTCCAAATTCCAAGAATGGAATTTATTTATTTCTTGGTCTCCACTGGAGAAATCTTCCCCTTAACTCAAAAGAGTTGACCTATCTTGGTTTTATCGTGTGTTGATTTCCTGTATCTTTATGGAAACAACTGAGATCTTCCTTACAACAGGTTTATTTTTTGAAAAAAATATCACCTCTAATGGGCTGCAGGACATGAAATCAGATGCTGCACTCAGCTGTCATGGTTTATGAACCTTGCTAAAGTCAAATTACAATAATCATATGCATGTTAATGTTCCATTAGGAGATGAGTGACACGAGTCATTGCCACCAGATAGGGTCTGTCACTACAGTGAATCTCTATCCTTCTAAATAGGCCCTGTCCACTTCTATTACCCTTTTTAAAATTCTTGTCCTACAGCTGAGTTCTCAGATACTGAACGTTTGTCTTGTATAAGATGTATTGCTAATCTATTGGCAATAAGGACATGCTCAAATCTGTATTGGTATCTTCCAGAAAGGGAAGTTAAAAGTATGGCAATTTGAGGACTGGCTCATTTCACATCTTTGTTTTTTATATGGTGACAGGGTGCACCCATAACAAAAACATTATGATAGCCGTAAAAATAGAGCATCCTATTTGGTTAGAGCCATCAAAGAACCTGCTTGGGTGGCATAAGTATATGTTTCTTTTAGTATTGCCGTCATCCCTAAAAAGGAAAAAAAAATCATATTTGTGTTGTGTTTTTAATGGGTTGTGCGTTTTTTGTTTTGTTTTTTGCTTTGATTGGGCTTTTGTGTAACCATTCTTTTGAAACGCAATATCTGAGAAAATTAATAGTTTCTCTTCCAAACTGGCCCTTCTTTAAAGCTAATTACCATGATGACCAATTCAGTTATTTCTAAAACTTTTTAACAAGTTTGTAAAGAACCTAGCAATAAATTTTAGGATTATGTTGTCTAAAGAAAACTTCTGTGCACAAATGCAGTACCTTAAACCAGGCAGGACAATGTCTTTCAGGCTTTGAAATAGTTGAAGCTTGACAAAGAGTCTACACAATAATCACTCGGGGGGGGGGGTATTTAACCAAATTGTTAGTACTATACGTAAGATTTACTTTTATCATGGGTCTGTATAGGACAAAGCACTCTTTGAAAGATAGTAGATTCCAAACTAGAATATGCCCTCTAGCAGATCCATTATTATTTTTAAACATGCAGTGAGTGGTATGGAACCATGACTGCCTGGATCAGTTTTACAGCTTGTATTTCATATGTAGTTTATTGTTTTTAATTCACTCTCCCTAATATTCTGTAACCACCACCTTTTTTACAATAATAAAAAAACCCTCTTAAAGAATACTGTTACAGCCTCACTTTGGCAGCAGGGTTGTTTGTCTATTCAGTGTTGCCAACTTGTGTTTTCATTGTAAGTCTTGCAATATTCTGTGTTTTTTGAAAAGCCTCAATTCATGGAATTGTGCAATTATGTAAGAATCTCAGCACTCACTCTCTTTCCTTACAAGTTCCTAGCTCTCATGGTTGAGAGCTTCCTGAAAACATGAACCCCCAAAGGCTCAGTACCCAAAGGCAAATAAAATAACCCTAAATTTATTGCTTTTTTTTTTAAATCTCATTTTTAATTTAATCTCATAGTTTTTGGGGGTGGTGAGGTGAGGGGTGACTCAAGATTGTTAAGTACTGGAGGCTGGTAATACTAATGTATCCAAATATCTTTTAAAAGTTCCTATCCTAAGCCCTGAAAAAGAGGACAAAAGTGAAATGATTTGCCCATTGCCTGCTCTCCGTCACACAAAGTGTGTGACCTTTTAAACAGTTGAGACAAGGGCACTATCCAGATAATCATATTTAACAAAAAAGTCTTAGCAGTGTTATTTATGGCACCTAAGAGTTATATAACTGGTAGAGCTAGTACAATCTAATTTACTGTTCACACTTTATACCAATTGTCTCAGGGGACTGAAATGAACAGAGAAAACAAAATTAAACTGATCTTGGTCAATTTCACATTCTAGTTCATTCTCTAGCACAAAGTAGTTTTCACCTTTGGACAGGATATGAGGATGCTTTTATTTTTTTAAGAAAAAGTTTTCAGGGATATTTAAGAAGAAATGTGAAAATATTTATATTAGGTTTTGTGTATTTTTATCTTCCAAAAATCCATGAATTTTGAGCCTCAAACACTGAATGTACATATATCTTCTGATTTCTCCTTGCCATTATATATATATATATATATATATATATATATACACACAAACCTATGTTTAATATGAGCTTGCATTATAATCCTCTGTTTTGCATTTACAGGTCGGATATCTTCTTGATTGAGGTTTACTTAGACGGTGTCAAGTTGTTTTCATTTTGGTAAGGACTGTAGCATAGGATAGCACTGCAGCACTTGCACTGTGGAAAGAAATCTCTCTTTCCCCACCATGTTCCCTTTTTGCAAGAGAATTTGGCATCACATTCCATACTCCTATTTCCTGATTTCTTGTGACTCTTGTTATTCAACCACAGTGAACGTCCTAGTGGTTCATGCAGTGTAGTTGTAGCCATGTTGGTCCCATATTACCTCACCCACCTTGTCTTCCTAATGTTTTGGCATGCTACGTACAGTGTATTTAGTGTGGCCTATTCTGGGCCCAATCTGCTCACAGTAGGACTTTTGCCTGAACAGGGAAAGCCGGATTAGGCTCTTTAGGGCAAACTTTGCTCACCTCCAAGCAAAGCAAACTATGATTTTTCTACTTCAAGGCTTTATCATAATAATGGAATTTGCCAGAGGAAAAGTTGCTTTTGTGCACACGTTGGTTGAATGAGTGTTTAAACAAGTCAGTACATCAGCTACTCTTTCTGAGATCACGGAAATGGCTGCATTATAGCAAAACTGAAAGTAATATTCATTTCATTTACTTTAATGGACAAATACATAAGGGTATTCCCGTCCCCATTATCTTTCATGATAAGTACTTAACCTGGGAGGGAGAGACAAGTAGGGGAGGGGAGGGATAGCTCAGTGGTTTGAGCATTGGCCTGCTAAAGCCAGGGTTGTGAGCTCAATCCTTGAGGGGGCCATTTGGGGCAAAAATTGGGGATCGGTCCTGCTTTGAGCAGGGGGTTGGACTAGATGACCTCCTGAGGTCTCTTCCAGCCCTGATATTCTAGGATTAAAAAAGGAGAGATCTGTCCCTTAGTGGTACTCACTCTCTAGTCTCTTTCCTTGCAGCTTTACAGTCATTGTTTTTTTACCTATATCTTGTGTTTTTGAAACATCAAGGCCTCTGTGTTGTGCTTTTATCTTAAGTGTCTGGGCAAGTGTGTATTACATATTCTGGTTTTCCAAAATCATGACTTGACTGGATGACTACACTTGTTATTATTTAGCTATCTAGTTTATCTTCACGTGCTCCTTACCCTTGGTGCTTGTTCTTTTTCAAATTAATAGAAGATGGTCCAATATATCTTTTTTGTTCCTATCAATTACTTTTTCTGTTTAGTTAAACCTGATATAATTTCTACTGAAACCTCCTAAAGCTTGGTAGTTTGTGTAACACAATGGTATACTGAGAAAAGAAATATGAAACTGAGGAAACATCACTTAAAAAAGAGAGAGAGAGAGAGAGAGAGAGAGAGAGAGAAACCTTTACACTCAAAAACACCATTAAAAAACCCCCACAGATTTCTGAGTACAGCTGATAACTCAATTAATAATTTACATGATTAATATTGCCTATAAAATCATGAACATCCTGCAAATAGGTCAAATTTTTCTTCAGTTTATTCATTACTTGCAATTGTTCAATTAAGGTTTTTTCTGTGCAAATTGTTTATTCCATGACTTGCAATTTGAGCTGCATTGTTCATTTATGACTGGTCACATAAGTCACAGTGCATTGGTTTTGTTCATAGTTTGGATGAGTGCAATTCTTTATTATAATCATCAGGTTTCTGGCATGACTGTTTTATACAAACAATTTAAAGTTTGCTTTCCAGGTCAATTTCAGCTTAAAAATCCACTTTCCACTCATGGTTGTGCCCTATAACAATCACAAAATGAGCTTGCATAAAGGGAGCACAAGCAAAGCCAAAGTAAATGTTCTAAAAACCAATATTTGCTGGAAAATATTTATCTAGCTCTATTTCCAAGTCTTTGACATAGTTCTCCTTACTGGATTTAATGTTGCAGGCTTGTTGAAACCTTGGTTTAAAACCATTTTGAACCCTTGCCCGAGTACTCTGGGCCTCACTCTCCCATTGAAATAGAAGGCAAAACTTCCATTGACTCCAGTGGGAGCAGAATAGGCCCCTTTTGCTACAATGTTTTGCTTGTCAGAAAACGTCAAGCCATAGCCATTGACTGAACCTCACTATTTAGTTTAATTACTTTCTTCATTTCCATCTCTTTGAGCAACTCCTGCGCTGGTGGAGCTCCTGTAATTTTCAGAACATCCCTATTGTTTCAGGGCAGTGTTGTTGCAGCCACATTGGTCCCTTGAAAGCTCGTCTCTCTCTCTCTCTCTCTCTCATCAACAGAAGTTAGTCCAATAAAAGATATTACCTCACCCCCAGCATCTCCCCCTATTGTTTCAGCTAATATAAACCTTCACTCTTGGTAAAACAGCAATCAGTAAAGGCCCGAGTCCTGCCAATACTTATGCATGTGCTTAACTGAACTGGAAGTACAATTAAGAACACACAGAAAAGAGTTTTCAAGAAAAGGGCCAAAGTTTTTGCAAATTCAGTTTCAGATGCAGTTACTTTTGACTTAAAAAAAAATTACTTAAGTCTTGGTATTCAGTACAAGCGGGTGTCTCAATCATCTACAATTGCTTCAGAGAACACAGATTTTTTTAGGACTATTTTACTTGTTGCAGTTTGTAATAACATCTTGAAAACCACAAGACAATCTGTTACGTATCTTTTCCTTTAGTATTGTGGGGTCATCGAGGTGTACTAGGCTCTTATTTTTAAAACCCCCTAATGCTATGAAGCATTTTTTTTTTTAAAGCAAAAACCACACACACACACACACACACCTCCAACAAATTTCACAAACTTTTCAGCCATGGAACAAAAGACATAAGATAAATTTGGGGGCTACAAACCTAGAAGTTTTACTGTACCTTTAACTTTCAATTCCAGCTAATGAATTTGTTATACAAATTCTTTCAATATTACTGGAACTTCCTTGACGATCAGGGTAGCAAAAGGCCATTCAGTATATAGCCATATTTAAAATTCTTGCAATACATTGATTTTAAAGTGGCCAATTTTAGTTGGATGTATTCCTGGAGATTTCATCACATAACAATCTTTAATTAAAGATTAATCTTTAATTCCTGGAGACTCCAGGCCATTCCTGGAGGGTTGGCAACCCTAGCTGATTCTCTGCAAATGACAACTATATTTCTTAAGAACATTAATACTGGTGTTTTAAAGTATTACTAGATATCTTAAATCTGAAATAGACATACTGGTGATGCCAAATCATATTCTAAGTGTACTGCAAAAAAAAAAGAAAAAAGGACCCACAGCCAGTGAGTCTCAAAGCCTGGGTCAGGTGACTTGGGCTCGTGCTGCAGGGCTAAAAATGGCAGCATAGACGTTCAACTCTGAAACCCAGTGAGGGGAGATGGGACTCAGACCAGGTTCCAGCCCGAGCATCTACACTGCTATTTTTAGTCCTGTAGCATGAGCCCTGTGAGTCTGAGTCAATTGACCTGGGCTCAGAGACTCACTTCTGTGGGTCCTTTATTTTTATTGATTGCCATGTAGACATACCCTAAGCCATTTGATAAAAACCCAGCAGAAAATAAGAATGCTCTAGTTTGAAGTCAGAAAAGAATAATCCACTGATCTATAGCTAGTATTCTTTGAATGTACTAGAGAGAGAGCGCGCATGTGCGAGCAAGCACATCTTTAATTCTGAGGATTTCATGGCTTTACTCTGTAGGTAAATCTCAAAATACCCCGTGAGTTATATAAATGTTGTTATGCAGTTCTGACTGTTTTGTCTCAGGCATTCATGCACTAATATAATGCTGAGTGGAGTAGTTGAAATTCTCTCTCTCTCTTTTTTTTAATAACACTAGTATTCCTTTATTTGTACTCCTGTAAGAAAATAGGAATTGCCAGACTGGATCAGACTTGAGGTCCAATTCTGGGCCAGTGACCTGTCTCTGGCAGTGGCCAGTACCAGTTGCTTCAGAGGAAAGTGCATGAAACTCTGCCGTTTATATCACATCTAGAACAGTTTTGCTCTAGTAACTGTTTTCAGTATATTGAAGTTTAAGAAATGTTGGATTCACATATTATTTTAACCAATCAAAAAATCAGGGCTGCAATGCTTGCATGAAATAATTCCATCTGGGGGCTTAAGAGAAATTTTAACATCTAGAAACAAAAAGTTCCTCCACGTGGACTTGTTTCCTTGTAAATCACACCAATCCTGCTCTCATACACCATGAAATTTGCTCTGTTGTATACCTCTGTACATAATAAATCTCTGTTGAAATGGTTTCTGTGGAGAGGGGATCCCCAAGGTAAAATTGCTGCCTGGTTTAGGTCCCAAAGTTTGGGGGCAAACTGGACAAAAGGAGAAGGAATGAAATAAGAAGCTTAAAACATTAATTCCTGAGCAGTCTGTCACTGAGATCTCCAGATGGGTGCTGGTGGAATGCTGACAGAATGAACAAATAAATATCTTGTATGATCATCTCAGAAATCCCTTTCTGAGGCTTCTCAGGAAAATCTAATTCCTTCGCCCAATAAATAAAGGTTAATCACCCCCACCTAAGAATAAATTAGATTAGTACAGACTAAAGCTTCACAAATTCAACTTTATAAATAATATAGGGTCTGTTCCTCCAAGGAAAGAAAGAGAGAGGAATATCAGAAGGAGATAGGAGCCTATGTCAGAACTGGCTCCATACTAAAGATTTTGCAGTAATCTGATATAGTCACACAAAGAGGAATTAACTTTCTATCCCTCTAGAGCCATGGCACTCGGAATGGCCTGCTGCCTATACACATGTAGTGATCTCAAAAGTAATAATTTTGACTGCCAAGAGATTTGTTTCCCCAAGCCATGTAACGTATAATAATTTTCCAACCACCAGGTGGCTCCTCACAGATGTTCTCGCTAGTGGTTCTCCCCCCTCCCCTGGAGCTCTTAGCCATCAGTGGAATACAATCTCTTGCACACAGGTGTTCACACTGTCCTTACCACACAGAAGAACTCGAATACCATCAGGATTAGCCAGTGGAAGGAAGCTACCTCTAGAACACTGGAGACCCATAAAAGTGATGTTTTCAAATTCAAAGGATCAGATGTGTTATTCCGGGAGGGACACCACATAAACAGTGAAGACTGTTATTGTTGATGGAAACTTCCATCGCCCCAAGGAAGAAAAAAAAAAGGGGGGGGGCGCATTTGAAATAAGTGTCAGATGGTTTTCTAGTGAATGGAAGGTTCCAAGGAGCGATTTAATTTCCACAAGTTTAACAGCCAAAGGATACCCTGCTGCATTATCTAATGAAAATCCAGCTGAGATCCGTGCGTGCCATATAAACACAGGGCTCAGACTGAGAACGGGAAAGATGTGCGAGATACCGAAGATATGAGAGTCATTATCTTTTTGGCAAGGGGTTCTTCATTCATCAAACGCAGTGAATGGAAATATTAAATACTGCAAGTCAGGTTAATGAGCTGTTCCGTTATGATCCTCTCAAGATGTGAAAGCTTCGCAAAGGGTACCCTCTGAGCCAGGCTCAGTAGAAACCTAATCATTCAGACCAGAAAACCACTTCCCCCTCTGAAAATACGCTGTACACACCAGGGGTATTTTAGAGTCATCTTCGGCAATGCAGCTAGCTCTGTAGCTCGCCCGGATATTTTTAACGTATATGTTGCATTTTTAAAAGGATAAGCATCGATCTTTTTAGCGAGGATTTTCTTTTAGCCTCTCTCGAGCCCCTTCCCTTTAAGCATCAACCACCTCTCACAAATCGAACCAGATCTGCCTTTCAAACCAGAACGTTTAATAGCAGTTGCATACAATCATCGGTTGGTAACACAGCAAGCAAAGAAACAGCCGCCACTTCAGCTATTCACACACAAAATCCCCCCCGAAACCCGTGCATTATTTTGCAGATCGAGGTCCCTTTTCATATGCACCGTAGAAGCTAATTGCATGTCACCTCGCTGCGTTTGCATTTACTCGATTTTCCATATCAAACTGGATTAGGATAAAAAAAATATTCTTAAAAATGGACAGTTGCCGGCAACAGTATAACACCTGATAATGCCGACGGAGGCAATGGCTGTACTCTGCCAGTCGCACCATACAGAATAAAAGGCTATTTGCATATTTGCTAACCCTTTTGAATGAACGTATCTGCAGCTGACCTTTAACAATAGCACAATCTGTGGGATCAGACTGGAGAGAAGCGGTGACTATTTTACCCTTATAATCTCTGCGATCTCAAAAATATCTTCCCGCGGAACCTCCTCACAGCTGGAGACCAACATTCTTTTGTTTCAAATGAGCCTTTTAAAGGCAGGTTCAGCCCACATGCAACCTCGAGAGGGATCAGAATCAGCACGGGGTCTACAAAGCCGCCGTATGCCTTTCCCCCTTCCTCCGGTTGTGCATTGCCTGCCACGACCAGGAGGGAAAATGCGACAGGGATGCTCCCTCTCCCTTGCTGTGCTCTCCCTTACCTTCCCTGGCTTTCAGCAAGACGGTGTTGGCAACGATATTTTCCAGCTCCATTGACAGTATCAGCCAGCCAAGGTAGCGGCACTGCAGCAGGGATGTCAGTTGCTGTAGGTGCTGCTGATTCTCTGCACGCCTAGCAGCCTCCCTCCTCTAGTGCATTATTCCTCCTTATTTCCCCCTCCTGGAGTTTCCTCTTTCAGAAAGTCACCGCTCGCGCCCCCCTCACTAGTGTTTTCTCCCCCCCTCCGTATTGCTCTGCTACTCCATTCTCCTCCCCCCCACCCCACCCCCCCCGCGCTCTCTCTCTCTCTTCTCTTCTCTGATGGTTTAGTGTTTCAGAGGCTGCTGCCTCCCCCTCCCTCCCCGGGGGTGTGGCCCTGTGAAGCTGGTTCCGAAGCATTGCGCAGGCGCCGTCCTCAACAGCTGGTTCATTCCTCAACGCTACGGGACCGGGAATGCCGGGAGTTGTAGGCTGAGCGCCTGCTCTGGGTTTCGACTTGCACCTTGAGAAGGAGCCCTCCGTTATGTAAACCCAGAAGGCGAGGAGTTGCCAGGGCCGTATAGGGGCTATGACACATTGCATCTAACTGTTTGGGGAGACTACAAATGCGGCAGAGCTGCATAACATAGGCAAGCAGCCAACAGCCCAAGCAATTGCGGGGAGGAGGAGGAGGGTATATTTAATCCCTTGCAAAGTGTTTCAGAGTTCCCGGAAGTAGGACAGTAGTTGTTGCTCGTTAGCTTTTCTGATGGGGGGAGAAAATGAGCCCCAGAGGAAAGCGGTGGGGAAATCACCATTAACAGGAGAGTTCAATCACCCAAGTTCAATGAAATGCTCACATTACTTTGAAACCGCTGAAGCTGGGTGGGAAGGCGGGGAGACAGCCATGCCCCACGCTTCGTGCAAGAAGGGTTGCACGAGCTGTGGCTTTGCACGAAGTTGTGAATTTACTACTGGCGCCTGCGCAATGGAGACACAGCAAGGCAGGCGTGTATTAGCCTTCTCATGTGTTTTCTTTATAGTATGCTGCGGGGGAAGAAAGAAAGAAAGATGCTTTGTGCACCCTATACTGTTAACGATTGTTTCCAGAGACCCTTGTTGAGTCACATAAACCGAGCCGTTCAGCTCCTTCCTCGGTAAAGTAAGCTTGGTTTCCTGTAGGTCTCACTTCTTGAGAGGTTACGGTCCCACGAGAAACACGATTCAAACGGGTAGGGGGCAGGCCCTTCATGCATTTCTGTGCGCCGTAGTGATTTATCACACTACTTTACCAGCAGCAGCGGGGCTAGCTCCGCGGAGTTAATCAGCCACAGCCCCACTGCAGGGTTCAGCTTGTACTGGGGCGCCCTCCAGTGGCTCGTGGTAGGCAGTGTACAGGCCCCAGGACACGAAGCGAAATCCTGTCTCCATCACAAGCAATGGGAGTTTTACCATTGACTTTATTAAGGCCAAGATTTCACCCCCTCAGCTTAAAAGAGTCATAAGGCCTTATGAAGCCTCAGGTACTGGGCCCCTACAGCTCTCAGCGACTTGAGCTAAAAGTATGAGTGCTCAACAACTGCAAAAAAATCCAGCCACTGTTTTAAAGACAAAAATGGCTTTACCGGCATTACTGAATTACTACTTATTTTATAGGACATACTCCGTGCCTTTTATAGCTAATGAAAACAGACTGAGCAATTTCACTTTTGGATTTGCACAGTTTCATTTCAAGTTGGTTAGATGCTCATCCATCAGCACAGCCACAGAATAGTTTGTTTGCAAACAAGGGAATGTTTTGCCAAACCCGCACATCTTTAAAGCAAAGAAATCTTCCTAACCAGCAGTGACTTTTAAAAATGTTTTTAACCCCCAATTTTAAGGTGTCAACCTAAAAAGATCCCCTTATGCTTGTTAAGTGCATTTCCCCACCCCTTATACACCCATCCTTAAACCACCACTAAATTTCAGTAGGAACCTTGCTTTCAGCTATGTTCATGTAAACCCATTAATTTCGGGGGGGGAGGGGGGAGAGTTCATACATGTGTTACTGACAGGAAGACTAGACAATTTGAATCCTACCACTATTCCAGTATTTGAATATCTGCTATATAGAACAGGTGCCATCTATTAGCATGATTCTGATCTTATTTACACCTGTGTAACTCAAGAGTAACTCCACAGAAGCCAAGGTAATGACAGCCACATAAACAAGATCAGGACCAGACTCATTATATTCAATGAACCCCCTTATCTGTATTAATTAAATCCTTGTGAAGCAACCCAGATTAAAGTGCCCAGCATGTTCTTGCAAGTAGGATATAATCACCGTGTCTTCCTATCTTTGTGTGCATACCAATTATACCCCAAGCTAAAGTTATATTCCTTTCTGACAGCCAGGCAAAACTGTCTGGGAAAAATGATACTCAGACCTCCTACTACATTGTCATTTGTCACAATATTAAATGCTCTTTTGCACCTGATTAAAGGACAAAGAAAAGAGGGTTTGGAACTTTAAAAATTAATCATACTGATGTCAGCAGGTACTGCTACTACACAGTCTTCCAAGTCTTCTTAACATGTGAGCAAGTGTTCAGGTGGTGGGGAAGACATGCTGTGTTTCAGAAATGCCAGGTTCTGGAGCTAGAGTTGCTCCATGGGAAGCAGGCATTGGTGTTGGATTAAGACTCCTGAAAGAGATTGCCCCATATGCTATTTGATCACCTCTGTCTGAGGTCTGATGTTTATGTGTAAGTAAAAGACACTTAAACTTTACATCAGATTTCTCCATAATGGGGGAAAATGATATACAAGACCCTAGACATCTGCTCCCCCTCAGAGGGGTGATGGCGAGGTCAGAACAGGACATTGGTGTCAGAAGACAGGGTAAGTATTTTAAAACATTTTTCATATTCAAACAAAAGAAATACGAGTCAAAACATTTTCTTTCCTCATGGTGCAGCTTTTCTTGAATTCATCCTATTCACCCTCCCCACAACAAGATACTTGAGCAGAAGCAAGTTTACAATAAGCAGTCACTTGGAAGTAGGTCTTCCATAAGCTGAAGTGGTCATGTAAGCCCTGATCTTGCCTGCTGATGAGTGGGTATAGGCCTGTACATCAGTGAGGTGGGGGCGGGGGTTCATATGTGAGGAACAGCTTGCAGGATTAGTGCCTTGGGCTCCCACCCCCTGAAGTGCTCATTGCAGCCCACAACATGCCAAACATGTCCCATTAATACTAATAGAATGCATGTGCACTCAGCACCACCCAGGAGCAGGCTCTTAACCGATAGGAAATTAATTATTTTTCCCTAGGAACTTGGGGCCTGCTCAGGCTTCCATTGACTTCAATGGAAATTTCACTCTTGCTTGTAGCAGGAAGCACCCTTTTTCTTAAAGACTGAACTTTTAGGATCAGATTTTTCAAAATGCTCAGCACCAGCCATCAAACCCTTATTTAGGTGCCTAAATGAAAAGCAAGCTCTTTTGCCTTCTCAGCAAAGTCATGGACAATTAAATTACAAACAATAGTAGCAAAGGGCACCCAGAAACATATCTTCCATCCTGCGTTAAATGGACCACGTGCAGTGAGGAGCAGGCCATTCAGTTTCCCTGTTTTCTATAAGGTGAGGAAAGTGCTCATGCAGAACAGGGCAGTGTTAAGGTATAATCACACTTTGAGCTAGGGGGGTACGATTCTCAGCTCAAGGAGACTAGCTAAAAACAGCACAAGCAGCAGGATAGGCTAGTTGCCCTGAATACATACCATCTGAGACCCTAGGCATTCACTCAAGGCACCAGCTTGCACCATCATGTCTACACTTTAATGTTGCAAACCAGCTGGATAAGTACTAGTTGTCTCCACAAGCTGGAAATCATACCCCAGCTCTATACCCTCAAGCTCACGGGCAATTGCATAGTGCATGCAGTCATCCTGCACTGATGAGGTCACGTTCTACAGCTATATTTCAGAAGTATAGCTCTCTCCTCACCCTCCCTCCTGGGTACAGAAAGATCTCCTTGCAGAGAGACCAGGTGGGTGAACTTTAGTAATATCTTTTATTGGACCAGGTTCTGTTGGTGAGATACAAGTTTCAAGGCACATGGACCTGAAGACCTCTGAAAAGCTCAAAAGTTTCTCTCTATCACCAGCAGAAGCTGGTCCAATAAAAAATATTGCCTCACCCAGCTGGTCTCTCTAATATCCTGGGACCAAAACAGCTGTAACCCTGGGATCCTTGCAGAGAGGCAGACACAAAGCACCTCTCTAGAGCTCACCTCCAGAGAGCTGGGGGCAGAGGGGAAAGGTTCTTTTTAAAAGGTTACCATGTATTTTTCAACTTACCCAATCATCCAACTGAGGAATCCCTATAAAGCCACACATTCCTTCTGGGATTAGCCAGGTTATCGAGGAAGAGACATCAAGCACAGTCTTAACCAACCAGTTTGGATTATTTCACCCATTGGTTTCTGCTAGTGAGTGAAGTAGACAACTGTAGTATCTTTTCATAATAGCATTGCTGAGAGGAGGTGGGCAAAATGCATGGCCTTAAACAGGGGTAGATCTGGAGTATCCAGGTTGAATCTAGGCTCCAATGCCTTTCCAGTGGCATGCCTTTTCTTTAAGAAAGAGTCCCATGTACCCTGTCCCACAGCAGCATAGCTAGTTCAGTGGCCAAGCTCTCAGTGGTCCCCCAGCTATGCAGTTTTCTCCCCTCCTCCATTCATCTAAAGAAGAAAGTTGGGGGAAACTGTCAGAAGCCAAGATTAGAAGCAAATACTGTTCTGAGCAGCATTCACTGTTGAGGAGATTTCCACCTGAAAATCCCTGGTTCTGTTCCTAGCTAGGAGAGGACATTGCCTAAAGAAATCATTTTGAAATCCCCATACCTCAAGAGCATGTGTTACATTGCCCTTCCTTCCTCAATTATCTGCCTACTTCCATGAACTGAGGCCTGATTCCTCTCACAACTGTTGTAGAAGATCAGACCCCTAGCACAACTGTGCTTCCCTTTGTAGCAACGAAATGGGGGCAGAAGGAAGAGAGTAGCCTAATGTTTGCACTGGGGGAGGAGAAGACTGAATTTGTGGGCGGGGGGGGGAAGAGAGTATTGACGCTCAGAAGAATAAAGGTATAAATAGATGCAATCTATTTAAACTCATACAAATTAAGGTATTTTTTATTTAGAGCAGGTCAGAAAAGCCTCAAGTCCCCTTAAAACCTTTAAGGGCTGCTGGATGTCAGGAAAAACAGGGCTGGCAGCCCTTTCATTTATGGGGAAACAGGGGTTTATAAATAAAATGTTGACAGCCTTAATAATAAAAGGAGGGCAGCTAAGCAGAGCGCTATGAGCCATTATAACAGATGAGTCATCAGCAGGGTGGGCTCACAGGTGTAGAGCCATGAATGCTGCAGCAACACCCAACTTTAGCCTCCCTCTAAAGCAGCAGCCTCCTGGCCTGATTACTGTACATTTAAAGCATCAGGATAAGGCACCATGTTTACCAGATGCCAGAAGGGCCTTTGCCGACATTATCTGGAGGAAACGTTCTCTCTCTCCTCATATACATACACATATACATTTAAGCCACTGATGTCCATTCATCATCATCTCTAAGCTGGCCTATGTTTGAAATTGAATTAGGTCCAGCCCTGCAAATTGCTGACCCCTCCTCCCCCCTCATGAGCTCCCACTGATGGTCTATAGCAGTAGGTTGAGACTAGGCTGGCCTTTGCAACAGCCTTTGCAGACAGACTGTGTACCATATAATGTTTACAGAGTCCTTTGCATAAGCAGAGAGGCTGCCACATAGCAACAGGACTGGGGTGATGCAGCACATCCTCAATATGAATGACTGCCAGCACATCTTTTTGTTTTGGTTTACATCTATGAAATCTGCAGGGCCATGTAACTTCTCCCACTGTTTCTAAATTCCTTGTGCAATCATCTGTTATCTTGAAGCAGAGAAGTGACTAATGGCAATTTAACTACTTGGAGTGCACTGACTGTCAAGACGACAGCCAGAAGGAAACAAAAATAAAAACGGAGTTGTTATTCAGAAAGTGGCCACATCTTGGAATCAGCAAGAAGTCAGACATTAGCCTCACCACAGCAGTGGGAGATGGGAAGGAGGGAAAAAGAGAGCCCTTGCCCAGTCCGTCTCCCTTCCCTTTAGGGATCTATCAAATTTGGTGTGGAAATAGTTTGTCCATTGCTAGTGATCCTTTAAGATACTACGGTGCTTTAAACCTTCAACTCTCTCAGAATCATATAGTGCTTTTCATCAAGAGATCTTGGCGTGCTTTACAAAAGGAGGCAAGTATCATTCTGTGCCTCCATTTCCCCATCTGTAAAATGGAGATAAAGGGTAGATATTTGCTAATGGTCACATAGAAGGCTAGTAGAAGAGCCCAAGTCCCAGACCAGTGCCCAGTACGTCATTTGGATTAGCATCTTGTCTGATTAGGCCCAAATGCCTGATCCAAAGTCCCTTGCAGACAGTCAATGGAAAGTCTCCCCTGGACTTAAGTGGGGTTTGTATCAGGCTCAAAGGCCTCAGTCCAGAAATTGATAATATGTAGCTGGACTACCATGCCCACAAAGAGCCCCACTGAAGTTAGTGAGGCTCTGCCTGGGGCCAGTAATCTGCCTACCCATGATCAGTTGTAGGACTGTCTGATCAGAGACCTGTTTGTCAGACATCTCTCTCTTAGGATCTCAGATGTCAACCACATCGTGTGCCCTAGTATCAAACTTGCAAAGTGAAGCACAAGAGCAGAAAACCTGCAGAAGAGTAATCAAAGCCACATTTGTGGTGGGGGGGTGGGGGGGGAGACGAGGGAATGCTTTAAATACCTGAGTGGATCTTGACCTTAATTTTAGTACATTTTTACCAGCAAATATTGATTTACATCAGAAACTTGGCTTAGAGGCAATAAAAATAATGTAAACCTTTTAAATAGACTGAAATTAGAAATAGGACTCCTATACATGAAAACAAAGAGGCAGAATTTGGGGAAGAGGAAAGATACAACAGGGAAAGGAGGAAGAATGCCATCTTTGAGGATATGTTTAAAATATGGTTAAGCTTTGTCCACACTGCAAGATGGGATTGTGTTTTAACAGCATCATGTGGTACAGTAGTCCATTATGAGGTACCCAGAAAGTTGATTTTGTAATCTAGACAGCACCAGAATAGGAGGATAGAGAGAAAGGCACATTTTACAAGAAAGGGAGGAGAGAAACAGGATGGGGGGGGAGGGGCGGGGTGACGACAGGTGGGAAGCAGAGAGCTGCATCAAACAGTAGAGGAGAAATTTCAGTTAACCCCAAGTTTCCCAACCATACATAGCTCTCTACTGCTTTTAACTGTAGAAAAGCCCCAAACAAGTTGGTGTAGTTATTTCAGATTATTGGTCCAGGCCAAGTGCCTGGAAAAAACTTACTGGTCCTGAAAATATTATACTGGTTCATCAAAGTGTTTCTAGACTAGCAGGTTGAAACATTGAACCACACACACACACACACACACAAAAAAAAAAAAAAAAACACACTACATACATTCTGATTACCATCTTGGCCACCAATAGTTAGAAGCGGGACAAGTCTCCCGTGTAGACAAGGCCTTGAAGTCAGTCAATAGAATTATTTACCTTACAGCTCCCCCTTGCCCCTCAGTCTAGCAGTGCTTTTTTTTGGGGGGGAGAGGGGGCGACGGCGGCAGGGATGGGGTAGGGACCTGAATCTCTCAAACCAGGGCCCTCAGACCAGCATCATGTCCAATCCCTGCATTCTCTCAAGAGGAAAATCAACAGAAGAATGCTTCCCCTCCTACCAGTCTAATGCTAGTTAACAAGTTATTTGAATATATGGTGTTTTTTTGGTTAGCTGAACAGCTGGTTTGATTTTAAGTTTAATCCTTAGGACACTTAGAGCTTTTTAGAGGCTGTAGAAGAGCCCTCCGTGGAGAAAGCAGTGGTTCGGGACTATTTAGAAAAGCTGGACGAGCACAAGTCCATGGGGCTGGATGTGCTGCATCCGAGAGTGGCAGATGTGGCAAAGGAGTTGGCAGATGTGATTACAGAGCCATTGGCCATTATCTTTGAAAATTCATGACAACTGGGGGGAAGTCCCGGACGACTGGAAAAAGGCTAATGTAGTGCCCATCTTTAAAAAAAGGGAAGCAGGATGATCCTGGGAACTACAGGCCAGTCAGCCTCACCTCAGTCCCTGGAAAAATCATGGAGCAGGTCCTCAAAGAATCAATCTTGAAGCACTTAGAGGAGAGGAAAGTGATCAGGAATAGTCAGCATGGATTCACCAAAGGCAAGTCATGCCTGACTAATCTAATTGCCTTCTATGAGGAGATCACTGCTTTCCCCTCATCCATAAAGCCAGTTGACGTGTTGTTCCTTGACTTTAGCAAAGCTTTTGACACTGTCTCCCACTGTATTCTTGCCAGCAAGTTAAAGAAGTCCATTCATCCAGCCCATACTATAAGGTGGATAGAAAGCTGGCTAGATCATCGGGCTCAATGGGTAGTGATCAATGGCTCTATGTCTAGTTGGCAGCTGGTATCAAGCAGAGTGCCCCAAGGGTCGGTCCTCGGGCTGGTTTTGTTCAATATCTTCATAAATGATCTGGAGGATGGTGTGGATTGCACCCTCAGAAAGTTTGCAGATGACACTAAACTGGGAGGAGAGGTAGATACGCTGGAGGGTAGGGATAGGATACAGAGGGACCTAGACAAATTAGAGGATTGGGCCAAAAGAAATCTGATGAGGTTCAACAAGGACAAGTGCAGAGTCCTGCACTTAGGACGGAAGAATCCCATGCACCGCTACAGACTAGGGACTGAATGGCTAGGCAGCAGTTCTGCAGAAAAGGACTTGGGGGTTACAGTGGACGAGAGGCTGGATATGAGTCAACAGCGTGCCGTTGTTACCAAAAAGGCCAATGGCATTTTGGGATGTATAAGTAGGGGCATTGCCAGCAGATGGTGGGACGTGATTGTTCCCCTCTATTTGACATTGGTGAGGCCTCATCTGGAGTATTGTGTCCAGTTTTGGGCCCCACACTACAAGAAGGATGTGGAAAAATTGGAAAATGTCCAGCAGAGGGCAACAAAAATGATTAGGGGACTGGAACACATGACTTATGAGGAGAGGCTGAGGGAACTGGGATTGTTTAGTCTGCGGAAGAGAAGAATGAGGGGGGGTTGATAGCTGCTTTCAACTACCTGAAAGATGGTTCCAAAGAGGATGGATCTAGACTGTTTTCAGTGGTAGCAGATGACAGAACGAGGAGTAATGGTCTCAAGTTGCAGTGGGGGAAGTTTAGGTTGGATATTAGGAAAAAACTTTCACTAGGAGAGTGGTAAAACACTGGAATACGTTACCTAGGGAGGTGGCGGAATCTCCTTCCTTAGGCAGTTTTTAAGGTGAGGCTTGACAAAGCCCTGGCTGGAATGATTTAGTTGGGGATTAGTCCTGCTTTGAGCAGGGGGTTGGACTAGATGACCTCCTGAGGTCCCTTCCAACCCTGATATTCTATGATTCTAAGAGCAACTCACCAACCACTGCACAGCATAACAGCATCTTCCCCTCTTGTCTGGTACCTCCTCTTGACAGCTGTTCCAGCCCTGTCTGCTCCTTCTTGCAACTCAGCCCTCCAACTAGGGCACATTCTCAGATCCACCCCCCATCTGGTTAACAAAGTCCCATAAAACAATAGTTCAGTGGCCTTATAGCAGGTCTTTAGCCCACCTCTAGACTCCTTAGATTACACACACCACATCAGGGGGCTTTCACCCTACTTTTCTTGGCACAGGGGAACCCAGGGCCCTAAGCTCCAGTCCAGGGATCCAAGCAGCTATGGTCAGCTCCCTCAAATGTTGCTACCTCTCTAGGCTACTTCCTACCAGAGCCGGTCTCTCGGGCCGAGGCCCTTTTCCTCAGCCTTATCCCAAGCTCACACATCTACAGAGTTCTTTCTAGCTCCTGTACCAAGCAATACCACCTACACTTTTTTCCCTCCATGGAGACCTAGCTCCTATTGACCTCTTCTGTGACTGTTTTTATTACTCTTTTCTCAGGAAACCCAACCCCCTAGGCTACCTCCTTACAACCTTACCCTTTTGTCCAGGCTCAGCCCATAAGCTCACACCTCTCGCCTACACCTTTGCTAAAAGGCCCTTCTCTAGAGAAAGTGCTAAAAACTACTCTCCCCCTAAACCACCTTCTTAGTGCCCTCAAGTCCTTTCTTTATTAGGAAGTCAGCTCTCTTCCAGCTGGGACTCATCTTTAATTCAGCCTTGCAGACTCTCTAAGACTGGGCCTACTACTAAATTGGACCTGGCCCACCCTTCAGGTGCAACCATATGCACTAATTTCACTCTAGATCCAGTTAACTCTTTCTGTGACAGTGTGGGATGTACACCCTGTGATGTTTCACTCCATATTCTTTATGAAAATATGCTTCTAATATGGATATGACATAACTGATATACTTTACGCAAGATGGCTCATGTAAGGTATCATTGGAAAGGTTATGATTTACTGAATGTGATTATCCTATTTGTGTGCCTGTATCATTTCTGTATCTGAAGTTAGAAATATTGACTATGTAACTGTATTTCAAATGTGTTACTTTAGGTGTCACCCCAACTAGTCCTTCAGGTACAACAATGGAAAAGCCAGACAGGGCTAAAGGCACATTAGGAAAGACAATGGACTGTAAAAGAGCTTAGATTTCCTGTGGAGGCTCCAGACAGCCTACGAGTAATGGCTGCCACAGCCCTGCAAAGACATGGTACTTCACCCACCCCTTGGAATGCCAGTGTTCTTCCACTGGGAGACAAAGGGTTCCCCCACCATACACAAGAGCTATATAAGGCAGAGGAGTGATATCATCATGGTTCTCCTCTGTCTCTCCACCCAAAGAGATACTGAAAGACACTGGGAAGCAAGAATAGAACTGAGGGGAGAAGGGTTAAACCCAGGCTAGGAAAGTGTCCAGTCTGTGAGTGGAAATACCTGAAACTCCCAGCTTCAGGCCAATACAGCTGTCTTTCAAGACTTTCTATAATCCACCTGTGAAAATATTTAGACTGAGATGTTAAATTTTGTAACCTGTTTCTTAAGTATATTGCACTTAGCTTGCATATTTTATTTGTCTGTAATCTGCTTTGTTCTGTCTGTTATCTTTTATATTCACTTAAAATTTGCTTTTTATAGTTAATAAACTTATTTCTTGTTTATAATATAACCCTGTTTGTACAATTCTCAATTGGGAGGGAGTGGGGTAAGAGGCTGTGTATATCTTCCTCCACATTGAGGGAGGAAGTAGATTTCACTCTAAGGGAGGTGGACACCTGAGTGCTGAGGCAAGTCCCTTAAGCTGAAACTTCCCAGAACTGATCTCCGTGTCTGTGTCGTTCTTCAGTTGGGTGTAGCCCTGTCTCTGTGTGTGTGTGCTGGAGGAGGCTTAATAGCTTGGCTCAGCAAGACAGATAAAAAGGGTGCCCATGTTGGCATAACAGGTAGGCTCAGTGGTATCTCCGCACATCAGGTGGCATCTTAAGGATGCAACCCATCACACACCCCATCGAAAGAGGCCATATTTTACTGTTGTTTAAATCTAATGCAATATGGAGTTTTAAAGTGCAGGGTGATGGTGAAAACTCACCAATATTACAGGTGACAAAACTGGCCACCTAACTCACCCATTATTTTATAATTTTCCTGCTGCTTGCTTCCTATGTGTGCTACTTTCGCAGTGATAGCAGGTAGCAAATTGTGGTGATTGTCAGCCCCTTACTAAAATCTTTCCCACACAACTTCCCCTCATATGTAACAGAGGTTAACTAAAGAGGGTCTAATGAGCAGAACAGTCACTTCCCCATATATTACTAGAAAAACAAGACCATATCCTTCCCCCAGAGGGACACACACAATATGGGCTGTGAGTACTTCTCTGGGGTGCTTTGGGGGTGGGGAGAGAGGGAGGAAGGGAAGGAGAAATTTCTGTCTAGGTTTTTATACAGCACTTAGCATAGTGTCAGAGTGCCTTACATATTTGGGAATACAGTGATGATAAATGGTACAAGGAACATATTTAGGAAGCCCAACTGTGACAGGCAGCCATCCCATTGTGGCACAACCTGCCCCTACAGGTATTGTTCCCTTAGTTCCTCCTTGATTCTTACAAGAAATTATTTCAAGGCCAGAACCCTTCAGCCATGATCTCCCCTTTGTGAGGTTTCATTTACTAGATCTTACAGCATATCAAATTTGTTTTTAGCACCTAAAGTCCAACCTTTGTTCCATCTTGATTCAGGGTTCCCACAGCCCTCCTTCTGGGCCTGTGCAATACTTCAGGCAGGTAGTTTTCCTTCTTTGAGCCAGAAGTCCCACAGCCCTTTTTCTGGAGTGTGTATGTGTTGCTTCCCATCAGCTCTTCCCCTTATGTGAGGCATCTCACAGCCCTGTTTCTGGGATTTGTGCTGATAACTCAAGTGGGCTTTCCTTCCTTGAGTCAGGAATCCCACAGTGCTCCTTCTAAGGTCTGTGTGGGATAATCAGGCTGGCTAAAGCCCTCAATCAGCCTTTTCTGAGCTTTTCCTCCTCTTTGCCTTTGCCACCCAGCAGGCAGGCCACAAGCAAACTCCCCCTTTAGATCTCTGGAGGCTTCTCTCTTATCACTAGGCCTGGCCTAATTTAGCCATATGTGGCTACAGTACTATAATTCCTCTCTTCCCCCCCAAGGAGAAGAGCTGAGTCACAGCAGCTAGTCACCACATTCTATTTTTGTGTCTTTTGTACCCTCTTCCCACGCTCACGTCTTCTTTCATCCCCCTTTCCTTATGATCTGAACTACCTTCCCACCCAGGTTTGGCAAGTATGGATTTTCCAGGGTAGGGAGTGGTGGCGGTCCAGGCTTTCCATGCAGCAAAGGTGGTTAACTTGAGGTGGGGTGTTGTGATTGGGGTTAGGCCAGGATGTGGTGTGGTTGAATCAATGGTTTCTTTGCAGCATGGGGGAGTTAGGTGGAAGGGGTCAACTTCAGGCTTTCCCCTCAGGATGGGGTATCAGATCTGGCATGTGGGGTAGGTTCAGTCCTTCCACAGCGTGAAGAGGCGCTGGATTCCCTGGGAGAGTTTGGGATGGGTGAAACCAGGATGTAGTTGGGCTCAGTCTTCCCCAGGGTGCAGGAAGGTGGCTCTCCCATGGTAGGGATTGTATTTGGGCTATCTCAAAGTGCAGGGGAGAGGGAGAAAGCAGGCAGATAGTCTGGAATTAGGTGCTGGTGGACCCCCTGTGAATAAGAACTGGGTAGGAGGGTCCCGGGACGAAGGTCAGGCTCAGGGTGCAGGGCGGGTGGCTCCCAGGCTTGGTGTATGTCAGGGTGCGGGGCGGGGGGCTCCCAGGCTCGGTGCAGGGCCGCTGGGTGGCTCCCCAAGGCTACTGCAGGGAGCCAAGGGGCCACCCGCTAAGCTCTGGCATCTCTCCCCGACGCTCTCTGAGAAACCTGCCGCCCTGGGCGCCCGCAGTCTGTACGGGAAAGCCTGCCTCTGCCAGCCCGCCCCGCAGCGCCAGCCAGGCCGGTCCCGCCCCCTGCGCGGCGGCCCCGCCCCGCGGCCGGCTTGGCAGCGCCCCCGGCCGGGCCCGCCTGTCACTCCGCCGGCCCGAAGATGGCTGCTGCCTTGCGAAGGTTGCTGAGGCCCTCGGTAAGTGCGCGGGCTCCGCTCCCGCCCCAGGCCAGCGGCCCCCGCTCTCCGGGGCACGTGGGGGCCGCCTGGCTGCAGGGGTTTCTGGTGCACTGAGCCCCTTTCATTGCAGGGCTCCGGGATGGGTAAGTGACCCCCCCCCCCACACACACAATCCTGGGGGCACGGAGCTCCCCCCACCCCGTGCACGCTCTCGGCCGGCCCCCTGAGCCCCCCGCTCTTGCACATGCGGAACCTCTGCCCTCTCTCCCTCCAGGTAGCCCGAGCAACAACTCCCTTCTCCTGGGGGGCCTGTGCGGCTGCCCTGCGGCCCCCTGTTCCTGCTGCTGCCGCCGCCGCCGCCGTCGGGAGGGAATGCACGGCTCGGGCAGAGCTGCCCCTTCCCCGGTTCCATTTCAGCACCAGTAAGTCAGAGCCGCCCCTCACCGCCGCCTTGCCAAGAAGCGTCAGCCGCCATAGCGCATGGCGGGCAAGCGGGCGCTTCTGCCGGGGCGCCCCCGTGGGTGGGACTGAAACCAGCCGCAGGGGTTACAGTGTAGCTCGGAGCAGATGCGTGGGGCTTGTGGATCAATCACACGCCTGCAAAATCCATTGCCCTCCGGTTTCCGTCTCTTTCTAACTTCTTCACTGATAAAGTAGCCCTTCATCCTAATCTGATGTTGGGATGCTAAATTGATGGTCTAAGAAGCTGACCTCGTGTTGGAGACTATGAGAGCCGGGCAGGTTGGACTGTATGCTCTTGGGATGGTAACGTCTGCAGAGCTGCAATTTCACGGTCCTGAAATGTTGATCTTTGTCTGGATAATATGCAGGTAAAGTGACATCTGCAAGTGTAGCCATGCCCTAAAGTTTTTCTCTTTACAGGATTGAGTTGGAAAGCATTCTCTTCTAAAATGTCACGTTTGCACATGGAGTATCTTTGCTTCTCAAACATGTAAACTCCCCCACCCCCCATTGCTATAACGTAAAAAGGCAAACAAAATCCTAACATAATATGATGAGCACAAATAAATATATTCGAACTACAACATGGTGGATCTTGAGCCTGATGTACCCCTTTCAAGCGTTGATTTGTCTTGTGTGCCCCCAAGTTTCACCTCACTTAAATCTTGCAAAATCAGACATAAAAATACAAGTGTCACAGCACACTATTACTGAAAAATTGCTTACTTTCTCATTTTTACCATATAATTATAAAATAAATCAATTGGAATATAAATATTGTACTTACATTTCAGTGTATAGTATACAGAGTAGTATAAACAAATCATTGTCTAAAATTTTAGTTTGTACTGACTTTGCTAGTGCTTTTTATGTAGCCTGTGTAAAACTAGGCAAATGTCTAGATGAGTTGATGTACCCTCAGGAAGACTCCTCTGAGTATGGTTGAGAACCACTGACGTACAGTATGATTCATTCTTTCTAGGTTCTTCAAGGTTTGTTCCTGCCGTTACCCAACATGCCCCATATTTTAAAGGAACAGTTGTTGTCAATGGAGAGTTCAAAGAGTTGAGCCTAGATGACTTTAAGGGAAAATATCTGGTACTTTTCTTCTACCCTTTGGATTTGTGAGTGTAACATTTTTTAAAAAAAATAATATCTAGACTTCTGCTCAATCAGCCAGAAACAGCATGTTGTGGGTTTCTATCTCTACCAACATTTCATTTGACCTTCTCCTGGGTATCCTTGTCAAGCAGAAAGCATGTCTGTTTCTAGAGTGTGAATGATAAAAGTTGGGGAGGAGATAGTTTCATACTGCAACAATAGTTCTGCTGGCTCATTTGAGTGTAAAGCTGGGAACAAACCCTTTTGCCTCTGGAGCCTCCAGGGCTTCAGAACAGAATCGGCTCCACTGCATAAGGGGATCCTGGTTGCAGAGAACTCCTCTGCCAGTGTGCCTTGGAGCTCTGTCACCATGAAGGGGTTTACTTAGGGGTGGGCTATGGCAAAGCTGGTAGATCTGTGATTAAGCAGCACCAGTAAACAAAAGCTGTCCAGATTGGGAGTTGTGGGTTGCAACTCACATAAAGTCCTGAGCCCACAATACTAGCTGTGGAGTGGCTCTGCTGGTGGTGTAGCTGGGAGAGGATTCCATTTTCAATCCCTCCGCCTAGGTTCCGCTAATGTAGAACTTTTCTGCAAAATCTGCTCACTAAGAGCTAGCCGATGAGAACTCATGAAAACATCTTGCTTGTTGAAAATGTAGGCACAAAAAATCAGCGTACTATTTAACTGCATTGCAATTGCTGTTTTTCTGAGACTTGTTGAAACTGATTCAGCTACTTGAAAACTTGAATCAGTGATGAAACAGAACTGTAAAACATGCTATATAAGTAATACAGCAGTGTGTTTTGTACCTGGAAACCAATGTTTCCTCGTTCTTTTAAAAATTCTTTGTGAGGCTTAGATCTGGAATAATTACAACTTACTTACTTTCTTTTATTTACTGTCCTTCTTCCTACCCAGCACTTTTGTATGCCCGACAGAAATTGTGGCTTTCAGTGACAAAGCTAATGAATTTCATGATGTGAACTGTGAGGTCGTTGCTGTATCTGTGGATTCTCACTTTTGTCATCTGGCCTGGATAAATACACCACGAAAGGTAGGAGTCAGGAGGCTGTTTTCTCACTAACAGCACTTTGGGGAGTGCAATTAAGAAGCTGTGTAAAATACTATGTTTGCTCATGCAAAGACACTGATTGCCTTCAAAAGAGCATTTCAGCTAGGATTCAACTCTGCAAACCCTTACTATCAAGCATAAATTTCCACTCTCATTTTTGAATAATCTTTCTCTAATTGAACACAAGTTCATACAGAGGCATTTCCTAAATATTCAACTTGCATACATTATTTACAGTAGTTTATTTTAGGAGAGGCCTAAAAAAAAAAGCAATCAAGAAGAAGGAATTACCTGATTGTAGCATTTGACAGCTTTTCTATGTGAGTATATTTAATATGAAATCTAATTTTAAGTATTAAATTTTGAAGCACTATCTTCCTCATCCAGTTCTTTTAAAATAAAAAATGTGGTGATAGATAATAGTTTAAAAACTTCTTTGCCATATTTAGCTAATAGCTAACTTCTGAGTTTGAAGTAATAACACAACCAGAAACTTTGCTTTTCTGTCTAGTATGTCTCAGTACTCTTGAAGCTTACACAGTGTGATTAAATGTTAACTTCTGAGTAAAACATATAATGCATATTCTATTTATGAAATACCTTAAATAAAGGTAATTATTACTTGTGATCTTCTACATAAAATTTAGTAGTTACTACATATGTCTGCAGTGTACATGTAACTAGTAAGTAGTTAATCAGTAGCTAACTTTGACAACTTCTTTCTGATTAAATTGAAACAAAGAATAAAAGGTTGTTAGGATTTTCGGTAGCTTTCAGCTGATGCTATAAATCCCCTAACAGCCTTGTTTAAGACACACAGAAAAGCTTAAAACTTCTTGTGTAATAAGATGGTGCACCTAACTCCTTGAGAGAAGGAGGAAGTGCTAGGGAGGACTTGTTCTTACTGTCAGGCCTCTTTACATTAAGTAATGCCAAAATGTTGTTGGTCTTCTGCCAGTAACCAAACTAGAAAACCTAATGGGGCAGTTCAAAAAAAGCTCATATCTGATGTCATCAGTTATTGCTAATTTGGTTATGTGGAAATGCTTCATTGTGTTTATACTTCCAAGCAAAAGTGTAGGTGGGTCAGGACCAGTTTGTATAATTGCAGATTCATGTGAAGGACCATCAGCTGATGTTGCCTTCTTCTGTGGGTTTGTGTGTGTGTGTGAGTGTGTGTGTAATATGCAGACAGAGGAGAAAGCTAATTTTGTTAAAGTCTGTCATGCCTAATATACTTGGACAAAGCTTTGCCTTGGGCAAATCAGTTTTTATTCGTATTAAAGTTGGATCAAAACTCCAAAATGTGAATATTGGCTTTGATTTATAACTTTGT
Organism: Lepidochelys olivacea; assembly: GCF_965140295.1. Classification (NCBI taxonomy): domain Eukaryota; kingdom Metazoa; phylum Chordata; order Testudines; family Cheloniidae; genus Lepidochelys; species Lepidochelys olivacea. The sequence continues at coordinate 109,639,755 of NC_140417.1, forward strand.
GTGCAATAGTACTTGGTACCTGTTTCATCCATAGGTCTCAAAGCTCTCTATAAAGGTGGGAAAGTATTGTTCCCATGGTGCCTTTGAGAGAAACTGAGGTTCAGAGAAACAAAGGCCTTGATTTCTTTAACACTTATGTGAGTAAAGTTTTATGCACAAGTATGAGTTGTTCTGTCGTGGATAGGTATGTGCAGAATCAGGGTCTATGTGATTGCCCAAGGTTGTACATGGGTTCATTGACAGTGCCAGGAATAGAAAAGCTAACAGATTTATCAGTCTCGTTTCAAGGATAGGTTATCCTGTGGTGGTCAAAATGTTGCACAATTCAGTACACACTCTCACTCGACTGCCCAAATATAGGAAAATATGTGCTTTAAATACTGAATCTATTTACATACAGAAAACGGAATATCTTTGACATATTCTAACTGTTCCAAAATAAACGTTACTAACATGAGAAAAATGCAAACATCTGTACTTGTACATGGATATTCAATTTTTATAATAAAAGTGACATCTCTCTTAGTAGATCATGTGGAATTGATGCTCTTTTATTTAATTAAAATGATCACCTAGTGCATAAGGTGAAATAATTTCCCCCAAAATCTTCTCATTGCTGTTATGGGTGGTCTCGTATCTCCTGTGTCAGCAGTCTGAAAATCATTAGTGTAGAAGGGCTTCGTGCTCTGGGAGGTGGTGTTTTTAAAACCAGCAATTAAATTCACTCAGAGCAAGTGAACTAATTATACCATGTTAAGAGCCTAGTTTAATAAAGGCTCAAGAATGAAAGTTTTATCAGTGCTGTGACTCCTGAAGGGAACTCCTAGTAGGGCAGTGATGCAATGAGAATAAAAAACTAAATAGATATTCAGTCTTCACTCTTATTACGCTCAAACTTACCTTTCGATTATTTATTTCTACTAGAGTGGTGGCTTGGGACATATGAATATCCCACTTCTGTCAGACCTGACGAAACAAATCTCCCGAGATTATGGTGTGCTGTTAGAAGGATCTGGTCTAGCACTAAGGTAGGACCTTGTTCTCTGGTAACCTCCACTGTTCCCTAGTTATGGCAGTGCCAAGTTTAAAACTGCATGGGCCATATTGTACTCCCTTTCCCCTCAAAAATCTGTGCGAGGGTGAAACATAAGAACGCTGGCTTGTTTTGCAGTTTCTGCAGTGTGTTATAGAAGGTGGGGGAAGGGTATATGGCCTTATGGAGAGATAGGTCAGGGTGTGAAGCCTCTGAAACTTATCTATCCAGGAACACTCGTGGGGAAAGAATGTTCTGTTCTGACTCTCCTAACCCAATGCTTGTTCTCTTCCCTATCTCTCTAAGATTCTATTAGTACTATCTATCTAATTGATAGTACTAATATCTATGCAGAGCTCCATGCAATTTTGAGGAGGTCAAGCAGCACAAATGCTCCAATCTCCCCCTTCTTGAATGCCCATGGATTCCTAGCTGCACATGTTTGGCACAGCGGGATTTGCCACATGATTGCAAGGAAGAGTGCACGCTACTTGGCACTGCTTTGTATTTCCCTCCTCTGTGGACTGAGGACCCTTTCTGACCTGTGTATTTGAGGGCGCATGAGTTCTATTTCTTATTGCTATAAAGTAATAGAGAACAATAGTGATCCCAGAGCTCTCTTTTTAACTCTGCTTCATAACCCTTTTGTTTTTTAAAAAAAAAAATGTGCTCAACTTTTTGTCTAAATTATTTGCTAGGAAGGAACTTGAGTATTTGTTGCCAAATCTAATTAATTCCACCACTTTAGTAGTTAAAGGGTGAGATTGAGACGTTCTTTTAAATGCATAACCAGATATCCTCGTAACGAAGGCTTAGACTCAATCCTGTATTCTATATGCAGACAAAACTCAAAGTAGCACCTTAAAGGGGTTTTGGAGTGCCTCAAAATAATAGGTTTCAGAGTAGCAGCTGTGTTAGTCTGTATTCGCACAAGTACTCCTTTTCTTTTTTCAAAATAATAGGGAGAAGTGGTTTCAGGACCTGGAAAGCATGGGTGGGATTAATGCTCTGATTACACTTTTGTAATCAGCATCTTTAGTTTTGACTATTGTCGTTACTACTTCTTAGCTATCTTATTGTGCAAAGTACAAATTAGCAAGTACTGTACAAATGGTACATATCACTATTCCATACACTATGGTATAAGTGATTTAGAATAACTCTGTGAAATAGATTTCAGCATGCACAAGAAGCAAGATACAGAATTCATATTGCAAAGGTTCAAAACATCTTTGTTCATATACAGAGGTCTCTTCATCATTGATCCTAATGGAGTCATCAAGCATCTGAGTATCAATGATCTCCCTGTTGGCCGCAGTGTGGAAGAGACCCTTCGCTTGGTGAAGGCATTCCAGTATGTGGAAACTCATGGAGAGGTTTGCCCAGCAAACTGGACTCCAGAGTCCCCTACGGTATGTGTTGGTTAAGTATCACCATCCAAAATATGGACCCAATCCTGGAAAATGTTCCACCTTATTGCATGGAAAGTCTGAAGACTGGGCACTATAGTATGAAAGAACTTGTTAATTTAAAAGTCTTTTAAGTTTTGATTGTATGAATTGGTGCCCTCAGTCTGAATCAGTTAATGTGCATACGCAATACTCAAAGTTACATGTGTAGAAAACATTCACATTTTGTATTCTTCTGAGAGCACAAAATCCCTCCTTCCACGCAATACGTATGAGTACATGCAGTCTTCGCTTGCTTCCCTTGTTAACTGTCATGACAGTCTGCCTGGATTTGCCTTGTGTTTTGTATAAATTTAAATTAGGGCTGTCAAATGATTTTAAAAAATCGCAATTCATTGCACGATTAAAAAAAAAAGTTCCGATTAATCAGAGTTTTAATCGAACTGTCAAACAATAGTAGAATACTAATTTAAATTTGTTATAAATATTTTGGATGTTTTTCTACATTTTCAAATATGTTGATTTCAATTACAACACAGAATAGAAAGTATACAGTGCTCACTTTATATTTTTTTATTACAGATGTTTGCACTGTAAAAAAGTGCAATCTACAAGTTGAAGCATGAAAGGCTATGCAAATGTTTAGCATATCTGGCATGTAAATACCTTGCAATGCCAGCTACAACAGTGCCAATATGAATGCCTTTTCTCACTTTCAAGTGACTTTGTAAATAAGAAGCGGGCAGCATTCTCTACTGTAAATGTAAAAAAACTTGTTTGTCTTAGCGATTGGCTGAACAAGAAGTAGGACTGAGTGGACTTGTAAAACTGTAGAGCCTACATTGTTTTGTTTTTGAGTGCAGTTATGTGGGGAAAATACCTACATTTGTAAGTTGCACTTTCACGATAAAGAGATTGCACTACAGTACTTGTATGTGGTGAATTGAAAAATACTATTACTTGTTTCTTTTCTACGGTGCAAGTATTTGTAATCAAAAATAACAAAGTGAGCACTGTTCACTTTATGCTGTATGTTGTAATTGAAATCAATGTATTTGAAAATGTAGAAAAATATCAAAAATATTTCTAATAAACAATTATAGAATACCAATTTAAATTTAACAGTGCAATTAAAACTCTGATTGATAGTCCTAGTTTAAATTTTTTAATGTCTTGCAGTTAAATATTTTTCAGTTTTCTTTTTGCAGCTGAGAAGCCTGCACTTCTGTTAAAATACCTTTGTACATTGCTTCTCATGAGTGAGTGGACATTCAGAAATAACTGTGTGGTTTATTAAAGCATAAACAGTATTCTTAAATGGAATCTTAAATATAAAGCCATAATTTTTTTCTCATACACTTTGTGTATATACCAACTTGTATAAAACTGTCTCTCTTTGTTTACAGATCAAGCCAAGTCCAGAAGCTTCTAAGGAATACTTTGAGAAAGTGCATAAATAGATCATCAGATACAGCTAGGTGGCAATGAAAGAGTCCTTATTATCGGTACTTAGAAACCATATGCTGGATTTCCTAAGGAAGCAGTCATGATTGCATTTAAATGCAATTTTTTTTATTTATTTTTTTGGTGTTTAAGAAAAATTGTTAAATGCTGAAACATTAAATAGTTACATAATCAGCAAGTTTTAAATCATATTCTTGGAGCTGTTTTTTTCCTCAGAGAGTGTGTACTGCCGTCCCATATATCTCTGTATTCAGCCATTCTCTTCTTTATCTCCCCCATGTATATGTGCCTGTGACTTTGGGGGGTCAGGAGTACTAACCTTTCCTCCTTCCTTTTAAGCAGTCCTGGAATAGAAATGGTGCCAGGCTTTCTGTGCACACATAAAAATTGGATGATAGACTCTTGTTTCTGAGAGCTGGAAATACTGAGCTGTAGAGTGGATGATACAGAGAAATATCTGGAACGTGGTTCCCTTTAATTTGCCAGTAGCTCTTTAGGCAGGGATGGAAGAATTCCTTGTACAAATTATGTTTGTTTTTTTTCCAAACTGCTTCCACATGCAAACATGATTTGGAGGTAGCAGTAACAAATGTCTACAATCGTTCAACTAAAATGTATTGGAATATATAACATTAAATGAAGAGTAACTGCATTCCATTTAGGAACTGGTGGAGATGTGAACTTAACTCTAATCGTGGTACATTTACTGGCACTTAATAATTTCTGTTTTGCCTTTTTAAATAGTTGGTCATACATTTAAATTGTCTGTTGCACTAAATGCAGATTTCCAAATATTGTAGTGCTTGATGTGTAATTATGTTGGAAGATTCAGTAAGTCTGTTTAAGATCTAATATGGCTTCCTCCTGAAATGATTTTGAGCATATATTTTTTTCTTAAACTATGAAATCATTAATAAATTAATCTTAAAGCAGACTGTCTACAGTGTGATTGTAACTACCATCTAGGTTGGATGTTCTTGCTCCTCTGCTTACCGGAGATTGGGTGTGTTGTTGAATTAAGTTTTATCTCCCACAGCCCCACCTACTACCACTTATAAGCTGCTAGTGGCTACAGATAAATGCAGAAGAAACTGGACCATATGTGTGGCAAAGGGAGCAAAGGAATAGCTGCTGAAGGACTGGATAAGTGAAAACTCCTTAAAATCCTGGATAAACAAAATGAATCTATCCACCAGCAGGGGTAGAGAAGAAATAATGTGGAAGAATGAAGGTGGAAGCCTATAAGAGCCCAAGTTGGAGCAGTGGATAGCTGGACTAGTTAGTTCTTTGCTAACTAATCTAAGAGAATATTGCTCTAAACTTTAATTGACTAATTTGTCAAAATGCTAGAGTGACCAATGAAAAAGGCTTCTCTTGTATCATGCAAGAGCATGTGGAGTGTTCATTTAGGCACATTGACCCAAAAAGAGTGATAGTCAATGACTGAGCTCTTAGCTCTATATACCTACCAGGAATCTTTTTGACCCCGTCAAACCTCATATTAGTTTAGTTTTTCATACTTGTAGTATTAACCAGATATTTGTGAAAATTTAAGATCCTAGTCCTGAGAAGACTTGCACATGCTTCCTCTATGCATTGTGTGTAATCCCATTGACTTCAAATCGGTGCTCTTTGTTTAAATATCAAAATTTTCTAGTTAGGAAAAAATCTCTACTTCGGGTGTATTTTCAGTTGCTAGAACTGAACAGGCATATGGTGAGTCACAGCTGGGTCTCACTGCTAGGTAAGTTGTAAGTAATTGTTTTATCTAGTTCAACTGTAAACCCTTTGTGGCAAGGACTTTCTTACTATGTGTTTCTACAATACCTACTGCAATGGGCCCTGATAGTGTTGGGTCTTTAGGGCACTACTGTAATGCAAATACTAAATAATCTTGATTATTAATAAGTTCTTGATTATACTATAAATTTTACATATACTATATCTGTTCTCTCCCCTGCTTTTTTATGACCATCAATTTGGCTATCACTGCTTCGGGCTTGTCTACACTACAACATGGGGTCGATCTAAGATACGCAACTTCAGCTATAGGAATAGCATAGCTGAAGTCAACATCCTTAGATCTACTTACCGCGGTGTCTTTACTGCGATTAGTCGACAGCTGATGCTCTCCTGTCTACTCCGCTTGCGCTTCTCTATCTGGTGGAGTACTGGAGTGGACAAGAGAGCGCTCAGCGGTCGATTTATCACATCCATACTATACTACCCGATCCGGTAGGTAGTGTAGACAAGCCCTTAGATTTTTTTTTCCAGAAATACTGTCTGCTGTAGGATAGTGGGCACTTGTTTCTAGTGGTCTTAAGAGCTCTTTGAACAGATACCATGACAGGAGTCGTAATTTTTTTTTTTTTGAGTTATAAACAAATGTCCCGCATGGAAGGGATTTTCTTTAAATTAGTCCATTATTCTCCCTGCCATGTTCTGCTGTCCCCCAAAATCAATTAATATTAGACCACCACATTAGTGAAGAAACTGAAAAGTAATTTCAGCAGTTCCTGGGCCAAGGTGGTGAACCTTTAATCCATAGCAGAAGCTAGAGGATTAAAATTGCTGGCATGAAGAGTGCTGGCAGCCCCTCACATAACAGGGAAGTTCACAGCACAAAAGGACCCTTATAATGTATTAATCTAAAATTTAAATCTTAACTCACTAGTTGAACTAAAAGGCAGGAGACATGAACAATGCAAATGAGTTCAGTATAAATAAAACCAAGCAGACTTGAATCTGGTGTTCTTGTTTTGCTGTAAGTTTTTCAACTTTGTCAATTTAAAAATAAACCCTGGAAGGTAGGATGTACAAATCATAAATAAGATATAGCCAACACTATGTTCCCTAATCAAGAATTGGGATACCCAGGGGTCAGTACAAGGGCCATTTCCTAAGCATTGGGGAGGGCAGTTGGTTATGGTTTGGGAGTGTTCTATTATTTTTGCCTCCTGTAAAAGGGGCAATGATTTTTTTCTTAAATAGTGCAAGAATCAGGGTTGGTTGGTTGGTTTTTTCCAAATGGGTGTAGGAGAATTAAGCACCCAAATTCCGTTGTAATTCAGAAGGGATGAGGTGCCCACCTCCCCCTGCTCCTTGAGAAAATCCCCCCCTGTCTGTGTAAATGGGGGGGGTGTAGCGGCACAGAGGAATTAAGCTAGGGGCTGGGCTTAGAGGAAGGGGCTGTCTCGGGCCGTGCAGCTACTAGCCGAGGCGGCTGTCCCCCGTTTCAGCTACGCTGGCCATTTCTGTCCAGGGGTCTAGGCGCATCCAGCTAGTGCGGGGAAAGGCAGCGCAGGAGCCCGAGCTCCTGCCAACGCCCCGCAGCAGGACCAGATCTAAGCGGCCTGCGCTCGCCAGCAACGGGGAAAGGAAAGCGGCTGCCGGGAGTGTGCAGCAGCCGGAGCCTCCCCGTGGCAGGACCTTTTCCGGCGCGGCACAGCGGCTGCTCAGCCTCATGGATGTGAACTTGCAATTCTGGAGCGCGGAGGGCAAAGTAGGGAGCGGGAGAGCCCTGCCCGGGCAGCGGGGGCTCAGGTCGCGGGGGCGGGGCGGGGGGAGAAGCAGGGGGGCAGCCCAGCGAAGAGGCATTTCTGGCAGGGCGGCCGGGAGCAGGAGATTGATCGCGTCGGGTCACGCCAGAGCCTGCCGCGGGGAGTGCGGGGTCGGCCATGCGCACTGTGGCCCTGCGGGAAGGAGACTTTCTTGCCCCTGCAATTACCCCGCTCGCCTCCCTCCACCGCGGAAGGTCCCAGGCATTCGCCCTAGGACCGGGGAAGAGGCCGCCCCGACACGCCGGGGAAGGCTGGGTGCGCATCCTGCCCGGATCTGCCAGTGCAACCAGCCAGTTTTACAGCTGTGTGCTTTAGGGTGACCAGCCCTCCCCATATGGGGGGCTTTGTCTTATGTATGTAACTCTGGTACCCCATTAAAAAGTGTCCCGGTTTTTCACACTTGCTGTCTGGTCACCCTGGCTTCATTTTATGAGGTGCCTTGGTGGCTTTTGTCTCCTTTTTTGGTTTAGACAGCGCCCCTAACCCGTGATGTCACTCCAAAGCACCCAGTTGAACTGCTAGAGATGCCAAACCTACTGCTCCCCAAATGAGGCGGGAAGGAAGGTAACCATTGCCACGTGCATTCCTCCCCAGGGTCTTAGCAAGCAGATTTGCTTTGTTGCAAGTGTTATGAGCTCAAAGGCAACCCTAGTTTTCTCGCAGATAAAAGTTTTTCTCACCATAGCGAAGACGAAAGGTGGCTCTTAGCTTGTGACTGTCATTCTGGCTACCAGATTATAACAAAAAATAGGGGGTTGCTATTGCTCGTGGAAATAAAAAGGAATTGAAAAAACAAAGAAGTAGAGATTCTTGGTTTCTTTCTGACAGCTACAAAAAAGAGTTAATTAAGCTGAACTGCAAAATATTTGTACAGTTTCCTTAATGTATATTTTTATTAGTCTTTTTCCCAAAGATTTCTTCACTGGGCAGATATTTTAGACCCTACAACCTTACTGAAATCTAATGTAAGTACTTTACCTCTTTTTACAAAATTACAGTTTAACAGTTGTACCTTTGCACATGACTTGAATGTGTGGGTGATGTGAAGTGAGACATGTAAGCACAGGCTGTTCTGCCCAAGACTCAAAGGATCCGCAGGAGCAAATCCCAACCGTGTGGACTCATCCCTTCCTTACATAGATAAAATGCATTTCATAAGGTTTACTGTGATAAGCCCTTACAGTTGGGGTGTCCACGTTAGATATTAAATATCCCATAACAGTTATTGTAGGAAACTAGGATTTTCCTTGCTGTCCAGCATACTTCCTCAGTGTTGCAGCTGCACTGACGTTCAGGGTCTTGCATGGCAGCCATATAACCTGAAAACATCCAATTAAAAATACATTGTGTTGTACCTTCCTACAAATTCTGCCTTTAGTATTATCTGTTAGAATCTGCTTAGACTTTGGCAGTATAATATGGCAGTTCACGTTTCAGTGAAATTTATGATTGAATTTAGGGGCCACAAAAGTGAAGGAATAATAGCCCTGCCCCATGCCAGGTACAGTACAAGACGGTGCAGTGTAAACTTCTGTGCATCTCTGCAGTTTGTTTCCACTACGGGCCTGTCTATATTAGGGCAATCTCCCCCAGCTGCCCTTTGAGCTGTTCCACTGCCTGGAATCTCTGAAGTGCTGCCTGCTGCAGCCCTGCCACAGACAGGCTTGTGAAGAGGTCCTCAGAGGACCCCCCTATGGCTGTCCTACACAATGTCTGCAATGGGAGAATTCTTACCCAGCTGGTTTTTAGGGCCCCTTTATGCCACATAAAAGGGCAGAGAGGTAGATCCACGCTGAGGGTAGATTCTCAGCTGGTGTAAATTGCCATACTTCCATTGAAGTTCATAGAATCATAGAATATCAGGGTTGGAAGGGACCTCAGGAGGTCATCTAGTCCAACCCCCTGCTCAAAGCAGGGACGATCCCCAACTAAATCATCCCAGCCAGGACTTTGTCAAGTCTGACCTTAAAAACTTCAAAGGAAGGAGATTCCGCCACCTCCCTAGGTAACGCATTCCAGTGTTTTACCACTCTCCTAGTGAAAAAGTTTTTCCTGATATCCAACCTAAACCTCCCTCATTGCAACTTGAGACCATTACTCCTTGTCCTGTCATCTTCTACCACTGAGAACAGTCTAGATCCATCCTCTTTGGAACCCCCTTTCAGGTAGTTAAAAGCAGCTATCAACCCCCCCTCGTTCTTCTCTTCTGCAGACTAAACAATCCCAGTTCCCTCAGCCTCTCCTCATAAGTCATGTGTGCAATCATTTTTGTTGCTCTCTGCTGGACGTTTTCCAATTTTTCCACATCTTTCTTGTAGTGTGGGGCCCAAAACTGGACACAGTGCTCCAGATGAGGCCTCACCAATGTCGAATAGAGGGAAACGATCACGTCCCTCCATCTGCTGGCAATGCCCCTACTTATACATCCCAAAATGCCATTGGCCTTCTTGGCAACAGGGGCACGCTGTTGACTCATGTCCAGCTTCTTGTCCACTGTCACCCCTAGGTCCTTTTTGGCAGAACTGCTGCCTAGCCATTCGGTCCCTAGTCTGTAGCAGTGCATGGGATTCTTCCGTCCTAAGTGCAGGACTCTGCACTTGTCCTTGTTGAACCTCATCAGATTTCTTTTGGCCCAATCCTCTAATTTGTCTAGGTCCCTCTGTATCCTATCCCTACCCTCCAGCGTATCTGCCACTCCTCCCAGTTTAGTGTCATCTGCAAACTTTCTGAGGGTGCAATCCACACCATCCTCCAGATCATTGATGAAGATATTGAACAAAACCGGCCCGAGGACCGACCCTTGGGGCACTCCGCTTGATACCGCTGTCAACTAGACATGGAGCCATTGATCACTACCTGTTGAGCCTGACGATCTAGCCAACTTTCTATCCACCTTATAGTCCATTCATCCAGCTCATACTTCTTTAACTTGCTGGCAAGAATACTGTGGGAGACCGTGTCAAAAGCTTTGCTAAAGTCAAGGAACAACATGTCCACTGGTTTCCCCTCATGGCATTTCACCACTGAAAACCAGGTTCGATAAGGATTATTCATGTATGTAAGTGTTTTATTAATGAGGTAAGCCCCAGTGAAATGAGTGTGGCTACTTATGGGGGTAAATATTCTGAAGGTGTGGCTGGTTGGAAATGTCTTTGCTCTAGAACTTCTTGTGATTTATACATAATATATTTCACCTTGGTAAATAAGATTATTTTTTGATGTTAGACTCGATTATCAGATTTTAAGGTGTAAATATTCAGGTATAAAGGTATTTCATTAATTATATAGAAACTGTCACAAACTTTTGTGGCAGAATTTTTCCCCCTCTGGTCTATTGATTCTGCTTCATTAGAAGCTTATCATGTATAGAGACAATACATACAGCTGGCATATCTGCTACTATCTAGTCATTTTTGTCCAAAGTGATGGAAAGAAAATATTGCAACCCTTTCTGTATATGACAGGTTTCAGAGTAGCAGCCGTGGTAGTCTGTATTCGCAAAAAGAAAAGGAGGACTTGTGGCACCTTAGAGACGAACCAATTTATTTGAGCATAAGCTTTCGTGAGCTACAGCTCACTTCATCGGATGCATTCAGTGGAAAATACAGTGGGGAGATTTATATACGTAGAGAACATGAAACAATGGGTGTTACTGTACACACTGTAACGAGAGTGATCAGGTAAGGTGAGCTATTACTAGCAGGAGGGTGGGGGTGGGGGGGAACCTTTTGTAGTGATAATCAAGGTGAGCCATTTCCAGCAGTTGACAAGAATGTCTGAGGAACGGTAGGGGTGGGGGATAAACATGGGGAAATAGTTTTACTTTGTGTAATGACCCATCCACTCCCAGTCTCTATTCAAGCCTAAGTTAATTGTATCCAGTTTGCAAATTAATTCCAATTCAGCAGTCTCTCGTTGGAGTCTGTTTTTGAAGTTTGTTTGTTGTTTCATGTTCTTTATGTATATAAATCTCCGCACTGTATTTTCCACTGAATGCATCGATGAAGTGAGCTGTAGCTCACGAAAGCTTATGCTCAAATAAATTTGTTAGTCTCTAAGGTGCCACAAGTACTCCTTTTCTTTCTGTATATGTTTTTGAAATCTTTAATTCATATTTTTAAGTGCAAACCAGATTAAAAAAAATCTGTGAATTATCTTGACTGTGACCAAAAATTGTTTATATATAAATTTTTCTCAAGACCTACAGGGTTACAGCTGAAGTATGAAGTAAGGCAGAGTGTTGCAAAGGGAGATGATATGTTCATGATGCAAAGGGAGATGTGTTCATGATGAAAAGTAAGGTCACCTAGTAGTTCCCTCCTAGAAGATCCTTGGAATGTCGAGCCTCCAAAATTAGAGTCCAATATGTATACAGTCCCTTTTCCTTGTAAGTATATGTGTATTTTTTATAAAGTGGTTAGAGGCAAAAAGGCATCCTTTCAAAATTCGAAGTTAAACCCTACTGAGGAAAATAGAAGGGAGCATAAACTCTGGCAAGTCAAGTGTAAAAGTATAATTAGAAAGTCCAAAAAATAATTTGAAGAGCAACTAGCCAAATACTCAAAAACTAACAGCAAAAAATTTTAGTACATCAGAAAGAGGAAGCCTGCTAAACAATCAGTGGGGCCAGCGGATGATCAAGGTGCTAAAAGAGCATTGGAGGAAGATAAGGCCAATGCAGAGAAACTAAGTTAATTCTTTGCATCAGTCTTCACTGCAGAGGGTGAAAGGAAAGTTCCCAAACCTGAGCCATTCTTTTTAGGTGACAAATCTGAGGAACTGTCCCAGATTCAGGTGTCCATTAGAGGAGGTTTTGGAACAAATGGATAAATTAAACAATAATAAGTCTGCAGAACCAAATGGTATTCACCCAAGAATTCTGAAAGAACTCCAAATATGAAATTGCAGAACTATTAACTGCGGTATATAACCTATCATTTAAATCAGCTTCTGTACCAGATGACTGGAGGATAGCTAATGTGACGCCAATTTTTAAAAAAGCCTCCAGAGGTGATCCTGGCAAACACAGGCCAATAAGCCTAACTTCAGGACCAGGCAAATTGCTTGAAACTATAGTAAAGAACAGAATTATCAGATACATAGATGAATACGATTTGTTGGGAAAGAGTCAACACGGCTTTTGTAAAGGGAAATCATGCCTCACCAATCTATTAGAATTCTTTGAGGAAATCAACAAACATGTGGACAAGGGTGATTCATTGGATAGTGTACTTAGACTTTCAGAAAGCCTTTGACAAGATCCCTCACTAAAGGCTCTTTAGCAAAGTAAGCAGTCATGGGGTAAGAAGTAAAGGTTCTCGCGTGGATCAGTAACTGGTTAAAAGATAGGAAACAAAGGGTAGCAAAAATGGTCAGTTTTCTGAATGGAGAGAGGTAAATAGTGGTGTCCCCCAGAGATCAGTACTGGGACCAGTGCTGTTCAACATATTCATAAATGATCTGGGAAAAGGGGTAAACAGTGAGGTGGCAAAATTTGCAGATGATACAAAACTACTCAAGATAGTTAAGTCCCAAGCAGACTGCAAAGAGCTACAAAGGGATCTCACAAAACTGAACGACTGGGCAACAAAATGGCAGATGAAATTAAATGTTGGTAAATGCAAAGTAATGCACGTTAGAAAACATAATCACAACTATACATACAAAACAATGGGATCTAAATTAGCTGTTACCACTCAAGAAATAGATCTTGGAGTCGTTGTGGATAGTTCTCTGAAAACATTGGCTCAATGTGCAGTGGCAGTCAAAAAAGCTAATAATGTTCGGAACCATTAGGAAAGGGATAGATAATAAGACAGAAAATATCATAACGCCTCTATATAAATCCATGGTACGCCCACATCTTGAATATTGCATGCAAATCTGGTCACCCCATCTCAAAAAAGATAGAATAGAATTGGAAAAGGTACAGTGAAGGACAACCAAATTGATTAGGGGAATGGAATAGCTTCCGTATGAGGACAGATTAAAAGGACTGAGACTTTTCAGCTTGGAAAAGAGATGATTAAGAGGGGATATGATAGAGGTCTATAAAATCTTGATTGGCATGGAGAAAGTGAATAAGCAATTGTTATTTACTCCTTCACATAACACAAGAACTAGGGGTCACCAAATGAAATTAATAGGCAGCAGGTTTAAAACAAACAAAAGGAAGTACTTCTTCACACAACGCACAGTCAACGTGTGGAATTCATTGCCAGGGGATGTTGTGAAGGCCAAAACTATAACAGGGTTCAAAAAAGAACTAAGTTCATGGAGAATAGGTCCATCAATGGTTATTAGCCAGGATGGTCAGGGATGCAACATTGTGCTCTGAGTGTCTTTAGCTTCTGAAGCTGGGAGTGGACGACAGGATGGATCGTGCGATGATTGTCCTGTTCTGTTCATTCCCTCTGAAGCACTTGACATTGGCCGCTGTTGGAAGACAGGGTACTGGGCTAGTTGGACCATTGGTCTGACCTAGTAAGGTCGTTCTTATGTTGCTCTTACGTTAAAAGTTCAGTTGTAATGGAAAGCTGTAAGGTCCAAAACTTAATTTTAAACTTATTAAAGTTAAGATGCTGGAGGATCTGATGATTTAGTGACTCGTATTTACTTGGCTGGCTGACCTATGTTGTGTTTTCATTTAAAATTAGACATTCAGCTGCTTGTGAGGAAAACAAAACAATATCTCTGGTGTGCAAGTTACTCAAGCCAGCAAACATGCACGTGCATAATTTTAACCAAGTAGTTCCATTGATTTCAGTGGGACTGTTCACATGCTTAAAGTTCGGCACACGCACAAGCGTTTGCAGGTTTGCCACCTAAAATAACGCACTGGACCTGATAATGCTATAGACAGAGGGGTTGACATAAATAATGTGTGTGCGCATAATCTTGAGGCCACTGAACTGGTGTAGTTCAGATCAGCATGTATGTGTAAAAGCATATGAGCATGATGGTCTAATTTTGTATTTACAAGCACCAGGCCAGCACAGAAGGGCTGTTACAACAGAAGTTTTGGATGGAGGAGTGGGGATGGGAGGAAGGTATTGGAAAAGAATGACTGATCTTTATTTCTGGTTTTGTTTTTTTAGGAAGAAATAGAAAAATCCAGATTACTTTTACAAACCGGTGCTCAGACTCTTCAAGAGCCTTTACGGGACAAAAAGGTATCTAACACATATCCTCTAATAAACTGTATATGTTTGTATATATCCCATTTGAAGTATTTGACTTTTCTTTTAGCAGCCTTATTTAGCTCTTGGAGCTTGGGGGTTTTGTCTGAGTGATGAACGAGGGTCCTTCTTGCTGGACTTCTAAAATGACTTCTTAGGAGCAGTTTATATATAATAAGATTTTAGGAATGTCACTTTGTGTGTCACTCTGAAGCCTAAAATGCCGGAGTTGGTGTGAAGCGATGGAAACAGCTACAAGCATGGCTGAGAGTTCTTTTTGTTCAGAACATCACCAGGTTCAATCATCACCAGGAATTGCAATCTGTTGCACCCAGTTTTTAAGTTCTCAGCATCTGTTGGCATTTTTACACGCATGACTGTATGACCTATACCCAACCACACAGATCTCAGCAACTAGTTGCTCTTACAGTAGAATCTTAGAGTTACGAACTGACTGGGCAACCACACACCTCATCTGGAACCAGAAGTACACAATCAGGCAGCCGCAGAGACACCGCCCTTCCCCCCCCACTACCCCACGCCAAAAAAAAAAGCAGCAAATACAGTACAGTACAGTGTTAAATGTAAACTACTAAAAAAAATGAGTTAAAAAAAAAAGATTTGACAACGTAAAGAAACTGTTTCTGTGCTTTTTTCATTTAAATTAAGATAGTTAAATGCACCATTTTCCTTCTGCATAGTAAAGTTTCAAAGCTGTATTAAGTCAAGGTTCAGTTGTAAACTTTTGAAAGAACAACCATAACGTTTTGTTCACAGTCACAAACGCTTCAGAGTTATGAACAATCTCCGTTCCCAAGGTGTTCATAACTCTGAGGTTCTACTGTAATTAATTTGGACAGACTATTTGCTGGACCCAAATGATATATTTAAGAGTTATACCTGAGTGTGTGTCTATTTGAGTACTTTATAATATTGCTTATGGAAAATAGAGGCTACATACTTCATGAATGAAACAGCTGTCATGACTGTATTAGAAAAGGCAGGTACTGAGAGAGCCTGAGATACATACGGGGCCCAAAAAAAATTAAAAAAAGCTTCAACAAGTCTGCGTTACCACCCAGATTTTCTGTCTCTTATAAGCTGGTAGAAGAATTCCTAGGGTAGCTGCTGACCTTAATTTTGGACTCTAGTTCCATCATCCAAGAAAGTATCATACATTTGTGCATAATATTGTTCTCTTAAAAAGTGCCAGAGAATCATAGGAATTAATCCTCTTGATAACCTAATACTTCTGCTTTCTCCCACAGCTCAGCCGTAGAGTCTGTACATTCTTGTCTGATGTGTACTATGCAAAATCTTTATTACACTTATTTTAAATCATCGATGCTTCATTGTCACATGGGCTGCAGATGAACTGTAACTATTCCAGCTTGGTCTGTCCATCAGTTCTCATAAACGAAGCAGTGGCAGGCTTGGTCAATACTTGGATGGAAAACCTCTGCAGAGAATCTTTCTGCAGGAAGTAGTACTGAACTGGGGATTCATCAGGTGGAATTCTTTGGTTCATCACTGAATCACATGTCCCAGCCTGGTGTTAGATAGCGCTGTGTCACTAGAGGTGCTGCCTTTGGGATGAGATGTAAAATTAAGGCATGACCCCTTGTCATTATTAAGATTTTCCTGGCCCTTTTTTGGAAGGGCTGGTGTGTTTAGACTTTAAGCCAAATTAAGAGCTGGTGGTATTCTATCCTGAAATTCCATTGCTATTTCGGCTGTATTTTTACTCACTTTCCAACCTGATGGTTTTGTATGTTCTAATACTGCTAGACAACAATACACAACATGTCAGGACAGAAAAAAAATAAAATATTGTATTCAGTAGAATCCCTGGGGGAATTTTAGGGAGAATATAATCAAACGGGTGTGTGTATGACATGCTATGTATAAATGTCAGTTATCGTTACAGAAAGATTATATAGAATAAACAAAGTTAGAAATAAGATTTTAGCCATTAAACCTCTTATGAAGTGCCATTGCTAATCTTATTTTCAAATCATGCTAGGTAAAACAAGCCTGGAAGCTGAGTCTGGTGAGTTTATAAAAGATGTTGGAATTTACTTCTCATATTTTTCATTTAGGCTGACAGAGATGTCCTAACTTTCTTTTCTTTTTCTTTAAGTCCTCTGTGCACCCTGGTACTGGCGAGATAATTCCCCTTGTGTTTAGACCACCAGGTCAGTTGCTGTAATAGAAGCTTACTGCACATTTTTGACAGGTTTCCAATGACAAATGCTTGGGGGCCCTTCTAGTTACAGAAAAATGAGGCCACTGTTATTCATGTTGGTTATATTTATCTCAGTTGAAGACTATTCCTGTAGTCCTTTAAAGAAAATTGATTTGTATACACCTTTCACATAGTTCATCTGCTCTGAGCAGTGGACAGTGGGGTGGGAGGAGGTATTGTTTCATATTCTCTGTGCGTATATAAAGTCTGCTGCAGTTTCCACGGTATGCATCCGATGAAGTGAGCTGTAGCTCACGAAAGCTTATGCTCAAATAAATTGGTTAGTCTCTAAGGTGCCACAAGTACTCCTTTTCTGTCTGCACACTGACTCCCTAGGGGGAAATATACTGACCAGTCACTAGTTTTTGGCACCATATGAACAGTACCCAAATCTCTTAATGTATATTGTGGTGCACTGTGTTTTCCCTTAATCCACACAACTATGGTCTGACACAACCAGTTTTGCTCCAGGCTGGCTGGAGTCCGTCCTGTGGGTAGAATCTGGTTGGGGTCATGAAATATTAAGCCAGGATTGCACGGAGTTTGGATGAGACACAGATATACTTCCACGAAGGCTATTTATTCATTACCTAATGTAACCTCTCACTTTTCTTATGCAAATCTTGTACCACAGTTGTCTTTTGGGAGGGGTGAAATGAATTCCCTATAGAGTTATCAGAGTAGCAGCCGTGTTAGTCTGTATCCGCAAAAAGAAAAGGAGGACTTGAGGCACCTTAGAGACTAACAAATTTATTTGAGCATAAGCTTTCGTGAGCTACAGCTCACTTCATCGGATGCATTCAGTGGAAAATACAGTGGGGAGATTTATATACACAGAGAACATAAAACAATGGGTGTTACCATACACACTGTAACGAGAGTGATCAGGGAAGGTGAGCTATTACCATCAGGAGTGCGGGGGCAGGGGGGGGGGGAACTTAAGAGACTGCTGAATTGGAATTAATTTGCAAACTGGATACAATTAATTTAGGCTTGAATAGAGACTGGGAGTGGATGGGTCATTACACAAAGTAAAACTATTTCCCCATGTTTCCCCCCCCCCCCTCCGCCCCTCAGACTTTCTTGTCAACTGCTGGAAATGGCCCACCTTGATTATCACTACAAAAGGTTTTTCCCCCCAGCTCTCCTGCTGGTAATAGCTCACCTTACCTGATCACTCTTGTTACAGTGTGTATGGTAACACCCATTGTTTCATGTTCGCTGTGTATGTAAATCTCCCCACTGTATTTTCCACTGAATGCATCCGATGAAGTGAGCTGTAGCTCACAAAAGCTTACACTCAAATACATTTGTTAGTCTCTAAGGTGCCACAAGTACTCCTTTTATTTCTGTAGAGTTATGTAGCTTCCCATTAGCACTGTTGCTATGGGCTGTTGCATTTTGTGAGAGCAGTATCTTGGAGATGCTTCTACCTTCTGGTTAGAGAATGAGAGACAAAGGTCAAACCCCAGTGTTTTCTTTTGGACTAGTCATATTTGTTTCCTCTCCCCTCATCCCCAAGCCAACTACCCAGCCCCACAAGTTGATTTACTAAAACATTTTGTTTCTTCTTTTAGCTTTCCTGCCCTTAGTCACCCCATTGGTGAGTAATAATGGAAGATTGCAGTGGATCTATGTGTGTATTTATAATTATCTAAATTTTCAGAAGTGATGAGTCATTTTAGGCGTCTCAATTTCTGGGTGCGAGATGTCGAGTTGGATACCCAAAAATCAAGACACCCCAAACCACTGGTCACTTTGCTTTCCAAACATTCAAGAACATTGTTCACACATGAAAGTCAATCATTCACATGTCTTCTGTCGAAATTCATGAGCCAGTTAGAACAAGGCCTGACTTTCCTATGTTTACCCAGAATTGAATTTAGAGAGAGACACAGAAAAGCCTCACACTCTGCTGTTTGGAACCAGAATATTATCTACTTGCAAATAAATTGCAGGGTGCCAGTGAAAATACACATGGGCGGAAAATAATTCTTCTAATAATGCCCCCAAAGTTTATGTACTTGGTATATATATGTCACAATTTGGGGAGCTTTAATAGATAGGGCTAGATTAAACCTTGGCATAAACTAGTACCACTCCTCATTGACAAGAGTTGTGTATTAAATGAAGTGTGTGTTGCACATCCCTCTCCGTGGATTTGAACTCCACTCATTTGATAACTGCTACATCTTGGTCAACATCATGGATTGAACTAGGGATCTCCAGAACTAAAAGCATGACTCCTGAGAGCTTGAGTCAAAGAGTCAAGCTCTAGCTGAGAGCTGTGACAGACCCGTAGCCTGTGGATCAGGGACAAGTAATGCACATTGACCCCTGTGGGTTACAGTTGCACAACTTATGCCATAACTGAATTTGGTCCATAAATCTCAAAATGTAGCAGCTGGAAAATAAATCCTTAAGGATCAGGCCTGGGATCAAATTAGGCTTAGCATCTGTACCCTCCAACGAAGACTGAGTATCTGACTCTTGTTCTTCCTTGTATCTAATATTTTATGATCTGACTTCATTTGTTTCTCTTTGTATCCCACAGCTGTGAAGGTGTCTGTTATTCCTGGTGTGAGAATGTGTCACCTAGCTAGTCTCGTACTCACTGTTTGAATGACTATTTTACTTTTCTATTAAATGAGAAAGTAAATATGCTTGGATATATGGAAGGGATATATGGCTTGTTGGGCCACTAAGGGCGAATGAGGTGTCCACAGCAAGAAACTACTGGTGTCTTTGCACAACAGCTCCCCTAATAAGCCCCTGTCTTGCCTGAGGCCTTTGGTGCTATTGTAAATAATAATAAATAATAGATTAGTCTCCTTCATACTTAAATCAGCCACTTCTGTCCATAGGGCCCTGGATTCATTGAGACTAACTTTCCCTTGGTGCTTTTCTCTTAGGTTTTTGCTAGTTTACTACCACAAAGAGGAGCAAAGCAAGCATTTATTTGGCAGGTAACCATTTTCATTCTACAGTTATAAGTCTGTTACCCAAGATCCAAAAATATACTGTTGTTTACATTCTCCTTTTCTGCAGTTCCTGTTTCATGCATATGCTGCTGGATTCACCATAGCAAATGGAAATGCTACAGCTAAAACTGAAGTATGTGGGTTTTTTTAGATTATTATTATTTTTTAGTTGCATGATACCACTTTGAACATGAGCTGATGAAATTGAATTTACATAGTGTGTGTGTTCTGACTTTTAGGAAACAGCATTGCCACAAAAGCTGCCAGAAAAGCAACTCCTTCTGAGCACAGGTGCCATCTCTTATGCAGCATGTATAGGAGTACGTATTTGCATGATCTCAGTAATTACTTTCTGATACTCTGGCGTGGGGGACTGATAATGGGATTGTCACAAGGCCTAGTACCCTCCAAGTCAGTTCTTCCAGAGCCCAAAGTCACGCTAGCTAATTTCCTCCCAGTCCTGTTGGGTATAGAAGATTGCAACCTCTGTTGCTCTTGATCAGGAATGCAAGCCTTTACCTTTGCTATTTACTCATCTTCCTCTGAGGTTAGAATTTAGTAGCTTTTTTCCTGCCAGTATTAAATTTTGTTTTTATCATTCTCTATCTCTGTTAGTCTAGAAAAATAGAGAAGAAACCACAGAATGAACACTGGTTCTACAAAACATAAACTAATTTAGCAGGTCATCATGAAATATTATTAGTTAGGTTCTAGATCCAAGTTTTTAGCTTATACCTACCTTTATAACTGACTGAATTGAAATGCCCGAAGCCATGGTAAAGTTTTGGATTTGACGCTATGAACTTTGGGAATATTCAGTTTGGGAGTTTTGGCCTCAGTCTGTTATCAGATTCAGGGGTTTTGATTTATGAGGATTTCAGACTCCTGAGCTGTTCAATCACCACTAAATTCAAGCACACAATAAGTATATCTAAGATTTATTGAATTACACTATAATTGGCAAAACTTCGTGAGTGTGGTGATATGTATTGCTAAGAAAACTTAAATGGTTTTTAGTTCATTTTCCACACCTAGATAACATGGTGTCTGGGTGCTTCATAAATATCTAGACAGATTGTTCATATATTTTTATTCCCATTCATAAGCTCTTTTTCGTATCTGTTAATTTCACAGTTGACATTTTTATAGCCCATGTGCTGATACTGAGTAGTAGAGACTACTGTCCAGAATATAATTATTAATTACCATTTTTCTTTGATAAAGGTTTCATTTCCCCTTTTTTCTGTAAAACGTGTAATCACAAAAGAACCCAGTTATTAGAGAAAATTTGTTCTCCCTCAAATTGGTAAACCAGATTCTTTTTTTAAAAGCCTAGTTTTATCAAAAGCATTTAAAATACAAAGCCACAGGTTGTTTTCTTTTTCCAATCTGTGGCCCAAATTTCATTATTGGTTTAATTATTAACAGAATATGTGTTTCTTCCAAATTTCTTAGGCATTTCCTCACTTTGTCATGACACAAAATAGAGTGAATAATCCTTCTATGCAAACGTTCTTCAGAAAAATTTTACCCATTCCACTTCTTGGTGAGTAAAAGTAAATTGAAAACAAATAGCTGTGGATTTGTTCTTGTATCTGTTACAGCCCATGTGCTGCCGTCAATCTACCTTTAGAACTTCTATATCTTTATATAGAACCAAACCAGGATATAGCCCTTAGTCTTCACCTGCTGCCTTCACTGGGTACTTTATTTTCTGCATGAAAGTTAATGAAAGTTTATATCTAGCTATTTTGCATTCTCTGTTTAAAGGTCAGTGCTATGAACTGTCATAAAATCCTAGGGCATTCTCCTTACTTCCATATACAGGACATGCAACCATTTCTCTTGAGGAAATAAATTTCTGTGCATGTTATGTGCCACAGTTTTTCTCCGGTGTGCGACCTCTTTGTCAGTGAAGACATTATCTCTGCAGCCACTGTTGTGGAAAGAGTGAGACTCATTACAGCAGGTTCTTGTCAACTTTGTAAGGCTGTCAGGCTAAATTTGTCACTGGCGTAACTCCATTGAGGTCAGTGAAGTTTCACCCGGGATGAACCTGGCCTGTAATTTAATGGCTGAAAGTTGCGTTCATTACTGGCATATTATTTCCCACCGCCATTAAAAGGAAGTGGCAACCTTTTTTAACTGAAATTTATAAGGTACAATAAATGCATTCCATATAACAGACAGGATGACAACAGGGCCTGTGGCTTCCCGACATGTTCTTTGGATCTGCTTAGAAGCCCACTTTTGATGGAACAGAAATGAAAATACTGAGAGTCCAGATCTCCCGAGTTCTGTTTCAAGTTCTGACACTGACTCTCCTCCCCTTGGACTGGTCACTTAGACCTGTGTCTCCTCATCTGAAAACGTACTTAATGATAGGAATGTTGAAGGCAATTGGTGACTATTGGTCTTAGTGTTTGAAACAAATTGTGCTGACAACTTTATGGAACAGCTCTTCAAAAAGTTAATGAAAAGATAAACCTAACATTTCAAAAAGGGCTAGCTCCCCAGCACTCCCTTGGTATGTTTGGCCCATGCTGCTCTTCACAGTTCTTCAGTCACCTTCAGAGTTGAGAGCTTATTTTTGGTAAGAGTTTTATTATGACAGCTGAGGCAGGAAACCCATTGGACTCTCAACTCCTCATATTCTGTATCCCCTTGTGTCATTAGCCTAGGATCACAAAACTTTTTTCAGTGGCTGACACTACACTGGATATTTTAAGACAATGGACTGCTAAGTCCAGAAGGGAAATGAAATATTCTTGTTGTGTACCAGGTGAATGGGATTGCTCTGAATTAAAGCACTGAGGCACATTATTTGAGGTGTGCGGCTGGGGAGCAAAGTACATGTTCTGTTGATCATATCACTGAGCAGTGTGCAGCTTAGTGCAGAGGGCAGTGGACTGAGACTTGGGATACCTCAGCTCAATTCCTATCAAGTACGACTTGCGGAGTTCATCCCAGAATATCACTGGAATTTTAAAATGTGCATTAATTATAAATGTCCTAATATTGAATTGGTAAAATCCAATTGGGGCAAAACAACTTTAAAAAACAAACAAACACACACAAAACCTTTTTACTTTTACAGCCTGCCTGAGTGCATTTAATGTGATGATTGTCCGAGGAACTGAGTGTGAGAATGGAATCGAAGTTATGGACAAGAATGGCAAGGTCGTTGGAGTGTCACAAAAAGCTGGGTTGAAGGTAGGCAACCCAAGATAGGTTCATGCTGGCTTGTTTTCACTCCCAACAAAAAGCTGGCCTTAGTATTGAGAATAGAGCGAATTAAGTATATTGGAGCCAGGAACTTCTGTGTTTTATTCCAAGCTTATCCACCGATTTGCTCTGTGGACTTGGACAAATGCCTTTAAGCCAGGCTGGCTTTGTGCAGGTTGACAGGGGATAGACACCCCTTTGATCCCAAGGAATCCAGTGCAATGGACAGCCTCAGTGGCACAAGACCAGGCACTTTTCCCTTCCTTCTAACCCTCGTGGTGCAGACCACTATGACAGAAGAGAGAAGGCTGCATGTGGGTTGGGGATGCCGGGGGAGATGGGTCACTTTGAATCTATGAGAGCAGGTGCAGTTCAGTACCTTTAAAAGGCTACTTTTGCAAGGCTGAACTAGTTTAAAATAACTTCCATGTCAGACAATGCATCAGTGGGAACCTTCCCTTTTTGAGATAACACAGAATCCACAACTGGTATAGTCGCCACTTGAAAGAGTTTAGTTTCCCTTTTAGAGAGAAACCCTACCAAAAATGTCGACCCTTCACTTAACTGCATGAAATCCTAGCGTGGTATAGCACCTAAGGAAACGGGGTCCTGGTCCATGACTAGGTATGGTAATACAAATAATAAGTTACCAAGACTAAAAGCAAAGCTGCATGAGTGCAGCGTGGGAGCGTCAGGTAGCTCTAACTTGAATCACATTTTTCTTAGGCAGTACAAGAAACAGCTTTATCAAGAGCAGCCTTTTTTGGGACAGCAGTAATTATTCCAGAGTCTCTTCTATACTTCTTGCAACGGTAAGAGGTTCTACTACTGGGGTGTGTGGCTGTCAAGTTCTGGGGTGCAGTCCAGACCACTGAGGGGCTGTGTCACCACCTGCCCTGCAACCTTGGGCGCCTCACAATGCTTTGCTGCTGCAGCTCCCAACCTGGGACGCTCAAAACCAGGCTATAGGTCACACCCTGAGTCTGTGTACAGCTGTAGCGCTGGTCTAACAGTTCTGACCCCAGAAGCCTGTCAGCAACACACCACTCACAGTCTGGCTTCCACCAGCCTTGGTTACTATTTGCTGCGTGACCCCAACAAACTCCCAGTTCCCGATTTCCCCCAAAACATGTGTTCTGCACTGTCCAGCCCTCTCCTGTACAGTTCAGATATTAAAGGTCCATTGCCTCTGTAAAGGGCCAATATTCAACAGTTTGCTGCTTTAACTGGAGTCACCAAACAGTTCAGTTTAAATACAACACTAGATTGGTTTAGATTATCACATGTTCCCAGCAATATGGCCAACCAAATTATCAGGTCAGGATCTCTTTTCTTCTCCCCGCCGCAAAAAAAAAATAAAAGAAAGTCCAAGGAATGGTTCCTTTGTCTTCTTAGGTGAAGAGGAGAGATCCCTTGGGGATTTCTGCCTCTTTCTTTTATAGTCCAGTTAACCTTTGAAGTGGATTCTTCTGAGGGTTGCCCCTCAAAGCAAAATTTTTTCAAAAAGTAAAGACGGCAACATGGAGTCTGGTGGTGAAGGAGGCTCCATGCTCTTTCTTCTCACCTGTGTTTGCCGAAATGCAAATTTGGTTTGTCTGCTACCATCTCCTCTCTCTGCTGTCTCAAGGACCCTGTTTACTACTTATATGTAAATTGAGGTAAACACACATTTCTTTGTCCAAAATACTTTTGCCTGGGCAGAGCTGTGTGGTTTTGACCATGTTCTAAAAACATTATACAGGGGGATTTCATAACTTTACATATAATGTTGCTGTTTATGTTTCACCATGATATTAATGACCAGTAACTTGTTAGTTTTCAAATGATACAAGAAACATTTTGTACAAAGATTATTACAATAGGGTGTGAATACCGAGGCGCTTTCAGTCACAGCGGAGAGGGCATTAGAATCCTTATTGACTATTCTGACTTCATTGCTTGCTTCTATTTTTCTGCTTCAGTTTTACTTGTATTGCTACCATGTAGGCTTGCAGTATAGACCATGCGAGGAAGGAATTTAAGTGAACTGAGAAGTTATACCAGAAGAATCCTTGGGTGGGGTTCCTAGGCGTTATTGTAACATAATTAATAAAAACATCCTGCTGTTTAATAACTGTGTACAATGTGAAAGTATCATGCTTCCAAGAACTGGCTAAATAGAACAGCAACAGACAAAATGATCCAAGAAAAAAAATCTGAATTAAAGGACTGAGGCATTTCAAACGCATATTGGTACCTTCTGTTTTCCGTTTACGTGTTGTTGCTTATGTCCCAATCCTGTATTGTCATCCATATGTGGACAATAATGTAGGGATCTGGGCCCAAAATAAGAGTAAAGAAGACCACGCACATGGTAGGGAGCAAGGGAATAGCAAGAACCTAAGTTATATAATAAAGAAAACACCAGCACGGAATGTAAAATTATTTCACCTACTACAGCACGATAGCTTTCATTTTCTCCTGTAAAATAGTATTTAACGTCCTTTGTTTCACTAGCGATTCTGGTTTGACAGTTAAGCATGTCTGCCTTGAACAATAATTTATCTTCCCAACTCTTTTGACAGCACAAACTTTTTACTCAGCAATCCACACGTTTTGACTCCACTGAGACTGCTTATGACTGTTTCAGCATTGGGTGCGTTATTGCCAGTTTCATTCAGTGTATTCCCGCAGTTGGGAGAGGTATGTCAATTTATCCAAACCGTGTTCTTCCTGTTCTCTAGATAACTTTTTAGGACTGATTGCTATGTGGAACATCTGCCATGTGTCTACTGCCAACATTTTAAGATGAGAGCAATAATCAGCAGGATTAAAATTACTACAGTACTAAAAGTGATCAGTGGTTTTAAATTGTGATGCTGCTTGTCAGATTCCATGGGGCCCAGACTCAGTGTACAATGAATTTGTGTTGAGAGTAGTTACCATATGTACCTCATTCAAATTAGTCTTCTCAACGCACCATGATAAGCTGAAGCAAACAATGAAGCTGCACTCCTGGAGTTCTCTGTGATGAAAAAAAACCCTAGCAGGGGAGTTTTGGTTTTTCCAGTCCTGGAGTTGGCAAGGGTCCTCTTCAGAGGCTTTACTTATCATGACAGTCCTTTTTTCCTCAAACTGAAAGCCAGTATATCAAACAAGCAAACCAGAGGGTAGTTTCAATTCTCTTCCTTATAACTCCCTGAGTTTCATAGAATATCAGGGTTGGAAGGGACCTCAGGAGGTCATCTAGTCCAACCCCCTGCTCAAAGCAGGACCTAATCCCCAACTAAATCATCCCAGCCAGGGCTTTGTCAAGCCTGACCTTCAAAATCTCGAAGGAAGGAGATTCCACCACCTCCCTACGTAACCCATTCCAGTGCTTCACCACCCTCCTAGTAAAAAAGGTTTTCCTAATATCCAACCTAAACCTCCCCCACTGCAACTTGAGACCATTACTCCTCCTATCATCTGTACCACTGAGAACAGTCTAGATCCATCCTCTTTGAAACCCCCTTTCAGGTAGTTGAAAGCAGCTATCAAATCCCACTTCATTCTTCTTTTCTGAAGACTAAATAATCCCAGTTCCCTCAGCCTCTCCTCATAAGTCATGTGTTCCAGCCCCCTAATCATTTTTGTTGCCCTCCACAGGACTCTTTCCAATTTTTCCACATCCTTCTTGTAGTGTGGGGCCCAAAACTGGACACAGTGCTCCAGATGGGGCCTCCCCAGTGCCGAATAGAGGGGAATAATCACGTCCCTCGATCTGCTGGCAATGCTCCTACTTATACAGCCCAAAATGCCATTAGCCTTCTTAGCAACAAGGGCACACTGTTGACTCGTATCCAGCTTCTCTTCCACTGTAACCCCTAGGTCCTTTACGGCAGAACTGCTGCCTAGCCACTCAGTCTCTAGTCTGTAGCAGTGCATGGGATTCTTCCTTCCTAAGTGCAGGACACTGCACTTGTCCTTGCTGAACCTCATCAGATTTCTTTTGGCCCAATCCTCTAATTTGTCTAGGTCCCTCTGTATCCTATCCCTACTCTCCAGCGTATCTACCACTCCTCCCAGTTTAGTGTCATCTGCAAACTTGCTAAGAGTGCAATCCACACCATCCTCCAGATCATTAATGAAGATATTGAACAAAACCGGCCCCAGGACCGACCCTTGGGGCACTCCGCTTGATACCAGCTGCCAACTAGATATGGAGCCATTGATCACTACCCACTGAGCCCGATCTAGCCAGCTTTCTATCCGCCTTATAGTCCATTCATCCAGCCCATACTTCTTTACCTTGCTGGCAAGAATACTGTGGGAGACCGTGTCAAAAGCTTTGCTAAAGTCAAGGAATAACACGTCCACTGCTTTCCCCTCATCCACAGAGCCAGTTATCTCGTCATAGAAGGCAATTAGATTAGTCAGGCATGACTTGCCCTTGGTGAATCCATGCTGACTGTTCCTGATCACTTTCCTCTCCTCTAAGTGCTTCAAGATTGATTCCTTGAGGACCTGCTCCATGATTTTTCCAGGGACTGAGGTGAGGCTGACTGGCCTGTAGTTCCCAGGATCCTCCTCCTTCCCTTTTTTAAAGATGGGCACTACATTAGCCTTTTTCCAGTCATCGGGGACCTCGCCTGATCTCCAGGAGTTTTCAAAGATAACGGCCAATGGCTTTGCAATTACATCCGCCAACTCCTTTAGCACCCTTGGATGCAGTGCATCTGGCCCCAAGGACTTGTGCTCGTCAAGTTTTTCTAAATAGTCCTGAACCACTTCTTTCTCCACAGAGGGCTGGTCACCTCCTCCCCATACTGTGCTGCCCAGTGCAGTAGTCTGGGAGCTGAACTTGTTTGTGAACACAGAGCTGAAAAAAACATTGAGTAGATTAGCTTTTTCCGTATCCTCTATCACTAGGTTGCCTCCCCCATTCAGTAAGGGACCCACTCTTTCCCTGACCACCTTCTTGTTGCTAACATACCTATAGAAACCCTTCTTGTTTCCCCTATTGCAAACAAAGGGAGATGTTTAAATCAATACCTCACTCTCCTCCCAGCAACCTTGGAAACTAGATGCCCAGCAGTCCCTGAGAGGGAGTGCCAATCGAGTACCATGGAACTCCAGTCTTACACCCTGAACAAAACGAGGAGCCTGGGATTTCTTCCACAATCATTTTCTCTCCCTCAGCAACTCTGTTTGAGGAACTCTTCCAGAAAACTCTAACATGGGATGATATAGATCCAGGAGGAGTCCTTTACTAACGTTAAAGGTCTAGTGTACCTTGTTTCATCTTTTACAGTGACAAAGGTAGACTAGAGTTGATAGAATTTCTGAAGTCATGTGATGAAAGTACAAGTGGCTTGTTCCTTTTTCCTCTTTATGATTTGCTCACCACATACGGGAAGTTACCAGTTATAGTATAAGAGCCACCCAAAGTATATCAAATGGCAACTGCCTGATACTCAAAGTTGGAGACTATACTGTGGTCTAGATAATGCATTTCTTTAAATGTGGGGAAGATAACTAAACAAAATAGCAGCCAAAAACCACACCTCATTCAGTCTTGTTTTTAGTTACACTTTATTACATGTTTTAAGTTATGTAAAGTTTGGTGTAGATAGAGCTTTGACTTGTATGTGTTAGGACCCAAAGTAACACTAATGACATAAGTTTAATCCTCTTGTTTATATTTCAGATAAAACGAGATGACCTTGAAAAAGAGATTTTGACATCCACAGAAGAAACTGTGCTTTTTTACAACAGGGGAGTTTAGAAAATGGCTTTAACTTATAAGTGTGCTTTTGATCAAACTGAATTTGTACGTCCATACAAGGCTTCAAACTTAAATCAATCTGTCTAGTGTATTTTTGAATAATGAAGTCATGGGAAAGGCCGTCAGACTGGGCTTAGAACAGTACATTTTTAAACGGACAGACTAATCTAAACCATCTGCAAGATCCCCCATAGAATCCTGTGTGTGAAAATAGCTTAATAATGCCTCTACTTTATATGTGATTAACTCCAGAAAGAGAAAAATATTGTATAACTGTACCCATCAGAAACATCCAGCATTCTGTACTTTCTCCTACAGCAATGTGGTTGATTCCCTACTTATTAAAATCTATAACTGCATATTACTTAAAAGGCTTTATTTTTCCATTGTTCCCTTTTTGAAATACAACACAGGGAAGATGACTGGTAAAAGGATAAACTTCAGTTGGGGAAGGGAGGCGTTTTCCCTTCTTACAAAGCTTTTAATGCTGCTTCACACTTAGTGACTGAGGTAGCAATGTAGTATTAATATTTTCATCTGGGGAGGTGACTTTGAGCCCATAATGTAGGGTAAGAACAAGATTCCCCACTGCACCCCAAAAGTAGAAGTCAATAGATTTGATCAAGGGATAAAAAATAAGTGACATATGGAAGTCAAGTTGGGTTTACTGGGTAATAAAATTATTTTAAAACAGTACAACCCTGACACAACTTTGCTTAAACTTAATTGGGAAGATGTTCAGGGAGAAGGTGTCCAGAAACAAACTACAGAACCAACCTCATGGACTTCCCCTGAAATTCACTCTTCAGATGAAAGTTTTGAGGCCTGATTCAAAGGCCACTGAAATCAAAGGGAGTCTTTTCCCTTGACTTCAGTGGGCTTTGGGTTAGACCCGAAGAAGACAGCAGCTGTGGTTTTCTGATCCTATAGTGAGAGGGGTTAGAAATAAATCCTTATTTCTACAGAGTGACTGTATTCATCCAAATTAGCTTGCATGTGAAAACCGCCCCAGAGAAGAGAATGAAGGCACGTTTCCTGCATTATTATTGCTTCAAGCAACTTCAGCATGTGTATCTACACTAGGGAGAAAAGGGTGACAATGTAAGCAGCTCCTCTAAGTCTGTGGAGGAGCTTCTGTGAGGGGAAACAAGCTTGGGGAGGGTATTCTGGATTAATCCCTAACCTGTTTATTATTCCTTATTCACTGTCCCTCCACTTAACTCAGAGAGCTGAAGAGAAACAAATAGGTCTTTCATGGCAGAAGGCGAGTAGTTATAGCAGGCCACCAAATAACTGGCAGAGTATCCAGCTGTTATGGTACTTGGTT
Source organism: Lepidochelys olivacea (assembly GCF_965140295.1). Taxonomy (NCBI): domain Eukaryota; kingdom Metazoa; phylum Chordata; order Testudines; family Cheloniidae; genus Lepidochelys; species Lepidochelys olivacea. Next base: position 109,669,923 of record NC_140417.1, read on the forward strand.
ATGAAGCTGTATGGTGAATAGAACACAGCAGAATCATGGTTAGCAGGGGGCTCCAACTCCATTACTGAAGCAGCTCTGTAAGGTATGGGACTGCAGGTGATAATGCCTACATCTTATCAATTATTTCGTAATTGATTTTACAGAAATAATCTCTAAACAAAATACCACTCCCAAATTAGCACTTTCAGCCCTATCATTGCCACGGCCTCAGAGAGAAGATGGCATAAGGCAGACCCCTGCTATTGTAAATCTGAAGGTTCTCATTTTCTCTCACTTTGTAGCTTCCATGCAGTCCTTACAATTCTTCCTTAGAGGAAAGCAGAGGCCAGAGCAGAGGAAGGCATAAAAGAAGCTGGTAGGAAAATAGCTATTTTTGAGAATTTGTGGCATGTTAGCAAAACTGTGAACTAGGAGGCTATAGGAATGGCTGCTTAATCATATGATACACACAGCACCCTGACTGCCACTTAGTGCTACTGCATGCCATAATCAATTTTATTTTTCCTCTTGCCTGATTATATTTAGAGTGACAGTAGAGCTTTTGCTACTCCTACAGAGGATATCTGTGTATTCTGTCGGTGGTATTATATAGCTCTCCAAAGGAATATACTGTAAAAACCCCAACTAGTAGTAGGAAGAAAAAGAAAGCCCTTCTCACACAGTAATGGCAGCAAAAGCTGTACTACATGGATTATGGAGAGAGTTCAGTGATGTGACTATTAAAGGATTGTGAGTAGCTCTTTTAGATCAGCCCCCTCATTAATTGTATTTTTGCCTATATATATTTTTTTTTAATAAAAGTATCCTGGCCCCATCATTTTCAAAGGGAGGGAAACAGTTCTAATTGCTACAGTAAAGTCATAATAAATCCTACAGTTACATTGTCCTATTGTTCCATCATTACTCCTGTACCAGCAACATACTAAAGGTGAATTTAGAAAGGATTTTCCGATGCTCTTAATACACATATGTTAACCCTCATTACTATCAACAGAATATACTTTTTTTTTTTTTTACAATGTTTAATATTAACCACAGTAAAGGCTAGTGTGAACAATTAAGAAAGCAACGCAAAAGTACTACAATGGACCAGGTCTAAACAAACAAATTAATTCCAAGGCCCCATGGGATCACTGTGATCATCTAGACTGACCTCCAGGACAACACAGGCCACAGAACATCCCCCCAAATAATTTCTAGAGCCTATCTTTTAGAAGAACATCCAAACTTAAAAATTGGCAGGGATGGAGCATCCACCATGAGCCTCGGTAAATTGTTTCAATGGTTAACTACTCTCACCTTTAAAAATTTACACCATATTTCCAGTCTGAATTTGTCTAGCTTCAATTTCCAACCACTGCACAGTTTTATGCCTTTTTATGTTAGAATGAAGAGCCTGTTCCCCATGCAGATGTAATCAAGTCACTCCCTTAACTTTTTTGTTAAACTAATCTGTATAAGGCATGTTTTCTAATAATTCTCATGGCTCTTCCCTGAAGCCTTTCCAATTTATGAATATCCTTCCTAAATTGTGGGCACCAAAACTGGACACAGCATTCCAACCACCAATGCCAAATGCAGAGGTAAAATAACCTCTCTACTCCTGTTTGAGATTCCCCTGTTTACGCATCCCCAGGATTGCACCAGCTCTTTTGGCTGCAGTGTCACACTGGAAGCTCATTTTCAACGGATTATCCATCACACCCTCAAATCTTTTTCAGAATCACTGAGTTCCCCATGCTGTAAGTATGATCTTCATTCTTTGTTCCTAGATGTATACATGTACATTTAGCTGTATTAAAGCACAGTTTGCTTGAGCCCAGTTTTCCAAGTGATCCAGATTGTTGTGAATCCGTGACCCATCCTCTTCATCATTCACCACTTCCCCAATTTTTGTGTGATCTGGAAACTTTATCAGTGATGATTTTATGTTTTCTTCCAGATCATTGATCAAAATGTTAAATAGCAAAGGGCCAAGACTCAATCCCTGTAGGACCCCTCTGGAAACATACCCACAGAAAGATGAAGACAACACATCAATTTAATTACTCATGCCGATTCTAAACACGCTAAAATCCTCTGGCATTACACATGAATATGTTACAGTCTGTAGTAATTTAAGCTAAATGATACTTGCAGCTCCATGTGTGGAAAGTTACTCTCATAATATAAGCAGAGCTGGAAGAACCTATTATTTAAGGTGCCCAATACACTGCAAACCCTGTTTTCAGTTGCTTATAACTGCCAAACTTTAACCATTCAGGCTAAAATGTTCCATACCAGGTGTTGCATCAGACTTGGAAAATTTTGGCCAAAACGACTAAGCCATTGCCAAGAACGAGGGAAAAATTCATTGATTTGCAGTATTAAAAATTCTGGCAACCTTTTCTTTGAAAAGCTCTAAAGACCCCATGCTTGGGAGCAAGGACTAGAAATTTGGCAGGGGATGCCAATTGTGTCAAGGATGTATCCTTTTGCCATCTCTGTGAAAATCTCCCCAAATTTGGCCAACTTATGTCTTTGAAAAATTGCATTTGTACATGCTCACTATAGACTTTACATTTTAGCAGCAAAAATTCCCTGAAGATTCTGTCCATCCTGGGCATTCTCCAGGTTGGGGCTGAGCAGGACTTAACCAACAAATGCAGCTCTAGGCTGCTATGACATATGTTGGGTCTCAACATCTGAACTGAGACCAGGGATGCTGTCTCTACTGTGTTCTTGATGGCCCTCTGCTGGACCCAGACAGCATGGGGGGAAGAAAGCTGCCTGATTCATGTGCAGAGGGGTCAAGAGACAGACCTGCTTTTGTGGGGGGGTGGGGACTGTGGAACTGGAGGTTGGTAGGGGGAAGAGGTAAACTGATACCAGGAGTTCTGTGAGGGAGACTGGGATTGGTAGGCAAAGTAACTGGGAGCAGGAGTAACTGTAACAAACTTGGCAAGAAGTCTAGGACTTGGAGGAGAGGGATTGTGACAGGCTGGGATTCAAAGCCAATTAATCTATGAATAAATGTGGTGGGGGAAACTGGGAGCCAGTTGGTGAAGGGAGGAGATTGAAATCAGATGAGCAGGCAGGGAGACAGAGTGAGAACCAGTGAGGTGATGAGGAGGGAGACGGATCTGATGAGGAGCCGAGGTGTACGTGGAAAAACTGGGACCGGGTAAAGAGTCTGGAACAAGGCATGGGGCAGGGAAGATACACACTGAGATTGGAGAAGCAGCTGGGGAGGAGATTGGGAGTCAAGGGGAGCAGGCAACATGGGCAGGTATGACTGGAGGCCACGGTGTGGGGGTGGGGGACTGGCTGGGCAATGAAACTAGTACAGGGGGGACAGAGAATCCAGAGGCTTGAGGCTAGAACTTACTGGGCAAGGCGCCTGTGATGAGAAGCCTAAGCAGTGGAGACTGGGACTAGATAGATGAGGAGAATGTGACAGGAAGAAGGAGCTGGGGTGGGAGAGGGAAAAAAAAGGACTGGTACAGGTGGGAAGGGGGTGGGGTAGAAGGGGTTGTACTTGAGAAGAAATAGAAGAATCTGAGTCCCCTGTGGGACACATCCCTCCAAAGCCTGGATTGGAATCCAGATTGCAGTCAGCAAATATCTGTGAAATGCACTAGCAGAAGTGTCCCATTCCTCCTCTTATGCTGGTCTGCATGCAGGATGACAACCTCCTACTGCTATGTTTTACTTGTTAGCTCAAATGGCAGAGGTCTGTGTGATGAATCTAAAGGTTCCAACCCTGCTGATGAACCATGTGAATGTCAATATGATGCCAGATGATGGAAATTGGTTTTTTAGGTTGCTTTTTTTAAAAGCATATGAAATTATATACACAAACCTTTAAAGAACATTAAAGTTGCAAAGTCAAACACTTGAAAGTTAGTAAATACCAGTATAAAGTTTGCATGTGCAAAATGAATTCAGCCCCCTTGGGCATATGCATCATGAGACACTCATGTTACATAATCACAAACTTTTTTCCCTCTGCTTCATTAAGTGCACAGGATGAACCTGCTCTGAACAGGGTTGTGTAGTGAAGGAGATTGTGTCTGTAAGATACCAGGTTGGAAGGTATGTAGTGGTTAAGGCAGAAGATGGCAGGGGATTACAGGAAGACAAAAGGATGGTTTCATGGTTAAGGTAGCTGAATGTTGCCCTGGAGAGCTGGATTCTGTCCCTGCCTCTGCCAGAGTTCCTATGTGATGCTAGTCAAGTCACTCTCAAACTTTTCTCAGATATTCACTAATTGTGCATTCCTCATTTTCTGGGTGTCCAACTTGATAGCCTGGATTCTGATTCACAGAAGTGCTGAGCACTCACACCTGCAGCTGAAGACAAAGAGAACTGTACTTTGAACCTATAAAGTGTTATTTAATGTGAAGTACTCGAAAAACCAGGCATCTCCAATTAGGCACCCAAAATTAGTGGATATTTTGACCTTAATTTTTCTGTTCCTCAGCTCCCCATCTTTAAAACTGGGATAATGCCCCCTCACCTCAGATGGGTGTTGTGAAAAGAAATTAATAGTTCTGAAGCACTCAAATATTATATTGTTTGGCACCACAGAAAAGCCCATTAGGAAATTAATTGTTCAGAGCAGGGTTTGAATAGTGTGCAGTAAATAAGGCATGGGGCCAAACGTTGAACAATGAGGAGAAAAATAAAATATCCAATAGCTGCTCCTTAAGTTCTGTGCACTGAATGAGGCAAGGGTCCTGTGGAAAAAACAGCATGTCTTGTAAAAAGAGTATTATGCATACAAACAAGGGGGCTGAATTAATGTTGTACAGGCAACCTTAATTCTGACATTTCCTAACTTTGAAGTGCTTGACTTGGCAACCTTAATAATGTTTTTAATGCAGTTTTTTGTATACGTAATTAACTCTCATATCTCAAGTTAATCCTTACCTCTACAAAGACTAAGGCCTCGTATACACAGATGCTGTACCGTTTTTACTGTACTGGTGTAGTTAAAGTGGTGTAGCCCTTTTATGGATGCAGTTATTTCAGTATTCCCTTTCCCATACAGGAATAAGCTACAGTGATATAAACTTTTATATTGGCATAACTGTGTCCACTCTAGGAGACATACCAGTATAACTTTTTGGTTTAAAAAATATATTACATCCCTAACTGAAAGTTACATCAGTACAAAATCTACGTGTAGACCTGGACTATGGAAATGGTGGGTAATGGTACGTGCTTTAAAGTGCTGTTCTGTGCTAACAGTAGCTATACAAAGGTACCATGTAACTCAATATGCTCCCAATGTAAATCTGAGTCAGATCAAACTATATACATCCATTTTTTTCTACTTTAAACCTTTGGTAACACTGCAAAGCCAATGCAACTGGGAGCGGGAGCTGGTTTCTCTACTGGGTTGGTTATCAACATCACCATTTAGTTTCAATGGCGAGGCCAAATCCATTCCTCTTTTACCCAATCCTAGAAGGCAATAGAGAAGAAAAGGCATAACTCAGAATTTAACCTGCAGAATCTTACTATTAGGAATGATAAAGGAGTAAAAAAGGATACAGCTTGACTTTCAGACCCACATATTGCGTTTGTAGGGCTGACAGTTGCAAAAACGGCTATTTGTAGGCTGAACATATCCATTATGGAAATCAGAACTAACCTGGAGTCTCAGACTGTCACTTCTCAGTGCAGAACCACACTTGGTTAACAAAGGATTGCTGATTTTACCAGTTACACTCAAACTCTCCTTTTAACCCTTGTGAAATCTCTAGATGTCAAAAAACCATTAGGAAGAAAAATACTACTCTAGAGGAAGACAGTTCACTGACTTCTGGAGATAGAAAGAATAAGTTAAATTTCAACAAGGACATTACCATCTGTCCCTTTGAAAGTTAGCAAAACAAACTGGTTGTGATCTACATCAGTTCTGTTTTGTTATATATGGAATAAAAGGTTGTAATAGTGTAGGTGATGCACTACTTCATACAAGTGCAAATGGCCCAATTTTCTCCTCACAGGATAAGTGCATCATCTGGGGGCTGGAGGGAATTTAAACCTAATTTTGCACACCTTCCATTGAAATTCTGTCTCCCACCTACTACAAGAGTTTGCTTATACCACCTTGCTGTACATTCAATGTAAACAAAAACACAACACGATTCTTTTTAAACTAGACATTGTGGTTGAAATATTGTAAATGTTTTAAGTTACCACGTTACTAAATATTTCTATTATTTTATTGTAATTTAAGAGCTGAAGCCTGTCACTTGATGACCATGACTATTCAAGCACAATTTACATGAAATACACAGGGCAAGGGGTTCAGGAAAAAAAAAAAAAAAGATCATGTTTTATAGGCATAACTTTGCAATATGTATAATTCCTGAAGTGCAAAATTAAGTTTCATTTGTTTTCATACAAAAAACATTAGAAGGAAAGGTCTGAGACAAACAATAAGGAAATTTGCAACTAAAGCGTCTCCAAGACTGAACATAAAATAAAATAATTAAATATCAAATATTTAGTTGGCAAATGAGAACTCCGCTTTTTTGTGAGTTATCCTAAAGCATGCATGTTATTTCAACTATATGTTATTTTAATAAAAGCTTGCATTTTTTAGAAGAATCCAGGGAAATAAATTTTCACTCTAACCCTGTAGTTATAGTTCTAGAGATGCTCAAGACCTGATCCAAAGCATGTTGAATGAACTCAATGGAAAGACTAACTTCAATGGACTTAAGGCTCAAGCCCTAACTGTGTTTCTTTCTATATGATCTTTAAACTTATCTGGACCATTAAAAAACACCCCTTAGGTTATACAAATGGAAAAAAGTCAGAGAGCACTGATATGCAAAACACAGTTAGTCTCTAAGGTGCCACAAGCACTACTTTTCTTTTTACAGTCAATATGCCGTTCCTTTAAAAAATGCTTCTGTGTCTAAACTAACTGCAAAGTTTCTGTCTCGTGTAAATATCTGAAGTAGGATTATACACCCCTCAAAATAGGGGATTGTAGCAGTAGTTCTCTCGGACTAACTGCAATAAGTAGCTATTTTATATATAGATACCTAATTCCTTATCCATATTCTAAAATAGACTTCCTTACAATACATAAACAAAAATCTTTATCAAATTAATATGGTTTGTATATAGTTAATTATGAGTTCTTACAGCTTCAAGATACCAAACATTCAATTTTTAATAGTATAAATATGGATTACTAAATTTTTTATTTTAAGTATAAAATCTTTATGTAAAACCACATGCTACACCCATCTGTGCAAAGGCCAGGAAAAAAAGTTCTATTTTTCGTATAACAAAAGCGCTACTGCAGAACTTTTTGACTGGTTTCATAGACATTTCTGCAGAAACATTGGATGTTTGGCTCAGAAAGTAGGTTTCCTTACAAAGAATTTAAGTTCTTCCCAGAAGATTACAAAGCAAAGTTAGTTTCAGACTGCTTACTGAAAAACTGTTACTTTATGGCTATGCAACAAGACAAACAGGTATATTTTTACTGCTCTAACCATTTTCCAGTTTTCAGTGTTACTTTCAGTGTATCGGATTTCAATGTGTTTATACTAGTATGTCCAGTTCTGTGAAGTTATAGTACACCAGGAGTAAGGAAGAAGATTTCAAAGGCACAAACACAGGTAAGGTGCCCAACTCAGGTTGTGTTTTTGAGTATCTGCCCTTGTGTGTATAAAGTCAGAGTCAAAGAAACGTAAAAAGACTAGAAATATTTCCTAATGTGTAGCCGCATGTTCCAGGTCAAATGTCTATATTTTGCATTACATCATTAAAAATGTAACATTTTCTTTGCTACCTTTAATTTTTTATATAAGTAGCAGATAGTCATAGTTTTATGGCAAAGGGAATAGTTTCATATTGGTCCACAACATTTAAGTGTATCAACAAAGTCATATCTTAAGCATTTGTTCAGCAGCTGCTAGATGATAAAGAAAGTTTTCTGTAGCTGGTGGATATCGCTTTTGTTTTAGGGATTCAAAGTTAAGTGTCGGTTTCTCACCATCATCAGAAACTTCAGTAAATGATGCCAGATTAGTCAAAATTTCCTTTGTCTTCAGTGAAATATCCTTAAAATAAGAATAGACAAATAAGCAAGCACGAATGCAGTACTAGGAAAATTATTTAACATTATTAACACCTCTGTATAAGATACTAACACAAATAGTATACAGAGGAAATAATTGATGCGTTCTGACCAATCTGCCACTTAAAAAAAAAAAAGAAATTTGGAATATTCTTTCTTCAGATCTGATCATGTGAGATGCTGAACATTTAATTCAGGGATAGCTGGGAGTTCTCAGCATTTCACATAATGCCTTTATTTCAAAATTATTACCGCAATGCAATTGTGTAATAGCTAACAGACTATATTGGTGTGGGAACAAGGGAAAAAACACAGCATTTTGAAGCCCAATCTTAAATCTGAAGAAGCATATTTCAGGGTTTAAAATGTTAGTTATGAATTTTCCCAAGAAGTTATAGTATAAGTGAAGCAAATAACTGATTATAAAATCGTATACCATTGTAAAATCATTTTATTTTAATACAGTTAAATATAGTCAAAGGAGTGTCTGGAATTATTTCAACAACATGAAGTGCCAATACACTATGTTTTAGTTAATTTATTTACATACCATTATAACCAGGTCATGATAGCAGAACTATTTTAAGAATTTCAATGTATAGTGGTATTTATAAACTAGAGATTGCAATAGATCAACTGACTTTGGGGGAAGCAGGGCCTGGCATTTCATTATGGTATTTCTTTCTTTTTTTTAGTAAAATGTTAATGAAAGGAGAACTTTAAACATAAACTAAGGACTAACCTTAATGACTTGACTATCTGATTTATCTGGATCTTCTGCAGACTGAACAATGAGTTGACCAATTTCTTTGTGCAATTTTCCCATTGTCATTGCCTCTGGGAGAGTAGAAAAAATATATCATGCATTCATTCTGATCATCTAACCAATCTAGAACATAATATTTTGCACATATAGCACCCTTCATCCAAAAATAGTAGTAGCAGGTCACTAGCATTTGTAACAATGGCACCTCTCACCTTTACTCATATGCTCTCTTTAATGGAGCTTCCTGAAAACATTTATGTAGGAGGAAGAATAATAGGACCACCTATAAGAACTTTTCACAAAAATGTACTTTGAACTTTATCATATTTTCATGTATTCCCATCACATCTTCTTTATTGCTTTTGCTGGGATAAAATTAATATGCAGAGGTACAATTAGACAAAATATTTTAGATCCTACAATGGCATTACAGATAAGTTTACTGCTAGTTTCCAGAAAGTATGCTGAAGTTTTTATATAAAGAACATAGAGTAAAGATAAATCAAGGTTAACCAAGATTAGGCTTTTTTCTTTACACTTTAAAAATAAGAGCTGATAAATATTTTAAAGGATTGTCATGAATTTTTAGTAGTGAAATGTGCAAATGCATTTAAGTGACAAACTGTCATCTGGTAAATTGATGGCAAGCCAAATTATGAGTGCTCCTCATGATCTGTATCTGTCATTTGACATCCATGGAGGAATTAATTTGTGCATTTTTAATAAAACCAAGTTAAGATTTCCTACTGCTCTAAAGGTTTTATCCTCCATGCATTGAGAGTTTTGCAAGCATCATTTCCCCTTGATCATTAGGAGGAGATAAAAAACCCAAAGTTCAGTGGATATGAAAATGGGAAGAGACATTTATAAGGGCTTAGTCCTGGGCTGGATCCAGAACCTACCCATGGTTTAGAATGTAACTTTATGAAAATATGAAATGTTTCAGTCACGTGTTTTTAATTAAGACTCTATGATTATGCACAAGACCACCCTTCTCTAATTCCTTTACTTCGGCATTTATACATGATGACATTATGGCCCAGATTCACCAAAGATCTTCCAGGCTCCCAGTTGGACTAGGAAAGCTCTAAAGTAATTGCTCTCTCACAACAAGCCTAGAAAAAGGACCAATATTTTGTTGAATCTGGCTCTATGTTCACAGAGTTACAAAGCAAATACCACCACCCTTCGCCAAAACAAAACAAAAACAAATGCTGCCAACCAACCTTTCGCTTGCTGGGAAATGGTAATTTCACTGTCTGCCAAATTCACATACACATCATATAGATCCGGTCTATTGCTCACTTTGGAGTCTATAAATCCAGCAATGTAACCTAGGTGGTAGAGATTTACCAAGACAAATTCTGATTAAAAACTGAAAAACAGAAGAGATGTAGTGTAAACTAAAATCTCTTAAAATTAAGGACTTGATCTAGCACCCATTGAAGTTAATTGACTTCTTTGGGCATTTGATTAGGCACGTAGTGTATTTTTTGACTTATGGAGTTTAAAATTAAGAACAAAACACTATATGTAGTAAGGAAGATTATGTTTTCAGTTTCAAAGCTTTCTTGCTACTCAAAATATTCCAAAAAGTGACTGTATGTTCACTTTCCAAAGGTGAAATACATGAAGGTCTATAACAGTGGTCACCAACTGGTCGATCCTGGAGACTCTCCCAGTTGATTGCGATCTCCGGCCATAGTGGTGCAGGCTCCCTGCCTGCCTGCTGCAGCCCCATGCAGCTCCCAGAAGCAACCAGCATGCCCCCGTGGCCGGAGTTGGGGGGGCAGGTGTCTCCACACACTGCTCCTGCTTGCAAGCACCGCCCCCACAGCTCCCATTGTCTGGGAACAGAGAGCTGTGGCCAGTGGGAGCTGCGGAGAGGGGCAGTGCACAGAGCCATGTGCCTCCACCAGGGGCCGCAGAAGCACGTTGGCACCTTCTGGGAGTGGCATGGCCACATGGTGAACTACTGGCTGGTGGGCGGGTGGGTGGCCTGGCTCGTGATGGGGAGAAGGTGCCAATGTGCCAGACTGGGGCCGGGGCTAGCAAGGAGCTTGTCTTAGCCCCGCTGCGCCACCAACCAGGAGCTGCCTGAGGTAAGTACCCCCCAGCGGGAGCCTGCACGCCAACCCCCAGCCCTGAGCCCCCACCCCATACCTCCTCCTGCACCCCAAACCTTCTTCTTCACCCCAATCCCCTGCCCCAGCCCTGACCCCCCTCCCAGAGCGAGCAACCCGTACCCCAGCACTCTGCCCCAGCCCAGAGCCACATCCCTCACCTACTCCTGCACCCCAACCCCCTACTCCAGGCGCAGCCCAGAGCCCCCTCCAACACTCTGAACCCCTCAGCCCAGAGCCGCACCCCCTCCCGAACCCCAACCTGCTGCCCCAGTCTGGTGGAAGTGAGTGAGGGTGGGGGAGAGCGAGCGACAGAGAGAGTGGGGGATGGAGTGATCAGGACGGGGGCTTCAGGGAAGGGGCGGGGCCTTGGGGAAGGGGTGGGGTAGATCCTGGGTTGAACTTAAATTCAAAAAGTGATCTTGTGCGTAAAAAAGTGTTGGAGACCACTAGTTTATACACTAAGACTCCATTAAGGTGCCCTTAGTGGCTATTTGGGTCAGGAATAGGACGGTAGTGGCAGCAGAACATTTTCTGATTTACAACATGCTAGCTAAGTTCATCTCAGTATGCCTTCCATTATAGCAGCTGTTCTCCGTGGAAGTGTGGTTACTGATTTTGATGAGCTGAGGTATACACTAGTGGTAAAATAGTCAAACAAACATTAAAAATACTTGTTAACTATAACACTGATTATCTGAAAGAGATGAGCGTGAGGAAATTCAGTGTTAAGAATACTGCTAAATTCTTCATTCCCTCTGTTGTGTCCAGTTTAGGGGGGGAAGGTAGAAGCTTGAGGTCTTTTGATCTATTGTATAACCTTTACACTCAATAGAAATCACAAATCAGACTCTTATAGCTTGTGAAGTCCATTTGTGACTATAATAAACAGCCACCAACTGACATAGTGGAGCACGTTCTGAATAGAATTTCAACCTTTAAAGTGAATTGCTTCTTGTTAATTTAAGTGAAATACCCACTATTACTTTGAGTTACTCTTTTGTAGTTAAAAAATAAGAAAAGTTAATCATTAACAATGTACATGCTTAGAAGATAATTTTATTTGGGTTGAAGGCATGTTATCAACCCCTCCTGTAACACTGCATAATTCCTTCATTCCATCTGACCCAAAACAACATCAAAAGGAAACAAGCTCACATCCCTACCTCCTTTTTATTTTTTAAGCTATTTTTTTAGGAAGTTAATAAGTTTACAAATACCTGCCATGTAAATATCAGAAATAAAATAATCATCACAACAATTAGTTTTTGTTTGAAGAGACATTATACAGGAATCTAGTCTATTTAACAGGATGTTACCATATTACAGAGTAAGCATCATTACAACACCTATGTCGTTCCTAGTGATTTTATTAAATTGAGTGAAATCTCTATGTAGACATATATTAAATATATGTATCAAATGCTACTATTCAAATTGGTGTATTAAATTTTTCTGTAACCACAACCTCCCATATTTTTTTTAACCATTCCCCAATGGTTGGGCTATTTTTTCTTTTCCCAATAGGAGGCTACGAATAGCCAAGCAGCTTCTAGCAGATGAGAGATTAAGTCTTCATTTCCTTTCATGTGACCATTTCCACTAGGAGACCCCAGAAAAATTACCAAAAGATTATTTGGTAATAACTATCGCACAATTTGTGATATTTGGTTCTGGACTACATTCTCTAATGACTGGCTCTATCTTCTTAATAAGTAAAGGAAATCATTTACAGTAGCTTTGGGGGGAGGAGGAAGTACAATCCATCTGGATGGAACCACCAATAAAAGTATTTATCTGATCTTTAATTTAACATAAAACACATGCTTTTTTTCAAAGAAAAAAATATACAGTCTAACTTCTATGACAGATTTAAAGAATTAAAAATCCTTAAAATGAATTTATGATGGAAATAGCAACAGATTTTCATGACATTATTGCTAAAGGATGTTGCTCCAATACAGATGAAATGAACATTATGAACAAAGTTTGACTGATAATTTAACACTACCTGTGCAGGTCTTTAATGCTTCCAGTTCATCATCATTTAGATGAACATACGAATGAAGAATTGACCAGTCCTGTCGATGCCACACTAAAGCAGGTAGAGTCCTAAGGAAATGAAGTTAGCATTTGAAACTAAGTATATTTTTTTTTGTGCTTATAGGTGGCTTAGCACTTCATATTGTAAAGCTTTAGAGAGAAATATCAATTTTGTGACATTAAGAATCTCTTGTACATGAGAGCACACATACAGACATACACAGAGAATTGAGGGTCCTTATATCATTGGTGGTAAGTAGAATCATTATTTTTATTGGTATCCATTCTATTTTTAAGGCCCCAGTTCAGAAAAGCACTTAAACACATACTTTGGTTCCACTGAAATCAATGGGACCTAAGAACATGTTTAACTTTAAGCATTTACTTTAGTGCTTTCCTGAATATAGATACTTTCCAGAATCAGGGCCTAATGCATTTTTATTTACAGGTATGTGGTATACCTGGTAAACTCCTGGATGACTTCTATTCTTGGGTGATATACAACAATTCTTTTCTTTAACATCAGTGCAGTGAATAGGATAACTGTTTCCATACCAAACTGAGATACTATATCTACGAGACAGAAAAGAAAGACATTATGGTATCGCAAGTGTATCTTCTGGCAATACTTCTTTGATGACAAGTCACCAGATATCACTATATTCAGAATATATATGAACAGTTCATATTAGTTACTTATCTGAACAGAGTTTGGAACTTGATATATAAATCTGTTTTATGTGGGTTTCATATTTAAATAAGATATAAGTAAGCAGTTGACTATAGATTTATTTTTAACCTTTGATTGAACCTGCAAGGTAAGCCTTTCGGGCATCAAAATCTTTGCTGAGGAAAGATCCATTTTCTTCACTCTGGCAGATCCCCTTTGTAAGAACTGCAATGTAACTCTCCATCATTTTAACTGGACTCCCATGCTTCAGGTAGATTCTGCATTAAAAGAGTGAAAATATTTAGTTTTTGTCTATGATGGTGTGAACAGTGCAGCTAGGTATATGAAAAAGGTCATGGTATCACCAAAACACTGATTTGGAAGAATTCTGATTTTAAGACACATGATTGATGTTAGTTTTAAATACAATAATAAAAAGCCATTCAGCATGTGCACAAAAGCTTGCCTGTTTTTTTGGATCTATGATCAACTCATGTTCCTATTACGATTTCCTGTTTCACAAGTGAGTGGGAGCTATAGTTTCAGTATAAAACTCAAATTAAAAAAAAACAAAAACAAAATATTTGTGGATTTATAAAAGATTTGTTTTGTGAAAGGCAAAACTCCTCATATTCTTCATTTGATTTTTAAATACCGATCATACGATCAGTTACCTCATGACTATCAAAGAAACATTAGCAAAAAAGGTACAGCTGACAGAAGACTTGCTGTACGCGAGACAAATGCAAAGACTCTCAGTCTGTCCCTTGTACATAGAAAAAAGAAACTCTCCTCCCTCTTAATATCCATGTGTTAATCATTTCTCTTCCTCTGAGCTTTAACTACTGGTAAGTTTCCCCTGGGAAAGGAGAAAGGCATTCAGATGTAGGGACACAGTACCTAAAGCTTCAAACAGATTTCAAAAATAGCGTTGTAGATGTTTCTAAGTGCCAGCTTCCATTTTAGTTTCCCTAAAAAGCCACTGTCACATTTATTTTTAAATTCAACTATAATTTTCAGATCATTTAGAAAGACTATCAGTTTATGTCAACCTTAATAACCTCCACCTTATAAGATACACACACACACACAAAACAAGTCACAGCCAACCTAAATAGTTTACGCAACAGTGAAACAGAAAGATCACAGAGGCTCTTTCAGTATTTATGACATTTTTAAAACATGTTACTGAAAAAAAAGCTGTGAAAAATGAAGAATTTTATTTTTATAGTAACATATGTTGAACATTTGACTATGTTCTTAATTTTATCACATGGACACAGAATAGCCAGTTCTACTTAATCACAGACCTAGAATTTATATAGTTGGAATAACGAATCATAATACAGAATCCCAGCAAACATTCATATTGTTATAAAACATGCATTGTTCGACAACATGTATTGTTCACCCTCCCAGTTTGGCAAGACCTAAGTATTTAAACATTTGCACTAAATACAGCTTTTATACAGACCTACACAATATCCTAGTGAAGGCTGCATATTTCTCCGGGTTAAAATCTTTGGCAGTCAGAACAATAGAAAAGTGAGTCACCTGTCCAAAACACACAAAAAACATGCACGTTGTTTTATATACTTCCATTTGAATTCAGGTAATGTTTATATTACTAAATTTAATGCAACACCCATACAAGATATTACAGTACTAGGAGTGTGCAAGACAGCTGCAAATCTCATTTATACACAGGAAAAAAAACCATAGCTAATGGCTTCTGACTTGACCCGCTTTCACTGAGTTGGCATTATCAATATTTGGTGGATTAAATGCAACAAAAATAAAAAAACCACCCCTAAACATGAGACAGTTACCTCACAACATCCCATTAACCTCATACTGCAGATATGATAGATTACAACGGAGTGAGTAGAAGGACAGAACCATGGTGGGGGATGGAAAGGGTGGGAGAAGGATAGGAGGAATCACCACATTGGAATGCTTTTTACTTAATATGGAATGCCACAATACTACTAGTCTTACAACAACTTATTAAGGGATCTTAATGTCAGAGTATAGAAGAAATGAAAGTGCATCTGCAATATTTCAATTATTAGTAATAGAGATGAATACATACACAATTCAATCCTTCAGAAAAACACAATAAATCATGTACCAAAATAGAGACTTTGAATGCTAAGGTACATTTTAAAATAGACATATATTTGAGCAGAAATGTAGAGAATTCAACAATGAAAAACCTATTATAGCTATAAATAATGAGTGAGATATAACAATGCTGTTCAAAGACTAATTTTACAGCCTGGGTCCCAAGCATTTATGTCTGCATTTTTGTAATATCTAACAAACTGTGCAAAACCCTTTCCATTGGACATATTAGAGATCGCATTAGATGGTCAGAAAATTGGGTGTAAGTGGCAAAATTAATCTCTTACACTCTGAGGGGAAAAGAAGGGGGGGATGTAATAGGAAAAGGGATATTTACAGCCAAAAAATAGACAAGTCAAGGGAAGTTCTACAAAGTCTATCCTTCAGTGATGAAAACTGCTTAAAAACAAACAATGTAAGATAAAGCAAGGATATGCACAGTGTTCCTTCCTGCCTATATCTTTTACCTAATATCAGCCTATTCCTTTCCAAAGCTTCCTATACAACTACGTTCCTCTACATTGCATGGAGTAGCCTCCCTGTTTTCATACACCAAACAACTACTCCTTTTGTGATCCAAATAATCAGTCCAAATCTGCCAGGTCTATCACCTTCAATCTTCCATTCTAACAAAATTTATTCCATCATAAATTCTATTAAAACACCCCCAAAATTAAAATCCATGATGCACCCAACTTTCTCCTTTTCATAATTACATGGAAATTCCCCTTCTCACCTTTTATCCTCCTCCATTTCTTTACTACTTTTCTCCCCGGAATGACCCATGTCCGTTATTCTTTTGTTATTTCTTGGGTCTAACTTCAAATTGCAAGCGCAGGGAAGCTATCACTAAACATATCTAGGATTAACATGAATAATAATAAAGTTTTCCATGTCATTACTTTAATGACATTACATTACATTATGACCATGCCACAGAAGATATCCTTAATGCTTTAGGAGCCAAATTCACCCATAAGTGGAAACTGATGCAATCCCATTGATTTCAAAGGAAGTTGCATCCTCTTACACAAGGACTGCATATATACTCCTTTCTTTGTACCCAGCCACACCCCCTTTTTTGCTGCTCATAGAGAGGCCAAAGAGGGAGTATATATTACACTTGTTTTGCATACACACAGAATACCAAACCGGTATAAAGTACATTAATCTGCTACTCACAATTTTTGCCCAATGACTTCAGTAGGAAAGGACTACCAAGAATCAAGCCCTATTGTGTTAGGAACTCTACAGACTTCTTTCAACCTCTATTGCCAAGATTTAGCGTCATACTATACATGTGATTTTTAGGCAAAATTCCTCATTGTTTTTCAATGCGAATTTATGCTTAAAAACTTGTGCCAGGAAGCGGCCCTGAGCTTTTCCTCCTCTCAAATATTTTTAATTTGTGTGAAAAACAGTGAATTTTGTATTTATTTTCCAGCAAGTGGTTATAGTGTATTTCAACCCCAAAAATAATCTGCAAAAAATAATTTTAAAAAGTTCACAACTGACGAAGACCATAAAACATACTCAGAAACTTTAAAAACTGCAAAATATGGGTCCAATCCTGTAAACACTTACTCTTGAGCATGTGCTTGTTCCTGAGAACAACCCCATTCTTTCCACTAGAACTGTTCCTCAGACCTTCTTATCAACTGCTGGAAATGGCCTACCTTGATTATCACTACAAAAAGCTCCCCCCTTGCCCCCCTGCTGGTAATAGCTCACCTTAAGTGATCACTCTCTTTACAGTGTGTATGGTAACACCCACTGTTTCATGTTCTCTGTGTATATAAATCTTCCCACTGTATTTTCCACTGAATGCATCTGATGAAGTGAGCTGTAGCTCACGAAAGCTTATGCTCAAATAAATTTGTTAGTCTCTAAGGTGCCACAAAGTACTCTTTTTCTTTTTGCGAATACAGACTAACACAGCTGCTACTCTGAAACCTATTACCAGTAGTAAGTACCCCAGCTAGTAGTCAAGGATTTGGAGAACTAGGCCCCAAAACACTGCTTTAGACTGCTTTATTAGTGATTCAGTCCCACCTTTTTCAAGACTGAAGAATCTTGAACTTCCACTGTTGTGATATAGAACCATGATCTTCTATACTGGCCAAATACAAAGGTGTGAAGCAGTTTATTTTCATCTGTAAGGCAGCATTTTCTCAGCAATAGATCCCTCATTTCAGCTGTGGTGGAAGGATAACACCATACCCACAGAGTATCTCCATTGGTGTCTTTTTCTATGGTGGAAAGATGTTCACTGTGAGAATGCCAAACAGCAGCAAGGAAGTAAATTGATTGGTTAATCAGATCTGTTTACTGGAATCATCTTAACATCCCATTTTACACTAACTAGATCAGTATCCACTCATGCCTCGACTGCTAAAGTTGTCTGTTAGAGCTTCTGTTATTAACTTTTATTTTCAGGTATTTATAACATTTTGTTGGAAAAGTCTGCTCTTGGCATGCAAAGTTCCAGCCAGCTGAGGCTTGTGAGTATGTGGAAAAATAAGAATTGTAGTTTTCAAAGGTGCTGTCCCCAGTTATGCAAACTCTTGCACATTTACTTAACTTTAAGCATGTAAGTAGTCCCATTGACTCCAATGGAATTATTTAACTGCTCAAAAATAAGCATGCACATCAGTGTTTATAGAACCCTAAATTGCATCATTTAAAATCTCCATCATTCAAACTGTCACAATGCTTTGAAGTGGTATAGCATCATTAACTGTTTATTGTTAAACTAACAGACTTGTTTGGACTATGAAATTATCAATTAGTTCTAAATGGATAAACTCTCTCATTAACAATACTTTCACTTTGTATTTCAATAAGTAATAACTAAAATAATGGCATCTTATATTTATATGGCATCTATATGCTATAGAATGGGTTCGTTATCTGTATGAGAATTTATAGACTTCATTCCCAAATGAACCACCACAAATGTACCAACCATATGCCAAACGTTGCCTTCAGATACCTCCACATATTTCCAATGGCTTGTATCAGAGGGCAGGTTCTGGCTCTTCTGCATGCAGGAATCATTTCATCAATACATGCTTTAAAATAAACTGGCATAAATAACAAAAACAAGCAACACTTGGGACACTTATGATGCTATCCAATGCTATCTCCAAACGTATTTTATACTGAGAGGCAGAGATATGTTGTTAGCCGCACTTTTATGGATGGGCAGAGGGCTACCTGTTGCTGGGCAGTTTTGGGGTTCACACCTCCATTATAAAATCACAGAAATGTATGGCAGGAAGGGACTTCAAGAAGTATCGAGTCCAGCCCCGTGCACTGTGGCAGGACCAAGTAAACCTAGATTATACATGAGAAATGGTTTGTCCAACTTGTTTTTAAAAGTTTCCAATGATGGGAACTCTACAACCTCCCTTGGAAGCCTATTCCAGAGCTTAACTACTCTTATAATTAGAAAGGCTTTCTTAATATCTAACCTAAAACTCCCTCCCAGGTTAAGACCATTACTTCTTGTCATACTTTCAGTGGATATGCACAATAATTGATTACTGTACTTTATAACAGCTCTAACATATTGGAAGACTTATCAGGTTGTGTCTCAGTCTTCTTTTCTCAAGACTAGTTTTTCATGCCTAGTTTTTCCAGCCTTTCCTCATAATTCAGATTTTCTAAACCTTTCATCATTTGTGTTGCTCTCCTCTGAACTCTTTTCAATTTGTCCACATCCTTCCTAAATTGTATTGCCTAGAATTGGATGCAGTACTCCAGATGTGGCTTCACCAGTGTCAAGTAGAGCAGGACATTTACCTCCTGTGTCTAATATACAATACTCCTGTTAATACACCCTTGAAACATATTAGCCTTTTTTGCAGCTGCGTCACATTGATGACTTGTTTCATTTTGTGGTCCACTATAATCCCCCAGAGTCTTTTCAGCAGTATTACCACCAGTTATTCCCCATTTTGCAGCTGTGCATTTGATTTTTCCTTCAGGTTAACTACTTTGCAATTGTCTTCATTGAATTTCATCTTGTTGAATTCACACCAATCCTCTGATTTTTCAAAGTCATTTTGAATTTAAAACCTGCCCTCCAAAGTGCTTGCAACCCCTCCCAGCTTGGTGACATCTGCAACTTTTATAAACATACTCTCCACTCCATTATCCAAGTCATTAATGAAAACATTGAATAGTACTGGACCCAGGACTGATGCCTGTGGGGCCCCACTAAATACTGTCTCCCAATTTAACAGCAAGCCACTGATAATTACTCTTTGAGTACAGTCTTTCAACCAGTTGAGCACCCATCTTATAGTAATTTGCATCTAGACCACATTTCCCTAATTTACGTATGAGAACTTCATGCAGAACTGCTTCAAAAAAGCCCTGCCAAAGGTATGTAAGGTGGACAAAAGAGAAAAAGTCCCCCCACCCCACGGTAGGTTACTACCCCAGGCCCCACATGTGAAGGAGAAAGGTTAGGGTGGTGCCACAAAGAGTGAGAACTGTTTGATGGGTGCTACCCCCCTACCCAGGGGTGCTGAGAGCCATTTAACCCAACTGTAAACCCTTCGAGCCAGGGGGTGCAGCAGCACCCCTAGTTCCAGCACCTCTGCCCCCACACCACCACAAGAGCCCCACCCTCAATTCCAGGGGCAGAGGGTCCCGTCAAGGAGCTGGAGCCTGGGGCTGGGCGCGGGGCGTCAGCCCCTCCCCAGCACAGAGAGCTACCCTGGGGTGGATGCTCCAGGGGCAAAGGGCCCAGCGGTGTCCTTACCAATCAGCCCCACGCCTAGCAGCAGCTGAATCTCCGGCTCTGCCATCTTCCTGCTGCCCGGCTCTGCTCGCTTCCGTGCCCGGCCCGAGCGCACCAGGCCCGGCCCGGCCCTCACCCCCTCTTCCTGGGTCCCCTGCAGCGGCTGCTGCCTGAGCGCCCAGGCCCTGCCCCGCCTCAGGCCGGCCCCGCCCGCAGTCCTGGCGCCGCCTTCGGCTCTAGGCCCGGCCCCGCTGCTTCCCCGCCTCCCAGGCCCCACGCAGGGCGCAGACTCGACCTCGTTCGTTGGCTCCCGCGAGTAGACGCCGGGAGGATCAATGGGTCGCGGCGCAGGGGCTGCCCGAGCCAGGGCTGGGCTTTTCCGCTGCACGCTTGGCGGGGCCGTCTGAAACCGTGTGCGCTGACCGGGGCCCCTCTAGCAAGCCGGGCCTGGCCTCTCCCCCCAACCCGCCCCCCGGGGCCCCTCCGGCGGGCCTGACCTCTCCCCCTAACCCGCCCCCCCGGGGCCCCTCCGGCGGGCCTGACCTCTCCCCCCAACCCGCCCCCCCGGGGCCCCTCCGGCGGGCCTGACCTCTCCCCCCAACCCGCCCCCCCGGGGCCCCTCCGGCGGGCCTGACCTCTCCCCCCAACCCGGGGCCCCTCCGGCGGGCCTGACCTCTCCCCCCAACCCGGGGCCCCTCCGGCGGGCCTGACCTCTCCCCCAACCCGCCCCCCGGGGCCCCTCCGGCGGGCCTGACCTCTCCCCCAACCCGCCCCCCGGGGCCACTCTGCGTGGCCTGGTCTCCCCACCTCTCGGGTCGCTGCCCTGGGACTCCTCCGTTCGGCCTCCCCACTTGCCCCTAGCGCTGCACCCTCCCGGGGCCCCTCTGGGTGACCTCCCCACCCCCTGGATGCTTTGGGTGGCTCCCCCCCTTCTGCCTACACCTCCGGGTCTCTCCTCTGTGTGATTTCCCCACCGTGGCTCAGTAAATAATTGATTTCTCGGTTTGGGGGCTGAAGTGGACAATAAATAAATAAAATCGGTTAGTTTCTAAGTGAAACAGATTTTTTTTTTCAGTTGCCAAAACGCAGAACCGAAAACGTTTCATTCAGGTTGAATGAAACTTTTTGAATGTCCTTCTGAAGCAATATTTCAAAACAAAACCATAAGGCTTGAAACAAAATGTTGATCTGAAGCGACATTGCTAAATGAAATGGTTCATTTAACAATATCAGACTGGTTTGTTTCAAAAATGTCAAAAGGAACCGGTTTTACTTTTTTTTTAAAAAATTCCTAATGTTGTTCAAAACTGCATTTTTCAACTAATTTACTGGATAATCAAAAAGTTTTGTCCGGCTCTATTTCACACCCTCAGGCTGCACCAATGTGCACACTTGAACTCCATGTTTACTGGTGAATTGTCAATGTATTTTGATGATTACTTAGGGTTGGTTGCTTTAATAAATTACACTTCTGGGGGGGGGCATTGAGGAGGGAGCATTTCCCATTCTTAAATGTATATCATTGATGATAATTATCCAAGTGGATCTCTATTGTTGTTGTTATGTATTATTCCTATATGCCTCCTGAAGAGTGTCAGTGTCTCCTCTTAAATATGTACCTGTTTGCAGGATCAGGCCATAGTCTGAAGGCATCTCTTTCTGCTTATTTAGCTTTTTGTCTGTGCCTTAAAGCTTTCTCCTTTGCAACCATGTGAAACAGCTTTCTCCATATCACCACCTTTCCAATCTATTTTCAAATAGGAGATGAAAACTCTTTTTTACTTTTGTCCATCACTCTGAATTTTTCTCTTCCTCTGCTATTAATTTTCTATTTTAACTTTGTAACTATTTGTATTACTGTATTTAACTCTGAGTTACTTAACTCTGTAAATCATTGATGGGTATAGTTTACATGCAAGCTATTATACAAAATACAGTTGTATTGCTTAGAAGTCTTATTTTATTATCAATTGTTTTTATTACGGTTATGTCCAGAGGTTCCAAACAGGATTTGGGCCCAGGAATGTTTGGCACTATACAAACACATACAAAATACAAAAAGAAAAGGAGTACTTGTGGCACCTTAGAGACTAACCAATTTATTTGAGCATGAGCTTTCGTGAGCTACAGCTCACTTCATCGGATGCATACCGTGGAAACTGCAGTAGACATTATATACACACAGACACCATGAAACAATACCCCCTCCCACCCCACTGTCCTGCTGGTAATAGCTCAAATAAATTGGTTAGTCTCTAAGGTGCCACAAGTACTCCTTTTCTTTTTGCAACAGCAGGACAGTGGGATGGGAGGGGGTATTGTTTCATGGTGTCTGTGTGTATATAATGTCTACTGCAGTTTCCACGGTATGCATCCGATGAAGTGAGCTGTAGCTCACGAAAGCTCATGCTCAAATAAATTGGTTAGTCTCTAAGGTGCCACAAGTACTCCTTTTCTTTTTGCGAATACAGACTAACACGGCTGTTACTCTGAAACCATACAAAATACAGATCTTGCAAAGTCTTATGTAAAGTTAAGCAAATGCATAAATGTAGGATTGAGGCCTACCTGTTTTCTTCTCTTTTGAGTACCTCTTCACTGGATTGTGTACAGTTCTAGAAATGGAAAATTGTGTCTCGCTATTCTTTGAACATGTCAATAAAGTAGTGGATAAAGGAGAATCAGTTGACATAATTTATTTAGACTTCCAAAAGGCCTTTAACCAGGTCCTTGACAAGAAGCTACTAAAGAAGCCAGCAGTCATGGGGTGAGAGGCAAAGTATTGTCATAGATCAAAACTGGCTAGGAGACAGAAAGCAAAGAGTATGATCAAGTGGTCAGTGTTCATCAGGAGCCTCAAAGTTCCATACGAGGTCTTGTTTAATATATTTATTAATGATCTAGAAAGGGGGGGGTGAGTACTGAAGTAGCAAAATTTGTAGAAACCACAAAGTTATTCAGGTTTCAGAGTAGCAGCCGTGTTAGTCTGTGTTCGCAAAAAGAAAAGGAGTACTTGTGGCACCGTAGAGACTAACCAGTTTATTTGAGCATAAGCTTTCGTGAGCTACAGCTCACTTCATCGGATGCAAGCTGTTATTCAGGTTCGTCAGGACCACAGAGGACTGTGAGGAACTTCAGAGAAACCTAAAGAAGGAAAGTGAACAGGGAACACAATGGCAAATTAAACTCAGTGTTGATTAATGCCAAGTAATGCACATTGAAGGAAAAATATTAAACTACTCTCACCTTACAGGGTTCTAAATGAACTCTATAAGCTCAAGAAAGGGACCCTAGGCATCAGTGTAGACAGCACAGTAAAGACTTCTGCTAAATGTGCAGCTGCAGTAAAAAAAAAGCTAGTACTTTAGAATGCATAAGGAAGGGGAATAATACAAAGAATGTTATAATGCGTTTATACAAATAAATGGTGTGGCCTCCCCCTGAAATACTGAGCATCACATCTCAAAAAAAGATATAAAGGGCATAGTACAACTCTCATATAGAGATTAAAAAGATTGGGATTTTTTACCTTAGAAAGGACATGCATAAGAGGGAGCATGACAAAAATATATAAAATAATTAACTAACAAAAGTAGATTTGGAATCACTGATCTCCCTGTCTCATACTTCAGGAACAAGGGGATGTTCAGTGAAATTAAAAGTTGGGAAATTCAAAATCGATTAAACAGTTTTTCACACAATGTGTAATTAGACTGTGAAACTCACCCCCACAGGAAGTTGTTGAGGACAAGAAGTTACCAAAATTCAAACCAGGTTTGGATATGGATAAAAGAATATATGGAGTTATAATTAATTATAAGAAAATTGGAAGGAATATTAAACTCTGCTTCAGGGTTTAGGTCAATCTCTAACTATGGGAGATCAGGGAGAGGCCTATCCCACATCTGTCTACTCTGTGGTTATTACACCTTCCTCTGACTCACCTAATATTGGCCACTCTGAGAGACCAGATACTGGACTAGATGGACCGCAGGTCTGATCCAGTATGACAATTCCTATGTTCTATCTCTCCTTTTTTGAGAGTGGGGGTAAGAGGTGGAGAAAGAGAGCACTAGAACAACTACAGTGCTTATCAGAAGTCCTCCATTCCACACCTAGCCTCTGTTTCGATTCCTCCTGCTCTTCCTGCAATTAACAGAAACAATCATTTATTTCTGGTAAAATAACTATTTGAGAGACTGCTGGTTGCTTCCCGGCTCTCATCCTGTTATTAAACCACCATATTAAAATATATTGTTATGTATGTTGCACTTTAATTGTTTTGAGACTTTATATATGTTTTTGTGGCTGTACAATATTGAAACAATGAGAAAACAAAAAGAAATCAACAATCGAAAGAAAACTTTATTCTTCCGTTAAAAAAGGAAAAATTCCATTAAAAATATAGCAAAACAAGAATAAATTGTCATCTCACCACCATAAATAGCCAGACGTCAGACCTGAGCCTTCCCCCTACTCTATGTTCTATATAGTTCTGGAAAATGTGCTCATGTTCAGGGAAGCCAGTGCCGGAAGGCTTTTATCTGGTGAGGTGTGCAAGTCTGGGCTCAAGAGTAAAATTTGTCATGTCATGTGTTTTCCTTGGTTTTGTGTTAGTATGTTATGTATAGAGCAACCTTAACTCACACAAAATTTGTTTTTCTGTATTCATTTCCCAGAACTTTTTTTTTTTTTTTAGTTTAAGAAAGGCTCTCCAACCTCCCAATGGCTAGTTTCACACAGCACTGAGCTCTAAAGTGATCAGCAAACTGATTCCTGAACTGGCTGAACAGTCTGATGAAGAACAGGCTCTTCAGCTTTAGTGGCTGTTGCTTTCATGAAGAGAGGGAGCTCCAGAGCTGGGTGAAACAACTTCACAAAGAATAAGACTCCTGCTGTGACAGCTGCTGCTTTGTCAAATATGCTGTTTTCCATTAAACTGTTTAACCGGTTCAAGAGCCACATTCATGAACCTGCTAAACAGGTTCACGGAGCTCTACAAGCCAACAACTACTACTAGTCCAGAGAGCATCCCAGTAATCCTGAAACTGTTCAGCCAATTCAGCAGCTGTGCTCAGCCAGGACATAAATCATGATCTCCCCCTCCTAAAAACAACTAAACCATGGACTCAGTCTGCTAGCTGTGATGTAAACCAACAATTATGATGTAAATCCCTAGTCCCCTCCCCCTCCCCATTTTTACTTAAGAAAACGTAACTTTGGAGAACCCCCCAAACTCTCACTAGATAATTAATTTTTTTTTTTTTTGGTTACTTTCTACAGATTGTAGTTTTTACGCTCGAGGAGCCTGGAAAATCGTGACACTCAGGATGAGAAAAGAAAAGGAGGACTTGTGCCACCTTAGAGACTAACCAATTTATTTGAGCATGAGCTTTCGTGACAGCGCTCTACCCCCTCCGCTAGGGGGCGATTCTAGGCGGGACAGTTGCTCCCTGCCGGACTGTACCCTCCCCCCCGCCCCCGGCAGCTGCACGTCAGGAGGAGGGATTTCCGGTTCTGGGCACGTCGGTGCGGGTGGGTCACGTGGTGCTCTCCCTTTCCGGCCCAGCAGGCTGTCTGGCTGGGCGTACGGAGCCATCCGCCGCCGCCCTGTGAGGAGAAGCTGCTGCCCCCGCCGCCATCATGCCGGTGTATTTCCAGCGGCCCGAGAATGCCCTGAAGCGGGCGAACGGTGAGTGCGGGCGGGGCTCAGGGCCTGCCCCCCTCCCCTCCCCTCCCCGGAACGTGTCCCCTCCGCGGCCCATTGTAGCTGGGTGGCGAAGGCCCCGGCCTAGGCCTGGCCTCGGCGCAGGGATCAGCAACCTGGGCGGCCAAGGCAGGGGCAGGGGCCTGGGGGCACGTTCAGCGTTTCCCTCGCGTTGGGCCTCTCGCCCGCCCCTCCCTCCCCCCCCGAGCAGCAGCAGACGGCGCCGCCGGGCTCCTCCCCCGTGTGGGGAGTCGCCGCCTCAGCGGGGCCCTACTCGGCCATGTGGCGCGGGCGCGATACGTGCGGCAATAAACCCGCACGGCTGCCCTGCGCTGCCTGTGTCCGATTCCGAGCCGAGGCGCCTGGGGACGGCAGCTGCCCCGGTTCTGTGCCGCACCGAATACGCTGCTGGCCCTCAGCCGATCTCATGTAAACGCCGCCTCTCACATGGCAGCATTTCCTAGACTGCACCTCCCAGTACTGCCGCAACAGCCACTGCCTCTGATGAAGGGAAGCCGTCAGCGATTGTATAGCACACTGCGTGGCGCCAGGGGGAAGGCAGGTCAAGGGCACACGCCATTCAATTTCTGTTTGTACTGTAGCAGCATCTTGGCACATGAATCCATAATCAGACTCTGGAGACGCTCAGTAAAAGGACAGCCCCTGACTCTAAACATGCACAAATTAAGGTGTGACAGAGCGCTGCCAGATGGGTGAGACAACCAGTGTTACAGTAAAATGAGGAAAGTATTGGGCATCGCACAGACCTGCCTAGCCAGTTGACAAACTGTTGTTTACACACAGTAGTCGCTGGGCAACTGACATGGTATTGATGCAGAGTGAACCGAACTTTGTTTATTAAAGGTGTTGTATGAGAGACCTCTGCACAATACATGGTGTAGAACTCTGTTTTTTTCTCAGTACATTTGGCTGAATCGGTCCTGCTGGAATATGAGAGATGTATATGTGGTCAACTACTTTCCCCATATTGTTCTTTACAGGCCCCATATTTAACAATCCACTTCTAGTTAACTGATCTTATTTTATAGACAGCAAAAATATCAGTTATGAAACTCACTGTATAAACAGTAGTATGCTGGGACACATGCACACTCGGTTTTAAGGCTAATATCACTAAGGACTGCTGCTGAAGTACCCTATACCAGCTTCCAAGAACAAAGCCTGACTGGCTGTGGTTTTCAACAGACTCTTACCAAATTGAATGTACAGATTTAGCACTTTTTATCTTCAGTTTTAAATAGCCAGCAAAAACCATCTGAAGAGATGGTGTCTGCCTAAGGCTCTGATCCTGCTAGGTGTTGCCAGCTTCAAAACAGTAACGTGCAGATCTGGACCTAAAGGTAGCACAAAGTTATATTGGATGGTACATGGGGTTTGACATGGCACCTTAGGAGGTGGGAGTTGTGTTTTCAAGATGGTCCTGAGTGCAGGTTTCTCTGTCACCTTAATAATGAAGGCTGGAATTGTCAGAGCTGCCTAAGGGAGTAGGCCACCTAACTCTTAGGGTCCTTTGAAAATCCTGTCCAAAAAGACTCTGCCCTCCAAAACAATGACTATAGTAATCTTTAAATTACATCTGTCTGAATGACAGACAAACTACCCAGGTTCTGTATTTCCTGCCCTCAAGATGCAGGTCAGTCTTTAGTTATTCATCTAATCGCAAAATGCATAGGCATCTGCCATGATTTTGAAAGCACTTCATAAATATTAATTAAACTTCACAATTTCATTATTTTGATTTTTATGGTACTTTACACAAATTTAAATAATACTTAACATGAAGATTTAAATCAACATTTATAGGACTGCCATGGTGAAATAATCCCCCAAAATGATCTTCATAACTCTGGGATATGGGGGAAAGGAAGATCTGGTGTTTGTATTTTGTATGTGATATATTGAAAAGTGGGTGGCTGTATTTCGCATTTGCTTCAGTTTGTGAATGGGCTCTACATATAGCCATATGTAGAGCATGTTCCAGTAATCTTATCATAAAGAAACAAAGGCGTAGATAATTGTAGCAAGCTCTATGTCAAAAAAGGATATTTTTTCTGTCTAATCACAGATGGGGTAAAAATCGCAGTTGGCCACTGCCATTGATACGGTTTTTCCTATCCATGCACACAACTAAAACTCTCATTCAGGCTCTCATCATATCACATCTCAGTTATGGCATCATCCTTCTCTCTTGTCTTAACAAATATGGCACCCCTTTATCAAACGTAAGCTGCTTGTCTTCTTTTTCAAGGCTCTTCACAACCTATGCCGGTCCTACCTATTGTATTCACTAGCAAAATGACAACTCCCACTTCTGATTATGCCAGGCTCCATCACCCACACGTTATAGTCAACGGTCACCTTTGTACTTTCTCCCATGCTGCCCCTTATGCTTTGGAACAGCTTTCTGTACACATCCTCAAAGCTATCCCATTTTCCTCCTTCAGCTCTCTACTTAAAACTCTCCTCTGCCATAGTGCCAACAAAAAACTTGACCAGTTAGGCCACTGGTGTGTCAAGACTACCACCAGTCACGCTGACTAATACTATCCTTGTACTCCCTTGTCTGTCCACCTTTTGTCTTACATTTAGACTGTAAATTCTTTTTGGCAGGGATTGTCTTTTTGTTCTGTTTATACAGTGCCTAGCACAATGGACTCCTGGTCCATGTCTGGGAGCCCTAGTGACTATGCATAATAACAGGTTTCAGAGTAGCAGCCGTGTTAGTCTGTATCCGTAAAAAGAAAAGGAGTACTTGTGGCACCTTAGAGCCTAACAAATTTATTAGAGCATAAGCCGATGAAGTGAGCTGTAGCTCACGAAAGCTTGTGCTCTAATAAATGTGTTAGTCTCTAAGGTGCCACAAGTACTCCTTTTCTTTCTAGTGACTATGGTAATACAAATATTTAATAATAATACCTGAGAATTGAGAAATGGTAGAGAATTTAATATGGTTTCTAGTGAGAACTTGTATTGCAAATAGTGGACATGCTCCCTCAGGCAAGGGTGTTGCCCAGATTTTAAGAACCTAAGAATGGCCAAACGGGGCCAAACCAAGCCCAGTATCTTCTGTTCTGATAATGGCCAATGCCAGATGCTTCAGAGGGAATGAATAGCAGGAAATCATCAAGTGATCCATCCTCTATTGTCCACCTCAACCTTCTAGCACCCAGAGCATGGGGTTGCATCAACATTTATCGGATCTGCTCATCTTGCCTAATAGCCATTGATGGACCTATCCCCCATAAATTTACCTAATTCTTTTTTTAACCCAGTTATACTTTTGGCCTTCACAACATCCCTGGCAATGAGTTCCACAGGTTGACTGGGCGGTGTGTGAAGAAATACTTCCTTATGTTTGTTTTAAACTTGCTGTCTATTAATTTCATTGGGTGACCCCTGGTTCTTTTTTTATGTAAAAGAGTAAATAACACTCATTTTTTCCACACCGTTCATAATTTTATAGACCTCTATCATATCCCCCCTTAGTCATGTCTTTTCCAAGCCAAAAAAAATCCATCTTTAATTCCTTCTCATATGCAAGCTGTTCCATACCCTTAATCGTTTTTGTTGTCTGTCTCTATACCTTTTCCACTTCTAATATATCTTTTTTTGGGATTGGGTGACCAAACTGCAGAATTTAAGGTGTGAATGTGGGATGGATTTATATAGTGGCATTATGATATTTTTGGTCTCATTATCTATCCCTTTCAAATGTTCCTAACATTCTTTTAGCTTTTTTGACTGCTGCTGCATATTGAGTGGATGTTTTCGAAGAACTATCCACAGTGACTCCAAGATCCCTTTCTTGAGTGGTAAAAGCTAATTTAGACCCTGTCATTTTATATGCATGGTTGGGATTATGTTTTCCAATGTGCATTACTTTGCCTTTGTCAACATTGAATTCCCTCTGCCATTTTGTTGCCCAGTCACCAAATTTTCTGACATGCCTCTGTAACTCTTTGCGGTCAGCTTTGAACTTTACTATCTTGAGTAATTTTGATTCATCTACAGATTTTGCAACCTCAGTGTTTACCTCTTTTTCCAGATCATTTATGAATATGTTGAACAGCACTGGTCCCAGTATAGATCTCTGGGGGACGCTGCTGTTTATCTCTCTCCATTGTGAAAACTGACCATTTATTCCTACGCTTTGTTTCCTATCTTTTAATCAGTTACTGATCCATGAGAGGCTCTTCCCTCTTACCCTATGATTATATACTTTGCTTAAGAGCCTTTGGTGAGGGACTTTGTCAAAGGCTTTCTGAACGTCCAAGTACACTATATCCACTGGATTATCCTTATCCATGTGTGTGTTGACACTCTGAAAGAATTCTTGTAGATTGTTGAGGCTTGATGCTCCTTTACAAAATCTGTGTTGACAGTTCCACAACAAATCAAGTTCATTTATGTCTGATAATTCTGTTCTTTACTACTTTTCAACCAGTTTGTCTGGTATTGAAGTTAGGCTTACTGATCTATGATTGCCAGGATTGTCTCTGGAGGCTTTTTTAAACATTGGTGTCACATTAGCTATCCTCCAGTCATCTGGTAGAGAAGCTGATATGGCTATGTACTTAGTAGTTCTGCAACATATTTGAGTTCCTTCAGGACGCTTGGGTGAATACTAGTGACTTATTACTGTTAAATTTATCAGCTTGTTCTAAAACCTCCTCTGACACCTCAATCTGGTACAGTTCCTCAGATTTGTAATCTAAAAGGGATGGCGTAGGTATGGGAATCTTCTTCACATCCTGTGCAGTGAAGATTGATGCAAAGAATTCATTTAGCTTCTCTGCAATTATCTTACCTTCCTTAAGTGATCCTTTAGCTCCTTGATCGTCCAGTGGCTACACTAATTGTGTGTCAGGCTTCCTGTTTCTGATGTACCTAAAAAAAATGTTGCTGTTAGTTCTTGAGTCTTTTGCTAGTTTTCTAACATTATCTCTATCTTGTCAGGATCGAGCCTCAACCAACTCCCAGACTCTCATAGAAACTGGATCATTTGTTCCAGTCTACCAGCTGGGTCATATCCTATGAGAGGAGAGAGTTCAGCCTTTGTATTGGATAGCTGATAGCTTCTTCATTTAGGTGATATAGTTGAAAAGAAAAAAATAGGATTTAAGGACGATGGGACAGAAAACAATAACACAAAGTAGGGTGTTTTGCATAGCCATTGAAGGATGAATAATTTAAATTTGGCTACATTTAGAATGATTAATCTTCCACATCTCAACTATAGTGATGTAGAAGGGCTGTGCTGCAATTTGGCCCTTCAGGAACTCTTTGGGTGCTCTTGCTTTTGTTAAATTACCATTAATTACCTGATCTACTGTAAGAACTTGTCCTGCGTGAGCTTAATGCCTATGATTTTGAGCTTTTAATTTTTAATTGTGTGCTGTAGTCAGCACTGAGAATCATGACTGGACAGACTAGCATTCTCACTGCAGGACTGAACTAGTCTGTCATGTTTGTTCTCATAGGTTAAAAACCTCCAGTTGAGCAGTAATTGACCCATGTGCTGTGTTCAGCAATAAGAACAACCTAAATTGTAAACTGTCTGTAGTTTTATTTAAAAACATCATGGTGAATTTAAAATTATGCTAAATGTCATGGGATATCCAGATTTTGTAACACTGTAATTTATATACTGTTTTACCTACAGAGGGAGCAGTCAGTTCCTCTTGCGTGAAATGACTGCTCACATAAGCTAGCCTCCTAGCATTTAGTAGAGTGGTTCCAGAACTGAAATGCCCCTTTTGTTCTTGATTTATATTGTGGAAACCATTAGCCATATTATAACTTTATTTCCATTTTTAATGTTCTGATCTCTTAAAAGATAAATACTGAATACACATGTAACTTTCCCATCTTTCACCACTTTCTGACAGCTAGATGTTTTTTGAAGGTAACTCTGACTGTTAGACTGATACAGCAGGTGATGTGCTGCTCTGGCAGCTTGGATTTTCTTTTGCTCTTGTGTTACCACTTTGTCATTTCTTTGTTTCTCTGATCCCCTCCTCCATTGCCTCTGTCCTCACTTATTGTGGGGGATACCACCAGTTTTTAAGGATTTAGGAAAATACTGACCCCATTACAGTATTGTTTACCTCTACCTTTTACCTGATTTGTATTTCTTCCTCCTCTTTTCTGTCATCATTTTTTCTGTCCTCTTCATCCTCTCATCTCTTTTGCCTCCCTTTTCCAATTTTTTTTATTGCTGTTGCACAGTTTAAAAATGCCTTTTGTTAGTGCGTGTGTGTATCTTGGGAGTTTTGTGTGCTGCTCCAAAGTAGTTTGCTCCTGAATGGCTTGGTGCATTTCATGCTCCACTTTACACATGCTACAGGGAGGGCAAAATTGAGCCATGATTACAATGTGAGGTCCTTTTAATAACTGCAACCACTCAGCCTCTGCACTTGAGGGCTGGTAAGGGGTTAGCAGTCCCCCTTGATGGCATGATCCTTAAGCCTGGGTGTATATATTTCCCTGTACATTATTAATAATACTTACATAGACCCTGATCCTGCATTTATAGCCAGAGAGGTAGACCTTTGCTTTGTGCCTGTATGGAACTCTGATGTCACTGAAGGACAGAGCCATAGGGTATGTCTACACTGCAGTGTAAGCCTGTGTCTACGGGACTCAAATTCACAGACTAGGTGTTTCAAAGCCCATGCTTAACTGTCCACACTTATTAGTAATCATGAGTTTAGAATTTCTGGTCTTGGGTCTCACACCAGCACTCATGTGTCCACACCGTACTGCACAAACCTGAGTCAAACCAGCCTATCCCAGGCTTCCTAGTACCCTCCCCAGCTGTAGCTCTTGGTTCATAGTGCACTGTGGGAAAACTTCACTCTCCACCCAGCAGCACTTTACTGGAAGTTGCCTCCGCCCACCAACACATCCAGCTGAGCTGTCTTTGGGTCTGTACCAGCGTCTGGAGCCAGTCTGGAGGTATCATTTAAAGAACTTGTACTGCTTGCGCTTTCACTTCAGGAAACAGGCAGAGCATCCATGAGATACTGGTGCACATTTGGGCAGTGTTTTCTGTGCTACCGAAGCACATCTAGAGGAGGAGAGCAGTACAGACATGGCAGAGTCCAACTGGCAGATGTTTGCTTGTGGCTCTTGGTATAGCTGCTGATACTCCTTCTCAGGACTGGCGCCTCTGGAGCAGGACCATAAGCAGAAACTGGTGGGATCTTATCTTACGGACCTGGGATGACCAGCAGTTTGTCCAGAAGTTGTGCATGAAGAAAGTAACATTTCCAGAGCGCTGTGAACAGTTTGCACTAACCCTCCAGTATCAAGACACACACATGAGGGAGGCCATGCTGGTCCAGAAGTGGTTTGCTATAACTATCTGGAAGTTAGCTACTCCTTATGCTGCAGATCTGTTGCTAATCAGTTTGGTTTGGCAAGTTGACTATAGTAGCAGAAGTATCTGAGGCAGTATTGCATGTGATTTATCCAAAGGTAGTGGGCATAAACAATGTCCCTGAAATAATTGCTGGTTTTGAGAGAATAGTGTTTTCAAACTGCCCCAGGACCATTGATGGGACTAATGTTCCCATAGTTTATTCTCCTCAAGGAGCACAAGAGTACGTAAACTGCAGAAGGGTATTACTCCATTGTTATTCAGGGTCTTTTCGACCACAGAGACTGATCCGTGGAAAAGTGCATGATAATAGGGTTTTCTGCCAATTGGGAGTTTACCTTCATGGGCAGACTGGAACCTACCAGATGACATTGTCATACTGTTGTTCTAGGAGACTCGTGTGTGTTCTCTTTTGCCTGGAGTTATGAAAGAGTACTCTGATCACAGAGACGCTGGCAAAAAAAGGTTTAATTACCTGCTCAGTAGGTGTAGAATGGTGGTTGAATGTGCATTTGGTGCTGTTTACAGAATCGTTTGGAATCCTCTGCATTATTGTGGCTTGCTGTGCTCTTCACAAAGGTTGTGAAGCCACAGGCAAGCCATTTAATCTGAAGTGGATGTATGATAGTGATGGATTGGTGGACCAATACACTCCACCAGAAAGTGCACCTGTCACAACTGGTGCAGGATTCACTCGTGCAACAGAAATCAGGGATGCTTTGTGCACTCACATTATGAACTTGCATGGACCAATGGATGAAGGAGAATAATATGCTTCTGAATGCATCTGAATAGCAATATCAACAATAAACTAAGTATTATCACTGCGGGAGGGGTAGTGATTGTTATGAATTTTTAATTGAGGATGAGATAACTGCTTACAGTGTGGTAGTGGGGATGGTGGGTTTTATGCATTTTTACTTATGGATAAGATGAACTGTGGCTTTTACTTATGGATTTGAAAAGATGTTTTGAGATGTTTTGTCATATACGACTTCCCAGTTATGCCTCCTCATGTTTTTTATCTTTATTCTTTTAAATATATATTTTATGCAGTTCATCTGTAGTGATAGTAATAAACTTTGTTATTGAATACAAAGGCTTTATTTGTCATTCTGCAATACAATCCTGTTAACAATATTAAAAGCCTTATAGGTAGGCCAGCTGCCATGAAATGACCAAAAGGGAAATTAAATAAAATCAAATGCATATACAAAGAGTGAACAGTGCAAAACCATGAAACTAGTGAAAAAAAATAAATAAATTGAAACTCTCCGACTTATGAGTGTCCCCTACCTCCCCATTCCTTGCCCTTCTAGGGCATGTTGTGTGCACTTGGAGCTGCATGGGGGTGGAGGACTGCACTGGGTATGTTTTCCCAGTCCAGCTAGCGTTCAGTGCTGGTTTCATGGGCCACAGAACCGTAGAATTGTCCAAAGAGTTCCTGGTTTGCAGGATATGGTGGCATGAAGGGGACTCAGGACATGGTGCTGGCTTAGCAGGTGCGGGTGAATCCAGGAGCCTGCACTCTCTTCGCTGTTAGCAAGCAGCCTCTCAAATAGGTCTTTCTCTCAAGTGACATCCCTGCTCAAAGAACTGCACTGCAAGTATCTCCTCGCACTCTTTGAATCTCTTTGCCTTTCACTCTGTCGTGAATTCTTTTCCCTCTTGTACTGGTGGTTGCCCCTGTCCAGGATGTCTGCCAAGAGGTCATCTCAGACAAACATCCTCTTTGACTGCCTTTTGGCAGTGCGACACCCCAGGTTCCTGCTGGTCTGTGTCTGGCATGGAGAAGTAGAAAATATCAGCTTGAAAACAGAAATGAAACAGGGCTGTTTCAGTATTACAGAAGTCTATATCATCGCAGAAGTGGCTTTGGAATCTCCAGGACAAAAAAATGATACTCTGAAGGAGTTTTACAAAGTATTTGGAGAGCTTAAATTTTTAGTCCTGTTCTGTGAACAGTAAGAGCTAGTATATGTAAAGCCTTCACGCACAACAGAAAGGTGAAATTTACAAATGATATATCTTTAAAAATTGCTGACCACTTCAGCTTGGGGGCAAAGGTATAAACCATGGAAGTAAACTTGCTGTGGTTTACTGCCTATAGTTTCACAATCCTTTCAGGCACTCAGTATTCTGGAAATTTCTGAATATTAAAGGTATGTTCTGTTCCAGACTACTGGTGGCAAGCCAGCCATTTATGCTAAGGAGGTTTTCAATTTGCAGTGAGTGAGCAACACATCTATGAGTGGAAGGGGCTGGTGACCTGCAGAGGAGGACCTAGAAAAATCACCCTGCTCTGAAATGTGACTACCCTTCTGGTGTTTATACTATGGGAAAAGTTTGCAGCACCTGGGATTGGATCAAAATTCATAGGGAAATGAACAGGACTCCCACTGGCTGGGCTCCCATTGTTAGTTCCCCTCCCTTCCCTTAGGATATTTAGTAAAAGTCACAGGCTCCCGTGAATTTTTGTTTGTTGCCTGTGACCTGTCTGTGTCTTTTGCTAAAAATACCTGTGACAAAATCTTAACCTTAGTCATGAACCAGAAATCTCTCATTTGTATATTAATAACAGACATGGATACAGAAACTTACCAGCCCTCAGGCTGCTTCTGCCTTTTCTGTTTCTGCTGCTGGTTCTGTGGCAGGCTGCTCCTCTGGAAAGTCATCAAACAGCTCCTGTGAGCATGGCCCCGGATGTGCTGTAGCTGCTCTGGAGGCAAAGTGTCCACAGGGACTCGCATGAGCACCTGAGTCACTTTGTAATAGTGATCCGGTGGCTGCTGCCCTCCTTCTGGTGCTGTAATACAGTGCTTCTCAAGCTATCTGATGTGGGGGACCAGCATTTTTTTTCCCCAATGTGTGTGCAGACCGGCAATGGTCCGCGGACCACCACTTTGAGTAACACTGCTGTAGTAGATTCAGGGGGTCAGAAGGTCACCATCCTGGCTGATTGGTTGGCTCAGTGCTTGGTGCAGTTCCCAGCACCTGGTCAAAGTCCTCACAAAAGAGGCAGGATGAGTTCCCAGAGGTGCTGTTCTCATCCCTGGCTTTCTGATAGTCTGTCTGGATCTGCTCTCTGCATTGATCACCTATCCATTGAATCCCCAGCACGCCAGCTTTTCTGATATTTCTTGGTACATGTGGTCATTTCTACTATTCTTACTGGAGTCAGCTGTCTTGTTCACCTCACACCAAAGATGTACCAGAATCTGACTATGGTCCTGTGACCAGGTGTGCCAGCATGCTTGGCAAAGGACTACTTGTTCCTGGCCACAGCTAACACAGAAGGTGATTCAATCTGTTTTCAGTTCAGCAGTCAGAATAAAATGGAAGGATTAAACACAGAATATACTTGAATCAGGGGGGTTGAGTCAATTTCCTGTGGTCAATTTGCGAGACTTGGGATAGAAATGCCAGGAATCACTGGGTCATAGGATTGTGGGATAGCATGGGCAGACTCTCAGGACACAATGCTGAGAACCTGGTCCTGTCCTGACTTGTGTCCACACTGCAAAATGATAGTTTGGACTTGAGTCCCAGTGGGACTTCGGCACTGACCCCACCCCACTGCTGGGCTTTAGGGCCTGGGTCCTGAAGGCGTACTGGCCTGAGTCAGGCAGATTTGTGTATGGACAAAAGGCAGGTTTGGGTTTGAACCTGAGTTTGAGCCCAGGCCTGTGTTGTAGTGTATACATGATTACATCAACTGATATTTTCACTCTGGTCAGTAAAATAAGATCAGCCAATAAAATGTGACCACTGGTTTACTTTGTTACAATTATTAATTCTAAATTACAGTGTGAAATATAGAAAATGTGTATCTTAAGTGGAAGAACTTTTGGTTTGCATATGTAATTGGTCTAATGAAGAGTTTATTTTCAGAATTTCTTGAGGTTGGCAAGAAACAACCTGCCCTCGATGTTCTTTATGATGTTATGAAAAGCAAAAAACATCGAACATGGCAAAAAATCCACGAGCCAATTATGCTGAAGTATCTGGAGCTCTGCGTGGACCTCCGCAAGAGCCACCTGGCAAAAGAAGGATTGTATCAGTACAAGAACATTTGCCAGCAGGTAGGAATTGGGAAATGTTCATTTTTTTTACCACCTGCAGCATGATGTACGTTAGAGTTGTATATTTAAAACTTATATATTACTTCTAAAACATAGAATTGTTTTGTATCCAGGGCCCCAGTCCTGCAAGTCGCTGAGGTCTGCCGAACGGCTTGCAGGGTTGGAGTCTAGATTGCAGAGCACCCAATATAATAGGTTTCCAGGTCTGATCGGTATATCTAGGCACTATTATAAATTTAATCCAGGTAATAAATAATAACTTGATCTTAGATTTATGGTCTTATTCTATATAAGCCTACTTTAGATATTACCACCCTAATTAGAATATATGCTTACAATATTTGTTTCCCACTGTGTGGAGAAAGCCACTTCAGATGTTCTGCTCTTGATCTAGGTGAACATCAAATCCTTGGAGGATGTTGTTCGAGCCTATTTGAAACTAGCTGAAGAAAAAACTGAAGCTGCCAAGGAAGAGTCCCAGCAGATGGTGCTAGACATAGAAGACTTGGATAATATTCAAACTCCAGAGAGGTAGGAGGTCTTTTTTTTCAATTGTAAGCCCTTGTAACGGTTTGTCTCTTTGGTGTGTTTACAGCACCTAGCACAAGGGTATCTTAATCCCCTATGGAGCCTCTGAGTGCTATCATAATATAAATACTTTCTACTACTGCTGAAGGCTATGCTTCTGCTGTCTTTTTAGATAGGACTTAATGTAGCTCTTACCAGTTGTACATTTTAAAAATAGATTTTCTATTTAACTTACAGGTCCTGGTTTTGGATTTGTGGTTAGGTTTGAGATAAGAGGTTTATCTTATTTATCTTAAAATTAAACCATCAGTATTAGAAAAAGTGTCTTTATTGTATAAATGACATATCTGACTTGTAGAGTAAATGTGGTAAATTTTGCTCAATTAATATCCAGATTTTTTTATGATGTGACTTTATTAAGGCAGATTATGTATTTAATAATATAAATGGTTCTGTGAGTGTCTGGGAGTTGTTGGAACCCAATTCAAGCCATCTAAACATTAAAATGCTTGACCATGGTGTCAAATCTTATCTTCTTGACATCATTTTAAATCTAATTAGGCAGTTCTCCAAAATCACCATTTTAAGAAGGAATGTTTCTGGGGTGTGTTTGTGTTTGAAGTGTCAATTAAAACCATCTTTAGGAAAACAAACTACCTGGTGATTGAAGGGATTTGTCTGTAGGCTGGGTGGTGGGGAAGAAATGATTTTAACAGCCTGTGACAAACGTAACCTTAACAAAAATGATTATTTAGTCAAGCATCATCCTGTTCAGAACCATGGAATATGTAGTTGGTCAGGTCTAGGTAAATCAATAATTATTGGTCTAGTGCATAGGCATGTAAATTCACAAATTTAAAATTTGTTAGGATATTCCTGAAAGTGTAAATTTACTTTGTATTTGTAGACAACTTGATATCTTGCAGACTTTAAGAAAAGGGTGGATTTAGTTAGAAGTAGAAAAACAGACATTTTAAATAAGTAGGATGTTGAGCAAATACACATGGAAGCTGTCACTATCTGCATATCTTCTAGACTTTTAGAAAATGTATCCTTTCATATTGCTTAGGCATATCGCTTTAAGGCTCGCGGTCTGTTGTGAAGGTTATAGAAATCAGTGACTATGACCTTAAACTGTTTTCAGATCTGTTTTGTCACATGTCAATAAATACAAGAAAGCATCTGAATCAGTTGCTGGTCCTTCTGGTAGCATTGCAGGGGAGTTGGGGAGGAAGTCTGATGTCTGAATCTGGTAGAGGAGTCTACTGCCCTCTTGGTGGAAGAGGGAAAGACTTTGTAGATGAGGTGTTCCTAAAACAGTCTTTTTTTCTGGTGTTGTGAGGAATACCAGAAGCAAGGAAACCTGGGCCTTTCAGGGCTGCCACCCAGTACCATCAGCCATCTAATTAGGATGCAGCTTGAGCTGGAACAGGTTTTGAATTTCACTGACAAACATGTGACTTCTTTTTAAATTCTTCATAACAGCCAAAGTCTTGGGAATGTGTAAAAATATACAGTAAACCTTAGCCGTTCAAGTTTGACTGGGCTGTTTTGTAGGTCCTAATAAAAAAGAGGTAAGTGAGTGATGAGGGTGGGAACTGTGGGGACTAACTGTAACTTTCTCAATTATAGTGTTCTCTTAAGTGCTGTAAGTGGGGAAGACACTCAAGATCGCACAGATCGGCTGCTTTTAACTCCCTGGGTTAAATTTCTATGGGAGTCATACAGACAGTGTTTGGACCTTCTTCGAAACAATTCTAGGGTGGAACGCCTCTACCATGATATTGCACAGCAAGGTAAAATCAAGCATGAACTGTAAATTACAGTGTGATTTAGGAATATGTGTGTGTGCACACCCTCAGCTGAAAAATTACAGGTTACTTTTGCTTGAATAAAGCTATTGGTGGAAAACATTAATCTCGCAGGCTTCTGTGTGTTCACGCAATATTTTAGAAATTCCTGAGGCCCCTTGACTCCAGGATGGCTGGATCTGTAGTTAATACCTTATTTGATGCAAGTAGTTTCTTATAACAGATCTTCCAAGGGCAGTTTTATTTTTTCCAGGAGTTTCCTCTACTAAAAATGTTTAGGAGTGTTGTACCTGTATTAATCTCTAACCTATTTTCTCAATCACAAGTAGGAGGCACATTTCCCTCTTGTTATCCATTATGGCAAATGTTGTCGTCCCCC
The DNA here is from genome assembly GCF_965140295.1 of Lepidochelys olivacea. Lineage (NCBI taxonomy): Eukaryota > Metazoa > Chordata > Testudines > Cheloniidae > Lepidochelys > Lepidochelys olivacea. The sequence continues at coordinate 109,710,400 of NC_140417.1, forward strand.
CCACCCCCCCAAGTAGATATGACGTAACCAATTTTAGGTGGAATAGCTGACTAGCTGAAATAGTTGTTCTTTCAATCACAAATTATTGGACTTCATGCAGAAATACCTGGATGAACTGTTTTGGGCTGTGCTGCGGAGAAGGAAAGATGAGAAAGTCAAGGTGGCCTTAATATCTGAGCTTTGAAAGAAGAGAAGTGGGCATATAAAGAATCTCCTGGGTTTTTTTGAGTGGGATTGTGGAAGAAATAATCTAGATTTATCTTCCTCCATTTTCATAACATGGATATTTGTATCTTTGTTGAAAGTTACTAGATTTTTTTTTTTCTGTGTCCCAAAGTTGTGCATATTGTGGATGGGTTTCTTGGAGGGGTCTTCCTGTCATGAATCCAGTGTTCCCTGCCATGGTGATTTTTCTCATCCAGAATTGCTTTCCTGTCTATCACTGGGGGAGAAAGGGATATTTCATCTGTAGTAAGTTAGAGTAGAAGTGTCCCACCGCAGGCACTCTTATTTTAAAAAGAGAATTAAAAAGAGGGTGAAGTAAAATCTAGAATTTACCTCCTTTTTGTGAATGTTGAAATAACTTGCCACAGTGGAATAATCTGAATTTCAGCAGTAAGGGCTTGATGAGAATCTCTTCCTGCTTTTCACAGAACCAAAAACTTTTAGAGTCTACCACCCAGACAGTTTTATTCAGAATTAATTTGGACACTTTGTGAAAGGCTGGTACAACATAAAAGCAAGAAACCGTGTTTCCTGTTAAACATTTTAAAAACAGTCTAATAAAGTGATCTTGTGAGGTTTGTAATTGAGTAATTCTGCAAAACCACTCAAGATAGTATTGTCCAGCATAGTCTCTGGTTTGTCTCTTGAGAGGCTTTCAGTGGACTTTTCCAAATCAAGAATCTTTAGGCAACTTGATTTTCATATCATGCAGTTTTGAAGCTATAGCTAATTTTGTAGTTATTTAATAGTTAACATTTAATAGTTAATATTTCTAACATGAACATCATTCAATTTCACAGCTTTTAAGTTCTGCTTGCAGTACACTCGTAAGGCTGAGTTCCGTAAACTCTGCGATAACCTGAGGATGCATTTAGGGCAGATCCAACGCCACCATAACCAAAGTACAGCAATTAACCTCAGTAATCCTGAGAGCCAGTCTATGCACTTGGAGACAAGGCTTGTACAGCTGGACAGTGCTATTAGCATGGAATTGTGGCAGGTATGTGTTAAACTTTATACTTATTAACAGGACCCACAATACTTTACTGCACCAAGATCCATAGACCCTCTGTCCCAAACCGGCATCAAATTTTGAATTTCATGGTGTGTACTCAAAGATCTAAAATACATACAGGGATGCAAAGACATAGAGTGAAATTTTAATGTGTTGAATTTATAGTTATATGTGTATCAAATATCAAACATCTGATGATCCTGGTGCTGTCTAGAAGCAGGACTTCAAGATAAGCCACTACTTGCAATGGAAAATGAATTTTTATGGGCGTTGATGTAGTTGCCAGAGACTGCTTGGAGTATAGGTGAATGGGTGAGGAAATCAGTTAGTTGACCCTCCTCATCTCTGAAAATTTGCTTTCTCAAGAGGGAGATCAGGTTTTCTGGAGGCAGTCAGCAGGGACCTAAATCTGTGATGGGGGGTCCCCATTCTCTAACTATTTTCAAGGTTGCAAAATTGTGGAATGCGACCATCCATGATTTAGATACTAATTTATTTTGTTGTTTCTACTCGGTCTTTTTCCTTTAGAGAAATACCAAAGTCAAAATTACAGTTATTAATGCAAAGTTCTGTTAATTTGTTTTACATTAATCTGAAAAATATTATTTCCATTATGTTCCTTTATCAGGTGTAGATTTGTCATGCTTCTAATATAATAAATCTAAGGCTGTTCTGGTCACTATTGATGAGATGGAGAGAAGGCAAATAGAGCTCGTTAAAAAAATTCTGAGACATTTTATCATTGGAATTTGCCAATTTGTCAAAATCAAAATGTTTTGCCAAGATCTTTCAATTTTGATGAAGTTCTGATGGAAACCAGGCAGACTTCTGACAACTTTGTGTGCTTGATTTCTTGTCAGCTCATCCACCTGGCTCCTTTGTATCCTACCTGGTGGGCTGACAGAGAGAGCTGAGAGCCTCGCTGGGAGTCCAGGCTCGCTGATCTTTTGTAGCCTTGGGCTTCCAGAGTCTGTGGCTCCAAAGCAGCCCACCAGGCAGACTGCTGCAGATCTGGTGTTTATTCCCTTTTATAGAGAATTTGGAAATCTTCTCGCTTTGTGCCAAATCGGAATGAAACCAAAATTTTCCATGAAACAGAATTCCCTTTGCTGCCCAGCTCTAGCAAATGGCTTTAAATTATTTGGAATATATGTAAATCATTTCTTTGTTAGAAAGGAATGTATTTATTTCTGGGTAACTGATCAAGTTGAAAATTACAGCTAAAGATATATATTCAAATGATAAAGCTTTGTATATTAAACATGCTTCTAAAAGCTTTAGCTTTTAGTTTTCTAATTTTCTTGCAAGTAATATACTGAAAGTAATTCTTTTGTTCATTATTTTAGGAAGCTTTCAAAGCAGTGGAGGATATTCATGGGCTATTCTCCTTGTCTAAGAAACCACCCAAACCCCAGCTGATGGCAAATTACTATCACAAAGTTTCCACTGTCTTCTGGAAATCAGGAAATGCTCTTTTCCATGCATCCACACTTCACCGACTGTACCACCTGTCAAGAGAAATGCGAAAGAATCTCACACAAGAGGAGATGCAGAGGTGGGGAGACATGCTTTTCACTTAGCTTCTGGTTTTAATCACTTATGTACAAATTAATTCAATTTAGCCTGTCATAAGAAGCAGATGGAATGTGTATTTGAGAGGGTGGCATCAGATACTGGACAGCTTTGCTTAAAGGGATAAGTAAAGAATGTCCCAATAATAAGGGCAAGAAGGACATTCAACAAATCTTGTAATGAAGGTGAGCATTGGGACCTCCTGTGTGTTATTACCATATTGGCCACAGACTGAGACCCTGAGCAAGTCACCAAACCTCTGTCTTGCCTCCATTTGTGAAATGGTGAAATACTTACTTCACATGACTTAATTATTGTTAGTAAAGTTTTGAATGAAAGATACTATGTAAATGTACATTATTAAGGCATACAATAGAATTGGTGCTGAGTGTGACCTTGAAAAGGCTTTTGAGGCATGCTGGTGCATTCAGTGAGCAGCAGTTAACTATCCATGGCTGATCTCTGGAGTTTGTAAAGCTGCAACATTCACCTACAAACCCTTGTCAATTCAAAAATGGTGGGAAGGTACAATTTAAGGAAGATGTTTACGTTCCACTTAAATGTACTTATCTGGGAATTCAGCACATATTTCAAATTTTTAATATCACTGTCTACAGTAATATATTCAAGTTAGACTTATTTTGAATTTTTTTTAAATTATCGCATCAAATTAATCTTATGGAGCTGTCAGTAGCTATTCCATAGCTTGGGGGCTTTGTGATTGTACTGGAAGCAGGACTAAGATGGCTCTGGCTACCAGCCCTTTACTGGATATTCTTTAATTTTTTTTATTCTATTTTATTTTATTTGGAGAGGAGGATTTTTTTTTAAAGGAAGCTGCGTAATAAAGGGCTGATATCAACTAAGTTATCCCCTCTAGAAATTAAGAAGCACTCAGAATTAGTCTGAACACTGAAATACTAAGATATCTTGTTTTCTGGTGTTGCTTGCATTTTGATATGGCGTAGTTATTGAAAGAATAAATCATTCACCCCTGAGCTTTTACACTGATTGGATGCTTCTGTTTTACAACTGAAGTGTGTGCAAAAAAACCCAACAAAACACACACACAAAGATTTCTATTTTATAATTCATCTTTTGTGATTGTACTTTAACAACAGGATGTCAACCCGAGTCCTTTTGGCTACTCTGTCAATTCCTATAACTCCTGAGCGAACTGATATTGCTCGTCTTCTGGATATGGATGGTATCATCGTTGAAAAGCAGCGACGTCTGGCCACGCTGCTGGGCCTCCAGGCCCCACCTACACGTATCAGTCTTATTAATGACATGGTAAATAATTGTGTTTGAGTGAAAGATTTTATATTTAATCTGTAGTTTCCCTCAAAAGCTGTTATAGTTAGATATGGTGCTGCAATTCAAAATATTCCAGTAAATTTAAAAAGTCCATTAAAGTAAAAGAATTCAACATGATCAACTGTGAAGATGTTTATAATTTAACTGTGCAGTAATACACTTTCTTCTGATGTGCTAGAAAGTCAGGCTAAAGTAGTCCCTCTCCTTTGTCTGTATTTCTGTCTCCATTTGAAAAACAACATGGATAGACTAAAATCCTAACTCTGTGTCTTTGTATCCAGTGAAAATTAATGTTCCAATATAGTGATAAATATTGTCCATTTTGAGACAAAAGCAAACCAGAAACCTGCTGTGAATGATCCTGCAATGGCTTTGGAGGGGGTGGAGACCAGGAACTTTCATTTTTTTTTTCCTTTTGATTTACCATATTGAAATTGGCGGATAATTAATTAGATTAGATGTTTTAATATTATATTTTCAATGTGTATCAAGGTAAGATTAGTACATTAAGCTGAATGAAGGTTTACAAGGACCTAGGCCGGGGGGGGCAAACTACGGCTCGGGGGCCGCATCCGGCCCTCCTGACGTTTTAATCCAGTTTTCGAGCGCTCCCGCCAGGGAGCAGCAGCATGCCTGCCTCCAGCTCCTACGTGTAGGGGCATCCAGGGGGCTCCACATGCTGCTCCCACCCCAGGTGCCTCCCCCGCAGCTTGCAGCATCACCCCAGAGCCCGCACCCTCTCCCCAACCCCCAATTTTGTGAGCATTCATGGCCCGCCATACAATTTCCATACCCAGATGTGGTCCTCAGGCCAAAAAGTTTGCCCATCCCTGACCTAGGCAGTTAGGAAAACTTGCCCTTGTTTGATTTGAGAGAAGGTTAGTGAGATATAAATTGTCTTCTGGTGATACCTTCCTAGTCTTCATGAAAAAAATAGCTTTCCTTGAAATCAGTTACATGCATTAAAAAGTGTTACTTCTTGTTACCTCTCACAATTTAAGCATTTTTGTTTGTGTCTAGCAATTTTTTTTGCCACTTTTAATTTTAGAACTTTGGGAATTTACCAATAGGCTGTAATATGTGCATCTTTAGTTCAGATCCACTCCTGAATATACTCATGCAGGGACTGTTTTCATTTGTGTCTAGGAAGTGCCTAACATGCCGTGCACGCTAACCCAATCAAAATACTTTTCATAGACTAGATTATTTTGTTTTTCTCTGTTCTGACATTTGCAACTGAAAACGACATTCCATAAATTCTGTGCTCTAATTTAAATAAATTATCATATTTTTGATTGATCAAAATGGTTTTAATTAAAGCATAATGAATTAAGCATTTCATTGGCTTTGTTTAATTTCTTAGTTACAAAGTTGCAGAGTGTAATTATTGTTATCTTAAGCAAGTATTTTTTTCTTCCATTATGTTGACTCTAGGTGAGGTTTAATGTAGTGCAGCATGTTGTTCCGGAGGTAAAGGAACTTTACAATTGGCTTGAAGTAGATTTCCACCCACTAAAGCTATGTGATCGTGTAACCAAGGTAAGTCCTGTAGGAGTATATAGAGACACATGAGTCTGGGCAGATATTAGCAGTTAGTGAGGTTGGATTGTCAGTTTTTTGGGTCAGGGACTTCATTTGGCCCGTTTTCATTATTGTTGTGTTTACATTATACACTGCTGTGTATGTTGCTATATAAATAGCATATAACATTCTTTTCAAAAGCATTTTTGACCTGCCATATCCGTTGGCACCACTTAAAGTGCTCGTACAAGGAGATATAGTTTTGGAGCAACCTTGAAATTCTTGTTCTCTGGGCTGGTGAAGGTGATATTGGGGAGGCAGTTGAGCTAAGCTTTTGTTGGTTGACACAGTCTTAGTCTCACCCTCTTCTGGAAAGCTACTGAAATGGTTGTATGGGATAGGGAAAAACTGCAAAAGCCATCTGCATTTACTTTTAAGCCAGAGTGAGAGTAAAGTAAGCACTGTAAATTTGGTCCACTGAATTTTTCTAAATTCCACAACTGGTGAAGTACATTATATTGCCTTTGTGTCTGTAAGAACAGGAATATTTAATCTAAACAGTGAAGGTAAATACACAATGTGGTTAATATGGCCAGTGCTGTCAGTCACATTCCAACAAAATCTAGATCTCCATTTTGTAAAAAAACAGTAGTGTGTTTATCAAAAGATTTGCATCAGTAATAAATTTATAATTAGGCAGTGCTTTGCTTCATGAATTCTAAAGTGGCGTTATTTTGGAAAGTTTGTTTAACTTGAAATTTGAAGAGTATTTTGGGGCTCTCAGATGAAATAGATATTGTAACTTTCTGGTCATTGTGACAGGTTCTAAACTGGGTGAGAGATCAAGTTGAAAAGGAACCTGAATTGCAGCTGTATGTCCCACATCTGCAAAACAACACCATCCTTCGTCTTCTGCAGCAGGTATGATTTTATATATAAAAATAAATAAAAGTAATTGAATGTGCACAGAGATGACTGAGTTTGAGAATCTTTTGGAAGATTCTGAAGCCCAAAACGTAACATTTTATTTCATGGCCTAAGTAAAAATTTGCCATTGAATGTAATGCTCTTACTATGACTTTGAGACAGTCTTTTTTTCCCCATCCATATAACCCGTCCTTCCTGTCTTATACTGCTTTGTTAAACACAACTGTAGCTGCTAACTATTTTAAATAATAGCTGTATACGCTGGTGTAGGATTTTATCTAGACTTATTTGTTCCTTTATTTAGCTTTTCAGTCTTGCCTTATATCTGTTCAATCCTTTGTTTCCTTGTAGTTAATTTGAAAAAAGCTTATTTTGTCAAATGCACATTTCATTGACCTGAACCCATTTCAGTGGTGAGCAGTGTTATTTCTGATGTGCCAGACAACAGCTGAAGGTTAATTAGCAGCGTTGCTGTATATAGTTATTGCTGCCAGTCTCCTTCAGACAAAGAACCTAGTCAGGAAAGGTTTCAGAGTAACAGCCGTGTTAGTCTGTATTCGCAAAAAGAAAAGGAGTACGTGTGGCACCTTAGAGACTAACCAATTTATTTGAGCATAAGCTTTCGTGAGCTAGAGCTCACTTCATCGGATGCATACTGTATGCATCTGATGAAGTGAGCTGTAGCTCACGAAAGCTTATGCTCAAATAAATTGGTTAGTCTCTAAGGTGCCACAAGTACTCCTTTTCTAGTCAGGAAAGTCACTTGATCCTAGATTAAGATTAAATAAAATGTTGGAAGAAAATGTTGAAGTGTTGGTAAAATATGAATAATAATTAAACACATCTTCGTTAACCTGTTGCCCAACTGTCAATTAATCAGGCTAACTTTACAGCATGTGCGATAGTTTTAGCTTCTGTTAACCTGATTTTTAATGGGAAGAAAACTGAATATTCATATATTATGCAGGTTGCGCAGATTTATCAGACCATCGACTTTTCTCGTTTAACTACCTTGGTTCCTTTTGTTGATGCTTTCCAATTAGAGCGTGCTATTGTCGATGCAGCCAGACATTGTGACTTGCAAGTAAGTGCCATAAAAAGACTACTGTAAAAGTGTGTGTGTGTGTATTTATAGCTTCCTGATACCTGGTCAAGCTCAGGGGTCAGGTAAAAAGTAGCAGGTTGACACTCAACCCAGATAATAGAGAGTTGATGCTGATGAACAGGGAAGGAGCAAATTGAGGATGTGATCTCTTTTTGATACATTAATTTGTTGCTGTTTTTATGTTCTTAAGTTGTGTAGCCCACTTGCAGTAGTGAAGAGGAATTCAGTATGTAAATACAATAAATACATTTCAGCGAAACTTGTTTAAGTGACTGTCCAAGGGATCAGCAAAAACAGATTGTCTAATACAGAAAGTCCTTCACCAAAAGTCTAACAAAAAGTACTGGAAACTTTGGTAACGCTCCAAAGTAATCACTTAGGACCACTTCCAAAAAGCTATACTTGGTACACACTTTGTCCACCTGTAGGTATGATATAAAGCAGCAAATAGCATGAGACATTTTAACTTCTGCTGTAGATAACAGATGTATTGCCAGTGGAAGTCAAGTATATACTTACTAATAAACATTAACCTGAGCTGTAGCCTGCACTTCCATATTTTTGCATATGATCATGAAGAAACAAACTGTTCTTATTTCAGAGCACTTCACATCTGTTCATTTGATTTAGGGAAGACATTGAGTCTAGTTAGTACCTAAAATAAAACACTTGCAATTGAAGGCCTCATTGAAGTCACTGGCAAAGCTTCTAGTGGCTACATTGGGATCAGGCTTTCACTCTAGGTGTCTACTGCCAAGTTTAAGTGGAATGAAGTAGGGCAAGTTATCTGTCTGTAATGAAGGGACAGTAGCAAGAACTATTCATGTAGTTGGTTTTCACCTCATGCAGTGTTCCTTATATTGAATCATTGAATGACTCTGTCTTATAGCCATGCTTCTGTACTTATCTTTATTCAGACTTTGTAGAGTCACTTTTTTACGGGGGTGAGCTTTTTTACAAGCCATTTTGTTCTGTTGAATATAGGCCAGATGTAGCAACCGTTTTGTTCCTTAATTCTTCAAACATCATTTCCAATGTCTAGGGCAGTTGTTTTTTTAAAAAGTAACTTACGCTTAGAGCTTGTCTACATGCTGAAGTTGCACCATTTTTTAACTTAACTTGATTTAAAACAAATTTAGTTAAACTTGTGCAAATGCCTTTGTGGACAAACTTCTGTTTTAAAATTGATTGCATTGTTTCACCTTGCATCTGTAAATTTAAGCCAAATTTAAACCTGTTTAAGAAGGATCACATGCATTTGCGCCACATTAACTCAATAAGTTTAAAATCACATGACCAGTTAAATTGATGCATCTTTGTGTGTTGACCTGGCCTCGGAGGCACAATCAACTTAAAACCACAGTTGCGGCAATGCAGTGGTTATTTATGGCAGTAGAATTGTATTTACCTGTTACGAGTACCACCTAAGTTACTATAGCTGAAAGAAATAATTATTTTTTCAGTTTTTGTATATTTTATAGTACTTTGTGTGTAGTCAATTTTACGGTTTCCTGTGTATTGTCATTTGCCCAGCTATGGGTCACTGGCACAACAATGAAGAGAGAGACATTATTTAAATGTAATAATTAAAAAAGAAAAAAAAAAGATTTTTTTAAAACCACAATGAGGAAGCTGGCTTCAGATACTGGTCACTACTTTTAACTCACTTATTGAAACTGACTATATTTCAAATTGATGTCTCATTTTAAATATTCAGTGGTGCCCTAATTCTGATATTCTGAATCTTTTTTCAATGTATTTTGTAAAGGTTCGCCTTGATCATACTTCTCGAACGCTGAGCTTCGGATCAGATTTAAATTATTCAACTCGGGAAGATGCACCGCTTGGCCCTCAGCTGCAAAGTATGCCTTCTGAGCAAATTAGAAATCAGCTGACTGCTATGTCCTCTGCTCTCGCTAAGGCTCTTGAAGTGATTAAACCACCAAACGTAGTGGTAAGTATTTTTAAGTTTTTGAAATTTTTGTTGGGGGAAAAAAAAAATCTCAACGTTCCGTGAAGGGAATTGTGTCTGTCTCTTGAATTTCTTCTGTTCAACTTTTTCTTGCCTAGTCAAATGCACATTTCATTGACCTGCTCTCATTGCATTGCTGAGCAGTGTTATTTCTGATGTGCTAAACAAACAGGTGAAGGTTAATTAGCAGCATGACTATATGTAGTTACTGTTGCCAGTCCCCTTCAGACAAAACAACTGATCAGGAAGGTCAGTGTGTACAAATTTAATGTAGTAGTAAAATGATTATTAGTGGCAGATGGCTAAATGTGTCTTAGCATCCTTTTGTCCTCTCAGTTACATGAATCTCACCCTTCTAATTCCACTAGCTTTTTTGGATTGGTCAGATCCACTTGTTTTGAAGCTGTCGGTGTCTTTGTAAATATTAATAGTTTGTTTAGTTTTCTGTGGCACAGGAAAACCATTTGACTGTCTATAGATAGTTAAATAAATTAATGGGCACCTCTAGGGTTTGAGTGGCCCAAAGCTTGGTCGTTGCATTTTTTTTTTTTACAGTAATACTTTGCTCAGTCTTTCTCTTTTTTATTGATATTATTACTGTTCTAGAGCATTGTGCCTACTGTTGTTTTTAATACCCTCAAGTTGTAATGATGAGCTGTATTTGTATACTTTTGAATTAAGTAAAAATATAAGCTAATAAAGTGATATTTTGTCAACTTTATATTTCTTAAATTTTAGAATTTAAGGAATAGATAGTTTGTCAGATTGAATTATGTTATTGGTCTGTTTGGTAATGTCTTCATTTGGCAGTAGTAAGTTATTGACACTTCTGAGGGAAGCCAAAAATTCCATGATGCATCCAACCAGTTAGTATGTGGCCATGTAATTAAAGACTGTATCACCATGTATACATATGAGAGGGTAGAATTAAGATTGCCTGGGCAGCCTTTATTCTGTGGCATATACTTGCTTCTGAGTGCTTAATTTTACAACCTTAAGATTCTTTTACTTCTTTTTTTGGCATATAATTAAAGATATAGGATCCTGATTTATCTCCTCTTCCTGGAGGACTTTGTCAGTGTAAAGGACCTGGAATGTCACCTCATAGCTGAAGCTAGAAACCTGACATAAGAGTTTCCCTGCTTTGGAACCAACTCCCCTTCAGTTGGGGCTAATAGTTGCATGTTGGATTTCAACCTCCATCTGTGATGTCACTCTTCAGGTTCTCCAGGAAAAAGTGGTGTTTCAGAGCCTGATCTCTCAAATACTTTTTTTGGTGGAGCGAGATCTTTGAGTTAATCTTTACCTATCATAAAGGAACAAAAAAGGGCAAACTTTTTTTTTGTTTTGCAGATGCATTTTGAGAGTGGATATTTAAAATCATAAAAATATAGGGATGGAAGGGACCTCAAGAGGTCATATAGTCCAGCCCTCTGAACTGAGGCAGGAGCAAGTATACCTAGACTAGCCCCGAAAGGTATTTGTCCAGCCTGTTCTTAAAAACCTTCAGTGAAGGGGATTCCATGTTCCAGTGTTTAACTATCAGAAAATTTCTCCTAATATCTACCATAAATCTCACTTGCTGCAGATTAAGCTTTCATCTTCGGTGGGCATGGAAAATAATTGATCGCCATCCTCTCTATAACAGTCCTTACCATATTTTAAGACTATTATCAATATCCTTTTAATCTTCTTTTCTCAAGACTAAACATTCCCAATTTTTTTAATCCTTCTTTATAGGTTATGTTTTCTAAACCTTTTACAATTTTTTTATTGCTGTCATCTGGACTCTCTCTAATATGTTCACATCTTTTCTAAAGTGTGGTGCCCAAAACTGGACACACTGCTCGAGCTGAGGCCTCACCAGTGGGGACAGTTACCTTCTGTATCTTGCATATGACACTCCTGTTAATGCATTCCAGAATATTAGCTTTTTTTGCAACTATATTACATTGCTGAATCCTGTTCAATTTGTGATCCACTATAACCCATGACCTTCTTCAATAGGTCTAGTGCTTAGCAAGTTTTCCCCATTTTTTTAGTTGTCCATTTGATTTTTCCCTTCCCAAGTATAGTATTTCGCATGTCTTTGTGGAATTTCCTCTTGTTGATTTCAGACCAATTCTCTAATTTGTGGAGGTTGTTTTGAGTTCTAATCCTGTTCTTCAAAGTACTTGCAACCCTTCTCATCTTGGTGTTATCTGCAGATTTCATGAGCACACACTCTATTATCTAAGTCATTAATGAAAATATTGAATAGTACTGACCCAGGATAGACCCCTGCAGAACCTCACTAGATACAACCCCCCCCCCAGTTTTACAGCAAACCACTGATAACTGCTCTTCGAGTACTGTCTTTCATCAAGTATTATACCCCCTTATTGTAATTTCATTTAGATCCTGTTTCCCCAGTTTGTTTCTCAGTATGTAAAGTAACAATATGTATTGAGTGAGCACTAAGTCATCTTTAGATTTTTACATTACATTCAGAGTAATCATTTTATACATGCAGTGTTTCAGCCTTGAGTAGACTTCTAGATAAATTATTTAGAGGTGACTACCTGCATGATTAAGCACTACTACTGATTGTCATATTGGCTGTTCACAAAGCTTTCTTAGGTCTGGGTCCAAAGCCTAGTTAAGTAAATAGGGCTCTTCCCAGTGATTTCAGTGGGCATTGAATTGAGCCTTCTAACTTTAAATTCTTAGTAGCCTTTGGTAACTGATTTATTGTACAGCAGGGGAGAAACAGAACCCTACAGGGTTAATTTCTGAAAGATATTTAACACATTTTCTGTTTCCATGTTTGTTCTATTGATGTGTTTAGACTTACTAAATGTTCACATTCAACATGTTTGACTTTACAAGCATTTAGTGAAAATGCCAATTATTTTTTAGGTGATAAGTTTGGAAAGCGCACTAGATTTGAGATTGGCTTTTACATTCTATTCTTTAAATTGCTGTTCTTTGTTAGAGACAACTTGATCAACATATAACGATGTCTAGTAGATATTATGGTTGTACACAAGGCCATGCTTATGTATATTTTTATATATAATTATTCACCGTGTTTGACCCAGATATAGGCACATTACACAGTCAATATTTTTAAAGAGACCCAAGTATTATGACCCACTAGCTAGACCCATATTTATGTAGTGGAAGTTTAAAATAACTTTTCAATTATAATAGTGTTTAATGTGTACTTTTATTTTTAGCAGTCTCAAAAGGTTGCCAATCTTTATCAAATGATAAATGTTTTCTCCATAGGGACAGAAGTCCTTTAACAATGTGTACAAGTTACAGTATTACTCCCTTTTGTAGCATAATCTTAATATTTCAGCCATGATCTATCAAGAATTTCCATCTATATAAGTATAATGTAAGCAATAACACAGTATTCCAGGGTGTATGCTCAACAGTCTTATGAGTGCATATTGTGTAATGCAAGTTACCCAGTACTCATGTTGGCTGAACAAATCCTGAAATGTTGTACTTAAACCGTTTCTTTATAATCCTTTAAATAATGTTTTCCAAGTAATATAGTTTTGTTATGATGTTGGACAACAGGCTGTGGACCAGTTATTATGAACGGGCCTAATCTGGCCCACAGTTTAAACTTTTGCTTGACTTGAAGGTGCAGTCAGCTAACTAGACATGTAAATGCCTGCTATTGTACCTGCAGAAATTGAGAAATGCAGAGTTCTGATTTTAAAATCAAGCCCCCTTTGTGGTTACAGTTGCAAGCTTGGGAAGCTGTAAACCAAGTAGACTTTTTTTTTTTAAATGTTACATGCAGAACTTCGCTACTGTATCAACACACTCTGTAACTGTGTCAAATTCACTGCTGTGCATATGGGTGACATTTTTAAAATTCTCCTTAAGCCTTTCCTCCCTTCCCACTTTCTTCCACTTACTCCTGTTGCCTTCTCCCCCTTTAGCAGCACATATAAATGCCTTCAGAGAAATCTGTTAGTCCTTAAGGTGCTACCGGACTCCTCCTTGTTTTCAAATAAATGTATGTGCTGCTTCTCTTTGATCTCTTTGTAAAGCTTTGCAGTGGCTGATTAGCTAAGGTGTGGTGGTGGGGAACGGATGGTGAGTAAAGAAAAAGTGGCAGAAGATACTTAAAAGGACACAATCAATGTGAACCCTAGTTATTTTTTATAAATGAATTTAAAATAGTCTCAGATACTGTGCTTGCTTCTGAGTCATCCTGTCAATTTTTGACAGGTTTCAGAGTAACAGCCGTGTTAGTCTGTATTCACAAAAAGAAAAGGAGTACTTGTGGCATCTTAGAGACTAACCAGTTTATTTGAGCATAAGCTTTCGTGAGCTACAGCTCACTTCATCGGATGCATACTGTGGAAACTGCCAATTTTTGTGATCTTATAACTTTCTCTCCCCTGTTGCTGTATAAAAGATCCATAGAAATATGGAAAAACGATTAAATGATTGTATAGGTGAAACTGGCTATACATAAAGTGCTATTTAGTACATAAAAACAAACTGAAAAGTGTTCTTTTTTCATCTCTCAGTTGTAGAATCATAACTGTTGTTACAAGCATATGTAAAATATTTTTAAGGAAGTTCAAAAATTTCACACCTAGGACACGCTTCGTAAAGTGTTGATCTGATACTATGGAATGCTTAACATGTTTAGCTTTTGTGCATGTGAGTAATCACTTTTAGACTACTACTCGTATATGTTTATACGATTGGGAACCATGCTTTCAGTTTCAGTAAAGTTTTTCATGCAGTTCCCAAATATAGGAAATAAGATGACTTTGAGTTGTCTGTTTTATGATGTTTCACTTTCCCATGACTTGGAAATTTTAAAGGGATGCTAATCAATTTGCTGTCCTGTTCTTTATTTGCATTCAGCAAGAGAAGGAAGAACAACATCAGTTGGCTGTCACTGCTTACTTAAAAAATTCAAGGAAAGAGCATCAGCGTATCCTTGCTCGTCGTCAAACAATAGAGGAGAGAAAGGAGCGTCTTGAAAGTCTAAACATTCAGCGTGAGAAAGAAGAGTTGGAACAGCGTGAAGCTGAACTTCAAAAAGTTCGTAAAGCTGAAGAAGAGAGACTGCGCCAGGAGGCAAAAGAGAGAGAGAAGGAGCGTATTCTGCAAGAACATGAGCAAATCAAAAAGAAAACTGTTCGTGAACGTTTGGAGCAGATTAAGAAGACTGAACTGGGAGCCAAGGCATTCAAAGATATTGATATTGAGGTAAGCAACTTATTACTGGAATATTGAATTTATTCTAGATTCCTGTACTGTTACTCAGCTGCCTAAATTTCATATTCTCCACTTGTTTTGTTTTTATGTCAGTAAGACATTCCTAAAACGATGAGACTACCAATTTGGGCAATTTAAATATTTGATTTGTTCGATCATTGGGATAGGAGCTATTTACATGTAGGAAAGAAGTCCAGCCGTTTGAGAGGGGGCTGAAGATTTCTATCATCTCGATCAGTGGTCTCCAAAGTGGGGTGCGTGCACCAGACCATCCCTGGGGGTGCGCGGCAGGAGGAGTGCTGCCAGCACGGCTGGACCTTTGATTCTTCGGCGGCACGCAGGCAGCAGCTCAGCTCTCCCCACTCTGTCTTCAGGGGCACGCTGGTGGCAGCTCTTTTTTTTTTTGCTTCCCTGGGGTGTGCGATCCAAAAATTTGGAGACCACTGATCTAGATACCTACCTAGGAATAAAACATGAAATAGACATCCAAATTGTACCGGTGACAACTGGACTATATCTTAGTTAGAATTCGGATAAAAATCCATGAGATGTCTTCAGAGTAGAATGCAGGTTACACAACAGACATTAACAGGAGCCTAAAAATGTTCAGAAAGTCAACTAGTTTGAAAGTTAAATCAGAAATTGCAAAAAAGTTAAAGTAAACAGAGGAAACTGCATTCATGCCAGGAAACAACTATTTGCTTTCTGTGCTGTTTATTAACTTTAATATCTGATTGTAGGATCTTGAAGAATTGGACCCTGACTTCATCATGGCTAAACAGGTTGAACAGCTGGAGAAAGAAAAGAAGGAACTCCAAGAACGTCTGAAGAATCAGGAAAAGAAGGTATATAAAGCAATAAGAGTATGGGCTTGGCTCTGTAGAAATTTACACAGGTTTAGTTAAACTATTGTGAACCCCTGTGTGGATGTACTTTTATATTGATTCTAAAACAATATCAGTTTACCTTGCTGCCGTAGAGATATGGTAGCAAGCTGAATTCATATAAGCCAGGTTTTAATTCATTTGAGTCTCTACACACAAATCTGCACCAATTTAACTAAATTGGTTTAAAATCACACCTTGGATTAAACTGGTGCAACTTTGCATGTTTCAAGGATGAATATGCTGGGAATGCTGAGGTAGCAAATATATTGGGTGAAATAGAAATATTTTTTTAGCGTACCAGATTTGGTCTTTATTTTATACAGTATAGATATAATATGTTTGGTTTTCTATATTTAGATTGACTATTTTGAAAGAGCAAAGCGCTTGGAAGAAATTCCTCTGATAAAGACTGCTTATGAGGAACAAAGAATCCGAGACATGGACCTGTGGGAACAGCAAGAAGAAGAAAGGGTAAGGATATTTTAATTTCATATAGCAGCATCATTTGTTGCTCGATATAGAAACTAGGTCTGTGCCATATGTATGCTTTCCCTTGTCCAGCTCAGTCCAAGAAGGGGAGATGTGATTTAGTTCATAGGGGATTCTTTCAGTTCCTCATTATTTTCTTCACACTCATGGATAGCAGTGTCTTTTGTCAGTCCAGATAGAGAAAGAGGCAGCTGTCTGATAAGCTGCCTCTGGTTGTGGGTTCTGAGGGTTAAACAACCCCAGGGGATTTGTTGTGCGTTATAAAGACAAATACGTAATGTCTAAAATTTTTAATATTTTTACTTTTGCATATTTGTAGATCACCACAATGCAGCTGGAACGCGAAAAAGCGTTGGAGCATAAGAACAGGATGTCAAGGATGTTGGATGATAAAGACTTATTTGTATCTAGGCTCATGGCAGCACGACAATCAGTTTATCAGGTAAACATCATGGGTTCTTGTTGGAAAAGCATTTCTATAAAGTACAGGACTTAATTTGTGAGGTCAGTGTTCCACTTGAAAAATACAAATGAATTAACAAATGGAGCTAGACAAGATAATGTCTGTTTAAATTACAAAGATGTTGCCCTGCTATCTTTCTGAAACTCTAGGGGAATAAACCTTTCTGACAATCTAGAAGAATTCAAATTTATGTAGTTGACCCTTTAAAAGACAAATGGTGATGGCCACAATGTGACATTGAGCCACAAAACAATTTTGTAATTTGAAAGAGCCATCGTTCTTTCATTGAGTGTTACATTAATGAAGTGTGCATGGGGTGGAGATGTCCACAAGATGATCTGGCAGAGCCTGTCGCTTCCCAGGCACTGTCATTTTAAAATTGCTGTGGCATCTACCACAGTTGCTTACATGGAAAAGTATTATTAAAACATTAGATGTATTTTAGCTGCCTTTTAATGTAGATTAGCGACTGGAAATGAGGGCAAGCCAGCAGCATGTGACCAGTCAGCTTTTCTGGACCACAATTTGGGGTTGCTCATCCGGTTAGAGTAATCTTGAAAATGTTTCTAATCTAAAGAACAGACTTAAATTAACAAAATTCTTGTGGTTCAGTTCTGTCTTGTTAGTTGATTCAGCAGATCACTCATGTTACAGAGGTATCTCTGGTATTTTAGATGTGAGACTAGGTTCGTGACCTGAACAGGTAATACCTAAATTAGATAAATGAAAGGGGAGAAGAGATACAATAGAAATTGTGTGACTGAGTTTCCTGTTCTAGCACTTTGAAAACTTCACTGAATTTCTCTGTGGTGTATTAGAGATGTAGCAGTTTTCCTCCCATAAATATTATGGAATTTAGAAGGGAAAATTATGTCAAAAATATATTGTCTTTAGGGGTTACCACTACAGAGTTTTTTCCTGAGATTTTTAGGGATATGAGAAACTGTTAAACTCAATATTCCGCAAAAGTAGGAATTTAAATTATCTTGTTGTTATAACTATTAAAGAGGGAAGAGGTTTTAGCACAGGGGTGGGCAAACTATGGCCCGCGGGCCGGATGCGGCCCACGGGATTGTCCCCCGTAGTGCCGCAGGCTCCGTGCCACTCTCAGAAGTGGCCAGCACCATGTGCCGGGGGGGGGGGGGGGAAAGGGGTACCTGTGGGCGTGGCAAGGGCAGCGTATGAAGCCCTGGGAGTGGCCCAGGAGCCACGCAGGGATGTGGTTCTGGCCTGCCCTAGCCCTAGTGCGTGCTGCTGCCACCCTGGAGCCACTTTAGGTAAGCGGTGCTGGGCTGGAGCCTGAACCCCTCCTGCACCCCAGCCCCCCAACTCTCTGCCTGCACCTCGCACCCCTCCTGCACCCCAGCTCCCTGCCCTGAGCCCCCTGCTGCACTCCCGTGCACCTCAACCCCCGCCGTGAGCTCCCTCCGACAGTCTGCACCCCTTCTGCACCTCTCCTCTTCCCCAATCCCTTGCTCCGAGTCCGTTTCTGCACACTGCACCCCCTCCCACACCCTGTACTTCCTACCGCACTCCAACCCCCTGCCCCGGCCCTGCATACAATTTCCCCACCCAGATGTGGCCCTTGGCCCAAAAAAGTTAGCCCATCCCCGTTTTAACAGCTTTCTGGTAGCTATGTCCAACTCTTTTTGTGGCACTACATGTGATTTCTGAGAGATTGGGCATCCGTTTATCTTACTGGGGTTTCTGAGGAAACAAAGCACTAGCATTGTGCATGCTGATTCCATTTCTGAGGTAGACATTGCATCCCTTTATTCTTAACTTCCCAGAAGGGGGTTGGCAGGAGGAAAGTTTAACCATCACCCTGTAAAATGGCCAGTGGATGGGAAGATGACTACTGGAAAATTTGTTGACATTACTGTTTTGTGGTTCTTCGCATCTTTGTTCAGTGACCTAAAGAACTCTCCAGTTGTTGGATTGAGTTCTGAAGGTTTTACTTGTACTCTTGCTATTTTTCAGGAAAAACTCAAACAGTTCGAAGAAAGGTTAGCAGAAGAAAGACATAATCGTTTGGAGGAACGCAAGAGACAACGCAAAGAGGAGAGGCGTATTTCTTATTACAGAGAAAAGGAGGAGGAAGAGCAGAGATTGCAAGAAGAAAAAATGCTTAAAGGTAAAAATTAAGGGACATGCACTGAGTAAACAGATTGATATTGTATTTCATTGCTTCTTGAACCATCCCAAAATCCTTGAGGCAAGTATAGGTCACTGTGTTCCATCAGATAGTAGGAAGTTTTTCTGTTCCTTTCCATTCAGAGGAAAGTTCTATATTCATTGCAACCAGACAGTCCATCTTGTGAGATTCATGCTTGTGCAACCACCCAGCCTGCTGGCAGTCTCTCTCTGTGTACACACAACACACTTGGGGCAGAGGTGTGTGGGCTGAAGAGAGAAAATGAAGAGGCAATAATGATTGAGGTAGAGGATAGAGTAAGAATAGGAGTTGGAGAGTCTCTACTCAAAGGTTTCAGATTAGAGTTCTCGCGGTCTTTCTTTTTGTACATGAGGATTAAAAACAGAGGGGGAACATTGTTGCCATGCTGAGAACACGAGAATTACCATATCGGGTCATTGCGGTTTTCTCTGTAGTCCTGTCTGTGGTGGCCAGTACCTGAGACTTCAGAAGATGGTACTTGGAAATCCTTAGATTGGACAAATATGAAATAACTTTCCATAAGGCAAATATTTTCCCAACCCCCTGTTAGTGGATGGCTGAAGCCCTGAAGTGTCAGGTCTGTATCCGTTATAAAACATCTTAAAATCTTATCTTCATTCAGGATTTTTGTATCTGGTTTATGAAATAATTAGTTGCTTTTTTTGATGCATACTTGAAGAGCTTCTTGCCCATACTTGAAGTACATCCAGGTTGTTACGGTGTTAACTAGTATTTCACACCTTTAGTGTTAATAAATTGGATCCGTGCAGAGATATATAGGTATCTGCATGGTTGCTTTATTAAATATCCAACAGCTGTTGTGCCAGATATCAAGTTGATCAATTATTTTTTGTTTTTTCTGTCACTTAGACGTTAATTACTTTCAAAAGAAGAATGCCGCTGTTCACAAATACTACAATGGTTACTTAGATGTTTGTGGGTGTGAGGAGGACTACTGTGTACCCTTTCTCTTTTTTCCTCCGGTTATAAACTGCTCTCAGAGAGGATTTGCTATATTGGTAGTTTGTATTCTTTTGAAAAAAATAAACTAAATTCTTGTTGCAGAGCTTGAAGAGAAGGAACGTATTGAGCGTGAAAAACGTGAGCAGGAACAGCGGGAATATCAGGAGCGTGTCAGAAAACTAGAAGAAGTAGAGAGGAAAAAACGTCAAAGAGAGCTGGAAATTGAAGAGAGGGAGCGACGCAGAGAAGAGGAGAGGAGGGGTCTTGATGACCCACTTTCAAGAAGGGTATTCTGATTTGTTTGTTTTTGTAATGGGCTGGTTTTTCTTCCTCTCTATATTTTGTCAGGAGTTTGAAAATGCAGTTTAGGTGTGCTAATGAAAGCCGTGTAGAGGTGTACAAACCATAAGGAAAAGTTTCATTAAATTCTATGTGCTTAGTTGTTTATCTAGTTCAGAAGTTAATATTTGGGTATCAGCTATTGATGATTTATTCATTGGCCACAGAAAATTCGTTGTCATCAAATTGAACCAATATATTTAAAAGGATAGAGAATAGATTTAATTGTGGTAAGCGCAGATGAATTGGGAGGGACCAATGAGGAACAAAATTGTAATGGCTTTTGCTAAAGTTGTGAATCAGAATAGCCATTAAAGGGAAACTCCAGTCTAAACATAAAAATAAACCTACTCGCTATATCAGATTAGAAGAGTGAAAGACTAAAAAATATCTTTAAAAAATCAGATGTTATCATTTTGAAAATATAATAGAAAATAGGACTGAAATAATGCACTAGGGCTAGGAGAATGATCTTTGCATCTGTGATATGAATGGGGCACAACTGCATTTGTCAAGGCCAGAGAAAAGAAAGTTGTATTTGAGATATGAGATGAGGTTGGATGAGAGTTTTAGCTGTGTGGATGGATAAGAAAGACTTTGCAAGATTTAGACGTAGCCTGAATGTAGGAAGCTGGAGAGAGATCCAAGTCAAAGATGACACACGTTACAGGTCTGAGTGACAGGCAGGATGGTGGTGGTGATCACAGTGACTGAAAAAGGAGGTGAGGTGGGAAGATTAGGAGCTCTGTTTTATCCATCTTGAGCTTGTGCTTGATATGTAGACATCTAGATAGATTTCACAGACACACAAATGTGTAAAGGTACTCTGTATCCAGAGTACCTGAAAACACTTATTGTATAAGCAAAAAGAAAAGGAGGACTTGTGGCACCTTAGAGACTAACAAATGTATTTGAGGGTAAGCTTTCGTGAGCTACAGCTCACTTCATCGGATGCATGCAGTGGAAAATACAGTGCGAGATTTATATACACAGAGAACATGAAACAATGGGTGTTACCATACACACTGTAACAAGAGTGGTCAGGTA
The DNA here is from genome assembly GCF_965140295.1 of Lepidochelys olivacea. NCBI lineage: Eukaryota > Metazoa > Chordata > Testudines > Cheloniidae > Lepidochelys > Lepidochelys olivacea. The sequence continues at coordinate 109,731,659 of NC_140417.1, forward strand.
AGGTGAGCTATTACCAGCGTGGGGGCCGGGGGGGGACCTTTTGTAGTGATAATCAAGGTGGGACATTTCCAGCAGCTGACAAGAATGTCTGAGGAACGGGGGCGGGGGGAATAAACATGAGGAAATAGTTTTTACTTTGTGTAATGACCCATCCGCTCCCAGTCTTTATTCAAGCTGTAGCTCACGAAAGCTTTTGCTCAAATTTGTTAGTCTCTAAGGTGCCACAAGTCCTCCTTTTCTTTTTGTGGATACAGACTAACACGGCTGCTACTCTGAAACTTGTCATTATTGTATAAGGTTTTACTTGGTTATAGTGGATCATATCATGTAATAAATGAACACTTTTTAAGAAGTTGGATTGAAGTGATTGGATGTCTGCTGCTGTTTATGATAGTACATTCCTTTAACATGTCTTTGTAGATTGAGTACTAATATATTTCTTAGCTATAAAACCTAGCTGCTGCTTAAAGTCACACTACAACATTGCTCATGTACTTAATTAACTCTAGTCAACTTTTTGTTTTAGTAATATAGAATTTAAACTTTAAAGAAATATTACTTGTATTATCTGATAGGTCTGTTCCTTAGCTCAGCCAATTTACAGTTATTCAAGTGTTACATTGTAGAGAACATCAGATTAATTGGTGCCAGAGCATGGTGTTAAGTGAATGGATTGCAAATATTAGAAGTTCTGTATTTTTGTGCTCCCAAAGCTGATGCTGTTGTTTACCTGTGGTGAATATAGGAATCTCGTTGGGGTGATAGAGATTCTGACAGCACCTGGAGACGAACCGCTGAGCCAGAATCAGAATGGAGACGAGCACCACCAGAGAGGTAAGTAGAGGGAAATCAAGCATCTTGGCTGTTGGATCCACAATTTGTGGGCACTCTTCCTGTTGTCAGTCTGAGTAGCCTTTGCCTCTATTATGTCCAGCATTTGTATCTTTGAAAGTTATCCTCAAGGATTTTTTTAAACTCCTTTGTAAGTATTCCAAAGTAAGACAGAAGGAGTATAGCTATTTAAAAATGCAAATGGGGAAGAGGGGACTTGTGGTAAGATAAACACCCATCCAGACTCTATCATACTTTTATCTACGCATCCTTTTATCTAGAACATTGAATACAATTAAACTTCCTGGTTTATTTAAACCTTTACATTAAATCTAGCTGATGCCACCAAACATCTAATAAACCAGCAGCTGCTTACATGGTTTTTCCTTTGCTAAATCTGCAGCCTAATCAACCATAATCCCTACTTAAATGATTTGGTGCAGAGTTCAAAATGAGGGAAAGAGAGTGACTAGTTATAGGCTTTGTGATGACCTATCATATTAGGAATTTTCCATTAAGGAATTGAGAGAGATACCAAAGAACTATGTAACAAAAATGCCCAAAGCCTTGATTCAAACTCTAGGATAATTTACAGAAGCTGAAAATGTATGCTGCAAGCTGAAACTAACATCTAAAGAAATGTCATGAATTGAGAAGGGAAACAAACTGAAAAGGGAGAGTTTAAGGACTCAGTATTTGGAGGCTGTTCTTTTGCTAAAATCAGTAGTTGCTCAAACTTTTGTAGTGGTGACTCCTTTCACATAGGAAGCGACCCCCACCCCCTTATAAATTAAAAACACTTTTTATATTTTAACACCATTATAAGTGCTGGAGGCAAAGCGGGGTTTGGGGTGGAGACTGACCGCTCACGACCCCCCATGTAATAACCTTGCGACCCCCTGAGGGGTCCCGACCACCCAGTTTGAGAACCCCTGGCTAAAATGCTTATCCTGGGTCTGAATATTTTAGGATTTTGAGAATGACTAACTGCATAGAAGGAGAAATATAGGTCTTCGGGAGCTCTATGCATCTGTTAGAACTTTTCTTTCTCTTCCATGCAGTTAAAATGTTGAGAGAGGAATCAAAATCAGTACAGGCCAATATGCAAGGGTAGTGAACGTTCTCTTCATCAGTTCTTTTAATTTGTCCCAAGAGAGTAACTAAAATCAAATCTAGCCATAATACTTTCTGACATAGCTTGAAATGAAGGGTAGGGGTCCCTTATTCTTTGTACACCCAAAAGTCTCATTGGTTTTAGTGGTAGTCTGGGTGTACAAGGAGTGTGTTAATTTATATTGGACTCTAGTGTGGTAATGTAGATTTGACTGTAACTGAATAAAATGTTCAGAAATCTATTTGTGAATTAAGTGGCAGAGGCAGTGATATAGAGGGCAGAACACATAGCAGCAGCAGGAACACACATTTAGTTTGTGCCTACAGCTCCTTGCACAAATGGTGTCATGATGGAATCATCCCATGGACGCTAGTAAAGGTAAAGAAATTCAGAGACTGTCTTGCAAACGTAGACTTTTCACTTGACACCATGTTGTTAATCACTCAAATGCCGAGAGCCATATGAGAGTCCGTAATCGTGGAACTACTTGTAGAGTGCAGGCAGGCCTCCCACTGATTACCCAGGACTTCAGGGTGGTCATCTTAGCTGTCAATTTGTTCCAGTTGTCCTCAACTTTTTCTGGACCCTGAGCCTGTGTTACAACAGGAAAAAAATTGCAGATTCCCCTCCCTAGCCATAAAGAAAGAGAGGGTAGTCCTAACATGCTGGATGTGTTTGCAAATCCCAGGTTGAGAACCTGTGGTCTAGTCAATGGAGAGGCAACCTTCACCAGTACAAGGAAGATGGTGAACATAAGAAACAAAAGAAAGCATAAATCTCTTAGAATCCGGGCAACAAAATTGGTAATCTTCCAGATAATATCTGCAATGTGCCAAAACAGCCAAGGAAAATAAGTTTATTCCTGAATAGAGGCTGTGCAGTGTGTGTCAGAGTGAGGAACTTATCACCCCTAAAAACATTATATAAAATATTACCTGTCCATCAAAAACGTAGATTGGCCTTAGAAGGATGGCAGTTGCACTAGAATGCATCCTCAACAGGAGTGTCTGTTTCCACATCACCCATTTTAGGGAAAAATCCATAGAGATTGTTCACAACAAGCACGTCTAATTCCTGAGGGGGACCAGAGGAGGACCCTGGAATTCATCAGAGGGGGTGATAGCTGAAATAATACCATAGAAATGTAGGTCTGGACAGGACCTCAATAAGTCCTCCAGTGTATTCCCCCTGTGCCAAAGCAGGAATAAGTATATCTAGACCGTCCTTGATAGATGTTTGGCTAACTTGTTCTTAAAAACATCAGTGATGGTGATCCATTGCTTTTGCATGACTCATATTGCTCCCCCAGAGGAGCCCCAAATAGTTTGTTTCACGTGCTTCTGATAATGGGAAAAAAGACCTGATGTCTATTTCATGTGTGTATCTTATGTACTTTTTGAGTTATGAGTGAGCATAAGAATTCTCAAACTATCATCATCCACCAGGATTGGGGAAGAGTTAAGAGATCCTAATACCAGATCTCCCCCCTTTTGATTAGCATGAACTTGGTAGAAAAATTCTACCTGAATTGCAAAGGCATCAATCATACTTGGGAAATGGCCCAACTTGATGATCACTTTAGATAAGCTATTACCAGCAGGAGAGTGGGGTGGGAGGAGGTATTGTTTCATGGTCTCTGTGTATATAATGTCTTCTGCAGTTTCCACAGTATGCATCCAATGAAGTGAGCTGTAGCTCACGAAAGCTCATGCTCAAATAAATTGGTTAGTCTCTAAGGTGCCACAAATACTCCTTTTCTTTTTGCGAATACAGACTTACACGGCTGTTACTCTGAAACCAATCATTCTTTAAGCCGCACAAACCTTATCATGGAAATTGGGTTGCAGTCTTGAGTGTGGAGTGGCTACTGCCATTCTGTAATGAACTGAATAATAATCTTTTCTGATCATTCATTTTTGTTGCAAAAAGTTATCCCCCTATAGAACATTCTGCATATTAGTCTCACACAAGTGTGCATGTCATTCCTATGGTAGTATGTTTGACTGAGATTACAATTCATTTTCTAACTTCAATAAAAATATTTAATTTCAAAGGGAATTTTAGTAGAGAGCCACATTCAGAGTTGAATGAGCTCCCAGTTTCCCCTAATCGGTACCTATCACCTGACTTTTCTTTCCATCTGAAAAATTATTTCACAATCATGAAGGTACAAAGATTAGCAGAAGTAACTGGCACAGTATTTTACAATTACCTTCTTAAGATCTTGAGGAATCTGAGTTGTAGACTTTATTTTGCTGTGGTTATAGATGTCACAACTTCAGTCAATTTAAACACTTCTCAGAGCACCAATACAGCTAATTTTGATAGTGTTCCTAAACAGGTTTCAGAGTAACAGCCGTGATAGTCTGTATTCGAAAAAAGAAAAGGAGTACTTGTGGCACCTTAGAGACTAACCAATTTATTTGAGCATGAGCTTTCGTGAGCTACAGCTCACTTCATCGGATGCATACCGTGGAAACTGCAGCAGACTTTATATATACACAGAGAATATGAAACAATACCTCCTCCCACCCCACTGTCCTGCTGGTAATAGCTACAAACACCTACAAGATCTCTGTCAAGCTTTCTTACAACTACAATACCCACCTGCAGAAGTAAAGAAACAGATTGATAGAGCCAGAAGAGTTCCCAGAAGTTACCTACTACAGGACAGGCCTAACAAAGAAAATAACAGAACGCCACTAGCCGTCACCTTCAGCCCCCAACTAAAACCCCTCCAACGCATTATTAAGGATCTACAACCTATCCTAAAGGATGACCCAACACTCTCACAAATCTTGGGAGACAGACCAGTCCTTGCCTACAGACAGCCCCGCAACCTGAAGCAAATACTCACCAACAGCCACATACCACACAACAGAACCACTAACCCAGGAACTTATCCTTGCAACAAAGCCCGTTGCCAATTGTGCCCACATATCTATTCAGGAGACACCATCACAGGGCCTAATAACATCAGCCACACTATCAGAGGCTCGTTCACCTGCACATCCACCAATGTGATATATACCATCATGTGCCAGCAATGCCCCTCTGCCATGTACATATTGGTCAAACTGGACAGTCTCTACGTAAAAGAATAAATGGACACAAATCAGATGTCAAGAATTATAACATTCATAAACCAGTCGGAGAACACTTCAATCTCTCTGGTCACGCAATCACAGACATGAAGGTCGCTATCTTAAAACAAAAAAACTTCAAATCCAGACTCCAGCGAGAAACTGCTGAATTGGAATTCATTTGCAAATTGGATACTATTAATTTAGGCTTAAATAGAGACTGGGAGTGGCTAAGTCATTATGCAAGGTAGCCTGTTTCCTCTTGTTTTTTCCTACCCCCCCCCCCCCCCCAGATGTTCTGGTTTAACTTGGATTTAAACTTGGAGAGTGGTCAGTTTGGATGAGCTATTACCAGCAGGAGAGTGAGTTTGCGTGTGTATGGGGGTGGGGGGGATGTGAGAAAACCTGGATTTGTGCAGGAAATAGCCCAACTTGATGATCATGCACATTGTGTAAAGAGTTGTCACTTTGGATGGGCTATCACCTGCAGGAGAGTGAATTTGTGTGGGGGGGTGGAGGGTGAGAAAACCTGGATTTGTGCTGGAAATGGCCCACCTGATGATCACTTTAGATAAGCTATTACCAGCAGGACAGTGGGGTGGGAGGAGGTATTGTTTCATATTCTCTGTGTATATATAAAGTCTGCTGCAGTTTCCACGGTATGCATCCGATGAAGTGAGCTGTAGCTCACGAAAGCTCATGCTCAAATAAATTGGTTAGTCTCTAAGGTGCCACAAGTACTCCTTTTCTTTGTTCCTAAACAGTCACCTTTCATAGAATCAGAGACTTTCACCAGAGACTGAGTAGGAAAAACTTTAGCTTGAAAGAGAATTCTCCAATTCGAGTGCACATAGGAGTCTAGAATAGAATTGCTGTCTCATTGTGAATTAAAGGTAATTATACTCTCCCTCATTCTGGAAGAAGAAACAGGAAGATGTAGCTCAGATTTCTCAAGATTGTTGAGGTACGGGTTGTGTCAAATTAACAGCTACATACTCTTCCCTTCTTGTTGGAATCCTACATTAATTTTTTTAACCAAATCTTTGTAGTTTACCTCTAAGTGGTCCAATAATGTACATTTCTACTGTTTCATTTCTTTTCAAATTCATGAGAAATTCAAATCCAGGTTAACACCTTGACTCGTAATTCCTAAAAAAGGAGACACCACCCTCCATCTTCATAATAAACTGTCCCACATTCCCCACAAATAGTGAAGATGTTTTATGGTAATTAATTTCCTAAAATGGGGAGGAAACCTTCACCTCTTGACAGAACCATGGCTTGTGACTTGTGTAAATATGTAAAATGGATGCCATCCTTTCTGTAGTCATTGCTGTTGTGAATGAAGAGATGTAGTACACAGGCCAAATGTATATAGAGCACTTGGTGAAGCATTAAAATAAACAATATGTCTTGAGTAATGATGAGGTAGAAAGCTCACACTCATATCCAGGCGGTATCCCATCTTTTCAGCTTTTGTGGACCAAACATATTTCAGAAGATCAGGGAGCCACAATCAGTATTATGGGGCAGATTCTGCCATTGCTGTACTTCCTTTGCCTCACTTCAGAATGGGGGAGTCCCCAGAGGGCATAGTCAGTCTGTCAATATCCTGTACCTCCCTACTTGCAGCCACCTAGCGCAGAGGGTGAGGAGGATGAGAGGCAGGAGCGCATTGTCCTCTGACCATTCCAAGTTGGATTATGATTCCTACAGGACTGTTGACAGTTAAAGCATCCAAAGGCTGCTGTGATGGACCTGTACCTGATTGTTGGTTACCAACTTCTGGACTGCACTGTGAGACAGGGAGGAAGAGATGGGAGCCATCCTTTAACAGTCATTCCCTTAAACTAGTGGTCCCCAAACTTTTTACCTCGTGCCCCCACCCCAGAGCCGGGGCCTGGAGCGGGGCCACGGCTCTGGGATGGGGGGGGGGGGGGAATGCGGCATGGGGTAAGGGAGCCGCCCGTCGTCCGTCTCCCCCCCCCCAACATTCTTTGGCACTCCCCTAGGGGGGTGTGCCCCACAGATTTGGGATCTTTGCCTTAGACTCTGGCAGAGCCCCTCCGATTCTTTTCCTGCTCTTCTTGGATTCCCACAAATCAGCAGGGAAGAGGCAGTGAAGCAGCCAGACTTATTCCCTTTGCAGTTCAGCAGGGGAGCAGCTGAAGCCTGGAAGCTACTCAGAGCATTTCCTGGGGCAACAGGGGAGGTGATACCTCCTACCTCCTTCTGACAGTGATGAGGCTGATTCAGACACTTCCAGTTAGAAATAGCAAGGGGACTGGTTGGGGAACGTATTTTCAACTTGCAATCAATTGCATGCTTTCTTTGTAACGTGCATCTTCAAGGGCCACAGGTGGACCCACTGCTCTAATACATAAACCTTTCTTCACTTTTCACTCTTGTCATGTGGTTTAATAGGGAATGGCGCCGTGGAGAAGGGCGTGATGATGAAAGACCTTTCCGAAGAGGAGATGATCTACTTAGACGTGGTGGTGCTGAAGAGAAAGAGCCTTCTTCCCGGGAAGCAAATGAAGACAGAGCCCCCAAGCGAGATGTGGACAAGGACGGGGAACCTAGGCGGGACGAGGACAGGGAACCCAAGCGGGGCGTGAACGGGGAACCCAGACGGGGTGTGGACGAGGACGGGGAACCCAGGCAGGAGGAGAATGGGGAACCCGCGCAGGGTGTGGATCAGGACAGAGGGAGTTGGCGCACTGCAGATGCGGACAGGGGGCCCAGGCGCGGGCTGGATGAGGACAGGGGGCCCAGGCGCGGGCTGGATGAGGACAGGGGGCCCAGGCGCGGGCTGGATGAGGACAGGGGGCCCAGGCGCGGGCTGGATGAGGACAGGGGGAGTTGGCGCACTGTGGATGAGGACAGGGGGCCCAGGCGCGGGCTGGATGAGGACAGGGGGCCCAGGCGCGGGCTGGATGAGGACCGGGGGAGTTGGCGCACTGCAGATGACGACAGGGGACCCAGGCGGGGCCTGGATGACGACAGGGGACCCAGGCGGGGCCTGGATGACGACAGGGGGAGTTGGCGCATTGCAGATGACAACAGGGGACCTAGGCGGGGCCTGGATGACGACAGAATTTCCAGGCGAGATGAGGACAGAGGCCCCTGGCGTAGTGCAGATGAGGATCGACTCTCAAGACGTGATGATGACAGGGGTCCATGGCGTGGTGGGGATGATGACAGAGGGCCCAGGCGTGGTGATGATTCAAGACCTGGTCCTTGGAGACCATTTGGTAAACCAGGTAACATAATTTTGTAATTAAACTATATGGATTTTTTCATAATTCTATCCCTTTTCCAAAAATGAAATTTGCTGAGTTTAGTAAGATGTATATTAAGTATTAGATACTTGAGATAGCAGAAATAACTGGATCCAGTTGTGTGTGTGATCTTTAAATCAAGATTAGGTGTGTTTCTGAAAGGTATGCTCTAATTCAAACGAGGAATTAGTATGAGTCTATTAATTTTCTGTTGCAAATGGCTGGATCAATCTGGCTAATTTGTATGCTCCTCTCATTTTAAATGATCATTTTCATTTTATTGATTTTTTTTAAAAAAAATAAATGTTTATTGCTTCTGTAGCAGATATTTAAAGGTCAAATATTAATGCTGGGAATTCACTTGTCTTGTGAACTAAAAACTTCATGGCCTCATGGGGCAGAATCAGCTTTTTACTGGACTAATGCAGCTTTGGCTCCCTTTCCTTTTTAAACTGTCGCAGAGATCAGCCTCTTTTAAAGAGAATTTGGAATTAATCTGCCGAGAAGTTGGATTGTAGTACCTCTGTGGTTTTGTGCATCTTTTTATTTATAGCGTGCAAAAAATATTTCCAGTCAGTTATTTGAAATCTTAGCTGATAATGGCTATAACAGTTGTTTTCTGATTTCCTGTAATGCTTAGCGAGGTCTGAACTGTTGACTGTCTTGCCAATACTTTTATTATCTTCTGGTCACTTTTTTAAAGTTGTAATTAAGAAAAAGCACAGATGTTAAATGGAAACATTTAAACAAGTAATGTAATAATTCTGAAATCCAATTCCAACATGATCATAAGTGAATAAACCCCAGTGCCACCCTCCAAAAGCTTTTCCTTTCTCCCTCCAGAAGAAAGACAGGATGAACAAAGTGTAATAGAGGAGTATTACTAATACATGCAACTGAGAATCATAGATCACTGAGTGGTATCGCCAGAGGCATTGGGCAAATTGATCTTATTTGAAATAGTAATTCAAATTTTAAAAGTAGGAGCCATGATCCCCAAATTAATGATGATTTCTGAAGTTCAGCGTGTTTAAAATCTTTTTTCCTTGTAGACAGGGCTGAGGAAGCCTTGGCTGTTCGAGGTTATACTAATGCCCTGTTGTTTAGTGTTTAGTTTGACATTTGTGTCAATGAGCCCTCTGAGATGTTTGGCATTCCATAAACTGTTTGAACTGACTAAAGGCTTGTCTACACTGGCACTTTACAGCGCTGCAACTTTCTCGCTCAGGGGTGTGAAAAAACACCCCCCGAGCGCTGCAAGTTTCAGCGAGGTGACGTGCCAGTACAGACAGTGCACCAGCGCTGGGAGCTACTCCCCTCACAGAGGTGTCTTTTTCACAGCCACGTCAAAGTGCTGCCAGTGAAGACATGCCCTAAAAAATACAGATTTGTTCAGCCCTTTGCTGAACTACTATGGGGAGTATGGGTTTCTTCACGTGAATGAGGCACCTGACTTACATTAAACATAGGTGGTTCTTCGAGTCTTTGTGGATCCCACTCGAGGTGGGAGCCAAATGGACAAAAACTTGAAGCAGAATCACAGTTACTGTAAAGGCAAGTAAACCTCTCTCTCTTGACTACTCCGAGTTTAGTCAGAAAATAATTTGATTCCGTTTGTTACTAACAGGCGGATGGAGAGAACGAGAGAAAGCTCGTGAAGACAGCTGGGGACCCCCGCGAGACTCCAGACCTTCAGAAGACCGTGAGTTGGATAGAGATAAAGATTGTGATGAGAACGAAAAGGATCGTGAGATTGACAAAGAACGTGACCTTGATCGGGATGATCGCTTCAGACGTCCAAGGTTTGATTTTTCTGTTGGTAACAATATTGATAGGAGTTTTGTAAAAGCCATCAGCTTTTTTCCTCTTTCATGAAATTAGACACATCTTTAAAGCAATAAACAAATTATAATGATTTTTCAGATTGTGAAGAAAACCCTAATTGTTCCCAGAAGCAGCCACAAAATGTTTTACTGCTCACTTTTAAATATTATTGCATTCCTTTTCTTAGTCAAGATTGAGCATTGATCTTAGGTTTCACTAAAATGAAAGATCTTAACTTTAAACACGCCAATAAATTTTTCTCATAAATGGTGCCCTGTGTGCCTGGTACATCGTCACATTGAAACCGTCTGTTTTAAATAACTTGCCCTTTTTAACACTGCTGGGTTCACTGCAGCAGAAGCCAGATAAAGGCTTAGTCTTATTTTTAAATGGCAAAAGGGATGAGGCTGCCTGGAGAAGAGGACCAGCTGAGGAAGCTTCCAGCTGGAGAGATTCAAGTCGTAGAGATGAATGGGACAGAGGTGGTCGTGACATGAGAGATCGGCGTGGTGATGATAGAGATAGAAGAGGACCTTCGATCAGAACAGACCGTGAAGAAAGTATGTTTGTTTACCCTTATCAGTTTAAATATTTATCACCGGGGATCATTTATACTGTGGCCCCTTTACATCGCTCTGGCCATGGGTATACATATATACCCAGTTAAGGTCCCTTTTACTGTCAGTCCCCCCTGTCAGTGTGGTAGAAAGGAAAGGAGCCTTGGTGTAAATGTGAATCTAGCCCTGAATCTTATTTAAAAAAAAAAAAAATATTCCAGTAGATTCTTGGCATTTGAGATATAGATCAGAAATGAAAGAATGAGACTATTAAGATTGTCACTTGGAGTGCTGGGTGAAATGTTTGGGGCAAATAGTTTATTCACCAAAACATGCACCATTGGCTGACCTGAAGCTATTCACGAATTTGACCCGATCGTGTTGGCTAGGGCCACACTCTGTCAGTCCATCCCCCTTTACACTCTTTAGCCCAGTGGTTAGGGTATTTGCCTGGGATGCTGGAGACCCAGGTTTAAATCCCCATTCAGGAGCAGAGACTTGAAGTCATGTCTTCACCCATGTGAGCATTCTAACCACTGGATTACAAGCTGTTGTGGCATGAGTTGCTCTTAATCTGTCCTAGTGAAGCAATTCCATTTTGTAGAAATACTTAAATATTAATTGAGCCAAAGAGAGAGTTGGAGACGTGGATTCAGAGGCGGGATTTGAATCCACAACTGACTCACCACATGAGTACATGTCCTCATTACAGCCATAGTGTATGTGCTTATGTCCCCTTTGTTTCAATCCAGAATAGGGATGCTGCCCTGAATCTGGTCCTCATTGATAAAATGGAGCAGAAAATGCAATGCAAGACCTCCTGACAAGTGAAAGGAGGGGGAACTGGTTTTTAGCTGAGATTTTTTTATACTGTTAAGCTTGGTATTTGAAAGTGTCTTCCATTTAGCTTCCGCGTTATTGCAAAACAGATTATATTCTTCAACTTCTTATCTTTACTGTGAAATAAATAGTTTCCTATACAGTTTAGCATTCCAGAGCACTCTTATGTGCAGGATGAGGTGGTGTTAACCCAGTGAAACTTCTGCTACTTTTAACTTTGCCTACAAGCGGATAGAATTTGCGTTTTTTTTTTTTTTTTTAAGACCAGGCATACCTAAAACCTTCTCCCCATTTACATAAAATTTGGGGGGGTTCAGTTTTTAGGATTCATTTTGTTATGAAACCCAACTGTTTTCTAGCCAGATATTTTAAGTTGTCTCAAGATTTGGTACTTATGGCCTAATAATTTATTTTTTTGTTTTTTAGCTACATAAACAGTGAGTTTATTATGTACATTAAACAGAGCTCTAGCCAGATTAAGGCTAGTTCTGAGCAACTGAAAAAATAAGTCACTTGACAAGCTTTCATTACAATACTGTAAAATTAAACCATGGGCTCTGACCCTGGGTGTCACCACCATTTTGCTGTATTGCTACATGGGAGCAGTGGTTCCAGTATGGCAAAGTTCGAGAACCATTTAATTATACTATCAGAGCTGGGCTTGTTGATTTAAACTCCTGTAAGGGACTGTAGTAATACCAAAAAAGTGGTTTCTAATGATCTTGCACATTTTTAGCAAGTTCATGGCGGCGTGGTGATGAGAGAAAAGAAGAACGTGGGGAAGAACATGAAACTACCCGGCGAGCTGCTCCAGCTCCTACTCCTACTCCTGTTCCTGCTGCTGCTGCTGCTGCTCCTCCTATTTCAAAAGACAGGGAGAGAGATGCAGAGAGCGAGAAGGGGTCCTGGAGAACTGAAAAAGAACGAGAATCTCTTCGTCGCGCTAAAAATGAAACAGATGAAGATGGATGGACCACTGTACGACGTTAAGTCAAAACCTAAACAGTTTAACAGGTGTTTTAGAGTTGATTTGATCAAATCCACAGATTATTATATTTGTGCTTATAAACATTCAGAATTGGTATTCTTTGACAAATGTTTTGAGAACATGAAAGCATGAGCCTGTATTACTTACTCATATATAGATTGATCATGCACAAAACTAGCAGCAGAAGGTTGGAAATTGAATGCCGGTTTCTGAAATTACAAATGTTGCATATTTCACAGATCACTTGTTGCTAAAATAGAAATGTGAACTTTATAGCTATCTTGAGCACCACTTATCTCTCAAACTAAAACAAACTGACCTTTTAAAAAAATTCTGAATTTGGAATGGGGTATGATTTATCACAGAACATGCAGTTGAAAAATCTCACATAAAATGGTCACATTATTGAAAAGGTGGAGCTGGATTAATTTCCATAATTGGCCAAGATGAACTATAAAAAACCCCCTCCCCTACTGAGGTATTTTTGAGGGCAAGAGATTTTTGTGAGGTATTTTAGCATCATCTGAACTCAGTAAGTTGTTTAAATTTAAATTACTATAAACATTCTGAACATTAGCTACACTGGGATATTTTCTATGATTTTACTTGAATGCATATGAAACCATTTTGCAGTCCTTCTAATAAGGAATATTGCTGCAGTGTGAAACAAAACATCATTAGACTTTTAAAACTCAAGCGTTATGGTCAACATACTGCTGAGTATTTTGTTTTGCCAATAGCATAACTGCTTTTTCCATTACTGGATAATTCATGCCTTTCAAGCATTTATAAATATTGTCATATTTAAAATGTGTGGTTTTGGAGGAATTCAGATTTTTTTCCCCAACTTTGTCTTCAGGGTAAATGCTTTCCTTTTCAACAAGTGCTTTGTAGTAATGGCTGTGTTGACTGACTTCAATTTTGGGGTGCAGTAACAATGTTAATCATTAACTATCTGGTCTTATTGAAGCCAACACAGAACTTGCTGCTGTGTTTCTCTTCAATGAAAAATAAACTTATAGAATTAGCTTCTATTGTGTAATGACTTTTTAATTAACATTACTGATGTATTTTTATATGAAAAAGGCAAGCTGCTTAACTTATTCCCTTCCTCCATATCTACTCTTTTCTGTCCCAAATGAAAGAGAAAGAAACTTGCCTCTTGTATGGTTTTCTGACTGGGAAATGGGATGATTCATTTATGGCAAACATGAACTTAAGTTATTGTGCTCCTTCTCTTGTCCCTTCTCCTGCATCCTCCATGAAAAACCTTCACCTCCACAGCCATCTTCCTTTGAGGGTTGGATGGGAGTGTCTTTGGAGTCCATCAGCTCTGCTCCTGGCTTGGCCATAGCAATCGCTTTAAAGCAACATTGTATGCTGCTTAGCAAAGCAATACTCTGGACTACCTCTGTATCCTCTTATTCTGTGAGAGATGGAACTAGACTGGGGCGGGCAAACTTTTTGGCCTCAGGGACGCATGGTGTTTCCAAAATTGTATGGAGGGCTGGTTAGGGGAGGCTGTGCCTCCCTAAACAGCCAGGTGTGGCCTGGCCCCTGCCCCCTATCTGTCCCCCCCACTTCTCATCCCCTGATGGCCCCCCAGTACTCCTGCCCCATCCATCCACCCCTTCTCCCTGACTGACCCCAGACCCCCCACCCCTAACTGCCCCCTGCTGCCCCATCCAACCCCCCAACTCCATTCTGACCCCCCCCAAGGATCTCTGCCCCATCCAACCACGCTTTCTCTCTGTCCCCTGACCACCCCCAAAATCCCACCCAACCCCTCCTCTCGTTCCTGACAGCCCCCCTGGGACTCCTGCCCCCATTCAATCCCCCTATTCCCCACCCTCTGACTGCCCTGACCACCCACCAAACTCCCCTGCCTCCTTACCACACTGCCTGGAGCACCGGTGGCTGGCGGCACGGCTGCACCAGGACAGGCAGTCGAACGCCGGGTCAGGCCGGGCTCTGCAACTGCGCTGCCCCAGGAGCTCACAGCCCTGCTGCTCAGAGCATTGTGCTGTGGGGGAGGCGGAACAGCAGGGGAGGGGCCAGGGGCTGCATGTGGCCCGCAGTTTACCCACCTCTGAACTAGACAATAGGACCCACGTCTCAGTGATAACATAGTATACTACCCACAAGTACTCATTGGACAGTCTCTTGATACTTGCAGTTGTCCCGAAAGTGCACTCCTAGTCTGAAAAAGGACTATACAAATCAATTATTTTTCCCTTTTTCTGAGTAAAACTATACTTGTTTGGGGTACATGATATGTATAGTCATGACTCTCTTTTCTAAGATTCTGCCACCATGTAATCCTTCCCTTGGCAGCAGAACTCAATTCCAGAATCTGAAGTTTACATTTAAAAAAAATTTAAGTCCTTGACACAACTTTGAGAACATCAAGTACACACAGACACAATGTCTTCAGGTCTGTGCATAACCTAAAGGAGTCAGAGACGTGAACTGATGCCACTCATCTCAGTGGCCTGTTAACTCTGAAACTTAAAGGTGGCAACTGTAAATGTTAAAGTTTACTGCTCATTTTAGTAGAAATATCCTCTGATGTACCTGCCATACCTCTCCAGGTTCGAAAAGCTACAAATGACCAGCTCCAATTGCTGAAACCTCCCCAACAGCTTCTGATGATGTGACTATGCATTAATACATAATTGGACATTTAAAAAAACCTAACTGTGACCATCAAGTTGTTTAATGCAAATTAAAAGCTACTGTACTGATTCACTTTCATAATTAACCCTCATTTTTGTAAATTATCAATTGAACTGCTGCAGAACGTAAATTCAGCTTGTTCATTTTTAGGGGTGTATACAATTTGTTCTATAGTTGCAGGTCACTCTTAAATTACTTCATCTTAATTTGTGTGAGAGGAGAGTGAGGTGAGATGTAATCAGAATTTTTTTTTTTAAATCTGATTTTGCATTATAAGTATCAATACATGCACTGCTAGCTGTGTGTTTATTAATTCCCTGTGTATTGTGAGTCATCTTGGATTTGCAAGTTACATAGGTTTAATATATATCACCAAAGGCGGCATGTATTAGAGGAACATTTATGGATCACTTGATAGTGAAGTACTGCGGATACATATTTTCTGAGTCTGTGGTGGAACATCTAGCCAGCAGGGAGAATGCTATCACTTTGTTTACTCTGCTTTTCACTTAAATTGGAAAGTAGGCTACTTTTGTAGTAGTGGAATGCTTGGGTTGCAGATAATGTAAAACATTCCCCTACATCTAGACAAGATTTACCAGTGCATTTAAAAAGATATGGCTAAATTATGTGAACTTTTAAAACAAAAGCTAAAATTTAAGCTTAATTTGAATCTTACACTTCAGTAATGCACTGCTACTACAGGACTATGTCATCCTGCTGTTGCAATACACTTCACAGATGCTTGGCTGTACAAGCATCCCTGTAAAATGTTACTGTGATACAGCTGTCAGGCTAGCTTACTAGTCATCTTGTATAAATCCCTCTGTGACATGAGCCATCTTAAGATTGTCATTTTAAATGCATTTCCATTTGTGTGAAAATTGCTTCTGTACCCCCCCGCCCCACTACTTTTATAAGACAAAGGAAGCAATTCTTAAGACTAGCTCTTTGCTTAACCCTCCTGTGATTCCTAGGGTTTAGATTACTATTTATTCAGGTATTTATAGGTAATTTAATAAATCTAAATAAAGCCACTTGCTGAGGGAAACTGATAAGTTACAACATCATTCACTGGGCATGAAGACAGTAAGAACAGTAAGGAGACACCCAGTTCTCAGACAGGAAGAATAAATTCTCATATAGAATAAAGATTCTTAGATTCTAGCATTGGCTGTAGTGTATCTAGACTTAATCTAGTGGAATAAGCTTTTTCACTGGATAACTTGTTTTAAAAAAAATGGTTTCCCAGCCTCATTAGCGACCTGAGGATGGTAATACTATGAGTGGCCAAGGTGAAAAAAATACCTTTTTGGAAAGACAATTGTTAGATTTTAGAAGTTTAGTCTTAAGTTTAAACCACACTTTTTTTTAAATAAAATTAGTTTCAAAGGGAGTTATTTTACATGAAACAGACCTTTTTATAAAAAGTAATATCATGCTCATAAGAGGAAATATCTTAAACTGTTGACCCTAACATTGTGAGTTCAATCTCTGAGAGGGGGAAAAAAAATTGGGAATTGTGCCTGCTTTGAGCAGGGGGTTGGACCAGATGATCTCCTGAGGTCCCTTCCAACTCTGATATTCTATGATCTCTTTCTGGCGTTGGTTTGTTGGAGCTTAACTCTTCTGGGTCAATTTATTAAAGTACAGTTTAATTTTACCTGGTAGCTCTCTAATTACTATAGCAAGCTAGTACATGCATTTGTTAGTCTGTGCTGCCACAAGTACTCCTGTTGTTTCTACATGTGGTGGGTTCTTCAAGCAATTCTGGCCCCTTCAACTACCAGGCTTATGTGTGCTGCAGGATGAGTAAAGTGTCAAGAACTGGTATGTACCTGTAGAGGTGGTTAGGTCACAGTCACCTGATTTTTCTCTTCAGGGAGGAGGAATTTGCAAAGCAATGGCTCCACTAAGAGGGAGCTTATTTTAATTCCTTGAAAGATTCCAGTCATGCTAACACTTGTTGGCATAAAGCAGCTTGTTCTAGATACCACACTATGTCATGCTAGCACCTTGTAGGCACCTCTGCCTACACATTTGACAGTATTGCCCTACATTCCCTGTATGTGGGATGGGTAAAACTAAGAACACTTTTCATATGGTCTTTTTGCTCCCTTTAATGTTTACACCAGTGCAGTAGGTAACTTGCACTAACCTTGATGGATAAAACATTGCTGAAGGAAATACTGATAAGTTACAACATTGACTGGGGTATGTAGGTAGTAAGAACATTAAGGAGACACCCTGTTCTCAGACATAAGAATTCATTCTTCCTATAGAATAAAGACTATCTTAGATTCTAGCATTGGAGGTAGTGTATTGAGACTTAATCTGTGTACTCAATTTCCACATGAAATGCATGCTAAGTAATACCCAAATTTAAATGGACATTGAAGAGTGGGTAATCTTGATATTCCAGTAAAATTGTTATGGACAAGTTTGTACAGTGAACTGGTCTATCAATTTACACTAGTGTGTAGCCCCTTAGAAGGTGCAGGCCCCTGGTCATATCTGCTATTGTAAGCAAAGTTTTTGCATTACAACTCAGTTTATTAAATTCTCACCTACATATGAATGCAAATTCTCATAGGCCAGTGTAAGTTCTACAGGGGAGGTGCTCTTTCAAAGATCTGTGAAATCCCACAGCAAACAAGCAGTTTGGAGGGTCTGTAAGTACAGCTTTGAGATAAATAGGGATGTATCTGAGCCAAAACAGTATATGAATGGATATCCAGAGTGAGAAAAGTATAAACAGCATATTGTTAAATAAGTTGTATTGATTTTAACTTTATACTTAATGAGAGTCTCCCTTTAATAAAACAAACCCAACACTAGCTTTGGAGTTAAGTGAAGAATTAGCAGACTACACTACTATTAGAAACAAGAGCTTCCTAGCTTTTAAGAATTTTAGAAAGTTGTTCATATGTACTGAGTATTTCAGAATGTAAATATTTTTACATAACTGTCCTGACAGCATTCTGTCATACAAGATGGCATGCAGCCTTAAAATAATCTTATATGCCATCCAGTTGCAACTGGAAAATTAGCCTCAGTATAAGCCACATACATGCAGTTATGCTCTGCAATACTCTAGAGCTTCATCAACTCTCTACCTACGTAAGAGAAATGAAGTGTGCAAAGTATATTACTAAAAGAAGAGGGATTCACTGCATGGAACATTAGTAAGTCTTTCCCCTATTCTTTTAGTTTGTAAGTAGTGAAGGGGAAAATGGCTTTGCTTGGTGGAATCTAAATTTGCTCTGCTGAGATTAAACTCCCATCCCGAGCAGATTTTAACTTTAACCTTTTGGATCACGTTGCCCAATTTAAGACTACAGTACGCAAGTCAAAATATAGTTTAGCCTTCTTCTGTAGTAGAGAACAACTATTTTCTAGCTATGACCCCCATTGTAAACAGTACCTCAGCACAGCCCTGAGGTAGTTTCAAAGAAGTCTTGCACAGAGAAAGCAGCAGGGGGCGTATTCTCATTTGTTTATAAATGATTTCTTGCAAGAGCCCTCAAGCAGCTTTCGCATTAAATAAAACAACCAACCAAACTAGGGCTCCTTCCTACACCCACACTTTCTGTTCTTCACAGTAGAAGAGCATGGTAGCTATTAGAATCCACACTACAAGTCAGAGGAAGGCAACAAGAAGTTCTTCCCACTAATTATGCATTAGACAGGGATGCAATGCATTGTGGCTACTATAAAATGGTCCAACAAACCCAAGGGTGTTGAGTGATAATCTATAAATAGCTACAGGGTAGCAAAAACATGGTTGTCATTAAGATACCTTGCCGCTTCCTCTACATTACCACCTTATAGTAGATCAAACAGCACATAAGGGGGGGGAGAGAGAAGAGAGAACAGGCTTAAGTCAAATTTGTGACGCCTTTACTTCACTCTAGAAAACAAAAATTCAAATTTAAACAGCACCATTGCCACCTGTGGCCAGTATGGGGCTTTACAATCTCGACAGTGTTTATTTTTGGCTGGGGGGTGGGAGGGAGGGAAAGGGAATTTAGAGGAATAAAAGTTAATTTCTAGACTAAGGGAAGAAAAACAAGAACCGTAGATTAATACAAAAGAACTTGTGAACACAAAGGGGATCTCCCCCAACACGGAAAAGTGTCATATGATCATTCCTGATCTCAAAATCCCCACAAACATTAGTAACTAACAATTCGTACTACCTACTTACAGACAACGTTGTTTTGTTAGAGGACAGTGCAAACACAACCACGAGCAGCCAAATACAGCAGAATTCCCCTCCCTACCCGGTCGAGCTCACCCTTAAAACATAAGATTTAAAAACATCAATGCTTCGTTTGGCTAGGATACTGCAAAAACAGAAATTCATTTGCTTAGCAGTACAGAGGCCTTTTCTTCAGAGATTCTGTAAAAATTTTTTTTTAAAAATGCCTCCTCTCCAATAAACCAACATAAACGCCCCCATGGGAGCTCTCTACCATTCAATTTCATCTTACCCCTCTTTTAAAAATTAGAGATATATATATTATACAATAAACAAATACAGTGCATCTAAACTGCATATTTATAATTAATGATATAGAATTAACTTCAGAGCCCAGCTTCCCTGGATGCTGAGTATACAAACTAGAAACTATCATTATAGTACATAAGCCAAGGAGCTTTTTACATTCTAGTCCCCCACGTTGAATATATTAATGTGTTAAAGAGAACAAAATGCAATCCGCTTTAAGACACTTTTTAAAAAAAAAATGGGAAAGGGTCTTTTTTTGCGGGCCACACAGAAAACTGCTGCCGGGTCACTTTCTACTGGCGCGGCCTCAGTCGAAAGGGGGAAAACAAACAAAAAAAACCACAAAAACAAAAAAGCCACCAACCCAACAAATCCATCGCCAGCAAACCGAGCAGTCCCGAGGCCAGGAGGCTGCAGCCCCCTAGCGGAGTTTCTTGCCCAAGGCGGTCCGGGCGTTTCTGAGCTGCTGCTTGGCTGCACTGGCCTGCATTTTGGAGAGGGGGCAGTACTTGATGGTGTGGGCATTGTCCCCACTGGCCCCGCAGAGGGGGCACGTGTATCTCCGCAGCACCGGGCACAAGACCCGGCCGTCGGGTCCCTTGAGGATGTGAGTGGTGTAGAGGGCGACGGCTTCTTTGTTATTCCGGCAGAAGACGCAGACCTGCAGCTCCGGCTTGAGCAGCCGGGAGCCGGGCTTCTGGGGCGCCGGGAGCCGCCCGCCGCCGCCGCCCCACGCGTGCGGGGAGCGGTCCCGCGGCAGGTGAGCCGGGGAGCAGTTGAACACCAGCGCGGCGGGGCTGGCGCGGCCGGAGAAGGGGCTGAAGTCGGCGAACCGCTCCTCCAGGAAGCGCTCGCCGTGGCGGTGGCTGCACAGGTCCAAGTCGTGCAAGTGCAAGGCGCCCTCGAAATAGGGGGGGCCCGCGTCCTCCTCCTCCTCCTCGTCGTCGTCCTCTTCCTCCTCCTCGTCCTCCTCCTCCAGAGCCGGCTGCACGGCGGCGGCCACCACCACGGAGCGGGGCTCGGTCCCGAAGCCCTTCTCCCCGTCCACGGCCTTGGTGATCAGCGTGGCCAGCCCCAGATAGTCGTTCCAGGAGTTGAACGCGTTCCCGTACGCGGGGTGGCTCTTGGCGCCGTAGCGGGCGCCCTGCAAAAACTCCACGGGCTGGTGCTGCTCCAGCTTGCCGGGGGGGAACGTCTCCATCGGAGGCTTCACGCCGCGGGGTGGGGGGGACCCGAGTCCCCGCCGCCGCCTCCTGCGCGCTGCAGCCGCGACTCGCTCCGCACGCACCCGGACCAGCCCGCACCCAACGCAGCTCTGCGTGGCGGCCGCTTCGCTCGCTGGCCGCGGCGGCTCTAGCCCCATTCGGGGGAGGGGAGAGAGGAGGAGGCTCAGCCCAGGGGCCGCGGCAATTGGCCACCGGCCAACGCCGCCCGCCCGGCTCCACCGCTCTGGCCGCCGATTGGTCGATGCGCTGAGCGGCGTTCCCTCTCCTGCGGCTGTGTGTGCACGCGCGGGGCCGCCCCTCGCCTTTGATTCGGAGCAGGTGAGAGGCCTCCCGCCCCCTGCGACCGTGTCTTGGAGAATGCGCGCACGTACACACACACGCTGCGTCACATGGGGTAGCCAGGGATGGGCCCAACCCAGCCCGACCCTTCTCCACCCGCCACTGGCAGCGGAACATTATGTTGTGCACAAATCAGCATCCTCACGGCAAGTTGTGGCTGCCTGGAGCCAGGACACCGCACTAGGCATGGCTCTTCCTAGCTAGCGGTGGCTGGGGTGTTTTTCTGTCGTTCACGTCCTCTGCATTACACGTAAGATGGATGCAGTGAGACTGGCCTATCTCAAAGGGGTGGTGTGAGGCTTAATGAGGCCCTGATCCTGCAGAACTGTGCTGCCCGTGGGGGGACCCTTGCACCCGTGCCGAGCCCCTTGATTTCAGTGGGGTTCTAAGCCGGTACCAGGCTCCTCTTGCACAGAAACGTTCGCAGGAGCTGGGCCAGAGTTAACGTTTGCAAAGCGCTTGCTGGTTTTCAGATATAAAAAGCCTTGTAGTGAAATGCTAAGTATCACTATATGCAAACCTTCCCAAACAAAACAAAACAAAAAGCATCCCAAAAAGCCATCTCGCAAGGACCCCCACACAGAATTGTCCTAGCCCATATACTGATACGAGCAGCAATACAACATCAGCCCCCACTGAGTACTTGGCGGGGCGAACTGAGCTTTCCAAATGTAGAAAAATATGGGGTCTGATTCTGTCACAAACGGAGATATTACCCCAGAAAAGGAGAAGTGCCAGAGACTCCATGAAACCTGCTGGGACTCCACTATGGCCACTGATTTTACATGGAAGACAGTCAGATACTATGGTGATGGGTGGCAGTATAAAACCCTAAGCTAGCTAGCATCTGACTTCACTTACACTTGTGCAAACTAGGATCGATTCCCCTGAACTCAACAGTATCACATTGGTTTTAATTCAAGATCACTGGTTTTGTCCCCCTTTCTTGGCCCCCTGTCTCTGAGCAGCTGAAAGGTACATTCCTATTTTTTAAACAAAACCTATAAACAGTGCTAGAGCCTGTGTCTGTGTTATATAAACTACAAGGAAGACAGGCAAAGGCAAGAAGAAGTTTGTAGAACTGAGAAACTCATCCTCCCAGATTATGCAGTATAGCTTTCTGCAAATTCAGGATGGTCAGGAGCCCATCTGGCCATGAAGAAACTGGAATGGTTTTGAAAATAAAGTATTTAATTACAAATGGCCTTTTGCTGGCTGCCTGCTGCTGATAGCCATCTTGCAGAAGAGACATCGCTTGCAAAACTGAGCTCTAGTTAGTTTCCAACCTTTCTTAATATTAGCGTAACAAAGAAAAAAGCTCATGTTAAAAATAACAGTTGGTTAAAATATAGAACAATACAGTTCTTTGTAAGCAGCCTAGGACTTTTATCTATCTATCTACTTTGAGCTTAATTTGTGCCAGCCTGGACCCTGGCAGAATATGCTGAAGCAGAAGAAAGTCTGCAGGGGGAAGAGATTATGGGATCTGCAGAAAACAGCTGTGATTTTCCGTGCATTAAGGAACCTAAAATCAGTGCAGCTCTGAAAGTGTGTGGAACTGCCTGGTCTGGAAAAAAGGTATATGCAGATTCACAGCATCTACTTTACAATCTCCAGCTGCATCAGGCTGGTGTAGGGGTGCTATTAAAAAAGCCTAAGAGAGCCAGGAGTTAGGGTCTGGCATAGAACCACTTGAGATCAATAGGTGTTTTTCCCCCAGTGATGATGGTAAGTAAGATCTTAAAGACTTTTTTGTTCTGTGTCTGTAAAATGTCTAGTATGAGGGGGTCCTGGTCCTTGACTGGTGCTGTTACAAGACAAATAAATCCTGAATTAATAATATAACAGACTTTGGATCAGGCCCTTATATAGGGAGTGTTCTAGTAGTGGGGGGGGGGGGCGTGAATCTGGCCCACAGAAGTTAACTTCTCATACCGGTAGGGTCACACAAGTAATGGGTGCAAGAGGGGTCAGAAATGCAGCTGCAACTAAAAATATAGTTAATTTCAAGCTCATAGTAAGAACTGCTGGGTTTAGCAAAGCAGGTTCTGTTTTCTTTTTAGTGGTAAATCTCTCTTTTCAGCTGCCTCCAACACCTTGGTTCCTAGCTGACAGACGTTTCCCTGGTAATTAAATAAGGATTAGAATGGAATTTGTTTGCTATTTAAATACTTGGGATTAACTAAATTAAATATCAATAACTCAAGTGTCTGATTCTCCTTTATGCTAAGGCTGCTCTGTGCCACTCTGGCAGTGTAAAGGAGCCTTGGTGAGGAAGTCTGGCTCAGAGGTTGGAGCAGTACTAGCCTTGCACTTGGAGGACTGTCTTCCATTCCCTGCTTTGATGCAGACTTCCTGTGTGATGTTTGGCAAGCGAGTCATTCTGGTTTTAGGCTTCACGGAGATGCAACAAAAAAAACCCTCCCAGTGAATGCTTTAGGTACCTAAACTCAGCACCTAAGCTTTCAAGGTAGAAGTTTCCTCTGCCTCTGGGCACGTGCAGTTCTGTCTCCCACCTAGGCCCCAGAGTGATCCATGAACTTAGGGAAGATAAGCGTTTGCCTGCCTAACTCATGTGCAGGCCCAGTCCAGTAGGCCTGCTTAGAGCCAGACATGTTGACACCAGCCAGAATGTAACTTTTACCCAAGTGGTGAGAGCACTCTCCAGGGAGGTGGGAGACCTAGGTTCAATTCTCGCTGCTGTCTTAGTGGGGGAGAGGATTTAAATGGGATACTTTAACCATTGGGCTAAAAGTTATAAGGCAGGTGGCACCATCTTCTCCTCCAGCTGCTTTGTGTGGGGGGAGGCAAGTGCCTAAGTCATTCTCACAAGAAACACCTGGGGTGCCTAAGACTCCAGGAGCGGGGTTCCCATTGATGAATCGGTGGCAGAGCTTGGCGCCTCCCTGCAGCTTGGACTTCCATAACTACTTTTGTGAGAGGGGCAGGGCTTACAGCACTCCGCTCTCCTCGGCGTCTCCCCTTGCCTGGCTTAGGCAGCTCGCCACCTAATGGGCTAGCTTTTGAGGCTCACATTCTAAAGTGCCTCTCTCTAGGGAGCCTAGGCCCCTAACTCAGGCTTTGTGGATCACAGTGTTGTTCCTGTGAGGTTTTTTTTCCTACGTGTTAAAAGTTAGACATGATTCTAAACATTGCAATACCGAAGTCCCTTCCTTAGCCTCGCTGTCCCTCAGCTCTCTATCTATAAAAAGGAGACAACAGGGGTGTTGTGACAATAAATGTTAAAAGCTTTTTTAAAAGAGGCACTCCAATACTACAGCGATGGGAGGGGCCCACATAAGTACCTAAGAGACAGACGAGCATTATTGACTATAAAGGAGTATTCACGGGACTATAGTTACTAGAAATAGTTGGAATAAATTGAAATTTTTCAATGAAAACTTTAGCCCATTTTTGAGTAGCTCTAATAATGACGCTCATGCTTAAGTGTTGGTATAATCACACATAGAGAGGTGCTGCACCGTTGGCCTCAGTGTGGGGTTTGACACTGGAAAACTTTGTGAACTTTCTGGAAAACTTTTTGTGAAGCAGGAGGACCCTTAAGGGGATAGCCAACCAGTGCTGCTACACAGATGCTGCCTCGCTGAACACAAGCGAATGGCCTGATTTTGTTCAGAGGGTCTGAACGCTTGAAGAGTCCAAAAGTAACCAATGAGTTCCTCTCCACAGTACTTGCACTCTTGAAAATTCGGTCCTTATGCAGCTGACACTGCTCACCCTCTTTTTGTCTAGGCATTGACGGCCTTGGGTCTGAAAGTGAATAATCTCCTAACATTTGTGCTGTGATATTTATGGCTAAGTATCACAGAAGTCAGAGAGGGAAAAGACATATTGGTTTATTCTGTCAGTTTTTCCATTCTATTGTCGGGAATAGTGTGAAAAATATCTACGCCATGAAAATATTGTAAAAGGATAGGTCTATTGTTAGCCCTGCAGTAGCATTGACATCATGTCCACTGACAACTCTGGTAGAGCTAATGTGTGATGACAATGCAATGAAGCTACTGTGCATGAGGCATGTTGAAAGCATTATTCTATTGCCTTGCCTGTCCATGTTTTCTTTTAATAACCTATCATGTTTCATATGTGGAATGAGACCCCTTCACCAAGTGTGCTATTTTCATGGAGATATAACTTCAGAACCATTAGAATTCACTCTTCCTATAGACCTTGGGTTGGCTTGTTGGGTGCCATATTACTGTGCAAGTTGGTAGGATGACCAGATAGCAAATGTGAAACATTGGGACTTTTTTTTTCGCGGTGGGGTATAGTTGCCTATATAAGACAAAGCCCCTAATATTGGGATGGAACCGATAATATCTGGATGTCTGGTCACCCTAAATGTAGGAAACCTCTCTATTGACATTGGCAGGATTAGTGCATCAGTGGAACGAACAGTTTTATTGGCCATTTTCATGCTGTAAACAAAAAATGCTATGAAGAGTAGCTGCTGGATGAGGCGCGACAGCTTGACATAACATGAAACCAAAATGCCAGATTTTCATTTTTATCAAGCAATGTTAACAGACACTAAGAACAAAGGGTCCTTCAAAACTCCATTTTTAAAATGAACCCTCATTCACACACTCACCCCTTTAAATTTAAGTTGAAGCCTATATCTGAATCCACCCCAAAATGCCCCTTTAACAGTTCTGGAAAGACAATAGGAGGAAGAGCATTTTTTGGGGGTGCCTTGTTTCAGCCTCACACGATTTATAGTGGCTGAGTGTATAGAAACACTGGAGAATGCAGAGGAAATGGTCCTTGTCATTGTGAATGTTACACAATGGGCCAAATTCTAACCAGTGCCGAGAAAGGTGGTTTAATCATCCCCTAAAAGAAGTGAGATCTCATGTTCTGGCTCCATGCACAGAGTGGATTATTTCTGCTAGGAGCATGAGTAATCTGCACAGGAAGGCGTGCAGAGAAGCTGGGTTTGGGAGCATATGCACATAAATACGTCCTTTCACCTTTAAGCCCCATCCTGGCATACTCTCATCTGGCATGGCTGGGATTGGAATGGTGATCTTTTACCAGGTGATGCAGTAACATAGTAGGCAAGTACATTAACTGTGCCTGACCTGTAGCAATAACCAGAACCTGCTAAATGCCCCACTACGGGGTGGCTCAACTGTTTTTTAGATCCCCTGGACATATCCAAGCACCAAGTCACTCTTTGCTCTGCCTGGGAGAGAATCCTCTTGGACCAGTGTTTCCCAGCATGCAGTAAGAGAAGACTCCCTGTTGCACCGTTGGCTGTCCATGAGCTCTTTCCACCCTGCAAAGACACAGGCTGCAGTATCACTGCCATTGGCATGCTGCACACCTGCATAACTGGTCAGTGAAATCTTTCTATCCGAAAGCAAAAATGATCTTATTCTTTTAATTAGAATGACTGAAGGAGAGAGATACATACATTGGGAGCACCATACAGGAGAGTGGTCAAGTTGGGAGATTGAGTTGGGAGAGAGATCTTACTCCAAGGAATTGTTTGGCTTGGGAGGATTTAGTGTCTGTGCAAACAGGGAAAGATTAAGAATGAGCTCTCAAAAATTGGTTAGTCTCTAAGGTGCCACAAGTACTCCTTTTCTGTCTGTGCATGGTGATGTATGGTGTATCTTATGAAGCTTGCAGTCCTGGCAACTTTGAATTATATTCAAGCCTTTCTTTGAAACCTCCATGGACGATGAAGCTGCTTTTTATTTAACGTGGGAGATGCTGACAAGCACGCCCAAGAGACTGGAGATCTCTTGAAAGGATCTTTTAAACTATTAGCTTCACTGACGCTTTTTGATGATTCCACCCTTCTCCCCACGCCCTAAGGATCAAGGAGCTGTTTGACTCTGTCAGCAATGAAAAATACATTAGGTGCCCGCATAAGAAAGATACTTTGTGTTGATAGGATTGCTGGTGACCTTGTCCAAAGCCTTTGGTTTAACAGATCGTGTATTGTTTGGAAATAAAGTTTATAGTACAGTGTTACCCTTCTGGTTAAGAGATTGGAAACAGCTGGTGGGACAAAAATAGGTAGGTTAGATTTATTATAAAAGACATAAACAGAAGAGTAATGAAAGCAAGGACTCAATGATTGGAATATTTTCAAGTGCTCCAGTTCTCCTGTTAAATATTTGGGTAAAGTATAGACCCTATTTAATTTTTGCTTTCTCTGTAGAGAAAGAGAAAATTAATGTTTAAAAGCTAACTGCAAAAACAATTGTCATTCTTGACCAAAATTTCTTTGTGGATTATTTTTTTAATTGATTGTCTTATGGTAGTGCCTGCGAGCTCCAGTTATAGACCAGGATCCCATTGTGCTAGGTGCAGAACAAACACACAACAAAAAGACAGCCCCCGCCCCAGGGGACTGGCATGTTGAATTTTAAAACGCCTTGAGTCATTTTCCCACAAAATCAGTCTGTTGGAACAGAGGTATTGACAATACTCTCAGGCTTTTTCTGACACACTGTTGAGCAACACTGTAATTTCTTTATAGGCAAGGAAGATGATGGAAGATGTCAGACGCTGAGCTATCAACACCAGGGATTCTCAATCTAAATTTTGTAGTGTGGACCATACCTGTCTCACTCCATCATTTGAATCCACCCACACTCCCTCTTGCAACTGCTTAACAACTCTGTGGCACCTGCAGCAATCGCTAATGTGCACAAGCGACAGCCGTCAGAAATTAAATGGATTTTTAGCTGCCTTTTAATTTTATTTAGCAGCTGGAAACGTGGAGCAGCACACAGCGCCATCTGACCAGCCAGCTCTCTGCAGAGCACAATTTGAGCACCTTTGCTCTACACCCTGCAAACACAGCAAAACAGAAAAAAGATCAGATAAAAAGGATGCTTCTGAATATAGGTAATTGTTTGGAAACGTGACACCTTCAACTTGAAAATTGCATCTGTGTATGAATTGGTGTTTAGGTTGCAAAGTCAAGCACTTGACAGCGAGTAAATGCCAGAATTTAGGTTGTTCACATCATCCACAGGATTCGAACCTGAGCCCCTAGCAGTGCAGTCCAGCCTGACCTATGGGAGTACTAGCATTAACTGGCAGCAGAAGGCTATCACCATGGGGGTGGCAGGAATTGGGTTTCTGAGGCTACATGGTGGGCCCAGGAGGAATCTTTCTTTCTTTCAGGAGGCTGGGGGAGCAACCTTCCCCACTTGGCGCCCCCATAGTGGGCATTGATGGAGGAGCCTGAGCTGGCTTTCTCTGAACTTCTGGAGAGCCTGTCTACGTCGGGGCTTCCCAGAACAGTGTGTGCTTCTGCTGTCACTGTTTTAATGATGGCATGGGTATGACCTTAGATTAGCATGTTCACCTCCACTTAATATTTTGCCATGATACTAAATATTTCTGGGCAACACAACAGAGGGAAATTGTGATTCCCCCCCAAAAAAAGAAGAAGTTTATTGCTCAGCTAAACTGGAATGGAATTTCCTGGGACAAAGAAAAGGCACTTCTCTGCACCTGGGGCTTTCTCCCTACCAAAAGTCAAAGGCCTTCTGCAAACAATGGAGATGGTAGCATTAGTCAAATAAAGGGTCACAAGAATATTTTATAATGGAAAATATTAGCCAGACTAAATGTAGGGGCTATTACCAGGTCCCCCTATAACACACACACACACACACACACACACACTATACATTTTTTCCTGCCTTCATATATATTTAATATGAAGAAGAAAACCTAGGTTATTAAAACTAACAATTTCAGATTTATCCACCTGAGCTATAGCACAACATAAATGCAACCAAGCAAGCTAATGTTTATCATCAGAAGTATATTTTCCTGAGGTTATTATAACTCACATTGATAGCTTGGGGGTGGGGAATATGAAAGCACAGAAATTCATATATCCTGATTTAATGAAAATCAAACAGTTTTTATGGAAACTGAAAAGGATCTCTTATTTTAGAGCAATTTGTGCTTGAGCATTTTGCAAATGTGTCAGAGGAGTAAAACACGACAAATTCTATAAGTATGTCAGTTCTTAAATGTAGAATATGATTTTACTTTTAAAGAGAATGAGTTCAGTTTAAAATTTAAAAAAAACACTCCTTTGTAGATGTCCCATTAATGAGAAACAGCATAATTCAATTGTACATTTTGCAAGTTTAAAATCAGAGGCAAAAAACCATACAGTACTACAATGACCTATTTCTGTATGATATAACTGAATGATATAGCAAGGTTTTTTCATTTTATTTTTTATATATAGCTCTGGTTTGCAAAAGGTATGTATATTTATCTGGGCTGTAAGCATACAACAACCTTTCCATTCTAAAGACGCAAGTTGTTACCCCTCTAACACTTAGTCCTTTTATCCTGCAAATTGGTATGCAAGTTGGGGTCCAGAAGGGATATTTTGGGTGAATTGGCTAGGCCAGTGTGGAGATACAAGGGCCAGATCCTCAGCTGGTGTGGGTCAGTATAACTTCACAGAAGACCATGTAACTATGCCAACTGACATGATGTGGCTCATGAGAATATAAAAATATCCAGGTGAAATCCTGGCTCTCATTCAAGTGGGAGTTTTGCCATTGACTTCAGTGAGATCAGGATTTTATCTTCACAGTTTATCATGGCTGAATGATTATGATGATCAGCTGTCAGACTGAATTTTGCAACATAAGAACGGCCATACTGGATCAGACCAAATGTCCATCTAGCCTAGTATCCTATCTTCCGACAGTGGCCAATACCAGAACAGGGAATCATTAAGTGATCCATCTCCTGTTGCCTATTCCCAACTTCTGGCAAAGAGAGGCTAGGGACATCTTCCCTGCCCATCCCAACTAATAGCCATTGATGGACCGATCCTCCATGAACTTATCTCGTTCTTTTTTTAACCCTGTTCTAGTCTTGGCCTTCACAACATCCTCTGGCAAGGAGTTCCATAGATTGACTGTGCGTTGTGTGAAATAGCACTTCCTTTTGTTTGTTTTTAAACCTGCTGCCTATTAATTTCTTTTGGTGACCCTCTAGTTCTTGTGTTATGAGAAGGAATAAATAACACTTCCTTATTTATTTTATCCAAACCAGTCATGATTTTATAGACCTCTGTCATATCCCCCCCCCTTAATCATCCCTTTTCCAAGCTGAATAGTCCCAGTTTCATTAATCTCTCCTCATTCAGAAGCCAGCTGTTCCATACCCCTAATCATTTTTTGTTGCCCTTTTCTGAACCTTTTCCAATTCTAATTTTTTTTTTTTTTGAGATGAGGCGACCACATCTGCACGCAGTATTCAAGATGTGGGTGTACCATGGATTTATATAGAGGCAATATATTTTGTCTTATTATCTATCCCTTTCTTAATGATTCCCAACATTCTGTTAGCTGCCTAGGGAGGCCTAGGAAGCTTTGCTTGTTAAATTTTAGCAATGTTAGTGCCTTTTGGAATTTTGAGGAGAGGTTGCCATATTTTGGAAGTTTCACACTTCTGAACTAGGAATGTCAGTATGATTTATCAGCATGTAATGGATGCTTCACTTCTGCTGTTAACTCTGGGATAAGAAGGGAGGACCCCAATTCAGCAAATCATTCTAAGCACGCGCTTAAGTGCTTTGCTGAATTGGGGAGAAGTTTGGCAGATTCATAAAGCTGTTTGATTTCAGAAGTCTGCAGAGTTTCTCAGGCCTAGAGGGAAACAATGTTGACTTGTGACACTGGGTGAAATTTTGGCTCCACTGAAGTAAATGGAAAAATTCCCGTTGATTGCAATGGGGGCCAGGATTTCATCTATTTACTTTAAAGGGACTTAAGCATATGCTTATGCTTTGTTGAATAGGGGCCTAAATGATGATACAAAGTTAAAGGAAATGGCAAATCAGGCCTGATGTGCTTTTTTTGTTAAGGGAGTTAGAAACAAAGAGAGGGGGTTCAGTTTTTGAAGTCTTTGGCTGTCTTGTTTGAAAGGAATATTTCAAACAAAGTTTAGCCTAGAAACGCCACGTTCCTTTTTATTCATCTGTCCTCTCTGAAAATTAGTGCCCTGGAGAATTTGTGGGAAGGTCTGATACATATGTTTGGATTTATCACTGTTAGTTTCTGAACCTCATTGAATACTAATGCATATTTCTAATGACTGTAAGGACTCCTGTAATTCTTCTGAGAACTGCATGGCTGCTTAAGTGAAGAGGGTACTCCTGCAGCGTCCCTAAGAAGAACCGGCCAGGTTAAAAGACTTCAGGAAGTCTGCATATTTAGCTTTGAAGAATTTTTGGTGCAAATCTAGCTAGCAGATGACCAATACATGTTAATTAACCGAGCTGTCCTGTAGAGAAGCAATCTAACTTACAATTTATATTGATAGTTTCTCTTGACAACTTCCTTAAAATCCTAAGAAAATCCCCACATAGCTTTGTTAAATCACTAGCTAAAGGTAAATATATTATTAAGAGGGGAAAACATTGAAATTAAAAAAAACAAAACAAAAAACCAACCCCTCAAACACACTGGAAATCCCAGATAAAGGTAACCTGCAAAGGAAATAAATTTGTGCCTCTCTTTTTGCTTCCTTAGACTGTAAAAAGAAAGTCATATAGGGTTGCTTTGTTTGTTTTACATTACAAATTCAGATCTTGTCTGTTGTGGAAGCCTGACGGAAAAGTTAGTGAAATGAATACATCACAGAGGTCAAGAGAGTTCAAGTTATGCAACTGCGAGGGGAAGGAATTTTTAACCAGACTATGATTTGCATTTATTTTCTTTGTTTCTCCTAGTGTTTGTTTTAAACGCCCATTAAACTTCAAAGATTAACATTTTGGATAAAGGAAGCCTTTATTAATGATTGAACACTGCCACCCTGAGAGTTCACAGTAAACATATTCTATCTGGGACATCTAAGGGTATGTCTACATAGGAACTAGATACCTGAAGCTGGCCTGTGCCAGCCAACTCGGGCTCACAGGGCTTGGGCAGTGGGGCTGTATCATTGCTGTGTAGATGTCTGGGCTCAGGCTGGAGCCCAAGCTCTAGGACTCTGCAAGGTGGGAAGGTCCCAGGGCTTGGGCTCCAGCCCGAGCCCAAAGTCTACGCAGCAATGAAACCACCCTGCAGCCTGAGCCCTGCAAGCCCAAATCAGCTGGTATGGTCCAGTTGGGGATTTTTCTTTGCTGTGTAGACATGCCCTAATAGGCCCTCTAGCAAAAAGAGACCAGCGGACCAGGTCTGGCATCTCCCACTCTTGTGAAAAGTGAGACTGGATCTTAATGACCACAGCTTCTCAGAGCTTCAGTTTTGCCTCATTTGAAAGACCGATATATCCCAGTCTCTCTAATTATATATTTTTCTACTAAGGTTAAATGCATTTTGATTTATGGGGAGATTTTCAAAAGTGCCTAAGGGATTTGAAGCACAAGTCCCTTTGATTTTTTTTCAATAAGAATTGTGCTCCTAAATCTCTCAGATGCTTTTGAAAATTACCTCCTAAAGACACAAACCACTAATTAAATACCAAAACTGTATTTCAAATTTTGTTCTCAGTAGCAATTATATTGTTAAGAAGTGACTGTTAAGATTACATGCATGATTGAACCTTTCAGCCATTAACCAGCATTTTTGGTTAAACGTAGTTAGTACAACCTAGATTGTGATTTCTTGGAATGTTTTTATAGTATCTCCTTATTTCTAGAAACTGTCAGTATTGTGGTAATAAGAACATGCAAAATGTTGTGTGGCTGAGAAAGTAGATGGGATGTTTAAAAGAACGGGCAAACTCTGCTCTCAAACATGCATGATAGATTTTGAGATTCTGGACTGCCTCTTAACACTGATTCAGTGTGTATTTGCACATGCAGGGAGAGCAGACTCTAATATATAGGGTCACAGATGTGCCTGGTGCTTTACAAACGTATAGACCAGGTCTGAAACCAGATTCTGCCCAAACAAGTTCCAAAGAGATTGGAACAAGTTAGAGCCAAATCTCCAGAACTCTTGACGGAATGAATGGGGGGAGGGGGGAAGGTATGTTTGAAGGGGAGGGGATGTGGAAGATGCCAACTTTCTGCCTGGATAAACTAACACAGTAGGGCAAGATCTCACTGGCAGGCAACTGATGGAGAAAATTGAGAGCTTAGCTTGTAAGTTAGGCATTCCTGATTTCACTGTAACTAATGGGTTGCTAGAAAGATAGAAGGACAGATATTTTATACAGTTCAAGCAGCAGCATAGCAAAAGTACAGATGTGGATGACTGTGTTCCAGAATGTTGGATTATAGAAGCTCCCCTGGAATCCATGGGGGCGGGGGCAGGGAACAAGACCCAAAAGATGCATTAAGTGCTAGAGAAAAAAGGAATGGACCGATGTCCTTCGGGTGGAATACTGAAATAAAAATGTTAAGATTGTGGCTCGACTTCGTGCATAATTGGCTTAAGATAGCAATGGTCTGTAGTGAACAAGGATGGGGAAATGGATCCCACTGCTATAGGAACAAGTAACGGTTGCTTTAAGGATGTGAAGATAAGACTGGTGCTGTATGAAGCCAGCAAGAATGTACAGGTGAGAAATATGGAAGAATTGTTTGTATACAATATTAGACCGTTTTTTCTTCAGAGGCAGGAAGTTTGACGTCATGTGCTACCTGCACAGCAAATGCAGATAATAAAAAAAAAGTGTACAAACATAATATTTGATTTACCACCAGCCAAAGGATCCTGTGGAGCACCAACACTTAGAAAAAGCAAGCTGGGTGAAATGCTGGCTCTACTGAAGTCCATGGGAGTTTTGCCATTGACTTCAGTGGAGCCCACATGTCACGTTATGCTTTTTCTCAGGCCATCGATGTAATTAAGACAAGACAAGGCAAATTATGGCCATCCTGCCAAAACACTTCACTCTCTTTGTCTTGTTACACGTGCAAAGGGAGAACTGGACCTAACCAGAGCAATAATTGCCAGATGCTACAGAAGGATTAGCACCACTAAACACCCACGGCCTGGTAATAGGGGAAGGAAGTCTATGCTCCTCCTGAGATGTCAGAACGGGATTTTGATTGTTCTGAAGAAATTGACAACGGGGGGGGGGCATTAGAGAGGGAAGATAAAGGGGGACATAGGCTTTGTGCTGAGTTATGATCCATGCAAGAGGAAGAATCAGTTGAAAACTTATAATGAAGCAGAAAATCAGCCACAGAGCTGTGTATCCGCATTACAGGCTGTTTTCTCAAGCGGTGTGACTGCATAGCTGTCATAAATATAAAGGGAAGGGTAAACCCCTTTGAAATCCCTCCTGGCCAGGGGAAAGCTCCTCTCACCTGTAAAGGGTTAAGAAGCTAAAGGTAACCTCGCTGGCACCTGACCAAAATGACCAATGAGGAGACAAGATACTTTCAAAAGCTGGGAGGAGGGAGAGAAACAAAGGGTCTGGGTCTGTCTGTATGCTGCTCTTGCCAGAGACAGAACAGGAATGGAGTCTTAGAACTTTTAGTAAGTAATCTAGCTAGGTATGTGTTAGATTATGATTTCTTTAAATGGCTGAGAAAAGAATTGTGCTGAATAGAATAACTATTTCTGTCTGTGTATCTTTTTTGTAACTTAAGGTTTTGCCTAGAGGGGTTCTCTATGTTTTTGAATCTAATTACCCTGTAAGATATCTACCATCCTGATTTTACAGGGGGGATTTCTTTATTTCTATTTACTCCTATTTTTTATTAAAAGTCTTCTTGTAAAAAACTGAATGCTTTTTCATTGTTCTCAGATCCAAGGGTTTGGGTCTGTGGTCACCTATGCAAATTGGTGAGGCTTTTTATCCAACATTTCCCAGGAAAGGGGGGTGCAAGTGTTGGGAGGATTGTTCATTGCTCTCAAGATCCAAGGGTCTGGGTCTGTAGTCACCTAGGCAAATTGGTGAGGCTTTTTACCAAACCTTGTCCAGGAAGTGGGGTGCGAGGTTTTGGGAAGTATTTTGGGGGGAAAGACGCGTCCAAACAGCTCTTCCCCAGTAACCAGTATTAGTTTGGTGGTGGTAGCGGCCAGTCCAAGGACGACGGGTGGAATATTTTGTACCTCGGGGAAGTTTTGACCTAAGCTGGTGAAGATAAGCTTAGGAGGGTTTTCAGGCAGGTCCCCACATCTGTACCCTAGAGTTCAGAGTGGGGGAGGGACCTGGCCAACAGCCATCAGAGGTGTGATTGCTGCTCAGGTGGGTGTACATGCACTAACTCTAACCTAGCTAGCATAGCGACATACAGCCACAAAGAGGCAGCAGCAGGGGCTTCAGTGCAGGCTGCACAAGCCCACCCAGGACCCTTGGGATGCATTCACCTTGCTAGTCCTCGTTCAGCTCCACGCCACTGCATCTTCGTTGCTATGTGGGGCTGTGCTAGCTAGCATAAAGCTGGGATGGGTATCCTGCCCTGGCTGCAATTACACCTCTGATTCCAGTGCAGATGGACCCAAAGTCTTATGTGACAAGCTTGAGGTCTTTCACAATAGGCTCTTCTGACTCACGCTCTCAGGCGTGTGCTGGCAGCGGCTATTCGCTTTCAGGCGTACTGTTCTTACGTGGCTGAACGTGGCAAAGACGCTGTCATGAATATACACCTCTACCCCGATATAACGCGAGCCCGTATAACACAAATTTGGATAGAACGTGGTAAAGCAGCGCTCTGGGAGGGCAGCGCTGCGTGCTCCGGTGGATCAGCGTATCTGGCTCCGACACACTGCTCTGAGCAGCATGTTAAGGGTGCTGGGCCGGGGCCGAGGGGTTGGATAAGGGGCAGAGGGTCTCTTGGGGGGTGGTGGTGGTCAGGGGACGGGGGGTTGGATGGTTTGGAGGTTCTGAGGGCAGGGCAGTCGGGGAACAGGGGCGTTGGATAGGGCGTGGGAGTCCTGGGGGGCCTGTCAGGGGGCAGGGGTGTGGATGGGATCGGGGCAGTCAGGGGATAGGGAGTGGGGGGGGGGTTGGATGGATTGGGGGTTCTGAGGGGTCAGTCAGGGGGTGGGAAGACAATTAATAACGGAAATGCTTGAGGCCAAAGCAAGTTCGATATAACGCGGTTTCACCTATAACAGGGTAAGGTGTTTTTTTGTTTTGTTTTTGGCTCCTGAGGACCATGTTATATCTGTGTAGCGGTGTACTTATGAACAGAAACTGACTTCATTTTGCTAGTGTTTAATGGCCTCCTTTTAGTTGCTTTGGATAAAATTCACATGGCCCATGCACTGCAGAATTTCACTTTCTGTGGAGAATCTGTGTTGGCAAATTTTTGGTTTACAGAAATGTTTGTGGAAAGCAAAGATGGTTACTTACACACATTAAAGTGTCTGGAGAGTCCACGTAAATTTGGCCCCAACATTACATTTTGTAAAGAAAAGTTTATAGCTTTTATAAGACGAATAGAACTGTGCCACACACACCCTTTTTTTAAAAAAAACCCAAAAACCTCAAACACAGTTTGGTTTTTAAACAAACAGCTCCTAAGCCCAAATGTTACAGCACGAAGAGCTTGAAAGTGAAACTGGTGATCAGTAAAAATGAAGCTGAAGTAACTGATTTTCATTTGCCCAAGATCAGAAGAATGTAAGAAGTAAACAAAAAAGAAGTGAGTAAATAGTAAGTTTTTAAAAATTTCCCTTTTCTAACGATCTGTGGTGTTATTGGTACCATAGGTAAAGAAATTTTAATATATTGTGATATTTAAGCTCACCTTGAAAAATAATCAAATGCATAATGTGAAACTGAAAACATTTCCTGGGAACATAACTATTTCATTGAAATGTTTGACAAACATTATCAATGTTTTGTTTTGAAAAGGTTAAAGCCCTTCATTTCAACTTGTTTTCAATGTATGTATATTAAAAGCATTCAAACAATAAAGTCAAACCAACAGGTTTTGACCTTACTGAAATGAAGCACTTCAGTAAGCTTGCCTCAATATTTCAAAACCAAATATTTTATTTTGTGGGAATTTTGACTTTCTTCTGGTATGGGATGAAAGGAATTTCAGAATTTCCTGAAAAATGGAAATTGAGTTTTGAGCAGGAATTTTGTGTTGTCACCCGTTAATACATTGCAGTTGAGAGGAGAATATGGGTTTAATGTAAACTTTTATGAGTTCATCAATGCAGAATAATATATCATTCAGATACTTACACTGTGTCTGAATGCTAAGGCTTAAACATCATCTAGATGCAGATGAATCTTGGGGAAATGCTGAGGATGGCAAAGAATGGCTGTGATGACAGATTTCATTCAGCTGATAATGAAAGGGAAGCTGAAAATCCATTATGGAACAAGGATGTCTCACAACTGGTTATGGTGATTTTAATAGTTACCTGCTTTTCACTACTACTGTTTCAGACAGTAGATTAAACTAGCTGTTTGCATTGCTGCTGAAGGCCTGGGAAATGTCACAAACCATCATAGCACAGGAATTTGAAGATGTGAAATTATTCAGCATGCTTTACAGCATGATTTTATAATTGGAAATACAATAATATCTGAGGGTTAGTTTCTGTGGAACGAAACAAATAAGAATTTCATTAACTCTCTTTAAATCTAGCCCAGTGAATGGAACTCAGTGTCTTGCGGTTAGGAAGTCTTTGGGTGTAACTTGGCTGGAATTTTCTTACTGTTTTGGGAGTGCTACAGAAAGACTGCTATTAATATTTTATTGTACAAGAGATCTGCATGAGTTTCATCTTTTGGCCATGTGATCAATCCGACATTTTGTGCGTGGGGATGTTTTTTGTCTTTTTGATTTAATTTTTTATTAGAGCACACAACCACATGTTTTCTGAAACCCTGCCCCATGGTCCCACTTCAGTTTGTTCATTCTCCTCCTGGAATCACACACACAAAATGTAACTCCCTGTGTGGTTGTTTGGTGAGACATACTTGGTTAAAAATTCAACTCCTGTCCAATAAGTTGTTTGGGAGACTGTCGCCTGTAAATAGTACATATTGTGTCAAATGCTACGGAAGTCTTTGGAATTGTATTAAAAGCTACCTGAAACTCAGTCTTGTAAGTGAGACATGTTCATGTAGGGCCAGATTGTTATACTCTTGCTCAAGCTGAGTAGCACTTTACTCCACAAGTAGTCCCATTGACTTGAACGGGATTACTGATTTGTGAAAGGTGCTATTCTTAGTGAATAGTACCTTGCACTGTCTGGCCCCTGGGTTTCAACTGTCCTACTGGATTGGTTACATATGCATTTATATTTCTAATTTGGATGCCTATGCAAAGCAGCATGCAAGTGTAAAGATTTTCCCCGTATATATCCTGCTTGCTAGGATGCTCAAACTCATATCAGTGCAGGTACTTTTTTATCTTCATATAAAGAAGTTTATAAATAAAGTTCTATGGAAAGCACTACAGATACCCCAGGGATGCTGCAAACCATGCTCAAAAATTGACCTACATTTAGAAATGGGAAGAGACCCAGAAGTAGGAGTTGGGGAAACTTGGCATCCTTTGCAGCTGTGTGACAAACTTCTTCAATTTGTTTAGGCAAGTCACTTCAGCCACAATTTTCATGTGTGCACTAATTTTTGTTTGGATGCATCATTTTTTGGGGTCCGCACATGGTGTTGCAAATTGGGGATCCACTTGATATCAGAGGGCACTCTTGAAAAGATTAGCCTCTAGGTTTGATTGACCACACAAGGTGCAAGGCAGTGGAGAATCACCTTCTCAAAGTAGGAGTGACACTGTTAAATGGGAAATCGCCACTCATTTGGACTTGAGACAGTGCTCGAAATACACCCTTTGTACAGGGGTAAATGACTATCCAAAGGCAGTAATGGATGAGAAATCTGACTCAGATTCCACATCTGTAAAATGGGCATAATAATACAGTACCTTTCTCACAGGGAGGGTTGTGAGGCTGAATTCATTATGCTGTCAACAGAGGTCAGAAGGAAGGTGCTATATACAGTAAATGTAAAATTTGTGTATCTATTACTCACACACACACATCTGGATTAAAATGATGGATGAGATGGATTATATCTATAATCCATCTATCGAATATCATTGTTGGTCTACATATCCTGTTTTAAATTCACATCTGTCATTAAAATACCCAGAAACTGCTCACTCCCAACAACTCCTGTACAACTGAACGCTCAATTTTAATGCATGACGATAAGTTTTTTGTTCTTTTACTGTGGAGACAGCCTGCAAAGAAAGCACAAGCTAGCTAACAAACCTAATCCCAGGATTGGCACCATCTTGAAGCTTCTTATGAAAACAAGAAAGTAAAATAAGAAAATCCAGATTGGCTTTTACCCTATGGGAAAAACAGAAGGATAAAATTTGCTAAATTCGAGATGGTAGAAGTGATGGTCAATACAATTATTTTCCAGCTTCAAAGTGGGTGTGTTAGCAGGGAGGAGAGAGAATTGAAAACTTTTTTTTTTTAAACTGCACTGCTTGACAGTGTTAATAAAGTTGCATGGGTTGAGCTAAATAGATCTTAAATTGGTCCCTTTAAACTAGTGCATCTTTTCTAATGTGTTGTTGAGCTTGTGTGAATAACTGACTGTTTGTTTGTTTTGTTTTGCTGGCAGTTATGAAAAATATATTAAACTGTTTTGGATCAACTAGAACCCAATATTTGGGGGGGGGGAGCAGGTTCAGCAAAATGAAAAGATAACCAAAAACCTCGTGTGGTCAAATAAACTGTTTTGTTCAACCTGAAATCCTAGAATGCTGAACTGTGGGGTTAGAAGAGACCACAAGAGTCATCTAGTCCAAGCCACCTGCCAAGACGCAGGATTTATTGTGTCTAAAGCAAGATAGATGGCTATCCAACCTCCTATTGAAAACCTCCAGCGAAGGAGCTTCCATGATCTTGACAGTCCATTCAGTTGTCCTACTGTTCTTTCAGTTAGGAAGTTTTTTCCTGAGATATAATCTAATCTAAATCTATGCTATAGTTTGAACCCATTGCCTCTCGTCTTGCCCTCTGTGGCAAGAGAGAACAAATTTTTCTCCATCTTTATGGCAGCCTTACCAGTATTTGAAGACTGTTATGTCCCCCCCTCCCTGCTTAATCTCCTCTCTTTCCAACTAAACATACCCAGTTCCTGCAGCCTTTGTTCATATGGCTTGCATTCTATCCCTTTGATCATCTTTGTCACTCACCTCGATCCTTGCCAGTTTCTCTACATCTTTTCTATACATGGGTGGCCAAAATTGGAGCTAGTACTTCAGCTGATGCCTAACCAGTGCTGAATAGAGCAGTGTATTACCTCCCGTGACTTGAATGCTATGCCTATTTAATGCACACACACAAAAAACCCCAAATATAGTTTTCGGTTGCAACAGCATCACACTGGCTCAAGTTAAGGTTGTGATCCACCACAACTCTCCAGTCCTTCTGAGCAGTGTTGATGCCAAACAGCTATCCCCCATTCTGTATTTGTGCATTTGGTTTTCGTTGAATTTCATTTTGTTGTATATAGGCCACTTCTCCAATTTATTAAGATCACTTTGAATTTTGGCTCTATCCAAAGTGTTTGCAACCCCCCTCACCCCTCTTTGTGTCATCTGCAAACTTGATCAGTATGCTCTCTATTTCTACAGGTCACTAATTAAGATGCTAAATAACACTGGACCCAGAACCGATCCCCGTGGACTCCCACTCAACACCACCTTCCACTGTGACATCATTCCATTAATAGTTACTCTTTGTTTGCGGTTGTTTAACCACTTATGTATCCACCGAACAGTAGTTCTGCTGAGCCTGCGTTTCTCCATCTTACTTGTCAGAATATCATGTGGGACTATGTCAAAAGCCTTGCTAAAGTCCAGGTATACTATGTCGACTGCATTTCCCCCTATCCACCAAACCAATTACCCTGTCAAAGAAAAAAATCAAGCTGGTTTGGCATGATTTGTTCTTGGTAAATCCATGCTCGCTGCTAGTGATTACCCCTGTATCCTCTAGGTATTCACAAATTGAATGTTTCATACACTGCTCTAGTAGCTTCCCAGGCTGACTGGTCTATAGTTCCCCAGCTCCACCTTCTTCTCCTTTTTAAAAATGGCCACTACATTATCCCATCTCCAGTCTTCTGGGACTTCTCCTATCATCTATCAGATGGCAAATATTATTGCCAGTGGCTCTGAGATTCCTTCAGCACCTTGGGGTGAAAAGCATCAGGCCCCGCTGACTTGAGTTAGAAGATGTAATGCACCCTACATAGACCAAGGCTTCTGGCACAGGGCCACAAGCATAGATAGGTGGGATCACATCGTCCTGCAAACCTGGAATGTTCAGCAGTGGGTCCAGAACTTTTGAATGAAGAAAGGTACATTCCTGGAGCTTTGTGAGCAGCTTGTCCTGATCCTCCAGTGTAAAGACACATGCATGAGGGCACCCTTGCTGGCCCACAAGCAGATTGCTATAGCTGCCTAGAAGCTGGCTACCCCAAAGTGCTATAGGTGTGTTGCCAACCAGTTTGGTGTAGTAAAGTTGACCATGGGTAAAGTGCCTCAGAAACCTCTACCACCAATCAGGCATGTAGCTTACCCCTAAGGTGGCAGGCATAACAGATATTCACAAGGTAAATGTTAGCTGTGAGAGAATGGGGTTTCCAAACTGCATCGGAGCCACAGATGGGACTCATGCCCAGGTTTGCTCTCCTCAAGGAACCTGAGTACATAAACCACAAAGGGTGCTACTCCATTGTTATGCAGGCCCTCGTGGGTCACAGAGGTAGATTTATGAATGTCAAAGTCGGTTGCATTGGGAAAGTTCACTTTGCCAAGGTTTTCCACCGAGCAGGAGTCTACATTCATGGAGGTGCTGGGAGACTATTCCCACCAACTGACAGTCATAAATGGGGTTACTGTCCCCACTATTATTCTGGGGGACCCCACCTATCCCCTTTTGCCTTGGCTTATGAAACTATATCCTGATCTCAGCAGCCCTGGCAAAAGATGATTTAATTACCCTCTGAGCAGCTGTAGGATGGTGGCTGAATGTGCATTTGGCCGATTTTTGTAAACATCAGCAGGATTTCAGAATCATTTGGATGCCAGTGTCATCAGTGCTGTCTGCATGACTGTGACTTGCTGTGCTCTTCACAGTCTTTGTGAGGCCAGAGGTGAGCCATTTTCCCCCTGAATAGACCTGTGACACCCCAGAGGCTGTGAATTGGTACGCTCAGCCATCCTACTACTGCTGGAGATGGATGCACCTGGACAACAAAAGTCAGAGATGCGTTGTGCTCTCACACTGTGGACTCGCACAGCCCAAGGAAAGAGGGGGGAATAATACCTTTTATGAATGTGTTTGGGGATAGGGGGCTTGATTGCCATGCAGTTTACGTGTGAATGACATGCTGAATTATGAAACTTGGGGTGGGGATGTTTAACAGTGTGGATTCAGATAAGGAAGTGACTGAAGTGTGGACTGCTGTACCTAACTGCATAGAGGAATAGTGTTTGCTTACTAATTTCTAGTTGTTCCTGATGATGCATTTGCCTTTATTATTTCAAATACAGGTTGTATGATGAGATGCAGTGATGGCGCTGATCTCTGACATACAAAGCTTTATTTATAAACAGCACAATACTCACCCGTTGCCAGACAGGCCTGCTGCCATTACCACACCAAAACACCACTTACAACAGAACCTTTCCAAAACAAAAACGCAGGAACAAGTGTAAACCGTGAAACCCAGTACACGACACAGTCCCTAATGTTGCATGTCCCCTAGCTCCCTTTCCCTGTTTTCTGGGCACATGGTGCCAATGGAGGAGGATGGAGGCAACCACAGGGAAGGATGGGGGGGAAAGGTCAAGATGGAGGAGTGCATGAGGCTCTGGTGTCCTGCCTAGCCCCTCCTGGGCCCCGATTGCCAGAAACTGTTTCTGGACTGAGGGTACATTGCAGGAGACACAGGCTGTGATGGGGGAGAGGCAGTAGGAGCCAGTACTTTTGCAGCCCTGGTTGAGATGAACCACTCAATTCTCTCTGCTGAGCTCCGTCCAGTTCCAGCCAAAGCCAGGACCTGCTCCCGCACTGAAACCCTGTCCTCAAACTGTGCAGCCAGGCTTGCCTTTGCTCCAGCCACAAGTCCCTCTGTTTTGGGTACTGGACCCACTTGGTGTCCCTATCCAGAACTTCAACCACAAGGTTCGTCATGGAAACACTTCCTCTTGACATAGTCCATGAAGGTCCATTGGCCCAGGCTTGTACTACTATGGACAAGGTGTGGAGGTACAGCATCCAGTAGAGGTCGAGGGGCCAGGAACAGGATGTGACACACAAGGTTATTGTCTTACACAGCTCAGTGCAGGAGCACAAAAATAATTATTGTGGAATGTCAAGGACATAAAAAGTTGTTTTACAAAACTGAACTTCAGTATATTGTGACAGGCAGGCTTCAGTCCATAGACGTTCCCTTGACACAGCCTGGTTAATTGCACTGGAATAAGTGCAGAGACAGTTGTAAATTATAAATTCAAGGCTCCTTTTTTAGTTTCTAAAAATTTTCAGAAATACTTTGGGGGGGGGAGAGCAAAAAAAAAAGCAATCAGTAGCCTTTTATCAAAGCTTTTTCTATCATTTCAGGCCTTTCATCTTTTGCACAGCATAACTGTTCTTGTGGCGTCCAACTGGCAAAGGGAGATGTTGTTTCGGACTGATGGTGGGCAACCTGCAGGATATACAGCCCAATTATTAAAATGTTTAGTGACTGAGTAGCACATCTATGAGTTGAGGGGGGCTGGTGAGCTAACGAGGTGGACCTGGAAAATACATCCTTCCCCAAAATGTGACTACCTATCTGGAGTTCCTGTTTCAGAAAAAGTTTACAGCTATCAGCAGCTGGGATTGGGTCAGAATTTATGAGGGAATCAACAGGATGGTGCATTAGCTTCTACATGGCTTACCTTGTCCTGGCTGCATGCAATCACGCAAAACTTCACAGCCGGCATGTTTCTGGATTAAAAACTCAAAATACCCATCATACTTGGGACAAATGATCTTGTCACCTATTGTCTGCCGAAATGGACTAGATTTGTAAATGGAACACATTTCTCTCCCCCCCAACCCCTCGAGTTCACTGTTTGCAGGTTGTTGACAGACTGTGGAGTGGTTGCAGAACAGCAAACTTACAGGCATGGCAATGGAAGGTTGTTATTTCTAAGAAACAGGAATGGCTCTAGCAAAAATCTGCATCTTTCCAGTAAAAATTCACTTTAAAGCGCTTATTTACTGTTTGTGTTTGCCAGTCCCCATATTGAACGACATATGGTGGGTGGGAAGGAGGGACACCAAGGCGCTAGGATACAATCCACCATCAGCAGATACATACTGCTAGCTGGAGCGTCTCACCACTTTTGCATTGGTTCGTAGAGTGGAAATCACCGCCATTACCGTATTATCAAAGTTTATGATGCATCCATAAACTTACTGGGCTCAGGGGCGGCTTCTGTGTCT
This sequence comes from Lepidochelys olivacea, assembly GCF_965140295.1. Classification (NCBI taxonomy): domain Eukaryota; kingdom Metazoa; phylum Chordata; order Testudines; family Cheloniidae; genus Lepidochelys; species Lepidochelys olivacea. The sequence continues at coordinate 109,776,366 of NC_140417.1, forward strand.
GCCGCAGGCTCTGCAGGGGGCTGTTCTTCCAGCGGGGCATCAAACAGCTTCTCTGAGTGTGGACCCAGAACGTGCTGCTGCTGACCCTGTTCCAAAGCCTGCTCTGAAACCAGTTTCAGCAACCTAGTGATTTCATGGTCCTCCCTCGCTGCTGGCTCCCATCAGTGCCCATGCTGGATTCTGAAGCCAAGAGGGCACCATCCTGGCTGACCAGGTCATCATGCACCTCCGTTGGCTCCGTGCTGGGCACAGCGCCCAACATCCCGTAAAACGCCTCATAAAATGGGCACAATGTGGGTGACTTGCCGGAAGTCTGTTTTCTGGTTTCCAGTTTTTGCGGTACTAGCTCTTGAGCAACTTAATCCACATCCTGCACTGGTTACCGGTCTGGTAAATTGGGAGTGTTGTCAGTTTCTTTGCTGGGATGCACGGTCATTCCTGGTACTCTTTCTGAAGTCCACGGTTTTGCTGGCCCTGCACAAGAGATTCACCAAAATCTGGCTGGGCTTCCATGACCGTGAAGCAGCGGGCTTTGCAAAAGGCTTGTTCGGGTCAGTCGCCATTGCAAGCACAGAAGGCACACTGATGGTGTGTTTGCAGAAGACAATGGCAGGGTTAACGTGGACTCACTGAGAGGCTGCTGTATGCTGAGGGGGTTCAATTTTGTTTTCATTGAAGTGCATTGGAGATTCTTGGGAATAGAGAGAACAAAGGAAGTTGGCCTATGGGATTGTGGGATACTTTTGGCAGCCTTCCAGGACCTAAGTCAACTGGAGCTGCATCTACACCGCAGAGCAATAGGGCTTGAACCCTGTGTTGTGGTTTGACTCAGGCTCCAACCTTCCTGCATGGTCCTGGGACCAAGCCATGGATTAGTATGATTTGTGTGTAGATGGAAAGAAGGGAGGGTTAAGCTTGAGGTTGAGCCTGGGGTTACACTGCAGCATATCCTAAGTGAAGTTCTGTAGTATGCTTTGATCTACCCTGCTTTGAAACAGGAGTAGATGAAGCATGCTAGGGAAACTTTAGTGCATGGCAGCAGGGTCCACACAGAACTTAGGGTATGTCTACACTGGAAAAAAAAACACAAAAATACATGCAGCAGCAAGTCTCAGAGCCTGGGTCAACTGAGTAGGGTTTGCAGGGCTCACGCTATGGGGTTAAAATGTCAGTGTAGACGTTTGGGCTCAGTCTCAAACAGAGACTCTGAAACCCAGTGAGAAGGATGGGCCTCAGAGCCCGGGCTCCAGCCCAAGCCCAAATGCCTACACTGCTATATTTAGCAGTATATACGTAGCTCGAACCCAAGTCGGTTGACCTGAGCTCGGAACTCGCTTTCACCTTTTTGTGTGTGCAGTATAGATGTATCCTTAGTGTATAGCAGGCTAGTGCGGGTGGACTTACACCTCAGCTTGCTGTGAACGAAGTGTTCATGTAGACAAACCCTAAATGACTTGCCCAAGGTCCCACAGGAAGTCTGTGGCAGAGCAGGGACTTCAACCCAGCTCTCCTGAGTTTGAGGGAAGCACCCTACACACTGGGCCATCCTTCCTTTTCTTGGATCTACGCGGAAGCTCTAATTTCATTTGTAGGGTGATGTCAAGATTAGGATTATAAACAGCATTGGAGGACTGAATAGAAGCAGAGAATGATTGTGCTTTAACAAATTCTTAATGAAACCCAGATATGTTTTAAAAGGACACAGCAAAAGTGCTGACGTATATTATTGAAAATGACAGGCAAGGCAATGGATTTAGGTCTAAATATGTGATCTTTCTCAGTACTAAGGTCTCTGTTTTAAGGAAAGGCTAGAAGGAGGGGAGGAGAGAGAGAGACTGGAACAGTCTGGGGAAAATTGGCATTAAGATGGGTGATTATAAAAAAAACACAATAGCCTGCAGACAGTAATCAGCAGACTGGGGAGGAATCCAAGAGCATCTGCTGAAGACCAGAGGGGCTAAAATTCAGTAACTGGAGACATTCATGGTGTTTGATGAAAGAATTAGGTGATTCCTTTGATTTTCTTGCCCAAAGGGGTATGGAGTGGCTGACCACTGACTTTAGGGAGAGATGGTCTTGTGCAAGGAGTACTGGATTGGCCTCTCTTTGGTGGCTACTGCAGGCCATTTTGGTAAATTCCATGGGCCATAGAGCTGTTAGAGCCCGATCCAAAGTCCACTGAAATTAACGGAAAGACTCCCTCAGACTTCCCACAGGGGCTTTGGTTCAGATCCTTAGCTTGGAAAGCACTCACTATGGAGTTTGATCCTACAACATACTGCATGTTTTGGCTTGATCTGGCAAAGCCCCTAGGCACACATTGAAGCCATTGAAGGCAATGGACTACTGAGAGACATAAAGTTAAGCACTTGCTTAAGTAATTGTCTGTTGAGTGTCAGGGCTCAGCAGGTTCAATTCCCGAACTGATGTAATACAAAACCATGCTGGATCAATTGTTTCTACCAAATGTAAGGTTAAAATGCATTACGAACAAACAAACCCCTCCCACACCAAACAAATTGGACCTCACCACTTAATCTCTGGCCAAATGCAGTGGAAATAGCTCAGATACTTTCAGTGCATTGGCATGTACACGCAGTTCACAGGGTGAAGCCCCTGGGTATACAAGAAAATAAGGAGCTGGAGTTTGAAAGTGTCTGTCGAAAAATCTCTCTGAGTAGGTCAGTTCACCCTTTTGGAACCCCTGTTATTTCTCAGGTTTCAGAGTAACAGCCGTGTTAGTCTGTATTCGCAAAAAGAAAAGGAGTACTTGTGGCACCTTAGAGACTGACAAATTTATTTGAGCATAAACTTTCGGTGAGCTACAGCTCACTTCATCGGATGCATGCAGTGGAAAATACAGTGGGGAGATTTATATCATATATAGCGGGGAGATTTATATCATATCATCTAAATCTCCCAACTGTATTTTCCACTGTATGCATCCGATGAAGTGAGCTGTAGCTCACGAAAGCTTATGCTCAGATAAATTTGTTAGTTTCTAAGGTGCCACAAGTACTCCCTTTCTTTTTGGTATTTCTCAGTTTCCCTGCTGACACGACACTGCTAGCGAATGTGAAGGTGTGATACAGGCTGTGCCTGTCCAATTCACTCACCGTCAGGCTGTTCTTTTGGGAAATGCTCAGGTCAACGTGAAACGCTCGTAAGACTAGTAGTCAGTGCTGGGTGACATGGCACTTTTTCAGGTGATAGACTTACTTCACAAACTAGATAGGGCGGGACAGTGCTGGTACGCACAGCTCTGAGCAAGAAAGGAGCCTAACCATGCCTCAGAGACCCCCTCTGGTGTACAATGCCCCCAATGCTCCCAAAGGATGGTGGTTTGCTGCTCTGGGCTAACTCAGCTGTGCTGGCCAGCATGCCTGGGCCTGTGTGGAGCCAAGGCTGCCCCCATTCCCTATCCCACCCACCTGTTCCACATGAAGTAGTGATCATGAAGCACCTTTTGCTCCTCTTCACCTAGGGCTAAAGCCAGGTAGCCTGTGCAGGGCTTACTGTCTCTTATGGCTCTGCATGGGGAGGAAATCCATGTCACAAACCAGCCCTACACGTTTCCCTAATACAGCTGCTGTATTTGTTGTAGAGACGGCTTGTTCCTCTCCAGTTGCATCAGGCAAACAAGTGCTGTTTGTCGGAATGGTGGAGGGTATTGAAATAAACTCATCAGCTAAATCCTATTTACAGTATGATGTGCTGTAATATATTTCCCACCATAACTCTAAATCCCAACTGTTGCTCCCAGGCATTGAAACCTAGAGCAGCAGGTTTCCCAAGTCTAGGGTATTTATTTGTTTTATAGGCATCGGTATGACATTCACCTCTGTACTATCTGAACACCTCATCGTACCCACGTGAGGCAGAAGAGTATTATCTCCGTTTTACAAATGGGGAAACTGAGCACAGAGTCATGAATAAGTGATTTGCCAATAATCAGATAGTAAGACTGTGGCAGAGTCAAGAATATAGCCCAGATTGGATTCCCTGTCTTGTGCCTTAATCACAAGACTGTCCTACCTCTTTAAAGAAAAAATTATTTCAAATCCCATCAGATAACTGTTTGTAACTCATTGCATTGGTCTTCTAGTTCACAGGCCTCCTGCATAAAATAATCACACGATCCAATTTAAAAGCCAATCCAATTTTCAAGAGTTGTGTTTGTTCACTGGAAAGTGGAATGTTGGCTTAGAAAAACTCAGCTTTCATTGGGAGCTATCTGAAATCGGATAATCTCATTGGGATGAATACAGAAACTGTTCTCGTGTAAGCAGCCAAAATCTGGTGCTAGAGAGAGATGTTTTGATAGGACATATGCCTTATGTCTTTTGTACAGCAAAGCCTGATCCTGCACTTGTTGAAGTCGATGGTAAAGCTCCCATGCTCTGCAATGATGCAGGATCAGGCTGAAAGCTTGGAGAGATTGGGCAAGCAAGTCCACCAGAGAACTGAGATGGATAAATAAGCAACCATTATCAGCTCATGGATAACAAACCCCTTTGGAAATGTGAAATGAATAACCCTAGGCATCTTTAATGCAGGCACATGGTACTTGCGGGGGCTGGGGTTCAGATGCTCTCAATAGGGTTAGAGGTGTAATGGTGAGATGAGGGTGAAATAGCCCTTGGGAAATGTCCTCCATTGTGTTTGTTCAATAGCAGGTAAGCAATACCCATGTTTTAATCTCCGTCTGTCATTCCTTGCATTAGAGCATCACTGTTTCTTTCTGTTGCATTCTTCTGACTCACTTTTCAAGACCCATAGTGGTAGACTATATTGGGCCCAGTTTTTCACTGCCTTGAATCTTGTGTGGTCATTTGCCTCTGAGGAACAGGGAGCATCTTCCCATTAGGTGTGTGTGTACAGCACCGAGCACAATGGGGCCTGATCCCTGACTAGGATCGGCCACGACACAAATAACAATCAACGATCATCATTTACACCTGCATAAAGTAGGTGCAAGGAGGATGTATGATTGTAGCAGTCTGATGTGGTAGTACTATACTCTTCACCCACTCCATTTGCCCAAGTATAAATAACGACACAAGCTGTAAAGCAGTGGAGAATTGGCCCCAGGGCATAATAGGTCTAACTCTGTTCTCAGGTACATAGTTGCAGCATTCGTTAACTTGGAGTTGTATCCATGTCTCTGAGGGCAGAATTAGGCCCAATTCATTTAAAATCAGTCCAGTTCCATTGAAGTCAATATGAGTCTTTCTGTTCACTTCAGCGGGCTTTGGATCAGACTGTTAGCGGTTATCAGACACATCACCTAAACAGTATTTAGACACACTCTGCCTACCCGATGCTAATATCTGGCGGTGTGTCTTGGAGGTTCTGTTTGTTTGATATATGTCAATATACATGGAGTTGATCAGTAAGTGGTGGAGAAGAATAGATCAGACAGATCATTCAGTGCCTGAGATGCAGGGTTGTAATTAAGTTTGGGGTGCAGGGGAAAGGCAGCTCAAGTGTGAAAAGAACGCTTCTTAAAAATGAGCATTTTGCTAAATTGATTTTGTTCCTCTGATTCACTGATATTGCGCAAGCTTTCAGCCACCCTGGAGTAGCTCGTTGTTCACTGATTTTTTCCCCTATTAATAAATATGCCCAAGCACTTAAATGGAATAACGTGCCATGTGAAAAAACACCACAACTTCATATCCCTATGGGGGAAAAAATATATGTCCAGGGAAACAGTCAGACCTGCACATTTTGTTTACTGAAATAGATTACTGTGTTTCTTAGGGCTTTACTCTGTGTTACAAGGGTAACTTTATTTCTCCTCTTGTTCTGGGTATGCATTCATTTTTTAGTGAATCTTTCCTTTTTCAACCAGTTCATCCATAAAGTACTTTTTTTTTTTTAGTCAAAGCCAATACTGTTTTCAGAGGAGTTTTTACATCAATGGGGAAGACGCTGTCAGAATTGGAACCATTCAGATCCCTTAATGAACTGCAAAATAAGGAACAGTCTCTTAGTGGGGGCAGAAAATGGCTTTGAGTTAAAAAATAGGAATGCAGCGCAACATAAAGATATATGTGCTGGGTGTATGGAAAGAGATTATCTTGAATCTTTATTTCCTTAAGTGAATTTACCTTCTAATCTTGGAATGGTTTCTGAATGCCTACAATTACATCAGCAATTTGAGTGTATGTGAAGGTACCTGACTCCCCCACTATATCCCCCAGCAATTGCATAGCCTGCAATGTCAGAAAATGTTATTTCAGTTGGAAAAAAATCTCACTGTGACTGTAAGATTCCCCTCTAAATTTGAATGAGTTATTACAGCAGGTTTTCACCTGCGCTGATAACAGGTCTCCAGGGGAGCATTCTCCTCTGAGCTGCTGCGTAGAGGTCATGTTTTATACTAATATTAGATTATGGTAATAATGTTGCACTCGAGGGGGAGTTTTTCTCTCAAAGTGTGTTTCATTTTGAGGCATTTGGGTGTGAATTGCAGTGGGCATCTCAGCTGCAATCTGTCCTGGACAGGGAGCGTGTATTACCCCAGTGACTGCAACTCCTCTGAACCCAGTGCCTAGTGCTCTGCTGACTGGAGGAAACGAGTCCTACCCTATCCACTCTCCATACCCTTTGGAGAGGCTAGCATTGTCCTTCACCTCTCCCAGGCCTGGTAATCAGGAGGCACAAGCACTGGCAATTCGGATGGCACCTCCCCAAAGGAAGGGAGGGGGCCCCTTTTGCCTTCTTCCAACAACGTTCTGCCTACCCACTCAGAAAAAGGTCCAGGAAGTGTACCACTACACAGCAGACCAGGGACGGTTCAGCTGGGAGTTTGAGCATAAACACGCCCCCAGCACTCTTATGAGGAGCTAGCTATCTCCCCATTTGCTCCTTTAAAGGGAACAGCAAACAACTCTGACAGGAGTTGAGTGTATTTTTATGCACTAGCTGCCCCACTTACTCTTCCTATGTGGGGCAATCAGCACATCCGTAATTGTAAACGAACCCAGCGGGATTTTTTTCGTAAGAGGTGTGTTCATTATTTTATATTTGGAAGGTCATAAAAGTAACATTTGGCAAAAACAAGCTAGTTGTAGTCATATTATAGCAGCCCCTTGTGGGCCTTCTCCAAGATCAGGGCCCCACTGGGCTCAGCATTGCACAGATACATAGTCTCTGTCTCAACAAACTTACAGTCTAAAGAGAAAAAGACCAGCAGAGGTGTAACAGGGCGAGGTGCCCCAGGAATAGGAAGTGAAATTTTTGTTTTGTGTGGTCTTTAATGTGGGATTTGGAGTTTTATTTGGTGTTTATGTTCCTAAGCCCAGACCCCAAAGAGAAGTATTTTTTTGGCTCCCGAAAGTCTGCAGGGAGTTAATTTGAGAAACCAAGAGGGGAAACTGAAGTGAGGAGCTGCTTGCAGGCCTGCCTGAGGCCACCAGGGGGTGCAAGGAGGTGGCAATGTGTTCACCAGGGGAGAGAGAGGCCCAGAGGAGTGGCAGGTCTAAGGCTATATAACAGAGTCTCCTGAGTTCCAGTCCAGAGCCGCTCAGCACACATAATAAGAAGGAAGGTTCCCTTACCACCTACCCACTGGCAAGATCCATGCTCCAGTAGGACTCCAGTGGTATTTGTGGTTTCTCAGGATCATCACAGCAGAGCAGAATATGTGGCCAGGATAGCTGAAATGAGGGGAAAACAAATCAATGTGAAATGAGTGGTGAACTAAAAGAGCAACCTTCCCAGTCTCTTGGGCATAATTTTTTTTTTAGCTTGTTCACTAAAAAGCACCTGCAGCTCATATTTCAGTTATAAGTCTCCATCTCTACTCCCATTTAAATGTGCAAACTAGAAAATTATCCAGAAATTGAAACTGAGAAACAAGTAAAAAGACTTAACTGTGGAACCCCTGTACTTCCAAAGCCAGCAGGTCAGAAGTGGAGGTGAGGTTCATATGTTAGTACACTGAGCAATGATGAGGGGGAAAAAATTCTTTGCAAGTCTATGTCTCCTTTCACTGGAGGGTCTCAAAGGACTTTAATTAGGCCTCACAACACACTCATCAAGTAGGTATCATATTACCATGGGGGAGGGTTAAGGGCTCTATCCTGCCAGGGGCTGAGAACCCTGGCCACATCAAACAAAACATTTAAGTATATGCTTAACTTTAAGCTGGGGACAATGAAGTCAACAGAACTACTCATGTGCTTAAATCTTAGCACTTGCTTAAGTGTTTTGATTAATCAGGCCAGAGTGCTCAGCATTTTGCAGGATTGAGCTCAAAGTGAGGCATAGAAGGATTAAAGCCAACAGTTTCAAACATGAAACTTACAATGAAGCACTTAATCCCCAGTCCTGCAAATAATTAAGCACATGGGTAATTACTGAGTTCGTACCAGGCATCAGTTTCATTGATTTCAACTGGGCCTCTCAGATGCCTAAAGTTACTCAGGTTGGTGTGTGACTATTTTCAGAATTGAGGCCCCACGTTGTCAGACTCCGGGGGGGGGGAGGTCTGTCTTTTTACTGAACCAAGGGGCTGTGATCCCTGACAGCAGCCCTGAGGCACTACTGTAACAACATGCCCATACTGAAGCATGTCAATAAGTAATCTGATTTTAAAGATGCTGAGCTCCTGCAGCTCCCAATGGAAAACCTGTCCTGTGATGATGATGACTTTTTTTTTTTTTTTTTTTTTCCAAAAGCAGAGATTGACATACATTCCTTTTCAAACAATGTTGCAAAATACCGGCTGATAACTGGACAGGAAAATCTGTAGCATCATGTCCTTCCAGGCTATTTCCCGCCCCCCTACATTTGAAAGATCAAACTACAGCTCCTAACTCTAAACCGACAAAGACAAATCTGAGCTGTGATTGATTTTGTTTTGAAGAACTCACTGGAGCAACAATTTACTTCAGTTTCTTTCTCTTGATACAGTATGTGTTGATTTTTTTATTTCCTTGGAAAAAGCGAGGCTGTCCTTTTCTGCTGGCAAAGCCCCAAATCTTGATTTTCTTTTTGTTTCCCTGATAGCTGATTTGATGGCCATGGTTCCAAAACTCATGGCTTCAAAAAAAAAAAAAAAAAAAAGGTGAAATGAACAGCGCACACCCAGGAGAGCCTCCTGCCATTACATGAAGCAGCTGTTAATGATGCCTTTGATAATGTGCCATACTGAAGGGACTGCTACATGATTTCTTTTCTGTATCCAGACGGCAGTGTTTTTATCCTGATTGTATTTGCCCTCAGGGGAGTTACAATAGCATGTTTTCAAACAGAGCCACCATGAAGCACCTTGTGTCACAAACAAGGCTCATTAGCATAGCCCAGCAATTAAATCAAGCTCGGCCTGCCGGCCTGAGATAAAAAACTCCCAATTTATGGCCCAGTTGACTTTTGCTGGGTTGAATTGGCTGACAGCTTGGAGTGGTGACGTTTTGTCTCCTGAGTACAGCTGTTCACAAGGGGGATCTTTCAGAATGTGACTTTTCCCTGGACTAACCAAGGGTATTAACGCTAACTAATTACAGGGAAAAGCCAAGGGCTATGGTTTTCTAAATGTGGGAACATCAGCTGGGATGTGCTAATGCTTTCCTCTCCTTGAAAACAACAGCCCTGCTGGAGTACGGCTACCCATCTGGCAAGCTCTTCTAGTTCACATCATAAATGCAAATGATATTTATCTCGTTTATTTTCACTAGAATTTAATGAAGGTTAAAAAGAACTGGATATACATAGCTATAGATGTGTGTGTATTGCTCTCCCAACAGCACATATGTATCATAACATTTTACTAATGATGTTATAGTTATAGTGGTGGTCATGCTTCCATTTAAGACTCTGATTTCAGATGCTTGTGTCTTTATGAAAATTACTCTTGGGGATGACATTTTTATGTTTCCTCTCAGCCAAGTGGCAAATGCTTGTAAGTCGGATTCTGATTCCTTCATCTGATTTGAGATCTGAGCATGACAGATGCATGGATTTTTTTGTTTGGTTTGGTTTGGTTTGGTTTGGGTGTTTTGGCTGAAAGCTGACATGGTCAATTGTTAATCCAAAAATCATTACGCCCTGTAGTCACAAAAATAAACAGTAATGGGAAAGAAGTGGGGTAGTTCAGAATGTCACCTTAACTCAGGTAATCTTCATACACAGTAGAAGATATGGATGTCCCCATGACACTGCAATGAAAAACTAAAATACAAAACAATGTGTGCTCCTTAGGCGATGGAAAAAATCATTCCAGCCAGGAACTTATAAAAGTGTAAAATGCCCAACAACACTCAGTTGACAGCTCCTTTTGCAGTATCAGTGATTGGCTGCTAAACGGGCATGTCTGCTCTCCCTGTCTTGCTTCATCCAGGGACGAGAACTGACTCTTCTGAAAGCCAGTGACCCTCAGTAAAGGAAAAATACAGAATGGATTTCTTCTGACTAGGAAAACTAAACTTCAGATTGCAATCCCATGATCCTTTGTTCATTTTTGAATAAACAGGATCCTGGGATCAGTGTCTCCCTCCTGTCTAAAAATGTATACTGACAATCTGTGAATAGCAGGAGTGTCACTAACATCCTTTTTGTAACAGCTGTGCAAACCTGTTACATCCAGTACCCTCAGGGCCCACATGAGAAATGGGATTAGAGATATGCTTAACTTTACTACAGTGAGTAGTGCAATTGAAGGCAAGGGAAATACTTATAGTAGTAAATTACACGTGTATAAATTTGTGTAACACCAACAGTGCTGGGTTACAAATCAGGAGGAGCAGGAATCAAACCTGGGACCTCTGGATCTTAAAGCCTCTGAACCTAGCATGTTAAATAATACTGTAATAGGCTCATCAACATATACATGTGGCTCAGCCCCTACTAAACAGGGGAAAAGGGCCACAATGAGTGTGTGTGGGTTACATCTGCACGATCAGGGCCTCCTGTGTGTATGGGCTCCACTCCATCAGGAGGGCAGCTGTATCTGCGGTAATGCAGAAGGTGCCAACTCTGCAGTTGACTCTACTTGGGCAGATCTTTGCATTTGCACGGAGTCCCATTAATGTCAATGAGTTTCTGTGTAGGCAGAGGGCTCTGTCCATGTGCAGTCCATTTCAGGATCAGGGTCTAAGTGATGCAGCATCACTACAGCCTGGCTCAATGACAGGAGCTTTAAAAACACATTCCTGAAGCACCTTTGATGAGTGTGAGCTTGATACAGGGAATCTGAACCCTTGGCACTAGAGATTCTCTGGCTCTCAGCAAATACCAATTTCAAGGGACTAACGATGGCCTAGATGTAGAGATCTGTGTCATTATTCCTGAAATCAATTGGAATAATCTGTTAAAATGACAGGAAGTCTATTTTTATCTAAGTTACCAGGGAAGGAATTTCAGGTACAACTGTGGGCATTTAATGTGTATAAAGTATTTTACCATAAATACTACATGATATAAAATTAAATATCTCTCACCTTTACAGGTCCTCTTCTGGTTTACTCACAGCCTCCATCCTCCTGCTACCCTTTCCCCCATCAGTTTTAAAATTAGGACTTCAGGACAGCCACAGACTTCAGTAAGGTACCAGCTTCTAACTTTCCTTTGTAATTAAAAAGCATAATTTGAATTTTACAGTGCTGACATTACAACATGGTATCATACAAAGCATCTGGACTTAGGCAACAAGGCAGTGAGTTAAGGAGAGAACTTTGTCCCTCAATGTCTTGCTTTTTGTGCATATAACCCAAACTCTTTGCAATATATTATATATAATATAATGCCCTGATCCTGCAAGCACCTTATGTGCTTAACATTGAAGGGTTTGCAGGATTGGGGCTTAAGTGCGACTGTATATACAACATACATACATGTGCGTACATTATGTAAATTATAGAACAGAACTGATACTGATGCCTAGATTCACAGATTTTAAAACCAGAAGGGACCATTATGGTCTCCTGTATATCACAGGCCACAGAACTTCACAGTGATTACTGTGGTTTCATATATCTAAGTACAACTGCTTGTGCAAGAGTGTAATTCCTAGCGCTGTGTCAGACTTCTGTAATTGGGATGGGATGTACTATCCATCTCTGTCTCCTAGAACCCTGGCCACTAGGGCAATGAAGACTCAAAAATCCCCGTGCTTGTTGGCAAGAGTTAAGAGTCTGTCAGGAAATCATTTGGGTCTGGTAGATTGAGGTACCTGGAGGTCATTGGACTACTAGGCACAGCTGGTATATACTATGCATACATCACGCAGGAGGTGAAAGTTATGGAGTGTCTCGATTGAAGATGACTCAGACCATGGAACAGGAGTGACAGTTATAGAGTTTAAAGCCAGAAGGGGCCACCAGATCGTCTAGTCCGGGGGGGGAGGTCTCAAAGTTAATTGCACCACGACCCCCTTCTGACAACAAAAATTACTACATGACCCCAGGAGGGGGGACAAAGCCTGAACTTGTCTGAGCCCCACCGTTCTGGGGGGGGCTAAAGCCCAAGCGCCACAGCCTCAGGCTCGGGGGGGGGGTGCAAAGCCAAGCCCAAGGGCTTCAGTCCCAGGTGGCACCACCCAGGGCTGAAGACCTTGGGTTCAGGCCACAGCAAGTCTAACACCAACCCTGGCGACCCCATTAAAATGGGGTCGTGACCCACAGTGTGAGAACCACTGATCTAGTCTGACCTTCTGTATATCACAGGCCACCAATACCACCCAGCAACTGAATGTAGACCAAAATATTACAGCCTACAGGAGACTAGACTATCATGTGCCACAGGCAGAGACTAGGAGGAACCAAGGTGCATGAGTGCCTGTGGGTCCTGCAATAACCGGGAAATGAGTGAGACACACTCAGGTAATCTTGGCAATTGACCTGCACCCACATGCTACAGAGGAAGGTGAAAACCCCCAAGGCCACTGCCAATCTGACCTGGGGGGGAAATTCCTTCCCAACCCCAGGGTGATCAGTTGGCCCTGAGCATATGAGCAATAACCAGTCAGCCAAAATCCTGAGAGAGAGAGTGTTTGGTCCCACCTCAGAGCCCTGGCTCTCCCCAACCAATGTCCCATCTCCCACTGCAGCCATGCCTGATGCTTCAGAGCAAGGTCTCTAGTTTATGATTGTTTGTTCCTTGGCAGAGGAGGCCTTCTGTTATGAGAGTGCTGTCTATCTGTAAGTAGTTAACGTTGGTAGATGGTGCTCAAGAATATGTAGCTTAGTTCCTAGATTGTGTAGGAGCAGTAAAATGTGGCATTGTGCATGTCAAGTGGTTTCCTTTGGGTAGATCTTCACATCAGCTCCTAACCGCTTCCTTTTGGAAAGGAGTGTGTTTCCTCCAGCGAAGAGAGGAGGGTTAGTGAGTGCCAGCTTTGCGGCAATAATTCAACTCAAAGCCAGGTGAAACTTGCCTGGCTTATAGTTTTGTTATGAAACAAATCTTGCTGCAAACTTTACTGGGTTTTGTGAACCTGGGCTAAACAAAGAGCCCCTGAGGTGACTTATGGCCTGAGGAAAGAAACATGAGAAACTCTGTGATTGGTTTTGAACACTGCCAGTCTGAAACTGAATAAAGGGTTGCACAAAGTCCATCATATCTTCTGTCAGTCCTGCTCCTTAGCTACCAGATGGTGTTAATTCTCCTAAAGGCACCATAAATGCTAGTTAATTTGAGACTGACTTACTGTGGAATGTTACTGGTTCCATAGTAGTGGTGAATTGTTACTTGCCTGCATATAAATAGGGAAATGCACTTTTCTGAGCTGTTTCCTCATTAACAGGAGGAAAATCCCTGAAATTAATATTCTTCTGTTTAAGAGCAAGTAGATAATTCTTCAAACAACTCCAGACAAATGTTCAGACTACTTTCTTTCAGTCTCTTCCCCCGATTCATGCTCAGTTTCCTCTTTCCCATTCTCATTCCCACCTTTCAGTGGTTTGAAGTGAGGTCCTTCACACAGCTTGGTGGCATTTCTCTGTTTGGGTGTAATGTGATAACATTTGAACATCACATCTGATCAATTCCAACATTTCAGGGACTGTTCTAGACAGCAAGGAACACAATCCTATTGACCTGGATGAAAATCAGAATGTCAGGAGTGGGAAATGGGGGCATATGGAATCGCTGGCATCTGGTTAGCAGACTCAGCAACTTCAGTCTGGTCTGTACTTGTCTGTAGATCAAAGAACCAGTTGATGGCAGCCATGAATGCCTTCCAACCTAACAACATCCCCATCTCAGCTCTGCCTATTGTCCCAAAATAGTTTAAAATGTTGGCACCCTGAATGACTTCTCCCAGGCAGAAAGAAGAGATATAATAATGGAGGTGCGGGGGTAAGTGGGGGCACACAGTCCCTGGCATCACCGGGAATGGGGGCCACCCAGAGCCTCTGCCGTAAAGAGGTGGTATGTGGGGTTTCAGGGAGTCCCTACATTGCAAGGGGGGGCACACAGAAAGCTTTTGTTTGGGTGGGAATGCAGTGATGCATTGTGTGCAATGACGTTGGCCTGCAGAAGCTATGAAGTGTGTGATGATCCCCTCCCCCCCACCTTGATTATAATGATTCTGAAAACATCCCTATTGTAACTTCACTGACTTCAGTCACCTAAGACTGCCCGTGCCCAATCTGTCTAAGATAATCAGAACTAGGCAACTTGCTCAAGTATGTAAATACAGTTTTAGACCATTTGTTTCTCCCATTGATCTTAGAGGCTATTGAGGCTGAGAGAGAGGAACAAAGCAAACGTCACCTCTCTCTACTAGAAAAATAGATTAAAATCACTTAGATACAGGTCAGACCTAAGCCTTGGGAGGGGAAAATTAGTGGTGTATGTCTGAGGATGAGACCTGGGAAGAAGAGACCACCTAAAGGGTGATGGTTGTAAGGATTTGAGAAGGCCACAAATTTAGTACCAGATCCTGATATCCTTACTCATAATCCTGGGTAGTGCCTCACTCTGCAAGCAGTCCCATTGATGTCAAGGTTACTATTTGCAGAGTAAACCCATTGGGTTTACTCACTTTGAGTTGTAAATCAGAATTTGGGCCTTAGACTGATGAGTTAGTAGGGATGAACCATGATTAGTCTCGGGGCATATGTACACGATGGATGGAACCCTGGCAGTGCTGCAGCTAGGTGGCTGTAGTGTGGATGCTTCCTACGTTGATGGAAGGGGTTTTTCCATTGATTTAGGTAATCCACCTCCCTAAGCTGCAGTAGCTAGGTTGATGGAAGAATTCTTCCATTGACCTAGCCACATCTGCACTGGGGGGGGGTTAGGCTGGTGTAATTACAGGTCTCTCAAGGGTGTGAATTTTTCACACCCTTGAGAGACATAGCTAGGTCAATCTAAATTTTAAGCGTAGACCAGGGCTCAGTCTCTCTCTTTAACATGAATGTGAGTTGGAGTGTTTCTACTAGCACAGATAGTGCCTCAAGTTCTGCCAATTAAGCATGTGAAATAGTTAAATAGAAAAAAAAAGCTTAGTATTATTTAAGATACTTACCTAAAGATCGATATATAGATATGGGCCTGTTCTGCTCTTACTCACACTGTTGTATATCAGGTGTAACTCCACTGAAGTAAATAGAGTTAGATTAGTGTAAAAGAGATCAGTATTGGGCCTTCATCTATGCGGTCACCATCTGTGAAAGGCTTGTACAGACTGATCAAGGAGGAATAATACTTTTGTGCTAATAGTTAAAATTATGCAGAAGTACCAGGGTCAGTAGCAGTATTTGAAAATTGCCTAGCAGTTTGTTTTTCCCAGGAACAGAGAAAGCTTGTTGCAATGTAGAGAGGCAAAAAGAATAGGAGAAAAAAAAACCTCTCCTTTTCCATAGTTACATTGCTGAAAGCTTGAACCTTTCCTACAATGCCTGATTATAAGAGCTGCCAAAAGCAAAGCATGTAGTCAGATTCACTTGCTTGTGACTTACTGCTGGAAGTGTGCACTGAAGCTGTGAAATTTCTGCAGAGCCATGAAGCTCAGGAGAAGGTGTACATACTCGGTGTATAACCATGCTAGCAGAATACAGAAAAGACAGACCGTTATGAAGGAGCTCTCAAACAGAGAGGCAAAATGGAGAAGTTACTGATGTGCCCACAAAATGCACAAGAACGATCAGTTCAGGAGCATAACTATGTTACTGTGTTTTCCTCTCAGCAAGAGCACACTGATGAGGGGACTGCTTCTTGAGAGGCTTCTTTCGTTTGTGCCAATAAATAACCCACGCTTCAATCAAAAGCCCTTGATTCAGGCTTGACTCGGCATGTACATGAACTGTTTTCTCAGATCAGCTTCAACTCGTATTTGGTGTTGTGCATGCTTGGCATTCTTAGTTACTGCTTTAGTGATCAGTGAAATTGCTGTCTACAATCCTGCTTTGTAACTTTCACAGGATGTTCTTATTAGGAGAGCATTTCTGGCA
Source organism: Lepidochelys olivacea (assembly GCF_965140295.1). Classification (NCBI taxonomy): domain Eukaryota; kingdom Metazoa; phylum Chordata; order Testudines; family Cheloniidae; genus Lepidochelys; species Lepidochelys olivacea. Next base: position 109,792,769 of record NC_140417.1, read on the forward strand.
TGCACTGCCTGGTATAGGGCCTCTCTGCATGATCAGTGTGGGAATCAGGTGAATGAACATTGCTCACAAAATCACATTATATGCAGAAAATTCAATTATGTGAATTGTGCTAGCAACCAAAGGTTCTGACCAGGATTAGATTCCCAATTGTGTGTGTGTGTAAAGTGTGGCCCCCATTATAACAGTAACTGAGTGCCTCTATCTTTAATGTACAAATTCTCGGATACCCCTGTGGGGTAGGGAAGTGTGATTATCCCTGTTTTACAGATGGGATCCTGAGGGACAGAAGGGGGGGTGTAACTACAACTGAAAGCCAGATATCCATCTGAGCCTAAAAACTCTTCTCTCTGTCTTACTTCTCATATGTCCTTGGACAAGTAAAGTTTGTGGTGAACGGGGACCTGTACTGAAGTCTCCTAAATCCTACACTAGCGCTTTAACCACTGACCTTGGTCCTTTAGTGCTAGACAACCACTGAAGACAACAATCCCTGCCCCAAAGAGCTTGCAATTCAAATAGACAAAGCCTGACAAAGGGTAGCGAGGCAAACACCATCCCTTATTTGTATTTAGAGTAGTGATCAGGGTGATGGTGAGCACATGCCATGCTAGTCCCAGTAATAACTTGTATAGTCCAGATTTCAGTGTCGAGATGTGCGTGCTGCATTGTAACAACACCGATTCCCAGGTAGCGTTGCCTGACTCTGGCTTGAGTTGCCCCTGACTCAACAAGGGCTTTCTGCTTTCATTCTACAGAGACAAATGCTACAAGAGTTAACCAAGAGCAAGACAGTGACCCATACAAGAAAAGGGGCTCCACAGAATCCACAGATTAATTTTTTCCTTCATTCCACCCACACTGAAGTGTGACTACTTCCAATGCAGCTTTATCGATGGGGGAAAAAGCTGCAGCAAAGCCAGAAGAAAAAACGCTACCAGGCTGGATAATGAGGTAACCACCGCAGAGCTAAAGTTAACCTATGAGAAGAATTCTTAGACTCAGACATAACAGGGGGCAAGGGGAGAGGCTTTCTAAAGGTTTTGCTTTGCACCCTCCTCCCACCCCCCTAAATATTGAATAGCTGCATTTTCCAATGAATATTTGACTTTCAGTTGTGGCTACACCCCTCACAATTTTGCTCAAGTGGCATATATAGACATGGCAGATTGCCAGTGCATTTTTTGGCTTTGAAGGTGACTGCTACCAGCCGAAGAGAAAGTAGCTGTATAATAATCCTCTGCGCTTTGAGTCTGTGCCTTTCATCCAAGGTCTCAAAGTACTCTGCAAGGACTTTGATGTACAACCTGGCTTTGCACCTCTTTAAAATGGATTCCCACCTAGACAATGCAAGGAACTTTCAGCAGGGCCGAAGGCAGCCCATGTGACCCATATTTCTTACTCCACTGGGAGCTCTGCTGTGTGCTCAGCTTCTCTGAGAGAGGCAGGGAATGGGAAGAATCCTATTGCTGCAGCCGTAGAGTCCATGTGGAGCTGTTCTCTCAGCAGGGCTTTCCGGCAAAATCTAGTTTGTTTTTCTCAGTATATTTGGAAGAGGGGGCGGAGACTGCTGGTTTCAACTCTGGCTTGGGCAATTTGTATACATGGCTGCTGAGGGGCGTCTCCAGAACACAGCTTCTGGAATGCCTCTCCTTCCCCTCGCTGCAAAATGCGGTCTGGTTTATAGGATGGAGGTGTGGGGAGCTCAGTTCCATTGTGTTGAGACTGTAGAGCATTTTAGATGACAAGCCTGCAGATGTAGAGGAAGATAAAGAAAAGAGATTTTAGTGCAGCATCTTTATGCAGACCTCTTTCTCTTTCTTTCTCCATTTTACTCCCCTTTCCAACTCCTCCCCGGCTGTGATGATTGTCATCCCATTGTTTGGAATAGGAGGGGGGAGAATGACAACTGTTTGTTCTGTGTCTCAAAGAGAGATGATCTTCGATCCCACTTACAGGTTTTTCTTTCAGGCCTTTGCCAGGGAAGTCAATGCTGACGCTGGCAAACTGCTATCAATGCGAAATCCAGTGACTGTGATTAAACACAAAAGACATGGATTTCTCTCCTTATCTGCAAGGTAGGACACCTACGATAGTAGTTCTCAGTTAGATGAACTTGGCTGGTAGGAGAAAGGATGATCGTGTGGTGAAGGGACTGGACTGAGACTCATGATAATCTTGGGCAAATTACTTAATCTAGCTATAACAACGAGGAGTCCTTGTGGCAATTTAGAGACTAACATTTATTTGGGCATAAGCTTCTGTGGGTTTTAACCCACTTCATCAGATGTATGGAGTGGAAAATACAGTAGAGAGGTATAAATACACAGCATATGAAAAGATGGGAGTTGCCTTACCAAGTGGGGGGGGGGAGGTCAGTGCTAACGAGCCAATTCAAGTAAGGTGGAAGTGGGCTATTCTCAACAGTTGACAAGAGGGGGAAAAATCACTTTTGTAGTGCTAATGAGTTCAATGCAATCTACGTTGCCCATTTCAAACAGTTCACAAAAAGGTGTGAGTAACAGCAGGGGGGAAAAACTAACTTTTTAGAATAGCCCACTACCACCTTAATTGATCTGGCTTGTTAGCACTAAACCCCCCCCCACCACTTGGTAAGGCAACTCCCATCTTTTCATATGCTGTGTATTTGTACCTCTCTGCTGTATTTTCCACTTCATGCATCTGATGAAGTGGGTTTTAGCCCACAAAAAGCTTATGCCCAAATAAATTTGTTAGTCTCTAAGGTGCCACAAGGACTCCCCTTTGTTTTTGCTGATACAGACTAACACAGCTACCACTCTGAAACCTTAATCTAGCTGTGTGTCAGTTTCCCCATTTGTTAATGGAGCTATACTTCCTTTGTCAGTCTTATCTATTTAGACTGCAAACTCTTGGGGCAAGGATTCTCACCATGTGTCTAGCACAGTGGGGTCCTGACCTTAGTGGAGGCCTCCTGGTGCTACTGTAATATAAATAACAAATATTATGTAAATGTATAATAAATTTGGGGTTTGGATCTTGTCCCTCACTCCCAAGTCTCCACTTACCCTTTCGATAAATATTTTTACACATTAAACACTCGACCATATACACTAAACAATCAGATAGTATATAGTAGAAAATGCAGTAATTTCAATCATTGCAGTAAAATGCTCTAACATACTTAATTTTCATTAGAAACAAATCATCTGAAGGAATTTCTTAAGCATTTGAGAATAATTGAAAAGATCATCAGATGCTAAATGAGGGGAGAAAACTTCCTATCTTCTGCTGGCAGTGTTTAAATGTGGCACAGCCTTGCAAATTGCATGTTGGACAGAAAGAGTAATGGGTCAAATTTTCAAAAGTTCCTGTCTGTGAAACAATGGTGGAATGCTCTGCACTAAAAGACAGGCCATAGTCTGGCCTGAAGGCACCAGAAGCTGAGGAGGCATACATGCACTGGAATAGGGGCAGGGCTGGTTACGGGTGGATAGTGAGGGAAATGCCTGGTTCAAAGTGCTTGTGGCAGGTGGTACAAGAGACAGACTCAGTATTAGTCTGAGCAAGTTCTCCTGATCATGCTGGCAAAAACAGGAGAGGTACCACTTCCTCCCTTTCTTGGCTGAACTATAATAAGCAAAGATACCTTGTGTACTCTACCTCTGCCAGCCAGAACAGAATCAAAGGCACCCTATCTGCTGGCTTATTGCTGGAATAAGTTCTGCACTTGCGTTAACATGTTTCCATTAGAGCTGTGTGGAGGCTGGGAATGTTTTGTGAAGAATGGTCTCAAGTTGCAGTGGGGGTGGCCTAAGCTGGATATTAGGAAACACTATTTCACTGGGAGGGTGGTGAAGCACTGGAATGGGTTACCTAGGGAGGTGGTAGAATCTCCATCCTTAAAAAGGTTTTTAAGGCCTAGCTTGACAAAGCCCTGGCTGGGATGATTTAGTTGGGGTTGGCCCTGCTTTGAGCAAGGGGTTGGACTAGATCAGTGGTTTTTAAAGTTTGGGTTGCAACCCAGTACTGGGTCATGGAATGCAAGGCACTGGATCGCCTTGCTCAGCACCTAGGGACCCTGGAGGCCGGCCAGTAAAAACTAGTAGTATTTCCAGTAGTCCCTACCTGGAAACAGCCAGAAACAGGTCCGACTTGCAGGCAGGGGTGCCACAGAGCTCTGCACGCTGCCCCCATCCCGAGCACCGGCTCCTCACTCCTATTAGCCAGTTCCCAGCCAATGGGAGCTGGGGGGAGGGGTGCAGGCGGGCAAGAGCCATGCAGAGCCGCTTGAGCACCTCTGCCTAGGATCCAGACCTGCTGGCCGCTTCTGGGGCGCAGTGCGGTCTGCAGTGCCAGGACAGGTGGAAAGCCTGCCTCTGCACCCTGGCTGTGCCACTGACCAGGAGCCACCGGGGGTAACCCCACACCCCAATCCCCTGCCCCAGCCCTGAGCCCCCTCCCAAACCTGGAGCCCCCTCCTGCACCCCAACCCCCTGCCCTAGCCCTGAGACTCCTCTCACACCCCAAACCCCTCATCTCCAGCTCCCTTGGGTCGCAGGCATCAACAATTTTCTTCAACTGGGTCGCCAGAAAAAAGGTTTGAAAGCCACTGCTTTAGGTTATAGTTGAGACGCTACAGAGCAAAGTCTATGCTGCTATGGGACTGTCAGTCTGGTGCCTTTCCAGGTCACCAGATTGATATGCTAAATAAGATACATAAGCAGGATCACTTGTCCTGCATATGAATGAGTTCATAGTCTCCCAGGAGTTCAGAATGCTCATGGCACTTTAACCTCCCTACTTAAAACTTTCAGTGTAAATACATTAGTTTTGAATTCCACACAGAAATATGGCTATGAAGACATACAGACAGGTGGGTGTGACATTACACCCCAAATTCTTCATAGAAATATGGTTATGATATGAATATGGCATAACTAAGATATAATTTATGCAAGATGGCTCATGTAAGATGTCATTGGAAAGGTTATGATTTACTGAATGTGATTATCCAGTTTGTATGCATGTATCATTTCCGTATCTGAAGTTAGGAGTATTGACTATGTAACAGTTACAACTGTGTGTACTTCAGGGGAACGCCCACCAGACAGCAAGCAATCATCCTGAATGAGCGATTTAAGAAGGACAATAGAACTCTGAAGATTCTAATCTCCCACCTTCCTGAGGAGTTTCCTCCGATGCTACATTGACACTACAAGGTCAGGTGATAATGTCGCCTGATGCAAAATACCACCTTGGACACTGCTGGTACTTTTCCTCTGTAGGGGGATGGGGATCAAACAAAGGTTTCCTGCCATAGATAAATCCTTTTAGGGCTGGGGAGGCGGTTAATCTGGATTCTCCTCCATTGCCTACCCAAGAAGAAAGACTGTTGAAAGTACCCGGAGGGACAAAGAACTTAACCTGAGGGAAAAGGCACGGGTGAGTCCAGGCTGAGACAGGCATCTAGTCTGTAAGAAGAAATAACTGGAACTTAGGTACAGAAACTCTGCAACTTGCCTAAAATAACATTTAGGGTGAAAAGTTACTTCTTGAAACCAGTCTCTTTAAGAGCTTAAGCTTAGTATGAGTGTTTTGTTTTATTTGCTCAGTAATCTGCGTTGTTCTGCTTGCTATCCCTTATAATCACTTAAAGCCTGTCTTTTGTAGTTAATAAACTTATTTCTTGTTTATAACATAACCCAGTTTTTGCAATCCATATCCGGGGATCGAGAAGCTGTGCATCTCTCTCTCCACATTGAGGGAGAGGGTGAATTTTTATGAGCTTGTACTGTGCAGAACTTTCTATACAGTGCAAGACTATATATATCTTTGGGTCTGCACTCCAAGGGAGGTGGGCACCTGAGTGATGGGGCAAGTCCCTTAAGAAGAGTCTTCCCAGAGCTGATCTCAGTGTCTGTGTCTTTCTGCAGCTGGGGTGTGGCCCTGTCTGTGCGTGCTAGAGGCGGTTTAATAGCCTGGCTTAGCAAGACAGGGTAAAGGGGGCCCAGGCTGATAGAACAGGCAGGCTCAGTGGTATCCCAATACATCAGGTGTCACCTTAAAGGGGGGCAACTCGTCACAGTGGACATAAACCTTTTCAAACATAATACTGAGTAAATAAACTGCAGGTGTTCAAACTATTTCAGAACTACACTGCAAACAAGAACTTTAGACTGCCTGGACATTGATGATAACCTGAAATTAAATTTCAGGTTCCATTAGCATGAATAAGACCAAACACCAGCATATTGATCTGCAACTTGCAAACTATTGGCAGCATGCTATAGAATGTTAGAGGGGCACAAACATATTTAGATTATGGCAATTTATACAAGAAGCCGGTCAAGTCTAGAGGTGGCATTTTCCAACATGGGTGAGCTTCAGTAAGACTTCTGTGCCCGAGTCCCTTATAGTGAGTTTCTCAAAAGCACTTAGATTAAGGGCTTCCGTGTTCAGTGCTTTACTTTTATTGAATCTCGGTGCATCAGTGTGGCCATTTGAGTAAAATAACTTAACCTTAAACAAATGATCTCCTTTTACTGAGACCATCTCATCGAAGATAAAAGTATTCTTATTCCATAAATGAAAGTCATGTTGCCCTAATGACTGGTGTTTCGGTTTATTAACCACTATTTCTTATTAGCACATTCTGGTGCTAATATAGGGAAAGCTCTAATTATTACAGCCTCTCTAAGGTTCTTAACTTCCAGGTGCTCATGAAATTGCTCTTTGTACAGGACCCAATTACTAACTTTCTCTTTATTGGTTTCTTTTGGTTCCACTTTCAAATGTTTCACCGACTTAAGCCAATACAGAAAATCAGAGCTGAATTGTATTTCACCTCCCCTACTTCCCTTAACTCTGAGATGAATTTACAGTTGCCTTGTATTAGCTTTGGGTCCAGATTATTCATTTAGACATAGGGATCCAATAAGGCCCATAATATAGGAAGAAGTGCAGCTGGAGAGGGAGATACAGCTGTTCAATCTACTTACTGCCTATTATCTACCAGTAATGGTGAGAGTGAGGAGGAAAAGGACAAAAGCTAGACAACAAACAAACACATCCTTAGAGCAAGTGGGAGGTAAGACAAATAGAAACACACAGTAACCGTACAGCTCTTTAGCCCTAAGCATATGACCATGACCAGCTGCGTACGGGGTATTGCATAAGAACACAGACTGGAGTTCTCAAACGGGCCCAAGATAGGTAGGTGCTTACGTTCCACTGAAATTCAATAGACGTTTAATTGTCTTAGGCTCCTCTGAAAATCACAGCCATAGTTATTCCAGATGAGTAAGGGGCATCCGATGAAGTAAGCTGTAGCTCATAAAAGCTTATGCTCTAATAAATTTGTTAGTCTCTAAGCTGCCACAAGTCCTCCTTTTCTTTTTACGGATACAGACTAACACGGCTGCTACTCTGAAACTGAAATGGAAGAGTATTTCAGCTCCTCAGCTTATTATGGGGTGGCCAAACTAACTGGCCCTCTGAGCCGCATATGACAATCTTCAGAAGTTCAAGAGATGGGGCACGCCTGCCAGGGCTTGGGGCTTCCCAGCCTTACTGGGAAGACGCCAGAGCAATGCGCGGGCCCACCTTGGTCACATGGTGCCGCTGGGCCCCCTCCCTGCATGGCAGCTGCTGGAGCTGTGGTTGTGGGGAGAGGCAGCAGCAAACAGCTGGGAGACGCAGGGAGGCCGCAGCTTTTACTGCTGCCTCTCTCCATGGAGCTAAAGCAGCAGCCTCTCCCTGCAGTTCCCAGCTGTTTCCTGCTGCCTCTCCACACAGAGCTAACACCTGGGAGCTGCAGGGAGGGGTTGCTGCAAGTAAAGGGGGGGCCACGACTCAAGCTGTTCAATGGGGGCATGGGACTTTAAATGGTACCCTCCCCACTCTCAGCAGGCACCAGTTATCTCTGGTAGAAGCCCCTAGCCCCAGCACCCTGCTGCAGGGCAGAAGCCCTGAGTTCCCTCACACCCGTCCCTCCCCAGTCTGGTAGGCAGAGAATGAGGGAGTCATGGGGGTCTCCACAAGCTGCACTTTAACTATAAAAGGGCCGTATACAGCTCACGAGCCGCAGTTTGGCCACCCCTGGCTTATTATATACTTGGCCTTCCAGCCACTGGTCTCAAATCCCATTACAAATACTAAAGGAGTCACAAAAACCTACCTTCCAGGGTTAAAATGTTACTCCGCTTTCACAGACAGAGAGGGTAGGTGGCTTGTCTAAGGTCACACAAGCAATCTGTGGCAGAGCCAGGAAAAGTGCACCCAGCTTTCCTAGTTCTTTGGTTTAGTGAGAAGCCTTCTCTTTCCCTTAAAATAAATCAGCCACCTAAATTGCTACATCCACATTACTAGAGCTCAGAAATGGCACCCCAGCGTCAGTTAATCAAAAATCTTTCATCAAAAAAAAATTGTAATGGCTTTACATCAAAATGGACATTTTTGTTTTTCTGGCAACTAATCCCTGAATCTCTTTGTTTTAAATCAAAACACTTCTGGTTTACAGTTACAATGTTTAGCTTTTGTTTTTAATAAAAACTCAAAATTATGACTGTAGACTGCATGGCCATCTCTCCCTGTCCATGCTGCCTCGCTTTTGCGTGCCTGTAAAGGGGGGAGGAGGCAGATTAGCTACACCTAGTGTTCTGGTCCTCTGGCTGGGCAGAGCAGTACAGCAGTCTGAGTCCCAGGCCCTCAGCCAGAGTGGGGCAGCAAGCAGGGCAGAGCGGCTAAGCAGTCTAGGAGCCCCAGGTAAGGGTGAACACCAGTGAAGTCTAGGAGTTCAGGTAAGGGTACCCAAGGAGCACAGGTCTCCTGGCCTAAGGAAGGGGAGTACTTCCACCCCAGGGGTGGGGTGGCAGGGGGACACAGACCCTCCCAATTCCACCGCATCACAGCCAGGGCCCTAACAATGGCAGAGTGGTCCACCCCTGGGTCAGCAGGGATCCACCTGCAACACACTGACCTTGTATCAGGCCAGCTCCCAACCAGACCGTTGCCTGGTTTCCCTGGTCTGCTTCCTACTCTGCCCCTCAGGTGTACCTGCATCTAGCATCTCAGGGAGCTCTGGCCAGCCTGTATGGGGCAGCCTCAGCAGTTCCTTGGGATCTGTCGGCTGGCAGCCCAGGGAGATCTGGCCAGGCAGCAGCCCCGGCAACTCCGCAGCAGCTTGGTCAGCCAGCAGTCCTGGGAGCTCAGGCTAGTCCTCAGGAGCCAGCTCCTCTCCTGCAGCAGGCAGGATACATCCATCTCCTGCAGCAGCTCCAATCCAACTGAGCTGCAGGGCCCGCCTTTTGTACTTCCCCTTCCTATCCTGCCCCTCCGCTTCCGGCAGGGCAGACGTGGCTTGGTTTGGTCCACCATGGGGCGTGTTGTGGTCTGTCCCTGTCACTCTCTGAGGGTCTCCACACCTCCTCACTACAATGACAAACAAAACCTTTTTTAATCTCAAAATTTTATGACGGGGGGGAAGGGGCAGGAATCACTTCACAAGCAGTTCTAGCAATCTAGCCTTTGGTTGAAAAGCTTATGAACATCTCTTGAGTCTGTTATATGCATAAATGTAATAATGCTCCATGAAACAATGTTGTTTTTCAGCAGAATTCAGATTCCAACAATTCAGAACATAACAGTAATTCTAAAGAAAACAGAAAATGGGACTAATTCACCAGACAATAGGAAGAGCCACAAACATTACCAGGGATACCACATGCTGTACAAAACTCCGGCCAAAATCTGTTTTTCAGTCCTCATCAGAGGTATGTGAATCTTATTCAGCTGGTGAGAAGCCAAAATCCATCATAGTAAGTTTTTCTTTTTTTTCCTTTCACATAATCCTGAATTTAGGTTAATATATAAATCAGCTGCAGTCGAGTGCTTTTTGCAGGATGGCTTGCTGAACTGTGAGCTGCACAGCAATGCAGTTTGGAACAGATCAGTAAATAGTTTTCATCAAGCACTGGGTTTCATGTCTGCTTCTCAGCATCTATGTTCCTTTTCCTATGGTTGCAGAAATGAAGGCCCAGCATCATTTTAAGAGACATTCTAGAGAAAGGGGCAAACCTCTGGCTCTCATTTTCTTTGTCTCAGATGTTATGGTTTGTCTTCATTTATGATTTTGAATAAGGATCCTCCACCACTCACTCCCCCAAAGGCTGGTTTGGTGCAATCTGCCCCTTGCACCATCTTTGAAATAAGCCTTTAGGGGCAATGCAGGGCATCGGTGGCTTGTTAGTGAGAGTTATCACCCTATTTAAATATGTGAAAGGATGGCTTAGAGGCCTTGGGTTCACTGGATCAGGAACCATAGGTTCAAATCCTCAGGTGTGTTGAACCACACAGTTCTTTTGAAGTGGACAAACTGAGTCTAAGCAACAGTCTGTCTTCACGATTTGACTTTAAAGACTGAGGTTCCATCTGTGTTGCAAGCACAATAAAGACCCCATGGCATAGTTTATAAAAGAGAGGATCTGCCTGTATGCTGGGCCAAAAATTTCCTCTTCCCGTCGGCTTAGTGGAGTGCTCTAGTTGGCTGCTATACTTCAGTTCTACATAGTCTAGTTTTTGAAGGGCTTTGGGATGAAAGACAACTCCCCTCCCTGGGGAAATGTTTCATAGTTCCACAGTCACAGGGATACAAACCTGAGAAATCTTCATTACACTGACTTTCCTCTCTCTTTTTGGAGTGTAAAGATTCCTTTAAACTGTAAATCAATAGGCTGTTATTAAAGAACTTAGTAAATGGTATTTTAAATTGGCATACCATGGAGCGTCTCTAAAATGCCTCTAACTAGCTGGCAACTAAGTCATACTCTCTCTTTTTCTCTTCCCTTTTATGAGGTGAGATATACAGTACCAGAGACATAACACTTGAAGGCTTCTAATCCTGTTTAGTGTGTATGTATTTTTTCCTTTCAGATGAAGACTAGTTTCATTACAGGGCTACAAACCTGTATTTTTCCATTCACCAGTTGCTACTGGTGTTGCTCTTATTTTTTTTTTTTAGTTTTAGAAAAACCAGATGGCTTTAGTGTTGTTTACTTCAGGAAACATTTTAAGCATTCAATAATAAAGCTGAGAGGAAATCCTTTACTTCCTTTATGCCTCCTAGCTAGTAACCACATCAATATGAAGTGAGGATGCTTTTGGGTACTGACCCAGTGTCACAGTTCAAAACACAACCATAAATACTTTCAAGATGTAGTCTTGAATCAGACTGGTGGTTAAGGAAAAGCCAGTGCTTCTTGGAAAAGAATTCTTTCCTTTCTGTAGCCAGTCTCTAAATTGCACTGGCATCTAGCAATTAACATACAAAGGCTTTTGTATCTGCAGTATCATTTTTCATGTCAATAAACACATTCCTTTGCTTTTCAGTACCATGTTTAATAATTCTCATTTCCTGTGGTGGAAAAAACCTCTTGTGCTGTATTTGTATTACACAAATGACATGGAAGAAATGCCATATCTAATCAAAGTTATTAAATAAATGTTTGCATAAATCCCTTTTTAAAAGTCTAGTTTGCTGTTGATAAAGAGCATCTTATCTAGAAAGAGCAGAAGCATTTGATTCCTAGCTATGCACGGTGGGTTTCCCACCCACCCCCATCCAAGTTTAGCTTGCAGGAAAGGTCTACAGCAATGGTTCCCAAACTTGTTCCACTGCTTGTTCAGGGAAAGCCCCTGGCGGGCCGGGCTGGTTTGTTTATCTGCCGCATCCGCAGGTTTGGCCGAACGTGGCTCCCAGTGGCCGCAGTTCGCTGTTTCAGGCCAATGGGAGCTGCGGGAAGGGCAGCCAGTACGTCCCTCAGCCTGCGCCGCTTCCAGCAGCTCTCATTGCCTTAGAGCAGCGAACCGCGGCCACTGGGAGCCACAATCGGCCAAACCTGCAGATGTGGCAGGTAAACAAACTGGCCCGGCCTGCCAGGGGCTTTCCCTGCACAAGCGGTGGAACAAGTTTGAGAACCACTGATCTACAGGCTTCTCCTAAACATCTATCATCTTATGAACTAGAGTCTGCCTTTAAACAGTGAATGAGGTTTGTTTAAGGTTCACGGGTTTAACTGTCAGTCTCACAGCTAATGTTTCAGAACACTTTGCTCTCATGTGGGGCATATGGTGCTGGACTGGGAGTCAAGAGAACTGGGTTCTGTTCCTAGTTTTGCCACTGACCTGCTGAGCAAGCTTGGGTAAGACACTTTGGCTCAGATTCTCCAAGGTATCTAGGTTCCTCATGTCCACTGATTTCCATGGAAGTTAGGAGCTTAAATACTTTGGAGGATCTGTGACTAGTGTTCCCTTTCCCACCCTATCTTTAGTGGAAAGAAGAACCAAAAAAGGAATGAAAGTTCTTTGTGTGTGAAGAGAGGTTCTAGATCTTCAAGCCCTGATCCAAGTCTCACTAGAGTCAATAGACTCCTGCTGATCATGGGACTTGGATTGGATCATTAGTGAGTAAAATCAATCAGTCCAACTTTTCTCCTCCTCTTAATCAAAGGGTACATCTTCACTACCCGCCAGCTTGGCGGGTAGTGATCGACCTATTGGGGATCAATTTATCATGTCTCGTCTAGACGCGATAAATCGATCCCCAAATCGACGCCTGTACTCCACCTCGGCAGGAGAAGTAAGCGGAGTTGACAGGGGAGCCGCCATGGTTGACTAGCTGCCGTGAGGATGGTCAGGTAACTTGAACTAAGATACTTCAACTTCAGCTATGCAAATAGGGTTGCAGAAGTTGCGTATCTTAGTTCGAACCCCGCACCCCACCCCACCCCCAAGTGTAGCCCAGTCCAAAGACAAAACAATATTGCAGCCTTTTTCCCCCCACACAACAAGGCCTCACTGTTGGTAACATTCCAGAGACTGAAATCCTGGCACTTAACTCCAAAACAAGTTTGCCATAATAATGTCATTACATTTTATTGACTTAAGTGTTTCCGCAAGTGAAGAAAGAGGATTGTTGAGAAATTGGGGTGGACGTTTGTAACGCTGACAGGCTCCAGTCGTTGGCGAGCAGGATTAAACTGGCGACCTCTGGAGCTTAGTGCATGAGCCGCTACTGCATGAGCTAAAGACCCACTGGCTATTAGCTAAGGCTGTAGAGCAGACTCATTTAACTCTCTCTCTAAGTGGTCTCAGTGCCCCTAGATGGGACAGAACACCACTCCCAGAAGGTGTGTGGGTTACACATGCACAATGTCACTTCTGAACCATAATCTGGGTTTGTGGAATATGCAAGACCTGATTAAACTGATGTAACAAATGAACTGTGCCTTCATTGTATTAGCCATATAACAGCATGCATCATAATGGAAAGCTGTGTGATGAAATATTTTGGAGAGAAACAAAAACATATTAGAGGAAATGCCTTCAAAGTCTCCAAATCAAGATGCGTGTTTTTTTTCTTGTCTGCATTACATATCCCTGAGCTCTTTTAATTTAATATTCATTAGACAAAGCTGTCTGGTCTGTGGTTATGATTACAATGTATTTACCAAGAGGTTGTAACTTAACTGTTAACAAAATATTGCTCTTAATATATAGCAGTTGATGTGCACTCAGTCCCGGTCTCAGATTAAACATCCAGAGAGGTGTGTCACTGCTTTCAAGGCATTTATATCCTTTGTGCAATTTCATTCAACCAGCAGTCTAGCACAGCCAGGTGCAAAACATATGGAATAGCTTGCAAAAGCCTTTTCTTTTGCATACACACTCAGCCAGTAAATTAAATGGAATATCTTGCAGTCATCAATAAAACTTGTTCCAAGTGAGATATGTAGTAGTTACCTGTGCTCAATACAACTGACTTCAATACGTGTTGTTGTGGAATATATTTTACACAGATCTTCTTTTCTCAGAATTAGTTTCTGCAACTGATTTCATTTGTTATCATGTAAACACTCTTGCTTTTAAAAACTTTTATGAGCCGTATGAAAGTGAGTAATGTCAAAATATGACACAAACTTTAAAATGTGTGTGCCCACATATAAGGATTTAGACGCCTAATTAGGGGCCTAAATATTTCTGAACATGTATTGAATCCTCAGATGTATAATAATAATAAGCAAGCACAGAAGAGTATTGCCACATTGCTTCATGACTTTGTCTCTGCAGAGGCAGATTTTCAGAGGTGATGGGGGCATGTGAAGATGCATTCTGTGTCTTTAAAACTGTAGCAGAATAACCAGATTGGGGTGGGGGAAGAAATATGGGAAGGATCTAGGTAGAAGCTCTCCATTGAAACAGAAAGATAAGAGCAGCCCAGCTTTACCGATAATACTGTGTTCCTTCATATGAAAAATGACTCCCTCTCTGATTCATGACTCTTGTCACATGACAACAGCCTCAGCTCCCAGTAGTGTCAATGAGCATTATGTGGCTCTGCACTAGAGCTGAACCACACCTCTCCCATTCAGCATCTCTGAAAATTAGGACACTTTTTTGTCTGGGTAGCTACATACCAATTTAGAAGCCCAGGTTTAGGCACCCAAGTTGAATTAATTGTCTTCAGTGGGAGCAGGACTGGAGCCTTCCTTTGGGATGAAAGCTGTGCTATAAATAAGCGATCATTAGAAATGCTCACAAAACTTGGTTCTGGGGACAGACTTGGAGCCACAAAGTTGAGGGGTAACGTGATCTTACCATTTGTGCTGGGTTTAGCTCCAGTTGTGATTAATTGTGGTGGCACACTTGTGAAAGGGCATACAACTGAAGAAACCGAATTTACTCCTGTTTCCTTTGCACTCATAGCTAACTTGTACGAGCTAAAAATCACCTGAGAACTAAAATCAGCTTCCATCACCTTCCCCAGAATGTGCTCTTCAGTCAGCACTGAAATGGGGCTCTTTATACTTCCTGTGTGGTTTTTGGGAGGGGGGTGAGGGGGTGAGAGAACCTGGATTTGTGCAGGAAATGGCCCAACTTTATTATCATGCACATTGTGTAAAGAGTTGTCACTTTGGATGGGCTATCACCAGCAGGAGAGTGAATTTGTGTGGGGGGGTGGAGGGTGAGAAAACCTGGATTTGTGCTGGAAATGGCCCACCTGATGATCACTTTAGATAAGCTATTACCAGCTGGACAATGGGGTGGGAGGAGGTATTTTTTCATATTCTCTGTGTATATATAAAGTCTGCTGCAGTTTCCACGGCATGCATCTGATGAAGTGAGCTGTAGCTCACGAAAGCTCATGCTCAAATAAATTGGTTAGTCTCTAAGGTGCCACAAGTACTCCTTTTCTTTTTCCTCCATGTAGTTGCTCATGCTGTGTGACTATGTCTTTGCTTCCCCTTCCTTTTCTGGTGCTAATCGTGACTGAATTTGCACTTTTGAGGTTAGCTAGGCTATCCTGTCTGGCCCATGTGGGTTTGTTTGTGTTACTGAACTGACCGTACACCCCTAATCCATATTCACAGCAGGAAGTTGCATATCTTCCAAACTGATATTTCATCTCGTCCATTTCTGAGTTTAATTAATATCTTTGATTGAAATTCTATTTTCTTAGGAAACAAGAGGCAATAAAAGAATCTGCCTCAAAGCTTTGGTTTGGGTTTTATTGATTGTACTTTTTAAACTGTAAACAGTCAAATGTCTTTGAATTATCGCTCAACCTCATTTGGTTTTGTTCTGACCTTGAGCAATACATTTTTAGAGCTCCTGCTAATGGATCTTTTAGAATGATGACAATGAAATATATTAGATTCTTTGATAAGGAGACCGGTCCTATACTGCATATTATTTTAGTGTTATTCTACAAAATAACCACTATAACACCATTATTTTTTACTTGGCCTTTTTTGTTTGTTTGTTTTTTGTCAATCAACATTACATCGATCTACACCTAAAATTTTTCCCCATTTTCACAAAGCACATTTCTCTGCCAGGGGTAATGTAATGACCAGGCAATGACCCTTATTTTTATGTTTCTCCTACTGTGAGGAGGAATTGAAGACAAAATGTAGAGTGCTAATAGCTGTGTAGCTCTAGTCAATCTAGCAAATCTGAAGAACTCAGCCATGGGACACATTTAAATATTACAACAGTTTTATGTGCTCTAGCCAATATTTGATGCAACTCCTCAGTATGTCTTTATCCATCTAAACAGTTAGTATGTTATATGTCCTAATCTTAAAGCTCCCTGTTTCATGTAGTGAGGGGAGGGATAGCTCAGTGGTTTGAGCATTGGCCTGTTAAAACCTAGGGTTGTGAGTTCAATCCTTGAGGGGGCCATTTAGGGTTCTGGGGCAAAATTGGGGATTGGTCCTGCTTTGAGCAGGGGGTTGGACTAGATGACCTCCTGAGGTCCCTTCCAACCCTGATATTCTATGAATCATATGGATTGGATACCTTTTCCTATTTGCATTTAGGTTGGAAATGGATAATCACAAAGGACCATCCTCTAAAACAGAGGTTCCCAACTTTTTCTTATTGCATACCCCCCTTCTAGATTTTCCAGCGTAACCCCACCCTTCTTGTCACTGGTACTTTGCATGTTCTCAACAAGACCGGTCTTTAGCCACCTGTCCATATTTCACTGTTACATACAGATATATAATGCGACTTAGACAACTGAGGGTGCCCCCCCCCAACTAAGTTCTGAGCTCAGTTAGACTGGACAGTTGCCGGGCAGCTGAACCTGGACTCTACAGTGATTGGAGGTGAGGGCTCTGCATATCAGCATCTCTGTGTATCTGTGTCCTCATGGGTACATCTTGAAGTAAATTAACTACCATCTTTTATATAACAAATTCCCACAAAGTTTTAAAGCTTTGTCTGAGTAGCCTATTATGAAAATGCAATAAGTAAAATAATTCATAAATACACCATTATATAATTTTTCCCACGTACCCCCCCCACCCCGAGATGTCTTGTGTACCCCAGGGTATGTGTACTACAGTTTGGGAACCCTTACTCTAAAACAGTGTCTGATATTGATACTGCTGTTATTTTATGGGCTAATCCTGCAGGATACTGAGTGCAATTACTTAAAACCCAGGTCTGCAGAGCCTGGGATGGCTGATGTTCCTACAGTGCCACGTAGAACTACAACCAGCAAGTACTGTGGAGAATACACACCTACCGCACAAGGGACCCCAGGTGACAGTACTCTGTGGCCCTCTGGTTGGCCAACCACTCTATTTAACCCTGGAGGGTGCCCCAAGATGTTGTCTGGGCAGCAAAACAGAGTCTGGGCCTGCTGTGACTCCATACCTGTCCCTGAACCGGTACTATCTTTGGTTTGACTCCAACCCTGCCTCCTGATTCCAGCCTGGAAGTACCTCCGATCTCTAGTTTTTGACCCTGATTCTTGCTTATTGAACGTGGCTCTAGTGATTCCTTTGACCTCTGCTCACCAATTACGGACCTGGATGTGTGGACTCCAGCTCAGCTGTGATCGCTGGGCAAGACTGCCTATGCCCTGGTTCCTTACACTCTGCATAACTGGGCCCCATAATGATCTCATTTGGGCTTGCAAAAATAACAACTATTAAAATGAGTTTATGGGGAAAAGCCAGACAGGACCCAACCCTGCAAGAAAATGAGCATCTTGCGTGGTGCGCTCAGTGCCCAAAAGTTCCATTGGTCTCACGAGTTGAGGGTGCTTAGCATGTTGTCAGTAGTTTCCAAGCAGCTCAAGTGCCAAAAAAAACCCCCAAAACCCAACAACAGAAAAGAACTTTTGGTGATTACCCACATCCCCTTTCTTCTTTGAAATTTTCTGACCAGCATCTTGGAAGACAGATCCTATAGACTCCACATTTTTGTTTTAATTTGCTGGGCCAGTTACTCAACTTGTGTCAACAGCAGTAGCTCCGTCGGCCCTATGACTCTTTATGCCACCCGAGTAACTGTCTCTAGCAAAGAAACAAGTAATGCTTAGGGATGAAAGCAAATAACTGTGTGGCAGGAAAACTCAGGGTTATACATAGTGTGTTCTGAGATACTGATTTAATATATAACCTTGGGCAAGTTTCTCGTCCCCTTTTGTGCTTTAGTCAGATTGGCTGGAAAATTGGTTTAAAAAGAAAAACCTTACTGAAAACCAGCTGCTTCAGTGCAGCAAAGCTTTCCTAGGTAAATACATTCAAACAAACAAACAAACAAACTAGAAACCATCCCACTTGTCTAGCTATTCTATTTTCTAAAGCGCAATTATAGTCTGCAACTGTAGTAGTTGTTGCTTTGGGAGTGTGGGTACACACACCACTGCCTGACAACCCCTGGGACTGGGATTTCAGCATTATCTTGAAGTCTTCATGGAAATTACTTCCGTGATCTCCATTTAATCCCTAGTGGGCAGTGATCCATACTGGAAATCCTTCCTGCATCGTTTGACACAATTAACAATTTCTGATTCCGCGAGTATCTTCTGACTGAGAAGAGAGGGCTGAAAAATTTCCCCTGTAGAAGTTTGCCCAAGTCTGCATGGAACTAAATGTTAAACTGTGTGGGAAAGCTTGTATTGTGCAGCTGGCTCTGAGCCAGGCCTAGCGGGATTAAGGAAAGTTTAGTTTATCCTCCTTGGGAGGAAATGTTCACCCACCTATCTGCCAAAAATAAAACAGAATATTCGGCATAACTCCAGCACAGACCCTTTCTGGACTTTCTGCATTAGATCTAACTTTCATTCTTTAAAAAACCAAACCCAACCCCAAAGCATGCAATTTACCCACTCCTGTAAGCAACTGACCTTCCTGTCACTAAGTCAAATGATCTCTGTCAGTATGACTCTTTTATGATCTTGCTAATGAACTCCACAGTTAATGCTTCTTGTCTGATTAGTAATGCCAGAGAATTAACCACGCAGAGATAATTCAATAGTCTGAGCCACTGTTCTGGGTGAATATATTGTCCCTCTCCCCATCCCACTCCCCCTCTTCCCCCGGCTCCCACCCACATTTCTTTCTAAATTCTGAGATTTTCTAGAATTTTTTTCCAAGGAAAAGTCACACAGGATTTCCTGGACATGTTCCTGTTTCCTCCCCACCCAACGCCCCCGACCCTCTGCAATCAAAGTACTTAATAGGGCCACCGTGGAAAGTACTACGATTGTAGGGGAGACTGAGAGTTTTGAAGGTGTAATTTCCAGTGCTTTGGGCAGTCAGCTTTTGGCTCATACAAACCAACGAAAATAGAAAACTCCAGCTCCATCACTTGCTCTGACTTCCAGTACCACGGCATGTAAAGGCATGCTGAACGGCCTCTGGGCACTACTGAGACAATATTTATATTACAATATTTTGTAAATTATAAAAAACTCTAACTTTCCAGAAATTAAGTTTAGTTTAATCTGTTTGTTGGTTTCACTGAGTATTTAAAATATAGAAGCAGTACAATCCCGATTATCCAAGATGCGGGGGGGGGGGGGGCTGGATTTTATTCAGCTAATCAGGAGTTTGGATAATCCAGGGGTCAGGAGTGGCAGTGCAGGGAGTCCGCTGCAGCTCTGCTGTCATGGCCCTGCTCGCTCACTCGCGTGGCAGGGGGCTGCAGAGGGCTTCCTGCGGGAGCCATTCAGCAGCAAGATGGCTTCCCCTGCAGCTGGGGGCTCTCTGCTCTATTATCTGAACCTCCACATTATCCGAATCCCATGGGGGACAAGGAAAGGATTCGGATAATGCAGAGGTTTGGATAAAAGGTTTTTGGAAAATCGGAAGTATTCTGGGTAATAAAAAGGCCCTGAAGAATACATTGTACAAGTCAACAGGACAATTTCACCATTGGTATGATGGTGTGTGCAAACCACACACAAGGCAGGAAGGGGTTAAGGAGAGCCTTTGGGTTCAGTCAGGCCTGCCCTGCCCTGCTTCACTTGTGCGAGGTGTCAAGTCTGGAGGGAGGACTTAAAAGGGGAAAAGCCTAGGTCAGTAGCAGCTGATCAAAGGGAGGAGAGAACTTCGTTTCTCAGCCTCTTGAATGATGGTGTAGCTGAGACCAGGACTATTCTGGGACTGCTTGAAGGGAGGCCTGGCTGGGGCCAGAGGATAACCACAGACTGCTAGAGCCTCTTTAGGCGTGGGAGGGTAAGTAGGTCTGGCATGGGACCTTTACTTGTGCTTTTGGAACCCAGAGTAGAGGGAGGGCTACTAATGAAAGTGGCATGGAGGTCTCTGAGCCAAAGGCTGGAAAAGACTATTAAGTATGAAGTTGGTCTGAAGAACTGGCATGAAGCTGCTGAACTAGAATCATAGGACTGGAAGAGACCTTGAAAGGTCATCTAATCCAACCCCTGGCACTCATGGCAGGACAAAGGGTTATCTAGACCATCCCTGTCAGGCTTTTGTCTAACCTGCTCTTAAAATATCTCCAATGATGGAGATTCTACGGCCTCCATAGGCAATTTATTCCAGTGCTCAACTACCCTGACAATTGGGAAGTTTTTCCTAATGTCCAGCCTAAACTACCCTTACTGCAATTTAGAGATGTACACGATTCGGTTTACCCTGGAAGGATGGGAGAACATGTGATCTGGCTAGAGGGCTGAGTCATGAGAATTAGACCACAGGACCAAAGTGGCTGTTGATGGTAGGTGAGGAGGGTTGGAGGGAGGAAGGCTGCCTGAGAAGGAGAGCCTGCTGTGCCACACCCCACTATGAGGGGGCATGCCAGCTGCCGAGCAATGTTATCACAG
The DNA here is from genome assembly GCF_965140295.1 of Lepidochelys olivacea. Taxonomy (NCBI): domain Eukaryota; kingdom Metazoa; phylum Chordata; order Testudines; family Cheloniidae; genus Lepidochelys; species Lepidochelys olivacea. The sequence goes on from NC_140417.1 coordinate 109,813,389, forward strand.
TAGGCCTGGCCAGACTCAATAACATCAATGGAGTTGTACCAACTTATGCCAGTGGTGAATTTAAACTGACATCCTGGTGAAGGGTTGGTGCAAATGTGTGTTCCTTGCATACCCCAAACTCCCAGAGAAATAGGTATGTGATATAAATCTGACACAGATAAAGGTATATCAATGGGCAATGTGTCTTAGAATCATTAAGATGGTAGACTCTGCCTACACAACCCAATGCTCATTGACTCAAAGAATCTTCATGCTGGAGAGTATCATTTCTGCAAATATAATTATATGTCTCCCTTGGTTATGATTCTTGTTTACACTGACTGCGTAGAATGCTTGGCACATGAGTTCCATCAAGATCTCTCTGTGACTACTTTCCCCCTGCCTAACACATGCTCTTCTTACACAGAGCCCTGTTTCTCCAGAAAAGTGGCCAGGTTCTAATTAAGGGGAAGAAGGGATATTTATGCACATACTGGATGGCTCAGAGGAGTAATAATTGGCTACAGGGCCTTTCACCTCTAGCTTGTGGATCTGAATGCAGATCAGCTTGGATAGCTACTTTTAGTGTCATTACCATCTGACAGCTGTTTTCCATATGAAATGAGCTGGTAGTTCCTGTGCAGTTTCTAGCACACAAGAAAGCAATATCAATCATTACTACCTCAGTGGCACTAATTAGCACCCTTTAATATCTATGTAATTTAAAGTTGCTTAATGAATGTGGTTCACGTATAAGTGGTTTATGTAGAAACAACATTGTGATCACTGTATGTTTTTATCAAAGCTGGCATGTATTTATGTTGGAAATGAACGTGGATATAAGTTTGTAAGAACAGAGATCATTTATCAGCGAAAACTGATCAAGGGTGCAGTAAGAAGGTCTTTGTTGATAAACTATGCCCAGGATCCACATCATTCCTAGGTTAAGTTTCCAGACAAGCTCTGGCTGCCGTGACAAGCCTTTTGATTCTAAAGGGATTCTAAAGGGAGCGGGAAAGAATCCCCTAATTATCCTTCATGTGGGAACAAATGATACGGCTAGATTCTTGCTGGAAAGTATTAAGGGAGACTATGTTAGGCTGGGGAGGACGCTTAAGGAAATTGAGGCTCAGGTGATCTTTAGTGGGATTCTGCCTGTTCCTAGAGAAGGGCAACAAAGGTGTGACAAGATTATGACTATCAATAGATGGCTTAGGCAGTGGTGCTATAAGGAGGGCTTTGGGATGTATGGCCATTGGGAGGCATTCATGGATAGAGGACAGTTCTCTCGGGATGGACTTCATCTGAGTAGGGAAGGAAATAGACTTCTAGGATGGAGGCTGGCACAACTGATTAAGAGAGCTTTAAACTAGGAATTTGGGGGAGATGGTTGGGAGATGTCCAGGTAATCTCCACGCCAGAATTTAGCATAGAGTGGAAAGAAAATGAAGTAAGAGTGGATACAGCTGTAGGTAGGAGGAAGGGCAGTGTAGATACAAGTCTAATAGGTTATACTGGTAGTAAAATAACCGTGCCTAATAGGGTACAGAATGTGAGTGAGGCCAAACAGCAAAAATTAAGATGTTTGTACACTAATGCAAGGAGCCTAGGTAACAAAATGGAGGAACTAGAGTTACTGGTGCAGGAAGTGAAACCAGATATTATAGGTATAACAGAGACCTGGTGGAATAGTAGTCATGACTGGGCTACAGGTATTGAAGGGTATGTGCTGTTTAGGAAAGACCGAAATAAAGGTAAAGGTGGTGGAGTAGCACTGTATATCAATGATGAGATAGAATGTAAAGAAATAAGAAGCGATGAAATGGATATGACTGAGTCTGTCTGGGCAATAATTAAATTGGGGAAGAAAACTATTAGAGCCTCCCCTGGGATAGTGCTTGGGGTGTGCTATAGACCGCTGGGATCTAATTTGGATATGGATAGAGCCCTTTTTAATGTTTTTAATAAAGTAAATACTAATGGAAACTGTGTGATCATGGGAGACTTTAACTTCCCAGATATAGACTGGAGGATGAGTGCTAGTAATAATAATAGGGCTCAGATTTTCCTAGATGCGATAGCTGATGGATTCCTTCAACAAGTAGTTGCTGAACCGACTAGAGGGGATGCCATTTTAGATTTGGTCTTGGCGAGTAATGAGGATCTCATAGAGGAAATGGTTGTAGGGGATAATCTTGGCTCAAGTGATCATGAGCTAATTCAGTTCAAACTGAATGGAAGGATTAACAAAAATAAATCTGCAACTAGGGTTTTTGATTTCAAAAGGGCTGACTTTCAAAAATTAAGGAAATTAGTTAGGGAAGTGGATTGGACTGAAGAATTTATGGGTTTAAAGGTAGAGGAGGCCTGGGATTATTTTAAATTAAAGCTGCAGAAGCTATCGGAAGCCTGCATCCCAAGAAAGGGGAAAAAATTCATAGGCAGGAGTTGTAGACCAAGCTGGATGAGCAAGCATCTTAGAGAGGTAATTAAGAAAAAGCAGAAAGCATATAGGGAGTGGAAGAAGGGAGGGATCAGTAAGGAAAGCTACCTTATTGAGGTCAGAATATGTAGGGATAAAGTGAGACAGGCTAAAAGTCAAGTAGAGTTGGACCTTGCAAAGGGAATTAAAACCAATAGTAAAAGGTTCTATAGTCATATAAATAGGAAGAAAACAAAGAAAGAAGAAGTGGGACCGCTAAAAACTGAGGATGGAGTGGAGGTCAAGGATAATCTAGGCATGGCCCAATATCTAAACAAATACTTTGCCTCAGTCTTTAATAAGACTAAAGAGGATCTTAGGGATAATGGTAGCATGATAAATGGGAATGAGGATATGGAGGTAGACATCACCATATCTGAGGTAGAAGCGAAACTCAAACAGCTTAATGGGGCTAAATCGGGGGGCCCAGATAATCTTCATCCAAGAATATTAAAAGAATTGGCACAAGAAATTGCAAGCCCATTAGCAAGAATTTTTAATGAATCTGTAAATTCAGGGGTTGTACCATATGATTGGAGAATTGCTAACATAGTTCCTATTTTTAAGAAAGGGAAAAAAAGTGATCCAAGTAATTATAGGCCTGTTAGTTTGACATCTGTAGTATGCAAGGTCTTGGAAAAAATTTTGAAGGAGAAGGTAGTTAAGGACATTGAAGTCAATGGTAAATGGGACAAAATACAACATGGTTTTACAAAAGGTAGATCGTGCCAAACCAACCTGATTTCCTTCTTTGAGAGAGTAACAGATTTTTTAGATAAAGGAAACGCAGTGGATCTAATTTATTTAGATTTTAGTAAGGCGTTTGATACTGTGCCACATGGGGAATTATTAGTTAAATTGGATAAGATGGGCATCAATAGGAAAATTGAAAGGTGGATAGGGAATTGGTTAAAGGGGAGACTACAACGGGTCCTACTGAAAGGTGAACTGTCAAGTTGGAGGGAGGTTACCAGTGGAGTTCCTCAAGGATCAGTTTTGGGACCAATCTTATTTAATCTTTTTATTACTGACCTGGGCACAAAAAGTGGGAGTGTGCTAATAAAGTTTGCAGATGATACAAAGCTGGGAGGTATTGCTAATTTAGAGAAGGACAGGGATACCCTACAGGAGGATCTGGATGACCTTGTAAACTGGAGTAATAGGAATAGGATGAAATTTAATAGTGAGAAGTGTAAGGTCATGCATTTAGGGATTAATAACAAGAATTTTAGTTATAAGCTAGGGACGCATCAACTAGAAGTAACGGAGGAGGAAAAGGACCTTGGAGTATTGGTTGATCATAGGTTGACTATGAGCTGCCAATGTGATATGGCTGTGAAAAAAGCTAATGTCGTCTTGGGATGCATCAGGAGAGGTATTTCCAGTAGGGATAAGGAGGTTTTAGTACCGTTATATAAGGCACTGGTGAGACCTCACCTGGAATACTGTGTGCAGTTCTGGTCTCCCATGTTTAAGAAGGATGAATTCAAACTGGAACAGGTACAGAGAAGGGCTACTAGGATGATCCGAGGAATGGAAAACTTGTCTTATGAAAGGAGACTCAGGGAGCTTGGCTTGTTTAGCCTAACTAAAAGAAGGTTGAGGGGAGATATGATTGCTCTCTATAAATATATCAGAGGGATAAATACCAGAGAGGGAGAGGAATTATTTAAACTCAATACCAATGTGGACACAAGAACAAATGGATATAAACTGGCCACTAGGAAATTTAGATTAGAAATTAGACGAAGGTTTCTAACCATCAGAGGAGTGAAGTTTTGGAATAGCCTTCCGAGGGAAGTAGTGGGGGCAAAAGATCTATCTTGCTTTAAGATTAAACTCGATAAGTTTATGGAGGAGATGGTATGATGGGATAACATGGTTTTGGTAATTAAATATTCATGGTAAATAGGCCCAATGGCCTGTGATGGGTTTTTAGATGGGGTAAGATCCAAGTTACCCGGGAAAGAATTTTCTGTAGTATCTGGCTGATGAATCTTGCCCATATGCTCAGGGTTTAGCTGATCGCCATATTTGGGGTCGGGAAGGAATTTTCCTCCAGGGCAGATTGGAAGGCCCTGGAGGTTTTTCGCCTTCCTCTGTAGCATGGGGCACGGGTCACTTGCTGGAGGATTCTCTGCTCCTTGAGGTCTTCAAACTACAATTTGAGGACTTCAATAGCACAGATATAGGTGTGAGGTCTTTTTTAGGAGTGGTGGGTGAAATTCTGTGGCCTGCATTGTGCAGGAGGTCAGACTAGATGATCATAATGGTCCCTTCTGACCTAAATATCTATGAATCTATGAATCTATGAATCTGCCAGCATAGCCTGTTCCAGATCACAAAGGTGCAGCAATCAGACAGACCCTGTCTCTGGAGTAGTCGCTGTAGTCTGTGTAGCGGCTGCGGCACATGAAGTTCTAACGTGCAGCCATTAGGTGTCTTTTCTCACCTGCTCTACAGGAAAGAGCAATGCTGTGTGGCTGGAGGGGCATGGGTAAAAGATACAGTGGCTGAGGATTCACTGAGAACTTTGGATGCGGTTCTCTAGATCTCTAATCAGTTGTAGTCTCTGCCACCCCAACAATGCAATAGCTGCAGACTGTATTCTGATTCCTCCTTCTGAGGGGTCACAAAGGTATCAGGACTAGGAAGAGAAACATTTTGAGGGGCTTTTCCTTGCTTATAACCTCTGCCCTTCCCTTCTTTCCATCCATATCCCTGGCTGTGCTGCAGATTCTAACAACATAAGAACAGCCATACTGGGTCAGACCAAAGGTCCATCTAGCTTAGCATCCTGTCTTCTGATAATGGCCAATGCCAGGTACCCCAGAGGGAATGAACATAACAGGTAATCCTCAAGTGATCTATCCCCTGTTGCCCATTCCCAGCTTCTGGCAAACACAGGCTAAAGACACCATCCCTGTCCATCCTGGCTAATAGCCATTGATGGACCTATCCCCCATGAATTTATCTAGTTCTTTTTTGAACCCTGTTATAGTCTTGGCCTTCACAACATCCTCTGGCAAGGAGTTCCAAAGGTTGACTGTGCATTGTGTGAAAAAATACTTACTTTTTTTTTAAACCTGCTGCCTATTAATTTCATTTGGTGACCCCTAGTTCTTGTGTTATGAGAAGGAGTAAATAACACTTCGTTATTTACTTTCTCCACACCAGTCATGATTTTATAGACCTCTATCATATCCCCCCTTAGTTGTCTCTTTTCCAAGCTGAAAAGTCCCAGTCTTATTAATCTCTCCTCATATGGCAGATGCTCCATACCTCTAATAATTTTTGTTGCCTTTTCCAATTCCAATATCTTTTCTGAGATGGGACAACGACATCTGCATGCAGTATTCAAGATGTGGGCATACCATGGATTTATATAGAGGCAATATGATATTTTCTGTCTTATTATCTATCCCTTTCTTAATGATTCCCAACATTCTGTTAGCTTTTTTGATAGCACATTGAATGGATGTTTTCAGAGTACTATCCACAATGACTCCAAGATCTCTTTCTTGAGTGGTAACAGCTAATTTAGACCCCATCATTTTATATCTTGAGTTGGGATTATGTTTTCCCATGTGCATTACTTTGCATTTATCCACATTGAATTTCATCTGCCATTTTGTTGCCCAGTCACCCATTTTTGAGACATCCTTCTGTAGCTCTTTGTAGTCTGCCTGGGATGTAACTATCTTGAGTAGTTTTGTATCATCTGCAAATTTTGCCACCTCACTGTTTACCCCTTTTTCCAGATCATTTATGAATATATTGAACAGGACTGGGCCCAGTACAGACCCCTGGGGGGACACCACTATTTACCTCTCTCCATTCTGAAAACTGACCATTTATTCCTACTCTTTGTTTCCTATCTTTAAATCAGTTACCAATGCATGAGAGGACCTGCCCTCTTATCCCAGGACTGCTTACTTTGCTTAATAGCCTTTGGTGATGGACCTTGTCGAAGGCTTTCTGAAAATCTAAATACACTATATCCCCTGAATCCCCCTCGTCCACATGCTTGTTGACCCCCTCAAAGAATTCTAATAGATGGGTGAGGCATGATTTCCCTTTACAAAAACCATGTTGACTCTTCCCCAACAAATTATGTTCATCTATGTGTCTGACAATTTTGTTCTTTACTATAGTTTCAAGCAGTGTGCCCTGTACTGAAGTCAGGCTTACCAGCCTGTAATTGCCGGGGTCACCTGGAGCCCTTTTTAAAAATTGGTGTCACATTAGCTATCCTCCAGTCATTTGGTACAGAAGCTGATTTAAATAATAGGTTACAGATGACAGTTAGTAGTCCTGCAATTTCACATTTGAATTCCTTCAGAACTCTTGGGTGAAAACCTGATCCTGGTGACTTATTACTGTTTAGTTTATCAATTTGTTCCAAAACCTCCTCTAATGATACCTCGATCTGGGACAGTTCCTCAGATTTGTCACCTAAAAAGAATGGCTTAGGTGTGGGACTCTCCCCACATCCTCAATCGTGAAGACTGATGCAAAGAATTCATTTAGTTTCTCCGCAATGGCCTTATCATCCTTGAGTGCTCCTTTAGCATCGCTGATTGTTTAGCATGCTTCCTATTTCTGATGTATTTAAAATTTTTTTTGCTACTAATTTTTGAGTCTTTGGCTAGCCGTTCTTCAAATTCTTTTTTGGTCTTCCTTATTATGTTTTTACACTTCATTTGCCAGAGTTTATGTTCCTTTCTATTTTCCACACTAGGATTTAACTTCCACTTTTTAAAGGATGCCTTTTTGCCTCTCACTGCTTCTTTTACTTTGTTGTTTAGTCACAGTGGCTCTTTTTTGGTTTTCTTACTATGTTTTTTAATTGGGGGTATACATTTAAGTGTACATTTGAGCCTCTATTAGGGTGTCTTTAAAAAAATCCCCATGCCGCTTGCAGGGATTTTACTTTTGGTGCTGTACTTCTTAATTTCTGTTTCACTAACCTCCTCATTTTTGTGTAGTTCTCCTTTCTGAAATTAAATTCTACAGTGTTGGGCTGCTGTGGTGTTTTCCCCACCACAGGGATGTTACATTTAATTATATTATGGTCACTATTACCAAGCGGTCCAGCTATATTCACCTCTTGGACCTGATCCTGTGCTTCACTTAGGCAAGAATTGCCTCTCCTCTTAAGGGTTCCAGGACTAGCTGCTCCAAGAAGCAGTCATTTAAGGTGTCAAGAAACTTTATCTCTACATCCCGTCCTGAGGTGACATGTACCCAGTCAATATGGGGATAGTTGAAACAAGGGGGACAATCAACATAACCACATTTCCCCTTCCATGAACCTTCTCATATGGCTTTGCTCTCCTCTGTGCTATGGAGCATACGTATGGCTAGAACCCTCAAATGCTGTGTCATATTTGGTCACTCTCATTAGCTAATGAGAACCATTAATCAGCAAAAGATTGAACAAACAGGACTAAGGTGCTGCCTTGTAACAGGTCTTACAGAAGTTCTCTCTGAGGGAGGATTGTCTATCCAAGACATCACAAACAGAACTGTGTCCCCTTTACATAAAGCAAATGACATTACTGTAATCACAGGAAGATACAGTATTCAAGACAATCTTCTAACACTGATTGAAAGCATTACCTTTCAGCAAAATCTTGTTGGAAGTCTCCTTGAAAGGCCCAGAACGGAGCAAACACTGGGACTAATTTCACAAGAAAAGGGGGAGGGGAAATTTACTATTTAACAAAAGATCTTGAAAACAACCAATGTTTCTGACCTGAAGAAGAAGTCTGTGTAAGCTTGAAAGCTTATCTTCTTTCCAAGACCTGAATGTTCTTTCCACTTGGGAATTGCTACTCTGAGAGCCCTCTCTGCATTCAGTCATTGCTGTCTTTGATATTTTGTGTCAAAATAAATGTTAGACTAGAAGGGCAGTGGTGAAAATAACATTATGTGTACAAATATGCCCACCTGTTTAGCCCAGACAATGTGCTCAGCAACAGTTTGCGCTGTACGCAAATATAGTCCTTGATAGAGCAGGTGGACTTCTTATTCTACGCTGTGCCCTGTTGCTGTAATTTACTGGGGCCTAAAAGGTAGCTCCATTGGAGACAGGATTCTCTAAGAAAGACAGAGGTGGAGATGAGCTAATGGGTTGATCTATGTTTTTAAAATTTTATTCTCCTGGCAGAAGCATTTTGAAGGGGGGATTGAATGAGGAGGGAGTAAGGCCTTAGTGACCTGAAATGGGGACCATGTTCTATGCAGAAGGGGAAGCTTAGAAACATACCAAGATGGGAATGCGAAGAAAGAAACGCAAGGAACATGCACGTGCATTACTCAGACACTGAAATCTAAGTCTCAAACAGCGTGAATGCAACCAAGAGTATCTTTCCCTCTTGCACTATGAAGGAGACTGTCTGCCTTTATCCACATGTGTCTCTACCTTGGTTCAAACCTCCAGCAGCCTGAAAGGCAATCCTCTTACAAACAGCCTTTCATTAGTTTTGGGGTCATGCCAGAAAGAATCATCAGTGCATTGTTGATGTGGCCAAAACATCTCATGAACTCTTTGACCCTGGCAACCAGCAGGAATTTTTTACGTGAAGCCCTAATACAAAAAGCATTAGAGTTAATGAAAAAGCTCCAGACCTGCCTGGTGTCAAGGGTCAACAGAAGTTAAGAGACACCTTCACCTAACAGTCCAGTCGTGCCTGGCAGTTTGAGAGCTCCAACTTGTTTTCTGTGGGCTGTATGATGAACAACAACTATGATTCTCGAGTTCTGCTGCAACCTTCTCACAAGTCAGGAATATCTACTCCAATCATTTGCAAGTTTGGCTGAATAAAGGCCATTAGCCATTTTGTTATGTTAACTTTATCTGCAAGCAAAGAATGAATCTGTTGCATCCAATGAATAACATGCTTGAAAGGAAAGATGGGACACAGCAGATAATGAAGATGCTGAAAAGAAAGTTTTTTTCAGTTTTTAGCTTTCTTCTACCCTTTGTTTAAGAATCTCCACTATGGAAGAAACAGCTGCTTCCCAGAACTTCTCAAATGCGGATGATCAAACACTTTAGAATCAAATACACTTTTCACCAAGAATGGAGTGTTAGATGCCAAACACAATCATTAACTATTCATACTATTTGTTTGGCATCCTTTCAAATCACAGTGGAATGAGAAACTGTTCTGATGAGTATTTTTTTTCATGCAGCTGCCTTTCCTATGAGTATGTATAGGTTTTTTCTTTAAATTTCAAAATAACCTGAAAAATATGACCTGTAAAAGTGGCTTGATTTCATACTCTTGAAATACATCTCTATCTTGCAACTAGCTCTAGTATGCCTTAAATATTACATTAATATACTGGTAGTTAAAATATATACTGCTTTATCAAATCAGATAAAATTGTAATGTATTTTAATTCTCATTTAAAATGAAATTAAATTAATTTTATTATCGTACCTGTACATTTCACCTTTATTTACTTGCCTGGGCAGTTGGGAACCAGGACTTCCTGTCTTCCCAGCTATGCAGCAGCCAGGGAATTGTGAAGCTTGACAGCCAGCGTTCCTAGGCTCCTGGGTCCTTGGTAGCCCAGTAATTGGACCAAAGAACTTTCTAGTGATGTGCTCTCAAATTTTTAACAAGAGGTTTTTCCAAAAGATGTCTGCATCAGTCAGTAATACACAGGCCTCTCTTCGTTTGGATTTCTAGGCTAGCTTCACAAGGAAGAGGGCTAGGAACCCGTGTTTTAAACTGGAAACAGAGATTCTTTGCCCAAAGGCCAGCTATGTTAACAAAGGACTTTTGAGAGCCTCTGTGTGCTTTTGGCTCTGTTGTTAATGTCTCTTTCTAGTCTTCTTTTTCATTTTGCCACTTGCTTAGTCTGACCGCTGAATTTATTTACAGCAAGGATTCTCCATTTTTAATGGAAAAACAGTCACTCTGATTGGATCTGTAATTGTGGTGTCAATCTTACAGAAAACTTGGGAGATGACTAGATAGCAGTAATGGCTCTTGCTGACTCATGGCAATAATTGCCTTTCACACCTGGCTGGGAGAACCTTTTTACCTGACTGGCATTTCAGAAACGCAGTTACATTTCAAAGAATAGATATGCAGGGAATAGGAAGGCAATTCATTTAAAAGCAAGTGGTGATTCAGTTGTCTGACTTTCAGAAGCAGAGGGTTTTACTTAATTATAGAAAGATGATTGTTGCAATGAGCATGAGCTTTCAGCATTTTTAAAGACCCAGTTTACTAGGCAGGGAATAATTAATTTAACTAGGTTTTTAGGCTTCTCTTTATTACCTAATTGAGCTTCCCCATCACCCTGGCCTTTCCTGAAGTGATAGCAAGAGTTCCTGTATGAGGGAGTGAGAGACCCAGGCTGGTAGAGGGATGGAGATCACTGCTCAATGGTAGGAGCTCAGGAGGAGTTGATTCATTATGGGGTGGGAGGACCAGGGATCAGAACAAAGCACAGGAAGTAGGATTGTGTTGAGGGTCTTGCTGTTGTGTTTGCGTGGTGTAAGGTGCAGATGACCTCTGTAGCCTGCCCTAATGGCCTTTTTTCGGGCTCAGGGTACAATTGCTGTATTCCTTCAATGATCATTTAAAGGAGTTGAGGTGGTAGAAAAGTGAAGCTTATTATGTGGGGACTTGGACCCTTTGATCCCCGTTGTGGTAGGCCCAGGGACTCATTTTCTCCAGCCTTGGAGGGAGTGGGTGGAAGGCAGTAGGATGGATAGATGCATGGAGTATCTTTATGCTCTGATTTGGGTGAATAATAACTTCAGTGGACTTGGGTTTATATCAGACATTTTTTTGTGTCTCTGGATTTGTTTTACTTGGTTTGTTTTGCTGGTTTTAAGTGTGTGTACCAGGGGCAAGAGCTGTTAGGACAGGCACCATAAAGAAATGTAAAGTGGGAAGGAATAGTACCAGAAGGAACCAAAGCTATTCAGTCTCTGTCCTAACTAAAAACATTAAAAGGGAAATTGAAGAAATGTTGTAGTGACAAAGGGAGATGGTTACTTCCTGTCTGACATGGAGAGGTGAGTGTTATGAAAGTTACTGGCCTGAGAGAGAAGCTGATGGTGAGATACTATATTTAAATAGCTTTATAACTTATTGTCTTTCCTATCTGGACGAATACTTGCTCACTTATCTTTAGACATACTAGTAAAGGGGAAGTGCTTGCAAAGTTCTGTTTAAATATGTTTTAACCAAGCAATGCTTCTCTTGTTGTTTCTCAGAATGTGTTGGTTTTAGCAGAGCTCAGTAAAACATATTACAACATTCTAACAGATAGACTTACAGATAGCTCATGCCATGTAATTCACTTATGGAATGGTTTCATCAAAGCTAATTTTCATCTGCACAAGATCTTGTGGGGTTAAAGACACTCAGTATGGAAGTGCTCAGATGCTACTGTGGTGTGCAGCAATAAAAGAGGTTGGGTAGAAGGATGAGAGGCAGCACAGTGTCTATACACTTTCTTTTCTTATATCCTAAATCAGGTTACTATTTATTGCAAGTAAAATTCCTGTTGGAGGAGGCCTCTAGTTGAGTCAATCCTTCCTATGAGCCTTCTGCAGTGGAAGACATCCCATTGTTGGAATTTATAAAAATTGCTTAGTGCTTGTTGAAAGATGGACAGTGGACAGCTTTGAAGCCTGAAGTCCTCTACTTGTCCTCAGAATAGATTGAGCATAGGAGCAACAGTGCATATTTTCAGAGCCCCTCAACTCTCAGACTAGTAGTTGAAAACCGTTGAGGTGGGACGTGTTGCTAGTAATCATTACAGGAAGAAGCCATTTTCTAGGATCACCTTTGGGGAATCAGAGGAGTGATATTGGCCATTCAGCCTCTGGTCAACCTGAGACTGCCAACAACGTGTGAGCGAGTTTGTTTTTATTTGTTTTGTGATGTGCACACCATTCATTGGGAAGTGAGCTGACACCATCAACTCTTTGTATAGGCCATAGGACTGCAGTCCAATGGTAACTACTTTTGGTCACTGTTGTGCGAGGCCAAATTCAGAATGGTGATCTACAAAAGAGAGGCTCCATATACTGTTGCCAGTCCCCTAGGCCACCAACTCCATTTCCCAAATGTGTTTTCTAATGCGGATTATTGATCAGTGGTCTCCAGGCAGTTGCACTGAAGATAAGTGAGCTGAAATTGTGGATTGGTCCTGCTTTGAGCAGAGGATTGGACTAGATGACCTCCTGAGGTCTCTTCCAACCCTGATATTCTATGATTCTATGAAATCTCATTCATGAGCTGAAACTAGAAGTATTTACTGTCTTTTTTCATCAATGTTACAGAAAGGAAAACGAAAGGTATGCTACCAACTGAAGTAAAGGAACAATTTAAGAGCTGGCTATCCTCTTAAGGCCCATGCGACTCTTACTAACTCTAATGGGAATCTCCATGCATGTGGCAAGCCCTCTAAAGTAGCAACATTTTGTAAATTGATACAGTCACTAGTATGAGTGCTAATGAATTTTACTTGGCTATTCAAAGCCTCCTGAAACTTGCAGCAGTGACACTAAATTCAAAGGGAGCCAAGGCAGTTTCATATCTCTCTGTCCTACCCAAAGCAGTCTCCCGCTGCGTGAAACAGTGTGCCTGCTTTATCTTCTTGCAGCCTCATAGATGGATGAACTGCTGTTTGGTGAATAACACATGCAAATTCTCATCCTATTGAAGCAGACAGATCCCAGCAGAAAGCACATGATTGAAAGGAGCAGAACGATACAGCCTTCTAGAAACGTATTTGTGAGGATGAGGAAAATATGCCTTCAGGAAATTTCAAAATAGTTCTCGTAGCTTTTGTTTAATTTATTTATTTATTGGCACAATGGTTGTATTTTCTCATCCATTCTTATTCCCCTGCTAAGAGCAGCAACTGGCGAAAAAAATAGCAGAAGCAGCAAGTGTTATTTGAGAGCTAGTTAATGTAATTATGTGACATATCTTACAGGATTTGAAAATTGTATCTGGGTAAATCTTAATTTTCAGAGCTTCATGCCTTGGCAAATAGTTTGTTAAAGATTAGCATTGCTGTTAATGATTGGAGTCCACTCTGCATCATTCCATGCCTTTCCTTTTCATATGGCACATTATGCTAATCATACTGTATTCCATTTTTCAATAAAAGGTCAGCAGTGCACTGTTTGTGCAGGATGTGCAATTTAAACTTCATGTCTGTCATTAGAGAGAATCTAGGTTTGCTGTATCAAGTGGGGTTGTCATAGAAACTAGACCTGAGATCTCTGTTTACTGCCTTTGGAGAACAAACATTTTGCATTTATTTCACTGAAAAATAGGTGAACAATTTAAATAAGGTTTGAAGACAAAACCATAATAGCCCAGAGACAGATGTCATTCATCAAAAATCAATATATAAAACACAGTTGGTAAACTCTAAGCATTCAAGCAACTGACTGACAGCAATAGTGAAATATTTCCCATGGGTTAAGGAAGTAACTGGTAGTGTATCATAATGCCTGGAGCAGAATTAATTTAAATTTGCTAATGGGTTTTGTTCTAGCTATTATAACACTGAAGAATATTTGTTTAAATTTCACGTAATGTCAGATAAGGTGTTTTAATGTTATAACTTTGGACATTCATAACAGTACTGAGAGACTTTAGTTTTGATTCCTGTGATCTTTCATGTCTTCCTACTGAAGCTTATACTTTTCTTCACATTTTGTAACAAGGCTCACAGAGATCCTAAAATTAGCTCTGCTACCTGTTCTGTTTACTTGGTAATCTTCATCTTTGAGCAAGAAGGCTGTAGATTCCACCATATTTTTGGCTTATCCTTATTGTAATGTATTACTTACCTGTGGAATTCGCTTCCATGAGGTAGTAATATTTTTTAAAAGGATTAGAGCAGTATTTGGTTAAAGCTAACATCTGCAGTTTATAGCAGAAGAAGAAAATTATCAGGACTATTAATTATGCCTCAGGGCATAATCATATCACCAGCTGGGTTTATGCAGGATATTTCTCAATGGCATAGAATTGCACTACTGTTTAAATGCATTATGGGGATTTTATGCCTTCTTCTGAAGCATCTCATGCTGTCTAGTCTCGGAGAAACAGCATGTGTGTTTAAATGTATAGATGGACCTGTATTAACTAGGTCCTCCAACATTGTAATTGGGTTCCAGAATTGGTGGCTTGGTGCAGACTTTTGAGAAAGGGATGAAACAGGAAACTTAACCCAGATTTATGAATTCGTTACAGAAATTTACCAACCTAGGCACAAAGTCTATTGGTCCACTCTTTGCAGCTTGCTGAGCTTCCATTTTGACAAATGTGATGGTGTGATACAGTCATCCAGTGAGAGCAGCACTAAGGCAAAGCTTACAAACAGCTTTTTACCATACCCTGGTTGTAATGTAGGGACTGGTGGTCCTGCCATTGTTGGAATGGGCCATTACCTCATTCAGAAAAACAAGAAAAGCATTATAATAAATATGTATTTAACCCTGTTCTATGCTCTTTTCACAGCTGTAACTGACATTTTTTCCAGTTGGGCTCAACTGCCCCAGATGCCCGAGGAGGATGAACCAGAGCAACAACAAGAGTTTAAAGAGAGCACCTGCACGTCACCGAACAGCCCTGAAGCCACAGCAGGGCACTGAGGAGCACTTTCAAATGTGACCTCAATTAATGAGCATTCCTCCTTCTCAGGAACAGCAGTCGGTCCTAGGGCTTCATACAGCACCCTTCAACATAGTATGTAAATGGTTCTCCAGGTTAACTAGTTCTGTAGGGTGAAGTCCATTGTGGATTTCATGGAGTTTTCCCCTCTATGCTTTCTTGGGTTCTAAGACTCTGCTTACAATATTTTATTTTACTATGTAACAAACTTCTGATTGGGGTGTGAGCTGTAGCTCACGAAAGCTCATGCTCAAATAAATTGGTTAGTCTCTAAGGTGCCACAAGTACCCCTTTTCTGATTGGGGTGGAAAATCTCTGTCAGAAAGGACGATCACAAAGAGTCCTACAAGTAGTTTAGACTTCAGTTTAGTTGAGTTTCCTCTGGTAGCAAATTCCACAGCCAAACTATCTTGAGTGAGAATACTTTGTCCCCAGCTCTAGTGGGTGGTGCTAACTGCATTCTCTCAGAGAAGCACTGCTTTCTTGGCAGGATGTGGCTAGAGATTCAACTGCTGATGTAGCTGAGCTTTATCCTATTGACAGCCTTGAAAATCAGGACTAAAGCCTTGAATTGGCAACAGGACAGGTTCTGAGCCAGGGGGAGTTTCAGAACGCAGCAATGATGTGCTTATGGTGGTCAGTATCATGGAGGAGGAGGAGGAGGATTCTGCATTAGTTGGAGCCTCTGCCCTATATTCTCCTTCAGCCCCAGATATAGCAAGTTACGGTAATCTAATCTAGAGGTTCTGAACATATGGATCTCTGTGGCCAGACCTACACCTGAGAGGATGGGATGAAACAATCTTGCAAACTGAAGGTGGATGAAAGCTTTTCTTGACATTGTTAGCTATGTCTCCAGCCAGACACTGAGATGTTACATCACTTCAATAGCTCCTTTGGTAGCAAGAGAGGTGAGCACCATGGCTGCTTCTTTTGTCTTGCTAAGGATGGTATCATACCAACTATATGATACACACTTAAGTAACCTGGAGTGAAATTGTGGTTCTATTGATGTCAGTGTAAAACTCCCATTGACTTCCCACTGATTTCTGAAGGTTATACAGTAAAAGCTTGTTATCCGGCACGTTGGGGGAAAAGGAGGTGCCGGATCCGGGCGGCTCCCCACAAACGCCACCATATCCCTGCTGCTTCCAAGCAGCAGCATGGCTAGGCGGCTCTGCACGCAGCCTCCACCTGCAGGTGCTACTCCTGCAGCTCCCATTGGCCGCGGTTCCCAGCCAACTGGAGCTGCGGAACCAGCGCTCAGGGCGGGGGCAGCACGCAGAGCCCCTGTGGCCGTTCCTCCACCTCGGAGTAGCAGGGACATGTTGCCACTTCAGGGGAGCCACACGGAGCCAGGTAGGAAGCCTGCTGGTCCTGCGCCAACTGGACTATAAACCTGACTTTCAATGAAGATCAGAAATGCCGATTAATAGAGCTTTCCAGCTGGTAAAGTGCTGATAACACAGCTTTTACTGTATTTCTGAATGATTAAACATCTGCCAAACAAAGAAACACTTCTAAATAGCCTTCCTTTTGGGTATAGGACAAAAATAACTTCAATAAGAAACATTGGCCTAACCTGAAGTAAATGGGAGTGGCTCAATGGCTCGGGCCCATTATTTTATCTAAAATCCAGGCTAAAATCATGGGAATTGGCTGTCACTCCACAACGATTCATCCATAGCAATAAATACTAAGTCATGCTGTTGAGGAGCTGACACTGATTCCAGGAAATAGAAACGTTTGATTCTCATTTGCTTGGGAGAGAAAGGGGAAAAAATACATCAATGGGCTTTGAGTAGCTCTGCTCCCTTTTTCCCAGAAAGACTGCCACACTGCCCTATTTGCCCTAGCAAGGAGTGCTCAGCTGTTACTTGGTTCTCCTGACTGGACACTTCCACACAGACTTTGCTTGCTCAGCAACTGAAAGATTTGACCCCAGCTGCAGGGTCCAGATCCTGCAAAGTGCTAATTGGTTCTTGGGAGGTGCTGAGGGCCTTAAGCACCCACTGATTGCAGGATCAGGCCCTAAAACTCCCAGTCTTTGCCTACATATCACTGCAAGGGCCAGATCTTGCAAACCCTTTGGGTATGTCTACACTGTAATGTAAGTTCTGAGTTAATAGAATTCAAGTTAGCAGACCCTGGGTTTGTTAACATAGGGTTTGAGAGTGTACACTCATTTGTAACAACAGGTTAGGAACTGTTGAACCCTGGGTCCCAACCTGGGATTCCAGGGTCTACATTGCATTCTGTGGGCCTGAGTCCAACCACCCATATCCCAGATTTCCTAGCGCTCTCCCAAAACGTGGCTGCTCTAGTCCTTTGTTCATGGTGCAGCATGGGAAAACTTGACTGTCCAGAGGACAAAGAAAGACAGCCTGTGGGATAGTTTTGGCAGATTCCCAGCATATAAATTCGGGGTGACTGTGGCTACACTGCAAACAATAGGGTTCAACCCTGGGTCTAAGCTTGACTCAGGCTCAGACCCTCCACTCCCATGGGGTCCTGGGACTCTGGGGCTGAGTCTGGGGTTAGCACTATTTGTATGTAGACGGAAGGTGGGGGTTAGGTTTCAGCCTGAGTTCAAACCCTGGGCTTACACTGCACTGTAGACATACGTACCCAGAGACTCATGAGTAGGACTATGGGCTCTAAAGAGGACATACATTCACTGTTTTTTTATTTGATTTTTCCTTTTTGTTTTTGGATGGAGCTCCATTGTGCATCTGGAGAAATTTTCTGGTGCAGAAAGAGTTCCTTTACCATATTTGTGATGGATTGCCCCCTGATGTGCTGAGATACCACTGAGCCCACCTGTTCTGCCAGCCTGGGCACCCTTTTTACCTGTCTTGCTGAGCCAGGCTATTAAGCCTCCTCCAACACACACACAGGCCCCACACCTAACAGCAGAATGACACAGACACGGAGATCGGCTCTGGTAAGATTCAACTTAAGGGACTTGCCCCAGCACTCAGGTGTCTGTCTCCCTTGGAGACATATTATGAAATCTGCCTCCTCCCTCAATGTGGAGGAAGGTATGCACAGCCTTTTACCCCGCCCCCAATTATGAATTGCACAAATGGGGTTATATAATAAACAAGAAATAAGTTTACTAACTACAAAAGGTGAATTTTAAGTGGTTAAAGAGATAGCAAACAGAACAAAGCAGATTACTAAGCAAATAAAACAACATGCAAACTAAGCTTGTTTCACGAAAGAAATGGTTACAAATAGTATTTCTCACCCTAGATACTGTTGCAGGCAGATTACAGAAGTCTTGAAAGGCAGCTGCACTGGTCTGCAACTTGAGACCTCAGGTATTATTACTCAAAAGCTAGATGGTCTTCCAGCTTGGGCTCAACCCTTCTCCCTCCAGTTCAGTTCTTCCTTACAGGTGTTTTTTCAGTGTCTCTTTGGGTGGGGAGGCAGAGGAGAAGCACAATGATGTCACCCCCCCCGCCTTATATAGCTCTTGTGTAAGGCGGGAACACTTTGTCTTCGAGTGGAAAAACACTGGCATTCCAAAAGGGGAGGAGGGATATCCAGTACCAGGTGACTCGGACCCATGTCTCTTCATGGCTGTGGCAGCCATTGCTTGTAGGCTGTCTCGAGCGTCCACAGGAAGACTAAGCTCTTTTACAGTCCATTGTCTTTGCTAATGGGCCATTAGCCCTATCTGGCTTTCTCATTGTTGTACCTGAAGGCTAGTTGGGGGTGACACCAAAAGTAACCCATTTGAAATACAGATACATAGTCAATATTCCTAACTGAAGATACTGAAATGATACAGGCATAAAAATTGGATAATCACATTCAGTAAATCATAACCTTTCCAATGATATCTCACATGAGCCATCTTGCATAAAGTACATCTGTTATATCATATCCATATCATAAGCATATTTTCATAAATAATATGGAGTGTAATGTCATAATATTTCTCTATAAGCTATGTTTAATTGTCTTTTGAGCATCTGTAATAATGGTACTTCCATATCCCTACATTTTTCCTTTTGTAAGTCACAGCATGGTTAAGAACTTCCCTCTAAAATTGAAGTTGGATTTTCTCTTTTCTAAATTCAGGGCATTACTCTTTGTCTTATCTCTTGTAATTACCCTGAATAATTCCTTCTCTTCTGCTACTGCTCCCTGAGTATTTATAGACTAGCAGGCTCATCCATTCTCTACTGCCTGTTTCCCATGCTGTATGTGTCCAGTTCTTCCACTTCCACTTTCTAATTCTCACTGTGGTGGGCTCTGTTTCGGAAGAACTTGGGAATAGGTAGTGATGATAGCTCAGGTTATTTCAGCTTCATTAAATTCTAAAGGATAAGCAGACAGCATTTTCTGTTCCCATAAATAGGCTCACATTGAATTTATGTATGTAAGTGAATTGTAGCAAGGGCCTTAGAGATTGTTCATGTGACAGTTATGAAGTCTGAAGGAGTTATCAATATATTTAAATCTTAGATCATACTAACTTCCATAGGTTGTGTTTTTCATTCAAACATTTTATAGTCCCATAGCCTATGGAGCTCTCAGCGTATTGTGGGTGGATGGTGCTTATAAGTTGCATCACCTTTCCTCTTTCTTTATACCATGTTGTTTTAGAACGTAAGCTCTTAAGGGCTCGGACCATGTTCTTGTATGCAATTGTACAGTGCCCAGCAGAATGGGAGCCCTAATCCTGACTGGGATCGTTGAGTGTGATTACAATCTTTTTCTTCTTCAACATTTAGCTGAATGGTCAGCTATAGTGATCGTTTGCCATTTGGTCCGTTCCTGTGTGGCTGTAAGGGCTCGACGAGCCCAGAGTGCAACGTCGGAACAGATTTGATGCACCCTTGTGATAGGGGATCTGCCTCTGGGCTGCCTCCACCCCTCAGTTGGTGAAAGAGAGACAACACACAAACAAAGGGAAGCTTTTCCCCACCATTTTAAAAAGTTCTAGCCCTCCCATTGGCTCTTTTGGTCAGGTGCCTGTTCTTTTTCCTTTACCTGGGGAACTCTGTTAACCCTTTACAGGTAGAGCAAACAGAGAACAGCCACCAAGAGGGACTTTATAGCTAACTGGCTGGCTGGGTGTCCATAAAAGGAAGCCACCTGCCCCTTCATTTATCACACACCTAAAACAGGGCAGGTGCTTCCAAAAATTATAGCTATAGCAATTACCCTGTGCAGAGAACACAGCGTTTCCACTTCCTAGTGCTGTTAAACCATTTGTGCCAAGAGAGAATGAAAATATTTAAATTATATTTACAGTATTTTTATGAAAGAGCTGTGTGCAAGTTGCAGGTCTCTACCCACCGAAATCAAGTTGACTTCTCTATCGCTTTGAGGGCCTCTGAAACCTGAAGAAGAGTGGGAGCTGAAAAGGTCATGATTACAACTGGCTGCAAAATGGAAATCCCTTCCTGCGATAAACATCACTTTTTGACAAAAAATTCATCCTGAATCGGGACATTTTTCACAGGAGGGGATTTCCATAGAAATTCAGTTTTGGGAGAATTGAAATGGAATTTTTTGCCTTGCTGGCTGCAGGCAGAAAATGAAATGGCAAGAGCCCCAGCCAGGGAGATGTCCTCTTTGTTTTCCTAATTGATATTTTTTGATGAAATTTTCCTATGGACTGTCATGATTTGGCAAAAAGGATCATCGGAAAATCATTCCGATGGAAAATTTCCAACTGGCTCAAGTCATGATTGACACTCATGCACTGAGCTACCCCCAGAAAGCTGAGATGTGACCCCAGTTAAAAGGCTTGGTGCTGATCATAGTTATTCAGTGATTCAGGCTTTAGCTTAGTCCAGAGGACTTTGCACAGGAGAAAGGGAGGGA
This sequence comes from Lepidochelys olivacea, assembly GCF_965140295.1. Lineage (NCBI taxonomy): Eukaryota > Metazoa > Chordata > Testudines > Cheloniidae > Lepidochelys > Lepidochelys olivacea. The sequence goes on from NC_140417.1 coordinate 109,834,368, forward strand.
AGGGCAGAAGCTGGTACTTAAGGTTTTTAATGTCTCATTTACTTTCCCCTAATATCGGACAGCACCATATGGAGCAGAACAGATGGAATGTGCAGAAGGGAAAGGGGGTGGATGGATTTTCTCCCCCAAGCCTCTCTTAAGACGACAGGGAAAGTGAATTCTTTGCAGGTAGCTTGAACCTTGCCCAGAAAACAGCTTCTGTGATGCAGATCCTGCTGATGCTAGCGAGGAGTCTTTTTTGACCGTGGACAGGATGAGTGGCACTGTCAAGGTTCCTTCCCCACTCTGAACTCTAGGGTACAGATGTGGGGACCTGCATGAAAACCTCCTAAGCTTACTTTTACCAGCTTAGGTTAAAACTTCCCCAAGGTACAAACTATTTTACCCTTTGCCCTTGGACTTTCGCTGCCACCATCAAACGTCTAACTGGGGTTTTTATTAGGAAAGAGCTGTTTGGAAACATCTTTCCCCCCAAAATCCTCCTACCCCTTGCACCCCACTTACTGGGGAAGGTTTGGTAAAAATCCTCACCAATTTGCATAGGTGACCACAGACCCAAACCCTTGGATCTTAAGAACAATGAAAAAGCATTCAGTTTCTGAAAAAGAAGAATTTTAATAGAAGTAAAAAGAATCACCTCTGTAAAATCAGGATGGTAAATACATTGCAGGGTAATTAGATTCAAAACATAGAGAATCCCTCTCGGCAAAATCTTAAGTTACAAAAAGGCACAAAGACAGGAATCTACATTCCTTTCAGCACAGCTTAATTTCTCAGCTATTTAAAGAAATCATAATCTAATGCATATCTAGCTAGATACTTTACTAAGTTCTAAGACTCCATTCCTGTTCTGTGCCCGGCAAAAGCATCACACAGACAGACACAGACCCTTTGTCCCCCGCCCCCCCTCCAGCTTTGAAAGTATCTTGTCTCCTTATTGGTCATTGTTGTCAGGTGCCAGCGAGGTTATCCTAGCTTCTTAACCCTTTACAGGTGAAAGGGTTTTTCCTCTGGCCAGGAGGGATTTTAAAGGTGTTTACCCTTCCCTTTATATTTATGACAGGCACTGACTCACAACACACTTGTGCCTTCTTATTACCAGTTCCCCCCCCTCCCTTTTTTTACAGCACCCAGAAGTGCGCTAAGCACTTTACACAATCAAAGATTGGTTATTTATTTAGATTGAAGAACTCCGCACTGATGGGATGTTCAGCCGGAGTGCCAAGTGCCTTTACACATTTAAAAACACCATAAAGAGAAGTTACACAACCAAACCAATGACAGTACTTCTCCCCCATCCCCAGCTACGTCTTGCACTGACATTCAGCAGACTTGGGGAGAATGGAAACTCCCCCACCCAACACCTTCTACCCAAATGGAAATCTCCCTCCCCCCACCCTCTTCCCATGCCTGCTCAAAGAGGCAGACTTTGCAGTGCGTTCAGATGGGTTCAGGCTGTTTTGGACTGGTGGGTGGGCATTCTAGAGTAAAGGGGTCTTTCCAGAGAACATCCAGCTAGCACCTCTTTTCTTCCGAGAGGGGGCAGAATGGTAGAGCTTGAGTGCTGATCTCATTTGCAGTGGAATAGGAAGGCTGTGGTGTAAAGGAGACATAGAAGACTGGAGAAAAATTCCCTCCAGTGCAAGAGCTGTATATGATTGATGGAAACAGCCCTATTATGCCACTGATTCCATGCATCTCCGAGGTAGCTTCTGCTAGCATAGCATCTAGGAGCCCCAGAGATCAAATAAACCTGTCTTCTGCTGGCACTACTGCTTAAACTCACCCCAGGGCAGCTACTCTCTGTTGGCAATGAAGCCGAGAGGGAGCAAGACAAGGGCACTGGATTGGCACATGCCAAGGTAAAGGAATCAACCTGAATCCCCTCCCAGCCCACTCCTTGCAAAAGAAACTGCTGCCAGAGAAGACAAGTGACACTATCACTTTTATTATGGTGCTAAGATCTCCCCACTGTTCATCCTCTCAACTCTCCCAGAAACTCCCGATGTGAGAAACAAAAATCCGGCATTAAAATAGACAGCTAGCCAGCATGTCAAGACACAACGCTTTGCTTGGTGTTGGACATCATCAATACGTATATGCTAAGAAAATGACCCACTCTTGACAATGGGTCCCCCCGGGATTGGTGTTGAAACAGTTTAGCTGCTACTGCAGATGGGACCTATTCCTGTTCAGGACCAGTACCAGCATGATTGAGACCGTATTCTACCAAGCTGCTATCCTGCTTTCTGGGATGGTGTCCAAGAACAGGTTTGTCCCATTTGTGCTAGCAGTGACTATTCAATTCCAATCTGAAAAGTGTCAGCTTTTCACGACCATTACCAGCAATGAGGTAATTGTTCTAAAGCAGACAGAAGTTTGTGTGTTTGAAGGTAAAATGGGGGGGAATTAACGTCAATTTGTCTTTTTTGCATCTATCTAGAGACTGTCCTGATAGCATCTAAGCATTGAACACCACATTTGTGCAGTTTCTTGGCACACCTATCCAGGGATAGATTTCCCATGTACTTACACAGTATTAGTGCAGAAGGAAGGAGTTGTGTCTATTGATCTGGGGACTGGGATTCCAGGTTTCTAGCTTCTCACATGCCTCAAACTTGACTTACTTCTCTGTGCCTCATTCCCACCCACCCCCAACCCCAAGCTGAAGGTTGTTCCTTCCTCACAAGGTGCTGCCCGATTGAATTAGTGTTTGTAAAGCCCTTGGAGGTGCACTCTTAGGTGACAAATGCTGTACCGTACGTGCATATTACTACTTGTTAATAAAAGTCAGGGGGACCTGAGGTGATTCATTGGATACGTGCCAGTTCGGAGTGTTAAAACAGCCTAGGGAGTGCTTTACTGCACACACCCAATTTCTCAAAGCTGTCTAAAAATGTGTGGAAGGAATGCTTGCATAGACTTGTTCTTGCCCTTTCAGAGGCGTTAACTTCCCTTGTGCAGCTGGAAGATCCCCAAGCTAGGCATCCAATTCTAGAGCAGCAGCAGCCACAAACCATATTAATTTAAAGGGAAACAGTGACAATGCACCCATTTTCTATGGAAAATATTCAAGACAGTTGGGGTGAAAGAAAGATTGGAACAGGGCCTTCAAAGAATTGGACAGAGTGGGAGATGGGGGACCTTGAAGTGAAAGGTTCTCTAGTCTATCCTATTCCCAGTCTGAATCTGGCCGGGTTGGGATTGACTAACAAGTATTACCCCCTGACGGTTGCTCAGTGACCTATATGAAAATCAGTGTTTCCAAGTCTTGCATACTCCTCTGAGAGGGAGGCCTTGCTGTTTTTCCACAGAGATCAGGTAGGCCAGAAACTTTCATTCCCATAACATCCAGACCACGTGAATCTGAAGAATGATGTATAATATGGTTCAAAAGTGATGCGTGCGTTCATTTGATTGCAAGAGAAAGTAATTTCCAGGAAAAGCACTAACAGCTGGTTACTGCTTGTTTAGTTGCGTTTCTGTTCATTTTCCAGTGTAAGTTTCAAGACTTACCAAATCAACCATGGGGAGAAAAGGTACATGCACTGAATGCATCACAGGGGCACAAAGAGCAGCACACACTTAACAAGGATGGTGCAACATGGTTTGGCAGAGTTACAGCTAATAGGATGCCAACAGTAAGGGTTGTCTAGATGACCCTACAAGGAAAAAAAATAAGGCTAAAAGTGCAATGAAATAGCTATGGGATGGATAAGCATTTTGGATACCGGCATTTGGCAAAGAATTGGGTGGATGTAAAAAGTGGAAAAGAAAATGTTTCAGAGTCCTATTTGTAGGTGTATTTTATAATGGGTGATATAAAGTGTTGATCATCTTGGGAGACACTGAGGCATCCGGTAGAGCATGAGAATATTGTTAAGGGAAAAACAAATGTAATTTAAAAGACATTTCTAAACACTTCATCTAACTTTAAAAAGTGTTGTAGGTCTAAAAACCTATCATTCTGGGGGCAGAATGCTGCTGCTGGGTACAACACAGGAAACTCATCTTGCTACCAAGCAAAGAGATTTTCAAAGATTTTTTTTGAAGTCCATTAAAAAAAATAGACCCTAGCTCACAATAACTTTGTTTACATCTCATTTCTTGCATATTCCAACAGAGTGAGAGAGTTTCTATGTCTCCATCTTAGCAGGTAGCTGATCTCCATTCTCTGCATGGCGATATTGAAACAGTGACATATTTCTAGAAGCTGTTTTTAAAAAGCAATATCTTTAGCTAAATATGTACTGTGTGTCTAAGGCACTTCAGGCAATCAACTCAGTCTTCCTTTAAATAGTGATTATGGGAAGGACCTGTGATGGCAATAGCATTGCCATGTCTTGTGATTTTATTACAAGTCTCATGATGTTCTTTTAAAACCCCAGCTCCTGAAGTCAAGTGATTCCATGAGAAATCTCAGCTTTTACTTAAAAAAAGTTTCTAACTTTCCTGGTCATGCACATCACATTGGTGTGGTTTAGAATTCACACCCTTGTAATGTATGTTGCTGCACTGTGTAGACAAGCCTTAAGTCACTTTTGAAAATGAATGCTTCTGTCAACCTCATTTCCATCAACTAGGAAGGAGGTAGTCTGTAATGGGGTGCCTCACCTCTCATGTGCCACCCCCCACAGTCAAGCAGATGCATGCCTGCAGTTTCAGTGTCCCCTTGTGACTGCTGCACTTGTCAGGAGGGTCTTCAGAGACTCAGCCCTCTAGCTGAGGCACACACAGTACATGTGTAAACAAACAAACCCCTTCCAGGGTATAAGCCCAAAATGTCCTACTACCTTCCCCAGGTTCAGTCATTTAACAGTCCAACAAGACCCATTATAGTGCCTTCACTTGGTCTGGCTAGATTGCAAGGCTCCTACTCTGGAATTGAGCAGCACCCCAAGGGCTTCTTCCCTGGGGACTCCTTGCCTCTACTTGAGTTTTCAGTGACCCCACATCTTCTTGGTGAGCCACCCCTCTTGGACTCAGTTCACTGGCCACAGCTCCCCACCAAGTTGCTCCCAGTAACTACCTGCTTAGTCTCAGTAACTACCTACCTTGCAGTTCCTATAGCCAGCCCTGCTAGCAACTGCTCTGGCCAACCTTTCAGCTCCTGCAGTTAGCCAGGAGCACCTCTTGCTCCCCCAGTTCCTACAAGCAGACCAAATTCATGCTAGCCCTGCAGCTCCTTTTATATGAGCCTGCTGGGCCCTGATTGGCTGCTTCCTGCAGCCCCTCTCATTGGGTGTGTCCCATACAGCTGCTCTATGCAGCTTGGAGGACCTCTCTGTTGCTCTTTTCTGGAGTGGGGTGAGGCAGGGCTGCAAGTCCTGCAGCAGAGGACCTCCGGACCTAGTCCACCTCATCACATGATTCTACAGCATCAGAAAAACCCATTCCATTGGTGTAGACTGCATCTATGCTAGTGGTCTCCAAACTGTGGGACATGTCCTCCCAGCTGCAGCTCTGGTCCTGGCCTTGGCTCCTGGCCCCGCTCCTGGCCTTGGCTACTGGAGGAGGCAAGGACAGATTACATTTCAGGTAAGGGGGGAGGGCATGACCTAAAAAGTTTTGGGACCACTGGTCTACGCTAAGGGGTTATGCTGGCATAATATAGTGTAGAGATACTATTAGTTAGAGACCAAGCTGGTAATACTTACTCCTAGGGTGTAAATTTTCAAAAGAACTTAAGAGATTTAGGAGTTTGAATTTCATTTTTCAAAGTGACTTATGGCTTGTCAACATGGTGTGGTAGTAAGTGTTATGAGGGTGTCAATTCTAAAGTGCATCAATGTATTGCTCGTGAACTGGCTCATGTAGACCTGCTGGTGTGCATTAATAGTTCCCGAATGCACCTGCACATGTAGACAAGCCCTTAGACACTTAGGAGCCTAAAACTCATTGAAATGGGCTTTTGAACATTTTACTCTGATGTTTTACCTGGGATGCTGGCAGACAATCCAAAGTGCTCTTTGTGAGCCAACATCTGGTACCGTGGTAACACAAATGACCCAACTCAAATGCCTGTAGTTTGTGTGTGTGTGTGTATATATATATATATAAATTTCCCCTAAGGCAGGTGACTAGTAAGTGGACAAAGGGATGGTATGTTTCCACAATGGATGTGGTACATTTAACTTTAAATTTAGAAAACCATTTTGTCAAACCCCTGGCATCTAAAGCTGTATACAGAGCCCTGAACATTCCCTCCATATGGCTAGGAAAAAAAGAAAGCCAGAGGCTTCATTAGGGAACTAGTCTATCAATCCTGATTGAGAAAGAACATGTTCGCTTCCTGCAACTCCTTAGCAGGTTTCCCTGCCTGGTGTCCTTTGCGTTGGCCTAACCTTGGAGTTGTTTTTGCTGACCTTAGAGTAACTGTCATACAAGCATAAATTGGATGAGAGCTAATTAACTGTCAAAACTCAGGGCAAAAGACCATACACCCTTGCTTCACTTTCTGGTCGGTTTTAGTCCTTTCTCTTTGATGTGACAGCTTGTCCTCTGTTTCTTTTGCAAACAACTACCATTGCAGAGGAAATGCAATACAGCCAGGCAATCACTTATCATCAATGACAGCAAATAAACATGAAAAATGGGGTTAGAAACACTAAAGGACAATGATCAGAAAGGTTTATTTTTTCATCCTAAAGCATGATGTTTAGTAGTCTGCTGTAGTATGAGAAGTTATTTATACATGTTTGGGCTTGTTAGGAGATATGTTTTTACATAAAGATAAATAATGGTTTTAATCAGACGACACATGTATATTCTAAAGAAACAAAATCCCAGATTCTGTCATGTAACTATAGTTTGTGGAAAGGCAGTTAACAAATGAAAACCGATCAAGCTGACATTTACTTCAATGCACATGTAACCCACATGCTTATACTGCAGTAGAATTGAAACTATATTTTGCAGAACACTTTTCCATTGAAAAATGGAGTTGCCTGAAATTGAAACTTTTTGCAGGAATGTGTCAATTTCAGAGATATTTGTGACATGTTCTGACTTTATTTCAGTGCTGTCACTGTTTAATTTTGATGAATTCAAATCATTTTGTTTTGACTTTATTGGTTAGTTTTGATTTTTATACTATTGAATATTTTTACCATTATATGATAGTTAATATTTCATATTTTTTACATTATCAAAACATTTCCACAGTATTGAAATGAAACGTTTTGACATATTAAAACCAGAACTATTTAATGGTTCAGAATTGATATTTTTTCAGAATTTTCATTTCACAGGAAATGGCAGCTTTGTTTTAATTCCAAATCAGAATAAAAATGTCGGAATCCTTTTCAAAATGTTTCAGGTAGAGATTCCTCACAACTGACACAAAGTTTCAGTTTTGACAAATCAGCATTTTCCAATGAAAAAACATTTAGTCGAAAAGCTCCCAGGCAGCTCTAAGCAAGAGATGTATGAGCTGCGAAGGCTTCAGAGAGCGCTCTCCCGTCGACATAGTGCATCTTCAGCAGATGCGCTAAGGAGACCAAAGCTATTTGATTGAGGGACTATAATGGCTGCAAGGATCTTTGGACTGGTTAGCAGAGTTGATTCTGGAGTGTTTGGAGGGGACTGAGAGTCTGCCAGTCTCCTTAGGTTCTGGAGAATACAGGTGACATGTATCTATGTGCATTCTGAGGCCACACTATAGTGAGTATGGGTCTGTGAATGCTGTAGCTGGAGGGGTAATTTCCATCGTGGGTAGACACACATGCACTAGCTTTGATCAAGCTAGCATGCTAAAAATATCATGTAGCCGCAGTGGTGAGGGCGATGGCATGGGCTAGCCACCAGAGTACAATCCCATCCAAGACCCTAGGTAACTTCCTGGACAGCTAGCTTGACCAGCTACCTGAGCCACTGTGGTTACACTGCTAGTTTTAATGCACAGCTTCATCAAAGCTCCTGGGCGTGCATCTACCTGACCTGGAAATTATACCCTCAGATGCAGTGTACACATCCCCTGAGAAAGCATATCTGTGAGACCAGAGTGGGATGTGTCTGTAGGTGTGTACCAAAACATAAAAGTGTGTCTAATGGGTCAAACCTTCACACAGAGGGTATCAAGATGGGCAGCTCTGAGAACTCCAATAGGTTTACTGCCTAATAGCCTTTGTTTAAAAGTTATTCTGAAGTATTCCAAATGCTATTTACAATGTTTTTGTGTGTGTATTAAATGTTTGTTTTGTTTAGTAAGTAATTGCAGCTCTCTTTGAAGCTGACTGGGAACTGTTACTAACACCTACGTTCAGGGTTTTGCACGTCATAGCTCTGAGGTTTAACTCTGTGTAATACCTTTTTGAAAGGTCCTGAACAGACAGAATTGTGGCCTGCATTTCAGCAGAGAGGTAAGATGAAGTGCAGGAAAAGAGGACAGGACTAGTTATCTTATTGCCTCTTGGCTGTTTCAGCCATGTCAGTGTTTGGACTGCTGGGTGATAAAGTTCTTTAAGAAAAACATAATGTAAAATGTAAAAATATCAAGCTTTCTACAACATTGTAAAGATGTTTTATTTTATCCCACATAGGATAATTTTAACACTTTTGTGTATTTTAAATCCAAATGTTTCCAATGGAAGCAAATTCCCTGCACTAAAAGCTGCAATTAACATTTTTACATCCAGGGGAAAAATTATATATACAGTAGTTTAAGGCAATGCCTTTCTCCCTGCTGCTGGCTCTGGGCCAGATCCTGCTCTCAGTTTCACCACAGTAAATTTGGAGGATCTCCACCAGCTCCAAGGGAACACTCATATACACTGTTGAAACAGAGAACTGACTTGGTCCATTGCACGTTGATTTGTGGCTGACTGTGTTATCTGTTTGTCAGCCTGTCTGCTAATCTAATGTGTCAGAAATAGCCACCTGTGCCGAATAATAACATTTGGGAATGATGGACAAGGTGCCTACTTTGAAAATGGACCCACATACCACGTACCTTTAATCTGCAGCTCACATTCATCAGATGTGCTGAAAGGCATCAATAAAGACGTTTTCCAGCCTTGCCAGCTTCTCACTGTATTGACCTTAGACTTATACCCCATTTACATGATAGAAACTTGCATCAGTGTAATGACATAACTGACCTTGCTATAGTTACATGAGTGCAAACTCCCAATTTACACATGCTGCCTCTACTTGAAGTGGGGCCATACACTGATGTGGCTTAATCTGGTAATTTTCTTCAGTGCAGTGCATCTACAGTAGGGGTTTGTGCGGGAGTAACTACCTTGGTGTATTTGAACTGCTGCACGTGTCTCTAGTGCAGACGGCCCTTACTGGGCTATAGAGACCTGTCTCTGTATATGCTTCAGATGTCTTATTACAATGTGTCCATGATAACCATTCCTATTTCATCAGCTATTTGGTAACCTCTATCCTGTGCACCTTGTTGTACTGCTCCTCCTAGTTTACAAAAGGTTCTCCTGACTGATTATTTTTTGTTTGGATATTTCTCCATTTGCACCCTCACTGCAGTCTGTTGAAACCAAGCCTGGGAAATAAAGAGAGGTCACTATCCACATTGATCTTTAGCTGCATGATGTAATTTTGTTACATGGCTTTCAGAATAAATGGGTGCAGAAAGGTGAACTCGCTGAAATTGCTGACTCAGTGACGATGCATAGAAAATATGGCAAGTTTGTGTGCCTGCGTAGATATGGTGGCAGGGTGGAGGCCCACCTGAAATATACTTGAAAATATACTTGGTACATTTTAATATGTAGTTGTATGTTGAAATGTAGAGGTAAAGCTCAAATCATCTAACGGTGGAAAGCACTGTAATTCTTCTGCAATTAACAGGGTTCTTCTTGTGTCACTATATAGTGTTAGAAATCACATGCATTGGTGGTGGTGTGTGATGAAGCCAATAGATCCTACATGGTGTCAATGTTCTTGACTCTCCACATATTCTATTGGCTTATCCAGGGAGCATGCTGAAAGGACACCTGAATTACTCAGAGGGTGTGACTCTAACCCTGGCAGAGAGGACGATAGGAGAAGACATTGGGAATGTGAGGGGGATGTGATGCTGGATGGAATTTCTCAATTGACTCGGAGTTGTGATAAGTTCATCCCTTTTCTTTGTAGTTGGATCTGGGGTGACACAAGCATTTGATTTATGTTTAGATCCTGGCTGAAGAAAGCTTTCACTTTACATTGTTTGTTTAAAAAGTGGTTGCAAATTACTTTCTCCACCCTCCCTTATCCAACCAGTTATGGTAATCAAGAGACATCACAGAGGTGTCTTGTAGTTTAAACCAAACTATCCTTCTATTTCTTGGTTTTTAAATTGGCTGCTGGTGGAAATGTTTATACCTCAAGCCTTTTAAAATTCCAGGCACCTCACTTTTCCTCTCTACATAGTCCCTTTGTAGACCCAAACCTCTCTAAATACGTTCCTTTTTGAAGATGTTTTAAGAGATGCTTCACAACCTCTACGCTTCACTATCTGGTGACCATGCACTTCTTATGACCTCAAAAGCATTATAACCAGGAAGAGTTAAAACTTGCTAGTTGCACTAGCATTTGAAGGGCTTGTTTCTTATTTATATTACAGGTAAACCCAGAATTTCTTACCAGCTAGTGCTGATGAGGCTCAAGCATTGTTTCTCAGTGATGCAAGGAATCATATTTTTAAAAAGTTATCCGACACAATGCTGGCTGCAGCAGGCTACGAAGTGCAAAGTCAGTGTTACATTAAAGGATACTAGCCAAGCATATTCCTTGTTGTCCTCTCTCCGCAGACAGTTTATGTTGGTGCCATCAAGCTGCCAAAAAGCCTAATCCTGCTCTTATTTTTTATTTTAATAAAGTTGCCATTGATTATATTGGGAACAATAGTGAGCCCTAAATCCCGAATTAAGAAGTTGGACTTTTCTGCCACACTGAATATTTGCTGTGGTGTCAAATTTTAGCCCAGATTGTCAAAAGTGACTAGTGATTTTTTTTTATTGCCACTCTTGAGGTACCTTTAAAGGAGTCTGATTTTCCAAGGATGGGTGCTGAGCCCTTTCTGATCAGCAGGACTGCTTGGGGTGACTGAAGTTCAGCACCTGAAATCACTGGAAAATCTTGGCCTTGTGCTGCCATGTGCTCCCCTGTGGTCTCTTCTTGATGTCTCTTCTCTGTCAGTGGGCTTCTCCTTTGGGAGCCAGCCTCTGCTTATTCCTAGGCTGCTCCAAAATGATTCTGATGATCAAACTCAATCCCAGTGGGTGTAATGGTGATAAATAACTTAGTAAATAGGAAAGGAAAGACTAAAGCAAATCCTCTCTCTCTCTTTTTTTAAAATAGACTGAAAAATGAGTGGGTTATTTACAGGGCTTGTTTGTGGCATTAGGAAAACTTAAGTAGAAACTGCATACAGCAGGGGTTCTCAAACTGGGGGTTGAGACCCCTCCAGAGTTTGCGAGGTTATTACATGGGGGGTTTGCGTTGCGAGTTGTCAGCCTCCACCTCAAACCCTGCTTTGCCTCCAGCATTTATAATGGTGGTAAATATAAAAAAGTGTTTTTAATGTATTGGGGGGTCGCACTCAGAGGCTTGCTGTGTGAAAGGGGTCACCGGTACAAAAATTTGAGAACCACTGGCATACAGCAAACTGACCATGTTAATTCTTCAGCACTCCTGCCTTGGCATATTCACAAGGATCTCAAACAAGATCCCATATCCATCCTACCTTTAGTGAGCTGGCTACCTGCCACTGTGAACTATCCTGCTCTCCTCCACCAGAAAAGAACAGGGAACTCTGTATTACTTTCCATGCTTTTCTTGGCTACTGCCCTATCATCCTGGTGTGGCTCTGCTTGCCCTACATATCTCTGATTCACGTTTCTTACACACACACCAGGAGGCATTCGGGTTGCAGACTGTAATGTTAATTGGATAGTTGAACTGAGGTAAAAAGATCTTGCGTTGGGTGTTCCAGTACCACATGCCTAATCAAAATGGGGTGGCACATATAACTGGGTGTGTGGTTTTAATTCCATTAAGAAATGCAGAATTCTTAAAACCACTCCCCCAGTCTCCTGATCCTTTCTATCATCAGCAACAAGGAGATTAACTCTGCCCTCTTTGATCATTACACCCCTGTAATGCATAAATAAGAGAAAACTGCATCTGCACTTAGAAACAAGAGCTTAATATTTGCAAATGATTACAATACCTAGGGAGACAGGATAGAGAACTTCATTCCACATTTCCCCCACCAGTAATAGAATCATAGAATCATAGAATATCAGGGTTGGAAGGGACCCCAGAAGGTCATCTAGTCCAACCCCCTGCTCAAAGCAGGACCAATTCCCAGTTAAATAATCCCAGCCAGGGCTTTGTCAAGCCTGACCTTAAAAACCTCTAAGGAAGGAGATTCTACCACCTCCCTAGGTAACGCATTCCAGTGTTTCACCACCCTCTTAGTGAAAAAGTTTTTCCTAATATCCAATCTAAACCTCCCCCACTGCAACTTGAGACCATTACTCCTCGTTCTGTCATCTGCTACCATTGAGAACAGTCTAGAGCCATCCTCTTTGGAACCCCCTTTCAGGTAGTTGAAAGCAGCTATCAAATCCCCCCTCATTCTTCTCTTCTGCAGGCTAAACAAGCCCAGCTCCCTCAGCCTCTCCTCATAACTCATGTGTTCCAGTCCCCTAATCATTTTTGTTGCCCTTCGCTGGACTCTCTCCAATTTATTCACATCCTTCTTGAAGTGTGGGGCCCAAAACTGGACACAGTACTCCAGATGAGGCCTCACCAATGTCGAATAGAGGGGAACGATCACGTCCCTCGATCTGCTCGCTATGCCCCTACTTATACATCCCAAAATGCCATTGGCCTTCTTGGCAACAAGGGCACACTGCTGACTCATATCCAGCTTCTCGTCCACTGTCACCCCTAGGTCCTTTTCCGCAGAACTGCTGCCTAGCCATTCGGTCCCTAGTCTGTAGCTGTGCATTGGGTTCTTCCGTCCTAAGTGCAGGACCCTGCACTCATCCTTATTGAACCTCATCAGATTCCTTTTGGCCCAATCTTCCAATTGGTCTAGGTCCTTCTGTATCCTATCCCTCCCCTCCAGCGTATCTACCACTCCTCCCAGTTTAGTATCATCCGCAAATTTGCTGAGAGTGCAATCCACACCATCCTCCAGATCATTTATGAAGATATTGAATAAAACCGGCCCCAGGACCGACCCTTGGGGCACTCCACTTGATACCGGCTGCCAACTAGACATGGAGCCATTGATCACTACCCGTTGAGCCCGACAATCTAGCCAGCTTTCTACCCACCTTATAGTGCATTCATCCAGCCCATACTTCCTTAACTTGCTGACAAGAATACTATGGGAGACCGTGTCAAAAGCTTTGCTAAAGTCAAGAAACAATACATCCACTGCTTTCCCTTCATCCACAGAACCAGTAATCTCATCATAGAAGGCGATTAGATTAGTCAGGCATGACCTTCCCTTGGTGAATCCATGCTGGCTGTTCCTGATCACTTTCCTCTCATGCAAGTGCTTCAGGATTGATTCTTTGAGGACCTGCTCCACGATATTTCCAGGGACTGAGGTGAGGCTGACTGGCCTGTAGTTCCCAGGATCTTCCTTCTTCCCTTTTTTAAAGATTGGCACTACATTAGCCTTTTTCCAGTCATCCGGGACTTCCCCGGTTCGCCACGACTTTTCAAAGATAATGGCCAGTGGCTCTGCAATCACAGCTGCCAATTCCTTCAGCACTCTCGGATGCAACTCGTCCGGCCCCATGGACTTGTGCACGTCCAGCTTTTCTAAATAGTCCCTAACCGCCTCTATCTCCACAGAGGGCTGGCCATCTCTTCTGCATTTTGTGATGCCCAGCGCAGCAGTCTGGGAGCTGACCTTGTTAGTGAAAACAGAGGCAAAAAAAGCATTGAGTACATTAGCTTTTTCCACATCCTCTGTCACTAGGTTGCCTCCTTCATTCAGTAAGGGGCCCACACTTTCCTTGGCTTTCTTCTTGTTGGCAACATACCTGAAGAAACCCTTCTTGTTACTCTTGACATCTCTCGCTAGCTGCAGCTCCAGGTGCGATTTGGCCCTCCTGATTTCATTCCTACATGCCCGAGCAATATTTTTATACTCTTCCCTGGTCATATGTCCAACCTTCCACTTCTTGTAAGCTTCTTTTTTATGTTTAAGATCCGCTAGGATTTCACCATTAAGCCAAGCTGGTCGCCTGCCATATTTACTATTCTTTCAACTCATTGGGATGGTTTGTCCCTGTAACCTCAACAGGGATTCCTTGAAATACAGCCAGCTCTCCTGGACTCCTTTCCCCTTCAAGTTAGTCCCCCAGGGGATCCTGGCCATCCGTTCCCTGAGGGAGTCAAAGTCTGCTTTCCTGAAGTCCAGGGTCCTTATCCTGCTGCTTACCTTTCTTCCCTGCGTCAGGATCCTGAACTCAACCAACTCATGGTCACTGCCTCCCAGATTCCCATCCACTTTTGCTTCCCCCACTAATTCTACCCGGTTTGTGAGCAGCAGGTCAAGAAAAGCGCCCCCCCTAGTTGGCTCCTCTAGCACTTGCGCCAGGAAATTGTCCCCTACGCTTTCCAAAAACTTCCTGGATTGTCTATGCACCGCTGTATTGCTCTCCCAGCAGATATCAGGAAAATTAAAGTCACCCATGAGAATCAGGGCATGCGATCTAGTAGCTTCCGTGAGCTGCCGGAAGAAAGCCTCATCCACCTCATCCCCCTGGTCCGGTGGTCTATAGCAGACTCCCACCACTACATCACTCTTGTTGCACACACTTCTAAACTTAATCCAGAGACACTCAGGTTTTTCTGCAGTTTTGTACCGGAGCTCTGAGCAGTCATACTGCTCCCTTACATACAGTGCTACTCCCCCACCTTTTCTGCCCTGCCTGTCCTTCCTGAACAGTTTATAACCATCCATGACAGTACTCCAGTCATGTGAGTTATCCCCCCAAGTCTCTGTTATTCCGATCACGTCATAGTTCCTTGACATCACCAGGACCTCCAGTTCTCCCTGCTTGTTTCCAAGGCTTTGTGCATTTGTATATAAGCACTTGAGATAACCTGTTGATCGCCCCTCATTGCCAGTATGAGGCAGGAGCCCTCCCCTCACAGACATTCCTGCCTGTGCTTCCTCCCGGTATCCCGCTTTCCCACTTACCTCAGGGCTTTGGTCTCCTTCCCCCGGTGAACCTAGTTTAAAGCCCTCCTCACTAGGTTAGCCAGCCTGCTGGCAAAGATGCTCTTCCCTCTCTTCATAAGATGGAGCCCGTCTCTGCCCAGCACTCCTCCTTCATGGAACACCATCCCATGGTCAAAGAAACCAAAGCCTTCTCTCCGACACCACCTGCGTAGCCATTCGTTGACTTCCACGATTCGATGCTCCCTACCTAGGCCTTTTCCTTCCACGGGGAGGATGGACGAGAACACCACTTGCGCCTCCAACTCCTTTATCCTTCTTCCTAGAGCCACATAGTCCGCAGTGATCCGCTCAAGGTCATTCTTGGCAGTATCATTGGTGCCCACGTGGAGAAGCAGGAAGGGGTAGCGATCCGAGGGCTTGATGAGTCTCGGCAGTCTCTCCGTCACATCGCGAATCTTAGCCCCTGGCAAGCAGCAGACTTCTCGGTTTTCCCGGTCAGGGCGGCAGATAGATGACTCAGTCCCCCGGAGGAGAGAGTCCCCGACCACCACCACCCGCCTTCTCCTCTTGGGAGTGGTGGTCGTGGAACCCCCAACCTCAGGACAGCGCATCTCATGCCTTCCAACCAGCGGAGTCTCCTTCTGCTTTCTCGCCCCAGACATATCATCTGGTCCACTCTCCGCAACGATACCTGTGGAGAGAACATGAAAGCGGTTAGTTACCTGTGTCTGCGTTGCTGGAACCCAGACATTCCGCTTACCTCTTCTGGAGGTCACATGTTGCCAAGCTTCTTCACTGGCCTCTTGGCTCCTCTGTGCAACCTGCTCTATATCTGTATGACTAACCCATGGGAGTGAGTCAAAGATGAAAGGCTGTGGTCATGGACACCAGGTTTGTATAATTTGTGGTGGTGCCCAGAATGGGTCCAAGCGGAGCTGACCTGTCCATAGGACAGACCAGGGCAACTGGTGCATTGGGGGCCCCACGCTTCTGGGAGATGTGGGGTCCAGGGTGGCCTAAGGGAGTTAGCGAGGGGCCTGGCGGTGGCCCAGCCTCAGCCTGCCCTGCCAGCTCCCAGCATCGCTCGGGGGAGAGGGCGAAAGCTGGAAAGAGGTGGGGTGAGGATGTGTGGTCTTGGGGAAAGGGGCGGGGCAGGGGCGGAGCAGAGGCAGGAAGAGTCAGGGTGGGGACAGGGAGGGGGTGCAGCAGGGGTGGGAAGAGGCAAGACAGGACACAGCATGGCAGGCTGTGGCCGGGCAGCCCCGCTAACCTCCTAGGCTGCCCTGGACCCCACATCCCCCTGAAGCACAGGGCCCCCCAAAGTGCAGGGCCTGAGGTGGTTGCCCCAGTCCGTCCTATGGATGGGCTGGCTCTGAAAATATAAGCCCAAACATTGGTGGAGCCGGGCTCACGTTCCTGAATATTGGTGGAGGACGAACACCACGGGCCCTTATAACTCGCTGCCTATGGCTGTGGGGTCTGAAAAGTAAACTCAACTGACATCCAGGTTTGACAGCGCTGCTCTCCCCTCTTCTTTCTAAAGGAATGTTTTTGCTACCCAGACGATCTTTCTCCGGACACCCATTTGTGCTAGTTTTTGTTATGCAGTCAAAAAAGCCTTTGGTGACCTAATCTTGTTTGCTGCTTTTCATTCTGGCAGCAAAGCAAGAATCGGGAGAGACTGCAGCAAGGAAATATGCTGTTTCTTTTTCTGTCCCGTGTCACCAGGCCAGGCTTCTCCCCTGCCTCACCCAGTCTTTTCAAGGAGGTTTATTTCTTTAACAGAGGTAAACAAACAGAAAACTGTCTTTTAACTTGCTGCTTATTCTCAGGTTTCAGGGCCACCCCTACTGAGCCTGTCTGCTACTCCTGCTCCTGTCAGCTTCCCAGTTTCAGTCAGCTTGGTGCCCAGCTCCCTTCTTGGAGCAGCAGCTGCAGGGCTGCTCCCTGACCCCTTTGGTCCAGGGACCCACCATAGGAGCTAGCTCCACTTCGGTGTGATGTTCATCTCCAGGGTACAGCTTGTCTCAATCCGTTCTCCCCCAGCTGTCCAATAGCAGCCCTTTATAGGCCTGGGTGTAGCCCAGCCCTCTTTAATTGGCTGGATTGGGCTCACCTGTTCTGGAGCAGGGGAGTTGGACTTAGCCTATC
Organism: Lepidochelys olivacea; assembly: GCF_965140295.1. Lineage (NCBI taxonomy): Eukaryota > Metazoa > Chordata > Testudines > Cheloniidae > Lepidochelys > Lepidochelys olivacea. The sequence continues at coordinate 109,851,682 of NC_140417.1, forward strand.
CACAGGAACCAGCTACCCTGTTGAGCCTCCATGACCTTCCCTTTCTGCTCATCTCGTGTCTCGCTTCCCCAATAGATCACTGCAATGCAGAGCTAGAGGAACAGAATGATCTACGATGAAATGTGGAGCTCTAGCTAAAGAGGGCAAATATAAATCTTATCCTTTTAATGATCTGAAGAGAACATTATGACCCAGAATAATTTGGGGGACTGTGCTCTGCAATGATAATCACTGCCTGTGACAGAACAACACACCAGTCTGCTGGTTTGATGGCTTCCCTAATGGCCTCAATGTAAAAAGCTCCTCTCACTCTCTTGGAAACTATTCTCCCATCTCCGTTCAACTGTCCCTCTCGCTAGACTGGCTCTTGCTGCTTCCTCCTAAGTTCCAGTGGGGCTAATGCTTTCTGCATCATTTATTTGTGGTGTGTTCCCTCTTAAATTACTAGCATCGGTGCCATATGGCCCAGTAAGTAAGTAAATAAATAAATAGATCCAGCATATGTGATGTAAATGTTTTCTTATGAATTAAATCACAAATGTGGGACTAATTATTTCATCAGGGAAACAAACTAAGTTTTGAAGACAAGATTTAAAAAAAAAACCCTACTTAAAGTCAGTGCTGGGAAATCTATACAGACTCTAATGAAAGCATGATTTTAAAATAACCTGAATAGTTTTTTAATTACAGAAGTAGTTTGTAAACCACCTCTTTTGTCAGAATCTTTCACATCTATTGGGAAGTTAATAATATATTCTACAAATGTTTTGCCCAATACCTGCTTCATGCACAACATGAAAAATCTCAGCCCATAAGGTTTTAAGTTTGCCAAAGTTAATGGCAATAGATAACAAGTGGATAGAATGGGAAGTACTAGACAACTTCAATATAGTTGTGGCTACTGCTCTACCTGTAACATTGTCTTCTTCCCCTTAAACCCCTGCACACTCCAATTCTGTGTCTTTCTCAAGGACACACAGCTTTAAAACATCTATGAGAATAGCACCCAATGATGGATTTGAAGGTGCCTGTAATTATTTATGAATACTGTATCTTGACCAGGTTACTATGTTGGTTGTTGGGTGCACATATTGAGTTAATTCACTAGTAGGGCTACCTGGGAATTGCACCCAGGAAAAGAGTGGATCTTGTTATTCCCTTCTCTGCAGACACTTCAGGCACAATACAGAAGTCCATTTCTTACACCTTGGTTTGCTGCCTGAACCAATTTAAGCCAGTTCAGGAAACAAAGGCAAGAACAAAAAACCTTTTCCTGGATTAAAAGACTCCCTAAAGGAGTTAAGCCAGAGAGACAGTTGGGGTGCAGACTGACACCCAGAGATCTGGGGTAAGACAGGCCTGCCTGAGCCTTTAGGTAAGAGAGATGTGTGTAAAGACTGTCTATTGTTTTGAAGTCTTCTTCTGTCTATGCTCTGCCTTGTTCCTACAGTAAGATTAAACAATACTTTACTTTAAGAAGACTGGGGTCATTGTATCCGCCACTGGACACCAAATCTTGAAGGAAAGAGCTGCAGAAAGCATGATGGAGATACAAGTAGCTGTTAGACTAGTCCATGGGCTACAGTGGGAGAATCACGGATCCCACCCCAGGAATGGGATACCTCTGGGGGGAGCACTCAGAGGCCAAGGAAGGGGTCCGAGGTGCAGCTGGCCATGAACCATGACACACCCTGTGTCTGGCTGTTAACAGCTTAGTGCATTGAAATATCACTCCAGAAAGATTGCAGCACTGATCTGATGGGATATAATGTTACTAGCACTGATGATGCTAGTAAACAGATGGGTTCAAGGGATGTCAGCAGTATACCAGTATGAGATGGCATGACAGGGTACTGCTATAGCCACCCGTAGGGGTGCATGCCCGAGGTGCCACCTTAGTAGGCTATATCTGAGCATGTTGCTTGTGACACCAGCATTCTTGCTCAGCACTATCTCATTTCTAAGCAAGAGTACTGAACAAACTGTACGTTGGGTACATTTTTTCAAAAGTGCTACTTCAGTGCTTAAGTCTCAATGAAAGTCAATGGGACTTAGGTTCCTGAGTAAATTAGGCTCTTTTGAGAAATCTACCCTTTGTCTTTAGCAGCCAGAGGCTGCTCCAGGAATGGGAGCAGGTGCAGTTCTGGAACTGTGAGTACATCCAATAACTCTTGATTTTTCTTTGCAAGGCAGCTTTACGGCTGCATGTGTTAAGCAGCAGCCAAAACAATAATCACTCTGTCAATAATTCACACGGTAAGATTACTTTTCAAAGTGCCCCTCACTTTCCATTTATTTCAGAGACCTCGCTTGATGACATTGCAACACCATTATAAACTCAGAAGTTTGCTGGGTAATCTGGTCTGGCTGGGTTTTGGTTGAAGAGGTAGTGTGGCTGTGCTGGGTGCATCGGGTCTTAACTATAGGGTATTTTTCCACTCAGAAACTGGATTGCCAGTAATTCTTGGCAGAATGGAGATCCTCTTGGTGTACAGGGAGCCATGCTGCACCATGGCATTACTGGCTGATCTTATAGAGTTCTTGTCCCATCTGGTGTTAGAATGGCTGAAATTAGTGGCAGCTTTGCTGGACCTTCTTCGTTTAAGCAGTGCCAATACAAATAGTATTGGGTTTGGAAAAGAGATGTCTACCAGAAATGTTGTTGTGAAATCTGGCCAGGAGCTGTCGTTAGATATGGAGTGCCAGGTTCTCAGCTGGTGTGAATCAGTGTAGCTTCACTGACATTACACCAGCTGAGAATCTGCCCTGTGTCATAGTCACAACATTGACATCCAGTTCCTGATACAGTTGTTTCGGTTGCAGCTCTGAAAGCTTAGCCGTGCACTCTAAGCATGCTGCCACTTGAAAGGGGAAAGGTGCTCAGGTTCCCAAAAGGAAATCCTCCCCCTGTTTGAATCTGGGTGGGACAGGGCCAGAGGAAGTATGCTATCAAAATATCTACCACTGTGTTCCTCCCAGGCTGATTGATTTTTTTCCCCCCTCTTGAGTCTTTTAAGAATTTTGAGTAACAAGTTGATGTTCTACATCAGCCATAACATTTCATTGTTATAATCTACCCTGAGGGCCAGAATACTGCCTGCTCAAATAGACACCACTGCTGCTACTGGACTGATTTCTCTTTGGCACCAATCAAATTTACTTCCTTTGTAGAGGCACAGCCAGGAATTTTCTAACCTTTTAAAACTTTTTTAAGAGTAAAAATAATGTTTAGGACATTCTATATCTCTCTATGATCAATATCAAAGTTTCTCTAAGAGTCCAGATGGCTATTCCATTGGGTTGCTCTTAGAATCAGTCAGCACTATTGCTCTCACTACAACATGGAAAACTCCTCATGTCTTTATGTGGAATGAAGTATGTAAAGAAATGAATCCTCTTGAGCTCAGTGCAATATAGGCTTGGAATGATCTGCTGGCAGAAATTTAATTTTGTTTCCAGTAATTTGGGGTTATAGATAGGATTATATCTCCCAGGCAGAGAAAGACATTAATCAAGAAATTGGCCTCTTAATCCTCCTTTCAATTTTAATGAAAGACTGTAAAAATGCCTTTCACCAATGGATGTCAAGTATCAGTTGTGCTGTGATTAACATGCTTTTGTGATAGGTTTACTGTTGTACTATGTACCCAGTTATTCAGCAACCTAATTTAAGCTGTCTGTCAAGTGAAAATAACTACAAAGAGAGCATTATTTTTTCACTGAAGTTACAATAGAAGACTTGTGTTTCTATAAACATTTTATTTCTGAATGCTGGATGCCCCAGACACACTGACATATTCAACCTTCAGAATAAATGAGTAAAGGTTGATGTAACACAAATCACAATGTCCTCTAAATGGCAATTAGGAGATAATAAGAAATGTTGTTGAAGCAGATCTATGCCAAGGGCTTGTTTCTCTCACCACTGTAATTTGGGAATAATTCCACTACAATTGTTTGGTGTAAAACTGGTATAAGTGAGAAGAGAAATAGGCTCTGTATCTACCGTCTGCTCTCCTTTCCCCTCCGTCTTCTGAAGTCCAAGCCCAACTGTTCAATGGAAGCCTCATGGTCTGAATTGCATTCAGCTTCTTTACCTGATTAATGTGAGTTGATTATGTCAGATATGAACCTCCTAGTGGCTTAAAGCCAAGACCAGACAGACCATTCTCTCTCCCGGCCACTGAAATCTGAGAATGAAATGCCAAAGTTGTCATAGCAGTTGGTTTATTTTTAGGTTTTTCTGCTCTTCTAAAAATTAACCGCTTGAAAAATAAAGAACCCAAAGCAGCTCAAAGTACCAGAGACATTTAAAGTAGAGTTCAAGTGATCATAATGGCTAAAATGGTTAAAACCTGTTTAAAACCAAGTCTACACAGGACACAGCCAAAAATACAGGTCATCACCCACTAACATAAAAACAAGCTTCAATAGCTCAGCTAGTGGAGAGAACAATTATACAAGATTTGGAACAATTATACTAGGTGTCAGTGGAACATATACAAAAGGCAGCATAATGTACTGTCCATATTGGCCATTCCACGGTCAGCCCATCCCTTATGGAAGACAGCTATTGGTGATATCCTGCTAATTTTGCAAAGTTTCTAGACCAAGTATTCCTGGAATGCCAAAGTGGGAACCAATTATCCCTGTCAACAATGTCCCAATACCTCTTGGTTTGTTTTTTTAGCCACCAGAGGTGAGGATGGTATAGTTGTGCAACAGCTCCTCAGGGAGCAAAACTGGTTGAAGCTCAGAGCTGACATGACATTCATCCCTTCCAGACACCAGTCTGCCCCCAGGGAAGTGGCTAGTCTGAGTCTGGGCAACTTTCTCTGTGGAAAAATGTAGACAAGGCAGGTCAGTGATTGTGTTTCCAGTCAGTGATTCACCAAAGTATTCACTACCCAGCCTAGTTCCACTGCACAGGATTTCATAGGGAAGAAAATAGTTTTCTTTTTGTCCATGACAGCCATAGATTGGGATTTCACCCACCCTTTCTATATGTTGTACCATGAGCAAAAGGGCTCTGACCTCCAGCCCATGTATATAATCTGTCCTGGGTACTTTGTACATCATGGTGACCATTTGTAACCTCTTAATGGCCATATTAACCACTCTTATTGTAAATGACAGGGCAATTAGTCTCAACATAGCTGCTTGAACAATTATGTTTGTCCTGCTACGGTGACAGAAAATTCAGTAAATGTAATAGGAAAAAAACCCCATCTTCTTGGGGTTTGTCCCATTAAGTGACTGTGTTGATTATTTCTCTGCCTCCCATTTAAATGGCTGTGAATGTATGTTAAGTTGAACAGTTTCTAGTACGTCTTTTAAAAAACAGTTGTGAATGAAACCAAAGGCCACTCTAACTGTAGGCAAACTAGGCAGCTGCCTAGAGTGACAGATTTGGCCTGGCCGTCCCTTCTTTCTGACAGAGGGGAAGCTGAGCCAAATTTGAGGGGCTCCATGGGCCATGTATCTCTATTTCAGATTTTCAGGAGCACAGACGCTCGCTATCACTTACTGATGATCAGGAAAACCGGCTGCCTATCTCCTGAAGAATCAAAAGGTGGCAGTACCTACTGAATGATTCAACATACTGCATGCAGTCTATGGTTTGCCCACTGTCCTATAGCAGTGTCTGGTAGAAGGATCTATTTTCTTCAACCATTCTCAAAGTGTTGAGTACTTCTTGGAGGATTTTCCACCATGGAAAAATAATCTGGTTTGTATTTGCCATTTGGGAATTGCATATGGATTCGGCAAACCCTTTTGTGTATTCTTCTGAGAGCACAGACTGGCCTGGAGGGTGCTGGACACTGTATTTTTTACTTACACTGACTTGAGGAGCTCACCGCTTAGATGGACAGGACAGGCAAAGCACGGGAAGAGGAAACAGAGGCCTTGCTCAAGTGGCAGGGCTGGCAAGAGTGCCCTATCTTGTGATTCCCAGTCAAGGGCCCCGTTCACTCATCCATGCTGTTTTTGGAGCAGTGTGCAAGGAAGACTTGTGTGGACTGAGAGGCAGTTTGTCTATGTGCAGGCATTTCCCATGTGAGTAAACCGGCTCATTTTTTCAAGTAATTTGGGATTGGTTTTCCTGCACCCATCTACTCACTTCATGGCAGCATGCAGGGATCGCTGCATGCTACCAGGCTCCTATCTAGGGTCACATACCAACCCTAGCGATCATTCACCATTTACTTACACACCAGAACAGCTCAAGGCCCTCCATACTCCTGGAGAAAAGGACAGGACTGGCTCCTACATGGAGAAAATTTCCTTATACAGCTTTTTTTTTTGGACAGGTCTGTGCATTCACCTTTCTCCATTTCCCTCTCACTACTGGCAAGTTGCCTACAGTAATTTTCCATGTGCCTAAAGTCTGTTTCCCTTTCTGACCTGAGAGACTCCACGGGAGCTCTGTGGAGTTAGGGATTCACAAAAGAATTTGCAGCAGGATGGGGGTGGGGGATAAGCGGGATAGTCATGGAGGTACAATCATATTCCTCCCTCTCTGCATAACTCTGGTGGACAGATAGACACTTATAGGATTGCTTGTAAACAACTTGGTTGGGGAAGCAAATTGTCTTGCTTAAACTAACCATGATGTGTTTTCTCCTTCACACACAAACCTTTAAACCTTCTGAGGGTCTCGATTGATGGGCCATTGGATTTTATTTATTGATGTATTTGAAATATAGCTAGTGAGGGGATGCTGGTTTTGTGTGTGACAGCTGCTTCACTTTTCGGTGGAATCTATAATTGTGGCTATATATTAGCTCAATTAAAATATCAGGACTACATTTGGGATACAGGATCACACCATCTTTTTGAGCACAGTGGGGGCGATGTGGCAAAGCTGTCAGCTTGATACAAAGAAGCAGTAAGAATAAATGAGTTTTTAAAAATAGGACAATTAAATTTGGGGAGAGAGATGGGAGAATTCTCCTTCATTTTTATCCTGGTTTTCATACGATGTAAAACATGTTGCATCATTTTCTTCATTAGTACTGAAGTGACAAACTGGATGGCTTCCAAAATAGCTGGCTCCAAACTGCATTCATATTGACCTGACGTGTCAACTGCTATTATATTCTGCTGACCGCTGATCGCTATGGTAGCTTCAGAAACAATCTTCTCCTGCAGCTTTTTATTTTGTCTGTCTTGGTGCCTCATAGTGTTTGAAGTATGAAAGTCATAGGAAATCAGAGTGCCTTTAATTTAAACCACCTCTCACTCCAAGTGAAATTAATTGTTAATCTTTTAGTTATTCTTAATCTGGTAGTTATTCATGTTGGGAGAGTACTTTCTGTGCAGACACATTGTATTTGCTGCTTCTAGAAGAATTCCATTTGACCTTCCCCTGTTCTGCCTCACAGACAAAGAACTGGCTAAGTACCTCTAATTAACTCCCCTATCATTTTTTAAAGAAAAAGTTAGCCTTTGACGGAACAATGTAAATTGCTATCATTACATGCAGATAAGGAACCTGCCCTCGGGTTATTGGCTTATCCAGTGAAAATGCCCTGTAAACATACGCATGGGAAGATGTGGTTCTTATAATTGATGGCATGAAGCCTAATGTTACACAGGATGGACATCTTTTTATTCATGGATCAGATATGTACACGTGAAAGGAGAGCTTTTGGGTAGTACTCTTACAATTCATATGGAACACTAGGAAACCTTGGATAAATTATCTGGTATTATGCACTTTAGGGAACAATCTGATGTAGGCAGGGAGATGGACTTGATGGCCTGTAACAGGGGTGGGCAAACTTTTTGGCCTCAGGGCCACATCGGGTTACTGAAATTGTATGGAGGGCCGGTTAAGGGAGGCTGTGCCTCCCTAAACAGCCAGACATGACCCGACCCCCCAGCCCCGCTTCTCGCCCTCTGACAGCCCCCCGGGACTCCTGCCCCATCCAACGCCCCTGTTCCCTGACCAACCCTGGAACTCCTGCCCCTGACTGCCCTCCACTGCCCCATCCAACCCCCTCCTCTCATTACTGACTGCCTCCTGGGAACCCCTGCCCCATCCAAGCCCCCTGTTCCCTGCCCTCTGACCACCCCAACCTCTATCCAGACCCCCACCCCCTGACCACCACTCCGAACTCCCCTGCCCTCTATCCAACTCCCGCTGCTCCCTGCCCCCTTACCGCGCTGCCTGGAGCACTGGTGGCTGGCAGCACTACAGCTGCGCTGCCCAGAGCAACAGGACAGGCAGCCGTGCTGCCCAGCTGGAGCCAGCCATGCTACCGCACAGCACAGAGCACTGGGTCAGGCCGCAGCTCTGCAGCTGTGCTGCCTGGCAAGAGCTCGCCGCCCAGAGCATTGCAGTGAGCTGAGGTGCGGGGGAGGGGGAACAGCAGGGGAGGGGCTGGGGCGAGCCTTCCGGGCCAGGAGTTCAGGGGCTGGGCAGGATGGTCCCGCGGGCTGGATGTGGCCCACGGGCCGTAGTTTGCCCACCTCTGGCGTATAAGGTGTTTTTTATCTCTAAGTTTTGTGACTCTATGCAATAGATTATTCCTACGGGGTTTATATACATCCTTCTGCAGTTATTCTCCAGGTCTCTTCCAACTATATGCAACTTGCTAAACAAGCATAGAGGAACTGGATTCAGTACTTCTGGGTAGAATTTACATAAGATAATTAACCATAAGCATTTTTTCCATTAAAAAATAAACAAGCCTATTATTCTGTTAAAGGCCAGAGTGAAACATAGAGGATCAAAACAAGTTCAGTGAATCTACTCTTGAGACGCAGCAGCCTTCAAATGAATTACAGTATTAGGCCATGTTTACACTAAAAACTTTGGTCAATGGAAGTTGCACCAATGTACAGCTGCTGAAGTTTGTACATTGATCAAGCTTGTGCATACTTGGCTATTTGCGTCGGTGCTGCACATACTTAGTAGGTGTGCTTTTGTCTATGTAAAGTGCAGTGCACCATGGGTAGGTATCCGTGTGCCATGCACTACCACCTGGTGAAATGTCTTTTGGGACATTTTTTCAATGTTTTATGGGATAGTAATGACTCACCCAGGAATATCTGGGAGCTAGGGATCAAGTTCCCAACATGCAACTCTCCCCCTCCCATAGTACTATTCATTTTTTATAATTTTCATGCCTTTAAAAAAAAAGCCGCACTTTTTGGTGTTCACTGTTTCTGACAGATGCAAGGAGCCCACAGAGTTCTGTGCTGCTCTTGTTAACATTGCAAATACAGGATGCACAATTCTCCTGTATTTGCAGACCCTTGGGAAGTACCTCAACAACCACAAACATGAGGATTTCTTTCAGGACAGTTTGCTGAGGGATATATCAAAAAGCACATCAAGGTTGTTGATGCTGTTCCTAGAGCAGCTGCAGAGGGTGGAACACTGTTTCTAGGCCTGAGAAGCTGGCACTGACTGGTGGGATCACATCATAAAACTGATGAGCAGTGGCTGCAGAACTTTTGGATGCAAAAGGCCTTATTCCCGGATATGTGTGATGAGCTCACCTCAGCCCTCTGGAATGGGAGCTGCATTGACAGTGGAGAAGTGAGTGGCAATTGGACTCTGGAGGTTTGCAATGCTGTGTAACTACTGGTGAATGGAAAATCATTTTGGAATTGGAAAATTCACAGTGCCAGTAAGTGTTTAGGGCCATTTAATCATCTCCTGCCATGCAGGACTGTGACTGTCAGCAGTGTGCAGGATAGAGTAGATGGATTGCAGCAATAGGGTTCCTGGACTGTGGTGGGGTGATAGCATGCATATTCCTATTTTGGCATCAGCCCCCCTTGCAACAGGGTAAATCGAGAGAGGACTACTTTTTTCTATGGTTATGCAAGTGTTGATGGATCACTGGGGATGCTCCATCAATTTCAACATGGATTGGTCAGGGAAGGTACAGATGCAGTACATCTTTAAGAGCACAGGAGTGAGGTTTTTAAGGCCTGGCTTGACAAAGCCCTGGCTGGGATGATAAAGTTGGGGTTGGTTCTGCTTTGAGCAGGGGGTTGGACTAGATGACCTCCTGAGGTCCCTTCCAACCCTAATCTTCCATGATTCTATGATTCTTTCCCAACTGGTGGATAACCAATTATGATGTTGAAATGCCGATAGCAATTCTGGGCGACCCAACCTATCCCTGGCTCCCCTGGCTCATGGAGCCGTACTCCAGCTACACCAACAGCACCAAGGAAAGTCTGAGCTACTAGCTCAGTAGGTGCAGAATGACTATTGAATGTGCTTTTGGCAGATTAAAAGGGTGCTTGTGGTGTTTACTCTCTAGATTGAATTTCAATGAGAAAAATATTCCAATGGTAATAGTTGCCTGTTGCGTCCTGCATAATATCTGTGAGATAAGAGGAAAAGCTGCTGTCGGAGAGGAGGGCAGAGGCAGAGCAGCTGTCTGCTGACTTTGAACAGCCAGACACGAGGGCCATTACAAGAGCCCGATGTGGAGCTATGCGGTTGAGGCAGGTTTTGAAAGAGCATTTTAATGGTCAGCCACAGTAGTGCTCTCTGAGTTGGGTAGTGCTTGCAGTACATCTGATAAATATGACCGGGTGTGTTCCTGAAACTATGAATTACGTGGTGCTTGGTGTGCATTAGCAATTACTGTTGGCTTTGACAAGCACTATGCATTCTGCAGTATTTGTTATGAACTAATAAAATTAATTCAATTCTCCAAAATAGACCTTTTGTTGAGTGGAAAAAACAGTGCAGAAAATCAGTGTGTAATACCCCCCCCCCCCCCAAAGACAATAAAATGTTTGTGTCCATTTGAGTAAACAAGTATAGTACATTGTGTTTAGACATACACTAACCTGTGAGAACCACAATTGGTGCATGTGAAGCTGTGTTTTTTCTTATTGTTCCCCTGTGTGGAATGGTTGGCTAATGATGCACCCTGTGATGCCACATGGTATTTTGGGGGGGGGGGGAAATGGGTGGCACAGAGTGATCTTGATAAATTGGAGAATTGGTCTGAAATCAATCATATAAAATTAATTTCAATAAAGACAAGTGCAAAGTACTACATTAAGGAAGGAAAAATCAAATACACAAATCCAAAATAGGGAATAATTTTCTAGGCGGTGTTGCTGCAAAAAACGATCTAGTGGTTATAGTGGATAGCAAACTGAATCAACTTTTGTGAAAAAGGTAAATGTCATTGTTCTGGGATGTATTAGCAACAGTCTTGTGTGTAAGATATGGGAGGTAATTGTTTCACTCTCTTGGCAGTGATGAGGACGCAGCAGGAGTACCATGGCCAGTTTTGGGCATCACATTTTAAGAAAGATGTGGCCAAGTTAGAGAGACTCCAGAGGGGAGCAACAAAAAATAAGAGGTTTAGAAAACATGACCTGTGAGGAAAGACAGAAAGAATTGGATATGTTTAGTCTAGAGAAGAGAAAGCCATGGTGGGACATGATAAAGGCCTTCAAATACATAAGAGGATGGTGGATAATTGTTCTCCATGTCCACCAAGGATAGAACAAGAAGCAATTAGTTTGGCTTGCAGCAAGGGAGATTCAGGATAGTTTTTCCTAATAGCTTTCTAATGATAAGGATAGTTAAGCACTCGGACAGGTTACCTAGGGAGGTTGTGGAATCCCCATCACTGGAGGTTTTGACCAACAGGTCAGATAAACACCTGTCAGAGAAGATCTAGGTATACTTAATCCTGCCTCAGCACAGCAGAATGGACTATATGATGTCTCAAGGTCCCTTCCTGCCCTACATTTTGAGGGTTTCTATGCCCTGGTCTACACTAGAACTTTTGGTCAAATTTAGCAGCATTAAATCAATGTAAACCTGCACCCGTCCAAACGATGAAGCCCTTTATTTCTACTTAAAGGGCTCTTAAAATAGATTTCCTTACTCCACCCCTGACAAGTGGATTAGAGCTTAAATTGGCCTTGCTGAGTCGAATTTGGGGTACTGTGGACACAATTCGACAGTATTGGCCTCCGGGAGCTATCCCAGAGTGCTCCATTGTGACCGCTCTGGACAGCACTCTCAACTCAGATGCACTGGCCAGGTAGACAGGAAAAGAACCACGAACTTTTGAATCTCATTTCCTGTTTGGCCAGCATGGTAAGCTGCAGGTGACTATGCAGAGCTCATCAGCAGAGATGACCATGCAGAGCTCATCAGCAGAGGTGGCCATGATGGAGTCCCAGAATCGCAAAAGAGCTCCAGCATGGACTGAACGGGAGGTACAGGATCTGATTGCTGTATGGGGAGAGGAATCTGCTATCAGAACTCCGTTCCAGTTTTTGAAATGCTAAAACCTTTGTCAAAATCTCCCAGGGCATGAAGGACAGAGGCCATAACAGGGACCCGAACCAGTGCCGCATGAAACTTAAGGAGCTGAGGCAAGCCTACCAGAAAACCAGAGAGGCAAATGGCCGCTCTGGGTCAGAGCCCCAAACATGCCGCTTTTATGATGAGCTGCATGCCATTTTAGGGGGTTCAGCCACCGCTACCCCAGCCATGTTGTTTGACTCCTTCAATGGAGATGGAGGCAACACAGAAGCAGGTTTTGGGGATGAAGAAGATAGCTCACAGCAAGCAAGCGGAGAAACCGGTTTTCCCGACAGCCAGGAACTGTTTCTCACCCTGGACGTGGAGCCAGTACCCCCCGAACCCACCCAAGGCTGCCTCCTGGACCCGGCAGGCAGAGAAGGGACCTCCGGTGAGTGTACCTTTTAAAATACTATACATGGTTTAAAAGCAAGCATGTGAAAGGATTACTTTGCCCTGGCATTTGCGGCTCTCCTGGATGTACTCCCAAAGCCTTTGCAAAAGGTTTCTGGGGAGGGCAGCCTTATTGCGTCCTCCATGGTAGGACACTTTACTACTCCAGGCCAGTAATGTGTACTCGGGAATCATTGTACAACAAAGCATTGCAGTGTATGTTTGCTGGTGTTCAAACAACATCCGTTCTTTATCTCTCTGTGTTATCCTCAGGAGAGTGAGATATCATTCATGGTCACCTGGTTGAAATAGGATGCTTTTCTTCAGGGGACACTCAGAGTTGCCCGTTCCTGCTGGGCTGTTTGCCTGTGGCTGAACAGAAATGTTCCCCACTGTTAGCCACGGGGAGGGGGGAGGGTTGAGGGGGTAGCCACGCGGTGGGGGGAGGCAAAATGCAACCTTGTAACGAAAGCACATGTGCTATGTATGTAATGTTAACAGCAAGGTTTACCCTGAAAGAGTGTAGCCACTGTTTTATAAAATGTGTCTTTTTAAATACTGCTGTCCCTTTTTTTTTCTCCACCAGCTGCATGTGTTTCAATGATCACAGGATCTTCTCCTTCCCAGAGGCTAGTGAAGATTAGAAAGAAAAAAAAATGCACTTGTGATTAAATGTTCTCTGAGCTCATGCTGTCCTCCCACACTGACAGAGCGTGGAGGCAAATAATGTCAGAGTACAGGAAAGCACAAAATGACAGGGAGGAGAGGTGGCGGGCTGAAGAGAGTAAGTGGCAGGCTGAAGACAGGGCTGAAACTCAAATGTGGCGGCAGCATGATGAGAGGAGGCAGGATTCAATGCTGAGGCTGCTGGAGAGCATACAGAATGCTCCAGTGTATGGCTGAGCTGCAGCAAAGGCAGCTGGAGCACAGACTGCTACTACAGCCCCTGTGTAACCAACTGCCCTCCTCCCCAAGTTCCATAGCCTCCACACCCAGATGCCCAAGAACGCGGTGAGGGGGCCTCCGGCCAACCAGCCACTCCACCGCAGAGGATTGCCCAAAAAACAGAAGGCTGGCATTCAATAAATTTTAAAGTTGTAAACTTTTACAGTGCTGTGTGGCATTTTCCTTCCCTCCTTCACCACCCCTCCTGGGCTACCTTTGTAGTCATCCTCCTATTTGTGTGATGAATGAATAAAGAATGCTTGTGAAGCAACAATGACTTTATTGCCTCTGCAAGCGGTGATCGAAGGGAGGAGGGGAGGATGGTTAGCTTACAGGGAAGTAGAGTGAACCAAGGGGCGGAGAGTTTCATCAAGGAGAAACAAACAGAACTTTCACACCGTAGCCTGGCCAGTCATGAAACTGGTTTTCAAAGCTTCTCTGATGCGTACTGCACCCTCCTGTGCTCTTCTAACTGCCCTGGTGTCTGGTGCGCGTAACCAGCAGCCAGGTGATTTGCCTCAACCTCCCACCCCGCCATAAACGTCTCCCCCTTATTCTCACAGATATTGTGGCGCGCACAGCAAGCAGTAATAACAGTGGGAATATTGGTTTCGCTGAGGTCTAAGCAAGTCAGTAAACTGCGCCAGCGCGCCTTTAAACGTCCAAATGCAAATTCTACCACCATTCTGCACTTGCTCAGCCTGTAGTTGAACAGCTCCTGACTACTGTCGAGGCTGCCTGTGTATGGCTTCATGAGCCATGGCATTAAGGGGTAGGCTGGGTCCCCAAGGATTACTATAGGCATTTCAACATCCCCAACAGTTATTTTCTGGTCTGGGAATAAAGTCCCTTGCTGCAGCTGTTGAAACAGACCAGAGTTCCTGAAGATGCGAGCGTCATGTACCTTTACCGGCCATCCCATGTTGATGTTGGTCAAACGTCACAAAGTTCCATGAAAGTGCCCTTACGCATGCGAAAGTTTCGCAGCCACTGGGAATTGTCCCAGACCCGTAACACTATGCGGTCCCACCAGTCTGTGCTTGTTTCCCGAGCCCAGAATCGGCGTTCCACAGCATGAACCTGCCCCATTAGCAGCATGATGCATGCATTGGCAGGGCCCATGCTTTCAGAGAAATCTGTGTCCATGTCCTGATCACTCACGTGACCGCGCTGACATCGCCTCCTCGCCAGATATCGCTCTGCCAGGTTCTGGTGCTGCATATACTGCTGGATAATGCGTGTGGTGTTTAATGTGCTCCTAATTGCCAAAGTGAGCTGAGCGGCCTCCATGCTTGACTTGGTATGGCATCCGCACAGAGAAAAGGCGCGGAACGATTGTCTGCCATTGCTCTGACGGAGGGAGGGGAGACTGACGACATGGCTTACAGGGTTGGCTTACAGGGAATTAAAATCAACAAAGGGGGTGGCTTTACATCAAGGAGTATTTCAGGCAGGACTTCACGGAGGGTTCCAATAAGAAATGGTGCACCTAAGTAATTTGTTCTTATTGGAACAAGCAGGTTGGTCTGGCCTCTGATTGATACATGGCTAGATTTACCTCGCTGCAGCTTCTCTGTGAGTGACTGCAGTGTGACCTAGAGGAAGGAGTCCCCTAGATGGGGGAGGGGGGGAAGCAAATGAGTACAAAACAAATCTGGTCTATTTCTTGTTTTGATACACTCCATCTATCTTTTACATCTTTGGCTGGCAGCAGACGGTGCAGAAGGACTGCAAACCATCCACATCTCATGGCTGCTCGGCAGAAGATGGTACAGTAGGACTGCTAGCAATCCGTATCGCCTGCCTGCTCACCATAAGATGGTTCAATAGGACTGTCTGCAAGACTAAAGAGAATGATCTGGTCAAGTCACTCCAAATTTAGTCCCTGCACCCAAGTCTGCCCATGCGCTCCTGGCTGATGTGGCCAGGAGCACCTCGGACATGATGATGACAGCTACCAGTCGTACTGTACCGTTTGCTGCCACAAGGCAATGGGTTGATGCTGCTGTATAGCAATGCAGTACCACGTCTGCCAGCACCCAGGAGACATACGGTGATGGTTACCTGAGCGGGCTCCATGCTTGCCATGGTATGGCGTCTGCACAGGTAACTCAAGAAAAAAGGCACGAAACAATTGTCTGCCCTTGCTTTTATGGAGGGAGGGAGGGAACGGGGGCCTGACGATATGTACCTAGAACCACCCGCGACAATGTTTTAGCCCCATCAGGCATCGGGATCTCAACCCAGAATTCCAATGGGCAGCGGAGACTGCAGGAACTGTGGGATAGCTATCCACAGTGCAACACTCCGGAAGTCGACTCTAGCCTCGGTACTGTGGAAGCACTCCGCCGAGTTAATGCACTTAGAGCATTTTCTGTGGGGACACACACACTCAAATATATAAAACCGATTTCTAAAAAACTGACTTCTATAAACTTGACCTAATTTCGTAGTGTAGACATACCCTATGATCCTCCCGTCCTTGTAGAGGACTTCAATGGATGTTTGCCTTGCCCATTGACATCAGGATCCAGGGCCTTTGTGACTAAATGGAGAATGTCAGTGTCTGGATTTGTCACCTTTCACAAACACTCAAATTACCTTAACTGTGTTTATTAATTTAAAATAATGTGGGTATCCGACATCAGTACATCAGAAAACACAGGTAAGCAGTAGCTTCCTTAGATGTATGCTGCCATGTGCCTTTTCATCAGGGATTCTGCACTGCAAACACACCAAACCCACCATCCTTGATATCCGGTTGGTGGGGCCCATCTGATGCTTGGCAGTGGGCCATGGGAGAGATTGAATTCCCCACTCTGATTAGTGTTTGGAAAATTGCACTTTGATCTTGGTAGCTGGCTTCCCACTTCAAATATGGAGGTGGGGGACACACATCCTTATTCAGTTGTGGGGGCTGTCTTCCTAAACTGAAGACCATGTAGCCTCATAAGCTGCAAAAACTTCTTTACTACCTACATGGCATGTGCATCATCCTGCCAAGTGAACACATAACTCCATTGCTCTGTTCCTCTCAGCATTGTCCTTCCTTCAGTCAGATCTAGTTTTAATATTGACTGGAAGTTCTTTGGGACCAGGAGTACATCTTTATCTGTATTGCAAAGCACCAGGCTCATTGATGGTGTTATATGAGTAATAAAGAGGTATTTTCTGAGGTAGGTGTCTGTGTGATCAGTATATGGAGTATATGAGGCTAGGTTGGAAGGATGCTGGGTAGGAACCCTCAAAATCTAGGACTAAGCCATATCTTGAGGAACAGCAATAGTGTGATGGACTGTGAGAATGTTAAGGAACTCCATGCTTATTTTCTCCCCATTTTGTCCTGGGTTTCTAAATAAGGAATTGAATATTTTCCACTGCATACATTCCACTCTTTCTTTTGGCTCTGGGCCAGAGCGTGAGCTGACCCAAAAAGAAAGACCAACTTTTATTTAAACAAAGTCCAATTGGGATTAGTTTGCCCAACAGTTTATTACAAAGTGAGTACAATGGATTCTCTCTCTAGCAAAAGAGAACTCAAGTCACTATATTGCAGTGTTCTTATTCATCTTATCTAAAGGCACCACAAAGCAGAAGTTGTTAATACTTTTCTATGTGAAACTATTTTGGAGATACTAATACTGGCAAGTATTTCAACTCCCTAAAACGCTGGATGTTGCACTTAAGTAATGTACCATTTTAATCCAGGTCTGTGTAAAGAAACACTCTCTTCTCTTATTTGGGAAACTCTGTTCTCAAAGAAAAACTCAAACATAGAAAACAAACTTTAAGAACAGTTCGGGTGGCTAAAGATGACAAATGATGCCCTACTCAGAACCACGAAACAGTGTAAAGCTATACACACAAGTTTCACACGTGCCTGCATCCACTCAGTGAACACATTCCCCAATGCAAGTATATCAAGTTATAAATCACCGTCACGGGTGTGACCCAACCAACCTTAACTCTGCTCTCTGTCAGGTAACTTCGGGATGATTCTTTTCCCATGGTTTTAATTTGGGCATATGGAACTTAAATTGTTTTTAAGGGGGTTTAACTATTTTGTAATGTTCGACTTCTGAACTATATTGTGTTGCTTTTAGTCAGGAGCACTGTCACATTTTTGTGGCTTCTAGAATAATTGTTATTGATTTAGCAAGGAAGAGTTAGAGTGAACCTTGGGGTCTTTTTGTATGACGTCCAACAGAGCAGAGTTAAAGGTGTTTGGATGTCCGCTTGCTGAATGTTGATTTGCTTGGGGTAAGGGTGGTGTGTGTGTGAATACTTTAAACTTGGAGTACGTTGGTCTGAGGAAAAACAGCTGAAGTTTTCCTTGTCGATTGCCATGCAAAGATGCTGGTAAAGGCTCTGCTATTTTTCACCTCTCTGCAGAGAAGAAATTTGCCTCGGGCAGCTGTTGCTTTTATTGTTGTAATAATCTGTGGAAAGCAGCAACAGAATTGCACTTGGGGCTGGGTCCTGGATGACTGGATTCAGTAAGCGTTTTGTTATTGACTTTAATGGGTGCATAGGGAAGGAACTATGGCAAGTTAAGGAAAGTGAGGCATAAAGGATATTGTAAATCATATGGCAAAGCTAAAGGAGGGATAGCCTTGCAGAGGATAGAGGTAGGTAAGATGATTTCCAAGATAAAACTGCTCCTGATGGATGAACGCCCATGATTAATTGATAACCTTTTGAGAAGGAGAGTGGCTCTTGAAAAGGATCTAAAAATATCTTTGTTTACATAATTTCAAAATAATTGAAATATTAGCAGCATGATTATTTGTCATATAAAGATGATACTTTTTTTAGTGCAGTTGTAGAGGTGCCTGCATATCCATGCAGTTTGCCCCGAGAGGTTCATTTCTAGTTGCATAAATATCAACACTAACCACTCGTCATTTCTTCGTTAGTAGAAAGGAATTGAATTGTTTGTAACTTTAGCAAAAAGTACAGTGTCCTTGATGGGGCTCTCAGGTGAGGGGAAGATCCTGGTGACATCATTCTGATTTATTATTTGGATTACTGTGGGGCCTAGAGTCCCCAACTACTCCATTTTGCAAGTAGTAGTAGCCAAAGCATGCCCCAGGACTGTAACAGTTTCCATGCGGGATGTTACTGCACTGTAAACTCATGCTCTGTAGATTCCTAACTGGGTTTGCCATGCAGTGATGTCCCATATAAACAAGCCTTAAGGTCCCATTGTGCTAGGCCAGTGGTGTAGTGGTTAAAAAAAAGTCTGTTAACTAAGCAAAACTAAACGCCATACTCGTCCAAATGAAAAGTGGGTAAATTCTGTTTACTTGCATTTAACTCTTGATGACATTACTACGCCAGGTGCTGCCCCCAACAGAGTATCCAAATCATCAAGACAGCCAAAGTGTCAGAGGGGAAACAGAAGTAGAGAGCGGTGAAGTGGTTTGCCCAAGGTCACGCAGCAGGTTGGTAGCAGCATCAGGAATAGAACCCTGGACTCCTGACTCATCGTTCAGTTCTCTCCCCGGTTTAACTGCCTGCCTTGTTAACCTTCTACCACTCCATTTAAGGAAAGGTTGGGATGACTTCCCTGCCTCTATCTGAGTTCACCCTCTAGTCAGATGCTGTTGACTTATAAAGCTTTTCAAGAGCAAATCTGCCTCTAGAATGGACCAAATGATACACATTTTCAAACCTTTTCCCAGGAAGAGGACTGCACCATATCTTCTTATCAGGTCTTCACTCCAACTCCCTACCACTTCAGTGTATGTTAGCAGAATCCATATTTTTCAGGGGCAAAGGATAAATATGTAGCAAGTTCATCTTAACAGAAGTTTTGTTTACCTTCCTCTTTGAGTAGAAGATAGTGGCTTTTTTTAGGGTGCCTGTATGTCCTGTTTTGGCTAGGATAGTCCCTTTTTTAAGCCCTATTTTGGCAAAAATGGGGTGTGGAGGAACTTGCTGGGGGAGCGAGTGGCAATGCCAGCCCAACGCAGGAGGGCAGTCAGGGCTCCGGCAAGCAGCAACACCAGCCTCAGCCCTTCACAGGGGGCCCTCGGGCAAGTGGCTCAGGTCAGCACTGTAGGAAGGGGCAGGGGGCTGGTGTTAGCCCCACACCGGTGTCCCATTTTCCCTTTGGGAAATATGGTCACCCTAGGCTTTTTGTTTAAATGGGTAAACGGACTCCCCAGTGTGTCTGTCTCAAGTCCCCAGCCACAGCACATGCGGCTTATCACAGACTAAGGAGTAGGTGGGGAGTTTGGCTGGAGCCCTTTGTTAAAATATTAGCGGCACATCATTGTAAAGCATAACATTTTAAATCCAGTTTTTATGACCTCCCACTCCCTTTGATTGTGGAAAAAAGTTTCCACCAAATAAAGGACCTGTAAATAGAAACATGCTTTTGTATGACACCTTGTTAGCCTTAATGACAGTTTTCTCCCTATAAATGCAGTAAAGTATGGAAATATTGCTGTGTTCCGGGGTGCAATTTTATGACTGTGATTTTCGTTGATAAAAGCCTTTAGAGAGTGCATTTCCCTTCCCACTTATCTCCTGTCAAAAGACAGCAACTTATATGAAAAATTCAGCTGTCGCTCTAAACAAAATATACAATTACTCTGGGTTGATGTTTTAACAAAAACGATTGCCATAGCAAAAACCTGGAGCCACTTTCTAAATGCAGTGATCTTTGCCTCCAGATCTTTGCATTATGAATGTATCACCTGTTCTAGCTACTTGAATGAAAAGATGAGCTGTCATTAGTTAAAACTTAGTGCTTGGCCAAATTAAATATTTGTTGTGCTCTCTCTTGTTTGTTGCATGACTAATGTTTTGCATGGGGATGGGGGAGGTAGGGGGATCGCTTCTAACCAGCCAAAGCCAGTTATTTTAGGTAATTGAGTAAGTTGGCAGATGATGTTCAAGTAGTTGAATAAGAGAAGGAAACAGAATATGTTAACTCTTCTGGAATGTTCCTGAAACAGACACATTGGTTTGAATAATTCTAAGCAGTAGTGAGAGGATTAAGCTTCAAATTTTGGATCTGGATTTTTACCATCTTGAAATGAAAAATGTGGGGATTTCTGTATCTTCTGATTTGCAAATGCCCTATATTTCCACACTGGGTTGAACCTCACTTCAGGGCATCTCTGAACTTCAGAGGCATTCAGAAATCCAGATCCAAATTTTTGTGACTTGATCCTATCTCTACCTCTTATAAATAGTGTGTGCTAGAGATGATAGAGAATGTAGCCTTAAGACAAAAAAAGTATTTGGTACTTATTCCTCATCAGATATTGCTTTTTTTTTCCACACATCCTATTTTTGCTGATGGGATTTGTAGTAACTGGAAAGCATCACACCACAGCCTGTTCTGCTTTTGTAGAAGCAAATATGAATTCATTCTCCTTGTGCAAATTTTCTTGTTGCAATTTAGACTTGGCTTTGGTAGAGTGACTTTTTGCACAGAAGGTTCTTATGAGTTAGTGACATAATCAGATTAGAAGTAAAGAATTTTGGATTCTTTACAATTTAAGATTCAGGCAGCAAAGGAATGGAGAAAATCTAAATTTGGGTAAGTGGCATCTAGCTGTGTTATGTTAGTTAATAATCCAAAAATAAGCATTTGGCTTTCCACTCGGTGTAGGATTTGCTCAATTTTAGTGACCCAGTAGGCACGGACATTAGAATTGTAAGTGACATACATAGTTGCTGTTACAACCTGGGCTGGTCCTGCTCTCTGGAAGGAAACCAGTTTGTTGTGATGGAATCCAACTGCTTAAGCTCCCTGGATCTGGTTAGCAGCAGATCACTGTTCCTAGCTCTGGTTCTCTCAAGCTTACTCCCTGGTGCAGACCCTGGGTATGACACTTTTCTTGGGTAGTGGGACTAAGTAGTCTGGCTGTCTAGACCCCAGAACCAGTGCTTCAGTCCTCCTGAGCCTCCTAATTGCTTAGACACAATCCTTACTGAAGTCCACCGGTCTGTGGAAGCTCTAGTTTCCTAGTTATGTCCTTCAGAGATAATATGGAAGTAAAATGAGGAACACAAGCTTAACAAAAGAATTTATTTATAGAATACACACACAGGCATAAAGGACCTGTAAACAAAGTTAACAAAGTACAAGAGAGTAACCAATCTAGGGAGAACAACAAAACCACAAATGCAATCCCTGAGTCTGATCATTCATGCCATCTGTGTGAGTCCTGCGCTTGGTCCAAGCCCTTAGGCCAGGTAGCCCTTCTGGCCTAACTTGGCTTGGCCATCTTGCTTTTGGTGGTGGAATCGCCCCTCTTCACAGAGAAGCCACCTGCTTTTAAAAAGAGCCTTTGTTACCATTTGTTCCCACATATTTCTATGGGAAAATTTCCAGGCTCCAAACTTCCACCCCTATTGGCTTGTGGGTAGAGAGTTAATTCAAAGTTAATGACCCTGCCAGTAGAACTCCCATTGTTATAGTATGGAAGAGTTATTAAATGTTGATGCCCCTTGATTGCCCTGTCACAGCTTCCCAGACATAGCCACAGTTATAAAACTGATACACTAATCCACCCAGATGGTTACAATCATAAGACACTCACAAAACAGGAGAAAGAAGGTGGGTGAGGTAATATCTTTTATTGGACCAACTTCTGTTAGTGAGAGAGACAAGCTTTTGAGCCACACAGAGCTCTTCTTCAGGTCTGGGGAAAGTATTCCGAAGGTCACAGCTAAATGCAAGGTGGAAGAGATTGTTTAGCGTAGATAGTTAGGACATGTCCATTCAAGGAAGAGTGGTCCATTAACACCTCTGCAGTCACAGGACAAAAAGAGGGGGGTTAGTGAACCAATGATATACCTCAGGTACATCAATGATATTTTCATCCTCTGGACAGACAGCTTAAACTCCCTCATAGATATCCACCACAACTTCAAACCTCACCCCCTCCTCCTCATCCATTACACGCTCTGGAACATTCCCCCACCAGTATTAACTTCCTGGACACCACAAACAGCTTTAACAATGGAGCCCTACAGACAACCATGTACAAAAATCCACAAATCACCACACCTCCTCCATAGATCCAGTAACCACTCCAAACACACCAAGAAATCTGTTATCTACAGCCAGGCACTTAGATATCACAGAATATGCTCCGAGGAGAAAGTCTGGGATATGCACCTTAACACACTTAAAACCTCCTTCACCACACAAGGATGCTCCACCAGAGATATAGATCACATCATGGAATGGGCCACTCATATACCCTGAAAGAACTTGCTTCAATGCAGAAATAAAACCCCCTCCATCCACACGCCACTGGTTGTCACCTATGACCCCACACTGGAACCCATATGGGATATTGTAGAAATGTAGGACTGGAAGGGATCTCAGTAGGTCATCTAGTCCAGTTCCCTGCACTCAAGGCAGGACTATGTAATAACTAGACCATTCCTAACAGGTGTTTGTCTAACTTGTTCTTGAAAACCTTCAATGATGGAGATTCCACAACCTCCCAAAGCAATTTGTTCCAGTGCTTAACCATCCTGAGAATTAGGAAGCTTTTCCTAGTGTCCAACCTCAACCTCCCTTTCTGCAATTTGAGCCCATTGCTTCTTGTTCTATCCTCAGAGGTTAAGGAGAACAATTTTTTGCCCTGCTCCTTGTAATAATCTTTTATGTGCTTGAAAACTGTTATCATGTCCCCCTTCAGTCTTGTCTTCTCTAAACTAAACTACCCAAGTTTTTCAATCTTTCCTCTTAGGTCATGTTTTCTAGACCTTTAATAATTTTTGTTGCTCTTCTCTGGACTTTCTCCAATTTGTCCACACCTTTTCTGAAATGTAACACCCAGAACTGGACACAGTAGCTGAGGTCTTATCAGCATGGAGTAGAATGGAAGAATTATTTCTTGTGTGTTGCTTACAACACTCCACTAATACATACCAGAATGATATTTGCTTTTTTTTTTTTTTTTTGCAATAGTGTTACATTGTTGGCTCATGTAGCTTGTTAGCTTGTGATTCACTATGACCCTCAGATCCTTTTCTGCAGTACTCTTTGCTAGGCAGTCATTTCACATTTTGTATGTGTGCAACTGATTGGTCCTTCCTAAGTGGAGTACTTTGCATTTGTCCTTATTGAATTTCATCCTATTTACTTCAGCCATTCCTCGAGTTTGTCCAGATCATTTTGAATTTTAATCCTATCCTCCAAAGCACTTGCAACCCCTCCCAGCTTGGCATTTTCCCCAAACTTTATAAGTGTACTCTCTATGCCAGTGTTTCCCAAACTTGGGACACCGCTTGTGCAGGGAAAGCCCCTGGTGGGCCCGGCCGGTTTGTTTACCTGCCGCGTCTGCAGGTTCGGCCGATCACAGCTCCCACTGGCTGCGGTTTGCTGTGCCCAGCCAATTGGGGCTGCGGGAAGTGGCGATCAGTATGTCCCTTGGCCTGCACCACTTCCTGCAGTCCCCATTGGCCGGGCACAGCAAACTGTGGCCAGTGGGAGCCGCGATCGGCTGAACCTGTGGACGCGGCAGGTAAACAAACTGGCCGAGCCCGCCAGGGGCTTTCCCTGAACAAGCGGCGTCCCAAGTTTGGGAAACACTGGTCTATGCCATTGTGTAAATCATTGATGAAGATATTGAATGGAACTAGACCCAGGATCGATCCCTACGGGACCCCACTAGGTATGCCCTTCCAGCTTCACTGTGAACCACAGATAACTAATCTCTGGGAACCAGTTATGCACCCACCTTATGCTAGTAGCACCTAGGCTGTATTTCCCTAGTTTGTTTGTCATCAAACGACTACCACGCAATATTCCATGGGGACCACATCCTGAAAGAAATCTTTCCTGAACCTCCACTTCTGGCCTTCAAACAATGTCCCCCAACCTCTCCTCATCAGAAGCAAGCTTCCCACAGACCAGGACACACCAACCTCAAAGCAGCATCAGACCCTGCCAGAACAACAGATGCAAAATCTTCAGACAGATCTCCACTGCTACAATGATCAGCCACCCCCACAACACAGCTCTCAAGATCCATGGATCCAAACAGAATGAGGAATAGAACCCAGATCTCCTGGCTAATGCTCTTTCCATTAGACCATGTTGTCTCTACAAATGTATGCAACTGATTTCAGAATGTTCAAATTTATCACGTGGGGTGAGGGTGACACAACTGTGTGTGTAAAAATACATTGAAGCCCAAGAAGTCTCAAATATATGAAGTTTCTTTGATTGCATTTAGTCTGAGAAATTGCCAGAATGTAGACTTCATTAGGAAGAGCTTTTTTTATGCATATGACAGAGAAAAATTGTAGCCAGTGGTGTCTTCACTGAAAAGACTCCATTAGATTGCCATTAGTTGCTAGTAATACATCATAATTGTTCTTATAGGGTTAAGCTCATCTGTTTCCTCTTCCACCTGCCTTGCAGAGATAACCTCTAAGACTACTCTGAAGGTCTGTCAGATTCCAATTCAAAAGCTTTTACCCTAACTGAATTTTCAAAACAATTCATTACCTACAAAAGATTGGTGGGAATGTAAAGATATGGGTCTTTCTCTCTCCAATTTTCATTCTCATATGACTGCACTCAGTGCTTAGTCAGACTCTGGAATAATTTGATTTTTTTTTCTATTATTATTAGGCAAGGGTATTCTGTATATTAGTGCAATGTCCATTCATCAGAACTCCTCTCATTTGCAGTTAGTTGCACAAACACTTGACTGTATTTTAAAAATTTGCCAATCCGGGTGTTGCGACAGTCTTCTATCTAAAACATTGATTTTTATTTAGCAAATCTATCATGGATTTCAAAGGTCTGAGTCTAATCAATGTTCATTTATAAAAAGAGAGCTTTTGAAGAGCTGCATTTACTCTAAAGCTGCATCACTCTGACTGTCTTTTAAATTCTATAGGTGTTTGCTTGGAAATAGTAACTTGACACGTTTAAAACATTTTTATGTTTACTTCTTCCAAGCGTCTTGTGACTACCAACCTCTTGGTCTCATCAGTCATGCCCAGTGTTAACAGCCAGTGCATGGCTTGAGTGTAGGTTTGTTACATTCATTTGAATTATTACATTGCTGAGAAAGTTGCAATTGTTGTTATTGGTATTTATATTGTACTAGTGTTTAAAGGCTGCAGTCATGACAGGGCCTCCTTGTGCTAAAGCATTGTACATACAATAATAAACATATTTAGCAAAAATAATGAGGAATCCTTGCGGCACTTTAGAGACTAACAAATCTATTTGGCATAAGCTTTTGTGGGTAAGAACCCACTTCATCAGATGCATGGAGTGAAAATACAGGAGCAGGTATAAATACATGAAAGGTTGGGGGTTGCTTTACCAACTGTGAGGTCAGTCTAACGAGATAAATCAATTAACAGCAGGATACCAAGGGAGGAAAAATAACTTTTGAAGTGGTAAGAGAGTGGCCCATTACAGACAGTTGACAAGAAGGTGTGAGTAACAGTAGGGAGAAATTAGTATTGGGGAAATTAAGTTTAGGTTTTGTAATGACCCAAACACTCCCAGTCTCTATTCAGGCCTAATCTGATGGTATCCAGTTTGCAAATTAATTCCAGTTCTGTAGCTGCCCAAATATATTTGTTAGTCTTTAAGGTGCCACAAGGATTCCTTGTTATTTTTGCTGATACAGACTAACACAGCTACTACTCTGAAACCTGACACATATTTAGATTTTACCAAAGTTTGTTGGAGAATGAGACTTCCACCCCTTCAAAAAAACTCATGAAAAATGTGTGTGTGTGTGAGCGGGGGGTGGGTGTGGGGGGGTGTTGGTTACTTTTTTTTAACCAGCTCTATGGCTCACTGACAGGCAGGATGAATTTCCCCCCAAAATTTTTACAAAATCTCCCTCATCAGTTCAGTGAAAAGTTTAATTGACATTTGGAAAACTTTGAACATAAGAACGGCCATACTGGGTGAGACCAAAGGTCCATCAAGCCCAGTATCCTGATCTCTGACAGTGGCCAATGGCAGATGCCTCAAAGGGAATGAACAGACAGGAAATCATCAAGTGATCCATGCCCTGTCACCCAATCCCAGCTTCTGGCAAACAGAGGCTAGGGACACCATTCCTGCCCATCCTGGCTAATAGCCATTGATGGACCTATCTTCCATGAATCTATCTAGCTCCCTTTTGAACCCCGTTATAGTATTGGCCTTCACAACACCCTCTGGCAAGGAGTTCCAGAGGTTGACAATGCATTGCATGAAAAAATACTTTCTTGTGTTTGTTTTAAATCTGCTACCTATTAATTTAATTTGATGGCCCCTTGTTCTTGTATTATGAGGAGGAGTAAATAACACTTCCTTATTTACTTTCTCCACACCAGTCATGATTTTATAGACCTCTATCATATCCCCCCTTAGTCGCCTCTTTTCCAAACTGCAAAGTCCCAGTCTTATTAATCTCTCCTCATATGGAAGCCATTCTATACGCCTAATAGTTTTTGTTGCCCTTTTCTGAACCTTTTCCAATTCCAATATATCTTTTTTGAGATGGGGCGACCACATCTGCACACAGTATTCAAGGTGTGGGCGTACCATGGATTTACCAGCCCTAAACTTCAAAAGAATGTCCATAAAATCATCTGATAATAGTTGGTTTTAAAATGGCCTAGACAGTCCCTGCCCCAGAGATGCCCAACTGTAGCTTCATGTCTAATATAAAACATAACAGGTGAGTGAAGCAAAAAAGAAGGCAAAAGGGGAAGGAGGACCAAGTAACAAAAGTAATAGGATGTTTTAGCAGAGAGACTAGCTGTGGGCACATCTCATAGCCAATCAGTAGCAGTAACTGCTGTAATTGGAAATTGTTACCTACTTAGCAAGTATGTCTGAGCCTCTTAAAATGAGTTCTATTAATATTAATTACCTAACTAAATTGCTGCAGTTTTATCCATCTCCATTTAATTCTACTGCTTTTTAAAGGTGGAAATAGATTTTTATTGCTCTTTGTTAGTGATCAGTCTAGAGGACAAAGGCTTAGAATCTCGATATCACATTAAGAACTGGCACCTCACCATCCCATAGAGGAGGTTTCCCCTCTCATATGTTAGTGTTATCAAGTGGATTTTTCCTAGAGGAGGCAAGATTTCCTCTCTGATGTCATTACTCAGGACAGCAGTGGTGATTACAAGTGAGAGCATCTTCCCTAAACTACAGAGGGTCTCTGAAGTCAGGGCTGTCTTTATCTCATTGATCTAAGTAACTTGTTACTTAATCCAGGCTCCAAAACTTCAGAATTTAGTAAATTAGCTTATATTAATTTGGTGACTGTAAATGTCACAGAAAAATAATCTCAGATTCAGGATCAAATCAGGAAAAAAAATATGGTTCTAATACATATAATATAAAAACTATCTGACCCAACACAGAGGTTCAAAATCAAATAACTTGTTCCACTCTCAAAACCAACACTAAGTTCAGGTTGAATCCACCTGACACTGGAGAGACCACGATGGTCAAGGAGGAAGCTCAGGGGCAAAGTTGTCCCTGGATCCTCTCCTAAAATGAGAAGTCTGGTAAGAGGTCAGGAGAGAGACAGAGCACTCACAGGGGTGGGGTAAGCTCTGGTGATGTGCCCTAAAAGAAGGGCACAAACTGACTTTCCTGGGAGGCATTTAACCATGAAATGAAACAGCGGAAACTAGAGAGGGAGGAAACGTCAAACTCACAGAGGGCAGAAGTAGGTTGAAATCTATTCTTGTTGGTTTGTACTTTTGAGGGATTCCAGGGGAGGGCTTATGAGGGTCCTGGCTCTGAAAGGAGGGTGAACCTATAGTGGTTGTGAGGGAGAAGGCCTGAGAAGCTTAGCAGGAAGAAGTCCAGGGAGGTGGCAGCGAGAAATCTGGTGCAGTGAACCTTGACTGCCTGTCCTAGGGTCCCTGGAATGGAGGGGTTGGGTTGGGTGGGGTGGGTGCTCCTACTAGCCACTGGTAGGGTGACCACCCATCCCAAATTGGGTGGAACAGTCCTGAAATGCAGAGTTCAAGTCCCGATCCTGGGCTCAATGACTTGGGACAGCATTTGTCCTGGATTCTCTGTGGCGCTATGATACGGCCGCCCAAGGCTCAGGGGCAGTTCCAGCTTCTTCCTGGTGGCTGGGGGGTGGGGGTGCGGGGGGCGGCTGAGGTGGGCCTTAGACCCCCCCCTCGCCATGGGGCACTGCACCCTGCTCCTCCTCTCCCTCATCTACCCCTGAAACCTGCCCCCTGGCCATGCCAGAAGTTGGATCTGGGCAGTAGTAAGAGCTGCCCAGGGAGCCCAAGACACTGTGTGAAGCCCTGGACCCTCCACCTGCCCTGGGGGGCAAGGACACAGGCTGGGGACTACTCTTGAAAGGATTCCCCCACCCCAAAGGTCTGAATTCACTAATTTGAGCCTCCAACAAAACATGCAAATCAATATGGGAGTTCTGAGTGTGAACAACGTCATGATGCAATGGCTATAGGCAGAAATAGAAGTTACGCATGTGGCCATGTAGGTGCCCTCTCTCCACAGCAGAGCTCACTGATAATGAGACATGTCCATGGATCAAGATTAGTTTGTGTCCCTAGCCTTTGGCCCTTTGTTCTTCTCTTGAAATAAGAATAGGTATAAATTGTTCGTTCTTCCAAGTCATCTGGGATGTACTGAAAACTGTTAAAATTAGAAGCTATCACTTTGAATTATAAAAGTGGTTTCTATAAGGGGTTTCCTGGTCTACTTGGGTTCTCTTGGACAATCTGAACAGGTTGGTTGAAGTGTGCCTTAGGTCTCTGTCTGTGTTGTTGTGAGTTAGTGTTCTGGGTTTTAAGAAACAAAGGAGTGTTATGTTGCAAAATTCCAGAAAGGGCATTTGTGTTTTTCTTCTTCTTCTCTGTGTGTATTCAGGTTTCAGAGTAGCAGCCGTGTTAGTCTGTATTTGCAAAAAGAGAAGGAGTACTTGCAGCACCTTAGAGACTAACCAATGTATTCAGTGGACATAACATCCGCCATCCCTTTCCCTTCTACCTCTGTCCCTTTCCAACAGTGTGCATCTCCTTCACTTAAATGTAACCACCTGACACATGTTGGGGCTTTGCACCAGCAGAAAAATAGTTTTTTCGCTCCTTAAAGAAGAGACGCAATACATTTCCATTTATATCACATGGCAAAAATTATCTACATGCTGTACATTTGAGGGCAGAGTAAAGACCCTGAAGTGCTAATGCTGTTGCTTTTGTGGCAGCCTTAATCTATGTATTGTTCAAGAAATTGATTTCCTTAGGAAGGGAACTCATCAGCAAAATGGAAAATACAACTCACATGCTGGGAAGGGCCCATTCGAGGAATACAGGCTCATTAGATCCATTTAAAATGATATTGTGTATACCGTTGGAAAAGCAAAACAAAGGTCTGGAAATCTTGGCAGGAAATCCAGCCAAGATCCACTATATTATCTTCCGCATGACTTGTTAGCAGTGACATCAATTGACATCTGAGACTTTTTTGCTTACGTTCTAACATGAGCCCATCTTAATATGACCTGATTATGTTGCTCTATTATATGAAGTTTGACAAAATAACATTTTGAGGAAACTCCTACCAATGACCCTGAGGATGTCAGAAAACTCTCTTGGCTAGAATGTTTCTGTTAATGAGTAGAATGACCCAGATCTAGTTCATAAATATCTCAGATGAATGACTCCTGCATGCTGCAGTTTAGGTAAAGTTACAAGAGCTCTGTAGTTCCCTGTCTACATTTCCCATCTCTTAACAGCTTGGAACTGTTGAGTGTTAAAAATGTTGTAATTCTCCCACCCTCCTCAAGAACCTCTTAAGGACCAGTGACATCAGTAGAGTCCAGCTCAGGACAGCTAAAGAATGAGAGGAGATGAAATAAAAACCAATGTAGGGGTCAGGACTGTAAAATTTGAGGAATTATTTTGGCAAAGCTTCTATAAAACACATGAATGAGAATTGTGAATCCTCTGCTACTTCTGTCAATATCACTAATGATTTTTTCTTTATGGTCTACTTGTGTTTTAAAAACATTGCTGATCATCTCCGATCAGAGAAAAACAGCTGTAGACTAAGGATCTGATGCTGATCTCTTTTGCACCCATCCTGGCAGTAACTCTACTGACGTAAATGTACCAGTGTACTGTAAAGCCCTGATGTAAGTTAGGGGGGAATCTGATGCTGAATATTCACAGAAAATACTGAAGGGACAAGATTCCTTCCCTAATTCTGTAATTAATGAACTATTAGAAGTTTACCCAACTAGCTGTTTCTATGGGCAGGTTTACGCTAGAAACGCTATATTGGCGTAGCTGCACTGCTGTAGCGCATCTGGTGAAGACGCTCTATGCCGATGGGAGAACACTACTCCACCTTCACGAGAGGCTGAAGCTGTGTTGGCAGGAGATCATCTCCCACCGACGTAGCACTGGTGTGGACAGCACTTGGGTCATTGTAACTTGCGTCACTCAGGGGGGTGTCTTTTTCACATTCCTGCACAACGTAAGTTCAATGGACTTAGGGCAGGTCTATACTACCACTTAAGTAACTAAAGAGGGATGGCTGGAGAGACTTAAAGAGAGTTCCTATGTGTGTGCTATGTTTGGAAGAGTAGATTTAGGCAATATCTTAATGTCATTGTAAATCACAGTAATGGAAAGATTCCGGGTTTCCAGCTGTAACAAAACTTATATCACTGAGAGCACATTTTTGTGTTTCTGAACTACGAAAATGATTAATCATCAACTTGAGTCAAATGAAAACAGTGACAAGCTGCTTTGGGATCCATATATTTATGCATGAACAAAAAAGTTAGAATGAGGGTTTTTTTTGGCACAAATTGCATGTGCCAGTGATGGATCAAACTTTTCCTTTATTGGCTGAAGATACACAACCCAGCAATGTGCTGCATACAACCTTGGAAGTGGAGCTAGTCACCTGGAAAAGGGAGAGGATTCTAAATATTACTCTTCAGAAAGTGAAAAGTGAAAGTCCCCTTTGGGGCAATACTTGCCCTTAAGCTTAGTGATACAGAGGCTGCAACAGGAGTGGATGTCTCTTCATCGCCCACTGCCCAATGGGAAGAGGGTACAATGGGGTAGTGGGGTTGGTTCCGGCAGCAGTACCCCACTGGAAGCTTGGCTGCTGAGTTGGACAGATAAGAGGATAGACAGCCAAGCCCATTCAGTCTGCTTCTGCTACTATGCCAATCATGGCAATATTTTTGAAAAGTCCACACCTACCTGTTATGAACTGAATGGCACTGAGCAATTTGTTTTACACTGGCCTCCAAATAACAGTTAGATGTTATCATTTTCAGTCACTACCAACCTAGGCTGGATTTGCACTGGTAAATTTAAGATGGAAGATTCCATATCCTCAGATATCATGGTGAAGAGTAATGCATAAAATCAGATGGAGCCTATTAATCCCTTGAGCTATTCAGTACCCCATTAGTGACAATCTAACATAATGGCCCACTGGAAGTATATAATCATGATCTAATTAATCTAAAATGAGTTAACTGTGATTCATGCCCTAGGAATACCAAAGGAGTTAAGACAAGGTGGTCAAAGAGAATATGGCCTAAATTCTGAGGTGGTTGTGTAAGTGGATGCAAGGTGCACTGCAGTTAGAGGCTGAGTCTTATTTGGCGTAATTTACACCAGTCCCTGGTGTATAGCTTATGTCACCTTTTGTATCCTCTGAATCTACCCCTCAGCATTGCCAACACAAGGATTTGTACAGAGTGTACTGAGTTTTCTAACCTGAAACCCAAGCTCTTCCCTGGTCACTTAATTTTTTCACTGAACATACATTAGAGAAAATCTACTCTTCAGTGAGTTCAACGAAATTAGATAATCAAAGCTTCAGCTAAGTATATGAGTGACTGATTGCACAATTGTCCGTGTACGGTAGTGTATTTGGCTGTGTATGGGAGATCATGCTGCCCTGGTTGGGGTCGGCTCAAAGAGACTGGGACGTGCTGCTGCTTCCAGCTGAGGAAGCAATCTAAGTGGCAGAGAGGCCTGTGTTTATAGAGCAGAAAGAAAAGCTTCTAATCCCAGCTTCCCAGTTGTGTGTTTTATTTAGTAACTATATCCGCAGCACCTGAATTCATTACAGTGCATTAACACATTTTTGCCTTCCTCCAATGCATCTGCTCTAAGTGAGGAACCTGTTTTTTTTTTCAGTTTACTTTAAAAAAAATGACCCACCAAAGCAAACATATGACAACTGGTCTTTAGAAAATAAATACCCAATATTTATTTTTGCTGTGTGCATACTTCTTAAATGATTTTTTTTTTACTAAATAGTTCATATTTTATTCCTTTTCTTAAGGCAAATTTGTAAAAGGCAAGGAAATCAGATTAAAAATATCCAAGGCTGCTACTTCTCAGAAAGCCCTAACAGTAAGTCATCTGACTTTTATAAAAAAAATCCCACTGTTGTACTATTCAGTTTGATACAAAAATTAACAAAATCAAATTTAGATTTGTGTAAAAGAGAAACTCTTACTCCTAAAAACGAGTCCAATTATATAAAACAAACACAGAAAAATAGCAAAAATGAAGCAGCAGAATGCGTAACTGCAAAAGTATAAGTACCAGATTACGTGTTCAGGTATTTCAAGTCTTACGTTTGCTGAGGCTTACTTCACTTCTCAATAGACTAAATTCACTTCTCAATATCATCAGTTTTTATTTTCTAAGAAATTCAAGGGAGTATTTTTGAATTCTTAGAACAGCTGCAATACTCCAGGAGTAACATACTGAGCTATGATTGTCTATAATATTTTATGAATTACAGCTGTTAAAGATTTGTTTGCAAAACAAACTCCTGTATCTTACTGGCTTTGACATCAACTGGATGGAGTAGGTGACAAATAGATGTAAATAAATGGGAACTTCTGTGAGACTCCCGAAAGGAAAGTATCATGTAAAATACAAAGTAATCCAGAACCAATTGTGTGTGTAAAAAGAAAAGGAGTACTTGTGGCACCTTAGAGATAAAAAATTTATTTGAGCATGAGCTTTCGTGAGCTACAGCTCACTTCATCGGATGCATTGTGTGTGTGTTTCCCCTGTTCACAGATTCATCTGAAGGAAGCATGCACTGTGTGTTTAGATGCTTAATGCAGTATAAATTCTAGAGCTCATTCACTGAGAGGAGACTTTCAGTATTTATTTTCCAGGAAGTCGTGCAAACAAGCAGATTCTAATATCATGCCATGAATCAAATCAATTTTATTTATTTTATTCTTTCAATTTATAATTCATCCTTACAAAATACTCTTAAGTGCAGGCATAATTTAAAATGAAATAATATAATAGGTAAGTAGATAGTGTGCTAACGTCTGAGGAACATTTACTTAGTGGAATGAAAGATGCTGTGGATTAGAGAGGAAATGGGATAGAGACTTGTTTGGGAACCTATGGATCTTGCATAGAACGATTTTGTTGGCTTTTTTAGAAGTGATCAGGGCTGGTTCAAACAACTGATAAACATTAAATTGGGGGACCCCAGCTACAAGGCCCAAGATTCAGTTTATGGCCTTAGCACAGCACCAATAGCTCTGCCATGCCAGATAGAGGAAGGATTTAGACCCAGAGTGTGACAGCCAGTTTGGAATGTGTCCACAACTAGCACGTATCTTTCCACAGGACAGTTACACTAATCAGTCACTAGACTTAAAGCAGATTGTGCCTCCTACCAGATGACATTGTAGGAGGAGTAGCAAACATCCCGCTAAAATTTGGATGTATTGGAATTGTCCTGCTAGATCAGGTCAACGATCCATCTATTCCAGTATCCTGGACCTGACAGATACCAGTACAAAATGTTTCAGAAAAAACCACAAGGATGGCCAGTTATGGAATTCCCATAAGGGAACTTTCTCCCCATCCATCAGTTAGTGTTTGGCTAATGCCCTGTAGCACAAAGGTGTATATTCCTTATGCTGTTTTCATCGTATCAAATATAACTGTGGATGTTCTCATTATTCATATAAATGCTGAGTCCTGCTAAACAACCAGCCTCCATTTCATATGGCAATGCGTTCCATCGGTAAACTATGCACTGTGTAAATGAATTTATTTTATCTGTTTTAAACTCTCGTCCTTTCAATTTCACTGGACATCTCCTTTCTCTTCTATTATGGGAGAGGATAAATAGAAACATCCCATACACCTCCTCTATTGTTTTGTGTACCTCTGTCATGTCCCATCTTATTTATCGCCTCAATCTTTTCAATATCTGGTCACATGAGATTCCCAAAAGGAAAGTCTTGTGTAAAATATAAAGTAATCCATGGCTCTGATCTCTGGGTCTCAATCCCTTATCCATAAAAAGGAGGGGGATGGTACTTACCTACCTCATAGGAGGTGTTGGAAGGCTACATTTATTAATGCTTATGAGGTGCTCAAATACTACAGTGAGGAGAGAAACATATTAGTACCTAAATAGTGACCGTGATGACAGGATCTAATTCAGGAATTTTTGCATTTTGTGCATACTCAAAAGGGAGAAAAATACTTGCATTTTAATATCAAATCTAGCAATCTAAGCAGAAAGGGAAGTCATTATACATGAAAGAAACATGGTCTTTTGTAATTAGGTGTTTAAAGTATCAGTTTCATTCTAATCATAATTTTTTTATGTTTAGATTTACCTTCTAATATTTTAATAGCTTTAGTATCAAGTAAGGAAGTCCTTTGTAGCTTAGCTTATGAACCTGTCCAGGACATTGCACTTAATGAGGTTTATAATTCAATAGAACTACATCTGCATCTTTAATTACGCCTAACACTTAATCTTCATTGCACCACTTGAATCGAAAGATCTAAAATTAAACCTGCTGCAGCCTAATCTAATAATAAACATGCATGACATTTTGTGCAAAATATGTGCCTGATCAGAATGGTGCACACTTACAATTTTGCTTGAAGTAACAAAACATAGTTTATTTATTTTAATTTTATTTTTCAGACATTTTAACATATCCATATAGACATATTCAAATACAATGACACAGAAAATACAGCAGTAGTACATATTTAACAATGACACAGTATGAAATATTGATAGATAAGTACTCCTGAGCATAATAAGATAAATAATTTCCTAAAAACGCCTCCCCGCATAAAAGAGAAGCACCAGAAGCCCAATCTACTTGGAGTCAGTTTGTAATGCTCTCATGAAAGACCAAGTGTCTTCATAGTTGGATCTTGTGCCTCGGATGAGGGTGGTGTTGGTTAGCTCAGTTAGCCAATCAAAGAATTGGGGGGGGATTAGCAGATTTCCACTTTTGTAAAATGACTCTTTAGGCCACAATAAGTGCTCCAGCAATCCATTTCCTGGCATTACACAAACTGGGTAGATCTTCTAGAATGACCAAAACACAGGAAGACTGATGTAGGGGGAAACCTCTACCCTGGTTACCTTGGAGCACCACCCACTTCCTTCCAAAATGTGGATATACTTTGACATTCAAAGACTATATAAGACAGGTTTGCATTGGAGCGGTCACATCTCCAACATTTACTATGTGGAGCTAGTCCATCTATACGCAATCTCTCAGGAGTCCTATAATATTGATTTAGAATTTTGTTCTGAAAGAAACGCAAAAACATGAAAATATGGTGCCAGATATTATCCCACCTGTCAGAGGAAGTAGAGATGGTTAGCTCCTTGTCCCATTTTTCTTCTATGGTACAGTCAGTAGGATAAATCAAGGAGTTCAGCCCACAAAATGTTTTTGGCTAACATGCTTTTTAAGGTGCACTTCAACTGGAGTACTGTTTGTGGCCTGCCAGCAATTCCTCAGATGCTTTATAATTTTGAGTGGAGGTTTATTGTAGAAAGGACCTTCTCTGGTGGGGCTGGTATTTATCACAAAGGTATGTGCAGGAAGCTAAAGTTGTGCTTTTGATAATATCTTTTATGGTTTATATGGCCTTGGTTAGCCAGGGGCATTTGAGTTTTGAGCTATTAGCTAATGTAAACCAGGGATTATTCCAGATTGGCAAGGAAGGAGTTCATAGAATCATAGAATATCAGGGTTGGAAGGGACCTCAGGAGATCATCTAGTCCAACCCCCTGCTCAAAGCAGGGCCAATCCCCAACTAAATCATCCCAGCCAGGGCTTTGTCAAGCCTGACCTTAAAAACTTCGAAGGAAGGAGATTTCACCACCTCCCTAGGTAACGCATTCCAGTGTTTCACCACCCTCTTAATGAAAAAGTTTTTTCCTAATATCCAACCTAAACCTCCCCCTTGGCAACTTCAGACCATTACTCCTTGTTCTGTCATCTGCTACCACTGAGAACAGTCTAGATACATCCTCTTTGGAACCTCCTTTCAGGTAGTTGAAAACAGCCATCAAATCCCCGCTCATTCTTCTCTTCCGCAGACTAAACAATCCCAGTTCCCTCAGCCTCTCCTCATACGTCATGTGTTCCAGTCCCCTAATCATTTTTGTTGCTCTTCACTGGACGTTTTCCAATTTTTCCACATCCTTCTTGTAGTGTGGGGCCCAAAACTGGACACAGTACTCCAGATGAGGCCTCACCAATGTCGAATAGAGGGGAACGATCACGTCCCTCAATCTGCTGGCAATGCCCCTACTTATACATCCCAAAATGCCATTGGCCTTCTTGGCAACAAGAGCACACTGTTGACTCATATCCAGCTTCTCATCCACCGTAACCCCTAGGTCCTTTTCTTCTGCCTAGCCATTCGGTCCCTAGTCTGTAGCGGTGCATGGGATTCTTCCGTCCTAAGTGCAGGACTCTGCACTTGTCCTTGTTGAACTTCATCAGATTTCTTTTGGCCCAATCCTCTAATTTGTCTAGGTCCCTCTGTATCCTCTCCCTACCCTCCAGCGTATCTACCTCTGCTCCCAGTTTAGTGTCATCTGCAAACTTGCTGAGGGTGCAATCCATACCATTCTCCAGATCATTGATGAAGATATTGAACAAGGACTGACCCTTGGGGCACTCCACTTGATACCGGCTGCCAACTAGACATGGAGCCATTGATCACTACCCATTGAGCCCAACTACCTAGCCAGCTTTCTATCCACCTTATAGTCCATTCATCCAGCCCATACTTCTTTAACTTGCTGGCAAGAATACTGTGGGAGACCGTGTCCAAAGCTTTGCTAAAGTCAAGGAATAACACATCCACTGCTTTCCCCTCATCCACAGAGCCAGTTATCTCATCATAGAAGGCAATTAGATTAGTCAGGCATGACTTGCCCTTGGTGAATCCATGCTGACTGTTCCTGATCACTTTCCTCTCCTCTAAGTGCTTCAGAATTGATTCCTTGAGGAGCTGCTCCATGATTTTTCCAGGGACTGAGGTGAGGCTGACTGGCCTGTAGTTCCCAGGATCCTCCTCCTTCCCTTTTTAAAAGATAGGCACTACATTAGCCTTTTTCCAGTCGTCCGGGACCTCCCCCAATCGCCATGAGTTTTCAAAGATAATGGCCAATGACTCTGCAATCACATCCGCCAACTCCTTTAGCACTCTCGGATGCAGCGCATCCAGCCCCATGGACTTGTGCTCGTCCAGCTTTTCTAAATAGTCCCGAAACACTTCAGCTCTCTGTGGAGAAAGGTCACCTCCTCCCCATGCTGTGTTGCCCAGTGCAGTAGTCTGGGAGCTGACCTTGTTCGTGAAGGCAGAGGCAAAGAAAAGCATTGAGTACATTAGCTTTTTCCACATCCTCTGTCAGTAGGTTGCCTCCCTCATTCAATAAGGGGCCCACACTTTCCTTGACTTTCTTCTTGTTGCTAACATACCTGAAGAAACCCTTCTTGTTACTCTTAACATCTCTTGCTAGCTGCAACTCCAGGTGTGATTTGGCCTTCCCGATTTCACTCCTGCATGCCCGAGCAATATTTTTATACTCTTCCCTGGTCATTTGTCCAACCTTCCACTTCTTGTAAGCTTCTTTTTTGTGTTTAAGATCAGCAAGGATTTCACTGTTAAGCCAAGCTGGTCGCCTGCCATATTTACTATTCTTTCTACACATTGGGATGGTTTGTCCCTGTAACCTCAATAAGGATTCTTTAAAATACAGCCAGGTCCCCTGGACTTCTTTCCCCCTCATGTTATTCTCCCAGGGGATCCTGCCCATGAGTTCTCTGAGATTGTCAAAGTCTGCTTTTCTGAAGTTCAGGGTCTGTATTCTGCTGCTCTCCTTTCTTCCCTCTGTCAGGATCCTGAACTCGACCATCTCATGGTCACTGCCTCCCAGGTGCCCATCTACTTTTGCTTCCCCTACTAATTCTTCCTGGTTTGTGAGCAGCAGGTCAAGAAGAGCTCTACCCCTAGTTGGTTCCTCCAGCACTTGCACCAGGAAATTGTCCCCTACACTTTCCAAAACTTCCTGGATTGTCTGTGTACCGCTGTATTGCTCTCCCAGCAGATATCAGGGTGATTGAAGTCTCCCATGAGAACCAGGGCCTGCGATCTAGTAACTTTCGTTAGTTGCCGGAAGAAAGCCTCGTCCACCTCATCCCCCTGGTCCAGTGGTCTATAGCAGACTCCCGCCACGACACCACCCTTGTTGCTCACACTTCTAAACTTAATCCAGAGATTTTTCTGCAGTTTCACACCGGAGCTCTGAGCAGTCACACTGCTCCCTTACATACAGTGCAACTCCCCCACCTTTTCTGCCCTGCCTGTCCTTCCTGAACAGCTTATATCCGTCCATGACGGTACTCCAGTCATGTGAGTTATCCCACCAAGTCTCTGTTATTCCAATCACATCATAATTCCTTGACTGTGCCAGGACTTCCAGTTCTCCCTGCTTGTTTCCCAGGCTTCTTGCATTTGTGTGTGGGCACTTGAGATAACTCGCTGATCGTCCCGCTTTCTCAGTATGAGGCAGGAGCCCTCCCCTCTCGCGCTCTCCTGCTCGTGCTTCCTCCCGGTATCCCACTTCACCACTTACCTCGGAGCTTTGGTCTCCTTCCCCCGGTGAACCTAGTTTAAAGCCCTCCTCACTAGGTTAGCCAGCCTTCTTGCGAAGATGCTCTTCCCTCTCTTCGTTAGGTGGAGCCCGTCTCTGCCTAGCACTCCTCCTCCTTGGAACACCATCCCATGGTCAAAGAATCCAAAGCCTTCTCTCCGACACCACCTGCGTAGCCATTCGTTGACTTCCACGATTCGACGATCTCTACCCAGGCCTTTTCCTTCCACGGGGAGGATGGACGAGAACACCACTTGCGCCTCAAACTCCTTTATCCTTCTTCCCAGAGCCACGTAGTCTACAGTGATCTGCTCAAGGTCATTCTTGGCAGTATCATTGGTGCCCATGTGGAGAAGCAGGAAGGGGTAGCGATCCAAGGTCTTGATGAGTCTCGGCAGTCTCTCCATCACATTGTGCATCCTAGCTCCTGGCAAGCAGCAGACTTCTCAGTTTTCCCGGTCAGGGCAGCAGATAGATGACTCAGTCCCCCTGAGGAGAGAGTCCCCAACCACCACCACCTGCCTCGTGTCGTGGAACCCACATCCCTAGGACAGTGCATCTCATGCCTTCCAATCAGCAGAGTCTCCTTCTGTTCCCTTCCCTCAGATGTATCATCTAGTCCACTCTCCACATTAGTATCTGTGGAAAGAACATGAAAATGGTTCCTTACCTGTATCTGCGTTGCTGGTACATGGACACTCCCCTTTCTTCTTTAGGAGGTCACATGCTGCCAAATTTCTTCACTGTCCTCCTGTCCCCGCTGCGCAGCCTGCTCTGAATCTTCAGAACATTGTGTCCGTAGAAGCATATTCTGATGTCTGTCCAGGAAATCTTCAGTTTCTCTTATGCAATGCTGGGTCGA
This sequence comes from Lepidochelys olivacea, assembly GCF_965140295.1. NCBI lineage: Eukaryota > Metazoa > Chordata > Testudines > Cheloniidae > Lepidochelys > Lepidochelys olivacea. The sequence goes on from NC_140417.1 coordinate 109,892,152, forward strand.
TACTTGGTTCTCCAGACCTTGAACCTTCTCTTCCAATTTGGAGACCAGCTTGCACTTTGTACAGACAAAATCGCTTTTGTCCTGTGGAAGAAAGACAAACATGGCACATCCAGTGCAGGTCACAACAGCTGAACACTCCCCATCCATATTACCTTCCTTCTACGAGCTTCCTCAGGAGTTCTAGTGACTACTCGGAGAAGCTGGCAAGATGTAAGCCTCAGTGGGCTCTCCCCGGGCGAACTCCCAGGCAAACTCCCTCTGTTAGCCTTTCTGCTGTTCGCAGCTCACTGGCTTTTTATAACGGTCAGGCCCACTCAAGGCTCACCTGGAACAAAGCACTCCCAATTCACACTTTTCAAACAACCAATCAAGCACATGGTCAAACTGTCCCCACAAAAGACACTCCACTCAGTTGGTGAGATTAGAAGTGGTAATGGACGTGCTTTTCTGAACAACGCTCCAAAAGGAGGTAAAACACTTATGTTTTTCCTTAAAGGTGCAAAAACATTTTTAAAAATGGAAGTGCAGAGAGAGAATCAAAGGGGTTAACTAATTTTCCTTCAATCCAAAGCCACACTGCATCTTGGGAAGAGCTGATGGGACAGAACCGTCTTATTAAAAGTGTAACCCTTCTGCCCGTCAGAGTTGGCAGCAACAAGGGCCGGGTTCAATATCTAGGGGATCCATTCGAATAACACAATGCAAACTGGCTCGAGCCCCCACCCAGTGACCTGGGACAAATATATACCACCCCCGCTGGGCGCCTCCAAGAGGCAATACTTCCCCTCTCGCAAGCACATAGTCTGAGTGTAGCAAAAGCCTTTTAATAACAGAGAGAAACAATGTGGCATTATGTCGGGGAAACACCACCAACAGGATTCATAACACAACCCATGAGCAAAAAAAAAAAACCCACCCCAAGCAAATTGGGGCATGCCCTTTTCCCTTTGGTTCTTGAGTCCAGCAACCCCAAATACAGAAGTAAAAAGTATTTCTATTGTCCTGTATGGTGAAATTCACACCTATGCAGCGGTCCAGCGGAAGGCCTATGCAGCACTTAAGTCCTGTTTGAAGAACTTAGGCCCTGAAGCTACAAGGAGCTTTGCATGGGGGGTGCGCTACTGAAATCATGGGACTCTACATGAATGCAGGGCTTTGCAGAACTCTTGTAAGGCCCTGATCCTGCAATGGAACCAAAATGGTGCCTTGGCCTTTTGCTGGCCCTCTGCACATGGGTAATTTATGTATTATAGTCAAGTTATTATGATTCACACACTTGATCTTTCCAATGCAATATTGAAATGTTATCTGTGATAAAAAGGAAATTAAAATGGCTAAAAAGAAATGTAGAAATTATTTATGGAATAAATGCTTGAAAGAAAAAGCAATATGGCAGATGCATCTGCAAGAACTGCAACTGATGTATTCCTGAAAGCTGAGCTCATTTACTTACTGAGAGGCTAAAATATACCATTGTACTTGGCCTGAAGATAAATCAAGGGCCCAGATCCTACACCGAACTCCACCCAATGTCAGGGGTCTGCCTATGTCAGGGGTTTTCCTTCATGGAGTTCAGTGAAATATTGTGGTCCAAATTAGGGCCTGTTCCAAAACTCCTACAACTCAGTGGAAAGACTCCAATTGACTTAATTGACTCTGGGTTAGGCTCTTACTGGGTTTTAGAGTAGAGTAGTGTACTTTTGATGTACTTTGAACTGAATGTAGTAAAACATAGTGAATCACCCCAGATGCGTTATGCTTCTGTGACATTCACTGGAAATCCCAGTAATGAATAACAAGACAGTACTTCATCAGGAGTCTGATCAGAATAATTATACATCATCTGGGTCAGGGCAGCTAGCTTTGATCAACAGAGATGAAAGATTGGTGAAAACTCCACTGGGCCACAGAGTCCCTAGCTGTATTTTGCAGCCTGAACTAGACTTCATGTTTCAACTACATGCTATCTGATTGTAGTTAAAGAAGAGAAGATCAAAGCCTACAAATCTTCCTGATCTATATCAGTGCAGCAAATTAAAGGTAAAAATCTTGGTATCTTTAAAACACACAAACACAAAGTGAACAGTGAACTCTCTGCCATTCACCAGGAAATACAGCTTGTGCTTATGGATTTGGAAAGTCACTATCTTCTGATCGATCAGGTGTCTTAAATTTGTGTCTTGTTTCTTTTTTTCTACTGTATTGATTTTTATCTTTGTGTTTTCTTTAGCCTTAAGGTATGCCAGGGGCTATATCATAATTAATGAATCAAAAGTAAAACAAAGGCATATAGTTGCTCAAACAATAAATAGAAAAAGAAAAGGAGTACTTGTGGCACCTTAGAGACTAACCAATTTATTTGAGCATAAGCTTTCGTGAGCTACAGCTCACTTCATCGGATGAAGCTGTAGCTCACGAAAGCTTATGCTCAAATAAATTGGTTAGTCTCTAAGGTGCCACAAGTGCTCCTTTTCTTTTTGCGAATACAGACTAACACAGCTGTTACTCTGAAACCAATAAATAATGAATCATTCACTCAGTTCTTCATATTGCATGGCCATTTTCCCTTCTTCCTCCCCAACACACATGTACCAGATAGGGTGGGGACAGTTTTGATGATGATTTCTCAAATTGACCCAGTTGGGAAAGAAGACAATATAATAACATGGATCCACTGTCTGTTACGATCAATTTTTATGTGAAGGGTTTCTAATTGTGATGGAAAAGCTTGTTTTCCCTTAGCTACCTTGAGACCAAACTTGAATATATGTCACATCTGGCTGCTTGGTTGCATCTTAAAACGAATGCTGGATCCAGGCTTTACAAGGAGCAAAAAATAGAACAGTGGCACCTTGCTGCCTTGCACAGAAATGGGAAAGCAATGTGGAAAGAATCTGACAGACACATGAAAAGTAATGGAAATGCTGTAAGGTCAAAAAGAGGGAACCAATATAGAGGTGTTAACTGCTATGATGATATAGGCAAAGTTGTGAATTGCAGGTTTGCACTAGGCCAGCTTAATATTATGTTTGTTTGTTTATTTTTTTTTAAAAAAGCTCTATCATTGCAAATTACAACTTCCCTTGTTTACTCTAGGAGCTTGCCTCAATGCATCTATGCCAATGGCTGGCTACAGATGGCTGAAATTGAGACAAATCCCCAGTTTAAACACAGACTTATTTGCTGGGGTCAAAATTAAGGAGGAGATGGTGGGTAATTGATTTAGTAGGCAAGGGAGGAGGCTGTTTTAATTGTATTTAGAGCTATAAATGAGATGGCTATAAATGACACTAGAGAAAAATGGAAATTGCTCTATTGTAGTGAAATTTGATTGGAGTGCGTCAAGGGCAAGAGAAAGATGTGCCATTAACAGACCTGTCAAAGTGGAAAGTCATTAGTTAGCTAGCTTCTGGTTTTTGTTGTTTGGAAAGGTAGCAATAAATAACAGCTCTGAGATCAAGAATGCCAGATCTCCAAATCATACTAAACTGGGAAAAATAACACAAACACATAGATACAGAATGTTTAACAGATTGGGTGGATGAGGTTAGTGAAATTAAACCCAGAATAATAAGCCTCAGAACAGAGAATTAAAAAAAGCAAAAATATCTGCTGAACAGAAGGATGCTACAGCACAGAGACAGGAATGGCAACTGGGGAGTCACAAGGAAATATTCCTTTCCTTAATGTGCACTGAAAATGCAAATGCAACGCTAGGTTGTATTGCTCCAGGAATAAGAGATGTCATTATATAAAACAGTGGCTTGGCTTCCTGTTAGGATGTACTACATTTAGTGTTGCTGAATGCTAGTACCCTCAAAATATTGTGATAAAAAGCATATAAAATGCTGCTAAACTCAGATTGAATATAGCAAAAGGAATTAAAAAGCAAAGAGAATTAACCATACTTTTCATTACAAAGAATAGAGTTTGTAGCAGGGCCATCCCTAGACCAAATTTCGCCCCAGGTGATGAGAATCTTCAGCGCCCCCTCCCATCCGTTAAACTTTTGGATACTGTATTTTTTATTTAATTTCTAGCCAATTTCATGACTTTGATGCATGATTTGCATACATGATTCATCCCTGTCATATAAGACGATAACTTTGCATGCTAGGATATGTAAATCTGTGTTTATTCATGCCATATATAAGCAAATAAAAAATTCATTTCCTTTAAGCTTACAGAAACTTTTTAATATTAAGAATAATTGAAATGTACTAACCTCAAGAAATTTAATTGTGGCCCAACATTGGGTGGACCAGTATTAAATAGTGTTATGGTAGGCGACAGGTTTAGAAGGTTAACCCTAGTCCTTTAGTTCAAAAGGTCGCTTTTTTCGTCTTTGACCTTCTGTACTGAAGCACAGCGTCAGAGAGATCCAAAGACTGGCCAATGGCATTTTCAAGTGATAAAATAGCAAGCGATGTCAGTCTCTCATTGGTCACTGTCGATTGAAGTTATGTTTTAATGAGCCTGAGCTTAGAAAAGCTGCGCTCACCATTTGCGACTGTGACCGGCAGCATGAGCAGAATCTTCAGAGCTATCAACACATGAGGAAAAGGGTCCTTCAAATTTTCCAATTCATTCATGATGCAGTGCTGGAGTGGAGAGTGCTTCCCATGTTGCAAAATGTGATGGATGTTGTCCAATTGGACATAGAGGTGTTTATCATTGATGTCCAAACATTCCCTATGCGTCAGCATCCGCTGAAGATCTGTACAGTTGTTCAAGAGTATTTTCCTGTCTGCCGGCTGCTTACTACGGTCATACACAGGTCTTTTTGTGGTGCTTCATTTGTCTAAACCTTTCTTCAATGGACTCTCCCGCAGTGTCAATGAGTGACCAAAAAAATTCCCTCTTGAATATGTGAGCCATATTCTTTTTTATCATCATTCTCCTTTATACTACCATGAAAACTAGATGATTCTCAATCACTTTCCTCACATTTCCATTCCAGATCTTTTGGTAAATCTGCCAGTTCCTTAGTAATGGGACTTCCATCATTTATGCTCTGTTCCTCGATTTCTTCTGCACTGGGATGATTGCTGCCTAAAGCGCAGTCTGTGTTGCTCTGTTTCAGATATTTTCTTATCAAATTTGCCCCTGGCTGCAAACTAGATTGCAGTTGAGCTTGTCGCTCCCTATACTGAGCTCCTGAAGGCTTCTTTGGGGGCATCTTTTATTTTCTATGGGGAAAACCAGACAGTATTAGGAAGAGCAAAAGTTTATGTTCCGCAGTCTTAGAAAATCATCAAACATTATGTGGTAAGCATGGCAAAAGTAGTCACAGTATTTCTTTTATATTGTTATGTAGATAAGGGTTTGATAGCTATCTCTGGCGTCTCATTAAATATGTACTTTATTAATCGCTATTTACACTCTTCAAGTCTTAAAACAAGTGCAATTTCACAATTACACAATAAAACAAGACATTGAATATCACAGCTGGGCTCTCACTTCACTTTGTTCTTATATCTCACTGACTTACTGGCGACACCCTGTCCTTTATATACTCGCAAGGCATGGCTGACAATATTTTAGGAGGTTCAAGGAAAATATAATTCTGAGAAAGTCTAGAGGGTTCCACAAGATTCTACAAAGGTCCAGAACATTCTAGAAGGTTATTGAAAAATTAATCCGCATAGAGAACACCTGAAATAGTTTACTTCACACATTCTATTTTCCCTTTTGTTGCTAACATCAAAAACAGCACCCTGAGCCTGGTGTCTCCCCCCCACCCCCAAGCCCAGCACCCCAGATGGTAGTCAGGGTCTTCTGCCCCCAAATCTGGCCTTGCTTTATAGGACAAGGTTGTAACTGATTATTAAATTGGGTTCCCTTTCAAAATATTTTATCATTCACATGACACTATTCCAGGGCTTCTCAGACACGCTGAGCTTTCACGTCTCCCAGTAACTTCACTGGGAGTTGGGGCCACCTACCACCTTGCAGAAGGAGCTGGGCAGATGGCAAGACTAGCCTCCCAATCCTTTCACTGTTTTATATGGTCTCTCCACTTGAAGACATATGTGAGAGACAGGTTCCAATTACCATGCCGAGATATGCTGTGCTTAAAATCTGCACTGAAGAGCAAAATCACATCTAATATCTGCCTTATGGAATCTCAGCAGGAAGGCTGTGACTTGTAACATATGTGACAAAGTTCCTCCTCTGCCTTGGTGGGTCCTGCACTTATTGGCAGATTTGCTCGCCTCAGAGATTCCCAGCAGCCCTCAGTTTGGCCACTTTTGCTAGTGGCTCAAACCTGCTGTCCTCTCAGCTAATCTCATCACTGGCCAGCATGGGGGAAACGGAGAACAATTCCCACAGTCTCTGTGTCCTACCTAGTGGGTCGAGAACAGGCCAGATCCCTTTCCAATTTAGAGCTTCCCGTCTGGTGTTTCTCACAGACCAGGTCAACTCCTCCTGTGTCCAATCAGGAGTTGGAGAATGGGGGGAACCTGGGCCCACCCTCTACACCAGGTTCCAGCCCAGGGGGTAGCAGCTGTCTACAATATTCCCTGTATCAGCTGCGTGACAGCTACAACTCCCAGGGCTACTGCCCCATGGGCTTCCCCCAGCACCTTCTTTATCCTCACTGCAGGATCTTCCTCCTGAAGCCTGACCATGCTTGAACTCTTCAGTCCTCCCACAACAAGCCTTCTCACTCCTTGCATGCCCTCCTACTAACTGATGGGAGGTCCTTTTTGAACTAGGTGTCCTGATTAGCCTGCCTGCCATAATTGATTCTAGAAAGTTCTTAATTGGCTCCAGGTGTCTTGATTAGCTTGCCTGTCTTAATTGGTTCTAGCAGGTTCCTGATTGATGTAGGGCAGCCCTTGCTCTGGTCACTCAGGGAACAGAAAACTGTTCATCCAGTGGCCAGTAGATCTCCCTTCTACTCCTCTGCTGAGCCTGACTGGCCTGGAGGGAGACTGCTGCTCCTGGGCCCTTGCTGCTGCTGCCACTGCCCCTGCTCCAGCTGCTCCCTTGGCCGGGCCAGACGCCATCTCCCCTACCTGGTTGCTGGCCAGCTGCTGGACCCATCCACCCACCCTTGGGTGCTGTTGCTATGTTCCAACTACCACCCCTTGAGGGGGTGGGGGCAGCTGGCCCGCTCCCCGGAGGGGGGGGGGAGTGAGGGACCCCTACCCTAGCCGTTGCTGCTACCGCTGCTGTGAATAATACCACCACCACCATCAACACCACCCGTGAGGGGTCCTCTCTGCCTGCCTGGCCACCGGGCAGCTGCCTGGAGCTGCTGCTGCTGCCTGAGAGCTACCGGACCCCGAAGGAGGAGGGGACGAGGCCATCTGCTGCTGGGGGAGCGCACACGGACTTTGTAGACCACTGTGGAGGGGGCCAGAAAGCTGAGTAACTTTCGGACTGTGCTCTTGTGGTGGGGGTTTTGACTGTATTTGCGGGGACACGGGGGGTGTGGCGTGGAGCCTGCCCCCTAGTCCATCACTGTGACCCCCCCTCCTCCCGAACCACCACCACCACCGTCGGCGCTGCCCCCTCCACCACCCCCAGTGGACACTCACCATCTGCCTCAAGCTCCTGCTTCTGGGACTCCGCTGCTTGCTTGGCCTGCTGCCCCCTTTCACCACCTTTGGGGCCTGCAGCAGCAGCCAGCCCACACTGACTCTTTTGCAAGCGCACGTGCCCCCCGCCCCATCCTGGACTGACCCCCCTTACCAGCTCCCAGCTTTGTCCCTGGCTCCCTACCCCATTTTCCCCCTGCAGCCTTTCTGCCCTCCCCTTTACCCCAGCACCTCGCTGGCTTCAGTTTGTTTGCCTGCCCTGCCCTTCCCCCTCTGCAGCCCTTGCTTGTTTGCCCTGCCCTTGCCTCTGAAGCCAGCCCCTGGGTTCCCTGTCCTGCCTCCAGCCTGGTTCTCCCCCCTCCCCATGGGATAGCCCTGCCCCGATTGGCCCCTTATTCAGTGCGCCCATGCCCCCTCCCATGCGCTTGTGCCCTTCCCCTGTTTGAGTTTGCCCTGATCTCACTGCACTCCCTGAATGTTGTTCTGACCCCCCTCCCCTAGTGCAACTAGAGGAGCCAGTTTTTTTTTTTTTACTCTGAGTCGGTGACTGTCCCCCACAAGCCCTCGACAGCCCCCTGTCCAGCCCATCCCCTTTGGTGCCCTCCTCCCCTGCCTGCAGCCTAGCGGGGAGGAGTGGTTGACCTGCCTCCCCCTTCCCCTTCTCTTTCCGGTGTCCTTCCCTCCCTGCTCATTATGGCGGGGGATACGACGGGTGGGGCCCCTCCAACAGCCCTCGTTACCCCTCCCCCGCCTGCCCCTCCATCACCCCCCCAAGCCTCTACCTCAGCTGCCGCTGCCAAACCACCTGTTACCGCCCCCGCTGGGGCGCCGGCAGCGGCGGGCACAGGGGTGACCTCCGTTGCTGCCCTGTTCCTCCCCCCCCTTAGATTCTGGGGGAGTCCCCCCAGCCGGCGGGAAGGGCCCTGCGAAAAAGCCCGGGCCCTCCATGGCAGGGACTGCCCTCACTGCCGCGGCCCCGCCACCGGCCACGGCCTCCCACCCCGCTGCTCCTTCCACCAGTTCTGCGGGTGTCCCTCCCCCGGCCCCCAGGGCGTACGCCCAGGTGGTGGCAGCCCCTCCGCCTACCGTTACGTTATCTCTCCCGCCCGCCGCCTCCGCTACCAGCTATAGCGGCCGGGGCCCCTTTCCCAACATGACCAGGAAGCACGGTGTCCGTTGCCTCCTGGTGCCCGCCTCGCCCCACGTGGAGACGTACGTGCGGGCGTTGGCGAGGGCGGTGGGGCCCATGGCCATTGTGGCGGCCTCCAAAATGTACGGGAAGGTGGTCTTCTTCCTGGCATCGGAGGCCGCCGCCCAGGAGGCGGTGGAGAAGGGCCTGGCGGTGGGGGACGTGTTCATCCCCCCTCGAGCCGCTGGACGACCTGGGCGTCCGCCTGGTCCTGACCTCCGTCCCTCCCTTCCTTCCTAATGCCGCCCTCCTACCTGCCCTCTCTACCCTGGGGAAGCCCATCTCCGTCCTGAGCCCTCTCCCCTTGGGCTGCAAGGACCCCGCCCTCCGTCACGTCCTCTCGTTCCGCCGGCAAGTGCAGCTGCAACTGCCGCCGGCGGTGCGCGACGGAGAGGCGCTTGAGGGGTCCTTTTTGATCCCCTACCAGGGGGCCCACTACCGGCTGCATTATTCTACGGGGGAGGCCCGGTGCTACCTCTGCCGGGCGATGGGGCACGTCCGGAGGGACTGGCCCTTGGCCCGGCAAGGGGAGGCATCCGGGACCCCCGAGCTCTGGCAGGGCGCTGGCCCCGTCATCGCCGGTGCCCCTGGCTGCCTGGTGCCCGCAGCCGCCCCTCCTCCCACTCAGCCCACCACTGCTCCCGCTCGGGCCCGAGGGGCGCTCCCCCCGGCACGCCCGGACGAGCGGGAGGGCCCCGCCTCTGCTGCCTGCAATTCGGCGGGGCCCCCAGAGGAGGGTGCGGCAGGGATGCCGCCAGGTGTGGGAGAGGGCCCACCCCAGGGGGACTCTTCCCTCCCTTATTCCGCCCCATCGCTGCCTCCCACGGTCCCTGAGCCATCATCCTTGCCCCCTGACCCGACCCCTGTTAGCCAGCCCCCCGATGATGCCATGGAGGGATGGGCCCTAGTCCAGGGGAAGTGGGGCAAACGGAAGGCTCGAGCTCCGCCCCTTTCTACCGATGCGGAAGCCCCCCAGAAGGCCAGAAGGGGGGGTGCCGATGCCGAGCCCTCTGCCTTGCCCGCGGGTGCACACCATCCCCTGGTGCTGGCTGGGGACAACGTGGCAGCACAGGAGGGCAGTGCCATCCCTCCCTTAGAGTCCCTTCCCTCGAAGGACCCCGATAGAGCTCCATCTGCCCCATTACCATCCACAACCCCTGTGAGCCTCGGGGCGAGTGTCGCTCCGGGCACTAGCGGGGAGACCTCCAGGGTGGCGGAAGGAGAGCTCCCCTCCATATACGAGGAGATCGAGGCCCTGGGTCTGACCCCAGTCACCCAGGGGGAGGACGACCCTCTGCTAGCGGGCCTCGAGATGAGCGACCCTCACCCCGGCCCCGCCTGTCCCATGTCCCCTTCTCCTAACTGCCACCTTTGCTCCTGCCTCCGAGGGTTCTCAGGGCTCCTCCATCTGCCCGGCCGTGGATGGCACCCTGCGGTTAGCCGCCGAGCCCACCGAGGCGACCGCTGGTGCACTGCGGCTGGGACCCAAGCCCCACGGGTTGCCCCTCGAGGGCGTGGGGCGACTGACCTCCTTCCCGGGCGGGGACCCCACTGACGGTGCTGTGGCAACTATGCTGGCCGTGGTGCCAAAGCCCGGCATCATGGAGGGCCCCCTGCCCCACCCCCATCTCCCAGAGCCTGATCGAGAGGGGCCATCTTCCAACGGCTTGGCTCCTGGGGCCCAGGATCCTACCTATGCCCCTCTCCCTGGCTCTGCACCCAACCCTTGCCTTGCCCTTATTCTGAATCCCTGCCCTGCCCCTGATGTCAACCCCACCCCTGTTCCCCCCACCTCCCGTGTTGTCACTGCCGCCCCTGGGGCCGTCATTTCCTCACTCCTAGAGGATAGCCCCCAGGGAGCAGCTTCTGTTTTCCCTAGTCCTGACTCGCTAGGGGCTGCTACCTTCCCTCCGTCGCCCCCGCTCGAGCCAGGGGTTGAGGGGGGCCGCATGGTGCCAGCCCATCAGGCGCCACGTCGGGGGTCTACCCCTTGCCTGCCCGTTTGGGTGGGCCACGGGGCTGTGTCAGTAGTCCCTCCGGAGGACAGCCGGGGGCTAGTGGCCCCGGCCCCCCTTACGCTGCGGGAGGAGCTGCGGGAGTTCCTTGAGGACGTCCGGGGCTCCCGTAATAAGGTGCAGCTCACCCTGCAGCGATGGGGGGATTTCCATCTCATCCTCCGGGCCGCGAGGGCCCTCATGGGGGAGGGTAAAAGGACCAGGAAGCAGGCTGCCGTGACTTACCAGCGGGTCCGCCTCTTCCGTGACTCCCTAATTACCTACGGGGTAGGTCACGGATTGTTACGCAGCCCGTTGGGAACCGCGAGCGTCCCTGCCGGTGAGGATCCCCCCCCCAGCCCTCCTTATGGAACCTCTTACCATCATCACATTAAACACCCGGGGATGTAGGATGGGTCTCCGCAGGTGCCAGGTGCTCTCCTTCCTTCAGGAGGGGGGGTACTCTGTGATTTTCCTGCAGGAGACCCATACGGATCCGGCTGCCGAAGCTAGCTGGTGGCTGGAATGGCGGGACAGGGTCTATTTTAGCCATCTCACAGTTCGTACGGCTGGTGTGGCGACCCTGTTCTCCCCCGACCTATGGCCCAAGGTGCTGGGGGTTGCCGAGGCTGTGCCGGGCCGCCTGCTGCACCTCCGGGTCCGTTTGGAGGGGCTCATGGTCAATCTTGTCAACATCTATGCCCCGATATTGGGCCCGGAGCGGCTACGCTTCTTTCAGCAGGCGTCCGCTTTCCTCGGCACTTTGGATCCTCACGAGTGCCTGGTCCTAGGCGGGGACTTCAATACAACCCTCGAGGAGCGGGACTGCTCGGGAACCGAGCAGTGCCCGGCCGCCGCGGACGTCCTCCGGGAGATAGTCGACCATCACTCCCTGGTGGACGTCTGGCGCGACCACCACCCGGACGACGCCTCGACGTTCACTTTTGTCCGGGTGGAGGCCCGTTGGTCGCGCTACTCCCGGTTGGACCGCATCTATTTATCACGTTTCCGTCTTTCACAGGCCCACTCCTCCAGCATGCGGCCGGCCCCATTCTCCGATCATCACCTGGCCACCGTGACAGTCTCTCTCTCTGCAGAGAGGCCGGGGCTGGCCTATTGGCATTTTAATAACAGCTTGTTGGAGGACGTGGGCTTCGTGGCGTCCTTCCGGGAGTTCTGGTTGGCCTGGCAAGGGCAGCGGCGTGCCTTTCCAACGGTGGTGGGACCTAGGGAAGGTGTGCGCCTGGCTCTTCTGCCGTGACTACACCCGGGGCGCCAGCCGACGGAGGGATGCGGCGATAGGGCATTTGGAACGGGAGGTCTTAGAGCTGGAGAGGCGTCTGGCCGCCAGCCCTGAGGATCCATCCCTCTGCGGAGCGTGCCGGGAGAAGCGGGAGGAGCTCTGGGCCCTCGAGGACCATCGGGCCCAGGGTGCTTTTGTTCGATCCCGCATCCGCCTCCTTCGGGAGATGGATCGCGGCTCCTGCTTCTTCTACGCCCTGGAGAAAAAGAGGGGGACCAAGAAGCACATCACTTGCCTCCTTGCAGAGGATGGCACCCCCGTCACGGATCCGGTGGAGATGTGCAGGAGGGCCAGGGCCTTCTACGCAGGCCTTTTCTCCCCGGATCCAACCGATCCTAACGCTTGCAGAGTGCTCTGGGACAAACTCCCGACGGTCAGCGTGGGTGACCGAGACCGGCTAGAGCTGCCTCTCACTCTGGCCGAGTTCTCGGAAGCCCTCTGCCACATGCCCACCGATAAATCTCCGGGCATGGACGGGCTGACCGTGGAGTTCTACCGCGCATTCTGGGACGTCCTCGGCCCAGACTTAGTTACTGTCTGGGCCGAGTCTTTGCAGAGCGGGGTTCTCCCTCTTTCGTGCAGGCGAGCCATGCTCGCCTTATTGCCAAAGAAAGGGGACCTCCGCGATTTATGAAATTGGCGTCCCATCTCGCTCCTCAGCACGGACTACAAGGTCCGAGCGAAAGCCATCTCGCTGCGGCTAGGGTCCGTGCTGGTGGACGTGATCCACCCAGACCAGACCTACACCGTCCCGGGCTGCATCATCTTCGACAACCTATATCTGGTCCGGGACCTTTTGGAACTCGGGTGTAGGGACGGTCTGTCGTTCGCCCTCCTGTCCCTGGATCAGGAGAAGGTGTTCGACAGGGTGGATCACGGGTATCTCCTGGGCACTCTGCGAGCGTTTGGCTTGGGTCCCCAGTTTGTGGGTTTTCTCCAGGTGCTGTACGCCTCCGCAGAGTGTCTGGTCAGGCTCAACTGGACCCTGACCGAACCGGTCAGCTTTGGGTGAGGAGTATGGCAGGGGTGCCCCCTCTCGGGCCAGCTGTACGCTCTGGCGATCAAGCCCTTCCTCTGTCTCCTCTGCAGGAGGTTGACGGAGTTGGCGCTACGGGAGCCGGAGCTGCGGCTGGTCCTGTCGGCATATGCCGACGATGTACTCCTCGTGGTCCAGGACCCGGGCAACTTGGCACGGGTGGAGGCTTGCCAGGCTGTATACTTGGCAGCCTCCTCCGCTGGGGTCAACTGGGTCAAGAGCTCTGGCTTGGTAGGGGACTGGTGGCAGGCGAGCTCCCTCCCACCCGCGCTTCAAGCCATGCAGTGGAGCGCGGGTCCGCTGCTCTATCTTGGCGTTTACCTTTCTGCCACGCATCCGTCTCTGCCGGAGAACTGGCACGGTTTAGAGGGCAGGGTGGTAGAGCAGCTCTGGAGATGGACAGGACTGCTCCGGTGTCTGTCCTTTCGAGGGCGGGTACTGGTGCTCAATCAACTAGTCCTGTCCATGCTCTGGTACCGGCTCAACACCCTGGTTCTGGCCCCGGATTTCCTGGCCAACCTCCGGAAATTAATTCTGGAGTTCTTCTGGTCAGGACTGCACTGGGTCTCTGCAGGGGTTCTCCATCTACCCCTGGAGGAGGGAGGGCAGGACCTGAAGTGTCTCCGTACTCAGGTCCAGGTCTTCCGCCTCCAAGCCCTGCAGAAGCTCCTTTATGGTGCAAGTAGTCTGGCGTGGAGCACATTGGCGCATGCCTTCCTGCGCCGCCTCCGAGGGCTCCGATATGACTGGAAGCTCCTTTATCTCCATCCGAGGGGTCTTCCGCAAGACCTCTCTGGGCTGCCGGTCTTCTACCAGGACCTCCTCCGGACCTGGAAACTGTTTGCAGCGACCAGGTCTGTGGCGGCCTCCGTGGGGGAAGATCTCCTTGCGGAGCCCCTGCTACACAACCCCCAGCTCCGTGTGCAGGCGGTGGAGTCCCCCTTGGTGCACCAGAGGTTGGTCCTGGCAGAAGTCACCAAAGTCGGAGACCTCCTGGACTACAACCGGGGAGACTGGCTGGATCCCCTGACGCTCGCTCAGCGCGTCCCGCCCATCCTCTACCCCAGACCCTCCGGACCTTTTCATCGGGCCCCTGCCCCGTGGAGCCGACCGACCCCCCCCGCTTCACCGTGAGCCGGCTACGCGAGCTGCAGCCAGTCCGGTTCCAGACCGCGCCAAAACATCTCTACATGCTCGTGCTCCACACCCTTCATGTCCTTACCCTCGCGTCCCGCCCTGACACAAAGTGGAGGGACCTCCTGCCACCTCTAGAGGGTGAGGAGCCCCAGTGGGCCAGCCTCTATTCCACCTTAGTCCCGAGGCCCGCCAGGGATATCAGTTGGCGGCTCCTTCACGGGGCCGTGAGCACGGGCGTGTACTTGGCGCGGTTCACTCCAATCCCGGACACCTGCCCCTTTTGCGGCGTGAGGGAAACCCTGGCGCACGTCTATCTGGAGTGCGCCAGGTTGCAGCCCCTATTCCGGCTCCACACGGATATTCTGTTAAGGTTTTGGTTGCACTTTTCTCCTCATCTCCTTATCTACGCACTCCCTGTCCATGGCCCCATTAAGTTGCAAGACCTCCTGGTCAACCTCCTCCTGGCCCTGGCTAAAGTGGCCATCTATAAAACCAGGGTGAGGAGGTTGGCCGATGGAGTCTCCTGCGACTGCAGGGCCTATTTCCGGTCCTCTGTCTGTTCACACCTCCGGGCAGAATTCCTCTTGGCGGCGTCCACTGACTCCCTTGACACCTTTTGAGGAGCGGTGGGCGCTGTCCAGGGTTCTCTGCTCGGTGTCCCCGTCCGGTTCCCTTCATTTGACCCTTTGACCGCACTCCCGTCCCTGTTGTTCATTAGTTGTCCCCCATAATTACTTGGTTTTCCAGGTCCCGTGGATCTCCCCCTTAGGCTGGGGGGGGGATCCTTTAGCAGTGGGCGAGCTTTGCCTGCCCACTTCCTGGATCCCAATAAGACCAGAATCCTGTACCCCACTGGTCTGGGTCTGTCACAAATAGCAGCAGTGTTGTTAATTAACTTTAATAAGGGAGATTTTTTTTAAAGTGTAAAATCTATACAACACTATGGATGTCTATAAATTAAAGTTTTAAAAAGACACCTTTTTGTTTTTTAAACACCTGTCTGCAAGTTCCCCTCCACTTTGCAATAGGAAAGATGATGGTGTTGACTTATGAATCATGAAAAGGTTAAGTTCTTGATTAAAATATAGTATCAACAAAAATTAGACAATGCTGTTGGAAACCTCCCTTTGTGACACAGGTAGAAATCCACCTTTGTGCAGAGGGCCAGCTCCAGGCTTATGCATGATGCAGCACTTAATTCCCACTTAAATCTTATTTTGAGATCACAAATTGTGCATAGGTTTCTTGGTGGGAGGGTGACCACCTTTTCAAAATGCAAAAACAGGACACATGCAGAAGACCTGCCCCCCCGTGGCCCCACTCCCACTCTTCCTCTTCTCCCTAAGGCCCCGCTCCATGGCCAGGCCAGAAGCTGGAGCTAGGCAGTGGTAAGAGCCACCCAGGGAGCCTGGGCCGCTGCAGGGAGCCCTGGACCTTCCACCTGCTCTGGGTGGGGGGCTGGGGTACCCAAGAGCAGCCCCCAGCCTGTGTCCCCACTCCTGGGGCACCCCACCCAGGGCAGGTGGAGGGTCCAGAACTCTGGGACTCCCCACAGTGGCCTGGGCTCCCTGGGTGGCTTTTACTAATGCCTGGCTCTGGCTTCTGGCCTGGCCAGGGTCAGGACATCAGGGGGGGCTTTGTGGTGAGGGAAGGCTAATGCCCACCTCAGCCTCCCACACCGGGAAGTGGGTGGCACCATCCCTGTATCTGAGGCAGACACGGACCATGCTGCAGGGAATCTGGGACAAATGGACTTGAAATGTACATTTTGGGACTGTCCCAATCACTTAGGGATAGGTGGTCACCCTATTTGGTGGCCATCTCCACAGGGATGAATTTTCCCCTAAAAGCTCAGTTTGGGGCTCAGATATACTAGGATAACTTCTGCTGACATTGTTTCACTAGGGATAAGAGAACAGGCAGGCAGAGCTGTAGGAAAGAGATGTTTAATAAGCATACTGAGGCCTTTGTTACCTGCTAGGGTGTTAAGAGTTTGAGTGCAAGCAGTTTGTGGCCCAGGATGCATTTCTGAGCCCCCAGGCCCACACCAAAGTAGGGACCCTCATTCTCCAGTTCCACTCATTATGCTAGACATCAGCAGTGGAGGGCAAGTTGGGCACAAAAGTAGATTCAGGCATCTTTTTGCCCTTAATGTAAAAAGGCTGAAGTAAATACTTAAGTCCTAACTGTGGGATTTTCAAAAGCACTCAGCACTGGCCTAACTTGAGGTGCAGATAGACCAGAGCTGGCCTTTTCTGGAAAACTCCACTCTCAGTATTGGAGAGGTGTGTGTGAAAACTAGTCTGAACTGGTTGCTTTCTTTAATTAGTTACATTACCTTAACCACAACATGAACTACTTGGGGAAAAACACTACTGGCTGGTATATGCCCATAATAAATGTTACTGCCCCACAAAGTGCTGGTTGTTTATTCTGACATGTACTTCTTGTAATTTTTTAGCTAATAGGTGCCGAAAAAGGAACAATGAACTAATGGCTCCAAATGGCTGTCAGTAAATTTATTTTGTAGTTAACAGCCTTTGTAATGCACAGACTAACTTTATCTCATTTCACTGTGGGTGTGCTGGGATAATTGCTGGAGTACTTTGTTAAAAAGAAAAGCTCTCTGTATTTCCATTAACTCACTGCATGGTGTCTGTTTCACTTGACTGCACTAGATACCATTTACAGTTCAATTTCACAATCATGATGGACTGAAACATATAAACCTGCTTTGTCTCCACTCCGCTACTCACATGCATTAATAAACAGGGAGATTCATAAGATCTTTTATTCTTTTTTTCCTTTAAGTCTCTTTTTGTGACTCAAACCATGAGCCTGTTTCTTATTGAAATCCAGATTTCCACAGGTATAAATAAAGTACCTTCTTATTCAGCAGGGTGTAATAGGTTACTATTTTCTGGATGCAAACCAAACATACAGAGGTTGTTGCAAATTAAAACTGTAATAACAAAGAATAGCATTGTGTGATGTCAATCTACAGAATGCACGTGTTTATATAATCGCAATGGAATTTACTTTGAACTTTAGCCTGGAAAATTCACTTCGTGGGGGAGGGGAAAAAATTCAAGTATCTAAACAATGAAGTAGCTAAGACAGAATAGTAAAACTGTGTAGCTGGTTTTATAACAAAAGCCACAGAAAAATGCAAAGAATCCCTTCTGTAATGGATAGGGACTAGCAAGCCGCTCAATCATTACCGTATGAAATAAGTATACATGGGACAGGAAATGCTAATACTACTCGCATTCCTCTCATTGCTTTTCTTAGGATGGCTATTTTTTTTTTTGCCTTTTTAAGGAATTGTTTTTGAACATGACTTGCTCTTGGTTTTTTTTTTTTTTTTTAAGCTGAACAGCTGAGATGATTAAAAAGTGAGAAAACAACCCCGATCACCATGCCATGAATTAAAGCATGGCTGGAAGATCAGAACACCGAGGGCTGTCTTCTCTCCATGGTTTCTTTTGTCAAGCAAGGAGGAAAAAATGTTTGGGCCACAGTGAGGGGCAGGTTTGTACTGCAATGGTCTTACTTGTGTAGTCCCAATTTCAATGGTACTTCTCATGTGAGTAAATACTCCTCAGTGGAAAGGCTGCAGAATCTGGCCCTTAGTAAATGGGGATATTAATGTTTCCCTCTCTTGCAGGCATGCTGTGAGGTCTCGGTAAATGCGTCTGAGTAAAGCACACTGGTCTGTTGGGCCGGATTTTCACCCAACAGCTCCTAGCAGGACATTTGTGGTCAGATATTAAGAACTCAGTACACTGGATACTGAGCTTTTCTGAAAACCTGCCTACTTATTTTGGTGCCAAAACGGGAGCTGAGCCCTCTTGAAAAGCTGGCCCATAATGTGCAAAGCCGTTCCGACCACAAAATGGTAATAGGCTCTGCTTATTTAGGGCCCATCCTTCAGCGTTTACTTGAGCAAAAATCCCACTACAGTCAGTGCAAGTTTTGTTCGAGTAAGGGCTGCAATACTGGGCCTTCTGATTTTTCATTTCTTTCTATCAAGAAAATAATCCTCAGATTCTTATTATTAAATCACTGATATTTTAACACTCGAGTCCCACTGTCTTCATTTTTTAAAAAAAATATTTCTTTTTCAGCATATTATTCTGAGAGAAAAGTATCAGAGAATTAAGATGGCTGGGATTGTATCTTGCGCTTGAACAAACATTAGAAAGTATGCCTCATTCCAATTAAATGCCACCTCTCCTAAAAGCCAGTTGGGTTGCTTCTGTGATAAACCACCTGCAGTGTACAAAGGCAATGTGATTCACCTTCAGATTTAGCTATTGCTTCAATAAGGTTCTTTTCAGACTACAGCTAAGGTAATCTAATGACAATATTGGAGCTAGAAGACATATGCATATTGTAACTTCTTTTCTAAGTGACTCACATAGTGTTTGGAAATTAAATTATCCATAGCAGGTAGTCTTTGCTTGTAATTCACTCTAACACCCCAACTTGTTATCAGCTTAGGAAACAAGTGCTTCAAAGGATGGCACCCTGCGCTCCTTAATGAGTAAGGGCTCCAAGGGAAAGGTAGCAAAACATGGCTCTGGGTAGCCTGTGTGTGTTGGGGGGATGATGGAGCCACACTTCGCTTGCCTAATGACTCCTCCCTCCATCTCAAATCAGTAGATTGCCCTCTGCAGGAAGGGGAGTGTTGCTGCAGATGTGGATGCAAAAAGGGAAGCTGGGCTTTAAAATTTGGCCCCATAAACTCCACAGACTCCAGAAGGGTTATATTGAATGTCCTTGATGTTCTACTATTAATGGAACATGCCAGGGTTGTATTTAAGATGATCAAATGGAAGATGTTTGAAAGAGCATAGGCAGACTGCATGGACTGTTTTTTCATGCAGTACCATGAATCCAGCTCTCTCATGAGAGCTTCAGCTGTGGTGTTAAACATTCACCTCCCACAGAAGGTGAAAAGGACATCTCTGGTGCTCCTATCTGTATTCTGTGGTTGTGCACAGATCTGTAGATATAAGCTGTGGATGTTCTTGTGCTTGAATATATTTCACCCAATACAGAATAACCAGCTTAAACTGTTGCCCTTCCCAGGTATGGCAAGTATTTGGCTCTGTGTGTTGACTGGAGAATTGCATTTTTAGTTTGTTGTTGAACACTTTTAGACAGTATTTATTGTAAAGGGACACTGTCAACTTTAAAATATTTTTAAAATCATACATGTACTTAATGAGGTAGGTGAAATTTACTTTCCAATTTACTTTCTCTTCAGATTTGCAGCCTGTTTTCATATGCTAGTTCCTATGGGAGACTGAGAATTTGTTTCCACAACCTAGTATTTGCCCTTGGTGGGCCTGATCCAAAGCCTTTGATGTCACTGGGAATCTTTTCATTGACTCCAGCCCACAAGTGCCAGTATAAATATGCTATCTTGCTTTACACCCCATCCTAGAAGTCACTTGCCTTCTCCTATCTTTCCTTCATTCTGTAAGAACAGGACAAAAGGTATAATACATGCAGGGCTGATGGGGGGGGGGCAATTGTGTCAGGGCCCCAAGCTCAGTCCCCCCCCCCCCGCCCAAAACAAACAAACAAACAAAAAAAAGCCCATCAGTAACTGTGGTGAAATGGGCCCGGTAGAGGTGCAGCTCTAGCAGACGTGCTGTCTCAGGGCCCCAGATTTCTCTCAATGGGCCTGAATATATTAAGTAAAGGTATTAACATGCTGTATTTGTAGGAAGAATGCCCTTCCCACCTCAACATACAGTGTAGTGGAAGGTGGTTTTTTAGTCCTGAATGTTTCCTGTCCTCTAGCTTTTCAAGACCAGCTCTTTTTCTGAGCAACCCTTGCAGGTTGCAGCAGTCCAGGCCAGTAGGACTCAATGGCCGTTCCTGTGGACCATGAGTACCAGCTGATGCCAATGGGGGTCATCAAAAGATGAGCCTGGGCTGGTGACCTGCCAATAATGCATTTCAGAGAAATTTTAAAAAGTCAGTGTTTGTGGGAGAAGGGATTAGAGATGTACGTAATATAAAAATTAGTACTTTTAAAGTGATAGTATCTTTTTATATATCAGAAAATTCATTGTTTTATCAGGTTACACCGTCTTTCCTGGCTTCTGCTTTCATGCTGATAATGATGGCTTTAAATGGGAAACAATATAACAGTAAAGTGACAACCTGTGTTCCTGAGCTAGATTCCTTGCCAAAATAACAACACTGAGCACTTGCACAGTGCTTTTTCTTCATATCCCATTACAAACCAAGTCAGACCTGGTGAAAGCAGCAACAGCTTCATTGATTTTTGGTGGCAAAATTGCTTAATAGGTTTCATAAAAGAATTACACACTTGCATGGGTAATAAGAATATCGCCTGCTGCTACGCTAGGTAAAATAAAAATTTATAAGGGATATCAGGTCTCATGCTTTAAGCCATAAACCAGTCATCAGCTACTGGGGATCAGTGAGAAATTCCCTCATGCACAATTTTGCAACATGCCTATTTATTGGGGTGTCATACTTTTCTCTGAAGCCTCTTGTACTGACAGCTGTCAAGGACAGGTTACCGAGCTAGAGGGACTACTGGTTTTATATGGCAATTGCTCTGTTTCTAGGAGTTTTCTGTTTGCCCTGGAGCTATATTTGGCCTATAAACTAACTAAAGGCCTGGTGTGCTCAACACCACCAGTCTTAATACAAGGGCACCTGACACCTTGCAGGGCCTGCCCCAAATATTCTAAATACCCATGTGAAATATGTGAGTCTTATCTCCACTTTTCAGTAGAGGAAACTGAGGCAGAGAGCTTATATGACTTGCCCAAAGCCACAGAGGAAGTCAGTTGTCAACCGGTACTACAATGTTGGAGTTTCTGACTCTTTCTCATGTTCTCAGCCTAGTATATCACAACCCTCTTCAGGAAGAAATCTGTCAAATTTGAAGCAATACAGGGCCGTGTCTAGCAAGTAATGAATAAACCATAGAAACTGGCAAACATTCAAAAGTGAAATGTCCTGCTGTGTCTCTTCGTCTGTTCCTGCAATAGTTGAATAACCTTCCCCGGAAATCATTTGAAACTGGTAATATTTAGCACCAGTTCAGCAGTGTGGGAGGCTCCTGTGGGCACTCATCGAGCCATATAAAATGAGTGGAATTCTGAATTAAGAGCATTTTGGCACCTTCAGGAATGCCTGAACAGGACTCTGCACTACTATGCCTTTTATGTAACTCAGGTCCTAGCTACTGAAGACACTGATGTTGCACCAAGTGCCTGAAACTGAGATGTCAAATGAAATCAAAGAAGTTGTGGATGATTCTGACAAAAAACCTAAAGAACTGGCCAATACATGACCCAGTGACTGCACTGCCTGTGACATATAAAACAATGGAATAGCAGCCACCTGATATTTTACATAGGGGGGATATGGTTACAGTCAGTGCAAAATTGTGGTATGCCTCTTCTGCAGTAGTGTTTCTTACTACCGATATTAGGGAATTAATGCTAGGTTCCCCGTAGTCATAGTACATTAAAAATATAGGCCAATATTTTAAAAGTGGATTCCAGGGTTCTAAAGCCATATATATGCACTTAAGTGGCCTA
The DNA here is from genome assembly GCF_965140295.1 of Lepidochelys olivacea. NCBI lineage: Eukaryota > Metazoa > Chordata > Testudines > Cheloniidae > Lepidochelys > Lepidochelys olivacea. The sequence continues at coordinate 109,913,956 of NC_140417.1, forward strand.
ATTTATTTTTCCAGAGGCACTGAGGAACCACAAGTCCATGACCTATGTCGTATTCATCAGCACTGTGATGTTTGCATGGCCTGTGATTGTCAATCCAGGCACTCCACAGTGAACATCATCCTTAATGTGGATAGAACTGTCTGAACTGTGCATAAAGGACATGGAAATTGCTAGCCCAAATGTTACACCCCAGTGATTTGTGAAATGTAATTGATTTGGATGGTTTAACAACTTTTATTTCAATAACCATGAGTGTCAACTGACAACCTTCCTCAGCAGCCTGGGGAATTATCAGCCACGCCCAATTATCAGCCATGCTCCAATCACCCCCTTGCCTGGGGGCTCCATTTATTGTCCAAACAACGAAAAAACTTGCAAAAAGGAAAATGAGACTTCCAACTGGAGCTTTCTTCCCAGTCACATCTCCTATGTGGAGTCTCCCATTTCCATGGACTACTCTAGGAGAGGGTCCTTTCCTGCATCTGCCCTCTCCAGATCACCCTTTTCTATAGCTCTTTAGAGGGAACATCTATCCTCTTGTCAGCTGTATCTGATTACTGAACAGGGCTGGTTGTCCCCAGGCCTCTGGCCCTTAGAGGGGTAGGCCAGCTTGTTACACATGGGTGAGTAGTTAACCTTTTTTTCTTGTTGTTGCATGTTTTGGCCCTTGGGGTATTGACATAGAGCATGCCCCTCTCATGGCATCTCCTGTGATGTTGGCTCACATTCTTGCAAGTACGTCTATGCCAAATATTTTGAATTTTTCTTGTTGTTGTTTAGATTGCACTGTTTTATTTCTTGCCTCTTCTGCGATCTCACCTGACTACTGAATCTATTGTTTTCCCTTATAAGAACGTAAAATCCCTTGGGGGCAGCTGAATGGGTATCCTCTGTATCATCTCCAGGGCTCTGGAATTTGCTCCCCAGTTTGTCCTGAAATAGTCTTAATTTGGTGACCTTCCAGGCATGCTGCAAAATACATTAGTTTGAGAGGGCTTAGGGAGAGGGCTGAGGGTATGCGTCCCACAATGCTGAGGGGTGGAAAGGGGTTTTTGAGGTGGCTGAGTTCCTATTGAACTGATTATTGTATTGCTGTTTGAGATTTAATTGTGATTCTAATAGTGTGTTAGGGCACCTAGAGCCTTGGATAGTCATCCTTTTAGTCATGTATATTGAAATAAGTAACTAGATAGGTCCTCAAGTCTCCCCCTGGGTTGAGTTCTATTTTGATCTTGTCATATGCGGGAACAAGAGCAGAGTAGACCTCCAAGGATCTCTCATGTGAAGCGGAAGGGGGAATTTAGACTGAGTTATGTCATTGTGCGCCCTCCCTGCTATTTCATAGTTTCTCGATTGCCTGTAAATGAACTATTTTATAGCAGCATTCAGTCTTTGCTGTACTTTTCTCAATGTAACCCCAACAGATTCCAGTTGTCGGTGGGTGGGATTGAACCTGGGACCTCTGGAGCTTAGCGCATGAGCCAGTACTGCATGTGCTAAAAGCCATGTGGGGGTCACAATTTAAAGGTTCGGCTGCCCCCTGAACAACTCAAGTCACGGTTCAGGCCAGCCGTGCACAGCAGTGCTCACGCCAGTAATGCCAGGCAGGGCCCGGGGACAAAGCGCCATCTCCACACCCTGACTCACCTCATCAGGCCACCCAGTCTATCTGCGTGGTGGTGGGGAGCACAACTAAAAATTGTAACTCAAAGTGGGGGCTTAGCTCAAAAAGCCCCCAACCACGGGTGGCATGTGAACCCCCCTTCAGGGAGGCTAGCCCCTGGACTCGCCCCTTCCACCTGAGGCCCCACCCCTACCACGCCCCTTAAGCCCCCACTACCACTACAGCTGGAGGAACCGCCCCGAGCACTGGCCTGCCCACTCCAGCTGCCCCGGACCCCTTGCTGGCTCACCCCAGCCATGCCGGCCACCCTGAGGCCCAGGCTGCCAGCCGCTCCAAGTCCTGGGCCACTGGCCTGGCCTGACCCCCCTGGCTGCCGGGCAGCCCCAGCTGGCCGAGCCCTGAGTTCCAGGCTCTGGCGCAAGCTGAGTCCGCACCAGCTTCGGGGGAGAGTGGGAGCGAGGGTGGGGCCTCAGGGCAGAGCGTGAGTGGGGGCATGGCCTGGGTTAGGGGAGGCTTTGCCTCCCCGGTCTGTTATACCCATCAGCCGTGCCCCCAACCCAGATAGGCTGGGTGGCCCACTGAGGTTGGGGGTTGGAGGTGGCACTCCCTCCCTGAGCCTCGCCACGTGGCCCAAGCCCTACCAGGCTCTGCCCCCACAAATATAGATGTCAAATTATGCCTATGCTCTAAACTTCTTCAATTTCTGTACAATGCTGAGACTAGTATTCCCACCGTGCTGGCACCAGGTGAGCTGTACCAGTGGGAGATTTCCTGGAAATTGTCAGTGTAGTCACAGCCTGCAGGTATCTCTCTTGTGAGCCAGATTGTCTCCAGCTGGGGTATCCGCAACGACTCTAAAAGCTCTGATTGTGTAAAGATTCAGAACTAATTCCTTCTTGTTCCCTGTTCACGTGGGTTCAGTTACATTCTGAACTGCACCTAGTTTTTGTGGTTTCATCTTGTTTTTTCCCCAAACTAACTCAGGTGTATTTCTTTCCACTCATCATTATTTACTGTTCTAAAGTAAAAAGAAAAGGAGTACTTGTGGCACCTTAGAGACTAACAAATGTATTTGAGCACTCACTTTTTTCTCCCTTGTGCTTTCTTCAACAAAATCAAATTTTTAAGAAGACCCTCCCATTATGCAATCCTTTTCTATTTTCCTGTGCTTCTCAGCCTCTTTATCCCATCACTTCTTAGAGTCTTCATTTGCTGCCTGTCAAACATTTCCCACACAGGCCTGCAGCTTTTATTTGATTCCTCTGGCCCTACGATTAATGATTCCTCCCCTGTCCCCTCCCTTTCAAATATATTTTGTTTCGAAATCTCACAAATAGCTAGAAACTGCTACAGAAACTATATCTAGTTTGACCATAACTCTTGCCAAGAAAGTGATTTCAGATCACTGCTTTTATCATTCCTAGCTTCCTATTTCACATCCTCTCTCTTATCCTGTTCATCTAACAAGATAAACAATGGCTGCAAATCACACCAGTCCTTGTCCTTGAAGATTTCTTTCCTGAAGTAAAATACCTTCTTGTCCCCCCAGTCTTAATTTTAACATGCTGTGATTGCTGCTTTGTTCCACTCCAATTCATTGTTAAAACCAAGCCTCTCTCTTTATTACAGATATTCAGATTTTTTTCTCTTAATACCATACTTGGTTTTGCCCACACCAGTGTCACAATCATCATTAGTCATGTCTTTAGTAGCATCTCACCAGCTGCACCCTTAATACTTTTCGTTCTCAGATGCCCAAGGCTATGCTACATCTCTTGGGGCAGCAGGTTCAGTGGGTGGCTGTTCCAGGCTATATATCATGTTGCCAAGCTCAGCATAATCATGCCCATCCTCTGTGATTGCCTTTTGTCTTTCCAGCTGTTAGAGACCTTTCCCTCAGTTGCCAGTGAATCTGTCCTAGCAACAGAGAAAGTAGCTGCAGTGAAAAGGCTAATCGGAGAGACAAGTTATAAAAATATGTTAATGATGATTAACCCTGCAGTACTATTAGCTAAGAACAACCTGGTTCTACTGATTCTGAAAAAAACTCGGCCTTTATACAATGGAAACCTGGTGAGAATCAATCCTGTAATCTGCAGTTACTACTTATCTTTAAAATACAAATATGATCAAAATAACAGCCCTTCAGAGTCTGAGCTTGATAGATCAAGAAATACCCTGTGGTATATTTAAGATTAAATCCTAGACTAGCAGTAATTCTTTAATTACAGCATGAAGTCTTTATTTTATGTTGGAATATGGCCATAAATACTGTTTAGGAGAATTGATTAAAGATTTGAATAATGGTTGAAATATTTAGAATATTGTCCAGCACTCAAGAGCCAAGTACTAAGTGAACAAATAGGAAAAGCTTTCTCTTCCAAAGCCAAGCTTCTAGGATGATTAATACAAATGACTAACTGTATGAAAATAATGCAATACTCCTTGAAATATTTCAAATGTTTTAAAAGACCCATTTGTTTGGATGTGGATGCTCCTGTGCAAGACAAGATCAAAATGAATAATATTTTCGTGCCTTCCAGTGGTAATATCTTGGTACTGGAGGGGAAAAAAAGCATATTATCTTTCTGTCTAGAACAACATTATTTTGCAAATCTGTCTCTGGTAGTAATATGCTCGGAGAAAGAGTGATCATAATAATTTGGTTATGAGACATTGAGTAAAACAAATGAACTTTATAAAGCAGGAGGTGTCCTTACTTTTCATTTTCTAAGGCCCATGTTGCCTATAATTTTCAGATGCCTGGATAAATATCAGCTGTTGGGATCCTACCAGCTATGCCTCTTCCTGAAGAGACTCTGGTATCACAGAAAAAGATGAGCAATGCTCCTTTGGAGAATAATCTGTGCTACAGTAACCACGAATATAAGAAGCCATTTCATGCCCAGGAGAATTGGTGTTCATTGGCACACCCCCAGCACCCAAAAAGGTCAATACCTAAAATGATCTTTGTTCAGTGTCCTTTTAGTGTGCAGGGAGAAAAGCTGGCCCTAGGTAGGAGACTTTAAATTATCCCCTCTCTTCCGTTCATAATCATATGAATTTGCAATATGAGGGGCAACCATTGCATGTAGTTTTAAGGCATCAGGATACTACATAAAAAGAGAAGGCGACATTTGCCAAAGAACCATAAAAGTATCTGCATTTTTGTAGCCTGGTGACTCAACGAACAGCAGGTTGTCTATAACCATAGCAATCAGCTGTGGTGTGACAGATTCCAATTATGCTGATCACAGAGGTAATTTCATTGGTTATGAAGGGGAAACTTGTCTTGTGTTTAAGCTGTTATACTAGGTTTTTACTAATTATACTGTTAAATTGGCATTGGTAGTCATATTGTGATCTCTGCTATATTGGGAAACCAGCATGCTGATTACACTGGGAAATTTATATCTTGGTTATAATGGGGGACAGGATTTACTAGAAACTGGCATACTGCATTTACTTGTTATGATACGGAAAGTGGCTTTGAATGATTTTATCTTGTATGGTACACTGGTTATCAGTTTCACAGGATAAGTAGTATGAAGTAACTGAAAGTAATATAGATTTTAAGGCCAGAAGAGACCATTATGATCATCATTCCAGTCTGACCTCCTGTCTGACCACAGGCCATAGAACATCCTCAAAATAATTCCTAGAGCATATCTTTTTAAAAAAAAAACATCCAATCTTGGTTTAAAAATTGTCAGTGATGGAAAATCCATCATAACCCTTGGTAAAGTGTCCCAGTGGTTAATTATTCTCACTGTTAAACATGTACGCCTTATTTCTACTCTGAATTTGTCTAGCTTCAACTTCAAGCCATTGGATGATGTTATGCCTTTCTCTGTTAGGCTGAAGAGCCCATTATTAAATATTTGTTCCCCATTTAGGTACTTATAGACTGTGATCAAGTCACCCTTAACCTTCCATTTGATAACCTAAATAGATTGAGCTCCTTGAGTCTATCACTATAAGGCATGTTTCCTAAACCTTTAATCATTCTCATGGCTCTCCTCTTAACTGTCTCCAATTTATCAACATCTTTCTTGAATTGTGGGCACCAGAACTGGACACTGTATTCCAGCAGTGGTTGTTCCAGTGCCAATAACAGAGGTAAAATAACCTGTCTACTTCAGATTCCTGTGGTTTTTGTATCCCAGAATCACATTTGCTCTTTTGGCCACAGCGTCACATTGGGAGCTCATGTTCAGCTGATTATCCACTGTGACCCCCAAATCTTTTTCACGTTACTGCTTTCCAGGACAGGGTCCCCCATCCTGTAAGTATGGCCTACATTCTTTGTTCCTAGAGGTATACTCTACATTTAACCATATTACACATATTTGCTTGTGCCCAGTTTACCAAGTGATCCAGACCTCTCTGAATAAGTGACCTGTCCTTCTCATTATTTACCACTTCCCCATTTTGTATCATCTGAACTACATCAGTGATGATTTTATCTTTTCTTCTAAAGGCTTGGCTACACTTGTGAGTTGGAGTGAATTAAAGGAGCCCCGAGCGCACTAGCTCACTACCTGTCCACACTGGGAAGCCACGTAGAGCGAACTGACTCCACGGCTGATCCGCTCCTGGTACTCTACCTCGGCGAGTGGAATAACATTGTGGGCTCCCCCACTGGGTCGCCACGGCGCCAGTGTGGATGCCCTGGTGTTAGTGCGCTCTGATTGGCCTCCAGAAGTGTCCCACAATGAGCCACTGTGGTCATCACTTTGAACTCTACTGCCCTGCCCTCAGGTGACCAAGCGTCAGACCCACCCTTTAAATTCCCTGGGAAGTTTGAAAATCCTCTTTCTGTTTGCTTAGCCAGGCATGGAGTTCTCTCAGCGAATCTTTCCAGGTGACCATGCCTCCACGCGCCAGGAGATCCCCAGTATAGAGCAATGGCGAGGTGCTGGACCTCATCAGTGTTTGCAAGGAGGAAGGTGTCCAGTCCCAGCTGCGCTCCAGCCGTAGGAATTACGAAACCTTCGGACAGATATCAAGGGACATGATGGAAAGGGGCCATGACCGGGATGCACTGCAGTGCAGGGTTAAAGTGAAAGAGCTGCGGAATGCCTACTGCAAAGCCTACGAGGCAAAAAGCTGCTCCGGTGCTTCCCCTGTGACCTGCCGTCTCTACAAAGAGCTGGATGCGATACTTGGGGGCGACTCCACCTCCACTCCGAGTACCACCATGGACACTTCAGAGTCCAGTTCAACAAGGCGGGAGGAGGAGGAGGAGGAACAAAGGAGGAGCGAGGGTGCTGAGGCGGAGAAAGACACCCCAGAATCCCTAGATGCATACAGCCAGGAGCTGTTCTCAAGCCAGAAGAAAGGTAGCCAGTCACGGTGGCCAGTGCTTGGGGAAGAACAAACAACAGAGGAGGTGCCCGGTAAGTGGCTTTTATTTTGGGAAGGAAGTTATTCGGTGCGGGCTCTTGGGGTGAGGAGGGTTAGGGCTGCATGCATGCCAAGATGCGGAAGAGGGCATTGATGTGCTCTCTCACATCACGGTAATCGGCCTCAGTGATCTCTTCAAAGGTCTCATCCAGAACTTGGGCAATGCGCTTGTGCAGGTGTCTCGGGAGAGCCACTGTGGTCCTTGCCCCAGTAAGGCTAATTTGTCCGTGCCACTGTGCTGTGAGGGGTGGGGGGACCATTGCTGCACACAGGCAAGCTCCATATGGGCCGGGGTGGAATCTGCATTGCAGCAGAAGACCCTCCCTTGCTTCCCAGGTCACCCTCAGCAGCGAGATATCTTCCAGGATGAACTCCTGTGGAAAATGTGGGGACAGTGTTCAGTATAGGGGCCCCCTGCCGCTGCTGCCTCTCCCCAAGGCACAGAAACTCAGAGGACAGTACAGCCATGAAACAATCAGTCACACTTGACTCTGTGCTTATTTACCATTTTGGGGCTCCTGTGGGTTATGTGCACTTGCTTTGGGACAGGCAAATTATGCCATTGTGTAGACTGAGCTTGCCCTTAAGTACGGGGGAATCATTGCTCTGTCTGGTGTGAATAATGCTCCCTCTGTTAAGTGTTGCATTTTGCCTTTACAGATGCAACCTTGAGATCTCAGCCGTTTGTCTTATCTCCAGCCGAAAGACTCCAAAGAATCAGAAAGAGGCCACGTAGAAGCAAGGAAGACATGTTGCATGAAGTAATGCAGCATTCAAGTAATGAAAATAGAAAAGTGCAGGAGTGGCGGGACAATGAAAGGAGGATCCTCCAGCAGAATGAGGAGCACCGGCACAAAAGCGCGGTGCTCCAACAGCAAGGCACGGATCGGCTGATAAGCATAATGGAGCGCCAAGCGGACTCAATCCAGGCGCGCGTAGCCATGCAGGCAGAGCACTACTGTGCCACCACCCCCCACTCCCCCCCGCAGCCCTTGTCCCAAAACTCTTTCCCTTGTGCCCCCATGTCACCTTCAACCCGCTTTCCCCAACATCCGGGTTCTTACCGCTACCAGCTGCCTCCAACACCTGTAGCTTCACCACCCAGCCCTGAAAACTACGACCTTTACTCAGTGCACTCAACCCCCATCACCATGCAGTATAGCCATCCTGAAGTGCAGCACTCATTGCACAGCACTCCAGACAGGAAGGCTGAGTAGGATAACAGGACATACGCAAATCTGTGATTGTACCATTCCCCACCCCACCCTCTTGCCCTTTCTGTTTCCCAAGCAGTTGTGTTTCTGTTCAATAAATGAATTTTCTTTTCAATAAATGGATTTTTTGGCTTTGAAAACATTCTTTATTATTGCATAAAGTAAAAGATACCTTGCATAAAAAAGGAAAGAAACAGGCACTGCAAGTCAGCGTAGCAAACACTGATTCCTACTAACATTGGAATCACTCCCATGCAGGGCACCAGACATTGGTGGCTTTCAGCATCAAATTGCTCCCTCAAGGCATCCCTAATCCTTGCAGCCCCTCACTGGGCCCCTCTAATAGCCCTGCTCTCTGGCTGTTAAATTCAGCCTCCAGGTGTTAAACCTCCGAGTTCCATGCCTGAGTGAATCGTTCACGCTTCCCTTCACAAATGTTATGGAGGGTACAGCACGCGGATATAACCGCGGGGATGCCGTCATCGGCCAGGTCCAGCTTCCCATACAGAGAGCACCAGCGACCCTTTAAATGGCCAAAAGCACACTCCACAGTCATTCTGCACTGGCTCAGCCTGTTGTTGAACTGCTCCTTGCTGCTGTCAAGGCTCCCTGTGCAGGGTTTCTTGAGCCATGGCATTAAAGGGTAAGTGGGGTCTCCAAGGATCACAATGGGCATTTCGACTTCCTCTACAGTGATCTTCTGGTCTGGGAAAAAAGTCCTGGCTTGCAGCTTCCTGAACAGGCCAGTGTTCCTGCAGCCCGAAAGGGAAGATGGAGCACGCGGTACAAAAAACGTTGAAAGATGGTGCCAAATATGGACAGAAGCACAGGGATTGCTGGGATGCGAACTGATGCATCATGGGGCATTGGGACAGGACCCAGAATGCCCCACACCGCCTGCCCCCTTTCCCACAAGCCACAGTGCCAGAATGGGAAGAGGTGCTCTGTGGGATAGCTGCCCATAATGCACCACTCCCAATGCCGCTGCAAGTGCTGCAAATGTGGCCATGCCAGTGTGCTTGTTCCTGTCAGTGTGGACAGACTGCAGCGCTTTCCCTACTGCGCTCTCCAAAGTCAGGTTTAACTCGGGCCTTGTCTACACTATGAAATTAGGTCGATTTTTATGGAAGTCGATTTTTAGAAACCGATTTTATACAGTCCATTGCATATGTCCACACTAAGCTCATTAAGTCAGCGGAGTGCATCCTCACTACTGTGGCTAGCATTGACTTACAGAGTGGTACACTGTGGGTAGCTATCCCACAGTTCCCATAGTCTCTGCTTCCATTGGAATTCTGGGTTAAGCTCCCAATGCCTGATGGGGCAAAAACATTGTTGCAGGTGTTTTGGGGTACATGTCGTCAGGCCCCCCTCCCTCCCTCCATGAAAGCAATGGCAGATAATCATTTCACGCCTTTTTTCCTGGGTTACCCGTGTAGATACCATACCACGGCAAGCATGGAGCCCGCTCAGCTCACCATCACTGTACATCTCCTGGGTGCTGCTGGCAGATGTGGTACTGCATTGCTACACAGCAGCAGCTCCTTGCCTTCGCGGCAGACGGTGCAGTAAGACTAATAGCCATTGTACGTCTCCTGTGTGCTTCTGGCAGACCTCGTGAGGTCGATCAGGGGCGCCTGGACAGACATGGCTATCCTTCTCTTAGAGCACCGAATGGGAGCCAGAAACTCCAGGTCATTCTCTTCTTTAAGTTTCGTCTCATGGAGATTCAGTCTGGCCTAAAATATCATGCGAGCTGGAGGCTTCTGCCTGAGGCTGCTCTCCCAGCCGGCAGCACTGACGGTCGCACCTACCCCCGCCTACCCCTTGCTCCCATGGCTCATGAAGCCTGGACAGTAGTAAGGAGCAGTTCAACTATGGGCTGAGGAAGTGCAGAATAGTGGTAGAATGTGCCTTCGGATGTTTAAAGGCTTGCTGGCGCTATTTGCTGACTAGGTCAGAACTCAGCGCAACCAACATTCCCATTGTTATTGCTGCTCGCTGTGTGCTCCATAATAGCTGTGAGAGTAAGGGGGAGACGTTTATGGTGGGGTGGGAGGTTGAGGCAAATAGCCTGGTGTCCGATTTTGAGCAGCCAGACACCAGGGTGATTAGAAGAGCACAGCAAGGCGTGCTGCGCATCAGAGAGGTTTCAGTGTGACAGTTGTGTGTGTTTCTCCTTGATGCAAACCCGCCCCCTTTGTTGATTTTAATTCCTTGTAAGCCAACCTCCCTCCCCCCTTTGAAATAAAGTAACTATTGTTTTGAAACCATAAATTCTTTCTTTATTAATTAAAAAAAAAAAGAGATAACTGACAAGGTAGCCCGGGTGGGGTGGGGGAGGAGGGAAGGACAAGGCCACATTGCTTATTGTATCCACTCTAAAAATCAAACTTTTTGAATGACAGCCTTCTGTTGCTTGGGCCATCCTCTGGTGTGGAGTGGCTGGGTGCCCGGAGCCTTCCCACCCCTGGCGTTCTTGGGCATCTGGGTGAGGAGGCTATGGAACATGGGGAGGAGGGCAGGCAGTTATACAGTGGATGCAGCAGGGGTCTGTGCTCTTGTTGGCTTTCCTGCAGCTCCAACAGATGCTTCATCATGTCCGTTTGCTCCCCCCAACAGATGCTTCGTCATGTCCATTTGCTCCCCCATTAGCCTCAGCATCTCATCCTGCCTCCACTCTTTGGGCTCACTTAATTCTTTCCTGGCCTCTGCCACTGAATGCCTCCATGAATTAAGCTGTGCCCTATCAGTGCGGGAGGACTGCATGAGCTCAGAAAACATGTCATCGCGAGTGCATTTTTTTCGCCTTCTAATCTGCGATAACCTCAGGGACGGAGATGATAGGGGGATGTTTCTTAGCTCTACGATTCTAGGGGGATTGTATGGTCACCTGTGCTGCTGAGTTCGCCACGCTGACCAAACAGGAAATGAAATTCAAAAGTTCCCGGGGCTTTTCCTGTATACCTGGCTAGTGCATTGGAGTTCAAAGTGTTGTCCAGAGCCATCACAATGGAGCACTCTGGGATAGCTCCTAGAGGCCAATACCATCGATTTGCATCCACACTACCCCAAATTTGACCTAGCGAGCTTTTAGCTGTACTCCCCTCATCAGGGAGGAGTACAGAAGTCAATTTTAAGAGCCCTTTAGGTTGACGGGACGGGGTTGGTTGTTTGGATGCAGTCATTTTAAAATCAACCTAACGTGGCTAAATTCGACCTAACCCCATTGTGTAGACCAGGCCTCAAAGCACTGTACATCTGCAAGTGTAGCCATGCCGTAAGTCACTAATAAAAATGTTAAATATTGTAGGGCCAAGAACTGATCCGTGCAGGACCCCACTGGAAACACACCCACTTAATGACAATTTTCCATTTACAGTTACATTTGGAGACCTATCAGTTAGCCAGGTTTTAATGCATTTAATGTGTGCCATGTTAATTTTATATCATTCTAGTTTTTAATCAAAATATAAGCTGAGGCAGGCATATAAACAGTACAAATATATTAAAACAAAGTCTTAAGTACTAATAGAAGAACAATTGAAATATTAGATGTTAATCAGGAGGCTGCCAAAAATTGTGCTTACCTGATCTGGACATATTAATATGATGCTGTACACTTTTCTCTGGGTGTGTGTATTTGTACATAACTCTCAGTTCTGGAGTGAATTTCTCATTGATGTGCATGGTATAGTGTATGGATCAGCAGTACAGCAAAAGAAATACAGATCACATTCATAAGAGATATTTGATGCATTCAGAGGCTGATATTTTATATACACAGTCCTCTGCTTGCTTGGTATTGCTTGCACTACATTACATGTGTTTATTGGCAGTATGAGTTCACTGGGGGCATCCCTGTCACCATTCGGTCATAATTTCAGTGTTAGCCTTCTGTCCTGTGAGTATCTATATACCCCAAGAAGCAATGAGCATACAGCAACTCTGGCTGCATTTTCCTATGTGGAATTGGAGCTGGGCAAAATTTTGTGGACAAATATTTTATTTGACAAAAAATTGTTTTTGGTTGGCCTGAAATTACCTGTGAATTTGACATGAATAATTTTGGCCAGTCATAAAAGGCCCAGAAGAGGAAGAGGTGCTGTGACTGCCTTCTCTCCCCATCCCCCACTTCTCTATAATCTTTAGCCCAGTGGTTAGGGCACTCATCTCAGGTATGGGAGACGGGTTCAAATCCCTGCTCTGGAAGGGACCCAAAACAGATTTTACTGATTTGCCAAAAAATTCAGATTAATTTTGACCCAACAGAATCTTTTTGGATTTTTTTTGATAGACCTGCCACTGTACCAAAACATCAGTTATTTGTGCAACTCTTTGTGGAATGGAACAGGACTTAAGCAAAGTCAACCTCCCATCTGCACTGCTTTTGTATGGGTGCACAGACTGTATCAGAGATTCATGCATGGCCACGCCTCACTTTCCAAAGCTTACACGTTTCCAGAGTGCTCGCGAAGTGACAGTGAAATGCACATTGCACTACACTCTCTCCAGATGCCTTCCCTCACCCCCTGTGCTTGTGATGAGGAACAAGCTATATTTTTGTTGTAGCAAGCTTTATTGAGAAGATTCCATGTAATTTAGTTCTTTTCTGTCAGCCACTCAACATGCACCAGATGGGAGTCCCAGGTGTGTAGCTAGACTTGGGGGCTCTAACAGTCAGGAGCTCTGCTCAGTTCTCTCCTCCAGTCTGTTTTATAATGAACACAGACCGCATCCAGTAAGGGCTCTTTTCTATTCTAAATAAAATGCTTTCAGCCTCATCTTGAATATCTCTGTAGGAAATGATAAATTTGAGAGAATATCATAATTCTCACTTCAACACAGCCTGCCCAAATGTCAGGAAAGCCATTTATAGAGAGCACACAATGATTGCATACTTAATATTTCATCAGCTATATTAAGCATAATCTCACTAAAATAGATATGGATTTGAAAGGATCATTTTGAAGAAATGTGGTTTTAGAGGTTCTTGTGTATAATGATAGCTACAGTACATATTATTGTAGATGTTGCTGTGGGCTTATTGCTGTAGAGAGCAATTATATGAAGTTGAAGAAATTTGGATTCTGTTTCTAGATCTATTTGGATAAAAAAATGATAAAATGGTTCAAAGAATGCCAGACTTCCATTTCTTCTAACCCCTCCTCCTTTTTCCTCCCCTCTGGTACCTTCCTTCTCCCCTTTCCCTATTCATGTATGTCTTCTCTTTTATTGCTGTTACCCCACCCTATGTCTGTGTAGTATTGTCAGGTTTTGTGTTGCCTGGTCTTGCAGCCTTGACAAGTTGTAAAATGGCATAATTCTTTTGGAGATCCCATAAAGCATGCAGTATTTGGAAACATTTTTGTACTTTTCAGTCTGTTTCCTTATGGAAATGAATAAAAAATTAATCACAAAAAGAGATGCTTCAGCGCAGTAGACAGTTGCTGCAAAAGCCTGCCACGAAAAAATGGTCCAAACTATCTTTTAACATAAGGCAGAGGTGTTTATTTTATAACAGTGCTTCAATCCATTTTAATTACACTGTATTATGCTACCACTACAAGCAAAATTCTGCTGAGGCTTAATAGTGCTAAATATATATCTGTAACCTAGTGAGCTTATCTGCATATTGAACAAAAAGAACACCTTTATGGACAGTGCTGAAATGGCAAGCCCCAGGGGTTTCTTCTTTAGTTAAAAATATTATATTAGTTACAGTATGTCTCTCTTTTACTACTTGAACATGTTAATGTTTGGAAATATTTTCATCAATTCTCTGAATAACTGAGCAAAAGTGATTTCCTATGTACATGAAGGCTGGAGCAGACAGGCAGCCTTGTAGGAAAGAGATCTTTATTAAGTATGTTGAGGGGCCAGCGATACATGTGGGGACTTTAGAGTTTGAGAGCTAGCAATCTGGATGCACCTTGCATTTTTAACGCTCCACCGGTGTTACATTGAATTAGGCCTCTCCTGAAATCTAATCTTCTTTTTCCAGTTCCACTCATCATACAGGCTTTCAAAATGTGTATTCTCCCAACTTGAGTGTGCACAAATGTTGGTGCATGTAACCCCAGAGTTGTACATGCATTTAGAGCACCACGCGCATGCAAAGCATGGTGTGCGTGCACACTGACATTTGTGCACATCTAAGATAGACATGCACAAAAGAGTGGATCCATGTTAAAAAAGGTGGACAAGGATGTCAAACCTAGAAGAATACCCATCACGAGGACAATGACTTATTATCTGCCATTATTGGAAGATATGTTATCCCCTGCTTGAAAAAGTTAAAAAATATAAGGTACTTGCATGATGGGAAATGGAGGCGTTATTACAGGACTCTGTTTGTGTAACACTAGAATATTGCCATGGATGCTATAAGCCTGGTGTCCCTTTGTGGGACCAGCTACCAACTATCACGTCCCATTGTGATGGGACTCTTCATTAAATTTAACCTTCTATTGTAAGTCTTGTAGATGTAAAATGCACAGAGTTAAATACAATTAAACCAGTTTTAACCTACTACTCATAGCACCATAATTAGTTGCGTGGGATAGGTAGTCTTCACCTAAACACTGTTTTAGGAATACAATGATATGTTTTTTATTCCAATTATATTTTGGTAACACCTCTAATTTTCTCTTTATGCGGGGGAGGAGGAATAGCAAATTCTATATTATAAGCTGCCTTCCCCATTACAGTTTTTACGATGCTGCGTGTGATTTAGTTATGGAGTAACTGCTACAATGTAACAATTTATATTGACTTTCCAGTAAGCTGGCACTGTTCCTGATGGATATATAGCACTATCTCATACCTTTCTCCCTCCTCCATATGGAATCAAAAGCTTTCCTCCCACTTATCTTGTTCTTGTTGTGTTAATTTTATTCAAACAGTGTAAGCTTTTATTTAGTCTATCTGTAATATCCTTCCATTAAGCTAGGAATAAATATATCTGTACTACAGTTATTCCATGAGTTAATTGCCTATTATTTGTACTGGAATTATAAATATAAGGGGAAATTATTATAATGTACCTCCCAGTTTCTTATATTATTCAGTGTAATAAATTCTCTATCATTTAAAGAAATTACTGCAGTAATTGTATACCACTTTTTCTTAAGCTTCTTTCTCCATTATTTACGTGGTCTGCAGAAAAAATGTTAAGTTCAATAATAGGAGTAACTGGAATTACCTAATTTTTTTAAATCCACTTTCCTTTTTATTCAAGTCCATGGGCAAGATTTTCTAGCTTAGTATGGTATAATTCAGGGGTAACTGCATTGAAGCCAATTGATTTACTCTATTGTTACACTGATGTAACGTGCAAGAGATTCAGGACCATATTCTTAGTGGTGCCATAAGTAAGGGATGCTTTTAAAGTACATTTTCCTCGCTCTCGGCCCATGGAAGAGCAAAGGAAGATTTAGTATCCAGTTCCAGCTCCACTTGGGCATGTTTGTGTCCCCACCTGTGCGGAGCTCATTATAGGAGTAGGGCTTCGAACTGGACAATTTCTTTTTCCATCTGAATTCAAAGAGAATCCCATTTCCCATTATTCTGGTTGCAGTCCTTCTTAAGGTAGCTTCCCAATAATAGTGCTTAATGGTTGGAAACCCCTTGCCACTTTGTTCTGAAGGTAACAGTGGAACTTTCTTATTAAACTGAGCATGTCTAAAGGGCCACAACAATTTAGTAGCAGTTTCTTTTCCAAGGAAATCTTGGGTATTTCTATGGGGAGCATAGAGAAAAGGTCAAACACATGAGACAGCCAGTTCATAGCCACCTAACCAATTTACACAGGTGGTGGTGTTTTTTTAGCTGTGGCTTCCTGCTGGAATGCCAGACTCACAAAGTGAATAAGTCTTGTCAGTTACATATTCACCTAAGTATTTTTGTTGAGGCCCATGAGAAATGACACTTGCATTCATCAGTGTTGATGTAGTGCCTCATTGAGTACCAGAGCCTCATTCTGCTAGGTATTAGACACACACATAATTAAAAGAATATTTTAGCTTCTCTATAGTTTCTTGCTTTATCAGAATAGTCAATAACTCTAGGTTTTGAATGTTTACTTTAAAACCTGAGACCCGGCTAAAGCTTGCTATCTTCTGGAAAATCAGTATGTGTTCAAGATAAGGGTTACATAAAGTGAATGTTTCAGAGTAGCAGCCGTGTTAGTCTGTATCCGCAAAAAGAACAGGAGGACTTGTGGCACCTTAGAGACTAACCAATTTATTTGAGCATAAACTTTTGTGAGCTACAGCTCACTTCATCGGATGCATGCAGTGGAAAATACAGTGGAGAGATTTATATACACAGAGAACATGAAACAATGGGTGTTACCGTACACACTGTAACGAGAGTGATCAGGTAAGGTGAAAAAAGAAAAGGAGGACTTGTGGCACCCTAGAGACTAACCAATTTATTTGAGCATAAGCTTGCATCCGATGAAGTGAGCTGTAGCTCACGAAAGCTTATGCTCAGATAAATTGGTTAGTCTCTGAGATGCCACAAGTACTCCTTTTCTTTTTGCGAATACAGACTAACATGGCTGCTACTCTGAAACCAGGTAAGGTGAGCTGTTACCAGCAGGAGTGTGGGCAGGCGGGAGGGGAACCTTTTGTAGTGATAATCAAGGTGGGCCATTTCCAGCAGTTGACAAGAACGTGTGAGGAACAGTGGGGGGTGGGGGGTGGGGGAGAGAATAAACATGGGGAAATAGTTTTACTTTGTGTAATGACACATCCACTCCCAGTCTTTATTCAAACCTAAGTTAATTGTATCCAGTTTGCAAATTAATTCCAATCCAGCAGTCTCTTGTTGGAGTCTGTTTCTGAAGTTTTTTTGTTGACGAATTGCCACTTTTAGGTCTGTAATCGCGTGACCAGAGAGATTGAAGTGTTCTCTGACTGGTTTTTGAATGTTATAATTCTTGACATCTGATTTGTGTCCATTTATTCTTTTACGTAGAGACTGTCCAGTTTGGCCAATGTACATGGCAGAGGGGCATTGCTGGCACATGATGGCATATATCACATTGGTAGATGTGCAGGTGAACAAGCATTTGATATTGTGTCTGATGTGATTAGGCCCTGTGATGGTGTCCCCTGAATAGATATGTGGACACAGTGGTATTATTTAGACAGAAGATATTTTGTCCTGTGGTTTCATCTGATACAACCAGTCATATTACGTATTTAATGCTGTTGTGTCAGTTCTGTAGGGTTTGCATGTTGCTATGTGTACACATTGGTGTAGAAATCCTGAAAGGCAGATTTAATAGCTCTAGGATTGCAGATTTCATTTCTTATATGATAAACTGCTTTCCCACAAGCTCTCCTTCTAAGGAGATATGCCAATATTTTATCTCCTTTTTTGCTCTTATTTTTTTTTATAAAAGATTCTTTTAGCTAGTTTTATTTGCCACTCTGCATTTCTGCTCAATAATCTCTTAACTTCTCCACTTACATTTATAAGATATTTACATTGATTTTGATTTTCCATGCTCTTAGGATGAATTTCCTATCTCTGTACTTCTTCTTGAAAGAAAGTAATTCTTTCCATCTGTTTTTTTTCCTTTGTCATGGCTAATAATCTCCCTTGCCACTTTTTGGCCACTTCCCAGAGGGTACCATTACTAATATCTCCTGGATTCTCTAGTTTTATATAGTCAAGAATACCCTATTATTTTTTCTGATGATCCTTAGGTTGTGTATTATCATTAGGTTTTGATTCACCAAAGCCTTAAATATGTATGTAAGTCCCATTGATGCCAGTCATGATAAAAATCAGTAATTTTAGCTTTGTTGCGACCTGGAAGCCTGCTTCCATGTTCTTAGAAATGGCCCTGTTTCTATTTTTGAGGGCACAGCAGAAATTAACTCATTCCTGGTGATGGAATTCAGATCCTGACATGCAATTATCTTTGAAAACTCGTGGCGAACCGGGGAAGTCCCGGATGACTTGAAAAAGGCTAATGTAGTGCCAATCTTTAAAAAAGGGAAGAAGGAGGATCCTGGGAACTACAGGCCAATCAGCCTCACCTCAGTCCCTGGAAAAATCATGGAGCAGGTCCTCAAAGAATCAATCCTGAAGCACTTGCATGAGAGGAAAGTGATCAGGAACAGCCAGCATGGATTCACCAAGGGAAGGTCATGCCTGACTAATCTAATCGCCTTTTATGATGAGATTACTGGTTCTGTGGATGAAGGGAAAGCAGTGGATGTATTGTTTCTTGACTTTAGCAAAGCTTTTGACACGGTCTCCCACAGTATTCTTGTCAGCAAGTTAAGGAAGTATGGGCTGGATGAATGCACTATAAGGTGGGTAGAAAGCTGGCTAGATTGTCGGGCTCAACGGGTAGTGATCAATGGCTCCATGTCTAGTTGGCAGCCGGTATCAAGTGGAGTGCCCCAAGGGTCGGTCCTGGGGCCGGTTTTGTTCAATATCTTCATAAATGATCTGGAGGATGGTGTGGATTGCACTCTCAGCAAATTTGCGGATGATACTAAACTGGGAGGAGTGGTAGATACGCTGGAGGGGAGGGATAGGATACAGAAGGACCTAGACAAATTGGAGGATTGGGCCAAAAGAAATCTGATAAGGTTCAATAAGGATAAGTGCAGGGTCCTGCACTTAGGACGGAAGAACCCAATGCACAGCTACAGACTAGGGACCGAATGGCTAGGCAGCAGTTCTGCGGAAAAGGACCTAGGGGTGACAGTGGACGAGAAGCTGGATATGAGTCAGCAGTGTGCCCTTGTTGCCAAGAAGGCCAATGGCATTTTGGGATGTATAAGTAGGGGCATAGCAAGCAGATCGAGGGACGTGATCGTTCCCCTCTATTCGACATTGGTGAGGCCTCATCTGGAGTACTGTGTCCAGTTTTGGGCCCCACACTTCAAGAAGGATGTGGATAAATTGGAGAGAGTCCAGTGAAGGGCAACAAAAATGATTAGGGGACTGGAACACATGAGTTATGAGGAGAGGCTGAGGGAGCTGGGATTGTTTAGCCTGCAGAAGAGAAGAATGAGGGGGGATTTGATAGCTGCTTTCAACTACCTGAAAGGGGGTTCCAAAGAGGATGGCTCTAGACTGTTCTCAATGGTAGCAGATGACAGAACGAGGAGTAATGGTCTCAAGTTGCAGTGAGGGAGGTTTAGATTGGATATTAGGAAAAACTTTTTCACTAAGAGGGTGGTGAAACACTGGAATGCGTTACCTAGGGAGGTGGTAGAATCTCCTTCCTTAGAGGTTTTTAAGGTCAGGCTTGACAAAGCCCTGGCTGGGATGATGTAACTGGGAATTGGTCCTGCTTTGAGCAGGGGGTTGGACTAGATGACCTTCTGGGGTCCCTTCCAACCCTGATATTCTATGATTCTATGATTCTATGATAATGGGAGCTGGGAGCTCTCTGCAGTTTTGAGCCACAAGACCATCTAGGTAAATATTTGTATTTACAATGAACTCTAGGGAGATTAAAACAAATAACCCCCTTTTTTGGTAGACATTAAAAAAGGGACCGGTAACAGGTACTGTAGAAGGGTGATGAGACTCAGTTGCACTTGTCCTATTCAAAAGTGATCATGGTAGAGAATAGCAAAATGAATATGGGGGCTTGTTACAGGTTAGCATGATGCTCCTTTTCCTTTTGTGCTACTTGCTTTGAGGAGTAGGCCTGTTCGGAGAATGAATGGCTCAGGGGATTGATAATGGTTTCCGAGGCCTTTCATGCTTTTTCAGCAGCCTGGTTTGTAAACAGGCCATTTCAGTCTCCCAGTTAACATCTGATGATTGCTTGGGAGCGTGTAGGAGATGCCTGAGAGCAACAACTCCCATTTCTTACAAACAGGCATCCTCGTCGCAAAAACCCTGTATTGCAGTTGGCATAAAGTGGGGCACTGGCTGACTGGGAGCCTGGTGAATGAATAAGCATGAGAACTGAAAACCCCTCTCCTTGTCCGACTGTGTCTCTCTGCACCGGGACAGGAAAACATTTGGTGGGGTAATGGGGGGAAGCTAAAACAGCTGCTGCTCAAACTGTACTTACTTATTCTATGGCTAGAGAGACAGCTGGTGCAGTCTGGAGGAGAGGGAGCTAGGCTGGGAGCTGGTGCAGTCTGGAGGAGAGGGAGCTAGGCTGGGAGCTGGTGCAGTCTGGAGGAGAGGGAGCTAGGCTGGGAGCTGGTGTGGTCTGGAGGAGAGGGAGCTAGGCTGAGAGCTGGTGCGGTCTGGAGAAGAGGGAGCTAGGCTGGGAGCTGGTGCAGTCTGGAGGAGAGGGAGCTAGGCTGGGAGCTGGTGCAGTCTGGAGGAGAGGGAGCTAGGTTGAGAGCTGGTGCGGTCTGGAGGAGAGGGAGCTAGGTTGGGAGCTGGTGCAGTCTGGAGGAGAGGGAGCTAGGTTGAGAGCTGGTGTGGTCTGGAGGAGAGGGAGCTAGGTTGGGAGCTGGGATTACCTGTGTGCTATCCTGGGGTTCTGCTCACTGAGCCACTTTGTGACCCTGGATGAGTCACTTTTCTGTGCTGCTCTTTAGATGGCCAGGCCGGCTTGGCAGGGACTGCCTTGCACCCTGGGCTGGGACGGTGCTCCCCAGCATGGGTAGGCAGACGAATAAGCCCATTTAAAAATAGCTACATGGCTGCAGTGGTACAGGCCATGGCTCAAGCTAGCCTCCCAAGAATATCCGGAGGCTCGCCGGAGCCACTGTGGTCACACTGCTGTTGTTAGCGTGCTAACTCAAGAAGAGCTGGCGTGTCTGTCTACCCACCCTAGGCAGCACCCTCCAGCTGCTGTAACCCAAGTGTGTGTGTGTGCCGTCCCTGACACAATGGGACTCCAATCTTGCTTTTAGCCTCTAGGTTCTAGTGTAATACATGTAATTTAAGAGGCTTATGCTCAAAACTGGTACCTTTGATTAACCATTAAGTCCACCTATTAAAGAAAAACGAATCATCACCATGCTGCCTGTCAGCAAAATACCTGGGTTTTCTAGGTTAGATACTAAATGGAGTTAGCCCAGGTTCAAATGTTTCATTCATTATAAAGCCTAACACCACTAATGTCCTGTTTACCAATGATACCCCATTTTCCTTTGGCTTTTCCCTATAGAAGTGTCATTAATATTTTCAACCCTCTGTATCCTTAATGATCTACTTGGCTGACCTGCATCAGATACAATACTTTTTCATTACAACGATTTTCCTGTTTAGATTCTCATGAGATTCCGATATGTAATCAGTTTTCTCTAACAAATGACCCCCTTTAACTTCATTAGTTCAGAATTAATTTGGTCGCATGTATCTAAGATATTCAACATCTTTGATTAGTCAAATGCAGAAAAAAGAATCTTTCCTCTTTTGTGGTCAAGACAAATGTTAATTAAACCCCAGATTTGTTTGCTAATTTTATTTATGATACAATTTAATGAAGTGTTTGGGTTGTGCCATGTTTCTAATTGAGATGGGGATAGGATTAATGGGTCTGTGTTCTTGTAGTATATTGAAATGATTGCATTTTGCAGGAAATATTACTCCCTTCCTGCAGCATGCAGTGAGTTTTTAAATAAGCAAGCCCAGACAGTGACATTCTATGTGCCATGCAGCAGGGCAAGAAGGTAGTGAGGGCTTATAGGCGGATATGATTTCTGATGGCTGTTGTTTCTCAGTTATAGCCATTCACCTCTCCTCTATGGGCACATCAGCGTTAGCTGTCTGGCTATTTTCTGTCATATGTCAGTATCTCTCATAACAGGTATGTCCTCATCTCAAAGCATGGAAATTGACAGAATTAGACACACATCAAGATCAGACCTTAGTCTTTGCAGCATTCCATCTTGCAAATCTGCTGCAGCCAGATCTATCCTAGTGGCACATTTTTCTTCCTCTCGTTTGACAGTAAGTGTGCTTGCTTTTTGCACTACCATGCAGGATGCTTGATGAGGCTTTATGGAAGTGTGTAATGAATGACGGTAAGGCATTGATTATGAAATAGCCATTACTCGTGGAGAGATAGGACAGTCCCAGGGTGGCTGACTTGAGAGGACTTGTGTCCCTCTCTTCTTATGTATTTTGATTTTATAAAGACAAAGATTCAACAGGTTCAAATAACACTTCTAATAAACATGCTTCCTTCTAATGTGGTTAGCTTATTTATTTTATTATTTAACCTAATTGCTGCTGCACATGATAGAAATGTACTGACAGATACTTAGGAGATGGATGACTTGGTTTCTTCTCTATTATCATTTGTAATGTGATAACATCTAGGAGTTTCAGTCATGGACCAGTACCCCACTGTGCTGGACACTATACAAACACAGAACAAAAAGACAGTTCCTGACTCAAATAATTTACAATTTAAATTATCTCAGAAACAATCTCAGCTACAGAGCCAGCTGTCATTTGTCTGGGATGTGATTACTTTTTTTTTTAAGGTATGGATTTGCGATATCTTGTTCTTCAAGATGTTGTAGCCAGAGTGGACCCCAAGGTATGTGTGCATGTGCTTCATGCACCCAAGATCAAAATCTTCTGAATAGCATTTTCCACCCGGGCTGCACATGTGCCCTCCTAGTGCTCCCATGTGAGGTCATAAACGGCAGAGCAACTTCAGCACTTGCGCAATTCCCTCATACCACCCATGACAGTGAGCGACTTCTGCTGCTTCTACCAACCTTACTCTGGGTTGGTCATTCACTTGGATAACCTTCCACCTTTCTGGCAGGAAATCACAAACCAAAAAGAAAGAAGAAGAACTTAGACCATCCTGTACAGTGGGGCTGAGCCTTTGGCCCTCCTGCCCCATGGTGGACTCCAAGCCCTGCCCATCTGGATCCTGCTAACTGATGGCCACAGCAAGTCCTTATTCTGCATGGACAAAAGCACAGTGTGCTGCACCTTTCCTAGCAGGACATGCTAATCATGTGACACTCAACTCCAAGCTCTGCTTGCTGAAGCAGTCTGTGAAGGTCACCTCAGACCCCAAAGAAGCACATACTGAAGAAGTCAACATCTATGATTGCCCCCTCCAGTAGGCATGGCACCCAAATTCAGTATCAAGAAACACTCAACATCAAACAAAGAGCTGGCATGAGAGACAACCCAGCAAAGAGAGGGTGTTCCGAGCCCAGAAGTTGAGACTCCAGAAGTAGCTTGGTATCATCCCACAAGGAGAGACCGGGACATACCCCCAGGGATAAGATCACTGGTTCCTAAACAAAAACAAGAGCTAGTGATGAAGGGCTGGCTATACTTTCAGTACTGACAAAACGCCCCTGTGATGACTGTACTGGAATTGGTGAGCATGCAGCCACCAACATTGACTCTGTCTGTAGAAAGAAAAGGAGTACTTGTGGCACCTTAGAGGACTAACCAATTTATTTGAGCATAAGCTTTCGTGAGCTACAGCTCACTTCATTGGATGCATCGGATGCTCACGAAAGCTTATGCTCAAATAAATTGGTTAGTCTGTAAGGTGCCACAAGTACTCCTTTTCTTTTTGCGAATATAGACTAACACGGCTGCTACTCTGAAACCTGTCTGTAGAGTCCCTCATGGTATTGGCGAAGTCCTTCTGGAAGAACCCACACTGACTTTAAGGGTGCCTCTGGCACTGAGACAAACACTGAAGCTGGAACAGAGTCTGGTACTGAAAATACCATTCATCTTGGCATTGCCGTTTGCCAGGCCATATCTTCTCACCATCCCCAAGCAGGGAACTTCTCCCTTTGGGTTTGCAGGTGACCCAATTGACAAACCAGGAGCTTCCTTCTTTAGGGCTCCATCTCACCATCTCCAGGAATCAATCAATTAACTTCTCTGCACTGGGGATAAGACGTTTCATGCTGTGTGTGTTTCCAGAGCTTTACTCTTTTCTACTGACAGAACCAAACCTTTCTGTCTCTTCTGTTATTTATAGCTGTAGTCCGCTATCCCAAAGGTTAGGCCATTTCGTCACAAAACAATATCTAAGGGGATCACATGGCACAGCTCCAGCTGTTACCAATTGGCTGGCGTACTTCTCTGCTCAAATATGAAGGCTCACTCCACCAGAGCACAAGCAACATCTTCTGCCTGCTTTAGAAATGTGCCAATATGTGAAATCAGAGGGCGGTGACAGGGAATAACCCAATTACTTTCATCAAACGTACTTTGAATTTAGTTGCTAGGTCAGATGCTAAGTTTGGGAGAGATTTACTGCAAGTGGACTAAATCAGCGGGCACTCCTCCTCATTCTCACCATCCTGGTGGGGTGCTGCTTGCTGGTCACCCCAGGAGTATCCATACTTACACATTCTCAAAGAAGGTAGAACGGTTGCTTATCTTTATAGTGCACGTGTTTTTCTGAGATGATGTTGTCACTGTGGATCTCACAAACCACCCTCTATCCTTGCTTTTCAGAGTCCTCAGCAACCATGGGCTTTGAGCTGCGAGTGAACTGAGGGAGGCTCTGGCTGCTCTGCCCTTTTTACCCTCGCATGGAAGCATGAGGAGGTACAGAATGCACGTGTGTACCCAACTGATGCTGCTGTTCAGAAGATGCTGAGTTTGCATGCGTGAAGCACATATGGACCTACAGTGGGAGCCACACGGACAGCATCTCAAAGAACCACAGTTACTGAAAGGGAAGTAACTTCTTTCTGAAAGTGTGGCTGAAGGAGATATCCATGTAGCTAGTCAGTGTAAAATAAGGTTGTACTATAATTGCATTGCTTACCATGCCCAGAACTTACCTTCAGTCCATGGTCCATTCGTCACCTAGCCAAAGATGGGATTTTGACATTTGCATTGCTTCCATTCTCCCACCCATCTCCATCATTGCCTTCTCCACAGAGGGTGCTGCAGCTTCTGTTCAGTCACATGCTGAGACTGGGTGCCGATGAACAGAAGTATTCTGTGACTGTGTCCCTACTACAGGGCTCATGACAAATCTTTACCTGGACTCCAGTTGGGGACAAGCCAGCAGAGATTTATTGAGTACTGTTCTCTTCAGGGGTGCCATTGACCGCAATAGTCCCATTTACACAATAAACAGGTCCTGAGTAGAACAGTAAACACAATGCCCCAGGTCAAAAAGGGCACTCAGTAGTCCCAGGTAACAAAGTAAACACAAGTCTCCCTTGAAGCCTACTTTCCTTCAGGGAGGCTCTGGCATCTATCAGTCTCTAATTGAGGCCTTTCAGGAAGCCAGCATAAGAGATCTGCTCTCCCACCCAGCCTCCTCTTAGCTGAGCTGGCTTTCTCCTTTTAACTGCCCCCTCCAAGACTGACAGGTCTTGTGTGTGAAGCAAAGCAGGGCTGACTGAACCCATAGCAGCTTATGAAGCCTTCCCTGGCAAGTGTGGGGTTTGTACACTCCATCATATATGGACACAAGACACTGGTGTGAGACTGGCTTGCTAGCATAGCTTAATTTGTGTTGGGGCTTGCTGGGACTCAACCCTGGCACCTCTTGTGTCAGGGATGTACAAGGTGTGACCTTCCACGTATGATGTGTGCAAGGTCACACTGTGTGGAGGACGTTATTGCTTGAGCCCTGGCAACTCTTTCTTTACAAATTAAGCACTGCTGCAGGCCAGTGACTGATCAGGATGGTTCCAGTGACAATATGATTCCTTTCCTTCCCTTCCCCCACCCCACCCATCTCACACACATATTTCGAGTGGACTCTTAGGCATCCATCTTGGCCTAAGCCTGCACTTCCCCATATCATACAACCCTCAACCCCTCACCTCTCTCCTCCCTTCTAATTTAGAAAGCTGCCTTTGTCTGTTTTGAAGTTGGTTTTGTTTCTTACCCAGGAGGAGTATTTGAAAAACAGATCCATGTCTGATTTTTGAATTAATATATAAATAAAAGGTTTCTTTTGAAGTGCTTTTTCTAACCCAAGAAGTGTTATTTCACAGACTCTTTCCAAGGGTGTCTCTGAGCCTGGTCTTTTTTTATCCCTTTATTCCTCCGAGTGCAGTATCTCTTATTTCCATGTCACTGGGCTGAGAGGTACAATATGCTGCTCACGTACCTGATCCATCATCCAATCTACAGAACAGCATTAATGGTAGTTTTGAAGGCTGCTTCTGTTCTGCTGTCTCATTGGATGTGAAGTGTTGCAGTGGTGGCCTCTGAGCAGGGGAAGACAGGGTTGGAGGGAAATAAAATGGGGGCAAGTGGCCTGGTAAATTGATCCTACTGTATTCATAGAAATAAACCTTGCTATGAGATTTAGGCAACCAATTTAGATCTGAAGGAAAAGAGATTGAAAACACTAAAGCAATTTATTACCTTGTAAATCTGGGGGGAAATCATAAGTAGCACTTAAATTTAACTATCTGCAAAGGCAAATAAAGAAAACCGTAATATTTCACAAAACCATAATCCACTACATTATGAATGCATTTTTCCCATTTTGATGTGAACAAAATAAGTTACTGTTTCACAGCTTTCTTTTAACATGTCTGCTACAAAGTAGCATCCAGGAATACCAGGTGGGGGATTCAATCTTGCTTCTGATTTCATTCTTTCTGCTGTCTTATCATTTGCATGAAATAGAATTCCCCCCAACCCACCCCTTTCATATTGCTTCACAAGTTTTCAGCACAATAAGTATTTTGCCCACAAGGCTTATATCTAATGTTGGTTCATTTTGAATGTCTTTTCCCATTTACATGTTAGTTCAGAAAACCAAAGTGATTGTAATCGAGTGAGCATGCTCAATGTATCGTTTATATGGCTACGGGGTGATTTTCTTGGTCTAATGCAAATGCTCCTAGAGAACAGGATATAGATGATTCAGGAGTTGCTCTAAGAAGAGTCTTGCTCATGGCAATATTTACTCAGAGGTGGATTAAAAGAATAAGAGGTGGCATCTGAGGAAAGATTAAAAACAGAATGTGCCAGAATCTGCTCTGTTACACCAGGGCAAATCCATTGAAGCCAGTGGAGTTGCACTGACATAGGTGAGACCTACATTTGGCCCCTGTGCTTCAAATAGTGTCTCAGAAAAGCCATCTCAAAGTCCAAGCAGTTCACCATATAAACAAAAAATTAGGGGGCAATCAACCCCAATAACCTGATACCTAGCCAAACCGCTATTATGTGTCTCCACTCTTAATACTTCCTTTCAGGCTTCATGGGCAAGGCATTCTGTGGAACTTTCCTCTTTCAGATCAGGAAGAAATGCATATTCTTAAGGACACTATCCCTGATTCAATAAGGTTGAATGATTAAGGGCTTGTCTACACAGGAAAATTGACCAGCAAAGCTATTGCAGAATAATTATGCCACTATAGGAATTCCAGAACAATTCCCTTTGTGGAGACCCTATTGTGACTTTATTCTGGAATAATTATGCTGCTTTGGATGTGAAGTAATTATCTTGGAATAAAATCACTTTTATTCTGGAATAGAGTGTCCACTTGGGGTAGTTATTCCAGAATAACTGTGCTGGTCAATTTCTCTCACGTAGACAAGCCCTAACCGGTGACTAAGGCCTTGTCTACATGGGGAAATTTAGTGGCATGAATATACTGGTATAATGATAGTGCTACAGTTATTTTGGTACAGAGATACTGATATAATTATATCAGTATAGTAATGCTGAGAAACTACTTCTTATAGATAAGCCAAAATTGAAAGGGCCCTGTACTGAGAATGCTCTTCCATTTTCCCCACCATTATACAAATTTAGGGATGATCAGTGAAATGGCTTCAGCTGAACTCTGACATCAAGTCAGAGTCTGAAGCCTTCCCCAACAGCACCCAAACCATAAGACACTTTGGTTGGAGCAAAACTAATAATCTGCAGCAAGGACATTTGTTCACCAATCTACCCCTCTCTCTTTTTGTTCACAAACTGTCTGTGAGACGCTTACAATTTTCACAGGTTTATTAGATATTTATAAATATTTGAATAATTTCTGCAAACAATTCTTGGTCTGTAGATCTCTTAGGCTACAGATCTGCTGGCTCTACAGCCACTTTAGACTGCTGGAACTAGTGGGGCTTAACACAATGGAGAATCTGGGCCACAACGTGTTAGTTTAAAAAAAGCGGAGCTGCTTTTCATAATGTATCATCCAAACTTGATAGGAAGTATTACACTGACCATAGCCATAGCTAGGGCCCTACCAAATTCATGGCCATGAAAAACATGTCACGGACCGTGAAATCTGGTTTCCCCCCCGTAAAATCTGTATAGTATAGAGCAGGGGTCTCAAACGCAAATGACCACGAGGGCCACATGAGGACTAGTACATTGGCCCGAGGGCCGCACCACTGACCACCCCACCCCCCCACGCTGCCCCAGCCCCACCCCCATCCCACCCCTTCCGTGAGGCCCCTCCCCTGCCCCGCCTCTTCCCACCCCTTCCCTGTCCCCATTCCAACCCCTTCCCTAAAATGTTCACAAATCTGCCACTCACACCAACAATTTTTTCTCTTGGAGAAAGCTTCCTAGTTAGGACACAATTTAAAGTGGAACCACACCAATATTTATATGAATCGCTGCCCCAATTTTCGGTCATCACTTTACTTTTAATTTCAGCTGCTTTGTTTTACTATGAGGCACCTAGAATGTTATGGCCCATAGGCACCATAAAAGCAAATTTATTATTATTAGCTACAAACTTCATGGCACAACAGAAAAATGAAATAATAATTTGTGCCACTGCATAAAACACACAAACAAATAACAACAAGGAGCGTATTTTATTACTTTATGCCATATTTAATTAGAAAATTACTGCACTTTTTGACCTCGCACCGTAGACACTTGTACAGTGGTTCTAGGATCAGATATATAATTTTGTATGACACTATTGCTTAGTATAAAATCATAAAACTTATCCCTTAAGACCTAATCTATTCTAGAAAATGTTTACTGGGAGAGCTATATTGGCAAACCCTCCTAGTGTAGATGCAGTTTACACCAGCAAAAGGGTATTTTTTGCTGGTAGAGCTTATACCAGACCCCAAATGAAATAAGCTATAGCACCAAAAGCCCCTTTTTTTGCCAGTAAAACTGAATCTACACTTGAGCTTTTGCTAGTATAAAAATGTCATAAAAATCACATCTGCAACCAATATTAACACACAGGCGAAAGTTTCTAGCGTTGATCTGGCCTAAGAAGCTAGCTGGTTCTCTAGCTTGTCATCTGTGGCCTGGCTTCTTAAAGGAATGGGTGCTGTCTAGGTGGTATTTGGATTCAGCCAGCACACTTGTGGTATGGCATGCCAGCACCTCTCTCGTGTTGCTATCTTGTTCTCCAGAATCTCAGCTTTCATTTTCTTTCTTTCTTTCCTTTTTCTTTCTAAATCTCTGGCCTTTATGGTTGTTGAGGGTATACACACTATGGGGACAAGGGACTAGGCCGACATAGCTATGGCACCGTAGCGTTCCTGGCATGGAGCCATAGGCAGGGCCAGCTCCAGGCACCAGCGTTCCAAGCAGGTGCTCGTGGCGGCAATCTGCAAGGGGCGGCAGTCCGTGTGCCGTTAGGGCGTTTCCGCGGCGGTGGCAATTCTGCGGCAGCCTCCCTCTCTTCTGCCGCCCTCGGCGGCAAATCAGCGGCAGCTTCTATCTCTTCAGCCGCTCGCGGTGGTGGCAATTCAGTGCGCTGCTTGGGGCGGCAACAAGGGTAGAGCTGGCCCTGGCCATAGCTATGCCAACATGGTGTCCTAGTGTAGACACAGCTTATGCTGATGGAAGCAGTTTTTCCATCAGTGTAGGACACTGCCTGCCTGAGCTGTGGCAGTTAGGTCAATGGAAACATTCTTCCATTGACCTAGCTGGGGGTTAGGTTGGCATAGGTACATCACTCAGGGGTGTGGATTTTTCACACCCCTGAGAGACGCAGCTATACTGACCTAACCCCAGTGTAGACCAGCACTAAGTTGATGGAAGAATTCTTCTGTTGACCTAGCTACCACCTCTTGGGGAGGTGGACAGCCTACACTGACAGGAGCAACTCTCCTTTTGGTGTAGGGAGTGTCTACACTGAAGCACTACAGTGGTGCAGTGTTTTAAGTGTAGACAAATTTTAACTGTAAAACAGGCCATAATAAACATCAGAAAAGTGAATGGGGTTTAAATGTCTGCAGGGAGCTGGAACCATAGTTCTGAGAATTGTGAACTGCCCTATTATTCTCAGTGAGGTGTTAACTCAGTTGATGATAATCTAAATGTCAGCATTAACTATCCTTTTTCTCATGTAAGAAAGGAGAAGGGAGTGTCACAGATCTGCACAATGTACTTTGAGTGATGTCTCATTTTGGTGCCATAAGTAGGTGGTGTTTGGAAAATACTCCCACTTATTTTTTCCATCAGTAGAGAAGGAACCAAGACCAAGGAATCCAGCATAGCTAATGGACATATTCAAGACGCTCCCCACCCCACCCTGGAGGGGAGCCAATCTTAAGGAGCCCAGTGAAGCTCATAAAGCTGCACAATTATATTTTGAACATCTGCACAATCTACTCTGAGCAGTGTCTCATTTTGATGACTCATGTGGGTGGAGCTTGCTTTGTGGGCGGAATGTGGAAGAAGACCATTGCGTCCTCTTCTCTTCCCCCACGCATTTCTCTGCCTCTAGGATGCACTGTAGCAGGGAGAAAGGATGGTGAATACCATTCGGCAACAGGGCCCCAATCAAGACTTATGTCTCCCACTGGGTGTCCTGAGGATTGCTGGCTTGCTAGTGTTAGGGACCATGCCCTCCCCACATTGCCCCCTCACTATGCTTTAAGTCCTGCTGCTGCTGTGACAAGCCTCAAGCCAAGAAGTATTAGGTGATAGTAGTACATACCAGCAGCAGAAATTTGTGTAGAGCCTACAGTAGCTTCATGCAGGGAACCAGAGTTTGCAAAACTGGGAGACATAAGTAAATGGCCAAAAGTATAACTGGGTTCAAAAAAGAATTAGATAAGCTCATGGAGGGTAGGTCCATCAATGGCTATTAGCCAAGATGGTCAGGGACTCAACCCCATGCTCTGGGTGTCCCTAAACCTCTGACTGCTAGATGCTAGGACTGAATGACAAGGGATGGAGCACTTGTTAATTGCCCTGTTCTGTTCTTTCTTTCTGAAGCATCTGACATTGGCCACTGTCAGAACACAGGATACTGGGCTAGATGGACCATGGCCTGACCCAGTATGGCCACTCTCATGTTCTTGTGAAGTGACCTCTCCTCACACTGTAACTGCTCCTGGTTAGAGCTGGTTGAATTTTTTTGCGAGGAAAGATTTTTTCCCCCTCCTGATAAATGCCCTTTGTTTTTCAAAACTGATTGTTTTTGTGAAAAATTGTCATCATTATTAATATTTCCCATATTTTGTCTACATTTTCCACAATATTTACCAACATTTTTACAGAAATTTTGGTTAAAGTTTCATTTAAAAATATTATGAAAAAATGTGAAAAAGCTTAAATGGGTCCATTTCGACCCCTGTGCAATGGAAACAACGTTCCCCTCCCCCCACTACTTGTTTTCTGCTTTTCAGTCAGTTCTAGTCATGCCAGGTTGGTGTGACAGATTGGTCCATCATAGACAGTGATTTTTGATTGGCTGGAGTCTAGTGATGGCAGGGTTTGGGAACTATAAAGCTTGCTCCAGCTTTGAATGACAGTCTATTCTGGGAACTTGGCTTAGACAGAGGTTTGGTCCAGTTTTGGAAGACTTCATTAGACTGGGACTGAAACTGGCCTGGAAGCCTGATGTAGACAGAGGCATGCACAGTTTGAAAGATTCCTGTTGCCCTGAAAGACTTTGTTTAGCCTGTGGGTTTGGCTTAGACCCAGGCTTACTCCAGAGATGAAAGCAGTCCACCTTGGAAGTTGAATGTAGGCAACGGTTTGCTGTAGCCCAGAATTATTTAGTGTAGTTAGGGAAGCTTAGTTTCAGGCAGAGGCCTGCACCAGCCCAAAAATACTGTGTTCAGCCTGGACAAAAGCTAGTTTTAATTCTGTAGGGACTTTTAGTTAGAAAATACATTGTCCTCAGGGTGTATGAAAACCTTTGGCACCTAAATTATTTCAGTTCCTATGGCACTTAAAATGTTTAAAAGTATAAAATTTTTAAAAGTATATTTTTCCTATTTTGCTGCCATGTCTCTTTCGGCCTTTTCCCCCTTTCTGCCTCTTTCCCTTTCACAGGATCTCTGTCATATCTATTAGACTGATGAGTATTTGGGGTTGGGACAGGGTAAAGATGTAGGGGGCAATCTCTTTGGAGAAGAAAAGGAGGTGGTGGAAACTGGCACACAAAGAGGCATGCGCTGGGTTGGGAGTAGGGAGGAACTTCAGGTTGAGTATATTCACCTTCCGGGCCATAAGGGTTAAAAGTATTTTTCTTGTCCCTCTCTTCCCGTTCTCCTTCCCCTTGCCCATCCCCATTACCATGACATCTAAATTTGAATGTGGGGTGATTAATAATTCACTAGACTCTGATCCAGAGGGAACATTGATGCACTTTAGAGTCCTAAAGCACAACATTGCTAGATATGATGTTGCAGGAAGTTAAAAAATTAACAGCATTAAACATGTTTATTACCAAAACATTATACACCAGTAGTGACATTTGGGTTGTGTTGCATTTCTGGACTTCCAGTAGATGGGTGAGTGCTACTGAATTGTTTCCTTATCCAGAGATCATGGCTTCCACCGCAGCTACCATGGTGATGAGTCTGGCACAATTGCCTAGGAAGATAGATCAAATTAGCGCTCTGTTCCTGGAGCTGGATATAAATGCCTGCATTCCATATGCGCAATGTTGCTCTTGAGATAAGAAAAACTGACCTATAAAATTCTCATTGACCTAACAAGTCAATTAAAGGTACAAAAGGAGCAGTTTGATGGCTCAGTGCAGCAGTGGAAATTATTTGCTGTTGATCAGCTTGGACCTCAACAGTTTCACTACTTGCAGAGCTGAATAACTAAGTGGGCTTTTGGGGATAATGCAGCCACAGAAGAGAGAAACCAAATCAGGAAAATAAAATGGGCTAAATTCATCCATGGTGTAACTGCAGAATGAACTCAGCGAAATGGCACCAGGAATTAAATGTGTCCTAACACCATTTACGTTTCCAAAGAGCTAGCGTTACAGGCTTTATTCATCAGCCTCTGATGAAATATTAAGGATCTGTTTCATTCAAAAAATCCTTCGGAGGTCAGAAAGTGCATTATTTTACTCTGGGGTTTTTAGTGCCAATGGGGGAGTAGATTTAGTTTCTAAATACGGAGGGAAAATCTAATGACTTCCTGATATGGGCAAAGGGATGCTAATAACCAAGTGAACATTTCCAGATTAAAATCAGACATGGATACGGGCAGCTCAGCTGCCCTTTCTGCTCACAGAAGAATTAATCATGAGAAGGATAATTTACATCATCCTTATGTGAGAACAAGCTGAGATGTTGCTACTACGTGCTAATCCACATCAGCAATAAAATGGCTCTGTGGAAGGGAACTGGCAAAGGTTATCTCTGACCTACTTCTTCTTTCATAATTTTAAAAGCGGCCCTGTAAACAAGATACAATGGTGAAGCAAAGAACTGAGTCAGATGAGGTACTGAGAGCTTCTTGCCGAGTGTTGTGTGCCACTAGATCAATGGGTGTTAGGGATATTCAGCACCTTGCTGGATAGGTCTCTAATTCACATACAGTCTCAGGTATGCAATCTACCTATGTATTCTTTTCATTGAATAGCCGAGAACAGTCAATGGGTTTATAGCACCAATCTGCAGTAACTTAATTTTTACATGGCAACTGTGGGGCCCTCAGCAATTCTCTTTTTTTTTTTTAACTGAGTGTGCGTTAACATTTAAGTGCAGAAAGGGCATTCTTTCTGGAATGACTTTGAACTTTTTGAGCTTGCACATTCTCTTATAAAGTACAGTCCAGTAGCTCTGCCCACAAGCACTGATAGGGCTTAGGGCTGGCCAAAAACTTTCCATCGAAACTGAGTTTTTAACTAAATAATTTTTTTGCATGAAAAGTGCCTGTTTTCCATGGAAAATTTCAACTTTTTTGTCACAAAAACTGAACTCCAGAAAACTGAAATAAGTTTATTCAGAAATGCTGCTGTAGTGCTTCATGGGAGTTGTAGTTCAGTTTTGTCTTGTCCCCATTCTTCTCTGTTGGTTGGGCTCCCCAGCTGGACTACATCTCCCATGATGGACCACAACCAAGGACTTCCATGATACAACTGCATCCCCTCACCATGAAAGGCAATCATGGTGCATCTTGGGAGACGTAGTGTAACCCTGGCACCCAGCCTACAGAAGAGAAAGGGAACTGGAAGCATCCAAAGTACACTCTGGCAGCATTTGTAAATTACAATATTTCAGTTTTTAATTTTTTTCATGGAAAAGTTGAAATTTTCCACTGCGGGGGGGAAGGGGGGGAGTGGAGATTTCCTACCAGTTTTAGCCTTTATCTGTCTGTTATCCAATGTGAAGCACAGAGGTAGGAATATGTTTTATGTAGATTTGACATGATAAAAATTTACAGGATATATGAAATTTAAATAAAAATTTAGTTAAAAAAATAAGTGAAGGCATGGTTCTGCCACCCTTACCTACATCCAGAGGGATCTTACTCTGTGAACAGTTCCACTGACATCAAAGGGGCTACTTGTGGATCAAGGTAGTACTTACTGTGAGTAAGGGCTTAATTATGCAATTGTTGCTGACCCTGTTACCTCTGCTCTGTCCCCACAGGGACAGTCTAGGGCTAAGTTAGTGACTCTGGGCCATATTCTATTTTCACACCAGTATAAATGCAGTGTAATCTCTTATTTACATTGTTGCGAATGAAATAAAATTTGGCCCCTGAGCTATAAACAGGGAAGATTTGAGGCCTTCATTCTATTCTCTTCCTCTTCCTCCTTTTTTATCTCTTTCACCTTTCCTGCTCCTCTTCAGTCTCCTCCATCTCCCCTCAGATATGACTGCTTTCCAGCTAAGACTGAAGGGCAATGTGGAATAAATACATTAATCTCACACACTTTCATGAACATCAATTAAAACTTGAATCCCAGAAGATTCTTCTTACTTTCGGTAGATCTGAGGCCTAATGCCACAATTCCTAATTACTCAAATCCTTTCTCTGGGGTGTTTCTCTTGACTTGAGTCTGCCATCTTTCCCTCTAGAGCATGAGGGTATTGGTGATATTTTCTTGCTTTTTTCCCTGTGTTTCTATGAATATGATCATCATCAGGAACAGGAATTCCCCCTTCTGTCCTTGAAAGGCAATAGTCATATAAGTGCTTCGATAGACTTTGGAACATAGAGAGGCGTATAAGCCTATGTAGCTTAATTACCTTAGAATTTAGCTCTTACATGTGTGACCAGATATCACTGTATTTTCCCAGTAAAACTGAAGTTTAAAAGGAAAGAAAAATTTGGGGTGGGTGGTGTCAACTGGCAGAGTTTATGTACTCCTGGGAGACCGGGCTGTTTCTGAGGGAGTAAAGGCTTCTCTGATTGTGTAGTCTCTGTTGTGTTAGTTTCAAATCTTCCTGGCAACCAAAAGGCTAACAACATAAAGCAAACTTGAACTCTATTCTATTCTGCACATGAAATCCCCCTTTGCTTTCAAAGAATCCAATTTTACGCTCAGCAAAACTCTCACTACTTCATTGCGAGCAGGAAAAGGCCCAAAGACAGCTGGTAACTGGTCCAAATTATTATTATTAGTATTATTATTTATTATTTACTATTTATTTGTATTGCGATACTGCCTGAATGCCCCAGGCATGGACAACGACCCCATTGTGCCAAGCACTATACAAATACGAAACAAAAAAGGAGACAGGACCCCAAAGAGCTCACAGTCCAAGTAATGCATACAAATAACGATCACAGCAGTTTCTATAAGGGACAGAGTTGTTGATATCCTACTCACAACTCCCTCCAGTTACACTCTGAAAAAATTGTTTTAAAATGGAGAGTAGGGAGCATGAAAGGTATGTGTAAAGTGATCTGTCATTAGACCTGCTCAGGAAGTCGGGCCTTTAAAATGGCTAAGTGACTTGGGGGATGGGAGGGTGGAAATTTGTGAATGAAGACCAAATGTTTATCTATCACTCCTAGGTTAAGGTCTTGCAGTCTGGTGAAGTTTTATAGCCAGAGATCACATTAGGAACGCTGACCTTCAATTATAGCAGAGATAATGGGCATTTCTATAATATAGAAATAACTAAAAATAAAGGCTTAAAAATGCCAGTTGAAATATACAAAATATTGCTAAATGTGGTCATATTTTCTGCTAATGGAACAATACTGTGTGAGCCTATGCACTGCGGAAGTTTCTTATCTTTCAGATACTAAGGGCATATTTACATGCAGAGTTGGACTGGTTTAAGTCAAGGCGTGATTTTAAACCAGTGTCAAAGGCTGTGAAGACACTTTTATTTCATTTAAACCAGGTGTATTCTGATTGATCTTAAATTGCTTAGGTGCCTCTCTCCCTCCCCTTCTCCCCCACAAAAAAAGACTGTCAACACAGGGTGTTGCATTAGATTAACTAAACTGGTTTAAATAAACCAATGCAAATTTGTTTGTGGACGAGGTCTGTTTATCAGAATATAGATTCCTTTATAGAGTGTACTCCACTTAGGGCCTGCTCCTTTGAAGTAATGAGTATTTCATGTCCCACATCAGCAGACATTGAGGCGCTGGTCTTCTCTCAGATTGGGCCATTAAATACCTATTTTTTGATGAAATGGAGGCTACCAAATGTTCTTTGTCTGTTTTGTGGTTTGAAAATACTTTGATTTATTTTCTAACATGAAATTTCCCAAAATTGTATGTGCAGTTTCCAATAGTGCCACAAAACTTAATTTGACCTTAATATAAAGAGATTAAATTGGCATGTCGGAATGAGATCAGCAAACCAAACAAGGGAAAAAGAGAACTGTTTATTGTTCTAAATGCCCAGGAATAACGTGATGCATAAACTGAAGACCCCTTGAAATTCATTCATTACTTTTAAGGAATTTTGGGGATCTGGGATTTTATGGATATGTTGGGGGGATGGACGGGGGAGGGGGAAAGCTCTTTCTAGGTTTTGTTGACAAACCTGGGCCTATGCAGATTAAGCTACTTGTGCATTGTTTCAAAATGTACCAACAATTGTAAACTTTGAATAGCAGCTCTATTAATATGCTAGTCAGAGCTAACATTACGATAGAAGTTACAGAGAGTCTCAAAAGTTTGAGGAACAAATGTCTAAGCATTAAAAGCACTCACACCACACCCACGTGCATATTCTTACACAATAGAATCTTTCTCCTATTGCTGTTGACAAACTTCGGCTAATGTTTCTGCTCACTCAATGTTTTCTGCCAATGCAGCAGCATATTGCAGATAAAACCTAATGAGCTGAGTTTAACAAAAAATGCCATGTGGCTTTCTCACAGTGATGCCCATCTGTCGGCTTGGTGAAGCAGCAGTGCACTGCAGCTGTCCTCCTTTTCTTTTTATCAAATCAAAATAAAGCTGTGCACCCCAGAGTCAGGTATGATAAACAGGCTAGCAAATTGCCTTACATGGGTATCATACAGCTTCTTATCTGTCGCACTTTTCAGTGCAGCGTAACCAGATGGCTTCTAACAGTGGGTGAAAATCTCTCCGTTATGTTTCTGGCAGCGAGCTAGAGGGAGGTTGTCCAGAAGTCCACCACCGAAACAACAGATATTTAAATTGGACTGGGGCTGATATTACAGCCTGCAAACAGAACTTTTGAAATTAAAGCAGATTCCATTAATAGCAAAGGAAATGCCTATTGAGAGCAGGCTTGGTGTAACAGAAAGGGCACAAAACAAAAAAGAGGGGCTTTGTGTGCAGCCTTCCAGAACAACAGGGGCACTGGCTATGTTCCAACCACCCTGCTGGCTAGTGCAGCATTACAGCTTTTCCCTCACCCTCTTGTTCATGAGCAGGTTGTTGTTACCAGGCTCTGATCACTAGGAGGTCCCGGCTGCCTGCTCCCTATCTGTTCCTCTCTGGTGTTCAGATGTGCAGAGGGGACTAATAATCATGCTGGTCTTTGGACGAGCGGTCATTAGGGAGGTCTGGGGATATGGAGCAGCTGCATGAGGTCACAAATACCAGCTGAGAACTGGAATCCATAGATTTAGGGCCAAGGTTTCTCCTGGATCCCCAGCCAGCCATGTGGCCAATATTTCTCTTGTTAATCTTCTCAGTTTGTTGTGGCAAGGTATAAAATGTAATGTGGAATTCACTCCTCTTTCAGTGAGGAACCATACAAATACTGTTTTTGGTAATCTGTGGTCTTGGCTTCAACCCCAGGCTTGGCCTACAGACAAAAAAAAAAAAAAAAGAATTAAACTCTTACTCAGTGAGAAGACAGTCCATTTAGCTTCTCAGCATTTGGCATGGGAGTGTTGTTAACGCATACTGTGCCCAGGTTGTGTAGTTGTGTGAGGTTTGGAAGTTGGGGTTGGAATTAGGTAGGATTTCAGGCATGAATAGCTAGCTCACCAGTTTGCTGCATTGTATGACAGCGCCTTCATCATGGAAAAATCTGGAACAGATTTAAACAAGTCAACGGCCCTTGCTCAAAATGGGGGGGGGGGGAGTATTCAATCAGACTGGTTGAGATTTTCAAGATTTTGAGTTTTCCATAAAAATTTTCATCAGATTCAGTTTTTGATTGATAAGGACCCAGTTGAAAATTTTGTTGAAAATGTTTGTGGTTTTTCTGTCCATCTGTAGTACCAACTTTGCCAAAAGGGGGGTAGGTAATTTACACCTTCCCAAAAGGTTGCAACATCGTCAATTGAAGGCTAAGAACTAGTGTTTCATCGCTGTGAACAAATCTGCTTAAGGTACCAAAGGAATCAGATCCAAGTCTGAAGAATTTGTTCAAGGTTTTATCTGTGGATGTGGTCAGGATTTTCAAACCTGGGTGCCCAAAGTTAGGTTCCAAACTCCAGGGTTAGGCCCCTAAATAAAAATGGCTTGATTTCCCAAAGCATTGAAGTCCCACTGATGTCACCTGAGTTTGAGAGACCTCAGTACCTTTTGGAAAATCAGGCCATTTTTATTTAGCTACCAAACCATGGAGTTTGGAGCCTAACTTTGGGCACCTGGGTTTGAAAAGTGTGACTTTTCGTCCATAACACAGTACTACTTTTCAGTAAAATGTAATTCTGTGACAGGGCCTGTTGAAGAGGTCCAAAGACAGATCTGTACTGTAGATATATTGAAGGCCATGCTGAGGTAGCTTTGGAATCACCAATGGGTATAAAACCAGCATAGCTGGCTCTTATGCTACCCACCACTTCAGTCCTTGGTGTGTGGGGGGGCATGTCAAGGATTTGAGGATGCTGAGCTCTGGCTGTCCATGGCTGATGGATGGCCTGTTGGGGGTCATAGCCAGCTAATATAGAATAGAGCAGGGCTGCTCTAATCTGTATCGGGGCAGGACCGTCATATAGCGGGTGTCAGAATCAGGGAGCCATAACTCATTTCTTTCTCTCTGCCTGTCTCCCTTCCCCCAGCAGCTGCATCCAGCAGAAGGGAGAAAATGAGCATGCAGAACTCCTCAAAAGGGTCTCAGTTACCTCACCCTGCTTTTCGAAGTAACTCCTATACAGCACTGTGAAATCCGTATGTGGATCTCTAGCAGTGATACTCAGACTGAGACTTTTGAGCTGCAAGTGGCTCTTTAATGTGTCTCCTGTAACTCTTTGCAGCACATGATATTAAAGCACTGTTTGATTGAACATATAGTACTATAGTAAATGAAACAATGAATTCACATGACTGTGGCTCTTTGGGGTGTTGTTGATTGCTAATTTGGCACCTGAACCACTGAGGTCTGAGTGTTACTGGTCTATAGTATATCTTGAACATGAGCCCAAAGTTGTGGCCACTTTGGAAGTGATAGCAAATGTGATGTTAAACTAATTTTACATGAACAAGGTCATATCTTGGCATTCTCAATGATTTAAGGGGAAATATACCATAAAAATATATGCACTTGGAAACAAATCTGCTGTTTGCAGGGGTGGTCACCTGATTTATATGTACAATCAGATGGGAATTTTGTGCATGAAATTGAACTCCCAGTTTAAAAGAGCAATCTGAGGATGTGCTATTATAGGCTTGTCTAATCTACAGTGCATCGGCTTGTTGCCCACTAACTCGCTGTGTGGACACTGCTACAGTGATAGCACTCCAGGACTTTTGCTGCAGTGTACCAGTGCCCACACAGTGAGTTCCTGGGCAGCAAGCTGGTGCCCTGTCGATTAACACCCTGACTTGCCATGTTCCAACTTGCTGAGTAGACAAACCCTGCGTTAACATTGTGGGAACAATGCTATTGTTTAGAATTTTGGCACTTCTGAGTGTTTGATGATCTTTCCTTAACATCCCTTAGTACTGAAGAACAATTTAGAAATCTGGCCCTTTCTGTGATGTTATAATTTACCTTAAAAGTAGGTTGAATGATTTGACTTTCTTCCTGGTATTTTATTCATGATTGCAATTCCCTTCTTTTAGCCAAACGAGAGTTAAGAGGAAGAATGAACAAGATGGCTGAGTTAAATATAGTACAGGGGTTGAAGAATAAAAGTCATCAAAGAAAAAATAAATTGCTTTAGGGAAGATTAAGCACTGTCTCTATAGAAGTTTTACATGAGTAGCTCCATGGTTAGCCCAAAGGTAAGAGGAGGTTCATGACTCTCACTCCTGAACTAATTTTGGCTGTGACAGAGCTTCATTGTGGAGTTACAATTCCCAGGAGTAATTTTCTCTGTACCTACAAGAAGTTCTGCATGGCACTCCCACTAAATACTAATGGAAGTTGTGCACAGAAATCCCACAGAACTGAAGGTTGAATGTATCCCTTCTGTTTATGGTTGGCAAAGAGCATCACTCTTACAAGCCTTCTTTGTAGTCTTGCTGCGGATTAACTCTACATGGCCTCTGAAGAGGCTACCCATCTGCATTGTAGGCTGCAGGGTCTGTGCCACACACAGAGCCATTTAAAAACTAAAGGGAGAGGGATGGTAAGTGGATGGGTGGGTGGAGAATGTAGACTGGAACGAAGGGCCAGAGGAGAGTTCTATAGCTGACCTTGGATCCTGCGCTGCTTGCCAGTTTTGTGATGAACACAACACAGCTGATCCTGCAGTATTTCATGCGATGTGAATCTGAACAGGAATCCGTGCTGCCTGCCCTGCTGTGTGCCACGGAAAGAAACAATTCAAGATTGATGTTGGCATTCATGGAGCAGCTGCACATGGTGGATTGTCACTACTGGGCTCAGGAAACAAGCATCCAGTGGTGAGACTGGATTGTGATGCAGGTATGGGATGATGAACAATGACTTCAGAACTTTTGGATGTGCAAAGCCACCTTCCTTGAACTGTGTGTGGAGCTCACCCCCGCCCTGTGGCACAAGGACACCAAATTGAGATATGCCCTAACTGTGGAAAAGGGAGTGGAGGTCACTGTGTGGAAGCTGGCCACTCCAGACTGCTACCGATCAGTCATGAATCAGTCTGTAGTTGGGAAGTCCACCATGTGGGTTGTGGTGATTCAAGTGTGCAGGCCCATTAATTGCCTCCGGCTACGAAGGACCCTGACTCTGGGCAATGTACAGGAAATAGTGGATGGCTTTACAGCAGTGGGCG
This sequence comes from Lepidochelys olivacea, assembly GCF_965140295.1. NCBI lineage: Eukaryota > Metazoa > Chordata > Testudines > Cheloniidae > Lepidochelys > Lepidochelys olivacea. Next base: position 109,955,866 of record NC_140417.1, read on the forward strand.
TCCCTAACTGGAGTGGGGCGATAGATGGCATGCATATCCCTGTTTTGGCCCCAGACCATCTTGCGGCGGAGTACATCAACAGAAAGGGGGACTTCTCTATGGTACTGCAAGACGGGACAAAGGGTCTGGATGGTTTCAGACGAGGATCAGGACAAGCACCTGGGGACACTATTCTGAATACTGGCACCGTTTTCTACAGGTGGGGGCTATGGAAGCTGAAATCACACTACTGAGGGTAACCGAAGATGCAGTGGTACATCTCCTGCTCACCTGTGCTGCTTTGGTTCCTCCAGAAGTAACTGCTGATTGGCATGGCAAAGTTTCCTACAATGGGGGAAGAAACAAAGCAGCTCTGCCAAGGAACAGCTCTGCCAGAGGATTGCAGAGTGTCTGCAGGAAAGTGTCCCAGAGATCTCTATGGAGGATTCCCTGGGGATCTCCCTCTGCATTAACAAACTTTTCTGCTGAACCTCCACTGCGTATCTGCACAGGGGAATGTGAAGCAAATGCAAACAGTACCTAGTGTTAATTTCGTTCCCTTCTCCCTCTACCTCATGTAACTGTGCACTATCAAAGAAAAATGTTTACTTACTGGCGCTCCCCTTTTCTGCTTCAGGCACACCAGAGCCAGACTTCTGGTAATGGCTGGGCCCCCGTGGAGTCAAAAACAGGCCCTGGTTTGCTTCACCACCAGACGAGCCCGTTGCCTGTCTTATACATTCTCCACTTCAACCTCCTTGTCCACCACTTCATCCTCGGGATTGACTCCACTGGCCGCTGCCTCCAGTCCCCCCGAAGTATCCATGGGCAGTGGAGGTGGGGTTGCCACTGAAGATGCCACTTGTAGAAGGGGCATGTTTTTGGTGCTGCACCAGAATGATTGGCCTGCCTTGCCTACTGGTACGCCTGCTCAGCTCCTTGATCATCCTACAGCACTGCTGCCTGCCCCTTTTGTGCCCCTCCTCGTCCATGCCTGGAGCAATCTGCTCGTATCTGTCAAAGTTCCTACAGCTGGATCGGAGCTGCGGCTTCACAGCCTCCTCTCCCCACAGTCCCAACAGATCCAGCAACTGCGATGTACTGCATGCGAGAGCCAGCATAGTCAGCTGGGAAGATGCAGTGTGAGCTCTCCACGTTGAGCAAACAGGAAATGGAATTTCAAAAATTCCTGGAGCTTTATAGGGGTAGGGGTGCGTGCCTGTGTACCTAGCTGCAGGGCAGCGGAGTAGAAACTGCTTATCAGAGTGGTCATGGTGGGCATTGTGGGACACCTCCTGGCAGCCACTTAGGGTGCCATAAGCCATCGCAGTGTCTACACTGACACTATGTTCCTCTACCTTTGTCGGAAAAAGCTCTTTGCCGCTCGTTGAGGTGATTTTATTATGTTGCCGTAGCAGGAGAGTTAAATCAGAGGGAGGAGCATTGTGGTGTGTACACCTCCACTGTTTTGTCGACGAAACCTGACGTTTGTTGGCAAAACTGTAGTGTAGACAAGGCCGTAGAACCACCCTGCCTCCAACTTTGAACTTTGAAGTTCTTGAGTTGCCTTGGGTATAAAATTATAAAGCCATCACCATGCACAAGCTTCCCATGTTCAAGTCTTGAGGCAGTCCAGGGGTTCCCTGTTTTGCTTAATCATACTGCTGTGAGCATCTGACAGCTTTGTAATCTCATTTTCTCTAGGGTATGTCTATACTTGTGGTGGCGTGCAGAATACAGGCACTGCTCTCCTAGCTAGCATGGGTCTAAATTGCAGTGTACACTTGAGGCACAGCTTAGGTAAGGAGAGGAGAGTGCCGTACATGCCTGAACCCCCAGGCTTATATCGTACACACCCAATCAGTGCCTCCCATGTCTCCCACTCTCACAGCAGAACTCCCATTTCTTAGAACGAATAGGATTCCTGGGCTTGATTCTTCACTCCAGGTACCACTGGAGTCCCATCATAGTAAAACCAGTGTTACAGAGTAGAAAATCAGTGCCTTTAACTTGCCTTTTTGATCACCAAGATATGCACTGTCTTAGGATGCCCTTTGTGAAAATAACCTATTCCAAACCAAATCTTCATTCCCATGCTCACCTGACACACTGGAGCCTACATCAGCTTTTACACTGGTGTAGATCAGAAATAGCCCACTGAAGTCAGTGGAGATATATTAGTCAGAGTGAGGCCTGCCAACTAAGTCTAGCTGCTGGTTCTAGTGGCTTTATTAGTTAATTTTATTTTAATAATGGTAAGTACAGCTGATTTTTAAAAAAATGATTGAAAAAATTTTCAGTGGAAATTGGCTTTGATATTTTTGGTGATAATTTTTGGCTTTTTCATAGAAAAATAATATGATTTTGGTTTTCAGCAACCAATAATTCTATTTTTTAACCAAAAAGATTCATTCTTTGAGTGTTTTTTCCAATGAAAAGCCTCAAATATTGTCAAAGAAAAATTTCAACAAATGGGGGGAAATGCGTATTGTTTTTGTCAATTTTTCACAAGAAAAAAAATCCCAACCAGCTCTCCGGTTGAATTATTTTTCAATTTGGTAAATTAGATCAATCTATCTAGGTACTTAAATGGTCCTCATCACCATCTCACTGCTCTTCCAATTGCATCTGTCCAAGCTTTAAAAATAACCACTCCAGCTATTTAGAAAATCCTTTTTATATATGAGACTGGATGGCGAAATATGGGATGGGATTAAAGCTGGGTGAATTTTGGGGGGCAAACAGTTTAGCCTGGTGAAAGGACTCATCTGGGAGGTAGAAGATGTGAATTCAAATCCCTTCTCTAATTCAAGCAGAGAGAAGATTTAATCCACATCTCCTACCTTCCAGGTGAGTGCCTTAATCACTAGGGCCAGGCTGTAGAGTCATTCCCACTCACTCTGTCTTTAGTACAATCAATAGTTAAGTATTTATACAAAGTGGAACAGCTTTAACAGGAGAGATTGAGAACAACTGACCTCAGAATAGCCTAGACTATAGCCTGCTGGTTAGACCATTTACCTAAGAGGAGGGGGATCTGAATTCAAGTCCTGCTCCAGAGTTGGGATTCAAACACAGAACTCCCACCATCCAGACAAGCGCCATCACCCCTGGGCTAAAGCTTACAAAGGAGGAAAATGTGCCTGAAATAAATTTTTCCCATTTGCCGACATATTCCAAACATTTTGGAAGCTGAACCAAATATTTCCCCAGATTTTGTCTGTTTGCTGGCAGAACTGAAAATGTAATTATTCACCCAGCTTTAGATGGGATTCAAAGCCTTTCAGCTCTATATCCCTTGTGGAAATCTAGCTCAGGTTGACAGTGATGAAAAATCATTATTCAGAGACCATGTGGTGGGTCAGGAGAAAGAGGCTGGTGTTGTCACTGGCCAGTTCTTAGCAAGCAGGCCACATTGCAAGAACAACTACCATGATGAGGATTATTTAACAAAGTACTAATGGTCTCCTGGAGTGCAGAGTAGCTTGGCAGTATGAAAAGAGAACAATAAGAGGCTCTTGCCCAGAGGATCATGCATCTAGGATCGGATATGACACAAGATGAATCAGGGAGAGTTTATCTCTGCCAAGAGGGAGGGAAGAGATCTATACAGTGGGCACTGGTAGTACTGGTGTTGGCAGTCTCAGCTGAAAGGCCTAGGATGGACAAAAAAGGAGATGGATCTCCTGGTTCTTATATGGTGGGGATGGTTCCTCCAAGTCAGCTTGAAGCATGCTGGTGGGGCATCCTGTGCTGAAGAATCTTGTGTGGTAGGCAAGATGTCTCCAGGGATGTCAGACGGGCATTTTTGTCATGAGCACTAAGTTCACTTACATCAAAAGGGAACTAATTGAAGCAGTAATGAAAAATAACCTCTGAATGGATCCCTTCTCCATTCTCCCAGCAAACATACACCATCAAAACACTCTGTCAGAGATTTCAGCTTGGCCTAATTTCATAAAACACCAAATATTCATGTAGCGGTTTTTTCTCCTCCTCCTATTATGGTGGCAGCTGACACCGATCCCTGAAAGCCTTTGACAGAGATGATAATTGTCCTCGTTGAATCTTGTTTCTATTTCAACATCCCGTATAACGGCATCTTTTCACACCTTTACAGATCTGCACATTACGCCCATTATTCACGTGCAGCTGCTTTCAGCTTTTGAAGTCCCACTGTCTCACAATAAGCGTGTGTGCGTGTGTGTTTTAAACACAGAGCATCTCCCAATGGAGCCAGCTTGTGGCTCACACTCTTGACAATTTTGACAGAATATGCATTAACACATCCCGGCCCCTTTTGTACAGCTGACACGTGTGGTAATTTTTAAGAGTTATAAATAAATAAAAATCAGGTGTCCTATTCATGACCCCTCTGCTCTCTTGTTAGCATTGTTCCTCGTCATTGTACAGAATCGTTGGGTGCCTGCAAAATTTGATCAACTGCAGCACTTAACACATCTGCAACTGGCTAACTTGATTACAGTAGTATAATTCTGCATGATATCAATCAGCTCTGTACACAATAAGATGAATTAATGCCGTCACTTTGTCAGTTATATAATAGGAAGACACAGATTCTGAATGACAGATGCAAATTTGTGGAGAGTGCTAGCCAATGTATAAGTCTGCGAATGCTTCTCCCCAGGGAAAGAAGTTCTACAAAAGGTAAGCTGATCTGAGACTCAAAGCCCACTCATGGTTTGAGATTCTCACCCACACCCACTCTCTGCTAAATTCCAGTGGACAGACTGTACTTGTTGGTATCTGTGATAATTCCCTTATTCTTTCAGCCACCATTCAAAGATTAGATTTGTCCAGGCAGGTGAACTCCATGTCATAATAAGTTATGTAATGATCAGCGCTTGGAATAGCTGCCCAAATATTTTTGTTTTCAAGAGACAGTCTGATCTATATATACAGTTGGGGCCTGATGCTCTGCACCTTGTATTATTCTTTACATCCGTGAAAAAATACTACCAGAGCAGAATGGCAATGATGTACAGCCACTTTGCACTAGTGTAAATGGCTACTTGGAATGAGGAACTTCCCACTGATGACAAGACAGTGGAGCAGACTGCTATGCCAGCTGTCCAGCCCTCAATCCCACCCTGGCATAGGGGCCATGTTGGGTGCATGATGGGGACATGGCAGAGCAAAGTGCCATTGTCCTGATTCTCCATTGGCATGAAGTCCCTTATGGACCTTATACCAGAGGAATAAGATAGAGCAACCACTCAGCTGCTTTAACTAGAAGCGGGTCTGGGCCAGCTCTGAATCGAAGCTGTAACAAGTTTCCTAATGACCCCACCCTTCCCCTAGATTGAGCAGAATTTCACACACTAATTCAAAGGTAAAGGTTGTCTTCACGAAGCAGGCTCCCGAGAAATGAAGCCAACCTTCCCATTGGCACCCATTCTTCTGCAACCTTCCCAACAGATTTTTGTCTTCCTGGGCCTGATTCTCCTCTGCCCTGCACCATGAGGGTAGTAATTTACACCAGTGCAAAGGAGCATACGGTACCACCAGCAGTGTGAGCCAGTGGAGATTTCTGACTTGATTTGACAGCATTTTACACCCATTTTGCCCTGGTGTAATGAACGGACTACACATGGTGCAAGGCAGGGGAGAATCAGGTCTTTGAGGGTGGTTTTTAAAATGTGTGAACACATGCAGTTTTCTATAAACAAGCAAAGGAATAAATGTGTGTCTTTATCTGTGATTAAATGCTATGTACATTTATATGGAAATTAGATGCGGCCACACAGTTCCTGCCAAGTTGCCAATGCGCCTCTTCATTCTACATATGCTGTAGACCACTGAGCTAGGTTAATTAGGGTGTGCTCTTGGAACTTGATTCAGATTCACTTTAAAAAAAAGTGGCAAGAGTTCCAAGCAACCAGGAACTGAGTTTTTGGGTGAGTACCTGAAAACTGGCAGGTTTAAATCTGTTTTATATCACAAGGTTTTCATTAGAGATGAGCTTGAATGAGAACCCCGGTGTGATGTGGCAGATCAGGTGCCATGAGTACTGACAAACTCATTGCTGGAAACCAATCTGTTTCACCTGTGTGTTAGTATGGTTAAGATGGGTATTGGATTTATACCAGTGTGTTTAGACTTTATGAAATGCTTGTAAGATGCTGCATGCATTAAGCTCACTTGTAATATCTTTATCGTATGCTATAAGGTAATATTTAAATTTTTGCTTTGTAAATGTAAAAAATGTTTGCTCTGTGTAAGAAGTAAGGCTCTAGGCTGCCTGGCAGACTGCCCTGCCTGCCTGATTGAGGAAGCCAGCAGGCTGGTTCTGAAACCTAGCAGCAGCAATTGCTTGCTGGCTACTCAGTGCACATGCTCATGGACTCCCTACACTTGTCTCTCCAAGCCCTACTCCTGCTTTGCTGCTCCACTGCTCCAGCCCAGATCCTGCCCTGCATCCAGCCTTGTTTCCATCCTGTTCCAGCCTTGATCCTGCCTCAGAACCAGCCCTGCTCCTGTCTTCCCTGACTCCTGGTAATCTGGTTCTGACCAGTGATGAGCTGCCAAAATCTTTACTGGTTCCCTCCTCACCCCACGAGGGGGTCGTTGCCCACCCCCACCCCTTCCAACCCCCCCCCCGCGTTCCTTGAAGCCCCCCCAGGACCCCAGCCCCATCCACCCCCTTCCCCTGTCCCCTGACTGCCCCCAGAACCACCTAAGAGCCAGAGGGACCTGCCGGGGAGCAAGGTGGGGAGTCCTGGTGGTGCTTACCTGGGGCAGCTCCCAGGAAGCATCCGGCAGGTCCCTCTGGCTCCTAGGGGCGGAGTAGCGTAGCTGGGGGGGAGCAGGGGGAGCGGCCTCTCCCCTCACTGATCACATCAAAAGTGGCGCCTTAGGCACCGACTCCGTGGGTGCTCCAGAGCTGGAGCACCCACGGGGAAAATTTGGTGGGTGCAGAGCACCCACTGGCAGCTCCCTGCGCCACGCCTCCCCCCCCCCGGGTTACCTGCTGTGGCGCGGGCGGCCCTCCTCGCGCCCCTCCACCCCAGCTCACCTCCGCCTCCCTGGGCCTGAGTACGAAGCCGCTGCCTGCTTCTCAGCCCACCCCGGCTTCCCGCGTGAACAGCTGATTCGCGGGAAGCCTGGGGGGGTCAGAGAAGCAGAGCGGGGCGGTGCATTCAGGGGAGGAGGCGGAGCGGAGGTGAGGTGAGGTGGGGCCGGGGATGGGGTTGGGTGGGGCTCTGCACCCACCAAATTTTCCCCTTGGGTGCTTCAGCTCTGGAGCACCCATGGAGTCGGCGCTTAAGGCTCCACTTTTGGCCGGTTAAATTTAGAAGCCCTTTTAGAACCAGTTGTCCCTCGTAGAACAACCGGTTCTAAAAGGGCTTCTAAATTTAACAACCGGTTCTAGCGAACTGGTGGGAACCGGCTCCAGCTCACCACTGGTTCTGACCCTTGGCTCTGCCTCCTCACTCTGCCTCTGCCTCAACCCTTGGTTCTGGCATTGGACTCTGAGTTTGGCTCCGATCCTCAGGTCTGATTCCTGACTCCAACCTTTCTTGACCTTTTGCTCTGGCATTTGGACTCTGACCACTAGGCCTGACTGCCTCCGACCTGGTTTGTTGACATTCTGAAACTGTAAACCCAGTTAGGAGGGATCACCTCCTGCCCATCAAGAAGACCTATAAAAACTAAATGGGCCATTATGGGACTTCACAATACAAATACTTTAATTGCCCCCTTCATCCCCAGGAAGAGGTTACATGCAAAAAGGGTTGTCCCATCAGCTTGAATTGTGGAAGAAGAAAATAAAAATAGTTGACAAGAAAATTTTTCTGTGTGGTGTTGTTGTAACCATGTCTGTCCTCACCCATCTTGTCTCTCTAAGAAATGTTTTCATCTTTCGTTGTTTGGAGTCTCACAGGGCCGGAGCTACAAACGGAAGCAGAGATCCCCAAGGTCAACCTGGGGCTAGCCGAAAAGACGTTCAGAGCTGTCATATTACTACAGCTCTGTCACCTTTTGAAACCATAGACTGTAACTCATTTGTATATACATGCATGCCTGCTTTAACCTTGTAATAACACTCTCATTTCTTTTCTTAGCTGGTAAATCCTTAGATAGTTTACTATAGGATTGACTACAAGAATTGTCTTTGGTGTGAGATCTAAGGTACAAATTGAACTGGGGTAAGTGATTGGTCTCTTGGGTCAGGGAGCAACCTGAATATTTATCTTTGGTGTAGAGCAACCGTCTGTCGCTAAGTCCAGCTTGGGTGGCAAGATAGACTGGAATGCCCAAGGGCACTGTCTGGTTTCAGAGTAACAGCCGTGTTAGTCTGTATTCGCAAAAAGAAAAGGAGGACTTGTGACACCTTAGAGACTAACCAATTTATTTGAGCATAAGCTTTCGTGAGCTACAGCTCACTTCATCGGATGCATGCTTTGTGTGTATATAATAAGATCTTCTACACTTTCCACAGTATGCATCCGATGAAGTGAGCTGTAGCTCACGAAAGCTTATGCTCAAATAAATTGGTTAGTCTCTAAGGTGTCACAAGTCCTCCTTTTCTTTTTAGGGGACTGTCTGTGACTCCATGGTAAGACTGTTATAGTGCTTCGGAGTTCATACTTGTTACTGGGTTGGTGAAATCTAATTATGGAGCATTCAAGCAGTTTGGGGTCTCTGCCCTGCTTCTTGACTGTCTGCTCTGACATTAGCGCGCATGGTTGCGAGGCACTCCAGACAGCATGACACCCAGATCTGACGCTTCAGCATGAATTTTGGAAAAGTTTTAGATCCAGATCTGAACATTGCAGCTCAGATCCATCTCTAGATTTTGAGCTCTAGGATTAATGCTGAACATAGCTGGAACTTTGAGCTTCAATCATGGGAACAGTCATGGCTTGATTGGACAGTACTGTCCATCAACTAGCCCCAAATCCTGAAGCCCTTACTCATTATTAATTATTTAGAGTGCAGTAGTGCCCAAAATGGGACAGTCATTTTATAAATAGAGGGAAGAGACAGTCCCTGCCCTGAAGAATGTACAATCTCAGGCCCCAGTCCTGCAAGCCACTCCATGTGGCTGGAATCTTCTGCTCCCTTGGAGATCCATTGAAATAACAGGAGCAGGGATCTTTTTACCTTGAGCAGATTGTAGGATTGAGTCCTTCATTCTTGCTCAGGCAAAACTCTTACTGAAGTCAATGGGAGTTTTGCCTTAGTCAGGGTGTTAGGGTTTGGCCCACTTAAAATCACTGGACTGGATTGGATTCTGATAGTGTGAGTGAAGCTGAGTAACAATTTGCTTCTAGTGAAGTCCATGGGCCCAGCTGTAGAGTAGGATGCTATTCAGTGTCAGTAAGGTTACCAGAATCTGGCCCTCTGGGTAATCATTCTACATTCTTTTGGGTAATCAGCTGCTGTAGTAGTTGTCTCTGCTGGATTGAGCAAGCCAATGGCTTAAGTCAGATGTTCTTTTTTGTTTGTTTGCTTTGCTTGACAGAGCCTGAGTCTTTGCACCCACATGCCAAAGACATGGTATGTTGTTCCTAGCACCTACTAATGTGTTTTGCTACATTAAATCTCATTGACATGAAGACTGTAAATAGGAAGCAAAATATCCTGGAAAGAAAGTAAGTTTAAACACTTCTGGACAATGTTGCTCTTTGCTCATATGCAAATATAAGAAGTGCTTTTTAAAGTTATTCAATAGAATCCTTTCAGATAAGGAGCTTTTAACATTCATAATCAGGGCTGTCCCGAGCTATTCTGGGGCCCTATGAAGCCCCCCTGCAGGACAGGGTGTGGGGCCCCAGGCCTCTGCGGGTTGGGGGGGCTGGTTTGGGGGGTAACGGGGAACTGCCCTGCAGCACACACCGGCAGCACAGGTGGGGCCGGTGGCTGCACTTCCCGCCACCGGTGTTCAGTCCTCGCGGGAGTGGGGGCAGGGCTGGGGCGGAGGCTTTGGGGAAGGGGTGGAGTGGGGGCGGGGATGGGGCAAAGCAGGGGTGGGAAGAGGCGGGATGGGGGCAGAGCAGGGGCGGGGGCCATGGGGAAGAGGTGCGGCAGGGGCTGGAGCAGCACACAGCTGCGCAGGGCACCAGGAAATTTGGTGCCCCAAGTTCCTGGTGACTTACGCAGCTGCATACTTTGCATATGGGTAAAGGACGTCCCTCTTCATAATTCTAATTTGTAGGGTCAGTTTTAGTTGCAGAAGAATCCACATACATAAGCTGAAATGTGATTATAAAATATGTACTGAATCATAGCTATGTGGCTACAGGCCTGAACTAGGAGTCAGGACAGCTGGGTTCTGCTCCTGGCTCTTTTACTGACTCGTATGATTGCATATACATTTTCTGTGCCTCGGTTTTCCACCTGCAAAAACTGAGTTAATGCTTACACACAATGCTTAGAAACCCAGGACTGTGATAAAAACCACTAAGTACTATAAAGACTTTATTCACTTGTTCCCGTAAGAAACAGGGTGCTGCAAAACCACCAGTAAAATACATGAAGTGTCATGCACAGCTCCTTTTTCATTCGCTTAATGTACAGTACATACATCATTACCATGACAGGTGTGCTATTATTGACTAACAGAGCACTGCCTTCAATATATCACATACAGATGAGAGCTTGGTATTATGAAGTCATTAATATAACATGATGATCCCTGGCATTGTTTAGCACATTTGTTTTAGAATTGCTTTGATGGCATAGTCTATTGTTGATAGTTATATCTGCCATACTGTGTAATTCATGATGTCCTCCTCCTGAACATTTACTGCATTTAAGGGAAATGAATGGTGATAAACTGGAGAAATATATTTAACCTTAACTGTTAAATCGTCATTCGTTCACTGTTTCAGCTGTCACTAGCCAAACAGATACTTGCTAATGACTTCTGCTTTTAAAGTAGTTTGATATTCCTTAAATCCATCAGAGACAGTGAATTCAGGCAGTCACGCTGACGTTTCCTGTGGCAGTAAAAGGGATGGGAGGGGGAGGAATGAGCTTGAGCTTTTAAAGATGACATAGGAGAACGTAAGCATCAGCAGCAGTTCACTTGCAAAGTCTGCTACTCTGCTCCCCTGAAACTGTGCTTTGGGGATGGGGCCATTGACGATTGCTTAGGGGTGGGATTTTAGTCCATGCTTATCCATTGAATGCAATGGGCCTTTTCTGACGGTTCTTGGGGTACCCAGGACTGTGAGTCATCTTGTTACCCCTGCCTCCAGCTAGAGAGAGTCATTACTGGGTTGGGCTAGACTTGAACAGGGGACCTAGGGGGAAAGACTTCACCAATTTTTTTCAGAGTAACAGCCGTGTTAGTCTGTCTTTGCAAAAAGAAAAGGAGTACTTGTGGCACCTTAGAGACTAACCAATTTATTTGAGCATGAGCTTTCGTGAGCTACAGCTCACTTCTGTAGCTCACGAAAGCTCATGCTCAAATAAATTGGTTAGTCTCTAAGGTGCCACAAGTACTCCTTTTCTTTTTACCAATTTTTTTGTCCGTTCAGTTCCACACTATTTATTTTTATTTCACGATGTTCTTGTATTGGTAGTTTTCTTATAGCATTATTCAGTACTGTTCTTACCTGCCTTGCTTCCATTCAAAAGATTCTTGCTGCAAACTAGCCATTCCTGCATTAGAGTTCTGTTCAAAGTAATCACAGACTTACTGCTGATATAGGAGGTCAAAGTACCACTCTGTTGCTGCTTTGAACAGAAGACAAAAAGACTATGTACCTGACAATGGGAAAAGGAGGAAGGGGTTGAGGAATTTATCTCAGTGACTTAAGTGGTGGATTGGTGAAGGGGACCTTTTGTAAAGGACAGAGGGGAGAAAGCTACGAATCAATATTTCTCTGTTCCTTCTGGTACTGTTTATTTAACGCCATTTGTTTTTCTGACATATTTCCCATGTGGTTGGAAATGTTGTTTCCTTTGATAATATCAGCAATTGATGTGTTACGTTTGTTGAACAGCTAGGCAAAACCTTGGCAATGACATGTCACTTTGATTCGTCTGCTGTTCAGTGCTTTTTTTTTTTTCCCCTAAACGTGAGTGTTCACTTTAATCTTCCAACGGTAGCAATATTGTGTGTTGTATTCTGAGCTCCATTGTGCAATGATGCTATTCCTGGAAAGAATGGACTGGCAGATAGAGAATGACTGACAGTATAAACACTATTTTCATTGCATCAGAGCTTTGACATTTCACTTGGTACACAGCATCTTTTAATGAATGTCTTTAAAATCTAGCAGGTATTTTGCTGGTGCTCAGTGCCAAGCAGTGGTAGGAAAATGGGAGCATCGGTAGTTATGTGTTGCTCTGTGCAGCAACAAAATGTCATCATCATAATCCTGAGTTGTGTGTACCCAACACAACGGAAGTAATATGATGAAATGATTAATAGATACAGACTGAGATTTTCTAAGCCACCTAGGCGATTTGGATGCCTGAATCCCATAAAGCTAATGGGAACTGGGTGTCAAAATCTCAGCTTTAAAAAAGCAATGGGAACAAAGTAATCTTTGCCACCAGTGGTGCAACTTCAATGCCATCCATAGAGTTCTACTTGCTGTTGCCAGTGCTGAATTTAGCTCAAAGCTTTTTATTTACTGCCACAGGGTTCACTGCTGGGGCGCCTCCTTGTGGCCATGTCTGGGGATTAGCTCTTTCATGATCTGGTGCCCCTTCCTTTGGTTGCTCGCACCATGGTGTCGCTCTGGACCAGGGGTGATCTCTTTTTGTGACTCAGGTGCTCCTTCTTTGTGGCTTGGCCCTCTAGTCAGGTCAGTACAGATTTTCAGATGGGGAAAACTATATTGCAGTGGAGAATTCATACTGTACTTCCTTTGGAAGTTTGTTTTCCTGGTTAAGCACCCTTCCTGTAAAAAAATAAATAAAAATGGTGCCTTATTTCTAACTTGTGCCTTTTTCCCATTCATTGACAATTCACTGACTGCAGTGGAATTACACCAGGGACTGATTTAGCCTAATATTGTTAAAATAAATAAATAAATAATAGAATGCAGGAATGAGGGTGACAGGTAGTAGAGTGAAGTTTTGGAAATATATAGAAATTACTTATTTTGGTAATAATGGAAATAATATAGGGTTTCAAAATATGAGCTTTAAAAATATAGTTTATCTAGACCTATTCACTTGACAATCATCAACATAGGTGTAAAGTACCAGCCATCATGGCCTATCTTTCCTTTTCTTGTGGGAGTTGTGATTAGTTGGTTAGTTCAGAAGTGTGTTTGAAGAATAAGAAGGGAGGATAAAGTTCCTTTTTTGGTATATTTTCTGAAAAGATATAATATTAATCCTAAGAAGACAACTCATGCAGTATTAATTTTAATGACTATATGTCTATTTCTGTGAAAATTTATCCCAGTCTCTCTCTCTCTCAAATGTGTAACTGTGGCTGGAAAAAGCAATTATACCTATTTTTTCAAGATAAAACACAAGAAAAGCTTTCCAAAAATTTAGTGGAGAAATGTTTTATTCCTGGTTTTGCAATGTCAAAACAGAACTATCCGTGTGACATAAATATTTTTTTTGGGGGGGGCGGGGGCGGCGGGGGTAGGGGAGATAGGAGGGATGAGAACATTTCCCTTGTGCTTCTCTTGTTTTCAGTGACCCAGAAATATATACTTTTAGCCTCTCCCTTAGTTACTGGAATATCCACTTTTTCCTTTTTTATGCTCAAAAGTGTAACCAACAGGAGATCTACTCAATACTTTGTCAAGTCTGAGTCAGTAACAGGAGAAGAGGAGTGGGTTCTTTTCTTTGTGAAAATGGTCTCCCATAGTTATTCCTATCCAGCAGCTGCCTCAAAAGAGGACCTTTTAAATGTAATTCTCTCTTTTCAGGAGGTGCTTCTGAATAAATCCTATATCCTACCTAGCTGGATACCAGCCTCTTAAAGGGAATTCTTTTCTTTTCAAAATGAAGCTGGTTGGATTGCAACCAGGAGTAACACGAGTAGCAGCTGCTGCTGCAGATATTAGTTATTTCCTCAATTTGAAGGATGCTAAAATAAGTCGATAAAAATGTAACTTATTGCCATTTATGTAGGCTTAATGCCCACGGCTCCATTTCCCAGTGGAATAATTAATCTGGTGCTCAGGTGTGTTAAGACTGTGGTAATAGAAATATACCGTATCCCAATCAATACTACCCACTGCCACTCTATTTGTCTGTTTTGTCTACCTCTTATGTCCTGTCTGGTACCTGTACAGTAAGCTCCAGAGGGCAGGGACTGTCTACTTGGTTACTTGTCCATGTAAGAACTAGCACAGTGGGGTCCTGAACCTTGGTTCAGGTTCCTTCGTGCTACTCTAATGCAAATAATCAATAAGACTGTTATTCACTTTCCAAATATTCTCATGCTGACAATGCTAAACTAAATGCCAGTTTGGAAAAATATAGTCAGTTTCATCATGACAATGAGATTACCAGGCAAATAGCTGAAAGCCTGTGAACAGGGAGGGGCCTGTTCAGGTCAGCTTGTGAGCAGTTTTGATTGGCTCAACTTTACTGTATTGTGTAGAAAAAGAGTTTTTGCTTGGGATGCATTGGTATCATTTAATCTAACGAGCTTTTGTAGAGAGCGGTGTACTAGTAGACTGAGGCGGTATCTACTCTCAGAACCAGGGCTGGTTGGAAAATTGGGGAAATTCACAAAAATGTTGTTTTCTCTTCCCCTTCCCTCCCCCCATTTTTGTTTTTGGTCAAATTTGAAACTTCATTTGAAAAAAAAAATGCCGAGTTTGAAATGTAAAAAAAACTTGAATCAGTTTTAGTGGGAGCCAGAGTTTCAACCCTGGCTCTGACATCCAACTCTATTTGTGGCTTTGAGCGAGCTACCTGTCTGCCTTTGTTTCAACTACCTCTGAAAGCAGAATAGTAAAACTTAGTTCACAGTAATGTGGTAAGGGGTAATGCTTTGGAAAGGTGCTAACTGTTATGGTAGAATGCCTCAGTTCAGCAAAGCATTTAAGAACATGATTAACTGTAAGCACAGGAGTAGTCTCATTGAAGTTGCCCCCTGGATAAATTTGGCTCATTATATGGGTGGCCAAGGTCTGGAGGACCTGAGTCTCAGATCTGAGCCACATTGGACAGGTGAATGCAGTAGACACAATGGGTGTTTTAGTCTGTGCAGAGAATGGGTGGGGTAGACCTGGTTCTCTGAGATACAGTGGATAGAGTATTGTAACTGTTGATACTACGTGAGGCGTGATCTCTGGCCCATATCAGAAAGATGAACTGTGGAAGGTTGGCTTCAGATGCAAATACTTTACAGTCTTTCTGGATTGTATAAACAGTAGGTATTCCACATTTAAATGAGATCAGAATCTGACTCATTTACTTTATTCTTCAGGTCTATTCTTTACATATTTTGCTTATCCAAATAATCCAGAAGAAACCTAGAGTCACTTTTGTATTTGAAGCCATTCCAGCAGGCTGGGTAAAGGCTGCTTTTATTAAGTAAATACTTTATTAATAGTGTTTGGTTAAATTCTGAGAAACAAATTAAACCCACGATAGTGATTTTCGCAGAGCACTTAACTTATTTTATAAAGCAGAGTGTAGAAGTTCATTTACACAGTATGATACTCCACATTTCACCTCTGTGAAGAACATTTTAAGAAAGCCACATTAAAGATAATTAGATTTAATTTAGATTTCCTGCTACTACAGTAAGTAGCCTGTAAGCTTTTTTTGTATCCACTCCATCAGTTGCAGCAGTTTTCATGCAAAATTGTCATACATCTTATGCCAAATGGGTAATAGTATTTTATTTTTACTGCATTTTTCCAGGTGTCCAGTTGTTCATAGTAAATAGGGCCTTGGTGTCAGAACAGGTTTTCTTTTGTTTTTATTGCCCTTACATTGTTTTCCATTTACTCTATTATTCTGCAGCACCTTAATCCCAATATTATATCTTCAGTGATACCAACTGTGGTCCTGTTCTTGAGCCACATCCTCAGGTGGTGTAAATGATTTTCAGTGAAGCACCAGTGAAATCAATGGCTTTTCACTAACTTACACCAGCTAAGAAGCTTCTTGAGTCTTCAGTGCTTTGCCTTCCAGAAAGTTAACACTATTGATGCTCTGTAATTTAGCCAGCAAAGGTTGCTTTAGAAAAAGAGTGCTGGTTTGAATAGTCCCATTAAAATAAACTTGTTCTCAAACCGAAAACCACAAACTTCCACCATATATATGCAAAATGGATTATTTCTGCTGATTGAATTGTGCTCTGGCATCAGATGACGCTTCTATAAAGCCAAGGTGATAGGATCCTAAATAAGAAACCACATGTGTGATGGTGAATGATTCTTGGAGCCCAGTATGTGGCCAGGATGGAGAGACGTTCCAATTGTCCTACAGCATATTTTGCTAACACTGAATTGATTTATCAAACTATTGGTTACTAGTTTTAGAACTACAAGTCAAATTACTTGATGTCAAGTTGACTGACATATGGCCCTAAAGCTCATGCTCAAATAAATTGGTTAGTCTCTAAGGTGCCACAAGTACTCCTTTTCTTATGGCCCTAAAGTGTAACTTACTTTTTGTTATTTATGCTCTTTGTTGACATTTTGCATTTGTTAATCTTGGAAAATGAACTAGACTAATCAATTTCACTCTCTTGCTCTCAGAAATTAGCACAGTACTGTAGTTTCAGCTCTGTGGCAGAAGTGTTTTAAATGGGGGAGGCGGGTAGCTGTTTTCAATGGGATAAAAATGAGGGTGACTGTTTTCAATGGGATATAAATGAGGGTTTTTTTCATATTGGGTTTTGTAATCTCTTCTGCCCCCCCAACCCAAAAGCATCTGAAAAATTTTAGGCTTAAACTTCTTGACATTGTCCCTTTAAATAAATCCTATTTACTATACTCCAAAATACTGTTGGAGTTAGTTGTATTGTAAATCCTTTCAGAATTTTTTTCTTTACATAACTTTAATTGTTTTGGCATCCAAAGCCCTTTTTATATTTTAATTATTAGATTCAGAGAAAAAAACAACCCCTGAATCCACAAAATAAAGAACCAAAATCATAGTGGTAAAGTGCTGGCAGATTCTCAGAAAGAAAATCTAACCTAATTTATTCCCTGATTAAACTTTATTTTACCAGAACCAAAGTTGTTAGTTAAATGTTCATGCAAATCCTTCAAATAAGTGAGAAAAAATGAAAAACGTAAAGTTACAAGAAAAAAACCCCTGTGTTCCTGAGAAGGCTAGGGTTTCCTTTTTGCTTTTAGTCAAGAAGGACTTGAATGATAAATGGTGTGCTTTTAGAAAGCTTACAATAGACTGGACACACAAATGAAGGTTTAGTAATGGCAAGGGAGATTACTAGGAGATAATGGAGCAAGTCAAATTAGAAAACATGATGAAACAGCAGAAAATGTACATACTGTTTTGGTTGTCCCCCCTGGCAAAAATAAGACCACGGACATTATTATGTTTGTAGCATTATTATACATTAAAAAACTGTGTTACTAGTTTCCGGGTGCTAATGACCTACAGAGCAGTAGCCAACCCAGCAATCACTCTAGTGAAATATGTTTATGTTTAATGTAAGGCCATGAAAAACAAGGTCACTTGGAATTCTGAAATATCATCTGTGGTACATTACCACATAAAACCTGCCAAACTCTCATAAAGAATCTAAATATGTGATGCGAGCAAAAATAATATATATATATATATATAGAGAGAGAGAGAGAGAGAGGTTGGCCTTAATGAAAACACATTGGTGCCAATTCAGTTCCTCTGGAACACAGGTGGTGCATATTATGCAGTGAAATCAAGCCAACTCATTTTGATCAGGCAGGAGTGGGCCTAAGCCAAGCTTCTGACAGGCAGCTAGCCTTTCAGAAAGGAAATCTGAATCAGAAACCTACAGCGCACTTGGTTTAAAGCTACTGATTTAAATAAAGTGTGTATGCAAGTTGCATAATGTAACCATTTTCATTGTGTATAAAGATGTTTCATTTTAGTTGTGAAACGTAATGGCCCCCTGGTGGCTATGATTGATAACAAAAAATATGGAGCATGCTTTACAGTATTCTAGTATTGCTCCACTGTCAATACGTTTGAGTTGAGTGTTTTCATGAAATATTTAAACCCGTTTTTAACATCCAGCATGTTAACAGATATATTTGATCTTATGTTTTAAAAGATGGTACTATAAAGGACTTTCACTTTGTCTGATTATGCAGAAACCAAAATGGACACTCTGCGTTCAGCTATGCGCAAGAAATTGGCACTTTCAAAAGCTTCCCATCTCCCCTCTTCACTTCAAAGCCCCAGAAGATCCCTGACCTATTACATATTCAAATCTTGGGCTCAGCAAGAAGGATCCCTGTGAGAGTAGCTTTAATTGTTTTTGTATTTTTTTATAATACATAAGCACTGATGTGCACAAGGTATCCTTTGAATATTAGGCTTTTCACATATTTGATAAGCACTCAGCTGCTTTTGTAATTTATTGAACGTGCCATGACTTTTCAATGAGTCCATGTTACTGCTTGTATTGGTCCAGTGCAGTGGAAAGATGGTATTTGTAATTGTTAATTATTATTAGGGTTTGTGGCAGTGGCTCTGTGTGTGGTTGATTAAGTGGCAGGATTTAAAAAGATCAGTTTGTAAGAAATTAAAGTGAGATTAACAGTGAATTAAATAACAAAATGTACTAACTATGGGCTCAATCCAAAGCTCCCACAAAATCAACCTATGGGACTGAATGACACAGGAACAGAGGGTGTGCAAAATATTTGCAGCAAAATAGCCTTTACTCAAAATATTAGAGCATTTCACATTCCATTATAAATAAGAAAATTCATAGCTTTTTCCTCCAAAAAAAGAATAATATTGAGTGGAAATTTAACTATTGGAGGGCGGGGAGAGCTAATTTTCAAGTGAAAATTGAGCTTCTTTTTGAACGAAGGCAAATTTTGCAGTGAAAAAATCCTAACATCTTCCAAGGGGTTTGATATGAAAAATAACCATTTTGGTGAATTTTTACAGAGTAGCACAGTTCAGGAGTACCTGCCAGAAGTGTGAAAACCTAATGTATACATGGCTACAAAATTAGCCTGCAATGCAATGGCAAAAAAATTCACAAATATTTTTAACCTCTTATTCACACTTCTGCTCAGGAATCTGGCAAAAGGGATTCGTATTGGCCTGAATTCTCAGTTATTCTAAGGCCCCTTTACATTGATTTGGTGGTGTAATGGGCACCCAACTTTATACCAGTGAAAAGGGATTTTAAAGGCGCCTTAGAATAAGTGAGAATCAGGCCCATTATATTCATCTGAGCTTGGTTGTGAGCAAAATTGCCATCTGCTGGCATATGTGAAATGAATTTGTGCAGGTCAGGCATCCACATCATGAAGACTCACCAACACACTTTGCACCTCCTGCTGGCAGTCTCAGCAGAGAACTCAGAGCTACAGACTAAGGGCTTGTCTCCACTACAGGAGATTGATGCTGCTACAACTGATGCAGCAGGGGTCGAGTTAGCGGGTCTCCAAGAAGAGTAAGGGAAGTCGAGCGGAGAGCATCTCCCATCAACGCAGTGCAGTGAAGACACTAATTAAACTTTCACTAAGGGCTTCTCTTCACTACCGGGGTAAGTTGATCTAAGTTACACTACTCCAGCTATGTGAATAACATAGCTGAAGTTGACATAGCTTAGGTCAATTTCCCTGGTGTCTTCTCTGTGTCGATGGGAGACGCTCTCTGGTTGACTTACCTTACTCTTCTGGGGGAGCTGGAGTACCGGAGTCGACCGAAGAGCGTTCTGCCATCAATTTAGTGGGTCTTCACCAGGGCTGGCCCACAACATTTTGTCACCTGAGGTGGGGAGCTCAAACGACGCCCCCATGCTCCCTTGCTTGGGCCAAAACTTTGAAAGGTCTCAATTCTGCCTTCTTCCTGTTCTCCTCCTCTCATGGTACTGCTCTGCTACTTACTTAACAACTTAAAATGCCTTGTTCAAAAATTTTAAGTAACACTTAACTTTTGAATGTCTGAACAGTAAATGTAACTTTTCTTGTCTGCATCGTAAACACTGGCATTTTTATCTGTTTGAATAATCAAAGTGGTGCTTTCCGTGCCTTCTTGGTTGCAAAGATTTGAACTGCTTCCTGAAGGTCCATAGTCTGGGCCAGCTCATGCTCTATTGAGATGGTTGCAAGGCCGACCAGCCTCTCTTGTGTCATTGTGGAGTGCAGATGTGTTTTTATTAACTTCAGCTTGGAGAAGCTGCGTTCTCCACTGGCAGCTGTTACAGGAAGTGTTAGAAGTATGCGCAGAGCAACAAAAGCATTTGGAAAGAGGATGGTCATCTTATTTGTGCACTAGGGTGACCAGATGTCCCGATTTTATAGGGACAGTCCCGATTTTGGGGGCTTTTTCTTATATAGGCACCTATTAACCCCCACCCCCGTCCCAATTTTTTACACTTGCAATCTGGTCACCATATTGTACACATATATTCCAGAACAGCCTTTGGAGTTGATCCTGCTGAAATGTATCTTGAAATGGCTTTCATTCATCACCTAAATCACTTGCATCAATATCATGCATGTCATCATGTGTCAACACTGTCTCTAGTGCCCTGCATTGCTGGTGTAGGTCTTCTTCAGGTATAGTGAGGAGTTTTGGAATATCATACAACATCCCAAATATACTGCTGTGTTCTTTGAGCTGCATGAAACGTTCTTCAACTGACTGTATTGACAATCTAGCATCTGGTTAAAGAATTCAACTTTGAATTGTTGTTTGGGGTCTCTTATGGGATTATCCCATGCCTCGTAATCAAAATGTCTTCTTCTTCGGTGACTCTTGTATTCTTGAATGGGTGGGGAAATAGCTTCAGTGTGAAGTTCCTCTGCCAACTTCTGTGCACTCTTCAGAATGTTCTGAAATCGTGCATCTGACTGGTAAAACTGTAGGTATGACTTTGCTTTGTCCAGTTGTTTCATTGCTCCAGATATATAAAGGTCAGCACCTTGGAGTCTTTTTCTTACATTAGTTCAAACAGTATGTCATGCCACAACACTAAGCCACACAGAAATTTGAAGTTCTGTATGTTTCTGGTGATTCCATTTCCCTCTGCCACTGTTCTCCCATGAACAGTTCCTATCATAGTATTATCCTCCATAATGGCAACTATGGCATCAACTATCTTCCCAATTTGGTGTTTGGTAGGCTTTATTGCTTCCACTCAACTTTCCCATCGTATGGCAGTCAGTGGTTTCAGTGTTAGAGAGGATGTTCCCAGATGTTGCTTCAAAATTTGCCATCGATGAGTTGATGCAGAGAAAAATACATAGATGCTTTGAATTACATTAAAAAATTCAGCAGCCTCACTAGAAGCTGATGCTGCATCACTGACCGCCAAGTTCAATGAATGAGAACTGCATGGGACAAAAAAAGCTTGAGGGTTTCACTCTTGGATCCGTGTCTGCACTCCTCTGTTCTTTCATCTCATGATGGCACCATTATCGTAGCCCTGACCTCTCATGTCAGCCATCGCAATTCCCATATCTTCCAGCTTTTTAAGAAGAACCTTTGTCATAACAGCTCCTGTAGTATCATCAATGTCAATCAATTCTAGAAAATGCTCTCTGACAGTCACCATTGCAGGGACATTTTCACTCGGTTCTGTTGTTGTTACAAAATGCACCATTAAAGTCATTTGTTCCGTATGGCTGATGTCAGGTGTGCAGTCCAGAATAACAGAGCAATATCTTGCAGACTTCAGATCTGCCAAAATCTTCTGTTTGACTTTTGTTGCCAGTAACTGTATGATCTCATTTTGAATTGTTTTTCCAAGGTAGTGGTGTGTATACATTTCTTGGGTGGTTTCAGAGTAGCAGCCGTGTTAAGTCTGTATTCGCAAAAAGAAAAGGAGTACTTGTGGCACATTAAAGACTTACAAATTGGGTGGTGACTCTTCTTAGATGCTCCTGGAGTATAGCATCAAACTCAACCATCAGCTCCACAATTTTAAGGACGTTTCCATTGTTTGGCACATACAGCTGATCTGAAGTGCCACACAGTGTTAGGTTTTGCGTAGCAAGCATTCTCACAATGGCAATGAGCCTTTTCAGAACATTTAGCCAGTAAAGAGACTCTGATGCAATCTTCTCTTGATGCTGATCATCTGTGGTGGCCTTTAACCTTAGTCTCATCTCAAGCTCTTTACACCTGTGGAATGCTCTCTGGTGATTTGTTGCCTTCTCATGGCATGCCAGATTTCTAGCCAGATTTTTCCAGTCCTTTGTTCCTGTAAAACCCAATGTGGCTGGAACATTAGACTGGAAGAGTTTGCAACAAAAAGAATATGCAGCATTCTGGGTTTTTGAGTACATAAGCCATGGCCTCTCCACTTTGTCACCATTGGGGATTTCACACCAGCAATGTGTTGGATGGAAACCTCTATTTTCATTGTCTTTGGGGAACATGAAGTTTTTCACTTGCTGTGGCCCATGCAGTACAAGGAAGTCCCTCAAGCTACTGCTCAACTGGGTCCACAGTTCTGGATCATCTAGACTTAAGGAACTAAACTCAGCAGCAGCTGTTTCTTGCACCTCCACCACACTCTTCTCTGATCTACACTTTTCTTCAGGAATGTGCATGGTTACATCCATTTGAGATGGAGATATGGATGCTGCAGTAGCTGCCAGGTCACTTGAACTCTGACTAACTGGAAGATCAGACATCTCCTCATCACTCACATGGGGCCAGAAGGCTCACCGTGAACATTTGTGTCTATGTATCTCAGGAGAGCTCCTTCCTGCTTAGATAGAAAAGCTTCCTTTGCTTTCTTTTTTTTTCTGAATGCTGCCCCAGAGGGACATTTTCTTCTTTCACTCATGACTGCTGTTCCGTGCCAGCTATAGTGGCTCTCAACATGCAGTTGAAGGGGACAAATAAGCAGGCTGGTAACAGGGCTGGAGTGAGGGAAGACATCAGCATCTTAAGGGCCTAACGGGCTCCTACTACTTTGGTTGACTGCCTGTTTTCTTCAAGTGGGTTCAGGGAAGCAGCAGGAAACAGGAAGTTCCCTGAGAAGCTGGTGTTAATCAGTCCAGGCTCCTGGGGGTGCTAGAGTGGTACATAAGAGGCTCCTCCTCCTCTCTCTCCCTGCAGCTCCTGCTGCTTTCTGTTATTCCCTCTCACCTTTTCTCCTGCCTGCCTGTTATGTCTCTTGTACTCTCCTTCCTCCAGCACAGCACTCCACCATTTCTGTGCATCTAGAGCAGAGAGAATACATATGCACCAGCAGCAGACACAATTTTCAACACTCTGGGTCCTAGTGGCACCCCCCAGTCTAGCACCTCAGGTGGCCACCTCAGTTTGCCTCATGGTAAGGCCAGCCCTGGTCTTCACTAGACCCGCTAAATTGACACACACTTGCATCACTTGATCTCCCTGGTAGTGAAGACAAGTGAAGAGTGGGGGCACACTGGCAGGAGTGATGTGGGGAAACCTGCACTTCTACTGCCTTTGCTGTACTTATTCTATGGATGAATAGAGGGTTGCAGTCTCTAGGGCTGTCAGCGGGGCATCTTTCACCAAGGGCTCCATCCTCATCTTGAAAAGATTGGTGTAGTTCACCAGTACTAAATTAACCACTCTCCAACAAATCTGTCTCTCACACATATAGGTGAGGCTGGCAGCATCCCTTATTACTAAGATTGCCCAACACTTTTTATTATAAGACCCTGTTTTCCTGATTATTACTTTGCCATACTGTTTGGATTGAAATTTTTCAGGCTGGGTGTCTGCCCCAGGCTGAATGCTTTTGGAAAATTTCAGCCAAAACAGTCCAGCCATTTATGAGAACAAGGTTAGAGAAAAATATGTTGTTTTGCAATGATAAAAAAAATTCAGATGACCTTTTATTTTGAGATGCTTTAGTGCCCCCATGCTTTGGATCAGGGACTTGAAATTTCTTAGGGGAAGAGGATGACTTTGTATTAGGGATATGCCTTTTGCTGTTTCTGTGAAAAATTGGCCAAGTTATAAACCTTTGAAAAAAATCTCAGTTTGCACATGCTCAGGAGAGATCTCTTAGAGTTTAGCAGCTAAAATCTCCAAAGATTCCATCCTCACTGAGCATGCTCCATCCCCTCACAGCTCCTTTGTATGATCAAAGTGCAGGTGTACCACGTCCAAAGCGCTGAGTTAGCAAGCTCCAGACCAAGGCTATCGGTGTGAAGCTAGACTGTTGATGTGTGCCTCAGTTTTGCCACTTGTCAAATAGGAATAATTATCTGCTTCATAAAAGGAACATGTAGCTCAATTCTTTAATGTTTATGAAGTGCTAAATTACTGCTAAATCTTATTACTAATTCTTCTGTCACAGGGCTTGTCTTCACAAACACTTAGTTTGTGGGAAAACTGGGGTTTAAAGATATCCCGCAGTAGCCTGCTGCACACAAAATGTCTGTGTGGACCTGCTGCCATGTGCTAACACTTCCCTAGTGTGATTTAATTTACTCCCATTTCAAAGCAGGGTAACTCAAAGTGCATGAGGGAACTTTTAGTGTGAGGCAGCTGGGTCCATACAGCCACTTAGTGCATGGCAGGCTAGTGTTGGGTAGATTTACACCCTAGCTTGCAGCAAACTAAGTGGTTGTGTAGACAAGCCCTTACTAAGTCATAAACCAATTCCAAAATACAAATATTCCTTCATATTGGTGAATATAAGTAGACAGAGAAAATAATCCATATGATTGATTATGACTAAAATAGTAGGTTGCGATGGAAGTTGGAACTCAACTCTTACTGTAGGCTCATTTTCTGTTTGTGAATCATCCATAAATCTTGCAGGTAATTGCTATATACCTAGATGGAAACATAAATCCTAGGCCCATGGGACTGCCTAAGTGTGCTTAAGTGCTTTCTGGATCAGGGCCGCTGAGAAGAGAATAAATTTCTGCTGAATGAACCAGTCTCACTTTTGGACTAAGAGATTCAGTCACTCAGATATGATCTGACATTCTGGCCTGATGTCACTTGAAGTATTAAATAAAGTAAGCTCTTGGCACATCTCAATTGGGGATATGAGTGCTCTTTGTGCTCCTCTGTCTCAAGGATGTCCTGCTGCCCCATCCATTCCAGTTATGGCAGTCAGAGATCACTGTGGTACAAGAACTCCCATCCTGGCACATGATAATCCAGCCTCAGTTATTCACAGCTCTGTCACTTCTCACCCTATAACGATGGGATATAGCGAGGCATGCAGCCAACTCCATCTAGTACAGCACACTGCAATGTATCTCCTCAGCAATATAGGCTATCACAAGGACATCAGATCCATTCTCTGCTCTCTATACTGTCTTCCCATAGAATCTGAATCAAGCTCAAGGGCTCAATCCTTATTTTGAAGGTGTTCAATTGCCTAAGCCCAGGGTATCTAAAAGACTGCCTAAAGCTCCAGGATGAAGACTGTGGTCAACAACTACACTCCTCTGGCACAATGGAACTCTCTCTACAATAAAAGTGAAGTTCGTCGGTGTAGGAGAGAGAACTTTTTAAGGGACTCGTCTGAGACTGGAATGAACTTCCCCAGAAGCAAAGGACCGACTCAAACCTTACCACCTTCTGCTCAAAGTCCAAGGCACATTTCTTTGACCTTGCCTTCTCTACATAAATACATAGAAACATATATAATGAAACAAAATCACCTCTCCCCCCAAATCGTACCAAAATAAGATGTCCCACTACACATGCTTCTCCAGCTGGGGGAGACTATGAGAGAACAAACACCACATGACAGGTATGTGGTTATGTTGCTTATAGTACTTCTGGAAGGCATTCAGATAGAATGGTGATGAGTGCAATAGAAGAACATATATAGAATAGACTATATTAATATTAGCTCTTAAGGACAAGACTAAATTTTCGTTATATAGAGCTAAACAAGCCCTAATATATCTATAGCTATCTATCTATCCATACACACACACACACACACACATACAGTCTGTCATATCAATTTGTCAACAATGACAAATATTTATTTTTAAATGCACTGTTCATCGTAAGTGATGTGGTTTCTAGCCAGCTGTTGAACTAACGTGTTAGTGTTTTCTCTTTATAAATTTGTGAATGGACTTTATTCCTGGAAGTAGTTCTTGGGGCAGGAGAGGTCCCAGGCTCTTTCTATTGTCTTTGTTTTGCTAAGTTTAGTTTGCTGAATATTTATCTTTCAATGGGATAATAAAGCTGACATTATCATCAAGGAAGAGTAAATTAACAAAAACATACATGAAAAGGAATACCGAATGGAAAGTACTCCCTCGAGTGGATACATGTATACATTGTAAGAAAATAATCTCCAAATGCAGCCTTGAATTATTTACTCTCTTTTAATCCTCTTAACTTCAAATCAAGATAATTCATATTGCTTTAAAGTCAAGCTTTCAATTGTGTGTTCACAAATAATTTCCTTGTCATTCACTGCATTGAACAAACTTGTAATCCGCTCATGTTTTCAACATGGAATCATTTGTCTGTTTAGCCTACAGCCTAACAACTCTCATCTTCATCCCTACTTACTTACTCTTCTCAAAGTCATGTTTTCAAGTTCTCTGCCCAAATTTCTTTATGCATGAATAAAACTGTCAACAGTAAATAGGAAACTGAATGCATTGCTTCTGTTTTAACCACACCTGATATGAAACAGCTTTCAGGTTGTAACATGTTCAGAAAACAGCTAAGGAATTCAAAGTTGGATTTGACAGTCTACTTTAAGAAAAGAAGCATTTCAGGGATGGTTATAAATTTGTATTGCTTAGTACCTGACAGTCTGGAATAGCCCCAGAACTGTTCTTGTTCATCGGCTAAATATGTTTTGAGGGGGAAAAATTCCTCTTCGTGTCTGGGGATTTGCATGTATAATTCCTCACACATCCAAGATGAGAATATGCCCTTTTGGCAGTTTTTACTGATTATTATTTATCAGAGACTAGAGTCTTTGATTAAATATGTATTTTAACACTTTTAACTACATTAATCTTAGAATGATTCTGGATGGTTAAATATATGATTTTGCAAATACATACGGATTAACTGTTGAGTTATGCAAACGTAAGTACATAAAACAGGCAGTAGGTGTCCTAGGATTATACAAAAAAATCTCCTTATGTGACATAATTACATCTCACATATATAGCAGCCAGTTTTCAGACTGTTTGCTTTCCATTCCAAAAAGACCATATAATGTGTTTGCTTATCAAACAATGTATTCTTCAGCTGTGAAAAAAGCCCCTTGAATAAAGAGGTTTTAAAACACTCACATAACTCAGAAATGGCTAAACATAGGCTGTTTTTTAAATTTGGAAAAAAATCATTGGTACTGGTCTGAGACCTGATTGCTGTGTTTGGGGCTAACGTGAAATGCTGTATTCCATATATAAATCAGTTAGCTCACATCTAGCGCACAGCTGAGTGAGTCTCCATTTCCCAATAATTTCACTGGGAGTTGAGGACACCTAACACCTTGCAGGTTCTGAAGAAAAGAACCAACAGCCAGAGCATCCCAGCTGTTTTATGCTGCCATAGGGGGACATATAGTAAAAGATGGTTTCTTAGATAGTTGGGTTCTAAACTATTCAGGGCTTCACATAGAATCACCAATACACTGACTTGTCCCTGGAAATTAACAGAAAGGAAATATATATACTTGAGCACCAGTGCTCAGTTTATGCCAGCATATTAGAAGGAGGCAGGCACAAACTTTGAGGGGTTTTCAAACTCAGTTTTAAGTATAATGTATTGGAGTAGTATAGCATATAGGTACCAGGAATAAATAACCTTTGTGAAGTCTTCAGTAGAAAGGAATGGTAATACCACCTTGACAGCAGTAAACAATCAAAGGCATTATGGACCATTTTCACTACCTGAGAATCTAAGAACAGTGGTGGATCACTAGACTTGCATACCATTTGGGCAAAAGGAAGGCATACACCCTCAATAGTTGGTACATGTCCTCAATAGTTGGTACATGTCCTCTTTTAACTTCTTTATTAAATGCCTTCCTCTTCCTCCCACTTAGCAGTATTAAATCTTGGCCCATTTACTTTCCTTTAGATATCTTC
The DNA here is from genome assembly GCF_965140295.1 of Lepidochelys olivacea. NCBI lineage: Eukaryota > Metazoa > Chordata > Testudines > Cheloniidae > Lepidochelys > Lepidochelys olivacea. Next base: position 109,983,984 of record NC_140417.1, read on the forward strand.
CTTATTCAGTCATGGAGGAAGTAGACTGTAAAATCTGAGGAGTACTTGTGGCACCTTAGAGACTAACAAATGTATTTGGGCACAAGCTTTCGTGGGCTAAAACCCACTTCATCGGATGCATGCAGTGGAAAATACAGTAGGAAGATATATATACACAGAGAACATGAAAAAATGGGTGTTGCCATACCAACTGTAACGAGACTAATCAATTAAGGTGGGCTGTTATCAGCAGGAGAAAAAAAACTTCTGTCGTGATAATCAGAACTTAGAAAAGTTCTGCTGTTCTGCATTTTATAGATGACAAGGCTGAGGAGAAAGCTCTTTGCTTTGATCAAAACTGCTACAAAAAACAAAGAAATTCAATATGGAACAAAGTTTATCTTGCTTGTAGCAACGTTTTCTTCACCAGTACTCGAGGATTCTCCAACTGTGAACCATTGTGCCCAAGGATACAATGTGAGGGGGGAAACAGCATCCAGGTGCCACACTGTCAATGTCCCTATGCAACTAATATTTATAATGTTCCACTAGCAATTAAGATGTGCAAACATCATGTACATATCTTTGTGATTAGTAGAAAATAGACACACTAATCTAGTCTAAAAATTGTTTGCTGATTTAGATTTCACCATAACATTCATTATAAAGGGCTCTCTTCATATTAAATATTACACACCACCTGCTGCACAAAGAAAGCTGTGATACAGAGACACAGCTCAAGTTAACAACAAACAAAGTAAATGATCAGTCCTTCATCTTGTCATGGTCAAGACATAGCAACAGATCACCAAAATGGGATGGTGGGAGAAGGACCATTATCTATCAAAAACAACAAGGAGTCTGGTGGCACCTTAAAGAGTAACAGGTTGCATCTGAAGAAGTGGTTTTTTACCCACGAAAGCTTATGCCCAAATAATCTGTTAGTCTTTAAGATGCCACCAGACTCCTTGTTGTTTTTGTGGATACAGACTAACACAGCTACCCCCTGATACCTTACATCAGTGTTTCCCAAAGTTGGGACTCCGCTTGCTTAGGAAAAGCCCCTGGCAGGCTGGGCAGGTTTGTTTACCTGCCGTGTTTGCAGGTTTGGCCGATCGCGGCTCCTACTGGCCGTGGTTCACCGCTCCAGGCCAATGGGGGCTGCGGGAAGCCAGTGGGAGCCACGATCGGCCGAACCTGTGGACGTGGCAGGTAAACAAACCGGTCCGGCCCACCAGGGTCTTTCTCTGAACAAGCAGCTTCCCAAGTTTGGGAAACACTGCCTTACATTATCTATCAGTAATCTGAGCTCTACAAGAGATATGCCAAAGCCATGTTTGGCCTCTGAATCATTTAATGACTCTGTGGGAAACAGAGAAATTCCAGAAAGCTGCAAACTACAGCTTATTGAATTTTGGTCTGAACAAAGCCTGATGGAGTCGTTTTTATTTCTGCCAAACTGATTATACCTAGATCAGATATATAACAAAAAAACATAACGTGGCCAAATTGTTTTAATCACTGAATGCATCCAGGCCCCTCACAACAGGCCGGTTCCAATGGCCATTGTAGTCTAATGGTTTCAATAAGCATGGATCAGACCCAATGTCATTTTGGCCAAAAAATGAATGGGCATGAATCCCGAAGTACCTTCACACCTCTCTAGAGATTAGGATTTACGTCAGTGACATGACAGTGCGGAGGTGTTTGCACTGCTGCTCTTCATGCTATAGTCATTTTGTACATAAATAGGGGGCTTGTGCTTTTCGTGTTGTCAGGACGGACAAGCATTTAAGCAACTAAAAACCAGCATTACTGAGGACTGGAGATCATTATAGCAGGTAGGTATACATTGTATGTAACATTATTAGTTAGAAGAATATTATAGAAGCTATTCTCCTCCATCCACACACAGTAAGACAATTCCGTCAAATAATACGATACAAATAAAGACAAAGTAGGTTTGTAATAGAGATGCTAGAAAAATGCCAATCGTTTTTTCATGGGAAATTTTGGAAAAAAAAAAAAAAGGTTCCTTTTTTGGTTTTGTCAAGCCTTCCCACAATTTTTTTGGTTGCTTTTTCAGTGAAAAAATCAAACCCATAACATCCGCAGCTTTTGATAATTTTTTTTTTCCAGTTTTTCATTGAAAACCAGAAAATGTATTTGAAAATTTGTTTTCCATTCAAAGATTTTTTTTTGGCCAAAATTACTTTTTGACAATTTTGTTTTTACCCCTTCTAGTTTTAGTTCAATCTTCAAAGAAAAGTTCCAGGGTCCTCTATGATTCGAGTGCAAATACAGATGATTTTATGTACAATCTTTCTGTCTCATTTTTTTGATGTTGACTGAAGCCGACAAGGATCTGAACTGCAATTATGCATAAGCTGGTAGCAAAAGACACTACCTCACACTTCACCATGGGAAACCAGCTTGTCAAGTATATCCTGAGAGATTCTAACAGAGATAAGTCAGTGGCAAGTTCAGCCATGTCAGTAAAGTGAGTTTGGAGTCAGACACAACAACTAACAGCATCATGCCCTCACTCATTCGCAAAGGCCCTCACCCTGTCTCAGGTCGGTGGCACAATTTGAATGACAGAGATTGAAATTTTAAAAGGACTCGATCAACATAACATGACAATTCTGTCTGAAATGTTTTACCTACTATCATTATTATGGCCATGTCTTCACATACAGCGCTGCAGCGCATCTGGTGAAGACGCTCTATGCCGATGGGAGAGAGCTCTCCTGTCAGCATAACCCCCCACCCCGCCTCCCATGAGCAGCAGAAGCTATGTCAGTGGGAGAAGCTTTCCTATTGGCATAAAAAACATACCCCTGCGAGCGGCAGAAGCTGTGCCAGTGGGAGAAGCTCTCCTGCTGACATAGCACTGTGCATGCTAGCGCTTATGCTGGTGTAACTTATGTCACTCCGGGGGTGGAATATTCACACCCTGAACGACATAAATTTTGCCGACATAGGTGGTAGTGCAGACATAGCCTTAGATTATAAACTCGTTGGGGGCAGGGACTGTCTTTCTGTTCTGTGTTCGTACAGCACCTAGCACACTGGGCTTCTGGACCATGACTGGTGCTCCTAAGCACTAAAATAATATAAATAAATAATAATAATTGCAAGTAACGCCTAAGATTACTGTTTTGCATTGGTCAGCACTCTGCACATAGTCAGCGTCACTGTATCACTATAATCAGTTCCCCCTGTTATTTGTGTGGGTTTTTTTTTTTATATTGTAATATGGGAGCGGGGAAGAAAACATTTAAAAATGGGAATATTTTGAAGAAATTTTAAAATCACAAAAATTAGGAGGGAGACAAGGTGGGTGAGGTAATATTTTTTATTGGACCAACTTGGTCCAGTAAAAGTTATTACCTCACCCACCTTGTCTCTAACATCCTAAGACTGACATGGCTAGAACAACACTGCACACAATAAAACGGCAGGGGCTGCCTAAGGCTGGTATAGTGCCTGAAACTACTTTAAACTCAGTTTTTAAAATGGACTAGATTTCAATCTGATGATGTTCTTTTACTGTCTCATTTCAACACTGACCTAGAAATCACATGCCAGCAGAGGGCGACCTTTCCAAATTGCCTGAAACTGAATGTGTCTTTTTGCTTCTAAATAAATGGGTTTCTGCAGGCCTTGAACTGATAAATACGGCTGGATGCTAGTGGGTGGTATTGAAAGAGAACTCCTGAAATTTGCTCTTTCCTCACCTTTGTTAAAAATATACTTTCTTAGTTACAGGAGAAATATTACTCCCCCTCCCTCACCCAATAACTAGAGAAAACTTCTGAAGACTAAAATTCCCTCCCCCCTTTGCAGTGATAAAACAGATCAGTTTTAACTCTGCCGCAGCTTGGAAAGGCTCTGAGCAGCAGCAGGGGCACTAAGACTGTTTGTAGTCTCTTTAAGACAGTCTGCAAGCATAGGTGCCGACTTCTTCTTCCGCTGGTGGGTGCTCGACTCTCCTCTGCTCCCCAGCCCCGCCCTGACTCCACCCTTGCTCCACCCCCTCCTGCCCCTGCCCCACCCCTATTCAAACCCCTTCCCCAAAGTCCCTACCCCAAATCCACCCCCCTCCCTGCCCCTATTCTGACTCCTTCCCCAAATCCTCGCCCTGGCCCCGCCTCTTCCCCACCTCCTCCCCTGAGCGCGCCATGTTCCGACTCCTCCCCCTCCCTCCAAACGCGCTGCCAAACAGCTGTTTGGCGGCGGCAAGGCGGGAAGCGCTGGGAGGTAAGCAGAGGAGCGGGGATGCGGCGCGCACAGGGGAGGAGGCGGAGGAGGAGGTGGGGCGTGGGGATAGGGGAGCTTGGCTGCCAATGGGTGCAGAGCACCCACTAATTCTTCCCCGTGGGTGCTACAGGGCTGGAGTCGGGGCCTATGTCAGCAAGTAGGGTTGCCAACTTTCTAACTGCACAAAACCGAATACCCTTGCCCTGCCCCTTCCCTGAGGCCCCGCCCTGCCCAGCGCCTTCTCCAAGCCCCCCCTTACTTACTCCACCCCCCCCCCTTCATTGCTTGCTCTCCTCACTCACTTTCATCATGCTGGGGCAGAGGATTGGGATGCGGGAGGGGGTGAGGGCTCCGACTGGGGGTGTGGGCTCTGGGGTGGGCCCATGGATGATGGGTTTGGGGTGCAGGAGGGGGCTCCTGGCTGTGAATGAAGGGTTTGGGGAGCAGGAGGGGGATCAGGGCTGGGGCAGGGGGTTGGGGTATGCGCTCAGGGAGGGAGTTGGGATGTGGGAAGGGGTCCCGAACTGGGGCAGGGGGTTGGGGTGCAGGAGAGGATTATGGGTTGTGGGCTCCGGCTGGGCGGCACTTATCTCAGGTGGCTCCCAGTCAGCGGCGCAGCAGGGTTAAAACAGGCTCCCTGTCTGCCCTGGCCCTGCGCGGCTCCCGGAAGCGGCTGGCATGTCTGGCTCCTAGGCGGAGGGATCAGGGGGCTCTGCATGCTGCCTGCAGCCACTGCCCCTGCAGCTCCCATTGGCCACGGTTCTGGGCCAATGGGAGCTGCAGAGCCGGCACTCGGGGTGGGGTCAGTGCGTGGAGCCCTCGTGCCAGACCCTGCACCTAGGAGCCGGGCATGCCTGATGCCTGGCAACCCTATCTACAAGGGGTAGGCAGATAATGAGCTGAGACTCTGCTCATTATGCATAAAAGTACTTTTTAACTGTTACCTCTTCCTTCCCTCCATTTGCCGCAGTACTGCCAAACCCAAGTGTTCAAAAATCACGCGAGTGGCTTAAAAATCATGAGATTTTCATTTTAAAAAACTACCATTTGAGGTTCTTTGTATTTGCCTTTTGGGTTTGACCTTTTTTGGGGGGTGATACAGTCAGATCACTTTTTCAAACTTTTCATCCACAACCATGAGGGCGTTTTAAAATGAGAGCCGCTTGTCTCACAGTCACGTGATTACAGGAGCTGGGACTTTAAGAAAACCACCAAATATGGTGAGAGGTGTGGTGAAATTGAGAGTGGGCTACACTGCGTCTGTTTCATTGTGTCTTGTCATGAAGCTAGGTTTGTATGGTCTCTGAAGCAGAGCACAATGGGGACCTGATCCTTGACTGGGCCCACTAGGCACGACTGCAATCCAAGTTACTAATAATTGGGTTACACTCAGTTCATATTTGGAAGGTTTTCTTTGCCGCTAGGGAGGGCTCAAAACCCTTTTTATATGACAGCTGAAATTCTGCAGAGGTTAATAGCCCTGGCCCAGCACTTCCTCCTCCCGCGGATTTTTCAAGCCCTGTCTCAGGGGAAATCACAAAGCCAAGCCCTTCCCTGCCAGAGAGCCCACCAGCAGATGGCAAACAGGGAGAGTCTCCCCCAGAGTAACAATGTCCCCATTTGGAAAAAAAGGGGGCACCTTCCCCAAAGAAAAGGGGGTTCCCTCCCCAGAAATGAGTCTCCCTTCCCCACCCCTCACAACAGGAAGAATGAATTTCCCTGACATGCGGGGGTCTTTTCTCCTGCACAGGGTCTGTCCCTCAATTCACAGCGAGGGTACCGCCCGCACCACCCCCGATGTGAGGCTGAGCAACTCGCCCGCCCCACGCCTTGGCCCTTTGCCTATGGTGTCATGGCGTCGGGAACAATGGCCGCGGGCCACGTCACGTGACACAGCCTACCGCCTCCCTGGCCCGGTAAACTACCATCCCCATAGCGCTCCGCGGCGGCACTGGGCGGAGGGTCCGCTTGAGCCACCGCCGCAAAGTGCCGCGGCTTTGGAGCGGCGTCCTTTACGGCTGAAGCTTGAGCTTGCTTTTCCGCAGCTTTGCCCTGCCCTCCTGAGCCGGAGGTTCCGAGCCCTGGGATGTAACGTGCAGGATGGGAGGTCGGTCTTGAGCTTCCCCCCGCCTCGCCGCCCCCCGCCGGACCGAGCGGGGCCCCCCTCCCCCGGGCAGGATGGAGGAGGAGAGCATGGAGGAGGAGGGGGGCAGCAGCAGCAGCTATGAGGCCATGATGGACGATCAGAACCATAACAACTGGGAGGCCGGTGTGGATGGCTACAGGCAGCAGCGCCCTGCGGGCCATGCCCAGGCCCCCCTCGGGGACAGGGCCCTGCAGCTGCCCGCGGATAGGAAGGGCCACCGGGGGCAGCCGCAGGAGGAGGAAGAGGCCCAGATGGTGCCCGAAGCCAATGGCCTGATGAAGGGCTGTGACTCTGCAGGGGCTGCTGGCAAGGGAGGAGCCGTCGCTGCTGCCACCATCAACACCTCCACCTCCAAGTTCTGTGAGTGACAGAGCCTGGCCTGGCCTGGCCCGGCCCGGAGAGGCCTGCACCCCACCCCGAGAATGCCCTGGGTCCCACCAGCTTCCCACACATACACCCTGTGACCAGGCGGCCCTGGCCTGGAGTCTGTCCCTGTGTCGCCCCTGGCATACTCTCACTCTGCGCCTGGGGTCCCCAGCCTGCCCTTGTGTTACACGTGCTGTGTCCGGGGCCTGGGAGTCTACCCTAACTGCCACTGCCCCACCCCCTTCTGTAAAACGGGGCTGAAGCTGGGACTTCGCTTGTGTGTCTGAGCTATGCTTCCCTCCACTTCCTGGAGTCTAGGCTGAAACTGTCCTCTCACCCACCATGTGTTTGCCCTTCTCATCCTGCTGCTTAGCTAAAACTGTCACTGTCTTTCGCGCCTCCTTCCCTTTGAACACTCTCTTTCCCTTACATGCCTGTATGGGCCTTGAGTCCGTTCTCAAACTGGTCCACTTCCCTGATTATCTCAGCCCTTGCCTGTATCTGAACTAAGAACAAAAATATTTGAATGGTTGACTGAGTTGGAAGTAGAAAGCATCCCTTCGCCCTCATGCTTCCCACTTGCCTCAGAGCTGGGACTTCCCATGCTGCTTGGCTACTCACCTGGTGGGCTCCAGGTAGTTTGGTATCAAGTATCAGGTTAGCCGTGTTAGTCTGTGTCCACCAAAACAATGAGGAGTCCAGTGGCACCTTAAAGACTAACAGATTTATTTGGGCATAAGCTTTCGTGGTTAAAAAATCCAGATGCAGTTGCATCTGAAGAAGTGGCTTTTTACCCACGAAAGCTTATGCCCAAATAAATCTGTTAGTCTTTAAGGTAGTTTGGTAGATTCAGAAATATTTCAGAAAGGTCACAATGGAATGGTCATTTCAGCTTCTTCTGAATGAAATTTATGAATTCTGCAAGAAATCTTGAAATTTAATTTTTCATTCTGTTTTGGAACAATTTTGTTAAAAACAAAATTTCAGAATTTTCTGTGTAATGTGAATTCCAGTTTTCAGACAACTCTGTTTTTTAGGTTTGAGGGTGAAGGAACTGCTGTGTTTGCTTTTGTGTTGTGTGGGTCTCCTAAAATATAGATCTGTCATTAAAATGGCAGATTTCTTTTTTTAAGCATATTTGAGCATTTGTTCTCAGAGCTCCCATGAAATAGCTATGTACTAGTAGGTATGCAGACCTTCACTTATCTTCAGAATTCCCTTATCCAGTACTGCTATGTAAAAACTAGTAAAATGGTTTAATCAAAATATTTATGAAATCACGAACAAATGTTTGGTTTATTAGAACTCCTCAATGTGATCATCAGTGGTTCTCAACCAGGGGTCTGAGGCCCCGTGGGAGGCCATGAGCAGGTTTCAGGTGGTCCTTCAAGCAGGGACAGCTTTAGACTTGCTGGGCTCCATGGCAGAAACCTGAAGCTCCACCACATGGGACTGAAGCCTGGTGCCTTGAGCCCTGCTATCCGGGGCTGAAGCCGAAGTCTGAGCAGTGTAGCTTTGTCGGGGGCCCCTGTGGTGTGGGGCCAGGTAATTGCCCTGCTTGCTACCCCATAACGTTGGCCCTTGCTTTTATATGCAGAAAAACAGTTGTTGTGGCACAGGTGGGCTGGGGAGTTCTTATAGCATGAGGGGGCTCAGAAAGAAAAAGGTTGAGAACCCTGTGATAGATCATCTTGGCCTATGACAGATAAACGTTGGTGGTATGTGTACATGAGCAACATAGATCTTAGCTTCTGCAGCTGCTGCTCAAATGGCATAGTCTATAGAGGCACTGTGATCTGAATGCAGGGCCAGGAACTCCTTTTGTTTTAATTTTGGCTCTGACACTGACTCTATTCTTGGTCTTGGATAAACCATTTAATCTCTCTGCCTTAGTTTCCACATCTGAAAAATGGGGATAATAATTACTCCACAGGTATGTTCTGAGGATGTTTTGAAGAGATAAGTGTGTGGGAGTGAGGAGATGGAAGAGGAGGGACAACCCAACAATTTCTCTCCTGCCTTCCCCACCTCAGCAGCAGCTTACTGTCTAAACCAGGGGTTCTCACAACAAATGTTTTGGTGGCCTCAGAGTGTGGCCACTAACTCTTGCTGGTGGCCACTCTGACAATTTTTCCTAAAATATTTTAGGAAAAACAAATAAATATGCACATATACACGTCCAAATCATTGTAATTTATTTATGCAGTAGGAAGGTGGTAGGAAATAGAGCTCCCCATTCAGTACACCCAGACTTTGCTTCTATTCTTGTGCTCAGTGTGTGTCATGGAACAGGAGTCCCTCACCTTGCTGGGGAGCTGCCAGGCCTGTTGAACAGCTGTGGTATCTAAGGCAACTGTAAACAGCAGGTGCGGCCCCAGGCAGGGAAAGTGCCAATCCATCTCTCTGTTCCTGCCTCCTCTGGTGCTTCAGCGAGAGCCCTCCGTGGGGAAGGTGGGCTGGGAACTCACCAGCCACCGGTGGAGTCCCAGGCTTCCTGTGCCCCAGCTGGGTGGGAGCAGGGGAGATGCCCAGGGGAGCGCCCCAGTGACCGAGTGCCACAGCTGCCTCCACTGACAGGAGCTGCCTCCGACACTGGCCCCACTTGTTTCCAGAGGTGCTGCCCAGAGCCCCCAAGGAGGTTGTGCAATGCAGGGCACCGATCCCCACTGGCAGCACCAGCGTAAACACCAAAGCAGTACATCTCGCTGCCCTTGGTAACAGCTACTCAGGAGCAACAGCTGGATGCTGCAGGGAGGGGCTGCTGCTTTGCCAGCACCTCCTCTCCCCCCCCCCCCCCCGCCCCCATCCCACTCTGCCCGTGCTTTAGAGGCTGTCATGGCTGCAAAAAAATCCACCTTTGGCAGCATTTGAGAAATGCTGGTCTAAACTACTCTTCAATCTTGCAGTTTTAAAATACATACAGGAGGTCAAATCTATTTTAATATATAAATGATATTCTGGTAAGGTTGGTAGACCTAAAACTAGATAGACTTGATGTTGCATATTTAATTTCACATTGTCCTCCTTTTGTTCCTATAAAAGACTTAAAAGAAGTTACTTCTCTGTTGCGAGTTTTGTTGTACATCGCCAGATAGATGATTCTAAACCTAATATTTATAGAAGCCGTTCATTTTATAGTGTTTTTTTCCTAAGGTCATTAGAGAGTCAGTTCATGTTGTTTTACTTAAAATATTGAGAACTTATCGATTGTGTTTGTAATCAGATCGTAGGATAATTGTAGAGAAAATGGGTAAAGCGCAGTTTGCATCAACGCACAATGTGGCTGTAAACTGTTTTAAGTTTGGCTTTAGCTCTGCTTGCAAACATGGCTAATATGGATTTGTTGCTCAGCTTAATAAATCCTTGTTTGGCAGTGCAGATAGCAGCAGGATGATTGAGATATGCTGATGTATGTTTACCCAAATTATGTAAGAACTTAATTATAAAGCATTCTGTGTTCATTTTTCTGTGTAAGAAATCCATTGATGTAGACAAAAGTTTGAAATTTACTCTTGGTAAGCATTTTGAGTAGTGAGTGGGAAGTAGTGGTGTGTAATGCAGCCACAGAATGGATTCATAATTTTGCTACGTTATGCCAGGGTATAGCTGGGGAAAAATGCCATTGGACATTCTTTTAACATTCTGTACTACTTTGTTTAAAAACAAAGGACAATGGGGAATGGTCATCATATGAAGAGCAGCAATTTCTACAGGTAAACTCTTCATACAGTATATGACAGAATGTTTTCCAAAAGCATTCATTCTTAGAACTAATTTGTTATAGTTGTGAATGGTGATTGCAAGAGGAATACTAGAGTTATTTTTATTCATACAACAATAAAAGAAAAGTATGAGATGCAAGGTGTGCTTGGATACAGGTGAGTCGCATCATACGTGCATTTAACTTAAGCAAATTCAACTATATGCGCTCTGCAAAAAAAAAAAAAAACAAAAAAAACAAGATACCTGTAAATAGTGTGGGCGATTCCGCCCACCATTCCACTCAATGAGCTTATGCCCTGGAGTGAGCGTGAGATGGGAAACTTGAATCTGCTGTTCCCTCAGTCAGTCTCAGTTCCCGCATGCCTCTCATAGTGTGAGCATCTCGCCACGCTGAGTGTGATTCTAGTGTTTAAAGATACTGTACGTATTTTTCGTACAACATGGCCCCTAAACGCAAGCCAACTACTTCATCTGGTGCTCAGCTGAAGAAACAGCGATCTGCTCCAGTGCTGGAGGAAAAACTGGCTGTGTTCGACTTAGAGACGGTATGTCGGTCTCCAACATGGCACGTAAATATGGCCGCAAAGAATCTAGCATCAAGATTAGAGAGAGAGAAATTCGTCATGCTGTGGCATCAAGTGCTCCAAAAACTGCTAAGATGACAAGCCAGATGCATGGTAAGACTTCAGTGAAGACTGAAAAGGCATTAAACTTATGGCTGGAAGACATGAACTGTAAACGTGTGCCTATCGATGGCAACACGTTGCGAGAAGAGGCTCTTAGCCTCTGTGTGCTGTTCAAACCTCCCACCAAAGAGGGACAGCCTTCTGATGAGAAGGAATTCAAAGCCAGCCAAGGCTGGCTTAACAGTTTTAGGAACTGCTTCAACGCAAAAACGTACAGACTACCGGTGAAGCTGCATCTGCCAGTGAAGAGGCAGCAAAAGCCTACCCTGAATAATTAAAGAAAAATCGTAGAAGAAAAGAGCTATCTTCCGGAACAAGTTTTTAATGCTGATGTGACTGGGCTCTTCTGAAAAAAAATGCCCAACAGCACTTACACTTCGAAATCAGAAAGACAAGCCCCTGGCTTCAAAGCAGCTAAAGACCGTGTGACTGTGTTGTTTTGTGGTAATGTGGCTGGGCTTACTCTACAGGGCTGCAAATCGCCGTGCCCTAAAAGACAAGAACAAAAATCTACTGCCAGTGTCCTGGCAATTAAATAAAAAGGCTTGGGTGACGTCAGCAGTATTTTTGGATTGGTTCCACAAGTGTTTCATTCCAGAGGTCAAGCTGTACCTCGAAGAGAAAGGACTTGACTTTAAAGTGTTGCTGATTGTAGACAATGCTCTTGGCCACCCTGTGGCACTCTGGTTTGCGCATAACGATGTTGAAGTCGTCTTTCCCTCCCCCAATATCACCTCCAACCAAGGCGTGATTCGCTGTTTCATGGCCACGTACATGAGGTTTACGTTCTCACGGATACGTAGCGCTATGGATGCCGGTCCCAATCTTAATGTGATGGAGTGTTGGAAGTCCTTCAACATTGCCAATTGCATCACTTATATTAAACAGGCAATGGATGCAATCAAGCCTGAAACAGTCAATTTATGTTGGCAAAACCTATGGAAAGAATGTGTGAATGATTTTAAGGGTTTCCCGACCATTGACAAAGAAGTGAAACTCATTTTTCAGGTGGCCAGGCAAGTGTGTGGTGATGGCTTCGTCGACATCCTTGAGGAAGAAATTGAAGAATTATTTGAGAGCCACAGAGAAACGTTGACTAACGAAGAGTTAGAGGAACTGATAAAATCGTCTACAGAAGATGAAGATGATGATGACGACCAGGAAGAGCCAGCAAGTTGGAATCTTCATAAATTTTCTGAAGTGCTCCAAGCAGCGAAACACTTGAATGATTTAATTTCTGAATATGATCCCTCTATGGAACAAAGCCTCAAAATCACACATAGTATTATGGACGATTTGAGACCATATCAAGAAATGTTTGAGCAGCTCAAGAGACAACAGCGACAGTTGCCGATCACCATGTTTTTCAAGAGAAAAACAACCAGCAGCAGATGAGACTATGCAATCAACTTCTCGAGCTGAACCAGAGCCAACCACTTCGTCTACGACTCTCCATCACCTCTGTCTCCTGGGCTGACATCAAGCCCTGATGACCCCCTGTAATTACCCACTGTAATTAAAAATACAGTACTGTAAAATTATATTTTGCATATATACTCTTTATTATTTACTGTCTACATTATACATGTATACATATTACTGTACAGGGTTGTATACACAAGACCATGTACAGTATACTGTACTTTATGGGTGATTTAAGGGATTTTTAAGGGTAATTTTGACTATATACGTGATTTTCGCCTTATGTGCTAACTTTAGAACCTAACCCCCGGGTAAGATGTGACTCCACTGTGTATTGGTATATTTGAATGACACTATCTAGCAGGCTTTGCTAGTTTAGTTGGAATTCTCTCAACTATGCTTTGCAATTGCCTAGAATGCAGTTTCTTCCAACTGGCTCTTCCTGATCTGAATTACCTAAGACCTATTAAATAGGACTTGCACTGTAGTTAAGAATAAAGATTTACATTACTCTTGGAGGCCCTGTGCAAACCAGTTTCAGTCAAGCTTTCACCTCTCTCATTTAACACTGCTGATTAATCTTTCTGCATTTTCAGCTTTCCCCCTCTCCTCTTATGCTGACTTTGTTTTGGAATAATGCACTTCACAAATCCACATGGACTGTGAGACCTTTGTGAACATCAAAAGACCCAGAACATATGATTTAGCATTTAGCCATCATGATAGTTTGCAACCACTGTTTGGATGCTCTTTCTGAGAAGGAGTGGGTCCCCATAGGTGATTTAGAAACTGTAATCACCTTGCATTCATGTCCATGTTAACTCTTTCAGTTTTTCCTTTTAAAATTTCTTCACTTGCAGGATCTATTAGTGGATCTGTGAATTTAAATCTGTCTGGAGGACAGTGTTTAGGGACAAAGTGCTTCAGTCTTTTTTTAATTTGTCACTTTGTGCTATACAGGAAGTGAGGTTAGCATAAAAAGAACTTTGCAGATTTCTTATCAATTTCAAGTTTATTTTATGACAATTAGTGATTGCTCTTTGCTGCTTCTTGGCATTTGGACGGCTTCTGAATGAAGTTGATGTGAAAGAGTTCATGGAAGGCCTGGAACGTGAATATTTTTTGGCAGTATTTCAGTTATGACCGTGACATTGAAAATGCTTGTTGCAGTATAAAACTCATCAGCATTCTGCTTTTCCACTTTAATAGACAACATTTAATTCACTGGCACATTTGACTTTAGGCTCTGAAGAAACTGAATGCTCATCTCAAAAAGTGTAGAAAAATTCCTTTTATCTTGCTACTTTTCAAATCTTGGCAAAGTTTACAATTTACCTGGGAGGAATTGTTTGGTTTACTTCTGTCCCTTTAATCACCAGTTTTCTATCACTTGTTTCAACAGTAGTCATAGTGTGTCAGATAAAATCATACAGTGATAGCTGGTAATCAGTAATTTGCAGTATTGATCAGCAGTTTTCACATTTAGTATGGTTTGAATGTGAAATAGCCCCGGGATGAATACAACACTGAAAAATAAATAAAAAAAGGTTGCCAGATTTATGTAGAACCACGTTATCAGCTGCCCTTTGGAGAATTGTATAGCTCATACCACACCAGAATTTTCTTCTGATATTTTAGAATGTTTTCACTTACAGATTGAAACTGGAGCCTAATGATGATGGTGGTTTAAAAACAAAATAAAAAGCAAAAAACACTTACTTTCAAATATGTGCGATATTCATAAACAAATGGAAAAAATACAAATTATTACCCTAAAAACTCACTGAGTTGATCTTCCCACCCCCATCCTGCCCTTGCTCTCGATAAAACCGTTTGTGCAAAATCTTGATGTTACCCCTACGGAACTGATCATCAGGCAGTATTGTGCTAATTCAGCATTTATTTGGTGTGAGTAGATATGGGTGGGAAGAAAGGGATGTGATGTATATGAGAGCAAGAGTTCTTAGAATTCTGGAGAAACTTATTTTTTTTAAGGGAAAGAATAAAATTAGCAGGAATTGGACAGTGCACAGTCCTTGGACCGTTTGATATATAAACATTTTGGTTGGCTTCAGTTGAAAGCTGTGTGGTGGCAATCAAGTGCACTTTACTCCTGAATGGACTAAATAGGGTTTGTAATAGCTTTCTAATTAAAATCTACTACACAATACTTCCAGAATCTATAGGTTCTAGCCAGTTAGTACACTGCAACCGCTACCTCTGTCAGAGGGTTATTCATAAAAGTGTCACTTTACCCCTGCCCTCTTAAAGACTGAAACGGAATAGGTTTTCAGGTTTCTAGTGCTTAATTCTTTGTAGTGCCACAAAAAAGTTGATAGGACTTATCACTCCATTTAAAAATTGATTCCATGTAGTTCCAAATTAGTTCTTAGGTCACTCGATCTCTTTGTCAGGGTAGCATAGTTAATTACACTCAAATCTACACGAGGATTTGGACTAATATTTAGTGTTGGCTGCATGGAGGCATTATTTTTTGGATGAGACTTTAAATGAAAGTCTCTTCTTTCTCTGGTGACCAAACCATTCTTTTTAATACAAGCAGATTAGGCTGTCCAAAGCTACATGTAAGGTTTTGTTGAGAACAGCTACCCAGATACTAGACTATTATGAGTCTTAGGGCTAGATCCATAAAGCAGTTTAGGTACCTAATTGCCACTTTGAGCACCTAAATCCAGAAATTAAATCCTCAACCCCCCTAGTCAGCTGCCACCTAACTATGTAGGTGCCTAAATTCCCACCTGTAAAGTTCCCATGACACCTAAATTTCTGTTGCTGGCCATGTACATAGCTGCCTTGGTCCTGACACCACTGAGCAGTTTGGTGATTAAGCCTTGGAGGATGCTCAGACTAAATATTTCCCTGCCTGTCTCTCCTGCAGGGCCAAATCCTGTAGACATGTTCCCAGGCATCCTACTGGATCAGGCCATGCATAAAAATCCAAGGAGAAGGAGGTGGTCTCTCTGTTATGCACAATAACCCAGGGGTTAGAGCATTCACCTTGGATGTGAGAGACCTGGGTTCAGGTCCCCCCCTCTGTCTGATTTGGATCAGGCTCTTGAACCCAGGTCTCCCACCTCCCAAGTGAGCTCCCTAAACACTGGTGTGGGTATTATTCTGTCAGGTTGAAGCTGTTCCATTTTGTATAAATTACTTAAATAGTCCTTGTGCCAGAGAGAGCGAGACTGATTCTCTAGCGCAGTGGTGGAGGCGTTCACCTAGGAGGTGGGGATTTGAACTTGGGTCTTATATTCCAATGACTATTTAATTATTTATATTGCTCTCCTCAGCGTTTGCTGTTGGCTAGCTTAGGCGGCTCCCCACTCAGCTTGCTGGCTTTTGTGGATCCCATTCTTAGATGCCTCACGTTCCCCATGCATTGCATAGGGAGCCTGGGTGCCCAGCTTGGGGCCGTGGATTCCACTAAGTGACAGGGCACCTAAATGTTACATATTGTAATGCTGAGTTTGTCCCCTTTGTGGCTCTAGTCCTTAATGTCATAGATAACTTTTACTTCATTGATTTGCTGGAGTAGAGTGGCGTGCTGTCAGAACGAAGGTTTAGCTGTGGCTAAGGCAGGCTACAATACTCGATAGGCGTGCTATGTACACTGCTGAGTGTCCTAAAGCCTCTGGTGTCCATCCATTTGCAATGAACAGAATGTATAACAAATATTAAGCGAGGGTGAACAAATAGTTTTGCCAAGATGGGCTGGCAGTATAGCATTTTAGTGTTATACAGTCAGCAAAACTGCTGAATCTGAACTAAATGTTATAAGAAGAAATATGTAAAGTACCATTCTACTGAGAAATCTTTTCAATTCAGTTCTGCTTTTGATGCTGCTATTCAGACACTTGCTTGACTCGCACCTCTTTCCATGCCCTTTGTATCTTTCTTTTCTTGTGTTTGTCTTCTTTCATGTTGCAAGTTTTGCCTGAAATCCTCTCCCTCTTGTTGCATTAAGCTACCATGCTCCCTTCATTCAAATCCCAAACTAAAACATGTTTAGTTCACTAATCCCATCAATGTTAATCCACCAAAGAGAGTAGTGATGCTATATTTAGAAAAGTATTTAAAATATCTTCATGGTTTCTGACTATATCCCTCTCCAAAATGTTGTTTGAATTTATATTGTCCATTTAGAATGTGAGCTATTTGGAACTGAAGCAGTCTCTTCTTGTGTTCTGAGGAGCATAGAATATCAGGGTTGGAAGGGACCTCAGGAGGTCATCTAGTCCAACCCCCTGCTCAAAGCAGGATCAATCCCCAACTAAATCATCCCAGTCAGGGCTTTGTCAAGCCTGACCTTAAAAACTTCTAAGGAAGGAGATTCCACCACCTCCCTAGGAAACGCATTCCAGTGTTTCACCACCCTCCTAGTGAAAAAGTTTTTCCTAATATCCAACCTAAACCTCCCCCACTGCTACTTGAGACCATTACTCCTTGTCCTGTCCTCTTCTACCACTGAGAATAGTCTAGAACCATCCTCTCTGGAACCACCTCTCAGGTAGTTGAAAGCAGCTATCAAATCCCCCCTCATTCTTCTCTTCTGCCGACTAAACAATCCCAGTTCCCTCAGCCTCTCCTCATAAGTCATGTGTTCCAGTCCCCTAATCATTTTTGTTGCCCTTCGCTGGACTCTCTCCAATTTATCCACATCCTTCTTGTAGTGTGGGGCCCAAAACTGGACACAGTACTCCAGATGAGGCCTCACCAATGTCGAATAGAGGGGAACGATCACGTCCCTCCATCTGCTTACTATGCCCCTACTTATACATCCCAAAATGCCATTGGCCTTCTTGGCAACAAGGGCACACTGCTGACTCATATCCAGCTTCTCGTCCACTGTCACCCCTAGGTCGTTTTCCGCAGAACTGCTGCCTAGCCATTCGGTCCCTAGTCTGTAGCGGTACATTGGGTTCTTCCGTCCTAAGTGCAGGACCCTGCACTTATCCTTATTGAACGTCATCAGATTTCTTTTGGCCCAATCCTCCAATTTGTCTAGGTCCCTCTGTATCCTATCCCTGCCCTCCAGCGTATTTACCACTCCTCCTAGTTTAGTATCATCCGCAAATTTGCTGAGAGTGCAATCCACACCATCCTCCAGATCATTTATGAAGATATTGCACCAAGCTTCCTGCTCAGATAATAATACAATTTTGAACAGATCAGTTCAGATTTGGTAAAAAACGTGCTATGTATTGTATTGACTATTTGTGTCTTTGGGCTAGTTGGAACTTGCGTTCAAGCTCCCTGTGAGCAAGAGCTAGCAAAGTGGTTCTACTAATGCAATACACTATGCATTTTTGAGGGAAAAGGTGTTGTTCATTCTAGAACAGCTGGAATTGTTCCATGGGCAGTTAATCAAGCTTCCTTGTCTGAGAAGAGAGAGCTTTAATTTCAGATGTTAGGGGCTTGACTGTGCCTGTGTGGATGCCCAAAGTGTGTGGGGAAAAGGACACAAGGAACAAAAGTGGGATGGTGGTTGAGCTCAGTAGTATATATAGTCCTAGGTACTTCTGTCCCCCATTACCATAATATCTGAGTGCATTACAATCTTTAATGTATTGCTTCCTGCAACATCCCTGCCAGGTATGGGTGTACTATGCTTCTCTTATAGAAGGAGAACTAAGGCACTGAAAGATATAGGGGTTGTCTACATGGTGCCTTATTTTACACCCCAGCCAGTGTAGACTAATATTCACTGGTGTGTTGTGCACTAACTGGCTCATATGGCCCCTTGCTGGCATGCACAAAAAGTTGCCTAGTGCGTGTTAATGGTCTACATCAACACACACTAGGGAACTTTTAGGATATGTCTACACTGTTTTAAAACTGGTGGCAGTGAGTGTAGAGACTTGAGCTCAGGCTATGGCACTAAAATCAGTTGCATAGATGTTCAGGCTTGGGCTGGAACTCAGGCTCTGAAGCCTGGGGAAGGGGTGGGTTTCAGATCTGGAGCTCCAGTCTGAGCCCAAATGTCTACACAGCTTATATTTAGTGCTGTAGCATGAGTCAGTGTTTAGATTTGGGGTCAGAGACTTGCCACAGATTTTGAAACACAGAATGGACATGAGTATGAGTATGCACCAGCAGGATCCACAGCGGCCAATTAATACACAATATGCTGGCACACATTGGAATTTACACTACAGTTAGTGTGGACTAATGCACCATGTAGACAAGTCCTAAATTGTCGCTGCATTGACCCATGAACCTTGTAGTCAAGAGTGTTGATGGTCCATTGTAAGATGGTGTGGTTCGCATACCAGTTGAGAGGGAGTGTTCTGGGAAACTGATGCTCCCAGCCTACCCTTGTTCTTCTGGTGTGGGAGAGCTTAGTGTTAATCTTTAATTCTGGTTTCCCACACAGTTGCATAATTTGTCATATGCTAAGTCACTGAGCCACTTTCTGTTTTTTTCATTTTGTCATTATTGGAGCTTCCAGGATGGTGATTTTCCCTTTCACAGCAGAATTGGTAACTCTTTTCTGGGGCCACAAAACACTGACTTAGCAACTTTTTCATTTGTAAACCTCAGATACAAATTAGGGCATAACCTCTATTGTGCAAGATGGGTGTATCCTGACAAAAATTAAATGCAGTTATTCATAGGGAGTTCTCTGCCTGCTTATCAGTTGTGATCTTAAATTGCTGACAGTTCACCAGCCTCTGAGTACCTCAGCTAAAAGTGCAGTAAAACACAGTTTTGTCTTTTTTTTTTTCCTTACAGTAATGAATGTTATAACCATTGAAGATTATAAGAGCACATATTGGCCAAAGTTGGACGGTGCCATAGATCAGCTTTTAACTCAGAGTCCTGGTGACTACATCCCTATCTCCTATGAACAAATATACAGGTAAGGAACCCTTTAAGTACTACGTAACTTCCTTTCAGTTGAACTTATGTGTAAAATCCTCCCTTACAAGCTACATATGTTATTGATTTTGTTTATTATATAAAATGCAATCCATTTACTACTCATGTGGTTAGAATGGGAAAAAATAAGCTGTAAAAATATCCTTGCATCTTCTGTCAGGGAATACATGCATTTATGCTTGATCTACGTAGAGCAAAACCATGATCATCTTGAATAAGTGAAAACTATAAAAATAAAATACGGTGCCCCTACAGAATTTTGGTATAATACACCCAGAAGTGTGTAACGCACCATTAATTATGGCAGTTGAGGGAGGCATCATGGTAAGAAGTTGAGTGAATGCCTCAAGTAACCTTTTAGGGTATGGTTACACAGCAAAAAAATCCCCATCTTAACAAGTCTTGGGGCCTCTGTCAACTGACTTGAGCTCGCCCTTCAAGGCTAAAAGTAGCAGTGTAAACATTCAAGCTTGGGCTGGACCCAGGCTCTGAGACCCTCTTCCCTCACCAGGCTTCAGAACCCAGGCTCCAGCATGAGCCGAAATGCTTACATTGCTATTTTTGGCCCTGCAGCATGAACCTGAGTCTTTTGACCCAGGTCCTGAGTCTCACTGCTGTGGGTGTTTTTTTGCTGTGTAGACATACCCTTAGAAGCCTGATCCTGCAAGGTGCTAAGAGTCTCCTCTAGAAAAGGATTAGTGATCTATATTTCTAAATTTGGGATGAAAGGGAGTTTTTGCCCTGTGGGTGGCAGCTATTCAGGGAGTCGGAGAAAAGCTGGTGAGGAGAGATGCAGCTGCTTTTATTGGGTAAGGGGCTGACTCTTGCTAGTGACACCAGCAGATTAAAGCCACCTTCCATGTTCCTTAGCAGAGGACTGGGTTCTAAGCATGGGTGCCAGGAATGCAGTCCTATTTCAGCTCTATTTCATGAGGCTTATGGCCTCTCAGCTCTTGTCTACTGCCCCCGCTTGGACATAGCCTTCCACTTCTCCATCCCCATTTCCCCAAGCTGGATCCTTAGAAAAAAGAGCCAGATGGGGAAAATTAAATTACCTGCCACATTGCATCTAGGGCACTGCCTGTTGCTGCCTTACTGTTTAATAAAAGTATTTATAATTTTTCAATAATTACAAAATTAATCACCTCTACCCTGCTCTTCTCTCCCGCTGCCCTGCTCTTAGAAAATGCTCTCCTCAGTCTCTGGACTGCAACATCTGTATCAAAAATTAAGAGGGATAAGTTCACTTTAATTCATTAGATGGTAACTGAATCTTCATTCTTTAGAAGTAACAGGTGTTCTCCCCATCTAGAAGTCTCAAATGAGCACAAAGCCAACAATAAAGACAAGCTTAGCACCTACCAGCATTGACCTATGATAAACAATAAACACAGCAAATCCAGACCATTTTTTCCCCCAGATAATTAGACTAACTCTTTACTCCTTTAGAAATAAAAATAATTGGTTTATTGTTTATAGATTTGGAGAGGAAAAACGGTCTTCTGGTTAAGGCACTGGACTGGAACACTTCTGAATGAATTATATATTTTCATGAGAAACTAATCATAAGGATAAATAATTTTAAATTGCTCCCAAAGGATTTTAGTCTCAGAAGCAACAATTAGTATTCAGATTGTGATGGTGCCTACAGGTCCCAACAGAGATCAAAGCCTTAGTGTTCTAGCCCCCATACAAACACATAGTAAGAGACAATTCTTATCTCACAGAGTTTACAAGCTAAATAGACAGGGTAGATCAAGCATAGGGGAAAGAATATATATATAATATTTTTTATACTGACACACAGAAAAATGAAGAGACAAAGTGTTGCAGGAATTCAGTAAGAGAGCCAGGACTTGAAAGCACATCTCTTGTTCCAGTCCAGTGCCTTAACCAGAAGACTGTTTTTCCTCTCCAAATCTATAAACAGCTACGCATCTTTATCTTTCTCGCTGTCTGAGAAAGAGATGGGAAAAACAAAGACCTTCTGGACCTTAAAACCTAAGTTGTACTAAATAAAGTAGCCAATCCTTCTCTCACACACAAAGTACTTACATAAAGTCTGCCTATACACTGAATATTTTTCCTGTATCCCTGAGGAGTTAAAAATAAGACACAATCTGTAGAGAGCATCTCTCAGAGGAAGAAAATCTGAGGTAGACGGATCAGTTGTACTTCTAGTACTTTTTATAAGCTCTCTTTAAATCTAATTAAAAATTAGAATTTCAATCACCATTATTCAACAGTAGAAAATTTACAAATCTCAGATTATTTTCCATTCAGTTATCTTCTAATTGTTCTATTTGGGGAGTTGATAATCTCTCATTGAAGTGTGGGACTGTGCTAAAAGGAACATCAGTCTGGTAAAATTCTCTTTCAGCTTCCTTAGAGTGATATCAGAGCAGTGGTGACTCAGACTCAGCCTGCACTTGGGAAGTGAGAACAGGATCTGAAAATGGGAAATAAGTTCTAAAATAGAAGTCTTCAAATAAAAACTTAAACACACACACCTATATTCATATACTAACATTGTCCAACTATAGCTGTTTAACTACATAAAGGATTGCAGAAATTCAGGGCAGGAGTAGATATAGCAGCAATTCAAAGTACATTCCTGCAAAATGTCACGTAGAACTTTGTAAAATTACGTACTATTTCAAATGAATCAGTCCACTTCACTTATTGTGGGAGTGGCCACATATTGTGCTGTGTCTGAACAAATAAACCCCACAGCCATGTGCTGTCTTTATCTAAATGTCAGTTTGACACAACCAATCTCATCTGCCTTATTCTGTCTCCATTTCTCTTCATCCAAATTACAGAAATGTTGTTTCTGACATTAATGTATTATATGATATGTTTCTACCTGGTCATTCCTTCTTTAGACTTTATGCTAGAAGATTGAACTCCTCGGTATGGAGGAGTAAACATGAGAAACTATAGGGAGTTGAGTTGAAAACCAAGTATATGTAAGAGGAGGAGGAGCAGTTTTTAAGAGACCTGTTGGATAGGGAAGTTGCAGTGTAGGTGGCCACTGGAGGAGCCCTGGAAGGGGATGGACAGATGTGTTCTATAGTAAAAATTGTTGTCATACTTTGTAATGTTCTGAAGGAGCTATTAGTCTGTCATGACAATTCTACCAAAATGCGTCTTCAGTGGCCTGAGAGCATGACATAGTTACTGAGTGGGCTTCCCTTTTTTCACCTGTGAAACTGTGGGGTTAATTCCTGACATTTCACCAGTGTTATTGAGTTCTTGGAGATCTTATCCTATGATTCATTGTGTGATCCATATTGCATGTTTATTGGCATTGTTAGCCTCTGCTGAGGGGGGACGGACGGGACGACGACAAAGAAAGGAATTGGAGAGTTGTATACTCCTGAGGGCATTCTGTGCCAAAAAATTAAAAATTCTGCAACAAAAATAAAAATAAAAATTCTGCGCACAACACCCTAGGGCCCTGCCCCTCCTTGCCAGGTGCACCAGGTGTGGACGGGCAGGCTCAGCAAAGCAGGATCCAAGTGTGGAGGGGCTTGGTGTGGGGGGATCCAGGTGTGGGTTGAGCAGGTTCTGCGTGGGGCAGTCTGGGTGTGGGTGGCTCAGTGGGGTATCCGTGTGTGTCTGTGGGGATCTGGATGCACAGGAGCTTGTTGTGGGGTTCTGGGTACAACGGTAATGGGACGCTGCAGGGGGGTCCAGGTGAAAGTGGTTGGGGCTCAGCAGGGGGGATCTGGGTGTGGGGGGGATAGAGCTTGAGTATGGGTATGGAGGGCTCAGTGGGGGGGCCAGATGCTGGAGCAGTGGGGCTCAGTGGGGTAGGGATCCAGGTGCAGCTTCTTGGGGCTCGGTGGGGTGGGGATCAGGATCTGGGTGTGGGTGGCTCGTCGGGTGATCCAGGTGCGGGGGGGGTCATCGTGGGGATTCTGAATTCGGGAGGGGGTGAGGCTCGGTGGGAGGGTCTGGGTATGAGGGTGTCTGGATGCCTGGTGTCATGGGCATTGGGTGGATGGGGGAACAGCTCCCTGTACAAAGATCCCTCCACCTGCAGATGAGGAGCGATGGGCGCAGGAAGCCCGGGAGGGGGAGAGGGGGTTGGCAGAGCTTTCTGCAGTCGGGGGAGAAATCTGGGGGTGGGTCTGACTCGGCTCCGGATGCTGTGCAAGGGAAGAAGAAGTCCCTTCCTCCCCAGCCCAGCCGGGACTAGCAGTTGAACCTGGCGCAGGGTAGGAGCCACCAGCCGGGTCTTTTCCAGTCTCTCCCTCTGCCCCACAGTGATTTACCTCTCTGCTGGCTGCCCTGGGCCCCCGAAACATACTGCTGGGGAGGGTCACATGACTGCTCTTGTGGCTTCCCCGTGAGAAAGGAATTTTTCTGTGGGGAAGCAAAGAAATCTGCAGGGGACATAAATTCTGTGCATGCGCAGTGGTTCAGAATTCCCCCAGGAGTAGTTGTAGTCAAGATTTTGGGTACTTCAGCAGAGGTGTACAGAAGGTCGTTTATAGTTTGGCTTTAGTTCGTTATAAATTTGTATTGTAGTAGCACCTAGAGGCCTCAAATAGGATCAGAACCCCATTGTGCTAGGCACTGTGCAGACACACAATAAGAGGCAGTCCCTACTGCAAATTGTGTGCATTCTAAATAGATAAGATGGACCAAATGTGGGGAGGAGAAACAAGGGCACAGAGAGGTAGTGACTTGCCCAAGATCATACAGCAGGTCAGTGGCAGAGACAGGAGTAGGAACCAGATTTCCAATCTGCTGCTCTATCCATTAGTCCATGTTGCCTCTCACTACTAGAAGGATTAGTAGTAGTATTAACTTTCAAAAGAGCCAAATTCACATAATTAAAAAAATACGCAAATTGTATTAATACAACAGCAAAAGTTTTTGGTAGGGTGGATTGATTTTTAAATCATCGATTTAAATCAAGTAGAAAGCCTTGATTAAAATCAATTATTTAAACCAACTTTTCCATTTGTATGTTAATTATTTTCTAGAGAGAGGTGCATTCTTATTAGTTAATATAACCATTAAAACATGTTTGTTTACAACTAAATGAGCCTTTGTGCTAGAATTGATACATCTTTTTGCTACCGAGGAAGCAAAACTGTATACATTTATAACTATATACATATTTAAGCAAACATATAGTTTAATATGTTCAGATTAATAATTGTACATTTTTAGTTTGTTAGAAAATGGAGAATGACATACTGATTTACTAGATAATTAACTTTGTGCTCATGATTTGTGTCAAGTTATATTAAGATGGTAACTGAAATTTAATTAAACACATGAATTAGAGTAGAAAACTTACTTTAATTAAACAAAACAACCTTAAATGTTTTGGATATATAAACTTCTCTTATCAAAACATGTTTTAAGTTTACAGCTAAATGATTTATTAAACAGAGGGATAAACTGTAGTAAGTGAATTAAACTGATTATTTTCAGGTAAGCCTGGGAAAATTTTCAAATATGCCTAAATGAAAGTGGCTGAAGCTTATGTTCCTACTCTCATAGGTCTCTTGAAAATGACAGTCTCCGAAGTTACATAGGCTTGACCTATTGTGCCATTTTTTTAAAAGCTTGACCTCAAAAGTTAGATATTTCCCCCCTGATTCTTTCATAATATAGAAAACCAGCCTTTAACTCAAAGTTTGATAGAGGCTCATGGGTTCAGTATATTTTATTTATTTATTTAAATGTTTTAGGAGATTATAATAAGTTTAGCCCTTAACGTATTTTGTATTAAATTCAAATTTCATTTTAAACAGGTTTATTTTTAGAAAGTAAGAACTTATAATTTAAATAACAAACTAAAAATATCCCATTTAAATTAAAAACCTGATTTTTAATTAAAAAAAATTAGGACTGTTAAGCAATTAAAAAAAATAATTGTGATTAACTGCACGATAAAAAAATAATTGCAATTTATCACACTGTTAAACAATAATAGATTACAATTTATATAAATATTTTGACTTTTTTCTACATTTTCAAATATATTGATTTCAATTACCACACGATAGAGTATACAGTGCTCATTTTATATTTTTGATTACAAGTATTTGCACTGTAAAAAAGCAAAAGAAATAGTATTTTTCAGTTCACCTAATACAAGTACTGTAGTGCAATCTCTTTATCATGAAAGTTGAACTTAGAAATGTAGAATTATGTACAAAAAAAACCCCTGCATTCAAAAACAAAACAATGTAAAACTTTAGAGCCTAAAAGTCCACTCAGTCCTACTTCTTGTTCATCCAGTTGCTCAGGCAAACAAGTTTGTTTACATTTTCAGGTGATAATACTGTCCACTTCTTGTTTACAATGTCCCCTGGAAGTGAGAAGAGCCATTCACATGGCACTGTTGTAGCCAGTGTTGCAAGATATTTACATGCCAGATGCGCTAAAGATTCATGTGTCCCTTCATGCTTCAACTACCATTCCAGGGGACATGCGCCCATGCTGATGACAGGTTCTGCTTGATAACGATCCAAAGCAATGTGGACCGTAGCATGTTCATGAGTCAGATGCCACCAGCAGAAAATTGATTTTCTTTTTTGGTGGTTCGGGTTCTATAGTTTCCACATCAGAGAGTTGCTCTTTTAAGACTTTTGAAAGCATGCTCCACACCTTGTCCCTCTCAGATTTTGGAAAGTACTTCAGATTCTTAAACCTTGGGTCTAGTGCTGTAGCTATCTTTAGAAATGTCACATTGGTACCTTCTTTGTGTTTTGTCAGATCTGCAGTGAAAGAGTTCTTAAAATGAACAACACATGCTGAGTCATCATCTGAGACTGCTATAACATGAAATATATGGCAGAATGTGGGTAAAACAGAGCAGGGGACATACAGTTCTCCCCCAAGGAGTTCAGTCACAAATTTAATTAACACATTTTTTTCACGAGCCTTGTCGGCTTGGAAGCATGTCCTCTGGAATGGTGGCCGAAGCATCAAGGGGCATACGAATGTTTAGCATATTTGGCACGTAAATACCTTGCAATGCCGGCTACAAAAGTGCCATGCAAATGCATGTTCTCACTTTCTGGTGAGGTTGTAAATAAGAAGAGGGCAGCATTATCTCCTGTAAATGTAAACAAACTTGTTTGGCTTAGCAATTGGCTGAACAAGAAGTAGGACTGAGTGGACTTGTAGGCTCTGAAGCTTTACATTGTATTGTTTTTTTGAGTGCAGTTATGTAACACAAAATCTACATTTGTAAGTTGCACTTTCACAACAAAGAGATTGCACTACAGTACTTGTATAAAGAGATTGCACTACAGTACTTGTATGAGGTGAATTGAAAAATACTTTTTTTGTTTATAATTTTTACGGTGAAAATATTTGTAATAAAAATAATATACACTTTGATTTCAATTACAACAAAGAATACAATAGATATGAAAATGTAGAAAACATCCAAAATATTTAATAAATGTCAATTGGTATTCTTTTGTTTAACCGTGCAATTTAAACGGCAATTAATTATGATTAATTTTTTTTGAGTTAAGTGCATGAGTTAACTGCGATTAATCGACATCGCTAAAAAAGGTCAATTTTTAATCCACCCTATATTATGGCAAAGGTAAGCTGTGTCTAATCTTCGACGTTTCTGATTAGCTTAGGGCATGTTCTTGCTGCACGTATTGTAAGTATTTGTTTTATTACTGCTTACGTATATTTCTAATCTGTAGTTTTGTTGCCATGGGGGAAAATAAAATCTTTTAAAAGAACTAATGGTGATGATTTGACTTAAACCAACCAAATCCTAAAATGAGCAATTAAGGTACCATTTATGGTCTCTTGACTTCACGTTTCTGTGAAGATGTGGCTTTATGTCAAAAGTCTTAGACCAATGGACGGCGAATTGTAATATGCTCTAATTCTGAGGCACTCAGCCAAGTTTTATCTGTGGCAATAAATTTTATGTCTTTTGATGGTTTAAAACCAATTGTTTTGCTATTTTTATTTTTATGACTGGTTGCAGTGCTGTATATCTTATATACTTAATATGGTAACTTTAATGCTGTGTATGGAAGGAGAAACATACAAAGTGTACTCCTGACAGAATTACCAATGTACTTAGAAGTGCAACCTTACTTCCTAGACAGCATTAGGTTCTGATCCTGTCCTGAGCTCCATTATGGTGGGTCTTCATTGAGGTCAATGGGGATCCATGCTGAGATTTCAGGATTGGGGCCTTGGTCATTGGCTTAGTGTACAAACTGTTAAAGCTTCATCTTGTTGCCCTCTAAGTTGAGATTTAAAGCAATATTTTAAATGTTCACTGCCCTCCATTGCAAACTGTTGTAAATTCATCATTGTTCCTATATTTGTTTCTGCAGTTGTGTGTATAAATGTGTATGCCAGCAGCATTCGGAACAGATGTATAGTGACCTAATAAAAAAGATAACTAACCACTTAGAGAGAGTCTCAAAGGAGCTGCAGGTAAGAAGCTGCACAATCTAATTTTGTTGTTTTCCTGGGATCTGCCATTGTACTGGAACCAGCATTTAGAAGGGGTTGCTATCAAGACTAGTGCCTGCAATTCAGTAAATTGATGCATAATTAACAGACTGCGATTTAGACAATAACGCAATTGTAGGTAAGGTTAGATTGTACAGCACTGGTTTACACTTGGGAATCTGAACATAATATAGACCACAAATGCATCAAGCAGTCAGGATCTGGCCCATGTGACATAGGTGCTTGACTCCGCTTTGCTAACTTAAAGCACACAAGGTCACTTACAATCCACGTAGGTCAGAAATTGGAGACAACTGTGCATATTAAAGGAAAAAACTTGGTGAGTTATGTATGAGATGGTAAAAAGTAGGTGAATATTATGTGCCATTAAATATGAATTCTTTGAGTTAGAGACAAATGTGCATTTTTCTTACCCATCCCTAGATGTCAGTGGTTTACAGCAATCATAATACAGCTTGTATGTTCCTGTCGCACTCTGCATTTCTGATATTTGTACAGTGTCTTTCGTCTATTTCTTTTGTGTGTTGTGTTCTGGAATTTCTAACATGAAAATTATAACCTAGCATTCTCCAAATTGTCATCACTTGGTCAACTGGAAGTCGAGGGCATCCTGAAAGTTTTCAGGCAGCAGGCTGAAAATGGAAAACTATAGCTGTACTTTTATTGCTATACTGTAGGTAGTTCTGTTCATGTTTATTTCGAGTGAATGTTGCACTGACGTTAGTTGTTAACAATTAAACTAAAATTACAACAAAGTCATGTAATTGACTTTAATCACTTTTGAAAACTGATATTATAGTCACTTGCTGACTTAAAAGTCAAGCAGTAACACAAAACATCTAGGAGTCTTCAAATACAGCAGTTTTTTGTTTTCACTTGGTGAAAATATAGTACCTTGACTATAAACCTCACTTTTTTTCACAGTGCTTGAAATTAACAACAGTTTGTTTTACTGCTTTTATCTTAGATCTGTTTTTGGTTTTTAAATATAAATACACACATCAAAATATGTAATAATGTGCTTATGCTGATGTTACTCTCATCTAAATTTAGGCTGTAAGCATTTTGGGGCAGGGACTCATTCTTTGTCTACTGTGAAGTGCCAAGTAACCAAGAAATAAGAATAATTCCCTTACAATGTCTTACATCCCCACATAACAGCCATCCCAGCTGTTCTACAAGCATTACTTATAGTAGCTGGTTGCAACATCTAGAATTAAGTCTTCAGCTCAGGTCCTGCTGAACTGGTGCTTTATACACTTTTTTTCCTCCATTTGTATGAGAATTGACAATCATTGCACTGGTTCAACTAGTCCTCCTAATTCCATCCTACGATGCAATGCTTCGTGTTTGGAAATTTCCCAAAATCCCTTGCTCCCTGCTGTAGTGCTGGATTCTGAGAGAGTTCCTTCAGGAATTTAAGAATTTATTGTTTTTAAAGGCATCTGTGCATGGATGCACTAAAATTCTTCTGAAAATATCTGCTATAACCTATTGCAAGAATAAGTGAGACAACTATTTTGTGCAGCCCCTGTCTTTGCAACAGCTTCCTTGCTTAGATTGAACCCACCTTACGACAGGTGATAGAATTATTATGGTATGATATAATGACATGACCTTTGACTTTAGTTACAATATTTTGTTTCATATACAACAAATCATATAATTTGAAATGTGCATATGTAAAGATCCCTCACTTAGCCTGGTTTCCTACAAGAAATCTCTGTAGGACAAAGAATGGCCATAGTGGGTCAGACCACTGGTCTATCTAGCCTAGTATCGGGTCTTCTAATGGTGGCCAGTGCCAGGTGCTTCAGAGGGAATGAAAGAACAGGGCAATTATTGAGTGATCCATTCCCTGCCTTCCAGTCTCAGCTTCTGGCAGAAAAACTAATTGGCAATAATCCTAGCAGGCAGTTTTGTCCATGTCTACCAGGCCCATACTTGCACACTGGCATTTTGGAGAACGCTAAATTCTGTTGCTAAAACAATTCATTCTTTTTTTATGTACTCACAATGAGGGAGGTGGGACATTTTTGATATTTTAATCATGCCTGTTTATTTTCACAATTAAACTCCATCAGTTTATACTTGCATGTCTTCAATATGATATCTCTTTATACTCTCTAATGTAGAACTATACGCTCAGTAAGTGATCAAGAACCAGTGTAAAGACGTATTATGAAATAAAACTGAGCATCCTGGTTTCTTGTTAGGACAACAGTCTTTTGTTTTTTCAGCTATTTTTATACTTTCCAAAGTATTAATTGCAAAACTGACTCTTGGGGAATGACACTTCTGCTGCTTACTCTAAACTCTCTTATTTAACTGAACAAATTCTGGCTTAACGTAACATAAATCATTGTCAATGTCTTATTATTTTGGTTTAGTTTCATGCATTAAGGAGCTGACTTAAATTAAAACAATGTAATCCAGCTTTAAATTGGTTTTAAGAATGTCTATCCCGGAATTTCCCCAAAGTTTGACTAAATTCACTTTTTAAAAAGACATTCAGTTTAAACCACTGCAACTCTGTTTAGAACAGGCCTTAAGTGTTAGATTCTTTGTCAGGTATCTATCTCTGAACCTGTCTGGGAAATCACTAGCATGCCATTAATACTATACAAATAATTAAAAATTATTACTGTTTAAATCTCAAGATTATGGACTGCAGTATTCATAAATATAGTTCTAGCTTTAACTTCAGTGGATAGAACTCCCTGGTGTGGAATGGTTACCTGTGGTTCCACTCTTCATACTGTAAAGTGATGAAGTATGTGTGAAAGGATTCTAACTCTCTCACCTTGAGGTGATGTTAAACAATTTGCACTGTGGGTCTGATTGTACAAGTTATCTACAGGTGAACTCACACTGAATTCATGAGAGCTTTGCTCATAAAAGGCTTGAAAGTGGTTTTAGTAAGTAGAGGATTTTGTGCTATAAGACTGTCCTGGGTTCCCAATTTTAGCATAGTAAGCTAGTAGCGTTGTACCAGGATTTTTGCCTGCATCAGCCAATTTCAACTGCCTCTCCTTCAGTTTTGCTTGCTGTAATCTGCACTGGAGTTTGTTACTTCAAATGACAGTTTCACAAAGCAAGTTAGACTGTGTACAACTCAACTGTAGGTGGGTATCAGCAGAGTACTGGGTCCAGAGCAGACTCATCATAAAAGGTCCACTTTAACACCTATTGAAATAAATGAAAAAACCCCTACTGATTTTAGTGGGGGCTTGCTTGTCTCAGAGTGCAGATCAAAGCCTGAAATTGTATCTACTAATGGGTACCAGATGTGTGAGTGGGACAGGATTTGGTGTGGCATTTATAAAGGGAGAGATGGTTGCGGGTATTTGTAGCTGCTGCATAGCAGGTAAACGTTGTTCTAAAATACTAAGCAAGATGGTTAAGTCTTAAAGTAGTATCAGTTTTTGGCAATTTTTTGTTGTTGGCTACCAGTCTGACACCAATCCTCCTCTTTTTCAATTGGGCTTGGAATCAGCTATAGCAGACTCTGGCAAATGAGTAGGAGCAAATGATACCTGGAGGAATACAAGGATGTAAAGAAATTGGCCAGGAATGTACTTGCAAAATGTACTTGTATATTCAAGGAACTTTACACAAGACTAGGAACAAAGACTTGGCACAAGCATGGGACAAAGGACTAAAGATATAAAGGAAGTGAGGTTCATCAAAGATAAACCTGGTGTGGTGTTGACTGATGGTAGTTGCATAAAGATAAATGGAGACTGTATTCTGAACAGCTTTTAAATGAAGAAAACCCAAGAGAGCAATGCAACTTTGAAATGGTGAACTTAGGTGTAGTGGAGCCTATCACACCAGATGAAGTGGCAAATGCTGTAAAAGAAATGAAAAATTATAAGGCTGTGGGCCCAGAAGGAATCCCTGTTGAGGCACAAAAAAGGTTGGAGTAGAAGGAATAAGCTTGGAATAGAATCTTCTGACATCTCTGTAATCAAATAAATTATGAGACGGGAAAAAATGTCTAACACGTGGAGGAAAAGTTTGTTGGTGCTGATATACATGGCAAAAGGTGACCTTGGCAACTGTACTAATTATAGAGGTATAAAGCTGATGAGTTATACATAAAACTGTGGGAGAGAGTCACTGATAAGAGACTAAGAAAATAAGCCGATATTAATGCAAATCAGTGCGACTTCGTGCCAGGAAAAGATCTGTAATTGAGTTCCAAGAAAAGTCACCTGGTGATGTATGAGGGAGAAAAATTGTACCACAACTTTATGTGCAGCATGTTAAAGCCATGTGTGTAGGTGTAATGTCAACAGTTAGAACGTCTAGTAGTGAAAACCCTTCATCAGTAAAGGTGTGAGTGCATCAGGGATCAGCATTGAATTCTTGTTTATCCTCATGCTAGATATCCTGACAAGGAACGTATAGAAGGAATCACGTTGGTGCATGTTGTTTGCAGCTGATGTCATTCTGCATAGTGAGGAGAAAGATGGTCTAGAAGAAGATCTTGAAAAATTGACAGATGTGTTGGAGAGACATGGTCTAAAAACAAGCAGAGGAAAAACAGAGTACACGATATGTAATTTCAGTAATGTGAACACGGGAGTATTATCCTTGAAACTAGATGGCCAGACAGTACTGAAAACAGTTTCAAGTATTTGGGTTCCAGAATCCAGAAAAGTGGGGGAAATGGAGGATGAAATTGGAGCTGGGATAATAAATGCGTGGCTTAAATGGAGAGGGAGAAGTGGTGTAGTATGCGACAAGAAGATACCAGTAAGATTAAAAGGGAAAGTTCACTTTTACAGTCTGGCGCTGAATGTTGGGCAATGAAGATGATGATCTGTTCCACAGAAATGCGCATATTAAGATGGTTGAATGGTGTAAGCATAAAGGGGTAAGTGAGGAATGTGTATGTTGGAGACATGCTCAAATGGTTTGGTCATGGAAAGTGCAGTCCTGACAACTATGTGGGTAAGAGAGTCCAGTTGATCAAGACTAAAGGAAAAAGACGGAGGCCAACCCAAGAAGTAGTGGTGGAATCTCATAAAGGAAGACATTGGGATATGGTCTGACAGAAGATACAGCTTTGAACAGAGCACTTTGGAGGGAGGGGACTCGTAGAGTGGACCCCATTTAATGGGATTAATGCAAGGAAAAAAAAGTCTTAATATTTTTAAGCAATTGACTTTGTTCTAGCTAGAGGACTCCATGTCAGGAATTTATCTTCCTTTTTACACCGGCAAAATTTTTTAAGTTGTCCTATGGTTCCCATGTCTCTTTTTTAATCTACTATGATTAGAAAACATTTTCCATGCCTGACTGAAGAGAACACATTTACATTTTCTATAAAAGGGGGGTATTTAAAGTTTTTAAAGAACTACATATCATTTAAATCAGAGCAGGACAGATTGTAGTCTGGAAACTACCTATTACTCTCTAGCACTTAAAAATTCTTAAAACATGTAGTATTTCAGTGCATATTTCACATGTGTGGCCCACAACACGGTAGCCGTTCTACAGTGCTGTAGTTGAGCAGACAAACACTTACCTAACTGGTATGATTTAATAGGAATGGATACAGAAGATGGGGTCTAATACAAGGTGATGGTATTATAATTTTGTGTCAAAAGAGAGTGGGTGATAAAAATTGC
Source organism: Lepidochelys olivacea (assembly GCF_965140295.1). Lineage (NCBI taxonomy): Eukaryota > Metazoa > Chordata > Testudines > Cheloniidae > Lepidochelys > Lepidochelys olivacea. Next base: position 110,017,595 of record NC_140417.1, read on the forward strand.
AATGGCAGGCATGCAAAATGTCATCTCCTCAGCAAGCAGAGTACTTAGCAGCGGTTGTGTAACAGCTGCATTACAGAGCATCTGTGTACAACCAGTATGTCAGAATAATCTGGTTATCCTCACGCTGAAATTTCCTAGTGGGAACACTGAACCAAAGAAGTTGTAGAATTGTCAAATATCTGAACATAATGCTTGAGCATTTGATATCTCTAGACAGGCTTTTTAGTCTTGCTGGTTTCTAGTCTTATTAAAACCTATCCTCTGTCTGTAGTGGGTTCATCACAGAGATACTTTTACTTACAAATTTATTAGAGCATAAGTTTTCGTGAGCTCTAATAAATTTGTTAGTCTCTAAGGTGCCGCAAGTACTCCTTTTCTTTTTGCGAATACAGACTAACACGGCTGCTACTCTGATACTTTTACTTGACACTATTCTTTCTAGACTAGAGAATATTTGTCCCATGTACGTATTCTTTTGAACACTGCATTAAGGAACTTCCACTGAAGTCAATAGAAAGACTTAATGATTTCAGAGGGGTTGAATAGAGCCCTAAAAAAGCAAGAGCAAATGGTGTTTATAGATTTAGAATCTTTAGCTGTCCTAATGTCCAATATTACTCATGGTTATCGATTTGAGATTTATAACTTGTACTGTAGGTGGCAGTAGAATGCAAATAAAAGTTTTCTTCTTTGCACTGTAGCTTCGACTTTGCAGAGGGCTATATTTTAATTTTGACACAAGCAGCAGTTCTGTCTAGAAAGAATACTGCTATATTAATTGCAAACTAAAAAAAAAGACCAATTAACTTTTCTTCTTAACATTAATGGATCACAGCCGCTTCTACACCCCCATTAAAGTTACAAAACATACAAAGTATAATGTATTGCTTCTGTATTCATTGCCTACCGCCTCCTCTGTTCCAAATTGGTTGCCAGGCCTACTTAATACATTCTTTGCTGGAGAAACTACAGTGTAAAGGGTGGATGTAAAATGAATCTACAGGGCTGAATAACGCTTCTTTAGGTGGCACTGAAAAGTTGACAAACAGAATAGGAAAATATTGCTTAGCTTGAAAGAGTATATTCTTGGATATCAGTAGTAGGGTGGGCTGGTGAGCAGCCCAAACCACAAACAGAAGCCAATGTATATTTAATTAAAATATGTAATGTATGTGTCACTTGTTGTCATAGATCATAAACTTTATAAGGCAGGAACTGTCCTCCTGTTTGTGGAAAGTGCCTACGTTTTGGAAATTCAAATAATATTTCTTAATATTGATGTATTGGGAGGAGAGAGTTGAGCAGGGGATGGCTTCCTGGCTTCTTATACTGCCATTCTCACCTCTCTGATCACCATTTATTAGAGTGAGTGGGTCTGTTGAATGGCCCTTCTCTTTCGGGTCCTCTCTGTTGCATCTGTGAAGAGACTTTGAACAAGGATTTCTTTGTCTCATCCCCTCTCCCATCCAGCAAATAGGCAGAGAAGGTGACTGTGTGCCTCAGTAAAATTGGGGTATGCTTATTGAACCCTTTTCTGAAGAGCCAGATTGCCATGTGTGTGGTGAGTGGGCTGAGCAGAATTTCAGAAATGAGGCAGCTTAAAAATGGCTAATTTGGCATTCGTTAGGCATTAATAGAGATTTCCCTCCTGGCTATCTAGGCAGAAGGCTTGTGGGGTTCCTTTGGCATGGCAGCCCTAGGTTCAGTTTTCTGAAGGACTTCGTCCCAAAAAGCTGAAAGCACTAAATAAAATCGTATAATTTTCAGTGGATATTTTGTTGGAAAAAGTGTAATCTGTAATGGTCGTGGCCATGATAAAAAAATAAACAAGACATCTATTTCTGTTGTAGAGGCTTGACAGATTAATTTTCCCAATGTGAAAAACAGCAAAAATTATTTATTGCACTTGTGGATGTGTCTAATTAGACCGTGACAGTGAGAGAAGTGATCATTCCTGGTATTGCACTTACATAAGTTGCTCTAGTTGGGGCATTATTTGTTACGCTTTCCTTTTTCAAATAAGTAGTCAAAATTGTATTAAATATGAACATCTCACTTTAAACTCACTAATTTGCAGTTATGATGGTCATTACTTTTTATCATGATTCTCTGTAACACAGAATCACCCCTACTTCTTATCAAAATGGGTTTATTTAGTAATTTTTTGGTAATGTTTTATCATGTTGCTCTAATGGCTTGCACCAGGTTTTAAAACTGCATGGAAATAGATGTGTGGTATTCTAGCAGTTAACTGTTTCCCTGTGGTAAGTGTGCAAACATCTTTAGCCATGACATGTCTGTCAAGCAACTAGCTGTCAAACTTGGAAACACTCTAGGCATTCCTCTTACTTTGAATGTCCATTTAGTATCTCAGTTTAATGAAGAGGCATATAAATAAGAAGCTAAATTCTTAAAACTACCAAATAATGTATTGTTAGTGTTTGTGTGGAGTCGGACACTGATTATTAAATTATAAAATTTAGTTAAAGAACTTTCTTTCTGCAAATATTGGACCTTTAAAATTCTAAAGTGCAACAAAACCATCTCAAAATAGTATGACTACGTAATGTTCATATGAAAAGGTCATTGCTTCTATCATTTCAGTTACAGCTGTATACATTTCTAAAAATGGTCAGAATTACTTTTAGTGCTAGGAAACCAAACCTGGCATAGTGTTGTACCAATAAAATAAAAACCAGCAGGATCTTATTAAAGGGAAAAAGGCAAAATACCACATTTATTGTGAATACAGAAAGAATCATAGTAAGCAGTTAGTTATAGCTATAACATTCCATTCAATCTCATATTTAGTCACACATTCATTCATACAAACACACACACACACAGGTTCTGCAAGGATGTTATCATAGTTACCAGCCTTAGAGTTGCTCATGCCAAGCCACTGGCCAGGTGGCCTGGACATGAGGAGGGAGCAGGGCCTTGTCAGATGCTCATCTGATGCTCCTGGAAGTTGGTTTGCAGAATCAGACCCCAAAGTTCTCACTTTTTAGAGTCTATTTTTATAGGAATTTCTTCCTATGCCAGTCTATGGGAATTGCTTCATCATGCTGTTGCTGAATCAATCAGCAGATAGCACATTCCTGACGGCTCCAAGATGTTATCTTGTTCTTTGGTTCTCCCATTCTTGAGGCTGTTGGGTGGATTCCAGTCTGCACTCTGGGAGGGGGTGGGGGGGGGGGGCGCTCTGGTTATTTCCACTTGACACCTTCTTCAGCCAATGGACACTGGATTCTTAGGCTGGCACCTCCCTGATCATTCAGTTATTATCCACACCAAGCATCCATCCACATACATCCTCTATCTCTATTTTAATCACAATTGTTAATACAACAAAAGGGCGAGGAGTCTCTGGGTGCTGTTTCTGTTGTTAGAGAGGGAGAGAAACAGTACCAAAAACCAAGAGACTTCTTAATTAGTAATTTAAACTCTGGGGAATCAAACTCATTTGTGATTTTAATACAGAACTTCTTTAATATGATCCAACAATAGCACAGAATTATGCCAATGAAATTTTAGCTGTTGTATGTCTTCTGCTTTCAAAGCGTCTATGCTCCATCCCTACCACAATTTCAGAACAAGTCTCCATACGCTGCCCCAAACCAGTCTTTTCAATCCATGAAAACGGGTTTAATCATTAACGCCATTGAAAATCAATTAAAATTAGCGGGAGGTAGGTGTCTAAATAGCTTTTGAGGATCTCTGGCTAAGGCCTTGTCTACACTGGCAAGTTTATGCTCAGTAAAGCATCTTTCTGCTAAGCATCTAACTCCCGGGGTGTACACACTGCCAAACCAATTAGTGCGCAGAAACGGCGCAGATGCAGCGCTCTAAAAAAACCCACCCTGACGAGAGGCGTACAGCTTTCTGCGCTGGGGTTACAGCGCTATGGTGCCAGTGTAGACACCCTGGTCGATTGCAGCGCTGCGATAGGCCTCCGGGAGCTGTCCCACAATGCCTGTTCTCACCTCTCTGGTCATTGGTTTGAACTCTAGTGCCCTGCCCTCAGGGGAGAGGATGCTGTGCAGTCCCAGCTGCGCTCCAGCCATAGGAATTATGATATCTACGGACAGATTTCACGATGCATGACAGAAAGGGGCCATGACCAGACACATTGCAGTGTAGGGTAAAAGTGAAGGAGCTGTGGAAAGCATACCACAAGGTGTGGGAGGCAAACTGCTGCTCCAGTGCTGCGCCCACGAGCTGCTGGTTCTACAAAGAGCTGGACGCAATACTCAGTGGCAACCTCACCTCTACTGTGAAGGCCCCTGTGGATACTTTGTTGGCTTGCATGCCAGTCGAGAGTGGATTGAGTCAGGAGGAGGAAATCTTGGACGAAAAGGGGGAGGGGGACCCAGAGGCAGAGGATGACTCAGAGGCCAGAGATGCATGCAGCCAGGAGCTCTTTTCTACCCTGGAGGAACCTAGCCAGTCACGGCAGTTGGATCTTGGCGAAGCGCAAACAGGAGAGGAGGCCCCTAATAAGTGGATCTGATTTTGGGAATCGCTGAAGCGAGTTGTCGGGGGCAGGAGGGTTGCAGAAAGCAGGCTTGTCTCCCACTGCATGCCTAGTCTGAGCGGCGGAACAGGCTGTTGATAGACTCCCTCACTTCGTGGGAATGTCCCTCAGAGATCTCCAGGAAACTCTCGTGGAGATACTGGGCAATCTGCTGCCGCAGGTTCCTTGGCAGAGTTGTGTTGTTTCTTGCCCCATTAATGGTAATTTTCCCTTGCCACTTTGCTCCAAGATGGGGAATGATCATTAGGTCCCCACTACAGTGCTGGCTCTCCCCAAGAGCACACCAGCAGGTTCCGGGAAGAGTGATTTACCCTGCCCCTGTGGCTACTCACCATTTTGCGGATCTTATGGCTCATGTGTGCTTGCCTGGGGTCAGCCAGTTAGTGAAAGGTGTGTGAGTACTGGCTGTGTTTTAAAGCACTGAATCAGTGTTGTCTGTGTTGCAAACAATACTGCTTCTGTAAAATGTTGCATTTAAACTTCACAGAGATGACCTTGGGAGCCCAGCCTCCCTCTTTATCGGCGGAAGAATGGCTGCGCAGAATTAGAAAGCGGCCAAGAGCAACTAAGGAGGATTTTCTGCGTGAGGTTATGATACACTCTGCCGCCAAGAAACAGGAATTGAAGGAGTGGCTGGACAGTGAGAAGAGGGACCGAAAGGAGAACGCGGCACACCAGAAAGAAGCTACAGAGCGGCTCTTAAACGTTATGGAGCGCCAAGTGGACATGCTCCAGGCGATACTAGCTCTTCGAACCGAGCAGCTCCCTCCTTTGTTTTTGGACCATTTGTCGCCTTTCTGTCCGGCATGGTCCTATTTAACATTGGACCGTTGGATCCTGAGTACAGTAACAGTTTGTTACACCCTCTAGTTTTTATGCACCCCTCCCTCCCTCCCACCCACCATCCCGTCCCTCTTCAGGGACCTTTCTCACGAGCAACTCCTTGCCCAGAGGTGCAATTCCTCCTACGTGTGGGGGCTGTAGAGGAAGTTTCCCGGGACTCGAGAGGGAAGGGATTTTACTTCACATCCATGAACTCGGAGCCCACCTCCAGGGGTCCTGCTTGTGAATCACCTAGCGTGGAATGGACGTGAGCAAGAACTCTAAAAAGAAAAAACGGTTGTTCTTCGAGATGCATTGCTCATGTCCATTCCATGACCCACGATCCTACCCCTCTGTTGGAGTTACTGGCAAGAAGGAACTGAGAGGCTGCGAGGCCCCTTACATCGGCGCATATGCGTGTGACTCCAGAGGTGCACTGGAGCTGGCCCTGCGGATACCACTAAGGGAAAAATTTCTGGTAACAGTGCACGCAATGCGCGCACACCAAGATGTGTTGCTCATGTCCATTCCATGCTAGAAGAACAACAGTTATGCAAGGTTAGTAACAGTTTTTTACTTGAATGAATTAGATTAGTGATTTTTTTTTATGAAGTATTAGATACTGAGGGTCAGAGAGTTGTATCTTTCTTCCTCCGCATATGAATAAAGAATATTGATCTGCAAGTGCTCTGCAACAAAAAATGGGGCACATCTGTGCTGGATATCATACTATTGAATTAGCAGCATGGTTATTGCTATTCAGTTGGGTGATAAAGATGACAGCCTAAAGCGGCACAGTTGCCAACAGTTTTATTGCAGAAGGAAGAGGAAAAGACTTTTTGTATCTGTAGATGAAAATGTGAAATGTCCACCCTGTAATGAATCTTATTTTGATTGATAAATAATTTTAAAAAAGATTGCTATTCTATACTCTAGATGGCTTTGACAAAAATTTACATAATACATATACAAAATCAGCAGCTTAATCTTCTCCTTTCTCTTAAAATACCCACCCAAAGCAAGTTAACGTACAAATACCTCACCTTCTTCAAGTATACCAGCCTATAGCTATTTAATCCCTAAGAAAATAGATTAATTTCCAATATGCTCTGAACAAAGTTAGGTTATTTCAAGTGAAGGGAGTGAATTCCAAACTTGAGAGACGCTCATAGATAATGACTTTCCAGTAGTCCTCTCTTCTTAAAACAAGGGAGTTCTAGCTCAAGTACCTCCACTGGTTACATCCAGAGGCAAATCCAAGGTGTGCATCCTGGCAAACTGTAGCCTCCAAAAAATATGAAAGCTCCCAAGAGGGAAAGACTTCCATTGTAATTGAATGCCCAGACTTATTGCCTGGGGAGAGTTCAAAACCTCTGATGCAACACTTCCAGATGTCTTTGCTACACTTTTACGGCCTTGGTTTTGCACAAATAATTTGTGAATCTCTACCCACAGCCAGTCACACTGTAGACAGTGTGGACAGGGCACGGATCTAGGGAGAGAGGAAATGCCTTGTGGCAAAGAAACTACCCGTGAGTCAGTGGAACTGAGAATGCAGAATCATTAAGTACCTTTCTGTTAAGAAAAATGAACAAAAACGAAGACCAATTATTCCATAAACAAACCCCAGCTGTCCAAAAGCCTTTTAACAAAACAAGAGGAGGCAGGAGCCATGTTCACATTCTTTAGTGGTGTACTCAGTCTTTCCTTTATCCTGAATGGTCTGGAGGTTTCAAATATTTTTTTTTTCCTGGTTCTTGATATTTTTCAACTTTCCTGTAATGATCTTACCCAAGCAGTTGAAACAATTTCGGTAGATATTTTGCATGGTTTTTCATTTCCCTTGCATACAGATATTTGTGTGAAATCTTTAACTTTTTTTTCTCAGTATCTCACTTTTCTATTTAGCATGTTTCTTCTATTACAGTTCATTAGTTAAAGGGCAATCAGAGTTTAAAGTCTTTCATAATTGCCTCACCTAGCTGTAAAAAGGTAGTTGTCGTACTTCACTATTTCTTCCATGATTTAAATGGCTGAATGGATTTTTTTGTTAATATTTTCAATAATAATTTGCTTCTGGACTGAGACCAAGAATGAGAAATTTCAGCCAGAGCAGACAGTATCTTTTATGATAGTTATAACCGACTGAAAATAGGGATTTAAAATAGAAGTGACATTTCTACTAGAGCCCCTGTAGAGAATCATTTTAATGAAGTCTGATTACTTGACTGTCTGAATAGGTCCAAGATCCATTTCTTCTTCTTAATTTGCAAAGTCTATGCAGTTATTTAGACAAATAGTCCCACTAGAGTCGTTGGGGCTATTCGTGTGAAGAAGGACTTACTGCGTAGAGTCCTTACTTTGAAACAAGTAGCTCATTGCAGTCCAACAGTTAGGAACAACCCTACAGTAAAATACCATTGAACTGAAAATTTAAGGAAAGGAGGGAAAAATTTAATGAGGCTATGGACTTCCTTTTAGGTACCTAAAGAATTGTTGTGAATCACTGTGGGGAGGAAATGCTTTTAAAATTATGAAATACTCTTCATGGTGATTTTTTTTGTTTACAGTAGTTTACAGGGGAAAGGAGGGGGGATATTGTTTGATAAAGAGAGTGAAATATTGTCACTTTAAAGATAGCTTTTTGGAGGTGAATGGGATTTAGCTGTTCAGTGCTTTACTGTCAGACACCCACGAAAGCTTATGCCCAAATAAATCTGTAAGTCTTTAAGGTGCCACCAGACTCCTTGTTGTTACTGTCAGACACTGGCTGCCATCAACTGTATAAGGGCCAATGTGAAATACCAGAAGAATAAAAATGAAGATAGGCAGCTTGGCTTCGTTAATTTACTCGGCATTAATTATTTGACGCTGGCAGTTACTATGCAAGTTAAGGAAACTTAAGGCTCCTATCCAACAAAACCTTAAACACGTACATATTCAAGCACATAAATATTCCCACTGAAGTCAATTGGCCTTCTTTGTACTTAAAATTAGATGTGCTTTAGGGCTTTGGATCAGTACCTAACACAACAGTTTCTTCCTTTATTATAAGGAGATGATGGTCACAGTTCTTTACTCTGCTCATTTTTGTGTATTCATTGTATCAGAGGAACTCCAGAGACACCATAATCAGGTGGAGTTTTATGACACTTGGGTTGTAGTCAGTATTCGTCATGGGAATTCTTAGAGCCCTATATGACTGTTTCATTAGGTGAAATTAAGGTATATTTTAATCTTTGTGGGAGAAATAAGCATTAAATAAAACTCCAGGACACACATTAATGGGAGATCAGATATAATGTATTGGGCAGAGTGTTCAAATATGGTAAAACAATTTATTATGTCTTTGACTTTTCTCTTTTTTATGAAAGTCTTATGTGAACTTCGCATGGCCAGATAAGGATAGAGATGTCCAGTGTGAGATTGTCTCCTGTTTGACACATCCCTTGAAGTGGAAGTTTCCTTTTAAAAAACTTTACTTAGGTTACAACAAATCTTTAAAAACTGGAAATGATCTCAATAATAAAATAGCACAGACAGACACAAAAATGTACCTTGGAGACCATAGTTTGGGGTGGAGAAGTGGAAGGGAACATATTTTAGAGGAAGCAGAGATACTGTCTGCTTGGAAAATGAGATTTGATGGCACACTACTTTCAGCAAATATGTTTTTGTGCATAAATGTCTTCTAAACACTGTGTATGAAAAAGGAGTCTTCCGAGCTCATAGCCACCTCTACATACCCTCTCCTCATTTGCATTTTGTTCCAAGAGTGGGTTGGCTGGGCCTGAGAATTGGTCCCATAATCTGTTTTTAATCATACATTTGTTACACTTGTTCAATTTGATCCTATATAACTCTGTCACTTTTATTACAATGTATCCAAAAAATCTCTTTTATTCTTTTGTGGCTTTTGATTTGCCTTTTTAACGTCTTTACTTCTGTTTCCATGTAACTGGGTTCCGACTGTGAAAATTAACACTTTTTACGAATTTACTAGCTATATTAAGAAAAAAAAGATTGCTGGAAAACCTTGCCTTGTATGGAATGATTGGTTTTGAACATATTAGAAGTAGTGTTAGTATGTCTTTATGAAAATACTGGTAACAGTGAAATCACCTAGAAGATAAGAATTCTGGCTTGTGAAGATGAGGCAATATTTCAGGTGTAGCTAAATAACCGCACACCTACCCACGGGAATTAATATAATGCGAACCATTCTGAATGAGCATTAAGAGTCAGTGTGGCAGACCCGCTTGAGAAATGTGCATCTCTCTCACTGCCACTGCACAGGGTTCAACCACTGTTGCAGTCTTCACATTTGTCTGAGCATAAGAACTACCTGCTCCTACTCGCACTGTGGGAAGGAGATGGGGCAGGGGAAGGCACGTTCCCTGTTAAAGTTTAATAGCAAACTTGACTGGCCTTGGAGAGTAGCAAACCCCTTAAGAGTGGTGCTGTTGCTTCTGCCCTAGGAGCTTCATAAGGCATTATGCCTCACATCACCTCCAACTAAATGTCTGATCATACTTCCCTCACGCTGAAAAACTCAGCAAAACCCAGAGACACAGTTTCTTATATGCCGAGCAGTGGCTTAATGTCACCATAATGTCTAAGAGGTAGATCCTAAAAATGGAAACATGCAGGCACACTTCAATACCCATACAGATTCATTGTCAGGATCTAGCCCTGACAGACTAAACCTTTCAAAAGAATGTTTGGATGCTTAGTTAAATGTATATACTTGGTTGTGCTAAATACTGGTTTATGCTACAGGCATGCTGGAGGTATCATTGGACATATTTGTCAGAGTAATGACAGATTTCTGGGGGGGAACTGGGTGTTGTAGCCTAAGTTTTTGCTGGGTGTCTTGGTGGAGGTTGTTCTAATTCTAATTGGAAATAGGAATTCTGGATTAATATGTGACTTGCTCCTCTTGGACTAAGTGTCGCATCCTTTATAGCCTTGGGAGTTTTGAGTTGAAAGTTTAGTCCATGGTGTCCTACATTTGTGTTTTCCTTTGTGTTAAAATTACTCCTTCCCTTTTACTGTTTCTTGCAGGCCAGCCCTCCAGATCTGTATATTGAAAGATTTAACATAGCTCTTGGACAATATATGGGAGCATTGCAGAGCATTGTGCCTCTTTTCATATATATGGTAAGTTTAGAACATTCTTTTTTTTGAATAGACTATGTCCATGCACATTGAGATGTTAACTGAAAGTGGAAAGAGATAAGTGCAACTTTAATGACTTACGGAATATAGTATTCATTGTTGCTTTTGCTGCTGGTATCACACTTACAATCAAATCTAGGAAAATAAGAAAAGCAATGCACTTAAATTGAGAGTTGTTTGCTATTTTTCTGCCTTGCCAGTGTCTTCATAGCAGAAAGATTGATATTTTTTTGTATCGACAGCAAAAAAATCAACTTTTGTGTAACTTTTTAAATGTATTGCGAGTTTGGCCAGCTCATAGGCTTGTTGTACGTTGGCCTGGTAGTTTGGGTGCATTATGGAAAAGGTGATTTCTCTCTTTAGGTTGCATGAGTTCTCTAGGCCTACAATGGCTTCTTGAAGTCAAGTGGGAGAAACCACACAAACAAAAAAAGCTAAAAACCCCACCATACGGTCTCGGAAGTATAATTAGCCATAACGATAATGGAATTCGGAGCATCAGTTGCACCAAATGATTGTTTGCAAAGCTTACGGTTCGCAAGTATTTTTGCAGAAGTTCTAAACTCATTGAACTGTAACTATTGGTTTTATTGATTTTTCTAAATTCCTGCCTGTGGAGTTTTTAAGCTCTTTGATACCTATGCAGAAGATTATAATAATTCTGTGGGAACCTGTTAGAGCTCCAAGATGTATATTTTTGTAATAAATAACTAAAAACAAAAATTGCATGTGATCTTATCAAAAATAGTTTATGCATTGGACTTCACTCAAGAATATGAATAGAAGGAATATTTCATATCTAGATCAAGAAAAAACTTAAATAAGATTTTAAAAAATGTCTTATACTTTTAATTTTATCTGTTTTAAAAAAATTCTTTGCTAGATGCAAAAAAAACTTTGTTAGAAGGGGGAGTGCATATGCATATGCGTGTGTTTAATTCACTTGTCGCAATTTTAGCTAAGGGGTCACTCCTGTATCTTTATTATAATCCTCCAAATTATAAAAGGAGATGGGGATTCTTCAGTCCCCTCCACGTGGACCAGTGAATAGTGGAGCCAGGGACCATGATGAGGAGGTGAGGATTCTCCAGTCCTCTCCTTGGGAGCAGGTACTGTTTATTTTGCCCAGCGTAATCTCTTGTACCAACCCCATTGGCCTGCCCAAAAAAACCCCCAACAGCGCCCTCCCCCAGATTCCCCAGAGATCTACTTGCTGGTGAAGGGATGAGTCAGTTCAGTCCCTTGAGATGGGATATGAATAACTAGGCAGAGATGGCTATACTTCTTGATTTACCAATCTTTGTTGCAATGAGTTGGCTCTCAAGAGTGTGCAATGCTTCCTTTCTGCGTGCTACATGAGAATCCGTTGCATTATCTGTATATGCTTTGAGCTGTCCTTTGTTCATGATTTAGAGCCCATAGCTAAAATAATATATTCTTAATGTTCAAGTACATGCTTTTATCACCGGTTTATTGTGTAAAATCCTGGTCAAAAGCTGTATTTAGCAGATTACATTTGGGCATTGCAGTAATTTTATTCTCTTATTCAGTATAATAACTTTTATGTAATCACAGGTTCTAATTGCTCCATAGGTTTCCCCATCCCATCTTTGTCATAACAGTGTTATTTCAGTTGGTGTTCATTTCTTCTTGATGTGAGGGGAAACGTCTTTAATTCTGTTAGTTTCTTGATAGAGTTTTTGAGAGTACAGAAAATAGTGAAAACAAGAAACTGTAATTGTAAATCAAACGGTCAGAACTTACTGATTAGACACTATAGATGAGGGCTGTGTAAGTAGTAAACAGGCAGATGGTATCAGAATCTGCTTTTAACTCTGTTTAAAAAGAAAAATATAGATTCTTCTTCGAGTAGTGTCCTTGTGGGTGCTCCACTCTAGGTGTGCTTGCATCTCTGGGCTGCTAATCTGAGAACTTCAATAGCAGTGTCCATTGTGCCTGCACATACATTGTCTCTCCTCGTGCTCTGCCAGGAGGCTAGCCAGCATGTATGGCCTCCTCAGTTCCTTCTCAACCGCCCCTGGCTAGAGATGGAGCCATTAGCAGTCCATTAAGACTATCATCTTAATTTACATACCTATGATTAGTTAGTTTCCTAGTTGTAGTTCTAGTTGTTTTTCTACTTTTATTTTATCCTTAAAAATAAAATTTAAAGAAGACTTTATTTTTTCTTCCGGCCTTTTCTCCCCCAATGGGGACCTTTTCCCCCAGTGGGGTATGCCCAGTTCACTGAGCTTCAAGAATTGCCTCACTTGTAAAGAGGTGATCCCAATTGTGGATAAGCATTCTCAGTGCATTCACTGCCTCAGAGAAGGCCACGTTTAACAAAAGTGTTACCTTCGCCAACAACTCTGGCCAAGATCCTGCAAAGACAGAGGACTCCGCCAGAAGATTATCTTCATGGAGGCAGCTCTCCGACCCCAGTTTCCTGGTAGATGTGAGTCTTTCCCACAGCCTTCTACATCTAAGGGGTGTGGACCCCTCTCACAAATCATCTAAGAAGACAGCAGGAAGCCTCCATAGTGAGCGCCAAGATAGCTGCAAGCGATCACCGTCTCGCTCAGTATCTTCGGCACTGAGGCAATCTCAGTCCGGCACCATGGCTCATGGAAACCGACTGCAACTGGTACTGCTGACAGGCCCACGGACCCAATGGGTATGGGCACTGACTCATTGGCACTGAAAGACAGGAGTAAGCACTGTTCTAAAAAGATGCTTCTAGTATGCAAGTCTGCATCGGTACCACCAGTGATGGCTCGCCAGGCACCAGAGCAATTGGTGCGGGAAAGATCTGTCCCCCCTGGCACCACCACTCCTTTTTATATAGCAGACATAACAATGTTATGACTTCCGCATCACAAGTCCCCTCCTTTGAGTACTGAGACCTCTGCACCAAGCCTCTACCAAGCATGGGGAGTATCCCTGCTGCCATGCCATTCCCCTCTGCTCTCTAGCGAGGGTTCAAACAGTGAGCCTGAGGAAGTGGTGTTGCAGTACTCCTCCCAAGCTCCATATGGTGCTCTTTACCAACAGAGCCCCAGGATATACCCACAGATGGTCCCATCATCACCATCCTGGTATGGCTATCCATGGGTGCCACTACCAGGTTCTATGCCACCACCACCTCAAAGGCCATATTGGGATCCTTGGGTGCGCACTGCCATCATGCCTCTCGACCTCTGAGCCTCGTCCGAGAACCCTTGAGGCACACTTCCCTCGGCCACACTATCCAGGGCTTCTGAATTGCCTCAAGACTTAGAGGAACAGGAAGCCAGTACTGAAGAGGAAGTGATACCAAGGACCATATCCTCCTCCTCCTCTTCAGACAAAGCTGTCATGGCTTCTCCACCATCTTTGGCAGATGACTTTCGTCCCTTCGGGAGCTAACAAAGAAGGTGGCTGACGTGCTCTAGATTCCATTGGAGGAAGTCAAGGATACCCACCATCAACTCCTTGGTACTTCATTCTTCAGCCTCCTCAAAGATCACCCTCCTGATTGAGGCCATTTTAGACCTGGCAAGGGACTGTGTGGCACACCCTGGCATCAATGGCCCCAACCTGTCAGCGAGCGGACAAAAAAAAATACTATAGCCCTGCCAAGAAAGCTGAATTCCTATTCTCCCATCCACCACCCAACTCCATCACACCGTCAACTCCTGTGGTCGACAACACCAGTCAAGAGCTTCTCCTATGACAAGGATTGGAAGTGCCTTGATCTGTTCGGTAGAAAAGCTTACTCAGCTACTCTACAATTTCGTATTGCCAACTACCAGGCCTTCATGGCAAAATCAGATTTCATAAATTACTCAAAACGGAATGACTTTATTGAAAAGATGCCAAAGCACATTGTGACTCATTCAAGGCCATTATCCAGGAAGGCCAATTAATGGCAAAGACGTCACTGCAATCTGCCCTCAGTGCAGCCAACACGGCAGCTAGCTCTATCTCTACGGCTTTGGTGATGCGACGAGTGTCATGGATCCATTTGTCGGGCTTTCCGAAAGTCCACGTGCGAGGACCTTTCCTTTGAGGGCATGAAGCTCTTTGCCAAGAAGACTAACGCTTCCCTTCACACTCTGACAGACTCCAGGGTTACCGGGAGTAACCCTCCTCTGGTCATTGGGTATCTATATACAGGGACAAAAGAGACTATTTAGTTCCCTGTCCCAACATAGACCACAGGCATCTCAGTACCAACTTCACTGCCACTACGAGTCACAAAGAAAGAAAGGGAAATCCTCTAAATGCAAACCACCTGGCCCACAATCTTCTTCATAGCCCTCTATGTCTAAGCACCACTTTTGATGGGCAGGTTGAGGCACCGTTAGACCACTCCCCCTGACTGACTGACTTAGCCGATGGCCAAGGATGTTTGGTGAGGTGCCAGCTATGCCCGTTTTATACCATCTGTGACTTTAACCGCTAGGACACACTGTCCCTTCGCGGCGGGCAGCCCGGGCTCGGCTGACGGATGCCCCAAGGTCCTAAACACCCGTGACTTTAACTGCTAGAGCTCAGAGCTCCTTCGCAGTGGGCAGTCAGGATTGACTGACAGGCACCCCAAGAGTTTGCCCTGTGGAGGCGGCACAACTCAATGCTAGGCTCTTAGTACTCTCACCTAATGGCCAGGCTTTATAGCCAAAACGGCTGAGGTTCTTTAATTGTGTTGGCTGCTTTACAGTAAACCAGAGAAACAAGTCAGGCTTATGCACAAATGGTTACCAAAATTTATTAAACTAGATTCTAATCATGTGGTTACAAAATTGCTAGTGCCTACTTATTTAAATGTAGAGATGTTACACACACACAAACAAGTTAGAAAACTGAAGCCACAATCCCAAAGAAAGAAAACAAAGTATAAAGCTCTATTTCAAAATATGTGTACACTAAAGATAGGAGATCAGGTGTGGGTGCTTCTTACCCTCCTTGCACGATTCCAGCGGTGCCAAGCCAGGATCTTTCACTCAATTCCGCGGAAAGACGAATAAGGGACAAGGCTTAGGGACCCTCTTAGCTGCAGAAGCCTTGGGAGGCTGTCACTTATCTGACCAGCAGATAGATAGTGAAAAGCACTCAAAAATCCTGGTGCTGTAGGTCCCATACTTAAACCTCTGTACTCCTTTATTCTCTTTCTCCTTTCTTATGCCAAATTGGGGCTGGTCTGTCTAGGTGACGCCAGCTCTCGCAAGAGTAGTTTACACTTGCAAGGGAGAGAAACAATAAGTTTCGACTACTGGACATTCCTTTTATTAGGGTAAATATTTTCCCACCTAGGATGTTGGGGTGTGTGCATCACGCTATTTAGTAGGGGCTAAGAGCCATGTCTGTCACAGCTTCTCTGTCTGCTGTGAGCCTAATCGTTGTATATGTTCCCAGAGGTACATTGTAGCAGCACACCTGTGCTTCTCACAGCTTCAAAGGCTGTGCTGGAATTTATGTTAAGTGCCCTGTTGTTTTGGCTCCCTTGTGTTCCCAGCAATGCTGGTCTGAGAGGGGGGGCTGGCTGTCTGGCTACACTGACACAGCTGACCATCATTCTATCCCCGTTTGGCCACCAATTGGAAGCATTCCACAGTGCCTAGGAATGCATGACATTGGACCGATGAGTCCTAGAGATCATTCGAACTGGGTACTCCATCCATTTTTACCTCCCCATTCCTCTCCACAACACCCTTCCCCATCCATCTTCAGGGACCCTTCTCACGAGAGTTTACTATGACAGAAGATAGATCACCTCCTCCGGTTAGGATCCATAGGACCAGTACCTAACATCTACGAGGCAAGGGGTTCTACTCTCGTTATTTCCTAATACGCAAAAGGAAGGGAGGTTGGAGACCCGTACTAAATCTCAGAGCTGTCAACAAATTTGTCAAGGCTCAAAAATTCAAGATGGTCACTTTAGCAACGACAGGAATAGGGAGACTGGTTTTCAGCCCTCAACCTCCAGTACACCTATTTTTATATCTCAAACCTACCAGCTCACAGACGATTCCTCTGGTTCGCTCTGGGTCACAACCGCTACCAATAATGAGTGCTCTCCTTCGGGCTATCATCAGCCCACAGAGTATTCTCCAAGGTTCTCAGTGGTTGCCGCTCATTTACATTCTCAAGGGATAGTGATCTACCTCTCGCTGGACGATTGTCCTCTCAGAGCCCAATCTCTTTGAGAGGCTCATCAAGTCACTAAAGCTACAATACACTTTACAGAACTGGGCCTACAGATCAACACCCAGAAGACAATCCTCGCTCCAGTGCAAAGCCTGGCATATATAGGGGCTGACCTTGACTCGTCATGGGTCAAAGCCCTCTTATTCCAACACAAGTTCCTATCCCTAGTCACACTCATAGACACTATTCAAAGCAGCCCACAAATACCAGCTAGAGTCTGCCTCCAACTCTTGGGGCATATGACAGCAGGCACAGCAGTCGTATCACATGTCAGGCTTCACATGCGATGTCTCCAAATGTGATTCATCTCAGTTTACAGACCAATCAAGGACAGACTGGACAAATCCCTGTTGCTACCCACCAGGATCAAAAACTCCTTAAACTGGTGGAAGGACCTAGACAATGTTTGCAAAGGGATCCCCTTCTCACAAACATCACTGTTATTGCTCCTCATCACCAATGCTTCACTCATAGGGTGGGCCGTGCATCAAAACGGCCTCACAATGCAAGGCAAATGGTCGCCTTCAGAGATATCCCTCCACATCAGTGAGCTGAGAGCGGTCAGGAAAACCTGCACCCATTTTCTCCCGCTGCTCACAGGATCACACACAGGCCAAGTTATCTGTCAGGATCTTTATGTATTACGTCAATTGGCAGGGGGGAGCTAGATAGCCCTACCTATGCACAAAAGTGATGAGCTTATGGAATTGGGACATCTCCCACAACATTATACTGTCTGCAGCGTACCTCCTGGATACAGAAAACTTGATAGTGGACAGTCTCAGTTGCAAATTCCCACATGACCATGAGTGGGAGATACACCCAACAGTACTTCACAACCAGTTCAAGTGATGGGGAGACATACCACCCAGTCTACACACCTGTTCGCCACTCACCTGAAAAAGAAATGTTCACACTACTGCTCCAGAGCGGGGATGGGACAGCACTTGTTGGGCGATGCTTTCCTCTTCCCTTGGCATAGGGACCTTCTCTACCTCTTCCCTCCATTTCCCCTACTGTTGAAGGTTCTGCTGAAAATAAAAAGGGATGGAGTTCATGTCATTCTGATTGCACCTAGTTGGCTGAGTCAGACCTAGTACCCTTACGTGTGTCAGCTCACAACGTACTCACCAGTCTCTCTCCCGACCATTCCGCACCGCTTGTCATAGAACAAAGAACATACCCTGCATTCCAACTTGGGGATTCTCCACCTCAAGGCATGACTCCTGCTTGGTTCTAACACCTAAAAAGCTCCTCCTGTTCAAGAGAGATACAAGAGTTCTGTTACACAGTAGAATATCCTTGACATGTTGTACTTGTACTTGAGGGGAGGGATAGCTCAGTGGTTTGAGCATGGGCCTGCTAAACCCAGGGTTGTGAGTTCAATCCTTGAGGGGGTTATTTGGGATCTGGGGCAAAAATTAGGGATTGGTCTTGCTTTGAGCAGGAGGTTGGACTAGATGACCTCCTGAGGTCCCTTCCAACCCTGATATTCTATGATTCGATTCTATGATACCTGCAGAAATGGTCCAGGTTTCAGATTTCGTGCATGTCCCAACACATCTCTCCAAATGCCATACATACACACTCCACAAAGTCGATCTCCTCATCCATCACCTTCCTCAAGAATGTCCCTATCTTCTAGATCTGTACAGCGGTGACGTGAGCATCAGTCTAAACTTTCGCAGAACACAGGGTGATCACTGGGACTCTGCCTCCTATGCCATCTTCGGCTCCACAGGACTGTTATCTGTAACTGACCCAACTCCGCAGTCCCAGCCCTCGAGAAGGAATACTGCTTGGGAGTCGCCTACAGTGGAGCACCCATAGGGACACGACTCGAAGAAGACGAAGAAGTTACCTTGTGCAGTAACCAGGATTCTTCGAGATGTGTCCCCCTATGGGTGCTCCACAATCCACCCTGCTCCCTCTACTTCAGAATTCTTGTCTTGACTCTGCAGTGGAGAGAGAACCGGGGAGGGTTAGCCTGTGTGCACTGGCTAGCCTCATGGCGCAGCATGTCTGGGCCCAGTGGACGTTGCACTGAAGTTCTCCAGTCAGCAGTGCAGAGGAGAGGCGCAAGCACACCTACAGTGGGGCACCCAGAGGGAAAAACACATTAAAGAACCATCACTGCATAAATAGGGCCCTACCAAATTCACTATCCATTTTGGTCCATTTCATGGTCATTGGATTTTTAAAATAATAAATTTAATGGTTTCAGCTATTTAAATCTGAAATTTCACGGTATTGTAATTGTAGGGATCCTGGCCCAAAAAGGAGTTTGTGGAGGGGTCACAGGGTTCTTCTTGGGGGGAGTTGTGGTACTTCTGTCCTTACTTCTGCGTTTCTGCTGGTGGCAGCGGCTCTGCCTTCAGAGCTGGGCAGCTGGAGAGCGGTGGCTGCAGGCTGGGATCCCGGCTCTGAAGACAGAGCCGCTGCCAGCGGCAGCACAGAAGTAGGGGTGGCCTGGTATGGTATTGCCACCCTTACTTCTGCGCTGCTGCTGGCAGGGCTCTGCCTTCAGAGCTGGGTGCGCAGCCAACAGCCGCCACTCTCTTGCTGCCCAGCTCTGAAGGCAGCAGAGACATAAGGGTGGCAATACTGCAACCCCCCTAAAATAACCTTGTGACCCCCTCCTGCAACTCCCTTTTGGCTCAGGACCTCCAATTTGAGAAATGCTGGTCTCCCTTGTGAAATCTGTATAGTATGGATAAAAGCACACAAAAGACCAGATTTCACAGTCCATGATGCTTTTTCATGGCTGTGAATTTGGTAGGACCCCATGCATAAAATGACATAGCTTCGCTTCCTAATTATGACAGGTTTCCGAGTAGCAGCCGTGTTAGTCTGTATCCGCAAAAAGAACAGGAGTACTTGTGGCACCTTAGAGACTAACAGATTTATTTGAGCATAAGCTTTTGTGGGCTACAGCCCACTTTATTGGATGCATAGAATGGAACATATAGTAAGAAGATAGATATAATATACATACAGAGAACATGAAAAGGTGGAGTAAGAGGCTAATTAATTAAGATAAGCTATTATCAGCAGGAGGAAAAACAAAAAAAAACTTTTGTAGTAATAATCAAGATGACCCATTTAGACAGTTGACAAGAAGGTGTGGGGATACTTAACATGGGGAAATAGTCAATATGTGTAATGACCCAGCCACTCCCCGTCTCTATTCAAACCCAAGTTAATGGTATCTAGTTTGCATATTAATTCAAGCTCAGCAGTTTCTCCTTGGATTCTGTTTTTGAAGCTTTTCTGTTGCAAAATTGCCACCTTTAAATCTGTTACTGAGTTGCCAGAGAGGTTGAAGTGTTCTCCTACCGGTTTTTGAATGTTATGATTCCTGATGTCAGATTTGTGTCCATTTATTCTTTTGCATAGAGACTGTCGGGCCAGCTTATTATCACTACAAAAGTTTTTTTCCTCCTGCTGCTAATAGCTCATCTTAATTAATTAACCTCTTACTCCACCTTTTCGTGTTCTCTGTGTGTGTGTGTGTGTGTGTGTGTATGTATATCTATCTATCTATCTATCTATATCTTCTTACTATATGTTACATTCTATGCATCCGATGAAGTGGGCTTTTTCCTAGTTATGATTTTCTTCAAATATTTGCATCATGGGCCATGATTCTATAATCTGATCTGTATGGGAATGTTCTAGCACCCGGGCAGGACTTCAGTAAAAAGAAAAGGAGTACTTGTGGCACCTTAGAGACTAACCAATTTATTTGAGCATAAGCTTTTGTGAGCTACAGCTCACTTCATCGGATGCATACTGTGGAAAGTGTAGAAGATCTTATTATATACACACAAAGCATGAAAAAATACCTCCTCCCATCCCACTCTCTTGCTGGTAATAGCTTATCTAAAGTGATCTCCTGTAAGGAGAGTGATCACTTTAGATAAGCTATTACCAGCAGGAGAGTGGGGTGGGAGGAGGTATTTTTTCCGATGAAGTGAGCTGTAGCTCACGAAAGCTTATGCTCAAATAAATTGGTTAGTATCTAAGGTGCCACAAGTACTCCTTTTCTTTTTGCGAATATAGATTAACACGGCTGTTACTCTGAAAAGTGACTTCAATGGGACTCTGCATGGATGGAAGGGCCCACTTGGATGGATCAGATTGTGGGACTGGGGCCACACCCAGTGGCCAGTGTTTAAAAGAAGGTACTTGTAACTTAAAACAGGAATAAACTAATGCTTAGAAAGCTTCATATGTATAGTATGAACCTAAGTTACTATTTAGCTTTTCAGAGTAACAGCCGTGTTAGTCTGTATTCGCAAAAAGAAAAGGAGTACTTGTGGCACCATAGAGACAAACCAATTTATTGAGCATGAGCTTTCGTGAGCTACAGCTCACTTCATCGGATGCATACTGTGGAAACATCTGATGAAGTGAGCTGTAGCTCACGAAAGCTCATGCTCAAATAAATTGGTTAGTCTCTAAGGTGCCACAAGTACTCCTTTTCTTTTTGAAAAATTTAATTATTACCATGAATGGCCTTTTCTGTATTGTCAAGTTGCATTCAAGTAATGTATTTTGTAAGGATAACAGTATTCGTATTTAACCCCCGCTTCCCCCATGAAGGAGTCAAACAACCTTTTTTCCTGAGAAATCTGTGGTACATCTTGAACGTGTTTTTGTTCCTGAGCTCCTTGGCTTGTCTCAGCTTGTCTCCTCAGTATGGCCTAACAGTGTATTTTGCTGTGGTTTGAATGTGTGTACCCACTGAAGTCAATAGCAAAACTCCTATTGACTCCAGTAGTACAGGATCAGGTCCCATGACATGTATGGGAGCATTGAAAATGTAGGAAGTATGTATGCTTGATCAGCTCAGTGTGTTTTCCCGCATATCCTGTAAGGCTCATCTTTATGAGGTGGTGGTGGTAGATTTCCGGAGAAGGGATTGTTGCAGGAGAAGGAATTCTCATTTCTTCCTTTTGCGAAGAGCTGTCATTTATGGTTTTAAGGTTGCTGTTGGTTTACTCTTTGTTTAGGTGTGCTTTTAGGCTGGGCTTTTCTAAGGATCTTAAAGAAGCTAAGCACCTAACTTCCACTGAAATTCGGTGGACTTGGAGTCCTCTGAAATCCCAGCCTTCTTGCACAACTAAACAAAGATCTAGCCAGCAGCAGCCTACATCTGAACTCTTTTGGCTCCTTTGAAAATCCCAGCTTTAAATAATTATCCAGGACACCTAGAACTTAGGTGCATCTTTTTTTAATAAATCCAAATAAAAATAGGATTCACTTCTGGATGCTTACTAAGGGTTTACTACACAACATGCTGTGGGACATAAACTGTGGAATTCAAGTTAAACAAACAAAACATTTCCTATTACTCCCTTAAATTTATAATTTTGGAATATTCTCCTATTTTTGTCTAGACTTTGATTATTCCTTTCTTACATGGATTTGTCCAAATTATGTCATGGCTGAGTCCCAGCAGTTGAAACCCCGTTACATCTCATGTCATGAAGTCAGTCTGAACAAAAGTGTTGGCCCTTCTAGTTTTGACTGCTGAATTTCATCACCACTACAATTCTTCTCAAATATTAGCATTCTTATTTTGGCACCTCCACAAACATTGATGCTCGCTGGATGGAGAATATATTGCATGGATGGTAGTAAAAGTGCTTTTCTTTCACATTTCCTGGTTCACCTTATTAGCACTAACTCAGGTTCACATTTGACATTTTAGTTGCAGTTAACTTTTACAAAAAATCTGCTGGTCTCTTCACTAAAGGGGGTAGGGGGGAGAAAACCCTCCTCCTTGGCCTTTCTGTACTGAAATATTTATCACTTACAGCATAACTACATTTGTGAGAAACAGAAAGTGGATATAGCATGTAAACAGCATTTCCAAGTAAACAAATAGATCATTTATATTCTGTAATATTGCCTGTATGATAGGATACATACAGTAATGTTTTCTGTCACAGCATTATAGAAATTAGAGATACAAAAGCCATCTAATCTTTCCCCCTTGTTGTTTCAGCAGTATTCCCTACTCCCCCCCCCATATTCTGTGTTGCTTTTCCAGTTATAAAACTTAAGTAATGGCATTTCCACCACTTTCCACCATTTCACCACCAAAGAGCGAGAGAGCATGTTGTCTAATTTGTTTAATCATGGCCGAGACAGACTTATTAGAATGCTTTGACTATCTTTCCCCCGCTGTCCCAGTCAGATCTGTTGTTTTCTCAGCTCGGTGTCTCACCCCACCCAGACAAAAATAGTTACTGCTGTGCTTGTTTCTGGCTGTCAGACATCAGCTGTCTGAGTTGGCATGGAAGGGAGACTCTGTATAGATAAATCACTTTAACTGGCTCTAGTCAGCTGGCGAAAAAGATAGGTAAATCTGACATTGCAAATACCATTAATGTAGTACTTTGGGTCTAGCTAGAGTTAGAGTTTACAGTGGCCTAGCTAGCTGATGGCTCCTATACCCGAAAAAACTATATGTTGCATCATTGGCTCCATGCAACTATTTATTGGGAAATTTCAGGGAACAAGGAAATAAGGTCTGACAAAGGGCACACTTGTTAGAACATGAATGTACCAATCTCTTTTAAAGTTCAGCAAAGGGTACATATGAATCTGATTTATGCATAATTTCTGTACTGTAATGCCATGACTAATATTAATTCCACCAGTTTGCATTATTAATTAATGTATTTAGGAATGTTGTACAAGATGTGTCAAGTCATCTCTCTGAAGTTATCAATTTGAGCCATGAATGTGATTTGATAAATACCTAGATGGTACTAAACCACCTTGTACTGTAAAAGACATCACTGGAACACTGCATCATTTTTCAAAACTAATTGGGACACCTACTAAAATTATAAAAATAATGGGATCAGATTAAAGTCATAACACCTTTTCTAATGAAGTATAAAAGACGTGTGATCTCTTATCATTGCTATCCTAATTAAAAAGAATGAAAATGCCAATAGCTATAGAGAAATTCTGAGTGTTTTCCTTAGGAAAACTGTAGAACATAATTCATAGTCCAAATCAAATGCAGTATCTTCATGCAGTAAGAAGACCAAAAAAATAAAAAAATAAAAAAAAAATGCCACCATGGCTAAATAGCACAGTAAAAGAGGCATTTAGAGGCAAAAAGGCATCCTTTAAAAATTGGAAGTCAAATCCTACTGAGGCAAATAGAAAGGAGCATACTCTCTGGAAAGTCAAGTGTGAAAGTATAAGAAGGCAAGCCAAGAAAGAATTTTGAAGAACAATTAGCTAAGGACACACAAACTAACAACACATCGTTTTTTTCAATGCATCGGAAGCAGGAAGCCTACCAAAAAGACATTAGGGTGATTGGATGATAGAAGTGCTAAAGGAGTATTCAAGGAAGACAAGGCCATTGTGGAGAAGCTAAATTAATTATTTGCATAGGTCTTCACTGCAGAGGATGTGAGGAAGATTCACACACCAACCATTTTTAGGTAACAAGTTTGAGGAACAGTCGCAGATTGAGGTGTCAGTAGAGGAGGTTTTGGAACAAATTGATAAATTAAACAGTAGTAAATCACTAGGATCAGATAGTGTTCACCCAGGAGTTCTGAAGGAATTCAAATATGAATTGCAGAACTGCTAACTGTGGTGTGTAACCTCTCACGTAAATCAGCTTGTGTACCAGATGACTGGATGGTAGGTAATGTATTGTCAATTTTTAAATTTTAAATTTAAAGGAGATCCTGGCAATTACAGGCCAATAAGCCTAACTTCAGTACCGGGCAAATTGGTTGAAACTATAGTTATGAACAGAATTATCAGACATGTAGATCAGTGGTTTTCAAACTTTTTTCAGTTGTGAACCTCTAAAAAATTTAAAATGGAGGTGTGGACCCCTTTGGAAATTCAACCTGTGGTCTATTGACTCGTACCATAGATGTCTTGGACTGAAAACTGACTGAACAGAATTTAGCTATAAATGTTGCACGTGCTCAGCACAGCATTTGACACGGCATGAGAAAGGACGCTAAACTGTGGGTTTCTATGGTTCTAAATGTTTGTTGCCTTTATCAAAATCAATTGGATTTAGGTATTTTTGCAAACTTTACCAGCATCGTTTGAGCAAGGAACCAAGGTGCTTTAAAACACTTAATTGTGGTAAATTAAATCAAAACAAACACTTCAACATTTCAGGTTTTTTTTCCTAAACTCATTTCAAATTTAGGACTGCTATTAACATAAATTACTAAACAAAATTGAACAGGAGTGTTTGTGGCACCTTAAAGACTAACACATTTATCTGAGCATAAGTTAGTCTCTAAGGTGCCACAAGTATTCCTGTTCTTTTTGCGGATACAGATTAACATGGCTGCTACTCTGAAACCTAAACAAAATTGGTGTTTCTGAAATATGGATTTGTGGTGGAAATGGCCCACCTTGATTTTCATACACATTGTAAGGAGAGTGGTCACTTTGGATAAGCTATTACCAGCAGGAGAGTGAGTTTGGAGGGGTGGGGGGGGGGGGGCGGAGGGTGAGAAAACCTGGATTTGTGCTGGAAATGGCCCAACTTGATTATCATACACATTGTAAGGAGAGTGATCACTTTAGATAAGCTATTACCAGCAGGAGAGTGGGGTGGGAGGAGGTATTGTTTCATGGTCTCTGTGTATAGAATGTCTTCTGCAGTTTCCACAGTATGCATCCGATGAAGTGAGCTGTAGCTCACGAAATCTCATGCTCAAATAAATTGGTTAGTCTCTAAGGTGCCACAAGTATTCCTTTTCTTTTTGCGAATACAGACTAACACGGCTGTTACTCTGAAACCTGTCAAAATAAATCTGTTTCTGGTCTATTTAATGTATTGCAGATTATGATTAGAGAATAGCAAGTGTATTCTGCTGTAGTATTTCACATTTCCTTTCCTCCGTGGTTCTACTGGGATGGTTGGTTTAAACTCCTAGTTATCTGCAGTGAGATTTATTCCTGGGAATAGGGTGTGTTGATTGGTGCTCCTTTTTTTGCTTGCTAACTGACTCTGTGGCAGCAAAGCAAAAATATTGTAAGGTTAAGTGTAAATAGTGGTTGTGTAGTGGTGGTTTTCTCTTGGAGTAGTTGAATTAAAAACAGTTTACGAAAAAGACTAAGCCAAAAACTTAAATCTGCAGGACCTCCCAACCAGATCATAATTTCAAAGTCAGTCAGTTTTGTTCATAAACTATTTGGCAGTCTTTCATGAAGACTTGTATAATCCTCATGAAACTACCCGTGCTGGCACAAAATCTGCTAACACTCCCTTGCCATGAAGCTGATGAAAAACACTTCAGATGTTTTTTATACACATGCACCCCCCACCTCACTCCTGTCCTTCAAAAACAAGTAAGTGAGTAGAATTTCGCAGATAACAAATCACATCTTAAACATTTTGATGCCTTTGATAAACACATTATTGCTATAAACATGATATCGACTCCTACTTGGGTATTGTAGTCTGTTCAAAACTATCATTAAAATAAAATGTATTTTGCAGATGCAAACCCCAATTCTGCAAACATGCATGTGCTTAACCTTAAGGATGTCTCATTGGCTTCAGTGGTGCTACTCATGTGCTTAACTTTAAGCATGTTGCATGTTTGTAGAATCAGGGCTCGTTTGTGTAATATGAATCAGATTAGCAAGTAATCTGTTTAGAATTCAAACAATAGCATTATTACAGTTTTTAAATTTGGACTCCATTCGGTGGTAAAGTATATTTGCTTAGTCTGCCATTGTAAAGTCAAATATAAAAACCTTTGTCTGTATTGTTTTCCAGAATAAATTTTACATAGAAACCAAGCTTAACAGAGACTTAAAAGATGACCTTATAAAGCTGTTTACGGAACATGTTGCAGAAAAGCACATTTACAGCCTAATGCGTAAGTAAATTTATTGGACTTTTCTTAAAATGGGGGGCAATCAGATTCTGTCGCAATTCTGGGAAACTATAATATTTTCAAGTGTAGGTTTTAGGAGAAAAAGCAGAATAGGTAGGAATAAAATGGCAAAGAACTAGAGGATTTAAATACAGATTCCAAGAACAGTACTTAAAATAAGATTTAAAGATAAGGGAATGGGTGCCATACTGTGGGGTTTTTTTGGGTCTCCCAGTAAAAATGCAGTGTAATAAGGTTGGTTATTTATAAAGGTATAAATTTAGTAATGTTCTAGGACAGTGATTCCCAAACTTGTTCTGCCGCTTGTTCAGGGAAAGCCCCTGGCGGGCCGGGCCGGTTTGTTTACCTGCTGCGTCCGCAGGTTCGGCTGATCGTGGCTCCCAGTGACTGCGGTTCGCTGCTCCAGGCCAATGGGAGCTGCTGGAAGTGGCGGCCAGTACATCCCTCGGCCCGCGCCGCTTCCAGCAGCTCCCATTGGCCTGGAGCAGCGAACCGCGGCCACTGGGAGTCGTGATCGGCTGAATCTGTGGTAAACAAACTGGCCCAACCCGCCAGGAGCTTTCCCCGCACAAGCGGGGAACCACTGTTCTAGGAGGAAGAATGAGGCATATTAGTGCCAAAACAACAATTACGCTTTCACAAACATCATTTTGTGTAGATGTCACTGTTCTCTAAGTACTTCATGCTAAAGATGTCCATCTTACGATTATGAGGACATAATATTTTATTGTCCAGCTGCCTATGCTCTTTTCTAGTTTCAATATCAAAATGCTAAGTAAAATGTGACTGGTGTGGTGTGGTTGGAGGAATCAAGTGCCCAGGTGTTAAAGAGGGTGTACAGCAAGAGGAGAACCACATCTCCCTTCCCACCCCACCAATTAAGAAAAAGTTGGGGGATGGACAAAGTAGTGGCTAGTGTAGCCTTAGTGTACCCACATAAATCTCCAAGCACAGCCCCTCTTCCCACCAGATACAAATCAAGACATCCACCCACACAACACAATCAGCATACCAAATAACCTCAAACACACACAGTCCCTTATGTTAATACAGATCACTCATTTGCCACATGCACAAATCCACACAACTCTCCGGGCATAACACAACCAGCACACCCAGTGTAACCAAACATCACTCTGAAGCATAAAATGTCTGAATCAGTATGTAGCATAGAAAGATTTACAAGCATGGTTGACCGTTCTTTTTGTTCAGAATATCACCGGGTTCAATGATCACTGGGATTCATGGTCTGTTACAATCCGGTTTTTAAGTTCTCAGCCTCTTTTTGGCTCTCTTATCACGCATTACTTTACAAATTACACCCAAACGACAGCATGGGCTTTCAGCTACTAGTGTGATTTAATTTAGTATGACCTTCTGTAAGGCAATAAGCTCTGTAGCACACTAGTTAACATTTTTAGAAAATAAATTTCTGATCTCTCTTGCCATATAATTTTTCTGTGAATTATAATTGCAATATCAAAAGCAATGTACAAATAACAGAAAAAAGAATTTACCAGGTAACACACGTGACTTTTTCCTTTGATTACCATAGGGTCTCTCTGTCTTTCTTCGCTACTGCTTTGTGATGAGTTGCAGAAATCAAATTAAAAGAAAATATTGGAAAAAGATAAAAAAAATAAAAAACTGCAGGAAGTAGAGAAACCTACTGTATGGCTTTGTGTGAAGTAGGGTTGCCAACCCTGAAAGATTGTCCTGGAGTCTCCAGGAATTAAGGGAAGCAGTGGGGGCAAAAGATCTATCTGGCTTTAAGATTAAACTTGATAAATTTATGGAGGAGATGGTATGATAGGATAACATGATTTTGGTAATTAAATATTCATGGTAAATAGGCCTAATGGCCTGTGATGGGATATTAGATGGGGTGGGATCTGAGTTACCCAGGAAAGAATTTTCTGTAGTATCTGGCTGGTGAATCTTGCCCATATGCTCAGGGTTTAGCTGATCGCCATATTTGGGGTCGGGAAGGAATTTTTCTCCAGGGCAGATTGGAAGAGGCCCTGGAGGTTTTTCGCCTTCCTCTGTAGCATGGGGCATGAGTCACTTGCTGGAGGATTCTGTGCTCCTTGAAGTCTTTAAACCACAATTTGAGGATTTCAATAGCTCAGACATAGGTGAGAGGTTTTTCGCAGGAGTGGGTGGGTGAAATTCTGTGGCCTGCGTTGTGCAGGAGGTCAGACTAGATGATCATAATGGTCCCTTCTGACCTTTGTATCTATGAATTAAAGGTTAATCTTTAATTAAAGATTGTCATGTGATGAAATCTCCAGGAATACATCCAGCCAAAATTGGCAACCCTAGTGTGAGGTGCACTGTTAATGGACTGCATTTATTTAGTCTCACCATTCAGCTTATTAGAACTAGGCCATTTAACATCTTGTGTTATATTTTTAAACCTTTGACAAACTTCTTACTGTGATCTGACTTTCTTATATCCTGACTGTAGTAGTGGGTTTTTTTTTAAAATCAAAGATTAAAAAGTGGTATCTTGACAAAATTTTAAACTTCCTACAGTATCCCTGGAAGTAACTGAGTACATGCATACAGTAGGGAAATTGAGAAACATCTTGCAGTAACCTTCACAAATATTTTCCAGTCATTCTAAAATTTAATGCCAGAATAAAGGAATTACCCCTTTATATTTTAAAGACTGTGTAACAAAAACAATATTATATCGTACCTCAGTGACTACCTACGGTTTGACTCAATATCTTTACATAAATTGCATTTTTTAATTTAAAAAAATAATTTGGATGTCCGATTACCTGCTACTACAGTTCAGCAAGACAATTCATGAGAATAAATGTTCAAAATAGGCATCTACTTAGGGAAATAAGGTAACTTTAATTTGAGGCCCTCTTGGAAGATTGAATTTTCTAATATATTTGAAAAAGTTTTGATAAGACGTTGAAGCTGTCATTTTTTTTAACACTTCTCCCCTCCCTCCCCAACCTCCCCAAACACACATGCACACGGCCAATCTATCAATATGAAAAATGCTTGGAGATTATATATTCTAAGCTCAACACAAAGGAATAACTTTTATTTTTACTTTTAAAATTTGTTCATCTTTTTAATGCATTTTTGTTGATGGTATCTTGTCATCCTATTTAAGGCTAAAAGTTGAAATTTCTATTTCAAATCCCATTCAAGAGGGGAAATGAGTGTAGTTTAAGTTTAATTGATTTGTAAAGTGCTCCTGCACAAAGGCACTGTTTAAAAAAAAAAAAAGGGATAAATGGTGTGGAGCTTTCTGCCTTTAATATGCTGTGAAGGCAAAAGTCCCATTGACTGAGGCTTTGTCTACACTAGCACTGTCGTTGGTCAGGGGTATGAAAAAACATACCCCTGACAGTGGGCTGCTGGTGAACCGGCTGTTGGGGGAGGCTAACTCCCAGCCCATCCCGTTCTGACTGAGGCCCCACCAATCATCCTTCCCTTCTGCCTCCCCTCCCCCACAGGAACCCAGAGCAACCCCGTGGCCTCACCGCAACTGCCCCAAGCACCCGCAGCTCCAGGCGGGCCCTCAAACCCAGCCTCGGAGCGCCACCAGCCCCAGAGCTCCGGGTGGCATGGCTGCAGCCCCCTCATTCCTGAGCTCTGGGCGGCACACCAGCCACCCCAGCCCTAACCAGCCTGGGCTATGGAAGAGCAGGAACTGGGAAGGAACTGCAGGAAGGGGTGGACCGTGGGCAGGGTCACACCAGGCTGTTTGGGGAGGCACAGCCTCTCCCAGACTATGATACCCACTGCCCATGCCCCTGTCGGATATAAGTTTCACAGACAAAAGCGCTGGTGTGGACAGCGCTATGCCGACGTAGCTAACACCGCTTGTAGGGGTTGGTTTAATTATGCCTGCAGGAGAGCTCTCTCCTGCCGGCAAAGAGGGGCTATACAGGAGACCTTACAGCCCAATAGCAGTACAGTTCCACAGTGTAGACATAGCCTAAAATAGGGCCTGCTTCTGAACCCATATAGTTGGAGGTGAGAAGAGAATAATTAGAACTCTGATCTTACTTGGAATCCTCTAACACACCTAGGCAGTTGGGGGTGCAATGGGTTCTGAGTTAAAGCCTGTAGTTGAGCCAGGGGTTGAACTTGAGCTGCTAACTAGTGTTAAAAGCTGAATTGATGTGTCTTCGCTGCTATTTTGATCAGAGTTAAGAACACGCTTTTTATGTAGCGTAGGCATACCCTGAGTTGTTGTTTGTGGTGGGTCTGAATTGAGAGTCACTGAAGGAAAAAGGAAACACCTGCATATGGGACACAGTCTTTTATGATCAGTGCAGGATGGGGCCTACACTCATCCTTGCTTTGCAGAAAAAGCATAAAATAAATGAGCTTTATGCAGATTTCTGGCCATGTTTTGCCTGTGCTCATACCCGTTCAACCTGATTGTCTTCGCAAAAATACATGGGTGTAACTGGTTGCAGACTTTGGCCCTTAGTGTGCTATTTCTGGACATAGTATCATAATTTAAAAAAATACTATATAGATGCGCATACACAGCTGTGTACCTATGTATAAGTATATGAAATTACACAAACAGAAATAATTGTCATGTCAGAGCTCTTTAAAGTAGAGCCACATAAACTGAGTGAATAGAACCATATTATTTTTCTTATGCGAGCTAAAAGCTGGCTTCATTTGATAAGGCCGCTATATTAAATGATTAATGGAGCATTTACTAAATGCAAAACTACTTACCTGGGTATAACAAGGAGAGATGAAACATCTTATTTACACAAAGCTTTGGTGGTAATGAGTGATGCAGATAATTTGTTCTCTTTTTATTTCATGAAAAAATCTTGTTTGTTGTTGATGGCATTTATGCATGAGATTATTATAAGTAACAAAATCCAGAAATGAGTAATAGTCACTAATCTAAACCACAATCACTTTCTTTATACTGTAAACCCAAATACAGGTCATTTGAAAGGCTTACTGTTGTCATTCTTTTCAAACGCACTAATAAACAAATCTCCAGTCCTTCACTTTACAATAAATTGAGATAGAAGATCGTCTTGTTCCTTCATGCGCTGTGAGAGTGATATGTCCCATTTGAAATGATAGGAATAAAATGTTTTCTGATAATAGAACACCTATTATCCCTCCCAGTTTGGTCACTGACATTTTAAAGTGGATTGTAGTTCAGGAAGCCAGGCTTTTCTACAGGTTTAATTGGAAACCTCTCCAGACAGTCATGGCTTACAGCTATGCCTTGTGTCCAGAAGAATCTTTAAAAGTTATTACTTTGTTGGGTGACATCACTGTTGACTGATGGCATAATAGGTACCTGAAAATCTATGGTCCATTTGCAACTTCTTATATCTGCAAACATATCCAGCTGCCGCCTTCAGTGGCAAAAAAAGTTTTTTAAGTGACAATTGAGGGTTCTCATCTTTGATGTGAACAACTCCTTGGCACCTCCAGGAGGAGCTCACTGCAACCCTAAAGTAGAAAGCTCAGCTGTACTAATTTCAGTTGGTCTACTAAAGAACAAGCTAATAAGGAACAAACTGGATTTGGAAGAGTATCTAAGGCAAAATAATTCTGATTATTCTCAGTCTGGAGCAGTGCTGCTCACTAACTTGTTTGGCTGGGGTATGTTAGATTCTATTCTTGGGGCACCACCAAGAGCCTCTGTAAGTGTTGGCATCGTACACTGTCTTGCTGACTTTCACCATTCCTGTTTTCATGTGCATATTCTCCCCTTCCCTTCGTGTCTGTATCTGAGCTGAAGAATTTTCAGAGAGTTAATTGTATTTGGGAGAAACCTACCCTTGTAAAACATGTGATAATGCCTGCCATTTGGTGCAGTCTGGTGATTTCCAAAGACAAAAAGATTTCCCTTCAAACACATCATTTTGATCCAAAGATAAAGCACTCCCGTCTTGAGGAATCATTTAGCTGTAACTAGAGGAGGAGATCTGCTCCACCAGAGGAAAGAAATTAATTTCTTCCACATAGCTTCCCAGTTGCTACTTCCCTTTTCCACGGGTGCGGGGGTCAGGGGGGATTGGACGGAGGCTGAATCTTCATGTTTTCCCTTCACTCACCTGTCCTCTTATATAAATGGATGAGAAAGGGAAACATCCAGCTGGCTGTTAATATAGGTGTGTGACAGAGTGTACCACTCATGCTGAGGAAGTACTATAAGGAAAGAGAAACGTTGGCTGCAATCACTCTTTTACTGATATAAAACTCTTTAGTCAGATTTCAAACCAGAAGTGCAAGATCTGAATAAAGATGGACCCCAGAAACAGAGAATCAGAGTCTAGGCATGAAAATACGTGCACAAAATTATACTAATTGTTTACAATATAGTTCAACACTGATTTTTATCTAGCCCCACACTTTTTTAGTCTGTGCTTTCCCAAGTCATAACATATACCTAGACAGTCATACGATTAGCTAATCAAAAGCTACTCATTTATTTGACAGATTTGTTATCTACAGGCTGACTCACTATAATAGCAAGCAGGCATTTGTTTTATGTAGTACTCAGGTTCAAGATTTAATTTACTTGAGTGCATTGAAAGTAAATATTTACCTGAAAAGACACATCTTGATCTTGATCAAAAGCCAAAGCCAATATTTCTGTCATTGGTTGTCACAAAAATAACTGTGGCATGGATTTGTGTGATTTACATTTTGAAGTCTGAGAGTCTAACATTTCGCTCTCAGGGGTCTGTGGTTCTTTTGCCCTGACACTGGAACCCCTCCCCATCTCCAAGAATTCTTACTTGTGAAACATTTAATTGATCCTATGATATATTTTAGTCAGAGTTGTCTTTTACGTCGGACAGTGTTATTTCTTTTTCCCAGTCATGTTCCCCCAGACTCAGAAAGGGGTGGATTTAAAGCTGTTCACCTTTTCATTTTTAAAAAGGGCAGGAGTTCTTTCATAATCGCATATGAGAAAAGAGTTCGTTTTAAAAGGTCTCCTATGACGAACATAGGGGGAAAGTGCTTCAACTGTAAAAATTTCAAAGAGGAAGCAGAAAAATTGACCTAGAAGCTGAATAAGTTCAGCGATGGCTCTTTGCAAAAGAAATCCACTCAGATCATCCCTTCTTGCTTCTGATATGGAATTAAAAAGCATAAACGCCATATGAAAATACAGAAAAAACTAAGGCAGTTGGAGGCTGGTACATGTTGCAGGGAAAGGGGTTTTTCACTTTTTGATACCTCAGTTAATGGACAGGCAGGAAAGGGTGTGTTACTTGATTTGCACTCCAGCGAATTACTAACAGATGTGTAACTCTATACTGTCATCAGCGAGCTCATTAATGTTGGTGGAACAAAATGTACTGATTTGTTCTTAGTTAACTAAGAAAGAAGGCAGTAGAGTGACTCACTGTCTTACAGTGATATGTCCCATGCCCAGCTTTTATATATGGGAAGAGGGACTATGCAAAATACTCGGAGAAAACTGGACAGTACTTAATGTCAAGATCAATGCCTGAATGGGCTGCTATGGCAGAGAAGCTGGTATCTTCCCCCACCTCACCTTTTGGAACAGGCAGGCAGAACTCAAAATTAATCAGATGGAAGGATCTTGCTATCTTCCAGTGATGACCTCTCTTTTTTCTCCAGTTTGACTCTTCCCTCTCAAGGGGTCAGCTATGGGAAAGCTACCTGCAGCTGCGCTGGCAGAGCAAACTAGAAAAAGGGCCTGAAAAGAATATCTACGTTTTTGGTTTCCAGGCTGCCAAGAGGGATGGGGAATGCACAACAGTCTCATGGGTGCCCCCATGTAAAGCCCTGCAAATCCATGGATATCCACTTTATATTCGGGGATATCCGCATCCATAGATGCAGATGCGGATGTCCACGAACCATTTTTGTGGATCGGACGTGGATATAAATTTTGTATCTGCGCAAGGCTATAAATATAGGATCTCAAAGGCGGGGAAGCAGCTGTCAGCCTATATTCCATCACTCTTTCCCCCTCCCCCCCCATCTACTTACTTTACAGAAGCAGCTGCCTCCCTCTAAACTTCCGTGATACGGCAAAAATGAAGTCGGGAGAGGTTTCCTAGATAGCTTGGCTGCTTAAACCATGGTGATAGGCGCATGGGGGATTTTGCTGCCTCTCTTGATCTATCCCCCCCCCCCCTTCTGTGTATATTTGCGGGGAGAGAGAATATAGGCTGCTTCCCTGTCTTCCAGATCCCACTCTTCCCACCACCACCCCTTCCCCGCCCCCCCGCCCCTGGCATACAGAGAAAGGGGAGGTGATAGGTCAAGAAGCAGTTGTCTACAGCTCATAACCTATGAGGCTGCTTTCCTGCCTTCTAGATCCTCATAGACTATGAGCTGCAGACAGTGGCTTCTTGATCTATTATTTCCCCTTTCTCTGTATGGGGGGTGATGGATATAGGATCTCAAAGATAGGGAGGCAGCCTCATAGGCTTTGAGCTGCAGACTGCTGCTTCCCTGCCTTTGAGATCCTACAGTACACACACACACACGCACAGATGGTCCTCTGAGAGGCACTGTCAGCGTGCTGCTGCGGAGGCGGTGCGGATGCAGATAGAAATAAAAGATGAAGTGCAGGTCGCAGGTTGGATGCAAGTTGATTCTTGCTGATGCGGATTGGATGCGGATCCACATTTTTGTATCTGCACAGGGCACTACCCCCAAGCTTGCTTTACCTTTAAGATAGGGTTGGTACTGCTCCCACTTTCCTTTTCACTCCTACCTCAATGCGGAAATTAATCTCTTGTAAGAAAGGAACTATTTTTATTCTTCATTTAGATGACTTGGGCCCAGCAGCTGTGCTGTCTCAAAATCAGTACAGTTTGAGTTAATAATCCAGAAAAGCTTTCTTAGTGAGCTATTTTGTAGCTTTAAAGGCTGGTGCAATCTGCCTACCAAAAACAAGTGGTAAAAAATATTTGACTAGTCAAGGTGTAATAAGGTTTGGGGAGGAAAGCACAAATTCACTTCTGTTAATGAGAGGATTGATCTCCAGGTGAACTTGCTAATGAAATTCCTTTATAAAAAGGCGGGTGCAGTAATCAATAAACCAGCACAGAGATTACTGTTCACTTTTCTTGCCACGTATTGTGGATGCATCTGGTTAAATCTTCAAATACTACATATTGTGGAACAGAATTATACCTCAATTTGAAAAAGAAATGTTTTTATGGGAAAATATCTAAACTAGTATGGAAATACTGTAGTCAGCAACTAAAATCATGTTTAAGTCTAAACATCTCCAAGCTATGGGTTAGTCATGCAAACAGTCCTAAGTTTCAGGACTAATTCCATTGACTTCAGTGCAAGTTAAGCACCACTAGTGTAAGTTTGCAGGTTGATTCATGAGCTGTCATCTCCTATGACAGTGGGGTCCCACCTGTGGTCCAGTGTCCATTTGTGCACCTCAAGTGTCTAAGCTGTGCCCTTAGGCAACTGTGTCACTGAGGAAAAAAATTGTATTTTGTGTGTTCTATAAGCTGTACCCCATGATTTTTAAACAGTGTTTGAATCAGCCCTATCATTGCAGGGGGCCTGTAGGGGATAGCACTTCTCTAGCTGCCTCCCATTGTTTCCTCAGCAGCCCCAGGATTAGCTCTAATGAGAACTGGGAGCACTTTGAGCAGTTACTATCCCTTTGTTAGCTTCTCTGCTGGCTTCTTGCTGCATTGTAGGGGTTGAGGAATGAGGTGCATGCTCACTTACCAAATTGTGAGAGCCCCAGGGAGAACACAGCAGTTTGACTCTGCCGTATCTAAGGGAAGGAATGCCTGTTGATGGATGGCTCCCCTTTCTCCTCCTCCTACAGCCATGCAGGGTAGCCCAGGAGAGGGAGGGGAAAAAAGCTGAGAACAAGCAACCAATTATATCTCCCTTATTCTCTGCCCCAGCCCTATCACAGATGAAAGCAGCTTGGGGGGCTGTTCTGACTTGCACCTGGTGGAGTGTAATGTGATCCAGCCATGCTTCCTCTCTCGTTCCCCCCCAACATGCCTTCTGTACCATGGTCAGAGAGCTGTAATAGCCAACATTGTTGGCTCTACATCTGTTAGAGACCCACCCATACAGCGTTTTGCTTGGATCAGATGTGCCTTAAGAAAAAGATGTTTTGTGTCTCTGGGCACTTTTTGTTTTCCATAATGTGAAAGCAAATATATAAAAGGTATGATGGGATGAACTCTGAAACAAATTTATAAACCAGAGATTTAGTATCTGACTAGGGTGACAAGACAGCAAGTGTGAAAAATCAGGACGGGGTGGGGCGTGCGGGGTGGGGTGGGTAATAGGAGCATATATAAGAAAAAGACCCAAAAATCAGGACCGTCCCTATAAAATCGGGACGTCTGGTCACCCTATATTCGACTCTGATTTTATTTTATGTGATCAAAGGCATCTAAGTAATTTGCAGCTTGAAGAATGTTTTATGCACCTGTTTAGGGAGCTTGCTTTCCTGACTTCTCTCTGATTGATAGGAACATAACATTTGGCGATACCATTTTTCTCTGTAATAATATTCTGTCTGTCCTCCCCCATTGTGTAAAATTGCCTGTGATGAGTGTTAGTCCTGCTCAAGTATGTTTAAATATCTCTAGCTGTTGCAGCCTACGTGGGATATAAGATCAAACACTACTACAAAGCAAGATTTGCTATTGGGTTTCCTTTAATGAAGTCAGTGAATTATGTCCAAATGGTTTGAAGATACTGTCAGATGCCATGTATTCAGCTGCTCTTAGCTGTGAATGTTCTGGCTTTTGTTGAGTTTATGTTCATTTTAATGTTTAAATGTTTACCTTTGATGTGATTATTCTTTTTAAATAGTCTTCTCAAAAGTTTTAAGGAGGAACTGAAAAAGCCATTTAGAACTAAATCCAGTACACATACGTTGGTTCCATTTTAGATAGAATCATTTTACAATTGCACCTAAACGTCTGATGGCTAGGCTTGTGTTTTAGATGCATGATATATCTATAGCTTAATCTCTTCTAGATCATATTTAGATATTGCTACACATTGTAATAAAGTCTTGTTCCCTAGGTGACATCACTTTAGGCAGCTTTCCTGACTAGCCTAGGTACTGCTGCAGGGAAAATCTGTTGAGGAAAGGTTTCAAATGTCTCATTGAATGCAAGTCACTGTCCTTTCAAAACTTCCAGATTTAAAGGGACACTGTTCTTTTTAAAATCACACTTCTGTCAGAGACAAATTTACCTATAATAGTTACAAATAGCACTTTGGATTACTGTAATTGAAAGATTAAAGAAAGAGATTTCTCTTGTCAGTTTCCACTGTTTTATACAGGTCTTTTATACCACAGAAGAAGGAAGAACTTTAAAAAAAAAAAAAAAAAAAAAAAAAACAGTGGTTATAAGTATGGTGACTGCCATCTTGACCAATATTGGGTATTGAACTGGGGACGCTCTACAGCTAAAAACATATGTTTCCAAAGTGTGAGCTAAAGGGACAGGACCGTGCGCTGTGGATCGGGCAGAGAGAGGAGTGTGTAACACATGCTGACCAGTGGCTTCTGGAAACATACAAACATGGCAGGAAGGGCTTGGGGCAGATGTAGCTCTTTAACAAAATGAATTACAAGTAGTTCATGTTGTAGTTTATACAGGTACAACATTAATCAAATCCACCTCATGTTAAAAACTGATGCCGCATAATATGCTTAATAATAGTACCAAATCAACTATCCAAAGAAAAAATGCAGTTATTGATAGTGTCTCTCGGTTACATATTAAGCCAATAAGTGCATCAAGAATGAAAGATAAATATTCTCTCCTATTTGAAAAAAAAAGAAAGAAAGTACTCTTGCTTATAGCTGATTTTTAAAAAAAACTTTGTTTCAGGGTGAGTGTTCATGTTTGGACTTCAAATCCAGAGCAGATATTGTTGCCAGGATGGTAAATGTCTTAAAACAGTTATTAGTGGAAATTCTTATGCTTACCATAGCACTGTGAATGTTACCGCTAAAAATAAGTTGCATTTACTTCAGTTCTGTTGCGGAGTCATTGAAACACAGTTACTTGCCTGTTTTCCCTTACAAGTCCTATATGCTTAGCTGTAACAGGAGAAAGATAAAGTATTATTTCACATTTTTGCCACACATAACTTTATATCGTATATTGCACTTTAATTAAAAGGTTATACAGTACTTACATCTGTAAGAATACAGTTCTCACTCAT
Organism: Lepidochelys olivacea; assembly: GCF_965140295.1. Lineage (NCBI taxonomy): Eukaryota > Metazoa > Chordata > Testudines > Cheloniidae > Lepidochelys > Lepidochelys olivacea. Next base: position 110,056,430 of record NC_140417.1, read on the forward strand.
TTGTCTCTCACTTGGTTTCCTCATTATGAACATCAGGTGACAGAGCAGGAAAAAATAACTTTCTTTCTTTTAACTGCCAAAAATATATGCAGAGAACCTAAAGTATTTGATCAAGAAAATGGCTAATCAGGCTTCTCTTTTCATTTCAGCTTTACTTTTAGAAGCTCAGTCAACACCGTTTCAAATAACCCCTTCAACCATGGCAAATATTGTGAAAGGCCTGTATACACTTAGACCAGGTAAATATTCATTGCTTCCTTTTGGAATCTCCCATCATTCTATAGTGCCAAAACATTCCACAAACTGGAATATTATGTATCTTTAAAAAGGTAGTTTCATGATCTTATCTGTCAGCCAGTGTTCAGCTGTGTTGTGTAATGTCCCAGCAAAGCCTTTGTTATGAATGCCGTAGATCTATATTGTGAACTGCAGGAGGACTAATTCTTGCATTGGGCTCCCACCTTCACTTAAATAGTTTAAAATAAGAGAGGGGAAACTGAAGCAAGAGCACTGTGCTTCTTTGTATTACTATAAGGGGATGAGGCTGCTCAATGGGACAATCATGACAAATATTCAAAAACAAGATAGATAAAACAGTGGGAATGATATGGCCTTTCCATCTATGATGCTGTGGTGATTACAGAAGTAATTTTGCTAAAACAAATAAATAATTCATTTATTTCATTGTAAAGTTTTATTTTGCCCTTGGGTAAAATGTATATAATGTGGGCTTCAAGTCCAACATTAGTTATCTCAACAAGCCTAGAAAAGTGTGGTGTGTGAGGGTATGTCTACACTGCGATAAAAGACCTTTGGCACTGTTGCAGATGGCCTGGGTCAGCTGTCTTGGGGCTGTGGCGGCAGGGCTATCAAATTGCAGTGTAGATGTTTCCATGAGTGGAGAGGGTCTCAGGGCCTGGGCTCCAGCCCAAGTGTCTAAACTGCAATTTTCAGCCCTGCAGCCCGGGCTCTGTGAGTCGTAAGTCAGCTACCCAGGCTCTGAGACTCGGTGCCAGAGGTTTTTTATGGGAGTGTAGACGTACTCTGAGATTTTTCATGGCATTAGAAATTTAATATGAAATTGAGAAGGTACTGTAAAGTATAATTTGGAAACTGAAGGGAGCCCTGGTCAAGGGACAGTATTCCCAAGGAGTTTAACAGTACAGCAGCAGGTAATTTAAAATAACCATTAGTCACTGGTATGTGTAGTTTGCCATGTGGTGAGCTCTGCAGTTGTTATAAGACTTAATAGGCATATAATAAAATATGTAATTCTAACAATATTGTAATGAACGTGTATTCATATGCTTTAGTTAGTGACCAGGTATAGTCTCTGCTGTAAATCTCTACTGTCAACAGCATCTAACTGGCGATGAGGAGAGGAAATGTTTTGGGCATTCTGTGAAGTTCCCGGAATGAACATCGGTCATGCTCCTTTATTTTTCTGCTTCAAAAACACAAATACCAAAATGGGCCTGGTTTTCCTCTTACCTACAATGCCAGTTTTAGCTCCATGGAGTTATTCTATTGTTTTGTACTGGTGTAACTGCGAAGAGGATCGTATCCAGGTGCCATCACATCTTCTTTTCTATGGAATTGCCACTCAAAGAACCAGACATGACAAAGAGGAAGCTTTATGAAAACTTCAGTCTGGCGTGTATGAGGGCCAGTATTGTGGTGGTCAGACTATCTACAGAATTCACACAGTTAACACTCTTCGCAGGCATGTCTTATTTTTATCAAACATTAAAAAATATAAGGAGGTAGGGGAAGGAAACTGGTGATGACTTTCATCTTTACCCTCTTTTACTTTTCAGTGCTGGAGAAGGAAAATGTATTTAAAAAGAGCACAAAGCATGATTTCATTCTAAGTTGAGCCGATCTGTAAGATTTTGATATTACTATCCTATTTTATATCCCAAAAGACAAGAGTATTGAAAACCTTACAAAGCCTGTCAAGATTAAATGGAACTTGCCTTGCCTTTTCCTTCACAGACAAAGTTTAGTTTGGTTCAGTACTGTCATTTCCCTCTCAGATTTTCAGTATTCTTACTGTGTTCCAAAGGCTATTTAAATAAGATTGTTACCAGGTCATGAAAAATCACCTGGCTAGTGTTGAGTAGGAAGACCTAAGCCATTGATTTCTGCAGAATTTAAGTTTTCCCTTAAAAACGGTAAAGCTGTCAGTTACCAGCTGCTCCAACATCTGTGGAAGTCCTCTTGCAAGCCCCAACCTCAGTCCTCATATGACAGATTGCTCAAGCCATTCCATTATTTGACCAAAATAACTGACAACCAGACGGGACTGTACAAACCGCCCTCTCTCTGCACCATCCTAACATGAAGTGATTGGATTTTGTATTGCCAGATGTTTAAAAATCACGAGTTGTTGTCTCGGAGTCACCGGGCGATGCTCTGGAACTACTCCGTATAAAGCCAGTCAGGACTCTGGGGGAGCATGTCTCCTCTCTCTGAGCATACTGTTGCCAGGGGAAGACACCTACACAGCTTCGACCTTCCTTGATCTGACCTTGGAGCATTCAGCATCCCCTTCCATGCCGTGCGCTTCCTGCAGCGAGTCCGCCCGGGCGGGACTCCTGGGGAAGCCAGAGGGCCCTGCACCCCAACTTTGCAGTCAGATGTGACTCTCAGCCAGTGTAAAACAGAAGGTTTATTAGTCAACAGGAACACAGCATAGAACAGAACTTGTTAGCATGGAAATTAGTGACTTTCGGCCAAGTCCAAGTTGGGGAGTCCTGGGCCCGGAAGCCCTGGACTCCCCCTTTTCCAGTCTCCTCAAGCAGACTGCCAGCTTCCAGCAACCTGACCTCAGACACCTCCGTTGCTGCTGCTTGTCTTTGTCTCGCTTCTTGGGCAAAGAGTCATCTGGTCGTCACCTGGTTGCATCCCCTCCTGGGTTTCAGGTTGTGAAGGGCACCGGTCATAGCATATGTGCAGGCAGCTGGAGCAGCCTCACCTGCCTCAGAGGTCTCAGCCATAGTCAGACACCCCTATTCTCACCACCGAGGTATTGGTGCAGCACATGGGAAATTGAGGCACACACAGTATTCATGCAAAACAGTAAAACTCACATAGGCTCAACAGTAAGACTCACATCCATCATAACAAGGGAAAATCCCCACTTCATCACAGTCATGTCCACAAAAATTAGATTTTAAAAAATGATAAATTTGAGGTTCTTTTTATTTGCATTCTGGTGTTTGAGCTTTTGAGTTTAACATTTTCAATCCCGTCTTCACAATCTTGAGGGATAGAAAAATGAAAGCTGAGATTGTCCTGTAATTGCATGACTCCAGAAGTGTAGGCTTTAAGAAAAACACCAAACAGCACAAGACTTGCAATAAAATCATGAGTTGGCAGCACTATAATTATAACGTTGAATATCTCTTATTCTAAATTCTCAAGTCATATACCCGGTGACCTGCATACCTATTAACTTTGAGTAGAAGTGCATAGTTGTCTGAGTAATCCTGCTGGATGCTTCATAAGTAAGCATTCAGAGACAGTTGTAATGTTTAGAGTGAGATAGTTAGAGTTCACAGTGTCCACTTAGCCAATCTGTGAACAATGCTTATGCTATGGAAGAGAACAGAATGTCTTTGGTTAGCAATTAAGGATATGCATTTCCACGATATGCATCTGAGGAAGTGAGCTGTAGCTCACGAAAGCTTATGCTCTAATAAATTGGTTAGTCTCTAAGGTGCCACAAGTCCTCCTTTTCTTTTTGCGAATACAGACTAACACGGCTGTTACTCTGAAACCAATTAAGGAAAGAATATTGAGTTTGTGGTATACAACACATCAAATTCTTAAGCTCAATCTGTCAAACGTTCACCTTGTCATGGCTTTAGTCAATAGCAACATAGTAAAATTAATTGAAAAGATGAAGATAAGGATACTAGATGAAGATAAGGATACTATATGAATGCTGTTCTAGCTGGACTGGAAGTGCTCTAAGTTTGTACCAAGAATAATTCCTCTGTATTGAAAGATGTTCCTTAGTAGAGTCAGTCCTTGGTGATTTAGATTCTACCGTGTTCAGAAGAGCAGGCCCCTGGGAGGCTGTGAGACTGCCCCAAAGGTGAGAAGCTGTTCCAGTTGTACACGATTGTTGATGCCACTCAGTCTCCACTGCTGGCACTGGAAATACAAAGGAAGGGAATATGAGCTTCAAGAGCTATCTCTTCTCCACGCTCTGTCTCCAAATGGTTCTCTGAGACTAGGCGATTGACAGAGTAATAGGAGAGGCTGGCAAAGGGAGGAGAAGAAGAGTAGTGCGATTGGAGAAACTTGCCATGCACTTAAGTACTCTGATCTGGGCTGAAGTCAGGGAGCAAAATGTGTCCAGCACCTAAGTTCCCTGTAAGCTGTGCAGCAGCCTGTTTAGCGCTATGCATGTGCTTAGGGAACCCGCCCGGCCAGGTCCTGCCAGGGGAGGGGCGGCCCAAACCCAGCCCCGGCCTGGACCTGCTGTGGCCGAGGCACCCCGCCCCTAGCCCAGACCTGCCAGGGAAGGGGTGCCTATCCCGTGGCCCCAGCCCTGAAGCTGCTGTGTGGAGAGAGGCTCATCTCCCACCCCAGCCCAGGTGCTGTTGCGGGGAGAGAGAGCTGGGGAGTCCATTCTCTCCATACCGAAGCCCTGGAGCACCCTCTGCACCCCAAACTCCTCATCCACAGCTCCACCCCAGAGCCCACACCCCAGCCGGAGCCCTCAGCCCCTCCCCTCCCCCCACACACACCCCAAGCCTCTGCTCCAGCCCTGAGCCCCTCATCCGTGGCCCCAGCCCAGAACCCGCCGGCCCCAGCCCAGAACCCGCCTCACCCAGCTGAAGCCCTCACACCCCTGCACCCCAACCTTCTGCCTCAGCACTGAGCCCCCTCCCACACTCCGAATGCCTCGGCCCCACCACATGAATTTTGTTAAATGCACCAATATGAAGGTGATGCGTCACACATCACCTCCATATTGGTGCACATAACAAAATTCATTCCATAGATTTGTGGGGAAAAATTAGAGGGAACACTGTCCAGTAGCTCTCCTTAAGCAGCTCAATCTGCTTCTTTTTCCTTCTCTCTTCTCTACCTACTCTAGCATGCCTTTTCTGGAGGAACACAGAGACACTAGTAGATTCCTCTCCAGATCTCCCGCAGCAAAATTTGTTCTGATTAATGTTGGGGATGGGGAGGGTAAAGGGTAGAGAAAGGAAGCCACATAGTGGAAGGAAGGAGACAGAAGAAGGAAAGAGAATAGGGGTTGGGAAAGAGAGGAAGAAGGAGAACTGAAGGATGACACTAAACTGGGAGGAGTGGTAGATACGCTGGAGGGGAGGGATAGGATACAGAAGGACCTAGACCAATTGGAAGATTGGGCCAAAAGGAATCTGATGAGGTTCAATAAGGATAAGTGCAGGGTCCTGCACTTAGGACGGAAGAACCCAATGCACAGCTACAGACTAGGGACCGAATGGCTAGGCAGCAGTTCTGCGGAAAAGGACCTAGGGGTGACAGTGGACGAGAAGCTGGATATGAGTCAGCAGTGTGCCCTTGTTGCCAAGAAGGCCAATGGCATTTTGGGATGTATAAGTAGGGGCATAGCGAGCAGATCGAGGGACGTGATCGTTCCCCTCTATTCGACATTGGTGAGGCCTCATCTGGAGTACTGTGTCCAGTTTTGGGCCCCACACTTCAAGAAGGATGTGGATAAATTGGAGAGAGTCCAGCGAAGGGCAACAAAAATGATTAGGGGACTGGAACACATGAGTTATGAGGAGAGGCTGAGGGAGCTGGGATTGTTTAGCCTGCAGAAGAGAAGAATGAGGGGGGATTTGATAGCTGCTTTCAACTACCTGAAAGGGGGTTCCAAAGAGGATGGCTCTAGACTGTTCTCAATGGTAGCAGATGACAGAACGAGGAGTAATGGTCTCAAGTTGCAGTGGGGGAGGTTTAGATTGGATATTAGGAAAAACTTTTTCACTAAGAGGGTGGTGAAACACTGGAATGCATTACCTAGGGAGGTGGTAGAATCTCCTTCCTTAGAGGTTTTTAAGGTCAGGCTTGACAAAGCCCTGGCTGGGATGATTTAACTGGGAATTGGTCCTGCTTTGAGCAGGGGGTTGGACTAGATGACCTTCTGGGGTCCCTTCCAACCCTGATATTCTATGATTCTATGATTCTATGATACCTGAAAGGGAGTTCCAAAGAGGATGGATCTAGACTGTTCTCAGTGGTCGCAGATGACAGAATGAGGAGTAATGGTCTCAAGTTGCAGTGGGGGAGGTTTAGGTTGGATATTAGGAAAAACTTTTTCACTAGGAGCGTGGTGAAGCACTGGAATGCGTTACCTAGGGAGGTGGTGGAATCTCCTCCCTTAGAGGTTTTCAAGGTCAGGCTTGACAAAGCCCTGGCTGGGATGATTTAGTTGGGGATTGGTCCTGCTTTGAGCAGGGGGTTGGACTAGATGACCTCCTGAGGTCCCTTCCAACCCTGATATTCTATGAAAGAGGTGACCATATGAATGAGCAACATTCACAGACAAAAGAGATGAGGGGGTGAAAAAAAATAACAAAATGAAAATGGCAGGGGTGGGGGCAGGGAAGAGAGGATGGAGAAAAACAGGTCAGATGCAGTGACCAGCCACGGCATGGGGTTGAGGTAACCCAGACTTGAAGGTCTTGAAGATGGGGGGTGGGGGGGTAAATGTGGGTTTAATCCTTTGTTCTAAGAAAATATGTAGACATTTACACAGTGCATTTGGCTGCTGTCCATAACTTTCCTTCATTGGTAAAGAATGTGTAAGATACTGATCTCTCTGACTCACGTCACCATTAGAGGATTTATTGTTTATAGGTTTAAACACTTTTTATTTCACATGGTCAGTGTCAATGGCAATGGCACAGAAGAGCTTGTCAACAGTATTTAATGTTAAGAAATTAGCTTGGGCTAACTTGTCCAATGCTGTTAGTTTAATGGGATATTTGTGTGTACTCATTAAATGGCACAGTACCTTTAACTTACTGTGTAATGTGCAAGGTGGTATTGCTTTGTGTATAAATTATCAGTGAACCTTACTACAGTGATGAAGGTATTGGTTTATGCACTGGTGTTCATGTGTAAGGCCATGTCTACGCTAGGAACATGGTATATTTTTAACACATTAGCTAAGGCATGTTCAGTAGTCAGGTAAACCCTATGAGGGAGCCAAGGGTTTACCTTAACCAATGAGTACAACTTGCCTTGTCTACACTAGAATTGCAACAGTTGTTAGCAAACATTCTCTTCTTCTCCAAGCAAGCTCAGCTATAGATACTTGCACTGTTACTCTGTGGTACCTCTCTGTTTCTCCATGTTTCTAAGGCAGTTGCTATATGCTACATTATCTTTGCTTTGTCACTTCTGAGAGTCTATGGAATCAGTCTGGAGGCATGGTTGCTTCAGTGAAGAGACCCTGTCTGTGGAGCTGCCTCCTGGAGGATGTATACCATTCTGACTTTGTATGCAGTGTAGTTGTTTAAAAGCTTGTCTCTTTCACTACCAGAAGCTGGTCCAATAAGACATTACCTTATCCACCTTGTCATTGGGTATCTGGCTGGTGAATCTTGCCCATATGCTCAGGGTTTAGCCTTCCTCTGTAGCATGGGGCACGGGTCACTTGCTGGAGGATTCTGTGCTCCTTGAAGTCTTTAAACCACGATTTGAGGACTTCAGTAGCTCAGACATAGGTGAGAGGTTTTTTGCAGGAGTGGGTGGGTGAGATTCTGTGGCCTGCGTTGTGCAGGAGGTCGGACTGGATGATCATAATGGTCCCTTCTGACCTTAATATCTATGAATCTATTCTGACTTAATAGCATTTTACACCCTCTTGCTCTGGTGTAAAGGATTACAGAAGGTACAGGGCAATGAAGTATAAGATTCGTACTGTTTACAGCAGTAAGTGTCTATCGTGCCATTGGCTCTTGATGGAGAAGCACTGACTCTTGGGCCAAAAATGTGTGAGACTTTAAGAATATCTAGTCTTTTAATTCAAGCTATTTAAACAATTTGTATTATTTTTTTAAAAACCTTCAGTCCTTCCTCAAAATAATCATTGCTAATTCTTAAAGAAAAAATTACCGCTCATAAGGTTTTTTTTTTTTTCCTATTCTGCATGTTTCATCATTTTTTTTATTTTTCCCTTTTCACACAGAGTGGGTTCAGATGGCACCAGCTTTGTTTTCTAAATTCATCCCAAACATTCTCCCCCCTGCTGTGGAATCTGAGCTTCAGGAATATGCTGCTCAAGACCAGAAACTTCAAAGAGAGCTTATGCAGAATGGATTTACCAGGTAATAATTATTAGCCTTCAATGGCAGTTGCACACACTAGACAGCACTGATACTACTAAAATGCATATACTTAAAAAAAAACCCATAAAAATGTAAATATTGTATTCAATAGAATATTAAATATTATTCTAAAGACTTGAACCAGAATGTTCAAATCTGGGTATTTAGGCACCTAAATCCATATTTAAGCACCTAACAATGTGGCCTGAGTTTTCAGACGTTCCGAGCACCCACAAATTCCATTGAAAGCAATAAGAAGTAATAGGTGATCAGCAGCTCTCAAATACTTTCCGATAAAATTGAGATGTTTCTGATTATTTTTATACCCTCGTGGTATTTTGATTTATTTATTAGTGGGTGGTCATCTTCACTGTCAGTTCCCATTCAGCATTGTCCTTTGAACATAGCTTTTCCCTAAAGTAGTAAAAGGACACCATCAGTTTGAATTTTTGTTAGTTTTTAAAAATGCGCTGGGGTCTACTGTGCTCCTCTTCTCCTCCCACTCCAGTCCGTGCTCTCACATCTTACCGGCCGATTGTCTTTCAGTGAACTTGGCAGGCTGCAGCACGTGACTGCCACTGCTGCCTCTCCTGACCCCCTCTGCAGGAGCCAGAAACGCTAAGGTTAGGCTGAGGAAGTTAGCAAGCCCAGATCCTTTCAGAGGAGCATCTCTCCGGAGTAGAGCAGCTAGTGCATGAGGCAGGAAGTGAAAGTGACCCTCAACAAAGCATTGAAACTGATAATACACAAAGTACTATCAAATGCACAAAGTAAACAAACTGAGTAAAAGAGAATTTTATTTTTCTCTAAATGTTAATTATCCTAATCTTAGTGGCTGCTTATAGCAATAGTGCATATACAATATTCTCACAGAAATGGGAATTTATAGATAGTCTTTCTTAAGGCCTTCAGTTTTCACTTAGATCAATATTATAATTATAATATTTCAGTTGATGATCAGTATTTCTGAGAAGCACATTCTTTTATCTCCTAACTAGAATAACATCATGTGTTGTATGTTGGCTGTCAGGAGACCTAGAACTGTGTTCTCTCCAATCATAAAGAATACACATAAAACAAAAGGTCAGGTCGGTCTTAACACATTGGTGTTGACCTTCAGATCGCCTTGTGATCTGTAGCTGAGCACGTCTGAGCTCCTTTGAAATATCCCCCAAGTGAGAGTTCCAGTTACTAAAGTAGAAAAGTTATTAGTAAATATTCTGCTGTTCAAAGCACCAGTGCTAAGGAATAATCATCTGCCTATCTTTTGACACAAAACCAGCACTCTGTATTTAATACTGGCTTCTATCAATGGGCAGCATCCTGGTGTTAAGATTAATGGGAGTAAGATCGGGTAATATTTTAAGTATTTCTTATGTGCCATTGCCTTGGTATTTAAGTGGTAATTTGAAGACTCGCATGTTTTCTGCTGTGCTTGTATATATTGAATAGCCTAAGAAAAGGAGAGGGTGTTTATACTAACTTGGAAATTTAGTCAAGCCTTTTAAATTTTGACACACTCCATTTCAAAGACCATAGATAGAGCAGAATGTATTGAAGTTGTTTTTGAGAAAAATTGAAGTTATTAAAAGAAACCCCCTATTGGTCTCTTGAATTACAGTTTGTTCTCAGTTATGGGGTTGTTCTTTGGGAGTGGAGAAGCAGAGGGGAGATTGATATTGATCTTAGCAAAAGTTCTCGCTGCATTAAAACCCTCATTAAGAATGTGTGGTTTTAAAAAAAAAAGAAAAAGAAAAAGAAAGATTAGAAAAGACTTTAAGGGCATTTAGCCACAAGATGACTTGAGATTTCTAAAGCATCATTTTTATCAGTAAACATATTTGAAATGATACAATTACATCTAATCACTTAAACCTGGAAATCTGATTATGAAATATGTCTATTTTTAATTGAGAAGTTAAACTATATTTCCTCAGAGACAATTCGTAAGCAAGCCTTGAGCTGAGCTTTTTAAACACTGGCAATATTCCAAGTGCTAATAAATTTGATCTGAAAGATCTTTTTCCATGATGCCATAGGTCAATAATTAATGATTCATAGTTTTATCGTAAAGGGTTTAACTCTTCCCATCGAACTATACTGACAGCACTTTGAGTGCAAGGAAAAACTGTGAAAACGTGTGTCCTGGTAGATAGCTATTTCAGCATCGTTTCTGACATCACCACTGCAACGCAGAGCCTTATTTAAAAACCTACATAAAAATTATTGAGATAAGCCAACCTTTCTTCTTATCTTATTGATTATTCATGTAAATCTGTGTTCCCAGAAAACTCTATATTTATTTTGTCAGAACAATTTGATAATTCTAGAGTGTATATTCAGTCTTGACTGCAGCAGTCTCTCTCTTTCTCTTTGATCCCCCAAATTGTCACTTTCCAATCCCCTCCAAAAAATGCTGCAAATTTCACCTCTTCTCACCATGCCACTCTCCTCTTCCTATCCCTTCACTGGCTTCATCTCACCTTCCACATCAAATTTTAACTTCTTGTCTATGTTTTCAAGTCTCTTTTCTGTTCTACCCTACCTTCTCTCTTATTTTCTTCTCCTTTTTGCTCTTCCCAAGATTTTTTTTTGCTCTTCCCAACGTTCTCTCATTGTTCTGCTTTTTTTCCCTATGCTGCTCCTTTTCCTGGAATCTTTGCCTAGGGTGTGGACTGTAACCTCCATAGCCCTGATCCTTCACTGGGATTTACATGGGTGCAAGAAAATACCTTTATCTGTTTGTAAAGGACTTAAAAAATAATTTGTGGGGCCCTTGGGCTTTAATATCTTTGTCTTAGTTTTGTATCTGCATATGTGATGTTGGATAACAATTCTTGGGTACGTCTGTCCCGATGTTTTCTGTGAAATAAAAAAAAATGTACTTTGCTATCTACCAAATGCTACCTGTGCCGGGTGAGGGGGGACGACAACAATTCTTTGAATAAGGAATACCCACTATTTGGGTTTAGTCTTTGAAGGTGTTTATAGGATAACTCTAATATAATGTAACTGATTTTATTCTGTAAATATCAATATGCTATATGGAAAAAAGAAGGTAAGGTCTGATTTGGGCATTTGGAATAAACATATCTAATATGCATGTTGTGCTTGAAAGAGCAGTATTAGAATATACTATATATGCTTAGATATTGTTCTGATGGCAAGCATTGGGGTTAATTTACAAAAAAAAAATAAAAAAATTCTTCTTTCCATTTTTAGCATTTAAAAGAGCCCATCACTGGCTCTGAGTGCCCTAGCAGTAATTTAAATTCACTTTACTTAAAAATGATTGACAATAATACTAATGTTACTCAACAGTATATTACTAGTCCAAAGATATAAAAATAAAGGCCTCCAGTTTTACCATCTACATATAATCATTACCTTCCTAAGTGCTTGAGAGAGGCTTTGCAATATATGACTGGAAAGTTCCCCGATCTATACGCTAGCAGACTAGTGCGGGGGGGAAGTATGTTCAAGAGTTAAGGGGCCCTTGTGGGGAACAACCTACCCTCCATCTAGTATGGACCCCACAGCAAGTGCTTTGAACCACCAGGGGTCCTTGAAACATAGTTTGTCAATTTCTGTTTTGTACAAAAATAAATAATTGCCTGTTCCTAATGTTACTGACCACTGTAGCCCAGTTCCAATTCACGTTGTCTCTATACATTACCTTTGGTAATGGTTGTTATTTGGCATGGGAATAACCAGGGTCTTCTGCTGCCAAGTTTTGATGTTCTACAGTGCTTAAATAGAGCCAAGCATTGATGGCTGGTTCCTTTGAAGAGCAGTATTTGTGTCTGCCTGCAAACAGGCTAACTAACTTGTTCTTTCTCTCACAGTTCTGTGACCTCATAGGAGTATAGAGGCAAGAGGTCATACAGAAAGGGGGATGGTAGAACCTAGAACAAAAAAAGTGGATGATCCTCAAGAACTCTTTTGTGCAGCCTTTGGTCAAATGCACTATGAGAAACCACACACACTCAGAACTATATACTAAATTAAAAAAATCAAGTTGTATTAGGCTTTTATACTGAGAACTATAGGCTTTTATTCAATTAGCAATTGAAGCTGCAAAGTTCCATATTAGTTCCTCTCTAATTTAATTGTATATATGGCTTGCTTATGTAATTGACATTCATGCTGATGAAACAGTTGTTTTGCTAAATTAATTCTAGAGTTGCTAAAAATCAGCTGAGTCAAAAGAATGTACACTGGGATGGAGATAATTTCCTGCAATTAGACTAAGATTCTGGTGTGCTGTTTAGTACTTAAAATTACAGATTAACTCATTTATTAAATATAGATTAAAAAGCCATCAATTTTAGCAGCCTGATATATAAATGATGAAGTCAAAACAACATTCCTATTTCCCAAATGAGACTTTCTGTACAAGCAGCAGATTGTTGACATCTTCACTGTTCCACATATCACACCAAAATTAACCACAAGGAGACTGAACATTGAAGAACTAATTACATGACTGGCACCCCTCTAGAAAGTTTTCAGCAGTGATAATCAAATGACTAGTGCAACTGACGGTGGTGGGGAAGTTACCTAATCACTCCGTGGTGATTTTTGCATTAATGACCTTAAACAAAGTGCACACCACAGGCCACTCTCAAAGAGGATGGATTTATTAAAGTGGTTCACTACTTCCTGTTGTGTCACATGAACGCTTGATCTGGATTGCCTGCTAGCAGAGAAGTGAGAGATTCTGGCTAGCATGAAGAAAATAAATAACATTGAGACATCTCTCTTGCCTCATAGTCAGCTATTGCCATCTAGCTTCAAATAAAACTACAAAGCAGCTCAGTTTTCTGTACATACTAGTCAAGAAAGTCAAAGGGGTGAAGAAATCCTAACCCTTTTGAAGTGAATGAGAGTTTTGCTGTTGACTTCAGTGGAGCCAGGATTTCACCCAGAATTCTTTTAAAAAAAAAAAATCCTCTGTTTAGAGGAATAGTATTTGGATTTAGTGGATCAGAAGAATAAGAAGATTTCGGCTACTGCTAAATCTAAAAATCTTTCAGATCTTCTAAAATAGCTTTATAAAACTAGTATAAGGAGTTTGTTTTAAGACAAATTGCTCAGCTATAGTCTGGTCTCAACTCATACATTAAATAGTTTCATTTAAATCCAGAGGGTGAGCTTTTTATTTATCATAAGAATTATTTTTAAAATCAATTTTAAAGAAAAGGATAGAGTAACTAAACTATATAATTGTCTGATTGCACTTTTTATTGTATGTGTATTGATTCTGCTGTGGTTTTTTCCCCAATCATATATTTCGACTGTTGTTGTCATTAGCATATTTGCATACTGTTTAATTTCTACTAAATGTCCCAGTATTTCTTTTACAAATTAAATATGATGACTTTGCTGTCATAGGTTTCCACACTGTTTTTTTGTTTGGTTCAATGACCATTCTTTTCTCCCCATTCTTTCCCAGAGGTGACCAGTCACGCAAGAGAGCTGGAGAAGAGTTAACTTATAGTAAGTAAGAATCCGCTATTGTTCATTGTTTAGTTTAAAAAAAAATAAAAAGAATAAAACTGTCTTTGATCTTCTGTGCTAGTTGGGTTATGGGTCTTTCAACCAGCAGGTGGAGACCATATCATTTTCTATGTATATAAAGGTGTAACTCTTCAGCAGGGGGAGGAATGATTCTTTTCCGAGTGGACTGCTTGAATACAGAGAAAAGGGTGGGTCTCTGAGGTCTGGGAGTGATCAGAACCTGCACTCCAATGTGTTGCTGTCTTCCACGTAACCACTGCTAATAGGACCAACTCTAACAAGGCCCCCAGTGTTGCCTCTGAGACAACAAGGTGTCCATGCAACTGTGGAGATGGGGGGCCAGATTCTCCACACAGTTACAGCCCTTTGCACCATTAAGCCCATGTAAAGAGGCCATAATTTGGCCAAAAAAATGACCAGCAGACAACTCTCTCTATTTATGCAAGTGTACCAGATCTGGGCCCTGTACCTGAGTTTCCCACCTTATTCCCTCCCCTGTATAAGGGATATATGAAAGGAAGGAGGGAGGAAATTGGAGCTCTGCTACAATTCTTTGCTGGCTACCCTATCCCAGAGGTACAAATTAGAGCTGCCCAACAGCTTGCTCTAACTTGTCAGGGCTGGAGCTGGTCAGCTGAATCAGGGATTGATAACTAGGTCTTTGGTGCCCTCACCTCAGTAGAGCTTTGGCACAGGAGAGAATCTAGTCCCATATCTTTTATGGTGAGATTTAAAAGCAAGGTCCTGATCACTTGACACTAAACATCCCCTGGATCTTTTGGTAACTATTAGTAGCATCAGCTCTCATTGAATTTTGACTGCATTCTCTCTACCCAATTTCTTCCAATAATATCAGTGGAATATGTCCTTCTTAATTTCCTTCTCTAGACTGATATGGAGCATTGCTCTGTGCTGCCATTCTTCTAGACAGAAGGGTGGTAGATGAAATGACTAAAGAGCTGGCGTATCAGATTCAGTTTGTACACAGTGCTTTAGGATCTGTCAGGATGAAAGGCGCTACAGAAGTGTAAGTTATTATAAGGATTTCTGATTAACCATGTCTCTTTTATGTATATTTCAGATGGCTCGTCAGCATGTGCAAGCTCCAGAGGGTACAGATAGTGAACATACCGGATGTGCTTTTATTCCTAGCCAGAACGACACTGGAGGAGCACAGATAATATCCAGCGCCTCAGCTGGGGTCTGCTGATATTCAGGAGCTCTGTCGCAAGCTATACCTGGAAGAGCAGTTTGGACTTTCTTCGTTATGTAATAAAATGTCAGTTGCTGCTACACTTGGGATAACTTTGAAAGACATGATGCTTCGGTTTGGTCTCTCAGCAAGTTCCTACTCTCTGATTCCGTGAGGAATGCGCCTTGAAAACCAGATAATTTCTAAGTGAAAATTGGCAGCCAAAATCAGCAGCTTCCTCCAAAAATGTTAAAATGGAAGAATCTTTTTTGCACTCTTGTTTTTTATTATGGACATTCTTTAAACTAATTAACACATCAGTGTATTAGTTTTAAAACTTCAAGGTATTTTCTGAAGCTTTTACTTAAATAATAAGAATAAAGATTTGTTACTTTGCAGTATTTATTATTCAGTACAAAGTGACAGCAGCTTTAAGAGTTGGTCCCTTCTAAATATAATTCTGACAATGAGGTTTTTGATTCCGAATTTGTTTCTTCCATTGGTTTTTTCCTTAATGTTTTTTGACTCTGTGCCTTCAGCTTGTGCACTTGGCAACTTTACAGACCATATTTGGTGAATGCAAAATGGGTTCTTAAGGAAAAGCTTGTGATGTTGTGAACAAATATGCTGCAAAGTCACAAGGTTCTCCTGCATTACTAGAATATGAATTTAGAAAGGAAGAAAACTTTTAACCTGATAGTGTCACTTATAGTGACTTGGCCTCCTTCCCACTTTTTGTTTTTCCTGTGTTTATTTAGTATTAATGCTGGGACCAATTCTTGTAGAAACATCCCTATGCCCCCTCCCTTTTCTGGTGACTTTGGTGGCCTCCATAGTAATTACAATAGATGAATGTGAACTCCAAAATGAATGCAATGCCATGTATTGTGTTGTGTGTTATTTTGGAAAGTTAGCTGAGAGTTGGATTATGAGCAAGATTCTCCAGTCTGTTGAATTATGCTATGGGCCACTCTGGCAGCAATGAGCAGACTTAAACCTGCCTTAGTTGGTCAGTGGATGACAGCACCCATGCAGGGCTGCCGGAGTGGCTCTCCCAGTGCTCCTCCTGGCTACCAGCATAGGGCGTGTGACTGGTGAAGAGGGATATGGCCCTGCAACCAAACAGCCAGAGTGTAAGATACACAGCATCGTTCAGGATCAGGGAGATACCAAGGTGATGTAATGCATATGTGCATGCATGCACCCTTCTAGACTTGTGCCAAGCTCAATTGGGCTGGTCCAGTAAATCTGGACCTGTAGTCTTAATTGTAATGGTTAGGAGATGAATTTCAGTTAGCAGTATGGGTAATCGAATCCAGTTAATTTAAAAAGGGAGAGAAATGTACTTGAAAAAGTAGCTTTGATTCCAGATTCCTTTTATCATCTTTAGTTAAGAAGAAACAAACAAACAAACTAGTAATATCAAAAACCTTTCTGAGCTGAGGCACAAGTGTATCCACACTTCTGCCACACACAACTGTCCTACCTTTAGAGAAATTCTCTTAAGCTTGCATGAGTGGTCTATAGATTTCAGGAAGAAGCAAAATATACATGTGGCAGTGACAGAGAGTTCTTTTCCTTCCAACTTTGCTTTGTAAACAGACTCTATTCCCTTCATGTTTAAATTTACAGTGTCATAGATTCCAAGGCCAGAGGGGACTGTTGTGATCTTCTAGTCTGACCTCCTGTATAAGACAGGCCATAGAACTTCCCCAAAATAATTCCCAGAGCATAGCTTTTAGAAAAACATCCAATCTTGATTTAAAAATTCAGAGATGGAGAATCCACCATGACCCTTGGTAAATTGTCCCAATACTTAGTTTCACTGTTAAAAATTTACTACTTATTTCCGGTCTGAATTTGTCTAGCTTCAACTTTCAGCCATTGGATGGTGGTGTACCTTTCTCTGCAAGATGAAAGAGCCCATATTTGTTCCCCATGTAGATACTCAGACTATAATCAAGTCATCCCTTGATCTTCCCTTTGTTAAGCTAAATAGTTATATCATTGTAAGGCATGTTTTCTAATCCTTTAATCGTTCCCGTGGCTCTTCTCTGAACCCCCTCCAATTTATCTATGTCCTTGAATTGCGGGCACCATAGCTGGACACAGTATTCCAGCAGCGGTCACAGCAGCGCCAAATACAAAGGTAAAATAACCTTTCTAGTTCTACTTGAGATTTATGCGTTCCAGGGTTTCATTAGCTCTTTTGGCCACAGTGTCACACTGGGAGCTCATGTTCAGCTGATTATCCACCATGACCCCCAAATCTTTTTCAGAATCACTGTTTCTCAGGATAGTCTCCCATCATGTAAGTATAGCCTACATGTTTACATTTAGCCATATTAAAACACACATTGTTTGCTTGCTCCCAGTTTACCAAGAGATCCAGATTACTCTGAATCAGTGATCAAAACCAAACCATCAAGGATAGGGTTTTCAAAAGCACTCAGCATTTGGTGTATCTCTGCTTCGACTGAAGTCAATAGGAGTTTTATCGTTGGAAGCAGAATTAGGCCAATGTTGATTGCTTTTGTAAATCCTACCTTGAATGAACACAGTGGAGAAAGTAACAAATGCTGATAGAGAATGGCTACTGATTTTAATTTTGCCACATTCCAAAATTTTATCAAAAACAGTTTAAAAAAAAATCAAATTTCAAAATTAAAACCATTTGACAGTGTCCTTAGTTGTACATTTACTCTGTATATGGTGACAGAAAATATTCTTGAATTAAGAATATACACATCAACTAGTTGATATACTACATCAGTTCCATTCTAGTTCATATGATAGTATGCAAGCTCTCAGCTTTATCATGCTGTTAAGGTTTTGCTCTTCTTTTTTTTTTTTTTTTACAAAGGGTTTACTGATCTACAGTTTGTAAATAACTTGTAGGACTTAGGCCTCATATTTGAGGCAATGATTTTAATTTACTCCTTTATTGTTGCATTACACTTAGGACACAGACTTTTGAAACAATAATTCTATAAGAAGGTAAAATAAAACATTCCTCTTAGTGTGGACAATATTATATGCACTATAACAGTACTTGAATGCTTTTCACCGTGTGGCGTTCCCATTTGGCCAGCGGACATGAGAACTCTCCTTGTAAAGCATTGTATTATGTTGTAAATTGGCATTAAAATTTCTGTATGTTTTGGCATTATTAACCTAATGCTGAAGTATTGTTTATCTTGTCTTCTAGGGTTTTATCATTGTGAGCTGAGCATGAAATGGAGTATAGCATAATATGCTAAATTATTTTGTTTCTTTGTAAACTTGAATTTTACTTACAGTAAAACTAACTCAGCCAATTTGAGCATTGATACTGTAAAACCATGACTACAAGGCAGCATGGTCCTAGCTACACTAGTAACTCTAACCAAATAACTTTGTGGTAAATTTGCATCTGTTGCTTACCATGAGACTAAACAGTAAATTTGGTTATACATTGGGTGTCCTCTTCTATGTCTAAGTTCTCTAGGCAAACTTGCTATATTAAAGTATTTTTAGATGAATTTCATTTCTTGCTTCTGAAAGTTGAAATATTTATCTTACTTCTTTTGTGTTTGTAGGAAGTTCTTGACTAAACAATGTTTAGGGCAGTTTTCGACACAGAAATAGTCTGTGGTTCTGTATATGGCCCAGATTGTGCAGGTGCTGAGCACTCAACTCCTGTATAGACTTTGGACCTCACTCAACATCTTATGTAGACATTGTGAAAATGTAATGCAGCTAAATGGAAAAGGTGCAGAGAAGGGCAATGAAAACAATTAGGAGGATGGAACAGCTTCCATACCAGGAGAAAGAGAAAAGACTGGAACTATTCAGTTTAGAAAAGAGATGACTTTGGGGAGTATGATAGAGTTTATAAAATCATGGTGTGGAGAAAGGGACTATAAGAAGCAGCAGGCTTGCAACAAACAAAAGGAAGTACTTCACACAACGCACAGTCAACCTGTGGGCCTCATTTCCAGGGATGTTGCGAAGGCCAAAAGTATAACTGGATTCAAACAACAATTTAAGTTCTTGGAGGACAGGTCCATCAATGGCTATTAGCCAAGATGGTCAGGGATACAACTCCAGTTTCTAGGTGTCCCAAAACCTCCAATTGCCAGAAGTTGGGAGTGGGCAATGGGGTGGATCACTCATGACAGCCCTGGTATGTTCATTCCTTCTGAAGCATCTGGCACTAGTCCCTGTCAGAGACAGGATACTGGGCTACATGGATCATTAGTCTGACTCAGTATGGTTGTTCTTATGTAAATATTTGGGTCTTTCTCTCTGGGATAATTACTGGCCAGAAATACAGTCTGCCAGATTCATCCTTCAGTGGAGTCAACCAGGGTGCATTTAGCCCAGTATTTCCTTTTCACACACCAAATAGAAGGCCCAGTTTTACAAGGTGCGGAATGCCTCCATCTCCTTTTAACTTGACCAGGCATGATTCTTCATCATCTTTCATGTTGAGAACTCCCTGACCCCAAAACAAATATTTACTTCCGAATGATTGAAAAATGATTCTCATGTATTCTGTGAAATTTTTCTTTGGAAAGAATAGGTTTTATAGGACTGACCTAACTTAAGTACTTGCAAGTGCACCCCTCTCTTCAGGTCTGACTGACTTGTGCTTGGTGTAGACTCCAGTAAGGAGAAAGATAAACAGCTTTACATCACCTTTGCACTCCCCCAGTGCTTGGGGCTGGTTCAGCCCCCAGTGCAAGTTGTAGCCGTCTCAGGGTTGTTCAGATTTCCCAGCAGTGGCTCCCCAGAGTCCATAGGTTGTCCTGGAGCGCTGTGTTTTCCCTCCAACATCCTCCTGGCATGTTCCTTACACCAGGGGCTTGTGAGGATAACGGTATATTTGTCTTCACTGACACTATGCCACCTGGGCATTGCCTTATGCTAGGGGAGGGTGCCCTGTTGGTCACATAGGCCAGGTTTAAGACTGCTTTTACCCACTGGAATAGTGTGAAAACAGTCTTACTGGAGCTGAGGATCTGGCCCATTCTGTCAGTGTTTTTTGTAGGTGTGGCTCTGTTGCTGTGTCACTGGGTTTCTTTGTCGGTGTTTGATTCAAGTCTGTTGTCTTCTTTAGCTGCTGAGAGGGAACGGCTTCTCCTGAGCTGTATCCCCCGCCCTTCCAACCTCTGCTTTCTCAATGCTGCAAGAGAGAAGATAGTGTTGTGTCTCCTCTGAAAACTCATGGTATTTTTTTTCTACTATACCAGGCAATGAGGAAGGATTAAATTGATCTTGTCCAGATTTGAATTCATAGTTTGAGGGAATCTAGAAATTTCATAGTTGATGTAAAAAGAAAAAAGAGTACTAGTGGCACCTTAGAGACTAACCAATTTATTTGAGCATAAGCTTTTGTGATGCATCCGATGAAGTGAGCTGTAGCTCACGAAAGCTTATGCTCAAATAAATTGGTTAGTCTCTAAGGTGCCACTAGTACTCTCTTTTTGCGAATACAGACTAACACGGCTGCTACTCTGAAACATAGCTGATGTGTAAACCATTGAGCCATCCCTCCTGGCTCTTCTTCCATCCATCTTTGGAATCCTGGTGGCTAACCCCCTGGTTCTGAGCTCCTGCTAAAGGATTTTAATTAGCATAACATTGGAAATGTTGAATCCTGTAATGATGGGATAAAAATGGTGGCAGCTACTTCCTCTCTAGTATTGTTTTGAACTTGTTGCTTGTAGACACAGATTATGTAATTTAGGTGAGGTGACTTGTGGGGGAATTTTGCCAGAAGTTCCTCCAATCTCTGTTAACAGACAAATGGTAATTTAATTGATAACATTGCAATCTCTCTCTGCATGCTATCAACAGGAGAGCTGCTGTTTGCACAAAGGGAACAACTCAAAATTGAAATGCACCAAATATTTAGTTGGCGTTATCTGAGTTGAGGACTTAGTGATGTGGGCTGCACAAGGGAGTAAGGAGGAATAAGAACCTCCCTTTAACCCCCTGCTTCTGCCACCAGGCCTTGGATCTGGCCACACAGGAGTAAATAGAAATGCTGTGTGCCTGTTTACGACAGACCTGGAGCAGGTGAGAAAGGAAGGATGGGGAACAGGTGGACACTTGGTTTCAACCCTCCACCCCCACCCCTGACACACACTCACTGGCCAAAGTGAGGAAGAAGCAGAAGAGGGATTATGACTCGGGGGTATCTCTGAGGCACAGTGCTTTCCAGAGCTTCCCTACAGGGTTGGGGGTACAGTGTACACATCATCCCTTGCTCAGGTTTGTGCCTAAGGGCACAATCTAGCCCTTAGTAGCTGTTATTTAATGGTATTGTCCATGCTGTACATCTGAGGTCTGGTGAAGTTTGGAGGACCTATGTGTGTGGGGGTCCTATACACCACTCCGTTCTAAATGGCTACCCAGACACTCCTTGTGAAAAATGGTTCTGCCCGAGTTCCTTGTTATACTTCCCTAATCCTTTAACGCTGTTGTTTAGCTTTTGAACCCTTCCCTCATGCGAACACATTTCTCTCAAATCTCCTTTCAGACACCTTCAGTCATTTCAAAGCTGCCTCTCTTCCCAGCAAGAATAAGCTGAAGTCTTTCCTCATAATTTACAATCACTCTATCTGGTAACACTGAGCCGCATCATGCCCGGTGCAATCCTCTCTCGGTGACATGATGGCCAGCACTGAACACAGTACTCTAGTTAGAGTTAAGAAATTAATTTATTTCTTGGGATTACTCTGGGCTCATCCCTATAGAATCTCTGCCCCTTATAGTGTCTGTATAACTGTAACACCTTTATTTTCTTCTCTTCCCCTGCTAATAAGTTGTCGTCCCCCCCACCCGCTCCCCCTCAATGTTCTGGAGGATTGTTCTATTTAGCACATTTGGGCACTTTCCTCTCTGCTGCGCAGGAGGGAGCAAAAACACTGAAATTCAGCAGAAAAAGGAGTAGACAGGAAATGCAGCCACGCAACACGGCTCTCTCCTTAGATTTCTTCTATGCCTATAATGCAGAGTATATGGGCAGCTGGAGGGAGCAGTTGCCCTGAATGGCATAATCTTCTCTGACCTAAAAAGTGACTGGCTGCCCTGAACCAGCCATGCCCTCAGTATTCTGAGAGAGGAGCTAGATGGTACGTAGGAGGTTGGTTTTGCTTTTCTGGAGCTCGATCCTGCTCCATGTAAAGTCAATAGCACCAATTCCATTGACTTCAGTGGTGCAGCATCTAGCCAGCGACTGGAGATCCCCAAGGCTTGGGTATTGTGTTCCTGTGGATAGCCATCCAATGGGAACATTTGTAGGCCCTGCCTATACTTCCTACCCTGCTTTGCTAAGGGGAGCTTGAGGTAGAACTTGCAAGGCATGACCTCTCTTCCTGTGCAGGAAGAGGAGGATGTGTGTTTTTTGGGTCCTTCTTCAGGACTAACTTGATTTATGTTGAGTCTCCACTGAAATGCATTTCCCATCTGGTGCGTGTGCAATCCAGCTCCTTTTAGAAACTGTCTGTATTGTTCCTCCACTATCTTTGCCTCTGCACACCTGAAGATACTGTTTAATTCTTTTGTCTGAATCACATGGGTAAGTATAGGAGGTGAATGTGTGTTTAATTAACATTTTGAGATGTCTCTTAGCCCTTTTATTGTTGCAGTTGCTATTATGGGGGACCAGTGCTCTTATGCTGGCAGCTTTCCAGTCTCCTGGAATCTGTCTCACTTAAGATTTCATAATCCTGCTTATTAATTTCCTTTAAAACATAAGAATCTACAATTTCTGGTGCTTAAACTATTTATAATGTACACAATCTTATAGTATTTGTTCACTCAATTACAGCTCTTCAGAGAGCTTTCTAAGAATCAGAGAAGCAACTGCAAAGCACACAGCTTGCTACTTCATGGCCACTGAGAGTTACAGGGAATATTGTGTTGAACACACGCAGTTATATTTATGATGACCTCTACATTGAAAATGCATTCACCACAGATTTCTGTGCTCGGTGTACCTATTAATTAGTTTTATGCGGTAGGGGTGGTCGAGGGAACATTAAGCACAAAAAATAAGTTAGAGCTTTATTAATATTATTTTCCTAAATTATTTTCTATTTGTGTTACAGTGGTGCCTAAGGGCACAGCCATAGTTTGGGGCCTACTTGTGACTGACACTGTATAAAGCCATAAGAGATGGTCCCCGCCCTGAAAAGCTTCCAATCTAAAATAGCCAAAGACTGGAAAAGAATCAGAGGAAACAGAGGCAATTTACCTAAGATCACACAACAAGCCTGCAGCCAACTTGGGAATAGAACCCCAGTCTCCTGACTGTCACTCAAGTTTCCTACCTGTGCAGCCCTGTGAGTCTACATTTTCAAAGGGGACTAGTGATTTTTGGGTGCTCAATCTGAGACAACATGAAGGGCCTGACTTTCAAAGAATAGGTGCTCAGCTGTTTCTGAGAAGCAGACCCCTTTAAGATGTGTCAAATTTGGTACCTGAAAACAGCCTTCAAACTACTAGTCACTCTGGAAACCTACACCCTCGTTACTCTAGTTCTAATGTATTAACTGCAGCATCTAGGGATCAATGAAGAGACTCCAGAATTCACCATTGTGACATCACAAGCAGCATGAATGGTAATGAGAATTGCTGTTTGTCATGTCACACTCTGGGATATTGTTAGTGAACCAAGAAATACTAGGATTATTTCCCAAGAGAAAACAAAGTGAAAGAACGAGTTACTTTTTGTGCTCACATGTGCTGAATGCTTAGTTAGTGAGGGAACCAAGAAATTTGTGCTTCTCAGTTTTCTGCTTGTTCTTTAAGTAGGAAGTAATTGTCCTTTGAACTGTAATCTGGCAGTAGTAGTGTGGGAAGAGGTGGGTTGAGAGCTCTCCTTCACTACTCTGTGTCTTGCTAGTTTGCTGCCAACAAAACCAACTCCCCTTCAATCACAATTATAATTCAAGACCCAATCAAAACCAAGTAGACTGAGTTTAGGCAGAATTAAACTGCCATAATTCAGCTTTTATATCTGTGACCATTGCTTCAGAATTCTTCTTTCATACAAAATAAATGTTGAAATAATTATTGAATTAGCCCTCTACCATATTTTTTGTCTGAGTTGATTTTAACCTATTTAATTTCTTAACATCTGATCTTTCAAAAGAAATCTTTATTCTGGCTGTCTAACCCTGAGGTTTGTGCAATACTGAAGAAGCTACTGTCCTGCTAATCTGTGATGGGCAGCTAGACTGTGCCCTGGCCTCACTTAACTGAGTAGGGAAGCAAGGCCTCCCTGCTTGCCAGTCTCTTACTTGATTAAATCTACTTGGTTCTGGTTTAGAGGAGTAAAATCCTTGCTGTACAGATGTTCCCTGCTTTGGGGAATGGAATGTGAGTGCTGGCTCAGGCATGGAGGGGAAGAAGTAAACTGCATCCTCTAAGGAAGGAATTATGCATCAGACACCCTTGTGAGTCCCCATGCCCTCAGTACTACTTTTGGGCTGGTGCATTTACACCCCAGTCCTTACTCAGGGCAATGCCCACAGGGATGGTCAAGCCCCAACTAATGAGCTAACCTACGGCAGATTATTTTTCATGAGCTGGGGGAAAGATGAAAATCTCAAAGCAGAGAGGTGGTGACCTGGGTCAAAGCCATATGCAAAATTCTACATCAACACTGATATTTTAGTCACAGCTACAGCATGAAATTCAGAAGATTAGATCCCCACAGTGGCAAGGTCTCCCTTGTACATACAATAATGGTCTGTTTGTAATTAACCTGACCATGCAATGTATAGACAGTAATACAAATTGCAGATAAAATGTGACGTTTAAACCTAAATCATGAATATCTGTTTACACCAATTTTACAGGGGTGGGGAATCAGTATTAAAATTCAGCTTAAAATGTAATTATAAAAAATGAGTGGTATCTGCTTACTATTAGGTGACTTACAGATGCACACATTTCACCAGTTTAATCATTTTCTAAATTGATTTAAACTGCTGCAAGTCACTGGTGTGGGCATTTTTAAACTGGTTTAAAAGTAATGTTGATTTTTACGCTTAATTTATCACTACAAATTACTTTTTACAGCGGTAACTCCTTGTTGAAACGAACTCCGCTATGTATTTCTACAGCAATACGTGATTTATTTCAAACCCCACAGCTACCTCCCCTGATCATGGTGAAACTCACTAACTGAATAAAAAAAATGCCCTGACCACCAGTAAAAATTATTTTGTCACCCTTTTCTTCCCCCCTGCCCCGCCCATCTCGATATGCAAAATAAAACAGACCTGATCTGCTGTTAGTTGGGACTGTTAGGACTAACTCATCTCTATTGTCACAGCAGTGCGCTATGGACCATGGAATCATTTTTAATTTTTTTTTTAAGCGAAAGTTGTTCTCCTAAACAGGTAACAAGATAAATTCCGAGGAATAACTGGCTAACAGTTCAGTTCTTTACCATCATGAAGAACTAATTCATAATTTAAAACCAAAGAAGGGCACATTAATATGCCAATTCATGATGAGATTTGATGTTTAAGGAGCACTCCTTCCTGGGGGTGAACTTGTCACTGACTGAATCCTGAGTGTGGCTAATGCTGTTGTAAATGTATGCTCTGATCAGCCACGATTTCCACATTCTCCCCCTCAAGGAGCTGGTAGAACAGGAGCAGAGCCCCCAAGCATGGCAGGAAACTGAAGCAAAAGCTTTCCTGCTTGGGTGCCAAATCGTAGGCTCCTAGTTACTGTTCTAAATAAGTGACCTTAGTCTCAGAAGTACTGAGCACGCATACAGATTCCACTGACTTCATGTGCCTAGGCCAGCATTTTCATGGGCTAGTGGCTAATGCTGAAGTTGGACTATCCCTCAATGGGCTACCTGGACCTGGGTCCAGAGGTAGTAAGTGAGTGCTTACAGGGGATGGATCACTTGATGATTACTTGTCCTGTTCATTCCCTCTGGGGCACCTGGCCTTGGCCCCTGTCAGAAGACAGGATACTGGGGCTGGATGAACCTTTGGTCTGACCCAGCATGGCCATTCTTATGCAACTACTTTCCTCTCCCTCCCCCCCCAACCCCAGCAAGGAAGGGAGGAGAATGGAATAGGTGGAGTCTTGTCTCAGACCCTTCCCCATGCCTTCCCCCATCCCCATGACCTGAGGCTTTCTCTGTGTCCCAGCAATCCTTGGCTGCCTTTATAACCCCTTGATAACCTGTGTAATTTAGTTGCCCTAACTTACTTTGTGGGGAGAGCAAATGTGCATTAAAGCTACTTTTGCAATCCTCTTTTTGAGTTGCATGCCTTGGCCGCAGTCGAAGATATAGGGCCCAGACCTTGGGCAGTACCCTGGCCGCAGCACGTGAGTAAAGGATGGTGTGGCAGCTTTAATTCTGATCACCTTTGGCTGACTTAAAACAATTGCCAACACATTTGGGTGCTCGATTTAATTTTTGTTACTGGGTGCTAAAGCAGCAAAGATGAAAATATTGATGCCTTGAAAGTGTCAAAATAGCGCTAGATACTTCCTGTGTAGACATAGGGCTCTCTGAGGTGGTGGTGAAGGGGAATTAATTTAAATGTATTAAAATCTTCCATAGTCAGGGCTGGTTCATGATTCCCTAGGTGTTACTATACTGTCATTCAAATACTCATGATTCACTGATTCTTACAATATATGAGATTCTGCCATTGATCTCCTTTCATAATTCACTGTAATGCATGTCTGATGTCAGTGACTCAGATAAAAAGGAACTGAGCAGAGGTGGGTTTGCAGCAGTACCATGATTCAAAGTGAAATACCTAGACTTTTTTTTATTTAAGCTGAATTTCTTCAAAAGCCTTTCAAACCCATAACCTCTTTTATCTTTTATTCTGAGCCAGAGCTTTTCAAAAAGGCCTGTTTTAGTGCATGGTAAATCCCTGGATTTATTGAAATAGAAACAACTAACTGTTAAGTGCAGGAGCCTTTGGCCATAGCTGCAATATCACCACAAGTGAAGAAAAAATACGAAAACAATCATGTGAGTGGAACAAGTAAATGAAAATCTGCACATGGCCCATTAACGAGCTGGGTTAGCAGCCAGTGCTTAAAGATTTTGAAGGCTTGGTGCACCCAGCTTCTGTAGTGGTATGATTATGTTGCTTCAGTGTGTTTGCCACAATAGTTCTACCAGCGTGGGGATGTTGTGGATGTATACTAGTGTGGATGCTGACTGGGCCTTATGAGCACAGTGATTTTGAGTGATAGTTCTGGCATGTTCTCTTAGTGAATGGAAAGTTCCCCCCACTTTAATGTGTTTGACGAGTTTAGACACACAGGACTAAACTCAAGACTGGCTTTTAGTTGCCTCTTTCTGTCACAGCTTTCCAGCAGTGTTGCAAAATATGCAGTCTTGGCCAGCTAAGCCAGACTCTTATTAGACAAAATGGAAAAGGAGAGGGATAGGTAGGGCCGTCCCTGGCTATTCTGGGGCCCTACGCAGTCCCCCCCCCCATACACACAGGGGGTGGGGGTGGGCCCTAGGCCTGTGCGGGGAGGAGCAGGGGTGTGTGTGGGGCCCCAGGCCTCCATGGGGGGCTGGCTTGGGGGGCGGGGGGAACCACCCCCCAGCATTTACCAGCAGCGCAGCTGGGGCCAGGTCGCTGCACTTCCTGCTGCCGGTGAGTGCAGCCCTGGCTCTGCCGCAGAGCTCAGGGGAGTGGGGACAAGATGGGAAGAGGTGGGGCTGGAGGGGGAGCAGGGGCGGGGGCCCTGGGGAAGAGGCAGAGCAGCCACTGGGGCAGCACGCAGGGGGCATCAGGAAATTTGGTGCCCCACACAGTTGCGTGCTTTGCATATGGGTAAGGATAGCCCTGGGGAGAGGAAGGAAAAGAAATGAGGTGGGGAATGAAAAGGACACCTAGGGGGCACAAGGGGAGAGAAACAAAGTCTCAGATCCCAGATGGTATTTGGGATTTAACGCCAATCTTTAAAAAAAGGGAAGGAGGAGGATCCTGGGAACTACAGGCCAGTCAGCCTCACCTCAGTCCCTGGAAAAATCATGGAGCAGGTCCTCAAGGAATCAATCCTGAGGCACTTAGAGGAGAGGAAAGTGATCAGGAACAGTCAGCATGGATTCACCAAGGGCCAGTCATGCCTGACTAATCTAATGACCTTCTATGACGAGATAACTGGCTCTGTGGATGAGGGGAAAGCAGTGGACGTGCTGTTCCTGGACTTTAGCAAAGCTTTTGACACAGTCTCCCACAGTATTCTTGCCAGCAAGTTAAAGAAGTTGGGCTGGATGAATGGACTATAAGGTGGGTAGAAAGTTGGCTAGATTGTCGGGCTCAACAGGTAGTGATCAATGGCTCCATGTCTAGTTGGCAGCCGGTATCAAGTGGAGTACCCCAAGGGTCAGTCCTGGGGCCAGTTTTGTTCAATATCTTCATTAATGATCTGGAGGATGGTGTGCATTGCACTCTCAGCAAGTTTGCAGATGACACTAAACTGGGAGAAGAGGTAGATACGCTGGAGGGTAGGGATAGGATACAGAGGGACCTAGACAAATTAGAGGAGTGGGCCAAAAGAAATCTGATGAGGTTCAACAAGGACAAGTGCAGAGTCCTGCACTTAGGATGGAAGAATCCCATGCACCGCTACAGACTAGGGTCCGAATGGCTAGGCAGCAGTTCTGCAGAAAAGGACTTAGGGGTTACAGTGGATGAGAAGCTGGATATGAATCAACAGTGTGCCGTTGTTGCCAAGAAGGCCAATGGCATTTTGGACTGTATAAGTAGGGGCATTGCCAGCAGATTGAGGGACGTGATCGTTCCCCTCTATTAGACATTGGTGAGGCCTCATCTGGAGTACTGTGTCCAGTTTTGGGCCCCACACTACAAGAAGGATGTGGAAAAATTGGAAAGAGTCCAGCGGAGGGCAACAAAAATGATTAGGGGACTGGAACACATGACTTATGAGGAGAGGCTGAGGGAATTGGGATTGTTTAGTCTGCGGAAGAGAAGAATGAGGGGGGGTTGATAGCTGCTTTCGACTACCTGAAAGGGGGTTCCAAAGAGGATGGATCTAGACTGTTCTCAGTGGTAGCAGATGACAGAACAAGGAGTAATGGTCTCAAGTTGCCGTGGGGGAGGTTTAGGTTGAATATTAGGAAAAACTTTTTCACTAAGAGGGTGGTGAAACACTAGAATGCATTACCTAGGGAGGTAGTGGAATCTCCTTCCTTCGAAGTTTTTAAGGTCAGGCTTGACAAAGCCCTGGCTGGGATGATTTAATTGGGGATGGGTCCTGCTTTGAGCAGGGGGTTGGAGTAGACGACCTCCTGAGGTCCCTTCCAACCCTGATATTCTAGGATTCTACGGAGCTGGTAAAGGTGGTAGTGTTATCTTGGTCCCTCTGCCTGTGCCGGTCTGGGGAGGACATCTCTTCGGATTCGGACGGAGAAAGTCTAGGATGCCAGGAGATGGTGGTGTGGCAGCCATGATGGTGAAGCTCACTCCTTCCCGTTCTCTGTCTTTCAGTCAGCCAACATCACGGTAGCCTCCAGCTGTTTGTCCATATTCCCCAGAGTGAGAGAGAGAGAGAGAGTGTGTTAAAGACAAAGACACCCAAAGGAGTAATGGGCGGAATAGTCTAGCCTCTCCTTAGGTGGTCTGCCAGTCAGCCTAATTTCTAACACACAAATTTTCTTACATTGACTTTTGGTCTCATGTTGTCTTGTTTAACAGGCATGATCTTAACACAGTCCTTGTGTTATAGCAGTAGGCCTTTTTGTTTTTACTAATTCAGTCTTTGTCTCCATCTTGCAACTTTTCCCATCAAGATTTATTGTTATAGGTTATTGTGACACTTTATGAACTTTCATTCAGTTTTCACAATTGAGCTCACAATTTGGGTAAATTTGTAGGCCCAATGATCGCAACAGGCATTTTAAAATAAATGTGAAGGTGTTGATCCTTTGGTTTTATGTTTTGCTTTTCCAGGCCGAATTTTCCATTGCAACAACTGCATCCTCTTCATTCTTCAGCTGTACTTCCCCCTTTTCCTGTGCCAACAGCCATCAATGTCAGCTTTTGAGTGATATTAAATTGAATAGTATTGGGAGCTGATTTATGCTCAGCCCTTTTATCCTGTTTGAATGCAGATGCTTTTCCAAAACCAGTTGTGTTTACAAAGCTGATATCCATCACTGTGCAGCTCTCAAATGTAATAATACAGCATGCATTTGACTTCTCTCCCCAAGGTCTGTTGTTCTCTTATAAAAATCACATTTTGTGTACATGAACTGGCAAAGGCTTTATTAAAAAACAGCTGGGCAGTGTGTCAAGTTTTTCTTACTCTAATGTTATACCTATTTCCCCATAGACTAAATTTTAAAAAATAATAAAATATTACTCTGCTGCCTTAAATGATTGGCCAAGGTCTGTGACCTGCCTTCGACTACTACATCTGGCTTCAGTAGCTAGCTGACCTATGAATCCAGCATTAAGCTAGGCTATGAAAGCCATTTCTTCTCCTTTGGCCTGATCCAAAATCCATTCAGGACTATGGAAAGATGCACGCTGACTTTAGTGGGCTTTGAGTCAGGGCCTTAATAATATTCAAGGCCAAACAGAACCTAAAGCCCCAATTCTGTGGTTGTTGAGAACCCTCAGCTCTCACGGGAGTTTCTAAAGTGAAGGTTTTGTTTTAGATCAGTTATCTGCTTAATGCACTGGGTTGAGACTGACGAGATCTGGATTCAGTTCTATACTCCGCTACAAACTTTCAGTGTTACCTTGGATAAGACAGTTTCTCTTTTGTAAAATGGGGATGATATTTCACTACTTCGGGCCTATGGTGAGGAGAAATTTAATATTTAGATGCTGCTTAGATACTGTAGTGAAGAGGCCCATACCGGTAGATTGATAGATCGGACAGCCTACTGGGTGCCTCAGAGTTGGATAAACACATGTGCTCTTCTGAATGCCTCTCTAAATTAGCTATCAAAAAGGCTTTAACTACATTCAAAGAACAGATAAAGGGAATGGTGATTGAAGGAAGCCAAGGTGTCCTAAACAGCTCTGTTACCACTGTAGTACACTTAAAAATGAAATCAGCAGTTTGACTAATTACCCCTTCATCTAAGCAAATATTTAAAAACAATTCAAAACTGTTTGTTCCATGCTTTTCCCTTTGGTACTTTGGTGGCCTCATTATTACAGTGCCTCACAATCTTTAATGTTTGTAGCGTCACTGTGCTACTCTGAGGTAGGAGAGTACTGTTACGCTATTTTAGAGACGGGGAACCGAGGCACAGAAAGACTAAGTGACTTGCTCAGGGTCACGCAGGAAGTCTGTAGTAAAGTAGAGAACTGAACGCCCACATTTCCTAAGTCCAAGGCTCATGCCCTACCCACTGGACCATCTTTGCTCCCCTTGTTCAAGCGCCATCTTCTCCCCCGTGGGATCAGCTATGATGTCTCGTCAGCTTGGAAAAGGGAGAAAATACTGAGAGCTACACACATAGGAGTCAAAATGTGGTAGTCCCAACCTTCATGGAAATAGCTGTGGAAACACTGTACTCCTATGTGTAGACACTCCTCTAAAATAGCCAGGGAAGACCTCTGCAGTCCCTGGGGAGGGTAGCGATCCTGGGGTCAGTAACCTATCCTTACAATACCTGTCTCTTTAAGCTTTATTTACATTGCTCATAGACAAGCCTCCACTGAGGCAGCCATGATATCAAATCTTTTGAAATAGGCAGCTTTGAAGACGTCACTGGAAAAATGTAATGTGCATGTAACACCCCTGTTGTGAGGCAGGAAAGGCCAACTCCTCAGCTGGTGTAAATTGACATGCTTTAGATTTCAGTGGAGCTATGTCAATTCCTATCAGCTGAAGACTTGCTCCAAGTGGCTGTAGGTGCTGCTGTGTATTAAACAGATGTCTAGGCAGAATCATTGTAACGACTTTTTACCTCGTATTCAGCACCAATGATGTTACCATATGCTGCTGCATTCATGCTCCAGGAGCTGGCAAGCCAATGTAGTTCACTGCTGTTCTTGGGTAGGTTCTCTGGTCCATATGTCCCCATTAATTCCTTGCTGCACCTATGCTGTGGGTTCTCTGTTAACCTCTAGATTGCCAGCCATAAACATATATCTGTTTCTGAAAAATCCAAAGTTGTTTCTTTACAAGTTTAATTTCATAAGCAGGTTGTTGTCTGACTCCAGTAGACTTCTTAAAGGGGAACTCAAATAGTCAGGCTGATGATTTCACCCGCTTCACAATAATAAGAACATGGTGGGAAAGATCTTCTGGATTCTCAAGGCCTGATTTTTAAAGGATCCTCGAGCCAGCCTCCTTTTGGGAGGACACAGGCACAGATCCTCACAGGTATTTAGGCTCCAAACTTCAACTGGAGCAACAGAAATTTTGTCCTTAAGTGCCTTTTTGGCTCTGGGCCACATGTCTACTGATGGCTGTCTAATTACCCAATTTGCAGGTGCAATAAGGTGAGCATGGTTAATTGCAGGCACGCACACAAAAGAAAGAGATTAATGGTGAAACCCAAACTCCAAATTTATAGGCCAAGATTTTTAAAAGATGGGTGCTTAAAGTTAGGCTCCTCATTGGCCTTATTTTATAAAGCATTGAGCACCCAGCAGCACCCTTAAAAAAAAAATCTCTGCCTTGCTTTCTCAGATCCATCAATCCGTTGATAATTGTGTTTGAAGCAAAGTGTAATCACCATTTTTATATATGGGTGACAATAACTGTTCAGCTGCTTGCAAATCCCACTAGGAAGCAGATGGAGTACAAATTAACTCAAACAATCCCAAGGCCCTCATGCTGCCAGTATTGTTGTTAAGTCACAGTTGAACCCTGGCAGCTCATGAATAAATTCTAATAGTTCAGAGAAGAAATGTTTGTTATGGTCATCAGGCTCATAGCCCCAGAACCTGTGCAAGTTCTTGTTCAGCTCCTGTTTTGCTGGCATCCTATAGTCTGCTGAGATGTGTCAGGTTTGTACTCTAACACTGACAAAGGACTTATGAAGAATATCAAAGCTCTTCTCACCTCCTGGGTATTAAATTCCTCTCTGCCTGTAGCGCTTGCAGAGTTGTGAGGCTATCAGCATCAATGAAGCCGTTTAATTCCTTCGGTCAAAGAGTCCAGCGTGCTGGCTTGTGCGCTCTCAGAAATGGGGAAATAGAATGGCAGGGGTGGTGGAGTGAGTGTAAGCCATTCTTTGCATTTAATCCTTGCAGGTCAGTGGTGGTACAACCTGGCCTGTTACTCTGCTGCGCCATCACCGGGCTGTTGCAAGTGGAGCCAGTTGTGAGGTCCCACATGTATCTGAGCCAGTGGGGTCTGGGTAGAGTCTAGTTTCTAGCTCTGGAATTCTAGGGCATGCTCCATGCTCAGACCTTTTGTCTGACGCCATACCTGTGTCTAACACCTCCTGCAGCCCCCTCGCCAGTCACTTACACACACATTCCCTCAGAGTTCCACCTAGCTGTGGTCAGTTTGGGCTTCTAGTTAAAACCCTTTGGTGACAATGTGGCAGAAAAGCAAGTGACACAGGCTTAGCAATGGAATTTCTTAACGATTATCATCATGACAAATCCTTAGGGATGTAGCCTCCTTGCAGGCTGAGCACCACCCGTATCAATCTCTAGCTGAGTTCTTAGGATTCGTCCCCCTGCCTACCTGCATCACCTCCATCTTCTGTAGATTGAGCCTCTAGCAGCCTCTCCCATCCATGCCCCAGCTCCTACCACACACAGAGAGGAACTCAGCAACACTCTTTGGATCAAGGAAGATGGAGGGAGAGAGAACTGAATATCATCAGCGAACTGAAAGGACTTTAGCCCACACCTTCCCACTGGCCCCAGATATACATTGAAGAAGTGGTAAATCTGGGCTATTTCAGCCCATGGCATGGAGAGGGCACTTCAGAGTTGTGGGCTTCCCCTCACATATTCCACTCTCAGTGGAACAAAATGGGAGATAGCCCTTGGGGTAGAAAAATAATGATCCAAAAACCACCTACTAGGGTAAGTCTACGAGAGAAAAAAAAAACTAACTTCAGGTCAGCAAGCCAGTCATCACCTCATGATCAATGATATCTAAGGCTCCTGCTAGTCTGAAGGTAAGATTTAAGGGCATCATGATTCAATTGCCAAGTTTTTAGAAAGCCGACACACAATTTAGCAATTCCATATTTATACAGTTCTGATGATTCTCTGAAAGCAGAAGAGAGAACTCAGCAAGTCTAACTGAAAAAATGGATTGATTGTGAGGTGTTGAAGATGTTTGGTCCTTTTTTCTAGATGTCTGACCTACACTGCAGAAGGAAATTTTTTAAAACTTTTTACTAGTCTTTTCATCACTCCCATCTCCATTTCCTACTTCACACTATATGCTTATGAAGTAATAATCCATCAAAAATTCAGCTGAAGGCAAATTAAAAAGATCTACTCATTTTCTTTTCCAGTAATTGAGCTCATTTTCATCATGTTACACTGGATTTGTTTTTGTAACATGATTCTTTAATGAGTTATTAATGAGTCTATGTAAATGAAAGGTAATGTATATCATAGGACTGCACTGAATTAAAAGAGACTGCAGTCAGAGAATACTAAAAAAAATTCCAGGAATTTAGTTCCTTTCCTTCCTTTCTAGACTATTTTGAAAGTAATAAATTTTACATTAAATTTTCTGTTTTGTTCCAATGACAATTATTTTAGACAGACTCAAACATTTTGCATGAAGGGAAAACAGAACAAACTGGTAAAAATTACAAGGCTAAGAGTAAAATCTTCCCAATGCAGTAGATAAGGAAGTACAGTGTAATCAGATCTTTATCTGACGTGACCCACATGGCTCCATTGAAATCAATGGAGCTACACCAATTACATCAGCTGAAGATTTAGTTTCCTTTAGAGAATATACACTTACCTTAACAATTCTGGTCCCAAACACATATGCATGGGAGTACCATGCTACTAAAATTACATTACTTAGCCCACAAACTAGAAAATGATCAAGTCATACTTAAGTATGTGCATCAATTGAAATGTCACTGATGGTTTTTAGAGGGGAAGGGGACTGTAAACTGTACTTCCCTCACCTACCCCCTTGAATTGGCTCTACCATTCTCCTCCCTGTTACAAAGAAAACATTGTAACTGTGCTAGAAACGACTGAAAATTTCTAAGTGAGAAAAAAAAATCACACCAGAAAGTAGATTTCCTATAAAAGGAGCACAATGGAATGCCTGCCTCCCTGCCTCTGGAGACACTGGCTTAGATGAAATTGCTGAGACAACAGGTAACTCACTGATTTTCCAGAGGAGCTATGCCGTGTCATTTAACACAGCTAAAATGTGTGCCTGGGGCATACAGAGAGGTGTGAGGATGAAGGACATGGCTTCAGACCCACTTTCTTTCCTCCTCTTCCTCCAAGCTTATGTGGCTCTGCAGACATATTCACTTCATTTTCAAGTGCACAGACTCTGTTGAGGGGTGTGACCTGGAACAGGTGTACCACTCAGCCCTCTATCTTACCATCCTGGGCTCCTTCTCATACTGTGCGGCCATGACCAGCTGCAGACCGCTCCTGATTCTGCACTCCCATCAGCATTCACACACCCACCTGGAAGTTACATGAAAGCTCTGCCAGCCTCTGCATGAGCCAACGATAGAGAGATTCTAGCCAAAATACCCCCCAGCTCCTTGGACCTGTACCTTTCTGCCCTGGTCAAAAGCCTGACCAGTAAAGATTATTACAATTACCCAGTCCGCCCCTCCCTTGATGTGGAGGGGAATATGCATAAACTTTTGTTAACTGAGCTGAGATTTTTCCCCAAACACTTCACTTACACCACACTGTTTTAGGTAAAAATATAAAACAGATTTATGAGCTACAGAAAGATAGATTTTAAATGATTATAAGTGATAGCAAACAGATCAAAGTAGATTACTTAAGAAATAAACAAAACACAATCTAAATCTTCTACACTACACAGGATTTGAATCAAACAGCATCTCACCATATTAGATAGTACAAGCAGTTTGTAGATGTTTCATACACAGGCACGGCTTTCTTCTTTCTTGCGTAGGACCAGCACTTTCCTCCATTCACTCTTTGTTTCTCAGGTGTTAAGCTGTAGAGGGAGCGAGGACTCTTGGTGATGTCACATCCCTCTTTTATAACTTATTCCATAGGGTGGGACCCCCTTTGTTCCAAGCCAAGTTCCCAGGCCAGTTTGTGGAAAAATACAGGTACCAAAATGGAGTTCAGTATCATGTGGTCTAGTCTCATTCCCTTGCATGCTTCACTGAGTCATAGCAGGGGCCATTACCCATATTCTAGCAAGAACATCCCCAGGAAGGCCCATCAGGTGTGGATAGGAGTCTTCCATGGTCCATTGTGAGTTAAGTGTTCCTTGTTGGCCATTCAACTTGAATAGTTCCTTCTTAATGTGCTGGCCAGACTAAAAGTAAAGCTTTGTGGGTGTTACCCAGAGCAAGCACATTTGAAATACAGATACATAGCTTTGAAGTGAATAGTGCCTTGTGTTTTTAAAATATATGGTGATGTGCTGTAAGCACTCAACTTCCATGGACCCACTTGAGCCCTTGGACTGAAAGCACATTTGGGGCCTGGATTATGCTTGAGACAGTCATTTAAGTTAATGGAAATTGTGTGGCTAAACCCCTTAGCTTTGAAAATCTCATCTTCTGCGGTCAACATTCATGTTCTGTTGTGCTTCATAAATAATACAATCCCAGGCATGTTACCGAAAAGGAAATAGGAAGGGGCGAAACCCCAAAGCCCCTCATCCCACAGTTACCACAACGGCAGTAAGGATTTTCTCTCTCTTTGTCTTCCCCCCTGTGATGAGGCTCAGACTGTTTAGTGCTAAGAGCTGACCCATGCTTTGATATCGAAAAGACGACATGGCTAAACAGAACATGGCTTGGGGCAATCAATGTCTCCAGTCATACTCCACTCTGTATGGTCTAATAACCATTTCATTCTTGGGTAGATTTAATTTTTTTTCTTCAGATTAACCCTCTTCTTTTTCTTTTAGAGATTACTTTTCACATGTCTGTTTAATAATAACAATAAACTATTACCTTCATAGTGTTATTTTAACCCCAAACCCCCCCCCCCCCACTATGTTTAACACTGAAAACACAGCTTCCTTAGGGGAAGCAGTTGCTTAAAGAAAACAGCAAAACTAACCACAATTTAGGACATGAAATATCTACTAGAGAATAAGTCAGTAGGAGCTTTACTACTGACTTATGGGGCCAAGGTTTCACCCTGAGCCTCCAATTCAGCAACGTTTAAGCATGCGCATAAGTCCATCCATATTCAACAAACTAAGTGGGAGTTAAACACATATCTAACACTGAGCACAGGCAAAGTATTTTGCTGAATAGGGACAGTCTACTGAGTCATGGTCTCAGTGAAGAATTGAGATGGACAGAACATAATTAGTCAATCTGGCAAGGGCACTGGGGATTCTGTCAGAGGTCTTTAAATGGGTGGCAGTTAACTATTTTTCTTAGTAGCTGGGAGGTTGAGTAAATGCTACCACAAACCAGTGAAAGGTACATGCAATACAACAGAACTCTGCTGCACCCTAAGAGTATTATGAAAACTATACAGTGACTATGAAGGAAAAAGAGAAGAAGGGAGAATGATTCTAGGGAAGAGGTGATTTGTGGGATGCTGATCAATTCTGCTATTTTGTTAGCTGTAATGATTACAGTCACATGAATCCTTCCTTCATGCTTGGTCAGCCAATTGAAATAAGAGGACATGGAAGCAGAGAGTTAGTCTCCTAAACTGCTGTGTGTATAGTCACGGGTATCAGATAGCAGCTCTGATGTCCACAGAGGATGAAATTTACCCATTACCTTGGGGGCTGTGGATCCATAACAGTTCTGAAGGGCTGGAGTAATTGATTGTTAACAATTACACAAAGGATTACACAAACAGTTACACAATTGTACACAAAGGAGACTTGATAGCCCCTGCCAAGTGCACACAACCCTCCCTAGAGGGGACTTTAGGGACAAATTGGGCATCGCTGCTAAGTCCATGACATCACTGAGCCAATAGCCGTGAAAAGGGATCACTTCTTTGCCTGGCCCTCCAGGTGAATTTCATCCCATGCATAGTTCCCAGCACAAACCTAATTTACTTGGGCTGTGCACAGGTGCACGTGTTTAACTCAAAGCTCCTTGCAGGCTGTTGATTTCCCAGATTAATGCAAAGTGTACCCTTTATTTCCCAAATGGCTTGTAGCATGGAGAAGTTAGACCACTTTGACTCTATCATCACTTTGCTGCCCTATACCTAAGATTTAATGTGTTTTCATCAAGCACAATTAATACAAGCAGCTGGATGATAACAAGAACATTTTTAGTGCAGGAGCAGGTACAGGAGGGATTGGCACTTTGGTTGATTAAAAATCAAACCTCTCAAAAAGGCTGGCAGAAAATAGAATGACATTTGTCATCAGAAAACAACTGCAAAGAAATAAAAGTTATAGAGACATAGCTTCAGCTAGTTTATATTGGTAGTGCTCCAGTGAAGTCAGGGGAAAAATTCTGATGTACTCCAGCTGAGCTGTTGGCCATAGGCTATAAGAAGCCTGAAAATGACGTTTCCATTTAAATGATGGCGTATCCATCAGGGATCCATGAGGGTTAGGTTGTATAAGATGACTTTATCCTAAACACCTAGCTGCTTCTGCTCAACCAGTGCCAAGCAATCAAACAGCAGGTGAGTAGTAAGTTAGAATTGAAATGCATTGGAACTGTTGCGTGAGACTTCTCCAGCATCTGGCTGGATTCTGTGTCTCTCTAACTATTGCAATTAATCCAGATTTTTTTTCCAAATGAAAGCTTGCTTTATGAAGGGATAAACAAGCTCAGCATGAGCATAATAAATGTGACTTAGTGTTGTGCTGGGGTTTTAGCTCATGAAAAATGATAACAGTGAGTTGAAATAAAAATTAATTATTTGGCAATATAAACAGTCAATGTGCTATATCTGCAGGATACATGGTACATTTGGTTACTAGGGGCTTGTGGCCTATTTGTTGTGTCTTGACAAGTGCTGTCTTGCAGAGGAATAAATGCACAATTGGTTTATTGGTACTGTTTGCTATTTCAGCCCAAATCCTGTGAGGAACCTCAGTTCCATAGTGTATTGATTTCCTTCTCAGACAACAGAGCTGTCTATTGTTAGGGAAAGCATAGCCGAAGCTGGTGACTTGCTGATTTGATTGACTGGCAATAGTACAAAGTTAAGTCTTATCTAATATAGGAACATAATGTAGCACTGAAATCTGTGCAAGTGACTGCTGGGGCATGCTAGACCTGTCATAATATTGGAGGAATACAGAGAGTGACATGCTTTAAACCAGATAATGCTTTTGACAATTCATCATTAGTGAATATCTCAGATTCACACAACCTGAAAAACTTGGCTTCTCTTGTTTTAGTTAACAGAAACCACAAGGATAAGTACACCGAACAGCTATTTAAATACTCACCTGACTGTGCTTTTATGTTATTGGGGGGTAGGCAGTCATGCTTTTCACAAATCTGATGCTGCTTTCATAGATTATAAGGCCAGAAGAGACTATTGTGATCATCTAGTTTGACCTCCTGTATAACACTACCCATAGGACTTCCATGAGTCAATTCCTGTTGGATCTACAGCATTTCTTTTAGAGAAACAACCAAGCTTAATTTAAAAATTCCCAGTGATGAAGAATCCATCATGGCCCTTGGTTAGTTCTTCCGATGGTTGATTAAAAATAGGGCACAAGTGTTTACTCGGAATTTGTCTAGCTTCAGCTTCCAGCCATTGGATCTTGTCATACCTTTTTTGCTAGATTGAAGAACCCTCTGTTATCAAATTTTTGTTCCCTGTGTCATAGCTATAGACTTACTTGAGCGTTGATGAGGTGATAAACTGCCCTGCTTTTATGGCTTTTTCTAAAGCGGGTGGCTGTTTGAAGTTCTTTCCTTTTAATCACAAGCACAATACTAAATGTGTGCACTTTAACAGGACATCCAAATCCTTCATTCGGATGCTCAAACCAGCACTTGGAACCCAGAATCAGGACCCTAATATTCTCATAGTACACATCTATGTTTCAGTCTGAGCATCTAAAGGAGGAGTTTGGACATCAACTTAAAATATGAAGGTTGGGCCC
Source organism: Lepidochelys olivacea (assembly GCF_965140295.1). Lineage (NCBI taxonomy): Eukaryota > Metazoa > Chordata > Testudines > Cheloniidae > Lepidochelys > Lepidochelys olivacea. The sequence continues at coordinate 110,096,708 of NC_140417.1, forward strand.
ACAATCTATATAACTAATATTTCCATTTATATGAACATAAAGAATGTTTTTGTTTTTTCTTCTTGCCAAGAGATGGCAGGTACTAGTGTTGAGAACAAAGACTGGGTGGGAGGATGTAAAATATAAACTTAGGTGTAAAATGTCCAAGGAAAATGAAATGAGAAATTGTGTAATTCCTGTTTCCCTACCTGCCAGTGCCCAAATGTGGAGCACATCATGTGAGAGGGAATGGGGGGGGGAGGGGGGAAAGAGAACAAATTATTCAAGAATTAAACTTAAAATGCTGCTGGATTATCCCTTCAGTGTAAAGAACTTTCTATAAACTTAGCTTCGTGATTCTTTATATCTGATTTTTACCATGATGTGAGGGGGATACAAAAAACATTTGGTACTAACTGAGTGATGTCCATTGAAATGAGGTACATTGTAGAGCTTGGCACTTTACACCCAATCTACTACTTATGGTTCAAATTGAAGGGATGAGGAAGAGTATTTCTGTTTCCAGTGTTGTTCTATCCATCTTAGGTACTTTTTTGGCCCCCATTACTGAGGTATCTGAGCACTACACAATCTTTGATCTTTATTTAATCTCACAACACCCCTCGCAAGGTGGGGATGTAAAATTGTCTCTATTGTACACAGATGGGGAGCTGAAGCCAAGAGACTTGCCCAAAGGCCACAGGAAGCATGGACTTGACCCAAGATCTCTAGAGTCTAATGCTCTAACCATGGGACCATCCTTCTTCTCTTTAGCCTGCTAGATTATCTCAGAGGGGGATAAATTTATCCCCAGCTCACAAAATTACCTCTGATCAATTTTTTTTGGTCTTAGGAGTATACCAGGTTACACCAAACAGCAGGTATTCTAACAAAAATGGGTTTAGGGTTAGATACAACTGTATCTCCTAATGTGGGTTTTATCCCACTTTGCTATTTACTCAATTTCAACACTGCATCAATGATTTCTCTCTGATCTTTGCTCATCCTCTACTGTGCATTTGCTTGAGAATCTGAATGTTCTGTGGGTAGCTTGACATACAGTTAAGTAATGACAATGCCAATTGTTCAGATTACCATCTCCAAATTGATTGTGTTATTAACAAATTCTCATATAATGGTGCTAACAGAACATTTCCATGGCACTCAAAGGCCTCTCAACTTAGAACTTTATAGCTTTTACAAAAAGCTTCTTCTCTGATTATGAATTTAAATCTAATTTTGTGGTCGTCTTAACATAAGGTGGAGGGAGATATTTTATCCTGGTCAAATTATCCGTTCCTTCTTTGAAAATCAAATCTTACTCAGTATAAATTTATTAAACTATGAAAGGCAAACTGCCTCACTAGCATCAAAATAAAATTAACAATAGAGTAATGCAATTTTATGATGAACTGTGTTACAAAAATCTGCATGTATGATAATTCCTCGCTGTAATATATATTGCTTTGGAAAAAGTAGATATGTTTGTTTTTTTTCCTTCACCTATAGATCAGTTTTATAACAATCCTGTGTATGAGAACTCTACTCAGATCTTCCAGAACAAAACACACAGTAACACCTTGATCTTGTGAAGATTAATTTTACACGCTATACAGTCAATGGGACTTCTCACTGTGCCTAAATGAAGCACCTGTGTAAATATTTACATAATTTGGGGATACGAATTAATTAGTATCAACTGTAATGTACTGGATATTTTCATAAATTCACAGATTAAAAGGCCAAAAGGGACCATTGTGATAATCTAGTCTGACCTCCTGTATCACAGAAGCTATAGAACTTTCCTGAATTAATTCCTGTCTGAAATAGAGCACATCTTTTAGAAAAATATCCACTCGTATTTTTAAAATTGCCAGTGATGGGGAATCCATGGGTAAGTTGTTCCAATGGCTGATTGCCCTAACTGTTAAACATTTGTATGTGCACCGTCAACTAGATGGAATGAAATTTGCTCAAGTGTCTCCTTCTAAGAGCTGAAGTTTACAGAGGTGTGACACTCTGTACCTCTAAATAGCACCCTTGAAACCTCACATTCACCACTGAGATGATTTATATGGTTTTTTAATACAAAGTATGCCTTGTAAGGTATCATTTAAAAAGTCTTTATCTGTTGAACATTACTATCTTGTTGAGTTGTATGCAAAGTTATGAAGTATTACTATATATTTGTTACTGAAATATGTGGTAAGTGGGAAACGCTCACAGCTAATCTTTCAGTGGCAACAAAGGAGTAACAAACAGTGACAAGACAAATTTATTTCAGGACCAACCACACGTGTTGATGGCCTATCAAGAAGAATCCACTCTCCCAGAGACCTCACGCATGTGCAAAATGGGGGCTGCCTAATGCCCATGTCACAGCAAGGATCTTTTTAGCACCTGGAGAGAAAGTATAAATGAGGGTCAATGACATCACCACTGGGCCTCTCTCCCGCCACAGCTCAACATCTTTTCAAGGCAATAAAAATTAGTCACCCCACAGCACAAGGGATTATGAACAAATGGCTGATGTTTCCTGAGTGTTCTGCACAACCTAGCAGGTTAACAAGATATCATCTAATTCAGACATTTAAGTCTTTATGTTAAATACACAACATGCTGTCAGATTTAGCACAGCTAGGTCAGGCCATTAGCATAAGCAACACAAGTGCTTGAGGCAACACATAGACAATCAATTTGTGGGCCAATTTAGTCTCCCCTACAACAGCAAGACGGGAAGGGAAGTTAGCTGTAAATCCCTTCTCCTTCCAAAGTCCTTAAAATGTCTGACACCCAGCAACAGCACCAGTGTCAGAGGCATCTCATCCCCTGATCTTCACCTTGATCAGCTTGGGGGCCTAGCCAAATCACAGGTCTCACCTGAGCCCAATTTGATGTTAGTGGAGGGGACACAGTATCAGCGGGTATAAATCAGCATAGCTCTGATCTTGCATAGAGAAGCACCAATGTGCACTAGCTGAGTAGGATCTGGGTTGGAGCATTTCTCCCCTGCATAAGGAAGAACATGTTAGTAGTGTTCTGAGAAGACACAAAAGCCTTTGTTTATAGTAATGTTAACACACAAGCTACAGAAACATCATGAAGCCAGGGAACCTTTGTTTTATTTCTCCAGGTGGTTGCAGTTCCCATTTTTAAAAAAGTACATTCCTCTAATTTCCTCTATCACTGGGCTGCTGAGCAAAGCAGAGATTTTTGTGTGGATATACTTCTGGAGCTTTAAGAATAATGTCATGGAAAATATTTAATCTGGCATTAGTCCCACTTCTCCATCCCCTACCACCCAATTACACACTGTCCTACTGAGGCTGCCAACAAGATGAAGGGTGCTAATTAGTGCCATCTGAAATGGTTTGCGGTTGGCTGAGATTCTTTTGGGGGGAGGGACATGAGCAATAATAAAATAATTCACTAGACTATTTTCTTCCCTGTTGAAAAGAGATGGACAAATATAAATGTCCCTATTCTGTAGACAATGAAACTGTCTATAAATTTAGTCACTTGCCTAAGATAACCCAGAGGGAGATCAAGGCAGAACAACCTGGCTCTCCTAATGCCTAAGCCTATGGACCTTGCTACCTCTCAGATGTTATTGAAGTTGTCTGTTAATGATGATGTTTATATCAGATTGATCTAGGTCAATTCAAAGTGATGGCCTAGAAGCAGAAAGCTGCTTATCTACTTGTCAGTCACTGGAGTCATCTAGTTGCCGTCTGTAACAACAACAAGCTGTGTTTAAGCAAGCACTCTGAACATGGAGAGGGCCTTTCTACTAAACCACTTCCTTTCAGAGAAGGAAAAAAACTGTTGTTCTGATTAAGAAAGGTACAATGTTTCCATTTACATAATTTGTTTGGGTCATCATTCATTACTTTTGTTTTAAACAAAATGCTTCTAACTTGAATTCCCTCACACATGGACTAAGAGGTTGAAAAGGCAAGAGAAAAATACCATAGCGTGCAGTTTATTTTCCATCCATAGAAGTAATTTAGTAGTAGTATCAAGGACAATCTTCATACATGGCTGTATTTGCTTTTCACAATCAACTCTCTAAATAACTTTTTCCATAAGTGATGTACCTGAATATTTGGATGCTAATAACTAGACTATCTTTAAATTTATTAATCTGAATTTGGGTTATTGTGGATGATGTACTAGATGTATTGTATGGCTTTTAAACAAATCTTTGTCCTTCTGGATAATTTAAGCACTATACCCAGATGTACAGACACTCTTTTCTTAACCTGTGTGCCATATAATTTTAACAGTAGCTTTAATAATTTTTTAAAATTATTAATACTACTGCCAGTTTACAAAACACAGGCCTTGACATTCAGTTTCCTTTAAAATCTTTCCATGATCCTCCTCATTGCTGGGTTCCGGTAGCCCCCAGAATTATAATTTAAATAAGGATGGCCAAACTACCTAATACATTTGTTCCTTGTATCCTCTTCTATTCAGCTGTTGAATTCACCACTAAACTTTAGTCTCTGTCTCCTGACAGTGCTATCCATTTATAATTATCTCTCCATGGTTATACACTTTAAACAGTTCGTTGTCTATGTGATGCAATGCAACAGTATCTTAACCTATTTTCCTTTTACCTTTTGTTTAATTTTATATTAGGGAGTCACAAAATGAAGTTAAACTTTAATCTCAGCTACACAGTTTAGCAATAACTATCCAAATCATCAAAAGTTTTAGGGTAAGAATGGATCCTAGAAATGGTAATCTTTGGTTTCCGCTGTAGAGTGATCCAGCGATCCACCCAAGAACTGTGCAAAATTGTTAGTGTAAGCCCTATAAAATAACGTTTTGGAGCATTTGGTTTTCTGTTTGGTTTTTTTCTTCCACCAAATAATCCTTATCTCCCCTCGGAATTTTTCCCCACCGTTGTTTTCATTAAATCACTGTAAACGAAAACTCCAAACAGATCTCTCTATTTATTAAACAGTAGGTGTCACGACTGTATCAGATGGGCTTTTTAAAAAAAACTGGTTTGCATAACAATGTTAAGTGATGTCTGTCTATTATGATTGGTACAGTGTGTAATTGTCTGAGGTCTCTCCAAGGTCTCTTTGGAAATGTGGTCTGTGACAATTATTGTCTTGGTGTAAAATATTTCTAGAAAATGACGCTGTTGGTTACCCTCTGTTCAAGGTTGTTTGTTTTATTCTTGAAATGAAATGTCACTCATATAAAGATTCGGGCAGCAAGTATTTACCTACTAGAATGATTTTGTGATTGATCCTTATATATGATTACATATCTATAAAAGCTTTCATCTTTTCTTGACTGCAAGGTTATTCAAATGTGAGATTTTCAAACATGACTAGTGATTTTTTTTCACATTAAGAAAAGGAGGACTTGTGGCACCTTAGAGACTAACCAATTTATTTGAGTATAAGCATCCGATGAAGTGAGCTGTAGCTCACGAAAGCTTATGCTCAAATAAATTGGTTAGTCGCTAAGGTGCCACAAGTCCTCCTTTTCTTTTTGCGAATACAGACTAACACGGCTGCTACTCTGAAACCTTTTTTCACATTGATTTTCAGAATCTTTTAAGGTATCTCTAGTTGGACATCCAAATACTGACCTCCCCCCAATTACTAGTTATTATTGAAAATGATTTTGGACTAACTTGGTCACAGCTCTTCTGCTGCCACTTTTTAAAAAGGATAGTGTGATTTTTTTCAAGCTCATTTCATACCAGTTTATATCATTTATACATCTTTAATTAATCTCTTATGATGACTGTTAGGCTATAGATATTCAGGCCTGCCTGGAAAGGCCTGTACTCTAAGAATGTAGGTCTATGTTTATCATTTAGCTAGTAATAGAGATATACAAGAAGGAATCTGTGGAAGGGCCTTCTCTCACTGTGACAGTCTGAGGCCCTGTTCTTAGGCCAAGGCCTTTGGATAAGCAGCAGAGGCAGCCGTAAGCTGGGAAGCGACCGATCACATCCTCACATCCCAAACTAGTCAATCTGGGGCTGTTAGGAAGGTGATCCGATCTATCACCTCCAGAAAAAGGGAAGAGCCTAGAAGATGTAAAAGGAAATTTAGGTTGATAGTTTTCTGCCTGGTAAGAACTCACTTATCAATAGACACAGCTGGGAAACCCTTATGTCATTATAGATGTAGTTGTGAAATCCTCACTTCTGTATTGTTTTGTCATTCTAGTTCCCACTTTGCTATTGTTTATTTGCGTGGTCTCTGTCTGGTTCTGTGTTCTGTGAAGGTGGTGGGATATAATTGGTTAGCTAAGCATGTTACAATGTGTTAGAATTGGTTAGGTAAATTTCAGTAGAACGATTGGTTAAGGTATAACTAAGAATATTACTGTATAAATTAGGGGCAAACAGGAAGTAAGTTGGGATTCAAAAATAAGGAAAAAGGAACTTGGATTTAAGCTTGCTGGAAGTTCACCCCAATAAACATTGAATTGTTTGCATCTTCGGACTTCAGGTATTGTTGCTCTCTGTTCATGCGAGAAGGACCAGGGAAGTGGGAGAGTGAAGGAATAAGCTCTCTAACAGTGATGAAAGAGGAGACTTAAATGATCTTCTACAGTACATGTGGGGTAGAATATATTATACACAATTGTACACCTCTTTCCATGTGGACTCTATTAGCATGGCATATCCCCTTTACAGTTGCTCGGATGACACTATTGGTTGAATGTATCACAGCTGCCTTGATTACAACCCAGGAAAAACTGAAACCTGGATGGTAGGTAGGGGTTATTAGCAGGATAAACGTTCTCTTCTTGGCTGTTCTGGCACATGGAGAGGGCAAATTCTGAAGTAGCAACAAGTTAAGGAACGTAGTGTTCTCAGAATTATTTTGCCACTTCCCAGCCAATCTTACCCAGCAAGTAGGATTTAAGTCTGCAACAAGTTAGAAGGAAGTGTAATTGCCACCGCCTTGCATTTGTACATGCAGTCCATTTGTGTAACACATTTTCATTGCTGCTGCTCCTCCAGCTCCAGTGCTTGCCCCTTTTTGATGGTTCTCCAAAGCTAGTAGCTGTCTCAGCGTCATGGTTAGCCTACACAGGATCAGGAAGGTGTCATTTCCAGCTTGGGGAAAGGTAACTGGTCTGGTTCTGATCGAAAAATAGAAGTGTAGCTGAAGTGGTGGGAGGATCATGTGTGAGCCTTTCTGAGGCCCTAGGTGCATGCTCAGGGTAAGGTACTCCCTAGTGCCGTGGTGGCTGCACTTCCATTTTTAGCATGCTAGCTATATGAGAGCTAGTTCAGCTACGTCTCCTCTACCTGGAAATTACACATTCCAGCTCCATTGTACATAGATCCACAGAAAGGCAAGTGAATGAAACAAGGGTAGCATCAGGATATTTCTGCTCACCACTGGCTCCTCTCCCTCAGCCTGAATTGACTATCCTTCCATGTCCTCCCCTCCCTGAGTTGATTTCCTCCCCCCCCCCCCCAGTAGATCCTCAGATGCAGGAACAAAACATAGTGCTATTGTTTTTCTTCCCCTCCTTACTAGTGCCACTTTGAGTTACAGGAAGACAATATTTTCTTGTTTAAAAGCGACTGTTCTGAGTTCCTTGGTGCAAGAGCTGGTCAGATTCCATCCCCCCGCCCCCCGGGGAAAATATCAACTTCTTGTTGAAAAATGGGTTGGTTGGTTTGTTTTGCTTTGCCTGAAACTGAAACTTCTTGGTTTGGGGACAGAAATTTTTGGTTTTCAGGTTTCTGTACTGTCAATAAAAAGTCAAAAAATTCTGCAGAAAGCAAGTGCTTTTAGCAAAAAACTTAGGTTTGTTGAAAACACACTTTTCCATTGAAACTGTTTCTCAATGGAAAATTGGATCATGGCCTACTCAATATGTTATTTTCCTCTCAAGAAAACTTTTGATTTAAAAGAAAGCAGTGAGGCTATTAGCACTTGTCATGCTATCGGTTAGTTTGAAATGTATTTCCAAAAGATCCCATTACTCCACTATTGCCTGGATCTTCAGAAGATGTGCTAACAATGTGATCCAAAGCCCACTGAAATGAGTAGAAAGATTTTTACTTCACTGGGGTTTGGATCAGGCCCTTAGTCTTGTTGGCAGTCCAGTTTGCTTCGCTGAAGGCAAGACATTTTGTCCTAGTCTTAGTCTGTTGGAAAATAGTTTAATGAAGTGGAAATAAAGCTTCTGAGAATGTGGAAGCTCTGTCAAAGATTGTCACAATCTACTCTAGACACTGCACAGCCTTTCACAGTTTTTAAAAGGAAGTTTAATGAGATTAATTGAAAATGAAAGTTGCTTTTTTGTATGAGCTGTAAGTGTAGGGAACTATGCAGAGCCACAGCCAGCAGTAGGTTTTGTATCATTACAGTGTGCTGGGTGTTTTATGGACAAATATAGAGATACACCTTTTCCCCAAAAGCCAGATGTAAGGGTCAGACATCAGTGGGAGTTTTGTAGTTCACTTAAATGGGATCAGGTTCTATATACAATATGTACAGCTGACAGTATGTGACATTAGCACACAAACTAACGGTGGAACTGGTGTGTGTCTTGTTAGTTCTGTGTTTTTGACTTAGACTCTTTAATGAATTCATAAATCAACCTTACATATTTAACACATAACATGGGGAGGACTAGGATTTTCAGACCCGTTAGAAGAGATGCATACTTCAGGAGAGGCTTGAAGGAAGGAGAGGTTGATACCAAGCTGGGAGGGGTTGCAAGCACTTTGAGAACAGGATTAGAATTCAAAATGATCTTGACAAACTGGAGAAATGGTCTAGAATAAAAAGGATGAAATTCAATAAAGACAAATGAACTTTGGAAGGAAAAATCAATTGCACAACTACAAAATGGGAAATGACAGCCTAGAGAGGATACTGAGTGATCCTAGCTTTCCAGAGAAATGTGACATAGCCATACCAAACATCATAACTGTATAAGAACACCACATGAAGTTCTGCCTGGAGATTGGCCTGCCTGTGTATATGACTACTATTTGATTTATTGCACCAAATCCCATCTTTGCTTCCTAACACCAGTGACTGTACCCTGAATCTCATATAGTGCTTACTGTGAATTCTTCTTCTTTCTCCCTCTGTTTACATTTTCGGCAGGGGCTTTATGCTGAACAGCCAGATCCACTTACTGTCACTGTTTTAATGAAGGCATTTTAAAATGGAATGATTATAAAGTGCTTGAAGTTTCAGCTTTGGATATGAAGTCGCTTTCCCATTAAAAAATATCTGCTTCCAAATCACTGTCGCCTTTACTCAATTCTAGTTATGTGCACTGTTCTGAAAGGCTTGCAAGGTTGATTGGCAGTCTCAGAACAGTCTGCATTCACTCTAAGGACATGTCATGGTAATGAGACTTCCGCTGTTACAATAAACATCTTATTAAAACCTAATTAAGGGCCCAATTCTGCAAGGTGTCATTGCAGCCGACATATCCCTGGGTACCCACAAATGCCAATTTGGGAACTTTAATTGAAAACATTAACCCAAAAGGACATCATGTACACTGAATGCCTCAACATAAGAGCCCTAGTCTGTTTCTGTAGTGTCTGTGTATTCCAGATGAATTGATCTTGGTGATATCCATTGGCATGAAATAGCTATTGCCCCCTGGCCACAATGGAGATTAGCATCCATTTCATTGTTATACTGTGCCATGATTCATGCTGCAGCTAGGTATATTAGCCAATAAATGATGTGTTTCAGCTTAACAGTCTTTTGAGAGAGAAAGTTTTCCTCATATTTATGTGCCACTGAAGTTGCTTTAAAACAGGATGGTTCATCTAGACCAATTGTGTGGAAATTTGACATTAGCTAGATCTGTTTCATTCTGAAAAACAATTCAATTTCTTCCTCCAAAAGCTGGGAAACACTAGTTCCTTCAGAATTTAATCTCTAGATGACCTTATTGCTGCTGCATTTCTATCCAGGGGAGTTCAGCTGCTCATGAGAGTGGAAGGGACTTGTTTGTTTAGAACTGATAATGCAGCATGGAGCCTTTACCCCTAAATCAGTGGCTTGAGGACAGAGGCTGCTGAAGGGATGCAGTGCTGCCCTGATGATGCCCCCTTCCTGGCCATCAACACCCAAGTCTGGGTCTATGCTGGACCCCATGAACAAGCTCCCCAGTAACCAGAATGCTGTGTTTGCTTCCTCCCCTCCCCCCCCACAGTGAACTGTCCATCATGAAAGGTCTGTCAGGCTTGTCTGATCTATCTCACAGGGATGCTGTGAAGGTTAATTAAAGAGTCTGTACAGTGCTGTGCAACTGTAAAGCACTCTGCAGGTGCTAAGCAGTGCCAGCATTATTATCATTCATGTTATTCTGCTCTGATTTATATCCTCCACAGCTCCATACCAATTGCGTTTTCCTTATGTTACATGCTTGCTTACCTAGAACAAGATCATAGAAATGTAGGGCTGGAAGGACCCTTGAGAGGACAGAGTCCAGCCCCTGCTCTGAGACAGGACCAGGTAAACCTAGATTATCTCTGACAGTTTGTCCAACCTCCAATGATGGAGATTCCACAAACTCCCTTGAAAGCCTCTTCCAGAGCTTAACTACCCTTATAGTTAGGAATTTTTCCTAATATCTAACCTAAATCTCCCTGGCTGTAGGTTAAGCCCATTATTTCTTCTCCTATCTTCAGTGGACATGGAAAACCAATTGTTCGCTATCCTCTTTATATGTTAATGGCTGCTATATAAAGACTGTTACCAGGTGTTCCCCCCCTCCCCCCCAGTCTTCGTTTCTCAGGACTAAATGTGTCCAGTTTTTTTTTTTTTAAACCTTTTCTCATAGGTCAGGTTTTCTAAACCTTTTATCATTTTTGTTGCTCTCATCTGGACTCGCTCCAGTTCATCCACATCTTTCCTAAAGCATGGTGCCCAGAAATGAACACAGTACTCCAGTAGAGGCTACACCAGTGCTGAATAGAACTGGACAATTACCTCCTATGGCTTTCATATGACACTCCTGTTAATACACCCTATGGTGATATTAGTCTTTTTTTTTTTTTTTTTTTTTGCAATTGCTGACCCATATTCCATATGTGACTTTATTCCGTATGTGATCCACTAGAACCCCCAGATCCTTTTCAGCAGTATGATCATCTAGCCAGTGAGTCCCCATTTTGTCATTGTGCATTTGATTTTTTTTTCCTTCCTAAATGTTGTACTTTGAACTTGTCTTCACTGAATTTCATCTCATTGATTTCAGACCAGTTCTCTAAGGTGACTGTCATAAAAATAAAGGGAAGGGTAAAATTGTGCTGAATAGAATAACTATTTCTGTCTGTGTATCTTTTTTGTAACTTAAGGTTTTGCCTAGAGGGGTTCTCTATGTTTTTGAATCTAATTACCCTGTAAGATATATACCATCCTGATTTTACAGGGGGGATTTCTTTATTTCTATTTACTTCTATTTTTTATTAAAAGTCTTCTTGTAAAACACTGAATGCTTTTTCATTGTTCTCAGATCCAAGGGTTTGGGTTTGTGGTCACCTATGCAAATTGGTGAGGCTTTTTATCCAACATTTCCCAGGAAAGGGGGGGTGCAAGTGTTGGGAGGATTGTTCATTGTTCTTAAGATCCAAGGGTCTGGGTCTGTAGTCACCTAGACAAATTGGTGAGGCTTTTTACCAAACCTTGTCCAGGAAGTGGGGTGCAAGGTTTTGGGAAGTATTTTGGGGGGAAGGACGCGTCCAAACAGCTCTTCCCCAGTAACCAGTATTAGTTTGGTGGTGGTAGCGGCCAGTCCAAGGATAACGGGGGTAATATTTTGTACCTTGGGGAAGTTTTGACCTAAGCTGGTAAAGATAAGCTTAGGAGGTTTTTCATGCAGGTCCCCACATCTGTACCCTAGAGTTCAGAGTGGGGGAGGAACCTTGACATGGTGGCAGTGGTGGGATTAACCTGAAATCATTTTGAGATCCAGTTGAGATTTTTTGAACTAGAAATACAGATTTTTAAAAAGGAATTTTTAGGAAGTCCAGAAGGCAGCTTTGAAACTGAAAGCAGCTTGGTTTCTCTCTGCTTTGTGGCCAAGCAGAGACAAAAGGGGATTATCTTGTGAATTGCAGGTTTTCTTTGCCTGGAGGCAGGGTACTTAACTCCTGCTGGGAAATTCACAGTCTTCCAACCCAGAGGTTTTTTTTTTTTTTTCTTTTCTTCCTAAAAGTAAATAGGGGGTGTGTGCTCTACCCATTTGCCTGGAGACAAAAGTGGCAGGGTTTTTTTAGGATTTTGATTTTTTTTTTTTTGTTTTACAAGGAGCACAGGTTTGAAAAGAAATTTTTTTTCTTCTTTGGGCTGGGTAAGCAGGTTTCCAAGTAGTTGGAGGTTTTTTGCTTTAATTTGGGCCCAGAGCAGAGACAAGGGAATTGTCTTTTTCTGTAGGCTGACAATCACTATCAGAGAATAGGTATTCTATTCCAGCACAGCAAAATTTTACAGCCAAGTTTTGTTTGTTTATTTCTAAACCTCGGGTGTAAAGTTAGTTAAAAACAGAGAGGTTAGAATGGCCAAATCCTCAGCTCGACTACAGCTGGAATTAGCCAAATTTCAGGCTGAGGAAAAACAAAGGGAACATGAAAGACAGATAGAACTCATGCGGCTGAAGGAGGAGGAGAAGGAAAAAGAGAGGAAGCATGTGGAGGAGATGGAGAGGATAAAGGCCCAGCAGAATATACCAACAAACCCTAGCAATCCTTCTCCAGGTACCACTTCCCATCCCAGAAAGTTCCCCACCTACAAGGCAGGTGATGATACTGAGGCCTTCTTAGAAAACTTCGAAAGGGCCTGCCTTGGGTACAACATCTCTACTGACCAATACATGGTAGAGCTGAGGCCGCAGCTCAGTGGACCCTTAGCTGAGGTGGCAGCTGAAATGCCTAAAGAACACATGAACAAGTATGAACTGTTTAAATCCAAGGCGAGAGTCAGAATGGGGATAACACCCGAGCAGTCTCGTCGGAGGTTCAGAGCCCTAAGGTGGAAACCAGACATGTCATTTACCCGACATGCCTACCACATTGTAAAACATTGGGATGCCTGGATATCAGGAGCAAGTGTTGAATCTCCAGTAAATTTGCCCTTCCTAATGCAAATGGAACAATTCTTAGAGGGTGTTCCTGAGGAAATAGAAAGATACATCCTAGATGGGAAACCCAAAACTGTAATTGAGGCAGGAGAGATTGGAGCCAGATGGGTGGAGGTGGCAGAGAAGAAGAAAACTGGTCGCAGTTGGAGCGGAGACCAGAAGGGACCACCCCAGACCACACCCTATTACCGGGGGCCGCCCAAAGCCCCACCTACCTCCCAAAGAACCCTCCAGACCCCTTATCGTCCCACCACCCCGTTCTCCAGCAACCCTCCTCGCCCCAGTGACCCGTCAGCTGGATGATGTTTTAAGTGTAACGAGCTGGGGCATGTAAAGGCCAACTGCCCCAAGAACCCCAACAGATTACAGTTCATTGCACCGGAATCACACCAGAGGTCCACAGGCCCAGATACCTCCCAGATACCCTTGGAGCGGAGGGAAACTGTGAGTGTGGGTGGGAAGAAGGTCACCGCGTGGAGGGACACCGGAGCACAAGTGTCAGCTATCCATGCTTCCTTAGTGGACCCCAATTTAATCAACCCAGAGATCCAAGTGACGATTCAACCCTTCAAGTCCAACTCTTTCAATTTGCCTACTGCCAAGTTGCCTGTCCAGTACAAGGGCTGGTCAGGAATGTGGACTTTTGCAGTCTATGATGATTATCCCATCCCCATGCTGTTGGGGGAAGACTTGGCCAATCATGTGAAGCAGGCCAAGAGGGTGGGAATGGTCACCCGCAACCAGGCTAAACAAGCCGTGAGGCCTAGCTCTGTTCCGGAAACTTCTATCAGGACCCAGTCAGAGGTGATGGACCTGGACCCCAGGCCAATGTCTGCAACAGCAGTAGTGGATCCAGTCCCAGAGACCCAGACGGAACCAGTCCCAGAACCGGAACCAGCCGAACAACCAACACCAGACCCCGTGTCAGCACCGAATCCAGTACTTGCAACCTCAACACCAGAGGGCCCCACCGAACCTGAACTGGCAGCAGCCGATAACCCTACACAAGAGGCTCAGCCGGAGCCTGAATCCCAACATAGTGCACCAGCGGAGAGCGGTTCACAGTCAACAGAAACAGCTCCATCCCCTATATCGCTTCCAGAGGGACCAAGCCTAGGTCCACAATCCCATGAGGAACTGATGTCTCCAGCATCAAGGGAACAGTTCCAGACCGAACAGGAAGCAGATGAAAGCCTCCAGAGAGCTTGGACGGCGGCACGGAGCAACCCACCGCCTCTCAGCTCTTCTAATCGATCCAGGTTTGTTGTAGAAAGAGGACTTTTATACAAGGAAACTCTTTCTGGGGGACACCAGGAAGACTGGCATCCTCAGAGACAGTTGGTAGTTCCAACTAAATACCGGGCCAAGCTCTTGAGCTTAGCCCATGATCACCCTAGTGGCCATGCTGGGGTGAACAGGACCAAAGACCATTTGGGGGGGTCATTCCACTGGGAGGGAATGGGCAAGGATGTTTCTACCTATGTCCAGTCTTGTGAGGTGTGCCAAAGAGTGGGAAAACCCCAAGACCAGGTCAAAGCTCCTCTCCAGCCACTCCCCATCATTGAAGTTCCATTTCAGCGAGTAGCTGTGGATATTCTGGGTCCTTTTCCGAAAAAGACACCCAGAGGAAAGCAGTACATACTGACTTTCATGGATTTTGCCACCCGATGGCCGGAAGCAGTAGCTCTAAGCAACACCAGGGCTAAAAGTGTGTGCCAGGCACTAGCAGACATTTTTGCCAGGGTAGGTTGGCCCTCCGACATCCTCACAGATGCAGGGACTAATTTCCTGGCAGGAACTATGAAAAACCTTTGGGAAGCTCATGGGGTAAATCACTTGGTTGCCACTCCTTACCACCATCAAACAAATGGCATGGTGGAGAAGTTTAATGGAACTTTGGGGGCCATGATACGTAAATTCGTAAATGAGCACTCCAATGATTGGGACCTAGTATTGCAGCAGTTGCTCTTTGCCTACAGAGCTGTACCACATCCCAGTTTAGGGTTTTCCCCATTTGAACTTGTATATGGCCGTGAGGTTAAGGGGCCATTGCAGTTGGTGAAGCAGCAATGGGAGGGATTTACACCTTCTCCAGGAACTAACATTCTGGACTTTGTAACCAACCTACAAAACACCCTCCGAACCTCTTTAGCCCTTGCTAGAGAAAACTTACAGGATGCTCAAAAAGAGCAAAAAGCCTGGTATGATAAACATGCCAGAGAGCGTTCCTTCAAAGTAGGAGACCAGGTCATGGTCTTAAAGGCGCTCCAGGCCCATAAAATGGAAGCATCGTGGGAAGGGCCATTCGTGGTCCAGGAGCGCCTGGGAGCTGTTAATTATCTCATAGCATTCCCCACCTCCAACCGAAAGCCTAAGGTGTATCATATTAATTCTCTAAAGCCCTTTTATTCCAGAGAATTAAAGGTTTGTCAGTTTACAGCCCAGGGAGGAGACGACGCTGAGTGGCCTGAAGGTGTCTATTACGAAGGGAAATGTGCTGGTGGTGTGGAAGAGGTGAACCTCTCCATGACCCTTGGGCGTATGCAGCGACAGCAGATCCAGGAGCTGTGCACTAGCTACGCGCCAACGTTCTCAGCCACCCCAGGACTGACTGAACGGGCATACCACTCCATTGACACAGGTAATGCTCACCCAATTAGGGTCCACCCTTACCGGGTGTCTCCTCAAGCTAAAACTGCTATAGAACGGGAGATCCAGGATATGTTACAGATGGGTGTAATCCGCCCCTCTGAAAGTGCATGGGCATCTCCAGTGGTTCTAGTTCCCAAACCAGATGGGGAAATACGTTTTTGCGTGGACTACCGTAAGCTAAATGCTGTAACTCGCCCAGACAACTATCCCATGCCACGCACAGATGAACTATTAGAGAAACTGGGAAGGGCCCAGTTCATCTCTACCTTGGACTTAACCAAGGGGTACTGGCAGGTACCGCTAGATGAATCTGCCAAGGAAAGGTCAGCCTTCATCACACATCTCGGGCTGTATGAATTTAATGTACTCCCTTTCGGGCTGCGAAATGCACCCGCCACTTTCCAAAGACTTGTAGATGGTCTCCTAGCGGGATTAGGAGAATATGCAGTCGCCTACCTTGACGATGTGGCCATATTTTCGGATTCCTGGGCAGACCACCTGGAACATCTACAAAAAGTCCTTGAGCGCATAAGGGAGGCAGGACTAACTGTTAAGGCTAAGAAGTGTCAAATAGGCCTAAACAGAGTGACTTACCTTGGACACCAGGTGGGTCAAGGAACTATCAGCCCCCTACAGGCCAAAGTGGATGCTATCCAAAAGTGGCCTGTCCCAAAGTCAAAGAAACAGGTTCAATCCTTCTTAGGCTTGGCCGGTTATTACAGACGATTTGTACCGCACTACAGCCAAATCGCTGCCCCACTGACAGACCTAACCAAAAAGAAACAGCCAAATGCTGTTCAGTGGACCGGAAAGTGTCAGAAGGCCTTTAACAAGCTTAAAGCGACACTCATGTCTGACCCTGTACTAAGGGCCCCAGACTTTGACAAACCGTTCCTAGTAACCACAGATGCATCCGAGCGTGGTGTGGGAGCAGTTTTAATGCAGAAAGGACCTGATCAAGAATTCCACCCTGTAGTGTTTCTCAGCAAAAAACTGTCTGAGAGGGAAAGCAACTGGTCAGTCACTGAAAAAGAATGTTATGCCATTGTCTACGCTCTGGAAAAGCTACGCCCATATGTTTGGGGACGGCGTTTCCACCTGCAAACCGACCATGCTGCACTAAAGTGGCTTCACACCGTCAAAGAAACTAACAAAAAACTTCTTCGGTGGAGTTTAGCTCTCCAAGATTTTGATTTCGACATCCAACACATCTCAGGAGCTTCTAACAAAGTGGCTGATGCACTCTCCCGTGAAAGTTTCCCAGAATCAACTGGTTAAAATCGTCCTTGAGATGTGGAAAATATTGTTAGTCTTTATGTACTTGGTAGTATATTTAGAGATGCATGTGTCTTATTAACTCTGTTTTCCTAGAGCTCCAGGAAGAAATCCCAGCCAGTGTTTCACCCTAGCTGAGATTTGGGGGGCGTGTCATAAAAATAAAGGGAAGGGTAAACCCCTTTGAAATCCCTCCTGGCCAGGGGAAAGCTCCTCTCACCTGTAAAGGGTTAAGAAGCTAAAGGTAACCTCGCTGGCACCTGACCAAAATGACCAATGAGGAGACAAGATACTTTCAAAAGCTGGGAGGAGGGAGAGAAACAAAGGGTTTGTGTGTCTGTCTGTAGTCGTCTTGGCCAGGGACAGAACAGGAATGGAGTCTTAGAACTTTTAGTAAGTAATCTAGCTAGGTATGTGTTAGATTATGATTTCTTTAAATGGCTGAGAAAAGAATTGTGCTGAATAGAATAACTATTTCTGACTGTGTATCTTTTTTGTAACTTAAGGTTTTGCCTAGAGGGGTTCTCTATGTTTTTGAATCTAATTACCCTGTAAGATATCTACCATCCTGATTTTACAGGGGGGATTTCTTTATTTCTATTTACTTCTATTTTTTATTAAAAGTCTTCTTGTAAAACACTGAATGCTTTTTCATTGTTCTCAGATCCAAGGGTTTGGGTCTGTGGTCACCTATGCAAATTGGTGAGGCTTTTTATCCAACATTTCCCAGGAAAGGGGGGGTGCAAGTGTTGGGAGGATTGTTCATTGTTCTTAAGATCCAAGGGTCTGGATCTATAGTCGCCTAAGCAAATTGGTGAGGCTTTTTACCAAACCTTGTCCAGGAAGTGGGGTGCAAGGTTTTGGGAAGTATTTTGGGGGGAAGGACGCATCCAAACAGCTCTTCCCCAGTAACCAGTATTAGTTTGGTGGTGGTAGCGGCCAGTCCAAGGATAACGGGGGTAATATTTTGTACCTTGGGGAAGTTTTGACCTAAGCTGGTAAAGATAAGCTTAGGAGGTTTTTCATGCAGGTCCCCACATCTGTACCCTAGAGTTCAGAGTGGGGGAGGAACCTTGACAGTGACATTACACTTATAACTTTTCCTGCCACCTATAAGGTAAGATTGCACCACTTCCCTGGGTTTTTTAACCTCCAGCTAGAATGAGAATCTGACTATAATCTTGTCTGCACTAAGGAAGAAAACCGCTGCAAGAACATTGCTTTCATGAAATACTTTGTTACATCACTGGTCCTTGAAGCAGGTTAGTGCAGTTATGCACCAGCCGTGTTTTTGGTGGGACTATTGTAGTGCTTTCACGCAGGGTCTGTTTACAGGACTTAAAATAAACCATGACTTACAATGGTTGTCAGCAAGGACTTCTCCCTAGGCCTCCCATCAACTGTAAATGAAAACAATTGGCTGCTAATGTAGACAGGAAAAGAATTCAGAGTAACAGCCGTGTTAGTCTGTATTCGCAAAAAGAAAAGGAGTACTTGTGGCACCTTAGAGACTAACCAATTTATTTGAGCATGAGCTTTTGTGAGCTACAGCTCACTTCATCAGATGCATGCATCTGATGAAGTGAGCTGTAGCTCACGAAAGCTCATGCTCAAATAAATTGGTTAGTCTCTAAGGTGCCACAAGTACTCCTTTTCTTTTAGGAAAAGAATTGTTTTCAGCACCACTGCATGGAAACTTGGTGGAACAAGGTGTCCATTCTACTGTCTACAACTGTGCTAAATCCCTCCCCAAATCTGAATTAGGATCTAAGACCACATTTTTCATAGGTGGCCTCTAGTTTGGGATACTCCAGTCATTGGGTGCCTAGCTTTTTGGGTGTGTATCTCACCTAAGACCTAATTCTGAGAGATTCTGAGCTCCTCCATCTACAGGTTCAGATTTGTGTCCATTTATCTACCAATGTGACATGTGCCAGCAATGCCCCTCTGCCATGTACATTGGCCAAACCAGACATTCTCTACACAAAAGAATAAATGGACACAAATCTGACATCAGGAATCATAACATTCAAAAACCAGTAGGAGAACACTTCAGCCTCTCTGGCCACTCAGTAAAAGACTTAAGGGTAGCAATTCTGCCACAGAAAAGCTTCAAAAACTGCTGCACTTGAATTAATATGCAAACTAGATACCATTAACTTGGGTTTGAATAGAGACGGGGAGTGGCTGGGCCATTACACATATTGAATCTATTTTCCCATGTTAAGTATCCTCACACCTTCTTGTCAACTGTCTAAATGGGCCATCTTGACTATCACTACAAAAGTTTTTTTTTTTTTCTCCTGCTGATAATAGCTCATCTTAATTAATTAGCCTCTTACAGTTTTTATGGCAACTTCCACCTTCTCTGTATGTATGTATATCTTGTGTGTGTGTATCTATCTATCTATCTTCTTACTATATGTTCCATTCTATGCATCCAATGAAGTCGGCTGTAGCCCATGAAAGCTTATGGTCTAATAAATTTGTTAGTCTCTAAGGTGCCACAAGTATTCCTGTTCTTTTTACTTTTGCTATGAGAGTGCCCAAAAGTCCCCATCAAGATTTGGAGCTTCATCATGCTAAGTGCTATAAAATCATTTAGGAAGACAGTCCCTGCTTCAAAGAGCTTACAGCCTAATTTGACATCATTTCATCATCCTGGGGGAAAAATGATGATGTTTTAAGGTGGTGATTTTTCACCTCCTAAGTGCTTGTGCTAACTCATCAAGCCAGTCTGTCCCTAGCTGAATGTTGGATCTCTCTTCCTTTTTCTATTCAAGGTCATTGTTGAGACATATCTGGGCATATTATTTCTGGCCAATGCAGATATGGTAATACAGGTATGTTCCGTGGTAATTTTTAGATTGTATTCCTCCATTACACCCGAAGAAATTATGCACAGAAAAAAAATCAAGATTATGCCAAATTAAATACTTTTTAAAAACAAATTAAATTATAACACTATTTGAACCTTCTTTAGAAATGTATGCAGGTATTTTGTATTTATATATCACATTTTATCACAGAATCTACTGTAGTCCTTGAACAAAAAAAAGTGGTGTGATTTTTAAAATTGAATAAAGTTGTTAAAGGAGAACTTGTTAAACTGAGATTCGTTTTTATAATTTTCAGCAAAATGACCCCTTTTCTGTAATAAATTAGATGCTCCCATCTTTTCAGAGTCCAAGTGCAAAACTAAAAACAAACAAAAGAAAGCTTTGAGTCCTTGCGGTATCTCAAGTACTGTGCAATGTAACAAGATTATTGTGTAGTTATATTGGGTTCTTCTCTCATACTTATCAAAATACTAGCATCAATAAGACTAAACCAAATGCTTTTTTGTTAGCATAAAGTCTTTTTAAATTCCAAGACTGAAATAAAGGAACACCAGCTTGTTCAGTTTGTCTTCTGAAAGAGAGCACCTCTGACTGGAGAGGACTAGATTATACTGTGAGTTGTTGCACTCAGCACCAGCTATGTTTCGTTACAATATTTATGTATCTGAAAGCTAATGGTTTCAGGAACAGTCAACATGGATTCACCAAGGGCAAGTCATGCCTGACCAACCTGATTGGCTCTGTGAATATGGGGAAAGCGATGGATGTGATATACCTTGAATTTAGCAAAGCTTTTGATATGGTCTCCCACAATATTCTGTGGTGGGACGGCTGCCCCACAAAGGCAGAAGAAGGGTTAAAGCAGCCTTGGGGAGGCTGTGCAGAACCCAGCCAATTAGAAGAGGGCTTATTGAGCCAGCCAATAGGGAGAAGGCTTAGTGGAGCAGCCAATCAGGGCCAGACTGGCCTATATAAGAAGGACTGCTGAGCAGAACAGAGGCAGTCTCTCCCTGGAAGCTGGGGGGGGGGACTGGCTGCCCTGGGGGAGGGGAGCGGAGCGAAACGAAACGAAACGAAACACAACACACACACCGTGGACAGAGCAGTTCTGGGTAGGGTTAGAGGAGCAAGAGGGAGCTCCAGCCTGATGGCTTCCAGACGGAGGCCCAGATACAAGGGCGGAGAAGGTGCTAGGGCTGTGGGGAAGTGGCCCAGGGAAACAGATGGTGGATTAGGAGGAGGGGCAGTACGTGGCTACCGGCTATAAGATCCTTGGGCCAGGACCCAGAGCAGCAGGTGGGCCCAGGTCCCTGTCCCCTTTGCCCTCCTTCCCCGCCGCACCCCCCTGCACTGGGGAGTGGACAGTGCATGGACTGCAGTTTGCCACTGAGCTGAGTGGCTAGACCAGAGACTGCAGTTTGCCACCAAGGGAAGTGGCTGAGGACTGTCAGGTCCCCTGGAAGGGGGGAGAGAACCGAGTGGGACATAGCTGGAGGGCTGTGTCCAGAAGAGGATGCCGCGGTCTGGGGAGCGACGTGGGTCCTAAAGGTGGAGACAAGAGTGATGGGCAAGACACCACTAGACGAGGCACTCTGAAACAAGCTAGTTCCCAGAACAGCCAGAAGGTGGCACCATGGTGGTGAGTCTTGCCCTGTTACAATTCTTGCCAGCAAGTTAAAGAAGCATGGATTGGATAAATGGACTATAAGGTGGATAGAAAGCTGGCTAGATTGTTGGGCTCAATGGGTAGCGATCAACGGGTCGATGTCTAGTTGGCAGCTGGTATCAAGCGGAGTGCCCCAGGGGTCAGTCTTTGGGCTGGTTTTGTTCAACATCTTCATTAATGATCCAGACGATGGGATGGATTGCACCCTGAGCAAGTTTGCAGATGACACTAAACTGTGGGGGGGAGAGATCCACTGGAGGGTAGGGATAGGGTCCAGATGGACCTAGACAAATTAGAGGATTGGGTCAAAAGAAATCTGAGGTTCAACAAGGATTAGTGCAGAGTCCTGTGACAGAAGAATCCCATGCACTGCTATAGACTGGGGACCGACTAGCTAAGCGGCAGTTCTACAGAAAAGGACCTGGGGATTACAGTGGATGAGAAGCTGGATATGGGTCAACAGTGTGCCCTTGTTGCCAAGAAGGCTAACGGCCTATTGGGCTGCATTAGGAGGAGTGTTGCCAGCAGATTGAGGAAAGTGATTATTCCCCTCTATTTGGCACTGGTGAGGCTACATCTGGAGTACTGCATCCAGTTTTGGGCCCCCCACTACAGAAAGAGTGTGGACAAATTGGAGCTAGTCCAGCAGAGGGCAACAAAAATGATTAGGGGAATGGGGAACATGACTTATGAGGAGAGGCTGAGGGAACTGGGCTTATTTAGACTGCAGAAGAGAAGAAGTGAGGGGGGATTTGATAGTAGCCTTCAACTACCTGAAGGGGGGGTTCCAAAGAGATGGAGCTCAGCTGTTCTCAGTGGTGGCAGATGATGGAACAAGGAGCAATGGTCTTAAGTTGCAGTGGGGGAGGTCTAGGTTGGATATTAGGAAACACTGTTTCACAAGGGGGGTGGTGAAGCACTGGAATGGGTTCCCTAAGGAGATGGTGGAATCTCCATACTTAGAGGTTTTTAAGGCCCAGTTTGACAAAGCCCCCTCGCTGGGATGATTTAGTTGGTGTTCCCCCTGCTTTGGGCAGGGGATTGTACTAGATAATAGACCCTAAACTTCTATGATTCTATGAAATTTGGAAGATGGTAGGCTGTTTATGACCAAAACATGACAATGTCAACTTCCTCTGACTGTAGAGTGCTCTGGATTGCATCGGATGCCACCTTCCTTGTTTACAAAGCAAACTATTTGTGTGTGTAAATTCTCACTAAAGTCAGGGTTGCAGAATCTAACCCTTTACCCATCACTTACTCCAAGTTATGATAAATCTCAGCTTCTCCCCCCCCCCCGCAGCAAACTTGGTCCACAGGATTTTAAACGCCTACTCTGGCTGACTTGTGTTTTGAAAACCTATAAGGCAGCTAGCCATCTTAACATCAGTAGTGAATGCTGATTAGTACATTGGCTTTCCAAAAGCTTTCACTGTGCTCTTGTCTGGGTTTTTTTTCTTTTTGTTTTAGCATATTTATAGAGAAACAAGCAAACAAAACCCCCCTGAAATATGGAGCTTATGGGGAATCTTGAACTGGCACGTTACAGTTATGTCAATAAGTCTAAGATTCTTACCAAAACTTTTAAAATGTAGCCTGAGGTTTGCGTTAATATTTACACTAAATCCCCACCATTTGCAAATTGCTTTCTTTCCCCCTTGGACTCTCATGAGGGTGAAATACATTTTCACCAGACACCTAGACATGGAGTCAATTTTCACAGCAGCGGGAATCTCATTAGGGCTCGTCTGGCTGTTGAAGGCTTCCTTCCTTCGGCAGCAGAATGGTGAGCTACTGTTGTAGTCAAACTTGAAAGCAGGCACAACTTCTTTACTTCAGTTTGCTAGCTAGTCACGTTTCTGGCAGGACGATGGTGTCTGCTCTCTGCTGTGTTCTGGGAGGAGGAAGAGAGGAGTCAACCATGTGGTGGAGCGTTTGGTCTGCTGGACCTCAGCTCTGTTCCAGTCCAGCTTCTACTTTGGGTAAGAAAAGAGAACCCCAACATGACTTCATTTCAGCCAAACTCCTTGCTGCAGAAATGGGATAGCAGGTATGGTGTCTACGTTGACTCAGATTCCATGGTGATGGGATGCAGAGTTACAATCTGGATAGGACTTAAAAATATATTTTTCCAAATTACTTTTTTATAAACATGGCCTCTTTATAAGCCAAATGTGTGTGTGTTTGTATTTATATTTATATACAGGCATTTCTAGAGTACTTGTCAGCATGGTATAATTGCTGTACCGTTTGGTGATGAGTCATACCTGAACTAGAGCCTGATTTAACCACTTGTCGTCATGAGTCATTCCTGTGCTAGGCTCCAGCCAATCCACAAGTCAGGAGCTGATCATGTGACTCTCAGAGCAGGTATATAAGCCTCACAGGAGAAACAGCAGCTCAGTTTGTTTAATGTCACTTCATGGCTTGGAACTCTCCTCAGCCTGATAGGGATAACAAACTCCACAGGCCTCAGCTGTTCCAGCCCTGCTCTTGCTCCAGCCTCGTTACCAGTTCTGTTCCAGCCTTGGTCTTGTTCCTGGACTTACTCTTGCCTTGTTCCATGACTGCTCTGGACCCCTGATTCTGACCCACCGCTCCAACCACTAGTCCTCACCATGCCCATCATGGTTTCTGAGAGTTCTAATGCACCCATACCCAGCAGCGCTATGCACCATATGTTGCCTTTGAGTACTCCAGCACAGTAGCAAGCAGCCCAGAAAGTAGCCTGTTTATGTAGCCCGTATCCTGTACGGCTACAAAAGACTCCAATGGCCTGCCAGAGCCAAAGAGAAAAGGAATAAACAAGCTTTTCAACACAATGAACGATGAATTGTTGGCCATGAGATAGCTAGACATTTGGATGCAATAATATTTAGCATTCATAGACCTTGACATCTTCAAAGTGTTTAGTGAACATTAAATAATTAATCTTTATAATACCCCTCTGATACGTAAATATCACCTCCTTATTACAGGTTGGGAAATTGAAACAGAGGTTAAGTGATTTGCTAAAAGCTACAGAAGAAGTCAGTGTCAGAGATAGGTTTAGAACTTTGGACTTCCTGGCTGCTTGTCCTGTGCACAGACCACACACGCTGACTTCAGTCCTATATGAAGTGAGACTCTTCAATGGAAAGTGTCTTTGCATTTTGGTCAGACTTAAGAAATACATCTATGTAGGTGCTTGTTCCCTTCAGTAAAGATTATATCAAGACCATGCTTTTTCCTTAATGAAGCTGGGAAACATTTTGCTAGCTGTCTTGATGGGAAATGCCGTTCTTAGATACTTCATAGTTGAAGTAAACTTATACTGCAACTAACCTTGAAGAAAGCATTTATTTGACAACTAAGTCGTAATTTGAATGGTTAAGATTTTTCCCAATGTCTAAAGATGTTTTGATGACCTTTTTATGCAACTGCAAGTCTTTACTATAGCAGAAAAGCTGAACTTGACCTTGTTTTTTTAAACTTCAGTGCTGATTGATGAATTTGCTGACATTTTCCAGTGACCTCTGTGACTTGAAGACTTCCTAGATCTGACTTAATTGAAGATCAGCCTGAATGAAAATGAATTTCAAAAGTGCTCTGTGGTTTGTGATTTCTGTTGAAACTCTCCTGAGTTTCTCAAGTCTCAGGAATGGAGGTGAGTTATCATTCAGATACCAACACAAGTTGCACAAGATAATTAAGTGAAGCCTCATTTAAAATAGAGGGGAGAAAAGCACCATGGTATTATACTGACAGGCTGCTGTCACATAAGACTTATGAGGATTCTTTAATTGTTCTCTGGATTGTTTCAGACTGGCCCATTGAGTTAACTCTGTCATGTAGTCTGGAAATATTTAAGTCACATTGGAGACTCTAGGAAGTTTGACTTCTGCTTTATGTGCCTGGGCAAGATTTTTTGCATCCTCCACAGGAACTTGGATAGCCCTCTTATTAGTAATTATTAATTGATTATTCTATTCATGTCCCTACTTCTCCATGACAAGAGCACTTGGGAATGTCCCAATTTTTAAGATAGTCAATGAGGGTGGGATTTTCAAAAATGCTCCGCGTTGGCCTAACTCTGCTCCTACTGATGTTACACCAAAGTTAAGCCCCTCTGAATATCCCATTCCAGGTTTCTTCGAAAAAGAAGCCTCTTTTCTACTCCCTCGGTTAGTACCACGCCACACAAATGAGTCTGGTTATCAGAAGAGTTCCTTTTGTGGGCGGGTGTGCTCAGGTGGTGTTCCGTGGAGCCTTCCGTAGCATTGCTACCAGCCTTTGTTTTTCCTTTTCTCTCCCTTCTTCTCTCTTTCAATTGAGTTTTGCTTCTCATTTCAGATGATCCTGTCCTTCAACTATACCAGGAAGTGTTTTAGTTCAACCCGCCTGGTAACTACAGCGGCGTGACTATGTTCGGCAAACCCGTGGGGGGAGGAGGGGAGTTGCCTGCTGCTGTGCAACGTGCTGCAGTTCACCGAACTCCCTGTGGGAGGAGGCTGTATTTCTGATGGGATCCACTCAGAATTAGGCTCTCTAACCTTCACTTTCTATCTGGTGTGGGGAAAGGCTCAGTGGCCTTCTAATGTTTCCTCTGCTCTCCCATATTCCAGGTTAGCTGACTGACCTCTTTCCTACTTAGCTCCTCAGGGAGTGGATGAATGATCTGGTTCCCCATCCTACTTCAGTGGGTCAGCAATGAAGACTCACTCCCTCTTAAATCCTCTTAGTATCTTCTGAAATGGCAGGCCCTGTCCTCACTCCTGTTTATTTCCAGGAGAACCAGGAAATACTGCAATCTGTTTTTATGAGCCCTTTGGGCGTCAAAGTGAAACCCAGTAGTCACCCGAGTTCTTTGGAATTTCCCTTTTCAACATTTACCCCCGGGCATGGAAGCTTCTCTTATAATGAAAAGTAAGTACCTGATTCCAGAAGCAGTCCCATCCATTTCAGTGTGCTTGCTTGCGATGTCCAAGGTGTCACAGGAAGCCCATGGCAGATCAGGAAACTGAAGGTGGGTCTACCAGGTCCCAGCCTAACACCCTAACCACAGGCCTATCCTTCCTCTTTCTTGCTCATTTTAGGTTCAAATGCGCACCCCTTACTTTCCCTGGTGAGCAATTACTCTCGCAAGAAGACTCATTGGTTTCAACTGAACTATTTGTGTAAATAAATTCTCACTAAAGTCAGGGTTGCAGAATCTAACCCTTTACCCATCACTTACTCCAAGTTATGATAAATCTCAGCTTCTTCTCCCCCCCCACCCCCCCCGAAATTTGCATTGTTGGAGAGTGGAAATCACAGAAGAGTGGTACGCTAGAAGCGTGCACAAGTATATCATTATAGTAACTCTACCCAGACCCAGGGGCCCATATTGTTGTATGCCACAAACCTATTCAGTGAGACTATGTGCATTTGAATTTTTGAACTGGTGCCGTGTTTGCCAATCTGCTGTACTGGAGAAAGCTTTTCATAGAGCTGATAATATCAACATTTGCCTCTTTTGCTGGGATGGGCAGCTGGAATAGGGCCCACAATGGAAAATTCTCGTTATTCTTACAACCTTTGCCAGCCTATTAAAAACAAATGTACAGAAAGTGGAGTCACTGATCTGACTCTAATGGGAGAAATGCACTCATGTAATGCTTAGGCTGGAGTCTCCATGATTTTCATTGTTCCCTAATTGATCTAGCAAATCTTATGGTTTACCTAGTAGGAAAGGATGAATGTGGGGGAGGAAGCCTTCTGGGGAAGGAATTTGCTATTCAAGATCCAAACAAAACCTCTGCTCTCTGTGCTTCCCAATCTTGTGAGCCCATGCAACTTTTGTTAGCCTGACTGTGTCAAAGCCAGAGAGGGGAAGAAGGGTGGGAGTATCCAGGAGGACTCGGGACTGTCTAAGGAAAATCCTGGCCATGACAGAGGGAGTAATTTAATTTATTCTGATTTATTGCTGGGTGGCTTAGTTACTTAACAATCTGTCCTAAGTAACTGGAAGCACCTAACTGTGCTGCCCCAGGAGCAGAGCAGGAGTGGGAAAGTAACTTGCTTTTGGACTGTTCTAGGAACAGATTATTTCCTCCTCTGCATCTGTTCATCTGGGAGGCAGGTGTATGTGGAGCCCATTCCTTGCCCCTCTGTGCTAGAGAGGAGGTATCTGCCTTTCAGAGGCTTTACTCCTTCTTGAGCTGACACCACCTGTAACATGAGGCTGACTGGCAGTGGGGATAAAACCTTAAAAGCATGAGCATCTAGTGCCTGAGTTAAAAGATCTTTCTGTGTTAACTCAGAGACTGTACAGACTTATAAACCTCTGTGGTCCAGGCACTAGAGGTGGACAGAGAGCCACAAAGTAAGTATAAATAACAGAGCTGTAAAGGGGTTATTTTACCTAGGCATGGAAGGATTTGATTTGTAGTGGTAGGTGTCCGTAAACATCAGTTTCACAGTACAGACACAAACTGGCAAAAAAATATTTCCCTTGATTACTGAAATTTACAGATAGACAAAGTGAGAAAAATGCTGCTTAAAACCTTATTTAAAGTTTGATTTAAGGATATTTACTTCATATATTTTGGCGTGATGTTGACCATTTGTGTTTTAATGGTAATATAGAGCTTTAGCTTTTTGAATTTCAGCATCTGTCATTAAATAATTGTCTGATTCCTCCCTGCCCCCGCTGCCTGTCTCCCCATAATTTTGTGCAACTATGAAAACTGAAATAGATTAAAAATAGACAAAATGCTTCAATTCATGGATACTATCCATCAAAAGGATACAGAAATAAAAATTGAATTCTGCCAGCCCCACCTATACTTCTTTACTTGGCTGAGCAACCTCCTAAGGGTAGGTCACAATCGCTGATTGGCAGAAGATGTGTGAACTTAGTGGCCTCCTTCACTTGAGCAACTTGCTGCAGCTCTGTTGGGGTTGCCACTCATGCTGATGTTTTTATGGGAGCATTTAGATTTCTACAGCTCTGGGCTATGACCAGGCATGAAAGAGTCATGCTGAACAAACATAAAGGTGGAATCCCTGGGTGACACGTGTACTGTGCACCTGAATGTGTAAGCTCAGAAAATAGTACGAAGGCTACTATATTGCTTCTTGATAGTTCAGGGTACCATCTGAGCCAAGTTAAGGGGGTGTAGGGCACTGGAGGTAGAGGGATTTAGTGAGCCATAAATATCACACATTAAATAGAGCACTACCATACTGATTATCCGTGGCCATTTCCCCATTATCAATGCTTAAAAAACAGAATGGCTGGCTTTATGTAAAGCCTTAAAAGAGAGCGGAATAAATCCTGCTGTGTTTATCATGGAGCAATTTCCAAGCTTCTTATAAGTTTGGTTTTAATTAACAGAAACATGTCAAAACCACAGCTCATAATTCAGGGCTCTCTTGAGGCTCCAGTAATTAAATGCACTTCTAATTTCAAATTTAAGATGCCGTTCTATTTCACATGGACGTCTCTTTCTGGCTGACTGTATCATTTGTCACTGATGCCTCAGGAGTGCATGAAACAAATGATAATCAATATCATACATTGTTGACTCATAAAATTCCACTGTTCAAACATACTACAGATTATTCTTTCAAACCCTTCTGACCCACTAGGCCCCTTCTTTGGTGTATGAAAGCCACTCCCTGATCAAAAGCTTGCAGAGGTCCGACCGTGTTCCTTCTCATTCTTTGCCCATGTTCTGCCTTCTAGTGCCCCATAGCAAACCCCTTGGACTCCTTCTTGGCCTGGTGATGGCCTATCCATCTCCTTCAACAGCCTAAGTTCTTCCTGGGTTCCTGCTGCATCTGCTCCACTCGTCTCCTACTCCATCCCACCTGATCCTTTCCAGCATTCAAGCTTTACACTCTAGGACCTTCCCCTGTCTCCCAGTTGTTGCTCTACCAGACCTTCCCAACCTGTTAGCTGCTACTACACTTACACACACACACACAAGTACATTTTAACTGACCCTCTGCCCTCCTCCAGTCATGCAACTTAGTTCCCAATACCTCAACACAAACCAGCAAAACCCTGTTCCCCTTGATCTTAAGCAGGATGGGGATAAACACAAAATAGTATCTTATTATTTGTTGGTACAGAGCCCAGCACAATGGGGCCCCATTCTCGGTTGTCCCCTAGGCTCTATCCTAATAAACATGATGTTAATGCTACTATATTGGAAAGCAAGGTGCACTTCCCACTCCTCCATTCTCTCCTTTGACTGAACAGACAGACAGTTCATTCTAGAACTTCAAAACAACTGAATTACTCGCAGCCCCATGCACCAGACTGCTAATCTCTCTGGAGGAAGAGTGAGAGGCCCTGTAGGACACGACTGTTCCAAATCGTATCCAAGTGTAGTTAATTTTATAGACTACACCACATTCCCTACTAGAGGTATCAATAAAAAAGGATGCAGAGGAAGAAATACATCATTTTAATGAAAGACTTCCATGCAAATGCCCCTCCACTGCAAACAATTGGGACTAAGCGGTATAAGCATGTTATTTCTCATCTCCAGAGCTCTCTGTCACAGTCACTGATGCATCTTCTTCATAAATATTCACCCCACGGGACGTCACCCCGTAAGTCTCATTAAAGAAAGAAAGTAGATTTGTATTCTTGGTAGCAAAAAGGTGGCAGATAATGTTGAAAGAAAAAGTGTCCCTTTTACTTCTGAACCTCAAATATGCCCAATCATTCATTTTAATTTAGACTTAATAGAATAATCCCTATGTTAACTAAAAACCTCTTGATTTAAGAGCGAGATATATGAGCTTTACACACTCAGCGACATTTTCAAAGGCACACATGGGAGTGAGATGTTTAATTCCCTTAGGGATTGTCTACATGGCACCAGCAAAGTGCACTAGATGGGCATTATTTGTGGCACTCAATAACGTGCTGCACTCTTGCTGCTCCATGTAGACCCTGCTGGTGTGTTCTGAAGGGGACTTAGTTGCATTTCAAGCAGATCTAAATTAATGCAAGTTGAATGCAGTACCCTTTAAAGTATGGTAGCAGGGTCTACATGGAGCAGCAAGAGTGCAGCATGTTCTTGCGCTCTACAAATAACACCCCTCTGGAGCACTTTGCTGTGTCATGTAGACAAGCCCTTACTCTTCTTTGAAAATCCTGGACTATATATTAATTTTATTACTCACTGGTATGTAATGATCAACCATATGATTATCAATGATATTTTAATTATTATTTCCCCGTATGCGTTTTTATTTATTTATTAACTATTTATTTTACAGTGGTAGCAAGGAGACGAGTAAACTGTGGGATGAGATTTGCTTTGGCAAAACGTCTGAAGAGCAACAGGTGAACAGGCATGATTTAATGAATGATAGGTGTGTAAATGGAAGGAAATGACCTCATAATGAACATGAATTTCTAGGAAAAGACAATATGCACTGGAGCTCAAGGAAAAGGAATGATCTACAGGGATCGCTTTTGTGAACTGCAATAATAAGAAAGCAAATCTGGCTCTAGAAGACAGAAATCACATTCTGTGGACTCTCTGTGGAGGGGAAGGATGGTTTTGTGGTTTTGGCATAAGACTGGGATTCAGAATATTTGAGTTCACTTCTTGTATGACCTTTGGGCAAACCCTTTGGCAAAACCTGAAATAGGGTGCCTCATTTCTCTGTAAGATGAAGATGATAATACAACTTTTCTCACATCCTTTATCTGTCTTGTCTACTTGGATTGCAAGCTCTGCAATCTCTTATTATTGCTTGCGGCGTTGCACAAAGTGGTCTTGATCTTGGTGGGAGCCTCTAGGCAATACCATAATACAAATAAGAAATAAATACTAATCTGAAGTGGTTCTGACATTGAATCAATGGGGCCAGTGTATCTATTATGTGCTCGCTTGTAGAATCCCTGCTCACACTGACGAACACTGGGTGGGTAGATGTATTGGTTTCAATGGGACCCACTTGCATCAATGCTCACTGTAAGAGCAGTAAAGTATGATTAATGCTTTTCAATCCTTCTTATAGGAACAATGTGTTTTCTGCTGGGATATATATCAAGGACTATCAGGCTATGTCTATCCTTGGAGCCAGGGCTCTGATTCCCAGCTCATGTAGACGTACCCATTCTAGCACTGGTCCAACTGGCATGCAAAAGGAGCAGTGTAGCTGGGGTAGTACGGGCAGCAGTTTGGGCTAGCCACTTGAGTACATACCCAGGGAAAATGAGGAGGGGGAATACATTCTCGGGACTCTTCAATTCTGTGCAATTAAAGTTTATAGAGTAATATGCAGAATCTTTTTTGGTAGGATGGCATTTGTATTAAAACAGAAAACAAAATGTTTACCCAGGTGTATCCTGAAATAAATGCACATTTTGAGTCCTCCAGTCTGAGACAGATCTAACATTTATGGGAGGCTTTGAAGGGAAGAATGTATCCCTATCTTCTAACAAAGGAAGGGTGTGAACCTTTGTATCAGTCAGGATTCTGGAGAACGTGGTAGCTATCCTTCTGGAGCTGGGCCACAGAAGGCCTATGGAGGTAACATATATGGACATAAAGAGCTAATGGACCATTAGTTAGAGCTGGGAAACCCATTAGAAACTGGCAGATTTAGCCCCATTTTTATATTTGTGAACTGTCCATGAACAATCTGAAAACAATCTGAAATTTTTACGGACACCTAGCTTTAACTACACTATCTGTCTATCTATAATAAATAAAACAATTGACATTTGTGTGAAACTTGCATTTTGTTTTTACCCAGGTGTGATGCAAATGCACACCTTCTGCTCCCAGCCTTCCCACACAAACACCTACACGTATACACTCTTTCTTCATATTGCTTTGTTTTGAGGGCTCAAACCCGGGCTGAGTTTGTAATGAAACTGAAAGCCGGGTGAGTTTCACATAACTTGGAATGCGTTTTGTGAACAATTCACACAGCTCTAGGGGCACAGTCCACTGCCCACTAAAGTTAATGGGAGCCATCCCACTAACTTCAGCAGGTCTTGTGTCAGGGCCTAGAACAATACGTTAGTGAAGGCTTCAAGAACCTTACTTCCGTTCAGCATCTATGCACGTCTTAGTCAGCCATCTGCTAAGTAGCATTCAGAAACCAGAGATTGCCATGAGCTGTGGCTGCAAAGGGATAAGATTCATTCCTGTGAAGAAAATTATAACCGTGTAACATAATACCATTAATTCCTTTGATTATATCACCAGAGCACTCGAATTACAGACACCTTTTACACTGCAGAAACTGTCTATTTTGTAGTGTTGCCTTAGGAACAACATTGTTTTCCTAACTTGACTTTGTGAAAATGCTGGCCCCAGGCTTAACCAGTGTTACAGTTAATAAAAGTTATACTGGATAGACTAGAGAAAATCACTGTAATTCCTTTAGTTACCATTTGTATTCAAACCATTTGATAATGGACTGTCTCTGAAATATCCTAATTTGCATTAAAATATGTTTCTAACCCAAAAGGAAAATGATGTGGAAGTTTTCTGATGGGGAACACAGTGGTAAGAGATGGGGGGGCGGGGGGTCTACAATATCAAGTCAACTTACCACGTCAGGATTTTCAAAGGCACAAATGGCAGGCCCTTAGACTCAGATCCTCAAGGGAATTAGATGCCTACACACCTTTGAGGATCAGGGTCTTTACTCCTTTTTAAAGTCAGTGGGAGTTAGGCTTTTGTCCATGCCTTTAAAATCGCTTCTTTAACCTTTCACCTCCCTTGGTTTATGTTCCTTTCTTCTCTTGCATTTTGCAATTTTACCAGACTGGTTTTCTCCTTGCCTTCCTGATTCCGTTTTTTGTTGGATACCTTCTCTGAGTCAGTTAGCTGAGTCTCAGGATTTTAATTTCCTTCCTTTACATTTAGGGGCTTTTAGATTACCTTCCTCTGTTTGTTTGAAAATCCCTTGTTCTAAAGTTCTGTGTCACAAGTGCCAGGTTATGGTCCAATCTCTCCCCTGAGGCTGTTGAAGTGAATTATCTTAGTGTCTCTGTTACTCAGCCTCTCCACGTTTAATCCCTGTATGTTAACAGTCAGCAACACCAGGGAAAATCCATCTTTTGAGAGCTCGCAATGTTTACCAAGGTCATCAGATTTTCTTGTCTCTGGTGAGTAAGTAAAGATCATGGAGAAATTAACCATAATAATTGGGAAGGGGGGCAAAGAGGGAACCACAACAAACCAACGCACAACTCCTCACCTTCAGATTTCTTATCATGCTGTAGACCCCTCTAGTGATACCTCTGCCAAGCTGTCCTACCACAGAACAACGGCCTGGAGCATGCAGATGAATGTATCTTAGTGCATGTATAAACTGTTGCCTATGCAGTGACTCAGGCCTCAGCCAGACTATGCCTACTGTGAGGAGAGGCAGAGACAAACAAGCCTAAATTCTAAACCCAGAAACCTGGCAGGAACAGTAATATAAATAATAGACTAATGATACAATATGAAGTAACATCAAATACTTGCTTAGGAAAATAATAAACTATAAATTACCATCTCAATAAAAGACATTTTTTTCAACAACATGCTGTGTCACCTCTACAGAAAATCAGCTCCTTCTCTCCCTGGCTGCCAAGTCCAGCTTCACCCCTACTCTCCTGCCTTCACCTCTCTCTTATCCTGAGTCTGTCCTTTGCTTCTGTGCTGCACTGATGGCACCTCTTTCCAGCAGGTCCAGCTGCGAACGACAGCTCCGCCTGCAGAGAGTGACACCCATTTCCCCGGGCACCCAAACCGGATTCCCTCTGTCAGTGCCCTGTTGGTCAACCTCATCAGTCATACGCTCTGTGCCCCTCACAGCCGGGCACCTGGCATGCTACCCTTCATGGGCCATCTTTCTCTAACAGAACTTCCCCAATCTGGTCAGCACACTCTCTTCACGCCTTCCCAGCGCCCTTTTGGGCGATTCTAAACCCCCTCCCCAGCTCGAGCTGCTCTCTCATTGGCTGTCTCTCTGCCCTGGACAGCCTCCTGCACTGCTGCATCACAGCTAGCGACCGGGCCAGGGTTACTACATCGACTGGCATGACTTTACATTTTGTTTTGCAGCTGCCCCAGTCCTGTAGCTCAGCTCATCCAGGGAGAGAGCATCTTTTAAGTCCATTTGCACTAATTACAGCCAATCTTGATCCCTTCTGTAAGGTGGCTACAGCCCCAAATCTCATCCTCCTGCTCCCCAACACAGATTCTCCAGCTTTCTTCGCAGCCACGGGCTCTGAGGAGGAGTGTTTGGATGAGGTGTGCAGGAGAATTTCCTATTATGTGTAGAGCTGTGCCAGGGGCATGGCTGGGGAGGGGAGGCAGGGGCAATGGATTCTTCCTAAAAGTGTGTGTGTGTGGGGGGGGGCATGAGGCCCCACCCCCTCCTTGGCCCTGCCCCTCATTTCCCCCCCAAGGCCCCACCCCCTAGATAAGCTGGAGCCAGGCTGGGGAGCCCGGGCCCCTCTACCTGCCTGGGTTGGGTGGGGGCCCAACAGCAGTCCCTGGCCTATGTTCCTGCCTCCTGGGCCCCCCGCCCAGGGCAGGTGGAGGGTCTGCAGCTCCCCACAGCTGCCCGGGCTCCCCAGGCTGTTCTTATCCAGGTTGGGCTCCAGCTTCCAGCCTGGCCAGGGGGCAGGGCCTTGGGGGGAAGAAGAGGGGCAGTGGGCCAGGCCCGTGGTGAAAAGTGGACGGGCCAGGCCTCTCTACTTTCAAAAGTGAGAGGGCCATGGCCCCTTGCCCCCTCCTGTTCCGGTGCCCCTGATGGGAGGGCATTGATTAGAGAAGTGTGCTCTGGCTATCTGGCCTACAAATAGCCTATAGCTATCTCTACAAGCCAACCACAGCTCAGAGCAGCCCTTTGTGGCCACAATTCAGAGAATATATCAGTGACCTAAAACCACCTTTGCCCCTTCACTGTTTCCTGTTCACAGTATCATTGAATTTGCTCCTTGGTGCTTAAATAGTCAAAGAATTGCCCCCCCCCCCCCAAATTAGTTTGGAAAAGATTGTCAGCTTTGGTAATTGTTTTTTAAAATAACTAGAAGGTGCTAGTGTTGCTGTCATCCTTCATTTGCTGTGCAGACAGAGAAGATGATGTTTATTGCAAAATATTATCATTACCCCTACTCATCAGTACTGACAGCCAGCCCTAGCCATTATTGTCTCTTGAGGCATCCTCTCAGAATGTTGATTAGGTGCTTTGAGAGGATACTTAGCAAATTGATGGACTGTAACGGTAAAGCATTGTGTCCTTGACTTGGTGTGTTAATATTAACACCAGCAAGATAGTAAAACCACTCAGTCTTATACCTGGGCAGCAAAAAAGATGCTAGGGTCTCTCTAGCAATACTTGACTTACTATGTGTATTATTTGTTTGTGACTTCTCAGCATTGCAAGAGAAGTTGGCTGCCTAGGGAGCATTCGAATGACTCTTGCCATCTTTCAAATCCTTTTGGATAACTCATGGATGGCATCAGAGGCTGGACATGCATCATCATCAGAGAGACATATGTTAGCATTTAGTGTCTAGAAATTGATTAGGTTCATAGTCTAGAGAAGAAAGCAGGCTGCAAAATTCAGATCTGGACTGGAATTTCACTGATGTTTGGAAAACACACAAGAATTTTCTATATACATCTGTCTCTGGTAAAAATTTACTCTGGCATTTTTCCACATAGCCAGCTCCTAAAGGTGGTTTCAGTATTTTAGAATCTGTTAAACACATCAATCCTGCTGTCTGAAATTAATGGTGGTGCGCCCCAGCTCAGCTGGCATTTCACTCAGCTGAGAAGCCATCTTCTAATCTTGACTCTACTGGGGCATATGATCAGAGGGTGGTGAGGGGAAATCTGATATAACAAGACCGCCTCCTAGAAATCTTTCCATAAAGAAGCTCGATCTTTCATCCCACTGACATGGAGTCTTCTTTGAAATGCACAATTTTCAGCCTGCAACTTGGTATAAAGCTGTATAATGTACAATTTCCTTAGAATCATAGAATCATAGACTATCAGGGTTGGAAGGGACCCCAGAAGGTCATCTAGTCCAACCCCCTGCTCGAAGCAGGACCAATTCCCAGTTAAATCATCCCAGCCAGGGCTTTGTCAAGCCTGACCTTAAAAACCTCTAAGGAAGGAGATTCTACCACCTCCCTAGGTAACGCATTCCGGTGTTTCATCACCCTCTTAGTGAAAAAGTTTTTCCTAATATCCAATCTAAACCTCCCCCTTAGATTTCATAAATAACATTGTTGAGACGATGGGCCCCATTTACACTTAGAGAAATGAGATGATTGCTAAACATGTAAAAATGGGCAGATTGATAATCTGGATGGTACCCTGTTTTCACTTTTCATACTAACCAGACTTTTCCCATAGCATCACTCAGTGGCTTCTGCTTTCCATTTTGTACAATTAGTATTAGCTGTAATTAGCTTTACTCTAAACCACAGGTAAAAGTATAATACTTCACTTTCCAGTAGGCAGTTGGTGTTTTGTCACTGAAATGAGTCATGCTGTTATGGTTCAGTATGAATGGATGAAATGGAGCTAAATGACAAAAGGGAGCTTTCTATCAAAAGTTTATAGGAAAGTAGTATACTTTCCAGTTAGAAAATATCTTTAGGATGACGGTTTATAGCAGATTTCAAAGCTACAAATTAATGGTGGCAAAGTTGCTTGAAAGTTGACAGTGTGGGGAAAAGTGAGATGGAGCCACTAAGTAGGGAAAGTATGATGTCTCTTTGCTAAATGAAAAAAAATTATAGGAAGACAATTGTGTGCAGAGTGTGTTCTTTGTATTGGAAAAAGTGTGAGTCACAGTAACTAAAAATCTGGATAATTTTAATCTTTGCAATGCCCCCTGAAAGTCATAAATGCTAGCTTCATTGGGCCAAGGAAGAAAATGAATTCCACAAGCCCCCAGTCGTGCAAACCTCAGGTGCTTTGCTGATCTCAACTACCAAAGTATAAGATGACGAGAGAGAGATACAACATCCAAGCAAGTGCTGTAGCAGTGAAAAACAACTATTTGGATTGCACCTTGAATCAAATTGGAAGCTAGCCAATGCAGTTTGTGCTGTTATACTGATGGTACTGTAACTGTATGTGGAAAGTAAAAACTAAGCTTTTCCTCAAGGAGCCTGCAATCTAAAATCATGAACGGAAACACTGCACCTAGCATACAAAGAGTGGCAACTGGACAACACTGAGGACTGGTCTACACTGGCTGGGGATTGACCTAAGATATGCAACTTCAGCTACAAGAATAGCATAACAATGTAGACGTACCCTGAGAGGCAGGTCTGTGAATGGAAAAGGAAGGGAGTTTGGTGTCCGTTAAGTCCCCAATTCAGTCCCACTAGCAAATTGCACAGTGACTTCAATGGTGCAGGATTAGGCTCAAATAAGAAGGCTGTTCCTTGTGTTACAGGCAGGCAAGAAAGGAACCATGAAGATGAAAGTGGGAGGAGACAAAGAGAGTAACAAGGAGAGAAGCTTAGCTTAGAACTAAGTGAGAGAATGGGAAGGGATGGATGTTGAAGAAAATGAGAACAAAGATAGGTAGAGAGGAAGGGAATGCTTTGAAACTGAGAAGCAGATGCTTGATCTAAAAGTGAAATAAGACTGAAGAAGGCTGGGGGACATGCTTAGAGAGGTGGAAGTGGTTTATATTTGCATTGGACAGGAAAGAAGCTTGAAAAATAGAAGAAATGTTTGGGTAGCAAGTGATGTGCTACACATAGGGCTTATAACTTGCATGATGGTCTTGCTAACTAATATTCCTGTTCAGGAACATGCCTACTTTGATTTAGACTAGAATTTAGTCATCTATGTCTGTCTCATTTAATTTCACACAAGAATTAAGAAGTAACCCACTGCTGGAGTCTGTATCTTCCTAGCCCCTCAGAAATTGTTGCAATATGTTCATTTTGCATTAGAATTTTTTTCTTCATAGTTAAAGGTAGGAAATGAAATATCACA
Organism: Lepidochelys olivacea; assembly: GCF_965140295.1. NCBI lineage: Eukaryota > Metazoa > Chordata > Testudines > Cheloniidae > Lepidochelys > Lepidochelys olivacea. The sequence continues at coordinate 110,135,215 of NC_140417.1, forward strand.
GGATGTGAGTACCAAAGGATACAGTAATGATGACACAGTATTTTGGGAGAAGGTACAGTAAGTGCCTGGGAGGGATGTGCAGCTAAAGGGGAGTATTTTCCTGATCTGAGTTATTGAATAGCAAAGTTAATTCACTGTGTGTATGTGATTATAGTTTGCTGCTGGGTGGTCATATAATTAATTGTTATGGTACCTAGACCTTAGGGGAGGTTTTATTGTTTAAATATATTTAAAAAAGTAAAGCAAATACAGTCTAGGCTATATCTACACTTGTGCGAGTTCTCGATTATTGTGTACATGCTTGTCCGTGCTCTCCATATGTGCACCAAATGTGCATATTATGCTATGCTGGACACAGGATTAATGCTGTGTACATGTGTATACTTATGTCCACACTGCCACTGTCACTGTGCAATGTTAGTGCTACCTTTCAGGGTTTTGTGAGGACCGGGAGACGCTCTAGGAACCACTTCCCTGTGTGCTGTTGGTACAATCCAATCTTCACACGCTTGCCAATGGTAGTTCCTGATCATGTTGCCCCTCACTGTTATTCCTTGGAAGACTGGAGCATGGGATGATGATTTGCTTCTCTTCCTGCTCCTTATTGTGGGACAAGTGGTTGCACGGTGGAGTGGGAGATTGGTGAGATGCTGGATGGAATTTGGGTGGAACTTTCTGACACGTTGAAATTGGCTGACCTTGGGGGGGTCAGTGACAATTCATTCAGCTCATATGGTACAGGTATGGTGAATGCTGGTATTGTCACAGTGTGCCCTTGGATGGACTGTGGCTTCTGGTGCAGGAGAACCAGCATGGTGTGATGGGATCCTATCATTTTGGGAACCTGGGGTGACCAACAGTGGCATCAGAACTTCCAAATAAGGAAACAAACCTTCATGGAGTTGTGCGACGAGCTTGCACAAATTCTTAAGTGCTGGAAAACTCAACTCAGGGAAGCCATACCTGTTCAGAAGTGGATTGCTATTGCCCTGTGGAAGTTGGTTACCCAAGGCAGCTATAGGTCTTGTGGAGTAAGTGTCTCTAGTGTCTGTTTGCCAGAAGCTGGGAATGGTAATAATCACTTGATCGTTACCTGTTCTGTTCATTCACTTTGAAGCACCTGGTATTAGCCACTGTCGGAAGACAGATGTTAGGCTACATGGATCATTGGTCTGACCCCGTATGGCCATTCTTATGTTCTTTGCAAACAACGCTGGGACTGGGAAGTCCACAGTTGGGGTCTTGGTTGCACCCTCCTTAGGTGTGGACCATAGGGGGGTTATGGCACAATCTTGCACATGGACACATGTATAGTCTGTAGTGTAGATGTACCCAAAGTGTGTGAAAATATGACAGTGATGGGTGAGTTTGCTTTTTTGTTTTGTGGCTTATTTTCCAGATTTTAGAGAATCTGTGTCTTTCATTAATAGCCTGATCCAAAGCCCATTGGAGTCCACAAAAAGACTCCCATTGACTTCAGTGGGTATTGGATCAGGTCCATAGGGCCCTGTTATTTGGAATTTTTTAAAAAGGAATATTCTGGGTTCAAATATTCTTCCATCGAACAGTAGTTTTAAAGGAAGGAATAAATGCCTTGCTGGATTATCAACTGTGGAAATTAATCTTCCATTACATTTAGTTTAACCTAAAAAATATGAAAACAAGAGGCTCCTGCAAAATTTCGACAGTTCTGTATCATACAATGGGAGCAAATGTTGATACTTTTTAAAAATTTTCTCATACTGTTGTTATATATGCAGTTAAAATGCAGTGCTATTCTTGGCTTCAATTCGTACCTCCACCCTCTACCAGATATCATGTCTGCAGGTAGTAATTACATAAAAATATAAGCTCATACTGATGTCTTCTCACAGGAAAGAATGCAAGAGTGAACCACCATTAGTCCGGCAAAGTATTTATTTGCCAGCTTTCTACAACAACCTTCCATTAGGATAGTGCTTATTTTAGTTAGTAATTTACCCCCTGGTCCCCAAAGCTTGTATTTTGCCACTCCCCACTCTATTTGTTCCCATTATGCTTCTAAGCATGGCAAAGGAAGCAAAGATTCTGCATCAGAGCATGAACCATTAGAAGTACGTTACTTCAGGGCAAAACAGGTCCTATTAACACAGAGCCGTGCATGTGTTTGTGTGTAGAGGCAGGGCAAATGGGACAGGGAGAAATCTGTGCTTTCTTCAGTCCTGTTGGACTCTGAGCTTGGATATTCCTGTATCTTGTTTCCTATACACTATGCTGAAATTGTACCCTATTGTTTTCTGACTATTTCCCGCCTCCATTGAGCATTATTTTTGCCCAAGAGAAAGAGAGGATCCAATGAAAACTAGAATAACACCTGTATGGAGGGGCCATGATGTAGAAATGGGCCCTTGCAACAGAAAGAGGAAAATGGAGGGAAGTGGAAGGGACCAACTCTCCACTGAACAACAAAGAGCTCATTGGGACACAAGTAAAGCACACTCTGTACCCAGTCCTCCCACTGATGTTAATGGCAAAACTCCCCTTGATGTCAGTGGGAGTAAAACTGGGTCCTGGGTCTGTGACTCATTGATGCTACAATGGCTTGGAGACTTATCGTAGGGAAAGAATAGCCAGAGCCCTTCTCCAGCATCTGTCCCCTGGGTGATAGCGTGTTCTGTTGTATGTATATATGTCTAAGGCTGTGAATTTCCCAGCTCACTTTGGGTAGGTCTATACAACAATGCTATAGCAGCTCTGCAGTAGTGCTTCAGTAGACACTAGTTATGATGATGGGAGGGATTCTCCCATTGGTGTAGGCAATCCACCTCCCCAAGAGGCAGCAGGTAGGTTGATGGAAGAATTATTCTGTTGACCTAGTGCTGTCCACACAGGCGGTTAGGTCTGTAGAGCTACATCTCTAAGAGATGTGGATATTCCACACCCATGAGAGACACAGCTATACCCAGGTCAATTCCTAGTGTAGACCAGGCCTTAAGCAGATAAGGCAAAATTCTGCCCTCACCTATGCTACTGTAAATCCAGATTAAGTTTATTGATTAAAATAGTTACTCTGCATTTACACTGATGTGAGAGCAGAATATGCCCCATTATCTCCTAAATTTATTACATGGGAGGTGCAACTGTCTTGTAAGCAAATCTTTAGTTAATGAAGTTTAACTTCAGTGCCATTTAGTCCAGGGGGAGGGATATAAACAGCTGTTTGGCACAGAACTGCTGAATTATTGTTTTAACATGCTGTCAGAGTAGACCTTTTTTTCACTGCCAAGGTTGCTCAAGTACAATTTACAGCATAGCTTTCGAATATGGGCCCAATGCGTTTTATGTAATTGCTGTCACTTGGTTCTGGATTGTGGCCAGTGTAATCTGTTTAATTAACAAGATATTCATGTTCACTTAGGGATCTATTTCACTCACACTTGACATACTACCAGCACTCAGATACGTTATTCTGGAGGGGTGTAATGCAGCAGTTTGACGTTTTTGTCTTACTGTCACCATTTTTGTTACTGTTCGAGGGATATGGTTTTGAAGATCAGGATTTTAAATCTTACTGGGGGCTGGGCTGGGGGGGGGGGGAATTGCAATAGTTAGTTTCATCTTGCCAAAGATGACCTTTGGTGTCTTGGAAGAAATGAAGCTTTTCATTTGATATAATAATAATACTTTACACTGAAACTGCCCATGGATAAAACCTCTCTAGAGTGAAACAACAACACTGCAAAAATGTTTAGGAATCTTGTATAAGAGGAATATGGTATCCAGAGATTCCATACTTGTATTCTGTAGCAAGCTGGACTTAAATTCGGTGGCAGGGCTCTCTGATTTCTGTGTCATTGACTGGAAATTCTGTGGCAGTTTCTTTTAAATTTTAAAACGGAGTGTTTAATAGATTCAGTATGAAAATAAATAGCACAATCAATACAGTAACACCTGTGCCCTGTATTTTGGCATTACATTCAATTTGTTTTATATTTTCCCCACATTTTTACTTCAGACTTGCTCTAGATTTTTGCAGTGAGAACACATCGCGGTGTTGAGAAGTTGCTAGTGGGAAATTGGGGCTTTTGGCAAATGAGAAGGTGTGGGAAGTGGTTTGGGCCAATGGAATAAGGACACTGGCTAGATGTTTCAGCTAAAGGGATCAGCAGTAAAACAGGTAACAATCCTAACATTCAAACAGTCTCCTGTATGTTTCAGAATTCAGATGACATGTATGTTCAGATTGAGATGAATGTTGGGCAGTTTGCAGCTCTCTGAGCAATTGTCAGGCTGTCTGCACTGCCATGGATTATATCCATGTTCTGGTTTTAAGGCTTTCCTCACAACCAGGAGGGCAGAAACAATTTTTTAAATTCTAGTGCTCAATTCTGCAGAGAAAATTCCAGATAAGGAGAATCACAGAATACACAGGCTATTTGTAACAGGGTGATCTTTTCCTTTTAAGGGGTAGTGAGGACCGGAGCCAGCCAACCCTCTTCCATGACACATTCCTTTAAGGTTTCAGGAGTTCTGGGGCAGATGAGGGCCAAGGGTATGGTAGAGGCAGATGCTGGGAGAGAGGAAGTGGTCCGAGGGACAAAAACCCAGGACCTTTAAGGGCCTGGGACCAAGAAACTTGCAGTGTAGGGTGGGAGAAGGGTCCCCTCTTTCTCAACAGCTAAGACAAGTTTTGGGAAGGAAGGCATCATATAATTTGCTTTCCCCCTCATAATGGTAGATATACTGGAGGTAGAAGGACTGCTTGCCTGCTGACTACCTCCAGCCCAGGGAGAAAGGACTGAGGCGGTTTGACCTGGTCCCTAAACTATGAGGATGATTGGAAGGCTGCACCTCAGGAGAGATGCCTTGGAGAAAAGGACTTTGTAATGAAGGTATTGTTCTGAGTTCTATTTGTCTGAAAGACTTTACTACCAGCCTTGGTAGAACTGGGTGAAGGTCATTTAGAAGGGCCAACTGGGAGACGCTGGCTTAGGGCTTTAGCCTGCCTGAATCACAACACAGCCTCAAGCAGAAGGGCTGTGGGGCATCTGAACCAAGGGGAACATAAAAACAACCGTACTGGGTCAGACCAAAGGTCCATCTAGCCCAGTATCCTGTCTTCCGACAGTGGACAATGCCAGGCGGCCCAAACAGAATAAACAGGTCATCGTCAAGTGATTCATTCCCTGTTGCTCATTCTCAGCTTCCATAGGAAGTTCCATAGGTTGACTGTGCGTTGTGTGAAGAAATACTTCCTTTTGTTTGTTTTAAACCGGTTGCCTATTAATTTCCTTTGGTGACCCCTAGTTCTTGTGTTATGAGAAGGAGTAAATAACAATTGTTTAGGTTTCAGAGTAACAGCCGTGTTAGTCTGTATTCGCAAAAAGAAAAGGAGTACTTGTGGCACCTTAGAGACTAACCAATTTATTTGAGCATGAGCTTTCGTGAGCTACAGCTCACCTCATCAGATTGTTTATTCACTTTCTCCACATCAGTCATGGTTTTATAGACCTCAATCATATCCCCTCCTAATCATCTCTTTTCCAAGCTGAAAACGTGTGAAGGTGTCCAAGGGCAGATCTGTGCAACAGCCTGGAATCTGGATACTAGCAGGCTGGAGAAACCTCCTTGAACCAAAGCACAGCACTATAAAAGAAGACTGTGAAATCCTTGAACCAATGGGAAGAAACTGAGTCTGGGGACCAGGACAGGAAGTGTCTGGAGGGAAAGCCTCTGCAGAGAAGCCTGGGGCTGTAGTGGATCTGGCATAGCTCCCTAGCCCAGAGAGAACTAGAGGGGAACCAAGACCCTGCAGTCCTGGAACAAGAGGTGAATTGGAAACCCCTAGAGAGCCAGTGGAAACTATTTTGTGAAAACTGAATAAATTAGCCCCCCCCCCAAAGGGGAATGTTACTCTAAGTATTCAGAACTATGAATACATTTATTTGGACATCCAGGAGTGAACTGAGGGTAGGGTGCCTGCAGGCATACACTGTGTCACGAGTGAGAAAGTTCTGGGATGACACCCTGCTACAAAAGTCAACCAAAACTACAGGCCAAATGCAATTATCAATTTGGGCTTAGCATTAAAAAGCATCATATAATTTCTGATGAGCACAAGTAGTCAGCACTTCAGCATTCTGTTTTAGCTGAGAGATAGCACTGCCAGTCTCCATAACATACATGGAGAAACACAAATTTACATCTGCTGAGGACCTGGTCCTTATATCCTCAATCCTTCCCTATTGCTAACTGGAGCAAAGGCTGTACAAAATTAGTTACGGTAAATGTTGATTTAAAAAAACCCTTTTCCCTTTGGATGTCAGGATCTGGAAGACACAGAACAAGTAAGTCTATGAAAGATGTAGAAGAAAGGCAGAGGATTATAAAGGATCAGGGTTTTTACTTTTGCAGTTCCTTAATCTCTCTTCTTTACAGGTTCCTGCCTTTTGTGATACCCTCACCCAAGGCTAGAGGCTTGGGACAGAATATCGTCACCCCTGAAACTGATAGCTAACAGTTAATGCAGCTCAAGTAGTTAACTACTGTCTTTAGATCTGTGGCTATGTCTACACTTGGAGCTGGGGGATGTGATTCCCAGCTTGCATTGGCATACCCTCACTAGCTTTGCTCAAGCTGATATGATAAAAATAACAATGTAGCTAGGGTAGCGGGGACAGCAGCTTGGGCTAGCTGCCCCAAATATGTATCTGCCTGGACCCCCAGGTACGCACTCAGGAGACTAGCCTAAGCCACCACTCATGCTACCCCAGATATACTGCTATTTTTAGTGCGCTAGCTCGAACAGAGTTGGTGTGGGTACACCTACACAGGCTGGGAATCACACCCCTGCCCCAAGTGTAGACATAGCCTGATAGTCATATTGCCTCTATATAAATCCATGGTACTCCCACACGTTGAATACTGCGTGCAGCTGTGGTCACCCCATCTCAAAAAAGATATATTGGAATTGGAAAAGGTTCAGAAAAGAGCAACAAAAATTATTAGGGGTATAGAATGGCTTCCTTATGAGGAGCGATTAATAAGATTGGGACTTTTCAGCTTGGAAAACAGGTGACTAAGGGGGGATATGATAGAGGTCTGTAAAATCATGACTGGTGTGGAGAAAGTAAATAAGCAATTGTTATTTACTCCTTCTCATAATATAAGAACAAGGGGCCACCAAATGAAATTAATAGACAACCGGTTTAAAACAAACAAAGGGAAGTATTTTTTCACACAACGCACAGTCAACCTATGGAACTCCTTGCCAGAAGATGCTATGAAGGCCAAGACTATAACAGGGTTCAAAAAAGAACTAGATAAGTTCATGGACGATAGGTCCATTAATGGCTATTAGCCAGGATGGGCAAGGATGGTGTCCCTTGCCTCTGTTTGCCAGAAACTGGGAATGGGCCACAGGGGATGGATCACTTGATGATTACCCCTGTTCTGTTCATTCCCTCTGGGGCCCTGGCATTGTCCACTGTTGGAAGACAGGATACTGGGGTTGATGGACCTTTGGTCTGACTCAGTATGGCCATTCTGATGTTCTTATGTTCTTGCTAGAAACCCCAGCAGAAACACATTGTTCCTATAAACATCCAATTTGCTTTCTATCTCCTTTATGAGGAATTAAGTCTGATACTCCCATTATCAAGAATTAGGAGTAGTCTGGTGGAAAACAATATAGGGGAATAGCAATAGGATTGGGCTGCCAAGAGGAATGCAGGGTGGAGATGGAGAATGGGGAAAGCTAAGGTCTGGAAAAACACTTTTGACCAACATTTTTAAAAAAGGAAGCCTAAAAATGCATCTTAAATCTCTATGTAGACACTGCAATAAAGAGTGTGATTTTCAAAAGTGCACTCAGTGGGAAGTTTGGGTGCATTGCACTTTGCATGAATTATCACCAAACAGGAGAGAAGTTCAAATCTTTTGTTTTTTAGACTATATAATATTATGTATGATTTGCATTGTGGCTTGGGCTCCGTTGGGTTACGTGCTGCACAAACGCACAGGGAGACACAGTCTCTGTCCTGACAAGCTTTCAATCTACTTTGAAACAAGATCCTGTTCCAAAGCCCACTGAAATCAGTTGAAAGATTCCCATTGATTTGAATGGGTTTGGCTCACAAATGGGGAGGAGGAGTAGGTCAGGGGAAAACTAGGGTCAAGATAATAAGATCATGCAGTAACATAGGTAGCCATAGGACAACTTGATAGTGCCATATAATTGGGGAAATCCTTTTTAATAAATAAGCCAGTTCTTCTAAGACTATTGCCACACATTCCTGTCATTAGTTTTCTGTATTTATTTGCGTCCTGATCCGATGCCCATTGAAATCAGTGGAGGACACCAATTGGATTCAATGGGGGATGGATCAGGCCTTTATTTGTTTTGTTTTGTTTTATTTTATTTTAGTTTATTTTGTGCAGCTTTAAAGTAGGGACTGGAGAAAGGACAGCTGCTTGGGATAGATTAATTTTAAGCATCTGCTTAAGTCCTATTTCAGAGTAACAGCCGTGTTAGTCTGTATCCGCAAAAAGAAAAGGAGTACTTGTGGCACCTTAGAGACTAACCAATTTATTTGAGCATAAGCTTTCATGAGCTATGCATCCTATGAAGTGAGCTTTAGCTCACGAAAGCTCATGCTCAAATAAATTGGTTAGTCTCTAAGGTGCCACAAGTCCTCCTTTTCTTTTTAAGTCCTATTGACTTCAAGGATTTCTTCAATTGAGTCCTTTCCTGAATTGGTGCCAAAGTGTGTTATAGAAAGAGTGGATGATGATGATCCTCATAAACAACTGAACTGTATTTACCCTAAATGGCCAATTCTGTGAGGTGTTAGGCTACCTCACCTTATACGTTTCCGTGTTTTAAAAAAAAATAAAAATGGAAAAAACTCTATAAACTGTTAAAAGATTTTTTTTTCAAAAGGTACTCACATACTATTTTGATGAGACCAATGTAAAAAGACAGACTGAAAAAATTGCCCTGATAGTTCAAGTAAAAAATAATCTAAATCACTGACTAGCATTCAGTAATGTGTTTTAAAAACAAAACAAAACAAGCAATTATGCTCAGTAAATTTAATAGGCTAATACGAAATGATATTGACTGCTAAAAAATCTTGATATCACCAAGGAAATAGCTTTAGGCAACTCAGTTTGGGAATGAGAGAGCTAGAAACATATAGGTTTCAGAGTAGCAGCCGTGTTAGTCTGTATCCATAAAAAGAAAAGGAGTACTTGTGGCACCTTAGAGACTAACCAATTTATTAGAGCATAAGTTTTTGTGAGCTACAGCTCACTTCATCGGATGCATACAGTGGAAAATACAGTGGGGAGATTTTATATACACAGGGAACATGAAACAATGGGTGTTACCATACACACTGTAACTCCTTGAAACAAGAGTTTATGTTTATGTCAAAGTACCTAAGGTGGAGCAGGGCTGGGGGAAGGCCAGAGGAGCTGGGGAGCTCCGGCCTGGAAACCTCCCCAGGCTGCAGGCCTAGTGGAAGGCCAAATAGGTACTGGGGTTGCAGAGGGCAGCCCAAGGGGTATGCAGAGGCAGCAGGTCCAAACCCTCCTTGCCTATGATGAGTGGAGCTTACACTGCAGTCGGCCTCAGGGAACGGGGGCTAGGTGATGACTGGCAGTGGCCATAGACTGAAGCAAGGTGGGGGTAGAGGGTTGTGGGTTCCCTAGGGAGGGGAGACCCAGATCTGTGCTGGGTACTGCAGGTAGCAGCCCCCCGGCATGAAAGGGGGCACTGGGATCCAGCAGCAAGCGGGACACCGGCCTGCAGAGGGCACTCTGGAGGCTGGAACGCTAATTCCCTAGACGACCAGCAGGAGGCACTGCAGGGGTGAGTTCCGCACCACCACGCACACCAAATGTTATGGAATATTCCAACCTCAGCTGCAAAAATCATATTAATTACCTATTGTGTTGCTGACCTGTACCTAGCATTTTGTGATACTAACAGCCAGAAGCAGGAGAAGAAGTGGGGGCAAATCTTATACAGTGTATTGCATTTCTTAGTAACACAAGCAGATTAAGCTGTATAGACCCTGCAGTTTTGGCTGAATATACTTTTTTTTTTTTCCACAGAGCAGAGCCCAATGTACAAATTTGGATCCCCTTTAATGGATCCACATCAATTCTGACACTTAAATCAACAGTTGGACATATAAATGTATAGACCTCTATCATATCCCCCCTTAGTTGTCTCTTTTCCAAGCTGAAAAGTCCCAGTCTTATTAATCTCCCCTCATACGGAAGCTGTTCCACACCCCTAATCATTTTTGTTGCTCTTTTCTGGACCTTTTCCAATTCCAATATATCTTTTTTTGAGATGTGGTCAACACATCTGCGCTCAGTATTCAAGATTAATAGAGAGAGGCAATATGATATTTTCTGTCTTATCTATCCCTTTCCTAATGATCCCAACATTCTGTTTAGTTTTTTGACTACTGCTGCACCTTGAGTGGATGTTTTCAGAGAACTATCCACAGTGACTCCAAGATCTTTCTTGAGTGGTAACAGCTAATTTAGACAATGGAAGACGTTGTGGGGGAAGATTGTTCATGAGAAGATCGTAGTCTTTTGAAGTGTCTACAAAAGGTTGGAGAACCACTGTCTTACTGCCTTGTAGAAGATCATTGACTGGAAGAGTAAGTTCCTTAAAGCATTTGAAAATCAAAAGGACAAAAATGAATTGTGTTCCTCTTTTCCCTCTGGAAAATCATGCCATGCTGTTAATAGCCGTTCAAAGGATTGTGGCATATGTAGCTGTAGGCTTTTAGAATTTCAGCCCCACTCCCAGGAACAATGATTAGGTGAGCTGATTCCCTGCACACCCATATTGCTTTGCTGATGGAAGCTGTTTGGGGTCTTTATTTCCTATCATGACAACATTATTAGTTCTTTGAGAGTATGTTCTTAGTCAGCTGATGACTTCCAGTCTACAGCATACTTTTGTTCCTCCTCACAAAGGGAAACAGATTAGGTTTGTTTTTTTTCCCTGCAGAGTACAATGCTTTTGAATCTGCCTCTTTGAGCTTAAATTTATGTCCTCTGCTATGCCTTCTTCTATAGAACTAATTCTTTGTTAAGCTAGTAAAGTGCAATCCAGATGCTGTTCACTGTTAGTTTTAAATTGTTTAATAGAAAATATTCTCCCGATACCTTTTACGTTTCTTAATTCTTCACCTACATAAAATTATTTTTTTTTATTCTGCTAAAACAACCGATCAAATACATGCATTTTCTTCGGTAAAATACATCTGATGTCAGAACAGTATCACTCCTTGGCACTATGAGTCAGAGTGTTTAACCCATCCCGAGTCTAATAACAAAAGAAGAGGTTTGATTTCATGGATATTTTATTTAAAATAATTTAGGGCCATATTTTGAATCCTTTACTGTCACAATTAGTCCCACGGAAATCAATTCCTCTAGCTTGTAATCATATTTGTGGAACTTCTCTAAATTCCCTCCAATATCTTTCTGGGTTGAGGTACCTAAAACAGGATGCAATATTTCAGATTCAGTTGCACAAGATGCAGTCTAATCTTAAGTATACACTCTATGTAACATATATCTATTATAAGCATTACAGAGCTAGTCAGAAAATGGATGGTTTTCCCAGAAAATGTAGACTTTTTTGTTGAAATAGTGAAAAATTTTCAAAATAGAAACTGAAATTTTCAACAAAAGTTCAGAAATGTTCACTGAAAGCAAATACTTCTTGCAATAAATAAAGTAAACAAACTAAATAAAACAACAAAATCATTTTCTAAAAAAAACCATTTTTTTTTGTCAAAACAGTTTTGATGACATTTTTCCAACCAATCCTAACACACTGGACAAACCTGCCATGTTTCCATTTACAAACACAAGTATTTTCAACAGGTTGACAAATCACTGATTGTGACAACTCTTGAAGTGAACCAGGGGTTCATGTGAATGTGAAGGTATTGATTCACTGTAACCAAGTCACCTCTCGGTCTTCTTTTTGGGCAGGTCTACCCTAGAAGCACTCCACTGTCCCAGCTGCACCAATGCAGGTGCTCCCCAGCCACAGGAAACTGTGGAGGAAAACTAGGAGCCTCCGGCACCGGAGGCGCCTGAGTGTACAAAGCCCAGAGACCTTGTGGGGCTCAGCCTCACCACCTTGCAGCTGTCCCACCCAAAAGAGCTTGGGACTGTGACAAGGCAGTGCTCGAGATGCATGAGGAGACCCTCTGGGAAGCAGGCTGCGCAGCTAAGTGGACAAGAGGGGCCATGTCCCAAACTGAACAGACACTGGTAGGAAGTAGCCCAGGGCAGAGAATTTATTCTCCCTACCATGAGGGCTGCCCTGGTTCAGGGCAGGTACCCGGCGGAGAGGGAGAGCCTGGGTCTCCCTGCTCCCCCCTTACCCTCAAGCCTTAAAGACTGAGGCCATGCAACCAAGCAAGGGGCCGGAAGTCACATGCTCTAACTGATAGGCAGTCTGGCCCTCCAGGCCACCTGTTACATAGCCCTTTTGAAGTTTAATTATATCTATCTATAATAGTATAAATATACTAGCATAAATCCAGAAATAATTCCATTCAACTAAAAATTGGGCTCTGTAGCTTTTGTTAACAACTCATGCTTGCAGAAACCATCCAAGTGGATAATGCTTTCCTCTTTATTTTCCTGATAATGCTTTCCTCTTTATTTTCATTTTGTAATTTAATTTAGCTTCACAGTGAGGAGTCTGAATTCAAAATGTTCACAGCAGAATGCAGAGGTTTCTGTGGAAGTGATATGTTTCAGAAATGTTATGTAGATCTCAGTTAGGAAATTCGTTCTTCCAGGCAAAGACATACTGCAACATACAATAGAATAGAATTCTCTATTGGGTAATAACCATCATTAAAAATATAATTCATTCAGCTGTGGCTATTATTCTGGCCTACTGTGAACTGCTTTTGTGAAGACCATGGATAGAAACAACTCTCAGTGATGGCTTATACTCAACATTTACACAGTTTTAAAGTTCTCCCACTATTGCTGATTAGCCCAACATTTAGGGCCAAAGACCTGACACTGCTTCTCTTACTAGTCAAGGAGCAGAACTGGAGCCCAGATAGTGACACCTAATGAATACTAAACTCACAAGGATTTCAGTGAGAGTCTTGCCTGTATAACACGTGACCTTTTATGTCCTGATATAAAGCCCATGGAAAAATTACCATTGATTTCAATAGGCCTTGGATAAGACGCATCTAGAATGGTTGAACTAACTGTTATCATTTCAATAAAATCACAATGGACACAACTGAACTTTGGCAGCATTTCACCCCTTATTAGTTCAGTATAGTCATACCCAATGTTTCCTTACATGCTAATAAATCACTTTATGTTCAATTACTGGACATAGTTTAAATATCTCTGACGTGACACAAACAAGAATCTTCTTTTTAAAATTGCCCGTGTAGTATTTTTTTCCCCCTTTAGTAGGGTAATGAAAGCAGCTGGAGGTAAATTATTATAGTTCAAAGTTTCACACTGACCTATTTTTCTCTCAGTGTGTGTGCAAAGCTCCCATTATCAGTAATGAAAGTTTTAGCTGGCTCAAGAGAACATATCCCTGTAATTCAATTCATGGAATCAGAGGAATTAGAAATGGAAAATTCCTAACAGCATTAGATCATGTAGTTCATCCCACAACCAGTGCCAGGTGTACTCTATGCAGAGTGAATGAAGGCACCAAAAATACTAAATTATTTTTTCATATCTATTATTTATTATACTAAAAATCTAAACAGAAAGCAGTTTCATGGAATGTATTTCTACTGCTCAGTAATAAATCAAACCAACATATAGAAGAATCTTATATACCTCCAAGCCATGGAAAGGTACCTGTCCCTGTAGATTCAGTGAACGACATGTTTTGGATGGCAGCCTATAACAACAACACATAACAGCTGTGTATTTTTTTTTTATTACATGCATGCTGTCAAGGTTCCTCCCCCACTCTGAACTCTAGGGTACAGATGTGGGGACCTGCATGAAAAAACCTCCTAAGCTTATCTTTACCAGCTTAGGTCAAAACTTCCCCAAGGTACAAAATATTCCCCCCGTTGTCCTTGGACTGGCCGCTACCACCACCAAACTAATACTGGTTACTGGGGAAGAGCTGTTTGGACGCGTCTTTCCCCCCAAAATACTTCCCAAAACCCTGCACCCCACTTCCTGGACAAGGTTTGGTAAAAAGCCTCACCAATTTGCCTAGGTGACTACAGACCCAGACCCTTGGATCTTAAGAACAATGAACAATCCTCCCAACACTTGCACCCCCCCTTTCCTGGGAAATGTTGGATAAAAAGCCTCACCAATTTGCATAGGTGACCACAGACCCAAACCCTTGGATCTGAGAACAATGAAAAAGCATTCAGTTTTTTACAAGAAGACTTTTAATAAAAAATAGAAGTAAATAGAAATAAAGAAATCCCCCCTGTAAAATCAGGATGGTAGAGACCTTACAGGGTAATTAGATTCAAAAACATAGAGAACCCCTCTAGGCAAAACCTTAAGTTACAAAAAAGATACACAGACAGAAATAGTTATTCTATTCAGCACAATTCTTTTCTCAGCCATTTAAAGAAATCATAATCTAACACATACCTAGCTAGATTACTTACTAAAAGTTCTAAGGCTCCATTCCTGGTCTATCCCTGGCAAAGACCAGCATACAGACAGACCCAGACCCTTTGTTTCTCTCCCTCCTCCCAGCTTTTGAAAGTATCTTGTCTCCTCATTGGTCATTTTGGTCAGGTGCCAGCGAGGTTACCTTTAGCTTCTTAACCCTTTACAGGTGAGAGGAGCTTTCCCCTGGCCAGGAGGGATTTCAAAGGGGTTTACCCTTCCCTTTATATTTATGACACATGCAAAACCATAAAATTCACCTAAGAGTTGGGCTGCTTGGTGAAATCCGCCTAAGCCTTGGCTTAATATTTCAGATAGCAGTGTTTTGAGACTAGTCAGATCCAAATCTATCACCATCTCCATGGAAGCTTTC
This sequence comes from Lepidochelys olivacea, assembly GCF_965140295.1. Classification (NCBI taxonomy): domain Eukaryota; kingdom Metazoa; phylum Chordata; order Testudines; family Cheloniidae; genus Lepidochelys; species Lepidochelys olivacea. Next base: position 110,150,255 of record NC_140417.1, read on the forward strand.
ATTACTTCTTGGTTATAATTATACATCTATATTCAACAGCAGCCTGAGTCTTACAGAAGACTGACTTTACTATTCATTATCATGACAGTCTCATTTATTTGCAGAAGGTCAGATAATAAAAGCATTTGTAATATATTGTAGTCAGAATATGAAAAGGAGAAAAACGGGAAGCAATCTTGAGATTTTCATATTATCTTGGCATTGACTTCTTTCCTTTTCATTTTGCTCCTTGCATAGTCAGAAAAGCCCTGTCTTAATTTCAATCTACAATCAAGTGTTGTATGAGTTATGGTTACCTCTGACTGATCTATTAGGGTAAGCTAATGAATATTAGTCCTGATTTAGGTCCAGACTGGGACTTCTCACAGAGGAAACACTTCTCAGTACTCCGTATGAATAAGGACAGAAGAATCAAACCTAAAAGTTACTTATAGCCATCACCAGCATAATGCCCATTCTGAGATTCTAGCACAGTACAAACTCATATGGTCCAGTTTTGACACTCGTACTTTTTAATCTCTGAGTAGTTCCACTAATTTCACAACAGCGTTGGTCAACAGTCAATGTGATTGTGGCAGAATCTGGTTCATAGGGAACAGTGATCCCTATTGAGGGCCAGATTTTGGCTAATCCTCTGTGTGGGTATGAAAAAAAGAGAGGGCAGGGCAAAAATCCTTCTTGCACGCCTCACACAGAAATCAGCCATGTTTATAGTTTTTGTATTCCTGTGAGCAAAAAGACTGCCCCTTGGGATGCTAGCCCCCCCAAAAAAAGGCTTAGTGGGAGACAGGGCCCTGACTCTCTAGCTGGAATGGCCAGAGGGAAAGCGCATACATCCTTATGTGGTGTAGAAGCAGGTAGTGTCCTTCTGCATAGCAAGGAGCACAGAGGCACTATGACTTCTTGAGGCACAGTCTCTCTACTGAGTTCTCACTGAGGAGCCACTTCTCCCCTTCTCCCCTCCAAGAGACCTAGAATCCTATGTGCACAGCTGAGCCCTACAGCACTTCCAGTGGAAAAATTAAGAGGTTTGGGAAAGAGAGAGGGAAAAACAGGAGCAGTCATGAGGCTGTTAGATATAATTCACCATAAGGTTTAATAGAGCTGACCCTTCCCCTAGCTGGATGAAAACTATACCTCCTCTATAAGTAGAAACTACACTGAGCTAAAGGTTTTGAAATACAGTTTTCGATCCAGACTTCTCTGGTGATGCAGCTGTAAAGCAGAACATGTTCCTCCTGGAGATTATAAATGTGGATGTTACTCAAAAAGAAAAGGAGGACTTGTGGCATCTTAGAGACTAACCAATTTATTTGAGCATGAGCTTTCTTGAGCTACAGCTCACCGAAGTGAGCTGTAGCTCACGAAAGCTTATGCTCAAATAAATTGGTTAGTCTCTAAGGTGCCACAAGTACTCCTTTTCTTTTTGCGAATACAGACTAACACGGCTGTTACTCTGAAACCTGTGGATGTTACTGTTAACTTCAGTGGTTCCCTACAATGGTTCTCCAGACACTGTCATCCTGCCCTGTTCAGGCTTTTCCAAAGGGACCATACTCACTTGTTATCTTTACTGTACTTTCTATCTCCAGGTTTTCATCCTCTTCAAGAGATGTCTTTGCCTGTCAGCCTGTATATTTTATGCATTGTTGCTCTTTCCAGACTAAGCATTCACGTCTCCTGAGCAGTAATTCTCTCCTCTTCTTGCCTTACTCAACTATGTCGTCAGTCAATACTTTCTATCTCAAGTCTTCTCAGCTTGGTAACTTCCCTTCCAGAAAGTCTAAATCCAATATAACCACATAGGCTATTCCCCATTTGCACTTTACCTGCTTCTCTAGAGCCTAATATAGATTGTCACCCCCTCTGAGAATATGACTGTAATTTCTTTTCCTCAGGGCACGCTCAGGTTCTAATCCTTGGGTGTGGCCAAGCTGTGCTCACCACAGTTTACAACTGTGGGAGGGAAGGTGGCTTTGAGCCACAGTAGCACTCCTCCAATCTCTGGAGCTGCTAGTGGGCCAGCCACTGTCCAAAATTAGACCAACCTTCGGGCTGCTTTAACTTACGCTTTTTGGTAATGGCTACATGGTGGCCATTATGTCACACACTGTTTACTTGAATGCAGTAGTGCTCAAACCACGCCCCGCTTCCTCATCTGACATGTCCCTTGAGCAGGGGCTATGAGTGGGTGTTGGTGTAGCTTACACTAATACAATACTTAGCTGGCTATTTAGTCCAGCTTTATATCTGTGTTGTACGGCTGGACCAATGCTCAGCAGAATTAGTGACAGCCCAGATGACAGCATGCTTTAGTTTCTATTTCAACCTGTCTTTACCTTTCCACAGGAAAGTATTCATTCTCCTACAAAGGTTGTTGAGACTTACTGAACTCCAAGTGCTGTCCCACAGAATGGCAGGTTGTATTTGGATGGTGATTATTACTAATTGTTTGCAGAATGCTTTATGTACATGAGGTGCTGTCCATAGCACAGAGTCCCATAAGTTTCCTGCAAGATGCTAAGCACTTCCTATGTGGGGCTTCGCACCTTCCTCTCCTACTTAATGGGAGATGAGGGTGCTCCACACATTGTAGGATCAAGCCCGTGGATTGCTTAGACTCTGTTTCTGACTAAAGCAAGCACTGAACTATAGTACCCCATGTAGGTATCTCCACTTTGTTTTCTTCAACACCTGATATATAAAAGAAAACTACATAAATGCTGAACTTTAGCAATGTCATTCAATACTGAATAATGATGTAAATAACCTTTAAAATGTAATATATTCCTTTTGTAAGCAAAGCAAAGTCTGGAACCTTTTTAGCTTGTTTGTAAAGTGAAAGACCTTCCTGGGGGCAAATAGAAAAGATTTACTAATACTGATGCACAGTAACCATGGCACATGCTCAGCTCTTGAATGCAGAAGAAACAATAGCAAGCTGGAATAAAAAATAAAAAGACAGTGCAAAGGCATGACCTGAAAACAAGCGAGATGAATACAAGTGTAATGACACTAGGACTAAATTTGTGTCAGGGAAGGTGTTCTCTTTGCTGAAAGGTTGGCTTTCAGTACAGCTAGTGACTGTTCCAAAGCCCACTGAAATCAGCCGAAAGGTTCTAATTGACCGGGCTTTGGATAAGGTCCCTGAATGTTTGTTAGGAAGGAATGAGACTTTAAGTCTCCATAAAGATTTAAGGAAGGATTTTTATCTGGACCTTGCTGGATTAAGGCACATGGTCTCTAGAGCTAGGAATTTTTTGGCACAACTCTTCTTTTGTTCGAAAATGCTGACTTGTCAAGAAGGCTCCTTAGGATGGAATTGAGAGAGGCACACGCTCATCCCAGAGCAGCCAATAACCCAGATGGGATCCGGGAGACCCAAGTCCCTGCTCTGAGTCAGGAAGAGCAGGGACTTGAACCTACAGCTACGGCTGCACTGCAGAACTTATAGTAGTGCAGCTGCATTGATGCAGCTGTGATGCTGTAGCACGGTTAGTGCAGATGCTCTGAGCCTGTGGGAGAGAGCTCTCCCATTGACTAAATTACTCCAGCCCCCATGAGTGAGAACTTCTCCCACCGACATAGCGCTGTCCACACCAGCACTTAGGTCGGTGTAACTTACATCACTCGGGGGTGGGGGGGTGGCTTATTCACACCCTTGAGTGACATGACTTATCCCGACCTGAGCTGTAGTGTGTATGTAGCCTAAGTCTCCTACATCCTAGGTGAGAGCCCTCACCGCCATGCTATTTTGGGGTGGAGTTTCACTTGCTCTGCTTTTCTGCAAACTATGTCAAAAGGTCTTCTTTTTATTCTAGTGTGGAACCAAAAAATAGATACAAATCAAAACCTGCAATTTTTTCACAAAACAGCAATCTTCTTTTCTGGGCATCCCAAAACATTCTCATTGGGAGTCAGTGGCGTGACATCCAGGAAGGGTTAACTTATAAAACCCATCCTGATGAAGGTGCTGGGCAGCAGTGCCTGCCCTCAGGATCACGGACCAGCAAGTGAGAGTTTGTTATGATGATTGAATATTTGCAGCTTCACATCCTTGCTAGACTCTGTGTGTGTGTGTGTGATCTGAATTGGCTGGCATCTTTTTGGGATTGCACTCCAGCTTTCTTGCTCCTCTGACTGAATGTGCATCTTATTGCTGTTTTCATATTAGTTTCTGAACACTACTTTGCTTTTCCTCCATATGCAACAGTGACAAGGAAGGACTGTAGTGCATGGTGGCAGATTGATGTAGCTTAGGTTACTGGAAGCTTTTTAGGAAGAGCACTGAGATTTGCTGTTAGGAGGAAGAACAGTCTGGTAGTTAAGGTGCTGACCTGGGAGGTAGAGGTTCAATTCCCAGCTCTTATCATAGAATATCAGGATTGGAAGGGACCTTAGGAGGTCATCTAGTCCAACCCCTGGCTCAAAGCAGGACCAATCCCCAATTTTTGCCCCAAATCCCTAAATGGCCCCCTCAAGGATTGAACTCACACCCCTGGGTTTAGCAGGCCAATGCTCAAACCACTGAGCTATCCCTCCCCCCATCTTCTACTGTGACTTTACACAAGTCTCTGTGTGCCTCAATTCTCCATATGAAAAATGGGGATAACAGCACTTCCCTGCTTTGCAAGAGTGTTGTGAGGATAAATACATTAAAGATTGTGAGGTGCTCAGATACTATGGTTATAGGGGCCACATAAGTTCTTTAGATCTCGAGGTACATAGCTCTGAGTGTAGTTGATCATGGGCCAGATCCCTGGCCCAGTTCTACCTGCATTATACCACTCTAGTGGCACAAAGCAGCTGGAAATCCAATGGATCTGCCCAGACCAGGATTCCCCTGGCATGGTGAATTCCCTGGATGGTGCAGGGCTACTGTATAGCAGCCAGATGTAATTTAGAACAGCCTTAGTTGCTTTATGGCATGCTGTGGCCAGCCGCAGGAGCGGGTAGGAGCCATATTTACAGGGAATAAGACACTTTCAGGCAGCATACTGTTTACTAGGGGGAAGCTGTTTTGGAATGACGTCTCCTGGGGAAGAATCTGAGAAGCCATGAGGCTGAAGAAGCTATGATGTAAGCAGCCTCAGTAAAGCTGGAGTTTGTTAATTAAACCTGGTTAGAGTGAGATCTTATGTGGCAGAAGATGAAGCATAAAACACGTATTCACAAATCACAGCCCAAACGTCCAAAGTTATGACCCACTAGGCCTTGGGCTCTGTGTAAAATCTGGAATGGACTCTGTGGAAGCAGTCTCTTTTCTGGTTGTTCCGAAATTTTGGTTAGAAACAAGAGGGGATATTCTTAGACATCACACAGACCCACACAGTCTGCAACAAATCAGGATTAGTTTCCTCTACAACTACTGTGATGGGGCAAGGCCAGATGACTATAGAAAAGTAGTGGGAGATAGATATATTTGCTCCAGGCTAAACAAATCCCTGGTACCAGGTTAAGTGAAAGGGCAGCTGCTCCAGGTCAATTAAGACACCTGGGGCCAATTAAGAACTTTCCAGAAGGCAGGGAGAATGCTAGGTTGATTGGGACACCTGAAGCCAATTAGGGCCTGGCTGAAACTAGTTAAAAGCCTCCCGGTTAGTCAGGTGGGTGTGCATGTCAGGAGCTGTGGGAGGAAGTTGTGCTGTTGGAGAGACTGAGCAATACACACCATATCAGGCACAAGGAGGGAGGCCATGAGGTAAGGGTGAAGTGGAGTTTGAGGAAGTGAGGGCTGCTGTGGGGGAAGTAGCCCAGGGAATTGTACATGTCATGTTTCTAAAAGGTCAGCTACCACAGCTGATACAATTAGGGTCCCTGGGCTGGAGCCCGGAGTAGAGGGTGGGCCTGGGCTCCCCCCCCCCACCTTTGCCCCCTGATTAATCTCTGAGACTGGGAGACAACAGAGACTGTGCATGGAAGGATAACTTCTCCTCACCTCCCTTGCTGGCTTATGATGAAAATGGCTCAGTAGACTGTGACCCTTGTCTCTAGAGAAAGAAGGGTTACGTGCAGGGTCACAGTGAGCCTCTGAGGCTAGCGAAATCCGCCAGGAAACGTGGGACCCACAGAGGCAAGGACAGAGCTTTGTCACACTACTTACTTTAAATCTTATAATACAGCACACCATGAGATTCACAAAGCACTGGAAATGCAACCATCCAATCCCCCAATGCTTCTTATCAGTGATGAAAGAGATGTCTCCATTGGGATTGTGACTAAAAGAGCATAGTAAGTATACTATAAATTCATTAGAAACTTGATTAAACTTGACTGTTCCATTCTCTCTCACCAGGGGATGAATTAAAATCCCCCACTTCTGTGTTTTCATTTCAAGTACAAACATCTTCCTTATGAAGCCATTAAATGAATTTTCCAGTGCTTAACATCATCCTGAGCCTGGCTGTTTGTATATTAGCATCATCATGTTTCAACTGCAGTTTTGCAGTACTGGACAGCCCTATAGCTGAAGAAATGGCAGTTAGGTTGTCAAAGTTTCATTTTAGTGGGGTGTTTCTTCGAGCAGAGAATAACTTACATCACTTTGAAACTTGTCTTCAGTGCTGTGTAGTTCTTATTCTGCATGGCATTTCCATTCTCGTGTCATCTTCAGCTTGTTTACTGAATGCCTAGCCTGCTTGTTAAGTTGAGATGAGTGCAACTCCTGCGATGAAGCTGTGAATATTAACATTTGTTTGAAACAGAGCTGGTTTGTTTTTTAATCAGAATGGTTCACAGGTTGTGGAAATGGTTCTGGTTTGAACAAACCTGCTTTTCTCATGTTTGAAATGAAATTCTAAGCAACAGGCAGCAGTTGGGTTTGTATGTGTTCACGCCTGCTTGCAAGATGGTGGCTTGAAAAATATCACTCTGAGTTCTAGCCAGAGAAAAGGTGGTTTTTGCTGGTTGTTTGTATATCCATCTGCTCCTTTCATAAAAATTTATTCCAAGCCACACAATTAAAAATAATCATGGAGGCAGCAGGAATAAGAAGAAGGGGGGCTGTGAAAGGAATATGGGGGAAAGCAGATGGCAGAAGACTGGGCTATAGGAATCCCAGTACCAGGGAAATCAAATGAATTTTAAATGCAGGGTTCCACCACTGAGCTGGAACATGGTGTGATGTCTGGGACCATTTTTTGCAGGAAGTATATCACCTGCAATCTGTGTCATGAAGGAGTGAACTGTGCTCCAAGGAAGCACATGGCGATGACGACTATGCAGATTTTAGAGGGACAAATGGGGGCGGAAGGGTGAAAGGGGTTTTGAAAGACAAGGATGGTCACAATTGTAGTATTGTGGTATCAGATTACACCCCAGCTCCTAAGAAGAGAGAAATGTGTGTGTTAGGGACTGGGAGGTAGGCATTCGTGCCTTGTGGTTGGACCAGGAGTCAGGCCTCATGGTTAGAGCAGGTATTGGTAATCAGGAATCCGAGCAAAGGGTCAGAGATTGGGAATCACAGATTACCTGGAATGGCACAAGCCAGGTATGTGACAATCAGGGTCCAGGACCCCAAATGGAGAACAGGGTGTATGTGTGTTTCTGAACCCCAATGAATAAGCAGTTGAATCAACTGGTTGTATAAAATGTTATTGTGTATAAAAATATCAGGTAAGGTATTTTAATGGAAGCTTGTAGTGTTCTAAACTTAATAATTATTGAGATATCATTAGAGGAGGTTTTGGAACAAATTGATAAACTAAACAGTAATAAGTCACAAGGACCAGATGGTACTCACCCAAGAGTTCTGAAGGAACTCAGGTATGAAATTGCAGGACTACTAACTGTTGTCTGTAACCTATCATTTAAATCCGCTTCTGTACCAAATAACTGGAGGATAGCTAATGTGACACCAATTTTTAAAAAGGGCTCCAGAGGCGATCCTGGCAGTTACAGGCCGGTAAGCCTGACTTCAATACTGGGCAAACTTGTTGAAGTGATAGTAAAGAACAAAATTGTCAGGCACATAGATGAACATAATTGGGGAAGAGTCAACATGGTTTATGTAAAGGGAAATCATACCTCACCAATCTATTAGAATTCTTTGAGGGGATCAACAAGCATGTGGACAAGGGGGATTTTCAGAAAGCTTTTGACAAGGTTTCTCAACAAAGGGTCTTAAACAAATTAAGATGTCCTGGGATAAAAGGGAATGTCCTCTCATGGATTGGTAACTGGTTAAAAGATAGGAAACAAAGATTAGGAATAAACAGTCAGTTTTCAGAATTTAGAGAGGTAAATAGTGGTGTCCCCCAGGGGTCTGTACTGGGACCAGTACTATTCAACATACTCATAAATGATCTGGAAAAAAGTGATAAACAGTGAGGTGGCAAAATTTGCAGATGATACAAAACTACTCAAGATAGTTAAATCCAAAGCAGACTTCAAAGAGCTGCAAAGGAGTCTCACAAAACTGGGTGACTGGGTAACAAAATGGCAGATGAAATTCAATGTTGATAAATGGAAAATAAAGCACATTGGAAAACATAATCCCAACTCTACATACAAAATGATGGGGTCTAAATTAGCTGTTACAACTCTAGAGAGAGAGCTTAGTCAGTGTGAATAGTTCTCTGAAAATGTCCACTCAATGTGCAGTGGCAGTCAAAAAAGTGAACAGAATGTTGGGAATCATTAAGAAAGGGATGGATAATAAGACAGAAAATATCATATTGCCTCTATATAAATCCATGGTACTCCCACACCTTGAATACTGCGTGCAGATGTGGTCGCCCCATCTAAAAAAAGATATATTGGAAAAGGTTCAGAAAAGGGCAACAAAAATGATTAGGGGTGTGGAACTGCTGCCATATGAGAAGAGATGAATAAAACTGGGACTTTTCAGCTTGGAAAAGAGACAACTAAGGGGGGATATGATAGAGGTCTATTAAAATAATGACTGGTGTGGAGAAAGTAAATAAGGAAGTGTTATTTACTCCTTCTCATAACACAAGAACTAGAGGGCACCAAATGAAATTAATAGACAGCAGGTTTGAAACAAACAGAAATATTTCTTCACTCAATGCACAGTCAACCTGTGGAACTCTTTGCCAGAGGACGATGTGAAGGTCAAGACTATAACAGGGTTCAAAAAAGAACTAGATAAGTTCATGGAGGATAGGTCCATCAATGGCTATTAGCTGGATGGACAAGGATGGTGTCCCTAGCCTCTGTTTGCCAGAAGCTGGGAATGGGCTACAGGGGATGGATCACTTGATGATTACCTGTTCTGTTCATTCCCTCTGGGGCACCTGGCGTTGTCCACTGTTGGCAGACAGGATACTGAGCTAGATGGACCTTTGGTCTGACCCAGTATGGCCATCCTTATTCTTATGTAAAGTCTTATGTTTATCTTATAGATACATTAATTCATAGCCATAACTTGTATTTAGAAAACTGGTTTCACAGGTCTTTACCTCCACCTCACACCTGGCTGGTGGTTGGTCAAGCAGGGAGGGGCTGCCTCCTCAGCCAGACTAGGCTAACTCCAAGCACCTAGCATTGTACAATCCAGGAAAAGACAAATGATGGGCCATTGAATTTAATGGGCATCGGGACATCCTGGCTACCACTAGAGGGAATTTTCCCACTTGGAATAACCATGAGTCCTCATACCAGGAGAAAGAGGGGAAAATTGGAGAAAATAGCCTTTTAAAAGCAGGATTGTGTCTGAGGTTTGGCATCCACAACTGAGGGACAGTCTCAAAGGGGCGGAGGGCTGGATCCCTCTTATGGTGAGGGGGTACACTGGGAAACTGTTAAAAGGTGACAGGTAGCTTGTACTAGAAAAGAGATTTTTATTTAATGAGGAAGTATAAAGCTTGAGGTTGCATCTGTTTATTTTCTGTGTCATGTATATATGTTTACTTTCCTTTGTGGTCTCATTTTGAATCTGTGGTTTTTCTATTCAACACATTTGGTTTATTTTTAACCCCAAGCAGGTCTCAAGTGTGCAAATGGTGTGGCGTGTGGGTGCCAAAGTAAACTGATAGCTGGGGGGAGGGTGGGTTTCATGCCTTAGGGGGTGACAAACCAGAAGGGAAAGTTCCAAGGTTCTTATAATTAAGAACCCTGGGAGGATGGATTTGGGGAGACTCTGGATGGGAAGAGCGGTTGGTGTCACTCTGCAAGGAGTAACTAGGCTGGTGGAAGGCAAGGTGAAATCTTATAGTTGTGGGCTGGCTCCTGGTGTCAGGGATATGAGCCACAGCAGCACTGCATTAAGATGCATGAAGGTTAAAGGGAAGATGGTGACAGGAATGGATCAGCAAGGAAAGCTACCTTCTGGAGGTCAGGAAGTGTAGGGAAAAAGTCAGAACTGTCAAAATGCCAAGCAGAGCTGTACCTTGCAAAGGAAATTATAGCCAATGGTAAAAGGTTCTTTAGCCAGATAAATAAAAGGAAAGCAAGGAAAGAAGTGGGACCGCTAAGCACTGAGGATAGGGTGGAGAGTAAAGATAATCTAGGTATAACCCAACACCTAAACAAATACTTTGCCTCAGCTTTTAATAAGGGTAATGAGGAGCTTGGGACCAGTGGCAAGGTGGCTAATGGGAACAAGGACATGGAAGTAGAAATTACCACATGCAAGGTGGAAGCCAAACTCAAACAGCTTAATGGGACCAAACTGGGGGGCTTGGATAATCTCCACCCAAGGATGTTAAAGGAACTGGCACATGGAATTATAAGCCCAATAGCAAGGATTTTTAATTTTAAACTTGGGCTGAGGGTTGTATCCTGTGACTAGAGAATTGCAAATATAGTGTTATAACTCATGGGTCTCAAACCTGGCCCACAAGGTTCATGCGAGCAGCCATGCACCAACCTTCCACCTGGTAGCCTAATGGCAGTAGCTTGCCTGGGACCCATGAAGCGCAGCCCCCATGTGAAGCTCCACCCCAGAAGTCCAGTTGGCAGAGTCCCAGAGCAGCTGATTGTCCTGCTGGCCCTACTTAAGCCAGCAGCAAGAACAGGAGGCTGTGTGAACTGGGCTCCACAGTGCTCTGGACTGTGTGCCTGGTGCTACCTACTCCTGTTCCCCTGGCTTGGTTTCCTGGCATCTGACTTTTGGTTCCTGACCTCCAATTTATCGCCTACCTCTGACACCCTTTTATTCTGACCCAGACCGACTCTTGTTCCTGACTTGTGGTTTCAATCTCCAGTTTGTGTCCTGCTTCTGACCTCCAGGTATACTGATCCAACTCACTCTTGACTCCTGTCTCATGACTGAGGACTCAGTTCTGACTTATAGGTCTCACTGCATTGACCCAGCTGTGACATATTACCTATATTTAAAGGTGGGGGGGAAGTGATCCAGGAGACTATGGGCCCATTAGTTTGACCTCAATTGTATGCAAGGTCTTAGAACAAATTTTGAGAGAGAAAGTAGTTGAGGACATAGAGATAAACAGTAATTGGGATAAATAGTGTATTCTCTGTAATTTGAAGTCCTTAAATAATTATTTGAAGACTTCAGTCACTCAGACAGAGGCTATGGGTCTACTACAGGAGTGGGTGGGTGAGGTTCTGTGGCCTGCAATGTGCAGGAGGTCAGACTAGAAGATCATGATGATCCCTTCTCACTTTAAAGTCTATGATGACCCTTTACTGGTCTGGGGTAACCCCCAAAACATCACAAGGGAGCAAGGCTGGAAGGAGCATTTGGTAACACAGCTGGAAGCAAATGCTCTCCTGTTGGTCTTAAGAGCAGGTCTGCTGATACCTTCAGCCAGTCGGGTAGTTTGGCCAATCAGGTGGCTCGCTGTGGACCCAGCTGTGCTGTCAGACTGCCTGGCGGTTAAGTTAGCAGGCAAACAGGCCAGCTGCAGGTCTTTACTCCTGTCATTATGCACCTATTCTATACCTACAGCAGCAGCTGAATCTGTAAGGAGACTGGTCCGAGGTATGCAGGATGTGGAGAGCATGGCAGGTAGAAGTAGTGGGTGAGCTGTGAAGGGGCCAGAGAGGTGTGGTGAGGGGAAAACCATTCATATGCTGTGTGAATTGGGAGTTGCTACACACAACTAACTGTATTGGAGAATCTGTGTAGTGGATACATAGGGCATGTCTATACATATGGCTAAATTGGCACTGCTGCAATTGATACAGCAGTGTTGATTTAGTGGGTCTGGTGAGGACTTGCTAAGTTGATGGCAGAGTGCTCTCCCGTCAACTTCTGTGCTCCAGCTCCCCGAGATGCGTAAGGGAAGTTGGTGGGAGAGCGTCTTCCATTGACACAGCACAGGGTAGGCACCGCTGTAAGTCACCTAAGTTACATCAACTTTTATTACATAACTGAAGTAGCGTAAATTAGGTCGACTTTCAGCTTTAGTGTAGACCAGCTCATGATAAATGCTTGCATGTCTTAGAGAACTCAGATGTCTCTGTCACCCAGTAAGTGCTTCAGAAAGAGAAGTCAGAGAGTATTAAGAATTACTTGACAGGAAAGATATGGTGAATAGTTAAAAGTGGATGAATGATTTTCTGAACTGAGACATACACAACAATGACATAGAATGTTCCTTGAACATTTTATTTTAGGGTGCAGTGTGCTTCTAAATGTATGGAAAATGCACTTAATAAAGGTTAGGCAGAAACTTATTCTGGCAAGGAATGCTTTTCAAAAATCATCTAGCTTGATAGCATTTTCAGTTTAGGCACAATATGTTTGTGTCTTTTTGGTAGTAGCAAAATAATACAGATGATTCACATATACTGAGATAAAAATACTTCTTAGTTGGGAGAAGTTACTTTTAGTTGTCAATTATGGAGATATTAATAGAGATGGATCCAAACCACATGTAATCTCTAAATTTGCCCAAACTCCAAGAGGTTCAAAATCTGGATCTAATTTTTGTGGTTATGCTTGGGTCTAAAACTCACCTAAGAAATCCACCTACTTTACTGTTGTTTGATTTAAAAGCCTTCCAAATCCAAATCCCTAATGCTTTTGATCCGACTGTTTTTTTTTTCTCCAGGGCTCACGAACCTTGCCAAAATCAAAAGAGGAAACAGTTGATTCTTAGCAGTTAAGGGGAAATTAGAATAATGTATTGCTCAATTTTATCACTCTCTTTGTTTACTTTCAATGATTCAGAAGGCATACTTAAAAGTGATGCATAGGTTTAATCAATCTGCTTCCTACTTTCCCTTTTGTTGCATCTGCTGCCCTTGGAAACAAGCACATAAAAGTGCTTCTTCACATTTTTTCCCATCAACCTGACAAAAGGCAGTCTCTGTCCATCTGGTCTGATACACAATCAAAAACAAAACAGGGACAGCTGTTGGAGCTCTTCTAATGAGCAACCCCTCCGGGGTGTGTACGTCTTCATATCGTCTTACCTGGGACCTTGCATGGAGCAGTTTGCAAATTAACTTTGGTGTGTTTGTTTTTAATTGTCCCACTAGCTAGGTTAATAATTTTGAATTTCAAATATTGTTGTGATTTGTTTCTTCCTTTATATGTAGCCAGCAATTAGCTTGTTGTGATTATTCAGCATTCACAGCATTCCTTTTGAAATTCAAATTAGCATAACAGTCAAAGTATTAAACACATACAATACAGTATCCTTCGAGTTTTCCAAATGTGCTTAATCTGAAAATCCTAGTTCAGCAGGAATCATGAGAAGGCATTTATGCCTTTAGACCAGCCTTGGGAAAAATTAACAGCTGACAAGGAAAATATGCTTTCATTGATGTATTTATTGATCACCAAGAGCTTGATCCAGAGCACACTGAAGTCAATCGGAATCTTTCGATTGACTTCAGTGTCTTCTGAATCATGCTTTGAGAGGGTGGCCAATTCTGAAATTTGCTTTCTCAGTATGATTAGGCTAATAACATGCCTGTATTTGGCTGTTGAACGTATTGTCCAAAGCTCTCAAGCCTGTTTGGATCAAAGAACTATAGAATTCTTGGATTAATATTGTCAAACATTTTATATTACAATGTGTCCAGTACAGAAACATTATTTCTGCGATACGTATGTTACCATGTTGCTGTCATTTGCACAATGGAGGAAAGAAATGGTGTTCATTGGATTTAGTTTATATTGGATCCTTTCATGTTTTCAACATCCTGCTCAATCCTAGGTGCTAAAGAGGAAGCTTTAGGACCCACCTCCATTCTGTATCATCTTCACAGCCAGGGAGGGCCCACTCACAGTGGGACCAGTGCGAGGTTTGCTGCACCACAAGGGGTGAGGTAGGATCTGAGGGGCTATATGTGGGTTGTTCATCCCTGATAGGATGCAGGGCCTTAGTACCACAGAGGCTTCCTGTGTGACGGTATCCGAATGGCAAGTGAGGAAACTGCCAGGGCAGGATTATGGAAGCCTGGAGCAGGCTGGAGGTGTTGCTGCTGCAATGAGGATCCTTCAGTCCCGCACCCCCTGGCAAGAATGGGTAGTGTGCAGAAGGCTGCTACAGCCACTCTGCAGCTGGTGCTTGGGAGGATGTGATTCTTCCTATCCTCCTACAGGTCTGCCTAGTCCCCTACTCACACTGGGCACCGGCATGAGGTTTCGGCCCTTGCTCCACAATTCCTATAACCCATTTGGAAAATACATTTTATTTATAAGAAGTGTATTGTTCATTGTGGGACTGCAGTTATACACCAAAGTGAAAAGACCCAGCAGCAGTAAGGCCATGACAGAGACAGAGAAAAGTGAATTCACAGAGACGTGTTTCCATTTCCCCAGAGTACATGAAGAAACAGGAAAGGAACAAGGAAAAAAATGGAGGGAATAAGAAAAATGGACATTTAAAATCTCCCCCTTTCTACAGGCAGACTCCTGGACCCACCTAGTGCTCCATGTCAGTGAAGGGGACCCTGTGCACAGAGCTCATTGCAGGATTACAGCCTTAATTTACATAATCTTCCCATTTGTCTAAGGTACTTACATGCTCCCCCCCCCATTACCATAGTATATGAGCACCTTATAATCTTTAATGTATTTATCGTCAGCCCCGTCCCCCCCCCGAGAGGTAAGGAAGTATCTGTCCTCATTTGACAAGATGGGCAACTGAGGCTAAGTGACTTGCCCAAGATCACAAAGGAAGACTGTGGCAGAGAAGGGAATTGTACCCGAGTATCCCAAGTCCTAGGTTTGTGCCCCAACCCCTGGACCATCCTTCCTCTCCCAGATACCTGAAAACTGTATGAAGTGGACAAATCATAGTAATTGCCTCATTAATGACATAATGTATGCTAGAAATCTGGTACCTTGTGGTGGAACAACTTAAATTTATTCCTGCTGTGTAAACAGTGGCATAAAACTGAATAACTTGCTCATGATATAACGGAGCAAAAAAAATGGATCTAATTGTGTGAGATTCCAATCTTTTGTAATAAGGCACACGGGACATTGCTCCAAAGATCCAGAGATAAAAGGAAATCTGTTCTGGAAATAGACAACTAAAGAGATATGGCTGTGATGGGCCCAGTAAAGGAACTTTTGATTTTTCAGAGGTGCTGCACACCCATAACTCCAGCTGAAATCAATGAGCACTGCAGGTCCTCAGGACCCTTTGAAAATCAGGCCCCTTAATGGAAAGAAGAACTACCGAGAAGGATTGAGTCAGTAAATATTTTCAAGGAAAACATAAGGGTAGCAGAAAAGCAAAACAAATTAACACGGGTCAATCGGGTTGAGACAGGCTTTTACAAATTTATTCAGGGGGGAAAAATGCTGTGAGAGTAATTTTGCCCACCATACCATACAGTTCCCACAGATATAACCTACTCTAAATAAAAGGCAAGAACTGTGCTAATCTCAAATTCCACTGTGAAGAAACTGTTGGCAAACCTTGACTTTTTAATAGTAGCCCTTGTACTCTTGAGAAAGTAGGCTCATTAATGAGGACAAAGATTAAATTAGTGCTGACTCAAACCTCTCTGTGCTAATGAACTCCTTTTTACAGTGTCTTCAGTAAGAAGAATATAGAAAAGAAATCTGAATAATTCAGAAGGTTCCTGTGAAATATCCATTTTAAAAGAATAAGTAATGGAACTCTTGGAATGTCTGAACAGATGCAATCAGCCAGTCTAGGAACAGCCCAAGGATATTAAGGGAATTAGCTAATAAATTCCATTTACAGTTATTTCTGAATAATAAGACAACAGGAGAGGAAGCCTGAATGAAAGCAAATGTAGAGTCAAATTTCATTATCCAGTCAGAAAAGGGGATCCTGCCAATTACCATAACTTGTAACTTCTATCCACAGTAAAAAAGAATGGAACAAAGACAAAATAAACAAATCTAGGGTGAGCCCAGAGCTACAGGTAACATGTTTTAGGGTTCTATTCCAATATCTATGGATGTCAATGAAAGAATCACACTCAGGGTCCATGCGCTATGCCACCCAGCTTTGGAATAGTGTCTAGGAGGAGCCCGTTCCATATGCCTGGCCTCCCCAGGGCGGTGGGGTCCTCAGTTTTCTCGAGGGTAAGCCATGTGGTTTCATCGCTTTCTTAGATTGGATGTCTGGGCCTTTGGCACTCCTGCTTCATACTGCGAGCTCTGTTCAGCGAGTTCAACTGAGAGATGCTCCTGGTAGAGACTTGTCCACTCTTCAGGGATTAATGGACCTCAGCAAGCATTTTCAGGGACACTCAGAGTGTTATCAAAACAGTCGAGTTTATTAGTCAACCGGAACACAGCTAGGAAGTCCTTACAATAGGAGAGAGAACTGAAGGTTAAAGCCTAGACCATTCTGGTTAGCCCGGAGCCCAGACAAGCCATAGTGAACACCATTGTTCAAGCGCAGTGTCTCTCCATCTGACCTTCTGGTCAGACTCCAGGTGAAAGCCCTGACTTCTTCCAGCAGCCAACTCTTACCCACCCCCGCACCTCACACCTTCGCAATCCTTTGTTCTCAAGCTGTGAGAGGTTGCCCAGCTTCCCTGCAGAGAGGTGGGGAAATCTATCTCCCTCTGGGTTATTGGTTGTTAGGGAAGCGGTGGGGGCAAAAGACCTATCTGGCTTTAAGATTAGACTTGATAAGTTTATGGAGGAGATGGTATGATGGGATAACATGATTTTGGCATTTAATTGATCTTTAAATATTCATAGTAAATAGGCCCAATGGCCTGTGGTGGGATGTTAGATGGGGTGGGATCTGAGTTACCCAGGAAAGAATTTTCTGGAGTATCTGGCTGGTGAATCTTGCCCATATGTTCAGGGTTTAACTGATCGCTATATTTGGGGTCAGGAAGGAATTTTCCTCCAGGGCAGATTGGAAGAGGCCCTGGAGGTTTTTCGCCTTCCTCAGTATCATGGGGCACGTGTCACTTGCTGGAGGATTCTCTGCTCCTTGAAGTCTTTAAACCACAATTTGAGGACTTCAATAGCTCAGACATAAGTGAGAGGTTTTTCGCAGGAGTGGGTGGGTGAGATTCTGTGGCCTGCATTGTGCAGGAGGTTAGACTAGATGATCATAATGGTCCCTTCTGACCTTAATATCTATGAATCTATTCAAAGAGGCAGTAAAACATTTGTCTCCATTGATGCCCATGGATCTTTTACTCCAAAAATTCCAGTGGAATACAGCAGACCTCTGTCATACTTTGTCCAAAATAACCAAAAATATTTCACATAAGTATCCAAAGTACCCTCCATTAAAACTTCAGAAAAACAAAAGTGTGGAAGGGTGGGGAGAGAGGAGGTGGAAAGAAACCAATTAAGCCCTCAGGTCAGTTTAAAATATAGGCTACCAGCAGCAAATTAAGTAAACTGAGAAAAAGAAGGAAAAGAAGAAAAGGACATACTTAGCTCTGAGCCAAGAATAGGCTCCCTGGGTTGCGACAGTTGGGAACCCTTATCCCCAGGTTCTCATTCTGGCTCTGGGAGAAGAGTGGGGGTTGTTACCTGCTCCTGCAAACCCTGCCATTTTGCACTTTGAAACATTTTTTTCCCCTTCCTTTCTTTCTCTCCACTCCTCCAGGACTAAGTCCCAGCTCCAGTCTCTAAAGGTAGTCTGTTAACTCTGCTTTTGACTTTAAACTCTGTTGTGCCAAATCATCTTTAACCACCCCTAACTAACTTACAACCCTTCAGCAGCCCTTGCTGAAGCAGCACCAAACTTGAAAGATTACTGGCAGCTTCCCATAATGCTGCCCTTACTTCAAACCTCTCACAAGCAGACTGAAGTGCCTCCTTTCCTTGGAAGGCATTCAGTCCCCATGGGCAGGGACCTTCTTCCACTGCCCATATACCAAAGGAGGGTGGGCTACTCAGCCACCCTCCATCCCTCTGGGTCCCCTAACACTTCCTCCATTTCCTTCTTAATCTCATCCCAGGTTGACCCCTGCACCTGGTATGGGCCCTGGTTCTTCCTTATCCATTTATCTAAAAAATCCTTTACCCTTGCTTGCCAGAACCTGCAACTACCATCATGAGAGTTTGCTATACCCCCTCCAAGCAGCTGCGTGGACTGTTGGGGAGCGGGACTTACAGGCTGCCACTCACCTATCCGATACGATGTATCTGAGTCAAGGCACCAAGAAGTTAGAGAGCTTATTCCTTCACCCACTTACTTCCCTGGTCCTTCTTGCATGAACAGAGAGCAACAATACTCGAAGTCCAAAGGTGCAGACAATTCTATGTTTATTGGGGTGAACTTCCAGCAAGCATGATTCCAGTTTCCTTCCTTAGTGTCCCCCTTCCCAGCTCTGACACCACAGAGCCTTACCTGTGTCCCTCTTCCCATTCCCTCCCTTAGCAAAACATGATTCCAATTTCTCCACCCCCCTTCCCTGTTCCCATTCCCCCACCTTTCCTGATTGACTGCAGACTATATAGTAAAAACTTGAGTTCTGCTTAGCTATACCTTAACCAATCACTTTACTGAAATTTAACTAACCAATCCTAACATATTGTAACATGATTATTTAATCAATTATATCCCACCACCTTAATTAGCTTACACTCAGCAAAATTAATTATACAGCAGACAGGAACAATCACAGAACCAGACAGAGATTATACAGACAAACAATAGGGAAATAGGGACTACAGTGATAGAACAAACACAGAAATGAGGATTTCAGATCCCAGCTATTGATAAGTGAATTCTTGCCAGACAGGATGCTATCAAACTAAGTTTCCTTTTACATTTTCTTGGCACTTCCCTTTCTCTGGAGATTATAGGCATTATCAGGACAGGATTGTATTCCTAACAGCCCAATAGCACCTTATTTCAATGAGACTAGTTTGGAATGTGAGGATGTGACCGGTCGCTTCCCAGCGTATGGCTGCCTCTGCTGCTTAGCCAAAGATGTCAGACTAAGAACAGGGCCTCAGACTGTCACAGTAAGAGAAGACCCTTACAGTGGCAGACAGTGATTTTGATTCTTACTTTTATACCTCTATAACTAGCTAAGTGATAAGAATACACCTAAATTCTTAGAGTATAGGCCTTTACAGACAGGCCTGAATATCTATATCCTAACAGGTATCAATGTCCTGGTGATTGGCTTTGCCATTGTCTGCATGGAGTCTCCTTTGGTATGGGGTCGTCTTTTTTTTCCTATGACCCATTTAGTTTCAGACACCAAGGTGACATTCATAGCAGTGTCCCTTAGCGTGCCCTGAGAGCAAACAGTCCTTTCCTACCCACTGGATAACAATGCAACAATATAGGGGAAGTTGAGACACACACTTGATTCATAACAATATTACAGAAAATTCCCAATTCATCACAGAGAGCCCTCCATTGGCACTGGATCAGTCCCATTAACAATAAATCTTGGCAGAGAAGCTGGATGACATTTTTGATAGGAATGTGATTGAAGGGTCTTAGTTAAGCATTTGATGCTCTTGCTCTTAGAAGGTATGTTTACACTGCAACATAATTAGTGAAACTCAAGTCAATGAACCTTGGGTTTGAGAACTCAGGGCATGAGCATTTACATTGATTGCTGATCCTAAGCTGAGAATTTTTGAACCCAGGCTCCAACCTGGGGTCTAGCATCCACAGCACGGTATGCAGGCCCAAGTCCAACCAACCATATCCTAGACTGCCTAGCACGCTCCCGAAATGTGGCTGATCTAGCACTTTGTTCATGGGGAAAACTTGACTGTTCACCCTGTCCATCACTGGATGTTTAAGCAGCCCTCCAAAGCATCCTGCTGAGCTGTCATTTTGGTCCTCAGGCTCCCAGCAACTAGAGCCAGCAATGTGGTGCAGTAACCATTTGAAGAGTTTCTCTCACTTTCACTTTCTCTTTTGTTTAGGGAAATGGGCAGAAGTTCTGTGATATGCTGGTGAACATTCTGGCAGAGTTTTCTGACTCACCGAAGGCACCTGACAGTTAAGGATGGAGGAGGAAAAGGAGGAGCAGGACACAGACATGGCAGACTCTAATGGGCTGATGCTGCTCATGACAGTTAGTATAGCCGCTGATGCCCCTTGTGTAAAGCAGCACTTCTGCAGGTGGGCCACAAGCAAATGTAAATATGGTAAAGGGACTCTACTCTCTATGGGGATATATGATTTAGAGTGTGTTCAGGTGAATGCACTGTCAGTTTTCTATGGAAAGGAAGTAGCCCCTCCCTCTGAGAAAGTGAGAGAAGGTGTCCCCTTCTCTTAGAGGTAGGGGATGTGCCAGCTGGAGGGGAAGAAGGGTATGGTTGAGGGATAGAGGCAGTCAGGGATGAGCCTGAGTGCTTGTCTCCACTGCCAGGTGGATCAACGCTGTGACAATCGATCCACCAGGGGTCAATTTAGCAAGCCTAGTGAAGACCCACTAAATCGACCACCGAACACACTCCCATCGACTCCAGTACTCCACTGGAATGAGACGTGTTATTCATGTAGCTGGAATTGTGTAAGTTAGAGGTTGACTTTAGATCATACTGTAGACCTGCCCTGAGAGAGAGACAGACTCTGTGAGTCAACTGAGATAGAAAGGGAGAGAGGGCAGCCAGAGGGGAACTCGGACTGAGAGAAACCAAGAGTAAGTTGAGAGTCTGAGATTGAGCAGGACAGACAGACTTGCAGAACAGGGTCCCTTTAATTTGAAGCTGGCTGGCTGGTCAAGTCAGTCCTTGTTTTATGGCATGTTCCTGAGCATTGGATCCAGTCATCTCCTGTCATTGAGTCATTTTGTTCTGGAGATCTGGAACAGGAGAGCCAAATATCTTCCAGATCCAGTGGGTCTGGTCTAATGTATACCTCTGCAAGCAAGCGTCACTGGAGTCAAGTCCATTTCTTCAGAGAGGTGCTTGTGGCTCAAAGACTGACTTGGGCTTTAGACAGTGCCCAGTGAGATGTTTGGGGAAAGGGGAGCTTTGAACTAAAATAAGAAAAATCTATAAGATAATAGCCTGTACATACAGAGATAGATATAGACATACTTCTTTTATTTAGAAGGTTATATTTAATGAAGTACACTTAATAGTGAGTTATTTTGTGTGTGTGTGTATTTGAACCATAGTAAGTTTTTTTTTATTATATTGTAGGTAGGTAGAATCCAGTTCCAGTTGTTCCAGTTTAAATAAAATCCCCGTTATGTTATTTTTTGCCAATGAGTTGTATTATCTTGGCTACCTTTAAATAACCTTTTATCAAGGTGTACCAAATTGGATACAATTAACTTAGGCTTCAATAGAGACTGGGAGTGGTTGAGTCATTATACAAAACTATTTCCCCTTGTTTATTCCTCCCCCCCACCCAGTGTTCCTCAGACGTTCTTGTTAACTCCTGGAAATGTGCTGGAAATGGCCCACCTTGATTATCACTTCAAAAGGTTTTCTCTCCCCCCACCCCACTTTCCTGCTGGTAATAGCTCATCTTAAGTGATCACTCTCCCTACAATGTGTATGATAAACACCCATTTTTTCATGGTCTATGTGTATATAAATCTCCTCACTGTATTTTCCACTTTATGCATCTGATGAAGTGAGCTGTAGCTCATGAAAGCTTATGCTCAAATAAGTAGGTTAGTCTCTAAGGTGCCACAAGTACTCCTTTTCTTTTTGCGAATACAGACTAACACGGCTGTTACTCTGAGATATGAAACTATTGCCCAGCAGGCCAGCAGCCTTTCTACCAAAACACCAGTAATACCAAAACCTTTAACAAAACCATGAACAAAATGCATAAACAAGTGCAAACAATTAAACCATTTCCAAGATGGAAACCACCTACTATGGCATGTCCCTTAGCTCCCTCTTCTCCTTTCCCATCCTTACATGCTTGTCATGCACTGGGCACCCGGATTTAGGGTGGAGGTAAACAAAGAGGAGGGGCTCAGCATGGGGCACTGCATAGAGTACCTTTGGCCTGTCCATCCACTGATAGGGCCCGACACCATAGCCCATCCTGCCATGGAATTGTCCAAACTGTTGCTGATCTGCAGCACATTGCATTGTGGAGGGGACTCAGACCATGGGGGTGGAGGGGACAGCAGGAGCCTGGAGTCTTGTGGGCAATCGTGAAAGAAGATGCTCACAACAGTTTCCTGCTGTGCTCTATCTTCCTCCCTTAACTGCCATTCCTCGTCCAGAAACTGCAAAACTAGTGTCTGTTCCTGCACTGAAATCCTGTCCTCAAGCTGTACAGCCAGTCTGAGCATTTCCACTTGCCTCTCATCTTGCCTTTCTATTTGCTACCCGATGGTACAGGCTTCTACTGGAGTGCAGGCAGCTGTCAAGATACTACAGTCTGTGGAGGTCAATGGTCTGGAAACAGACAAGACACAGATGGTCACAGTCTCAAGTGTTTCAGGGCATGAGCATACACAAATTCCTTTTGGAATTTCAAGGACACAAAATGTTATTTTCTAAAACTGTACTTCAGTATATTGCTAGAAGGATGCTTCTGACCACAGACGTTCCCTGGACACAGCCAGTTTAATTGCAATGAAAGACTTGCACAGAGAATTGTAAATTAATACCACAATCACGCTTTTCTAAAATTTGCAGACCAGTTTGGACATTGGGGGACGGTGATTGCTGTGGCATTTTACATAAGCCTTCCCTATCATTTCAGGCATTCCACATTTTGGAGGACAAAACAGTTCCCGTAGTTCCCAAGTGGCAAAGAGAGGTTTTGTTCCAAGCTGCTGGGGAAGCCGGCTGTGTATTCAAGCACATGGAGAGTGAACAGCACATCTACGAGTGGAGTGGGCTGGCCAGCTACCAAGGTGGCCCTGAAAAATATGCCTTTTCCCATAATGTGACTATCTGGAGTTCCTGCTTCAGGAAAAGATTTCAGCTATCAGCACCCAGGATTAGGTCAACATTCATGAGGGAATTGACAGGATAGTGTGTTAGCCTTCACGTGGGATGGTACCATGGATTTGTATAGTGGCATCGGAATATTTTCTTTCTTATTATCTATCCCTTTGCTAATGGTTCCTAACATTCGGTTAGCTTTTTGGACTGCCACTGCACAGTGAGTAGATGTTTTCAGAGAACTATCCACAATGATTCTGATCTGTTTCTTGAGTGGAAACAGCTAAGTTAAACCCCATCATTTGTATGTATAGTTGGGATTATGTTTTCCAATATTAATTACCTTGCATTTATCAACACTAAATTGCATTGGTCATTTTGTTGTCCAGTCACCCAGTTTTGTGAGATCCTTTTGTAATGCTTCACAGTCAGCTTTGGACTTAACTGTCTTGAGTAATTGTGTATCATCCGCAAATTTTGCCAGCTCACTATATATCTTCTTTCCCAGACCATTTATGAATATGTTGAACAGCACTGGTCCCAGTGCAGATCCCTGGGGGATGCTGCTATTTATTGCTCTCTATTGTGAAAACTGACCATTTAGTCCTACTCTTTGTTTCCGGTCTTCTAACCAGTTACAGATCCTCGAGAGGACCTTCCCTCTTATCCCAAGACTGCCTACTTTGCTTAAGAGGCTTGGGTGAGGCTTTCTGAGAGTCCAAGTACACTATATTCACTGGGTCACCCTTGTCCACATGTTTGTTGACCCACCCCCCTCAAAGAATTCTAATAGATTGGGGAAGCATGATTTCTCTTTACATAGGCCATTTTGATGCTGCCCCAACTTATTGTGTTCACCTATGTGCCTAATAATGCTGTTCTTTACTATAGTTTCAACGAATTTGCCTGATATTGAAGTTAGGCTTACCATCCTGTACTTGCTAGAATTGCCTATGGAGTCTGTTTTTAAAAATCGGTGTTAGATTAGCTATCCTCCAGTCATCTGGCACAGAGCCTTATACCACAGTTAGTAGTTCTGCAATTTCATATCTGAGTGCCTTCAGAACGCTTGGGTGAATACCAGTTGGTCCTGGTGACTTATTACTGTTTAATTTATCAATGTGTTCCAAAACCTTCTCTAATGACACCTCAATCTGGGACAGTTCCTGCGATTTGCCACCTAAAAAGAGGTTTCAGAGTAGCAGCCGTGTTAGTCTGTATTCGCAAAAAGAAAAGGAGTACTTGTGGCACCTTAGAGACTAACCAATTTATTTGAGCATGACCTTTCGTGAGCTACAGCTCACTTCATCGGATGCATGATGAAGCTCACGAAAGCTTATGCTCAAATAAATTGGTTAGTCTCTAAGGTGCCACTAGTACTCCTTTTCTTTTCACCTAAAAAGAATGGCTCAGGTGTGGGAATCTACTGCAGAGGATGTGAGGGAAAGAACAAAGAATTTATTTAGCTTCTCAGCAACGGCCTTGTCTTCCTTGAGTGCCCCTTTAGCACCTCAGTCATGCGGTGTCCCACCGTTTGTTTGGCAGGCTTTCTGCTTCTGATGTACTTAATAAAATTGCTGTTAGTTTTTATGTCTTTTGCTAGTTTCTCTTCGGATTAATTTTTGGCCTGCCTAATTGTACTTTTACACTTGACTTGCCAGCATTTATGTTCCTTTCTATTCTCCTCAGTAGGATTTGAGGGAATTTTAAAAATTTTTAAATTGTCTTTTTGTCTCTAACTGCCCTTTTTACTCCGTTTAGCCAATGTGGCTTTTTTTTTTTTCCCTCTTACAGTTTTTTGTTTTTTTGTTTTTAATTTGGGGTATGCGTATAGTTTCTGCTGCCGGTGCCACAGTGAGTTGCTCCTCCAGGGGAGCATCAAAAAACACATCCAAATACATTCCCAGGGTGTTCTGCAGCTGCTCCTGTGGGAAAGCCTCCTTTGGGACTGGTTTAATCACTGGAGTCAATTTGGTGGCCTCATCCACCATCTGCTTCTGGCTCCCATTCATTCCCATTCTAGATTTTGGGGTCATCAGGTCACCATCCTGCCTGACCAGGTCATCATGCACCCCTGTTGGCTCTGTACTAGGTGCAGTAGCCAACACCCGATCAAAATTGACAACAAGTTCCCAGAGGTGGGGTTCTGGTCCCTGGCTAAGCACTCCAAGACCAACTACTGCAAAGTATGTTCCCCGCACTAGTCATCGGTGCGGTACATTTCCAACACGGCCAGCTTAGCGCTATTTAGTGATAGGCATTGTCATTCTCCGTACACTTACTAAAATCATTGCTTTACTCATCTCACACACCAGAGATTCAACAAAATCTGGCTGTGCTACCATGACAAGGAAGGAGCATGCTTGGCAAAAGACTTCTAGCTGGTGGCCATTGCAAATTCAGAAGAAGGTTCACTGTGTTTGCAGCGCAGCCGTCAGAATACAAAGGGAAGGTTAAATGTTGAGCTGTACTTGAGCCGAGGTGGTTGCCTCCATTTCCTAGGAGTCGATTGGTGACTTGTGGGATAGAGAGGACAAAGAACACTTGTACAGGGATTTGTGGGACAGCATTGGTGGTCTCCCAGGCCTGAGTCCAGAGTGGCTGTGTCCACACTGCAGAACAATAGGATTTGAACCTTGGGTCCCAGCTGGACTACCCTCCATTCCTGTGGGGTCCTAGGACCCTGTGTCTGAGCCAGAGTCAGAGAGAGTTGTGTGTAGCTAGAAGAGGAGTTAGGGCTTGAGCCTGGATCTGAGCACAGGCTCGTATTGCAGTGTAGGCATACCCAAAATCTTAACAGGAAAGCTAATTCAAACTGACTTGAATAAAAACACTATCCCATAGTGGGATAAAATGAAATAAAATGAAACTGGATAAAATGACATTAACAACAGGTAATGATAAATAGCAATCTAGTGAGCTGGCAAGAAGATAGTTTGTGGGGTACTGCAGGGATCAATGAGTCATATTGTAGCTCAAGAGCCTCACACAGAGGGAACCCTCCAGTTGTGTGCCTCTCCCTCCCAAATCTCCAGATCCAAGCACTCTCCATTTTAGAAAAGCTTTGATGTATAGATTAAATCTTGAAATGGTTTATTTCTTCAGAAAACAAATTACAGCAAAAATTAGAGTATTGAAAAATTTTGGCCCATACCCAAAATATTTCAATTCAGAAATGCTCTATGGGCTTCATGTGAGTTGTAGTTTGGTTGCCTCCATGTTTTCATTCTCCTCTACAGCTAGGCTCCCTGGTTGAACTACATCTACCATGATGCACCATGATATGCCCTGTTGGTAAGCGGATGTCCTGCATCCTTGAACTCACAGAATGTGGTGCATTATTAGAGATTTAGTCCAGTAGGAAGCTCCTTTAGTTGAAAACCTAATTTTCCATTGAAAATAGATTTGATAGATTTTTTTTTTAAAAAAAATCTATTTAAATCCTCTATATTCAATAAACTAAACCCCAGCATAAAAAAGCGTGACCTCTTGATAAACCTGGGGAACACTGGACTCAGATCTCAACTTTGAAGTTTAATTTAGTGTCTTCATATAATCCCTTTTAAATTAAATTAAACAATCGGATACAGAAGTGGTTGCACTAATTAGACAAATGTACTTTGCTACTTTAGTTTGCTGCATCTCATTGGTTGAAAACATTAGGTCAGGATTCTTGGTATTACAAAATTGTATTTGTTGTAGTGTTATACAACTACTTTATAGTGCTCCACAACGCTTCCTGAGAAAATCAATGGTGACCTTGAAGTTAGAGATCTATTAGTTTAGTTCAAGTCTTGTTATATTAGTAGAATACAAAGATGCTGATGTAATTATTATGTTCTTGCTTAGAATACCACTGTGTTTCTTTTTTGTCCTTTGCAAGCATTTACTGTGACCTGTTCTAGTTGAAAAATTCTGGAAGGAACAGCATCACAGCCATACATAATAAGTCTGCTCAAGGACACAAGCAGCAGAAATCATGAGGATAAAGCAAAGATAGAATTATAGGGCCAGATCCTCAGTGGCTATAGATCAGCATAGATCCATTGATGTAAATTCAGATATGTTGCTTTAAATCAACTGAAGTTCTTGCCCATCCTCTTCATTTATATATGTGTTTGGGAAGATATTACTTGAAGGAACAAAGTCATGCTGAAGGGCCAAAATCTATTTGCCGTGTACGTAAAATCTTGACCACAGGCTCTGTCAGCAACTTTTCACATAGGCCCAAAGTCCAAAGCTTGGTTTGAGCTGGGGGCCTAGTCCACCATGAACAATATTGGCTAAGAGAAGCTGAATAAACAAGAGACAACTTTGTTTTTAGCAAGATAAGCATGAATTCCAGATGGGGAGCAGTATTTGGTGTCCTTATCAGAAGCTACAGACATACCAAAGTATTGAAAGGGGCCCTCCATGTTCGCTCCTTTGGGTGGAAGGAGATAGCAAATACCAACCTTGAGTTCATGAAGAGGCTTAAGCATGTCAGTATGAGATATGACATCCTCCCCCTTTAGATGCCCAGGAATACAATGGGGCTCTCTGAAAACAATTTCTATTGCCATGTACTTTTCAATGTCTTTTTGCTTTAACCCCTAGGAATGTACCTGTTGGACAACCAGAAGGGCTACCTCATTCCTATGGACGCCAAATCAGAATTCAACATATATATTTTATAATTATACACTTTATACATTGTTTAAGGGAAAACACCTGTGTACTAACAGAATGTTGTATGTTAACCTGAAACCATGGGCGGAGCCATTATGTAATCTTTTAAACTATTGGCTTATTGCACTTGTCTTGCTGCTAGACCTATCCAGGGGCTCAGGACCTCCCACGGTGTTGCTTCCCTCCATCCACAGATAACCTATATAATCTATTGTAATCAATTGCTTGGCAGCGTCTCGGAGTCTAATAAGCAAAGTGACACTCTGCCAGCGCTGTGCGTAATAAACCCACATGCTTGATTCTACACGGTGTCCATTTTCGTTCCTTCACATGCTCTAGGTACAAAGAGAGGGATTTTTCAAAGACACAAACGGGAGTCAGCTGCCCACCTGTAAGGAATGAGCTGCTTCAGCTAAGCCTGAGGAATAGTCAGCCCAGCTTCCAGGCAGGTTCATGAGCTCAGCTGGGCTGTGACAGGTCTACTTGATTGGCTCACCCACCTGATTGGCTGAAGGGAGCCAGCAGGCCTGCTTTTAAGCTCAGCAGGCTCAAAGCTTATGCTTGCAGTTTGAGTGCTCCTGTACCTACCTTTTCCCCAGTCTGTGCTTTCCTGGCTTGCTCCTGACTCTGGCTCTAACCATTGGTTTGAATCCTAGGTGCTGCCCCTAACTCAACTTCAGCTCTGACCTTTGGCTTCAGTCCTGGTTCTTGACTCTGGTTTGTGGCTCCTGACTCCTGTTCCAATCACTGGGCTTGATCACACCAGCTCACAATGGCTTCCAGTCAGTCGGCTAAATGCCAATTTTACCTTTCAAAATAATCTTCTTGGAGCCTGCTTCTCCACTCACACAAATGCTTCTCCTAGCATTTAATAATAATAAAAGTTAAAAAGTCTTGGTACACTTCTTAGTAGTGAAATTATATTTCTTGGCTTTTGCCACCTGTCCAGCACAGATCACTGCTGGGCTTTGAATGATGCATAGTGATATCTGGGAGCGGTGGGTGGCCATGCCTGCGGATAGTCAGTGTAAACAAACTGTCTCGCGGCCCGCCAGCGGATTACCCTGACGGGCCACAGGTTGCCCACTACTGGTGTATGACTTGGCCAGAGGGCTGAGCCACTGAAGACCCACCACAGAGAGTGATTGCAGGTGCACACACGCAGCCGGGGGGGCGCTCGCAAGAGGTTAGTGTGACCCCATTACAGTGCTGCATTCATTTTGTATTGTGCTAACTTTTTCATTAGAATATCATGCTGTGCTAAGGGAAATGCTAAGTCTAAGTATATATGTCAACACAGTTACCTCTGTTTTTGAGGAGATGACAAGTTTGCCTGCCAATGTCAATGTCATTTATGCTTTTTTAAAATAAAAAATAAATAAAAGGCATCCTAAAAATAGGTGTGTTCATAAGAATCAGAACCAAAGTCCATTGACGTTGGATAGAAATGACATTAGATATTTGGAAAATGCTCCAAGGACTTGCAATTACATTGTTATGCAAATGTATGTGTAATCAGGTTGTCTAACTAATTTAAAATAATTTGAATAGCTGAAAAGATAATTTCTGATTTAGTATTCAGCATGTTAGCTTGCTTCCTATGGAAGCCAGTGTGAGCATATCTTGAAAAAATGAACGTGTCCAACTTCTAGTACAGTATACTAACTTTCTCAAGGACACTTCAAATTTATTTTAAATTTAAAATATTATTTATCATCTTAACATGAGATAAAAATTTATAATATCTGGGATCATTCTATCTTAATTTTTATACAGAGCATTTCAAGTGTTAAAAGGAAAGGGATGACTGACGACAATAAAACCATTGAATAAAATCCCAAAATATGTCTGGTTAACAATAGAAAGTGCCTATTGAATCTTCAGGTCTTAACCATCCAGATTACTTTTATTGACTACTCCTGACAAGGAATCATTAAATCTGATTGCTAATTTACCCCACTGCTTTATAGAAAGAGAGCACAATATTGGGTGACAGCTATGCAGATTTTCACCGGTTGAGGATCTGGCCCATTAAGTTTAATTAATGAAGGCATCTAAGAAGTTTATAAAGATGGGAACATTGTACAGGGCTGGGTCTAGCACAGTGTCGGTGGAATGGGAAAGTCAGCTAAAATATGGCCACCTGTAGCCAAGATTGCTTTTTCTGACCTGAGCTGCCCATAATCCAACAGAAATTCTCAAAGTCTTCCAGTAGCCTTGTGCTAGACATGCAAAGCCTCATTATCTGAGAAGTGGATCTGAAAAACCCAGCCAAAATGTAGTTATTTATCTTAGTGGATGAGTCTGAAGAGCAGTGATAAGGGGCATTAGGAACTATTGTCTGCCTGGCTGACAAAAAGAAAATCCAACCTGTAGGGTGGCAGACATGTTCTGGTATTTCAGTTGGTGCATTCATATCATGCCAATTGCTTTACTGGTGACACTTAGCTGATTTTTGTCTGCTAAACTAGTGACCAGACATTCAGAGCCAAATCCTCAGCTGGTGTAAATTAATGTAGCTGCACTGAAGTCAAGGGAGTTATGTTGATTTGACCCCCAGACTGGATTTAATTGATTAACACAGACCTTATCTTCCCGGAACTTGGTCTTCAAACCCTTTAGATGTGCAGGCAGTGAGAGCATGAGCTGAACCTATTGACCTAGCCAATGAAGATCTTTTTACAGCTGGAAACTCTCATCACTGTCCTCCTTCAGGATTGTGTGCAGGAGACCATCCCACCTTTGCTACCCCTTGCCATGCATCTGATTCAAATGGCAGACTCCATGGGTAAAATGGACTCAGGATGGTCAGGTACTGTCTGATTGCAAGTGACTCAGAGTTCTGAATCTCTTGAAACATTGCCTTTTATGGCAGAAACCAGTGATGGTTCAGGATGACTCAGTAAGATGTCAAGTGCTTATTGAAAAACAGTATGTGTGTAATACAGTGAGATTGGCTTGAATTGTATAATATCTGCATTGCCTGTTGGAATTAAAGAGAGAAAAGAGCTGCTAAAAGACAAATATAAATGGCTCTCTTCAGTGATGCACACTCATTTCTATGTATCTTCAGATCCAATCAGATCCAAACAATAGGCAAATGAGCCTATCATACAGGCTTTCTCCAAAGACCAATAAATCATAAAAGTAATTTTGCAGCAGTATGCAGGATTTTAACAGTGCAAGGCCCATGAACGTTAGTGAAATATCCCTTTTGTGGTGCTTTGAAAATGTACAGACACTCATTATACTGTCACCAGAGTTGTTATACTGTCACCAAGAAGATATAAAATGTACGCTGTCCAGATGATAGTCTCACTGAGTATAGATAGTCCTTAGGAGTATATCAAAGCTGACAAGCCAAAAAATTTAACACCCTTCTTTAATTTTTACACGTACAACTCACCAATACACCAGACACCACCAGCCTCTGGCGGGGAGGGGAGGAAAGGCTACAGCAGTCTTAAAAAACCTGTGTTTTGGCTGGGTGACCCACCACACCAAACCCAGAATGCTGATCCTGCTGGGATCAGAGATTTGGGCATGCACGTGGGTTTTTATTCAAAGCACATGAAGGCAATGGATAATCCCTATTGACGTCAGTAGGGTTTGGATCAGCTCTATGAAGAAAATGTGTGTATTCTTGTTATGCCATCATTAGATCTATACAACAGCTTGCTTCTTGGGAGCTGTCAGAAGTGAAAATGATGAGGAAACCGTTGTTCTTTGAAGATGAGCAGAAACCAAACGTGTTAGTCTCTAAGGTGCCACAAGTACTCCTTTTCTTGTCAATTTAGTTCCCTTGCAAAATGGAGCTAACAGGGAGCATGGTAGAGTGTGTGGGGCATGTGTACGGAACTTTGCAAGGATTATTTATATCTTCAAGGACCCTAAGTAGTAGGATTATTATATTATGGGCCAAATCCTTAGCTGGTGTAAATGGGCAGAGATCCATTGACGCCACTGTAACTCTGCCCATTTACACCAGCTGAGAATCTGTCCCATTACTGCTTGGGGAAGGTTGCTTGCCCAAGGCCCTGCAATGAAGGAGTGGAAGAGATAGGAGTAGAAGTTGGGAGTTCCTGGCTCCCAGTCCTGCTCAGTTGTCATAGGGATATAGGACTGGACACAGGCACCGGCTTCCAATTGTTCCTGTGGGTGCTCAATCCCCACTCAGCCCCAAGCCCCTCGCAACCTCTTCCCACCCCTGCTCTGCCCCCTCCCCGCCTCTTCCCCACCTCTTTCCCCAAGCATGCCTCATTCCTGCTCCTCCCCGTCCCCATCCCTCCAGCACCTCCTGCACGCCACAGAGCAGCTGATCACAGTGGCCCAGAGGCGCTGGGAGGGAGGGGGTTGAGTTGATGGGTGGCTGTCGGTGGGCAGGAGGCCCTGTGGGGAGGCGGGAGCTTGGCTGCTGTTTGGAGCTAACCACCTGCTAATTCTTTTTCCATGGGTTTTCCAGCTCTGGAACACCCACGGAGTCAGCGCCTATGGTACTGGATGAGACTTCCTGGGTCATTGAGTCCAGTCCCCTCTGTCACAAACAACTCCATCATATAATCCTGTTCATAAACTTACCAAGCTCCATCTTTAAACTAGATGCCATCTCTGCTTGAAGATGTGACAGTCTTTTCTACTAGCATTAAGAAAAACTCTCAAACCTAAATATTAGGGAATGTCACCCTTTGGGATTCCGAACCTTAACAATGTGCCTATAAAACAAAAAAGACTTTGTGTCCAAATGATGTCTTTATGTCCTAACTTTTGCAAATGTAACTACATGGCCCTTGTGGTCCCTTCTAACCTTAAGGTTCTATGATTCTACATTTTTAGAATTTATTCATTTTGCGTATTCATTGTTTTGATATTAACTTTTTAATATAGTCTAATAAACAGGACTGCCTTACAAAGAGCTGACTCATTTAAAATAACAAAATCAGAAATATGGGAATCTGTATAACCAGGAATAAAAACAACCACCCACACAAAAAAGACTGGTGTTGGAAGATACTGTTCGGAGTGTTTACATTCTAAATTGCCCTCTTTGAAATCAAGAAAATCTCTTGGGAAATATTTGAATTTCCTGTGGTTAGGACCTGAAAATAAAAGTCAGTGGTGCATCTTAATACTTGAAGCAGAAAGGTTTGAATATTTTATGGTCATTCACCCTGGTAATATTTACAGCTATTAGAACCAATTTTGCAAAACTGAAGCAGTATTCACTCTAAATGAAATGCACATATGGTCTTCCTGAATAGTCAGTTACTTTCATTTGAGGCTCAGTCACTGAGCTTGTTAAGTCACATAATTGTTGCAAGATATTCCTCAATAGAAAATTATGTGAATTAATTAGGGTTTTACAGAGAAAATGAAAACTGATCACACCTTACACAATAACGTCAAGCTCATCTCAATTCTTTCCTTCTCTCTTATACTTAGAAACTTTATCAACATTTCCTTGTGCTGTGTAGTTTGAGATCCTTTGCAACTGCAAATCTAGCCCTCTCAAAATGTTATCTGAGTGGGCAATATTTGGCTAAAGTCTATTAGCCCCAGTGTGTTTGCATGCAAGTGGAAGGAGAAGGTGCCCTTTCTTCCGTTATTCCATCAACTATATAAAGGAAGACAGAATGCCAATGCATTCCCTGAGCATGTTGAGGGAGTGGAGTGGAAAGAAGCCTATCCAGAAGAATTCAACAGCTAAAGGGAAATGACCAAGGCCCTACACCCTCTCTCCCATACACTATCTGGTGCTGGGATGGGGGTATGCACACTGCACTCTTACAGAGGATATGCAACAGTGTCATTCTGTGCGCCTCAGCGCTTGGCAGGGACAACGCTTATGGGCTCTGGCCCAGGTATTGAGACAGCTTTATGCTCTCATGGCCCGTGATACAAGCCACGACAAAGACCATAGTGTCTAGCTAGTTCATAGTGTTAGCCAGAACAGATTCTCAGTTACTTCGTAGTGTATGGCTAATATGTATGTGCATGAGATAGCAAACATAGAACAATAATTTAGATAAGGATTTTCAGAAGAAGAGAATTCCAAGCAAATTTCTTGTAGATTTAGTTTGTCCAAAGCACTGCACCAGATGACAAGGCTCTGTTAGAACATACAGCATGGGGATTTGGTAAAAGAAAAGAGGAAGTTTCTGATGAATGAATCAACCTCCAGATAGTACACTGAAGATCAGTTTATCATTGATGATGGGGAGTGGTGGGTCTTGGAGAAAGAGACCCTTGGCACTACCTGCCTTTCCTCCCTTTCTTCCCCTCTTCAACAGCCTCATGTTGTTGGTACACTTCCTCCTACTAACAATGGGCACCCTACAGCCTCTCACTGCTCTGTTTGGCGGCTGGGTGTGGGTCGTTGAGGCGCTCTCTCTCTGCAGGTGTACCATACTGGGAACCAGCATCCGTGAATGTTTTCCCAGTGAAAACTTCCACATGCTCAACACATTGAGTTGTCACCAGACCTTCAAGTTGGGCCTAGGGTTGTGGCTCCAAACTGGTGCAGACCCTCCTATGTAGCGCGACCACTGTGGGAGGGGGGCTGATGGTGATGACTTACAATCTAATTGAACAGAAGCCACAACCAGTTCATGCAACAATAGGAGGGAAGGAGAACAAGGGTAACTGTAATATATTCACATAGTTACATAGGCCTGCTATGTGCTCACTACGATAGCTCTGAAGTAAGTGTGTGTGTGTGTGTGTGTGTGTGAAAGAGAGAGGGAGACATTCGGCCCCAACCTAATTTTGGCATCAAGCAGAAGTAGTTCTTGAGGTTTTGGAGAGGAAGAGGTCAGTGACTCTATGACCTCGGTCAGGGATGGCATTTGGGGCCTAACTTTCTTTTACACTAAGGCCTCTTTACACTTGTTTGGCAGTCCAAAGGGGCTGTAATGTGAATGAAAATGTAACATATCTACTTTTACACCCAGGCCAAGGGGCTTTAAGAAGTAGGCCCTCCTGTAAGACATGGAATGAACAACAGCACAGAGATGATTGTGGGAGATGTGGCCGCATGAACAAGGCTGATATCATGGGTAGAGCGGAAGGGGTATGACACAAGAAGAGGCAAGAGAAGATGAATAGAGGTTCAAAGTTGTGAAGGACCTTGAAAGTGATGACAAGAAGCTTGAACTTGATGTGGTGGAAAATGCAGAGCCAGTGGAGGGACTCAAAAGGTAGAGAAAGATTCTCAGAGTGATGGAAAAGAAAGATGAATGTACAAAATGTTCCTAATATTGGAGGGAGATCTGGAGAGGATGCAGATACAAACCAGACTAGTTCAAGTGATGGAACAGACTTTTTTTAGTATAGTATGTATTTTTTGTCCTTCAGAGAAATAAATACCCTAAAGATTGAATTGCAATGCCCATTGAAAATAACTTATTTCTTTAAAAAATGGTTCCTCTTTAAAAAAAAAAAAAAAAGGTACACTCCCATTTGGGTACTAATGACATAATGATGGTTCAGTTCAGATTCCCCCTTTCTCTGTTTTAGTCTCTCAGGAAAGCTCAAACATGTGCTCCAACCATCCTCCTCAATCCCTAACCTCTCTGAGGTGGCATCTTCAACAACTTCAAGTGATTAAAATGGCCTTTAGAGTTAAAAGAGAATGGAGTCAACTGAATGGCAATCAAAGCACTGGTTAGCACTCAAAACTTATCAGATAAAGGGGGGAACATTTCATGAATATCCTCCCCACAAACACACTTCTCCTTCTCTATTCCTTTCAGAGTAACAGCCGTGTTAGTCTGTATTCACAACAAGAAAAGGAGTACTTGTGGCACCTTAGAGACTAACCAATTTATTTGAGCATGAGCTTTCGTGAGCTACAGCTCACTTCATACACCGCACGGTATGCATCCGATGAAGTGAGCTGTAGCTCACGAAAGCTCATGCTCAAATAAATTGGTTAGTCTCTAAGGTGCCACAAGTACTCCTTTTCTTCTCTATTCCTGTTTCTCTCACAGAGTTAAGTGCTGGCTGACTGAATAAAGCCTTCTCTCTCTCACTGCCATTGTCCTCATGTCAGTACAACCAAATTAACTCTAAATAAGGAAATGATATTTGGATAGGTTCAAGAAATATATTGCACTGTGAATTACTTGTCATTCTTTCTCTTGGGATAGTGACAGCTCCATGCAGACAGAAGTGGATACACTCAGGGTGAGTTTGAGTAATGCTGCCATGAGCTTACTATGCTTTTGAGCAATGGCAAATGAGCTTCTTCAATTCATCATGATTTCATTGCTGTTTTCTGCTGGTTTGGTTGGGACAAAGGGAATATTGTTCACTGGAGATGGGTGAGGCAATATAGGAGAGATTGACTACACATTTAAAAAATACTTTATACGGTATTTGTTCAGTGGAAGACAAAATCCCCCGACGTCAAGTTAAATGGTTCACTAGCTCTCACTGCTCCTTCTTTGACCTGTTGTATATCTGAGCTGACACTATGCAAGTTTTAGCACTGCCCAGGTTTAGTTGTTCCAGCTTTGTCCTCATCTGTACATATCAAAAAATTCACCACGTAATTGGGAACACTGACTACAATTAACTATTGTCTGCTAAAGGGGGACCCAGGACAGGCACAACAAGGATGGTGCAGATCAAGTTTGAGGAACTATGACAGGAGTTTTGTGAGGGAAGTTGCACAAAATCTGTCTTGTAAGCCTTGCACAAGGCAGTGCGCTGACTGAATTTATATGTGAGTCTGAAAGAATGGAACTGTGAGATGAGGGGTCATATCCAACTTGCTGTATTCAAACATGCAGTCTCACCAATTCTAGGGGCAAAGCATTGTTTGAATCAGAATTTGGGTCTAGGTTCTCTGTTTTCCTGTTTAGTAGTTCTGGTCAGTTAATATTTCTATTCCATAAAATCCAGCTCCCATGAAGATTTCTCATATATCCTAGAACTGAAGGTGTTTAAATCGTGCACCTGAAAGGACAGCATCAACAGTCTTCGAGACCCTCTGGCAACAATTTATATTGGTGTTTTTCACACTATAGAAAATGTTTGTATATGAAAAGGAATTTCTGAGGGTCTGAGTTTCTTATTTTCACATTTCTCCTCATTCATAGCCAACTTTATTTGTTGCTCTTGGCAACACTGGTTGATGTATAAAGACAGGGAAATCTCATTTGGGAAGAGATTCAAACTTGGGACAAGGTTGCTTAAGGGACGTCAATACTTCAAAAATAAATAAAACAGAAAGTAAGATCTGTCTTTTTTCATGCAGTAGTTTCTGCTATATTGATCACTTTTAGTGGGGATATCTGGAAAGCTGACTTTTTTCTGTCTCCTATGAAAGGGTTAATGACTAAAAGGTGCCCAATATCCTAAACTGTGTGCTTCCCATGTTGAAGTTCAATGAATATGCCTTCAGTAATATTGGGGATGCTTTTCTTTGCCTATTTGATAGGCTCAATAAAAACAAATGGAAATAGACAAGAAATTATTAGGCCTTGTGCCTCACAAGCAGTCAAAGAGTGCCAACCACAGGGCAAACTGTCCAAAGAAGGGCAGACACGCCAAGCTAGTGATGTGTTCTATAATTAGAGTTCACCAACCCAGTAACCAGTGTAAACTCCTGGATCACTTTAACAGTCTGACTATGGAGTCACAGAGAGTTTCCCTTGTGTTCTGCAGACTCTATCTTGCCACTCAGCCAGCAGGACTCAGTGATAAATGACAAGGACTCTGGTGGCACCTTAAAGACGAACAGATTTATTTGGACATAAGCTTTCGTGGGTAAAAAAACACTTCTTCATATGCATAAAGTGCAAATTACAGATGCAGGCATTATATAATGACACATGAAGAGAAGAGAGTTACCTCACAAGTGGAGAACCAGTGTTGACAGGGCTAATTCAATCAGAATGGATGTAGTCCACTCCCAATAACTGATGAGGAGATGTCAATTCCAGGAAAGGCAAAGCTGCTTCTGTAATGAGCCAGCCACTCCCAGTCCTTATTCAAGCCCAATTTAATGGTGTTAAATTTGCGAATGAATTTTAGTTCTGCAGTTTCTGTTTGAAGTCTGTTTCTGAAGCTTTTTGTTCAAGTATAGCTACTTTAAAATCTGTTATAGAATGTCCAAGAAGATTGAAGTGTTCTCCTACTGGCTTTTGTATGTTACCATTCCTGATGTCCGATTTGTGTCCATTTCTTCTTTTACGTAGGGACTGCCCGATTTGGCAAATGTACATGGCAGAGGGGCATCGCTGGCACATGATGGCATATATAACATTAGTAGACGTGCAGGTGAATGAGCTGTTGATGGTGTGGCTGATGTGGTTGGGTCCTCTGATGGTGTCACTAGAGTAAATATGGGGACAGAGTAAGCAACGAGGTTTGCTACAGGGATTGGTTCCTGGGTTAGTGTTTCTGTGGTGTGGTGTGTAGTTGCTAGTGAGTATTTT
Organism: Lepidochelys olivacea; assembly: GCF_965140295.1. Taxonomy (NCBI): domain Eukaryota; kingdom Metazoa; phylum Chordata; order Testudines; family Cheloniidae; genus Lepidochelys; species Lepidochelys olivacea. The sequence continues at coordinate 110,188,541 of NC_140417.1, forward strand.
CTTCAGGTTGGAGGGCTGTCTGTAAGCGAGGACTAGTCTGTCTCCCAAGGTCTGTGAGTGTGAGGGATTGTTTTCCAGAATAGGTTGTAGACCATTGATAATGTGCTGGAGAGGTTTTAGCTGGGGGCTGTACGTGATGGCCAGTGGTGTTCTGTTATTTTCTTTGTTGGGCCTGTCCTGTAGTAGGTGATTTCTGGATACCCGTCTCACTCTGTCAATCTGTTTCCTCACTTCCCCAGCTGGGTATTGTAGTTTTAAGAATGCTTGATAAAGATCTTGCAGGTATTTGTCTCTGTCTGAGGGATGGAGCAAATTCAGTTGTATCTTAGGGCTTGGCTGTAGACAATGGATCATGTGATGTGTCCTGGATGGAAGCTGGAGGCATGTAGGTAAGTATAGCAGTCAGTAGGTTTCTGGTATAGGGTGGTGTTTATGTGACCATGACTTTTTTGCACTGTAGTGTCCGGGAAGTGGATCTCTTGTGTGGACTGTTCCAGGCTGAGGTAGATGGAAATTGTTGAAGTCCAGGTGGAATTCTTCAAGGGCCTTCTTCCCGTTGGTCCATATGATGAAAATGTCATCAATGTAGCGCAAGTAGAAGAGGGGCGCTAGGGGATGAGAGCTGAGGAAGCGTTGTTCTAAGTCAGCCATAAAAATGTTGGCATACTGTGGGGCCAATGGGGGTACCCATAGCAGTGCCACTGACTTGAAGGTATAAGTTGTCCCCAAATCTGGAATGGTTGTGGGTGAGGACAAAGTAACAAAGCTCATCCACCAGGTGTGCTGTGGCCTCATCAGGGATACTGTTCTTGACAGCTTGTAGTCCATCCTCATGTGGAATATTGGTGTAAAGAGCTTCTACATCCATGATGGCCGGGCATGGTGGCCAGGATGGTGTTTTCAGAAAGACCACCAATGCATTGTAGTTTCCTCAGGAAGTCGGTGGTGTCTCAAAGATAGCTAGGAGTGCTAGTAGCCTAGGGTATGAGGAGAGAGTCCAAATAGCCAGATAATCCTGCTGTAAGAGTGCCGATGCCAGAGATGATGGGACGTCCAGAGTTTCCAGGTTTATGGATCTTGGGTAGCAGATAGAATGCCCCTAGTTGGGACTTCGGGGGTGCGACAGTGTAGATTTGTTCCTGTGCTGTAGCAGGGAGTTTCTTGAGCAGATAAATGGTCACTAACACCAAACATCACAAAATATTCAGGTTGCTCCCAGTCCCAAGAGACCAGTCACTTACCCCAGATCAACTTGTACCTAAGATCGCACACCAAAGAGTCCAAACTACAAAGAGATGAAAAATCTTCATGGTCAACTATCTTTATTTCCCTCCTGTAGCATTCCAACTGATGGAATGAGGCCTTCGGCACTTACTTCTCCATGAGTGGGTGGGGCAATCAACAAAGCTTTTGTCTTACAATGGCCCACTTAATTTTTATAGGACTCCTGGATGGACAGGTGGAGCCGCTTTTCCTATCTGAGTTCACAGGTTCAGAGCAGGCATTTTTACAGTTATACCAAACATATTTTACCTTGTAGCATGGAATATAGACATTACAAGTACGATTAATGCATGCAGCAATTTACAAGTATTTTATAGAGTCTAAACACTAAACACATTCTTACAAGTATAATGTCTATCTTGGACAATATTAACATGTAGCTGAGCCGGTTTGGTTTCCATCTATGAATTTGTCTGCGCTCAGCAGATGCCTACAAACTTGGCAAGAGCTGGCACCTGGTTTATCAATGTCGCAGAACCCATAATCCAGACAGTTATCATGACTTTGATGGTTAATGTATAATTAGCACTAAGAAGTTATAGAAAACTGATTTAGGGATGAACACTAGAAAAAGTCATTCTTGCTCTTCGTACAACTGCGTTAGAGATACATGAGAACTACATAGTAAGGGTGGCTACAAGATTGTTTCTGTCTACCCATGAAAATATAATAAAGATATAATGGGATATGTTTGCATTTTAAGCAGGAATTGGGTATGTGGCTTCCTGTGAGATCATTTGCCCTAACTTTGCTTTTGTATTGGTTTCAAAGCTTTCACAAAGTCTCACAATAACAGGCAAGAATTGGTATTCTTTTCTATGAGCCAGGCTGATGTAAGCCCTGTGGCCTGAAGTTCTAGAGGGTAAGGAGCTCTCTGCTCCCATCTGTTGGTGAACAGGGGGAAGAATGGCCACAGAGTTGCTTTATCTGCATATTTATCCAAAGCTCAAGGTGGACAAATGTTCCAGAAGGGAATGAGCTCTCTGAGCCACCTATTGCTGAACAGGAAGAAGTATGGCAACAGAGCTGGTTTCATTTGCAGAATCTTTTTACCCAGAATTCCTGCAGTAACACTTTGGGAGTCACCATAACTCTCCCACAGTATTCTTGTCAGCAAGTTAAGGAAGTATGGGCTGGATGAATGCACTATAAGGTGGGTAGAAAGCTGGCTAGATTGTCGGGCTCAACGGGTAGTGATCAATGGCTCCATGTCTAGTTGGCAGCCGGTATCAAGTGGAGTGCCCCAAGGGTTGGTCCTGGGGCCGGTTTTGTTCAATATCTTCATAAATGATCTGGAGGATGGTGTGGATTGCACTCTCAGCAAATTTGCGGATGATACTAAACTGGGAGGAGTGGTAGATACGCTGGAGGGGAGGGATAGGATACAGAAGGACCTAGACAAATTGGAGGATTGGGCCAAAAGAAATCTGATGAGGTTCAATAAGGATAAGTGCAGGGTCCTGCACTTAGGACGGAAGAACCCAATGCACAGCTACAGACTAGGGACCGAATGGCTAGGCAGCAGTTCTGCGGAAAAGGACCTAGGGGTGACAGTGGACGAGAAGCTGCATATGAGTCAGCAGTGTGCCCTTGTTGCCAAGAAGGCCAATGGCATTTTGGGATGTATAAGTAGGGGCATAGCGAGCAGATCGAGGGACGTGATCGTTCCCCTCTATTCGACATTGATGAGGCCTCATCTGGAGTACTGTGTCCAGTTTTGGGCCCCACACTACAAGAAGGATGTGGATAAATTGGAGAAAGTCCAGCGAAGGGCAACAAAAATGATTAGGGGTCTGGAACACATGACTTATGAGGAGAGGCTGAGGGAGCTGGGATTGTTTAGCCTGCAGAAGAGAAGAATGAGGGGGGATTTGATAGCTGCTTTCAACTACCTGAAAGGGGGTTCCAAAGAGGATGGCTCTAGACTGTTCTCAATGGTAGCAGATGACAGAACGAGGAGTAATGGTCTCAAGTTGCAGTGGGGGAGGTTTAGATTGGATATTAGGAAAAACTTTTTCACTAAGAGGGTGGTGAAACACTGGACTGCGTTACCTAGGGAGGTGGTAGAATCTCCTTCCTTAGAGGTTTTTAAGGTCAGGCTTGACAAAGCCCTGGCTGGGATGATTTAACTGGAAATTGGTCCTGCTTCGAGCAGGGGGTTGGACTAGATGACCTTCTGGGGTCCCTTCCAACCCTGATATTCTATGATTCTATGATTCTATGATAACTGTACACTACCTCAGAATGGTTGGGCAGTGGAACTGAAATGAGAGTGGGGGAAAAGGTTTCTATATTGTAGCAAGGAGTATTTCCCCAGTGGCAGGGATTCTGTTCAACAGTCCTATATGTTCCTGGTTATTCTGTACTGAGGGTCTTGTACTACTTGGAAGACTTGTCAATGGGATGGGATGTTGTCATAAATATAAAGGGAAGGGTAAACCCCTTTGAAATCCCTCCTGGCCAGGGGAAAGCTCCTCTCACCTGTAAAGGGTTAAGAAGCTAAAGGTAACCTCGCTGGCACCTGACCAAAATGACCAATGAGGAGACAAGATACTTTCAAAAGCTGGGAGGAGGGAGAGAAACAAGGGGTCTGTGTGTCTGTCTATATTCTGTCTTGGCCGGGGATAGACCAGGAATGGAGTCTTAGAACTTTTAGTAAGTAATCTAGCTAGGTACGTGTTAGATTATGATTTCTTTAAATGGCTGAGAAAAGAACTGTGCTGAATAGAATAACTATTTCTGTCTTTGTATCTTTTTTGTAACTTAAGGTTTTGCCTAGAGGGGTTCTCTATGTTTTGAATCTAATTACCCTGTAAGGTCTCTACCATCCTGATTTTACAGGGGGGATTTCTTTATTTCTATTTACTTCTATTTTTATTAAAAGTCTTCTTGTAAGAAAACTGAATGCTTTTTCATTGTTCTCAGATCCAAGGGTTTGGGTCTGTGATCACCTATGCAAATTGGTGAGGCTTTTTATCCAACATCTCCCAGGAAAGGGGGGGTGCAAGTGTTGGGAGGATTGTTCATTGTTCTTAAGATCCAAGGGTCTGGGTCTGTAGTCACCTAGGCAAATTGGTGAGGCTTTTTACCAAACCTTGTCCAGGAAGTGGAGTGCAAGGTTTTGGGAAGTATTTTGGGGGGAAAGACGTGTCCAAACCACTCTTCCCCAGTAACCAGTATTAGTTTGGTGGTGGTAGTGGCCAATCCAAGGACAAAGGGTGGAATATTTTGTACCTCGGGGAAGTTTTGACCTAAGCTGGTAAAGATAAGCTTAGGAGGTTTTTCATGCAGGTCCCCACATCTGTACCCTAGAGTTCAGAGTGGGGGAGGAACCTTGACAGATGTTAAGGTAGCTTTTTGCTGAAGCTGCAGAGGACTGCACCAGAGCTGAATAGATGCTAGAGGTCCTTTCTACATGGCCCCTAAATAGACCTTAAATCATGTTAGATGGTAGAGTCTCAGGAGAAAACCAGGCTGCCCTTCTCAAGGGACTGGAGACAGGTCTGATTGAGTGCACCTCGGGATTTTGAGCCTGTTTCCCATTGACACCAAACTGTGAGTGGAGTTTAGTGGGTATGGAAGGGGCAAGTGACATGGTAAAGGGACCTTTGCCTGCTGGACATTCACACTGGCAAGTGGGGAACCAAGTTAATGTACCATGAGGGACTGTTTATTTATTATTCATTTAGATAGATTGTTGCTGTGTTTCCCCAAATTTATGCTGTTCTCTTTCCTCCTACTAATGTATTTTCTTGTTTAATACTGACTCAGTGCCTGTGAGTGGGGAAGTATTGCCTGTTAAGCCACCGAGAGAAGGTAGGTTTCAGAGTAGCAGCTGTGTTAGTCTGTATTCGCAAAAAGAAAAGGAGTACTTGTGGCACGTTAGAGACTAACACATTTATTTGAGCATAAGCTTTCGTGAGCTCATGAAAGCTTATGTGCAAATAAATTTGTTAGTCTCTAAGGTGCCACAAGTCCTCCTTTTCTTTTTCCAGAGAAGGTAGTGATCCCAGAAATTCTGTGAGCCAGTAGTGGGTGTTACTTTTCAGAAGGATTCCCCCTCCCCCATTTGAACCTGGCCCTTATTGTTGCTGACCACTCCAGGCAGAAGGTTTGCACATGGGAGGATTAATTTCTGGGGACTACCCTCTCACAAAAGGACAAAGATGGACTTTCTGGGACTGTTGAAAGGCAGACTGTTGGGAAGATGGTGCAAATCTGAGAAGTGAAGAATGGTGGAATAGCTCTATTGAGACAATGAAATATGAGCAACCCTAGTACTCTCTGAATGGCTATTTGTCTTGTTTTGTGAAGTGGTCAGATTCATTGCCTAAGTCTTGGATGAAAAGGAATGATGTATAAGATAGTTTCTTCACTTTTCCTAACACACACATATCTTTTTGTCCACTGACTTTTGCTCAGAGAAGTCAGTCTCCAGTCACTTTTATAGTATTTTAAAGTTTGGTCTGTCCTATAACTTAGATTAATAGATCTTTCTGGGCTTGTTGGTTTTGTATTTTCAAATTTGATTACTTTTGTTACTCGCCTTGGTATGTAAAGCTCAGGGACTTGTGTTCTATGCCATATAGCACATTAAACCTAAATTCTGCAGCCAGGCTCCCTGATGAGTGAGGCATAGCTGGGCTGATTTCAGCCGTGTGTTGGAAATTATGTAGGCGTGATGCACAAGTCCAATGGAGCTATCAGGCGCAGGAAGCAGGAGAGAGAGAGTCAGTGTGAGATCTCATGAGCTGACCTACAGCTCTGGAACCCTCTTCCACAGATGTTAAGACTGAATGACCACAAACCAATACTGCCTTCAGAATGAAATATAAAACCCTCCTTTGTAATAGCTTCCCTACAGTGAATAAATACATCAGTAACAACCCCTAGCTATTTGTGGAAAGAGATGGGAGAGTAGGGGTCAGGGCAACAGAAGATGAAATCTGTTTGTTTATTAATGTTTATTATATTGTACTCTAATCAGGTCAGGGCCCCATTGTAGTAGGTAGTGCACAGACATACAGTAAAAGACAGCCTAGTCCCTGTCCCAAGAGCTTACAATCTATGGCTCCAGTCTGGCAAACACTTATTCATCTGCATGACTTCACTTGAATAGAGTTCATTTGACATCAAGGTGCCATTGAAATCAGCAGTCTTACTCACATGTATAAAAGTAGGAGCATGTGTATGTATTTCAGCTGTGGGATCTAAAAGTCAAGGTAGGAGAATGGCACAGCACAGTGGTGGGGGCCCCTTTAACGGCACCTTTGCACCCTCTAGATTTTGAGCTGCTGGGTGGGGGCTGAAATGGCCACTGGCATGAGTTAAATCAGCCTCAGTGGCTGATCTAACATATGGAAACCTGTTGAGAGTTGCGTACGGGCCAAACTGCTGCCCAGAATCCCCTACAATGCTCAGCACTCCAGGGATGCCTGTTCTGCCCCAAGATCCACCCCGTCATGCCCTCTGTGCCAGTGACCGTAAGTGGGGGACAGCACTGGACCTCTTCCATTGGCCCTACACTGCTTCTGCACTGGGGGAATTCTCCTCAGACTCTTTGCCTTTACATCTACAGCCCCCATACACCACAGAAGCAGCACGCAGGAGCCATAGTCAGCCCAAAGATGTAATGAGATGGTGAGCAAAAACAAGCCAATGGAGGGGGTGGGTAATAATAATTGGATGTTTGCACCGTGTGCTTGGGCTTTATTTTAAAGGCTTTCAGTTACCATAGTGATGAATACATACAGAAAGGGTGTTGGGTCAGGGCCATCGTATTTTCTTCCTTCATACAGTGTCCCTAAATGGGAGCAAGGGATAAGTGAACTGAAAGCAATGAGGGCTGCTACCCTCAACATTTCCTGGCACCTTGAGATCTACCATGACCAGACTGGGCCAGAGAGAGGGAATCCATTATATAGCCAAAGCTGGTGGAAGTAGCAAAGTTCTTAACAACACCTGGAATGTGGTATTAAGAACAGAACAGAACATTCTTACTGTTAACTCCTCCCTCGTGTGTCCTGTTCCTTCCCCACCTTATTTCCTCTCTTTCATATCTCTCCCTTTTTGCCTTTTGTTTCATAAGATGGCTAAGACAACTCCATCTTTTGCAGCACTGCTGTGACCCTATGACCAGAGAGGCAACTAAAAGCAGTCTACTAAACAAGCCGACACTGGTACATTTGCCAGGTCTCAACATGGCTAATTGACCATGTGCTGTGCCTATGGCTCTCCATGAGGGAGGCTGCAATTAAGAGTCACAGCTAGAGACCGAAACAGAATTTTCTCTCTCTGCTATTCCTTTCTGTCCCCTTTGGTGTGTGTTTGTCTTAAAGAAAACGGGATTAGACTATTAACAGCAACTCTAGACCATCCCAACTCACCTTCTTTTCTTTTCCCCAAAAGGACAATTAATACTATCTTTACTACTATCTAAAAGACTGCCAAACAGGAGCCTTTTTCTTTCTAGAAACTCCCTACAATTCACAGCAAAGGGAACAAGAATATTGTTAAAATCAAAGCCTTACTTACATGTCAAATGCTTTAACTGGTTTTCCTCCTTTCCCTGTATCTTTAACTAACGGTTTAAAAGATTTGCAATGGTGGTTGTTACAACAGGTGTAAGGTAGCAATAATTAGACAGAACACCCTGAACCACACCTAACTGTTTAATATTATAACAGTAAACAAAGGTTTTATTAATATCTTATCCGTTGTTGGGCCTGAGACACCCCTTTCCTACCTGGAGCTAAACTCTCATACATACCTTTAGCCGTTTTAGAATCTCCAATCTGAACTCAGATGAAATGGCTGCTTATCACACATTTAAACCCTGGGACCAATGGAGCTTGGTTGATTTATACTAGCTGATGGTCTGGAGCTATTTCTTACTGAACAAAATGTGACTCTAGTAATTCAATGAACACAGTGATGTCCTGATCTGGGATACATGTAGGCATGTGAATTGTCCCAATGACTTCTTACATATATAAAATTATGCAACTATTCAGATCTTTTCAGGGTTGAGGCCTTAGTCACTTTGGCTCTAATTCAGGAAAGCACTTAAACAGATACTTAACTTTAAGCTCATGCTTAAATTCCATTGAAGTCAACAGGACCAAGGCATGTGGTTAAAATTAAGCATGTGCTTTACTACTGGTGCCTTTGTAATCTGCTTGTCTTCCTTCTGTTTCCTCATTCTTCTACCAGATTTTTATAGCTTTCTAGCTGTGTTTAGTTTCATGCATTTGAAATAGGACTACATACAGCACCCCATCCATTACACTAGATGGAGACAACACCAGCTGCACGAGACAGAAAATGGAGTAACCCACAGTGGAATAAGCATTTCAAGTTGCTTACAATTTCTATCATCATTAATTATAGGCTACTTTTAGCGTCTCAATAGCTGGAAAATACTAGCTAGTGCTGTTTGACTGGAGTGAATCACAATAACTACAGAGGGAAATGGGACAATAAGTAAACAAACAACTCTTGACACAATGACATTTTTATTTGTGTGGGCACATATTACAGCTGCGCTAAATAATTTCAGTCCATTCCATCCATCCTTCTAGATTCTTTTCTTGTGAGGGTTACAAACTGCCTAATGAAAACTAAATCAACAAGTGACTGGGTAATTCAAGGGACAGGTAGTAGATATTAATCCTAGAACAGTCCAGTCTCTGATTTAATGATAGTTGACCTTACTGTGCTTAGGAAAATGCAAAAAGCTCTCAAGTGCTCTACAAATAGGGGCTGAGATTTTCAAAAGTGGAAATCTAAAATTTGGTTCCAAGGCCAAGATTTTCATAAGGGACCAGTGATTTTGGGTGCTCCATTTTTTAGGTGCCCAACTTGCGATGCCTTAAAAGGGTGCAATTTTCAAAAAGTGCTGAGAACCTCTTGTGACATTGCACCCCATTTTCTTCATCGTGATATTAGTATGATGTAATTATATCATAATTATGATGTATTTCATGCAAGATAAGTCATGTGAGGTGTCACTGGAAAGGTTATACTTTGCTGAATATGATTATCCTATTTGTATGCATGTATCATTTTTGTATCCAAAGTAATGAATACTGACTGCGTATCTATTTCACATGTAACTATTCCTGGGTAACGTCCACTTGGAAAAATTCTCTCAGTCTAGATGGCTGGCTGGGAAGGGTTCATTCAGGTTTATGAGCCATTAGGAAAAACAATAGGCCTTAGGAGAAGCTCATCTCCCACCTAATGAGCCTTTCTGTGAACACTCCAAACAGCCAGTGGGGGATGGTTGCTGTGACTCTACAGGGACATGTGACCAGGTCACCTGGTGCTGGGCTCCATCTTGGGATGTCAGTATTTTTCCACTGACTGGCATGGGAACCAAGCTTTGAAACAAAGGGTTCCCGCCATATGCAAAAGATATTTAAAAGGCAGGGAAGTAACATCATCCAGCTCCCCACCCAAGAAGACTCCTGGAAACAAAGACTGAACTGCAGGAAGTGCGGGACCCAGGCTAAAGGGACTTTTAGCTTGTGAATGGAACACCTGGGGATGCCAAGCTGTAAGCAAGGGCAGCTTGCCCCTTAAGAATCTGTAGCCTGCTTGTATCATCACTTAGGGTGAGAATCTGCTATTCATATCCAATCTATTTATTATATGAAGCTTAGTTTCCATTTTTGGTTTATTTGCTAGGTTATCTGCTTTGATCTGTTTGCTATCCATTATAATCACTTAAAAACTATCTTTTGTAATTAATAAATGTGTTTTTGCTTTATCTAAACTAGTGTGTGGAAATGATAACTCAGGGGCAGAAAGTTGTTGCATATTCCTCTCCACATTGAGGGAGGGATGAATTTTATGAGATTATGTTGTACAGTTCCCTGTGCAGAGCAAGACCATAATTTTGGGATTTTATTCCAGAGTGGGTGCATGCCTGAGGAGCTGGGAGGCACCCTAGTTGGAGCTTTGCTATGCAGGGGCTGATCAGAGGGCCTGCCTGCATGTAACTGCAGCAGGGTGTGTCCCTAACTGTATGTATGCTGGTGAAAGTGCAGGCTAGAGAGGGCTTTGCGGCTCATCACAACAATACGGTGTAAAAGGGATCCCAGGCTGGTGGGCCTGGGGGGCTCAGTGATACCCCAGTTCCAGGTGGCACCCCAGGGGGAACCCATCACACCTCCCCCCTAAAAATCAGGACCTGTTTTGATATGTCAAATCATTACTTACTTTTGACAAATCCTGGCCTTGAATCTTTATATAGGCTCCTAAATAAGTGGTCTGATATTCAAAAGTACTAAGCACAGCAGCTCCCACTGAAATCAAGGAAAGTTACTGGGTGCTCAGTACGTCTGAAAATCAGATAATTTGTTCAGTTGCCTAAATACAGCGTTTGAAGCCTTTAGGGCCTCATTTTTTATAATCTTGGCCTGTGAACCCACCTTTCAAAAGTGGCTGGCTAAACTGCATGCTTATCTTCCTCATTGCCATGCAAATTGTGCATGGCAATCTTGAAAATTTGGCCATCTTAATGAGAGAGGAAGAATATTCTTGCTCTTCAGGCACTGGACTTGGTAATCAGACAACTGGGGTTCTATTCTCAGCTCTGCAACAGATTTCCTTAACATGTCCCTTGGTAATCTGTTCCAATGCCTAATGCCCCTCATTGTTAGAAATGTCTACATTGAAACCTGTGTAATTCTCTTTCAGAGAACACTGAATATGTACACTGGGGCTCTAAAACCTCTCTTTTGAATGATTGTTCTGCCATGTGACAACATTTGAATTGAATAACATTCATACATTTACTGTATTCAAATAGACATAAATCATTTTAACCTACATAAGTGAAAACCCGGCCCCAGGGAAGTCAAGAGCAAAACTCCCATTGGCTCCAATAGGCCAGAATAGAGCTGACCAGAGGAAGACAAATCCATTTTACAGCAACTTTACATTTGTTTAGATTCTGCAGGGGAACAGAAACAAAACCTTTCAAATGTTTTTGGTGTCAAAATGTTGGGTTTTGGTCGAAACCTGAGCTTCTTGATTTGGGAAGGGCTGCATATGAGTTGCCCCAAGGAGAGATTTACATCTCAGGTTACTCTGTCACAGGTCGGGTAAGGACTTGAACCTACATCTTCTACAGGGCAGGCCAATCCCCTTCAAAATAGCAGTATACATGAAATGTTTCAGATTCAGTAAAACAGCATATTTCAATTACAATCCTTTGCCTGTCCATGGTGTTGGGACGCCACCAGTTCTTCCACATGATAGACATGGGGCAGACTCTGCAAAATAAAATGGCTTCTTTTCCTTCTCTTGTTTTTCCCCAGTTCAAAGAGCCACTGCCGTTCTGGGATTCCTACTCCAAATTCTGCTCTCAGTTAGTGAGGAGAATGGTTCAGTGGTTAGGGCACAAGCCTAGGTGTAGGGAAACCTGAGTTGAAGACCCTGCCCTGCTACTGACTGTCACTTAGGTGCTCTGTGCCTCAGTTTTCCACCTGTAAAATGGGGATGATACTTCCCTACCTCATAGTGGGGCTGTGAGGTGCTTAAATACTGTGGTAATGGGAGACACATAAATAGATTGATTTACACCTGTGTAAATCCAGAGTAACTTCAATGAAATCAAATAAGAGTAGATTTAGTCTAGTATTTGTTGGTCTCCATTAATTTTCCATTCTTCTCTCTTTACACTACAATGTTCAAAACACTACAGTTCATTGCTACCAAAACGTTTTGGATTATTAATCTAAGAGGGCTGTGATTTGTTTTCACAAGGGCTCCTCCAGCAGACTCTGCTTTTCAAGAGAAAGGTGCCACCGAGCCACTGCCAGCCATCTCAGCTGATTGGTAGATGGGGAATTTCAAAGTCATGGCTGATGCCTGAACAACTTTCTGGGAAGCTCCGTCCCCACAGGAGATTGTCATTCAGCTAGTGGCCAGGATGTAAATGAGAGAAGAATTTGATTTAGTAGGTGAAATCCTGGACTTGCTAAAGTCAATGGTTTGGTCATTGACTTCAGTGGGGTCAGTATTTCACTCAGTGACTTTATCACGCACAAGAAGAAGGTCAGGGAAAGTGTGGAACCGTTACTGAATGGGGGACAGATGATGTCATAGAATCACAGAATCATAGAATATCAGAGTTGGAAGGGACCTCAGGAGGTCATCTAGTCCACCCCCCTGCTCAAAACAGGACCAATCCCCAACTAAATCATCCCAGCCAGGGCTTTGTCAAGCCTGACCTTAAAAACTTCTAAGGAAGGAGATTCCACCACTTCCCTAGATAACGCATTCCAGTGTTTCACCACCATCCTAGTGAAAAAGTTTTTCCTAATATCCATTCCAGATGGGACAGATGATGTGAAAAAGCTGAAGTATTCAATGCTTTTTTTGCCTCGGTCCTCACACACAAGGTCAGCTCCCAGACTGCTCCACTGGGCAGCACAGTATGGTGAGGAGGTGAGCAGCCCTCAGTGGTGAAAGAACAGGTTAAGAACTATTTAGAAAAGTTGGACATGCACAAGTCCATGGAGCCAGATGCAATGTATCCGAGGGTGCTGAGGGAGTTGGCTAATGTGATTGCAGAGCCATTGGTCATTATCTTTGAAAACTTGTGGGGATCAGGGGAGGTCTCGGATGATTGGAAAAAGGTGAATATAGTGCCCATCTTTAAAAAAGGAAAGAAGGAAAATCTGGGGAACTACAGACCAGTCAGCCTCACCTCAGACCCTGGAAAAATCATGGACCAGGTCCTCAAGGAATCCATTTTGAAACACTTGGAGGAGAGGAAGGTGATCAGGAACAGTCAACATGGATTCACCAAAGGCAAGTTATGCCTGACCAACCTGGTTGCCTTCTATGATGAGATAACTGGCTCTGTGGATATGGGGAAAGTGGTGGACGTGATATACCTTGACTTTAGCAAAGCTTTTGATACAGTCTCCCACAGTATTCTTGCCAGCAAGGTAAAGAAGCATGGATTGGATGAATGGATTATAAAATGGATAGAAAGCTGGCTAGATTGTCGGGCTCAACCGGTAGTGATAATGGCTAAATGTCTAGTTGGCAGCCAGTATCAAGCAGAGTGCCCCACGGGTTGGTCCTGGGGCCAGTTTTGTTCAACATCTTCATTAATGATCTGGATGATGGGATGGATTGCACCCTCAGCAATTTTTTGGATGACTCTAAACTGGGGGGAGAGGTGGATATGTTGGAGGGTAGAGATAAGGTCCAGAGTGACCTAGACAAATTAGAGGATTGGGCCAAAAGAAATCTGATGAGGTTCAACAAGGACAAGTGCAGAGTCCTGCGCTTAGGACAGAAGAATCCCATGCACTGCTACAGGCTGGGAACTAACTGGCTAAGTGACAGTTCTGCAGAAAAGGGCCTGGGGATTACAGTAGATGAGAAGCTGAATATGCATCAATAGTGTGCCCTTGTTGACAAGAAGGCTAACAGCATATTGGGCTGCATTAGTAGGAGCATTGCCAGCGGATTGAGGGAAGTGGTTATTCCCCTCTATTCAGCACTGGTGAGGCCACACCTGGAGTATTGTGTCCAGTTTTGGTCTTCCCACTACAAAAGGGATGTGGGCAAATTGGAGAGAGCCCAACGGAGAGCAACAAAAATGATTAGGGGGCTGGAGCACATGGCTTACGAGGAGAGGCTGAGGGACCTGGGGTTATTTAGTCTGCAGAAGAGAAGAGTGAGGGGGGATTTGATAGGAGCCTTCAACTACCCGAAGCGGGGTTCCAGACAGGATGGAGCTTGGCTGTTCTCAGTGGTAGCAGATGACAGAACAAGGAGCAATGGTCTCAAGTTGCAGTGGGGGAGGTCTAGGTTGGATATTAGGAAACACTATTTCACTAGGAGGGTGGTGAAGCACTGGAATGGGTTACCTAAGGAGGTGGTGGAATCTCCATCCTTAAAGGTTTTTAAGGCCTGGCTTGACAAAGCCCTGGCTGGGATGATTTAGTTGGGGTTGCTCCTGCTTTGAGCAGGGGGTTGGACTAGATGACCTCTGGAGGTCTGTTCCAACCCTAATCTTATATGATTCTGTGATTAAGAATATTACATAATCATGAAAGATCCTGGTGTAATCAAGCACTGCTTTAGTTATCCATATGTGTGTGTGTGTGTATAGAGAGGGATATTCATTCAGCTAGCGGAGGGGATAAGGCAGTTTGTGAGGTTTGCTTAAGCTTTGTAAGGCCTATTATCTTCTCTTATTATTTCCTTTCTAAATTAGTTGCAATTTTGTACTCAAGGCACTAATAATGTAATGGATTAGTTACCAGGTTAATTCCATATAGTCCTATTGCAACTTTGTCACAGTGGGACTGTGAATCTAAAGCAGAAGAATTCTATTGTTGTTTTCTCTGAACATGCTTTTATTATACAGTTATTTATGTTACTGTATCTGGAATGCTGCTATATCTTGGTAATTCATAGTTGCTGAGTTGAATCATTCATAACCGGAAGGTTTGTTTAGTTTGTTATATCTGGATTAACCAACAACATTCTTATCCATCTTTTAATTAAAGCTACGCATGCTGCAGGGTTCCATCTGTATAGATCAAGTTGCAGGATCTGGACCCTCACTGGGAAGATTAACCACAGACCATTAATTTTTTTTCTCTTTAATAACAGGACTGCAGCTAAATGCAAAGTTGGCTCCAAAGAATAGGAAGTAAATAACTAGCCCTTTTCATGAGAAGGAACAAGTGTTCCCTTTTAAATTGTGTAACACTGGCTAGAAACTGCAGTGTTGGGTGTTTTAGGAGTCTCAAAAAGAAAAGGAGTACTTGTGGCACTTTAAAGCAAGACATCAAAGTGTTGCTAGCTGAACTACAATCTCTTGAAATGCTAATCTGCATTGTTAACTGCAATGGACTGAAATACAGATCGTTCCTTTAATTACTTGAAAGAAAAAAGGGGGAACATCTCCTTTAATGATTTTCCAGTTCAAGGGCAATTTAGTTTCTTGTCTTCAGCCAATTGAATGATTAGATTGTGGCTTTGTATGATTTATGGGTATCGAGATTTCACACCAATCTGTTAACCTTCCAGTCATGCATTGATGAGTGAACACAGTGGTGTCTGAGTCTGTACATTTGAACCCAGTGTTAGGGCACATTTTGCCCAGTTCTGTTTTATTCTAAAAAGGAATGGATGAATCTGTAGGAGGAAGTTTGGAACCTAATTTTCTTCAGCCAGGAAGGTAATAGTCTTCTGTGGCAGGAAAAATAGACCCAGGTGTTCAGCCTCCAGGTTCACAATTATGAAATACTTTATCCAAGTAATTGGGGAAGGGAAATTAATTAAAGGAAAATTTATTAAAAAGGCATTTTTAATAGACTTTGCTATTCTCCAGGGAACCGTCCTCCCTGCGGTGCTTCTCCTTAAACAAGGAGAGACGTAAGAGCTGCATGTCTCCAGCATCTTACACGTACAATGGAAGAAATGCATTTTCTAGGGTGAGGCATGGCACTTGGGAAATGCTTGACTACCTCCCAATAACAGGGATCCCATGAGCCTGCAATGAGTGTGGCAGCAGCAAAAGGAACTTGGAAACTGTGGTTTTGGCATGTGATGCACCTGGGCATGAAACCTATGGCACTTCGGAAACTCTAAAGTACAAAATGCTGCAGGACATTTCCTCAGCAACACCGGCTACCACACTTGACACTCTGCTCTTGGCATTGGCTTCCCACGGAGTTTCTAATCAAGTTCAGTGTTTCAGTCCTTTTCTTCAAAGAGTTCCATGGTCTGGGCTCCCAGCTAAGGGTACCTAACAGACTAAAGCTCCTCCAGGATGAAGACTATGCTTGACAACTTTGCTCCTGTAATACAGTGGAACTCTTAACAAGAAGAGTAAAGCTTGTCTCCAGGGGCGGTCCTAGCCTGTGGAATGAACTCCTCCAGCAGCTAAGAACCATCTCAGATCTCACCAACTTTCCACTCCAAGTGCAAGGGGCATTTCTTTGCCTTTGCCTTCTCTATATAAACACATAGCAGCAGGTATAATAAAGAACAAATCAACGAACCCCTACCTGAACAAGACACCTGACTGCACACACTTCTCCCTCTGGGGAGAGGATGAGGGAACAAACAACACATGCCAGATATGTAGTCATTACTGGAAGGTGCTCAGTTACTATGGTGATGAGCATGCTATAAGAACCTATATAGAATGGAACAGAATAGACAGTGTGGTACTATGCAATGAGCTTCTGGCTGATTTCCAAGTTGCAGTGTGTTCTCACGATGGCATAGACCAGAGGTCGTCAATTATTTTTTGTCAAGGTCCAAATTTCTTGGTCAAAGTCCAGACTCCAGAGAAAATAATTAAAAAACCCAACAATAATAATAAGTAAATAAAAAGATTTCGGAGTCTGTTCAAAAGCATCTAGTGGTCTAGACTTGGCCCATGGTCCATCTATTGACTACCTCCGGCCTAGACTGTGACAGAGATGCACAACCCTAATTAAGGGGCTGTAGTAGGAAGAGAGCCTGAGACATAATCCCTTGTATCAGAGGCCTGGTATGAGGCAGGACCTGCTCACAGAATTTGGCAAGAACAGGGCTGATATTGCAGAAATACACATTCCTAAGAAGTGGTAAGCACAGAGTGCTCACGCAAACACATCCTGATATCAAGTGATAGCAGAACATTCCGATATCAAGATATTAAAACATTACCCAAGGTATAACAGGAACACACTGACCCCTCCTAAAGGATAAGATCAGGATGATAGTATGTAAGAAAAATGTTTTAATTGAACCAACATGTACAAGATGATGGGTGATAACTAGCGACGTCAGGAGGCAGTAACTAACTATGTCAAAGGATCAGTACTAACTTGTTTGTGTCGGGGTATAAAGAGTATCTCAGAGGCAGTATCTTTGTCTGGCCTTAGGGAGGAATGGAAAGTCCCGCCATTCACTGAGCTGATCCATTGTTAGGGGCATACATGTATTAGTGGTCTGATGGAGTCTGCGGGATACTAGTACCATGCTTTGTCAACAATAAACCTGGCTGGGTGCCTTCATCCGTTAACGGATCTTGTCATCATTGGGCATTTTGCTCGAGGTCTGCTGTGCCAGCTGTCTGCACAGGGCTGGGGCAGCACACAGAGGGCACACACACATGTAGCCAAACATCTAACTACATGGGCAGTACGAAGTTCACTGCAACAAGAACAGCTTGAGGGGGATTGTGGTTCAGGCTGTGCTGTCCTTTAGAAAATGTGCCCTGAGACCTGTGGGCTGGGAGGGAAGATATGGCCTCATCACCTTCCCTGGGGCAATGTGCTCCTCAGGGCAGGGTCCTGCATTCTCCTGAACACAGGGGTTGTGATTTTGACCGGCCTTGAATGAGGAGTCAGGGGAGGGGTGCTTCTTTCATCCTGTGCCTGCTGAATGGATGTTTGGTTCATGGTAATTATAACCTCATGGGATACGTGAGAAGTGGTATGAAATTTGCATTTGGAGTGGAGCTGACTGCAATATGAAGATGGTCCAGTGCCTTCAAAATAAACTCTTGGATTCACGTAACTCTTACCTGAAGCTTGGACGAGAAAATTCCAAGCCTTACTTCTTAGCACCTTCAGCTTTTCTAATTCTTAATTTAGCTCTAGCCCTGCTTCAGTTACTCTAATGAAGATCAATTCATTAAATGCTGCCTCTGTAAATAATTCTTTATTATAAATGTAAAACCAGAAGTGCTCAGTTATGGGAAGCCTGCATGAGTCCAGAAGAATTCTGGAAAGAAAACTAAGTGCCATGGCTTGTGCCAGTTAATTAAAAAAATCATTTAAATGCATTCAAAAATAGTTGTGAAAACACAGCAATTACCAGAAATAGCAGTCAGGCAGCAGCAGAGTGACCCTGGTATCTGCTTCCCAAGCCAGCACAATGTTTCCTACCTAATTCTCTGCTCTGAGTATCTTTCAGCCCCATCTTTTGGCTGTGTGGCCTCTCATGACTACATAAAATGTCTGCTTTTACCTGCCAGCAGCGCTTCTGAACAGCTAGAGCAGGGGACTTATGCTTGGTATGACCCACCTGCAAAACACCTCACAGCTTTCTTTTTGTCTATATAAAATAACCTGGTTGTTTGAGATGTGGGAGAGGTTTTATTCATGGTCCAGGACAGCTTGAGGCTTTCCTGTTATAGGCACACTGACCTAGTTCTTTAGAAAGGCGCACTGGTCACCACTTTTATTAAGGGTAAATGGTCGATAAAGGGTTAATTAATTATTAGTAGTTATTATAAGCATCTTACAGATATTACTATGCATTTTAGATGGGGAGGGGGTGTTAAGTTTTCCCCTCGATGCCCAGTCCATGGAGGATGTGAGTCAGTTACAGCTCTCAGCTACAGCACGGAGCTAGTTGAAAAATTCTGTTGAAATGTTTTGTGGTCAGAATTTGCTGATTTCTCAAAATTGAAAAGTTTTACAGAGACCATTTGATTTTGATTAAGTTCTGACTGAGCCTTGGTAGGTTTTGGAACCTCCCTGGGTTCCTGCCAGCTTCCCCACCTGGCTCCTTGGCAGCCTGCTTGACAGATGGATGGGGAGCCGAGAGCCTGGGAGTCCATGCATGCAACTCCTCAGCAGCTCAAGCACCGCCAGGGCTTCCATGGTCCATACCTCTGGAGCAGTCCACCAGGCAGAGTGCCCTGGAGCTGGGGATCCACTCCCCCTTCCCAGAGAACTTTGAAATTTTCGGGTTTCATTCCAAATCAGAACAAAACTATACTTTGGAATATCAAAATCCTTTGCAAAATGGAATTACCTGTGTCGGCACTGCTTTTCACTCTGGAGGCATCCAGTTCTGTCTCCAGTGTCAGTCAAGATGGAGGCTGTCACATAAATGGGGGCTTGTCTGGGATAGGAACCTGGGAATCTCTTCATCAGTAGAAGGTGTTATATAGGTGGCTATAAACAATCTGCTGGACTCTAACAATTGGATGAATCATTTATTAAGCCTTTATAAATGGACCCTTAATATAAAGTATGACCAGTGCTCTTACAATAGAAAGCCTTGCTACACAAGGTTAGTATTTTCAGGAGTTACAGCTGATGTGCAACTGAGGCAACCAAGTGGTGTGTGAGAAGTATTATAATGTGCTACTTGCTTGGATGCATAACTGTCTCAGCAGCACAGGGCCCTTCACTCTCCTATACCAACAGTGTAACAAGTACATCTTATATAGAATAGTACTAGCATGAGGAGCAGATGTGCAAGCTTCTTCATACTTCCTTGCCAATGTACCTGAGACCTGATCTATAGGGACCCCCTCTGAAGGTGACAAGATAATCCAGTCTCAAAGTCCATATAGTCCTCTGTCTTTCTGCTGGTATTACCAACAAGGGTGCTGTCAATGGTCCTTCCCCACTCTGAACTCTAGGGTACAGATGTGGGGACCTGCATGAAAGACCCCCTAAGCTTATTCTTACCAGCTTAGGTTAAAAACCTTCCTCAAGGTACAAACTTTGCCTTGTTCTTGAACCCTATGCTGCCACCATCAAGCGTGTTAAACAAAGAACAGGGAAACAGCCCACTTGGAGATGTCTTCCCCCCAAGCCTCACACCCCCTTTCCTGGGGAAGACTTGATAAAAATCCTCACCAATTTGTACAGGTGAACACAGACCCAAACCCTTGGATCTTAAGAACAATGAAAAAACAATCAGGTTCTTAAAAGAAGAATTTTAATTAAAGAAAAGGTAAAAGAATCACCTCTGTAAAATCAGGATGGTAAATACCTTACAGGGTAATCAGATTCAAAACATAGAGAATCCCTCTAGGCAAAACCTTAAGTTACAAAAAGACACAAAAACAGGAATATACATTCCATTCAGCACAGCTTTTTTACCCGCCATTAAACAAAGGAAATCTAACGCATTTCTAAGTAGATTACTTACTAACTTTTTACAGGAGTTCTGAGCTGCATTCCTGATCTGTTCCTGGCAAAAGCATCACACAGACAGACAGACCCTTTGTTCCCCCCGCCAGCTTTGAGAGTATCTGGTCTCCTCATTGATCATTTTGGTCAGGTGCCAGCGAGGTTATCTTAGCTTCTTAACCCTTTACAGGTGAAAGGGTTTTGCCTCTGGCCAGGAGGGATTTTGTAGCACTGTGGACAGAAAGGCGATTACCCTTGCCTTTATTATTGATGACAGGTGCCAACTATGATGGTATTTTCTCTGAGGTAGTCCACTGGGAACACCACAGAGACTATAAAACTCATTTCACATAGACTGCTGAGCAACATTTAACTTCTGAGTTGAAAAATTGCCTATTAAAAATCAGATTATATATTTTTTCAGGCAATTATCACTTCAAGCATAATAGACCAGATCCTGGCCTACAGTACTGATAGCACAAAGGGCCAGAATACTGTCCCAGGATCTTTGAGTAAGCAACCCACTGACAGGCTGTCTGCAGACTTGGCCCAAATCCTGAGGATTCCTTCAGTACAGAGAATGTCTTGGTGCTACACATCAGTGTAGCCTGCTCTGCACCACCTTCAGCCATATCTGTCCATTGGAAGTGTTGGTAGGAGTGCTGCAATTATCTGGGACCAGCGCAAGACGTAGGCACTGTAGGCTCATGTCTAGACCCTGGCTTGTGAAGTGATTTGATTATGTGAGAACCTCAGCTTTCATTTTCAAAGTAAGCCTCCTAGCCTCAGGGTTCAGAAGAAAAGCTTGAAAACGTGAAACAAGTGTAATTAACGCAGAGAAGTCTGCAGACAGCCTGCCAATGAGGTGCTAACTCCACAGCTCTGGTGGGGTTCTACCAATGCCACTCAGCAGAGGACACTCTGAGTGGCAGGAGGAGAAGACTATAGTAGGCCCAGGCCACCCAGTCAGATTCATACAAGCTGCTGGAGTAAGTATTGGGGACACTTGCCTGCTGCTATCCCTGCCAGGGGTAAAGAAGGGATCCCTGCTATCACAAGGGATCCCTGCTGCTGCTGCCCTTACCTTTATGCAGTTTCCTTTGTTACTGATATATACCAGTTTTCACCTGAATTTTGGCTTTTTCAGAACCCAGGAATTTTTCTCAGGGGAAGTGGACAAGTCTGTGCTAAGGGCCATCGGGGACAGGAGGAGGCTCTGTCCAGAAAAGGGGGGAATCAGTGCTCACAGGTTGCATGTTTCCACTCTCCTTTTAACCCTGGGCCTTCAGCCTGGCCCTGTTTCCTTCTGCAGTGGGCAGAGGGAGGAATGAGAAAGCATGGCGCCTGGCCATCGGTCCCTGTGAGTAGTGGTCAACCCCCTCTTCTGGTCACTTGGGTACCAGGCGCCCCACTTTCACTGCGCTTGTCCATCCCACTCCTGGCCCCCATGAGTACTGGGCAACCCCCTCACCCGCTGCCCTTCATTTTCATTTTTTCCAATTTTCTCCTGTTTTTAAATTTTTTTGTAATACAACCCGATAAATTTCCAGGATATGGGAAAATTAAAAAACCCTGAAGGGCCTTACCTGTGTGGGACCCCTGCCATGATCACTAGAAGTGGTGGTGGAGCCAATGTGGAGGGGTGAGGTTGCAGGGGGGTGGAGCCATGGAGAGGACCATGTCCTAGTGTTCCTCTGGCAGCTGATTGTCTCTAGTTCTGCCCTCCCCTGTTTAGGCCCCGTGTGAGCTGGTGCCAGCTGATATTAGTAGCTCAAGACTGTGGGAACACAAATGTATAGTAGAACAATCTTCCCCCCCTCCTGTACCTCAGCATAGGTACTGAGCAAAGGAGCACTGTTCAGCCACACTGGAGGATCAGAGCCATTATTCCTTCAAATAGAAAACACTATGTTAGTCTCTTTTCTCAGCTCCCCCAATTGCTTTAATTTAACACTGAATCTTGTTGGGACCATTATTCCAATATTTAATTTAATACATATCTAGTAATAGGTTTTAGTGGAATTTCTGGAGTATTATCTAGTTTTTCCATAAGATACTAGACATGACCAGAATGAAGGGAACAGCTGAAATGGACTAACCACACTGTAATCGTCTGAACTCCTATATATATATATTGTGACAAAGTTCCTGCTCTACCTTGGTGGGTCTTGCACTTATTGGCAGATTTCCTCGCCTTGGAGCTTCACAGCAGCCCTCAGCTTGGCCATTTTTCTGAACCCACAGTCCAGGTTGACTCCTCCTGTGTCTGACCAGGACTTGGGAGGATTTGGGGGGAACCCGGGCCCACCCTCTACTCCAGATTCCAGCCCAAAGCCCTGTAGAATGCAGCTGTCTAGAGTGCCTCCTAGAACAGCTGTGCGACAGCTACTTCCCCATGGCCTCCTCCCAACACCTTCTCTATCCTCACCATAGGACCTTCCCCCTGGTGTCTGATGATGCTTGTACACCTCAGTCCTCCAACAGTCCGCACTCTCAGCTCCTAATGCCTCTTGCTCCCAACTCCTCACACACATACCACAAACTGAAGTGAGCTCCTTTTTAAAACCCAGGTGCCCTGATTAGCCTGTCTTAATTGATTCTGGCAGCTTCTTGATTGGCTGCAGGAGTTCTAATCAGCCTGTCTTAATTGTCTCCAGAAGGTACTTGATTGTTCTGAAACCTTCCCCGTTCCCTCACCCAGGGAAAAGGGACCTACTGAGCCTACTCCCTTGCTGCTACCCTCTGGCCTGGGCTTTCCTTGCTTTTCACCTCTGCTTTTGGCTTCCCCCTCTACCGTGCCAGACACTCTCCCCCCTTTCTTTTCTTTTTGTTGTTTTTTTTCTTTCTCTGCTGTTGCTAGAGTGCTGGCCAGCTGCCAGACGGCTGTTAGCCCCCCCCAGCCCACCCTTGGATGCTGCTGCCGCTCCAGCTGAACCCCCCCCCCCGAGAGGGGGGGGGGCTGCTGACCTGCAACCCCGGGCGGGGGGGAGTGGAGGGACCCAGACCCAGCCACTTGCTGTTTGTTTGTGGACCCGTATTCGGCCGAGAGGAACTTTTATCATCTGCTCTGGCGTCCCTGGAATGTTGCAGCTGCAGAGAAAGCCCGGAACAGAGAGAAAGAGAAACAGCCGTCTACTGGAGGAACACCGCCCGGGGAATTTACAAATCGCCATGGAGGGGGCCCAAGACTGAGCAACTTTTGAACTGTGCTCTTGCGTGGGGGGCGGCCTTGACTGTGTCTTGATTGTGTTTGTAGGGACATAGGGGGTGTGGCACGGAGCTGCCCCCTGATACATCTGTGTCCTCCCAACCCCCACACTATGATCTTCCTCACTGCCCCCTCCATCGTCATTGCTGGCTGTTTAACATCTGCCTCTGGATTTAGCTGCTCGTCCTGATTCCACCGTGTGGGCCAGAAGCACCAGCCAACCAAACAGGACTCTCTGAACAAGCGTACGGTGGTTCATGTGCCCCCGCCCTGAACTGCCCATCCCACAGCCTGTCCCTTTTTACCTGACCCCAACTCCTGTTAATCACCTGCCACCGCCCCTACTGGGGCATCGGCAATGGAGGGCAACAGGGGTGACCTCCGCCGCTGCCATGCCCACCGCTTCCCCAGACTCTAGGGGAGCCCCCCCCAGCCAGCGGGAAAGGCCAGGGCAAGAAGAAGGGGAAGGGCCCCGCTAAAACCATGGTGCCCTTCATTGCAGGGGCCACCCCCACTGCTACGGCCCCGCCACCAACCATGGCGTCCTTCCCCACTCCTCCCTCCACCAGCTCTGCGGGTGTCCCTCCCTCGCAACCCAGGACGTATGCCCGAGTGACAGCAGCCCCCCCGCCTGCCGCCTCGTCATTTCTCCCGCCCACCGCCTCCGCCACCATCAACAGCAGCCGGGGCCCCTTCCCCACCATGACAAGGAAGCACGGTGTCCAATGCCTCCTGGTGCCCGCCTCACCCCACGTGGAGACCTATGTGCAGGCGTTGGTGAGGGTGGTGGGGCCCTCGGCCATTGTGGTGGCCTCCAAAATATATGGGAAGGTCGTCTTCTTCTTAGCATTGGAAGCTGCCGCCCAGGAAGCGGTGGAGAGGGGCCTCGAGGGGGGGGGGTGTTTGTCCCCCTAGAGCCGCTAGCGGACCTGGGTGTCCGCCTGGTCCTGACCTCTGTCCCTCCTTTTCTCCCCAATGCTGCCCTGTTACCCGCCCTTTCCACCCTGGGGAAACCTGTTTCTGTCATCAGCCCTCTCCCATTGGGCTGCAAGGACCCCACCCTCCGTCACATCTTTTCCTTCCGCCGGCAAGTGCAGCTTCTACTGCCGTCGGCGGTGCGTTACGGAGATGCGCTCGAGGGGTCCTTCCCAGTCCCCCAGCAGGGGGCCCATTACCGGGTATATTTCTCCACGGGGGAAGCCCAGTGCTACCTCTGCCGGGCGTCAGGGCATGTCCGGAGGGACTGTCCCTTAGCCCGGCAAGGAGGGGCACCTGAGATCCCCGAGACCCAGCAGGACATCAGCCCCGTCATTGCCGACACCCCTGGCCACCCGATGCCCGAACCCACCCCCCCTCCTCTTCGGACCACCACTTCTCCCGCTCAGGCCCAAGGGGCACCTCCCCTACAATGCCCAGACGAGCGGGAGAGCCCTGCCCTTGCTGCTGACAATCTAGCGGGGCCTATGGAGGAGGGTGTGGCAGAGATACCACCAGGCATAGGAGAGAGTCTGCCCCAGGGAGAATCCTCCCTCCCTTATGCCGCCCCACCGTCCCCCCCACAAGCCCCTGAGCCGTCGCCTTACCCCCTGACATGACCCCTGCTAACCAGCCCCCAGATGATGCCATGGAGGGCTGGGCCCTAGTCCAGGGGAAGCTAGGCAAGTGGAAGGCTCGAGCTCCACCTCGTTTACCTGAGGCGGAGGCCCCCCGGAAGATCAGGAAGGGGGGCACCAATGCCGAACCTTCTGCTTTGCCTCCGAGTATGTCCCATCCACCGGTGTCAGCCGGGAAAGATGTGGTAGCACCGGAGGGTAGTGTCTCCCCTCCACGGGAGACCCTCCCCTCCGAGACCCTCGAGGAAGCCCCTTCTGTCCTGGCACTACCCGAAGCCCCCGTGAACCCTGAGGCAACCGTCGTGGTGGGTGCCAGCGGGGAGAACCCCGGGGCGACAGAAAATGTCCTCTCCTCCATGTTCGAGGAGATCGAGGCCCTATATCTGACCCCAGTCGCCCAGGGGGAGGACGACCTTTTGCCAGCAAACCTCGATTTGGGTGACCTCACTCCACCCCTCTTTTCCCCATGCTCCCTCCCCCTAACTGCTGCTTCTGCTCCCACCTCCGAGGAGCCCCTGGACTCCTTCACTGACCCTGCCGCTGACGGCACCCCGCTGACGACCACTGAGCCTGCTCAGGTGACAGCCGGCGCCACGCAGCTGGGACACGAGTTGCCAGGGGCACCCCCCATTGCTGCGGAGCAATTGACTTCCTTCCCGGGCAGGGACCCAACAGAAGATAATCCACCTCCTGATGCTGTGGCTGCTAAATCCACCATAGAGCCCACACCTGGTATCACTGAGAGCTCCCTCCCCACCCCCTTAACCCTCGAGCCTGATCGGGAGGCTCCTCCATCCAGCTGCTTGCCTCCCGATACCCAGAACCTTGCCCATGCCCCTGCCCCTGTCCCTGCCCCTGCCCCTGCCCCTACCCTTACCCCTATCCAGTCTACCTCCTGTGATGTTATCGCTGCCCCCAGGGCTGTCTCCTTCCCTTTTCCAACTGATGACCCCCAGGAAGCAGCCTTTGCATTCTCCTGCCCCGACCCATTAGGGGCTGCTATTTTCCCTCCACCGCCCCCTATCACCCCAGGGCTTGAGGCGGGCCTAGAAGCTCCAGCCCATCAGGCACCCCGTCAGGGGTCCACACCCTGCTAGCCCGTTTTAGTGGGCCACGGGGCTGCACCAAGGGCCCCGCTGGGGAACAACCGGGAAACTGTAACCCCAGCCTTCCATGATCTGCGAGGAGAGTTGCGGAAGTTTTTAGAGGATGTCCGTGGCTCCCGCAACAAGGTACAGCTTGCTCTCCAGCGGTGGGGGGACTTTTTTCAAATCCTCCGGGCCACAAGGGCCCTCATGGGGGAAGATAAAGGGACGGGGAAGCAGGATGCCACAGCCTACTGGTGGGTCCGTGTCTTCTGTGACCAATTACTCACCTACGGGACGGGTCAAGGACTGTTGCGCGGCCCGCTGGGGGATGTGAGCATCCCTGCCAGTGAGGATCCTCCCTGGCTCTCCCCATGACACCTCTCACCATCGAAACGTTGAACACCCAGGGTTGTAGGATGGCTCTCCGCAGGTCCCATGTGCTCCCCTTCCTTCGGGAGGGAGGGTACTCTATGATTTTCCTGCAGGAGACACATACGGATCCAACTGCCGAAGACAGTTGGCGACTGGAGTGGGGGGACAGGGTCTACTTTAGCCATTCCACGGTTCGGCAGGCTGGAGTGGCGACCCTGCTCTCCCCCGACCTACGGCCCGAGGTGCTAGGGGTCGCCAACTCTGTGCCAGGTCATCTGCTGCATCTCCGGGTCCGTATAGAGGGGCTCGTGGTTAACCTCATTAACGTCTATGCCCCGACATTGGGCCCGGAGCGGCTGCAATTCTATCAGCAGGCGTCCGCCTTCCTAGGCACCTTAGATTCTCACAAGTGCCTGGTCCTGGGAGGGGATTTTAATACCACCCTCAAGGAGCGAGACCTCTCGGGGACTGAGCGGAGCCCGGCCGCCGCGGACACCCTCCAGGAGATAGTTGAACATCACTCCCTAGTGGACATCTGGCGTGACCACCACCCGGATGACACTTCCACGTTCACCTTTGTCTGAGTGGAAGCCCATCGGTCGAGCCACTCCTGGTTGGACCGCATTTATTTATCAAGCTTCCATCTCTCATGAGCCCACTCCTCCAGCATTTGGCTGGCCCCATTTTCTGACCATCACCTAGCCACCGTGACAGCCTCCCTCTGCGGAAAGGCCGGGGCCGGCCTATTGGCATTTTAACAACAGCCTGTTGGAGGATGAGGGCTTCGTGATGTCCTTCCGGGAATTCTGGCTGGCCTGGCGAGGGCAGCGGTGTGCCTTTCCCTCGGCTCGGCGATGGTGGGACCTAGGGAAGGTGCGCGCCCAGCTTTTCTGCCGCGACTACACCTGGGGCACCAGCTGACGGAGAAATCTGGCAAAAAAGCAGTTGGAATGGGAGGTCTCAGAGCTGGAGAGGTGTCTGGCTGCCAGCCCCGAGGACCTGCTCCTCTGCGGAGCATGCCGGGAGAAGCGGGAGGAGCTCCGGGCCCTCGAGGACCATCGGGCCTGGGGCTCCTTTTTTCGATCCCACATCCGCCTCCTTCGGGAGATGGATCGCGGCTCCCGCTTCTTCTATGCCCTGGAGAAAATGAGGGGGGCCAAGAAACATGTCACCTGCCTCATGGCAGAAGACAGCACCCCCCTCACAGAACCGGCGGAGATGTGCAGGAGGGCCCGAGCCTTCTACGCAAGTCTTTTCTCCCTGGATCCGACCGACACTAACGCTTGCAGAGTGCTTTGGGAGGAGCTCCCTACGGTCAGCGTGAGCGACCGAGACCAGCTAGAGTTGCCTCTCACTCTGGCTGAGTTCTCGGAAGCCCTCCGTTGTATGCCCACTAATAAGTCTCCAGGCATGGACGGGCTGACCGTGGAGTTCTACCGCGTGTTTTGGGATATCCTCGGCCCAGACCTAGTCACCGTCTGGTCTGAGTCTCTGCAGAGCGGGGTCCTCCCTCTTTCATGCAGGCAAGCTGTGTTCGCCTTATTGCTGAAGAAGGGGGACCTCCGCGATTTACGAAATTGGCGTTCCGTCTCACTCCTCAACACGGACTACAAAATTGTAGTGAAAGCAATCTCGCTGTGGCTAGGGTCTGTGCTGGTGGACATGATCCACCCAGACCAGACCTACACTGTCCCGGACCGCAGTATCTTTGATAACCTATTTCTGGTTCGGGACCTTTTGGAACTCGGACGTAGAGACAGTCTGTCGCTCGCCCTCCTGTCCCTAGATCAGGAGAAGGCGTTCAATAGGGTGGACCACGGGTACCTCCTGAGCACTCAGCGGGCATTTGGCTTTGGACCCCAGATTGTGGGTTTTCTCCGGGTGCTGTATGCTTCCGCAGACTGTCTGGTTAAGCTCGACTGGACCCTGACCGAACCGGTCAGCTTTGGGCGAGGAGTATGGCAGGGGTGCCCCCTCTCTGGCCAGCTGTATGCTCTGGCAATCGAGCCCTTCCTCTGTCTCCTCCGCAGGAGGTTGACAGGGTTGGTGCTGTGGGAGCCAGAGCTGCGGCTATCCTGTCAGCGTACGCTGATGACGTGCTCCTTGTGATCCAGGACCCCGGCGACTTGGCGCAAGTGGAGGCTTGCCAGGCCATCTATTTGGCAGCCTCCTCCGCCCAGGTCAACTGGGTCAAGAGCTCTGGCTTGGCGGTAGGAGACTGGTGGCAGGTAAGCTCCCTCCCACCCGCGCTTCAGACCATCCGGTGGAGTGCAGGTCCGCTGCTCTACCTCGGCGTTTACCTTTCTGCCACGCATCCCTCTCCACTGGAGAACTGGGAAAATTTAGAAGGTGGGGTGATAGAGCGGCTCCGGAAATGGATGGGACTACTCCGATGTCTCTCCCTCCGAGGGAGAGCGCTGGTGCTTAATCAACTAGTCCTGTCCATGCTCTGGTACTGGCTCAACACCCTGGTCCTGGCCCCAGGTTTCCTGACCAATCTCCAGACATTGATTCTGGGGTTCTTTTGGTCAGGAACGCACTGGGCCCCTGTAGGGGTTCTTCATCTACCCCTGAAGGAAGGAGGACAGGGCCTGAAGTGTCTACACACTCAGGTCCGTGTCTTCCACCTCCGGGCCCTACAGAGGCTCCTATATGGTGCAGGCAGTTCGGCGTGGAGCACACTGGCGCATGCCATCCTGCACCGCATCCGAGGGCTCCAATATGACCGGCAGCTCTTTTATCTCTGTCCGGGAGGTCTTCCGTGAGACCTCTTGGGGCTGCTGGTCTTCTACCAGGACCTCCTCCGGACTTGGAAACTGTTTTTAACTACCAGGTCTGTGGCGGCCACCAATGGGGTAGATCTCCTCATGGAGCCCCTGCTACACAACCCCCAGCTCCGTGTGCAGGTGGCGGAGTCCCGCTCAGTGGGCCAGAGCTTGATCCTGGCAGAAGTCACAATAGTCGGAGACCTCCTGGACTACGACCGGGGAGACTGGCTGGATCCCCTGACGCTTGCCCGGCGCATGGGACTCTCCAGACCTCGTACCCCCCGGCGCGTACTTCAAGAGGTGAAGGCTGCTTTGCCGCCTGCTGCTCTAGCTTACCTCGACTGGGTCCTGCTTGAGGACACGCCCTGCCCACCCTCTACCCCAGGCCCGCCGGACCTTTTAATTGGACCCCTGCCCCGCAGACCCAATCGACCCCCTCACCCCTTTACTGCGAGCCGGCTGCATGAACTGCAGCTGGTATGCTTCCAAACCGCTCCAAGGAAACATCTACACGTGCTCTTGCTCCACACTCTTCATGCCCTCACCCTAGTGTCCCGCCCCGACACAAAGTGGCAAGACCTTCTGCCACCTTTGGAGGGTGAGCAGCCCCGGTGGGCCAGCCTATATTCCACCTTGGTTCCGAGGCCCATCGAGGACATCAGTTGTTGGCTCCTTCACGGAGCTGTGAGCACGGGCACGTACTTGGAGCGGTTCACCCCCATCCCAGATACTTGTCCCTTTTGTGGTGTGAGGGAAATCCTGGCTCACGTATATTTGGAGTGCACCATGCTGCAGCCCCTGTTCCAGCTCCTCACAAATCTCCTACTACGTTTTTGGTATTTTTCCCCTCACCTTTTTATTTATGCACTCCGCATCCGTGGCCTCACAAAGTCGCGGGATCTCCTGGTTAACCTCTTCCTGGCCCTGGCTAACACAGCCATCTATAAAACCAGAGAGAGGAGGTTGGCCGATGGAGTTTCCTGTGACTGTGGGGCTGTTTTCCGATCCTCGGTCCGTTCACGTATATGGGCGGAGTTCCTCTGGGCGGCATCCACCGACTCCCTTGATGCTTTTGAGGAGCGGTGGGTGCTGTCCGAGGTTCTCTGCTCGGTGTCCCCATCCGGGTCCCTTTGTCTGACCCTTTGATTGGGGGAGAGAGTAAGGGACCCCAGCCCCAGCCATTGCTGCTGCGGACACCACCACCTTAGAGGGGTCCTTTCACATGTGGGTGCACGTGCCCCCCCCGGATTGTTCACCCCACAGCCTGCCCCTCTTGTTGGGTGCTTTCAGAGGAGAGAATTGTTGGTGACACTCGGGCGTGGCGCCAGGTAACTTGAGGGGGTGGAAGACCACGAGAATCGATGAAGCCCCCTCGCTCTGGGCCACCAGGTAACTCGGAAGGGTGGAAGACCATGAGAGTCGAGGAAGCCCCCCGCTCTGGGCCCAGGCAAGTTTGAACACTTCCCTCCCCTGAAGCTAATGAGAAAACAATTGTGATTGGTTGCTGTGTTACACATTGCATATGCTCCTGTATTTACTTTGTAAGTGTGTTATGCAAATAAAAAAGACATCTTTTGCTTCAAAAAAAAAATTACTCTCCTGTAGCCATCTGGCCCGACCCTGTCACAATATATATCTTTCTTTACGTATTCACTAGTAATATGTAGTAATTATACAGAAGTGGAGATGTGTGCGTCACTGCTTTAGCAATTAATTCATGTTCAGATAGACTAATAGTAAGGTCAGGCTTTAGTGCATTTTTCCTCTTCATATTCTGTATAATAGGGCTCTGGATTTCTATATGCATTACTTCAAATTATATAGAATTTTAACTCTGCATAAAAGCTTTTTTTTGTACTAATATCAGGACAGCAAACTAGCATCTGCTTGTTTGAGAGGAATGCAGTTGAGCAGACATTTTTCAGAAATGGATTTCAAGTGGTTTGTTGTCTAGACCTAGTTGTATTTTAAGTGTTTGTTTTCATTTTGTTTACTCGCATCTGTGCTCATGAAATCCAGCATGAGAGAAATGAGAAGAAATGTTTAAAAAGAGATTTCTGCCTAGCTGCTTTTATTATTAGATGTTTGGCTGCATGTGTGTGTGTTCTGACAGCTGGCCCAGCAGACCTTGAGCAAACTGCCCAATGACCACAAGATCCATTAAGGTGCAAACTCACCCGGCCAGGTTTATTGTTGACGAAACATGGTAATAGAACCTGGCAGACTCTGTGGATACTAAGACATGTATGCCCATGACATGGACGCAGCTCAGTGAATGGTGGGATTTTCCATTTTCCCACTCGACTGCCCAAAGATACTTCCTCTGAGATACATCTCTATACCCTGATACAAACAAGTTGCATACTGCCTCTGGCATAGTTAGTTATTGCCCCCTGACGTGGCTAGTTATCACCCATCACCTTGTACATGTTGGTTCGATCCAAACATCTCTGTTACGTACTGTCATCCTGACCTTATCTTGTAGGATTGTGTGTTCCTGTTATCCTTGGGGAATGTTTTTGTACCATCTTTGATATTGGGATGTTCTGCTACCACTGGATATCAGGATGTGTTTGCATGAGTATTTTGTGCCGAGCACTTCTTAGGAATGTGTATTTCTGCCATATCAGCCCTGTTCTTGCCAGATTCTGTGAGCTGGTCCTGCCTCATACCAGGCCTCTGATACAAGGGCTTATGTCTCAGGCTCTCTTCCTACTACACCTTTAACTCCAGTATGCAGTGTTGTCGTAGTTGTGTTGGTCCCAGAATATTAAACAGACAAGGCAGGTGAGGTTATATCTTTTATTGAACCAACATTTGTAGGTGAGAGAGACAAGCTTTCGAGCTTACTCAGAGCTCTTCTTCATTTGAAGGGACCATTCAAGGTGAGTCATAATGGGGGAAGTGGGAAAAAAATCACAAAACAATCTATTCCACCTTGTATTTAACTGTGACACTGAGTACATTTCCTAGACCTGAAGAACTCTGTGTAAGCTTGAACACTTGTCTCTCTCACCAAGAGAAGTTGGTCCAATGAAAGGTATTATCAAGATATCACCCACCTTGTCTCTAACTCCTGTAGAGAGATCTCCATTCATACATAGAATGGAGGGGTAGCTGTTAGGCACTCACAGGGCTGGAAGTTAAGAGACCTGGACTCTGTTGCCAGCTGTGCCACAGATTTATGTGTTACCAGGGATAAAGTCATTTATCCACCTTGTGCCTCAGTTTTCCCATCTGAGTAATATGGGGGTTCTGATAATAATCCTCGGGTATTGTGTGTCGTGAGGTGCATTTCTTTGACCTTGCTTTCTCTAATACAAACACAGAGGAACAGGTATATTTATATAAATAAATATTTAATAACTAATAATAAAAGATACATACTATCAAAACAAGACACTTCCCTGGACACACTTCTTCCTCTAGGGAGAGGAATAGAGAAGAAACAAAACACGACAGATGTCTAGTCACATGGCTTAATGCATGACTGGAATGTGGTATAACAAACTATAGAGAATAGCATGGAACAGCAAAGAGGAATCAAGTTCAATGTACCTTGACTTCTGAGTTAAAATCTTTTAAAATTTGCACTCTTCTTTCCCCCACAATAACCCCTCTTTTGGTCTCTGCTTCCTATTTATGGTCATGTGATAATTAGAAGCTGGAATTACTTTAAACTCACATGACTTTACTGCAGCCAATAAGCCTGTGCAGTGCAGTCATTAGAGGAAATTGGACTCTGTAATGGAAGGGAAATAGGAATAAAAGATCAGATTGAGGACTGCCACAGGCCCCGAGTTAACTGCACCTCTGGCATCTTCATAGGCTCCTTGAGGGCATCCCACATATGTTTCAGGCCTCTAGTAATCATCTGCCTTGGAGGGGGATTCTGCTGCAGTCTCCTGCACTTCAATGTAATCACCTCAGCAGGCTGTCCTTTAGTTCAGCACCTGCAATCCTGTTCTCTTATGGGCAGTGATAGGGTTAATCAGTGACCAGCCAGCTTTCATAAAGCAAAGTACTATTTATTTAGAAGAAAAGCACTGCTGAGGAAATATAGTTTAAAAACAATAAGCAGCTTCTATGCAAGACTAGCTTAGCAGGTATCACCCAGCTTCTACGTGGATACCCTGGCAGGTTTCGAACTACTTCAAGTCCTCTTGCAGAGGTTATCCCTCTTGGTCACAGTCTCATGTCATTTCTTGGATCAGAGGAGAGTGACCTCTCTCCCTCTGTCAGGATGGTCACTTTATACAGTTTTCAGTTCTTTGTTTTCCAGGCATCAAGATCAAATTCATATTTACAACTTCCCTAGACTTCGCCTGGCCTGTTACCTACCTAGGAATTTTAGTTCCTGCAGAAAACCCTGTAAATCCTCCATGGAACCAGAGTACAATCCCTCACCCACAATGAGAACTATAACACTTATAAAGCTGATGCAATGGTCTTGGACTCTGGATGCAATAGTCTTGGATATTCCATGGGTCTATAGTATCTGTCATAAGGACACTGTTTATCCAAAATATCCCACAATGTAATCAGGAATTGGAAAATTTGTGGATGTTGGATTAACCTGATAGCAAATGTTGATTTTCTTTGGAAAATTCTGGGGTGAAAACCTGGTTCTATTGAAATCAATGGGAGTTTTGCCATTGACTCCATTGGAGTCAGGATTTCATGCTAAATCTGAAAGACCACAGGAATTGCCAGACTGGATCAGACCCAAGCTCTTTCTATTCCACTGCCCAGTCTCCAGCAGTGACCTGTAGCAGATTCTTCAAAGGAAAGTGCAAGAAACCCTTCAGAATACCTTTATGGGATAAACTGTCTGTAGCAAGTTTCCTCCTAATCCCCATTAGTTAAAGCATGAGGCATTATATTAATAGACTGTATTTTGTTAGTGGTATAGTTAAAATGCTAATTTTCTAGCCAGAAATGACTGACTGGTAAGAGTTTGAATCATGGGAATTATGAGTTGTTGAGTCATCTGACACACATACATAGCTGCGAATTTTGACCAAATAGAAGCCCCTGTTAACAACAGTTTCCTAAATTCTGCTAAAATTATAGATCATGAACATTTAAGAAAAAATATTGTTAGAATGCTATAGAAATCTCCTAAAATATCTGCTCACAATTTCTTAATTAACCTGAAGTTGCCAGCATGGCTGAACTGTGGTGGTGGTCCATATAATCATGGCCTTGATCCAGCAAAGCACTTAAGCATATGTGCCATGAATGTCAATGGAACTTGTCATGTGATTAAAGTTATGTGCATGTTTAAGGGTTTTTTTAAAAGCAATACTCATTGAAAGTAACTTAAGGTCTCTGTTCCTGAATGTGGAATTTCAAAGATCAGACTTTATCTTTCAAAATTCAGTTTTCCTGGGGGAATTGGGGGGGGGGGGTATAAATGATTTAAAGCTTGTTTTCCTGTCTCGATTATACAAACTATAATAAAATTAGATGAATCTTCCCCAGATGAGTGCTTTACATGGAATGCTTTTCACTGTTCTAGGGCAAGGTTTTATCAGTTTAGAGTTCAATTGACAAAGTTTTGTATTTATATAACAGCCAAGCATAGCTGGAACTATGTTGATGGATTTTATTTTCTTTTTGACAAATGTTAATTTGTCTCATAGACCTGTAAAAACCTACAAAAGGATAGTTAATGTAAGATGGCCAGGTCAGGCCAGTCTAAAACATGGTGCGGGACCTTGCAACATATTCTATCCCATTCTGTTCTCTTCAGAAGAAGAGTCACTATGGACTCTAAGGACTTTTCAGTAGAGCATTTTCTGACATGGTTAGCATGCCTTACATGTTGTTTCTTTCTGACACTTTTTTTTTGGGGGGGGGAAATGCATGTGGGTTTGTTTTGTTGTGACTGTTTATTATTATGCATACATGATGTGCTGTGTGTTTGCATTGGGGAGGGTAAGGTCAAAAAGCATACCTGGAACTTGGAATGGAAATGGATGCTGTGTGAGGTTGTTCTTAGTCCTGGGAAAGTCCCATCTGTGGTCATAGGTCACCCCCACCCCAGGGAAAGTCATGGCTCCCTCTGAAGATCCTCAAACAACAGCTTCTCATTTTTTGGCCTGGCAAGTTCATCTTGCACTGACACAGGGTTTAGAATTTTTGGGGAGGAAGCATTTCTTTCCTGGCCCAAAATCATTTTGGTTTACGCTTGAATTCAAAGGCCAATCGGAATTCACCAGACGCTTTTCCCATGTGCTTGTTATTATCAGCTGTTAACACAACGGGGTGGGGTGTCTCTAGCTGCTACCACAAAAGCTACTAATAATTGAATGGTAAGACAGAACTCTGTCTCCCCTCAAGAACGAGCTTGAAATGGTCTCCTTTCTTTACATTTCATTGATCATTTTTCCTTTTCAATTTCATCTGCTCCTGTGTTAATCCTTCTTTTGATGTGTTAACTTTCCTTTGGTTAGCACATGGCACCCTGCAGTTAGCCGTTAGAAGGGAGGCACCCTCTAGCTTTTCTCCGTTGACTCAGGTCTCTGCTCTTCTAAAAGCCTCATTTGCCTTCATACAGAAGGGAAGGGCGCCGCTGGGTTTTACCGGGGTGCAGTATTTCATTGGCAGCGCCGCGGGGAGCTAATACCCCCCGGCGGAAGGAGCTCGGATGTGCTCCGCCGTAGTCACGCGTGTCTGGGTTCAGCACCCTGGAGAGCTCCCGTTCCCAGCCGGCTCCCTGCGCCCAGCGATGCTGCAGCCCGGTCCCTGCAGCGTCACCTCCGCCTGGCTCAGCGGTTTGTAGCCCGGGTCCCTCTCCTGGGACCTTCCCCAGGGTTAGCCCGTCCGCTTGCACCGCCCCCCTCCGAGTGCGGGGCGCTGGGGATGGAGCCCGCTGCCCTGGAGCCAGGGCTGAGTTTTGCTGCCCCACTGGTCTCTGCCGGCGAAGTGATCGGCTTGAGCAGGGGTTGGGGACGGACACCGCGCGGCACCGACCCGCTTCACAATGAGAGAGGAGGGGAGAGAGGCTCTCCCCTAGTCCCCTTGCCAATGGGGATCTATTAGCACGT
The DNA here is from genome assembly GCF_965140295.1 of Lepidochelys olivacea. Classification (NCBI taxonomy): domain Eukaryota; kingdom Metazoa; phylum Chordata; order Testudines; family Cheloniidae; genus Lepidochelys; species Lepidochelys olivacea. The sequence continues at coordinate 110,224,837 of NC_140417.1, forward strand.
GTGTCTGGGGATCAACATGTCGGTAGTGGCGAGGGTCATCTAGATCTTCCTCCAGGTGTCTTTAAAACTTTGTTCTCTGGTGGCTGGGGATTTTTCACGCGCCTCTGTGGAAAGAGAGAGAGGTGTCCGTATTCGGGTAGTCCTTCACCCACTTGCTTCTTTTGATAGTACTTCATTGCTTGCTGCATCATGTATTGTAATTACGGATTATTAATGTATGATGTATCTGATTATACTTTATTACCTTCCTCCATTTGCTTTTCATTGCAATCTATGTCCCCCGCGAGATGTCACTGCATGCCTGTCTGTGGGTAGATGTCTCTGCTCGTGGCCATTTATAGCATCATCTGGGTGCTTTTTCTCTTTGCTTGAATTTCCGAGAGGGCAAGGATATAAACGGGAAGTGTGCCTGCAAGAAAAGGGGGTCACTAATTCTGGTGTCGTCTTATGTTCTCCATCGACGTGTTTGCACGGCAATCCTTAGCGCTCACGGGAGGGTTTCACTGCAGGGATGTTTCTAGAAGGGATGGCCATGAGTCTCTTCCTCCAGGTGTTTTCACGGTAATCGTTATTCTCCAGGGATCGGAGGATTGAACTGCACATGTGCCCATGTAGGTGGTGTAAGGGCGGAGGGGCCATAAACGCCCCTAGGGTATGTGTGTGTGCAGGGACCACTGGTTCCTGTGGTAGGATTGGAAGAGGAGGTACCACTAAGGCCCGTTGGGGGAGTGGAGGAGGAGGTGCAACTAGTGACCATAGAGTGTAGAGGGGTCACTAATTTCCCCCTTTCTTTGCCCTCTAGGCAAAGATGGCTGATTTCTTGGAAGACTGGGGCCCCGGGCTCGGGCTCTGCTCACCACAACCAGAGCCAGTCTGCACTCACCCCACCCACCAACAGGATGTTGGTACTGTTCCAGAGCTTGCAGCTGATGCACCATCTGAAGGTGCTGATCATCCTGCTGTACACAGCCATGGTGGTGGTGGGCATGGTGGGGAACTGCTTGCTGGTGCACGTCATGGTGTGGGTGAAGAAGATGCACAACGTCACCAACTTCCTGATCGGGAACATGGCCCTGTCAGATGTGGCCATGTGCACCACTTGCATCCCACTCACCTTGGCCTATATCTTTGAGCCCTGTGGCTGGATCTTCAGCAGCGCCATGTGCTACTTCATCTTCTTCATGCAGCCTGTCACCGTCTACGTGTCTGTCTTCACCCTGGCCACCATTGCCGTGGACCGCTACATAGTCATTGTGCATCCACTGCGGCGCCGCATCTCACTGCACTGGGGTGTCTATGTGGTGCTCTTCATCTGGATCTTCTGTTGCTACCTGGCACTGCCAGCCATGGCCCACACCTACTACGTGGAACTCGGCCAGCAGGAGCTCACCCTGTGCGAGGAATTCTGGGGGGAACTAGAGCACCAGCAGCAGACCTATGTGCTCTTCCTGCTGCTTATCATCTATCTCTGCACCCTGCTAGCCATCCTGGTCTCCTACACCAAGATCTCCCTCAAGCTCAAGAAGAGGGTCATGCCTGGTACCATCACTCAGAGTCAGGCCAACTGGGACAGACCCAGGCGCAAGAGGACCTTCTGCCTGCTGGTTATGGTGGTGGTGGTCTTCGGGTTGTGCTGGCTGCCCTTGCTCACCTTCAACCTCATCCTCATCAATGCCATTGATGCCTATTATCTTAGCCTTGTCCAGCTGCTTGCCACTGGTTTGCTATGAGCTCTGCCTGGTACAACCCCTTCATATATGGCTGGCTGCACAATAGCTTTAGGGAGGAGCTAAAGAAGTTATTGGTCTGGCACAGGAAAGTGGCTCCTTATGGGCAAAGCATGACAGTGAGTGTTGTCATCTGACCTGCCGCCCAGCAGCTCCTCTTGCAGGGTCACTGACCTACACTGAGCTCCCATGGTATATTGGCTCAAGTTGCAAACAAAAACAATAAGATGTGCCATCCGAATGGCTCCAATCCTGCGCCAGGCACAACTTGCCTGATTCCACTTTGAAAGCTATGGACATCAATTCTGTTTAAAGAACATATGTCTCTAGGTCAGACTTGTTCTCTGCAGACTGTTTCTTTGGAGGGGCTAGCCCAGGAGAGCAGGACTGGGGTGTATGTGTGAGAGTGAATGAATTCATTTTTTTAGTCTTGTTACTTAAAATACATTAAACACATTCATAGATATTTGTTTTGAAAGTCAGTGGAAACTGTTTTCCCCTTCCTACCTCCTTTCCTGGTTTAATCTGGGTTATAGTCTATGAAGGAAATTGGATGCAAGGGACATTTAGTGATGTGTTTCAAGAGTTCCCTGAAAAGCAGATTCAGTAAATAAGGAGAGATGCCCGCTCTGAGAGGTGCTGTGTATCTGCAGCTCCACTGTAGATGCTCAGAGCCTTCCAGAACTTGGTGTATACCATTATACAATTGGTGATGACTATATTGGGTGTGTCCCTATAGATCTTTTTTAAAAAAAATCTGGAAAGGTTAGTGGTCAACACATTTTCCTATTTTGTGCAATTAGAAAGACTCCTTTGTAATCTTCAAGAGATTTTATATTCTCTGTCTGGTTTTGGTTTTAAAATAATAAAACTATCAGTGCCCTACGTGGCCCTGCTGTAGGTAAGAACAGAGAAGATGAACAATGAAGGCCGGGGGGAAGGGTGGAAGGAAATGATATAAAAGAGAGCAATGCTGTCCTTGGTGGAGCTCCCAATTAAGCCATCTGATGTAGAACATCTTTCATGGACTATATTCTGCAGCTAGATGTGCAGTGTTACACAGATGTGCCCAGCTGTGATACATGTTTCATTTCATATTTTAGCAACCCAGAAAAGTGGAGCAAGGACTGACACATGAAATGTACAAACCAAACAGCACCAACAAAAAGATGAATAAAAGACACCTCTAAAAAGAGCATATGGTGAAAAGTAAAGAGAGATGCTTCTATTTGGGTTCACCCCCATCTTATTAGAAATTTACAGACATAAATATTGAAGTCTATAGCTGGAGCAACTGTTCCTCATGACCAGCTGTTGAAATTACACCATGTGTCATTATCAACACAAGCCTGTCTCTCCATCTATCTAGGTTCCTATCATATTCCCCGTCACCACAGTGTCTGAGCATCTATGGTGATTAGCATAATAATTTTTTAGCAGACAGCAACAGGAAGTTATTGTGAATTAATGAATATGCAAGGAGTCAGAATATGCAGGATAGCAACGGGAAACTTAAATCACATTCACTCCCTGATCAGGCTCTTTATTTTCATGGCTGCGTAATAGGATATCACTTTTGGTTGGGAACAGATGGACACAGTGCCTTAGCCAACATGAATGTCTAGGCACATAGCAGCCACATGCTTTCTGAGGTTTTTGTGGTTTTTGCAACAGATGATTTAAACATTTGTCAACACATTTTGTTGGGTGGAACATAGTGCTCACCAAAGGTGCTGAATTCTGAGTACTGGAGACTCAAGTCTTATTTCTCAAACAGGTCCAGCAAAGGTTAGGGCACTGGGCATCTGGCATGGAATATCTGGCCTGTATTGCCAGCTCTGCCTCTAACCTGCTGGGCAAGTCACTTTCACCTCTGCATCTGTTTTCTCTCTATCTAAAACAACTTCCTGCCCTCTTTAAGATCTAAGGATAAAGAGTGTAGTAGTCGTATTCTCGGCTCCTTAGAGCTAAGATCAAGTGTAAGTAGTTTCTCAGCCTATCAAAGGCTGTGATCATGTGTCTTGATGTTTTTGGTCTTTTGGCCCTGAGATGAAAGCCTTGTCTGTGTCTCTGGGACCGTGAAGTACAAACATTATCTTCTTAGTTCAGTCCGCAGGTCCCTACCAATACTTGACCTCATGCTGAGTCTGCCTCCAAAGGCCCAAATTAGTGTCAGTTGCGGTGGTGCTTTTTAGTACACCTGTCCACTGGGAACTTGTCTGAGACCACCAATTTATTTGGCATATGCTACTGAAGAGTGATCAGAGTATTAACTCCAGACTCCCTTGCCCCTTTTAGATATGTACCATTGAACTGGAGGTGAAAGAGTCCATACCCCATCACTAATTCCCTGTGTATTCTTTTCCCTAGTCTGTCTTTTTTTTTTCTTAATTAAGCAGTAATCTCTGTTAGGGCATGAATTGTCATCTCATTCACATTGAATGTGTTTGCTCTTTTATCTAGGTGTGAATTAGTACAACAGGCATCTAAAACTCTTTGTGGGTTTATAAACTGTAATTTAAATGTGGGAATTGTTAATTAACAGAAGACGCAGATTGTGAGCTGTATCTGAAATCAACAAGGCTGGATTTGTCACTCTTACAGGATGCATGGATCCCATGATTTTCATGCTTTTTAAAATAAAAAAGAACCATGGCTTTTGGCATCTGTTTCCTTGTTTGTTTTGCTGGTGGCAAGTTGATGGGTGGGTAATCATCTGAACAAACCTCACTACTTGGTTAAATTGTAATTGTAGTCTGCATGACGAGCTGTCGAAGAGCAGGAACTCAGAGCAACACTGAAGTGGGACAAAGGACTAGAGAATTGGACTGTTAGTGAAAGATTTAATTCTTGAAGAGGTCATGGGACGCCATACTGGAAAAATCATGGGATCAGGAAAATTGGTGATTCCACAGTTCTAGGGCAAACTTTTAAAACCAGCCTCTGTTTTGGTACCTATAATTAACTGATGCCAGTATGGTTTCATACTGGATCAGACTGCACAATCTCAAATGCCCATCTGAAGCTTTATCAAAATTAGCTACATCTTTGGAGAGGTTTGCAAGACCTTCACTTCGCACCATGAATGCCCCTAAAATTTCCTTACTAGCTGAAGAGTGATAATGATTGTTGGGAACTGGGCCCATAGACAGAGGACATCTGACACAGCAGTGAGTCACACAGCATGGTGCATGCTTGTCATCTGCTGCCACTGCACGAACCAGGGAAGTGGAGATGCATCCTAGGTTCCTGGTGATTCTCTAGTCAGATCAGGGAGAAGAGGAAAGCCAGGACTTCACTGGTAGTTATGTGACTCCAACTTGGCTGATGTGTGCTCTCGCTGAGGGGAACAGCTGAAGGTTTCTTGGTGGGATCAAATTTTGACTGATCTGTGACTTAGCTCTTCTGCCTTTTCCCTTTAGTAATTTTCTGATCCCCTAACCACTGTTATCAGATAGGCCCAGCAGCCTAACTACACTCTTGGACACATCTTCAGGGTTGATCTGGTGGACTGAATCAGACAGATAGTCCTGTTCCTATGCAGTGTGATTGGAGCTTGGCAGGCCCTCTCCCCTTCTCTGCCTATTCAGGGATTGGGCTGGTGTTCCCTCTCTCCCTCACAATGCTACCTGGGACCGGCCATAAATATACTGAGAACAGACTTTACCATGGTGTTACAGCACTCTTGGCACAGGTCCTAGCCATCAATCAGGGAGAAGAAAAAAAATCCCAGAGCCAATCATCTCAGAACCTCAAAAAGCATTGTCTTGCGAGGTAGCATGGTCTGGTGGCTAGACCACTAGATGGGGAATCAAAAGACCTGGGTTCTATGTCTAGCTCTACTGTTGACTTGCTCTGTGATCTTGAGGCAGTCACGTCCCCTTTCTGTTTCTCTTCCCACCCAGTGGTGGTTTAACGCCTGGGGCCCCAGTCAATTTGGGAGTCCACGGCAGTAGCTCCATCTCCCGCTGGGGTAGGAGAGCATGGCGGCTGGTGCCATAGTGGTGCCACCATGTTGGATGTCAGGCTGGGCATGGGCCGCCTCCACCAAAGGCAGCCCCTGCATTTCTGTCTTGGGCATCCCTAGGTCAGTGGCTGAAACTGGAGCTGCGGAGCAGGACCAGGCAGGATGGGAGGCAGGGGAAACCTGGAGAGGGGAATCCAGAGTGGGGCCCGGCTGGGGAGGCAGAGAAAGCCTGGAGCCCAGAACGCGGCAGTGCCACGGAAGGGAGGAAGGGGCTCCAGCAGAGCCTGGGGGAACCCAAGGCAGACACAGAGTACAGTGTCCATAACAAAGCTGCATGGCTGGCAGGGGGAGGCTAGAGGCTTGTTCCTATTGCCACCCTCAGCCCTTTGCCAATCCTAAATCCTGAAGCTGGTCTACAACTTGTGGGTGTTGATAAATACTCCATGTGGGTTGATCTGTGAGATTGAAACTCCGGTTGGCGTGTGCCTCTCAGCAACTCTCCTTCTGCTGATCCTGGCAGGGGTGATGTGACTTGTTCTCCCCTAACCCCTGGGGTTGGGGAGCTGCCATTCTAGCCCCACTCTTCTCATTGCCTTGGCTCCCTCCCACTGCCAACCTCTCACATTCTCCCTCTTTACTCTGTCAGATGTCCCTGTCCCCCACCTACCTCTGCACTCACCTGTACTCCCTCGCCGCTCCCGTTCCCACTCCTTTTCCCTTGCTCCTCTCAGCGCCTGCTCTTGACCCACATTCTCTTGCATTCTCCTCTGTCTTCTCCCACACCAAGCTCCCAAATCCCCCCTTGCTTACCACCTTCCCTCCACATTCCTCAGCACACCCCTCAGTCTTCCTCTTGCCCTGCTCTGACCTTCCTACTTCTTCATATTCTCCATTGCCCCTGACAACCTCCTCCTGCCCCCTCTATCCCCTGCACACCCTCCTCTCTCCCTTCTGACCCCCCCATATAATATCATGCTTGCTCTGTTTGTAGTCTAGGTTACGTAATGTGATTGTGTTATTAAAATCTAAGTGTAATGAGTACTTAAGAGAGAGACGTTTACAGTTTATTAAATGTAGCACATTTTCCCCATTGCTATGTACAGATGTTACTGGGAATGATACGCACAGTTTGGCTGTAATTAGTTTCCTAACCTACTCTCAGATCAATAGATGGTGGTGAAAAGGACCTTTGATGGGGTACAAGTGACAGAATCAAAATAAGAACATGTAATCTCTTTAAAAGGAATATGAAACTTTAAGAGCATGCACGGAGTCTTTGTATTAATGCATTTTGGTATATTTCTGTTTTTAATAGGGCATGGGGGACCCACATGTCCTTTGTGCCCAGGCCCCAATTAATCTTAATCCGCCTCTGTTCCCGCCGCTTGCCCTTTGAGTCAGGGACTTTCTCTTACTGTTCTTAGCACAATGGGTTCTTGATCTCAGTTGGGGCCTCTAAGTATTAATGTAATACAGATAATACATAACTTCTCAGTTCTGAAGATTAGCAGGGGTTCAGGTTTTATATCCAAAATGACTTATTCACCTATCTATAATTTTGAGTTGATAGTAAACAGTGCATCATCAACAAGTTGCTGCTTAATATTATCATCTGTGGCTGAAAACAAAAATTTTCTTTAAGGGGCAAAGCTTGTCTTCTTCACTGCAGTGACCAAGGCCTCCTGTGCAGCTCAGTCAGAGCAACTGTGCTTTGCAATTGGGGTTGGCTTGATGGGCCTGATGTGGGGGAGCAAAACCCTCCTGTGTACAGTCCCTTGTCTGGCAGTGTGCAGAAGACAGTGAAAGGGTGGTGCATGAGCCACAGATCCTCCAATTCCTCCCTCAACAGAAGTGTCACCTACAAACTACTGCAGTGATTGGGCTGAAGTACCTTCATGGAGTGGCTGTACAATCTTTGAAGAGGAGTCCTCTGCCCTGCTCATCGCTCCAGCAAGTGCCGCAGTTACCATGGCTGGGTGCCAAGAACTGAAGCATGAGAAATTTAAGGTGCAATAAAAGGACATCTGACCAAATGTCACGGGATGCTGTTCTGGGAAGAAAGACTGCTAAGCAAAGATGGGGTCCACCTATTGAGGAAAGGGAAGAGCATATTTGGATACAGACAGGGTAACCTAGTGAGGAGGGCTTTAGATTAGTTTTCATGGGGGGCAGGTGACAAAAGCCCACAGGTTGGAGACCCGGGAGAAGGGTTGGAGTCTGGGGGAGCATGGACATTATAGCAGGGATAAGGGAGAGACAAGAGAGAACATAGGGGGAAAATCAAATCAGTATCTTAATGTCTGTATGCTAATGTGAGAAGTATGGAGAATAAGGAGGAACAACTTGAAATGCTAGTTAATAAACACAACTATGGCACATCTGGCACCACAGAGACTTGGTGGGATAATACGCATGACTGGAATGTTGGTATAGAAGGGTACATCTTGCTCAGGAAGGACAGGCAGGGAAAAGAGGGAAGATGCGTTGCTTTATATATTAAAAATGTATACACTTTGACTGAGGTTAAGATGGAAATAGGAGACAGAGTTGTTGAAAGTCTCTGAGTAAGGATAAAAGGGGTAAAAACCAAGGGCGATGTCATGGTAGGGGGTCTACTACAGACCACCTAATCAGGAAGAAGAGGTGGATGAGGGTTTTTTTAAACTAACAAACAAAAGCATTCAAAGCACAGGACTTGGTGGTGATGGGGGACTTCAACTACCCAGACATAGAAAATAATACAACAGGGCACAGATTATCCAAGTTCTTGGAATGTATTGGAGATAATTTTTTAGTTCAGAAGGTGGAGAAAGCTACTAGGGGAGAGGCTATTCTAGATTTCATTTTGACAAATCGAGAGGAACTGGCTGAGAATTTGAAAGTGGAAGGCAGCTTAGGTGAAAGTGATCATGAAATGGTAGAGTTCATGATTCTAAGGAATGGTAGGAGGGAAAACAGCACAATCAAGATAATGGATTTCAAGAAGGCAGACTCTAGGTGTGTCATGCAATGCGTGAATTTAATGTGGAGTGCAATGCTGAGTACTTTCCTTCTGAAGCCCTTCTTGGGACCCACCATTGCCGCTCTGCCATCAGTACATACGCCAATGCATGACAAGGCATGTGCTCTGAAGAATTAACTCGCAAGATTGAAGATGTCTTCTCCCATACTTTGCCCCTCAAGTGGTTTGAAGAACAGCACATCTTCCATAATTTCATTCTCATAGCACCACCTGACAAACATGAGTTGAGCCAAATTCGCGATATCAGTGCTCTCATCAAGTTGTATGACAAACTTTGTGCTTTGTTTAACTCGAGTCAAAAGTTGCAATTTGATAGCTTCGGGAAGTTCATTGATCTGCCTGCTCACCGTATCCTGTGACAAAGGAATAGTTTTCAAAGTTTCACCATATCTATCTCCATGCATAATCTGACACATCTTTACCACAATACTTTACCTAATACTAATTGTTAGGATATAGATATTCAGGCCTGTCTGTAAAGGCCTATACTCTAAGAATTTAGGTGTATTCTTATCACTTAGCTAGTTATAGAGGTATAAAAGAAAGAATCAAAATCACTGTCTGCTGGTGTAAGGGCCTTCTCTTACTGTTAAGGGGCTTATTCCTTCACCCGCTTACTTCCCTGGTCCTTCTTGCATGAACAGAGAGCAACAATACCCAAAGTCCAAAGGTGCAAGCAATTCAATGTTTATTGGGGTGAAATTCCAGCAAGCATGATTCCAGTTTCCTACCTCAGTGTCCCCCTTCCCAGCTCTGACACCACAGAGCCTTACCTGTGTCCCTGTTCCCATTTCCCCCCTTAGCAAAACATGATTCCAATTTTCCCCCATTCCCTGTTCCCATTCCCCTCCCCACTTCCTGATTGACTGCAGACTATATAGTAAAACTTGAGTTCTGCTTAGCTGTACCTTAACCAATCATTTTACTGAAATTTAACTAACCAATCCTAACATATTGTAACATGATTATTTAATCAATTATATCCCACCACCTTAATTAGTTTACACCCAGCAAAATTAATTATACAGCAGACAGGAACAATCACAGAACCAGATAGAGATTATACAGACAAACAATAGGGAAATAGGGACTACAGTGATAGAACAAACACAGAAATGAGGATTTCAGATCCCAGCTATTGATAAGTGAATTCTTGCCAGACAGGATGCTATCAAACTAAGTTTCCTTTTACATTTTCTAGGTACTTCCCTTTCTCTGGAGGCTATAGGCATTATCAGGACAGGACTGTGTTCCTAACAGCCCAATAGCACCTTCAATGTGACTAGTTTGGAATGTGAGGATGTGACCGGTCGCTTCCCAGCTTATGGCTGCCTCTGCTGCTTAGCCAAAGGCCTTAGCCTAAGAACAGGGCCTCAGACTGTCACAGTGAGAAATAGCCCTTACACTGGCAGACAGTGATTTTGATTCTTACTTTTATACCTCTATATCTAGTAATATGCTTTGGTGCTTTTTATGGTGCCAAAATCTGTGCATTACTGTACAGCCTTGTGGAGGACTATTTTTTAAATTCTGCTCCGCAAACAACATTGCCAGAGCTAGCAGCTACACTCTCCAGCCACCCAGCTCTGAAGGCAGTGCCACCAGCAGCAATGCAGAGGTAAGCATGGCAATGTGAAAAGGGATATTTGTCAGTATCACTTTCCACAGCAGACTTAGCTCCCTATTGCCCGCAGCAGCACAAGTAAGGATGGCCATGGGATGCTAGTAAGTCTGCTGTGAAAAGTGATATTAACAAAGTTCCCCGCCAGAGAACCTTTTGCACCCACTGGGGTGGGAGTGCTCCCCCCAATTTGTGCAAAGCTGTCCTATATAATAAACCTTTAGATAGTTTATTATAGGATTATCTGCAAGCAGTGTCTTTGGTGTGAGATGTACAGTGTAGTTGACCTGGAGTAACTGACTGATCCTTTGAGACAGGGATTAACCTAAATATTGCTGTGATCCTTGGTGTAAGGAATCATCTGTCACAAAGGTAGGTTTCAGAATAGCAGCCGTGTTAGTTTGTATCCACAAAAAGAACAGGAGTACTTGTGGCACCTTAGAGACTAACACATTTGTTTGAGCGTGGGCTTCATAGGCTACAGACCACTTCATTGGATGCATAGAATGGAACATATACATAAGGTATATGTTCCATTCTATGCATCTGGTGAAGTGGGCTGTAGCCCACGAAGGCTTATGCGCTAATAAATTTGTTAGTCTCTAAGGTGCCACAAGAACTCTTGTTCTTTTTAAAGGTAGGTTTCTATAGGTGACAAGATAGGTCAGAGTACCCAAGGGAACTGTTTGACTCCATTGTAAGGCTATTATAGTGCCTGAGGAATTTACACTTGATAATTGATGAAATCTAAGTAAAGAATTCACAGCCAGTTTGGGGCTTGTGCTTTGAGTCTGCCCTGAAGCTGGTACTCACACTCTTGAGTCACTGCAGATCAGCTTGACAAAAGTAACTAAAAAATACAAATGCAAAATTAAACTAAAGTTGATTATTTAGAGGTTTAAATCATGACTGATAAAACTTTACTCCTATATACATCTTCCATCAGATGATTCCAAAACATGTTATCAATCAGCTGATTATTTCTCACAACTCTCCCTCCACCCCCTTGCAGGCACACAACCCCATAAAGTGGATACTGTATTTAATATTTTCATTTTACAGATGGGAATACTGAGGAAGAGAAAAGTTAATGGCACCAATTTCAAACTTGGGAATGTAAAGCTAGATGCCTAAATCAAAGCTATATTTATTCACCTACACCATTTTCTGCCAGACTAGTAGAACTGGAAACTGGAAGGCTGGCAAGTTCCCTGCCTTAAGGAGCTTAGACACAAATATACAATAAAAGAAAGATATGGGTTGATATTTTCAAAGTAGTCAAAGGGATTTAGACATGTGTCTTCCACTAAAATTAATGTGTCTACATCGCCTACAGTGCTTTGAAAAACTTAACTATGATCTCTGCCCTGAGGAGCTTATACGTTAATAAAAAAACCACTTATGAGACAGCACCTCATCTGGTGGAGATTGGACTTCTATGGAACTACATTGATTAACACCAGCTGTGTTAATCCTATGTGTTAAAGGAAAGAAGACTGAAAGTAGAACAAGGGTTATGATTAAGACCAGGCAGGTCATATTTACTTAAAAGTACACAGTCCCAAAGGGCTGATTCATTTCAGTAACACTTCTGAATACCAAAACCATACAAAATAAATCCCTTTCAGTGCTGACTTTTTAGAATATAAATTCTTTGATGCAGAAATAATTAGTGGCTCAAACCCCATTGTAGAAAAGAAAAATTCCTCTATAGCAGGGCAACTATAATGGCATTGATAAGCATGAGGGACAATGATCAGTAGCTTTCATTGTTCCTCATCATATGAATCCATGCGGTGATTAGGAAGGATGGTCCACTGGTTAGGGTACTAACCTAGGACTTGGAGACAGGGACTCAGTTCCCTGCTTCACTACAAAATTCTTACCTTGGGCAAGTCACTTAGCCTCTCTGTAGTTTAGTTGCCCATCTGTAGAAACGGGGATGATGGTAATACCTCCTTGCCTCATAGGGGCATTATGAGAATAAGATTGTGAAGTGCTTTGAGATCTGCTGCTGAAAAAAACACTATATAAGAGCTACTTGTGATTATTAGCTCTTTTCAAACCATTTTAAATATATAAGATGTGTAACATTGTCACAACTCTTTATTCTATGTCTAAAATATGTAAATACCATAGAAAATACCACTGGGGTGTGAGCGAGAATTTTATTTCTAAATGACAGTACAATAACTTTTTAAAAAGTGCATACTTCATTGCTATTATAATGACAGGTTTCAGAGTAGCAGCCGCGTTAGTCTGTATCCGCAAAAAGAACAGGAGGACTTGTGGCGCCTTAGAGACTAACCAATTTATTTGAGCATAAGCTTTCGTGAGCTACAGCTCACTTCATCAGATGCATACTATAATGTGCATCAATATTCATAACTTTTATTCACCATCCAAGTAGCTGAGTCCCTCTAGTGGCATAAATTCAGCATTTGAGTAACATTCCATTTAAGAGATCCAATTATATCAGTAGATTCAATGCTAGCACTTTTTGAGGCTCTCTAAAGGACGACTGTAACCTGATCTTGGGTCAGACACTGTACATCCATATTAATGAGTATAAATTGATTTATAGTCATGTGGCAGCAAGTACAGATGCACTGGAAGAGACAGGAAATTCAGAGAATGAGTGATATTGATATTCTAGGACTCTAATTGCTTTAAATAAGAGAGACAGTGTCAGGAATAACGTAATGCCCAGGGTAGCCAATAGGGATATAGGCTTATAAAAAATGTATTGTGAGCAAGAAGCCAAGTATGTTAAGTGCACTGATCTCTGCTTATCTTGTAAATACACATCGCTCTCGCTCTCTCTTTCATGGATATTTGGAAGACAGGAATCTAAGGCACCAAAACCGAGCTGGCATCCACAGGAAAATCAAATGGCATGAAAAACCCACAACAGTAAGTATTCACTGTATTAGATGTTTATTAAACTGTATGGATTTAATAGCAACTAAAAGAGAGAACTTTAATGACTATTGGTTGCAGCTGATCTCTCTTAAGAACCATTTAACGGAACGCAGCCTCTTGAGGCACCAAAACCGAGCTGGCATCCACAGGAAAATCAAATGGCATGAAAAACCCACAACAGTAAGTATTCACTGTATTAGATGTTTATTAAACTGTATGGATTTAATAGCAACTAAAAGAGAGAACTTTAATGACTATTGGTTGCAGCTGATCTCTCTTAAGAACCATTTAACGGAACGCAGCCTCTTGAGATTTGTAATTTCACCTTTGCCTTTCCAGATGACTGTTTATTATCCATGTGGTGGCAATCTCTGGACAGTGAGTAATCCATTCATTATAAAGGCTGATTAGGAGTAAACGTGTGTGCAGCGGTGACTCCTTAACCCTGCTGTCAGCAAACTACAAAGAAGGAAAATGATGAATCCGGACAATTTAACCTCCCTAAACTTCCTCTCAGCAATTCATAGCAATGCTAGCAATTTATTCTCAGGGCTCCAGTTTGTTCAGTCTTTCAAGCCACTCATCATCCTGTGCTACTCCCTGGTGGTTTTTGTTGGCATCATTGGGAATTATCTCCTCATTTATGTCATCTGCAAGATGAAAAAAATGCACAATGTCACCAACTTCCTGGTAGGCAACCTGGCTTTCTCAGACATGCTTATGTGTGCAACCTGCGTGCCCCTGACTCTGGCATATGCTTTTGAGCCCCGGGGATGGGTTTATGGACGCTTCATGTGTTATTTTGTGTTCTTAATGCAACCGGTCACTGTGTTTGTGTCTGTCTTCACCTTGACTGTCATAGCTGTGGACAGATACTATGCCATGGTGTATCCTCTCCGGAGGAGGCTCACTATATCAATCTGTGCTTATATTCTGGCTGCTATTTGGCTGCTGAGTTGCATCTTGGCTGCCCCAGCCTTGGTCCACACCTATCATGCTGAGTTCCCAGAACTGGACTTCTCCATCTGTGAAGAGTTTTGGTTCCATATGAAGAGGGACCATTTAACTTATGCCTACAGCACTCTCATTATCACATACGTATTGCCTTTAATAGTCATCTCCTTGTCCTATCTGCGGATCTCTGTCAAACTGAAAAATCGAGTGGTTCCGGGAAACATCACCCAGGGCCAAGCTGAGTGGGACAGGGCTAGGAGGAGGAAAACCTTTCGCTTGCTGGTCCTGGTGGTGGCTGCCTTTGGAGTCTGCTGGCTCCCTCTGCACATCTTTAACGTGATAAAAGACATGGATATCAACTTAATAGATAAACAGTATTTCAACCTCATCCAGCTGCTGTGCCACTGGTTTGCTATGATGTCTGCCTGCACCAATGCCTTCCTTTACGCCTGGCTACATGACAGCTTCAGAGGGGAATTGAAGAAGATGTTTGCCTGGCGGAAGAAGAAGGTTGGACCTGCTACTCACGGCATTATGGCCAGCGTGATGCTCTAAGTGTGTGTGTGTGTGATTCAGTTACAATGCCTTTCTTTTCCAGTGATGAGTGCAAAGCTATGTCCACACTAGAGCACTTACAGCAGCACAGCGGTACAAATGCAGCTGCACGGTTGGAAGATCTCTCATTTAGCCCCTCCATGCAGATGGGAGAGAGCTCTCCTTCTGGCATAATTCATCCACTCCCCAACGAGAAGCGGTGGCTATGTCAGCTGGAGAAGCTCTCCCACTGACATAGCACTGTGCACGCTACCACTTATGCCGGCGTAACTTGTGTCGCTCGTGGGGGTGGAATAGTCACACCCCTGAGCAACATAAGTAGATCTAGCCTTAGTCTTTCCTATTGTTATTGATGACCAAGTTGTATGTTCCTCCAACACGTTAGCCTCAGGACTTGACTGTGGCAATCCAGGGCCCCAAGCAGAGCCTCACGTGTAATCTCTGTGGCCCCAGTCCCACCAGGGTACCAGAGGTGACATCTAAGAGCCCTGTGCTGTCATGGCAAGTCCCTACACAAGGTACAGAGCCTTCTGCTGGGTTGTCAGGGGGGATTCAGCCCTGATCAGTCCCCCACTCTGCAAAACCTCTACTATGGCCCCACCCTCTGCTTAAGATGATGGTAGTGGGGGCCATGCATACAAGACTACTCTGGTGAGGAGGCAGGGGGTCCCTTTACCCGCATGAAGAGCCTTCTGCTGGGGTGCCCTTGAACTATTTTTGTGGCTTTTTCCTATACCCTCTCCCATTTTTCAACATCCTTTTAAAAATGTTGACAACAGAACTGTATGCAGTGTTACAGTGACACCACTGCTATATACAGAGATAAGATCACCTTCCTATTCACTGCTCCCTTGCTTGTGCACTCAAGAATTACATTATCCCTTTTTGCCACAGCATTGTACTGGGAGATCACATTCAGTTGTTTGTCCACCATAACCCCTAAATCCTTTTCAGAGTCCTTCCAGAATAAAGTCCCATATTTTCCAGGTATTGCCTGCATTCCTTGTTCCTAGATTGGAGTGTTTCATCCCATTGTTTTGTTGGGACAAGGTGCTGATGGTCTTTAATGACCATCTGTGACATGGAGGCCCATTGGTGGTTCACTACTCTGTCAGCTACTTTTGTCAGACCATACATACTCACTACATCAAAACACTCTTTTTTCATAAGCTGTATCTAAAAGATGTCATGTAAGATATCATATGTAAACTGTTAACACACTGGTCAAAAAATTACTGCATGGTGTATATACAGGGTGTGCACAAAGAGTTATAAATATTTGCTAGAATCATTCTTAAAATGTGTTTTGCAAGCTATGCATAAGTCTAGTCTGCCCTTGGAAAAGGAAAGTGTATTCTCTTGGCTAATCAGCCAGATTGTCAGGCAGAGACAATGAAAGTACATTTACATATAAGGTAAACAAAGCTATCTAGTTCACAGGTTGGGGAGAAGATAACATGGCATTTTCACCCCTACAGGTCAGGGAAATTTTGTCTGGGCTTGCTTTTTAAAGAATACATTTCAGAGATTTACTGATCTATAAAAAGAATGGGAGAGAACCCCATAGTTATCTTTCATCTGAGAAGTCAAAGAAACCAAGCACTTTGAGCTCTGTGTGTTGGGTCCTGGCTAAAGAACAGGCCAGCCATACTGGAAGACTGACTGTTGTGAGAAAAACCTCTTTGAACAAAAGGCTCTAGTTTTCTGAGTTTGGGTCTTGAAAGCATTTTTACTTTTGTTGTTTGTAACCATTTCTATCCTTATTCCTTATACTGGTATCACTTAAAATGATGTCCTTTTGTGAATCAACTTGTTTACCATAAATCAATTCAGTGCTTTAACGTATCAGCAAACTTGATGAGGTTTTTGGGTGTTACAGTAAGGGGGGCTGCACACTGCGGAGAAAGACATTTTTGGGGAGAACTTGGTGCTGGAAGGTTGGTTGAGGTCCCTCTGCAAGGAACAACTGGGTGCTGTGAGCAAAGTGTGGGTATCAGGGCTCTGAGACAAAGCTGCAAGGCTTGGAGGCCGCCAGGGTTACAGGGCAGACAGTGACACAACCCCTTACAGGTCCAGGGTGAAGCCCAAAGCGTCACACCATACTATTCAGAAACAGACACCTTAGCACTCCTCCCTCTGTTCTTAGCACAAGGAGATTGAGACAAGCGTAAGGAGAGAGAATTATAAGTGCTTAAACGTATAGAGAGTTCATATTATCAAACAAATTCAGAACTTGTACATAGATTCCCCAAATTGTCAGAGTGTGTTAGTTGCATTTTCAATTTAAGCAAATGTCCCTAGCTTGAAGTCCATTATTGGTTTACAATTCAGTATGCGACTCTCAAAAGTACTTGTATGATAATTTGAATGATGCAGGTAGATGTTATGCAAATTGAGTACTATGCCTAGGTACTGACTTGTCCACAGGGCTGGAGAAGTTATTTTCCTAACCAGACATGGTGACCTACACATACAGTGCTGAAGAGTTTTTGATAGTGAAGATTCTCTTCCTCTCTCTCGTTCTCACAAGCACCCACAGGTGGTGGGGGGTGGGGGGTGCAGGGAAGAGGTGACAGCAAAGTCTTCAGCTACCCCTGAAACTAATTCTTATGCCAGGTGATCATGTTGGGCCGGATTCTGATCTCAGTTACACTGATATAAACCTGGACTGACTCCAACAATGATTTACATGTTTGTACCGTAAATGAAACGTGCTTCCTTCCTGTAGATTCTGGAAGATTTGTGAGACATGCAACAATGCATCTTGGAGTGAGGAAACAAAACAAAAGTGAGTCCTCAAGTGTCCAGTTGTGCTGCTAGCCTTTATGTAAAGATTTATTTTTACAGTTCATTAAAGAGACGGAATTTAGAAACAAATTCTTTCCTAGAAGCTCAGTGAAGAAGTTAGCAAATCAGCTGGACACAATTTAACATTGAACTGACCCCAAAAGAAGTGTTTCAATTCAATTCAATTCAACCAAGTTTTTCAGTTCAGGTCAACCCAAAAAAGAAACAAAATATTTTGTTTATATTCTCCCACTGGAAATTGAAAAATGCTGGCAGGAGTGATAATGGCACATTCCTGACCGTTTGAGATTGGCCACAGTCCTGGGGAATGCGAGTATGTTAATGATTTGAGACTATTTCCTCTTCTTTCTCTTCAACTCCATCACTTTCTTCCCCACCACTTCAGTTCCTGACTGGGGTGGAGAGGAAAAAAAAGAGAGAAAAGGGAGTCCACATTATAGTCACTGTAATAGCGTATTGCTTCTCACCGCTATGCTCCTGACTGCACTTTTCTGATTTGCGCTTCCTAGTCTGCCACTGGTTCTGAGTATTCGTAGGCCCAACTTGACTTAGCCCCAGGCATCCATTTTTAGGGTATTCTCAATGAAGCCTGTATATTCTCAAGCTCTAAGGTATTTGGGGAATTGAGTTACCCTGACTTATATAGCTATTTTATTCGGATGATACACACATATCTGATATTTCTGTGCTGTTGTGTCTTCCCTGACTTAGAGGCACCTCTCACAATTTTGTCAAGTCCCAGACATCAGTGATCTTCTTGCCTCTATTTAAAGGGCCTTTCTACTGCTGCGAGGATGCCTCTTTTCAGAGCCTAGAATTATTTCTGAACTGTGCTTGTTATCCCTTAGGCAGTGGGCATGGAGCTGCACAGGCCCCTGAGTTACTGCAGGAACATTCACCCTTCAGTAAAACACATGGGATCAAACAGAGACCAAGAGAGCATAATGTGAAATAGGTGTAATGGCATTAGGAGACGCTATCATTAATGCATAATTGGATGACTAACACATACAAGCATGACTACAGTGTCTATAAAATAAAGCTACTGACAGTTTAACAGAGAGTACAGGCATTGCATAATGTACAAAGAAGAGAGCCAGCAGGGCCGTCCCTTCTGGCACCTCTGCACAGAGGACAACCAAAATGCTGCAGCCTGCCTGCCCAAATGCATGGGACCCCCTAATGCCCTGGCCAGCAGTGCTGAACAACTCAGATGTCAGTGGGTGGGCTGCAGCATGGCCAGGACTCCACCTCACTCCAGTCCACCAGCAAGCACCACAAGGTTAATGCTGGGGGTGAGAAGCCGGGGACAAACAATCAGCATCTTTAATACTTTTGTAGCATCTATCACCAGTGAGTGCATTCCTCCCAGCACCCATGGATACATCACACCTTAACCTGGACTCTGCCGTATTCTTCTCTTAGGGCCTGAAGACTCCCACTGACTTCAGTGGGCTTTAGACCAGACCCTTATTGCACATGATCTCTCAACCCTGGAGGTTGCAGAATGGCCCAGCAACGCTTCCCCTCAGTGTTAGCCACCAAGGATTATCCCACTTACCAAAACTGCCTAAAACAAGGGAGAGTTTGGAACTTTTTTGGACAGTGTAATAGGGCAGCGGCCCTG
Source organism: Lepidochelys olivacea (assembly GCF_965140295.1). Taxonomy (NCBI): domain Eukaryota; kingdom Metazoa; phylum Chordata; order Testudines; family Cheloniidae; genus Lepidochelys; species Lepidochelys olivacea. The sequence goes on from NC_140417.1 coordinate 110,244,040, forward strand.
TTAGGTAGTCTGAGAGGCCAGTTACCCCATTCCAGCTCTCTGAGATAACTGAAGCAGTCATTGGGAGAGAGGAAGGTGATCCTGGGGAGCGGTCAGTGTCTGGGAGAGGGAAAGTATGAGGTCATCCAGTCCAGGACTGACCAGGAGCCTTATAGAGTGGACTGGGCAAAGTTCCCCTCCCTGCCATCCAGTGCAGACTGGTGTCTGGGATTATTAGGCCCACTAATAAGGCTAGGGAGGATTAAGGGGGTGTTCAGGTGACTGGGCTGATGGCTCAAAAGGAAGCTCCAAGCCTAGAAGGGGAAAGCTGCTGGAAGTGTCAGAACCCGCAGGACTGGAATCTAGGCCAATGGGGGGTTCTAGGTGACCAACACTTCCACATCACCACTAGCAACTCAGGCCAAGTTTTCCTAGGGAACCCTGTGAAGCTAGACACTGCAGGAAGTACCGCCCAGTGAGCCTGAGTGGCAGCCCCCTCACAGCCCATTGATTGGCCCATGCTGGTATATAAACCAGGAAACCAGTACACAGAGCTGTCTGAGCAATGATGTAAGTTATCTGCTTCCTTCTACTCCAGACTGTGCCTTGCTGAGAATGCCAGCTCCTGACCCAGCCTTGTTCCCAACTTCACTATTTGCCTCCTGTCTGCAACTTCATGCCTGACTCTGACTTCCAGGTATCCTGAGCTGGCTTGACTGGCTGCTACTATCTACTGACTACAATTTGTAACTGACCCATGCACACAACCTGCCTGCGGCCTGGCCCTGGCACGAAGGCGCTGATGGGGGTGAAAGAAACCAGCCAACACACAGCTCCAGGAAGGGGTTACTAAACTTGAGGGGTGAGTTTCAGGGCAGGGAGTCCAGAAATTAAAGCCACAGTCCCCAGGAAGGAGGACTGTGAGACCCTAGAGTTGAGTGAGTTTGTGGGCTGGGAAGGCCAGACCATAAAGCCATAGTCCCAAGAATGAGGACAGTCAGACCCTAAACATGATGAGTGAGCAGAAAGCTGAATAATATCAAATAAATTAGATCCCAGGAGAGGGGGAAAATTCTTTCACAAACACTGGCTGTGGTGGGATTATTCTGCAGGGCTGAGAGGGAAACTGAGGCAGGGTGCCTGCAGGTGTCTCCAAGGTCATGAGGACAGGAATTATGGCACTGTCCATTGTATAAATGGCACATTTAGAAATACACAGATTGAAAGGTTCCTCAAAGACATATTGATGAACTGCATTCCGTGTGACCACAAGAATCTCTGCCTAAAGTGTAACTATTGTTTTCATTAATATTCATAGTAATACATAACAAGATTTAGAGACACACACAGGACATGTCTCTTAATCCAGTTATGCAAATAATTATTTAAAATAATCATGTGAAATGTGTTTGCTAGTCTGCACTGATCTCAGGGAATTCCCCGTGGTTTACCAAAGGGCCAGGGCTCTTCAGATTAGTGGAGGTTTGGGGTGTATCTTTAATTACAATTTAAGAAATAATTGCATACTTTGATTTTTATGAAAAGGTATAGCTATGAACTTAGTTAACCTATTTATTATCTAGTAAAATTTTTTGTTTTGGTTTGTTTTTTCTAATCCAGAAAATGGCAGGACAGCTCCTTTGCATCGCTAGAGCGATGTTAAAGCATGAGCTTTTGTAGAGCAAAATGTTGCATTTTTTTAAAAACTATGCTTCCATTTTGACTTATCCATGTATTTATTATACGTACTGTGCCATCTGATTGTCTCAGCAGAGATTTCAACTTTCCAGCTAGGATTCTGGTTGTTCACTGATGTTCTGCATCTAAATGGTGCTGTAAGTACATGTTTAGAACTCCATGCTATTTACAACTGCAAGAATTGCTTCTAAGACTTCTCTCAGCACTGTGTGACTCAGAGTGGCTTTGGCAGACAATCCAAGCATTACCATATTGCTTGGGTGTTTACATGACTGGCTGAGTGATATTTTTTTATGCCAATTTTCCGACATCAAATGTTTTAGACAACAATATACTTCTGAGAGTATGTGTGGAGACAGGCCTAAATTGTCATATTTGGAGCTGGATGGATCTGGATCCAGACCAGAACTTCTCCAAAGTATAAGGTGGGGGAGAGGCTCTAACTGGAAAACCATTTCGAAAGCCCCACCTACAGTATTCAAATCAATGGCAAAATTCCATTAGGTTCAGGTCTCTACTCTTCAAAGGGTTTGAAAATTGTGATAAGACTCAAGACCAAAAAGAAATGGGGGTGGATCTGAGGGGAAACTTTCTCCAAGTGAGAAGAATATTCACATTAGGGGTGTCAAAGCTATGAAGCTTCACAACTTGACTAGTCCATTCTGTGAATTGTGTGGGAGCTACAGGATATTTTGGTGGAGACTCGCAGGACAGTGATTTAACAAATCTGTACTTCATAGAATCATAGGACTGGAAGGGACCTCAAGCAGTCATCTAGTCCAGTCCCCTGCACTCATGGCAGGACTAAGTATTATCTAGACCATTCCTGACAGATGGGAATTCTTAAATATGTTTTACTCTGTCATTATGAGTAAATATAGGCCTACAACTAGGGAATCTGGCATCTTCCTTAGACTGGAGTCTGTGTGGCAAAGGTGACCTAATTCTCCAGCAAATTCTATTGTATTCTGCAGCATCTCATACTATGAAGTATTTATTAGTGAGCTTGCTCTTGCAAAAGTCTCAGCTCTTCCAGATATCTGGCACTTTTTACAAACTTCTAGGTAAGGGCTATCTCCCAGGGCATATGCTTGATCTATTTCTCCCTTGCAATGCGTGTGTGCATGCATACACCATGATGTTAAAAAGAAATTGGCAATGACATATCAAACAGTCGGCTACCGCTTTCCCACTGAAGTTCAGTACCAGTCTCACAAAACATTAGAGAGACTGTGAAAACTGCTTGCAAGGGAATCATTTGTGTTCTCACCCCGCCCCCCCCCATCATCACTCCATTCCATCACAGGCCAGGCCACAGCTTAGCCAAAATCTGTATGGAGGTGCGAGGCAGCTCAGGCTGTGTTAGTCAATCTGGATGCAGGGTCTGCGTGTGGTCAGCACCCAATATAAAGAACCATCTTTGTGTTAGTTCATAGATACCAAAGTCAGAAGGGAACATTGTGATAATCTTGTCTGACTTCCTGTATCACACAAGCCAGAGAACTTCCCTGAAAAAAATTCCTCGAGCTTCTCTTTTTTAGAAAAACACATCCAATCTTGATTTAAAAATGGCCAGCATGGAGAATCCACCACAACCCTTCGTAAATTGTTCCAATGATTAATTACCCTCATTGTTTAAAAACTTACTTTATTTCCCGTTTGAACATCCAGCTTCAACTTCCAGCGATTGGCTCATGTTGTGCCTTTCTCTGCTAGACTCGGGAGCCCATTGTTAAATATTTGTTCCCCATGTAGGTACTTATACACTTTAATCAAGCCACCCCTTAACCTTCTCTTTGTTTAAGCTAAATAAACTCAAGGAGTTGAATTTTATACTGCATGTTTTCTGATCCTTTAATCATCCTCATGGCTCTTCTCTCAACCTTGTCCATTTTATCAACATCCTTCTTGAATTGTGGACCTGAGAAATGGGCACAGTGTTCCAGCAGTGGTTGCACCAGTGCTAAATAAAGAAGTAAAATAACCGCTCTACTCCTATTTGAGATTCCCCTGTTTATACATCCAGGGATTGCATTAGCCCTTTCAGCCACTGGGAGCTCTTGTTCAGCTGATCATCCACCCCATCAAGACCCCCAAATCTTCTTCAGAGTCACTGCTTCCTAGGATAGTCCCCTGTCCTGTAAACATGGTCTACATTCTTTGTTTCTGGATACATACATTTACATATAGCCCTACTAAAACACATCATGTTTGCTTGCGCCTAGCCTGCCACATAATATAGAATGTTCTGTATTGGTGAGCAGGCCGCTTTGTTGTTTTTCACTACCCAAATCTGTGTGTAATCTGCAAACTCTCAGTGATTTTATATTCCCTTCTAGGTCACCGCGAAAAATGTTAAATAGGATAGGGCTAAGAACTGATCCCTGCAGGACCCCACTAGAGACTTGCCTGCTTGATGATGACTTCCTGTTTACAATGACACTGAGACCTATCAGTGAGCTATTTTTTAATCCATTTTGTGGGTGCATTTTATATCTAGTCTCTTAATTAAAATGTCATGAATAAGTCAAACACCTTAGAGAAGTCTAAGCATATTACATCAACATTTATTACCTTTATCAACCAAACTTGTAACGGCATTTAAAAAAAAGAGCCTCTCAAACAATATCTATCTTCCATAAACCCATGTTGATTGGTACTAATTATACATGTCCTTTAATTCTTTATTATTCAAGTCCCATATCAGCCACTCTATTATCTTGCCCTGGATTTGACATGCCTATAATTTTCCACATCATCCTATTTACTCTTTTTAAGTACTGGCACATTAGCTTTCTTCTAGTTTTCTGGAGCTTCCCCAGTGTTGCAAAACTTACAGAAAATTAAAACTCCTGGATATAAGTTATCTGGACCAGCTGATTTAAAAATGTTTAATTTTAGTGGCTGCTGTTCAACATCCTCCTGAGATGCTAGTGGAATGGAGAGCATTATCCTATGATATGACTATTGCATCCCTCCCCCCCCCCCCAAAATACAGAACAGAAATATTTATTGAACACGTCTACCTTTTCTGCATTGTTACCGATAATGCTACCATTTCCCTCTGGTGATGGTCCAATACCATTGTTTGTTGTCCCTAGTATACTTTTTAAAAAAAACCCTATTGTTCTTAACTCTGCTGGCCATAGATTTTTTTTTTTCTCTTGTGTGCCTTTGCGTCTCTTAGGAATTGTAGAAAATCAGTAACTCTTCCCTGTTTTTCCATGTATTTGTCTATTTTTTCAATGCCTTCACTTCCCCTCTAAACCAGGTCACTTTTTTAAAGCACTACAGCTTTATCCCTCAATCATGGGATTGTACACCGAGTCCTATCCTCTGTCTACTGTGTACCACAGCAGGACTCATCCCCGCCCCCCAACCTTTCCACCACTTCTGTGGTCTTCCTTTCAGCACTTCAGGTACAGAGATACTGCCAGAAGCAAAGGCGTACCATGTGTCACTGCATGGCTTGTAATGCCCTTGAACTGGTTCTGAAGGGGTTCAAAGCTTGACTTTCTTGACAGGAGTTAGGCTTAGGAGTTGGGGAAGGATGGGGTGAGTGGAAGGGGTTTTCTGTCCCATGAGAATTTTTGTGATTTAGAAAATTTTCCTGTCCCAAATTGGGACAAAATATAGAAATTGTGAATTTCACAGAGCAACAAACTAAGATTTCCATTTGGTTTAATTTTGTTTTAATAACTATGAAAGAGTTAACTTTGGTTTTGACCTGTTGCACTTTTAGATTAAACTCAAACATTTTAAGAGTCATTTTGACTTGACAAAAACAAAACTCTGTTATGAAAATACCGGAATGGGGCATTGACAGTTGCAAGACTGTTTTTGGGTGGAAAAAAAATTGCTTGAAAATACTCACTACTCCAACTAGTTAGCCTGCTTTAGGCCTGTTGCAAGTGTTCATTTTGCTATGACAAGTGTGAATGAGCAATACCTTGATTCAATGGGAAGTGGATAAGCAGTAGCTGCAAAGAAAGCAGCTTGAATCTGGCAAGAAACAAATTCTCTCTAGTTAGTTTCACAGTTTCCCATAAGGATAATTGCAGCAATATCACCATGCTGTTAATAGTGTTGTGGGCCTCTGAGATACCGTTGTGCAGTGTTCCTCTCATGTCGAAGTTAGATCAGAGCAAAGTTTGTATCTACCACTCTCCCTGAAGGTTGAGGCAGAATTGGAACAATAGCAGGGTACTGGTAAATGTAGATTCAGTAGTTTTCTATTGTTCCATTCAATGATGGCCAAATCTCCAGCCCAGCAACAAGCCCAAAATGGCTGGGGTGAGCCCTGGGGCGATGCACTTTGGACCAGGATCAGGATCTTTTTCCCTCACAGCCTTAAACCATTTCAGCTCAGTTACTGAAATAGCTGTGTGTCCTTAATGTATTCCCAGCGTAAGGGGAAGAATGGAAGCATCCATCCAATGCCCACCTCAACTCAGATATTTGTATGCTGATGAGCAGGGACCACCCATACACCTGTACTCTGCAATATAAACATCACCCTGCACTACATCCACTGTACATGGAATCCAGAATGCACTGTCCTGAACCACACACATTTCTCTGCCAGGGGATGTCCATAAACTTGAAATGTTGTATCCAGCTGCCCTATAGTTATATATTCGATCTTGACCATTACCTATCTGTTAGATTAGAGTGGTCTTATATTAACCTTGACAAGGACCAAATCCAACCTTACTTAATCAAATCTCCCACAGACAATTTTAATGCCTATTTCATCAGCTATTCTCTGTGTACTGGGGGGGCGGGGGGGGGGTGGAGGAGAAGGGGACATAGGAGGCTTTTCATAATCTTTCTGCCCTTCATTCTGAAATGTCTGGAGGTTAAATCAGTCCCCAGTGCCAGATAGAACAGCTTCAGTTCTGCTTTAACTTGCCTTGGTGATTAATGGTTTCTAACAAGCTGCTCTGACAGCCAGGTTTGCAAAAGTACACTGCACTCTGACCACACCCTAGTCTTCCCCAGACTGCCCACTAAGTTAGGATGTTAAGAGTGGCTACAACAGCCCTATGTACTTGAGGATTCCCCTATGCTAGCAAATCCTCCAGATACAGCCTCAAGGCAGCTTTAAAAGTACCCTGGGTACCATGCCTGTAGTGCACAAGGGACTTAGCGTAGGCCAAGAAACAGATTATTAATTTTTAATGGTCTAGCTGTAGGTACTATCTAATAAAGATTGTATATTGTATGGGAAGGGCTAGCTTCCTAAATACAGCCATTCCTATGTACTCCATACAACCATTTCATATACTGCATTACATGAAAACAACATGCAAATAACCTACACTGATTTGGGGTTTAGTTTTTAAACATATGAATTAAAAAAATTGAAGTGAACTAACATTTTTGGTAACAGTTGAAAGCAACAAGGCTGTTTTATAGGTTCCCAAGAAGATTGCCTGGTCAAATGGATAAACCCTAGCAAGTAAACCAGGTTTGGTATGTTCAGAATAGAAGACAGCAAATTAAAATCTCTTATTAAATCAAACACGCAGGTTGGTCAAAATGCAGTACCAATTAATAAAAATGAGATGGAAAGGAAGAGTCAGCTTCTCCAGGTGTAATGTGTAAGATTTAATCACTCGAGACCAGCTTGTTCGTAAAATATATTTAATAGCTTAAATGAGCTATGCCCTCAATTTATGAAAGGCTGAAGGTATGAGTGCTGAGTCCTTTAATTATATCCATAAAAACAGTAAGTGTCTCTGAAAAATACTTGATTACTTGGAATGGGCTATGGAACCAGATCCTACAAACCCATATTAATGCAATTAGTTTGCTAGGGCCAGATTTCCAAAGATAATCAAGCACCTAGACCCAGATGCTCAAAAGGTATTTAGGTACCTGACTGCCATTGATTTCAATTTAAATCAATGGAGGTTAGGTGCCTAAGCAAGTAACTGGGATTTTTAAGAGTCTATCTGAAATCTTGGGTGCTGAAAATGTGGCCTTAACTCATATGAATAGTACTATTGATCTGGCAGAACTGGGCCTAGCCATGAGTAATTGCCTATATTTATTTTAACGAAATAAAGAAATGCCATACAATTTTTAATGGAGTGACCCCTGCTTTGCTGATAAAGTAACCATCATTTATAATCAGACATTTACCACTATTCAGATTACAGCTGTAAATCACATCTCTGTACACCTCCACAAAGAGACCCATGACAAAATTACAGTAAATTACAAATCACAGTTCTCACATATGAAGCAGAGGTAGGAGAAAAATCACATCAATGGAAAATCTTCTGTAATAGCTCTTGTAGTCAAAACAGGTTTTGCATTTGCAGCTCATTCCCCTGCCCCTCCCCACCTCCTGGTTTTCACAAAAACTAACATACACACTCTTGCAAAGGCAAATTTTCATTTCAGGCAAATTGGTAAGTGTTTCAGGGTTAAAAAAACCTTCTTAAAATTATATATACTTTGCCATGAAAACCTGTTTGTTAGTGGAAATAGCACATTTTTGCCTTTGACCAAAGTTAAATCTCACTTGTGACCTTTATCATGCAACATACTATTTGATAGTTTCACATAAGTCTAATGTGAACAAAATATACTTAATTATAATTAGTGGGTTGGAGAGATTGAATGACCATTGGAAATGATAACTTCACAATGCCATAGAAAAGTAGACTGAGTAATTATTTATTGCTGATCTTTAGTGGCATATTCATGGAAATCAAGCTGCTCAGTCACCGGGAGCTACTGTATTGGAAAAATCACACAATACATCCTTAACCTCTCTAGGGTTAAGCTTACCACACTCTGTGGGTTGTTCTCAGTGGAATGTCTTCTGAATGGTTAGGATCTAGATTGTTACCTTTAACAGAGCCCTGAGTAGGGGATGGTTTGGCGATGCCTTGCCCCATAGAAATTGTGGATCTGTCAGACTCAATCTCTGAGGCTGCTCCTTGTGCATTTGCAAGCAGCAAACTGCTACCTTAGGTTTACTGTGGAAGCAAGCAAAAGTGTGAGGGAGTTTCCCTCTGAAACACAATGGAATTTTTTTTAAAAAAAAAAAAAACCTTAAAGGAACAAACCAAAATGAATTTTTTTCCACTTGGAAAGAAGCTCAAACAGGTTTGCACTAGTATTCAGAGCCCCCATTATCTTAGAGTCTAAGTCAGACTGTCAAAAGTATTTAGGTGCTTAAAGATGCAGTTAGGCACCAAGTGGAATTTTCAAAAGTCACTTAGGTGCCTCACTCATTTAAATCTAGATGTTTTTGAAAATCCCACTACCTGAAAATCCCAGTGACTGTTCCACTATGGATAAATACTTAACTAGTTCTAGACAGGAAATATGACTGTAGAGTAGTGGTTTGGGCACCCACATGGGAGGTGAGGGACCATTGAAGCAGGGGGGCTGGACCTATCACTCATTTTTTGACAGTGGAACAGCTTCCACAGAAAAGACTGATGGAGCCTTATATCAGAATACCCCATAGATCAGTGGTTAGACCATGCTTCTTGGAGGTAGGATTTGAACAGACGTCTCTTCTTTCCCCCTCTAGCAGAAGGGGTTGGATTTGAACTTGGGTCTCCCACATCCCAGCTGAATACTCTAACCAATGGCTGAAAGCTCTAAAGTAGGCACCACTTCCTTTGGCTATTTTGGTGTAGAATGAGGCAGGCAACTCATTCCTGCAAGAAACATCTTAGGCATCTAAGCTGCCTAAGTCCAAGGAGTTGGATCTTATTTGCTGATTGTTCAGGAGAGAGAGGCATGCAGACCGAACTGCAAAGAGATACTATCTCCATCAGAGTGGCAGGGCTTAGCATCTCCAGCTGCCATCAGCATCTCCCATCGACTAGTTGAGGCAGCTCCCCAGCTAGTGTGCTGGCTTTTGTGGATCCCATTCTAAGATGCCCATCTCACCCTGTGCATTGTTTAGGGAGCCAAAGATGCACTTAACTCAGGCTGTGTGAATCCGTGCTGCTGTTGCTGTGATTTTTCTAGGTGCTTAAAATTAGGCACAGTGACACATTGTTGCAATACCTAAGTCCCTTTGTAGATCCCATCCCCAGAGGAATTTTTGAAAATGCCTAAAACTTAGGCGCCAAACTCACATTTTTCATGGAATCAGTTGAGGTCTGGAAATTGAAATCAAGGAGCATTAAGCACCTAACCTACTTAGGAAAAAATCCAGTTTAGGTACTGGTCCGTATCTTTAGGTCTCTAACTACCTTTGAAAATCTGGCCCTCAATGACATGAGAATCCCATCCCTAGAGAGCTCTGCACCTCCCCAGCTAAAGAGTTGTTGCTCCCTTTTCTTCTTTCTGTGCATTTCTTTCCACAGCTTAGTTTACCACACTAAGTTAATTAAGCTAATAACAGCAACAAATTAAGCACAATTGGTTCTTGGCCTTTATTTGTGTCTCTCGCCTATTGGAAATAACCTTGTGATCATTGTTTGCTTACAACTGACTAGGTTTTGCATTCTTTACATTAATTAACATTAAATTGTAATTTTCTGGTTTTTCCTCACAGGAAGCATGCAGAAGTGGAGGAGAAGGTATTGACACTTACATCTTTATTAGGCTCTATTAATCCCAGAGCAGCTAGCATTGTTGTAGATAGATATTGATATCTAAATGCAGGGTGAGGGGCTAAGATCTAGTGCTAGTGAAAAATCTGATACTGAAGCAAAGTGATAGCTGTGAAGAACTGTCACAGGTTATAATAATAGGTTATAATCCCAGGCTTGTATTCCAAGTCTTATATGGAAATGCAAAACAGAGCCAATGTACTGTAATGTAGCACAGCAATGGTGTTTGGGGCTGTTCTGTTATTCAGTTGGAATATATGGCTAAGTGTTAACATGATCATGTAACTGTCCAACATTAAAAAGTTTTAACTAAGGTTTGGGGGTTGGTAAACAGAGACCTCAGTCTGCTTAGGATCATGGCGCACACACCATTAAAGATATAAAAGAGGGAAAACAGTAAAAACACTTGAAGTCTGAAGTATTAAGTAAGGGTTTTATTTTAACAACAAACCGTGTTCCCTTTAGCTGTAGAGTTTTCAGAAGGAACCTTTCAATCCACCCTCTGTCAGGGTTTTAGATGGTAATAACATCCTTTTTGGGAAAAAGAGGAAGTTAGCTGAGATGAGTTTTTGCTGTGAAGTCCAATCCTGTTAAAATAATACAAGTCAAACCCTGATACATGCACCAGGGAAGATAAAAGAATAACAAAGATAGAAAATGTGCTTTCTGTCTCTGCTGTTGACTTTCACTTGCAACCTCGCTGCTGAGATACACAGGCACAGCACATGGTCTTATCAGCCATACTGAGACCTGGCAAACTTGTAACAGCATCAAGCAGTTTAGGACAATGCTTTTAATTGCCTCTTTCTGGTCACAGACTTACAGTAATATTGTAAAACATATACTCTTGGCCAATTAAGCTAAGGTGGGAAGAGAAAAGGACACATGAGGTATGGAGAGAAATAAAATCTCAATCCTCGGTGGTCTTTGGGAGTTAGCTGGAGCTGGTGGTATCATCTGGGTCCCCCTCTCAGGCCAAGTCTGGTCAGAACATCCCTCGGGATTAGGAAGGCTTGGGGTCCCAGGAGATGGTGTGGCCAGCAGCCATGACAAGGAAGCTTGCACCTAAAGCCTTTCTTTAAGGGCCTCAATAGAGAGTGATGGGCAGAATAGCCCATTGTCATTACCTTGCCCACCAGTTAGGCCTAGTTTCCGATACAGATTTTGGTTCATAGATTTCTGATCCCACACTTCTCTTGTTTACCAGGCATGCTTTCAACAGTCCTTGAATTATATCAATAGGCCTTTGTGTGTGAACAAATTTGGTTTGTCTCCTTTGTGCACCTTTTCCCATCAATTATTATAAGTTTTATACCAGTGCTAGAAGTCTAAACAATAAGATGGGTGAACTACAGTGCCCCATATTAAATGAGGATATTGATATAATAGGCAAGACAAAAACTTGATGGAATGAGGATAATCAATGAGACACAATACCAGAGTACAGAATATATCAGAAGGACAGAACAGGTTGTGCTGGTCAGGGAGTGGCATTATATGTGAAAAAAGCATAGAATCAAATGAAGTAAAAATCTTAAATGAACCAAACTGTACTATAGAATCTCTATGGATAGTAATTCTATGCTCAAATAATAAGAATATAGCAGTAGGGATATATTACTGACCACCTGACCAGGATGGTGATAGTAACTGTGAAATGCTCAGGAAGATTAGAAAGGCTATTAAAATAAAAACCTCAATAATGGGGATTTCAGCTATCCCCATATTGACTGGGTACATGTCACCTCAGGGCGGGATGCAGAGATAAAGTTTCTTCACACCTTAAATGACTGCTTCTTGGAGCAGCTAGTCCTGGAACCCAGAGGAGAGGCAATTCTTGATTTAGCAGAGCACAGGATCAGGTCCAAGAGGTGAATATAGCTGGACCGCTTGGTAATAGTGACTATAATTTAATTAAATTTAACATCCCTGTGGTGGGGAAAACACCACAGGGGCCCAATACTGTAGCATTTAATTTCAGAAAGGAGAACTACACAAAAATGAGGAGGTTAGTGAAACAGAAATTAAAAGGTACAGCACCAAAAGCAAAATCCCTGCAAGCTGCATGGAAACTTTTTAAAGACACCTAATAGAGGCTCAACTTAAAAAAACATAGTAAGAGAACCAAAAAAGAGCCACCGTGGCTAAACAAAGTAAGAGAAGCAGTGAGAGGCAAAAAGGCATAATTTAAAAAGTGGAAGTTAAATCCTAGTGGGCCACTGGAGCCAACCTGTCAAGTGTTATGGCTTCTGTTGCCAGAATGCTCTTGTACTAGATTCAAGTGAAAGAAGGCCTGATGCAAAACACAGAGGCCAATGGCAGTCTAAATATGGAGTCTGACACTAAAGTATACATTTTGATGCCAGTCGATCAACCAGTGCATCTCTCAGTAATTGCATTAATGGGAGCTGCATGCGGGTCTAGACAGCGAGATAAGAATGCAGTGTATAATCATTGTGTTCATGTTATCAACCACTTTACCAGTTACCCAAATTGCTTTGGGTCTTTAGTTATTCTTTCAAACTGTAAGAAAAAAATCCCACAGTTTAATAATTACTTTTACTTCCATTTCTGGATCCCCTTTAAAGCTAAACATCTGTTAAAGTGCATAATTTTCAGAATTAAGTCAATTTGTAACCCTATGAAACATTAACAGCATCTGTTAAATTTTCTTCACAAAGTCAACACTTCCACTTCCCACCCACATCTGACCCCAACATGCCCCCTACACTGAGGTTGGGGGGGCCCACAAAGGCTCAGGACCGGGCTGTAGCACAGACGCACCAACAAGGAGCTCCCTACATCAGAAAAATCCTCTGTGGCTAGATTGTAGCCCTTTGTACATCACATGAGTTATAGTGTAAGTGGACTTGGGAGTTTAGCCATGAAGACACATGCCAGCTCAGTCACTTCCAACAGAAGACACCCACCCAAAACAGGCAGCCTGCCTGGGGCAGCACCACTAGAGCTAGAGAAACCACTGCCAAAAAACCAGGAAGTGGCCCTTTGATCAGAAAGTCATCAGAAGTTATAGCTGTTGACTGCTTGGTAGGAGTTAAGAGTACTGAGTTTCTCCTTTGCATTCTGCAAGCAATAACTGGAAGGTTTTGCTTCAGCCATACACTGAACTTTACGTAAACATGGGTTTTGTATAAGCACCCATCACCATAGTACCTGGGGGGCACGGAAAAATGTTCACATCACACTCCCCCTCAGAACTCAACCCTGGGGAAGCTAATGATCCAACCAGCAGTCTGAATTCAGTGAGGAATCCTGGTCACATATCACCTGAGGCACATTACACATCTCTTAATAAGAGGATCATAGTACCTAAACATTTTGGGCTGTGCAAGGAGCTTTACAGGGAAGCTATGTTCATATCAATACTTTAACAAATAGAAATAAAAGTTGGTATTATCTACACAGGACCATGTACTATGCTGATGAGCAGTGCTAGAAATGGGGTTTCTGAAACGAAGACAGGTGCTTGTATGCCAATATGTACAATGCTCTTCTACCCATCAGCCAGAGCTCAAGAACAGGAGCCCTAGAATCATAACTTTGTAAGCCAGTGGGACAAACCTCTGATAAGCCAGCACACAAATATATACCCCAGCCAAAGTAGAATTTGAGCCTCATTCTTTGTGGTTTCTTTAACAAGAAAGTTCTGTCTCAACACAAACCTTCCATAGACATGGGCGTTCCTTCTTGAAACCCAGAACTTGCTACCTGGTCTTTCTTAAAGCCTTTTACTATTGAGATTTCTACTTCTGCTCCTCACAGGTTCTGCCTACCAGCTCTTGTACACAGCTGGTATAGCAGGCCCTCGCTAGCTTCTTCTTATGCCTTGCTAACTCCCTTTCTCACTATGCAGGCTCCCTCTTATAGGAAGTGCTGACTCTGAGATGTCATGTAACCCTTGGCCACCTGACTCAGCCAATCAGCCATCTCCTTTAAGTAGAGTGATAGGCTGTACACATTCACCCTAGACTCAGTATTCTCTTAGGCAGTGGTCTGGCTATGTTTCCTTGTTAGGTATAGAAATCTAGTTTAATAAATGGGAATCCCTACAGCAAGTTTCTCTTATGTGATTAGGAAACAGGAATAAGCTCAGGCATCTTAGAACCTACCATACTTCAAAGGCACATTAATTTAGCAGTAATTACTAATGGAGAAACCCCTTATAATGTGAATTAGCAAGTAATGGCAAAATTAACTGACAGATATAGCAACTGATTGGCAATAAGTAATTTAACAGAATAATGTAAAAAAAAAAATAGAGTAGGTGGGAAGTGGGCTCCTTTCATTTTTTTTTTAAAAAAAAGTTATGCTTGAAGCTCTCAGGTGTACTTAACACTTGATAAAACAGTTTAACTCAAATAGTGAAATGTTGCTTTCAGTTCACTGTATACATCACTTACCATCCTCTAATGCTCTTTCATCATGCTGCCTTTGGAACCTTAGTTAATCATGCTTTTTAGTTTGAATTTCTGTCTCATTTAGAGCAGGAAGATGCCTGTTTCTGTAAGAATTTCAAGCTTCTATAGCTTCATAGGCAATCTGATACCATGGTCAGCGCTTCTATAGCGTGATGCCAACTTTTCCTAACCTAGCGCTAAACTTTTCCCAAATCTGGTTAAAAATTCCCAGCAGTACTTCTATATCCTGGGAAATTTCCCACAATCTGGGAATTTTTGAGTAAAATGTTTCAACTTGGGAAATTAGGAATTTTCATTCAAAACATTTTACTCAAAAATTCCCAGATTGTGGGAAATTTCCCAAGATATAGAAACACTGGCTATGGTGATGGACATCAAGATAAGAATCTGGGGAAAGGGTGAGTCTCAGTCAGGCTGCCCGAGATGAAGGCACTCCCTGTATGCCTCATTTATGATACCTCAGACAACACAGAGGGAGGAGAAACATGCAATCTTCCTTTACTTTGGTGATCTGCTCTATTACAGCTGTGACAGTGAAGAAGAGCACAATAGTTAAAATAAACCTCTGCAAAAGGGATGGACGAAAATAGGGCTATCACTTTTACCAAAGCTATACAATTGTTTTGTAAAACTTGTGCTTTTTGGAGCTGTCATTGTGGGATCCAAAGTGGGTAAAACGGGTTTCAAATATTGTGTCTACACTAGTATTTCTTGTTCCATTTATCTCGTACAGCACCAAATGCGTGGGGGTCCTGGTCCGTGTCTGAGGCTTCTAGACTATGATGATACAAATAAGTAATAACAATAAGCTCCACGATGGAGCTCTACTTTAGATCAGGCACAGACAGGCCTTTTTACCAGCGTATTCTCTAATCCTGCTGTCAGTTGGACTGGTGCTAAGCAAACACTACATAAAATCTTAATTTAGACACATATGAAGAAACTGGAGATCTGTCATTGTCCCTCAAGAGTGTAATTAACATTTTTGGGCTTGTATAAAGCCCCAGGTTTGCTGTGTTGAAGGATCGTAATGGACTAAGGAATAAGGTCATGTAAGTTTGTCCCCACAAACCCCTGTTGCTTTACTTTTAGTCTTTGAAGCTTAGATTTACACCCTGTTAGATCCTTATAGGTATAGGAAGACACATCTCCTAAGTTACATTAGAATCCTGAACTGGGCCACATCTGAAGTCAATGGGAATCTTTACTGGTCGGTCTTTACTAGTGGGTAGGTATGGTTCTGTAGCAGGAGGTCAGACTAGATGATCATAATCATCCCTTCTGGCCTTAGTCTGAGTCTAGTGATGGTACGTTTTTAATTAGGATGAGACTCTCTTCTGTTTACTCCCTTGCTCACATTTCAGATGCAAAAGAGGTCACCGAAAGACCAGCTTAACGTCAAATGTTTAATTTAGAACTTTTATTTGCTTCTTACAGTAATAAGAAAAATGTGCAGTAGGAAAGCAAGCTCCAGATGTCTTAAAAGCTGGCATACAGCACTGTGTTCAGATACCCGTGAACTATCTGAACACGGGGGAAGTCAATAGTAAGGAATGACCCTGGAAAGAAAATAATTTGATGCTCACAGAAAACAGAGGAGCAAATGTTCCACCACCAGGAAATCTATAGGCTCTTTTTCTTTCTTGCTTTATCACTGGATGCAAACAGCAATTTGCATATTTGAGTCTAAGCACCTTGGATCAGAAAGGTCACACTATGCATACAAATTAAAGGAGCCGGTAGAGCTACAAACTTGAAAAGAGGGCTGGATTTTTTTATTCTGAAGATGCATCAGCAAATATAGAGGTGTTTTAAACTTGGTTAACTGTTTGATAATTACTTCTGGTGGTTTTTTTTTCCTTTTAGCCCAATCAGAGTTAATGAAAGTTTTTATAGATCCTTTCATTATATTATTCTGCTGGAGCTCCTATGACATGTTGGAATAAAAGAAAGCAAAACTGCATCCATAAGCCATATTAACCTATTAATAAATGGATAATCTTGGCTAATGCCTGGTACCTCTCCCGAGCTATTACAGAAAGTTTCTTGCATTTGTATTGAAGAGATTATAAAATGCCAAATCAATAGATATTGCATTAGTTTAATTGAGCTCCGAGGAAGGACTCCATAGTTTGCTGGCTGTAAGAACATGTTTCTATAAATAAATCTGTCCCTTTATTCACATAAGATCTCTTAGCAAATTCACCTTTGGGAAATGAGGGAGGGTCATTAGGGAGGCATAGAATCTTCCCTCCTTACGAACCCTTCAAGGGAGGTGTGTTCTTGCAGAACACAAGCCATTTTGCCTAATTGCTTTGTAAAAGTACATCATGTTATAAAATGCAGCATTCACTGTACACTGACTAGCTCAGAGTACAGTTACATTTGTACCCGGAGAAGTAATTTGCCAGTTGATTATAAGCATGCACCTAACCGTTCAGAAAAGAAAACAGAATATTGTGCTATGTTTAAAAGGTCCGTCAATCTATTGTCAGGGGGGCACAAGTGGTGTGTTAGATAGTAACTGCTTTCGTTTGTTTTACATTGTACTTTTCAGTAAGTTAACAGCTAGTGCAATAATGCTTTGTATTTATATAGCACCTTTAAACACAAAGCTACCAGTGCTGCCAAATGTTAAAGAATTAATCCTCACAATTAGGGTTGCTTGAATTATCCAATGCTAATAAATTATCCACAGAATTTAGCTCATTGTTCCCCATTAGATCTTGACTGATGCAAATGTATTTGTTATGCATAAATATTCACCAAATGGTTGGTGCACATAAATTTCAACCTGGTGTTAGTGATTTGTTTTCTTTGGCTGTTTGCTATTCACAGTACCTGATTGGTCACCTAAATCACATGATATTGTCTATTCTCTCTGACTGGATGACTGAAAAGTTTTTAAATAAAAGAATAATGAATAACAAATGCTGAATAGTCAATATGCTTGTTTGTGCATGAACCACCAATATTTGCATGAGATTCAATATTCACATTCAGAACAGACATTTCCCAAATATTGATGCACAGAAAACCAAGCTTTGTAACTATGACATCACAAGGGGAATTACAAGCATGGTTGAAGTGAAAGCCACTTGAAATTCAAATATTTGCAAGCAAAGGTTTTTTTTTAAAATTTGACCTTTGAAGTAATTAAAGTATTATTAACCCCACTTTACAGATATGGAAAGAGACAAAGAAAGGTTAATTTGTCCAAGGCTATAGTCACCTGCATGGAATTTGGAGGGGGAGAGGGTCAAGGAGAAGGAGGAGGCACCAGCATGGCAGTCTGTGTGCACAGGGCTACAATGCTAGCTGCAGTTACAACATATCTGCAAATAATTATCTTAATAAAGAGCCTGTTTAGTTTTACCAGCATGGCTTCCTCTCACATTATCCAACATGCTTAATATGAAACAGATCAGTGAGTAAGGCCCCAGTTTCACATGCTTTTTAGGTAGACTCTGGTTTATCGGTGTCCAACAATTTACAGGATTGGGGCCTAAGAAACCTGATGACATAGCTTAAATTATTGCTAACTTAACATTGAGTAATCAAACTATCCTCCTTCCCCTAAAAGTCAGCCCCTAGATATAAATACAAGTTCAATTTGTTCTATTTCCCTAACAGTAAATATAGTATTGGGTGGTGGTGGTTGTTGAATGGGGGGAGGTCTGTAGAGCAGAATAATTAACTAAATATAATATTTCAATACCCTTTATTTTCTGTCACCTATTCACTAAGTTTATTTTAAAGTCTGTCTACATTTAGGCCATCTAAGTGGCCCGTTCTCCAAAAGGGCTGAGTATCTTCCAGCTCCCACTGAAGCTAAACTGAAATTCAGCTGATAATGTTTTGCAAAAACATCTAAAAAGGGAGCCTTCTCCTGTACAGAGCAGTCTATTTATCCATTTCAAAATTAAGCCTAAATTACAATTTATTCAACATCATGGACAACATATTTTGGCCTTTTCTCTTCAAGTGACTTAGAGTGGATAAGATTCTGTGCATAGAAACAAGCTATTTAAAAAAAAATCCTCTAAACTTCTCCTAAATACATTTGCTGCCCTGTCATAATTGAAAATATGTCTTAACTTCACCATTTATCTATAACAAATAAATACTGCTTCACTCCACTACTGGATGTGCTTTGAGTGCCACCTTGTGCCTATAAGTGGTATTTCACTTTTGAATAAATTCTCAAGTGAAAGTTTTACATGAGAATTGGAGGGTGGGAATGAAGGAATGAAATGAACCTGAAATGTAGAACTACTACGTCGTGCAAGTAAGGGAGGGTTGCACTGATCAATAAACACTGTTGGAGACTGGACCACCACATTTAGTACACGCGGTGGGCCAAATTTAAAAAATGTGATTTCTAATTTGTATGTGCAAAATCTGTTTTCTTCTAATTTCCTTTGTCTCTACTAATTTTAAAGATTACTTGTAGGGAGGTAAACATGTCTAGGTAGAAGAGGGGGATGGTAAGACCAGACTAGGAGAACTGTGGGCTCCATGGCTTATGAAAAGGTAGCCTTAACTGAGATATGAAATAAGACTTTTTGGAGCTTGAAAAGTATAGTGGGCACTGCCAGAGTGCATTCATAGGTGTTAATTGTATACATTTCAAGTTTGTTAATTCAGTCTGGTATGCAGCTGTGGTGAATGAGGATTTTGACAGCGGCCACTGAAGAACCCTAGCATATGTCGGGGAGCCCCCCCTGGGCATAGGGGCTGGAACTAGGGGTGCTGCAGCACCCCCCTAGATTGAAGTGGTTTCTATTATCAGAATTTACAGTTTGGTTCAATGGCTCTCAACACCCTCACTATAAAAATTGTTCCAAAGCGTCCCTGCTCCTGGGGGCAGGGCCCTTGTAACTGGAGAGCAGGAGGAGGAGTGTCCCCAGGTAAATGTCCAGAGACGCTTAGTGGTGTCAGGAAACATTAAAGACTGGGTCACAAGAAACCTGGGGTCATTACTACTGGTAGATATGTATGGGAGAGAATCTGATTGCTTAGAGTGAAACTTTAAAACTTTCTTTGTTGTCTGCACAGAGATGTGAATTGATGGAAGAAATCATTTTGCTAATTTAGAACACACTGAAAATTCAGGTTTCAAATTTATCCCTGGTGCAACTCTGCTGAAGCCAATGGAATCAGACCAGGGATGATTTTGTTCCTACTAGTTGTATATTGCTGGGTCATATAAATGCACAACCTCATTACTCCTACTGTTGTCCTCCCTTTCTTCTATTGTTTGTAGCACTCATTTGAATCTTGACCATAAACGCTTGGGGGCAGGGACCATGTTTTTCGAGATGTCTGTACACTGCCTAGAAAAACTGGGCCCTCATTCTGAATGAGACTTTTAGGCATTCTCATCATACTAACAGTAACTGATTTCATGCTTACACTTTGACATTGGCAAATTGGTTAAGCCTGCTGGATTTTTTTAAATCAGTCTTTCTGCAGTGATCTACTTAGATATTTTTAGCAAACATAACAGCCTCTCGGACAGAGTATGCCTCAATGGAGTTGGTAGGAATGACTGAGATAGAAGTCAGACAAAGAATGTGGAAAGCAGTATTTTACTATTATGCAGTATGGTCACTTGACCATGGAGCGTATGGTTCTGTATCCTGTGCAATTGGGAAAAGAAGGGCAGTAGTCCTGTATCAGTAGCACCATAGACATGTCTTCTCCATGTGTGGTTATCTGATTGGTGGTTTGGTGAAATTTCTAACACAGGGTGGATTGTTTTGCTTATGCCCTTCCTTAGTACAATAATGCCAAAGTGAAAGCTTCCGGCAGCACACTTAGCTGGAACTCAGAGCGTCCATTTGCTGTAGGCATGTGACACATAGTGTACATTGCCCATTTATGATTGTATTAAATCATGCCCTCATTCCTGTTTGGAGCAGTGTGGCTGTGTGGAGCTATAATGAACAACATGAGGTGCTCTGAGGACTTCTGCCTGAGTAAGCCAGAGGCAGAAAACCTCCAGGAACACTGGGGAAAACTGTTAAGTGCTGAAATTTAAAGAATGCACCTTTCCCAGCACCAGTTCCAGGGGCTAGCAAGCATGCTCAAGTGACAAAACCCTGGGTCATGTCTCTTACCTAGTTGTCTATATCACCCGCTGAGGGCTGTTATGCACCACCAAACACCAGTCACCTTGTTGCCACTTAGCATTCTACCTACATCTTGCCCAGATGTGCTGGAAAGGAGTTAGAGGTTCCCATCATCACCTTCTCTCCTCTGAAAAAAGAAAAGGAGGACTTGTGGCACCTTAGAGACTAACCAATTTATTTGAGCATGAGCTTTCGTGAGCCACAGCTCACTTCATCGGATGCATACCGGGGAAACTGCAGCAGACTTTATATACGCACAGAGATCATGAAACAATACCTCCTCCCACCCCACTGTCCTGCTGGTAATAGCTTATCTAAAGTGATCATCAAGTTGGGCCATTTCCAGCACAAATCCAGGTTTTCTCACCCTCCACCCCCCTACACACAAACTCACTCTCCTGCTGGTAATAGCCCATCCTCTGGTGTACCCTTGCACGATGGGCTAGAATTTAGCCTTCAATCAAGCAATTAGATTAACAAGCACTGTTTCCGCCTCCCTGAAGCATTATTCAACCAGGAGAGGAAAAAACCCTGTTTATGTACAATAATGAATGCAAACAGAATAATTCTCTCAATGAGCCTCTAATTAGGGAAGAGGCAGCTATTTTCTCAGTAAGGAGTAAGTACAATGATGAATACTTATACTGAAAATATAAAATCGTGTTTCTGTGATACAAACAAATAAATGGGTTTCCTCGAATTCTTTTTTACACAAAGCAAAAAAATCACCCACTAGCTCACAGACGATGCAACACAAATGGGCTGTCACTATTCCAGACATATGCTCAAAACTTGTGCTTCATTTCCAAGAGAAAAACCATGGTGGCTTGCATTTCCTGACTGGGTCTATTCCCCCCCGCACGCCCCCGCAACTTGGATAATGAATTTAAATAAACGAACCAAGAAAGGGCTAAGAACAGAAATTTGTCTTTCTCCACCAGATGTCAGTGAAAGCTGCAGAACTGAAGAGCTCTACGAGAAACCAGGAATCTGTTAACCTTATCTTGTAATTAAAGATGCTCATTGTTGAGCCATGCAGCTAGGCCATACTATTTCCTTTATTTTAGGAATAAGTGTCATATTTAGGGCTCAATTTTTATCACCTTTTCTCACACTGGGTTAGTTGTTCAATCATTTTAATGGGAATTTTGTGAGCATTAGAAGGGGACAGTGACTCGACTACTGATGTATAATTTGCAATCGGATTTGTACAGATCTTTAAAAAGTGATTTTTCTTTTAGTCAGTGGCAATATTTATTTGATTCTCACACATTACTAATAGTAAGTAGTTTAGGGCCAGATTCTGTCACGTTTATTCAATTGAGTAGTATCTTACACTATATAATGAATAAGAATAAATGGAATTCAGGTTGCAACTTTAAAGATTTACATGTCCTGACTTTTGAGTGCTTCACTTTGCAAGTTTAACACTCTTCTAATGTAAACATGTATGAATTTCCCAGTGTTAATCCTATAGTCATTGCTTACATGGAATTGACCACAGGCTTATGCTACAATTGTGGCTTTGTGAACTCTGCAATCTTTATACAGTCTGGTTCTGGAGTTTGGTTCACAAAGCTATTGCCATTTACTTTCTTTCTTTAGTATATGGCTTCACAGTATGGTATGTGTCCTTTCTGCCTCATAGCTACCACCATCCCCTTCATACAATAACATTAATGGTACCCTGTGTTTAAAAGGGGAGTCAGAAGTGGCTGAATAGAGGTGGGTAGGAGTCAGGGAACATCCATATTTCTCTTCTGTACTCTTTGACCCTCATTAGAGCATATTCCCTGTGGAGAAACTAACAGAAGCATGCTCACCAAACTAGTTATGCTGCCAGGTTTGGAGAGGTGTCTGGGAGAGAGAATGGGAGAGCAGTCTGCATATCTGGTCTAAGACCAACAAAGGTCACCACTGTCTCTTCCAATGGGTCTCAGATCAACACTTGGATTTTGTGCCATGGTCTCTGCTGCTCTGTCACTACCATTGTCTGTGAAAGAATGACACTGATCTGGAGAAGACAAATGTCGAGTTTGTCAAGTGGGTTTTGCATTCTGTGAGTGTTCATGCAGGAGGGAAATACAGGGGCCCTAGTCATTTCCACTATTACAGAGTAGTTATTTTTTAGTGCTTACACAACTAGGCTTGGAAACTTTTTGCATACTTTTGAAACCATGAAACTTCCCCGAAGGGCCAGTTTTGTCCATTTTGCTAATTCTTTCTTAAAATAATATGTCTCTGCTATGAATAGTATCACTTTTCTCCAAGCACAAATTCCATCTAGTCAATATGTGTCAAATAAAAATGCTAATATGCAGATATGGGCTGTGGCAACAATGTTTGAATCCAGATGAGTGTTAAGCTGGATGGTAGGGGTTGGTAGGGATGACTCTGAGAGGTCCTTGTGGGATTTCAGCCCTCTTGACTGACTTGATAAATGAAGAAAAAGAGACCAACATTTTTCCCTTACGTTACTGAACAGGGTTTACTTACTGCCACAAGCCACCACCCTTCTCAGTGACAAAAGTAGCTACATACAATCACAGGCAAAACCAAAAATATTTTGGCTGACAATCAAACTAGAAATGAGGGTGGGCGCTGGATTGATAGACTTATAACAAAGTCCGCCCAATGTAAGGCTAGATTTTTCAAGTGCTTAGCTCCCACAACTAGAGGAAGAATTTCCGAAGAGTTTAGTTCCCATTTAGACACCTAGATAAGGGCCAGATTTTCCCAAGTGCTGAGCACCCCATTCAACACATTAGATGCTGAATTCTTTTTAAAATCTACCCCAGACGACCTGATGATCAAAGAACTTTGATGGCAGTTGCGGATGCTCAGTCATTCTAACAAGGCCTATAAAGTTTTGGTCTCTGCCAGTCCATTATAAGCAGAAATGCAGTTGGCTGTGTTCAGTTTGATAGGCTAATCTTTCTTAAAGGGAAAATAATAGAATCAATAGAAAATACTCTTTTAAAAAGGGCTTCAGAATTTGTTTTAGACTTTTGTCACTTGCCATGCTGAGAACTTTCCAAAGTACACACCAGAGCCAGATTTGAATACACTCACTTGTGCAGAACAGTGAATGTGCTCCATGAGCAATCCCATCAACTTCAAGATAAATCTACTGCAAGTCATGGGACCATTCGTGGGAGAAGGTGAGTAAGGCAGAAGAAGGCCCCTCAAAAGAACAGAAGGTCAGATTCCATCCCCTGTTATCATGTTTAGTAGTCCCTTACTCTACAGTTAGTAACATTCTATGAGACTATCCAAATAATAATGTGACTAAGAGTGGCAAAATCTGGAGCTTAATGTGTTATTACTGTCATCTATTGGAAGTTTCTTCTAAAGAAAGTTCCTATCCCCACACACTATTCAGAGTGCAGGAAGTCTCACTTAATGGCATTTCAAAAGAGAACATTTCTCCCTTTTTGTTGGATATTAACAAGAGTAGAACCCACCTCTCTTATGTGGCTAGAACACTCCACATGATGTTTTATTAACAAGCTCATCCAAACACATTTGCAAAGCTTTTCATGATCCTCTATGAATTGATCCATTTGCGTATTCAGAAAAGCAAACTTATTAAAAGATGGGCCCATTATTGAACAATGACACTAAAGTCTTTAAAGATTGTTGGCTATTACATGAAATCAGTTTCTTATTAACACCATGTATTGCAGGAAGATGATTTCATCTTGCTATCGTTATCTGAATTTTCAATTTGCATGCAAGAAAATCTCATCTTCATTGATTCTTAGGTTTGTAATTAACAGCTCCACTGGGGTAGCATACATCTAAGATTTTCCAGTACCTTCCTTCAGTTCTATTGTATTAATTCATAATATTGCGATGTCATAGTTCAGGGTGACAGGTTATTTGATTCCTAAGTCCTTTTGCAAACATTTCTCTTTAAAATAGAAGCAGTGAGATTTAGGGCTTTATCTTTAACTGATAGAGGATGGTGGGATGTTTAAGGAAATTATTTAAAGAGAATTAAACAATAGCCAAAAGATTACATGGCAATTTTTTTTAAAAACAGTAAGAGTCAAATTCTCCCACACTTACTCACATTGGGCCATATCCTCAGCTAGTGTAAATTGGTATATTTCATTGGTGTGGCATCACCGAACTCATTGTATACCACCTGAGTATCTGGCCCATTGTTTTCCTATTTTTATAACTAATCCTAATTGCCCAACCCTCACCCATTGCTTTTAAACGAATGTGACTGCCACATGTTTGTTTGTTCAACTTTCCAAAGGTGTCCGACCTTCCCATCAAAATATCTCTTAGCAGGGGACTAAAACCTCTCACAGGCTGACCTCAGAAGCTGAGTGGTGGGGTTCCTGAACCCATCTGCTTCCTAAGGAGGGTGCTGGGGACACTAATGCTTTGGAGTTGCTTCCTGCAGTGGTTGGGGTCTGGAAGGAGAGGCTGGCCCTGGATTTATATTGTGATAAGGATATCAGTTACATGCGAGAATATGGGGATGAGGAAATGTCAGTGAGAGCAGTTGTGGTGAATTGGCTCAGCAGTGATGGGTCAGCAGAGGGATTGTGGTGAACTCGCTTTGTTCCTCAGGAGGCTGATAAGTCAGCGGCTGGGGATGATTCTGTGGCACGGGGAGCAGTGGGTCATGCAAGTAGTGTGTCTGGACCCTGGGGGGAGCATGGCATTGCAGGTTGAGTGCATGTTGGGACCCCTGAGATGTTAGGGTCCATAGAGCCTAACAGCTGAAGTGCCTTGAGTCCATACCTGAGCTGCACTATACCTGTTGGCATGCTACCAGGGATTGTTCAAGATAAGCTGGTGTGTACCACAGCACTGCTGCAGGGGGTAGCAGTTACACTGTATGCCTCACTGATAGCCCTGCCACCCACTCAGTTTGCTTTTTTCAACCCTGCACCTACAAACCAGTCTGAGTTTTCACAGGATGGGGAAATAATGTATCTCACTTCTTGATCTGTCATATAAAACAAAATCCTTGAACCATGATAAAATTAACTGCTGCACCCAACAGCACAGAAATGCTGAGCTTCACAATCCTGCCATGACGTTGTTTTCCCTTTGCCATCTAGTGGAGACAGTCATGGTATTGGTGAGTCAGTTGCTGGCATGAGCCAGAACTCAACCAACGCCCAACATGGTGGTAGCGGGCACTGTGCTTTGGAAGACATCCTACAGATCCTAAGAGTGGGAATGTGCCAATCTGTGTTTTGCAGTATACTGCTAACAGGATGCACCCTGACCATTGGTGCTGAATAATCAAGTTGTATCGGAGAGGAGGACGAAAAAGGCAAAGATAAATAGTAAATATATTGGTTAATGTGGTCATTTTATCATGAGACTGAAATCTATTGGACAAGAAAAGTCATGTCAGAAAATATCTAGTAATTATCTAGTACTTAATTTCACTTTTGGCTGTCTGGATCAGGTAATTGAACCCTGATTCCTGTCATAACAATGGAATATAGAAAGGAAATGTAAACATTAGCATTTTTCTTAAACATCTGCCTGATTATCTGCAGATACTTGAAGCGTTTTGTGACCTCAACCAGCATTTTGTTCATTCGTAGCCTCTCTGTCTGTTTATTGATTTATAGGCCCTTCAGTATGGTGGTATTACTGCTAGCATTTTACTGTCTGTGGGAGTAAAAAAGTATTTCATTACCTGTGAGTTAGAAGCCAATTTAAAGCTATTTGTTTTGAAGCTACTTAAGAGAAGTAATATTATATTTGACACCAGAAGACCGACATAGAAATGACTCTGAAACATAATTCCTGTAATAAGAAAATACAGTAGCAGTTCCAGAAAGAGCTTCTTCATATTCCTTTAGCATCAGTGACAATATCTTTGCTATTTACTTTACACGGTTTAATGGCAGGCAGTAGCTGACGTCACGGTCCCCTCTGGTGGCTGCCACCAGATGTATCGTAAATATTTTTAGTCATTACCACAGCTCAGCACAGTGATGGATGAATAAACATATAACACTACTAGCAGTATTAGAATAATGCATAATAGTAATAGATAATAGTAGCATTACAAGAATATCGTATTACAGGAAACTCACTAATGAGATAGTTAAGGCTGCTACTCAATGCTCAACACTGAGGTCCCTACCCAGATTTTATAGTCCGTGTTGGGCCTTAAGTGGCTTCTGAGTAAAGACTGACTAAGCACCATGTTGAAACTGAATTAGGACTAAAGCTGGGCAAATTTTTTTAGACAAATTTTTTTTCACCAAAATATGCAGATTCGGCTCAGCCCAAATATTTTGCGAATTGGTGTTGAATTGATCAGATTGTTTTAATGTGGGGAAAAAAGGTAAAAAAAAAAAAAAAAACCAAGAAAAGAAAACACTGAAATGAAATGTTTTTGAAAGAAAATGTTTTGATTTTTTTTTTAATTCGCACCAACTTTTTGTTTTGAAATTTCCTTCCATTTTATTTTAAAATACCATTTTAAAAGCACCAAATCATATTGAACCATTCTATTTGAGATAGAACAAAGTGTTTAATGCAACCCAAAATAATGCTTTCCAACTTTTTGGTTTTCAAAAAAAGTTGACCTGCAATGAATTTAATTCTGGGGTGGATCCATGTGGCCAACAAACTGAAAAATCAGTTACTGACACAACTTTGCTATTTGCTCAGTAATATATTATTTAGAATGCATGTTTCCAAGTGACTCAACTAAGCTCAGTTAATGCAGTTAGTAAAGAGTACTTCTTTTCCTCCTGGAAAAAAAAAACAGACACCAAAACTGTGACTTCTTTGTGCTGTTCCCTTGCTACAGCACTATGAAGTTGCTTGGGAGCACTTTAAAGAACTTGAAGGCACTAGGCTTTTAAAATCTGCTCCTGCCAGGCTTTTTCTAATACTCATTCAGTGCCAGATCCTGCACCACAGTCCATGGGAGCTTTGCAGTTGACCTCAATGGGAGCAAGAGTTGGGCCTTAGTGAGCTACCATAAGTTTCCAGCTTTGCACCAATAGTTACAACGTTTGGATGTCCGTCCCCCCCCGCCCCAACAGTTTTACAAAATGTGATGTATCACTGATGCACCAGAGGTTCTGATGTATTTGGGAATTCATTGACATATATAAAACAAATAAAGCTGGTTGAAAAGGTTCCAAATTTTGGATGAATTTTTTGTAAAAATTTGATTATATTTTTTTCACTCTCTACAGGACAGATTGAAAATTACATTTTAAAAAATGGAAATTTCCTGCAAATTGTTGCAAAAATTACATTAATTTTATAGAGTGTTAAAGTTTCAGGGCAGAAGAGCCCACCAGATCATCTAACCACCCTCGTATCAAGGCCAACAATCAGAATTTGATCAGCTCTAAAAATAAGTCCTGTGTAATTGCACATACAGGGTGGAATCATGACCTCCATTGAAGCCACATGGAGTTTTGCAATTGACTTCAGTGTGGCCAGGATTTCACCCGGAAACTGGATTTTTACTTGGGAGCCAATAAGGCAACTATGGATGTCCTAAACTTGCTACTCTTCTCTTCTTAAAGGCTATTTTCTGGGGCAGGGTACATCAAGGCAGTGAGGTCTCTGATAGGGGGACAATAAACACCTGGTACACCCCGCCACATATCTCCAACTGCAGAATGGGCCCGGAGTGACTAGAAGGGCTGGAAGCAGGCAGAAGTCAATCAGGTTCCAGCAGACTAAATAAAAAGTGCTGTCTAGATCTATCAAGTGACAGTTCCTAAGTAAAGCCAAGAAAGTACTGACTGATTTCCTTTTCCTCTCCCATAACCCAAGAAGCCAGGTCAGTTCAGGGCCTATTGCTGACTACCCTCTGTTACCTGTTTGACTTATTTTGTGTAAGTTAGACATTGGCTGCACTAGTGAAACTATGTGAGCTCACTTCACAAGACATACCCTGGCTTAGGCATGTCAGTGACACACTACATGCCAGTAAACACCATTATTTTATCAAATCTATTGGTGTGATGTTAAGGGTGACAGTAAATGTTCATATGGAAGGCAACTTTTCTGCTTGGCCTTGAGATTCACCGTCATAGAATATCAGGGCTGGAAGGGACCTCAGGAGGTCATCTAGTCCAACCCCCTGCACAAAGCAGGACCAATCCCCAATTTTTGCCCCAGATCCCTAAATGGCCCCCTCAAGGATTGAACTCAGTACCCTGGGTTTAGCAGGCCAGTGCTCAAACCACCCTTCCCTCTAGACACAGTGAGAGCAGAAAACTATTTTTGGAAACATTCTGACTGTTCAAATTTGATTCTGACCCTTTTTCTCTGTTTTGGAATACATGAAAGACTTCAGGCCAAATCTTCTGCTCCTGCAAACGTGTGAAGTGCCACTAAAGTTATTGACATCAGCAGAGAATTTGGCCCACGTTCGGTACACGAGGAGATACAAACGAGACCAAGGTGCATATAACAGGAAAAGGAATAGAAAAGTGGGATAAGAAGAAAAAAGAACTATAACTCATGTAAAAATGATTTGATGGTCAGAAATTCAGAATAAGAATTAAGATGCACATTCTAGTTCACTCCACTGACCCCCAGATCTGTTTCACTGCAGTAGCTTGTCCCTCCCGTTTTTAAATATTAGCATATTCCATCCCTTATTATTTCAGGCTATCAGTGTGGATGATATTGTAATGGAGGTTGAATCTGCCCAGTTAAGAAAGCCCCAGAGAGTTTGTAATATGAAGTCATGAGTGAGCACTACTATACAATACAGAAGAATAACTGGGTGGGTTAACTATTGAGCTAATTAAATACAGGTTACAATATCTGCTAATTTAACTCTTTGTAATTGCAACTGCTGATTTTAAAAAGAAACGGTTCTGTCAAGGTTATTTAGAATCTTTTAGTTTAACACACTGTCATGGTACTGTCAGTCTGATGACAGCCGGTACTAAACTGCTCAGAGTCCTGTTCGAAAAATGTTGGTAAAAAAATACAAAAAAATGCCACCATGGCTAAACAGAGTAAAAGAGGCAGTTAAAGGCAAAAAGATAGCCTTTAAAAATTTGAGATGAAATTCTACTAAGGAAAATAGAAAGGAGCATAAACTCCAGCAAGTCAAGTGTAAAAACATAATTAGGCAGGCCAAAAAAGAATTTGAAGAGCAAATAGTAAAAGCCACCAAAAAAAGCAGCAATTTTTTTTAAGTACATCAGAAGCAAGAAGCCTGCCAAACAATCAGCAGGGCCACTGATTGATAGAGGTGCTGAAGGAGCACTCAAGGAAAACAAGGCCATTGCAGAGACGCTAAATTAATTCTTTGCTTTGGTCTTCACTGCGGAGAATGTGAAGAAGATTCCCACATCTGAGCCATTAGTTTTAGGTGACAAATTGGAAGGACAAATTCATTTGAGTGTCAAGGGAGCAGGTTTTTAGAACAAAATGATAAATTGAACAGTAATAAGTCAGTAGGACCAGATGGTATCCACCCAAAAGTTCTGAAGGAACTCAAATATGAAATTTCAGAATCACTAACTGTGGTATGTAACCTATCACTTAAAATAGCCGTTGTATCAGATGACTGGTGAACAGCTAATGTAATGCCGTTTTTTAAAAAAGGCTCCAGGGCTGAGCCTGGCAACTATAGGCCAGTAAGCATAATTTCAGTACCAGGAAAAGTGGTTGAAATTAAAGAACAGTATTATCAGAAACATAGATGGACATGATATGTTGGGGAAGAGTCAATATGGCTTTTCAAAAGGGAAATCATGCCTCAGCAATCTATTAGAATTCTTTGAGAGGGTCAACACACATGTGGACAAGGGTGATCCAGTGGATATAGTGTACTTGGACTTTCAGAAAACCTCACCAAAGTCTCTTAAGCAAAGCAGGCAGTCTTGGGATAAGATGGAAGGTTCTCTCATAGATCAGTAACTGGATAAAAGACCGGAAACAAAGAGTAGGAATAAATGGTCAGTTTTCCAAATGGAGAGAGGTAAAAAGCGTCATCCCCCCAGGGATCTGCACTGGGACTAATACTGATCCACATATTCATAAATGATCTGGAAAAAAGGGTGAACAGTGAGGTGGCAAAATTTGCAAATGGTACAAAATTACTCAAGATAGTTAAGTCCAAAGTTGAC
Organism: Lepidochelys olivacea; assembly: GCF_965140295.1. Classification (NCBI taxonomy): domain Eukaryota; kingdom Metazoa; phylum Chordata; order Testudines; family Cheloniidae; genus Lepidochelys; species Lepidochelys olivacea. The sequence continues at coordinate 110,274,990 of NC_140417.1, forward strand.
TATATCCAAAGTGCAAAGAGTTACAAAGAAATCTCAAAAAACTGGGTGACTCAGCAACAAAATGGTAGATGAAATAAAATATTGATAAATGCAAAGTAACGTACATTGGAAAACATAATCCCAACTATACATACAAAATGATGGGGTCTAAATTAGCTGTTGACTCCAAAATCTCTTTGTGGAGTGGTATCATGCATAGTTCTCTGAAAACATCAGCAACAGTCAGAAAAGATAGCAATGTTAGCAGCCATTATGAAAGGGATAGCTAATAAGACAGAAAATATCATAATGCCAATATATAAATCCATGGTATGCCCACCCCTCAAATACTACATGCAGTTCTAGTCACTCCATCTCAAAGATATATTGGAATTGGAAAAGGTACAGAGAAGGGAAACAAAAATAATTAGGGGTATGGAACAGCTTCCACATGAGGTTAGATTAAAAAGACCAGGACAGTTCAGCTTAGAAAAGAAATGACTAAGGGGAGGTATGATAGAGGTCTATGAAAATCATGAATGGTGTGGAAAAAATGAATAGGGAAGTGTTATTTACTCCTTCACATAACACAAGAACCAGGGGTCACTCAATGAAATTAATAGGCAGCAGGTTTAAAACACACCAAAGGAAGTGCTTCTTCATGCAACACGTTGTCAACATATGGAACTCATTGCCCTGGGATGTTGTGAAGGCCAGCACTATAACTGGGTTCAAAAAAGAATTAGATAAGTTCACGGAGGACAGGTCTATCAGTGGCTATTAGCCAAGATGATCACCCATGCTCTGGGTGTCTCTAAACCAGTGGTTCCCAAACTTGTTCTACCGCTTGTGCAGGGAAAGACCCTGGCGGGCTGGGCCGGTTTGTTTACCTGCCGCGTCCACAGATTCGGCCAATCGCGGCTCCCACTGGCTGCAGTTCGCTGCTCCACACCAATGGGAGCTGCTGGAAGCAGCAGCCAGAAGGTCCCTCGGCCTGTACCGCTTCCAGCAGTTCCCATTGGCCTGGAGCAGCGAACCGCGGCCAGTGGGAGCCACGATCGGCCTAACCTGCGGACGCAACAGGGTAAACAAACTGTTCCGTCCCGTCAGGGGGTTTCCCTGAACAAGTGGTGGAACAAGTTTGGGAACCACTGCTCTAAACCTCTGACTGCCAGAAGCTGAGACTCCACAGCAGGGACAGATCTATCAGTTTCACTCGATTACCCTGTTCTGTTCATTCCCTCTGAAGCATCTGGCACTAGCCACTGTCAGAAGGCAGGATACGGAGCCAGATGGACCATTGGTCTGACCCAGTATGGCCATTCCTCTGTTCTTATGTTCTGTCCATGGCATGGCACCTATACCGTTTAGCCCATCCACTTTTGCAGCTGAGATGACCAAAATCATACCAATGACTTGTTGGAGACTTCCAGGTAACATTCTACCACTGAGGGTCTACAGTATGGGTTCTGCATGCAGTAGCAATGAATTAAATCCAAAGAGTTAGGGTGAGACAACTCCATGGAGGATTTTATAGGTCAGGAGGACAATAGAATAAAGCCAAGGAACTAGTGATGAGGCACCTCAAAGAAGGAGGAACAAGTGCCACAAAGCTTTCACTAGAAATGATAGAAGAGCTGTTGGAGAGATTATTTAAATCAGATTATCAGTGAGCTGAAGTGGATTTGCACTCAACATACTTCAGAAGGATGGTATGAATTAGATACACTCTGCTGAGATGTTTGTGGGGAATAGGGAGATAGAGATATTACTACACCAATAAATTAAATTAAAGCAATCCTGCATTGCACAAAATGTTGACTCCAGTTAGGTGGTAAGTAGGACACATACAATTCTCAGTTGCTAAGGTAAGTTAGGCTTTTCACATATATTAAAGTAAAACCGTATAGTTGAGAAGAATGATTATGTGCTTGGAAATTTCTGACTTCAAAAAACTGGTCCATTTATGCATCTAGATAAATATTAATTTGTGAGATTTTGGGGGAGGAACAACCAAATGACCCACTAATCTTCAGCCTTTCTAAGGCACCCATCACTCTAGTATGTAGGCATGGACCTTTGTTATTTGCAATTGAGAGACACCACACAGCCTCATCTCCTATTTAAAGGTGCCTGCCAACAGTATCAATACCGGCACCATTCAGTTTGTTTCCAATTTAAAATGTACCCAGAGAAGCTGTGTGTTATCTCTGACAGCATCCTCAGATAATAACAGAGACAAGCTGTCACATTTGGTCACCAGTGGCTTCTTTTTGTTACACTGTGGGTTGTTGAGGCATGTAGTGAAAAGTAACATGCTACTTCATCTCTGCCAAGAAGAGAAAATGCATATCATCACAATTACATCAAGGAATTCTTCACAGGAAACAACAAATACAAGCGGCAAAGAGTCCTGTGGCACCTTATAGACTAACAGACGTATTGGAGCATAAGCATGCATCCGACGAAGTGGGTAGTCACCCACAAAAGCTTATGCTTCAATACATATGGTACTCTATAAGGTGCCACAGGACTCTTTGCCGCTTTTACAGATCCAGACTAACACGGCGACCCCTCTGATACTTAACAACTACAAGAGAGCCAAAACATGCAAGAGCAAACGCTAGAATGGGGGAACTCAAACGTTGCCTACTGAGAACCACTTGGGGAAACTGGCCACTCCTCATTTCCATTTATTGATATGGAGGTGTGGCCAATGGAGACCAGAGATCTACCATGCTCTGCTCCAGCCTGATGCTAGCTGAAGAGCTCAAAATAAGATAAAACATGGCATGCAGTCCCTGTGGACTGTTGTGCTAAATTTGAGGGCAGCCTGCAGGCTACATTGCAGAAATCTATGGATCTCATTCGGCCTATGGGTAGCACTTTGGCCTGCTCTGATTTAGAAGCTCCTGATAACAAAGCAAGCTCAGAAAGACCTAAAACTGGTTTTTCAGTTAAATTTATTTTTTCACCATCTACTTGAGAGAATAATGTGATGTCAGTACACATTCACTTTTTACACTCTGCACTTCGGGTATATTTCTTATATATATACACCAGAGGTATTTGAACCAGCAGTCTATTTGATGTTGCTATAATCCATGTGTGACAGTACAGTTGTTTATGGAGAAGAAAGTATTGAATACATGTAATATCATAGTTATTAAATAATAGAACAGTCAAATATATGCAGCTGGATATCATCAAATCAAAATAAGAAACTAATTGCAAGTAAAGGACAGTATTTGCACAGATTGCCTATAAAGCTGCAATAACTAGGTTTCCCTGGGCATAAGATCAAAAACATTTTAGTATCTCATTAGCAAGAAAATGTATTGCTCAGCTATTGAACTGTCAGTTTTTGAAAACATTGTGTGAATAATTCCAGAAATCATGTGTTTGATTTGTATTAGTTTTGTGCCACTGGATCGAGTGAGTGGCCTTTTTCTCTCTGATGAAATGACACTAATCAAGAAATTAAAGGGTACAGCATGTCTTCCATTTGAAAGTAAACACATTGTTTTTATAAAGATGCTAACACCTTCCTCTTCCAATAAGTCAGACTAACATTACATCCTGAAAGAGCTCATATCCCAGATGAGGTTTGTTTTTTTAAAATAAACAGCCCCATTACCATTCTTCAAAGGAAAAGCATTTTTTCATGTGGCAGTGTGTTTTCCAGCTGTGCTTTTTGGCCAGTTTTGTGGTGTGAATAGTCTGAAAAAACTAAAAAGGAAAGAAAAATGAGTTAGAATTCAGTGAAGTACATATGGGAGCAATGGAAAATATTTCATAAGTATCTGCTGTGGGTAGCAGATTTATTGACAATAAAACATGTACTTGGGGTACGTTAACACTTGGGTGTAGTTAAAATATTTTCTTGCCATTTTACCAGTAGATAAAATAGGATTGGTTCTAATGGTATTCACCATAATGGGCCCAGTTTTGCAACCTTCCCTCATGCTGGAGAACACTTTCTCAGGCAAGTAGTCCCAGAGATTTTATAATGGGACTACCTGGGTAAGTGCTCACTGACAAATGAAGTTCATCCTTCTAAAAAGGACCAGCATGAGATTTATGCACTACTTAAGTCCTCAAAATGGGTCTTATATTTGCACAAGCTTTGTGCTGAACTTCTGCTCAGAGTAAACTTCACCTTAATGCCAATAAGTGTTTACAATCAGGCCCCCAAGTATAAGGAAAGTCCCCTCCAACTAATGACATCTCATCTACTGGGGAAAAGATTAAAAACCACACTATTTGTACTACGTAGCACTTCTCAATGCCCCTGTGAGGCAGGACAGTAAGTATTATCACCATTTGACAGATTGGGAAACTGAGCCAGAGAAGTAGGTGACTTCCCTAATGTCTGAGCAATTGCAAAGGTGGGATTTGTAGGGGGGGGAGGGAGGGGAAATCATTCTCACAGTGAAGTGCAAGTCAATGCAGAGTGACCGAAATTATACAATATGATGCTAACGTGTGATAGTCACGGGGGTGCAGAAGAGCTGATCTGCTGCCAGAGATCCAGAGCTAGGTTGATTTGCACCAGCTGAATATCTGGCCCAGAAATTCCCAAGGAGGAACCAAATCAGCCGGGACTCCATCTAAGGACATACAGCAAAGAGCTGCTGGCTCGTGTAAACCATGGAGATCTATGACCTTGCCTTCACCCTGCCAATCTCCATGCCACTGAAAGCAGGGCCTGTTCTCCCTAAGTACTAAGTACATTGTAGCTGTTTCCTGGCCTGACATGCAAGGTGGGTGAAGGTATTTTCCCCTTTCCTCCCCTGTAAAGAGGCTGGTCTCATTTTGATACATTGCATCTGAATTGGCTCCCAGTAGAGATGGGCCCATATTGGATCCTGTTGTCCTATTTTAAAAATCAGATAAATTCTGACTCTGGACAATAGGCTTCCCTCCAAAGAAGGAGCACGGGATACCACATGAATGCCTCTGCAATGATTGCAGCAGATGCTGGTCTGCACCAATACCAGTCCTTTTCCAGTTTCCTCTTCACAACTGTGCGGTTTGTTTTCTAGTAGTGCCAACTTCTTTTAATGTCAGTAGTATTTTGGTGTGTCTGTATATTAGTTTAAAATGACACAACATAAAATCTCAGTAAATGCTCTTTGATCTTTGCAGATGTCCTGTATAGCTGCCAAGAGGCCTAGCTTGGGTGGGGTCAGGCCAAGTTTAGAGTGGGCCAGCAGCTTGACTTGGACTCAGGAGCAGATTGGTTGATTAGTAAAGGGGGGCGGGGGGTACATGGACTGTGAATTTAGATTAAAGCCACTATCCAAGAGGCTTATTTTTGTCAAATTCTGATTGGAATTATATTAGTGCCTGGTGGCCCCAACCAACATGCTCTGTCCGCTGGACAATGTAAAATACACTAATCTCCTTAATACGCTATACTCTATGTGGGTGGAAAGCATTATTTTTATTGCAAAATCTCATAGGCTGAATACAACAAGAGAAAAGTTAAAGTCTCCTGCAGAACTTAATTTTACTCTATCCTGCCTCTTTAATTTGCCCTTTAATAATCAATCTCTGCTCATAAATAATTGAATCTGTGAGTCACTTTCACCATCAGTCTGTGAATTATGGCAATAAAAAAAGGTGGGTTGTTAACTTCAGGCCCTAAAACTACAAGTATGTACTACCAAGTGTAGTGTATTGTGAATAATATCATTAACCCCACTAAGCACTATGCCTCGTGGTGTTTGCAGGATTGGGTCCTTTAGTTTATTTCTTATACAGTTGAAGTCAAGCTTTGTAGCTGTTCAGTATCTGATATCAGGTCACTATATCCTGACTTTACTGAGAATGGACCAAGATATGAACAAGTTTTCCCCATTTCTAACCACTGTGATGCTAAATACATTTTAATAGCCTCTGTTCCACATGGTTTTTGAACAAAGGCTTTGTATTTAACTGTTGGTTTAAAGGGGCACTCCTTCCACTCCACTTCATGTGGGAGAGGTGAAGAGAAGAATTATCCGCTTTCAATAGGGAGGTGAGCTTCTGACTTCAACAAAACTTTCCAGAGCACCTTTCTGGCTTGTTAACAAAGGCCTCCGAGCGCTGCTCTCCATGACACCAGCCAAACTCCCCCACTCTTCCAGCTGTGCAGAAAAAAATCTCCCCCAAACACTCTCACATAATGAGAAAATGCAGACGTGCCTCTGGCCTTCGCTTAAATGAAAGGGCAAAAGCGGCATGCTTCCCCCAGTGCTGCTCTGTAAAACGAGGCCATTTGGTCCGAGTGGCAGAGGATGAAGGAGATTAAAGGGTGGTTGTTGCTCCCACATGGGAAAATGGCCATAGGTGTTATAGTACATATTATACAATGCATATAGAACATATTGTATTCTATAAAATGTTATGTACGTACGTATGTGGGTATATATACACACAGACACAGTATATATACCGAAGTCAGAAGAATTGCATATATATCATGTGGAAAATATACACTGAAGGCAATTGAGCCACCTTGCATACTTTCATATATACATCTTATAATCAAACATATAACGGGAGGCAGTGTGATCCAATGAACAGGGCACTGACTTTGGATGCAGGAAACCTGAATTGTATTCCTAGCTATGCCATGGCCCTGTGGTGGGACCTTGGGCAAGTTACTTCACCTCTGTTCCCCTTCCCGCTTTTGTCTGGTTTGTCCATTCCCCTAACAGAGTTGGGAACAAAGAACAAGGATTTCTTTGGGAACAAGCAAAACCAATTAAATGTCATTATAATACAATCATGGAAACATTTCTAGGGAAGAACAGCTGCAAGATGTATTCTCAGCCACAGGGTGGCATCTGGAAGATATATTGATGTTGAGTTAATGCTGACTCAGTGAATTCAAAGTCAGCTTTTTAAATATTAGCTTGAGTTGGGAAATGTCATCCCAAATGAGAAGATGTTTTACTGGTCAAAACCAATAACAAAACCGCAGCCCTTTTTTGGATAGGACTCAGAGATAACCTCTGCCAAGGTGATCCTGTTGCAGAACCAGGCTACAAATGCTGAAGTAGCTTTATTACAGATTTATAAATGTATACAAAAGTATATTTTCATCTATGGATTTCAGAGCTTTACAATCTTTGATTAATTAAGCATCACAAAATTTGTAAAAGATACAAAGTACAGATGGGTAAATTGAGGCAGAGAGACTCAGGGATTTTCTCAAGATTATGCAGTCAGTCATTGTCACCAGGGCTGTCACTTCTCCCTGGCTCCAAGGAGGTTTATTTCTTTAAACAGAGGTTATGGAACAAATAGAAAGCAGTTGTAACTAAGTGCTTGTCCCCAGGCTTCAGAGACTCCCCTCCCAGGGATCTCTCCTGATCCAGCCCCTGGGGGCCTCCCAGCCTCAGTCAGCTCTGCTCCGCTCCTCGAACAGTACCCCAGGGCTGCTTCCCTAAGCCCGTGGTTCCAGGGACCCACAACAGGGGCTAGCTGTCCACTCCAGCATGGTTTTCCCACCCCAGGGCTCAGCCTGTCTCAGTCCTTTTTCCTCTCCAGCTGCCCACTAGCAGTCCTTTAAGGCTCAGGTGTAGCCCAGCCCTCTTTAATTGGCTGGATTGGGCTCACCTGCTCCAGTCCAGGGGCTCTGGGTTCAGTCTAATGACAGGGACTGACCACCCTGTGACAATCATTGACAACGTTTCCTCACTCCTAGTGCCTGATCTAATAACCACTAGGCCATAAACCCTGAATGGCCATGCTACGTTTCTCTGAAACTCACCCGAGGGAATTAAAACAGTTAGAAAACCTTGCTTAGGGAATAATTGAAGCACTTGGATAGAAACATGGGAATTGCAAAACTGGATCAGACCAGGGATCCATCTAGCCCAGTATCCTATCCGAGAGAGAGAGGGCAATACCAGATGTTTCAGAGGAAGGTGTAAAAAAACCTCATTTTCCCCAACCACTGCTTCTGAATATAGACAGTTTTACCTTGGAGCAATAACATCTTCCTTTGTGCTATCGTGGCTGGAGCTGGTTTTGTATCTGAACTGACCCTTCATCAGTGACTCTCTGTAATGATGATTTTTAAAAAAGCAAATGCAAGTGAAACTTATCTATGTGATTGCATCCCTCTCACTCCTCCCACCTTGCATATATCTTGCCTTCTTAGATTGCAAGCTCTTTGGGGCAGGGATGTTGCCTTTGTGTGGGTTTCTACAGCACGCACAATGGGGACACAGTTTTAAGCAGGAGACTTCTCCAATAGAATGGAATAATGGAATATCACCAATAATAAATGGAAAATCGAGTCTGTCTGTAAATGGATTGGAGTACAACACGGAGTAAACACTCTGTAACTTAATCTTGCCACCAGTTACCAGGCCAGCAGACATCACCTCTGTGCAGATTGGTGAGGAGAAAATCCAGCAAGCTCCATTCAGACACCTACAAAAATTCTAGTTATTAAAGTTTTCAGTTTTGTTTGCAGTTTATTCTCCAGGTTTTGGTAGCATCTTGTGTATGCATGGAGACATGTGCACATACGTTCCTTTGAATTCCAGGCCCAGCCTCCAAGGATCCAGTTATCAGCAATGCATGTGTGTCCTGACATTCACGTTCAGGGGGGAGGAGGTCTGGTCTTCGGATTTCTTCATCTTTGTTATTCAGATTCACAATCGGAAACAGTGGGATTTTTAAAAATTGCCTAAATCCATGAGAATAATGAGAGATAAAAGTGCCCTGGGAGGCTGTAATTAAGGTTACATTATGGCTGGGATGTGGGAAGTGTCGGTTTTCATTTTCTCCTTCATGGCTGAGGCTGGGTTTTGGCCCATAGATGTGTGCTATCAGTAGGGGGCCCACACCCAAGCATAGGGCACAGTGTCTGCAGTGCTTCAGCTCACCCTCTCCCCATCTCATGGATCAATCAGCTGAGCTATTTTCTCATCTCTCTTAAAAACCACCCTGCTCAGCTCCCTGAGGCACTCTGGGCTAATACCCACCAGGTCGGCAGCCTCAGACTCAAAGGCAAAGCTTATTGTAGTTGAAATGGCTCAGGCAGGTTATCTGTACAGGGCACTTACACTGTAGAATAATGCCCCCCACAACAAATTCAAGGACTAATAAGTCTGCTCAGCCCCTGTGCCTGATCCTGTTGCCCTCTCCCCACCTTCCCCTTGATCCCTTTACTGGAGCATTGACTAGGTGCTTGGGAGGCAGGTGCATGGGCTGAATTCAGGCACAGCACTCGATTAGCCCCAAGGGCATTCTGGCTGCATCTCAAGCAAATGTTGCAGCCACAATTCACGGCCAGCACGGCTCCCTCAGTGCTTGCTGTGGTAGAAGCTGTACTGAGGTCATTTTTACCACGAGATCTTGTGTCTCTCTATGCTGCTACTTCTCCTGTTGCTGCATGGGTGATGACTTATGGCACTGGAGGTGGCTAGTGTAGAGAAGGTCTCTGAATCTTCTTAGGCTTCTGGACACATCTAGTTTATCCCGGACAAGCTCCCAGGCCTAACACAGCCATTAGCACAATCACTCCCACAGTGATATTATGTGATCTCTTTTACCACTCCCACCCTTCCACTGATGATGCTCATCCCATTTTTGACTTGCTGTCTATCATAACCCTGTGCTAACCCTCCAGGATATTGGCAACTAGTTCAATGGAACCCCTTTGAGTTCTCTCCCCTGGTCCTTTCTGGCTAACTAGCTAGGATTACCACACTGCCCATTTTTGGCAGCTAGGGGCACTTCCTCCATATGAAAGCAACTCACACAGGATCTACCCACTTGCATTTGGGCCGCAGACTAGACTGAAACATCTGCCTGGAACTTGAGCAAGGATCACCAGGAAACAGGCAGCACTGTCCACGTTAAAAAAAAAAAAATCGAGCTCATACTACAAACATTTTACTTCAGCATTTACAGCAGCATGATAGATTGTAGTTTATTCTTACAATCCTGGACTTGGACTTCCATGGCCAAAGCCTCAGCTGGTATAAACCTGCACTGTGCCATTGACTTTAGCAGAGCTACTTCAGCTGAGGAGCTGGCCTTTGAAAATATGCTCCTGTCGACATACAGCAGCCTATGCAGACAAGATGGAAAGTGGTTATGCCCAGGCTATTTTTACTTTAATTAAAACTGCTGGCCAGTGACTTCAAATGATCAGAATACTGGGAGACATAACAGTCATGGATTTTCTCACCCCCAAAGCCATGCGGAGACCACGGTCATTCTCTACCTTCACAGCTCCATCAAGGGACACATTTTCTTTTCCCTGCTCTCCTCTTTCATCTGATCACCTCGTCCTGTTCCTGGGGCTGACAAGCAGCAGCACTGAATGGCAATGCTGGCATTTGGTCCGAGTCCAACCGGTCATTTTTTCAGGTAGTTAGTTGGGGACCTAGAAACCCTATGAACCTGAACTTTTTCAGTCTCAGGCAGGTTAGGTAACCTGATGAGTTCGACAGGTTACCTGCAGGAAACTGGTTTTTCAATTCTACACCTGAAATAGCACATAATAGTGGTACTAGCATGGGAAAACCTGCCTAAGTAGGGTAGCCCTTTAAACAAAACCACTAGAAGTCCTCACCTCACAAGCCTAAGGACAGGCTTAATTATAAATTCCTTCAAAATATCCTCCCTACAGCTTCGAGCTACTGAGTTTCAAAAACTCTGGTGCCATGTCAAAGGGGGAGCAGGCATATATTAAAGTGACGGGTACAGAAGATGTTGTTGTTCTTTACTCTCCCAACTCCACTGATTGCTGTGCTGAAAAGGTCTTATGTAAACATTGTTTAAAATCAACACAATAGTCTGGCTTTGGCCTTGTCCATCTAATGAACAGGTTATCACTACCTGTTTATCTTTTCAAGGCTGCCTCCTCGCTTCAGGTTCCAACTACATATCAAGACTTGGCTCCAGAGCCCAGGAAGGTTTTAATGGCAATATCCCATCTCTGGCAGCACCACTGCCCACTGAAAGCTGTTCCAGAGCAGATCTGACAACAGCACTTTGATATCAATAGATGCTCGGTCACTGTGAAATAATCAGAAGCTCCTTGTTGCGGGGATTCTTTGATTTTGCTGGAGTCAAATTTACACAAATCTGCTATTTAAAAAAAAAAAAAGTTTGGACCAAATGCTGAGAGATGTTGGGCACCTGAAATCCGTTTAAATTCACCGGGAATTGAAATTGCTCAGCACCCCTCAGGCGATGGCTGTGTGAATCCTGAATACTTAAAATGGCTGCTGCTGAGTGGTTATGGCCGTTTTAAGCCTGGGCCAGCTTCTTCCGTCCCACCCTAACTGTATTCTGAACCCTCGCCCCTCCCACTTGTGTGGTCCAGTTTGCTCCTGTCCATGAATCCTGAGTCTCTTCCACTTCCCTTCTCTTCACCCTAGGTTCCCACTTTCGGTGTCCTCCTGTTATAGTGGCTATAGGAATATAACATCTGCTGGCTTCTGATAGCCACTGCTTGGTATCAGATGATTGCAACAACAACAACAAAAAGTGGAATCATCACATTTCTGGACTCTGATTTAAAGGTAATTACCACATAATCCTCACTGTGTAATAAGAAGAAATAACCAAACATGCTTTGAGTCCAACTAAAAATTGAAATGAAGGGCACTGTTAAAAATGAACCCAAGGTAGAGTGTATGCATGCAGGTTACCTACCAGCTTGCCATGGACTATCATTGTTCATTGTAAATGAGTGTCATATTCTGCTCTGTGCTGTTAATGTGTTGTGGATTTTATTTCTACAGATTTATAATCATAGGTCTGGAGTACTCTGTAATTACATGAGTTTACACTTGCAGGGACAAAGGCTGAGTAAATATTTTATTAGGCAAATTTTTATCTGATTGAAACTGAATACACAAGTGATAATTCTTCTGGCAAGTGGGGTGTTGGATGGCGAAATAAATAAGACCGTTTACACAGAGCCTTGTTTGTGGATTTACCCTTTTGAAAAAGTATTACATGTAGAAGCACTGCAAACATACTGCTCTACATGAATTATAGGTAGAGTGAGCATCATTTACGGGGAGCATGACCCAACACGTGGAGGAAAATAGAATGAAAATCATGAATTCCTCCAGTGTGTGTCTTTGTATAATATGCATATCATAAAATGCATATATTCTGGTTATAGTGAACCTTCACTTATAGGGAAGTTGTTCTATGAATGGCAAGATCTTTATATCAGGTTTTCAAGATATTTCTTTTCTCAGTATGAGGAGCTTCAGAATGTATCTCCAGTTTCCTCCACATTTCCCTTGGGTACAGGGCAGCCTTCATTCTTTCATTAGTCATTTCCATACTCAGGTGCACACGCTTGTAATAATACGTACACATGCAAATGAAGGAGCTCCGGCATATAGGACTGCCTGTGGAATGGTCCGACCAGCTCACATACCTTTAACAAGAGCCTGCATCTTGTTCTGTCTTGATTAAAAGACATGCTGGGAGTGAGACGACAAATGTTACTGTCCTAGCCAACCTCTCCTGTAGCCGATCGTATATTTTGAAGTTTCCTTGCAAGTGGAACCCATGGATTTCCTTATTTACTGTAATAATCAGTGCATCCATTGCGTTTGCTTGCTCATCTACATATTTTCCATGATTAGGAGTCACTGGGTTGAATCAAAGACCGTCTTCACTAAAGCATCAAAATAAAGAGATCAAAATGAGGACAACTCTATTGGAGATGTTACAGTGCTTACCGCAGCTCTGCATATTGGCTCCACAAGGAAAGACAGTGGAGATACTTCTAAAACCAAATATACAAGCAAACAGTTTTGCCTGCTATTCAAATATGCCTATTTCTACATTAGTCCATTAGCCCCGCTCTTCTCGGGGCTCATGCTCTGGCTCACCTCCCTCCCAGAAGTCAACCCTGAGCCCCAGAAGGGGAAGAACTCTAGCAGTTGCTGCCAGAGCTAAGACAACAGGGGGTAGGAGGAATAGAACTATCACTAGGGGTGCCGAAAGGTTGCCACCAGGCATCTAGTCTGTAAGTAAAATTAATTCAGGGGAACTAACATGATCTTTGCTGCCCTCATATTGCTTTCTTTGCGAGTTATAGCCATCTCCCATCCTGTGTCTGGTGTATTTAGATTGTAACTCTACTACTCTGTGTTTGTACAGCTCCTAGCACAATGGGACCACATTCCTTGTTGACACTTAGGCACTACCATAGTAAACAACAATAATGGTAGCAGAGACCAGTGCTTGCTCTCAGAAGAGCGTAAGGATTGCAAATGTGGCCAGCCCTTGTGTGGAGGGTATAAGGAACATGTAGGTGTTATGTGGAGGAAAATTCTAAACTGATGATCAAAAAATGGGGAAAATCTTGTGAAAATGTTCATGAAAAGTTCACCCAATTTTTTTTTTGGCAGAAGTTTTGAACATTAAAATGTTTTGACAGGCATTACCACTGCTTGAGAAACAAGATGCAGTTTTCACAATTTTTTGTGCACAAAATTCATCCCTCTTTTCACTTAATTTTAAAATGTTGATGAAAAATCCTCTCAAAAAGGAGACTCAGAAAACTTCAACCAGCTCTAGTATTAAGAGTGCAATAATAAGCAGACTCCCGGAGGGCAGCAGCATTTTCAGAACAGCTTGGCATTGTGGGCAATAGTTTGACTGCTGAATGCTTCGATTTTCAATAAGCTACAAGAGAAACTTAACGAAAGCTACCGGATATTTAACTTCTGAGAAGTCACACTTATGTATTATGAATAAAAACATCAAACAAAATCCTGCATTCCACTTTGTATTTAAGAGGTTTGAGTTTCCAGCTCACATTCAGCAGTGGGCCCGACTGGAACATTAGATCAGTACTCCCTTGAGCTTTGTGTGTTCAGATCCCACTCTGAGCTTTGCAGGCCAGCCAGCAATCACTTTCCAGGAGCGTTCCGGTCATGGCCAGGCTGAGGGGAGCCATATGTGATGGACATTAGGCAACAAAGGCTGTGTTTAGTTAATATTGGAGTGAGAGAACCCGGCACCACGGTATCTTGTGTATGTCCTATAGCTCCAATAGAGAATGCGCTCGATTGTCATTGCAACAGCAGTCTCTTTTCAATGAACGTTCAAACACAGTGGCTTCGGCCATCTCTGCTCATAACCAACCGCTCATTGAAAGTAGATGGAACCAGTTCCCACCTCATAAATAATAAAAAATTGCAGACATTTAAAATCAAATGAATCTCCTACATCTGTTTGTGTATATGCTTCTCATATCCATAGGAAGGGGAAGCAATGACCAACCCCCCAAAATGGACTCAATAGACCACGGGTGGGCAAACTGTTGCTTGTGAGCCACCTGCGGCTCTTTTACAGTTAAAGTGTGGCTCACAGAACCCCCCATGCCTCCCCAGTCCCATTCTCTACCTACCAGACTGGTGAGGGAGGGAGCTTGGGACCTCTGCCTTGCAGTGGGGGAAGGGGCTTCTGCCCAGCGGGGAAAAGGGTCTTGGGGCTTCAGCAGGAGCAGGGCTGAAACCCCGAGTCCCAGCAGGCACACCCTGGCTCTTGAACTTCTGAAGATTGTTGTATGTGGCTCGGTGGGTCAGTAAGTTTGGCCACCCCTGCAATAGTCTTAAGGCTTTATTTTGATCTCGCATACATTGTGTTAACTCCATTGGTTTCAATGGGGTTACTCCTAGTTCACACCAATAATGAGAAATGAGGTCAGAATCAAGACTGTAGAGTGTTCAGAAACCCCTGTTGGACTCACCAGTGCTCCCCTTCTCTTCTAAATTAAATTAGCTATGAGATGGAAGCTCCTTGGTTTACAGTCTGCAAGAACCCCTTCCCACACAAATGGTAAATTGATGCTCCATTCCAGACACAGGAAACTCAGTGCTCCTAAAGAGGGGGGAGGGAAAGCTCAGTGGTTTGAGCATTGGCCTGCTAAATCCAGGGTTGTGAGTTCAATCCTTGAGGGGGCCATTTAGGGATCTGGGGCAAAAAATGGGGATTGGTCCTGCTTTGAGCAGGAGGTTGGTCTAGATGACCTCCTGAGGTCCCTTCCAACCCTTGTATTCTACAATTCTAAAGCATTGAAACCTCACTGTGGATTGCACCTTTGAGCTCGTCTCACATTTGGCCTCCTTTTAAATTTGTCATAATTTAAAAGGAAGGTCTTCTGCATTTTAAACATGTTTTTACTTCTTCCCTCTGTCATGAGGAAAGATGTAATATATAAGATCAGAAACAACTTTTGTTTATGGAGAACCTACAGTTTTCTGAACTTTTTGTGCTTTGTTCCTGTGGGGGTCACCCAAACAGCTGAGTGAGCACTTACTACAATGACATGCAGAATTGCATTAATATGACAGCACTGATAATGCTGGTGCAGGGTCAAGGCATATTTACTTCAATTCCATGGCCTCCCTGTGAGGAGGGCTGTGGGTCACATCCATGAGAATTTAAAAAAGAATGTTATTTTCAAGTTTATAGGAGGCTATTGAAACCGATAGCGAGATTAAGGCAATAGAGTGTCTATAAAAGATGTCCTTAAACATGTCTGTGTCATAAAATTTTTGTAGAGGTTGTTTATTAAAAGCTTTTCAGTGTCAGCCACCAGATAAATGGCCCTTGCATGGAATAACAAAGACAGAGCAGGGCAGGATCATTGCTCACTGGAATGTGGCAGGTGCTCTTTGGAGACCCTATATTGGAACCAAGGGTTTGTAGAATGAGCAGTTCTCATTCTGTGGGGTTTTGGCTTTGAGTCAGCAAATAGCAGCAGCTCTGCCTTCTTTAGAAGAAAAACCAAGCTTGCACTGCCATCCTATGGCCAAAAGGTTCAGTACATCATCTCTTTTGCTTTTTCTGTGCTCTGGAGGAATCCCAGATGTATGCTTATTTTTTTGTTGCCATAAACTTGGTTAATTATACAGTTGTAGGTAAATATGCTCTGTTATTCCTCAGTCATCCCAAGAATGGACCTTGTAAAGCAAGGCATGGGTAAAATGTTAAATTTCAGATACCAAGAGTATGAAACTATCATTAGGGGGTGCTAGAAAGTTGCCACCAGGCATCTAGTCAGTAAGTAAAGTTAATTCAGGGGAGGTACTTGGGACTTAATGGAGTTTCACCCTAACCAGACCAAATTCTGCCCTTGGTTTGTTACATCCTGTGCAACCCTACCAAAGTTAAAGGGCAAAATTTGATCCTTCATTTGAAATGCTTGTTTTCAGTCTTCACATGATTACCTCTTCAAACTGTCAGGTTTCAGAGTAACAGCCGTGTTAGTCTGTATTCGCAAAAAGAAAAGGAGTACTTGTGGCACCTTAGAGACTAACCAATTTATTTGAGCATGAGCTTTCGTGAGCTACAGCTCACTTCATCGGATGCATACCGTGGAAACTGCAGCAGACTTTATATACACACAGAGATCATAAAACAATACCTCCTCCCACCCCACTGTCCTGCTGGTAATAGCTTATCTAAAGTGATCATCAAGTTGGGCCATTTCCAGCACAAATCCAGGTTTTCTCACCCTCCACCCCCCCACACACAAACTCACTCTCCTGCTGGTAATAGCCCATCCAAAGTGACAACTCTACACAATGTGCATGATAATCAAGGTGGGCCATTTCCTGCACAAATCCAGGTTCTCTCACCCCCTCACCCCCCTCCAAAAAACACACACACAAACTCACTCTCCTGCTGGTAATAGCCCATCCAAAGTGACCACTCTCCCTACAATGTACATGATAATCAAGGTGGGCCATTTCCAGCACAAATCCAGGTTTTCTCACCCCCCCACCCCCATACACACACAAACTCACTCTCCTGCTGGTAATAGCTCATCCAAAGTGACCACTCTCCCTACAATGTGCATGGTAATCAAAGTGGGCCATGTCCAGCAAAAATCCAGGCTTTCTCACCCTCCCCTTTTTTTTCCCCCGGGGACACACATACACACACAAACTCACTCTCCTGCTGGCAATAGCTCATCCAAACTGACCACTCTCCAAGTTTAAATCCAAGTTTAACCAGAACGTCTGGGGGGAGAGGGGGGTAGGAAAAAACAAGGGGAAATAGGCTACCTGGCCTAGAAGTTACCTACTACAGGACAGGCCTAACAAAGAAAATAACAGAACGCCACTAGCCGTCACCTTCAGCCCCCAACTAAAACCCCTCCAACGCATTATTAAGGATCTACAACCTATCCTGAAGGATGACCCAACACTTTCACAAATCTTGGGAGACAGGCCAGTCCTTGCCTACAGACAGCCCCGCAACCTGAAGCAAATACTCACCAACAACCACATACCACACAACAGAACCACTAACCCAGGAACTTATCCTTGCAACAAAGCCCGTTGCCAACTGTGTCCACATATCTATTCAGGGGACACCATCACAGGGCCTAATAACATCAGCCACACTATCAGAGGCTCGTTCACCTGCACATCCACCAATGTGATATATGCCATCATGTGCCAGCAATGCCCCTCTGCCATGTACATTGGTCAAACTGGACAGTCTCTACGTAAAAGAATAAATGGACACAAATCAGATGTCAAGAATTATAACATTCATAAACCAGTCGGAGAACACTTCAATCTCTCTGGTCACGCAATCACAGACATGAAGGTCGCTATCTTAAAACAAAAAAACTTCAAATCCAGACTCCAGCGAGAAACTGCTGAATTGGAATTCATTTGCAAATTGGATACTATTAATTTAGGCTTAAATAGAGACTGGGAGTGGCTAAGTCATTATGCAAGGTAGCCTATTTCCCCTTGTTTTTTCCTAACCCCCCCCCCCCAGACGTTCTGGTTAAACTTGGATTTAAACTTGGAGAGTGGTCAGTTTGGATGAGCTATTGCCAGCAGGAGAGTGAGTTTGTGTGTGTGTGTGTGTTCCTGGGAAAAAAAAAAGGGGTGGGGGGTGGGGGGGTGAGAGAGCCTGGATTTGTGCTGGAAATGGCCAACCTTGATTATCATGCACATTGTAGGGAGAGTGGTCACTTTGGATGAGCTATTACCAGCAGGAGAGTGAGTTTTTGTGTGTGTTTTTTGGAGGGGGGTGAGGGGGTGAGAGAACCTGGATTTGTGCAGGAAATGGCCCACCTTGATTATCATGCACATTGTGTAGAGAGTTGTCACTTTGGATGGGCTATTACCAGCAGGAGAGTGAGTTTGTGTGTGGGGGGGTGGAGGGTGAGAAAACCTGGATTTGTGCTGGAAATGGCCCAACTTGATGATCACTTTAGATAAGCTATTACCAGGAGGACAGTGGGGTGGGAGGAGGTATTGTTTTATGATCTCTGTGTGTATATAAAGTCTGCTGCAGTTTCCACGGTATGCATCCGATGAAGTGAGCTGTAGCTCACGAAAGCTCATGCTCAAATAAATTGGTTAGTCTCTAAGGTGCCACAAGTACTCCTTTTCTTTCTTCAAACTGTGTAACTATAAAGTCTCAAATCCACTCTTTATATGCTGAACACAGAGAAGTACAAGGCACTCTTAATAGTAAACACAAACTAAATCGAACTCTGCCTTAATGCTTCCAGAGCACCGTCACTCAGAAATGTTTTGCCTAAGCGTTGCAGTATATCTGATCCCTGGACAACGGGTCTTGTAGAACTGGGATGGAGGGTGGGGGTGTTTCATCCCTGGGATGGGAAGGCTTGTTTTATAAATCATATTGATCTGCAATGCTGCTGTTTGAAGCGGCGTCCAAACTGCTACTTATTCTTTGCTTATGTTGTTTACTGGTGAAATACATATTGTCCAGGATGAGTGCCAGGGCAGCAATGATTTACGGCATGATTCTTATCCCTGACACCAAGGTCATGATGAGCAAAATGGCCAGTTTGGGCCCTTTTTCAAGTATATATTTGACTGCGAGGTTTTTGATAATTCAGGGTCCCCACTGGCCCTCTCGCTTTCCTTTCCAATTGCAACTAAAAGCCCTGCCGATGGAGAATCCTACATCATTGCCAGGGTGGGGATACATCAGCAGCAGTAGCAGTCTGAGGAAGCTACAGCAGCTCTAGTATGAGAAGAGGTGTTAACTGAGGTGGAGCAGGGCCGGGAGGGGAAAAGGCAGCGATGTCCCTTGCAAAAGGCATTCAGACACTATGGTGATGAAGCTGGCATGAGAACCTGAGTAGGATAGGCTAGAAAGGTCCAGTGTAGCTTATGGGAGGACACAGCACTTGGGCCATAGACAGAACCCAGACCCGATCTTCTGTTGATGTTAATGGTGGCCTGGCTCAAGATAACGAACCCATGAGGCAGTCAGTACAAGTTTTCCTTTCTTCAAAGGGTAATGTGCATAAGCAGATGTCAAAACGAGCTAAAAAGGAGTAATAACAAATTCCTCCAGCCTGGGGTTCAAGCCTGTCTTGTGACCCTGCATGTTGCCCTGCCTTCCCTCTGGCAGTTTTTTTTTTTTTTTAATGGCATTGAGTGGCCTCTCGAAATGAACACATTGTTTTCTTTCCGTATTCATTTGACCAGTCAATAAGAGCTAGATTCACATAGACACTGAAGTGTGGTGACATCAGCCACCACAAACTAACTTTGGGTGCCTAGAAAGTCATTGGCATTCACAAAGCCTGAGTTCAGCACTTAGGCTCCATATGCAATGAAGTGGAGGGGGAAGAGGCGTCTTCGAATAAGCCGCTCTCTCTGACTGGGATTCTCAGCTGCAAAACCTCTCTTGGTGTTAGGCACATAAGCTGTTTTTGCAAGACCGTGGGGAGAGGGGCAGCAGCATTCTGACTAGATCCTGTGTCTCCCATCTCCCAGGTGCATGCTCTAACCACCAGTCTCCAGAGTCATTCTTGCTCTTGCTTTCTCTGGCCCAATGAATTTTCATTTATTTTAATGCACAGTGGAACAGCTTCAACAGGAGAGACTGAGGGAGTCCTACATTAGTATATCCCATAGCCCAGTGGCTAGGGTACTCATTTGAGAAGGGGCAGATCCCAGTTCAAAACCCTCCTACGCTGCAGGTGGAGTGTGGACTTGAACCAGTGGTCTCCCAACTACTCTAACCTGCCCTCCTCTTTCCCCTGCACCTCCAGCCATTTTGTGTAAGTTTCCTTGGGGATATCTGATCTGGGAGGCAGGTCTGAGCACACTTACCAGATTGGGCCCTACAGGTGAGTTTAGGCAGAAGAACACCTACAATCCCCCATTTCATGCATTGCTCTGGAGTTTAGGCATCTGGACACCTGGCATGAGGCTGCAGTTTGTATCTTCAGAAGTAGAAACATAGATGTTCAGGGAACACTTACAGGAAAAATGTAGACACCTACAAGGAGTTTGGGGGCAGCTGAGCAGGGGCTTTGTGAATCCAAGTGTGGCCAGATTTAGGTGCCTACGGTGTCAGTGAGGTCACAAAGTCCTTTCAGCCTGAAGTATCTGTTCTCACGTTTTGATCTCCTGTGTTCAGCTCTCTCTGCTAAGATATGGACTAAATCCAATGCTTGTTTATAACCAGCAAATGGGTAAAGCATGATCTAACATTATGTTGTTCTGCCTCAACCTAGAATTTATCAAAGGTTAACAGTTTATTTTTCTCCCCAGTGCACAAAGTGCACACTGATAGTCATTCACCTCTCTCTTCCTTGGTCTTCAAAGCTGAGATGAAGGAGAATACATGTTACCAAGATCCAGATAATTTTCCATGACCTGCATCTTAGACAACTTAGATGTCAGTTGTTCTCTCTCCCCAGTTTTCAGTGCTCATGGATGGTCTGATTAAGGTTTCCTGCTGCTAGTTAAATGCCAAACCAAAGCCTCAGCAGCTATAGACAATACATACTGAGGTGAAGAGGAGCCATTTATTTTCAGTGTGTGACCGTTTTTTTCCAGTTTAACAGTTAACTTGATAGGTTTCAAAGTAGTAGCCGTATTAGCCTGTATTTGAAAAAAGAAAAGGAGGACTTGTGGCACCTTAGAGACTAACCAATTTATTTGAGCATAAGCTTTCACGAGCTTCATCGGATGCATCCGATGAAGTGAGCTGTAGCTCGTGAAAGCTTATGCTCAAATAAATTTGTTAGTCTCTAAGGTGCCACAGGTCCTCCTTTTCTTTTTAGTTAACTTGATGGATGCTTTTGTTGTGTCAAATGATTTATATACAAAAAATAAAATAAGATGGGAGCAGCTCATAAGAAAAACCTACGGTCACTACATTTTAATTGGAAAAACTAGATTCTGCTTTCTCGTGTCCCAGCTCATCATCACATTCATTATTAGTATTGTTGTTGTACCTATACATCCTCCAACTGGGCATCAGGCCTCCATGGTGCTAGGCGTCGTACATACATGTACTGAAAAGATGATCCCTGCCCCAAACAATGTACAGTCTAAGTAGCTATTTGATCCAATCAATCCATACACAGACAGGGCACTTTATTTTTATGGAGTTCCTGATTTCTGTTGGCTGAAGTTTTTTTAAAAAATAAAACAACTTTTCAGCCAATGGCTTTAAGAATTATGAGAGAGAGCTTTTCTTCTCCTGGTTACTGGTTCAACTCCAGCCGAGATTGGTAATTGCTGAATGGTATTATCATCTGACAGCCAAATGAAAATAGATCAATGATCTCAGTCTATGCTAATGGACAGCCGTCTGAATCATAAATAACACTGCACAGTTGTCATTAATTGGCATTGAGGAGTCTCAGGAGAGAAGCCAGGGATTGAATTGGCAAAGGCCTCCATCCCTGGGTCTGGCTGAGCTACTTTTCGCACACTATCTGAGATGGGGCCCAAAGGTCTGTTTGTGACATCACTACACTATCCTGATCCCAGGGTTCCTTAGAGTTGACTCAGATCCCAGAGCAAGTTAGAACAGCCTTTGAGATGCTTTATGTTAGTCTGACTGGTAGCAGCGCCAAAGGGCATTTACATCAGCTGGGGATTATCTGAACCTCAGTGGTGGTCTGGCGCACACCCGTTCCCCTTGGCCATGCCCCAATACATACCTTTTGATGGGGTTAGTGAGGCGGGGTGGCCCTTCCAGGGGAACCCTCTGCTGTTTTTAAGGCCTATTTTTGGCCTCTTTGCATCAGCAGCTGTAGGACCAATTCTTAAAATAAGATTCCATGGATCTGACTCCCACTGCAAAATAATTTCCAGACCTACGGTTAATGGCTGTGACCTCTCCTGGCTATTGGGGGCAACATACTGATAGCTGTTCTTGATGATGAGATGTTAGTTTACCTCCATGACAGCTACCCATTCCATTTCTAGCCATGGGTGCATAGTGAAAGATGGAAACTTCAGATGCACATTCTGGGCTTCATCTAATACCCTTTAAAGTCAGTGGGCCAAAGTATGTTTTCATTTATCTTGGATTTACTCCACCATAACTGAGATCAGAATATGGCCTACTCGGGAGCATGCCCATTGATTTTCATGGGAATTAGATTGGGCCCTAATGTGAACAGTGGACTCCTACTAGTTTACTGATGTGAGATCAGTAAACAACTGGATACAATCGCCTGACACTGACTGCAGCCTTAAAATGCAGAGCCTTGTAAAGAGGGAACGGCGTAACTGTATTCTAGCTCCCGAGTCGTTCAGTAAATGTTTGATTAAGTGTGTATCTAATTAAAATAGCTCAATGCTTACAATACTATTTCAGCAATTCATGTTATTATTATTCTATTTGCAAAGAATAATAGTGCATTATGATAAGTCCCACTGCACAGAAATTTTCGAGAATAGTTAAGAAAACTCCTAATCAATTTCTATGATTTGGTAATCATTTTCAACTTCATTAAATACGCAGAAGCCTAATAATACATTATCCTTAGCTTGATGCTAAATTTAAATTGCATGAAGTTTGGTCCCTCAATAATTAACACATTGTATATTCCACCTAATTCACAAACCAATTGTCATTTCCTAGATCTTAATGTTACTTGCTAATTCTGCCAAGGATAAAGAATTTTACTGTCAAAACTCCAGAGGAAGTGACATTCTACAGGCACAATAATGGCAAAACAAGTTAATTTACTGCAAAGTCGCTGAAAGATGAGGCTTTTTTAATTGCATATTTGTTACCTTCATTAAAAGGTAAATGACTCTTCGGTTACATATTTGCCCATTTCTTACACATTAAAGAAGTGTTAACTAGCCTGATTAAAATTAATTGAAAAGGTCCAAGATCTGTGAAGAGATCTAAAATCAGCAAACTTCTAATTGAAGCTGAGAGAGAGCGAGAAATAGGGTATTTGGATGAAGGGGAATTCAAGTTCTATTTCCATGATATAACTGAGGCCTTGTCTACACTGCAGAGTTAAGTTGACTTAAGTTACGTTGATGACCATATGCTGCTTTAATTGCATTGATTGTGCACATCCACACAATGCTTCTTGTGTCGGTTGAGTGCGTCCACAGTCAGTGCTCTTGCATTGACAGAGAGAGTGTTGCATTGTGGGTAGCTATCCCACTGTGCAACTTGCCACCCTTGGCTGCTGGGAGATCTGGGAACAGATCGCACTGCATCATGCTCACCATCCCATGATGCAATTGTTTCTGGCCCATCATTCCGTGGGCTTCTGACTTTGTTTCATGCCATTTTTTAACAGCCCCTGTAAACTATGCGCCCTCCATCTCTGCCTGAAAGCCTGGATCCTGAACTGCTGATCAGTCAGGTGATGAGCATTATGAACACAATGTGGCTGGGCCTGCAGTATTTCATGATCTCGGAAACAGAAAGTGAATCTGTGCTGCCTGCCCTGCTGTGTGCAATGGAAAGAAACAATTCAAGATTGCTGCTGGCATTCACAGAGCAGCTGCGCACAGTGGACTCTTGGTACAGGGAGTGAGAAATAAGCAGTGAGTGGTGGGATGGTATCATGATGCAGGTATGGGATGATGAGCAGTGCCTTCAGAACTTTCAGATGTGCAAACCACCTTCCTGGAATTGTGTGCAGAGCTTGCCCCTGGCCTGCGGCTCATGGACGCCAGAATGAGAGCTGTTCTATCAGTGGAAAAGCGAATGGCAATCTGTGCAGAAGCTGGCAAATCCAGACTGCTACTGGTCAGTCGCGAATCAGTCTGGAGTTGGAAAGTCCACTGTGGGAGTTGTGATGATGCAGGTGTGCAGGGCGGTTAATTGCCTTCTGCCATGAAGGAGTGTGACTCTGGGCAATGTGCAGGAAATAATTGATGGTTCTGTGGCAATGGGATTCCCTAACTGTGGTGGGGTAATAGATGGCATGCATATCCAAATTTTGTCCCCAGACCATCCTGAAACAGAGTAAATCAACTGAAAGGGCTACTTCTCCATGGCCATGCAGGCGCTGGTGGATCACTGGGGCCTTTTCACTGACATCGGTGTGGGTTGGCCAGGAAAAGACCATGATGTAAGCATCTTTAGAAACACTGGACCAGAGCTGGCCCTTGGGTATGGTGAATTGGGGTGACCGCCCCAGACCCCGTGCTTTGATAAAATCATGAGGAGGTGGGCGGAGAGGTGAGGCAGAAGGTGGGCAGGTGAGCAGGGTGAGGGGGCGAACGGGGAGGCAAGCAGCAGGTGGGTGGAGGGGTGGGGTGAGGAGGAGACCCCCTACCAGAACCTCCCTCTCCCCTCAGTGCCTCCTGCCCACCAGCAGGCCCTGCCAATCAGCACCTCCCCCGCCCTCTCGGTGCCTACCGCCTGCTATGGATCAGATGTTTCGTGGTGTCAGAAGGTGTTGTGGGGAGGGGAGAGGAGCGAGTGGACAGTGCACTCGAAGGAGGGGGCTGAACTGGGAAGAAGCAGGCAGGGGTGGGGCCTTGGGGAAAGGGGTGGAGTGGAGGTGGGGCCTGGGCAGAGCCAGGGGGGCACCCCCTTGCAGATTAGAAACTCAGCACCTTCCCTAGGGACAGCTCTGCACTGGACTGTATATAAAGCTGCATGCTGGCACTTTCTTTCTAGACTAGAAGATGCCAATGGGGGAATGTGCAAATGCCCATAGTGATCCTGGGAGACTCTGCCTGTCCCTTGCTCCTGTGGTTCATGAAGTCTTATATCGGGAACCTAGAGAGTAGCAAGGAACGCTTCAACAACAGGCTCAGCATGTGCCATTTGACAGTTGAATGTGCCTTTGGCAGATTAAAAGATAGCTGGTGCTGTCTTTTTGGCAAGCTAGACCTGAATGAGGAAATTATTCCAATGGTCAGAGCAGCCTGCTGTGCTCTGCAGAACATTTGCAAAGTAAAGAGGAAAAAGTGGAGAAATGAGGTGGATCGTCTGGCTGCCGATTTTGAGAAGCCAGATACCAGAGCAATTGGAGGGGCTTAGTAGGGGGCTATTGGAATCAGGGAAGCTTTGAAGGATCATTTTGACAATGAGCACAAGTAATGTGTCTTTATGTGATGCATTCTGTCAGGCTATGCTTAGTTGCTGCCTTAAATGATCCCTATAATGTTGCTTTCTGAGCTTCAATTGTACTGAGCAAATGTTCCTGCCTATAGACACTGAGTTTAAATTTTAGCTGCAACAACCATGTGCATGACACAAACAAAGACTCATTTTATTTCAAAAGTAGACTTTAATTAAAGGATAAAACACCTATTTTTTTGCAAATGGGGCACATGGCAATGAGGAGCAGTCATTTGGTTCAGGCTCTCACAGCTTTGTGTAACTGCAACTTTTCATCATGAAACCAGTCTCTCGGGGTGGATTGCAAGTGGTACTGCAATGGAAAGGGAACATGCGAGGAATGTGTTGGGGGAGTTTGGGGATGGCATGGAATGGCGTTCTGTATTGACTGTAGAGGGAGTCGTGTATTGATGTGCTCAGACTGCAGCACCATGAGGAACTTGAGTATCTCAGTCTTGC
The DNA here is from genome assembly GCF_965140295.1 of Lepidochelys olivacea. Taxonomy (NCBI): domain Eukaryota; kingdom Metazoa; phylum Chordata; order Testudines; family Cheloniidae; genus Lepidochelys; species Lepidochelys olivacea. Next base: position 110,300,787 of record NC_140417.1, read on the forward strand.
CCTCCAGTAGATTTATCATCTGCTCCTGCCTAGGTCTCCTTTCCAGGTTATCCAGCCTGGGTTTTTCATTAATTGTCTCCCTCCATGCTCTTGTTTTGCTGTCTGCTGCATCTGTTGACTGCACCACTTCTCTAAACATATCCTCTTTAGTCCTCCTGGATTGCCACCTTATCTGACAGAGGTGGTCTGCCAGTGGGTAGGAGTTGGTCTTTAAGGACACATCTGCAGAAGCCAAAGAAACAATGAACAGAGACAGTATTGTGAATGCACTCGAAGCCATGAATCACAAAAATCACATACACCTCTTTCTCATTGTCCCTTTGTTAGCACGCAGCTCCATGAAAGACCCAAATATGGTGAGTTCAGAGATGTAGAGGAGTTTGGGGAGGAGGGGGTTGGGAAGGGAGAATGGGCAACAAGGGACAAAAGGTCTGGGTGGTTTGCGAAGAGAGTCACTACACGTGCCTATGGAGAGTATTCTGAATAGTGGCATCCTTTTCCACATATTGGGGTAATTGAACCTGATATCTCACTCCTGAGGGTAAACCAGGATGCAGGGATGCATATGGCTTCAAATCAGGTCCATATGCTGCTTGCCTGTGTGCTGCTTTTGTCCGTGCAGAAATTGCCCTTTGGTGTGGCAAAATTTCCTACAGCGGGGGGAGAAAAAAGGCAGCTCTGCCAAGGAACCTTTGGCAGACAATTGCAGAGTACCTACGTAAAAGTTTCCTAGAGATCTCTGTGGAGGATTCTCAGGACGGTGTACGTTAACAAACTTTTCCGCCGGGCCCCCACTGCATTGCTACATAGGGTCTGTTGTTCATTTCTATCCCTTATCCCTCCTCTACCATATAACCAAGTAAATGAGACCTCAATCTCCTATCACTGTGCTTACCAGAGCTTAGCTCTCCTGCTCTGTGAGTGCCGGAGCTGGAGTGCTGACACGGGCTGGACCCCTTCAGAGTCAAAAATAGGCCTTGGCTTGCCACTCCAATGGATAACCCATTGCATGTCCCACATCCTCCTCCAACTCCACTTCCTCATCCACCACTTTTGTCCTTGGAGTGGACTCCGCTGGGCTCTGCCCCCAGACTCTCTGAAGTATCCACGGGGCTCTGGGTGGTGGGGTCACCACCGAGGGTGGCATGCAGCTCCTTGTAGAAGCAGCATGCCTTCGGCGCTCCTGCAGAGCAATGGTTGCCCCTCCTTTGCCTTCTGGTACGCCTGCCTCAGCTCCTTGATCTTAGCATGGCACTGCTGCATGCCCCTTTCATGTCCCTTCTCCTGCATGCTACCAGTAATCTGTCCATAGATATCAAAGTTCCTACAGCTTGAGCGAAGCTGCAACTGCACAGCCTCCTCTCCCCACAAACCCAGCAGATCCAACAGCTCCAGGGTACTCCATGCGGGAGCGCTTCGGTTGCAGAAAGCCAGCATGGTCAGCTGGGAAGATGCTATGTGAACACTCCGTGCTGAGAAAACAGGAAGAGGAATTTCAAAAATTCCAGGCCTTTAAATGGGGGAAGGGGTGCATGCCTGGCGTACCTGCAGGGCAGTGGAGTTCAAACTGCTGACCAGAGTGGTCATGATGGGAATTGTGGGACATCTCCTGGAGGCCAATTTTTTGTCAACAAAGCTGTGTAGTGTAGACAAGGCCTGAATGTCACAGTGTAAAAATGACTGAGAACTGGCTCTGGCTAGAAAACAAGCTGAGTGTCTGGCAACTGCTTCCTCTTCCCACTCTCTGTTGCTGACTACTCCACGCTTCCCCCAACCCTACTCTGCGTTGGGCAGCATGTTACTACAGTAGAGCTGGGAGCTGGAAGCAGAGAGCCATGACTGAAGGCACAGAGATGGAGATCAGTGGAAAGCAGCTTCTGACCACCTGGGCTTCTTTGTGTGTATGTGTCATGTTTATAATACAGGATCATGGATTCTAAGATAGGAAGAGGCCACAGTGATCTACAGTCTGACTTCCTACATAACACAAGCCACAGAGCTGAAATAATTCCATAAGATGTTGAAGGGAAGAATTCTTGGGGTCTTGGAGGAGCTGCAGAAGTACAGAGAATGGGGATTCAGGATAGAAGGGGTAAAACAGGGACTACAGAAAGGGGGAAGGAGGCTCAAAAGGAGGTAGAGTGAAAGAAGGTGGATCATAACTGAGATGCTGAAAGAGAAGGAAAGAAAGGCCTTTGAATTGGGGATAGGGGGCTTTGGGATTAGGCTAGGAAATATTTTTGGGTTGGGCTGGGCCTTGAAGAAAAAGGTAAAGAGGATGAAGGAAATCTTGTTTTATCTCACCCTGCTCTTTCCTGTAACTTGTCCCAATTTTTACCATCATTTACAGAGACAAAATGCTGATCCAGTATAACAATGCAGATATTTATAAAGATTGGAGTGTGCATGTATTGAAGTTTGGAGCTAGGCACAATTAATGAGTATCGCCAATTGTTTACAGTGCAGTCTAAGCAATTGATTTTTGTTTTAATTTTTTAACGGTCAGACTTTAGGCAAGAATTCACTAAAAGTGTACTCATTGTTCCTCTTCCTGTGCCAATCTGCAATGGGTGTGTCTACACTGGGTAGAGAGCATGTCTGTTGGCATGGGGGGGTGGGATTTGCTTTAGATAAACGTATCTCTAATATGTAATAGAATAGTACATTGTTCTGACTATGCTATTTACAACATTTTCCCTACGTATCCCCTATTACCCTCCCACTTTATTCCAGGATATTTTAATCTTATTAGAACTATTTGTATAATCTTTGTTAACAGCATACACTAGTTATCTTGTTCCCACTATCTAAATGTAAAAGGAGAGATAAACATGTGAGCTATATTAATTTTTTTGTTTTGAGTCAATTTAAATGGCTGAATGAAAAAATAGCTTCTTCTAGTAATTCTGCTGTAACTAACTCATTTTGATATTGGTTCTATTAGCCTTCTAATAGCATGAAAGCTAAAAAATTAAATCGTTCCACTTTCACATTCATAATTATGTGCAATTAAAATCTTTACATACCCAAAAGTCTTATATGAAGCCCTGAACCCTTCAACTGTCACTCTTCATTACCTCCAAGTCCAACAATTTTACAGTGACACACAGTATACAATGAGATGTGCTAAAGAGGAAATATTATATTTTACTGATGTATGTGTTCTTTAATTTCTCTGAATTAGCTTTTTGATATGGATGCTAATTATTTTCTTTGAAAGGAGTCGCCACAGATATGTGATTTCTCTATGCCTGTTGCTCTTCAAAAAAATTATAGTTAATTGCAGGAAACAGGAATTTCGCTTCTCGCTCTCTTTTTTTAAATAAAAATAATCAGCTGCACATCAAGAGAGTGAATCTTAATCCAACTTTTTGATTGTATATTAAAAAGAAACCTTCTGTGTTTGTGATCAGTGCAGGCTACTTGGTGAGTTTTCATGTTTCCCCTTCTGCATTTATTCATGAGACAAAAAAATAATAATTAAAATAGGAGGGTTGGCGAAACTAGCCATTTTTCCCCCATGAACTTTTAGCTAGAGCACATGGTACTCTGGGAGACATGTTACTACAGTGTAGTCCCAGCCATATGGCATCTTCAACCTCTACCCCACTAGAACTGTAGACTTGGATAGACTTGGGATCCAGCCATTGGTGTCTGGCAGATGTTATAGCCACACCAGTACAAATTTCAAGCACAGTTGAGGAAAGTGTGACAGCCTCCCATGGCTGAATGGGGGCTAATCTCAGGTGTTGAGAAGGCCATAGATGATGTAGGAGCATAGTTTAAAGACCGGGAGGGAGAGCACTGCATGGATCTCCTGGCATATGGATCTCTTGAGGAAGGAAGAGTCAGCCACGTTCGCATCACCACTCTCTCCTTCCCAGATACCTACCAAGAGCTCTCCACAGAGTCCCAGGAGGGGCATATCAGGGTTGTAGGAGATGGATGGAGGGACACCCTTTGTCCCCACACCAACCCATAGGGAAACTTCTCAGAAGTTATAAAGCCTGGGGCTGTTGTAGCTTCCCCCGACTCTCCTCTGTGAGTCCCCCTTTGAAGGAGCTGTGCTAATAGAGAACCAAGGCCCCGATTCAGTAAATTGCCTAACTTTGAGCACGTAAGCAATCTCACTGAACTCAGTGGGCTTATTCACATGTTTAAAGTTGGGCACATGTAAGTACCATGCTGAATCAGAGCACAGGAGAGCAGCAGGGTGTCCTGGAGTCAGGATCTATTAATGATGCCTTGCCTTCAGAGGCTCCTCAGAGATCTGCTGGGCTTGGGGTCCATACGTGTTGCCTATTGTGAGTGTGGAGGATACAACCCTCTCGCCTTGCTTTGGAATAATCAGAGGATGTCTCCACAAAGGGAACAAACCTCTTGGCATTTTCCTTCCCACAGAAGCCTCCTGCCCAGAAATGTGCTGGAGAATCACTCTCCTCATCTTATTATCTAATGTAAATACGTTATTCTAAGTCGCTTGTTTTAACTACACTTATCACACTCCACTCACAGTGAAACACCCTCTTCAAGATCTAAATGTTTTGAGCATTTGTAAAGAAGTGTTATCCTAACAAGAGTGATAATGAGTTAGATGCAGCTGGGAATCAGGTACCTGAGAATAACTAAACACTAAGAGGAGGATGTTATTCCCATACTTGTCCCTTTTCTCTTTTCACAATTAAAAAAAAAGGGAGAGAGATTTGTACAAAGCCAACAAAGTTATTCTTGAGAGTCATTCTAGCTTGTTACCCATATATCAATTTACTTCACTGTCTCTTAAATGACTGAGGAATGTCTGCAAGTTTATATTCATCCGATTGCTTTTCTTAGGAACATGAGAATGGCCACGCTGGGTCACACCAATAGTCCATCTAACTCAGTATCCTGTCTTCTGACAGTGGTCAGTACCAGATGCTTCAGAGGGAATGAACAGAACGGGGCAATTATCAAATGATCCGTCCCGGTCATCCAGTTCCAGCTTCTGGCAGTCAGAACATGGGGCTGCATCCCTAACCATCTTGGCTAATAGGTCCATCAGTGGCTATCCCCAAGGAACTTAACCCATTTGAAACCAGTTATTCTTTTGGCCTTTACAATATCTTATGGCAATGAATTCCACAGATTGACTGTGTGTTGTGCGAAGAAGTACTTCCTTATATTTGTTTTAAGCGTGCTGCCTATTAATTTCATTTGGTGACCCCAGGCTCTTGTGTTATGTGACGGGGTAAATACAGGGGTGAAAATAATATATTAAATTCTTATTGATACAGGGGCCTGGCTCCGGGCCCCAGGAAGGGGCAGGGCCTTGGGCGGAAGGAGCAGGGTTCGGGGGGGCGGGGTGGGTCAGCCTTCTCCAGCCAGCCCATCCATGCTGCCTGGCCCTCAGCGCCCAGGGCTCCAGTGGCAATTTAAAAGGGCTTGGAGCTCTGGCTGCTGCTGCGGTACCAGCAACGGCAGCCTGGAGCCCTGGGCCCTTTTAAATCGCCGACTCCGGGGCAGCTGCCCCCTTTTACCTCCCCCATTGGTGGTCCAACGGGGGAGGGGGGGTGAGGGGGAAGGAGGGGGCAGCAATGTTAAAGTGCTGCTGTGGCAGCTCTTTAAGGAGGGTCTTTTGCAGTGGCAGTGGTTTAATGTCAGCTGCGTATGGGCTTTAACTGGTACCTGCTTCTTACCAGTATGCCGTACCGGCCCGTACTGGCCCACTTTCACCCCTAGCTAAACAACACTTCTTTATTTCACTTTCTCCACACCATTTATGCTTTTATAGACCTCTATCATATTCCCCCTCCCTTGGCTGTCTCTTTTCTAAGCTGACCAGCCCCCCGTCTTTCTCATCTTTCCACACTTAGAAACTGTCCCAGACTCCTAATCATTTCCATGCCCTTTTCTGGACTTTTTCCAATCCTCATACATCTTTTTGGAGATGGGGTGACCAGAACTGCATGCAGTGTTCAAGATGTGGGTGTGCCATGGATTTATATTGTAGCATTAGGATATTTTCTGACTTCTTGTCTATCCCTTTCCTCAGGGTTCCTAACATTCTGCGAGCTTTTTTGGGCTGCCCGTTGAGCAGATGTTTTCGGAGAAAGTTGGGTTGTGTCTTTGCACTGGCACCCCAGTCAGAGGTCAGGGTTTGCTATGAATGAAATGCTGGCCTTGGCTGCGACCCGCATTCCGGACCCTTTGCATTGCTCTGGTGGCATAAAGGGGACAGAAGGCAGCTGGATTTTCCCATTGGGGAATTTCCCTAGTGCAGGGGTTTTCCCTGCACAACACAGGGCTGGCATAGCAGCCCTACACCATCATCCCTGGTAGTCCCTGGTGGAAGGTATATCTGGAGAAAGAGTATGTCACCAGCATGCAGCACTCCGGCTATTCTGGGCTATTGGGTTATCCACTGGGACACATTGCATTCAGGGGTTAAGTTCGAGCTCTGGGATGCTCTTGTTTGTACCAGGGAATGAATCGCTCCCAGAAGCCCCAGGGTCCTAGAGATGCAAGGGTGGCTCAGATTCAAGGCTGCTATATACAGCCGCATATAATGAGTCAGTTATGCACTGATCTTTTAAATATACTTTGCTTCTTAAAGTCAAGCACATCCCTTATTAATTTTTTCATCATTTTGGATTTCACATGACCTTTGCACTGCATGTTAGAGCTATTCATTCACAAGTGGGGTGGGAAAATAGGAAAGGGAGAATGACAAATGTTCAATACCTTGTAAAACTGTGTCATTTATTTGGTAAAACCACAATATGAGCTTTTATCATAGAGCAAATGTATTTCCATAACAATGTGAGGAATAACTGTTTTGTGAGTCAGGTTCATAGTGTGCTATGAATTTTCTTAGTAGCTATGGGCATAAAGCTTAGCTATATTTGCTTTAGCAAGTATTATATGATAAAGTCCTGTAAATGCAAAGAGAGAAGACATAGTGTTTGTTCCCATGACACTCTTCTGTTTCTACAGGGGTGGATAACTCAGTCTGAATCTGACTGCAAAGTAATGTGAAAACTCTTCACACTGAGAAAAATTCACCTCAGTAAGCAGATGGAGCAGGCATTTTGACACATTTCATGAGCAGTTTTATACCCCCTGTACAATTAGCTGTCATAAAACAGCTCCATGTAGTTCCAATAGAACTCCATCCATTTAGAGTTTGAAGAGTTTTACTTGTAGATTGCTGAGGATCCAAATGATGTCATTAGAGTGTAATCATCCTGATAGTGCCTTGGAACGCTTTCTTCATTATCACTTCACTTATATTCATGATGATGAGCAGATGGTACCAGTGTCGTCTATCAACATGTTTCCTCCCCAAATGTTGTTTGAAAACACAATCAAATAGGTGGCAAGGACATATTCTCCTGCTGATGAGCCTGGATAACTCCTATACTGTAATGGGAGTTATGTGAGCACAGTTTGTTAGTTAACATATGCTCCTGCCACTGCTGCAGCAAACCACAAAACATTGCAGGTCCTATATATACAGATGGTATTGATTTATTTATAATTTCTCAGTAACAGGGGGTAATTTTCTAAAACAGATACTAATAACTCAGGGACCCTTGGGCCAGATTCACAAGCAGCATTACAGTCCACTTTGCGCCATTCAGGTGGCACAAAATGGTCATAACTCAGTTGCAGATGCCCAGCAGAGGATTCTCCTGTTGGAGGAGGCTGCCCTGCTGGTGCAGCTGTGCAGCATTCGTGATCTCACCCTCCTGGCATAGAGGGCAAGTCAGGAGAAAGAGTGCGGGGAATGGGGAAGATTTGATCCGCTGCAGTAACACTGCTCTAAATTAGGATCCATAATTTACCAATTATAAATTGTGCTGGATCTGGGGTTGGTTCCTTGATGTTCTCCATTTCTAGAATGTAGCTCATTATTTAAGCAAATTTCAGATCAATCCAAATTTAGACTTAAACTCCTTGACAGCATCCTTTTGAGAGAGATCTTGTAAAGATCAATAATTCTTTTTAAGTCCCTATAAAGCCTTATTGACACACTGCCCCACTCTTCAGCAAACAGAAATAGAGCAATAAAATTTAAATAAAAAAAAAATAAAAACAGTTTATGCAACCGCTCTCTGTTTGTTCCTTTCCCAGGTTTGGGCAGCCGCATCGTAGCAATCAACAAAAGAACAAGGTATCCTCAGAGCAAACACACTGTAATTTTACTCAGAATCAAAACAAACACACTTCAGACCCCAATCCCCAAATCCAGGAGACACAGACTGAGTTGAAACTCAAAGCAACTAAGCAAGCAGAACACCCCCACCTCCCACCCCCCGCCAAAAAAAAAAACCCTCCACCACTCATCCCTTGTTAAAAATAAATTCAAGACAAACAAGGACAAAATATTTGTACGCACTTTCCAAACTATGGCATGGCCCACTTTTCACTTCTCTGATGAGTTCTCTTTTTAACTCTCCAATCCCCAGGTGTGGCACAGGTACCACTCGCCCTTTGGTGTCTATATGTAGCTTACTTTAGTCACGCCAACAGAGGGGTTTGAACCTGAGACTTACAGCACTAAAAGCATGACACGCTACTACTTGAGCTAAGGCCAAGATCCTTACAGGTAATTTTCAAGGCCATGTGGAGCATCAGCTATACCTGACCCACAGGTAGCCTGCCACAGAGTGGAACCCTCAGTCCTGAGCGTCTTGTAGGACACATGGGGAGATTCAGGCACCTAAGAAAGGGCTCCTCAGCGTCAGGAATCAGAGCCTGCAGCTGAGCGTGGGACCAGCTAGTTGACCTAAAGCTAAACACCCTGGTTGACCAGACTCACCGATTGGCTGAGAAGCATCACCAGGCCTGTTCTTAAACCCAGTAGCAGCATCAGGCTAGTGGCTGCTCAATGCTTATGCCTACAGCTGCGATAGCTGAAGTCTGGCTTGGTTCCTGATCCTTGGCTCTGACCTTTGGTGCTGTTGCTGGTCTCTGACTCCAGCTCTCACCACTAGGCCTGGCTGCCTGCTGCTCCAACCACTAGGCCTGGCTAGCTGCTGCACTGGTCCTTGACACTTCGAAGCCAGTAGTGAGCCAGGAGCCTCCTAAGCTAGCTGGAAGTGAAATGTTGAGATGAGGGTCACAGTCACCTAAGCAGCTGAACTGGTGCAGCTTACAAGCTAGCAATAGATGCCTTCTTGTGATCCGGAGCCTCAGCTGCAACCACTCTCCTGGAGCTAGGCACCTTAGTAAGGTCAGCCGCTTAGGTGGCCCATGCCCTAGCAGCTGCAACATCTCTTTCTCTCTGTGTCTTGCTCTGATGCTTGCACTATGTTTCTCTGTGCCCACGGCTGTCTTCTGTGTGGGTGGCCTGCTACAACCACTGATCAGTGGCTCATCCATCCCTCCTGCTGCAGGGTGTAACAGGTATCAAGTGTTAAGCATGCTCAGTGCACACCTACGGGACTGGGCCCCACTGGCAAAATAGGCATTCCCCTGCCTACTCTGAGTATCCCACTTCAGGGGCTTTGGCCTGAACTGGGTCTTCAAGCTGCTCATTAGTTATGGGGTGGCAGCAGGGCTTTGGCAACATTGCAAAGGTCGACTGGTAGAAATTTAGACAGCTAGAGGAGTTAGGCACCTATAGACTTAGTCAGCAGCTGAGCAGCAGGTTTGAAAATGTCAGTGATAGCTGTAGGTGGCTAAATTGGCAGAAAGGCATCTAGATACCTTGGAGGGTCTGGGCCTAGTTCCCTTAGCAGGAAGTAGGAGCATCACACAGCTCTGTTTACTAGCCACTGGAGAGGAATGTGTAACACACAGCAAGCAGGGAGTGAATGACACCACCTTAAAGAAGAGATTAGGCCAATTATCTGTCATTACGATGTAATCAGTAAGTGCCATGTAATATTGTTACAGGGTTTTTTATATAGTTTATACTGTATTCAGTTACTTGATTTACCCACATCATTCACTTTCAGTTAATTCAGGTAGTTTATATTGGATTCATAGATTTCAAGGCCTGAATGGACAATTATCATCATCTACCCTGACTTTCAATACTAGAGGTGGACATAGAGTACAGAATTTAAAACCTGATCAGCATCGAAACATTCCCTGCACTCAGGGATGTTTGTGGAGCTCAGCTAAATTCAGAATTTCTATCCCACCAGAAATTCTGACATTTCAACATTTGTTTTAATCTCAAAACAGGATGAAAAGTTGATATTCAGAAACTCTGTGAAATGAAGATTCCAAAAATGTTTCATTTCAGTTTGTTGAAATGATCCAAAATGCTTAATTTTGAGTCCTTTGGGCATCAAACTGTATTTCCCTATAGGGTATTGTCTCATGGGAGTTGTAGTTGTGGGCCCCATTCTCTCCTCGGGCTAGGGTACCTGACTGAACTACATTTCCGAAATACATCCAGAGTCAGGTGACTATCATGATGCGCCATGCAGCTCAGTCAGGGAAAAATCAGCACATTGCCTTGTTCAAGTTGTAGTCCTCCAGAAAGCCTAGCCCCTAGGAGAGAACGGGGACCAAACTACAACTCCCATGAAGAAATACATCATAGAGAAAAGCAGTTTAATGTGTGGGGTTTTTTTAACTGATTCAAAATGAAATTTTCAGGTCAGTTTTTTTTAAAAAGGAAGTATCCTAGATTGGGTTGAACTGACTTTAAATGAAATATTTCATTTTAATTTTCCTGACAGAAAAACACATTTTTTCAGCAAAATTGTCAATACTCCCACAGAAAATTTCAGTTTTGCAGAAACTGTATTTCCCATTGTGAAATCATTCTGATGGAAAATTCCCCATCAGCTGCAGCTTGTTCCAGCTCAGATTTGTGTTTGGTAAATCTCTGGTTTATTGGTCAGATTCAAAGCAATGAAGCGATGCTGATTTACACCAGCTGAAGATCCAGCTCTACATATGCAGCTTCTCTCTCCTAATAACAGAGATGGATGAGTGTTGAAATAAGCTACCTGCACCAGTGGGCTTCATCAAAATGGCAGCGGGCAATGCAACTCCTCTGGTGCTGAAAAATTCCCTTCAAGATTGTATTCATGAGGCTGAAATTCACCCATATACAGAGAGACAGTACAAGGCCAATGTGCCAGCTAGGTCCCACTTAAGTGGTCAGACATAAATTTTTTTATTAAAGCTACTGTTTAAAATCAAGTTTAAGAAGGAAGGTACTGTGCATCTGAGGTCAGGTTTGAGTTATGAGAGATTACAAGTATCAGTTACAAGGTTCACAAGATACATACATAGTACCTAACCAGCATAGACCCAGTTTGGGGTATGGGAGTTTTTAAAGTGTCAGTGAATAAGTGATCTCGGGTATGCCACTCATAGAATGCATTTAGAGTCAATATTGGTGTAGCAAATAGTTACATGGGTGGGGTGCATCCCTTGGTTCGTCAGGGAAGGAAGTGGGTTATTTCCCTGACCAGAAGTTTCATTTACTCATCCTACTACTGATGGTGTCCTGTGGTGTGCTCCATGTAGATGTCTCTGGACCACCTGATGGTGTCGGACACCATGAGCTGTCTCATGAGCTGGGCATAACGCCGACCGACTCCGCACACTCTCAGCACTGGCTTGTTGTAGGAGTCCCATGTGCCCAGGGCTCCCACGACCAGGGCATGGTTCTGGACCGTGTAGCCCTGGGCTCTCAGGGTGCTGGCCATGGGGATGTATTTCAACACCTTGCGAGCTCGGGCATCGTGGAAGGCCAGGGACTTGTTTTCAAATGGCACTTTGACATCCATCATGAGGACCTTCTTCTTTTCCGCGTCAGTCATGACTATATCAGGTCACAGTTGGCTGTCTGTTCCAGGGATGGTGGAGTCAGTGGTGATCTTCCCGAGGGGTGGCGGGATGGCTTTCACCAGCTGGTTCTGGATGGAGTTGTGGCAGTGCTGCCAGGCTCTGGAGCGGTTCTGGCAACCCCACAGGACGTGGAGCAGGGTCTCGTTGGGGTAGCTGCACTTCCTACAGAGCTTGTCCCGGTTGCCACTTCCATTGAAGCCAATGAGCCGAATTCACTGCAGGTGTAACACGTAATGGAGTTGCATCCACTTCAGTTCTGACTTTGGCCCAACAGGACTTGTGCACATGAAACTGAAAGCAGCAGCTGGATTTAGAGTTAGTCTGCAGAAGAGAAGAATGAGGGGGGATTTGATAGCTGCTTTCAACTACCTGAGAGGTGGTTCCAGAGAGGATGGTTCTAGACTATTCTCAGTGGTAGAAGAGGACAGAACAAGGAGTAATGGTCTCAAGTTGCAGTGGGGGAGGTTTAGGTTGGATATTAGGAAAAACTTTTTCACTAGGAGGGTGGTGAAACACTGGAATGTGTTACCTAGGGAGGTGGTGGAATCTCCTTCCTTAGAAATTTTTAAGGTCAGGCTTGACAAAGCCCTGGCTGGGATGATTTAATTGGGGATTGGTCCTGCTTTGAGCAGGGGGATGGACTAGATGACCTCCTGAGTTCCCTTCCAACCCTGATATTCTATGATTCTATGATTTAGAATCTACATCTCATAGTACCTTTTGGGGGGGGAAGGGGGGCGTGAGGGGCATGGATCAATGTTCACATCACACTCCCCATCAGTACCCAGCCCAGGCCAGAGAAGCTAATGATCCAACCAGTGGAGCAAATTTGGTGATGAATCCTGGTCATATGCCATGTGCCTACGAAGATAGAACCTTTTTCCAGGAAAATATTCAGATATCCCAAATCTGTGATGAACGAGCATACATTGTTATATTATTTAAAACTAGAAGCAGGAACAGACACTTCAGATGTTTCTTTTCCTAAGAGCTACTGAAAATTACAGTTGCAGAATGCCTACTTACTAGAAGATGTACCTTCCCTCTCAGGTTTGATGGGATAGTTCATGTGTTTGGTGACTACAGTCAAAGATAGATTGACACTGTTCATTCACATTCTGCTGATGATGAAGAAGCACAATTAGAAGTCGGCTCAACAGCAAATACACCTCACAAAAATTACCACATTTAGTGTGATTCCCATAACAAAAGCATGAGCAATCAAGGGAGCCTTTTTCAATTTACACAAAGAGTCTTGAGGTCTCTTGACAGTGAGCACAGAGCCAATGTTTCTGAGTAAACTTTGTTAGGAAAACAGATTAAAAACTCCAGAGGCTTAGCTAAATCTTATACAGGAAAACACCTTGTTACTCTCATGCTTTAGAATCATAATTTAGTGTCGGTGAACAATACAGATTTGTAACAAAGATTGTGTGTGATGAATTTTGCCTCTTCTTTTCATAAATTGCCCACAAACAGGTCATGCTTTTCTCAAGCTTATCATTCATGATTATTTGCAAAATAACTGCTATGAGCAAGTCTCTGTAGCTTAATAGTGAATTGTCCATTGTAAATATTCAGGATTTAAAATGTCAGCTATTTTGTTTGGAGACATAGGCCACATGATATAATACTGTTCCCTGATTGGGTGCATTTAGAATCAGGTTCCAGGTGATAATGCATTTGATTATGAATTCAAAATATGCATCCCAAGAATACACTGAAATATTTACTTAAAATCCACTGTTTTGGCAAACATTCCTGCTAGAAAATTAATTTGCTAGAATATTTGTGGAAAGTGCACAGACAAGGGGCAAAAAACAGTAGCTGAGATGAAGTCATTTAAAGATTCAAACTTATACTCACATTTTTTGCAGCATTTGCCCAGTTCTAATGTAGTTTATTTACATTTTTGCAAGCAAGTAAAGGAGATAATTATTATAGGGAACATTTTGGTCCCAAACTACCACCTCTGTGATGTCCTAAGGGCTGGATGTTAACTAGGGAGCTAGTCCATTTACCTGCACTGTGGATAGGCAGATGCACTCAGATCTTTTACAGCTTGGTTCTGGGAGATATTTGCCACCTTGGAATTCATCTAAAGGCCAGGTAAGACTTTGTATTATTCCTTGATTGGAGGACTGTGAAACAAGAGGATAGTATGTACCTAGGAACAAACAGGCCGGGTTCCAAAGAGAGCTAGGGGAAATTGGGGAGAAGCAGTGGATACAGGACAGGGTTTCTGGGAGGGTCCAACACCACCGGGGTAATGTGTTATCTATCTTAGGTCCTTGTATTGTCCCCATGACTGTACCATCTGAACACCTCATGATCTTTGATGTATTTATCCTTACCACACCTCTGTAAGGCAGGGAAGTACTACCATCCCCATTGTCCAGATGGGGAACTGAGTGACTTGTCCAGGGTCACACAAAGTTCATGACAGAGCAGGGAGTTACACCAAGGCCTTTCAAGCGCTGGGCTAGCACCCTTACCAGCAGAGTAGCCTGTACCTCTAGCATAGCACTCAGAGATGGGCTGTTTCCCCCAAGTTGGCTCACATTATCTTGACAATCAAGAACTCCAGTAACTCCTTGCTTCTCCCCCTTCTCTTTTTGCTCCCTTCTCTCCACTCGCTTCTGGCACCTTCTCGCTTCTTCCTCAACCTTTTCCCTCCCATATTTCCACTGTTGTCCCGGACATTATTTTTTTGTCATGGAGTCACAATATTGCCATGATTGCACTGTGACATCACAGCACATGATATAAATCTGGCATTCCTTGAGGCTCAAGCACTGTCCATTTGTTCTGGACAAGAGGTTGCACACACTCCATTACAGTGCAACCTATACATCATTGTCTAACTTGTCCTTCCTCTCCTTTCAGTTGGTGGGTTTAGTGTGCGGGTTTCTAACTGGGTAATGTTGGTGGTCTGTGATATACAGAAGGTCAGACTCGAGGATCTGGTGGTCTTTTCTGCCCTTAAACTCTTCTGACTTTCCATTGTCCCTGTTCTCCCTTCCCCTCCAGTGTTTTTTCTCCCTCTGTGCCAAAGAAAATTAGCATCTTGAATAGTCAACAAAGATAATAAATTCAAGCTGCTTTTTAGTCATCTGTGCATCCCCTTGCACGTTACCTGTGGTGAGTTACTATGTGTGAATTCCATGTAGGTTAAATGTGAAAATCCAAGCCATATTCTCTCTCCCTCTCATACTACAAAAAACAGACCCTTTCAAATTGCTCTGCAGGGATTGTTTTACCTTTTTAAAACTTAATTTGATTTTAAACCTGACACGAAGTTACTGGTTTAGACAGTTAAACTTTCCAGTGTGCTTATTCCATATATTTTAATATCCTGTTACCTGTGCTTTGGGAGAGCTAAAGTTTTGCACCAGATACTGAAGGTGACAGTGGGGTTACATTTCCTAATAGTTTGCTTAAAGAAACAGTAACAGTAACTTCCACCAACAGTGCTACAAGTTGCTAAATGCCTAAGGATGAGGATATGTTTGACTAAAACATAGTGGGGAAAATAAAACCACACACCTAGGCTTCGATCCTGCAAATGAAGAGCACCATGGACTGTTTTCCATTCTCAGGGCTGCATCAACAACAGTTGATTACATCGTATTCGTAGGTGGCAGGATTTCTCCCCCACATGCTTCCCTGGTAGTCGAGCTGCGCAGTGTCTGGGTAGATTTGGCCCTTGTAAAGAAAATGTTCTGATGAAAGGTTACTGGGTTAAATGCCTGAGGGATTGGATTCAGTTGTATCCAAAGGGGCGAGGGCAGTGAGGCAGCAAATCTTAAAATACAGTCAATGAAATGCTTGGCTTATTGTTTGAGCTGTGCAGACGGGGCTGACCATTTGTACAGTCATCCATAGTGAGACAGGCTTTGTTTTCAAGTCAATTTCATAAGGCTCCATATTTCATGTATAGTAATAGAAGAAACTGCACTATTTCCTGGAGAAGTTGATAGGGTGTTGGGTAGATGGTGTTAGGAAAGAGACATTTAAATCATCTGCCTAATGTCATTTCATTACTAGATCTTTTTTAAGTATTCCATCTCAGTTACAGCTGGCTCTTAGATACAACTCTTCATTTAGTTATTTGAAACTAGTTATCTGAGTATGCAACGGCTGTGCGATCTTTACATGGCAATGTGAAATGCAATCTTGAGAATAAGTAGTACATTTTCAGGCTCAGAAAGTAATTTTTGATGACACCCTTGAATCAACTTCATGGTCAGTTTTCTCATTTTGAACAAGAACTGGGATTCCATTGTGATAACTGAGGGCTGCATGTTACCTGATCTAAGGTAATGTAGAACAATTACAAGTTCATTACTCTACTGTAATAGGCAGTAGGTCAATGTTTGAGCTACAGCTGCTCTGAAAATTGAGCTGACATGGATACTATGATAGAAGTGATAGCAAAAGTCTCTCATGCAAATTGTTGAAATTAGCATCTACTCAATGCATTTTGAAATGCAATATGCGACTCCGATTGGGACACCTGTTTTTTCTCTAATATAATTTCTTAGCTACAGTAGGATGATCATGAAATAAATTAGTAGTTCAATGCAATATGCCTTGTAAAAGATCACTAAAATGCCAAAGGGTTCTAAATACTAAAGGATTGTACAAATAATAACATTCTATAATGCAATATCTAAGACTAAGAATATCTGGCTGGTGGTTTTATTTAGACAATTCATGCATTCATCTTCATGCACCCTAAAAAGAAAAGGCAGTTTGAATTTGTGCTTTATTAAGAAATGAAGGGCCAAATCCACCAAGATAGACCCAGGAAGGTGTTTAAACCTCTAGAAGAGAATGTGAACTCTGCACAGTTCCCAAGAATTTATTCTGTCTGGGGATGGATTAACCCAGATGAATCTGCTGGAAGACTTGGCACTGTCTCTGCGACCCCTGGCTGCTGCTCCCTCCTGTGTCATGGTCCATTTTTACCGGACATTTTGCTGGATCAGAAACACTTGGTTTTATTTTTTAGAAAGTTATCAAAACATTTAGTTTATCAAGTGTGCTTCATAAATTATGCAAATAATGGAGTGTGGTTCCCCTAATTATTGGCTTTGAGTCCATTTAATCACATTACATGTCATCTTAGATTGCATGTTCCTCCAGACATACCCCCTCACATAAGTATGAAAAGTTCTGCAAGGCAAAACTTAAAATATCGGGGGGGGGGGTGGTTTTTTTTTGAGGGGGAGAGGGAAGTGTTGGAGTGAGTTGATTTTCTGACCAAAAAAGAAAAAAAAATTCTAGGACAGTGGACATTTTCTTCAAATTTTCATTTAATTAAAATCCCAATTTTAGTCAGGAAAAAAGTATCAACTGAAACTTTTAACCACCCCAAATTAGTAGCTATCAACTCTAATTACCTTTTATTGCTGTGCAAAGAACAGCATGGAATAAATAAATGAACAACTGGAAAAACTTGCTATATGATCAACAGTGAACTATCTACACGGTTCTTAATAGAAACACTCACACGCACTGCCGTAATTACTGATCTGTAGAGGTCTTCCTCATGTACTTCCCCTTCCAGGGCAACCAGCTGTGCTCCCCACCAACAAAAATTACTTAGCCTGGCCTCTTTGCTCTCAATCTGGCAATGGGCGTCCCCTTGAGTTCCTGCAAAGCCCTGGTTAAATCACTGGGGTTCCAGGTTAGTTGCTTCCACGGCAATGGGACCTTCCTCAACAGTAAGAAATGAGAACCTTCTTTTCATTTGAACTGATATAAATGGGGGAGGGGGGACTTAATATGAACAATAAAAAACAATGATTACATTTTCTGCCTGTGTCCTTGAGTATTTAAATACAGTGTTATTCAGAGAGACTGCATTCTCTCAGAAGGTAGGGAATACTACAATACAAAGAAGTCCTTTGATATCTCACAGCATATAAATAACAAAGCAAAGACATGGACAAAGATACATTAGGCCTTTGAGGTGTATTAAATAGTATCTTAATTTAAATGTATTCTGTCAGCATTTATATTTACAAGTTTCAATACATACATAAGAGGATGTTGTGAATGCATAGAGTGACATCCAAGGTCTTACCCATTTATGAATGTGCCATGTATTGTCTATATATTGAGTAGACTTGCCTGTATCTCTGCTGGTCTCTCAGGAGGATCACTGTCAGTATTCTTTTAACTTTTTATAACAATAATAAAATCAATGCACATCTGTAGGTGCCAGCTAATCACAAGTAGCATGTGCAAATTAGAGCAGGGATGAAAGAAGGCAAGTGGACATTGCCTGGGAGGGGAGGTCAGCACCCACACTTCATTGCTACCTGAATGATTTCAAATATGTTCAGTTTATTTCTGTGATTTTGTTATTCGTGAGAGACAAAGGAGGAGGAGAAGGAGGTGAGAGGAGAGCAAAGCAAACATAGCCCTTGCTGTATGGACAATGAATACGAAAAAGAAACCAAACCATAAAAATAAAGGTCTATGGGAGAGAAATGAAGTGGTGAAAAAATACTACACATTTTAATAGAAAAAACAAACTCTGCTCTAGAGAATATTATATACACACACACCAAACTAGGTATTAGCTGTCTGTTTCAGAGCTGCTACTTTACCATCAAAGATAAATATTATTTCATTAATCATTATATGGTCTAGTTACATTAGTTCAAAGCATCTAGTGTGTGGGGATTCATTGCTTCCATGTCTTATAGTCATCACAAGATTTCCCTACTCCTATCGATCGATCTATCGATCTATCTTTCATCACCCAGCTTGTGTTATC
This sequence comes from Lepidochelys olivacea, assembly GCF_965140295.1. Taxonomy (NCBI): domain Eukaryota; kingdom Metazoa; phylum Chordata; order Testudines; family Cheloniidae; genus Lepidochelys; species Lepidochelys olivacea. The sequence goes on from NC_140417.1 coordinate 110,319,376, forward strand.
TACAAAAAGTCATTTTGGCAGGGATACTCCCTGGTGTTATGATAATATTCAAAGGATAATCAAACATAAAACTAGAATCCTCAGCTGGTGCAATTCAGATTTATTCAGAATCTATTGAATTCAGATCAGAATCTGGGCAGATCTCTAGCAATAAAGAAAGCAAAACTATATGAAATCAAATTAACCTGTGGGAGTGGAAAACCAACTAACTGAAACACTAGCTAGCTGAAAATATATGTGGCTTTGAAGATACAAATATCTGGAGATAATCTCCCCTGGAAAGGGGAGATTTATTGGCTCACAGAAGAGTCTAGGAACATTTCCCCCAACTGCATAAAGCCCCAGGATGCACAGAGAAATCAGGGGCCATTTCTATTAATCTTGAATTCTCCATGCAGAAACCTGGTCTTCAGCTCTCCTCCTTTGCTGCAACGCCTATCCCTCTGGATCAAAGGTGCCACCAGATTGGGGTTCTGTTTTAGGGGAAGCCATGGCTGAAGAAACTGCTGGCAAGATGGCACCTGCAGAAGGCATGTAGTCCATGGACATGTGGGAGTTATTGGGCCAGGCAGTGAGGAGGCAAGAAATCTGCATGTGGAAACCTATTTCATTTGGAGAATCCTTCCTCAATTGGAGATTTATGGAGAAGAACATATGGCTTCCTTTGGAGCTGCAGGGCAAATGCCTCCACAGTAGAAGTCACAGTAGATAGAAGTCACAGTAATCTCTATAGTCCACAATCTTCAGGTTTTCCACTCCCCTATTGCTGCCCAGAGAAAAATTGTCAAATAGGTGGTTTTTTTAATTGTGAAATATTATCTGAGCAGCTCTCTGTAACATGATGCTTGAGCCAGATGGACTCCAGCTCATTCCCAGTAGCTGTGCTGACTCTGCTCTGCTAAAATGAATAAAAAGTAGCTCCTAACAAGCAGACATAACCAAATAGAGCCAGAGATCTATTGGATAACAACTTGCTGCATTCACATTTTTCTTACCATAGTCACATTTTAAATGTTTGTTCTCATTTTAAATTAACTAGCAAGCATTTCATGTAAATTGTGAGTGCCATTGCCAAGTTGTTGTTGTTTAAACTGTTCAGCTTCACTCCTTAGAGAGCCAATTCTCCCATTCTGCTCCACAGAAAAAGTTAGCTAAACTTTCAGTAGTTTATCATATATATAACTGATGGGCCAGATTCTAAGGGCTACTCCAGACCTTTTGTATCTCTCTGGAGATCGAAAGTAGGCCAAAAGCTGAGAAGTCTTCCTCTGTGGAGGGAATCCCGCAGTGACATATAGAGCATGTCTAGAAGAAAAAGAGTTACTCTCTGATAATCTTAACTGCCAGAATGGCTACTTGGACCATAGGCAAGTCCAGGCTGCTCTAAGTAGTCCATGGAGCTAAACTGGTCTCTGGCCAGCCGCAGTGTTGGGTAATTACAAAAGAGATATAAAGACACTTTTGCCTCCTCCACCACTCCTGTGCTGAGAGCAGCTTGGCCAGACCAGAAATCTGGCCACATGTCTGGAATCATAATCACTGTAGTAGCCATTTTTAAAGGCAGAGTTTTAGTTTTGCCACAATGGTACCATGTACAATATCATTACAGAGACTCTGGTTCTTAAATATTTTGTTCCAGAACTTCTTTGCTTGCAGGAAAAATTCCAGTCAGCTTCAATGGGCACCTTTCCCTCAGAAGACTGCTGGATAAGGTCCCTACTTCTGTACCAAGTATTCCTGAGTTGAAACTGCCAAATGTTTCTTAAACCAATTGTAACAGTTTTCTACTCCCAATGTTTCTTTTATGAACCATAGTCACTTGTAGTTATTAACATGTCATTTTGGGCAATCATTATTTCTTTATTCTCAGTTGATATTTAAAAAATCCTGAACAAACGAATGAATAAACTGCAATCTTCAGGGCCAAAAGATAGCTAAGACAAAGCAATGTATTTTCCCCCTCTAATTTTGTTTGTGAACAGAATGTAAATCAAGTTAGCTGGATAATTTGCTAAAACCCATGGATGCAATCATTCTTATGTTGTTCTAACAGAGAAAGAAAGTAGAAAATGTTAGAGAGAAAGACAATGTGCAATTATGTATGAATACTAACACCCTAAGGGACAAATTACCAACAATGACAGTAAAAAACTGCAGACTTCTTTGTGTTGCTGCATAATTGACTTATAGCTATACTCTGGTTAAAAGAAAAAGCTTAGCTTGGGAGAAAAATTTTAAAAACTGAAATAGTACATTCACTGGAGAGTGTATATTCATTATTTTTCAAAGGTATACCTACCGGCAATATTTGTTACTCTTATAAGAACTTATTCTTCATTTTGGTGACTTACTTCTATTTTTTCATGATACAATTTATTGTATGTCTTCATGGCTCCATGTATTCTATAGTTTTCTAACAGTGTTTATTTAATTTACTTATTTGATGCATTCAGCATAAACTCTAAAATAACCCCACCTGGGTTTATGATTTATCTCTGTTAATTAAAAGAAGAGAGAGAACTCTCCATAGTGACTTGGAAGAGCTAAACACCAAAGGGCCGATCCTGCCCATCAACTACGTACTTCGTAAAATCTTCTACGCAGCATGTGAAAACAGTAGCTGATGTTACACGATAAGCAGTGATGCGCAAACACCAATCTCAGGGCAGAATCGGGACCTTAATTTGAGTTTTGTTGTTAACCTCAAGGAAGATTAGAAACTGGTCAAGGTTGGTTGCTCAGAATTCAACCCACCTTTTTGATTATGTTTGCAAAGTGAAAGTGATTAGATCTGAATTTTTTTTCAAAATAAGTGCATCATCTATCTTGTTTTCTTTAAAACAGCAAAACCCAATGCCATTACTCATTAACATCCCTATGATAACAAAAGCATTATGCACAACCCAGCTCTCACAAGCAACCCTACAATATACTGATATGCTTGCGATGGCTTTTCCAGATGAGGCATAAGGAAGGTACCCTATCAATTAATGCCTCCTAACAGTACCTAAGAAAAAAGGAATCACCATGACAGAGATAACGTATCTTCCGATGAAGTGAGCTGTAGCTCACGAAAGCTTATGCTCAAATAAATTGGTTAGTCTCTAAGGTGCCATAAGTACTCCTTTTCTTCTTCCCTTGTAGATAAATTTTGAAAGCATTTGCCACATAGAGGAATTTACAAGTGTCCTGTTGGAGTAGGATACATACATATAGTTACTACTGCCAGTATTCATCTATGCATTTTCTATGCCAGCATTGATAATTCCTACAAAAAACATTTTAAAAGACAGAAGGAGAAATAAGATCATTTATTTAATATCACATGAAAAATTCGAATCAGGTTCAATTTAACAGGGGAGGATTTAAATGACCAAATCTGGAACTATATTATTTAATATCACCCTGAACATTTAAATCAGAAAATTACATGCTCAGTTTAACAAAGAGTGATGTAAATGGCTGAATCTGGGACTGTACTACATAGTCTGGCTCAACCAAATCCTTAAATTAATTGACTCTGCTCCTGCCCACACTGTATGCCAAGAGGATATATTATGATTTGCGTAAATTACACTGTTCTGTCCTTAGCACAAAATATCCAGCCAGGTCATGGTTCTGTTAGCAAGTTCTGCAAAACCAAGACATTTGATGGATACTCATGAAATATATAGAGCTAATACATATATATCATCCATCCATTCTGAAAACTCCTAATGTTAGAACTGGAATGATGCTGCTAGTTGAAAGCTAACATCAAACAGCTGGAAATGTGCTTGATGAAGGGTCTTTAAAATCTTTTGGTAGCCTGATGCAACAACATATTTTGAGAGCCTTAGAAAAGAGACAGCATCATCTTTTTTTAAAATAATGCTAACAATCTAATGCATACCTCAAATTTAGCTAGGCAATCAGCATATTGTAGACAGCTCTTAATAACATCCATGGCAAAACTAGGGCTAAAATGAGGCTTGATGTAATATGGCCATCTAGGGAAGTCAGGTCCATACTCACTTCTGCATGACCACATTTAATTTTGCTACATCCTAAGCTCCTAACCCTACCCTTTTATTTTAAACTTTGTGTTCATTTTCTGTGTTCTATACACTGAACTAATGAGGTCTCAGCTTTCCAGTCCATAGCCATAGACTAATTAATTTAGTGTTTCAGGAAAGTTCAGTTCCAATGACAGTAGAAAATACAATACAGAAAGATTATGGCTTGCTGGATTGCTCTGTTGGTTCCCTTGTCATGAACCCTGTGCTATAATCATTTATCTTACCAATCAGATCTGAACTAGTGTTGCCACTAATAAGTTTCCATATCTGTTGCCATGCCTGGTGACAGGAATGAAGACAGAAAGGGACAGTTCTTAAGGCCTGAGGATGCTGATCAGTCCTAGATTTCCCTGTGCTGAAAATTCCTCTGTTAACACCTTCCTTTGGTAGGGTATTCTCCTTTCTTGTCCCAATAATTCTGCCATGCCGCAATGTAGCATTCCTTCAATATCATTGGATCCATCGCAGTGATGCCACTTCTTTGCAATTGACACATGATCCAAACATAGAAGGTAGAAAAGACCAGCAGCTGTGCCCCAGGACAGGCCTGAGGGAGTCAAAAAAGCTCTACCTGTGGTCTCAGCATCAAAATGCAGCCTAGAAACCATATTGGTAATTTGGTTGCACATCTATAATATGAGCTGAGGGAACACAGCATTTACTGTCAATCTTAATAAAAGTTTTAGAGTATGACTGAACAATGTCAGGGATCTGGTCTCATTAGTTGCCTCCTTGCCTCCATTGATTGAACTGCTAATAGGCCTAGGAGAGGTTTTGCAGAGAACAACTGAAGAACTTCCAGCAGCTATTGCCTGTGAAGACACAGAAGCTTGTGTCGTTTTTGCCTCCTTAGTTGATTCTAGCCAATATGCTCTCTTCTCCAGGCATGGAGAAAGACACAGTTTCTGATCTGATAATGGCTGAGACGCACAGAATCTCAGAGTGGATTAGAGTCAGGGAGGGAGTGATATTGGTGACTGACTGGTTCAGCACATGAGAAGTTCCCCTCTGACCTTATGCCCTTACTGCATTCAATGGCCTTCTTCATGACTTTGACCCTAAGCTATCAGATAAGATTATGTGGCCTTCTTCATGGCTAGGCAAGATGTTTTGGCCATATTTGCCTTATATACATATATATAATAAAAAAAACCTCTCTATAAAATATATAGTACACACTTCGGTAGAATCTTCTATCCAAAAATCTCAAAGTGATTATACAAAGGTTAACAATTAACTAAGGCTTCACAACATGTGAGATAAGGGAGTATACTATCCTCATTTTACATATGGGGAAAGAGGCTTAGAGAGGGGAAATGAGTTGCCCAAGGTCACATGGTTTGTGGTGCAACCCCCAAAACAAAGGAAATTCACAAGTACTTAAACACCTCTGCAATTATGGTCTGGATCCAACTCCCATGATAGTAAATGTGAAGTTTCCATCAAGTGCAATGAAAGTTGAAGAAAACCTTTAATATTCTCAGCAGCTTACTGTGAGTAGAAGGGTTAGCGTTTAATTTCTCAAATGTAACACTTTTTTCATAGTGTGATGATGATGTGTGTCAGTGACTTGGGTTTTCCCCCCTTATTTTTTAGCTATATGAAAATTTGCATGCCAGCTGGTTAAACTAGCAAATATTAGCTTAAACACCTGTGCTGCAGACATATATGTTAATACTACCGTGTGCTGCATATGCCAGTTGCATTACTTAGGGTGGTTTGGGATAAAGATTCATTATAGAAAGTCACAGGCATCGTTAAGATGCATAGCATATATTTTTTGTCTCCCTGAACGCCTTTAATCTTCTTAGGCAATGATCAGGCTAGGTGGTTTCGGTGTAACTGTGAGAATATAGTATTTGAACTTCAGCCCACATCCAGATGTTTGTACAGTATGGTTATGTGCAATTGTTTTATTGTCTATGGTGTTTATAGCTTGAGTGCGCCAGCTGAGGATAAGATAGGATACACACACACACAGAAATACCAAACAGTAGTTAGTTAAGGGGGACCCCCAAAAGTTAAGAAGTTGTTCCTAATACTTTGCTGTCATTAGCAGAACTATTCTAACACTTCCTTTTTTTTGTGCTTTTAAAGGATACGTTTCAACATTCAGCCTGTAGCTTCAGAATATATAGATGGAGAATATTTGATTGTAGGGAATAAGTTGTGACAAAGTTTCTCCTCTACCTTGGTGGGTCCCGTGCTTATTGGTGGATTTTCTCGCCTCAGAGGTTCATGGCAGCCCTCAGTTTGGCCACTTTTGTGGCTCAGATCTGCCATTCACTCAGTTAGCCTCATCACTGGCCAGCATGGGGAAAGGAAGAAGAACAATCCCCGCAGTCTCTGCTGATCCACTTAGTGGAACGGGGAACAGGCCAGAGACCCTCCCCTCTGGTGGAACCCACAGTCCAGTTCAACTCCTCCGGTATCAAGTAGGGAGTTGGGGGGATGGAGGGATGGGGGGAACCTGGGCCCACCCTCTACTACGGGTTCCAGCCCAGGGCCCTGTGGATTGCAGCTGTCTATAGTGGCTCCTGTAACAGCTGTGTGACAGCTACAACTCCCTGGGCTACTTCCCCATGGCCTCCCCCAACACCTTCTTTATGCTTACCACAGGACCTTCCTCCTGATGTCTGATAATGCTTGTACTTCTCAGTCCTCCAGTAGTATGCCTTCTCACTCTCAGCTTCTTGTGCCTCTTGATCCCAGCTCCTCACACGCACCACAAACTGAAGTGAGCTCCTTTTTAAACCCAGGTGCCCTGCCTTAATTGATTTTAGCAGCTTCTTGATTGGCTGCAGGTGTTCTAATTAGCCTGTCTGCCTTAATTTTTTCCAGAAAGTTCCTGATTGTTCTGGAACCCAGGGAAAAGGGACCTACTTAACCTGGGGCTAATATATCTGCCTTCTATTACTCTCCTGTAGCCATCTGGCCCGACCATGTCACAATGTGTAAAGATGCTGGGGATTTACTGATCCTCCTGAGTGGAAAAAAACTTATGCAAATGATTTGTTGCTCAAGAATAAAGTCATTCAAAGGCTGTCCAAAAGTTCTGTAAAATAGCACCAAATCTCTCATTTTAGAAACATGGTTGGATCACATGAGCACGTTCCAGACTAATACAGCTGCACACCCTTCTATCACGCAGTGGCCAATTCCCAGTGAATTCTGCAATATAGTGACTGTAATGGAAAGCAAAATGATCTCTAAATAATGGTTTAAGATAGTTACTTGATAAAGGGTACCACAATAATTATGATCAACGGAGCATGGATTCAATATATATTGCCCATTTAGATGTACCAGATTAGTTTAACAGCTTTCTTTAATGTTCTGAGTTTGTGTGTGTGTGTGGGAGAGAGAGAGAGAGAGAGAGAGAGTGAGCACTGCAAATTGCAGTATATTCTTCATTACTTCATATTTATCATTGCAGATGAGTGACATGCTGAAAGGAAAAATCGAACTTTAAAAGTTTATGATCAATTGAGGAAAAACAAAGCACCAAAGGAGCTTTTTGGGGGCTAACTTTGCTATGTTCTATCAGAATTCATATATACATGCCAACAGACAAGTGGGAGGATTGTAGTGTGTCCACAAATAATATCTTTAAAGGTTTCTTGACATACTCATGTATAATAATAGTACAAATTTGGATATTATGTGCTATGGTTTGGCAGAGTGGTACTGAAAAATGGAGAGCTGGTTTAATACTATATGATGATAAATATTTTAGCATCTTGTGCTTATGTAGCACTTTTCATTCCAAAGCATTTCACAAACACTTAGTTATTCTGTGAGGTATTATTTTGGCCATCTTTTCTCTAGGTAAACTGAGGCACAAAGACATGAAGTGGTTTGCATACACAGCACAAAGAGCCAAATTCTAGGATGTAAGTGGGTGCAACTTCACTGAAATCATTTGAGCCATATGCTCCTGGCTCAATTTGACATACAATTAGTTCCAGAGGTGGATTAGATGAGGACACATGGCCATGTTTTTTTCTAGGACAGAGCTGGACACAGCCTTCTAATTAACATTTATTGGAAATGGTCATTTGTCATCTCACCCTTTTTGAGAAATAAACAGTGATGGGACTCAGGCTAAATTGTAAGGTGTTCAGGATGTACCAAAGAGTTGAAAAGTCATTAGTTTAGCTTCCCAGGAATAAAGTGGTGAGAAGTACAAGTTTCTGCAGTAAAGTTCAGTATTAACTTGCACCCTCAACAGCTGATTAAAAAGTCACCTCTATAACAGCTCAGCTGAATAAAAAATTTCATCTATAGTGATTCCTGCTGAAATCAATGGAAGTTTTTCCACTGGCTCCAATGGGAGCTGAGACTGGCCAGTAGACAGCATAATATAGTTTACTAATATAGTTTGGTCAGACAATATCCCTTTTTGGAGATTCCAACACCAGCTCTGCCACGCCTTGTGATCTTGGGCAAGTCACATAATGCAGTAATGCCTCAGTTTTTCTTTCTGTAAAATGGGTGTACTAATATTACCTACTTTACTGGGAGATTGTGAGAATTAATTAATGCTGTAAGACACAAAAATGTTCAGATGAAATGCATTATATAAGTATATTATTGCACTGTGAAAATTCACAGATTTATTGGTAGCTGTAGATGGGTTCAGTGAAGATGCCCCATGTGCCCATTAGGTAAGTCAGTCCATTATGAATTTGCTTCAAATTTTCCATGAAAAATACTACTGAATATAACTTCTAAATGATAACACTTCACTCTTAAATAGCACTTGTCACCCATAGATCTCAAAGCACTTCACATAATAAGTATCATTATCACCATTTTACAGATTGAGGAAACTGAAGCACAGAGTGGTGAAGAGACATGCCCAGAAGATCAGTGCCAGAGCTGGGAACAGAAGTCAGAAGAACAGAATAGAACTGAATGGAATAGAAGTCTCCTGATCCTCATTCTGAGGCCTAACCACTGGACCATTTGATATTCCAAATGAAGATAGGAAAAACAATCTCTGTATTATAGATTGACTATTACTCTAAGTTAGGGACAAATTCTGTCTATGCACATAAGTCCCAGTAAAGTCAATGTGAATTACTCACACCGAGGGCAGGATTTGGCCCATAGTTTTAAAGACCAAAACCTGTTTTTGAGTAGCAGAGTCAATGGGGGAAAAGCTAGTCTAACCAGTGGCAACTGTATGAAACCTGGTCTTATTTCCATGGGAATGTAGTTAGCTTCAAGCATCCCAAAAAACAACATAAGGGTATTCGCTTCAAAATAACTGGCAAACTAAATAAATATTAAATGAAATACTTCCTTTAACTGTAATACTGCACTCCTGGTCTGGTTAGCGAGAAATGATGACGATTCTTGAAATGATAGTAATGTATGATATACAAATATTTTGGGTGAAATATATAATCAGTTAATTGGTTTATTAAATTATAAAATCTTTGTTTGCTTGAAAGAGCAATAAAACTAACTAACTAAATGAACATTCGCCCCTTTGAAGACTTCTTACATTAATTATGTTTATGCATCACTTGCAGCAGTAATGTTAGACAAAGGGAGCTTTATCTTTATATGCCATAGCTACATTGTATTGTGGTACAAATGATGGCACCGACTTTGTGTCTACATAATTACTGAAATCTTATCCCTTTTGTGTTTGCACATCATTTTCCATTTTTTGGAATAGTTAAACTCCATTTTACTTTTTAATAACATTTTAGAAATCATTCTGATTCAGGTAAACAGAATTTGATTGCTTTGATGGATTGAAAATGGTTAGCTCAGCCAGAGCTTATTTGATTTGTTTCTTCAGGGATTACAAAGAATAGGATTTTATCTCTGAACTGACAAAAGAGGCAATCTCTGCATTTTTGCCTATGAAATGGCAGATCCACTAAGCCATAGTTCCTTCATATAGGAAATGTATTAGTCATGGGGTTGCTTTTTATTCATTTTCAAAGTTTTTATTCTATATTGTATATGGTGTCAAGCTTCTTTGCTCTTACAAATTAATCTGGAAAAAAATACAGTCAAATACAGTTTGGGGAGAATCAGTGGCCCAGTAGATTTAAGAAAGATATTTAAAACAAACAAGCTCTTTTCTTGCTAGTAATGGGCATCTTATGTAAATGCTCTTCAATGAATGCAATGGATTTAAAAACTTCAAGTACCTAACTGCTGATTGCTTGCCAAAGTTGACCCTGAGCATTCTCATGTGGGTTTTCTGAGAGCTACAATCCAGATTATGTGGTTTTCCTGGTACCACTCTTCATTTTATCCTGTGTGACATGACATTTGTAAAGCAGACAGAATCAAGAAAATGTCAACATACAGTATAGAGATGATACAAGACACCTTTAATAATGTGTTTGCAAATGTTCTTACACCACCCAGCGTGTTCACTGAGTCCGCTTCAGAGATGCTGCCCATCACCTGGGATCTTATCCTTGTTCTCTTTATTTCAGTAGGCTATCAGATTATACTACATTGCTCAGCAAAGCAATGAATAATTCTCCAGTGTTTTTGATTTAATAGCTTGTCATGTCTCCTGGACCCCCATAGAAAACAAAAGTGGTGGGGGGGAACATAACAATAAAACAGTAATTGATTGTTAGTTTGTAATACATTTTTGTGGCTGTCTATATGCAGTATTTCCTTCTCACAAATTTCCAGTATTATCTCCATTTCTATTTGGTCCTTCCTGATACAGGGAGAAGTTTCAGCCCTGAACCCACAAACATTTATGCACATGCTAAGCTTTCAGCATGCGAGTTATCCGATCAAAGTCAGTGGGACCACTCAGGTGCTTAAAGATAAGCCTGTGAGTAAATGATTTCAGGATCAGGGCCCAACTCATTACAAAATCAAGAACAGAATTCAGGCCTCATGTGCTGAAATCAAGAGAACACAGCTGGATTTCTTGTGTGCACCACAAGTTCAGTTTGGTACAGAAGATGCTCTCTTGTCAAAAGAGGCCAAAGACTGAAATAACAGGAATGTTCTAAATTAAGACTGAAGTGCACAGGCACAGCCCAGGTGGAAAATTTAGAGTGACGGCTTATGTAAAACTGATCTCCGTGTCATCCTCCCCGGATATCAGATCTTGGGTTTGGTATGTAAGAGTCAATGTGCGCTTTGTGTGTTCTTTAAACAATGCAGTGAAAAGTAACAGCAACAATTAACAATTTCATTCAGTATAACAATGAAACAAATTAAACTGTTTACCTAAGATTGAAACAAAAAAAGTTAAACTAGTAGTTTACATAATCATGGTAAATAGGCTCAATGGCCTGTGACCGGATGTTAGCTGGGGTGGGATCTGAGTTACTACAGAAAATTCTTTCCTGGGCATTTGGCTGGTGAATCTTGCCCATATGCTCAGGGTTTAGCTGATCGCCATATTTGGGGTTAGGAAGGAATTTTCCCTCAGGGCAGATTGGAAGAGGCCCTGGAGGTTTTTCACCTTCCTCTGTAGCATGGGGCATGGGTCACTTGCTGGAGGATTCTCTGCTCCTTGAAGTCTTTAAACCACGATTTGGGGACTTCAATAGCTCAGACATAGGTGAGGTTTTTCGCAGGAGTGGGTGGGTGAGATTCTGTGGCCTGCGTTGTGCAGGAGGTCAGACTAGACGATTATAATGGTCCCTTCTGACCTTTGTATCTATGAATCTATGAGAACCTCAGTTGCCTGTATTTCACTTATGTGAGATGGGAGAGAGTTGTGCCCTGCTCTGTCTTTCCCCCAGGACACAATGGAGCTGTCTAGCTTCCCCGATACCACTTGAGCATGGGGAAGCCTACTGACATTGGGTGCCCAAGTTAAAAAGCATTAAGGGGGTCTGATTTTCCAAACTTGCTGGATACCTACCCTCTGAATATCAGGCCCTTTTATCAAGTGTCCTATGTTTAATAGTCTCAGTTCTCTGTGGACAATTACCACCATCACAGTATCAATGAGCACCCATTTCAGTAGTCTCAGGGAAGAAGCTAGAGGTTAATGGTAATAGAAATTGCATGACCAGCTCACCACTTCGGGTCAGCCTTGAGGCACATTGCAAGGACCATATGGAGAAGCTCCTACTGCCATTGTCAATTCTAGGCCTGTCTTCCCCCAAAACAGGATGTAAGTCTGCTACTGTGCTGTCATGCCATCTCCATTCATCAATAATAAAGTGTACTTTAAATGATATCTTACCCCTTACAGAGCATCATCCTCACACACCATACTTTAGAATAGGTGGACTCTACCAAACAAACAAATTCCTGCTCCAAAGCACTTTTAATGTAATGATATGATTTAGTACAATACCAAGCACAGTAGAGACAGAATGGTTTATGGTCATTTATGGCTACATGCATGGAGGCCCATTGCAAAGGATGGCGTCTGCTTCCCTTGCTTCCTTAATCTTTGTTCCTGTTCTCTCTCACTCTCCACCTCACTTCCCCATGGCCATGCACTTGATAATAAGCCCCATTCCCCTGTCTCAGAGAGAGAGTTGCAAGCTCTCCTTGTTCATTTGAAATCCCCATTGGGCCTGCCATCTACACAAAGCTACTTGTGCATAAAAAATGACTTCTTCAGTATAAAAGCCACAGCTGAGCATAAAATTGAATGTGTTTCACAAGCCTTGTTCATGGGTTATTTAAAATCATACGGCAAATGTGTCTCTCTATGTGTTTTTTTTTTTTGGTAGGCAGCTATTGATCACAGAAGAACATCTTTTTTGAATGTATTTTGCTTTTCTAATTAAGGAGCATCTTCTTGAATTATGGGATTCTGATGGCAGAGAAAACTCAACTGACGAAACTTCCACGAACCTTAATCAATTTACATACCATATTCCTGTTGGCCAGAATGCAGTAAAAGTTCTTCTTAAACTCAAAGAAGCCACAGTGACCCACTCTTGGCTAACCTTATCCCAATATTTTTGAGATCTGGTATTACAACATCGGATGAGAAACAGATGTGTCGAACCACGCTTTTGAGGAACTCTAGAAATCAGAAGTGTAGCATTGGTGCTAACAGCAGCCCTTCTGACACATACATTTTCCTAAATGCTGGAGACCTGGAGCGTTTTTGTGGAAGAAGTGAACTTTGATCTGTAGCAGCTGAATCTGTATGGCAATATTCCATTCACGCAGAAGGCTATGCCATGAAAGAGTTAAAGTTTTTCCAACAGTACCAGGCTTGATCATGAAGTTTTCAATGTTTTACAAGGCCAGGTGAGCTCATTCATGAACATCAGTAAGTTCATTGGCAGTGCCCCTGAACTCCCCCTGCTTAAACCTGAGATTTGAGTTGCATACCTCTTTGGCTTAATCCTGTATTTAATTAAGTGAAGGTCAGGATTGGGGTCAACTAGACTAGTGAACTTAATCCAAGACCCACAGGTTATACAATAGCTGCTTTGGGGAAGTATAATTGCAGATAGGAATCAAGAGAAGAAAAGACAATATAATTGAACAAGTTATATGATAAAAGTTGGGAGGGAGGGGCAGGGGAAATCAAGACTGACTTAGCCTGAATGTATTTTACAAAACTAGCCACTAGATAGCAGAATGAGCATGAGAATCTCAGTTGCTTTGTTGGGCCAAAAGAAAGATAAACAATGCCTCAATAGAGGAGAATACAATGTGTATGACTGTGTTCAGCTGGTACAAATGTTCCACAGTAGACAGAGGTTTTTCAGCTGCTATTCAATATGTTGTTTCCTGCTGGTCTTATCGCAGTCTGAGCTTTTTTTTTCTTTCCTCCAGCCGGGTGAAAGAGTAGCTTTTTTTCCTAACTGCATCAAACCCTGACTTTGATCAGGAGGAAATATTTCTTAATGAAGAAGGAGATAGTCAGCTCACTTCAGGGGAGTGCCTGGCCAAATAACCTACCAAAATAACCCCAATGCTTCCCAATCAGAATGCACACCGCACTGACAGCAGGATGCTTGCATTCATAGCGGGAGCGTTATTTGCCATGTGTAAGTGTTCCCAAGTTTTAACTGAAAACTTTTTGATATATGCTTCATGGCATGTGATTTCTGATGGAGAAATATTCAAGTTCCCATTCTGACTTGCTACTCCCCTTAGCACCCCCTTAGTAGCACTCCTTCATTGGAGCCATACTACCAAGGACACCCTTGACCCTTGCTACTAGTTGTGTCCTCCATCAAAGGAGATTCCACATCACAAAGTAATTTATTGCAGCTTCTTTACTCATGGCTAATATACTGCTCATGGATCAATGTTTGCTACGACTGTGATAGCCCAACATCCTGAAAAGTCTATTAGGCCATAGGCAGCCTCCTTACTATCTTTTCATCAGCTCATCTTATTAGACAATAAAAATTGATGCCAAAAACCTTTCACTTGACATTTCAGGCCTATATTACAGCTTACTGGTAATTAGATAATGATATCCCTCTCAAAGGGCTAATGTGGTTGTCTTAAGATGGCCACTCTCTTGTCCACCAGATCCAGAAAACCAGCCACTTCTGCTTTTGAATTTGACCCAGAACCAAAACTCCTAGGGGCAAGTTCCCCCCCAGATTTTGAGTAGGGAAGGATTTGCCTTGAAGCTTATCTCTGGGTGTATCTATAGGTACTAGTCAAAATTATAACAGTGCCAAGAGAATGGATAGAGTCTATGGCCCTGATGCTGCAAAAATTTACTCACTTAAATAACTTTATGCATGTGAGTAGTCTCACTCAGTTAAAAGTTACTTGCATAAGTGCTTGCAGGGAGAATAAATTATAAATGCCTTCTTTAGAGGATTTTTTTTTATATTGACCAGCTAGACCTGTACAGATTTCAGAGTAGCAGCCGTGTTAGTCTGTATTCGCAAAAAGAAAAGGAGTACTTGTGGCACCTTAGAGACTAACCAATTTATTTGAGCATAAGCTTTCGTGAGCTACAGCCCACTTCATCAATAAATTTGTTAGTCTCTAAGGTGCCACAAGTACTGCTTTTCTTTAGACCTGTACAGTCTATTGCCGGGAACAGATCAGGAATGCAGCCTTACAACTCCTGTAAAGTTAGTAAGTAATCTAGCTAGAACATGCGTTAGATTTTCTTTTGTTTAATGGTAATGGTAAAATAAGCTGTGTCTTTTTGCAACTTAAGGTTTTGCCTAGAGGGATTCTCTGTTTTGAATCTGATTACCCTGTAAGATATTTACCATCCTGATTTTACAGAGGTGATTCTTTTACCTTTTCTTTAATTAAAATTCTTCTTTTAAGAACCTGATTGTTTTTTCATTGTTCTTAAGATCCAAGGGTTTGGGTCAGTGTTCACCTGTGAAAATTGGTGAGGATTTTTATCAAGCCTTCCCCAGGAAAGGGGGTATAGGGCTTGGGGGGATATTTTGGGGGGAAGACGTCTCCAAGTGGGCTCTTTCCCTGTTCTTTGTTTAAAACGCTTGGTGGTGGCAGCATACAATTCAAGGACAAGGCAAAGTTTGTACCTTGAGGAAGTTTTTAACCTAAGCTGGTAAGAATAAGCTTAGGGGGTCTTTCATGCAGGTCCCCACATCTGTACCCTAGAGTTCAGAGTGGGGAAGGAACCTTGACGACACCAGTGCCCAAAATTCTGATAGCTAAGAATTTTGTCTTAAATTGGCCTAAATTTTTCTTCTGTAGCTTTAGGCAGTGGTGAGCTGGAGCCGGTTTGCACTGGTTCGCTAGAACCGGTTGTTAAATTTAGAAGCCCTTTTAGAACCGGTTGTCCCGTGAGACAACCAGTTCTAAAAGGGCTTCTAAATTTAACAACTGGCCAAAAGTGGCGCCTTAGGCGCAGACTCCGTGGGTGCTCCGGGGCTGGAGAACCCATGGGGAGAATTTGGTGGGTGCAGAGCACCCATCCGCATTGCCCCGCCCCGCGCCCAGCCCCAGATCACCTCTGCTCCGCCTCCACCTCCTCCCTTGAACGCGCCGCCCTGCTCTGCTTCTCTACCCCCGCCCCCCCCGCGCTTCCTGTGAATCAGCTGTTCATGTGGGAAGCCGGGGGGCTGAGAAGCAAGCGGTAGCTTCGCGCTCACACCCAGGGAGGCGGAGCGGAGGTGAGCTGGGGTGGGGGCCGCGAGGAAGGCCGCCCACGCCGCAGCAGGTAACCTGGGGGAGTGGGGGCGCACAGGGGAACTGCTCCCTGTCCCAGTTCGCCTCCGCCTCCCTGGACCTGAGCATGAAGCTGCAGCTTGCTTCTCAACCCTCCACAGCTTCCAGCACGAACAGCTGATTTGCGGGAAGCGGGGGGTGGAGAAGCAGAGTGGGGCAGCACGTTCAGGGGAGGAGGCGGAGCAGAGGTGAGGTGAGCTGGGGCTGGGCGCGGGGCACGGAGGGGAGCTGCCAGTGGGTGCTTTGCACCCACCAAATTTTCCCCGTGGGTGCTCCAGCCCCAGAGCACCCATGGAGTCGGCGCCTAAGGCGCCACTTTTGATGTGATCAGTGGGGGGAGCGGCTGCTCCCCCTACTCCCCCCCAGCTACGCTACTCCGCCCCTAGGAGCCAGAGGGACCTGTCGGAGGCTTCCTGGGAGCTGCCCCAGGTAAGCACCACCAGGACTCCCCACCTTGCCCCCCGGCAGGTCCCTCTGGCTCTTAGGGGCGGGGTGGGCACCACTATTGGGGAAGTCAGGGGACAGAGGAGGGGGGTCGATGGGGCAGCGGTCCAGGGGGTGGTGGCATCAAGGAATGCGGGGAGTTGGGTGGGGCAGGAGTCCCTGGGGGGCGGGGGTGGGCCACGACCCCTCGTGGGGTGAGGAGGGAACCGGTTGTTAAGATTTTGGCAGCTCATCACTGGCTTTAAGCCATTGCTCCTGCTATCGAAATCTGAATTTTTAGCTTCAAAGCTTTGCTGAAATTAACAATAAATCCATATAATTCTTAGTGTGAGGGATTTACATAAGATGCAGTCAATCAAAAAGGACCTCAATGTGATCTTGACAACAGGGGAGATTTTACTATGTTGTGGTTCAAAACCAGATTGGTAACTTTTGAATGATAATGGAGATATAGTGACAAATTTGAAAGTACATCAGTTATTTTAAAATGTTTGTTAATGCCAGGAGAAAGGGACATTTGACCATTATTATTCAGTTCCAATCTTATGTAGAATGGACCCAAAACTCCATTAGTGATCAGTACACTAAAGTTTCACTAACATCAGTGCAATTTCCTTGCATCCTATCCTGGGAATATTTACAAACAGATCTGATATATCTCTAGAAATATATCATAAGGGAGAGACTTGCTTTGACGGGTGATGGGCTGTGTGGTTTAATAGGATTTTTCCATCTTTAATTCCCATGGTCCAGAACCTGAAACAGCCCTGCGTTACCATAAGGGTCATAGAAACCCTTACTGGTGGATGTGTGGGCTCCACATTGGCCTGACTGACACTGAGAATGGTTGGGCACACTGCAGGTGGGCAGAGGAGGATCGTTGTGCCCAACCAGCAGAAATGCAGATTGGTGGTATGGAGCGACCCTATGGGGGCAGGGTGGGTAAGAGTTAGGAAGCTTCTGCAATTGAGTTCTCTGTCCCCACAAACAGCTTTCTGCAGACCCTGCCTGCCCCTGCTTTGGGCTGTAGCAACCATTTTAGGGGCTGGGCAGCCCATCTCCCATCACCCGTCAAAGCAAGTCTCTCTTAGACTTTTACCTTTTGGAAAGGGTTGTGGGAGAGTCACTTGTAGGAGGATACCTCTCTTCCTGGTCCCAGCTGCTGTGGGAAATCTTTGTCATGATGAGCCTGCAGTTCCCCAGCTGATGGATCCATTTACAAACAGTCAACTGGGAACTCTACTGTTAGGTCTTTTCATTCTCTCCAGCTACCCAGCCTATTTGAGACTCCACAGTTGTCCCTTACCCAGGGACACTTCATCCTCCTGCACATATCTTAGGGGATTGCTATCTTCCTGGTGTCATCCCCCAAAGCTCCAGTTGCCATATATAGAAGTTGAGGGTGCAGTCAGACAGACTGCCCATCGAGACGAGACAGAGCCAGGCAGCCACATGGGAGCTATACGGTCACACCAAGGAGCAGTTGGTGTGGAGCATGGGAATGCCAGGGAGCTTCGATCATGCTCCATCATGTGAAGGCAGCAAGGCCAGGATTTGTTTCCATTTCAGTTACACTCATTTGCAGTTACATTGATTTTAATGGGGATGGATGGAGGGAAGAAGGTGGGCCAATAGTTCCATGGTTCTGCAAGTTACAACAGCATCAAGCATAAGTCTCCTTTCAAAGAGCAGGAATACCAAATCAGTGTTTGCAAAGGGAGCCTGCTGACCAATAAGCAATGGCTGATTAAAGAAATAAATAAGCTAATTGACCATACTAGACTCATTCCTCTAGGAGAAATGCAGCTTTAACATTGTCCACATCTGCCAGTTTACATGCAGTGCAAGACTGTTGGTGACAGAAAGCATCGTTAGCCTAAAGGAAAGAAACATAAGGAACAAATAAAAATGGCCTGGCTATGTAATTAAAGGAACTAATCAGTGAATCATTGTTGTAACCAGTTTAATTATGAATATGATTAAATAAGCAATTAGTTCATATCCTGTCCCAGATGAACAAAATTAATTTCCTGAAATATCACCATCTACCAAGAGGATTTATTTTTAGACAACTGTAAGTCAGGTGAAGTTGGGATGTTCTCATGTGTGTTTTTATAGTTCTACGTTTGTTATGAACAAACAGTGTTTTTTTTATTTCAGGCTAACCGAATGAAAAGGACATAGATTGCCATGCTTTTAGACCTCTTGACTATTTTGAGGAACAACATTACATGCATGTTAAAAAGCAGATGCTCTGAAACAACCTGCAAACAGGGTAGGATACCTTTACCTAATGGTTTATTTACCATTGACTCACTAAAGAACTCTATAGTTATTTACAAATATCAGCTGCTCTTTCTGTAACCTGTATTTCTTAAATCTATACTTACAGCTGCAAATGCAGCTCTCCCCAAGTTTGTTTCCTCTCTCAAGTTTTTGATCTTAGGAAGTGACCCAAAATATAAGGACAGCAAAGCTAGTTGACCTCAGCATGAGCCAAATGCATCTCAGTCACAGGCAGGTGGCACTCCCTAGCATCTGCCAAGGCTCCTGGAGTATCTAAATGAGGTCACTGAAGGGTCAAGGCTCTTGGGAAAAAAATGCTTTGGAACTAGAGATGAGACAAGTCAATTACAAGAAATGAGCTGTAGATTATCTGCTGAAAAATCGAAAGGATTTTTAGCAGGTGGATTTACTAAATGGCATGCATGTCTCTTGCTACAACCTATTGAGTGAATGACTTGTACATTACAATAATACTTTGAATGTACATTCCGCCTTTCCTCCACATAGCCCAAGAGAATTTATAAACATTAAGGCCATAGTGACTAATGATTTTGGGTGCCCAACTTGAGACACCTTAATGGGACCTGATTTTCAGAAAGTGCTGAGCATCCACCCTCTGAAAATCAGGTCCATTTAAGATGCCTCAAATTAGACACCTGAAATTCTTAGTCAGTTTTGAAAACCTTAGCCCAATTCATCAGAAGCCTCATAGACTTAAGAACATAAGAATGGCCATACTGGGTCAGACCAATTGTCTATCTAGCCCAGTATTCTGTCTTCCAACAGTGGCCGGTGCCAGCTGCTTCAGCAGGAATGATCAGAACGGGGCAATTATCGAGTGATGCATTCCCTGTCATCCAGTCCCAGCTTGTGGCAATCACCTCTGTATGTTAAGTAAATTTCATTAGGCCCACTTCTCAGATGGGTGAAACTGCAGTACAAAGAAGTTATAGGTGGGATTTTCAAAAGAACCTACATGACTTAGAGGCACAAGTCCTGTTAATTTTCGCTTTTGACTTTCAATGGGATTTATGGGAGAGATTTTTCAAAAAAAGCCTAGGGGCTTTAAGAGAGCAAAACCCTCTTCTCATGCTTCCTAACCACTTCTGAAAATTCCACCTTAAGTGATTTATGCAAGGTCCCACAGCAAGTCATTAAAGGACCCAAGAATCCCCGTTCTTTATCCTCTTCTCTAACCATCAGCCCACAGCTCTATAGAAGCTCCCATTTTAAGAAGATATCATGGTTTATAAGGAATAACTATGTCAGAAATAGTTGTTACATAATATTTAATGTAATTATTATTGACTACTGAGATAACCTTTATTCTTTATTCTGCCTCTATATACAACCCCTTAGTCATTTATTTACAGGGTTTTTAAAAAATAAACATCATTTTATAAGCATGCACTTAGCACCTTGAAATGAGAGCCACATAAGATTCTGATCTATTGCTATCTTATAAGTACTCACTGAAACTCAGATACACAAGGGTGAGATTTTCTTTGCATTAGATAGAAGGAGAAATTCACTTCTGAGCTGAGGATCAGCACAGGTGCTATGTATCCCTTAAGTCTCATTTAGGCCCTGAAGTGGGACTTAGCACAGAGCCTTGTGCTTGACCCTCTGATGGGGTGAATTTTACTCACAGTAAGAATGGGCACAGTTTTGCAGATTCCAACAGATACTCATGCAACTAGTATTTAACAATCACAAACAGTTCCATACTATGCACGAGCCAGGCGTTAAATTAGTAATGGCTGCAGGATCAGGTGATTATATGCCTACCAGATGCAGAAGATAGACATATATGTGCCTATTGCAATAGATAAATTGCCCTATCTCAGAATGATTCATTCGTGCCATGGTATGGCCTTTATAATGCTGTCAAAATAAGCACCAACTTGAACGGTCTGCTGTTGATGTGAGACTGACCTTCCTTGGAACAATAGAATATGTCTAATTGCTTTTAAAGAGTGACGGGAATTACAGAACTCTGCACTACCAGATAAGCAAATAAGTGATACTGCATCACAAATAAACTTTACCAATTTCTTTGACAGGTATAGTTTAGTTTCAATTATTCCTTACTAGGCTTCTTGGCATACTAGTTAATGCTCTGTAGTATGCTTTGAAATGTTATAAATCCTGGTAACAAGAAACCTTACCTTAATATTTTGCTTTTAAATCTTTGCTGAGATTTTAAGAGAGATTACTCGGGGTTGTGTGTGAATTATGCAGTATGAGGATTACTGGCATTGAAATTAATAAAGGCCTACTCTAGTCTAATTAGTGCACCCATGTTTTCAGATTTTTTCCCTTAATTTATGCATTGTTGACTCAGCCCAAATTGTTTGTCTATGTGTCCGAACCTGGCAGCACTGCCTCATGGTGGTGATCTGGGTTGTAACACCCAGTGGGGAGAGTCAGTGGCTGTATCGACCAGTGGTGAGACTTAGTGGCCAGGAGTAGGGGAACCCAGGCCCTCCGTGCTTCAAGCCAAGATCATGTGAATAAGAGAGCTGATATGTGGCCTAGGAGCAGGCATCCTTATGCCTGTTCCCTGGGCCACTTCCTACCCTGGCTTTGGTTCCTTCTTCAGTGCCACTGGTCTGGTTTGAGATTCCCCCTAGAGTTCTCTTTGAATGCACACCAAAGGGTCTTCCTCTATCCGTTGTGGTCCATCATTCCCAGCCTCTTGAAGGGTCTGTGGTGGCTTGGCAATGGGGCCTGGTCTCAGCTTCATGGAGCCCTGGCAGCTTCTCTGCCGGAGCTTGCAGTGCACAGATCCTCCCCTGCTCTGTCCGCCCAGCCTCTGAACCACTCCCTTTTGAGCTCAGCCTCCAAAGTGAGCATGCCCAGCAGGTGTGACTGGGCCATCTGGGTCCAGAGCTGCTGTTTAACCCTTAGTTCATGCACCCCATCACATTCTCATTATTCTGCATCTTTTTCATGACAGGTTCTGAGTGGTTTGGGAAAAAATACACTCTACGTGTGTCTTATTTCTCCATTGGGAGGGAAATAAGTGTCTGCAAATGCAGAACATTATATTCCTAGTTTATAGAGCTAGTCAATATATTTTCTTCGAAGAGTAAATGTTGACAAAAAAAAGCTTTTTGCTGAAAGAATATTTCCATGTAAAAATTTAATTTTCAATGACATTTTCTGGTTTTTCAATGAAAAACTAAAAGTTATCTGGTAAAAAAAAATCTGTTTTCAGTTTTTTTAAAAAGTCCATCAGTTTTCATAGTTTTTACTGAAAACAGAGGGGCGGGGGGAACTCCTGAAAACAGTTTGGAAGAACTAAACATTTTTACCATAAACTTTATTTATTTATTTATTTAAACCAGAAATATT
This sequence comes from Lepidochelys olivacea, assembly GCF_965140295.1. Lineage (NCBI taxonomy): Eukaryota > Metazoa > Chordata > Testudines > Cheloniidae > Lepidochelys > Lepidochelys olivacea. Next base: position 110,341,626 of record NC_140417.1, read on the forward strand.
TCCCTGGAAATTTTGGCCAAAAGAAAATTGAAATTTCCCATAAAAAATAATTGGCATTTAATGTTACTAGTGTATTTTACACACAAATATTTGATACTCTTGAACAGTGGCCATGGTTTACCTCCCAATTCCCTTCAGTGGGACTGGACTGTTTACCTATTTAACGTTAAGTGTGTGCTTAAATCCTTTTTTGGTTTTGGCCCCTTGTCTCTGCTTCAAGCCAAGGATCCAGAGGTTGTGGCTATTTTCCAGCCTCAGAGGGCTTTAGGCTCCCTCTCAAAGGGAGAGGATCCAAGAACTGATTGGAGCCAGACTGTAGTTTAAGTTATCCCTCAGGGTTATGAAGTGTGATTGTTGTGGGGAAGAGGAGGGTCGGAAAGTTAGGGAGGCCAATCCAGGCCACTTTCTTGAATCAGGGCCCAAGACTGGAAATCCAAAGTGCATGCTAAGCTGGAGTAACTCCCTTACCCACAGTACTAAGGGACTGTGGGTAGGCGACACTATGAAATGTTGGCTGAAACTCTTGTTGTTTTCGTGTGTCCAGTTACTGCCTGAATTGATCTTTTATGAGAGGTTAGTGGAACAATAAGACGCTTGAACAAACAATTTGGCAAACTTGGAAACCACCTACAGTATCATTTTGACATTATGGTCAGGTAGATGAAACATGAAGACATGAATATAATAATGGCATAATGAGACATCTAAGCATTATTCAGGGCTCTGCGTTAAGAATGGTTAAAAGCTCTGAAATTGTATTTAATTGTCATAGTCTAAGTTTTAATTATAAGATCAGGGCCAATAATTCCTTTTGATTACTTATTTCAAACCCATTCTTCAAGGGATAGTGAGGCATAATTCTAATGATTTTTGTCACTATTCCCCAGAATATTATTTTTCCGTTTTAAAAGAATCGTCCTAAATGAGTAGAGCTCTTTCTATCTAAGCCTTTTAATGAGACAAGGTAGGTGAGGTAATATCTTTTATTGGACCAACTTCTGTTGGTGAGAGAGACAAACTTTCGAGCCACACAGAGCTTTTCTTCAGGTCTGGGAAAGGTCACCCACCTTGTGTCTCTAATATCCTGGGACTGTCAGGGCTACAACTACCCTCCATATGCCTTTAATGTCACATTAGCAAGTTGACTCTCAATATCATATTTAAGGCCTGGGATTTTCTTACTTTTCTTAAGGATTTCATGATGTCACAACAACAACAATGATAATAAATGAATAATTAGTATTATTTATTACCAGTAGTGCCCTCAATTTACTGAGCACTATTTGGTTACACTGTGGTTCCTTGAAGTCCAAACTGGTAGAACTTCAGATTGGTTGGTTTTACAATAACGAATACACTGCAGTTGAATGTTCCAGGGAAAGTGGAATCCACTCTTTACAACCCAACCTTCAAACCATAGATCCTGAGGTCCACTGACATCTGAAATAAAAATTGGGATGCCTATGATGGCTTCAAGTTTTGACCTGACTCCTATAAATTATGAAAAATGTGTCATCCACATGAACAGCCTAGAATACCAGTTGCCAGCTGTAATATGAAGAGGGATTCTACGGAAACTGAGAACTGGTTATGGCAGATATCCTGTCAAAGGAATGATTTATAATCTGGAAATACAAGCAGTAGGAGAGGCCCACCAGCTAGGCCTGTATCATCTGAAGCAATCAAATCCTGCAAATATAAAGCAATTTAGTATTACCATTTCCAAGTGTTCCCTACAATAAGGACTCTTGTACGCTGAAGTTTAATATTCAGAGCAGAAACCACAAACTCTAACAGCCACTCCTGGTCAAGATAGCTAATAAGAGTTCCCAGGCAAAGGCACTGTGGTAATAGTATTGCTTAAAGCAGCTGGGGATTTAGTTGTATGTCAGCCTCTACATCTGAAGACTAGGAAATGATGGTGGGTCAGACATCCATTTGCTTTATATATTGATATAATTTCATCAGAATTTATGATGTGGGAATTATTGCACTGGCAAGAAATGTAATCTAACCTTCATCTCACACAATGTAGTACAGATATTATTATTTTGAGAAAAATATACTGACTTGTTGAATCAGATTACTCCAAGTGCATTCCTAATGGATTTCAATATTCCCTTGGCTAAAGCACTGCTATTTGTATAGTATTTATTACATTTTAAAAAAACATATACAGGAGATAAAACCTTTTCTGACACTGTATGTTCTTTCATTTTGTAACGTACAAACATACATTTGTTCATTAATTTTAATGTCGAAACTTCTGCACAGGTAATGTTCACCACATTTATTCAACTGCCAATGATTTGGCTATGTATTCTGAATGTATAAGCCGGTTTAAGTACAACTATGGAAAACCATATACTGTCCTCTTTCATCTCCTTGAGTACACAGTCTGGCCTTAACTGTCAAATTGATGCAGATATTTACAGTCCTTAATTGTCTATGCAGGTCACATGACATGAGACCTGACACTGGGGTTATTCCCAGATCTAGACGGGGTGTCTGTGGTGGCACACAGCAAGATCAGGATATCTTGTATTCTGATATTCCTGGGCTAGCAGAACAGCTCCTAGAGTAGTGCTTTTCTAACTTTTTTTCTCACAATCTAGCGGAAGAAAAACGCTTATCCCCATGACCCAAAACAATACTATTTTGTGACTAGCGTTTTCATAAAAGCACAATAAAGGGCAATACATGTTAGCTGTAACCACTTCACGTCAAGTAGTAACTAAAATTAGACATTGATGTTACTTGTAAAACATTTTTAAATACAGTGAAAAAGATGATCAGGTTGAGTTTCAGTTACTTAATGTGATGGGTGGGCTTGTCTTTGGTCATGATCTCCTTCCAGTCTGGACCACAAGATGAAAGTGCTCCCCACCTACCAGGTATGCTGTTGAGTCAGTGTCTTTCTTTTGTTTTTAACCTTGTCAGAGTCGAAAATCCCCGTTCACACATGTAGGTTGCTGTGAACCATAGCAACAACAGAACGCTAATCTCACCTAACAGTGAATATTCTTTGAAAACACTTATCCAGAACTATGACAACTTTAATGACTTGAGTGGTGGTGTGTTGTGAGTGTGCTACCACAGGTGAGTTGCAGCAGCAATTTTTGTTGCTCAGGCATCAAGTTTAGCTCCATTATTGATTCAGGATTTTTGAAAGCAAAAGGATCTTTCACCCAACACTTTCCCTTCAAATTTTCAACCCCCTCTGCAGGGAAATAGCAACTGAAATAGTGTAGACAGCGCAGCAAGATGGAACTGCCTGACACTTTTCATTTCATTCCCTTTTTCTTCTCCTCAGTGTGTAGTAACAGTGTTGGGAACATGTAGTAGCTTGGACAATTACTTTTCAGTCATGCTTGCCAGCATGCTTCTGACTTTGGGAAAGTTTGTGTCTGTTCACAGGGTTGAAATAAATCATTGCCCCTTCCTTGTAAATTTCAGATTCGATTGGTTTAAAATTGAGAAAATGGCCTCTAGATATGACAACTTTATTAACCAACAGTCATCGTCAAACAAATTTGCCAAGTTAGTTTCTCGAGCAGAAAAATGGAAATCTCATTCCTGAGTTCATACACCCTTCCAAGCCCCCTGCCCCTGACAGCCACCATACTTCAGTGTGAAACAATAAATGAGTATGCTCCACTCCCATTTCTGAGCACGACACTTCAATTTTCACTACTTCCTTCGGTACTGCCATAAGATCAGGGGACATGCCCTTGGACGCCAAAGCTTTGCTGTAAATAAAATAGTGATTCCAAACACTGACCATTGATCATTACCAGCAGCCTCAGATAGTTTTTTCACAACTCTGTTATTTCTACCTGTTATAGTTGCTGCACCATCACTTATAAGTTCTTTGCAATTAGCCCTGTCAGAAATATAAAAGGAAGGGTAAACCCCTTGGAAATCCCTCCTGGCCAGGGGAAAGCTCCTCTCACCTGTAAAGGGTTAAGAAGCTAAAGGTAACCTCGCTGGCACCTGACCAAAATGACCAATGAGGAGACAAGATACTTTCAAAAGCTGGGAGGAGGGAGAGAAACAAAGGGTCTGTGTGTCTGTCTATATTCTGTCTTTGCCGGGGATAGACCAGGAATGGAGACTTAGAACTTTTAGTAAGTAATCTAGCTAGGTACGTGTTAGATTATGATTTCTTTAAATGGCTGAGAAAAGAACTGTGCTGAATAGAATAACTATTTCTGTCTGTGTATCTTTTTTGTAACTTAAGGTTTTGCCTAGAGGGGTTCTCTATGTTTTTGAATCTAATTACCCTGTAAGGTATCTACCATCTTGATTTTACAGGGGGGATTTCTTTATTTCTATTTACTTCTATTTTTATTAAAAGTCTTCTTGTAAGAAAAAACTGAATGCTTTTGCATTGTTCTCATATCCAAGGGTTTGGGTCTGTGGTCACCTATGCAAATTGGTGAGGCTTTTTATCCAACATTTCCCAGGAAAGGGGAGGTGCAAGTGTTGGGAGGATTGTTCATTGTTCTTAAGATCCAAGGGTCTGGGTCTGTAGTCACCTAGGCAAATTGGTGAGGCTTTTTGCCAAACCTTGTCCAGGAAGTGGGGTGCAAGGTTTTGGGAAGTATTTTGGGGGGAAAGACGCGTCCAAACAGCTCTTCCCCAGTAACCAATATTAGTTTGGTGGTGGTAGCGGCCAATCCAAGGACAAAGGGTGGAATATTTTGTACCTTGGGGAAGTTTTGACCTAAGCTGGTAAAGATAAGCTTAGGAGGTTTTTCATGCAGGTCCCCACATCTGTACCCTAGAGTTCAGAGTCGGGGAGGAACCTTGACAAGCCCAGTCCAATTTGTATTTTCCAACTATGCAGTCATGCAGTGCTTCGACTATCTGTGCTCCTCTTGTATTTCTTGGTAAAGTCAGACAACCAGTAAATCTTCCATAAGGTCATCTTGCCATACATACCTGATATAAACTAACAGTGTTTCACAATTTGAAATATCAGTACCCTTGTCACGTTATATAGCAAAATCCTCATCTGACTGTAACTGAAATATAAGCTGGGTTTCCAAGTGCTCTGCAATATCACATATTCACTGAAACATTGTGTTATCACTGAGAGGAATACTTCTCAATTTTTCAGCAGGCTTCTCATTGAAACTTTTATGCGCCATATCCAGAGATGCTGGAAGAATAAGTTTTTTGGCACTTGTATGGGCCATTTTCTCCTTTGCCACACAGTATGCAATCAAATATGATGCCAGCTGTGTCTTATCATTCAAGGTAGTTGACTGACTAGGAACTTAGGCTGATAACTTTAATTTCTGTTGCTTCCTTTGAAAATATTCAGATGTTTATCAACAAGTTACAAAATATTACATTATTATATTATAATACATTACCATAATATATTACTAATTATTATCCAAACCTGTAATCACATCAAAGAATTAAATCAGGTTTTTTTAACAAGACCTATTTTCTATAAAACCAGGTTAACTAGCATTAATTATATTCATGTCCTTTAATTCTTTGTCAGTTGAATCCTGTATCAGGTTTCCATTTTATGTCAGGCTAACCAGCCTTAAGTTACTTGGGTCATCCCACTTACCCTATCTGAATATTGGCACAACAGTCTTCTGGAACTTTCATTGTATTCCAAGATTTATTAAAAATTAACATCAATTCACATCCTCAGCCAACTCTTGTAGGACTCTTGATTGCAAGTTTTGTGGACCAGCTGATTTTAAAATGTTTATCACGGGCAGATGTTGTTTAGCATCCTCCATAGCTAATGTACTGAAAGTATTTTATTCTCATGTGAGATGAGTACATAGTCCTGCTTCTTTCCAATACAGAACATAAATATTTATTGAACCTTTCTGCCTTTTCTGCTACATTATTAACAATTTTACCATCTCCATCTACTAATGTACCTATACCATTGCTAGGATTTATTTAGTTTCTAATATACTTTAAAAGAAAAAAACCTCCTCTTTATTGTTCTCAGCCCTGCCAGCCATGGAGTTTTCCCTGGTGTCCTTAACTTCCCTTATCAATTTTCTGCACTTCATTTCATAACTTCTAATTTATCTTGATTGCTATTACCCCCTTCTTCCACTCGTTCCATTTCCACAGAATCAGCATGACTTTTTAAACTGCATATTAAAACATACAATACAATGCAAAATAAAAAAATTAAAACAAAAAATCAAAATATTTTTTATTTTGAAAATGTCAAAATGGGATGTTTCAATGCAAAAAAATTTTTTTTTGTTTTACTCTTGACCAAAATGAGATTTCTGTGAAATTGACACAATATTGCCAAGAGTATTGATTTGGACAGAACTGCATTTTGCATCTGAAAATGGTTCCAATGAAGCTTTTCCAACCAGCTTTATTTTTCAGTATTCTCATTTATGATTCAGGGCAATTAATGTCAGATTATTGAAAAGAACATGTTCATTTTCTGTAATTTTGGTCAGATCATGTTTAACAAAAGGGGCAAATGCATGTGTCAAATACACCTTTGGCCTGATTCTGATTTCACAATCAGAAGTAACTTCACTGAACTCAGAATTCCACTGAGGCAACCTTTTATATTTACTCACACAAACCGCAAAAATAAAAACGCAGGCTTTACTTTTATTGAAAAGTGTACAGTACATGCACAGCAGACATGTCACACTCAAGGGCAAGAAGAGGGCTTTTCAGCTAGTTATTTACCATGATTAAGTGGTAGCGTGACTATTCTACAGGCAGAAGCCACACATGAGATTGGAGCTGCTTCAAAGTGCAGATTTCCCTGGGCACAGGTAGGAGAGTTTCAGAATAAATGTGTTGTGTCTCTTGAGATTTAGATCACTGGTTCCTTCACTTATTCTTTTATCCTCATTTTTGAGGTGCATCAGAAAGCAGTCATATTAAAGTATCTATCAGAAAGAAAACTGTAAGACAGTAAAATCTCCTGAGGTTTGGCTGGGTATTTTTTTGTCTGGCTCTACACAAATGGACCCTTGATTTTTAAGCACTTGAATCTAACATAGACCAATATCTTCTGGTCAACAGATTGCAAATGACATCACCATATAGTAGCGTGGGGACCTATTCTGGTAAGAATTGTCTTGGGAGAAGAATTCCATCTCCCATTCTGCAACACTTATTTTGACTTGTGCTTTGTCAAGGAAAAGAATTTGGCCCTCAATGAGAAAAGCAATGTGATATTAATAAAAGTAGCACAAAATATTGTGTGTGTGTTGTAGGGAGGGGCTTGGAGCATTACCTAAATGCATTTATTACAGAGCGCAGCAATGAAACCTGAAGAAGCACCGTTTCAAAACAAATCAGTCAGCATTTTATTGGTGTCGGCCCAGCTTTGTACTAAACACCCAGATTAATGTTAAATCACAGCTCAGGAATTATTCATGAGATCTCATACAATGTAATTGCTGATTTTGGCATCAATAGTCTGCAGTCCCTTTATTTCCTAGATTAACTTCCCTTCCTGAACTACAGTATGTCATGCCAGAGACAATGATCTTGTGTGACATATCTGGGAAAGGGGGACTCACCTATTTTACATAAAACAACCTTTGTAGAATGTACTCATGTTGCTGAGCTGCCAGTTCCTACTGACATTTTACTATGAGCACAGGGACCCCGCTGCGACGCAAGGAAGCGGTGTGCTAAATGTCTCCTTTCAGACTGTTGACTGAATGGTTAGTTTTATTGCAAATCTTTATAAAACACTAATGAAATTACCCTTCACCTATCCTGAAGGATTAGCATTAATGCTCAGAACAAACTGCATGACTACTAATCTCTTAATGTCCCCTAAGATATGTACAAAATGAAATTTATAAATAATAAATGAAATCCAACTTTTTCTAGAACTACTAAACCAACTCCCTTTTTTAAATGGGAATTTTGTGCTCATGGAAACAAAAAGGCTAGTGGGGCTGGGGTTCAGGCTGATGCAGCCCTAGGCACATCACTTGTGCTGTCATCACTGTTTGAAAGTTAAACCTAATAGCGGTTTATCCAAAAGAAAATGGGCCTATTTTTCAGAGGTGCTTAGTACCCCAAACTTCCATTGACTTCAGTTGGATAAATGAATATGAGGGGCGATTAGCTTTGCACTTATAATTTTACAATGGCCAAATACACGGTTTTCCAGTTTTGCCAAAATAACATAATTAATAATAAAAATAAAAATAATAAGAATCAAATTACCTTGAGGCTGAGATCCTGTGCCTCATTTCAGCCCAATTTTCATGGCTGCATTATCAGCGCCTGCATATTTATAATGGAATTACTGACAGCTCCTTGGAAGCAGACATTGTTGCTGTAAGACAAACATCCTCAGAGCTGGAAGAATTTAGCACGCACAAACCAAATACTAATAATGCTTTTGGTACACAGGACAATATAGAAATGAGAAGATACGTTTTACTTTCTTCACAAAGACACACAGCACATTCATCTGTAAATGATTGCATTTCTAGCTGCGACAGAATGGTCGCGCTGGGCATATAAATCTCACCTTCAAAATAAATTCTTTCCTTCTACAAAAAATGGCAAGAACCAGAAACTTCAATCAATGTCCTATACTTGAAAACTATGACACTGTCAAACTGGTGTCATTAAAGCTAACTAACCATATTAAATGAATATTAAAATATAGGTTTCTTTGCATAACATAATGAGTAAAACTGCTTTTAAGTTTTTCCCTGTGCTTTGAGGTGTAGGTGGCATTTTCATTCCAAAACTTTGAAGTCAGAACAAAATGTGCAGGTAGAGGGTACTAGATCAAATAATAATCAACTTCAAAAAGCATTTTGGTTGTTAGATGTCCCAGGGCTAATTTCCTCTAGACATTTTAAATGTAAATGTCTAAACTCATTTAAAAATTGTAAATTGGTCTAGGTTCAATCAAAACCCATCCTGACGCAGAACAGGGAGACTGAGCTAATTGCCATTTGTTTGTCAAATGAATTCCATTTGGAAAGCAATGAAACCTCCAAGCTAATTCTTTTAAGGTGAGCTGGTAGTTGCATTATCAGTTAAATGCAGTAAAATGGATAATCACATGATGATAATGAAAACTGAACCTATGGTACCACTCAGGCTTAGTGTGCCACCGGGTATGTAGTGATGGAACTTAAGTACTGTAATGTTCCATTGGGCACAATGGCACCAAGTCTGCTCTTTAGCCTTACAGACACTTTCTTTGCATTTTAAAAAACTTTTATCAAAGCGCCGTGGCAATATAGAAAATGTCAAAGTGAAATGCACTGTAGGCAAATTGAGATTTCATTAAGTTTAAATTTATTGCTTTTGACTGATGTATTACCATGCTTGTTAAGAACCAGTAATTTGGAATATCTGCCTGCCTGGTAAAATAGCTTTGTCTCCTTGCGTAATACTTTCCATGGACTTTGAAAGGCCACAGTAATTCAAAGAAAGTGTGGACTATTTAATTTTTTTCTAAAGAACAATTTCAAATATTTGAAGGCACCTGACTTAGTGGACTGATCAACTAAGGCAGTAGTCCTACGTGTTTTGTTGGCACACTTGGTAGTTGATCGCAACATTCATGTGTTGTTTTTTATGACTCTCGTATAACTACATTTCATTCATTGACAATGGAAGCCTGGGAAGAACTTAGTGATTCTACCTGGTCTGTTGCTTCTGAGAATATTTATATTGGAAGCAACTGGAAGTAGCTATGAGAGATAAGAAACCCAACAGACTGGTGTAAGAGTGTGTTTTGGTGCAAATAGCCCAAAGTCTATTTACTGACAGGTGGTTTTGAGTGTCAGCCCCGGCACATTTGCCACATAAAGGCTTTAATAGATTGGTGAAGAGTTAAAACATACATATTCTTACAGCAGTTTAAGAGAAAGTGTCCAGCTGCAAACTGGAGCAGAGGTGTTGTCTGGAGTCCTATGGATTGTAAGATGCAGCTTGCTTTTACTATATAAAATCTCTATTCCGAAGCCTAGAGAACCTACTGTAATGAACTTGGACTAAGATACAGCATCCTGTTACTGGAAAAACTCCTCTCTCTCCCAAAAGGAAATAACCCACTCCAGATGTCAGACTTTCCTGACTATTCAGTAGCTGTGGTTAGAGGGTAACAACCAAAGGAAGTGGTTGCTGTTGCAGCACTGTGGACCAAATTCATCTCAGAAATAGCTTTGACTGAAAGCTTTCATTCCCATTTCTGAGCTGTACTGACCAGCTCCACTCCCAAGAATAGGGGGATGCCAGGAAGCTCGTGTCATCATGCTCCTCCCCATAGATGGGCTTTCTAGCACTATAGGTCTGCAGCCTGAAATCAATCCCAAAGTACACAACACAGAGTCAGTAAAGCCCTGAGTGTACTGCGGAGTCCTGGTAGCAAAGAGGTTGGCTTTATCTACTGCCACCCCATAAGAACAACAAAAAGCATTCTTCCCTTAGCCTCAAACAGGCTTCAATCACCACCGATGTCCAAAATGCTGGTATAAAGTCACTTATTTGGCTGGCATAGTCAGATCCTAGTCCAGAACCCTGTACACTACTGCAAGAAAAGGGATCAGAGCACAAACATCCATGATCACTTCTGACTTTCATTGATCTGGCGCACGTGTGCGTGTGTAAAATAAAATAAATGTTTGTGATTTTCTACATCTGCCTTTGTCCCCTTCCCTGTCTTCTCACTATAAATAAAAAGTTCCAGAGGTGGCTGCCTTAGTATTTTTCACAGAAAATTTAGAATGGGTGAAATTCTGAGCCAAGAGTGAATTTTGCAAGTTGATCTGCAAAAAACATTTTGGGCTCTCAGAATGTCATATGAGGACATGAAAATCTTGCAAACACAGAAGTGACATTTTTCATGCAGAGTTCTTGCAAACTTCCCTTCCCTGCTGCCCACATTTCAACCAGACCTTCTACCAGTATCTTTTTTGAAACAGCATCTAGAGACTTCTAGCTTCATCAGGCCCATAGCACCAGATTATTTCATTTAGGTTTTAATCATTCCTTCTCAGGCAAAAGATCCCTTGATTTCAGTGAGAGTTTTCACTGAGTAAGGACTCTGTGAAAAAGGAATAAGAATGTAAGCATTTGGCTCAATGGCTCCCTGAGTTTTCATTTATGTCAACAACAATTGTGTGTATGCAACAAGAGAAAAATAACACACACAGACAGGGTTAATGAAGAGGCATATGTATACACACTTATGTGCAGGGATGCCAAGCAGGACAGCAAAACACTGTAGACACCATGGCTGAGGTTTGAAAATCTGCCTAAGGGATTTGGACACACGGGCCCAGGTCCTCAAAAGTATTTATGTGCAATTGATTTCAATGGGAGTTACGCACCTAAACACCTTTGAGCATCTGAGTCCTGGTTTCCATTAAAAAGAATGAGAACTGGACATCCGCTTTTTTTTGTTTTTACATGTTGCACAAAGGTTGAAATAACTAAATAACTAAAATAAGTGGAGTTGGGAGCTTAAGGTACAGAATTAAGTAATAGCTGTTTATTTGATAAAATGCCCAGTTTTGCTTTCAGATACATGTGTGTAACTTCCTTTCAAGTCAGGGGGAGTTTTACATGTCCACACTTAAGGGCAGAATTTGGTCCAATGTGATAACACAGCAGTTTGTAATCTGAAAGTGAAGAGCACTTATAGCATTTTAAAGAAGTCTGTAGTTAACTCAAAACAGCCAGAAAGGTATAACATCTGCAAATAATTTCTCCATCTCACATTACAGTAATGTCAATAAAATCCCTACCTTTTTTTACTCTTACTTTAAGGTACAGAACAAAATTTGCATTTTGGAGTGAGCCACTAGGTGAAGCTGAAGACCTGTAGAGCAAATTTAAAAAATTAAAAAAACGAAAAGAAAAGAAACCATAAGGATAGAGATTTAAATCCAGACATTTTAAGGCAGGCCTGGAACTGGATTAGGACAATGATTTTTGGATACTGTCTTTGCTATCATCTGGTAGGAGGACATAAGAACTGGCCTGGAATCTGAAAACATCTGCGTGCTTGAGTTCATAGTTAGCTAAACTGAACTGGGGGGCAAAGTCTGCTATTTAACAGCAGGCTGAATCAAAACAAACAGTGATTGAAAAGAGCTTTTAAAAAGTGCCCAAGGGAGCAGTGAAACAATAAAAGAAAGGACAACTTGAGATACCACAGAAGCAGTTAAAGGCAGAAATTAATTGTCAGCACAGTTTTAAACTGAAAGGGAACTACATAGAAAAACATAAACCACCTAAAAAACGGATTGACCCATTTGCCTTTAATTACTGACAAAACAATAAAGTCTCTTCCCTACATACAACAATTTTAAAAGACAAGTAGTATTACCTATGATCATGGTTTCAAACTAACAGAATAGTTCTCCTTTGTAGATAAATAATCCCATAGTAGTGGCAATCAGATATAATGCATCAGGTAACAACAGAGCACTTCCTGTTTTGGAAGGTCAAAATAAAATAATTAGACATATGGCATGTTGGTGTCTTTTGATTCATTTAAAAAAACTTGAGTGAATCAACACCATCGTAAGAGTTTGCCTCTGATTAATGTACTGTACCGAGACCATTTAGTTGTGTAGTATCCACAGAAAAACCACCTTGTTTCACTGTTCTGTTTCAGCACAGCAAATGTATAGTTTGTAATGATGCACTGAGTGATTCAGAAAGACTCCATCTCTACATCTCTTTGTGATCCTCGCCATTGAGTTCTGACAGGCGTTATATAGACATGGAAAATAATATAAAGAGTTCCAAATATCTGTGTATATATTTTTTTCTTGTACTGCGTGAGACTGAAACAGTCAATCAGAAAATTCTCAAAAATGTGATGGTGCCATTCCAGGAATAAGGTTGTCAGCTCTGCTAAATTACAAAAAGCATTTTCTCTGTCCTCATTAGGCTTTGCTGCTCTGCTTTAGCCTGCTACTTACTTGTTATAAATTGATCTGATTGGGAGACTGTGGCATATAAAACAATATGGTCACTGTTGGCTGGCAGCCATGGTTTTACTCAGTCATGGTGCTACCAGTAATGAAATTCTGCCCATTGTGACCCTATATCAGAGTCTTATTGCACATTTCAGACAAAAGTTTCCAAAACTATTTTTTTTTCATTTAAAGCAAACTTCATTGAGGCTTGCTGGCATCCAAAACACTTTCATAGTGTTCTAGTATGCCAAAGAAACAGCAGTCACAAGACTGCACAGCTCAGATAAAGCCAGTAAGCCATCCAGAGGGTTTCCTCAGGGTAGCGTGAGAAGTCAGGAGACTTGTGTTCTCTTCCCAGCTCTGTCAATGACTAGCTGTGACCTTGGGCAAGTCACTTCACCTTGCTGTGCCTCTGTTTCCCCTCCCACCCTTTGTTTGGCTTGTCTATTTGAACATGAAGCTCTTTGTCACAGGCACTGGCTCTCACTATGTGTTTGTACAGTGACTAGTACAATGTGTCTGTGCCAAAGAGCTTATTGTCCAAGCCTGATTGGGCCTCTTGGCACTACTGTAATACAAATAATAATAGGGCACTCAAGAGTGTGAAATAAAGGGAGTTGGAAATTCTGGAAAATCATCACATTGTCAGGAAATTATGAACAAGACCAATTCATAACTGTTTAGACTGTCATTTTGTGCCCTGTGATCCAGTCTTTGCAGGGCCTGGGAATACCTGACTGTTCCAATCACACCTGGAATGATGGTGGAAGTAACCTTATCATGAAGCTGGTGTCAACCATGCTGCTCTGACTTCTCCTGGTGTCATGTGTCACTGAGCTTGGGTATTACTGCATGTACTTCAGCACAAGAGGACAAATTAAGTTCAGAATGTCAGCCTCTGCTTTGAGTTTCATTGACTTTTCTCAGCCTTTGATACAAGATAATGCTAAAAACTAATGGCCCAGGTCTATGACTGGGTTCCCTTAGGCACTACAGTAATTCAAATGAATAATAACAAATAATAATGAAGATAATATATTTGTGGTTTGCATTGATTCCATGTTTAGGAAGACGCTTTACATTCCAGAGGAAAGTTTGGTTGTTTTCTATTGCAGACAGCATTAAGGGCCCCATGCCAGCTTGAATGTTGGATAGGGGAGGCTGTATTCAACCTAAGGACCAAAACCAAGTAGCTGAACTGGATGCTGAGAAAAAGTGCCGGGGACAGTGGGCAGAGGGGAAGGAGTTCTGCCCGCTCAGATGAGGGGGATGAGGGGAAGCTGTAGAGTGTTTCTGTTTAGGTTACATTAGCCTGATGGCCAAAGTAGACCTCTGAACCTCATGTGTGTCCTTACTACAGGAAAAAGGACCAGAGAATCTCGGCAGCAGTGGTACCTCTGGCCCTTCCTCTGCCCCTGCATGTTACTATACAGGGATCTGCTGCAGAGTAGGGTGTACGACCCTGTGTGACCTTCACACATGAGTCTTGCCAAGCCACACTATTACCACTGCCTAGGAATCCTTAGCAGTCTTGAAAGAAGGGAGAGAATTTGCCTCAACTAATATAACGACACATTACACGAGAGGCGTTGTGCTTCATGAAAGTTAGAAGTAGCACGACATGCAAGAAGAGGGAGTGAGGAGAAAACCAGTTAACCACAATGTTTGTTTTGCAGTGAGGCAGCAGCAGAGGATTTGAAGGCATCAGGCACAGCATGTTAAAGACCATTTTATACTAAAGGTTGGCTTTGCTGGGAAGTACCTCATGCTAGTCTGGTATAATGTGTATCTGTAAGAAATAGCACCTATCAGACAAAGACATTTGAGTCATTTACATAGCCTCATCAGCAGTGCAGAATGGCTCCTTGTGGAGTCAGACATTTGAAAACAGATAAAGCCCGTAAAGAATGCTCCTTTTCTCCCTAAAAGATTAATTTAGATGCGAACACATTAGCACTGTTTAAGGGAGAGTATTCTCTTTGACAGATAATTGGGATTGGGAATATTAGATTACCAAATAATGGACCTTTTAAATTCTGTCATCATTACTTATCGGGTACATTAGTTTCAAACCTGCAATTTTGAACTTAGCGTTATTGAGCTTTTGGAAGATTAAATTACTGAACTTTTGTTTGTGAATGTCTCTGTGAAATTTCCTGAAAAGGATAGTTGTCGTCCTTCATTGTGTAAATGTGAATGCCAAATAACATACTTTATTGATATTTATAGACATACAAATGATAGGACTAATGCACCTTAATGTCTGTCTACCTGAGTGGAAAAGCAGAGTGTTAGATAATACAGTGCACTGTATCCGCTTTGTACACTGGTCCAGAGGAGTTATCTCCCCGTCCCAAAAGCCTTATTTCAGAAATGGCATTGAATAGATAGCCTTGCACTAAGGGTTTCCTGTATAAATGTTATTTTCTTTTACCCACTTGATGTGACTCAGAAATACAGAT
This sequence comes from Lepidochelys olivacea, assembly GCF_965140295.1. Lineage (NCBI taxonomy): Eukaryota > Metazoa > Chordata > Testudines > Cheloniidae > Lepidochelys > Lepidochelys olivacea. The sequence continues at coordinate 110,357,032 of NC_140417.1, forward strand.
AATCAGCACTATATAGGTCCTCATTCTGCCACCTTTGAGTGTAGCTTGCGAATGGAGCCAGCCATCCCAAACACATGAAAATAGACCTTGATATTGATAACGAGAACATCCTGAGTTACAGTAGACAGAAGGCATAAAATCCCTCATGCTTCAAGTCATAGATCAACCTCCAGGTGACAGATTTATGAAGAAGATAGCCTTAAGGGGTATTTATTCCAGAATTGTTCACTGTGGGGTTTATTGCACCTTTCTCTGAAGCACTATCACAGAGAGGATGCTGGACTGGAAGGACCAATGGTGTGATATGGTATGGTAATTCTTATGGCACCTATCCTGATATTCATTCCATGCAGGCGGACTGCTGTTCCCGCACTGATCCCCATTGATTTCATGGACACAGCCATGCACTCACATATACTGAAGTGCAAGATCAAGTCTTTAGGCTGGGATCTTCAAAGGAACCTAAGGGAGTTAGTCATCCAAATCCCATTACAATGCAGTTCCTGGACACTACAGTGCTAATAAGCGATGGTCACATAAACACCACTCTATACTGGAAATGTACTGACTACTATACTTACCTACATGCCTCCAACTTTCATCCAGACCATACCACACGATCCATTGTCTACAGCCAAGCTCCATGATACAACTGCATTTGCTCCAACCCCTCAGACAGAGACAAATGCCTACAAGATCTCTATCAAGCATTCTTACAACTACAATACCCACCTGCTGAAGTGAAGAAACAGATTGACAGAGCCAGAAGAGTACCTGGAAGTTACCTACTACAGGAAGAAAAGGAGTACTTGTGGCACCTTAGAGACTAACAAATTTATTTGAGCATAAGCTTTTGTGAGCTACAGCTCACTTCATCAGATGCATTCAGTGCATTTCCACTGAATGCATCCGATGAAGTGAGCTGTAGCTCATGAAAGCTTATGCTCAAATAAATTTGTTAGTCTCTAAGGTGCCACAAGTACTCCTTTTCTTTTTGTGAATACAGACTAACACGGCTCCTACTCTGAAACCTACTACAGGACAGGCCCAACAAAGAAAATAACAGAACGCCACTAGCCATCACCGTCAGCACCCGACTAAAACCTCTCCAGCGCATCATCCAGGATCTACAACCTATCCTGAAGGATGACCCATCACTCTCACAGATCTTGGGAGACAGGCCAGTCCTTGCTTACAGACAGCCCCCCAACCTGAAGCAAATACTCACCAGCAACCACACACCACACAACAAAAACACTAACCCAGAAACCTATCTTGCAACAAAGCCCATTGCCAGCTGTGTCCACATATCTATCCAGGGGACACCATCATAGGGCCTAATCACATTAGCCACACTATCAGAGGCTCGTTCACCTGCACATCTACCAGTGTGATATATGTCATCATGTGCCAGCAATGCCCCTTTGCCATGTATATTGGCCAAACCAGACAGTCTTTGCATAAACGAATAAATGGACACAAATCAGACATCAAGAATTATAACATTCAAAAACCAGTCGGAGAATACGTCAATCTCTCTGGTCACTCGATTACAGACCTAAAAGTTGAAATTCTTCAACAAAAAAACCCTTCAGAAACAGACTCCAATGAGAGACTGCTGAATTGGAATTAATTTGCAAACTGGACACCATTAACTTAGGCTTGAATAAAGACTGGGACTGGATGTGGCATTACACAAAGTAAAACTGTTTCCCAATGTTTATTTCCCCCCCCCCCATACACACACACACACTGTTCCTCACACGTTCTTGTCAACTGCTGGAAATGGACCACCTTGATTATCACTACAAAAGGGTTTTTTTTCTCTTCTACTGGTAATAGCTCACCTCACCTGATTACTGTCCTTACAGTGTGTATGGTAACACCCATTGTTTCATGTTCTCTGTGTATATAGACAGGTTTCAGAGTAACAGCCGTGTTAGTCTGTATTTGCAAAAAGAAAAGGAGTACTTGTGGCACCTGAGAGACTAAACAATTTATTTGAGCATAAGCTTTTGTGAGCTACAGCTCACTTCATCGGATGCACAAGTACTCCTTTTCTTTCTGTGTATATAAAATCTCCCCACTGTATTTTCCACTGTGTGCATACAATGAAGTAAGCTGTAGCTCACGATAGCTTATGCTCAAATAAATTTGTTAGTCTCTAAGGTGCCACAAGTACTCCTTTTCTTTTTGCGAATACAGACTAACACGGCTGCTACTCTGAAACCTAATTCCCTTACACACTTTTGAAAATCCCCCCATATTTTCTAAAGTAGTTTGATAAGAGCAGGACTTAATTTTTGTTAACTTTTTCCACCTTTTAAGAAGTCAGTAGAGTAGTGAGCCAACAAATATGGTGAGTGATAAGCTAAAATTGAGAAAATGTGAGAGTAATATGCTTGTGAGAATATATGTTTATTTAAGTAAGTAGATATGAATTATGTTCATAAAGAACAAAATCAGAGAGAGAAAAGATATAGTAAATATGCTCTATTCTATGTTAGACCCCAAATGTAGGCACCTCCTACAACCACACAACAAAAATCACTTGGAAACAGTTTAAAATACATTTTGTTTTGGTTGTTTATTTATTTATTTTAATTACCATATTTTTCTTGCTTCTGAGATAAAACCTGTCATATTTGGGAGCCAGACTTCAAATAGATTAATGTTCTGAATATGTTAAAAGAAAGGAAATCATTTCAAAAACAAAGTAGAAGCATATTTTTTCAATGGCTCCTCTTTCTCCTTCCCCCCACAAGTGAAATTTACTTTCAGTTTAGTTGTAGAGAACTGGCTTCAATAAAGAATTGGACACTAGAAGCGTATTCAAAAGTATCAGCTGACCTGACAGAATAGGGTTTATCTGCAATATTTATGAATGGTGAGCAGGTCAGCTGAATGACTTTATAACTCTTTGGTGTCTTTAATACATAACAAGGTTTTATTGATATACTCCGGTACTTGATAATCTAGACAAAGTGGAACCCAGTCATAAAAAAGCAGGTCTGTAGAATTCTGCTACTGCTAATGCTCATCCACTGAATGGAAGATCACAATGATATGTTGGCTACTTTTTTATAATAAAGAAAAATGCCATGACCGCGACCTTCAATCTTACCAGAACTGCTTGCAACCTATTTTGAAGGCTACCAGGTACCAAAAAGGGAGATTCAAACTAAATGTAAACTATTCAGTGGATTCCAAATTCATTTACAGTAGTCAGCTGACTAGTGTATTTGGACATTTTTCTTTACTAATAAATAAATGTAAAAAGATTCTAGGCAAGTGTCTTCAGCAAATCAAGATAAAAATGAAGGCATCAGACCACTGACCCCAAATCAACAGTGGAATCAATCAATCAATAGGGTATTAACTTATCTATTTGAATGAGACCAGCGACCATAAGGGCAAAGCCCTGCCTTGTGTTGTGCTGGTGAACTGGAAAGCAGGAATCCATAGAGAACCTTTATTTCCTGCATAAGCATCAAAGCAGGTTGTCTCCTGAGTGCACAAGGATGTTCAGGATGAAGCAGCTGATTAATGTGCTGGCCCATACAACATGTCTCCAAGATATGAAGACATTACACAATAATACTGAATATATCATTGATGTACAATACGAATTAACGGTCTAGTCTCAGTTGGGATGCTGCAGTCAGTTCTGGTTCACCATTTCAAAAACAACAGAGCAGAAATAGATGGGTGACAAAAATCAGGAGCGGAGTGGCCAGACTTCCATATGTGAGGAGAGATTGAAAACACTGGGGCTGCTCAGGTTAGAGAGGTTTGTAGAAACAATTTAGAGGGAACGTGGTAGAAGTAGGCAAAATAATGCATGGTATGGAAAAGGTGAATCACATGCATCTGTTTACCCTTTCTCATAATGCCAAACTAAGAGAAAGTCCAATGAAATGGAGAGGAAATATATTTAAAACTGATAAAAGGAAATACTTTTTTTAACGCAATAGATACTTAGCTATGGAATATACAAAATACCCCCCGAACACCAGGGCTTTGGACTGTTAAAAAAAAGAATTAGACATATGTGTGAATAATGAGCACATCAACAAATACACTAGATAGGGTTAAGAAGCATAAGGGATGTAAACCAACCACTCTGCCTAGCATTAAGAAGAAACTTCCCCTCTTGGCAACCCCCATTACAGGGTTTCTTGTACCTTCCTCTAAAGCCAGTCAAGGACATGACACTAGACTGGATGAACCTCTCATCCAATCTGATGTTCTGCTTAAGGCAGGTTATAACATCCCCTTAGAACTCACAGCTGCAGGAGTCCCCTTGCTACAGAAACAACCTTGTATGATATATATAGCACATATCTATTGTGGATGGCATAGGTACTTACACTCCTATTCGTGCCATTTGACATAAGCTCAGTAAAATATTTAAGTCTATCTCCTCCCCAAGTAAGACATAGAAATACAATTGCCTTTTATAAAGCATCTTTCATACTTCTCAGCACAAAGATGCTTTACACTGAAAGGAAAAATGAAGAGATCACACTTTACAGAGTGACTAATGCAGTGACTAGTGCAGCCAGAAAAGAAACATGAGGTGCAGAGATGGAGGAGACAAAATGACAAGAGAGACAGAATTTGAAAATGGCAAAGATGCAGATAAATATTCATGCAGACTACTTAAGGTCAGCCTAACTCTTCTGTGATTGGGGTATACAGACTCAGAGAGAACCCTGAAGCCCTGGTCCATTGGAGTCCTAATGGGGAGGCTCATTGAGACAAACAATGGTCAAGAGGTTTAAGAGCTATTCCCAGCCAGGGTTCAGAAGTGAGCAGGTTGGTGGGGGGAGAGTTTAATTAGGTGCAGCTGTGCTGTTTAGACACAACAATTTAAAAGCAGGGTGTGTTGCTCTCCATGAGCAGTGCTGTGCAGAAGACTGGTCACAGAGCTCTGGGGAAGCACAAGAGTGACATTCTCTGCCTTGTTGTTTATGTATTTTGTTAATGTTTTTCATCATGAAACTGAATGAAAGGAAGATGCAGCTAGAACCTGGCCGAGGTGAAGGTCATTTGTGTTAAACTAGAAGTGCTGCAATACCATCTTACCATGAGAGGGTGATTTTATGTTCAGATTAAACTCCCGAAAATGTTCCCATTCTTCCTCAGCCCTGCTTGCTACATCCTCCATGCAGGTTAAAGGTACAAAATCATGAAGCTGTCATTGGTGTAATTCTAAGGAAAACATATACTCTTTTTTATTTTTTCATATGGAATATCCCTGTTTAGTTCCATAGATTCCAAGGCCAGAAGGGACCAATGTGATCATCTAGTCTGACCTCCTGTACAACACAGAACTTCTCCCAATAGTGTTTAGAATAAGTCCGGTCTTCAAATTCTCATAACATTTTAAGTCAGAAATGGAGCAAATGTTATAAAAAGAAAAGATGCAAATTACAATGTCTAATCTCTCTGCAATGATCAGTGTACTCACTTTATCTGGTTTCCATCTGTCATTTGAGCTACAAGTTTACAGGCAATGTACTGTATGTCGTGAAATCAACATACCCTATTAGGCATTCAGTTTCCCTATCATGGAGACTCTTCTCAGGTGAGATATGAGTGGAACTGGCTTGTTTTTTCCTGGGATACAGTCAACAAGAGCTGGGAAAATAGTAGGAAAAAATTTTCAGGAACATTTTGGTGAATTGAAAACTGAATTTTGCTTTGCCGTGTTCATTCACTTTACACAAACATTTGTGTTTGCCATGTTTCATTCCTGGGAATGTTCCAGGAAGACACATTCCAGACTCATACACAACTTCTGTTTTGTGACTGAATGTAATTAGTTTCCCACGGAAGTAAGAGAAGTGATGCTAACAGAGCTAGATGAGACAGAGCAGAGTATCACATCTAGAACTACGCTAACCCCCCAACCAGAGTCCCAGGAAAGAGGTGATTATATAAGACAGAGAAGCAGCTGTGACTCAGCATGCACGGGCAACACACAATCGCCGTGTGTTCGTATGAACAGAGAAACAATATTTAAACTCTGACCCCAGCCAATAATATCACGATTATCTAAGTTTTCTAGCACTGCTGTCTCAGCTAAGGCTGGTCGATAAAGGAAATGGTTTAACAGGGTGTAAAAATTCCCTAATCCTGACAGGGACGGCTCTAGGTTTTTTGTGGCCCCAACCTCCGAGAGTGCAACTGCCCAAGCAAAAAAAAAAAAAAATTCCAGAATGCTGGAATTGTGCCGCGCCAAGCACGTGCTTGCTTAGCTGGTGCCTAGAGCCAGTCCTGAATCCTGACATCCTGAACGCCTCTCTTTCTCCCCATTGCTTGTTAGGTCCTCAAGCTGATCCCTCAGGAATCTACACAGGATTGTTTCTACAGTGATTTTTTGAATGCTTTACCTAGTCTAGTTTTAAATGGAACTTTCTCCACTTGAACATAGTAGATGTGCTGCATTGTCAATAAAAGGGTGAGGTAGAGCAAGCCATACTGGCATAATGACAATCAGGTCCAAATGTTGTGAAGTGCATGCCTGACATGTACGTGACACCTAATATACAGTTGCAAGTTTGGGCTATACAAACACCCAAGTTGGGTGCACATAAAGGTGTGCATACACATTTGCACACGTGCTTTTTTAAAATAAGGGCACAATCTATGAATAAAAATCCCTCTGCACCAACAGGCCACTGGTGGCAAATCTGAGCTACTTGTGAACAGTTTCTCTTCCTGCTCTCTGTCCACTGAATGAACTGGTAAAAGACCAAGCACCATCTCGAACAAAAACCTATAAAAAATTCTACTTGTAACAGGTGTTCCATGTAGATGCAATGAGCATTATGCTACCACCTGTGTTCATTTTATTCCAGCCAAAACAATAGCCTCTGCAGATGTGCAGTAGCAGACAGAATAGAATACTGCTTCACGTCCAGAAGAGAAAGGGACAAGTTTGGCTCAGCCTCCCACAACAAGCTTACAGTAGAAGAACATTAGTATTGATACCAGTGAATGACCATGGCTGTGTGCAAAAACACCCTTTGCTGTGTGGCTTGCTAGCTAGCAAACATGTATGGTAGTGCTATGTGCATGTCACAGCTGATCCATCTGGAGAAGATGCCATATGCCAGTTGCTTTACTTACAAGAATTAATTAAAGGATCTATTAGACAAATAGTCCGCAGCACATCATATGTATGAATTCTTCTGTATATGACACTTTCTTGTTCTTTTTGCTTATTTTTTTCCTTTCACCCAACATAAGTGATACTGAAGGCAGATGAGATCATAATTTGAGTAGCTCAATTCCTTGTTATCTTTGTAAAGTTCACTCATCAGACACTTTCAGTTGCTGGGTTGGCTATGAATAGAGGTGTAGAAAACTCCACCAGTGAACACGGTCCTCCAACACTTTTGGAGTTTTGGGCCTGCTCTTAAACTCTGCCAGCAAAGTGCTTTCCACTACTCTGCTCACATGGTGTTCCTACTATTCCACCAGCGCAGATCTGGCCACTGGAGCCATAACTGAGACCTGGGAGTTCTTTGCTTAACTTGTTGGATTTTTGCTGTATATTGAAGGTATCTATTTACTTGCTTCTATTTATTGTCCATTGTTCTTCTCTTCAGTCAATCTGCTGAGATGTGCTGTGGACATTGGGCCTCTGTCAGTTGCCGTTTGTCAGGAAGGACATCCATGTGAGAGACATATGCATTTCCTTCATTTGATAGACTTTGTTATTCAAAACACAGTTTAAAAAAATAGCTGCAGGAATTTAATTAGAAACTTCCATTAGGAGATTAGATGACGAGAACAAAGAAAACCAGTGAAAAGCCTCCTTATTAAAACCAGTAGCACTGCAGAATATTGATAATATAACAAAGGAAAGAGTGGATATGCATAGCAAATTATGAAAGGTTACAGATAAATTTCACACAGTAGCTTAGTTTCTAGCTACCCAAGTATATAGTGAGACCACTGAAAAAGGACATCACATAGTGCCAAAGCCCCATACATACTACAATGGATGGGGAGAGAGCAGAACAGTTAAGCTGTGTTGCTGAGCAGCACCTCACATTAGCTATCTGTGGTCTTCTGGTTTTTGTGTATAAGTTAGGTGTGAGCAAATCCACAGAAATTCATTGGCTGGGGCTTGGCATCCAGATACAATATTTGTTGAACCTGAACCTCTCTCGTGATGATCGGGTAATACTTTGAGGACAACTCATGATGAATCTCACATTGCAGGAGGGATCTGGCCACATGTCTGAGAAAGGATTACACCTATAACAGGATCCTATAACATCTCAGAATCGCAAATGTCATCAAGGAGCAATGTCAGCCCAGAAGAGCCTATATACCAGGAACCTGTCCCCAGATCACTGTTGCTGGAGGGGGCCAGCAGCTCACATGGGAAAAGAGACAGCCAAGAATGGATTTGGAACCAAATTCAGACCAGACGTAAGCAGGCTGAACTCTGTGGAAGTCAGTGGAGACACATCTGCCTGCACACTTTGTCAGAATTTGACACCAAACTACACTCCTGCCACCAGCAATAGTGTCTTGGAACCTCATGTTTCTGGGCTGACAAGGCCTGAAATGATGTTTGTGATGCTACATTAATGGCCAAACTTAGACTCCTTGGGTTGCAGAGAAGGCAGAAGTGTTCAATAAATATTTCTGTTCTGTGTTTGTGGGGAAAAAACCCACAGATGGTATCATCTCATCATATGGTGATAACACTCCTTCCATTCCTCAAGAATCTCTGGGAGATGCCAAACAGAAGCTACTAAAGTTAGACATTTTTAAAACAGGCAGCTCCAGATATGAGTTGCCCCCAAGAGTTTTAAAAGAGTTGTCTGATGAGATTGCTGGATGTTAATGTTGATTTGCAATAAGTCTTGGTGCACTGGGGAAGTTCCAGAAGACTGGGGGAAAAAATCTAATGTGCCAATTTTGTAAAAGGGTAAGTGGGGTGACCTAGGTAATTATAGGCCTATCAGGCTGGCATTGATCCTGGCCAAGATAAGGGAGCAGCTGATGTGGGTCTCAATTAGTAAAGAATAAAAGGAGGATAATGTAATTAATGCAAGTCAACATGGGTTTATGGAAAATATATCTTGTTACACTAACTTGATTTTTTTATGAGATTACAAGTTTGATTGATAAAGGTAATAGTGTTGACATAATAGACTTTTGTAAGGTATTTGACATGTTAATGCAGGACATTTTGATTAAAAAATTACAACACTATAAAATTAACATGGCTCGCATTAAATGGATTAAAAACTGACTAAATCATAGGTTTCCAAATGTAACTAAATAGGGAATAATCACTGAGCAGTTGTGTTTCCAGTGAGGTCCCAGTGAGGGATCAGTTCTTGGCTCTATGCTGTTTAAAATATTTATCAATGCTCAGGGAAAAAACAAAATCATCACTGAAAGTTTGTAGATGACACAAAAATGGGGATTACTAAATAATTAAGAGGGCAGGTTACTGATTCAGGGCAATCTGGATTGCTTGGTAAACTGGGTGCAACCAAACAATGTACATTTTAATATGACTAAATGTAAATGTGCACATCTAGGCCCAAAGAATGTAGGACATACTTACAGGATGGGGGGATCTATCCTGGGAAGCAGTGACTCTGAAAAAGATTTGGGTGTTGTGGTAGATAATCAGCTCAACATGAGCTCCCAGTGTGACACAGTGGCCAAAAATAATACTGTAAAATGAGCACTGTACATTTTCTATTCTGTGTTGTAATTGGAATCAATAGATTTGAAAATGTTGCAAACATCCAAAAATATTTAAATACATGGTATTCTATTATTTTTAACAGTGTGATTAAAACTGTGATTAATCGCGGTTTTTAAAAATCTCACAATCTTGATTAATTTTTTTAATCGTTTGACGGCCCTAATTGGGACAATTTACCAAGTCTCATGATGGATTCTCCATCACTGACAATTCTGAAAACAAGATGGGATGTTTTTCTACAAGCTTTGCTCTCGGAATTATTTTGGAGAAGTTCTATGGCCTGTTATGCAGGAGGTCAGACTAGATGATCACAGTGGTTCCTTCTGACCTTGGAATCTATAAATCTATGAACCCCTTCTCTGAACAAAGCTGTCTGGAGCAAGTGTCTAGTTTTACCTGAATCATTCACCCCACCCTTGACTATAAACAATAGCTGAAGACCATTGCTAACCCCACATTTTAAATTATTTATTTTCAGGAGCCATTCATGGTGGATCTGTGCTGCTTCTAGGAGAAATGACTAGGGTGACCAGACAGCAAATGTGAAAAATCGGGACAGGAGGTGGGGAGTAATAGGAGCCTATATAAGAAAAAGACCCAAAAATCGGGACTGTCCCTATAAAATGAGGACATCTGGTCACCCTAGAAATGACAGAGTCAACCTTCCCTGTGGTCTTTCGTGCGATAGAACATAATAATGTTAAAATCTTATTAGCAATAAAGGCCAACACTCTTCACTGATGTATTGAGATACCTACATAACTTAATGAAATAAAGAATGAGGATTTGCGAAAAAATTGGCTGCACAAATGGGTGGAGTCTGTATTCAACGCCAATAAATTATGCACTGTAGGGTTTGACTACACAGGGATACAACTGAGAATTGCTGTTCTGCAATATCTCCCTCAGTGGAGATCCTTATTCCACACTAAGAGCTAGACTGCCTTAAACTAAACTGCACAAAGGCACTCTGAATGAGGGAATAAGAGCACCCACATAGGGAGCTGGTGCGGAATATCTATTGTGTTTTAAATCCACACTCCAGCTTATTTCTCAATAGCTTCCTTTCGTAGACGAGCCCTGGTTGTGAAGGGTCTCCTGAGGTTTGGTTTTGTATCAGAAAGGGTAATTTATGAATAATGACAGCCCCTAGCCTGAACAACTTCTGCTCAGGCTTGGTTGCACCCCTCTGTCCCAGCACCTGGCCTCCTCCCCATAGAGGGCTACTTCCATTTTTCTTGAATTCAAGGTAGAGTCTAATGAGCCACACCTGCCCCAGTGAGTCAGGAGTAATTAATCTGCACCTTCCTGAAGGTATGAAAGAGTATGGCAATAGTAGAATCCTTCCACTCTATTCCAGACTCCATAAAACGATCTTTCTTTAGAGGATTACATTGATCATTCCTAATGATGTGCCACTTTTACCTAGGCCAATGAATATATGGTTACAGAAGTATTAACTATACGTTAACACAGGAAATACCTAGAATACTGCAGATATGGAAGGTGAAATTGTTACCTATGGCAACTGGCCAGTTATTAAGGATGTGCTTGCATTAAAAAAATAAAATACGCACATTAATTCTTAACACATGAAAATTGTATAGAAATAAGTTCTCATTGTTAGTACAGTCGACCATTCTAATGGTTCCCAGTTACTAAAAGGTTAATTAATTTAAATATTTCCAAGAAAAAGTAAGGATATTACAAGATGAATAGATAGATGGATGACTGTAAAATACTAGAAAATTGCTGATTGCTTTGCTAAAGGGCAAAAGCAAATTACAATCATTGTCTTTTGTTCTTGTGAACCCAAGACACTTTTTTTGGTAGTCAAGTTAGTGTAACTGTGATATTTCCATAGCAAGTGAATGTAACCCAATATATTAAAATGGGTCATGAATATATCCTTCAGAATCACCAGTGGATCACTTTCATATATTCCACCATTGAATTGGCATCACTCAGTGCGAAAGAGACTGAAAGGCGAGGTTTGAAAATGTGTTGAACAATATTCAAGTACTTTAATGTTGATTTTAGGACACCACAATCTTTCTCCATTTCTGCACATAACAGAAAGAAAGCTGTGAAAAGGCCTGTATAAAACCCCACACAGCTCATTGGTTGAAAATGTTCAAAACCATTTCTACAAGTTCCTTGCTGGGAAAACTAGACAGTATTATTTGCTGAGCCCCTTCAGGTGTGGTGAAGAGGAGGAATAGACACTGATGGGAGACTAAATCCAAAATAGAACATAACAGGCTTGGGTTTTGGTCAATGAAAAGTTTCAACGTTTATTACATTTACAATAATGCAATAATGTTTTTTGAATAATAAAAAGTCCCACAAAGATCTGACTCTTTTGTGGAAAAGGGAACTTTTTGATAATGTTGTGATAATTTTTCATGCAAAAAAATGTTTTTTTGGAAAAAGACAATTAAAAAAAAAACCCATTTTCATTTGTATAATTTAAAGTAGCCCAGTCCCTCCACTCAGTGCAAAAAGAGTGCTGTTCCTTCCGTTGAATTCCTGCAGAAGCCATATACTCCCTGGTGTAAGGATCGTCTGGGAGTGGGATGGGAAGAATGCCATCTTTCACTTTTTCTGCCATAGTACTTTTTCTTGCAGTGGTGAGAGAGGTAGTAATCTCTGGGGCCACATTCTCCTTTATCTCCATGGGCCATGGCTCACGGCTCCTTTTTGAAGCTCAGCTAGGGAAGGCCTATTTTATGTAGTGGCCTCTTTAAATTCCTTCTCTAGCTGGCTTATTCTTCCCTGCAATGCTGGCAATCTGCGCCTGTATTAGCATTAGAATACTGGAGAAACCCACAGAGCATGCTCAGGAAGGTCTCTCTGGCACCATTCCCCAAGGTGACAAGCAGGCTGAGAAGGAATCTGAGAGCCTGGCTCAGAAGGAGTCAGCTCAGCAGCTGCTGCATGAATCTGCAACCAGTTACTAAGAGGAGGATGACCCTGGAGAACATTTGGAACTTTAAAAGTCAGCAGTTGTGGAGGCCTTTTGAGCCCCCTTGTTCTTTAGGGAAGAGCTCCCTGGATTTTCAGTCAAAATTACCCAAGTAGGAAAGACGTATTTCCTCAACCACACGATATCAGCTTTAAACGTATTTGTATATGGTAATATTTAAATTACAAAGCACTAGCCTTTCACCTCTAGGATCCTGACTGGATTCAAACCCTCTTCCTATGGGAAATGAGTTTGGTGGCCTAAGCTGAGTCTCTAGGAGACAAAAGTCCTTATCTCTAAACTCCAAACATAATTCAGCACATGGCGAGATTGGAAGTCCCTGCTCAGGAAAAGACAAGAAATGAGCTTGTCAAAAGTAAATTACCTAAGTAATCAAATCAATACTGAACTCAAAGTGGAAATACCAAAATTACCGTGAGTTGCTGTAGAAGCTACAAAATTGCTGTTTAGCACAATGTTTTCCAGCTATATTCAAAATGAAAAATGTCATTTAGAGGAGATAGACTACAAAAAATGAGGTCAAAGATGCAAAGAAGCATAAGCTTGAGAACCTTAATAAATTAAAAATGTCCTTGCATAGTGTCCTTATCTGCTTCAGAAGAATACATACAGTTTGGAGCTGCATTTCTTCCTCTGCCCAGTACATTACAACAAATGACCATGACCCACATCTCTGGTATGTTGGAAGGTGGCTGAGAATATAGTAGAAATATCTTTTAGAGACATGTCCGTAAGCAAATTTGACCAGTTCAAAATAGGACACCTCCAATTATGACAAAAACGTTACAAATGAATTAAAATACCTTATACTAATTTAAAACAGACTGTGGAGAAAAGTGCATTTTTCCTTCCAGGTTGTATTTATTTTAATCAGAAAGGGATAAAAAGAAGATGTGATAGGCTATGAACCTCTTAACCTGAGGATGAAAAAGGAAAAATAAATGGCTCTGACTATACAAAATTTGTGATGTTACGATTCTTTAACTACCTTAAACTGTCTCCTGGCCAAGATATATGGGATTAGATATTCACTTCTTCCCTACATGTTCCCTTTATAATCTCAGCACTTTACTCACAACAAAATGGATGACAGTTTCATTATAGAATAGCATCACTTGTCAAACTTTGAATTACTGATCATAAAAATATCAGTTATGCTTTGAAGGATTGTTTGAGCACTTTTTTTTTTTATCAGCATGACTGTTTCATGCAACGTACACAAGGGGCTGAGGGGGGTAGTGGCAGTGGAAAGAAATCAAACCTGGCTGAAGAGCTATGAGTTTGCAGCACCCTACCCATACAAACAAGCTCCTATCGCAGTTATAGACAGCAGAAATAAAAGGCAGCTTTTTGGCTCACAGCTATAAAAAAAAATTATCATAGTGATGAAGTTCCTCAGCCATCAACAGAGCTGTGATAACGCTGTTTGATGATGATTTTCCCATGAATGTTAAACAGCTGCCACTGCGGAGGAAAAGGAGCTTATCTGCACCTAATACTGATCTCTAATTCCTGCCCTTCTTGAACCATCCATTTTCTAACAGCATTAACTGGCAAATTTACATCCCATCTTAATGCTGCTAAAGAGGACAGGAGATGAAGAGTAAATGACAGCAGTGTAATGAGGATGGCTTTTTTCTCCTTTCTCTTTAATGGCTGAAGATTTACACAATTGTCTGTAAGCTTATATAGAGAGCTTACCTGAACCTTTTGCCAGCATGGATTCAACTTACAGGAGCTTTTGTTAACTAAATACACATAAATATTTTTAAGGAGGTTTAATATTGTGACTTCAAAGAAAGCTAAAAGACAGGATGAGAACAAATATTTTTTAGCATTCTGATTATGGGTAAAAATTGCTAATATTTCTTTCTATTTTTTTCATACAGAAGCAGGGTTTTTTTTTTAAATACAAATCTTAGCATTAATGAAAAAATATATTTTTTAATTATGTAGGGCAAGAATCTGCTTTCAGTTTACAGAATTTTTGTGAAGAATTTATCTCCAAACCTCAGAAATCAATGGTTATCCAAATACATTATGGAGAGCTGTGTTTCACATGTCATCCACAATATGGATTGCTTTCTGATCATGTAGCCTCCATCCAAATGGGAGATATTACATTGCTTGGGAGAAAAGAGAGTAAGAATGGAATGTTCTAATCTAGGAAAGTGCAGCAACAATACCTGGCTAGATTCAGTCAAAGCATTTCTGTATATCCAGGTGATAATTTTCATTGTAAAAGATCCAGTCCAAGATGTGCTGTTGATATCCAAAAGGCTCTTGGTTTGGGTCAGTCTCTTGCTATGCCATAAAAAGCTACATTTAATAAGCAAGGTTTCTTCCTTAGGTCTTTTTCAGTTCTTAATTTATTCCATATCTATTATTTCTCAAGGGCATGAAAAAAGCTGGCAGGGCTAATGAGGGGTAAGAAAAGGAAAATCCAAATATTTGTAGAAATTCAAGGGTCTAGATTTCAACAGCCAGGACATGAGAGTTTATGTGGAACCTTCTTCGCTATTCTGCCCTAATTTACAAATATTCAGGGTAGGAGCCAGGGCTGTGTGAAACCCTTTCAACAAAATGCAAAGACATTGGAATTTGGGAAATTGGTCTGATTTTGTCAACAACTGTACAGTTCAATGGGAGAATTTTCACTGAAAAATACGACTTTGTTAAATGTTCCCACTAATGCTTGCAAAAAGGTGAATATACATGTTTCAGTACAACATCAGACATTTAATGAATACTTAATACATTAAAAAGAGGAACGTCTAACTTCATGAAATGTCCCAAAACAAAATTATACATATTTTTTGTGAACTGTTATGGAAATGTTTTCATTTTTTAACATCAGTGGGATAAGCCCCTGCCCTTTTTTTTCCTTTCTCCTTTCCATGGGAAAAGACAGCGGACCACTAGACAAAAGCTACAATAATTAGCAGCAGTGAACTATCTACTGCTCATCAGCACACATGTCTTTTGTGATAGCGTTTAAAGCAGTTGATAGATGTGACAGATGTTTAAAGCAGTTTAAAAAACACTAAACTAGTGTTTGGGGAGTGAAACAT
The DNA here is from genome assembly GCF_965140295.1 of Lepidochelys olivacea. Taxonomy (NCBI): domain Eukaryota; kingdom Metazoa; phylum Chordata; order Testudines; family Cheloniidae; genus Lepidochelys; species Lepidochelys olivacea. Next base: position 110,372,840 of record NC_140417.1, read on the forward strand.
TTGATCAGCCAATAATCCCAAACCTTGGTAGCTGATGGTGAGAATGCATGTCTGTGTGTCTCACTGAGGGTTGTGTTTACTCTTCGCCACTACTGAAGGCAACATATTGTACTTGATGATCTAATCTAATATTTAATGTTTATGTTTATAAAATGTACTTCTCTAAGGCTCTAGGTGCATAAAGGCAAAGGGAGTGCTTTGATCTGAACCTGGGACCTCCAATGCAAATGATTTGCTCTTGCATTCAGGTACATCCCCTGCTATCAGGTCTGACTGGGTTGCTGGGCAACTGAAAATTTGCCTGGTCCACTGCATGGAACTCTTGGAGCTGACAAGTTGACTGGACAAAGCAAACTAAGCCCCAATTTGCTATCACCAGGCAAAATGAGCTGAGCACTTATCTGTGTTCTGAATTGCCCTGTGCAGAGACCCAAATGAACAATCAAACACTATCCTCTGGCCACTTAGAGACACCTTAATATCCTGGCTATACATAAACCTCTGGGTGAATTAAGTAGATTAATTCTGGATTTACTGGGGGGGGGGAGTTCAATTCAAATAACATCTTTAATACCAGATTTTTAAAGCCCAATTTCTCGCTCTTTGTACCCACAGTTTGTGAGTGCAAATAAATGCAAAATGTATCTTACTACATCTAATTGAATGCCTTGCAATTAGATGTCTAAATGATAATAACTGTATCTGCAACTGCATACGTGGATGCAAAAAGGTACCTCTTTTGGGGTAAAATCTTGTTTTGTTACGTTTCTCCTTAGTCTCCATCTTGTTCTGTAAAAACAAGAAGTAGGACTCCATTTTGGATGCCCTCCTTCAGGGAGAGCTTCCCACCCTGCCTTTTTCAAATTAGAGCGGGAAAAGTCAGGAACAGTTAGAACACGTAACTGCGTAGTCTGCCTAGCAACAGGTGACCACCTCACTCATGCTCGGGGCTGTCCATCCTAGTGACAGCCAGTGTCTCCTATGTTATCAGCCTGTGGAAGGAGTCCAGCTAGGCCAGGATCATAGCATATGATATCAGGTTCCATCGTTGTCATATACTGCACGCACCCATTTTTATTTCCACCTGCAAGTCTGCATACTACCATCAGGATGATGCATAGGGAATGGAAGACAGAAGGAAGAAGAGACAAGCCACTTACCTGATGATCATCGCATCTTGTTCCAGGGTTCCAGTGTGTTCCAGTGTTCCTGTGGTCCGGTGTCTCCAGTCTTCATTGGCTCTGTCCAGGATTCCAGAACCATCCTTGTCATAGCCAGGGTTCGTTCCGTGGGACAGTTGGGGTCCATCCCTTGGACAGTCAGGGTTCATGCCAAGAACAAAGAGAGAGGTGGGACTGTAGTGTCCTTTTAATATCTTTTGGTTATCCCAGTGTATCAAGTTTGTGGGCTCCAGACTTTAAGTTCATTTCCATCTACTGTTAACAACCGAGTCATTTGTATTTACCTGTGCTTTGTTATTGCTTGTGACAAGGGTTCTGCTTTTAAGACCATGTTGGTCTAATAAATTTTATTGTATTTGCACCTTACCCTGTTAGTTTCATTTTTAATTACCCCAGTGACAGACACAGGATTGAGAAGGGCCTGCAGATAAGCCCATGTTCTGAGCAGATTCAGAAGGTAAACACTTTAACAACTGTTTTGGGCTAATACCTCGGCTTTGAAAATGCTGGTTCTTGGTGAAATTTTAATCTACTTCTATTCTACTTATATATAACAGCTATATATTAACTGCCATTCAAACACATTCAGCTATTGTGTTAAACAGCAATAACATAATAAAATTTATTAGTATATGCATTGTTTTTAAGATGCCAGTTCAGTTCCAGGATTTGCCAGCCAAAGCTGCTGGAAGGTTGATTACATAAGAACATCTGAACAGCCATACTGGGTCAGACCAATGGTCCATCTAGCCCAATATCTTGTGCCTTGACAGTGGCCAGTGCCAGATACTTCAGAGGGAATGAACAAAACAGGGCAATTATTGAGTGATCCATCCCCTGTCATCAAGTCCCAGCTTCTGGCAGTCAGAGGTTAAGGAATACCCAGAGCATGGGCTTGTGTCCCTGACAATCTTGGCTAATAGCTATTGATGGAACTATCCTCCAGGAACGTATCTAATCCTTTTTTAACCCATTTTTACTTTTGGCCTTCACAACACCCTCTGATAATGAGTTAGACAGGTTGACTGTGCATTGTGTGAAGTACTTCCTTTTGTTTGTTTTAAACCTGCTGCCTATTTATTTCACCAGGTTACCCCAGTTCTTGTGTTATGTGAAGGGGTAAATAACACTTCCGTATTCATTTTTCAACACCAGTCATGATTTTATAGACTTCTATTATATCCCCCACTTAGTTGTCGCTTTTCTAAATTGAACAGTCCCAGTCTTTTTAATCTCTCCTCGTTGCAAGCTGTTCCATACACCTCATCATTTCTGTTGCTTTTTTCTTTATCTTTTCCAATTCTAATATATGTTTTTTGAGATGAGACAACCATAACTGCATGCAGTATTCAAGATATGGGTATACAGTGGCATTATGATATTTTCTGTTTTATTATCTATCCTTTTCCTAATGGTTCTGAACATTGCTAACTCTTTTGACTGCTGCTGCATATTGAGCAGATTTTTCCAGATAACTATTCATGATGATTTCAAGATCTCTTCCTTGAGTGGCAACAGCTAATTTAGACCCCATCATTTTGTATATATCATTGGGCCATGATGAGTTGCATCTTTCTTCACTTCCCCCCTTTGATGGGAAGATTAGGCTGCTCTAATCCCACTGTTCATGGGAAAGAATGGGCTGGCCAGTGAGGTACAGGTTAGCATGGAGTCCTTAAAATCTCAGGAGTCCAAACAGTCATTTGTGTAGCTCGCTTTCAATGCCAGTGCTGGTTTGGAATGATATTTTCTCTCTTGTTTGCAGTATTCCCTTATAAAGTTTGGAAATATATTATTCCAACTGATTTTATCCTTTTCATAGAATGATAGAATCATAGAATATCAGGGTTGGAAGGGACCTCAGGAGGTATCTAGTCCAACCCCCTGCTCAAAGCAGGACCCATCCCCAACTAAATCCTTTTTCCTTTTGATGCACATATATTACTTTTTTTAAGAGATGAAATTAACATATTTGTTATCATGTTATGAAAATTGACATTGGATAGCATTGTACAAAGCCATGCCCATCTGTATACCTCTAGAAATAGTATTGGCTAGCTGGCTGCTATTGCAAGGCCAATAAAAGGAGCATAACTGTTTTTGTAAGTCTCACAAAAGGGCATTTCATTTTTTAAAATCTACACATTATTAGTCATGATTCCTACTAAACTGTAACCAGTTTTAAAGCAGCTCAAATTTTACACTTAAGCTTTACAGTGCATGTGTACCAATTTTCTGCTGAAGCCACTCAACTTGTGGATACATATTTGGCACGTGGAAAATGAGCATTTACCTGTCTATTAGCTTGCATAAGGCTCAAGCTCGTAAATTTATTGGCTGGGCTGAGGCCAGCTGAAAATTTGGTCTAATAGGTATTATGTGAACAAAACAGCCACTTATTAAAACCAAACTTATTATTCATGGCTAGATAAATGCTCTTGCTGTTGTATCTTTGTGTGGAATTAGTGACACTTAGTAGTCATTTACAGTAAACCAACATGCATAATACATTATTTTATTATTATGAATTTCTTTATGGTAGAATGAGCTAGGCAAAATGAACTAGGCTACAGTGAACTAGGCACTGTTCAGACATTCAAGAAGGGATGGCCCTGATTCAAAGAGTTCACATTATAAACAAAGTCAGAAGGACGAGACGACAAGGGAACAGCAAGTAGAGAATTTGTATACAAGTCAACTAGATTCACTGTAGGAAGCTCAACAGAAGTGGGTCTGTATGATTTAACATGGACATAGTAGGGTTTATAAAACTTGCCCAGAGGTTAGAGAATCCATGGGAACACCCTGCAAGATGGCATGGAAGTGATGGAGTGAGAATGTCTAACAGATGCGGCTGTGAATGCTGGCAGAGAGGAGATGACAGGGATAACAAGAAAAGGAAAATAAGTTGGGACAGGCAGAGTTATTCAGGGCTTTGAAGATAGTGGCAAGAAGCTTAAACATACAGCAAGCAATTACCTGAGCAAATCTTTCAGAACAACCTGGCTGCTCTGCAGGTCACAGGGCTTTCAAGCAGATCTGGTGTGCCAGAAAGGTGTCCTGCTCCCATCTCTTTTCTAGATACAAACTGCTCAGAGACCTTCTTCTGTTCAGACAGCTTGTGAAATTTATTTACAGTGTTCTCCCCACCACCTTTACAAGCTTGTGCAGCTCTGTATCTACAAGCATACAGTGCTTAGCTCACTCAGTCAAGGGGCGGAGGGACAGACAGAAGGTATCTTCCCTCTGAGAGATCTCTCCTGACTCTGGCTCTCAAAAGCTTGCTAGTCTTGTCTCATCTTGTCTTGTTTTGTCTTCCCGCTCCCAAGCACTTCCTGCCTGTGCCTTTTCTATTTTCTGGGCTAATGGAGTAATTCGCCTTTTGGACTTTCCTCAGACCATCCTAATCTTTCAAGTAGGTCCAGTTTTGCCCCTCAGGCTTATCATGGGGCAATTTAACTGGTGATCCAGTGATCAGAATTCTGGTACAGATACTATTATCCAGCACTCTGTCACACCTGGCCTGAGAGTTACTACCTCTATCAAGGAGCAATTCATGCTTTTCACTGAAAACATTTCAAACATCAGCTGTTTCAATTAAATGCATCCTTAAATTTAGGGTCCTTAAACCTGAAAGAACTGAACCCCTAGGAAATTGAAAACGCAGACGATCTCTTGATGTCTTCAGAACAAGATTAGGTGCCTTTCTGGAAGATATGGTTTAACCAAACACAAGTTATTCAATACACAGGAAACTGGGTGAAATTTAATGGTCTGTGATATAAAAGAGGTCAACCAGTTGATCTAGTGATCCCTTCTCGCCTAAAACTCTATGAATTTAGGAGCTCTAATTAGTGAGAGCTACAGTTGCCATATACTTAAGACTGATGGTGATGCTAGCTTCCCATTATTTGGCTTAATTTCAACCTCTCTCAATTTCTCCCAAAAGACACCAATCTTTTCTGAAGTTTTGAAAACTGCCTATCATTCCAGGGTAGTCTTTCTGTAATGTTTGGTAAAAATTAGAAAAGTTAATGTGCTTTGAAAATATTCCCTAAAGTTCAGTTCTGATTTTTTTCTAACATTTTTTGGCTTATAATAGCTCCTAAATAACTCCACCTAGAAACTCCATGCTTATTTTTGCTGACTGTACATAGAAGCACTGCCTTTACATATTTTTGGGGAGAGAGATGTGATTAGGAAGTGGGGATGGGGGGCAGGAGGGAGAGAATTACAAAGAGATATAATAAAAAATAGATTACGATAATACACACTGAGGTAGACAAATAAGGGGTTATTCAAGCAGGGTTATAAAAAGGACCCTGTGTAATGCTAAAGGAGGGATACTGATGTGAAGTGGAATGGAGAGGGATGTGCAAAAGGAAAAAACTCTTATCCATGCTAAACTTTAAGGGCTGGTGCTCAGTTGAAATAGGTCTGCATTGTTTCCTAATTCTTACAATTTTCTAGCTATAAAATTTGTAAGCACTTGAAGTTTTCCATATGGATAAAAGCCTTGTCCTGCCACTCCTCCATTGCTCTCCACTGTCCACTACCCCATATCTCACCCAGAAATAACTCCCTCCTTTAGTTTTGCTAAATTCTGCAGGAGGGGAGATCTGCTTTGATGAGCCTCACATCAAAGTCAGAGTACAGCTCTCTTCCTGCAGGGCTTGAGCTATGAACTGATTCAAACTTTCACCGCTCAATCAAAAGGTTGGGAAATTCACAATGAAAAAAAGGTTGTGAAAGAAGAGTTACGAATTGTTGTTTGGACTTTTTTGTTCTGTTTTTGTAAAAGTTGGGGCTCAAGTTAAGTTTGGGAAGGAGGTAAAAAGGTTGTGTGAAATAGTTAAATTAGAGAGGGGAACAGCCTGGATTCCTTAGGTGTATTTCCAATCATACTAAGATTTGGGGGTTTTAAAAGGTGTGCAATTTTTGTCAAGAAGGCAATATTGTATGTGGGGAGATTAGCTGGACTCTATTAAATCACTCTTTCAACCTTCACTGTTTCAGGAGAGGCAGTATGGTCTAGTGTACAGGGCACTGGCCTGAAGACCTGGGTTCAGCACCTCAATCTGCTGTTGATCAGCTTTGTGACAAACCACCTTGCTTTTCTGTGCCTGTTTCCCCTCCTACCCTCTATCTTGTCTATTTAGATTGTACAGTCTCTGAGGCTAGTATATATATGTATGTACATGCCCTAGCACAATGAGCTCCCAGTTTCCGTTTTACATCATTTTAACTAATTTTTTTTTAGTTTGCAAATTTGCGCTAGTTATGACTCACTTTTGCAGTTCAGAGATGTCATAAACTCCTAGGTGTAATAATTTAATTCCAGGATAACTTAGGATAAATGCCCAGAACAAGTATTCAGCTTGTTTGGCTCCTCTCTATTTACTTTTCAATCTTTTCTATTCCAATCAAGAAGCTGGGAGTTCTTTGCAATGATAAGTACTGTGTACAAAAGATAATCTTCTTAAAGTGGCATCCTTTGACGAGAGTACAATTAGATGCTACTTATCTTTCAAATCCACCAATGAGAATGTTAAATAGAGGCCACCTGCACAGGTCCATAAAAGGAATGGATGAAAAATGCAACACTCATTTTGAGAATTATCCATTAGTGATGTGCAAATCTCAGACCTGTTCAGGAGTTAGAAGAGCCTGTATATGTCCCCAAAGGTTTGGATTCTATTCTAAATGTTATCCAAGCCTTCAGTACAGCTGCTTCTATGGGCTCGTTCTCCAAACAGAAATACCTTGCTTCAGGCTAGTATTCCTCCCACACAGCTGCCCTGTGATCCCCTTAAGCAAAGAGAAGTGTTCCTAGCCTGGTTAATGACCCTCCTTTCCTACCAGCTCTTAATAATCCTTTACTTGTGAATTCAGCTGTCCACAGACATCACTGTTCCTTTCCATCCTGCCTTCGACTTGAATACAGGCCTCCTAGGATAGCCAATGCTTCCATGATGCATATGCAACTTTCTAGAGAAGGTTTTACAACAGTGAAGTGCTGGGATTTGTAGACTTGAGGTCAGAGTAAAGGCAGACTTTTACATGAACAGCATCTAGGCCTGAAGACAAATGGATTGCCAGTCGGGGGATATAAGCATATAACATGGACGCAGGACCTGAAAAAAATCCCATTCATATCTATCTATTCAGGATTATAACAAGACTTGTTACCAACTAACTGAGCACCTACATTCACACCGGAACTGGTCAGAAATTTTTCAATATTTTTTTTTTGTCAAAAAAATGACCCTTTCATTGAATTTAATGAAATTTTATTTAGAAAAAAATGAAATGATGTGTTTTGATAATATCAAAACATCCTGTTTTGACATTTTAAGAATAGCACTTTAAGAATAGCATTTTAAGAGTTCTGATTTTTCATTTCCAAAATATGTTCATTGCTTTGTATTTAAAAGATCAATATTGGAATACAACATTTTGATTTTATCAAAGCAAAATATTTACATCAACCAAAGCCATTTATTAAAATTTAATTTAATGAAAAATGGGAAATTTCAAATTCATTTTTGATCTGTTTCAGAATGATAAAAAAATTCTAAATTGTGGAATTTCCCATAAAATGGATAATCTGGTTCTTGCACAGCTCTAATTCAGATACACACACAAGAGCAAACTGAGGATAATGTTTAGTAAGAATGTGATAATAAGGAACTACCTCAAATGAATTACACAAGACTATACATGATGTGTGGGAGGGACATACCTAATCTATTTATTAGAGCTGGGCAGGAATATTTTCAGTCAAAATGTTTTTTGATGGAAATGTAGTTTCTGCATGACCAACATTTTCAACTGGAATTTTAAAAAAATTATTTTGACAGGAATCCCTCAGTAAAACCATTGTGATGTATCATGGGAGTCACATGACCACAATGCATTATGGGAGAAGTAGTGTGGCCAGAGAGCCTGGCCCATAGAATACTGAGGCAAGAGGCACCCAAACTCCCATTAAACACTGCAATAGTTCAGTGAGACAGAGTTCAATGCCAAACTGAACCAAAACAAAATGTTTTGAGATTTCCAAATTGAAATTTTTCTGAACTTTTCCATTCTACTGAAAATTTCAATAGTTCAACATTTTGTCCCACTTTGCAATAAAAAGAAGTTTTGAAATATAATTTTCCACAGGATGATAATTTCAATTTTTCACAAGCTCTAATACACACACACACAGACTTACAAAATTGGGTTGAGTTTGGCAGAATGGTGAGCCGGCTGAGGTTCATTTCAGTATGGGAATCTTCTGAACCATTTTGCAGGCACTATTCAGCTTTGCATTTGTTGCCCACATTGTGTACCTATATCTGTACGAAAGAAACATGACTCTTGCAGAGATTAAGAGATCCATCTGCAATGCACAATAAAGAAAACCGAGACTGAAAGCTAAAATGTCATCATTAAAATCTTGTGGTATCATCATGTTGCAGCATACACTCTATAGAATTACTGTTAGTTATAGAGCGCTCACAACATGCTCACAACAGCATCTTACTTTAAATAGAGGATTTTTTTGTCCATGTAACAAATATTCTAGCATATCAGGACATGTTAAGGATGCAGCTTTAATCATACTTTGCAAATATTTTATTCTGAGCTAAAACCCTTAATATATCACCTTGCAGAGAATAGTATTTTGGGGGAGCATGAAGGAAGAGTGAAAATATAAAAAGAACCTCCAGGTTTAGAGTCTCAACTTCAGAGTCTCAAATGCCGTACAAATTGCTTAAGTACACTATGATGTCCCAGATTCTGTTGTTAGCACTAAGCCTTACAAAGAGAGATGGGAAAGATGATGTGGCATAACTATGCAGTTAATCAAGGTGAATCCCTCTGTGCTGATTAACAAGCAAGGATAGATTTCCTGCTCTGATCTCCAATCTTATACAAGAATAAAGACACTGGGGAAATAACATCTAAAACCATAATAAGAAAAAGAGATTGTTAACTGTTGCTTAAGAAGTTTCTTTGTGTCATAGAAACAAACAAACTGAAGGCTTTAAAAATCAAAGGGCAATGTAATGTTGCAGTCCTATGCAAAGACAAAAGGACTAATAAAGAGCTGCTTTTTCTTGCTGCAGGTAGATCACAGAAGTCTCACTGTTTTCAGCATGTGGACAGTGACGTCCTGGTACAACTACCATATACCAGTGCTGGGGATACGTGACTGGCTGGCTTTATCTTTGAAACTGGATTATAGGCAGTTTGTGCCTGCCTTATGATTGTACCTGAGAGAAGAACTATACAAAACTATGTTCCTGGAAGAGAAACATTCAGCTTATGTGGACACGTGAGCCTTAAATTATTATACAAGATGAGACTCTTTCTGCCTCTACCCACTTTTCAGGATACAGGGCCAAAAATCCACTCCAAAGAGCAGCGTATAATGCAAACGGATCTTACTTTGCAGAAAAGATAAACTAAATGTGGGATGAACTCTCCAGAGTGGATGCACCCAGACAAGGCCAAAGAACAATAACAATCCCAACACTCTAGTCTGAGCTGGACCCTACTGCACTAGCCACTCGGGGGGAAGTTTGACCTGTTATATCTGAAAGAGATCCTTCCTGTTCCCTGCTGGCTAGTGAAAGCCAGTGAAGAGCAACTGGGTCCATTACAGACACAAATGAAGATTGCCCTCCCTGAAGGAGGCATTCAAACACCTACCTGGAGATAGTTATAGTATAACTGACATTTATAGTAGAAACAACACTTGCGGCAGATAGTCTCTTCAGCTAGTGTCATGTCATAAACCTTCCTACAGCGATATTCTAAGCAGTATCAAGAGGATAATGTCAGCCAACTAACAGCAGCACCTGCTGATGTCCTGAGCCTTCACAGTAGGTCTTTGGAACCAGTTGCAAAATGGAGACCTCTGGCATTATGGATATAAATCCAGCTTCGATGCTTATTCAGTCTCTCACAGCCTTCAACACAGTCAATTGTGAAGCACTACATAGCATCTAGTGGAAACCCAGCTGCCTCTACCTGAAATCAGACAAGATAAAAGTGGTGCCAGTGGAGAAAAGGAAGCATTTCAGGTGAAATCCAAGCCCCACTGAAAGTCAATGGTATTTTTGCCATTGACTTCAATGGGACCAGGATTGCACCTTTCAAGAAGCTAACAAAGGCCCTGACTTGGCCCACCACAAAAGGTATCTGCCCTCCATTTGTTGTCATTGTATGGAGTCTTGGTGTCTTACTGGACTCCGTGTTAAATGTACTTTATACCCAGGGTAAAATCCTGAGACCCGTGTAGCTCTCTGGTTTGGAAAAAAAGGGAGCTCTGCACAACTTGACCAGTCTGCAGTAGATGGTCAGAAGACAGAATTGGAAATCTCATGCAAAGGAGCTTCACAAATGCTGACTACCTTCTTCCCACCTTGCTCCTGGACAGAAGTAATTCCCAGGGAACCACCTGCAGGAGGACAGAGAGGAGGCTCTGATGATAGTGTTAAATGATATGATAAATTACTTTTCAGAGTAGTAGCTGTGTTAGTCTGTATCCGCAAAAAGAAAAGGAGTATTTGTGGCACCTTAGAGCGATGAAGTGAGCTGTAGCTCACGAAAGCTTATGCTCAAATAAATTGGTTAGTCTCTAAGGTGCCACAATTACTTGCATGTATTTAGCTTATTGTTATTTATTATGATTTTGTTAAGCGCCAGTATTATGCTTGGAACTGTACAAGACACTGAAAAAGATGTGGCTCTTGCCACACAGTGTTTACAACCTCAGGCCCCGGTCATGCCAAGGGATCAGCCCACATAACCCCATAACTCTGCATGGAATCACATTGAACTCACCAGGACTCCATATGGACAGAGACCTAAATACACAAACATAAAATGTTTTGGAAAACCTAGAGGTTCCATCTTAGGTCCCCAGCTTCTTTCCCTTACCCCCTACCTCCCCAAATGTAGGGCCAGATTCTTATACCTTTACATTCAATAGTACCTTCATCCACGTGTGGTCCTATTGAAATAGGACCACTAATGGATTAACATAGTACTCAATATGAATAAGGGTATCAGAATCTGGCCCATAAAGAACTGGAGAACAAGCATTTGTGGACTGAGTTAGCACCTTTCATCCAATGACCAGAAAGTGTACTGAAGGATAAGGTTTGATTTCCTTGGTACTTCTTGTTGTTTGTCCTCACACAGCTACTCATTGATTTGTGCTCATAAAAAAGCCAATCCCTTTTTTTCAAAATATTGCTTTAACTATTGAAGTCAGTGACAAATTTCTCTGGTAATGAACCTGACTGGCTGACAATTCTCTGAATAAAAGCATTCTTTCATCAAAGACTGAATGTCTTGGTTTGTTTCTCCTATTTGTAACTGGGTCAGCCCAGTTAGTCATGACATGACCATGTTTCCCATTAACTCAGGCATCAGAGTAAGACCACCCACTGTTCAATAAGGCCAGATTTATGAACAAATAGACTAAAGCTGCTGCTCAGATATATTTGCTCCTGAGCAACAATATATGCTGAAATATGCAGTTGGCTGTCAAGAGTCAACTGTATGAGTGAACATTAGCATGCAGGAACTTTTCCCTCATAGCCTTTGTCATCAGTCATCAAACTACTTTTGTGTTGTTTCCACTCATAATTATTATATATGGTTGCTGAACTCCATGGATATACTTTTGTTACATCTAGAAAGCCATGAGCCAAAACCCTGGATACAAAAATCCCCTCGACACTTTGGGGACGTTTGGATATAAATATGGATCTGGCTCTGAACTTAGACACTTAAGCCCATTTCTAGTTTCAACAATATCAGCGTGTGTGGTATATTTATGAAGAGCCCTGTTAAAGTTGTTAATGCTACTTAGGTACATCAGGAAACTTTCAAAGGTGCAGTGAACAAAACGGCATGTTTATTAGATTATTATTTATTATTCTGCTAACACTAGTTAGTCCTGCTCTGAACATCTAGGGACCAATCCTCAACTGGTATAAATTGACATGGCTTCCATGAAGTCAGTGGAGTCAGCTGAGGGTCTGGCACAAAAATTATGTTTCAGGAAAAACTAACTAGTTAGGCTAAAAGTGACCTGGACTTGTTATGAGAGTACTCTGTTAATTTTTGTTAATAGATAAGGTGCCAGTTGATGGTGCTCAGGAATATGTAACATAGTTCATGGGTTTTGTAGGACCGATAACACTTGTCTTGTTGTGTATTACAAATGTGCAGCTTTTTATATGTTCTTTACAGAACCAATTATATTAAGTAAGGAATGGAGGGAAAAAAAGTAGGGTTGGGGGAAGGGAGAATCTACAGTGAAGAGTTAAGAGCACTTTCCTCCATACAGTTATGATAAAACTTATTGGTTACTCCCATGAATAGTCCCATTGAACTCACTTTGCCCTGGTAGTGTTTGTAGTAGTGGACTCTTAGGTCCCAATCCTGCAGCTTGTTGAAATCAATGGGGCTCCATTCATCTGCAGGAATCAGCCTGTGATGGGTCACTTCATGGCTTTTTGGACAGGAACCATAGCTTTGTCTGCTATGTATTGTGCCTTACCTATTCTTGGTCTTTAACAAATAATAAATGGAAGGATATTTTTACTATTACCATCATGGCCATTATTAGTACTGGATGAATAATGCAAAAACATTTATCCAAATATTCTGTTAATTTTTAAATGAATTTTCTTGGGCCACATTTGCATCCCTGTTGTGTTCATTTTCTGTGAACATGTGAGCAAAACATTGTTACAACCCACTCTGACATACAGTGCCTTGAATCCAAGGTGCTGATCCAGGCTGCTCATGTCAATGCTGCCTAGGGTGATCTGCAAAGAGCCCTGTCCCCATGAGACAATCACAGCTTGACTTTATGTCAGGCCATCTGATTGGTCACTCTGGATTTTACAGGAGATCAAGATTGGCTGGTGAAGAGGTCTGAATGGTGAGGAGCCCTTCTTCACCTCCTTTTGCTTCTTAGGGAGCCACCCATCTGCCCACCTATGTTCTGAAAAAAAACGCAGTTCTGGCTGGTTGTGAAAGTTGCATGTTAATTGTTAAGTTTACTAGTATATTGCATTGCACAACTGACAAAGTGCATTGCAGCAGAATTTTACCTAACGCATCTGGAAGCATCCTCAGTGGAACTATGAACAATTTATACCAGCTGAGGTCTGCTTCCAGGTATTTGCCACTACTGCAGATGAGATGCTTGATTAGCTGAAACAGTGGTCTGATCCTATATGACATGCCCCATGTTCCTGTGATGAAGAATCTACCACACCTATGTATTTGCCATACACAATATGTCTGCAGGTGTGCCTCTCCCTCAGCCAATGTGGTTGAGGTAGAGAGAAGGACCAGGAGTTAAAGGAGGAAGAGAAGAAAAGGGAATGGTGACATGCCTAAGAGTAACAATACTCACGACACAACAGTGAGCCAAACTGTTCACCAGATCTGATTAAATGACTGGAGGTTTTGAGCAAGGTTCAGAAAGGAGATGTAAGGGGGGGCGGGGGGCGCAAGAGATAGGGCTAAATCTTCAGCCAATCACTGTAATAATGCCCATAAGTTTTGCGTTTCGCTTGTAGTTGCAGACCTGCATTTGTCTTTGTATGCGCAAAATTATGACGATGACTTATAAGGCACTAGTGTGGATTCTACTTGTGGAAAAATTATTGCTGGTGAAATTTAAGCAGCCAGCGTTGGATATTTAGCCCACAGAGACCTGACGAACAAAATTAGATTATTCCAAAATTTAAAAATAGTTCTTTACTAATTAAAGAGTGATGAAGCTTTCAGCCTATCTAGGTCAGGAAGCACAGAACACAAGGAAGCCAGGTAGAGGTAGTAATGAATGGTGTCACAAAAAAGATTTGCCACATCAGTCCCCCCAGATGCTGCACATGCTGTTTCCACCATTTCTGCTGATAAAGGGGAAACAAACAGCTCTCCACTTCTGCAGTGAAGGCTGAAGCTAATGTTAAGCTGACAAATCAACTTTTAGAGCCCTGGGAGACTTGGCAAAGCTATCAAGAGGCACAAAGGCTACTAATGCTTATGTCATACTTCTCAACTCTCACATTTTACCCAGGAGACACCACATTTTCCGGCTTAAAAACCTCTTGATTTTTGTAAAAAGAAAAGGAGTACTTGTGGCACCTTAGAGACTAACCAATTTATTTGAGCATAAGCTTTTGTGAGCTACAGCTCACTTCATCGGATGCATACCGTGGAAACTGCAGCAGACTTTATATATACACAGAGAATATGAAACAATACCTCCTCCCACCCCACTGTCCTGCTGGTAATAGCTTATCTAAAGTGATCATCAGGTGGGCCATTTCCAGCACAAATCCAGGTTTTCTCACCCTCCACCCCCCCACACAAATTCACTCTCCTGCTAGTGATAGCCCATCCAAAGTGACAACTCTTTACACAATGTGCATGACAATCAAGTTGGGCTATTTCCTGCACAAATCCAGGTTTTCTCACATCCCCCCCACCCCCATTCACACACAAACTCACTCTCCTGCTGGTAATAGCTCATCCAAACTGACCACTCTCCAAGTTTATTTTTATCAAGTTTATCAACTCTCCAAGTTGATTTTTGTGTTCTCTTGGGCAAAATCAAAGCAGATCTATGAATTCAATGAGCACACACATTTCTCTGCTTGATATTTTTCTCCACAAAACTCTCACTGTTCACTTTTTGAGGGAGGGAAGTATACTCTAGTTTGATACTGGTGCTCTGAAGGCTAAGAGTATTAGGAAACTCAGCATACAACAGGATCCCAGCTTCTGTCATTCATTGCATCACAGCATTCAGAACATGTAGAAACTCATATGCAGGTGGAGAGACCACCATATACCACAATGCAACACTTAAAAGAAGACTGTAGAGTAAATTGCAATGAAGTGTTTCACTAATATGTGTGAAATAGGCATGGCAAGTAGTATGGTGGTATCAGAACCTATTTTCTATAGAATAGAGTACAGAGCAGTCTCACACTTAGGGACAAAATAATAGACAACTAGAAGTAACCCATAAAACTTTTGCACTTATCGAGCAATAGTCAGGTTCATCTCCTCACAGATGTTGGCATGGTCACACACACAATTGAGCAGCTCTGACATTTCACCTAGCAGAAGGCAGTGGTGTGGGAAGATGGACAGAGAGAGACAGACGTGACTTTATAAAAAGACATTATATAATCATTATAAAACACTTTTCTCACAATTGGCCTAAATCTCTTCAGTCTCACAATCCTTAAAGAAAGGCAAGTTGTTCAAATCCCTTGAAAACTATTGTGTTGTATTACTTGGAAAAATTAAAAGGATTTAGTCATAAAGGCCTGAAAAGGAGGAATTCAGAAATGAGAGTTGCAACAACTTAAGGTTCAAAAGGTGAACAAAGAAAAATGTATGGTCAGTCAGCCTAACATCAGTACCTGGTAAGATTCTAGAACAAATTATTAAACAATCAATTTGTAAGCACCTAGAGAATAATAGGAATAGCCAGCATGGATCTGTCAAAAAACAATCATGCCAAACCAACCTAATTTCATTCTTTGACATGGTTAGTGATCTAGTGGATAGGAAGAAAGCAGTACATATGATAGATATTGATTTTAATACAGCTTTTGACATAGTCCCACATGATAGTCTCAAAAGCAAACTAGAGAAATGTGGCCAAGAAGAAATTATTATGAAGTGGGTGCACAACTGGTTGAAAATGATATTCAAAGAGTAGTTATCCATCATTCGCTGTCAAACCTGGACAACATATGTAGTGGGATTCCACAGGGGTCAGTCGTGGGTCCATCACTATTCAGTATTTTCTTATTTTCATTAATGACCTGAATAATGGAGCAGAGAATATGCTTATAAAAATTTGTGGATGACACCCACAGCTGGAAGGGGTTGCAAGCAATTTGGAGGACTGGATTAGAATTCAAAACAACCTTGACAAATTGGAGAGTTGGTCTGAAATAAAAAAGATGAAATTCAACAAAGACTAGAAAACCTGAACTATGAAGAAAGATTAAAAAAACTGGGTATGATTAGTCCTGAGAAAAGAAGATTGAGGGGGGACCATCTGATGATAGTCTTCAAATATGTCAAAGGCTGTTATAAAGAGGACAGTGATCAATTGTTCTCCATGTCCACTGAAGGTAGGAGAAGAAGGAATGGGCTTAATCTGCAGCAAGGGAAATTTAGGTTAGATATTAGGAAGACCTTTCCAACTATATACAGTAGGTAGTTCAGCACTGGAATAGGCTTCCAAGGGAGTCTGTGAAAACCCCATTATTGGAGGTTTTTAAGATGGATGGACCAAAACCTGTCAGGGACGGTCTAGGTTTACTTGGTTCTGCCTCAGTGCAGGGGCTGGACTTGATAACTTCTCGAGATCCCTTCTACCCCTACATTTATATGGATCTATGAATCTATTACACACAAGACTGCGGCCAGTGATGATAAAAGATCCCACGTTCATTAGTTAATAGATGGCAGAACAATGTCTCGTACAGCCCATGCTCAATTAAAATTCTATTAGAAGACACTGAAACGCAACTCCCTTTATGTGAAGAGGAGTTGTGCTTGTGCATCTGAGGGCAGAATCACAATGAGCTGTAACTCACGAAAGCTTAATGCTCAAATAAATTTGTTAGTCTCTAACGTGCCACGAGTCCTCCTTTTCTTTTTGCACATATTCTATGTTAGCACATTAACAAACCAATCTGACATATCATATGTTTACATTAAATCATATTCCATAGGGCAATAATCTTGGTGCTACTTTGAGATGAATGGTAAAGCTATGATAGAAACATGCAATCAGTATTAAAAACTGTATTCAGTTTCAAACCAAGCTATTCTTCTTTCATTCAAATTACTGATGATTTCTATAAAGAAAGAATGTATGCCTAATACAATATTCTTTAGCAAATGCCTGAGCTGAAAATTCAGACCCAGATTCAAAGTTCAGGGATGTTCAAAGTCACTGTTTTCATTCACCCTCCGATAGAAATATATGTCATGTCATGTTCAGTTCTGGATCCAAATTCAGTCTCCCTAAGCCTGAGACTGTTGGTTAGGTCCACGGTTTTAATTCAGGTTTAACTCTAATATTATTGTAATGCAGAAAGAGTAATGATTAGAAAAAGCAAGCAAGAGGAGTTGGGCTCAATTGTAAGAGAAAGCATAATTTCAAGGCTCTAGCAAAAATTTGGTGGGATGAGGAACATGAACGTCTAGTTATTTAAATAGTGGAGGATGGAAATAAAAAAAAAGAGTTGGGACATGGTATCGTGGAAAGCAATAAAACACGTATCACACAGCAAATGAGAGAAGCTCAGGTAGGAATAGAATCATTATAGTGCAACGAGAAGGGTTGTTAGTCACCTGGTTAATTGCAATCATCTATACAGGCAACCAAACATAGATGATGTATAGGAATAGGCCTTCCTTAAGGAACTAGAAAGAGAGCTTATAAAGGGCTGGTAGCTGAAATGAGCTGTAGCTCACGAAAGCTTATGCTCAAATAAATTGGTTAGTCTCTAAGGTGCCACAAGTACTCCTTTTCTTTTTGCGAATACAGACTAACACGGCTGTTAGTCTGAAACCTATTCAGAGAGAGTAGAACAAAGGCTGGGAGGGGATTCCTTCAAATACTGGATAAGAAATATTTGAATCAAATAGAAAGAGAACCAAGCAAGAAGGAAGCAATACTGGATCTGTAGTCCTCATAGAAGAAATTATTCATGACATGGCAGCAGATGGACTCTTAGGAGAAAGAGATCACAATGAAGAAAAATCAGTGCTGTTTAGGGGATCATGGGAATGAAAGGAGGAGAGATAAACTTTTAAAAAGCCACCTTTGTTAGGAAAAGAGAAAAGACAAATGCCATAGATTAGGCTTTGATTTTCAAATGGCAAGTAATAGAGGAAGGATGCCAGGAGACAATTTTAAAGAGATATTCGTAAATGTCCAACAGAAATAAGTTTCTGACTTACTGTGACCCTCTCAGTTCAGGTTGCCATTATAATGTTGGTACTTGTATTTCTGATTTTGTGTAATGAAAGGCATTTTCTAAACCCATTGGGGTAAGTAGGCACATACAATAGTCTTTTATTTCCTGGGGCCACAATTTTTTATAGTCTCTGGAAGGACTGTTCTGATAGAAATCTGTATCTGTGTGCCTGCTGCATTAGTGATCATATGCAATGGCCTGTCAGTCATGGGAGATTATGGGGATACTGCAGACAGGGGGCAAGGGATCAGCCAGGATGTGTACAAACTTCAAATTGCTGGCTACACCCCTGACTGAAGTCTACATAAATTATGTCCACCATGTTCTCATCATTTATTTCTTTTGTCATTCCTTCAAAGAACTCAGTCGTATTTTGTCTGATGGGATTTATTCTTGGTAAAAACATTACCGGTCTTTGCTTAATATCCCTTTTCTCCTATAAATACCCAGCCCTTTCATCCCTCATGATTGATTCTCATATCTTAACTTTCAGCAATATATCTGACGATAGCTATTGAAAAGCAAGTTTCAACTGCCAAAACAAGTAGGATGAATTTAGGTGGCCTTATGCTTAAAACATTTATGTATCTGTTTATCATTTTCTAAGGTACAAACAACTCATCATTACAACAACTGCCACTGAAGAAGAAAAAGACATTCAACAGTCAATCGATTTTAAGGGAGAATCCAGTGTCTGGAGATATCAGCTTGACTTTGTAAAACATAGAGAAAAACCTTTAGTGTAGATTTTCATTCAGAAATCCATTTATTCTTTTACATAGAGACAGTCCAGTTTGACCAGTGTACATGGCAGAGGGGCATTGCTGGCACATGATGGCATATATCACATTGGTAGATGTGCAGGTGAACGAGCCTCTGATAGTGTGGCTGATTTGATTAGGCCCTATGATGGTGTCTCCTGAATAGATATGTGGACACAGTTGGCAACGGGCTTTGTTGCAAGGATAGGTTCCTGGGTTAGTGGTTCTGTTGTGTGGTGTGTGGTTGCTGATGAGTATTTGCTTCAGGTTGGGGGGATGTCTGTAAGCTAGAACTGGCCTGTCTCCCAAGATCTGTGAGAGTGATGGGTCGTTCTTCAGGATAGGTTGTAGATCCTTGATGATGCGTTGGAGAGGTTTTAGTTGGGGGCTGAAGGTGATGGCTAGGGGCATTCTGTTATTTTCTTTGTTAGGCCTGTCCTGTAGTAGGTGACTTCTGGGTGCTCTTCTGACTCTGTCAATCTGTTTCTTCACTTCTGCAGGTGGGTACTGTAGTTGTAAGAATGCTTGATAGAGATCTTGTAGGTGTTTGTCTCTGTCTGAGGGGTTGGAGCAAATGCGGTTGTATCGTAGAGCTTGGCTGTAGACAATGGATCGTGTGATGTGGTCTGGATGAAAGCTGGAGGCATGTAGGTAGGAATAGCGGTCAGTAAGTTTCCGGTATAGGGTGGTGTTTATGTGACCATCGCTTATTAGCACCGTATTGTTCAGGAAGTAGATCTCTTGTGTGGACAGGTCCAGGCTGAGGCTGATGGTGGGATGGAAATCATTGAAATCATGGTGGAATTTCTCTAGGGCTTCTTTTCCATGGGTCCAGATGATGAAGATGTCATCAATGTAGCGCAAGTAGAGTGGGGCATTAGGGGACGAGAGCTGTGGAAGCATTGTTCTAAGTCAGCCATAAAAATGTTGGCATACTGTGGGGCCATGCAGGTACCCATAGCAGTGCCGCTGATTTGAAGGTATACATTGTCCCCATATGTGAAATAGTTATGGGTGAGGACAAAGTCACAAAGTTCAGCTACCAGGTTTGCCGTGACATTATCAGGGATACTGTTCCTGACGACTTGTAGTCCATCTTTGTGTGGAATGTTGGTGTAGAGGGTTTCTACATCCATAGTGGCCAGGATGGTGTTTTCAGGAAGATCACCGATGGATTGTAGTTTCCTCAGGAAGTCAGTGGTGTCTCGAAGATAGCTGGGAGTGCTGGTAGCGTAGGGCCTGAGGAGGGAGTCTACATAGCCAGACAATCCTGCTGTCAGGGTGCCAATGCCTGAGATGATGGGGCGTCCAGGATTTCCAGGTTTATGGATCTTGGGTAGCAGATAGAACACCTCAGGTCAGGGTTCCAGGGGAGTGTCTGTACAGATTTGTTCTTGTGCTTTTTCAGGGAGTTTCTTGAGCAAATGCTATAGTTTCTTTTGGTAACCCTCAGTGGGATCAGAGGGTAATGGCTTGTAGAAAGTGGTGTTGGAGAGCTGCCTAGCAGCCTCTTGTTCATATTCCAACCTATTCATGATGACGACAGCACCTTCTTTGTCATCTTTTTGGATTATGATGTCAGAGTTGTTTTCTGAGGCTGTGGATGGCATTGTGTTCTGCACGGCTGAGGTTATGGGGCAAGTGATGCTGCTTTTCCACAATTTCAGCCCATGCACGTCGGCGGAAGCACTCTATGTAGAAGTCCAGTCTGTTGTTTCAACCTTCAGGAAGAGTCCACCTAGAATCCTTCTTTTTGCAGTCTTGGTAGGAAGGTCTCTGTGGGTTAGTATGTTGTTCAGAGGTGTGTTGGAAATATTCCTTGAGTCAGAGACGTCGAAAATAGGATTCTAGGTCACCACAGAACTGTATCATGTTCGTGATAAAGTATTTTGTTTTCTCATAGTCTGAGCTATATAGCAAAATCATGACTTGGTACCTGCGGCTGATAATATACATTTCCATGCTTGTGTCTTCTCTAGAGTTGGCTAATGCAATTCCATATCAGCATTTCTTAGGTCTCGCTGATGCATTGATCAGGAAACTTCAGTTAGTCTGGAAATCGGGTGCTGAAATTTTGACTGATACCATGCATGACAATCACATTACCCTGGTTGTAAAAAACCTTCTCTGGCTACCTGTAAAGTACAGGATTATGTGTAAAGTCCTAGTTATTAACTTACAAGTCCTTAAATTGACTTCGTTTTGAATACCTCAGAAACATTCTGGAACCATAGATTCCCAGTCATTTTCTTTGGTCTCAGTCAATTGGATTAGTTCTTTTTGGCTGAAGACATTGAGCTACAGGGCATTTTTAGTGTTTGCTCCCTCCTTATGGAACTCATTAATCATGGAGGTCAGATTAGCTGACTCTGTAACATGTTCTAAATCTAAACTTAAGGGTACCTTTTCCAGATTGCTTACGACCATGTGTAAACTTTATATGATGTACTGTTTTTGTTCAATTTTTGTATTGAGTATATGCATATATGTGTAAATGTATTCTCAAATTACTTTTTTTTTACATATTTTACAGTAACATTTAGTCTGGTCTTATGTTTTTATGCTTCTTTTCCTCAGGCAATGTACTGAAATTATGCTGAAAGTCAAAGTCAACTTTATAATGTGCATATATTATTATGGCTACCTTTACCAACAATACTGCAAGGATCCAGAGAGAAAAGAACTTGGCAGATAAAAACTTAATGCTTAAGCAAGACATTCATATTTTTGGAGGATGTTTGACAGTATGATCTGGAGCAAAATTTCCAGGAATGAGAGCAGAGCACACACATGAGAAGGCGAGAAACTCATTTTTAATCTTTCACTACACCACTGTGGATACTCACTTTTTAAATTCTGCTCTCAGTTACATGAGTGCAAACTCAAACTAGCTCCATTAACTTCAATGAATTTACGCCATAGTAAACAGGAGAAAAATTTGGGCCTTAAATCAAATTAGGCTCTAATCTGAATAACTAATAAGACTGGATCAGACCATAATTATACTATACTAATAGACATACTGAGGAACCCCTGTACAGTGTAATCAAGTTTACATTGATTATTCAAATTCCACAGTAGTACTGTATGTGAACATAGACCTGTCTTACTTTTACAGTCTAAGAGATTGATTGATGAAATGTACAAATCTAAAGCTATGTTGACTTGCTCCCCCCGTCCCCACACCGCAGGCCTTGGGCAAGAGTCTAACCAGTTTATGAGTGGGAATGATGCAATCCAGAGAAAGGCAGGAGTGCAGGTAATCCAGTCTATGGATATGTACCATCTATTTGCATATTACATAGGGAAGAATTTTCTATCAACAATACATGAATAACTCCATGTCCTGAGCTTGGATGCCAACACAGTTATGGGTATATGTCATCACTTTAAAAGCTGTTTCAATAGACTTGTAAGACATACTGGTAAGTTTGCCTGGTTTGAATTAGGCTGAGTGGTTCATGATGGCATAAGGAGGGGAAAGACATTTTAATAAAACCAGCCAAATCAAACCTCCTCTTTCCAATCGACTTTTCATGGAACAGGTTGACAGGGCATTAAAAGCTGTACTGCTGCTTTCTACAGGTGAAAAGGGTGCCTAGCATCTAGATTTAATGGAACCCTAAATAGCTATAGATAATTTATTCTAGTTATAGCTTTAAGTTCTGTTTTTCAGAGAATATAACTCTTACAAAAAAAGTGGTTTCCATGCAAATCAAAACCAGTTGAAAGCTTGCCAAGGCCAAGATGTAATATAACATGGCATTTAAGCCTCTCTCTGTCTTTTCTGTCTCTGGAGATATCATCATAAAATAAAAGAATTCATCAGGTAATGTTTTCTTCATTATTCAAAAGCACAATTCTGAAATGAAAAAGATAATTAGACATACAGTGCTGTCAACACATAGTTTACGAGGAGATTTTGATTAATTAGCTATGGTAAAAGGTTTTTATATAGTCATAATTAATTTATATTTCAGGAAAAAAGGCAAACAGACACTATACATATTTTAATATTTTTCCTGCTGATAGGTTTATCAAAATGGTTCTGGTGTTTTGATGACCCTTCTGCACTTCTTTCTTTTAGGGACACTTTTCAAAGCGGCAAAGGGAAATCTAATAGCACAACTACCATTGACTTTACATGCAGCTAACACACCTGCACGTCTACTGCACCTCTACTCCTGGTCCTAACTGCATCATTCTGTTTTCTGTAACATGAGCCTTTATCCTTAAGCACCCAGACTCAGGCCCATGGTGAAAACTATCACACAGATTAATTTCATTCTCTAGGGATTTGTGAAACTGAGCAAATTACTCATTTGTGTTTGGGTGGGGGGAACAAATGTCCATCAGACACAGTGCAGCTTCTGTATACACATTTTAATTATTAATTTTCAAAGTGGTTCAACTCACTGTTGATGCCACCTTGTGGGACCTTATCTAATGCCCACTGAAGTCAGTAGGAGTCTTTCCATTGACTTCAGTGTGTTCTGGGTCAACTCTTTGATAATGTTCTGGTGACACTGCAGAGAGGACAATTATAAAGTGTGTCAAAAACTTGCTTTTTCTCTCGTTTTGACAGAAGCCACAGCAATAAACACTAGCTAAAGAAAATTGTTAAACTGCAGGATCCTAAATAATACCCATTCAATTTCTGTTTAAAGCATACTGACTGTAGCATTGCACAGAATGATTTGGAGCTATGAAAAATTCTACAATAGTTAAGATTCCTGAATAAATAATTCTCAATTAAGTGTTAGCACCTAATTATGTTAACTTATAGTAATTACCGATGCAATTATGAAATTGAAGATTAACCTGAAAATGTAGACTGGCTAATTTATTTTTATGATAGCTATACAGTAATAGCATGTGTAGAAGGACTTCTACAGGCACAAGCAAGGTAAGTGTTACTTTAACTCATATTTAGGAAGCAAGATATTCTTGTAACACTGAGAATATCTGGCTAGATTGCACCAGCATGCATATCTATCACCAAACACCATGTTTAATTTTATTTTTTCATATTCTCATGTATCCTGCACGGAAATATTGGATGAAATGCAGAGACACCTTTGAGTATGTCATTTTTTATTAATCTTTAGTTTTTTCTTCCAAATGATTAAACCTTTGTCTTTTACCTGCAGAAGCTAATTTCATTTTAAGTGACAAAGGAGAACATCTTTCCTCTATTCTTATCACAGATAGGCTGAAGAGGCCATGTTTTGATTTTGGCGTGGCAAAACCAAAGCTACAGATAGTTTACTTTCTGATTGTATTTTATGTGACCCTTCAAAGTTTGAGGGTAGGTCCAATAAAAGATTTAATGTTCTGGACTCTCTCTGATTCTCATGAGAGATGGCTACAGAGAGATGGCTCAAAGAGCAAAAATAGGGGCAACACTCTGCTCTCAATTACCCCAGTATAAATCAGAATTACCTCTGAGGTTTACACTGCAGTAACAAAGAGCAGAGTTTAGCCATGGATCTCTGTTGTAAGTCATATGACGCATAAATAAGGGTCCAGTCTTGCAATTCTTACTCACACAAGTAGTCTCATTGAAGTCAACATCGATGAAGGCTTAAATGATCATTTATTTATAGTGCTACTTAAAATGAATATGATCCTTTGAAATCTAACAAAAATAATAAATTATAGTTGTGTTGGGTTCACAAACATATCCAAGAAGTGACAAAACAGTAAAGATTACCTCACATATATAGATAATATATTATTTGTGCGTCACTTCCACTACTCTTTCTTTTACAACCAAAAGTACAAAAACCATGTGATTAGCCATGACACTTTGTGTTACCTTTTACCCAGATAAATGTCAGATTTAGATAATCCTGTGGGATCTACGCTGCAAACAGTAAGTAACATGACTCTCTGAAGTTAAAAAAAATATGTATTATTGAGTTTCGATTTCCAAATTGTACACTGGTGCAATAGCTTTGCAGGATCATGTGGAAGGTGTGAGTTTAGCAACCCCCTCCAAACGTTTACTTTCTGAATCATTGAAGATCAAGTATATGGTAAAGGTGATGGCATTATTCATTACGGAAAAGGATGCTGAGTGTACCTCTCTTACCCCTCTTTCTGTATGACAGTATGTTAACGACTCCAGTCTCATGGGAAAACATTTGAAACCCACGGCTGGCAAAGGAGAGGATTGATTTGGAAGGAGACATGGGTACAATTCCTGGTCCCAACATGTGGGATTTTTGAAATGACTGATTAATTTTATTTATGAACTTAAATATGTGTATCATGATTGTGAAATACGTAAAACATTTTCTAGTGTAAAGGTGAAGCACTACAACTATATTGTCCCACTGAGTCAAATTCCGAGTGCTCCAAATTTTGGCCTCATTTATACCCAGGCAAGCTAAATATTTCTAATGGCCTCTTAAGCCTGAATGTCCTGGGGATGTGAAGAATTGCAAGCAGGTGGGGTTGATTTTTTTACTTCTCAGGGACCCAAAAACATTTTTAGAAAGAAGATTGCTTCTTCTGGAGTTAGATTTTGCCTTTAAGGTACAGCCTATAGCAAGAAGTGGTGTTACACAACCCCCGCGGCAGGACTGAGAGACACTGAGGAGCACCTCAGTGTTCAGAGAGGACAGGCACACTGCTATACCTTTCTGTGGGCTGGTGGCGCCTATGTCCTCACTCCACACTATGTTGCTGTAAAAGGACCAGGCAGATTCAGGCCCCAGGCAATTTGGTCCTTTGGCTTCAGTCCTGATCAGAACCAGGAACTAAACAGGTGCTAATTAATGAAAAATAATGAAATAAATTAAGAGAAATTCTCTAAACCCCATAAAAATGGCTCATTTGAGCTTTGGGTGAAATCAGGTTGGTTCTTATTTAATTTGTACTGGATAGCCTATTCCTATAAAGGGCCTCAATATCATTATACCCTACAACCTCATGAACACCAAGTATTCTAATCATTCTGTCTTATTTGGCTGTTTAAGCTGAATGTTTGAAATATGCATAGCAAAGGGAGGCAGGCTTTCTACGTGAAACAGAATCTGATACTGGAGAGAGAAGGTATGGACAGAGGAGTGAGAAGAGCCAATCGAGCCCAAATACTATACTACCATGCCACTCCCCTTCCCCCCCTTTCAATAACTGTGGGTCATTGCTACTGAAATCTGGCTGCTGCTGTTCGTTAACTAACAAACGCAAAAATCATACACCTGTCTGCCATATATACACAGCTGCATGTTTGTTGCTGCTGATCCAACCATCTGCAGAATATACCAGCCAGTGAAAGAAGAAATCCATAGCATAGTTAAGAAACAACATTTTAATTTGTTGAGTTTTGTGCTGCAGCTAAGACCAGGCATTTGTTTTCAGGGCTGTTTGGAGAGAATACTGCTCTTTTGACCAACAGCTATGAACTCAAACTGGGACCCTCAACCAGTAGCCCAACCAATTTGAGCATGCCTAAGATCCAAAGGGATTCTGACAGTAAGGGCCTGATCCCAACTCAATGAGTTTTTGATCAGGCCCCAAAAGAGAGGTAGGCTGAAAAAAGCTACATTGAAATATACCCACTATGCAGCTGTGGGCATCAAGTGGCATTCTGCACATTGTTCTGTTTTTATATCCCTTTTGCTTTAGTGTGTGGGGGTTTTACTGCTTTTTTCCCCATTTTTAATTTCTACATTGCAGCTTCTGAGGCTACCCAGCTTTGCAGACTTTTTTTAAATGTTAGCCTGCTCACCAATTTGATTTTCAAATTTCTCATAGCTCTCATGACACTGTGACCAAATGAACTCAGCATTCACACTCTACATACTACTGTAATAATCTTTGTATGAAATACGCCTTGTGAAGTGTCATTTGAAAGCTAATAACTCACTGGTCAATAATATCAGGGTGAACTGTACGTAGCAACATTATGTGTAAAGTTATGAAATCCGCCTGTATTATATTAAAGGCACATGTTCAAACTCACTGTAGTCTCCATTAGGAAGAACTGGTCAAGCAAGCCTGTCTTAAACAAAGAGATGTATGTTTACCTCAGTGTGCATATAAGCTGTAAATAAAGTCCTCAGACAGTGAGAGGGGAAGAAAGAAGACAGTCTAAATCTGCATTTCAGCATACACAGGTGAAAAGTAACAGCATGAGCCTCCTTCCTCCACCGGACTCTGTGTATCCTTTTTCTCAGCTGAAAAGAACTTTAACTAGGGGTCACTCTCAGGAAAATGCTTTTCAAAGAATGATTGAACTATAAAAGTGAGGGGCAAAAGCACCCAGGTTCTCTTCCTGTCCATCTCTCTTTTTTCACCTAAGAAAGAAACAGCCATTGGACTTTGGGAGCAGATCCTGACCTGAAACTTGGTTAGCAATGCTACTGAAAACCTGTGGTAAGAATTTCATCTTGAACCAAGTCTAGTTTAAGTTTAGTACTAGGAAGCATTTTATCTTTATTTTTCTTGTAACCATTTCTGACTTTAATGCCTTAGTACTTGTACTCACTTAAAACCTATCTCCTTGAAGTTAAATAGACTTGCTTTATTCTTTAATCAAAACTAATTCAACAGACCTAATATACCTGGACTGTCCAGGTGAGGGCTGGACAGTGCACAAAACAAATTTTTTTGGGGAAAAGCTGACACTGGGAGTGTGTTGGGGTCACCCTGCATGTAGTAATCAAGGCTTCTGGATGGTGTTTGCTGACAGGCTGCTGGGGTCAGAATTGCTGGACCAGGGCTGTGGGTGTGACCTACCTGCTGTTTGGCTGTTTGTGAGGAGCCCAGGATGGGAGTCACAGCAGGAAGGCATGGTGCGTCATCCTAGGTTGCAGAGCAGGTGATGACACAGTCCCTAATGGGTCTGGACTGCACCTTGAATGTCATAGTCACCCTATTGGGCCCTATTATCAAGATCTGAAGACTGTACATTTAACCGGCACCATTCAGACGTCATCACAAAATATGGGATGGGGGAAAATATGATGAAACTATGAAAACTATGACAGGTTTCAGAGTAGCAGCCGTGTTAGTCTGAATTCGCAAAAAGAAAAGGAGGACTTGTGGCACCTTAGAGACTAACCAATTTATTAGAGCATAAGCTTTCGTGAGCTACAGCTCACTTCCTCAGATGCATATCGTGGAAACTGCAGCAGGCTTTATATATACACAGAGAATATGAAACAATACCTATTCCCACCCCACTGTCCTGCTGGTAATAGCTTATCTAAAGTGATTTCCAGCACAAATCCAGGTTTTCTCACCCTCCACCCCCCCACACAAATTCACTCTCCTGCTGGTGATAGCCCATCCAAAGTGACAACTCTTTACACAATGTGCATGACAATCAAGCTGGGCTATTTCCTGCATAAATCCAGGTTCTCACATCCCCCCCACCCCCATACACACACAAACTCACTCTCCTGCTGGTAATAGCTCATCCAAACTGACCACTCTTCAAGTTAAAATCCAAGTTAAACCAGAACATCTGGGAGGGGGGGGGTAGGAAAAAACAAGAGGAAACGGGCTAGCTTGCATAATGACTTAGCCACTCCAAGTCTCTATTTAAGCCTAAATTAATAGTATCCAATTTGCAAATGAATTCCAATTCAGCAGTTTCTCGCTGGAGTCTGGATTTGAAGTTTTTTTGTTTTAAGATAGCGACCTTCATGTCTGTGATCGCGTGACCAGAGAGATTGAAGTGTTCTATCTATGAAACTATGTAACCAGGTGCAGGAGAAATGTTGGGTGGAATTTTCAGAAGCACTCAGCGCTCACCTAGTCAAATGGTAAAATTCTCATTGACTTCAATGGGAGCAGAGATAAGCCAATACTGAGAACTCTGAAATCCCACCTATTAAAAAGAAGAAAAAATGAATATTTATAATGCAACTGACTGAATGTTCTTAAGGGGTGAGGAGGGATATATATGACTTCACCTCTCACAAACCATATTCCTCCTTTGAAAAACAAGTCAGTCTAAGGGCCTGTCTACATAGAAATTGAGGAAAATTCAATCAAATTAACTACAGGTGTTAATTTCAAATGGATTACTTAAACCACATTAAACCCCTGTGTGGATGCTTTTATTCAGAATTTAATTGGCCTCAATTTGATTTAGTTTTATTCACTTTGGAAGTCAAATTATGATGACCAGGATGGCACTCATCTCACCTTTTAACCAGAAAAAAAGGAAATATTTTCCGAAAGGCCTTTCAATTTACATCCATAAATTCTGCATATTCATCCAATTCCACACACAAAACCTACATTTTCATGTGCAAATCATCTAATTGCACATGCAAATTTGTGATTTGCATGATTAATGTCAGTGTGCATGTGCAAGTGTAGCTCTTTCAAATGCAAATGGCTGCACATGTAAAATTAGTAGATGCAATTGTAAAGGCCCATTCAAAAATTTGAACCCTAGCATATCTTCTATTAGAGGGTCACGCACAACTGTGGATGTGAATAGGTTGAATGGTCATTTCTCATGCAACTTTTTCGTTGATAGGACTTGATCTGATTTGGCATGAAGTGGCACAGCCAGAACATAATACAGTATTGCTCCCTCATGTCTTTACACTAATTTCTGAAATGTCTTCATATCACCACCACCCCATAATATGTCCCAAACTTTCTAATGTACTAGCAAAGAAGATTAACAATTGTTCTGTACTAACAGAGCTGGTCAGAAAATGATCACCTTTGTCCGGCTTGTCCTCCTCTGTCCCTCCACGAATGCAAGTCAACACCACACCATTCTATTTTGTTGCAAGCACGTTCTTTCCATTTTGGGCCAAAGAGTTTTGTCATCGGATTGGCCCAGAGCATTTTTGGTCTCCCCAGTGGTCGCCTGTGGTCTCTGAGGATCCAGTCACTGATGCAGGTTTTCCACCCATTGTCTTGCCTGCAGACTACATGACCCGCCCATCTTCGCTTTGCGTCATACATTGCCTGCACTACATTGGTCACCTCTGCACGCCTTCTGATCTCATCATTCGGTATATGATCATGGAGCGATATCTTACACATTCACCTTTCCATTGCTCTCGGTGACAGTGAATTTTTCTTCCTCTGCTTTTGTCATTGACCAGCTTTCTGCTCCATATATCATTGCTGGTAGAACCGAGTTAAACAGTTCTTTCCTTTTCTTAATGGGCAGTTCATCATCTGTTAGAGAAATCTTTATTTTGCTGAAACTTGCCCACCCCGCCTTTCGCCTCCTACTGCATTCCCCTTCGAATGAGTTGTCTCTGCTCAGCTGCTGACCCAGGTAAATATATTTGTCGACCGCCTAGATTTCTTTCCCATTTACAGTGATGATTCCTTCTGCGCATTGTTATTCTACATCTACTTCATCTTCGATGTGTTCACTTTCAGCGAAAATGTTCGCAGTTGCTGCAATTTGTTCTCTGCAAGCCACACAAAGCAGAAAATGATACTTGCTGCAAAAATTTCAAATGAAATAAAAATAAATCTTTTTCTGGAAAATTTCACAGGTATTTTCTGCAAAAATGTTCATTTAAAAAAATTAAACAACAAATTTCAACCAGCTCTATCTATCAATGTAGTCTCAGCAGGATCTCACCTTCACTGCAACAAATGTACATATGAAGTTAATTGATCTTACTATGTGTACAGAATCTATTATCCCAAATGATCTCTATGTGCTTTACAAATTTAACGAACAAGATCACTGCATCTGCTGCTGAAATTCAGCCATCTCTTTCTGAAACCTCAGTGCCTAACAACACTGCACAAATGTTTAGGACAAGAAGTGAAGAATCAGTGATCCAATCAAGGAGAATTAAGGTAAGCAAAGTATAAACACCTAACTTGGAATTTGGGCAGGAGACTGAGATTAGAAAACCTACTCTTATTATTAACATCACCATGGAATCTTTAATGGCCAGTATCCTTCGGCAGCACCATGCTTCAGTGGATCAGTGCTGACTCAGA
Source organism: Lepidochelys olivacea (assembly GCF_965140295.1). NCBI lineage: Eukaryota > Metazoa > Chordata > Testudines > Cheloniidae > Lepidochelys > Lepidochelys olivacea. The sequence continues at coordinate 110,403,779 of NC_140417.1, forward strand.
ATGAAAAATGCCACATAGTGAATAATCAATACCACTTCCTTCAGTTTCTTGGTATTCCTAAGAGGTCTCCTGTCCAAGTGCTGACATAAAACTGATCCTTCATAGGTTGGGAAACAATCTTCTGCTGCACATAGTATCCACTAGGTGCAGCAAAAGTGGGGGAACCTCAAAGGAACCAGTTGCAGCTCCCCAATCCTCAGGGCAGTACACGGCTGGTTCAGCTGCAGCATAGTTTGAGCAGCACTGAAGTTACTCCAAAAGATGCTCTCAATGCATTAGCCCCAAGGGGGTCATCCACCAGCTGGGGATGGCACTCTAGCCATGCCTCCTACACTCCTTGGCATGATCCCTGGGCTGGGGGCTAAAAAGGAGTTGGTGCAGGGCTGGCTATGCTACTCAGTGATTTCCCAGTACTACGGAAATCTCCGGTTAGCTATTTAAGCCCTCCATATTGCCCCTTTGAACAACTGGAGCATCACAAAGATGCCAGAGCAGGACTCAGGCTTGCGCCCCTTATGTAAACACAACACAAGATTGTACAGCTGGAGGTTGTAGTATGTAGTCCCAGGCTTCAGCATTTTTGTTTTATGAAACTAGAAATTGTGTCTACTCCGCCTGGTTATAGAAGAGCAAATGAGAGTTCCTGGCTTGTTCCAAAAATGTAAAGCAGGATCAGCAGTAAAAGATGTTGAAGCAGCCAACTTTGAAGTGGAATATGGATTAGTGTCACCAAGAGCAGCAGCAAAAGCTGTGGAGGCAGCCTCTGACGGGGCACTTCCCTTTCTGAACATTCTGAATCTGTACAGCACAGCCACATGGAAAATTTCTCTAGAAATATTTCCCCAGTTTTGTCCAGCTCTACAATACAGGTTTACCCTCTCTAGTTGTTCCAGACCTCAAGTAGCAGAATGAGAATGGGTGGATATAATAGACAGAAGGTGTAATTTGATTTGCCTAAAATATAAAATCAAATTATTCCCCCATTACTATGTACAGAATATTGGTGGTGACAATCAGGATGTATTTATGTACTTCCAGATCAGTATATAGAGCAGACTGTAGTATTTACACACTTACTATGACTACCTGAAAAGTCTCATCCATAAGCTAACATGACATATGTTAGAATGCATTTATATAGAACTGTAAAAAAATGTGTATTTTTTTTCTTTTTACTCTGTAATTATTACTGCAAAAGTTCATAGCTTCTTTCCAAGATCAAGGAGTTACATTTCTTCCTTTTAATTTACATGATGTAGACCAAGGTTTTAATTACATACATGGATTCTTGATATTCACTGTCTCTTCAGGAATGTGCTTATTCTAAAAAAAGTGAAATAATCCAAATATATTCCTTATACAGAAATAAAGCTTTTCCCCCCTTCTATAACAGAATTGCTGCTTTAAATAGTCTCTCAAGTTAGGAACAGAATGATTCTTTTATGTCCATATTCAATTCATACTGATTAAGTATTTCATATCTTACATCCTCCTGCAATGTCACAAGAAATAAGGCCAACATTTTAAAACTGGAGTGTCTAAAGTTAGGTACCTAAATCCATATTGGACAGCTAAATAAGTTTCCTGATTTTCAGAAGTGCTAAGCGAGCACCTATTGATCTCAGTTACTCAAACTATTTTAATGGATTAAAGGAGTTTTTTGTTTGTTTGTTTGTTTGTTTTTAAAGACATACATGGGAGTCAGGTACCCAACTGCTATTAACTTTCACTAGGAGTTAGGGAAGCTATCTGCTCACTGTGCCTTTGAAAACTCCCTCTAACTTTAGGCACCGAAGTTTCAAAATTTTAGCGGAAGAGAAGAGCTACAATCTTCATCTCATTTTCTCTGGATGTGTAATCAATACAAAGAATAAAGACTGTTCCCACCTTAGTGTTTCCCTTTGAGTAATACCGTTTCTTATAACATATGGCAATTATCCATTCTTAGTACCATTTTTCAAACAACAATGAATAATCATTCGGTACATATGTGCTTTTCTCTTACAATTAAAAAGTAATATCTCTCTGAACAATTTTAAAATGTACTCTCAAGAATGTATTTAGCTAAACCCCACACAGGAGCTGGTGCACAGTCCATATTTTGAGTGTTTAATTCCCAATACACACTGTAATAATACATAGCCATTGCATCTGGAAACTGCACACTTTTTCTGGTGTATAAACCTGGGCCATTTTGTTTCTGTATAAACCAAGATAAAGAAGAGCAAGGATCATATTTACTCCTTTCATGGGGTCAATGTGAATATCAAGTTATTATTGCTATAAGACCATCATAGTGCATAACACTTTAGAGGCCACTGCCCTGAGGAACAGCCAGATGCTGGGACCAGAAAAAGGGGATGGATCACTTGATGATTGCCTTGTTCTGTTCATTCCTTTTGAAGCATTTGAAATTGGCCACTATTGGAAGACAGGATACTGGACTATATGGACCACTGGTCTAACCCAGTATGGTCATTCTTATGGTCTTAGGGAAATTACACACACTCTACTGTAGTTTGTAACAAGATAGATTTATTTTCCATCTGACTCTGCCCCCTATTAAACTGCACTCTCTCTGTGGGCATAATCAAAAGACAACCACCCGTCCACAGGGGAAGAGTTTAATACATGTCTACATGGATACTTTGTATTCTATAATTTTTAAGCAAAATACATAAAAATCCAATGTAATTCATTTTAAGAGTATATAACAATTAGGCCTTAACAGTTAGCTAACCCATTTTGTTCTAAAATTCAACAAACTCCGAGAAAATCTCTTTTTATACAATCTTTGGGATATGTCATTTGCCATTTATATTTGATGGCCTTAAGGAAAAAAAGTTATAAAAAGGTATTAATGCAAGTAGATAATAAAGCTGCATTCTATAAATCTATAGCAGCTTACAGTAATCATTAAAGGTTGCAAAACTCTTTCATCTATTCAAAAATATGCAGTGCACAGAATGCCTGCTAAGGTGCATGACAAGTCAGAGTTAAATATATATTAATAAATGAATTAGCTTCATAAATAATAGCCATAATGACATTTTAGGAGACAATAAGTCTGAGGATTGTCAGAAAATGGTTGATGTATGAGCTTCACGTCTCAGTGATTCTTCAAAATGAATAGGCTTTGCGAGATAGTTCAGACCCACGACCAGCCTATTTCCTTGAATAATTTACTTGTTGTCAATTTGTACAGCCACATTACACATGCAAATTGTGCTGCCTGTGCAAACACCACTTGGAGATGATAAAAACAAATTTACGAAGGCTATAGAGGAAGGATTTATTTCACTTTCTCGCCCAGGTCAAGCAATACATGTATCTGACGATTGTGTGTACCCAATTTTGTTGTAATTATATCAGCAAATTATTCTTTATAATCTTATTATTTTTAGCAGTCTCCTTGTGCTTGGGATAATTAGCTTTCTTCACTCAGTGTAAAAACAATTCAACTTGCCAGCTAGGCAGGGCACAGCTCCATTATCTGTTTTGGGTTTAAATTTATTCCCTATATTCTTGGACACTTTGTGTAAATTAAAAATTTCATAGTCCCTAATACTGTACACGCTGTTCATTCAGTGATGAATTAAGGTCCCTAAACCTCTACGTTTGCTATTAGATATCTCACCCACTTTATATGTTAATCTGTGCTAATGAATTCCACAACCCCTAGCCACAGCAAGATGACTAAAATTATTACCACTTACAGAGATATGCCTTTTTCATTTAAAGTTCAATTCAAATTGCTCCCATAAACAGTCTGCCACACAAAGATACCTCTTTTAAAGGAGAGTTACTTACCTGTAAGTAGAGTTCTCTGAAGGTAGTATTATCTTTGGCTACACATTCCTAAGTTACATGACCTCTGGTTTGTGGCACAAGGAGAGTGGATTCATAGCTTGATAGTTGAGACTTTTTCTTTCAGGCACTTCATTAGTGTGCCTCCAAGGTTATTTATACCATACTCTGTCACATAACTGCTCATTCCTTTTTGAGGTAGGCCCTAAATCAAGCAGTTAGAGCAAACAAGCTCCTAAAGAAGAGGAGGTTGGATTGACTGAACACCTATACATTGTATTGCATTGAAGGACTTACAGTTAAGTATCCCTTCTCTGAAGGCAAATATCTATGGTCCAACGCTCCTGGACACTTAAAACAAACACCACACACAGAAGGGCAACAAACAAAACAGACATATTACCATATGTTGTAACATATCCATGGCCACATCTGGATGTCAGGTTGCTTATAGCACGGCTACTGGGAACTTCATAGTGAGAGTGGGGATCGAACTCCTGATCCTAAAGGACAATAATCTACTACTACTAGTCTTCCCTACTAAAGGAGAATCTAGTTAGCAGTACAGGATCTCAGTTGGGCAACTGTGATCCCAACCAGCAGAGGCACTGGTACACACAGAGACTAAATAGGTTCATTACAGTATCTTGAAAAATCCACTGCTATTTGTACAAGTGAAATCATGGCAGCACATTTTGAGATACTTTACAAGGTATCAAACTTGGCCCAGAAAACTGAATGTAGCACAAAAATAATTTTAACAAGATCAGGCTTCTAGTAATAATGTTTCCACTTATACAGCTCCTTATATTTTCAAAGTGCAATACAAACACTAATTAATTTTACATAACACCTTTGAAAGGTAGGTAAAATAATATTATTTGTTTCACAATTTGAAATAGAGAGAGGTTAAGTGACTTGCCCAACCCCCACATCATCAGTCTCAGATCCAGGAATTCTTGGTTGCCAGTCCCTCTATTTACTCCTCTAAACAATGCTGATTAATATACAAGGAAAAACTCTTCTATTAAAGGTTAAGAAAACTACTCTCTGCCTCTTCCTCTGTAAAAACAATCTACCGGTACCGGTAGAAGTCAGCTTACCTTCAACTGCAAGAGTGGACAAAGTGCGCTCCCAGACCCAAATAGGGTCCATGGACTCATGGCTCTAACAACCAACATATCAATTGATGGATCGACACTTAAGATTTTTAACACAGTATTTGAAACGTCATTGTTTGTCTTACAATAGCTGAACATTCTCACATTTAGTGTCATGGGGCCAGTTTTCCACAGGTATTTAGATGCCCGAAGATGCCAATAGATGCCAAGTGGGATTTACAAAAGGGCCTAAATAAGTCAGGCACCTAATTTCCATTGAAAGTCATAGGAGTTACATGACTAACCTACTTAGATCCTTTTGAAAAGCCACCTAGATGCCTATCTGCAACTTGAGACATCTAAATATATTTGAAAAGCTAGCCCATACAGCCCTGAAAGATTAACTAACCTAATTATATTATTGTTATTCATTATTTGTGTTACAAATGCACCTAAGGCTCCAATTGCAATTACAGTGTGTCATAAATATAAAGGGAAGGGTAAACACCTTTAAATCCCTCCTGGCCAGAGGAAAGGGTTAAGAAGCTAGGATAACCTCGCTGGCACCTGACCAAAATGACCAATGAGGAGACAAGATACTTTCAAAGCTGGAGGGGGGAAGAAACAAAGGTTCTCTCTGTCTGTGTGTTGCTTTTGCCGGGACCAGAGCAGAAATGCAGGTCAGAACTCCTGTAAAGGGCTAATAAGCAATCTAGTTAGATATGCATTAGATTCTGTTTTTTTTAAATGGCTGATAAAATAAGTTGTGCTGAATGGAATGTATATTCCGGTTTTTGTGTCTTTTTGTAACTTAAGGTTTTGCCTAGAGGGATTCTCTGTTTTGAATCTAATTACCCTGTAAGGTATTTAGCATCCTGATTTTACAGAGGTGATTCTTTTACTTTTTCTTCAATTAAAATTCTTCTTTTAAGAACCTGATTGCTTTTTCCTTGTTCTTAAGATCCAAGGGTTTGGGTCTGTGTTCACCTATGCAAATTGGTGAGGATTTTTATCAAGCCTTCCCCAGGAAAGGGGGTGCACGGTTTGGGATGATTTTGGGGGGAAAGAAGTTTCCAAGAGGGCTTTCCCTGTTAGACGCTTGGTGGTGGCAGCAATAAAGTCCAGGGACAAAAGGTAAAATAGTTTGTATTTTGGGTAAGTTTTAACCTGCGCTGGTAAAAATAAGCTTAGGGGGTTTTTCATGCAGGTCCCCACATCTGTACCCTAGAGTTCAGAGTGGGGAAGGAACCTTGACACAGTGTCATTGTTTAGGTGCTTTATTAATACATGGTCAGAGACAACTCCTGCCCCAAACAGCTTGCACTCCAAACAGGCGAAAGAATGATTAAACTAATTTTACAGATAGGGAACTAAGGTACAAAGAGATTAAGTAACTTGTTCAGGTCACACAGGAAGTCTGTGGCAAAGATGATAATTATGGATATGATTTTGTCAGCAAAATTCACAGAACAATCATGGTAAAAATGTACAAAATGAGGGTATGGTCATGGTGGAGCCCCGCCAACTAGGGCTGGCTGCCTGAGCCCTACGACCTGGGGCTGAAGCTGAAGGATGAGAGGGGCTGAAGTTGAAGCCGAAGAAGTCACAGAGATCTGTTGGAATTATGGAATCTGTGACCTCTATGACCAAATCGTCTCCTTAATGATAATTGAATCTAGATGTCTCGGTCCAGTGTTTAACCACAAAATTATTCTTCCTTTCTGGGTGTCAATGGTGTGCTAATACTTTTGAGAGGCCTGCCTATTCAGGACTTGATAAAACAATCTTATTCAAGTGCCACTTCTTAAAAATACAGATGATAGGGAAAGAATGAACAATAAAATACAAGTTTCTGAGGAACTAGTAGACATTAAATGAAGATTTAGATAATCTTCTCCACAAAGATTTAAGGCTTGATTCTGAACAGCTCAGTTGCAGAGTGCTCTGAGAATAAGCACAAGTTACAAAGTGATTAGCAGAACAGAGTGCATAAGCAAACCTGATCCTGAATTATACAGAACCCTACTTAGAGGTCACAAAGTTACTCTTGCCTAGTAGTGAGAGTAAGTGCTTCTTCTTAGTGTATGTGCAACGTGCCTCAGGTGGCACATGACCAGAATTTATCACGGAATTTGGTCCGCTGGTTAGAGTTGCAGGTGTCCAGATTTCGACGGAACGCCCGGTCAAAAAGGGACCCTGGCAGCTCCAGGCAACACCGCTGACCAGGGTGTTAAAAGTCTGGTCAGCGGTGCTACAGGACTAAGGCAGGCTAGTCCTTACCTGTCCTGGCACCACACTGCGTCCCAGAAGTGGCCAGCTGGTCCAGCTCCTAGGTAGGGGACCATGGAGCTCCACGTGCTGCCACCGCCCCAAGCACCAGCTCCGCACTCCCATTGGCTGGGAACCAATGGGAGCTGGGGGGGGGACAGTGCCCGCATGCGATTGCAGCGCGCCGAGCCTCCTGACCCCCTCGCATAGGAGCTGGACCTGCTGGCCACTTCCGGAGGGCACCACAGAGCCACGACAGGCAGGGAGCCTGCCTTAGCCCTGCTGCACCACTGACTGGGAGCTGCCCGAAGTAAGCCCAGGCCCCAACCCTCTGCCCCAGCCCAGAGACCCCTCCCACACCCTGAACCCCTCATCCTTGGCCCCACCCCAGAGCCTGCACCCCCAACCCAGAGCCCATACCTCCTCCTGCACCCCAACCACCTGCCTCAACCTGCAGCCCCATCACACACTCCGAATCCCTCAGCCTCACCAACCAGCCTGGAGCCCCCTCCTTCACCCCAAACCCCTCATCCCCAGAGCCACCCCACAGCTGGAGCCCTCACCCCCTTCCACACCCCAACCCCCTGCCCCAGCCCAGTGAAAGTGAGTTGCGGGTGGGGGAGAGCAAGCCACCAAGGGAGGGGGAGTGTAGAGCAGGGGGCAAGGCCTCGGGGAAGGGGCGAGACAAGGGCATTCGGTTTTGTGTGATTAGAAATTTAGCAACCCTGGTTGGATCATTTGCTTCTCTGGCCAAGGCTGGGTGCTGATGGGGAGCACAACATGAATGCTGATCCATGCTCCTTAAGGGCTAAAGGCAAATAGCAAAGCATCTCATGCTGAGGATTATATTTAAGCGCATGTTTTCTCAGAATGTCTGTTCTCTGTTATATCACCCCTTTTTCGCCCTAAGTCTCTGAGAAGATGGAAGCAGGCATGCAAGGGGATTTAGACTGACTTGCTTTTGTTCAGTGCAAAAGACAGTGTCTAGTGCATAATTTAATTACAACCACATGTAATCTTGGCGCACACTTGTGCTGGAGGGCAACAACCTTGTGTTCACTACCGCACACTATGGGCCTAATCCAAAACTCACTGAAAACCATGGGAGTCTTTCCATTGACTTCTATAGGCTTTGGACCAGGACCCATGCAAGGGCTTGCAGGATCAAAGCCTTACTATCAGTGCTGTAGAGAGGACTCACATTACAAGACATCATTACTATTAGAAAATATATTATCCAATATTTACTTTCATGTGCTGCCCTAGATAATGTTCTTGTGAGATTTCCATTTATTGTCCCTATAATGGTTCCTAGGGTCTTTGTTTAGCAAGAAATGAATTTTGTTTCTTATATTGCTCTGTATGTGAAAAAACCTGTAATCCCTTTTCACTGCTTTTAAATGCCTATTTGAGTGTATTTTTTTAAAAACTAGAAAAAGTGGAAAAAAAAGTAGAGAAAAAGTAGAAAAAGTAGAAAAAGTGCAGAAAAAAATTAGAAGTCATTTAACTGACTTTGCATCTTTCTTTAAAATCAAACTACTATTCCTTTTCACTGTATTTTATTGTATTAAAACATAATCATGTTAGAAAATTTCCCATTAGGTCAACAAAAATGAAAACAAGGTAAATACTATATTCTCACAATGACTATAATCTACTAATACAATAGGGTCTCTTCCCAGTATGTTTGAACAAAAATTCAGTTCTTGATTATTTCAACTTATTTCCAAAATACTGTCTACAAAAGAGAAAATGTACTGTTTCCATATTTGTGAAAAGTTTCTTAGGTCCATTCCCCATTTCCTATTGTCAACAACAACAGCTAGTAATATGTAATTTATATTACACATACACCTTTTTTGTATATATAATTAGACATCTTTTGTGGAAATAAGTGTATATGGGATCAATCAGGAACATTTACTTCCATATAACTCTACGTACCTTTTGTAAAACAATCAAAACCACCTGGCTATATATTTGTGACCATAAAAATATTTCCTTGCAAATGGACTCTTTACGCATTTTTCAAATAATTTACAAAAATGATCGTGCCCCAATGCTAATAAACCCTCTTATCATGTAACTACTGTTTTGAGCAAATGTTTAAGAAAAGAGTGTGACAGCTACTGCTGTCCCATGCAGTATCTTTGGGGACCATAATATATTGGGTTTTTAGGTCACTGCGGGCCCACACTGTGTGCAGCTATTGCAGGAAGGGTTGCCCCAGCTCCTCCAGGAACTAAGAACTGTGGGGTGGGGGCGGTGATTAAGGTGAATCACTCAGGTTGTAAACACTGTCAGAGAGGTACCACCTTCTGGGACAGTGGTGGGCAACCTGTGGCCCGTGAGCTGCACGTGGCCTGTCAGGGTAATCCGCGAGAGGTAATCTCGTGTTTACATTGACTGTCCACAGGCACGGTAGCCCGCAGCTCCCAGTGGCCGTGGTTCACTGTTCCCAGCCAATGGGAGCTGCGGGAAGCAGTGCGGGCCACAGACCTGGTATGCCATTCCACTTATGTTATATCTGAAGCAATACAAAGGGCATTTTGAACTACAAACTGGACATCTATATGAATAATCCATCCTGGTAGGGTGTAGGGATGTAAGTAGGGTTTTTAAATGGAAACCTTTTAACTGATTACAATTCTATTGGTTAAATGGTTAACCATTAAGGAGTTCACATAGGCCGGGAACTAGGGGTAGTGTATGTGGGGCTCTGCTGCCTCCCCGCACCTGGGGTCCGGGCCGCTGGGCTCTGCTGCCTCCCTGGGCCTGGTATCCTGGCCACCGGCCCCAGGACTCCACTACCGCCCCATGCCTGGGGTCCCAGCTGCCAGCATGCTGGCCCGGGGACCAGCACTCCGCTGCCACCGGCCCAACAGCCGGGACTCTGGCTGCCAGCCCCGCCCCCGGGGTCCCAGCTGCTGGCGTGTGGGGGGCAGAGGAGTTTAATCATTAACCGAAACCGATAAGAATGTACTTATCTGTAAAGCGGTTAAACATTTACATCCAAAAGCAGAGTATGCAATGTAGCAACAGCAGTCAGAGCCTCTTCTCAAGCAATCAAATAGAAGTTGTGAGACCATTTTAAGCCATCAAAATCATAGTGTGGACTAACGTATGGTAGCACCAAATTACAAATATTTTATAATACACTAGAATATATAGCTGAATAATCCAATAAAGACTGTCCAACGGGAAAGATGGACTGCTCAGGCTGCTGTCATAAACTAGTTTGACTTTATAAAATAAAACCAATGATCCTGTCTCCTGTACATGTTTTTTGTATTTATCAGTATAGTTTCTTATATGATGAATCACATATTAATGTTATTACATAGTAGTATTTTCTTCGATGGAAAGAATAATCCCTTTTTTATGACATTATTAAACAATCACAACTGGTTCTAAGACTAACATTGCATCTGAAAATATTACCAGCAGGTAAGGAAAACAAAGGGAACAAAGATAAAGAGAAGTTGCCGTGACACCTGCAAATTTAAATGAGGGGCCTGAAATTATGCATTATGCAGCACATTGCAATCGCTCTAGACCTTCCTTCTGCAGTTCATTAGATTAATTTTTCAAACAATAGCATCAAAACATTGTTTAGACTAGAGTTTAATTACTGGTGTTTTAGTAGTTTTATGTTCCATGGGAATCTCACAGGCATTCATAAAAGGCATAGTTTGGCAGGTCTCCAGGACAGGAATTTAAGTGACAAAGGAAGTTAGATCAGTTGACTAAAAGGAATTAAATCAGATGACTTGAACATTTGGTTGACAGGGACTAGAAAACTGGTAGGAGAGAAAATTCCAGAGGAATTGGAATCTGAAGCAAGTTTTGGACAAAACACCAGCCCACCTTGATTTTAAAGTACAGATAGGCATAAACAGGCATACAATAGCAGTATTAATGTGGCATGGTGTGCTCCCTGGCCTTTCTTCCCATATCAGAAGAAGGGCAGAAATAACTTGCAGGACACATGAAGAAGCCAAGAAGGGAAGCTTTCTGCAATAATCCTCTTGTAGCTCTAACAGTCAATGACCTGTGGAACATAAATTCTGCAGGTTTGGAGGGGGTAAAGGATGGGTAAAAGCTGGAATAAGGTGCAGTAGTTGCAATCTGCCTAGCTATGGCTTTTCCCTCACAAGTATGTGTAAAAGGTGGCCTTAATTTGTTCCAGTGAGGTGAAGGTGTATTTAGAGCTGGCCTGAACGTTGGCTACCTTATTTGTAGATAGAATTAATTTGCAACCACAAAATGAATTGCAGATGCCTGCAATTAGTGCAACTATTCAGACTTGTACCTGAAACTGAATTGTGGGTACAAAAGTGGGGACACTAATTCTGCAGATACAAATTGTGCTGAGAAACGAGAGGCTATCCTTCTGAAAACTTACCCCTAAAGTGTCAACCATATGAATCTAGCAGGCTATAACAGTGTCACATGTGTAGCTCTTAGAAGTTTTCTCACATTAGAGGGTATTAGGAAAGAATATAGGATGGTGGCCTATCACATCTGTCAGTCAATGAATAGGCAATATCAATAAATTCAGTTATAACTGTTTACCTGTATAAACAATTAGATTCAATTAGTAAATGTAAATGAAATATAACTTAAAAATGATTTTCCCAGATGAGAGAAAAAAGGTATTCACAAAATGAGTATGAAATTTACATGTAGTTCATGAAAAAGTGATTGTTTACACAGTTAAATACTTTGTATCTGAGGTGCAAAGTGAGGGCACAAAGGAAAATAAGAAACATGAATATTTGTTTTATATCTCTATATAGAGCATGTTGGTATGCCCTTCAGATAAGGGCCTGGTCCTGCAAACCCTGACTCACATAAGTAATCCTTGCAAAAACGAGTAGCCCCATTAAGTCAATGAGGTAACGACTACTCACATGTCAGGGTTTGCAATATCAGGTTCTTATTAGCATTTACGTTGCACTATTCTTTTTTCCCCCACACAATATTTTAAAAATATCTGCTCCTCCTTTTTTGTCCCTGGTGCTTCCCAGGATTACCCATGGTTGTGAGACACCTCGCTACCACCTACCCTTAGTGTGAAGAAGCCTTGTCTTCTTGAAGAACCTGCCCTGACTCTTTCAGCCACAGGCAACACAAGCACTCCCCTCTCAGCCTACACGGGCTCCACTCTACCTTGTGCAGATTAGTGATAGGCACACTCCAACCCCCAAGTCCTCAGAGCATACCCCTGCAGTGTCCAGTCTTTTATCCACTGGACACTCACAGAATTACCAGACCCATGCACTGCCGCTTACAAAGTACACCTTAGAACACAGCACCGCTTAACACACAATACGTATATTTGTTTATAGCGAATGCAAGTATAAGTTTATTTAATAAACAGAGATTCATATGATAGCAAACAGAAATACTGGAAACTAAGGGTTACATATCAAATAAAAGCATATCACACAATCTAGAGCTTAAAGTCAACTAACAAGATGCCCTCTTGTCTAACAAAGTACTGCTTACCCCAAGTCCTTCTCACAATGTTTTTGAACCAGGATGGGTGAGACCCTTCCTTCTAAGGCCAAGCATGCTGGCAGCTTGCCTCCCCCAGTGAAGGATGTGAAGGCATCTTTCCGCACACCCGGATATACCAGTCCTGTCCTTTGTTCTTCACCTCTAACACAGAGTCCCCCACCCATTTATCTCTTCCTGTTAATTTTGCTTTTGACATCCCCAATGTCTTATTAGCATTTGACTCAGTATTCCAATATACTCTCATTGTAAGACACAATATACAATAGTCAACCACAGAGATAAGCATCTCTGATCTTCTGTCTGGTGGAACCTGGCTTAAGGCATGCTACCTTTGGTGAGCTACTTTTAACTACAAGGCCTTAGGAACATAATTTCCTATATAAACATATCTCCTTACATATTATATGCATATATATTTCACAAAGATTATGATGATCAGTGTGATACAGGCTTTCAACAGAAACCTAACATGACACTCTTTGGTGAGCTAGAATATAAATATCACACCCAAGGAATCCCTGTAACCCTTATGCACCCCTGTACCCTCTGCCAGTTGGCATCAAGAGGTCCTTGGGTCACATTGTCCCAATAACTAAATTGTTTGAGAATATCTAGGTGAAGATTTTTAAAAAATGGTATTTAGGCTCCTAACATCCATTGAAATGTGAATTTCACAGGATGTTAGGAACCTAAATACCTTTTTGGATCTGCCCTCACTATAGCGATTCCCACCTCATAAGTCAATTTGAGATCAAGTGTGCAAGCATCCAACCTGTAGAAAATGTTGCTGCCAAATCTTATGTCACTTCAACCACATTCCGTTTCCATCTTTTAATCACATTGTTTTAATAGTGATGCCAGCCTTAATATCCCTTTTATCTCTTCCTCCCTCTTTGCCTTCTTCCATGCTGCTCCCTTCTCAGGAAATACTTTGCCTGAACCTCTTCACCAAGCCATATTCAAATTCCTCCTAAACACCCACTCCTGCTGTCACCCACAAAAACTAAAGAGTAAGAAAAAGTTAAAATAAAGTGTAACAAAACTTTCCAAGCGATTATGTACCTTAGTGAATACAATGTGCCATCATGTATCTTTTAACGTTTACCTTTCAAACATCTGGCAGATTCAGTTTCCTGGATCAGAATTCTAGATTTGCTCCTCAGAAAAGGTCACATCTACAGACTTTTTTGGAGCTAGCTAGGGAAAACTGAGGCTCTGACCTGCAGCTTGTTCCGTGCAGAACATATTGCAGGATTAGGGCCTAAATTCTTTGAGATTTCCTCTTTCTGCATGATTTGTTGATGGTGGCTGCTTCTTTATGTTTTAAAAGGATTTTTTTTTTCCAGCCTTGAGAAGTAAAGTACAATTCCTTTGAGATGATTAGGCAAAAATTTCTTCATGGAAATATTTGAATATTTTAATATTGTGCAATTTTAATTAATGGAAAGACACCTAGAGTTTGGGATGGATGCTTATTTAATGTTTGTCTACAGTAACCAAGATCCTGGGATGTTTTTGCCTGGAGGGACAGTCATGACTCTGACAGAGTCCATCTTACAAGGCATAAAACAGGGGTTGGCAACCTATGGCACATGTGCCAAAGACTGCATGCGAGCCAATTTTTAATGGCACGCTGCTGTCTGCTGGGGACAGGTGAATGCACTGTCAGGGTGCCCTGACTCTTGCACCCCCCACATCCACATCCCCACCCTCACCCTGAGCACCAAACAGGAGCTCCTGCACACGCACCCACATTCCCACCTGCACCCCTCCCACCAAATGGGAACTGCCCAGGTAAGCGCTCCACACCCAAACCTCCTGCCCCAACCCTGAGCCTCCTCCCTCATTCCAGCTCCTGGCCAGACCTTGCACTCCAGGGCTGGGGTTGTGGGGGGGTGCAGGGGTCAGGGCATGGGGCTGGGGGGGTGTAGGGGTGAGGGCAGAGGGCTGGGGCTGTGTGTGAGGGAGGTGCAGGGGTCGGGGCTCAGGGCTAGGGAGTGGTGGGGGTGCTCCCAGCCCCCTCCCCGAGCGGCTCATGGCAGGGGGCTGGAGGGGATATGCCTATTCCACCCCCTTCCCCAAGGTCCCCGGAGCAGGTGAACGAAACCCCAGGCCGGCAGCGGGCTGAGCAGGCCGGCGGTGTAAGATCAGCATTTTAATTTAATTTTAAATGAAGCTTCTTAAACATTTTGAAAACCTTGTTTACATACGACAATAGTTTAGTTACATAATATACAGACTTATAGAGAGAGACCTTGTAAAAAACGTTAAAACGTAGTATTGGCAAGCGAAACCTTAAATGAAAGTGAATAAATTAACACTCGGCACACCACTTCTAAAAGGTTGCTGACCCCTGGCATAAAATATCCTGAAACCTCTCCAGGAGTGATGCAGGCAGTGATGCTGATAACTTCACAAAGCAAATCTCCCCATACCCACTGTGCTCACTGGTGACACACCTCCCTATTACTTCCTTGGAGCAGAGAATCATAGAATCATAGAATCACAGAATATCAGGGTTGGAAGGGACCTCAGGAGGTCATCTAGTCCAACCCCCTGCTCAAAGCAGGACCAATCCCCAATTAAATCATCCCAGCCAGGGCTTTGTCAAGCCTGACCTTAAAAACTTCTAAAGGAAGAAAATTCTACCACCTCCCTAGGTAACGCATTCCAGTGTTTCATCACCCTCCTAGTGAAAAAGTTTTTCCTAATATCCAACCTAAAACTCCCCCACTGCAACTTGAGACCATTACTCCTTGTCCTGTCCTCTTCTACCACTGAGAATAGTCTAGAACCATCCTCTCTAGAACCACCTCTCAGGTAGTTGAAAGCAGCTATCAAATCTCCCCTCATTCTTCTCTTCTGCAGGCTAAACAATCCCAGCTCCCTCAGCCTCTCCTCATAAGTCATGTGTTCCAGACCCCTAATCATTTTTGTTGCCCTTTGCTGGACTCTCTCCAATTTATCCACATCCTTCTTGTAGTGTGGGGCCCAAAACTGGACACAGTACTCCAGATGAGGCCTCACCAATGTCGAATAGACGGGGACAATCACGTCCCTCGATCTGCTCGCTATGCCCCTACTTATACATCCCAAAATGCCATTGGCCTTCTTGGCAACAAGGGCACACTGCTGACTCATATCCAGCTTCTCGTCCACTGTCACCCCTAGGTCCTTTTCCGCAGAACTGCTGCCTAGCCATTCGGTCCCTAGTCTGTAGCGGTGCATTGGGTTCTTCCGTCCTAAGTGCAGGACCAGGCACTTATCCTTATTGAACCTCATCAGATTTCTTTTGGCCCAATCCTCCAATTTGTCTAGGTCCCTCTGTATCCTATCCCTGCCCTCCAGCGTATCTACCACTCCTCCCAGTTTAGTATCATCTGCAAATTTGCTGAGGGTGCAATCCACACCATCCTCCAGATCATTTATGAAGATATTGAACAAAACCGGCCCCAGGACCGACCCCGGGGCACTCCACTTGACACCGGCTGCCAACTAGACATGGAGCCATTGATCACTACCCGTTGAGCCCGACAATCTAGCCAACTTTCTACCCACCTTATAGTGCATTCATCCAGCCCATACTTCTTTAACTTGCTGACAAGAATACTGTGGGAGACCGTGTCAAAAGCTTTGCTAAAGTCAAGAAACAATACATCCACTGCTTTCCCTTCATCCACAGAACCAGTAATCTCATCATAGAAGGCGATTAGATTAGTCAGGCATGACCTTCCCTTGGTGAATCCATGCTGACTGTTCCTGATCACTTTCCTCTCATGTAAGTGCTTCAGGATTGATTCTTTGAGGACCTGCTCCACGATTTTTCTGGGGACTGAGGTGAGGCTGACTGGCCTGTAGTTCCCAGGATCCTGCTCCTTCCCTTTTTTAAACATTGGCACTACATTAGCCTTTTTCCAGTCATCTGGGACTTCCCCCATTCGCCACGAGTTTTCAAAGACAATGGCCAATGGCTCTGCAATCACAGCCGCCAATTCCTTTAGCACTCTCGGATGCAACTCGTCCGGCCCCATGGACTTGTGCACGTCCAGCTTTTCTAAATAGTCCCTAACCACCTCTTTCTCCACAGAGGGCTGGCCATCTATTCCCCATGTTGTGATGCCCAGCGCAGCAGTCTGGGAGCTGACCTTGTTCGTGAAGACAGAGGCAAAAAAAAGCATTGAGTACATTAGCTTTTTCCACATCCTGTCACTAGGTTGCCTCCCTCATTCATTAAGGGGCCCACACTTTCCTTGGCTTTCTTCTTGTTGCCAACGTACCTGAAGAAACCCTTCTTGTTACTCTTGACATCTCTCGCTAGCTGCAGCTCCAGGTGCGATTTGGCCCTCCTGATTTCACTCCTACATGGGAAGTGTGTCCCAATTAGGGTGCTGTGTAGCAGGGACCTTATGGGGGGCAATTTTGTGCATGCTGGACACTCGTCATCCGAAGGGAGTCTTTAATCACACCTTAGACCAGAGGTGGGCAAACTTCGGCCCGCGGTCCCATCCTGCCTGGCCCTTGAGCTCCCGGCCGGAGACGCTAGCCCCTGGCCCCTCTCCTGTTGTCCCCCCTCCCCTGCAGCCATGCTGCCACACAGGCAGCATGGCTTGCGCCTGCCCACCTCCCAGGCTTTCCAATAAGCCAATCCTGCCACTCTGAGCAGCATGGTAAGGAGGCAGGAAGTGGGGGGGGGTTTGGATAAGGGGCAGGAGGTCCCGGGGGGCAGTCAGGGGACATGGAGAAGTTGGATGGGGCAGAGGTTCGGGGGGGGGCAATCAGGGGACGGGGGGGGGAGGTTGGATAGGTGGGGGAGTCCCGGGGGGGGCTCTCAGGGGGTAGGGATGTGGATAGGGGTCAGGGCAGTCAGGAGACAGGGAGTAGGGGGGGTTGGATAGGAGATGGGGTCCCTGGGGGGCAGTTAGGAGCGGGGGTGTGGGTATGGGTCGGGTCAGTCCGGGGACAGGGAGGGTTGGATAGGGGGTGGGATCCCTGGGAGGGGACAAGGAGCAGGGGGTTGAATGGGTCAGGAGTTCTGAGGGGGGCAGACAGCGGGTGGGAAGTGGGAGGGGTCAGATAGGGGGCAGGGGCCAGGCTGTTTCGGGAGGCACAGCCTTCCCTACCCGGCCCTCCATACAGTTTTGCACCCCGATGTGGCCCTTGGGCCAAAAAGTTTGCCCACCCCTGCCATAGACCTTAGTCCATCCCATGCTCTGCTGCACATTGGGCTACCCACATTTGCCATCCTTGCCTGTCAACTGCCCTTCTCTCCAAATCTTCCCATGCCATGCAGCGGTAGATCACAAGGGATCCCCAAATGAGGGAGCCTCTCCCTCGCCCTAAAGTGAGGGTGTCACTCCTCTCCTCTCCCTAAAATATGAACTTCCCAAGTGGGCAGCCTCTCATCCCCTAGGCACCCTGACCCCAGCCACGGGGGGGGGGGTCTTCCCCCCAAATGGGAGCCTCTCTCCTCCAAGGCGCCCCCCAATTAAAGGCGTGTCTCAGCCCCAACCCTTCCTGGCAATGGTGCAGAGACACCCCCCCGTCCCCCGGCCCGTCTCCCCTTCCCCTGTGGGGGTCTCTCACACACCACCCCTGCTCCTCCAACAGGGGACTCTCCCCTCGTCCGCCCCCACGAGGGTGGAATCTCTCCCCTCCCCCTCCCCGCCGACGGGGCCGGCCTCTCGCGGCTCGTTCTGCAGCTCAGCCCAAACCAGGCCTCGGCCGGTTGGCATGGAGACCGCGGCGCGCGGAGGGAGGAGGGGGCAGGCCAGCAGCAAAGCGGCCGCTGATTGGCTGGGGGGAAAGTGCCCAATAGCCGGGAACGATGTTAATGAAGCGTCAAGATGGCGGCTAGGTAAACACGGCCGGTGAGTGGCTCCCGCGCTGGCTGCCGGGGCCTGAGGGGCCGCAGGGAGCCGGTGCGTGGGGATGGTTCGCGGCGGGAGGGAGCGTCCGTTCGTTGCATACGGGCGGCACCTGGCGGAGGAGGGAGTCAGGAGGTGCAGCGCGGTGGCAGCTGGGGTGGGGACCGCTGGGTGAGGGGCGGCGCGGCGGGAGCCGTCAGAGGGGGCTGGGCTGATCGTTGGGGGGAGGGGCAGGGAGTGTTCTTGCTCTTCGGCAGGGTGGAGGTTTTAAGAAGTGCGGGGAGGAGGAATAGTGGGCCGGGGAGGGGGAAGGGACAGGAGAAGGGTGGAGGTGACTTTCTTTGGGTGGGCACAGAGGGTTAGGTAGGAGGTTAGGGAAGGGCAGGGCTCGGGTTTCATGCGGGTCCTGGATGTGAGGTTCATGATTGCATCTCAAAGTACTGGGACACGTGGTAAATGTCAAGAGGTTCTGGTTGAACCTGTACCCTTCTCCCAAAACCCCACCTAGCATGAGCCCTCTTTCGTTTCTGGAGGGGGAACCTGCCTGAAATGAATCCAGAAAAAAGGAGACCTTTGTCTTCCCTGTTTTCCTACTTACCTCCTCCAAAGTGAGCCTGATTTGGACTGTAAATCAAATCCAAACAACTTTTGAGAGTGGGGGCTGGGTGGTGCTGTCCCAGGTAGCAGTTGCAGGAGGAGATGGAAAGTAGTGAGGCTGAGAATAATAAACTTATCATACTCTTCATTGAGAGACACTAGGGCTATCATGTTAACTTGTACCTATAAATAGCTATTTAAGTCGGGGTTTGGCTTTGTAAAAAAGTTACTAAGTCATACCATTGTTAGATTCAAAAGAAAACAGCACAATGTTATATTTTCAGTCTGATTCAATGCTGACATAAGCTGTACAAATGTTGCCAAACTGTTAAAAAGCAAATATGTCAACCACACCCATAGGTATCTTAGAAGTAGGTAACATCTGCCTAGGATTGCCTGTGCACTTGCTGCCTTTGATCCCTTGTGGACATTTGTCAGAATTGTCCATTTCTGATCATATAGCAGGTGGCTAAAACAGTGACTTCTTTCTTTCTCCTATCTGTCATGGTCAGGCACAATTTTTCCCCCCTTTACTTTTATTTATTTATTTTTTTCAGACCAAGTCTCTCCGTTGGGAGGAAGTCACTTAATTAGTTTTAAGATAAATTTGAAATTGTCTGATGCAGATTTTGCTCTAAGTTATACTAGTGTAAATCTAAAATAACTCTATTATAGTCAAGTTTTACAATTGTGCAGCAAAATAGAATCTGGTCTTGTATCACTCGTGATTTATGTTTTTGTGTTGCATGATTCAGTAAAACACTTAGGACCAAATTTTTGAAAGGGTGTGTGCAAAACCAAACAAGCACTTTTGGAGACACTTGACTTACAGTTCCAGGGTACACACAAATCTGACTGTACACACTTCAAAAGCATCTAGCCCCTAATGTGTGTCTCCCAAGTGGTTTTTTTTAAATACTCATTCGTGCACTTTCACAACCCTTTGATAATTGTTCTCTAGATTCAGGCAGTATGACTTACTGCATTTAAAAAGATCTTGTGTTACAATTTTTCTATACTTTATATTAAAAACTGAGTTTTAAAATTATAGGAGAGCAAAAGGACCATTGTGTAAACTGCCCTCTCTACAAGTGTTAAGACTTTCTGCCTTAATTCTAATAAGCTTGTCTAAACCACTTAAATCATCTAATGGAAGTAAGATTATTTTTTGCTTTTTCCTCTTGTCAAGAGCATTTAAAATATTTGTAATGCTGTATTTCATTATTTCTAATTCTCTGCATCCACAGAGAAAATAGAATCTGGGTAAACTCATACGAAGTGTGTGTCTTCACAAAGATTTTTTGCTGTTTTGCTCTATTTTTTAGACTGGAAGATGTGGAGTGGGCTGTTTCCTCCTGGTGTGAATGACAGTGATGTTGACTTGAGTTCTGATGATGGAGACCCAGTGGATGGTCCTATATCTTGCTCCGCAGAAGATAAAGTAGATGAGGATGTCAAAGGAGTTCAGGTTTCTGATTTTCAGACAAATAGACCTGAGAGTATCACTGAAAGTAAATCCATTCCTATAGCAGTGGCAGATGGAGAAAACGAATATCAAGAATGCCCTTCTGGAGTTTCTTTAAAAATATGGAATGTGGGTATTATTAGTTTGTCTGCAAATGACCAGTACAAAATTTTAATATACATGTTCAATGTTGTATGGCTAATCTTTATTTAAGTGAAGGCGCATACGATGTGTAGGATAAAATAAAGCAATTTGAATAAAATGTAGTCTGTCATGATCCATTGGAACCAATGTTAACCTAACAAGCTGCTAAGAGGGATTTACTTTTGCTTTCTTTCAAGACTGGTAAAGCCCAGGGGAGAAAAATAATATAGCACAACCACTCTTGCTTATGAAGTTTTCTGTTCACTTCAGGGCCTGAGCACCTGAACTTCTTTGCAACTGGCTTCTGAATGGTTAAAGATTTGTAATTTAGCATATTATCCAATCAATTGAATATTTAAGATGTAGTCAACAAAAAATGTGTCCTTCAGTTTCCTGTAAACCCTGCCATTCAGTATCAAGTTGGGTTACAAGACCGTATTCATTTTCTTTGATCTGTACATGTTTCATATGGGGAAAGAAAAGATTGGAGAATTCATACTTATGAGTTGACCAGTCTACACTGATATTTCACAGTGGGCCTCTAATTCTGAATAAGGATTGCAAAAAACTAGTCTCTCATCTTTCTCCATAGCCTAGATAGCCAGTTATGTAAGAGGTCTGCTTCCAGTCTTCCTTGAACATTCACCCATCATCTAAATTGACCTCAGAGGACTTTATGAACATGCTCACTGTTGCGCCCTTAATGTGTTTCACGTTAGTTGTGTACCTTATAATGAAGTTTGGGATGCAGTTCTGAAGAATCATGGGGACTAAAAGAAGGGGTAGGGGCAGAAAATCAGAGATAATTTTATGTGGTATGAAGATCACAGTCTGTTGTGTGTAACTTTTGCAACTTATTACCAGTAGAATTGAACTTGCACTATATAAGAACCTTCGTATAGTAAGAATTAGAATTTTGGGTAATGTTTTCAGTACACTTTTTGACTTAAAAAAATTCTGAGTTTGCTTTTTCCTTCTCCTGTAGAAATTTCAGGAGCTTCAGAAGAAAAACTGTGAAATGAAAGTCCAAACAAATCAGGGAAACAGGGGGAAAAAGAGAAAACGTTACAGAAAAGGTATTTCATTTAATTATAGAATTAATACCAAATGCATTTTGATTTACTAAAGTGGGTTGGAAAAAACTGTATTTTTTCAAGAAATACAGTGAAAGACTGGGCTGGAGGGCACCATTGATGCCAGCATTCTGTGCCTGTGAACTAGAGATTTTTGTTGTGTGACTATGTTATGGAAACAGTATAGATTTATATTTGTGCTACTTGCAAGGAAATTCAACTTGTAAATGTTCTTCAATTAATGTTGATTTATCAGGATTACCAGTTAGCTAAAATATATTTTAGTAATCCAATGACTCACTCTTGCTTTAGCTTTCTAAATACAATTCTCTATTACAGATACTGTATAAAGTTCTTATTATGAAAACCCTTATTACTGAGCATAATCCTATCGCTTTAAAAACATTTTAGAAAGTAAGCACTATGGGACCAATCCTGCTAACGGGGTCTGCCTAAATGGGGTTCCATTGACTTGTTGGAACTCTGTGTGGGAGGATCTCTTGGCACCTCAGGCCTTAAAGATTACTCAGTAATACCATACACATTAATCTTGAACTAGTCTCTTTTAATGATTTGTACCAGAAGTTTGTGAATGTCTTTAAAATATATTTGCTTTCTTTATTTTTTCTTTTCAGAAAAACTGAAAAAGAACAAAAAAGAAGTGATTGAAAGGTATAAAAAAATCAATATAATTATCTGAAGTGTGTTTGTAAAGGGACATTGTCAGAAAGAATGAGTACAAAATTTGACTAACCTTAGGGCCACATACTATCTTTGGATATCTGTAAGCAGTTTCTAAGTCAGTCAGAGTCTCGGGCAGTCAACAGCTGTATTTGACCCTTAAAATTATTTGATGGGGAAATTTCTTGATTTAGCAAATATTGACTTGGGTCAAAATTAAAATAGGAGAGGAGGGACCTAACTTATTATTACTTAACCCATAGCTATGTCGACTTGCCCTCAATTGCACTATTTGTATGTGTAGTTACATGCGAAGTTAACTGCAGGATTGGGGCCTTACACGATTCAAGTACAGATATTGTGAAGTAAACAAAAGGAACTGTTAATTTTGTTGCCATTAGAAAGTTGAGTAGGGGGTAACTTTTTCCAAATGGGAGAACAAAACATTCTTTTTTTTTCTTCTGGCGTATAAAAGGTTATTACAAACAATGGAGAGTCTAAAAATATGTAGCTGATAATGTTAACTGCTATTCATATTTTAACTGAATAATCAGTTTAATTTATTCTGAGTGTGCTTAGTACAAAGTTGTGTTTGTCTGTTTTTCAGTCAGCAATCTTCAAATGAAGGTCAATGGAAGGAACTCACGCAATACTTCGGAATTAATGATAGGTTTGAATCTCTTGTGAGCAACAGGGCTGCCCAAAAGGTGATTGCTATTCATAGTTTCTTAGAAGTATGATGACAATGATATATTATGACAAAACTAAAATCCAGCTATAACTGAAATAAAAATAAGCCAGAAAGTTGGTTGAAGGTGAGTAAATAATCATATACTTCTATTAGAGAGAGAATTCTATGTAACACTTGTGATATGATCTACTAGTTAGATATCACATGCAATTTATAGATATTATATTGAAGAATTGCTACACTTTCTGTTGCTACAATATCCCTGGGTATTGCCATCCATTTCTCTCTCTCTCTCTTTTTTTTTTTTCCTTCTCTCTGTGATATACATAGGGAGAAGTACACATCTGATTTGGCTAGGGTGAATTTCTTTTAATTTTAAAATACTTCAGCTGATACTTTTAACTGAAAACAGTGGAATTGTCTTGGAGGTATAGGGGTTAGTTATCTAAAAGTGATACTTCATTTGAAGTAGTCTTTTGGATTATTAAGACATTTATGTTATTAAAATGTATTAACATGGCCAATAATTCTCTTAGCAATTTCTGGCACTAATTATTATTGATTATCATAAGTAGTCTCATTTTCAAAGCTCATTTATCTTTGTAAATTATGTTCTTTATAGCAGTGGCTCTCAATCTTTCCAGACTGTTGTACCCCTTCAGGAGACTGATTTGTCTTGCGTACTCCCAAGTTTCACCTCACTTAAAAACTTCTTGCCTACAAAATCCGACCTAAAAAGCGCTAACGAAGTCAGTCCAAACTAAAATTTCATACACTCAATTACTTAATACTTCTCTATATACAATACACTGAAAAAGCACAATATTTATATTCCAGTCGATTTATTTTATAATTCTCATTTTTACCGTAAAAAGAAAGTAATTTTTCAGTAAAAGCATACCGTGACACTTTTGTATTTTTATGTAGCCTGTTGTAAAACTTGGCAAATATCTAGATGAGTTGAAGACCTGCATATACCCCTCTGCATGTACCCCTGGTTGAGAACCACTGCTTTATGGCATTATTTGGTCAGTGATGTTTCTAGCCAACGTTCAAGAAATTTTTATGAAACCACATCACATTTTCTAGGTTACATATCCCAAGCAAAGTAACTTTGACCACTGTTTTCCGAGTCCTAATTCTAGGCAAACATCTGCTCATAATTCTCCCTAACTGAAACCACAGGCTTGCACTGAATTCCTCAGGTTAGACCTGGGTAATGGAGGAGCCTCGGCCAGTAAAATGTGGAATCTCTCCAGCCGAGATGATTAGATGAATTGCTTTTGTTAGTGCTGGCAAACTATTAATTATATCTATTAATTTCATAAGGCATCAAACAGAATTGACTGCCATCACAACTTTGAATTATTATTTTATTAAATTTTTGTTCTTCTCTGACTTACATCTTCAATGTATGAAAATGAAAAGAAAAATCCTCTTAACAGTATTTCTCAGTAGTAGCACATGTTATATTTTCATTTACCATTACATCTTTAGAACAAAGTAGGTTAGTTGATCAGCTATGACATATTGTACTTTAACAA
Source organism: Lepidochelys olivacea (assembly GCF_965140295.1). NCBI lineage: Eukaryota > Metazoa > Chordata > Testudines > Cheloniidae > Lepidochelys > Lepidochelys olivacea. Next base: position 110,428,536 of record NC_140417.1, read on the forward strand.
TATTTAAATCCAGTCAAGAAATGGAAGTCTCCTTTTTGATTTGGAAAAAGGGGTTTTTGGTGAAATTTTTAAACAAAATCTGCTTGTGGATATCTGTCACGGATCCACAGATCTGATGCTCTGGAACTGTCCTTGGGAGGACCCCTTTCAGTGGGCCAGGTTCTCCCCTCTCCATCCCTTTAGGGATTCACTTCTTCACTAGTGTAAGTCATTTAGCTTTACTGCCTCCTTAGACTGAACCTCCAAGCCTTCAGCACCCTTACTTCATGCGGTGAGCTCCCTTCAGTGTGTCCACCTGAGCTGGAATCCTCAGAGAAACTTGTACACCTAAAGGGAGCAATGCATCCACACCTTCGGCATCTGCAGTGACTCTCAGCCAGTGTTTCAAAACCAGTAAGGTTTATTAGATATCTGGAACACAGCATAGAAAGTCCTTGGTCAGCACAGAGAATGAAAAGTTACCATCATGGTCAGCCCAGAGCCCTATGACCCCTCTTTTGCCCCTGTTCAAGAGAGTCTCAAGCTTCCAACAACCAACTCCTAACAACGCCCCTCCCCTCCTCCCCCCCCCCCCCCGGCCACTCCTCAGTCCTTTTTTCTTGTTCCTTTGGCAAACATGGCTGGCGTTCTGTAGAGGGGTGGGCAGTCCATGGTTGTTAGTTGCTAGGTACCAAATGTCCTGGCAACTGGAGTGGCCATTGTCATCTTGGACTCCCCATATACTAGCGGCCCTTGCCCTAAACAGCTAGGTGTCAGTCACACCTGTGTCTCTGGGTCTCTGCATAGAATAAGCAACCTTCTCCTGCCACCTAGTTAACAATACAGCATATAGGGGAAACTGAGGCACACACACTAGTCATACAAAATATTACAGAAAATTCCCACTCTGGCACAACCTCAGTTCCACTCCTATATTCCTTCAGAAATATTACAATTGGAATCTTCAGCAAATACAAACCTACAATTTTTTAAAGAGCACATATGTATTTTTATAAAACTTTCATTAGTCATCCTTAATTTGAAGACATTAACTTTAGACAAGTTAGAATTTGCCTCTGTTATTAGGACACTTTTTTTCTTGTATTCAGAAATTTTAAAAATGTAAAACTTTTTTTTCCCCTTTCATACCATGATTATTTGAAGACTTGGATTTAGTAGTACAGCAAAGTGGCATGGTGCCAGAATTCAGTTTTGAGATAAAGATAAGATCTAAGAACGGCAAAGATACAGTGATGATTGCCATTCTTCATGTTACCTGACATATACACTTCACATTTTATTTAGGAAAGCTCCAGGGATGGAATAGATAAGCCAAACCATATCTTGAGATGAAACTTTCTTGTGACAGGTCTAAGCTAGTCCATGTAATATTTTTTTTTAACTACAGTATTTACCCTACACATAAGGTGGGCTAATACAATGATTTGTGCTCAGTCAGCCTTTCAGTGACTACTTAATGATACTATCCATTACAACGCTTAGACAAATGTGATTTGTTTTACATGGAAATTACAGATGTGTGAAATAAATATAATTCTGTTAAACAGATGTTTAAAATGTACATGAGGAGTTCTCTCTATAAATCCTATTTCATCATTCGTTTTGGCCTGAAGATGTTTGCCATTTTTTTTTCCAGTCTGGTCTTGAAGTCAGCATAGACAAGTCTTTGACTGAAGGGGATGTTGAGAGAGCTGAGGAACTGAGTAATAGATTAGCCACTCGTGAGGTAAGTTGACCTAGTTAAATACTACCTCTTAAAACTCTTGACTTTGTGTATCTAGTCATAAGTCATTATAATTTAACCAAATACTCTTAAAGATTATTCCTGGCATCTTTTCCTTTTGCTACTGCTTACATAGGCTTCTTTCAACCACGACCTATTATAGCCACATGTGTAACTTTAGGACTGTTTGGACAATTATATCTGAATTTTCAATGGCTCGAGTAATATCTATCACAAGAAGACCTGAACACATAACCCCCAAAAGGATTGATCTCAGACAAACAAGTTATTGTGGAGCCACATTAGTAACTTCATAGTTATGACTATAAATAACTTTCTGTAATAATCCTAAAATTTGAACCTTCTTCCACATCAGTTTCTCAAGAAATTTCAGATGGAAAGTAGCTTTCTTATTAATATTCTGTACCTCAGACTTTGCCTCTCTTTCCCACCTCAACAAAATTTATCCTCGAGCAAACTGGATGAGAGAGCTCAGAGATATAGTTATGTAATGAAAAGGGGTTTTTTGGTTTTGGAATAATTTTAATTTATTTCTGTTTTTAAGAACATATCTCAAAATTAGGTTGGTCCAGAAACTTCACATCTTTTATTACATTATCTGCAGTGGTAGCTAGTGTGTCTGAGTAATTGTGGCAAGTGGGTGGCTATTTGTAGAATTAACTTATGAAACATTGATCCTTCAAAAGGTTTGTAAAATGCTGACATAACTTTTCAACTCGGGTAGTTAACCTGTTAGATGCCTTTGTGAATTTGGATTTAGAATTATAAATGTGTGTATGGCATCAGCAGTGCATCACTGGAGTCCAGCGTAGGCAGCTGGGCTCCAGCTTCCATGAAGGCAGATGGAGGGTGGTGAAAATGTGAAGAAAGAAAATATTGGAGAACAGCTCAGAAGCCAAGGAAGGGAGAACAGTCAAATGTGGCTCTAAATAAAGAGAGGAAATGGTTTGTATGTTTCCTCCTATTTATTACTAGAAGGTTTTCCATTTTCCTGTTAGAACATATCTCCTACCTCCTGTTTATCTTCCCAATCATGCACACGGGTTGGAAATTTCAGGTCTGTTGGCTAAGTTACTAGAATTCAAAGGGTTTTTGAAAGTTTAAAAATGGAGAAGGAAAACACCACAATCTACTTCAGATTTTCACATGAAGGTTTTTAAAATATTTTAAAATAAGAAAATTTCCAGCCAAACTTTTTTAAAAATAGAATTAAAACTGCAATTGCTAATCAGTTAAATTTAACATGGTACAGTATACCATTCTAGTTACTCATTAAAAAGCAGAGTTTTGGAGGCTAGGAAATTTGTACTTAAGCTCCCATAAATAACTTAGTTAAATTCTTACTCTGCCTCAGTACCTGTCCTCTACATATTCGCAGGATACTGCCTTACTCAGCCACTGAGAATACTATGTAAGTAACTACCATACACTATCTACATTTCCACTAGTGACTGGAAAACCATCACTTCACGTAGTATAATTACAAACCCAAGAATGTTTGCTATTGGCCATATATCTCCCTTTTTGAGGTCACCCACCTGCTCAGAATGAAATATGCCAACATCTCACCTCTCCTTTCAAGTACAGTATAAAAACACTCTAATATATCTCCTTCCAAGAACAGACCTGTAATGCACCATTTCCTCATCTACTCTAAATTAGAGTACAACAATCAATAAAACATGCTGAGATTTCTGTGCAAATTTTTTGACTTAAAATATAAATTAATATGAAAAGTTAAAAGTTTTTGTACCATTTATGATATACTATTATCTGAATTGAATAACTGTTGTAACGGGGCAAGGGCCACTAAAGTTAAAGAAGTCAGTATGTAATCTGAGATGTGCAAATTTGAACGTAGAAATGATGACTGGAAGAAGTTTGGAGCTGTGTGAGTCCAGAATATGGAGTGACTACTGAGCCAAAACTAAATGGGGCGCAGTGGAAAATTTCCAGTAAATATTGGCTAGCATTGGGATCAGTGTCAGTTGAACCAATTTTTGTTTGTGGTTGTCATGGATATGATAAGTGAGAATATATGAAGGGAGCTATCTTGGAACATGCTGTTCGCTGATGCCTTAGTGACATGTGTGGAAGATTGTGAGGCCCTGCACGCCAGTTTTGAACAGTGGTAATGTACTTTTGAGCAGGGTGGATTTAGAGTGAATGTTGGCAAGACCAACACTATGTTAACTGAAGGAGGAGGATACTTCATAAAGGCAGAGAGCTAAGAAGTATGAAAGAATTTAAATACCTGATGATGATGCCCTGCTGAGTGATGCCCAGCATCATACTAAAGCTGCTTCGTGCAAATGATGAGAGCCGACCCCAGGTCTGTGTGACAAAAAGATGCCAATAAAGTTAAAAGATGAATGTGTAAAACTGGAATTGGGCCCATCTTAATGTATGGAATAAAGACTTGGCCAACCACAACAAAGAAAATCAATATGCTCTCCACCACAGAAATGAAGATGTTGAGGTGGTCAAATGGTAGGACATTCCATGACAGGAAATGAAATGATGTTGTAAGGGGCCTGCAGGTTGCTGTAATTGAACCCAAGTTGAGAGAGGCTAGGCTATGTTGGTATGGGCATATCAAGCGGCGACTTGAGAGTTATATCAGTAGGATGGCTCTTGCAGTGATTGTGGATGGAAGACGACCAAGGAAGAGACCAAAGATTCATGAGCCACATATCAGTGGACCTCAGAGAGACCAACTGTATAAAAGCCTGGCATACAATGTTGAGTTTTGGAAGAAGGCTATAAAAGTCGCTGACCCCAAATTGGGAAATGACAAGAAAGAAGATGATCATTCTCTCAATTGGGTAGACATGGTATTGTACAACACCTAGCATATTACAGGTGCTATTGTTATATATTATTTGTGGAACCTTAACTCCAAATTCTTGATTTTGAAGTATTAGCAGGTTCGAAAAATAAGAATACGTTTGAAACAATGTTAGTGTTCACAACCTTCATTCCATTTTGGTTAAGGTGGTTAGTCTGAAAAAATAATACATTGTGAGAGAAGGAAAACGCAAATGACCATGCCCTGATTTTCCAACGCGTTTCGTGTGGGCAGTCTCCCAGTAACTTCAGTGGGACTTTACACAGGTACAGGGAATTGCCCATTCAAAACTCATTGCAAGATTGGTTCTTCTTTTGTGACTTAAAAGAAGAGTCTGCATAGGGTAAGGTGGGTCTCCATAATTGTGGGAGCCGGGGGAAGGCCTATCTTTTGTTCTGGTGAAATCATTCATGTAAGTAACTGATTGAATAAAGAGCCAAACAAAGGCTGCAGTTATGGGAGCAGCTGAGTCAGAACATTATTGTCTCATAGACCAGGTACAGACTAATAAAACAAAATTGCTTTCACATTTTTAAATATTGATGCAAACATCCATGTGATCTTCTCCCATTCCATTCTGAACTTAAAAAAAAAATCTTGTTTTTGTGAAATGCTACTTTTTTTTTTTGTAGAAAGTGAATTAATTCTAAAAAACTACCCAATTTTTTCAGTTTACACAAGTTAAGCTGTTAATGTTACTTTTCTTTTCACCTCCAAAAGTTGTAAGCATCAGGAAATGGTTTGAGCCAAACGCGGAGAAAGATATTGACTGTGTACGGTATGGCACCCATGAAGGTGGGCAAAAAAACAAGTTGAGTTGCTGTTTCTTATATACAAACTGCATTATTTTACATTTTATTTCTCTGAATTATTATTCCTGAGCAGAGTTGTATGAAGATATCAAAAATAAACTGATTCTATTTGGGGTACAGCCCCCTTGCAGCCCTGTGGAATGTGTATTCAGTGGGTGGATGTTCTTTTGGAAATCAGGTGTACAGATTTTTAATCACCACCATTTTCTTTCTCAAGAAGCAGTAACTGGAACCTGCTGATAAAGCCTTTGCTTTGAGGCACAGATCCCAGAGTTCTTAAAGCTGTTTCCTGCTTTAATAAGTGAAACTAATTTTTGATGTATAACATTTATAAGCCTGTGAAACTGATAGGGCAGCATCAGTTTTTAGAAAAATGAAGCCAAAAATAAAGAAATGTCTGGAAATAGGCAATGAAAACATGCCATAAAAAAGCTAGGGAATGCCAAAATCATGCTGTCGATGTGCTATCATTATGACACAGTGAGGGATGATTTTTGTGAAACCTGATTCCCTTAGAATCCGAGTGATGACTTACAGAATGTGCATAATCTGGAGACTGGCTGGGTAGATCACTGAAATTCACATCCCTGAAACCCAAAGGTGTTTTTTTTTTTTTTGCCACGTAACACTTGTTTCAGGGTATTTGGAGGCAAACATTGTCATGTTGTAGTATAAGGAGTAAGTTTGGAAGCTGTCTATTGTCTATATTTCTTTGATGAAAATACACCTGTCAAGGAATGGATTGCTGTTTCAAGAGAGATTTTTCATAGCACTGTGTACACAATTTTCTTTGTGCTGTTAAGCCTGGTTACTGGATTGTTGTGGGCTAGCAATTGAATGAATGTGGAACAAATACAATCTGATTGCTTTCGTCATGGGGCAAAAATTCTCCAGGGTCTCTGTTACTGTAAGTCAAAACAGATTCAGATCTTTTCCAAGCATGGACCTTATACATTCTAATTTTCAGTGCTAAAATGTAGAATTGTTTAAAATATCAAAAATTATTTTATTTTAGTAAACTTTTTGTAGTTCTACAGTGTGCATGACAAGATTTTTCTACATGAAAATTAGCATGTGTATTGTAGCAACTGTAGAGTGAATCATGTTAAGGTAAGGTGTTCGGAGCTTGGATTTTGGTATGCTAGTGCATGTGCTAGGAAAATAAGCAAGAGAAAGTAAAAATGGTATGTCTAACTCTTATTGATTAAAAATAATATAAACTATTTTTTTAAAGTGTGTGGGGAGGAAGTATGGAAGCGAACACATTAACTCCAATTCTGCGGTTGGTGTGCACAGAAACACATGCATCTCCTCACAGACAGACCCACTGACTTTCACTCACAAGTGACCTATGCATGGATCTGATTGTAAGATTGTGGACTACATGTATAACCTCCCTTGATGCAGCTAGATGAAATTCATTATTTACAGAAATGTAGTATATATGTGGCTGGTGAAATTCACCCCAATCCCAGCACAAAGATTTCTACAAAGAAACTGTAGAATCTCTGTATGGTTTGAAGTAATGAACACACTAACTTTGTGGTCATTTTGCCACTTTATAGGCTGGAATAGTGATGGCAGTTCCTTTGCACATACTTTGAGAGTTTGGGGGCTAGTGGATATCTGTAAGTGTAGAATCCATGGGCCCTGCATTCAGCAAGTCCTCTTTCTGATTATTTTGATCACCATGGCGCTCTAGTGGTTCAGTGCTTCTTGGGCAGGTTCTCTATTACTGATTTAATTTCATTCTGAGAGAGTATACTTCATAGAATATACTACTGCAGAGGCTCAACCTCATCTGTGTGGGTTATATACTTCTAAATCTAAAAAAGCACACAAAGTTTATCTAGGGTTTTTAAACACTCTATATAGTACTGGAAAACATTTCAAAGCATGCATCTTCCAAGAAATTTACTTTAATTACTATGTTAAGAATGGATTGTTTTAATTTTCTTACAATTTGCACAGTATAAATATTCACAGTTAAAGTGTATTTTATTGTAATCCAAGTGCTATCTTTATCATATCCTAATCTAAGACTCTAAGCATTAGCAAAGTGCTCCATGTTTTAAAGCTCTGCTGCTTGAATGTAGAAATGAGTACCTAAGGCCATGGTTGCAACATCGTGTATTTAATGATAACTTGTTTAACCTGAGAGTTATCAAGAAAAGTATTGAATATTTATATAGGAGTGATCCAAGGAGCCTTGAATCTTTTTTAGAATGGATATTGTTGAAAGAATGAAGTTAGCATGGTCAGCTTTGCAGTGTTTGTAGTGAGATGCCCTGGATTTCGTAAACCATGTTGTTTGGTGGTGGTATATCCAATATGCTAACCATGCTTGCTTTGGTAGCAAGCTTTGAACACATACCTAATATGACTGAAAATCCTTCTAATCAGTAGACATTTTTTAAATGAAGTAGACTTCATTGTAACATAGGCTATTACCTTAAATTGCAGTGTGAATGGTTCACTTACTGTACTTGTTGGACTTTTTAGGCACTCCTTTAAATAAGTTAATATTGAGAACTTAGAGCACTATATTGACTCTGCATAACAGTAAATGTACATTCTATGTAAGAGTTATGACTCAAATTACTTAGTAATATCACATCAGTGTGAACTACATAATCTGTTAAAGATGTTCACATTTCCTTTACACGCTTACATATGTTGAGATGTGAATATAAATGTAAGGCTGTGGCTATTTAATTCTTTGTAAACTTGTTCTAAAATTGATTTTGCGTGACCTGAGAAGAGATCTTTTCAATACTTCACCCTGAAAATACTTTACATTGTTCTTTGAGTGAACCGTATTTTTCTTTAATGCTGTCATGCTCGAATGTTTTGTTCTGTCTCTGGAAACAGAATGCAGATTTCTGTATGGCTCTAATAGTCCTGAGAATTATTCTGGCTAAAATTCAAACTTTTCATTTCACTTGTGATTATTGTGTAGCTATTATTGCTGCATAGGTGCCACATTGTCTAAGAGTGCGTTAGCCTGAGGGCAGTAACTTGAACACAATAAAATGATCTTGACCACATTAGATTTACCTGTCAAAAGAAACCTTAAAAATATTATGTAATTTAGAGTACTACATTACTGAAGCAGTTGTCAGTCTTTAAATAACCTGTTTTGACAGCACTATTCCTATGTGTTTAGCTTAGAGGTTTCTGGCATTTTGGTGAGAATTTTCAAAAGCTCTAATTTACAAGTAAACTCTGCATTATTGTAATAAAGCTTAAATGAAATATATGTTTTATAATCAAATTAATTAACCAGTCATTGGGATACCATTCTCATCTCCCAACAGAGCTACTCTGTTGAGCTTTCTATCGACTCTGATGCTGTTACATGATTTTTTGACCACTTGCTAATAATTGTTGATGAAATTGTCCTCATTTGGAAGCAAATTCTATCTTGATAATTTAGATTGGGGACCATATGAGCTAGGTTCCTAAAACTATCTCTGTATTTTAAAATTTGACCCTATTTTTAAAGAAATAGTATATAGCTTGTGGTTGCCAAGTCATACAAACATCCCCTCTTTAGATATACATAGGGTAAATTAATTGTATGGGGAAATGGCTACTCTACTACCACTACTATGAATGGAGTTGTATTTCTAAATTTATCTACCCCATTCAAAATTTACTGTAATATGTGTAGATACCCAAAGTGGTTGCAACAAATTTAAAGACTATAATTGCACAGCAGTTAACTTAGGCTTCATTTATATTAAAAGACTGGAAAAAGGAAGAGTAGATTTTATTTTGTCTTGGTGATAGGTTCCCCCCCTCCCCCCCCGAACATTTAGTGGAGGTGCTTCCAAATATCTTTCTTCATTAAGATTGTTTTCCTTTAACCTTTGCTATATGACAGGGTTATCACCTAAAATTACATTCTTATGCTCCTCTAATTATGTATATCTTTTCTTTAACAAACCTTAAAAAAAGATTTCAGATGTTACAAGTCTAATTAAAGAGACAGACAAAGCCGAATTTATAGTGTAGATTTTTTCTGCAGTTCAATTAATCAGCATGTTTTCTCTTTTAATTAAAACCATTTTAGTAAATTAAAGCCCACAGCAAAACACATATATAATTTGTTTGTAATTAGCTCTTAATTGGTGGTAGTTGAAGCTTAGCACCCTTGGTTTCTTTCTTCATGATTGCCATTTTATTAGCAGCCAGTCATTAATTAATCTTTTTTTTCTAATTAGCTTATAAAACTGTTGATGGCACATTATTGTAAATGTGATTTTAAGTTCAAAGCTTGTTAATAAGCTTTCTTACTTAGAAGAACAGAGATAAAGAAATTGCTGAAAACAGTACTACAGTTTTTTTTTTCCTAACTGCGTTTCTTATAAGGGGACTGTGTAAAGCATCTAACAGCTTATAGTTAATTTTTAATGCTGTTTTCTCATGTATGGAAGAAGTTACTTGCATATGAATGTTTAAATCTAGAAGAGAGCTTAAATATTAGAACATTTTTCTGTCCTTGCTACATTAGTGTCATCGAAATATAATTTTGAAGTTTTAATATCCAGCATAAAAAAAACAACAAAGGTATTACAAACTATTTTACAGTGAAAGTTGAGCACATCCTTGAAAGGAGACAATTTTCACTGCAAAATCCACTCAATATTCTTGTTTGCTTTATATATTTTATATACGTCAGCAATGGATAACATTCCATAACATAAAAGGAGAAAATCATTGCTAAAGGCAAAATCTGAAATAACTAGATTCATATTTGATGAGAAACTGTAATACTGTATTAAAAGGCTGTTTGGCTTCTCTGGTATGACCATAGGATGCTTCAGGACCTGTTCGAATAAAGATGTTTTGTAAAAGCCTCTGTGGGTTTAGCATTTTGTAGATCATACCTAAATATGACATTTCTGGAGCAGTTCTTGAATCTGCTATCTCATTACTCGTATCATAGAGAGTTTGTATTTTAAACATGACTTCTCATTTAATGAAAGGTCTCTGCTGAATAATATTTAATTTGGAATATCTCAAGATTTTCTGGAAAGTTTTCTGTAAATTACAGTAAATGTCTGTTGAAACTCAATAAAAATGTTTTCTGTCTTGCCGCCTGAACTTTACATATGATTTCAACTTCAGCCATTTCTTTGCTTGTTTTAAAAGTGTTTTATGATGCTGTGCAAGAAACACTAGAAAGGGATAGCTGACAAGGAAAAAAATTAAAAATTGGGTAAAAAGTAAATGAATAATGTCATATTACTAAAAAGATGAGAGGCTAATTTGTGCCGACTTTTTGCTAATTTTGTTCAAGCCTCAAAATGAGGAGCTGTCACCCGTTCTGTGTAGCACTGATGACAGTGCCAATGATCCATGAAATAAGCTGCCGCTGGCTTTGTTCTGATAAGAATGAACAAATCTGCACAATGTACGGCTCCCAGAATCTCATTTTCATACTTGCATGCAGGCTAAAAGAAATAAGCTGTTTGCAGGCTTGATTAATCAGACATTTGAGGGTTTTTTGTCTCTTTGATCTCTTTCGTCTCCTAGGTAACTTGCTTGACATTAATGTTGAGCTTGAGTAAAGACAATCAGGAATTGTAGACCAAACTGATATAAAAATTAAAGACCTTAACACTTTAAGTACTCCAGTAATGGTTCCGCTTTACTTCAGAAAACATCTGTTTTCATTTAATTAAAGAACAAAAGAGAATGGCATCAATATTTTTCATAGAAACCTGTTATTCCATACAAAGTTAACGTATGATAATTGGTATTTTTAAATAAGTGCCTTGAAACTGTTCAAAAAGAGGGAAAACTGTAGCTCACGAAAGCTTATGCTCAAATAAATTGGTTAGTCTCTAAGGTGCCACAAGTTCTCCTGTTCTTTTTGCGAATACAGACTAACACGGCTGCTACTCTGAAACCTTTAGAAATTTGTTACAAGGTAACAATTTCAGATGAGTAAAATTTTATGAAAAATGATGGATAAGCTGATATCAAGCTGATAGAGTAAGATATTTGAAATGATTAATGGTGAACTTTAATATGGAAAGATTTTGCCTCATGGAAACTGAGTTGATTAAAAAGTTTGTCTTAAAAAAATCTATACTGTGTTACAAGGATGAGCCATTATAGCTGCTTTACTACCCAACATGATTTACACACTTTAAACCTGTAAAATTGAAAGGAATTTAAAAAAAATGTCGCAGTGCGTTTGCTTGAGGTTATGCAGACGCTTTTACAAATCTTCCAAGTGGCTGTAAAGATGAATGCCTCAAGGGTCTAGCCAGGGCCCTGCTTTTCCAACCAGCTAAAGCCCTTATCTTAAATCCAAGCAAAGTACCATTAATCTTTTTGAAAGACCTTTTATGGCTTTTAATATATCCCAAATTAGAACATTTTACACCCTTGGTTCCTGAAATATGGTGATAAAAAGCCTTTAGAGCTTAATTTTCCTTACTGCGTGCTCTGACCAATTTGCAGTTCTTTGTGATAATGTTTAGACACCTTAATTAAAATGCAGCAAAATATTGGATGTTCTATATGGAAAATGCTGATACTTTGGCTACACAAGAAATTGTTGTATATATTTTTATTCATGTTTTCTTATTTCTTACAACACTGTATTTTGTTGAGTTATCTGATGACCCGAAATGTGCTCCCCCCCCCGCCCCTTTAAATGTAAAATCCATTGACCAAGCTTTTAAGGATTTCTTCTGGAAGGGGAAGTGAAGATGTATGTCTGGGTGTGGATGGGTGCAGAAGATGCTTAGTTGGAATAGAATGTTTGTGTATGTTTAAACACAACATATTTGTTTTTTGCAGACTAGGTTTTATGTAGCCCTAAATTGATAGCATTAATACTGCAGAACATTTATTTCCCCTTCTTTCCACATATACTACAGAGGATCTTATTATCCCATTTTATTTCCATACTTTCAAAGATGGAAGTATTCATTCCGCCTTCACAGAAACAGACTAAAATATTTTTCGGTACATTTATAGACATCAGTTATGTAAGATTGTGTGTATATTGATGTTAAATAGGCCTGCGAGAATATATTTCAAATATATACTTAAGGAATAACTATTAGTTAATTCATTGTACCAGGACGTAAAATTCAATGAAAAAATGACATATGAATGCTGTGAATTGTCCACTTAGTCCTCTGATTGCTCTATTGATTAAGTTAATAAAATTATTGTGCTTTGTCACATAAATACTCTTTTTGTGCATTAAAATCTACTGTATTCCTTTAAGTTTTTACTGTAACTTCAGGAATTTGTAATTCGTTAAATCTGGATTATTTCTAAATGTTGCTGGGATTTTAAGGAATTTAATTTTTATAGCAAAAAATATAATGCTTATAAATGCACTTAAATATTAAAAGGCTGCATGTCAGTAACACAATGTTATACTTTAGTTCAGGAGCGGGCAAACTTTTTGGCCTGAGGGCCACATTGGGTTTCTGAAATTGTATGGAGGGCCAGTTAGGGGAGGCTGTGCCTCCCCAAACAGCCAGGAATGGCCAGGCCCCCACTCCCACCCGACCCCCCCAGGGACCCCTGCTCCATCCGCCAACCCCTGCTCTCGGTCCCCAGACCCCCTGCCCCTAACTGCCCCCCACCGCCCCCATCCACCCCTCCCCTTTCCTGACTGCCCCCCCCGGAACCCCTGCCCCATCCAACCACCCTTTCTCCCTGACCACCCCTGGACCCGTTGCCCCTAACTGCCCCCAATTCCCCCCCACACACCCCATTCAGCCCCCTCCGGGACCCCTGCCCCATCCACCCCTTCTGCTCCCTGTTCCCTGACCACTCCCCGCTGCCCCATCCAACCCCTCCTCTCATTCCTGACTGCCACCCTCCCAGGACCCCTGCCCCTATTCAACCCCTGTTCCACGCGTGTTCTGAACTCCCCGACCCCTATCCACGACACTGACCACCCCCTGAACTCCCCTGCCCTCTATCCAAAACACACACACCTCGCTCCCTGCTCCCTCACTGCGTTGCCTGGAGCACCGGTGGCTGGCAGCGCGGCTGCACCAGGACAGGCAGCTGCGCCGCGCAGCACAGAGCACTGGGTCAGGCCAGGCTCTGCAGCCCCGCCGCCCAGAGCGTTATGCCACGTGGCGGCATGGCTGTGGGGGAGGGGAGACAGCGGACAGCCTTCTGGGCCAGGAGCTCAGGCAGGACGGTCTGCTTTAGTTAGTTTTTGTGTGATATGCTTTGTGACTAACTTCAGTTTTTATAGTTCAGATGTCAGTCTATTGAATTACTGGATTATGTTAATTTTTGTTAATAATCAAAACATCATTATTTGGCTAATGATGTAAAACTTAGAAATATTGGCTGATCAAATGATTGATTTGGTGCATCAGGAGGACTCCTTAAGGACATATTTGTGACCCATAAAAGGTACAAAAGATAGATTAGAGAAATGTTTAGCTTTAGCCTTTTTAAGGAATTAACGTAATAATCAATGCTCACGTTTTAGCTATTTATTATTTGTAGAATCATAGAATACCAGGGTTGGAAGGGACCTCAGGAGGTCATCTAGTCCAACCCTCTGCTCAAAGCAGGACTGATCCCCAACTAAATCATCCCAGCCAGGGTTTTGTCAAGCCTGACCTTGAAAACCATAATAGAAATGCCTAGGGCTTCAATCAATTATCAAGAACCCCACTGTACAAACAAATAACCAGGCTGTCCCTGCCTCAAAGAGCTCACCATTTAGGTTAAGGAGAAGACACAACAGGTGGGTGATTGAAACAGAGAAACGGGGTGGGCGCGAGAGTGGGAAACAAAATAAAAATAAAAGAAACATGTCTTGAGTAATAGGCAATAGATTCAACTCACCAGCTGCTTAGCTGTTAGTGTTTTGTATGAAGTCTTTATAACATACAGATACCAGTATTTCACTGGTGAAACAAGATCAGTATGCCACAGTCAGCCTTCCTTTTCAGATTACATTAAAAGTGCTGCATTCTGGGGGTTTGATCCATGGCCTTAAGAAGTACAATTTTCACAGAAGTAAATTGCAGCTCTACCTGCATAGGGACAAATTCTGAAACCTCAAATTATCATGAAATGCAGTTGTCATTCTTTGACCAGCTCAAGTTGTAAAATAAAACAGCTTCTTTCTTTCTCTTTCACCTGATCTCTATATGTGTTGCCATGACGAATGCAATTTCCAGTCATGTTTTCAGTAGTCTGAGACCCTTGTTCTGTTACCTCGGCCTTGCACCTTGGTATTTTTTTGGATTCTTTTGTTTGCAGTCTGGGCTGCGTAAGGCAGTCTTCAACTGGAAAGATGCTCATTGACTTCAGGCTTTGAATAGTGCCTTGAGTAAGTTATTGCTGCAAGAAGCAGCAACTTGTTCTAACGTGTTCTACCAGTCTTGGCCAAATGAGTTTTCTGGTTGTCAGGAAGAATAGGAGTAATTTTGAGAAGAAATTCTTTCAAGACATTATATTTTTGCTGGCAGTATTTAACATCATGCACAGATATCACAAAGTTCAATTAAAATGAGCAGAAAGTTAGTAATGTTCAGTAATGGAAATCTTTGAAATTGGCAATTTCAAAATTGTTGTGTGGCATTATTCCATCTGGTCTTTTCCCTGACATATACCATGGTATCAGTTCAATTCCCCTTGGGTGGAAAAGTTTGTAAATACATAAATAAAATGGCATCCAATTTACATCCTGTCAAAAGCTTATTTGAATAACATGCATGTTTATTAGCTAAACAATGATAATCTAGAGTCTGATAATATGAAGATCATTTTAACCTATTGCAAATGATCTCTAAATACATTATTTCAGTCAACTTCTCAGTAGAACATGGCAACCATTTAACAGTGTGTAGTACCTCTAGATAGTTTAGGATGGAAGTGAAGAACACTTCAACAATCTGTATTGTATCTGTAGGCAGATACAATACAATTTTCTAAATTAATATTTTGGCCAGGACGCTGGTAATATCCTCACTACCTCCCTTCCTGCAAAAAGTGCTATGGAAGTTTTTAATCTCCACACATGGTCAAGAGTTAGAGCCAAGCTGGAGCACTGGTTCAGTAATGTTCTAAAAAGGGGATTACTGAAACATATCACTACTACTTCCTGCAGCATGCTGGGTTTTCCCTGGAGGTCTTCTACTTGATATTGGTAAGGCCTGACACTACTTATCTGAGAAGATCAGCTTGAGGGGTTATGGGAATACATTGTTTGGTTCTGATAAATCTATTGAAGATCAAATTACACATTCTAACTGTTTCTGAAGTTGATTTCCATAATACTATGCGTTCTGAAAATTGTGATCTGCACAGCACAATATGTTCACGGAAAGAAATTTTCTTTTGTCTTTACTGACTCAGAGTATGTCACGAAAGCAACTAACAAGATGAAAGTAGAGTTGGTCAGAACATTTTCAAAACATTTTTCATCAAAAAGTGTTGTTTATCAAGTTAAACGATAAGGCTTCTGAGGTTCACAGTAGGCAAGAGAGGCAGACACATGAACCAAATACCTGATTTTCTTGATCCAAAAGCCGATGATTCAACACAGTTCCATTTTGCAAAATGTTCAAAAGATTTTGTTCCAGTGAGTAAAAAAAAAAACAACAAATTTTGAAACCTCAAATTCATGAAATGCAGTTGTCATTCTCTGACCAGCTCAAGTTGTAAAATAAAGCAGCTCCTTTCTTTCTCTTTCACCTGCACCATCCTAAACACCACTTGAGCCAAATTCATCCCTAGGATTAGTGGAAATAATTCCCATTGAGTCACTGGAAATTGGACACATTTATAGTAGGATACCAAACCTATGCATATTACAGTTTGTCAGTTATTCTCTCCTGATCAACTTAGATATCTAACATGTTTCTGGTACTTCCATCACTACTGAATTTGGCCCTTAGTTTGAAATATACACTGAATACTGAAACACTCAAAGCAATGGCTAACATGCCAAGTTTTTATTACTTAAAAAAAACTATATAGGTTGGCTACAAACTTTATACATGTAAAACTTTCTTGTTATCTTAGTTCATGTGATTATATAAATAATTTTCATTCTTTAACATGATGTATTAGACAAAAAACTAGACCAAAGAGGGTAGCTGATGCTCTACTAATGCCCAACACATAAGATCTTTCCTCTTGCACTTGTCTCATGTTATTGAGATTAGCCAATTAAAATCCAGCCTGCACCAGTTCTATAGTGCTTTAAATTCCATATGTGAAAGGTACTGTATGTGAGGAAATGTTAATTTTTTGAATGTACAGATATACCATCCGTTGGATGGGTGGGATTACTCAGAGCCTTGAGGACCTCTACTGTTCTTGCCCATCATTCTTAACACTGCCATCTTTCTGGCTGATGAGGTGGGAACAGATCAGAATCATTGCTCCTTCAGTTCTAGCTGTCTTTTTGGACCAAAGCACACAGAGTAAAATGGATCATCTGTCTCTCCCATAGAAAATCTGGACTTGTTCAGTCCTATGCATACATCGATCCATCTGATTTTTCAAAAGATATTGTAACTCATGTTAGCCCATGGGAAAGAGTATCAAACTAAATAACTCATTGATAGGCCTCATGTTTGATGTAAACCATTTGCTTCTGTTGACTTTTCTTTCTGTTCCTTCTCACCCCTTCTTAGCTCGGCGTGAAAATTGCTAAAGCTGTTGCTTGTCGCAACTTTGTAAAAGCCAAGCAAGATACGGAGGCTTCCCAAGAAGCTCGAAAGAAAAAGAAGCTTGCCTGGGGGTGCGTCATTTGAGTACAATATTCAGTATTTGTGGTTTTGTTGGCTTTAAATGGATTCAATAGAATCTCAGTTAAATGTTTCCTTACTTCAAATAGACTTATGCTGATCCTTGTTTGTTTAGTTTGACCTGATTGTTTTTTTCCTGAATAGTGAATCAGACTAAATATATAGTTGGTACCACAACTGATAACTTATTCTAATGTTTATATTGCCTTTTTGTAATTAGTAGGTTACTAAAAACCAAATTCTGATTTTTTTTTCACTGAAGTTAAATGTTTTCTCTCGAAAACTCCCAAATATCACTGTAGTGGAACCTAACATGTTTTTGTGTTTCATTTCAGATTTGAAGCAAAGAAAAGATGGGAAACAAAAAGCAACATGGGATACATGTAGTTCTGTCTTGATCTCATCTGAAAGTAAAGCTGTTTAAAATATAATTATTGTGGGTTTAATACAATATATGCTGCCTCTTTTATGCTTGCATAACTAAATCTTGAACAACTAAGCAAGGTTAATAGTAGTTTAAAAAAAACTAAGCAAAAACTGTTTGTTTACTTATTTCCCGTAATGCTCTTAGATTTCTATATCTTGTTTCAAATTCCTGTTAAAATTGTAGTGGGAATAGATATTTGATTATTTTTAATGCACACAGAAACTTAACATTCCACTCATTCTCCAGGTGGACAAAATTCTGTATAACACATCTCAGGTCTGAAGAATTATGGAGCCTGGTCAAGATTCCCATAAATCTGGACCCAAATTTTCAGTGCAGTAAGGTTCTGTTAGGTGGCCACGGCTTTTATAACGATAAAATATTCATGTCAGTGATACATGGGTGTGGGTAAAAGGACAGGTTCTTCGTTTAAAAAAAATCAGTATCTTATCAATTATACATCTGATCTACTAAGTAGTACAGATCTTATCACAGTATTGTTTTGAGGCTGCTCTTTGAATCATTTGGACACAAGAGATCAGTTGGTTGAATTGAAGGTATATCATGAAATGCCTGAAGAATACCAGAATATTGACTTTTGTGACGTTACCCAATGCTCCTTTTATTTAGTAGTATTAAGTATGAACATAATTTTAAATTAAGCTATTCTCTATACTACTAAAAGTATCTTATCTTTGTATTATTTATTTATGTGGCTAGATGAATCACAACAGAAAATTTTAGTCTGAGAGTCCATGAAGCGCAATGCTTAGATTCATTGCGTGGATCTAGTATGCCCCATGTCTTGGAACCAGCATCTTGAAGACCTTTCCAGTTTATCCTTCCCCACTTACTTCACATGTGTTCAAATTTTAAAATCCCTATCTTGTCAATAGGACAAAATGTAGAAATATGAATTTTGAAAATATCTAAAATCTGTTATGTTGTGGAGTTGATCAACTTACACTTGAATATCAAATGCAAACTGTATTCGGTGCCAGATGTTTTATAAAAGAATTATACTTTGAATGCTTATGTTGTAAGTAACAAGAATTGTTAATAATGTTTTTCTAAAATCATTCACAGTGAAAAGTAAGGACACATTCAAGACTAGCAATAACTTTTTTCCCTGAAGTTTTTGCCTATATGTTTAGTCACCAAAATGCCTGAAATGAATTGGGAATGTAAACGTCAGTTGTTGTTAAACAAGATTAATGTGTTTCAGGCCAAAGGTTTGGTATTAACATAATGGTGATTTACTATTTAAGCACTTCAGGCTAAAACAACTTGCCAAAGAGTAGTACTTTGAAGGTTTACGGCACCAATTCTAAGACCTAAGGAATAGGGCGTTTGTTGGTAGCCCTCGGGAAGTGGGATATATCTTTTTTTTCTTCTTCTTTTTTTCCCCTAGCAGAACATTGTACTTTTCATAAAAGATGAGAGTTTGCAATATTGTAATCCTAGAGTCAGCTGTAATTAGTTATGATGACAGAGTTAAAGACAACTGCCAAGACTGTAAACCAGTGGGTAAACAGGATTCTGAAACAGAACATCATAAAATTCAAACTGTATTTTAAATACCTGTACCTTTTTTTGGAAGAGCCATTGGCGTGGGGAAAGGAAGCAAGTGGTATGTAGTCCTCATATTATTTATTTTATATATGCATTACATTTACAAATACATAATGTATAGTTTGTGTATGTAACTGTATTTTTCCCACATGGAATAACATTACATTTAAGACATTATGGCTTATGAAAATGGGAAAATGCCTTAGTGGTTCCTTGGCAAACCTAGAAAAATACTATATGAAGAATTTTTTTCTGAATTTCAAATGTACCAGAATTCTATAAAATTCCTATCTGAAAATTCAAGTGAAATTATTTTTACTGTATATAGCTTGTGTCATAAATATAAAGGGAAGGCTAACCACCTTTAAATCCCTCCTGGCCAGAGGAAAATCCCTTTCACCTGTAAAGGGTTAAGAAGCTAAAGATAACCTCACTGGCACCTGACCAAAATGACCAATGAGGAGACAAGATACTTTCAAAGCTGGAGCGGGGGAAAGCAATCTAGTTAGATATGCATTAGATTCTGTTTTGTTTAGATGGCTGATTAAAATAAGTTGTGCTGAATGGAATGTATATTCCGGTTTTTGTGTCTTTTTGTAACTTAAGGTTTTGCCTAGAGGGATTCTCTATGTTTTGAATCTGATTACCCTGTAAGGTATTTACCATCCTGATTTTACAGAGGTGATTCTTTTACTTTTTCTTCAATTAAAATTCTTCTTTTAAGAACCTGATTGCTTTTTCCTTGTTCTTAAGATCCAAGGGTTTGGGTCTGTGTTCACCTATGCAAATTGGTGAGGATTTTTATCAAGCCTTCCCCAGGAAAGGGGGTGTAGGGCTTGGGGGGATTGTGCGGGGAAAGACGTTTCCAAGTGGGCTCTTTCCCGGTTATATTTTGTTAGATGCTTGGTGGTGGCAGCAATAAAGTCCAGGGACAAAAGGTAAAACAGTTTGTACCTTGGGTAAGTTTTAACCTAAGCTGGTAAAAATAAGCTTAGGGGTTTTTTCATGCAGGTCCCCACGTCTGTACCCTAGAGTTCAGAGGGGAAGGAACCTTGACAACTTGTTTATTTTTTTAAACAGATGGTAAATAAATGTTTGGAAAAAGATGGCCTTTTTATGTGCTATACACTGAAAAAGCCAAATGATGCTAATTATTCTGTGCCCTAAAAACAGATTAATATGTTACAATTTTTGGTACTTTAATAAAATTACCTCTGTTTTAATAACAGAAAAAGAAATGGTGTAAACGTCCACTTAATAGTAACTGATCTAGTTAATAAATGGTTGATATATGTGCATCACACCAGAAGGAGCAGTACTCTTATTTGATCTGAAAATATAATAGTCAAAAAATAAAAGGTAAGGGGGGGGGGTTGTGTTTGAGAAATCACTGTTTTATATTCATCTCAACAGTGCTCTCTGCATGTAATATTTTTCACTTTTAAAATAACTAATTAGTTTTATTTTAGACCATTAATAATGTAATTAATTATTTAGGAAGTATGCAGAACATTTCCTTTAACTTACTCGTGTGATGAATTAAAAATCACATTTTAAGTATTTTGGTGTTCCTAAAGCCTTCGCTTATTAGTGTCTGTAAATTAGCAGAATTAAACTCTGTTCAAAAAGATGTTAAAGATTTAATGAACACAGTGAAAAAATATGAAAAGCTTCATACCGCAAAATTGTATTTATTCAGATCTCTCCTCTTCAGCGGGGAATTGCACCTTTTTTTTTCATGGGGGGGAAAAAACCTCCTAAATGTCTGGTGTGAGTCATAGGCATTTTACATTACTGACTTTCTTTCCCAGTGTTGTTCCTAGGATATGAGACACACAAGTCATGTGAGGTAATATCTTTTATTGGACCAGCTTCTGTTGGTGGAAGAGGCGAGCTCTTGAGCCACCCAGAGCTCTTCAAGTTTTCTGTGAAGCCTGAAAGCTTGTCTGGTCCAATAAAAGATATTACTTCACCCACCTTGTCTTTTTGTCAATATAGCTCGGTGTTTTGGCCAAACAGGCAAAACTGCATTCTCCACTGTTCATTTTCTCTTACTCCCTTTCCCAAACAAAATCTGTGTTTTGAGCAACACTTTACTGCTTATACGTTTCTGAAGTCTTGTTTTCAGCCATTATCAGCCTGGGGTACAGCAGCAAATATAACAGGAGGACTCTGAAGAAACACGTAGAGCAGCATTTTTATGTGGACCCTTAATCCTGCTCTTGTTAAAATGAAGTATATGTACAAAAAATGTGTGTTTCATTTAAGGTTAGATTAGTAGAAAAAAGTGTGTTGCCCATCATTTCATCAATCACCCTAATAAAACCACCAGGACTATTAATATCCAAACATCCCAGATCCATCTGCACTTTGACCTTTTCAAAAGCCTGGGAAAACAGGTGACCATTACATGCCTTATTGTGATGGACTCAGGGAGCTCAATCTGTTTATCTTAACAAAGAGAATGTTAAGGGGTGACTTGATTACAGTCTTTAAGTCCCTACATAGGGAACAAATATTTAATAATGGTCTCTTCAGTCTAGCAGAGAAAGGTATAACACGAGGATTCCCAAACTTGGTTCGCGGCTTGTCCAGGGTAAGCCTCTGGCAGGCCGCAAGATGCTTTGTTTACCTGAGTGTCCACAGGCATGGCCACTCTTCACTGTTTCTGGCCCATGGGAGCTGCGGGAAGCGGCGCAGGCCAGGCCACTGCTTCCCCGGTTAGTGGGAGCTGCGGAACAGCGAACCGCGGCCACTGGGAGCTGTGAGCCGCTGTGCCTGTGGACGCTCACTTAAACAAAGCGTCTCGTGGCCCTCCAGGGGCTTACCCTGAACAAGCAGTGAACAAGTTTTGGAACCTCTGGTATAACATGATCCAAAGACTGGAAATTGAAGCTAGACAAAATCAGACTGGAAATAAGGTATACTTTTTTAATGGTGAGAGTAATTAACTATTGGAACAATTTATCAATGGTCATAGTAGATTCTCCATCACGGATAGTTTTAAAATCAAGATGGGTGTTTTTTTCTGAAAGATATACTACATGAATTTCTTCGGGGGAAGTTCTGTGTCGTACAGGAGGTCAGACTAGATGATCACATTGGTCCTTTCTGGCCTTGGAATCTATGAAACATACCATGTGAAGAACAAATGAGCTCTTGTTGAACCAATGTGAATCTCAAAATTGAGGGCCCTTCGCTGAAAGCATCCAACCAGCAGCTCCTTCTCAGTTACTTTAGGAGACTACCAGCTCAGGTATTATCTATTGTAGTGATATCAGATGGGGAAGAGAGTTGGTGTCATAGCCAGAGCCCAAGTTATATAAAGAGTTATAAATCCTTACCAACACCTTTAATTCTACCCCAAACATATTAGCCATCAGTGCAAAGGTTGGAGCACTGGTATAATGTTTCCTGCATGATGTGTGATTCACAAAACACGTCATAGTTGAACTTTTTGAGTTGTCTTCTGTAATGCCTTACAGAGCATAGCAGGACTCCAGTGTCAAGGTTACAAAAGTGTGGCTAATGGTACTGAGGTCTGCAGCAACAATAAAAGGTCCCAACCGTCTGTGCACTCAGATGAAAAGAAGTTGTTGCTGCTCTGGCTGGCTGCTACCTGGGCATCTGGAAACAGCTAGGAAAAACCTGGATTGTTAAGCTTCTTAGCCACTGACCTTGTAGTAAACAGCATGAAGCAAAGAGTTCCTGACCTCTGAAACGCTATGCTTCCAAGGACTTGTCTGTAAGAAAGCTCCACTGGTTTTACTTACATTAATTTTTAATCTGCTAGTTAAATTGGTGTACAAAGCTGCTTGGACATTCTTATTTCCATCTGGCTTATACCTCTTCCTAATCAGTGAGCTAAATTGTAATAAGCTGCTCTGAAATTGAAAAAGAAGTGTCCGCACAGCCTTTTGCACTAGTTTAACTATATTGGGTCATATTCAAATCTTGAATTAAACTGGTGCCATTTTTGTTGTATAGACAATATGAGATAATAGTATAGGTAATACTTCAGGGGCAACCACAGGAACTGGTGCTAAATACCTCGAGCCTGGCCAACATGCAGGAAGCAAACTCTTCCTCCCCAATAAACTTACCCCAAGAAGTACTGAAGGACCCAAGCCCCTGAAGCAATTTTGCACCCTTTTCCCTACCAAAACTCCATATCCCTAAGTTGCAACAGTGACTCTAAGCCCTCTTTGATATCCTGAGAGTCATTTGAAAAGGTGTAGCTGTATTCCCAAGTGTGGCTGTCCAGCATAAACAGCAAAGATCATTTTGAAAATTGATAAACACAGATAAACTAGAACAATTATTAGTGTTACAGTAAGGCCTCAGGGCACCCAGTCATGGATCATAGCACTGTTGTGCTAATCACTGTGCAAACACATACCCAATAGCTAAACCCTGCTCCGAAGATTTTACACTGTAGGATAAAAAGCCTCTCAATCATTCACCTCTTGTGGGTATCTCAACCTTAAAGATGGGATCTGGTGACCCTCTACCTGTGACCCCTTTCCAACTACTTCACTCCCAATGTACTGAGATTTTGCAATTGGCTCCTCAGTCACATCTCACCTTATAAATTTCTCATCCCCTTGGAAACCATTGTCCTTCCTCCACCCATTTTCTCCCACAAAATACACCTGGCAGTAGTCCAAACCCATGTATCTCATCTCCATTGTGTTCTGATGTCTAATATTAAGAACAAAATTTTGTTTCCTGATTCCAGTAATAGTGCGACTTCAAAGAGAGTGCATTTTATCAGCTTAAACATCATACTACTACAGATAGCAATATTTCAAAACACTACATTCCTGTGCTCCTAAACTCAGTTAGTGGCTGCAGGGACAGTTAGATTTAAAAAAAAAAGCGTATAGAGATGTAATAGATTTAATAGTTTCTTGCCTGCAACTATAATCTGTAACATTTTTTTCAAATTAGAAAGTGCTACTTTTTTTGGTTTGATTCTGTTGGATAAATTTCAAAGATATATATGGTGTCTAATAAGCCTTTGCAACCTCTAATTTGTGAAGGAGTGTCTGTCCAGTTAATACTTGTTCTTTGAAGCAAGGGGTTTTGAAATAGATGAAGTCTGAACTGTAATTACTGATATCTATTTCCTATTCACGTATGGTTTTTGGTATTTGATCAGGAAATTTTAATGTATTGCTTAATCTCAGAGCATTCCTCAAATTCAAAAGTATTAACTTGATGGGAAGTGTACTGTCCTGAATGACCAAAGTAAAACCAGAATACATTCTCACTTGAAATGACACATGTACAGATAACTCACCGGTAAATATACTGTTTTTCAGATACCTCTGCATCTGTCGCTACTTAATAATATACTTTATACTTACATAGGACTTTATGTGCAAGATGTTCAAAGCACTCACAAACAATTAAACCTCAAACACCCCTGTGAAATAGGAAGTGGTTGTCTTCATTTAACAGATGGGGAGACTGAAAAGAGGCAAACAGAGATTAAGTGATTTACACAAGGTCAAACAGCAAGCAAGCCACAGAGCACATAGAATAGCACCTATGTCTTCAAGCTCCAAGGCCTGTACTCTAACTGATAGACTATGCTACTGTTTATTCAGAAATTACATTGATAAAAGATTTTCAAAGACACAGATGGCACTTAGGTCATGGGGAGTTAGGAGCCTAATTGCCATCTCTGGTTTTGAAAATCTTTGTTTTTGCTGAAAATGCCTTAAAAACTTAGAAATTGAAAAGAAACGTTCCAAGGATGACAGGAGAAAACATAAGTCCCAGTTTCCTTCCAGACAAGGCAGACGGCTGTGCCCCTTTATGATGCATTGAGAAGGTCAAAATTGTTACATGTTAACATTTTAGCTTGTTTTTCAACTTTCAGGTTTTATTTTCCCTATTTTCTGGAGGCTTCCTTGGAACTGCAGAGAACTAGAGCTTTCCCAGAGTCCTGCATCTAGCAGTGTTTCCCCGAGCTTTTTGTTCTGTTGAGTCAAACAGATACTAACAAAAACAAACAGCTAAATAATGAATAAAAAAATCCACCTTTGTCAGTGGCACAGGTTTTACATGTATCTTCATCATGCAGGTTCTCCAGTCACCTTTCTCCGGGATGTTTTTACACTTTTAACAGTGAGAAGACTCTTTGAGGAAGGCAACATGATACCAGGATGTTGGTTTAGTTCTGTATTGACTCATCATCTACTTCTTCAGCAAGTGTATTTCCCTAGGAGGTCTCCTGGCTAGGCCTGGTACTGCTTAGCTTACAAGAATGGCCAGCTCTTCGGCCAATGTAACATGATTGTACACTGAAATTACCTTTTTCTCTTCTACCCAGAAACCCCATGTTCTTTTACACTACTGCAGTATGTGCATTAGATTGTAAACTACTCTTCTACAACCCAATGTTATCTGTAACTGCATGGATAACGTGGAAGGACAGAAAAATTAGTGAGAATAATCAGCTTATTCATTTGATTCTTATCAGTTCTTAAAACAAGCTGTGATGGCAAAATATAAGGAATCTTCATTCTTCCTTTTTGGCAGTCTATTTGACACAACCTCTGTACACACAGCTTCTCTACCCATGGTTGGAGTTGTGGGATATCTTTAATTCTAGAAGGTATTTACAATTAGAGTTTAACAGGCTTTTCATTTAGGGGACTAGCTGCTGACCCAGAGAGGAGGTGTGGCCATGCTTGACCCCTAAATGTTAGTGGACCCTCGCCAGGGCAAACGACTAGCTGCTAACACTAGCTGCTAACCCCCAGCCATGTGAGTCCACTTGAACTACTCAGCTGAACAAGGAAGATCCAGCTGCCATTGAAGATTGTCCCCTTTTTTGGTTTGGGTTATTGCAAACAAAAGTTCTTCATTTTAAGAGCTTGAGAACATTTTTGTAGTTGTTTTAGGATTTTTGTCACCTGTTGGATTATTGAGACTAACCTGAACTTTAGAAAGATTTTGGAGAACCAATAATCAGTTGCTAACTCAACATTCCTGATGCCTCTTGTGAACTGAAAACATTCCTGTGGTAACCAGAGCAATGAATTCACTTGAATGTTACACTTATTCCCCTCCTATGCAACTAATTAAATTACCTTTTTCACAATGATATTCCAGGTGTGTTACCAACTCCAGAAGGGAACTAACAAACTGTGGCCTCAAAACAAGTAAAGAAAAGACTGAAGTCATGTGAGTGGCTTGCATGGAGCCAAGACAGATGAACATCAACATCAAGGGCCAGCTCCTAAACCAGGTTTCTATGTTTAAGGGCCTTAGGGGCTGGTTAGCAGCAAATGGAGAAATCAACAGAGAACTGCAAGCAAGGCTGCTGAGTGGGGGAAGTCTGGCACAAGGCAGGTGCAGTGGTTTATGGTAAACAGATGTCCAGATTACTTAAGAGACAACTATACAAAACCATATGAAGACCACTTCTGTACAGGTCAGAGACATGGGCAACCAAAGAGAAGCAATTGAGAAGAGTTGAAACCATTGAAATGAGATGTTTAGGGTAGTGAGGGGATGACTTTGCTAGACCACATGTGGAATGATGTAATCAAAAGTAAGAACAAGGTCTGTGGTATCAGAGAGAAGTCCAAGATGGTATGGTCATGTTCGACAGATTGATGAAGGGGATTCTGTTAGAGAGTCATTTGAGACTCAAGTTTGCAGGCAAAGAACGAGTACAGCCAAGAAAATGATGAATAGACGGTGAACAAGAGGATGGAGTAGGGGAGTGGATATGGAACAAGTGTTGTACCACCATGCCTAGAAAAGACTGATCCAGTCATCCAACCCAACCTAGCTGGTAAAAGGGGAAGAAGGAGAAGTTATCCGTGTGACAGGTTGGACCCCCCTTCCTTTTGGGGTGCCACCAGATGTGCTGGAGTCCCACTGAGCCTGCCTGTCCTACCAGCCTGGGTTTCCCTTACTCTGTGCTGCTGTGACATGCTCTCAAGCCCCTTTCCAGCACACCCACAGGTAGGGGGACACCTAGCTGTAGAATCTCACAGTCTGCGATCAGCTCTCTGTGGGAGGACTCAGCTAGGGCAATGCCCAGCATTCATGTGCACACACCCTCTAGAATGTAAACCCAGAATTATATGGTCTTGTACCGTATAGAGATCTATATTGCATAAGCTCATAAAAATTGCCCCCTCCCTCAATGTGGAGGACAATATGCACAGCTCTTTGTCCCCTCTCCCCCAGTTACGAATTGCACAAACTGGGTTTTGGAATAAACAAAAAATAAGTTTAACAACTACAAAAAGTAAATTTTAAGTGTTGATAAGGGATAGCAAACAGAACAAAGCAGACTACTGAGTAAATAAAACAAAACACACAAAGTAAGCTTAATACACTAAAGAAACAGGTTACAAATCATAACTTCTCACTATAAATGTTGTTTTAGGCAGGTGGCAGAGTTTTTGAAGCTCAGAGTTCCAGTTATTTCTCTTCACAGGCTAGACCATTGCCTCAGCCTGGAGTCAGCCCTTGCCTTTCCCCAGCTTAGTTCCTTTGTTTCTTCAGGTGTTTTCATCAGTCTTCCTTCTTGGGCTGGGAAGCAGTGAAGAAAAGCCAAGATTAACTCACTTCCCAATCTTAACTAGGATTTACATAAGGCAGGAATCCTCTGTTTCCAGTGGAAAAATACCAGCAGTGTCCAACATGGTACTCCGTACCAGGTGACATCATCACATGACCTTGCAGTGTTAAAGAAACCATGAGACAAAGTTTATTTGTAACGTCCACAGGAAGGAACTCCAGGAAGATGAGAAATCAGCATCTTCAAAGACCCACTGTCTTTCCTACTGGCCCATCCAGGCTGATTACATACTGTCTAGTGGGCGTTTCACAGGTGTAATCATAGTTGTAATTGTTACATAGTCAATATTCCTAACTTCAGATACAGAAATGATATATGTATACAAATAGGATAATCATATTCAGTAAAACATAACCTTTCCAATGATGCTTTACATGACCCATCTTGCATAAAACACATCTTAGTTATGCTATATTCATATCATAATATTTTTATGAAGAATATGGGGTGTAGCATCACAATCAGCTCCTGAAGCTTCTCTTTCTGTAATGGTACAAGTTTCCAAGAAAACCTTGAAATAAGTAGGTCTAATATGCCATATACAACTGTGAATATCCACAGAAAATTGGAATATTGGCATATTGAATTATTCAGTTTTTAATTACCATCAAATAATTTAGCATGGAACTTTCATTTTACCCAGAGTTAATGACAGAATGTTGAAAAGCAGCTTGTTAGCAAGTGTTCTCTGTGTTATGTACTGGAGGAGCACACAAGTGGAAAACAGGCATTCCCAATGTGAATACTCTGTTTTCTTCACTGAAATGTGTTCATAAAATGTCCTCTGCACCTACCAGGGCACTGCCAGGGATGCTTCTTGCCGAAATATAAACATGACATCGCAGAATGCTTTTTTTGTTAAGGAAAAAAATACAACTTCTGCTTCTTTGTTTTTTTACTATGATTTTTAAGTGTGTTTATTTTGATAAATTTCATTAAGCTTTGCTTTAGGTCACTGTTCGATTTTTTTAAAGGGCAGCCCATGGAAAGGATTTAGCCACATATGGCTAAAAAATGTTTTTCTAAATCCCATTATACTTCTATGTTCTTCTCCTGTATTATGAGTGGGATTTCCAAGAAAACTCGGTGTTGGTCTGACTCTGCTCCCATGGAAGTCAACTTCCACTGACTTTATTAGGAGCAGGGTGAAGCTAATGCTGGACACTTTTGAAAATCCTACCCTACATTACTGGCATTAATGATCAGTAACTAATTATGGATAAACACAAAAATATTTAAAAAAAAAACGTATTTGTCTGACACATTAGGTGCCTGAATACATCACCATGAAAGTGACTGTGATGCTATAATCTAGCCTTTGTGAAATCACTTAGTGCCAGATTTTTCAGCTCTTACTCATGTTGAGTAGTCCCTTACTTCTGAGTAGTCCCATTGGAATTGCCAAGGATGACAGAATTTGGCTTTAAGAGAATAAGACAGGAGACAAGGGCCCAGATTTTTAAAGGTATTTGGGCATTGGTCTACTCAGCATTGCAAAGCTTAAAGGTATGTCTGCACTGCATAGTAAACCTGGGTCCATGTGACCCACAACTGCAGACCTGTTCTTTCCAAGCTTGCACTTGAGCATCCATGCTGCATTGCTACATGAGCCTCAGATCTGTGTTGGCATGTCCATACTGTGGTACATAGATATGAGTCAGATGCTGTGATTTCTATGTGTGTAATCCAGGATTCTTAGCATCCTTGCTAGCTGTAGCCACTCTAGGGCTTGGTTCATGATGTATTGTGGGAGAACTTGTCTGTGGCACTTGACTGGCAATGCTCTTAGAATACCAACACATCAAGTTGAGTTGTTTTTTGGATGTACCTGCTCTCTGCAACTGGTGGAAGACCTGTTCTCACTTTCACTGCTGTTTCAGGCATCAGACAGTGCACTGGTGAGACACTGGTGGATATTTTGGAGGCAGTATTTGTCATATTGAAGGTGTCTTTCAGAGGGGGATACAGCTCTGGCATCTGTGACCCCGTTAGTGCAGCTCATGTCTGTTGCCATCACTGCAGATTCCCCATAGGTGGACTGGCACTTCTGGAGCAGGGCCAAAAGTGCACGCAAAAATAATTTTGCATGAAGAAGCAGACGTTCCTGGAGCTTAGCTACAGTGACAGGACATATGCATGAGGGAGGCCATGCCAGTCCAAGAAGTGGGTCGCCATAGCCATCTGGAAGCTGGCTACCCAAGACTGTTACAGGTCTGTGGCAAACCAGTATCGTGTTGGTAAGTCAGCTGTGGAGGTTGTGGAGGTATTTGAAGCTATCAGGACTGTGATTACCCAAAGGTGGTTGGCATAAACAATGTACCTGAAATAATTGCTGTCTTGGAGAGAATGGTGTTCCCAACCTGCACTGGGGCTCTCAGTGGCTCATAATTTGATCTCCACAAGGAACACATGAGCACATGAACCACAAAGAATACTATGCCATCATTCTGCAGGTCTTGGTTGACCACAGAGGCAAGTTCATGTATGCCAACAACATGGGATACACTGGCAAGGTGCATGATGCCAGGATTTCTTGGAGATCAGGATTTTACCTTCATGGACAAGCTGGGGCATTATTCTCTTCATGTGTTATTGTTGTAAGTAGAGGCCCCACTGCTATTCTAGGGGACCCCGCATGCCCTGTTCTGTCATGACACTTGGACCCTGATTTTAGAGACCCTGGCAAAAGAAAGTTCATATACACACTCAGGAGCTCTAGGATGGTGGTGGAATGCACATTTGGCAGGTTGAAGTCCAGATGACACTGCCTTCAGAACCATTTGGATGCCCCATTGCCAATGCTGTCCATTTTTCCATATGCACTATTGTGCACTGCACAATGTCTGCGAGACAAAAGGTGAACCATTTCACCAGGAGTGGATTCAAGACAACACTGGATTACTGGAATGGTGCATGCAACCAAAAAGCACATTACTGGAGCATCAGGGATGCCTTGTGCACCCATAGAATGGATTTGCAGGGTGATGTGGATGTGGAGGAATGACATAATATAGTTATGTTGCACTTAAATTATCTCACACTTATCAAGCAATTTCTGAGGCTAATGCTGTCATAAATATAAAGGGAAGGGTAAACCCCTTTGAAATGCCTCCTGGCCAGGGGAAAGCTCCTCTCACCTGTAAAGGGTTAAGAAGCTAAAGGTAACCTCGCTGGCACCTGACCAAAATGACCAATGAGGAGACAAGATACTTTCAAAAGCTGGGAGGAGGGAGAGAAACAAAGGGTCTGTGTCTGTCTATATGCTGGTCTTTGCCGGGGATAGACCAGGAATGGAGTCTTAGAACTTTTAGTAAGTAATCTAGCTAGGTATGTGTTAGATTATGATTTCTTTAAATGGCTGAGAAAAGAATTGTGCTGAATAGAATAACTATTTCTGTCTGTGTATCTTTTTTGTAACTTAAGGTTTTGCCTAGAGGGGTTCTCTATGTTTTTGAATCTAATTACCCTGTAAGATATCTACCATCCTGATTTTACAGGGGGGATTTCTTTATTTCTATTTACTTCTATTTTTTATTAAAAGTCTTCTTGTAAAAAACTGAATGCTTTTTCATTGTTCTCAGATCCAAGGGTTTGGGTCTGTAGTCACCTAGGCAAATTGGTGAGGCTTTTTACCAAACCTTGTCCAGGAAGTGGGGTGCAAGGTTTTGGGAAGTATTTTGGGGGGAAGGACGCGTCCAAACAGCTCTTCCCCAGTAACCAGTATTAGTTTGGTGGTGGTAGCGGCCAGTCCAAGGCCAACGGGTGGAATATTTTGTACCTTGGGGAAGTTTTGACCTAAGCTGGTAAAGATAAGCTTAGGAGGTTTTTCATGCAGGTCCCCACATCTGTACCCTAGAGTTCAGAGTGGGGGAGGAACCTTGACAAATGCAGTTTAGGAATTTTATGAAAACTATTCTTGTACCTCCACAGTCAACCTCAGACTTGTCAAATGGCTGCATAGACTGCAGGACATGGTAGCATGCAGGGGACTCAGCATGTGGAGTGGGAGCCTGCAGCCTGGTGGTCATGAGAGTGAGAGAAAAGCTCCTTCTGCTGTGCTACATTGTGCTTCCTCAACCTCCTGTCATGCTCCAGGAACTGCGTGACCATTCTGTTCTCATGCTGAGGAGTTTCATTCTCCCTCTATGACCTCCTCTCCTCCATCTCTGTTCATCAAGCTGTTCATCAGCCTTGGCTGATATCCCGCATCATTTTGTCCCTGTCTCTCTTCATTCTCACATGTTAGTTGACAGTCCACTCCCCCTGTTTCCTAGTCTGTGCCCAGCAGAAGTGGGAGGGCCTGCTAAGAAAAATGAAAGAGCACAATTGTCTGACCATCAGGAAAAAAGAGATTTCTATTCTTTTCCGAGGGCTATGTCACTTCAGGGTTACAGGATGATACTTTTTATCACATATTTTTATTTTATTTATACTTTATTCATGGCTTGTTCAGAAGCTCCAGCAAGTCATCTTTCAAGGCAAGACATTATGGTAGGACATTTGGGAATGAGCAACAGGGGATAGATCACTTGATTACCTGTTCTGTTCATTCCTTCTGGGGCACCTGGCACTGGCCACTCTCAGAAGACAGGATACTGGGCTAGCTGGACCTTTGGTCTGATGCAATAAGACCATTCTTATGTTCTTATGGTTAAGATACCAAAATAAATTAAAATCAAATATAAATCTCAACAATTTATTTATTTATTCTTATGAAGGCCCCTGTGGAGGTGAGAACTTCTGTTCCAGGCTAGCAGAAAAGGGGACGGGCAGTGCATTTGTGTAGAGGGGAGTGGAGGGCTGCATTTAAAACTGAGTCAGAGCCCAGGTTTACTGTGCAATATAGACATACTCTAAATGACTTAGATGTTTGAGCTGAGATGGCTAAATGTAACAAAGACAACTTTGGTTTGCAAGCATAACTTGGGAATTAGCAGTAACGGAGAAGGCAAGAAATATATGAAATTGCCTGGGGTTTTAATAAATTTGAAATTTCTGGCTTCTGAATCCAAAACTTGACTATCCTTAATGTGGTGGGTGAAGTGATGAAGGTCTCTTCTCCACCACCACAATTCAGACTTGTGCTAGTTCTTTATAGCCTCCCTACTTTTCTTGAAAACCTCTGATTCTTCACCCACGCAAATCAATGAAAGTTAGAAGCCTACATTCCTTTGAGGAGCTGGGCCTTAGTTCATAAAACATTGCAGGAATATTGGCTTACGTACTGCCAGTATATCCAGTATAGATATTTGGTAAGGAGTTTTGAACTCACAGCTAAAATAGAATATTGTAAAGCATCCATGCTGCAGATCTGATTTCTGTGGTGGGAGGAAAACAGAATATTAAAAGTTGGAAAAAATCTCAGAAAAGGAATCAGGAGCAGAAAAAGCCAGAAGGAGAGAGACAGAGGCTTAGCTGGTGGAAATTGTTATAGCTCCTTTGATGGCAAGGGAGCCATGAGAATTTTCCCCAGCTGAGGATCTGTCCCAGAATCTCTGTAAATATATTGGGACAGTTTTATTAGAATTCAAAAAATTATTTACACATCTTTAAAGTTAATTGCACACTTCGTTTAGATACAGGGAGGTGCTAAACAATACCCTCCAATGTCAGATAGACATTGTCTGTGTTTCAGCACTTGAACCATGTAAATTCAACATGACTAATGTTGCAACAGCAAAAAATGGCCTTCCCAGGGCATATTCTGCCTTGATTTGTGTAAATATATCATAGCTGGCATATCCCTTTCATTATCATCACAGTGGTACCTAGAGTGGGAGCTAGACCCTGGCATAACATCTTTGTTGCTGTTTGGGCAGGGGGTGTTGTGCAGACTGGAAGAAGTAGCAGGGATAGACATTTGAGGGACAACTCTGGGGGCTGCTTGGAAGACACATACACCTTTGTTTGGTTTGGAGAGAGAGGTAAAAAGTTCAGATTATACGAATTAATTGGTTCATTTATTGATATAATCCAGTAGGGAAATGTTCTTGGAATCCTAAATGTCTTGAAAATATCTCCTATTAGTATGGAATGTGGAAAATAATGTTACAGTATAAATCTGTACTCTCCTTGCCTGATCTCCCCTAGTGTAGATAGTACACCCTCTGCTAGTACAAACACAAAAAAGTATGACCAAAGTGTCTGTTCCTAGGACTCTGTGAATTCATTCCTGTTGCCTTTTAGTATAATGCACTCCTATAGCATCTTTCCTCTGAAGATCTCATATTCAGGACGTAAGCTTCTCAAGGCTTCAAGAATTAGAGTAATTCAATAAGTGGCTTCCCCATTAAAACACAAAATAGTTAAATGACTTTCCAAAGGTGACATATGATGTGTCTAGCAGAGCCAAGAATAGAACTTTGACTGCTAGTTCTTTGTTCTAGCTATTGTTATTTTCATATACTGAGCACCTGGTAGCAACCTTTACTAGGTAAAAAATTTTATTATAAGCCTCAGTTTTCATAACCTTTAAGGTTGCCACTTTTCCAGGCTTCATCTCTGTCCCAGGGTGAATATTTTTATCCAACAAATTATTGCTGTAAATAAAAAGTTAAATAATTACTATTGTGGCCTCTGTTGGATTGAGCTGCTGAATAATCAGAAGGTTGTTAACCATATTGATGATGATTTCCTAGTGCAATATGCCATAGGCTATGCTGGCCTCTCAGAAGACCTTCAGTGTGCTAAATCGGACAAAGAGCTTCCTACAAGAAGCCATTCTATTACCTGGTACATCACATGTGAAAACTCCCATCAGCATCTAAAATACTTGCATTGCAAATGTAAATGCACTATTCCATTTCCACAGTGTAACCCATCATTTAAAGATTTAATTCCACTTTGATTTATGCTAGGAAAATGTGGATTATAGGTGACTGCATGACACTTAAATCGTATAGACTTCTTTATGATGATAACACCCATCTAATAATAGACTAACTGCATAAATATCCCCTGGGTTAAGTTGATGTGACTCCATTGAAATGAGCAGTCTGTTAAATTCAGTGGAATTGCACATGTTTATCATAGAGAAAGTATTTGGCCCACTTTGTAGTACACTCTGAAATTCCTAAAGATAGGGGAAACTTATACACCCCTTGCCTGGACTGTGCCTGGCTGAGATCAGAGTCTTTAGTCCTTCATTTTCAAAATCAATACAAGCACTTACAATTAAAGAAAAATAAAACAAAGTAATTAAT
The DNA here is from genome assembly GCF_965140295.1 of Lepidochelys olivacea. Lineage (NCBI taxonomy): Eukaryota > Metazoa > Chordata > Testudines > Cheloniidae > Lepidochelys > Lepidochelys olivacea. Next base: position 110,463,523 of record NC_140417.1, read on the forward strand.
CCTGTTTGAATGTTCAAACATTCTGTTACTGAGAGATTTTTCTCCCGCTAGACCATGGACTTCCTCTGTGTATGATCCAAGAAGGTTAGGAAAAAGTCCTTTTTGGGGAATATAATTTTCCAAGTACCATGATTGTGCTACAATACTTGTTCTACCTGAATCTTTTTAGATAACAGGCATCATGCTGTATTTGGTTCATTTACCTCTGATCGAAGAGCAGGAGAACACAGAAGTGGCACTCAAGGAACATATTACATACACAGTTTGTGACAGTAAGATCAAGGAAGAATTGTGAAGAGCAGAATTTTCTTCATCTAGAAATTCAGCCTTGTTAACAATAAAATCCACCTTCACAAAAGGAAAAAGAACAATCAGAAAAAAGAAATACCTCTTATGTATACTAAGAGAAAGAAAGGTCTTGTGGTTAAGGTATGGATTGGAATCAGAAGATAAGGATTCCATACCCAGCTCTGTCATAGATTCCCTGTATGACTACAGAAAAGGCACTTAGAGTGGGATTTTTAATGGTAACTAGGCACCTAAAGATGCAGATAAGTGCCTATTGGGATTTTCAAAAGCCCTTAGAGATGAGATTCACAAATGGGACTTAGACACCAAACTACCACTTTAGACACCTGAGTTCAACATTTAGGCACCATTGACATTCACAAAACCATTGCTCAGCTGCTGCCTGACCCTGCAGGTGTCTATGTTTTCTCCATTAAACGCCCATAAATTTTAGTGACTGGGCATGCACACAACTGCCCAGCAGTTCAGCACCTAAATCATGTCTAAACTCCAGCAAGATTCACAAGCTAGGTATTCCCCTGCCTACCTTGCTGGCAGGTGTGCTCTGAGCAGGCCTAACCCCACGCAAATGGTGGTGATGGTACTTCCGTATAGGCTTCAACCCAGTGATTTGAATATTCACCCAGGATGTGGGAGGCTTGAGTTTAATTACCCACTCTGCCTACTATAGGGTTCGGAACTTGGGTCTCCCGCCATTCAGAAGAATGCCCTAACCGCTGGGCTCTGAGTATTTTGGGGCAGGTCTCTCATGTTGAAGCTGTTCCCCTGTATAACTTCTTATGTATTCATTGAGGCAGAGAGTGTGAGAATGACTCTGTAGTCCAGGGATTAGGGCCTTGACATAGGAGACTCAGCTTCTGGTCCCCCTGTGCTAATTAATATTTAATTAGTTATACACAATGGAAGAGCCTCAATAGGAGAGATTGAGATAACCCCTCACCCTAGAATATCTCCTAGGCCAACAGGTTAAGGCATTCCCCTGTCAGGTCGGAGACTCCAGTCCCTGCTCCACATCACGCAGAAGGGGGATTTGAACCTGGGTCTCTCACGTCCTGGGTGAATGCTCTAACCACTGGGCTAAATTTTATGAGGGGGAATGCTGCCACCTCAGATTTTCTTGAGAAAGGGTTGACCTGGCTTAGGCAACTAACTCCAGGAGGGGGTTCATGGCTGTGAATCCTGAGTGGACAGCAACATGTCTGTCTGGCCCAGACTTACGCACATAATTCCTTTTAGAGGGCAGGGAATCTGTGAATCTGGTTCTCAGTCCTCCAACCATGCCCATGCATTGCATAGGCAGCCTAGACACCTAACTCAGGGTTGTGAATTCCACTAGGTATTGCAGCAGCCATGAATCCCATCCAAGGTGTCTAACTCCCATTGATTTCAATAGGAGTTAGACACCTAGGTACTTCTGAAAACACTACTAGGTGCCTCTCTGCATATTTAGCTACCTAAATAGCATTAAAATGTGACCCTGTTCTGTCTAATCCATCTCTCCCTTTGGATGCCTTCTTATAGGGACATTTTCCCACAATGCCTTTCTGAGGCTGGCCCTTTAAATCTTGCAGAACCAAACTGCTACAGCCCTAAAGTGGCCATTTTGTAACTGACTGCTGTTTGCTACATCTCTATTCTTTTAGCTGGTAAGTAGGCTTAATTCTGTGTTCCACCACAAATGCTGCGTTGCTACTCATCTCAGTCTAGTATGTTGTAACCATCAAAGGAGGGCATAAGGCTAAAAGGGCAGATGTAGTTTGTGATGGATTATACAATGAATTTAAGAGACAGTCTATGGTAAAGACAAATCGGTGCAGAATCTGAAAGGCAAAAGGACAGAGTCAATCTTTGTTATGAAGGAAGGCAAAGACAGAGGGGCACTAAACACTCTGAATTCTTTCTTTTTTTAGGAAGAGATTTAACAGTGGTAACAAATGTACAGTAAGTCTCGAATCTCCAACTTTTTTTTTATTTTGAATTTGGAACATGAATAAAAACATTGGCTTCTCTCATTTGGGTGAGAATAAAAGAACTTTTTTCTGAGATGTAGTTATTTAGGAGAGATCACTGAAGAGGACTGGAGTAAGGTTAAAAGATGGAAGATTATTAAACACTAGTCCTTTCAGGCACATTTCCAAGATACATTGTGTTCTGGTTTTCAGTTTTACACTGGCATTGAGGCAACTAAGCTGTTAGATATGAAGATATTCGCTGGAGATACCAGGAATACAGATTGATATTAGAAAAGGCTGGTTTTACCTGACTTTTTATACTTTTTTTGTGTTTTTATAATAATAGGAACTGACAGATCTAGGACCTGGACCAAATCCCATGGTCCTCAATGTAAAGGTCCCTCCTGACTTCTGTGGACTTTGGATATGAGGCTTTTAGATATTAACTACATAGTATTCGTAAACCACAGCTGTAATAGATAGAAATAAATGCCTGCAAATATTTTTACTACCTACAACATGCCATACTATAACAGAACTATTTTAGGTATGCTGCATAATGCAAACTGCAAATAATTATATAGAAGATGAAGGCTGTAAAGTGTAATCCTATAAGTACAGCTTTTTCTAGCTATTCCTTCTGAGCCTGGGAGACAACTTTGTCTAAAAAAGATTACTGACACTATGTAGTTACGCTGCATGATAAGCATGAAAATGAAATTATTTTATGCACATAAAGATATACATTTAAATAGTTTAATGTAAGAGAATAAAGCATCTGAGGCAAAGATGTGTCTAAAGCTAAGAGTAAGCAATACTCTAGGTGTTCATCTGTTTAAGAAGGAAGTAAAACAGAAAGAACACTAAGCAGCTCTCCTTTTTACTGAACCTTTTCCCATTATGGTGAAGTGAGAAGAACTAGAATTGTAGATCTGGTGGGAGGTACTAGAAGCCCCTTGGTAATATTCCTCACCCAAGCTGAAGGAAGGCTTGGGATGATTTTGTCCACCCTGCTTCCTTACCAGAAATGCCCATAATTCCTAAGCCTCATAAAAATACTTCAGAGAAGCAATATCAGGGCCTGTGAAATACACAAATTGCACCATTTTCCAGGTATTTTCTAAAATATCCTTTTGCCTTGCTTACATCCTTCCCACCTTTCAAATTAGAGGAACTAAGAATAAAGGTTTTCTGCAAAAATACTGCTTCACATGGTATGTTTCATAGATTCCAAGGCCAGAAGGGACCAATGTGATCATCTAGTCTGACCTCCTGTACGACACAGAACTTCCTCCGAAGAAATTCATGTAGCATATCTTTCAGAAAAAAACACTCATCTTGATTTTAAAACGATCAGTGATGGAGAATCTACTATGACCATTGATAAATTGTTCCAATGGTTAATTACTCTCACCGTTAAAAAATGATACCTCATTTCCAGTCTGATTTTTGTCTAGCTTCAATTTCCAGTCTTTGGATCATGTTATACCAGGGGACATGCTGCAAAATATTAAGGCTGGTTCTGCTAGTTGTTAAAGCACATGGCTAAACATCAGGATATTTGGGTTCTATTTGCAGCTCTGCTGTAGACTTGTGGGAATTTGGACAAATCCTTTATTACTGAAGCTGTATTTTCCATTGCTGATCCCACCCAGTTCTCCAGTGTCTGCCGCAGAACAAATCTACAGGGCAATGTTCTCTTATCCATACTGTGGATCTTCACTTAGAATTGCCAGGACCAAGCAGATAGGGCTTGAGAGAAAGATAATGCCTAGAAAGGAATATTTTCAAGGATGGATAAAGGGGGAGAGGGCTTTAGGCCAGACCTATGAATTTATAACCCCTTTGTGAAGAGGATAGGTAGGGGAACAATTCAGGTTGATCTGTCCTAGCCTTAGCTGAAAGTTTTTCTTTTAGAGGAACAAAGTGTCATAAAATTGTAAAATAGTAAAAAATTGACGTAGATGTATGGCACAATTGTTCAGTAGATTTTAATGAGGGTGGGCGGACATATATGAAGCCCAAACTCTGCTTAAAAAATTGCCTTGATCGCAGTACTGAAATTAGAAATGAAAATTTTGGCCTACCGCACCCCTAAAATTATTGCTATGCCCCCAAAAGTACTAGCACGCATTAAATGTTTTCTCAATACTCCATCCCCCAGCATTTATTTCTGACCAGCAGCTGTGAGAACAGGAAATATGGCATGACCACCTCTGCCCCACCAACTTGAGTATGGTTTGGATACTGTAATTCTGTTATAGCCGTACATGCTATCTGAATTAATTTGTCATATTCTACAAACTGGAATTCATCAAAGCTTATTCACTGGCCTTTTAATTGCTGTTAATTATCATTTTAAGATATGAGTAATTTCCCAAGTTTGTCTTTGTCTTTAGAAGTGAATATTCAACACGGTAGCTAGGAAATCATACATTCACATGTACTTTTTATTTAAGTAATGTAATGCTGTTGCGGGGAAGGAGAAGGCATATAATACTTCTGCTCAATATTATATATTTGTATAGCTACTTTCTATGAATTTAAACAGAAAATCATTTATTGCACCCTGCCATGGAACACACACAGATTTCTTTTGCTGCTTTCCTGTGTTATTAATGCTTTGTATGTGGAGGCACAGTAAAATCTTAATTGCTCCTTAATTAATGGGGAGCTCTCAGATTAAATCTATTTTAAAGAAATTTGTTTTTTTTTAACCTGGGTTATTAACAACACCTAAGATTTTTCTAAATGAAATAATTTATAACATCTAATATATTTCTCACCATTGACTGCCCTTCAGTTTGGCTGGTGAAACTATAACAGTCTATTTCATTTTTCTTCCTTGTCTGGATCCTATTAGCCATCCCAATACTGCTGTGTTTTAGGCTGTAAACACGCTAGAGCAGTGGTTTTCAAACTTTTTAGGCTGTGTATCCTTTTCCAAATAATGTAGTCCAGTGGTTCTCAAAGCTGGTCCACTGTTTGTTCAGGGAAGGCCTCTGGCAGGCCGGACCAGTTTGTTTACCTGCCGTGTCTGCAGGTTCGGCTGATCGCGGTTCCCACAGGCCGCGGTTCACCGCTCCAGGCTAATGGGGGCTGTGGGAAGCGGCGCTGGCCAAGGGACGTGCTGGCCACCCTTCCCGCAGCCCACATTGGCCTGGAGCGGCGAACCGTGGCCGGTGGGAGCCACAATCGGCCGAACCTGCGGACGCAGCAGGTAAACACACTGGTCTGGCCCGCCAGGGGCTTTCCCTGAACAAGTGGCGGACCGGCTTTGAGAACCACTGATGTAGTCAGCCGCAGTGGCTCTCAACCTTTCTGGACTACTGTACCACTTTCAGGCATCCGATTTGTCTTGTGTACTCCCAAGTTTCACCTCACTTAAAAACTATTTGCTTGCAAAATCAGACATAAAAATACAAAAGTGTCACAGGATACTATTACTGAAAATGTGCTTGCGTTCTTATTTTTACCGTATAATTATAAAATAAATCAATTGGAATATAAATATTGCACTTACATTTCAGTGTATAGCATATAGAGCATTATAAACAAGTCATTGTCTGCATGACATTTTAGTTTGTACTGACTTTAGTAGTGCTTTTTCTGTAGCCTGTTGTAAAGCTAGGCAAATATTTAGGTGAGTTGCTGTAGCCGCTGGAAAACTTCTCCATAGCCCCAGGGATATGCGAACCCCTGGTTGAGAACTACTGGTCTACCGCATACCCCCACCTGAGATAGGGTTATAATATACCTATGAAAACGGAGGCGGGGGAGGAGGTCTGTAAGGGATATTGTCTGTCATTCCAGGGTTTTTCTTGTGCCCCCTGATGAGAGTTTGCATACCCCTAGGGATACATGTACCCCAGTTTGAAAAGCACTAGATGAATGCTTAAATCTAAACCAAAAAAGAAAAAAATATGTTGACACTGATTTCTTTATTTTGTTAAAACATTTCTCTTGACATTGGTCTTTTTAATAAACTTTCTCCCCCAAGCCCTATAGTACCTGGACATAATGTAATGTGTATCCCTTTAAATATATTTCCAACCTAACAGTATGTGCGCAGTTCAGGGTCAGTCCTTCAAGTGGCTGAGCAGCATAGTGATGTGCTGTGTTCCTTCAACTCCCACTGAAGGGAGTGGGTGCCAAAGGTGTTTTCAGAGCTTGTAGGATCAAAGCCTTGTACTGAAGTGTAGCACAATTGAAGGGCCCAATCGGATCTCTGTTTCGCTCAGAGATCCTTGCCGTTGACTTCAAAGGGAGCAGAATCAGGGCCTCAGTTTCAGTTTGGACCATTTCAGGATTTGAATTTGTCTGGGAACATTTTGACAGGTGAAAAATGAGACTACTTTGAAAGCCCCTCCAGCATCTTCACATCTGTACAGCATGGGCATGGTTCTATATAGGGTGGCTGAAGAGAAATAAAGGAGCCAGATACAACTGCAGAGGAGATAGGTTTCCACCACAGTGACTTTGTTGTTGATTTTACACGAGAGGAGGAAAGAGGCTGGGGAGGGTGTGTATTACATGTTAATATTCTTATACTTGGAAATAATTATACATTCAGCAATCCCAGAACTCAGCTATATCAGAAAGGGCATTATTTACAAAATGGACCTATCTACATATCCCAGTGAAAGCTAGTTTCTGGGTTTCCTATTAATGTATATTAGGATCCTTGAGAACCTATCTGATAATACTTATACACAGACACTTAAGCTCCTTAAGCAATGTTCACACCTCCATGAAAAATAATACAGTTATGTTCTCCCTTTAAATAAACTTTATAAGCAAGTCTATTAACACTTATCTGCTATCTGCCACAAGGGAAAACATGTAGACAGTTCTGTAGCGTCTTATAAATCTTGGGCTGCTGAGTATTAGGCAGTAAATTAAATGAGAAAAGAGCACTTCTCTCACTGGATCCTCCCACTTCATTTGACCACATGGGAATGTTTAAGTTGAATCCAAAGGAAACAATCTTCAGCCCCAAGAGAAATGTACCTTCGCTCTGAAAAACAAGCCTGGTACGTAGAATGCATTTTAAAATGTTTTCATGGCATGGATTCACTGCTGCCAAAATATTTAAAGCCTAGCTGTCCTGCAGTGTGTATCATTGTAACAGGGGTATGTGCAGAGGTACATGATAAAATCTGACTTTATTCATGTGGAAACGTCTACAACTACAACAGAAAAACTATAGCCTTGTGGCTGAGGCTCTGGTTTGAGAGTTGGGCAACTGGGTTTCAATTCTCAGCTCTGCCACAAATTTCTTCTATGACTATGGGCAAGTCACTTAATCATTCTCTGCCTTTCTTCATTGTAAATATGAATAATAATTTGCTAACTCACAAGGGTGGTGAGTAATGTATAAATTCTTTAATGTTTGTGAGACACTCAACTATGACTGTGGTGGGAGTCAGGCAAATAAATAAGCAGACAGAAATTTTGGACCTTCCTATGGAATTTAATAGAGAATTATTATTATTATTGTCTGGTACCTGTGTTGTTGTAGTGCCTAGGATTATCTCTCAGTCATAAAATCCTATAGGATATTTTTAAAAAACTCTATAAGAAGAATATCATTCTCAGTAAAATGCTGTAGGTTTTTAGAGTAATTCCTTTAGAATCTTATTGGTTTCATTCCATTAATTTCTATAGGATTTTTCCACAAAGGCCTACAAAAAAAACCAGAGGATTTGGATCCTAACTAAAAGTGAAGCTAGCTAGATTTATAATATGCCAAAATAAAGCATAAATACATAAACAGACAAACATTCACAGACAGCACAGAACATAGATAATTCCTTGTAGATTAAGCATATGGCCAGAAGCGGGCATGTGTACAAATTGCTGTGAAAATAACTACAGTAGATACATTTTGCTGCAATTCCCTGAGTGGTAATACCTGATGGGAGGGAAGAGACGGGCCATAGAGAATCCTTGTTTTTATTTGTTGAAGTTTTCACTTTTTCGCAGAAAAGATAACAAGAGTTACAGACAAGTGATTCCTGAAAAGCACTTATATAATATAAAGAGCACTAATGTGAAAAAGGAAGGGTCTACTCTAACCCAGTGGTTCTCAAACTATGTGTTGGCACCCCAAAGTGGCTCGCATTTTAATGGGGTCGTCAGGGCTGGTGTTAGACTTGCTGAGGCCCAGGGTCGAAGCCTAAGCCCCACCACCTCAGGCAGTGGGGCTCAGGGCTTTCTCCCCTCCACCCCCCCACCCCCTGCCAGCAGTGATGGGGCTTGGGAGGGCTCAGGCTTTAGTCCCTGCTCTTGGGGTCATGTGGTAATTTTTGTTGTCAGAAGGAGGTCGCGGTGCAATGAAGTCTGAGAATCCCAACCCATTTATTTCCCTTGAAAGAATTTAACTTTCTAGAATATACAGGTGTGCATAATTCTTGCAGACAGTGCATTGGAAGTAGCAAATTGGTGATTATCGTTATTAATTTGTATTGTGGTAGCACTGAGAGTCTCCAGCGAAGATCTGGGTTCCATTACACTAGGCACTGTACATGATGAGAGAGAGTCATCACTTCAAAGAGTGAGTGATGTAAATAAATAAGACTGACGGTTAGCAAAATTAATGATGGCCAAGGTCACAGGGGAAGCTGATGGCATATTCAGGAACTGAATCCAGAAGGTTGCTCTGTCCTGTGCACCATTTAAGAAAGTTACTAAAACTGAGATTTTTTTCAGAAATTGGAAAGAAAAAAATTGCCAAAAAAGTCAGTTTGTTTTCATTCCACCGGGGTTGTAAAAGACTGATTATTTTTGGTATATTCAGCATTTTTCACAGAAATTTTTGTTGCCATTGTTTACTTTCTAACTTTTCTTATTTGAAACGTTCGGTGTCCCCTGCTCTTTCCCTCTCCTCTCTTTCCCCTGCCTTTTTTTTTCATTTTGGTAGTGAAAAAGTGTGTGTTTGTGAGGGTGGGGAAGAAGGCAGAGAAAAGGCTGGGGAGGAAAAAAAGAAACTGAAAAAAGAGGAAAAAATTCTACATTTTTTATTTTCAAGTTTCACTTAAAAAAAGTGAAACGTTTTAAAAAAATGAAAATGTCCAAATTTGAAAAAAAGGCCATTTTTTCACAGAGAAATATTTCATTCAATTTTCCATTTGTTCTGTTGTCCCTTCTCTTACCACATTAAATGCAAGGGTTCAAATCCTTTACACTCTGCTGCTATTTCCCATTTCTTCTCCTCCTGCTGCTCTTCCCAAATCTTTTAACTGCCTCCATATCAGCCTTGTCTCTTCTATCACATTGTTCCCTCTACCTAGAGCAGGCTGTTTTCTTCTGCCTATTGCCCTCCCCTCTTGCACACTCAGAGTGTTGAAAATTTACACGAAGCTTTACAGGGACGTAGATTAACCTGTGTTCTCAGCTCTGAAGACTTTACAATTTAAGACCGAAATGATAATTGGAGATGAGAAGCAGGACAATCATTGAGGGGAGGGTGGGTATGGAAAGATTCCTGGAGAGGAAAGCCAGGAGAAAGGACTCTGGAAAAGGGAGGTTTATGGATTAGTGAGTGTGTGGTAAACAGTGAGATGCTACTTCCAGTGTAGGGAGTTGCATGGTAGAAGATGCAAAGCAGATGAAGGGAAGGAGATAAGGGTGGCAACAGGAGAGATTTGCGGGGTGAAGAAGTGGGAATAAAAGGAGCCAACATAAGATGTAGATGGGAGCTTGTTTATGTAGGGCTGTGACAATGAGAGGTGGATTTTAAATAGGATGTGGGGAAAAGAGCAGGAAGCCAATGAAAGGATTCCAGAAGGAGGTGCTGTGGGCACAGAGGCAGGAAGACCAGAGCCAAGGAGATCATGGTAGTCAAGGTGAAAGATGACTAAGGTGTGGATAAGGGTTTTACCAGTAGAAATGGAGAGGAAAGAATAAATGTTTATTATGTAGGAAGAAATGACAGCAGTTAGTGCCAATGGGGTGGGGTGTAGTGAAGGAGGGGCCAAAGCTCATTATCAGGATTTATATCGCCCTCTTGTGCTAGGCACTGAATAAACATAAAACAAAAAGAGCGTCCTGGTCCTTGTCCCTAAAAGCTTACAGCCTAAGTTTAAGATAAGTCAAAAGGTGGATTCAACAAACAGATGCGGGGAGCATAAAGTAACAGTAACATGAAGAAGATCAGCATGATAAGCAGCGGTCACAGAGATTGGAAGGAGGACAATGTGCTGGCTTTGCAGATTTTTATGAGGTTTTGCTTCTGTACATGACGGACAGCATGGGAGAGACTGACGACAACGTAAAAAGTGATACCGAAGTTGCAAGCACTGGAGGAGAGTTGTGTTTCCAACAGTGAAAGAGGAGGAAAGAAAGATAAATTTTCAGTTATACATTTGGGATGGCATCCATGAGAAGAAGTAATCCTCCGTGACCATCAACTCATTTCTTTGGACTTCTTCCAAAGGCCTACAATGCGCAAGTCTCCCCTCATTCAGGAATTAATTAACCAGATAGCATAACGTCTAAACACCTAACATCACTCATTCAGCATACTATTTCTGTCTCGTCTCCTCCCTTTTGTGTATTACATTTGCCTACTTAGATTGTCAGATCTTTAGGACAAGGTCCTTGTCTTCATGCCTTGTAGACCTAAACTAATAGCTTAGGGGGTTGCAAGACTGAACTGGGGGGAGAGGTCAGAAGAGGAGAGAGATTTTGTAATCCTCCACGTTAGCTGAAGCCACTAGAGTGCAAACAGTTGCTTAAGTACAGCACAGGCAGGTTCCTAGCTCCACTTCAGTGACCTGTCTCATTAGTGAGCTGCATAGGGCCCTCTCTGGGATTCAAATGGCCTTTCAGTTCCCATGCACAGTCTATTCCTGGACTATTTTGAGACTGTCCATAACTGTTCTCAAACATGCCAGTGACTTTTTGTGAAGTGGCTATCCGTCCTTAACACACTGGACTAAGGCAACAAATGCCTTTCATTGGCAGCATTGAATGTCTGGATGGCAATCATGCTATGCGTGGAAGTCTGTTCTGGGCCTGTAAGAGGCCCAGCCCAAGTAGCTATATAGTAGCTTTAAGCCATCTTTGCACTTCCTGCTCTTGAGCTGTTCTGAGGGCTTAGAATCACAGAATATCAGGGTTGGAAGGGACCTCAGGAGGTCATCTAGTCCAACCCCCTGCTCAAAGCAGGACCAATCCCCAATTTTTGCCCCAGATCCCTAAATGGTCCCTTCAAGGATTGAACTCACAAGCCTGGGTTTAGCAGGCCAAAGCTCAAACCACTGAGCTATCCCTCGCCTTCTTGTCTTGTCTAAGTTAGGGCTGCAGCACTGCCTGGAGTTTCTGCAGGACTGTGTACTGTGGTCCTGCCTTGACATCCCCCTCCTGTCCCTAGCCCTACCCCCAACACAGCCCCCACACCAGAGCTTGTGAAGCAGTCCTCAAGAGGCAGCCATATAGCTATCTTCTATCATGCCTGTACTAAAAGAATCATGTCCCCCGTCCCCTGCAGTTGGTTCACTGGGCTCTTAGAGCCCCTTTACGCTTCTCCAGCCCTTTTACGTGGTATAATAGGGCCAGAACAGTGGTGAAGATCTCAACCACAGTCTCTTGTCAACCTAAACACAAGTTAAAGTGGGACCCTAGAAATGGACGACTCCTTGCCCCCTTGCCCCCATCCCTTTGGCCATCCAGTATCTCTTTTACAGTGGTGGACTCCCGGAGGGAAATTTATAGTATTGCATTTCCTTTTCTCTGTGATGTTTTAGTCCCCAGTCCTACACCTAGAATAGTGTGGACAGACCACCGTGCATGTGCCTCGCTCCATTGACATCAATGGGTTCCTACACAGGTGTAGTGATCTATTCATGTGATTTGCATTACAAGTCTGGGGCCTTTTACATGACTGACTCTGTACTTTCTTCTGATAAAAACAAGCTTTGAAGATGTGCTTAGTTCCTTTTAATTTAAATGGTAACACAATGAAAATGTAGCATTTTTTTATAATCCTCAGAAACTTAAAAACTGCAGGAAAAGTTACCAAATTAACATCAACAAAACAACCCTCTGCTAAACTTAAGTACTTTTTAGAAACAGAGTTGCCATAACAACTTGATGCAAAAGTCTTTGGTGGTAACGTTGTACTAAACCCTATTGAGGCTAAAATAACCTTACTCTTGTGTTAATACTTAGCCTGCATAGTAAATACTATTGGTTACAGAAAAATAAAACTTTTAAACAGTGAAACTACTTTTACTAAAGTAAAAGAAACCTCTTAAATCTAAGTGTCTTTCTTCTTTTAAAAAAAGCATAATTTGTCAGACATTAAAATAACAAAAGGTCTTTGAAAAAGGATTATGGTTTCTGATGTTTCGCCACTAGAATGGATTTACTTTATATCCTACTGATGTTGTAATCTTGAATTCTGAGGTAATGTTTTAGGCCTTTCTTTTCACATAAATAAAGATTTCAATGATAGCACTTCATTTCTTCTAGAGAACTTTCCTTTCTTTTTCAAACTACTTATTTTCTCTTGCTAAAACCATTTCATCAGAATAACATACAAATTGGATGCAGTGCTTTATTAGGAGGAGGGAAACAGTTAGAAAGGCAAAATGTTTCAACTCAGAACACTTTAGACTGCTAGGTAGTTTCTAAATGCAGAATTTCCATCTGGTTGAGATGACTGTTTTCCTTTACAATATTTGAAAATAAATGATTACTCTAAGGTTTCCAGGTAACATGTATATGTATAAATTCTTCACCATATTCTATCCTTTATCATTAAAATCACTTGGATAGTTTCAATGATATAAGGAATGAAAACAAATGCATATTTTTTCCTGAGGTACCAAGGCCCATGTTAACATGCTAATTAATTTGCTAATCAGATCGCCTTCATTTCCCTTTGAAACATAGGGCCAAAATTTTTGACATATGTGCATGGTCAGCACAGATTTAATTAGCACTAAATCTCTCTTAAAATTCACAAAACTCCCAAATTAAAGCAAGTCACAGGTTTTTGGTTTTTTTAGTGTCTTCTTTAAGGAAACAACTGTGTCTCAATAAAGGACTGGTGTTTATCAACAAGGGAACAAAGAGCTCTGAACGCCCACTTCAGCTCTGAGTGACACCATAGGAGTTCTCTTCCCCATCAACTTCATAGTTATTAGCTTGATTGTCAACTTGGGTTTATTCTTCTACCTGTCATCCTACAACCTGCCTTTGAATGTATAGAAAAATGGTGTTTATATACCAGATTTTTTTCTTTATTATGTATAGTGAGTAAACGGCAAAGCATTTTCTGCTTCACCAGAGCCAGCAGGGAGGAAATACATGTAGTAATTACCTTAAACAAGCAGGCAATAAAAGCCACTTCTCAGGCAAAGCAGTTTAAGGACAGGATGAAAGGTGGAAGTGTCTGCAGCCATAATGCCTGACTTGAAATACTGTATCCTGATTCTCCTCTCACATCAATTTAGTTCAGGAGCATACCATGGAAGCCAAGGGAGATACAATGCAGGTAAAACTGGATGGAGAGCAAAATCAGGCCCAAGGTGCAAGTGAATAATTCTGCTTGTGTCTAGTCCCACTGAGGTCAAGGGGACAAGTGTTTTCAGGACTGGGAGATTTTCAGAAGCATCTAAGGGATTCATGCAGAAGTACAAGTCCCGCTGAAGAGCAGTAGCAGCAGAAACAGATTTTGGTCAGAATATTGGCTGATTTAATCTCAGGAGCATGGGGGGAAAACTCTGTTTCAAGAAGTTTGAAGAGCAAGAGTCAAATGAAAATTCACTTTGGTTCCATATTTTAACCAAAAATAATCCTTTTTGTGTGTGTACCTAGAGCAGGTATAAATCAGTGAAGTTTGGCTGACTTCAATGGAGCTATGCCAATTGACAGCTGCTGAAGAGCAGGCGCTGAAATGAAAACACATGGTTTAGGAGTAAAAATGTGATAATGTACATGCCCTTAGTCCTTCACTAGAACCAGCGCACAGGCTAGTTTGGCAGAAAATACAGCTTCTTAAAATAAAGTAGTTGTTAGCACACATGATAATTTAATATTTGCAGTTATTTTCTAAAGGAAGTAATGTCTCTGGCTTTTCCCTGATGAAGATGGCCTTCAAAGTTCCACATGGGCTGCTCTTGTGGTGGATGTATTTTGAGCCTGGAGGGGGAGCTCTCATCACAGGAGCCAAGGAGGAAGAGCTGCCGGGAAGCATTATGCATCCAAGCCAGGAGAGAGCTCTCCTCCACTTTTGGCAGAGGGGGATGAAATATGCACCTCCTTTCCCCACTTACTTTAATCCCTGGGCTGCTCTAATTTACACAAAGGGTCCCAGGATCAGGGAGGTGGAAGGATGCCATAAAGCCTCCTAAACCACCTGCTGTTGCTCTGATGCATCTAGGGGTCTGCTCCACAGAATCCAATTAATTGTTCAGAAGCCAGTATATGGTGTCAGTGCTCATCCGATGCCTGGGTTACATTTTTTTGTTGTTGCATCACACGGGAGTACATGCTACCCAAACAGAGATCAGACTGACAGTGTATTAATAGTTTCTTCAAGTTTCACAAAAACTTGGGCCCCCAGCAGCCTGGAACCATTCTGAACGCTAGTGATAGTTTGTGCTGGCTGGGTTCACTTTGGATGCTGTCTCTCTGCTTAATCATATCTTTGTTCTTTATCCCCTCTTGAGATGTGTGGCAGATTTATTTCTCCTAATTTTTAAATACCAAATGTATCTAGTGTTCTTATTACTCCTAATTAACGTGTGACTAAAGAATCAAAGAGGGTATTCCTCCAATGAATTGTTTTTGAAGAGTGACAAATTAATCCCCTCGGATATGGCTGAAGCCAGGAAAGATCCCTGTTTTGTTCCTCTAATAAACTGCAGCAATTAAATGTTCAAAACTCCAGGTTTAATAACAAATAGATTTTAATACCTATTTCACTCTCTTTGTGTATTGGATTCATTCCACAAGCCAAACATTCTCCCAGGTAACTGAAAAGATTAAGAGCCACATTTTCAATATTAGGGGTCTGAATCTGTGCGTGTGTACATGCCAGACTGGAATTGTGTATGTGGGGCTGATCCAAAGCCCTCTGAACTCAATGGGAAAAATTTCTGTGGACTTTAATGGGCTTATGATCAGGCCCTCAATGACCTAGTTTGCATGAACAACTTCCTCCGTTGCACACACTGTTAGCTAGTTCCATCTGCCCTTAGTGTAAAATCAGAGCATGATAAGGAACAATCTTATGGCTGAGTTTTTGCTATGTTTCCCCCTGGGAACATATCATGGTATTTGAAGGGGTTACTCAGAACTTCTTTAATATGGTTTAGCAGGCAGTTACTATAGAGCCAAGTCGAACTCCGCAAGTACAACCTGTGTCTTTATCTGTTTGCTCTGAGGTTGAAATGGGCTGACTTGGAAAGCTTTGACAATACTAAGGTTAATAATGAGATGAGACTTTCAAGACAGCAATTTTGATGGGATCTTGAATTAAGTGGTTGGATGATCTGAGATCTGAATTGTACTCGGAGGTCTGGCCAAGCTGCATGAATTCTCAGAGTCTGGCCAAACGGCACTCAGCACAGGACCTCTGTGCATAGAATAACAGAATATCAGGGTTGGAAGGGAGCTCAGGAGGTCATCTAGTTCAACCCCCTGCTCAAAGCAGGACCAATCCCTAACTAAATCATCCCAGCCAGGGCTTAGTTAAGCCTGACCTTTAAAACCTCTAAGGAAGGAGATTCCACCACCTCCCTAGGTAACCCATTCCAGTGCTTTACCACCCTCCTAGTGAAAAAGTTTTTCCTAATATCCAACCTGCAACTTGAGACCATTACTTCTTGTTCCATCATCTGGTAATACTGAGAACAGTCTAGATCCATCCTCTTTGGAACCCCATTTTAGGTAGTTGAAAGCAGCTATCAAATCCCCCCTTATTCTTCTCTTTTGTAGACTAAATAATCCCAGTTCCCTTAGCCTCTCCTCATAAGTCATGTGCTCCAGCCCCCTAATAATTTTTGTTGCCCTTCGCTGGACTCTTTCCAATTTTTCCACATCCTTCTTGCAGCGTGGGGCCCAAAACTGGACACAGTACTCCAGATGAGGCCTCACCAATGCTGAATAGAGGGGAATGATCGCGTCCCTCGATCTGCTGGCAATGCTTCTACTTACACAGCCCAAAATGCCGTTAGCCTTCTTGGCAACAAGGGCACACTGTTGACTCATATCCAGCTTCTAGTCCATTGTAATCCCTAGATCCTTTTCTGCAGATCTGCTGCTTAGCCATTCGGTCCCTAGTCTGTAGCAGTGCATGGGATTCTTCTGTCCTAACGGCAGGACTCTGCCCTTGTCCTTGTTGAACCTCATCGGATTTGTTTTGGTCCAATCCTCTAATTTGTCTAGGTCCCTCTGTATCCTATTCCTACCCTCCAGCATATCTACCACTCCTCCCAGTTTAGTGTCATCTGCACATTTGCTGAGGGTGCAATCCATCCCATCATCCAGATAATTAATGAAGATGTTGGACAAAACCAGCCCCAGGACCGACCCTTGGGGCAATCCACTTGATACCGGCTGCCAATTAGACATGGAGCCATTGATCGCTACCAACTGAGCCTGACAATCTAGCCAGCTTTCTATCCACCTTATAGTCCATTCATCCAGCCCATACTTCTTTAACTTGCTGGCAAGAATACTGTGGGGGGCAAAATAGTTGTAAACCATGTTTATGCTAATCTGATCAAAGCTGGGGACCTGAGGCTGCTTTAAATTATACCAGATTGTGATAGACCCCAGTGGATTGTTGCACCTGCCAGCAATCACTTCCTTATGTCCGTGTTGCATCCCTGACATATCCCTGCTGGGGCGGGGGGTGTTGAGAAGGGTGGCATAGAACTGACTGTACTGGTGGGTATTCTCCCTTAGCAGAGGAATCCTTGACTGCCAGTTCAGGCAGCTCAGGATAGGTAGCTGCTGATCTTCCAGCCTACAGGTTGAGTAGTGGCAAAAGAAAAGAGGCTCAGCTGCACCGTACCCAGCCAGAAGTCATGTGTATGGGTGACTTGCATCTGCACAACCCCTACAGCATGGCCTGTGCAATCTCATTGTGAGTATATTGTACCCACAATTTTTTACTGCAATTCAAATTTTGAAAATATCAACTTCCCTAGAGCTGTGAATAATGCCAGTGTGCTTGTAATTTTGGCTAAATAAGTAAAAAATAACCCCACAAAACCATACTAGCTCAAGGACAAAAATTAAGTGAAGCCAAACCCTTTGAGCAGTGAATATGTGCTTGAATCCTGTTGGAGTCATTAAGGGCTTCATTCAGGTAAAAACAAACAATAAAACTCCTTCCATGGTGTGGGAGCTCTGTCCCTCCTTCCCCCACCCACCCATGTTTTTCCATGGAAATCACATCTTTCATATAGAATCAGGCCCTAAGTAACTGTGAAAATCCTAGAGAAAGAGCCCCTGAGGTACACCTAGTGTCACTGAAGGTGCATCTATCTGACAACTTTGTATGTCACTATATACAAGTAGAAATTTATTTTATAATCCCCCTCCTTTATTAAAAACCAGTTTCAGAATTCTTTGCAGATATAAATAATGAAGTTTACATATGAAAACTCTGAAAAAAAACAGAGGGGGAGAGAACCTTAGACATTCAGAGAGGGAAGAAGATAGGGCTGGTCTTCACTTTAGGGAGAGCAACACTGCTGCAATTGATGCAGCAGGGATCGATTTAGCGAGCCTAGTGAAGACCCACTAAATCGATGCCAGAGCTCTCGCCGATCAACCCCCGTACTCCAGCTCTTTGAGAAGAGTAAGGGGAGTCAACCAGAGAGTGTCTCCCATCGACACAGCACAGTGAAGAAACCAGGGTAAGTGGACCTAAGTTACGTCGACTCCAGCTACGTTACTCATGTAGCTGGAGCAGCGTAACTTAGGTTGACTTACCCCCGTATGAAGGCAAGCACGTAGACTCTTAATGAGATGGAGATATACATATGAGTGTCTTTTAGGGTGTCCTCAAGCTTTTCTCCACAACCATGAGCAGAGGCCATGCATGGGGGGAAGAGGGGGAGGCATGCGGGGCCACAAGCCCCACCCCCTGATTTTCTCCTTGGCTTATACCGAGCATGTTCTCACTGACTGAGCATGCTCAGTAACACCGCAGACTCCGGCTGTCCTCACTCTGCCCCCCGTCCCCACTGCATCAGCAGGCATGGGTCGTCTCTGAACCTGAGGGCTAGAAAAAAGAAGCAGGAGCTGAGATTCTCACATCAAAACACAAAACAAAACTGTGGCTTTAAGTAAAACACCAGAATCTCAAAACTTGTGAAACAATCAAAAGTTGGCAGCTCTCTGTCATTCGTAGATCTTAAGGCAAAGAGGGGTCCATTATATTCATCTAGCCAGATCTCCCATATAACACAGGCTACATAGATTTTCACCCAGATGTCACAGAGGTGGTGGTAGGTAGGAAGATCAATATATTTCTCTGTACTCCAGGGAAGCAATAACATTTGTTTCCTTCCAACTCTTCCCACCTGTGGCTGATGTAGTTTACACTGGTCTTGCCTTTCTCTCAGTCGAGAACCACACTGCGGCAGAACTTGGCTAGACTGCAGTGCAGACACTTATCACTTTATTTTCTCCTATGAACAAGAAGTGGGAATGCTTTATCTGGTGAGTTGAACTTGGTTCTAAGTGCTAAAATGTTTACCACTTTACCCAGCAGGATACTTGGAGCAAAAGTGATGATTGGCAGCATGCTGCTCCTGTAGCATCCAACTTTCAAAGATTTACAGAAACTCGCACAGTATCTAAAACATTAGAGTTTTAATTTCATTAGGGGGAGGTGGTTCCATAAGTTGTTTAGACAATTTTCTATTAACATTTGATGACATCTCAGCAACTGAAATGTGTTTCACCAGATTATGACGTTAGATTGGGGTGTAAAAATTTCTAATCAAATTCCAGTTTCCCTAATTAATGCATTCCAGCACTTCCTTAACTACATTCATAACAACAAATTATTTCTACTCTTTGCTAGTGATATGCACCCTGCCCAGAAAGTAGAGAATGTATAAATGCATGTGTGTTTATTTTAGTAGGAAAATCCATGTGCCATGGGTAATGAATTGAAGGTTAAGTGACAATTTTTCTTTACAACCACTCATGTTTGACAGTCTGTGAACTGAAAACTGGATTAACCTTTAATTACCCCCAGTGATCTCTCAACCCTGAAACAACATTACCACTCCTACCAGTATTATTTGCATATACCATTTAATGAGAGAAACATCTTCTTTGCATATTTGGTATCATGAATATTATGCAGATGAGCTGGATAGTCACATTGCAATAGGCAATTGTGCTAACATCTCATTTTCTCCTTATATTTTCTCTTATTTCCTCCTCCCACCAATTCACTCTGACTTGTATTAATTAGAGCAAGAGCTTCCCGGTGCCAATAGTCTTGCATATGTAATTCACAGCTGCTATGTGATCTGAATGGAAACAGAGCAATATTCCAATGAATTACAAAATGCAAATATCTGGCCTGATGTTGCTGCATACTGTAGTTCATACCTGTTGATTTTTTTCTTGGTGGACAATTTTTTAAGAAAATATGCCAATGAGATGTAAGGAAAATGACTTCTTCAAAAAATATCTCCAATATCATGATTTAATTTTAATTTATGAGGAAATAATTATGTTCCTCTCTAACAGATCTATCAAGAAAAGAATTTATTAACACCCCTATCAAGGCTCCTTCCCCACTCTGAACTCTAGGGTACAGATGTGGGGACCTGCATGAAAACCTCCTAAGCTTACTTTTACCAGCTTAGGTTAAAACTTCCCCAAGGTACAAACTATTTTACCTTTTGCCCTTGGACTTTCGCTGCCACCACCAAACGTCTAACTGGTATATTACTAGGAAAAAGTCCGTTTGGAAACATCTTTCCCCCCAAAATCCTCACCAAAACCTTACACTCCCTTTCCTGGGGAAGG
The DNA here is from genome assembly GCF_965140295.1 of Lepidochelys olivacea. Classification (NCBI taxonomy): domain Eukaryota; kingdom Metazoa; phylum Chordata; order Testudines; family Cheloniidae; genus Lepidochelys; species Lepidochelys olivacea. The sequence continues at coordinate 110,483,802 of NC_140417.1, forward strand.
TTTGATAAAAATCCTCACCAATTTGCATAGGTGACCACAGACCCAAACCCTTGGATCTTAAGAACAATGAAAAAGCATTCAGTTTCTTAAAAGAAGAATTTTAATAGAAGAAAAAGTAAAAAGAATCACCTCTGTAAAATCAGGATGGTAAATACCTTATAGGGTAATTAGATTCAAAACATAGAGAATCCCTCTAGGCAAAACTTTAAGTTACAAAAAGACACAAAAACAAGAATATCCATTCCATTCAGCACAGCTTATTTTCTCAGCCATTTAAAGAAATCAGAATCTAACGCTTATCTAGCTAGATTACTTACTAAGTTCTCAGACTCCATTCCTGTTCTGTCCCCAGCAAAAGCATCACACAGAAAGAGAGAGAGGCTTTGTTTCTCCCTCCCCCCAGCTTTTGAAAGTATCTTGTCTCCTCATTGGTCATTTTGGTCAGGTGCCAGCGAGGTTATCCTAGCTTCTTAACTTTTACCGGTGAAAGGGTTTTTCCTCTGGCCAGGAGGGATTTTAAAGGTGTTTACCCTTCCCTTTATATTTATGACAGCCCCATTCAACTCCCATTGGCTTGACTGGGAGATGGGTTGAACCTTGTTACTCTTTTCCTGTATTCTCGGGATATAGGGCCTGATCCTGAATTCCTTATACAGGGCTTATCCATAGTCCATTGACGTTAATGGAGTCTTTTTGCTGACTTTAATGGGCTTTAGATTAGATCCTTAGCCAGTGAAAATGTCCGTTGCCTTTTCCTGAGTAAAGATTGCAGGATCTGGCCCAATGTTCTCGAGCTTGTACCCTGTTTGTTTGAGACCTTCCACCAGTTACCACACATCCATATGAGTATAAAAAAACCAAAACAGTCAGGGGAATGAATAGCTCCAAGGAATGGTAATGGCATATAAAACTTTCACTTCTAGGTTGCTAGTTCAAATCCATTAGTGACCACAAGTTGTTACCATTTGATGGCCTACCTGAAATGTGCCTGGTGATCCTACTTCAGTTCCCAGCCCTGTAGGGATTCATATCCCCCTTCCTCCATCCAGCTCCCCCTCCTCAGATTGGGACTTCTAACAGAGGGGCAAGGAACTGAATGGGTAGTGAGACTGGGCTATTCTGCCATTTTCTCAGAGTCCCTGCCACTTCAAGACTGGGACCCATTTTCTAAAGAGAGGATTGCATTTCACCTTTCACAAGAAGTAAAACCCATTAACTCATCACTATTTCCAGCAGCAACACTTGTCATCTTTTTTGTGTCATTGCTTTACTCCACTTCTCTTTGATTCTGCTTGAGCTCTAGACGCATCAAGCCCATCTTAGGAACTATTGGAGGACATGATTTTCTCTAGGTCTGGCTTCTGGGTGGCTAAAGGAGAATTTGGACTCTAGCAGTTGATTTCTCCCATACTCGCTGAATGGAGTTATACTAGGAATATGTTTGGCTTCTAGAGCTGGTTATTCCTTTGTTGGGGGAGAGATGAATGGTGTAGATTGATGTTCTGTCCCAGGTTGGTTTTTTTTTTTTTGTACATCATACACAGAGATTCCCTTTAATGTTTTGAACAGGTACAGACAAAACAGCACAAGCAGAAGCAAATCCTTCCGAGGTGGTGTACCATTTTCCAAGCTGCAGAAGAAAACAGCCCTGTGTTCAAATTCTCTAGCTACCGCTGCTTCCAACACACGGTGTGTTTCTCCATCGGTGGGAAACCCACTCCAAATACCACTAAAGCTCTTTGTATTGGAGCTGTCCAACAAAGCCACTACTTCTACATAGGTGTCAATCAAAATCACACATGGTCTCCCATTTCATCTGGGAGCTGCTTGGTTTAGCAAACAGGAGCCATGTTAACATGTTACATTTGAAAGCAGCTCCTACTATTGGGACAGTTAATGAGCCAGAGTGTTAATGACTGGCTAAATACTTCACCAAGGAGTTAAATTCATTCCCCATGTAGAAATGGGGACATTTTCAAGGGCTGGTCAGCACACAGTTAAATCAGTGAAATCCCCTACTGTGGATGCAGTTATGCTGGCATAAAGGTGCTTATCTCAGTACAGCCTATTTCCAATTTAAAGGTGCTTATATTAGTAAACTTACAGGAATAAATTATATTAATATAAACACCTTTATACTGATACAACTGTATCCTTGCATGGGAGTTGTACTGATATAACTATATCTATTTCTAAATTGATGTCATTAAATCAGTACAAAACCTGTGTGTAGACAAGGCCTAAATATGACCTATCTCTATGAATGTATTTGTTCGTTTCTTCAATACGTTTGTTACAAAATAATAGTAAGTGTCACTTTCACTTCTCATGCTTTTTTAAATACCTTTTGTGTGAGATCATCGTCTTTTTTATTTTCCCCAGGTGATGGGTGGTTGTGTGAGATGTTGTCATGATGTAGTACACTGTCACTTTGTGAGACCATGTGTTTGCCTCAGAGCAAATATTTATTTAATATTTTAAGGGTGTTCTTTTCAAAAAGTCAAGTGTGTCTCTGCACATCTAACTGCAGGTATGATTATTGTGAATATGCATAGAAGTCATCACTTTGGCATCTAACAGGCCATTTGCATGGACAAAGCCTAATTTATACACCCAGTTGTGGTAACTGTGTATGCAGATTATGTTTAATTGTGTGTGTAATTTAGGCAGATAACCCAGCACACGATTTTGCATATGTAATTGCTTGCTTGACTCTTTTAAAAATCATGTCTGCAAGAGGTTAAGTGGCATCAATCAGCATCTGCACGCATGATTCTGGAATTTCAGGTTTCCTTAAACGTATAAAGTCTGTATTAATGGGAATTCAAATTTGTATCACTGTAACATTTTATATTTCTGTAATTCCTTTCATATGAGGAGCTCAAACTGCTTTGCAAATATTAATAAATTAACATTCTCAGGGATGAGAAGTGGTATCTCCACTGTGCAGATGCAGAAGCTACGGCATTAAGAGGTCAAGTGACTTGGCCAAGGTCAGAAGAAATTTGGGACAAAACTGAGAACAGAACTTCAATAGCCTGAGTCTACATCCTGTTCTTCAGCCGTATGGCCAAACCTCCTCGAGCAAGTTCTGAATTGCCAGAATTGTTGGATAAAATAGGTGTGGATGTATTATGGCAAAACTTGTTTATATGATTTCACGTACAAATGTCTTTCTGATAGCAGATGGACCTATTTAACTACATTGTAAATCTTCAATGTCCTATCCATAGTTAATGACCATCTAGAACAGCTGGAGTTTCCATACCAGAGAAACTGGTCAGGGGAGTTTGCTTCTGAATATTGTGTGCTTCTGAAAATAGTCTCCACAGCTGAAAAAGTTAAAGCCATGGAAGAAAATAGACAAGCAACAAAACTGTACTAGTGAAACCTGCATTATGTTACTTTTCATACATTTCTTTTTGCTTTGTGTTTAAAAGTCTCTTCTCCTCTGTTCCACCACTGCCATTTAGCTCATGCAACACTCCTATTTCCAGCAGTGGGAATTTTGTCTGAAGGAGGAGTGCTCGATTAATGGAATTATAAGAGTGAGGCAGTTAGCTTTCTCACTCTGTTTGAGAAACTGTTACTAATTTTGCAGCATGGTCATTTGTGCCCACAGAAGACACAAAGTACACATGAAAACGGTTGCAGCTTCAGACAGCTGTCCTCCATAAAACCTGCATGAACAAAATGAAAGGCTGGTTTGATGTTCTTTTTTTAAAAAATGGCCCAAAATGTATAAGAAAAAAATTCTTTTGCTTCTCTTTACTAACATGCAACCCTGGCTTTTCCTAAAGGACCAACATAACTATGTGAGACTGCCAGGTTGTGAAGTTATTCATATATAGCCCAATCCTGCAAATTGTCTGTCTAGATACCTTAGATACTTATAGGACCTATTGCCATAATACCTATGGAGCCCCACACTCTTAAATGTACTTGTCCTCATAACAGCTCCGTCAGGTAGGGAAGTGCTATCAGCTCCATTTTACAGATGGAGAACAACATTGTTACAAATGTTTCAGTTTGAAGAAAACATTGAGGATGGGACTTTCCAAAGCATACTTGGCACTGGCCTAACTCTGCTCCTCCTGAAGCCAATGGCAAAACTCCCATTGACTTCAAAGTGGGGGAGCACATTTAGCTGCTTGCTGAGTACTTTTGAAAATCCAATCTTAAATATTAATGTCTGAGAATTCCATCTCTCCTGGGAGGAAAAAATTCTGTTGTTAAACTGTGCTTTTCTGTGTCTGCATATATCTGACTCTCCTAGTAACTGGAACAACGCACTGAGAGCTGTATTCTAATACAATCCCAGTTATTCTGAAATCTGTGAAACACTACCAGTTTTCTTCACATTATTGCCAGTCAATTCTTTACTTACAAAGTTTATAGTTACCAAAGCTATAGAGGTCAGTAAACATGTTTTGCGATTGATAAATTGTTTAGAAAACACATTAACCAAAAAAGCTCTTCAGGATAATATCAATGTCTGAACTGAGTTTAAATGCAATATAATTTGTGTTAATCTATGCTTTTAAAGGCAATGTAATTAAATGCATCTCTGTTCTTATTTCAAATAAAAAATAAGCATGTAATATTTCAGCCATATAAATATTTGGTATTTAAAAAAGAATCATACTTTAAAAATGTGCTTGCATTATACCTCAGTAATAAATTAACATTTCAAAAGTACTTTAGCCTGCTGAGATGGATCATTCTACTAATATGGGTAACACCATGGACTCCAATAATTAGTGTAAATTGCCTTTGAATAATACAGAGCTGGGAACAACTTTCCATGCTTAATGCCCCTTGCCGTATATGATGAAGAGTCCTTAATGGGGCTTGGAAAAACAAGTAATACCTATAAATCAAAGAAGAAAAGCCGGTTTTGATGCGTTTGTCTGAGAGTGTGAGTTTTAAACTAAATTGCTAACACTCCTCCCTGCTGAGGGTCATGGATTAGCTAGGGTGGGAGTTTCTTATAGGATCTTTCACACTAACCAGGAGAGGTAGGGGGTTTTGAATACAAGTGTTTTCTTAACCCTAATCCTTGCCTCCCTGACCAGTACAGCTCTGAATTTCTCTCTAATTAGGTGAAGAATTAGTAGGTGGATCAATGTGTTAGTGGATGAGGATGAAGTGATTAACTTACCCACAGACTATGATAGTGAGTTCAAGGCGCTACTGAATTCATTTAGTGTCTAAAAACTTTCCCTCCTATTCTAGTGGCACTACAGTGTACTTGAAAGCATCTAGAATTTATATCTATCTAATCTTACAACAGTATAGTTTTATTGCCTCTTTTCCGGAGCTTTTATATATTTATATATAAAATATAAATATATATTTAAGCAGCAGCAACGGTATATTTCCCAATGTGCCAATTTATGTTGCTGTAACTATTTCATAATCTAATCAAGATATATTGATGTTCCAATACTACTATACATTTAAGGAAAATGACAGGTTTCTTAGCAGGTAATGAGATTCGAACATTTTTTCTTAAAAATATTTGCTGGCTGCACTTAAAAAAGTAAATCTGCTCTAGTGTTCTTGGCTTCAAACTTGCTGCTCAGCCTGTTGTTGTAGAGAGAGCCTGGTTTAACAGCCCGACAGTCAGATCTACCCCTGCTGATTCAGAGGGATGAAATTTGCAGCTGGCTTTGCCAATGAGGAGCATCATGGAGGGTAGGGAGGACAAAAGATTTGCCCCAGCTGAGGGCAAGTGGGATTTCCATTGCTCTTCCCTCTTGGGGGCTCCATCAAGGGAAGTGGCTTATATTCACCCATAGTCTCCATAGGAGCCCCTGCCCTGCCATATGAGGCTTCTGTGGAGATGTGCTGAATCCATGTGTTTCCTGGCTGTCCTGGTCACATGTCATTCCCAGTCCTCAACATCCACTTTTCTGCACTTGTGCATTGCAGGCCACTCTCAAAGAATGCTGGAGCTTCTTCTCATTTTCCTGCCACTGGTGTTTTGCACACTGGGTCTATTCCAGCAGACCTGAGAATCAACCTGCCCCCAGAGAGTATAATTTGTTATCTGCAAAATAGATACAGCCCACATAGCAAAAGAGCAAAATTCCCACATTGAGTCAATGTAACTCATCTTTGAATTGACTAGGACCACATCTTGGACCAGAAGGCAGGTCATTTCCCATCCCCTTTAAAGTTTTGGCATTTCAAGAATGGTGCCAAGTAATGCCAAATATACTAGTGGACTGCAAAAACTTGTCTACCAAAGAAATAAATTGAGACTTACAATTCTAATCATAAATAACACAAGATAAGGATTTTAACCTGTACCACTGTTACCAAGTCCCTAAAGCTATCTACAAAAACAACGAGGAGTACTTGTGGCACCTTAGAGACTGGCAAATTTATTTGGGCATAAGCTTTCGTGGGCTAAAACCCACTTCATCAGATGCATGGAGTGGAAAATACAGTAGAAGATATATATACATAGTACATGAAAAGATGGGGGTTGCCTTACCAATTCTAATTCATCTAGCCACACTCACAGCCTGATCCTACAAACAGGAGCAAGCAGAGTGCTCAGTACTATCACTAGTTCTATTAAAGACAATGAGACTGCTCTTTGTAGTAAGTACTGTCCTTGGAATAGTTTTCCGGATTAGGGTCTTAGGCCCAGTCTTGCAATAAGATCCATGTGGGCAGAGCAAGGGTTGCCAAGTCCCATAACATTATCGTGAGTCTCATAATATTTGGTGTTTTTCCTTAAAGCTTCAGCCCTTGGAGCCGTGTGACTATGTAACTTTCTAGCCCCCATGATCGTGGTGAAAGCTTCAAAATGTGAACCTTAAAAGCTAAAGGCAAATAAAAAGAATCCCAAATGTATTATGTTTTAAAATCTTATGATTAACACAATCTCATGATTTTTGAAATGTTTCACATTAGCAAAACTGCAAATCAGGTACCCACAAGGAGCCCAATAAAGCTCAGTGGGGTGTTGTATAAGTGCAGGGCTCCTCCTATACAGACCAGCTTGCCTGATTGGGGCTTTAGACTGTGTGTATGTGTACGTGTATCCAATGACTTTAAGACAGGCACCACATTTAAAGAAAAGCATTTTTCCCCAAAAAGCAATTAAAGTTGAATTTATCCTTATCAGTTATTTGCTCCAGTGAATCTCAAATGTTGGATTTGCTACTTGGGAAGAACATGCATTTGCTAAGAAGTCTGACGTATAAAATGTATATCTGGATGAGTCTTATTCAGCAGAAAATAGCCTTTGTGCCTATTGGTGAACTGTGTCTTGTGGGTTCTTGTGATGCATATTTAGGCATTTCACGCCACCCAGGCCTGTCCCCTAAAATGAGAGTTCCCGTTGTGCATCTCCAGATGTCTTTATATTTGCAGTAGGTTACTCCCAAGGCTGGCTAACATCCAGGGAATGTCAGAACAAGGATTTGTACTTGGGAATTCCTGGCTCCCAATTCTATATTCAGTGAGACCACTCCCCTCTCATGCCTCTATGCTTTGTCATTTCAGTATATGGAAGCATGTGGTTAAGTGTCTAGCTAATAAAACTGGAAGCAACACATTTGGTAAGTAAAATCTTGGTTTTGACACATTCCTGGCTCTGATTTGCCAATGGGACTGTGACACTTTTGAGTAGTGAATCTGCAGCTCCGTGGATAATGATGGGAGCTGTAAGATTCCAGTACACAGCAGACTGAGATGTGTGTAAAATGCCTATTTTTAGGCAATGATTTACAAGGCTCAACATGCTCAGTGAACAGAACCCGGAGATACATTCTGGTGCAATATTTCACCTCTAGAGGGCACAGCACTAGATTTGCATCCTCAGAATGAATTTTTTCACTCTACTGCAAGAGCACAAGTTTAAGTAGAGTTGTCCTCCTAATATTCAGTTTATATTACATATAATGTGCAGTGTCGCACAGCATTAGCCAGGAGTATGCCGTCTCTTGATCTTATCAACTTTACTTTGCAAACAAGAAAAAGATCTATTTTGACACATTTTACTTGAACAATGCCTTGTATCGCAGACCACAGAGCAGAAGTTTCACTGCCTGCATTCCAAAAATGAAGCATATGTATCGATGGTATTGGTTATTTACAATTTAAAAATGAATACAACTTTATTAAAATGTTGTGGGGCAGCATGTTAGAAAGATGACTGCTTTTTACATTATTACGCTGTAAGATGGACAATTTTGTTTTCATTTTTAACTCTTCGTTTTATATATTTAAATGGACAAAGATGTAAATTGTACTTCCGAGCTATTAAAGCCAATAGTACACATTGTGCTATGCTGTGAAAAGAAGATAGCTTTGGTCAGTTATTCTTCAACCTAAATGAGTCTCTACTATGAGGAACAGCTGCTTAAAGGACATATAAAGACATTTAATTTTAAATATTGCAAGTTACTTATAATATTTTGAACTTATACATGCTCTATTTTAAACCTTCTTTAAAAATTGCACAAAGCTGTAAAAAATAATTGGAAGTTTGGTTAGTGTTACAAATTGAAAATCCGTAATTATACCAGTGTTTTTCAGGTTCTCAAGTCACATATGTATATTAGATTAGATAGCCTCGTTAGTCATTTGTGGCAGTCTGAGATTTGAAAACAGAATTCCATTATGGTATTTATGGTCAAAATCTGATATGATCAAATAATAGGTTTCCCAGTAGAAATGTCTATGTGTCATGTAGTAAACTTGATAATTGTAAGAATACATTTAATGCAGTAGAACTGAATACCGAACCAGAAGATTAACATTTCTGTTATATAATTACAAGTTCAAGGAGTTCAGCTTCTTATCATGTTATAGTAAGTATAGAAAGTAGAAGTGATCCTCTTTAATTTGTAATTATTTAACTGAAATATAATGTCTCCCAGTCTTATTCTTACTCTTCTGCATTGAAGACATTGGTATGCAGAATCCATGCACTAAGGAATAGTACACTATCAGAGTAGGACATGTTTGATTATTCTTTAAAACCAACTAAGAGAAGTTAATCTCATTGAACTTCTTTTTATTCAACAAAAGAGTTAGATGTTTCCAAGTCTAATGTGACTATAATGTTCATTAAATGGACTTCTTTACACCTTTAAATGGATTAACTGTACATCTTCACAGTCTAATTATTATACATGCCATTCACAAATCACAGATCTTATTCAAAGAATTACAAAATGCTCTGTTTATAAGTATTAAAAAGAAGATACAGCAAAAACTAAGTCTGATTTTTATTGGGGTCATTTACAAAAAGCAACCATTGATCACATAAATGTAGAAAGATATATACTTTAACTGGTTGAGTTTTGTTTAAAATCTGTAGCCTAACATTCTACTTGTGAAAGTTTAGCAACTGACCATACTGGCATCTATACTCCCTCATTTATCCATAACCCAAATGACCTCTCTCCAAGATACCCTCCCCCAGATTGGCCTATTAGTTATTTCAGAATGATAGCAGCCGTTCAGATAAGGGATGAGTTATGGCTTTCCTGAGTATGGTCTGAGACCTTTTGGGATTACTTTGGTTTAGATGCCTCATCCCAAGTTTACTTATCCAGAGCTATATAAGGTACTATCCACAAGGGTTTTCTGGTGGCGTAAATTGGCACCCCTCCATTCAATGTATTGGGGTGATACTAGTTTATACCAGCTAAGAATCTGGGTGATGGGCTATGGAGCAGGCCTCCCTCGTTATTATGGCAACAGAAGCTTTGCACAGGGTCCAAGCACATAATATGTAAGGAATCTGGAGTGTGGAGTCAAAGAAACAGGATTTTTGCCCTACAAGTGATAGGACGTCATCCCTGGGAAACAAGGTGCTGTCAAGACCTCAAAGTCTTACTAAAATGTGCTACACTAATGACTATAAATATTATACAAGACATGACTGACAGCAGTATATTTAATAAGATAATTGTATCTATCCATAAATGGTATACTTGATTTACTTATGATGCTGGAAGGGATGGCTTAATGATTTAAGAATTACCTCTCAAATATCCGGACTTTCTATATCCACAAGTTCAAATCCCAGTGAAGCAAAATTACCCCGTCCTACCGCTGGTAGGAGGAGCACCAGACCATGCTGTTATCTTTTAGAAGGGAGTTGAGTTTCTTTATTTATCTAGTTTAATAGCAGAAACACAGGCTGTTCAGTTAGTTAAAAAACAATCAACTGGTAGCTTAAAATCTTGTGCAAGTGCAAAGATGATGTAATTCATAAAGTCGTGTGAATAAAACAGCCAACAATGGCTAAAAACTTTATAACTTGATGGTAAAAATTTTTGAATCTCAGTCGTGATTGAACTTGGTGATATTCTAAACAAAAGAGCTCTTGGTAATGTTCATGTCTGTTTCCATCGCAGTTCACTGGATCAGTGACATTTGAGTCTTGAGAGTGACTCACAGAGTGACAATCCTGGAATCTTATTATATAGATTACTCTTGTCTATTGTTTCAGTGTGTTACATTTTGAATAATTAACAGGTTGAAAATAAACTAAACATGAAAAAGATCAAGTTAATATTGAATTTATGGGAGAGAGAGTCAAATCCCTCAACCTGCTGGGGCCCAAGTGAAGGCATTGCACTATGTGATAAACATTCAAAATGATGGGACACAAAAACACTGTGCATGGAAGAAACTTAGAATTATGGGAGAGTCATCTCTGTTCAGAGAAACATGTCCTTGTAATTAAGGCGTAGATTGGGACTCACAAGACTTGGGTTCCGTTCTGACTTCAGTCACTAGCTTTCTGCATGAACTTGTGGAAGTCAGGTTTCAGAGTAGCAGCCGTGTTAGTCTGTATTCGCAAAAGGAAAAGGAGTACTTGTGGCACCTTAGAGACTAACCAATAAATTGGTTAGTCTCTAAGGTGCCACAAGTACTCCTTTTCTTTTTGTGGAAGTCACAATCTCTATATGCCTCAATTGTGCATCTGTAAAATGGTGACCACAATACTTCCTGCCCCGCACCCTTCATCAGTCTGGTCTACTTAAATTGGATGCTGTTTGGGTCAGGGATTGACTGTAACTAGGTGTTTATACAGTACCTAGCACAGTGGAGGTTTTATCTTGTTGGTGCTTCCAGGCACTGCTGTAATATATCACCAATCATAATAATAAACATTTTCCATAACCTCAGTTCCACAGTACTGCATTTCTGATGAATATAGCTTACAGCAATTAAAGTGAGAATTTGGGTAACTGGATCCAAAATGAGTGATGTCCCTTGAAATGAGACATTACAGAGGTATGGAGGATAGTGGCTTATCCTTCACACACACACAGACCATGACAGCTTCAGTTGACTGACTAAAAGGGCTCATTATATTTCAGTCTCAAACTAATTATCAGAAATGAGGCTTTGTGGATTCCTGCCTTATGGGACCACCTGCCTCTCTTCCATTCTCTCCTGTGTAAAGGCATTTTATTTCATACAATAAATAGCTGCATTCAGGTTTCCCAGCTCCTGTGAGAAAAATCCAGATATTTTCACGATTCCTGTAGTGATTTCAAAATAAATATTTGCTCTGCTTTCTACGTGAGTGCCTGTGTCTAAAGTGCCCATGGCAGGTATGTTAGGCAGTATGAAAACCAGGTGTTCACCCACAATTATTTACTTATTGGCAGTCTTGATTGCTGCAACATCCGCTGTAGCAATTTGACAGTGATTTACTCACAAGGGCCACTGCCAGCTGCTCTCTGCTGTGGAGGCGGGGTTTCTCCAATTCCCAGGGCGAGCAATGTGAGCAGGCTCTTTGGAGATCAGGCTCCAAGTTTTTCCTGTGAACGGGCCAATTGTGGGGATCATTCAGCAAATGCCATGTCTAAACCTATTCCAGTGACTTCGCCTGTGCTGTTTCTGAGAGATTTTTCTCCCGGGATTTTAAAGAAGATGTAACTTCAAAAGCTTCTCAGGGTTTCCTTACAATCACACTGCAAGGGCTTGTCTATACAGACTTTAAATAGATTGGTTTAGAAACTAGTCTAGTTAATGTGATTCAACCCCTTAGTGTGGATCCAGTTATATCGTACAAAGGCACATTTATATATATGTATAGTGGTATCGTCTTTGCCCCTTGCTACTGATATATAATGGTATCCATGCTATGGGTTCTATCACTTTAACTGTATCAGTATAAAATTACATCCCCCATCTAAAATGTTAAATCAGTACAGAAAGCTGTGTGTAGAGCAGGCCTTAGTAAAGAGCCATTCCCAATGCTTAGACAGAGGCCGCTCTAGCTATAGGCAAACCAGGCAGCTGCCTAGGGCAGCAGATTTCTGGGAAAAGCATTGTCTACATGGCATCGCAGACCAGTCTTTGGGAGTGTGAACGACAGAGAGTGCTAATGTGTAGAGCGCTAACTGCCCCTTGTAGATCCTGCTAGTGCAAACTAAAAGGTATCTAGTTCATGTTGATGTAGTCCCATTTAGGACTACGTTTAACATGCACTAGGTACCTTTTAGTTCATGTCAGCAGGGTCTATGTGGGGAAGTTTGAACCCTCTGCCATTCATAGCTTCTTAGGCCAGTCTGCAGTGCGACATAGACGAGGAGGTAGGAGGGGGTGGCAAACGGAAGTTTTGCCTGGGGTGGCAGACTGTCTTGAGATGGTCTTTGTGTTTAGAAGTTGTATTTCACTACTACATCCCAGAGTAAATGGATGTATAGAATCAAAGCCCCTCTCGTACCTGAACTCGGAGAATTCCACTGAACACCTGTATAGTCCTTTAAGATGTACACTGCAGGGTATGTAGTGTAGTTAGTCCAAGGGATTTGATTTAGAATGCATGGGTCTGGCACAAGAGAGGAGACAGGGCTGCACCAGGAACTGATTTAATAAATGCTCCTGTTGTGTCATGCTACTTGTTTTGCTTCATGCTGCTACTTTTTTGGATTACATATCCTTTAGGAGAGGTGGTTTTTTGCATGGCTACAAAAGGGGAAGCAGTAAATATATACAGGGAGCGAGGCCACTTGGGAAAAAGTCTGAGACTAGACTGAGACTCAGTTGTGTAACTCTTACTCAAATGGTGAACTCTAAACTTAGAAACAAACTAGCCCCACCCAAGTGAATAGGACTTCTCATGTGAGTAAGGTTTCACAGCTTGTGCTGAGGGCTGGAAAAGCTGCAAAACCCTGCATCTGCCCAGCTGCGACTGCAAGCGTCCTTTTGTGGTTCTGGGTAAAGTGGTGTGCAGCTCCTTGGAAATCATCCATGCTGGTCCCAGGACAGCTCCTATTTCAGTCAGCAAGGGGAGATGTTCCCATGTACAGGGCTATAAAATCAAACAGCAAAGCGTGGAATCAAACAAAACAAGAGTTCAACATTTTTCATTCAAAAGATTTTTATAAGGAAAAATGACTTTTTCATTGAAACTTGAAATTCCACAGGAAATGTCCAATTTGGATGATACTTTTCATGGGGGGGGGGAGGAGAAGAAACCCTGAAAATTGTTCAGTTTTTGGATAAAAATTTTCAGTGTTCAGATTTTGGGGAGGGTTTGACAAAAGCCTAAAAACTTTTGAAGAAAAACTTTGATAAAATAAAAAACTTTCATTTCTCAGAGGTACAAAAAACATTTCCCAACAAGCTCTCAGAGCCTGCAGTTTCACTTCGCTTGGACAGACTCCCTCCCTCAACATCCATTTCCCCATAAGAGATGTTTTCCTGTTGCAAGCTGCCCAGATACCTTCCAGTCCCCATAAGCTCTGGATTTCTCTAGAAGGAAGTTCTTTAACTTTTCTAGAAGGAAAGAGTCCAGTTAGCTGGTGGAAAATGTCTAGAGGGTCTTTCTTGCTGTGTAAACTTCCTCCATCTACCAATGTTCATAGATTATCTCAAACCCAGGCAAAATTAGAGTGGGTTCAAGATTGGATATGAATGTCTCACAGGTTTCTAATTGCAAAGCTGTAACTGTTGCTGTTGCAAAGTAAGAGAACCTTCCACATGCCCCCGTGCTACAAAATAATGCTTTATGAATCTTGATCCCAGCTCACTTCCAGGCCTGTATCTTGATAATCAGAGTCTGACTACACTTGCACAAACTGTCAACTGTTGAAATAACATGGGTACTGCATTTGTAATTAATCTCAATAGAGATGTCAATTCAATTAATATTACATTAGACTACCCACAAGACTATATGAAGACAAAGCTGATGCTCAGAGTCAAGTCTAAACTTGTTGTTTGCTACCTGACAAGCCTGGAAAAAGATTGATACTAAATATAAGGTAACTTAATTAACTCCTCCTTTCCCAGAAGGCACACTGAAGTGATGTTTTGGATGCCCGGAGGACTTCTAGCAAACACAATGAATATTTCCAACTGCATCATCACTACATGCTAAGGCAATGTTTCAGATGTAGCCAGACACTGAATGCCTTAATCTTTGGATGCACAGTTTGAGACACCCCAAATCACTGGCCACTTTTGGAATCTTTTAATCTTAACATGAGTCATGTAAACACCATCAATTTTACCTGAAACCTTGAATCTCCCAGTAAATCAGTGAAGAAAGTAAGGTAAAACAGTAATTTTCTACTGAGAACTGTTTTAAAAAAAGTTGTTTAAAAGACAGGTAGTGTTAAAAAGCACAACATCCTGGCCCAGCTTATGGAGTTAAGGGCACTTTTCACCATGTGTGAGCTATGAAATAGGTATAAAGTGAAGGTTCTGTTTTGCATTTGCTGCTCCTGGTGGGCCCATGCTGGAAAGTTGTTTTATTTGCAACACTGATCATAAATGCAACCTACTGCAAGTATAACTGTAAGTATAAATGTCCATTCTTCTTTAATGTTGGCTTGACAATCAGAATAATTGAACAAAAAATTCCCTTAGGCTCCCCCTTTGAAAATACCAGCCCAAGTGTCTTGATTGAGTACCTTTCGTAACAGTGATGCCAAGTCTCATGATATCTGGGTTTCTGTTAAAGCCACAGCTCCTAGAATCATGTTATTAGGTGAGATTCTCAGCTTTAATTTAAACAAAAAAAAAGTTTCCAACATTCATGGTTGCGGAGAAAAGCTTGAAAATATGAACCTAATGGTTTAGAAGCCAGAAATAAAAAACTGTACTTTTTATTTTTAATCTCATGTTTTTTTAAACTAATTTTATTATTTTTGTGGGGGTGGGTGGTGGTAGAAAGGTCATCTCGATTTTTGAATGCTGGGGCTTGACAGTGCTGTAAGTATTAAAGTGATATTAAGGAGACATGGCCTAAAACTGGGAGTTGTTACCTGAATGTCTGTTGTGTCGGTCTCAGGACATTAGAGAGACGAGGTGGGTGAGGTAATATCTTTTATTGGACCAGCTTCAGTTGGTGAGAGAAACAAGCTTTTGAGCTTCACACACAGCTGTTCTTCAGGTCTGTGTGGCTCAAAAGCTTGTCTTTGTCACCAAGAGAAGCTGCTCCAATAACAGATATTACCTCACCCACCTTGTCTCTCTGGATTTTAATGGTTTAAATCAAATAGAATCTGGATGCAAACACCCTTTGTTTTTGTTCTGCAAACTTGATCAACACGTTTCTATAAGACAAAATCCTGGCCTAGCTCTAACATAAAGGCTGATTCGAGTCAAGTTTTCCCATTTTTTAACAGTACACCAAACTAGCTCTTTCCTAGCAGGTGTCCTACACGATGCAGCTTTTCAATAAGAAAGTAACTGACAGCGGTAGGTTTAAATATGCCAATGGTAGTAATAATAATGAACATTTCACAGTTTTTATCTCCCTAGAACCTTAAAATTACACCTGTCCTTCAAGAAGGGAGATCCTGCTCTTCGTTCAGTGGAATTCACCAGGCAGGCTAAGAAATAACCCGCATGTAGATGGATCCAGAACTGCCCCAAAACTTTGTGGTGTAAAAAGTGCTGCTCTCACCCTGTGGGATTTTAGCGCAAAGCAGGGCAGATTCCCTTTAGGAGTCTCAGTGCAGCATGTTTTGAACAGGAACACGGTGCATTTTGACAAGCAAGATGATGATGTATGGACTAATGAATTCGTTCATTTTTGTTTGGTCCTTTGAGAAGATAAAGTGCTCTATAAGTGGTTAGCAGTGATATTAAGAACTCCCAATTGTTACGTGTCATTTAAAACACATTAATACTGTTTTGCTTTTTGTTATGTTTTTGAGTGTATGGCTGTAAAGATTTTAATGACTCATGGAAGCTTTAAAGTAGTTTAAGGCCTGGCTTCAAAGCTGTTTATACTGGGCTTCTCTCAGCCCATTTTTGACTGTAACTACTAACTTGTAGGGGCTTCTTGATCTTCCTGGGACATATATAATTTCAATGGGAGTTAGGCATCTAACCTACTTAGGTGCTTTTGTAAATCACACTAGGCACTTAGTGGCATCTTTAGAGCCTAAATACCTTTGAAAATCTGCCCTTAAGTTCCTGCACAGCCTGGAAAACGGAAGCAGCGCAGCAGCTGGGCCAGGGCAGCCATGCCCCACCCACACCAATGGAATTGAGCAGGGTGTCCCTGTGAGCTGCCCAAGCAGCAGCAACAGACTGAGGATCTACAGTGTCTAGCTCTGGTCCCAGAGGCAGAACTCAGGTCATGTTTTCAATCTTTTCAAAACCGCAAGGGCTAAAAACATTTTTTTTTTTAAACTGAAAGCTGAGATCTGCATGTAATCACAGTCAGGGAGCTGCAACTGGCTTCAGGCAGCTGCCAGTCTCCAATACATCCAAGCCCAGCTCAGACACAGTGGAGAATTACATTCACGGTTCCTGTTCTGAGAACTTAAAATCTAAGTCAATGGGCTGGTGTATGGAGCAGAATTAGACCTGTTATTACTTTGAGCTACAGAAGGATGAAATTAATTCTTCTTTTCTAACTCTGTGCAAGACATGTTGATTTATTAATTATTATTATTAGTAGTAGTATGATAGCATCTATGGATGCTATGGAATACACTCGGAATGAATATCTATATAGCTGCAACCTTAGCTTTTGATAAAAAAAGACTGTAAAAGATAAAGACTGGTTTGCAGCATACGCTGAATTAATGCTTCCAGTTACTGAAGCAAAACGCACGGCATATCTCCACCACAACATGAACCCTTCTCCTGAGATATGGGTTAACCTCAGATTGGCCAAGAGTGCATTGCAATTAATAGTAAGGCAATATGCTCTATCATACTGGCTCAATCTGTGTGAGGAGACACAAACATCCTTTGAGAACGGAGGGCTAAGAAGTATGTAAGATGGAATCAAGAGCCCCTGGTTCTTCAGCTAAGAAGACCGCCCCACTCAAATCTCTTAGTGGAGACATCATCACTGACTGAAGCAAACAGATGCAGTGCTGGGTGGAACACTATCATGAACTCTAGCCACATGAAATCACTGTTTCTGAAGCAGCGCTAAGTGTGATCCCAAGCCTCCAGGCTATTGAAGAACTATTATAGAACCATCTTGTAAATGCAATCATCTCCTGAACACTAGGAAAGGGCACAGGAAAAGATGGAATTCCAAATGAAGTACTAAAACAAGGAAGATAGACTGGGCTTAAACATCTGCACAATGTCTTTCCTGCCTGCTGGAGGGAAGGAGGGGGTACCACAAGACATGAAGGGTGCCAACATTATAATGTTGCACACAAACGAAGAAGATCTGAATGACTGCAACAAACACAAAAGAATCTCTCTCCTGAGGGTTGCTGCCAAGATATTCACACAAAAGACTTGTATGTTCTTGCTGAACATGTATAACCGGAGTGTCAGTGCAGTGTCTGGGTTGGTAGATCAAGTATTGATATGGTCCTTCCACTAAGACAACTACAAGAGAAGTGTCAAGAACAAGGACCCCTTTTCTACATAGCCTTCCTAGATCTTACAAAAGCTTTTGATGTGGCCAGGTGAAAGGGCCTTTTTCAATTGCTAGAAAGAATTGGTTGCCCCCCAATCTTCCCCAGTCTAATTCAATACTACTTCTGGGATGGCTACAGTCCAGTATGAAGTCCACTGTGGTGCCAAACAGGGATGTGTTTTGGCACCAACACTCTTTGGTATATTTTTCCCTCTGCTGCTTCGTCATGCTTTCTCATCCGGCACCCAACGTGTAATCTCCATAGGAGATAAGATGGAAACTCGTTAACATTGCATGTCTAAGAGCAAAAAGCAAAGTCAAATGCTTGCTGATAAGAAAACGTCACCTATGATGCCGTGCACATCACACACAGCGAAGAGGAATTCCAGCAACTTTGCAATAGCTTTGCGCTAGCTTGTGATGAATTTGCACTAACCACCAATCTAAAGATGACAACAATTATGGCACAAGGTGAGTTGAATGCACCAGAAGTTTTAACAGCTGGAACCACACTAGAAGTAGTGCACAAGTTTTTGCTAGCTAGCATCAACTGTATTGGATATTTCTGGATGACTAACTTAATTCTTGCATCAGAAAGGCAGCCACCACATTCGGCCAACTGACCAAGCATGTGTGGGATAACAGGAAACAGTCACTGAACACCAAGATATGGGTCTACCAGATATTGCATTTTGAGAATGCTACTGTATGATGGTGGACCACCTACAGCAGGTATAAGAGAAGGCTAAACACCTTTCACATGCGGTCTTCTAAATGTTAAAGTTCCTGACACTGAAATACTTGAGAGATCAAAATTACCCAATCTAATCACCGTTCTCAAAACAGCTGTCTCAGTTGGCTTGGTCATGTGCACTGGATGGACGATAGATGAATTCCAAAGGATCTCCAGTATGGAGAACTTGAGAATGCTCCACAGCCAAGATTAAAGGAGATTTGCAAGAGAGACTTGAAAACTTTCAACATGGACACTGCAAGCTGGGAAGATGCAGCAACAGGCTATGCTAGAGGGCTGTGCTGCACCAGGGAGTCAAGGTGGCTGAGAGAGAGGAAAGCAAAGAGAATGAAGATGAAAGCAACGCCGGCCTCAAGTACCAGAAGTGCCCCGGCTTCATCTTCTGGCCCTGCTCTTTACGCCTGCGGCCCCTTTGGCAAGGATTGTCGCTCACGAATGGGACTTTCGGGATGCTGCAGCACAGCACCCAGAAACTGAACCTTTTTGGTGCATTCACTGTTGTCTTTTGAAACCGACAGCTGTCACCCCCGGCAGCATCTAGAAGCCACAGCTGCGGTTAGGGCCCCACTGTACCAGATGCTGTGCATATGGTCCCTGCCCTGAACCTAAATCTAAATAGACTGGGAGAAAGGAAGTATTATCTCCAGGTTACACCCAAGGCACAGAGAGGCTAGATGACTTGCCCAAAGTCTGTGGCAGGGCCAAGAATTGAACCGAGGCCCCCTGTGTCCTTAGTGCAATGCTGTAATGAAAAGATCCTCCTCCTCTCTGTCAGCCACTACTTCCAAGGGTATGCCTGCCTTGCAGCTGGTAGCATGGCTCCCTGCCTGGGGAGACGGACAGCACTAGGCATTCTCAAGCGAGCACACTAAAAACAGCAGTGTTGCTGTTGCAGCATGAGCGGTGGCTCGGGCTAGCCTCCAGAGCTTGGATCTTGGGGAACGAGCAGGCCCAGACTCAGGTTGCTGGCCTTGACTTCTGCTGCACTGTCCCCGCTGCTGTTTTTATCATGCTTGGAGGCTTGCTCCCAGCTGCAGTGTGGACATACCCCGAGAGGCCTGTTTTTCAAAAGCTGGCTCAACCAAAAGCCTACTCACTACCTAGGTGTCCCCTGTGAAATCAGTGTTCTCTTTCCTGTGTTTACAATAGCTACGCGGAGGGATATACAGCAGCATCGTCTGATTCCTTTATTTAAGTGCAGTCCGTGTTAAATGGCTCGTCAGAATGGCACATGGAGATTAT
Source organism: Lepidochelys olivacea (assembly GCF_965140295.1). Taxonomy (NCBI): domain Eukaryota; kingdom Metazoa; phylum Chordata; order Testudines; family Cheloniidae; genus Lepidochelys; species Lepidochelys olivacea. Next base: position 110,503,640 of record NC_140417.1, read on the forward strand.
GCAACACAGTCATTTGCAATCAGGAAATTTGTACTGCTGGTGGATCACAATTTGATTGATAGTGCCCTTAACAGAGTCAGGAATCCTAATTGTTATTGAAATGGACTCCAAATCATGACTGGCAAGGGAAGGATGCTCACTGAGAAGCTGGGGTGGAGAGGTTATCAAAGAAGGATCTTGATCAATCACTGAATGCAACAGCCCAGCAGTCACTGGATCTTGGTCTGCTCTGGCTTTGCTCCCTTGGGGATAAACAGCCTTCTAGTGTCACTCCTTCCCAGTACTGTGATGCTGGAGGAAGAATGGGATGAGAAGATGATGCTGAAGTGGTTAAAAAGAAATTTTATATCTTTCATATGTTTTGGTCCATTAACCCTAGATTCTGCAAGTGATGCTATGGGTCAATGAAAACAAATTGCAGTTCATTTCCAAACAGGAAGACACAGGAAGCTGCCTAGTGCTTTAGGCCTGGGCCTTGACTTTGAAATCCAGGCAATTTGTGTGCAGCTTGAGGGGGTTTATAGCTATCACCGGGGGAAAAGCGGGGAATTCTCATTAAAAACTAGGTTTGTGTGTATTTCTTTCTCTTGCAGACAAAGCTCTTAATTTCAGCCGGCATGAGGTGTTGTGCAGCCAAAATACCTTTTGTGCACAAAAAGGCAAGTAAAAAGGAAAAAACAATTGTTGAATATTTTCAATTCGCGGTAAGTTTGAATGACTAGAGAATGACATTTTACCAGTCAATGAAAATCCAGGGCGAGACGAGCAAAGACCATTTGAAATGGGGCAGTTGCGGGAAACCAAGGTTAACGCTTCTGATGCTGCAGGATAAAACCAAACCTGAGCTTCCTAACGACTAGACCACCAAATGTTAGCATTTCTCCTACAGTAGAGGAAGTGCCTGGGTTTATGATGAGTGACAATAACAAGTTGATAGGTTGCTCTGTTTTTCAAAGGGAAAATCTAATTTGTAAACAGTCAACATCTTAACAAACTATAAACAGCTGTCTTGACTTCTAGCAGATTTACTGATGCTTGAGTGGCTAAAAATCACAATGTTTTTCCAAAACCTACTTCATTAATTTGTGGCCTGGTATTCATTAGGACAACAAGCCTCAGGGGGCTACTTACTGCTCAGCTTCCCCCATAATGATGCGAGGCCAGGTTCTGCTGATTTCTAGGATGGGTGCAGTGCTTGGGAAGCTCACTCAGACAGGTTTTTTCCCCATCTTGAGGAGGGTGGGGACTATATTAGGGTCTAAGGGAAAATAAACCTCGGCATTTTAAAAAAAAGCAAATCTTCTTATTGATTTTCCAAAATAACTGATCATTTATTACTCACGCTTCTAGGAGCTATTGTCATTAATTAGATTCTGCATGGATGTGTCTATCACGGCCACTTGGGAAATCAAGAAAACAAGACAATACTTGTCCTAACCAAGAGAGAATTTATGGAATAGTTGAAATCATCCCCATAAGTGGTAGTAATAACTACATACTGTACAGTAAATACAAACTGGTCTGTGGAGTGGCAAAAAATAATGAAGTAATTAGGTGAATTATTAGCGGCACCTGTGACACTGATTAGCACAAGCGCATGTGATTATTAAGTGCAACAATACAGGGATTTTGAAGCTACCCAACTTACAGTGACTATGTCAATAGCACTGGGAGAGAAGTTCATCACACCATAAGCTTCCCCTATACAGTTGATCTAGTAAATCATACATTTAGGGTGTGTGTGTGTGTGTGTGTGTGTGTGTGTGTGTGTGTGTGTGAGAGAGAGAGAGAGAGAGAATGAGAATGAGTGTGTGGAGGGTGCAGGATGAAGCATGGCACAGTTTGTTTTTCTAGCCTGTCTTGTGTAAACAGAAGTTTTCTAAATTAGATTCCCTCTTTCCAATCCATTAGGGTTAATGCAGTTTTAATTAGCACTAGATTTGCAGCCTGAGAGATGCCACTTGATGTGCCTTTTAGAGATTCCAAACCACAGTACTGCATGGAATTAAAGACAAAGGTGAAAATTAAATCTTTTTCATAATGCTTTTTGTTTGTATGTAGATGGGTTTTTCCCTGCTTTTAATCTGAATAATAATGATTTGAAGAGGAAGATCTATGCTTCTTTATTGAAGAGATGTGTAGTTCTACAAAACCTTGTTGGAAATCTTTCTGCTTCTCCTCTGTAGGTTCAAGCTTTATCTTTAGATACAGTAAGCAGGATGCACTGCTCTGTCTTGCGACTATAGGGTCTGATTCTGCCCTCATTGGATGTGGAGCTGGCCAAATCAGCCATGTTCCATGACTCCATTTACAAGCTATGCAGTAATTATCAACTTAGCAATTGAGGGCAGGACCAAGGCCTACTAGTCTCATCCTGCAGTCCTCCTGAATGCAAAACACCCACTCACTGAGAATTCTGCACTTGCAACAACCGAATTTAATGTAATCTACACAGGTTACATTATATTGTTGCTACATTGCACCCATCATGATGGTATCTGAGCGTCTACAAAGGAACATGACTGCTGCATAAGTGATTTAGATTTACAAGACAGAAGGCTAGTTTGTGTGTTTATAGAATCTCTATGGAAATGAAAACACTGAGCCAAATTCTGTGTTTCTTTTGGACCACTGTACTCAATGGAAGTTATGGGCGTGCACGAGGATTTCAGGAGTGGCTTTATTTAAAATTAAAATGCAATTTTTAAAAAAATACAAAAATCTCAGATGAATATTTTGCCTCAAAACTGCCATCTAATTTGTTTGGAAAAGAAACCATTCTGTTCCTTGACAAAAAGAAAATTAAAGTAAATGATTCTGTGGTTGTGATACAAATCTAGAAAAATCAATGCCCAGGTATGACAAAGCAGGCTGAATGTTGAACTTTAACCTTACATTTAAATATCAAAGTTAGAGCTGAAGTTCCACAGTTATTTTCCCTTCAGTATTATACATGGGCAGCATAGGTGGTTAACATAGTTAATGCTACAGTACATAACAAAGGGCCTCTTCTCATATCAATCCACGTGCATAACTTCTATTCACATCAACAAGAGTTACACATTCATATTGGAAGGAGACTATTTCCCCTTATTATGGACGCAATATTTTGGCACAAGAGCACTACATGTGAGTGGAGTTCAATGACTGAATTCTTCACTTTGGTCAGATTGCCTTTCAGCCTTAACATTGATCAGACTTGACTTCATTATGAAGTTTTGATGGAATGCTGCAACTGGGGTGTACGGAGCCCCATTAATTTCAGTGGGGCTCTGAACAAGTGCAAGGGTCTGTCTGCATGGATCCAGCCAGTTGCAGGATCAGGACATTCATTTGAGATTTATGGAGATGTAGGACAGTTCTGGCTGATGAAGGCTGTTTCAGAAAGGCTAATGTTATCCAAAATACATTCAGACAAATATATGGCTTAGGTGTATTTATTTGAATGAGTCTTACTGTTTTCCTGTTGGACTAAACAGATTTCAGGAGGCACAGTGGTCTAATGGGTTGAGAAGTGTCTTGGGATGCAAGGTAGATTGAACTGTGCAGGAGTTGCGGGAGACAGACTCGACTCTGTAGGCAGCTCCAGGCTAGACCCCAAGCCCTTCTACAGCTTCTCTTCTAGCCCTATTCCCAGGATGGAATCAGGCTCCAGACCCTGCATTCCCCCTTATGGAGATTTGTGACCACTTGATTGGTATAATCTTTGACCCGCTGGCCCTCCACTGAAGTCTGAGTCCCCACACCCAGTTCTCTGGTGGCCTATGTGGAGTTGGTGTGGAGCCTAGCTGTACAGCATGCAGGAGGGAAAACTCCCTCCTATTTAGCAATTGGTTACGCGCTGTGCCATGGTTCTTCTACTCCACTAGGGCGTTTCCACCGTTCCTATGTTTTCTGGGGTAATCTTCACCCCAACTGCCCAATCCTTTATTCTTTGCATACCCACAGCTCCCTTTGACTTCACATGGGAGGTTTTGGATGCACAGGGACTGAAGGTTTTGGCCCTTAAAAGGTTGATTTGCATGCACAGTAATAGCCAGATTTTTGGGCCTCATTATAGATTTACTGCTTAATAAAATCTTTAATTGGTGTGCAAAGAGATCGGATGATTGGTTACTATTGTATTTCTAGCCCACTTTTCCTCTCTCAATAAAGGGCTTTTAGTGAAAATGAGAGAAACTGATGATGATAAATCTTCACCAACATTGCTGCATAGGGCTTCATGCTGTGATGTTGCATCTTCCTTCAGCTCCCATTGCTTGCAGGATTAGGCTCTTCTATATGTGTGCACTGGGGAGAACCACTGCTCGACAGGTCTGATTCTTCTCTCGCACCAGTTTTACAATTGTGCGGCCCCAGCGATGTCAGTGGAATTGCTCCAGAATTTGGTGGTGTCCGTTTTGAAGCAGTGCTCTCCACTGAGAGCTGCTTACAGACTGATGGCACGACAGGATAGAACCCTTGGTAAGAACCCAGCCCTGTGGGACATCAATGAGAAAGGAGAGCACAAAACACTTGGGAAGCCAGCTCCTCCAAAGTCTGTGGGAGTTGAGGACACTCAACCCCCAGCATTTATCAAGGCAAAACTTTCTTGGCTTTTTAATGGGATTTTTGTCCAAGTAAGGTCTGCATGACCCTTTATGTACATTTTATGAAAAGCCCCTTTCTCCATTGCTATTGGATTTAATTAACTTTTGGAAAGGTTGTTTGGAAAACAAGTTATGGTCTTCTCTTCCCCCCTTTCCCCCCACTCCGCTTCCATTCCCACAGCTATTGCAGACACATAGACTCCTCATCAGAGAGTTTCCCATTACCAATGTATCAATCATCATGGCTGTAAAACTATTAAGTGCTACTTAGTCCAGAGGGGATGCATTACAGGAGAAATTCTGTAGCGATTATCAGTTCAGGTGGCAATGGATGCATCCATATAAATGCATGTTTCCGATCTCCAACAAACAACTTATTAATAAATGGGTGAATCCTCCTGCTTTTGGCATGGAGGGCCCTAGATGCAACAGAACCAGTGCAAATCCACTGCATGGGGTAGAGCAGGATGCATGCAGATCCTGTCATTGAGACTCCCTGTGTGGAACCACAAGGGGGGGATTTGGAAGCAGGTTTGATCCATGACTACGTGGGTCCCACTGGCATTCTGTCTCTGCCCCATAGCAGCAGGCCGTTGCTGCAATACTGGGGCAGTAGTGGCAGCTTCCCAGCATGTGGGAAGGATTCTTTCCACCCTAGACCCCTGCAGCACTCAGCCTGGCCCTACTCTGGGGACAGGATTTGTGCAATAGTAAGAGCTAGGAAGCCAGCCGCCAGTGAGCTTCTTTGTGACTGAATGCTTGCACTTTTCTTCAAGGCCACTAGATGGTGTTTGACAACCACTTCTGGTTCCTGCCCTTAAACAGCTTGCCATGCCAAACTAATCCTAAGGATTTCTCTCTGCCTCTAATGAAACTCTTCCAAGAACTTTATTACATTTTATAACATCATTTCAACTATAATATGCTGGTGAAGGCAACTCATTCTTTACTCACAAATTAACGTAAAACTCTAAATGTTTCTTTTCTGGTTGCTGCTGCTGCAGCTCTCCATCGTGAATTGCCCCAGGGACAGCAGTGGATCTCATCACATGAGTCAAGGCCACAAGACTGGGCCCCTCAGCATTGCTGTTAGCACACTATAGTTCTTCATAAAGATATTTTTGGGAGCGTTCCTTTAATTAAACAGAGAAAGACGATTCCTGCTGCTGTTCTTGCTCATGCTAAATTCCCAATGGCTACCCATGGCTTTCAGTAAAGGCTACAGTGAATATTAACAGTGATGTGGAGTAGAGAAACAGATTCCACAGAGAACATAAAAACACTTTAAGAGTCCGAACCTACTGCACTGACGTCAACAAGGCTTTCACCATTGACTTCAATGGGAGTAGGATCAGGCCCTGATATTGTAACTATGTAACCTAAAATTATACATAATGCCACATAATGGGTCCGATATTGAGCTATCAGTCTCAGTCCCTGTGTGCATAATTCTTTGGTTTTAAATAAGAATTTTGACTTTTCTGTTGATATTTTAAAAGAGGGACATGACTCTGCCCTGTCAGACTCTGCTCTTGCCTGGTTTAATTGGGTGGCTAGTGTATCTTTCATTTATGAAATTATTTGCAAGGAATTGTGATGTAATCCATTCCGTACTTAAGAAATTTAATCAATCCATTTGAAATAGCTGTCAGTGACAGGAAAAATATGGTAATCCATGTTATTTTTGCAGGCAAAGCACCAATAGAAAACACAACATAATTAAACATGCCCTCTTTTTATATTTCATAAAAAGCCACAGTCCTTGGGTCTAATAAATCGAATTTTTTTGCTCTCATCTCGGGGCCTAAAATATGTTCTGTGAATTGTGTTACTTCTTGTCAGAAAACACTGATAATATTTGCCTCGCAGGCAGCATAAAACACAAGTGTACAATAAAAATAAGTTATTAATCAGATTAACGGGTAACTTAAATGGAAAGCTGTCTTCTATGTCACATGAAAAATGATAATGAGGAACATTTCACAAGGCAAAATCTAAAAAAAAAAATCCATGTCACGGAGAGACTTCCCAATCTGTATCTACCTTGTAGTCTCAAATAAGCAAACTGTAGGGCAAGTTTTGAAGCTGGTTACCATGGCTAATCTTGCCTGAGGAATGCCTGCATTACAACAAAACAGGTGTTGCATCTCAGTAGCTAATGTAGCCCTGGGACAGTAATGATCATGTCCTTACAAATATTGCATGTCAGTTGAAACAAAGTTTTAGCTCAATTAAATACACGTCATAGCAGGGGGAAACAGTAGAAATATGTTGTGACACAGAAGAATGTGTTGCAATTTTGAAAATTGAGAATAACTGGGCGGGGGGAGGGCTGGGGTTGTGAGCCAAGATAAAAATGAACCCGAGGGCAGGTATGCTGATGTTTGCTGTCAACTTGGAAACGGATAAACAAATCTTAGAGTATATTACAGAAGGAAGCCCGGTATTTTTTTTCTTTCTTTTTTTTTTTTTAAGTATGATGTAGCTCATTTCGCATGCACGGATACTTAAGTCACTATTATTTGCTTCTAAAGAAGATGGGCCAAATTCTCCACCCTAACATAATCTGGCTGGGAAAACTGTTCACTGGCCCAGGAAGGCTGATCTTCTGGTAACAGGAAACAGGTATATAGACTCTTCTGCCACTGACCTGCCCCGCCCCAGCTGTTCACACAGTGGAGAAATGGGGTGTGGCCAAGATGACCTGATGCCATACTGATCCTCTGATGCATTTTCAGTCCCCCCCCGAGACTTTTGCCACCTGGTGTAAATAAAGAGCAGCCCTAAGGCTGCTCTAACATAGCACATAAGCTCTGGCCCAGCGGAGAGTAGGAGCATGATCAGAGGAGTCCAAAGGTGAGACTTAACCCTCACCTTTGTGCTGCCTCACATAACATGTGTTGTGTGCATTTAGGCTGTAGCCAGTGTTCTGACTCAATAATTCTATGATGGGAAGGAATCAAGCATTCTTAAGTAATCCTAAGAAACATGCTCAGAATTATACATAAAAGTGCATCTACCGCTGGGTAAGGGGAAAAAATATAATTGCAACAGGGAAATAAATTTGCAGTCCTCAATTCTAGTGCACAGTACCAATTCAACATGTGAAAGAATAAATTTCTTTCATTGTAAATTCCTAATGGAAGGTTAAAATCACCCATTGAACATGTGCTATTGCCTGTATTAATGCTCAGAATTTATACAGTGCTCTCCCTGTTTAAAGCACTGTACAGAGAAGAAAGTTCTTCTCCAGTGCTTACGACACTGGAATGGGATTCAGGAGATTTAGGTTCATTCCTCACTGTCATCCAGGCTATGGGTCCTTGAGCAAATCGCTTAATCTTTCCGTGCTTCCGTTTCCCATAAGTAATAAGATACTACTACTCCCATTGACTCTCTGTTTATATTCTGTGTTCGTCAAGGCAGGGTCTCTCTCTTAATTTCCGTACAGTGCCTCGTCCAGTGGAGTCCTGATCTCAGTTGGGGTTGATAGGTGTTATTGCCAGATAAATAATAATAATAAACTAACCACCAAGATAACCTTGTGAGGCATTTTCTTTCAATGTACATAATGTGCCTGTCAAATGTTGTAGGCACAAGTACAGTTACATGCTATAAATAGATTTGATACCTAGATCTAAGCTGCTGCAACTAAAGCTTTCCAACCTACAAACGACAAATTCTCAGCTCACTCATCTATTCGTAAAAACCCTGGCTACGCTAGCTTGGACGGTGCCCAGAAGATCTGGTCCCCCGCAATAGACCCTGCCTCTCCCCGCTTCCCTCCCCTTATCTTCCACTTTTACCTGGTGCCGTGTTAAGATATATATATATATGTACAGTTAGGATGACCGTGGGAGGAATATGGTAAGAATTCACTAATGGTTGCCAAACCAATGAAGAAAGATGTATTATTTAAGGTGGAATCTCTTAAAGTATCACTCAAGTTCTAGATCTATCGCAGGTTTCAGAGAGATTAGCTAGAGCTGGTAATATTTCTAGGAGCAGAATTAACTTTTTAAGCATGCCTGCTGTAGTTGGGGGCATAACTAGGGGTAAGAGGTTGAAAATGTAATTTGAAATAAGAGAAACTGTCCTGACAGTGAGTTGGCCAGTATTAGGATGTGGAATAATCTTCCATGGGAACTAAAGGAAGCCCCATTGTTAGAGGCATTTAAAGCATTGCTAGACCACTGAATAAGCCACTTAGTAGGGAACAGCTCGGCATTGGTGGCAGGATGGACTGGTTGTTCTCCCTGAACAGCTCTCTCTCCTGATTTGCCAGTGCTGTGAGAGCTCTCCCTTCTTTTTTAATCTACTTTAACCAATGAAATACTTAATGCAGTTGCATGGGAATAGAGGGAGCTTATTGGCTGTTCCCCAAAATCTCCAAATGGGAGGAACCTGCTGACCAGATTGCAGAAGATGAGGGAAGTGGGGGTGGGGTGGGGTGAGTGGGCAGGTGGGCGGAGGAAGCCATTTGGCCCTTAGGCATAGTGGGAAATGTAGAACAGGCAACCGGGGATGAGTGTTCTTGAATATTACAAAACCTTGAAAAGTTTCAGTTTTGAACCCGAGTTTGAAAATATGCAAGTTTTGTCTGGCTTAAGATTTCACACCACACCAGTCTTTTTCCCCATCTGTTACTTCACAAAATAGCAGATCAGTTTTAGTGTGTCTCAGATTAAATAGATATAGAGTTGGTCAAAAGGTATTCACCAAAACAGGTTTATTTTGGTTGAAATATTTAGCTTTTATTCTTATAAAAAACGAACCATTTTTAGTAGAAGTTTTCAGTTTGGGGGTTTTGAACATCCACGTTTTTTAACTGTGCACAACACTGAGAACCAAACACATTTTGACCATTTTTATTGTTTGGTTTGTTCAGTTTTCTTTACAACACCCCCGTTCCACCTTCAAAACATTGCAGGATATTGTTAGGAAAACAAAACAGAAACGTTTCCCAAAGTTTCCCATGAAAAACAATTGACATTTTTCAATCAGTTCTGATAGGAGCTGGTTCTTCTATCACATTGTGAGAATCAGGAATAACTCTGATGAAGCCAATGGAAATACACTGGCGTCAGTGAGAGAAAGAATCAGGCCCATAATATGTATATTCAGATGATTTAGCTCAGTTTATTTACTTTTATTTTGGGGGACTTCCTTTTGTACATCTGTATACTTTTAAAGTGTTAAAAAAGTAGACAAAAATTGCTAGCCTTCTACCACCACCAACCCCCAACATGAATAAGTCACAAGGAGATATATAGACATTATAAGTAGGGTATAGAGCAGCATTACTCAATTTAGTTAAAATCAGCAGTGTAGAATTGTGACCTGTGTCAGAGCAAAAGACTGTAAAAATGGGATTGTAAATTCAATATCCTTCTGTTTTCAATCCCTGTATTACTTTCCCCTTCTCTCCAATGTTATCACTTACCAAAGGTCCTTTATTATGAGGTTCTAAGTCCTCCTCGGATCATGGCATATTTTTTCTTTATTTTTTTTATAATGATTATGATCCAGGACTCTCTGAAATGGTTTTTTAAAATGGTTTTTGTTCCAAGGCAGGAGAAGTTAATGTAAAAATAATTAAAGAGAAATGAACAAAGATGGGCTGGTTTTAGGAAAAGAGAGACTGAATTGTTAATGAAACACAGAATCCATAAGTGGTGGACCTAATAAAAGGGTCCAGAGCCCCAGCTATAGAAAAGTGTTTCAAGGATGAAAAAATTAAAAGAAGTGGAAAGACTCAGGCCACAATTAGTTTAACAGCTGACGTGCTTGAGGACAGATAGATCAAGTCAGAGGAACTTTACAGGAAAGTTACATAAATAATTTTTAAGAGGTATTTGTATTTATTGTAAGTCATTTTATACTGCCCCACTCTGCCACAATCTTTCACTGGATATATTTGAAGCCCTCTTTTACTGTTTATATATGGGAATAACTTGTACTGTCAACAATTCTGTTCACCTTTAACAAAGAAAAATAAAGGGTAACATCTGAACTCTGTGAAGTGTCCAGAAAAAGGAGGAAATCCAAATAATTCCCACCCCCCTTCTTAAAATAATTTCATACTCACTTTAAGGGAAATCTACTAAAAATATGAGATTATTTATGGGGGGGATGACATTTGTATGACAAAAAGCATCGCATTTCTCATGCATCACATAACAAAATGCAAATGGATCCCAACTCTACCTCTCTTGTAAGTTAATTGTCATTAGTTTAAGATACCATTTTTACCAAGGATGCAAAACTTTTATCTTTATTTTATAAATTTCTGGGCCACAGGTATTGAATAGAAAGTGATTCCTCCTACATTCCCATCCTATAGCTACCTTGGCACCCCATTCTGGGTAGGCACGGGGTTCTGGTCTCTAGTACCAAGGTCCTACTGTAATCCTCTGGCAGGATGAAGCTGCTTGTTATTCCTCTGAGTGGCCCTAGTAAGCATATCCTTGCCAGGAGCCAGGAATATATTTCTCTGTTCAGGACTCAGCCATGTAGGTTTCACTACTGAGAGAAAAATCCTGAACATGCTCCGGAAAGGGAAAACAGTCTGCAGAAACGTCTCTGTTGTCTTAGGTGCCAATGTGTCCAAAGTGTGAATTACAGCTCACCTTGTACTGCACACTGTGTATGGAATAACACATGCTCGGGCGTGCTGTCGGAATGAGACGGACTGTAAGACTATCTGGTGTGTTGTGAGACATGAGGCTAAAGGCCAGAACTTAGAGAGAGGATGCAGGGCGGGGGTGGGGAGAGACATGAACAAGGAAATGGAATTTTTTTTTATAGAAACCAAAGGATCCATATAGCTAATGGAGTCTTAAACCAGTGCCAAAGTATTAGAGAGCTACGATACACTGTATAGTACAGCTCCCATCATGTAGTGGTGTGCGGTGCAAATTATTCCATTAGTGCTGTTTAAATTAGCGTCTTCTGATGGTCCTAAAAAGCATGCTTATGGCAAAGCACAGCATTTCATTCATATTTGGACGGATTCAAAATAAAAAGAGGGGAGAGCTTTGTATTTCTCCACTATCCCTCATTTCCTAACTCATGAATCACTTTTCATCATTCAGAATGGAGCTCGTAAATATTTGAGAACTTCAACTTCTAATTTCTGTCTACGTAACACACTTTCCAACGACAGTGCATTCACTTGTAGGACCCACTTCCCAGCAGCACTGGTATTTCAGCTTCCTCTGGGGTGAAGTGCAGTAGGCCTGTAACAAAACACAGTAACATTACAGCGTAGGGTGGAGTCTATGGGATGTAGTAGCCAAATTAGGCAGGCAGAGTATAGTTATTCAAATTGGAATTTGGCCAGGAACACCGTGTTAACGCTTCTATTGTCTCTTAACTTGCTAAGAATGCTACAGGATCTTTGAGGACCATAAGTATCTGGGGCCTCAATTTTCCCACAAAAGTTAACAGATTAAAAGAAGCTCATTATTCAAACAGACACTGCTCATTGCCACGCTTGTGTCTGGATTCGGATGGCTAGAAAATGTGTACTTGAAAGAACGCACATCTGCCCATGTACACAAACTAAACAACAAATAAAAATCTAGATTTCAAATGTAACTGAATCTTTATGTTGACACATCATAGCTGCCCTTTCGTGCTCCTTTGTACAGGCCCTGACAAACTTTTCAGTGCTAGAAACCCACCCATTTTTAAAAAAGTATTTTAGTATATTTTTCACCACCTTAGCAATAGTAAAAAGCATTACCTAAGAAGAGCTAAAATACAGTGACCTCTTCTACCTTTGACTTTTGTCTTCAGAAGGCATTTGGGTGTCTCCAGAGGTAGTGTGGCCTAGATATTATAGCATGGGATTGGAATGCTGGAGACCTGATTTCTATTCCCAGCTCTGCTGAAAGATTGTTGGGTGATCTTTGGCAAGTCACTTTTCACCTATCTGTGCCTCAGTTTTACCCATCTGTAAAATGGGTATAATTGATTATTACCTCCCTTGTAAAGTGCTTTAAGATCTGTCTAGAAGAGCTAGGCATGATTATTACTCCTCCTTGGGTTCACAATTGCAGCAAGTGATGCAAGAATTACTTAAGAATTCTAAAGGTATTGAATTGCCTCACTGGGAGGTGGTGCAAACCTGCTTCTGCTGAAGAAACATAGCACAACCTTTATTAACTATAGCTAGCAGTTCCAACTGTGAAGCAAAAGCTGCAGGAACTTGAGGTCTTTGGAAAACACAGGCTTTGCACCATGTTGGGAGTACTGGATGGTCCTGAGCCCATCTATACCTGGGGTCTTTCCTGTGGAAGAGGAGGTTTGGAAGATCTGAGACATCAAAGGCAGTAGCCATGAACCTCTATGATGGCTCTCAGGGTAATCTCTGTAGCCACAAAATTGCTCCAAAGACACACCAGTCAAACGTTTAAAAACAGAGAAAGGAAAAATACAACACAAACCATGCCAGAGACCCAAAGAGACAATTAAACAAGGTCTCTAGGACCTAAGCATAAACACCACATCACACACCAAGACTTACTTAACGTTTCTTCTCTATTTATGAATATGGCAAGGAAAGCAAATGGGGGGGGGGGAATTCCAGAGGAAAAGAGAAGGGAATTAGCCCAATAGCTGAAGAGAATTATGTTGGACCCATCAAGGGCAACAGCAGCCAAGTGGAGTCTATCTACCATAAACAACTGAAATGGTACTAAATGTTTTGAGGCAGTGGGGCCGGCTGCATGGTATCTCCTCAGTGGAGGCAGACGCATGTCATCGTCTGCTGGGATAGCTTTAGAACTTCAGAACAGCACTGCTTAGGCTTTACTGGTGTTCCCCATTATAACTATTAGGAATCTTAAGAAACCTTGAAGTATGGCTATTTGATATCATACTGGAATAAAAGCCTGTATAATATCATAGTGGTAATGCTAAGGATATAAGGCTTTGTTCTCCTCTCATATTGGTTAATTCCATTGATGTCAGCATAGCCACTGCTGATTTACACCACTCACAGGAGAATCAGGTCTACATATAATTTAATCTATATCTTGACTCTTTCCATTCTTGTTCCCTGTGAGGCAGAACCTTACTATGGGATGAGCTGCATTGATTGGGACTACTTACCAGGGATATAAGGCTCACAATAGCTGTCCATTAAAAAGTCAAGTTCATTAGAAAAACAAACCTGGAGGAACAGTCAGTATGACAGTGAACTGGCTTGAGCCAGACTAAATGCAGGCAGCCACTGTATTATTCATTAATCCTCATCTACAGTATACATCACTCCAGGTATTCCTCTCCTGAGCAAGATCTGCTGTTCAAGCCGTAGTTTTGTGATGTACTGTGTATATGTGGGGACTGTAGGATGATCAGATAGCAAGTGTGAAAAATCAGGACACTTTTTTTTGAAAGGATGGTACAGTTGCCAATACAAGCCAAAGCCCCTGATATGGGCACATCTGGTCACCCTAGGAGACTGTCACCTACAGTAAGTGTACAAAAGTGCACAGCACACATGGACTGCGCTTCTCAGCCCCCAACAGAGTACTAGCCTGTGATCCCAGTAGCCAGAAGTGGTGTCACACTCTGTTATTCCCACAGCTGCAAACTCTAAAACAATAAAAGGCTGCACACTCTAATAATGATTAATTACATTTGTCTCGTATCTTTGTATCAATTAACTGGAAATGTTTCTTTGTTTAGATAATTGTCTTTTGTAAATAAATATGTAAACACTACTTAAAGCATTTTGGGGCTAATTATACTTATCTGAAAGTTAACAAATTCAGTATGTGATTTGTGTTTTGATTCTCTGAATTTATGGTAAAACATGGTGTTGGGTACTAATTTTTCCAGCAAGCAGGTCTCGGATCTAAGAAAATTAGACATGCCAAATGAATGTCAGACAAGCTACCAGCTGAGAGAATGTATATGGCAGATCCAGTGTGTTTTTTCAGCCAGCTCAACCCAACAAGGATGTCAAACTAAACAAGTAAGAATACTTTAAAAAAATAACCTGAAGCATCTATAGTCTTACACTGGCATAAGTCAGGAATAACTCAACTGAAGTAATTTACACTGGAATAAGTAAGATCAGAGTGAATCCCCTTAGGTCTGAAATTCTCTGTATTTGTATAGTTCAGGTTTTGCACTTGTTTGCTTTTGATTTCTCTTCCTGTCAGTCTATGCAGTAGGAGAGGAGCATACTATTATTTGTATTGCTATACTGCCTAGAGGCTTCAGCCCTATTGTGCTCGGCACTGTCCAAATATAACATTAAAAAAAAAAAGAGCTCAGAATCAAAGACGGGAGACAACAGGTGTGCACAATAAGCATGTGGTGACAGTGAGACAGTGGTGATCAGTGTGATAAGCAGCACCCATAGGCATCCTGGCGGAGGTGAGTTTTAAGGAAGTATTTAAAGGAGAACAATGTGATAGCTTTGTGGATTTTTACAGAGCGCTCCTCCCACGCATAGGTGGTGGCGTGGGAGTTGCTATCCTTATTGCTTGCCACGATGTTCCCTCACACAAAGCACACCTAGGAACAGGGCTATACCTTTGGAGTGGGTACGACGAAAGTTGTATCAATAAGTGTGTATTTCAAATATGAGCATCGGGGATTCCTTTTTACCGACTTGCTCTGAAATGCAAACGAAGGACAGTTATAATACTATTTTATAACGACGGATCAACTGACTAAAGCTCATTTGTCAAAGAGGACTAATGTCCGTGAAGCCTAATAATAACTAGCTCCAAAACATACTGTGCTCCCCAACCCCATATCCATCATGTGAGAAGGGGACGCCCTTGGCTTGAAGCATTCCACAGTCTTTCTCAGGACTCAGAGTGTTTAAAGGGCAGGGGTAGCAGCTGTAGCATTTCCAGCACTATTCCAGTAGGAGGGGGAGCGGTGTGAAGCTGGCAGAAAATTGGAAGCAATGGTGCCTACCTTGCTGGGACATCTCAAGGCAGGAAATGGTGGAAATGAGTCAGCTGCCCAGGTCCTGAAGATCTGGAGAGAAATGGGATCATGAAAGGCCACCAGGTAGCTACCACTTCATTACACTCCAGGGGCTCAATCCTTTACTCACTGAAATCTGTGGGAGTTGTTACCATTGTCTTCAATGTGTGCAGGATGGGTTGCTTCCTGTGTAAGCAAAGGAAGGTGGAAATAGTACCTATGTACTACAGTGATTGGCATCCTACAGCTAAGATAGATACTGTAACAATAGGAGCCCAAGCCCGTTGCAAGAGAAGTACATTGTAGGGAAGGGGACAGTGCCCTGTTATGAACCTGTTATGGGAGGAGTCACAGAGACAGATATTCAGATGTGGATTGTTTTCAGGGGGTCCAAAGTATCTTCCAATTAGTAAAACTAGAGATGGGCTTGAGCCGCACTATTCAGGTGTGGATCCAAACTTTTCTCCTTGTTGTTTGTAGTACAGTAGTGCCTAGAATCGCTAACCAAGACTAGCACCCCATTATGCTAGATGCTGCATAAGCCCATCCCAAGAGACACTTTCTGTCCTGGAAAGCCTGCAGTCTAAATTCACTAGATAAGACTGACAAAAAGGTGGGAGAAAGGAAGGCTGAGTGTCACGATCTGAAATTCAGAGATGTATGTGGACGTTCTGTGAAATGAAAGAGGGAAAATACATTACACATATAACGAATGGCATGAATTCCTCAATTAGGACTGTTCGTCAGACTTCCATGGACAGCAGATGTTCCAGATAAAGCAGTGTACGAGGTCTCAAGTTGTGGGAAGGATGGTCTAGTGGATAGAGCATTGAATTGGGATTCCAGGGACCAGATTTACTGTGTGATCTTGGGTAAGCCACTTAGGATGGGATCCACAAAGGGACTTAGGCTTTGCAGCACTGAGCATGGCACTGGAAGTTTAGGTGCCTAGAAAATCAAGGAACAGCACTGCAATTCGCAAAGCCAAGGTAGGTGCCTCGACTCCCAATACAATGCTTGGGGTGAAATAGGCCTCTAAGAATGTAATTCACAAAAGCCAGCCTGCTGGGAGGGGAGCCATCTAAGCTAACTAAAGGGAGATGTTGACCAGTGTATGCTACTCCCCACCCTCTCTCGGAGATAGGCACCCAAGTCAAGGCTGTAGGGAGGTGCATAGCTCTGCTTAGCAATTCACTGACAGGCACCTGCCCCCTGTACTCAGATGACTTAGGTGGCTAAACTCTTTCTTACAGGAATAACCTGGGTGCCTGCGTAACTCCACAGAAAATGGCTGGAGGAGGAGAAACCTTATCGCTTTTAGCCCTGTGTTTAGAGCACTTCCCTGGGGTGTGGGAGACCCAGATTCAGTTTCGCCCTCTGGGCCTGACAGGGAGAAAGGATTTGGATGGGGGTCTCCCACCTCTGAGGAGCATGCTCTGACCACTGGGCTATTCTGATGTGTGGCTCCCTTAATTTGTCCTGTTGAAGCTCTTCCATTGTGGATCGATAATGACAGTGTGATTAGAGCAGGGGGACTGCACAGCAAGGTGGCTGCCCTAACCAGTGGATCACAGAGTCAATCCCATTCTCTTTTTCTCTGGCCCAATGACTGTTCCCCTTGGGACAAATGCTAAAATAGTCACTGGGCCAGAGGGGAGGGGGAAGAATGGGAATGACTCTGTAGTCCAGTGTTTAGTGTTCCTGGGAGATAGAAGATCCTGGGTCCAGTCCCCCTGCTACAACTACTCTTGCACTATTTTTGTGGAACAGCTTCAACAGGAGAGCTTGAGGGAGCCCCACATCAGAATACCCCACAGCTCCATGGTTAGAGAACTCTCCTCGGAGGTGAGAGACCCCTGTCCAAATCCTTTCCCCTCCTCCTCTGGCAGAACCTAGATCTTCCATATCTCAGGCAAGTGATCTAACCAGTGGGTGGAAAGTTATCAGGTTGGCACCCCCTCTGCTCCCAGATGGATTTAGAATGGGACCTGATCTGGTAGGCACCCTCTGAGCATGTCTGCAGGATTGGGTCCTGCATGTGACTTCTGTGCCTGAACACCTGTCTTCCCCTAGCTTATGGATCACTCTGGGGCTGAGGCAGGAGGTAGGCATCTGGATGCCTGGAGGGAGGCAGCAGTGAACATGCCCAGAGGCAGAAACATAGGCACTGAGGGAATTTTTACCCTGACAAACGTAGGTGCCAAAAGAGTTTAAATGCCTACAGGGTGCGGTGGGAGTTTTGTGGATCACAATGGAGCCAAAAGGATTGGTCCTGCTGGCTCCAGGGGGTTGGACTAGTTGGGGATTGGTCCTGCTTTGAGCAGGGGGCTGGACTAGATGACCTCCTGAGGTCCCTTCCAACCCTGATATTCTATGATTCAGAACAGGGACTTAGGAGCCAAAGTACTTTTGTGGATCCCACCCTGAATCTCTCTCTCTGTGCTTCAATTCCCAATCTGTAAAATGGGGATAATACTCCCCTGCCTCACAGGGGTGTTGTGAAGATAAAATTCTATTAATGATTGGCAGGTCCTCAGGTATTACGCTCATGTGAGCTGTCTAAGTAGATAGACTATGAAAGCCTTGGTGTGTCTGTTCACAGGGACATGCTCAAAAAAGCTTTCAGGTATTCCAATAGAATTTGCATTTCTGCGTATTAAACATTTTCTAAAATTGCAAACAATAAATCTTCATCAGTTGCGAAAAAAAATAAAAAATGTGAGGTAACCTTTCAGGCATTTCCTTTTATCAGCCCAAGTTGCAAGTAGAACAGGATTCAGATTCAGAGCCACAAGCTATGACTCAAACTGCTTAGCTAAATTAAGCAGAGCAGTTGTGAAAAATAAGATGAGGGCCAAGCATATTATTCTAAATGAGCTTCCCCTCCATCCTAATTGGCGCTTCTGGACTAATACCCCTTTTCTGACTAAAATCTGCAATTCCACCCTAAAAGCATGTCAGAATTAAATCCAATGCTTAATATAAGTTTACATTTTAACTGTTTTTCTTTGATATTTGACAAGGACATAGGTTCTCATGTCATCTAGCCTTGAAATAGCTTCAGAACTTTCTCCTGGACCAATTTGCTCAAGGTTGCTGTGGATTACACTATCCCCAGGCTATTTGCCCTTGGGACCACACTTGAGGACTAACACCTGTTAGCAGGATGGAGCAATTAATTTTTAAAAAAAAAAACCCCTGCATTATGCTGCAAAATCAAAGCTACAGGATAAAAATATAATTTTACCTTTTGAGCTTCCAGAAGTCACCTCTGACCCTGATACTTGTGTGGCATGTGGAGGAGCAGATTTTTGCTTTTTCTTCAAACAGAAGTGCCTTAAAAAAAAAAAAAAGGGAGTGATAGCCATGAAAGGTCAGCCGTGTTACATCCTTTCTCATAAATATCACTTGGATGTAATGATACCAGCCAGTGTCTTGCAGAAATATTTTAACAGCTAAGGAGTTTGAGAAATATTATACAGTTCTTTCTAGGAAGTGATTATTTGAAGCTTTCAAATTATACTGCTTTATGTACCTTATGGGATCAAATGCATTTTGTCTTTCTTGCTGGTATTTTGGTTTTCTAGATGACAAGTGCATTGTGGCATTTTTCAAAATATACTGTACATTAAGAAGATAACTGAACTTCAAAGGACTAAATACCAATCAGAAGCTGGAATATGGCCACCCATAAAGCTCTGTTGCTTCTTCAAACTCCTTTGGTAGCCAGACAAGGTCACTGATCAGGGTAATTTTCAGGAAAAGTCAATTTCTCAAGTACCCAAAGCAGGTGTTGTGCCATTCTATGACAATTTACTGAAACTAAATTGAGGAAGTTGAAAAAAGCAAAGGTCATGATCCACAGGAAGAAATGAGGAAAGCAAATCTCTTTGACTGTGTTTTCAACTCCTTTTCAACCAACGCATATTTACAAATTCGGAGACTATTTCCACTTGAAGTAAAATCACCCTTGTGTAACTTAGGAGAAATGTTTATGAGAGAGGCAGACTGCAATACTGAGCCTTGGTTGCAAAATGAAAAACTGTAGGGAAATGAAGCCATAAAGAAGCCCAGGAAAGGCACACAGTTCTGAACAAAAGACAAGAGGAAGCTATTCTGTTTCACAAGTTTTAACCCCTTTATTTCTGAAATGTTTTATGCCCATGAAAAACAGAAACCATAAAGGGTGGGTGTGGAAAAAATGAAAATAATTGAACAGTAATTTAAAACACACCACAAAATTCACATTGGAAACAAGGGGAGACTATAAGAATAAATACATTGGGGTGAGTAAAAGGGAATCAGGGAGATAATGACGGCTTCTTGGAGCAGCTAGTCCTGGAACCCACAAGAAGACAGGCAATTTTTGATTTAGTCATAAGGGGTGCACAGGATCTGGTCCAAGAGGTGAATAGAGCTGAACCTCTTGGTAATAGTGACCATAATGTAATTAAATGTAAAACACTTGTGGGGGATGGAAATACCAAAGAAACCCGCCACAATAGTATTTAACTTCAAAGAGAGGAACTACACAAAAATGAGGAAGCTAGTTAAATGGAAATCTAAAGGAACACTCACAAAAGTGAAATGCCTGCAAGCTGCATGGAAACTTTTTAAAAACACTATACCAGAGGCTCAAGCTATGTGTATACCCCAATTAAAAACAAAACAAAAGAGTAAGAGGAGCAAAAAAATGCCTCTGTGGCTAAACAACAGAGTAAAAGAAGCAGAAATAAAAAGACATCTTTTAAAAATTGGAAGTCAAATCCTACTGAAGAAAATAGAAAGGAACTTAAACTCTGGTAAGTCAAGTGTAAAAGTATAATCAGGGAGGCCAAAAAACCATGTGAAGAGCAACTAGCAAAAGACACAAAAGCCAACAGCAATTTTTAAGCACTTCAAAAGTAGGAAACCTGCCAAAGACTCAGGCCACTGGACAACTGAGGTGCGAAAGGGGCACTCAGAGAATTCAAGGCTATTGCAGGGAAGCTAAATGAATTCTTGGCATTGGTCTTCTCTGCAGAAGATGTGAGGGAGATTCTCACACCTGAGCCATTCTGAAGAGCTATCTCAGTTTGAGGTGGCAAAAGAGGAGGTTTTGGAACAAACTGATAAATTAAATCGTAATAAGTCGTAAGATTAAAAAGACTGGGCCTGTTGAGTTTAGAAAAAAGTCGACTAAAGGGGGATATGACAGAGATCTGTAAAATCATGCCTGGTGTGGAGAAAGTGAATAAGGAAATGTTATTTACCCCTTCACCTAACACAATGCATAACACAAGAACCAATTAAATTAAATTAAATTAACAGGCAGCAGGTTTAAAACAAACAAAAGGAAGTACTTCTTTATACAATGTACAGTCAACCTCAGGAACTGGTTGCCAGGGGATGTTGTGAAGGCCAAAACTATAAATTGATTAAAAAAAACAATCAGATAGGTTAATGGAGGATAGATCCATCAATAGCTATTAGCCAAGATGGTCAGGGACGCAACCCCATGCTCTGGGTGTCCCTAAGCCTCTGACTGGCAGATGCTGGGACTAGATGACAGGGGATGGATCACTCAGTAATTGCCCTGTTCTCTTCATTCCCTCTGAAGTATCTGGCACTGGCCACCCATTGGAAGACAGGATACTGGGCTAGTTGAGCCATTGGTCTGTCCCATTATGGCCATTCTTATGTTCTCATTGATATGTCTCAGGGCTGTCTCTGAGTCACAAGACTTCCACGGGCTACTCTAGCTTATGCACCACTCCTTGCTCAGGGCTGTGTCGACCAGCACAATCTAGTCCTGAGTGAGGGAGCCCAGTGGTCTGCCTAGGGGTCGTTGTTGCTGTTGGGCAGCTGGGCTATAATGCAGGAGGCTTGAATAGGAGGAACTTTCAATCTAAAAAAGAGTTCCCCAAAAGAGACGCATTGACAAAGAAGCCCATATGAAGGATAAATACTGTTATATTTATCAGGGTTTAGCAAGCATCCTAAGAGGTCGTGAGTGGAGAGAGTGCTCCAGACTTTGGCTTCTACTACAAGTCTGCTGCAACCTACCGTTGCAGAGGGTGACATTCCTAGGGATGACTTTCCCTTCCGTGTGTGTGTTAGAGAGGGGACA
The DNA here is from genome assembly GCF_965140295.1 of Lepidochelys olivacea. Lineage (NCBI taxonomy): Eukaryota > Metazoa > Chordata > Testudines > Cheloniidae > Lepidochelys > Lepidochelys olivacea. The sequence goes on from NC_140417.1 coordinate 110,525,294, forward strand.
TTTGTAGGTCTTGCTTTCTTGGGTAAAACAGAGTATGTCAAGGATGTATTAGGCATTTATTATTCATCTGGTGCATTTATCCAGAATGGTAAGACAAGGGCTTCACATTTTATCTTGACATGGTGAGTCTCATCTTAGGGTACGTCTACACAGCAATTAGTCATCAGCCTGGGCCAGCTGACTTGGACTAAGGGGCTTGGACTAAGGAGCTGTTTATTGCATTGTAGACAGTCAAACTGGAGCCCAAGCTCTAGCACCCCGAGGGAGGAGGGTCCTAGAGTTTGGGCTGCAGCCTGAGCCTGAACAGGCCCTTAGTCTGCTCCCCTTAGCCTGAGTCAGCTGGCATGGGCCAGCCGTGGCTGTCTAACTGCAGTGTACGCATACTTTTAGTCTTTCCAGCAGCATCCATTCAATTAAATGAGAATCTCCTATTAGTGTAAACTACAGATGTTTGTGTTAGTATCCACTTGTGCAAATGAAATGATAACTTAGAACACAATGTTGTCATATTGAAGACTGTATGTAAGACCCAAATCTTTAAATAACAATGGCCAACTGAAGTCAATGACAAAACTCCCATTGACTCCAGAGTGCGGCAATGGGCTAAGAATTATTTCTGCCTTTTAAAAGAGGAAGGTAAAACAAGTTTAACACAAGAACTAAAACACGCACAGATGAAAGAGAAGCAAGAATAAACACCCAGTTAATTGTGCGGAGGTGAAGGGATGTAAACACACAAGTAAGCATGCATGGATGCAACAGTGAGTCTAAAATCCACCAGGCATGGCCAGTGAAGATTTTCCTAGAAGACTGAAATGATGGAGTGGGGGGAAAACAAACTAACAAAACCCAGACTTTAAAAGTAAATCTACCAAACGTTAGATACCAGAGACTTGCAAATAATCTCGTTATAACATCATACAGCTTGGACTGTACATCACAAATACTCTTGTGGTTCATGTGAACCTGGGAGCTCACAGACACTACAGTGGAATTTGAAATATACTAATATTCTGGAAGGACCTGTTGATCCACTGTATAAAGAAATATAAGAGAAGAATAGTGAAAAATACTGTCACAGGCTGATGGCTGCAAAATATTGTCTTGAGACAAAGCCACTGAGTTTGAGTGTGTATTAGTGATTGTGTGAAGTGACTAGACTGCATGCTGAGTCTGCAGTTTGGAAATCACTTATCTCCCATTTTGAGAAGCTTTTACCATCACTCGACTAGCACCGAGCAGCAGCTCCAGTGATATGGAGGGTTCATTGGGGCCTGCCACTCATGCATACCTATATAAACCCAGTCACAACATGGCCATCTTTGTCTTCAGGTCTTTGCAGAAAACCCTCTAGATGTGGACCTGTGCTCTGTATTTAATTGGTCAATTTCTTGACATTTGTTTGTTCCATCACAGTAAGGAAAGCTCAGTAAAAATGTTCCTTTTAGTTGAATGTAGAAATGATGTATAACAAGCCTTTAGAATGACTTCAACCAAATGGATGCATCAATCAGATTGGCTAAAGATTTCCATTTATGACATTCATACAATAATTGTTTTCAACATTCTGGCTATCTCTGCATACTGTTGGTTATGTCAGCCTTCCAGCAAGACCTTACAGAGATAAGAGCACATTCTGTGAATTCCTGATTAGCAGGACAGTATTTTTATTTGGATATGTCATGGTCCAGTTGCTTAAAAACCAAGATAGCTGTTTAATTTTAGGAAAAAGCCTTAATCTCTTTTGCTTCTATCCTTTGTCTTCTACATCTTAAGACTGGAAACAATCTATACCATAAACACCAAAAGTATTAGGAATGTTAAATCAGAAGGATCTAGCTACGATAAGTACATGGACTTGAGTTGATTAGTCAGGCAAATAAACAAACAGTTAAACACACAAATAAAGCAACCACACCTGCAAGAATGTTAGATATGTTAAAAGGGGTTGCATCCCTAGGCGAGCTACACTGGTTTGCTTTTCATCGCCAGTGACCATGTTACACATGCAGCTGGTGACATTACTTAGCCTCCAGCAAGGTCAGAGCATGGAGTAAAGTGAACAGAGAAAGAATTGTTCCTATGTTTGTAGCAAAAACATGGTCAAATGTGATTTAAACTCCAGCTGCAACTTAGCCTGCCCTGCTTAATGATAACTTATACAGCCACTAAGGACTAATACCACTACTAAGGACTATCTTCCTTTTCTTCTTTAGGTGTCTCACTTCCACATGCCCACCTTTAATCGTGGAATACTTTAAAATGTTTTTCGCCCCATAAAATTTGTTTTTCTATCTATCTCCAAGATGAAGTACAGGGGAAAGGATTCTCAGTGGTACATTAAAGTTTAGATTCTGGCTACATACTGCTGGCACTAAACTGAAGTTATCTGGCTGGGCTGTGTGGCAAATTAGATGTAAGGGGGCCACATTTTTAAAGGCATCTAGGTGCCTAAAGATTGAGATAAGCCCCTAGTGGGAATTTCAAAAGTCCCTAACTCCCATTAAATTCAAGTTCCACTAGGTGCTTATCTGAATCTTAAAGTGCTTAAATACCTCTAAAAATCTGGCCAAGGATCTCTATGGTACGATCAATTAATTAAAATAATAATTCCCCAAGCCACAGCATTAGCAGAGGAATTAAAACATGGACGAGTGAAGCCTTTGCTGTTCAGAGAGCGACATCAAATGCAGAAGTTCTAACATCACTGGCAATGAGATTAATTTACCTTCTGCCTATAATGGGTTTGTCCCGAAATTGTTAAATGAGGTACCTGGATGTTAGATTTGAGTACAAGTGTTGCCTGAAATACAGCATCCATTTTTTAAACTCAAAACGTCAAGTCTTGCCTGATTATTAAAGGAGTTAATGGAGGCTTTGCCTAAAGAAGATAACCTAGGTTTAGAAAAACTATGGTCATCATTGTTCATTTATTCTCTTTATTGAAATAATTTAATTATCATATAGACACAAACATTTGCTCCCATACTGGGCTCTTCACATCTGTTAGCAGAGATTTGATTAGGTCTACACAAATGTGCTAGATTATACCATCTAGTTGGTGAAATTCAAGCCACCTGGATATTTTAGCAACATCAATAAGAATAATTCTCTTTTTCCAAATCAGTAAATCCAAGCTATATTAAAAAGAATTAATTAATGAGTACCAGATAGGCAAAACAAACATTTGACAATGAATCATATTATCAAAGGTTTTGTGGGAGATCCCTCTCAGCTTATGTTTAGATGTCAAATTATATTACCAAAACTAAACAATCTGTTAAAACGATCTCTTAATACAATAAGTCTCAGCACCATACTCTCTCTTTTTTCATGTCCTGGATGATAAATAGCAGTGCAGCTCTTAACTATAGTAATAGTTAAAGCATTAAACAATAACATTACATGGGCAAAACATTAGCATTAAATAGCTGACTTTTGATATTTTTAGTGTCCATAAAGGTTTTTAGTCATCTAAGGCCCAGTTCTGCAAACTGTTTGTCACCTAAGTAGTCTTTATTCCTGAAAATAGAGTCAATGGGACAACACATTTGATCACGGGCTACTCATCCGGGTAAGGATTTCAGGATTGGGCACATCTAAAATAAAGAACTCTCCTAAATCAGTTAAAATCATATACCAGATTTGTAGTAAATACACCTATAAAAATGTAGAATGAAATGAAATATAAAAAGAGAGGCAAGAGAAGGAGGAGATCACAGTCCAAAGTTAAGAGAACGGACTAGTTCCAGAAGAAATGTGGTTGGCCCTCAAAGTCAGCTTACTAAATTCTTTGCATTAAAAAACAGGATGAAATAAAGTCAGCTTACTTTGCCAAATGAAATCACAAACAATTAATCTTGACTTAGAGTACTAAGACTATTTTTGATGAAAATAGCTTCTTAGTAGAAGCAGGAGAGATTAAGTCTTCAACCTTGCGAACGCTTATGCATGAGAATAACTTCACTCATCTGAATAGTTCCACTGAGGTCAATGAGACCGCTTCCCAGAGCAGTTTTTGGTGCACGAGTTCAGTTTGAACAAGTTCCTTAGGTTGGAAGGATGCATCATCTTGATCTGTGCACTTTGTAGAGAGTTCAGATTCTGTGATGATAAGCAGAAACTTGAACAGGGCAGAATTGGAAACCATTTTGTTATGCCTGCACAGAATAGGCTGGCAGAATTCTTTAGTTGACCTACCCTGTCAGTAGGTGTCAGAGAGTTACTGAAGTTCTGTTTCAGAGGAGCAGCCGTGTTAGTCTGTATTCGACTTGTGGCACCTTAGAGACTAACCAATTTATTAGAGCGTGAGCTTTCGTGAGCTACAGCTCACTTCATCGGATGCATGCCGTGGAAACTGCAGCAGACTTTATATATACACAGAGAATATGAACCAATACCTCCTCCCACCCCACTGTCCTGCTGGTAATAGCTTATCTAAAGTGATCATCAGGTTGGGCCATTTCCAGCACAAATCCAGGTTTTCTCACCCTCCGCCCCCCCACACAAATTCACTCTCCTGCTGGTGATAGCCCATCCAAAGTGACAACTCTTTACATGATGTGCATGACAATCAAGTTGGGCCATTTCCTGCACAAATCCAGGTTTTCTCAGTTCTGTTGACTTATTAACTCTGCTCTGGATATACAAGAGGTAGGAGGTGCTTTTATGACAGAGGAAAGGTCAGGGAGGGAAACGCTAGAGAAAACAACACTCAGGGCTGATGCTTAGGCTGACACGATGGACTTGTTACTGATAAAATCATACCCAGGAAGGAGATGAATTCTGATACTACTTCATGCCCTGTGTGCTCTGCTGAGAACAGGGTAGGGACTCAGCCCATTCACATGAGTTTATCTAGTTTTTGCTAGACTTCTATCAACCGCTTAAGTAATCAGATAAAAACTGAATTTGTGTTGAAAAGTGCAAGCTCTGTTCTTAGATGTACCCTGCATTTTTATGTTCTGTATGCCAATATTCCACAACTGCAAGAGATTGCAGTGATTATTGAAGAAAGATGGGAATCACATGTGTGAAACAAAAGGAACAATCCTTAACAGTCTGGTCCAAGCCAATGAAGCTGTGGGTTCTAAGAGGTTAGGAGGAAGAGGTATATTTTGCAACATGCAAATGTGAAACTGATATTTTTTGGATGAATTACTGTAAAGAAATTAATTGTTAATGGCTAAACATACAGATATGGAATACAATACAAAGTGTTCATTTGGGGTCTCATTCAAAAGGATGTATTTACGCCAGTGTGTTCATGCATGTTGCAAAACAGAACCACTGGTGAGATAGTAAAAGACAAATTGATAATAACAGAGTGCTTAACTCTCTAGACATGCCTTTTCTGTCCCCATACCCTCAACAGAGAGACATGTCTTTTCTGAGACTCCAATAAATGTTCAGATGTTTCAAGCATTCTTCCAGATTCAAAAAACTTACATTTGAAATAAGGTTGCTGTTTGACTGAAGCAGGCAGGTAATTAATGGTAGCAACGGAATATCTGGAATTTCTTTAAATAGGCCACATACTGAATAGTTACAGAAATCTGGTTCTGTGATTACAGAAGATCAAAGGCAAAAAGAATAGACTGATACTTAGTCTTTTAAAACGATGATTTTTTAAAAGATTTCTGCCCTTATTTGGTCCTTTGGAATAATAAATGAACAAGTGATTTCAGCTGTAGGAGGCACACATTGTGGACAGCTGCTGCTCATGATTCAGACTTGTGTTATTGTTAAATGGTAACAATAGCTCAGACTTTCATTGCCGGATAACTGCGCAGAAAACAAAGGAAACATTTTTTCTGATAAACTGTAACCAGGCATATAACATTCACCAAACGTGCCCCACCAAATCAACTCCCTGGACTTAAGGCTCCATTCCAAATATTCTGGATAATGTAAACAACATATTTATCTACAGAACTGATTTATATTAAATGTCTTTTATAGTTTTTTAACTGTTTTTACAAGTGAGCTCGAGAACGGCCATGCTAACTTGATAATAATGTGGGTAGACAGAAAATAGGCCTGCTTGCCAGTTTGTGGTTAATTATGGTAAACTCCTATCTGTAATTTACTCCTACCCACAATGGGAAAGAGAGGTTAGCTCCAATGTGTGTTACATTACATTTGGTTACATCCCATGTGGTGACATCACATATTGTAACTTCACATAACCAGATACAATGCAACATATGTTTTCAATGTATTTGAACAGAACGCAGTAACATGTTCTGATGGAACAAGAGAAGGCTCGATTCTGCAAGCCTTGCTCAGGCGGAGTAACACTTACCTGAGTAGACGCCAGCGGAACTGAGTAAGACAGGGCCGCTCACGACGAGTATGGCTTGCAGAATTGAGCACTAATATGGTGCTCATCTTGGTATGCCAGGAGTGATATAACTCATACATATTTATTTTAAAAAATTAGTTTTAAATGCCCCAAATCTAATCCATTTAGGGCCAGAGTTTATATGCTATAAGTCCTTTAGATTTCAGTGGAAGTTAAAGCAAGTCAGATTTGACCCTTATTAATTTATTTGAAATGTAGATGCCATTCATTCCCAGGTAAATTGTTCTCCCTGTGCACTGGCCAAATGAATGGGCCTGTTCATAGGGGTGTTAGGCAGGAGGTCTTAGAGACAAGGAATCCTGCCCTGCTGTCTGTGAATTCTATTCTATTCTATTGTTTTCTATATGGGTTCTTACACTGTGCTTGTTACCATAGTATCTGAGTGCCTTACAGCAGTGAATTAAACAATATGAGTAACAACTATCATGTGTTTCCTCCTTCATCCTCTCCCCAGGAGGGAAAGTGTGTGCGGTGGAGTGTTTTGTGTTGGACAGGGTAGTTTGGAAAACCCTTGATGGAACAATTTTCCATCTGAAAATGCAGGACCATCACGATATGTCCATTTTGCAGAATTTTTTTCAGAGAAAAAGGGAGAAAAGAAGTTCTGCGTTGAAACATTGTGTTTCAACGTTTTTGGAATGAAACGTTTTGATTTTTCCTTTTGGCAAAATATTGTTTTTATTTTGTATTATATAGTATAATATAAAATTTATTTAAAGTTGAAATATAAGTGAGATGTTCCAGTTGATCCAAAATGATGGCGGGGAAGGATGTCAGAATTTTTTTTCATGGAGAATTTCAAAATTTTGGGATTTCATTCTGAATCAGAGTGAAAACAAATTTTGAAATCTCAAAATCCTCTGTGAAATGGAATTTCACATACGTTGCTGTATGTTTATATTACGAAAGGCCAGGTCAAATAAATGTGCTTTGCACTTGGTTTGGAAAGCAGTTGTGATTTGTGATGGGCCTTATTTCTTGGGGGTGTTCATACCACTGCTTCAAACCATCCCCCAAGAAAGTCTCTCACACAGATGAACTTCATCCACATGGTAGAAAGTTCCATTATGCCTGAGGAATAGAGTAGTTGACTATTGACTTAATCTCAGAGCTATAGGCCATCTTTTAGATACCCTGGGACCAAGACATTCAGGGACTTGAATCAGCATTGTTCCTGTGATTACAGAGTCAAGTTGGGGATTGGCCCTGATTTGAGCAGGGGGTTGGACTAGATGACCTCCTGAGGTCCCTTCCAACCCTGATATTCTATGATCCTATGATTCAAGGCTACAGCAGTCCTTACATGTGGCATGCTCCCCTCTTCCAATGGGGAATGGCCCCTGAGTCCAGTCAGATATCCACTGGCCTTGGCTTCTCCCTAGCCCATCACATCTGAAAACTCCCTTGTGGAACTCCTGTAAAGAACAGCTCCACAATAGAAGAGAGTATGGAACCTCTGGGGCAGGCTTTTCCTGCCACTTCTTGTTTCTAGACTTCCATTCTATTTCCTGTTCAGCAAGAATAACACCAATTCTATGGCAAGGTCCTCCACACCTGCATGTGCTAAATAGATAGGGGCATGACTTACCCCTCAGGCATTCCACCTCTATCATATGGTTCAGTGTGTGAATCACTGAAATTTACCATTGTCAATAGGCCTTATGTGAGCTTCCATATACTAAAGTTTGGCTCAGCTAGTATAATTTTGTCTTGCACAGCAAAAAAGAAGAGATCTGTAGACTTGCCTGTTGTCTGCATTTGAGCTGAGAAAGCCCCCCTAACAGGGATATAATCTGACACGGGTGGGTGGTGAAATCATAGTAATTCATCACAGTTTACAAACAGAAACAATGAATGATCAGAAAGACAATTTTTAAGTGTAAGTTAATGCTGACCTGAGCTGGAATAATTCGTGCCCTTCAGCATCTGCAGCTGTGTAAGTCACTAGGGTGTTGCCTGACTATGTATTTTTTTAAAAAAAAGAAAACGTCAGCTACATCAGCGATCCAAATGCAAAATAACAGCATGTGTATTTGTGACTGTCTCCCTGAAGGACATTGGGTGCAGAAAGCAATAAGTATAAAAGATCCAGAGATACCTATAGCATTTTCATCAGTGATGGACACAGATTTTCTGCACTGTTGTTCATGTTAGCTATGAGATAATTCCTCCCATCTTCAACTTGCACTCTGAAATTTCAAAAAAAAAGGGGGGAAAATTTCTAACCATGAAAAAGCAGAGAAACAGAGGCGAGAATTAATTAGATTCCATCTTTTAAACATGTATTTTATGGGTAAAATTGTTTTATAGCATTATGTGTGAACAAACACACCTGCAAGGAAATTTCATATCCAGAATGTTCAATGGCGTTTCAACATATGGTGACATGTGTCACTCATGTCAATGACATGAGTGCTATGTGATGTTATGGACCAGGATCAAATACGGTAACTATACAGGCTTCAGTGGCTGACTTTGGCACCTAGATTGACTTATATTAGAAGTGTTGTGGAAAGTCCTGGGTAGCTTGTCACAGTTAAAATAATTATAACAACAAATAAATACATGCCTTTTCATTTATGCGTTCACTAAGTGTAAAACTCATCTCTGTGCAGAGGGCCAACACAGGCCTCTGTGTCACTTATGTCCCACTTAAGCCTTCAAAGTTGGTCTTAAGTAGGACTTAAGTAGCCTGTAAGCCTTGTCTTGGTTGCCTGCACAAGGTTTGAGTTTTATCCTGAGAACCCAAATATGGATTATCCCTAAAGAGATAAATAAAGATGCAGTCCTAGCCCCAGAGAGCTTGCAATCTAATTGACACGAGATACAACAAAGGGAGTTAATACAAAGGGGTAAAGGCTGGGGGAGATGGGACACAGTGAAAAGATTGTGCATAGTCAACAAGACAAGTCCAAAGCATGGGTTGATTGATTTTTTTAAAGAAACACGTTTCTTATCCTCCCTTTTCGTAGGAGCTATGCTTCTCATTACACTGACCTACCACAAAATGCTGCATTCCTTTTTGCATAATGTTGCAGTACTTAATCGCTTGTTTCTGAGCTATATAATCCAGTCTTTAGAAACATCCTAATGACCCGAAGTTGGAAAAGTTAATGGGACACTATTCTTTGGCTGTGGCAAAGTTTGTGCAACCCTGTTAACAACATTAGGTTCACAGTGCTGATTTCTCTGATATTAAGCTGCCTTCCCGCTACATATTGCTGGCTCATATTTCTGATATACATATATTATATACATAAATCTGTATATATTGCTGGCTCATATTTCTCATATTTGACACTTTTGCTAAGTACTTTCACATCATCCATTGAAAACTCATTTTTAGCACAAACATGAATATGCTACAGATTGTGATATTACCTGTTAGCAAAATAATCTGTTTACTTTTAAGCTGGAAAATTTCTGGGGAGACTTTTGCGTGCTCTGTTGTCAGAACAAGGCACTTTAAGTGATTTAAAAAAAGAAAGGGGAAAAATTCTTGACTCTAGTGCTAAGTATAGGACTTGCTTTTGAACGAATACCAACTACAGGCCAGGTCCACATTTGCTGTAAATAAATGTAACTCCACTCAGGTCAGTGCCACTACGCTGATTTACGCCAGCTCTGGAGCTGGCCCCAGGTGTCTTTAAAATATGGATCAACAAGTTACTCATTCTTCTCTACTCTGTCTTTCATAGACAGACCTTTTCCAATGCCATGCGTTAGCCAAGAAAGATAATTACAAGAGTTAACGGATTGTCCATTCATGGACCCCCTCAATTTCATGGCTAAATTTTCCTTTCAAAAGCATATGAAGGCAGAATTTGGCCTATTGTATATGATATGCAATCCAATATAAATATGAAAGTGTGTTTCCCTTTCCTCGATTGTGCTTGTGATATGAAAAATCATAAGAAGGTGAATCACGGTTGGAGCCTATACTTGCCAAGACATGAAAAAAATGAGGTAGCATGTGAATTAAAAGGCAATGGGAATAAGATTGAAGACAAAAGAATTGCGCTGAAATATAAGATACAGCTGCATGATAATGGAAAATAATTGCCAAAACCTCAAAATGTAGCAGTGGAATTGCTTAATTCACATGCTGCTCTGAAAGTGGTGGATGTGTTTTAAAGTGTTACTGTGTAAATTAATGAAGATAAAATTAAAACAAGTGTAATGTAAAAATGTTACATGTCTTCTCATAGGATTGAGACATACCACTCAAGGGATTAGTTTATAAAAGTCAGATAATTCTCACTGGTGGGATAAATATATTTTACAGAAATTTCTGTAGCATATCTACATAAGCATTTCACTAAAATTAAATTAGCATTAAAATTAGAGTTTATTTAGATGAGTTTTAAAAAGTTTTTTTTTAATCTATTTTAAAATTAATACAAAATGTCCCAATCTAATAGCCTTGCGATGCAACTCTGCATCCTCAGGGCTTGGGTTTATGTTTAGAACATTGTGCAGCTCCGACAAGTGCTTCCTGAAAATGAAATGAAATGTATCAAAAGCTGCGATATTCAAGGGCACGCAATGCTTGTTTCTTATGTGGATCTTCTTCCCATTGCCTCTTAATTCACGTGCAAATCCAGGGGTTGTTTGGGTTTTTTTTGGTGGGGGGAAGTTTGAAAGCATCTGAAACCTGTTGGATTTCCATGGGAAGTGGGCACCTAACTACCCTTTGTGACTCTGGGAGAAAAAAAAAAAGACCTCATAAACTATAATAATTGGTGTGGTGGGAAAACCTAGAGAGAATAGAATAAAGCTGCAGGAGAAGGGAAGGCACTGAAGTTGAGTCAGTGTGGATTACAATAAATATGTATAAATTGTGTTCTATAACACCCATCATGATAGAACTTCTATCAATGACATTAATATTATTTTATCTCACTTGGTTCATCATTTCTCAACTGCTATTTAAATACATGCCGGGGAGAAAGTCCCACGCATATCAATCCCCAGCAGTCATAGACAATTATTTTATAATTTGTCTGTTTTTCTATTTCATGACAAGACCACTTCCTTACTGAGAGGCATGAGGATGAGACAACGTTCTCACATACTATATATTATCCTTAAAACACATAGCATTTATATTTACCTTCCCCTATTTATAACGGTACTCTTCAAGGTCGATAAAAACCTCTCAGTCTCCCTGTCGGCAAACGTACTCTCTAAACTGATGAGTGAATCCCATAACTGTGTAAATATTTTATTTTCATAAATCATCACTAGCTCCGCAATGCAGAGATTTCAAGGTAAATAGCTGCAGAAATTGCAATTGTGTTATCAGAATGACACTTGTATCCTTTGAAATCAAACTTCATAGTATACAATCAAAAGTAAATAGTGCAACCAAAAGTGTTTTATTTTTTTATTAACTATAGTGCCGGTTTGACAGGCCTTGAAATGCTTTGTTTATCCACAGAACAGGCATAACGTGGGCAGTGCCAGTGAAATCTCCTCCACACCACAGTGCTAATGAACAGCAACTCTCACTGGGCTTTTCTCATCAAACTGTGGTTTAGTTCTCGGTGCAGTGGCGGATTTTATTATATGGGTTCCTATCCACTAGGACGTAGAATGATGTCACCCCACAGCCCGCTCAGAGAGTAATAACATTTGACCACTAGCAACCAGGGCTGCATCTGATCTTGTAACCTCGGGTAAAAGGTTATCTAATATTCTATATCCAGTCACACATGACAGAACGCTTCATATACTGTCAAAATATAAACAAAATTAGAGAGTATGTTTAAATGGATATACACTAAGGTGAAAATGCTCAAAGTTGGGCATCCATTTTAGGTCCCTGAATAAATGGCCTGAGTTTCAGAAATATTGAGCACTTGCAGTGTCTTGGCTTCAAAGGGTCCAAGGGATGCTCAGCACCTTTGAAAATCAAGACGCTTATAATATAAATGGGGATTTAGATGGCTAACTTTAGGGACCCATGTTTGAAAATGCTGCCTAATCCCATGAACCCAACTTTCTTATACAAAGGGAGAGTGAACCTGAGTTTGCTCAGCACCTGTTGGGATGGGGAATTATATGCCTCAGATTCCCCATCTGTAAAATGGGGATAATGCCTATCTATCACACTGGGACATTGTGAGGCTTAATTTAGTAATGTTTGTAAAGAGTTTTGAACACTGAAGTGGATGGAAGATACTAGAGAAAGGAAAGGTGGTATTATTTACCGTTTAGTTACAGTAGGTGTATTTTTAATAGAAAGTCTTCAATCTAAAAGTTGATGTTGGATTTAGAGGTTTCAGTGCTGTGGGGAACAGAGAAATTCATGTTTGAACAGTTCTTACAGACAGCACAGCAAGTAATCACATATTATAGCAATTTATGGAGAGTTAGTGTGTTTTGTTACATTGGAAAAGAAGGCTATATTTCACACGCATTCCCGTAGTGGCAATGGAGCCAAATACTTACAATGATTAATGTTTGGTTGCTTCATGACACCAGAAAAAAAAATCTCATTGCATTACATCTAAGGCTACAGATACCTCTCTTATTGAAGAACATGCTGTGGATTAAGAGATGGTGGGTAAATTCTGGTAAAACACTTCTGAATGCATTCAGATATTGAAAAATGATGTTTTCTTAGTGGATTCCAGCATTCACATTTTGTCAGTTTTATTAATGGAAAGCCAACTAATATGTACAAAGTATTTTATGCTATCTGTCTCAGCACTGATAATGAGCATTACCCTGCTCCCATAGGAAGGCCATGGATGTTTTGCCATGAACTTCAATGGAGCAGGGGTTAGGTCCATTATTACAGGAAATGGACAGAATGTGAATTCCCAAATGTACATCTGAACTTGGACTGAACTGACGTTTGGTGGGCATTTTGACTATTTGACCTATACTATGCCGGCCTGTGGAATTACATCCCTACTTCCTAAAGAGATGTAAGACGTGGATATTCTTCTCAATTTGTAAATGATTGAGAGTTAGATTGTGCAACCCCCTTGCTCTTCCCCTTCAACTCATGTTTGGGAGCACTTACTCATACAAGTACTCTCCCATTGATTTCAGTAGGATGGTTTGTGTGGGGAAAAGCTCAACTGTGAGAGCTATATAATCTAATGCTTAACCCTGACAACTCTTAAATTTCAAGTGGTTGTGAGAAAACATACATGTTACTGGGTGGCACTGACCCTTTTAGAAGAGGGAGTAGCCTACAGTGCACTTGTGACTCATTCAGCTGTCTCCCAATTAGGTTTAAAAAAGTATACCTGAGCCTCAGAGGGGAGAGAGATCTGGTGAGTCAGGGCTGTCAAAGAACACAGACTGGAGGAACAAAAAGAAAAGGCAGGTGAGAGCTGCCTGGGAGAGACAGAGTATGCAGAGAATGGAAAGCTCTGCAGGACATCCCTCAGGAGAGGGACAAATTTGGTTAGGAGACCAGCAGAGGGGCTAGTGTGCTGACTGTCCTGAGTTAGAGAGCCAGTCCAGGAGGCTGAAAAGGGCTGAGATCTAGGAATCAGCAGAGGGGCCAGCCTATGAATCTTTCTGAGTGGGAGAGCCAGTGGTGGGTGGCTAAAAAGGTCTTAGGGCTAAGAAATCAGCCAAGGAGCTAGTTTGCCGATCATCCTGAGCTGAGGAGCCAATGCAAAGGGCTAAATTGGTTGGACTATATTTGGGAAAACGAGCTGTAAGACTGGGTCACTCTCTGGAAGACGGCTTGAAGACAGTGCGGCTCTGGAGCAAAGGCACAGGAAACAAAGTGCTTGTGGACTCACAGGTTGGAGATATGGAAGTGAAGCTCCTGGAGAAGGGAATGGAAAAACTGTTGTATCTTTATATTTACTGTGGGTTTGTTCAGAATGATTTTACTACCAAAGTTTTTTTGGGAGGAGGGGTATTGCACTAGTGTAAATGAATAAATTATGCCCTGAGGTGCAACTTTGTGTTGAACACTGAGAGACTGTTCCTTTCATGGCCAAACAAGAGGGGAAAGTAAGGCAGGTGCACCTGTCATGCCATGGCCTCCTGCAGGAGGGCCCCACAGGCAAGGCTCACCTTATCGCAGTGCATAAGGGGTCAATAATAATAAAACGTTCCCTGTAAACTATGGCCGAATTGTGCCCTTGGATACAGGCCAACAGCCCCCATTGATTTCCGCACCCAAGACCACAGCATCAACAGTAATAAAGAGTTAGTCTGCATTGTAAATCTGGCAGAAATGAGAAAAACATCCCACAATGACTTTAATAGTGGCAGTTGATCCATTGATAGAACATTGTTAATGTTTGATTAATAAATTAAAGTACCAAAATCTCATTGTTCCGTACTCGGTTGCTGGGAAGAGCTGTAGGGAGTAGATGGGCTCCTGCAGAAGTTCCTGGGTCAGGGGAAACAGCCCAGTTTCTGTATGGCTCTCAGGGCGGATGACCTGTAGAGCGTAATACTGCAGGTAGCAGGTTAAGAAGGAGAAGGGAGCAGAGAAGCTCTTGACTCCCAGGCAGACGTTCTGTGGAGTGACATCTTGTTGGCAACAAATAGGTCCCTGAAGAAGACCCTGTTGTATCACAGGGAAGGGACATGGTTGAGGAACAAAACTTGTGTTATTCTGGAGAAAAGTCCCTGAAGAGAGAAAATGAAATCCTGTGGCTGGAGAGTGTGTTTGATACATTGGCCAGTGAGTTCTCCCATCAGTTTACATATCTGTTCTGAGAAAATCTCACAGTAATCTGCAGAAGAGAAAAGGGCAGGCTACAAGAGAGAATTGTTTGGGGGCACTTGAAGCATTTGAAAACTAGATATAGGTTGTTGCATCCTGCTGTTGCATCCTATATATGCCTATATAATGGCATACCTGGAACCATGTGACATAGATAAAATAGCAGAGTCAATGACACTGTAAAGAAGGGGAATGGCTTTCAGTGTCATATTCTACACAATGAATCATTCTAGACTCTGCATAGAACTATGCTGATGAGATGATAATCTTAATCTGCCTCCTCACTTTAATTTTCATTTCCATTATTATGAAGTTTGCTATGCCTGGGCGGGAGTGGGTGGGGGAAGTTTGCGCAGTATCTCATACTCTGCTCCTGTCCTGTATTTGCCCTGAGTCCATGATGCCCTGTATGCAGAAAGCCTCTAGATGGTGCAATGGATGGGGAAGGAAGGGCAGCATATAAAAATACTGGGGATTGTTACTGGTGTCAGGGCCTAGAGCTGGGCTAACGCAACAGATGTGGCTATTCTTTTCCAGCCCGAGTAGGCATTTCTGTGAGGAGTGGGGAGACAGCACGTGGAGAAATCCCTCCTGAGGACCTATCCATAACTACAACTTGGTTTATTAAAACTCTTGTGATTTTTTTTTTTTGAACCTCACTTGCCTTTCACTGTCTGTGCTGTGTGGTTAGGCCATACACGGCTGTCATTTTAGACAATAAAAAATACACTATTTGATTTGGCCCACATTCTAAATCATGCATATTTACCCACCTCAGGGCTAGGAAAAACCATCAGTTTGCACTTTCCTACTCATCCCCTCAGGTGACGGGGAGAAGTGTCACTGCTCCATCAAAAGACCAGGGAGTTCAGTTGCTTAAACTCATGGTTCTCAGAGCACACACAGGAGAAGGAGTATCCAGAGGACCCAAGCATATCTACAACTCCTTGGGCTTACTCATTTCCCATGGCTTCATAGGGCCATGGAGTTCTCAACAGCATCTGCTCCAGAATCTCTGGCAGGAGTAGATTACAGATGCAAAACTGGAGTCACTCCTGATCTGACTCCATGCCAGGTTTCCAGTCAGAAATCCTCGAAGACATGAGGAGAATACACCAATGCTCCTACAGCTCCTCCTTCTCTCCACCCCTACTCTCTAGAGGAACTGCCAGGGTTTCTGAGGCCCAGGGGGAGAATGTAGACAGCTGCTGGTCCGTCCTGGCTCCCTATATAAATGTACCCACTTTCTTGACACAACTGACTGTCCTGTGTATCATGCAGCTGATAATGGCATGTGGACCTTTAATTTTTGTTTATAGTCCGTTCCTTTCCCTTTCATGTTCTTGTTCCAAGGTGAAACTGCAAGAGGCCGGCACAAGGATTATGTGCATTATGTAAGTCCTGCTTAGATAGGCCTTCAGCTGACTCTGTGCTCAGAGGTGAACTGTACCACCACCCACACGCAATAGACAAGCACAATGCTGCAATGTTAGGGCTGCAAGCATTTCATAGGAAAGTTTGTTTATTAAAAATAATTTCTTTTGGTATTTAAAAAATCAAATCACAGAGACCATTCTATTTCTTTGTTCTTTAAGCACATGTGGGTTATTCTACTTCTGATAGATTTTGTTTCTGGAGGGTAAATTGGACCTGCCAGTGTCCCTTTAAAATCTGCATATAAACATTAACATGTCAGTGTACTTAATTAATTTGACATGGTGCAGAACAAAATGTTTTTATTTATTTGGGGGCGACACCTGCTCCCATTTAAGTCAATGGGCTTTGTTACTTGGGGGATCATACCCCACCCTTCATTTTCTTCTACCATATACACATGACTCCCTCAAGGGTGTGTTCATAAAAACACAACTCTAGGAGTAGGAAGAGGTGGTCTCAAAGTGAATGATTATTTCAGAAAAATAAGTAAATGAAGTGCAACTGTTACTGATTGATTTACTTCTGGAGGTTTTCTTTATAGGCACAACTATCAATGTTTATTTTTCTGACATCATCTGTGCCATACGCTATATGATAACCTCTGTGATTCAAATAATGAATGTCTCCGGTTCATCCACAATAAATTCTATATCCATGTGGGATTTTGTTTCCCAACAGGTTGTAGACGATCTTGTGTTTCTATCTGAGCTAGTCAAATAATGGCAAAAAGAGATTCACAGCTTTGGAATTTGCTCCCCCTTTTAATCTGAGACTGCCTAAATTGGATGACACTCAGGCATGTTGAAAATCTCACCTCTTTTTTTTCCCCACAAGTTGTCTGAAAATGAGGAATAATTGTGAGAGGTGGAGAATTGGGTTTTTAAGTTACCTGGCCTACTGGTGGTGGTTTATATCAAACTATATTGCTGCTTTTAGAGTATTATTTGCATTTTTATGTTGTGGCAAGGGTGCCTAGAGCTTATTAGCCTTTCTATACATTTAAGTAAAGAATGCATTGCAGAATTCAGAAATAGTTGTTATTATTTAAATTGCAGTAGTGTGTAGGAACCCCAGTCATGGACCAGGACCTTGTTATTTTAGGTACTGTACAAACACAGAACAAAGAGAGAGTTTCTGCCCTGAAGAGCTTACAGTCTAAGTGAAAACAGGAGAAACAAGAGAAAATAACCTACAGCAGACTGACATGGAAGCACAAAGTAACAATTAGTTAATATTGGTCAGTATGAAAAGCTGTGATCAGAGTACACTCGATTCCTAACAACTGTATTTTTGTGAGCATCACGGCAAAGGAGACATTTAAGGGGGGACTTGAAGGAGGACAATGAGGTGGCTTTGCAGATATTTATGGGAGCTCCTTCCATGCATGAAGTGTCAGCCTGGGCAAAAATGCAAAGATGCCTGTTGTAAATCTAACAAATGGGTGATGAAGGCTGGCATCGATGGCCACTCTGAGGGGTTAGTCAACATATTGATAGCATAGAGAGGGGGATAGGTAAGATATGATAGGTCATGATGGGCCTTGAAAGTGAAGATGAATAGTTTGTGTCTAGTGCAGTAACCAGTCTGTGGATGATTCACAATATTTTTTAGGCCTAAACTTTCACTTTTCGGTTTGATTCCTGTAGTGAGTGCTTTTGATTTCTTTATTTGCTCATAACACAGGCATTCCATTCATTCTCACAAGGAGTCCGTTCACAATAACTGATGCAGTCCATGAGCCCAGTCAGCTTACAGTCACAACATCTTGATAAATTGCAGCACAATCAGTTACAATGGCTCCATCATTGCCATACAATCAATGCCCTTTATATTGTTTAACATACATTGTTTAATTGTTGCTAGCTGCAGCATATCAAACAGGTCATGATAGGAATGGCATCTATTCGGAAGGAGATATTATACACATTTTATAAAATACAGCTAAAGATGGGCCTCCTACCTCAACCTCTTTAGATGTCAAGTAGTTTGACCTCTCATCACTGCTGTGCGTTTGTTTTTGTCCTGTGATATTACCATGAAGATTCCTTCCTATAAGTTCCCATCAATTAACGTTAAAGGGGGTGCGTGGGGCAGAGGAAATAATAAACTAACAATGAGGTTCATTTAGTGTGGTGATGATATTTGAAGGTGTTGATCATATGAGTGAATGTGACTTTCTGGGTGAGTCTACTAAGACTCTGGGTTAGAAATTTGCCCACCGCCATTAAGTAGAGACACTGGCAGCAGTTCACCTTATAGTAAGTAGCTATGCTCCAGGTTTCACATTTCCTAGAAATGGTCATGGGTGAGAATGTTCAACAGTAGCTGGAAAGGGCATGTAATGGCTGCACAGCACCACAGGACATACCATACCGCGATATCAGAAAACCAGCTGTTTCGGGCCAGGACTGTCTTTTTGTTATCTGGATCCCTTATTGCAACCTTTAGGTGCTACCACCACATATAAATTAAATAGTAATAATAAATATACGGGGGTTCATTCACGCTCTGTGCTCCACCAAGTGTCTTAACGTGATCAGATGGAATTTCTTTGATAGTGAACCGCAGGTGATGGATGATCAAAGCCAAACTGCTTAAGTCTCATTGCAAGTCAATGGACCTTAGGTTCCTAAGTTACCTAGGCACTTTTGAAAATGTTATCGATCCTCCTATTCTTCTTTGAGCCAAGTCAAAACTCCAGTTAGGGTGACCAGATGTCCCGATTTTATAGGGACAGTCCTGATATTTGGGGCTTTTTCTTACATAGGCTCCTATTACCCCCCAGCCCCTGTCCCAATTGTTCACGCTTGCTATCTGGTCAGCCTAACTCCAGTCGACATCCATGGTGTAGGATGGACCCTAGGTCAATGATTGTTCACAAGGTGGGCACTTAACTGAACCTCTGAATGGAAGCCCATGAGAGTCTTGGTGAGAAGCAAAAATCTCCACTGTGGCAGCTTTTTCAGGATATACAATCAGCTGGCATTCTACACACGAACCCTGCACAGATCTGGTTATTTAAGAATAAGAAAAGTTGCCTATGTGAGGGAGCCCTGACACTTAATGAAATGTTGCAATAGAATACCCCAGCAGCATTAAAAAAGCTGCATTCATTCTCATCAAAACACCCTTCTGTAAACTTCAAGTCTTCTAATCATCAGTTGCTTAGGGTATGTCTACACTACGGAATTAGGTTGAATTTATAGAAGTCGTTTTTTTAGAAATCGGTTTTATATATTCGACTGTGTGTGTCCCCACAGAAAATGCTCTAAGTGCATTAAGTGCATTAACTCGGTGGAGTGCTTCCACAGTACCGAGGCTAGAGTCGACTTCCGGAGTGTTGCACTGTGGGTGGCTATCCCACAGTTCCCGCAGTCTCCGCTGCCCATTGGAATTCTGGGTTAAGATCCCAATGCCTGATGGGGCTAAAACATTGTCGCGGGTGGTTCTGGGTACATATCGTCAGGCCCCCATTCCCTCCCTCCCTCCGTGAAAGCAAGGGCAGACAATTGTTTCGTGCCTTTTTTCCTGAGTTACCTGTGCAGACGCCATTCCACTGCAAGCATGGAGCCCGCTCAGGTAACCGTCACCCTATGTCTCCTGGGTGCTGGCAGACGTGGTACTGCATTGCTACACAGTAGCAGCAACCCATTGCCTTGTGGCAGCAGACAGTGCAATATGACTGGTAGCCGTCATCGTCATGTCCGAGGTGCTCCTGGCCACGTCGGCCAGGAGCGCCTGGACAGACATGGGTGCAGGGACTAAATTTGGAGTGACTTGATCAAGTCATTCTCTTTAGTCCTGCAGTCAGTCCTATTGAACCATCTTATGGTGAGCAGGCAGGCGATATGGATTGCTAGCAGTCCTATTGCATCATCTTCTGCCGGGCAGCCATGAGATGTGGATGGCATGCAGTCCTTCTGCACCGTCTGCTGCCAGCCAAAGATGTAAAAGATAGATGGAGTGGATCAAAACAAGAAATAGACCAGATTTGTTTTGTACTCATTTGCTTCACCCCCTACCCCATCTAGGGGACTCATTCCTCTAGTTCACACTGCAGTCACTCACAGAGAAGGTGCAGCAAGATAAATCTAGCCATGTATCAATCAGAGGCCAGACTAACCTCCTTGTTCCAATAAGAACAATAACTTAGGTGCACCATTTCTTATTGGGACCCTCCGTGA
Source organism: Lepidochelys olivacea (assembly GCF_965140295.1). NCBI lineage: Eukaryota > Metazoa > Chordata > Testudines > Cheloniidae > Lepidochelys > Lepidochelys olivacea. Next base: position 110,545,989 of record NC_140417.1, read on the forward strand.
AGTCCTGCCTGAAATACTCCTTGATGTAAAGCCACCCCCTTTGTTGATTTTAGCTCCCTGAAGCCAACCCTGTAAGCCATATCGTCAGTCGCCCCTCCCTCCGTCAGAGCAAAGGCAGACAATTGTTCCGCGCCTTTTTTCTATGCAGACGCCATACCAAGGCAAGCATGGAGGCCGCTCAGCTCACTTTGGCAATTAGGAGCACATTAAACACCACACGCATTATCCAGCAGTATATGCAGCACCAGAACCTGGCAGAGATATACAGGGCGAGGAGGCAACGTCAGCGTGGTCACATGAGTGATCAGGACATGGACACAGATTTCTCTGAAAGCATGGGCCTTGCCAATGCATGCATCATGGTGCTAATGGGGCAGGTTCATGCTGTGGAACGCCGATTCTGGGCTCGGGAAACAAGCACAGACTGGTGGGACCGCATAGTTTTGCAGGTCTGGGACGATTCCCAGTGGCTGCGAAACTTTCGCATGCGTAAGGGCACTTTCATGGAACTTTGTGACTTGCTTTCCCCTGCCCTGAAGTGCATGAATACCAAGATGAGAGCAGCCCTCACAGTTGAGAAGCGAGTGGCGATAGCCCTGTGGAAGCTTGCAACGCCAGACAGCTACCGGTCAGTTGGGAATCAATTTGGAGTGGGCAAATCTACTGTTGGGGCTGCTGTGATGCAAGTAGCCCACGCAATCAAAGATCTGCTGATATCAAGAGTAGTGACCCTGGGAAATGTGCAGGTCATAGTGGATGGCTTTGCTACAATGGGATTCCCTAACTGTGGTGGGGCCATAGATGGAACCCATATCCCTATCTTGGCACCGGAGCACCAAGCCAGCGAGTACATAAACCGCAAGGGGTACTTTTCAATAGTGCTGCAAGCTCTGGTGGATCACAAGGGACGTTTCACCAACATCAACATGGGATGGCCGGGAAAGGTACATGACGCTCGCATCTTCAGGAACTCTGGTCTGTTTCAAAAGCTGCAGGAAGGGACTTTATTCCCAGACCAGAAAATAACTGTTGGGGATGTTGAAATGCCTATATGTATCCTTGGGGACCCAGCCTACCTCTTAATGCCATGGCTCATGAAGCCGTACACAGGCAGCCTGGACAGTAGTCAGGAGCTGTTCAACTACAGGCTGAGCAAGTGCAGAATGGTGGTAGAATGTGCATTTGGACGTTTAAAGGCGCGCTGGCGCAGTTTACTGACTCGCTTAGACCTCAGCGAAACCAATATTCCCACTGTTATTACTGCTTGCTGTGTGCTCCACAATATCTGTGAGAGTAAGGGGGAGACATTTATGGCGGGGTGGGAGGTTGAGGCAAATCGCCTGGCTGCTGGTTACGCGCAGCCAGACACCAGGGCAGTTAGAAGAGCACAGGAGGGCGCGGTACGCATCAGAGAAGCTTTGAAAACCAGTTTCATGACTGGCCAGGCTACGGTGTGAAAGTTCTCTTTGTTTCTCCTTGATGAAACCCCCCGCCCCTTGGTTCACTCTACTTCCCTGCAAGCTAACCACCCTCCCCTCCTCCCTTTAATCATTGCTTGCAGAGGCAATAAAGGCATTGTTGCTTCACATGCATGCATTCTTTATTCATTCATCACACAAATAGGGGGATGACTACCAAGGTAGTCCAGGAGGGGTGGTGGAGGAGGGAAGGAAAATGCCACACAGCACTTTAAAAGTTTACAACTTTAAAATTTCTTGAATGCCAGCCTTCTTTTTTTGGGGCAATCCTCTGTGGCGGAGTGGCTGGCTGGCTGGTGGCCCCCCCACTGCGTTCTTGGGCGTCTGGGTGTGGAGGCTATGGAACTTGGGGAGGAGGGTGGTTGGTTACACAGTGGCTGTAGTGGCAGTCTGTGCTCCAGCTGCCTTTGCTTCAGCTCAACCATACACTGGAGCATACTGGTTTGGTCCTCCAGCAGCCTCAGCATTGAATCCTGCCTCCTCTCATCACGCTGCCGCCACATTTGAGCTTCAGCCCTATCTTCAGCCCGCCACTTACTCTCTTCAGCCCGCCACTTACTCTCTTCAGCCCACCACCTCTCCTCCCGGTCATTTTGTGCTTTCCTGCACTCTGACATTATTTGCCTCCACGCATTCGTCTGTGCTCTGTCAGTGTGGGAGGACAGCATGAGCTCAGAGAACATTTAATCACGAGTGCGTTTTTTTTTCTTTCTAATCTTCACTAGCCTCTGGGAAGGAGAAGATCCTGTGATCATTGAAACACATGTAGCTGGGTGGAGAAAAAAAAAGGGACAGCAGTATTTAAAAAGACACATTTTATAAAACAGTGGCTACAGTCTTTTAGGGTAAACCTTGCTGTTAACATTATATACATAGCACATGTGCTTTCATTACAAGGTTGCATTTTGCCTCCCCCACCGAGTGGCTACCCCCTCAACCCTCCCCCCTCCCCGTGGCTAACAGCGGGGAACATTTCTGTTCAGCCGCAGGCAAACAGCTCAGCAGGAATGGGCTCCTCTGAATGTCCCCTGAAGAAAAGCACCCTATTTCAACCAGGAGACCATGAATGATATCTCACTCTCCTGAGGATAACACAGAGAGATAAAGAACGGATGTTGTTTGAATGCCAGCAAACATACACTGCAATGCTTTGTTGTACAATGATTCCAGAGTATGTGTTACTGGCCTGGAATGGTAAAGTGTCCTACCATGAAGGACGCAATAAGGCTGCCCTCCCCAGAAACCTTTTGCAAAGGCTTTGGGAGTACATCCAGGAGAGCCGCGAATGCCAGGGCAAATTAATCCTTTCACATGCTTGCTTTTAAACCATGTATAGTATTTTAAAAGGTACACTCACTGGAGGTCCCTTCTCCACCTGCTGGGTCCAGGAGGCAGCCTTGGGTGGGTTCGGGGGGTACTGGCTCCAGGTCCAGGGTGAGAAACAGTTCCTGGCTGTCAGGAAAACCGGTTTCTCTGCTTGCTTGCTGTGAGCTATCTACAACCTCCTCCTCATCATCATCTTCTTCTTCGTCCCTAAAACCTGTTTCCGTGTTCCCTCCATCTCCATTGAAGGAGTCAAACAACACAGCTGGGGTAGTGGCAGCTGAACCCCCTAAAATTCAGGTATGTTGGCAACAAGAAGAAAGCCAAGGAAAGTGTGGGCCCCTTAATGAATGAGGGAGGCAACCTAGTGACAGAGGATGTGGAAAAAGCTAATGTGCTCACTGCTTTTTTTGCCTCTGTCTTCACTAACAAGGTCAGCTCCCAGACTGCTGCGCTGGGCATCATAACATGGGGAATAGATGGCCAGCCCTCTGTGGAGAAAGAGGTGGCTAGGGACTATTTAGAAAATCTGGACGTGCACAAGTCCATGGGGCCGGACGAGTTGCATCCGAGAGTGCTAAAGGAACTGGCGGCTGTGATTGCAGAGCCATTGGCCATTATCTTTGAAAACTCGTGGTGAACGGGGGAAGTCCCGGATTACTGGAAAAAGGCTAATGTAGTGCCAATCTTTCAAAAAGGGAAGAAGGAGGATCCTGGGAACTACAGGCCAGTCAGCCTCACTTCAGTCCCCGGAAAAATCATGGAGCAGGTCCTCAAAGAATCAATCCTGAAGCACTTACATGAGAGGAAAGTGATCAGGAACAGTCAGCATGGATTCACCAAGGGAAGGTCATGCCTGACTAATCTAATTGCCTTCTATGATGAGATTACTGGTTCTGTGAATGAAGGGAAAGCAATGGATGTATTGTATCTTGACTTTAGCAAAGCTTTTGACACGGTCTCCCACAGTATTCTTGTCAGCAAGTTAAAGAAGTATGGGCTGGATGAATGCACTATAAGGTGGGTAGAAAGTTGGCTAGATTGTCGGGCTCAACGGGTAGTGATCAATGGCTCCATGTCTAGTTGGCAGCCGGTGTCAAGTGGAGTGCCCCGGGGTCGGTCCTGGGGCCGGTTTTGTTCAATATCTTCATAAATGATCTGGAGGATGGTGTGGATTGCACTCTCAGCAAATTTGTGGATGATACTAAACTGGGAGGAGTGGTAGATACACTGGAGGGCAGGGATAGGATACAGAGGGACCTAGACAAATTGGAGGATTGGGCCAAAAGAAATCTGATGAGGTTCAATAAGGATAAGTGCAGGGTCCTGCACTTAGGACAGAAGAACCCAATGCACCGCTACAGACTAGGGACCGAATGGCTAGGCAGCAGTTCTGCGGAAAAGGACCTAGGGGTGACAGTGGACGAGAAGCTGGATATGAGTCAGCAGTGTGCCCTTGTTGCCAAGAAGGCCAATGGCATTTTGGGATGTATAAGTAGGGGCATAGGGAGCAGATCGAGGGACGTGATCGTCCCCCTCTATTTGACATTGGTGAGGCCTCATCTGGAGTACTGTGTCCAGTTTTGGGCCCCACACTACAAGAAGGATGTGGATAAATTGGAAAGAGTCCAGCGAAGGGCAACAAAAATGATTAGGGGTCTGGAACACATGACTTATGAGGAGAGGCTGAGGGAACTGGGATTGTTTAGTCTGCGGAAGAGAAGAATGAGGGGGGATTTGATAGCTGCTTTCAACTACCTGAGAGGTGGTTCCAGAGAGGATGGTTCTAGACTATTCTCAGTGGTGGAAGAGGACAGGACAAGGAGTAATGGTCTCAAGTTGCAGTGGGGGAGGTTTAGGTTGGATATTAGGAAAAACTTTTTCACTAGGAGGGTGGTGAAACACTGGAATGCGTTGCCTAGGGAGGTGGTGGAATCTCCTTCCTTAGAAGTTTTTAAGGTCAGGCTTGACAAAGCCCTGGCTGGGATGATTTAATTGGGGATGGGTCCTGCTTTTGAGCAGGGGGTTGGACTAGATGACCTCCTGAGGTCCCTTCCAACCCTGATATTCTATGATTCTATGATTCTATGAAATGGCATGCAGCTCATCATAGAAGCAGCATGTTTGGGGCTCTGACCTGGAGCGGCCGTTTGCCCCTCTGGTTTTCTGGTAGGCTTGCCTCAGCTCCTTAAGTTTCACACAGCACTGCTTCGGATCCCTGTTATGGCCTCTGTCCTTCATGCCCTGGGAGATTTTGACAAAGGTTTTGGCATTTCGAAAACTGGAACGGAGTTCTGATAGCACGGATTCCTCTCCCCATACAGCAATCAGATCCCGTACCTCCCGTTCAGTCCATGCTGGAGCTCTTTTACGATTCTGGGACTCCATCATGGTCACCTCTGCTGATGAGCTCTGCATGGTCATCTGCAGCTTGCCACGCTGGCCAAACAGGAAATGAGATTCAAAAGTTCGCAGTCCTTTTCCTGTCTACCTGGCCAGTGCATCTGAGTTGAGAGTGCTGTCCAGAGCGGTCACAATGGAGCACTCTGGGATAGCTCCCAGAGGCCAATACCGTTGAATTGTGTCCACAGTACCCCAAATTCGACCCGGCAAGGCCGATTTAAGCGCTAATCCACTTGTCAGGGGTGGAGTACGGAAATCGATTTTAAGAGCCCTTTAAGTCGAAATAAAGGGCTTCATCATGTGGACGGGTGCAGGTTTACATCGATTTAATGCTGCTAAGTTCGACCTAAAGTCCTTGTGTAGACCAGGGTTTAGAAACAAAAACCTGAGTTGATTCTGTTGCCACTTACATATGTGCAACTCACAACTCATGCCAGTGGGGATCATGGGTACTCTGCATCTCTGGAAACATAGTAGAGAAAGACTTAAGAACCCATTGGCTAGAAGTTGAAGTTAAGACTGAGGGTAGTGAACCATTGAGTGGATTAACAAAGACCTGGTAAACTTCATCATCACTTGGAGTCTTTGGCTCTATAAAAAGCACAAGTTATTGAGCTAAAGTGTGCTCACTGAGTAGGGAAGAACAATTGCCTTTCCTGCAGGAACTACGATATGATCTGTGTTATGCAGGAAGTCAGACTAGCTGTTCACATTCATTTCTCTGGCTTTAAAATCAGTAGGCCAGATCCTCAGTTGCTGTAAATCGGCATAATTCCATTCCATGGAACTATGCTGATTTACACCTGTTGAGAATTGAGCCTTACAGAGCTATGAAATACACCCCTTATTTATGTGCCTAAATAGGGATGTAAATAAGAGGCCAGATTTGGCTTTGGACAGAACATCCTGGAGGTGCATAACACATTTGGTGGCCTCAAGTGACATCATGAGAACTAACCATCTTTAGGCACCCAAGTTTTAAAATTTTGGCATGGTGTTTCTTCAGTTTGGAACTAGTTACCCCTTCAAACGCCAGGAAGCTCCTTCACTCAATGTTTACAAAAGTACTGCAAGATTAAGAATTTTTTTTAATATTGCTTTTAGAGGGGCTTATGTATAATCCCTTTTAAATTACAGTGCCTATGGATGTTTGCATGATAAGGCACTTTATAAATTAGACTGTATTATACTGTATTGAAAGCTGAAATCTGAGGCTACATTGGCGAGATAATCTCTTATTAGAGTTTGGTTTCACCATCTAAGTGAAAGTGTTGACTGCTTCTCAGTCTTCAAGTATTGCTCTGTGCTTAAAAGTACAGTGAGTGGATCACTGTATCACAGAACTCCACATAGTATACATACGGTTTCCAGTTTGTAGTATTTGATTTGTCACTGTTTATTTTTTAGGAAAATGTAGGCTGCTTTTTAGGACTAAAATCTGTCATTTAATTAGGTCTACCATTTCCAAAAATAAAAGCCTAACGTTAGGCTTCTAGATCCTGATTTAAGCTCTCATATATGTAGGCTGCCTTTCAGAAATGCTCAGCACTCTCAGCCTCTCTTTGGTGGGACCTATTCAGTATTCAGCATTTTTGAAAATCAGCCCATTTTGGAGTCTAAATATGCACGCAGAAGATTAAATGTACCCACCTCCTTTTGAAAATCTTGACCTAGGTTTCTTTGAATTAAAAACTAGCCCTTCACAAATCCCCAAGCTTCCAGAGATATGTTCCCAGTGACCACAAGAGATGGTTAGCACCTACTGACCCATCTGCAAATATTCCCATGCTGCCAAATCTGTACATTTGGGGCATTCTCAATGTATACTTTATTAAACTATATATTCTTAACTTTTCACTTCAAAGTGGGTTCTTAGCAGTTTTGCCCTAAAATTAGAGACCCTAATTGTATATATCTCAGTCTGAGATCAACAACAGTGTAAGTGAGGAAAGAAGTGCTAATTAGGAGACAAGAGTAGCAGAAGGTGCTCTGAATTTACTTTGTTATTTTTTTATTGAGGGATGGATCTGAACACCTTTAAAAAAGCAAAACCAGTTTAAACACTACATGGTTTCAGTTATACAACCTGATTTCTTAGCCACCTTAGAGCATCCACAGTAACCATCTAAGAACTGGAGCTGGTTGGGAAGTTTTTATGAAACCAAAAATTTCGCATAGAAGTGTATCGGTTTCAATGAAACTTTTTTCCTCAGGTCTGAGGAAAAGACCCCAGCGCAGCCTGTACTCCAGTGGTTAGGGCGCTTGCCCAGGTCATGGGATAGCCAGGTTCAAGCACCTGTTCAGAATATAGCAGTATGGGACTTGTGTTTGTCTAACTCATATTCCAGATCAGTAACCTAACCACTCAGCTATGAAGTCAGTAACTCTTGCTCTCTCTCTCTCTCGCTCGCTCTCTGGTCCAACAAACACTTATGGAGCTGGGCAAGAAATAGATTTTTCAGTTTGATGGAAATTTAAAAAAACTGGAAAAAAACATTTGGGGTTGAGCAAATTGACAAGTAAAAAAACCCCATTGTTTTTCATTGAACACAATGCTTCGTTTTGACAAAATCGAAACACTTTTGACCATTTTTAAACATTCTCTCAATTTTAAAAAATAAAATGGAAGGGAATTTTGAAATTGAGTAATTTTAAACCAAAAACTTGAACGGTTTCATTTCAAAAGTGGCAATGTTTCCGGTTTTTTAGACTTTTTTTTTTTTAACTGAAACAGTTCAGCGAAACTGACCTGAATTTGAGAAACATTTTGGTGTCGCTGAATCTGCATTTTTTTCTGAAAAGAGCTTCCGCTCCAAAACTTTGCCCAGCTCTGTTTACCTATTTATACAAAATGGAACAATTGCAACAGGAGATGTTGAGAGACTTTATAGCCCGGTGGTTAGGGCACTTACTGGGGATGTGTAAGACCAAGATTCTGAATCAGACAGAGCAGGGACCTTAACTGAGTGCTCCCACATCCCAGGTGAGGGACCAACTCAATTGGCTATTTTGGGGGTGGATGCATCACTCATATTTTTTCACCTAAAAAAGTGAAAGGTCTCATTTGCATTCTGATGTGGAATGAAACCAAATTCCAAAACCTTGACATTTTTCGTTAAACAGAATTCTTGTTTCCTGGCCAGCCCTATTAAGAGCCAGGTCAGATGTGTTTTGAAGCATTGGGTAAGGTAAAGTAGTGTTGCAAATTTCCATTTCCATAGTGCTGGAGGGTATTGCTTTTGGGATCTGCCACTCAAGATATTCACACCTTGAACTATAACATGAATGGTTAGAGCAGAGACTGTCCTTGCCAGCACTGATTTGCTTGGAGGGAAGATGCATGATTATACTGTTCCTTTTGCATTGTGTGTACAGCTCTCTGATGTTATTCCATCTTCTTTGCTGTATCGCAAAGATCATGCCATGTATGCTTGAAGTCTCTGGCATCTTACTTCCAATACCCTATGGCATTAACACACTGCATGATTCTGTTTCAACATCCTTTGCTTCTTGGCAGAATGTTCCTTCTACATTTCAAGCCCAAACAGTAGATGAAAGGGTTTCTGAGCTTTTCTACAACAATTCTGTCTTTTTTTAGGTAAGTGACTAAGCCAGTGTCTGACCCATTAGTAGTAATTAAGCTTTGAGTTAGAGCTGAAAGGGTATGTGAAGGGGATGCCTTAAAAATCAATACAAATGGTATCAGAAGCAGCAAGAGCCAAAACAGCCTCTGGAATGGCCACTGGTATTCTTGAAATCATTCAGAGAATTTTGTGCCAGAGACTTAAAGAGACTTTTGTGAACAAATTGTCAAACTGGTTTCTGTGGTTGGAAGAATTAAAAAATTTAAAAGTTCTCTGCCCAGAATAAAAACAAAAAACAAACCAACAACAACAAAAAGACCACACCAAGCCAATGCAGTACACATTAGATAATATAGTAAACAGAAAACAGACATGCACCCCAATGTTTCCTAGAGTACGTAACTGCATCCTCACCTAAATGGTAATCACAAGCTGATACTTGCCTGCCTAAATCAAGTCAGGCTTCAGAGTAACAGCCGTGTTAGTCTGTATTCGCAAAAAGAAAAGGAGTACTTGTGGCACCTTAGAGACTAACCAATTTATTTAAGCATAAGCTTTCGTGAGCTACAGCTCACTTCATTGGATGCTTATGCTCAAATAAATTGGTTAGTCTCTAAGGTGCCACAAGTCCTCCTTTAAATCAAGTCAGTTTCCTTTAGAATTGCATGAGGAGGTTACTCCAAGTGATGCCTTTCACTCGCATGGGAAAGCATCCTAATTGAGTATCCCATTTGTGTCCTTTAACAATGCTGTTCTCTAGGACATATGCAGTAGGTCATATGCAGTAATGCACTCTATTTCTTACAGGTGTATTGATGGCAGCAAGCTCATTTTAGTTTCATAGGCATCCAGACATTGAGGGAATGGGGTCTGTAGAAATACTTAGACACAGAGATGCTGCAAGGAACCGAGTGCCCTCCACTCCCATCTGACTTCAAAGGGAGATGAAGATGCTCAGGAGCGGAGCATAGGATATGTATGCACTGGGGTGGGGGAGGAGAAGGCAGCAAATCTCAAACCCTGGGTGCTATGGAGCTAAAAATAGTAGATTTTCAGAGGTAGGGGGAAGGGAAATATCTTAGAGCCTGAGCTCCAGTCTGAGCCCGAACATCTATGCTGCTATTTTTAGCTCCGTAGCAAGTTGTCACAAGCTCTCAGACTCACTGCTACAAGGGTTTTTGTTGTTGTTGTTGTTGTTTTTTGGTTTTTAATAAATGTGTTGTTGTTTCTTTGCTGTGTAGACGTACCCTTGGAAGAAGCGCTTGCCGCCTTTCATGACTGGACCTCATGTCAGTGTCAGACCATAAATTGAATGCATTGGGACAGATTCTCATCTGGTGTAAATTGGCATAACTCCATTGACATCAGGCCCGTTATCTCACCAAAGTATAAATACTTCAATCAAATATTATTGATAGGATACAGCGTCAATGTTATAAAGGAAGTTCACAGGCAGATGGAAGCTTAGTAGCTCACAGCATAATAGCATTTTCTAATGGACGGTATCTACGTGTGCTCCACTCAGATTTATTGACTTATTTAGCTAGATTTGAACTTCCTACTGTTTTAGTTCTTCTCCCTGATTATCTAACGCACATTAAAAAAGAATTCTTGTTTATAGCTTGTATGGGCTTTCTGACACATTCATAACCCTTGGTTGGTAGGGAGGAATCCTAGAACACTAGCTAGGTGTTACCGATCTGCTAATTGCATGCTTCTCTATGTAATCTTGCACTGCTGTTGCTGGTTGTAGTATCTGGAGGATGCCGTAGTAATTTGCTTTTATGGTGGTCATCAGGAGGAGAGATTATTTCTTCCTCTGTGTGTGAACTGTGCATAGTGCAACAGAGCACCACTCTTACCTTAAGCTACCACAATAAAATTAATAATAATAAAAAATCAATGACTGTAACACCTTGAAATGTGAGATACTGCAATTACTTCCCTATATCTTAGTGTGATGTATTGAAAACTGTAAAAATTACAAGCTGTCACCTTAAATTCTGGTCCTGTTTGCGGGCTAGGCAGCTCTATAGGGAAGTGGGCCTAGCAGTGTCCAGTAGTGATCTGGATATAGCAGTCACTTTACAGACCTTTTTTTTGTTTTTTTCAGGCCTGCCACAAATTCAGAGATACTTTCTCTTTCCATTTGGCTTCTTAGACGAAACGTACATTGTGCTGTTAAAATCATTAGTGGTAGGCACATAATGCTTCTTTAGAATCTCTATTATGTCCTTATATTCGAGCTTATCAGGTTCTTTTGGAAAACATCTGTTTTTGTGCAAGTTGTTTTTCCCCCACCAATGTTAGGAATATAGCCCACTATTTATCATTATCTTCTTATAGTATTTGCATAAAATACTTCTCAAGTCTGTGAATATATGTTACATATATAAAAAGCAGCAAAAACTTTCTCTTTTTAATTAAGTTCAAAACTGTCCATGTAACCTTTATACACAGCCATTTTACCTTTATACTCTCTCTTTTCTTCTTCTCAGTTTTTTTGAATCCCATCCTTGTCAGTAGCTTTCTGTCCACTATGTTCACAGCATGCTTGCAGGGAAGTTAAATATAAAACATTGAAACCTTCCAGAAAGAGCATTCTATGTACCACTACTTTATATCTTAAAATCCCAAACCTTAACAACACAGAGAGAGACAAAGCAGACTGCTTCCTAAAGCAGAAAAAGCCCAGCTCACACCACCTTACTGTAAACTGGCTGTCTGCAAACTGACTGCTAGGTCCAGATCACACCCTTTCCTATAGAACACCTTAGCCTGCGGGCAGGACCAGGATTTAAAGTGACAGCTTGTAATTTGTACAGTTTTCAAAATACTTCAGTTTTAAACTATGCAACAGCTGCAGTAGCTCAGATCTAGTTATCTGCCTCCTGTGCTTCACCATCAGCTATATTTGAATTTTCCTTTCTAGGCTACTCTTGGATTTCCTCCTCACCTCCCTTTCAGAAAGAATGTGTGTGTGTACATACACAGAAAACTAAGTACAAAATAAAATGTACTAACTCTGTTTCTTGCATCACCCCATATAAGTAAAAATTAAGGATGGCCACTTACTTCATTTTCACTTCTACACAAAAAAAGTTTATAGGCAGGAAATTTCATGTGAAAGTATCTTGTTGTGCACGATTCAATGCAAAATATAGCCACAGCCTTGTAATTTCTCAGAAATCAGTATTGTGGGAAACACAATATAGCCCCAAACCAAAATGGAGAAGTTTATTCATGAAGTTTCCCACAAAAGTTTATTTTTGCAAAGTTTAGTTAATACAGGAAGGATGGCTCAATAGTTAGCCTGCTAGCCTGGGACTTGTGAGACCTGGGTTCAATTCCTTGCTCTGCTACAAACTTCTTAAGTGACCTTGGGCAAGTCACTTACTCTCCTCATGGATTGATTCCTTATCTGCAAAATGGGGGCTATTAGACCTTCCCTACCTTACAGATGCACTGAAAGATTGTGAGTCAATCAAATGCATGGGGACTGTGTAAGCGCCATAGATAGAAAAGAACAGAGGAAATGGGGTGGTTGTTTTTGCTTTATATCAGATGTTTTTTAACCTGCTCTTATCTCTAGCAGACGAATAAATATAAAACATTGTAACATTGTAAGAACAACACTTGATGAAACTTAGTAACAAGAAAAATGTGCTGTGCATTTTCATTAACACCATTTTTAAAGTTTAGTGCATTGATCACTAGACATTTTTCTTTGTCAAAATCCCCCCCAGAAGTTTTTACTGTAGTCTCCATTACAAATGAATCACCAGTAATATTTTGTTGTATAAAATGAAAATGATTTAGCATTGAGTTGCCTCTGAGAGTGCAAAAGAATCTCTATCAAATCCAGGCTTCTACTTCTATTTTACCCTTTCATGACTCAAAAATGCTTGAAAAGATTAGAGAGAGATTTCTTCTAAAGCTAAGAATGGGTTAGTAATGGCAATGATTGTTCACCTGTAACTTAAGTGGTGCTGTTGAGAGGGATTTAATAAACCACTGCAAGCAATACAAACTGTAATTGAAAAACACTCTTATTTCATATCTACTAAATAAGACTATTCCCAGTGTTTTTAAAACTAGAACTTCTTCAGTCGGAACTCTGACTTAGTGCTTACTGCTTTAAGAGAACTTGGAAGGGGTCATGTTTTGAGCATATGTGTAAAATGACATTCTATAATTGATTTATTAATATATGAGGTCATGTTTATGATTTTCTTTCTGAAATATATAAAAGCAAACTGTAACTGAATAATCCTATATGATCTATTCATCAAAACTCGGCTTCCAAAGTTCATAAAGAGAAAAAAATGCAAGCGTATTTTATTTAGTTACGGTTGAGTATTATACTCCAAAGGATAAATGAATACACTTTGTATTTATTATGTATCAAACTGTAGGTTTTATTTACATTGTATTGCATCTCAGGAGAGACTTTGCTAAATAAGTCCAAATGGCATGAAAAGTTAAAAAGTAAAATGCAAACATTGCAGTTCTTAGACTACAATGTCAAAAGAATCTTCATTTAGATTTTCAAAAAGAAAACATTTAAAAGTCAAGATTTTAAACTGTCAAAAGAATGTATTGGACCTTTCTTATTAATCCTTTTTCATCTCACTATGAAATTGCTACATATAATTTTAAGAATATGAAGCACGTGCTTTCTTGAATATATTTGCTTTACATTACAGGCCTGTCTTCTGCAGCCCCTACTCACGCTCTATCAAGGGAAAAACTCCCTTTGAAGCTGACTGTTTTGCCTGAATAAGGAGTGCAAAACTGGGGGTAGAGAGACTCAAAATTTGGACTTTTAAAACTTTTTTGAACTTTGAAATTAATGACATTTCAGCCAGCTCTAGAGTTGGTTAAAGAAAGGGTGTTCTAAAAAATATCCTCTGTTTTGTTTGTGTTTTGGTTTTTCTTTTTAATATTGAAATTTTGGGGGAAAAATTGACCAGCTCTACTAATCAGGATTTTGGACCAACTGAAGGAAAGGTTACCCTCAGAGAACCCATCTCTAGTTTTACGCTGCATCACTTACATGTGAGATCAGGATTCTGGGAGTTTACTCAGTGCCTAACACCATACATTTCAGAAATAATAAAGCTCATAATTGTCAACCTCCATTGTGATGTTCAGTGGCTTAATCTGAAGAACTGCCCTGTCCCTAAACAGAGTTCATGGTAATAAATTCCTTTCTCCAATCCCAGGAAAACATTCTGCTTTATAAACAATGTACATAGGCTGACTTCATAGTAGACAGGTGTGAATTATTCCATGATAATTGAGAAAGATTTACACTTCTACCAAGAGTTTCTGCTATGGTTGCCTGTCTCAACATGCTGTAATAACAAGTACCCTATTTTAAGAGGAAAAAAATGCTTGTTTTATTTAAAATTGTCCTGTCGTGAAATATGCTATAGAAAAAAGTTATCCTGATACAGAAGACACATTATAAAGTATTTTAAATTGTGATTATCCCCCTGAAGTTATGCATTCATACATCTTTTAGGAAGCTAATTTACTAGGCCCAGTTGTTTTTTCAGAAAGATCAGTATTAGAAACAGAACTTTGGGAGATTCTTGTTCAACAGTTATTCATAAATAATTCAATCTTATCTCTCTGGGGAGCACATTCAAATGTTACAGTGAAAGAAATTTGTTGTGGGATCTTCTATTAAAGCTCATAAGAGCAAATTATACTGTTGAGAATCTTATCCCCAACAATGCTTTGCTTTCCAACAATATTTATTATTAGCATTATTTATTTATTATTTGCATTACTCGAAACACTTAGGAGCCCTAATCATGGACAAGAACCCCATTGTGCTAGGCACTGTACAGACACCTGACAAAAAGATGGTCCCTACCCTAAACAGCTTACAAGCTAAGCATAAAACAAGAGAGAACAGATACAGATAGACTGATTGGGGATCACAATGAGATAATAGTGGTCAGCATGACAGTCTGTGGGCTCAGCACACCCTAACCGTTAAGATTTTTGCAGGCATCCAGGAGAATTAGAGTTTTATGAAGGGTATTGAAGGTGGATAATTCATTCATTTACAGATGTTTACAGGGACCTCCTCCCACGTGCAAGGAACAGCAAGGGACAAAACATGAAGTTGCGTCTTTGAAAAATTAATAAGTGGGCTAGCTCCACCAGGGCTAGTTGTCACCATCCAGTAGTGAACAAGAGATGATGGGATAGAGTGTGAAGGGCCTTTCTGGTGAAGATAAGTTTGATTCCATACAGGTGTGGCGGGAAAGTGGGGTGACCTGGTCAAAGCAGACTAGGAGAATGATCTTTGCAGCAGTATTCCAAATGGATCAGAGCAGGGCAAGAGTGTGTTTAATCAAAGCCAGAGAGAAGGGTGGATCAGAGTTTTAGTTGTGTGGATAGATAGTAAAGGCAGTATCTTAGAAGTGTTATACAGAAAGAATCTGTGTTTTCAGTAATGACTGAAGATCATGTACATCTTGTACCGTTGTATTTACTGTCACAAAGATGTTATGGCTTCAAAGGAACATAGTGAGGGTTACGGGCTTTCGTGATATGTAGCATGATACGAAAGGCATGTCACACATCTGTCTCTTTGCTGTGGCTTGTCATAAGCTAGATGGGTCATTACTCAGCTTATGTGCTATGCCACAGCCAAAAGACGGGTTTGTGACGTCCTTTCTGTTTCACTGCCATGAATGCCATGGACCATGAAATGCTGCATCCCTTTCTTACATTTTGGATCCACATATTCCATTCATTTGTGTCACAGACAGTATAAAATAAGAAAAAGGAAAACTAAAACCAATTTTGCACTTCTAAGTTGTATGAAATTTCAAACGATTTTGTGAAAGTAACATGCGCATAGTTTCTGTCTCTGTTTGTTCACGCTGCTTATCTACTGAGATTACAGAATGCTAGTGGGAAGAGTTTCTATGTATGGAAAATAAAACATATGGAAGGAGGATTATGCCTGTCACATACTGCCAAGATGATTTTATGGAGAGAAAAATCTCCCAGGAAAGGCTTGCTCCCAGCAGAGTTGTGGTTAAGGCAGCAGATTAAGAGCCAAGAAGTCTGGGTTCCATTCTTGGCTGTGCAACAGGCTTCTTATGTGATGTTGGGCAAGTCACTTAAACTCTCTGCACCTTCCTTTTCATCTGTTTAATTGGTGCAACAACACTAACCTAGCTCCCCAGGGGTGCTGCGGGACTGAATTCATTGATGTCTGTTATGTGGTTGAGGTAATTGAACGAGAAGTATTAAGTTGTGGTGTTAATGTTTTCGGAGTGCTGCTGTTTGCAAAGGGACAAGTACACTAGTGGAGTGGAACAGTGACATTCAGAGGCAAAGGCTCAGCAGTTGACAATCTAGGCCATAATATCTTCCGGGACTCCACTAGCCTAGTAGCATCACCCATTATCAGGTTAATTTTGAATCACTCTTCAGTGTCCAGAGTTTCCATACACCTGCTCTTGTAAAAATGCACGAAGGAGGGCAGGGAGTTCTGCCCCACTTTAGTGCAACCACTCCATGAGCACAGGGGATGAGTGGGCTAGCACGGCCTGAGGCATGCCACAAGGGAATCGACAGAGGGTATGTCTACACTGCAGTTAGACACCCACGGTTGGCCTGTGCCAGCTGACTCTACCTCATGGGGCTCGAGCTAAGGGGCTGTTTAATTGCAGTGTAGGCATTCGGGCTTGGGCTGCAGCCTGAACTCTAGGACTCTGTGCAGGGGGGGGGGGAAGGGTCCCAGGACTCGAACTCTAGCCTGAGCCCGAACATCTACACTGCAATTAAACAGGCCCTTAACTCAAGCCCTGCGAGCCTGGGCCAGCTGGCTTGGGCCAGCTACAGGTTTTCAAGTGCAGTGTAGACATACCCTTAGGGGGCTCAAGGTGCCGCCAGGGCCCTGCCACTTCTTCCTTTCTAAGGCTCATAGACTAGAATACAATGTACCCTATCAAAGAGAATATCAATCTGCTCTCCTGACTGTCCTTCCTCATGCCTCAGCACTGCACAGACAGTGCACCTGGGGCAACTGCTAGACAGGCAGCACACCTCCACCCCGAATGAACCCTTTTGTGGCTGGGCTTGTAAACAGACTCCAGTATGGATCATGGACAGGGCTTGAACGAAGGCGCTTCAGAGCATCAGCCTCTACAGCTTGACCTGAAGGGTAGGGTCACTTAGCAGGAGCTCTAGCAGGGTCATATTGTCTGCAGATCAGGCTCGGACAGGCCTGCATGGCACGCTCTGAGAAGTGGCCTCACCCTATCCTTTTGCCTCAATGCCGAACCAGTGTGGAGTTGACATACTCACTATTCGGTGTGAGCATCCCCATTGATAGGTTTCGGCACAAATACTTCATGTAAACCACTAATCTGAGGCCAAAGTTGTTGATCTGATGGGAGGATTTTGCCTCTAGCGTTTGAAATGATCTTCCTGGATCCTGGAAAGGACCTTCTCCATCCTCTGCTAAAAATAAATAAATATGGTACAAAACTGCTGCATCAGTGGGAGTTTTATTGGCATAAAACAAGGAACTGTGTGTGTGTGTATGTGTGTGTTTTAAAGAGATTTTTGTCACCTACCATGAAATTTATACTGTTAAAGCATCTGAGTTCAGTATGTAACAAAATGAATAACGGGTTCCCCAAAATAAATTCTTTCTGTTTCAGTGAGACAGCAGGAAAGAGGAGCCTTTTCTATCAGATTTGATCACTCGCTGCATGTGATCTTTGATTTTCTTCTGTCTTGCAGCCAAATCCTGGTCCCCTGAGCAAAACTCCATGAAACAGCTCTTATACAAGGGATCTCTGCAGGGAGTGGAATCCTCTCGCTAGACCCAGAGCTGCTGTTGATACAATCCACAGTTCGTAGAGATGTCTGCCTCTCTGTGCACAGAAGATTTTGGCCAATAGACCTGCCATGAACCTACTTGTATTTTAATTATTTTATGTATTTACTTTCCAGTCATACGCATTCCATACAAAGGGGTGTAGATGCTTGGCTCTAGGTACTCCTTCAGACAAATGACTGCTCCAGGAGCCCTCCTTTGCCCCATCATTAGCATAAAATCATAACCCAGCAGCTGAAATGAAGTTTCTAATCTTTGTGGTCTCCTGCGAGAGACCTCCCAGACTTTCTCAGTTTGGGAAAACAAATGTGTAGTATGGCACGCCTTGTGAGTTGACAAAGTAGGACAATTTCATAGCAGCCAAGGGAGTGAATTTCTGAAGCTGAGGGACTCTGATGGCAAGCATCATGGGGCTACAGCAAGGAGCCTCCACTGATGGCTAAGTGACAGGGCAATGCCTCTTTCCTCCTTCAGCCCCATACTCATACTTCCCCTCTATGCTGCTGGGGAGATAGTGACAGTGAGAAGTGGGTGCAGAGTGGTCTCGGGACCAATAACTAGTGTAAATAATTAATAATACTTGTATTTGAATATTTTTCAGCCTTTTTCATTTATCATAATGTCTAATTTATTCATTATAAGTAACAATTTCAGTCAATGATTCTGGTTAGAGCTGGTGGGGAAAAAAGTGTATATTTTTGAAAAATGTCAAGTTATAGTATTTTCTTTGAAATGTCTCGTGGAAAATGGATGTGGATTTTTTTTAAATGAAAAGAAATCTAAAAGAAAATTTGTCAGTTTAGGAATGGTTTTCATTGGAAAAATTGAAAATGTTCATCAAACTCTAACTCTAACCATTTTCATCGAATATCTTAATTTTGACCAAAAAAATTGTAAAAGAAATGTTGAGCAGCTATGATTCTAGATCTGTAGCTTCCTCCTGAGAAATACACTGCCCATGGCTGGGGCTTGAAATTCAACCTGTGTTGCTGAGATACATACATCATGTGATATGCTTCTGTTCCCTGGGCTTGATGTCCCTCCCTCTGACAGGTGGGTCTAGGAAGAGGAAATCTCTGTTAGGTTCACCTTGAGAAGGTTTTCTCAGTTCTGGTGTTGAGTGAGCAGGGTGTGCCCTTCATGGAATGAGCAGGGGATCTGGTCCACAGGCCCGCTAGATGCCCTGAGATTTGTATGAGTCTTGAGAAATTTGCCAGCTCCTTGCGCCTCACAATTTCATGGTACCATGACTCACTGACAACATGGCTTCCCATGCCTATTATCCCCAGAAACCCTCCATAGTTCAACTCAAGGGGTGACTCATAGAAGAGCAGCATTAATTTTTCAGCTGGTTTTCTGTTGTGTGTTCAGGGGATGATGAGCTTTGCCCATCCTTCCCCATTATCCCTCTACACCCCACCCCCTGGTGCATATACCTCTGTAAAGGCCATGTGTCTATAATGTTTCATCTCTCTCTAAAGCCTAAAGGGTGCAATGGAGGCAGCTGATTTCTGTCTCCATGGGGGAGATCCATACACATAGATCTTCTTACATAATTAAAAGTGTTGCATTTAGGATCAGGTTTCTGGTGCAAATTTCCATGATTATGAATTCCACCTAGCACAATGAGGCTCCCAGCTGGACTGGGGACTTCTGGTATTTCTGCAGTGCAAATTATTATTATAATAACTTACATAAAAATAATATTCTGCAATATTTGCTGTTCCTGCAAAGACTATTCCTGCCTGTAAATTCATTTGCTAGAATACTTGGGGAAAGCAAACACCTAAGGAATCTAAACAATGTGAATTCATTTCAGGATTCAAGTGGATATTTGAGGAAAATATGTTGCAGTTTCACTCAGCTCTACAAACATGGTTACATGAGTAATCTTCAAGCAGTGTAAAGATGAACCATCTGGAAAAAACTCCCAGTGTGTTTAGGTACCAGCAGGCTTTGGTACTTGCTTTCCTGGTCCACCTCTTTTGTCCTGTACAAAGAAAATCCTGCTCTATATTTGTCTGAATTCACCATAATCCTGTTTAATAGTGATTTCATAGATGACCCCAACATACACTCAGTTGCAAGCTTAGATTTCACTGTTGTCACAGAGTAAAATTTTCAAAAGTGCCTAAGTCCTATTGACTTTCAGTGGGACTTATAAGGCAGCTACGTTACTTAGGTGCTTGGAAAGTTAACCCATAATGTAGGGCATTCACCTTTTTCACCAGCACACCCTACCAAGATGTCTAATTTCAGTACGGTGGCCCCACTTCCACATTGTGTGGTCATGACCTTTGGGTGTCTCAAGATTTGGATGTGCAGCCTGAGACATCTAAAGCCTGGCTGATAGATGCTGACCCCTACAGCTCCCGTTGAACTCATTTGGAATAGTGGTTGCTCAGCGACCTTGAAAACCAGACACTAGGGCCTTGTCTACACTGGCAAGGTACTGCAGAGTAAAGCAGTTTTCTGCCGGGTAACTCCCGAGGTGTACACACTGCCAAGCCACTTAGTGCGCAGAAACTCCTCAGTTGCAGTGCTGTAAAAAAACCATCTCGCCGACAGTCGTAAGCCGTACAGTGCAGAGGGTTCAGCACAGTATTGGCAGTGTAAACACATTACAGCGCAGAAAGCAATCAACTGGCCTCCGGAAGTGTCCCATAATCCCTCAAGTGCCACTCTGCTCATTGTTTTGAATTTGACTGCCCCAGAGACATGCGTCCCTCCCCTTTCAAAGCTCCGTTTCTGACAGCCCTTGAATGCTGTGCTGATCTGCTCCGGGACACAAAGCAAACCATTAATGTGGAATGCTTGTGCTGTTGAACACAGAGGCAGAGAGGGGTGAGTGTGTGTGTGTGAGAGAGAGAGAGAGATTGCTGTGAAGACAGCTGGGGAGGGAGGCGGGGGCTGATGTCGGGGTTTCCCCCTGCCCCGTCTCAGGACTGGTTGCTTCTTGCCGCTGTATGAACTTACAAGACAGCATGTTGACACACTGTCTCTCCTCCCACCCTCCATACACACAGACGCTGCCCCCCCCCCCCACTTCAATTGAAAAGCAGCTGGCAATGTAGTAGGATGCCCATGGAACAATGGGATTGTGAAACCTGCATCATGTGACAATGTGCCTTTCCCATGATGCGTTGCAAACCCTTCCCAAAGCACCCTGGGGCCAGTTGCACAGTGGGAGAACTACCACAATGCACTGCTTTCTTTGCTGTTGCAAGAGCTGCTAATGTGAATGCGCTTCAGCGTCACAAGGAGCACAGTGTGGACACGCAACAGCAGTTTAATTCCAGTGCTTTAATAAAAGTGATATAACTTGTTGCGCAGAAACTTGCCAGGGTAGACGTACCCTAGGTCAGGGATCGGCAACCTTTGGCACGCAGCCCATCAGGGAAATCCACTGGCATCCGCAGGTTTGGCCGATCACAGCTCCCACTGACCGCGGTTCACCGGTCCAGGGCAATGGAGGCTGCAGGAAGCGGCAGCCAGCACATCCCTCAGCCCATGCCGCTTCCTGCAGCCCCCATTGGCCTGGAACAGCGAACGGTGACCAGTGGGAGCTGCGATTGGCCGAACCTGCGGATGCTGCAGGTAAACAAACTATCCCGGCCCGTCAGTGAATTTTCCTGATGGGCCGCATGCCAAAGGTTGCCGATCCCTGACCGAGGTGTTTCACATTGGATGCCCAACATAGTGGAAGCTTTTGTAAATGTTTGCTGTCTTATAGCTACTAGACGGGTGGCAAGTTGTAATTACTATGAATACTACTACTAATTGGCTTCTAATGCATACTATTGTTGTTACCTGCCTTCCATTCACACCAGTTTGCTAGTTTGTTTCATCCATATCTTGTCTTCTAAACTGTTAGGTCTCTGATCTTTCATTCTCTACTTGCCTATGGAGTGCCTAGCACAATAGGGTTTCAACTTGGTTGATGCCTATAGGTGCTACCACAGTAAAAAAAATAATGATAGTAAAAGACTGCATGCCTTACTTTCTGTGCATAAATAATTGAGGTTGCAACTGTAGATTCAGTGGGCAGAAATCAAGGCTGGGTTAGGGTTTTTTTTTGTTTTGTTTTTTTAATCAGTCTGTAGTATTGTGAGTCGGATTTGATCCATTGCACCATTTTTTAAAAAGCTTGTTTTTGAAAATGGATATTTTTGTCATGCTTTTGGAAGCTGCCAGACTAATTTAAAGTATGCACTTTCAATTATAAGAAACAGTTTTGAATGCTAAATCTTGGCTTGTGTACATCTGAGGCGTCTGTTCAATAATATATTCAAATTTTAAATCCCTGATTCAGGAATGTAAAATGGTGTAAAATAAAAAGTCAGTAAAAGTTAGTGCAGCCCTTGGAGCCTTTAGCATATGCACCTGCTTTCTACACAAAAATCTAAATTTTAATTAGTGATTTGGCATGGTCTGGTCTTTTTAACTAGCAGTGTCTTTTATTTCTTCATCTGACAGCCTTCTCACCCTGGGGGCAAGATGGAAAATGAGTAATTTTCATATAAGGTAGAAGATTTAGCGAACGTATGACCTACAGATTTTCCTAATTTTTCATAATATAATGTACTTTGATGTGTTTCAAAGATAATCATGTCAGATGCTTTACATATTCCTAGTTAATTACAGTATATCTCAAGATGACTTAGTATAGTCAGATAATTTTGAAATAGTCAACTTCATTGCTGTGGAGGGCATTGATTATAAAGTGACAGTGTCAACAGACTACTGTCAATTAACCATTGTATTCAAACTGGGGAGGTGGTGGATAGTATAGATGGGGTCACTAGTGGAGAACGATAGAGGGCAACATCCTGGAGACAGCTGTGTGATAACTGTTTTTTCAGTTCACTGGCAGATCTGAAAAATTGTTTGGAGTTAAACCAAAACTGAAAAAATTCAGTCACTTTTGGCAAATTAGCAAAGTTCCATTTTGGATTGAACTGAACATTTCATTCAACCTGAAATAGCTTGTTTCTGGGCATTTTTAAAGGGCTAGGTTCAGAACATGGCTGGTGGTAGTGGTGGCTCATATAATAGATATTAGGCACGTCCGTATTTGTGTTGGATGATTTATTTTTTATTTTGGCTAGATTGATTGTGACACTGGATCAACGTGACACATTTATTTTCCAAGTATTTAACTCTCTCTGGGAACTTGCTTAGTTCCAATTCTCCAATCAAGTGTTCACCTGGCAAGGGAGTCGTTTGTAAAGCTGGCTGCACATCTGCAAATATCAAATGTCCGTGAACAAGCAAAGGAATCACTCCACTTATTTTTCAGTCAGATGGTTTCATTTAGGACCCAAAGGGTCAGGAGTCACAGCATGACCTCATCAAATTAGGCTCAACTGAGTGAGGTGTTTAGCACAACAAAAAGGAAGTAATCTGAAGGACATTTAAATGCAAATGAGACTGCCATGTGCAAACTTCAAAAACACCTGATCCAAAAAATTGGTGTTGAGTGAGGTCAACGGGGTGGGAAAGAAGGTTTCATATTTTGTCTATTTTTCAAGTACTATCACCAGTATTACATCCTGTAGGATGGGCTGATAATTGCATAGCCTGAGATTACTTTACTTGAAAAGAAAAACACTTTTAGTGTTTCCTTTGATAATTTTTCCAGATGAAACTATAATAGCATTCAGCTGGGGGATTCACTTGGACAGAAGTTCAAACTTCTTGATTACTCCACCCACTTTGGTTGGTTGGCTACTAAGCAAACCTTGCCAAGGGGAGTAGTTTGCCTCGGAATATAAAGCAATCGTTCATTGTGAATCCAAGTTTCAGGGGTTAAAATGAAGCTTTCAGTCCTGAGTTTCAGTTGGTGGTGGTTGTTTTATATGTGGGAGAAACATTTAGCTAGAAGAGTACCATATTTTCCCTTCAGGACACCTCTATGTGCCCCTATTGGCTGAGAAATCTTTTGGCCATAAAGGCAATGGGGCAGTGAAGATCTTGTTATAATGGAACCAGGCTATTTCCAGATAATGTGAGTCAAATTGACTGCAAGGGCACATCTGCTTTCCAGATGTTGGAACTGGTCAAGTGGAGGAGGGAGCAAGGGATGGTGACTCACTAGAAGGAGAACATCAGAAGAGAAGTGTATAAATGATGCTATTTTCTGCAAACAATATTGGTGGTACCTCTGTGGGACTAACTGTGAGAGGTGATCCACTCAAGTGGAGAATGTCGTCAGATTCAGCACTAAGCAACCAGCAGGATTACACCGGGTGGGTGTGGGGGGGGGATGGAGAGGAGGCACATGGAGTCTTTCCCTATCCTTATTGCACCTCTGGTGCCTGGGACAGACCTGATGCTCCCTTGATTTCCAGGAATGTGCCAGAGCTGGCAATTCTAGGTAGGGGCAAGGAAGAAGTGGGGCAGTAGCCCTGTCACATGCTCTGCAGCAACTGTGGGGCTGGCCAGCCATGGTGTGGGGGGAGCATACAATGCACAGGCACACACTTCCCCAGTACAGATTAGTTCTTAAAGACGCATTTGAGCCCTCTGATAGGATGCGGCTCCTGGGAATGACACCACCCACCCACATGATCAGGTGTCATTTTTGAACCTGGCAGTGGACTACCTTGTCTCAGAAATCAGGCCAGCTGGCAACAAACTGAAGGCATTTGTTGGCAGTAAAGCAATCAGTGGAGGTAGTGTGAGATCTGTAGAGTCAAGCATGCACATTCAGGGTGTGGGGGCTCACATCTGGCTGCAAGATGCTTTGAACAGTTTGTTGGACAAAGACGCTTGGTCAGAAGAGGTCGTGGCAGGTTCAGTTGTACTGCCAAGGGTGAAAACCATAGTGAAAGTCAATAAAAAAGCTCTCATGGCTTCTAGTTTACCCAAATCAGGGGGAGAAGAATTGTTAACAGAGGGTTTTCCTTTACTTTTTCAAGGTCATAGGAAGGTTAGTGCAGCTCCATATCAGTGGATTTGCTGCATAAGATTCAAAGGGAGATTGAAAAATAAAATTTTGATTAGGAAAATAGATTCATTTAAACGTGTGTTGTGCTAAAATGCTATATGCAGAATGGGGAGTCACCAAGGGGCCAGGTGCAAGTAGATTTTGGAGGAATGCATATGAAAATAATGGGTACAAAATGGTTCTTTAATCTGTGGGAGAAAGGCATAACAAGAACCAATGACTGGAACTTAAAACCAGACAAGTTTAAATTAGAATTAAAGCACATGTTTTTAACAGTGAGGGTGATTAACTATTGGAACAAACCACCAAGAGAAGTGGTGGATTCTCCATCTCCCGATGTCTTCAAATCAAGACTTTGGTGCTTTTCTGGAACATATGCTTTAGTCAAACAGCAGTGATTGGGCTCAGTACTGGGATAACTGGGTGAAATTCTATGGCCTGTGTTATACAGGAGGTCAGACTAGATGATCTAATAGTCCCTTCTGGGTTTAAAATCTATGAATCTATTTGCCACTTGCCATACCTAAAGGGAGCATCATAAAAGCTCACCTAGACCTTGCAGAATATTCTAGCCCATTTTAAATCTGGCCCCTGAAACAGAGATTGTGGCAGAGTTGATTGAGCTAGATATTGAATTATCTTTGTGTTGATGACCAACCTAGTCATACTGTTTCCATGTATTGTGTTTTAAATTTACAGGAAACATTTATAGTCATAAATGCTTGCCTATTGGTTCCATTTATTTTATGCTTTCAAAGCTGCCCGAGAGATGTGACAACCAATCCCATTACAAATTAGCAGGGGTTGGGTGTCCAAATCAGTGGGTTATCTTCAGGAGGTAGCACTTCATATGTGGAGAAAGGATTGAAACAATGATTCATCATATTTAATGGAAAGTCAGTGGATGTCCTATTATGGTAAAAGAGGAGGTCTCAACACAGGGTGCTGGTAGGCTTCATGATGAAAGTAGCATTCAGGTGAAAAATCAGTGGCTATGCATAATGCACTCAGCTTGTAGGACGAGGATACAGAATGCGTGAGACATGCATCTTTGACAAGGTGGACATCAACAGGGTAGCAAAAAGTTGATATTTGGGGGAAATAATTCTGTCATTTATACCCTTTCCACCCAGGGTTATCCCGTTTATGGACATTGCCATCTTTTCAGATTATATGACAATAATTAGCAGTAACACCAACAGAGAATTCAAAGAAACCTCAGGAACAAATACTGTACAAAGTAATTTTTTAATGAGGTTTTGGAGGGGAGTGGGTAGGGGGGCAGGATGTTGGTAGGATAAACAGAGACTTTGAACATTATATTTTCTCCTTAAGCAACACTTCATCTGTATCCAGTCAACTCCCAGATGTAAATGGCTTTATTAGACACAGAAAATTAAATATAAATGTTGGGTGGTCATCCTAGAAAGGTCTGAAAGTGGTTTAAAAAGAAATAGAAATCAAAGATGTTTGTGCATGAAGAGCTATGTGTAAATACATGAAAACTTGAATTGCCTTAAGATATTTTTCATCTGTATGAAGTTAGGGAAAAGAGCATGTTCTCGAGTGTGTGTGTGTGCACGCATGCAGAACACATTTTATATATGTGGAATTGTACTGAAGTGTATGTACTTTTCAAACACTGTAGCTAATTTGTTCACAAATTAATCTGTTTAATGCAAAAGTCTAATAAATTTCAATCCTCTAAAATACAGAGCTTTACATACAGCCCTTTAAACATTTACTATAGAAGAACAGCATTTTTACCTGATGCGCTGCCTAAAGGCTGTGGAAGTTTTCCATACACTTATACAAGATCTGGCCTCTACTTGTGGAAATAGGACCAAATTACTCTGGTTTTTGAAAGACACTAAGCAGTTTGAAACGTGATACAATGGTTGAACTTAAAAAGTTCCATCCATTTTCAGAGATGTTACTGGTTCCAGCTGTGTTCTCCATGTTAAGTATAGGGAATATTGCTCCAGCTGGTAGAATCTTTCAAAATGGAATGAACTATGCATTAGAATAAAGGCTGCATGATCTGACCCTGAAAATACACCAAAAAGGGTACAAAGAAATTTCTGCTAGATCCAATAACAAGCCAGAATAAAAACAGCAATGGTAGTCAAATTATATCACAATATTCTGATATACTTTACCTCCTGCATTCTTCTTAGGAACTTATTCAGGTGACACTTTATTTAATAAAACAAAATACTCAAATCTGTAACCTTTAAAATCGACCTTAAAGTCATGAGTGATATATTTTCATCACTAAAATTTATTATATCAGCCTCAATAATTTATGGGTTTTAATTTAAAGCATCTGTTTTTAATTTAAATAGTTCAATCTTTGCTCCCTCTCTCACACAAGGTTAAGCATTTTTCCTTGCTGCAACTTTTTGGTTTGATGTTTGTTGACCATCTTCCCAATCTCTGGATTTCCAATATAGATCAAACCATTGTGTCAAAATAAACATGATACCAAAATCACAGTTATTCACTATTTCATTGAAACTGGTAATCTGAATTTCATTCATCTTGGACAATGAAAACCTACTACTCAATTTCACTCTTGATTCTAGTCATTTTCACCTTCCAGTTCTCATGTACTAACTCAATTTTGCCATGTTGGGGTTGCAAACTGCAGGAGGATATTTAAGTGCAAACAAATAATAATTAAGTTTTTTATTGGTATTGATGTGACAGCCTGGCATAGTGGCTCCCAGTTAAGGATTCAAGACCCTTTATCTTCACTGAATGCATGGATCTTGGGTATTATCCTCAGCTGCGTCTACTTCCTACTTCCAGTGTTGCCAATTTAATAGCATTTAGGGCCGGAAGGAACTATTATGATTATCGAGTCTGGTCACCTGAATAACAGAGGCCAAAGAGCCTCACCCAGTAATTTCTACATCAAGTCCACAGCTTCTGTTTGAGCTGTCATGTATCTTTTAGTTAGACAAATATCCAGTCTTGATTTAAAGACTTAACATGATGGAGAATCCACCACATCCCTGGGTAAGTTTAATACATTATGGCTTGCAGAATGTGGCTGGAATGAAGGAATGAGTTCTTGGGATGTTACATCTCTTTTCTTGTGCAAACCAAGGGCCTATTGATGTCAACCTTCAGAGGGCACATAAGGTATATAAGGGTTACCCTGGGTCTATTATCTACATTATAGTTCACCTAAGATTGTAATGTAAGGTCTCTAATGAAAGCCTGTGTCATACTGTCCTCATAATCATTGTAAAATATATGTATGGATAATAGGAAAGGTGTCTCATAATCATTGTGAAATAGGTAAGAAGTTATGTGTATATATACTGAAAATAATGTTCTTAAGGTCTGTGAGTGGGGGCTAATGTTTATCTGTCTACATGTAGAATCATAGAATATCAGGGTTGGAAGGGAACTCAGGAGGTCATCTAGTCCAACCCCCTGCTCAAAGCAGGACCAATCCCCAATTAAATCATCCCAGCCAGGGCTTTGTCAAGCCTGACCTTAAAAACTTCTAAGGAAGGAGATTCTACCACCTCCCTAGGTAACGCATTCCAGTGTTTCACCACCCTCCTAGTGAAAAAGTTTTTCCTAATATTCAACCTAAACCTCCCCCACTGCAACTTGAGACCATTACTCCTTGTCCTGCCCTCTTCTACCACTGAGAATAGTCTAGAACCATCCTCTCTGGAACCACCTCTCAGGTAGTTGAAAGCAGCTATCAAATCCCCCCTCATTCTTCTCTTCTGCAGACTAAACAATCCCAGTTCCCTCAGCCTCTCCTCATAAGTCATGTGTTCCAGACCCCTAATCATTTTTGTTGCCCTTCGCTGGACTCTCTCCAATTTATCCACATCCTTCTTGTAGTGTGGGGCCCAAAACTGGACACAGTACTCCAGATGAGGCCTCACCAATGTCGAATAGAGGGGAATGATCACGTCCCTCGATCTGCTCCCTATGCCCCTACTTATACATCCCAAAATGCCATTGGCCATCTTGGCAACAAGGGCACACTGCTGACTCATATCCAGCTTCTCGTCCACTATCACCCCTAGGTCGTTTTCCGCAGAACTGCTGCCTAGCCACTTGGTCCCTAGTCTGTAGCTGTGCATTGGGTTCTTCCGTCCTAAGTGCAGGACCCTGCACTTATCCTTATTGAACCTCATCAGATTTCTTTTGGCCGAATCCTCCAATTTGTCTAGGTCCCTCTGTATCCTATCCCTGCCATCCAGCGTATCTACCACTCCTCCCAGTTTAGTATCATCCACAAATTTGCTGAGAGTGCAATCCACACCATCCTCCAGATCATTTATGAAGATATTGAACAAAACCAGCCCCAGGACCGACCCCTGGGGCACTCCACTTGACACCGGCTGCCAACTAGACATGGAGCCATTGATCACTACCATTGAGCCCGACAATCTAGCCAACTTTCTACCCACCTTATAGTGCATTCATCCAGCCCATACTTCTTGCTGACAAGAATACTGTGGGAGACCGTGTCAAAAGCTTTGCTAAAGTCAAGAAACAATACATCCACTGCTTTCCCTTCATCCACAGAACCAGTAATCTCATCATAGAAGGCGATTAGATTAGCCTGGCATGACCTTCCCTTGGTGAATCCATGCTGACTGTTCCTGATCACTTTCCTCTCATGTAAGTGCTTCAGGATTGATTCCTTGAGGACCTGCTCCATGATTTTTCCGGGGACTGAGGTGAGGCTGACTGGCCTGTAGTTCCCAGGATCCTCCTTCTTCCCTTTTTTAAAGATTGGCACTACATTAGCCTTTTTCCAGTCATCTGGGACTTCCCCCGTTCGCCACGAGTTTTCAAAGACAATAGCCAATGGCTCTGCAATCACAGCCGCCAGTTCCTTTAGCACTCTCGGATGCAACTCATCCGGCCCCATGGACTTGTGCACGTCCAGATTTTCTAAATAGTCCCTAACCACCTCTTTCTCCACAGAGGGCTGGCCATCTACTCCCCATGTTGTGATGCCTAGCGCAGCAGTCTGGGAGCTGTCCTTGTTAGTGAAGACAGAGGCAAAAAAAGCATTGAGCACATTAGCTTTTTCCACATCCTCTGTCACTAGGTTGCCTCCCTCATTCAGTAAGGGGCCCACACTTTCCTTGGCTTTCTTCTTGTTGCCAACATACCTGAAGAAACCCTTCTTGTTACTCTTGACATCTCTTGCTAGCTGCAGCTCCAGGTGCGATTTGGCCCTCCTGATTTCATTCCTACATGCCCGAGCAATATTTTTATACTCTTCCCTGGTCATATGTCCAACCTTCCACTTCTTGTAAGCTTCTTTTTTATGTTTAAGATCCGCTAGGATTTCACCGTTAAGCCAAGCTGGTCGCTTGCCATATTTACTATTCTTTTGACTCATCGGGATGGTTTGTCCCTGTAACCTCAACAGGGATTCCTTGAAATACAGACAGCTGACAAGAAGGTGTGAGGATACTTAACATGGGGAAATAGATTCAATGTGTGCAATGACTCAGCCACTCCCAGTCTCTATTCAAACCCAAGTTAATGGTATCTAGTTTGCATATTAATTCAAGCTCAGCAGTTTCTCATTGGAGTCTGTTTTTGAAGCTTTTCTGTTGGAAAATTGCCACCTTTAAGTCTGTTACTGAGTGACCAGAGAGGTTGAAGCGTTCTCCTACCAGTTTTTGAATGTTATGATTCCTGATGTCAGATTTATGTCCATTTATTCTTTTCCATAGACACTGTCCGGTTTGGCCAATGTACATGGCAGAGGGGCATTGCTGGCACATGATGGCATATATCATATTGGTAGATGTGCAGGTGAATGAGCCCCTGATGGTGTGGCTAATGTGATTAGGTCCTATGATGGTGTCACTTGAATAAATATGTGGACAGGGTTGGCATCGGGCTTTGTTGCAAGAATAGATTCCTAGGTTAGTGTTTTTGTTGTGTGGTGTGTGGCTGCTGGAGAGTATTTGCTTCAGGTTGGGGGGCTCTCTGTAAGCGAGGACTGGTCTGTCTCCCAAGATCTGTCAGAGATCATTTTTCAGAATAGGCTGTAGATCTTTGATGATGCGCTGGAGAGGTTTTAAATGTTCCATTCATTGCATCCGATGAAGTGAGCTGTAGCCCACAAAAGCTTATGCTCAAATAAATGTGTTAGTCTCTAAGGTGCCACAAGGACTCCTAGTCTTCTACCAGGAAGCCAAAGATGCTGGGAATGTCTGCTGAAGCCATTTGTTTATTTATTTATAACATGGACCAGCAGATGATAGATGGTTGGAAAAAACGGACAAACTTTCGTACAAAATGTTGTTGAAAATGTTGACGCTTTTGTTATTGAAATTCAAAATATCTATGAAATATTTCAACAAAATTGGGAATTCTGAATTTTTTTTGCAAGCCCTATGGCAGATCTATAATAGCAGTAGGTCACCTGACAGATGGCATTCTGTAGTTGTCTAGCTACTCCTTTATAATTCTAGCTCTCATTTAACAGATTGGCGTCAGATTGATCTCTGATGGTGAAAATTGCTTCTGCCTATCCTAGGGCTTGATCCTGCTCCCAAAGAAGTCAATGTCAACATTTGCATTGATTCCCTGCTGACTCCACAGGGGTGAGCCCAGCTGCCTGCACTTCCCCGCAAGGCTGGCAGCTCTGGGCGGCATCACTCGCCCCCTGCTCTGCTGGCCCAGAGCTCCAGACCTGGGCTCGTCCGCACTCACCCCCGTACAGGCAGCCCAGGCCTGCCAGCTTGTGGAACTCAGACGTTGCCCTCCCTGACCATGGAGCCCTGAGTGGTCACCTATGTTGCCCACCTGAAAGGCCAGCCCTGTTCTAATGCCAGCACTGGTCAAGTTTTGAGAAATGATGTTAGCTAGGAGGATAAATGTCAGACCTTTGCTCCACCCAACCCATTCTGTGAGGACTCTGTGCCAAGTCCTACAGCGGTGGAACCTACCCCGACCCTGCAATGAGTCTTCAGGAATGTCTATGCTGCAGTCAGTGGTGTAGACGCACCTGAGCTAGCTTTCATCTAACAGGCTCAAATAACAATAGCGGTGGAGCCATGACAGCATGGACTGTGCAAGCCCACTCAAGATGGTGGGTACTTACTTGAGTTGCTAGCTCTTACTCTTTTTTTCTTAATTTGAATCGCTACCCTGGGATCCCACCCACAGCTGTCTGGCAGCCAGAACTGCTACGGTGAATACATAATGTGTGAGAAAAGGCACAATATATCTCTTCAGAAAACAATCCAGAGTAACATGCCCTTGAGCATCAGAGCTGTGTGAGTGGTGGAAGGTCCCAGACCATAGCTCTGCAGTGGGCCACCCTAAGCAGACTCACAGCACCATTTTTATTTCAGGAAACTTAAACTAAATCTCTCCTTAAAAAATAAAATGGACATGTTCAAATCCTAATTAAATACTATATTTTAAATTCTGTGAACAATATTGTTTAAGAAACATTTAATCATTGTATTTTCTTGTTTAGGATTAGCTGTTTAAAGACAAAAGACTTTAGGCATCAATTAACTGCTGCCAAAAATTAATTTAAGTAGCCTAATTGACAACTTGCTTGACGCTACATAAAATCTTGGCATAAAACTTATTGTCAAAGGAAAAATATTCCTAATATATCACTTTATAATAAATGAAATTGCTGACCAAAGTGCACTTGCAGCATTTCAGCTGTTGTGTAAAACAACAATAGGAAGATAATTATAATGGGTTCTTGTCTGTATGTGTAAATACAAATTCCAATAAAATTATTTTAGTCATTTACTCGCATATTGCTTTCAAATGTGCCACTAGGCTGTAGATCCATAGTGAAACTAGCAAAAGATGCCTTGCTTTCAGCTCCACGCCATCTCATCATGGCCCTTCCTTTATACTACCTCTCCTGTCCCAAATTATATGTTGTAGCAAAGTTATGAATTTAAGCTACCCGGCTCATCTTCTGACCTATCAGTCCTCATCTTCAAAGGAAACCTGCATAACACTTTCAAAAGACGAGCCTGGGAGCTGAAATTCATAACTTTGCTGGACTCTAAAAATCATGGACTGAATAGAGACACTGGATTTATGGCTTATTACAACAACCCACTAACAACCCCTCCCCCCCAATTCTTTCCCCCCTCTTCCTTTCTTCCCTCTGACTGGAAGGGTGTTAGCGAGTCACTTCACCTTGAATGGTCCCTTGAAATATGTATTAACTAATTATGCTAAACAATCTGTTCCATTTTGTATTTAGCTGTGACACTCTGAGTAAGTTTCCCACACCTGAAGAAGAGCTCTGTGAAAGCTTGACAGCTTCTCTCTCACCAACAGAAATTGGTCTAATAAAAGATATTACCTCACCCACATTGTCTCTCTAATATCCTGGGACCAACACAGCTACAACAACACTGCATACTGGACAACACGAGTTGCTTTGATACCCAGGCGATGTTGTAATGGGTGTACCTGCATGTGTGTGGATGCTCCTTCACTCCTCAGTAGGCAATTTTAATGCTAGTGTCACAATGCGTAGGGCAACAGTCCTTTGTGACCAAGAACTTATTAGGGAGCATAGCAACAAGCTATGAACTAACCAAGTTGGCTTCCACCTTTTTCTCTGATCTGAGCCCACCCCCTTTTGGGAAGGAAACCCTTAATGCACCACAGAGACATCTTGTGTCCAAACAGCATGACTGCAGTTGAATATCATGACAGCTAGTTAGCCATTTGTCAAAGTGCACCTGGCAAGCAATCTCTACTTATTCACCTAACACAGCCTCTTGGTTGCTGGGAAGCAAGATCAACCAGCTGAGGGACAGAAGGAAAATTGTGATTAGCTGGTGTGTTAGATTGACTTGGACTGGACCTCTTCTACCTGTAGCAATGGCCGAAGGTCAGGTGGGTGGAGGTGTCTCTTGGTGGGTTGCCCAGTTACAACCTAGTCGGCTACCATGGGGATTGTGGTTAGAACTGTGTGAATAATGGATTCCTTGATTTTCTGGCAATTTAAAACAATTGTTTTGGGTCAACCCTAAACTGAAATTTGTTTGAAATGTTTTGGTGAATCAGAAAGTTGGGGGGAAATCATTTTGGATTGAATTAAATGTTTTGTTCAACCCAAAACAAAATGCTGTGTTTCATTTTTGAGCACATTTTTATATCGCTTTTGAATTTTTTTAAATAAAATTAAAGGGAATTTTGAAACAAGTCATTTTGATTTGAAAAATTGAAACATTTCATTTGAAAAATGTCAAAACATAATGTTTTGATTTTTTTTCCAGAATTGTAAGTAGGTTTACTTCCTACCAAAATGATTCCGTGAATTTGGCATGAATTAGTGAAATGTTTCAGTGTCATAGAATTGGCATTTTTTGCTGAAAAAATTTTGATTGAAAAATTTCACCCAGTTCTAATTGTGGTTGGTCGATTATAGGAAGCAGTTCAATACTGGGTTCCCTCTTTCTACACCCACAAATGGCCCCAGACATTCAGCCAATTATAGTAGAACAGATGATGGGTTATGTTGCAGTTTGACTGTCTCAAGAGAGGGAACAGTTCACGTAGACAAGAGCTAAGCACAATGGAGGGTATTAAGAACTCTCTGATAGCATTTCCTTGCTTTTGTCAGTTTGTAGTATAAAATATTTTTTGTATAGGTTTAATTTTCTTTTTCTTAGATATTGCATTGTTTAAAAATTCCTGAGACAAGATGGGTGAGGAAAAATCTTTTATTGGGCCAACTTTTGTTGGCGAGAGAGATAAACTTTTGAGCTTACACAGAGCTCTTCTTGGACCTGAAGAAGAACTCTGAGTAAGTTCAAAAGCGTGTCTCTCTCAACAACAGAAGTTGATCCAATAAAAGATATTACCTCACCCTGTTTCACTAACATCCTGGGACCAACAGGGCTGCAACAACACATTAAAAAATTCCTGACATTTAAGTACAGTTCTGTTGTGTCCTTCCAGTAGGAGGTTCAAGACACTTCTGCACCATCCCATGCTGTTGTGCGTCAGGTGCCCATGAGTCAATGTAAACCCAGTGGGCCAAGTTTTCAAAGCCGCCTCTTGAAACTGCCTATGGTTTTGCACCGACAAATAGTTATGTACAATGATCCCATATTTGCATGCTGAAAAGAATATTTGCACTATTCGGTTGGGATCTGAATGTCAAAATACTGATTTCACATACACAAGTCTGCGTGCAAAGGAAAGTTTGTAGGGTGGGAAGTTTGGTGTGTGCAATTCTAGAGGCTAGTTAAAAATGCTTTATTTCTTGTGATGGACATGCATGCAGAGCTTTGAGTATCCCGCAATGTAGTCTCTGTAAACTAGATCTCTGGATTTTCCACTGGATTTTTCTTTCCATCCATCATAACCTGCTGCATGAGCTTAACAGGCTCTAACCTTACTTAATACCATATTATCTCTGATATTTTACAACACTAGTCTGGTTTGGGGAAGATATTGCACAAGGCAGATATGTTGGTGGTCCATAGCTTTTGCAATTAGACTCTTTGTAGGCTACAAAGGGTGCTTGCACAATATAGTACCCTGACTCAACCTTCATTGTGTAGGCACATTTCATTTCAGTAAATCACAAACTACCAACACAACCATGTCATTGCAATTTTTCCAGCATTTTCTTTTTGTGTGTGTGGGTGTTTTATATCTTGGTGAAGTCACATCTCCCCCGGGCTATTGGAACAAAGCTCAGCTGAGACGCAAACATATTGTGAGAGAGGAAATTACAAAAGAAAAAGTTAATGGCTGCAGCCATTAGGATGGGCACTACTCCCGCAGACTCTGTAATAGCAACGTGAGTTCCCAGAGAGAAACATGTTCATTTGGAGAGCTGCTGCTCTGTGGAGCTTTGTGGAGGGACTGTGTAGTGGATGCAAGCCTTGGGAAGAACTCAGGGCATCCATAAAAACAAGAAACTTTTGAAAAACACCCAGGGCACATTGACCCTTCACACCCCTCCTCCACCCATACAAACTGTTTAAAGAGCGAGATGTGTTGCAGAGATAACGAGCACTCCAGAATTTACAGCAGGTTCTATTTGTAGAGACTCTGAACAATGCAGAATTACCTGTGCCCATTTTAAGTCCATTAATCTTCTTTTGTAAAAATAGTAATAAACCCTGCAGTGATTTAGAGGCAAGGAAGGAATGAAGCAAGAAGCACTAAGGCTATTATGGAGGCAGATCAGTGCCAGTGGGCTAGTTTTCTTTCTCTCTGTGCAACTAATGTGACAAAACACCCTAAAAATCTGAGGACCAGGAGCTAGCTGGAAAACACAAAATCAAAGCTTGTGTCGCAAATACATCATCAGCATTATTATTATTTAGCAATTCTATTGCAGTAAGAGCAAGAGGCTCCAACCAGGTCAGAGCTCCAATGGGCTAGGTGTCGTACAAACATATGGTAAATGACACTCCCTGCCCTCAGAGGGTTTACACATAACAGGTGGACAAGACAAACAGGATGGTGAGGGAAGCTTGGAGGACAGACTAACAAAAATAATGGGATGCTCGACATAGAGTAACTATGTCTGAAATTTGTAGCCAAGCCGTAACAGTTAATCACAGTAATTGCAGCCTGCCACCTGCCTATCTGTTATCATAGTTGCTGTTGCATCTCAGAATGCACCATAGGCCTCAGAACAAAAGTCTGACTATCGTGGATAGACTCCTATTTATAAAACTTTGAATGCAAAAAGACCTGTGGGCCTGAAACCGAGATGATGGAAGTCAAAGGGTGACTTTCCCATTGGTATCAGGCATTGTGGTATCTGAAACTGATCAAAGAAGTGATATATGTGATTATGGTAGTAATAGCCTTTCCTTCTGAAAAAAAAAGGTTTCAGAGTAACAGCCGTGTTAGTCTGTATTCGCAAAAAGAAAAGGAGTACTTGTGGCACCTTAGAGACTAACCAATTTATTTGAGCATGAGCTTTCGTGAGCTACAGCTCACTTCATCGGATGCATACCGTGGAAACTGCAGCAGACTTTATATACACACAGAGATCATGAAACAATACCTCCTCCCACCCCACTGTCCTGCTGGTAATAGCTTATCTAAAGTGATCATCAAGTTGGGCCATTTCCAGCACAAATCCAGGTTTTCTCACCCTCCACCCCCCCCCCACACACAAACTCACTCTCCTGCTGGTAATAGCCCATCCAAAGTGACAACTCTACACAATGTGCATGATAATCAAGGTGGGCCATTTCCTGCACAAATCCAGGTTCTCTCACCCCCTCACCCCCCTCCAAAAACACACACACACAAACTCACTCTCCTGCTGGTAATAGCTCATCCAAAGTGACCACTCTCCCTACAATGTGCATGATAATCAAGATGGGCTATTTCCAGCACAAATCCAGGTTATGGGGGTGGGGGGGGGAGAAAACCTGGATTTGTGCTGGAAATGGCCCATCTTGATTATCATGCACACTGTGTAGAGAGTTGTCACTTTGGATGGGCTATTACCAGCAGGAGAGTGAGTTTGTGTGGGGGGGTGGAGGGTGAGAAAACCTGGATTTGTGCTGGAAATGGCCCAACTTGATGATCACTTTAGATAAGCTATTACCAGCAGGACAGTGGGGTGGGAGGAGGTATTGTTTCATGATCTCTGTGTGTATATAAAGTCTGTTGCAGTTTCGACGGTATGCATCCGATGAAGTGAGCTGTAGCTCACGAAAGCTCATGCTCAAATAAATTGGTTAGTCTCTAAGGTGCCACAAGTACTCCTTTTCTTTTTGAAAAAAAAAAGTGTTTGCAAAGTATTAATTAAAATATTTTGACTTGTTAATGAGAAATTAAAAGTAGACATTTCTGTATAGGGTCTGTTCTATATAGGTTTTTATACCATTTTTACCTTGCTGTTTTAAATACTTAATTTCTTGTTTTGCCCAGGAGGTTTCCAGATAGATGCAATAACCTGGTATGTGTATATCCTGCTCCTCAGGTTTGCTGAGAAAGTCCCAAGAGGTGCCTGACCTGAAATGGGAACACTCCAATGTTGTTAACTGCCCTTTTTACATCTGTGACACTGGCATTGTGTCTGTATTAAAATAACAATACTTGATACAGTGTGACAGATAAACTTTAATCTACTAATATTTGCATTAGTTCATCATCCACATTTTCCTGATACTTTTACCGACATCTGGGGGGGGGGGAGTAACCATTTTTGAAATTTTTTGTTTACCCAAACCCCAATTTTCAGTGAAAAAATGTGAATTTTCAGAAAGCTGTTGAAAAAACTTCACAAAATGGAGAATTGGCCCATTTTTACACCTCTGAAGGGGAGGGGGCAGCAGGGGCTTTCACACTTTAATTTTTTTTGTAAAATAGTTTCTCTATTTTTTGACTAGCTCCAATATGAAATAATTGTATTTTCTGAAAAGGTCAGTCATTCCTGGATATCAGTCACAAATGAAGGAAATAAATTGCAGTCTGGATAAAGAGGCCGCTGGCATTATGTTGTAAGACAATAAATCCAATTTTCAAAATGAAGTGATTGGCTAAATGCAGATTCTATAAAAACCCACAGTAAACTTGAACTAGTGGGAATATTTTCTTTACAAATTACTCTCCCCCGCCCCCAGTCAAATGTTAAGTATCCTTTATTCCTGGACACCAAGCTACACAATGGAAAGAAAGACCTGAGCATCCAGGCAGAAAAAACAGGCCTTGTAACACAGCCAGAATGAATTAAGAATTCCTGTGCAATACAATGTTAAGGCATGAGTGTTGAGCAGAACTGTGTAATGAACTCCAAGTGGCTGCCTTTCAAATCTCAAGAGCTGAAACTGACTTGATGCTGAATACTACTGCTTCCACAGTTCAAGTATTCAGGTGACTTTCACCCAACAATAACAGTGAGAAAGGTACAAAGGCCACCACTTCTGCATGGTGCTCATGGACATAGAATAGCCAATGTGCTAGGATCAGCAAGGACCTAAAAGCTCTTCATTGCCAGCTTAAATAGGTTAAGTCTCCATTGAAGGTTAGGAGTTGGTGGAGAAAATATCAGGAGGAAGAGTGATTGGTAAAGGTGGATATCAGGAGTCAAAGCAATGGAATAAGGACGCAAAGTCTCTAAGATTTTTGTTCACTCCCTATTTCCAGCCCCAAGATCAGAGTGTTGCAGCTGCTCCCACTTTATTGCAACACTTTTTTTCCCACTCAGTGTTGAGTCTTATCCAGCTCTATAGCTCCTTTCCCCAGCCCATCTCTCCTCTTCACTTCTAGGGATATCACTTTACTCCTTCCTCTACCAACCAGCATGCAAATCCTCCACTGTATATGGCTAGCACACAGCCCTGGCTTCCTTCTCGGTCAGTCTGTGCAGCTGCTAAACTCATGCCTGAGGATGGCCACTCACTTTTGATTGTCAGCCCCTGGCTCCTGTTGCTGCTTCCTTGCCCACCAACATCCCCTTTCTTTAAAATGGGAAAGTAATATCTAGAAGGACTTGATCACTTTCTAAATCCACTGAAATAATATTCATTTGCCATTTCAGGGCAAATAATGGTAAAAGAAGATTCTCTCTGTCAAATTTGCAGTCCAGACAAGATGCCCAACAAGCATTCAACAGCAAAGGAAATAATCTGTGTCCAGAAAAGGCAAAGCACCAAACAAGAAATATAAAGTCAAGCAAGGTGAGAGTCTGAGTGTTTATAATGTGCAGATTATTTTGAAACTTCACTTTTTACTTATCGGAAAAGAATTCTCCTCCTTCAGATTCCTGATTAAAAAAAAAAAATCAACCCTTCAAATTCCACCCACAGGTTAGCAAGATAAAGAGGTATAGAGTTCTATCA
Source organism: Lepidochelys olivacea (assembly GCF_965140295.1). Lineage (NCBI taxonomy): Eukaryota > Metazoa > Chordata > Testudines > Cheloniidae > Lepidochelys > Lepidochelys olivacea. Next base: position 110,585,432 of record NC_140417.1, read on the forward strand.
ATTTACTACAGCTGGATTTTACACCATGAAAAATTCTTATTTAAAGAAAATTGAAGTATAATTGGGATAAATCTCCAGTCTTTGTAACCCAATGCAAAATTATTACAATACATGCTGTCCAAGAGACTTTATAGGATCACCTTTCTCATTGACAAGAAAGGCATTTTCTCCTAAAGTATGATGCAGCCAATTTACTAAGTAATAGGCAAATAATAGTGCGTAGTTTGTATATCGTTTTGCAAAATGCTTTAGGCTCCTTCAGGATGAAAGTTGTCAAAGGTATATGATCTTTGTCACTGAGATGTTGAAACGGTGATTGAGAAAATGACTCAATAAAGATGTCAAGGGAAATTCACTAGAGTCCAATGAAGGAGCAAGTTCGAGGCTCCTATTGCAGTCACATAACACCATTAATACTTACCGAAAACTATTGGTCGACGGACCAGGCTGCCCCAGCACAGCCATCCTAGACAGTGGCCCACAAGTGACAATCATCTCCATGAATTTGTATCCACAGGAGCTGAGGCACTTGTCTTTATTTATTTAGAAAATTGGCTAATATAACATGGCGTACACAATATTTAATAAAAATGCACAAGTCACTTCTCTCTCAAGGAGCAAAAAGAAAAGAACAGACAGTCTCCCACATTCACATGCCTTCTCAATCAAATAATCAAGGGGAAAAATAAATGGGCTTTGTATTGTCCTCTAAAGGTCAATGTACCGAGCTCTGTCGGACCAATGAACGAAGTGAATTCCAGAGCAGCATTCCCTTCATTGAAAGTGTCCTGCCAGCAGCCACCAGATGCTTAAATGTTGCAACCCAAATTGCCTCTTAACTGGTCTCTTAACAACAGCTCAGGTATGCATTGCACAGAAGAAATGACAGAACAGAGCCTTGTGGAAACCCACGCGAGAGCTTTCTTGGGACAGATGAGCATTATTTGCATTACATAACTAACAGTATTGAATGATATTCTTTGATTTAAAAGAACCACTATAGAAACCTGAAAGTTATCTACAGCCAGGAAGAAATCATCAACCCACTCAAACAGTATCATTTCTGTGCCATAACCACTGCTGAAACTGTACTGAAAGGGATTAGGGACTCCAATTTACACCAATGCTGCCTTGGCACAAACCTCATTATTTTTCCCCACTAAGGGAGGGTTAGAGACAGGCTGATGGTGGGTGAAATTGCCAACATCTGGCAAAAGCTTCTTGAGTAGGTCCAAATGACCATTTTTCTGAGAGGAGCTGGCACTTCAAGACATTGAACTGAAGGATTGGAGCTCCCCACTCTTCAAAAGTTTGGATATATCATTACTGCAGTTAAACAGGAGAGACTGCCAAACAGAGCCAAGATCTGCTCCAGGACTGAGATAGATTATCATTGCCAAGAGTTTGAGACTGGACTCCAACACTAATGAAACCAGTGTGGAAAGAATGTGCCCTTATGCCTGGGCATGTGGGGCAGTTTATCATCACAGAACAGGCTCCTCTAGAGCATGAGAGAACGGCCACCTCCAAATAACTGCAAACAGCTGGTCCTGCCCTTGAGCTTGGCAGGACAATTCACAGGCAGTCCCTGAGAGCAGGGTACAGTTCACATAGCCCACATGACCACAACCCTACAGAGTTCATCACACAAGTCTATATTTTGACTCTTGCTTTTTGCTTTCTCTCTACTCCTACCACTCCCTCATCATTACGTCTGCAGCCTCTCTTCTTGTGAGGTATTTCCTAAATCACCCACACAGGATATTTTAAAAAAAAAATCAATCTTTACTAGTTAGGTAGTCCCTAAAGTTCAATAGGGAAACACTTCAAACAGGGACTGATCTCGAAATGCTTGAATTCCTATTCATCAGTTGACAGTGGTGCACGTTAACACCAGACACGAGAACCAGCAGGACAGTGGGGAAGTTCAGAGCTGGGTTCAAAAAGCACGGAAACGCTAGGATAATCTAATGGGGTTCGAGGTGATGTCCGAAAGGTTTATCCAGGGCCAGGGCAACTGGATGAAATCATTTGAAAAAGAACACATTGGAGCCTTTCCCTCACCCTAGACAAGGGGCTTTTCACAGATGGCATGGGACTTAGCTCGAGTAATCCCTAAAATATGCAGGAGAGAATGTGAGGTGGGATGGGCTGGAAGGCTGGGAAATAATATCCCTCTCCCAGCCTAACCTAAAAATGCAATTTAAAAAGGAGCTTTTTTTAGAACAGGATGCAGGACACAAACAGCTGAAAACTGGATTTTCTTCAAAAAATGTGTTATTTTAATAAATAAATAAGCATTTTTATAAGGCAGGAATGCACTCCATGAGGTAGGCTTATCACCCAATGCACACACTTCCCTGTTATTTTGTGGCTTGTCATACTTATTCAAAACTTTAAATAATAGATGGTTTCCAAACCTTCCAAAGAACTAAAACACACACTATTAAGGCCCTACTTGAATCACGGGATGAGTTTCTAAAAATTGTGACTGAGTTGTGGACAAGCCATAGAAGATCACAGAAAAGTAATAATGGACCTTATTATTTGCAGTGTTTGCAGTACTAAGGTCCATTATTACTTTTCCCCAATTTTTTGCTGTTGGCCACCTGGAGCTGAGAGCAGGAGCTTGGGGCTGAGGGTGGCAGCCCCCACTGTGGGCAGCCCCAGAGGGGCAGGGGCTCCCACTGGCAAAAATTGTGGTGGAAGACTAATATTGCGGGATCTGCAATTTCTGTAATACCATGAATTAAGTAGGGTCTTGCAAATTATTAAAAAAATCAAATTAGGAATCAGTTGGGCTGGGCGTGAAAGTTAGAGTTTTTTTTAGTTATTCTTGGGATAAGTATCTGACTTAAGGTTAGATTATTTACCTTTCCTGGACTGCTTAGGCTATGACATGTATGCATGTTCTAATGTCCTCATCAACCACCATTCAGATGTCAGGTTGATTGATGGATCATATGGTGTCATAAATATAAAGGGAAGGCTAACCACCTTTAAATCCCTCCTGGCCAGAGGAAAAACCTTTTCACCTGTAAAGGGTTAAGAAGCTAGGATAACCTCGCTGGCACCTGACCAAAATGACCAAAGAGGAGACAAGATACTTTCAAAGCTGGGGGGGAGGGGGGGGGACAAAGGGTTCTCTCTGTCTGTGGGTGTCTTTTGCCGGGACCAGAGCAGGAATGCAGGTCAGAACTCCTGTAAAGGGTTAATAAGCACTCTAGTTAGATATGCGTTAGATTCTGTTTTGTTTAAATGGCTGATAAAATACGCTGTGCTGAATGGAATGTATATTCCTGGTTTTGTGTCTTTTTGTAACTTAAGGTTTTGCCTAGAGGGATTCTCTATGTTTTGAATCTGGTTACCCTGTAAGGTATTTACCATCCTGATTTTACAGAGGTGATTCTTTTACTTTTTCTTCAATTAAAATTTTTCTTTTAAGAACCTGATTGCTTTTTCCTTGTTCTTAAGATCCAAGGGTTTGGGTCTGTGTTCACCTATGCAAATTGGTGAGGATTTTTATCAAGCCTTCCCCAGGAAAGGGGGTGTAAGGCTTGGGGGAATTTTGTGGGGAAAGACGTTTCCAAGTGGGCTCTTTCCGGGTTATATTTTGTTAGACGCTTCGTGGTGGCAGCAATAAAGTCCAGGGACAAAAGGTAAAATAGTTTGTACCTTGGGTAAGTTTTAACCTAAGCTGGTAAAAATAAGCTTCGGGGGGTTTTCATGCAGGTTCCCACATCTGTACCCTAGAGTTCAGAGTGGGGAAGGAACCTTGACATATGGCTTTTAATGGCCAATCAAATCATCTGAATGTAACCTGTGTTCTCTCTTTTGTCTCTCTCATCTCCCCTATTCTTACAATAGATTGTAAGCTCTTTGGGCCAGGGGACATGTTTTTTTACTTACTCTGTGACATGCCTTGCACAGTTTTGAGTGTTGTCAGACATATAAATGATAAAAAAAAAGAATTGACATTTTAAACAAGATCAATCGTAAACTGATAGTTCTATATTAGAGCGTAATTTCTAAGAATCTTGAGAAAATTGGTCAACATCCTCATCTGGTGTAATGAGGTGTAACAAGTGGAGTGATGGCTATCTGCACATGGACCCCCTTCTTTGTCTCTGTGGGTGCACCCCCTCAGGTGTCAGGCCCCATCATAGGTGCTGGAACTAGGGGTGCTGGGGTTGCTGCAGCACTTCCTGGCTTGAAGTGGTTTCCATTACATACAGGCCTTACAGTTTGGTTCAATGGCTCTCCGCACCCCACTATAAAAATTGTTCCAGCATGCTTGGGCCTCATGCCTTTTCCTCTCTAGGGGTGGAATTCTGCAGTTCTCCCACTCTTAGACTGGACCATGCGCTACAGTTTCCTTTGTGTCAACAGTGCTTACCCAGCAGGTCGGACTGAGTTTGGGCACTTGCAGTTCTTCCCTTCAGAAATCTGTGACCAGGAGTGTGCATAGTGAAGGAAAACCTTCGTAACTCTTTATTTTAACAGTATGAACAAAGCATGTAGAGAATAAAGGATTTTACAACAACAAATAATCTTCATCCATGTCAGCCTTACCTGAAAGCTTACCCACTCCTTCTGGCAAGCTAGGCAAGTCCAACTCTTCAGACATCCCCAGCAGGGTATGAAGAGTTCATGTAACGTTCATGCACCTGGAAACAGTCAGGGCACACCCTGACTGTTGTGTAGGAGCGATGCACACATTGCTCTGCTCTGTCCAAGGACATGGACCATGGGAACATGGACCATTGGGAAGTCAAAATAAGGACATCAACCGTGGGAAGCTTCCTTGGCCTAGGCTCAAGGCCTGAGAACAAAGATTGTAGTAGATAGAGGCTGGTAAATAAGAATATTAATCAAAGTCATATTATTTCCTTTGTTGATGCCTTTTGCGGTCAGAGTATGTAATGCGCAGGGGGGAGAGAAATAAAAGAGAGGTGGAAGAGCTGACAGGGGCAATCCCGTCAGCAGACCAGCCTGCTTGCTTGCCTAAAGCCGTGTCCTGTCTTGTATTGAACCGCCACAAGGGTACTTGTGACTCACCCATGAAGTGCTCCCCCCTTTTTAAACTGCCAAAGTTCTTCTGAGTTCCCAGGCTTTGACTGGAAGGAGGTAAAATCTTCAAAGCTAACAGCCTAGGCATTGTCCCTCAACATCCCTCAAGTGTTTACTGAGAGCTGGCTTCAAACTCATTCTGTTCCCTTCCTGCTGTTTTCCTTACAGCCCCCTGTTAAACTAATCCAGTATGTTAATACAGTAAACATTCCAATAACCAGGTGAACATATAGTATTCATAAATTACTATAGAGCAACTCCATTTCCAACACCACAGTGGTATTCCACATCCATTGAGGATCAGGCCCTAATCATGATTATCTCTAAATTTATGAACAAGGTTCTACATATATGCATCATAAAAATTACACATAAAACATTTAATATTCTTTACCCTGTGGCAACTGATGTTGTTCATATCAGCATTTCCAAAGAAGATCTAGTGGTTAAAGTGCTAGTCTGGGACTTGGGACTGCAGGGTTCAGTTTTTATGCTTCACCACAGACTTCCTGAGTGACCTTGGGCTGATCATTTAGTCTCCCTGTGCCTCAGTTTCCCAGCCGTAGTATGGGAATAATGATTCTCTGCTCCATAAGTGTGTTGTAAGGATAAATGAATTGAAGACTTTGAAGTGCTGACACTATGATAATGGGGGCCATATAAGTACCTGAGACAGATAGAAAAGGTAGGCAATAGAAATTGTTGACATCTGGGGCAATGGTCACAGGGTTGGTAGGTAGGAAGTCCTGAGTTCTAATCCTGGCTCAGCCACTGGCTTCACCATGTGGTCTTGGGGAAGTCACCTCACCTTTCTGCCTCAATATCCCCATCTGGTGATAACAGTACTTTGTGGTGGTATTCAGTTAATGCCTGTACAGTGCTTTGAACACATAGAACCCTATAAAAATGCCTGGTATTATTAAAAGGCCTGAACCGGGCAACATCCCTCTTACATTCTATGGAAAATGCATACTTTTCTTCAGTGTCTGAGCACTTCTCTTTGAGAAACAATGTTTAGGCCTCTCTTGCAAGATGCTGAGTACCTCCTGGTGTTGGGTGCCCTCAACTCCTGGGTATATAACCTCTCCAGGATGGTGCTCAGCATGGTGCTGACTCAGGCCTGAATTTAGTTCCTCAGAGAGAAGTGCTCATTCACAGAATAAGTGGGCATTTTAAAAGAAAGGCCCTTTTCTGGGGAGATAGGAAGGATATTATTGCCTTGAGTGGGCAAAAGTCATCGCCATCAAGCTGTTGAAATTGTTATGCCATGCATAATTTTGAGGTAAATCATCAGCATCTTGGATGAGAAGGGCCAGTGCAATGCACTTTATTATTATTATTATTTTATTTTACGTTACATACAAACCCATTGAAAAATGTCATAAAATGTGACTCATCACATCTGCATGACGTTATGAAAAAAGTAAGCCTTGTTAACCTGCTGTTTGAAAACCAGAACACTTTTATCAGTTCATATAATTGCTAACCCCTTATTCACTGTTCAACACTGAAGGGTTCTTTGCCTTCTAAGATCCCACTAATTGCTGACAGATTTGATTTCTCTGTGACAGCAGGAGTCCTGTTTCTGGCCTTTACATCAAGTAATTGCTTTATTTTTCTCCCTCTACTCTGAAAAACGGAATTCCCTTCTCCCCTGCTTGAACCTCTGTAATGACTTCTTTCTATGTTATTAAATCCTTGCCATTTAAATCACATTTAGAGATGTTTTGAATAACTGATTCCAATTACTAAGGCTCTTACTAAGAAGCAGCTGAAAACGCAAGTCATTACTTGCCCATAGACAAGCAGCTACACCTTGCAGCGAAGTCTCTGGTGGACTGTATTATATTTCTACTCAGTAAGGTGCAATTTATACTCACAGGAGGCTGGTATTCAACAAATATATAGCTGCTGGAGTTCTTATAACCTGTCATTGGTGCAAAATAGATATTAGATTTTATATTTATTTTATAAATAGCATGATTCCTTAAAGGAATCATCCTGCCTTTCCTGTAGAGACTGGGTAAGTCTGCTTAGAACAACAGTAGAGATGAGCAGTTGACCGCTGAGTGACCCATGTAAGGTTACTATTCAAAGATCTAATGAAAAAGCATGGCAGGATAAAACAAAACATGACCATAGGTTGTACATTCCTTCCATGAAGCATTATCAACTCTGTTGTTCTTAACATATTTTCTTATGTCACAATTCTTCAGGTTTTGTTATGGCATTTCAAACAATAACATTTTATTTCAGTTATTCATCAAACTTGTAATCATTAGCATCTTTTTAAAAAAAAGTGGTTAGGTGATGATTATCTGACAAATTACTACGGAGACCAAACATACAGACTTCCTGATACTATCAGCTGTGGTCCATTAAAAACAATATAAAATGATTTCCAAGTGGTTTATGAAATACAGTACACCATATAAAGTGTGAAACGTAGGACTGAGCATTAAAAGGTTTGTGTGCAGTTGCATGTACACATGCGCTTAAATGTTGTGCTTTCACAATTACCATTGTTACACCATGTACGTCAAATAATTGTGCATGAAGATGACCTAAATTCATTATTGGTATGAGGAGGTGCCTAATTTAAAACCGGAATACTAGTAGTTGTGAATGCAAGTTAATTGTGCACCTAACTTTGTTTTCATAATCAGACCCTAAGATTAGACATTGAACGAAATCCCCTCTCAATCTCCAATAATTTTTAACGCACCTTTATTATGTTTTGTGAATATAATAATTTAATTGTTTAATATTTTTATTATACGTTTTGGAAAAGATTCTTATCACAACAAAAGATTCTTATTAAAACAATTTTAGTGGCTGTAGTTGTAAACATGTTATGCGTTTTTCATATCCTATTATAGATGTGTGGCTATATCTCTAGGTATATATCAGTATCTGTACTTCTATATACACACATTTTTCTGTCTCTTTCATAATTAAGGCCTCATTGTACTCTCACTGAAATCAATGAGCATTTTCCCCTTGACTTCAATGGAAAAAGGAATGAGCTTAGAATCTGTTTAAACAGTTCTCACTACTGATGCCCCATTGTTGACATCTCACACGTATAAAATCAGAGCTAATGAGCAAATTGGGGCAGGCTGGTTTTTGACGGTATACAAAGCTAAGCACCCTTAAAATTATAATTTAAATAAGCTATCAAATTCTGAACGATGAGGGTGGAGGAGGTTATCTGGATCCTTGGCTGTTATATTTTTAAGCTATTTAAAACATTCTGTGTCAAATAAAGTTGACTGTAAAAATGAGAGAATGTGTAACTTACTCAACACAGTAAAAACCAAGGAAAATAACAGTTGACTGTCAATCTGTGTCACGAACACATGCTGGTATGTCTTGGCATGTTGTATGTAATCTTAGATTACCCAGTAGTCTGTGATGTCTAGATCATGGGCTAAATGAAGTGATGTACCTAGACACATTTAGAGGAGACCAAATATTAAGTGGCTGTCTTGGTTCTGAATTTCTTTGCTTTCACGAGTTTCAGTCAACCCCATTAATCCCGTTTTTGAACTGGAGAGACAATTAGGTCTCCATTTTGACTAACCTGCAAATAAATATCTGATATCCCGGTGGACTATTCTAAAGGGGTTCTGTCTTCTCCTCGGACGCTAGTCTTGCCGTCAGTATTTTAGAAGATCTGATACTGCCCTTGAATGTGCACATGCAGTAGCTGATTTTAGAGAATGGCACCAGCCCCAAACTTTCAAACTTGGGTGCCTACAGTTAAGCATTTAGAACCAGGTTTTTAAAGATCTTTAGGCACCTAAAGATGCAGATAGGTGCCTACTGAGATTTTCAGAAGCACCCAGGTGTCTAATCTTCATTGATTTCAATGGGAGCTAGGTGCCTAGGAACATTTGAAAATCCCACGAGAGATTTATCTGCATTTTTAGGCAAATAAAGACCTTTAAAAATCAGACCTTAAATCCATATTCAGGGCCTGATCCACCACACGTTGATGACAATGGGAATTTTGCTCTTGATTTTAATGGGAGCATGACTGAGGCCTCAAGGAAATTGTGAGAGTCTGGTTTGGGGTGTGGAAACATGCAATAATCATTCAGGTAATAGTGTCTTTTTTATTTTCTCTCATTTAATTCCAGAAAATTCAAAAGATAAAAGCATTTTACCATTTACAGTTTTTTTCCCCACCAACTTGCAGTAACCAAGAGAGAAACCAAGTCATGTTTGTTTCTTTATTTTTCTCCTTTAGCAGCCACAGTTTAAACAACCAAACAGCAGGGCAGCTTTGAGGCAGACTGAACTCATATTGAGTTCTCTGGAACTTAATCTGTAGGGACATGGTTAAGACACTCATGACAGATGGCACTTTTCAGTCTGTGATGCATGCACTTCATTGTGTGTTGTATTTGTTTCAGTGTGTGACGGACAGTTTTCAGCATGTAATATGGATTTCAGCATGTAATATGCAAGTTTCATTGTGATATGTGCATCTCATTATGTGATGTATACATTGCTGAATAAGAGGTACTAATGGGCTATCATACTGAGCTAGCTTCCCTCTCCCTGTCTCATAAATGCTCTCCACTCTGATTTGCCAGGAGCATCTCTAGAGGTGAAAGGGAAGGGCAGATACAATGATTATTTCAGGCCAAATTTTGCCCAGACTTCCACTTACTTATGCAATCCTACTGGGTTTACTTGATATATAAATCAGGATGTGATTTGTCCCCAAATCCTTGGCCTCTCTATGTCCCTTTCTAGTCTCTCTGAGTGCACCCCTTTAGCCATCAGGCTTGGTGCCTTTACTTGCCCTGGGGTGGAATTCTGTAATTCCCTCACTCTTAGACTGGGCCCTGGCCTACCACACCCTGTGTATTAACCATTTTTACCCAGAAGTCTGAATGGATTTGGCAACTGCAGTTCTTCCCTTGGAAAGTGTGTGATCCAGAGGTATACCGTGACCAGGCAGTCTGTTTGAAACCAAAGTACTGTTTATTTTTCACAGTAGGAACAAAGCATGAGAGAAAGGATTTTAAAAAACCAAATAGTCTACAGGCTTGTCTATTTTACCTAAGCCTTACCATCCCCGATGATAACCAAGGCAGGCCTAACTTCTTCAAACAGAAACCCCAGCAGGTGCCTCTGTCACAGCCTGGTTCCTCCTTGAACAGCTTCCCAACAACTGGCTGCTGTCTGGAGAGAGAGAGACTTGTTTAACTACGGTAATCTGTTGAACCTTTTTATGTTCCCAGGAGTTTGCCTTTCTGGACCAAACCAGTCTGGAGATCTCAGCTGGTGGTTGAGTCAGATTCCTCTGAGCCAGTGGATCTGCCATTATCCTGTAACAACCCCCAAGTGTTAGTCATTATCTTGACTATTCTTCTCCCCTTCTTGCTTAATTTTACTTACTGCCCACTATTAAATTAAACCAACATATTCATATCGTAAACATCCCAATAACCAGGTCAACAAACAGCTCCATATCAATCACAACTTTGGGTCTGTCCTGACTTACATCAACCCATGCAATCCTACTGGGTTTGCCTGATATGTACATCAGGGCAGAATTTAAATGGCAGCAATTTTTGCCAAGCGTGATTCTAAGTCAGTGGCAGTTAGGCATATAGGCACTTTTGAAAATCCCACTAAGGTGCCTATGTGCACCTTTAGGTGGCTAAATACCTTTAAAAATCTGGCCCTGTGTGACTCTCCCAAGGACACACAAGAAATCTGACAGCAGGGAACTGAACCCAGAGTCCTAGGTTAGCTCCCTAATACTGAACAATCCTTCCTTCCTTAGTTATAGACCACTGAAGAGCTGTCAGAGGGTGAAAACATGTGGTTATAGCTAATGTGGACCACAGGATAACCAGTGACCATGAGGCTCTGAAACCCATAATTACTCTCCTGAACCATCCAATCTTCCCATTTATCTTTAAAACCATTGTTCTATCACTAAGAAGTTTTATGGGGGAAAAGAAACCAACAAGCATTGTTACAGTGAGACTTACAAAGTGCTTCACAGTTTGTGTTTCTCTGAGCATTGCACTTTGTGCCCTTCTGCTCCAAAACCAGCAGAGGGAAGCCAAGTTAGGAAATCCCTAGAATGATGCCAACATCTTTAATACAACTGAAACACAAAATAAATTGTGTTCCATTTTCCAGGCCTGGTCTCTGCATGAGAGTGAATTTGTTTATAAAGCTTAGGCAAACATTTATTCAGTCATTTGGGCATACAGGGACAGAGAAAAAAACAACCCAGTGCTTTCTATATCATAAAAAAATGTGTGGAACCTGTTTATGAATAATCCTTTAAAGGCAAAGGCCGGGGGAAGAAAGTTATAAATTGGTAAAGCAATGAGAAGGGCCTGTGCGTGTTAGTATGAAAACTGGTTTTGATTTGACCAAGCTGTTAGCCTTTTAATACCATGCGTTCACAGTACATTTTCAGCAACAGTAGAGATAAGATGGTAAAAAGCATAGCTAAAGAATGCCACACATGTAATGCTACCTGGACTCAATGACAAATTTGGGGAAAGTGGGCACAATGAATGAGGCATGTGACTCTGGAGCTTTTACCTCACTTCCTGCATGCATTGTAAGGTGGTCAGTGAATGAAGAAAGGAAGGACAGTCCAATAGTTAGAGCTTATGCCTGGGCTGTGGGTACCTTAGATTCAAGTCCTGATCTGCTACAAACCTTACCTGCATCATCTGGATCGATTGATCTTCAGCTGTCATTAAGACTGCGCTGATTACAACACGTCCACCATTTTTCTTGTATTCTTGCCTTTCTTCTCCACGTTCATCAGAAATGTTTCACAATGTCATCTTCCCATCTTCTTGGAGGCCGACCGGGTGGTCTTTTCTGTTCTCGCAGGTACCACTCAACAATGATTGTGGTCCACCTATTGTCCGTGAGTCGTGCTGTGTGGCCCGCCCATCACATCTTGTTATGTCTGCTTTCCACAACAATATCTTTCACACCGCTGCGTTCTCTGACCATTTCATTTGGGATACGATCCAGAAGGGAAATTCCCAGCATAGCTCGTTCCATTGCTCTTTAAGCTACCGACAGCCGCTGTTCTTCTCTCTTCATCAGTGCCCACGTTTCACTGCCATACAGCATGGCTGGCAGCGCCGTTGAATTGAAGATACTTGCACGTGTGGTCTCGTTGATTTTTCCTTTGAGGATGCACACCATCCTGCCCGAATCCTTCGCGAGAGTTCTCCGTTCAGGTCTTGGCGCATGCTAACTTCTCGGCCGAAATATATGTACTGTTCCACTTCTTCGATTTCTTCTCCTGTTACCATTATTCGGGCTTTTCGTAAGACGTCTGATCGCATGTATTTCATTTTGTAGCCGTTCATTTTCAGGCCGACCTGACTGCTTTTCTTGTCGAGTCTTCATAGCATGCTCTGCAGTTGGTTGGTGCTTTCAGCATTTAGTATGATGTCGTCTGCGAATCTGCTACAGACATCCTATGCAATCCTTGGCAAGTCACTTAGTTTCTCAGTCCCTCATCTGTACAGTGGGGATAATAGCATTTCCTTATTTTACAGGGGTGTAGAGAGGATTAATATATGAAAGATTATAAGGCACTCAGATACTACAGTGTTAGTGTCTATGTACATATCTAAGATAGAAGCAGGGCTCTGTATGAGCCTTTGCATCTGGTAGAGCAAGCAGAGCTACAAGGCTACATTACATCCTATTTACCTTTAGCATGTATATTATATACTGCTTTGAAAATAGTATATGGTCATGCACAAGGGTCAGAGTTAAGGTGGAATGTGCAACTTTAGCATTGCCATTGCTTGGCTTTTGAGTGCTTAACTTGCAACCTCAACTGTCTCAGTGCTGCTTGGCACATTTTATTAAATCACATTTGCAGATGTCTGTTTCTTTATGAAAATCAATTTAAGAAATCACAAAAAAAAATTAATTCAAATGACATTTGAGCTTTATTTGTGATTGAAATAAGTCATCTCATTAACAGAATCCATTGTCCCTTACTACTGTTATGTCATTCTCATGGAAAAAAGGAATGAATGTATAAGCATTTGGTGGCTTAGCTGGTAGCTAATGTGCTATTTCTCTGGAAACCTGCATTCGTGCTCTACTTTGGTATGCCAGGGCTGGCCAATAGGGTACTAGATCTCGCAATATTATCAGGACTATCTCGATATTAAGGGCTTTGTCTTGTATTCACAACTATACCCCCCCCCACTCTGAAAAAAAGCCTGATTTTTCATAGTAGCTATCTGGTCACCCAACTGGCAGAAGATGGGAACATCAATGATGTAATAGTCGTTATCTCGGGGGGGGATTATGTTGTGGAATACTGAAAAATGCCTCCTACTGTTAGTAGGATCATACTTCAGGTGGAACAGTAAATTCTATAATGGGGACAGGTGCTGAAAAAGAGGTATGAGAGCAAAAAAACCAGCATCCCAGACAAGGAACAGAAAAATAAAATGCTCTGTTCTCACTGGTCACCTGTTATTGTTTCACTCCCTTTCAGTTTGCCAGATGTGGCCCGGGCAGCCAATTTTTTTAAATTAAGCTCAAGTCTTTTGGTAGCATCTCTAGTTTACAAAGATGCAATTGTAAATTTTGCTTTGGTTGATTCAGAAGTGTCAACTATAGACATGGAATGGGGGGAAGATTCTCAAGTGCTCAGAAAAGAACCCATCATTTGGGCCAGTTTTTCAAAAGGGCCCAGCTGCCACTGGCTGCTAATGTGACACTTCTGACCAGATGTTGCAAAACAATTCAACCCACCATGTGCTGAGCATTTCTAAAAATCAGACCACTTATTTTGGCACCTGAATAGGAATGAAGCTCTTTGGGAAATCTGGCCAGCAAATGATAGCCTTCTGTAAGTTGTTTTGCCTTTCTTGCAGAAGCAGCAGAGATTAAATATGAAATGAAAATGGTCATTACGTATTGAACCATTGATTTTTATCAGGTATGTTTTATATATTGGCTACTATAGTCATGTGAACTTGATATCACCCAGTATGGCGCAAATAGTTTTCTATACAGCTAGCCATGTTGCACGAATCCCATACCACTAAGCACCATTAATGTCGATTGACATTAAATGGTTTCACTGTTTTCCTGCTCAAAACAGCAGTTAATGTCCATTATTGCATGTGGTACATGCAAGTGTTTGAATTTCCAGTGAAGTGCTTTGTGGACTTGTTATTCTATGCTTGCCTTTACTTGTCTAGAAAGATTCAGGGCACCCAGGTGAAATAGCTATGTGGAGCAATGAGATGGGCATACAGGAACAAAGATTTTATTTTTAAAACATTTTAATGAACTGAAGACAAATTCGTCTGCTTTGGGCATGGGGTTTTGTTTTTGTTTGGGGTTTTGCTTTTGTTACATAATAAGACAGGTCCTATCACTGATTGGAAAAACTCATTTAATAGAAAAAATATTATGGGAAATTGTTTATATTGATTCCCATCAATGGGAAAAATATGCCCTTGACTGAAAGAGAGGGGGGTTGATTGTGAGAGTGGCCAAGGACTTAGTGGTCCATAGAGCCAGGGAGGAGCAGGAGGAGGAGTAAATTGATTATAATAATAATTTGAACTTACATAGGGTCTTTTGTCTGAAGATCTCAAAGCATGACATAAAGTTGGGTGAGCATTATTCCTCCCCATTTCTAGATATAGGAAATGGAAGCGCAGCAAGCAGTTAAGGGCTACTTTCTGTCTGGGTTGCATTCTGATCTAGGGCAAGCTCAGTCCAGTACAGGAACCCAGCAGCATGTTGCTGTACCAGGTGCCACAGTCCTACAGCAAGGATGGATAGTGTGCCTCTGGGTAATCCACAGCCTACCTGTTTGGAGCTATCCCGTGGTCTGAGCTTTGCACTTGAGCATCTGTTAGTGCACAACGAATATATACTGACCTTTTCAAGACACCAGTAAGTGTTGCTGTTAAGAGGCATATCCTCGGTTCCCTCATTCCCAGCTCTTCCCCCTTTGCTTAAGCAAACTGAGCAGCCATGGGACAAGAGGGAATGTCCTCTCATGGATTGGTAACTGGTTAAAAGACAGGAAACAAAGGGTAGGAATAAATTGTCTGTTTTCAGAATGGAGAGAGGTAAATAGTGGTGTCCCACAGGGATCTGTACTGGCACGAGTGCTGTTCTACATATTCATAAATGATCTTGAAAAAAGGGGTATATAGTGAGGCGGCAGAGTTTGCAGATGATACAAAATTATTTAAGATAGTTAAGTCCAAAGCAGACTGCAAAGAGTTACAAAGGGATCTCACACAATGTCAGATGAAATTCAGTGTTGATAAATACAAAGTAACTCATATTGGAAAACATAATCCCAACTATATTTACAAAATGATGGGGACTAAATTAGCTATTACCATAGATCTTGGAGTCATTGTGGATAGTTCTCTGAAAACATCCACTCAATGTACAGTAGTGGTCAAAAAAGATAACACAATGTTAGGAATCTTTAGGAAAGGGATAGATAATAAGATAGTAAATACCATAATGCCACTAAATAAATGCATGGTGCCCCCACATCTTGAAAAGAGATGACTAAGGATATGATAGAGGTCTATAAAATCGTGAATGATGTGGAGAAAGTGAATAAGGAAGTGTTGTTTATCCCTTTACATAACACAAGAATCAGGGGTCACCCAATAAAATTAATAGGCAGGAGGAACAAAGGGGAGTAAATCTTCACACAACACAGTCAATCTGTGGAACTCAATTGCCAGGAGATGTTGTGAAAGCCAAAACTATAGCTGGATTTTTAAAAAATAGATAAGTTCATAGAGGATAGGTATATCAATGGCTATTAGCCGAGATGTTCAGGGATGTAACCCCATGCTCTGAGTGTTGTTAAGGGTATGTCTATACTACCCGCCACATCAGCAGTCAGTGATTGATCAAGCAAGGGTTGATTTATCGCATCTAGTCTAGACGCGATAAATCAACCCCCGAGTGCTCTCCCGTCGACACCTGTACTCCACTGCCATGAGAGGTGCAGGCAGAGTCGACAGGGGAGCAGCAGCAGTCCACTTACCTCAGTGAAGACACTGTGGTGAGTAGATCTAAGTATGTCGACTTCAGCTACATTATTCACGTAGCTGAAGTTGTGTAACTTAGATTAATCCCCCCATCTCTGACTGCCAGATGCTGGGACTAGATGACAGGGGATGGATTCACTTAGTAATTGCCCTGTTCTGTTCTTTCCCTTTGAAGCATCTGGCATAGGCCACTGTTGGAAGACAGGATACTGGGCTACTTGGACCATTGGTCTGACCCGTATGGCCATTCTTATCCCATGATTCACAATGATCTCTCTCTCTCTGGATCTTCTCTCTCTCTCTCTCCTTGGCCACCACAGTGCCCCATGATGTTGAAATATTTAATTTCAGTCATGAAGGTTGAAATGAAATACTTCCGAATCAATGTTTTTGGAAGATTTCATTTCATATACAGTTTCAATATTTCAGTTTAACATTCAGGTTTGGGATGAAAACAAAAGTCAAAATATCAGAATTTCTCATGAGACAGAAATTCATTTTTTTTATCAGCTCTATTTACTATTACTGTTTACTCGTAAATCTTTGCTAAGATAGGCATTTTAGAATTACTCAAAGTATGAATTCACAAATTTCAAACCATTAGACCAGTGGCTCTCAATCTTTCCAGACTATTATAACCTTTTCAGGAATCTAATTTGTCTTGCATACTCCCAAGTTTCGCCTCACTTAAAAACTACTTGCTTGCAAAATTAGACAAAAATACTAAAGTGTTACAGGACACTATTATTGAAAAATTGCTTACTTTCTCATTTTGATCATGTAATTATAAAATAAATCAATAGGAATATAAATATTTTACTTACATTTCCGTGTACAGTATATAGAGCAGTATAAACAAGTCATTGTTGATATGAAATTTTAATTTGTAGTGACTTTGCTACTTTGTTACTTTTATGTAGCCTGTTCTAAAACTAGGCAAATATCTAGATGAGTTGATGTAGCCTCTAGCTAGAAGACCTCTGAGTAACCCCAGGGGATACATATACCCTGGTTGAGAACCATTGTATTAGACAACAAAGTCTGAAAGGAAATGAGGTCTGATTTTCCTCTGTTTTACACCAGTGTAAATGAAGAATAACTCCATTAGAGTAAATGGCCTCACAAAGGTGTAAAATCACAGCAGATGAGAGAAAAAACTAGACCATCAAGTGGACTTGCCCTTATTTAAAAGAGACAAATGTCTGCTAAAAGCAATGGAACAAATGCAAATCTTGATCCATTGCTTTACGCGTAAATTGGATGTTTTTTCCTTTTTGAAACTGACAAATTCAGCCCTGGTGCACGTAGGCAGAAGTCCACAAAGTCAGTGGAAGCTGTGTTTGCTCGCAGAAGGGCTGAGTCCCCTATGTGTAGTATCCTTCTTTCCAGAAAGAAAATCTCTCTTTGCTCTCAATTTCTCTTTTCTTGCCCACGGAAATTCCTAATTTGGTTTGGTACAAAATTAAACCAAATATTCATGTGGGAACTGAGAAGGCTAGAAAAAAAATCTATCCCCTCCTAAATTCAGGGGTCTGAAAATCTTTGGTTTAATAGCTTCTTCTCTGGCTACAGCATTTGCCACTTACTTGTGTGTGACAACTGTAAAGCAAATATTTTGGGGATGATATTTTCAGCTTGGAAATAAGACTGAAGCTATTATTGTTCGGTAGATGAACACAGACATTGAAATAACCATTTTGATGTAAATTGTATGACTTAATAAGTACAAGTGAGGTGATAGATTAGACCAAAATACTATATGCGAAAGCCAGGCAAGCAGTGTTCAAAGGACTCACCATCAATGGGAGTTACAAGTGCTCAGGATCAGGCTCAAAACAAGCAGTATATAAACATGGCTATAGTTAATATAGCAATTAATAGAGCACAGTGCAATTCAGTTACAAACAATGGGACTGATGCCGGAGTCCTGTGCAAATGAAACTCTTTGAAGTCAGTGAGAGACTTTTCTGCGTAAGGACTGTAGGACATAGGCCTGATTCTCATTGGCACCTGTTTTTCATTGAAGACAATGTGAAGAAGGCTTAACATAGGTGTGAATTATGTGGTTTCAAGCAGCCTTAGTGTCAATGAGAATCAGACCAATCAGTGTTTAAACAGAAAGGTTCATTTGCTCATTTACATGTTGCCAAGTGTAAATGGTTGCAACAAATGAATGAGCAAATAAAACATTAGCACAAAAAGTACCAACAGTTTAACAAACCATTTCACAAACATTACAAAGTTGCATGGGCCTCCCAATCATTTTGCTGCTTTCCAACAGCCTTTCCAAGCACTTACTTTTATCTTTCTGCCCTTCTGATTTAAGATATAGTGTGACTTAAAACCTCCTAACCAGCAACTAAATGTCAAAAGAGGAAAAACCATTTTCCATCAAGCTCTGCTTTTCATAAAAACATATCAATTTAATAACTTGGCCTAAACAAAAACAGAATGGTCATGTTAAAATACTGCCAAATTAATAAACTTTGACAGTCCCACATACTGAGATGAACAGGCAAATTTATTTCCTAAGAAATTAAATACATTTTCTCCCTGCATTCATTGAAATAAAAAAGCACACACATCTGTCCCAAATTTCTTTGAAGGAACAGACTGACTGTTACTAGGAGATATTGGGTCAATGCTTTTATGCTGGCTAACCTCAGATAAATTTACAGTTTCATTATAACACTATCACAATCTGAAATGTAATCAGTTCAAGTAGAATAGGATCAAATATTTTTGTTCATATTAACTCTTTGATATCATGATCCAATATCTCCTGATGAAAGATGTGAATGTAAAGTGCATTAGTGTTTATGTATGCAGTACCAAAGGATTAAAAATTCATTAGATCAATTACTCACCATAGCTTTCCATGGAGATTTACAATCCTGGTATATTGTAGAAAGGTGACTCTATTACAGGAGTTATAGATATAAATGCTATTTTTGAAAGATGAAATCCTTAATATTGGCAAACTCTCCCAACCTCACCACCCAAACTCTTCCCATAGTCCTAAAAGGATACTCTGTGGTATGAAAAATTACACAGCTGTATTCCCAGTGCAAGATATTTTTAGAGTAAGAAAAGCAAGATTCAACCAAACTACAATGGATTTCACAAGGGTCCAAATCCTGTGGACCTTATATGGCCAAATTTTGCACTGCCTCATCAGAGAGTAAGGGTCTTCAGGATTTGGCCCAAAGCAAACAAGGAACCCAGAGAAATGTTTCCATTCATACGAAAGAGAAATGATTAACTGCAGTAGGGAACACCAAGCTTTAAGGAGTATCTTATCCTGTTTATGCTATGACGGATCTGAGCCATTACATAAGAAGAAAAATGGATAGATGAACTGATGCCCACATAAAGAAAGAAATCCTTGTTTGTGAACTCACTTCCTTTTTCCGAATGGAAGAAATTTAGTCGTAAGCCAATTCCCAAAAGTCTTCGGTTCACTTTGTCTGCTCTGCACTACTCAGATGGCACCAGGTGGACAGATTCTGTCCAGCAATGCCTTGCAGGGAATTCCCCTTTTAGGGAGGAACTCTCAGGTGGTGTAAACCTTGCAGAAGTGGTGCCATGATCTTGCAGGATCTTGTCTTTTACCCACTGAGCCCCACACATCTGGCAAAGAGGATGCATGAGAGGAGGGACAAGGTGTGCCAGGTCTGAATGATTGTTGGTTAAGTATTTTAACATGTTCAGTTTTATTTCTTTTTGCTTAAAGATAGGATTTTGTGACATGAGAGTTTAAAAATATAAATTGTTTAAGGAAAGTTTCAGAACCCGAAGGCCTAGTCTACACTAGAAAATGTTTGGCTATAACTATACCAGCAAACCCTCCTCGTGTAGACACAGTTTATACCAGCGAAAGAGTGCTTTTACTGGTATAACCTATACCAGGTTCCTGAATGAAATAAACTATACCAGCAAAAGCACTTTTTTACTGCTATAATTGCTCCAATGCTAGGGCTTTTGCTGATATAAAAATGTCATTAAAAAAATCAGACCATAACGGGGACATTGTTATACCCGCAAAAGTTTTTAAGTGTCAATCAGGCCTAAATTTGCTCTTACTGGAAAAAAACTTTGTAGCAACCTAACTGAAGGTGGTTGTTTTTTATAACCAACGTCATGTTTCTTAAGCTTTCTAACAACATTAAAAGACTGGAAACACTCAAACTAGGATAATTACGAGTGAAAACAATGATAACATTAAATGTTCAGCTACATGGAACTGCGTGAAAACGAGTCAAGGGGGGGCAGGGTTTGACTATGAAAAGTGCTGCCACGTACAAATCAGGAAAACATTTCCTCTCCCGATGAAAAGCAGCTTTTAGACAAGGAAGATTACTCAGTTGGGGGTCCAGAGGTTGCTGTGAAAACAGGTTTGTAGTGTAGCAGGCCAGGGTCTTTAGGACACCTAAAAGCTATTCCTTTTGCTAATCATAACACTTTGCTCTTTACTAAACTGAACTACTGTTATGTCATTGTCAATCCAGAAGCACTGAAGGTGTCTTAGCCTGCCATAATGAAAGGAAGACTTCCTTTGAGAGATTTCAGCAAGGAAGATTTAGTGGCCCTCAATACAATTGGCTGGGACAAGAACTTCTCCTACAAAGAGCTGATAGGCCAGTGGCTTCAGTCTCTGATGCAATGGCAAGCAATTTCACAAATGCAAATATCTCTTTTTTTAAAGGAATGATCTGAATAAGGATTGCAGGATCTTGTCCTTTATCTCATACCTATTTGCTCTATTATGTGCTATATGTAGATATGCGAAGCAAGCCTTCTAATATGATAACTAAATGACTATTATTCACAAAAATGTACCAGTTTATCCTTTAGATCAACCTGCTTTTTAGTTCACTTATGGTGCATGCATACATTTGCTCTGTTATGTGTTCTGGAGTGAGCTCTATGCTGCTTCTTCACCTACAGACAACTAACAGAGGATGTACACCAAGAAGACTAAATGACCACTGTACACAATATTCTGTTTGCCAGTCTCTAAGGTGCCACAAGTCCTCCTTTTCTTTTTGCGAATACAGACTAACATGGCTGCTACTCTGAAACCTGTTTGCCTAGTGTCACTCGGTCAAACAATGGTTTGTGGGGTTTTTTATCCTTTTATCTCCCATAGTTCTGTATTTCAGCTACACCATTTTTTCATAATTATTTGCAGACTGGTAGAAAGCCTGCACCCCAGAGTTTTCAGATTGTGTTTTGTGAAAATGGGCAGTAGAGAGAGGGGGGCAATTACTCAAACTAAGATAGGGATTTCATTTTAATAGCATCCATTCCGACCAACTGGATGCACCAAAACAATGCCCGCATTTCACATACAACCAACAGGAAATTACTGTCCACAAGTGTGCTGTGTGTCGGGAGTCCTGTGCTGGGCAAGAGCATCAAGAGGAAAATGGAAACCATAAAACAACATATACAAGTGAGTTTGATTCCCAGTTGCACTCAACAGCCAAGGAAAACTGGCTAAAGGCAGATGCTTGGGCCTTTTCATGTAGGAGAAAGACAATATATACAGCAGATGTTTGTTGTCTCATAGAAATGCTTCTAATTTGGGAGACACAGTGAAAGATCAGTACACAAAATGTACATTTTTTGAGCCAAAATCTCTGTATTTCACCAGTTTAACCCCATTAATCTCACGGGGGTAGCAGAGGGTTCATTTGAAAGGAGAATTTGTCTTTATATCTCCTAGTAAGTCAAATCATAAATAAAAAATTACAATGATTTAGCAATTATCGGCCTGATTTTCAAAAGTTCCCATAATGGCTAAATCAGTGTAAGCCATCCATTTACTTCAACTGGCGTTTTGGGTGCTGAATACATCTGATAAACAAGCTCTATGAGACCATCTTGAAAATGTCTGTTAGCAGAGCCCTCTGGGCAACAAGTGAGATCCAAGTGTACTTGCAGCTCGCTGTAACTGGTATCAGTGTTCTCAAATAATCATGTTCATTTAAATCAGCATTTATGTCATAAGCATGTGTCACCCTCCATTCCTTGGCGAGGTGAGCAAGCATGACTTCTGGATCAGCAGTGGGCAACTGAGTGTAACTGAAACCAAGAGTCTAGGCTCACTGAGGACAGAATAAAGCAGTTTATGAATCCTGAATCAGATTTATACTTGCAAGAGCCAATGTGGGAAATGCCTTTAGAGACTTCACTGTTAAAACCCAGGTGTCCAACTCTGGTTTGGAGAGATCCCTTAGTCACCCACACACTGGTCATGAAATATTTCAGCATATAAATTATCCATAGACCATTGCTTCAAGCATCGTGAGAGCAATTATAATTTAAGAAGCCAGCTCTCTGGGTTCACAAGCCTACATGTTGAAATTTTGATGCAGGCAGTCGCATCACCAGGCTGCGGGGAGAAAAAAGCAGAATGAAATTCTCCACAAGAGTTTGTATGTTCCAGATAGTTGTAGTGGTGAGTCTTCAATATATTTATCAATTGCTGCCATGTAGTGAGTGAAAAATAATTTTAACACTGTGGATTACATTTTTCTCTGCCTCAAAAAAAGAAAGAAAGAAAGTATAGAAAACACTATAATACAGAGCACGTGATGGCTTGAGGGATTGGTGATAATAAATAATTACATAGCCCCAAGAGCTTACCATTTAGAAGGTAAACACTTAAAAGAAAAGACACGCTGCTAAATTGAGAGGTAGGAATAGATTACCATAGGGTCAAACTGTGTGGGATTTTTTATTATTTTCTTCTAAATGGACTTTAAAGCTCGCTTCTTGAGGGCACTGCAGAAGTGTATGACTTCTTTAAAAAAGGACTTAATTCATTTTCTTTAAATCTGCTCTAGCACCTTTTTACCAAGTGTTCTTAGTGTTTGATAATAAAAGTGCAGGCGAGGTGGTCAAAGGGACAAGACACTACATCATATACACATGCAGTGGGACACAGACATGATAATATTGCAATGTGTGTAACTGCAATAAAGGTTGAATCAGCTCTTGTTGTATAAATCAAGATTAAAAAAAAGTATTTGCACATTCTAGGCCTGATCCTACGCCCCTTCAAATCAGTGTTAAAACTCCCAGTGACTTCAATGGTACAGGAAAGATCCACTTGTTAATCATAGAATCATAGAAGTATAGGACTGGAAGGGACCTAGTAAGTCATCTAATCCAGTCCCCTGCACTCAAGGCAGGACTGTGTAGTAACTAGACTGTTCCTAATCTGTTCTTAAAAACCTCCAAAGAGGGAGATTCCACAACCTCCCTCGGCAATTTGTTCTAGTGCTTAACCACCCTGATGGTTAGGAAGTTTTTAGTAATGTCCAGCCTAAACCTCCCTTTGCTTCTTGTCCTAGCCTCAGAGATTAAGGAGAACCTTAACCCTGCCCTCTTTCTTGTAATAAGCTTTTATCTACTTGAAAACTCTAGCTACAGCCAGGGCAGCAGGTGAATTCTCCCTTTGGGGAGGCTAGCCTGCTGGCCCCACCCCTTCTGAATGAGGCCCTGCCCCTTACTCGCCGGGCCGAGCCGCCCCCCACGCCAGGCCGAGCCAACGGACTGAGCCACTGGCTCCAGTGCCAGGCCCATCCCAGCATCAGGCCACGCCACTGGCTCCAGTGCCGCCTCAGGCCACCCCTGGCTGCTGGCGGGCCTGAGCTCCAGGCCGCTGGCTGGAGCTGAGCCCCAGCTGGCTTCAGGGTAGAGGGGGAGGGAGGACAGGGCCTCCCAGCGGAACATGGGCAGGGCCAAGGCCTGGGTCAGGGGAGGCTTAATATGTCTTGGCCTTTGATACCCACCACCCATGGCTACACCAAGCCACCAGCTGAGTGGCAGGCACATACCACTTTTAACTTATTTGTATTCATATATTACAAATTAAAAAGCAATCATACAAAAGTGGTTCATGGCCATCTAACTATGCTCGTAGTTGACCTATGTTAATGTCGAAGTTAATCCATGTTTTTATTGCTGTTTTCCTCATCTTCCTTCCTCTTCTCTGTTCTACTTGTTGTCACTCCCACAGTTGTGTTTTGTCTTAAATTAGACTATAAGCTATTCAGGGCAGAGTGCTTTTACTCTAAATTTGTATACTGCCTAGAACAATGGAGCCTCAGTTCTGAGCAAGGGTCTCTATACACAACTATAATACCAATTATTAATAATAGTATTTATCTTTATCCATCATGGAATCAAAGAAATACTACTGCTCCAAAGCAATTGGCATATGCCGTTGCAGGTAGCAAAATACTCATGATACCCGTGGCCCTTTTGGTGTTCTTTGTTAGCCACTAACTCACTTAATTTTGTGTAGTTTAGCACATTACAAGATTGTTCAAGAGTGCCATAAATGATGTCAGACACCATCAGAAACCACTTCAGAAAATCATTGCCTGTAGCCAGATCAAAAGGTGAACACCTGGAAACTAGCAGTGCTGGGAAAGCAGAATAAATCATTTTTTTTTCTTTCTTTCCCTTTCTCTTGGACATTCGTTTCTTTTTGCCTTAAAGAATTTTAAAGGTTTATTTACAGCTTTTCAAATGACCCCTAATCTATTTAGAAAAACACAGAGAGACAAATTCATTCCGGGTGTAACTCCATTTGTTGATTTAAGTGAAGTTGCACCAGACCTGAGTCTGGCCTAGAGGTCCTCTATGGAGAAATACAAAGCATTTGAACATAGCTGTAACTTGGCTTCTTGAATCCCATCACAGACTGTCTTGTAACATATTAAAGAGAATTCTCTTATTCTGGGAAGATTGTACTCGTAATTGAAATTCACTAAGGGTACAGCTTTAAAAAGTTGTCTTGTTCTATAAGTTTCTTTGCTTCAGGCTGATAATTTTCACAGAGCCTGGCAACAGTTAAAAGACACATTGCACATATAGTTTAGTGAAATCGGACACCGTAAAAAGCTCTGTAAATTGCTTATGCTGTCAGATATCAGCAACGTAATTTAACAATCCATGAGGGGTCAACTTTAAGAAAGTAATATAAAATGTTATTTATTATAGTATAATAAAAGTTAGAAAATGGCCAGGAGCATTTTGCGACAAAGCACATAGTACAAAAGGAATATTAAAATGATGTCTGATAAAATATATTTTAATTTTATTCTGTTAGACTGTCTGTGCTTATGATTCATGGTCCTATTTATTTTTGTCAGGTGTACACGCATTTATTATCTTCTTCTTAGTAGCAATAGAGCTGCCGAGGAAATTTTTGATGAAATAGTTTTTTTAATGGAAAATGACGATTAGTTGAACCCTAAACTTTTTGCAGGAACTTTCCAGTTTTGATGAGACTTTCATCAGGAAAGGTGTCTCAGGTCAAGGATGGAATTTCTGGTCAAAACTAGAGAAAATGAGAGAAACCCTAGAGTAGCCCAGTGCTTATGGCACTCCTGAAAAATGTGGGGACTCAGGTTCAAGTCCCTGGTTTGAATCATGCAGAGCAGGGATTTAACATAGTCCATGCACTGAATAGCTTACAATCTAAATGGGGGGAAAAAACAGAATGGAGAGGGAAATAACAAACAAATAGACTAATACGAATGATTATGGGAACACGTCGTGTTAGTTCCATTTCTTTTTCTTTCTTTCATTATTTGTTTAGGACTAGATTCTGTCACCCTTACACTGCGTAGTACTTTAATCATCAAATAAACCCACAGAAATCGATAGGACTGTGGTATTAGCACTACAGTATTCAGTGTGAGCACTGTACCATTCAATGTAAGTATGGTTATCAGAACCTGGCACTTATCTTTTATTATGGGGAATGGGTGCAGGACATGGGAACAACAGGAAGGGAAAAGTAAATAGGAACAAGGGTTTTCAAAGAAAAAGGAAGAGAGGGGAAGAGAGAAACTGAGGGGCAAGAGCGGCAGTGGCAGGGAAGAATGGGCGATAGTATACAGTGCAAAGAGAGGGAGGATTCAGCAGAGGCATTGTCAGGAGGAGAGGCAGGAAGAGGTTGGGGAAAACAATTAATCAAGAGACAGAAAATAATGTCTAGAGTTCAAATGCTAAAAGTCTTTGCTGGCAACAGCCTGAGGGCTGTAATTGTGGGCAGAAGACCCCAGGTAGGCCTCTCTCTGCCCTGCTGATGCTGCTCCTGGCCATTGTCAAGAAAGGCCTTGCTGCTCTCATGAGCCACTTCCACCCTTGAGAGGTTCTGACTTGACCATTGCTGAGGGAGCAGAAGAAAGAGGTGCTTTGGATTTGCTCCCTCCAGAGGGGAGTATAAGTGCATGTGTTTTACCAAATTTTCCTGTGGGATTAATGATATACACTGAGTTTAGTTAGTACCTGGACAGATGCTCAGAGAGATTTCACAATCAGTAACGTTCTGCAGGAACCCAATTCCCAAGTGGGGGTTAAAAGAGGAAAACCTCACCCATAGAACCCAACCTAGGGCAGCGAGGAAAGGAAGCACTACCCATATTTAGTGATGTTTTCTCTGTGTGCTCTGGGAATAGAACTGTCCTCAGAGACAATCCTACAAAATATTCTGCAGAACTGGATTTTGGGAGCAGATATGGTGGGCAAAAGGCAAGAAGATGGCTCCTTGAAAATTTCCCTGTGGATTCCAGGAAAAGTTCTTCCATCTCCTTTTACCTGAGCAGAAAATGGGTGATGGGTGAGCAGAGACCACTGAACAGCTCAAAAGGTGGTAGAAAGATGATGAATGGATGGAGAGTACAAGAGCACTCTGTTAGGAGATCTCACACGTAAGAGTGTGTGGTTGAAAGGAAGGCACAAGGGCCAGATGATTGGGATCTAGGACAGGCATCCTCCCCATCACCAGCAAGGGTCCTCTACCGTGGGCTGGTCTCTTCAGGTGGAAGTCTCTCCTAATACTCTCCTACTAGGGGGTTAGACTCACATCTGGAGAGTCTCGTCTCTTTACTCCCTCCCCAGGTCCCAAAGGGGAGCTAGCAGTGGCTGCAAGGTGGCCTACTTGGGCATTGGAGTTGCGGCTAGGAGTACTGATTAGCACTCCCAGTGGAGATCCTGTTAGCATCACAAGGCTCCCAAGTAGCTAAAATCCTAACAGTCCTTTTCTTGCACAAGGGATGAGAGTGCAGACAAGGGGTGCCCCATTCAGAGCAAGACACTGGAGCCTATCCCTCACCCTGAACAGCCCACTAAGTCCTGCCCAGTTACCACTCAGTTATACGCTCAAAGATGTAAACTGGAAATACTAGCTCCTGCCGCCCTTAAAGAACTCACCCCGGATGCCTGTTGCGCAATTACAACATAACACAGTAATGAATATTCCTCCCTTCCAAATCTCCTGATGAGCACTCAGAGAAAGGACAATAACTCCACACACATATGCCAATCTGTGGTGTAGGCAAATTGCTTCAGGATGCCAAAGAAAGGTGACCTTGCAAAGTCAAGAGCACAGCAGGGAAGTCAAGAACATCCTGAAATCATTGCAACAATAAAATATGAACCAATGGAGATGGGAGAGCGGGTCACTTCCATTATCGCAGTCCTGTCTCAAACCTAAATACTTCATGCCAGTGTGGGTGAGTGTGTAATGTAATGAGTACATAAGCAACCAACGATACTCAAGTGAACAAAGATTCACCCCTAACAGAACACAAAATGGCTAATGGGCTGTGGAGGTGAGGGTCACTCCAAGTTCCACCTCTCCCCATACCTGGGGGCCCACATGACAGCTGAATGGGAAGAAGGTGCTTCCCTATACTGCCTGACCAAGGTCCCAGGTATATCTACTGTATCCTTTACCTATCCAGTTAAACCCTCCACAGCAAACAGGGTGAGCAACTGCTTCAGGCCCTTCTCTAACAGTTACCTTATCTACTTCTATAAGTGACAGAAATGCTGTAAGATGAGGTGTAGAAAAAAGAACATCAATGGAGATGAAGACGGAGCTTTTTAATGACAGCATCTGAATATTTTGAACACAGTTTGTCTGAAATTGTGAGAACTCAATGTGTTGTGTTATTGTTAATCAATCGAAGCTGCAAAGTTCAAAAAGACAGGGTTTGTTTGAAACTGTGGTTCAAAAATATGGTTCCAGTTTGACTCTTTGAAAACAAATAGTTTGGAGCTTTGAGGAGGCTGTGGCTGCTAAAGACTTTTCTTGAGAAATAAGGCATGATCTTGCTCTCAGTGAAGTCAATGGGAATTTTGCCATCAACTTCAGTAAGGTTAGGATAGTTAATGGGCCTATATCAATTTACACCAGCTCAGAAGCTGCTCCAAAAGACCCATTATTTTTTGGTAGCAACGAATTTCTAGTTACAAATTTCCAGATCACAATTAAATTTGTCATGGTTTTTCTCTTAAGTATAGTTCTTGCAAAGATCTGTGTTATGTATAAAAACTGCCTTTTTATTATAAAATATATGATGATGAACAATACTGGTTCCTGGCTTCACAGGAATGCAAAATGAAACTACATGAATCTATCCCCAAAATGAGCATTAATGAAACACCCTAAAACCCAATGAATGGCAGCAGATAAATATATAACACAGATAGTAGTGCTTTTAATTGGAGGATCCCTGAAACCCATAAAATAAAAAGCAAATAACTAATGAAAACCTTATTTTATAACAATTAAAAATATTTTTATTCACAGTGTAATCTAGTTGACTGGAGCAATCTAAAAGCAGCTAGTTCCAATGCACAAGACACCCATTATATACAAAACTACAGGGTTAGAGATGATCATATGATGACTGACTGCACTTCATAGGGAGTTACAGGCACATAGGGCCAGGTTGTCAAAGGGGCTTAAAGATGCAGTTAGATACCTAGTGGGATTTTCAAAAGTGCTTAAGTGAATTAAGTGTCTAACTCCAATTGTAGGTGCCTAATTCACTTAAACACTTGAAAATCACACTAGGGAGTGTTTGGGTAGCCTATTTATGTATCGTTTTCTCTGGAACAGAAGGAGGCCAGTACTCTTTCTCCAATCCACGTGGAAACAATGAAGGATCACTAGAAATGCCCCAAAGTGACAAGAGAGATGCTGAGGAAATCAAGAGAAAATGTGTGGGTTTCCACCAATTATCATTTGTTTCCTAGTCTCAGACCAAAAAAATTCTGTGGCTTTGTCTGAGGTTTGCTTTGAGTTTTTGGGTGCTAATGACACACTGACTGGGGGGAGTTAGCTGATCAATTGTATCTTCAGAGCTCTTATCCTGAACCTGGTCCTGCTCAATCTGGGTTATTTTAATATGAAAAATAACCATTAGGCCCATGTTAATGGGCCTCATGCAGTCTACCTTTGACCTGAACTTGTTCTTCCCTCCCTCTTTTCTACCTTTAAAATACTTAGTAAGTGAGGAAATTGGGGCTATTACACCATTGTAACACCTGACCACTAAAACCCATAGCTGATGTGTTCTAGCTTAGTTTTATTAGCTGAACAGTTGATAAGGCCCACAGAATACATAGGAACAAGTATCAAGTGTGGGTAATGAAGATAGGACCAAGTAGGAACCTTTAATCCCCTGCATATAATAAGATTAAGGATTTTCGTTTTAAGGGACTGTACCTTCTCTAATTCAGTCCTTGGTCGTGGTAACTTTGTATAAAAAAACAAAAATCTCCCTCGACATTCAAGACAACTTATGTTGTAGAATAACAGGAAGTAATAATAAAGATGGAGAGGCATAAAATAGAGTCTCCTACTGACACTCCAAAGTCACCATCCAACATTTTTTGAATACGAAGCTTTTGTTAAAGAGGCCTGCTCGATGCAGAAACACAAACTGCATGCATATAAATATATACTAAATACAATTCATTTATTATATGCAGTAATCCTTAAACTTCTGTCTGGTAGAAATATTTATAGCAAAAAGTGGCATTCAGCTGAAGGCTGGCGTCAGTTTATAAAATCTGCTGTTGAACATCTATTGTAAGTAAAATTTTTGACTATGAAATTCTGTTCTCCGATGAAGTGAGCTGTAGCTCACGAAAGCTTATGCTCAAATAAATTTGTTAGTCTCTAAGGTGCCACAAGTTCTCCTTTTCTTTTTGTTATTTAACAGTGACACATTTAAAGATTTTTGAAAAGCAAACAGAATAAAAATATTATCGTGAGGCTTTTGGAGTTGTTTCTTTCCACACTGATTTCTTTTAAACTAACGAGGAGTCTGGTGGCACCTTAATCTGTTAGTCTTTAAGGTCCCACCAGACTCCTCATTGTTTTTGTGAATACAGACTAACATGGCTACCCTTCTGATACTTGATTTCTTTTAAAAACTTAGAAAGGGCCCAGTTGTGCTAACCTTACAGTGATGAATATAAAAGGCTTTCTCTCCCACTGAAGCCAATGGGAGTTTTTGCCATTGCCTTCAATGATCACAAGATCATTACCCACATGAGTGGTCACACTATGTGTGTACCAACATGAGCAAGGGTTGCACAATCTGGCCCATAAGTGGTTGTTTCTGGTCTTAAAACCATAAGTTATTTTTTTCTTTCTGACATTTTTTATTGTGCAGATTAAAATGTCAAATAGTATCTCTTCTGTTTTGATGTAACATAAATGAAATGTCCCAAATATTTCTGTATCTGGGTTTGATTCAAAGCCCATGGAAGTCAGTGGGAGTTTGCCCATTGACTTAATTGGAGCAGGTCTTATAGCAATAACAGTACTATTGATATTTCTATTGCAAAAGTAGTGTCTATCTAAAATTATAAAGCCTAGAAAAGTTTCCTACGTTTCCACTATATTCAACATTATTTACAACGTCTTTGTATGAACTGCACTTGAAATCCTTTCAGTGGTCCCAAGGTTACAAATGACAAATTTAATCTTAAGAGAAACATTTATGTGTTTGATGTTAACTACAATAACAGCTTTATTCAGTTAGACCTCTTAAAACATTTAATAAAACAGGTACCTGACACATAATTTGTATTTTTACATTTTTCTTTTTATAATAAATATATCTTTCTAAAAGTATGAAGTGATAAATAATCTGAATAGAGATTAATATTTCATAGTGTATTCAGTACAGCTAGCCTGCATGTATTATTACTGCATAATAAATAGACGTTTTAAATGTTTGCTCCTAGAGGTCTTTTGTTGAACTTAAGCATAAGTTATCTAAACAGTTGAAAAAAGATTTATAGTTATGAAGAGGCCTATATGTCAAGCAAAGTTTTATTATATGTTCCATAATAAATTAGCAATAAATGGATACAGGTGACTGTGGAATTTATGGCCTTTAATGTTTTAATGCTTCACTAAAGAAAAAACTATTATTAAGGTCCTAAAGGGTAATACAAGAATACCATCTACAAATTGTCAAATTAAATAGTTGTTCCTAAGTATTTGAGCTATGGAACATTTTAGTTTGACCAACAGCAGGGGCAGATGGCAAATAAATGTCTAGAGAACTAGACAGCCACAGATCCTAGAAATGTACTAAACATGGGTCAGATCCTCCAACACTTATTCAAATAAGTAGTCCCCATTCAGGCTATTTCAATGGGACTGATTCCACCACCGTTACTCATTTGAATATTCCTTACTCAAATACTTAGTCTCACTAATAGCAATGGGGTTAATCGTGTCATCAAGTATTACTCACATGAGTAAGGACTGCAGGATTGAGCCCAATGTGAATAATCTTGTAAGTAAGGTCTAATAACATAAGAATTTCACAATTGGTGCTCATTACCACAGTTTACAATAAGGCCCCGCTTTGGTTTCTTTTTGTAGTTGGAAGCCACAATGAATGGCATTTTGTGCCCTGCCATTCATTGTGGCTTCCAAAAATAGTAGCTGAACAGTTTTGGGAAGTTGGATTTGTGGTTGTAAATTAGGCAGTTAGTCACCCAACTGTTAATATTGAACTTATTATGAATGCAAAAGAAATGCAGGTGCAATTTTCATACTGCCACACCCACAGCAAGCCCATTTTGAAAATGTAGACTGTAGCTTCTACACTCTGATCTTTCTGAAAGCTATCTAGCTTAATGAAGAGCTTATTTCATGAAAGAAAATGTTATGTGTATAGTGTCTGTTCCTGTTTCCCCTTTGATGAGTATCAAAACTCCCATTCAAGGGTACAAGATTGTGCCCACAGTCTGGTCAGACCATGAACTTGGGGTGCTGAGTGCTCTCAGATCTCATTGAACAGAGCTAATGTTAGCAGCAAGCGCAAATAAATTAGTTTAGAGAAATGCCAGCAATTTGAGTGTTAGGCCTCACTTTGCTTGGCCAGCAAGAGCCTTTTTATTATATCTAGCCAGGAGGCCAAAATAATGTGAGATCTGAATGTCTCACATTGTTCCTTGAATCTAGGAACTAAAACACTGGGGAAAAAAACAGATCTCATTTTTTTCCTGCCCTACTACTGCCTTCTCACCTGGCACTGGAAAATCCTTTGACTTACATACTAATACTAGACTCTTCCTCTAACCCTATAGTCTGATAACTTTCTTTCTATTAATGTCTCTTTAGATTCAGTGCTTAAATTGATTAAAACCAAAACAAACAAAAAACCAGGTATGGATGGGTCTAAGGGGAGTTATATTTGGGCATAGAAATCAGATCTGGTAATGAGGAGTTAAGATCCACAAGCAACTTGGCACTGCCTGCCTCCCCTCAACATGTCCATATATGGGAAACAGCCCATGCTGAAGATATAAGACAGACCCAACTGAGCACTCAAGAAAGACTAAGGCAAAATTACTTTTTAAGATTACATATATCCAAGTCATTAGCACTGTGTCTGCATGTTAACACATCAGCACAAAGGTGGTGTGGGGGAGCGAGGGGGGTAAAGGTGCTCTGACAACAATACCAGTGTAGCAGTTCATCTATAAAAGGAAACACATGTTCTCCAACCTTGTGCCTAATAGGACCAGACATTAATTAAAAAATATCTTTTATTTTGGAGTGTTGGGTCTTGGAGCTAACAACTCACTGCATTAATCTATTTGATCTACTGCACTGATCTGCTCCAAGGGTCAGAGACCATGCCGTCCTCTGTTTGTACAGAGCCAAGCACACTGTCAGTGCTCAATTAATAATAATAATAGTAATTAATACTTATATACATGAACTTGTTGTGGTTAGGAGATAGATTGCACGTACAATGCTGTGCACTGACTGCGGTGGGCTCACGCTTTCTCACATACATCTAAAACCTTTCTCGGTCCATCTCACTCCATGCGTTTTAAAATAGCCCATAAATCTTTCCTCTCCAGACAGTGTATTTTTAAATGATCATGTTTGGCTCCACAGTTACTACTGTCTCTTCTCTTCCCTTTTTCTTCTTCATTTCTTTTATTAGCCCTCTCATTTGCTTTTATCTGATTGAATTGTAAGAGGGTGATTTAAAATTATTTTTAATTGTATTTTAATTTGTTGTTATGTCATACAGTGCTCTGAATATCTTGGCCAGTGTCAGTAGTAGGGGATTGCTGTACTGATTTATCAGCGCAGTGATATTTTTTTGCCAAAAAGACTGATGTGTAAACTCTCTCTTATTGGTCATGGTGTTTTTTCTTTGACCTGACGTTGGCCCCTATTGTCAAGCTAAGACATGACGTTGTAGCTGGCACACAAAGCACCTACAATCACTATTTGTTTGTTGCATGATTTCTGGCACTCCATGTAGTCTCCAGGCGCCCACTACAATAAATTCTGGCTTATGGACAATCAGACCTACCTGACATCTATGTATTCCTTTCCAACTGCAGTGACTGTCAATAGCTATGGCCTGTGATTGTCAATAGGTATAATTAATGTAGTGGTAATGCTTCAATGCTATCATAGATAAGGGTTTTTTTCTGCAGATGTCATGCAGGCTTCTCATCTAAATCTATAGCTGCTTGGCTCTACTGTAGAAAGATTTAACTATTAGCAGACACTGTGCTAAGCTAATTGATGGCCATAAGTGTAGTCAGTAGTGGAGCCCATGTATGTACATCAAGTTGGGTGCTGAATGAATTACTACCAGCTGATAACAATGAGACAACTGTCTGTCCTGAGCTTCCCAGCAATGGGTAAAAGGATATGGCCTCCCACTGTTAAACCAACTCTAAACTGGAGGAGCTTTCAAAAATAAAAAATAGCTTTTGCAGCTGTACAAGGCAAATTCTTGGCTTGAATAAGAGTCACTAATAACAGGCCATAGTGAAAGGACTGATTATAATGAAGCTCTTTCCCTCCACTCTTTCTGGCTTTGAATGTCAATAAACCAAACCAAGACACGGTCTTGTTGAAATTCAAGTGAATTGCTTAGCAAAGCATGGCTAGTTGTTGGCAGGATTTGGATGGGGGCTACTACTGATGGGTTTTCTACACTTAAAAGGTTTGCGACTGTACCCAGCCTAACTAAAGTGGCAAAACACTCCTAGCACGAATGCAGTTATACTCGAATAAACATGCTTATGCCAGTATCACTCATTCCAGTTCAGGAACTAACATAAACTATACTGGTATAAGGTACCTTTATACTGATAAATATAACTATGTCTACTCTGAGGCTTTTACTGGCATAACGATGTCAGTAAAAAATCATACCCCTAATCAACCTAGTTAGTTGGTTTTGTAGTGTAGACAAGACCGTAGGGCCAAACCTTCTAAATGGCCTCCAAAGTTGCTTGAAACACTTCAACAAAGTCCACTTCTCATTAGCATGACTTTAGTTAAGAGTTAAGTTATTTTTCCCCAGAATTCCAGGATAATAGTTCATTAGCCTTAAACCTTTCACAATCTCTTTCCTTTCTGTGGGATGCATGCTGAATTTGATGAATACCTGTGATTTCAGCTGGAAGCTGTTTTCATACGTATGTTGTAAATAGCTGACTTCTGGGGTGACTTTCTATCCATCTATCACATGTGCTCATATGTTCTGTCAGGTCTGGGCAAGATAATCTTTTTTTTTGCCTTGGTCTACTGTATTGCACTGTGAGTATATTTACCACCAGTAATGGTGATTATTACAGGTAAGTGCTTCTGTGTGTAGCTCAGAGGAGGCACTGTTATTACCTATTAGATATAACCTCTGTGTCGCTAATGGCTTTCTGCCATGCTCCACTCGTGCAGAGACTGGCCATGGATCTCCTATGGGGGATTTCCTTGCTTGAGAGGGGATAAGGCCAACACAGCCAACTCCTATACCACCCTCCCTGAGGCCCCAGTACAGGAAGGGTGAGTTGGAATGCAGCTGAGGAGTGGCTGAAGTCTGATGCACTTTGGCAATCCTCAGTTTGCAGATGGTCTCTTGGGAACCGTGTGCAGAGTGCAAGGCAGAAGGCAGAAGATCAGGCCTCCTTTGCAGCCAGTATAAACTGGACACAGCAGAGAACCTGGCCTTTTTTATGGACATGGAGATTCCTCAAAAACCTTATATAATTAAATACAGATCAAGGATTAATGGCAACCCTAAATGTTTTTTTTTCCTCTTTCCCCAGTGCCTTTTTTAATTCTACACTTAAAATAAAACATCAGGCTGCAAAGAGCTAAATTTCTGGTGATAAATGCTGATGTTCTCACACTATTTTATATAATCCATACTCAATATGGATTATATATGGGAGTTTGTGTGACTTCAGCAGATGCAGAGTGGGGCCCCTAACATTTAGGTAGAGAACTCAGAGACACTTTGAGGAGGTCAGTTCACAAGAGTGCTTCAGCTTCCTATTACAAGGCAAGTAAAACAATTACTGTGCAAATAAAATTAATGTGTATCCAACCCTTTCATTAAATAAAAAGTTACAAATACAGATAGATAGATAGATGTTAAGGGCAGACTTGCTGGCCCTGGCCAATTCTTGTTTACTTTCCATATTTGCTTTGTATAATATTGTATCAGCACAAATAGATAAAACTTCATTTCAGAAGCTAAATGAGGTTCTTCATTATAACAGCTTGGTTCTAAAACATACCAATGTGTTAAGTTTCTGGCTGCCATACCTTTTTATATGGTTAAAATGTGCTGAATGCCTTATTCCATATTATATAGCTGTTAGTCTTGAGATTTCCTGTCTATAGGAATATTTCAATGGCATCCACAGTAGTACTTAAGTGAGAGTGTAAAGAAATAAAGGTTTCAGAGTAGCAGCCGTGTTAGTCTGTATTCGCAAAAAGAAAAGGAGTCTTGTGGCACCTTAGAGACTAACCAATTTATTTGAGCATAAGCTTTCGTGAGCTAACGAAAGCTTATGCTCAAATAAATTGGTTAGTCTCTAAGGTGCCACAAGTACTCCTTTTCTTTTTAAAGAAATAAAGTGTATGGATTTCAGATGCTTCTGAGCTTAAGCGCTGCCCATTTGATAATGAGATTCAATTTTGTGCATTTGGGGGGTTTAAAACATGTTTAAGTGACCAAGAGCTCTCCATGCCTCTAGACACATTTAAAATCTCTAACATAAAGATTCTTTCTACATACTGATACTGTACATTGGGGGTGGGGGCCTGAACCAAAACCCAGATTCAGACACTCTGAATTGGATCTGCAGATCTGGATCAGTATCAGAATTTTGCAGCT
The DNA here is from genome assembly GCF_965140295.1 of Lepidochelys olivacea. Classification (NCBI taxonomy): domain Eukaryota; kingdom Metazoa; phylum Chordata; order Testudines; family Cheloniidae; genus Lepidochelys; species Lepidochelys olivacea. Next base: position 110,622,084 of record NC_140417.1, read on the forward strand.
GAGGTTCATCCCTACTATGTACAGGGTTGCCAACTTTTGCACTATTTGGGTGATTATTGTGATTTTGCAGCATTAAAATGGGCCTCTCATGAGAAGTTTCTGACAGCTCAAGATTTGAGCTGTAACTGATGCTGTTACTTCCGACTGCAGCCACCAGAGGTTGCTGCTGAGAGACTGAACTGCAGGCTTTGGGCTGCACTTCCAGCTGCCACCAGCAGAACTGCTGTAGGGTTTGCTGTGTCCTGCAGAGTGAATCTTTGCTTCCCTGTTTGAGGTGCACATGATGAACATGTGAACACAGCAATCCTCTGGGCAAATGGAGAAGCAAGGGGGCAGCAGAAACAGCTGTCACTTATTTCCTTCTATCCAGCATTAAACAGGGGTGTGAGGAAATCAAAGTTGGGTGGAAAAGGGATTCCAGGAGTGTGTGCCCCCAGAACCAATCTTCAGGAGTCAAACCCATCCCTGCTAAAAGAATCAGGGATGAGGGAAAGAAGTATTTTTGGGGAAGGGAAAGGCAGTTGGCAGGGTTATCCAGGGGATGAGGGCAACAGAACTGGGCAGCAGCAGTGAGTTGAATTTTACACAAAACTTGTGTGCCTCTTCCATCTTTCCCAGGCCCTTGGTTTACTAAACACTTTACCAGGTGCAGTATTGTCTCATATTACGAATATTTCTAATGTAATTTTTAACAGCCCATATTAAGTGCAGAGGGCAACTTCTCTCATTCCTCAGTTTTTTTGTCTGCTTGCTCCCAGCCCAGAGGGACTCAGGAATAAGGCAGTATATGCTAATTAAGTTCTGTCTCTCACATTTAAAGAGACAAGCACATTCTTGTGCTTATATATTTGTTGAAAGTTCAAGACGATAGGGTCAACATTCAAAATTATTTTTTATACTCAAAATAAAAACAAATAGGTAAAATTCTATACAAAACTATTTTAAACCACTCATAAAGAGTTTTCTTAAAATTGACTAACCAAGTCTAGTTCAGATTTGAAGCTGAAACTCCATCTTTAACCCTGCCATGCTGTACATAGATGTAGCTTCTCATAAGGCTCCATTTCAGCCCCCAGCGCACCAGGACTAAGGGAGTGAAAATATGGATTAAAATCACCTTTTTCCCTCCCCTTCCCAGGTGCTGTGCTGATCTCAGCTCAGCCAGACCTGGACATCTGGTTCTTTTTTATTTATACAAAGTTATAGCAAAAATATATGAGTTTGTGCTCTATTTTTGACTGAAGTAATGTACATGAAGATTTCTAACATTTACACAGATTTTGCTTTTTGCTGTTGTTAGGGCAACCTAGTACCTTGTAAAAAAATGTAACTACACATGTTCCATAAAACATGAACAAAATAACATTTTGATACTTACATCTTTCTGGCACAATTAAACTCTGAAACAGCCATCTCTGGTTCTTCACTCCTGCAAATGGATCAAATTACATTTTACTGGGTAATGAAGTGCTGTATAATACCCTGCCCTTTCTGTTCGCAGTCTTGTCTTTTGCAAAGTATCAGATGTATGTATTTGCTATTCAGTCAAAGGTACCTGTATTTGACATGTATGATATGCTATCCCCCTTTGGAGGCTGCACAGGTTAAATAAAATTAAATTGTCTTTTTCCATTCCTCATGGCCCATTTTCATTACCAAAACAACAATAATAAATAAATAAATAACATGCAATTTATTTAAAAAAACAGAAAAATATAATTTTTTACATATTTTATAAATGTATAAGCAACTTGAAAATCTACAGAAGAGAGTTGTTTCAGTTGCAGTTATGCACAAAAATGAACAAAATGTCGATACAGTTGTGATGTTTTCTTGACTTTCGCTTCACTCTAGTATTCTACTAGTCAGTGCACTGAAAGTAGACACATCACATTTTGATGTGGTTAGACTCGTTTCAAGGTGTGAAATTGGAACGAGCCAACAACAAAGGGAAATATTTCTTTTAATATTGTGTTTTCATGCCACTTGAAACAATATTACTCTTTGGCCAATGGCCAAAACAAAACCTAGTGAGAAATATTTTATGGTGCATGACTATAATAATAATAATTAATAAATAATCCTGGACTAACAATGGATTAAACTAATAGGACATCATTTATATTAGATCACGAGGAGGAATATCAAAAATAGAGACAATACAGTATTTTTGAAACAACAACCAGCAGTGAAATGTTTATTTCTAATATAAACCAGACAGTCCAAAATAATTTGTGGTTTATTTAATTCTTACTGTTCATTTTGTGTTCTTTTGAGTAAGCTAAAGTAAGACACCCACATAACAACACCAGCTGTTTTCAGTTTTGATTTTGGATCTCTAGTGAGCTGAAAACTGTAGACTGCATATTTGGGGGGCGAGGGGGAGAATAATCTTTGTAACCAGAAACAAAGTTTTTATGAGGAGGTGAATGGGGGGGGAGGGAACAACCCCCGAAATATATTATAATAAATTACTTTTTTGCCATTATCTCATTATATTTGTACAAACATCAATTGCTTGTGAGCCCTGAAAAAGAATGTCTCGTTGCCTTTAATATGCTCTGCAATGTGCACCCATACAAAATCATTACTGTAACAAAACCAGCTGCGTGTAATAGAAAGCAAATGATTTACAATGTTACTATAAGAAACTACTTTATTTCACATTATCATAAAAAGAACAGAACTGAAAATTTGCATGACAAACACAAGAATCCAGGAAATTCCAAATCTAATTCATTTTGGGGTTTTAATAGGTATTAACTTAAGAAGGTGAATTGTTAAGTACTAAAGAATATTTCCAGAGAGTTTAGCGGCAATATTGGAAATCCTATTTGGTGAAATGCTTACTAGTCCAGTAGACGAAGGAAATGTCTAAGCCTTAAATAGTTTGGAATCACTGACGAATCTCCAGAGGAGTATTTATTTTTAATTCACATGGACATATCCTAGGTCATCCATAGGCCAGATCCTGCAGTCCAGCTGAAGTCAGTGGGAGATTTGCCTGCATAAAGGCTGCTGGATTAGACCCTATGTGAAATGTAAGAGTCTATAATCAACTTGCACAGCTAACATATTAAACTATTGGGGAGGGAGGGGAAGAGACATAACCACTTTTAAACATATAATCTATGACTAGTCATGCTAAATAGGAGTATTCCTCATGAATTATCTAATTGAATATAATGGAACTACTCATGTAAGTAAGGATACAGGATCAGGTTTCAGACAAGTTTTCCAAAACCTGAAACACAACTTTAACTCATGTTTTTGGTGGCTCCGGGAATGAAAATTGTTTTCTATAACAACTGAATGAGATAATGACTAGCTGTTAAAAAAATGTGGCAAGCATGATATGTAAAGCAAAATATATTTGAGCAAGTGAGGCTGAATAAGACCCAGACAGAACTCAAAAGAATGTGAAATGAAAGTCACTTTTACAGCTTTACTTTTGTTTATCAAAAGGCAGCAATAAATGTGTCTTATTAAAAAACAGTAAAAGAAAAGCACCGCCACCACCGATTATTGTAAGTGCAGTTACAGAGAATCTGGAATAAAGACCCTCATTTCCTAGTATTTTATGTTTCCCCAACCCCACAAACTAGCTTTCAGTGGACTTTTAGATCCTAATCGATGCTAAAGGCTGCAGGTGGTGTTGGGAAAGTGGCATTTATGGAGCTCTGTTTCTTTCTTGATGGTGAATGAAGATGGAGGTTGTGTGAAAACATAGCTCTTGCTGGCTAGTTCAAAGAGCCAAACCACAATCCACCTAGAGGAAGGCCAGGCACTTGCCTATTCCGGCCAAAATAAAAGTGTTGCCTTAGCATTCTCCAGGTGAGAGGGCTTAAAGAGCCAAATTCACCCCTGGTGTAGCTCCACTGAGGTCAATGGTGTTCTGTCCAGGCCTGAATTTCTGTGAGGGAAATGGTAGTTCCCGGAACGAACCCACAGGTAATTTTTCAAACCTCTTTGCGCTCATCAAGAAATGGAGAGAAGGGGGTAGATATGATAAGGGAGAACTCACATGCAGAGGCTGGAGTTTAGGGTGGGAGCCACCACATAAAAAGTTATTCTTGGTCTACTTGTTAGAACGTTTTATTGCACAGAATTTACATACATGCTTATTAAGTGGTTGAAAAAAAGGCCTGACAGATATTAAATGGCATGCCATTCTCTTTATGCTGCTGCCATACAGATGTGACTTGACCATAAGCAGACTTAGATTCAGGATATAACTGGAGCATAGCTTTTGAAAACCTCTCAGAACTTTTCCATGCAGCTTCATGAACACTGCTATTGGAAACTGAATGTATGTATATTATGAGTTTTGGGGATTTTTATCTATGCAACCATAATGATGCTTTAATGTAGAATTTTTGCATTTATTTTTAACTAATGACATCTTTCAAAACATTTTAATTATACTGAAAAAGAAAGAACAGGTTTCCAATACCCAATATTACATTTCTTAAATATAAAGCAAAGATATAATTACCGGACTTCAAATTCTGGCACACCAGCCACAGCTGTATACAGGTTGGCAAGTCCATTACTGGAATACTGTGACCAGTCCTCGTGTCCAGACTCAGGAAGGGATGTAGAAAAAAAACTGGAAAGGGATAAAAAAGAGCTACAACACTAATTTCTGCTCTAGAAATCCTGTCTGACAGTGAGAGATTTAAGTGTTCAATATATTGGTTGTTACAAGGAGGAGGGAGCTCAAAAGGTTGTTACGAGGAGGAGGGAGAAAAATTATTCTCCTTAATCTCTGAGGATAGGAAAAGAAGCAATGGACTTAAACTGCAGCAAAGGCGGTTTAGGCTGGACATTAGGAAAAACTTTCTAACTGTCAAGGTGGTTAAGCACTGGAATAAATTGACTAGGGAGGTTGTGGAATCTCCACCAATGGAGATTTTTAAGAGCAAGTTAGAGAAACACCTGTTAGGGATGGTCTAGATAATACTTAGTCCTGCCATGAGTGCAGGAGACTGGACTAGTTGACCTCTTGAGGTCCCTTTCAGTTCTATAATTCTATTTAGTATATCAAATAAAAGTTAATAAGTGACTTGATCATGATCTATTAGATCTACATGATGAGATTTCTGATAGTAGGGGGCTCTTTAATCCAGCATACAAAGGCATCAAAACATCCAATGGCAGGAATCTGAAGCTCAACAAATTCAGATTGCAGAATAAGTGCAAATTTTAAACAGTGAGGTTTATCGCTGGAAAGTTTACCAAAGGATGTGGTGGATTCTCCATCACTAGAAGTCTTTAAATTCTTTCTAAAAGATATGCTCTAGTTTAACCAAGAAGTCATAGGCTTGATACGCAAAAAGAAAAGGAGTACTAGTGGCACCTTAGAGACTAACCAATTTATTTGAGCATAAGCTTTCGTGAGCTACAGCTCACTTCATCGGATGCAAAGCTTATGCTCAAATAAATTGGTTAGTCTCTAAGGTGCCACTAGTACTCCTTTTCTTTTTGCGAATACAGACTAAAATGGCTGCTACTCTGAGGCTTGATACGGGAATTATTGGGTGAAATTCTTCAGCCTGTTTTATTCAGGAGGTCAGACTAGATGATGTAATGTGCCCTTCTGGCCTTAAAATATACAAACTGCCACTTTATTTTTAACTTTTACAAGGATCAATCTTTAAAGATTCTGAAGAAATATATTATACTCAGAATAAGCAATTTGCAGTAAATTGGTCTATGCTCTCACTATGCCTAAAGGAATCATATTTTCAAAGTCAAAACCTGGGACACTTTTCTGGCAATATTTTTAGGTCATGAAATAGTCATACAAAAGGTAAAAGTATAGTTTTTTTACAAAAAGTGCTGGTATCATTACTGCCAGTTTCTGACTCAACACTGATATGTGCATATTTCTTGGAGTGGAGAGTTTTTTCAGTAATTTAGTGTCACTTTAATTATGACATGCAACTGGGCTATTTAGTATCTTCTCATATATATAAATGCAACATTGCCAACCTAATTTTAAGACTCACCGTGAAATAATAATGATCAGACTTCATAACTATATCATAAACTTCAGTAATGATCAGACCTCAGTGTAATTAAGTGGAAAGAACTAATAATAACCCATAACTAAATATTCATTTCTATCTCTCGTTCTTTGACAAGACAGTGTCAGTCGTAGTTTTACAAGTTAACTTCTGAGTAACTCATTCTTTCAGAAAGTCCATGCTATCTTTGATTATCCACTCCATTATCATCCTTCAGATTAACTAGATCAGTCCTACCAATCTTGTGTAGAAATTATTTCAGAGAATCTCACCAACCTTGGTTGTCCACTAATGATGTCAGGCCAGATTTGCACAGGTGTTTAGGTGCCTAAAGATGCAGATAAGCACCTAGTGGGATTAATAAAAGCACCTAAGTGAGTTAGGAATCTAACTCCCGTTGACTTTCAATTGGAGTGAGATTAGGCAGCAAACCTTCTTAGTCACTTTTGAAAATCCCATTAGACACCTGTGAAGGGACTTGCCCTCACTCTGGTGGAGAAGAGACTAGTCAGCTCTTCTGGGCCTGTTCAGCTCTAACAAGGCACACTTGCAGAACTTGTTCCTGCCTGGAGGGTTGGGAGGGAGCTTAAAAAGGGGAAACCTGGGACAGGAGTAGGGCTGCTCCACTGCAGAGCCTCCTTACAGCAGAGACAGGCCAGCCTAGAGGGAGACAGTAGCAGGCCTCACTGCTCCAGAAGTTGTATGGCCTAGCTGCATCACAGTATGCCCCAAGAGGGGAGCTGGAGGTAGACCCCATTAAAAGACAAAAAAACAGCTGGTAGACTAAGCCCAAAGGGCAGAATGCAGGAAGACTGCCTGATAGCCAGGCCACCTTTGCCTTTCTTTGTTTTCATACAGTGTCCCCTCTCTCATAAAGGAAAGAGAGGGGAGAGGACCTTTCTTTGGTCTGTTTGTTTTATTCATAGAACCCCTTATGTACTACGAACTGGGCTGGGGGGAGGACACTGTAAGGGACTGGAAGTGGGGGTTGGAGGGGACTTGAGGGAGCCTCTTCCCCTCACAGGAGCGATCTTGATCTTTAAGTGCCTAAATACCTTTGTAAATCAAGCCTGTCATCACTGTACTCCTCAACAGACATATCTTTATGTAGAGTGTAAAAATGAGATCAAATCTTGCTCCTGATTCAGATCCATTGGTGCAATGTACAACCCTAACTGTTGTAATTTCTACTTCTACCTATCTTCAGCATTCCTCAGTCTCTTCCCATATTTTTAAATCTCAGGCTTGATGTTGGATAGGACTTGTCGGTAAAGTGGCTTGCCAACAGAAAATATACTGGATATTTAATGAAGTATTAAACTGGGTCCTGCCTTGTGAGATATAAGTCACCTGAAGGCTGTTTCAGTGATGTGTTTGTGGACTGATTTTCTGGGTGGAGACCATCTAAAGTCAGTATTGAGAATTGTTTATGAATGACACCACCGAACATTAATTTAACAGTAATATTAATATTTTGGCAGGTTTCAGAGTAGCAGCCGTGTTAGTCTGTATTCGCAAAAAGAAAAGGAGTACTAGTGGCACCTTAGAGACTAACCAATTTATTTGAGCATAAGCTTTTGTGAGCTACAGCTCACTTCATCGGATGAAGTGAGCTTATTAATATTTTGGAATTTCTTTTATTCAGCACCTCATTACCATCCCACCCATGAATGGAACCAGACTCTTGTGCCATTTCTATCTCCCTGAATATACATCTCTGGGACATTTTGGCCCTGTCAGTCTCCTAGAAACTGGGGATCTAGTGAGCTGGATCTTTGGAAGAAATCACAGTAGAAGATCCTGAAGACAGCTACTCATTAGTACCAGCAGCAGGCCAACATGTAATACGTAATGCTGAATTACCCCTTCTGCCATTGCCGGTTGAGCTGCTCATGATGCTACAGCAGCATGTGGAAAAGACAGAGAAAAAGAGATTGAGCTGCATCAAGGAAATGAAGGAGAACTGAAAGAAGACAAAATATTGATGGTAACTTAAAATCACTTCTGAGATCTGGGTAATTTATTTTTTTTAATTAATTATGACTCACAAAAGATATATTTAGACAACTTCTTCACATTAGAACAATAAACTGCATTGAAAAAGATATGGCTAGTATCCCAGTGTGCTTTGCATACCAGTTTTGAATTACAGCTAGGAAGTTATATCCATTCATTGGCATTCCATAAAGTCAGGAATGTTGCTGTATGATGAGCCATCTATGTTGTTACATGGGCAGTTATTTTTGCTCCTTCTTTAGTGAGGCTATTTCTAGAGGAAAATTTTCTTAAGGATTAGAGTTTCCTCCATTTATCTTGCATCACTGGTACTCTTCAGCATATTTGTTTTGAACTTTTTCTGGCAGGCTTGGGTTTCAAAACATATGCTGATGTAGACAACTTTTATTTACATTTGTTCATTGCATTTTCACAATTAGACAGCCATATATCTTTGTATATGTAAAGGGTAATCACAGGAACAGTAGTACATCAAATAAACAGTAAATAATACAAATATACATTGGAAATTCAAAGATCCTGACTACAGTAGGAACATTTACCACGGTTGCAACACTAATGTAGCTCCACCAGTCTTAGTGTAGATGAGCTGACACCTGCCACTAGTATTTTAACCACCTTGTCATATATCCCAGGTTTAATAATGTGTGGTTAAAACAGCCGTTCAGAAGGTGGCCTGTGTGCACCAGCACTTCACAAGTGGAGCTGAGCCAGTATTAGGAATGATGGGAAACTTTTAGAAAATTTCCCTAACATTGACAGGAGCTAGGAGAGGAGGGAGCAGCATTAGGGGCAAATTAATACAGATAAAAATGTTATCCCAAATGAGAGATCAATAAAAATAATCTACAACAACTAACTGGTTTTGATTTTTATTTATTATAAGAGTTCCCCAAAGAATAAGTTGCTTAAACAGACCACATCGTTTTGTTTCCATAAGCAGGTAATTCTGCCAAACACAGTTCTAATGCTACACTGTGCCAATTTGGTAGAATACAATTGGTGAATTTCCAGTATAGAAGAATGGTCTTTAAAGCTGTAAATAATAATCAAAGACCTAATTCTGCTCTCAGTTACAAGAGGGATACATCTGACTTCAGTGGAGGCATTATAGAGTTGTGATGATGTAAATGACAGCAGAATTTGGCCCTAGTATAGTAACTGATTTATCTAAGGCCCTAAATATAATTTCAGAATATAATCCCCAGATAATTCCAGTAATACACCTAAAGCTAATTTATATCCAGACTATGAGACTATATCCAGTACTGACTTACAGGATGCCTGTAACTCTAGCCAGTGCCAAAACAAATGTACAGAATTCCCACGGCCCTCACAATTCTTCCAACATTTAGTGCAGGAAAGAAGATACACAGCAGATTGTTTGGAATGAGTGACATGTATCTGTTATATGACTTGGTATTAGATAATTCTTATCTGTGCTCATAAAGGAATAGAATTTACAGTCAGCTGGCATTCCCTATTTGCATGCACAAGTTCTGTAGCCATTCTTCTCTCAATAACTTGTTCTTAACTAATTTGTCTTTACTGAGAGAAGAATTTTAGGAGCAGCTTGAGGTTTTTAAGAATAAGCAGTGCTCCAAAGGGAAGAGGGTGCTAGTAATGTTGGAGAATGGTAGATTGGAGTGCACAAGCTTAACCTGCATAAATATTAACCTGGGTTACACGTCCTTCTATTATCACATATTTATATTAAGAACTTGCTGTAGCCAAATTTAAAATTGCTTAGAGCAGTGGTTCTCAACCAGGGGTCCAGGGCTGCCTGTGGGGCTGCAAGTAGGTTTCAGGGAGTCTGCCAAGAATGGCTGGCATTAGACTCGCTGGGGCCCAGGGCAGAAAGCTGAAGCCCCACTGCGTGGGACTGCAGCCTGGGGCCTTGAGCCCACCACCCGTGGCTGAAGGTAAAGCCTAAGCAACTTAGCTTTGCGGTACCTCCTGTGGCATGGGGCCCTGGGCAATTGCCCTCCTTATCTACCCCCTAATGCCGGCCCTGGCGTTTATATGCAGAAAAAACATTGTGGTATAGCTGAACTTTGGAGTTTTGTTTTTTTTTTTTTTTGTGTGGGGGGGGGACTCAGAAAGGAAAAGGTTGAGAAATCTTAAGACAGGGCTGATTTAAAATCTACACTGATCCTTTCACTCAGTTAATGAAATCTTCTTTCAAAATACCAATTTAATTTTATTTCCCCCCACCTGGGCTTTAAAGCAGATCTGCAATATATGATGAATAGTTGGAATATTCCTTACCATCTAGAGCAGGTAGAAAGAGGAGGAATATTGAGTCCAACAGCGACATAATGTCATCTTCCATATATCACGATATTTTTGTTGGTATAACTGGAGGGGTAGGATTCTCTTTTGTCCAACCCTGTTACTAGGTGTTGGGACCCTGCAGTCGATTCAGGTGAAGTACTGCTGAGTAATTAGAGGATATGTAACACAGTGACCCACTGGTGATTCACTACTCTGTAACAGCAACTCACTGATGCTCACTCACTACACCTAACACACTGTAGTCATAATATAAACCCAAAAGGTGCCATGTAATATATAATTGGAAAATAAATCACTCACTGATCATAAATATTCTTGCATGTTGTATGTATGGGATATGTACAAAAAGTTATGGATATGTGCTACAATTATGTACTTAAAATGTGTTTAGCAAGCAATGCACAAGCACAGTTTGCTTGTCTGACTAGCTTGGTTGTCAGGCAGAGACAACGAATATATTTACATAAAAGGTAAACAAAGCTATCAAGCTAACCAAGGCAACAACTCAACTATCGCCAGCGAGGGAGGAACCAGCATGAAGTCTTCACCAGACTGCATGGCATCTCTTTGTAACAGAAGAAAAGGAACTTTATCTAAAAATACATTTCAAGGGTTTACTGGTCTATAAAGACAGGGGATCTGAACCCCAAAGAAGAAGCAATATTATTGTATTATAAAAGTGTATCGGCTAAGGTCTTTTGTGAAAGCTAATGACATACTGGTGATTAATATCACTGTAAAATATATGTATTCATACTATGACGAACTATGAATACTCACTGATATGCTTTAAAATCTGGCCAAACAGAGAAACAGGTTTTCTTCCAGACAGGATGGAAGGCAGCTATCAACCTGTCTCCAGTGCAGTTAAGCAAGGTGTGACCAAAACAGTGGAAGCCTTAGTTACATACAAATCATTAGGGGGATGGGAAGTCCACAGGCAGGGAAGACCAGCATGAGGTCAACCTGTGTCTGGTGAGAAAACAGTGAGTTTGAGATGATATAAAGAAAGAGCCATCATGGCATCCATCACTGGACAGTCACAAGGGGCCAGAGCTCTTGCAAGCTGAGAAAGATAGGTCCTTAAACAAAGAGGGTTGAATTCTCTGGGAACTGAAAAACTTGCTTAGGAAAACGAAAGAAACCACATCTTGTACTTCTGTCAAAGGTCCTTATTACTTCTTTGAGTGTTCCAGGAGAGGGCTGCACACTTCAGGGCCAACAGTTTTGGGGAAGTTCGGGACTGGGAGTGTGTTGGGGTCACTCTGCAAGTAGTAACCAAGGCTGGTGGAGTCAAGGGTGCAGCTGTTGTGTTGCAGGCAGGCTGCTGGGGTCAGAGTGTTGAATCAGAGCTGCTTAGCACACAGACCCTCACGGAGCTACATGTTTGTCTGCCAGTTGTTGGTATTCAGGCTGCGAGATCCAGCAGCAGAGCATTAAAGACCCCAGGTTTCAGGGCAGGTGGTGACACAATCTCTCACTGGTCTGGATTGAACTGCAAAACGTCACAACAGATGTGCCTCATTAAACTGCTCTCTGAAGAGAAGAGAAGGGAAGTGGGAGACAGAGTCAGAGAAGGCCTAATGGGAAGAATATTAGAAACTGCTAAAGCCTGGGAAACAAGCCTAGAAAGAGACCAAAATTTATGTATATTATTTTTATAATTGCTCTCTTGGTTAAGAAACCCAATAATAGTGACTTTTTGACTCTTTTATTTAAAGGTGAGTAGTTTACAGTGAGCTACCAGTTTAACACATATCAAGACAATGGAGGTATAGTAGTTTCAGATATTTGCAAATACTAACACCCTCTGATCTTTATTTGCACATCATATCTCGCAGTGTGCAATACAAAACTTATAAAAGAATGTCATCTAATAGAGTGGGGAGCTGAGATTCAGGATTCCTAGGATCTATTCCTGACTAACATCAACTCTGTGATCCTGAACATGCAACAATTCTCTCTCTTCCTCAGTTTACCCATCTGTAAAATGGGTGTAATAAAACCTTGGGCACTCAGTGTTGTGAAGCTGAATATTTAATGCTTGTGAAGCACTTTGAGAACTATGCAAGAACTATGAGCTATGCAAGTTCAAAGTAGTATTACCAAGAACTTTGCAAGACATAATACAGTATTTGGGATTATTTCTGACAAGGAGAATAATTTTGTTTTGGAGACTCATTTCATTTAAAAAAATTATTTCACTGGAGAGAAACAGAAGTATTTTCTGAGATTGTCCTTAATGGAGTTGATAATTTCAGGATAATTTGTGACATAATGGTCTTTGAGATCTCTGGAAACTTATTACCAGCTTATAAAAGAATGAGACATAAACCCCAGGAAAAATGTCTCCAGAGACACCTCAGATTCAGAAAATGATAAAAGTCTCTGATTTTTCCATAGTTCACTGAGTAATATGAGGACCATATTCTTCCAATAGCTTTATTCCTTTTTAAAAACAATTTTCAGGTTTGACCAAACACAAAAGCATGTCATATGTAGAGATGGATAATATTTTGGTCATCCTTACAAAATCTCTGTACCACCCACTCCAACCCAGTAAATCTGTTTGAAGGTCATAAACATTTGAAACTTTTTTAACATAAAAGGAAATGCAGAAATGCAGTGCTTGGCCCAAGAGATCAGTATTTAAATAAACCTGTGGAATTCCAAGAGTTGTGGCAGAATTCTGTCATTTTCAGTAATTTTAAATACTCTCTCTGCTCTCACCCAGTGAGCCAACAATACATCTAATTCCACATCAGAGTTGATACTTTGGCTGCCCCTGTAAAAGAAAACACTCTCCTTTTACACTTGGCTGCTTTGAGACCATTCCATTCTTCTGTTTCATTTCCGATTGCATACAGAACAGTACTTACTGAAAAGGATCAACACATTTGTCTGTACTTGCAGAGGTAAATGAATAAATTGCAGCAAATAATTTATTTGATGAATGAATTTCTCTATGCTTTTGGTTTGCAAATTGAAGAGTTTGCTATTTCTGCATTATTTGGAATTATTTGCTAGATAACTTTGGGGAATAATTTTTGCTCAGCAGATCACTGGTACCTATTTGTTTTAAACTTTGGATAATTGGGTGGTCCTGGTTAGTTCTGAGGGGACACGTAGGTCACATGGTATAATTTTGTTCCTGATTGGATGACCAGCTCTCTTAGTATCTGCTGCAAATACTCAAATTGCAAATTCTGTTTCCATTGTGAATACTTGTGGAAGATATAATCAAGGTGTTCCACAAGATCCCAAAGAATCTCCCTTCCCCCCATCCCCCAAATCAGCCTTTTTGCAAAACAACATTGCCATAGTCCTCCCACCTTAACCTATCTTCTCCCCTACACTTTACCTACCATCATCAACATCCTTGCTGACTCCCCTTGACCATTCATCCCTTCATGTTCCTTATATACTCCCACCCCCACTCCAGTGTTTGCCATATATATCTAAGGGATGATCATTGGGGATGCTGAAGGGGATATGGGAGACACAAAAGAAGGAGCATGTGTGTGGAAGAGCTGTTCATCTTGAACAGCCAATGTGCAGCCTTAATTCTGACCACAGATATAATACACTTTAGCAAATAGATATGCAGATTTAATATTTGTAATTTCCACACAAAAATACCAAATTTATCACATTAACATGGATTATCCATTTACCTTTTTCTCACCATTACAAAAAAAATTATCTCGTAGTCTTACACCAAAAGAAAACTACATACATGGTAATTTATGAAGGACACACCAACCCTATTTAATCATCAATAAATGTACACAAACAAATAACCAGTCCACAATCAGACTTCAAGAGTACCAGTAGTTGTACAGTATGAGCGTGGAGACATGTGGGCTGTGTACCAGAAGCAGCTGTGGTTGCAAAGGGGAACTGATGACTAGTGTGCATGAGGTGTAGAATGACATAATTGTTTATTTCTTTACTTTTTATGGTTTGTGTTGGTGGGATATATAGTCTAACAACCATAAAGTGTCTGCCTGTGTATGTAGAAATATAGCTAGTATCTGTAGCTCTGACTACGCACAGGCAAACACACACAAAAGTTTCCCGGGGGTGGGGGGGTAACACCATTCAAGCTATATACAGTAGAACCTCAGAGTTAAGAACACCTCAGGAATGGCGGTTGTTCATAACTCTGAAATGTTTGTAACTCTGAACAAAACATTATGGTTATTCTTTCAAAAGTTTATAAGTGAACATTGACTTAATACAGCTTTGAAACTTTACTATGTGGAAGAAAAATATTGGTTTTAACCATCTTAATTTAAACAAAACAAACACAGAAACACTTTCCTTACCTTTCTTTATTTTATAAACATTCTCTTTATTTTTTAGATTACATTTAACCCAGAACTGTACTGTATTTGTTTTTTATTTCTTTTTTCTGTTTCTGCTGCTGCCTGATTGCATACTTCTGGTTCCAAATGAGATGTGTGATTGACTGGTCAGTTCGTAATTCTGGTGTTCAACTGTATCCCCAAACACTTTAAAATTACTTTTGCTCTTTAGGTGTTGTCAAAGTGGGGTGACTTGAAAACAAATAAGTTTCTTGAAACAGACTTTACAAAATCTTGAATCTCAAGACTGGGAATTTTTAAAACTTCTTTTAGAGTAGCAGATATGAGTGACAGGCTTCGACTAGTTGTACATCTAGATTTGTTCCGCAAGTGTGGACACTAATCTTTAATGCAGAAGTGATGAAATATTTGGTAGTTTCAAAAAGCTGGGACAATCTGAATGATCTATATGTCAAGAAAGTGATATTTTAAATGTCTTATTTAAATGTGCAACAATATCGCCTTTCAGTTGCAAGAGTTTTTTCATAGAATCATAGAAAGGCCAGGTAGGACTGGAAGGGACCTTGAGAAGCCACCAAGTCTCGCTCTCTGCACCAAGACACGACCAACTAAACCTACACTATTCCTGGAAAGTGTTTGTCCAATCTGTTCTTAAAAACCTCCAATGACAAAAATTCTACAACCTCCCTTGGAAGCCTCTTCTAGAGCTTACCTACACTTGTAAGTGAAAATGTTTTTTTCCTAATATCTAACCTAAATTTCCCTAGTTGCAGATTAAGCCCATTATTTCTTGTCCTGGCTTCAGCAGGCCTGGAGAACAATTGATCATTCTTCTCTTTCATAAAAGCCCTTCATATATCAGAAGACTTTTATCAGGTCCCCCCCGTTTTCTTTTCTCAAACACTGCTGTAAAATTAATCATAGCCTGGGGATTAATCTCCTCCACAGAACTGTGCATTCCCACCCAAGATAGTAGCAGGGATCTCTTCCTGCCCTGCTTTAAGAAAGGAGGAATTCAAGGTCTCCCCTCTTCCTTTCTCCAGCCCCGCCATGGGCCCTTCTGCCTCTAAAAACATTAGGAATTCCTTCTTTCCTTCCCCCACCCCAAAATTAGGGGGGCTTTCGTCTCTCCTCCTAATGCAAAGGTTCCCCCCTCCCACAGAAGAGGGTCCCCTCTATTCTCCCTCTGCCCCCGCTGGTAGGGTGAATCCCCCTGCCCAGAAATAGGGGACCCTGCCTCCCTACTACTGTTCGGGAGTCCCCCAGGATTAGGGGGTCCCCTCTTTCCCCACTGTAGGGCGGGAGTGGGACCGGCTCCCTGAAGCTAGCCCAGGAGGCAGGGTGGGGTTGGCAGAGGCCTGCCAGGGCCCGGGGGCCGGCAGGGAGGGGACTGAACCCTGCCCCCTGTCCTCTGACCGCCGAGGAGGCAGCCGCCGCAGCGCCAAGGCGGAAGCTGCGGCGGCAGCAGGCCGAGCGCGGCGCAGCCTGTGCGGGCGGGCGGGCAGCTGGGCGGCGTCAGTGCGGGGCGCGAGCGCGCCGCCAGCCGCCGGCCACGCTCGTCCGTCAGCCGCCGGGGAGCCCAGCCCGGGATCGCCGCGCTCCAGGAGCCGCCCCCCGTCCCCCCTCCGCCGCGGGAGGGCTGGGGCCTGAGGCGCCGAGGCTGTAAGGGGCCAGCGGGAGGCCGGCGAGAGCGCGGGCAGAGGCAGAGCCTCACAGGCCGGGGGCGGGAGGGGCGGAGTGAGCGGCCCCCAGGGCGCCCCAGACCCGGGGCGGGAGAGGGCCCTAGGGCTTCCCAGAGCTGAGGGGGGGACCCCAGGCTTCCCACGTCGGGGGGTGGGGGGAACGGCGTGGGGGACCCCAGGGCTTCCCAGTACCAAGTGGGGCATGGTGGTGGAGCGCTGCTGAAGGGGACCCCAAACTCCAGACGCAGGGATGATCTATGCGGGAGGGTAGGTTGGGGCTCCTGCGAGGATATGGTTTCCGGGGGGACCAGGGTGTATTTATCACTAGGGGGAGTTTGTGGGTGAGAGGAGCTGCAGGCTAGAGTTGGTTACAGCCCTTGAAACCCCCAGTCCTTCACCCTCTGCCCCCTTCCCTTTGCAAAGGAGGGACCTGCCATGCCCCATTAGGCTGCCCTGCAGGGAATGGGAAATTGTTAAAAGTTCAGGATTATCATGAAAGGATATGGGAGTTGGTTTTGTTGTTGTTGTTTTTTATGGTGTGAGGGGAGAAGCTGAGTAAAGAAGAGTGGATTGATTAATTGCGGTGGAAGAAAAACATAATAGAGAATTTTGTTTCAAAAATTAGTAATAGAGCTAAAGGTGTTACTTCTTTGGAGGGAATATCTAAGCAATGGTTAGTCTCTCTCTCTCCTTCAAAAAAACAAAACTACCAAAGAAGTATTTAGAGAAAAAAACACTGAGGCTTTCATCCCTATCCCCATTTTAAGTGCACTTACGCAGTAATTAGGAGATTTACAGACTTTATTTTGTTGCTACTACTACTGAACCCTTCAAGGATGATGTTGGCAGAGCAAGCCCAGAAGTGGTTCCCAACCCACGTGCAGGTTACAGTTCTTCAAGCCAAAGATCTGAAGCCAAAAGGCAAAAATGGCACCAACGATACCTACACTATTATACAACTGGGCAAGGAAAAATACTCCACCTCAGTAGCTGAGAAGACCCTAGAGCCAGTCTGGAAAGAAGAGGCCTCATTTGAGCTCCCTGGATTATTGATGCAGGGGAATCCAGAGAAATACATCCTCTACCTGATTGTCATGCACAGGTCGCTGGTGGGGCTGGATAAGTTTTTGGGACAGGTGGCAATAAATCTAAATGATATATTTGAGGACAAGCAACGAAGAAAAACAGAGTAAGTCATGTTTTGTATTATAGTTGTGTTTTTGAGGTATGTACTTGCAGATCAGAAGCCTTATAGCTAAAGTAAAATTAACAGGTATCTAAGATTATATTTTGTTACCCGATGTATCATAAGCCTCTGTCCTACAATGAGCTCTTCAAGGGCATGTCCTCATTGAAGTCAGTAGGACTTCTTGTGACCACCTTGACAGAGTGGGACCATAGATAATAAAATTGTCTACAATTTTTAAATATATTAATTTTTAACATCTTCTTACTTTTTATTTTTAATTTTTTTTCATACTACTCAGTTGTACAACCATTTTCAACTTGTGGCATGCAGTTTGGACTATATTTCTGACTGAGGAAGTCCTTAAATTCAAGCATATGTCTAGCATCAACCTGTCTAATCTAGTGTTCAGTCTTCATATTCTGCAAAACTAAGCGACTCTAAATTTTCCACATTTATTATTTAGTGTTGAATGAACTTTGACTAAATTAAGGTTTACCACAGCTGTACTGTACTTTTCTGATTCTGATTAGAATTTTAGGCATTGATCCTGCAAACTGTTCTGCACTGCAGGCCCATGCAGAGAAACTTGTATGGTAGGGTTTGGGCCTTAGCGACAAACTGGAGTTGGTGTATTCATGTTAGTCCAGTTCCTAGAAGTATCTTCTATTGCAGTAGCCTTCAGCAGCACCCAAATAAAACTCTAATTAACCAACAAATTCTGCAACTAGAACTCAAAGGAAATAATATAAAAGTTAGGTTAATAAATGTCATTTTGCACAGTAAATGCACTATGTATTTAAAGACTGAGTATCCTAAGGCCTGGTAAACACCCCCCTTTTTGTACCAATCTAACTTTTTTTATTAGGGTGTAGGTGGTTTTTTTTTTTTTAACTGAAGTAGTTAAATTGGTACAACCCTTAGTGTGGACCCAATTATATTGGTACAGTGTGGCTTATTTTTCTGAATATATGGGAATAAGTTGTACTGGTGTAAGTACCTTTGTACTGGTATGACTATATCCATGCTAGAGGTCATAAACTTTAACTGTACCAGTCTCAAACCAATATAGATAAATTAGTTCAAAAACTGACAAGCCATAAGTTAGGTGTGTAAATTGGACTTGCTGTTTGCATTTTAACCATCTAAAGTTCCAGTTCTGCAATTAACTCTACATGTGTGTAGATGTCCGCTCAGACTGTCAGTTGCAGAATCATAGCATAGGTTAGTTTTTTAAATTTATTCTCTTTTTAAAGGCAGGCCAAAAGAATTGCAACTGTTCCGCTGAAATAGATGCTAATGCTTATAACCTTAATGGTGTGCTAATTTCTATTTCAGTTTGATTCAAACACGTTTCACTGTTTCTTCAAAATTAGTTCTTAAGTGTTATTAAGTGTTCTATAATTGGAAGTGATGATTAAACCCTGTGCTGCAAACACTTAATCACTTGCGTACCTTTAAGGATGTGATTAGTCCCATTGAAAACAAAAAGACGAAATGAAAGACAAAGTAAAACAAGACAACAGTAAATATAAAAACTTGATTTAAGTAAATCAAAGTGAATATACATGTTCATAAAGTGGAAAAGGTAAAATGAGATGCATATAAAGCAATCCGGAATTATTGTGAAAAATCCCTCCTTCCATTTGGGGCAGTGCAACTTTTTTGCACAGTACTTTCACGTCTCTTTTATAATCTAACTGAAAGTAACAGTTGAACTGTAGTATTGCAAAATTATTCCTGGAAAATGCAATTGACTTGATTTCCAGGATTGTATGCGCTGAAATAATAAGATCCCTGTGATAACTGAATGAACATTCAAGATACTTCTTTTTTTGTGTATTTATGGGTAGCACAAGTTTACATATATTCTGTATCTTTATAGCTTTTATTTTCAAGTTTGAGAAGATGCCCCTATCCTGCATAATGTAAAATGTGAGAGATTGGTGCACTGTTGCAGAGCCCTTTTGAAGCCAGTGGGGCTCCACAAAGCTGCAGCTGTGCCCTACAAACTACACTTTTCAAGATTGGGGCCAAAGAGTAAATTTTCAAAAGCAACCATGAACTATTTTCAAAAGTGACTTAGGGTCAGATTTTTAAAGATATTTATGTGGCTAAAGATGCGGACACGCACCTGCTGAGATTGTCAAAAGTACGTACTAGGCACGTTTCTTCATTTTTAGGTGCCTACATAGCTTGAACCATCTGGCCCTAAGTCTCTTTTGAAAATTTGGCTTAGGCTACTAATACATTCAGGTGGTTTTGCAAATTTTACTGTCTCTACATAAGTATCTGAATGCATACATGTCAGCATTATTTCCGATTACTGTTAACTGGAGATCTAGGCATGTTTGTTGAGAGGAGAACAAACCTTCAGGTATACGTACACCAAGGCAGGCTCTCTAACAAAGTGAAATAATCTTAAGCATTCTTTTAAATTCTGGCTTTTTTATTATTATTAAAGATTTTTTGGGGGGTGTAACATCCTATTAACCTCACATTGGCAGTTAGAATAAATACAGTGTTCTCCGACATGAGCATTAACTGGTTGAGTCAGTGAAGGTTGAGGATGCTTAACACATCTCAGGGTCAGGCCTGTTGTTCTTGACCACAAATAAGTCTGATGCCTCAATGCTATTTTGATTGTTTCAAAAGCACTAATTTAGTTTATTAAACTCTGATTCTGCTTTCAGGTATGTTGAACAGGCTTGTGGTATTATTACATCGAGAGTGATTTTTTTATGTTAGTGTAGTGTTAACATTTTTTGCTTTGTTTGGGGATAAATGAGATCCAGTTATTTGATTGTGTCTTTACTGGTAATATTTCTACCTTTTAATATATTTAATAGCTTCCTCTTTCCAATGCAGCTGTGCATATGGCATTGTAAGAGACAGACTCAAGAGTCACTAGAGTATTACAAAAAAGATATTTAATATTCTGCACAATGCTGAACCTTGTCAGCAATTCCTCAGTGCTTTATAGAAATAGGTATGAGAAGTGAAGGCTACCAGCTGATTTTGCATTCCTAGGAACACTGCAGGGTGTATGACGTACAGTTTTGTTTGTTAGTATATTTACAAGTTCATTGCAGCTTCAAGAACACATGACAGGAAAAAATAGACCTTTTCATTTAGATTTTTTATTTGCTACTTGTTGTACCTTAGAGAAAATGTGATTTAAAAAAAATATATATATATATTTTGAACAATAAAGTTTTCAAACAGAGGCATGGTGAGAGGACTTACACATCTTGTATTCTAATGTTTGTTGTTTCTGGCACAAGATTTAAGAAAATAAAACACAATGTTTATTATAACTTGATGGTAAAAAATATCTTTACATGCCATTATGCAATATCTTTACTCTTTCTTTTACCAATTGATGATTTTTCACATTCATAAAAATGAAAGTTGTTGGAATGGCTAAATCCAGTTGTGACTCAGGCAGTCACTTTCCAAACTTCTCCTTGATACTTCAGCCAATGAACATGTAACACCCCAGTTCCAATTCTTTCTTTGTCTTGGTGAGAAAGTGCCAGTTATGCTGTGGTGGTCTTGTAGTTTGCTTTTCTGTCCATTTGGAACTACTCTGGGTCATCAGACTCATTTCATGTGATAAATTTGAATGCAAATTTCTAGAGATGAAAAACTAGAGTATTGATCCACTCTGGTAGCCAGGCTGAATATGCTGTGTTTTTAGTGTTCCAAGATCTTGGGAAATAGTCAGATTTGTTTAAAGGATATCTCTAGAATAGCCCTTTAAACGTCTCTTTAAGATTTCTGTGTTATATCCTCATAAAAGAAACTGTTTTAGCAAGTATGGTAATTATGCCTGGAGCCCTGCAAATCCATGGATATCTGCTTCATATCCGTGGACCATTGTTGCGGATAGTGGATCGGATGCAGGTACAACCACACAGGGGTCTAGTCACCAGCGGCACACAACCGCACAGGGCTCTAGTCACCAGCGGCACCTGGCCCCTGGCTTCCAGCTCAGGTAGTCCAGGGGGTGGCGCAGCGTGCTCGGGACCAGCAGGCTGGGGCTGGGCAGCAGGTTGGAGTCAGGAGTGTCCAGCACCCACTTGCCATGCCGCTTCCTGTCCAGCAGCTCAGGTCCCTTGGGCAGTACCAGCCTCCACACTATGGTCTGGCCCAGCAGCACTGGCTACGCTCCCAGGCCTGGCCCGCCTTCTCCTGGGCAGCAGGGCCTGCCCCCGGCCATGGGGATTGGAGCTGGCAGGACCCCGGGACCGCACCCTCCACCCCACTGGAATGCAACATGCTTTGCTGCTGCCGTGTACCGTTGCCTGTGGGAACAGCACACGATGTGATGCCCCTTCCTCCCAGCCCCCACTCCACATTGTCCCTTATCCTCAAGACCTCGCACCCATGCTGCCCCTTACCCCCAGTCCCCACCCTCGCGCTGCCTCTTGCCTGCAAGACCTTGCTCCCTTTCCCCCACCCCTTGTCGCTAGCCCTTGTGAGACGGCTTGCGGATGTGGGTGCGGATACAGGTAAAAGATGGCTAGTGGAGCATGGGTTGATCCTGGCAGATGCGGATTGGATGCAGATCCACATTTTTGTATCTGCGCAGGGCTCTAATTATGCCTATATTTCCATTATATAAACCAAGTTTTTCATTGCAGCTTTTTTGTCTGTTACTGCAAAGTAAATACATCCCTGTTGCCACTGCATTCTGTATTTAATATCTGGGTGTGTGTGTTTCTGTGTGTGTGTGTTAAAGCATATGTACATACATCTACTTATCTATTGGTCATTTCTGCCCACAGTCCTCTGGCCTCCTGACAAGCATAACATGATAAAATAAAAGACTATAAATTCCTGAACCAGCATGAAAACAATAATCTCCAATAACTGACTCTTTAAAAATGTTGTAGCAAATTATTTAATTGTAGTTGTTTACATTTCTCTGTTTAACTCTTATTGTCATGTGCTATACCTTAAGTTCATAGAGCTATACAACAATGGTTTTCCATTAACTTTTACTTCTGGTGTCACTCATCTCATTTGCATCCTCTTCATTCTTGTTGTCTTCTAACCATTTATTATCAATTCCTTTACCACTTTTCCTGGTGAAATGATCTGCTTTGAGATGCAACACTTGTCTGAAGTATTACAACTTGAGCTTTTCTTCGTTATACTTTTTCTTACATGTTGAAATTTGTTGCAGAGGATTTTTTTAATCTCCATTTTGTGACCTAACCTCGAAAAATTATTTGTAGGTACTATTGACAAAAGTGAAAAGTATGTGGTTTTTCTCTTGGCTATTTATTTAATACACAAAAAGGAGCCAGCCTAGGCTCCAGAGACCTTTGCCATCATGTAAGATAGTTGCCAGCATGTTCTGCTCATCCCAACCTCCTTTACCTCCGAAAATAACCAAAACTTAAATAATTCCAATCAATACATCCCCTCATCACAAACACCTGTCCTTTATTGTGTTCATGTATCCTCAAAAGCCTGTTTAAATGATTTTGCTGAATGTCTTATTGACAGATTCAGGCTATTTTAAACCAATGATTCTCCAAAAGTTATGGCTAGTTATGGTTACTGTCTTGCTGGCATTGCCCTCTCTTTTTCATTGAGGGGGCTGCACCTTGAACATCTCTGACTGTTGCTATGGAAGCATGCCATGGGAGGGAGGAATCTCTTGAATTAGGTGTCTTCTGGGTGGAGTGCACAATGTTGTTTTGGAAATGGACTACGAGTGCAGATCACAGTGCACTGGTGTCACCAACTTAATATATTATGATGGCAAGGAGCCCAGAGCTTTTTGTGGATTGGTGCTTTTTCTATATTTTTATAAAATGAGTCAATGACAAGTAATAAGTAAAGCGTTCTGTGCTAGACTCGGTGTTCAAGTTGATTTTAGTTGTAACACGTTATAGTATATCAATATTTAGGTTACAAAGGCATAGTTGGTAGTAACAAGGTCCACCTCTGAAAGAAACAGTCATAATATTCTGATCAGATAAAGAGGAAAGCTCCTTTCCCAGATTGCTGTGTGATCGTTTCACAGTAACTGAAGATCCAATAATACTCCCTGAATGAAAACTTCAGTAACAAGTGGGAGCATGCACTCTGAATGAGGGAGGCAGATATAATTCCGGCCATATCTATAGATTGTCTAACCTTTAACTCATTACTTGTCACACACTCATCTGGACTGAACTTCATTCAGGCTTCAATTTCAGTCACACATTGGAGGTTTGTCTACACACAAATTGAATCTGAAATAACTAACTATTTAAATTCACACCTTTAATTACTTTGGTTCCAAAATAAGAGTGTCCATGCATAGTCTTTGCTGAAATAAGTAACGGTGTGAATTAAAGCCAATTTAGTTACTTTGATTCCAGTTCGTATATAGACAAGCCCATAGTAAGATATCCTAGTACACCTACTTCCATTTATTTTGTGGTGACATGATATTGCTGTTGTATACTTTTTTTTTTAAACTCTGCATCACATCTTAAGTTAGTTTCCAGAAAATAATGTTTATATTTTCCTGGTTTATATCTTTTTCAATGATATCTTAGATTTTATTTTAATAAATAATGAATCAATTTCCCCCATCATTTCCCTCCCTAACCAGTACAGTCTTTGTTCTGTTTCCTTCCTTAATTTTACCATTTATCAACTTTTGATTTGATGCAACCTATATTGTTGATACAGTGTCTGATCATCTTACCAGGAAAACAGCCTTCTACATTTTTTCTAATTAAATTTAGTGATAGTGAAAAATGTTGAATTTATACCTGTGGACACTGAAGTCCTCTTTCTACTCACAGATCAGATAGTTATGGATTATCACACTAGTCAAGTTGTGTGAGGAAATGTTCAGGGTACTTAAACCCTAATCTTGAAGGGACTAATCTAAATGGAAAAATTAGTTATTCCCAATGCCGAGTCAGTCCTTGGAATACTTGAAATCCTGGCTGATCATTTCCCCATGAGCACCGAAGATTTCAAATTTGGTTTTCTTGCAAGAAAATGTGGTTATCCCAGTTTTCAAGCTATGGTGTCATTCTCTCAAGTAACTTAAAATGAAATACTGTTGCAGCTGTGATTATCTAAGACATTCTTTGTGTTCTGCTTGTTCTCTCTTGGAGTATTATCGTAGGGAGTGTTGTTTTTACTTCCTTGATTTTTGCATGTCTGATTCACTGGGTGTTATGTTTTAGTTTCGCCTTCACTTTAATATAAATTAAAATGTCCCTTCCAGTGCCTGTCTAAGATGAAGTTAGAATTGAGACAGTAAACATTTATTTCAAATATAAGCAAAAATTCTAATACCTGATGGATAATGCCAATGTGCTTTATCCTCATGCACAAGATTTGGAAACACTTTGATTTGTAAATGGTTCCCTTATAAGCAAGGGACTGATGGGACTGGAAACACTTGGGGTATTCACTCGTATCTGCATTCAGTCCAAAAATGGGTTTTGCTTTGGGACGGGTGTGTATGTGCGTGTGCATGGGTTTGCTTTCATTACGTTCACTCAAGAAAACCCACTTTCTACCACTCTAGTATTACAAGACGGTGAGGATTACCACTAGGAGCAATTTATCTTGAAAGGCAGATGGTCTAGTGCTTAAAAGATTTGTTGAACTTGCATGTGCTCTCTCATTTGTTTTGGATTTTGATGGTATTTATAAGTAATTTTAGAGGCAACTGCTGGTGTAGGGCACTCTCCTTTTTCCTCTTTGGTAAGTGGTCTAGCTCAGTGGTTCTCAAAGCTGGTCCGCCCGCTTGTTCAGGCGCACGCCAAGGGATGTGCTGGCCGCCCTTCCCACAGCCCCCATTGGCCTGGAGCGGTGAACCGCGGCCAGAGGGAGCTGCGATTGGCCGAACCTGCGGATGTGGCAGGTAAACAAACCGGCCCGGCCCGCCAGGGGCTTTCCCTGAACAAGTGGTGGACAGGCTTTGAGAACTGCTGGTCTAGCTGAGCCCTTTTTTCTTTTTCTTTTCTTCTTTTTAATCACTAGGCCACTGTGTGGAATCAAAGGACTGAAACCATAGAAATAGTGGTCACACTATGTGGGTGCTCGGTACTTTCAAAAATCAGCCAACTAATTTAGAAATCTAAATCCTGATTTAGGTAACTGACCTTAGATTCCTATTTTTAAAATCTTTACCTAAATTTAAAATTAACTGAAAACAGTAGATACTTCATTGGCAGAGAGGGAAAAGAGGAAGAACTTTGGGAAGTAGTGGACTCAATGGGGAAATCACTTCATTGCTTCGCATGTTTGGCAGTGGCAAGAAACAGAGGTGGGGGACAGCTTTCATTCTGAGCCACAGGTTGAATATGCTCGTCAGCAGGGTCTCAAGTTGCAGTGGGGGACGTTTAGGTTGGATATTAGGAAACACTATTTCCCTAGGAGGGTGGGGAAGCACTGGAATGGGTTATCTAGGGACGTGGTGGAATCTCCATCCTTAGAGGTTTTTAAGACCCGGCTTGACAGAGCCCTGGCTGGGATGATTTAGTTGGGGTTGGTCCTGCTTTGAGCAGGAGGTTGGACTAGATGACCTCCTGAGGTCTCTTCCAACCACAGTCTTCTATGATTCTATGGCCCAATCCATCTCCCACTGAAGTGAATAGAAAGTCTCCCATTGTCTTCACAGGGAGTTGTATGAGACTATATGTAACAGACTTTATGGTTTGTAACAGAATGTACATAGATTTTTGCCGCACCCATATTATTATTCAGATAATGAGCAGAATGTTTTAAGCGATTCTCCTTTAACAGGAGACAGGATTAAATGTTGGAATTGGAAAGTTCTGTGGCAATTGGTAGAAGAGAGAGAGAGAGAAGACAGAGGAATCACAGTGACCGTAATACGACCTACCGCCATGACTGGAAGAGAAACTAAGTATTGGTCACAAAAGATTTATTGGAAGCAGGGTGTAAAGTGTGTAAGTTTAACAGTATCAAATATGAAAAAAGTAAGTTGGAGAAACCAACAGAATCAGAAGAAAATGAGGAGAGAGAAAATAGCAGCTTTCGAAATCCAGGAAAACAGAAGTGGGCTTAAAGCTCTCTTGCTACACTGAGTGAACGTTTTGAATTGCTGTCTCATTTGACTTTTTGTATATGTGAAAATTTGGCCTTAATTAGTATGTACTAGTTACCTCCTTACCCTCCCAGTGTACTACTGCCAAGGTAAAGGATCTGTGCTCCTGGTATTGTGGTGTTTATATATGTAGCATCGAGAGGGTCATTAAGAAGATTGCCAGAATAGTGGATGTTGGTTCCTTATTAATTACAGGATTCTTAAGTAATTTCTTTAGTGGTTAGTAAATAACCATGCTTGTTCAGACTGGATTGTTGGTTGTCTTGGGCTGCTAGGTAATAAGATTTTTTCCTAGTTTGTCTTGAACCTTTCTGTCTCCTAGTCTTTATGTTTTGAGAAGGCTGCTGGAGTGTAGTAGAGCACTACAAATAATAAATACCACCGACAAAATCAAGATAACCAAAAGCTTGTGTGGGAGGAGCAAAAGCCCATGATAAGGACTCTCAGAAATGTATGAGAAAAGGAAACAAAAATTGTTTTGATGGGAGGCACACTCAGAGAGGGAAGGAGGAGTAAGGAAAAAATAAGAGGATATAAGCAAAGGTATCGTCTTCAGAATCTTTGAAGGTGAGGGCAAGAATTTTGAATCTGAAGCAGAAGGCAGTAGGACTTCCCTTGAAGTTGAGCCTTGGTATGAAGTCTGTTTTATATAAGACTGTAAGAATAGAAGTAATACTTGGTTATTAAATAAAAGTCCCTGTTCATGCATATTACTGGCCATTTTCCTAGTTTATGCAGGCTTTCTAAGCTCATGGCATCCTGTCAACTGCAACATTTATTGTGGTTAAAAGTACTGTAAGCAAAACCAAAATAGCAAGTTTTATAACCTTTTATAATACACTACAATATAAAAATTGGCAACAGTATAATGGAATTTAATAATTCAGGCCCAATATGCTGCTATCTGAAAATGTAATTTTATTTTCCAAATCCTTTTCCTATTATGTACATTGTTTCTCTGTTTGCTGCACACAACCTTGTACTTTAAAAACAGATTCTAATAAGAGATATTCACTTTCTTTCAGAATTGATTGTTCACAATGAACTCTTCACAAGATTTGTTATTACTAAGGTTTATTCTTATCAGTATTAAAAAAAATCACATATTTGACTCAGAATAAAAATTCAGAAATTGAGTCTTTTTCTCTCATGGAAATTTCATTATAACTAAAATGTAAGATACAGTCTCCAAAGTCACCAAAATAACCTTGTATTCACCATAAAAATCAAATGTGTGTTTTTGTACCAAGAAGAAGAAAGGTCTGAGCCTATCGTCCTCATGCTAGCAAAACTCCACTGAAATCATTGAGAATTTTGCGTGAGTAAATAGTTCAGGATCAGGCTCCATTGGCCTAGTCTTGTACCAGTGGATCAATGCGACCCTTGCTGTTGACTTCAGTGGGTGCAGGATCAAGTACCGTATGTCCTTTTATTATTTTCCAAGGGACTTTTTGTTTTGTTTGTTTCATTTTCGCAACTGAACTAGTTTTTTAGTATGCAGATCTTTAAAGTCTTTGAATGCAAGTTGCGCATACTCTGAAGGCAACATGCAAGTTGTAAACATTCTATAATGAAACTCCTTCAGGCTTTTATGAATGTCAAAATAGTTTGCTGTATGTGAGCCAACAACAGGTGATACCGATAGTGACACATATCAGTTAACTTTCAGAGTGGTAGCCATGTTAGTCTGTATTAGCAAAAAACCCAAAGAGTACTTGTTGCATCTTAGAGACTAACAAATTTATTTGGTCATAAGCTTTTCTGGGCTAAAACACACTTCTTCGGATGCATGCATTAGTTAACTTGTGATAATGATTTCAGTAGTTGGCTTACATTAAACAGTAAAAGATCCACACACAGATATACCAACATTTCTGTTTTTAAACCTTAAATGTGTGTTTTGACATTTGTTACAAAACAAGATAATAAACATCAGATGTCAGTCTAAAATTACAGTAATGTTCTGATCCCTAAATGAAAACACATGCAAATTCAGGAATATCCTTGCAAGAATATTGTCAAAGATACAATATTCCTGTCTGAGATTTATTGGGGGGGGGGGGGGAATGCTTAATCACTGCTGAGGTTGGACTTCTTAAATTTGGAAAAACTGACTTAAAGTTTGTATAATTTTTTGTTTCCTGGTCTTTCTTGCCAGAATTTACTTCTCCCCTTCCAGAGTGCTCCAACAACAACCAGACCCACAATCGCATGTGAAATTTTGGCCTGTCCAGTAAATGGTGTAGAAGAGGGAGCTTTCACTGCCTCAGCTTTTGCTTGTCTGAGAAGCTGGATCTGCTTTAATTAATAATGTACAATTTAAGTCCAGTGATATACCATATACAACCCTTATGTTCTATGTGTGTGGATTTTTTTTTTGTTTCTTTGTTCATGTTTTTGTTTAAATACAGACAGTAGAACATATGGAGTCTGAGCAAGCTTTCTTTTAACGGTGACCTTTCAAAGGGCTTTGGGGAGTTGTTTTTTTCACTTCTTCTTTTACTACTTTATGATGTACAAAGGACTGGTATATGTGTGTGTATGTGTTTTCTGTTTACATTAGAACTTTAGGTTTTGTCTACCTTGTTTTTCCGTTAAAGAGTCGGACGAACTAGTTAGGTTTGTGGCATTACTGATACCAAAGAGGGTGCAGTTGGCTTAACTGAAAAGAGAAATATTTTTCTTCACTGTTTACACTTCTTTGTTTGCTTTTTGTTTAACGTATATGCAAATTAAATGCCTAACAATTAGAAGGAAGAGTATCCTTATTAGAAATATAATTCTCCTACCCCTTTTGTGAAGGGATGAAAAAATTCTCAATCCTCTTATCTGGGCCTTCAAATGTATACTTAGTAAAAATAAGGAAGACAAGACTTGATACTGGCAATGTATAAAACTTTTTGGACCTTCTTTATACATCATGAAGAAGCAAAAAAAAGACAATGTCCCTTCTTCTCCCTTTTTATTTTTTCGTTGACAGGTCACCTTTTGAAGGACATTCTCAACTCAGAATTCATATTTCTGGATCTGAAACCTTTTTATTTACTTAAGCCATCACTTGTTTAAAGGATATTGAACTAGTTTTCTCTTCTCTTTCAGCCTATTTACTTTGAGTATTTGATAGTACTGTGTGCATAATCATTTTCTTATCTGTGTTGATAGTAAGTGTCACTTCCTACTCTCCTGTTTTAACTTCGTAACGTTATGCTAATCTACTGTTGTGGGAATACATATGCATGTGTTTTTTCCAGACAGTGCAGGAGCTGTGGAGCTGTTGACACTTCACAGTTTAGCTGGATGTTGCTGTGGACTAACTCAGGGCTTGTCTGCAGTGGCTGCAACTTTCTCGCTATGGGGTGTGGAAAAAACACCTCCCCAGTGCACCAGCGCTGGGAGTCACGCCCCTCATGGAGGTGTTTTTTTTCTTTTTTTTTTTTTAAAGCCGCAACTACACAAGCCACATTAAAGCGCTGCCGTGGCCATGCTCTCACATTGCCAGTGTAGATAAGCCCTCATTTTATATATATATAAAATTGGTTTGTTAGGGAAATTGTTTTGGTCTTTCAGGAACCAACGTGTAACATCACCTCCTAGACACCTGCCAGAGCCAAGTAAATGAGCAGCTGGGTGGGTATCTGGGTGTCTGCTTCCTTGTACCCTTTCATTGATCCATGGAGACAGCCTATTTCCCTCATTCATTCCTGTCTCTCTTCTCTGATGCTAGAGAATGAAGATTTCCCACACTCCCTTGATACCTTTCACATAGCTGTATGAGCAGTGGAAGCTGGAGGAAACCTCAAACCCCCTTAGGGCAAGGAGAAATGGAAGAAGAGATGTAGGAATGTTTTCAGTCTGTGCCTGTTCCCCTCTTGCAGGATTGGGGACTCTGTGTGTGACTCTGTCCCCCCAAATTCTGCTCAGTACATGGGAAGTAGTTGTGGAAGAAACGTGGGAGGAGATAATGACCTTCACTGAGTCCTGTGTACAGGTGGAGTAGATATAGAAAGTAGAGGGATTTTTCACTCCACAGATGCCTCCAGGGGACTACGGCGCAAAACAGAGTAGGAATAGAGCATGCTTGGGGTCAGGTGGGCCCTTAATCCTTTTGACCAGGGAGCATCACTGGGCTGGTTTTAGGGGAAACGGGAAATGTTGGGGACCTCACTTTGTCTCCTCCATGAAGGGGTGGGGAGTCCATATGGTTCCAAAACCAGACAGGAGGGGGTAGATGTTAGTGCTACGATGACCAGCAAACAGGAGGAGCAAGCCCTTCATTGTGGGGGCATACCTAAGTGGGACCTGTTTACTCTATTTGTGTTCTTGCAACTACCGTTAAAGGCAGTTGGAGATGAACTTGCATAACTGATGGGATGTTTGGCCCTGAATTACCAGAGGTCCCAAAAGCAGTGTGTGAGCACTTCTCTGCTAGAGCCACCCACGTAAACCTCAGCAGGGGAGCAAACAAATATTTACTGGCATATAAACTTAAGCAAAACCAAAACAAAAATGAGTTTTGGGTAGAACACTTGGCACACAATATATATTTATGTAGTACATTATTTACAAATAAAGGCTATTTTTGAAAAGTTTGCAATGTCCTTTAAATTGC
This sequence comes from Lepidochelys olivacea, assembly GCF_965140295.1. Classification (NCBI taxonomy): domain Eukaryota; kingdom Metazoa; phylum Chordata; order Testudines; family Cheloniidae; genus Lepidochelys; species Lepidochelys olivacea. The sequence goes on from NC_140417.1 coordinate 110,653,329, forward strand.
AAAATAAAAATTATTTGGTTGTTTAATGCTAGATGCCAAGTTCAGCCTTGTTAAGCATATGAAACTCTACTGACGTCGGTGGGGTTTAGTACACTTGCACCAAGTCTGACTTTTCACTCGTCTCACATTCCAAGGCCAAAGTAATTTTTTAAAGCTTCCTTTTCAAGAATTTATATTGGAAAAATATAAATTTGGTCAATTTATTACATAGAAAATCTTAACCAAGAATTGCTTGAATAAAAATTTTCTTAGTACTGGTGTTCAGTTTACAATATCAAGATTATCTTAACTTGTAAATAGCATGCAGCTTTATGACCAGTCTTCATAATGAAACATATCTCAACTTTCTCTCTCTTTCGCTTCCTTTCTCTTTTAAGATGGTTTAGCCTAGAGTCCAAACAAGGGAAAAGAACTAAAGACAGAGGAGAAATAAAGGTCAATATTCAGTTTATGAGGAATAATATGACAGCAAGCATGTTTGATCTGTCAATGAAGGACAAAACAAAATCCCCCTTTGCTAAACTGAAAGACAAAATGAAGGGTCGAAAGAATGATGGGACACTTTCGGATACATCCTCTGCAATCATTCTGAGTACTCACATACCTGATACGAACATTGACATCTCCAGTAATGAAATACAAATAAAATCAAAACCTAAAAAACCTTTCCTTTTGGGACCTCAGCGATTATCTTCAGCTCATTCAATGTCTGATTTAACTGGATCACATGTCTCTTCAGAAAAAATGAAATCCAGCACAATTGGCCATACCAACCTTTTCAGAAGTCAGTTAGAATCTTTTAGTTCTGTTGATGAAAGTGGTAAGTAAAACATGTTTTTCTTCATCTTAGTCGTTATGATTGTAGTCTCATTGCTATCAGTGTGAAAACATTTAAGTATCTGTTGAGTTTAGTGCATGCTTTAAATTCCAGACAAAGAAGTTTAGAATTATTTCTCTGTATGGTAGGTTAATTCATAGAAGTCTTGCCTTTTTGTTTAGATCAGTAAATGATGCGTATTTCCTGTTTAAATGTTGTTGCCAAGAAACAGGGAATAACTAGCTTCTGTGACTTGTTTCATTGCCCATTTTTTCCTAAGTTTAAAGTATACAGTAATAACATGACATTTTATGTAGCAATCCAATACAAAAAATAGTTTAACTGGTCAGAAATGTTTAAGAAAAAAATGAATCTGATCATGTTTTTTAGAATGTCTAGAAACTATCACCAGAGTAACTCTAATGTAGATGAAGAATTGAAAATGTTTTCAGTTGTGCAAAATTTCTTGCGGAACAATATGTTATTTTCTAAAACTTCAAACTAGTCACAGCCACCTCATGTGTACAACCTAATTTTCATATCAGTGGTTCTCAAACTTTAGCAACCCGAGGACTCCCACTGTGATTTAAAAATTTTTGCAGACCTCCAAGTCGGCTTCTAATTTTCCCCGGGGGTGCTCAAGCCCTGCTTAGCTCCAGACCCCGCACCCACTCCACCCCTTCCTCCAAGGCCCTGCCCCACCTCTTCCCTACCTTTGTCCTTCCTCTTCTTCACCTCTTCCCTCCCTTGAGCATGCCCCGTCCCCACTCTTCCTCCCTCCCAGCGCCTCCTGGATGCTGCTGATCAGCGGGCCAGTGGCCCCAGACATGAGTGACAGATCGCCCTGGAGTACGCTCACGGACCGCAGTTTGAGAACCACTGAGATAGAAAACAAGTGCTTATTGCAGAGCATATGGATTCCTTAAAAATTCCTTAACCACATACTGTGGACCACAACCGCTTTGCTTTTTTAAAAAATTCAGTAAAAATTGTTTTTTGAAATTAGAAACAATTGCAAAACTTCTAAACCTGAATTTAATAACATGAGCTCTCCACCGGTCATAAAGTGTGAGGTAATGTCTCACTGCTTATATACTAACAACAAAATTGTTTGCAGGAGGTCTAAAATCTCCACATAGGAGGACATTAAGTGCTGATACTTCTAAAATGAACCAGCTTGACAACACAGCTGATGAAAGTGAATCAGCATCTAAAGCACAAAATGACCCCTTTACAAATGTGAGTGCTTCATTACCCCAAAAGTTCGCTACGCTGCCAAGACAGAAAAATCCATTTGAAGAAAGCCCTGCATCATGGGACCAAAACATAAGTCTGTTTTCCAGGCCTGTTGAAATCAAAAAAGAAATTAAAAAAGAGAAAAAGGAGAAAGTTAGCCTTTTTGAAAGAGTGACTGGAAAAAAAGATAGCAAGAAGTTGGATAAACTTAGCAACGGGGGATCAGACAGTTCCACTGACTTGAAATCCCCTAGTGCATTTGATGCAAGTCATAAGGAGAGTTTTGATTATGATTCACGTAATCCATTTACAACCAACTTCAAGCCCACAAGCATGTTGCCTACATCTAGGTAAGTTTTACTTTATTTGGACCTGATATCTTGAGCATGTTATATAAATGAAAATGTGTTTAAGTATATAATAAAGCATACAGATTATATACGTTTATACAACGGCTCATCCGTTTGTAAGTAAAAAGGATGAATTTCTCATATAGTTTGATCATTTTCTTTCCAGTGGTATACTTCTAAGGATCTTTTTGAAGTTACATTGTGTATTGCAAACATGAGCCGTGAGTGCTGTTGGGTTTTGAGTTTCTGAAGACATTATACATCTTCAGCATGGCTTTGTCTTTAAAGTCTTGGCTTTAGATGGAGGCTTGTTTACTACTGAATCTAAATAGTGATCACTTTTTAGAAGTCACTAATTATTACAACACCTCTGTGTCTAAGATAAGATAGTTATTTCCTTTGCTAAGTAGAAGTATTGTGATATTTTAGATACAGAGTGCAAGTATTGATAAATTTTAATCTTATAATGGCATTTGCTACCTGGATCTAGAATAACGCCTAATTTCCCCTAGTTTATGGTCACATTACACGTCGTATTTATAATGCAAATTTCATTCCATTAATTCCGCAGAGCCAGAAGTATAAAAGTTAGTCGTCTTTACTATATGATGAATATTGTAAGAAAATGTCCATCATATAATAGATTTAAATGAAAAATTTTACTTTTTACACATTCCAATATTATAGTCATATCAAAATCTTTGTGTATTCTCCCTGTGTTGACATATATTATGTGCAAATAATATTTTCCTTTGAATTAGAAACTTTCACTTATGAAACATATATATGTAATAACTTCACAATTTAACTTTATTTTTACAAATTTTAATTGGAATGTAAGTAAAATAGAATGTTTAATGTACATGTGGTATTAGTGATATGGTACAAAATGTCTAAATGTATTCGTTTATAGATACAGCATAAGTTAGGCTGAAAAAGTCCGCTTTAATATATGCATGTTTTTTTAATACATGCATGTGCCTTACATAGCCAGTACTTTGAAAAACACTGCCCTTGGGCACGGAGATGTTCCTTTGAAAATTAGCAGTAATAACATTAATGTGTTATGTTTAAAAAAACAGCAAAATTCATGTTTAGAGATCTACTGCCTGTCTCATTTAACCTCGCCTCCAATTCTAATTTTTAAGTAACAAAGCCTGGTGGGCCAAGACGTCTTGATGTGAGATTGATAAAGTGGGATCCTCTCATTCCAAGTTCATATGGTAGAACATTTACTGCTAGTAAATTTTAGTGCTGAAATGCCCCGGTTGGGGTCCCATTGTGCTGGGTATTTCTAGTCAGACAACTGGCTAATGTGAACGTAGCCATGCTGTGTTCTGCTGTTGTGGTTTTATCTCCTGTTCTCTCTGTCTTCCTGTTGTAAACGATTGTGTTCTCTGGACTGCATAATGATGATAAACTCAAGAGCTGCCACGTTCCACCCCAGCAGTGGCTGGATTGTCATGGTGGATAAGTGATCTCCGCTCAAAGTTTGCATATCAGCTTATGTTCATGGTACCTGGGTTGAAGGTGTTCCGTACATATACATGTAGGATGTTCGTACAGGTCTCCATCCTGTGAACCAAGCTAGGCCTGATGCATTTGTGAGATTAGGGGAGTTGCAGGGGAAGGTTTAGCTGCTTTTCTGAGGCTGCCTTGCATAGGGCTTGGACGCTTGGAAAGTTAAGGCCAGTCACCTGAAGGGTGAAGTCAGTGTGAGTGGGACTTGTCTATCTGGCACCAGGGGCCATGAATTTTAGCCCATGCTGACCTGTAGAGTTCTGACTGCCCCATGTAGTCATGGCGTGAACTAAAAGGCATCCACCATGCATTAACATAGTCCTTCTCGAAATGGGACTACACAGCACATTTAGTCAGTGCCAGCAGAGTCTACCGGTGGCAGTTAGAGCATAACATGTTACTGTGCGCTATCATTTATGCACTGCAGCACCATGTGGACGATCCTTAAATTAAAGCATGTTTACTCCTGAGAGAAAGCAGGAGTTAAGTGGCCTTAGTTTGCCATAACTTAATTCTCCTCCTTGGCGCTTAACTTCAGGATGAGAGAGACAAACTGCCACGAGGATGTGACTCAGTTTTAACTTTTGTGCTTTGACTTCACATCTGAAGTTGATGTGCCTTAACTTTCCTGTCCCTGTGTAGACATGGCTTCATGTCATTAGTATCCAAATGGTAACAAACAGAGGTGCTGGAACAGTTTTTACAGGGGAGGGTGCTGAGAGCCATTGAACAAACTGTAAACCCTGTATATGATGGAAACCACTTCAAGCCAGAGCGTGCAGCAGCACCCCTAGTTCCAGCACCTATGGTAACAAGTAGGTTTGAAGTGATCCCTTCAGGGAACTAGCTTTTCCTACCTGAACTCCCCCATTCCCACCCACTCCCCGCTGGTCTGTTGCCAATGTAGTCGTTCTCCTGCTTCGAGCAGGGGGTTGGACTAGATGACCTTCTGGGGTCCCTTCCAACCCTGATATTCTATGATTCTATGATTCTATGTTCAATATTCGGATAAAATGTACATACTGAGAATTTGGATTTTGAGCTGCTTTTTGCTTAATTTCTATTTTCCTCATTCTCCACATTTTAATCTCTTTGTGGAAGGGACCTTGTTTCCTTACTCATCAAGTACCTAGCATATTTTTGATACTACGTAATAACAGTTTTTAGTCTGAAGTCTTCCTCCAGTTCTCCCCATCTTAGTACACTCAGAAATATCTGGGTAAATTTCCCAACTAGAGGTTTAAAAGGCAAGGTAATGTAAATTACAGGCAAATGCTCTTGTCTTGCTTAAATTACAAAGAAACCATATACCTGGCCTCATGCAGCATGTGTCTGAAGATTATCTGATAGAACCTCAAGGCTGAAATATAAATTCTTTGTCATTTACGAAGTTTAAATGGAGAATGTATGAAGAACATAAAACTATTGTGAAGGTACTTTGGTAGGACAGGGTCTATTTTTCAGGCATCAGGATGCCTGACAATTAAGCTTTTAATGTTGAAGGAAGTGTATCTCCTTTTTGAATCTGGGACTTAGGGTTTGAGGTGGTGGCTTTAGTTTTGGTATTGACCATAGCTGACTGGAGATTGGGATGATGCAAGTTTTTTGTCTGGGTCAAGTGAATCTGAAAGACAGGCAATTTTTTTTTTTTTGTCTGACTTATTATCTAAGCTACCTGGAGCACACATACTCGAAGGTAATTAGGTGGCTAACTTCCACACACACATACATACATGAACTCTTGGTGGGCCTACCATGCCTCTTGAAGTTAATGCGAGTCTTTCTATTGACTTCAGTGAGCTTTGTATCAGACTCCAAGTTAATCCTAATTAATTTAGTTTGGCGTTTTTTGATTAAACAGTAATAATTTGAGAAATAGCATTTCCTGGTAATATAGATAATTATTGGCTAGATGAGTTCCTGGAAGGAGGCTTTTGTTCATCACCTAGCCAATCCACTAATTGCCCACCTTATTGATTATCCTTACTATTATAAAACAATACATTATGAAAATAAAAAGTAATTGTGTTTGCCACTTCAGAAGTGGAGAGAGATGTGAGTAGTTTGTTCAGAAGTGGAGAGAGATGTGAGTAGTTTGTTCCTAACAGTTAGATGGATGCAGTAGGGAAAGCAGGATTTCATTTTCATTGGTCTGGTTAGCTTAATAAGGGTTAACCTGCTGTTAGAGAATTACAATAAAATCAGCAAGAGTAAGAGATGTTGGAAATATGGAGATATAGGAACTCATAATTTCTGATAATCTCCACTCTGGCAAGAGCTCGTTCTCTACCCTTGAGCAAGTCATTTAACCTTTCTGCTTCAGTTTCCTTCTTTGTAAAATGAGGATGATGCTTCTGTACCCCTTAAAAATTTTTTGAGGATGATATTACAGTTGATTAAAGGCTTTGAAGATGTAATGTATTGTGTAAATGGCAAGGATTATTTTCTTCCTCTTTTATTGTCTGGTGTAAATGAGTATTAGACACTTCTGTGCTAACTTCTTGATGTTTGAAATAAGTTATGGGCTTACAGTAAAAGAAAACGCACTTTTTGTAAATGTTTATAAATCCATTAGTTCCAAGGCATTTACACCATGCAGCCAATGAGCAGTCACTAAGCATACAATATATGCTAGTATTCCTAGTCATCCTTTAACAGTAATAGGATTTGCCTTCATAATTCCTAATCCACTGCTTTGAAACTTTTGCCCTATATATTATATTGCATTCATTATTGTAATTGCTCCCATTAATTGATAGAGCTCTCAGGAGGTTAATCTGTGGACACCAGCCATGTTGTCTTTATACCGAACACACCTAAATAAATAGATATTTGTCTTCGAAAAATAAAAATCCTTCATAAAATGACCAAACCTTTGTGCATCTTTTCTCTAAAATTGTTTGTTTAAAAAAATAAAACTGATGTGAAAATTTCTCAATTTACACCACTTGACAGGTGCTAAAAGAAAAGCATCTTTAATTCTAATGTGTTGTTAGGACCTCTTTAGAGAGATTGTACAAGTTATTAACAAGGTCCTCTGAGACAGAAGACGGGTAATTAACAAGACCTACAGAAGGAGTTTAGGTAATTAATGAGCTTCTGGGTACTGGACAGGGGGTAACAAATAGTCCAATAGTTAAAGCTGACAGGTTGTTACTAGTATGATCAAATGGCAGATTTAGGAAAGGTGATGTATGTGATAGATGTATGTGAACTTTCGAAGAATGGTTTAAAAATAACCCTTTAGATTATATTTCTATGACAGAGTAGTCGTCATAACGGCAATTCTACACTTAAACAGTGTAGGAGCTAGTTAAGATTGAAATTTCATTATAGAATATCAAATGGATGTAGCACCCCAAAAGGGAAATTACATACTAAGGAAGCATGAGAGGAATTAGTACTAAGTGCCATGTATCTATAATCATTGTCTGTTTTTGAAAAAAGTCAGTTGAACAACTGACTAAACTTTCTGTGAACTAGATGTTCCAGAAGCTGAGCAGACTTAGATTGAGTTAAATGCCTTTATAGTAAATAAGAAGAGCTTTCTCTTCTCACATATCTGAGTTCTGATGAAACCACTCAGAAAAAATAAGAGAAAATTTGGTTACTTTCTTGATTTCTGGTTTCTTATAAAATACTTCTTATGTTGTGTATTTTAAGGAAAGAGGAACGGAAATGTAGAAGTGGAGAAGGAGGGATTCTTCAAATATGCATTTAGATATACACCTCTACCCCGATATAATGTGACCCGATATAACATGAATTCAGATATAATTCAGTAAAGCAGCACGAGGGGGGCGGGGGGCTGCGGCTGTGCACTCCGGTGGATCAAAGGAAGTTCGATGTAACGCGGTTTCACCTATAACATGGTAAGTTTTTTTTGGCTCCCGAGGACAGCGTTATATCGGGGTAGAGGTGTACCAACCTGTTGGCCATCCACACAGTTTTGGAAGAAAAATACTATCAATTTGGTCAAAGAATGTTAATGTGGAAAGGTCACAATAGCGTACGGGGGGTGGAAATTTACCCATCCTTTGTGTTGATTCCAAAAGAGAATTTATAGTGCTTAAAATATAGGCGTTATTCCCATACTAACTTTGTCACCTCTTATGTGTATTACATTAATACTGTAATATTAACATCTTTACATACAATTGTGTTTGTAAGAAATATTTACAAAATTCTTATAGAAACAGATTTCAATTTGAATATATAGCATAACAACAAATACAAATAAAACCTGCATTCCTTCTATCCTGTAATCTATAGTGACAACTTACTGTGTTTTTAAATGTTCTTTTGCTACTTCAAACACACCTAAAAGTTGCATTTAAAAAAAAATAAGGCTTTTATTTACTCTGTTTTGCTTATCTTTCTTGTTTTGAGAACCGTTCCTAGATTTGACAGTTTTGTCTCTTCAGTGAATCTCAATGGTTGTGCATCTCGTCATGCTTAACAGTCAGCACTGGCTGTTGCTGGGTGTCTGCTGTTAGTAATGATGATGATAACTTCCTCTTTACAAATACTTCAACTAATTGTGAAAGTCTGAAATAACACAGATTTTTGCATTGCTCCTGTCTTCCTGACCTCTCATCACTGTATTCTCACCAAACAGCTCTTGCCGTCTCTTCATTTTCAGATGCTATTTCACAGAACATAACGTTTGAGAGTCAGATGGCACAAAAATTACAGGAATTTTGAGAGCATCAAAGTGACCAGAACATACCAACTGAGAACAAAGAGCAGCACACAGTATATTTTCAGGCTTTAAAATTTCATTAAAGTTTAGTATGTGTCACTGTTACTTCTCAATTTCGCCCTTAAGCATGATGCACTGGGGCTCTCTTTCTGCAATAAGCTCCATGTGAGTGGACCCCTGCTCTTGCACAGAGCCCATTACAGGAAGGGTGCAAAGGAGTGCAATGTTGTAACTTTTAAAAGGAATAAGCAATGCATCTCTCTTCTTAGCTACTTTCCTTCATACACTTTGTTTTGGAGGTCCTGCTTCCAGAAAACCCATTATTGTGCCTGCTGCAGTAATGAAGTCTCTCAACGTATTTGTGTTTTGTCAATCATTCATAAAGCATAGGTGTGTAGGCTACACTGTTTTGAATTTTTATTTCTTTTTCCTGACTTTGTAAAATTTCTTCTCTGTAAGCAGCTGCATACGTTGTTACTGTATTAACTTTAACTTGGATGGCATTTTGTTTATTTTCTTCACTTTCCTCTGCTGGTATTCATGAGATTATAGCTAAATTGCCACATTTCTAGTTAAATTAGATTACTGGTTTGATCGCCTAACCTATTGAGAATATTATGAAAATGATAGAATGAGTCAGTGTATTGTATTATTATAGAATTTTAATATGAACTGTGAATTCAGTACGCAAGGCACCGGTCCGACCTTTTTCTGAAGCACAGAACAAGTACAGTGCTTGCAGGAGCAGTACAGAATTTCCACCCTGCCAGTGTGCTTAATCTCTGATGTGGAAGGATCATCTCTTGTAATGAGAAAGTAGTTACATCTTCATGTCTCTGTCTTGACATTTGAGCTAAACCTGCCAGCTGTGATTTTGGTTTTGTGACGTGCACACAAATGAACTCTGAACAGGGATGAAACCACCAACCCTCAGGCCATTACAAAGCAACTTTTCCATGATTGAGTCACTACCTACGCTGGACTGGAACAGTGATAGACTCTTACGGGATATTCTATTAACAGTTTGAATTGGTCTTGACTTGAGTAAACGAATCAGATATCTCTGATTAGAATACCTATTTTATAAATACTGATGGTGCTTAAAGTTCATGTTACTAAATAATTACAAGATTTTTACAAGCATTTACAGTCTTGTAAATGCATATTAAGGCATATAAAATCCTTTGAAATTCAGTTCCTGCGCATATATAGTAGACTCCACTCAAAGCAGACTGCATTGGCTATTCAAGTCTTTAAAAAATTGTAATTGCTTTAGATTATTTTCTCAAATTTCATTTATTCAAGTGAAGTTGTTTTTTCTTTTTTAATTTAAACCAATGCATAAAGAATCTAAAACTGATAAACTTCCCTTTTTTTCTCACTGATGTAAAAATAAATTAATAATAGAACTAGTTCTGAAGTCTTTAGAAATAGTTCTTGACCTTGAGACTTTAAATACCTAATTTCAATCTGGAGTGAATTTTTCGAGCTGAGTTATAGATCCCTGAATTTGTGCCTTATAGTTCAAGTGCTTACACAACCTAAACTAGAATGACCTGAATGATCCATAGTACGTCTCTTGAGGATGAAACATCATTAATCATTCAGGTAGAGCACCATCTGTTCAAAACTAGATTTCTTAGCTTGGTATAAAAATGCCTAATAAAAAGAAAAATATTTAAATGCTTAGATATATTCCTTTTTTATTTAAGGTTATTGTCATTAGCCAATTTTGTTTATAGAAACTGCAGTAAAATTCAGTCTGGCATAAAGTGCAAAATCACTGCAGCTTTATATTTGAGGTTCAAATAGTCTTTTAATCCCTGTGCAATTATTCAATTATTACACTTGCAAGTTTAATAGTAATCTGGAAATAGTGGTGCTTACATCTAGTGGTTGTATTCAAAGTGCTAGTTCACTTATTTCAAGGTACTTATATTTGAAACTGCCTCTAAGGGCTTGTCTACCCTTAAAAGCTACAGCGGTGCATCTTCACCACTGTAGTGCTTCAATATAGATGCCACCTATGCCAAAGGCAGAGGGGTTCTCCCATTGGCGTAGGTAATCCACCTTCCCAAGAGGTGATAGCTAGGTCAGCAGAAGAATTTTTTCTTCAACCTAGCATTGTATACCGCAAAGGTTAGGATGGCTTAACTACATCGCTCAGGGATGTGACATAGCTGGCTTAACCTAACTTTTTAGTGTAGACCAGGCCTGAGAGAGTTTAAACCATCATCCCAGCAGGGCCCCTGTGCATGGCCTACCACACTTGTTCTTCTCTCAGCACTTTCAGAAAGCCCCATTATGCGTCTCGGAATCTGCCTTCAACCCACTGTAGAACTGATTCTCCACTGCCATGTCACTTCTGCTGCAATTTATACGTGTGCAAAGTGGGGGTAAAACTACCATTCTCGTTTGGCATTTTACACCAACTTTTTATTTTCTTTGCACACATGTAAATGGCTACATAAGGTACACAGCAGTGGAGAATTATGTCCTTTATCTTTTGTTTATAAATATAACAAAGCGACCTCCAGTAAGGTGTTCTAAAGTTATTATATTTCATGATTGCACTTTTTCAAAAGAAAAAATGTAATTTCAAATCACATAAATTGTACTTTTAAAAGTATTGTTGCAGTTTACATTAATATTAATCCCAGATTAAAAAGTATTTGGTTGGAGTTTTCTAAATTACTAAGAAAAGTTTTTGACCTATATTTCACTTCCACCTCAGTCTGTTTTTCTCTCTGCCTCTATTGAGCAGGCACTCTTTTCTTTTATATATGAATAGGCAGGCTGTTAGTTGTGATAGACACTCAATGTAACAGCTGACGGTTGCTTAGTACAATGGATCAGATTAAGTCCAATATCTGAGAACAATTGCGGTTTATTGGTTAGAGCAACAAAGGGTCTAAGTTCCGTTATCTGATCTGTGGAGAATATTATTATGTGACCCAGGGAAAGTCACAACCACTTTTCCACAGTTCACCAATCTTTAAAATTAATCTAACCCCTCATTGAGAGGGTGACGTGGTCTAAGTTTTGCAAAGTTCTTTGGGTTCTCTGCATAAAAATTTCTACGTAAATGTAAAGTTTCATTATTAACATTATTGGTATAGTACTAAGGCCTTGTCTACACTTACAGCGCTGAAACGTCCTTCGCTCAGGGGTGTAAAAAACCACCCCCCTGAGTGATGCAAGTTTCAGCTCTGTAAAGTGGCAGTGTACAGTGGCAGAGCTCTCTCCTAGCGCTGGAGCCGAGACTACACAGCCATGTTAAAGCCCTGCCGCCGTAGCGCTGAACGTCGCCTCTGTAGACATACCCTAAATCATTTATAAAGTAAGTGCTCTTCAGATATGAGGAAAAGGTTCCTGCTTTGAAGGGTTTACAGTCTAAGGCCCCAATTCTGCAATGAGCTCTCTGTGTACAAGGCTCCTTGAATCCACAGGGAGCCTCACACTGACTTTAATGGAGCTCCATAAGAATGCAGAAGTCTGCTCGTGCATAACTTATTGTAGAATCAGGGTCTGTATACACAACATGTAGATGGAGGATGAGATGCAACAAAAAGTGTCTTCCATCCAAGATTTATTAACTCCTTAACTCGCAAATTCATAGAAATGTTAACAAAATAGAAGGATGGCAACAACCAATTCCTGGTATTATTTTTACAACCTTGTGGGTCACATAAACTCCAGAAAGCCCTGAATGATTGCTTTGTGGCAGAACAATTTATATAGCAGTGAATCCCAAAACATTGTTCACCAGAATCTCATTGGGAAGTAGATGGCAATAATGTGCCCAATCCATCCTTCCATAGCTGCCATATTGCACTGTAATTTCCCCTAGGAAGTGGTGTCTTCATTACTAGCCTGCTATGGCTGGTAATATTTGAAGGAAAGTTAGGGTCTGAATTTCATTAACTATATCATCTGCATTTATTCCTTTTTTCCCCCTAGAGTATGTTGGTGGTAGGATTATATTCATATATATTTTTATGAAAATAAATTTACAATTAATTTTAAGTTCATGAAACTTACTTTAAAAGAAAGAAAGAAAGAAACCTGAAAAGTGCATCACTTCTGAGTAAAGAAACATTCCACAGTCTAAAGATTTTGGATAGGAGTGATCTACTTCACCTTAAAAATACCCGTGTTAAGTAAAGTAAAAAAATAATTGGTGTAACTTGCAAATTACCTATAAAATGGGCATTGTGTAACATATGATGAAAGCACTCACTGAACTGTGTTGATATTATATTAACCAAGAAGATTTTAATACTTTGAATAGTAAAGACTAATGTAAATACATACTTTATACTGAAAAGTTATACACAGTAGTGATTGTATAACTAATCTGAATAGTGAAAGATGATATCTAAAAAGCTCTTGCTCCTTAGGGGAAATATGATTTACATACAGTATGTTAGAAATGTTTGCCGCATATTCATCACAGTGTCAAAGTAAACTGCTCCAGCTGTAATATTTTTAAATTTGTTGTTGAGCAGTTTTTTATAAACATTGCTTTAATCTCTAGATATTTAGAAACCAAGTATTTAAACAGCCAATATGTCTTATGTTTTATTTGTTTACCATCATAAATCTTCAAGAACATAAGTCTCAATCATAAAACTGATCAGAGCAACTTAGAAAGGACTATTCAAGTAATGTACAACCACCAAACTACCTAACTCTTTCCAGGTGGCTGTATTGGAAGGAAAATTAGATATTTTATATCACTGTGATTAAATAAATGTATTTAACTGGTGGAAAAATCATACACACATGATAAATTAAGTATAAAATAATATATTTTTATGGTCGTGATGCAAACCAAGACAACCCATAAAATCATAACTATGGTAAGTCTGTCTATCTTAGCTTATGTCATTTTTTTTCTAGTCACTTTTTTTCATTGTGACAGGAGTGAAGGGGAGTTTCAGCTGTGACTTCAAATAAGTTAAAGTTGAAGTCAAAGTAATAAAAGCCAGGAAATTTCAAACAGGTTTTACTATTTAATAAAATTTAGATTCTAAAAAATAGTTCCAGGAAAATAAAGGGTCTGATTTAACCTGATAAAAATAACAGATATAAATAATATAACCCTTAGGAAGCTAGCTGATTCCCAGGTGAGTGACATGGGGGAATTGGCTAATGACTATGCTAGGTAGAATTTTCTGTGCTTAGGAGGGAGCTTAGGTTTCTGGCATTTGGATGTTGGACAGGTCTCTTGATTGGAATATGTTTCTTCCTACACCATTTCACGGCAGCTGATTTTGCATCTATACTCTTCTCATTGGCCTGTTCTGCTGATTTGATTTACTTCCCTTTTGCTAAGTCATGACCCCTCTTCTGGAGAGTAGAACTGATAAAGGGATGTTTGCATTGAGAGACCAGGTATGGAACATTCATGGAAGCCAGCATGGCACCTGGGTGTAGAGTCTGACAATGTGGCTAGCAGTGGCAAATTGGGAAGAGAGCATGCTGTGGGCAGTGTGTGCAGTTGTTGGGAGCGGTTCTGGCAATCTGGAGTCATGGGAGGGGTGTGAAATGCCTTGATTCCTTTAGGGTGATGGACGAAATAGGAACTAGAAGAGCTTCCTTAATGTTGTATGGATTAAGTGTCTACTTCTCACCATTGTGCTTAAATACTGTACATGTGGCATGTAGGACTTGTCTGAAACTCCTTCTACATCAAAAGTTTGCACAGCTCAGGGCAGTGACAACCATCATTTCAAACATCTCAATATTTTGTTGCTTTGATGATAAAAGCAAAGCCCTTTATTCTGTTTTAACAATCTTTTGTACTTTTCCCCTTTTATTAATTGTGATCTCTCCCGCCTAGGAAAAAACACACTTCATTATTTTTTCTCATTTGAGTGTCATCAGAATGCTTTGCATTATACATTCATAGAGAAAAATCTGGTCCCTGCCTCAAAGTTCTTACGTTTTAAGATCCTAATCCTGCAGACACTTATGTATGTGTCTAAGGTTACGTTTACCCTGCGCACCTTAGAGCGGCACAGCTGTGTTACTACAGCCGTGCTGCTGTAAGGGTACACATTTAAGCCGCTCTTTGTCAGTGGGAGAGAGCCCTCCTGTCAGCAAAATAAAACCACCCCCAACGAGGGGCGGTAGCTTTGTCGGCGGGAGAGCTTCTCTTGCCAACAAAGCACTGTCTACACCGGCGCTTTTCGTCAATAAAACTTTTGTTGGTCTGGGGATGGGTTTTTTTTTTTTCACACTCCGACCGACAAAAGTTTTACCAACGACAGTGCAGTGTAGGCATAGCCTAACTTTACTCTCATAGATAATCCCATTAAAATTAACTGGAATAACACCATTCTGACACACAAATACTAAAGCCTTGTATACGGTTAAAAGCTTTTCCACTTTAACTATGCTGACATACTTAAAGCGGCAAAAAAACCCAACAAATCCTAGTGTAGATGCCATTATACCAGTATAAAAATATTTATGATAGTATAGTTTATTCTGGTTAATGAACCACAATAAGCATTACTGGTATAAAGCGCCTTATTCTAGTATAACTGTGTCTACAGTAGAGCTTTTACTGGGATAACTAAGCTAATTTAAAAACAAATCATCCCTTACTAACATAGTTCTGCCAGAAAAACTTGTTAAGTGTAGACTAGATCTTAAGTTGGTGGTATAATGTTTGTGGCAGATTGGTGGGTGGATTATCATTGAAAACACTTCAGAGGAGTAGTGTATTACACGGGAGGGATTTGAAAGAAGACGTGGAGGTTATTTTACTACACAGGATGGGAGTTAAAGGAGCTACATGGATCATGGTGCTAAAAAAGAGCAGAAGGAATAAATAAGCAGTGTTTAGTAGCGGCAGAAGTCAGCTGATCTACCAATTATCTCTTTCATTTTCTTAAGCGTCTTTGGGCCCAATGTCATCTTAATGAAGCTTATTTTAATATCTGTCTTAGTCATTTTGGATTATAATGGCAATTTTAAACTACACTTTACATACTATTCCTACTAAAATTAATGGATCATTTACATTAGGATCATGCATGCGCTGACTGAGCAATGGTACCCTGTCTTCTAGAACGGTTGTTTGTGGAGCTGCAAAATCCTGTTAAAATTGATTTTTACTTTGCATGTGAGCATGCCTTTCTAATAGCCAATACATACAAAATCCATTTTATGAAATAGTAACCAGGCATACACATCACACAGTTTTGATGGTGATGACCTGTGAGCCCGAAAGAACCAATTTGACTTTTGGTTCCCAGGAGGAGTTGACAGAGCTGTTTAGTAAACTGAGCAAATTTAGTTTTGAAGTAAATGAGAAACAATAAGTATAAAATACCACAATGCCAATTTTTACCGTCATTTTTGACAGTGGAACCACACTTTAAAAACAAACAGAAAAAAATGCTTCCAAGCTGTGAACATATTTTTGTCATGTTTCCACAGAAAAACTTCACTGCCAGGATATCAAACCCTGGGAAAAATAAGGATAGGACCTTAACTATTTTGGCTATGTTGTGTACTGCTACCATTAGAAGAACAGCAAAACTGATATACTTTGTTTTATCAGTCAGATATACATATCCTATAGAAACATGTTGCATTGTTTACATCAGTGACTTACATCAATGACAGTTAAAAAATCAGAATGGCCTTGTGTAGTTAAGAAAATGTTGCTGAATAGATGGAAAGGCTTATGATCAATACTGTATTTATATATAGTGTAAAGGGGTATGTCATTTTGTTTCTTTTTACATAATTATAGTCAAATAAAATAATAAATTTAAGTTAAGGGTGTGGCATTATGAAACAAAAGAAACAAAAAGAACCCAGTAACTTCAAATACACAACACATGCAGAAAAACCTATATTTGCAATTTTAAAGGTATTCTAGGGTTCTCAGTTAGTGAGTTATGAGTACAGCTGAGAGAGTCTGGAACTGCTCAGGCTCACCTCTGGTTGGAGGAGCTGGCAGGAAACCATGCTAGGCTCAATGAGACCATGGAGCTCCCAAGTTCGTTAGTAGACCTTCTCATTTAAAAATAAAAATTAAAAAATTACAAGGTTTCAGAGCACCTGTTTCTTCCTGCTTCATTGGGAAGGAGAATATTTCCCACTTATGTCTTAAAACTTGAATAGTGTGTGCTTCATTTGTAATCTTGCTGTCATATTTGTGTGCAATTGCAGTTACTTACGTACCAAACATAACACTTGCTAATTTTGTAGATGGAATTAAGATGCCCACTGTGTCATAATAAGTGTGCATGTTTTTCAGTTTTAAAAAGGTCAGTACTCCCAATGGTTTACATTTCTAATTTCAAAATACAGATTTATTGTGTAGTGACTGTTACTCTTCCATAATAGCAGATAAAAAGAGCAGGTATCTCAGAACTTACTTCACAGGAGCGTTTAAGTGGTTCAATGCTATAAAAGATCTTGCTTCCTTAACCTTTCAGAAACTCAGTTGAGCAGTCATTGTATTATTCTGTATCTTGTCTAACATGAGGAAACTGTTCCAAAAGAAAGGTATCCCAAATTAACGCCACACTTCATTAAATAAAGACATTCTTGGTTTTCACCAAGCTAATTCGATCCAGTTTACTTAACTCATTTTTTTTTTGTTCTCAGAACAGATCACAAAAGACAGCCATGAATGAGTAGTTCATCATGTGTTTGACACATCAGTGTGAGACTAAAAGGCAGACCTTGTGAGAGGGTTCCTGCCTTTAGATGTGTGGAGAATACCTGATGAAAGAGGCCCCTCATTCAAAACTGTTCTCTAGTGAACAGGACAGAACGCCTCAGATCACTGTACAAACTGGTATAATAGAAATCAACCAGAACTTGATTCCTCAGACACTTTTCCCTCACAATTGTGACTGTTCATGTAATCTAGCCTTTATGTAATATTCTAAATATTGCAATTGGTTCACTGTGCTTCAGTAGAAACCAAAGACCAAACTTTCCTAGAGCTCATTTGGCCTTTAATTGCTGTATAATTGCAAAATACTTGCTATATAAATAGGCTTGGGAAAATTCAATGTTTAATTTTTTTATAATTTGGAAGTATATTACTTTTTAAACTTTTTTTTTTCATTTTTTTTAATCAATTTAAATTTTCACCATTGCAGGAAATTATGCGGGGAGGGGCAATAGACAACAATTATTTAATGACAGTAGATGTTGAGATTCAAAAAGTTAAAGCTTTATAACCGTTAAAACACAAGTCATCAACATAAAATGTTAAAATATACAAAGTAGATCTTAAATCAAACTCTAATATGTTTTCAAGCAGCATTTTTTCTTACTTTGTCTGTCTGTGAATTTCTGTCATTATTTCTGTCATTACTTCTTCCACTGTGTGTGTGTGTAGTGAAATTGACATTTACCAACAAAAATTTAATCCTTTCAAGCCTCTATATAAAATATGCCCATTCCACCCTTCCATATCAACTACATATATGATCAAAGGTTTATAGGCTGAGCAAAGGAAGGAATGGACAGCAACAAAATAGTCATTACTTATTTTAGGTTAAATTTTTTATATTAAAACTACAAATGCTGTACAGTGTTTTCATAGCTTTAAAATTGTTCTTTCAGATGCTTGTAATAACCTTTCAGTAGCCTGAAATTGAAATGTTTCATTACCAAATTTAATTTTCTTTTTTCATGCACCAGCTTGTTTAATGTATTCATGAGTACTAGGCTACTGAGATTTTTTTTCTTCTTCCTTTTAAAACTTAAAGGTGAATTCATTACTCATGAGCCAAGAAGGCTTTGGATTGATCAGAATGGTTTGATACAGGTTACATGCAAGCAAGCATTGAGAAGGGCCCTTTGGCAAAAGCTCTGCCAGCAAGCTTCAGCCTCAGCACTTTCAGTACATGTGTGCTCCTGGGCTATATATAACCTTTACAGTCTTACCAAATAGTAGATTTTGTGATATATAATACAGGGACTAAAAATAATGCTGTCGAATAATTTATTATTATAATCCAGAATCTGAACCCATTTTCCAGAGAGTAAGTGTTATTTCAGTAATCATTTGTAACAACTATAAAAGGATACAAAAGCATTGGTTTTGAACATGAAAATATATTCAGAAAATTACCATATATACATACATGCCTGCCACTTTGACAGTGGCAACGTTAGTATTATCCATATCAGCAGTCTGTTGTCCCAGTTAATTTGGGAAAATTTTAAAATAGCTGTGTTTTTATATGTGAATAATTTAATAGGTTTGAGTGGTTATTTATTGATCTTATTATGCTTCTTTTAAAGCATGTTGCTATTTATATTTGTACCTTGTCCTTTAGTCTGACCATATAAAAACAGATAAATGAAGTATATATTGTCCAGTGTTAAATACTTATTTAATTTTTATTAATACACTGTAACCAAAGCATTCTAAATGTGTGTGCGCACTACTGGATCACCAAAAAATACTTGTTTATGACTGCTGCAGGGAGTAGGGGAGTCCGAGGTACGTGCTAAATGAAAGCAATGGGCTACAAGAAGTTCTGTGGGAAGTTTACTAATGGGGATTTTGGAAAATTGAGCAAGAGGGGTGAGGAGCTAAATGTGTTAAAAGAATTGTATCAGAATAAAACTAGCAGCAGTAGTGTTGAGCAAGGAAGAAAAGCTAGACAAGTAGTATAAAACTGGAAGGAGAAAAACATTGTTTCATATTAGATCTGGTAGGGGTAAGCATTGTTAATGTGAGATGGTTTTTCAACCTATAGAATGAGCTAGTGATTTGAACTGGGTTTCTGAAAAGCAGATCTCCAGTAAAAAGACACCAGAAAAATTGGCATTAATTGGTACCTTTGTAATGACAATTTCAGTCTAGATGTGTATGACGAAGTGGACATGGAAATTGTATTAGCATCTCATCTCTGGAGATGATCTTTCTCAGGTCAAGTTGAAGCATAATGACACTGTGATATGTGCAAACTGTGACTTTCATTATCTGAAGTTTACCTGGTCTCATCTGTAGAGAACCTGAATTTCCAGGGCTCTGGGTTGAACAGTTGATTCACTTACCAAAAAAACAAAATAAAACAAAAATCTTTAAAAGGCTTTTTTTCTATTTTTCAATGAAAAATTATAGCAATTTCATGTATGTTTAGAGTAGAAAACATGATTTCAAAAAATGAAAACGTGAGTTTTAACTTGATCTAAAATCATAAAGTTCTGAAAAATGCATTTTGCATACTACTGCAGAGCAAATTGTTGAATTATCATTTGCAACCATCTCCCCAAAGCCTTAATTTCTGTGTTTAATGGTCATTATTATAATATCATGATTTTAACTCTAATATATTTACAGGTTTTAGAAATGTTGCTTACATATTGTTTTATGAAAATTATCTTTGATTTTGTGTCTTTCTTAAATGTGTTTGAAGTCAAGAAATTATGTGACTGTTTCTACATTTCATATAAGCTATTTTAGTAATGTTGACATTCGGTACAAAGTTATTTTCAAAATGGTGTTTTTGTTGATGAGTACATACCTGTAATATTTTGTTTTTTGTTATTCCCGTAGTTTTACTATGAATCCTGCAAGCATTGAAGACCTCAGGAAAACAATGGTGAGTGACAACGTAATGGAGAACTATCAGTTCTCCACCTACTTGGTGCCTGAAATAATAAAAACCATGTTTGGTTATTTATTCTAACTTCTAATATGAACATTTTAAAAACTTTTCTGCTTGTTTTATCCAGCAATTCTTAACAAAAGTCTCTCTTTCCTGGTCGGAGACTGGGTTAATTCAAAGGAACTGAAAAGAGACTTTGCAGAGTATTTGGAATAACCGCTGAAGTTATAGTGTAGAATAGATCTTCCCAAGGGAAGTAGTGAGACACTTTTTGCTTCAGCCATTTTGAAATAAGTTTGGACAAAGCACTAGAATGTGTTGCCTGGCAAACAATCCTGCATTGGCAGGGGATGAACTAGATCAGCGGTTCTCAAACTGTGGGTTGGAACCCCAAAGTGGGTCGCAACCCCGTTTTAATGGGGTCTCCAGTGCTGGCTTAGACTTGCTGAGGCCTGGGGCAGAAGCCGAAGCCTGAGCCCCACCGCCTGGGGTCAAAGCCAAAGCCCGAGAGCTTCAGCCCTGAAAGGCAGGGCTAACGTTACAGGACCCCTCCCTGGGGCTGAAGCCCTTGGGCTTTAGCTTTGCTTACCCCCCAACCCCCACCGCCGCTTGGGTGGGCTCAGGTTTCAGTCCCCCCGTAATTTTTGTTGTGAGAAGGGCATCATGATGCAATGAAGTTTGAGAACCCCTGGTCTAGATGATTTTAACAGGTGTTTCCCATCTGTGAAGTCTATGATTCTTTATGAAGGACAGTTTTTAGTAGGCTAATCAAAATGCAAGTCATCTGCAGGTTTAGGAAAATGAGTAAATTATGTTATGGTTAGAAGTACAAATAACAAATGAACAACCTAATGAAGAACAGCAATAAGGCCTTGTAATAAAGAAACTTGAAGTTATTCTTTGGAATAGTTGTTTGGCCCTAGAAATAGCAAAAATATAGTGTGTACTAAGAAATAAAGAAAAAAATTCTACACATTTACTATGTAATTTCTTTGTACAAAAGAAAATATAATCTTGCTACAATTTCTTTTATGAGCAGATCAGATCTTTAAAAGTGGGTTTGTTTTCCCTCTTAAAAAAATAAGTTGCATAGACAAATAGATAGGACTTTATACTGTTTGTATTTCACTATATTATGTAAATGACTTGCAATAACTTTTGATGTTTCATAATAAATGCCCAAGTTTTCATAATGTAAGAAACTGGTGGGAGATGTCGGAATGTATGAAGACTGCCTTTGATCAGATAGTAAGCTGAATTCTACCAAGCAGTTACTTAATCTCTAACAAAAAGCAACATCAAAAAATTGATTTAACTTAGCAGCTATTGTCTGTAAAGTAACCTTAATTACAGTTTCCATGTGCTTGTAAATGTACTACCTCAAATCATGTAATTTATTGTTGGTAAAAGCATCGTTAGAATTCTTTTAAGAAATATGATGTGAATTATTTTATTTAAAGGTGATAAAAGAAATCCTTGATGTTGTGATGTTTCTTTGGAATACCAGCTATGCTAAATGTCAGTTGCAGGATTCTGAGGTGGTGTTCATTTAATGTAAGATATAATTAAGAGGAGAAGACACTATCTTTATATCCCTTAGTTTTTGAAGGAAACTATTTGAAAAATTTGAATGTTCATGATTATTGTTAAGATATTTGAAGTCATTTATATTAGATTCTGCAATAATAGCCCTCCACCAAGTAACTTTTTTCTTCTTCCCTTGGATGTAGTGTTTAGCAATTAAGTTTGTATATCTTCTACTCTGGTGCCAACACCTGTCTCTGAAAGCAATGTTTAAACAGGAGCAGTAGCCAATTGAAAGGGCAGCATGAGCTCTTTAAGGCCTAATTAAGAACTGAAAGGGAGATGAAGCATGGAGGACAAAAGATGTGAAAGCAGCTGAGATGATATTCCCAGAGCAAAATTCCTCATTAGAACAATAGGATCAGAGAATGTCAAGCCTTTATCTTATCTCTGTAGCTCTCCTTCAGTTGCTGTGGATGTCAGTTTGTACCCCAATAAAGTTGGTTACTAGGACAACCCTTCTTTAAATATTTTGCTATTTAAAATCTTTTGCTAAAATTTAAATTTTATAAGATAATTGTGTCCGAGTAAAACTTTGGTAGCAATTTTTTTTTAAAAGTAAAAATTAGATTATTCCTTAATCTTTTAACGTGCTGTGTTGCCTAAATGTTCAAATGGAAAATTACAACCAAAATGTGAGTTATCCCCATAGTGTTGGCATTGTCCTTTCCTTAAGTATTAAAGACATACTGATATATAGTTGAATCTTTATTTTTCTTTAGCTGGAATTTTCTTGTATATCTGCTTGATGTTTTGGTGAAAAAAGAATGTAAGAAAACCTCTTAAAACATATATATTATGTATGGGAAACAATATTTAATAGTTAAAAACATCATTGCATACTGGATCTAAATGTTTTCCAATTTATAAAATTGAGCAAGCCCTTTATTTTTAGACATGGAAGTGTTAATATTTTTTTCTGATATATATGAAGTATTAGTACTGTAAACAGAAAAATTTCCTTCCTCAGAGTGGAAGAAAATGTGCAGAATACGTGAATGACTAAGAATTGGAAATGCTTTCTATTCTGTACATATTATTGGAAGTTTCACCAACTTAGGTATTTTTATGAAGGGAAAGAAATGATCTGCTATGATGATTTTTTAGTAAATTGACAATAGCAAATTAACTGTTAGTAAATGCTGATGTTTAGCTGAAATTAAATCTCACAGAATCAGTCAGAAATCCTAAAATGTTAAATAGTGCCAAGAGTTACTAATAGAAAACAATTGATGGAGAGAGGTTGGTTAACTTGTAGCATTCCAACTGATTTGCAATACACCATCACTTTTAATTAGCCCTACTTGAAAACTTTGGCCACCTGCATATTTTAATGATGAGATGCGTGCCAAAGTGTAAATATTGAGCTGTGCTGAAATGAAAAGGAGTGAAGCAGGCTACTTCTGTATGTATCTACTGCTCAGAGTGGTTGCTGATTGTGCCTGATTTATCATTTTTAATGAGAAGATTCAAATGTAAACAAAAAATATCTCCTAAGCAAGAATTACTTCACCTTATATTCAAGTCAATGGTTCAGGATTGATAGGTTAGATGATTTTACTTAGTCAAATGTTTTATATCTTTAAATGTCCCAGTC
Organism: Lepidochelys olivacea; assembly: GCF_965140295.1. Taxonomy (NCBI): domain Eukaryota; kingdom Metazoa; phylum Chordata; order Testudines; family Cheloniidae; genus Lepidochelys; species Lepidochelys olivacea. The sequence goes on from NC_140417.1 coordinate 110,676,742, forward strand.
TCTGAACTAGATAAAGCTAATTATTATACACTCTAACAGTGCTATTATTTTCATAAACCCACTCTTGCTAATTATCGTTTTCTTAATTATATGTTATCTCTCCCCAGTAGAAAATAAGGCACTCAGGGTTATAGTTTCCTGGATTGTACATTGCTTTTATTATGGGAATTAAACGTACCCATCTCTGTTAATACTTCTACACGTAGTGAATCATCAGAAAGCACTGTTGGAAATGTTGCTGTTTCTCTTGCTACTTAATTTAGAATTCAGTGCAGCACATGCTTTTTTCAGCTTCTGTTAGTTCTCCTTTCTAGGTAAGTGCTCTTGTGCAATTAGTGCTCTCGTGCAGCTTTTTAACTTCATCCAAAATATAAAATAAGGAGTTCTAATATACAATAAGCAGAGAGTGAGGCCAGGACTTGGAGAGCCACTGAAGGCCAAGAATGGAAAATTAGAGACAGATGGGTCCTGATGTCATTAAAAAGCTAGATAGAGTCTTTGTTGTAGTCATCTCAAAAGATGAACAATAAAAGAAAGAGGACTCAAAATAGTGGTGGTAAGGTTTGAATAGTCCAGGGCTGTCTTGCTTCTTCCCCTCCTTGGTGGGTCAGTCATTTTAGGGGCATTATATTACCATGGAGAGAAGCTTATTTCTGGATGTGAGGTGTACCCTGCTTGAAAGCAATATCATAAGTGACTTTCTGTTTCATAACCTCTCAACTAATTCACAATATTGGATTGTCTCCCATATGCCTACTAAAATTTTGTGATGTTTTTTCATTTATAGGATGGAAATCCTTTTGATGCCACTGCAGGGTACCGTAATCTTACATATGAAGAGGTCTTGCAGGAGCTGGTGAAACATAAAGAGCAACTTAGGAAGAAAGACACCCATATCCGTGAACTTGAGGACTACATTGACAATCTTCTTGTACGAGTAATGGAGGAAACACCTAGTATTCTCAGAGTGCCATATGAACCTTCTCGAAGAGCTGGCAAATTTTCCAAAAGCTAAGGCAATAACGCTTCATGGTTCTTTTTATTGAATGTGTTAATGGAAGGACATTTTGCACTACACATTTTGATTTCTTAATTTTGTTCTATTGTCCACTCCTTTCCCATTCTGAGAGATTCAGGGTTTTGTCCTCCAAATGCTGGCAGGGACCGTCGAAACTAGTAGTCTGCTATGTTTACTAAAGAACTTTGAAAAAACAAATAGGAGATATAGTAGATGAATTTCTCACATTCTTTTTTGGAAATTACAGTTAGCTATATTTTACTTGCAGTACTGTAAATAATACACCTTGAAAATGTCCATTCAGTTGTTTTACATGATAACTTACTCCTAGCCCTGTTGCGGTTTGATACCATATGTCTACTTTTACTACTTATTGATACACTATTATGCAGAGTCACTCTTTTTGATATTACAGCATTCCATCACGGGTGTCATGCTAAAGTCTGTATGGTACGTTTTGCCGGATGTGAATATGGATTGTTGCAATGTGATATTTCAATATAGTTAATTCTCAGCATTTATTAGAGAGAAGCAGTGGAAACAAAGAGGAAATGCCATATCCTGTACAGTACACTTTAAGAATGTTTTAAAATGTCATGTCAGTTCAACAATGGCATGTATTTCAATCAGTTATTTTCACACATAAATTCTGGATTTTGTGAACAATGAACATTGAACTTTGAAATCAGTAAGTTAAAAGCTAATTACGATATGGGTTTTTGGTGTAAAGTTATTGCATGCCTTTTTATACATTAAAATAGTGTAAACAAAATGCTAACCAAGTCAGAAGTAGGACTGAAGAAAGTGGTGGATAAAGCGGTTAATACTTTTTTCACTCAAGTCCTACAGCAGAAAAAAGAAGTTTAGGAAGAGAAATAAGAAGACTGACTTAGAGATATGATTCTGAAGAACTAAAGTGACCCAATCTCAAGTTGGGTTTTTCATGTGATGCATCTTTCCTTTGATTTCCAAGGCTGCTAGGAAAAGGGTGTATTGCTTAGGCATGCCTCACAAAGACCTGAAACTAAAAAGAGGAGATCTGTATTCCTTTTCAACCATTTTGAAGGTCTGCTTTTAATAAGGATGATGGAAGAGGTATTTAAATAAGCATGCATCTAATCATTTATATTTGCGTGTAACATGGTGTACAAAAGTATGTACTGTTTCACACATCAGCCAAATACAGTAATCAACTTCTAATGGGAAACAATGATGTAAGGAAAAAAAACTTTACTGTACTAATATCCACTAAATTATTTTATTTTAATTGCCTTGTAAGTCTTAAATGCGTTGTCTGTTACTGTGAAATTCTGAGGTGTATCAGAACCTATGCAGGAGAATATAATAGCATTGGATTTAAGAAGTTAAAATTCTTGGTTTTGAAAGAAAATTTTATGTGCATGGTGGCAGGATTGTTTGTTTTTTTGTTTTCTCCATTTGTTCTTGTAAACTGCTTATTTTTCTTGCACTGGCATGTGGTGGGCTTTTCTGAGGAGGAAAAAAGCCTAAACTTCCAATTTTTGTTGTTGTTTTAAAGAATAAGACTTTTTTTTTTCATGTTTAAGACTTCAAAAATGAATAAATCCACCTTGAATTGTTCTGATTCTGGACACTATGAGATAAACCATTGGAATCAGAGACCTCTTGACAATGTAACTATATTACAACAGCATTGCATTGTACTCCGAAGAAAATTATTTCTTTGTACAGTGTAAATAACTTTTCACTTCTTGACTTTATTTCTTGTTTTACTTTTCATTCTCCAAAATGACGTGGGACAGTACCTGGGATGGGAAAAAAGATTGATTGTGCCAGGTTCATAAAAAGTGTTAAGTATGAAAGTCCTGACCCTGTGTTGGGCTATATTAGCATGAACCATTATGCTTGGGCGGAGTGACTACAGTGAGACTCCTCCTGGTTGTAGTGTTCTGCGTTAGCAGATCATGTTTCAGGATTAAGGCCTGATTTACTAAGTAGTTGCTATTAAGACCACCCAAGGATTCATCAGGTATTGTACCTCATAAACCAATATGAATGTTCTTTTGTCTACTTAACTCTAAATGACTAAGTTTATTGTAATATATTCAAAGTGCCAAAGATAGCATATTAAGTTACAGTTCATTTATTGTTCAGTTAGTTTTTGCACTTGAAGGAGATTTTAATTTAGAAATTATACAAGGTTGTATGTCAATTATTCAGTATTCCCACAAAGATTCTCAAACATTTTAGAGTAGTTTGTCTAAAGCTAATGACTTCTATATATACTGGGGAAATGTGCCATTGAATTTGAAGCTGAACTCCACATTAATTTCAAAAATCACTAGCGCTATGTGATCCTACGTTTGTAAGGTTTCTTCTCTCATCACTGTCTTATACATATCAATAGGAATTTCACAAGCAAACCAGTAGGAAAATATTCCCCAATGACTTTAAACTTCTCCAAGCCAACCTATAGTTATTGAAATGAAACATTACTGTATTTAGAACCTCTGAAATGACTTCTATTGGAATGTTAATGTGGAATATCAAAATGCATAATTGATTAAAAGTAGATCATTTGACATATTTGCATAGCAGAAATGATAAGCAGATTAAAGGTAGCAAAAAGATCAATTTTACTGCATTAGTGAAGAAATTTAGTGAAATTTTTAATGTGCTATCTAGTTCTTTATCTGATCTGTAACTGAATAAAAGCACCTTTTGTTTCTCCTAGTTTATCACAAAAAGGGAGATAAAGACAAATGTAGCTTAGAAAAAGGTACAATTACTAAAGTATGCAGAATGAAGCATGTACAACTATAAAAATATTTGTACAGTGTTTGTGTAATTTAAGGTACAAGTTATTTTTGGTTTAATTTTGGAAAGATATTAAATGCACATGCTTTTCTTCTTTAAGTAGGTTTTTTAAAATGATTCACATTTTGTGGGGATTTTTACAGGCTATTTTTCAAGGACATCTTCACTGTAAAAGTATTTTATGGACCATGCAAAATTTTCAAATCAAAACACTTCATGCAGAATATTCCGTATGTGTATAAGACACAAGGAAATTTCTGTTGATTTTACTCTTAAGCATAACACTATAAAAGCATCTTCTAACAGCTTCTGAATCTGTAATACCTTACCACACACAATCCATCTTTCAGTACTCTAAAATCTAAAGATGAAAACAGTGGCAATCCACACACTTTTATTGATCTTTTCTCTGAAAAATTAACATGAAGCTTCATCAGTATATGTACTGTACTTTGAAATATTCCTTTGAAACAGCTCTGGTACTAGCAATGTGTTTAACTACTTTATTGAATGAATATCAAGGCAATATTTTAGAGTTGTAAATAACCAATGAACTTCTTGCCATTCAATAAGTCTGTTTAATATTTATGTATTACTTTTTGCTGCTGTATTTTATGTTGAGCTTGGTTTTGCCACCTACCAATGAGTGTAGCATTATCCATAGATTATACATAACTCCATCTAGTGCTGTTGTCTGTAAATCAAGAATTAGTTGTAATTTTCCAACTATAAAAATGATGCCTTGTATTTGAAAGGGTTCTACAAATGGGGACCCAAACAGAACTGAGCTCATTAGTAACCAGCTTGCATTATTTTGCTGTAAGGATGTCTTTTCTTTAACTAGGTGCATCTTAAAAGAAACAGAACTGCTGTCTTAATACTTTTACTACTGCACTGGAGTTTTATTTACACCTATAGCTTTAAAAAAAAAGTTGTCCTACACCAAGTTTTTAAACTAAACTCATGCTTTGTTGCTGTTTGTGTATCCATAACTACGGTAGTTATGTTAGAGGTGTCAGTTGTGCATTTTAAAATGGTTATAGCCTCTTGATCCACTTGCTCTCTTTTGAGGTAAATGGTGAAGGGTTATAGCACTGCTGTGTTCCTGATATTAGATTTAAGGGTTTATCAGTATTTTCATTCTAAACCCCTGTTTTCAGGGATTTATAACTTCTAAATCTAGATATAGTCGCTGGAAGTGTTTAATATGCAATAGGTGGCACTTTAATCTGTTTATGAAGGGTTGGGAGATTTATTTCTGTTGAGAAAGGCAAAGACAGCATTTATTTTATCTTTCATAATTTGTATGTTGAAAAATCCACTCTATTTGCTGTTAAGTGTATTACAAATGATACAGTCACTCTTATTCTTCTTAGAAGCTTCCAGCTGGCCTGTATTATGTTAGGTACAATAAAATGCTGAAGATCCAAGTTATATAGGAGGTCTGTAAAAGATGTGAGCATTACTTAAAACAAAAGGGTTGATTTGTCTCGTGCAATGAATGGTAGCTTGTGTACATTTTTAAAGTTAGAGATTCACAACTATATGCACCCGTGACAACTGTATACATACGATATTGCATGAAACGTTTTTGTTATATTATATGCACAAGGTGTTGAACTCTCTTTAGTTGATTAAAATACGTCATTTTAATATTTGAATTCATTTTCATTCAGTATTGCATGTGTAACGCTAATAAAACCCAGTGCACTACAGCAAATGTCTTGTAGTTTAATATGTGTCTAATATGTGTGCAAAATTATGCAAGATTTCAGCATTCTAATCAAATGTGTAGTTTCAGGACATAGTGACCATGCTTTTGAGAATTACAAAGAGTGTATTTTCTCAAGGACAGTTGTAAATGTATTTCATAGCTGCTTGGAAGCTTCCTCTTAGAATACCCTCTTGAGAACATAATTGTTGAAAGAGACCTGACTTGTTCCATTGTGCTGTGTGTGTGTCTTTTAATATAGAGGAAACAGTCACCAAACCCCATCCCCTTCTGACTTCATACAGCAAAAACATCACATATAGTAATCGCAAAAAGAAAAGGAGTACTTGTGGCACCTTAGAGACTAACAAATTTGTTTGAGCATAAGCTTTCATGAGCTACAGCGGCTGTAGCTCATGAAAGCTTATGCTCAAGCAAATTTGTTAGTCTCTAAGGTGCCACAAGTACTCCTTTTCTTTTTGCGAATACAGACTAACATGGCTGCTACTCTGAAACCTGACATATAGTAATGAGGGCTTTGATACTAATGTCTGGGGTGGCACTTACCATGCTGACAATCATCCATGGAAGATAATGATAGGAGATATATAATCCACATCACTTTCCCTCTCTAACAATTTCAAAACAGAATCCATTCAGAGAGAGATTACAACTAGGGCGCTCCAAAGAAGTCATATTTTCCACAATCCCATCAGTAAGGATGATGTTTTCACCTGTTTTTATCAATATAAAGGACCTCATTCAGTGGCAGATGTAGCCTTCTGATTCAATGGATACACCAGGCCTTAGCACAGGGCCTGCTTTACTCTGCACAGCCACCCTGGGGACGGTCCCAGTTACACAAGTCAGTGAGAGAGACCCCACCTGATATGTTCTGGGGAACGCAGTTCTGCTCAGCATCGAGGTCCGGCTGCTCAGAGTGGGGGAAGGCCCTGCCCTTAGCCAGCATCCTGGCCACGTGTACCTGCTTCCTGGACTTTTGGGGGCATCTCCCGATCCCCACCTCCCAAATTCCCTCTGGGAGATTTTACTCTTCGGTATCCAAAGCAGCATACGACTCTGATAACATCGCACAGTGGGATGAGCTGGGTGGGAGCAGAGCCACCGTGACACAGGGCCTGGGCTTCATGATTTCTGCGGGTGCAATTGAACCCATGAATCCATACTAAAGCCACCCAGTCTAATTCTTGTTCTGCCCCTCTACTTCCTTGGGGCAACCTGAGGGTGGAGCCTAACCCAGGACAATAGTAATTTCACCTGATGTTGGGGAGGAGTTGAGAGCAACGCTCCTCAAGGTGGAGAATTTATTCCGATACATGCACAGCTGTTTGGATTTTGACTTTCTTGCAGTGGGTGGACTTGTCTCTTGAATAGGTCAGTCCCTACATGTTGCCTTCTGGAGCTTATGCCACCAGAAAGTTACTGATTTTTAGTTCTCAATACGGTCTTGAGAATGAGGTTCACAAGTGCTGCTGTGTTTTGAGGCATCTATGCCAAGTGTTGGTAATGGAAAATTTTAGTCAATTTACTGTAGATTTCCCCCCACTTTTCTGCAACTTTTCCTTGGCTCTAGCTTTCCCTTCGCCCTAGCTACTTGCCCTCCTCAGGAGCTTTGCAACTCTCCTCACTGAATAGGGGGCTAAAAGGTCTGTCCTTTCCAGCTGAAGAAAATAAAAATGGTCTTTTAAAGCACTGCACTGCAGATATGGGTTCAATCCCCAGCTATGCCACAGATGTTCTAGACCTTAATCTCTCTAAACCTGTAAAATGAAGATATGTCCCCACATCCCAGGACTGTTGTGAAGATAAAATCAGTGTTTGTTATGTGCTCAAAAACTGTGGTTATAGGGGCAATATAAATTCTTAGATATAGTTCTGGATAGATTCTATAGCTTTCAGATTCTCTATATTAGATTTGGTTGTAATCTTTTTATTCTCTCCCCCCCCCCCCGCCCTCCAAAACCCTCAATGAAAGTTGAATTACAGATTTAAAAAAAAACCAACATAAATTGAGAGGGCTACTAAAATCCTTAGATATAATCTACAAGGGACAGGAAGGGGGCAGTACCTCTCCAACTATGTAAACCAAAATTGGTTGATTGCAGTGCTCATCAGAACAAAGCTCAAGATCTCATTTCTGTATTTTAATAACAGACCAAACTGTATACTATTTTTATTTAATTATTGTTGCTAGCTTGGTCCGCAGCTTATTTAGGACATGTTGCCCCTTTTTGTAATTTTGGGTTCTTCAGTAAAACTATAAATAATGACCAAAAAAGCCTATCATTGGCTCTGCACTAGTACATTAAATGTTGGAATTATTCTATAATGAGCATCATTTTATGAGAGGTAAGAGTAAGAATAACTATTAAGGAAATCTGCCTAGTCCTGGTGCCCATACAGTGCTGTCAGCTTAAAATGGTGCTGTTTCTCCAAGGCAGGCTCTTAAGGTGTTACCATGCAAAATAAAATGCAACTTGAGAAGTGGGGGACTTCAGGACATTGTGTCTGCAATAGCTAAATAAAGGTCAGTACACAGAATCAGCATGGGCTGGTTGGCATCTGGAATTTGCAATATTTATATAGTGGTTTTTTTGTACAGCATTTAGACGTACTCTGAGTGCGTTTTATAAAATGATTGGCTTATACTCAGAAGCACAATCTGTGACTAAGTTCTGATGTGCTTTTAGTTTAAAAATAATCATTTTTAAAAGGTATTGATAGCACTCATGCTTATATCCCAAACATTTTAAAATGGAACCAATTAAGGGAAAGAGAACCATTTCCTGTGATTGTCTTTTCTTTTCACCATGCATCTTGTCTTTGAGCTAATAAAATATTGAATATAACAAAGCAAATTGATGAAGGGAGAAGAATTGTCTTTAGGCTATACATTGGGGCATCTGATCCAAATACCACTAATATCCCATTGAACCAATTGCTAGACATGTGCCAGATTCTTTCTTCAAGTGAACTGAATGTGGCATCCTTTATTAGCAGGATCAGCATCACACTGAAAATGGGAGAAATGAAATAATGCAGCAGGAGTAGCTAACACTGGGAAGTTTAGCAGATGGATTAGTTAGTAGGGTGTTACCTATAAGGCAGATGTCAGGCAAAAGTGAAGAGCTTCAACCAGCTGTCACCTCCACCTGGACACTTTTATAATCTTTAGGGATTAAACTAACCAGTTTCACTGGGAAGTTAGAAAGTGCCTCAAGAGATCTGGTGTTGGATTCATCACGTGGCAGACCAGATTGCCTCTATTGTTGCCCCATATAGGTGTCTGTCACAAGGTGTCAATGACTCTATAACAAGGAAAATGCGGAAATGTGTCACCTCACCTCCTTCTGTAAATGATTCATGCTTAGGTGATGAGGGCTTCCTTCTCAGATATCTGCTGCTTACATTAAGAATTCCTTGAAAATTGACTCCCCTGGATCCCTTTAGAGGGTCCATCAAAGTGACTAGTTTTAAAATTAATGAATTTTAAGTCATTTGTAAAAGACTCGTACAATGGCATAAGGAAGATGTCTTCTTATTGCACCAGTTATGTCGATATACTGATTCCAGAACACAGTCAGAAACCACATAATAACCTATTTTAATAACAGCTGTTGACTGTTCAGTTATCAGTATGTTCTATTGTCCCTTTATTATAAAGTTTGTAATTATAAAGGATTGTGCATTTAACTAACTTGCAAATAGTGAACAATTATATGGCTTAAATATATTGATATTTTATAATCATAATTTACTTAATAAATATGTTAATGAACATGAACCTGATCTTCCCAAGTAGGGTTTTTTATATATTTGTTTTAGACCTGAATTATGGACTCAATGATTCCATTTGTCTAGGCTGTGAGTAATCACAATCATTCTGAAATAGTTTCATACATGATTCCATTCTAGATTTAGAAATTTCATTTAATCTTTTTTAATAGCTTTCACATTCCCTTATAAAAATATGCTACAATATTCTACAGTAATGGTCTAAAACACCACAACTTACAATACATCAATAATTATTGTAGTGTTGGGCAGTATTGTATAATTATTTGGGCTTTTTTAAATAAGTGTTTGCAGCAATATACATATGCTTTATATATAGAAAGAATAACATTAGAAACATTAAATTGGTATCTGGGCAAATTCTGGTATAACTTTTATTTTGCATGTATAAATTAAAAAAGATCTTTTTAAAAATAAACTTACACCTATATGTTTCTGTTAATCTTTGTGTTAAACTAATGTAGCTAAAGTTCTGTGTAGAGTCTCAAGGACTAGTTCATCAAATAGGCTTGCCTCAAATTCACTGTCCTGTTTTTTGAATGTAGAGAAATAGAAAGAATCTGATTACAGCAGATGCTAAATGTTGCTCTTAAAGGATCAAGGAAAAAGGTGGGTGACACATTTTATGAGATATGGTCTAATCTTGTTTCTTGTTAGGACATACTGAGCGTGAAGAAAAGGGGCTAACGTGTTTCCAGGATTGTGCACTTACAATTAATTGTAGGACTACTGCCTGTCTGTCTTTTGTTAGATTTATATAAGCCTTCTAAAACATGAACTTATTTTTTTAAAGAATGGATTATGATTGGCTAAACCAGTCACATGACAGTTGCAGTTTGGGACTCCTTTTCAGGTGACCTCATCATAACTCAACATAAAATCCACTGGAATAATGTGCACTTTAAATTGAGATGCCAAATGAAGGAACCCAGCAACAAGAGTGAGGAAGAAGAGAAATAAGTCTAATAAAAATAAAAAACTGATGTTGTTTGATCTGAATGGTAAATACTGCTGAGTATTTTCACTGGTATTTTCATTTTAACCTTAAAGGATAATCACTTTAGTATAGAAACGCAGAGACATAACTGTCCTAGTGCATAAGATTTGTTGGGTTCCATAGAAAGTGGGCTTCAAATCAAGTTCTATTGTATTTAACCATTGTTTCAGTTTAATTGATTTCAAAGAGTTAAATAGCACTGATGGAGCTGAGCCATGTTAAAATTGTGTTTGCAAATTGTGTTTTAGTTACTCCGTAGTGCCCGTCTCTGTAGTATTTCTGGACAATGTTTAAAAACTCCTTCCAACACATACCATTCCCATGCATATTGGTGGGCTAAACCTGCTTAGGAAAAAGTTTAGTTGTAGTCATTTTTAAAGGCTATTCTTTTTTCAATTCCTGGTCTCTCTTGGATTGGGGCCTAAGTAACTGCACTGGCTGGTAAAACTGGAAGTGGAACAGGAACAAGGTAATTGTTTGAAGGTCTTGACAGAGAAGGTGAGATTTGAGAGGCTAACTCAAATGAAGCAGCAGCAGCAGAGCTAATGAGAAACATAGTTCAACTAAAAGCTGAGTTGAGTCGTGAAAGTTTAAAATAATACACCAGCGTACGTTGCAGGGAAAAGGAAGTGACTGCACAGGTGAATTGCTGAGTGCATATAGGTCAGCGTGGCCATGCTCTCCTTTGTCTTGCAGCTTAAAAAAGGGATCCATGTTCTTGCTACATCTGACTAATTGACAGTGACTTAGCTAAATGGCATTTAAAAACAAACTATTGCATCTTCCAATAAGATGAAGTATGCGATCAGTTTTTCTGAAAAATAATCTATCTAACTTTGAATAAGCCAATGACAGGGTAGACTTTGTCTTTTTTCCAACTTACTTAGGGCTAAGGCAGTGTCTGGTTTAAATTCATTAATTTCACCCTATTTGCTTGGAAAAGTAGGGACCACATCTTTCCTCTGTGTGTGTGTATCTGGTCAGTCCTAAACTATTATTTGTTACCTCATTATTATACTTCTAATAAAAATTGTGTAGCCAGGCAAAGGTAGCTGATGTTGACCGGGGAGGATGCAGTGCTCTGCTGGACAGAGAGAGAGATAAGTATTCTATGGAGATGAAGAAGAGAAACAGTACTTAAACGAAGCATAACGTTGAGCAGAACTCGGCACTGGAATCTACCTGACAGTGAGACCATTTCTATAGAAAAGTCCCAGAAATCCAGCCACAGCTCCCCTCACAAATAGTGTATCTCCCTGTCATCACTATGTAAGTCAGACATTTGAAGGTGTACAAAAAGTCGAACAAAAATGGGAGAAAACCCTCTTGGAAATATTATTCTTTGGAGGGAGGAAGTTGAAGGGTCAGAAGAGAGAAGGACATTTTAATTTTGGAAGGGAAGGGACACTTTTTGGATAGTCACTTTACAAAAGAAATTTTGTTCAGATGCTACTAGACAACATATAAAATTAGTTCTGACAATGTTTCATATAAAATAGGAAAGGGAAAAACGTGGCTTGATAAGCTTCCCAATAACACAAATTAGATACTTCCAAAGCTGGATCTTGGAACAGCTATATTTGTAGAAAAAACATTCAAGTCACTAAAACAACAACTCTGACTTGGTACAGTAAGTTTCCCACTTGGAGAGTACACAAATTACTGTGATCTGTAATTGCCAAAAATAAATAATCCTAATTAAAACAAAAAAATGAAAGATTTAGTCAGGACGTGGGCAATCATGCATATTGGTTGGAGCAGGATTTGGTAGCCAGAGATTGGAGCTGAAGGTCGGAACTGAAGTCAGAGGCCAGCCAAAGGCAAGTTAGGAATAGGAGTTGAGGGTCAGACTGGGGCTACCCGAAGTGAGGCGAGGGAGATGTGGGGCTGGAACAAGGCAGGAGTGGGACAGAAGCAAAGCTGGGAACAAGCAGGTACAGGAGCTATTACAGCCTAGGGTGAACACTTTGAGCAGGCAGTGGATTGCTGCTGCTGCTGGGCTTAAGTGCAAGCCTGTTAGCTTCTTCATCCAATCAGGCAAGACTTTCCTTCAGGCAGGTTAGCTGATGAAGCCCAGATGTGTTCATTAGGCTGTCAGGAGACTGAGCAGGCACAGCTCCAGGACCTTATTACTGACAAACTTGGATTAAATAATGAATTACTTGCCCCTGAGATCTTTCAGGGAACAAATTGCATGTACATACCAGTATAAGCTACATTAGGACATCCATAGTCTTAGTTGATTTCCTCCTTGATTCTGGACAAAGAAAACTGTGAGATTTAATCTGACAAATACCGGAACCTAATATTTAGTTCAAAAAACAAATGCAGATCAGGAATGATGCTGTTCTTCAGGTGAGATATTAAAATGGTAGATCCCTTTCTGTGCCGGAAATTGTTTCGCAAAATGACGATGATCTTGTAACTGTAACATAATTTGTGACCATAACATAGAATCATAGAATATCAGGGTTGGAAGGGACCTCAGGAGGTCATCTAGTCCAACCCCCTGCTCAAAAGCAGGACCCATCCCCAATTAAATCATCCCAGCCAGGGCTTTGTCAAGCCTGACCTTAAAAACTTCTAAGGAAGGAGATTCCACCACCTCCCTAGGCAACGAATTCCAGTGTTTCACCACCCTCCTAGTGAAAAAGTTTTTCCTAATATCCAACCTAAACCTCCCCCACTGCAACTTGAGACCATTACTCCTTGTCCTGTCCTCTTCCACCACTGAGAATAGTCTAGAACCATCCTCTCTGGAACCACCTCTCAGGTAGTTGAAAGCAGCTATCAAATCCCCCCTCATTCTTCTCTTCTGCAGACTAAACAATCCCAGTTCCCTCAGCCTCTCCTCATAAGTCATGTATTCCAGACCCCTAATCATTTTTGTTGCCCTTCGCTGGACTCTTTCCAATTTATCCACATCCTTCTTGTAGTGTGGGGCCCAAAACTGGACACAGTACTCCAGATGAGGCCTCACCAATGTCGAATAGAGGGGGACGATCACGTCCCTCGATCTGCTCGCTATGCCCCTATTTATACATCCCAAAATGCCATTGGCCTTCTTGGCAACAAGGGCACACTGCTGACTCATATCCAGCTTCTTGTCCACTGTAACCCCTAGGTCCTTTTCTGCAGAACTGCTGCCGAGCCATTCGGTCCCTAGTCTGTAGTGGTGCATGGGATTCTTCCGTCCTAAGTGCAGGACTCTGCACTTGTCCTTGTTGAACCTCATCAGATTTCTTTTGGCCCAATCCTCCAATTTGTCTAGGTCCCTCTGTATCCTATCCCTGCCCTCCAGCATATCTACCACTCCTCCCAGTTTAGTATCATCCGCAAATTTGCTGAGAGTGCAATCCACACCATCCTCCAGATCATTAATGAAGATATTGAACAAAAGCGGCCCGAGGACCAACCCTTGGGGCACTCCACTTGATACCGGCTGCCAACTAGACATGGAGCCATTGATCACTACCCATTGAGCCCAACAATCTAGCCAGCTTTCTATCCATCTTATAATCCATTCATCCAGCCCATATTTCTTTAACTTGCTGGCAAGAATACTGTGGGAGACGGTGTCAAAAGCTTTGCTAAGTCAAGGAACAGCACGTCCACTGCTTTCCCCTCATCCACAGAGCCAGTTATCTCATCATGGAAGGCAATTAGATTAGTCAGGCATGACTTGCCCTTGGTGAATCCATGCTGACTGTTCCTGATCACTTTCCTCTCCTCTAAGTGCTTCACGATTGATTCCTTGAGGACTTGCTTCATGATTTTTCCAGGGACTGAGGTAAGGCTGACTGGCCTGTAGTTCCCAGGATCATCCTCCTTCCCTTTTTAAAAGATGGGCACTACATTAGCCTTTTTCTAGTCGTCTGAACATTAACTTTTTTTCCCGCTACTAAAATAATTTGTCAAATGCTCTTTTTGGTGCTCCTAAAATTTTGATTTGGATTCAAATTGTCATGGAACATGTGCTCTGGTAAGCTGGAAAAAATAGTTTAAGAAGTTTAATAAATTAAATAAAATAATATATTGCCCATCCACGTTGTTTTCCTTAATTGCACACCGGATACATTTTCCAGATATATTTGCACACTCCCAAGCATGTATCTTAATAACTTCTCCCTTAAATTCAGTATAGTATTAGTTAATCACTGTTTGTGCCAGGTTCATCTTAAGCACAGTCTGATTAAAAAATATATCGCCTAAAATATCCTCTCCAGAAAGTCAAGGCGCTTTTAAGTCACACACTTTTACAAATATCTCTGCCATTTAAAATGGTATCAGGAGTACAAGAAGTTTGGTCCCATCATTGGTGAAACGGAGGGGAGGGTCTCAGCAAAGCAGCTTTTCAAAAACAAAGGCACATCAGAATCCACAGTTAGAATCCACTGAATCCACCTGATTATAGCAATTGAAGGTAGCTCAGATTTTGTGTGAAACCTACAATGGACCAAATCCTGTATGCATTATGTCCATACAGCTTCCTTAGCTTCTGTGGGTTTGCATGGGTATAAATGACAGAACAATTTGATTTTTCAGCTTCTTCAGACAGGAATAATTCTTCAGACAAGTAATTCTGACACACATACCAGTTTTATGCTAATGTGTTTGTATGCCCATCCTGTCAAACAGAAAATTCTGTTGTGCAAGAAACAATATAGTAAATGCATAATTTCAGTGAAGGTAATTGACTTACCATGTGGCTTTTGCAGCATCTTGGCACCACATAGTGTTTTGTTTGCTTGCCTGGGTTAAACCTATAGGCAACAGCTCTGGATCTAGAAATAATCAGTCAGAGAGAGACAAAGGCATAAGAGACTTAACTTATTAAATTCTTGGAGTTTAAAACAAACAGCATCACAGCTGTTTTAAGTATTTTTCCAAGATCTAACTCCTATACCTTCAGATAAATGGAACTAGTAAAACAATCTTCATTAGTGTGAGATGGTGACTTCCAACATGCTACGATGTGAGGTCAAATGCAGTTTATTTGGTTGACTTTTGTGTAAAATTGGATGACTAATTTGCCAAAAACTAATTTTACTTCAATTTTCTTGGTGAAGGAGAAAAGTCATTTTCTTTATTATGAAAGACCCTGCTGCTTTGCCAAAAATACTATGCAGATCTACTGTAGCCTCGCCATTCTTTGTGGCTTGGAAAACATCATCCCACACTGCAGTTATATTGTTTCTTAATTTAAATAAGAATCTTAAGTGCACAGTTTCACAAAGTTGACTGTATTTGTCTTAAACCATTCTAAATAAGGGAAACAGATGGATTCAGTTCAATAAAAAACAGCAGCAAAGTCCTGAATGTGTTTAAACAAGTTCTCCCACTGATAAACAAGAAACTACTGGGTATCACTTTCAACCACCCGTACAAAAAAAAGTCATCAACTCTGCAGAAGAATTCATACAATGCTCAGGGCAAGTTACAGCTGGATCCTCTTAAAGAGCTCAATCTTTTCTACTAAATGACTCATAAAACCATTACATCGATGAAGCTCTTCAACAAATTTATTCAATTAAAAGGGATTGTCACCATTTTAGCAAATATTACATTACTGTACACAAATTCTTGTAACTTCACGGGGGAAAAAAACCAAAGTAGCTTGGTTTTGTCAGCATTTTCTCCCTCAAGTAACTCCCATTTTTAGCCTGGAAACTGTTTAAGAGTTTCAAAACTGACAGGTTCACTGATCCATAATAATTATTCAGGACGGGTTTTTTTGAAAAATGATACTATACTGGACTCTGTTCAGGCATCTGATATAGGAACCTTGTTCCACCCATTTTTATAAGCAGCTGTGCATTTTGGGATTTGCTATGACATCTATAATAAATAAGAAAGTAACTTACATGAACAATAAGACACAAGATCTGTAATAAATCAAATAAATGATTCCAAGATCGTTCCACTGGAATATTTTTAAAAGTTGCTTTTGTCAAGGCAAGTATGCTATGTTAAACTTGAAGTTATACATTAAAGTACGTTTGTAAATGTTGCTGTTCAGTTCCTGAGCCAGTATTTACCAATCCTGAACCCTTAACTAGTCCTGACTAAATAGGTCGTGGGCATCCTGCTGGCATTTGATACTGTTGATCACCAAATACACCTGTTCTACCTCCTAGAGGCTGCAGGAGTGAATGGAGTCCTGGCTCAAGTTCTTCCTCTCAGACCAAACCAAACAGGGTCATTATGGATAACTGCTCCTTATTCTTCAGAGCCCTCACTTGCACCATCCACAAGGCTTGATTCTCTCCTACCAATTATTCAGTATCTATGGGACTACCATAGACAGTGCTATTGATGTCTAACATAAAGAAGCTGTATGTAAAAGCTGGGGGTCATCTGCACACGGCGGCCACTTCAGGCCATATTGTCTCACCAGCTCTCCCAATGGCTTTATGTTGTATTAACAGGAGAGAATTGGGATATCTCTTTAAGATGCAGAGAAAATACAGGGTCAGACCCTGAAATGTTTATTATTGTATGTAGTCCCATTGACTTTAATGGGACTATAGTTGTGAATCAGGGATATAGGATTGGATCCATGTTTCAGTGAACAAGGATTTCTCCACTAAAAATAGTCTTATAATAATGGATTTAAATCAACAGTTGTAAATGTATGAGAGAGGCAACGTGTAAAGACATGTTATCACCATACTGGCATTAGAATTACTTACCTTCTAGGTCTCAGAGGGAAACTTGATATTCAAAGTGTTACAAACCATAACAGTAAATGATATATCGCATAAGGTGTTCTTAAATTGATAAAATTAATAGAATTTTTAACAATTCTTTTTCTGGAGGTCACAAGTATAAATGTAAGTTTTTAATATATGATTTTACCCTAGGATCATGTTAGCCAATTGCTAGCTCAAGTTGGTTATGAAAAGGATAAGCTATATCTAGGTATATTGTCAAATGAAGATCTGTTTGATGTTGCAAAGGATAACAAATCCTCTACTCAGAATCAGTTGTATCTCAATAACAAATTGGAATTAAGTACTGGTAAGAATGTGGGAGAGTATTCAGACTAACCCAACTGCATCTGAGTTGCAAACTTCCATTACAATACTAATGAGATTTTAAAAAACAATCCAGAAATGCCATAGACCTGTCTGTATGGTATCAAAAACATCATAAAGCAAACTTTTATTACAACAACCTCTGTTGGGAAAGAGACGATATATTGCTGATTTTTTAAAAATTTTTTTTGGACCTGAAAAACAAATTTGATTTACTAGATAATCAGAGTAGAGATACTCGGCCTTTCCTGAAGAAGAGCTCTGTGTGGCTCGAAATCTTGTCTCTTTCACCAACAGAAGTTGGTCCAATAAAAGATATTACCTCACCCACCTTGTCTCTCAGATACGCTGGGACCAACACGGGTACAACACTGCAAATGTAAAGTAAACATAGTATTTTAAATGTGTCTTTACAAAAAAACAAAAAAAATTGTGCAGGGTGCTGAGAAGAGCTGGGATTACTTTTAATATTTAGCAAATGAGTACGTTCATTTCTCCAAGTTTTTCAAAAACAGATTTGTACTTTTGCCTTGATTATTCCATGAGAGTTAGCAAATAGTAAAGAACAGGTTACGATTTGGTGGCACCAGAAAATAATTTGCGTCCCATTCTACAATTCAGTAGAAATCTGGATACAATACCATAAGTTAAGCAACCCAGTCCCTGAACTTTCAAATCAATCCTTTCTCTGGGGGACATGTGAAACTGAAAATATGATATTTTGGTAGGAATACTTGCAGAAGGGCATCAGGATCATAGGGGGTTTATATCAAAATAATATGTTGCTGATTTTTTGGCAACTGAAAACCAAATTTGATCTGCCAGATAATCAAAACCAAAGTTACAAACAGCTGAAGCTATGCCTTAAACATTCACTTTGAGTTCTACCCACAGACTCTATTGTAGCTCTAAAGGTAATTGAACTGGCTGGGAATTCCCATTTGATCTTTAACGTGTATTCTTTTATACAGGATTTATCATATGCAATTGAATCAATACAGCTGTTTAAAGAAAAGCTGGATAGAGAACTGAACATGCAATTTAATGCAAGTCAATGGAATAAAGTCCCTAGTTTTGCTATAAAATATTTGAGGAAATACTCAATTAACTCAATTTTTAACAATTAGACAACTTATCTGACACGTTCATTGGTTGCAATGATGTGGATTTTCATCTCCAGGTAGAGCTGGGCAAATAATTTGTAACAAATAATTCATCTGACAAACCTTGCCTTTTTTCTGTTTAATAATTTGTGAATTATTTGTGACTTTTTCACGTGTATTAATTATTCAACATATTTACCAAATTTATTATTATATTTTTTGGTCTGTAGATTGTTCATGAGAGGTTTAAAAAGTTTTTGATATTCAAACTGTTTGAATTGGACATCAAGGATGGGACTCATAGGGTTATGCCCCAACTGGCAACCAGAGATTGTACGATGTCTAGAGTAAAGCAAAGATTTTCAAAAGTGGATAGTGATTTTCGGGTACTTCAACATTTGGGAGTCCACCATGAGAAACCTTGAAGAGGCCTACTTTTGAAAACAAGCCCCTTTTAAGGTATCTCAAGTTGAGCAAACAAAATCACCAGTCACTTTTCAACATCTTGAACCAAGGTCCTACTCCTGCATCAAGATCCCCTAGAGCATCAGAAACTAAGGGTCTGTCTTCACTTAGAGCTGGGGATAGGGTGGCCCCGTGCCTGGCTTTCGACTGGAAAGCCAGATTGAAAAGGGGACCTGACAGTGTCTGGTCAGATCTACTGACTGGACACCGAAAGTCCAGTTACTGAGAGTGGGGGAGATGGGGAGGCACTGGGTCATCACCCACACCAGCCGCTACTCAGCCAGGGCTGCCTCCTCCGTGTCAGCAGCTCCAACTCCCAGCCCCAGCTCTGCAGGAGAGTCCCTCCTGACCCGGGGGGGTGGGGGGGGAGATCAGTGAGTAACAGGGGGAGAGAGAAAGAAGAGTGAATGGGGCGGGGCCTCAGGGGGAAGGGGCGGGGCCTCGGGGGGAAGAGGCAGGGCAGAGGTGGGATCTCGGGGGGAAGAGGTGGGGTGGAAGAGATTCCAGCACTCCTGTGGGAGTATCTGTTTTTTAAATATTACAGAGGTGGCAACCCTAGTGGGGGATATGATTTCCAAGCTCACGGAGACACACTTGCGCTAGCTATATAAAAATATTAGTATAGGTGCAGTAGCACAGGCCGCAGTTAGTAGCAGCACAGGCTAGCTGCCCAAAGTACAAACCAGCCGGGACTCTATGGGTCCATACTTAGGGCGGCTGGCCTGTGCCCAGCTCACTGCTGCCCATGCTACCATGGCTACCGTACTGGTTTTAGTGATCTGGGCACCACACCTCCAGCTCCAAGTATAGACGTAGCCCCAGTGTTGCTGCTATTCTGCAGGGCCATTTTTTGTCACAGCAGGATCCTAGTGCAGCTGATTCTTCTCCTGTTCCTGGAGTCTCTGCAGCCAGCAAGGGATAAGACAGCACAGTCCAGAATCCAGGACTCGGAAGGGCTAATTCTAGATACCCTGTATGGACTCACCAAGTGCCTACTGCCTGGAGCCCAGACAGGAGGGACTCAACTCAGCAGGAGTTCCTGCCAGCTTTATGCATTTCTCCAGGCCTGGCAAAACAGGTAAAGGTGCCTAAAATGGGGGGGAGGGTGGCGGGGGGGGGAGTTCTGAGCCTGAGCATATGGGTGGAGGTTGGTTTTGATGGGAGCTAATATGGGAAGTGGAAAATTGGGTTGGTGAGCAATGTGGAGCAGGGGGTGTTGCCTGGGTAATTTGAAGGGCGCTCTGGTCCAGTTTGTGAGAGGGAAGGGATTGTTAGGAGTCAGGGTTCAGGGGCAGGCATATCTGTCTATATTGGTACTGCCTGAGGGGAAAAAATTGCATGCAATTTACATAAAATCTCCATATTGGAACCAACTACACAAAACCATCTACTCCATCATTTTCACCAATATGTACATCAATCTTCTTTACAATTCAACTTATCTCTCCTTTCCTTGTCACTTTTTCCCTTTCCGTCTACAGTTGCATTAGCTTCCTTTTCAGTCAATTAATTCTCTTTCCTCATCAATTCTATCTTCCCAACTCTCCATCATAGACTCCTCAACCCAATCTATTAAACCTCACACTCTCCTGGTCCATTGGTACCTGGCTCAGTGGCTGCAGTAGCTCTGGCTACTGGGCCAATGGAAGCCTCTCCCTCTCCTTCTGCCAGCTGCTCAGTCTTCTTGGTCTGGGCTCTTCCACCTCTTTCAATTATCTGCCTCTTTGGAAGAGAGCTCAGAGCAGGAGGTTGCCCAGTTGGCTAGCAGAGAAAGAAAAGGACAGTGTTTTTCAGCCACTGACCATGCCCACCTTGACAGCCAGTGACACAGTAGGGGAGGCTCTGAAGAATGTGCCCAAAACCCCAGACCTCAGATCAAAGCCTGGACTTGGGTGAGAGTGTGGATAACGGAAGAAGGGAAAATTGACACTGTGAGGCTTTGGGTGTTGCTTCTTTAAATCTATAACCTGAAGCCCAGCAGAAGAGGTTCTAGACAGAAGCTCTGCAGTGAAACAAAGGAAGACAGAGGTGTAGCTTTGAGGATGATACTCAGTTTCTTGTTTGATGTTAGAAGAAAGTGACTTTTTCTGTGAGTCTTCACCATTGACACACGGAGAAACTGACTTTGAACCAGCATAAATAAGAGGAAAATACTCTCTTGGACTTTAAATCCATGGAATGAACTCAGGAGAAGGAGTGCTACATCAGATTCCAAAGTGCAATGAAGCTTAACACACAGTGCAGCAAAGTCAAGGTCAGCTCGTCAATTTATGCAATGGGCATTGAAGCTGAAAGAATGTATTAACATCATTTACCTTTCTGGAGGAAGGAGGTAACTGTAAGAAATTGCTGAGAATAAACTGATGAGAATAACAATTATATTGTTCTTCAAAAGCTTGGGCATTTCATTCCTCAAAAGAATGTACATGGATCAGGAGTGCTTTCACCAAAGAGTTCAGAAGCCCAGAGAAAGTGTGGATATGTTTATATGGACCTTCTATGAATCAGTGGAATATGGTGACCTTGGTATTAATACGGAGGAACACATCCAAGATGAGCTAGTAGATAGTATATTAATCAAGAAGCTTTCAGGAACATTTGTTCTCTCTTCTGAGCTATAGGACAATCTCCAAGTCACCCAGTTCATCTGTCTGAGTTGTAAAATTGGAACAACACTGAAAAGCTTGGAAGAAAATCTTTATCTAACGGAGATAAAGTGAAGAGTATAGGATGTAAAGCTGAGAGATGCCATGTCTAAAAGGTCCCAGGTTTATTTAACTGTCAGAGTGCAGTCCAAAGCTTATCCAAAATTAACAAGGAGACCCTAATAAAACTGGATGAGGAAAAATATCTGAACTTCAACTGTTGTATTGAAAAGAGCTGCACCCCAAATTCCTGTGGTTGAGATCAAGCTCCTCATAACAAAAGAAACAAGGAGTCTCTTTGGCAGCTTTAAAACCCAGTTGAATAGGACCCTAGAAGAAACTGGTGTAGGTTATAGAAACCTTAATTGGTGCTAATGTCCCCCCCCCCCCTCATACCATGGATTATAGGGCTCAATCCTGCATTTTAGGCACCCCAAACTGCCACTGAAGTCAACGTAGAGTCAGGGCCATAACTTGTAACATACTTTTATATGAATCTATCTTATATAAACATTTAGGGAACTAATGGAAATAACTTGTGTCTATCCTGAAACTGCTTCATCCATCGGTGAAATAATGCCACCTTTTGGGTGGTAGGACAGCACCGTACAACAGTTTAGGATAGGTAGGCTGTAAGTATCCAGAACAACAAGCGTAATAACTCTCCTACTGTGAAAAGTGCCATGGGATTTTAATGATCACGTGATTAGATCCTCTGTTATGTATTCTCTACGAAAGATGGAAGCTCCAGTGCCACCATGCCCCCTAATATGCTTTGGCACCAGCTACTAAATCATCCATGTAGTACTACTATCCATGTAGTAACTATGTTTTCCCTGGAAGTCTCCTATCAATTTATGACCTAGCACTACCTTGGTTAGCTTGTGTGATCTGTTGAGATCAAAGTGCAAGTTGGTAAAACTGGAGGCCAACCCACTTCTGCGTATCCAGGACACTTTACCTGTCACGTCACAATTTCCAGAGTTGTTGGAAGAAATATGAAATATGGAAAATCGATTATATGAACAACTAAAGCCAGGATCTTTTCAAGACTCAGCTATTCTTTAGCCAGTCCCACCAGCCAAGCACGGATAAGCCTGATCCAGAGGAAAGAAACTTGGGTAAGTGCATTTTCCCCTAAAATGTTTAAGTGTGAAGCTGGCGCCCTACCCAACCCTTAATTAGCAAGATACAAGTATCTAGTTTTCATTGTTTTACTCACATGATTAATGACCCTACATGCTTGCATGACAAGGGCCCCCACTGTGGATTTTCCAAAATGATTTCCAAGTGACCAGTAACAATCCAGTGTTGCAAGCTTGCATAGTGTGATTGCCACTCATTTCTCAGCTGTCAGTGCACTTCGCATTATAGTGTTTGTGTGCAGGAGGGCTAGCGTGAGCTCGGCTTATAGATCCAGGAATGTGTCCTTTTGCATTCGAAAGTTCTGCAGCCACTGCTTATTGTTCCAATCCTGCATGATGATGCAATCCCACCAGTCAGTGCTCATTTCTCAGGCCCAGAAGCAGTGCTCCACCATATGCAGCTGCTCCATGAATTAATTATAATCAATTGTAAATTGGACATTCAGGCTAAGGCTACAGCCTGAGCTCTGGGATCCTCCCATCTTGAAGGGTCCTAGAGCCCAGGCTCCAGCCTGAGTCCAAATGTCTACATCACAGTTAAACAGGCCCTTAGCCTGAGTAGGCTGGCACAGGCCAGCCATGGGTTTTTAGTTGCAGTGTAGACATACCCATAGTGCACAGATTGAAGAAATGGAGGTGAGTTGTCTTAAATCTTACGCTGTCACTTTCCCCAGAACTCTTTTGGGGCTCCTAACTTGCCCATCTATTTTAGGCATATGTATGGCATTATTGTAGCAAGGGGGGTGGGGATCACAATCTTGAATACATTCATTTTCAAAACATCTTTGTGAAATAGGGAAGTACTATTAGTCCAATTTGACAGAAGGGGAATTGAGGCACCAAGAGATTAAGTGACTTGCTCTTGTGTGGCAAAGCAGAGAATTGAACCTAAATCTTCCAAGTTATGGCTAATCCCCTAATCACTGGACCATCTTTTCATTCTTGTGTTTTACTTTTATTCTTGATGATTTGTTTGGGTGTGATCTGATTTGTTTCCGTGGTTTGTTCGGTCAGCAATCCTAGAGGTCTGGGCCTCTGACTCCAGTCTCTCTGTCAGTTCAAGGTGACCCTGCTCTCTGCATGAGGACTTATCTGGACTGGCCTCTTTGACAGTAACTCCTAACAACCTGTCCTCCTTGGGGCCAGGGGCATAGGTCCAGGGTGGCTAGCGGGACCCAGGCCCTCTCTCTCCTCTGGGTCCCGGTCAAGGGCCCTAAAAATGAAGCAGCATGCACTGGCCTAAGTTTGGTTAGCCTGCTTTCTCACCTTCCCCTAGGCCACTTCCTACCACCAATGCATCTCAGTTTGGTGTGTGGTCACAGTGGACTTAGTCTTTATTTCTAAACCCCTCAAAGCGTAGAGCCAATGTCTGTGGTCTACTTGAACCCTTGCCCACGATTTTCCCTCCTGTTTCTGCAGACCAGTGCTCCTCCAGGAAATGGCCCTTCTCTTCTCTTCCTCCCCACCCACCAGTCTGGGGCTGCTGAAGCTCCCATTTTCCTGGTCTTCTCCCAGGATCACGCACAGCATTGCCTGAGGGATGGGCCTCCCTCACCCATTACTGCTCCAGCACCTCCCCTGTCTCTGCCTTAGTATGGGGCTTGTAAATCCCATCACATGCCTCATTTTTTATGTCACCTTCTGACATCTATTCCCAGGAGTGTCTGTGAAAATGTCCACAAAGCAAGTTTTTAAAACAATGTCTACCTCTCTTCTGTCTTCTCTTGGAGTCCCCATGTCTCTTTTCCTGCCCTCTTAGCTCTCTGCACTCATTTCCTATTAATCTTTGGTGCAATTTTTACCTGTTTACATTGTTTTTACATTCACAGTTTCTTGAGTATCTCAATTCATTAGACAGAAGCTTTTGGTGGTAAATCCACTTCTCTACAATAGTGCCAAACCATTAGAGCTGGTTGGGAACTTTTAGACAAAATGGTTTTTGACTGGGAAATGACAATTTATCAAAACCAAAACTTGTCACAGAAACATATCAGCTTTGATTAAACTTTCAATGTGTAGATTTCTCAGATCCAGGATAGAATCCTGGTCAAAATGAGAGACGGAGAGAGAGACCAATGCATCCACCCAAGAACAGACAATACTCTGATGCTTAGAATCCTCACCTAGGATGTGAAAGACCACTGAACCTGGTTCTCCCACGTCCCATATCCACCACGATATAGGCTATTCTAAGCTGGGTGTTGTCACTGTGCTTGGTAAGGGTCACAGCTGTGTGGGCCAAACTCAGGTCAGACTGTCAAAAACCTGGGCAGATGGTCCTGCACTGGTGGTATATTCTATAATTAGATTTAACCAAACCAGCAACACATATGTGCTCCTGGGTCACTGTACTAGCTTAACATGAAGACACAAACAGTCCTCTTAGACAGTCCAGCCCATATTACCACCCAGACAAACAGGACTTCTGTGATGAAAGGTTATTAAAACTAAAAATCACCACACATTAGGTTCTTCCAGCTCCAGGTCAATAGATGCTCAGGACCTTACACCGAAAACAAACTGTAGTCACCTCTTTAGTAGAAAAAGGAATGAGAGCTACTAAAAGGTCAAAGCAAATAACATACGTTACAGTTGGATCGAAGTATGTAGTTCAAAATGTTAGCAGGGATGCTAAATCCGTTAGTTTTCTATCACTATGAGTTGCCCAAATAGTTTTGGAGACCTCAGCCCTTCTGTCTGAAATTTCCCCAGTTAGAATTCACCAGTCCAGAGATGAGGTAGGAAAAAGGGGGGCAGGGGCCTTTGTTATCTCTCTTTATATCCTGACCCTTTCTGCTGGAAAACTCCTGTACTTTGGCGTATGTGCTTTGCCATCAGTCCTTGATATGAATTGCAAATTTTGCTAGCACCTCCTGCTTACCTGCCATCTGAGGTGTCTTTGGGAGGCCCTTGTTTATAGTTCTTTTGTTATTCCTGAAGAGCTAACCTGTGCGCATTTCTCAGACTCACATGTTTGAGTTAAAAACAAATAGCAAAATTTCATAATTCTGCACACAGTTTTGATACACACAAGATAATAATACACAACAAAATAATAAAACTGAGAAGATGACCACTTGTCCGGTGACACCTCACAAAGCATACTTTGTACAAGATTTATCACACTTTTAAAAGTGGCGACCATATGCGTGTAGATGGTCACTTTCCCCCTTAGACAGCATCACAGGTGTCTCTTATTTATTCTACAAAGATGTTGGAAGGTCTTGGTTTCATTGTACTTCAGAACAGAAACAAATGCTGAAACCTTATTTTTTTTCACAAAACAGAATTCTTGTTTTTAGTCATTTTTGCAGGGCTAGCCAATGCTCCTGAAGCTGGAAAGTGAGGTCTTAGACTGCCAGAGTTGTGAGCTGCTTTCCTTTGTGATATCATGCAAACAGATACACTTATGTCAGTTTTCCATACTATTTTCCCACTTAATTTCTGATTTCAAATGAAATGACTCGAGACTTACACAGGTGTAACTGGAAATAGAAGTTGGCCCTTAGAGCTTACTGTATTGAAAGATAAGAGATGGATTTAGTGTCCCATTGTGGCTATTGCCATGCAATTTTCTTTTGTAACCTAATATTAGAATACGTTTGTAGCATATAATGTTGCTCCCAAACATAGTCCAGGCAGTTTTGAGTATAAAAAGGCATGCTGTTTAATGATATCACTGGTGAAAAAGTTTTTATGTAGATATATACACACACACACAAAAAGTGTGTAATTCCGACAGACCTCAGTCATCAGCGGGCAGTATTGAACCTAGGGCCTCTGGAGCTTAGTACTTGAGCCTCTACAGTGTTAACTAAGGCTGTAGAGCAAACTCATTTTCTCTCTCTCTCTCTGAGTGGTCTCGGTGCCACTAGATGGGACAGAACACTACACCCAGAAGGTGTGTGGGTTACATGTGCTTGTGTAATATATTAGAGGTGGAGCTGGTAACACAACCTATTAAGATTTCCCAACATTTCCCATTATAAGCCCCTGTTTTCAGTTGCTTATAACTTTTTGTCAAACTTTAACATTTAACTTTAATCAGCTAATTTTTTTCCATGAAAGGTGTCTGCCTCTGGGTAAATTCTTTTGACACATTTCAGCCCAAATGGTAAACCATTTCTGAAAATGATGCTGGAGAAAAATATATTGTTTTGCTCATGTTAAAACATTCTAGCAAGCTGTTCTTTGAGAAGCACTGGTACACCCATGCTTTGAGCAGGGATTTGAAAATCTGCAGGTGGGTGGCATTTGTGTAAAAGTTATGCCTTTTATGATCCATGTGAAAATCTACCCAAATTTGTTCAAGTTATAAGCCCTTGAAAAATTGCAGTTCTCATATGCTTAGTAGAGAACACAGGAGAGTGAGCGAGAATCTCCCTGCCTCAGTTCTGTGCCCAGTCACAGCCCATCCCATCCCAACTCACAACACCCCAGACCTGCAATTGCAGAGAAAGTCCTGCTTACCATGATGAATGTAGATAGAGTCTTTGAGGAATTGAGCTGTGAAGCTCTAACAAGTCTCTACTGAGCACGTGCAAACTGAGATCTTTTCAAAGGCTTATAACTTGCCTAAATTTGAGTGGATTTACACATGGATCAGAAAAATAACATTAAACAGAATGCTAAACATGTCATCTTTGTTACCCTATCTGATTAGCCAGTGGCATGGTTGTCTGAGTCATACAAGAGTAAGTGCCCGAGTAGTTTAGGAGTAATGATGCTGTTGATCTGTGTTCAAATGCATATCAATGTGTCAACATTTCTGCTTGGCAACATGTTGAGAATTTTATGATGTATAATCTGAAAAGGCCTGTTCTGACCATTTTGATAGACATGAACTGGCATGCAGTGTGTTTGCCTTTAAGGCCTTCTGTTAGAGTGGTGCATTCTGTCAGATTCTTTGACCCCTGCCTCATGTGCCTTTCTACTGGAGTATGCTCTTCTCAGACTTTAACACATCACCCCGGGAGTCATTTTCCATATATGGGTATAAGGCACAGCATCCTTTCATGTTCTGCAGCATTCCAGGGGTGCAGCCAATGCCAAAAATAGAAGCTCCCAACAACCAAAGGTGAGATTTTTTATTCTTTAAATCAGAGCAAAGTGTTACAGTTGCTAAACTGTGGAAGACAGTGAAGCGCCTGCATAGGAAGCATCCACAGAAAATAATTAAAGGTTATTAAGCAGAAGTTTATTTTTATAGCATTTATAAATGCATATAGGAACAAGTATATTGGACCAAATTCTGCTCTAAATTAGAGTACACTTGAGTAAATCTAAGCAGCTCTAACTTCAGTGGCATTATTCTGAATTTCCACTGGTGTAAGTAAGGGCAAATTATGACCAACTCATTCTAACTTGACATGGGGATCTAAGCTATAAACATCTGGAGCTGACCCTTCCCAACCTTGGGGAAAACTCACAACTGGCTCTGGATGGATTAGAGTGTGGCAGTTGGGATCCATCTCTAATTTTAACTGGACTTTTGAGTTTACTGGTACATTTTCAGTTGCAGAATTTAGAAAGATGAAAAGTTAATATGATATAAATTGAGAACCAACATGTTTGCACTGTGAAGGCAGGTTAAACAGCCACTTAACACCCTGTATTTCCCCTGGCAAGTAATGACCCTGTGCTTCAATCACACTGACCTTTTTCAACCCTGCCCTCAAGAAAGATTTTGAAAAGATAAATGTTTCGCCTAACAATTTTTTCCCTGACTTACATCAGTTATATATGATTTTATCTTTTAATGTGGTAGGCCCCAGCTCAGTGCTCTTGGCCGAACAAAATCTCTCATTGACTTCAGTGAAAGATTTTATCAGGACCAGAGCTCTAAACTGAACCCTTTCCCTATGCATGGGATAAATACAAAATTAGTATCTTTGACTGTTTTGTTTGTACTTCTTTCATTCATAGTTTAGACATACTATTTTAGAAGAATGCTGTCTGCAGCATGATTTCAGAGACATTTGACCAGTTAGTGTGATTGAAGTATAGTGACTACCCATATAAAAGGGAATGGAACATCAAATCTCTGGTAGTAGCTGTAGATCCCGTTAATCTTTCTGTAATAGTGCCAAAATCACAAGTTATGAATGACTATGCAGGATTAACGGACCATTAGCATCATTAGGCAGTCAGAAATAAAGAAGTTCCAATGTAAAATAGTGGCAAAGAGTCCTGTGGCACCTTAGAGACTAACAGACATATTGGAGCATAAGCTTTCGTGGGTGAATACCCACTTCGTCAGATGCATGTAGTGGAAATTTCCAGAGGCAGGTATAAATATGCAAGCAAGAATCAGGCTAGGGATAACGAGGTTAGTTCAGTCAGGGAGGATGAAGCCCTCTTCTAGCAGTTGAGGTGTGAACACCAAGGGAGGAGAAATAGCTTTTGCAGTTGGCGAGCTATTCACAGTCTTTGTTTAATCCTGAGCTGATGGTGTCCAATTTGAAAATGAACTGAAGCTCAGAAGTTTCTCTTTGAAGTCTGGTCCTGAAGTTTTTTTGCTGCAGGATGGCTACCTTTAAATCTGCTATTGTGGGTCCAGGGAGGTCGAAGTGTTCTCCTACAGGTTTTTGTATATTGCCATTCCTAATATCTGATTTGTGTCCATTTATCCTTTTACATAGGGACTGTCCAGTTTGGCCAACGTACGTAGCAGACGGGCATTGCTGGCACATGATGGCGTCTATTACATTGGTGGACGTGCAGGTGAATGAACTGGTGATCGTGTGGCTGATCTGGTTAGGTCCTGTGATGGTGTCGCTGGTGTAGATATGTGGGCAGAGTTGGCATCGAGGTTTGTTGCATGGATTGGTTCCTGAGTTAGAGTTACGATGGTGTGGTGTGTAGTTGCTGATGAGACTATACTTCAGGTTGGCGGGTTGTCTGTGGGCGAGGACTGGCCTGCCTCCCAAGGCCTGTGAAAGTGAGGGATTGTTGTCCAGGATGGGTTGGAGATCACTGATGATGCATTGGAGAGGTTTTAGCTGAGGACTGTATGGACAGTGGAGTTCTGTTGGTTTCTTTCTTGGGCTTGTCTTGCAGCAGGAGGCTTCTGGGTACACGTCTGGCTCTGTTGATCTGTTTCCTTATTTCCTTGTGTGGGTATCATAGTTTGTTTCCTTATTTCCTCGTGTGAGTATGTAAAACAGGTTTCTCTATACTTTTGTGGTGGTGGTATTTGTACTACTGCCCAGAGGCCCCAGTCGTGATCTGGGTCTCTTTGTGTAATGTGCTGTGCAAGCGCATCTGAAGATACAATTCCTACCTCAAGAGCCTTATGTCTAGTTTGATTTAACACTGTGCACAATAATGATGAAAAATGTTAAACCTCATTTATCTGTTTCACAATATTTTTTTCTAAAAGCAATGTTTCTGTTATCAAGTAATCCTACCTTTTCAATCACAGTACAATAAAAAGCCCAATATTTCCTGTCAACTTTGCAATATTATTGTTTGCTCTGTTTGCTGCTTGCATGTTTTGGTGACCACATGACTTTGTTGGAGATATTGTAAGCCCACATAATATCACTGTCTATTATCGTGGCCTTTAGAAAGTAGCATAGAATCACAGACTTTAAGGTCAGAAAGGACTATTATGATTGTCTAGTCTGACGTGCACAACGCAGGCCACAGAATATCACCCACCCACTCCTGTAACAAACCTCTAACCCGGGGTGGGCAAACTTTTTGGCCCGAGGGCCACATCGGGGTTGCGAAACAGTTTGGAGGGCCAGGTAGGGAAGGCTGTGCCTCCCCAAACAGCCTGGCCCCGCCCCCATCCGCCCCCTCCTCCTTCCCGCCCCCTGACTCCCCCCCAGAGAACCCCCGACCCATCCAATTTCCCCATTCCTTGTCCCCTGACCACCCCCTCCAGGGACCCCCGGCCTCTAACCGCCCCCCTGGGACCCCACACCCTGTCCAACCCCCCCTGCTCCCTGTCCCCTGATTGCCCCGACCTCTGTTCACACCCCCATCCCCTGACAGGCCCCCCGGGACTCCCACGCTTATCCAACCGCCCCTCTTCCCTGTCTCCTGACTGCCCCCCAGGGCCCCCATCCCTAACTGCTCCCTCATCCAACCCCACCCCCTATTCAACCCCCTCCCTGAACCTCCGCCCCATCCAACCACCCCCTGTCCCCTGACTGCCCCCCAGGACCTCCTGCCCTCCCTCCATCCCCCTACCCTTACCAGGCCACTCAGAGCAGGACAGGCTTATTTGAAAGCCTGGGAGGTGGGCGGGCGGAAGCCATGCTGCCTGCGCGGCAGTGTGGCTGTAGGGGAGGGGGGGGCCTATGGGGGAGTCGGGAGGGACAGCAGGGATGTGCCGGGGGCTCGCCTCCCCGGCCGGGAGCTCTGGGGCTAGGTAGGACGGTCCCGCAGGCTGGATGTGGCCCGCAGGCCATAGTTTGCCCACCCCGCTCTAATCTATGTCAGAGCTATTGGAGTCCTCAAATCATGGTTTAAAGACTTTGAGGTGCAGAGAATCCTCCAGCAAGTGACCTGTGCCCCATGTTGTAGAGGAAGGCGAAAAACCCCCAGGGCCTCTGCCAATCTGCCCTGGAGGAAAATTCCTTCCTGATCCCAAATATGGCGATCAGCTAAACCCTGAGCATGTGCGCTAGACTCACCAGCCAGACACCTAGGAAAGAATTCTCTGTAGTAACTCAGATCCCACCCCATCTAACATCCCATCACAGGCCATTGGACATATCTACTGCTAATAGTTGAAGATCAATTAATTGCCAAAATTAGGCTATCCCATCATATCATCCATTCCATAAACTTATCAAGCTTAGGGTAATTTAGGATAGCATCTCAGAGTAACTATATTAGTTTTTTCTTTTTTTCCCCCTTTTTCTGTTGTGGAGAGCATTGTTTTTCTAATGTATAGATTCTAATGTGTGCAATAATTTAAAAATACTTTTAGTTAAAAATATATTAATATCTTACATGTAACTTTAGGCCCTGATTTTGCAAACACTAGAATCATCCATGAAATTAGTGGGACTACTCATGAAAGTAAAGTTAAGACCTGGGTAAGTGTTTGCAATATCAAGGCCTTACTTAGGAAGCAGCGGGAAAATAAGATTATACTTAGAAATAAGGCCTTACTCTGTCCCTAATCCAGCAAATAGTTGTACCTGTGCAAAGTCTTTAAACATGTGAGTAATCCCATCGACTTCAAGGTTTGCAGGGTTGGATCTTAATGTGCAGATATAAGGTTAAAATTATGGAACTTGTTACTTAATTTGTTGATTTGTTTTCACTGGTAATTTGCTGTTCATGCCAATATTATCACCATGATGTGCAAAATAAATTCTTTCATTTAATTTAAGAAAAGGGTTATTTTATTAGTATATTTGAGAAGAATTCATGAAAGATTCAAATTGAAAAATGTTTAATTTTTTTTAGAAATCAACATAAATGGCATGCAGCTTGCAACCGTAACATCTTTGATGACTTAGTGATGTTTTTTGAACATTTGCCTCATTATGGATAGTTACTGCTTTGCAACAACCTGAAGATCAAAAAGTTGATGTTGCTTATCTTACCTGCACCAAGACACTGTGACATTCTTATCTTTGATCTTGCATAGAATGCACAGAAGTTGTTTCTTTCAATTTGCAAAAAGAAAAGGAGTACTTGTGGCACCTTAGAGACTAAACAGTTTATTTGAGCATAAGCTTTTGGGAGCTACAGCTCACTTCATCGGAGGCATAAAGTATCCATCCTTAGAGGTTTTTAAGGTCAGGCTTGACAAAGCCCTGGCTGGGATGATTTAGTTGGGGATTAGGTCCTGCTTTGAGCGGGGGGGTTGAACTAGATGACCTCCTGAGGTCCCTTCCAACCCTGATATTCTATGATTCAAACTACGTTAAATGATCAAAAATTGAAAGAATTCAGAGTAACAGCCGTGTTAGTTTGTATTTGCAAAAAGAAAAGGAGTACTTGTGGCACCTTAGAGACTAACCAAATTTATTTGAGCATAAGCTTTTGTGAGCTACACCTTTTGATTGTTTTTTTATGCTTTTGATTTCAAGAAACTACAATACCAAGTTTCCTGCTTGCTTTGTCTGGGCTCTGTGCACAAGATCCATTACACAGCCCCATGCAAGGTGACAGGATATAGCCATGATTTAAAATTCCACAATCATCATCATTTCATTAACAGCACAGTGTGTGACACAATGAAAGTGATGCCATCTGACAATCCTGTTTCTTAATCAGACTCAGAAGAATTCTGAGAAGATGTCAGGGGATGTATCCATTTCTGCTTCAGTAAATTCTGTGGATGGTCCCAAACCAAAAACTTGAATCCCAACACTCCAGAAGTTTGGAGAAGTTTCAGTCTGAATCTGGATCAAAATTTTGTGACTTACATCATTGCTAAGAAATGCCTTTTTTCAGAATATACTCTGTGGTACTGAACGGCTCTGAACCATATATATGTATCTGTGATAAATGGCTCGGGGCAAAGAAGAATTGACTGTATCTTTCACTTTTTGGGGCTAGATGCTCAATATATGTGAACTTTTCATTTGGACTATGCTTAAACATCATGTTCCTGAAAGCCAAACACTTGTTTACCTTTGGAAAGTATAAATGTTCAATGTCACTCAGTAAGAATGCTTGGGACAAGCAAAGTAACAGACCTTTTGGGATGTTTATTCATACTTGCCATGTAGGAAACATTATCTATCATAATATCAGATACTGCAGCGTCTTAAAAGTCCCTGCTAAATAAGCGCAAGCAGTTAATAATGAACTAGGCCACTGATAAAAGGTAGTGGGGAATTTTGTTGACGCACATTCTTAGCAATTCTTAGCAGGCTTAAAACTACTGTCGATTTGCTCAGCCTATTCAGAGCCTCTCTTATGTAAGAGACGGATTCTAGAAACATGTTTTCTGCCCCCCTCCCCCCCAAGTGCTGATTAGCTGAGTCATGAAACTGAACCACAGATCTATATTTATTGTCCATATTTAAATCCATTACATTGTAGACAGAATGGCTCTGCATAAACAGGTAAAGTGACTGCTGCACATTGTGAACACCTTTGATAAGTATTGTTGTTGCAACCTGTTTGCCCAGTATCAAGACCTACCGCTTGAGAACACTTCATACATTTACATATAACAGGATTGATTAAACTCTCTAGAGACATGTTGGCTGCAGTAAGTGATTCTGCAAAGTCAGATGTTACAAGGTTGTGAGTCTCTTAGTTTTCAGTACTGTATTGAAACAAAGCAGTTGTGATCACTTGTCATTTAGCCAGAATGTCACTTTCTATTTAACAGACAGGGGTTTCCAGATTTCATGTGAGTATGAATACTGGATTTCTGAGTGTGATTAAGACTCAGGTTGTAGGTAGATCTAAAAAGTTTATTGCTGCGGCTGGCACGCTCTAAACCTTTAGTGAAGTCTATGATGTTATACTGAATACTTACAAATTTTGTAACCTTATTGTATCAATGTAGTTTGTTGTTGTTCTGAACAAATGTTATTCTGAACAACTTGAATTGTTCTGAAACTTGAAAACTGTAACCACAAGTCACCAGCGATCTGTTGTTCAAGCAAAAAAAAACCCCATGACTATAGAATCAATGGTCATAATGTTAACAGCCACAGTGTTATCTTGAAGACATGTTAGCTGAGTTATGTACTGCTCAGTAAGATTTTCCTGCCACCAGTTAAAATAATTGATCAGCAAAATAGCATACTGATGAATACAGTATAAATGCCTCAATGGATACATAGAATAAGATTTGGAGCTGCATTCCAAAATCTCATTTACATGGAGGAAAATCCAGAATAATTCCACTGGTTCAGTGCAGTTACTCCACATTTTCATTGAATCAGATCCCTGAAATTGAGATAAGGTTCAATAAAACCAGATGATTTTCAGAATTAATGTTGTATCTGGAAGAAAATTGTATTTTTAACTAAGAATGCAGGGTAACAAATTTGAGAGGACTCTACAACTAAATTGTCTATGACTGAAATTTATGCAGGCATGGATGACAGAATGGAAACAAAAGTTTATAATAATGGAAGCAAAATGCTTAATAACAATCACAAGAGATGACAGATTGTCGTATTGCATAACAAAAAGACCTCAAGGTATTAAAGGTGTCAATTTACAGTGTTTTCCATATCATGGTTACATGCCAGATTCTGACTTTAGTTCCACTGATGTAAATCTCGGGTAACTCCACCGGTGTCATTGATATTACTCTCAATTTCCATGGATTGTAAATGAGATCAGAATGATACCCACAGTGTTCTTGGCCTATAAAGTTATACAGATGGGCTAACTGAAGCTTTCGTTATTATACTTAATTGGATGAATGGCCTTCAAAGCTGTCAATAAACTGTGTGTTCACAGTGAGGTAATTAATAACGCTAGTTCTATTTGGTAGTCATATAATTAGCCATTATTTTTTGAAACATGACATTGATGTCTTTATGCAGAGAAGTAATTGCAGGTTTCTGAAGAGGGTGTATGGCTTACCACCAATTCCCCACAAGTCACATCATCTTTGAAAACTGAATCTCAAAATCTGTCATTCTGAATTCATAATTAGGATATTTTTCTAATAGCAAGTTAAATTATTACTGAAAGAAATTCTTATTTTTCTGTAAAAAAATAAGTAATGCCTCACTGATGAAGGAGGGTTTTAAAACTCAGATAATGCTTTTGAGGAGTCTGGCTGAACATATAGGTTGTTTAGAGTTACATGGTGCAGTTGCAAGAGCTAAACAAAACTGTTATGGAGAACTTGCAACTGCACCATGATATTGTTTGTTTTGTTTTGTTTCGTTAGTTCATCCTTGGGTACCTGTTTACAGCATGAACAGAGTAAAATGTGAATAATTAAGGACACACTCCTCTGCAGTATTTGTTCTCTAATTCAAAAGGATAAAATGGAGGGTTTAGCATTTGGCACTGTTAGCTAGATTCTGTACTCTCTGGAGGCTTGCACTGAAGGGCAATGATAGAGGGAATGTCATTATTACCCTAGTTAAAATAATTAGCTTAAATGCTGTGCAGCAAAGCTGATATTTTGACATGAGCAGATCAATATGGACGGTTATATAAGTTGGTGCTTATTAAGGATACATCACATTTAAAATAATATTAAATAATGACAAGAATCTGTTTCAGAGATGAAACATATCAAGAATAGCATGGCCTGTTCATTGGGATAAAATATTTCCACAGCTTTGTGTATATTTAATTTGTTTCCATATGTGAACCTTCAATACCATCATAGTTTTTCAGTGGTCTTGGAGAATGCCTCCTTTTCCTCTTACACATTTAAAAAAAAAAAGAAAGAAAAGAAAAGATTGACCAATATGTTAAGAATTTTGTAAAGGTGTAAGTTACAATATATATTTTGCATAGTGACTCAGACCCTTAAGAACCTCACAAGCAACAAATGCCACCATTGAAATTCAGTCGAGCAGGGCTGACCCAACTTTGTCTGACCATCCAGATCTTCATCCAGAGACAGAATTTTTGATTCTGTTTTTTATCCGTGTAAGTAATCAGGAGCCAAACTTTAACTTGGCCTCAGCAGTAAAACAGTGGAAAGGGGTCGATGTTCCTGTTGCTAGGCTGGCTCTGTGACCTTGGGCCAAGTTTTCCACCTGTAAATAATACTTCCCAACTGTGACTCTGGCAGACCTGGTGCCAGTATATGCCAAGGTCTCTCAGCCTCACTGAACACTGACAAATGAATAGCTGGAAACCCGTCTGACTCACCTGTGTGTTAGACTTATAGACGTTAAAATCAGAAGGGACTATCGGGTCCATCTGGTCTCACCTTATGCACATTACAGGCCACACCCTTACCCATCCACTCCTGTAATAGACCCCTAACCTCTGGCTGAGTTACTGAAGTCCTCAAATCATGGTTTAAAGACTTCAAATTACAGAGAATTCACCATTTACACCTGAAAATGACCCACGTCCCATGCTTCAGAGGAAGATGAAAAACCTGACAATCTGACCTGGGGGAAAATTCCTTCCTGACCCCAAATATGGTGATCAGTTAGACCCTGAGCATGTGGGCAAGATCTTCCAGGCAGATACCTAGGAAAGAATTCTCTGTAGTAACTCAGAGCCCTCCCCATCTAGTGTCCCGTCTCCGACCATTAGGCATTTTTGCTACTAGCAGTCACTGATGGACCACATGCCATTGTACACGGTCCCATCATACCATCCCCTCCATAAACTACTTATCAAGCGCAGTCTTGAAGCCGGTTACGTTTTTTGCCCCCTTTTTGCACTGCTTCCCTTCAAAGGCTATTCCACAACTTTACTCCTCTGATGGTTAGAAACCTTCACCTAATTTCAAGCCAGATGAGGTTTTACCAGTGCCTTGTATAATGGTACCAACACTTCCCTGTCTCTACTAGAAATACCTCGCCAGATGCATTTTAAGACTGTGTTAGCCTTTTTCACAGCTGCATCACATTGGGGACTGATAATCATCCTGTGATCAACATCAATACACCCAGATCTTTCGCCTCCTCTGTCGCTTCCAACAAATAAGTCCCCAGTTTATAGCAAAAATTCTTGTTTGTTAGTCCCTAAGTGTGTGACTTTCCACTATTAAATTTCATCCCATTTCTGTTATTCCAGTTTACAAAGTAATCCAGATCATCTTGTATTATAATCTGGTCCTCCTCCATATTGGCTATACCTCCCAACTTTGTGTCAACGGCAAATTTTATTAGCGCATTCTCACTTTTTGTGCCAAGGTCAGTAATAAAAATGTTAAATAAGATTGGTCCCCAAACTGATCCCTAGGAACTCCACTAGCAACCTCACCTTTCAGTCTGATCTGTTGTAGTCTCCCCTTTAACCAGTTCCTTATCCACCTTGCAGTTCTCATATTAATCCCCATCTTCTCCAATGTAACTAATAATTTCACATGTGAAACTGTATCAAATGCCTTACTGAAATCCAGGTAGATTAGATCTACTGCATTTTCTTTTTCTAAAAAATCAGTTATTTTCTCAAAGAAGATCAGGTTGGTCTGGCACAATCTACCTTTTATAAAACTATGTATTTTATCCCAAATACTGTTCACCTCTGTTCTTAACTACTTTCTCTTTCAAAATTTGTTCCAGGATCTTGCGTACAATTCAGGTCAAACTAGCAGTCCTGTAGTTTCCTGGATCTCTTTTTCCTTTTCTTAAAAATAGGAACTCTATTAGCAATTCTCCAGTCATAGGGTACGACTCTCCCTGCCCAAGTTTACAGATTCATTAAAAACTCCAGGAGTTGTATGAAATGTGAAATGCTAGTTTACCACAAGAGGTGTCATCTCCTGCCTAACAGAAGGAAGCCTATAAACACCAGAAGCCATTGTGGAACATCTTTGGACAGCAGACTTTGTTGATTGCAACCCCTACATCCATGAAGAGGGGATGTGAACAAACCCTCCTCCCATCACAGTTTGAACTCTGGGGAAAGGGAATAAAAATCCTTGACCAGGAGAAACTGTATCACTGCACTGCTTGGAATTTGGAGAGAATAATATTTCTAAGCATAAGTAAGAGATCCCCAAACTGCTTAACTTGGGTTAGCCCAGAGGACATTTCGAGCTTGCATATTACAACAGCTTCTATCTAGGGCTGTCGATTAATCACAGTTAACTCACGCGATTAACTCAAAAAAATTAATTAAAAAAATTAATCACGATTAATCACAGTTTTAATTGCACTGTTAAACAATAGAATACCAATTGAAATTTATTAAATATTTTGGATGTTTTTCTACATTTTCAAATATTTGATTTCAATTTACAACACAGAATACAAAGTGTGTAGTGCTTACTTTATATTATTATTTTGTATTACAAATATTTGCACTATAAAAATGATAAACTAAAGAAATAATATTTTTCAATTCACCTCATATAAGAACTGTAGTGCACTCTCTATCATGAAAGTGCAACTTACAAATGGAGACTTTTTGTTACATAACTGCACTCAAAAACAAAACAATGTAAAACTTTAGAGCCTACAAGTCCACTCAGTCCTACTTCTTGTTCAGCCAATCACTAAGAAAAACAAATTTGTTTACATTTACGGGAGATACTGCTGCCTGCATCTTATTTACAATGTCACCTGAAAATGAGAACAGTTGTTCGCATGGCACTGTTGCAGCCAGCATATGCTACAGATATGCCAGATATGCTACACATTCGTATGTGCTCTCATGATTTGGCCACCATTCCAGAGGACATGCTTCCATGCCAATGACACTTGTTAAAAAAATAATACATTAATTAAATTTGTGACTGAACTCCTTTGAGTAGAACTGTATGTCTCCTGCTGTGTTTTACCTGCATTCTGCCATATATTTCGGGTCATGGCAGTCTCAGATGACAACCCAGCACATGTTTGATTTAAGAACACTTTCATTGCAGATTTGACAAAATGCAAAGAAGGTATTAATGTGAGATTTCTAAAGATAGCTACAGAACTTGACCCAAGGATCAAGAATCTGAGAGGGATGCGCTGTGGAGCATGTTTTCAGAATTCTTAAAAAAGCAACACTCTGATGTGGAAACTACAGAACCCAAACCACCAAAAAAGAAAATCAACCTTCTGCTGGTGGCATCTGACCCAGATAATGAAAATGAACATTCATCGGTCCACACTGCTTGTCTTGTTATCAATCAGAACTCTTCATCAGCATAGAAGCAGGTATTCTGGAATGGTGGGCAAAGCATGAAGAGACATATGAATCTTTACTGCACCTGGCACATAAATATCTTGCAATGCTGACTACAAGTGTGTCATGCGAATACCTGTTCTCACTTTCAGGTGACATTGTAAACAAGAAGAGGGTAGTATTATCTCCTGTAAATGTAAACAAACTTGTTTATCTGAGCAATTGTCTGAACAAGAAGTAGGACTGAGTGGACTTGTAGGCTCTAAAGTTTTACGTTGTTTTGTTTTTGAGTGCAGTTATTTTTTGTATATAATTCTACATTTGTAAATTCAACTTTCATGATAAAGAAATTTCACTACAGTACTTGTATTAGGTGAATGGAAAAATACTATTTCTTTTTTCTTTTTTACAGAGCAAATATTTGTAATAAAAATAAATATAAAGTGAGCACTGTACACTTTATATTCTGTGTTGTAACTGAAATCAGTATATTTGAAAATGTAGAAAACATCCATAATATTTAAATAAATGGTATTCTATTATTGTTTAACAGTGTGATAAATCCCACACTTAATATTTTTAATCGCTTGACAACCCTACTTCTATCATCTTTTGAAACCTATGATGGTGACTCATTTCTGTGTGTATGTTTACCTGCTTTAACCTTGTAAATAACATTCATTTCTTTTCTTAG
The DNA here is from genome assembly GCF_965140295.1 of Lepidochelys olivacea. Taxonomy (NCBI): domain Eukaryota; kingdom Metazoa; phylum Chordata; order Testudines; family Cheloniidae; genus Lepidochelys; species Lepidochelys olivacea. The sequence goes on from NC_140417.1 coordinate 110,716,876, forward strand.
TTAATAAATCTTTAGTTGAACTGACCATTTATTCCAACCCTTTGTTTCCTATCTTTCAACCAGTTATTGGTCCATAAAAGGACCTTCCCTGTTCTTCCCTGGCAATTTAATTTCCTTAGGAGCCTTTGTTGCAGTGTCTTGTCAAAGGCTTTCTGAAGATCCAAGTACACTATATCAACCAGATTACCCTTATCCACATGCTAGTTGACTCCCTCAAAGAATTCTAATAGACTGGGGAGTCACGGCTTCCCTTTCTAGAAGCCATGTTGATAGGGTTGCCAACCCTCCTGAGTTGGCTGTGAGTCTCCCGGAATTGATCTCCAGGTGGCTACTGAAAGCAATCCGGGAGATTTTAATAGGGCACTAAAGGTCTAGTCAGCGGTGCAGTGGGGCTCAGGCAGGCTCCCTACCTGCCTTGGCTCTGCGCAGCTCCCAGAAGTGACTATCCTGTCCCTCTGGCTCCTAGGCGCAGGGGCGGCCAGGGGGTCCCAGCGCACTGCCCCCACCCTGAGCATCGACTTCACAGCTCCCATTGGCTGGGAACTGAAGTAAGTGCTGCCTGGCCGGAGCCCACACTCCTCTCCTCCCCCACACCCCATTCTCCTGCTCCGGCCTTAAGCCCCCTCCTGCACCCAAACTCCCTCCCAGATCCCACACCCTGACCCCCCCTTCTGCACCTCAACCCCTTGCCCCAGCCCTGAGCCCCCTCCTGCACCCAAACTCCCTCCCAGACCCTGCACCTCACACTCCCTCCTGTACCCCAATCCGCTGACCCAGGCTCAGCCCGGAGCCCCTTCCCACACTCCGAACCTCTCGGTCCCAGCCTGGGAAAAGTGAGTGAGGGTGGGAAAGAACGAGTGATGGAGGGAGGAGGGGATGGAGTGAGCGGGTGCAGGGCCTTGAAGAAGGGGCAGGGAAGGGGTGTGGCCTCAGGGAAGGGGCAGGGCAGGAGGTGGGGCAAGGATGTTTGAGTTTGTGCCATTAGACAGTTGGCAACCCTACATGTTGACTCGCCCCGCAAAATCCTGTTTATCTATGTGTCTGATCATTCTGTCCTTTACTATCGTTTCTACCCATTTGCCCAGTACTGAAGTTAAGCTTACCAGCCTGTAATTGCTGGGATCTCGTCTGGAGCCCTTTTTAAAAATCGGCTTTACATTAGCTATCCTTCAGTCATCTGGCACAGAGGCTGATTTAAGCGATAGGTTATATACTACAGTTAGTAGTTCTGCAATTTCATATTTGAGTTCCTTCAGAACTCTTGGATGAATACCATCTGGTCCTTATGACTTTTGACTGTTTAGGTTATCAATTTGTTCTAAACCCTTTTCTAACTGGATTATTATATGTTGTATAGATTATCATGGTCATACTTTATTTTAAGGTACATTTATAAATACTTTATAAAAGGTTAATAAATTATTATAAGCATGTTACAGACATGAGTAGTTTGTGTTAGATGGTTATAAGCACATCAATAAGAAGGCATTTATAATTGATTATTATAAACCTTGGTTATAAGCAAGCTGTTGGACATTCTAACGATTAATTAACTGTTTAAAAATATCTATTAACTAATTATTAATAATTTATAAACTGTTTCTGAATGTTTCTTTAATATTAAATGTGATCATTATCAATGTTGTTGATTGTATAAGAGCAACCAGAGATCTTTGGGTATTTGGATGTTCAATATTAAATGTATTAACCACTTAGGGACAGAATGAGATCCCTACTAGGTACCTGCATGGGAGGCAAAGGGAATTAAGGTACTCTCTTACATTTTGGGCTCATACTGTACCATGGCTGGTAGCTTCTGTGGGGCCACTATTCATGCTCCCATGCATGTGAGCAGGGAGTGGTGAACAGTGGATAAGGAATGGGTGAAGTCAAGACTCTGCCCTCCCCAAAGCACCACAACTGAGACAGAACAGCAGGGGAAGTAATCTGGGCTAAATAGAAATCTGGTATAGATTAGTTCCCTCTGCCCAAAGCAAGGGGGAACCACGAATCACATTGTGACTGAGTCACAATCTGGTTCCTAGTCTGCTTCTGGAGCTGTATAAATAGGGGCTGCCCCTTGCTTACAGCTGTAGCAAAATCACAATTGAAGATTTGTTATTAATTAGGCCCCACTCTTGAAAAAATGTACACATATGCCTATCTTTACTACTGTGAGCAGTTTCATGATTGTAAAGTACATGCATAAGTGTTTGCAGAATTGGAACCTTGGTGATTATTTTATAAATCCTCTGTCATTTAATATTAATCACACATGTGCTTATAAGAATTGCTTTTCTTGTTTTGTATATTTTATGTAAAAATCTGTGTTACTGTGAAGCCGACTGGTGTGTTTCCCCCTATAACCATTAACAGGAATCTATTTTCATGAGCTTATTCAAAGCACAGATCCTATTTTTAAAATACTTAAAAGCTGTTTTTGGTATTAGCCATTTTTGGTATTAGCCTAACTAAAACCATCCTACTTATCAATGTCTATGACAAACAGCAAAGTTCTGCTGTGTGGTATTTAAGTTAAACAAACCAATACAAGTTGAATAAAGTTTGCAGATCAAGACAGTGCTTGTCTTTTCTTTCAGGTCTTAGCCAGGCTGATAAAATCAGAAACTTTTCAATCCTTTGGATTTTCAAGTAGAAAAAGAGAGACTAAATTTAGACCTGGATGCCTCTCGCTCAGCCCGCTGACCCTGAACCAAGTGATTGTAGGTTGTGCTGACAAGAGCCCCATTGTCCTTTTCATTAATCAAACCCACTGAGCCAGGTAAACCTTGAAACAAGATGAATGGGCAGCATTTTTAAAAAGTAAAATAATTCACTAGAATTTGGATGTGTTTCTCTTTAATTAGTTTGATGAGCACAAAAGTCCGAGGCCTTGTCAAACACCCAGTATTAACTTATGATACTGACCTACGGAATGAAACACTGCAGAGGTAGAAGAACAGGCAGGTGAAACCTACCTGAATAAGAGACCTTTTCTGTTTAAGCCTTTTCTCCAGATGAAAAGGATCATTACCACAATGATACTTCTAATTATACTGTCATTAGGATACTGCTGCAGTTTGCTATGGTGCGTGAAGCCCTGCTTTCTTCAACAACATGATCCAAAAAGGGTTGAAGCCATGAAAAATTACTTGAGGCACTTAACCCTTTAGATGAAAATAAATATAAATATTCATGCCAACTAAAAGACTGCAGCTTGTTTTAATTTTTTTTTAATATTTCATAGTCAATTCATACTATTTTGCTCCTCTTCTTTCATTATATTTTCACGGGTCTCAGACCAGTCAAAGGTGTTTAAAAATTATTGGCAAAACAATTTGTAAGTGAAAAATGTATAACAACCTCCTTTGTGACCAAAAGAGATCCAGTGTGTCAGAGTAATGATATTTCTTGTTCACAATGTAATTGAAGGGGAACTAATACACATTTTATAGCCTTTAGAATTGATCTGCTTGTAACTTAGGAGCCTCTTCATGCTGGCTGGTTAGTTTGAGTTGAGATTCATAATAGTGAGCTGTTGACCGAAAGACACAAACAGTTGGATATGCTGGTAACACCTTAAGCTACAGTCCAGGGCATTGCTTAGTGGAGATTGTTTTTTTCAAAACAAGGAGCAACTGTTTGTCTATGAACAAAATGTTTTTTTTAAGTTTTATTTTGTCTTTTAAACTACAGAGGGCCCCAGAATAAACATTAAAATCTAAGCTTCTTGTATTTGTAGGTTTAGGGACTCGGATTTGAATTTGTGAATTTTTGATGCCAGGTCAAATCCCAAAACTGTAGAAAGCTTGTATTCTGGACCAGGTTCAGATGCAGTCCAAGATGGCAAAATTTATGCAATATCACCTGCTTTCATGAATTCCGTGCATTGCTACAGACTGGGGACTGACTGGCTAAACAGCAGTTCTGCAGAAAAGGACCTGGGGATTACAGTGGATGAGAAGCTAAATATGAATCAACAGTGTGCCCTTGTTGCCAAGAAGGCTAACGGCATATTGGGCTGCATTAGTGGGAGCATTGCCAGCAGATTGAGGGAAGTGATTATTCCCCTCTATTCAGTACTGGTGAGGCCGCACCCGGAGTACTGTGTTCAGTTTTGGGCCCCCTATTACAGAAAGGATGTGGATAAACTGGACAGAGTCCAGCGGAGGGCAACGAAAATGATTAGGGGGCTGGGGCACATGGCTTATGAGAAGAGGCTGAGGGAACCGGGCTTGTTTAGTCTGCAGAAGAGAAGAGTGAGGGGGGATTTGATAGCAGCCTTCAACTACCTGAAGGGGGGTTCCAAAGAGGATGGATCTAGACTGTTCTCAGTGGTGGCAGATGACAGAACAAGAAGCAATGGTCTCAAGTTGCAGTGGGGGAGGTCTAGGTTGGATATTAGGAAACACTATTTTACTAGGAGGGTGGTGAAGCACTGTAATGGGTTACCTAGAGAGGTGGTGGAATATCCATCCTTAGAGGTTTTTAAGGCCTGGCTTGACAAAGCCCTGGCTGGGATGATTTAGTTGGTTTTGGTCCTTCTTTGAGCAGGGGATTGGACTAGATGACCTCCTAAGGTCTCTTCCAACCCCAATATTCTCTGATTCTATGAATCTATGATTCATGAAACTTTAGCCACCTAGTGCTAAAAAGTTGCTGGATTTTAAACCATGCAGCCCTGGTTTGGCCTGGAACCATACCCAAAAACGAATCTGGATTTGAACACTGTTTCCTTGAACCCTCCAATCCAATCAATGTATTTTCTTCTACATTTCCTGTAGTTTTAGATTTAGTCTGATTTATTTTTAGACATGTGACACTGCCTATTGACAGGGACATGTGACACTGCCGATTGACTACTCCTTTGATACCGCCCATATCTGTGTGCTCATCTGCAGCCCACTAGGCCCAGGTCAGCAGCTCTATGTAGATTCTACAGGTCTGACTTGTGCTTCTTATACTCCCCATATTGACTGCTGTCTGTGAAGTGCTAGGCAAATGGATTAGAGTCACTAGAATATCAATATCCAAATAGATTGGTGTCAGTGGCAGAGCTGATGATGGTGACTGCCCCACTCCTGATGGCACGTATGTGTGGTGCCTTTTCACATGGGGCTGGAGAGTGCACGTGACTCGCTCTCACCTAGCAGTGGCAGGTCCCATCCTGCAGGGCAGAGCTCAGCTCTCCACTCCAGGCGGTTCTGTGACCCTCACAATGCCACTCACTCAAATTTGGCCTGGCCACCCCCTCTGTCATTTTCCAATGGAAAAATATATCCCCTGTATATCGTATACACGACTGTAACCAAGAGTAGAATTTTACTCAACATTTGTTTTAATTGTGCACCTGATGCCACACTACTGGAGTCAATGGGAGCTTTGCTTCTGACTTCAGTGAGTGCAGGATCAGATCCTAACTCAGGAGTAGCTCCATAGAAGTCAGTGGAATGATAGTGATTTGAAACTGGTTTAATTTAGAAAGTAATCTGGCCGTGTCTGTACAAAAATGACCGTCTATGAAATATCATGCATTCCCACAACATGCAAAACCACACAAACCTATGAAAGAGCCAAAAATCTGATTTTTGCATGGCCTTGGGAAAGCTCCTTCTGCTGGTGAAGAGAGTAACAAAATTCCAACTGACTTTACAGGTCTGTAGAGCCAGTGGGCCCTAAGTTTGTTCTTTCTTACACGGCTGTATTCCTGATTTTCTGTCATGTAAGTGCAAAAAGAATCAGGCCCTGTTGGCAATCAAAATAACTATTTTTGCCTTTATAAAGGGTATTATACTATATAATCCTACATATGGTACAGCCAGAAAATAATCAGAGCGGTTGGCAAATGGAATAATATCTTTCTGAACAAGCCAGGTAGCCTGAGCCAAGATCCACGACCCGCAGGCCTCCACTGCACAAATCTTGGGAATATTTATTGCTGAACTGAGATTTTGAAAATATGAAGCTATCTTCACAAAGGCCTGGGGGGTGAAGCACTCAAGCAAAGCCGCTTATTGTTATATCAATCAGTACTTTAAGAAATCCAGAATGTTTGTTAAGAGTAAAAACTTGTGGGTGTTGTAAAGGAAGTTATTTTTTAAATACTTCTTAAATACTTTAATATACCACATTTTTCACACTAGTATAGGTTCCTTTGAAAAGCCCGGAGAACAAGTATGTGCAGTCTTTAAAATATTATATTCATATGGAGAGATAAGACAGATGAGGTAATTCCTTTTATTGGACCAACTTCTGTTGATGAAAAAGACAAGCTTTTGAGCTTACACAGAGCTCTTCTTCAGGTCTGGGTATTCATACCCTCATATACCATCCTGGGAATACTGGTTTAAATTATGGTTCAATAACAGACTGGAAGTATTTTCCTGGACCTCCACACAACCCGACCTGTTAGCAGGTGTTGATCCTTCTGGAAAAGAATTTAGGTGGGTTCTGCTGAATTACTGAGGCAGATGACTCATTACCCCTCTGAATGTAAGGGCGGAAAAGGTCTAGGGTGTGGACTGAGTAGCCTAAGGAGAAAGTCATAGCTGGTCTTTGTTGTTTGTAAATGAAGTGACTCCATAGAAAATGGTGACTTTGAACTTTATGTAGAGCATGGTGCAGGCTGGAGAAGGGTGTCTGCTGGCATAGTTAAAGATGATCAATGAGAGGAAAACAGCATGGTTCATATCCTTAAAACTCCGAATTTTTTTTTCCTCCTCATCACTTAAGGCTGCAAATATCTTTGACATTTTTCCAACCGAGTGCTGTTCTCATCATTTAACCTTTAGTAAACTGAGTTCCACAATGGAACTCTTGAAGTAAACTACAGTAAATATGAGGATTGTATTGCTGCATTTTTCATGGACTGCAAATCTCAGTAAAAACAAAAACAAAAAAACACCTGTCCAGCCCTTTTTTGGGCTAAGTTTGTAACTCATGTAATGCACGTTTTTAGCTTCTTTTCTGAAAATTAATGTTCTCAGTTTTAAGCATTTTGGTGTTTATAATATACATAATAATCTCTTTACAAGATAAGAGTTGAATTAAAAGTTCAATATTTTTTATGATTGTTTGGATTGTTTTTCTATTTAATATGTACATAGTACCCACTGTAATGATGATGATGATGGTTTTTTAAACAGTTTTATTCCAATTCTTATAAAAAGGGAAGTCTGAAATTAACTTTTATTTTCATTTAGTATAGAGACCTAAAATGTATGGTTGTTCACTGAACATTATATCTTTGAGCTCTTTTGCAATACAAGTTAATTAACTGGATTTAGATATTTGCAAGATGATATATTTAATGGGATTACTGCTCATATAATGTTTTCAGTCACTGATTTGGAATCTAAGCTCAAGAAACAGAATACTGAATTTCCAGCTCTTTGAGAGTTAATGTTGTGTTAAAGAAAAGTACAATTTGAACCTTATTGTTTAGAAATAGCCAAGTTATTCAAGTGAAATAGAGCTAGTCTCTACAAAGCTCCACTGGGCAGATGCATGAGCAGGACTGTGCAGAAACTGTCATTCCTGCAACTGCCCGTGGTACAGATATACCCACACCTGAACTCCTGGCAAGTTCAAGGCAATTGTGCATCTCATCAAAATATAATGGCCCATTATTCAAAGCCTGTCTCCCAAGTGGGATCAATTAGATGCTTTGGTCTACAGGCTTAAAGATAAACACCCATGTTTTCGTTTGTATAGAATGAAAATGAAGCCATATTCGACCATGCCAGGTCCGTTTGCTAACTGTTGTGATACTATCACATTTTAAATCTACTATTTTAATGTGGCCACGCAAAATATTGGTTATTTGTGGAGCTGGGTGGAAAGTTGCGCACTAACTTGCTCTAGTGGGGAAAAATACAATAACACAAGAAGAGGAGCATTTCAGTACTCCAACAACTCATATTAGTGTCTACCTTTTTTTTAAGGCAAATGTATTTCTGTGTGTCCGTTTTGTTCACTATAATGTTATAGTTTCATTCTTAACACAGGCTGTCTCTGATGGATGTGATCATTTAAATCTCATGCTCAGAGCGCTACTTTTGAAAGGAAATGTCACAATTTTTTTTTTGGTTTAAATGCTATTAAGTGTTTCTATATTAGCTAAGTCAAATAACTGTTAGAATGCGGGAATTTCTCTTCTCCCTTTGGCAGGCGACTGTGTATTTTGTAATGCTTTAAAAGCGCATGGTGAGTAAAATGATTTACTTGTATTTAACCTGTGCAGATTGTAAAATTTCCCAGGTTTCAAAAGCCCCAATGAGTGCAGCAGATTTCTTAACTTCTGATTTGTGAACACAATGTATGTTCATTTGCCAGTCGCAAAAATCCAGCCAGCTCCGCCACAGGGCACGTTGCTAGTGCTTGGAGATTTCAATGCCCTGCTTGACTGTGATTGAACTGGGTACAAAGCTGTGCTGGGTCCCCTTTGGCTTGGGTTCCCCAAATGACTACAACACCTTGCTTGTGACATTCATGCCAGTGAGGGCTTATCTGTTATGTTGTCCTGATTCAGATGCCTTAATGTCCACCATTAGACCTGGATTTCAAACAGTGGATGTGCATAAAGGAACTTGACCACATCATTGTCAGAAATCATTCCATAGTGAAATCTCACTGGGTCTTCAGCAGTGCAGAAGCACCAGCAAATTCAGACCATAGACTAGTTGGTGCTCAGCTCTAACTGCATCGTCCATTGCCTCGCAAGCCAGACATCTATCGAAAGTACAATGTCCAGCATCTGTCTGAGGATCCTGCTGAAGCCATGAAATACACACAGGTCATGGAGGATCACATATGTGGCCTTGCAACCCTTTTGGATGACACAGAAATTGTCTGGAAACTACTGAAGATCCAGGGATGAACACTGATTATCATTTTGAGAAAGTACAAAAGGCCATCCAAAAGTTATGGAGTGGATGTGTGTTGCTGGACCTGGTGGTGGTCCACCTGAGCTGCAAAAAGGTGCCTTGGAACCAGTGAGCATCAGCCTGAATCAACTGTTCTTAAAAGTGCGGGCATTAGGCAAAGTACCAGCCGAATGGAAAGGTGGCATCATAGTGACGCTGTACAAGGCAAAGGATCTCACACTGTGTGTGGCAACTATAGACCAATTTCATTGATGATATCTGGAAAGGTCTTTGCTCTCATTCCAATTGGTAGGATGCAGCTGCTCCTTACCAGACATTGTCATCTGGAACAATCAGGTATTATTGTAAGGCAATCAACAATGGACACTGTCCTTACCCTCTAGCTTCTGGCTGAGCTGCACTGAGAATTTAACTGCCCACTTCATGTGGCATACATCAACATCCAAGTAGCTTTTGATTCAGTTGACAGGTCTGCACTTTGGCTCAAACTGAAAGGAGTCAGTGTTCTGAATGTTTTGCTAAATCTGGTGGGTGATATTCACACTGGTACCGGTGTGAGAGTGCGTGTAGGTATGACACATTTCTGCACAACCTCAGGTGTGTGGCAGAGATGCATTCTTGTCCCGGCACTATTTTGTTGAGTCATTGACTGGTTATTAGGATTTGCCATTCCACATGTTGCAATCAAAGTTGGTGAAGAAGTTTTAACCAACCAAGACCACACCAATGATGCCGCATTGCTTGTGGAGAAGTCAGAGAATTGCAGCCCCAACCTCCAAGGTCTCCAAGATGTCAGCTGCACTATAGCGTTGACTGTCTCATGGTAGAACACCAATTTTCATAACCTCAGAGCTAGGCCACCAAAATCCCTGGTGCAGATGGGATTGAGTACCAAGGAGAGCATGGATGAGTTCATAGAAATGTAGGACTGGAAGGCACCTCAATATGTCATCTAGTTCAGTTCCCTGCACTGAGGGAGGACTATGTGTTATCTAGACCATCACTGACAGGCGTTTATCTAACCCAGTAGTGGGCAACCTGCAGCCCACTGATCTAACCTGTTCTTAAAAACCTCTAGTGATGGAAATTCCACAACCTCCCTAGCTAATTTGTTCCCTTGCTTAAGTACCCTTACAGTTAGGAGGATTTTCCTAATGTCTAACCTAAATTTGCCTTGCTACAATTTAGCCAATTACTTATTGTCCTGTCCTCAGTGGTTAAGGAGAACAATTTATCACTCTTCTCTGTACAACAACATTTTACATACTTGAAGAATGTTTTCATGTCCCCACTCAGCCTTCTCTTCCCCAGACTAAACAAACCCATTTTTTCAATCTTTCCTCATAGGTAATGTTTTCTAGACCTTTAATCATTTTCATTGCTCTCCTCTGGATTTTTTTCCAATTTGTCCACATCTTTCCTGAAGTATGGTGTCAGAACTGAACTCCAGTTTACACCTTATCAGTGTTGAGTAGAGTGGAAGAATTACTTCTTGTGTCTGGCTTACAACACTCCCGCTAATACATCCCAGAATGATGTTCGCTTTTTTTCTTTTTGCAACAGTATTACATTGTTGTCTAATATTTAGTTTGTGAACTACTATATAATCCACTGTTCCTTTTCTGCAGTACTCCTTCCTAGGAATCAGTTGCACAAATTCAAAATGGGAAATGACTGCCGAAGTGGAGTATTTTGCATTTCATGAATTTCATCCTATTTATTTCAGACCATGTCTCCAGTTTGTCCAGATCATTTTGAGTTTTAATTTTGTCTTCCAAAGTGCTTGCAACTCCTCCCAGCTCAGTATCATCCACAAACTTTATAAGTGTACTGTCTATTATCCAAATCATTTATGAAGATAATTAACAGAATCAGACGCAGAACAGATCCCTGAAAGACCCAACACGATATGCCCTTCCAGCTTGACTGTGAACCATTGATGATTACTTTCTGAGCATGATTTTCTAACTAATTGTGTAACTACCACAAAGTATATTTTTGAGACTATATTTTCCCTAGTTTGTTTATGAGAAGGTCATGTGAGACAGTGTCAAAAGCCTTACTAAAGTTGAGATATATCACATTGCATTTAAATATAGCAAAACTGAAGAACAAAAGGCTACTTTGGATTACATCATTTAGGCTATAATGGACCACCAGTACAAGTATAGGTATGCATGTAGAACTCCCAAGGGTAGTCAAGGAGAGTCTTAAGCGTATATATCCATTTTCATGAAATAGCACTGATGTTAGGGATTGTTTTTTTTTTCTGATTTAACTTGACATTTCGTAGATTTCAAGGCCAGAATGGACCACTGTGATCATCTAGCCTGACCTGCGGTATAACAAAGGCCATAGAACTTCCCCAAAATAATTCCTAGAGCAGAGCTTTTTGAAAACCATCCAATCTTGATTTCATAATTGCCAGGGATGGAGAATCCACCACAGCCCTTGATAAATGTTCCAATAGTTAATTACTCTCACTGTTAAATTTTTACAGCTTATTTCCCATCTGAATTTGTCTAGATTCAACTTCCCACCATTGGATCATATTATACCTTTGACTTACATTGGCATCATCATAAGGATCTTGTTTCTGTACATGATTGTGTATTGTGATGAAAAGATTTTATTGGCCTTAGCTTGGGATAGCAACATAATGTGTAAGTGGTAAAGCCAAAAGTGATTTATACATGCCATGCCAATCAGACCTTCATATCTTCTTTGTGCCATATATTTTACAGAGCTACTACTTTAGAAATATTTGGTTCTATATAGAACGAAAATAAATTAAGTTTATTATACAAAGTTTAGTTTTTGGTATGTTAAAAATATTTTAAAAAAACGTTTCTGATACTTCTGTATAATGAAAAATAGCCACTAGGTTACTGTAGTACGATAAGAGACCCATTGAACAGGCCACAAAGGGTCTCCGAAAATATTCTCAAATGGCTTTTCTGAAAATCATGGTGGTGTGCTTTTACGCTATGATCATGTGTGAGTAATCAGGTAGCAACTCTCTGCCTTTGTAAAGGGGACAGTCCAACTCCTTTCCGATCATGTAAAGTTCCCATTTCTATTCCTGATGATTCACTGGTACAGGATTCAGAGCAACAGCCGTGTTAGTCTGTATTCGCAAAAAGAAAAGGAGTACTTGTGGCACCTTAGGTCTAAAACTAGACAAGCCATTTACAACACACACTTTGCTTCTCTACAAAAGAAAAAGGACACTAAACTTTCTAAACTACTACATGCCACAAGGGGCCACAGCAATGGTTTCCCTCAACCCACCCAGCAATATTGTTAACCTATCCAACTATACTCTTAGCCCAGCAGAAGCAGCTGTCCTATCTCGGGGCCTCTCCTTCTGCTCCTCCACCCCCACAAACATGATACAGTTCTGTGGTGACCTAGAATCCTATTTTCGACGTCTCCGACTCAAGGAATATTTCCAACACACTTCTGAACAACATACTAATCCACAGAGACCTCCCTACCAACACTACAAAAAGAAGGATTCTAGTGGACTCCTCCAGAAGGCCGAGACGGCAGACTGGACTTCTACATAGAGTGCTTCCGCCGACGTGCACAGGCTGAAATTGTGGAAAAGCAGCATCACTTGCCCCACAACCTCAGCCGTGCAGAACACAATGCCATCCACAGCCTCAGAAACAATTCTGACATCATAATCAAAAAGGCTGACAAAGGAGGTGCTGTTGTCATCATGAATAGGTCGGAATATGAACAAGAGGCTGCTTGGCAGCTCTCCAACACCACTTTCTACAAGCCATTACCCTCTGATCCCACTGAGAATTACCAAAAGAAACTACAGCATTTGCTCAAGAAACTCCCTGAAAAAGCACAAGAACAAATCCGCACAGACACACCCCTGAGCCCCAACCTGGAGTATTCTATCTACTACCCAAGATCCATAAACCTGGAAATCCTGGACGCCCCATCATCTCAGTTATTGGCATCCTGACAGCAGGATTGTCTGTCTATGTAGACTCCCTCCTCAGGCCCTACGCTACCAGCACTCCCGGCTATCTTCGAGACACCACTGACTTCCTGAGGAAACTACAATCCATCGGTGATCTTCCTGAAAACACCATCCTGGCCACTGTGGATGTAGAAGCCCTCTACACCAACATTCCACACAAAGATGGACTACAAGCCGTCAAGAACGCTATCCCCGATAATGTCACGCTAACCTGGTGACTGAACTTTGTGACTTTGTCCTTACCCATAACTATTTACATTTGGGGACAATGTATACCTTCAAATCAGCAGCACTGCTATGGGTACCCACATGGCCCCACAGTATGCCAACATTTTTATGGCTGACTTAGAACAACGCTTCCTCAGCTCTTGTTCCCTAACGCCCCTACTCTACTTGCGCTATATTGATGACATCTTCATCATCTGGACCCATGGAAAAGAAGCCCTTGAGGAATTCCACCATGATTTCAACAATTTCCATCCCACCATCAACCTCAGCCTGGTCCAGTCCACACAAGAGATACACTTCCTGGACACTACAGTGCTAATAAACGATGGTCACATAAACACCACCCTATACCGGAAACCTACTGACCGCTATTCCTACCTACATGCCTCCAGCTTTCACCCTGACCACACCACAAGATCCATTGTCTACAGCCAAGCTCTGTGATACAACCGCATTTGCTCCAACCCCTCAGACAGAGACAAACACCTACAAGATCTCTATCAAGCATTCTTACAACTACAATACCCACCTGCGGAAGTGAAGAAACAGATTGATAGAGCCAGAAGAGTTCCCAGAAGTCACCTACTACAGGACAGGCCTAACAAAGAAAATAACAGAACGCCACTAGCCGTCACCTTCAGCCTGCAACTAAAACCCCTCCAACACATTATTAAGGATCTACAGCCTATCCTGAAGGATGACCCAACACTCTCACAAATCTTGGGAGACAGGACAGTCCTTGCCTACAGAGAGCCCCCCAACGTGAAGCAAATACTCACCAGCAACCACATACCACACAACAGAACCACTAACCCAGAACCTATCTTTGCAACAAAGCCCGTTGCCAAGTGTGCCCACATATCTATTCAGGGGACACCATCACAGGGCCTAATCACATCAGCCACACTATCAGAGGCTCGTTCACCTGCACATCCACCAATGTGATATATGCTATCATGTGCCAGCAATGCCCCTCTGCCATGTACATTGGTCAAACTGGACAGTCTCTACGTAAAAGAATAAATGGACACAAATCAGATGTCAAGAATTATAACATTCCTAAACCAGTCGGAGAACACTTCAATCTCTCTGGTCACACGATTAGAGATGTGAAAGTTGCGATATTACAACAGAAAAACTTCAAAACCAGACTCCAGCGAGAGACTGTTGAATTGGAATTCATTTGCAAATTGGATACAATTAACTTAGGCTTGAATAGAGACTGGGAGTGGCTAAGTCATTATGCAAGGTAACCTATTTTCCCTTGTTTTTTCCTACCCCCCACCCCCCCCAGACGTTCTTGTTAAACCCTGGATTTGTGCTGGAAATGGCCCACCTTGATTATCATACACATTGTGAGGAGAGTGATCACTTTAGATAAGCTATTACCAGCAGGAGAGTGGGGTGGGGGGAGAGAAAACCTTTTGTAGTGGTAAACACCCATTTTTTCATGGTTTGTGTGTATAAAAAGATCTTCTGTACTTTCCACAGTATGCATCCGATGAAGTGAGCTGTAGCTCACGAAAGCTTATGGTCAAATAAATTGGTTAGTCTCTAAGGTGCCACAAGTACTCCTTTTCTTTTTGGTACAGGATTGAAGATTGTGTGTCCTGGGCCTATAGCCAGGATGACTTTGAGAGAAATTCCAGAGATGAGGGAAAGAAGACAATATTTCTCAGATGGTTTCTCAATTTGTCATATAGATATCACCATCACATATGTGGTATAAATAATAGTGATAATTAGACAGTAACTTTCAGCTAAGGATCACAAGGCACTCTGCAAGTTTACAAACCAGCTTCCATTCTGTCTGTGTGTGTGTAGCTATATATATAATGCCTTTCATCCCTCATCTTCAAAATATAGCCAGTTCAGGAATGGACACCAGCAAACATTTAAAAGTGCACGGTAATATTGTACAGTAGCTCAGGGCCAAAACTATAGTCTACTGTGTCTAATTGAAAGCATGAGGAAAATTTTAGGTCGGTTGAAGTCAAATGCAGGCAAGGATGGAAGTTCAGATTCAATAGTACCAATATCTTGGTAACTGTGTTTGGGAGAGTTCTACTGTTTGGGATTAAAGATAGTTGTCTGTGCAACATTTCAGCAGCATCCAAACACATAAATATGCCCCATTTATTTTGGAATTACCCAAATGGGCTCCTGATGACCAACATAAAATTAGAGCTTGTTGGAGAAACTTTAACACAGTCTTTTCCATCAGTTCTGTAAATAAAAATGCTTCATAAAATCAGGTCAATTTTGTTTTAGAAAAGGTCCAACAATGCCAAAATATCCCATTTCAACATTTGCCAAATGAAACATTTTGATTTTTCATTTTCAAATGACTTCTCTTTTAGAATTTTGATTTTGTATTATATTATAATACACATTTTTAAAAAGTAAAAATGAAACTGACTCAAAACGGGGAAAAAATTCAGACTCTTCTTTGTAGAGAACTTTGAAATTTTCAGTTCTCATTCCAATTCAGTTCTCATTCCAATTTCAAAATTTTGGAATCCTTTGCAAAACAGAATTTCCAGCCTACATAAAATATCTTTGTTAAACTGTATGTTTCTCCAAAAAATCATACTAGCTCCTTTGATGTAGTATCCTGTCTCAAGTTCTGTCAAGTAGAATAAAGAAATCCCAAGATCCTCAGCTTGTGTAAATTTGGTTTAGTTCCACTGAAATCAATGGAGCTACATGGATAAACACCAGCTGAGGAACTATCTTGCCCTTTGCTTTTTGTAGCTACCGTGACTCTTCAGCCACAGATAAGTAAGAAAACCATGATATAGTACATCAGAGATCCCTATGGAGCCTGAAAAGGCATCATGATTTTCCAAGACTTTTTACCTTGGAAAATTGGCCAATAACAACAGCATCTAGAAAATGCAAATGAAATAACAACATATTTAAAACCATTTTACAGTATTCATGTTCATATTGGTAATTTACAAAGCACTGCAGGGATTAATTTACATGAAGGTAAAACCAGGCAGTTAACAGCAGATAGCCAAACTCCTCTCTAATTAGAGAGAACAGAAAACACTGGTGCAAGGTGACAACATTGCTCAGCATAAACATATAATCAGTGTGTGGTATGAATTTTTAAAAAAACATATAATTTATCTTCACTGTGGCCCTGATGTAAAGGCCATTGTAGACTTCAGTGGGATTTGGCTCAGGCCCCATTGCAGCTACTTATTGATCATTTTCCATTTCCGTCGCTGACCAAACATAAGATGCGAATCATGGGTTCGTCATGGATCCACTTATCGACCACTGGAAAACAACTTTCCCCAGGAGGACAGCCTGTGAAACCGTGTTTTTCATAGAAAACTCTTTGGGACAGGGACTGGATTTTTTGTTTTTTTGTTCTGTGTTTGTACAGTGCTTATGACAATGGGGTTGTGCGCCATGATTAGGGCTCCTTTGTGCTATGGGACTACAAATAACAAAAAATAATAATCTTCATGAGCAACTGACAGTATGGACTTTAAAGCAAATGTGTTTTTCAAATAGTGAAACTACAGCTCAGACCCTGGCCAAGGAGAGTGAGCACACGTTAACTCATTCAGAAAGGGGATGAAAAGCTAACATTCAGGATGCATTAATCTGAAAACAAGTGTACTTTTGTGTCTGGGGAGTATTATTTTCATTGCCATCAATTTAGTACACAGATAGAATGTGATTCTAGCTTCACTATCAGGTTGCCCCAGAGGCTGAGACCCCCTTACCAGGCCACTCTATTTAATTTAGACTAATCTAAAGCTAAGTGAAACTTTGTACGCTCTCTGATTTATCCCTATCATCATGAACACTCTTATTTCCCCTTCCCCTAAATAACCTGCTCTGAGCTTCTGGGGGCGAGGGTGGGGAACAGTGACCTCCAGGTAAAATAAATGGTTATTGATGTCTGCTAACAGATTATTAACTGAAGCAAAAATATTTAACCACTTCTTCCCTGCAATGTTAATTTGATTTTTCCTTATGCACTGCACTACTTGTGTTTTAAGAATAATTCCCACACTAAAACACTAGCAACAAATTCAGGCCTCCTCTTCTGTGTACTGTACCTGGGGAAAAGACGAGCCCAACCTTCACACCTTGTTTCAAACCCCATGGGGCCTGACTATGAACTTATTTACACCAGTGCCAATCTGGAATCACTCCATTTTAATCAGTGGTATCAATGACACTTGGTAAAAGCAGTGTGAGAAGAGAATTGAGCCCATGGAGTCCAGTTTTTGAGGGTATTCTTTGTTGGGGGAGTGGTGATATGCATTTTAATTACTCTGAAACCTGTCATTTTAATTTATAAGTCTCTGATTCCGTATGCAATCTGGCCCAGTGAGATGAATTGAGAAGAATATTTTGTGCAGCAGCTCCTTAAGTATTCTAGGACTGGCCAGTCAACCAGCATGTTTAGCAGCCCTGTGAGATTACTTGGAATGTACAATAACTAGTTTAGGTGGCTCAATTGTTGCACAGTTTGTGATGATAGCATAGATTTTTGCACTACTTACAACCTTACTTCCATACGTGTTTGCAGACCCTGCAGCTACTCAGCACCTTGTAAGAGTCTGGTTTTCGTGACATCAGTATCACTTTAAGACTTTGTTTTTGGCAACCTTTGAGATCAAGAGGCTCCTCCAACTTCTTTCCTTCTGAATTTGCAGGATATTAGTCCCATACCCAGGGCCTCAGGGGAGTTGTCCCTTGCTACTCTTTCTAATCATTTTGTTTCTGTTATTTCTCTATTCCTTAACTGCCATATCCACCTCTCGCTGGAAGAAAAGGCTCTTAGGGAAGCTGAGGTTAGCATTATTGCACGAATTGTTCATTGGCAGGCCCTCAACAAGTGAACCAGTTGACTCCCTCCCCTATAGAACATGCCGGCCATCTATTTAAGGCTCTCAGCTCATTAGTCTGAAGCAAAAGTCTTGAGTTTGCTTCTGAACCTTGGTCTCCTGAATAACAGTGTTTAAGGTCTCCCTTTGTATGCAGGAAAATAACCTGCAGCAGTAAATTTAAGAGGATGTTCAAAAGAGTCCCCTTAACCTAAAAAAGGAGTAAGCAAAAGTGAACACAGATTTGAAGCTATTTTAGGCAATACCTATAAAATAGCTGAAAATACTGCTTAATTAAAACTGAACAATTGGGAAGTGCCCATCAGGCTGTATCTTAAGGGGTGCTGACAAAGCACTGAAATCATTTCCTGAGCAGCTTGACCTGGGTTTGACCTACATATTTCTATTCAAAAAGATATGCTAAATGTGATGAAATCATGAGCACCAAACTATTCCTAATTTACCTCCAATTTCATGGTTTAAACTCTCTCATACCTGAGGATATTTGTGGTTTACTGGGTATCGATGGGGCGGATCCAATTCCAAGTCTGAAGGCAGGAGAACATGAGGCTCTGCTTCTAAGCAATGGTGGGAATTAATGTGACTAATGGGTGTAACATTCTGTACAGAGGCATGGCATGGTGACTATCCTTCTTGTCAAAGTTGCTGCCGAGCTGTATTACTTTGAGTAACCCTGCTGGACGATGCTTCAGACTCCATGCTATTGCATCATAGCAACATAGCTGGGAACATGCATCTGACCTGGTATGGACATTCCTGTGGTCCTTCTAGTCCAGTGTCCTGTGTCTGACAATAGCTAGTCCCAGGTGTTATAGAAGAAGATGCAAGAAAACCAGTGGTGCACAATTATAGAAAAACCTATGGGGAAGTTTCTTCTTACCCTGTCAACTTGAGGTTGGCTTATTCCTTGAACTTTGATCATTTGTACCCTTTTTAATTTTTGTATCCTATCTAATGTAACTGTGGATCTTCTCATTGTCCATATAAAAGTCTAATCCCACTAAATTATTTGCTTCAAATCTATCTAGTGGTGAGAATGATGGAGACTCTTGCATACCTCTCCCCCCCGTGAAGCAACCAAAATGTTAATTGAAAAGAAAAGGAGGGAAGTGCCAAAGTATGATGCTTTTTGTGCTTTTTATAACTCAAAATGTTTTCAATTTAGAAATGCATTGTAAAAGAGGAAAAAAGCCAGTCAATGAGCCAAACCTTGTAGTTGTTTTGCTGCTCACAAAACTCTCATTATGGGAATTTTATGTGCATGGCAACTGCCAAATTGGGGCCATAGTTAGTATTTTTGGAGGGGGTGAATGGTGGAGGAGAGAAGGAAAACAGATGAGTTATTAAACATGTCTACTGTGTTTGTGTACTCACCAATTTTCAAAAGGATTTGCAGAATGCTTTTCTAATATATAGCTGCTCTTCTGAATGTTGTTTGCACAGTTGTCTGGAGCTGTAACAAATCCACAGGAGCCATTTCAGCCTGTCAGGTAAATTATACACCTTTGAAAAGAAGTTTATAAATGGCTATTTATCCAGTAGACAAGAACCACTTCAGAGGCTGTACCAGTCTATCAGGTAAATAACATGGTGCTTAAAAAATTGCCTATACATATATGCCAGTGAGACCATAAGAGCATTTCTTAAGTAGAAAATATGCAATTTATTACCTTCAATAAATTATAGTTTCTTTTTAAAAATGAAAAGAAAAACAAACAAAAAATGTTGAAACAACACTAATGTTGTTGCACACACTAAAGACAGGAAATTCAAAGGTATGGTTGACACTGCTCCTAATTCATGCTTCTGACAACTATCAGCCTAATCAACCATTTCACCTCCACTGCTAAAAAGTCTCTCTCACTTAAAATCTTTCATTTTGAAGGACTAAGGTGAGCACAAATTAAACAGAAGCACTCCATCACCAAGCCCTGCTGTCTGCTCCCTCCTCTTTAGCACCTGATTCTGCAGTTTTAAGCACTCAAAACTACCAGGGAAACCAATGGTAAGAACTTTTGCTGCTTAGGGCAAAATTCAACTCTGATTTTCACTGATGTAAATAGTGAATAGTTCATCTGAGTCCATCTGAATTACCCAGGATTTACAGTGGTGTAACTGTGCACAGAATTTGGCCCTTTGGGTTTAGAATGTGTACCTCTAGCTTCTGACTTGAAAGAATGATTCTTCTTTAATTAACTCGGTATTTTTTCTTAGTTGTATCTATTTGATCCTTCTTACAAACCTGTCGTAAGCTCTATTTTTTTTTTTTTAAGGAAAACCAGATTAACAAAGGATTGGGGAAAATATGTCGGAATAAACAAAATCAATGTTCTTCAGATGCTGCTGTGGTGAGCGCAGTTGGAATATCTATAAATAAAATAAATGAAGCATCCTAATGGACAAGAAGGACCTGATCCAAAGCCCATTGAAGTCAGTGGAAAGGACTTCCATTAACTTCAGTAGACATTAAATCAGACCCTTATGTTACAAACTCCCGAAGAGACTGTACTGTGAAGCCTGACCCCTCAGCCTGGCTTTGGCTTGGCACCACACACATGAAAACCAGCCACTGCCTTTGTGGCTCAGTGATGGTTGCAGAAGATGATACCAGCAATTTGTTTCCAGTCAAGTTAAAGACAGACAGGTCTTGTGTTCCATGTTGTTTCAATGTCCACTCTGCCTCATTCGTTCTGAAAAAGCTCTATGGAACTAAACTGGAACTGATAATCTTTCTATGGGTTTTTTTTAAGCATCCTGTATAGTTTAATATAAAATCTTATCCCTGCTATAGAAATCTCTAAAATAATTCAAAAACCCTATAGAATGGAGAGTGTTCTGTATTAAATTAAATAGTTTTTGAGCAATTTCTATAGACACCCATTAGTTTTATTCCTATTAAATTCTATAGGATGTTTCTAGTCTTGAGTAGTAGCAATTAACCAGGACAATGGGGTTCTGATGACTGTTCTAGGCCATATAGTGCTCTGCAGATTTGGCTTCTATTATATTAAATATAATAGGGGTTGTACTGAAATCTTCTCCAACCATGTCCCCTCATGTTCCTAAGAGACAGTCATCTAATGCTTCTGTACTATTCCTATCAGTTAGACTTTCCTTTCAGGTAATTCCAGTTATATCAATTATGGAAATATTCTCTTTCATCCTCATTGCCTCTTTGTCATTAGAGCCATAAGTACTGCCTAAGTGACTGCCCCTTGTCACAATAATCTTATGACCCTCAGATGGTGTTCAGTACTAAAATAGATGGAAGTCCTCTTATTTGCCTCAGTCAACACCTAGTTTGCCAGCTTTACTAATAACATCTTATGTCTGGGTCAATATAAGATGAATTCCATAGGAAAGGTATGTGAAATGATGTTGTAGCCATAGTGGTCACATGATCTCAGAGAGACAAAGTGGGTGAGGTAATATCTTTTATTGGACCAACATCTGTTGATGGAAGAGATGAACTTTCAAGCTTCACAAAGTTGTTCTTCTGGTCTGGAAAACGTAACCTGAATTGTCACAGCGAAATACAAGGTGAGAGAGATTGTTAAGCATAAGGAGTTAACACATTGCAAAAAAATACTTAAAATTAAGTAGGCAATTAACACTTCTGCAGTTATAGGGCAAAGGGCAATTGTAATGAGTCATAAAACCAATGCCTCTATTGAGACCATGATTTTTAGTGTCTAGCAGAGCTGTGAATTTATGCTCATCTTTTGAAAGTGTTTTGGAGGTTTCTTTTGAGGATGAGGACTAATAGGTCAGATACAGAGTGATCCCTTTGTGAAAAGTGTTTGCCCACAGTAATAGGATGTTTGTTTTCTATCATTTTTCTGTGTGGATTCATTCAAGAGCATGGTGATTGTCTGGTTCCTCCCCTATAGTTGTTTCTGGGGCATTTGATGCACTGGATGAGGTACACCATAAGTTGTGGTAGGCATATGTAGGACCGATGGCTCTTCAAAGGTGTGTTGTGGAGGGTATTGATCATCATAGTAATGGAGATACGGCTGCAGGTTTTGCATCTGTTGTTCTAGCAGGATTGGGTGCTGTTTTGAGTTGGTATATCCTGGGCTATGGGGAATGTGCTTCTGATGATGAACTTGGTGAGGTTGTGGAGTTGTTTGAAGGCCAGAATTTAGTGTTTGGGAAAGATTTCTGTCAGGTTGTGGTTGCCACCAAGTATGGATTGTAAAGCCTCCTTTGCTTAGTTACAGAAAAAAACAAAGGAAAGCAAACAGCTTACATCTCCTGAAAACAATCTCCTCTCCTTGGCCCTTCTGGTCATCTTAGTAGCCACCCTTGTTGTGCAGATACCAACACTTCTTGTCCCCAGAACCCGCTTCTCAAATCCCTATGTCTGGGTTCAGTTGCATGCCTCCACTGGTCCAGGGCAGCTACTCAGGTTTTCACACTAACTTCCACCATAAAGGTTGCATTTTCCACACTCAGCAAGATGGTCCATTGAAGAAGAGACTTCCCCTCAGGAGGATTAATGGCCAAAAGTAGCTCAGATACCACCTTTTGCAGACTAGATTGTCTGGTTGTATCTACTTTCAACTGAGTCTCTTGTTCCAAGCAATTTTCTTTTGTCAAGGAATATGAATTATGGGCAGGCCTAGACCCTCTGTGACACCTCCATAAAAACCAATGGAGCTATAACAGTTTTACACCAGCTGAGGATCTGGCCTCATAAATCTCTCCATATATTACAATTCCTGACAATGTTAAGTCATCTAATATTCCTGATCTAGATTAAACTAGATAGATCAAATTAAAATGCCCATGACTAAAGGAAGAGCTTTAAATATGTTGTTCCAAAGGTGTAACTGTTTGTGGTGTTTTATGCAAACGACAATATCCTGTTATACAAATACCTACTACTGTTATGAAGTAGGATGGTGATAGATACTTTAAGAAGACCTATTACTTAGCAATAGCTTAATGGCTGAGACAGCTACAGTGCTAGCCTGTGTTGGCAGTACAGTTTCACAGGGAAGCTTGCATCAATTACCCTTGTGTTGTGATGATAGTTTGGTTACTAAATACCATATGCACGTTATCTTCAGTTTCCTAAGAAGGAGGTGTAAGGATTGACAGCAAATACATTTAGCTCTGAATTTAGTTTTATATTCCAGTAGAATGAAAACTAGAGGTTACCTAAGCATAGTAGGAAATGGAGCCAAGTGCAGATGAAGAATCAGTAAAAAGTGTTTAAAAATTATTATATAAAAGTTTTAATTACACAAAAAAATAATAAAAAGCCCATTAATTACAGTACATTAATTTGATTTTTTTTCTTGAAATGCTGAAACTATTTTAACACACACAGAATCAATAAACATAATTAAAATATGAGCTCATCAAAACAGTAATTAAATGTACTTAACAGCTTTTGTGGCTTTTCTCCATATGGTTACTGTGGGAGTGTGAATCTGGCTTGCTAGATAAATGTAACAAAATAAAGTGAAAGCCTAGGAAAAGATTACTGTGGTATCATACGCAAATACAATAACGTCTAGCTGTATAATAAGTTCCAATATGTCAAAAAGTTGACAAAGGAAGCAATGTTTACAATTATTAGAAAGAAATTCTGGCTTTTTTATATTCTTATGGGATTAACACTATCATGGACTAAATATAGAAACCAAATCAAATCTCTCTTCCATCATGAAAGCTGCTGTAGCATCACATTTACTTCTTAATAAAAGATATATGTGGCTTTTAGTGGCTGACTTAAGTTATTGACATATCACTATGCAACTAGTCTCCTCACCCGTGGCACATACCTCAGGTTTTCCCAATATCTAGCTATCATGAGAAATGCCTAAGATCAATACAGTGTTACTGACCTGCTCAAGTGACATGGGTCTCTCATGGAAGTGGTACAAAAATGGCATTCCAAATGCCCCGTGCACTATGGGGAGCTCACCAAGTATGAGAGAGATGATGAAGATCCCAGAAGAAAGGGCTGCAAAGGAGTGGAAGCTGGGCCAGCTTGAATGATTTACAGGTAGTTTATTTTACTGAAAAAAGCAATTAATTTTTCAAAAAGGGATGTAAGTGAAAGTTGACTGTGGGCAGCTAAAGTGCTCATGATTCTGTCTTCTGCCGTGTATTGCTGCTGATATTCTTTATTTTCCCACTTCCCAGTACATTTGTCAGCTTTGCTAGATATACCAATCATAGCACTAAACACATAGGGCTAAACATGTCCATAGCTGAACCATGGGTCTCATTGACGTCAATGGGATGTGTGCATGTATCTAAGGGTAGAACTTGGCCCATATGCAATAAAATAAGATATTCATATTGGAACTCATAGGCCCAGATTCTCTTATAATTTATGCCAGTGTAAATACAGAGTGACTTCATTTATGTCAGTCGAGTTACTCTGGATTTACACTGGGGTAAATCAAATGAGTGTCTGGCCCAATGTTCTACTTTTATATATAGTGCATTGGGCTAGTAGCAGGTACATTAATAAATGTACCTGTGACCTGGTGCCTTCTGTTCTTCCTCTCCACCTTTCCCTATAAAAAGAAATGTAGATTTTAAAATGTACCATTAAGGTTGCAGGAAAGTGCACCATGACTGCAGGAAATGTTAACCATTTAAAATGTTACAGGTGAAGCATGACCACTGACCTCTCTCGTGCACAAACGTTTTAATTTAAACTTTTAAAAGTTTTATTCAATAGATCTAAAAATTCACAAATGCATACTTATTGTATGTTCAATCTTGAAAAAGAAGGAAGGAAATAAAGCTGAATTTGTTATAGGTGCTTTTAGAAAATGATCTACAAAGCTTCCTTTCAACAATTGACATGCTTCTCCAGTGAAAACAATACTGTATTATTACGGAAACAGGGTAGAAATGCATAATAAATCAAGGACCTTTGTAGAAATGTATGGATGTGAATCACTGTCCTCTGCAGCAGGGCTCATCAAACTTGCACACGTATTTGATTATTTTGTGCTTTAGTGCCTTCAGTCTCTGGAGAGGATATAAGCTATAATACTACTATGCGCATCACAGGGGCTGCATTAGCTCAGCAGTAGCGTGGGATGTTAAAGCAAAGGGCCCTGAGTTCTAGTCACACTGACAACTCCTAGAGACTATGGAATTATTGCACACCCCATATTGAGGTAAGTTAATTATCCCATAAAATTATTAGGTCCCAGAGTCAATAAATCCCATAGGTAAGGAGCTTAGTGGCTATCTGGCCATTCTTGAGAAACATCTCTTGGCACTCTCACTGTAGACTGAGCCTGAGCCATGCGATTCCAGCTGGTCTTCAGTGTGGCAGAGAAGTAGGGCCAGAATTTGGCCCACTGGGACTAGAAAGATGGGTAGTGCTGTTAGTATTATTGCCTCAAACTAATTAATTGGTAGGAAAATTCACATCTGTGTTGTTTGTCTGATAGACCACTGGGTTATGTGTAGCAATCCTCAAGCAACACCAAAAAAGAATAAATGAAAGTCAAATAGGTATGTGTAACTGTGTTATCTCTTTCCTTTATGAAAACAAAACTGGCACAAATGAATTGAAGATGCAGCAATGTTAGATCCTTATCCTCAGCTTGTTAATTGTCCATAAATCCCAGGGACTGCAGGAAGATTTTATTCTATGCATGTTTTCTGCCTTCCTCTTTTTCTCACTAGCTCATTGTTGTCCCTTCCCTGTCACCATCCCACACTTGTTCTTATTCAATAATCGTTCGCTCGATCTCTTTCTTGAAAATCTGTGACTCTCTGTAAATAAAGCCTGATGCACAGCTTTCTGAATGCAAGGTCTGTTGATTTCAGTGCATTTTTGATCAGGGGAAATTGAGGGGGAAAATACATTATATTATTCTAAGGAGGCAGGTTCACATAGGCTATGTCTACTCTTGGAACTGGGGTGTGATTCCAAGTTCACGGACACATGTTTGTACTAATTCTGATTGAACTAGCATGGGCAATGGCAAGCGGCGGCATGGGACAGCCATGCTGAATACACACCCACAAGGTTCAGGCAGATTTGTCCTCAGTTTAGCTAGCCCGTGTGCTGCTGCTCGCTGCTGCCCATTCTAGCCTGGCTACACTACTACTTTTTGCTCTCTCGCTCTCTCTCAGCCAGAACTAGGATGACTATGTTTGTGTGACATCACGCTCCCAGCTCCAAGTGTAAACATACCCACAAAGCAAGGCCTTGTCCTCTGGCCAGCTATGCAGAGTCAAAGGGCCAGATTTCCAATGGGATTTAGGTACCTAAAGAGGCATACAGGAGCTGGGCCTAGGCCTGTGAGAATCTGGGCCCTAGTGGGTTTTACAGAAGTACCTAAGTGAGTTAGCTGCCTAATTCCCATTGACTTTAATGGGAGTTAGGTGCTTAAGCAGTTTGGGAGCTTTTGAAAATCCCACCTATCTGCATCTAGATAACTTTGAAAATCAGGCCCCAAATTCTTAGACATGGAGGGTACAGAGAGTTTGCCACTTGACTAAAGTAATGCTTGGGGGGAGTCCTTTTTATTGGCCTGGAAATAGATTTTTTCCCCCTTTGTAACTGATACCATTCTATTCCTATTCTGGATGGTTCTATGAATTTGTTAGACTCTGAATCCAGAACAGTACAGTTTCCATATATTGTATTATGTTGCCTTTTAGGAGCCAAAATGCCTAGTAATTAAGGCTGCCTTTCAAGTTGAAGGTGGCCTTTTAAAAGGCCAAGATTGAACCAGAAGGTTGAGGACAAAAATATCTTTAACCAAATTAAACTTTGTAATTTTTCCCCCTTTTGATTATTTTTAACCTGGGCTGCAGATTGAGTCATTTCAGACCTAAAATATCCAGCACAGAGTAACAGCTAGGAAACAAACTATCAGATGACTCTGGCACTGCAATTCATAGCAGGGAGTTCAGCTGCACTTAGAGAAGTTTTGCAGGCTCATTGATATCTTGCTGAATCAGCCAGCCAGAGAAAAAAGACTGCATCAGCAGGCTTAGCTCACTAATGTTAATATTCATAGAAGAAACACTTTAGATGGCAATACTATCTGAAAAAAGAAAAGGAGTACTTGTGGCACCTTAGAGACTAACAAATTTATTTGAGCCTAAGCTTTCGTGAGCTACAGCTCACTTCATCGGATGCATGCAGTGGAAAATACAGTGGGGAGGAGATTTTATATACACAAAGAACATGAAACAATGGGTGTTACCATACACAATGTAAGGAGTGTGATCAGATAAGGTGAGCTATTACCAGCAGGAGAGAAAAAAAAACCTTTTGTAGTGATAATCAAGGTGGGCCATTTCCAGCAGTTGACAAGAATGTGTGAGGAACAGTGGGGGGGGGGGGGCGGGGGAATGAACATGGGGAAATAGTTTTACTTTCTGTAATGACACATCCACTCCCAGTCTTT
The DNA here is from genome assembly GCF_965140295.1 of Lepidochelys olivacea. Taxonomy (NCBI): domain Eukaryota; kingdom Metazoa; phylum Chordata; order Testudines; family Cheloniidae; genus Lepidochelys; species Lepidochelys olivacea. The sequence goes on from NC_140417.1 coordinate 110,744,276, forward strand.
ATTCAAGCCTAATGTAATGGTGTCCAGTTTGCAAATTAATTCCAATTCAGCAGTCTCTTGGAGTCTGGTTTTGAAGTTTTTTTGTTGAAGAATTGCAACTTTTAGGTCTGTAATCAAGTGACCAGAGAGATTGAAGTGTTCTCTGACTGGTTTTTTAATGTTATAATTCCTGACATCTGATTTGTGTCCATTTATTCTGTTATGTAGAGACTGTCCGGTTTGGCCAATGTACATGGCAGAGGGGCATTGCTGGCACATGATGGCATATATCACATTGGTAGATGTGCGGGTGAATGAGCCTCTGATAGTGTGGCTGATGTGATTAGGCCCTGTGATGGTGTCCCCTGAATAGATATGTGGACACAGTTGGCAACGGGCTTTGTTGCAAGGATAGGTTCCTAGGTTAGTGGGTTTGTTGTGTGGTGTGTGCTTGCTGGTGAGTATTTGCTTCAGGTTCGGGGGCTGTCGGAAGCAAGGACTGGCCTGTCTCCCAAGATCTGTGAGAGTGATGGGTCGTCCTTCAGGATAGGTTGTAGATCCTTGATGATGTGTTGAAGAGGTTTTAGTTGGGGGCTGAAGGTGATGGCTAGTGGCGTTCTGTTATTTTCTTTGTTGGGCCTGTCCTGTAGTAGGTAACTTCTGGGTACTCTTCTGGCTCTGTCAATCTGTTTCTTCACTTCTGCAGGTGGGTATTGTAGTTGTAAGAATGCTTGATAGAGATCTTGTAGGTGTTTGTCTCTGTCTGAGGGGTTGGAGCAAATGTGGTTGTATTGTAGAGCTTGGCTGTAGACAATGGATCGTGTGGTGTGGTCTGGATGAAAGCTGGAGGCATGTAGGTAGGAATAGCGGTCAGTAAGTTTCCGGTATAGGGTGGTGTTTATGTGACCATCGCTTATTAGCACTGTAGTGTCCAGGAAGTGGATCTCTCGTGTGGACTGGTCCAGGCTGAGGTTGATGGTGGGATGGAAATTGTTGAAATCATGGTGGAATTCCTCAAGGGCTTCTTTTCCATGGGTCCAGATGATGATGATGTCATCAGTGTAGCACAAGTAGAGTAGGGGCGTTAGGGACAAGAGCTGAGGAAGCGTTGTTCTAAGTCAGCCATAAAAATGTTGGCATACTGTGGGGCCATGTGGGTACCCATAGCAGTGCCGCTGATTTGAAGGTATACATTGTCCCTAAATGTGAAATAGTTATGGGTGAGGACAAAGTCACAAAGTTCAGCCACCAGGTTTGCCGTGGCATTATTGGGGATACTGTTCCTGACGGCTTGTAGTCCATCTTTGTGTAGAATGTTGGTGTAGAGGGCTTCTACATCCATAGTGGCTAGTATGCTGTTTTCAGGAATGTCATAAATATAAAGGGAAGGGTAAACCCCTTTGAAATCCCTCCTGGCCAGGGGAAAGCTCCTCTCACCTGTAAAGGGTTAAGATGCTAAAGGTAACCTCGCTGGCACCTGACCAAAATGACCAATGAGGAGACAAGATACTTTCAAAAGCTGGGAGGAGGGAGAGAAACAAAGGGTCTGTGTCTGTCTGTATGCTGGTCTTTGCCAGGGATAGACCAGGAATGGAGTCTTAGAACTTTTAGTAAGTAATCTAGCTAGGTATGTGTTAGATTATGATTTCTTTAAATGGCTGAGAAAAGAATTGTGCTGAATAGAATAACTACTTCTGTCTGTGTATCTTTTTTGTAACTTAAGGTTTTGCCTAGAGGGGTTCTCTATGTTTTTGAATCTAATTACCCTGTAAGATATCTACCATCCTGATTTTACAGGGGGGATTTCTTTATTTCTATTTACTTCTATTTTTTTTAAAAGTCTTCTTGTAAAACACTGAATGCTTGTTCATTGTTCTCAGATCCAAGGGTTTGGGTCTGTGGTCACCTATGCAAATTGGTGAGGCTTTTTATCCAACATTTCCCAGGAAAGGGGGGGTGTAAGTGTTGGGAGGATTGTTCTTAAGATCCAAGGGTCTGGGTCTGTAGTCTCCTAGGCAAATTGGTGAGGCTTTTTACCAAACCTTGTCCAGGAAGTGGGGTGCAAGGTTTTGGGAAGTATTTTGGGGGGAAGGATGCGTCCAAACAGCTCTTCCCCAGTAACCAGTATTAGTTTGGTGGTGGTAGCGGCCAGTCCAAGGATAACGGGTGTAATATTTTGTACCTTGGGGAAGTTTTGACTTAAGCTGGTAAAGATAAGCTTAGGAGGTTTTTCATGCAGGTCCCCACATCTGTACCCTAGAATTCAGAGTGGGGGAGGAACCTTGACAAGGAAGATCACCGATGGATTGTAGTTTTCTCAGGAAGTCAGTGGTGTTTCAAAGATAGCTGGGAGTGCTGGTGGCATAGGGCCTGAGGAGGGAGTCTACATAGACAGACAATCCTGCTGTCAGCGTGTCAATGCCTGAGGTGATGGGGCGTCCAGGATTTCCAGGTTTATGGATCTTGGGTAGCAGACAGAATACCCCAGGTCGGGGTCCTAGGGGTGTGTCTGAGCGGATTTGTTCTTGTGCTTTTTCAGGGATTTTCTTGAGCAGATGGTGTAGTTTCTTTTGGTAACCCTCAGTGGGATCAGAGGGTAATGGCTTGTAGAAAGTGGTATTGGAGAGCTGCCTAGCAGCCTCTTGTTCATATTCCGACCTATTCATGATGATGATAGCACCTCCTTTGTCAGCCTTTTTGATTATGATGTCAGAGTTGTTTCTGAGGCTATGGATGGCATTGTGTTCTGCACGGCTGAGGTTATGAGGCAAGTGATGCTGCTTTTCCACAATTTCAGCCCGTACATGTTGGCGGAAGCACTCTATGTAGAAGTCCAATCTGTGGTTTCGACCTTCAGGAGTCCACCCAGAATCCTTCTTTTGCTACTCTGAATACTATCTGAGTGCATAGGTACAGGGTTCTCTTTTCTTTTTGTAAGTTTGAGTACAGAAAATCAAAGGTTAATTTTTAAAAACCACAGTATATTCTAGAATTGTGGTAGTGATGCAGTGTGGCCTGGCCAATCCAATGTTCAGCTGTTCATAAAATTCTAACATATTTTATTATTTATGCAGCATCCAAAGGCAGTAGGTGTTTTATAGACATGAAAGACCCTGCCTCAGAAACCTACAGTGTAATGCCCCAGTCTTGCAATCATTTATGTACATGAGTAACTTTACTGATGTGAGTGGTACCATTGAACTGAATTGGGTCTACAGATTCGAGTACACACAAAAATAGCCCAGTATAGATGGCTGCTCACGATTCCCCTGGGACGTTATGATCAAGGAGCAAAATATTTCAGAAGACTTCCAGGACTTCACATTCAAGAAGAGGGTTTGTACCTAGAATCTTGCAGATTTCATGTTTGGGTTCTGCAAATGCTTATGCATGTGCTTAACTTTACTCACACGAAGAACCACACTGGCTTCAAAGAGACTATTTATACGTGTATGTAAGTGCTTGCTGGATCAGGGCCAAAAGCTTGAACCTTTTCAGTATAACACCTTTTTCCTAAGCCAATGGTAGTCTTCAACTTTTCATTGTTGTACATGCAGTGGTTTATATAATGTTATACCAAAGGAGCAAAGAAGCTGAAAGAGAGATTTTGCAGATGGATATCATGGGATAAACAATGTACAAATAATACTGGATTTTCTCTTGTCAACAAAATGGAAAATTTTGACCAATATGTACATATTCATTATAGTCAAACAGTCTTTTTTCATCGTAAAAAATTCTCCCCAGTTCTCCTTATTGGAATTGATTTTGCATCATTGCAGTAAATGGCAAAACTCTCTCTGCAATCAATGATGAAGGATTGAGACCTATATGGATGAAGACCTCATCAAGACTGTGGAAAGAAATGCAACCATATTTTTAAAAATAAACATCCGTATTTTTTCCTCATGCTTATTAATATTGTAATTTTGCAGCGTTTCACAATAAACTTTCATTCCATGATTACATAATATATACATGCAGATTTACAAAATATTACATCTACACCAATTTTTAAAAATATAACAATTATACTGTTACCATGTAGATTATTAAATTGCCTAGTGCTATATGATTCCACCCTGAAATACCTCTGTAATGCATGTGAGGTTCTGAGCACTGTCATCTCTCAGGATCAGGTCCTGTTTAAAGAGGAAGCAGAGTAGAGAGATACCAGATCCAAGAAGTGGACCAGAGCTATGCCATTTGAACTAGATGCTGTAATGAACAGGTAGCCAGTGGAGTTCTTTGAGGATGGGAGGTACACATGTACACAAGTGAAGGAGAACTGAGACGTGGGGTGATCATGGAGGTGAGCTGTGCATCAGTCAAAGTGAAAGATAAAGAAATGGAAGAGAATTATAGCAGAGCAGGAGTGGAAGAAGTAATCTCTTCAGACAATATTTGATAAGCCAATATATACATTTCGCAGTCTGGGGCCTGAGCTAAAGCCCATGGAAGTCAATGGGCTTGGAATCAGGCCCTTACTGAGGGAAGTAGAGGACAACCCAGAGTCAGTTTTGCCCCTACGGCTACAGACAGTGGAACCAATTGGTACAAATGTAGAAATTCAACACCAGAAATGAAATATTGACCTAATCAATGCAACTAGCACCAAAATCAAGTCTTCATGTTACAGCTCTAAGAGTCTGGCATATCAGTCAGAGAATGAATCTTTTCAATATGCCAGATGCTAATTGGTTTAAGAACTCTGGCTATATATAAAGAGTGTTACTCACAGATATCACGTTTTTCTGTCCGACAAATGATCTGCAGTGCTTGTGGTGTCTGTCCAAGAAAAAGTTTATTTTCATTCAGTTTCTACCCCCCTTCCCTTCAACAACCTCAAAAGACTAATTAACAAAGTATTAGCATGTTTCTAAAATATGACTGAATCCATCTTAGGAAAATGTACTGAAGAATGTACCTTATTATTAGAAATGACAGGATGTATATAGGGCCATATGTTTTCAAAGGCTTTTCTGTCAGCGTTAATCAAAACACTGGAGAACTTATGAACATACTGAGCAGCACGTCAACCATATGGGTAATATCTTCCCTTTAATAGTGAGAATTTGAATTAATAATAAACACTGTAGAGTAACCTTAAATGAGACAGAAACAATATGAATTAAGACCCAGGAAAGTATATCATCACAAAGGCATGAAGACTCTTCAGTAACAAATATCCAATCTGTGAGTTAAATTCCAATCTTGGATGTACACTTATTTATTTCTTTTAGCTTACCTGGAAAGAGCCTATTTAGCTCTAGATGACTATTATTTTCTGTTGGTTTCCACACAGGGCAGAGTTTGACTCTTTATGTTTACTATAGCACACAATGGTGGTACTCTCGCTGTTGAGTGTATTTTCATTATTATAGTCTATTTGTTTTTTAAAAGAGCACTGGAATAGGGTAAACACACATGCAGAAACCATTGCATGGACTTTGAAAATAGATGTAGGAAAAAACTGAGTCTATTTCTGGGCCTACTAACCTGGATAGTAGGTCAAGATTACAGATGATCTTGAATAAACCTCCAGGGCCTTGACTTCAGAGATTTAACTTACCTGCATTAATGAACAATGAACACTTTGGGTTAAATTTTTAAGTCTCCTCAACCAGCCTTCTAATTTTGCAGGTGCAATTCTGTGCTTAAATTTAATTGTGGGTGTAGATGAGAAGAGTTAACCATCTAAGTACATTCAGCTACAGTAAGAAAGATAAATTGTACAATTTGTGCCCACAATTATCTGCAGGCACAAAATTACACCCGCACTGTTACAGGCCATCTTCCCAAATGAGGCCCCATTTATGAAGGCTGGTTTTGTGGTTAAGACACTAGGCTGTGACTGAGGAAAACTGGATTCAATTGTTGGCTATGCCACAGATTCCCTGAATAACTTGGATAAATCATTTAATCTATGTGTGCCTCAATTCCCCATCTGTAAAATGGTAATAATACTCTTTCCTTTCTCCCACCCTTTGTCTCTCTTATTTAGATTGTAAATTCTTTGAGCCAAGCACTGTATCTTATTATTTGGATGTAACATCCAGCACAATGGATCCTTGATCTTGACTGGAGCCTCTAGGTGCTGCTGTTACACAAATATAACAATAATTATTAACCAAGTATCTGTTCAGAAGATGATCACAACCTTTTAGAGGAATATGCTCTTCAGGAAAGCTTCTACCAATTGATTTCTAGCCATTCCTATTGTTCCTCTATGATCAGTACACACTGGAATCATCAGTGTCCTTGTTAGGGATGAAAAAACCTGCATAGCTTTTAGTGATGGAGATAGTTGGCTTCCAAACAGATTATTATTATTGCTTCTGAACAGACTTGAAGTGCAAGATCTCACTCTATCCCTTTCCCTTTCTGGGGCCCAATCCTGATCCAATTGACATCAATGGGAGCTCTGCCATTGACTTCCCTGGGAACAGGATTAGACCCTTTCTTACTAGCTGAGCACGAATTTGATGACCTGCTTTCTCTGCCACTAGAATTCTTGCTTATTTTTCTGTAGTTAAATAAAAAGCTGCATTTAGACATTTGACTTATTCACCTTTGCTTCAGAGCTGCATGTCTGAATGGCTCCAAAATATGTCAGGGGCTGTTTATAACTAAAAATACTGCAGAGAATAATTTTGCATTGGTAGGAAGATGGTTTGAATATTCTAAAAGAGATGTGGGTGGAGGAAATCTAACCCCTGAGTGCTGAAGCTGTAAACTGAGATACTACCATAATATATCAATGGATTTTACTGGTAAATGTCCATTTGCCACAGATCCAGCTTGGGAGAAATATATTTTAATTTCCTTCAAGAAGTTTTACATTCTTACCAGAGATGACCAGTACCTGCTGATAGTGTGGGGGTGGGGGTGGAGTAGAGTGAGGGCAGTGGCTTCAGCAGATGTTAGTGAGCATGCTCAGTCCATGTGAGCATGCTCAGTATAAGCCAAGCAGCAAATGTGGGGGGGGGGGGAGGGGGGAACAGACCCTACATGCTCCCCCCCCAACACGTGACCTCTGATTCTTACAGTAACATGCAGTGTTTCATTCTACCCTTGAATCTGGTCCTGCCTCCATTACCTTTTTTACTGATGTTGGTTGAAAAGCTGCTTATTGAGGTCAGCATATTTTGACTGGTAGATATTCCTCCTGCACCTGCTCTTTCCCTCGCATCAGGACTGGCCACAAAGGCGTCCGTGACAAGGAACAGACTTCCTACCTCTTTTTGCCTATGTGCCAGTCCATCAGCCTATGCAATTTTGTGGCAGTATTGGTTCTGCCATAAGAGAGCCTGTCCTGCGGGAAGCAGGAGAGTGTTTCCACCTGCAAATGAAAAATAAATATATGCCTTTATGTTTTGCCTCCTAACGGTCCTTCTGTTTCTGACAAAGCCTAAATGCCACGATGCGTGCATGTAACTTCCTACAATCTGCATCTTGCTCTCCTGCTGCAGCCCCACATTGAGAACAGCTGGAGATGCATCTCACAGTAGGAGCTCAGGAAAGTACAATGCCTCTTGCATGTCCTGAGAAGGGCAGCTGCTGTGCCACCTGTTGAAGAGGGTGTGGAATATGCTCCCTTCTGCACCATGGCTCAAAGCCTCCTCCTTACCCATTTGCAGAGTCCTGTGGAGCCCCTGCGCACCTTAAACTCAAGGACTGCCACTGAACCCAAGCTCTCTTTGAAAGCATAAGAAAGAAGACAAGCGATTTCACATACCCCTGCAGAGCTCACGCACAGTCTGACCCATAATACCATGACCCATGAGCTAGTGCTTTCCTGGCTCATTCTTCCAAATAAATTCAAACTAAATTGTTAACTCCTTGATGCAAATCCTGAAGTCCGTTTACACTTCTCTGAAAAGAGGGTTGCCTAATTTTTCATGTGAATTTCATATAAGCACTTGGATAATTCAGTGGCATAATTCTTAGGATGTCACTAGCCCACCAGATGTTTAGTTCTAAGACCTGACGCATTATAACATTCTGAAGCTGATTTCTCCTGACTCAGGTTCACAGGATGTTTTTATTTTATTTTGTATTTAGATGTAAACAATATTAAAGGTGGGGAAAAAACCACACACTGCCAAGTTAAAAGCTCCAATCCTGACAATCTCATAACATAATAATGGGGTAATTCTCTGGAAACTCTACCCTGGCCTGTGTTACAGGTTGAATTAGCTTCTGCGTATGTTGTTATATCTGGTACATAGTGTTTGTTAGTATTTTACTCTGTCTGCCTCCACGACATCTCCATCAGCTGAAGTATGAAATAGTCAGGCCAGTCATGACAATGTTGACAGTCGTTATCGGGTCTGTATTGTTTGTTATAGGCATCCATTGTTCTTACCATTACTTCTCCTCATCGGCCTTGGATGTAATGAGGTTTCTTTAGGCTTGATGATGATGAACAGCTCCATCAAAAAACTATCATGCATTCTTTTCCCCAATACACTATCAAATCATTTCTGTTTTCAATGAGATTTTGTATATCAATGTGTCTTTTGATCTTCACTAAGGTGATTCTTCATTGTGCTTTCCCAGGATGGAGTAAACAAAATCTCCTAAACTGATTTTCAAGACCTTGATTTTATCATCTTCCAGGCCACCCTGCTCTACTATTCCTCATTACAGGATATGTCTCTTATTTTCCAATCAAATTTATTTTAGTCCTTCAAAAAACCCTAATGTTCTTTCACTTTCTTTAGCGTAAGTTATTTACGGGAATGAACTGCAACAAATTTATTTGGCGTGCTTTGCTTTTATTTTTCCAGTTTGTGAATTGCTGGTGATGAGATTGTGAAATACAGAATTGATTCATTATTTCAATACATTTCTGAATTTCTTTATCTCATGATCCTTGGGCTGCAGATCATTAGCAAACAGTCAATAGAGAACGCTTGAAATTCACCAGTCACAAATGATCTCTTTTGAAAATGGTGTCATTTAAAATCCACAATATGAATTGTTAGTGAGTCTTAATAGGGGAACAAGAGGAAATATTTTTTAAATTATTTTTTTTAATTAAATCACATTTAGCTTCCCAGCACTTTTGAACAACCTACAATAACAAAGTCTGAGTTAAAGGAAAACAGTAAGGAAACAGGCCAGGCTAGCCCTAGTTATCTGCTAAGAGTGTTGTTGCATAAAACCTCCTGCTTTGAGGGGCTCTGCTTTGTACCCCGACCCCGAAGCATGCACTTACGATCTCCCTTGCCTGCTGTCAAAACTACACCTCAAAAGATAACCTTAGTGGCCCAACCCTCCCTGGTCTCTTATCTATATCCATCCCCCATTCAGCAGCTGAAACCTCTCCAGACTCTGTGTGATAAGTACCGGGATTCCAGCAGGCAAAACCCTTCTGCATCCCCTTAATCCCATTCCTCTCCAGAGTGTCCAGCTGCCAAATGCTGCCCCCTCCCCTGTCCCGTACACATTCTACATGTGTTAGCGAAGTCTGTTTAGGTTCCTGCTTGTTTAAGTTGGCACAGGGTCAGGCAAACCTTAGGGCCGGTTTTGGAAGTAGATTTCAGTTTGAAGTTTCTACAGGATTTTTACAAACGATATGGAATAAAACCATTCCTCCACCTCCTTAAAATTTGTTCTCCTTATGAGGCATAGCCTTAAATGTGTCTGGATTATGTCACTAATGAGTCGTATACCTTGCATCTTGATTCTGCCTCTGTATACTAGATGACCTAACTGAAAAAATAATACAGCTAGCATGGCAAAAGGTAGGGGAGCTTAATGTTTTCTGAATGCCAACCAGACTAGCCATGTTAACCATCAAACCAGAGATCCTCGCAAGAAATAAAGTGTTAATTGTGACCTCGGAAGAAATCAGGCCTGCTGATGGCAAATATATGGAATTGATTAAATGAATAAATAACCCAATTATTTAGTTTTGCATAAAAATATGTGGTTCGCAGGCCAAAGCTAATCCCTAATTTTTCTATGCATAATAGATTCCAAAGGGTAAACATCACCAGTAGCATGAATCAAACTAGGTGCTTTAAGTCAACAATCAAAGGTGGGATTGTAAACTCAGAAATATTGATAATGTTTTTGACTATCTGCATGCTAAATTATGCTAGAGTTCCCAAAATGATAAGTCTGAGTCAAAATCCTGAGCACAATTTTTGCCTTGGAGATTTCCATATCCTATTTGGTTTCATTGTTTAATTTTACAGTCTCAGGTTCTGTGTGAGAACAATGTCAAATAATTTATCGGCAAACTGACGTCACACTTCACTTAAGTCTTTATCTAGGCACCCTACATTATCTGATCATGTCTTTTTTGTGTTTTTAGATTTTGGACAAATGTTTTGGACCTTGAAAATTACAGTCCAAAGATCTGTTCTCTCTCTTACTTGATAGTTAGAGGTCTGAACTGCTTATTGTACTACTTTGCATCCACAGTGTATTTAATCAAAATAAATCATTCCCGTACTTGTCACAACTGCCTTATGAAATAGTAAAGTCAAAGCAACATAAAGCCATTGGTGATACATTTGCAAAGTAATGAACTTGCATTAATATTAGAGTTGTGCAGCCTGAGACTCGTTCTTTATTTACCACACGTTATTATTGATTATTTATATTACAGCAGTGCCTTGTGGTAGCATCGTGCTCGGCGCTGTACAAACACTGAGGCTATGTCTACACTTGGAGCTGGGGGTGTGGTCCAGCTTGTGTAGACACACTCAGTCTAGCTGTCATTGAGCTATGTGCTAAAAACAGTCCCATGAGCAGGGGTGAGTGGCAGCGTGGACTTGCCACCCTGAGTACAAACCCTCCTGGAATCCTGAGAGGACCTATGCGGGGTGGTGAGCCCAAGCTGTTGCTCGCTGCTTCCTAGACTACGGTGGCTACACTACTATTTTTAGCACACTAACTTGATGAGAGCCAGCTCAATTATGTCTACACAAGCTGGGAATCAATCACACCCCGACCTCCAAGTGTAGATAGAGCCATAGTAAGAGATAGTCCTAGCCCTGAACAGCAAGAGAAAGGGTGGGAGGGGAAATAGATAGATAGTGGCACAGTAATATGACCTGGCCAAAGTCACACAATAAAATAGTGACAATCTCCTGACTCCCAGCCCACTGTGGGCTACACTTTCCTTAACAACTGTTGGATCCTTGGCATACACATGATATTGGATAAGTTGGGAATTTGATCTAATGCCTAAAACACAGGGTTGAATGTTAGAAGAACAGAGTTTGAGTTCTGTCTGCTTCTGAGTTACTAAGTAACCTTAAATCACAAAATTTACTGATGTAATATCTGAACATCTATGAACCATTATTAATCTAATCAAATATGAATCAAGTTACTAAGTGACTCAAATACTGTGACCCTCCTTGATACTTTGCTGAATTCTAGATCCAGATCCAGACTTCCCAGCTCTGTCCTATGCTTATACTGGTCTCAAACCAAAAATGTACACCCAAACATTGTATTGTATTTGGTGAAGATCAACTTTAATTTTTGAACTGAACTTCACAGTTTGATCCTTTATCTATTCAAAGGATGAGGGGGAGAAGACAGCAGTGCATCTGTTAACAGATCTTCATGCGTGTATGAAATGCAACCCAATGTGCATGCAATATGGTCCAGATCCAAAGCCCACTGAAATCAATAGGAGTCTTTCTACGGACTTCAATGGGCTTTGGATCAGGTCCTATGCCATTTAGAACTACAGCTATTGGTGATCATACAGTCAAAATATAGTTATTCTCCACTCGCCTATCGGCAAACTAAATAAGCCTAAGCAATGTACAAAATGGATCCTAAATGCTAAGGAAAAAATCAGCTGCCTCTCTTCAGTGGGGCCTATGGAAATGGCAAAAGGTTGGTGCCAGTTAAACAATCTTCCTAACAAGTAATAAGCAAGTGTTAGAACTGATATTCCAGCATTTGGATCTGCTTATGAATAGCCAATTTGGTTATTTAGCAATTCCTTTAAATTCAGTGTTTGAACACGATTTCATTTTCTGTCTCCCTCCAGCATGCCTTCTGGCAGTAATTTTTAAACTATAATTTAATACATGCAAATATAATAATTATTTTTAGTAGAGATGTGGGTTGCTTTATTTTATGCTATTCTCTGATGAGTGTAGTTATCCAACATTCTGTAGGTACCGGTGGTTTAGCTACAAAAGTGTCCTCACTGTATATGCTCTGAAATATTATATGATTAGGATTTTTTATTTCCAGGGTGCCAAAAATGTGCTTTCCAGATGAAAAGGAAAAAAAAAAACAGGATTAATAGGTGAAAAATTCTCTGTTATAAGCAAAGAGAAACCCCAGTATGATAGATTAATTCACCCACTTCCCCACCAAAAATAGGGATTTCTAAATATATAAACAGAATTAGCCTTATGTCAATGTAAGAGATTTTCTGCAAAGCTTTGATTGAAGTTAACCTGCTGCCTGGTGCATTGAGGGTCTACCTTTAATGACTGCCTGAGCATGGAAGTTATCATTGTATGTGTTGCTCTTGAGAGGAGAGCGGATCAGTGATCTCAAGAGGGACTGGTTAAGTAATGCAGGGAAGGGAACATGACAGGAAATCACTGTCTTGTTTGTTTTTCTTTCTAGATGTCAACAATCGTGAAAGCATCGCATTGCCTGGAAGCAACTGCCTAAGCATGAAAAGCAGCTGGAAACATGGCTCAGCCTCCTCAGAGAACACCCGGCTACGGAACAAATTACATCATTTCACTTTCAAAAAGGAGACCACCAAAAAGGATTGGTGAACAATCTCTGCAGTAAAGAGAGCAAGGATTGATGAGGGCTTCCCCTATACCTAGGTATTGTTAGACTGGATATGCCATTGTTATTTCTCCTCCACCCCCACCCCCCATTGTGGCTTTATTCAAACTCTAGGCCTTGATCCTGCAAATGTGAACTAGTGGGCCCCAGATACTCCGCTCCCTGCTTTGGGCAAAGGTCCTAGAAAGCTGGCAGGTATGGCCATCTTGGGATTCTTTATCACTGGGGAATCTTTGGGTGGAGCAAAGTTTGCTTAGTTGGCTTTGTGCCACTCCCACCCCCAGCATATGTGACATTTAGCGTGTGGGGCAAGGAAAAAAGGGATGTGGCTGGATCAACATGGCACTCTGGCAATCCTCAGTGTCACTTGGGGCCATAGCAAGATCATGTCGCTTATAGCAGCCATAAGGCTGCTCTAAACTCCACCAGGGACCAGGCTAGGATACAACCAGCCCCAAGATCTAGGAGCCACAAATGGTTCATTTGTGGTCCCCCAGCTGTGTCCAGTGCACATAGGGAGCAGCTGAGAGTCTGGGTCAAAGGGACAACTCGCATGAATATTTGAGCCTAGAAACCTAAAGTTGTGGCATTTTTTTTTCCAATAGCTGCCTTTTGTTTTAAGGAGTTTGTAACTCAGCTATTGGATTGGTGAGATTATATATGGCATACAGAAGCTAAAGGTTTACAACCCGAGGAGACCGTTTTGCCAGAAGATACTGTTAACTGAGTTCATGCATTAATAGTTCATAGTTTATCCTTTAAAAAAGAATTGTTATATATTCTTGGGTGCTGCTATACTGACATAATGTACAGCACAATGTATCACAGATAATACAGCATTGATTCCATTCCTTGATGCATCATCATTTATATAGTCTACCTGTGGGCCAAAAAATAAAACATAAGGTATAAAAAATATGTCTATTTAATAACTTTCTGTGTTATTTATAGCTTCTTCAGTGTGGGCTTAATGCTATGAGGTACTGATGTAATACACTTAGACTGTGTGTGTTGTGTCCTCTCTAGAGATTTATCCCCCTCCACAGGATAACAACCAGCTATTGCTACCAGTCAGTGAAGTTACTCCCTGAGCTCTAGTGACAGAGGTTTGTGCATGCTGCTGAAGCTCCAGGGTTCAAACCCTACTGGTGACCATGGTGCAGGTTGTTACACTCAGCACCTTCCATTTTTATTCTGTTCTATCCCTATTGACCTCAGTGGGTGTTGAAGGACTCTTGGCATGCTGCAGGATCAAACCCCATGTCACACAGACAGCTATATATCCATGATACTCCTATCCCCTATCAATGGAAATGATTTGGTTCTAGGTAAATGACCCCTTGATATAATATTAGGGCTGCTTCTATGTGGGTAACTGGGAGGAGGGCTCCAGGAGCTGTGAAGGAGGTAGCTGTCGTGGGTTGATTGCACTCCAAGAATAAGAGCTTGGAATGTAGACACACCAGCCAGCACTGCTTCCAGAGCAGCACAGTTTTAAATATGCAATTATATTATCCCTAAAGGTAAATAGAAGGCTTATGTGCAAGAAATATTTCTGTAAAATAGTTTGCAGCTGAAAAGATAACACTATTCCCTGCCTCCTCTCTGGCTGTACAATTTTAATTATGTCAAGGAATCGCTCCTGTTTTATATTCCATATATATTTATGGAATAAGCTGTTGGCAAATAGGACATTATTTCAAATAATTTAATGTATTTATTAAAAGCGATTACAAATCTTTCAGGCTATAGTCATCGCACTTAGGGCAACTATAATCGCCATATTATGGTCCCATGTATTTCAAAATATTGTGGGGAGGGACTGTTCCCCCATGATCTGGAAAAGGAGGGGATTGTCTGCATACAGATCTTCCCATTTGTGTGTGGGGCAGAGAGCTCAGCTACCTCCTCATTGCCACCCCCCACTCCTCCGCCCAATCCAGAACTCATGGAAAATACTCGCAAGCCCAGAGATCCATAAGTGGGGAGAGAGCAGAGTGGAATGGGGTTAGGAGAGACACACATCTGCTACTCCTGGCACCTGGTAATGGATTCAGCCAGCCTCAGGCTTTGTTACCTTGTGTGTGCCACTCCCTCCTTGCTCCCCAAGATGGAGAGGGCATCCTGTAGGCATTAGCCGCAGAGGAAGCCCTGGCAGAGTAGATCTACTGAGGGTATGTGTGCACTGCAGCAAAACACCCACAGCTGGGCCCTGTCAGCTGACTCCGGATATTGGGGCTCAGTGTAAAATTGCAGTGTAGCAGTTCTGGCTTCAGGCTGGAGCTCCAGCCCGAGCCCAGACTTCTACACAGCAATTTTGTAGCTCAGTAAGCCCAAGTCAGCTGACGTGGGCCAGCTGCAGGTGTTTTACTGCAATGTAGACACACCCGGAAAGGCTGCAGGGGGCCCCAGGGCAAGTGTGGAGCCACAGGCCTCCAGTGGATCCTTTGCATTCTGTATCAGGGTATCCTTGGATTCTGGGAACTGAATGCAATGATCAGTCCCTGAAAGGAAGCCAAGCCCCCACCTCTTCTTCCTCCAGTTTTTCCCATGGGAGATGTGCGATTCTCGCCCATATATATAGCTAAAAAGCAAAAATATTTCTATTGGGAACTTAGGGAAGGAAATTAGTAATGGAATACGGAGCCTACCTCCAGCTCACCTCTGACCCAGTACGTATTGCAGTAACCTATGTCCAGCAGTCTCATTCCAAGTCATATATGGGCTGGTCTCTGCACAGTTTTTGTAGCAACATAAGGTCGTCAGTTTAGAAGCAGACCTAGTTAAACTGGTGCAACTTAATCGGGAATGCAGCTTAATCAGTGTAAAGGTGCCTACATCAATACCACTTATTTCTGTAAGCACCTTTACACTGGTATAACTGTGTCCACACGAGCACCAGTTTAACTAGATCCGTTTCTAAACCAGTAGAGCTAAAGCTGTGCAAACACTGTACGTAGACCAACCCTAATACAGATCACTGGCGCCCATGCTGAGAGAACTCCTTTGCCTTCGGAAGACAAAGAAGGAGGGAGCAAGCAGTCTATCATTTTACCCTGATGCATTGTCACTTCTGAACAGAGCTGAGGTGCAACAGCCGGGTGCTAAGGGAACACTCCCATTACTAGAGCCCATGCCATACTGGCCCATGCTAAATCAGTCTCCCCAGGGATCATTCTGATATTTTTCATAAGGATGAGCAAAACATCTTCTCTAATAAAAATGTGTTGTTTTTATGTAGTAGTAGACTGTGGTTATGTAATAATAAACAACCCATTTATATTTTTATAAAAACTAGTTAAAGAAACAGCAAACTTTATGGATTAATAAAATATACTCTCAGAAATGATCATATCACCACTTTTCTTGGGCCCTGATCCTGCATACACTGACATGCATGCTTAAATTTACTACACTGATTTAATGGGACTACTCACAGCAGTAAAATTAAGCATGTGTGTAAGTGTTTGAAGGATCAGGGCCTTATCAATATTTTGACAATATCCTATCATTTTGAATTGCTACCACTACTGCTTATTTGATTGACAGTAGTATATTTTATGGGCTTCCAACCTTCAAGCACAGTGGAATAGCTAGCAAGTTAATTATGCATAAGATAGAAAGGTTTGTGTAAATATAAAACCAATATAATATATTATTTACATACATCCTGTACTGATCCTAAGTAACTTCAGCAGAAAACTTCCATTCCAGAAATAGTGGAATCTTATTCCAGAAAGTAGTAGATTAGGGCTACCTTAAATTGATGCTAATATTTTCTAGACTAGAGCATATTTGTATAAGAACATAACTCAACACAGATGACAACAAACAGGATAAATCTCTATCATTTATTACATTTGCTTAGTGATCAAAGGTGTCTAACTAGACATTTTTTCCTCATTGGTTGTTTGCATTAGATATGCAAATCTTCTCTCTTGCAGAACCATTTCCGAATATATTTGCAAGACTATTGATGTCCATTACTTCGCTTAAATATAGATCAGAAATACGGACAAATATTTTCATTCAAAGAGTTTGATCATTTTCAGATTACTCTCCATGCTAGTAATTAACCTCAGTCAATACCCTTCCATAGTACTTTCAAACACAATTCCTAGCATACATAAACTTTCATAAATATGTACTAAATAACCTTAAACCCCTTTATGAATAATTATGAGTTTTTAAGTTTTTGTGAATCTGCATATTAATTCTGCTCCATAAATAAAACATGAAGCAAAAATCCAGCACGTTTGGTATCTGGGGACAGAGGAAGAAAAAGTGGGGTAATTATCAGTTTAATGTGGGAACATACTTAACCTAAAAGATTATCTTAAAAACTGATGACTCTGTGGGTTTGTGTATGTAGATATATATGCGTGTGTGTGTGTTTATATATATACATACAAATTATGCACCTTGAAAGGTTGCTTTAATTTAAACTAGTTGTGCTTTTGTGCCTGCCATACCACTCTGAGCTCTTTAGTCAAAGGCAAATTACCTGAGCTTTTATATGTGCTGGAGTTCAGCTCCGTATAGTTCCATCCTTTTATAAATGTGCATTTCCCCAAAGATGGAAGATTAATGAGAGGCTGCTGACTAAAATGACTACATTTTGCCTTCTGTGGGACATTATGGATTTAAAAGATAAGAGAGAGTGCAGCAAATCCAAAAACAATTTCATTTTATTAATCCCCCGAGTGCCTCGGGATGAGCTGTCCATGTCCAGCAAAGGTGGAGTCACGCAGGCTTTTGCATGCTTACTGTATGTTGGAATAATACTACCACGTTAACCCAGTGGATGCCATGCTCATCGTCTTTAAACATAAGTCCTCTACATAAACAAATGGAACGGGAACAATATAGATTCATAGATACTAAGGTCAGAAGGGACCATTATGTATGGCCGGATGGTCTTGCAGGGACACTTTCTGGATGTACGCTGACAATAATCAGCAACTGGAGTGATTTATAGAGCTATCCATAGGCAAATGAGGGCATAGATTTGCAAAGGGTAAAATTATTTTTATTGCAAACCTTTTTCCACATTTCAGAATGGAAACTACTGTATTTATAAACATAACCCAAGAACATCACCACAAGTTTTAGGACTATACCTCTGCATGCTTGGTAGAAACCTATTAATTGCTTTACAGTTTATGGCTAGTTTTGAAAATTGTTTTGTTGTAAATGGATAATGCCATGCCAATAATTATATAAGTAAAAACAAAACAGATTTCCTATTCTGAAGATAGAGAGCCAAACTGTGAAATTCAGATCTGATTCGAGATCCAAATCTGAACATACTGAAAGTTTTGGATTCAGGCCCATCACTCTTTTCCTGTTACCAACATTCTCTTAGATTATTAAAACAGATTTAAAAAAAAGTTAGTCTTTCCACCATGTATACTCTTTGTTTACGTTTTTTACTTCATTCTGCCAGCACAAGGAAAATATATTGGTCAGTTTCACTTTTATTTGAAATAATTTTCAAGTCAATTTCAGTTTGGGGCTTTTGTGTATTAGCTGTAGTGTTTTGTGCGTACAATGAAAGGTAATATTTTTAATCATTTAAAAAAATGAAAAGCGGTTCCATTAGGTTTTATAAAACATTTCCATAAGAAAACCTAAATTTCTATGTAAAGTATCTGAGGCACTAGTGTTCCATTACTATTATGCATCACTGCAACAGTGTCTAAAATAGCGCTAGGTGCCTTCTAATACCAATAAGAGATGTGATCTCTGTTCTGTGGAGCATACAAATTTAGGATACTCCTGCAATCACTTCTGCATGTGCCTAACTTTACTATCATGAATATCAATGAAATACTGAACTGGAAAAAGGCGTAAACAGTGAGGTGGCAAAATGTGCAGATGATATAAAACTACTCAAGATAGTTAAGTCCCAGGCGGACTGCGAAGAGCTACAAAAGGATCTCTCAAAACTGGGTGGCTAGGCAACAAAACGGCAGATGAAATTCAAAGTTCATAAATGCAAAGTAATGCACACTGGAAAACATAATCCCAACTATACATATAAAATGATAGAGTCTAAATTATCTGTTACCACTCAAGAAAGAGATCTTGGAGTCATTGTGAATAGTTCTCTGAAAACATCCACTCGATGTGCAGCAGCAGTCAAAAAAGTGAACAGAATGTTGGGAATCATTAAGAAAGGGATAGATAATAAGACAGAAAATATCATATTGCCTCTATATGAATCCATGGTACGCCCACATCTTGAATACTGCGTGCAGATGTGGTCGCCCCATCTCAAAAACGATATATTGGAATTGGAAAAGGTTCAGAAAGGGCAACAAAAATGATTAGGGGTATGGAACGGCTGCCATATGAGGAGAGATTAATAAGATTGGGACTTTTCAGCTTGGAAAAGAGACAACTAAGGGGGGATATGATAGAGGTCTATAAAATCATGACTGGTGCGGAGAAAGTAAATAAGGAAGTGTTATTTACTCCTTCTCATAACACAAGAATTAGGGGCCACCACATGAAATTAATAGGCAGCAGGTTTAAAACAAACAAAAGGAAGTATTTTTTTCACACAACACAGTCAACCTATGGAACTCCTTGCCAGAGGATGTTGTGAAGGCCAAGACTATAACAGGGTTCAAAAAAGAGTTAGATAAATTCATGGAGGATAGGTCCATCAATGGTTATTAGCCAGGATGGACAGGGATCGTGTCCCTAGCCTCTGTTTGCCAGAAGCTGGGAATGGGCAATAGGGGACGGATCATTTGATGATTACCTGTTCTGTTCATTCCCTCTGGGGCACCTGGCATTGGCCACGGTCGGAAGACAGGATACTGGGCTAAATGGACCTTTGGTCTGACCCAGTATGGCTGTTCTTATGTTAATGGGGCTACTCATGATAATTAAGAAAGCATATGCAGAAGTGTTTACAGGACTGGGGCTGAAGGCCCAGATTCTACACTGGGATCCACAGAGCCAGATATTCAGCCTGCCTAGAGTCCCAAAGAAATCAGTGGTACTCTGCATGGGCTCAACTGTTCAAGCATATCAAGTTGCTGAACTGGGACCTGATCCTGCAAGTACTTAAACAAGATGATTTATTTTACCTAGATACATAATAATATTCATGTAAATGGATATGCATAAGAGTTTGCAAGATAAGCCCTAATTTCAGCTAAGGAGTAGATGGTGGTAAGTTAATGAGACAGTGAGAATTGGTAGGATTTGAAAAGGCAACATCAAGAAGATTATGATATTGCTCACTGAAGGCTGGTGCACAGCATGATGGAACAGAGAGTTATTTTTTAATGAGAGCAATAGATACAGTAAACAACAAAAGTATTATCCAGCAAGTTTCCTATCAAAGAAGTAGGTCTGCAGAAGGGGGTTAAAAGAGAAGTGGGTACTGGCTTTGCAAAGTAGCTCAGGAAAGGTGTTCTGTGCATAGGTGGAAATGCCAGGAGACATTTGTGGGAGAAATGGATAAACACTGAAATCAATGGAGCAAAGCTAATTCATCCCAGCGGAGGTTCTCCCCATCTTGTGGACCCCTAATCCCACAAATCCCTCAAACACCACTGGGTATCCCCCAAGCCCTGTGAAAATTTCCCATATGGTAGTGATCCTATAGGCAGTGCAGGGGACTCTGGGATACCTACCCACACCGCACCGTGCTGACATCAATGCCGCATGCTGTTGTGTGCAAAAGACACAAGCATTTCAATATGCCCCAGGGCAAGCCCAGAAATGTGACTCCATTGGGCAAGAATAGCTGTACTGATCTAACTAAACCAGGGTAACTGTCACACACAAAAGTTGCTGAGAGTCAGATTAATCAGAAGCTCTATCTGGCTTCAGAGCCCATAGAAAACTATGTATGCTTCCAATTATTGGGAGCGAGTGGTGGAGTTTCAGGAACTCCAAAGCTTTTTATGAAAAGCTTTTTCATTAATAATATTAAATAGAGACCTTAATGATCAACTGGAAATAGATTCTAAAATAACTCTAATGACCCTTTTGATATAAATTGCATCCAGTTCAATCTTATTTCTCATTGAAAATTAAAAAAAAACGAACATCAGGTGCTCCATCTACACAGTTTCTAAAAAAAACAGTGCAGAAATATCCCCGCTATAAATTGGCATTTCATTAGGGGTAAAAGACTGGTGAAGTGCTATCTTTTATTAGACCAACGTGGTTAGTGAGAGAGACAAGCTTTTGAGCTTACATCTGTGTAATCTCAGAAGCTTGTCTCTCGCACCAACAGAAGTTGCTCCAATGAAAGATATTACCTCACCCGCCTTGTAACTCTAATATCATGGGACCAACATGGCTACAACAGCATTGCATGCAATAATGTCATTGGGAGTCAGTAAAGCTAGCTATTTTTATCACACACAGGGCCCTCCCTGGGGGGGGGGGGGGGGGCAAGGCAGAAGTGACAGATTCGTCTCTTCCAGGACCAGCCACGCCAGCCAATCGCACCAGTCCGCGGGGCCTCCCAAAGTGCGGGGCCCGGATTGGTCACCCCAATTCGCCCTACCCCAAGGATGGCTCGGATCACACATACAAACTTTTAACACTTCTTTCAGTTATGATTGCTATGTAAGGAAAGGATTTATTTTAATTCAAATACCCTGTGTTAACATAACCCTATTGAGGAATGGTTTAACTAATTTGTGTGTGTGCTGGACTCACATAAATGTATAGACTTATTCTGAACTCAGCTAAAGCCGATATTTTGGGTTAAACTGTTTTCATCCCAAACCCTCTCTGAATCTACAACAAAAATAGTAAGCCAGATGCCCAGGCTGCAGCTAGAGACCCTCATTAGGCATCATTTGCATCCTATTAACCACCGAGCTGTGGGTCATTCGCTGCCTGTCAAGCATTCAAGTCATTCCTTTTGTGTTAATTAGTAGAGAAATAAGGAGTTAATGAAGATCTTATGATCTGTGATGATTCATCTTTGTTGTTTCAAATGAATCCCTGCTCTCTGAGACCGCCAATGAGCTCCTACACGTTGAGTAACAGAGAAATAGTCAGAGAGAGCTCACTGAGGCCTTTAGAGTGTCAGTCTCAAGGGACTTTTTGCATGGTGGGCTTTGTTAGCTAAAGATTAGAAGGAGTTAATTGCTTCAAGATTGCTCGCAGATTAGGTTACAGGGTGTGTTGTATCTATGTAAGCATATGTCAGGTCTAGTTAAAAGATAGAACATGCTTATTTTAATAAAATTATGAAAGGAAGAATTAACTTGTCATTATGCTATAAATCTTATTTATATACTTAATTTGAAAATGTAGAGATATTGGAAGCACTGGTTTTGCTCTTGCTCTCACTTGCCTTCTCAATATGCATGTGTTACCCTCACAGAAGGATGCTACTTCTGCTTAGTAAAATAGTCCCCATGTTTGTTTAATTCTTCCACCTTTCCCCCCCTACTTATTTACAAATGTTCAAGAAATTAACATAACGTTAGTGGGGAGAGTGCAGGTACCAAGAGACAATAACTCCCCAAACAAGCATGGATAGTTCAGATTAAATCTCGACCCTACCCTTGCCGGATAGGCAGCTTGACCACATGGGGCTTCCTGTGGAGAAGGAGTCCCGCACTTCCCCCCCCCACCCCAAAAAAATCATGGATTGGCAGCTAAGCTGTTCTGTAGCCTGGGGTTGCAGCTTCTTCTGTTCTTATGCCTTCCTTTCTGCAGGGGAAAATGGCTAGTGGAGCTGCAGAGCAGTCCATCTGCCCTCCAACACACCTCCTTGCTGCTGGGGAAGCTTTAAGTGATCTAAACCAGTGGTTCTCAACCAGGGCTACATGTACCCCTGGGGGTACACAGAGGTCTTCGAGGGCGTGCATCAACTAGATATATTTGCCTAGTTTTACAACAGGCTACATAAAACGCACAAGCAAAGTCAGTACAAACTAAAATTTCATACAGATAATGACTTGTTTATACTGCTCTATATACTATACACTGAAATGTAAGTACAATATTTATATTCCAATCGATATATTTTTATATATCGTTAAAATGAGAAAGTAAGCAATTTTTCAGGAATAGTGTGCTGTGATACTTTTGTATTTTTATGTCTGATTTTGTAAGCAAGTGGTTTTGAAGCGAGGTGAAACTTGGGGTACGCAAGACAAATCAGACTCCTGAAAGGGCACGGTAGTCTGGAAAGGTTGAGAGCCACTGATCTAGGCTTCAGAGTAGCAGCCCATGTTAGTCTGTATCCACAAAAAGAACAGGAGTACTTGTGGCACCTTAGAGACTAACAAATTTATTAGCTTTTATAAATTTATAAATTTATAAGCTTTTGTGGGCTACAGCCCATTTCATCGGATGCATAGAATGGAACATATAGTAAGGCTGTGCAGCTCACAAGACTCAAACCCCGGCTCCCTAAATCTTATCTGTCTTTGTGTTATGTAGAAGAACCATATCAGTTCCCCTGCCTCTGAGGCCCCACCTAGCTATGTGGAGGAGTATTTGCTCACAATCTAACCAACAGGAGCAGCACCACAAATCCAATGCCCCTTCTACCCTTGAGTTCCATAGGGTTTGCTACCTCTTCAGACTCCCGCGATCCCTGCCCCAGTGGAAGCTTTCACTCCCAGGCATTATTAAATGAGCATTAGTCAATGGATTTTGTGAATTCTAGAGCTGGTCGAAAAATTTCAAGTTTCAAATTTTTTCACGAAAAAAGGGACCTGTTTTTCACAAAAATGTAGTGAAAAATGTTCCCGTTTTTTCACTAGCTCCAATGAAGTCTAATCCTTTACAATCAGTGGTTATGAATTCCGAGTATTTCTGTTTAAGTGAAAACACGTTTAGGGAAAGCAGCAGACAACTATTGCTCCCTCAAACTTCCTTCCATTTCTTCTGGCTGCCTCCAATTGGCTTTAAAGATACACATCTCCTCATTGGCATGTGCAAAACCTCACACACACTTCTGGATGAGGAGCCAGACTTCATACATTCCTGGGTGAAATTCTGGTCCTATTGAAATCCACAGTAAAACACCTATTGACGTCAAGGGGGCCAGGATTTCAACCTGGTCTTTTCTGACTCTGTCCTCTATAATTCACTTTAAAATAACCCACCGATGTTTCTTAATGTTAAACTATATATCATTTAATTGAGTGGAACAGTTAAAGCACTGCAAGTTAATGTGGCCCTTTCCCTATGCTTAGAAAGGTATTGGGTTTGATTAACTCCTTCAGTAGTGTGTGTGTCCCACCTAAAAGGGGAAACAATGAAAGCATTTGAAGCTCAGCTGTCTCTGTATCCAAACATACCAGATACCAAAGTAGGGACTAGGATCCCTCTGACTAGAGCTAGTTGGAAATTTTTCATCAAAATAGTTTTTTGACCAAAAAATGCCATTTTTGTTGAAACTGAAATGTTTCAAAACACATTGATTCTGACAATATTTCATTTAGGAAAAAAACAAAATGAAGTGTTTTGATAATGTCAGACTGTTCCATTTTGATACTTTCAGAAAGAAATGTTTCAATTTTTTGTTTCAAAACAACTTTGTGAAATTAAATACATAGATTTTTATGTAATAAAACATTTTTAAAAGTCAAAATTGCGACAAAATCATAGAATATCAGGGTTGGAAGGGACCTCAGGAGGTCATCTAGTCCAATCCCCTGCTCAAAGCAGGACCAAGCCCCAATTTTTGCCCCACATCCTTAAATGGGCCCTCAAGGATTGAACTCACAACCCTGCATGCAGCAGGCCAATGCTCAAACCACTGAACTATCTCTCCTTCTATTAACTCAAGCCAGTTTCAGAAATTCATATTGTGGGCAATTTCCATTTTTGTTTTGTTTTGTTCAGTTTCAGAATGGATTTTTTTTCTTTTTTGAAATCATGTAATTTTCCTTGAAACAGAAAATCTGATTCCCACCCAATTTAGATTCTAACATTCTTCCAACAAAAGTGTTGGGCCAGCTAAGTGGATCATATATATTTGTTCTTGATGAGCCCCAGCGTGGACCATGATTTCAGCAAACATGAGCCATCAATAATTTTTTACAAGAAATTTCAATTCTTTGCA
This sequence comes from Lepidochelys olivacea, assembly GCF_965140295.1. NCBI lineage: Eukaryota > Metazoa > Chordata > Testudines > Cheloniidae > Lepidochelys > Lepidochelys olivacea. Next base: position 110,769,117 of record NC_140417.1, read on the forward strand.
GAGCTAACAGAAGAGGCTATCAAAATACTCCAGTGCTCATTCTGAACCTGATCCTGTCCTTGGAGACCTTGGGTGGAATATTAATCACATACCTTTCAAAACTTTACTTTTTTGCCCACTAGCGTTTGCTGATTTTAAAAGATGAAGCAAAGTTATCATTAGGCTGAAATGACCCCTAAAGCGGGGCGGGATGGAGGGGGAGGTGATTCCCCATAACAAATGTAGAGTGGAGGTGTGGTATGCAAAGGGAACCAGCTGGCTACAAGATAAGTTCACTGCACTGTAAAGAAAGTTGGGTGGAGTGGCTCAGGAATAGATGGGGGAACTGCTTAGACTTAGGAGGCCACTGACCTAAAGTGCAACTAAATCTAGGGCAGGCCCTGCTCCCTGCCCATCCAAAGCCTCCTCTCCACCCATGGGAGTATTTGTAGTATCACATGAACTAAACCATGTTGACCCTGGTAATGGGGTAGGACTGGAATCTGGAAGAGTGTCTCATTGCAGACAAGCCTACAGGATCCGGTCTGAGGCAGTGGTGCTGTGAGCATGGGCAACCCCATGATCATTACGGCATTCCGTAAATAACACGTCAGATCATTCATTATGTCATGGTCCCTTTCAACTTTAATTGCTCTAAATGAAGAAACATTTCACACCATTTAGATGTTAAAACACACACACAGACACACACACACACACACAGGAGGGGGGGAAAGGGAGGCCAGTGCAAATGATGAAGAAAAGAAAGCTGTGACTCTTGTGTGACTTCAGAGAGCTGGAAGAAATGGAAATGTAATTGGAGGCGGAATGAGACACTAGAAGGAATGAGATGGACTTTGTGGGGGGGAGGGAGAAGATGAAAGACACAAGGCTGAAATACAAAGCCAGGATCCTCTTCAAAACAGCACCAAAGCTGAAGCCCAGCAGGTGAGGGCATATTACCCCAACGCCTCTCATTAAAGCCTATCCCAGATTTACCCACTAGCAGTCGCACAGCAGCAACATCTCCTGCAACATCAATCGGAAAAGGCCAGCTTTGGTGCACAGAGAGTGAGAGAGAGGGAAGGGGAGGGGGGAATAAGCAGAAGTAATTTATTCGGGATCTTTGAGAGGATAATAGCCAATTATTTGTTTATAACACTGGTTAAATTTTCATTAGGCAGATTAATGGAATATCATGTACTGTCAACATTGGACTGAGGGGTGGTCTGTCAGAGATAAACGGGCAAACAGTCGCTGTGGCTTCCTGAGTAAATTAGTTTTTGCTTTTCTGTTTTTCATATGAAAATGGAAAGGTGGACAAGGTGGTGCATTTTAAAACAAGTCTCAAGATGGGCCAAATCAGTTAAATATGAAAGCAATGCTGGTAATAAATACATTATAATAACTTAGCATCAGGCCTGTAATTTTGGGTTCATGAAAGTCTGGGATAATGTAGATTTTTAACCTGCTCTCTTAATACATATTTTCTCTTCCTGAACTTCAACGTTTCTTGCTGTGAGGTGAAAGCATATTACTTTTTTTTTTTTTTTTTGACTGGTTTGGCTGTGTAATCTGTTCAGTATTACAGCGGGTAAGTGCTAGAGGCTCACCGCTCTTTCTTGTGAATTCTGGTATTATACTGGATAGTATGAGCGGTTTCCTCTAAGTACTATATTATCGGCATCAGAACCCCTGAGCAGCTGTAGTTGCATATCGCACTGTTCTGAAGTAAGAATCTATATAGAGCACGTAACATTTTAGATTGGGGTTTCTCATAGATGCCTAGGAGAGTTAGAAACCCTGAATTTCAGTGGACATTGAGCAGCTAAAGTCTAACTGGGACATAGTTATTTGTATTACTGTAGCATTTAGGAGCCTCAGGCACCCCATTTGTACAAACACAGAACAAAAAGATGGTCCCTGCCCCTAAGAATTTACAGAAACATCCGTACTATAAGTCTTCAAAACAGCTCCACCAGAATTTGTTTAGGCTCCACTAGTTGCAATTAGAAAACCCTAAAGTGGCCATTCAACAGAACTGTCACTTTGTAGCTGAAAAATGTAACTGACAATTAAAAAGCTTTTCTTTTGTTTAACTCCATGTTATCATTGTGGATCCATTTAAGTTTCCATTTAGACAATGTGTTCAGTGAAGTGCAGTATAAATCACATTGGTTTGGGAAGGGAATGGTCCAAAGTACTTATTCCTTATGCTTTTCAAAAAGGTATCATATGCTCTAGTTCAAATAGGAATTCTAGTTCTAGGAATTATATTGGGGGAAGTTCTATGGCCTGTGTTATGCAAGAGGGCAAACTAGATGATCATGGTGGTCCCTTGTGGCCTGAAAACCCATGACTATCCATCTCTGTAATAATGATGTGATACTTTATTTACAATGTGCCAAACATATTTAGAAATGTGGTAGTAGACGTTCTTACAGATCACTGGGGCCTGGTTTGACCTCATTAGGGAATTTGTAAATAATAAGGAATTGGAGATTGAGCAATAATGCAGCTCATCATTTTGGTCTAACTAAACCAGGGGTGGGCAACCTTTCAGAAGGGTGTGCCAAGTCTTCATTTATTCACTCTAATTTAAGGTTTTGCGTGCCACTAATAAGAAACCATGCAATCCATGCTGAGCTGCGCCCCCTCTCGGTCCTGTCTGCACCCCTCACTGCCCCAGGCTGGGGCCAGAGGGCCACAGCTGGGGGCGGCTGCAGAGCCCTGGGCTGGCAGCTGGGACCCCAAGCAGGCAGCAGAGCCCCCGGACCAGTGGCAGGGACCCAGTGCTGGCAGTGGGCTAAGTAGGGCTGGCAGACAGAGCCCCACGCTGGCAGCGGAGACCCCCGGACCAGTGGCCGGGACCTGGGCCCGGCAGCAGGCTGAGGGGGCTGGCAGACGGAACCCTCAGGCCAGCAGTGGAGCCCCTGGAACCGGTGGCTGGGACCCGGGGGCAGCAGCGGGCTGAGCGGGGCCGGCAGACAGAACCCCAGCTGGCAGGGGGCTGGCAGATGGAACCCCAGGCCAAGCAGTGGAGCCCCTGGGACCAGTGGCCGGGACCCTGGCAGTGTGAGTGCCACTGAAAATCAGTTCACCTGCCGCCTTTGGCACGCATGCCATAGGTTGCCTACCCCTGAACTAAACCAATATATCCTGGATTTGTAGTTGGATCCCTCTTCAAGATCCCTTTGCTCTATATAAGAACAGATTATATTTATTGACTTTCTGCACCAATAGACCTGTCTTTTGGAGATGGAAATTGATTTTCCCTTTCTTACCAAATGAAAATGCATAGTGTGCTCCTGGCTCTGTTGCCCAAGATGGCACAAAGCTAGGCATCGACAGCAGGTGTTATGTTATTAGCACTGGAATTCGATGGCATAAACATAGAATCAGAGAAATGTAGGGCAGGAAGGGACCTTGAGAGATCCTCAAATCTAGCCCCCAGCACTGAGGCAGGTCCAAGTAAACCTACCCAAGCCTGCAAGGTTTTTCTCCAACCTGTTCTTAAAAACCTCCAGTGATGGAGACTCCACAACCGCCCTTGGAAACCTACTCCAGAGCTTACCCATATAGTTAGAAAGTTTTTCTTAATATCTAAATTCTAAACCTCCCTTGCTGCAAATTAAGCCCATTACTTCTTGTCCTGACTTCAGTGGACATAGAGAAAAATTGATCACAGTCCTCTTTATAACAGCCCTTAGGACATTTGAAGACTATTATCACGTTCCCCCACACCCCAGTCTTCTTTTCTCAACACTAAATATGCCCAGTTTTTTTAAACTTTTCTTCATAAATCAGGTTTTCTAAGCCTTGTATCATTTTTGTTCTCTCCTCTGGACTCCCTCCAATTTGTTTTAATATCTGGAATGCTGAAGGACTTACCAAGCACTTCTAAGAAAAACACTTTGTTGGTGTGGTCAGACTCGCTTAATGTGTCCTGATATTCTGTTCATTTAAATAAAATGGGGCATGATTCTTATCTTACTTAAACTAGTGTAAATCAGAATTAATGCCACAGAAGAGTATAGAATTATACAAGTATAAAACTGGTGTAAATGGGATCAGAATCTGGCCAATGGACATTACAGACAGGGTGGGAAATGTGCTAGGTAATCTAACCCATATTCTTGCCAGTGCAGTAATAGAGTATATATTATAACTTGCATTATATTTTCTATTGAAAATTGCTGCCAAGATGCAGATGCACTTGTTCTGGAAGCATTAAGGAGTTAAATGGTTTGTTATCAAAGTTTATGGAAATCTATGATAGATGGCATACTTTTATGATCTTAGGGTATGTCTACACAGCAAAATAAAACCCAGAGCTGGCCCATTCTAGCCAACTTGGGCTTGCAGGGCTTGGGCTACAGGGCTGTTTCACTGATGTGTAGGCTTCTGGGCTTGGGCTGGAGCCCGAGGTCTTGGACTTTTTCACCCTGCAGGGCTCAAGAGCCCAGCCCTGTGATCCCAAGCCAGCTGCCATGGGCCAGCCACAGGGTTTTCTTTGCTGTGTAGACATACTTTGTATTATTCATCAGTGCAAAAAGAACTGTACTAATAATGCAAGTTAATTATTATCTTGCAGATGTTTTTTCTGTTTCATCTTCAAAATGAATCTGTTCATTCATAAATCTTGTCCTGGTCCTAAAAAAAACCCAACAACAACAGTATGCAAACAAGTATCTTCTACAGAGCTTCAGCTTCATGCTGAAGGTAAACTAGAATATTTTGCAGGGATTGAAATTCTCTATTTTTCTTGAATAAAATTAAATGGATACGTGAATTTTTGGAGAGAAAATACAGAATAGTTTATATATTTTGTACACTATTAAAAGCTATTGGTTCAGTTGTGCATTCACTGACTACTAGGTGTAGTGTCTACTCCCAGAAAATAGCTTATTACAGCATTGCTTGCAGCACCTTTATTATGGCTGCATTAGAAGAAAGGATTCCACTCAAACATAGCCATGAATTCTCCTCTCATACATACAGGCACAATTTCCATTTACTTGAATGGAAGATGCATACATCTATTTGAAGGTAAACTACTCCTCCTAGAAAAAGATCCCATAGTGAATTATTACCTCTTGTGGAAAGCTACTGTTTCCTTTACCTATTAGGAGCCAGACCCCGTCCACATACACAAGACAAAACGCTTAGGCATCAAGGGCCATATTTTTAGCAAGCATCTTTAGTTGCTCAAATGTTATTTGCAAACATTTCCATTTGTGCATGCAGAACCACCCTTTTGGGCACATGGATGGATGTGTGGTTGCTTGGATAGTGGGGAATTTCTTCATGCCCAAATGGATATGTGGATACATTGCATCCAAGGAGGTCTGCTGAAAATTTGGCATCATATGCATATTTATTCAGTACACACATTCATCATCAGTGCCTATGACTTGTACTTCAAAAATAATCAGCAATGATTATTTGAAAATAGCAGCATTCATTCAAGTTAAGAAGTGAGATGACACCAAATCCAGTTTTTCCGAAGGGCTAGAAGAAACTGGTTTGTGATGATAGCTCAACATACTTTGCTTCTGAGCTATCCTTATACAATATCTTTATCTTCCTTTTGAGATATCACAAGATCTCAAGACATGTCATCACATATTAGTTTCATTCAGGATCACTGATAACGTATGGAGAGTAAATAGGCCTAATGGCCTGTGATGGGATGTTAGCTGGGGTGGGATCTGAGTTACCCAGCAAAGAATTTTCTGTAGTATGTGGCTGGTGAATCTTGCCCATATGCTCAGGGTTTAGCTGATCGCCATATTTGGGGTCGGAAAGGAATTTTCCTCCAGGGCAGATTGGAAGAGGCCCTGGAGCTTTTTCGCCTTCCTCTGTAGCATGGGGCACGGGTCACTTGCTGGAGGATTCTCTGCTCCTTGAAGTCTTTAAACCACGATTTGAGGACTTCAATAGCTCAGACATAGGTGAGGTTTTTCGCAGGAGTGGGTGGGTGAGATTCTGTGGCCTGCGTTGTGCAGGAGCTCAGACTAGATGATCATAATGGTCCCTTCTGACCTTAGTATCTATGAATCTATGAGAGTCATAGGTCCAAATTCTGCCCTCGATTACGTGTGAGTGTCTAGCAAAAGGCAAAATTTGGCCACATAATATTTAAATACAATGCCTTGAATGTTAACAAAATCACGTTTAGCATGGTTAGTAAAGTGGCTGCTTTTTATTTCAAAGCTATTGACTTTAAAGGCTGCTTGGATTGTGTGTGTTTTTCTTTTAAAAAAATCTTCATACTGTTTCTGGCTTTTTTCTCCTTTCACTATCAAACAGATCACTACATTTTCAACACTTAAGGACAAAACTCTTCTCTCAGATCTGCATGCCAGATCTTGACAGCAATATTCTGTTCACCCCAAATACAGGGAGCTTCTGTTGACATCAAGGAGAGAGTTGGGTAAGTAGATATAGCAGAATGTTGGCATGAAGATGTATGGTGCAGATCTCAGATAAGAATTATGACCTAAATTTTCCAAACAGAGTAGTGATTTTGAGTGCCTCAGTTTGTGGCTTCCCAGTTTGAGACCCATTATAGCAGCCTAATCTTGATAAAGTGTTGAGCACCCACCCTCTGAAAACTGAGACACCTCAAATTACCAGTCACTTTGGAAAATATGGGCCTACGCTCTTAAACCTAGCTCCTGCCGTCAGATCCACACAGGCATTCCTTTGAATGCCACTGAAGTCAGTGGGCCATCTACACAGATCTGAGTGCAGAATGGAGCTTTGATTATCTTTATCATCATCCAACTGGACTGTGCATTTAGCTCAAATCTTCCAATTGTTTTTGCTTTAGCACACAATACAATGTCCAGTGTTAAGCATGTTTTCATGAACTCTTGCATCAAGGTCATTTGTGTTTTAGGGTGCTATCCATTCCTATCCCAAATACACATTAACAGTATGGACTGTGTAGCAAAAAATGTTTTTGCTTCATCATTATTAATATTAATAAAGCATTTATGGATTTGAACAGGATCTGCCTGGAAAGCTGGCTGTCATGCTACAAATTGCCATAATATTTCTGGCTGTTCTTCTCCATTGACATTTGTTTCATTTCTAACTCTTTTTTTATTTTACTATAAATTAATTCTTGCCGTTTTTCTAAACGCTCTCCTTTCCCAGCTCACCAAACAATCAAAACCAAGTCAGATGCCCCAAGAGGCCAGTTTAGAAAAGGAGCAGTTCAGCCATATCAAGAAGTCTTCCAAAAAAACCCAGCCACATTGGAAAAGGATTAGACATTTAAATGGTTAAGTTAAAAAAACATACCATTAGGACAGATTTGATCCCCCACTACTCAATTCAGCTTCCATTGAGTGTGTTTAATGAAGTGCACAAGAAGAGTGAATAAGTTAAAAAAGACACAGACTGTTGGTTACCTTAACTAATTAAATAAATCTAGCTGGGTTTTTTTTATACATATTCCTGTGTGTATGTGTGTATATATATATATGTACATTAACAATATTCAGAATTAGCAGTGTGGTTATTTATAGTCGCAGCTCCTGATTCTCCATTACCTTGCACTTTGAGGGCCTGATTCTCATTTACAACAAGACCCTTCACACAGCCAGAGCAATGTAAAGGGGGCCTCACTGTTGATGAAATTCAGGCCCAAAGATGCAAAGCCGTGGAGAATCCATCAGGATCTGCTTCTTTAAATAAATGAACCGTTGCTCTTGTAATGTTAGTACAGATATTGTTCTTCACACATATGGCAATAGAACGCTATTAATGTGCTTGTAAAATCTCAGTCATTGTGGGCAATCATACAAGATGTAGAGCTGTGCATCAGAGAGATGGCAACACAACCTAAATGATCTTGCAGTTACACCACTTGGTTTCACACATGCGTTGAAGAGGAAAGGGATACAGAATACCCTTGTTCCAACTCTTGTGGAAGCCTATAAGAGACATCCTTCAGGGTAGATTAGCAATGGCACAAAACCCCTCCCTGGGATTTCTCAGGAAATGACTAAACCACTCAGAAGTAATACTGCCTCCCTTCCAACCTGCCCATAGGCAAGTCAAACAAGCCTTATAGTCACTGGTACCAGTGGACACTTACAGATGTAAAGCACTCAGCATGGGCATCTGACTGTCTTTCATGAGGAGGAGACACTAAAGCAAACATATCAGTGCAATGTCTCTCTCTCCGTGTGTGTGTGTTTGTGTGTATGGCACCCAGGCATACCGCCAGCCTGGAAAGGAACTAAGTTTCTTGAAGACTGCAGATGACACTGTAGTTGTGTCTCCATCCCTTTAGTTTTCCCTGAAAAGAGAAAATTGCAGAAAGGGTGGCAGTTTGTGAGCCCACTAACAACAAAAGACTCTACTACTGCTACTCACAGCAGGGAAGGATAGCTCAGTGGTTTGAGTATTGGCTAAACCCAGGGTTGTGAGTTCAAGGCTTGAGGGGGCCATTTAGGTATCGGGGCAAAAATTGGGGATTGGTCCTGCTTTGAGCAGGGGGTTGGACTAGATGACCTCCTGAGGTCCCTTCCAACCCTGATAGTCTATGAGTCTATACTTGGTCTGTGAATTGAGTGTAGCAGTTTGTTGCAAAATATTGAAAATTCAAGCTGCATTGTACTTTCAATTGAACACAGCAGTATCATCTTTGTTCTCTGATTGCATGATGGGTATCTTTCACAGCATCAAGTTTTAGTTTTCAATTCTTGGGTTTGCAAATTCAAAGTCTGCTCTCTGTAAATATTTCGGAAACATTTGCTTGAAACTTACTGTTTCCACAATCAAAATTATAAATACAAAAGAGGATGAATACATGTGAAGTGAATTTGAATACCCCCTGGAGCATTTTTTTCAGTATTTCCCCAAATCTAGGAAAGCAGTGTTTTGAACATTTTTTTATTCTGCTTTGTCCTCTCCCCGACTCAAAAATATTATACTTTCTACATTAGTATGAAATGTTATTTGTATCAGTAGTGTATGCAAATATCATACACATATTGCACCAGCCATTTCAATCTACTGGTCATCCCAAAACAACAAAGAGGGGAGTGGACATCAGTGTGTTAAATAGCTACATCCTCATTCTTCGATCCCTTCAGCCCTTCTCAAGGCCAATCAAATCTTTACTTCTGATGGCTATGAAAATCTCCATGTAATAAATGCAAACAGAAATGTAATCTTGTACTACAAATCACAATATGTGTCTTTTGATTGACTGGCTCCAAATCACAATTCATAATGACACCCTATTGGATATTTATACTGAACTATTCAGAACTTTAATAGCAAAGTTTTGACCTGATCATTTATTACCAAAGTATTAGGAGAACCAAAGAATTAGGAGAGCTGCTTATAAACATGTCTCCTTTCCTCTGACATCTCTTGGAGTTGTCAGTGCACTCTTATGATGGAAAAGTTAGTGGGCAAGAGTTAATGGTGTTTGCTTGTACTTAGGTTCTGGTGGTTTCAGAGCACATATGAAAAGCTAACAAATAGGTACACCTGAATTCACCACATTGTTATTGTTGGACTACCTCCTGAGGAGGTATTTCCCTGGATGTTTCACAACCCTCCAGACAAGGTGTTTACTGTGTCAAAATGCCCTACAACAACTATGTGCCATGCATTACCAAATTGTGATGATGATTCTTGGAGTTTGTGCCCTCATCACACTAAGTGGACATGTCTAGTTTAAGTTTGAGTTCTGTTAGACTGGGGACTAGTCTCGGGATATTAATTGCTTGGGAATTTTAAAACTGTACTGGACCAAGCTCTAGAATATGTACAATGGTAGTACTTTTCACTGGCAGGAAAATGGGCTTCGATGATTCTATGATTCTCTTTCATCTTTAATTTTTTCCTTCTATGACCTAGATAATGGACTTGCCCCCTTGTGGCTAAACAGTTGGCAGCAGGATGAATGTTCAACTGATATTGACCACGCATGCATTGTAGCTCTGCTGAGAATGGAAGTGGGGGACTGAATATCCTAGATACTGTGAGTTTCACTTTCTGGTGAGTACAACATTGGATTAACCTGAAACATCTCCTTTATCTAAATGTTAATGCTTGCTAGTTTTGTATTTTGATTTTGGAATTAGGACGTACCTTATTTTCTTGTATTGACTGTCACAATGTCTGGGTCACCCCACTCCTCACAACAAAGCTTTAGGATCAAATGTTAATGAGAGAAACTTGATCAATCAGCATGCAATAAACAATCAGGTGCAACTATTTGCACCAGAATAGTCTCTTCTTAGTGTGCTTTGATTGATGATGAATTCAGTTACCATTGTGTTTGGGTACATTAAAAGAGTTCCAGTAAAGTGGTCATGATAGGGTTAACAGGGTTACCCAGAGCATTATGGGATTGAGCCATGTTCCACCCCTGCCTTACTTCCTATTTAGTAAGTGGGAGTTTTCCCCTCCCACTCTGGCTATCTTTACATGTATGGGTGGTGTGTAAAGTGCATACACTGCACGCCCATCCCCGCACAGGTATAAACAGCAGTGTAGACACTGAGGCACTGCTCAGGCAAGCAAAGACATGTACCCTACATGGCTCTCCCCATATTTTTAGCAGTGTAGTGCCCCACTGCTGGTGCCTTTCCCTGCTGCCTCCCCCCTGCTAGAGCCTTTCAAGGTCGCCTGTAGCAGCAGCTAAACACCATGGCATGGACACAGCCTGCTTTCCATTGTGGTGTCTCGCTACATGTACCCTAATGCCACCACCAGTGTAGACAAGGCCTGTGTTGCAATGCAGTTAAATCAAACAATGTAAAGTACACAGGGAAAACTTGACATAAAGGGTTTCTTTCTCATCTCACACAAAGGTAAGCTGGGAATAACTCCAATGAAACCAATGGACTTACCAGCGTAAACCTGATGTAAGAGAGAAGAGAATCAGGCCTATTTTCCCTAAAACATATTTTGGGAACTTTAGCTTTGATTGTGATCTTGGAGTTTTCTTTAAACTGCCTTGTAACTTGTCCAGAGCAAAACTGTTTGGTGGTTTCACCCTTTGCACACAGTCTTTAAGCAACCACCAGGGATGTGCCTCTAAGTTAGGGCTTCTGATTTTCAGTTTTAAAACACTCCCACTAAAAAAATAAATAAAATAAATAAATACATCAATGTTCATCCATAAGCACCAGAATAACACTGGAAATGGTTACTTGTGTCTAAGCGCTTGTCTGAGTGGAGCAGTAATGCAGAGTAGAGGGTGTGAGTTCTAAATCACACTAATGTGTTGCGCATTAATTGGTCCATGCAGGTTTGGCTGGTGTGCACTAAAGGTTCCCTAGTGCATTTTAATGTAGTGCCGTTCGAAACAGTACTATGTTAAAGCCCACTAGGGAACAGCACAAAGAGATTACTTATTACAGTATATACAAAAAGAGAGCCCTGAAACCTTCCCCTCCTCCTCCCAATTTTTGGACATCTACATAAAACTCAAAAAATTCTAAAAGTAACCCCCAAAATGAAATTAATAAACCTTGTAAAACAGAAGCCCTCATTTAAGTGTATATATATAACTGAAGCTTGCCTGTGCTTGTATCCAATGATATACTCATATATTACACGTATAAAGAGCCCCTTCCCCAGAAGCACCTTCCTTTGTGACTGCCTAGTTCCTATTAATTCTTCCTTCTCTAGGGTAGTTTTCTGATGAAAACTTTTTACCCATCATTCATTTCTGGGGCTGGCCCTTTAAATTTGGCAGAGCGAAGCAGCTACAGCCTTAAAATGTAACTGTCTGGTATTTGCTGCATCTCCCTGTTTTCCAGCTGGTAAGTGTTAACTCACGTTACGTTCACCCACAGCTTTTCATTTCTTATTCCTGGGAAGTGCATTTTCACATCAGGCGAAAAAGTATAAGTCATACCAAAACCACTTAACTACAAATGTAGCCCTTTTATGGATGTTGTTAGACAGTTTGGCAAAGGTGTGCATACTACGGAACCACACTTCCAGGTAGAGAGAGACATCAATTTGCACAAAGATGGAAGGCAGCGTCCAATCTAATTCATGCAATTTGTTTGGTGGGGGGGAAAAATCCTACCCATTATTTGGAATTTTTGGACCTGAATCTTCCATTTGCTTACATCAGTGTAAACTAAAAATGCATTCATTGGGCTAGATTCACAAAGGGACTTAGGTGCCCAGAAAAATCACTGGAATACACAAAGCTTTGCAAAGCCTGAGTGCTTAACTCAGGCTTCTTATACAATTAATGGAGGGAGATAGGCACCTAAGAATGGAATTCACAAAAGCCAACACACTAGGCAGGGAGCTGCTTAAGTGAGCCAGTGGAAGTTGCTAAAGAGAGGGGTGTATCCTAAACCTCTCCCCCTTGAGGGAGTTCAACTCCTAAGTCAAGGCTGAAGGGAGGCATTTATCTCTGCTAGGGATTCTCAGATGTGATCCCTCTCCTGAAGTCAGGTGCCTAAGGTGTTTCTTGCAAGAAGCCTGGGGAAGATGACAACCTCTCTCCTAACTTTTAGCCCAGTAGTTAGGGTACTCACCTGGGATGCAGGAGACCCCAACCCAATCAAGTCCTCCCACAGGTGAGTTAGTTGGCAATTTTTGAATCTCCCTGGGGCCTGGGCAGGAGAGAGCGGTGTTTGGGTGCCTCGAGTAAGGTAGCAGTGCACAAATTCAAAGCCAGGTACCTTGGCCTAGTGAACTTTTACTGCAAAACCATGAGCACCAAGTCAGTTTAGGCACCTACAGGTTTCTGCAGCAGCTAAGCAGGGGTTTTGTGACACCTAAGTCCCTTTGTGTGTCTAGCCAGCTGAAGTCAGTGGAATTATACAAGCATACAACTAGTGCGAGAGACTCAGGCACATTTACCTTTTTGACCTCCAGATGGTGGTACCTGCTGAACAGGTGTAGCAAGGGATCTCTCTCCCAACTCCCCTTCCCCAGGCCTCTCATGATACTATACCTTTCAAACACATACCAGCCCCAGGCAGCGCTGTTCTGGCAGATTGGCTCCACCCCCTGGCCCCAGGGTTCAGGCTTATAAGAATCGTAACTGAGTACTCTGTGTGTTTAGTATAGATATACTAACTTTGTGGCTTGTAAAGATTTGTTTGCTCATTTGTATTTTTTTTTTAAAGCAATGGTTAGGGGAAGTCTATATTGTTTGTTTGTTTATTTGTATTACGGTAGACCCAAGGGACCCTAGTCATGAATCGGGACCCCATTTAGTACTTTGCAACTTCAGGGTGTTGGCTGAGCTTCAGCTGATCGATCCTCATAACACTCCCATGAGCAGGGGTGTGCACAGGAATAAAAATGTGGCCACTTTTGGAGGGGTACTTTTTGTGGCCCCTGAGGCTGGAGGAACTGGCTCTCCGAGCCCACCCCCTGGAGCCGGTGGAGCTCATTCTCTCCACTGCCCCCAAAGCCGCAGGAACGGAGGAGCTGTCATCTCCTTCCCGAGCCTGGGGCTGGAGGACCTTGATCTCCCTGCCCCAGCACCAGAAGAGTTCTGTACCGCCACTGATTGGGAGGGCCCTGTGACCCTATTCCCCCCCGCCCTTGTGCACACCCCTTCCTGTAAGGAGCATTATTCCACTTCTACTGAGAGGGAAAACCTATATATGGAAAGGTTGCAACTTTCCCAAGGCCATAGTGATTCAGTGGCAGAGCTGAGATGGGGTTATCCCTTTTTTTTTGGTTTGTTTGTTCAGTAACCATTTGGGAACTTTGGGCACTACACGAATATAAATGTTTATTACTGTAGCAGGGTGGTCACTCCGCTCCGGCCCAGAAGGGGTTAAAGCAGCCCTGGAGAGGGCTTTGGAGGAGAAGAGCTGGGCTGAAAGCAGCCACAACTGTAGCCGGTGCAATCAGGGCCCAGCGGGCCCTTATAAGAGGACTGTGGGCCAGAAGGACTCAGACAGAGTCTCTCTCTGACTTTGGAGAGGGAAGGACCTGGCTGCCTGGGAAGCTGAGGAGGGTACCTAGGGTGGAGCAGTGCTGGGGTGGGGCAGAGGGAGCTACAGCCTAGCAAAACCCCAGGGTGCAGGCTGAGTTAACGGCCCACAAAGGGTAGTGGGGCTGCAGAGGGGAGCCCAGAGATAGGCAGAGGCAGCTGGTCCAACCCCCATTGCCAATGATGAGTGGTTCATGGACTGCAGTCTGTGTTAGGGAGTGGGGGCTAGATGATGACTATCAGTAGCCACTGAGGCAAGGGAGGGATTGGGGGTTCCCCTGGGAAGGGAGACCCAGACTGAGGGGGTACTACCAGGGGGCAGAACCCTAATCTAGAAGGACACCAGGGTCTGGGAGGGACACGGGGGCCAGCAGCAGGCGAGACAGTGGTCTGCAGAGGGCGTTCCTGGCCGGAAGGGCTAGTTCTCAGGACGACCGACAGGAGGCGCCACACTGGTGAGTCGTTGCCCCGTGACATCTAATAAAAATAATTAGATCTTATGAGTTCTTGGCTCCCAGTTTTATGTACTGTCCACTAAGAATGGAGCCATATGTCTTGAAAAAGGTCTAACTTGCACAGAAGACTGCAGCTCATCTGCTAAGACATGAAGGTCCCTGTGAGCACATCTGATGTTTTACTCTCTGCATTGGCACCTCCAGTAAATGCAGAGTCAAATTCAGTGACTCTGTCCTGATATTCAAAGCCTACCATGAGACTACCTTCAGCTACCTGAGAAACCACCTCTCCCTCTGCAACCATGACCTCCCACAACAGCAACATTTTGCTGGAGCAATGACACTGTTGACCGACAGGGCCCAAGACAGAACTTTAATAGCAGCTCGACTAGAGCTTGAAGCTCACCCCCATGAGAATGGCCATCAACCTCTCCACTGTCAGATCTGAATGCAAATTATTTCTATGACTTAGCTTTGCATCCATAATTTCTCTCTTCCCAACACAGTCAATCTCATGTACAATTATAAACAACTTATATATTACTCAAGCTGTTTCTCTTACAGTCTGGGAAGGTGTCACAGGGTCTATGCGGGCACTCCCACTTTTGTGCGTGCACCCTGTGTTTAGGCTGGTATAATAAAGAGTCCCACCACCTTCTTCAGTGGTTTCACCTTTTGTCTGTATTTACAGTGTTCTTGTGCAGTCCCATTCCCTCAACAACAATCACTCCACAGACCCCTCCCAGGGTCTTCTGGCCCTTGAGGTTCCTTCCAGTAGGTAAGGAGACAGAGAAACAACCCTCCTGTCTCTTCCCCAGCCACCTCCTCACTGAGGTTTTCCCAGGGCTTTTATAGCCCTCCCAGTCTTTAGCCTAGCTGTTCCCACTTGGCCCAGCTTGTTGCTCTGAGCTAGCCCTCATTAGGGCTCACAGCTGCATACCCATGTCTCTCTACCTGGCCTTTTGAGCAGAGAGCCGTCTGCAGCCAGCATTTTGGCAGGGCTTTAAAGGGGCTTTTACCCCTGCTCTGCCACAGAAGGAGTGAAAAGAGACAGGTCCTTTCACTGTTACTACTCTTTTGATCAGCTAGTTAGATAGGCGTTGGACCTCAAGCTGCCTGACTCCCAGCCCTGTGCTTAATTCATCAAGCCACAGCAGTCCAGTTGACATTAGAGGAGTTCTTGCATACAGATCTAAAGGTAGAATTTGGCCCAGTGGACAGCCTTAGAGCCATAAGATCCCCCTTAAATATCTTATAAGTCATTTCCTACCCTGCAGGATGAATTCCACTGAAGAACACCAAGTTCCTGTAAAAAATAACAAAAGAAACATAAATACAGCACCCCTATCTCCCTGCAATACAGATGGAATTTTAAAGCTCTGGGCTGTAGAGCGCAGTCTGATACCTTGTTGTGCCATGAAGCAGAGAGTAAATTTTTTACAGCCAAGCTATAAACCCCCTGAAAATAGGTTTTATTATAGAAATGCAAACATAATCATGGCTATAGCAACATGAAAGGCTCTGCTGTAATAATGCTTAGATCCAACTCTTTGTGCACAATTGGCATAGAAAAGTGCTTGATTTTTGTCCCTCTTTTTTGCTGGTACATGTCAGTGTCAGTTCACAGTTGGTCTCTGTTTCCAGCAAAATGCATAAAAATTATTAGTAATCCCTCACTTATAGCTAAGGACTCAGAAGCACCCCCTCAGACATTATTCTACCTGTCATACATGGCTAAAACAGCTATTGACATTTGGAACAGTGATTCCTAGGAAGACAGATTTGCTGTTCACAGTAAACTAAGCATTGTGTCTGTTGCATTTAGTGTCTCTCACATACACAGTGCAGTATAAGTCTCACTGTGCTGAACATTTTGCTTTAGCCCATAAGGAAAAAAGACCAAGAGAAAACCCCCCACAAAGGATGGAAGATAGTCTATGCTAAGAATTGAAATGCTCTGCATATTTTCAGGATCCTAACATTTCCCTCTGACATCCTCATTATATTTTCTGTTGCTGCTTTAAGAAAAAAGAAAAAAAAACTGGAAGTGGGCTGCACTGTTCTCTCATATAAAGTGTGTTATACTCGAATGGAAAGCAGTTCTCTATCCAGATTTGCTGGAAAAACCAATCCAGATTCCTCTCAGCAAGTGCCTTGCGACCCACATTCTAAATCACATTCTAAAGCCAATATAGTGTGTGATGAGTCATACTACCTAAACGTTCCAAGACACCACACCTTCGTTTTTATGGCCTGCCCGCAACGAATGGGCCAAATCTTGCGTGAATCTCATGTGAGTACTCCCATTAACTTCAGTAAGTTGGCCATATGTGTCTCTCTCCACTATATTCCTATAAAGCCTATATGAATTTTTCTGAAGTATTTTTTTAATGAACGAAGCCACGCATCTCCATTACATTGGAAACTCTCAGGGACATCATCCAGTCTGCTGGTTCCTATGCCCATGTCTCATTAAATGTACTATTGCTGTCATGGATCTGATAAAATACGGCCTTGCCCTCAGAGGTGCTGAACACCATTGCTCCAAATGAACAAGAGAACAGATAGTTGAAAGGGACACTTAAGATGATTTTTTTTTAACCTGCAGCATCATTCACCTTGATACAGTCCAATTAGTAATTACATTTTCATCCAACAGGTGATTTAAGTGGATATTTGTGTGTGTGTGTATGTGAATTGAATCAAATCTGAAAAATCTAAGTAAAATGTAGACAACCACCATTTTCTAACTGGTCAAATTTTTTTTTTTTTTATTTTTCACACAATTCCGATTTATAGTATCGAGGCCAACTAATATAGGCCAGGACAGTGGCAAGTGTCTATAATATGTGTATAACTGCATTGTCTCCTCTGTTGCTGCTGTAATGGCTAATGAAGAGATAATGCAGGAAATATCCCCTGTGGACTGACATAAGTTTAAACTGTAAACCTGTGATGAATGAGTATGTGCCAAAAGAAAGACATTTCCCCATGCGAGGATGGACTGTCTATTAATTGCCATATTTTGGTTCTACAAGAGCTGTCTGAACAGCAACACCAATTTTTATGATATTTTTGGATGCAACTATGTTGTTTTTGCACAAACTCTGGTTTGATCAGTTTATTAATGATGCACTGATTACCTGTTTCATGCACAGTATTGCTGAGGAGCAAGTACTATCTTTAAACCATCTGGGTGGAGAGAGAAATATGAAGCCATACATTTCCGCTGCCCTTAAATTTTCAGAGGGCCGGATCCTCAGCTTGTGTAAAATGGCCTGGCTCCATGAAGTCAAAGGACTTATGCTGAATGACACCAGCTGATGACCTGGTCCTCACTCTGTAAGTCATTCAAAGACCCATGTAAACAGTTTAGAATTCTCCATTGTTCTAGTTTGTCAGCTGATATCCTGGATTGTGGACTCATCAGTTTCTGGTGATTTGCTCTCACCATACTTACTGACTCATCATAAGGGATGCTATTCAGCCAAGTAAATTAATAAGACATTGGCATGCACTAAAGTATTTTTAATATTATTTTAGTGATTTTATGTTCTCTTTATGGTTGTATTATTTGATACTTTAATGTTCTCTGGTTTTTGTTATTTTCTTATTAAATCTGTTTTGTTTTTTGGACTAACTAGGTATCTGGATTATTGGTTTATTCTGAAAGCAACAGAATTTGATAACATGGAATATTAAGGTGGGGGGGAAGAAGGTGTGTTCAGTTCTGCAGTTTTTACTTAAGCAAAAATCCCATTGTCTTCAAAGAGAGTTTTCCCTGATGATGGACTGAAATGTCTGGTCTGTTGTGTACTCGTTTACACTTGCTTGACTCCAGTGGTGATTCTGAGGCATTTAATATTAATCTGAATCATGAAAATCCTTTTTTAAAAAGAATCTTTAACGTTCTCTGCCAGTCTGTTTGCCAGTTTGTGTAGTGTTGCTCTTTGCCTAAGAATCTGTAATTTTTTTTTATGCCTGTCATTCATTCAGTTGTAATATATTGCCATTTCTTCATTGTAGTTGTCACTACAAAGAATCATATGCACGCAACTGGTAATACAGTGAGGGAATAGTTTGTGTTCTGGCTAACTGAGAAAGTCCCTTCAGATGATTAACAGATGAAGTGTAGAAAGTGGAGCATTGCATGATGCCAAAACTTTGTGGAATATTTTACATTTCAGTGGATTCATCTGTTTAACAGTCCATGTTTTGCCTGGTGTGTTGCTCTTCAGTACATATGCTTTTGTTTTTGAATCTTTATTCCTTTTATTTTTTATTTTTACTCTTTCCTTAGTACAGACAGATAGGAAATCTTAACTGAAATCATATTCATTGTTTAGTGGATGGTGTGAATAGAAGCAAATATTCCCAGCTTTTATCTGAGGAGCAGACTAGATTTTAAAAAAATGCATCGGGCATCATACTGATTCAGTGAGGATTAAGGATCAGGCCTGATTATCATTTTTAATAGGGGAAAGGGTTAGACTCAGCACAAAATAATCAAAAACCATCCTAAAATATTTTGCATTGAACGATGATGAAATGTTTGAGGACCTTTGATCCAACACAGTGACAGTGCAAGCCTGTATATGAGAGATGGAACTATAGGCTGCGTGTTTTTGGTATAAATATATTTAAAACTTCAGTACCTGTGGACCAAATTCTGCTTTCTGCTAAATTAGTGTAAATCCAGATTTACACTGGTGTAACCCTGAGCAAAATATGATTTTAAATTCTAAATATATTTGGCACTTAAACATAAGGAAGGTGTTGTATGGGAGGAGGTGAAGAACGATCCGTTTAACATCATTGTCAAATAAATGATAGAAAGCAATGTTCACGACCTCTACTAATAGCTACGGTTAAAGTGCTATTTCTGTAATTTAATGAAGTTACTACTTTCCTGGCTGAAACTGCGCGTAAAGAGCCTAAACGGGAGATTTATTTTTTCACCCCAGTTTGGAGAAAATGTGGTTTGGCCATTTTTAAAAATGCAAAAACCCTAAAATAAGTTAAACAGTCTGAAAATGGCTGAGTTACTTATGTGTTTGTTTGTTTTTGTTGGTGCTCAGATTACGGTTTGGAAAAGGCCCTGTTTTATAGAACTGAAGCTGGCAAATCTGAAGTTGCCAGGGCCATTCAAGTCTACCAACTTCAATGAGAATGGTGATCCCCCAGGATTTCACTGCATCAGAATAGTAATGATAGGGAGATACGGTTACCTGGGTTACCCAGACTATTATGGGTTGGGGCCATGTTCCACCCCACACCCACTTATGTCCTGTTTATTCCCCCACTCCCCCCATACACTCTTGTGATGCCATTAAGTAAACAATAAATTCCCAGCCTGCAATCCTGCAAGTAGACTTCTTTTTGTTGCACTCAATGGTCCCCCTACAGAAGTCGGGTGCCACAGGCCCCGTTGCAGCAAAGATCTTAAGCCTTTTCACAAATGTGTACATGCATGAGTGGTTCCTCTTGGAGTCAGTGGGGCTACTCACATGTTTAACATTATGTATCTACTTAAGTGCTTTGCTGAATCAGGACCTGTTTCTGCTTCCATTGCAGTCAAAGGCAAAACTCCCTTCGACTTCAGGGGCACAGGATCTGGGGCCAAATGAGTAATCTCTAATCTGGGAAAATCACAGTGTGCCCAACCCTGCCCTGTGTTGTTTTGGTGGCCTGGGGGAAAGTTGGGAAAAGACCATTCTCTGCCATGCCCTCAGTGCAAATTTGCCACCTACTCCTCAAGGAACCAACCAGTGTTGTCAAACCCTCATATTTTTATCACAAACCTCTTCCAGGTGTTTATTCTTATATCCTCAGCTCCTGGAGTCATGTGAATCTGTGAGACTCTTGACTTTTATTGAAACATAAGAAGTGACTTTCTAGCCCTCCTGGGTGCAAAGAAAAGCTTGAAAATATAATCTCTCAAGTCTCAAGATGGGCAAATAAATAGATTCCAGAATTTGTTATTTTTAAACATCTCATGATTTATCAGCCAAACTCATGATTGTGGGTGGCCTGACTTATCATTTTCGAGTGCTTGGGGTTGAAAGTACTTATTAATGTGTGATGTGTTGGTACTCTATCGGGACATGTTCGGGACCCTATGGGTAAGCTGCAGTGTTCAGCACACGCCTGCCGGGGATGTCTGTTGCTCCTATTCAGAGGAACAGTAGAGTGCAATCTGAACATGCTAACCGTTGTGCTACTCTACTGCTCAGCTGCTCTTCATCATTATGTCCTGCACCAGCAGAATGTCTCTAGCAAACAGCTGTGTTTCACTTGCCACCTCGAATGGCTCAGATACGTACAGTCAGGACTGAGCACTAGGCTCCTTTAAAATTACAGGGATGAGATAGATTTATGCAGAAATGAAGGTTTGTACCTGTGCAGCTCAAAATCTCACTGAGCATTTCATTTTTGAGATAATCAGTTACATTCTGCCACACTACCTAGAGGGGATCAAATTGTCTTTCTTATGAATAGCCTGTTGTTGCATCCCTCTCCCATAATGTCCCTCCGCTTGTCTGTCTGCCCTTGGGTTGTGAGCCCCTGGAAACAGAGACTGCCCATTTTGGGGTGTCTGGAAAGTACTTAGCACAGTGTGGATGCAACTGAAAATAAATAATAAATGTAGTGAAGTGAAGAAAGGCTATTTAATATTTCCATGATAACATCATAGTATCATAGCGAGGTGACATTTTAAATGCTTGCAAGCTTTGTTTTCGAATGCATATGCGTACTGACTTAGATGAGCTTCTTTAAAGCTGTGACTGATCCTGCCATTGACTTGCACACAAAATCAGTGGAAGTTTAATGTATGGACTGAAGCAGGATTGGACCCTAAGCTTTTAAAGATTTGAAAGCAGGCCTGTGCACTTCTGGCTGGCATTTTGGAGTTTGCTACTGTCAGAGAGAAAGGCCTACTGAGTCCTTCCAAAGTAGCGGGTGTGGGGGCTTCGTTCTTTTTTCCTTTTTATAATTTCTTTTTTTAAAAAACAACAACAAAAAACTTCCCCAAGGAAATTAACTACAAAAACTATGGTAATGGAACATTAAAGTTGTAATGGAAAACCATAAAAGTCAGGAAATTCAGAGTTAGGGCTCCCACGGCACCTTTAACTCTGTCGCCTTGTGCATATGCATTTACTATAGGACCCTCAAAACGAACAGTCAGGGTAAATGCAAGTATCTTACTGTCCACTCTTGTATTTTATGTATTCTATAGATTTTGTTCTCAGTCAACTGGTGTCATGTTACACAACCTTTCTTAGGGCCTGATCCTGTGAAGAGCTGAGTGCCCTCACCTTCCATTCACCTTGAGGGTGTTCCACATAACCCAGAACCAGACCTTTGGACAGTGACATCTGTGATCAATTTCAAAATAGCACCATGGCAGGAGTGAAAGTAGTTTAGCTGGAGACCCCAAATAAACTAAAAAACAGAGAAGACATTTAGATTTGTATATCTTTTGTGCATAGCTTCAACACAAGGTTAGTTTCTCTCCCGCAGCAGCAGGAGCGGTGTTTCTTTTTCAGGCAGGAGCTCAGCTATTTGTTATAGTGATTTTAGAGTCAGGGGAAGCAGATTGAGACAGCTGTGCATGAGTGATGGCGGATATCTTATTCTGTGATTCTGTAAAAATATTAGTCAGAGAGATAGCATTTATGTGGGGGATTTATAGGATAATTTTGCAGCACACATGTATATAAGAGTCACCAAAGCAATTCATATTGAGAAAAGAGTTTTTCAGAAAAGCAATTTTTAACTATTCTTCCTGATGTGCAACATATATTTATATAATCTAAGCTCTGTGTACAGTTAACTGAGGAGATGCATATCATCCCAAGTTTTACCTTTTGATACTCTCCTCACCCATAACCACAAAAAATGATCCACTAAATTCAGCGGAATCAAGGTCCCAGCTGACCATAAGAATCAAAACTGTTCTTGGAAAAATTAGGTTATCATTCATTAGCTATCTATCATTTGGCCACCAGTAGGCTGCAGGATATGAGGGCCATTTAATTAGGCCCTGCACCACTCTCTGGTGTGAAAAGGCTCTCAAAAGCTTTGATTCCCCACAGCTTCACAGCAGGAAGTTGTTGGCGATAATTGACATAGGATTTCCTTGTTAACCAGCAGCAGACATGCTGGATTAAAGCGACAGAGATCTAGAGAAGAAAGTGAAAAGAGATAAGAAGCTCGGAAAGACTTCTGCTTATTTTGCACTTGAGGATGATGAGCAAATAGCAATAACAAACTGGAGTGCTGCTCCCTGCCAGTAAGGCCTCCACTTATCAGACCCATTTCAGCTTGACTGATCAAAGATTGACTTCCCTTAAAATAACATAGGCCTGGGGTTTGTTAGTTTATTAAGCTGCAGGTTTTATGAATTATCACAGTTTTAAAGATGGATTGTAGTTTATGTGAAGGAGTAGAGGATTATCAGGTTTTCATCTAAACAATTATAAAATATCACAGCTGAAACCTTTCTTGCAAATGACATAATTTTCTCCTGCAAACTAAACAGGTGATTGTAAGCCTTCATGTAAGCATTTCCAACAAGTGCACAAATACAGTAAAATTAACTCAGCTGTTGAGAAGATGATAGCACTGTAAAATATATACATTAACTTCTGAAGCTCAGACAACCTCACATTTTCTCTTGCAAGTCCAAAGGTAATTGTATTTAATTCCTGATTGGGACTTTTTAGGTATAGTTACATTAAAGAAAGGAAAGAGGGAAGTGGCCTATTGAGATATTTCTTAAAATGTAGTCATGATAAATGATACTGAAACAGATCCACATGAGTATAGTTAAATGAAATGTCCACTTTAGAGCAGAGACAATTATTGTATATCACTTAATAACTTAACCTTATAACAGCACATGTGGCATTAATAAAGAGCTACGAGTAGTAAAAGCATGTTATAGTATTTCCTTTTGACTACTACTCTTTTGTGCATGCAGGTGTGTGTAAGTATTAAATGCAAAAACTTATGATTCCACATTAAGAATGAGAAATTAAACAGGCAAAGTCAAGTTATTCAGAAAATGAAAGTACCTGGGGCAGAGTTAGCTCAGCCACATTGCAAATATGGAACATTTTTACTGTGGACATTTAACAATGTAGATGCCGGCACATTAAAGTACAAGTGTGACTATGAAACACTTGTATTTAATTCCCTTCCAATAAAGGAAACAGAGGGATGGGGGTAAGATGGGGACAAGAAGAAAGAAAAAGTATGAGAGAGGATGGGGGGGCGGGGGAGCAGGGCAGGAATCAGGCAGAAGCCAGGGAGGATAGCAGGGGCAGGACACAGGGCAAGACCTGGGGAGTAGGGAGATATGTGCAGAAAGCAAAAATGAGAGAGGCTGGGGGGGATCGGCTGAAGCATCTGTAATTCCTAGAATACACTCACCTCGGACCTGAGATTGAACCCATTATTCCTGAGTCTCAAATTCCTTTTCTGTCTAGCTGTGAAGCCCACAGACAAAGTGTGTCTCTCTGTCTCCCTCTAGTGATGGGTCTCCATAGAAGATAACAGCCTTTTGCTTCTGCCAATTAATCCATTAGCTCAAGTGTTAGAAAACTATGAGGTGGTTCTAATGATCCCAACCCTGCCAGTGGCCCATGTGGG
The DNA here is from genome assembly GCF_965140295.1 of Lepidochelys olivacea. Lineage (NCBI taxonomy): Eukaryota > Metazoa > Chordata > Testudines > Cheloniidae > Lepidochelys > Lepidochelys olivacea. The sequence goes on from NC_140417.1 coordinate 110,793,165, forward strand.
GGATCTACATGGTTCCCCATTTGGACATTTTTTGTTTTTTCAATTATATTTTTTTAAGCTAAGAGAAATTGCATTCAAACAAACCTACATTAAAATTAATTGCAAAGTCAAGCATTCAAAAGTTAGGAAAACCTGAATTAAGGGTGGTTCACTACACAATCCTGATTCATGTCTGCAGCACAGTGGGGAAAAAATAGTATGTAATTAAAGATGGTATCATAATGCATACATACAAAGGGGGCAAATTAATGTTGCAACAGCAGCCTTAAATTTAAGTGCTCTATTGTACATCCTTTATGTCTTACAGGTGAGGAGAGATTCCCAGGTTTCCTATGGGGTACACACTAGACTTGATTCATGTGATGTTTTATGGTCTAGAATAGCTATTTTAGACCATTTGTAGAGCTTTTAATGGCTCCCTCTGAGCCCTGAACCTCCAGACTCATGGTAACCAAGGCATCTGGCTTTACATTTGGAAGGATATAAAAACCAGCCTGATTAATTATTTTCAAATCTAAAAAAAATGTAAAATAGGTTTTCTGTGACATATGTGGCACCCACAATATACATAATTGTATGATGTGCCATAAAGGTCTTATTAATGCTCAGTTTAGATAATCTGTATAACTCACTCATGACTTGAACACTTCTGAGTAATGTGGCCATCCAAAACTCCTGCCATACCCCCTATAGGAACTAGTCTGTGGAGTATTATACACAATCTTACATACTAAAGGTTTTCTTAGGATTATTTAAGTCTTAAACATTAGCCATTATTTATCTTTTAATTCATTGCAAATTTCGCCTAGCATGACAAAGTTAGCAAATCATTTTTACGATTGCATGTTAAGATGGCAATTATCTTGGTCGCCTTCTTCCTGAAGCCTGACACCCTTTACAGTGAAGTGATATCGCGCTCAAGTAGTTGTCTGTGCAAGTTGGATGTCAGTTGAACTGAGCTTGGGTTGAAATCAGTTAGTCCTACCGTTCTATTTTCATTATAATGAACTATATTTTACAATAGGGTCGATTATTATCATGTAGACTTTATAGTGTAACCTAATGCACTGAAGGCTTGCATGTATTACAGTGCTAATGCTGGTATTCAGTGGAGATGACCCAGAACCAGGGAGCTGGATCTGGAACCCCTATATTTTTTTTATGGGGGGGAGAGTGTGAAATTCAGACCCACATTTTTCATCTGTCTCCAATCTTTTAAATGGGCTGAACCACAATCTCAGAGCAGGACACTCCAGCACTGTGAGGTCAAAAATCTAGCTCTTGATTATGTGGCTCACAATGTCCCTATCTCCATTCCCTTTCTGACATGCTTTATAATTTCCCTATCATGCCTATCTGTTCTTGTTGCTTTAAATTGATTACATATGAGCTAATTAACATGTTCTCCCCAGTACAGGCAACATCTTTTCCAGCAAACACAGAAAGCTGGTAAATTATTATGTGCCTTCATCAGGCTGGCATGGCATCCACTCCTGTAGGCCTTCCATGCGTAGAACTTCATTCATTTCAATGGGAGTTTCTCATGTGGCGGTCTTGCAGCAGGATTGGGCCCAAAGTGTGAGTTCTGTTGAAAGCCAGTGAGAATTTCTCTTCATTGATGGTTTCATTTTGCATGTTCATCTTGGCAGTTCCTTTGGATTTGGATTTAGGTTGTCAGAAATTCAGTAACTGCACTGATGGGAAAAAGAAAAGGAGTACTTGTGGCACCTTAGAGACTAACCAATTTATTTGAGCATGAAATTGGTTAGTCTCTAAGGTGCCACAAGTACTCCTTTTCTTTTTGCGAATACAGACTAACACGGCTGTTACTCTGAAACCTGCACTGATGGGATGATTTAGTTGGTGTTGGTCCTGCTTTGAGCAGGGGATTGGACTAGATGACCTCCTGAAGTCCCTTCCAACCCTAATATTCTATGAAATCGTATTGTTCTCATGGAACATTATTTTCTAGCTGTAGTGACAGTAAAATCATTGACTAGTTTACCAAGGGCCAGATCCAGCTTCCATTGCTGTCCTTGGATGCCTTCTGTTTGACTCCAGTAGGCCTTGGATCCAGGCTGTAACACGCTGCATATTCAGCAGAGAATTTAGGCCCCAATCCCGCAATTGACATCATGTGGGCCGACTGTAGATCAATTACTGTCTTGCTAGTTTTTGATAAACAAGAAAATGATATTTTATGGAAAATAATGGAATTTATTAAAGCTTATTTTTTCCAGTGCACTCCAGATATTTTTTAAAAGCTAGGGTTACTTCACTGGGTTTGCGGTAATACCCTTTTCTTTATTTTTATTTTTTATCTTTTGTAACCAAAGAGCCTATTCTTTTTTAGATTTGACACAGCAAATCTCAAAATTTGTGGCCAGCTGGTAACTGGCTCCCCTTTTTAATGCAAGCGAAAATGTTTGTTAATTTTTGCTCGGGATGAAGCTTCCTTTAATCCACTATCTACATATGGTAGATATGATTCTTTCATTTCCAATGGCATTTGATAAAATTCTCCTTTTATAAATGATGCATCTGCTTTTAATGTCTTAAATCCTGTGATTGAATAGACATATCTTCCCCCGTCTTGTTTTTTTAATATTTAAAAGGCCCCTCCGCCTTAAAACATACATCAAGCAATATTGTAATAGAGAAATACACTTTTAAGACAAAGTGACAGATTTACATATCTGTGTGATGTGACTCCCCTGACAACCAATAAATGTATTATATTGATAAAGTGAACAAGTCTCTATCTGGTCATTTTCAACTAGAAACTAATAACCAACATCACTGTATCAGGCATGCAATAAGCTAGGTTAAAACTAGGTTCATCAAATAAATCACTCTGGAATTTTTCTATTTCTTTCCCAAGACACGTTGCACATCTGCTCAGTGAAAGGAGGAAAGAAGCAATATTTCTTTGATCAAAGTCTTTTTTTTAATATCCTTGTATCTGTCCTTTGGGATGCTATCTCTGGACTTAGTCCTTGAGAGGTGCTCAGCATCTCCTGAAAGGTGGTAAGCACCTTCCACTCCCCCACTGACTCAGCACCTCACAGGATCAGGTTCTTTTAGAATGAGTGCAAAGGCCACATCACTTTCCAACAGTCTCACAACTGCATGTATTTAAGCTATAAAACCCAAACACTACGCATTTAAATGAATCTCTATTTATACCAAGAGCTGTCAGGCAAAACATACTTAGCCAGAAAATACACTGCACTTAATTCACCCCAGCTCCTGTTCTTGCACTGCATAGACCCGAAATACCTTTCTGTATGTAGAAACCCCCAAAGAGAGTGTTTTACTGAAAAAACACTTTATTTTATTTATTTTATAAATTCTAATTCATTCAGTTTATTATGGGACCAAAATCTGACATGAAGCTCAAAAGCAGAATCAAGGCCTGATCCTGCAAATACTTTCAGCACATCAGTAAATTTACTAACATGGGTATTGCCATAGAAATTGAGGTCGCGGGGAGGGGGATTGCTTAGGTGAATGGACTTACTCATATGCTTAAGGCTCTGATCCAGCTCCACTGAAATCAATGGGAGTTGAATTAGGATGTAAATATTTGCAGGATTAGGCCTGTAACATCGCACCCATGTTCTGGTTGGCAGCTGCTCATATCCTGCACCCTTGTGTAGATGAGTCCTACCAGAAGCCTTAATAAGCTGCATGGAGGTTGAGCTGTGTGCATGGGGTCATTGCTGGGTCATGAGACACTGAAAGTGAATGTCCAGAGCACAGCACAGCCCTGCTAATGTTTTGGAATTGTAGATTAGAAATTTCAAAAGGCTAGAATTCAAACAGCTGCCAATTCAAGCAAGAGCTTACCCTTGTGGTTTGAAAATGGAACAATATCATGGGGGAGGGGGGTGAAAACGTGGGATTTGGTGGATTTTTTGCTTGAAAATTTGTGTGTCAAAACCACAAGGTTTTTTTTCTTTGTTTTGTTTTGTTTTTTTATTTTGAAATTTCCTTGAAGAGAAAATCAGGTAGGAAGAGATTCCAGAAAGCAGCGCAGATGGCAGCCTGATGGCTGTTCTCTGCAGCTCCCTTGGTTCCACAGACATGAAGCCCAGACCCTTTGCCCTCTCCACTGCCAACAAAACCCCTGAGGGAAGCATTTCATCTGGAACTCCATCAGGTGAAGCTTGTAGAGGTTCCTGGACTTTATGCCCCCCTCATGCTGTTTTATTTGGGGAGAGTGTAGTCTGGGCCACAAAAAAAATATATAGTTAAAGGACTCTGTCATATCCCTGAGGCCAAATACTAAACTATTATGTTAGGTCTGGTACTGATCTAGTATTAACCTTCCCTTACACTAAGCCCTATGCAAAGTAATGATTTCACACAATCTGTGATGGGGTCTGGTATGTGTTCATTGCTTTACTTATAGGAGAGCTGGCAGTGTTGCTTAACACTTCTGATAACATCCTGTTTTCAGTTACTTAGAACTTAGCAAAAAGAAAAGGAGTACTTGTGGCACTTTAGAGACTAACCAATTTATTTGAGCATAAGCTTTCGTGAGCTATAGCTCACTTCATCTCACGAAAGCTTATGCTCAAATAAATTGGTTAGTCTCTAAGGTGCCACAAGTCCTCCTTTTCTTTTTGCGAATACAGACTAACACGGCTGCTACTCTGAAACCTTAGAACTTAGCCACACTTTAACCGTTTGCGCTGAAATGTCCCGTACTCAATGGCTGCTTCAGGCCTGGACAAAGGCCTCTGGACAGCTCTTTTTGCTCATGCTTGGTAGAGACTTGCTAGTTTGGCAACGAAGTTCCCCAAAGATTCCAACCATCGCCTCACAGCTACTATGTGCTCAACCAGACTGAGCATGCACCATCCCAACAGAACACCCAAGTTTATGGGCTGAACACGCCTCTGCCTGCAATTGCTCCTTGTGGCTATAGTGAGCCATTGTGTTGCCAGGCACTGGAAGTCAGAGCAGGGCATCTCTCCTCTGGCTCCCCCTGTTGGCACAGAGAAAAAGGAGGCAGCGGCCTAATTTGAAGAAGAGGACTAAGAAGCAGAGTGGGGATGGAGTCAACTCGTGTGGGGGAATGGAAAACAGGGGAAGATCAGGAGCTGAGGGGGATATGAGAAGAGGGGAACAGTCTAGTGAGGAGGGGACATGTTCGGGGTGGAAGGGTCTGTCACCTCTAGAGAACACTCCCCTCTACATCCTGGAATAGAACCCATCACTCTTGAATCTTAACCTTTTTATTTATAAATCATAGTTATTATGGTAGTGCCTAAGGACCCGTCAAGAATGGGGCCTCACTGTGTTAGGCACTGTACAGACACAAAGTAGTGGATGGTCCCTGCCAAAAGAGCTTACAATCTAAATAGATCAGACAGACATGTAGTGGGGGGAAGGGATGGAACACACAAGCAGCAGGAACAATGGGATGGCAGCAAATGTCATGGTAGTTTCATTATATATTTTGGGGGGTGGTACTTAAGAGGGGATAAGTAAATGGAAAAAAGGGAGGGAAGGGAAGGGGGTGAGTGGGGCAGGTGAGAATAGGGTATGGGGTGCAGGGGTGGAGTGAAACTGAAGTGAAGAGATTGTGACGGAAGGGGTGGGAGAGGGTTGGAGCAAACAGCCAATCAGCACAGGGCAGAGAAAATCCAGTCAATGCTGTAGAAAATTTTCTCAATGTCCAAAAGGTCCCTACTCTGGCTGCTTCTGCTCCTACCAGATGGAGTCTCTGGCTGCCCCCTCTCTGCAGTTTTCTCCAAAGGACACATGGGGCTTGGGGGGAAGGCAGTGCACTACCTGGGTCCTAGTGCCACAAAGTGGGTGGGGTCTCCCCTGCATGCACGTCTATTGAGTATGTTGACTGCACTGAAGCAGTGCATGCTGATGATGTATAATGAGCCTCACGTGAGCCTCATTGTCGGTGTAAAGACAATGGAACTTTGGAACAAAGTGGCTGACTCTAGGACCCGATTTACAGAAGTAATGAGCACTCCTCATTCCATCTGAAGTCAGTGAGAACTCCTGGCAGACAGCACCTCTGAAAAGCAGACCCTACGCCTCTTTGCTGGAATGCAGGGGCTCGTCTATTGAGTCACCTTAGCTTCAGATTCTAAAATGCTGCACTGAGATTCAGCTTAATTTCTGCTGGGTCATGCTGGCAGGTGAGTTCTGCTCGCTACCGCCAGGGTATAAAAAGATTGAGAGTCTCTCTTTTTTGTCCTTTTGTGTTATTTATTTTGGAGTTCCAAATAATGCTACATGCAAGGAAGGGACACCAACTTAGGTTGTAAAAAGAAAAGGAGTACTTGTGGCACCTTAGAGACTACTCTGAAACCTGTCAACTTAGGTTGTGTTTGCTCTACGAGGGATGATGGAGGGATTTAGCCCATTCACAATCTCTTATGGTGACCCCTTAGATATAAGATGTTCATGAATGCAAAATAATGACCCAAATATTACCCACAGGTACATATGCCCAGTTCCTATTGCTTTCAATTGAAGTTATCATCATGTATTTGCAGGAACAATTTGTGACATTGTTTATTCTCAAAGGATGAAATCCAACCCAGTGCAGAAGATCTGCAAAAGGACCGCTACACCACTTTAAACTCTAAAGGCAAATCCTCGTCCTTTTGACGTCAGTTGTGCCAGGGTTTGTCTCTTCGGACAGGGGTTACGTGGGACTTGAGAGCTCATGAGAACCTTACATGGGACCATTACACTCAGATGAATTTCGCCCAACATTTTCCCTTAACTTTGTCTCATACTGCTTCTAAGAAGCAGTTTACGGCAGAGGAAATGTTCACTATTACTGAACGAATATGAAACTTAAGAGAAGAGGAAAAAAGCCTACAAGCCTAGCTGGTGTAATGTTGAAGCATGCGTTTTCACATTTTGCATCATATTGGCAATGTTTGTGTAACACACTGGTGAGTGGGTGGGAGCAGGGGTGCATATATTTGAGAACAAGAGAGGTCCTCCTCTGAGCTGGATCTCATACCTTTAGCTTTGGAGGTCTCCAGTACAATCTCAGTGTGTTGGCACGGAGAGCAATTGTCACTTTTGCATACATACACACAAATAAAAACAGTTGTCCATTATGGGCTGCTTTTGTTGGAAGCATACCTAAGTGGTCTAGAGCAGCATTTCTCAACCCGTGGGTCACAACCCAAAATTGGGTCACCAAAATGTTTCAAAGGGTCATGTGGCAGTTCCTGTGGCTCCAGTCCCCGGGCTGGCTGGGCTCGCCTCCATGCTCCAGGCACTGCAACCTCCGGGGTCCCAGCACCACTCAGGTTTGGCCTAGCCATCATGGTGATGGGAGTCCAGGTGGACCAAATTTGAGTGAGTAGCACTGCAACCCCACGAGCCAGGTCACAACACTGGCACAAATTTGGTCCAGTCAGGAGGGTGGGGCCAAACTTGAGCTGCCCTGCAATCCCGCAGATTGAAATGTCTGGAGCAGAGAGCCAAGCCCATCCAGCAGCACATCACAGGAGCTGCAAGAGCCACCACTGTGGGGTGAGTTCACCCCCCCCGCGGGGGGGGGGGCAAGATCCAACTGAAACCACCCCATGGCCTCCGTCCCCAGATTATTTACTGGGTCACAACAGGCCATAAACATTTACAAATGGGTCCTGTGCCCAAAAAGTTTGAGAACCAGAGGTCTAGAGGTACCTTCTGATATATTTGCATCTATTTAAAAAAATAATCTAGAAGCATATTGGTCTGTCATTTGTAGTACTCAGTTTGAAATGATGTAAGGGCCAGATTTGGACTTGAAGTACAGGCTCTCCCAAAGGAGAGTGAGTCAAGACCTTGGGTCCAGGTATGTGGAAATAAGTGGGAATACTGGACTGTTGACTCCCTTCCTGGAGCAAATGGGCAGTGATTGGCTGGAGGATGGATAGGGTATGGGAAAAGCCTCAGTTCAAGTCCCCCCAATATTTGCTGGCCAGAGTGAGGTGAGTACAACTTAAATGTGGTATAGTCCAGCAGTATATTACTACCCCCGAGGAACAAAGAGTAAGCAGGGGAGGAATTGTGACTCAGTGGGTTGAATCTAAAGCATGGTGCCTCCATGGGCCACTTGGGTGGATCTTGCCCTTGCTCAGAGCTGTCCCTGAAGTTACAATCTAGCCCTAAATGCTAAAATTGTTAATTCAGAACTGCAGGTATCTTAGAGATGTAAAAATCAAAATGTTCTGATGATGACATGCTTTGACAGCAGTATCTCATGATAGAAGCAGTTTTCGTCAATGCTCCAAGCTTTATATCTTCTTTATTTAAACTAGTAGTTGTGGTAGTAACTTTCTTTGTTTATTTTTTAACTCCTAAACATGAAAAGCAAATGTGAATCAACCACTTTAAATTAAATATGGGAAACAATTACATTTTGGCAGTTTAATTGCATTCTTCCCCCAACATGGCATTCTAAACAAGATAGCACATGTATTTAGCATGCTGATTATATTTTTAGATTGTTTTGCAATTAAGAAAGTATCCCTAAAAGAGATAAAATAATTGGTTGACTAAATCATTATTTCTTGAGGGAACAATATTAAGAAATGAATGTTGAATGGCTATATCCATAATAATTAGCTTTTAAATCACTGCTTAAAGGTTGTAGGGTTGTAGCCTTCAAAATTGTGTGTCTCGTTCAATTTGTGTGCATATTATTCAAATTCTCTTGTTAAAAAATAAAAGTAGCCTTCATTGTGGCTGATGTGGAATATCATCACTGTCATCTGTTATGGCAGACAAATCCCAAAAGCATACATCATTGCAAGTCCTCACGTGGCCAAGGGGCCTCATCCCATTGACATACCAGATCAAGGAAGTGATGCTAACTGGTTTCCACCACTGCATCATAGCATAGCTTCAGCATTCAGAGCACAATCCAGCTCCCAATGAATTCAAAGGAAGTTTTGCTATTGACACCCCACCCTCACGCCCAGAGAGAACATGGCAGGATCGTGATTCACAATGAAACAGACAGAATTTTCTGGAAATTCTCTTCAAGGACCTGATAACTCTTTTTTTAAAAAAAGAGAAGAAGCTGTCTTGAAGAGCCAGTTCAGCTTGCTTAGACCTTTCCTGAGACAATAAAACTTCCTAGTTTCGTGATGCTCTTTAAAGTAGCATCAATTTAATAAAGCATTTGCCAATAGGGTATTGACAGAAAATATATGGAGGTTACATCAATAGTGGTTAGAGTGAGGATTCTTAGTGTACTAGAAGAGGAAGTTAAGTCCAGGCGTAGGGTGAAAAAAAAAGTGTGATGGTGGGAAATGGAGTGAAACAATGATGAAAGATGAATGCTTAGGGATCTAATCTATGAACATTTCAAGGCCCAGGAATGTGTGTCTGTACCTTACAGATCATGGGCGTGATCCAGCTCTCATTGAAGTAAATGGGAATCTTCTGGGCTGTGATTGCTCATCTAAGTCACATGGTATTATTTCTGCTCCCCTGACTGGATGAATGAAACTTTTTAGACAGGAGAATAGTATATGACAAATCCCAGTTATGGAACAAAGAAATTCCAGTGTGAACTTCTGGATTAATAACTATTCATACTAAAACTCATGAAATGTAGGCATTTGCTAATGTTTTCATAGAAATCGGATGGCCACTCAAATACATGGAAATAATGAATCATGTGACCCCACACACACACACACCATACACACACAAGTAGCACCCCATTTATGCAGGAATATATTTGGCTGGATTTGAGGGAGAGGGGGAGAACAGAAAAAATGTGTAAGCATTACCTGAGAATTGCAAGTGCAGTAAGGAGAAACTTTCACCTTCTGCTTCTTTCTTAAGTTCTATAGTGGTAAAAGCACAAACTGTGATCTGTTGCTAAGGGACTGTCAGCAACAATCTTAATTCAACAAACTAGATTCAGACTAGATTCCCAGGATGATAGAAAAAAGGAAGGGCATTAGGAACCTTCTACTACCGTGTCCAACAGCTAGTATTCTGTTTTTTAAACATAACCAGTTTCTGACACAGAAGGTATTCTTTAAACAAATACACAAATTAGTGAGCTGCAGAATTAGAAAGGGGGAGAATTAATTAGCTGCATGCCAGACATTGAGGGAAAATAGACCAGAAACAATATCTATTCCAAAGAGAATGTGTACAGACTATGGAATAATAGACTGGCTATTTCTTCTCTCTCTCTCTCTTTGGTAAAAAAAAAAAATCTGGAAAATGCCTTATAGCTCATCATATTTTTAGCTTCTGGCACATATTTTATTAACTTCCATTATATTTAGAAACAAAACAGACCACTATTTTAAAAAACATGTTATAAATAAAAAAATTGCAATGGCATATTCAAAGAATAATTAAAGACCCTTATGAAAGTTAAAAGCAGAAAGGGAGCTTGGAAGGAGATTTTTTTTCACATACAAAATATTTCACTAAAATAATATTAACCCCTAAAGGTTCACAGTTGCATGGACACCATGTGAGTCCCATTGGATTTAATGGGGCCTCTGGGTTTAAAACCTCACACGACTCTGAAAATTTAGGGCTAAGGACGTGGCTTGAATTCATAATAGAATCCAGACCTCTGCAGAAGGAGGCTTTGCTGCAGGTCAATGAGAGTTTTGCTTAAGTAAAGACTGTAAGATTGGGGCCATGCTTCACATGCTTAATAATTTGCTTGGCTGTGATTACAGTACCACACGTAAGCTAATCAATGGTATTGCTGTTCCATGAGAAAGGAAGGACCACATACTCCAAACCACCTAACCCCAATCAGGGTCTTTGAAAAGTGCTTTGCAAATATGAAAATTTTAAACCTACCAACTTCAGATGAACATATGTCGGTATAACTATGTTGCTCATGGGGGTGGAAAATCCACATCCCCTGAGCGACTTATTTATACTAACCTCTAACCCCTGATGTAGACAGCTCTATGGCGACAAGAGAGCTTCTCTCTTCAACATAGCTGTTGCCTTTTGGGGAGAATCTACACCGATGAGAGAAGCTCTCCCTTTGATATAAGCAGCGTCTTCAGTAAGCACTACAGTGGCGCAGCTGCACTGGTGCAGCTATGCCTCTGCAGTGCTGTAAGTGTAGACAAGCCCAAGCTTTTGCCCTTATATAGAGCTCTTCTTCAGGTCTCCTGTTCTCCTTTCCTCCCTATGACTGGAGAGGTGTTAACAGGGCACTCCGCCTTGAATGGTTCCTGGAAGGATGTGTTAGCTACTTGTGCTAACCAATTTGTTCCACTTTGTATTAGCTGTGACACTCTGGGGTATGTCTACACTGCCATTAGGCTGGTCCATACCAGCTGACTCAGGGTTGTGGAGCTCAGGGCAAGGGGCTGTAATTGCAGTGTGGATGTTCAGGCTTCGGCTGGAGCCTGATATCTGGGACCGTCGCCCCTCACAGGGTCCAAGAGCTGGGGCTTCAGCACAAGCCTGAATTTCTACACCACAACTAAACAGCCCTTTAGCCCAAGCCCTGTGAGCCCAAGTCAAACTGGCATGGGCCAGTGGGTGTTTAATTGCAGTGTAGACATACCGTCTGAGTACATTTCCCAGACCTGAAGAAGAACTCTATGAAAGTCTGAAAGCTTGTCTCTCTCACCAACAGAAATAGATCCAATAAAAGATATTACCTCACCCACCTTGTCTCTCACAAATAACAAAGGGAAATATTCAATAATTAATCATTCTCTCCTATGCATTTCCTCCTATTTCAGAGGTCCCAAAGTCCAAACCTACCACCGGTTTTCTTGTGTGACACCCGAGGTACACACTATATTGATGCTAAATTCACAAGGGAATGCCATTGGATCATGGAGCCATCTTGCAGCGCTCAGGTAAAGCTTGGTATTTTTTTTTATTAGTAGTAATAGTAGTATTTTTATTTTATTTTATTATTATTTATTATATTTATTATCTTATTTTATAGCAAATATTTTGCTGTGGTGAATGTATGCTTCAGGCCCAATCTGCCCTGCAGTTACATGGTGCTTGGGAATCTTCTTGAAAATTGGTAATAGAATCCCAAATTTGTCTGGATATGGAAGAAATCCAACTAGGGACATATGGCCTGCATTAGCCCAGCATTGCCTCGTGGAGAACCCACAAAAACACCTGAAATTAGTAACCTGGTAAGAGAATTTCTAGCACCGACCCAATTAACATAGAGTTCAAATTCCATGAAAACAGAGGTTTATAAGTAGAGATGAATGAAACTCTAGTTATGAAGTCTGAAACAATGTATCAGTTTAATTATACATACGTATAGTGCTGTAAAAGCAAATGGAGCTATGGTGCTTTACACCAGCAGAAGATCTGGCCCAAGGTTTCTCAAAAGGCTCTTAAAGGTTTGCAGATCTTTTGAGTGAGGCTGCCCCATGTTCTGAGCAAAATTGGGCAGATTGATGGGTTTTTATCAAACCCATTCAGAACTTGTGGTTTCATGTGGTTTCAATCCAAAACTAGATGAGATTTGGTGGCTTCAACTGAGTTTTATCTGAGACGTTTGGGTGCATTTGACTCTGAAAACTGAAGTGATGCACTGAAGGTCAAAGTTGATGAGTGGAAAGGATGGGTCTACATGGATCAAAACTGAAAATCAACTTATAACCAAATGTGAACATGTATCAATACATCAGATTCACCCTCAGAAAACTTTGAGGGGCTTGAAACGATGATCCAAATGTGGGTTGAGGCCACATCTCTATTTATAATGGAAATGCTTACACAACCTTAATCATACCATCAGAGGAGACACATTTATGTCTTCCGATGACATCGTATACTTGAGAAGCAATACTTCAAGTGTCTTGATAAATTCAATCTATTTTATAGGATTTCTCGGTAACTCCACCTACATTCCACCCAATTCCCAGAGATTATTATGGAAATTACTAAGTGAACATAACATGGACACTTGGGCTGTAGAGGGACTGAAAACAGTGCAGCAACATAATACCATGCATTAACTTGCTTTCCCTCTGCACCTCCACAATGTACTTGTGTGTTCAAAATAAGAAGGGCTGGTCCCAAAGCCTTGAAGAATATTAAATAAATAAAAGCACAATAGAATCCCTCATTGAAATAAATTATCTTCTCATATAAAAATCTTCTAAAGCTCATTTCCAGAAGAGTAATAGAGCTGCCAGTCCAACACCTGCAGGGTTGGAAATAATTTACTTAGCCTTCTTGACTTTTAGGCAGGTTCTTCACTTGATGAATGGCTCAATTAAACATCTGTTAATCACAAGCATTATCTCTTCTCAAGGTGAATACCTATTCCTCATATCCTATCCTTCCATCAGATAACATCAGACATTCCCCCAATCCACAAGGCAAGATGCATCTTAAGGTTTAAATAAACTTGTAGGGGAACAATATACCCAACCTCGTCACCCTGCTTGAGGAAACAATTGTGGAGCGTGCACTTTTTATTGCCCTTCCCCCATCAACACAACCTTCCCATAACCTCAGGCTCCTGAACTCTCTTGTACATTTTAGGCCTTGATAATAAAGCAACATCTGCAAACTTACAAGTGCTTTACTCAAGTTAATTGAGTAAATTGAAGCAAGATGCAGTGTAGGGGTGATCTATGATCCCAGGTTGAGAGCCTAGAAGGGAGACAACAGATTTACTGCAAAGACAGTGGGCGGCCTTTTGTTCAGACCCTGGTTCACGGGAAGTTTGAGGTCATGAGGGATTAAAATATCTTTAGAAACAAATGGAATAATTTGACTGAAATATAAGGCACACAGTGCCAGCTTATGCCAGGAAACCAGGTGTGATTTATTTGCCTTCAATCCAACACATTTTTCTGATATCTTCCCCCATTAGGTTGAATTTATAGATTATTGGGAGAGTATGTATCCTTATCTCTCTTCCCCTGACATATGTGTACTCTTGGGAGCAGTTCTGTGTATTTGCAAAATACATAAAACAGTGTATTTCCCTGCTGGGTATGAGATGGCTGCAGGGGTGGCAATCTCAATTTAAACCTTTAAATCTTATTTTAAAAAAAACACATTAATGTCTTTTTTTAATAAGCAATTCCCAAACAAGTAGAGTTAAGCAGATAATACTCTTTCTCTTAGAATCTCTACAAATCATTAAGTGTAAGTACACTTCGCCACCTTGAAGCAATTGGATACATTGTAATTTGTTTTATGGTCTCACAGATGCAAGGTATTTGCTGAGCTATAAATACATAAAAGTGTTTTATATGAACCACTCGTACCCTGTATGATTTGGGGAAGGGGAACCTCTCCCAGTTTTGCTTTTATTTTATTTTTTTTTTGCCTTACTCACTTGGAGTGGGCTATATTGTCCCTTTTGTAGTTTCTCTGCTGCTTTATTAGATCCCAAATTCCTTACAAAACTGTACAATTTTAATAACACAAATCCATGCAGGTCATAAAGCTGTCCAAATGTACATAGCACCAGCAGTGATCAACTGTAGTGATGTCATCAGCCCTGATTAGCTAGAGCTGGTCACACGACAAGATTTTATTACAAATGTCATTTACATTTTTGACAGTTTTACAAGGCTTAATGGCTTTGTATTAAATACACTGTGTTTCAAGGAAACTGACAGTTTGGGGCATCTTGCAAACACAATGCTATGGCATTACCTCAGAAACAATATTCAGGAAAGCTGAAACATCTTGTATCCTTCTTGCCAGCATTACTATGGTACAAGGAGTTCACTTAAGCCAAGGTTTAATTCTAAGGACTAGGAAAAGCGAAGAAAATATATTTTCCTTTATACCAGCTGGTCTTTCCTTCTATTCAAAACACAGAATCCCACAACCTGCTAAAAACTCCTGGCACCAGAAATTCAGCAATTGCAGAAAAATCTAAGGCACGCCCACCACAGAAATCAATGGGGGAATGTTTGGATTAACAGGTTTATGTGTCAGTCAGCTGTGTGAAATTTTTCAAGCCCTGCTCAGTTTTTTAAAAATGCTTGGGAACCTATTGAGCAGGTTTGGGAAGAGTTTCAAGTGAGCCGATGTCCATTTGTGGGTTGGGGTGGAAACTTTGCAAAACTTTGTAGTTTCTCACATGGTTTGAATCAGAAACTGGGGAGGAAATTGGCAATTTTAGCTGTGTTCCACTTTGAGTTTTGAACCTAAAGTATGGATGGCCTGAAGCCGTCCGCCTCCAATCCAAAGCACCTCAGACCAATGATTGTTCTAAATCCAGATCTGAGTCTGTGCTTTTTGATATAAACCGGTCTCTTCCCAAAATTCAAACTCAGGGAATGGGAACCCACCTGACCTGAAACAAACAAATACAAAAGTTATTATGTTAACAAACTGCAGTGTGGACTGATGATGCTTAGTTTTGCACGTAGTGTTTAACACCGGCCTCCACTGGATGGAATATCTACTCATAGATGTATAAATTCTCCCTGCTGGTCGAGCTAGTGAAGCCAACTGGGTTTGGGATTTTTTAACATGAAATCTATTTTTGATCCCACATGTATGTGATTTGCTGCCAACCTTGATACCTGTATGTATGTGACAATGGATAGTTATGCTGATTTCTCATTAAATTTAGCACAAATATCTAGGGCATGTCTACTTACAAATTTTGCACTGCTTTAAGTATACCAGTATTGTTAAAGTGATACAATCCCTCCAGTGTGGATGCAGTTATATCAATGTAATTTATTCCCATCTGGGAGGGGGAATAAGCTAAATCAGTGCAAGGCACCTACAAGCTGATATAACTGCATTCACATGAGTGGCTGTTCTCATAGAATTTTACCTCATAGAATATTAGGGTTGGAAGAGATCTTGGGAGATCATCTTGTCCAACCCCCAATTCAAAGCTGGTATGACTATTCTGGTAAAAAAAAAAAATTAACTCTCCTAACTGAAATAGTTATGCTGGTACAAAAACTGTGTGTAGGCCAGGTCTTACAAGGTAGAAGGTTGATATTGTGTGTGTTTCTGAGTTGGGCTCTGTAAAGAATTTACTCAACTACTTTGATATTTCAAACCAGTTTTGAATATATATTCCCTTAAAGTCTTAATTCAGTAGGCAAAAACATTTACATTGTGTATACCCCTGTAACAAAATAATCCATCAAACAAGACAGAAGCCTTGTGGAATGCAAATGAAGAACTTTAACAGAAAAGTGCTAACTTCAAAGCAAATGATCATTGTGTGTGATGATCAGACGTCAAAGACTCAAAATGCATTCCTCACGCTCCGTCATCAAAGGAAAAGCCCACATGGGAGTGACACTGTCAGCTTGTTTTCTGTGAGAAGAAGCTATAAGTATGGATTCAAAGAAAGATCCTGCACTTCTAGACTGTTTGGACTCTTACAGGAAGTGTACTAGATGCAAAGCGAAGATCCCCAGAGACAATCTGGGTACCCTGAAAAGACTTTTGGGAAACTGTCAGTTTTTACATCTCTGCCACCATTTGGACTTACAAACTGTGACTCACCCGTGCATATATTTTACCTGCTTTAACCTCTCCAAAACTCTCATTTCCTTTTCTTAGCTAATAAACTTTTGGTTTACTATAGAATTGGCTGCCAACATTGTCTTTGCTGTAAGTTTTAGGGTACCAATTGACCTGGGGTAAGTGACTGGTCTCTGGGGAGTAGGAGCAACCTGATGTGATGTGATTTTTGGTTTAAGTGACCTTTTATCACAAAGTCCAGTTTGTCTGGGTGGCAAGGGGGATAGACTGAAGAGGCTAAGGGGACTCTCTGTGATGCCATGGTAAGACTGGGATTATTATCCAGGAGTTCACATTTGTCACTGGCTTGGTGAAATCTAATTATAGAACACACCACCAGTTTGAGATATCTGCCTGTTTTCTGACAAGCTGCCCTGAGGTAGGCGCTCACAGTCATGAGCCACTCTGGACAGCATGACAGCATGATCCAGGGACATGGCTTCTCCCATCTCAGAGGTAGGTGATGGGGAAACAGAGGGAACCATCAGACTGATTCTCACCTGCTAAATCTGCGGGCGGGGCAGGAGACACAGGATTCAGTAAGCAGCCTTCCACCCCCCACATTCAGAGGCGAGTAATGCAGCTCCACCCAGCACCAGCTATTTTCTAATCAGAAAATCTGCCCACCTGATGGGAATACGCACAAAGGTTATTCCAGCCTGAGGGCTGTCGTAACTCTACTGGGTTTTGTGGAGAGGGGTGGGGAGACTGCAAGACCAAGGAGAGAGAGTTATGGAGTGTGGAAAGATAGGAAGACAATGAGCACAAGCTTCCCCCCACCCTTCCTGCCAGGTACATGGTTCCTGTGCATGCCTATACTGGTGTGTGCTGACGAAAGGGGATGGCTTCCCTTACAAAAGCAGGCCAGCCTTACTCCTGAAGATGTCAGCCTGGTGCAGATCCAACATCTATGGCCATCGACTGCCTCTCTGGCTCAGCGATAGGCTGTTCTATATTAAAGGTTGGAAATGAAAGTGAAAGCACATGTGAGACGTGCTAAACAGAAATCGTAGAACTTGAGACTCAGTTATAGGCCAGAAGCCACAACCAGATAGAAATCACAGGTTAGTCAGGAAATTACTTGCATTTCATTTGGGGCCACATCTCTTGAGAGGACGCTGGCCTTTTCCTGTTGTATAGTGAGGTTGCCGCAGGGTATAATTTGCCTTTTTCATAAGCATGGGTGCTATCTCCCCCTTTCTCAAAGAGACTTTTCAAAAACAGCCCAGGAGAATCCCATGTGGCACATTAGCAACAGGACAATGGCAAAGTAATTATAAACGGACTTCCTTACAGTAAGCTTCAGTAATCTTGATGTATTGCTAGCATAGCTCTGCAATAAAACTCAGCCAGCTTGTTCCTCTGCTCATATTAAAAACACCCCCTTGCTACAGCTTCAAAGGATCAAATCCTGCTTTGTCCTTTTGGGGATGAGAAGAAGTAACTGGCTGCTGAGTCCTCGGCTCCTTAAATCCTGGCCCGCCCCAGGGAAGATTCCCTTGGAGTAGGATGGGGCTCTGGCCAGGGTCTGAGGTGTACTTTTGTTAGTCCCTTTAAAAGTAGCTGCATTCTCCTGCCCCCTGCCTAACATGTCTTGCACACTTAACAGTGTAGCCATCTGGGGGAGAGGCTGCCATGCCCCCAACTCAGCAGATGCCCCCTGGGGTGCAGTGTGCTCGCCATCAAGGGGGCTCAGTATTTCTCCTAGCGCTCTCCACAGTACTAATGGAAAATCCTCCTCAGTTGTTTACACCATCTTCCCCTCCCACCCCTTGCACCCATGCTAGAATAGGCAAGAATTAGCCCTGTGTGTGCAGATTATTATGCTAAAGGCGAGAGTCATAAACATCTTCATAGGCTCTTTGGGGTTTTTCACTTGGTTCTTCCACCTGCCCCAAGAATGGAAGAACAGGGAATATAATATCCAAGAATATAATATCCTGCGGCCTTTTAGAGATGGTCACAATTCATTATTCTCACAGTTTGCCCCTCCCAATGGGATCCTTGCCTTGATTTGATGGATTTATGGAGCAGAGGACTCATCTGTGGCATCCATAGATAAAAGTTGGCACATAGATAAAATGTTGGCACAATGCCGTAGTCCCCAGTCTTGGATCTTTATACAAGCAAACTCCCATTAAGTTCAAAGGGTCATGCCCTACCAGTCATTTCTAAGCTCTGTTCCATATTGAGAAGCCCATCTCAGAAACAGATGGGATGATAAGAGATCACGTATTTTACAGTTTTTCTAGCTTTTTTCCTGTTCTCCATGCAAACAAATGGCAATTTTTACAAACAAGCAACTGCCATGGAACAGTATTCTACTGTGAACATAACATATAATCCAGAGCAAACAGGTTAAAAATATATTCTCTAGGATGAAGTTTCAGCAGTTCTTGGTTTAAAAAAATAGAAGTTTTCAGACAGTATTTGTGTAAATGTGACCAAATTAGCCAATTCTTAATGAAATTCCCCCAAAATCTTAGTTTTTTTCCTATCTAAATTTACAGTGTGGAAATTGTTTTGCACATGTATAATACGGAGATAATTATGGACCTCTCACTATTACCTGTATTCAAGATATCTTCCCACAGCTGTTCTGAAACATCCATGTTATTCTATGTCATTCCTCACCTACTGTAAACTGTCAGCACTTTCATGTTCACGTCATTTAAACAATAAGAATCCGTCTCTGTTTTTTTAGTGTACTGCATCACATGTGCACATTTATGGCCAGATCCTCACCTTGTGCAAAGCAGGTTAGTGCAGCTACTCTGATTTACACTAACTGAGAATCAGGCTCTTATTGTCAACTCTAATGGCCAGCAATTTGTTGTCCTCTGTGCTGGGTACCAACCTTGATTATCCCCTCCTTGTTACCCAGCTCTAACCAGCTGACGACTCTCAAACCTTAAAGGTCAGATATTGGTGCTTTGAGCATCCAGATAACAAACAACTGCTATTACCAAAATATTAAGAAGGTGGTCTCATGGTAGCAGATTAGTGATTTACATCAGTTCTAGAACAGTTTGTTTTTTTTAAATCCATGGGATCGCTCAATGAAGTTATCAGTTCTTTCCATGCTGCACAAAATGAGTTCTCCAGCAGTGCTGGATCAGGCACATGGTGCATCCACTTAGACGTGCCAGGGTTCCCAGGGAATGTCAGCGCTTAGGAAAAACAACCACCACAACCCAACAACCACCATAAAATCCCACTGCCATTAGTGCACAGGAGGTTCAACGGCAGCCTGCCATGAAGCGGGTAATGAATTCCACTTCGGGAAAAGTTGCTGGACCTGATTCTGCAGGCCTCACACAATCTCTTCTTAAACAAAGCTACTGGAAGTCAATGGGAGTTTTGCTTGAGATGAGGATCGAGGCCTCCATCCTCTCTCTCCACAAGCAGACCCTAGTATCTGCATGGAGCCCAGTTGACTTCAGCAGGATTGTGGAGATGTAGAGGTAGCTCTCTGGAGACATTTGCAGGATTGGGGCCTAAATTAGCTGTGCAGGGTTGAGTCCAAGTAACTTGAAACAAACGTATTTGGGAGGGGGGAAATGTACATGTTTCTTGTATTTCTAAAGTTCTGTTTTTCCCATATGCTTAAAAAAAATCTATTTACAATATCATACCAACAGAGACTGTAAAATAGTTTGGTGGGCTACAAAAATGACTCAGTTAAGCCAAAGTGCAATTTAAATAAATTCTGCTAGCTGTGAATCTGTGGGGAACACATTAAAATAATTATAAAAAAAATACAGTGTTTCCAGGGGCTATGATTTGGGCTTTTGGGTTTTTATTTGGTTTTGGTTTGGTTTGGGATTTTTTGCAAAGAGATGGATTAATGCACAACTACAGGCTTCAACACTGACATGATTTTAATATCACATATTGTCGCATCTACTAAAAAAAGAAAAAAAAAATCACTCGGATTTTTTTTTTAATTCCCTCCCTTGTGTGCAACGTGTGTTAAGGCAAAGTGGCATAGAGGAGAGGTCAAGAATAGTTCCTTTTCCAAATCTATGTTGATTGAATTAAAATGTTTGAATTTTATTGAACAGGGAAAAAGAGATTTTTAAAGCCTATCCGTGACCCCCATCAATAGCATTTTTATAAAACTTTTGTTTCAAATGTATGTTATTAGCTGTATATCCTGTGCTGTATATTAATAAAACAATGGAATTTTTTATTTCTTTTTCTCATAAATTACATAATTCAAACCTTAAAACACCTTTAATGAACACTGACTCAGCATGTGGCACTTAATAAAATTGGGCTAAACTCGTTTTCTGCTTGACAGGCTACCAGTGGAGAATGTGCCCTACAAGTAAATGATTAAGAGGCAGAAATCTTTTCTGGACTACTATTAAACACTTCAAAGATTTTCAAAGTCAGATAAAATGAAAAGCAAATGTGTTTCACTGCCTCTCAAATACCTCAAATGTTTTAGCAGGTGCAAGCAATGAAACCTTCTGTAGTGACAGCACTTTAGGGTCTGCAAAGTGCACCCTACTGAATTATGGGAAAGCTGGGCTTACTTCATAAAAATTCATGATTTTAGATGAGGAAAGATGTGTGTCCTTAATACCCACCGACATATGTAGCACAGAAGGAAAGTACTGTTGTGTCTTCCTGTGTCATAATCATGTCTTAACCCTTTCTAGACTTGTTAAACCATTTTACTCTGAGTCGCATGGTCCTTAGCCCTTGCAGACTTCACTTTTATGAATGCATTAAAATAAGAGCAGGCCAGATAGCTTTAACTCTTCATATTCTTTCATATCATCAATGCACAAACAGCTACTGAGGTATGTGAAAGGAAGGCTGGTCCAGTGGTTCAGGGATAAACCTATGACTTAGGAGACCTGGATTCAAGTCCCTCCTTTGCCATAGACCTCCTGTGTGACCCTGAGGAAGTCAGTCAGGGCCAGATTTTTAAAGGTATTGAAGTGGGAGTTAGGCACCTGAATACCTTGAAAAAACTAAGACTTAGCCTCTCAGTGCCTCAGTTCCCTTTATCTCAGTCACTCAGGAAGAAAGACAAGAGGCCAGGATGTAGTTTTCATGGAGAGAGAGTTTCGCTGGCAGGAGTGGGGTATAAATACCCCCCCACACCCCCAATGCATATGCAAGTCTGTGCTGTCACCTGAGCTAGCCTCTTTCCTGCTGCTCTTTGGTTCAAGCAAGTGCCTCCTTCTTTTCCCTTCTTGCCCTTTTCTCAAGACCCAAGGCAGTGTGGAGGAGTTTAAAGGAGCCACTACCTCCTTTCTTTCTGCTGCCCAGATAAAGTCCTGCCATTTTCAACGCTGCAGTGAGCCCAATCTGTAAAATGGGGATAACAGCTCTGCCCTCCCTCACAGGCATGTTGTGAGAATAGCTATAATAGAGACTGTGAGGCATGCCGATACTATGGTAATGGGGTGGGGGGCATATAAGCCCGGGTGTGAATCTACAGTGCACCAGCTTGCCACTCAGTAACATCTTGTGCGGACCCTGCTGCAATGCAGTGAAAGTCCCAGAGCAAATTTTGGCATAACACTGCCCTACCTCACAGGGCTGTGTGAAGATAAATACTTTAAAGATTGTGAGGTGCTCAGATACTATGGTATTGTCCTCTTTTAGAAAACTGTAAATGAGAGTCATGTTCATAAAAGTAAAGGATAGGTACCATCTGGGCAGGTGCTGTGGAAACTACTCTCACATATGCTCTGCCAATTTAACAGAAAACATACCTCAGTCTTGGTCTGCAGCTATTTATGCTTTGGGTCACTCCTGAACTGATGGATCCCAGGACAAATACATGCCAGCTCTGTGACTAGAAGGTGGGACTATGGTACCTGGGCCTAGCCTGGCCATGGCTCGGAAGGGCCTCAGGAAAAAGGTCATACAGGCTTCAGGTGGTGTCATCTGTTCTTAGGAAATGCCACAGGGCTGGTGAAGGTATAGTATGCCTCCCCCCACCTCAACATGCCCCCACTCACCACAAGCTTGGCTAGCCCTGTGTAAATCCCAGCCCCACACAAGATTCTCAGGAAAGGTGCTGTGGAGATGGCTGTACTACCCATGGGCACTAGAGGGATGAATGTGCCCTGAGATATGCAATCTAGGCTTTTGTAAGGAAAGGTCAAATGTATTAGATAATGCACCACCTCACCCAGGTTGTGTATGTTTTAATTAGTTCGATAAAAGAAGAATGCTGTACACAATAGGTGAGCTGCACCATGTCCAATTGTATCAATGAAATGTAACAGGTTTTAATAAAATACAAAATTTGTACCTATTATTTGACATTTCTGGAATTTAGTTATCTGTGGCATACTGCTACGTAAATTGTCCAGAATAAACTCTCTGATGAATAACGTGCATGATTAACTTTAAAGCAGCACTAGTATAATTAAATGCAAAATATTACACTGAACCCAATGTTATGGTTAAGATTTTACATGCACGACGGTAATGATGTTCAATGTTATGCTTCCCACAGCGCCTGTAAACCAAGACTTGCACAAGTATATTATTTCCTATCACTGTATGCAGTGGTGGTAGTTCTTCCGTGTGTGTGTGTGTGGAGGGAGGCTGTGTTATGCGTATGAATGTATCTCAATTTGCAATAATAGAACTACACAGATGATCAGCCATTGAAAGAAACACATGAAATCAGAATTATAGAAACCGAGAACAAATGTCTTTAGCCCTGCTCCTGCCAGGTAATCCATAAAAAAGTATCTCTCACACATACACACACACAATATTTCAGATCAACTCAAAATATTTATGGGTTAGATTCACAGCAAGGGTAAATCTGCATCACTCCATTGAAGTCAATGGAGTAACGCCACTTTATCCAGCTGAAGATCTGGCCTTCAAGTCATTCTGATTTTCAGCAAAAAAAAAACCAAAAAAACAAATAAAAACCAGGAGTGATGTTTCTTTTGTGGACTTGAAGACTGAACCTATATTTTAAAAATTGGATACTTACATTTTCTTTCAATAAACTAATATCTTATGGTTTTCGTCTTTTGATTAGCTTTTTATTGGCAGTGGAATCATTTAATTCACCCAGTCATTCCCTTGTTTTTTCAGATATCCTTAAGTCATACAGGTATGACGCATGTTACGTATTGCCTATATTTATTTTTTGAGATAGGGAAATTAACATGCCTAGCATTTATTGAGATGTTTGCACATGAACATGATATCACACATTTAAATGATGCATTTATTTCAGTGCGTGGATATCCAGACATACCCATGCTTGCCCATTCATACATCTGGTCAATCAGAGCATACTATTTTCACTTGTTTATAATGCCTTTATTTCTGAATCAATTGTTTTTCCAACTTTTCCAAGCCCACATTTCTCACTGGAGGCTGCAGGCCAAATTTAAACTGTTTTCACAAGCACAAGTGAAGCCTCTGAAACAATGCTTTAAGCATGCTCAAAACTAACCATATGGATTTTGATCAAGCTCTCCAAAAACAACAAAATTTGTCAGCCTAAAGTGGTCATCTTTCTGGAAAGTTATAAAGGGGTTTAAAAAGGAGGTACCTCTTTAACTTGCAAAGAGTTCTCAGCTACTAAAGAATTATAGCCAAGGAATTCTATAGGTCAAATTCTTGCCCAATTCACACCGCATGCTACCCCGTTAAAATCAATGAGCTTGTTGACAGTCAAGCCAGAATTTGCCCAACATGTACAAAAATTAAACCTACAAGAGAACCTTTTTACAGCTAAGGTTGAAACTCTGAGCTAAGATGTTGGTCTTAACTCCCACTGAGAGATGGGAGCACTCCCTATTTATGGGATTGGTGTTTAGCACCTTGTAAAATGAAGCCCCAAATATGGGCCTGATGCCATTGAAAGCAATGACCAAGCTCTCCCAGACTTCAGTGACAGTAGGCTAAGGTTCTAAGACTAAGAATCATAGGGTTTGTTCAGACAATTAAATCTTTTGAGTGTCAGAACATAAATAGTTCTCCAATTTTTAAACTGGGGGCTGCTTTTTCTCAATGAAATAGCTACAAATTGGGTTACCTTGTTCTTAGCATATTATAACAGATTATTGTAAAGTAATTAAAAGAAAGCGAGAAGGAAGGGCTATTTGAAAACAAATTTCAGTTCTTTGACTACTAGAGAAGGCTATTGAAGAATGCTTTGTCGCTGGAGATTGGTCTGAACCAAAACCCCGCATCCAAACACATCCCAGGTGTTGGTAAAGTTCAGCTCCAGAACTGCAACTTGCCAGCTAACCCTTTATCTCTTTTAATGGATTAAACCAAAATCCTGATCTAAAACCCTCCAACTTTTAGAAGATTCAAAACTGCATCTGGATATCAATATTGTAGATTGGGACCCTTATTGTTTGTAATTTCTCTGGGCCACATTCTTTCACTCAGCCCAGGCCTACATTTACAGTTACATAGTTAAATTCCCACCCCTGAGCACCATAGCTATGTTGACCAATCCCCAGTATAGATGCCACTAGGTAGACGGAAGAATGCTTCGGTTGATCTAGCTACTGCAGCTGCGGGAGGTGGATTACCTACAGTGATGGGGAAAAACCCTTCCGTTGCTGTAGGAAGCAGCACACTTGAAGCACCATGTTTGTGGCATTGTAGCACCCATAGAGTCGCCACGGCCTCATTCTCATGATGAGTAGCGCATTACTCTGGATATTTGAATATCTCTATTGACATCAACAGGACTCCTTGCAATGAAGTTGCTACTTTTTGTAAGGAAGGATGACAAAACACAGCCCTCTGTAAGGAAGGGGTCACTGTGTTAATGTTTATCAGCCCCAGAAATGTCCTAAATGCTCTGTTCTTAGGACGCCTGTGTCAGCTTTGTTTTGTGGTCCTTAAAGTTGCAGAGGCCTCCTCAGCCACCACGCTGAGATCAAATTAGAAGTAACACTATAAAGACATAGGTGGAAGGTGAAACACTACACTAGTTTTCCTTCGCCTGTAGTCATGCACTTCAGTCCCACTCCTGCTTGCAGGTGACATGAATTTGATTATCTCAGCTACTCAACCGCCCAATAAAAAACAGCAGCTCCCATCAAGAAAACAAATCAGCATGAAATCACACAATTGATAGTGTGTCCTCAAAGGCACTCTTACATTTAATTACACTGGAGGCCAAGTT
The DNA here is from genome assembly GCF_965140295.1 of Lepidochelys olivacea. NCBI lineage: Eukaryota > Metazoa > Chordata > Testudines > Cheloniidae > Lepidochelys > Lepidochelys olivacea. Next base: position 110,818,804 of record NC_140417.1, read on the forward strand.
ACCTTGTCATTCCACAGTGGATCTGTCACATCGGATCAGATGGAGCTGCGTTGTCTCAGCACTTCACAGCACTCCATCCAGCCCTTCCACATTTGTGGATTATGGGGGGGCAGAGGGGTGGAGAGAAAGGAAGGGAATCCCCACATGTTTTGCAAATCCTATTATTTTTTAAGCTTCCATTAAACCGTTTGACAAATATTCTGTAATCATTTGGGTTCATCTTAGATCAACTACATAGTTAATGAACAATGCTACCAAAAGAATGAGTCAAGACTGGAGCTCTGTGAAGACCTCCCCCGCCCCCGAAAAAAATTTAATCTATGTTAAGCGCTTGCATTTTGTTTTAAACTCACCTAACAGAACTTGTTCATTGGCGATCAGTGTTGCTTCTCTTAATAAACATATTGACGCCAAAGCGCGTGTAATCTTTTTTCTAAACATTCTTTAAATACTAGAGAACATGAAATCAGTAATATTTTCCATGAGGTTTTATTTTACGCATGAGGTTTTGTTTTACGCATTATTTTTCTTTCCTTAACTAACAAATTGGATGGTTAATATGACTACAAATGTATCATCTTAATGGAGTTTGGAGACCTAGCTTCACTTTTGCATGATCCCTTTGTAAATGATCTTTCAAAATATAAACTGCAGACACACTTCTATTGTTTACAATTTTAATCTTTAATATGTAACAAGTTTCTCTTCCTAGAAAATCAGAATTCAAGCAGCCACAAGAACAGTTTCAAAGCAATCAATCACTCCTTTGCTGTAGCTTCCCCCCCGCCCCCCGCCATTCTGGGTCATCCTTTATAGAGGACAGATGATAGTGTGTGTGCGTGCATATATATATATATATATATATATATATATACACGCACCCTTAGGAATACATGATACCAACTGATTTACATTTGATAGCACAAGTTAAACAGAATTATTCAGAGAATGAGAGTGACTTTCCCATTATGGAAATAATTAATTTTTTTTACAGCACCCAAAAGTGTAATGGGCACTGTACAAAAGAAATACAAGATACTGCACTGAAGAACTTGCAGTCTAAGGCCTGGATTCCGCAAATACTTATGCACACATACAGCTTTATGTGGTGAGTAGTCCCACTGAGCTTCTTTCAAAAAAATCTTCTGTTCTATCAAGCATTGTCAGGGAGAGTGAAGCCTGCAGTCTTGTTGTTCAAGAAAGTACAAGGCATCAGTTTCTCTTTCTTTCTCAGACTCTGCCTTCTCCAGTTCTGCACAGTAACCTGATGCCCTGTTATGCAGAGAGATACATGTTCAAAGAATTGTGTAGGGCTTTAGGCACATGTTTTCCTCTCCCCTTCCTTCCCCCAATTCCCTTGGACCTTTGACTTTATTGAGAGATAAATCCCTGCGCAGCTCTTTGAAAATGTAGGGGGAAGATTGCACTTGGAAGGCCTGATTCTGTAAAGCACTTACCGCCTAACAGGATTGGGCCCACAAAGTGGTCTTTTTCTGCTTCTAAAAGGTCTGCTCAAGACACTTTGTGTGAAACTGAATCCCCACTGAAATTTCTGAACCTAGCATACAATAGATGGATTGGTGTAAAACTATACTAGATAACTGCTCATACATCTTTCCTCGGCCGGGGAAATGTACCACGATGTGTTCAAAGCCAAGAGGCATTGTTTGTGCTGTCATGGGTCTGTTAAAGAATGGCAAGGGGAGGACAGAGATGCTTAGAGATTTAAAAAGTAGAGTGAACTCCATAAAAAAGGATAAGAGGAGTCAAATGCACAAACCCCATTTGAAGTCCTTAAAGCATAAGAAAAGAAAGTATTAAACTTGCCACAAAGGGAGAAATAAAATGTGTGTATCTCTAGCCCTTGTGAACTTTATTTACTATTTTGGAGGTGGTCTGAGTGTTTGAAAAGCAAGTTTGAATTCACGAATCTTTTTTCCATTGAATTTCTTTTTTTTTTTCCCTTCCAAAGTTGATTCAATTTTTTTTTAAAATGGTCATTCTAGCTGGTGCTACTGCTGTTCCATGTATTAGAAATAGGTTAGCTTTAAGGGAGATCCCTTCTATCTCAAGTGGGTGAATTATAGTGTATACTATAGCTATCTCCTATTAGAAGTTTTCTATCTGCACCATATTTTCAAGACTCTCTATACCCAATTCAGCCACACTTATGTTGAATAGTACCTCTCTCTGTGAGTCATCCTAGTTGGTTCAATGGGACGTACGTCCTGTTCAACAAAATCTTGTCTTCTTCATTTTTTTCTTTCTCTGCCGATTTCTGCTCCTTTTGTTAGGTATATTATGACCCTATCTCAGATGCGGGGTATGCAGTAGACTACATTATTTGGAAAGGGGGATGCAGCTTAAAAAGTTTGAAAACCACTTGTCCTATCTTTTCATTGTTTTTTGTTTTTTTTTCCCCTTTCTGGTCCTTTTTTCACACAGAAACAACCCCACTATTATTCAAGTCAATTTTGACAATCAGTGTCCTGGTGAATTTGAAATGAGGTGAAACACATATCCCTGTTGTTCAGTGTTTTCTAAATTTGCAGGCTCTCCTGTGTCCTGGCATCTGCACTATAGCACTCAATATGCTGTTAGCAGTCTCTGTTTGCCAGCAGCATAGGTTGAGGCATGGATAGGTTGAGGCAGCATCAACTGGTGACAGGCAAAACTCAAAAGTTTTTGTTTAGGTGAGCACCTGGAAGATTAGATGTTTGTCTGAATCTTTTCCAAATTATTCAAGTCACTTGACTTTATAAAATTGTTCTGGAAATCTCATGAGAAGATGATGCCCCGGGAGATTCTCTGCTTTTCCTGCATCCTGTCCACTAGAAATACAACGAGAAAAGCCATTTTTATGGTATTTTACCAATGGTGCCTCTGGTCTCAGACCAGGAAGTTCAGAAGCCTGCAAAAATGAAAAATAATGAGAGAAAAGTTAACCAGATTTTTTAAGTGTCAACATATGTTCAGTTTGAATCACTTTCCATTTATCTGAACTGTTTTCTCTATTCCCTACTACAAGTGCACTGAGATGTTCAGGTAAACAAAACCCCGTCCAACAAGGATGTCTTTGTGAACACCCTGTGATTAGAAAACTGTTGTCCATGTGCTTATTGACTTTCTGTATTGCATGGAGATGGAGCCAAATTCATGAGGTTCAGATTTGACTCAGAACATCACCAAAACTCCTAGTCTTTGACCCTGGTGTCCTGTTCAGGCTCATCTCTAGTATGCACATTTTGTTGCTGACATTTGTATTCATTTTTCTAAATCTGAGAATCAATGTATTTCTCTGCCTTTGGGGCTTTTGCCTCCAACTTGAGTCTATTGGATTGCGGAAGGTTGCTGGCCTGTTGAAAGTTATTCTTAAACTGAAGTGTGCTTCTTTGAACCTGCAATAACAGCAGCTGTGCATAACTGAGGCAGGTGCTATACCTCCTCATAAATTCTTCTCCCAGGGATGTCTGGAAAAAGGGGAGCTCTTTGCATTACTGCAATGTTGTGCAACATACACAAAGCAGGGAAAGATTTCATGGATGCACGGTTTGATCTGGCAAATATTTTTAATTTCATGTAACTGCATGTGTCATTCAAAATAGGTTATTCCTCATTTTCATTATTGTCTTTATTATTTTTACAATGCTGTAAGTAAGCACTGATACTAGTATGTTGTCTTGCTTTGATGATTTAAATTGATATATGTATATAAAATTATATTGTTTTTGTTTTTAAAGTGACTTTGCATTAGGAATAAGATTTCATTTCACTACCATTGCAGGCACCTGAGGGAAATTCTTCTGCATGCTGCAGTGTGCCTCCTGGTAGATTATGTAACGCAATGTGATTCATTGTACTTCTCATGAAATCTGACTTACAGCACTGCACCTTTCCTGAAGCCTGGCCAATGTTTTTGGTATGTTCATGACTCCACAGAAATAATCCCAGGTGAGGGTGTGTAGAGCAGAAAGCACCTTAGCTGGCATGATCTGTCTGCCACTGGACACAAGAGGCAATTTCTGGATTTCAGGAGTTGTTTCCAAAACTCTTTTGCAGACATTTGCAGTAAAACTGTTAACCATGTGATGCAATGTCCTCTAAACAATGGCCCAAATTCATCCTTAGTTGAACATTGTGGTGTTTCTCCAGGGATCAGTTTGGCCCAATATTAATATAGTTCATTGTGATTCCCCAGCTATTGTTACACAGATTTTCTTTGATATCATCAATAAGAATAATGAAAAAAAGCCAGCGGGAACCCCTTCGTTGCATTCTTATATCATCTTATAACTTTGAATGGGTGGGGTAATGCAGAAGGCAGCAAATAACAATAGAAGCAAGGGCCATCTTGCTAACATGACAATAGTTTTTGTGTTATCCTTTTAGAATCATATTTTTCTGGCACCTGGGGCCAACATGTAAGATAGGTATGTTTGTAAGCAGGTTATTCGTGACCGTGACGTCTGTAATAAAATGAGTGAATTTTAGGAGGGTTATCCAAAAGTGACAGATTTGGCAATAACTCCATGGCAGAGAAGCCAATCTATTCCTGAGGCTACACTCCGGGTTTTTGTCTCTGAAGTACAGATATGATGCCAGCCAGAGTTAATCATGACTCATCCTTGGTTTTCCCCAAATCTTTAAAACCTTGCCCTATTGATATGTTATGCATGTATCTGATGGTGTGTTAATGACTCCAAATTCACTGTTTGTACCTGAACACACTGTAGTCTAGGGCAGTGATTCTCACCTGTGTCTTTTTCTTGCAGCCACAGCCTCCTGGGCAGTGATGTATGGGTGTGGGGAGCAAAGCAGTGGTCCCTCTCCCAGGGCCACCAGCAGGGATTGGACCCTGCCCCCCTCTGGAGACACAAATGCTGGAGGAGGGGGCAGCTAGTGAGTTCCCCAGCTTCCTGGGGACAGTAGGGTTGGGCTCCAGCCCTGGGGTGGAGGGCAGCAGGCTCTGGCCACGAAGATCCAATCCCCAGCTGCAGGGCTCACCCCCCCACCATCGCCCCTGACCTCCGCTGCCTCCGCCAGCCCATCATGCATTCCTCCCATTCCCTACTTCCCCACTACTAACCTGCCCATCCAAGGCTTAATTTGTCCAAGGGCTTGCCAGGACTGAGTAAGTCTGCTGCTGTGAAAAGTGATATTTGTATGTTTGTTTGTATCACTTTTCACAGCAGCAGACTTACTAGCTAGCATGTTTTTTTTTAAAAAAAAAAGCAACCAAAAAAGCAAAAGAGACTACAGCAAAAAAGACAAGAACCTGCAGAGCATCTTATTTGTGTTTCTATTCTGTTTAGGTCCAGTAAAGAATAGAGACAACTGTACATTATTTTTATTATTGAGTCTGCAAGAAGATTCAATAAATTACAATGGTTTGGACATGTGTATGTGCATATTTATTTTTTTACTACATTTAATTAAGTATTTTACGAAAACCTGTCAGTGTGGCCATGAGCAAGAGTTGGTGGCCGCACTCTGAGGCCACCAAAAAATGTGTTGAGAGAACCCCTGGCGGGTATTGCCAAGACTAGAGCAAACGTTGAAACCTTATTCCCTTTGGACTCATTGAAGTCTGTGGGACCACTCATGGAGAAAGGTATTACTCCATGTGAGTAATGGTGTAAGAACCTGGTCCTTTGTGTTCTTGAACAAATCTTTACAGTTGAGCTTCACATTGTTTCAACGGGTGAGCTGATTGGGTAGAAAGTTGCAGACAAAAAAATTATTCTTCTTAATCTTCTTTCCCTTCTGCTTTCTTTCTCACACACATGTTTTTGTTGAACAAGCAAATCACAGAGGACAAGATTCTGCATGACCCTTATGTGGCTGCACAGTGATGAGGGAGGGTGCATGGAATCTTCCCATTCTTTTGGAATACCCATAAAGGCAAGGCAGAACTACAGTTCTTGCACTCAGGAAAAAACTATCCATTCAACTGTTCCCCAGTGATGCATAAGGGAAAAACTGCCCGGAAGGCTGTGGAAAGGAGGCAAAGACATACTCCAAGCTCCTGTCAGCTGGTGCTGGATAACCAGGAGACAGGAGAAAATAAGCTACACACCATAAAGGGCTCTCTTTGCAAACATGCTTTCCCTACAAGTCAGGGAGTTAATGAAGACATTTTCTCTGGGGAAACGCCCTTCTGCCCAACTCCTCGTTAGTCTGGGGTATGCTTAGCCAGCATTATTTAGCCCACAGTAAAGTATGATACAGTTAGAATAACCTTTGCCAAATATAGCCTTAGCTGGGTCTTAATTAATATAACTTTTCAAATGGTTAAATCTTGGTTTGAATTGACTCTGTTTAGTGATGTCTCAGGCAAATGAATATTTGTATCTAGACTCTATACTGATGGGCATAACATAAAAGCCATACATGCATAGGGAGACAGATACCCTTTTCTTTTTTTGAACACTTCCATTTCTGTACACCTTCAGTGTTTTTTGTATTAGCCATGTTGGCTACTAGCTATATTTCCACTAGGATACACAGAAACTTTGACCCATCCTCTCAACATCTTCATTAATCCAGATATAAACTGATAGAATGTAAGTAAATGGAAAATTATTATTGATTCCATATAAAGGCATGGAACATCTGATAAGCAGGTCATGAGGCTCACAGGAGAGGCCTGATTCTGCAACCCTTGATTACATTATGTAGCACTTGCTCATGCTGTAATGATATACAGAATCTCAGATCTTCTTAAATAGGTAATGTTTATTAAGGAACATGGCTACATCTACTGATATAAGCAGGCTTCCACAGAGCTTGAGTTCCAGTTTTGTCTCCTTTGTTTACCAGGGGCCAGACTGTTGGAAACTCTATGCATAGAGACATCTAGTGGCTAAATAATATACTGCAAATAAACCTAGAGTTACACACAAATATTCCCATTGTAGTCAATGATTTGAAGTGAGTGATATTCAACAAGGGCTGTGAATCAAGCCTGAAGTATCTGCCTTTTCATTTTCCATGGGATGGACCAATAAAAGAGTTCTGCAGCCTGTTAGATCTTAGTCTGAGTAAGCTGGATGCAGAAGCCAGAGCAGCAACCTGCCATGGTGTAGAAAGCTACAGATTGGCTCTGATGAATAGAGCTCATAGTAAATTTTTTTTCTGAGTGCGAATTGAAACATTATTGTAGCAACTACTAGTTTCCAGGAAAAAATGTAATTACTTCTAGATGCTGCTTGCTGTTTTCAAGAGCTCTTTAACCTTTAACTTTTTCAGTACAAAGGAAGCCTTGCTGTGCAGTGAATCTAACAAGACCATCATTTATAGTTGGCAGAGTTCATTAGTCAGTCGTAACAGTTTAATTATTAGCATTTTAATGCATGAGTGTTTAACTAGACAGAACAACAGGCTTTTAGGTCTGGCATGAGACTTCTTAAAAGAAAATGAATTAATCAGCACTTTTGTTTATATTGTAGCTTGTTACTAAAATAAGACAATTAAATTTCAAGAAATTTTCAGTCATATTTTGTCACCCAGTAAATTAACAGTATATTTGATAGCCTTGTTTAGTACGTTTCAGTTTTAAGGAAAATATTTCTCTTTGGAGGACATAAGACCTCTTTTGTACTTGGTGTCTTAAGAGCTGTTTGTTGAGAAGTGGGTGAGACCATTTCCATAAGCCCGAGTCTTGCCTCAGAATTTTCTTTATGAGTTGATTTGATCATGACTTTCTTCTACATGAAAGTTACCAGTTCAGCTTGTCAGTCAGCCATGAACTAGATAATGTTACCTGGGTGGTGCTGGCTAGAAGAAGAAAATAAATATTTTAGACTCCCCTCCCCCCAAAATTGGGGAGTTTTGACAACAGCTTGAATTTTTTTGATGAAAATGGAATTTTGTTTTGTGACAATTTCCATTGAGTCGAAAAGCCAGTTTCTGTTGAGAAAAGTTTTGAATATTTTTCCTCAACTCGAGTTTAGAGTAATTTCTATAGGATGCTATTCATTATCTGTAGGACATTATTGTTTAAATCTCTGTTAAAATCTATAGGACTTTTCTATAAAGAGTTGGAAATAACTAATGAATGGGAGCCAGAGGTCTGAAGAGGGAATCGCTGGAGGAGAGAGTGTGACTGCTTTTAGATCACATTGGGGGCCTTAAAACATATGGATACTTATCTGATGCAACTACCAAACCTTTTCTGTCTCTTTCTTTTCTACCAATGACCCATGGGAATTTATGTGAACACACATGATTTTCATTTCATTTACATAAGGGGTTAAAGGCACTGTGAGAGCATTCAGTGAGACATGGTAATAGGGCTCTATCAGCCCATGATAATAATACTATTAAACACATGGCTTGCAGGAAAAGGCTCCAGACCCAGCTGGATGAATAGCCACCTCAAAAAGGTTATTAGGAGTAAGCAGAGAGGCTATAGGGAATGGAAAAAGGGAATGCGTTGATCAGCAAAGAAACGTACTTTGTGATGGTTGGAAATGTAGGCATAATGTGAGAATTACTAAAAGTCAAGACGAATTAGCTCTTGCCAAGAAAACTAAAATAAATAATAAGAGGATTTTTTAGTTATATACAAAAAAAGAAAATTAGGAAGAATGAGGTTGGGCCTCTATGCAACATGGATGGGAAAGAGATTAAAGATAATCTAGGTATGGCCCAAAACCTAAATGAATATTTTGCCTCAGTTTTCAGCAATGATGATAATATGGAACATGGACATGAAGGCAGGACAGCTGATGGAAATGAGTGTCTAGAAGTGGAAATTACCACATGTGAGGTAAAAGAAGAACTGAAAGAGTTTAATGTGCTCAAACAGGAGGACTGGATAATTTCCATCCCAGAATACTGAAACAACTGGCACATGAAATTTTTCATCTGGTAGCAAGGATTTTTAATAAATCTATCTATAAATCATAGTACCATAGGACTGGAGAATAGCTAACATTATGCCTATATTTAAGAAAGGGTAAAAAAGTGATCCACGCTATTACAGACCTGTTTGTCTGACCTTTGTAGAATGCAGGGCTTTAGAACAAATTGTGAAGGAAAGAATAATTAAATTCATGAAGATAAATGGTAAACGGGATGTAATGCAACATGGGTTTACCAAAGGTAGATCCCAGACTAACCTGATTTCCTCCTTTGAGAAAATAACAGATTTTTTTAGATAAGGGAAATACAGTAGATATATTACACTTGGAGTTCAATAAAGCATTTGACAGGGTATCACATGAGAAATTATTAATTCAATTAGAGACGATGGGGCTCTGTACAAAAACTGGAAGGTGGATAAGAAACTGAGTAAAGGGGATAAGTCAATACATTGTGCTGAAAGGTGAATTATTGGACTGGAGGGAGGTTACTAATGGAGTTGCTCAAGGATTGGCCTTGGAACCAATCTTATTCAATATTTTAATTAATGGCCTTGGCACAAAAAATAGGAATGCCAATGAAATTTGCTAATGGAACAAAGTAGAGAGGCATCATCAATACTGAGGAGAATTGGAATATCATACAGGAAGTTCTGGATGACCTTAAACACTGGAGTGACAGAAATGGGATGAAATTCAATAGTACAAAGTGCACTTTGAGTCTAATAATAAGTATTTCTGCTACAAGTTGGGGGATCATCAGTTGGAAGCAACAGAAAAGGAGAGAGACCTGGGTGTGTGGGTTGATCACAGGATGGCTATGAGCCACCAGTGGGATGTGACTGCGAAAAAGGCAAATGTGATCCTAGGATGTAGCAGGCAAGACTTTTACAGCAGAGAGACAGATGTATTAATGCCCTTGTACAAGGAACTGGTAAGACCTCATCTGGAATCTTGTGTACAATTCTGGTCACCCATGTTCAAGAAAGATTAATTCAGACCGGAAGAAGCTGAGAGAAGAGCTACTAGGACAATCAGGAGAAAGGAGAGCCTATCTTATGAGATGAGACTGGAAGAGCTTGGCTTGTTTAGTCTCACAAAAAATGAAGGTAGAGCGGAGATGTGATTGTTTTCTATAAATATATCCGGGGGTAAACAACCACAGAGGCAAAAGAGCTATTTAAGATGAAGGACAAAGTTAGCAAGAACAAATGGGTATATATTGGCCGGGAATAAATTCAGGCTGGAAAATCCAGAAGGTTTATAACCATCAGAGGACTAAGGTTCTGGAACAGCTTCCCAATAGGAGTTGTGTAGGCAAACAATTTAATTAGTTTTAAGAGAGAGTTGGACAAATGTCTGAGCACAATCATATGATGAGGTTGCTTGTGAGGTGGGGGCAGGGCCCAACAGCCCTCAGGCTTACTTCCAGTTTATGTTCCTAAAAGCTCATGCTTCAGGGTTCCAGGCAGACACCTGTAGGGGTCAGGAAGGGATTTCCCCTTCCCTTCCCCCAATGTATTTTATGGTTTGTTTGGTGTTTTAATCTCCTTCCTCTGAAGCATCAGAGAAAACTGGGGCTGGAGATGGGGCATTGGATGAGGAGAGCCTGGGCTCTGAGGTGTCATTGAGCATTCTCTCTCAGGTGCTTGGCTGCCTGGTTCCTCCTCACATGCTCAGGGTCAAGAAGATATTTTTGACCTTTGGAGTTTCGTGTTGTTGCAGGTCACTTGCCAGGATTATCTGCATATATCTCATTTAACTGTTTCCCTGCCATTGTGAAGGCCCCAGGCACTGGTGAAATTTGGTCCCTCCTATTCTCTGCCTTTGGCACATAATAATCTAATCTCCTGTGGACTGTAATATTTTGGTCTAATTCATTTACTGGGTGTAGTGTGTGGGTGCTGGGTGGTGCTGGCTTCCTGAGATATACAGGAGGTCAGACTAGATGATTTGGTGATCCCTTCTGCCCTTAAATTCTATGAGTCTATAACTCTATGGCCCTATTATACAGTTCTTTGTAGGCTACATGAATATGTGGAAGAGTTGCTTATACCATCATGACTTTTGTGTGTGTGTTATAAACATTCTTTAGAACCATGAGGCAAAATCCTCTTAAGTCAATGAACCTGTGCCCATTTATACCAGCAAAGAATTTGGTGTCTTATGTCTGGTTCAAAGATCATGGTCCATCGTGCTGAGGGGGTTCTGCAAGTTGCTGATTGCCCTCAAGTAGCTGGTCAAGTCCGCAGGAATCAAATATGGGTGCAGGATCAGGCCATTAGTTACTAGCTTCTCCATAATTTGAAAGGTGTCCATGCAAATGAAGAAAGCTTCCATAAGTCAATACTGTGATGGAGAGAAGCTACATTGGAGCATGTTCTAGTAAAGATTCTCTAATAAATTGATCGTCTCTGCTGCAATCAAAACTTTTCTCGTCTTTGAGATGATGAAATGTGTTGAAACTAGACTCAGAAATCACCTGAAAATGCCTCACTTTGCATAATTTACTACAGACAAAAGTGTTATAGCATATTTACAGTTTAACCATGTTAACTTGGAAGCTTCATCTTCCTTCTGTGCAAGCTTTGGTTTATATTGTATAGAGAAAAACAGAATACCTATACTATACTGTCCTATAATGTCACCGACTGCTCTGCTAGTATGTAACATTAGTCAGCATTTTTAATAATGACCATCAATTTTAGAAGAATGCTTATAATCAGACAAAAACATTTGTCTGGGCAAAGCCTTTTCTCACGACATTTCCAAAGGAAATGCCTCTTTAGACATAGTGGTTTTATTTTCTAGGAATGATATTTCAGAGCTGGAAATGCCAACTCCCTAGTCCTGAGATGTAGTTTCTGGAAGTCTCTCCCGGATGTGAAGCTTTAAGGAATTAAATTTTATTTGGAAAATGGATTATCCTGTAGTGGAGAATATTTTAACACCTCTTAACTTTTAGGAAGCAAGAGTGTTAAGGAGGAGAGAGAAAGAGAGAGAGACACATAGATAAATCAGACACACAAAACAACAGACAGGAAAAGAGTATCATAGATAATATCACATTGTTACTATCTTGAAGTCTACCTCAAGGTTATCATATTGTTAGCATTTTACCGATTAGATTAGGTGATCATGTGGATGAGGAGGGGAAGAGAGGGAGAAGGTTTCTGAGCCTTAATTATACAGTACACTAAGATATATGACAAATGAATGCAGTCTTTAAATAGGAGCATGATCCTGAACTATCAGCCTGCTTGCTGACTAAGGAATGTGACCAAAGTTATCAGGTACAAATTTTACATAAAATTACAGTGACTGTAATTTTTGTCTCACTTTAGTCTCTATTGCATCACTGATTAAATTTTGTCAGTACATTAGTACTATGTGTATCATTTGCTTTTGATGGGATAATGTGTAGATATTGGCACCCTAATCATTATGTCAAAATTATACAAAATATACTGATATAATTATATATAATCATATTAGAATCATATTATTTATAGGTTACATACCACTACTTTTATTTAAACATATAGGGCCTGGTTCCCCATAATCATGCACCCTGTGCAATCATTTACCTCAGCACAAAGTAGCTTTAATATACTACCATTCTGTTCTGGTAGCACTTTACTTTCATTTTGCACTGGTGTAAATGACCACAGATAATACAGGGCAATAGAGATACAGGACCATGGTCTCAAAGGTCTGGCATATATATTGTTCATGCATATTTTTATAACTGTATGTGTGTGTGTAAATGTGTTTGTATTCCACACAAAAAAACTACATTAGAAGGATGTTAAGGTTGCAAAGTGAAGCACTCAAAAGTCAAGAAATGCTGACATTAAGATTTCCTCACAATCTTAACTCTGCCCCCTTTTACATATGCCTCATAATATATGCAATCTTTAATTACATATTCACATGCTATTTTTCTGTGTTGATGTGTGTGAATAGACAGTATGCACAGAAACAGATACAGGATGTGGAAGTGTGTGTGTAAAAGTCTTGTAATTACCATAGCTAATGATGATCCCGAGCCAAAACTTCAACTCCAAGCAGCCATAGACCTTGTAGAATTCAAAATCTGGATCTGGATTTAGATCTGAGTTTTTCAGATTAGGCCCATCTGAAATAAATACACAGAGTATGAAATGTTTCAGAGTAACAGCCGTGTTTTGGTTAGTCTCTAAGGTGCCACAAGTACTCCTTTTCTTTTTACAGAGTATGAAATGTAGATAACTGATATATAAGGCTATATAGACATCTAACTGGTTCTGACAGCATCATGATAACCACAGGAGAGTAATAGTGTGTGATCTTAGATGAGATCTCCCCAAGATGGCTGCACAACTTCATTTTCCTTCATTGAGTCCTTTTATCTTCAATGAATAAAAGGTAAATTGTTGTTACAGGCAGTGCAGTAGTGACGCCTGTTATTAGAGTTCTCTAACACTTTCCATTGTAAACCCCTCTATTCAATTGCTTATAACTTTAACAGGCTTTAACCTTTTGAGCGGGAGTTTTCCAGGCTTGGTTTCTGCCTCAGGTTGAATTTTCCCAAGAAGACTACTACCACTTTTGAGACTCTAGTGACAGTGCTAATAATAAATCATTTCAAAATTTGCTTCTCTGTTTGTAAACTATTATTTTGATGTAGCTACAGAAAGCGCAATTTTGGAAACCGCCACTGTCACGCTCATATTATCCAGAAAGCGGTCCCATTAAATGACAAAAACTCTGACAAGGGGTGGACATGAAGTAGAAAATGGCAGCTCTCTTATAATGCTGCCCTACAGCCGTACGGCCCCATCCTGGAACTTCTTAAGCACATGACTAACTGTACCCATTATATGAGTAGTTGCATTGTGAATAATGTAGTTCACCTATCTAAGTATTGGCAGGATTGAGCCCTAACATAGTAATGCAAAAAAAAAATCTTAAATGTGAGTAATCTGCACACACAGTGAGCAAGCTGTCCCACATTCCCTACTCAATCAGCAGATAGGAGCTGTGCTCAGTGAACCTGCCATGGTAGTTGATAATAATTGTTGTATTAATTGGTGCTGTCCAGACTAGACAGAATGTAAAAGATCCCACTGTGTCCAATAATTAATGTTTTTTCCCTCACTGCACTATCATTAATAAGAGGTTTCTGCAAGAAACAAATAATTGGCTGGTTCAGCTTCATTAGGGTATTTTTAGATAAGGTTTGGTCTGGAGACATATAAGAAAGCTTATTATGTTTATTTAGACGCTATTATCTATTGCTAATGTGTTCTACTGCTTCTGTATCTTCTACATTCTATGAGGTAGTCATGAAAAAACAAATGTGCAAGTTATAATTTTAAACTACCAAAATACTGGCTTTAAATTATGTATATGAAAGTGTGTGCAGTGGGGGGGATGTGCCCTCTCAGTTGGAATAAATAACACTGGTCCCATTTAGATGTCCCCTTTTCTCTAAAACACATAAAGCTATTGTTGTAGGAAGAAAAAAGAAGTCAGTTTTTACTAATTAGAGCTGTGTGCAGTGGAGATCTCTTGTTGTGGTGATTATCCGAGTGGCTTTTGAAAATGGAATGTGTAAATCTGGTTTTGGAAAATAACTTTGAAAGGCGGACTAAGGCGCTTTTTCAGGGATATCATTTACATGGTCATGTATGACTTTATTATTCTGCAGAGATGCCCTGGGAATCTGATTCACATGAAAACTTGATATGCAAGTGAGCTATAGACCAGGATGTGGCGGATTTACACAGGAAACATATATGGCCAATCAAAACAATTCTATTTTACCACAGAGGGGCTTTGCACATGCTTTGGAAGGATTTTATGCAGGGTCTTATTCTTGAACAATTCTTCACAATCCAAAGTGATTCAAATTAAAATTGCTGTTCCAGAGGACAAGCTGACTAAACTAATCCCATATAAGTCTGCACCTAACACAGACTCATAGGCAACATCAAAATCAAGTGCCCTGTTGTAGATCCCATGCTGGTAAATTGTATTCCACAATTTGGTATCTGAACGCTACGTGTGACAGAATGGAACACATTTGTGCCTGGGGTAACTCAGTTGACATCAATGTTGGAGTTACAGCAGGGCTGAATTTGTCCTACTCTGTCTCTGATGTAGCAAGAATAAAAGCAAAGGAAACCACCACCACAAGTTAAATTAATTTTCTTTGCATTCTTGTATCATTCAACATTTTCTGTCTTGGGCAGGGACCTTGGACCAGATTCTAATCTCACTTACCAAATCTACCTAGAGAAACTCTACTAACTTCTCACCCGTGTAAATGTGATTAGAACTTGGCCCCCTGTCTTCATATCTGTCTGCAAAATGCCTAACAAACTATTAGTTCTCTACAAATCATTAGCAGCAGCAACAGCAGAATTAATAATAATGCTTTTTAAAAAATAATTGTTATAAGCAACCTAAAGGTCCTAACTGCTGGATATAACAATCCATATTCAGCCCTGGTATAAGTTGGTATAACTCCAGCAAAGTCAATAGAGTTGTGTCCTCTTACACCAGGGTGGAATTTGACCTGATGTTTCTTACTAAAAATAAATTATCTTAAACAATCTTGCTGCCAGTCCATTTTCTATCCAAAATTCCTTGGGCCTGATTCTGGCCTAAGTTACATTGGTATGAAATCACATGTAATTCCGCTGAAGTCAACGGAGTTACACCCAGTGTAAAACCAGTGTAAGTGAGATCAGAATCAAGTCTTTTGAATCCAGCTTCCTCAGTGCATAGAAATTCACATTAGTATGTGAGGAAAGTACATCCTTTCTCATAATGATCTGAATACACCTATAAGTGTAATAGAAAAACTTTTGCTCTAGAGAACAGGAATACAGAGATATCTCCCCCACTACCACCAAAAATCCCAATATTGGTAGCTTGTTTTATGTTTCAGAATGTAATAGAGCATGATAGTTCTCTGCACCCACATTAGTTATCTTTAGTAAAACAGAAGAAGATTTAAAATAAGGGAATGGGGTTTGCAGTGTAACAAGATAAAATCATCTCCGACAACCTAGAGGATTTCTTTAATCTTATTTTTAGAGAAGGGCTGAGGAGCTTTTGTAAAACCAGGTTGCTTGGATTCAGTTTCTATTTTATCTGAGCCACCAAAGTTCAGAGTTGTGGGGATAACAGATAAAAGTTTTCAGCAAACTGGAGTGGTTTTTACATTGCTTTCACAAACCTGTGTCTGTGTTTGGTTTTGCAAAACTTGTTTTAATCCATATCACTCTCTATTCAACCCACCAAAATTCAAGGCAGTTTGGATAGAAGTTTCAAATTATGATCAATATCTATTTTACCTTATTTTCCCATATTTTCACTCAGCAAACTGGCAAGTAACTTCTTCCAAAGGCAGTACTACAGGTGCTGCCAGGATTGACAGGCATAATTACTGTAGTATGTCAAATATACAACAAGCAACCACCTTGTAAACACAGAGTTCCTGACCATGCTCAGTATCTCATGCCTGAGATCTCAAGCCTTCCAGCTCCAATTTATGTGATTACTAAACCTATTTTATTTTAAATGTTTGAATGAGTTAACAGTTAAACATTAATTAAGATACAAAATAAGAAACCAAATCCAGATTTTAAGAATCCCATGTTCTGGGGGTCTTCAACAGCGCTGATAGACAAATAGATTTCCTGTCCAGCAGGGAACTCTAATATTTCAATGTTTGTTTTCATCCTGAATTGAACAAAACCTCAAAATATCAGTACTTTTAGCAGAACAAAAGGCTGAGAAAAAAAATTAGTTGGAAATGTCAGAATGAAGCATTGTGACATTCCTGAATGAAAACATTTCATTTCGGGTCTAGTTAACATTAATCTCTATGTCTTCCTCAGTCATTGTAGTGACTGGTAGGAATTGTGATTCTGGTTTCCTTGTGTCCCCATGCTCATCTACAGGTCCTGCTCCCTGACCAGACTACATTTCCCATGGTGCACCATGATCTCTTCCTATGGCTGAGCCACCATGGTGCCTCACATAACTCCCAACTCAGAATCAAATATTTTATTTGGATTTTCCCAATGGAAAATTCTGCCAAAATCTGTCTTTTCCTATGAAGAATTTCAGTTTTGATTAACGCCCTTTTCACAAGAGGAAAATGTTTCATTTGAAATTTTTCAACCAACACTATTGTTTTGGTTCACATCATAAAGGATATTTCCAAGATTCGGGTCTGGATCTGGATTTTGGTGTTCCAAAACTTAAGATATATTTGGCTCGGTGGTTTTTTTTTTCAGGACAATCATCTTAGTTCACAGAGAAAATTCTCTATATCTGTGATGGCCTCGTAGGCCTCTAAGAACAACAAGGAAAAAACAGGACCAGAAACAGAATTCTCCCAAGAATTCAGTTCATTTGCATAGGAAGAGTCATGGAAGTAATGAGGCCAATAAGGGCCCCTTTCTGTGACTCTGATTCCTGCTTCTCTTAGATGGTAAAAGAGAGTATAGAACTCCTGGGTACCCTACTAACAGAGACTGTCAGCATCTCCTTTAATGAGCGGAATCTACCATCCACTCTAAGATATGCAATAGTCCAACCAATACCAAAAATAAAATAAAAAATTAACTCAGGCTAAAGACTTTGTCCAACTATCCCTTTCTAAGTTAGAAACCTCCAGTTCTGCCCTCTTAGCTGTCAGTATCATGGATCCTTCTTATTCAGGTTTCAGGCCAGGACATGGCACTGAAAATTCACTTCTTGCTCTGGTGTGTGACCCCTTCCTCTTCATGCTCCTGGCATTGGATAGCACTGGTCAACAAATACTCCTCTCATGTCTGCAAGAAGCTTCAGGGAGGAATGCAAATGCCCAGAAATGGCTCAGGTATTTGCTCTCAGACTGAACCCAAATTATGGTCATTATGGGCAACTGTTCCTCCACCTCTAAAGTCCTTACCCTGCAGTCCCTCTGAGCCCCAGTGCTCTCCCCTACTAATGTTAGACAATGAGGCCACTAGAAGAGTTGGTGAGACAATGAGATCTACACCTAGCTGTACATCTCCTTTACAACAAATGTAAACAATATAATCCCCCAACTTTCTTGGTGCCTAGCTGATATCAACACCTGGATGAAGAGCATCTGCCTAAAACTGAACCCGGGCAGGACTGAGGTGAAGCTTGTAGGAAGAGGGAAGCACTGTGAAGAACTTGCCTCTGTCACACTTCCTAATGTCAACGGCATCTGCCCTTGTAATGTTAAGTCAGTCAGTCAGCTGTGGAGTGCTCTGGAGCTCTTCTGTGCTATGGATCACCAAATAGCCATGGTAGCAAAAATCAACCACTTCCATCTGCAACTGGCCAGAAGGAGTTGCTGTCCTATCAGACACAGACCTGGCCATAGTGATTCATATATTTATGACCTCAGGCTTGATTATTGCAGCTTACTATATCTAGGGATGAAGCCACGTACCCTGAGAAACACCAAATGCAAATAGTATGAAATGCAATAATCTGTTTGTTTAGCAACTCAGGTCACCGTAAGCACATCTCCCCAGTACTCTGCATTAATTCATTACAGGTTATAGAGTCCAGGTCAAGGTCCCTGTCCTGTTGTACAAATCCACTGGCTCTTATGCCATGACCTCCCATCATAGCTACATTCCCAAGACCAATTAAACTGTCAACCAATATGATCACTGTAAACAGGTAGTCAAACAAAAAAGCCGATAAACTAATCTAATCAAGCGTTTGCCCCCCACTGGCTAAGAGGAAGGAAACAGGGTGCTCCTTATTGTTAATTCCTTATTTAGATACATGGGAGGCTCTCAGATACTACAGTGATGGGTGCCTAGGCACCTAGATAGACAGAAACAATTAAATATTTGCACTGTTTAAAATGGGTTATTTTTTAAGGAGACACATTGTGTGAATAGGATGTAAAGACTTCCTCTTCTCCCTCCACTATTTTTGGCTGCTGTGAAGCCACCAGGAAAGTGTCTTCTGATTATGAAGGGAGGATGAGCTTGTTCAATGTTTTTGTGTGTGTCATTTTTTGTTTGTTGCGGCTCAGAGAGTAAGACAAGGAGCGCAATCCTACTGTCGCTATTGTACAAGCAGACTGCTTTTGAAGATTTGTTGAAAAACAAATCCTTAGTGCCGCAGGCAATCTGGACACCAACACCAATGGCTCTGGGAAAAGAAAGAAATCTACCAGTCGCTGTCTCCCTGCTCCTTCTGCCAGCCCTTGATTCGCTGGATAGGCTTTACCAGAAAAAGGATCTCCAGTCAAGTCACTGAATGGAAGAGCTGCCTCCATAAAAATCAATTCTGTGTGGTGAGAACCCGGTGTATGTGTTTTGGAGACCTTTTTCCTTTGAAGCAGAAAAATCAAATGAAGCTTCAAAACTACATCTCAGCCTTAAATTGAGGTAAATCTCATTTGTGCTATGAAATGGGAAAAAGTGTAATTAATGGGTAATGCATAAGGTGATATGCCCTGGAAGTTCTGCAGTTACTGAGTACAATAAAAATCTCCTCCTTGTCTCCAAAAGGTATTTTCTCTTTTGGATTCCTCAGGATGTTAAGATTGTGGCTAAAGGAGAATGGAGCTGTGATATCAAACATTGTGGAATCATTTTGCTTTAAATACTGTTTGATTGGGGAAAGAAGTCAGTTTCATTCCTAGGCACATAGGTAAAGCCAGTAGAGAAAGAGCAGGAGCAAAGAAAGCACAGATTGAAAATACAGTGAATTTTTTTTAAAGGAAATTGAAGAGTTGCATCTAACCCTCCTTAAAATGTAAACTGTGTACAGATTTACTTTTAAAAATGAACAGATGTTTTTGAGATTAGGGGAAACTACTGTATAAAACTCTGCTGGGTGCCTAATATTTTAGATTCCACAGTTCCTGGTTTCTTACAGCAAAAGTTTCAGGGATATACTTTCTAGTAAACTATAAAACAGCACAAATGTTTCATAACCTCTGCATCTCTCTAACTACTGATTTTCCAGTCTGTTCTCTATGTTATCAGAGACCACTTATTGGCATGATACCCAGAGAGCTGTCATTTTGTTGTTCAATGCTATATACCATTATTGTTGGCAGCCAGGAAAAGGGACAAGCTTATTAGATGAATAGCAAACATTTTTCCTCTAGCAAAATAAGTACAGTACAATCCTTTATGAAACATCAAATATGGATGCCGTTCCTTAGATTCATTTGTCCTATGTGAGCTGCAACGGATAAAGAAACTACAGAAGGGAATTAAGGGTTCTACCTGACCACCTTATTAATGATTGCAATCCAGAATCTACTGCCTTAAACCCACAGAGACTCTCTACTAATGAGTGCTTACCATTTTACCCATTTCATACATGTACAGTGGCCTGGGAGAGCCACTTCAGTTTAAATTTTACATCTGCTGCTATGATCTCAAGTACCCCCTCAAAGACATGAAAGCACTTCACCAATTTTGTCTTTAAAAAGACATTTCCAAATCAGGCTTTATCGCCTTTTAATCCTAATCTATACGTGAAAGGTTTTCAATTTATAAAGTATATATTGAAAAGATGCATTGAGACACTTGAGAGAGATTTGATTGGAAAGCTTGGGCCTGCACATTTATTTAATGCCTGGTGACGCGTTAAGTGTTATGTTAATATTCCTTGCTTCAAGTGCCACTTTAGGGTTCTGGCTCCATGAGTTAATGCAGACCATAGGTATTTCAAGACTAATATATTTTATTGCACCAGGAAAAGCAGGACAGAGGAATCCATCCCTTACAAGATGATCTAAAACTGTGATCACTCTCGTTACAGTGTGTATGGTAACACCCATTGTTTGTTGTTCTCTGTGTATATAAAATCTCCCCACTGTATTTTCCACGGTATGCATCCGATGAAGTGAGCTGTAGCTCAGGAAAGCTTATGCTCAAATAAATTGGTTAGTCTCTAAGGTGTCGCAAGTCCTCCTTTTCTTTTTGTGGATACAGACTAACACGGCTGCTACTCTGAAACCTGTGAATCTGTGATGAGTCCATAGCAAGCAAAAGAGAGATGTTTCGCCATGCCAGTAATGAGCTGTGTTTTAAACTATATGTTTCCTTTCTCCATTTGCTAATTTCTGAGAAGTAACTCAGTTTTACACCATTTTTATAACACTTTGGATGCAACTAAGTTATTTTGGTATAAACTCTGTTTTGACAACTTGATTTAATACAGGATACAGTTATAATGATAGCGGATTTGTTCTCTGATCTTTATACCTGTGTAATTTCAATTTATGCAATTATATATAATGGACGAGGTCCACTGAAGCTAATGGAACTACACTGACTTACACCAGCTGGCCCATGATGTGTAGAAAAATTAATGGACTACATGTTTGATCCAAAGTCCATTAATGTCCTTTGAAACCTTCCCATTGACTTCAGTTGGCTTTGGATCAGGCCCAAAATAACTTGAAAGGACTTCTCCATCTCAAATGTCCATGATTCCAGATGACAGGTTTCAGAGTAACAGCCGTGTTAGTCTGTATTCGCAAAAAGAAAAGGAGTTCTTATGGCACCTTAGAGACTAACCAATTTATTTGAGCATGAGCTTTCGTGAGCTACAGCTCACTTCATCGGATGCAGCTCACTTCATCTGATGCATCCGATGAAGTGAGCTGTAGCTCACGAAAGCTTATGCTCAAATAAATTGGTTAGTCTCTAAGGTGCCATAAGAACTCCTTTTCTTTTCATGATTCTAGAGAGACTTTTTTTTTCTTTCCCCCTCTCTGGGAACTCTTTGAAATCACGAAGTTATTTAAAATTAAAGTGGATGGAGAAATAGTTAAAATTTAATATGTTAAACAGGGTGTGGTGGGTATATAGTAACCAAACATTTGTTTAAAATATATGTAAGAACAAAGAATTCCTGTGCATGTTAATTCTACAGCACAGGTAACTAATGAAAAGTATATTGTGTTGCAAATTTACTCTGAAACTACTTTTCTATTTATAGCCTTCAGAGTAGCTTCATTAAATAGATGTGAGGCACCACCTTTTGATAATGTTTTATGTGCATTACATATGCTGCGCAAAATGGTGTAATTGCTTAATTGCTCCTTGTTAGAGTTTTGCAATGTATATAGGGTATTGTTGTAAACTTTAAGACAAACAATTGACATTAGAACCTTTTTTGATTTGCAAATGAATCTAACACTAAGGTGTGCCAAGACCATTTATTGTCTCATAATTTGATTTTTACGTTTTCCATGCTGTTCCTGGTATATGCAAGTAGGGGCAAAATGGCTGATGTCTGCAAATGCCCAAAAGGCTAATAAAGCTTGCTGTGCTCCCAGCATGCTCTCTGCTGTCAGAAACTAGCAATTAACTTAATAGGGTTCTTGAAATGCAGTAGATCCATGAAATGTGGCATGTGTTGACATTCTCCTGCTGATCTAAACAACCTCCCATCACTGAGTAGCAGGATATGTTTGCTATTTGAATTATTTAGGAGCTTGTTATGTGAATTATAAAGCAGCATTTTGCAGTATTAAGTCTAATATTTTATGATCTTCAATTGATTAGGTAGGCTTTCAGGATTACATATAAAGGTTAGGATAAAATATTCCAGATTCTGGCAGCTTGTCCGCAGAGCTGTGCTTTCAAACTTGATGCAGCAAAAGAAAAGAAGTATTTTTCTTTTTTGAAAATAGTGTTCATGCTATATTTTTTTCACACTCTCAAAAAAACCCTATTCTGAGGAGAAGCACATCCTACAGACGTCAGTATTTAAATGGGAAAGTGGTTCTTCCATTTAACTTGAGGAAAATTAATATTTGTATGGATTTTTGTGGTTACTTAAAGTAACGTTGACCTGCTCATGTGATGGGAGCATGAGCAGATCCCAAATACAACAGGGAGCCGGGAAGCTGGAACATAAAAGAGGAAAGCAGAAGGGATGGTACAATGATAGAGATATCTACATTGGATCTGGAGGTATAATTTCCATCTCAGGTAGACATACCTATGCTAGGTCTGATCAAGCTAGTACAGATATCTCTATCATTGTACCGTCCCTTCTGCTTTCCTCTTTTACATTCCAGCTTCCCAGTCATGGTCAGGAATATCTCTGATATCCTAATGACAATGTGCGCACTAGAATCTAAATATACCTAAATATAACCATACTTTGGCATATTCTAAGATCCCAAATCATGTGTTTTCAAGAGTGTTTTCAGCTGCCCAAATGCCTGGAAAATTTGTTTTAGAATGTTTTTAATAAAACCTTTTTCCATTCTGGTTTATGGATCTTCTACATCCAAAAACCACCATCCTGGGTCATTACCAGGCATTATATCTGTGGCCTCCATCATTAGAAGTGTGAGCATCTACTACTGGAGCTAAAGGAGTGACTCCATCAGTTGGTCGCTGTAGTAGAGTCTCATCCCCTGTGGACCAGCTGGGGGCCATACAGCAGACATTGAACTAAGGGATACATGCAGTCACACCATTTTTGTAAAGAGTGGCCCACCTGGAACCCTGCTTCAAAATGTGCATATTCAGTCTGTAGGGGGAAAGCTATTGTAGAGGGACTGGATTGCTTGAGGACTGATAATAATATACAGAGCCTTTCACACCTTAGCCAATGGTTCAAAATCAGCCCACATCCAAAATCTTTCACTCTTTGGTGTCTGTCTGCTCAGGTGGCCTAACTGCAATGAATTGATAGTCTCAGACCAGTACCTAGGAGCAGGTTCTCAGATTTAAAAACCCACCCCATTAATTAATACTATTTGTTACATTTGTTGGCCATTTCACCATAGAGACCGAGTGCCAAATAGATATGGCAATGAACAGGGCCCCCAAAACAGGGTTGACACACAGTGGTACAGCAGTGTGAGGAAGCTTGAGTTGCTGCTACCCACATTTTGTGAGAAGAAATAGAGACCTTTCCATCTTCCATTACACTGGTGTAAATCCAGTCACCTTTGGGACTTATCAGAATCCTTCATGAACTTTCAAGCCAGTAAAACAAACTTTCAAAAAAAACTCTACAGTTATTATTTTAAACGCTCTGGCTCTCAGCATGTGCTACTCTTGTCATGTATGAGTGAATGGCAAGGCCAGCAGTTGCATTACTTTATATCTTAGCCTGAAAGATCTGGCAACATTCCTTGGCCAATGCAAGGACAAGTGAGTCTACAGTGTCCTGAGGTATTTACAGAGCATAGGATTATGTCTGACACCCCAAGTTTCTTTTTGGTAGGATTTCACTTGAGAATTCTATTCCTGGGTAGCCTCCAGCTCCAGATATGATGCTAATCAGTTCCAGAGCTCTGCATGCACGCTGATGGAAGTTACCTCTTTCTTACTAAGTATCTAAATTCCCTGTAAAACACACAGACACACAGAGACTTTCCTGCAATTACTTTATATGGTCAAAAAGAAAAGGTGGGGGGACACCCCCTACCCATAGTTGAACGTTGTGGGCATATATTGGGCCAGCCCATGACCTCACTCTCATGGCTGGCTGAAGTAATGTATTTCATAGTTCCTTCTGGCTAGATAGCAGGCAGCCAACAGACCCAACCAGCTGCAGAAAAGAAAATGTACATACATTACTAGAGAAGGAGCGGAAAAAGCCTCTAATGTTATTTTTCTTTGCATGGAAATGTAAATCTATCTTATAATTTCTGAATAACAAAATTGAAAATGTCAGCATTGTATCTTTACTCAGCAAACAGTTTACTAAACACAACTCCTAATAGGAATGCAGCATAAATGTACGAAGCATGCTCACCATTCTTAGCAATGGAGATCTAAGCAAGTTGCATCCCAGAGTAATGGTATTTTAAGAGGGAGAACAAAATAGTGTAATGGAATGCAGAAGTACATTAATGATACTGTTATAGCCAGTGGCTTCATCATAATTATGGAAACAATAATATATGATACTCTTAGTGTGTGTGGTGTGTGTGTGTTTCTGAACAATTATTTATTTTTAACTAATACATACTCTTTTAAATTCATTTATTGATAAGTAACAAGGTATGGACTATTATTGTTTTTCTAGACATTTACTTTAAATGAATTAAAACACAATTATGTGTCATTTATTTTGCATAAAATGAGCCCTAAATAGTCTTAATCATATAGCTATGAAAAGAACAACCATGCCATTGTTTTCTATATTTGAACAATAATTCTATATTTAAACTTAAACATTATAATTTGCAGCTTTGTTTGCCTTGCTTAGAAGTTAGATAGGTAAGATTGACACCTCACTTTTGACTCCAGACATTAGATTTAACAAGCATAATTTTCATTCATTTAAGTCTAGACTGATTTTTTTTTATCAATGTATTTATTGTAGAAAGCAAATGTACATAAAGAAAGTTGGCATATTTATTAAGGAAAGCTGAATTGACTTTTATGTGCTACTTTGTCCAACTGATAAAATACCTACTGGCATAAAAATACCTATAACAAGAATTGAAATCATACCAAACTCTAATTGACGTGTGGTTTTAAAAATGCTCAAAGTAATAATATACTATCTCCTAAATAAAGATTCTTCTGTTCACACTTTATCCATTTTCAAGAATCTTTTTGTCATGTAAATTTGCATTGATTAGTTTTTAATTTGAGTTTCTAAAAAATGTGCTCTGCATATTAAATTCTAGCAAAAGTAGATTTTTTGCCAGTTTTAATAACGGTAATTGTGATCCACAGATGAAGAGCCTTGTGGGATATTTTGTAATATGTCTAAAATGTCTGCTTCAATGATCTTTAGTTTAAGTAATATCTAATGTTATTTACCTATGCTGGAAAACTTTAAATGTTGAATCAAGTGTGGATATTCAAAGGGAACAAAGCCATTTAGTCTGCAGTCATTGCTCATGCAAGCAAAACTGTCAATCACTTCAGGACCAAAGTCAATGCACTAAATTGCAGAAATAGAGCAGGATTTGACCCTAAAGTGAATGGGAATTTTGCCTGAGTAAGAACTATAGGTGTGAATTCACTAAAGGCCTGACCCAAAGCCTATTGCATTGCATGGGAGCCTCTCCACTGATTTCAGCAGTCTTTGGCTGAGGCCCTAAATATTAAATGGATTTTCTTTAAGAAATCTGGGCCCAAATCCTGTAGTCCATATTCAAGCAATAGGAGTTTTGTTTCTGAAGGACGGCAGGATTCCAGTGCCTGTGTAGTAATTATGTACATTGTTCAATACTATAACTTTATCATAAATTGCAATGGAAGAAGTGCACATACAAGTGATGAGTGGGGAAAATGAAGATGTATATAAAATTGCAAAACCCAAAATAAATTACCTAAATTAAAAGTACATCTTAGTAGTAGAGAAATATGTATCTATCAAGAAAACAGATGTAAATGAAGAGGTGTGGAAGAACAATTGTCACATGAAGAAGAGTAAATAATATGATTAACCAATGAGAGAAATTAATCCAAAAATGTATTTAACATTCCTTCTAAATATAAAACCATTTGTTTACATGTAGCTCAGTTTTTTTCTAACATTAATCTTTTTCACTTTAAAAGAATAATTAAGATTTTTTTTTACTATTGTTAAAAGACAGAGTTTCATAATAACAGAGGGTTTCTGATGGTTTTCTAAGAAGAGTTTTTGAAGGTAACATTTCTTTGCTCCTTCTGGACATTCAGAACTTGTACAAAATGCCATTCACATCCATATTGTTTATAAATAACATTCATAAATTACTTTTGAACCAAGCTTTCTTCTCCCCTCTCCTTTTTACAGCAAAAACATATCAAGTATTACAGTTTAAGCATAAAAACAAACTGCATCTGAAATAATCTAAAGATTAAACTTTATTTTTCTTAGCTGATTGCATTATTTGAACAATAATGTGTTCATAAAATTATTCATCTGACTGATGAAAGAAAGTACCTGATATGTATTTTTTATTCAAATATTACTGCTGTGGAATATTGGCAACATTTTATGTTTCAGCCTAAGCTATAAATTCCTTCAGAACAAATCAAATGTCTTTAAAGAATATTTCTGTTTGAAAAGGAATTAAGCCTTCCTGAAAGAATTTTAAAGGTTGTGATATTCGCAGTCTGATAAAGCAGCACCTTTAATGAAATTCTAATTAGCAATTTCATGCACTTTGCTATTAGTCATATCAGATTAGTGCACATTTTCACAGCCTTCCTTTAATTAAGTGCACTTATTCCAAGTTTCAAACGCTCTTCTTATAAGATGAAAACTGTGCTGAAATGTTATTTAGTAAACAGCAGATGTGAGAAAGTGTAGGTGTGCATGTGTGTGTTGATGGACATTTTTAACTGTCCACAGACTTACACAATTGCAGTTCCTGCCACTTCTTTTATTTGAAATGTCTTCTGTTTGTTGGCATACATTTCTATTGTGCCTTTAAAAACCATAAACAGATGAAGGCCTACTTCCCGAATATTTTCAAGGAACATCCAAAACTTTCCAATGACTGGCATTTCTGATAAATGAATTTCAGTTGCTATACGAATTTCAGAACAAATTCTGGGTACCCCAGAATGCAGACAATCAAGTCTCAGACATCCAAGTTTTCCCTTAAGTAGATCACATCATTTCTCTTAAAATCCTTGGTGTAAATCTGTCTGTGCACCCAATTTTACTAAAGTCATTGGCAAAACTCCCATTTACTTCAGTGGGACCAGGTTTGGGCCTTATCTCCAGGAGAAGGATACTGCACTGCAAATAATTATAAAATATTATACACAACACTCATCTCTGTGCAAGGGCTGATTGACTTTTATGGTCAGCATTGTAAAAGGTGAGAGATTACAAATAATGCATTAATTCACAGTACACCTTGCTCTGCATGATACGAGCAACATGAGGATTGATTTAATATACATAATGATAAGCAAGCCTGTTATGGACATGTAGATAAAGGATATCACACATTTCTTGCCATTTCCATAATACCCAGAGCTATAAACACACCAAAGCGTGTATTTTTTCATTTTACCATAATATTTTCTAAACGTATGCAAAGGCTTTCCAGTTAGAGGGAAATACGTTCTCCAAAATATCCATGAGCTCTCTTGCATTTGCTGTGCTCTTTACCTATTTTCATTGAGGTTTAGAATTGTAATATATTAACTAATTGTGCACATTTTAAACACATGCTCTCTTGTTGATGTCATTCATTTAGACTGTAACATTTCTGACATTTTTAGATAGTCCCTAGAGGCTCATAGCCCTCTTAGCAGTTCCCTTTCAGTGAGGGCTGTTTGCTTTATGATTACTGACTGACATCTCAATAACTTGGAACATATTGAGTAGTGCATATCTATTGAACAGCTTTTTTAAATGCATGGTCCACTTTGTCAAGTCATGTGTGAGCCATAATTTAGGCTAATAATTACCAGACATGAATGCTATGAAACATTGGTGTCTACACTCTATTTTTTTAAGTACTGAATTTTAATACATTCAGAAAAAGTTTGCCTAAGGCTAAAATAGACCCCTCCTCTCCACTCCCCACCCCCACCAAAAAAACATATGGAAGCACTTTAAAAGTGATAAATGATTTGGAATCTACATTGTCTACTGGTGTGCGTCTCAGGAAAGAAAATTAGAGTTAACAGGTGTTAGATAGGGAATGGTGAAGCATTTTAATAGAATTGTCAAAATGTTGGTACCAGATGTTGACATTAATGCATACAACAAAGAATGTAATGCTGTGCAGTCACTTAAATGATTATTTGTTTAAATTTCAGGTCATAGCAGGAAATCCTTATTTTGCCCACCATCTTTATGTACAGGCCATTCCTCCTGTACTTTCCTCGATGATTTGCATCAAAGTGTAATGGTTATATGGCTCACATCTGCATGCTTTAAATAATCCATGCCTGTCAAATTTCATTTTTTCCTCTCAGATCATAACCATCACAACCCCTTCTGCACTAGCCTTGAAGTCTCTAGAAATATATTTCTATATTAGAAATAAATGATTTAAATACTGTAAGTTACAGGATAATTAATCTTTGAACTACTTCATAACTTCAAATATATTTACCAAGTAATCTGCATGAATTTGTAATTACTATGTATTTATATGGTATTTTCCATGTAATCACAAAGTTATATGGTTATATGAGTCCTGTAAATTATAGGAATACCAGGGGGAAAAAACCTAATCTCTATTCCCTCCACTAAAAAGCTTTTCCAGAAATCTTTGGAATTCTCTTCACTTAAGTTGTCTGAGGAGGCACAGAAAGTATATCCTTTAGAGATTAGTAGAATTTTCTGCCAACAAAAGAGATCCAAAATCCATGTACAGTGTAAGAGAGGGGTGGATTTTTGTTATCTCTTTTATTTTGTTTTAACACTAAATCAATAATCGGTTCTTGCAGAGAGAATGTTGTTATAGTTTACAGGCCACTGAAAGCTCAGTATCCATTCATGCTTCAAATACTAAAGAAATATTTCCCTTCCCAATCTTTAAAGAATCCTAAATAGTATGTAGCCTATAGTCAGACCATCACAGGCTACGTGATCTTGCCAGAGCTCAGCCTTGGCTTTGCCTCAGTGAGGCCTTTTACACTCTCTCTTTTCAAAATACTAATCAAGTGGTTTCTCCTACAAGGTTGAAAGGAAGCAAAAGAAATGTATGTTTATTGCTATTTCTATTTTGAAATTCTTGGGAGTGAGCACTCAGACACTACAAAGATGCAGCATTGTCAATAAACAAATAGCTAGATTAGATTAATTGGATCAATTGATCGATAGTGCTGGTTAGATCATAAAGATAGGGTCAATATTCGTATGGAAAGCCACCATAGAAAACCTTGTATGTTCTAGGAAGCAGTGTGGTTATTCAGCTGCTGGCACACTTACCTCTCTATGGAGCCTATCTCTGGCAAGATGCGAGGAACCAGTGTATTGTTGGAGATGTTGTCGTTTGGATTAGACATAAAACCAAAGACTACCTGACCACTGGTTATATTAACGATCCCATAGCACTTTCTACAAGAATAAAAATATTAACCCAGTTGGCATAATGACATTTTCCTTATTTGTAACCTCCTCCCCACTTATAATCAGGGGGGCTGGAACAATTTGTACAATGGGGGTGCTGTGAGCCATTGAACCAAACTGTAAACTCTGTATATAATGAAAACCTCTTCAAGTCAGGGGATGTTTTAGCACCCCCAGCACCTCTAGTTCCAACACCTATGCTTATCATTTAAATTCAGTATGGTTGTCTTCTTATCTTCCTGGCCCAGACTATTGTGCAGTGTTCCAGTGTGCTACAAGATACGTTCCATCCCAGAGGAAGATGTATTTCAATAGTGCTTGTAAAGAGATTTCTTCTAATGTATTGTAGTGACTGTCCTAATGAAAATGCAGGGTACATGTTAGACGATTTTGCCAAACATCCATAGGTACATATTTACTATGCACATTCCTATTTTCTTATATAAACCTTATGGCCAGAAACTCCAGAGAGGAAAGAATTCTTTACTCCCTCTGTTGGTGAAAAGGGAAAAGTGCTGCCATAGATAGGCTCATTTGTATAGGCAAACTACCCACAATTCCTCTAGTGATGATTAGAGAGCTGTCATTACTATACATGAACTTGGATTTTGGTAATGGGCTCTCAGAGAGGCTCCAAGTGGCAAAGAACTCATTTCCAAGTTGCCTGGACATTGCTCAAGGGCTCTTGTCTTCCTCACCCTGGGGCCTTTGCTGTAAGAGATGGTGCAGAGGACTCTGCAATGAGAGCGAGATTGAGGGCTTTGCTGCCAAAACAATGCAGAGGAAAGCAGCAGAACTGAGTAAAGGCCAGTGAGGCCTGCATACTTGGCACCTTCATTCAGCTGAATCACTAAGCTGGTGGCACTTCTTTGCAGGACCAGGCAAGCAGTTCCTTTGGGCCTGGAGAAAGACCTGCAAAGAGACAGTTGGACTACTGATACTCTTTGATCTAAACTGCGAGTGGTGTTTGGTGGGTGGTGAGGTCGTACAGGCAAGAACTATTACCTGTGGGACATTGTTACTGGCGAGTGAGAAGCAAGTTAGATGGACCACTGCCAAAGTTACTGGATGGGGCGGGCGGTTACTCTTTATTTGCATTTATGGTCTGTTTCTGTGTTTTCCCACATTTATGACTGTTCCTTTTCCCCTAATAAAGACTTTGTTGTTTGTGCACAGTTTGAGTACTTGTCATTGGGGAAGTTCTGCCTATTAAGGGCATGCAGGGAGGGTGTGTTTAGTTTTCCCAGGTTTCTGGGTGGGGACTCGAGCTGGTTTAGTTATTTGTCAGAGGGACCCCTAGCTATATTGAACCATGTGTTTTTTGCTGCTGTTAACCACCTGGCAGAAGGGTTATGTATATAATTGTACACATACTTGCCAGATGCCAGACCAGTATTTCTATGTGACCTAGTCACCTCTGCTGTCAGAATCCCCTCAACCAGCCTGATACAGATACTAAACTGTATAACTAGTAGACATACAAAACTTAAAAATGAGACCAATTGGGAAAGCTCAGATCCAGGCAGGAATCTGGATTTTCCCAAGTTCAAGAGAGTTCCAATATCCTGCGGCTTTACTCAGCCCATTTCTGCTAACAATGATTGTCCTGTAATGGCAAATTTTCTACTAACCACAAAAGAGGGCAATGAGACATTATAAGCCTAGATGCGGTAAATAAGTTTTCCTATAGGGAATGATTTAGAAGATATAGTGTGTAAAAAACAACAGAAAAGCAAATAGATACAGACCTTAGTGTCATCTGCAACTAAAGCTATACACGTGCATCTTCTTGTTTATACTTTGGTTGAGGTAGAGTGTATGTCATGATTTTTTTTTCTTTATTCTCATAGTTTTGCAGTATCTTCATTTCTGGGTGAAATCTTGCCCTGACATGTAGGAGTCAGGCTGAGATGTGGGGAGGGGGGAGGCATGCTGCCAGCATGTAGCCTACAGAAGAGCCACTTTGATGATACCTGGCAGGATGATAGGCCAGGTAGCCATTACTAGAGCTGTGTGAGAAGTCAGTTTTCCATTTCAAAGGAAATTCTGTGATTTCAACCTATTTTTCTATTCCAAAAGGGAATACAAGCAAAAACATTATGAATTTCCTACTAAACAAAATTCTGGGGGGAAAAATTGGGTTGATTGAAACATTTTGCTCTGATTAAATTGAAACATTTCATTGTGACGTCAACTTTTTTTTATTGTATATTGTCGAATGTCAGAGAAAAGAAAAGTCATTTTGAACTGGAAAACCAAAACCTTCCATTCCCAAAAGAATGCTTCCGTCTGATTCTTTTTCTATTTGAAATTGTACTGAAATCCACACGTTTCTGCAAAACGTTTTGATTTTTTTAAATGGCACTTCCTGACAGAACAATGTTCTGCCAGAAAATTTCCAGCCAGCTCTACACATTAGAGCGCACAGAGCTTCTCCTTTGAAGAGGTGCAGCAAGTGCCCTTGGCCTAGCTACTGTAATATGTGTGAAACCAGCTGTAGGCCTACCCATGTTAGTGGCTTATAGACCATGTCCTCCTAAGAGCATGTTGCACCACCCAGCACAATAGCTGACCACCTTTCTTGCATTCTCTTGAACACTAGGTAGGAATCCTACCCAGCTCCTGTGAAAGAGTGAGGAGACCGAGAAGCAGCCTCCCTTCAGTACAAACAGCAATCCCGTTCACCTGAAGATCACCAGCACCGGCCATGGGGAACTTTCACCACCTCCTAACATCATCATTTTCACAACCCTGAGATTTGGGTTGAGGCAGAACGATGACATCAATAGGTCTACTACTGGTATAAATACTACACAACGTGAATTACCAGCTGGCCCCCAATGTCCTCAAAGTAGTTGAGAGCACTCAGTGCCCTGTGGAATCAGGCCCTAGGTGAGAGGATTAGATGCATACATAAATAACAGCACAATATTCAGTGTCAAATGGCTTGCAGAGGTAATAATGGCATTGGGCTCTGACTCAGGGAGTGATATTACTGTAGAGCAGGGCCTTGAATGTGAACTGTGGTTCTAGTATATTGCTATCCAGCCAATGAAGTAACTCCTTCCG
Organism: Lepidochelys olivacea; assembly: GCF_965140295.1. NCBI lineage: Eukaryota > Metazoa > Chordata > Testudines > Cheloniidae > Lepidochelys > Lepidochelys olivacea. The sequence goes on from NC_140417.1 coordinate 110,851,752, forward strand.
CTGATGATGATAAAGTCAAATTAAAATTTCCTAGAGAAGTCACGTCATCAGGGCAGGGGGACCGGGAAGTAAAGAAAAGAGGCTGTCCCTCTCTCTGGACTGCCCAAGGTCTGTGGGATTTATCTGCAGATCTCAACATATTTACTTTGCAGTGGTGACCTGCCCTCTGTAGCTAGGCAAATGCAAAAGAAATGACCTAGTGGGAGCTCTATGGCCTCCAGTCCATTAGAATCTTATCAGAATTGTTCCCCTTGTGTGAGGGATGATATGGACTCTGGGTCCTCAACTGTGTAAATGGAACTATGGCAATTTACACCAGCTGAGGATCCACTCCTTTGCTTTTTCAGCCACAGCCATGGCTGCTATGCCAAGCTAGAGACTATTTCTCGCAACAGCTCTCCTCTGTGCCAATATTTCAGAGTGCCCTGACACAAAGATTATTTCTGCTTTAACAAAGCCGCCTCCCAGAATTCTGCCGAGAAACATGCACGTGGACCTTATATAGAAAGAGCGTTTCACCAAGACTATATCTCTTCTTTAAAATATTCCTTCTTCCCATAGCCTTGCCACATGCCAACACATGAATGCTTTTCATTAAATGCAAATAACATATTTTTGAGCAACTCGAGCCTTACACTCTTTGTACTATTCATCATTATGCATACCTAATATATTTCGCAAACCTCCAATTCTCCAGCCTTCTGTCTTTTGAGGCACATTTCTGAAATCAAATGAAAATATTACACCCCTGTTTACTTTTAGACATGTATTTTTTTTCAAAGCAAATGCATTCTGTGTTTTAAGTGAGATACCACCATGTATTTATGGGAGTTTAATAAGTTCTTCCATTAATAACATAGACAAACTAATTTACCAGAACGTGTCTGTTTTAAACTTTGGGAACAAAGAGTGGGAGTATGAAAATCAATCTTTCCTTTGTACTTGAGCCACTGACCCATTAAAGCTTTGAAGATCATTTCTTTAAGAAATTGTGAGGAGTTATTTAACTACAAACAGCAGCTACCTTCCCATTCCAGCTGCGTAATCAAGCGTAATAAATTAGAGGGAAAAAATAAAGGTTCACTCCATTTTTTTTTTTTATAACTGAAAATTCTTAATAGCACTTTGACAAATCGACCTGCAACCAAAAGAAGCCAGCATTTTTTTTAAAATGCTGTCAAAGCACTGATGTTAAAAATGCTGTAAAACCCTTGGCTTTAGTGATGGTTCAGAATTTTTCTTGGTTACCCTAGGCTTAATTATTTGACATAAATTAATCGTTAAATTTGCCCATTATTGGGAAAAGTTAACAATATTGTGAACTAGAGCATTGTCAATGTCTATATGCATGAAGATTTGAAGCCATTTTCCTTTCCTTTTTTCTTAACCAGGTGAAATCCTAAATGTATTACTAGTTGTTAATAGGTTTCAGAGTAGCAGCCGTGTTAGTCTGTATTCGCAAAAAGAAAAGGAGTACTTGTGGCACCTTAGAGACTAACCAATTTATTAGAGCATAAGCTTTCGTGAGCTACAGCTCACTTCCTCAGATGCATATCGTGGAAACTGCAGCAGGCTTTATATATACACAGAGAATATGAAACAATACCTCCTCCCACCCCACTGTCCTGCTGGTAATAGCTTATCTAAAGTGATTTCCAGCACAAATCCAGGTTTTCTCACCCTCCACCCCCCCATGTGCTGGAAATCACTTTAGATAAGCTATTACCAGCAGGACAGTGGGGTGGGAATAGGTATTGTTTCATATTCTCTGTGTATATATAAAGCCTGCTGCAGTTTCCACGATATGCATCTGAGGAAGTGAGCTGTAGCTCACGAAAGCTTATGCTCTAATAAATTGGTTAGTCTCTAAGGTGCCACAAGTCCTCCTTTTCTTAGTTGTTAATAGTTATTAATGATTATTATTTCATATTTTAGTATTGACAGTATGCTTAGAATTATATGATAAAAAGCAAAAAACAATCCCTTCCTTAAATTACCTGCATTCTAAAAATCTAAAAATGATACTGATGTCCTAGCCAATACAAACACCCGGGGGGGGGGGGAGGAGGAGGAATAAATAGGCATGACATATCTAAAACCAACTTGTAAAAGACAAACAGGTATGCACCATTTTTTAAAAATGAAACATGTAAGCTTTTTGTTGATTTGGTCCTCAAACAGATAATTATTACTTCAACAAATCTGTTGGTTCTATTTTTCAGGCCTCTGTTTATAATGAGATATGAAAGAGTTGTAAGAGGATTCAGATAACTTAAAACAGCATGGGTTTCCTGCTAAAAGAAGAACAGTTAGGAGGATAATATACCATTTTGTGCGGTTCTCTAGGAGGCTTGCCGTTCAGCATTCCCCACTCCCGAAGAAGAATGAACAACAGGAAAAGGTTCAAAAAGGTGATTCTTACCTGCCTCTGGGATACATTTTTGCTAAATCAGTTGTGGTATAGTCTCTGCCACGTGTGCAGGAGGCATGGAAGAAAGGATCCCATCACAATTAATTAATTAATTAATATTTAGCACTTTAAATAGTGTATTACATACTGCAGACTGCATTTTTTGAGAAGACTGCCTAGGGTCTATGCACAAAAATGCTTGTGCAATTTACATGTGTGATCTCAGCAACTGGACAAGCAAATCAGGTCACTCCCAACATAAATGGCTATACTGATATTTCACTAGTCATTTTCATGCACAGTTGTGGTATCTGTGCACAAACTGGTAAGCAGACAATTATATACAAATCTCAGGCTTTTTCTTCTTTTGCCTCCAGAGTGTTGTCCAAACATAAGCCAATTAATTAATTTGTTGAATAATATTCTTAAAATATGTTCCTCAATCCATTCTATATTAATTAAAGTGACTGCTTTTTTTTAAGCTCATTCAAGATTGTGCAAAGTAGATGGGCTTACTGGGACAGGAAACACTAGGTTCAACTGTAAAATGTGTAAGTTTGTGTGAGGCTTTTGTTCATATAAGCATCTAAAGCTTGGGACCAGATCCTCAGCTGGTGGTGGTGTGGACCCATTGGTTCAGATCCTCAGCAGCATTGTCTTCAGGGGAGTTATGTCCATTTACACCAGGTGAAGATTTGGTCTGTTGGCTTCATTAGCAGTAGGCCATTTTAGCCTCGCTGAGGGTTTAACCCTCTATGCTCATCTGAAGTCTGTTCAAATTATATGAACCTCACCATTAAAAGAAACTTTGCCTGGAGCTATCACAAGAGTTGTTTTTCTCCAAGTGATTCAATGAGGCCTCCTATTGGGGCTGGTTGAATTTATCTGTTTTGCATCATATTAATTATGAATTTATACTGTTTTGGGGTGAAGAAATTTACAAGACTGTAGAATAGTTTGGACAAATAATTTTCAGATAACAGGCTGCTTGTGAGCTGTTTGCTTCCAACGATTTGCTAATCAGTATTCATGAGGTGCGGTTAGTTATCCTGAAGCCTGGCAGTGTCTACCCATCTTGTGAGGAGTGAGTGCTTTCTGTAATAGAAGAAATTGAGTATTATTCAATGGAATTCACCTTGCAAGTTAGGAAATCCCCTCAAGATAGAGGGTAATTTTAAGGCTCCAGGACTGTAAGAGTAATAACCCACATTGTGCATTATGTGTAAGGAATGAACTTGGGCCCTTCAGCCTGGATCCTTCAAGTGCTAGGGGCCAAAAGCAGAGGTCCCTAGCACTTGAGCTAAAGGACTAACTCCATTTGTGCATAGTCCCAGCCACCAGAGAAGGATGAGAAACACTTAGGAAGAATGTTGATTAAATTACATGATATGGTTTTTGCTTCTTAGCTAAATGACTGAGGCCTCAATTCAGCAATGAACTGAACCACATGCTTAACTCCATCTCTATACAGCAAAGAACTTAGGTGTGTTCTGAAGTGTTTTAAACCGGTGAATAACAAATAGCAAATAATGACTAACACACCTTTTTGTATGAATTTTCAGACACACAATCATTAATGACAGAGCTAATCAAAAAAAGCCAAAAGTCAAAACTGAAGCTGGTCACACAAGAGGGATGGTTTTTAATGAATCTCTCTTCCTCACAAACATTTTTTGAAAATAAAGGTTTTGTAATTGTTGAAATGTTTTATTTTGACGGTTTTGTTATGAAGAAATCTGGTTTCCTGGGTCCAGCTGACTCTTCATTTAGAAATGTAAGCTAAATAGACTCAAAAAGTGGTTTGAAAAAAGGAAAAAAAGGTTGAAACTGAAATAAAACATTTTGAAATCATCCATATGACTGTTTCAATTGATCCAAACTGTGGGGGGGAAGCACTTTTTCAGTTCGCAAAAATTGATACGTTTTTGGCTTTTTGTACGAATTTGAGATGGGAAAAATTTTCAAACTCTCAAAAATATTTGCAGAACAGGAAAACCACTTTCTGCCAAGTTTTCGGATATCATTTGTGAAACTTTGGGGATTCCGTACAGTTGTCCACACACTAACAAATAACAAACAAGATGACTGTATAAATTTTAGTGAGCTAACTCTGATGTTTTTAATCACAACAATATTCATAAATCCGTTTCTTAAACTTTGTCTTTTTCTGAACGGGACACAGAATTATGCAAAGACACAAGGAAAAAATGATTAAGAAAATGCTTTGGCTTGAGTATGTCCTAAAAATTGGTAAAGGTTAATAGGAAAGGAGGGGTTATTACTTTCTAAAAGTAGCTCACCCATCCAAAGACTCAAAATCTTTCCTTGTTCACTTCCCTCTGCCTCCAGAGTGCCATTAATCAGAATGTAACTGGGACAAAATAAGAGATATTGGGTAATAATGTCAAAAGCGCCTAAATGACTTACAATCCTAAGTCCCGTTAATTTATGCTTCTAAATAACTTTATGTGCTTTTGAAAATTGTACCTATTTGAATAATATTTACTATTCATGCATCTTTGTTTATTGTCTGATATATTAATCACACACCAAGGAATAATGTTCAGGCTTTCTGTTTAAATCAAGGGCATTTCTGTTATACTGTACCTCTAATATACTGCGAATTCAGCTCATAGTATCATTAGAAAAACACTTTTTTATGTCAATGTATTAATGTTCTATGAGGTCTGCCCTAGAAACTATGTCAACATATTCCTCACCAATGGAGATCATGAAATACCGACAGCAATAGTGTTAAAAAACAAGCTTTTAGATCCATTTTACTTTGTTGCAACACTGCTTTGCAGATACTGAATTAGAGCCCATTTAAACCATTCAAGCATATAATCAAATTTCAGTAATGAGTTATTAATTAAGCAGGGGCATCCAATTCTGTGCTAACTGCCTCATAAACAATCGACAGGAGATTTGTGAATTTTGACTTCCTGACACTATTAAACAAATCAATATTAGGTTTCAGACACAGCAATTCAGACAGTTTTCCCTGTTATTTGGCAATCATCTGCCTAGAATACTAATGAAAGAATTAAGAGCTGTAGATTTTGCATGTGTTCCATCAAAAAGATCCTTATCTGTGGGGAATTGGGGCCTGATTTGCATGGCAGAAGACTTTGCTTTTGTAGGTACAATTTTTCTCAATATGTCACTCATTAGTATTTAAACTACTGAGCAGTGAAGCCTTCAGCCTCTATTCATAATGAACGTTCATATCCCTGTTGGAGATACAAGTGAACAAAGCATTTTATGTATTTATTTCGTAGTCCAGTTAATTTATAGCTAACCTAGCCTGTAGAAAATTTGTGTCTAAGGATATCTCTGAACAGCTGACACTTGCTTAATTTTTAGGAGGCTTTAGTTTGCTGAAAGTACACAAGTAATTAACTTATGGCAGTTTATGCTATATGTAGCACTTCTATGGCTAACAATTACCTTCAGGAAATTACAAAAGCATTCATAGGCTTTGTCTACGCTACAAGTTAGGGGTATGATTCTCCAGCTTGTGTACATGTACTCGTAATAGCTCGATGAGACGTAGCAAGAGTATAAATAGTAGTGTAGCCGTGTGGACCCACCATTTTCAGGAGTGTTTGCGAACGGGGGAAACACAACCCTAGCTCATAGTGCAGCTGTAGCCATAAATTTATTTATTTCTCTCACCATCCCTCCTTTGCCTGCTCTCAAGTGACTTTAGGGCCTGATTCAGCCGTCCATTCCTGTTTAGCAAATCACCTGTTAAAGTTAAGCAGATGCTTAAGTAGGGTCTAATGCAGGTGAAAAGTGCTGGGTTGATGGTACAGGAGGATGGCATCACAGAACAAGCTCAGTAGCCATGCAGCTTTACCACACTGCCCTTGCCAATGTGGCCCCATTCTAACCTAGCTGAACTACATCTGAGGTTAAGCAAGTTGTTAAGGCTCCATACTCATACCTCTAACGAACCTGCCAGCAGGGGTGCCGATTGGTGCCAGTTGTGGTGGTGGAAATGGCACAAGAATAGATTTTTCTCTTGATTTTGTTGTACTTCTAAGTTCTACATCAGTCCTGGCTGAAAGGAAGAAGCACAAAGGTGCAATAGAATTAAAACAAATAAGAAATTAATTTGGGTGTTTTCATTAGGTTCTCAAGTGATACAGAGCTATCTTTTGGAGCCAAATGAAATGGGTTCTTCTTCTTATGCCAAAAACTTGGGGGAGCTGGCAAACATTATATCTTTATGTATGCAGGTACGTATTTTCTGGATTTATGTCTGTGAACAACAGACACTCAAAAGTGAGATTTTCTGACTGGGAGAGAAAGTACTGTAGCTTACTTAACCAAAGAATACATTTGTACAACTGTCCACAACTGAATAGACTTGCTCAAATATGTGTGAACATATTACACTCCAGTGGCTGGTTTACAAAGAAGAAAAATGCCGTACTGCTATTGAGAACAAATAAGATTCTCCTTTAGACCAACTGTTAGAGGACTGATGTTTAGCGGCTGGATTGGATGACTTCGTTTTAAAAATGGTGGGTTTGATTGCATGGATCAAAACTATTCTCCATTAATAAAGAAATAGAGTTCACAGATTTTGCATAGGCATACCCCGTATTTGCATGCACAAATTACATAAGCAGTTCCATTTGGAGTCGCAGTATTGGAGGCTGCCATGGAAAATGTTGCCCACCATGTATCTGTCTGAATAAAGAGATGAAGCAACTTCCTTTGCTTCAACCTTAGTTTCAAGTAAATAGGTATTTAAAAATTATTCTTACATACAGATTTATTTTAAAAATGGGATGATTTTATTGGTGATGTTCTGATTTGTTTGAGTCATGATATTATAAGCTTTAAACAGATCTACTTACAGGCTGAAATCCTTGCTCCATTGACGTCAATGGCTAAACATATTAAAGACTGTGAGGCACTCAGAGACTATGGTCATTGGGGCCATATAGGTACGATGATAGACAGACAGACAGACAGACAGACAGACAGATAGAAAATGCCCATTGACTCCAACTGGGCCAGGATTTCTCCCGCAGTATCTACTCTCTCTATTATTATTTATATTATCGCAGCACCTAAGAGCCCCAGTTACAGTCCAGGAACCCATTGTGCTAGGTGTTATACAAACACAAGACAAAAAGATGATCCCTTCCCCCAAAAGCTTACAATCTAAGTAGAAGACCAGAGACACCAGATACACATAACGCCTGTTAATGTTCATGAGAGTCACAGGTGAAAATGGAAGAAAGTTGGGCTGCCTCCCAAAAAAAAAAAAAAAGAAGATTGAGCCACAGAGATTGATTGATTGAAGAGTTTTCTCTCATTTCCCTTTTCGACCTTTCTCTCTCCATCTATCTGTCAATCACATTTTAAGACACCTAATCTACTAGAATCTCAAAGGCTATCACATATAAAAATAATGCTTATCTGTCAGGCCAAATTAACATAAATAAAAATATTCAAATTTAGATTAACAATCAATCCTATTTCCCATTGTTCTTATCATGAGAAAAGTATTTCTGTTAAACAACTAATATACCCAGACATTTCACATAAGTTGGAGCTCACCTGGATCATGTTCTATCGAGGGTTTAATTTAAAATACATTTCAATGTCTTACACATAGAACATGATCTCTATTGCACTGTGCTGTCATTTTTGAATTTTGTCATTAAATTTGAAAATCAGCACTTGCTCCTGCATAGATCCCTAAGATGCGCCACATTTGTAAAGGGACAACTTCGACTTGAAATTTAATTCAATGGCCTGTGCTGAACGGAAGATCAGACTAGATGGTCTGATGGTCCCTTCTGGCCTTAAAATCTATGAACCCATGAATCTATTAAATCTAGTTCATTTCCAAAAGTGTATTTATACTAGTTTCAGGTGTTACATCTTCCCTCAACAATTTTTGTGGTTTTGCAATCTATTAAAATGCTGGGGTGTTCTCTGCCCGATTGCTATGTGACAGACCTACACCAACATCTGAATTTTACTATCTTGGACCCAACCCTTCATGGTTTATTAACTTGGGGCCCGTACCTACTCAGATCCTCACTGCAATCATTGGGCACAAATAACTTTACACATACTGTACATGAGTACTTGTAGGCATGGCTGTCTTCCCATTGACTTCAGTAGGAATACCATTGGATATAAAATTCTGTGTATTTGTTTGCAGGAACAGGGTTTAACTGATTAGACATAAAGTGCTGTCAAATGCACAAAGTACGTAAAACTGACAAAATGGAGATACCTTTTTTCTGTAATCTCTTTCAATTATAATAACCAAGGCTTCACATGTAACAATAGTTGGTTTAAAAATTCAGAAGTATGATTTTTAAGGTAACGGTGTCCCTTAATGTGGCAAAATATAAATCCTGCATACATTAAAAATTAGAGCCGTTATACATCACTTTCTTTTAATTAAAAAGAAAAGGAGTACTTGTGGCACCTTAGAGACAAACCAATTTATTTGAGCATAAAGTTTATGCTCAAATAAATTGGTTAGTCTCTATGGTGCCACAAGTACTCCTTTTCTTTTTGTGAATACAGACTAACATGGCTGTTACTCTGAAACCTTTCTTTTAATTAATGCTAACATCTCATAATTGTGTTGCTTAAGAAATCAAGCCTATATCAGTTTAATGCCCATAGCATATTTCCCATTTGATCAAAAGTATAGATTACACCATAGTTTATTTCCTTCAAAATTACATGCTTTTATTTAAAAATCTATCATTAAAATTTACATTAAAAGCTATTTTCCAAAATTCTTCTTACTCAAAATGTCAGTATCAATGAGAAAAATGGAAACCAATTTGTAGGATCTTAAATTTACATAAATAGATTTAACATATTATTATATCTTTATTATGTTTAATTATTTTATACATATATCTGTTTTCCAGTATTTATCATGCCGGTCAGCGTGTTGGGGGAGGATCCCCGCTGACCCGGCGATGGGACCCCACCACCACTGCTAGGGCCCTGGGCTGGGACGCAGTGGAGTCAGGTGGGCCTGCATCCCCCTACCCCTGCCACTGCACCCCTGAGGTGGCAGCCTCCCCACCATAGGCCATGAAGCCTGTGTTTGTCTGTCACCCACCAGAACCAGGATGATGGAATGTTTGCCAGTGCTCCCCTGCCTAAGGGTTCGTGCTATAGACTGCCGGCTACCAGCCCTACCCAGCCTAGGCGTTAGAACTATCGACCGCTTGTCAGCTCCGCCCTGCCTAAGGGCTAGAACTTAGAGACTGCTTATTTGTTCTGCCCACTAGAACGGTTGGGACACTAACAATTGTGTGATGGGTTTGGTCATAGAGACCCCCTTGGGACTGTCACCTTATATGCTGAGACTACCTCTGAGCCTGTTTTTCCTGCCAGCTTGGGACTTCAGAACCCTGCCTTGTTGAGCCAGACACACTAGCCTGCTGCAAACGCAGACCCAGGTCTGAACCATGCCCCCAAAGCTGCAGACTTAACTGAAAATGGCTTAGCAAGTGTTCCTGTCTTTAGCACCCAGACACCCAGCTCCCAATGGGATTCAAACCTCAAATGAATCTGTTTTACTCTGTATAAAGCTTATACAGGGTAAACACATAAATTGTCCACCCTCTATAACACTGATAGAGAGCTATGCACAGCTGTTTGCTTCCCCAGGTATTAATTACTTACTCTGGGTTAATTAATAAACAAAAGTGATTTTATTAAGTATAACAAGTAAAATTTAAGTGTTTCCAAGTAATAACAGACAGAACAAAGTAAATTACCAAGCAGAATAAAACAAAAACATGCAAGTCTAAGCCTAATACATTAACAAATTGATTACAGATAAAATCTCACTGTTAGAGGTGTTCCAATAAGCTTCTTTCACAGACTAGACTCCTTCCTAGTCTGGGCCCAATCCTTTTCAGACCAACGTTGTAGTTTATGGCGTGGGTCCAACAATCACTCACACCCCTGTAGTTTCTATCCTTTGTTCCAGTTTCTTTCAGGCATCTCTTTGGGGGGAGAGGCCATCTCTTGAGCCAGCTGAAGACCAAATGGAGAGGCTTCCAGGGCCTTTTATATTCTCTCTCTTGTGGGCGGAAACCCCTTTGCTCTTCTGTGCAAAGTCACAGCAACAAGATGGAGTTTGTAGCTCCCTGGGCAAGTCACATGTCCATGAATGATTCAGCTTTTTGCAGGCTGACGCCATTGTTTACATGTTAGTTTGAACGTTCCCCGGAAACCTTCAGTGTGGATTGGCATCTCCCAAAGTCCATTGTCAGTTACGTGTTTCTTGATTGGTCACTTACTGTGAATAGTCCTTTCTCAAGAAGCTGACCAAATGCTTCACTGAGGCTACTTAGAATCAAACACATAGAGATACAAGTACATAGACAATATTCATAACTTCAGATACAAAAATGATACACACATACAGACAGCATAATCATAACCAGCAAACTACAACCTTTCCATAAACACCCCACTTGACCTCCTCTGTACAAGACCTGATGCACCCATAGGACCCTGTCATCTGAGACCATTACTCCTTGTTCTGTCATCTGCTACCACTAAGAACAGTCTAGATCCATCCTCTTTGGTTACAATAATGATCCTGGTTACAATAATGATCTATGTGGTCACAGTTCATGTCAATAATAATCACACACAATGATTTGCTGATTTCCCCTAATACTAGGCCGTGAGCCCAGTGACATAGTGAGGTGGTGTGGCCTCCCTTCGACCCAGAGAGGGAGGCACAACCGCAAGTCCACTACAAAGACATATGATATATTCCTGAATGTCTCAGTTTAGTATAGTATGCCATGAGGCAGGAGTTAGTGTTCTCAACTGCTATGTTTTTCCCTCTGTGGCAACAATGGCAAAATTGCATACCACATTGCTTCACCAGGGAAAGTAATGTGAGTAGCCTCTATTACCCTCTTCATTGAAAGGAAAGGCAAAATTGGCCTGAATAATATTCTGAAACTCACAGTAGAAGGCTAGGCTGACCATTTTATAGTGACTTAATTTATACTAATCTACATTTTTAGGGAGCTGTGACTAGCCTTATTAGATAATTAAGTGTCATTCATTGTTTTAAACCTTTGCCTCTTACCTGGCCAGACTCTAGGCATATTGTGAAATTACCTGACAATGGCTATGCATGCATAATATCAGTTATACAATATATAGGAGAAATAATAAGGAGAATAATGAACAACAGACCTTCTGTATAAGGAAACACTTCTTGATGTAGCTGTTTTATTTGATATAAATAAATTAGTTGGTTATACAAGGTTTGACTTTGAGCATAATGTAACTTTTTATTGAAACTCCTTGTCCAGGTAAAACTAAGAGGCTAGAAGCCTAAATTGCAAGGAAAACCCAATTCTTTTGGGTAAAAAATATTTAATCCTCTTAATGTTAAGGTATCTTTTCAGGTGTACTGGCATCCCTTCTCTCTCTCTCTCTCTCTCTCTCTCTCTCTGTAAGAGTGAGAGAGAATGTATATTCTGTGACTGGAGTTTCAACCCATTTTATCTGTGACCTATTCAAAAACAAATGTTTGAAAGGCTTTTGATCAAAGCACTGGATTGGGATTCAGAAGTTCTAGGCTCTATTCCCACACTCTTTCCATGTCACTCACATCTGTGCATGCCTCAGTTTGCTATCTGTCACACAAAGGTAATAATACTTCCTTACTTCACAGGAGCCTTGTAAGGATCAATTCACTCATATTCCATATGTGCTCAGGAGCTGGAGTTATGGGTGCCATAGAAGAACCTGCCTATAAAAAGGCCTCATAATTATTCTTTCTGTAATTAATACATACGGGTGCATATAATAGAACTGATGTGAATTTGTCACATTCTGCATGTGATTAAGTAAAATAAAGTTGACCATATCCTGATGCAGCTGTGTTTTACACAGCAGTCCTTATTCCACTGCTCCTGCTTATGAGCCTCTCCCATTGACTTTAGTGGGAGTCTCCGTTAGGCATCAGCTGTGTAATTTGGACCATTGTCTATAGTGTACTTATAGATCATGATATTATCTTGATATCCTTTGGTGTATAGCGTGCTGTGCCTTTAAAAGTGGTGGTTTTGGTCTAGTCCTGACATTTAATCCAATTACTAGGAAGGCCCTGTCCAGCAGAGCACTTAGAAGTCAATGGGAGTATTCGTGGGCTTGAACTTGAGCACATGCTTAAGTGTTTGGGGCCTTAAAGTAGGAATGCAGAGAAATTAAAGAGAAATATTTCTATATAAGGTTCTATATGGCAACAAAGTTCGACACAGGTAAGATTTTCTCAAACTCAGCCAGGAAAATAAAAGAATGAGATTTTATCAAACTTCCCAGTAAGCAGATTTGTATGTGCACTACATGTATTCATGTATATTTGGTTTGTTCTCAGGTGCCAGAGTCCGGAGGAATAAGGGAGTGGAGGGCTGAAAATACTAGCAGGACCACATTCTCTGAGGCTTAGAAAAATGGTTTCTAAACTATGCTAATAATTGTGTAATATCAATGTACACATGGGATGGATGGCAATATCCCATTTCATAATCATGGTGTGACACATTAGAGTCCAATAAGCATCTGAATAAAGAGAAGGTTTGTAAGTCCCATTTAAATAAATAGTTGTTATTGTGTTCAGGGAAAGCATTCGGAGACAAGGTCCCAGTAACTATAATTTCTGAAAAGTTACTAGCTATATCAGGTGTAGGAAAAGCACTACATTAGTGATCACATTTGACAGGACCATAAAGGTTGCCTAAAACCTTTTGAGCTTTTTATGCTTTTGATATCATATCTCATTTTCTGCATGAATGATACACTCAATTGATCTAAAGGAATCTGAGTTTTAATTTACAGCAGGTGAAGCTCAGATCACCTGATATCCACATTTCCAGCAGTCATTAAAATTGTATGGGTGGTAGCCACTTTTGCAGACATTGACAGACTCAGCATGTAGACATGTGAAGAGTGTGGATTTTCTCAGTGCAGTGTCTTCGTGCCTCATGAGCTTGAATTTATTTACCCTCCTGATGCTGTTGCGAGGCAGAGAAGTGCTGTTATTCCCGTTTGACAGATAGGGGACTGAGGCACAAAGGGTATGTCTACACAGCCCGCTGCAGTGAGTCTGAGAGCCTGGGTCCACAGACTCTGGCTTGCGGGGCTCATGCTACGGCGCTAAAAATCACTGTGCAGACACTCGGGCTTGGACTCTGAAGCCTAGGGAGACAGAGGGGCTTCAGAGCTCGAGCTCCTGTCTGAGCCACAATGTCTACATGGTAGTTTTTAGCACCTTAGCCCTGCAAGCCTGAATCTGGGGACCCAGGCTCTCAGACTCATTGCCAGAGGCTACTGCTAGCTGTGTAGATGTACCCAGAGAGGCTATGTGCCACACCCTAGGTCCCATAGGACGTCTGTGGTGGTACACTGAATTGATGCTGAATCTCTTGTATCCTAACCACTGAACCATCCTTCCCCTCTCATCAGTGGATTTGATGCAATCCGTGTATCTGTTGCTTCCACAAAGCAGTAATTCGGGTAATGTATCAATATTAATGTACTGAGAGGGCAAGATCATTCTTGTAGGTTCTGAGGTGCTGAATTAGTACTTGTAGTTATGATGGGCAGCAGCGTGGCAGGACCCTATCGATGAGTGCACCCATAGGCTGGATACCAAACTATTGAAGCTCTCTCTGGGCTACTGATGTCTCCCGTGTTAGACAATACAGCTCGCAGAGTTTATCAAACATGGTCTGCTGATCACTACTGGACAACATAGCACAGGTATCGTCCCACCCTTTTCTCTGTCTTGCACCTGATAGTGGCCAGCAGTGATACTTCAGGCTTCACCATGCCATAGCCAATTACTGTACAAGAAAACAAAAATCTCATCTCCCCCAAAGCCAATGCAAATCTCCCACATTTTCTGCAGGTTTCCTGAAAATACCAAATGTTTAATTTTTTTCCTCATGAAAATTAAAGGAATTTTCTGCATCTCTCCTTTTTGCAAATTATTGCTCCCAAGTAAAAAATGGGTAGCATGTTATGATCAGGGGGCTGTTCTGAGCCATATCCAGCTGTGTCACACCTGTGCACCCCATGCAGGGACCAGCAGGGTTGTACAGGGGTAACTCAGAGCAGAATTTCATCTAAATATACATCTGTTTTAGAGCTCTGTCCACTATATTAACTGAGGGGCCCCTGGTTAACAGATCGGCAAGGTCCCTAGTGGATTTCATTGTCTTCCAATCTTCTCCTCTCCTTGGTTATAAGAATCCCTGCATTAGTTACAAGTGGGGGGGGAGGGGAAGGAGAGGGTTTTTATAAACCTCAGTCAGGTTATGACAGAAAAGCATTATCCAAGAGGAAGGTTTGCAGAGTTACAGGTGGTCAGACTCCGGATTATTCTAATCTCTTCTGGAAGTTTGTTCCACAGCTGGATCACAGGACCCCATCAGCCCTCCATCATGTTCTCAGATGAACTATAAACTCTGCTCCTAGAGAAAAACCAAAAGGCCAAGAGATACATTACGGACACAGATACATTTTTCAAGACTGATAAGACTCAAGCGTGGTGTTAAAATCAAGACCTCTACAGGCAATGGTCACCAACACTCTGGTTTAAACCACAACGTAAGTTATTTTTATATTTGTTACAATCTATTAAATGTATATAGGTCTTTACAGACAAATAAAAGTGAATTCTGTGCCCTAGACAGCTCACAATCTAGGCGGAAATTTTAGAGAGAAGTAGCAGTGTAAAGTCAACCTTTCAATAGATATTAGTGGCTCATGATAAATCTCTCACTTGTAAGAAGAATGAAGGTAAACCACAGCAGATATGCTTTTGTAGATAGTATTTTTGTTTTGTTTGTAACAAACTAACTTATCTCATTGAAGGCATGTGGGTATGCATTTAAATGTCAGGAATATTATGATTTACCCAGTTCTGACACATATTACAACTTTAGACTTGCTAGGATTATTACGCTTTGCATGAGAAAGGAATACCTTTTGTGGTTCTTCAGATATTGTCTTGTTTTACCAACATTTGCAAAAACAAATCAAGATAAAGATCATGCCTTATTGTGCATGAATAACTGCACTTTTCACGCTTTCATGGGAGTCTGGCAACCAGCAAAAGGAGCGTAGTAGCTGAGCGAGAGGGGAAACAGCCTGCACATCATAAGGAATTGAATTTCTCAGGGTGAAATTCACAGTCCCTTTTCAAAGCTCAGGAGTCACTGAGCCTTGCATAGGGATCATCATAGAATCATAGAATATCAGGGTTGGAAGGGACCTCAGGAGGTCACCTAGTCCAACCCCCTGCTCAAAGCAGGACCAAGCCCCAACTAAATCATCCCAGCCAGGGCTTTGTCAAGCCTGACCTTAAAAATATCTAAGAACGAGATTCCACCACCTCCCTAGGTAACGCGTTCCAGTGTTTCACCACCCTCCTAGTGAAAAAGTTTTTCCTAATTCCAACCTAAACCTCCCCCACTGCAACTTGAGACCATTACTCCTTGTTCTGTCAACTGCTACCACTGAGAACAGTCTAGATCCATCCTCTTTGGAACCCCCTTTCAGGTAGTTGAAAGCAGCTATCAAATCCCCCCTCATTCTTCTCTTCCGCAGACTAAACAATCCCATTTCCCTCAGCCTCTCCTCATAAGTCATGTGTTCCAGTCCCCTAATCATTTTTGTTGCCCTCCGCTGGACTCTTTCCAATTTTTCCACATCCTTCTTGTAGTGTGGAGCCCAAAACTGGACACAGTACTCCAGATGAGGCCTCACCAATGTCGAATAGAGGGGAACGATCACGTCCCTCCATCCGCTGGCAATGCCCCGACATATACATCCCAAAATGCCATGGGCCTTCTTGGCAACAAGGGCACACTGTTGACTCATATCCAGCTTCTCGTCCACTGTAATCCCTAAGTCCTTTTCTGCAGAACTGCTGCCTAGCCATTCGGTCCCTAGTCTGTAGCGGTGCATGGGATTCTTCCGTCCTAAGTGCAGGACTCTGCACTTGTCCTTGTTCAACCTCATCAGATTTCTTTTGGCCCAATACTCTAATTTGTCTAGGGCCCTCTGTATCCTATCCCTACCCTCCAGCGTATCTACCTCTCTTCCCAGTTTAGTGTCATCTGCAAACTTGCTGAAGGTGCAATCCACACCATCCTCCAGATCATTGATGAAGATATTGAACAAAACCGGCCCGAGGACCGACCATTGGGGCACTCCACTTGATACCGGCTGCCAACTAGACATGGAACCATTGATCACCACCCGTTGAGCCTGACAATCTAGCCAACTTTCTATCCACCTTACAGTCCATTCATCCAGCCCATACTTCTTTAACTTGCTGGCAAGAATACAGTGGGAGACCGTGTCAAAAGCTTTGCTAAAGTCAAGGAACAACACATCCACTGCTTTTCACTCATCGACAGAGCCAGTTATCTCATCATAGAAGGCGATTAGATTAGTCAGGCATGACTTGCCCTTGGTGAATCCATGCTGACTGTTCCTGATCACTTTCCTCTCCTCTAAGTGCTTCAGAATTGATTCCTTGAGGACCTGCTCCATGATTTTTCCAGGGACTGAGGTGAGGCTGACTGGCCTGTAGTTCCCAGGATCCTCCTTCTTCCTTTTTTTAAAGATGGGCACTACATTAGCCTTTTTCCAGTCGTCCAGGACTTCCCCCGATTGCCGTGAGTTTTCAAAGATAATGGCCAATGGCTCTGCAATCACATCCACCAACTCCTTTAGCACTCTTGGATGCAGCACATCTGGCCCCGGGGACTTGTGCTCGTCCAGCTTTTCTAAATAGTCCTGAACCACTTCTTTCTCCACAGAGGGCTGGTCACCTCCTCCCCATGCTGTGCTGCCCAGTACAGTAGTCTGGGAGCTGACCTTGTTTGTGAAGACAGAGGCAAAAAAAGCATTGAGTACATTAGCTTTTTCCACATCCTCTGTCACTAGGTTGCCTCCTTCATGCAGTAAGGGGCCCACACTTTCCTTGATTTTCTTCTTGTTGCTAACATACCTGAAGAAACCCTTCTTGTTACTCTTAACATCTCTTGCTAGCTGCAACTCCAGGTGTGATTTGGCCTTCCTGATTTCACTCCTGCATGCCCGAGCAATACTTTTATACTCTTCCCTGGTCATTTGTCCAATCTTCCACTTCTTGTAATCTTCTTTTTTCTGTTCAAGATCAGCAAGGATTTCACTGTTAAGCCAAGCTGGTCGCCTGCCATATTTACTATTCTTTCTACAAATTGGGATGGTTTGTCCCTGTAACCTCAATAAAGATTCTTTAAAATACAGCCAGCTCTCCTGGACCCCTTTCCCCCTCATGTTATTCTCCCAGGGGATCCTGCCCATCAGCTCCCTGAGGGAGTCAAAGTCTGCTTTTCTGAATTCCAGGGTCCAAATTCTGCTGCTCTCCTTTCTTCCTTGTGTCAGGATCCTGAACTCGACCAACTCATGGTCACTGCCTCCCAGGTTCCCATCCACTTTTGCTTCCCCTACTAATTCTTCCCGATTGTGAGCAGCAGGTCAAGAAGAGCTCTGCCCCTAGTTGGTTCCTCCAGCACTTGCACCAGGAAATTGACCCCTACACTTTCCAAAAACTTCCTGGATTGTCTGTGCACTGCTGTATTGCTCTCCCAGCAGATATCAGGGTGATTGAAGTCTCCCATGAGAACCAGGGCCTGCGATCTAGTAACTTCTGTGAGTTGCCGGAAGAAAGCCTCTTCCACCTCATTCCCCTGGTCTGGTGGTCTATAGCAGACTTCCACCATGACATCACCCTTGTTGCTCATACTTCTAAACTTAATCCAGAGACACTCAGGTTTTTCTGCAGTTTCATACTTGAGCTCTGAGCAGTCATACTGGTCCCCCGCCTTTTCTGCCCTGCCTGTCCTTCCTGAACAGTTTATATCCATCCATGACAGTACTCCAGTCATGTGAGTTATCCCACCAAGTCTCTGTTATTCCAATCACATCATAATTCTTTGACTGTGCCAGGACTTCCAGTTCTCCCTGCTTGTTTCCCAGGCTTCTTGCATTTGTGTGTAGGCACTTGAGATAACTTGCTGATCATCCCTCTTTCTCAGTATGAGGCAGGAGCCCTGCCCTCTTGCTTGCTCATTCTCGTACTTCCTCCTGGTATCCCACTTCCCCACTTACCTCAGGGCTTTGGTCTCCTTTCCCCGGTGAACCTAGTTTAAAGCCCTCCTCACTACGTTAGCTAGCCTGCTTGCGAAGATGCTCTTCCCTCTCTTCGTTAGGTGGAGCCCATCTCTGACCAGCACTCCTCCTTCTTGGAACACCATCCCATGGTCAAAGAATCCAAAGCCTTCTCTCCGACACCACCTGCGTAGCCATTCGTTGACTTCCACGATTCGACGGTCTCTACCCAGGCCTTTTCCTTCCACGGGGAGGATGGACGAGAAGACCACTTGCACCTCAAACTCCTTTATCCTTCCTCCCAGAGCCACATAGTCTGCAGTGATCTGCTCAAGGTCATTCTTGGCAGTATCATTGGTGCCCACGTGGAGAAGCAGGAAGGGGTAGCGACCCGAGGGCTTGATGAGTCTCGGCAGTCTCTCCATCACATTGTGCATCCTACAGATACAGACGACTGAGTGAGCAGAACAGCCCCTCCAGCTGGAAACAGTATGTGGGGCGTATGCACAGCCATTCATATCACATATGAGTTGTAGCAACAGTTCTGGCCCACAATGTTGGGTTTGCATCGTTATTATTAATGGGTAGTAATACTGCCGTAGCTCCTAGGAGCCCCAATGATGGTCCAGGAACCCACAGTGTTTTGCACTGTACAAACAGAACAAAAAGATGATCCCTGCCCCAAAATTGCAATCCAATGGATCTGTGCAGTTTCCAGACTCGCAGGCCATACCCCTGTCACTCACATATTTGTGCCCATCCTTGCATACTGGCACAGACTGTTACAGGAAGGAATCCATGTGATGGCAACCAAATACCATGGGTGTTCTAGTAATATGTACAGTAAGGGGGAAAAAAGGGTGTTCTAGAAATACATACATTAAGGGGGAAAAAAGAATTGCCCTTGTAGCTTGTCTGAAGCTAGTCCAGTGGTGTCTTGATGGAGTGGATATGGATTTAACTTCCATTGCATGGCACTGCCACTGATAGCAAAGTGCATATTGGTATGGTTTAAATAATAATAATTAATATTTAGATGTTACATTTCATCAGTAAATCTCAAAGCGCTTTACCAAGAAGGGTAGGTATCATTGTCCCCATTTTACAGCTGGGAAAACTGAGACATAGAGAGGGAAGGTGACTTGCCCAAGGTCATGCAGCAGTGCAGAGGTAGATCCAGGAATAGGACTCAAGTCTCTGGACTCCTAATCTGGTGCTTTATCCACTGGGCCACACTATTTGAAGTAGCCTCAGTGGTCCTAAGAGAGGGACCAGAGGATCCATGGAGTGGCAAAACTCAATCTCCTCCCCTGCTTCCACTCCAGGCTGCCCTCAACACCCCCTGTGTGACCGCTTACAAGGAAGCCACCATGGACCCAGGCTCTGTAGAATGGTGTGCAGCTTCTGTGTGGCTTTTCTAAATTCCACCCTATCCCTGGTTTCAGAGTAACAGCCCTGTTAGTCTGTATTCGCAAAAAGAAAAGGAGTACTTGTGGCACCTTAGAGACTAACCAATTTATTTGAGCATGAGCTTTCATGAGCTACAGCTCACTTCATCTTCAACTTCACATCCGATGAAGTGAGCTGTAGCTCACGAAAGCTCATGCTCAAATAAATTGGTTAGTCTCTAAGGTGCCACAAGTACTCCTTTTCTTTTCACCCTATCCCTGTGTATGACCATACCATTTCATCTGAGTGCCAGGCCTTCTATAACTAAAAACGTGTGCTCAAGATGTGTCCATAAAAGCCTGAAAGTTACACAGGCAAAGACAGGGTCCTGAGAAGGCTAGGAGAGGGCAGGTGTGGATGACTGAAATATAGAAGCTGAGCCAGAGAGAGACCGAATGCTCAGACTGTAGAAGTATCAAGGGTGACTTTGAAGCAAATAACACATCACCAAAGATTAGACATGGAGCTATATCTATAAGAGCTTATGGACCTGATTCTTGTTTACACTAAGCCCCCTTTACACTGCTTTGACTGTGTAAAACAGCTTTAAGATGGGACTAGGATGTACATGAGAATTCAGGCCTATAGACTTAAGATATTTTATTTAATGTTGTGCTGCAAAATATAAATTTAAAGGGAGTTCGTCAAAGGCACAAGACTTGGAGTAGGATCTGGGCACCTAACCATTCTTTGTGTCTTTGAAAATCTCCCCCTTAAGCATTTTTTTTTGCCTTGTGAATAGTCATGCCCCTTAGGGGGGAAACAATTTTGATCATTTATATAAGCATAATTCCAAATGGTTTTAAAGATTTAAGACCCAAACTTTAACATCATATTATTTTACAGTGTCCCTTGAAACTATATCACTTCCAGACTTTTTTTCTCTCCCACATCTCTAGAAAACAATTTACAAATGTTAAAACAATCTAACAGAAATAAATGAAACTATGATAAAAAAGAATGGTTCCCTCTTCTCCCTGCCCCCCCCCCAAGCTTCTTTCCCTCTCCCCCAAATCTGGCTTGTGCTTGGAGTTTATTTGATTAGTATTAGACTCTGGGTTTTGTTATTTTCAACACAGTAGTAAATCATGCATTAATTAGGATAATGATTGTGAGCTGTAATTTAACTCAGTAATCAAAGTCATAAACTGAGCATTATCAAATTTATAAACTCAGCATGCTCAAGTATCCTTGGTGATAATGAACTTGCTGAGTCAGATTACTCCCTTGCAATTGTTCATTGTCTTTTAAATAGTTTGGACTGTCTTGCATGTCATATTTTTCACTAGTACATTACATGAACAGTAAGAAAATAGCCAATACTCAAGAAGAGTACACTCTTCATTTGCAAAAAGCAAGATCATTTTTGCTTTAACTTTGTAGAGGGCTTCTTCCAGCTTTGTTTTCATTTTTGATCTAATGAAAGTACAAACCTATTTTTGTACTTCAGTCTTTTACCTAGACTCTTTGGATAGGAAGACAAAAATACAGCTTGCCCCTCTCTCTACAAACTTCACTTTTACAGAGTCAGAGAATTTGGCATCTTTACATAGGTCAAATGTTGTGCCAACAGAAGCAACGCTGACTTCCTAACATTGTTGTATTAACATACCTCAACTTTAGCCTGGGGGAGAGGGAAATGATGTTGTTTGGAATGAGATGGTAATTTACTTTCCATGCTTCTCAGTCCTAAGGCATCTTTTTAGGATGAGACAGCCAGCTGTGTAAATTGAAATTGGTGAACAATCGTCCACTGGAGGCTCTAACATCTGAAAAGCAGAGTTACACGCTCTACTCTGTCCATGTAGACTATGGTGTTTTCATTTTACAGGGATAAGGGATTTACTGTTAAATTAATGGACATTTCAAACTCCAGTGGCAACACATGTTACTGCCTGCATTATTGGGAAACAACTTGCATCTGCGCAACTTATCACTTGGAAACAAAAGCTTCAAGTAACTGTGTGATGGCACAAGAAAATAACACATGCTACTAGTGTGCCAAAGGAAATCAGGTCACAAACTCTCTCTGAACGCCTTGCAAGAGGATATCTCATGTACAAGTTAGGACAGGCATTAAATTGGTCACGCTTCAACTTTTGATTTTTGTTTTAATTTAACATCTGCACTTCAACTTGGCCTACAGCACGTTGTCCTTTTTCTAGCCCTTCGCAACAAAGCCGTGGAAAGCTGATCTCATATTCACATTAGTGGCCTTGGGTTTTCAGGTCATTTCCGCACAGCAAGCTCCCGGTTCTGATGCTGTTTCATAGAAAGACTCATATATCCTTGTGGAAATACCTGCCCTCACAACCTATCTTTGCTATTCCATGATTACAGCAGGTTTTTTTTCTTGAAATGTGGCTACATCATGAGAGAAATTGTCAAAAATATTCAGATCTAATTGTCTGTTGTTTCAAAAGAGCTGAAAAGCCATCCAACTGGAAGCGATCTGATGCTAGTTATTAATGGAGGAGGCACTTGGTAACAACTCCACGGCCATCATAAAAATCTCAGTTTTGTTTAACATAGTCTAAACTTCCTGGGTTACCTGTGACCATACACCAGAACAATCAGCTGAATGTATCTTCTAAATGGGAGAAGGTTTCTCTGACAAAATATCCCTTTCCCCTGGGATTGGTGGAAGGACTTGTTAAAAAAACCCGCTATGCAAGTTCAGGAGAAATGCCAGAAAAGCTGCGTCTTCGTACTGTGGAAGCATCTACACTAGAAAAACTAGGATGCATGTAACAGCAACAGCCGGCAATGGTACCTCTGCCTCAGTGCTAAACCTTGACTATAGGTTGGGCTCAGGTGTTTCTGGCTTTACTTGCCATTCAGGTGCCACAGGAGAGGTAGTCTTGAATAACCAAATTCAGGCCACATCACTGAAAATCTGGCACAGTGTTAAGAAAACTGGATAAGTATCGGGAAGTCTTGGTGCAGTCCAATATGAATGACAACTCCTCATTTTCTATTTTGTGCATTTACCTTGTATTGATCTTCCCATGGTAGGAAAGTGCCTAAAGCACATCTTAAAGTCAGTCTTGTTTGCCCTGTTTTAATAAAGCAAAACATATCATTATGACTTAATTGATACTGATGTAATAATGACTTTTGATTTAGAAGATGTTACATTTCAACTAGCTGATAATAATCTGTTCAGATACTAGATTATTTAAATAGGAGGGAAGTTGCCCTTTGAAAAGACACCTACTATTGAAAAGAGACCTAAGCTGGTCATTTCTTCATCTAAGGTTTTTCTGTCGCTTTTTAGAAAGTAAGCATTGGAATCATTACTTAAAGCTCATAGACAATATATACTGTTAGCAATTCTTGGGATTAGAAGTCATGGGAATTGTCTAAACAAAATGTAATCACTCCTCTTGTGTGTAACCAAATACATAATTGTTGTTGTCTTTTTATTCTTAACAGATGGTTTGTATCTCCCAAGATTTATAGAAGAATTCATAAATTGGCATCAGTGGTATGTCAGAAATGTGAAGCTGCCTCTGTTCCCATTGTTCACTGCTTGTGAACCTGCCACTGACAGAAAGAGTTTGGTTAAAGTTTCAAACTCACACCATACAATTTAAAGGTGATATGAAACTGGATTTTTTTTCTCATTAAGGCTACACATTTTGATCATCTGGACTCACTAGAACTAGATGTATGGCATAATATTCAGTTAGTAGTATCTTCTTAGTCAGGTATCTACATCCTTCCAACCACTCAACAGTGTGAGTAGGCAGGGGACACTGATGAAATAATCCACAGGAACCTTTCTTAATCAAATACTCTGCCAAACTCATCCTGTTATGGCTCAAAAATCACAGCTGGCAAATTTCCATTAGTGCAAGTGTGCATTGGGGTGTCGACATACTGGCCTAAAATTGACCATCATACTCAATTATTTGATTGACTAATAGGATATCACCATTATCATTTCAGGAAGGCAGTGATACTGTTTTGGTATTGATGACATTGATTACTTATTTAAAATAAATGTTAAAGAGCAAGCAATCTCTCAGGTGCTTTAGAATATAATATTAAAAGTACCAGAAAAATGTATTATTTGTATTCTAGTAGTGAGTAGAGGCCCCAAATAGAAATGGCCAGAAAAAAGAGGGGGATTCCATGGAAAAATTTCAACTTTTCCTCAAAAAATATTTAAAAATGAAATATTTGGTCTGGAAAGCAAACTATTTCAATTCTGAAAGGTTACCCGGTACCTTGTGGGCATTGTATTTCAGATGCCTCAGCCTCCCATTTTCCTCTAGAGGACAGGCTCCCTATTCAGACCACATTTCCCATGATGCTGCATGGTCTTCTCTCTTGGTGAGGAGAAGTAGTGCATCATGGGAGTTTCATGGCTGCAGTATATAATGGGGATTTAAATCTGGCTGGGGATCCTGGCTCATAGAGGCAAATGAGAACATGAGGCAATTGAACTACAACTCCCATGAGACACTGGAGAGACATATCCAAATTGAATTTTTTTCTGTTTTAGGCTGAAATATTTTATTGTGGGGGGCATTTTTTTTAAAAGATAATCAGTTTCCCAGCACTTTCCCAGCAGGCACTTGTCATAAAAAATTGATTTAGTAGAAAAACCCCAATTTTAATAGAAAAACTTTTCAACCAGCCCTCACCTGAATCTAAGTCATGGCCCCAGTTTGCTAGATTCTGTACATAGCAAAAGGCACTTCAAGGCCTGAAGAGTTTATGGTCTACATAAATGAGACAGACAAAAAGTGGGGGGAAAAAATACTATCTCCATTCTGAGCAGCATTGATTATCCCCAGATGGATACAGGGGATATCAGGGGATACAGAGGAACAGACAGATTAAGTGACTTGACCAAGCTGGCACAAGAAGTTTGTGGTGGAGGTGGGAATTGAACGCAGATTGTTTGAATGGTTGCCTACGAAGGGCCTTAACCACAAGACCAACCTTCATTTTGAAGCTTGATCTTGTGGTCTTTTGCTATTTGACTGTCATCTCCAATGCTTTCGATTTGAGTGAGACAAGAGCCAGTTGTCTGCATCTATAACTTCTTTCAGCTACACTAAAACTGCTTCCATGAAAGTCATGTAATGCCACTCTGATAGCACAGGAGACATTGCCAGGTGCAATTTTAAAAAAAAACCAATATTTTGTGTGTATGTAATATCTATCACACAGATGTGATATAAAGGTTTTAATACATTTTAGGCTTTTATACTGCCACCCAGATTGTAGTATCTGAACATCTTCCATGTAAAATCCCTAGCACACTTCATGGAGTCTCTGGCACTTCTCCATTTTTGGTAGTTTTTTTTGGATGTTGGGAGTGGTTTGGGAATAGAAGGGGGGTGTCAGTGTTCTGACTGTTACTTATGGTGAAAAGACTCTCAAAGAGGAAGGGTTTTGAAGCATTTCCTAAAGATGTTCAGACTCTGGCTTTGCCTGCTCTCTTCTGGAAACTGGATCCCCTTGATCAAGAGAGTTGGGGGGATCACAGCTCTCACATGCTTTGTTCCCGGCTCTCATAGGCTTCATGATCTGCATTGTCCCAGAGGAGCTCAGGTGTCATGGTGGTTTATAGATCAAAATTTGCTCTCTGATATCTTGAGCCATTAATTCCTTTGAAGATTAGGACCAAAGTCTTTAACTGGCTTTGGAAGTGGACTGGAGGGACTTGAGCACAGCATGTTGACCTTGTTGGCCTAAGCAGGTAGAGGAAGGCAGGCAGCCGCATTCTGGGGAGCCATCAACGTGGTAGCTGTGTCCTGAGGATTCTGTAGCTGTGCAGCGCCATTGGAATCACACTGTTAAGGAGTTGGGACAGGAGACCACAAAGTCAATGCAGAGGCCCAGAATGTTCCTTCAGTGAATTCCCAAGCCTGGAGCATGTTTTAGGAAAGCTGCAGAACTTTGAAGGAGCCAAACCACATCTTCTGTTGTGAAGGAGGCAAACTCCATCCCATCCCAACAGGAGAATGCGGACGGCAGTCAGTGCTTAATTTGTAATGAAAGAGGTGCCGCGGCTCAAGCAATTAGGTGCTGGGGCTTAAGCCATTTTTTTTACTTTCAGAACTGATGCAGCAAGCTCAAAGGTGCCAGGGCTATGAAGTCCTACAGGAAAATAAGCTTCTTGAAGGACTGAGCTGACATTGGGAAACATTCATGTGTTTCTAGGATGTTCTTTTATTGAGTTACTTGTTACTGCTCAGTAAAAAAATCTAAAAGGAAAGCCTTTAATGATTCATCAAATTCTTGTTCATTTCAAAAGGCATAGACATTTCTGTGTCTGGTTCATATATTAAAAAGTCAATGAAAAGATTCCCATTAATTTCAGCAGGTTCCAGCTCTATGTGTACTTGATGTTCATAGATGTAAGTGGTGTGTGACCTGTTATGGATTTCTGATAGATGTACAGCAATCACTGTTTTAATAGATTTGTTCCTATTAACCATCAATGGGCATCTGCCTTAAGGGGCTGATCCTCAGATGGTATAAGTTGTCATAGCTCCATTGACAACAATGTACCTGCCCTTATAATTCCAGTGTCCCCAATACATTACTATCATTCTCCTCTATGTTGAATTATATGTTGTAATTCTCCTCTATGTTGAATTATATTACAGCAGATTTGCATGGTTATTTTTTACAGTCAAGTATGGATAATAATTGCCCTGAAACATCCGGGAGACAACTGAAATGAAATGAACACGTGGAATTTTTGTTGCATTGAATATTTTTTCCCCTTGAATGACAGAAAAACCTGCAGTGTTGTTCTACTGTTAATAAACAAATAAATGGTGTTGTCGATTTAAGGAATAAAAAAAAAAAACATGTCATGCAAATTAGACACCTTCAGGGATTTTTGAAAATGTGTTTGAAGAGCTAATTAAATGTTAGAGACAATTAATAAACATCAGTTTTGCCAAATTATTTTCAATTCATTAAAGTAATTTAAGCCATTTTTCATTTTGATTTCAAAAACATAGAAAATTGTATTTCAAGCAGCAGTTTCTTTGTCGCCTTTACAATTATTTATATATTGAATATCTTATGCACCCACACAAGTATTCATCTATATATAAATATAATCTTTCTGCGTTAACAATTTTATATTGGGATATTAACATGTTGCCGTTTCTTGATTTGTGTGTGTGTGTGCATGGTCGTGCGAGTGTGTATGCTTCTTATCTGGCTTATCCTCTCTACTAAATCGTTCAGTAAATACACTGTAGCCAGATAGTTTCTAAGGTCTAACTGGAAGAAAATTGTTATGAGTTACAGGAAATTAAAAAATTCCTGCAATACCAACCCACTACTCAAAGTCAATCTGTGGTATCCCACAATCCACTCTGCTCTGAAGTCAAGCCAGAATGATTTTTGAAGAGTAATTTCAAGCCTTATAAAGGGTCATATCATGTATTAAAGCCATATTTGCTTCTGTGTTTTGTAAATTTTGAACTCATTACTAAACCTTTGTCTTTTATACTGTATGTTTCTCTCTGAACTCTCCTTCATCAATCTGATCCTTAAAAGTCCAGTGAAAAACAGTTTGCATGTGAAAATGTGACAAACCATAAATAGTTATGATCCTGAGGAGCCAGCTTTTAAGGATGGCTGTAAGAAGCATGTCAGTTTCTTACAGTCGCTTATTATACATGCTCAGGAACATGGTGCCTGACTCTGGGAGTTGCTGACCACCTTCTGTGATGTGCTGAGTGCCCTTAGCTCCCATTGGCTTTACAGGGGATTAAAGGAGCTCAGCACCTCACAGGATCAGGCCCACAGGAGGGGAAAAATTACACTCTTTTATTTTACATGAATTGCTAAAAATCAAGTTGGTCCTCTACTTCCTACCCAAGTAAACTCAGTGAAATGAGTACAAGATGCGGCCCAGTGTTAAAGGTAAAACCATGTGCAATTTACAATAAGCAAACTATGTCCATAAACAAAATAAAAGTGCAAACCTGGAATCATTTATACAGAAAATGTTGGCAAAGTGCAGGCTGATGCCTACAGAACACAGCACTGCACTTCTGGCTGTTGTTCTATATTTGTGGCCACTAAACTGAACCTTTACAGTATTTTTAGGCGGTGACTCCATCTAATGTAACCCAGGGAAGTGGATCTTGCCCCTGAGCACGACTGGCCAAATTCAGCATTGGTTTAAAGTTGCACAGCTGCATCAAAGCCAAGAAAGGGGATGTCCATTTAAACAAGAGCTGAATTTAGCCCCTTGTATTTCATTTACCCATGTTCATTTGAATAACCTGCTCATTAATATGTCTCACATAAGGATGCCCAGAGTAATAAATATGCACATGTATCACATATTCACAGTCATTTGCCTAAATTCTACCATTCCCCCCGTATATCTGCATTTTTCTATCTTATAGTCCTTGAAGTGAATCTGATGGAAGCTGATCTAAATAATGCACAAGGTCAGCCAGGAATGCTGTTGTAAGTCTAGCAATAGACCTAGCCCTGTTTCCATAGAGGACCCTCTGTGAATGAAACCTCCCCATGTGGACGGGCTGGTAGCAGCCTTCACAGCAATGATCCTCTCCTCCTCTGTGCCTTACACAAGGGCTCTATAGGTCCAGAGTCCAGGCTGGTGACTCTGTGAGCTTGTAACAGGAGTGGGGACATGCTGAATATGAGGACAGAGGGATAAATTTTGGTCTCCACCTTCTGCCATACAACAATTCCCAGAGCCTGTATTGGCTTTTCTGTTGAGACCTATCTCTCAGGGGTCTCTTCTAGCCTGGACAAGGAGGCAGAGCACACTAGGGTCCCAAGTGAAAGCATATCCCTCAAAGGGAACGGCTCTGGCCTCCCACAGATCTCCAATGTTCACTGGGTTTGCGAGCAGATCCACTGGCCTATTTCATGGGAGTGGATGATGCAACCACTGTGCTTTCACACAGGAACAAGGCTGACACCATGAAAGTCAGGGTGATCAATGGCTAGGGCACTAGCCTGAGACTCAGGAGTTCTGAGTTCAATTCACTGCTCTGCCACAGACTTCTTGTGTGACCCTGGGCAAGTCCCTTAGCCTGTCTTCACTGCAGAGTCAGTCTCACTCGACTGAAAGCAGACCAACTGCAAAATAACTCCTGAGCTGCACACAGTGATCAGATTAGCAGCACAGATTTTGTTAGCAATGAGGAGTTGTGCTAACTCTAGCTCATACCCCTGGATGGGCCAGCCCCCTTGAGTGAGAAATACCACTGCACTCAAGACTGTATGTGTGCGTGGACAAAAGTTAGGTTAGGGGCCACAGCTGAGTTAAATCTGCAATGAACACAGGCTCACAGTCTCTACTGTGTCTATACTGCGATAAAAGACCACTCCAGTCTTCAGCTGCCTCAGCTGACATAGCTTCTCGGGGCTCAGGAAGTGGATCTGTAAAATTACGGTGTAGATGTTTAAGCATCCTGAGCCCTGCAAGCCCAGTCAGCTGACCCAAGCTCTGAGACTTGGTACCACAGTGTTTTTTATTGCAATGTAGACATAGCCCCGCTCTGTAAAGCAGGGATAACAGTGTTGGGAGGCTAGATGTCTTCAAAAAGATTGTGAGATACCTGACTGTTGTAATGGGGGCATTACCTACATAGAATTATATAGAAAAATCATTCCTTAGATTGCTACTTTAATGAGTTAACAGGCCAGATTCTGCTCTCACACTATAGTAACTCCAGTGAGGTCAATGAAGATACTCTGGATTTGCATTGAGGTACGTGAGAGCAGAATTCAGCCCAATATTTCTGAGAATCCCAAATAGGTAAGTGATTTATATGAGCTAAATGAGTCAGTGGCCATCTCAGGTTCTTCCTATGTCATGATGTGGTCTTTATAAGTTCTTCACCTGGAGGAGAGAAATTTCAGAAATAAAATGAATAATGGGCATTAGAGAAAAATAAATGTTGATGAAATGAGAGCTGGAGTGAGCTGTGGAACAACATTTCCATGAACAAAACCATATTAATACAGTATTGGATTAAGAGTGTGTTAAAAAGCACTTGAACGTGAGAGAGGCATGGAGGTTGTTTTGAGGAGGGTTGTATAGGACATATTGTATTGTAATGTCAAAAGTTTGGAGATTTAAAAAATATAGTTTGGGATTTACAGGGGTTTTTTAACCTAGAGATACGCAGATAGTAAAATACATGCTAACCACCTCCGCCCACAGGTACCATAATATACTTGCTTCTAACAGGGTACACAGCCCCCTTGTTCACAATAAAAAATAGATAACATGAATTCAATAGTTAACGTAACATGACCTGTGTCAGAGTCGTCCATGTGGTACTTATAAAATGATGCTCGAAAACGTCAGTAAAACTGGAAAAAAACATGTGCGGGTTTTGGTTTACAGTAACGTGCATTGAAGCCACAACATGGAGGAAGTAACTAGCCTGGAAGTTCCAAGTGGTTAATTTGGGGGTGTATTCGGCTGAAATCACCTCCTTGGATGCTAATCCAGGAACTGAGCTAGAACTTTGCATAGGTCCTTATTTTGATCTCCTTGTACATCACGTACAGGAGATGGAGTTAATAATACATAGGAACAGTGCTGATACAATGTGCTTTATAGTTCGAACACCCAATACTTAAATAATATGGGGTGCTCACTAAAGAAAACTCTAAGATAGATAAAAAGAAGGGTATAATGAGGGAAACATAATTTATATCAACATTTGCACTGCAGGATATAGATGTGATTTTTCTCTGCTTACATGCAATAGGAAAATAAGAATGAAAAATAAACTTAGCAAACAATTTATTGTTTATAATGAGACAGTGGCAGTTACACCATAACTGTGATTGAGACTGTTTTCATCATAAATCCATGTTTGTACTCCCATCTCTACAATTCCCAATAAAATACTTTCCATTTCTGATTTGACATATGTGGTCTGTGACCAGGAAACAATGTTTGACCAAATTTGAGGTACTTTGAGGTCATTTTTTATATGAGATATAGAAAAAATAGATGGAAGTCATAGTTTGAAAAGTCTTTTAACATTGTTTTTTTTCATATCCTATGTAATTGCTGTACCAGATGGTTTGTCCAATAAACTTAAAATACAGTTTATTAGAAATAACTTAGTGAGATCTAGCATGCCAGGCCAAACCTGAAAAGCACATTTAAAAATTTATTCACTGACAAGTTAGATGTGTCAGAATGGTATGCCAGAATCCAGCAAATTCTTAAGGCTCATTTGGGGTCTCTCACAAACCCTGCGAAGTTCAGCATGGCTGACGAGTTAGAGAAAATTGACTAGACTGCTGGCGTAAGCACAGTGAAACTTTTTCAAAGCTGAACTTATATAAAAGAGTGAAGCTCTAGAACAGAAGTAAATTATTTATCTTCAGTTCAAGGGCGTTCTTTGCATCTGATGAAGAATAACAGTGGAAATTTACTTTTATATTTTATGTTTTTTCTGGTATGTGACTTTCTGCTTTCATTGATCTTTTTTTACTCAAATGTAGTGGTACACAAGCACGAAAAGCACTGCTGTCCCAAAATACCATGATTTCATTTGATCTCGTCCCACGCTGTTATTTCAATAGTGATGTATCAAAATCTGTTGGCCCACGATAACACAATGGATATGAAATGCATGTCTATCACAGGGCTGGATGACTGGCCATCCAGACTAGATGACTGTATAATCTAGCATATGTATAAAATGGCATAAGTCAATGTGATATACTGCTTTTAAATTCTAGTTCACCAGCTGTAATCTATCCCATGTTTAGTGACCAGAAATAAATGCCATCTGATAACTGTTGGGTAGCCTGAGTGAAATTATTTGTTTGTCTCGGTCCATTAAAACCATCATAATGACTGACACGAATTGGAAGCCTGAGCCTGAGGACTGAATAGCCCATGGAGATGGATCTACTTTGCTACCCCTTCAGAGACTGCGTGTCCAGGTTAAGATAAAGACACATTGGGAGTAATCCTGGCCCACACTGAAATCAATGGGAGTTCTTCCATTGATTCAGTGGGACTGAATTTCACCCCTGGAGTGGGGCAACATGGGAAAATTTGGACAGCCCCTGCCTGGATCTGTTTTCTAGACAAACTGACTTCCATTTCCAGGGTTATTAATATAATGGTACCCACTATACGGTGTGGGTGTTCCCCTCGTATCCCCAAAAGGAAGACATGAACCCAGATCCACAAAGATATTTAGAAGCCCAAGTCTCATTGGCTTCAGTGGGAGTCAGGCACCTAACACCTTTGAGGATCTGGGCTGTGATAATTAAGTTAATGTAGACCCCATTTCTGTCTATGTCCAAGAATCTGGGTATTATATCTTTTTTATTTAAAATCATTCTTTTCACACATCTATGAACAAGCAAGTAAATAATTACATTTAAATGATCTTAAACTCGATTCATGCTTAAAGGGAAACTTTCATGACTGTGGTTAGCTTTTGCTCGCCATGGAACATATGCACATCATCACATGGAATTTGGACATCAGTATAGTCACTAACATATCTGTGGCACTGTTTCTCTCAGATTTTGACTCCTAGTTATATAAGATCAGGTTCATTCGAAGTTTATATTGAATCTGGCCAATGTTTTGCCGTTATTGAGCTGCTCTTGGTAATCCATTAAACAGTTTCTGGAAAGTATTCAAGTGCTAAACTATCTTTTTTACTGAACTAATGAAAATCACTGGTCTGATCTAAAAAGAGACGCAATTATGAAATCCACATGGGTGTAGCTCAACATCTTTCGTTTCAGCCTGTAAAATTATAATACATGCATACCTCCTAAATAATGTACATCTTTCAAGAGGTTATGGCTGAATGTTTTAGGTTAAATGTAAATGTTGGTAATAGCTTAGGGAAACCCTAAACGCAAACTGACATTTGATATTAAAGTACCAGATGCCAAGAAAATGGTTAGAAATCCCTACCAACAGCAGCAACAAAATTAATATCTGACAAAATTATGAAATTCTCTAAATATAATTTGAAAACATACAAATTGTCAAATTCATATTAAAAGCCATTAGAGTAACTGTACTCCCTTTATTTTAATGGAGCGGAAAGGTAGGTGGTTATGGTCTAGTTTGCAATCCTGCATTCTGAGGAAAGTTTGACAATCATCAAAGGTTTCTTTTTCTTCTTCTTTGCCAGTCTTTAGACAGTCGTCTACGGTAACTTTACATTTTGTAAAAAGAAAAGGAGTACTTGTGGCACCTTAGAGACTAACAAATTTATTTGAACATAAGCTTTCGTGAGCTACAGCATGCATCCGATGAAATGAGCTGTAGCTCACGAAAGCTTATGTTCAAATAAATTAGTTAGTCTCTAAGGTGCCACAAGTACTCCTTTTCTTTTTGCAGATACAGACTAACACGGCTTCTACTCTGAAACCTTTAAATTTTGTTTCATTATAATGATAGGCTGCCAGTTTTGCTGCTAAAAATTGCAAATTAGTCTGTTTAAAGATGAGCCTGATTCCAAAAAGCTGGGATGGTGAAATCTTGGCCTGACTGAAGGCAATGACAAAATTCTCATGGACTTTACTGAGCCAAGATTTCACTCCTCAACTTCAATGCCCCCAGACTTTGGGGAAATCTTAGGAATCTGAACTTCGATCCAGAACCAAATCTGGAAAGTCTTTATAATGAGCTGAACCAAAATCCCATCTCCAACCATCCCTGACTTGTGGAGCATTCGAATGTTGTGGCTTGTTCCCATTTCCAACTTTAACTCCCATCATTAAATACCTCATTACAAATCTTAGGCAGCCTGAACTTACATCCTCAGAGATAAAATGACTCCAGACATCTAAATACTTCAGTATCACCTAAATGGAGCATTCATGCCCTTCCAACCTCCTATTTAATTACTTAATTAATTAAATTTCATCTGAATAGAAAATGACTGCTGCCCAGTGGCTTTATGAGATGGTGGTCTGAAACCCACTCTTATTGGACAGGTGTCTGCATCACAAAACCATCACCATGAATGACACTAATTCTCACCATTTTCTCTGTGCAGAATGAGCATGAATGCTCTCATCCCCAAAAGCTAGTACTCCAGATAGATACACCGGGGTGGCAATGTGAAGAATCTTGCACCACCACTGTCCACACTGTTCTTCGTCTCAGTCTTAGACTTCACTGTCCATGACTGTCAATTGGGCACCTTCTAAGAGTAGTAAGGGCCAGATCCAAAACCCGCTGAAGTCAGTGGATGTCTTTTCATTGACTTACATAGTCTTGGGGTCAGATCCTAAATGCACATGATTTAAAAATCATGGCAGGTGAGATTCTGTCCTGAATCTCATAGAGGGTGTGTCATACAACTCAGAGCCCAGGTGAAAGGGCTGTAAATCACCTTTGCACCCTTCCAGTCCTGGGCTGCTTCAGGGGCTAGTGCAGACACCAGGGTGATTTAGACAATCCTTAGGGTCTGTGTAAATTACAGCAGCCTACCTGGACTGCCCTGTGGGTTGCAGCACTGCCTGACATCTCTGCAGCACATAGTGTGGGGGCCCCAACCCAACACGCCTCTCCTGCCCACAGTCCTGTGCCACATCATGTATTCTCCCACCCTCTGGCACACGGTTCCCACTTGCAGCACCACTCCATGGCATTTCCCCTCTTGCCCCTAGCATGACCCGATTCAAAATTAGAGCACCATCTATAATAAGCCAGCAACACTTATAGTTCAGGTTGCCTGACATAGAATCCTAGAATATAAGGGTTGGAAGGGACTTCAGGAGGTCATCTAGTCCAACCCCCTGCTTAAAGCAGGACCAATCCCCATGTCTCATGATAAGACTTTGGTTTTAATTAGTGATAAGTTTGCTGAATTTTAATCATCTGAGTGAAATTTCCCATGTCTGGTGTCTTCCTCAAGCTGAATCTTTTTAAAAGTTTCAGTTAAAACGTTTCAGCCATTCTGAGAATGAGGTTACAGGGAAAAAGTTGTTTGCTCATATTAAAAATAATTCTTTCAACCATTTTATTGAGAAGCTCTAGCACCTCCATGGTTTGGAGCAAGAACTTGAAATTTGACACACAGGTTGCTCTGGTATCAGGGTTGGGGCTTTTTGCTGTCCCTGTGAAAATCTGCTCAAATTTGGTCATGTGATAAGCCTCTAAAAAATCCCAGTTTGCACATGCTGAATAGGGACTTGTTAGAGTCTGGCAGCTAAATTCTCCAAAGGTTCCATCTGCACTGAGTATGCGCTATCCCCTCATAACCCCTACATGCTAGTTGGACTGTGCATGCACCATCCCCCCAGAGCAACTATCCATGCTCCATCCCAGGGCTGCGAGAACTCAACAGGACTTTCCCTAAAATTGCCCCTCCTAGTTGCTGAGGACTACGGTGGTACTGGGCACTAGAACTGAGAATGAGGAGACTTTCTCATCTGTGCTGTCTATGCTGGTGTAAAGGAAGCATAAAGGAGAAGAAGACAGCTGCACTAGAAGGAGAGGGATGAGAATTGGGGGCTGCGTGGGGGAAAACGGAGAAGGAAGGGTGACAGGAACTGGCAGGTAGGGGGTTGGTTAGGATCAGAGGGGTCCAGAAAAAGTCTAGTGACATATGGGATTCCATCTCCCATGGTGCACCATGGACTCCCCTCTTTATGAATTGCTGTAGTGTATAATAGGAGTCCCTGGGCATGGTGCATCATGGGAGTAGTTAGGAGCTTAGCTAATAATGGTGATATGAGCAGCTGAACTAAAACTCCTATAAGGTACTACAGTGGCATTTCTGATTTGAATTTTTGGGGTTTGTGCATGCTTGGTTTTTCAGCAAAAGTCATAATTTTCCATGGAAAGTGAACATTTTTCATGAAAAACATAATTGAAAATCCAATTTTTTGTCAAAAACCAATTTTTATGGGAATTCTTCAGCCAGCCCTATTCAGGGTACATTGTCTAACCTGAGAACTGGCACACTCATTAAATCTATTTTCTTTCATTTGTCAGGGTAATGTACTTATTAAAATCCCTTATTGGCCAGAACCTACTCCCACTGAAGTCAATTGAAAAACCTTCATTGATTTCAGTGGGAATCAGACCAAGCTAATTATGAGTGGGGCGGGGGCATACAGGCATTACATAACAATATCAAACTTGGGAATTAGGATCTAATAGATCCTAATACGAAATGAGCAATGGCTTGTGAAAGAATTACATCAGTCATAATGGACAATATCAGGTATACAGACAAAATAAATGTCTGCCTTTTTTTGCAGGCTGATCAAATAACAAACCGTTACAATTATATTTGTATTTATTTAATAAAATATTTATTATTTTCTTTCTTCTTTCTTTTTGATTTCACCAGCATCATAGCTTTGCCTAAAAGGGTAAAAGGCAGTAACTGGATCAGAAATAG
Source organism: Lepidochelys olivacea (assembly GCF_965140295.1). Taxonomy (NCBI): domain Eukaryota; kingdom Metazoa; phylum Chordata; order Testudines; family Cheloniidae; genus Lepidochelys; species Lepidochelys olivacea. The sequence continues at coordinate 110,888,217 of NC_140417.1, forward strand.
ATGTAAGGAAAACAATGAATAACAATGTATATGTGAATCCCACATTTCCTCTTTTATTTCTTTTCCTCTAATAGAACTGGTAATAGTAATAGGATGGTCCAAATTCTCTCAGTCATACTAGTGGAATCTCATTGAAGATAATAGATATGTACATTGATATGATGAGAGAAGACATAATGGGCCATAATCCTCCTTGCTGTAAGTGTATTAACTTCAGTAGACTCCTATCAGTGATGAATTTGTTCCAGAATGAGGAAGAGTCCTAACTGACTGTTTAACATGGGCTGTATAGTGTTAAGTGATGACATCATTAGTAACAGCTGAAAATTGGCGTTAGTAGAGTCAGCTGCTTAGAAACTGATGTGCTTCAAAAGCTGGCTTACAGACAGCTCTGCAACTGGGGAGAGGGAGGGGTTGAAACATGAGTTGTTTGTGCTGTTTTAGAGGCCTTTGATCCTGTGGTTTAGGGTGTGTTTGTTTTTTAAAAAAATAACTCAGCTACTTTTGATTGAAAACAAACATGGGGCCAAGCTCATGTGTGGTGGAATTCCAATAGAAGCACACTAGTGATCCCTATTTTAGAACAAGGGTTTAAGTAATTTCTGGCCCTGTACCCTCCTCAAAGTCTTTTAGAGTACATGGCTGAAATTCTAAGGTACCATAAACTAAACGTTATTAGAAGTTGTGGATGCAGTCTGTGACTGAAATATGTAGAGATAATATTTGGTACATAAGCATTTACTAAAATGTAAAGAAAGAGTTTGAATTAAGGATGAAAATTCTTAGGAAATGTAAAAATATAGGATAGAATGAAGCTACCAGCTCTAAAAAGGTCAGGATAAATGATATAGATGAGGTTAATATGAAGAACTGTATGAAAGACTGCTTGGAGGATGACAATTATTAAGACTTTGAAAAATCTCCAGTGCCTTAGTTCAGAAATCAATTGATATTTTTCCCACATAGATGCCCCAGTATGAAGTACAACCTACATCTCTGGTGTTATGTGAATGGTGAATTTCAGAAGAGATTATTTAACAGCAGCATAAGATGGTTTATTACACACATACAATAGACTTTAAATATGAAATATGCCTAAATAAAATAAATGCCTAAATCTTCCAATTTAAAGGAAAAGTCTTTAAATTACTTATACGTCCTTCAAAACCATTTTCCCCCAAAGGAGAGTAACATATAGCCTATCATGATAAAACGATTTGTGTAAATACTTACTTAGGGTTTAATAAATAAGGTTGGTATGTAGTGTTTGACATACTGCACACTATAGAACATTGTAAAACCAAATCACCTTCTCTTATCTATACACTGCATCAAATTAGACAGCTAAAAGACTCCTCTTTCCAAGAGTTTTAAAATATGAGTTATTTGGTGTTTTAACATTATAACTTCTTAAAAATGCAATTTTATAAAATACATATAATTAGACCAAGCAATGTTCTGTGGGGAGAGAAATGGGGCTCAGCAGAGTTCTTTGGGGAAATCAATCTGTATTCACTAGCCTTTCCAAAGAATTTTTCAGTCTAGCAACTTTTCAAGCAATAAATCACCATCACTTTATATTATTTTACATAGAGAGATAACATATACTCTGGCTGATCGAAAACTTTCTTATTCAGCCTTTGACATCAATTATCTATTATCTATTCTTCTGTCAATATCTACTGTCTGAATCTCATGCAAAAGAATTATACCTTTGGAGATGGGAAAGTGCCTTCACTAACGGCAGAAATACCCAACATTTGAATTACTATGTTTGTTCAGTATTTAATAGGATTGGGCAAACATTTTAATCAGTACAAAGCCACCCCAAATTTGTTGGGAGATAATGATTTTTTCAACCTGAACCTCATTACTGTTCTGGAGCTTTCATTAGAAAGCCAGAATCATTGCGCAGCAGTGTCTACTAGGCCACAACCTTCCAAATCTACCACGGCTCAGTGGGGCTGACTGGGAGAGGATGGCTGAAATACCCTTGTGTTTCAGTAATTCCCTGCTGCTATGGTAGTGCCTTGGAGACCTGGGCACCTAAACATGAGTTAAAGCAGACTTGAGGCTGCTGTAGTTCATGCCTCTGGCTGGCCTGTTAAAAAGAGCATGAAGGTGGCTAAAAGGCTTAGGTGGACCAGGGGATGAATGCAGGCCTGTATCTTGCACAGGGCTGAGCAGGCTGTAGGTGCTTTAACAAATAATATATAAAAATTAGTAACAAGCCTACTTGCCTTTTGGACTTTTACAGTCACCATCTATTGTGGCAGCTAAGACATTTTTTTCTAAAAGGTTTTATAGTTTGAGTGTATCTCATCCTGGATGAGAATAAATGAAGTACTTCTTGGAGACCAAGGGAAGAATTTGGGGGAATTGAGGGGGCTCATTCACCCTCTTTACTCTGGGGAGTGAGGATGCCACTCATGGGGTTGATCTGCACCTTGTGGGTTGCTCTCCGAGCATGGAAGAGTTATTGTGTAACAGTTCTGCAGAATGGCCATTCCTAGCACAAGTTCTCAGGACAGTCAGCACTTTTCTCTCCAGCCAGGACCTTCCCATAGTCATTCAGGACCTCACTGTTTCTAGGATAGATAAGTACAATTAGCCAACATAGATGTGTCAAGTTCAAATCATACCAGACCAATCTAATTTACTTCTTTGACAGGGTTACTGGCCTAATGGATGGGGGGAAGCAGTAGATGTGATATATATTGATTTTAGTCAGTTTTTTGACACAGTCCTACATGACATTCTCATCTGCAAACTAAGGAAATGTGATCTAGAAGAAATTATTGTAAGATGGGTGTACAACTGGTTGAAAAACTGTGCTCAAAGAGCAATGGTCAAAGATTTGCTGTGAAACTGGGAGGACGTATCTAATGGGTCCTAAAGGGGTCAGTTGTTATGAAATCAACAAGATGAAATTAAATAAAGACAAGTGCAAAATACTATGTTCAGGATGGAAACATTAAATACACAAATAGGAAGCCTTCCTTCTTTAATCCACACTGGTTGCTGGTAAACCAGAGGATTCAATGCAATGCCTTGCTGATGATTTATAATGCTGTTAAAAATGTACATCTCAGGTACTTCTATGTGATTCCAAAGCAGCTGATATGTGTTGAGTTGTTTCTGCTTTCCATCCCAAGGTCCCATCTGGACCAGGCTGGGGGCAGACACTTCTCAGTTCAGGGTCTATCTCTCGCCCTTTTTCCCTCATATATCTGCCGGAATCCCTCTGTAACTGTCTTCAGGAGCCCATGACAGGGCTTTCTATTCTGGATCTTTCTCTTCCTATGAAACTTTTTAGTTTTCCATTTTCTTTCCTCTGGCAGGTTGGCTGAGGTATTTTTATGGAAGAGTGGGACTAGATCTATTATACTTATGCGGTAACTTTTATAAAAAAAGAAAAGGAGTACTTGTGGCACCTTAGAGACCAACAGATTTATTTGAGCATAAGCTTTCATGAGCTACAGCTCACTTCATCGGATGCATTCAGTGGAAAATACAGTGGGGAGATTTATATACATAGAGAACATGAAACAATGGGTGTTACCATACACATTGTAACCAGAGTGATCAGGTAAGGTGAGCTATTACCAGCAGGAGAGCAGGGGGAAAAAAACCTTTTGTAGTGATAATCAAGGTGGGCCATTTCCAGGAGTTAACAAGAACGTCTGAGGAACAGTGGGGGGTGAGGGGGGATAAACATGGGGAAATAGTTTTACTTTGTATATTGACCCATCCACTCCAAGTCTCTATTCAAGCCTAAGTTAATTGTATCCAGTTTGCAAATTAATTCCAATTCAGCAGTCTCTCGTTGGAGTCTGTTTTTGAAGTGTTTTTGTTGAAGTATTGCCACTTTTAGGTCTGTAATCGAGTGACCAGAGAGATTGAAGTGTTCTCCAACTGGTTTTTGAATGTTATAATTCTTGATGTCTGATTTGTGTCCATTTATTCTTTTACGTAGAGACTGTCCAGTTTGGCCAATGTACATGGCAGAGGGGCATTGCTGGCACATGATGGCATATATCACATTGGTAGATGTGCAGGTGAACGAGCCTCCGATGGTGTGGCTGAGGTGATTAGGCCCTATGATGGTGTCCCCGAATAGATGTGTGGACACAGTTGGCAACGGGCTTTGTTGCAAAGATAGTTTCCTGGGTTAGTGGTTCTGTTGTGTGGTGTGTGGTTGCTGGTGAGTATTTGCTTCAGGTTGGGGAGCTGTCTGTAAGTAAGGACTGGCCTATCTCCCAAGAGTTGTGAGAGTGTTGGGTCATCCTTCAGGATAGGTTGTATATCCTTGATGATGCGTTGCAGAGGTTTTAGTTGGGGGCTGAAGGTGATAGCTAATGGCGTTCTGTTATTTTCTTTGTTGGGCCTGTCCTGTAGTAGGTGACTTCTGGGTACTCTTCTGGCTCTGTCTATCTGTATCTTCACTTCAGCAGGTGGGTATTGTAGTTGTAAGAATGCTTGATAGAGATCTTGTAGGTGTTTGTCTCTGTCTGAGGGATTGGAGCAAATGTGGTTGTATCGTAGAGCTTGGCTGTAGACAATGGATCGTGTAGTATGGACTGGATGAAAGTTGGAGGCATGTAGGTAGGAATAGTGGTCAGTAGGATTCCGGTATAGGGTGGTGTTTATGTGACCATCGCTTATTAGTACCGTAGTGTCCAGGAAGTGGATCTCTTGTGTGGACTGGTCCAGGCTGAGGTTGATGGTGGGATGGAAATTGTTGAAATCATGGTGGAATTCCTCAAGGGCTTCTTTTCCATGGGTCCAGATGATGAAGATGTCATCAATATAGCACAAGTAGAGTAGGGGCATTAGGGGACCAGAGCTGAGGAAGCATTGTTCTAAGTCAGCCATTAAAGTGTTGGCATACTGTGGGGTCGTGCAGGTACCCATAGCAGTGCCGCTGATTTGAAGGTATACATTGTCCCCAAATGTAAAATAGTTATGGGTAAGGATGAAGTCACAAAGTTCAGCCACCAGGTTTGCATTGACATTATTGGGGATACCGTTCCTGATGGCTTGTAGTCCATCTTTGTGTGGAATGTTGGTGTAGAGGGCTTCTACATCCATAGTGGCCAGGATGGTGTTATCAGGAAGATCACCGATGGATTGTAGTTTCCTCAGGAAGTCAGTGGTGTCTCGAAGGTAGCTGGGAGTGCTGGTATCATAGGGCCTGAGGAGGGAGTCTACATAGCCAGACAATCCTGCTGTCAGGGTGCCAATAACTGAGATGATGGGGCGCCCAGGATTTCCAGGTTTATGGATCTTGGGTAGTAGATAGAATATGCCAGGTTGGGGCTCCAGGGGTATGTCTGTGCGGATTTGTTCTTGTGCTTTTTCAGGGAGTTTCTTTAGCAAATGCTGTAGTTTCTTTTGGTAACACTCAGTGGGATCAGAGGGTAATGGCTTGTAGAAAGTGGTGTTGAATAGGCTTGAATAGAGACTGGGAGTGGATGGGTCATTACACAAAGTAAAACTATTTCCCCATGTTTATCCCCACCCCTCACCCCCACTGTTCCGCAGATGTTCTTGTCAACGGCTGGAAATGGCCCACCTTGATTATCACTACAAAAGGTTTCCCCCTTCCCCCCCCCCCGCCCCTCCCCCCCGCTCTCCTGTGGGTAATAGCTCACCTTAAGTGATCACTCTGGTTACAGTGTGTATGGTAACACCCATTGTTTCATGTTCTCTATGTATATAAATCTCCCCACTGTATTTTCCACTGAATGCATCCGATGAAGTGAGCTGTAGTTCACAAAAGGCTTATGTTCAAATAAATTTGTTAGTCTCTAAGGTGCCACGAGTACTCCTTTTCTTTTTGCGAACACAGACTAACACGGCTGCTACTCTGAAACTTTTATACAGAAACCCAAATACCTTGTGGGGCTGCAGGGGTTGTATACATTGGTAAATAAATAGGAAGTGTTTCTGCAGAAAACATGTTTACTAAACAAGTAATTATAGGATGGACTGAAATGACATTGAGGGAGCAGTTTATGTCTATTGAATAAATTAATATGATTTTTTTTAAAGTGACTAATTGCATCATTAGATGCACAAGAGTCATTCTACTCTCTGGATAATTAATAACTTTGTGCAATACATATTAATTCTTAAGATGAGGTGGGACTCCTACTTATCTTAGAGGGTTAAATGTATCTAAACTCTTATTTTGTAAACTTCTCAGAAAGCTTTTTTCCTAAGTTTAAGAGGGAGAAAAGTGGAGAAAAAGTCTTAATACTACATTTCTTGAGCACCCGGGCTCATGCTTAGCTTTGTCATACGAATTAAAAATTGCCAGGAAATGCAGAGTTAATGCAGCCAGCATTCCTTATGGCTTTTTCTACTAAATGACATTAGCTCAGGTCGGAGTGTCCCAGCTTTGTCATTGTGTGTCACAACAACAATGTTTTAAAGGTATAATGTAATCGTAATTTTCTCCAGTGTCATTGCATCCATTTTTTATTCCAGGATAGTTGTTTGAACACAGTGACACGCTTTTATGAACCTGTGAGTAGACAAATCAGCCCCTTGGATTCTGCATCAATATTTTGTAATTAACTAAGTAAAAGGTGAGCTTATATTCAGAAGTTTGGGCCCAGTGCCATGCCAAAGTGTAAAGCCAGATACATCATGGTTTTCAACCAATCTTTTTAAGAATGGATGTTCAGATTTATAATGGGTGCCCCAGAACATATAGGTGTGTTTCAAAGGGAATTTGGTGCTCATGAAAAGTACCTGATTTCACAGCCCTGGAGACCGAGGAGCTCAGTCTTCTGCTGCATTGAGTTTAAATTTGGTGCAGCTGAAGAGAGTGGAAGGTGTTTCTACACCACTTTTCCACTACCCTGATCCTAGGCTGTGTACACCAGCTGCTTCACTCCTGTGCAACTGCTGCATTAGCTGAGGATCAGGCAGTGCTCAATAAACTTTTCTCTGCCTCTGTTCCCTGGCATGCCCAATATCCAAGGTGGCAGAAGGCAGGTGTCTTAGAGCTATGTACACTGCCCCTAGGCCACCCAAGGATTAACCTGTGTCAAGAGAAAATCCTTGGCTTTCCCGTTAAGGTAGCCAGAGCCAGGACCTAAGGTCAAGCTCTGACTTGCCATATTTATTCACAGAACTGATTCAACACTGGCAGCAAGAGTGCCCAGATCTGGACATGTCTAACAGACAGTCTGCATGCCAGTTCAACACCTGCCATCTCGAAGGATACTCATCAGAGGGCCCGGTTAGTATCAATGGTGGCGATCTGGGGATTTGGGTTTTCTTTCAATAGTGTGAAAACCTGTCCACTAGGAATTGGACTGAGACTATCAGCGCTCATTTCCCATGGGCCACAAAGTAGCTACCAGAGAGTAATGACTTTCTGTCACTGTCCTGGACTGCATTCAAACCAGTGATCTAGATGCAAAGGCACTTACCAATACCTTGAGCCAACCTGCTCTCCATATATGCAAGGTCTTCTGGGGAGGGACTGTCTCTTGTCTTGACGGTTTAATAGACAGCTCGCAGTTTTGACTTTTTCTTCACCATCATGAAGACTAGAAACAAAACATTTTTTAAATGAAATCTGAGATTCTGGAGCACAGTTCTGAGGCAAAGAGTGGATTTCATGGCAAATTCCACTGCCCCAATCATAGAATACACAGGGTCTTGCTCATAGGTACATCTAGCTATAATACTATAAAGCTTAGATTTAAGGAACTCCCCGTAACCAGGAACGTAACAGCCCATGCTTGGGATTGAACTCTGTCCTACTTGCACAACAGCAGTTAGTCTGAGAAATGAATAGCCCAGATCTGAAGTTTTTGAAAGAAAGAAAGAAAGAAAGAAAGAAAGAAAGAAAGAAAGAAAGAAAGAAAGAAAGAAAGAAAGAAAGAAAGAAAGAAAGACCATTCCCAGTATTTGCTTCCTGCTTAGAAATAGTGTTCTATAATTCGTTTAACATGCCTTTAACTCCCAATCCTTCAGTGAAGGATCACATATCAATGGAGATAAAGCCATAGTCCATTTCTATAAGAAATAATCCTCCAAAAATACATCAGTTTGTGGGTTGATAGACAACAACTTCAGTGTCTTCACTTTTTTCCTCTTATAAAAATTGGCAGGAATGTAATATATACATTGAGAAAAAGCATAAATAATCTTCACTCTTGGGTGTAAGGTCAGCATAGCTCATCTGAGCATTCCCTTCTAGTGAGTGGAAGGAGTGAGAGCCATTATTGTTCAGAGACAGATAAGTAAAAACCTATATGCTGTAGATATACACAGAGAGTGTATGTATCTATATGCTATGCAGAACTCTGCCATTAGCTAATAATAGCATTAACAGTTCAGAATTTAAAAAAAAAATTCTCTAATACTTAGTCTTAGCAGCTGATAATGTAAAATAGGGTGGCATTTAGAGACATAGGATGATGCTAGTCTCTGGGGAGAGAAAGGTGTTAACTTCTAATAGCTTTTCAGTAATAGCCAAGCATCTGCAGTCCCCCATAAAAAAGGGTTTTTAAAAATTAATAGAGCTGAATGTGCTTCACACTGAGGAGAATGCCAGATTAATAAGCGCATTAAGGACCGCTTTGGATTGGAAATAATTATGGAAGATGACAAGGAGCAGAGGTGGCATTGGTGGTGCTTTCAGGAATGCATTTTAAAAAGCAGTTTAAAGAGCCTTCAGATGTTGGTATTATCCTGCGTGACCAAATTAAGAGCAAATGAGAAAAGTTTATCTGGCATTTTGGAGTATTGAAAGGGCTTAGTGTTATAAATTATACAGTATGAGGATAGGCAGTGGTGAGTAAATTCATGTTAAACATTATTGGCAGTTTAAATAGCAACTGCTTTATAAGGCACTAAATATTTTAATTTGAAATTAAAAGCATATTCTCTCCCACCCCCTCCCTACCAAAAAAAGTCTTTGACTTATTTATTTGCCAGCATAACAATTATAAATGTCCTTGATCATGAGTAAACGTATGTTGTCCCCAATATTCAATTGTAAATGTGGCACAATTAGAACTGGGTTGTACATTTAAATTTGGTTTAAAGCTTTAACACTGAAAAAATTGAAAGCCCCAATAACATTTTGATGTTTAGCTGCAGGCTAACCTATACAAATTCAAGGCTATTTCCAGTAAGGTCCAACGTTTATCAGTATTTAATCCTCTTGTTTTAGTCTCCCCCTTCTTTTTTTTTATTACCTGTCTTTCAATCATTACATCCCAGCTATTTTCTGACCATGTTTCTTGAGGATTTTAATGCAGACAGACTCTAAAATTATCACGCAACCAAGTTCTACAGCACATCTGGATCTATGGCATGTCAGGGATATTGTATGCACACAGAGTGCAATATCTGTTGCAGTCTTAACACACATGAGACTTGTGCGCAGATTACCATCCATGAAATGCCTTGCTCGGGCCAGGGACCCTTCATAGCAAAAACAGAAAATAAAATGGAGCCATTTCCTCTCTCTTTTGCAGCTTGATGCTTCCCTTATCTCCAAAATATTAATGATGAAATATAAAATAAGCTTTGATATTAGGGCAAAACTAAGCCTGCATGTCAATGGTTTGAAAAATCTGTGTAGTTTTCAAACTGCATTTCAGAAGAATTTTTTTTTCCTATTAATCTAGAGCTGTATTGTTCCTCCCCTCATCCCTCCAAACAGGACCTATTTTCTTTTACCTGGGGAGATATTTGCTAGAAGTTGCAAAAAACATCATTCATATCCTGTTGTATAATAACATACCTGCAGAAAAAGGGGGGAATAAAATTGATACATCATCTAAGTGAATGGTGATAGTAAAGAGACAAACACAACAATTATAACAACATCTACCATTAAAGAGTTCTAAGTACTGTAAATGCAACATGCTGGAGACTCATTATTTCAAATCCAACTTCTCAAAGATTTATTTTTCTTTTGAAACAATTTCTGACAGCTTTTGATCTTCTAAACTAAAAAAATCAAAGAAATCTGTTTCTCTGGCGTATTAATAGCAAAGGAATTTCTGGATGCTGCAAAGTAGGAACTGAATATAATAGCATCTCAGTTTTATTCATCTTCAAAGAAAGCCAAATATATTTTTGAGACTAAAAAATAGGATACCCTACAGATTTTGAAGGGATGGGATAAACCTCTTTTCACAAGAAAAGATGACAAGAAATTCATCTTGAAGGACACTCACAATGCCTCTGTCCATTTAATACATTTACAAGCCAACAGTCATGAGGTAATCTTCCCTTTACATCTGAAGCAAAATTATTTAATAATCTGTGGGGAGGAGGCCTCATATACTTAAGGCATTTTGCTCTTTTTGCTCTCCTAATTTCTTTATAGATTGTAATTCTACCTACCAACAAATATGATGTCGCACTTGTTTACGCGGTGGACTAAAATATGTACAATAGTTACCTAAAATACTGGTTATACTATGAACACATTGCAATCTCATAATGCCCCACACTTTCTGTTTACAGTCATTAGATCTGCATGTTAGTGTGTGTGTAGTGGGTTTAATTCACCACTGCATTGCTCTGGTTTTATGCTGGTGCAACTCACTGGTGTAAATCTAGATTAACACAGGGATGAATCAGGCCAGATATATTATAGGCTATGTCTCTGTTATGTGTACAATATATATGCATTTATTAATTAAATATGTCTAACAAATGCTTAAACCCAGGGCTGCATTCATATATGAACAACTTGCATAAACCCTTTGCAAAGATTCTGAAATTTGGTTAAAATTCTGTAGAATTCTCTTTGTACAGGTGACAATATATTATCTTTGCTTAGTACTAGTGTTTTACTGGACAGATTCCAAAACATTCAGCACATATAATCCTGAGCTTATCTATGGCTGCCAGGGGAAGTTGCAATCCTGTAAGTCTTGTGTTACTTACGGTGCCTGAGTTTCTCAAGAGGAGATCATTGGAAGTGATAGCTCAGAAAAGGGGCAGGCCAGTAAAAACTGATAGGATATGGTGATTCATGAGTATATGTTATACAAGAAAAGAGAGTTTAGATTGTAGAGAGTGTGGGAAAGTTGTACAGTGAAGAGAACATGCACAGACAAGGACAGGATAGAGACGGTGATGGGGTGAAATCTACCTGGTTACAAATCCCAGGCAATAAAAATCCTGTCTTTCACTATGTTTCTGCAGTACATAGCACAATGGGCCCTTATCCTTCTTTAATAATATCTCAAAAAGAATATTAAGCAGAGGTAGGGCCCATCTTAAAAATTTAGATCCAAATCAAAAGTAAATGACTCCAAATTTCAGGTGTATTTGGATCTGGGCTTTTGATTTGAGCCCATTCCTAATATAAAAGGAAATAAATAAATCATGGGATAAGGGGAAATTTTCTGTAATACTTTTAAAAAATTGGCTAGAAATAAGACTATGGTAGTGAATGGCTACTCTTCAGAGTGGAGAAAGGTTCAGAGTGGGTGCCTTAGGATTGGTCTTAGGATCAGCGTAAATATTGGTGATTTCAAGGAGCAAGCAGGCAGCAAGCTGTTGATCTTTGTAGATGAAATTTCAGTTAGTGGAAAACTCCAAAGGATTATGAAGAAACTCCAGATAGATTTAAACATACTTGAAGGACTACACTTCCCAGTGGCACACACTCAGAGTTCAGCTTAGAAATGTGGGTGGTGTAAGGCACATCAGCAAAAGTAGCTTAACCTTCCCATCTAAGCTCATGGGGCCTGAACCAAAGCCCTTGTCAGAGCAAAAGTCTGACAATTGACTTCAATATGCATTAGATCTGGTCCATGGGATCTGAATTTACTTGAGCCTAGGAAGAGAAAGAGTTAGTAGACATCATGAATAGATCAGTAAAGATACCAGTACAGCAGAGAAGTCTGTGTAGAAGAGCAGTTTAAAAAGTGAATAGAACGCTTGGGTAGATTAAAAAAGAGATAGAAAGTAATACAAAAATACAAGGCTGGATCTTGTACTGTAGCTAAAGGAAATTTCAGGTGCTCAGCATCTCTCAGGATCAGGTCCATAATGACAGTCTGCTGAGAAATGCTATGTCTTCGTTTGGACTTACAGGCCCAGTTTTGTTTGCCTTAAGAAAAATATAATTGTGACTGAAATGGCTCACATAAAGATGCCATTGATAGTTAAAGGTACAGTGGGACAAACATGCCGAGAGATTTCAAGAATTGGGATTATTTAGCTAGGAGAGAAGGGGATCATGGGAATTTATTGTGGTATTTAAAATTAAGATGGTTATGATGAAGTCAGATTGGGCCTTTCTTCTTCATCTTGGTTTATAATATCAGAACAGAGAGACATTTAAAACTAAAGTCTGATATAGTTAGCATTTCCTTTTGTTGATTCTAATTTATATAGCATAGAGTCAACCTGTGGAATTTGCTGCTGAAAAATGTCATCATGTCAAATTTTTTGATTTGTAAGGATAGATAATTTTATGACTATTAAAAACATTTGTAGTTTTGCAAACTAAGAGAAAGGTATCCAATTACTGTGCTTTAGGGTACTGCAGATAGCCACAGAGGGTAAAGCAGAATTGTGTTAAATACATTAAGAGTTTTTCATTTTCCTCTGACGCTCAAGCATCAGATGTTGGCCTCTACTGGAAACAAGATACCAGCTTTGAAAGACCAATGGTCTGCTCTGTTATGATACATCCAATGTTCCTTCATATGCTAAAACTTCTTTTCTTAACAACCTTGTAGTCAGCCCTGGAAACTTTCTACACTGCCCAGAATATGTTGGTTTCAGATACTTGATTTCTTAAGATTTACACATATATCATCAACACACCTGTGTGTCAGGTTTCAGAGTAACAGCCGTGTTAGTCTATATTCGCAAAAAGAAAAGGAGTACTTGTGGCACCTTAGAGACTAACCAATTTATTTGAGCATAAGCTTTCGTGAGCTACAGCTCACTTCATCGGATGCATACTGTGGAAACTGCAGAAGACATTATATACACAGAGACCATGAAACAATAGCTCCTCCCACCCCACTCTCCTGCTGGTAATAGCTTATCTAAAGTGATCACTCTCTTTACAATGTGTATGATAATCAAGGAGGGCCATTTCCAGCACAAATCCAGGTTTTCTCACCCCCCGCCCCGCCAAAACACACACACAAACTCACTCTCCTGCTAGTAATAGCTTATCCAAAGTGACCACTCTCCCTACAATGTGCATGATAATCAAGGTGGGCCATTTCCAGCACAAATCCAGGTTTTCTCACCCCCCACCCGCATACACGCACAAACTCACTCTCCTGCTGGTAATAGTTCATCCAAACTATTTTGGGGGGGGCGGTGAGAAAACCTGGATTTGTGCTGGAAATGGCCCACCTTGATTATCATGCACATTGTAAAGAGAGTGGTCGCTTTGGATGGGCTATTACCAGCAGGAGAGTGAGTTTGGGGGGAGGAGGGGCGGAGGGTGAGAAAACCTGGATTTGTGCTGGAAATGGCCCAACACATTGTAAAGAGAGTGATCACTTTAGATAAGCTATTACCAGCAGGAGAGTGGGGTGGGAGGGGGTATTGTTTCATGGTCTCTGTGTATATAATGTCTTCTGCAGTTTCCACAGTATGCATCCGATGAAGTGAGCTGTAGCTCACGAAAGCTCATGCTCAAATAAATTGGTTAGTCTCTAAGGTGCCACAAGTAGACCTGTGTGTGTAATAACTGTAGTATTTTCAAGTAGTGCAAACTCTGCAGGACAAAGAGCCATGTCTTTATTCTCACTTTAAATTCCATGAATATGTGTGGCTCTGTAGACAAGTGTTTATTAATAATATTAATTGATTAAATGGCATTTACAAAATAACATTTTCTACCCCCATATTTGCACAAAGAATGTAAATAATTGTTTGTAGGGAGTTATGCAACGGTTTGAATAGTTCATTTTATTTAGTTTACAGCTAGCATTTGTCAACAGTAAAATTGACAGCTCATTTTGAAGGATCTACACCAAGCTGGAAAATCATCTGTTAATTCAGTCCTTTGGAATTTTACAGAATTATTGTGGGGTATGGCTGCTACTTTGTAAATACCTCTTACAGGCTCATGCTAACATGAGCTAAAGGGAGAGACTGTTTCTGGCAAAATTAAATCTATCCCACCTTTGGACCAACAATCATGTCCATTCAGACACACCGGTGTGTTAAATGAATGCAAATGTTCCTTGACAGACAGACTGAAATAAGGAGAACTCTTTGGAGAGTCACTTTTCAATAAGGATATGAGATATTTTAAATGCTGGCCAAGACATATAGGCAGCCGGGGAGGAAATATCATACAGTGGTTAGAGCAGAGACTTCTAGATTCAGGTCTCTGCCATCAATCCACTGTAGCTCTGTGACTTCAGCCCAGGCACTGGGTGAGATCATAGGATAGTCTACTCACCAGCTAAAGGCCCAGAAATAGCTTTAAACCTGCAGGTAGAGGGTGTGAGAAGCAGCATCAGGTGATACCCCTTCCAGAAGGGCCTCTTCATCCCTTGCTCACCACAGAGAATATCTCCACATCTCTATGCAGAGACAAGGCTTGTGCGCAGATTATGGGTGTGAAAGGAGCATGGTCAGTGGGTACACTTACAAGATGGATCAACTGAGCCAAAACCCAGAATGGCTGGAGCCTTGGACTGTTTCTGCCATTCCCCCATAATGCCCTGTGCTCCGTTCTCAGCCCCGCTGTACAAGAAAGCCTGGCCCACTGGAGCTAAGGGTTCCATCTTTCAGGCCCACAATGTTTCCACCTGGAGAAAAAAGCCCTTTTATGTAGGGTTGGTCCATACTCCAAGCGATAAACCTACCGGGACCTCAATTTATCGATCTAAGAAAATAGGCAAAATAGTCCTTAGCTCACCAGAATATTAGACTGTTAAATTTTTAAAGCACTTTGAGATCCTCAAAATGTAAAGCACCATATAAGCGAAGGATTATAATTAGAGAGAGGATTGAAAGAAAACGTGGATCTAACTTTGGGGATTTTCCAATCTGGATCCGAACTTCCTGAATCTAGTGCATCTCATTTCTCACTCTACTTTCTCTTATTTGTGATCTCCTAAATTAATCCAGACTGACTGAAAATAAGAAGAAAAAATAAAATAAGTCCAAAGGTTAAGTTAAAAAAAATCTTTTTTCTAGGCATTTAAGATGACACTTAATTCATATTAACAATAATTTTGAGCCAAACCAGAACATATTTGGTCACATACCAGATCTTAATAAACCAGGTAATGATGGAAATATTCTATCCTTCATTTAAAGCAAAACAGTAAGACGTGATATTGTTCTGAAACCTGAATACTCCAGTAAAAAGGGGAAAGCAAATTTCATTATGTGACCGATCTTGTATTTATTTCAATC
Organism: Lepidochelys olivacea; assembly: GCF_965140295.1. Classification (NCBI taxonomy): domain Eukaryota; kingdom Metazoa; phylum Chordata; order Testudines; family Cheloniidae; genus Lepidochelys; species Lepidochelys olivacea. Next base: position 110,903,616 of record NC_140417.1, read on the forward strand.
TGTTCAGTCTGTGCAAGGATGAATAACCATTTAGACACACAGCAGTTTTGCAAGGACTGCCTTTTTTTTCTAATTATGTATTCTTTATTTATTAATCAGTGCTACAATTTCTTCTGACACTTAACACAGATGCAAGTTATTTTCATTCCACCAGCTAAGTAGTTCACTGTATCACTACATACATGGCAGAAGCATTGCAAATGTAAATAAGTGGAGGCGTCTGAGTTTTAACCGCTGCTCTCAGAAAAATGTCTTTTTTAATGTGGTGTAACTCGCAGTCAAATTGAATGTCATCACAGCTTTGGAGAGCAGGCAAGTCTTCATGCAAACTTAATTTTTCACACACAAAGAATACTGGCATTTGTGCAAAAATAATGAAGGCTATGAAAGAGGAAAGTGGGGAATGTAGCTAATAGTCCTATTTATGTTCTTATGTGCTGCATTTCATTTACTAGAAATAGCATGACTAAATTCTAATAAATAAATATACTAATTGGCCATTGCAAATGCAAATTTCAACAACAATATTTAATGCCGTGTAATAAAATCCATTACAAGCATCAGCTTTGTAGATGCTTTGATTGCAAATAAGAGATTAGTTTTGAATTCAGATGTGCCGAACAGGTTGGCATAATTTCAGGTAGCAGTGGATTTAGGCTGCTTGCCAATCTGTGGGAAGAGCAGATATATTAATACCTGCACTGTTTCTACTCTCCTGTATTCAGGCGGAGTATTTGCTAGTTGCTACACCAAATTATAGTAGGTGGCAGATACAAAGATGTTTCTTGTTTTCAAATTTCTTCCAGATCACTTTACTTGCAGCAGGAGTGGCTTCCATCAGGCCATGTTGTTTCTGTCACATCACATTTGAATGACATATCTTGACAACATCAGGATAAGACACTGCAATGAGAAAATAAATGTGCAGCTGTGCCTGCCACAATTAAAATTTGGGTGGCAAATGCCTCCATGATTTTGTCATTAACACAGGGATCTGTCTACTAGGGTCTGCTCCAATGTCTATTGAAGGAGTTAATTGGGGCAGATCCTCAACTGGTGTAAATTGTCATAGCTCCATTAAAGCCATGACCATTTAAACCACCTGAGAATTTGCCCCTTGACTTCAGGGGGCATTGAATCAAACCAATGAGAAGAGCAATATGCACAATGTCCAGTTGTCCAAGTACATGGTTTTACTCTTTGTTACAGCCCTGATCCTGAAGAACTGTTGTCAATGGGAGTTTTGCCACTGACTTCAGTGGGAGCAGATCAAGTACTCATTTTTAGTAAGGTCACAGAGGTTGGATTAATGTTTATATTCCACACTAAATTTCACAGAGATTAAGATTTTATCCCTTCTAGGCTGTATTTACTTTGCTCTAAACATAAACCTAAGCCTCAGACAGAAAAAAAAAAAGTATAGAGACATTATCATAAAATACCTTGTTCTTTTCCTTAAAGCACCAACCTCTGCCTTACTGATGGATTGTCAGGTGTTACCAAAACCCTTTAAACTCTCCCAACCTCTTGGCATGATAGCTGTCAATCCTCCTGAGATAAAACATTCTATTGACAGATTTGTTAGACATCACTGATGAGCTTCACAATAAAACTTTCAGGTGTGTCTAACAGCAACCCAACATTTTGGGGTATAAATGAATATTTTGCTTTAGGGTCAGATGCTGACCACCCCTGGTTCCCATTACTTTTAATAGGAATTGAGGTCACTCAGCACTTTGCAGGACTGGGACCTTACCATTGGCTCATTTTTGCAGATACATTCAAAACAGAAAAACAACCTTAAAGAGCCTAGAGATAACATTATTTTAGATGTTATCTAAAATAAAGGCTTATTTGTTTGTACAGCACCTAGCACAATGGGTTCCTGGTCCATGACTTGGGCTCTTAGGTGCTACAGTAGTACAAATAAGAATAATTAATCATAATATATCCGTGTCAGATGGAGCTTGTGCATCTGATAGCCTTGACTATAAATCCCAGTGATTGTAGCTGTTGTATTTGTTTATAACCTATCAGTTTAAAAATGAAACCATTGAATTATGTGCACAGCGAAGTAATGTAACCATATGTTGCTGTCACTGTAATGTTTCTGTTCCCTCCCCAGCCCCTATGGTTGTGTGTTATACCGACTTGTTGCATCCTGTCTTAAATCAGATTGTAAATTCTTCAGAACAGGGAGTGTCTCTTACTCTTACAATCCATAGCATAATGGGGCCCCAATCTGATCACAGCCTTTGGACAATATTATAATACAAAGAAATAATCATCAAATTGGGATTGTTTAGTCTGAAGAGGAGAAGACATAAAGGGGAATTGATTGAGGTATTCAAAAAGAGGTCTGTTGTCATATAGCTGACCCAACTGGCATATCTGGGCCTACTAGAATATAAATGATTTCAAATGATCGATGTTTTAATTACCTTTTAAGAACAGAATCTGAGCCAGACAAGTTTCAGAGGTGATGCTAACACTCTAGAACAAGCAATTCCTGCTTGTCTTGAGTAACAGACCATTCCAGTGTGTATAGGCACTTGACTTCCAGTTCTTCCTGCTTGTTTCCCAGGCTTCTTGCATTTCTGTATAGGCACTTGACAGGTAAGTGGGGAAGTGGGATACCAGGAGGAAGCACGAGAATGAGCATGCAAGAGGGCAGGGCTCCTGCCTCATACTGAGAAAGAGGGATGATCAGCGAGTTATCTCAAGTGCCTATACACAAATTCAAGAAGCCTGAGAAACAAGCAGGGAGAACTGGAAGTCCTGGCACAGTCAAAGAATTATGATGTGATTGGAGTAACAGAGACTTGGTGGGATAACTCACATGACTGGAGTACTGTCATGGATGGATATAAGCTGTTCAGGAAGGACAGGAAGGGCAGAAAAGGTGGGGGAGCAGTATGACTGCTTAGAGCTCAAGTATGAAACTGCAGAAAAACCTGAGTGTCTCTGGATTAAATTTAGAAGTGTGAGCAACAAGGGTGAAGTCGTGGTGGGAGTCTGCTATAGACCACCGGACCAGGGGAATGAGGTGGAAGACGCTTTCTTTCAGCAACTCACAGAAGTTACTAGATCACAGGCCCTGGTTCTCATGGGAGACATCAATCACCCTGATATCTGCTGGGAGAGCAATACAGTGGTGCACAGACAATCCAGGAAGTTTTTGGAAAGTGTAGGGGACAATTTCCTGGTGCAAGTGCTGGAGGAACCAACTAGGGGCAGAGCTCTTCTTGACCTGCTGCTCACAAACTGGGAAGAATTAGTAGGGGAAGCAAAAGTGGATGGGAACCTGGGAGGCAGTGACCATGAGATGGTCGAGTTCAGGATCCTGACACAAGGAAGAAAGGAGAGCAGCAGAATTTGGACCCTGGAATTCAGAAAAGCAGACTTTGACTCCCTCAGGGAACTGATGGGCAGGATCCCCTGGGAGAATAACATGCGGGGGAAAGGAGTCCAGGAGAGCTGGCTGTATTTTAAAGAACCTTTATTGAGGTTACAGGGACAAACCCTCCCGATGTGTAGAAAGAGTAGTAAATATGGCAGGCCACCAGCTTGGCTTAACAGTGAAATCCTTGCTGATCTTGAACACAAAAAAGAAGATTACAAGAAGTAGAAGATTGGACAAATGACCAGGGAAGAGTAAAAAATATTGCTCGGGGATGCAGGAGTGAAATCAGGAAGGCCAAATCACACCTGGAGTTGCAGCTAGCAAGAGATGTTAAGAGTAACAAGAAGGGTTTCTTCAGGTATGTTAGCAACAAGAAGAAAGTCAAGGAAAGTGTGGGCCCCTTACTGAATGATGGAGGCAACCTAGTGACAGAGGATGTGGAAAAAGCTAATGTACTCAATGCTTTTTTTGCCTCTGTCTTCACAAACAAGGTCAATTCCCAGACTACTGCACTGGGCAGCACAGCATGGGGAGGAGGTGACCAGCCCTCTGTGGAGAAAGAAGTGGATCGGGATTATTTAGAAAAGCTGGATGAGCACAAGTCCATGGGGCCAGATGCGCTGCATCCAAGAATGCTAAAGGAGTTGGTGGATGTGATTGCAGAGCCATTGGCCATTATCTTTGAAAACTCATGGCGATCGGGGGAAATCCCGGACAACTGGAAAAAGGCTAATGTAATCTTTAATAAAGGGAAGGAGGAGGATCCTGGGAACTACAGGCCAGTCAGCCTCACCTCAGTCCCCGGAAAAATCATGGAGCAGGTCCTCAAGGAATCAATTCTGAAGCACTTAGAGGAGAGGAAAGTGATCAGGAACAGTCAGCATGGATTCACCAAGGGCAAGTCATGCCTGACTAATCTAATTGCCTTCTATGACGAGATAACTGGCTCTATGGATGAGGGGAAAGCGGTGGACGTGTTGTTCCTTGACTTTAGCAAAGCTTTTGACACGGTCTCCCACTGTATTCTTGCCAGCAAGTTAAAGAAGTATGGGCTGGATGAATGGACTATAAGGTGGATAGAAAGTTGGCTAGATTGTCGGGCTCAATGGGTAGTGATCAATGGCTCCATGTCTAGTTGGCAGCCGGTATCAAGTGGAGTGCCCCAAGGGTCGGTCCTCGGGCCGGTTTTGTTCAATATCTTCATCAATGATCTGGAGGATGGTGTGGATTGCACCCTCAGCAAGTTTGCAGATGACACTAAACTGGGAGGAGAGGTAGATACGCTGGAGGGTAGGGATAGGATACAGAGGGCCCTAGACAAATAAGAATATTGGGCCAAAAGAAATCTGATGAGGTTGAACAAGGACAAGTGCAGAGTCCTGCACTTAGGACGGAAGAATCCCATGCACCGCTACAGACTAGGGACCGAATGGCTTGGCAGCTGTTCTGCAGAAAAGGACCTAGGGGTTACAGTGGACAAGAAGCTGGATATGAGTCAGCAGTGTGCCATTGTTGCCAAGAAGGCCAATGGCATTTGGGGATGTATATGTCGGTGCATTGCCAGCAGATGGAGGGACGTGATCATTCCCCTCTATTCAACATTGGTGAGGCCTCATCTGGAGTACTGTGTCCAGTTTTGGGCCCCACACTACAAGAAGGATGTGGAAAAATTGGAAAGAGTCCAGCGAGGGGCAACAAAAATGATTACGGGGCTGGAGCACATGACTTATGAGGAGAGGCTGAGGGAACTGGGATGATTTAGTCTGCAGAAGAGAAGAATGAAGTGGGATTTGATAACTGCATTCAACTACCTGAAAGGGGGTTTCAAAGAGGATGGAGCTAGACTGTTCTCAGTGGTACAGATGATAGAAGGAGTAATGGTCTCAAGTTGCAGTGGGGTAGGTTTAGGTTGGATATTAGGAAAAACTTTTTCACTAGGAGGGTGGTGAAACACTGGAATGTGTTACTTAGGGAGGTGGTGGAATCTCCTTCCTTAGATATTTTTAAGGTCAGGCTTGACAAAGCCATGGCTGGGGTGATTTAGTTGGGGATTGGTCCTGCTTTGAGCGGGGGGTTGGACTAGACGACCTCCTGAGGTCCCTTCCAACCCTGATATTCTAAGATTCTATGATTCTAAGTGCTTCCCACTAAAATTTCCCTCACATTCTTTTATGATGTGTGAGTTTCCTCAAGGAGTATTTTCATGCCCAGGGTGTGTGGACATCCACCAACCGACGAGCCTGCTAAAGGAATATGCCATATTTCATGGACCCAGTATTTTCCCATTCTGTGTTTGGAAGTTACTGGATTTTAGCAAAAAATATAAAAAAGGTACCGTGTTCGGAACACTTCTTAAAAGATGTCAAAACAATATTGGTGCTTGTTTTTTACAGCAATGAGTGGTATGGTTTTAGTGCTCTTCAGAGCCAGTTTTACAGACCATGCAGATATATGTTTTAGCCACAAGTATCATGTGATCTTATCAAAGCCAATTACAAATGGATCTCTTTGTAAATTGTTAACCGAATATTGGGCAATAACACAAAACCATTTTATCTCACATAACACTTTCTCAGCCAATTGCATTGTCTTTCACAATCAGGTATTTATATATTTATAAATTACATATGAATAAAATATTTAAGCATATCATGATAGACTTGCAGGACCAGATTCACCTGTGACGTAAGCAGACACAACTTTACTGACTTCTTTGGTGTTATGTATACTTACACCAGCAGTTCCTATTCTTGAAGATGTTGAAATATATTATTAATGAATAGTCTAAAGTATTGTTTTATCTGAAACAGGCATTCATAAATATCCTAAATATACAGAAATGTTCCATGTATGATTTTACATTTTAATCTTTTATCTCTCATTTCCTGTTGTATGCCATGAGCAATTTTTTCCCCTATTCTGACCGTGTCCCTTTTTGGTTGTAACTGGCTGCTGCTAAAGAATAAAATGTGAAAATGTAAATACAGGGCTTGATTTCGCCCTGGAGTGCATGGAGTGGCCCCACTGGGGATGATTCAAGCCCATGGACTTTCACTGCAAACTGTATGTTCACTGTATCATCTGCTGTTTTTACATACGTAATCCAATAGCTTTGGGGGTAAACCAGTTATTCTAGTGGTTCACAAGATAGTAGGCTGTTAATGATCATAAAAAAGACTTCCCCCACCCTGTCCCAGGAGATACTTTCAAAGTTATTTTGTGAGAGACTAGGGAGATCTATTAATGAGTGTAGTAATTGTTACCTAAGGGCACTGATTTACAGCTACTTCATACTTCATATTCCAAAAGCATAAATGTCTGTGTTACAACCATTTTGTCAGGCAACAAACAAGCAGAAGAATGCTTGTCTATCCTGAGATACAGCTGTTTGCCTTTACAATAGACTTTTTTACAAGATAGAAAATAATAATTTAAATAAACAGAGTATTTGGTGTTACCAGTGCTAGTTAAAAAAACAATTCTTTTCATGGGAGTGGAATATTTTTCTGTATAATGAACATGATGAAATCCATAACACATTGCTTATGTGCATACATTTATAGATGCAACCTTGATGAAATGTATTTTTCATTTACAGTACTTAACACTATATTGGACCCTGATTCTGCAGTGCTCGTAATGGCAACAGCCACATGCATTTCATGTCACATATTTAGTGAAATCATGTTGCTATGTTAATTTCATGTATCTGATTCTCAGTTAAAATGTGGCCCATTTACTTGGTGCTAGCAGTATAAAGCGTCCTTGAAGAGAGCAGAAATGGTCTGCTGAGAATACCCCTTGTACCGGGGCCTCCAGCAACTGTAGAATTTTCATAAGGCATCTACACTAAGCCCACCCCCAGAATAGTGAGCTGATTGCACTGCACTATGCCTCTTCTTTGTTTTCCACAACCCACAGGGAGCCATAAGAAGCAATATGTAAGTTAGAGGAGCCCTGAGGCTGCTCTGACTTATGCCAGGGGCTTGGCAGGCCCTTGCTTGGACTCAGAATTCATGGAGCACAAAGGTGGCTCAGAGTTACAATAGGGCCAGCTTCTGACTCACATTGGGGAAAGGAGAAGGGCATTTGACAAACCCCCCATTTTGACTTTAATGCCAGTCCTCCAAATATTAGACAGTCCACTTGAAACTATCCAGTATTCCATCCATGCATGCACACACACAAAGGTAGAGTTCCCTCACCAGATTAGAAAGAGAGGCATCACCTACTCTCTTTGAGGCACAGATGTACCCCTTTATGTACTCCACATAAAGTTTAAACTTCTCCACAATACCACTTATATCAACAACCGCTGACTTCATTTTCTTATTCACCCCATCCAAACAAGCCAATGAAGATTTTCTTCCGATAGCTCCCATTATCTCTTGTGTCCCAAAGAGCTTCCCTGTTAAGGTTATATTGCAGTTTCAATATATCTTTTTTGAGATGGAGTGACTGGACCTGCATGCAGTATTTGAGGTGTGGGTGTGCCATTGATTTTTATAGTGGCATTATGATATTGTCTGTCATATTATTTATGCCTTTCCTAATGGTGCCTAACATTCTGTTAGCTTTTTTTGGCTGCCGCTGCACATTGAGCAGATGTTTTCAAAGAACTGTCCAAGACTTCAAGATCACTTTCTTCAGTAGTAACAGCTAATTTAGACCCCATCGTTTTGTAGGTATAGTTGGCATTATGTTTTCCAATGTGCATTAGTTTGCATTTATCAACATTGAATTTCATCTGACATTTTGTTGCCCAGTGTCACCTAGTTTTGTGAGATCTCTTTGTAACTCTTCACAGTCAGCTTTAGACTTAACTTTCTTGAATAATTTAATATCGTCTGCAAACTTTGCCACCTCACTGTTGACTTTTTTTTCAGATCATTTATGAATACATTGAATAGCACAGGTCCCAGTACAGATTCTTGAGGAACCCAGCTATTTGCCTCTTTACATTGTGAAAACTGACCATTTATTCCTACTCTTTGTTTCCCATTTTTTTAATCAGTTACTGATCTATGAGAGGACCTTCCCTATGATCCCATGACTGCTTAGTTTGCTTAAGACCTTGGTGAGGGACCTTAGCAAAAGCTTTCTGAAAGTCCAGGTACACTTTATCAACTGGATTACCCTTGTCCACATGCTTGTTGACCCCCTCAAAGAATTTTAATAGATTGGTGAGGCATAATTTCCCTTTACAAAAGCCATGTTGACTCCTCCCCAATATATCATGTTCATCTTCATGTTTGATAATTCTGTTCTTTATTATAGTTTCAATCAATCTGCCTGGTATTGAAGTTAGGTTTACCAGCCTATAATTGCCAGGATTGCCTGTGGAGACTTTTTTAAAAATCAGCATTATTGTTATCTATCCTCCAGTCATCTGGTACAGAGCCTGATTTAAGTGATACATTACATACACAGTTAGTAGTTCTGCAATTTCATATTTGAGTTTCTTCAGAATTCTTGGGTGACTATCATCTGGTGCTGGTGACTTGTTACTGTTAAATTTATCAGTTTGTCCCAAACATCCTCTACTGGCACCTCAATTTGGGACAGTTCCACAGATTTGTTTTCTAAAAAGATGTGGGAATCTCTCTCACATCCCACTCCAGTAAAGACCAATGCAAATAATTCATTTAGCTTCTCCGCAATGGCCTTTTCTTCCTTGATTGCTCCTTTTGCCCCTCGATTGTCCAGTGACTCACTGATTGTTTGGCAGGCTTCCTGATTCTGATGTACTTAAAACAATTTTTTACATACCATAAGGTGCCATGCCCATCAATGATCACTAAAAGTAATGACTGATGATAATGCAGGAGAGAAAGATATAGTCATAACTAAAATGATGGGAAGAGTCATTCATCGTGCTAGGGCACTGACTACAGAATGGAAAGGAGTGATTCAGAGTGGAACTTTTCAAAGGCTTAAGTAATGTTTTCTCCTTTCTTCTCCCACACTCACTCTCCTGCCCCTCCTCAGTCCAATGAGAAGACAAAGAAAGGAGAAGGAAGCCTATGGCCTCACTGAAGACTACCACTATACCCACAGGAGGAATGTTTAGGGCCTCTGTGGTGGGGTCTGAGAGGAGAAACTCTTCCTGTACTGGCATCTTGTGTTGTCCTCTAACAGCCGAAGGCAGAGGCCATTATAGGGGAACGTTCGGACTATAGCAAACTTAGAGGAAAAATGAACAATTGTACTGAAAGACTATTGTTTTGCAAGTCATTTTCTCTGTTCCCTTTTGGTTTCATTTCAGTTGCTTGTATTTGAATAATAACATTTCCTCGTCAAGACCTGGCTTCCCTATCACAGAGAAATCATAACCCTATGTCCGTGACAACAGCTTGTAAGGAATTTGAATGTGATGTCATACATTCAACATTATGATCTCACTTCAGTATCCAATAGGTATAAGTCTCAGGAGATGAGCTGGGAGGGAAAAATCATAGAATCACAGGGCTGGAAGGAACTTTGAGAGGTCATCTAGTCCAGTCCCCTGCACTCATAGCAGGACTAAGTATTATCTAAACCATCCCTGACAGGTGTTTGTCTAACCTGCTCTTAAAAATCTCCAATGATGGAGATTCCACAACCTCCAATGGCAATTTATTCCAGTACTTAACCAGCCTGACAGTTAAGAAGTTTTTTCCTAATGTCCAACCTAAACCTCCCTTGCTGCAAGTTAAGCCCATTGCTTCTTTTCCTATCCTCAGAGGTTGAGAAAAACAACTTTTCTCCCTTCTCCTTGTAACAACCTTTTGTGTACTTGAAAGCTTTTATCATGTCCCCCCTCATTCTTCTCTTTTCCAGACTAAACAAACCCAATATTTTCAATCTTCCCTCATAGGTCATGTTTTCTAGACCTTTAATCATTTTTGTCACTCTTCTCTGGACTCTCTCCAATTTGTCCACATCATTCCTGAAATGTGGCACCCAGAACTGGACACAATACTCCAGCTGAGGCCTAATCAGCGCAGACTAGGCAGAAGAATTACTACTTGTGTCTTGCTTACAACACTCCTGCTAATACATCCCAGAATGATGTTCGCTTTTTTTACAACAGTGTTACATTGTTGACTCATATATAGCTTGTGGTCCACTCTGACCACCCAGATCCCTTTCTGCTGTACTCCTTCATAGGCAGTCATTTCCCATTTTTTGTGTGTGCAACTGATTGCTCCTTCCTAAATGGAGTACTTTGCATTTGTCCTTACTGAATTGCATCCTATTTACTTCAGACCATTTCTCCAGTTTGTCCAAATCATTTTGAATTTTAATCCTGCCCTCCAAAGCACTTGCAAATCCTCCCATCTTGGTATTGTCCGCACACTTTCTAAGTGTACTCTCTATGCCATTACCTAAATCATTGATGAAGATATTGAACAGAGCAGGACACAGAACTGATCCCTGCGGAACCCCACTTGTTATGTCCTTCCAGCATGACTGTGAACCACTGATAACTACTCTCTGGGAATGGTTTTCCAACCAGTTTTGCAGTTGTAGCTCCATCTAGGTTGCATTTCCCTAGTTTGTTTATGAGAAGGTCATGCGAGACAGTATCAAAAGCTTTACTAAAGTCAAGATATACCACATCTACCACTTCCCCACATCCACAAGGCTTATTAACCTGTCAAAGAATCACAAGGCTTGTTATCCTGTCAAATAAATCTTTGTCAGTGCTCAAATCTTCAGAAATTAGTAATAAGGTATAAAACTGAAAAGTAAGTAAAAGAGACAGGCTTTATGTGCATTGTGGGATACAGTAAAAGGCTCGATCCAGCATTATTTGTTGCCCTAGTCCTTTTCTTATCACTTTATTGTTTTTTTCTGCAGGCTTGAAACTCTCATTATTCCCCTCAGCCAGTTCATTTCTGCAGTCATTGTCTTTTGTTTGTTGGCTTACCGCACAGTACAACATTCCGACCCATACAGCAGTATCAGCATGACAGTTGGGTCATATACACGGGTTTTTGTTTATAATTCCAGATCTTGGAGTTTTCTTAATGCAAAAGCAGCTAGTCTGATTCTTCTTTTTACATCATCTTCACAGTTCCCATTCTTTGATACTAGTCCTCCAAAGGCAGCAAATTTTTCCACGTGTTCTAGTTCTTTGTCTCTGGGTTTGATCTTTACCTCTTCCTAATGTCTTCCAGTTGACATCATTTTTGTCTTCTCCTTGCTGATCTTTTGTCTGAAGATTCTGATTTCCTGGTCTACCTTTTGGTAAATCCTGCTTGGTCAATGCTATGAGGTTAATATCATCAGAGGATCTAAGGTTATTCATTGTCCTCCCACATAACATGACTCCTCTCATTTCATCTCTCAGTGCTAAATCCATTGCTGAGTAGTCAGTACAATTGGCAAAGCAGAGAGCATAAGTGGTTTTAGGTATAACCTTATACAGTATAAAAAGTTCACTGTTCTTTGAGGAAAGATGGGGGCCTGATTCTAACCTTGCACTAGTTTACCTCAGGCTGACTCCACTGAAGTCAATGAAATTACACAGTAAACCATATCAACTCTGCTGCTCGGATTCAGCTCTGGTGGCTTTAAAGCATAGAACACAATGAGCACCACTAGAGGACTCACAAGTTATTTAAGGGGATACTACCCTAATCCAATACACAACAGGCCAGGTTTGTGAAGTTATTTAGGCACCCAAAGATGCATATAAGTGCCTAATTGAATTTTCAGAAGTGCCTAGATTCCGCTCTGCTTTTTAAAGAGGTGCCTAAATCCCTTTAAAAACCTGGCCTTAAAGCTTCCACCTCATTATCATTATTTTGTATTCCTTTTCTGGATGCATACATTGTGTTCTGTGGTATTTAGTCAATTTTTGCTTGCAGTATTGCTGAATGACAATTCAGCTTTGGTGCTGCATAGAAACACTGCATGAGTTTTCATATTAATTATATTAAGTTCTCCCTAAAAATGCTCATGAATAGGAGCATAAAAGCCGTAGAAGCAAACTATTCTCCAGAAACTGCAGCTTTCCTAGCTAACTGGAGACTTGCATTATTAGCTAAAATTTTCTCCTCCCTTCCTGTTCATTGGCCGTATAAAGGCTGCCCCAGGAAATAAAAGGAAAGAAGGAAGGGGGAGGCCAGGAGATATACTGGATACTACAGAAAGGAGAACTTGGTATGAGGTAGTGGAGTTACAGGGAGTGAATCAAATAAAGGCTGTACTTATACAAACTTATTAAAACCTTAAAGATTCATGTTGAGTTCAGGCTGGGGGAAGATAGAGGTACCATTTCAGAGGTGGTTCATTTGAACCAATTTGCCCATCATTAACTTATATAATCAGGATTGTGTGACTTTCTAAAAGATATGCTCTAGTTCAACCTCAAGTTGCTGAGCTGATGCAAGAATTATAGAGTGAAATCTATGGTTGTATTATGCAGGAGGTCAGTCCACATGATCATAATGGTCCCTTCTGGCCTTAAAACCTATAAATATACATAAGATATCCTCACTTCCCAGTAAAGGCTACCTACCCGGTTTATTTAGAGCCCCCTGGGCTCTACAGATGAAGTTCTAAATTGGTTGGTATATTCAATGTTCTGTTGAATTTTTTTTTAATAAAAAGAGAGAAAATTACAGCGTGTTAGTATTATAAATGATATATTCTTATCACACGTGTATGTGTCTTAAATACCACTGCTTTTAGAATGATTCTGAGCTTCTTTTTTTAATTTTGGACAAACCTGTAAAAATGTGATGTTTGTACACATTATCAGGGAACTACATGACATGCTATTTAGAAGAGGAAGCTCTCTACTTTGAAGGCAGAACTATATTTAAATTCCTGGGGAGAACTTAACCAAGAACTTGACACCTCGACAGTGACAATTCAGATAGTACAGACTTCAGGAATTTAGAGTTTAGACTATTTACATATTAATGTTTTCCAGCACTTAGGCAAGTCATTTAACAATGAAGAATTTGTTCCTTTTTGACATAAGCTAAATGTTCATTGTAAAAAAAAATACCTCTACAATTTAAGTAAGGATTCCAAAATATCTTAATTTACAAAAGCCAGGTTCACTAAATTTTTATTTGCATATTTTTGGCCTTAGTCCACCTCATTAATGCAGGAGAGAATCAGCCAATATTATAAGAAAAACACATATGACACTCAAGGGAATTAGAACTATATTGTTAATTTGATGAAGTGCTAATAGGCCTCCTAAATGTCACCAGTATTTCATAGCAGTTGTCTTAAATACTTATTTCTTGTTGAGTCAACAAAATTACAGGTTCATACTATGGGAATGAGCTCATTGTTGACTGTGGTTCTTTAAGAATGCTATGCATTTTCAGGGAAGTTTTCAACATCTTAGTCCTCTTCATCTTAATTAATCAAATAGGATTCTTTAAGTCATAGGATGAAAAAATTCAAACTCTCCTAACAATCTTTCATGTAAAAATATACACTATTTTTGAATTATGCATCCTGATAAACTTTTCATTGACCGCTAAAGCAGAAAGGCTGCAATGGAGCTGTTATCTCTTTTAACTCTAGTCACCCTCTGCTGAAATCAGTGTAGGCTGGTGGATAGAGAGATTAAATTCAGAATGTCCTGTAAGCTGAAAGAAATATGAATCTAAGCGGTATGTTTTGAAGCTTTAGACAGTATGCAGAGAAACTTAAAATTCCTCTATGTAAAGTTGCCAGGTATTTTTTTGCCTTCTTACCCAGAAATTGTTGGTCTCTAAAGGCCAACACCATTATTTTTGACCTTCTACTGCTCAGGGCCATGAGGTTAGAAGGTTTGTTCTGGTAATTACCTATCAGTCTGACAAAGTAACCTTAATTAGTGGGATTTTTTCATATTGTATACAGGAACAGGGCATGGTGTGAACATATGTTATTATGATTTAACACCTGACTCAGATCTCATGTATATTCTTTGTCTTCCGCTGTCACCGCTGTAATTAGGAAGTAGAGGTATAATGTATTCAGATTTTTGTCAATACCTGTCCAAAGCTCTAAATGCACATGTGTAGAAATGGAGACTAATATGCAAAGAATACCTATAATGGCCACAGGGCTATTGGGCTCCATTTAACACACACGCACACCCCATTTTGTTTGATCATCTTTTGGGTTTTCTCAGGATATAATGTAACTTAGGAAGAGTAGGAGGCTAAGCCCCCATTTCCATCTGTTGCCCTTATCTGTTTTACTTTCTTTTCACTTGAGAAGGGAATGCTGGTGAGAGCAAAAGGATTCCAGTGTTCCATATTCTGCGCAAGCCTGGAGTTCAATTTGTAATGAAAATCAAGGTTCTAATTATAATTTATGAAGTTTCAAATGGTATAGCTTCCCCGACTCTCCCTGTATACCCTACTACCATGGCACAGCATTTGGCAGGAACAAGAGGAGAATGGTAGTCTCATTAATGGACCCAACTGGGAGCTAATGTTTCTATCTTCCCTAGACCCATGCACACTATGACCACACATGAATGCAAACTTACTTTGTGTAAATATCATATGAGAAAATTAAACTTAAACTCATCATCCAACCAGTACAACCCAGTCACCTAATTTTGCTAGAAACAGCACTTGGGTAAAAGTCTATATGGCCAAGGAATTCAAAAATTTGCCCATAAAATGAGCCCATCCTTCTCATCTGCTATCCCTCTTACAGTGAAATTCAAAGGCCCAATGACTTCCTCATGCCTTTTTCCTGTTTATGAGAATAATTGTCAGCCAATCAGGAATCATAAACAATACCATGTATCATGTGTAATCGATATCAACTAACCAACACAGCTCAACTTTTGAATATTGAATAGTTGCAGTGAACTCTTTGCATAAAAAAGTAATGCTTCACAAAATAATTAATTAAGTAAATTTGAATAAATATTTAAAATCAAAACCTACTCAGGGACATTTGGAGAGTAGAAAAGAGGCTAAATTCATTGAATAAATTATTTTTTGTGACTAAAGTGCTTGGATATACTTCCAAATATACTACAAATATATGATACCCCTAAAATTTGCCATTTACTGCATTTACCATAATTTGCACTCTTCCCTATATTCATAATGTGCAATTATCATGAACTGTTATAGCAGCAAAAGACAAGTTTTAAGGGTTCGCAATGTAATTTTTGTTATGATTGTCTGTTATAAAAACTGCAACACTCATGCTTTCTACCACCAGTGTATTAAGTTTTATGTTTCTATGGAATAAAAGTATTGAGCATTTATTATATACTCTGGGATATAGTTTGTTCAACTGTCCTGCAGTCGAAATAAAATTTGTAAAATGTTAGGGTTTCATTTTTCTATTCCTGAGTTCATATCCTGCACTGTGCTGATTACTAAAACTGGCTCAACTACAACTTAGGGTAGTATCCTCAGAGCAAACCAAAGTGAAGAGTCAAAGTAAACCCAGAGCAGAAACACTAGTTCTAGCTGCATTTCTTCCCAGTTGCTCTGTAAAGAGACTGAGTGTATTATTGGACTTCATCCTCTGTGAGTGCTCATACCTCCCACTCAAGGACTGTGCTTTCTCCTACCCACCAGTCATTCCCAAGAAGTATCTCATCTGCACATTAGTATATGAAACAGTCACTGTTTCACTAGCAATAAGTGATGTGGCAAATAGACACCGTGATAAGAAACAGGGCCAATGTTACATGCTAAGAGTCTGCCAGTTGTCTCCCAGTCACCCCAGGAGCCAACCTCATGCATATATTCCTCTCACTGTTCGCTGTCTCCATTCCACAATTTCCCATTACTTCTGGCTGCAGCAGGTCTCTCCTTGTCGGCAGCGGCATTTTGGTTCTGCACCCAGTCAGGGCTTATGTTGGCAGGCACCCCTGTGAATGATCATCCCTGTGCACCAGGTTTGCTAAAAAGGGATCAGTTCAGAGGACACCTCCTGTTAGCTCTGTCTTCCTGATGCTCTGTGAGTATAGCACAGGGATGGCCAATTTCCCATTGCCAGTTAAATCCCCTGAATTCTTCAGATATGCCAGTTGGAATCCATTGTCAGTAAACAGTTTCCAGAATGCCTGACTTGCCAAAGTAAAGGTCTAATTTGCTAGTGGCTAATTTCTAATTAATCACTTGTAACAACTGCTTTTCCTGGCATGAAACTTCAAAATCTCCTGGGAAAACTTCTGTTGAGCCACCTTGAAATATCGTTCATTAAAGGTGTACACGAAGAAGAGTCACTGAGGAGAAAAGAGATGCTACTATTATGTCGATGTAGAGAACGTGGGTGGAAGCATGCAGATGAATTAATGTGACATTATTTAAATATTTAAAATACATATTAATATGGAGGCATATCAGGTAAATTATCATAGATTGTGGCTGCCCACAGAGAAATAGCATTTGTAGTAAGGGCCTGATCCAAATATGTCTTTCCCGAGATTTAACTGGCCTTTGGATCAAGGCCCAGATCATGTTAAATAATACTTTCCATTGAAGTCAATGGAAGTTCTTGTGAAATAAAGTACTCCTTAATGTGAGTAAGAATGTGTGATTTTGCAAACAAGCAATGCAGTCATTGTGTGAGTGTTTCATTTAGGTGTGAAAAGAAAAGAACTGCAGGGATATGTAAAATCATGTACTAATCAAAATCATATAATCAGCCATTACTATACTATGATTTCAGTGTTATAGCCTATTGACTATGTTGCTCTGGTAATCAGTTAATACAGCTGCAGTTGCAAAGTGCAATAGTATTTAATTTAATTACGAAATCATGATTGAAAACTTGATTGTGGGATTTATTGAATGCTTGCTTGAGAAGAGACTTCTAAACCTGAAATATACTTAAATGCAATATATCACACAGAAGTGTGTATTATCTGTATCCAACCACTTACGAGTTAATATGAGGTAAATATCTACTTTGCACATTTTTGTCTAATGATGACATGGTGGGAATCTCTTCTCATTCAGTTAACGTGTCAACACAGCCAAGTTACATCATCAGGATATTTGTAAACTAACCAAATGAATGGACACACATAAGCATACATACTTATTCCTATTTGTTAGTAAAATGCCATGCCTTTAAAAACTTACACAGGGGCCACTGGAATTAGCTAAGAAATTAAATAATGGGTTTCCAGATGAAAGCCATAAACCATCTTTTGAATGCAGATTTGCAAGGTGATCTCTTTTTCCATTGATCCCTCAACAGGTGGCAGGGTATTTATTTTTCCCGGTATGCTAACTTGCCAAAGAGCAAAATATGTGTCCAGAAACCTTCCTCTAGAGGAGAGATTTTGCAAACTCTACACTTTCCCAAGTCATCGATATATGGCAATAGCTTTTAATTGTTTACTGTTATTATGACCATTTCCACAGGCAGCCATCACTATAGTATCCGGGTGCCTTTTATTTCTTCTCTCACTTACACTGGTTTTACACTAGTACAACAACATTTACTTCAGTGGAGTTACTCCTGATTTCCATCAGTGTAAATGAGATCAGAATGAGACCCACTGTAGCGTGTGTACCCAGAGCCAAGTATGGTAACATAGTTTGCTTAAAGTTTTATTAGCACCTATTCAAAGTCAAATAAGGCTTCCATTTACAAAATTAATTTGTTTAATTAAAGCCTGACTCATTTGTAAAAGATGAAAAGGAGACTAAAATGCTGTTCTCCCTTTTGTAATGTCAAGTTCGGATCCTTACTCCTCCTTAAAAATAATAACCCAGGCACCTGTGTTTCTTTTTAATTTTTAATGTTGTACGCACTGTACGTTCGTGTTTGTATTTGCCATTGAATTCCTGCAATTTAAGTGGCTTAAAATCTTGGTAAGTCTTCTCTGTCATTAAAACAAGAAAACATTCTGTATTTCTAGCAGTGCTATAGTCATTATAATTGTCTCCGTTTTCTGATATATCAGGTCATCTTCATATTTTGTTTTGACTTTCATTTTATTATGTCTTAAATCTCTCCAAGGGCCTTGTCCAGGTGGCAGGAGTTTCCTTTAGAAATAAAATGGTGATGATGATTAATAGGATAAATAAGCTTGGTATATTTATTAGATAGTATTGAACAAGGATCTAATCATATTCCCACTGACCACAGTAGTTCAGACACTGATTCTAAGAGTCTGATCCTACTTTTCTAAATAACCTGACCCTCAAATGAGAGCTGCAGTATTGAGTTGTCTCATAGAATCATAGAATATCAGGGTTGGAAGGGACCTCAGGAGATCATCTAGTCCAACCCCCTGCTCAAAGCAGGACCAATCCCCAACTAAATCATCCCAGCCACGGCTTTGTCAAGCCTGACCTTAAAAACCTCTAAGGAAGGAGATTCCACCGCCTCCCTAGGTAACCAATTCCACTGCTTCACCACCCTCCTAGTGAAAAAGTTTTTCCTAATATTCAACCTAAACCTACCCCACTGCAACTTGAGACCATTACTCCTTCTATCATCTGTACCACTGAGAACAGTCTAGCTCCATCCTCTTTGAAACCCCCTTTCAGGTAGTTGAATGCAGTTATCAAATCCCACTTCATTCTTCTCTTCTGCAGACTAAATCATCCCAGTTCCCTCAGCCTCTCCTCATAAGTCATGTGCTCCAGCCCCGTAATCATTTTTGTTGCCCTTCGCTGGACTCTTTCCAATTTTTCCACATCCTTCTTGTAGTGTGGGGCCCAAAACTGGACACGGTACTCCAGATGAGGCCTCACCAATGCCGAATAGAGGTCTCAGGGCTCCATGCTGCAAGGTTAGGTTGTGAAAGCCCACAACTCCCTCATGGGAGGCACTCAGTCAGCACCTTGCAGAACTGAGCCCTGCATGTAGAAGATGCATATGTTGTATCAGCATATGTTTTTCACCAATGAGAGATTTGAATGGAATCAAACACAGTAAAAGCTTCTCATCACTGTATTATAATTATAACATGATTCATTCCCAACCTTGCATCTATGAATGTGCTAACTGAATTCCTCAAGATCTAGGTAGCACTGCCTATGAAAATCATTAATTTATTTATTTAGATAATCTTAAAGCACAAGTGTGTTTTTTCTCAGGAGGCAACTGACAGGGGGTCCAAGTCCATTTGGAAGTATACAGTACAGTGATCAGTGTGAGCTTACATGCTCAAATTAAATTGCATTATTATACGTATTCTGTATGTTGCTAGGGTTATGAATCATTGTCTTTCCCTGAATATATTTATGCTCACTTCATGATTATGATTCTGGGCTGGATAGATACAAACAAGTTTTTAATCTTTGATGGAGGTGGGATCTTAGGTGTATTGCACAGGTGAATCAGCCTTCCATCTCGAAAGATATGGATGTGACAACTGGACCTGGTATGGATTCATCTTTTTCCTGATCTATTTTTCAGAAGTCACCACAGACTTTGGCAGAGTTCCAGATGACTTGGCAGACTTTGCTGAAGACTTCGAAATTGTAAGAACCTCATTTGTACTGTTACGGATCTGATCCAAAGCCCAAGGAATTTATTTGGGAGGGTTTCTATTCATTCAAAGAGCTTTAGATCAGGTCAGACATGCAATTCATTAGTGAACCAAACACAATCCTGTCCAAACTACACCTGGCTCAAGCCAGTTCAATTAGTCCTTCACTTTGTCATGGTGAATGAAACGCTTATTAATGTCCTAATTACAGATGTCCCCCGTCAACAGCGATAGTATGATAACCTAACCCTACTAAAAATTTGGTAGCCTTCTCAGTGTGAATTATGACCTTCTATTATGTACCATCCTCCAAAGTCATGTCAACACACGACAATGTAGATTGAGCGACTACATGATGCATCTCTCAGAGGTACAACTTTTAAATCTAGAGAGATTTTATTTTACTCATTAAAGCTCAAAACCCCCTTTTTTTCCTTCTTACTTTCCTTTCTTTGGAGTTTCAGAACATCATGTAAAAAACTAAAACTTTTGATTTACACCTAGGGGAGCAGGGGAGTC
Organism: Lepidochelys olivacea; assembly: GCF_965140295.1. Taxonomy (NCBI): domain Eukaryota; kingdom Metazoa; phylum Chordata; order Testudines; family Cheloniidae; genus Lepidochelys; species Lepidochelys olivacea. The sequence goes on from NC_140417.1 coordinate 110,923,970, forward strand.
CTAGTAAGTGATGGAAACCATTATGCAGAAAATGTGCTGTATGAAATATTGACTCCAAAGCCCACAGAAGTCAATGGAAAGACTCCCACTGATGTCAGTGAGCTATGGATCAGGCCTTAGGCCCTGATTTGACAAGGAACTTAAAGAGCTGCTTAACTCTTATTGAATCAATGGGAATTAAGCATGTGCTTTGCTGAATCGGAGCCACAGTCTCTAAATTCTTATGAATAGGCTTTAAATCTTCCATTACCATTAATAAGAGTAACTGTAGATAGTAATTTTAGTCTAGAACTTTACTATTAGAGCTGTATTACAACAGACATAAAACAAACACTAAAGGACATTTGGGCTTCAGTACCGAAATTGTAAATATAAAAATGTCTGCTGTGCCCTTATTATCCACTCTCTCCAGTTTTCTCCAAGGACTGGAGACTTGTTTGTTGCAGCAGACATATCTATTATTAATCTTTAGGTAGTTAGTAGGATAATTTGCAATGTTCATTAACAAGTATCACCTTATGGATTACTAAACAGCATCTATGCTTTTGCTAATGAGCCCCAATAGTGCAATACTTTACATATTTTACAGCCAGACAATTAAGTGATGTCTTGCTTTGATAGTCAATCTTAAAATAAATTGTTTCGGACACAAAGTGGATACAACGATAGATAGCTAACATGTAAGCAGTTAGCTTTGAGAAATCCTTGAGCGACTGAATTCTATCTATGAAGAGATGATACATTCCCAAAGCATTCTTTTATTATTTCTAACTTCTGCAATCCACAAAAATCCATGTGATTCACACATAGGATAAAGAGAACTACAGACTGGTGGAGCTAAATTGTACCTTGATAGAACATTTATTTAGTTTTTTTTAAACTAAACCAGTTTAAAATCATGCAGGTATTTGAAATTTGCCTATTTAGTACCAACAATAAATGTTGATTACATTAGGAAGTAACTGGTGAATTCATTTAGCTCCCCAAAAATGACACACATTGGGCCAGAGTTCAGTTGGTGTAAGCTAGCCTAAATCCATTAAAGTCAGGGGGGCTTCACCAGTTTACACCAGCTAATGATCTCACCCATTTGGCTCAAATTCATCCTGGGATGAATTCTGACTTATTACCAGTGTTTTTTTCAAGGCAGGTCTTGGACATCTGAGTGCAGAGCTACTGACATCACCTTTGTGCCAGGATGTACATTCCTCTCCTTCAGTGATCCTTATGTTTTGCTCTCTTTAAAACCATAAATGAATTTAGTACTGGATTGACAGCCTGGGAGGTTACAGTCCTTTAGCCAACAAAACAAATAACAGCACTTCTGGCTCCATGGCCCTCCCCCACACCACCCTGCCAATGTGTCTCAGTGAAGCTCTGTAGGGACCACCTCTACGCTTGTGGGGATAATTCACTCCCAGGGCCCATTATATCCTTAGTCTCTCCATTGAGACTGCAACAAAGGCTCTAATTAATGTCAACTGGAGTGGTGGTTTATGTGCCAGGGACACCTGCCCACCAGAAACTGAACTGAGATCTCCACCTAGCTCATAGAGTATTGTATGCATCTACGATGCTACAGTATAGAAAGAATGTCACAGGTTACCACACAGCCATCAGATGGTCACAACTTTCAATCACCACCAACCTGAGACGGATGTGAGCAAGAGTTTTAACTCAGTGAGAATGGCTTTGTAACTGAGTTCCATTCCATACAGTCATTTGATCTTTCTGTAGCCCTTCTCATAGAGTGGGGTTAACCATGGCTATTTTTACTCTTGGCAAGCTCACAGGAGTCATCACCTCATCTGTAACTGTTATTTTATACAAATTTGTGGGTCAGCAGGCATAAGCTAGACCCGTGCAAGGCCAAAAAAGACTCTTATTTTTTGTAAAACTAGCTAAAAATCATGTTCCAATAAAAATGAAATGTTTGGCTTTTTGCCTCAAATTTATCAGGTTTCCACTATGTCAAGGAGCAGTTTGTTCAGGTGGAAACTCCTTTTAATATAAGTAAATGCCCCCACTTCTGCCTTAATGTATAGCAAGGCCCACAACATGCCCTTCCTCATCTCCTCCCACCCCCAGACTCTGCAGAACCTTTTCTGTGGGTTGAAGATCTACAAATGGATAGGGATGGACCAAAGGCAGAAGCTGGGTTGGGGTCAACGGGGATGTGCATCTTCTCCCCAGTGAGCCCCACAGAGGTTCCAGAGCAGAGTTGTCATTGACAGGATCAATAGTAACTTTGCTGTACAGCCCTCCAAGCTCTGGCTATTCCAAAGCAAGGCACTGGCTGCAGAGCCACTCATTCCACAGCTCCCTCAAAAAGAAAGAAGTGTGATCTAGAGAAGCACAAGACATCCATTTGGATCCTCTAAGATCCACGGGGTTGGGTGACAGAAATTCTACCCATTCTAGCATCCGATGAAGTGAGCTGTAGCTCACGAAAGCTTATGCTCAAATAAATTTGTTAGTCTCAAAGGTGCCACAAGTACTCCTTTTCTTTTTACCCATTCTGTGGGCAGGCAAACATCATCTGCTCTGACAGAACACTAGAAAAGATACTCCAGGAGGGGAACCTCCCAGAGTTTTCCTGCATCTTTGGCCTCTTTCTGTAGGCTTCTCTGCTGGACAGGGTGACCTACACATCAGATGCTAGATGTTTGGATATGGATAGAAAAAGAATACTGTCATTAGGTTCTGCATTTTATGGGTTTTTTTACTAGTATTGTATTGATGTCTTTCCTTTCAGGAGAAATTATTTGCAACATTAAGGTCATGGACAGTGATATCATTACCTGTCATGTCCTCAGGTTCGGCCAATCACGGCTCTCAGTGGCCACGGTTCCCAGCTCCAGGCCAATGGGAGCTGCTGAAAGTGGCGGCCAGTACGTCCCTTGGCCACTTCCAGCAGCTCCCCACGCCACTTCCAGCAGCTCCCATTGGCCTGGAGCAGTGAACCGCGGCCACTGGGAGCCACGATCGGCCGAACCTGCAGACGCAGCAGGTAAACCGGCCCGGCCCGCCAGGGGCTTTCCCTGCACAAGGGGCGGAACAAGTTTGGGAACCACTGCTGTAAACAATCACAAAAAGCAGCGATATGTTCCTACCAGCTCAAAATGCATCATGGTCCCTAACCTCAGTGACAGCAAGACCTGCTGCAGAAATACACGAGAAAGAAGTGCAGATTTTTCTGAATGCCAACCATCTCTCTCCTCATTGCATTTCCTGCTTGTTTGCATGAGAAGCACATGAATGGTGGATGCAAAAAAGTTGTGAAAATCCTGGGCCAAATTCTGCTTTCAGTTACATTCACCAAACCCTACTGAGTTCAGTGGGGTTGCACATGTGTAGCTCAGAGAAGAATTAGTAAACCTATGATATATAGAAAAGGGGCTTCTAGGACCATGAGCAAAACCTCAAAGCTGATGGCAGCAGCAGCAGTCTTCTTTCACCAAACCAAGTGTTTTTAAAGATTTTTTTCCATTATTGTATATTATCTTTGTTTTCTACCACTTTCTCTGACTGCAATGTAGACTTTCAGATCCAAGAAGAAAGTGAGGTCAATGTTCTGAATGTATAGCTATCAAGCAGTTGTGTGTTTGAATGTTCGGAAGGTCTCGGAACTACCTTTCCGCTCTGGTTTTCATAGTTACTTAAAACTAAGACCCTGATCATGAGCAGTCATTAAAAATTCCGTGGCACTTTTTTCAAAAGGTAGGTGTCAGCTCCAAAGTCTAAGCTGTGTTGCAATTTGGGCAAATACATTATTCTTCATTTCCTGTCCTGAACTACTGAGCAGTATTGCTGTCTGAGGTTAAAGAGCTGTGTCATTTCAACCCAGAGTTGGATAGGCTTCTGTGATGAAGAAAAGGGATTCCAATTGTGTGCAATCAGGTTAGAGAGTGAAAAGTTTGGGATCCATTTGAATGAAAGCCACAAGATAATTGTAGCACTGAATGAGCTAGTGGGCACATTCTCTTCCTCGCTCAGTCAGATTGTTTCTAAATAGCTCTAGTTCTGCAATCCACAGAGCTGGTTGAAAAAATGTGAGGATTTTTCCACACAATGTGTTTCCCCCCACCACCGCCCCCCCCAATTTCTCAATGAAAAAACTTTTTTTGTCTGTTTTATAAAACCAAAAAATGAAAACTTTCTGAGTTCTATTTTTGCATGGTTTGGGGTTTTTTTAAATCTACTTTTATTTCCCTTTCGTCCTTTTCTCTCCTCCCTTCACTTTTTTTTTTAATTTTTTCCACTGGAAACCAGTGAGAAAGGAAAAAATGGAGGGGAGGGGCCTAAAAAAGTTTTTTCCCCACCAAAAAAACTGGAAAATGTCAAAAAAAAAAATTGTCCATGAACATTTTCTTGTTTTCAAAAATTTCTTGATTTTTTTTTCAAACAAAACATGTTGGACATCTCTACTGAACCTCAGCAGCCAGTTGTGGGTATATAAATTGCACAATGATCGCACAGATATTTTTCTAGTAATCGTACAATATGTGGAGCCCTATAGCCATAAACCATAAATTAGCCATATAGCCATTAACCATAAATTAACTGCTCAGAGTGAAAGGATTTCCATAATCAGTTTATGGCTATGAAGTGAGGCACAGTGGCCTCACTCTGGTTCAGAGAGGGTTAACTCACCCTGTTTGGCACAGCTAACCCTGCCCCTTTCACAGGAAGTGCCAGGGCGGGACAGGAAGTATAAAAGCAGAACCCTGAAGCTCAGTTGGGGCTGGACCAGGGAAGGAGGCAGATGTCCCTCCCAGGGAGCTGAGCCCCTATCAGAGCCTGTGGCTGGTGGTGGGGAGAAGAGGCAAGCCACCACCCTGGGAGGCAGATGACACTGAGGAGGGAGTGGAAGAAGGACCGCCAGACAGTGACACTGAGAGCCAGGTCCCACCAGTGATGGAACAGCTCCACCAAGAGCCAGTAGGAAGTAGCCCAGGGAAATGGGACTTTGGTCCTGTTGTGCTGCCAGGGATCAAGGCAGTGACCCCATGTTTCCCTTGCTAACCCCATGATGGGACCACCTGTCCCTTCAAGGGCCCTGGGCTGGGACCTGGTGGAGTAGGGTGCACCTGGGTCCCACTACCCCTGGCCCCACATGCAAGTCTGAGTGCCCTAACCTTTAGGCCAGAAGGTGAGAGATATTGACTGTTTATTTGTTCAGCCCTCAATCAAGTGGCCCGAACCATTGACTGTGGCCAGCTCAGCCCTCATCCTAGAAGGCCTGAGCCATAGATTATTGTTGTTTGCTCCAGCTAGGAGGTGGGACTATAGACTGTTTCAGTGCTCAGTCCCTCCAGGAGGCCAGATGCCATTGCTTAATCTGCCCTTCCCTGGGAGGTCTGAGCTACAGACCATTTAACTGCGCAGCTCTCTGCCAGAAGGCTGGAGCCATAGACCATAGTTGTTTACTCCAGCTAGAAGGCCTGAGAAAGAGGCTGTTTAATTGCTCAGCCCCCACCTAGGAGGTCAAAGCCACAGACAGCTTGACTGCGTGGTCCTCAGCCAGGAGCTACAGACGACCTGGTCATGTTGAACCCTCACCCAAGAGGTTTGAACTGCCATTTATGCAGTTGTCACCACCAGCCAGGCCACCCAACACCTTTGTCCGCTGGGCATACTGATCCCCCAGCACCGCCACAGAGGACACCTTGGCCCTGAGCCAGTGGAAGGCAACAGGCTATTTCTTAGTCACTATAGTGTGACTATGCAAATCCCTCTGTTCTGATTGGTCACTGTAATCCCTCAATTCTGATTTGTTTCTACATAAAAAAGAAGAGAAAAACCTACCCAAAAACAGTGAAAATTGGGCTAGTAAACTGTGGAAAGGGAACTGATTTAAAAAAAATAAACCTTTTGATTTATTCCTTCCTTCTTCTCATTCCTCCCTTCCCCCATCCGCTCCACTACCATCCTTCCCTGAGGGCAAGGCTCTTGTCCCCAGAAAAACTGGTCTGTTTGTGTTTCCTTGAGAGAATCCCTGCCCTATCCTCCCACTTCAGTTTAGATATGAGGTATAAACAGAAATATAGACAGCTACTCTGAAAAGAAAAGCTTTTCCAACCTGTAAGGAAGGTGCGAGGGAAGACACAAATTCAGCCATCGGATAAGCAGGGGAAACTCCCATTGACTTCACGGAATCTGGTCCTTGTAGCACAGACCACCATGTACGTCCCTGCTGAATTTCACCCATCGAATCTAATCAGCTTTGCATTGCTTGTCACACTGCAACATACATTAAGAGTGTGCACCAATTACACATTATAACCTGCCCTGTTGTCTTGTTTTACCTACCTTAGTGTTAATTTCCATGGGTAAAATCCTGATCCCATTGATATCAATGGCAAAATTCCCATTGGTGTCAATGGGGACAGGATTTCACACCATGAAGGTAGATAAATGTCTGTGGTTGATTTTCGTCTCACACCAATTTTCTCCTAGTGCTACCCCATTGACTTCATCTGAGTGATTCTTAATTTACATGAGCATGAGAGGAAAATCCACTCTTGTGAGTGTAGAACTAGTGAAGGCACCCATCTAACCAAGGAGTTTACTAAGAACACAAAGTTATTGTGATATTGAGGTCAGGGGTTAAATCTGAGATGGTATTTCATCCCTAGAGATAATTAGTTCATTTTTGAAAGGCATATGGCACGGCCTTCAACTCCTAATGGTGTAAAAGGAGTTCAGGTTCCAATTTTTGAGGTCATAGGTCAAATGTAAGTCATTGGTGACACAAAGACCTTTGGCAAAAACTCAAGGGAACATTATCTTGGAAATAATACATAGCATGACCTTCAACTCTTAAAAACGTAAGAACAATCCACCACTGACCAGTCAAACAATCATACATTTTGATTCCCCACATTTTATTATGCCACAACAGACTGTTATCCATAATTCTTCAGTAAATATCTACTTATCTCTACATATTGTCAACAACTTTTTTTTAGAATGGCAAATTCTTACCACTTACAGGTATGTTAATGGTTCTGTGACTCAGATATTTACTGAAGAATTATGCTTCAGGCAAATTTTTTACTTTATTGCTGTCTGTAGTGGGCAGATATTTTTCTTGCAAGGGATTTCCTGCTATAAATACCATTGTCATTCTGACTACAGAAGTTGTTGCCTTGGAACACCTTGTGCTGAAATACTGCCTTTGCAAGCCATTATTATATAATTACCACCGCTTTTCACCAAGCTACACAAAACATACAGGAGGCAGCTCTTTTACTTTCAGAGTTTCCAAGGAAAAGGCTAAGAAAAATGTTCTCTGGATAAAAAATGGCTAATTTAAAGCCACCCTTGAACAAGTGCAAAGGCTCTTTTGAATTGTGGCTGAGGCATCAACCACTGTAGCATAACTCATGTTGTTCTGTGTTTTAGTAACAGGAAATCAATGAGCAACGTATAGGAGAAGCATGAATATGAAGAGAAAGGGACTGAGTTGCACCCAGTATCCACTGAGCACAGCAGAGCATGGGGTGGCCACAAAGAGACCAGTTGCAGCTTCCTGATTGTGGACCTAGTTCTACACTGGGGTTGCTTTAAAGCATGCCAGGCTCATAACAGGCCCCCAAAGGGCCATCTGCCAGCGGAGAATAGTCGCAGTGTAGTACCAGTTAAGATATACATGCAATCTGCCTTTGTCATACATCCTATGCCAGAATCTGTGGAGTGGGGTGGAATAGGAGGCTCTGCTTACTCTGTCTGCCAATGACTCCCTGATACCAGGGGATTCTCAGCTGAGAAGCTCTAGTGTTACACCACTAAAGTAGCACAAAGGGAAGACACTGGCTCATATTCTCTTATTTGACAGGTTCAGACCGTTTAATTTTGCATTTCCAACTTCTTATAACCTTTTCCAGGTTTTTTTTCAAGTGACTATTATTATTGTTTGTTTGTTCATGACTGCATTTTACGTGTTTTTAGCACTCTCAGTATTTTATAAGACGTGGAAGACACTAAAAAATGAATAAAATTCCTGCTCTCAAGAGCTCACAATCTAAAGATGTGACTGGATATAATACAGTGAACTAAAACAGAATGGTCTTTATAGAATCTAGCATTTAAATACAGTGAAAAATTGAACAAGAGTATATATAATGACCTGCTGTAAACCAAGAACTTCTTCACAAAACAACAGCCTTTTCTCCTCTTCAAAAACCATCTCTAATGTTACCCACATTTTAGTTACACGCATGTCAAAAAGCAAAATTTAAGAAGTCATTCTAAATAGAGAAAGGCTCAAAGCAAACCCCATGCTCTAAATATCTCTAAGTTTTATGTTTGTAGTGTGGTAGCCATGTTGGTCCCAGGATATTAGAGAGACAAGTCAGGTGTGGTATATCTTGTACTGGCCCAACTTCTGTTGGTGAAAAAGACATGCTTTCAAGGTCACACAGAGCTCTTGTTCAGGATTATAGGACAGTGTTGTCTGTGATAGCAGGGAATTGGACTCAGTGACCCATGAGGTCCCATCCAGTTCTATGTCCTACATTCTTATATTCAGAAACAAATTTTGCAAAGTGCCACAATTGTTACTATTTCAAAAATGAAACAAACAAAAGTTAATTTAAAAAAGAGGTAAGGTTGCTCAGTGGCAATAATTTACTCAAGTTACCTATCACATCATTTGCAAAAAAACCAAACACTTCAAAGCAAGGAATAGAAAAGTGAAGGCTGTCCTAACCTTACACTGCCCACATAATATGGTGATTTACATTAGCTGAAGATCTATTCAGTCATCAAACATAAAACTTTAACACCAGCCCACTGATTGTGTTGGAAATGTTTTTATTTATTAAATATCATTTAAAATAGTAAGATTGATATCAGAAAAAATATTCTAGGGAATAATGTTAAGAGAAAAAAATAGAATTATATAAATAATTCTAACATTTTCCTCTTCATTATCCCCTAGAAGAATTTTTTTCTGATATAGATATAGATATAACACTAAATTATGTATAATGGACAGAATTTTGGTAAAGTACTTAGAGTTACTATTCCTTAAGAATAATGTTGTGTACAACCTTGGGTAGGAAAGTGTATAACATTAAAGATGTATGTTAAAATTATGTATATAAGTTTGAGGACTTATATTTGAGGCTGATCCAACTGGCATTAAACTGCACATTTAAAAGGGTCTATCATTGGCTCCTGCCCTTAAAAATTTAAAGGAGATAGAAAGGTGCTTTAACAGAGTAGCTAGGGATTCCCCCTTGCCTGGAGAAACCCCCGCAGTGTCACAGGGTTTCCATAGCTGGCTCTGTGCTGCCATTCCTTTCCCCAGAGCATACAGAAAACATGTGGGGTGAAGGTGTGATTGGATGATCTTGCCCACCAATGTACCAGCCCCTAGTTGCCTTTACCCTGAGGATTCTCTACCTTACGTTGGGGGGCACTGGGAGCCTTGACATTCATGGGGTCAGGGAAGTACAATGATGACTATAAGCCAACTTTTCCACTCATTTTGGATCTTGTACCATCATTTCACAGCTGAGCCAGACCTGAAAACCTGGTCCAAAAGGGTTGTGTCTTTTTCAGACAAAAAAGATGAGTATTTTTAAGTGAGGAAAATTAACCTTTCAAAAAATTGCCAAGGTTGTGGTGGATTCTTCATCACTGGAATTATTTTAAATCAAGATTAGATGGTTTTCTGAAAGATATGCTCTATTTCAAACAGGAATTAACTCAGAGAAATACCATGGCAAGTGTTACACAGGGTGTCAGACTAGGTTATTACATTGGTTCCTTTTGCCCTTATAAACTGACAATATTGTGTTTCTGTTTTGAGATTATCGATGAATGAATAGTATCTATTATATGTCAGAGTCAAAGTTGTCCTGTTGTGATTATATATGCATTTATCTGTCTTTGGTAAGAGCAATGTGGTTATATTTACTGTCTGATTTTCCAATGACTGAAACTCAAGAACAGTGAGAGTATTCTCCAGTCTTTGCAAATATATTCTTTTGGCTCTTTTGGCAACCTTCAGACCAAACCAAATTTCCAAACCAAAGTTATGAGGGGGGATGATTGTAATAGATGCTAATTGCAGCCTTAATGATGGAGAAGATAATACTTCTTCATAAAAATGAACCAGACCCTGGATCTAAACCCCACTGGGCTCTCATGGTGCTTGAAATCTGGATCTAGATCTGAAATTGTGGCTAAGTGTGTGTCTTTGCAGTTGAAATTATGGAAACATGAGTAGGCTAGAGGCACAGCCAAAAGGTCTAGGCGCAGTGGTGATCCCCTGGAGTGAGCAGCCAGCTTCAACCACTATTCCCTATACCTGGTGGTGATACCCCAGCCCTAACTGTGCTCTATTCAGAGGACCAGAATGTTACACTTTACATCAACCAAATAGGGTTCTCATTAGTAGGCCCAACATCACCACCTGTCAATCAAGCAGAAACTTGCATTTGGCAATGACTTTTATTTGTCTTTGGGAACTATGCTAAAAATTGTTGCCAAACTAGGCAAAATTTCCAACTGTCACTGAGAAAACTGCCTCTCTGGCTACACAGCCTGAATCACTGTTCTCTTCCCCCTCCATATATTTGTTTCAGCGGGTATTAAATAACTTTAATACATTATTTGAAAGTAATATCCTCTTATAATGCAACATGCGAAGGATTCTTTGCCAGCCTCCCAGCTCTCATTGCAGTCGGCTAATTTAATGTGTTTACCCAACGCTTCCTTCTTTTGTTTCCTAAATATAGTTTTGTTATTTGGATTGCTGAAGTTTAATGCTTTATAAATAGTGGAAATCACCCCCTTTTAACCGCATTTGTTATTAATAAAGGTTTCAATGACAGACAAGTCCCTGCTTAATGCCTTTTTATTTTACCCTTGGGAGACAGTTAAGATATACTGTTTGATTTGTCTATATTGATGTTATGATAAGTTTGGGCATTTATATTTGAGTCAAAGTAGAGTTAAATCCCTCCCTGGTTCCTTATTAAACATTCATTCAAAATTTCTTATGAACACTTGATATCTCATATTTTCTAATTTCTTGACTACCGCTCTAAATTGTATTGACATTGTATAATCTCATTTACGATTTAAAATACAGAAAAAATAACCCATGTGTCTGGTTTCACCCTTAGCTTGCCCAATTCTACCCCAAAAAAAGTTACCATAGAAATACTAAATGCTCTTAAACCATGTATCTAACACGCCTTAGTAATTAACTTCTTATCTGCCTTGAAAGTTCAGAATTGTTTAATCACCTGCCAAAGCCAGCATAAAGTAAAAGAACAACCTCCACAGCTTATTTGCTTGTGTGGCAACAAACAGGTGAGTTTTAGGTGAGTCCAGTTCCCATTAAAGTAGGTGCTTAGACTCCCACTGACTTCAGTTCTGAGCATCTGTGGCTCCCCATGGGTTCAGTGAGAGATGCAGATGTTCATGAGTTGTCCAATATTTCTCAGAATTTGGCCTTTTGTTAATTGTGTTTTGCAGCCATACTGCCTTGAGCTATGATCTCTCAAATTATGCAGTGCCCTGAAGATTAAAAGTGCCTGGTTGAGTCATCCCCATGGAAAACTCAGGACATTGTAGAAAGTGTTGGTGAATCAATAGGTAGCCCTGCCAAATGTCCTTTCCAGTTCCACATGGATATGATATTCTCCTTCACTTTCTAATGTTGCTTTGTGGTGGTCAACAGCTGTCATGTGAACCCAAGAGATAACTTCCCTTCTGTTGCACTGATGGTGCAGTGGGGTAGACAGGTTTTATTGGGATGGTGGCATTATTCACAAGCAGTGAAGCCAGGAGTAGTTTATGCCAGTTATCCTAAAAGGGTGCCAGTGTTGGATCATATTAAAGAAGTTCTGTATTAAAATCACAAATGAGTTTGATTCCCCATAGTTTAAATTCCAGGGTATTACTACTTAAAAGGTCTCTTGGTTTTTGGTACTGTTTCTCTCCCTCTATGTGTGAAATTTGCAAGCTGCTAATTGCGTTAGTACATTCTAAGACAGAGTCTGTTCTCAAAGCAATGCTTTGTAATAACAACTACTCACACAGAGAGAGACTCAAAGCAATACCCTGTAACAACAGAAACAGCACCCAGAGACTCCCTGCCCTTTTGTTGTATTCATCTTACTTTGTTAACAATTGTGATTAAAATAGAGATAGAGGATGTATGTGGATGGATGCTTGGTGTGGATAATAACTGAATGATCAGGGAGGTGCCAGCCTAAGAATCCAATGTCCATTGGCTGAAGAAGGCGTCAAGTGGAAATAACCAGAGGACCCCCGGAGGGCAGACTGGAATCCACCCAAAAGCCTCAAGAATGGGAGAACCAAAGAACAAGATAACATCTAGCAGCATGGAGCTGTCAGGAATGTGCTATCTGCTGATTGATTCAGCAACAGCATGATGAAGCAATTCCCATAGACTGGCATAGGAAGAAATTCCTATAAAAATGTACTCTAGAAAGTGAGAACTTTGGGGTCTGATTCTGCAAACCAACTTCCAGGAGCATCAGATGTGCATCTGACAAGGCCCTGCTCCCTCCTCATGTCCAGGCCACCTGGCGAGTGGCTTGGCATGAGCAACTCTAAGGCTGGTAACTATGATAACAACCTTGCAGAACCTGTGTGTGTGTGTTTGTATGAATGAGTGTGTGAATAAATATGAGATTGAATTAAATGTTATAGCTATAAATAACTGCTTACTATGATTCTTTCTGTATTCACAATAAATGTGGTATTTTGCCTTTTCCCTTTAATAAGATCCTGCTGGTTTTTATTTTATTGGTATAACACCAGTAAAACCTTCATACCACCCCACAACTTCATGCATGTGGGGTATGTGACAAAGAAGCTATGTTAGAAATATTTTAGTGTCCTTAAGAATTCTGCTGTGACTATTTTTGCAACCCTCAAATTGAACCTTCTGCAGAGGATATTCTAGACTCACCCCAGGCTTTTGCCTGTCCTGTCCTTGCCACACTGTATTCAGTGTGCAAGGGGTGCACAAACCGTGCATCCCCCCCAATCCAGTCCCCCACTTGCCCAGCAATGCTACACCAGTTCTGCTGCCAGGGACCTCAGCAAGTGTGAAGACGGATGCTGGAGTTGCTTCCTTATTGAACTATAAACATTTGATTTCTTTCTCTCTAGATAGATATACATAAAACCGTGTGAACAATCTAGCTATATCTATGTCAAATTGCATTCTCTTGTGCTCTCTTATTGATGTGTAAGCACTGAAGTCATGTACAAAACTATGGAAGGTGTAATTGTAATATGGTATTTAGTATAGGCTCAAAAGAAACATAAATATTAGTTCACGCAGCTTTGGTGTCACTCCTAAGCTAGTCTTGTAGTTGGTTGCTAACAATCAAGCTAGTCTCTAGGCACTTTCTTCTTTACTGTGCACCATTTTCCTATGGCTATGAATAATTTACAGCATGCTCTATCTCTTTTCAAATACATTCATGCCTAAATCTTTTATGTGATCTTTACACAGGTCTATGTATGATAAAAGCCAGTTTCCTTACATCTGTAAATGTTTTCAGCCCACAAATGGCATCACTTTAGCACAGGAGACATTTGTACTCGGTATATGTTCTACTTCTATTCCAAAGCAGCAAAATATTATTATGGAATGAAAATTCTAATATTTTTGCAGCACTTCTGATTCACACTGGTTACTTGCCATGCGGCTGTTTCCAAAAGATTTTTTGCAAATGAAGCTCCAAGGGTCAGATCATGCAATCCTTGCGTAAGCAAAACTCCCGGTTGAACTCAAATCCCAGACAAGAACTGAACGTCAGATCCTGAAAGTCAGTTCAAATAAATCAGAAATGATTATTACTGAGTGATGAAATAACTATTTTTGTGCAATGATACGTACACATTTGGCTGTTCTAGTTTTTGTAGTTACATTCATTTCAGTCAACTTGTTAAATTGAAAACAGATGCCAGAACCAAGTATTAAAGTTCATAAAGATGGATTTTCACATTTCTTTTAGTGAGAGTTTTATCAATAATAAACATGAAACAGATCTGTGAAGTTTTATTACATTAATTTAGCTGCCATAAATCAACATAACACGAAATGCATTTAAATTACCACCTTTGGGCCAACATGGAAATAATGAAGTGCTATGTTCAAGTCCTTACGATATATTGGTGATACTTTTTTTTCAAACACGAATGCAGTGCTCATGAAAGGCACTGGGCTGACAGTCTTTATGGCAGTTTGGCTCTACCTCAGTGTATCTACAAACCAGGTAAAAGGATAGGCGGGAGCAGTGCATACCAACCCTGACCTAAGGGGATCACATTTGGATGTGTCATTGCTTCTTCTTGCCCATTCAGCCCCTTGGACTCTCCCCTACCAACAAGGTGGCCAAGTGCAAAAGTGTTGTTTGGTTTGGTTTGAATGTGGTCACATCTCCTAAGACCTGAATGTGACACCATCAATTTGTTTCAGACAAGACACTGAACCACTGTGAGATCATAGTGACTTCTGATTCATGAATTCAGGCTACAGACCTAGAACTGACAAGTTTTATGTGATAATCCTCAGAGCCATTTTTCTCTCTCCATCAAGCTGTGGTTAAACAGACTCATCAAGATGGCTGGAAACTCTTTTTTCCAGTCCTTTGAGACCTCTTGTCTCTTTGTTCTCTATTTTCCGCTTCAAAATATGTTTTAGGATGATCCTCCAACCTTGTGTTGTTAAACCTAATTGGGCAGGACCATCATCAGGGGACTATACAGGATGTCATGTTTTGTCTCTCCTCTGATCATTACCATATCCATCTCAAGGAACTATTTCTTTTGGGAAGCAGTATGCTAAAGAAGCATGAATGTTTGGGAAAGGAATTAGCTCCAAAGTGACTAGACACTTACCTCTTAGGCAGATTTTGCCTATTTTCCTGTGCTTATTTACTTGCAATAGTTTTATAAAAGTTAACCATTTTTTTTTCAGTTGTAGCCATAGCAACTGAGGTTGTGATCTTTGTCTAATCTTATAATTTAAAGAAGATTAAGATTGGTCATGACTCGAAAGGAGCCCATTACACACCCAAGGAAAATCTAAAAACGTTGCCAATTCAGTAAGTGCCACTTTTCCCTAACACTGCGTGTTGAATTCATGCCCTAGCATGGTTTTAAGGGAATATGTGCTGATAACGCTATCCCTTTTGATTAGAGTTGCTCAAACCAGAGGATCAATTTGTCATACAATTTATCCTTTTTTTCCTCAAAAGAAATTTGAAATTCACTGTTTGAAAAGACGGGGGGGGATCACAGAACGTTTCACAGAAAAATCGATCCTTTTAATCACTGAAAAAGGTTCCCTTTTTTGACAAGCTGTACTTTTGATTGAAATACAAACTCAAGGTCATGACCACTTGTGGCTATTAAAGATCCTGTGACCCTTTCCAAGGAGTTTAGAGTACAGCTGGAGACTAATCCACAATGAACTATTTATCCAGTGAATTTAGACTTCAGATTGTCCACAGACAGAGAGCAACATCTATACATTTGGAAGACTACCCATCATAAGGCTTTGTTTTCTGTACTCGGATGGTAGCAAAAACACAACGAACCTATTTTTATTTTAAATAAGCAGACGGCTGCGCTTGATAGTTCTTTAAACCATTCCAACAAAATTCAAACCCCGCCAAAAATAGCAGGATCACATTCTGTGATGTGGAAGGATTAGGGAAGTAGCCGTCCTTCCTGTGGCTGATTAGTTCAGTTGAGGACTGCATGGTGATGCTATGTTTCAGAAGCTGTGTTCAATTCATTTGGGAGCAAGAGAGACTGGGAGAACTATAGGTTCTTTCCTATGTCCAACAGACTCATCCAATAATTTCTGATACATTTATTACAGCTGAGTCCCTGAAAGGTACTAGAAAGCAAAGTATTCACATTTGGATCATCTGAATACAAACCCAAGAGCTTGTTTGGGAAACTCCATTTGAAGAAGTTGAAGCACATTCAGATATTTTTTCTAACGGTTTGCACGGAAGTACATAATATATATTCATGTATTCAGCTTGAATGTCCATAAATGGATGAAACATGTTCTCTGCTCTGTAAAGGCTGAGTAAATATATAACTGTATTTCAATTTTACACACCAAACAATTATTAATAATATCTACCAATAAACCATTGCCATTCAGACGATGTATAAAAAACTCTGTTGTCATGAGCTTTCTTAGTCATATGTATTCAGGGTGAAATCCTGAATCTATTGAAGTCAATGGGAGTTTTGCCATTGACTTCAGTGAGGCCAGAATTTCACCGTGGATACATATATTTTTCATGACATTTAGTATGATGAAACACTCCTGGCTTTGATTAGTCCAGGGTATAAATAGCATCAGTCAACTACAGCAAAACTGAAATTAAGGCATCATGCATCTTCACTGATATTCTTTGTTTCTGCACATTCTGTGCTAGTGAAGGGATCTTAACTGGCTATTTGGAGTCAAGAACCTCGTCTAATTGGTGTCCCAGTTGGAAAGCCAGTTCTCTGTGGATTTGCATTTGAATGTAAATTAGTGGTGTGCAAGACAGAGAAAGTTTTAGTGGACACAAGTTGTGGAGGCATTTACCCTTGTCTCATGACCTACATTTTTCTAGACTGAATTCTTCACAAATCGTGCCCTTTATGAGTTTACAATATGTTTCAGAACAGAGTAAATCTGTCTCCACATTTACAACAACCATGTAAACAGCAACATTATAAAGAAATTTGTTAGCTATTTTGACATGTTTTATTTTTTGACTATTTTATGCATGACTGTATGAATACATTTTGACCTGGTGTGTCACACTTGAATAAAAGTAGCTGTACAAAGTTTATGCTATGGCTTGTCTTCTGGGACCATTCAAGAAATTGTTTACGCATTGCATAGCAGGGAAAAAAAATACTTCTAACCTAGCCCTACAATTTGGACATTACTTTTCAAACAAAACAAAAAAATAATTGTTTGCAAGCTGCAGTCTGGAAATATAGTGGAAGGACAGCGTAGCGGGGTGGTCACCGACTCCAGCCTTAAAGGGCTTAAAACAGCCCAGGAGAGGGCTGTGGCTGGGGGGTCAAGCAGCTCCCAGGCTGATCGGAGAAGCAGCCTCAGCTGTGGCCACACCCCAATCAGGGCTTAGCTGGCCCTTATAAGAGGGCAGTGGGCCAGGAGCAGGGAGTCCCTCTCTCTGCCTTTAGAGGGAGAAGGATCTGGCTGCTGGGGAGCATACCTGGGTACCTAAGGTGGAGCAGGGCTGGGGGAAGGCCAGAGGAGCTGGGGTGCTCTAGCGCTCTGGCCTGGAAATCCCCCAGACTGCAGGCCTAGGGGAAGGTCAAAAAGGGTACTGGGGTTGCAGGGGACAGCCCATGGATAGGCAGAGGCAGAAGGTCCAAACCCCCCTTGCCTGTGATGACTGGCTTATATGCTGCAGTCTGCCCCAGTGTGTGGGGGCTCAATGGTGACTGGCAGTAGCCAAGGACTGAGGCCAGGTAGGGATAGTGGGTGGGGGTTCCCTGGGGAGAGGAGACTCAGAGACTGTGGGAGTACTGCCAGGGGGCAGCACCCTGGGTAAAAGGGGCACCAGGGCCTGGGAGAGACATGGGGGCCAGTGGCATGTGGGACACTGGCCTGCAGAGGGCGCTCCGGATACTGGAAGAGCTAATTCCCTGAGAGACCAGCAGGAGGCGCTGCAGGGGTCAGTCACAGACAGGTTAATAGATTTCATAGATATTCAGTGTCCATAAGGGATCACTGTCATCACCTGTTTTCACCTTCTGCATAAATCAGACAGTAGAATTACACCTAATTCATCCTACGGTGATGGGATATATTCAGTAAGGTGGATTCTTGTAAGCAAGAAGTTAGAAAGCTATTGCCCTACACCTCTCCACCTCTTTCTTGCATTGCTTTTGCCTCTCTCTCTCTCTGTTGGTCTTCAATGCTGCCATTTCATTAATTAACTCAAAGTATTTGGGGATACAATGTGTTTGAAAGACACTATTAAAAAAAATAAGGGCCTCATCTTAAAGTCCTCATTCAAACAAAGCTCCCGTAAGTATCTATGGGCCCTTAAACTGTACAGTATGATGCAAGTCAAATTGTTTATTGTGTTCTACATAAGGGAGAACAAAGCCAACTCCCCCTGCTGGCTCAGCTATACAAAAGAACACACACTATCTTCATCACACACTTGTAACATTGGGCCCATTTCTGCTTCTACTGAAGTCAGTGGAGATGGGGCAGGGGTCCACCATCTCTGAAACCTACCCCTATTTTAAAGGCAGACAGAGTGCCTATAAGACTGATACATTCCAAGCAATGGGCCAGATGCAGAGGTGGTGTAAGTGACACATCGTTGTGTGTGAGCAGGTACAAGGAGGTCTGAATCTAAGAAAGTCTGCACTGGTGTAATTTGCACTCCAAGGAGCCAGAGGAAGGATAAATCAATGGGGATGTTCTGCCTAAAAGCTGATGACAGAATTTGACCCTTCATATGCATGCAAAGATATACTTTTTTCCCATAATTATTCTATGTTGTATTATAGAAGGTACACACGTTATGTAATATTATATCCAAACATTTGCTTATTTGTACTGGTGATCTGAATTAGATCCACAGGTAATATTGCAATTAACTTTGCTTTATAAGCTATCCTCACTGCCTTGCTCACACATTCCACTTGGGAATGCTGCATGCAGCGGGTAACATTCTTGTTTTAGCAGTGTTAAAATTCACCTGGTATCTGTTTCTTGTTAAGTACAGGTAGACACAATACTCTTGAGTCAATATGATATACTGTATATGTAAAATGTAGAAGGAGGTCAATACACAACTTTTAGAACTGTTTAGGGTAATTAGCAACACATCCCCAACCGCAAGAGTTTGTTTTATATTGGAAGGCATGCAGTTAAGGAAACAATAACAAATTTCCCCCCAAAGAATATTAATTAAATTGAGCACCCTGGCAAACTGAACTGTTCTTACCACAAAACTATAAATCAAACCATTCTCTTTGCTTTGCTAATAGCAAAATAGCGCTTTGCTATTGCAGTTGCACTGAACTGATCCAGCCAAACAGTACCAAGACATTCGCATGGTGAGCACTTTCAAACTGCTGATTGGTGATAGATCTTAAAGTTGCAGGGCCAGATCCTGATCTCATTTACACAAGAGTACCTAAGATCAAAATGGGGCCTATGTTGTTCAGAATAACACACAAATAATAGGAAAGGCTCTTTTTTTCTAGATATTGGATCATGGTAGCGCACCTAGAAGCTCCAGTCATGGGCCTAGATGCCATCGGGGTAGGCTCTATAGAAACACAGAATAAAAGATTTGTTTGTCAGTTGTATGTAGCCACATCTAAAATATTTGTCAGAAGCCCAGCTCCTTCTTGAATTATATGGTAACACACTGGGCCCCATTCTCGGCCAGCATAAACCCGCGTTGCTCCATTGACCTCAGCTCACCATCTGAACCACTGTGCAGAACTCCTTTCCCTGCTGCCATCTGGGTACACATTCTAAGTTGTCTGGATGACAGTGTGCTTTGAACCAAATTTGTATGGCTGTGTCTTCTGAATGATGCCCGTTGTGTCTCACTCTTTCATGCTACCCACTAAGCAATCCTGCCATTTAAGAGTTATAACAACTCCACGGCGCTGCGCTCATTGAGATTTTAAGAGCTGGTTATGCCAATGACTATCTTTCTGTTCACTTAATGGACTTTGGATCAGGTGCCTAATGAAGAGCTATGCCATTTCCATGACATTCACACACATGCATGCGTACCACTCTGTTGCAATTCACTTCAAGGAAAGGTCACAAAGCTGCATACTTTCTACACACATTAAGTGTCTACATTATCTCTATTGATGAAAATTCTTTACATGAGAAATAAAGAATCGCAAGACTGAGGTTATGCAAAGAGCTTTATTTATACTAAAGAAATTAATCCCACACCAGTTTTCGTTTCCTGCATTAACAATTTGTCTGTGTGTCCCTCCTTTGGGGTCTTTGCCACATATGGTGTTCCCCATTTGGGCCTTAATAGGTCAACAAGAGTGCATGTGTGGCATATTTAAGGAATCACACCAACTATTTACATGAGTATGCTCACCCTGTGTTCAAATGATCAGCAGAGCAGTATCTTTGAGGGAGACGCTTCTTAAATGGGAAAGGTGCAGGAGACACAACTGTTAATAGTCTTTCCAGGAAATGTTCAAGGCCCTGTGTAGAGCACGCAGCATAGGTCTGGACAGCAATGTAAGAGTCAAATAATCAGTAGAGTAGAAATAGCAATAGGTAGTTGGAAGCGGGAGGAAAGACTTGTGAATAGAAGCTTAAATTTCCCAGTGGTATGTCTGTGTACCATTAGCTGAAACATTCCCAGTGGCACTGTGGCCTTGCAAGTCACTCACACCGCCACCAAGCACAGAAACACAAAGGTTTACTACAACAGTCAGGTCACAAGGCAGCTTCATTTATCACAGCTTAAAAGTTCCATTTATTAACACACAAAAATCAAACTTCTTTCACCCATCTCAGCGTGGTTGCTATTTGCTTTGCACAAAGTGAGTGCAGGTTTGCATGCAGAGATCACTTGCTGCATTTCAAATCACCCCCTTTGTTCTTTGACCAGAAGGGAAGGTTTCCAAAGTTTGGAACCCAGGTTCCATTAGAAATGAATTTGAACTAAAGCTAATCAATATGTGGTGACAATGGAGAGGAAAGTGTCATTTAGTGCAACCTTGGAATAAGTGCAATATACTGTGCAATGCTGACAAATGGCATGGTTTGTAAACATACACGTTCTTTTACATCTTTAAATTATCAAAATTCAAAATTTGTGGGACTGTTTTCTAGCATATAAATTCTCCCCGGGTTTTAATGCACTTTCAAATTGATTTAAAGAGTTCTGCCAACACCTGTTTGAACTGAGTTTTCAAATGTTTAAGTGGTTATAGAAGAAATTACAGTTATTTCTTGTAAAAGGGAAAATTTCAGAACAACAGGGACTTACTTCATTAGATGGAGTTACTCCGAATTTTCAAAAAACATTTAGTGTACCCTTTCATGCCACAGAGTTATTTTTAATTCTCTCATTTGTTTAGTTACTGCTCTTGAACTCTCTCAAAAGATTCCTGATATTATGTTATTAAACAAGGGGCCGTTTGGAAATTACAGCTGTTCACCCTGCGATCAGTCATTTTATGGGGAAAAATGAGCTGTTTTTCCATGCTCATAGTTTTTGACCCCTCCCACATGGCACTGTCCATCCTAATGAGCTGAATATTCTTCCTCTTCAGTTATATAACAAATATGGAAACAATGAAACCCATCTGTGTAATTTGTTCATGAATTTGGCATTAAGTTCAAGTAAGTGTACTAAGTTTTGTGTGTGTAGAACAGCCTTGTTACAAGCAAGAAGTCTTCACCTTACCTGCTCAAAATGTCTGTAAATAACATAAAATGCCCCAAATCTTCTTTTATGTACCCTAGCCATCATTTCTCAGGCCCTTGTCAACTTATCCTGAGTAAAGACCATAGTTTTGAGCCTTAGGTGTGTATTAACAGACCTAATTTTTACCAATGAATTATCAACTCAGTAAAACTGGAGTAGAAGGCTGGAGTAGAAGTATATTAAAACAAAACACACTTAAAAGCCTGACTTTCCCTCTCCAGCTTACTACTACAAAACACATTGTGCTGATGGTATTTTGTGACCCAGAGGCTGATAAATTATGGTTATTGTTCCTACCCTGGATACTCTGAAACATCCTGATGATTCTGTTGCGACATTTGGATTCTGTTTTGTCATCTCTGGGGATAGCTCTTTTTTTTCAGATACAAAGCAGTATTGTGAAGTGATTGTTCTTTAAACAGTTGTTTCTGGTTGCTTTCTGTTTGTTGTTTACACCTACAGCCCTTGTAAGTGTTTGGGAAGGGATCCAGGCATTGTACAAAGCCTTTCACCCAAGCAATCCCCCGTCTGTGCAAACTGGACAGGAATGAGTTAGACACTTTATTATGAATGAAGCAAAGAGCTTGTTTCTGGCCAAGTCCGGAGGCACCGTGGAGAGTGCAGGCCTACATGTCCCTCTGCAACTTGGGCCTTTTCTAAACTCATTGGCTGAGAAAGTGAAAGGTCGGAGATGCTGAACAGTGCTCCCTGCTCCACTGAGACCTCCTGTTTCTCCTTTCCAACACTCTGGTGCCAAACCCTTCCCTGCTCCAAAAAAACAGGAGAATAAATTAAACCATGGGCCGTAAATTACACTCAGCAATTGGAGTAATAATCTGATTGAATGGAGACAGGTTCCACCCTAGCAAGCCCCTCTCTCTTGTCAAGTTGAACATTAACAAGCTGGCCAGGCCTGAGATAAGGGAAAGACTATTTCTCCACCACGCAGCTCTTTTTCCCCTGGTGGAATGCTGGTGGCAACAGATTAACAGGTCACCGGACTGGGTCTGAGAATTGCTGCCAATTACCTTGTCTGTGCTTGTTGCACTACAGTCTAATGGCATCATTTAACATGCACTTTTCCTCCAACACCCCAGCTGCTGACACCCTATAAAAGCTTGATTGATAGATAGGGGTGTGTATACACACACTCGAAAAGAACTCATCACTGAGTAGTCAAACAATCTTCTCCCACCACTTTCTCTGCCCCCCTCTCCACCCAGGACAGTATAATCAGGTTTATAGAAAGACTATTTGTTCAGGGTTCTTAAAAACCTCATTATCACGCTTTCAACCTGTTCAAACAATGAATCAGTGGCAGATAAATTTGGAGCCAGTTTATAGAATATCTCTCTCCCTCCCACCCCTCTTCTCTCGTTTGGAAATGAACCCTCCTCTGGTCTAACCCCGTTTCCAACTTCAAATTAAAGGCCCTTTTCCCTCTGCTCTCCTCTCACCTACATTCTGTGTTAATAAATCAGCACCAAATCAGGGTCGGCTACAAGCCTGAATGAGTGTAGCCTGTGTTTTCCCCCCAGACAACAATTATGGAGAGAAACATCTGAATAAACACAAGCTCGTTTCCTTACAGAATTGACAGCCCTTCCACTGGACTGTTTTAAATTATTTGACGCCACTTTTCTGTTGTGGGTTCCCTCCTCCCCCTAGAAATCCATAATTACGGTCATTTACCAAACTGAATCAGAAACGTCCCAGCGAAGGGGGGAAGCTGCGCTCGGGGCTTGCCAAAGAGCGCGGATCCTGCAGACGAGCCCTGCTCTTCCCTTCGCCCCCCGCAGCACCTCGCTTTCCAAGGGCTAGCTTGGCTCCAGCCTTCCTCGGGCCCGTGGGAAATAAACCTGTTGGTTTCAGCGGGAGGCTGCTGCCCGCGATGTCTTGCGCTGATGTACTGATGGGGAGGGGAGCTGTCGGCACGAAGCAGAGAGGCAGCGTTTTCGCTGCAGAGGGGGGATCGCTTGATGCGATCGGGCCCTGCGTGAGGACAGACCCACAGGGTGAGTTAGGGGTAGGTAGGGCGCTGGGGGAGTGAGCCTGGGGGAGTCCAGGACAGGGGAGCGGTGAGCTGCCCACGCGATGCTGAAGCCGTGGAAGGGGCAATTCAGCTCGTCCCCCCCCCAGCCCCACCCCAGCCAAGCGCACACTCTCCCCCAGCCGCCATCATCTCCCGGCCCAAACCTCTGAGTGTCCCCCACCACCCGCGTGCAGCCGCTAATCTCCAGGTTGGAGGCGCTGTAGAGCAGGGGAAGAGCCAGTCGGCTCCCTCCCAGGGGCAGACTCAGGGCCGCTGCCACAGGCTTGGGGACCGCCGTTAGTTGGCGTGCACCACTTCAGGGGAAAGTACTGTGCGTTTCTAGGGGCGTCGGCGTGTGTTGTTTTCAGATCCACTTCGTCCCGAGCTAAACAAGCAGATCCGCCCAGGTGGGTCCCAGGAGTGATGGGGCTGAAGCGCAGGTGTAAGGAGAAAGCTGGGGAGCGGGTGTATTCCCCAGGGGCTGTCCTAGTTAAAGAGCTGCGGTATTTCCAGCTCCTCGTTTTCTTGCAGGTACCCTGCCGGCCGGGGCTTTGCGCCTGGGAAAGCAGGGCCATGTTAACGAGAGCGAGAAACCTTCTTGGGCACCCGCAATGATCAAAAGAAGGAGCTCGGGAAACCTCCTGTAGGAATCGTTCACGTTAAACGGTGCCACTACCCCCGAGCGTTCAAGAGTCGCTCCCAATTAAACTGGTGTCAATGTTTCCTTCTACTCCTCTTTCGTTTAAATCCCGGGATGGGGGGGTGCTTTATGGTCGGACCAAAGAACTCTGGCTCCCATCTCTGGGATGATTATTTTGGTCCTGGGGTGTATCCCGAGGCTGCCCATTGAGATCAAAGAGGACATTATTGTGATTGTCCCCGAAGAAGCTCTCCACATAATGAGTAAAGCGTCAAGGCGCCGCAGAGCGAAGGGCTGTGCCCGGCTAAACGGGGGATGC
Organism: Lepidochelys olivacea; assembly: GCF_965140295.1. Lineage (NCBI taxonomy): Eukaryota > Metazoa > Chordata > Testudines > Cheloniidae > Lepidochelys > Lepidochelys olivacea. The sequence goes on from NC_140417.1 coordinate 110,948,458, forward strand.
ACACATCGGCAGCCTTGCTCCTGCTCCGGAATGCATTTCATTCATTTTCTGCCTTTCTGGAGATCGCTTTTTCCCCGTCCCACCTTTGTTGCCGCCCAAATATTGAAACAGTTCTTGCCAAAGAATGGACTACACAATAAGAAGCCACAGACAAACCTTTGAGTGTGGAAGTTCAAATGATCCCAATTAACTACATCCCCAGAGCTATGGGAGGGGGGGAGGGGGAGGCGGACAATCTCCTCGTGGAGTTGCCTTGAGAACTTCGGAGATGACATGTTTTATAGGGATCTTCCTGGGAGCCCCCCCCCCATCATAAAAACCCCCTCGTGTTCAGTTTCTTTTATATTTAGAGAAGAGAGTCTATATATTCCCGCAAATCAGCGGCTTCTTTTCCCAGATTAACGGAGTTTAAGGTCAGAAAGGACCCTTGTGATCATTTCGTCTGAACTCCTGCTCAGCACGGGGCAGAGGATTTCACCTAGTAAGCCCTATCTAGACTAGAGCCCAATCGTTTGTGGCGGAACCAGAGCACACGTCTACGTAACGCCCAGTGGAGAATGAAGTGAATCAACAGTAGAAGGACAGCAATGAACAGAGAGAGGGGACTCAGCAGGGTTATCAAGCTTCCCAAGGGGAAAAACGTGACTTACAACTAGGAGAGGTGCAGGTCTATTTCTTCCCCGGCCCCTGCATGTAAGAAGTGGTGCAAACAACGCAGGGTGGATGGGAGCCAGCGCGGTGACCTCTCCAGCCCGAGCGTTTTGCTGCAGGTGAAGAATGACATGCAATACCAGAGGAGGGGAAGTTGCTGCAGGAAACTTTGATCTGCAGTTGTAATAGTTACCATGGCAATGTGTGGTTTCAGAGTAGCAGCCGTGTCAGTCTGTATTGGCGAAAAGAAAAGGAGTACTTGTGGCACCTTAGCGTACTTGTGGCAATGTGTGTGCGTGGTTAACACAAGCAGAATTTAAGATGATCCCAAGAGAAGGCAAATGCATATGAAAGTCCATGGTGGGGAAGCCTATTTCGCCAGGGGCTGGAGGGATTTGCACAAGGGCCAATCCTGCCCGCCTTTGCAAGTGAGTAGTTGCCAAGGGGGAAAGGCTAGCAGGAGCAGGCCGCAGTACAGTGCTCTGGTGATATCACAGAAGAGGCTGAGGTGCACAGAGTCGATTTCCTTGCACCTTGATTCTAACAGCTCGCTTTTTAAAAAAGTAAATGCCCTGCTCTGAGCCAAATCTAGCTCCCCTTGAAGTCAGTGTGACTCCAGCTGCAGAAGAATCGGACCCATTGGCGTTTGTACAAGAACTATATCAGAGAGAGAGAGAGAGAGAATATCCTACAGCTTAAATGTGCCGAATAAAGAAACCCACGTGCTTCCTGAACAAGAAAAGGGACCGTTTCTAAAATAGGGTGGCGGTACTGCAAATAAACACCTGATATTTTGAAAAATGTAGTCATGCATTGTACAGGTAACATACAGAAAGCAACCACGATCTCTCTTGACTGGATACTTCTCACTCCTGACTCTCTTTCGTTCTTTATACGGTCTTTGTTAAGAGCCTGCATTGTGCTCGGGGCTGTACAAAATAGTTCACAGTGTACTACCCGTCCCAAACACACTCACACATACACAGTTTCAGCAGAATATTACAGAACAATACTAACTTACACCTTTCCCGGAGCTTCCCTAACTTTTTAATTACTGAGCTCACGAGCCTTCATCATATTCCCCCTGTCCCAGTGTTTCGCATTTTGTCACACGGAGACCTTAAAGTGACCTTCCAAACGAACAAACAAAATGCCTGCTTGACATTTTTAGCAAAGAGTTGACTTTCTAATATTTTGCAAGTGAAAATAATCTTGTTCTTGTGAAAGGATTAGTTTAAAAATATGGCCATTACGTTTTCAATATTCCGCATCTTTTTTTTTCATTCTTGTTTTTCACAGAAGAAAATCTAACCCACTAAAGAATAGGCATGGTTCGTATATTATGAACGCCTTCAAAGAGTCACCAAATGTTATGACAGTGAAGCGGTGAATATGACACGACAGGAAACCTGGCTGTCACAGGTTTACAATCTAACCTGAGTTCCAAACATCTCCTAACAGTACATATCACATCCAGAACCCCAATATGCCATGCAAAATAACTACGATGATCTAGATTATGAATGAGATCATCGAGGAGTTTATCTAGGAAGATCTCATTCTTGCAGCCCGCAAGAATGCACTTTCTTCCCTGGCTCTGAAAGCAACTTGCTGATCTAATGACAAAATAATAATCACACTTGTATTCTTTCTACATTCTCCACTGTCCGGCCTTAGGTGGAAAGTCAGGACTTTATGGATTCGGTGTACACAGCAAAATCACAAAAAGGTTGTTCAAACAATGTCAAGGCTATGAATGAAACCCACGAAAGCAAGGAAATTCTGACACTTCTTACTTCTTTGGTGTTTACATAGACAAATACATTAGATTTACCCACTGTTTCCAGCTCATTCAGTGTCTGACAACTAAATTTCACATTATATCTAAATGATCTGTGCAGTCTGAGGTCACCTATCAGATGTATCTGACATTATTTTGAAATGCAACCTTCGATTTATTTTGACTTTTTATATGCCAGAAGAGAGCCAGGTAGATGGAGAAGCCATTAATAGAATGATTTGCTCCCTTGATTCTCATTGGCTCTGAATGGGATTCTTTCGAATGTTTCAGAGAGTGTTATGATTTTATTATTATATTACAGACGATACAGACCTAGGCTTTGGGAAAGTACTAGCGATGTGTAGGCAGTACATTTTAAATAAAAATAAAGTTGCCTGCTTTTGCAATCCAGTAGCAGAACCCCGTTTGAAGTCAAGGTAGTTTATGCTTTTATTTTAGAGCTAACCGAGTGGAATTCTTTCCAGAGTTAAAATTCACCAACTAGATTTTTAAAATCGAAAATGAGGGTGTGAGGAGTGCTTTTGGACTGAAATCGTCTTTGCCAAATGTTTGCCCTGAACACATTTTAGGGCAAGGTTTTAAACTCCTGATGGAGGTTTACTCACGCACCAATGACTACTTAAAAAAACATTAAGGGTCCAGTTTAAACCAACAAAAGCCAGGAAATTCAGATTTAGGGATGAAGCTCAATCCTTAGCTTTCCACATTGTTCATAGGTCTTCTGTATGCACACATCCGCTGCTGAACCTAAACAGTGAGTGGCAACCTTTTTAGTTTAGCATGTCCTTGCTTTTTGACAGTTTAATTCCACCCTTTAATATTCAAACCTTTCGTTTTTTTAATCTTACGTGTTATTTTCATAAGGGATGGAATATTTCATGAAATGGCATAAAGACTCGACACCAATTTTCCAAAGTAGAGTCACTGAGGAGTGGCCACTCTCCAAAATTATATCTCTCTATATTCCCCCTAAATACTTGAGGCGTTTGACCTCATTTTCAAATAATCGCTTGACGAACATAATTTGTGAACAAATCCTTTTAAGTTTTATGCTCCAGTGCAAAAATAAAAGCATCTAAAAGAGGATAACCTCTGCTATGACTAATTAGTGGGCAAAGAAGAGAGAAATCTGTCGAGTGCCAAGTATCAGCCCCTCGGAAAGTTTTCTTTTAACAGTAAGGCTCATATCACCTGAATCCCAGCACAAAAGAGACCCGTGGGCACTGGTGCTTGTCCAGTAAAATCTAAACATTCTTTTAAATTCTTCAGCGTCCTTCCCATTTCAAAGTTATTCTCTTGGTAGTTTCATTGCACTGGTGAAAAAGCCAACAAGGCTTTACAATAAAGTAGCAGGTGGGGGGAAGGGTTGAAACGTGTAGGGTATTTGTGGAAAAGGGTGTTATTTAAGACATCAAAAAGAAAAGGCATGATGGGATGGACACTACCTTCCAATGCATTTTACACGGCTGGTGACAAAAACCCAGGACATGCAATGAATGCATAATTACCCCCAACCGAAAATTCCCTATCTAATTTGATATTTGGTGCTCCGCAGAAGCTAGCCTTCGTAAATAATATACAAAGTAAGAAACCTAATCCAGCGGGCTAGAATGTTTAATTCATCATTATGCGAGCTAATTGGAAGGTGATTATATGGTAATTGCTCATTAGTGGTGTATATTTATCGCTGTACCTTATGTCAAGGCCATGGGAATTGTGTGGAGTCTGTTCTCTCATTTCAAGGATCAGTTTCAGAAGCAGGAGCGAAGCAGGCTAGATCAAGTTCTTCCTGACGTCAGGTCCAGCCGAATGCAATGGAGCCCTGGACTATAAATATGAGTCGGGTTCCCCTGGATCGGGATGGGTTCGAGTTAGGGGCGGCGATGCGATTGGCTGAAGGGCTGAGGGCGCAGCGGCCCAAGGTCCAACCTTGCATGGCCCATTGGGGTCTAAGTGTTGGCAGGGGGCAAAAGGCCTCTCTCTAAGGCAGAGAGGGAAGAAGTAGCTAGTCAGGGGTCTGTCCCGCTGGAGAGAAAAAGGTGATAGCTACCGAGGGGAGGCGGAGGGGCAGAGGAGGGAAGGGGCATTTTAAACGTCCAGCCCAAGGGATGGGAAAGGCTGTTAATGGGGCTCTCTCTTTCTCTCACACACACACACCCCTCCAGGCACCTGCGAATAGGAACAGCTCTCTGAAGACTTGGGTGACAGGAATGTACAGTGCTGCTGGATCGGTGTGGTTGAAACTCTGTGTGTGTGTGTGTGTGTGTGTAAGTGAGAGAGATGATGCACAAAGTAATTGTTATGACTGAAGGTCTAGGAGATCCTAGCTAATTTTCAGAACCTTTCTAGCCTTTCTTAGACATGGGCTCCCCTGTTTTTTGTTTTAAAAACTAATACTGAACGAAAGGAAAAAAAAAAACAAGAGCAAAATAAATCTCGTGCTGACTCGGACGGGGGCTGGGTGATATTTGGCCAGCGGCTTTCTCCTGGGAGCGCTGGTGGACCCCAAAGCCTTGGGAACCGCTCGGGTTTCTAACTGCGCCGGCGTTAGTGCGATCACTCCCCTCCCCTCGGCTGTGCACACGAGAGACTGCATTAGGCTCGTTCGTTTAGCTGGAGCTGGGGAAAGAAAGAGCCCGGGTCACTAAAGCCGCGTGTGAGTGGGGCTCTGCGAGGGAAGATTGAATTCAGAGGAGGTGTAAATAACACCAGCCTCTTTGCCACCTTCTCCTCCACCCCCGAGGTTAGAATTTTCCAGGTGAGTTTACCACGGCGGAACGGGGCTGAAGTCCTTGGAAGGAGGCGACGGACGGCTCCAGCAAGGAGGAAAGAAAGCGCCGGGAAGGGGGTCTCCGAAATCCCCACCCAGGGCAGCAGCGTGGGAGCGGGTGAACTCGTTCCACGCCAAGGTGCGGAGCTGCGGGGCCCGCCCAGGCTCGCTAACTTCTGACCTCTCGTTTCCCCGGAGGCGGCTGCAACAGGCGATCATTACAAAGGCCCAATTTAAAAAAAAAAAAAGCGAGCGAGAGAAGATGCTGATGAATCGACCCTTTCGCTTTCAAGTGTGACAGGGCCTGGGTTTTAATGGCTGAGAGGGTCCCACCAGGGGAAGGTATCGCAAGGAGCAAGGTTACGGCTAGGGGTCAGTAGGTTCTCTAAACTCCCACTTCCAGCTCACAGCGGGGACTATTTGGAGAAGTAAATCAATTGATATATTAGCTCTAAGTGGTTATGAAACAGTGGTGCAGAGGGAGCAGGGGATGGGAAAGATCCCGCTTATCAGGGAATCGGATCTAGATGGAGCTGCTATTTCTTTTCCATTTCCTACTAGCCAGGCGGGGACTTTTTGCTAATTTCCGTCAAACTCTGCGAAGTGACAAAGCTGTCCATCAACCTGGGGGGGGGGGGGGATAAACAGCGCTTAAATGAAACTCAAAACGCAACTGCAGCTCCCAGGGCAGCAGCTTTCCCCTTGCGCAGCGCTCTGGGCATTTCTGCTGCCCGCCGCGCGCAGGGGCGAGTTGCAAAGGGGAAATCTCACACACGTCACCTGAACCGACGTGGGCTCACAATACAGCCGAGGCCCGGCTTTTGGTCTACGGGAACCGTCGGGCTTAAACAAAAAAACAAGGGGCCAGCTTCTGACCTCAGTGACACCGGTGCAAATCTGATCCCGGAGTGAGCCCAACGAAGAGAACCAAGAGTGACTCCGGATTTACACTGGTGCAACTGAGACCAGAATCTGACCCAAAACCTCTGCTCTGGGCAGCCTGCACGACACCTTCAAATTCCTGCTGCAAACTATCTGCTGAGCTCCTTCGAGCAACCGAAGAAATATATGCCTTGGGACTGACAGAGTTTCGGATCTAGAGCAGCAGCTCCGGCCATGAGACGAGGTTTGCAGAGCCTTAATTTAAAAAAAAAAAGTGTGTAGTAATCTCGATTGCCTGCAAAACCCACAAACTCGGCCGTGTCCGCACCCTGCGAAGTGAGCTTGCCCTGAAATCACACGGACAAGGTTAGCTTCCTGTGCGCTGGGAGTTCTCCCTGGAGCACGAATGGACACGCGCACATGCGAGAAGGAAGGGCCGTGCCTGCTTAGCTCTGTGGTCAAGTATCATCCCGAAATATTTCCAGACCGATCTATTTCCCCCACACACACCTGGCCAAATCACCGCCAGCGCTCTGAAACAACCTTCCCTGTAGCCTTTTTAAAAATATTATTTTATTTGTCTCTCTAGACTTTGACACCCCAGTATGGAATTCAAGGGGTTTTTTTCCCAAATGATCAGGGCTAAACACAGAACAAATGTTTCACTTGAACCGATTTGGGAAGCCGTAAAAAAAAAAAAAACCCTCTAAAGTTTCTATTTCGCCAACACGATCCCCTTCCCTCGGCCATTTAATATAAAATATATTTTTAAAAGCCCGGTCGGATAGCATCTCACAAATATTTATATTTCAATGTTGCCTGGCACCCAGCGTCCACATTAGACTAGCTAATCCTGCCACTTTAAATAGATGAATTAATAAAGCAAATGAGGGTCTAATAAGCGGACTGTCCTGCCTATTGAGGCAGGGGGAGAGAGACTAGAAAGTGCGCCAAATTTGTTTGCAGTGGATCAAGGCTAGCCGCCTTTGCTTCACTTTCTTTATCTTAATTCCGACTTGAAAAGATATAATTATCTAGTTTGAACAGAGCTGCTATCAAATCCTTCTTTAGGCAGGGAAGGGAAAAGCTGGAGTGGATTGCACTGTTCTGAGCCGCTCGGTGCTGCCTGAGATAGTGAGTAATGAAGTTGTGGAGTCCTGAGATACAAAGGGCATTAACCTCATTAGCATGAAACCTTTTCTTCTAACCATTGTGGGACCCTTTCAGACTCCTAATCCCCCCTATTTTCAAAGCTTGGTTTGTAATAAAGCTTTTAGGGTTTTTTTTTCAAAGCTAATGGCATTCTCTGAAGATTTTATTGCTGTTACGTTACATAGGACGCTTAAATTTTCTCTCTCTCTCTCTTTCTTTCCTTGCAGTGGAAAAATATATATATATAGCTCCTGCAGAAATAAGCCTTTTATCAAGATGGGAAACAATTTATAGAAAGGCCCAAGTCTGCTGTTTAACTGCGATCTGTTTAATGTTGGCACATTTGCATTGGTTTGAAGTAGAACTCAAGCGAAGTTGGGCGAGTTTGAGGTGACAAAGGCGCCCGGATTCATTTCAGGATCCGTGCAACCAGCTGTTTAGGGGGGGAAACGTAGAGAGAAGTTTACTTGGGGAACAGCTTGCTAAATAATGATCTTGGGTTAGATATAGGGAACTGCATTGCGACATGCATCTCACCGCCTCTGGGCCTCTAATATTTGTAGCTGCTCTGAATGGAAAGTCACCATTATTGAATAAAGAGCAGCGATGTTTAAAAATAAGATTGGACTTTTTTTTTTAAATGACATAGTACCCTATCGTGCCAACACGTGCATGGAATGTCTAATCTTAAATTTTCAAGGCAGGATGTTTAACAAAGCTCGTATTTTCGCGATGCATTGTAACTTCGCCTTATCACAGTGTAAAGGGTAGTCAGATTGTCCTAAATTATGTCCAACTAGCCCCCCTGGACCCACGGATTAAGAGATTAAAGGAGACCACTGGGCAATGCCTCCTCTTTCCCCTTCATATTCCTGGTATGATAATTGCCTAAACTGATTTGCACTTTCACAAAAGCTTGCAGGATTCTTTGTAGCTCGAACAGAGCAGACGAGGTTTCTCTATCAATGGAAATAAAACTGATTAATGCAGTCTATCAGGCTAAGGAGCAAATGAAGCATGAACAAACAACTGTGTACCCCCAGAAAACCAGTTAGTTTCCTCAAGGATTGGTTGCAACTCCCCCTCCCCCATGCGTCCCCCAACACACATACTTTAATGTTCGAGTTTTAACGTTTTCCCCAGAATCGCTCCCCGCGACAAACATACAACCCGCCAAACGGTCACTGTATACATCTCGCGTGTCCTCATTTTCAAAACTAAAAAAAACCAACCCTAACTTTTTTAAAAAATCAGAAATGCCGCAAAAAAAAAAATTAGCGGATTCTCCTGTGTTGGCTGCAATTGGCTACATTATTTATCTCTTGCCCTTTCTGTATTAGAAAAAAAAAGTGGTTCTCACTTCTGGGTTATTTTGTTTTAAACTTTCTATTGATAAGCGACTGAATTAATGAATAAAAGGCCAGTCAGTGCACTGCGTATGATGAATGGTTCATTGGTGCGGAAATTGACAGGAATGTTTAGGGCGTGAAGTCACTACAGTAACAAAAAATGAAAAATAAAAGGGGGGGGGGAACGAACTTCCAAGGTTCAAAAAACGTGGAAAAATATTGCTTAAAAATTTAGGGCATATGGATAAATCTTTATTGACAAAATATTGACAATGACATACTTCTTGGAAGTATATAGTGTGTTAGAATTCTAACAAATTAAACACAAAACACAAAAATATTTACATTCTGGTATAGAAGACATTAAGGAAACATTTGTCACTTTTTTTAGTAGCTCTATAATCTTGGAATATTATAAGCTCAGTGCTTGACACTTGCCTCCAATGAAGATGGCCATTTAGAACCCATCCTTTACACAGAGTCCTTTACACGGCTACTGCCAGGTTTGGAAGTTTGGCCAATCAGGGACCCTCTCATCAAACGTGGTCATTGGATTTAAACAAAAAATTAAGCTTCATAATGGGACTATTATATTTTAAATGATTTTTTTTTCTCTGCAGCAAAAGTCAAACCCATCCCCACCCCATCCCACCGTGTTGTCCATTTGGGAGGAACACTATGGTTACTGCTACTTCATTTAGCTTTCACAATCACTTTGACGCCAGAAGTTATCATAAAATGTTTACAGACGGCACATTTCTCGTAATATAAAATTAAAAAGCACACAGAACCTGTCTCAAAGGGGAAACAAATGACAATCCATTTCTGTCTTTAGGAACTGGTTTTGCCCACTCGGCTTTTACACATGCAATTCAAGTTTCTGAAACAGGTGTGGTTCTGGGCTGTGTATGGAATTCTCTTTTAAAGACTGGACAAACCGTGAAGTGCAATATGTCCTGTTAGGGGGGGTTTCTCTCTCTCTCTCTCTCTCTCTCTCTTTCTCTCGTTATTTTGTTTTTAAAAGTGGACTGCGAGAAACGGAATACCTGTCAATCATCTTGTCTCGGTGGTTTGGCTTTGATTGACAGATCCCCCCTTTGCCAGACTTGTGCCAACAGTGCCACATTTTGGATCTTTCGCTCGCTCGCTCTCAGCTGCTTCCTAGACGAGAATTGCATTTTGATGAAGCCTTTATGTATCTTCCCTGCAACGCCACTTTCTTGTGTGTGATCCTTTTAACACTTTTTTGTTTGGTTGGCTGAATGTCCAAGTGCCAGTTTTTAATCGTCTGAAGTGACGTCTATTTCTTCTGGACTGGCTTGTTTCGTGGCAATTCTCCACCGGTTAATGTGATGAGTCCCTTTTTTCTTCTGTTGTGAGTCTGAACCTTCCTCTTCCAACTTTTGTCGCTTGAACTTTGTCCTTCTGTTCTGAAACCATACTTTTACCTGCAGATGAGAAACAAAATTGGGGATTACTTGGCTGGTTTCACTTTAACACTCCAGAAAATTGGTGAGGTCATTACACTGGTTCCCTTTGAAGATTTCTGCCCCCATTAAGGAATCTTGTATGGGGAAAAAATCTAGGTCTATTTTCTTTCTCTATTTTCTCAAGGGGTTGAAGAAATCTGTTTGGAAGGGGGTCCGGAACTCTGCGTCTGCATATGTGTGTGTGTGTGTGTGTGTGTGTGTGTATATATATATATATATATATATATATATACACAGTGTGCGTATACATAGAGACAGACACTTGGGTGGATACAGTTTGTCTATATAGGGTGATATATAAAGAGAAAGTGTGCACATCCATACACACACACAATGTATGACTACATGCACGTATATAGACCACACATATACTCTCTCTAAACACACATACGCTCTGCATAACACGCACGAGTTTTCTATACTCTGCATTACACATGAAGTATCTAATTTGGAAAAACAACTAATAAATTCTACAACCAATTGCACGTAATCTTTCAAAAGAAGCAACTACTCCAGTCACAATACAAACAAATCATCGGCCCTTCTCCTTTGTAAGTGTGTAGTAGTATTCAACATCTGGGAAGTGATCCCTTAAACTGCAGTACATTTGTTCAATGTAGGCCCCTTGGAACAGAGTCTTGGATAGATCGGTTTAATCGCATTTTGGAGGGGGGGGGTGACGTTGTATTATAGCATTGACTGTTCTTTAACATTCTGGACCAGCTGAACCTTGGAGTAACTATTCTGGCAGTGAAACTGTTCAAACTCCCCTCAAAATGATATTAATTAAAAAGAAGAGATGGCGATCCTTTTAAAATCCCACTAGGGCCTTTACTTTCCCAGGAGAGGAGGGGAGCAGGATTCGGAGCATTATAGAGGCGTCTCCTTGAGAACATTCCTCCCCCTCCTCGCCAAAAAAAACCTAGCAAACATTACAAACCCATTTTATACAGCGGTTGTTTGTGCAGGGGCGTCCAGAAGCGATCGTATTAAAGCGAATCCTTCAAGTGCCATAAAAAAAATGCCTCTCTGAAATGTGTTCAGAGTGGAATAAATCTGACTTAAATATACACCAGATTACTTCAGTCATTTAATTACAGATAGTATTGATCCAGAAGTTTATCTCGAGAGCTGGCCACACTCCTTGAAGTGGCCAAAGGTAAACACGGGTGGGTTTTTTTTAAAGCAGTTCAGACTCTGGTTCTGTCTGAAAGTGCCTGATAAAGGCCCTAGCAAAAGGGGGGGGGGAAAACTGGAGCATTTTAATAAGCTGGTTTAACCCGCTTCGCTGGCTCTTCAGAACAGAGCTACTACCATGCCAGCCACACATCTCTGCTGCATTTTCATATTCTCCAAAAGTCTCCCATTAAAAAGCTGAGCGGGGAACAAGGGGTGAGTTTAATTTGCTTTTAGTTTGCTAATTGAAGGGGAGGACGGTTCATTTCTGCCCGCTGATCTCCAAAAGGGAGCTCGTTTGTAGGGAACGAGGGGTTTGACATCTGGACAAAAGACCCCAACCAGCTTCGGAATCAAGCAGGACAAAGACCACCTTAAATACAGCTTTCCAGTGGAAATAAGCCGGTGACCGGCCCCTTGTTCGGAGAACCTCATAAAAGTGGCGATCCTTTTTTATTGTTTTGTTAGGGAGACTTTTTAAAACAAAAGCGCCAACCTCTTTATTGCTTCCCCCCGAAAAGGAAAAAAAGAAGTGTTACAACTTAATCCGCACAGAGAGCGTTACTGTTTACTGGGAACTTTGAACTAGGCTGCGACTGGAGATGGGGTCCCCCCCGCCTTAGATACAGGGCCACATATTGCAGCAGAGACAATCCCCTCCGCAACTCCTCACTGTGGGTCTCCCGAACACCCCCGCCCCAAGAAAAAACAACTCTAGTTTGACACTAACAAAACCGCGTGAAAGGTAAGAGACCTGAGCAGCAGAGTTCCGAAGAAACTGAAAAGCTCTATCTAAATAACCCATCTGGCTTTAAACACACGCCTTAGACAGTTCACATGCATCCTAAATACGAAATGGCTCATCCACACCATAAACTCTTACGGCTGGATCGTTAAGAAGCCTCTGAAGTACAATTAGCCTTGTATTTGCTTCAAGAACCCAATATGAGCTGTCTTGACAATTCTAAAACAATTCAATTATTCCAATCTGTTTCCTTCCAACATCTTTGATGCAAGCCCAGACCGTTCAGACTGACTGAAACAATCTGTCTGTGGTGCCGTCCAAGGCACTGCTCGCTTTGCACCCATACAACGTAAGACAGAGTTGTAATTGTCACTTGAAATATACAGATCAGCTAAACAAAAATATCCCGCATTAAAATTCTGTACCTCAGCCGACACAGAGAGATATAATTAAAGTCATTTGGGTTAGTAAGATGTCTGTGTTTAATTTTTATCTTTATGTCTCGGCAAGTAAAGTATCCCAATTTTGCAGGAGCTCTATACAGGGATAGAAAATTCGTCTTATAAACTATGTCTCTTTCCTTAAAATAAACAGTTTTAAACCCAAATGTTACTCAAATTGGCAGGAAAAACCCACATTGACCAAGAAGTTGTCCTTTGAAAATGCAAATCGAGATTTTTAATATTAACAGGGATGTAGCGATTCATTTATCATCTTCATGTATTATCAATACAGCGAGCATTTAGTCCTGAATGACCACAGATAACTCACAGGGGAAAAAATAACTATGGTTTACTTTGGACATTATTCAGAATAATAATTGTGACCCCTGTAATTTTTAAGGAAGGTGGGTTGTTTTAATAAATAGGACGTATTTTATATTAACCAGGCAGTGGAAAGGCAGACTCAGCTAGAAATACACCGCCCCCCTCCCCATTTATATTAGATATGAATCCCTGCATTTGCAGAAAAATTGTATATCTTTTACTCCGCACCTTGGAGTCTGGCAGCGTATTTTGTTAGTTACATTATTAGACCTCACATTCCGGCCCCAGAAACTTCCCATCTGTGCCCTTACCTGAGTTTCGGTGAGGCTGAGGCTGTGTGCCAATTGTTTCCTTTCTGCTCCTACTACGTAGTGATTCTTTTCAAAAGCATGCTCCAGTCTCAGTAACTGGGATGGCGAGAAAGCTGTACGAATCCGTTTGGGTTTCCTGGCCAGTGCATTGTGCAAGAGGAAGCTCTCTGGGCTGGTTTCATTCCCTGGACAGCAGGGCAAAACAGAGATTAGCAAAACACCTTTCCACAAACACACGCCATTCGTATTATTCAGCCTTAGCGTTACTTTCTCACTATTACCCGGCGGAGAAAATTCTTACTCGTTTAAAAAAAACCACCTCCTCCTTTATAGACTGTTTTCCCTACCATATAGAAAAAAGGCGAGACTCCAGATCAGCACGCGAAAGTAATCAATAAAATAAAATCCACCTTTATGGGAGTATTAAAAACTAATGGATGGAGAAATCACCGCTATCATACCTGTGTTATTTATTGCAGTAACAGTTAGGAATTCACAATTGGGTGTAGATTAAACCGATGGTTATATTTTAAACCTAATAAGAAAGGCAAACTATTCACAATTCGAGCTGTCCAGCTATTCCAATATTATAGATTCCGCAGATGCGCAAGGGAGTATGTGGTGATCTCTGTGCATAACTTGGCTGTTTAGAGACAGCCCCGTATTCCTCAGATCTGACCCTGGTTGACCCTCCGAAAACTACATTCCAGAACCCCTTTTTTTGTTTGTTTTGAACGGTATCTTTTAAATAGTTACACACCGTTTATAAGCCGGCTCTGCAGCAGACATGCAATGCTAATGCCAGCGAGGGGATGGTGACCCTGAACTCTCTGTTTACCAGCCCCCTTGCGATTGCGGCAGCGGGACTAACACATTTTCATAAAAATAAACACACAAACAACAAACTTTAGGGAGCGTAAATCTGAATACGCGTTTTGCGGGCGTGAAAGGTTGATCGGTTGGTTTGTTTCCCTAGGAAGGATCGCCATTTTCGACTACTGGGAATCGCTTCTTGCAAGGTTACAAAACCAACGAAGAACCAGCTAGGTCCTTTTCAGTTTTCTTTAAAGATCGCCCCATTAGGAGGTTGTGATTTAAACCAGTCTGTGGCATAACACTGGGAAATTTCCGCCCGCTCTTTACCAATCTGCTGATAACTGGGACAAACAATTTGGTCAGCGAAACCTGTAATTTTGTTCTGAGAGGCTATAATCCGTTTTGAACCACGTCTCCCTTTCTTCAGAAAGGCTCTCGCTCTCTGCGGAGGGACATCGGGGGCTGCATTTTGCAGCCTAAAAAAACCAAACTACTACTTTGAGAATAAATAAGGTTGTTGTTGTTGTTTTTTTAACGGCTTGAACGTCAAAAAACACACACACGCAAAACTGAATGGGACATCGTAGAAAAGAAACCTGATCTTTCTTGGGGGAGGGGGGGGACAAAGCTGTTAGCAAAGGGTTAAATTAACTGGGGCAAGGGGGGATTTGTTTATTGATTGTGGGCCATAAGCTTTGGTTATTTCCCCTCAACTGGTTATTAGTCACTTGGTGACTGGAAGGACTCTGTGTGAAATTCACCGACCCCCACCCCCCGCAAAAAAAAAAAACAAACAAACTTGCTCGCTCTCTTTCTCATCGGCCTTCGTATTATTTTAAGACAATAACCGCTCACTTTGTTTTATTGGTATTATTTTGTTACTGTGAACAATAGGAAGTCGGGGATTTTTTTTTAAAACGGAAACTCTTCGTGGCGCCGGCTCTGCCTTGGCTGCGCTGATCTGGCTTGTCAAGGGAGAAATATACCGAAAATGTGACGAGGTATATTCCGTTTCTGCAACGACGTTTGATGTTCCCCGCAGCCCTGTTTGTTTGGATATTTCTGGCAGGCCGAGATCCAGAGAGGGAGTGTTACTGGAACGGCCAGCCCTTTGAAAACTTGCGACAGTTTTCGCGGTGATTTTTTTTTAAAACCACAACTTTTATGCCTGATCTTTAAACCACTTTAAAACAACTGCTAACCCCCGGCCCTAGCCTGCCCCCCTCCTCCCCCCACCTCCAACCCAGCACACCCCGCTTCCGCTGGCAGCTTCTCCAGTTCGATAGCGGGGCAAAGAAAAACGAGAGCCGACTCCCCCAACAACGAGCAAACCGGCGCCCACTTTGAGGACTTCAACGAAGCTCTGACCCTGTCTCCCCTTCTTCGCCTTTTAAAAGGCGTCTTCCGTTCCCCACACCGCAGACCATACACTGGGGTTTGTAGCCGTCAATTTCACTCCCACGCTTTCCAGACACCCCCCCCCCCCCGCCCCCAGCCAGCCCCACCAGGCCAGGGTGTGGGGACAGAATGGATCCGGAGCGCATTGGGCGCGCGGCTGGCAAAGGAAGAGGAGTGGCACGTACCTTGGAACCGGTGGCCCAGATATCGGTATCTGTGTATTAGCCAGGGGTAGAAAGTGGAAGGGTCCCTTTGCTGCGAGGCAAACAGCGGGTGCGGGGAGTGAGAGGAAGGCAGTGGGTGGGCGGCCAAGGCGTGGGGAGGCGGGACGGGGTGCACCGGCACCGCCGGGTTAGGCGGGTGCGAGACGGCCTCCGCAAAGACCAAGTCCGGGTTGGAGTAGACCCCTCTGCCGGTGGAGTGGAAGCCGTTGAGGAAAGGGTTCATCGGGCTGGAGTTGGCATAGCTGAGCGCCGCCGGCCGGATAGGGTCCTCGGAGCGAGACGCGGGCAAGGGGCTGTCTTTGGCCACCAGCGACTCGATGGTGAAACACCGCTTGGGTGTGGGCTGGAACATGCTGCGGCAGCTGGAGTCCCCCGGCCAAAGCTCTGTCTGCCTCTGGTGCACGAGGAGCGGGCTCCGCAGCCCCCCAAGTCCGCCCGGAGCCGGGGAAGTTTGCAGCGGGGAGTGACTTCAGGAGGGCTAGATACACACATAAATAGACAGGGGCTGGCGGAGAGGAGGCGGCGGCAAGCGGCACCCAAAAGGGAGAGAGAGAGAGAGAGAGAGAGAGAGAGACACACACACACACACCAAAAAAGTTGCCTGGAGAAGTTTCCCTCCTGCGGAAGGCGGCTACTCTACGTCCAAAGACAATCCATGGATGTGATCGGTCCCTTCACAAGTTGTGCAAACGATTTGTTAGTTCATGAGCCTAATTAGTGCTGGGATCACATAAACAGCTTCCTCTGAAGCCTGGTAAATGGCTTGATGATTGGTCGCTATTACTCGCCTGGAGGTTGAAAGGGGGAGACTCTTTAAAGTGCGTCAGAGGGGAGGCGAGCTCTGGCAGCTGGGATCCTGGAGGGATGGATCCAGGGCCCGGAACGGAGTGTGTCTCTCTCCACTCACTCCAGCTGGTGTCCTAGCCAGGCTCCTCTCACCGCTCCAGCAGCAGATCCGTCCTTCCCTCCAGCAGCCCAGCCAGATGCAGCTAAGGTAGGTACGAGCTCAGGGATTTCCCACTTCGAATCCCGGGGCGGGAGGTTACTCCTGATGCTCTAAAATCGGCTAAGTGGATTCGCTCCAATTCAGCCTTTCAGAAGACTGATTGCATGCTCAGCGTTGTGTATCCTGCTAGCCTCACTCGCCCGCCTAGCCTCTCCCCTGATGCAAAGGTGTTTCCAAAATCCGATCTACGGATGCCTTGATCCCCGAGAAGCCAGACAACCATGGGAATGTCAGAGTCCCCCTGGGATGCCCCCACAGGTAGATGCATTCACTTTTGAAATAGTTGTTTGCAACGAAAACGCCTGGGATTTTGGTGTTTTGTTTTGTTTGTTTGTTTGAGAACTTCCTTAGGGCTATTACCTGCTTAGACTCAATCCACCGCGGTGGGCACAAAGGAGAGCACCCCGGAAGATGCTTGCAGTATGCAAACCTAGGACACGCGGGGTTATTGCAAGGGGACAGGCGAGCAAGTCAGAAATTCCAGCCCTATCCGTATTTTCGAAATTACCTTTAGGTTTGGGAGTGATTTTAGGGCCGAGTTCTCCCGCTCCTATTGGCTGGCGCTGTAGAATAATTATGATCACATCCTAATACTGCTGGCTGCTGCTTACTGTTTATTGGTGGTTAAGGGTCTATTATCTATTCATCAGCCTCCTATTTTTGCCAATTACATTCTTCTAAAGTGAAGTACCAGCAGGTATTTTGCACATTTACAATTAATGATTAAAAAAAATCGGGTGTACTTTAAATTTATTACGCTGCTGTGTAATTTATCTTAAAGATGCAGAATTGCTCAGATAAATGAGTGTTTCTGTTGAACTAGGGGTTGGAAAAAGCCTTGTAAAAACAGCCTAACATTTCCTTCTTTTATTTTTCCTTTTTCTTTCTTTCTTTCTTTAAATACAACTAATCATTTACTCCATTGTGTTAAAATATTTTACAGTCGTCATATAGAAATATCCCTGCTCCTTTCCCCGTAATTAGCAGGCTTAACTCTCTCGCCCTCCTCTTCTCCACTCTCTGTGTTAAGCAGCCGACTCTTCTGCAGCCAATTGATCTTTTCAGGAGAATAGCAAATAGGTAGAATTGTGTTACATATGTATATGGATTGTGTTACATAAATATGTATACACATAGACACTTGAATATGTATACACATAGATACTTGAATGTTATATCTATATATAAAACAAACATTCAAGTATCTATGTGTATAAATATTCAAGCGTCTATGTGTATACATGTTTACCAATGTATAATATGTACTGTATAGGTACACACTGTATGTATAATTTAATATCTGGTGTAACAATATTATACACATATATGCCTTTATAAATGTGTTTGACTCTAAAACACACAGTATAGTTTGCATGTCTGTGACACAATTCTACTATTAGAATTTACACCAGTTATGTCAAAGTTACACATATTTGGATAAATCTCTCACACGCACACACACACCGATGTATACGTGTGTATAGATCATAAGCATGCTGAGCTGCGTTTGTTTCAGAGGTAGATTTTGTTTCTTTCTTAGCCTACTTGTGGCCCTCTGTGGTCTGTGCCCTTTGAATCACTATCATGTCGTGAGAATGTCTTAACTTTTTTTTTTTTGCTCATGGCAGCCAGTCCTCTCTAACTCATAATACAGTGTTATGATGACTGTTACCGAGATCTGGGTTCCTTTTCTGTTTCTTAAAATCAGTGTCGTTGACAGTGTACGCTAAAGATTACTGTGATTTGTCTGTTTCACCGAACAGGGGTTTGATCATTGTTACTGGGCATGCAAAATAAAAGGGAAACTTCCTCTTGCTCATAAGAACAACTTTCCTCTGTTTTATGTGTGTGTTTTTAAAGCCGATTCACGTTTACCTGAGTTTTCAGGATGAATCTGCTTTTGACCGCTTTGCCATTCTTCAGCTTTAGGTCCTTAGTTCCATCCATCCTGACATAGTCGCGAGGATATTTTGGAAACAGCATCAGAGACATCAGCAATGTGTGTGTGTGCAAAATTCACACACAAAAGAACCCTATCATGCATTGTAAATTATCATCATTGTTATGTTATGAGGAAGAAATGTTATTTAGTTCTAAATTCCTTCCCTAAAGGGGTCCTTTTCTCGGTCGCTCGGCGAAGGAGGCTGGCGCAATCTGCGGTCTATACCTAAAAAAGGAAACCCCAGTTTGTGGGGGGGGGGGGAATCTCCACTTTAAATCCCCGATTTCGCACAGCAAACCTGATTGTCTGGTCCAGCAACCCTGAGGTCCAGTTTTCCCTCTCCTTACTCACGCGAGGGGCCTCCTCAGTAGAAAGTCAGTGGGAAGCCTCGGGCGGGTAAAGTCCGCAGGATTTACCCCGGGATAGCGCTGCCAGGTGCGGTTCGCTTGCCCTTAGCAGCTGAGCGTCTTAGTTTTGAGCAGACCGAAGCTCTGGGTGCAGTGTGTCATTTCCATTCTCCCGGCCCCGGCCTTGGAATTGGAGGGCAAGCTGTTCTGAAAGGCCACCGGCCCAGGCCATGATTTATTTGTTTGTTTTGTTTTGTTTTACTTTGGGGCGGGGGGGGGGAAGGCAAGGACGGAGGAAACCATCGTTAACACTTTCCCCTCCCCACGAATTGTTTACAGTCTGGGACTAGTTTCCCTGTTCATAATCCTGGGCTGTTCCTCGGTTATCAACGTTTATGGCCCAGAGTGTAGCTGCTTAGCTGCAAATGAACACAGGGCGGGTTTCAGATATACACTGTGTATATATGTACACTATGGGCTACATCAGTTTTGTGTGTATGTGTGTGTTTCTAAGGGCTACCTCAAACAGAGAGAGAGAGAGAGGATAGCTGTAGTCCTTAGAAACACTCGCTGTGCTTTGTGTGTGTAACCCTAACGCTCCTGGTAACATCTCCACTCCTTATAGTGCGGTTCTCTCTGAACTTCTCATATAGAGCTTGTTGCTTCTTGATTGACTAGTCTTGATGTTTTCTTGGCGGAGAAGCACAGAAAATCTGGCATTGGCCCCGTGATAACAATCCGCGATTTGCTTAAAATATTCTTTAAAGCAGAATAGCTCGGAGGGAGTGGTGCACTGGATTTGCAATCAAATTACATGTCTGGCCTCAACTGCATTAGCCTTGTGTTTCCGAAGTAATGCTCATCTCTCAAAGCAAGAGACAAAAGGGGGTCGGGGCGGGGGGAAGGCCTCGGATCTTTGCCCTCTCTGGGCTGTTTATGAACTGAGACCGGCTGAACGTTAGGAAAGGGGGTCTGGCCCCCTGAGTATGAAGCCAGTTCTTTGTGTTCCCAGCTCAGCCCCTTTGGCGATCCAGGTTTTCCTCCCAAGAGTTAGGCGCCTTTAGCTAGAAGTTTCGGTGACAAAGTAAGTTGGCGGTGGCGGTGGAGGGGAGCGGGCAATTAGTTGGCTAAACACACAACTTAAGTCGGTGATATGAGCCCTAACTATCGATAAATAGATTTAAGCGTACTCCGAGCCCTTTAAAAGCACATTAAGCGGCGTAATCTATGGTAATTCATGCACCCAGAGCCTGTACCGTGGAAATAATGTAGGAGAGATCACACGGGAAGGGGCCTGTGTCGTGCCGAGGAATAAAAGGGACGAGTTACTTATTAAAGGAAAGACACCGTTTGCAGGGGAAAGTTTAACACGGGCTCCATGGAAATGGAGCTCGGGAGCTGGGCGCTGGCCCCAGTTGCCCTCTCTAGGTCGGTGGGTTTCTGGTTTCAGTCAGCTCGGGTCTCCTGGAGAGATTCACAGCGAGCAGGTGGATTGCGCCGCCAGGGCCCTCCCCAGGTTGGCTGGCCGTTTCCAGGGGCCCTCGGTCCCTGGTGCGTGAGCTCTGCGTTCTGGTGTACAGCGTCTCGGAGCAGAAAAGAAACACGCTGCATCTCCCAGCAGCACCCGAAGTGGAGCCCAGTGCGGTGTGCTGAGGAGCCGCTCCGGTTTGGAGATGAGCTTCCCGTGCCCTTCCCCCCCCCCCTCCCCACACACACACTGTTTGCAATGGGGAGCCATGCCAGAGGCCTTTCTCTTGCTACTTCCCAGGTCTCTGGATGTAAACAAATCACATCCCCTTACATGGTTTTTATGCACAAAGTTCTGTTCTCCTGAACGCTGTTTAGGCCCGTGGAGGGTTGTCTGACGACTCTCTGGCTTGACTTCCCAGGCGATTCTGTATTGTGTTTCAGGTAATCGGACAACTCTGTTTGAAAAGGCCTGCTCTGTTGGTTAAGAATATGTACACAAAATAGTTTGATGCAATGCTAATAAGACCGCTCCAGGAAACGGCGGGGCCCTATCCTGTAGTCCTCGCTCCAGCAAAACCCCTATTCCCTTGACTGCCTGATTTCTCCTGAATAAGAACTGCAAAGACCCGGCCCAACCATGGTCCGTCAAACTGTCCTGGTGATCTCCATGCATGCTGGCGAGTAAGGACTGGCGTTTATCGCTGATTTCATGGAAGACACCCTAGTGAATGCGGGAAGTTCCTGACTGCACTGCCAGGGGCAGGTTTCACTAGGGGCAAAGGATAAAGGGGATATGTGATGATCTTTGATAGGAGTACGTTGCACATTGAATATTTGCGCCCTGTCAATTCACAGCCACACAAAAAAAGCACGCAAAGCACATCTCATTGCACAGCCAAGCAGAAACATTAGATGCCTTTGTTAACAACAATATGAATAGTAATACACACTAGTGCATAAATGCCTCGCTCAGGATCAGCGCCTCATTGTGCTAGGAACTGTACAAACACACACGCAGGCCCAAGAGCTCGCAGTCTTTAAGAAATCCCATAGAAATGTTTTACAAATCACCTGCCTCTGGATAACATTTGACTTGCGGTTTAAAATGGCCTTAGTATTACAGTCAACAACCAGGTTCCCCAGCTTTACAGGGGAATCCATAATCTGCCTTGAGTGCTACCAAACACTAGATGAGGAAGTTTTTTTAATGTCAACATATCAGGGCAAATGAGGGGGGGGTGGGAAATCATCATTTTGGTGTGAAAATAAAATGAACAATGAACACAAGCAGCTCACCAACCGAGACTATCTTACAAATGTATTCGGGGCTTAAATTATTTCTAACCTGTGTGTTTATGATCAAGTGTTTAAATGTTAAATAAATAAATACTGTAGAGTGATGGTCAGTCATTGGGCTCTGACAAGCAGCTTGGCCTTCGCCAGTTTTTTAGAATCTGTGTGTATGCAGCGCCACCTACTGGCTGGCTGGTGGGAAAGCGGCGACGGCTATTTACCATTGACACCCCCCCGCCCCCCCTCCAAGAGAAATCACGCGTAAAATTTCTGCTGTTTGATTTTAATTGACCACCAGCAAAACAGCCTCCCTCCCCCATCATTCTCAAAACACACCCGGATTGATAAGTGGACGTTGCCTTACGAACGTCATCAGATGAATTCTAAAAGCAAATTATTTCCATGTTGGGACTTTTATTTAGTACGACTCTGTCCTAATGACAATAGTTCAAAAGATATACAAATAGTATAAACATAGTTTTGTTTATAAAGGGCATCTAAAATTTAAAAACACCTTCCAAAATGCAAACGTATTAAATTGACGGAGATGTTAGTTTAAAGCGACGATTACCTATGAAAAGATCAGGCGTATATCTAAAGTGTGTAACTTCCACAAGAGACAATGCTTGGCCAGTGGTATATTTCAGATTTTTCATAACTAATTACATATCCCTGCTATTACATAATATTTATGTAAAAAGACAATCGTGGCTGTATTCCTGATTTGGGGGGTGGAGAAAAGGCAGTTTTAAAAATTGTATCTCATCTCCCACATGTCCTGCAGTTGTGGCCTATTTGGGCTCCGGCAGTGTTTGAATACCGATATTGTTTAGCCAGGAAAGTGCCCTGTACTCCTACAACGTTGTATGAAAGAGAATTTACTCATCGTTTCTAGCAGCAGCAAGGCTCCCACCGTTTCCCCCCTAGATTAAAAGGCTCTCTGACTGTCCATCCACTGGGTAACTGATGGAGAGAAGACAGAGATGACAGAGAGCGAGCCAAATCTGCTCTGTAGTGTGTTCCAACCACAGGAGGAGCGCTCTGTGACCCACCAGACCCAACAAATAAATAAATATCAGGGGCAGATTTCCAGGCCAAAAGGAGGGTGCATTTGTGCTGCGATGCTCTGGACACCACATGAGAAAGTTTACTCTGATTCCTGACTAGGAGACACCGGAGAACATACATTTCTAGAGTAGGAGGGTGAGCGAGAACCTAGTGCACCTGGTACTTATTTTCCTGTGTGGACGGGAATGCATTCAAATACAGAAGCGCATCACTCCCGAAGTAAGGTTACACGCACACAGTCCACCGCAGGGTGAGCTGAACTGATAAATGCCTTTAGGGGCTTGATCCCGGAGTGCTCACTCAGGAAGCCCGCGAGCTCTGTTCCCCTTGTTAATTTCGCCTCCTAAGGGGCAGTGCAATGCTGAGCCCTCGCCCTTGATTGAGAGACATGCCTCCTGATTTTTCATTTCTTACAGAGTAATCACTGCCTTATCTCTTCGACTTTGTTCTCCCTTATCCATTGGCATTTTCCCATCATTTTCATCCCCTCCCCCTCCCCGGAATACACATTCTCATTGATTTGAATGTACGTAACCTTGTGTTTTGCAAACGACGGGCAGTCCTGTTTTCATGATCTGCACTGTACCGTGCCATCATTTTATTATTATTATTATTTATTAAAAGTCCCGCGTTGAAATCAATGATCTGGAATGCCCCTTGTCTTTCTGAAGATGGCCATTAATAGCATGTTCCGTTTCTAGGTGAGTCCCGTCTGATTTTTTCAAGAGTTGGAAAGAGACCTTATTTTCCCAACAGACTCGATTTAATTGCATCGATCAGTGAGATCCCTGTGAAAACATTCTCCAGATCACATATGTCATAAGCAGAGCTAAAATCTGAGGCAATACCGCGACCTGCTGAGCTACGCTGTTTGCTGCTGAAGTAATACTCGACTTTTTAATATTAATGGGGCCGTTTTCATTGCTAGCCCTGGGCATCTTCTGTTTAAAGTGACAAAACTGTTAACGCTGTTAATGCCCACACTGGCATGGTTCTCTTTCACTTCCTTGGGAGTTTTGCCAGTGTAAAGAGAGCAGCTTTGTGCTGTAGGGGCTCGCCCATCTCTTCAACCAGCTCCAGTAGTTTGTCGTTGTCATGTGTTTATTAACACCAGCCGCAAATCCCATGCTGGTCCTACCTGAGCCTCTGCAGTAGTGTGTGTCTCTTTGACTTTTCCTGCAGGAAGTTCTAACAGAGAAATCCAGCTGTACAGACAGGGCTTACTCGGGCGACAAGGGTCGACCGCTGGTCGCAGTTAGTTGGAGACTGGTCACTCAGCTGTGTTGACTTTAAAGTCAATTTCCAGCAGTGTTTGTGTTTGTTTAAATATGAAAGAGATGCCCACCACATGTCCTATGGTTTAACTTCACGCTCCTCCGCGGTTCAGAATTTCAGAGTGGCCTGGACACTTAGATACTGTCTACTACATCTCATCTTTTGACAAGTTTCAAACCCTAAAGAATGGCGTTGGGTATGATGGGTGAAAACCCCCGCCTCTTCCCCCCAAGCAACCGCCGCTTGAATTACAGGCGACAGAAGGAATTTGAAGGGAATGAGTCAGAATAAATCTCAAATAATTCACCAAACTTCCAAAGTCGAGATTCAATATTAGCACATTAAAGTGTCATTTAGTATACTAATTAATACGTATTTCTTTTTAAATCGTGCCTTTTTCAAAGACTTCAAGTGCATAATTGCTTGCAGTGGCATCTCAGAATAGAAACATAAGTATTCTGCTTTGACACGCACAACCTCGCTGAATTCTGTCTCTCGTTGATGTCTATTGCCAAACAGTCAAGAATCTACACGCTACAGAAGCACTTACAGCGTGTCATAAAACAGCTCCGTAAGCAAAGCAGCAGTTTCCGTGTATATTTCAGGCCTATAGGACCCCGCATAACATTTTATACACGCTTAATTTATGTGAAACACTATAGGGTTTTTCTTAAATTGGATGCGAATCGATCAGGTTACAGCCACGTTACGCTAGGTTGTATGCGGCAGCCTGAACCGTACATGCAACCTACAGGATTGTCCGTGAATGTATAGTCTGTCTGTCTGAAGGACAAAACTCTGTTCCAGCCTCCTAGAAAACTTTAATTCTGAACAGGGAGTGAGTCCCCCATTAAGGAGAAACTCAGCTGAAAGGTAAATACTCCAGAGAGTGTTCCTAAATATGCTTTCTACAGGTCCTATTTGTAGGACTTGCTAAAGGGAGTACAGATCGCTAGACATGTACAAAGATCTTATCGCAGGAGAGACAGAGGGAGAAAAGTCCGGCAACTCAAGGGTAGCCATAACAAAGTGTTTCGCCTACATTATAACCACTCTACTCCACGTGAGAGTGCCAGAGAGAACGCAAACAATAGATATTAAAGGGAATTTTTAATTCGGTGATTGAATTCTTTCTAAAAACGGGAGGCCGTTCATCTTTTTTAACCCAGTGATCAGATTTTATTAAATTAGCTTGATCGACCGGATATTTGCTAGAACATTAGTTTCTCATGGTCAGAAACAGCAACATGATTTCTATATTTGTGCAACGGCAGTTTTGCAAAAGACATTGAAAGGTGTAACCTGATCAATTCGAATCAATTTTAATAAAATGAATTCTTTTGATTCCAAAGTTAGTGGCGGTAAAAGGAAGGCGGTTCTGAGGGTCCCAGATCTCTGTTGCTACTGACCAGCCTTTGATTGTAACAGGTCACCATTATCTGTCAGTGATGCGGTTCTGTTTGTACTAGATCACCATTGTGAGCCGGCCGCCCTGCATGATGGCATTTTAATAAAGCAGATCTACACAGGAGACAAATGAAAGAATACTCCCAAGGAGCATAATTCACAACAACAACTCCAATTCTTTGGCCACTGGCTCTACCCTGAAGAGAGCTAGGAGTCTAAACTATCCCTCTCTTTAACCTGGGCAGGATCTGGGCTGTGTGTAGTTAGATATTAGAATACAGCAGAAGTCTGCCCTCTTGGTTAATGTGTTCCATATGGCTAACTAGTGCACATAACTTCCTTTCTCTCTCGCCCTGAAGTCTCCTGCCTCCCACTTCTTTTCGCTTTCTATATAGGCATTTTTTTAAAAAATTATACAGTAAAAAAGAACGTGTGTTTTCATCGATAGTTCCTCGATCATTCTCGGGTCAGAGGAGGAGATTAAAACCTGGGTGAAAGGGCGCGTTACACACTCCTCGGTGGGTCCTCCAAAGAGGTGCGCGCCCAGCATATACACATTTGACACCCGAGAAAGCTGTGCTCAGGGCTGCCCACGAAAGGGTCCTGAACCGGGCTCTCCTGACGTATTTGTTTTCAATCTCTATACCGGAGCGAGAACCCCCACAGCGGCAAGTAATCTGCAAGGGCTACACGGCACTCCGGATCTCTTCTCAGGAGTGTGTGTGTGTGTGTGTGAGGCGGGGGCTGCCGAGAGCTTGTTCCGCAACACAAGGCAGCCTTGGATCCATCTGCGGAACAAGAAACTGCTGCTGAAAATACGGTTTGCAGCTTCCCAGCAAGGTCCCACCAGAGCAAACGCAGCCTCTGGCAGCCCGGCAGCTGCCGCTGAAATAGGCAGAGCCAGAGGAGGAAGCCCAGTGCGACTGTACCCAAAAGCGGACGTGCAAGGCAGAGTCAGTATGAGCATTTTATAGCATGGCTTTAATAACTGTGATGGGTAACCGTGGTGCTGATCTGAAGGTGACCCATGGTGCATTATTACAGTCTAATTTGCTGTTTATGCTCCAGGGGTGGTAGCACGGGGACTTTACAAACAAATAAAGCGGAAAACGGGAAAGGGGAAGAGAAGTTGTCATAGTACAGTAGTTGATATTTGTTTACTGGAAGATTGAAACTCCGCAAAGGCACCTGAAAGGACCCCGTTGTATAAAGAGACTAAAGCCGAGCGGTGCTGCTCTGCCACCGACAAAACCGAAATCTCAAAAGTGACACTAACAATTTCAGTCATTTCTTTAAAAAAAAAAAAAAAAAAAAAACCACCACCCACCAGAAATCTGAGTCCAAAAGAATTGCTCGAGTATCCAATTAACTATTACACACCAATCAAGAGGTACACAAACAGCGTTTATATCTAAGCATCTATGTGCAGGTATCAGATCTGGCACTTCACATTGACACTTGCTAAATAAAGTTCAAAATGCTCCAGGGTTTAATCCCTCGAAATTATGTTGGTTCTTTTTAAACACACAGCCCTTATGTGCAGGGGTTGTTTCTGGAATAGTTGGGGGTCAGGCACAACGTTTTTTGCCAGTTGTAATTTAACGGTGAAATGATCGGCGTGGAATTACCCGACAGCAACTCGGTCGCAGGGACATTATAATGATGGAAATACCATAGTGTTATTGCTGTGTTTTTGGAACTGCCTCTCATTTATTTTTATTTTCTCCTAAATTACATGCTAACCAACCCAAAATAGCTGGGAAAGGGGTCTATATACCCTGCAGCTGTAGCGTGAGCGCTGAGATACTTGATCTGAGTGATTTTTTGAAAATGAAATTCTGGCCTCATTTTACACGGGGAAGCAAAGTTAATCTGGAAGGTTTTCAGAATGAAGGGTGTTATTTCCTAGAGGGTAGGGATATAATTTGTTAAATATTAGCTTTTAATTACATCTTATTCTTATATACAATAATATTTATAGTAAAGTCAGGGCAGATAGTCGATGGAATTTTCAAACCATCCGCTGGCCATTCTTTACACAAGGGATGATACAAAATAGCCTATCCTGTAGGAGTTTTAAAAATGGGAATTTTAAAAGGATATTGCGCTCTCTCTGTGTGTGTACAGACACAGGACAAATGCTAATGTTTGGTACTAAGCAGGGGAGAGTAATACTTAGAATGCCACAGTCTACAACAATGGACCCAAGAGCTGGGATAGATTCTGCATCTCTTGCTCACATGAAGTAGGATCTTATTCTGCAAATTGTCCCTATGAAATCTATTGAATTTCTTAACCTTAATATGAATGGCAGAGTCTGGCTCTTAGTAACACTATTGTAAGCTGTCCTCTTCGGGGGCCATTGCTGAAGAACCCTGTGGTATTATTTTTTACAAGATAAATACAAACTATGGGAAGGAGCAAAACTGCTCTCAAAACTGGTTTTCAATATAGTTTGAAGGGTTCCAGTCCCAATACACTGAGGTAAGTAGGAGGGGTTCAATTTTAAATAACACCGGGCATCACGAACTGAATTGTTAGTGCTCCACAAGGTCATTGAGCCCAACCGTCTGTCCTCCTCCCCCATCCCAAATCTAATGACAGCAGAACTGTGGTAAAATAGACAATGTGTGTCTTTGTGTCAATACACCAGCATCTGTTTGTCACTGAGATATTTTGGGTCTGATGATGATGATGGTCTAAATCCTTAGGCAAACTTTTTTTGCTTATGTGTTTGAAACTCCTTTCCATGCTGTAAGAAAAGCAAATAGCTGGAGCAATTATCAAGCTGCATGGCTTGGATGTGCATATTTTAGCTATGATTTACTGCACATGTGGAGTGTTTCTCAGTATTTCTGAACAGCTAGTACTAAATTGTTCTGAGCTATGAGGTGAAGAACCCAAATAAACCCTTATCTCTTAAGAGACCCCTGTGAATGAGCCAGTCCTCAGCTGGTGTAAACCAACCTGGCACTATTGACTTGAGCTGACACCAGCTGAGGATCTGTGCATAAATATTTAAAAGTTGTTGGTAAGGAATATTTCTTTGTTTCATATGTAAAATGCATGATCAATTTTTCCTGAGTTCTTTTTCTCTGTCATAGTATCGGATCTCAACTACCTTGGCCTCCAGTAAACGAATAAATATTTTCTCTTTTAACCTTATTTTAGATATGCCCTTTTGCAAACACATTCAAATGGATACACATTTTTTTTTTTAGGTAGCCATTTTGCAAAATTTCAGCTGGCTAGTTGATGCAGAGGTCTCTAATTATCTACGAATCACTCCAGACATGGAGGAGCTACAAACAGCTACATTATTTTCCATTCTGTTTTATCTAGATTCCTGTACTTGCACCCATTCACAATGGCACTGGGACTATCTTTATTGTTGACAAGATACAATACAACTTTAGAGGCGAAGCCAACAAATCTCTACTCCTGTGAGTAGTTTTTCCTCTTGTGAGTTGTCCCACTGACTTCATCAGAACTACTTGCCTGAGTAAGAACTCCTTGAAGGTGTAAGAGTTTGCAGAAATGGCCTTTATATTGTGTAGCATTTTTCTTACAAGCCATATCCTAATATGCTTTGCCAAGTAATAAAAATACAGGGCCAGATTCTCTACTAGCGTAAACACAGCTCCATGGAGTTCAATAGATTTTTGTCCATTGACACCAGCGCGGAATTTGGCCTACAGATGAAATAGTAGGCAGAGGAAGAGAGAAATTCCGAAGCGTAGCTGAGGAAGAAGTTTCATTTTCAGCTGAGATTGGAAAGGAGGTGGCATGTGCACTCCATAGAGAAAGTTGTACAGAGTCACTAAATGTATGCAGCTTCAATACTGAAAGGAAGGGAGGCTGTGAATCTGGCTTTTAGTCTGCTGTTGGCTCAACAATATCAAAACCTTGTGTTGTGAATTAAAAGCCCTAAACATCTTTCACTCCAAACAATGGAACTCAGTTTATTTTTATTTATTTATTTATTATGTGGGAGCAAGGGGATTTGTTCTAATCTTTAGCCTCAGTAATGGATGTTGACTTTTATATCCAGGCCAGCTCTTTTTTTTTTTTTTAAACAACATTACATAAAGGCTGGGATCTAATCTTCTGCCATGGGCACTGAATACTGCATTCCTGAAAAACAGATTTCTCATACTTGCCAGGGTGTCATTTCAGCTCCCTGAAAACCAATTGGACACTGAAGGCCTGATCTTCCTGTTTCTTATACCAGTTTTACACCGATGTGACTGCACTGACTTCCATATAGTTACTCCTGATTTAGACCAGTGTACAATAACAAGGGCTAAAACTGGCACCTGGAATAACACGTAAAGTGGCTTTTTAAATTGTGACACAATGTAACACATTGTATAAACACATTACAATCTTCAAAATGACGTGCTATGTTGTGAATGTCTCATTTGTGTTTTATAAGGGGGAAAAGAATCTCATAGGCCCAAATATTTCTGTCCTCCATAAACGGGTGTAATGAATTAAAATGAACATGTGTAGCTCAGCATATGTTTATCTGTATGTCTCCAGTAGATTAATACCGGCCTTTCACCTTTAGGTCCTAAATACTAAATAAAAGGAGTCTGATGGTCTCTATTCTGTTTGCAATTGTCTAACATATGAATAAAGAGATCTTCATTTCATTTACTGTCTCTCATTTAACTGTTTGAAGACAATAGCTAGAAAATAGTTGCAGACAAGGAAATTATCATTGTATGTGATCACTTGCAGTTCATAATTATAGAACTATAACAACAAATCAATAGTCTGTACCAATGCTGTCTAAAAATAGCACCTAGCCACCACTAGCCTAGTCTGCTGTACTGGACAGCATGGAAAGTTTTAAGAAACTAAACTCCCCATATATGGTAAAATCATCTCTTTGAACATAATTGTGTGGAAGATTTAATTGCTAAAAACATTAGTACTGGCTAAAGCATTTCAGCATCAAGAAATGGGAAACTTCCTGGTAAAGGCAAATTCTGTAGTCTATGTGAACAGAAACTGAACGAAGCATTAACTTCAATTGATGCACTTGGAATGGTAGAGGAATGAACACTTGGAAAGAGGTATAAAAGCCTGGTGCAGCATGCACTGTGTGTGTATGTTAGAAAAGTACATCCAGAAGTGACTATTCTGTAAATTAATGTGGACAAAGAAATTAGCATAATTTATACTTAAAATAGTTTATCATTATTGTTTCTACCAGATAGTAGAACACTTTCATTTTAAAATGTACCTACTAAAATATGAGGCAACAGCTGTGTCTTTTCTGAAGTGTCTTTGTTTATCTCTTATGGGTTTGTCTATTGCTCACCATGAAGCTCAATCCTGCAAGGTGCTGAGCACCCTAGCCTGTTCAGTATGTGCTTAACTTTAGGCATGTGAATATCTCACAGGGGGACTGGGCTAGATTCTGGCTGACCCTGAGTAGCTGGGCAAGACAAGAGAAGAGAATGCAAAAAGCCCCTGCATTAACCACAGTATGACCGAGAAGTTCAGTGCCTGTACATGGCTAGAACTGTGGTTGCATCACCCACCCAAAGGGCATGGGGAGAGATAAGGGAAAGGCATACCCCTTCATCTCTATGCCAAGGTGACAGAGGCCCCAGTCTGGTATGTACTCCCCAGTAGGAATTCTTCCCCAGGAATTCCTGCTGCAGCATGGTCCCTCCAAACATCCTGGGGTTGTAATACTCAGCCTAGCCCACTCTGTGTAATCATCTACAAGCCAGCAGAGCGCTGAAGCCCTGGAGTCTGAAGATCCTTATTTTGAGTTGTTTGATTGTTTATTTGCCTTGTGGTAGCACCTAAAGGTGCAGTCAAGAGCCAGGATCCCACTCTGTGAGGCACTATACACATGTAAAACAAAACGACAGTCTCTGCCCCCAAAGGTCTAGGTAAGATTATAATACGTGTCTTTAGAAGAAAGAGAGAAAGAAATTAAATGCAAAAAGTATGTTTTAAGCATGTTGAAGTTGCCTCTTGATGCAAGCAACATGTGGTAAAGTTAAGGATGAATGACCACCCTTAACTCTGTCTGCCCCTGCTCCCACTAAAGTCAATAACAAAATGACCATTGATTTCAACAGTGCAGGATCAAGCCCTATTTTAGCATGGTTAAAGCAGTCAGTTTCACAATCAGATATTAATTCTCATATAATACCATCTAATATCTCATTTTTCCCTACAGTCTTCGATAGACCTGATATGTGATATTCTGTATATAGACAGAGCCCACCATGAACGTCATTTAAAGAAAAGTACAAAGCAAACTGTACTGGAACAATATATGATGGCTGAAGCATAACACATAGAGTAGTAGTGAAAATGTGCTGGCAAATTGGTTTGGGAATTAAATTACAGTATTAACTCTTCCAGGGGCTACATCACTGTCAATGGTGTTTCATTGATACATCTTACAATCTAAAAGCTCTCTTTTTACTTAATATAACTAAATATTTAGCATCTAGAAATATGTCATCCATCAACAGCCATGTGAATTATTTGAGCTTGATACCAAATTTGCTCTTATGCTCTGGGCTGAGAATACTGTAGATGTGAATTCTCATTCCAATGCTCAGGAAAAGTAAAAAGAAAGTCTATTTTGCACAATTTTGGCTGATTTTTAAATGATAACCTTGTTCAGATTCTAGAGGAAGCTTCCTGCCATCTTCTTGATCCTGAAGAGGACAGCAGTGTATAGGCCTGTTTGTGCTAAGGAAAAGAATATGTCTCACAAAACCATGAGACCATCCTCACTGGGTCAGAGACAGCTGGAAAACTGGCAATTCTTGCAATGACACCAGTAAATATGGCGGATATTGTGACCCCATTAAAACCAATGGCAAAACGCCCAATGACCTCAGCGGGGCCAGGATTTCACTCTATAGATCTCCATGTTCAATAGCAAAAAGAAAAGGAGTACTTGTGGCACCTTAGAGTATGCATCCGATGAAGTGTGCTGTAGCTCACGAAAGCTCATGCTTAAATAAATTGGTTAGTCTCTAAGGTGCCACAAGTACTCCTTTTCTTTTTGCGAATACAGACTAACACGGCTGTTACTCTGAAACATGTTCAATAGTGGCAGTATATACCCTTATCTGTGGTCAAAGAGAGAGAAAAATCAAACCTAGGATGGGGGCAAAAAATGGTGCAGATTATTCTTTTGCTTTGGCCTTAAGTTTTTTTGTATTAGTTCCACTTTAGTAGCCACTAATGCCTCATCTTCTGTTATTTCTGGACTTGAGTGTCTCTGGGGATGGGTAATGCGGTACAGAGACGATCACTGTTTCAAATTCTACCTAGAACTAGCCAGAAGTCATTAACAGCTAATTTGGGTCCTGTGCTTATGTAAAATGAGAAGGGCATGCTATCCTATGGATGGGTGTCCACCTAAGAATAGTCATCCATGTTGGCCATATCAGTATAGAAGCCAGTGATTGATAATTCTAACCACCTAAATCTCCTCTCACATTGTCACACGTATTCCATTTACAACAGGCCAATACAGTTTGGCTGGTTGGTATGAAGGACATCACTGCTACTGCACTTTCTTAGTGTTGCTAGTCTGACACCTTTTGTGAGCACTGAATCCACCCTGAATCTCTAATAAAAAATATACCACACATACATGCTCTGAAACAAAGTAAACGACCCAACAAACATGCAGTAGCCATATACTTTCAAAAAGATGGTAATATTCATATGCTTAAAGTTAAGCACATGTTTAAGTGTTTTGCAGGACTGGGGCCTATATTAATTGGCCAACACATTTTACCACGTAAGCAAGATACTTTATGTCAAAACTGCCAAAAGCATTCTGGGGTTATAGTGATGGCTTCTTGTTGTGGTTTCGCAAAAAATATAAGGTAAGAATGTGTCTTTTTATTGTATTTATACGCCAAGGAAAAATATTTAGATCAACTTTCAAGACCCCTTTTATTGTGACGTTATTATGAGAAAGAAATGTTTGTCAAAAAAAGAGGAAAAACTCATGAATCATAAAACCTTTCTGCCAGTCTCAAAATTGTCAAGGTAGATGATTTGGAATGATCAGTTTTAAATAATCCCCCCGCCCCCCATCTATTCCAACTGCAATTATTGGCTCAATTGCTTAGCACAAGTATCAGACCACACCATATTCATTGAGTCTGCTTGTCAAACATAGGCAGGGAGCTCCAATTTTATGCAAGCAAATACCAGATGTGTGTGTTCAAATCAGGTCAAGTTAGGAGTCTAACTGCCCATGTTTGCACACAAACACTTGTCATTTGTAAACCATATCCTATTAAACATAATGTACTTATCATTCTTTCTTTTCATTTGTAGCCTTTCATTTAACAGTTTTTTAAAAGCATCATGTGCTTGAACTCTAAGTTGCTCTCAGGCAGCTTTCTAAAAAAAAGAAGAAGCATTAAGACTCTAAATGCATCCTGTTTAAAATTTGTGTGGTGTATTGTGTAAAACTTAGTAAAAGATACCAGTGCAAAGAGGAGATTAAACACACACACACAACTTTTTGCTTAAACCATCCATAGAATCACACACCTAATTTGAGCAACTCTCATCTTTCTTGACCCCATTCCCTCCTTACTGATGTAACTCTCTGCTCAGAATGTGCTGTGTAAAATTAGGGCCTGATTCTGACAACACTACTGGGTGTTAGTCCCATTGAAGTAAATGGGCTTCTCACAATAGTAAATACTTTTTCTGGCAGCAAGAGGTTGCAGCATTGGGCCGATAGATTACCAGTTTTTCAGGGCCAGACCTTTGTCTTTTTACTCCTTCTGAAATGTGCCTAGCATATATGGGTCACTACAAACTAATTAATAATAATAATAATAATTAATAATTAATGATTAGTAATTAATCATTGTTAATAATAAAATACAGGCGTCCTCAGTAAATAAGGGCTAAATTCTGCTCTTGGTTGCACTGGTGTGAAATTCTTATTGGAGTTACGCTGGATATTCTGTCTTTAGGCCAGCGTGGGAAGGGACAGACTAAGCCATATTAGAGTTCAGTGGTGCTGGAACTAGGGGTGCTCCTGCACCCCCTGGCTTGAAGTACTAATAAGTCTGATAAGATGATACATGGTTTCATCATCAGCACCCCCCACTATAAAAATTGTTCCAGCACCCTGTGAGAGTTACATGTCTCTTTCACTTCAAACTTCTCAAGTTTTTTTTCCTTTGAAAAGAAACATTTTATTTTATTTAAAAAGGCAATAAATAAAAGTACACTACATAACACAACTGATTACTTCATAAAATTTTAAGATGGACTCTAATTAAGAAGACACCACTCTCCCACCCTTCTAGAAGGGAAACTGCCACTAGGCATGTTAACACTAGAAGGAGATTACAATAAATATGAGATAATGCAGTACCAAAGACATACCAGGCCCACAGACTCAATGGAAAGTCTGTCTTTCAATAATTATATAGTACGGATGCTATAAATAAAATCAATCCTACATTTTTCCTGCTTTCTACTCATATATATTGATCTGTAAAACATTGCGTGACTGATGTGGATGTCACTATTTGCTATTCAGATGACCAATAGATCAAAATGATCACTTTTTAACAGCGGTGCTGGAACTAGGAGGGTTTGGGGGTGCGGCTGCACACCCTGACTTGAAGTAGTAATAACACCAAATATTTGGTTTCCAGGGTTTCCATCATCAGCACCCCCACTATAAAAATTGTCCCAGCACCCCTGCTTTTTAATGATTTACTTTTTTTTATTTTGGGCCATTGATTTTTCCTTTTTTCCAGTCTTTACCTATCTAGGAATTACTTTACAGATGTTCCCAGTTTATTGTTAGTCTAGCCCATTTAGGAAAACTATGGAAGAGTCTATTGCTAATACCATGCAAAAGTAAATACTGACATATAGGTCCTTTTCTTTTCTGTTTACTTGTCTTCCTAGATTTTTTTTTAAAAGGATTAACATAATAGACTAATTAAATACAATAATTACATCCAGTATGCACA
Source organism: Lepidochelys olivacea (assembly GCF_965140295.1). NCBI lineage: Eukaryota > Metazoa > Chordata > Testudines > Cheloniidae > Lepidochelys > Lepidochelys olivacea. Next base: position 110,983,811 of record NC_140417.1, read on the forward strand.
GCATGCATGCAACATATAATGAGAAGAATCAGGGGAAGCAACATGTACACACATGCATGCATTCTAAGTGAAAGTAACTATATCTTGCTTATGACAATATCTCAGACATAGATAATTTAGCATACATGGGATTGGTAAATCACAAACATTGAACCTAGGCATATCAACCAACACTTAATAATTAGTCCTATTCCCCAAAGAAAACTGACCAGAGTCCTCCAACCTGTTGTTCCATTCATATATTCCCCCACTGGCACTTATTAGCTCACTCATCCCTGTGTATCAGTGTGCTATGTTTAACCTCATTGTGGCATGGTAGTTGTGTAAGATAGGTGCCTTTGCAATAATACAGGCTTGCAGTTAAAATATATCAGCCTTAGAATTGGTGTTTATGGGCATCCACGTGACCAAAGATGACAATCACTATATCTCAAAATGTATATTATTACATTATATTTTTAATATTTCCCTCTAGAATACTGGGCTACTAATAGTACTACTAAGAATATAATAATGATACTGCAACATGCCCAGAACATGTGATTCATTGTGCTGTTTGAAGCCATATCTCTCCTTCAAGTATCTGTGTTGTCCCCGTCCACCCCCCAGCCCCCATGTTTGCCATTGTCATCCTGGATTTGTCAAGAACAAATCGTGTCCAACCAATTTAATAGCTTCCTTTGACAGGCTAACAAGCCTTGTGGATAGGGGGGAAGGGGTAGATGTGGTGGTGCATCTTGACTTTAGTAAAGCTTTTGATACTGTCTCATATGACCTTCTCATAAACAAACTAGGGAAACACAACCTAGAGGGAGCTACTATGAGGTGGGTGCATAACTGATTGGAAAATAATTCGCAGAGAGAAGTTATCAGTGGTTCATAGTCAAGTTGGAGGAGATATAGAGTGGGGCCGTGCAGGGATGAGTTCTGGGTTCTGTTTTGTTCAGTGTCTTCATGAATGATTTAGATAATGACAGACAGAATACACTTATAAAGTTTGTGGACGATATCAAGCTGGGAGGGGTTACAAGTGTTTTGGAAGATAGGATGAAAATTCAAAATGATCTGGACAAACTGGAGAAATGGTTTGAAGTAAATAGGATGAAATTCAATAAGGACAAATGCAAAGTACTCCATTTAGGAAGGAACAATCAGTTGCACACATACATAATGGGAAATGGCTGCTTAGGAAGGATTACTGTGGAAAGGGATTTGCGGGTCATAGTGGACCACAAGCTAAATATGAGTCAACAGTGTAACGCTGTTGCAAAAAAAAGCAAACATCATTCTGTGATGTATTAGCAGGAGTGTTGTAAGCAAGACACGAGAAGTAATTCTTCCTCTCTACTCCGCACTGATTAGGCCTTAACTGGAGTATTGTGTTCAGTTCTGAGCGCCACATTTCAGGAAATATGTGGAGAAATTGGAGAAAGTCCAGAGAAGAGCAACAAAAATGATTCAAGGTCTAGAAAACATGACCTATGAGGGAAGATTGAAAAAATTGGGTTTGTTTAGTCTGGAAAAGAGAAGACTGAGAGGGGACAAGATAACAGTTTTCAAGTACCTAAAAGCTGTTACAAAGAAGAGGAAGCAAAAATGTTCTCCTTACCCTCTGAAGGTAGGACAAGAAGCAATGGACTTACATTGCAGCCAGAGTGGCTTAGGCTGGACATTAGGAAAAACTTCCTAACTGTCAGGATGGTTAAACACTGAAATAAATTGCATACGGAAGTTGTGGAATCTCCATCATTGGAGATTTTTAAGAGCAGGTTAGACAAACACCTGTCAGGGATGGTCTAGATAATACTTAGTCCTGCCAGGAGTGCAGGGGACTGGACTAGATGACCCATCAATGTCCCTTCCAGTCCTACAATTCTATGATTCTATGACTCTTTGGTTTTACTTGGGTTTTTTAAAAATGATCTTCATTGAAATGAATTAATTTCAGCTGTAAATCTATGGTGGAAGATATAAAAATAGTACATATCTGGCTCTAAGTAAATCTCAGAGGTTCCAGTCAGGATAGGGGCCCCATTGTGCTGGGTAGCTTATGATCAAAATATAAGACAGTTCCTGCCCCCAAAGAGCTTACAGTCTAAGGCCCAGATCCTGCAAAGACTTAAGCACATGTTTCACTTTATGCACTGTGAGTAATCCAATCGAAGTCAATGGGACCAATTACAGTGCAGGACATTAACCATGTATGTAAGGGCCATACCTAAAATAGGGATAAGATGCAATGTGGGGAGTGGGATTGCACACAATGGAGGGGGGAACATGAGGGTCACAGTGATAGCTTGTAGAAGCCATTCATGGTGCTGATGTTTGCAAAAGTACTGGCCACAATTATACATCACCCTAACACTCACCATAGGTATGTAAGATGGGATGTATTGACAAGCGTGGCCTACCCTTAAGGGGGAGTTCCTGGCTCATCCATGCCATTCTTGGCCATTCAACCTTTTCTGCCTTGTTTCTGTGTCAGTGCATCATGGATTAATGCTGCTTAACCACCTTAGCTTATGGGACATTTACTCACTAGACACACACCACACACATACACAAAGAGATTGCTGACAGTTGCAGCGATAGCATGTGCATGTAATGATGTCCCTGGTTGGATCATCTGTAGAGACTAAATTTGGGATTTATGGATCTAAAGGCATGTGTCTCAACTGCTTGAGGTAACAGAGCAGGTGCACTCTCTTGGAAGCAGTGATGGACTCATAAATCTCTTGTATGTTCCAGCACATGGGGGGGACAAAGACCCATACTAGGTTAATGTAGGTTACATGCAGTAACTGCCGAGTCTGCTGACTACTCCCATCTGGCCATAGATCGCACTATCTGTCCACAGAGACATCCTGGATCCTTTTGAATGCTTTAGCAGTGAATGTAGCAAAACACCATATCATTTAGGCCTCAGTCCTTCAAAGACTTGTGTATGAGAGTAGCCCCACTGAAGTCAAGGCTCTGCTGATGTCAATGGAACTATTCATGTATGTAAAGTTAGGGACATTTGTAAGCCATTGCAGGATCAGGGCCTTAGCCTTTTTCCTCCTTTGCAGCACCTTCTACATCCTATTCTGGCATAAGTTGCTGTTTTCATGTCCTCTCTATAGCATTCTAATAGCCTCTAGACTGAAAATGATGGTAATAATGTCATGAAATACTCTAATTTGTCTGTTCTTTTGTTGATAAAAGCTATTGGTGTGATTTTATTTCGAGACAATGGGCCTGATTCACTTATACTGGTTTTTGCTTCATTGTAACTTCTCTGATTTAAATGGAGTTACTCCTGATTTACACCAGAGTAAGTGAAAGGAATAAGGAAGGAAGCCAGATCTATGGCTGATATGACTTGGTGTAAGTCCATTGATTCCATGGTATTGGAGTGGACCTGATAAAGTCTGGATAAGAAAGTTAAGTAGGGAATCCTTTTTAAGGGGTATCTGGAATATGGTTGATGACAGGGTATGGAAGAAGACAGGGCTTCCTTCAACAAGAGGTGAGTACAGAATGATGCTAGGGCTCCCACTTCATTGTTTCTGCATAGTATGCAGAGAAGAGTGTTAATTGCATCTGATGTAATTTCTCTAGGGATTATTGTTGTTGTTATTTAAAAGCTCCTCACTCTTAGGAAGTTCCATGCTAACCTGCATTAAAATAACACTAAGGATGAAAAGTAAAGTTTAGAAATGACAAAATTTGTTGTATGATACAGCACAGGCACTGACTCCATGGGTGCTCTGGGGCTGGAGTACCCACGGAAAAAAATAGTGGGTGCTCAGCACCCACCAGCAGCCCCAAGGATCAGTTCCCCCTCTCTCCACCAGCCCTCCCTCCCGCCATGATCAGCTCTTCAGCAGCATGCAGGAGGCGCAGGTGGGGGAGAAAGGGAGGTGTGGGGGCAGGAAGAGGCAGGGGAGGGGCAGGACGGGGGCGGGAAGAGGTGGAGCATGGTGGAGTAGGGGCGGGAAGAGGCAGGGCAGGGGTGAGGGCTTGGGAGAAGGGTAGAGTGGGCATGAGGCCTTGGGTGGAGCAGGGGTCGAGCACCCCCCAGGAACTTGGTAAGTAGTCTCCTCTGTCATATAGTCTCTGATTATGTGATCACATATGTCTGCTGAATGGTGAATCAGGTAGATTTGGCCAGTCAGAGTAAATGAATTTGGAAGAAGCCCTGTTGGATGGTGAATAGTGTATAAAATGTAGCCACCCAGCAAAGAGTGAAGATAAAAATAAACACTGAACAGCTGCCTCATTTGCTGAGCACAGTCCATCTTGTACATTGAACAAGGATGGTTCGCTGTAGGAAAAAATAGCGCATGATCATATTAGCTATATATACACATATGACTCATAAATACATTAATATCGGGTACTTGGGAAGGCTGGAATATATTCTGGGCTCCAGATTCTCATAAGAATATAAGACATTTTAGAGTAAATTGCATTTCTGGCAACATAGGTTGGCTCAAAAGAATTGTAAAGGAAATAAATAAACTACTACTACTAATTTATATATTTATTGCACCTTTCATGAGGATCTCAAAATCATGAGATTTACCACATATTAAGCCTCACAATACCACAGTGAGGCAGATTAAAAAAAAAATGTCAGATGGGTAAACTGAAGCACAGATCGGTTAAGTGATTTACCAGAGGATTAGTACCAAGATCTCCTGACTTCTCAGCCCATGTTCTTTCACTAGACCACACTCTCTTCTGTGAAAACATCCAGAGATATACTGATTTTCACCCTCTTGCAAGTCCCCAAAATCTAATCCGGCAAAGCACTAAAGCATAGACTTAATTTTAAGTACAGGCCTGCTGGCCTAAGTCTCTTAAAAGCATTGGAGAGAGAAATGTATACATTTTTGGAGCACCACTGGACACCTTATCAACCATGCCTAGAATTACCTGCATAACCAGGCTGCGTTCTGAGGATACCTTGGGGGCATGGAAGGAATTCTCCTGCTGTAGGCTGTGGAGCAGCAACAAAGCATTTCTGTAGCCATTCTTGCACTCTTGCTGCTCTGCTGGGATAGGTGGGAAGCTTGGCAGGTGGATCCACAGAACTGCATATCCATGGGCCTAGCCTGCTGCTCCCTTGGCCCATCCCAACCTCCCTCTACACTGCCACAGAAAGAGAAGCCCTGGGGCTAGAGCCTAGCCCACATGGTGTGTGCAACCCAAAGTATCTTGGCCTTTTCCTCAGCCCCAGGGCAGCAGAGGGTCACTGGCTGCACAGCAAGAAAAGCTCTCTGAACACAGGGCTGGTTTGAGTGGCCAGAATTTGCTCATAAATGTACAGTAGAAGAAATAACTTCTTGTGAGACTTGCCTCCGAGATAAGTGAGCATGAATATCTTGTTCACTTTTACAGCCATAGACTGGACAAGGGGGATCCAAAGTAGATTGTGAGCTGAGTTACTTATTTAGATTTTTAAATTCTGCGAGGGCAAGGACTGTCTTTTTGTTCTGAGTGTGTACAATGCCTAGACCTTGATTCCTAATTGGGGCCTGTCATAAAAATAAAGGGAAGGGTAACACCTTTCTGTATACAGTGCTATAAAATCCCTCCTGACCAGAGGCAAAACCCTTTTGCCTGTAAAGGGTTAAGAAGCTAAGATAACCTCACTGGGACCTGACCAAAATGACCAATGAGGAGACAAGATACTTTCAAATCGGGGGGGGGGGGGGGAACAAAGGGTCTGTCTGTCTGTGTGATGCTTTTGCCGGGAACAGATCAGGAACGCAGACTCAGAACTTCTGTTAGTTAGTAAGTAATCTAGCTAGAAATGCGTTAGGTTTCCTTTTATTTAATGGCTGGCAAAATAAGCTGTGCTGGATGGAATGTATATTCCTGTTTTTGTGTCTTTTTGTAACTTAAGGGTTTGCCTAGAGGGATTCTCTGTGTTTTGAATCTGATTACCCTGTAAGGTATTTACCATCCTGATTTTACAGAGGTGATTCTTTTACCTTTTCTTTAATTAAAATTCTTCTTTTAAGAACCTGATTGATTTTTCATTGTTCTTAAGATCCAAGGGTTTGGGTCTGTGTTCACCTGTACAAATTGGTGAGGACTTTTATCAAGCCTTCCCCAGGAAAGGGGGTGTAGGGCTTGAGGGTATTTTTTTGGGGGGGAAGACATCTCCAACTGAGCTCTTTCCCTGTTTTTTGTTAACACACTTGGTGATGGCAGCATACAGTTCAAGGACAAGGCAAAGTTTGTACCTTGAGGAAGTTTTTAACCTAAGCTGGTCAGAATAAGCTTGGGGGTCTTTCATGCAGGTCCACTCATCTGTACCCTAGAGTTCAGAGTGGGGAAGGAACCTTGACAGGGCCCCAAAGGCACTCTCTCAAATACAAATAATAATTAATGAGGTAGCACAGGAAGATATTTGTTGACCCATCCTAAAGTATAAAATGGCTAGAGTACAAATCAGCAAAGATCACTGGGACCATAATCTGCCATTGAATTTTAGCACAACTCCCATTAACTTTGATGAGTTTCAGACACACACAAAGCAATGGCATACTGCAGCCCTGAGTTCCCCTCTCTGCCATTTCACTAACAGTGTTGCAAGCTTCGAACATTTTGAAGTGTACACACAATGTCTTGGAGAATAAATGTTAAATGTTGCCTCTTACACTCTTGCAGGGTCTGAGAGAATAAGACAGTTCTATAGACGGAGGCAAGTTTTATTACAACTACCTTATTAAATCTAAATTGTAATGGCATTCCAATTAGCTCATTGTTAGGAATCTTTCATGTTTGACTTTCATTTAGACTGATTACTGAAATAATGCAGACCCTGCATAAGTAATTGGCACAAAATAAAAGCATTTGAGCTGCAAAAACCCCTCTTGGAGGCTGAGCTCTTTAAAATAAATAAATAAATAAATGCTTCCTATCTCTACAAACTCATGAGCTTTCTCTGTTTGCCCCTAATAATGAGACAACCCATTGAGTCTCCTGTGGGTCTGCTGGTATCACACTAGCTTTTTTACCTAGCCCTCTGTTCTCAGAAGCAGTGGGGAGGCCTCCTTCTCTTTTCTCTTCATACAGTATGTGCATTCTCTGCTCCCACCACTGCAATCCTCTCTAGTGTGTTATTTATCCTGTTTAGTTGCAGATTCTCTCGCAGCCAGCTCACACGCTAGCCTCCGTCTCTCCTTCTCTCTCCCATGCCCTTCCCCCCTCCCACAGCCACATGTTTAAGTCTCTCCAGGATCATGTAGGCAGCTGGGAACTTGCCTTTCAGTTTATTGGACTACTGTTCCTTGCAGATAAAGAATACTTTCCTTTGAACCTAGGCCTCTGTGAGCCTAACACAAAGCTAATGGGCAACACTTGTTGCTAGTGTTCTGAGGGCTTGTTCCAAGCCAGGATTATGTTAGTGCCCTGCACAGACCTCAAGATTGTGCTTGCGTCCTGTGGCAGAAAGTCTGCACGGAGTGGAGTGAAGTGATGAAAGTACCCACAACTCTTACTCCCCAGGGGAACCTGGAGTCAGCCAGTGCAGCCCAGAAAGAGGGTGATGCTAGTCAGGAAGAGGGTCTGGCTAGAGCAGTCAGTGGATGTACCACTGGCGGAGTCTCCAGGGGAATGCAGACTGCCATATGAGGTGGATGGATAAACTGAGCCCTGAGGGCCTAGATAACAGCTGGTTGCATATTGGATATGAAACATTATAAAGAACCTGCTGGCTCTGTGCTAACCACCAGGGCAATGTCCAGCGAGTACCGGATTCCATAACCTCCATAGTATTGGAAAGGGAAGTTCTGTCAGAGGGAACCTGCCTCTGGCTGCATGTGACCAGGAGCAATAGGTCATAGGGAGAAGCCAGGGAACTAGCTGCAGAGGGAGGCCTAGCCATCAGGCAGACTGAAGGCTGGGACTGGAGGACCAGAGAACTGAGCAGAGATACACCCTCTTGCTGGAACGGGGGCAGTGGTAGCCACAGCAGGAGGACAGAGGGCTGTAATCTGCAGGCCAGGAGCACAGTGTGAAGAGGTTACACTGGAATTCTGATATTTTCATACTCCTGGACTGGACTGCCCATAGGGTCTGGGTTGGAAGGGAACTGTTGGTTTCCCCTCTCTTTTACATTTTGTTAAAGCAAGTCTGCCTCATGTGTTTGCACCTTCTCTTTCTGGCAGCCCCAGTAAAGAAATCCTCTGTTATTCAGTGTGAAAGTGTTTTGGGGAACTCCTTGTGGGCTGGAGTCTGGAAAGGCTAAAGCTTAGAGCACCCCAATGCCGGCCTTCAAGCTCATAGGACACTCAGCACACTACCAAATATCTAGGAGACTGATGTATCACAGCATTTGCAGGGACACCATACACTGGGGTTGGTTATGATACATCGACTGGGTTAACTATTGCTCTGACCATTCTGCTTGTGTGTTGCACCCTTGTCTCTCTCTTATCTACTTAGGGTCTGATCCAACTCTCATTGAAATCAGTGGAAAGTTTCCCATTGACTTCAGCAGCAAATGCGCCAAGGCCTTAGACTTTAGAGTAGTGACTGTGTCTTACTAGGTGTATGTCCAACACTTAGCACAAAGGGGCCCAATCTTGGGTTGGATCCTACTTTAGTCCACACAATAAATAATAAAGATTTACTAATAACTGGAGCTCCATTTGAATTCAGAGTGTTTTTGATGGGATTTTTTTTCAAAATTGCAAATAATTAAGGTCCCAATTTGAGTCTATACCTATTCCACAAAGCACTTAAACATATGTATAATCTTAAAGTTAAGTGTGTGCTTAAGTGCTTTGCTGAATAAGGATGCTTTCCTGCACTGGGGTCTAAAATTGTTCCATAGCTATAGGACATAACCAAACCTGTGTGTAAGAAAGGCCTTTATTGTGTGAGTAAGACATATTCCCATGGATTGCTCTCTATTTTAAATTAACTCTGATTTTTTATGGGACTCTTTGAACCAGTAACCATAAGAGAAGTGTTAAATTAAGCTGGCAGGCATCTAGACATCTGTGTGTTGTTGGGAATATTTATCCTGGCCATGTATTTGTAAACGTTTTATATTTGCTTGTCACATTAAAATAACCAAGAAATCACTTTTGCATTAGTTGAAGTTGAGTAAGTTACTCTGATCAGGCAAATACAGATATGTTCCTTACTATCTGTCTGCAGTAATAAAGATGAAAAGTCTGCAGACATCTCAAACAAGTTGTAAACTAGTGCAAACAACTTCGAAATAACTAATTTCTTTTTAATGAATAAAGGCTTGCTGGCGTCAGTGTAAATTAGCAACTCTGGCTGAAACCGTGGCTCTGTTGAAGTCAATGGGAGTTTTGAAATCTTCCTTCCTCTTCCCCACATCTCCATTTTTCATACAAGGAGAGAGCATTTCCCCATGGTTAGAACACTGGATCAGAGTGCGGGCACCTGGATTCTATTCCCAGCTCTGCTATTGATTTATTTACATTACAGTAAACCGAACACCCACCCTAAGCTTTGGGCACCCTCAATAAACGTTAAAACACGTCTCACACAAAACAGCCAGACTCCAGCAGTTACCCCCAGATAACACTACCCTGGCAGCAACATAAGTAAGACTTAAGTAAACTTCAACAACAAAATCACAGGAGTGCCTCTCCAGCCATTCCCTGGCGTTACCTATCTCCCAACTCCCTGTGAGCCAGGATGAAGAGCTGAGTTTTGAGTCATGCCCTGAAAATTAACAAGCTCAGGCTAATACAAACTAAAGTGGGGAGCAAGTTCCAAAGAAGAGGAGCCTTCATAATGAATACCCTTCTGGTAGGCTCCCATCTGTTTCAGACCAAATGGGTTCTAGACTCTGCTGATGGCAACTGTGGCAGAATCTCCGAGGGAGAGAGGCAATATCTTAGATAAGTAGATCCCAGGCCATTTAGGGCTTGAAAGGTCAAAGCTCTGTGATCTTGAGCAAGTCACTTAAATTATCCAGGTCTCAGCTTTCCCAAATGTAATAATTTTTCTCTGAGCAATGTTTTAAGTGTTTATTCATCTTGCTTTCAAGATGCCCACTCGAGCCAGTTGAAAAATTAGAATTTTTTTTGAGGGGGGGAAATTGTGGAAATTTCAAACATTTCAGCCAATGTTTTCTCCTTCCAAGAAGTGAGAGCAGATTAAAGCACATCTGGGAACATTTAGTGTGCAACAACAGGATCCACACAGACAATGCATGCACAGCAGGCTAGTTTGGGACATCCTTCTTCTCACAAACTATGTGTCCACGTAGACAAGCCCAGAGTAAAAAAACCATAGGTATCTTTGGACTTCATGGTTGTCACTCTGCCGCACAATATGATTATTCAGAACTTCATTGTGACAGCATTGGTAGGAGTCATACTCTCCTTGCTCCAAGAGCACAGGTCCCTACCATTTAAGGTAAAGAAGACTCTGCCTAGTTGTTAGCAGTACAGGGGCTATGACCCACAGCTAATTTATTCTAATTCCTTTCAGTAGCAGATAATTGTACAAATAACCAGATCATTATAATACTTAACTGCCCCAGTTAGTGTTATGAGGCCTGCAAAGTATTCTGAGATAGTACAATGAAAGGAATAACATAATGCAAAACATTATTATGCTTTTATGTAAACAAAACCTTTATTAATGTCAATAGGAATTTTTCCCTCATCAGAAGAACTGGCCTGAACCACTCATCAATTAAATTTAATAACCAGATTTTAAAAAGTGTTCTTGAGTCCATGAATCAAAAGCAGCTAGTCTCAAGTAAAGCTATGAAATGAAGGAAGATGAAGGTTTAGATTTCCAAAGATGACTATGGGATCTAGCCACACAATTCCTATTGGAATGAACGTGAGTTGTGCAGCTAACATTTTAAAAATCTCAACCTAACAGTGCTACAGACAAAATGAATGCAGTTTCCATCCCTCTTTCAGTTTATGCCATTTTGCTCTCCGGTGTCCTCTCTGTAGACCCTCTGCTGCATATGTTACGCATAAGCATTTACCACTAGCTAATTTCACACTTTGTTTTTGTAATTAAAAAGAGATAAAACACTGTGACCTAAATTAGGATGATTTTCTTTTGACAAACAGGAAACATCTGTGGAAATGTTTAAGGTTGGAATGATGGGTCTGGAGGAGGTAACTGGCTTTTAGTTACAAAACTCTTCAGAACAACCTAGGTATGCTCCTACCTAAATTTAAACAGAAAAGGAAAATGTATAAGGTTCCTGCTTCAAAATTAGTCAGAGTAAATTCTCCCTGTTTAAAACTCATAGGCTTTACAAAATGTATTTACATTTAATTAAAAAGTAGACACATTAGCCATTTTTTCTGCACTTTTTGCAGACCCTACGTTGGTTCAGAATTTCTCCATATGATGGTTAAAGATAATCTTTTTATAAATGATAAGATATTTAGACAGGGTTGCCTCTAACCCCAGGGTTTGATTTGCAAGCTTAATAAATTCCAAACACATGGTTAAGAACTGCAGAATAAGAAGGAAAAAGAAAACTGAATCAAGGAGTGTTCTGATATTTGATTAAATAATGTACTGGAGTCATAGGGCTTCCATATTAAGAGGCTAATAGTTCCCTTATTAATACGCAGAATTCTCAGTCTCATCTGTTTCAGAATTAAGATCAGTTTCCTATCTATCTATTTATACCACACCCATCACCATGTATCAGTGCACCATACAAATTCTAAAAGCTGTAACTTAAGTTTCCAGTAGTAACTAGTGATTTTGGGTGCCTAACCTGAGACATCTTAAAAGGGGGCCTGAGTTTCAGAGTGCAGATGGTCAGTCCTTCTGGAAATCACCCAGAATCATAGTTACTTTTGAAAAGTAAAGCCCATGTTAGTGAGGATTGTGGTGTATCTGTTTATCTAATTCCCCCCAACTGGGACAATTTATTTTTAACTAGTAGCTGAAAGCCCATGCTATCACATGAGTGTCACAGTTGGGCCAAGTAATTCATCTGTGCAGTGTCCGACATATAATCAATGCAATTGTTGCATGCAAATTAGCGTGAAAGTAAGGGTGGCGATTGGTTGACTTACCTCTGATATCACAATGGTTTAGGACTCTTAGCATGTCATAGTTATGTGCCTTGCTGTAGCAGTACACTGCATGGGTGCAATTTGTAAAGTCAAAATGGTTGATAATTTAAAAATTGGGTGGTAACAGCTTGTGAAACCCAGTGATGATTGAATCTGGTGATATTTGAACAAAAAGAGCCCTCATCCATGCTTATAGCTGTTTCAATGGCTTCACACTGACTCAGACTTTCCAGGCTTCAGAGTGAAAAACGGACTGGTCACAGTCCTGGAATCTTATTGTATAGATTGTGGGAAAGCTCAGTCAAAGCAAATTTTACATTTATTTCTGAAACTAATGAGATTCATGGTCAACCTAATCTCTGTGGAAGTGAATTCTAGTCGTTAGTCAAATACCAAGCAAACTTGGTCTCCCACATTCACAAGTGTCAACCCCAGTGGTTGACAGACCTGACATGGCACTTGTGGGAAGTCATGGTTCCCTGAAATAAGGCAGATTCTCTGATAGCTTGCGCCAATTGCCAGGGAGGGCTTTGGAGATTAGGATCGAAACCTTGCTCAGTGGTGAGAGCAGAGCATTGGTATGATGTGTTCTTCTCCGAGAACTAGTTTGCTAAGTAAGCAAGTGCATTCTGAACCAACAGAAGATTTTTAGGGTCAGGGTTTTGCAATAATAAAGCTTGAATGAGCTATCCGCTTTTTATTAAAACACTAATTAATAACTAGATTACATTTTCACAATATAAGCAAGTACCCAAAGGGCCTCTGAGTTATGTATTACAGCAACAGAATATAATCTACAGTGAGACAATAAGAAGATATTTCATGTGGTGCTCAGTGTGATCTGTGGTGCCTGGGGCAGCCCCCACTGGAAATGCCAAGGCCAGAGCAGGCTGCAAAGGGAAAAACAGATACTCCCAAGGCTGGTGGGTAACACTGAAGTTAAACTCCTCAACCAGTCACAAACTGTGCTTCTGATCCCCACACTGGTTATCAAGAAGCAAAAAAAGAAATCACACAGCCCCCTTTCGAAAATCTCCTTGTCAGTTAGAGATAATACAGAGGATTCCCATTTATACTTTTTCTGGGACTGGGTTACGACATTACCCTGATTTAACATAGTTACCACATCATTATTAAACAACATACCAACATTCTTAGAAACTGAACAGACTGTATCTCCATCATTGATGTAGAGAGGAGCTGAGCTTCCAGGATAACATAGTTCCTGCTGTTCTTTCATTATTTTGATTTGGAGTTCGTCTGGCAACTTCAGTCTCAGCTTGCAGCAGCTCCATTCACCTCCTGTGAGAGTCTCTCTCTCTCTCCTCAGCTTGCTTGGTTCTTTCCTCAGCTTGCCTGGCTCTTTCCTCAGCTTCTTTTTCCAGCTGGGCCAAGGCTTGCTTCTCTTGCATTCAAAGTTCTGCCATTTCTCTCTCATGCTGAAGATGCTGGCTCTCTCTCAGGGCTTGCAGTTTTGATTGTGGATCACTCATGGTGACTAACTTTAATCTTTAACACTCTCAGTTTTAAATTTCAAATTTGGAATAGCATGGGGTTCTGATCCAAAACCCAAATGATCTGGGTCTGGATCCTGTTGACTAAGCGAATGTGACCCGTGGTGCCTGGGGCAGCCCACACTGGAAATGCCAAGGTCAGGGCAGCCTGCAAAGGGGAAAGCAGATACCTCCAAGGCTGGTGGGTAACACTGAAGTTAAACACCTCAACCACTCGTAAACTGTGCTTCTGATTCCCTACATCAGTTCATAGAATCATAGAATCATAGAATATCAGGGTTGGAAGGGACCCCAGAAGGTCATCTAGTCCAACCCCCTGCTCGAAGCAGGACCAATTCCCAGTTAAATCATCAAGAAGCAAAAAAGAAATCACACAGCCGCCTTTATTGCATCCCAGTTCTCTGGCTCCCAGTCAGCACCTAGGTCCAGTACAGAGAAAAGTTATTTAAAAAAAACTCTGCTCACATATACAAAATGTTCCTCTGACCCCAAAGGGTCAGCCACATTACCAGGTCAGTATAGGTCTGGACCTTAGCCCAAATACCACGCTGCCAGCCAATCCTTTAGTGTCTAAAACTAAAGGTATAGTATAAAGAAAAAAGAAAGAACAAGGAGAGAAATGCTAACTGGTAAAACAGTCACATACATACAAAGACTTCAAAGTCCATATATCAGGTTCCTAGCAGTATTGGTGAGTTTGCTGGCTTGAAAGTCCCTCTGGATCACATCCACAGCTTGGATGGGTCATTCAGTCCTTTGTTCAGAGCTTCAGTTTGTAGCAAAGTTCCTCCAGAGGTAAGAAGCAGGATCAGAGATGTCCCTTGGGTACAGTGAATTGGGGCCACCTCACTAGGCCCTGCACTTTGGGGGGCCCCATGAGTGGGGAGGTGAGGCGGGAGGCAGGCAGGTGGGTGAGCGAGGTGAGGAGGCAAATAGGAAGGTGAGCAGCAGGTGGACACGCAGGCTGGGGGGATGAGGAGGAACCCCCTAACAGAACCTCCCCCTCCCCCCAGCACCTCCTGGCCACTGGTGGGCCCCACCAATCAGCACCTCCCCCACCCTCCCAGCACCTGCTGCAGATCAGCTGTTTCACGGTGTCAGGAGGCGCTGGGGGAGAGGGGGGAAGAGCAAGGGTGCAGCATGCTGGGGGGAGGGGGCGGAACTGGGCAGGGAAGAGGCAGGGCAGGGGCAGGAAGAGGTGGGGCAGGGTGGGGCTTTGGAGGAAGGGGTGGAGTGGGGCGGGGCCTGGGTAGAGCTAGCGGGAGCACCCCCCTCCCCGCCCCGGCAGATAGGTGCTGAGTTTCTAACGTTCTGGGCCCCGCACCCTCCTAGGGATGGCCCTGAGCAGAACTGAACACAAAATGGAGACGATGCAGCTGCCTTTCATAGTCTTTTGCCATGTGGCCTGTGCTTCCTTTGTTTCAAACACAAGCTGCTCAGCACCTGACTTGGAAGCCTTTTGCATGAGGTGAGTCATGCTGAGTCATGAAGTGTATCCCTTGCCTTCTCTCAGTGGGTCAGTTGTGTAGCTGATGGTCCTTAATGGGCCATCAAGCAGGCTAGGTAGTGCTGATGCCAAACTGTCTGTGGGTGTCACCCAGAAGCATAGTACAAGTTTTGTAATACAGACTTACATACATATCTATAACCTCAAATACAAAGGTGAAACAAACACATAAATGAGATTATCATATCTGGCAAATTATAACACTTTTGCAGATATATTACATGGCATATCTGGCACAACTCGTTGCAATTTTACAATGTTGGTATTCATAATATCCTCAGGTGTCCCCCAGATTTCATACAGCATCATGCCCAGACATGCCCATGTATTGTGCTTAAAGCTGTCCCAGTGATGAGTATGCCTGTGGGATATTGGACCAGAGTATCTCATAACAAAACACAAAATGAATTAAATTGAAAGGAAAGACAGGTGAAGGGAAAGGAAAGATTGTTCATCTTTCATTCCCAACATACTAAGCCACATGTAAATGAGAGATCAATAACCTTCCTATGGAGATATAGCACCATAGAACAAGGAAGGGTCTGTTAGGAGGCACCTCTGAAAATGTGTAGCATGATACAATGCAACATAATATTGTCTAAGTAATGTACCAGCAGCCCTGAACAACTTGAGGGGGTACTGGTGACATTTATTTAAGCATACATGCAATGATCAAGCAAACCATGGGAAATATATAGTCCTTGAAAGAAAGTAATTCACTAAAGTCAGTTTTAATTTCCCTTATTTAGGTTGAAATCTGCTTTGGAAAGATAGTAATCGAGAAGGAAGGAAACACTAAATTCATCATTGTCCTGTGCACTAAACACTCCTATTTTTATCGATCAGCTAACACAAGCAATTATAACTCTCAGGAGTCAAGACCATACCAGCTTGGATCTGAATATTGATGGTCCAAAACAAAAAAGGGAAAATGTCTAGTGATTTTCTTTTCCATTTTTGGTGAATTTTTTTTTGTCAATTTCAAAAGTTCTAAAAATGGTGACAAGCTCTAGATATGAAGTGTAGGTTCCACTAGTGTCCAGGAAAGCTGGAAGGCAAGTTATGATCCTGTAGGCTTTGCTTGTATAAATCACAACAAAGCTAAAGATGTGACATGGATCTGACTTTCCAAGGACAAGTTACAGTGGGTCTAGTTTGTAATGTGCCAAGGATGCCCACACAAAATTAGCAATCAGGAAAACCAGGCCATAGCAGACCTGCTTTATGTACATTCATTAGGCAGTTGCACATTTCATAGCTTTTGGAGGCTGAGATTACTGCACACACCAAGGGCTCCTTGCTCACCAGCTCCCTGTGTGTCACTGTCCCATCACCTTCTATTTCAGGGACTCCTTGCAACTCCCCTCTGAAAAGTGTTCTGTGTATCTCCCACTTCTCCCATCTCCCATACACGGGTCCCTCATTCTCCCCACCACCAGGAGCTCTGTGTGCCTGTCCCCATTCCCGTCCTCCCGCCCCCCGCATGCCAGGGTCTTTGTGTGCCCCCCAATTCCCACATTCCTGCCATGCCAGGGACTCTATGTGCCTCCCTTCCTCCTCCCCCATAGCAGAGTCCCGCTATCTCTCCCGCACTAGGGGTTCTTAGTGTCTCCATCCTCCTCCCCCTATACCAGGGTCCCCCATCTCCCCTCATACCAGAGTCCATGTGCATGCATGCCCCATTACCTACCTTCCCCCATGAGTCCTCCCCTTTTTCCTCCCCACTATCATGATTTGTCCGGAAGACACATCATTCATGCTGTCACCATCTTAGGCCTGGTCTGCAGTAGAAAATTAGCTGACCAAAACTACAGGGGTGTGAAAAATCCATACCCTAAGCAGCATAGTTACACTGACCTAAGTCCCTGGGCAGACAGCGGTAGATCAATGGAAGAATTCTGTGGACCTAGCTACTGCCCCTGGGGGAGTCGGATTATCTATGCTGATGGGCGAACCCCTCCCATTGGCATAGATAGGGCCCACACTGACGTGCTCCCATGGCACAGCTGCAAAGACGCCCTTGTGCCACTGTAGCGTTTTAATAGCTTGTCTACATCAGTGGTCTTCCGGTCTTCACCCTGGGGGTGCGCGAGCCAAAAAGTTTGGAGACCACTGGTCTACATGGTGGCGCTTTAGTGAAGATGCTACTACACTGATAGGAGAGTTTAGTTAATCACCTCCCTGAGGTCTTGTCTTCACTACCGCACGACATCGGCACAGCTGCATCAATGGCGAAGACACGCTGTGTTGATGGGAGAGCGCTCTCCTGTCAACTCCACTTCACCAAGAGGCCAAAGCTAGGACAGCGTCTCCTGCTGACATAGGGTGATGTAGACACTGCTTTAAGTTGATGTAGTCTACATCTCTCAGGGGGATGGTTTTTTCACACCCCGAGTGACGCAAGTAGTGACGTCTTCAGCAGTAGTGTAGAGGCAGTAGCTATGTCAATGGGAGAGACTCTCCCATCGACATAGAGCTGTGTACAGGGGAGATTAGGTCCATATAACTATATTGGGCAGGGGTGTGGATTTTCACACCCTTGAGTGACATAGTTATGTCAATATAGGTCTGTAGCATAGACCTGGCCTAATTTTCCAGTGTAGACCAGGCCTAAGTGTGGACAAGTCCTTAAACTCTGTTGGAAGAATAAGCAGCCATGAGATTAGTGTGCTGTTATGCTGTAAAGTGTTAATGGGAGTCATCAATCACTTGGTTTGATCTATGAACAATTGCGGATGTGCTTGAGGCTGTGGTCCTGCTAAAGAGCTGGGTGGGGCTGTAGGTCTTCTCTCATTTTCCCTCTTTTTGATTTTCCCCAAAATCAATAGAGTTCTGGCCATGGATGCCTGGAACCTTTTCTGAAATCTGCTTCTCCCATTCCCACCACAAACGGAGGAAGGGACTTCGTCACAGTTTGTGAGTGCTCCTACAATATTTACTCACCACTGGCAGCAACGGGGGTGGATAGGGAGCGGGGGGAATGGCAGGGCACAGTTACTCCTGATCGTGAGATAAGTCCCACTTCTCCACCGCCCCCAACGGCTGATATTCATATCCAACACGCGCCCCTTCTTCCTATGCCCAGGTAATCAGAGGCAGGGTATGTCCTGGTGCTGAGCACCGTAGACCAGCAATGTGATCTCAGCCTTGCAGAGGATCCAGATTGCAGGATGTTGGGCCAGGGTACGGATTTAGCTGCACTACTCACTCTGAGAGGAGGGTTGCATGCACAGCCAAGTCCTTGGGATCCAGGCTGAAAGCGTGTCCTTCAGAATTGATGGCTCAGGATTATGAGCCAAAAGAGGCATCTAGAATAATGGGCTTGCCAAGGGCCTGATGCAAAGCTCGGTGAAACCAGTAAAACGACGCCCTTTAACTCCAGTGAGCTCTGAATCAGACCCAAGCGCCTTACTCTGCGGCAGGCCAGCCTCTTTCCACTACGAATGAGAAACCTTTTCAAGCTACTCAGGCAAATCCACCTATTCACTGCAATGGAGTTTGGCCAGCGACCAGTCTCGGGCCCACTTTGAGCATCTGATTACCAAGAGTCGTAAGTAATTTAGCATGTGTCAAAGTGCAAATGGAGCGCACATGGCCCCGCATCTCCCCCTGCCATGTGCAAACCCCAGCAGCGATACAGATGTCAGGAGATGCTCTGCTTTGGAGCCAGACCCAGGCTGCCAACTGGGCCCCGTTGGATGCTGTGTGTGGTATCAAGATGCATATATTAGTATTATTAACAAAACGTGTGTGCGCGAGTTGAGATTGCTGGAAATCTTCAAGCTGATTAAATTTCAGAACCGGCAAGCCAATAAGGGGGAGCAAACTTCTAAATTTCTGGGGCTGTTTCCCTCCCTTCGCCTTCCCCAGAGAAATCCTGTCCGGCTGAGCAATGTGTGGCGTAAGGGTGACAGCCTGTGGCAAAACAGAAGAATTTCAATACCTTAAGCCTATTGGTTTCCACTTTCTTTTGATCTTCTCCATACTTCCTGCTTGTCAGGCAAGATAAAGGTGGTAAAGTTTAGGTCAGATGCCGCCAGTTGCTACAAGGAAGCTCTGTTTCAAGAACGGAAAATTGGCCCCCTTTCCCACCCACTCCCTCCCCTTGCTCACAGATTACCGCTTGCCTTCAGGCACTGGGTTATTTAGCAACCTGCTGGCCAAAGGCGTGCCGCATTTTCTGGCTGCAGCTCTTCCGTGCACCTTTCCAATCAGCCTCCTGCAGCATGGGTCTGGCGACCCTCTCGGCCTGCGAAGCGGTTCTCTTTGAGCAGCCATGCTCTCCGACCCACGCTCGGGGTGGCTGATTCCTGCCCCGTTACAATTCTTAGGGCCGATCGGATATTAAAGCCATTCCTGAGCTGAGGTCATCCAGTTAGCAGGGCAACAATCTGCTATCTCACCACTGAGGCAGCAGACTCTGCACTTCTAATAACATGTTACACATTTTTCATTCCTGAAATGTCTATGCCGGTTTTTTTTTCCCCTTGAGCAGTAGGACTTGGGTGGGGGGAACCCTGTATTCTCTCCATATTCTGCCTGAATTAATCAAATAAATCTTCTTTAAACCGATGCTAAATGAGTCACAGATGGTTTCGCCTTTTTACAGGTTGCAAAAATCACCCATTACAGTTCTTTTAATTTATCGGGGGGGGGGGGAATAAGATGCCCTCTTGCTCCCTTTGCAATAATAATCAGAAACAGTCTATCTGGGGGTCTAATTTACCCCAACTATGTACTGATAGTTGCAACGAGGAATATGTGACCTCTTTGGAAGTCACTCGTGGATGGAAGGTGGATAGCTTTCGGAAAACCACATTTAATAAAAAAGAGTGTTATATTAAGTATGTTTGCTGGTGTATTTAAGCATATGGTTCCCATATCAGGAGCTAAGATGGCAAACACATGCTTTACCTTCTGACTAACCTTTCTTATACTCTCCACCCCTTGCACACAAAAAGCTGCGGGAGTTTTCTTTTTTCCAGCCATCATTATATGAAAAGGAGCTGGAGAATTTTCATAAGGAATGTAAAGCGCCGGCCTTTCTCACTTTCCTGCTTATTCAAGGAGAGATGACATTGAGCTTGTCTCTGAGTCCATTTGCCCCCATTTACTCGGTATTTCTGCCAAACTGTGCAGAGTTACTGTCTCACCGAAGTACCTTCAAATCCTACCCCGCCATTTTCAAACGTGGGCGCTAAAGTGAGTCACCCTAATCCACATTCAGTGAAGGGTCTGGTTGTCTGAGCACCTTGTAGCTTCCACTGCAGGGTTTGCGGATGTTCAGTCTGTCATTTATTAGGTGCCTTCCTATGGTCAGGCACCCACGTTTGGAGATTTTTGCCTTGATATTCATGTTTTCTGCGTCACTCATCTGCCGTACTTGACTTTGAACTCAAACTACAGTAGAAGTGTTAAAAGCAGGAACCCCAACTTGTCCCCCAGCCAACCCCCCACATGTATTTAACCAGGCAGTTGTTGGAATGGGTGGCTAAAGCCAACTTCAGCGTAGCTCTGCCAACGGGGATTTCAGCGAAGCGAGCATAGTTCGAGGCAAGAGGTTTGGGTTTGATGGTGGTGTTTTTAGCTCTTCAGGGGCTCGTGCCCCGATCGCTTGGCAAATTCAATCCCAGCGCGGAGGGACAATGAGCAAGGGACACACTTTGCTCCGGTTGGTGTTACAGGAAGAATTGTGCGCACGGAGCGTTAAATGCTGGCTTTTGACACTCGCCTGGATAGCTGTTGCTTCGCCTTAGCGAGTAATAAATCTATTGGTCCCGTTGCTTTTTCGTCACTTGCCTAATCCTGTGCCCTTCTTTTCATGTGTTGTAATGACTAACATCTGCTTTCGGAGTCTGGGCGGTGCGGACTTTGCAAAGGCAGTTTCTATCCAGAACAATAGCACCAGCTGTTTCATTTAGCCTTGGGCCAGCACTTCCTGTTCAGTCTACATCTGCCCTCCTGTGTCCAATTTATGTTCATGAGGGTTTTTTTTCCCCCTGTGACCTCGCTCGATGTTTAAGAAGAATTTCTAACTTAACACTCCGGCTAGTGTTTCTAACATCCTCGCTTATTAGATTGACTGTACTTAGGGAAGATACTTAGGGGAGATCAGCACCATGCGCATTGGCCTTGGGTACATCAGGGCAGCCAAAAGGAAGGGAGGAGGTTGGAATAAGCGACTGAGATGCAGAACAGTAGACAAGGGAACGTGGAGTGCGCCCGTCATAAATGTAAGAATAACAAGAGGCAAACAGGGGAACTACAGACGTGCTGGCTGTTAAATCGGATCCCATTTCCCCCAGCACCACGCTGTTTGACTCCCCTGGGGAAAGATAACGGGGAGGAGGAGAAACCCACCGAGATCACGCTGTGACTGGAAAACAATCCGACGTACAGACAAATGTTGGAAAGGAACTAAACAAAAACGGGGACGCATGAGAGAGTGGGCCTTCGATCTTGCTTCCCCGGAGGTCAATAGCAAAATTCCCATGGACGGCCCCAAAAAACAATCAAAGAAACAAAATAAACCTTGTCTTAATGGGAGCGGGATGATCCCTGAACCCGCAATTTACAATGCAGTTGCAATGCAAACCGAAGAGGCCAGGCGCCAATGGAGTGAAAGCAACCGAGGGTATTTGCTCCACTCACTAGTGAGCAGAGCAACCTAGGGACCGTGCAAAACGCAGCGCAAGCGATTGTTATTTCTAAAAACTCGGTCTTTAAAAAAACCTGATTCGGATCCCGATTGACTGGGAAATTGGGAGATTCAGTCCTTTATGGTGGAAGAGCTGATTACACACACACGTTAAAATATCCTCCTCCTTAAACTCTGCCCTGACTTTCCCTAAAATCGCAGCGCTTTGCCGTCGCAGTATTTGGGGCTGAAGATCTCGTCTGCCGTGATGGCGGAAAAGGCCGAGAGATCGGGAGGGGGCGCTTGTTGCTGGGTCTTTTCAAGCAAAAGTGAAATGAAATGGGCAAGTCTGTTTTCCGGGGCGAGGCAGCCGGTGCCTCCTCCAACCCGCCCGGCGACCTGTGCCCCGCTCCGAGCCAGTCCCTGCCCAAGAGCTCCTGGTTTCAATCTGCAGTATTTATTACTGTTTCTAATGACCGTTACAATCCTGCAGTCCACTGTAGCTTCACATCCCCGAGGTGGTTTCCTTTGGAAGAGTCACATCCGTCCCTTCTTAGGGCAAGCAGGGAATTGTTAAGGGGAGAACATGCCCCCCGCCCCCTATAAAAACTTCCTTCTGTTGACTCAGTGTTATCGGGGATCTTCATCGAGTATACAACGGGCTGAAATCTGGGGCTGTCTCAGAGACAGCTGTGGGGTGGGGGGGGTGGGAAGACGCTCCCCTTTCCCTGAGGGTCGGGGGGGGGGGCAGACCAGCCTTACACGCACACAAAGGCGTGCCTCGGGTTGCCTTGCATTTGCGTTCGCTTCCTCCCATTCAACCGGCCCACGAGGCCGATCTGTCCCGGGTTGTCGTCGATTTCCTATAGAAGTGTGTGGTGCAATGAAACGCCCGCTTGGGCTGTCTGAGTGTGGTTCTTTCTTTATTTCTTTTCTGGTGGCGGGAGAGGGAAGGAAAGAAGTGTGGGGGGGGGGAGAGGGGAGAGGAAGGAAGAAACGAGAAATCGCGTCACGTCAGGCTTCCCACTTTGCAAACCCTTTGTCGTTTCCTGAGCCCTCCCCCCAATGTCCAGGAGAGGCAGAGCCTTCTAGGAGGGTGTGAGCGGAACCTACCCTTTAGAAATCCGTGTAGACGCGCCAAAGGAGAACACCCCCCCCTTTGGCCTCTGCTCGCTGGCGAGTTGTTTGGGGGCAGATACATCCTGTTGTGCGCTCTTGGGGAAAACCCCGCAAGACCCACTTCTGCGGGGTGCGCTCTTGTAGCGAGCAAGGGGCCCGCGGAACTTACCTGCCGCCTGTTCCGGAGAGGGGGAAACACCGCTCAGAATAACTCCAGCCAGGCGCAGGACACTGGGCAAAGCGAGTTGAAGGTGCCCGAGGAAGAGGGTCAGGTTAGCCTCCGAGTCGGGTGCAGGGGTCCAAGAGCAACCCCAGCTCCTTCTCCTAGCCCCGGGGCGCAATCCCCACCGCGCTGTCCTGACAGCGGGGATCAAAAGGGCCGAGGTGCTAGTGAAATGATCCTTTAAACTAAGGACTCTGCCTGTCCCTGGCCCAGCGCCGACGAGCAGCCCACCCTCCATCGGACTGCCTTGCAGAATGAGCTTTATTTCACCAAAAGAAAAGCAGGACGGAATTTCGGGGCGGAAAGCTTTAGACCAAAGTGCAAGGAACTCGTCCTCTACAGCCGATGTGTGACTCCCTGCAACCCAGACGTATATAACGTACGGTCATTACTCACAATCCGAGCCCCCTTCATGACACACCCGAGTCCATATTTATGTTCCAGGCTTTGGGCTTTTACCCGATCTCAATTTGCTCTAAACTTTGAAGTCTCGCAGCTTCATCTCCCGAGCGTGTGCGAATCTGCGGTTTGGAGGGAGCTGTGCTCCGCTTCACTATAGGAACTCATTAGGATTCACTTATGGATTTATCATGTCATTACACCAGTAGGAACTCCCTTGATCTACGTTTTGGGGTCTTACGCTGCTTCCAAAGGTTTCCCATCAGCACGTAGATATTTACACACACAGCTGGGTCTCCAGAATATAAACTGCTTCTGCTCGCTCAAGTTTGAAATATACACCCCCCCTCCCTCTCCAGATCATATTTTTATTTCTCGTTGTTTAAATGTTAAGTAAGGGCTTCAGAGACAAGATGGGTGAGAGATAAAATATCTTTTATTGGACTAACTTCTGCTGGTGAGAGACAAGCTTTGGAACGTACTCTGAGTTCAGGTCTGAGCCTTTCCTCCTTATAAATAACGATTCAGTACATTTTTATTACACATGGGTTGTACAAAATGCTGATTAGGAATGGCTGTATATATAAAAAAGGCTTCGCTCTAAAGGTAATTCAATGAATTCCACCTACCCACACATCCATCCATCCTTCCATACGAGGGTTTAATATGGAGTCCAGTGATACGCTAATCACAGCTAAGCAGAGGTCAGATTACATGGTATTTTACTCCGAAAATGGTCCCTCCGGGGCCAGATCCTGCATTCCTTATAAACCTCAAACCCTCACTGTAGACTGCATGGAAGAGTTGGGTGCACAAGAAATGCTGGGCAGGTTCATTGCAAGGATACAGACAAAGCCCTTCTCTTTCTTCCGTTGTTTTCTTTTGCAGTGAAGCTGGGTCGTGCTGTGTTCCAGACTCCCTTTTCAGACGGTAGCCTGAGCCGTTCCAGAGATCAGTGTGGGTCCCAGTCCGGGGCAGAGACCAGAGTGTGCTCCTAAAAGTTTTGTTTCTTTGTGTCGTTTCCCACCCTTGAATTCCGCACGGTTATTTGCTCCTTTCCCCGCGGGGTAGTTCTGGAGTGACTTTCCTAACCGTTCCACCCCCCTTCTACGTTTCCAGAAATGACTCCTTTTTACAAAGGAGGAGACCTGAGGTCCGAATCAAGGGCTGGACCCTGAAGCAGGGTTCCGCCCTGTACAAATCCTGCTCCCGTTGAAGCCAGTGGGAATTGGCTAGACAGGATCGGGCCCATTAAAACCTCACTTACATGTTCCCACCTTGCTTTCCCAACTGCGCCTGGTTTATTTAGGTGCGTGTTTATGTAAGGCGGAGAATATTTTCAGCAGAGGTTACAGTAGTAAGGAAGACTCCGGCCGTAAAAAAAAATCCACTTGAAAGAAGGCACCTTTTGTGCGTTTGCGGACACCCCCCCCACCCCAGACAGGCTGATCACACGCCTGCAATTTCAAACTGATTCTTCAAAATGCCTGCGTTGAAAACACCTCCGCTTTGCCATATTAAAAGTGATCAATCTTCGGTTCTCAAAGGCTGGGGACAATCCTTCATTATAATCCTCCTATGATCCATGAAAAGGTCGGTTTTTTGTCACACACACACAGAAAAGCACTCTTCCCGCTGAATGATCAAGCCATTAGCGGGTGTCCCTGAATAAATACAATTTCACCAGCCACGTATTTCACCGAACACTGGTAGTTTGTGCGCGCTTGGTAGGTCGGGACAGTTTTCCTTTATCCTAATGATTGTGTTGGAATTTTTGGACTCCTCTGGTTATTAACCCAGCTTTTCATGGCTTGCTGAGCTGCAGGGCTGCTTGTTAGAGCTAGTTGATGAAGTGACCAATCAAACACTCTTAAACCCATTGACACCAGTAGAAAAATTCTGTCTGAGTCAGAACTGCAGGATTGTGCCCTAATCCTCAAGAGTTTTCTGAACGGCGTATGCGGTAACAGGCAAATAAATAACCGGGATGTAGCTAGAGTGGCATTTTGTCAGGGAAAGGCTGGGAGCGGATCTGGATCCATATGGACACGTTGCATACAGATCCCTCTGGGGAATGCCTTGCTAACAGCACCCCCTCCCCCAGAAGGGTTCCCAATGGATTTTTTGAAATGAAGTGCTGCTCTGGCCTTTAAATGTCCCTTGCACCTTTCTTTTAGTTTTCTCATTTGCCGCTATGGGGCCCGATCCTGCTTCCAAGGCAAAACTCCCATCGATTTTAGTGGGAAGGGTGGAATCCAGCACCATGGAACCCAAAGGAGAATTATTCTACAGCCCGATCCTGAAAACTCCTACATCACAGGTCAATGGTACTCTTTAACTGAGTAAAGTTATTTCCTTTAATAAGTGCCTACAGGACCAGACCTTCATGCTTCCCCTTTGTAACACAACTTCTTCCCTTCCTCTCCGAAAACTGTTGCATTTCCCCCCAAGTTAATTGTATCTTTTTTCTGTTCTGAGCTGGATAAGCCATATCTCATTAGAGAGGGAGAGAGATTTGAACTCAAAGCAGTCTTCTTGACGTTAAAGAAAAGGAATCCCTAATGAGCACAGTATATATTTTGTATAATTGCTCCTTGGCATTTCCCCCACTTTCTTTTCTTGCTCATTAAAGTGAAGGAAAACTGGGGGGGTGGGGGGAAGGAGGGGGAGGATGTTCCAATGTGTTTTTACAGGACAAGAAAGCTTGTTTAGGGTTATAAATAAGTGGTATTTTAAAGATCTGTAGAACCAGTTCTGTTAGGTACCCCCTGCTAAAATTAGTTATTTATTGTTCATTCATTTTAGGTGAGCATTCATCAGCTCTAAAGTCGGGAGTCAGAGTCTCAGCTGGTGTAAATCAGTGTAGTCCCACTGAAGTTAACATAGCAGTTTCTTTTTACAGTAGCTGAGTCAATGGAGCTTTGCCCATTTGTACCAGTTGAGAATCTTGCCCCAGAACTCAAATACAATTAGAGCTGTGTGCTCCGCTGCACTGTTACAGGGCCCAAAGGCCCCTGGATCAAGATATGTTTGAGTAAATCTTCAATTTCACAAGGCACAACAATACTTGCCTTCCAAGAGCTCCCTCTTATAAAGAATATACTGTTCAAAGGCCGACATTGGTGGTTAGACCAGATGACCCTTGTGGTCCCTTCGAACTCTATGATTCTATTATTTTGGCTCTGTTTGTAGTTACTGCTAATTATTGTAAGTGCTTCGGAATATTTGAAGTGTTGGATTTTGTTCAGTTTTAAATTTTTTCCATTGTCAGATATCTCTTAAAAGGCGATTTTGAATCGCATTCTAACACAGACACACACACACATCACCTTTGCAAGATCCAGGCATAGAGAAGATGCTCTGTGTGTATATCTTCTCCCTTTTGCATTGAAGGGGGGCTTAGCCAGCACTGCAGCATTGCACTCACCTATGTCCAGACCTGGTGGAAGCAAAGAGACTGGGAAGGCCAAAGTCAGGCGTGAGTATCGCAGAACAGGCCCTTATGGCTGCAAATTGTCCCAGTGCTCCAGTCCTGTGGGCTGTATACTTCTGTGGAGCTTTCCTCTCCCCCAGGGTCCTGTGGAGAGCTGCACCCCAGGGAAATTGTTAGTGGAATTGTATGGTGGAGCTGCACTACAGAGAGCTACTCAGGGCCAGAACTGTTACAGAGACACCTGGCTCTGGGCATAGAGCTCCAGCCTCCTAACCATCCGTGAAGATCTATCAGGTTGGGACAGTATTTTCCAAGTGAGAAGAGGGAAAACACTGCACCCTTGACAGGTTGATGTAGGGGGATCTCCCCAAGGAAATCCTCATAGAGATTTCTTTCCCTTGACTCTCCTTCGCTTGGGTTTTCCATGAAAGGGGATCTGGGACTTGTATATCATACAATTAATATAGTGGTTGCCCTCCTACCTTCCAGTTTTCCCTTGGATAACTACAGTATTGCCTACTCTAGTGATTTTATCCCAATCTCAAAATATTTGGTGTTTTTCCTAAAGCCCCAGCTCCTCGAGTCATGTGATTGTGAGAGCTCAGCTTTCTTTTACATATGGGCTAAAGTTTCTAGCTCTCATGGTTGCACAGAAAAGCTTGAAAACATGACCCCTAAAGGCTCACAACTCAGAAGGCAAATACAGAGAACCCCACATTTATTATTTCCTTTAAAATCTCATGATTATTCACACCAATCTGATCAGTTTTTAGGGACCTGACTCATGATTTTTGAACATCTGGGGTTGGTAGTACTGTAACTAGCTCATTCTACTGCAGTATCTGAGGAAGAGGTCTCTGGAGCTCAAAAGCTTGTCTCTTTCACCAACAGAAGTTGGGCCAATAAAAGATATTATTTCACCCATCTTGTCTTTCTCATAGCCTGAGACCAGCACGGCTACAACACTGCAAATAATAATATTAATAATAATTAATAATAAACAAAGAATAATGTGCTGACGTGTTGCTAGCCATTTCTTCCTGCAGGTGATGGCAATATAGTTTAGTCAGTTTAAAAATATTTATGTCTAAGTTCTATAATGACATCTCCTGTTGTCATGTGTGGGATGGTACATGGCACTACACAAAATTCCTCATATATCAACTCTCATTTGTTGTGTGCTCTTGTTTATGTAAGATACTCACAGTATCCAGAACCAGATTGTGCCCCTTGTTCTCATGGGTGGAAGGCAAGCCGTGCCTTAAACCCTGCAAAAAAAAAAACAAAAAAAAACCCACTACGTTAGAGAGAAGGAAGTAGAGTCTCTCCTGCTTTATCTCCCTTCCTTCCTCCCTCACAACCTCTATGGATCACCTCTGTGTGTTTGGGGCTTTGCAGTTTTGTGGGAGCATGCGAAGTGTGGAGGGGATGGTGCTGGGAAAGGGCCACTCTCTGTGGCATCGTGCCCTTCCAAACCCACTGGGATCCCAGAGAAGATAGTGAGGGCTAAAACTTGCAAGGGCATACACACACTCCATTCCCACAAACCTTTCTGAAGGGGTTATTGGCCCAAGCCTGGTAGGGGAAGACTGGGGGCATGACTCCAAAAGAATTAATGCTGCCATGGTGAACAGGGTATCCATAGAACAGTGCAAAGGCATTAAGCCTTTGTGGATACCCTGAGATTAGGTTATTTCCAAGGATTTGAGGAGAATCTGCAGAGCCACTCCACAGAGGGAACAAACTCTGCCCCCTGAAATACAAGCACATTACATTTTCTACTTAATGTTGGCCTCCTGCAGGTTTTTATGATTTGCCCCTGAGATGGTTACTCAAAATAGTTTTGGGGTTTTTTTGTAATTGTAAAGATTCAAAGATAATGGGCTGTATCTTCACCTGTAGCCAAGCTGTGCTTGGCCCAGCTGAGGAGGGGTAAATGTGTTACTTATGCCAACTTTATGCTTCCATTACCTGATCATGTGGCTCATTTGGCCATCAGTGCAACTTAGAGCAACCTCTGAGCTGCTCTAAATTGTGTTGGCTGGTAATGCCCCCACCTCACCCCTAAAGGGCCATTCTACCTGATGGAGATCATCAGAGTCCAATAGCATTGAAGTCATGCCACCTACAGAATGATATCTATGCAAGCAATATGCCACCTGGGAATCCCTCCCCTTATGCGCGCACACTCACTCACACACACACACAAACACACACACAGACACACACACACACACCCCAACGGAGTACCAAGGTGTGATTTCCTGTTGATCCTTGATGTATCCTGAAATTGCAGGTCCTGTCCTTGCCATGAAGCTGTCAGTCTGAACTCTGAAGAAATGATATGCTGTATCTGAAACACAAAGTACCGTATTGATTTACCCACATCAATTTTCTGTCTCTGTAAGCTTTTCCATGGGAGAAAATGACTGGGTCTAGTATATTACTATCATTCACTCTGTAGCATTGTTTGTTTCCCACTTGATGTAATTTGGGATCAAGTGGAGTTTATTTTAAAACAAATAAACACCTATTGTGTAACGTACAATCTGTGGACTTTGCAGTAGTGTTTCAGTTCAGGAAAAATAAGTCATTGCATTAGGTATTTCATATTTTATTTATGGAATAGGTGCCCATGGATGGCTGGCAATCATGGAGACTTCTTTTTATTGACAGACCATGTACAGTCAGGCAGCTGCAGTGTGAGTTTCCCTAATCTGCCCTGTCAATAACCTCAGTCTTGACCTGGAGGGACCACCCTCTAAAGGGGTCAGAGTTAGTTCATTGATCATATACCAGCTCAGTCTGAGATTTCTCCTGAACCAGAGGCAGCAACTTGTGCTGAATTGTATGATCACTCTTTGTTCTTATTGTTGACACCAGATCACAATGTTATACTATGTGAGAAACACAGAAGTATATTCAAAACTACTGGCCACATTATGGAATCAAAATAACTGGTTGCTGACAGATTTATGGTCATAGCCCAATTACAATGCTGTTTATTGCTTCTAGAAGGGGTCCAAGTTTGTTTCTAATTTTAGAAGTAAGTGTGAGAAGTGACTACTTTGGCTACACAACTTGTGGAAGTGGGATCTAGTAATTTTCAGGACTCATTATTAATTGTTTGCATTCCCACATTATTTGTTGTTTGTATTGCTATAGCTTGTAGGTGCCCTAACCATGGAGCGGGACCCCATTGCTGGCACTGTACAAACCCAGAACATAAGGACCGTGCTGTAAATGGTCCCACTTCTTTCATTTTAACCTAGTTACATCTGTTTGACCCAAGGATGTCTCTTCAATTCCTCTAGACACAGCCTATGTCTTTCCACAGTGCCCTAGTGTTCTTCTTCCTTTCTTTTTTTTAAGATCAGGATGGTAGTAACCTCTGCACACCAGGCATTTTGTCAATTTCCCTCTGTGGTAACGTCCCTGATAAACAAGTTTTGGCACAGCCAAATGTACAGCTTTTTAGAGGGATAGGGGAATTATGCTTATGGTTGCCTTCAAATTCCTCCTGCACTGTGGGAACGTATTATATTTACCCATCTGTCTTATGCTGTGTAGTTTGTCATTTCATTATGCAGTAATTCTATGTGTCTTATCAGACCATCCATTCATCCTCCTTTTACACTGCCAAGCTCAAGCATACTTACTTCATTCCAAATGTGTTCCTTGTTCTGATTTGTCCCTTTTTTAGGACAGCTTGTAATGTGACCCCCTTCCCTCCTACATTCATATACTGCCATCTGCTGTGTGATAAGAGGCATTACAAGCACACATCTCAGTTTAATCATTCAGACAGGCATTTTTAAAAGCGCCCGCTAATTTGGGGGCTTCAGTTTATAGGTGTTCAACTTTACATGTCCAGGGTGTGATTTTCAGAGATGCCAAGCAACTTCTGTTCAGTTCAGCCGGCGTTCCCAGCACCTTTGAAAATTAGATGTCTCAAATTGGGCACCCAATATAGGAGGCCACCAAGGTTAATATAGATATTTGAAAATGCAGGTGTCAATAAATGCAATCATCATTTTAACCTGACCTTATTTTAGGGACCACTCAACCATTTTCCCTGTTGTATGAGCTGTATTCTGTTCCCATGAGATTATACATTTTGACCTGCTAATTTCTTTTAGAGCATGCAAAGATTTTTTAAAAAGGAAAAGGCAAGAAGCGTTTATGTTCTTTAAAAATGTTGAACAGTAATTTAATGCTGCGGATGTCAATGTGATTGACTGGATTAAAGTGAAAGCCTGTGGATAAATTGTGATGACGGACATATGTGAACAACAAGCTGTGGTCAAGAGATTAGAGAGTCATGACTCCTAGATTCCTTTCCCAGATCTGTGTAACTTTGTTATGTGACTACAAGCAAGTCACCCAATATCTCAATTTACCTTTTAGCTAGAAAATAACCCTCCCCAACTTGATAGTGTTGTTGTTAGCCTTAATGATTTAATTGCAAAGTATTTTGAGAACCTCTGGTGAAAGTTCCCTTGTAGATTATGAAATATTGGTTCCATTGTGTCCTCTCAAAAGTAAAGACAATATGTTTTAAATAGAGATGAGCTCAAACCAAAGCATGGGAGACATACATTTCCAAATCTCGGAGGTGTTTAAATTCCAAATGTGGATCCAAATTTTGCAAATGGCCCATCTTTATGTAGGGCTAAATAAAAACTCCACATCCAAACAATGCCAGGCGTTAAAGTGTTTGAAATCTGGATGAGTGTTTTGTAGTTTGAGCTCATCTCTAATACAAAAACAAACAAACAAAAAACAAGCCCAAACTCCTGATGGACTATAACATTCCATAAAAGACTTTCTTAGTGAGAATAAGGGAGACAAATGTCAAAACATGTAAACTATGCCCTCTGCCTCCTTTGCCATGAATAATCCTGAGCAAAAGTCAGTGGAGATTATAATCATAAAGCCAGGAATTGAAGAGATATCTGGACTATAAAAAAGGATGTAAGGGAGGCTGACTCCAGTCAAAAAGACTTATATGGCAGCCAAGGCTTTTAAGGATGCTTAAAGATTACTTAGCTTGTAAGCTCTTTGAAGCAGTGACCATCTTTTTTTTATTATATATGCATGTACAGTTGAACTGGATGGAATTTTTTGTTCCTACAGAAAATTTTGACTTTTCATCAAAAAACAATTTTTGTTTGGCAGAACCAGAAATATTTCACTCAAAAACTGAACATTTTCAGCTAAAAATGGCTGACAACCAAAAATATTTCTGCTGAAAACTGATATTTTTTCAAGTTTTTAGTTTTCTGATAAAAGAAAGCAGACATTTTCCACAACTTTTTTTTTGCTTAGTCAAAAACCCAATTTTTCTACTAAAAATATTTGCAAGGGACTTTTTTTTTAACCAACCCTAGTGTACAGTGTCTCGCTCAATGGGTCACCAAACCCAGATTGAGGCCCCTCGACCTGACTGGAGGCTTTAGGCATCATTACAATGCAAATATTATTATTAATAATAAGAATCATTAGAGAAGTCTGAGAATGCCAGAAGGGGGGAGAGAGAAATCAGCTCACCATTTTGCTTTAGCCTTGTCAGGACATGTCAGTGGGATAGTTGCCAAGACGGTTAAAATATTAATGGATCCTGCCCAGACCACAGCAGATGGGAAACGTCTGGGCTGAGCAAAGAAATTTTTGTAGAAGGTTGTTGGATTGTCAAGTGAAATCTTTTCAGCAGGATAAAGCAGCCAGTGAAGGAGCATCTTGCCATGTGTGTGATATTTTGTATTTCCAAGGAAGAATGAATTATTATTTGTAATGTCACAGATATGTATTTCTGCCTGTATACTCACCCTCAATGACATTTTTGTCTCAATGGGATTTTCTTGGCAAATTATTTGAAATAAGGCCTTTCCACAGAAATCTGTGCCTAGCAGCTACAGTTGTTTAGTAGATATCACCGAGGGGAACAGTTTTAGAACTTCTCCATGTGCAAAAGATTTGGAGGAAGCAGGTGTGCAGGGATTTCGTCAGCTATTTGGCAAAAGCTTACTGCAGGGGAATCTGCCCACCAAAAGCCCAGCTCCGGTGTCAAAGCCACACCTACGTAAGCCTTGAAGAGCAAGTTCTGTGTCACTGGAGTGCTTCAGCGTAGACACTACCTACGCCAATGGGAGGGGTTTTCCTGTCAGCACAGGTAATCCACTTTCCCAAGAGGGGGCAGCTAAGACATATTTCTAGCCATGCTCTCTACATCACATGTGCAAAATGGGGCACTTTCAAAATCCCACATGCCATCCCCCTGACATGGCCCATGGTCAGAAGAAGGGTGCAGGCATGCAGCCCTCTACAGCCTGCATGCAATCACTGCTGGATTAATCTGTCAGCAGCAATCACAGGGCTGTCATGACAAAGGGTGAAATTCACTCCCTTAATGGGAGGCTGGCAAAAGAAAGGCCCTCTGCACCACTTAAGCCTCACATAGGGAATGCATGGGAGTGGGGTCACGTGTATGAGTAGTCGGGCAGGCACGTCTGCACGTTCCCTGCGTGCTGTGGAACCAGTCTCTGCACTGGTCCATGGGGGGTCTACCATAAAAATGTTACTTTGAGGGTGGGCTGGGGATGGATCAATGGGACTGCTGTAGCAGTACGGCAGCTCTGCACGTTGGTCCTTTGGTGAGGAGTTGGATTTCAGGCTTATTTGTCCAGGCTTTGTGTGTGTTAGGTGTGGTGGTGTCAAGAAGAGCGCGGGAGATTTCTTTTGTAAATTATTGGCTGTCTTAGGTGTGTTTGATTGTTATGGTGCTGGGTTACCAGCTGGGGTTATTGTTCTTGTACGAATTGGTTATGTATTTTGTTCAATGTTCAGGGTGTCTACAGAGTAGAGAGGCCCTTCTTGGTTCTAAAAATAGCAAAATAAAAATATATATGTACATTAAAGTCTGCTTTAAATGCAGCAGTGCACAAATTGAGGGGTGCCCCCTGGGGGGTACAAGAAGTTCTGGGGGCGGGCACAAAGAAACAGGGAGCCTACGGGTCCCACAGGATCCACTGCCATAATAGCAGGAGCAGGATAAAAATAGAGTGGGTATTGCAGGGCAGGACAGGAGCAGGATTAAAAAAAAATAGTCCTCCCATGCTGCAAACAATGTGAATGCCCCAGCCAGCAGCCGCCGCTCCTCGGTCGCCAAGATCAGAAGGCAGAGCCGCCGCCAGCAGCAGCACAGAAGTAAGGGTGGCAATGGGGTGGGGGCATGACAAATTCCATGCATGGTAAGGGGGGTGTGACTGGAAAAGTTTGCGCACCACTTTTCTAATGCACTGAACATGGACCAGGAGCCAGGACTCCTGAGTAATAAACCAGGCTGTGCCACTGATTTGCTGTGTAGCCTTGGGCAAGTCCCTTACCCTCTCATGCTCAGCTTTCCTAACTGCAAAGTGGAGATAATAGTACTTCTCTCTCCCTCACAGGGGTGATGTGAGGATTGAGTAATTATTGTTTGTACAGCACTTAGGAAAGGTAGAGTGCTATAAAGTATTAAGTCATCCAGAGGAAGGTAAACGTTAGTTGGCACGTGGCGACTAAAGATTTCCATTGAAATCTCAATATGAGCAAGTGAACAAAAGCAGACATCTCTGAAGAGATAGAAGGGCTGGATGTGGAGGGTTCAGCTAGGAAGCAGGAAAAAGTGTTACCCGGAATGTGGATGTTTGAAGAGTTCCATTATGCTACTGTCAGTTTTTATTGCGTTGTGTCTCACATATGTCTGTGTTTTCTTGGTGGCAGGTAAAGAAAATGATCCCAGGTAAGTGCTGACAGTGAGGCTCACACATGCCCTGAGTAAAGAAACCTAACACTGCCTAACAGGAATGTTTTTCACAGTTGGATGTTTATGTGAAAACATCAGCTTCATTTGGCAGGTCAGTGGATGATGTTTTAGGATCAGCTGAAACCAATGGGACCCTGTGCTGGGCATATATGAGAACTTATCTGAGTGTCCAAATTCCCAGGTACCATGTGTGACACATACAAGTGCTGATAACAGACTGAATTTTATGTCCTGACTCAGTCATCTCATCTGACATGGGTCAGGGTTCCAAAAGTCACTTCCTCTCTCGCATGATCGTTGCTAGTAGCCACTGATTCCTCAGGCTACTGTTACACCTGGCAATTGTGTAGTGTTTCTGAGTTAGAGTTTCAAGCCCAGCCTCTTTGTGGTGCCTATCAGCTGTGGGTACAAAATAAGCAGGGGTTCCACTTTGTGCTTGTAGTTATTTCTGGACACAAATGATGTCTACCTGCCATATTACACCCAAAACCAAATAACATAAATCCCTCCCACAGATAGTTGTAGACACAAAACTGTTTATGCCGAAAGGGAGTCTGGGCTAAAAACTATGTCTTCCATTCAAAAGACTTCACACACATTCTCTGTTCAATTTTCAAAGCAGCCCCACACAGTAGGCACGTCTGAATTGTGATCCCCATTTTATAGAAGGGGAAACCAAGGCAGAAATTAAGTGATTTATCTAGAGACAGAGAGAGAGTCATGGTAAGAGTAAGGGTTAGAATTCAAGTAGGCTGATTGGGGTAATAGGAGTTAATAATCTAGTCAGGTGTGAGCTAAAGAGCCAATTAGCCCATCAGCTCAAGACTGATCGGAAAGACACACAAAGGAAGTGCAGGAGGGAGGAGTAGGAAGAGCTGAGCCCAGAGCTCCCTAGAAAGGGAGAGCTCTTCTCCTCTGGCACTGGGGAACGGACAGAGGATACAAGGGACATTGTAAGTAGTATTGCTGCACAAACCTGTAAAGGTGTCGATGGAAGGAACTTAAATGACCAGCATGGTGTGGAGATCCAACCAGTGGAGTCTGAGCAGGTGTCTGTGAGGCAAGGTGCGGTCTGCTCCTGCCTTTTTGCACCGTGATTTGGGTCCAGGTCCAGGTCCAGCACCAGGGCTTCTCCTAGGCACTACGGCAATCGAAACAACAAATCGTTCTGAGCTGACAAAGATCTCCCATCTATCAGTGTTGAGCTGTATAGAGAAATAGCTCTGAATCAATCTGGCATGTGGAGTATGGAGACCTGTGAAAAGCACAAAGCTTTAACAATGTCACTGAAATCAACAGCCCTGATTTTCTAATATTTACAGAAGGAGGAGGAAGGTCTTATGGTTGGGCAAGACTGAGGTCTGAAAAAAATTCACACACACGTGCAGCAGGTGTTATATTAACAATGTTTGTAACCAGGATCAATCAAGATTATTGAAAAAGTCCACATGTACAGAAAGAGTCCATCCACTTTCTTATTCCAGATTGTCTTCTGCCTTTCTTGGTATGTTTAATTGCCTCTCTTATTATGATCATATTAAGGGCATGTGGTGCCATAATGATTTAAAGGCCCCTATATGTCATGATATGGTGCTGAAAGTTTCAGACACTGCCATATGAAATAAAAGCACCATTGTCCCTGCATTTTTATTTGTTCTATAAATGCTGGAAACACTATGAAAGTTTTCAGAAAGATAAATTGGCATTTGTATTAAGTGACTACTTTACACAGTTTTTCTTTCTACTTTAACTTGGCAAAAAAAGTGTAAAACGTTCAGAGGAGAAATATTCCATTACTATACTAGAAATAGGAAACCTCTAGTAAAAATTGCTGCAGTACAATATCCTAATACACCATTAAAATTAGCTTGTGAAATCATGAGAGATTGTGAATTAAAATTAATTATAGAAATCCATGAATGTTCTGGAAAGGACATCCTTTTCCTAAAAAAGAGACTCAGTGTTGCCAAGTCTAATGATTTTATCATGAGTTTTGCAATGTTTGGTGTCTTTCTTAAAGCTCCAGCTCCCGGAGGCATGTGATTAGCTGAGAATCTGAGCTTTCAAAAACATAAGTTTCAGTTAGAGAGATGCTTGAAAATGTAAGCGTACCTGAAGGCTCCAAGTCAGAATGTGAATAAAAAGAATCCCCCATTTATTTTTAGGTCTTCTCATTTTTTAAGCCAATCTCACGAGTTTTGGAAACTTGACTCATGATTTTATCACCCTCTGGGCTGGCAATACTGAAGACTACCTCTTGCTATGGTACAATGGAGGCGGTGCAGTCTCATCAAGGAGCAGGCCTAGGCCCTACAGTCTTATGATGGGATAGATTTTTACTCATCGTGTGTACCTGCGCAGGGACCCAAAGGGGATTAATAACCTGAATTACACCTCTGCATGCTTGTCCACTTCACTCCAGGAGCAGGGAGGAGGAGAACATGGGAAGAGTCTTGGCTCTGCCCCTAAGTGCACTTAGCTAACGCAGATGAGCCAATGGGGGAGGGTGGGTAGTAATTTACCACTGGTACGGGTCAGAAGAATATTACTACCTCCCTAAAGGAAGGGAGAGAATTGTGGCTCCCCACACCAGAAGTTTCTTCCCTAGGCTGCTTCTATGGTGCCGCAATAACATACTGCCCTTTATTATAGGCTGTGTCACAGTGACACAATATATGTATTTTTAGAACTCTTAATCTCTTTAATTAGGATAGTTAAAGTTTATAGAGCACATTTTATATGAGAGTATTATAGGCAAGTCAAATTTGCTAGGGATTGTTGAGGTTATTTTTACGTGTTTCCTATGACCTCTTTAAAACAAGGAAAGTGCATTTGGACGGTGTTACTATGTATTTATTATATGCTGTTAGAAGTTTGCTGTGTGCTTTTATTGTAGGTGAACTGCTATTTAATCAAATTATTAGCTTGAAGATAGTCTCCTGGGTCAACATCTCCAGCTTCTGCAATGCAGTTACTATGAATATCAACAAAAATCTGCAGAAAACTGGAAATTTGGGACACTTTAGAGACTAACAAATTTATTTGAGCATAAGCTGTAGCTCACGAAAGCTTATGCTCAAATAAATTGGTTAGTCTCTAAGGTGCCACAAGTACTCCTTTTCTTTTTGCGAATACAGACTAACATGGCTGCTCCTCTGAAACCTGTAAGAAAACTGAATTTAATACCAAAACAAATGACACAAGGGACTGGACAACAGTTTTAGTCCTGTTCATATTTAATTCACTATAATCCTGTATTTCTCAGTTTATTTGAAGCTGTTGTAGTGTTTCCATCTTGCTGCAGAAGTAAGCCCCTGAATGCTGTATGAACCAGGGAGCATGAGTGCAGAATTTAGGCCAGTCTTGCCACTCTGAATTTTGTGAGGGCTTGGCTATGAGACTCCATGGTGTCCTTACAAAGTTGTTTTTCTCTTTACTGTAATGTTATGCAAGTACAGAACCCTGGGAAAGTACAACCTACTTTAAATTTAAAAGGTTAATAGTATTAATCTATTCAATTGGGAATGTGATAAACTGGTTAACTCCAATGCTTTGGAAAGGTTAATGTCTCCTTAAGTGAGGTGCACATTGCCAGCTCTTTTAGGGACAGCAAAAGGGAAGCAGAGGACAGAAATGCCAGCAATGCAGAGGGAGAAATCATGTGGCTGATCAGCTACTCAGTTGTGCCCAGAAAAAGGCCAAGAGAAAGCTTACACAAGCAGATAACTGTGAAGTCCTTCACAGTGAGGAAAATCAAGGACAGGAAGTGGAATAAACAAAGCTGGAGGTAAAAGGGGAATAGCTTGCACTGAGCCTGTCCTACCTGATTGGAGCTGAGTGAGTGGAGAAATCCTGTTTGTAACTTTCATGACAGAGAAATCTGGATCATGGTGAAAATACTCTCAAGTTGTTCCCTGAAAAACTGCAAAATGTCAATGATTCACCGGTAAGGGTGAATTCCTTAGCTTTAAGAACCTATCAACACAGTATTACTGAGGCTTGCATACTAGTCATATGATCTGGGATTGCTAAATTGAGTTGTCCAGTTAATAAAGAAAGACATGCTGGAACATCTGCAGGGCTGGATTGAGCTTATGTATTCAAAATATAGCATGTATGTGACAGCATCAGAAACAAAACTGCTTTTATTACTGTCTGAGTGGAAGTAAGTGTTCAAGCTGCTGTTGGAACAATAAAGAGGAACTCTGTCATCCTAACTATCAAGTGGGTGCTTATTTCTGAAGGAAAAATTGCAGAAACCTGGAAAGGAGGCTTGCCGAGGTTTAATATATTGTCTACAGTAGTGGGGTTTTCTGAAACCAGATGCTCTGAGAGCCTCACCATTGCTACACATTGCAGGAGAGATGGTATTCTAGGGGTGATTCTGATCTCACCTCATCTTAAATCAGAGCTAGCTCCATTACTCAGTGGAGTTCCACAGGTGTAAATGGGGTCAGAGGTGGGGCCAGGTTGTATATTTCCTTCCAATGGGATGATGTTGACAGACTAAAAGCTAGCAAAATAAATGAAAATTTCAGAGATGATGCATCCCCAAGAATAAAATTGGAAGGGGAAAGGCAGAAATCACAAACTGGTTGTAATAACTGAAAGAAGTTTTGAGGAGGGATGTGTGGAAACATGTAAATGCAAATAAGCCTTTTGAGTTTTCAGTGGTACAGCTCCGAATCTGGGAGTCACAATGATCCTCCTGCATCTCCCTTCCCTCCACTCCATCCAAATGCAGCTGGGACAAAGTGGAGAATCAAAGACCTGGTCTTAAAATCCAGCCAAAAAAATGCGGAAGCCAGGAAATAAAGGAGTGTTTCAAAGATTCATGGGTGAATACATCCAAACCTTCTCACAGACAAGCTCTCTACTTCAAATCTATATTGAAAAATAGGTTGGTTAGCATTGCTGTACCCCAAAATCAAAGCTTTTAGGAATTAAAATAGGTGCCACAAGTACCCCTGGAAGCATATAAATGCAAACAATCCTTTTGAGCTTTCAGTGGGCGTGAGTTCACATGGCTTTATAGCAAAGCTGCTGCCAGAAGGCCACCCAGTAGCATCCACTTCCATGGGGTCACAACAGAATTATACAACAGTAGAGAAAATAAAAATTGTTGGTGACCCTGTAGTTTGTGATACCTTAGATTCTATGGATACGTTTGCATCCAGAAAGCAATCAAAGTCTAAATAGACCATTGCCCATCAGAATCCAGTCTCAGAAAAGAGCTGTATAAAGCAGTTTCCCAACTGGTGTGCTGTGGCACATTGGTGTCCCACCAGGCCCGAACAGGTGTGCTGCAGAATTTTTTTGAAAAACTACCGGGGGGGAAGCCACCTGCTGATTGGCCCTCTGCCTCACTGCCCTGATTCCTCCAGGGTCAGGGACACCAATCAGTCTCCCTCTCTCCCACCACTCCCGTCCTATGTGAGCGACCAGCCCCTCTTCTTCCTTCCTGCAGCCACTGGCCAGGGTGGGAAGAAGAGCCCCCAGAGCTTGAGATGTGCCGTGGCAGAGAAAAGGTTGGGAACCACTGGTATAAAGCTCCATTAGGGATACTGTTATTTATTCACTGACCACCCAAAAGTGTGCTAGGTGCCAGCCAGACACCTGAGAAAGATACTGTTCCTGCCCTGGAAAACTTGGTCTAAAGATTTAGACAAGAGGCAGTGGGAGAAAGCAACAAACAATAAGCTGGAAATAAGGAGAGGCAATGGACAAAGGTGATATTTAGACTGGAAGCTCTTTGGGACAAGAACTGTCTTTTTGTTCTGTGTTTGTACAGCACCGTGCACAATGGGCCTCTGACTGGGGCTCTGAGGCACTGCAGTAATACAGACACATAATACACCAATAAGGTCAAGCAGTATCCTCAGCACAAACTGTTATGTGCCCTCTTGGGGTTATTATAGATGTGCATAGACACAGGTGCTTTGTATATAAAATATGGATTATATTGATGAGTTTTAAAAATATTTTAAAAATTTAAATGTATTAATTAGTTGAAATAAACCTCTGGGGACTGGTTTCTTTGAGCCTGCAGCAATAGCTGCTCCTCAAGTACTGTAAATATAACATTTATGCTCTTCACTGCATTATGTTGTTAAAGACCGCCTTGTACACAGTTCTTTAATCAAAAACCAATTTTAGTTCAGATTTCTTTCTACAGTGACTGGATATGATCCTCACTTTGCTGGAGGACTGTAGCAAGAACTTTTTCCAACATGGGCTTATTTAAGGGTAGAGAGACTCTTCCACAAAGGAGGCCGGAAGAGCAATATATACTTAAGAATATAAGGATTGCCATACCAGATGGGCCCAAGGGTACGTCTAGACTGGAATCCTGTTCCGATAGTGT
The DNA here is from genome assembly GCF_965140295.1 of Lepidochelys olivacea. NCBI lineage: Eukaryota > Metazoa > Chordata > Testudines > Cheloniidae > Lepidochelys > Lepidochelys olivacea. The sequence continues at coordinate 111,024,861 of NC_140417.1, forward strand.
CCAGTTCCAAATTCTTCAGAAGAAAGTGTCAATCTCCCTGCAGAACCCCCCTCCCCCCATACACATCCAGTGGGCAATTATGCGGTAACATGCTTATGTGTTAATTTACTGCCTGGTTCTTATTAACTTTTAGACTCAAAACCATCAATTGCGCACATAGCTAGGCTATATAGCATGTTAATATTGCTGCTACCCCTGTCTTCCCTACCCTTTTCCCCTCCGTTTGCTCATTGTACTTTTGTTGCATCTTGTCATAAATTATACTGGTGCAATGACTATCTCCTACTATATATTTGTATAGCATTTGGCACAATAAGTGCCTGATCCTTCAACATAATAGAAGTCACAAATAATAGTAATAAATCTGTATAACTGTGGATGATATTTCTGCTATCTAAATAATGACAGGTTTCAGAGTAGCAGCCATGTTAGTCTGTATTCGCAAAAGGAAAAGGAGTACTTGTGGCACCTTAGAGACTAACCAATTTATTTGAGCATAAGCTTTCGTGAGCTACAGCTCACTTCATCGGATGCATAAAGTGGAAAATACAGTGAGGAGATTTATATACACACAGACCATGAAAAAAATGGGTGTTTATCATACACATTGTAAGGAGAGTGATCACTTAAATAATGTCCCTCTAAGCTCGTTGCCTCTGTATCTTGTAGCAGTGAGTCCAACGGGTTGATATGTTGTGTATAAAAGTATTTGTTTTCAGCAGTTTCATTTTCTTCGTACTTAAGTCACAGATAGGTAAATGTTAAATAGTTTTCAGTCATACATAGGGTGACCAGATATCCCGTTTTTAAAAGGGCAGTCCCGTTTTCTGGGACTTTTTCCTATATAGGCACCTATTACCCCCCATCCCCGTCCCGTTTTTTCACAGTTGCTATCTGTCACTATCACCCTAGTCGTACAACATATAGGAAGTCAATTTGAAGACACCAAATTGTTAAACAGGTGATCATGAAAGAGCTAGATAACAGTAACCATTCAGCAAGTTCCCAAACACATTGTCATTGCACAGATGTCAAGCATGTTAATAAAAAAACAACGCTCCCCCCCCCCCCCCCACACACACACACTTTTTTCTGTTACTAGCTGCCTGGTCTGGCTACTACCAGTTGCCATTTAGTTTAAAATTCCTTCTTGAATTAGGATCAATACAATACAAGCACTTAATTGTAAGCGCAAAATTGTGCTTAGGAAACTGGAGCCCAAAGTAGGATAAATTCTCCATAGAAAGAGAGTAGGTCATGATAGGATAGGCCACAGCAATGATAGAGAAAGGCTGTGCAAGGGTTAAGTATTTGAAATGTGTTGTGTGCTTTAAATTGAAACAGAGGACTGTTTAAGCCATAGAGGAGATACGCTGAGATGGCCTGTAAAATGCATAGGCCCTCATTCTGTAAACAATTCCAGGTGGGTGGACCCCTGCAGAGCCCCCTTTCCATGATCAGGGCCTAAATAAGAACAATAATGTATTCCAATCCATGGGAACTCCTCCTTGTCTAAAATCCAGCAGTTGGAGGTGCAGCTTCCTGAATTAATATACTGAAGGTAACTTTTGAACAATGACAGATCTTGTATAGTTAATAAACCAGAAAGAAAGCTACCATATATACTTGATCATAAGCCGGTTTGTTTATAAGCCAACCCCACCAAGACGGATACGTAAAAATGGAAAATTTTTATGACCCATTCAGAAGCCGACCCTATAATTCGGGGTCGGCAAACTTTGGCTCCGGGGCCATCAGGATAAGCCGCTGGCAGGCCAAGATGGTTTTGTTTACCTCGAGCGTCGGCAGGCACGGAGGTAAACCTAAGTAAACAAAGTGTCCTGGCGCACCAGCTGCTACCCTGATGGGCCGGGACAGCAACTTGTAGGGAAATTTGGGGGGGGGGAGAAGCTGGGGGTCAAGGGAGTAACCCCTATGACCACCCCCCACATGACCTCAGCCCTAGCTCTGGACCCCCATGCTCTCCCCATCCCATCCCTTCCCACCTTAGCTGGGGAGGGCCAGGAGAGGATGTCTCTGGCCTGGCAGGAGCTGCTCTGGCAGGCCGGGCAGTGCGGCCACAGCCTGCTCCGGCGGGCCGGGCCAGGCTGTGCGGCCACAGCCTGCATTGGTGGGCGGGGTCGCGTGGCGCGGCTGCAGCCTGCCAGCCCCGGAGCTGCAGCTGCTTCGGAGGCTGGGGGGAGAGCAGCATGGCCAGAAGCAGAGAGACTCTGGCCCTGCCTCTTCCCTTCTGGCCCCGCTGGCTGCGCTGCCTCTACTTGCCCCCTCTGTTGGGGGGAGGGGCTGCGTCTCCCCCTCTCTATATCCGTTCATAAGCTGGCCCCCTTCTCTGAGGCTTCCCTTTTTTACTAAAAAAATTCGGCTTATGAACGAGTATATACGGTACTTTTCCCACTGAATTGAACAGTTTCCAAAAAAAACAAACTGTAGCTGAGCAAAATGGAATTTTGGCCTAGTTTTGCATCACATTTTCCCCTGACTGATTTGAAGTGGATTATTGTAATCATACTAAATTATGTTATTTGTGAACAGAACAGCTCCTCGCTGCTCAATGTGGTCTCCAGCAATCTCCCTTGATTCAGCACCATGACTAAAACTCCCAGGCTAGACTTTCAGGCCACCAGTCACAGAACTAGTTCATTTTGTACCTGTTATATTTTGCACAACGGAGGCCAGTTGCAAATTGGCTCTGTTTTTTGTCTTGCTGGCTAGCTGCTATTGGGAAAGAACAGCAATGCCCTGCTAGCCAGCTCTAAGGGAGAGCACTCCATTGGCAGTAGTGCCAGTTTGTTGCCAACTGGCCTCTCATCTAAGTGACCCTGTCCAACTCCTCCCTCTTGTTTTTACTTACTCTCCTTCGTTTTATTAAGTCTAAACTCGAGAGGAGAAGCTTCTTGAGGCCGGGGCCTATCTGTCTGCTGTATGAGGCACCTAGCATGCCTTTGGGTACAGTACAGATACAACAACAACTATTAAAATGTCTCGGATCAGTCCTCAGAAGATTTGCTTAAGCTAGACGAGTGCGAGTTGTTCTCATGCAGCTGGGGGAGCAATGTGGAGACTGCAGCATGAGAAAATCTGCCACAAAACTCTTGTCCCCCCTGCGCGATTGCCACGCTTAGCCTATTCAGCATGGCTTTCAGGAAAAAAACTAAGAGGATTTATTTCCCCCTTCAGATTAAGTGATCTCCAATGATCTCACCCACAGCAAATCAGCAGAGGGCAGGCAGTGAGAGTAACTACATTTTCTGTAAAATGGGGGTAGCGGGGCACGTTCATTTGAAAATCATCAGCTAAATTAACAAAGGCATGAACATGCATTAGACTAAAGCTATTTGGCTTATTAAAGGCTCCTCTCACATCACTTCCTTCTGCATGTGTCTCTTTATGTATTTTCTTTGTTTTTTACTTCAGAGCCTTTTTCTTTGTCGTTTCCAAAAGTTAAAAACAAAGAGATTGTATTTTTTTAAGGGGGAACCCCCAGCTTCCAGCAGTAAGAAACAGTATTTGCAACAGACAGCCTAAGATGCTACGTATTAGGAAGATTAAATACTATACTGTGTAAAGTTTATATAACAGTATGTGATTATAACTGTGTTAACTAAAGAAAGTTAACTTAATGATGTTTTACTTTCTTAGAAAAACATCTACAGGAATCTTTGTTTGCTTGGGGTTATTTTACTTTACTGTGGAAAATATTTAGCTTCAATTAGTTTGACTCTCATTGTCAGTTACTTTGACTACCATTGACCTCACTGGGCTTTGGGATCAGGCCCTGACTGAGGGAACAACCTTTTTTCTTTTTTAAAAATTCTCTGTTAGAATAATTCTCATATCTAATGAACAACTGTAGAGAATGGACACAAAACTGAACAAGGAGGAAATACGATAGTAACAACTGCAGGTGATAGCAAATAAAGAAGCTATAGAATGTAAGCCATTTTCCAGGAGAAACGAGTAGATTTTTCTAGAAAATCAAGGTTTTTCGCCTAAGAGTTTGAACTCTTTCATGAATTATTCAGATAAATTATAAACCTTGGATTAGCACCGAGTGAGTGAGCTATAAACCCTTCTTGTTTCCCCATTTACAGCTACTTAGAATCCTAAGAAACACTTGTATTTGGATTTATTTGTACTGAGACTGGTAGCTGGGATTTTCAAATGTATTCCAGAGATGACTCAGTTCTGCTCCCATTAAAGTCAATGGGCATTTTTCCACTGAAATCAAACCAGAGTTGGGCCATCACTGAGTGCTTTGAAAATTGCATCCATAGGAGTCAATGGGGACTTTCCAATCCCTGCCCCAGTGCTACAACTGAAGTGAAATGAATGGGTCTATGTCTGGACAGAGGGGTCTGCCCATGCAGAGGGATCCTGCCCATTGCAGTACCTGGCCCCATGAGAGTGAGTGATGGATCCTGGACCATTCAGGAATTCTTCTATATCATTTCATCTCTGCGAACCCTCCTTTGGTAATATTTTTTTTAAAATAGCGTCATCCTTGTCAAACTCCAGCTTCTCCTTGTAGTTCAACACCAAACCAAGAAAAAAACCCTCTAAAATAATCTATTTGTAATTGATACTTTCTCTTTATTTTAGTAAAACAAGAGAGCTTTCCTACAAAAACAAGCTCTTTAGTTATTCAGGTGTGACTAGTACTTAATCACCATTTTACCTCTTCTGTGCAATAGTGCATTTATTTAAAAGCTCGTTTTTAGAATGTCTTCTTTTGCTGACATTTACTTTTGCATAGGAGTAACAATATTATAAAAGAGTCCAGGTGTAAAAATATTACACTTATAATAATGATTCACTGTCCATTAACCTTTAAATCCCATAAAGGCTATATTAAATGCTCAAAATTGAGTGGACTTGCTAAATTTAAACATTTATGAAGAATCATCTAATTTCATACTATTTTTTTCTATCAAGTGGTACAATGTAATATAAAACCAAACAAAGCTTATGTCCTAATCATTCCTCTCCTGGTGTTTTTTTATTTTTTTTTTTTTAAATAGTGCCCCCTTTTTAAAGTAACAGAACAAAGAATTTACAATCTGAGGATGTAAGAATTGGCCGATAAAGTGATTGCAATAAGAAAAATAGGTTATGGTACAACCGAAGATGGGTTATGTATATAGAGAGATTTTAAAATGTTCAATACTTTGTGAAGCTAAATCAACTTTATAGGGTTTCCCTCTCTTCATTTTCATAACTTCTTCCTTTTAGTATCTTCTCCTTTTCTGCAGTCTTGTAGCACATTTGGTCATTTTATATTCCTCTTTATGCAAACAGATGATGTTCTTTATTCCCCCCTCCCCTCCCCATATCTCAGAATGTTTCTGTACTCTGTGTGTTATCTCTAGCTTCAATCTATGCCTGTTTGCTGGGTTTGGGGGTTTTTGTCCTGCTGCACTGTAAGTGGTTTGAGTGTTGGTTTCTCCTCTTCTGTGTTTATCAGCCTTCACGAATGAGATTCCTGTGTTGGCCCTTTTCTCTTTGGCTTCTCATTGCCGTCTGTTTTTGCTCTGTGTGTGTTTTGTTTCTTCCTCTTTCCCCCATAGTTTGAGAGTTTTTTGTATTATTTTCTGATATTTTTATTTTATTGAAATGTGGATTTTCCCTCCCTGTATTAGATTGTTAATATGAAAAATGTTGGCATTTTTTATCAAATGAGAAAAATTAAAAACAAAATAGGAACATTTCAAGAATTTAAATTCCAGTCTTCTTTCTACCACAAGAAACCAAGAATTCCTTTTCTTTAAGACAATCACAGATTTTATCACCATGACTGGTTTCCATTAACTTTTTAACTAGAAAGACATTTAGTACACTTGAAAGCTGTCTCTTATGTGATGACAGAATTGCCTGTTTTAGTATTTTTACTGGTTAGCTTCAAAAGCCCAAGTCTATCACTGTCTACAGCCAATATCCAGTCCTTACTGATCCTCTGGCAGCCCATGCGACTTCATCTTCCAAGCTAAGCTATTATGAAAATGTTTTATTATTTATTTTGTTTTATTAAAAAACAGTTTTAAAATGTGAAAAAAATTGATCCAGCAAGACTTCCTCATCTGGGTACATCTCATTCAATCAATTCCCTACCACTGCAGGGGCCTCAGGCACTGGTGTACTTCAGTCCTTCCTGTTCGTTGCTTGACACACAGTAGTTTAGTCTCCTGAGGTCCGTAATGCTTTGGTCTAATTCTAGTGGTTGGGCTTGGTGTGGAGGTGGCTGGGTGATGTTTAGAGGCCTGTGATATGCAGGAGGTCAGACTACATAATCTGGTGGTCCCCGCTGGCCTTAAACTCTATGATGTATGAGACAGGAACACAGCAAAAAATTGTAACGGTGAGATGGAAAGTTTGATTTGCAGTACAAGGCCTTGATTACACTAGAAAGTTGCATTGCTTTATACATATTGGAATAGTTAAAGTGGTGCAACTGCCCCTAGTGTGGTCATAGTTATACCAGTATTAACAATGCTTTATCCTGGGATAGCTTCTTCCCATATGAGAAGGGGAAGAAATTATGCTGGTAGAAGGCACCTTTAGGCTGGTACAAATGCATCCACTAGGGTTGACATGGGAATTACTATTTCAGTAACAAATCATACCCTTATCCAATTTAGTTATAGAGGTACAAAAACTGTGCAGACCAGTGAAAATGCCATGCTGGGATACAGAGGTAATGAGCATGCTGCTATTTCTGAGAGTTAGGGCCTGCTCTTGCTCCCATTGAAACCAGGGAGAGTTCTGCCATTATCTTCAGTGGGTGGAATAGGGCCTTCTGGACCACTTTGTCAAAGAAAGTGCTGTACCCATTTAGGCACCTGAATGAGGTGGTCAGATTTTCAAAAGTGCTCAGTATGCAGCAGCTCCCACTGGCACTTCATTTTGAGTGACAAAATGGGAGCGGTGCTCTATTGAAAATATGGCTACCTGTCTTTGGAAGAGACTTTTAGGTACATAACATGCTACCTTAGCTGTTCTCACATCTGTTTCAATCTCTGATAACTTAGATTCTACATAGAAAGAGCTTCCTTAAAGCTTCTTTTATTTACTTAATCTTCACACCGTAGAGTAGATGCTTCCTACATCGATGGAAGGGATTTTTTCCATTGATGTAGGTAATTCACCTCCCTGGGGGGTGGTACCTAGGTTGATGGAAGAATTCCTCCATTGACCTAGCTGCCTGTATAGTGGGGGTAGATCAGCTTTAATTATGGACCTCAAGACTGTCAATTTTTCATACCCCCTAAGCAATGTTGCTAGATTGATCTAAATTTTAAGTGTATACTCAATCTTCTTCAACACGTTCTTTCCCATTCTTATTTTCCATTCTTGCTCTGGTAGGATTGTACAGATATGGTATGGTAACATACATGAGGCTTAATATCACCTGTTTGCCATCAGCTGACTGGTGCTAAAGAGGGATGAATTTGGAGTGGACACAGGATCACTCCCCCTGAGCCCTATTCTTTAAATGGATTTCTGTGCTCTGTGAAAGAAACCAGACTGTTAGGCCTCTTTTTATCCACAGAACATCTACAGTCTGAGCAGTGGCAATGAAAGTCTCATAGTACCCTACCCATTCTGCCCTGCCAAGGTACTTCAACCTTATCTTGGAAGGATCACATATAGAGGTCACATAGAGTAGTTCACCCTCTATGGCTCATTCAGTCCATGGTTTTTCTGCTGAGACTGTCAGTAAGGAGGTCAACTGGTGTCAGTTCTAGCATTGGTGATCTATGGCATATGTGCCTCCTAGGAGCTCAGCTGAGACCACCCCAATTCTCCTCAGATAGGTCACCAAACAGCTGTCAGATAACTTTAGGTTACTAGCAGGCTAGGTTAGATTGGAACAGGTAGCCTAGAGGGAAAGGGGTCTTCTCATTATACATTTCCTAATTGTACAGTTTTTTTCTAAGTTATTTGGAAGAGAACTATCGCCACAAAAGTGTCCATTATAATTCTTCTCCACCTCTGTCCCTGTCCCCCAGTAGTTGTACTTCTGACAGACTGCTCTTACAAAATCCAATATAATGAGTTTCAGAAATCAAGACTTGAGTTCACAGATGCATGGATCACCATGGCCAAGTCTGTGCCCGATTTGGAAAGCACACAATTACTCATCAGTCACAGGGAGAAGTGGGTAACTTTTTTCTGAAACATTTTTTTAAAAAAGTAATGTTTCAGATCTCCCCCTCCTGTAGAAATAGTTACAGAAGGGGGCTGAGGAGAGGAAAACTCTGCAAGGATCCTCTCCATTTCCTCCAATTCTTCAATTGATAGGATAGGGGTGTCACAGATCCTCGTGAGCAGCACTTCCTCTGGGCCACCCACTAGGATTGCAGGGAGGGGAATCCAAGCCTCTGCTGCTCTGGATCCCCAGGTGTTTCAAGATTCTGGAGCCTCAGCAGGCTGTAGCACTGGTTCCTCCATTGGCCTCTCTGGCACATTTTCTGAGCACTGACTCTGGGTCTGCTACCCCGTCTCAGAAACGGAGCTCCTCATCTCCAGGACCAGTGCTGACCCCTGCGATACCCCACTTACGAAGCTTCTGGTGGCAGTTTAACTCTCTCAGGGGCATGCAGTAGTTGAACGCATGTAACATACATTCACACACTTTGCATAGAGTCTAACACATTTATACTCTCTTAGTTAGTGATACAAAGCACAAGAGAGTTCAGATCATACAAAACAATAAACATTCTAACTGGAATGACCTTCACTAGCTCACCCATCCCTTTTGAGTCCATGGGGTAACATCTGGGTCCGGGGTGGTAGTCCAGGAGTCCCCTGCTTCATGAGTAAGGCTACAATTTTAGCACAGAATTTTTTTAGTAAATTTCACAGCAGAGGTGTGGGGGAAAAGCAATAAGTTAGGGAAAGGTCACAAAATAATGCAATTTTCTCTATATCAACATACACAAAAGTATAGTCGGGGTGCTGAAAGGTGAGGCCTGGGGAGGAGAGAGGTTAGAGAGCGAGCCTCTACCCCCACACTCACTCCACAACAGTGGATCCTGTCCTGCGGGGCTGGGCCCAGCTCCCTGCTCTGGTGTTGTGGCCTGCTGCATGGGATTGCAGCATCCCTCAGGTTTGGCCCACCCACTCTTCCACAGAGGAGCCAGGGAGGGGTTAACAAAGGCCTGTGGACACAATAGGCCCCTTCTCACTACACCTGTACTAGTTGTGAGGCGTGCAGAGAGAACTTAAAAGGAAGAGACTCAGCTCAGTTAGGGGCTAACCAGGAAGGAAAGCAGGACTCTGCATCTTCCTCAACAAGATAGGCCTGGTTCCAGCCAAAAGCCTGGGACAGCTTGCTACCTGGGCAAGCCTCCCAGTGGATGGGATGGTGCAGCCCAGGAAGATTAACAAAAAGGATTGGCTGCACAGAGACAAGCCCTGAATAGGAGGCAGTGTCCTGGCGACAAATCCTTTTATTTTAGATTTTAATATCTTGGATTGGAGAGGGGACGGGGGGGGGGGGGGGGGGGGCAGGGGACACTTGTGTGTGCTATAGCCAGAGGGCTAAGGCACTACATCACCCAACCATCTGGGATCTGCAGCTGGGTGAGTCATGCCCTGATGAGCCCCAAGAGAGTGCTGCCTAGGCAACCCGATTCCAGAAGCCAAAAGGCTGCACATTCAAAATGGAGTTGGTAGCATGACACATAGGGGTCATAATCTCACACCAAATTCATAAATTGTACAGACCTATTTTCAAATCGTCACTGAGGGTGAAGGTGGCTTTCTTCCCTACCCCCTTCTCTAAAAGAAGCAAATACATGGAGCTCTCCATGGAGCCACACACTCAGCTGGAGAAACATATCTCAGTAGTGATTTCAGGGCCCCCTGGCAGGCAACATAGCTACATTAAAGCCATGTTGTTAGGATTTCCTCATCCAGTGTTTTCCCTTGTAACCCTGTTTGAAGAGGCATTCCCAAGCACAGCAGGATTCTGATAAAACATAAATACAGCCCAGTCTGTCCTGCCTGACACCAGGTTTGCTATTGGGTGTCAGGGATGATGCATGTCCTTGCAGCACTCAAATGCACAGATCCCTGGTCCTACAGAGTGACCTCAGCAGACTGGAAATGGTGGTGTCATAATAGTAGTGACCTTCCCTCCTCATACTGTGGCACAAGGGCAAGATCTCTGAGTCCAGAGTACACTCCATACACAGATTTAGAGGGAACAATTGGGCCCAATATTATCTAACTTTTCCCTGTTCTCTATTAGCTAGCATTTAATCCCATGCATTTACTTGCATGCAGATACAACTGTTGCTAATTTCATCCTTAGATTATTTTTCGAGAAAACCTCCTATAGTTATTTATTAGAAACAGAGAATCCATGATATATTCAAAGCAGTGAAAACTTAATCCTGGATAAATTTTATTCCCAGAGGAAAGTCATCATGACTGATACATTCTTTCAATTAAAAACACCCATTTAGTTTATTTTTAACATTCCTTTCATTATGTTATGAGCTCTTTAAGGATAATGAAATAATTGCTTGTCTCTTTGATCTTTGTTTTGAAAGGAAACTTTAATAGTGTTATTTCTAGAGCAGGCTTATGGTATAAAACAATTAAAGAAAAAAACACAAAAATAAAACATATTGAAATACACGTTCCAATAATTAGGCCTCTTATTCCAGTTAGCTGCAGGGTTCTGTGGAGAGAAGTTCAAGCTAATGTTTGTTACAGATGAATTAAAATTATTTATTGTTTGCATTGCGGTAGCACGCAAAGGCCCTGTGAACAGATGCCTTTCCCACTCTGCTCTGAAACACAGCATACACATTATGTAGAATCCAAAATCACCCTCTTCTTCGGTTTTAATTTAACACTGAAATTAACAATAAAGTAAGAAAAGGTCATCTGAAACTTTCTCCCCAGGACTAACTGTTTCTAGAGTTCCTCTCACAGGACTGCTCTGCCCACACCCTAGATCTTCTCTTCCTAAAGAATTCTGACACCTTCTTTGTACCCAGCTGGAAAACAAGCCATCAGCCTCACTGAGTAAACAGAACTCACTTGCTCCATTCCCAGCAGGATCAGCCCTGAGAACAAAGTAGCTATTTCCTTATTAGCATATACAAGCAAATATTTCAGCTTTCCTGGAACAGATTCTTCCCCTCAGCAAATATCTGCATGGATTCCTGGCTGCTGGTGTTTATGTCCCATTTTTTAAAAGGTATCTGTTCACATACTAACCAATACCCTGGCTTTAGGGCATATGTGGACATTTGCAATGTTCTGCAGACTGCTACTCTTTGTTAATATCATAGAAGTGCCTCCTCAGGACACCTTGCCTATTTTAAATAGATATAGGCTAGATCTTCAATTAGTATAACTCCATGGACTGCCATGGAGCTGATTCATGCCTGCTGAGGATCTGACCCTATATTTGTACCCATACGTAGGGGGAAAAAGCAGATATATATTTCCTAGGCATTTTTAGCTGCTAAAAATGTTCAGGAATAACACACGTACCAATTGAGTTAATTTAATGAATGTTACAGGAAAGTATTGCCTATGGTCTGGGATATGATTCACCACACTGTACACAGGAAATCTCCTTGGAAAATGCTATATCGAGGAAAATTCCACCTCTTTTTATTACACAGTTTGTTTGTTTTCCAGGTGATTACTTGACATATCATCCGCCAGTGCAACCAAGTTTCCAGAGGGGAATGACAGAACTGCATCAAGACTGAAAGAAGAAGTTATAGATACTGAAAGTCATGTAAACCAGAAATACCACTCTGTTTGAGACGTTGGATAGATGTGTATGGTAGACAGTAAGTGCAGAGAAGGTAAGACCTGCCATATTTAGCACAGGTTACTGAGCTGCATGGATTTTTAGCAGAAGTCCTTGTGTAGATGAATATGTGATTAGCCTCTCTAAAGTCAATCACCTTTTGATGACTGTAATGGTCCTTTTCTTGCTGTCTGATATGCTGCCATGGCAGATTGGATGTAAAGATGTACTTTATGAATTGTAACTTTTCCAAACTTTATTCAGCCGGGGAACAGAGAGAACCCCTAAGGTGAAGTGTTCATTAACATGCTAACAGAAGCTGTTCCAAAGAGGATATATGCTCAGACTTGCAATGGGAGGTGGGGGTGCTTTAAAAGGCTCCAAGGTGTTAAAAGTAAAATGTCTGGTCTTCTTAACTAGTATTTCACAAGATGTGCATACATGGCTCTCGCTGGTTAGACAGGTTCAAAGACTTTATTATCATATGGGAAGAAGAGCTTTGGTAAAGCGTAGATATACACCCGTGCAAGATAGAAGATGGAAATGAAAAGACAGAGATACTCAACCTATACATATTTGGCATGACCTTGAAATACAATTGTCTTTGTGTATTCATGTCTGGACTACAGGATGAGGCAATACATGAACACTTCAGACTGGGAAGGCAGCATGGCCTAGTGGGTAAGAGCACTAGACTAGGACTCAGGACACCTGTGTTCTATTCCGAGCTCTACTGCTGGCTCGCTGGGTAACCTCGGGCAAACAACTCTGCAATTTTCCCCACATATAAAATGAGGATAATCATACTTACCTCATTGGTAAAGTGCCTTGAGATCTACCGATGAAAATCCCTATTCAAGAGCTATGTATTTTTTATTGTAAGAAACCTGGGGTAGGGAAGTTTTGTCCCCTTGCTGGAACATTGCAAGTATCTTTCTAGGACACTGAAAGACAGATAGGCTGGCAGCAGGTGGCTGAGACAAAGGACATTTTAAGATACAATGTTTTCACCTTTTTGGTTTGTTTTCTCAGTAACTTGGCTTAGATCCCAGCTAGTTAAGGTTTAAGTTGGATTTAGTCTAGTTGTGCTTACATTCAGCTTAAAGTTTAGTGATTTTTCACGTTATTTCAACCCTATACCCTTTGCTTTTATTTAAGACCCCTAAAATTACTCGGACACACTGTTAGCTTGGCCAGAACCACCGCTGGACAAATAACTTGTCTTCTGATTTTAAGGGATGTGGAAGCAGAGGTAAGGTAACAGATTTGAGCTCTCTGTCTGCAGCAAGGGAGTTATGACAGCTCTTCTGAAATGGCCTTCTGATGGAGATTGCATAGGCCAATGCGGGCATAAGGAAAGCTGAGCATATGATGGGTGCTTGTCTTGGTAACAATTTAGTTTTCATTCAGTGGGATCCCAAAGTGCTTTAAAAGTATATGGGGAAGATCCTCAGTTGGTGTAAATTGTTCTAGCTCCTTTGAATCAGGCTCTGACAATTTTACACCAGCTGAGAATTCTGCCCTTATATGAATAATTCCACCAACCACTGAAATGTGGCAATATCAGGGGGGAAACATGGTAGCAGTTGTACAATGCACTGCAATATCACACTGTAGCTTAGGATACGGAGTGAAGAATTCCTTATCCAATTGAAAATACATAGGAAATTTTGATAGACACAGTGTAATTACCCAAACAGAAATTTGGTCAGGATACCAGATTTTAACATTTCTACTCTTGAGGTGCTGAACCACTGGTTCAATATGACAGGTTTCAGAGTAGCAGCCGTGTTAGTCTGTATTTGCAAAAAGAAAAGGAGTACTTGTGGCACCTTAGAGACTAACCAATTTATTTGAGCATAAGCTTTCCACTTTATGCATCCGATGAAGTGAGCTGTGGTTCACAAAAGCTTATGCTCAAATAAATTGGTTAGTCTCTAAGGTGTCACAAGTACTCCTTTTCTTTTTGGTTCAATATGGACTCTTTGGAAAAAATGCCATGCCACAGAATGACTCATCAATACCACTTTCTGCAGCCATTTCATTTTCTGAACAGGCCCAGCTCTGCTTAGCTTATGAGATCATAGCCAAGGTGGTATGGCTACATATGAGTTGAACTAGCTTTTGAAGGCTGGGACAATCCGGACTTGAGGTTCACACTGAAATAGTTCCTGTACTCATTTTTCAGGATTCCAATAAGCCTGAGTTAGTAAATACAGATGATGGCAGTTATGACTTTGGGGGAATCTTGGCATATCAAAGTGGGCCGCATACCGATCTAGAACTTTGGTGAAAGCAGAGACCTTTATGGTTCAGCTGAGAGAGAACATCTTGAATCTGTTTATGGATATATGAAAAATTAATTGAATCTCTATGGGATGAATTCTTTCAGAATGATGAACACTCAGATGGTTTTGGTACCCTCCATAAAAGGGGTAGTCTGTTAAATTTTTAAAGTCATAATAACTTTAAATGCAGAATTGTGGGGCACATGTAATGAAATGTCAGCACAATAAGGGGGAGAGCAAGCTTAAGAGCTTTGTCTGTGAACTAATAGTTAGCTACATTGAAACAGGTATGGAGCCACTTGGACTTATTCTAAACTGTTGGTGCTGAAACATAGGGAGTTTCCTGTTACCTTACTGACAAAGCCCGTGTCATAAACACTAACCCCATTTCTGAGCTCAGCTGATGTTTCTAAAGCTCAGAATTTGATCTCCACCAAGATAGTGCTGTGTGGTCTCTGGATTCTGACTCTGAAGTATGTTCTATGGCAGTTGAGCCAGGGGAGATTTAAGGAGGATTAACAGACCAAACTGTGGAAATGATGTATCATTTTCTAACAAAGAGAGCCCAAACCCAAAACTGTGTGCTACCAAAGCAGGCAATATTTTGTGGAAAAAGCAGGCCTGTTCTGGACAGCTGGCATCCTAATGATTCAGCTTTGGCTCAATTGTGGTTCAGGATCCAGTTCTGACTCATTTGGGGCCAAAGAGCTTCTAAGACTGAAGGGATGACGGAGGCTCCTAAGGCCAGCTGGGGGATTGGGAACCCTGATGAACCTCCTAAGGTTCACTGTGGGTAAGAGCAGAGGTGAATTCACAAGCAGGAAAAGATGTGGTTCCTCCATGAGGTCTGAGGAGCAGCAGGAGAGATAGGTAGGTGGTTTTTGCCCCTCCTTCCCTCTATCCCACACTTCCTGCAGATCTTGGAAGGAGAGTCCTAGTCCTTCAGACGTAAAGCCCTGAGAGAGGGCTCCATGACTTGCCCAAGTTCACAAAGGCAATCTGGAATAAAATGTAAATCTCCTAGTCCTGTTTTAACAACATCCTTCTTAAAAAGCAAAGTATCTTGAACCAATGTTGTAAGCCTGACATCCTTCATGTTATATAGGTGCCCTCTTGGCTTGGTCACTTTTGGTCATCTCTAGGTTAAACACTTTAGTCTATGGTACTTAAACAGATAAAACTGTTGATCCAAGGTTTTAAAGAATGGATACCTAGAATTTGACTCCTAGGACCTTATTTAGGCCCCTAAATAAGTAGCTTTATTTTCAAATGTGGTACGGACATGCAGAGCTACCACTCGCATAAATGAGAGCTGCTGGGTGCTCAGTGCTTTTGAAAATCAAGCTTATTATTTAGGTGCCTATATAAAGACTTTGGCCTTCAATATACAAAGGTGCCAAAGGTCGTTAGGTGCCTGACTCTGACTGAAATGGGGGTTGGGAGTTTCACTCCTTTTGGATCATTTGAAAACTCCATTCCACGAGCCTGACTTTTAGACACTCATTTTTGAAAGTCTTGGCCTTAATGTGTATGTGTATGGATTACTTGGACAGATTTTATCCATTTGGCATCAAGACACCTAGCTTTGTCATATAATCCAATAGGAACTTGCCGTATTCAGTATAATTTGTGTAGTCTTTCTTTTTAAAATAAATCACTCATGTGGAAATATTCAAATAACTGGGCACATATCCAGATGCAGTGTGCCTAGCTTAGTGGCAGAAAGTTGTGGCACATATCCTATATTATCAAGGACAGTAAATGTTTTGGCTGCCCTAATAGAAAAACAATAATTCAATTGGGTATTATAAAGGAATTTCCTGGAGAAGTTTGGCCCCACTCAATCATCCTGTTAGATTTTTCCTTAATATGGAAGAGTGGCACATTAAATTCATTAAATAAATTGGCCCAGCTACATTTATTTCCAGATGGCTTTTCATAAAGGGGCTTAAAGATTTAAAATTACAAGTAATGGAAAATGGCTTTTTGAAGAAGCCTTTCTGTGTATCTCATGTAGGATGACAATGATATAAAATAAGACAGGAGATCTACATTACACACTTCACCTCTCTACAAAGGAAAAAGGACTGTAAGCTGTCTAACATCCTACCTGCCACACGGGGCCCCTAACTCACCCAGCAATATCGTCAATCTATCCAGCTGCACACTCAGCCCGGCAGAAGAGTCTGTCCTGTCTCGGGGACTCTCTTTCTGCCCCACAACATGGTACAGTTCTGCGGTGATCTGAAAGCCTACTTTCGCCATGTTAGACTCAAAGAATACTTTCAAGATAACACTGAACAGCACAAGAAGAACTCCACATGGACTCCTCCTGAGGGTCAAAATGACAGTCTGGACCTATACATAGGATGCTTCCGCCGACGGACACAGGCAGAAATTGTGGAAAAACAACATCACTTGCCTCATAACCTAAGTCATGCAGAATGCAATGCCATCCACAGCCTCAGAAACAACCCTGATATTATAATCAAAGAGGCTGATAAAGGAGGTGCTGTTGTCATCATGAACAGGTCTGACTACCAAAAGGAGGCTGCCAGACAACTCTCCAAATTCTACAGGCCACTTTCCTCAGATCCCACTGAGGAATACACTGAGAAACTGCACCATCTACTCAGGACACTCCCTATACTAACACAGGAACAAATCAACATACCCTTAGAGCCCCGACCGGGGTTATTCTATCTACTACCCAAGATCCACAAACCCAGAAATCCTGGACACCCCATCATCTTGGACATTGGCACTCTCACTGAAGGACTGTCCAGATATGTGGACTCTACTCAGACCCTACGCCACCCTACTCAGCTATCTCCGTGACATCACTGATTTCCTGAGAAAACTACAATACATTAGTGATCTTCCAGAAAACACCATCCTAGCCACCGTGGATGTAGAGGCTCTCTGCACAAACATCCCACACACAGCTGTCAGGAACAGTATCCCTGATGATGCCCAGCACAACTGGTTGCTGAGCTCTGTGACTTTATCTTCATGCACAGTTATTTCAAATTTGGTGACAATATATAGCTCCAGACCAGTGGCACCGCTATGGGCACCTGCATGGCCCCACAATATGCCAACATTTTTATGGCTGACCTGGAACAATGCTTCCTCAGCTCTTGTCCACTCACGTCCCTTCTCTACCTACACTACATTGATGACATCTTCATCATCTGGACCCATGGGAAGGAAACCCTGGAAGAATTCCACCATGATTTCAATAGCTTCCACCCCACCATCAACCTCAGCCTGGACCAATCTACACGGGAGGTCCACTTCCTAGACACCACTGTGCAAATAAGTGACGGTCACATTAACACCACCCTATACCGAAAACCCACCGACCGCTATGCTTACCTTCATGCCTCCAGCTTCCATCCCGGACACACCACATGATCCATTGTCTACAGCCAAGCGCTGAGGTACAACTGCATTTGCTCCAACCCCTCAGACAGAGACCAACACCTACAAGATCTTCATTAAGCATTCTCAAAACTACGATACCCACACAAGGAAATAAGGAAACCGATCAACAGAGCCAGACAAATACCCAGAAGACTCCTGCTGCAAGACAAGCCCAGGAAAGAAACCAACAGAACTCCACTGGCCATCACATACAGTCTTCAGCTAAAACCTCTCCAACGCATCATCAGTTATCTACAACCCATCCTGGACAACGATCCCTCGCTTTCACAGGTCTTGGGAGGCAAGCCAGTCCTCACCCACAGACAACCCACCAACCTGAAGCATATTCTCACCAGCAACTACACACCACACCATCGTAACTCTAACTCAGGAACCAATCCATGCAACAAACCTCGATGCCAACTCTGCCCACATATCTACACCAGTGACACCATCACAGGACCAAACCAGATCAGCCACACCATCACCAGTTCATTCACCTGCACATCCACCAATGTAATAGACGCCATCATGATTTAATTGGGGATTGGTCCTGCTTTGAGCAGAGGGTTGGACTAGATGGCCTCCTGAGGTCCCTTCCAACCCTGATATTCTATGATTCTATGTGCCAGCAATGCCCCTCTGCTATGTACATTGGCCAAACTGGACAGTCCCTACGTAAAAGGATAAATGGACACAAATCAGATATTAGGAATGGCAATATACAAAAACCTGTAGGAGAACACTTCAACCTACTTGGACACACAATAGCAAATTTAAAGGTAGCCATCCTGCAGCAAAAAAACTTCAGGACCAGACTTCAAAGAGAAACTGCTGAGCTTCAGTTCATTTGCAAATTTGACACCATCAGCTCAGGATTAAACAATGACTGTGAAAGGCTAGCCAACTACAAAAGCTGTTTCTCCTCCCTTGGTGTTCACACCTCACCTGTTAGAAGAGGCTCCCTGATTGAACTAACCTCGTTATCCCTAGCCTGATTCTTGCTTGCATATTTATACCTGCCTCTGGGAATTTCCACTACATGCATCCGATGAAGTGGGTATTCACACACGAAAGCTTATGCTCCCATACGTCTGTTAGTCTATAAGGTTCCACAGGTCTCTTTGCCGCTTTTAATGATATGATAATTACACTATTGTATTTGCAATATTTCTAATCAAGGATGGATCTAATGGTCTTAAATGCTTTATAAATCAACTGCAAAGGGTGGGAAATAATTGAAACCTCACCGTTTTATTTTGCAGGGATGTAAAATAAGGCTAGGGTTTTATACAAAGACAAAGAGAGGAATGTGGGGAAGCTGTCTTGCTGATAGCCTTTGCCCCTTGGAGTAAACTTCTTAACACCGCACATATTCATGCTTCATCAGTGGCTCCAAATGATCTACACCTGTAGGTTCCAGTGTGTTACATAAAGAAACATTTTGAATTTACAGTGTATTGGGGGTGGGATTTTCCAAAGTGCTCTGCTTTGAATAACTTTACTCCCACCTAAGTGTATGGGAGTTTTACCCTGGATTTCAGTGTGGACAGAGGTAAGCCAACGTTGAGCACTTCTGAAAATCTCACCCCAAACTTTATTTATTTACAACTGATTCTAACAGAAGAATTTTGACCTTGCCAGAGTGGTCTGTTTTAGCTCTACTCACAAGTGCAATCCTGATTAGACTATTGAGAAGGTTTGACTTCCTGTGGGCCCTACTCTCCCATCACAGGATATGAGTAACTTCCACTGAAGTGGTGAGAAGGAGGCCCTCTGTGTGAAAGTAAATAAGACCCATCAATTTTTCAGTGCAAGATCCCTTTGCATCTTTTCCCTTACAACCTGAAACAAGATCCCTTTTCAAAGATGAGAATCATCCCACACCTGTGAAGATTGTCCTGAATTACCTAAGCTTCTCCCATGGGCAAGGTCCAAACTGCCATCACATCTATTAAGTCTTTCCTTAGTCATCAGTTCCTACACAGCCATAAACTTTTACTAATAATTTTAAAAAAAATCCATAGAATTTCCAAGTGGAAAATATTCACTCTGGTGTTAGGCCCCTTCCCACCTCACTGAAACTGACCCAGACAATTAGCTTGATCACAAGCTACCCTAGTTGATATTAAGTGCAACAACTCATGTAAATGCAAGGCTAAGTTTGAAATGTAATATATGTAGTGAAGTCGGCAAATGAATAAGTGGAGTTTTCTCTGCAATATTAACTGACTCTGCACATACCATATTCGGTTTATTAAGTTACACATTTAACTATATATTAAGAATACTGCGTGCAATGTGGGAGAGCTAATATTGACTGTAATGAGAACCTTAACTACTATTTCATGATTTTTGTATGCTTTAAAATTCTGATTATCATTTTAAATTCAGGATTTGTCTACCACTAGAAAGTTATAATCCTTTAGCTATACCAGTATAGTTAAAGTGGTACAAACCTTCTAGGGTGCTGTAGATGCAACCATGCTGGTATAGCTTGTTCCTGTACAGCATGTGATGTGGAATAAAATATACTGGAAAAAGGCACATTTTTACTGGTATAACTTCATCCACATGAGGGGTTGTACAAGTGAAACTATATCAGTTAAAAATCACACCCCTAACTAAAATGATTATACCAGTACAAACACTGTGTGTAGACCAGGCCTTGGCTATAGTCCATATACTGTAGATGCATGAGAAATTTAGCAACAGCACTAAATTTTGCACAGCTATTTATCACTGCAGGCAGTTGTGATAAAACAGTATACAGGCCCAGGTCAGACCAGGACTATGACCAGGACCCTCAAGAAGGACACTGATAAATTGAACAGGGTTCAGAGAAGAGCCATAACACTGATTAAAGGATTAGAAAACATGTCTGATACTAATAGACTCAAGGAACTCAATCTATTTAGATTAACAAGGAGAAGGTTAAGGGATGACTT
Organism: Lepidochelys olivacea; assembly: GCF_965140295.1. Taxonomy (NCBI): domain Eukaryota; kingdom Metazoa; phylum Chordata; order Testudines; family Cheloniidae; genus Lepidochelys; species Lepidochelys olivacea. Next base: position 111,045,320 of record NC_140417.1, read on the forward strand.
GATCACAGTCTATAAGTACCTGTGTAAGCTTTGGGTGGGCTAGAGTTCACTTCATTTCCCGTCTCCAGTGCCTCAAAAAAAACAACTCCCATAGAAAGTAGCTGGAGACCCCGAGTTCAGTCTCTAAGGATTTTCAGCAAGGATTGCACAGGATCAACCTCCCCAGATTCAAGTCCCAAAAGGAACTAAAGAAATGAAATTAATTAAATAACTTTATAAAATCTTATGATAAAGAAACAAATAATAATCTAATTTTATAACATAACTTGGCTATTTTATAATCCGCAGACATTATCTTCATAGTTACACATAAATATAAATAAAGAAACCAAATTAAAATCTGAACAGTTCAGTCCCCACAGAAACACAGTGAGAAGAAATTGAGAGTTCCCAAAAGTTTAGATTTAGTTCACCTAAGTCTCAGTTAGAGTCTTTGAACACAAAATCTAGACAGTTCGCTTAGTCTAAAACAGAGTGGCCAACCTGGGGCTCCGGAGCCACATGCGGCTCTTCAGAAGTTAATATGCGGCTCTTTGTATAGGCAGCGACTGCGGGCCTGGAGCTACAGGCGTCAACTTTCCAATGTGCCGGGGGGTGCTCACTGCTCAACCCCTGGCTCTGCCAGAGGCCCTACCCCCTCCCCTAAGCCTGCAGTGCCCTCTCTCCTCCCCCTTTTCCCCAGAGCCTCCTGCATGCCATAAAACGCTGATGGGGAGAGTGCGGGAGGCGCTGACTGGCGGGGCTGCCGGTGAGTGGGAGGTACTGGGAGCGTGGTGGGGGAGCTGATGCAGGGCTGCTGACATATTACAGTGGCTCTTTGGCAATGTACATTGGGAAATTCTGGCTCCTTGTCAGGCTCAGGTTGGCCACCTGTGGTCTGAAACAACATCTTCCCTCCACTTTCTTGTAGGAACTTTCAGTTGGAATCCATGCAGACTCTTCCTCTGCTGAAATCACTGCCAGCTAGTCAGCTAACTGATTAACCCACCACTCAGTTAAGTATATAGATTTAAAGAAAACCCTGCTGCAAAATGCTTCAGAGTTAGGGACAACAGCCTGCTTCCTGCTCCTGGGCTCAGCTTCTCCCTTCATTTATATGTTTGCAAATTATACTTATAAAATGCAAGTGTTTATATTTTTCAGGAAGGAAACTGATTTGGGCAGTGGATAGGAGCTGTCCCAGGAATTGTGTGATATATAAACACAATGTACCGCTAGTTGCAATGGTACAGGGCATGCTGTGTTTGAACACAGTGTATTGTGTGCACCCTAAACAGGACAGGCTAGTGGGGATGTTCTTCACCATTGCAGAGATGCAGTGGTCTAGTGTAGACATGGCTTGTAAAGAAGGTATGTGTGATGCTCAGTACTACTGGTACAATTTGCTGAAGTGGGGAATATGTAGTGGGATTGCCTCCAAAGTCTAAGTGTTTGTGAAATGTTAAACATATGTTTGGTAAAATTTTGGGGTACCCAATTAAAATCATTGTGTCAAAAGCACTGTTAAATACCAAGAATGCTTCGCTTCTAGTCCAGCTGAGCCTTTTCCTTGCTAATTTCTGCGAGATTTTCCACTGCCCCAAAGGCCCAATTCTTGTGTACCAATTGTAAATACTAGTTCTGTAAAGTTGGGTATCATGGCTCTGATGAAAAGCTCACAAGCTACAAATATAGACTCTATTCAGAATATTTTGTTATTTGGTCCACTATTAAACTGAATACAGTGTTCCTGCTATTAAACCAGTCAGCCTTTGGTATAAATAGTTTCATACAACTTTAAATATCCCATTGGGATACTTCATTGTAATTGTTACCTTTATTATTTTATCCTCTGTACTTACACTGTCCCTAATGCTAGATTTCTGTGCCCCTTCTTTGTAATTGTATTTCATCTGTACATTTGTAAGCTCATAATTTTCTGTAGCTTTTTAAATTACTAAAATCCCTTTTTTCCCTCTATGACCTTCAAAATAAAAATAAGCAATGAAAGGCAGAGAAAATCCTATTGGATATGTCCTTAATAAAAGTCTTTCTGTGTAGCAATTAATTTACACTATTTACAAGGCAAAAATTATTCAGAGCTATCAGAAAGCTTTGTACAACTTATTAAATGTCTTTCTGTAACTAATGCTCATTGCAGGAGTTCCTAACCTTCACTCTGAATCAAGAGCTCACAGGCATGCTGGAGATTGTGGACTAGATTCTGATTTCCATTACAGTAGTGTAAATATGGCGCATGCTGTTGACTATTGTGGAGTTACTCTGGATTTACACCAGTGTAATTGGAATCATCATTTGGTGGCCTGTGAGTAACTAAGTGTGTGTATGTCATACTTCTTGAGTTTGTCACCCCAGTGCCTACGCCTTTGCCTGGAGAATGGGTAGTTTGAACCAACCAGCCTAATAGAGTCATTAAAAATTCTTCATAATTATAAATACATAAAGGTCAATATGAGAACAAGTAACTGCTGTCCTCATGTGCTTGGAAAATTACTTCTTAAGGCTACGCAAACTTGAGGGGCAGTTTAAAGGCTAGGCTGCTGCATGTATCCAATGACGTTTTGCTAGGGTTAGGACAAACATCATATCAGAACTGCTGCTCGGGGTGGGTGGCAGGTATTTTAAAAAAAACCTCTTTCAGCTCCCAAATTCACTGACTCGCAATCTGTTTAGCTTTCTTGTAGACGGGGGGAAAGTATTAAAATCAACTTAAAAAAGAAATCCTCAGGAAAAAGTCCTGTCTTGTTATACAGTCCATGGGAGAGTAGAAATGCCCATATCTTCTTTGTCTCCTTCCTCATTAAGGCCTCAGAACTCTGGAGTGCAGGGAGATGGATAACAGGACTTTGCTAAGACATACAAGGCATGAAAAAACATCAACATTTGAACATAAGCTCCCTCAACCACCCTTTTAATATCTTTGTAGGATTAAGTTAGGCCTTGTCTAGAGAAATTTGCACCAATGTAACTACGTCAGCGGAGTTACGCCAGTGCAACCCTCTAATATAGACTTGCTGCATTGATGGTAAAGTGGGTCTTAAGGCAACCCTATAATCCGGTGAGTTTACCGTCCTTGATTTGGTAGCACTTTGTACCCACTTTGTACAGGAATAGGTGGCTACACAAAGTGCAAGATGGTGGAGAGACAGGCCCTATATTTCTCATTTCTTTCTGTGTTGTGGTGACTTTTTCCCCTAGATGTGGAGTTTGGGCAATGGTAACAGGGGGATAAATGAGTATCTAATGCGCCTACTCATACAGGTGGTAAGGTGCCCTAGTAGCAAGGGTGCCCTTAGAGGAATTAAATTGTGCATAACCACCATACAAACACATGCTCTTCTTATCTTTCTTTCATGCCAGCGAAGGAGAGCCAAATTAACATTAAATGGGGTCCATATCCACCAAAACCATATGTGTTCCTGTATATCCATTAGATGCACATAGTAAACGAACATTTACGAAACCACAGATGTGTGTATTTGATCTTTGCTAGTGGGAGAGGCAAATTACTTTCTCCAAAAATCTTCAGACACAGGATCCCCTGCCCACGTAAGGCCCCCTGTAGCTGTGGGTTTGGTGGAATGGTTGAGATGGCCCCTGATAAGTCATCCTTTGTGATGCTCATAACAGGAGCCGGTCTAAACAAGCCCCACACGTCTACTTGACACGTTCAGGTTTCCAAAGGGCAATATACTAACATAAAGGGGGAAACACATATAATTTGTGTTAAGAAGCTATAGAAGTTAGCTGCCAGTGCAGCATGTGATGTGGTATGAAAATGAGGCTTCTGCCAATATGCCTAGAAAGCACTTCAAACAACAATGTGCTTCTTCCAGTCTTTGCTTCCTGTTAGAAATATGCGTTTTTCCTGGTATACTTTATGATGCGGCGGTGACATTAGGTTGATGCTAGATGATATGCTAGGAGACAGAATTTAAAATAGATTTTAATCTTCCCTCCCCTAGCATCAGGGGAACCTAGATCAGGCCCTCAGTGTAACAAAAATGTAGTCCTTGTCCCATGAGGTATACCTTTCAATGCAAGTTAAGGGCCAGTTCATTTATTCTTCCTCATATTAAGTAGCATCTTACTCTATGAGTAGCTCTAATGAAACCAGTGGAACTACCTGTGGAGTTAAAATACTTTGGGGCATGAGTAAGGGTAGCAGAAATGGCCCCAAATACCTATTTTTTGTTTGTGTGTTGAAATGCCTTTTAACTTGCTGTGCCAGACTGGGAATGCTGCAGGGAATGAAAAAAGACTGCATGCCCGCCTTCTGCTCCATACTCCCCAATGTATACAAAGACATCCAATGTTGAGATCAGATGAACTGGAAAGCCTGCCAATCCCACAAGTTTCTAAAGTAAAACAAAACCTATATATGTTGAGTAGTTTCCACTTCTCCTTTCCTATAGCAATTCCCCCAGCTTTTCGGGTATTGGAAGCCATTGAGAGAGAGAGAACTGTTTTTCATTAGTTATTGATTTATGAAGAGAAAAATAACTTTTCTACTTGCAGATGAGAAAGTAGGTACCTAAATACAGTTACTTGCTTTTTGAGGAATAGGCTTGGCCAACCATCTCAGCCATCCACTATATCATTCTTACTATGGACTATTACATGTAGGCATGTGATCCTCTGTCTTCCAGTCCCCACAGAACTAATACGACTCCACCTACCAGGAAGCAAAAAGAGCTGTCTATCATGCTAAATTGAGGAACTCCAGTTCTACTTATTGTCCCAGAGAGAGCTGTCTGATTGGCATAATAAACCACCTCCACAAACAGCAGAAGCTATGTCCCACCAACATAGCACTGTGCACACGAGCGCTTATATCGGTGTAACTTATGTCGCTCAGGAGGTGGTTTATTTACATCCCTGAGGAACATAAGTTATAACAAGATAGGCTGTAGTGTAGACGTAGCCTTAGTCTTCACTTTCTCTGGAGGCATGAACAAGTAGCTGAGCCCTGTATCATGTTTGAGTGTGTCTTGCCCTTGGAAGTGAAGACAAGTGTCTTATATTTGATATGATAGAGAAAAGGGAGTCCATGGAGAGGTGCAAAAAGAGGGGTGATGTGATCAAAGTGATGGGCTAGGAAAATTACCATTGCAGCAGCATCCGGAATGGATATTCACAGGGCAAGATTGCATTTGTCAGGGCCAGGGAAAAGGATGTTTCAGTAACTGCCATGTGGGATGATGAGAGCCTGGATAGAGTTTTAGTAATGGATGGACAGGAAAGGCCAACACTTACAGATGTTATGCAGAAAGAATTAGACATAGCATGGATGTGAGGACCTAAAGTGAGGTCCGCATCAAAGATAACACCCAGGGTATAGCCCTGAGTGATAGGTAGAATGGTGGTGTTGTCCATAGTGATCAGGAAAGGAAGTACCAGGGAAGGTTTTTACTGGGGCGTGGAAGATTAAAAGCTCTGTTTTAGGGAGCACAAAAGTAGCTTAAGTCTGCTTTCTTTTTTTACCTTGCCTCCTCAGCTGTGGTTGGGGAGCTAAGCCAATTAATATAATGTATTGTGAAATCACGGTACATCTTTTTCACAGCAAAGGCATTAGCAACCATATAGTTTATTATGCAAAAAAATTGTATTTACAGTACTGTATAATATACCAGTGCATCGTTCTTAATACTATTACACACAGAAAACTACATCTTGGATTATGGCCTTGCCACAAAAAGTAGAAATGTGCTAATTAAATGTGCTGATGACACAAAGTTAGTAGGCACCATCAATACAGTTGAGGATTGGAATATTATGCATTAAGAATTGGACCACCTTGAGGACTGGACTAATAGAAATGAATTAACAGTACAAAGTGCAAGACCATGCACTTAGGGACTAATAACAAGAATTTCTGCTATAAGCCCCATGCTCATCAATTGAAAGCAGCAGAAGAGGAGAGAGATAGGCGTGTTGATCGATCATAGAATGACTAGGAGCCGCTGATGTGATGTGGCTGTGAAAAAGGCAAATGTGATCCTAGGATATGTTAAACAAGGTATTTCCAGCGGAGATAGGGACGCTTTGGAGCTATTGCACAAGGAACTAGTAAAACCTCAGCTAGGATACTGTGTACAGTTCCGGTCACCTGTGTTCAAGAAAGATTAATTCAAACTGGAACAGGTGCAGTGAAGAGCTACTAGCTTGATCAAGGGAATGAAGAGCCTATGTTAGAAGAGGGGACTAAAAGAGTTTGACTTGTTTAACCTAGTAAAACAAAGTCTGAGGCGGAGATGACTGCTCTCTATAAATAAATCGGGTGGCAAATACCAAGGAGACTAAAGTGCCATTTAAGCTAAAAGACGATGCTGGCACAAGAACAAATGGATATAAACTGGCCATGATTAAATTTAGGCTGGATATTAGAAGAAGGTTTTTAACCATCAGAGAGTGAGGCACTGGAACTTCCACCCAGTAAGCATTGTGGGGGGAAAGAACCTGAATAATTTTAAGACAGAGCTTAATACATTTGTGAGTGGCATTATATGACAGGATATCCTGAGGGGCTGGGCTTCACAGTTCTGGAGGTCCCTTCCAGATCATATCTTATGTTCCTAAAATCTCATCGTTCAGCTGATCACCTCTAGGAGTCAGAAAGGGGTCCCCAGGATGTATTCTAGTTTCGGGGGTGGTTTGGTCTCCTTGCTCTGAAGCATCAGAGGCTGGACACTGGATGGGGTGGGCTGGTGATGTGAAATGGTACTGAGAATTCTGTCTCAGGTGCTTGGCTGGTGGATCTTGCTCACATGTTCAGAGTCTAACTGATTGCCATATTTAGGGTTGGGAAGGAATTTTTCCCCAGGTCAGATTGGCGGGGAACTTGGATTTTTTTCACCTTCATCTGCAGCACTGGCCTCTTGCCAGAATTAAATGGGTATATCTCTCTAACTCAATTCTCTGCCATTCAAGGGGCCTTGGGCATTGGTGCTCCTCAGTCTCTCCTGTTTTCTGCCTGTGACAAACAGAAATTTAGTCTCATCAGGGCTGTAATACTTTTGTCTGTTTCTTGTTGTTGGGCTTCGTATAGGGGTGGCTGGGTGGTGATTAGTGGCCTGTTATATATAGGTCAAATTAGATGCTCTGGTGGTCCCTTCTGGCCTTGAACTTTATGATCTATCGTGTCTAGAATAATGGGAACTGATCTAGACTGAGGCCACTAGGTTCTACTGTAATGAAAATAATATATGAGCTGGCAATGGGTTTGTTTGTATTTATGTAATACTAAAGGTATGCATGGCATTTTACAAATCACTTGGAGGCAATCCCATTCCCCCTAAATCCTAAAGTAGATCTTCCCTCATCTGCATAGAAAGGGCAGAGGGATGAAGAATCAGCTGCCTCCAGCACCACCTATAGAAGAAACAGCCGGTCCAGTCCCCAGATCCCGCAGATCTCCTGAGATCTCTGAATCTCAGAATGTCTGTTACATGCAAGGTCCCTTAGCTCGGTGGCCTCATTCCATGGTGGCTCAGAAGTTCCCTACAACTCTTCCCCATTCCCTGGCAGTATATCTCCATAGCAACTGTGCCACCAGGGCTTCTTCCACGTGTTCCCGAAACCTCCTCTCCCTCATGAGGGAAGCTGCCTGACAGTGTGAGGAACTATTGATGGTATGAATTTGTTTTTATAGAAATGAGGAATGACAAGGTGACAGGCCCGCTATATTGACTTAAGAAAAAGAGCTAATGATGTCTTGTAAACAACATTATTAAATAAAACAAAATTTTACCTTATTCAAATTGGTAGGGGGGTTTTGTTTGTTTTGTTTTTTATCCCATAGTATACATTCTACTTATTTGAAATAGATCAGTAGCGACACCCAGTGGCCACAAAGATTTGTAAGATGTCTGTGATATTTTTTCAAGTTAATTGACTCAAAATAGAGTCATACTGATGTATTTATGGAATCTAATAAAATTGTTCTTTGTACTAACACCTTTATAAAGATTTATAAACAATTTTTCAGGGGGGACAGGGCAGGAATGGAGTGGATAGAAATGTATTGCAAAAATATTCTGCAAAGCACCTCACTGCTTCAACAACTATCTTTCTTTGGGGTAGACCTGGCACTTTGAAATATGTCCACGTCCAGTTGGGATGTCATTTGAGAGCAGCCTGGTTTATATAGAGTACTTAACAACTTTATTTTAAAGTGACATTAAAACAAAAGCAGCCTGAAGGGAAAATTGAATTGTCTATGTGAAGGACTACAGCTTGCTTTAATTAGCGCTTGAAAAGTCCTCTGAGATCCTGGAATCTATCTACCTGTTAGCATCTTATACTGCATCTATCACCATGCTATCTGAACAGAAAGGCCATGTGTACTGTTTTTATTACACATGGGGTGTTATAGTCATCCTATTATCAATGACCCGGAAGAAAACATAAAATCATCACTGATAAAGTTTTGCAGATAACATAAAAATCGGGAAGTGGTAAATAATGAAGAGGACAGGTCACTGATACAGAGTGATGTGAATTACTTGGTAAGTAGAGTGCCCAGCAAACAACATGCATTTTAATACACATAAATGTAAATATATCCATCTAGGAACAAAGAATATAGGCCATACATAGAAGATGGCAGGCGGGAGGGATCTATCCTGGGAAGCAATGACTCTGAAAAAGACATTGTGGTGGCTAATCAGCTGAACATGAGCTTTCAGTGCAATGCTATGGCCGAAAGGGCTATTGTGATTCTTGGATGCATAAACTGGGGAATCTTGAGTAGGAGTAGAGAGGTTATCTCACCTATTTATTTGGCACTGGTGCAACTACTGCTGGACTAGCGTGTCCAATTCTGGTGTTCACAATTCAAGAAGTTGGCAAAATGTTGATAGCTTGTAGAGATTTCAGAGAAGAGCCACAAGAATGATTAAAGGATTAGAAAACATGCCTCATAGTGAAAGACTAAAGGAGCTCAATCTATTTAGCTTAACAAAGATAAGGTTAAGGGGTGACTTGATTAGTCTAGAAGGACCTAGATGGGGAAACAAATATTTGATACTGGGCTCTTCAGTCTAGCAGACAAAGCTTAACAAGATCCTGAAAGCTGAGGCTAGACAAATTCAGATTGGAAATAAGATGTACATTTTTTAACAGAGGGTAATTAATCATTGGAACAATTTACCAAGGGTTGTGGTAGATTCTTCATCACTGACAATTTTTATATCAATATTGGATTTTTTTTAAAGATATGCTCTAGTTCAAAAGGAATTATTTTGGGGACATTCTTTGGCCTGTGTTATAAAGGAGACCTGACCAGATCAGCGTTTCTCAAATGGGGAGGTCCTAACCCAAAAGGGGGTCGCAAGACTATTGTAGGGGGGTCGTGAGAGTGGCGGCTGCTGGCCGGGCGCCCAGCTCCAAAGGCAGCACCACCGCCAGCAGCAACACAGAGGTAAGGGTGGCATGGTATGGGGGAAGGGTCATCAGAGCCTGAAGTATTTTCAAAGGGGGTCCCAGCAAAAAAAGTTTGAGAACCTCTGGACTAAATAATTAAAATGGTCCCATCTGGCCCTGGAATCTATGGAACAGGGTTCAAATCTCTAGAGAACAGTGAGCTTCATTGCTAGTAAAAAAGCATGTTGTACAAGAAAAAATGAGCATGAAACATGCAATTTTCCAGTGGACTCAACAAAGAAAAGTTTTGTAGCATATTTACAAAATGTTAGCGATGAGCCAAGCTGCAAAATACAGCTCTGGATTTTGAACCTTCAAAGTCTGGGTTGTTTGGATTCTGGGGTCATGTTAGCTCCACAGAACCCTCTCCCTTTTCCTATGATGCTTGTTTATTTAGTCCTCCTTCGAGAGTTAAAAAAAAAACGCTGGGGTTGAAAAAGGGACACACATGGCAGCAGGTTCATATTACTTAATTGCACAACACCAAGTACTTACAATTATTTATACACAACTGGTATTTTAATAACAATCCTATAGATTAAGGTAATTCATATGAATTCCTGACAGTGCTGCTTTCAAATATCTTCAACCCAGTTTCCTAATCATTAGAAAAATGCCCCAGGAGCCCCACTGATATTGCATTAACAAAATTATTGTCCCTATTTAAATACACTGGTTCTTGAATGAATAATTTATAAGGAGATCTGACTACTGCTAAGCAAAACAGAAGTGTAAGTTATTAGATACTGACTCTCTTGCTATACTGAGTTAGTAGCTCTATGCGTGTCACCTTGGTACTCTGCACTTATGCATTGCCTGTTGATTCCCTCTGGGGCACCTGGCATTGGCCACTGTCAGAAGACAGGATACTGGGCTAGATGGACCTTTGGTCTGACCCATTAGGGCTGTTCTTACATTCTTATGTCTCTCCATATAAGCTCCTAGGCAGCCAACGCTGAGGTGGTGAAGGGCAGTCCACCATTGCAGGTATGGAGGCTTTGGATTCAACTCCTGCTGCACACAGAGGGAGGCAAGTTATTGTTTATTTATTACATGTATTAAATTATTTATTTAAAGGGAGAAAAGGAGGGGTTGGGATATATCTCCCTTCCCCCCAGCAAGAAATAGAGGGATGTCTTCTTCCACTCATATAATGAGAGAGAGTTGGATGGGGTAGAGTGAAGTTTTCTCTTCCTCACACCATGAGACAGCCTAGTGGGGAAAAGGATTGTTCCCCGCACTGCTCCATGGGAGATAGCCATTGGCAAGGGATAATGTGTATTGAGCCATTTATGGCAGGGAACTTAGCCTGCCAATAGGTGACAATACTACTGTGACAGTTCACCTTTATTTCCCCACAGCGGTCCAGCAAGGGCACTCACTCTTATGCTTCCAGCTCTCCAGCCATTGCTATTCTGGGTGGAGACCAGCGTCTCTCGCCCTTCTGACCAGGGTATATCCAGGCTGCACAGTTCCCTGCCTTCACTGTATTATTCCGAGGAGAAGCAAGTTGTCCAAGCACAGCTGCTTGCTTTCTCTTCAGAGACTGATAACAGAGTGATCATCAACAGTTATAAGCACCACACAGTTCTTTCTTTGCAAGACTATTTTATTCTTAAAGTAAAAGCACTACAGAGAAATCACAGTGAAAACAATAAAAGAACCTACTTGCATACTAATAACTAGGGCCCTACCAAATTCACAGCTATGAAAAACACATCATGGACTGGGAAATCCGGTCTCCCCCCATGAAATTTGGTCTTTTGTTCGCTTTTTCACGGGGAAGACCAGTATTTCTCAAACTGGGGGTCCTGACCCAAAAGGGAGTCACAAGGTTGTTTAAAGGGAGTCGCAGTACTGCCGCCCTTACTTCTGTGGTGCCTTCAGAGCTGGGCAGCTGGAGAGCAGCGGCTGTTGCCCGGGCGCCTAGCTCTGAAGGCAGCGCCCCGCCAGCAGCAGTGCAGAAGTAAGGGTAGTAGTACTGAGACCCCCACTACAAAATAACTTTGAGACCCCCCCCACAACTCCTTTTGAGTCAGGACACCTACAATTACAACACTGTGACATTTCAGATTTAAATAGCTGAAATCATGAAATGTACGATGTTTAAAATCCTAGGATCATGAAATTGACCAAAATGGATGGTGAATGTGGTAGGGCCATACTAATAACATAGGCTCTGGCAGGAGCAGTCTTTCAACACCCCATCCACGGGGTTTTCTTGGTGGTCACAAGTCCATCAGAGCTTCAGGTCAGAACAAGAACCCACTCATATGGGGCCTCAATAGGCCCTGAGCTTCCAACCCTACCTTAGGAATTGGGGCTCTCCATGGACCAGGGGTTTGGACCATTTGCTGGATCAGGAAGAAGCTCCTGAACCAGTTTAAAACCAGGCTATATATCCAAAAATCCTTTCTTTGACTATAGGTCCCTGGAGAATCCAGGTTGAACTAATGTATGCACATTTCTCCAGGGGGGTGGTTTCAATGGGCTGATAACAGATGAAATACATTAGCATCCCCTTCTTACTAGAGAAGATACATATTATTCCACAATAACACGTACACATTTGCATTTTAAACCAATGGATCCCCAAAGATATTAACCTTAATTCAATAGGTCTTAACTTAATTCAATGAAGTTTATCTTAATTCCAAAAAGTTTGTCCAGGATATTACAGGATATTGTCAGTCTGCCGCAGACATAGCCAGCTGGTTATTGAACTGGTTATGTCACAGCAGTTTTGCAGTAACATCCAGGAATTCCAGTGTGTATTTCACCCATATTGGGACAGAATGGGTGAAATCCTGGACCCACTGAAATCAATGGGAATTTTGCCATTGACTTCAATGAAGTCAGGAATTCACCTGTTGTGTTTAATTCCTGAATCTTAAAGATTCAGGAAGCAAGATGTTGTGTCCTCTTTTTTTTTTTTCCCCCTGTAATTCAGGCATTATCTTTTCCCTTACACCTTATCATGGGAGTTCGTTTCCACTAGAAAGCTCCTGCTGTCCGTCTCTAAGACTGAACTCCATAGGATATGTAGCATTCTTGCGGGAGGGACCTCCGAGCTGGAATTCACTCTTTCTTGCAGCCCAAAGACAGGGGACAAAGCCAACTCCCATTAAAGTCAGTAGAAGGACATAGTGCAAGATACATTTATGTATTCTGGCATCTAGATGGATGATTTTTATCCATCCTTAGACTGGACAAAAACTGGTGTGAGTCTAATTTGTATCAATGGTTGGCAACAGGTTTTTATTTTAATTTTTGTAATAGATGCCCAGATGTCACAATGAAGTGTACGATATAAATACCTACTGTGTCTGACAAGAATAGGCAGTTAGAGCTGTTTGGAATATTAGGGAAGTTGTTGTTATTTCTGTTGTATTGCGGGCAGAATGACCAGGGTAGTTTCATCACAGACTAAAATGACTGCCACTCTCCATTCTGATTGGAAGAGAGGTCTACTTGAATGCTACATTGATGCCTCCCTTGCAAGAATGCACAAACTCCTCAGAACTCAGGGAAGTGGAACGTGTGCTGATGAAAATTAAGGGTGCTCAGCTACTTCCTCAAAAGGCACTAATGGAAAACAAGTAGCATAAGCCACAGTGAAGCACCTAAGGGAAAACTAATCTGTGCAGTGATCAGTGTCAGCTAGAGACTCAATCCCAGATTTAGTAATTGTTTTAAATGAGTGTTAAGCAATGAAGGTCACATTTTCACACAAACATATGTTGCATGAATATAACCCAATGATGAAAAAAAGGAATAATTGAAGCAGCATTTCTTTACATGCAAACAAAATCAAGTTCTTTTGTGATGTGACTTGTTTAGGGTTTGCTAATCTTTGGGAGCAGAAAGAGGAAGACCGAAGATACATTGCGTACGGTAACTGATAATTAGCTCCATCCTGCTCCCACTCCAGTCGTTAGGAGTTTTTCTGTTGACATTGACGGGTACAGGACTGGCTCCATTGCTTTGGAGAATAAATGGTATACCCTGATTCCAGAAAGAATTACACTCAGTCCTGCATGTGTTAACCTACTGCTTTCCTTTATCTAATATTGGTCAGACTAAAATCTTGGCAAGATTTAACAATTCAAGTTTATTTCATATAATGGGATACTCCCCTCCATTCTGTCCACTCTCTGACTGACTCATTCCTGTGATGAACTCTCCAGCAATGTCCATTGTCTTGCAGGGATGGTATCTGGGCTGGTTTTGCAGCTTCTGTTACTGAGGTGAGATTACATTATCCATTGTAGTGAAGTCTGAGACCTTAACTGTACCTCCCAAGAAAAGATGTTAGTATACGAACATATTTATGTCACATTGATTAGCCAGAGAGGTTATTAATGTTACTGAAGCATAAGCACAGGAAGCCTGAGGGTTAGAGCTAAGCCACTGTGTGGCTAAATATGCCCTAAAGTAATGCCTTAGACTATATTTCAAGCTTACTAAAAACCGGAAGAAAATAATATTATAAAAATCAATGAGATGTTTATTTGAAGAGAGGACAAAGGGGTCCCCCACCTTCTCCTCTAGGAAAAAGTATTTTCTGTAATAATGTTCATCTTTTTGCCGTTGTTTGTCTAGTAATCCATTTAACTGTGCTACAGTATTAGATTTATTTGGGAATTGCCTGCTGAGACCTGCATTGCTGGCAGATCCTATTAACATATACATCCAGTATTCTTATTGCATTTGCAAAATAAAGAATTGTGTGCATGGAACCTTTTTCCCATTCCTTTATATTGCCAAGTAAGAACATATCTACTATAATAGCCTATCAAAAAGTCAGCTTTTGATTAACCAAAATGATTAAGCAGTGACAGTCAAAAAGGGGGAAATAAAAACAATGTCCGTGAAAGTCAGTGAAAGCAATGCTCTTTGATGAGGTATAGAAATTATTTTACACATTACTTTCCAATACAAGGGCATGATCCTGCAAACACTTATTACCAATTAGAGCCCTTCATCCAGTGAAGCACTTAAGCATGTGCTTAATTTTAAGCAGGTAAGCAAACTTGTGGAATATAACTAGTTTACTTTTGGTGTAAGTATTTGCAAGTTTGGGCCCTGTATAAGGAATAAAATATATGGAAGAGTGTGAGTTTCTCTGAAGTGTTTTGTTTGTCTGGAGATAAATGCCCTCTTCATCTGTGTTATGAAGCAAAACTTGGAAGTCAAGTACTTTTTATACAATAGAGAGAGTGGGTTTTATATCATTTACCAAAAAGGAAAAAAACTCACACAAAAAACCTGTGTTGAACCTTCAAAAGGCACCTCAATTCGAACACAGAAAGATGGATTCGTATATTGTCAGTAAACAGAATGGTAAGGAAATGAGAAAGCTGACTCATAAAACCACAGAGCAAGGAAATGCAGTATGCAAGCAACCACAGCATCTTCATTTGGCCCCACTGTCCCTAGATACCACATGATGCAGCTTCCCTTAGCAGTGTTCCGTAACCACGAGCTATATTCATTTCACTAATGTAGGCAAGGAATAAAGACAGATATTCTATCTTAGGTACTGATAAACCCCGCCATTACTGTAGTTTGTGAGCAGCTCACAAGCTTATTTTTTAACGTATTTATCCCCTCAACACCAATGTGAGGCAGGGAAGAACTATTATCTCCACCTCATAGATGGGAAACTGAGGCACTGTGGCCCAGATCCTCAAAGGCACCTAACTCCCATTGATTAATGACTTGCCCAAGGGCACGCAGGAAGTCTGTAGTGGAGTAAGAAACAGAACCTAGATCTCATGAATCCAGGCCTAGCATCCTAACCACTGGACCACCCTCCTTTCTCTGCATCACTTGTGCTACAATATTATAATTAGAGATGAGTCTGAACCAAATGATTAAACACACACACCCCTGAACTCTGTGTGAGTTTAGATCCAGATCTGAACTTTAAGCCAAACCAAAACCCTGGATCAGAACACTGAACTTTGGGTGTAATAAAGGTATCAGATCAAAACTTTGTGCCTTGACCCTCTTTGTATAGATAATGATTGTGGGTAAAAACCACCCAGAGTACAAAATATCATCTTTAGCAACCCTGTGAAGGAGGTAGAGATGGTTAAGAATGGGGAGGCAATAATGATTTGAAATGTAATCATTCTTCAATGAAGCCATAAACTTCTTCCTCCTCTCACCTTTGAACCCTTTTCAATGACACCCTGTACACTCATGCAGCCATCCTTTCCCTGTGTGTCAAGTTACCTCTATCTCCTTCTTTATACTTTCCTTAAAATTCTTCTTTTATTTAACCTTCCAGCGTATCTGACACCAAGGAAGTAACTACAGTAGGAAAAGCCACGTTGACAAGTAAGAATCAAAGAGGGGGAAGAAGTAATATTTGTCATATGGAAAAGAAGTATAATTTTCAAATTTATGAGAGGGTAACTGAGCATATACATAAAAAAATTTACTTGACAATGCCCTTTAACCAATCAGAAAGTAGCACGTAAGCTCACATTACAGCGTCAGATACACTGAACAGCTGGTGTGGAGGTAGCATTAACGCCTACAATTCTCTAGTGTAAAATTAAACACAGACAATTACCTTAAGATTAGTAACCTATCACATACATGGCTTAATTGAGCCTCTAAGCAGCCTACCCAGCAGCTATCCATGAATGCTTTGGGGGATTTGCAGGCTCGTCCTAAATCCAAAGAGGTATTTCCCCTCCTTGGTAGCAGCCATCCATTGCTGCCTTATGCATTACACTGCTGCTGATGGCTGTCCCTTCCTAGAGACACACTCACAGACTCTGCTCAATCAGCTTCCCATTGACAGTCTTTCTCAGGGAAGTGACAGTGAGTCAACCAGGGACAAAGGTTAAAGTGGATCCAGGTTCCTTCCTGGCTGATAGCTCTGTTTTGAATGGAGGGACTCAGTCTTGGAGATTTCCCCAGGTTCCTCGTCCACAAAGCAATATGGTCAATTGGTTGGTCAGGGAAGAAGGGGGGAAAGAGGGGAGAGCCCCATCTGACAGACTAGGACAGTTTACTGCAATAATGGGGCTGTGTAAGTGCCTCCTGAGTGGGGAAGAGAGATGGAATCTCTGAGTATAACTGTGGAGAAAAAGAAGAGGGGAGCTTGTTGCAAGGAACTGTCCTCCCTACCAGCAATTCTATTACTTCACAGGCTGGCTTTTTTCTCTCTCTATCTCTATTGTTATAAAGCTCTGACCTCTCTCCTGAAGAGGTTGGCCTGTTATGGAGCCAGCCTACATGACCTGCCACAGCTTGGATGTGCATGGGTACTTCATTCCGGACAGGGCCCATCGCTGAAGCCTCAGTGCCATCTGCATGCCTTGTTCCAGTTCTTCTTCCCATTCTCCTCAGCACTTTATTATGCGTGTTTATCTGCAGTTGCTCTTCCTTTGCCTTTGATGTCCCTCATTCCTAAATTTCTCCAGAGAACAAACAGAGGGGTGTGTATATTTACTGAGTGAATAATGGATGAATATACTCTTACATTTACTGCGTTGTGTTCCCTCTAAAGTAGATTATTTCTACATGGCACAAACAGTGTTGCCAGGCTATGTTTAAAGCTAATGAGCCACAGATTAGCATCTCAGAAGTCAATTAACAAGAGCAGGTTGTTGGTGTTTTTTTTCCCCCACCCAGTGACTTGTACTTATACATTATTAATGAAATACAAGACTTCCTTGGGTGGTATATGCCCATGTTACTCATGAGCAGTGTACAGATATTATTTCTGTTGATGGCCTCAAACAGACAACTATGTAATGAAAGTGCTGTATGTTCCTTCAGGAAAGTAATCAAACTGTAGTTGCCATAGTAAATAGGTATATTTATTTATCTACACTCCATGTGCTTCCCCTGGCTGGACTCCACATTCCATGTGTCTTCAGGCTGTCTTATCTTTTATACTGTTTAGAAAGAAGGGAACAGTGACGGGGTGGGAGTTACTTCAGGATGATTCCAGAGGGTAGCTGTCTAGGCATAGATGCCTAGGAATGTGAGTTTCTGTGGCTGAGTTAATGCTGCACTCGCAACCTTAATATTGGAATCCGCGAAGGCTGAGGCCCAGAATAAGTGATGAGGGCTGGGGCTGGCAATTAAAATACTCTCCCCTTTCCTGTATTCCACAGAAAAATATTTCTGACCTCCCCCCTCCCCCTTCACACATATTTTTGATCCCATGAATAAAACAAGCCAGCTAACCACACTGCAGTTCTTCCCCT
This sequence comes from Lepidochelys olivacea, assembly GCF_965140295.1. Lineage (NCBI taxonomy): Eukaryota > Metazoa > Chordata > Testudines > Cheloniidae > Lepidochelys > Lepidochelys olivacea. Next base: position 111,062,977 of record NC_140417.1, read on the forward strand.
CTGCCAGGAAATAAATTCTGCCTCACCTATAGCGCCTCTGCTGTTATTCCCACCACAGCTCTTCTGAAAATGAACAGGCAGTCCCCTTCCACTCTGCTTCTTACTCCTCCACCCCCATCACCCAATAAAAGCTGATCTGCTTTCATCTTTCCCCCTTCTCACCATATCCCAAGCTCTCCTGCTCCCCCTTTCAGCCCCTCATCACTAAGTCCCAGGCTCCCCCCATTTCCAAACAAGACCTCTCTCTGTGTGTCATGTTCCCCCTCCTTCTGTGCCACCACACTCCTTTTCCTCCTCTGTGGGCAAGGAGAGATGTTCTGCTGCTGTTTCTCCATTTTCTGGATTTCAGTCAAAATAATCTGTTTCTGGTGGGGTTTTATGAACTATAATTTGTTGGAACCTAAAGAACATAATGTATTTGCTCAAAAGCAAACACTAGGAAATGGCGAGAAGCAGAAACAATGCAACAAAAAAGGTATCTTTACAGATGCTAGCATTGCGTCCACTAAAGCTTAGATTCTGAAAAAATGTATGCATGTGATTAAGTTTACTACACATGAGCAGTCCCACTGGACATTCATCTTTGGAAAATTCACCTTTGAGATCAACAGGACTGCTATTTGTGCATAAAATTAAGCACATGAACAAATTTTTGAAGGATTGGGGGATCTAGATGGTTGTTACCAAGGTATGAGAATGCAGTTATACAGTACATACAATATTACTGGAATAACAGAAGTAATTCTGAAAACTGACTAGGAAGTTAAAATATTGAGATATGAAATACATTGATGGGTTCACATGAAAACACTTTTACCAGTATTTTTGAATGACTTTCCTTATGTCTGGCTTGATATCGGGTACTAAATTTAGGAATGGAGCCAAATGGCAATGCAAAGTAAAGACAAAAATGATAGCAAAATGATTCTTGGTTTTTTGTGTCACAGACCTCAAGGTAAGAGTAGTTGGCAAAAGAAGATTAGGAAATACTTTCACAGGTAAGAAAGGTCTGCTTAAAGGCCGGAATATTGATCATGTTCACAGATTATTTTAATTGCTTAAATAGAGGGAAATTCATCTTTGTGCAGCAAATGTGAAAAGGGCTCTTTGATCAGCACCACTTAAACTGTACTTCATTATTTAGGTGAAATTCATGCTGCTGTAAAGGGGCCAACACAAGGCCCTCCACAGTACTATAGCACCATATTGAAGGGGAAGAGGTTGTGAGGCCACTGATGAAGCTGCCAGGCAAAGATGCTTTGATATCTCCTCTGTGCTCTGTATGAGTGGACCCTGCATGGCCCAATATAAAAGTAGACAAAGAAGCAGACTGGGAGAGGGGCAAATATGAATCCAGCCTCCCTACCACACTGCACAAGTGGCCCTCAGGGGTTACAGCTGCTATTAGAGACCACAGGATGGAACAGATGTTTCAGAAGGGGAAGGTTGCACTGCAGATTGGAGAAATACTCCACAGTCTATCCACACATCACCCTATTAATGTCCAAGAACTCTAGCCTTATATGGTAATATTAAATTTCACCTTTAACATAGGGTCTAAGTGGTACATAAGTGGTGCCCAAAGTCTTGTGTGGGCCCTCTGCAGAAGGTTGAATTTGCAGCATGAGATAATATCTATAAAAAGGTTTATGAACTGAAAATGCAGGATTGCTTTTTTATGCAGTTTCTTGAACACTCTATATCAGAGGCTGTTCTGGACTAATCCAGGAAGTGAGCCAAGTATGAAAAACACATCTGAGGTTGTGGAACATCTAAGACTTATTGATCACAGTGTAATTACACTTGAAATGTATTAGGGGAAGTAACTAAAACAATTTTGACTCTAGGAAAGCTGATTTAGGAGCGTGCAAAATGCCCTCAGGGAGGCTGACTGGAACTCTCTCATGATGTACGGTGAATTTATTTCAGAGAAGAGTGGGACATACTCAGAGAAATGGTGGATAGATTTGTACATCAATGAATTCTAAACAGACAAACATGGTAATAATGAACCAAAACACTACACATTTGAAAAGGAAGATGAAGACGATGAGTACCATAAGTAAGAACAAGTTAAAGCGACAATTAAAGGAGGAAAAGAAGTATAAAATGCCAACCTACAACTGCTTATTGGAACGAATAAAGATTCTTGATTTCTTGATATTACAACAATAGGCAGATGCTACAGAGGGAAATGTATCCAATCAGAAACAATAGTGGAAAATATATAGATAAAGAAACACACAATTTGTTACATAAAAATGACATTTTTTTCTTATTATCCAAGAAAAGAAGTTGCAGAGATACAATTCCCAAGTGAGGGATCTAGTTTCAGGGTGCAGTAGAAGTTAAATAGTGTTCACATAGCAATGGAAATCATGATTAAAAGATGGGACACTTCAAATTTGAATGTGATCCTCTTAAAATAAGCATCTAACACACTGTATACAGACATTTTTCATTCCCACTGTGTAAAATACCTCATGTAAAAATTAGATATGCATCCATACCAAGACCCAGGCCTGTATCTGTATTTGGGCCAGATCAAATCTTGGATCCAAACATCTCCATATTCTGGCAGGTTCAGAATCCAGATACAAACTGTGTGGCTCTAGCCCATCATTAGTAATAGAACTAACTAGACTATTTTACATTTATGGCATGTGGCACAGGGGTGGGCAAACTTTTTGGCCCTCGGGCCACATCGGGATTGTGAAATGGTATGGAGAGCCAGGTAGGGAAGGCTCTGCTTCCCCAAAAAGCCTGGCCCCGCCCCCTATCTGCCCCCTCCCACTTCCTGCCCCCTGACTGCCCCCCTCAGAGCCCCCGACCCATCCAAACCCCCCTGCTCCTTGTCCCCTAACCACCCCCTCCGGGAACCCCCGCCCCTAACCGCCCCCCCGGGACCCCACCCCCTATCCAAACCCCCCTGCTACCTGTCCCCTGACTGCCCTGACCCCTATCCACACTCCCACCCCCTGACAGGCCCCCCCAGGACCCATCCACCCCCCCACTCCTTGTCTCCTGACTGCCTCCTCCGGGAACCCCCACCCCTAACTGCCCCCCCAGGATCCCACCCCCTATCCAACCCCCCTGCTCTCTGTCTCCTGACCGCGCCCCCCCCGCGAACCTCTGCTCCATCCAACCGTCCCTTGTCCCCTGACTGCCCCCCAGGACCGCCTGTCCCTTATCCAACTCCCTCCACCCCCTTACCATGCCACTCAGAGCGACAGGACAGGCTTACTGGAAAGCCTGGGAGGTGGGCGGGCGCAAGCCACGCTGCTGGCATGGCTGCGGGGGAGGGAGGACAGCTTGGGAGGGGCCGGGGGCTAGCCTCCCTAGCCGGGAGCTCAGGGGCCGGGTAGGATGGTCCCGCGGGCCGGACATGGCCCGCGAGCCATAGTTTGCTCACCTCTGATGTAGCATTTTGATTCAAGTGTAACCCTTCTGCCCATCAGAGTTGGCAGCAACAAGGGCCCGGTTCAATATCTAGGGGATCCATTCCAATAACACAATGCAAACCGGCTCGAGCCCCCACCCCATGACCTGGGACAAATATAAACCACCCCCGCTGGGCGCCTCCAAAAGGCAATACTTCCCCTCTTGCAAGCACAGAGTCTGAGTATAGCAAAAAGCCTTTTAATAACAGAGAGAAACAATGTGGCATTATGTTAGCGAAACACCACCAACAGGATTCATAACATAACCCATGAGCAAAAAAACCCCACCCCAAGCAAATTGGGGCATGTCCTTTCCCTTTGGTTCTTGAGTCCAGCAACCCCAAATCACCCAAAGTCCCAAAAGTCCAATGACGCAAAAGTCTCTGTCCCTGGTCAGGGCAACCCCAGAGTTCAAAAGTTTATCTGCAGAGCTTTACCTCCCAACCTGGGTGGAGGTGGGGGCGGGTGTAAGAGGCACCTTACATGATCTGAAGCTGACCGCCCCACAGCTCCATAGGACTTCACTCTGCTCCGCCAGCCGCCCCACAAACTGCTTTGCTCAGCTCCGCGTCCCACCAGCAGCTCCCGGCGTCCCACGAACTGCTCCGCGTCCCACCAGCAGCTCCTGCCGTCCCACGAACTGCTCCACCAGCCTGTCCACAAGGCACTCCAGCCGTCCCACAAGCTGCTCCACAATATATCTTCAGGCTCCCCCAGTACTTAACACAACGCTCAGTGATTTCAGCTCTTAGTCAGTTCAGCTCTTTGGTGACTTCAGCTTGTAGTAAGGGAGCCTCAGTGCTGGTGCACCATTAGCCCAAAGTGAGCTCAGCAGTCTGTAACTAGACTCCTAATGAAATCAAAATTAACTCTGATATTCCACAGTGAAGAGAGGAGGAAGTGCAATTAGCATGTAAGGCCCTCACTAAGGGACCCATACCACCAAGTATTAATACTTGTCCCCAACCTCTCTCAATTCACAGAGTTTTGTAACCCATGACTCTTGCCTAGCGAGTGCTACTTAGTTGATGGTGAGTCCCTCCATCATAACAAAAGGCCAAGTACAGTTCCAAGCACAGTTCCCATAATCAGGGTAATAACAATTTATTCTTCCTGCCCCAATAACAGAGACACTGGGGATCCCACAGCAGCCAAAGTGACCATTTGGGCAGCTATGGCCTCATTCTAGGTGGGTGTGTCTATGCAAATGAGATCGGCCCCTGAAGTTCTTTTCCACAACTTGCCACACCTCACCACCAGATGTCAGGGTGGAGCTCATCCTGACACTGCTTACACAAGCATCACAAATCTGTTTATAAATAATCAAAACCTTATGAGATAGGTGATATTGGACCTGTGTCACAGATAGGTAGACAGAGGCATGAAGACGTTAAAAGCTCACATTTTCTAATGAAGCCATTCATTATGGTGATGACATTTTTGGGCGTCCTAGTTGAGACAACTCTTTTGCTAAGCACTCGTCATTCTAAAGTAAAAGGAACTTGTGACTGCTCAGCATCTTTGAAAATCGGGCCCTAGGTGTTTGAAGTATGATGCACAAAAATGGAGGCTCCGAAAATTAGTTCCACTTCTGAAAGCGTTGGTTTAAGTTACCTGTCTGTGGTCCCACAGTGAATCAGTTGCAGACTAGGAATAAAACCTAAAAGATTCGCAATCACAATCCTTAAACAATAACAGTGTTATGCAACCCCTTCGAGAATGAAAGGGGGCAGATTTTCCAGGCATGTAAATTGCCATCACTGTTAACTTCAGTGAGGCTATGACAACTTACACTAGCTGAGGATCTGCCCATGGATCTCTACAGCACTAAGATATTCTAAATGTGGTTAAGAATCACCGAGAATGCATTTCTGTGTGCTTTGGGGTAGAGAAATTTTAGTTTGTGACAGTAAAAACTGCTAAAGCAGCAGTTCTCAACCGGGAATCCGAGGCCCCCTGCTGGGCCTAAAGCAGGTTTCAGAGGGTCCGCCAAGCATTAGACTCACTGGGGCCCAGGGCAGAAAGCCAAAGCTCCACCTTCCCAAGCCCCGCCACACGGGACTGAAGCTGAAGCCCAAGCAGCTTAGCTATGTGGGGCCCACTGTGGCGTGGGGCCCTGGGCAATTGTCCTGCTTGCTACCCCCCAATGCCAGCCCTGTTTTTTATATGCAGAAAAACAGCTGTGGCATAAGTGGGCCATGGGGTTTTTATAGCATGTTATGGGGACCTCAGAAAGAAAAAGGTTCAGAACCTCTGTGCTAGAGGGATCTGGAGTTCAACCTGAGCCAGAGGAAGGTGTGTTTTGCCATCAGCTCAAAGTGTGAGCTCTGAAGGGGAACTGTAGATCAGTTTATCCAGTATTTCCTGCTGAGTCAAGCAGAATTCTTCAGGGGTGGAGGGAAAAAGGAGGAGGAGGCTTCCGTTACAAAGCAGCAATCCCTCTGCAATCTCTCTCGCACTGGAGGTGGATTTATGTCAGTCTAATCCTTAATGTTGCAGAATTAAAGAAAGATTCTCTGTGTGGAATCTCAATAGTATCAAAGTGAAGTTTGTGCATTTGTTTACCTAATTTCTTAATGTATCTATCATGTTTATTATGGTAGGGCCTAGGGACCAACTGAGAATGGAGCCCCATTATGCTAGGCACCATCCAAACAGAGAATCAGAGATAGTTCTGACAAGAGTATTTTCTTCTATATAGTTTTTCTTACTTTTAAAAATTTTATTAATTATTAAAGTAAATAATCTGTCTTTTGTTTTATGCAACCCACTGAGATTGGTAATATTCTAATTTGATCTGTCTTTGAGATGCACTACATTAAAAAGGAGGCACGGGAGAGAATCTGGGAGAGACAGTCTGTCCTAAAGACATTAAAAAAGTGGATGGTAATGGCAATTTAATAATATATGAAGAAAACACCCCAAACTACTTGTTACAGAATAATCCAGTACTTCCTGCTTTCAAGCAACTTTTTCATTTCAAATGGCATTTGCCATTTATCCGCGTTTGCTGTTTAAAAAAAACACTGAGTCATATTTTTATCTCGTATCGTTTCTTTTTTTTAAGCTTGTGACCCTGATATTTTCCCCTCTACCCCATGACAAACATCACACTCCAACATGTGCTTATCAACTGTTTACACTGTGGTAAATTGACTTCAACATTTCCTCATTTAGAGATCTCTCCCGATCAATGGTGAATTATATGAACAAAGGACTTGTGTTTCATGGTGCTTGCTATTCTTTTGCTTATTACATATGAGAATTGGCTCAAGTACATTCATTCTTTCATGAATTCATACCGAATGCTCTATACTAAATTATGCATTGCCATGTTTTGCAATCTTCTCCTCTATCATTGTTCCAGTGTCTTGCAGAACACTGAAATCAGTGTTATAGGCCTGAAATATTCTGGCCCCTCACATGTTTGTCTTAAAGGTGACCTGCAAGGAAAAAAGAATTGGACATGACGTTTTTTGTTTCTTTTTGATGTATAACGGAGGCCTGACATGTTTTTATCCCAGAGAAGAAAAATATTTTTTCCTTACTTTTTTTAAGCTTAGAAATATCAGGAATATATATATTGAGAGAGACTGATTTTGCATTTTAGGCAGTTGTTTATACCTGTTCAAAGAGTGTCCAAAATATGACTAAAGCGTGATGGATAGGTTTTATACCCACTTTGTAAAGTGACAATATGAGGTGCAAGACACTGGAGAATCAGGCCTATTGTCTTCCCTTTTCTTTTTGAAGGTCTCTTTGGAGGACCAGAGTACTGGATTGTTAGCTTTCTATGCTTTCTATTGAACGAATAGTGATATTGGCCCTGATTCAGGAAAGCACTTAAACGTAAGTTTAAATCCATCCCTATTCAAGAGCAGCCCCAGTGATTTCAATGAAAGTTAAGTATATGCTTATGTGCTTTCCTCAACCTGGCCCACTGGTTCTAAGAAAGGTTTCACAATGGTAGCCCTAGCCGTGTTAGTCTGTATCAGCAAAAACAACGTGGATTCCTTGTGGCACCTTAGAGACTAACAAATTTATTTGGGCATAAGCTTTTGTGGGCTAGAACCCACTTCATCAGATGCATAGAGTGGAAAATACAGGAGCAGGTATAAATACATGACAAGATGGGAGTTGCCTTACCAAGTGTGAGGTCAGTCTAATGAGACAATTCAATTAACAGCAGGATACCAAGGGAGGAAAAATAAACTTTTGTAGTGATAATGAGAGTGGCCCATTTCAAGCAATTGACAAGAAGGTGTGAGTAACAGTAGGGGGAAATTAGTATGGGGGAAATTAGGTTTAGGTTTTGTAAGAAAGATCTTTTGTCCTACCTCTGTTAAGTGTGTTGAGTTAAATAACAAAGACCAGAGCATTTTAAACAGTTTTAAAATTCCTTCCTCTTTGTTGCTCAAATTTCATTTCTTTGGTTCAGTCGTCCATAGAATCTTCCAAAAAAATTAACCGTAGCTGAATTTCTAATCTTAAAACAAAACAAAAATACATTTCAGGCCCTCTTGATACAACATAACGATGCAATCCCCTCTCCCCTTTTTGCAATTTACAGGTCACAATTTAAATAGACTTCCTTACCTTCTCATCAGATTCTCATCCCGTTCCATTTTACTCTAAATTACAGGCACATCCGGTCAGTTTGCATTCTAACATATTTGGTGCTTAGTGTTTCCCTTCATTCTTTCATTCTTAAGAAAACTAAAACCACTAAATTCTGATTCCTAATGCTCCTTTTAGACCATGCTATTCTTTCCCACAAGAAAACCTTCAGGAGAGGATAAGTAAGCCCTGGAAACTCTAAAAGGTGCATACCAGTTGCAGCTACAGGAAACCCAATGGAACTAAATTACTAATGGTTTATGCCAAGTTTGAAACCAAAATCACAAAAAACACTGATCACAAAACTAGAGGAAAGGATATGCCCCGTAACGTAGAAATCTGCAGTTGTACTTTCTGGTGTTTTTCCTTTCCTAAAACCAAATCTACTATAAACTCTATGACTAATTTCTATTTAAACAGCAATTCAATTTCAAATCCACAATCCATTCCTATTATCTATTCCTATTTTATATACCCCTGTGCTTCAGTAGTTAAAATCTCCCATTATGACCTCTTTGGCCTTCTTATATCCAATCATGAACATCCAATCATTTCAACTGTCAGTCATAGGCTCTATAAAAAGTTCACACTCTGAATCATCTCTAGTCTCAATCCATGGCTTTATATCATTACCAGGTTCCCCAAAATCCTGTATTTCATGGACTAATACTTACCTGCACTAAAAAATTGTATCTCTTGTTTTCCATGGTATTTTTAAAAAATGCAGGTCCGGAAGTTGACTTTTCTAAATTAAAAAGGGTAAATAAATCCAAAATTAGGTTTATTTTGCATAAATTCCAAAATACAAATGGATAAAATACAGTGTGATATCAAAAACTTGCCTGTGTGATCAATACTATAGTGTTGTAGTTTATTAATTAAAATGCAGCAAGGTGGATTAAAGTGTAAAACAAGTTCTAAAAAATACTCTTCATCATTGAAGTCTGGGCCAAAAATCCTTGTGAATAACAAACTTAAAGCTATTTTTAAAAACTTTTTAAGTACGAAAGACAGGCAAGTGACTAATCCAAGGCACAGGCAAGCAGCTGGTAAAATATAATTTATAAATAGCAGCTAATAGCAATTTTTGGAGAATGTACTGAGGCCACTCTTTCTGTGTTTCTGGCCAATTTATGCCCAGATTTATCCTATAAACCAGTTTGCCCTATTAGATTAATAGATTTTTATAAACATATTCGTATATAATCTTTTCCATCAATAATATAGTGTTTTATTTCTATTGCTAACTTTTCATTTATGATGAAACAAATTAAATAAATGCTTCTTTTGAGTTACATACCTTCATAAAAATTCAAAATTTCTCTAACTTTCTGTTCAAAAAGTTGCTGCATGTCTTTTCCTCCTCTCTTTTAGCCATGCCTCGTACACAATATGCTTTCTTTTAGCTTCCTTATGCCATTTATCTCTGTGCAACACTGATTTAAAGCACTCCTTAGAAATGTCTACTCTTTCTGTAAGAACACATTGTTAGATGTAACTCATGCCATCTGTACAGGATTCATCTGTTTCCTTCCTTGAGAAGAATATGCTCAGTGAAGTGTGGATTGCTTTCTTTTTCCTCATAGTTTCAATGATGTATACATCACATATTAAAATGTCACTACATCATCTAGAATTCTTGGTTTTCCTTCATTCTTTTTACAATTTTCACATTCCTTCCTTGTCCACAACCAACTTTATTACAGCTTTTTTACATTTGTAATAACTTCCGTTATACCTTTTCTTCTATTCCATTGTGCTATTTAAGTTCTTGTGCTATGCCGATTACCATAATATCTAATACTCCTCCCTCCAAAGGGGCTGGCAGTTGTGGTGGGGGAGTAAACATTGTTAGTAGCATCATTAACTCCCAAACTGATTCATGTCAGGAAATCCATCAGGTCCTTAGGGGAGCATGCTGCAGGGAACAGTTGCTTTTCAGTTTCACCCCCATCAAATGTTTGCTTTATCCAAAACTATAGACACTGCAGTGGTCCTACTAAGTGACTTTTGTAGGCTCTCAGGAAAGGAGTATCTTGTAAAGTGGAACTGCTCTTTCCCCCTTCCATTGTTTCAACCCAATTTTTGATACATTTGCCCCCACGCTCCCACCCCGAGGACATTACTGGGCTACTGCAATTGATTCCATATAAGGATGGTGGTCTCATTCGAGTTCCTGATGAATATGGGTCCACATAAAGCAAACAGATGAAAAATCACCCATGTAATTTGGCAATAACTATGCAGGACTGATGTAGCAGTTGCAGATAGATGTTGCGGGGCAGGATCTGAATTTGATCTTCTTGGTGTTGATCCAGAACTTTCAAGATGTACTAATTTATGTCTTGAGTTCTCCCTGTCAGTAAGATTTTTATTTGACTTGCCTAAAATGTATTGAGTTATTGCACTGATATAATGTCTCATTATTGGCCCCAGTCAGGATCTGTGTAAACCTGATACGTATTTGAGGGACAGAGCAGCTCCTTCTTGGTGCCTCTAAGGTGGAATGGAGGTGTCACTGAGTACTGCTGTCTATGGTAAGAATCCAGCTTCTGGTAGTCATCTAGTCTCACAGCCAAACTGATATTTTTGCTGCAAATATAGTATCAAGGGGTAGCCTACTTCCACAGTTAGCTTGTGCAAGAGCAGAAAAATTTCTGCACGTGTGGTTAGATTTGTACGTACTGATAGCCATTTCTGATGCTATTTAAACAGACAGAAGTATGTTTAAGTTATATCTCTTTAATCAAACTAGAGTGCAAGCACTTTAAGGTGGGGACTGTGTTTTTGAAGGTCTTTATATGGCACGTAACATAGTGAGGCCGAGATCTAGGTTGATGCCTCTGGATGCTAATGGAATACAAATAATAAAATAATAATGGACAGGATAGACTGTTAAAACCAGAAGGTTCCATGACAACTGGGGAGCCCCTTTAATTGGAGACTGGTCAAAATGTCAGACTCAGATGATTCCATGGCAGTTGGGAATAGTTGTGGGTTGGTGGAGGAAGAGAACTATTTTCAAGATTTCCCACTGGAAGAAGAGCAACTCTCACTAGAGCCCTGCAAATTTGCAGATATCCGCAGACCATGTTTGCGGATCAGATGCAGACACAAATTTTGTATCTACACAGGGCTCTAACTATCAGAGAAGTAGCTTGTCCTGGTGGGAACTTTTTTCTTCTTTCCATTGCTAGGTGAGAAAGGGACTAGAAACAGGGTTTTCAGAGATAGTTTCTCAAAAGCTAGGATACTGCAAATCATTTATTAGTGAGAGCATTTTAAAAACTCTGGGCGGTCGGAGACCAAGAGGTAGGCCCCCACAACACCATCATTCTCTAGCCATTTTCAAGAGCTGCCCAGTCCAGTCCACACCAGCCCAGCCTCAGGGCCCTTCTATAATGCAAAGCGTGCAGAAAGTAACTGCATGGGTGCAATAAACATGGCAGAGAGTGAACTGCAGGGGTTGCTAGAGGTGCATAGTCCTGAGAGGGGAGGGGGTCCTGGGAGTGAAGGGCAGAGGTGGGCAGCTGCAGCGCTAATTCCGTGGCGTGTCAGTGACCTGCAAGGAGGGGTGGTGGGGGGGGCGGCGTCTGGAAGGGGGCCTGGCGCTATCCTAGAGCAAACCCTGCTCTGTCGGAATCTCCTCCGTTCCGCCTGACATTCATCCTCTTCAGCAGGTGGCTGCAGAAACAGCCCCGGGGTAGGAGGGGGATCCGAGTCCCCCCTCGGGGTGAATATTTGAGAAAAGATGCTGGGGACCCCCAGCAGCCGCGGGCAGCTTCTGCAAACAACCCCCGCCCCCGCCGTCGGTGCAGCTCCAGCCTCCGCTTTGCCCCCTCCCCCCTTGCAGCGCCCTCCGGGTTGCACAGTCCGCAGCAGCAGGCGGCCAGCCCCCCCCCGGCGCAAGTGGCCCAACTCTCGGGCGCCGCGCGCAAACGCACCGCTCCTTCCCCCACCCCTCCTGCCGGCGGTGTTGTGACATCACCTCGCAGGGCGCCGTGCCCTGTGACGTCAGGGGTAAGGACCTCCTCTCTCCTCCAATCCGGGTGGACGGGGTGGGGAGCGGCCGCCGCTTTCTCCGCCCGGCGGGGGGCGGGAGGTGAGACCCGGATGAGGCGGCAGCTGGCTGCTGCTGTGTGAGGCGGAGCGGACCGCGGAGGAACCGCGCGGGTATCTCGGGCGGACTGAGGCGGAGGCTGCGCCCCCTCCCAGCCCCTCCGCACCTGCCCCAGCTCCATGCCCACAAGATGGAGGCGAGGGCGCTGGTGTGAGGGGGGAGCCCGTGCCCAGGTGCGCGCCTGGCGGGCGTCGAGGCGGAGATGCTGCTGGTCTATGTGATCCTGATCTCGGCTCTGGCCGGTTCCTTCATCACGCTGCTGCTCCAGCTGCTGCTGCTCTACAGGAGGAAGCCGGAGCCCCCCGGGGTGGCGAGAGCCTCCGGCGGCCTCTTCTTCCCCAGGGTCCTGCCCGACCACAGCCTCAGGGACTATTTCCACGGCTCAGAGCCGGCGGGCAACCATCCGCCCCAGGAGCCTGCCCCTGCCGCCGCCGCTGCTACCCCCTCCCCGGGCGCCGCCAAGCCCCAGGCTGAGCCCGGCGCCAAGCAGCAGCAGCAGCAGCAGCAAGAGCCCCCTGCGCCCCCCTCCTCCCGAGAGGAGACCTGCTACTTCCTCAATGCCATCTGCCTCTTCCTCTTCAGGGAGCTCAGGGACACCTCCCTGGTCAGGCACTGGGTCACCAAGAAGATCAAGGTGGAGTTCGAGGAGCTGCTGCAGACCAAGATGACGGGCAAGGTGCTGGAGGGACTCAGCCTCAGGGATGTGTCGCTGGGCGATGTGGTGCCCCTCTTCAAATCCATCAAGCTCATCCGGCCAGTGATCTGCAGTGACGAGGGCTGCCCCGAGGAACTGGGCTTCGAGGTGGACCTGGAGTATAATGGTGGCTTCCACCTAGCCATCGATGCCGACCTGGTCTTTGGCAAGTCGGCGTACCTCTTCGTCAAGATCTCTCGGGTGATGGGGAAGCTGAGGCTGGTCTTCACCCGCTTGCCCTTCACACACTGGTCCTTTGCTTTCATGGATGATCCTGTGATAGGCTTTGAAGTGAAGTCCCAGTTTGAGGGGAGGCCCATGCCCCAGCTCACTTCTATCATCGTCAACCAGTTCAAGAAGGTCATCAAGCGTAAGCACACCTTACCCAGTTATAAAATCAGGTAAGGTGCTATATTCCCCTCTTCCCTGGGGTTACCTTGGGACAGGATGCATTCAAATGCCTGTCATGTACTCTTAGGTAGAAAAGGAAAGGTTTTTATTGGCACTTTTTCAGGCATATGATAATGGCACTTATGGTATCTTTCTTCTTGTGATCTCAAAGCACTTTGTAAAGGTGAATTAGTATCACTTCCATTGTTTTACAGGTGAAGAACATGAAGCACACAGATCAGATAGTAAATTAATGATAGAACAGGTGATAGAACCCAGGTATCCCAACTATCAGGCCAGTGCCTTATCCACTTGCTCCATGCTATTTCTTTGGAAGGTAGAAGGATGGCCTTGTCACTAAAGCACAGGATGCAGAGTTGGGATATGTGGGATCTGTTCCAGGATCTGCTACTGACTGACTGTGCAACCATGGGCAAGTCACTTGGCCTCACTTTTCCTATTTGAAAAACCAGGGACAGTAATTCTAACATGAGACAGGAATTAATTCACTCACTGTAAAGTGTTTTGATATGCTCCGAAAGGCACTGTAAAAGTACAAAAATTATCTTTTTTTCCCCAGTTCATTACTGCTTCCCGCTGCTCCTCCAGCCTCTCCATCTGCCCTTGGTCAGACCTAAAAGCTAGCTGGCGACAGCTGCTCGCTACTCATGCTGCAATCATGGAATTTTCTAGTGCCAACTTTGTCTTTATTGTAGTAAAGGAGTGTGAAGAGCACTTCTGTCTGATTTATACACACTGCAGTTTTGCATATAATGGGATGTCCGGTGATTTATCTATAGTGGAAGAATCCAAGTGAATTCCTCGCTGCCTAATTGCTGCCTGGTCTGTGACTATAAGTATTCAGTAATTTACCAGTCTCAGGGAACACATTTGTCCCGTCATCCACCTGTATGTTCTCTATAGTTTGCATGATCACTTGCTAGATATATTAATGTGACTCTGTTTACTTGATTCCTCAGCACTAAAACTCGGTAAAGTTCCTCTCAGGGGAAGCCACACAAAGGAATCATTGAAGAGGTCTATCTGAATTCTAAAGTATATCTAATTTTTATGTTGAGGAGATGGCTTTAAAAGTCTTTCCTGTCTATTCTTTGTTACAAATTATGCTAAGCTTGTGTGACTATATATATCTGCATGTGTAGAAAATGATCTAGGGCTTGGAAAATCCACAAAAGCAGGGCAGGTAAGAAGCTTCTCAGGGAAATGCCATTTCAGAATCTTAATTCTCTTAATTTAGAGGCTTTATGGTTGTGAATATAACTTACAAAGTCTGACTCAAGTCTAAACCAGTGTGGTTGGGTCTTCCTGAGTCTTCACACAGACACTTCAAGTACTTCAGATGTTACTCATAGCATTCCCACAGTGCAGCAAAATGAAAACTGAGGGAACACTTGTCAGCTTTAAGGGTTGCTATTCAGAACATTGTGGACAACTGTGAAACTCACAAGAATCAGGTCAGTTTCATACAGTTGCAGTTTGGGAAAGGGACTTGAGCTACTGGTTGTGGAAAAGGACCTAAACCAGAGACTTTAAACCATGATTTGAGGATTCCAGTAACTCAGAGGTTAGGGGTCTATTTCAGCAGTGGGTGGGTGAGGTTCTGTGGCCTGCAATGTGCAGGTCAGACTAGATGATCATGATGGTCCCTTCTGACCTTAGTCTCTGAGGGTTAGGACAGCAAGACCCTCACTGACTTCAACAACCACTTGCAGCAAAGCGGAGAGGGAGGGAGGGAACATTCTTTTCCCTTCTTCCTTCCAGTTGCAGCGTGTCTGTGTGTAGGTCAGTGATGGATCACTCCCCTCTTCAAGCAGTTGTGGAAGGGGTCTTGCATCTCACTTGGAAGGTGCCCCTGGATAGTGGAGTCCTCTCTCTTCATTCAGTCCAAGATATTTGATGTCTTGTAAATTTTTCAAATCCTGTGCATGAGAGCTACTGGGTTAGGATTGTGAGTGTGGGTGAGAGAGAGAGTGATAAGTTAAGAAAGGGAAGTATGTTGTGGTGGAGGAGAGATGGATTTTAAAAAGAGAATTCTGAGTGACAGAAAATACTGGGCAGAGGTAGAGCACAACATTTAGTAAGAAAGAGATAGGAGTGTGGAGAAGGAGTGGGGCAGAGAAGGTAACTGATACTGAAAGGAAAGGTATAGCATGGTATGTTATAGGAAAGAAGAGTGAATTCTAGGGAAAGAAAGTCTAAGTAATTTTGTAAGCTAATTTTAAAAAAATACAATCCAATAAAATATTAAAAACTAAATAGTTATTCCCTTAAATAGTAGGGAGTTTGGCTTTGAAAGTGTCATAGTAGCATAGCTATTTTTTACCCTGGCTTATAGACTTAGTACACAGGCTAGTAGGTATTGGGTAACAAAATATCCACTCCTGTATATAAGACTGTTTCCTCAAGAGATCTGAATGTGCTTTATGGACATTGAAACTTAAAACTTAGAGCACATTCTGTGTGTATAGTCAAGCAGTACTTGTGGCACCTTAGAAACTAACAAATTTATTTGAGCATAAGCTTTCATGAGCTACAGCTCACTTCATTGGATGCATGCAGTGGAAAATACAGTGGGGAGATTTTATATGCACAGAGAACATGAAAGAATGGGTGTTACCATACACACTGCAACAAGAGTGATCAGGTAAGGTGAGCTATTACCAGCAGGAGAGGGGAAAAAAACCCTTTTGCAGTGATAATCAAGGTGGGCCATTTCCAGCACTTGAAATGAACGTGTGAGGAACAATGTGTGTGTGTGGGGGGGGAAATAAACATGGGGAAATAGTTTTACTTTGTGTAATGACACATCCGCTCCCAGTCTTTATTCAAGCCAGTTTGCAAATTAATTCGAATTCAGCAGTCTCTCATTGGAGTCTGTTTTTGAAGTTTTTTTTGTTGAAGAATTGTCACTTTTAGGTCTGTAATGGAGTGACCAGAGAGAGTGAAGTGTTCTCCGATTGGTTTTTGAGTGTTATAATTCTTGACATCTGATTTGTGTCCATTTATTCTTTTACGTAGAGACTGTCTGATTTGGCCAATGAACGTGGCAGAGGGGCATTTCTGGCACATGATGGTATATATCACATTGGTAGAAGTGCAGGTGAATAAGCTCTGATAGGGTGGCTGATGTGATTAGGCCCTATGATGGTGTCCCCTGAATAGATATGTGGACACAGTTGGCAACAGGCTTTGTTGCAAGGATAGGTTCCTGGGTTATTGTGGTGTGTGGTTGCTGTTGAGTATTTGCTTCAGGTTGGGGGGCTGTCTGTAAGCCAGGACTGGCCTGTCTCCCAAAATCTGTGAGAGTGATGGGTCATTCTTCAGGATAATATGAAGTTCCTTGATGATGCGTTGGAGAGGTTTTAGTTGGGGGCTGAAGGTGATGGCTAGTGGCGTTCTGTTATTTTCTTTGTTGGGCCTATCCTGTAGTAGGTGACTTCTGGGTACTCTTCTGGCTCTGTCAGTCTTTCTTCACTTCAGCAGGTGGGTCTTGTAGTTGTAAGAATGCTTGATAGAGATCTTGTAGGTGTTTGTCTCTGTCTGAGGGGTTGGAGCAAATGCGGTTGTATTGTAGAGCTTGGCTGTAGACAATGGATCGTGTGGTGTGGTCTGGATGAAAGCTGGAGACATGTAGGTAAGTGTAGCGGTCAGTAGGTTTCCGATGTAGGGTGGTGTTTATGTGACCATCGCTTATTAGTACCGTAGTGTCCAGGAAGTGGATCTCTTGTGTGGACTGGTCCAGGCTGAAGTTGATGGTGGGATGGAAATTGTTGAAATCATGGTGGAATTCCTCAAGGGCTTCTTTTCCATGGGTCCAGATGATGAAGATGTCATCAATATAGCACAAGTAGAGTAGGGGCATTAGGGGACCAGAGCTGAGGAAGCATTGTTCTAAGTCAGCCATTAAAGTGTTGGCATACTGTGGGGCCATGCGGATACCCATAGCAGTGCAGCTGATTTGAAGTTATACATTTTCCCCAAATGTGAAATAGGTATGGGTGAGGATAAAGTTCAGCCACCAGGTTTGCTGTGATATTATCGGGGATACTGTTTCTGATGGCTATGTTCTCTGTGTATATAAAATCTCCCTACTGTATTTTCCACTGCATACATCCGATGAAGTGAGCTGTAGCTCACGAAAGCTTATGCTCAAATAAATTTGTTAGTTTCTAATATGCCACAAGTACTCCTTTTCTTTTTGCGGATACAGACTAACATGGCTGCTACTCTGAAACTTGTGTGTATAGTGTTGACCCCCATATAGAGAGGGGTAAACCTGAAGCACAGGTGATTGCCCAAGGTAGCACAATGTCAGTGGTTATTGGGACAGGAGCCCCAGAGTTCTAATACTGTTCTCAACTCTAAACCCCACTGCCTCAAGGAGAACAGTTTTGGAAAGGTAATCTTTCTTACTAGGCATTGCATGTTTTAAATTTCTTTAAAAGAAGGCAAAACACTGAACCTGTGATTCAGATATTCTTTTAGAGCCATGTAATTTATTCTTTATACAATCTTTCAGTGTTTGGGAGGAAGGCAGATAAATTTTACACCCTTTGAACAACCTGTTTCCTGACTTAAACATTCAATAATTTCTCATCTGCGTGGAATGTATTTGTCCCTGCCTCTCTTTTCTGTCATTTGAAATATTATTGGTTAAATATTTAACAAGCTGTGTGTTTTCAGTTCAAGCCCTTTCTGTGGCTTTCCCCGCCCCACGCTCGCTCTAGGAGTTTTGCAAATAAATAATTGAATAGCTGTAATAGTCTTAGGCCATGTCTACATGACAAGCCCTATAGCAGCACGGCTACAGTGCTGCAGCTACACCACTGTAATAGACACTTGCTACAGGCTGGATGAGTTTTTCTCTTGCTGTAATAAATCCACCCCCCTCAGGAGGTAGCGGCTATGTCAACTGAAGACTACTTCTGTCAACCCAGCTGTGTCTGTACCTGGGCTTAGGTTGGCTTAACTATGGGTATGTCTATGCTGCAATTAAAAACCTGTGGCTGGCCCGTGCCAGCTGACTTGGGCTAACGGGCTATTTAATTGTGGTGTAGACATTCAAGTTTGGGCTGGAGCCTGGGCTCTAGGACCCTGCAAGGTGGGGTAATAGCCCAAACCCGAACATCTACACTACAGTTAAACAGCACCTTATTCTGACCATTAGTCAACTGCCATCAGCCAGCTGTTGGTGTCGAATTGCTGTGTAGACATACCCTGTGTGTCTCGGGTGTGAATTTTTCAGACCCCTGAGAGATGTAGGTGGGTCGGCTTAAGTTTTAGGTTTAAACCAGGCCTTAGAAAGAGAAGATGTTGGCATACAAGGATCCAGAGTAACAGCCGTGTTAGTCTGTATTCGCAAAAAGAAAAGGAGTCTCTAAGGTGCCACAAGTACTCCTTTTCTTTCTGCATACAAGGAGTTCTCTTTTGAACCATTTAAAAAGGGGACATCATTTTGGCTCAGTAATTTCCAAATTACAGGCCTCAAAGCTGTCCTATCTTTTTTCCAGCTGTTAAATAACATTTAAAGAAGCTAAAAGTACACTTTTTTAAAAAAAATTACTATTTGTAAGTAAGCAACTGCTATAGATTCTACAGAGATATTATCTGATGTCCAATGGCAAGAGAGGTCGTCTAGACAGTTGTTAATGGATTGATGATGTGCTCCTTCAAACAATCTCTTTTTTTAAGGTATTGCCCCCCACGACAAAAATTGAGAACCCCTGTGGTAGTCTGGGTGTCTATTCTGACACTCCTGGTAAAGCTTGGGTAAACTAAACATTTCCATTTATTTTTGCTTAGTCTTTTGTGATTACATTTTTATAGAACTATTAATGTATATAGTATACTAAGTGTTTTGCAGACAGATAACTGCACAACCTACTTCTGTTTTTTCCAAATACGAATAAAGTTGTAATGAACCGTGATTGATAAGACTCTTTACATAAGAGGAGAGGTGACTTGTAATCTAAGAAAGGTTGTGCCTGTCTTTGATTCTCTTCTGATTTTTAACAGATAGGTCACTTGAAAATAAACTGTAAAGTTATGAACAGATTGGTAATGTTGAATTTCTTAGGCTGATTATTCTTTATTGGATGTGACTCTAGATTGTCATCCAGAAAAAAAGTGGAACTGTCCAGCAGACAATTGCAGTTTTATTAAGGCTTATCACTATGGTGCTTATTCACCAAGAGCATAATTTGGCACATAAGAAATACTAATGTTGAATTGTTTAAGGTTGAGGTTGACAGACTTATTTTAAAGGTAACTGAAAGCCTGGACTGTCATGTGTGTAATTTGTAAAGTCTTGTGTGTTTAAAAAAGCCAAAATGGAGGGGCTCTTGTTTCTATGTGCTGTGTTGTAGTGAGAAATGTTGCTGTTTGTACATATCCCCCAAAGCTTGTCCACAGACCTGCCTTCCAGCTGGAGGAACAACCACCTCTTTGTTACGCCATGTGAATGTTACTCCCATTTTCTTTGGTAAACTGTCATGTTCCAACTGCTGGAGAATCTTCGGATTCCAGCATTCTATCTGGTAGTCACAGGGACTGGAGATGATTGTACCTGGTGATATTCTAAACAAAAGGCTCTTAACTATGGTTGTAGCTGTTTCCATCACTGCACACTGGCTCAACAGAAATTCTGGTCTTCAGAGTGACACAGACAGAGAGACTATCCTGGAAGGTTTGCACAGGTGGCAGATGTGGGGCATGTGCTGTGCTGAGGGGTGTATGTATTTTTGTATGTGTGCGCTGGTTGTGCTGATTTGTGCAGGTGGCAGTTGGGCCAATCAATCCATCTGTCTCCTGCGTACAACCAATGAAGTTGTTGCATGCAAATTAGTTGTAGAGAAGGGAGAGTGATTGAGTTACCTCTGATATCACAATAGTCAAGGACTTTTGGCATAGCACAGATACATGTTCTACTGTAGCTGTACACTGCACAGGTGTAACTTGTAAGTCAGAATGGCTGGAAACTTAAAAAATTTCATGGTAACAGACCACAAAACCCAATAATGATTGAACCTGGTGATATTCTGAACAAAAAGAGCCCTCAACCCTGTTTGAAGCTGTTTCCATCCTGCACAGTGACTCTGCAGACATAAGAGGCTTCAGAGTGACATTCCTGAAATGTTCCTGTATAGATTATGTCACACTGAATCAGATATTCATGATCTGATTTATTCCAATTTTGCAATCCATAAGCTAAGGGGATAAACATTTTGACATGCAGTTAGAGCTTATGCTGAAATACTTACAAAGTCTTATTTATATATACCATTGACACTTTCGAAAATACCTGTCTCTTTTTTTCCTTGGCTCTTGAGCAAGAGTATTTGGATTTAACAAAACAGTTATTTTGATGTAACATTTGTCATTCAAGGACAGAGCTTCCATCTGATTAAGAGCCAGTTGGCTAAAATTCTCTGAACGAGGCCACAGTATTATCTAAGTTTTTCTTTCCTTAATTGTCTACTGATGTGATGGTAATGGGGAATCTTGGGGAATCCAGGGATGAAAGTCATCTTGTTACCTCCCATACTTCCAGCATGAGGGAGACTTTCTTGTACTTGACTTGGTGTCAGCATCCTGACACCGTCAGCCTGTTAACCACCCAAGCACTTTTTTGGGCTTTGCCAACCCTTACTTTATCTTGTAAGTTAACAGTAGGTGCACCCGAGTCCCTTTGAAACATTGCCTTATAGTATTCAGCCCCTTAACCACGGAACACTCACAGAAATACCAGATTTGCTGTTCCCAAAAGAACAGTATACACATCAGCTTGAATGAGTCAACTCAGGGTCAGCATTTCACTCAATACCACATCACTGAGATGTATTTATAGTGAAAATAATAAGTTTATTATCAAAGATTTAAGTGATAGAATATTGGAAACAAATAGTTACATATAAAACAAAATCAGATACAGTTTCTAGGGTAAGGTAAAAATAATAATAATAAGAAAGCTATTGCTTTCTTTTATTTAACACTTCACATTTTAATACTGAAAAACCTCATGTCCTTAAAATATATAGAACTCCCATACTGTTTTAGCTAGAATAAGCAGATTAAGTATCAGAATGGATGAATTTGCAAGACCTTGAATTTGGAAATACAACAGATATCAGATTTGTAGTATTGTGGCTGTGGAAGTAAGTGGTGGTAGAATCAGGAGGAGAAGGTAACTAAAAGACTTTTTAAAATGGGTGTCTTTCTTGCACATGAAGGAAACTTTCTGCATCTTCTATCTAGTGAAGCATGTCTACATTCTCTACAGCTGTGTCTGATAATGGAACTTACCAGAATACTAAGGCTGTGTCTGTGTGAGAAAGATGATCAGTTTAAACTAAGGTGTGAATTTAAATTGATTTAGTTAAACTGGTGCTAATCTGTATGGACACACTTATTTCAGTTTAAACATGGGAAATTTTTAAGCTGAATTTTGGATCAGGTTTAACTTAAACTAAAATAAGAATATCCACCTGGGTTTGCACCACGTTAGCTAAATCTGCACTGATTTATCCTAAACTAGGTTTTAAACAGCATCCCATGTAGAAAGGCCTAAAAGAGTCAGAGGGCACAATTTTGTATTCACACTTGTGTAAATCAGGAGTAAAAGCAATGTAGAACTGAGTGTAAGGAAGAAGAATCTGACTCAAATTCTAAATAACTCTTTAACATGCCTTCGTAGTTTTTCCATACACCGCTGAAAATTGAGACTTTTTTACTTGCAACGCACAATACATCTCACTAATCAGAATCTCCAAGTTATTTACAAATGTGAGTAACTGGTAGCATCCTCAATTCATTTAACATATAAAGAAACAGACATTGAAAGAATGGTTCAAAGTGTCAGAGCCAGCCAGTGGTACCCAGGTAAAGAAACCAGTTTGTCTCCTATCTATTCTCAGGTTGCAACCACCAGGCAATTAGACACATTAACTGTAAAATTATACCTTTACTTTTAAATCTAAGCCATTTAGCACATTCCTTTACAGTCAATTTTTCATCGGCTATTTTTAATGCTAAAACTGAAGTTAACAACCACGGTAGACCTTTTAACATGTATTTTGGGTTATTTAAAGTAACATAGAATTTTGTCCAAACATCCCATGTGTGGTACTAGCTAAAGAAGAATTTATCAGGAACTTGATTCACAGTTAGTTTCTTAAGAATGCACCAGAACTTTGCGGCAGAACCAAATGCAGAAGCTAAACAGATCAGAGAAGCAGGGTCTTACAAAGACTACTTTCTAGTAATGATTTGTTATCGGAAGTTAAATACCACAATTGATCACTTATGACTTACATTTAGTTAGTTAATGAGTTCAGCTAAACAATAACTGATTCCAAAATAAAGTAGGTGATTTGACACTTGACAGTATGACCCAAAAACTTTAGTTTAACCTATTTTAATTCATCATTACAGAACTTGTTATATAGCTTTTAAATTGACTCCATATTTTCCAAGAAGTATAAGCCAAAAATGTAATGTAAGCAAGACTTTGGCATAAAATGGTTCTTTGCTATTGATGTGACAAACCTAATCAGGTAACCGAGGTCTTGAAAAATGTAGTGAACATCTAACTGGAAGTCTAAACTTCTTAGCCAGAATTACCTTTTAAAGATAATATTAGAGGCACCAGTGATGTCCAGGAGCAGTACTTTGTTGAGAATCCCACCTCCCAGCTCTCCTTAGCTGGAAAGAGAGAAGATGATGAGACTTTTACTAAGATGCTGTTTCTGGAGCCTACTGATATTTTTATATCTCCCCTTTCTTGAAAAACACGTGCTTGCTACAGATTTGAAATTCTGTTTGCTGTAGCTGCCAGAAGGGAAAAGACGCATCTATTATCTCCTATCCTTTGCTCACCTAACCCAGGTGAAAAAGTTTCTGCTACTCTATTCTCCCTCTTTTTCCATTTTCTGGGTCCTTCTCCCCATGGAAAAATTCCAGGGCCTGCCTCTGTTGGTAGAGGTATCATTATGACATTGTCATCATTCATGACAGTTTCAGTGCTGCTCACCTGGTTCTTAATAGCATCAGTGAAACTGACCAGAGACTTCACTATATTGCTTGGCAAACCCGTGATAAACAGAGCTTTCTATAGACACTGCAGTTTATCACATTTGGAAGATCTTCATAGCCACAAGAGCAAATAACTTTTTATTTAAGCATGTTTATTTTTTTATTGGAATAGCTTATACAAAGCTCTAGGCACCCTGACAGGTAATTAATATTACAGCAAAACAAAACCCCAGCAGCATCAAATAACTTTCAGAAAGGAACTTGGCTAGTCTGCCACCAACTAAAAAGCTGCTTTCCACCCTTTCATCATTCCCTCTGCCTACTCCAAAAATCCTGTTGAAGAATATGTCTTTTGCAGTGTGCCCGGAAGGCCACCAAATTCAGTGTGTGATAAAATGAAAGCCTTAATTCTGTTGGTATTGATGATTTTGGCCATTGGTTCAGAATAGCAGAGAGAAGGGTTTTTTAAAATCTTTTTTCCTATTTTTTTCTCCTATTGTCTAATTATGGGTTCTTGCAGTCAGAAGGTAAATCTCAGAATCTCTTGTCCTCTAAAAGTTTTAAGGTTTTTGGTTTTTTTTTTTTTAAATTAGAATGTAGTAGTAGGTTACTGGTGTGCTTTTTGGATCAGTGAGGGCATAAGCTCTTTGACATGTGCATGATAACCAAATACTGCATTTTTGTGCCTTGCCTGCAATATATGTAGTTCTGTGTGACACAATCCTGTGTAGGAGAATTACATGGGGACCAAGAAAATCTCGGTGAATGCAAAGGATGGTGGGAATACCAAAAAAAAAAAAAAATCATAAAATCAATGGAGGTTGAAAAATTGTGTGTGAGAGAGAGAAAGAGAGAATAGATTTATAGTGGTAATTATATTTGTTTGCTTCAAAAACTGATCCATTTAAGGATTAGAGTTAATTGGTTTTGTGGGCAATGGCACTTCCTTTCTCAAAATGTTGACCCCCAATCCTACCTCCTGTTTGAAAGGATGTGTGTGAGATTTTTTGTCACAATTGCAAATGAAAATAAAACTACAGCACTGGCTTACCTTTCTTACAATTGTGGATTTTAAAAAAATGCTTGCTTTAAGACCAGTGTTGTATTTTTTGGGTAGGTAGATGCTGATAGGGTGAAAGCCTAGGGGAAATCTGATAAAGTTCTGTTGCAAACATCTTCAGTTTGATATCAAAGTGTGTGTGGGGGGAACTTTAATGTTTTGAATGTTTGCTTTTTTATGTGTTCTGATATCTCAAAAAAGACTTGTTTCAGACTTTGTTCTCAGTGAGGACAAATGCCTTTGTTATTTTCCAACAAACTTTAGTGTTTTTCTAACTGGTCTGTCATAACTTGCATATTTTCAAGGCTTTCAGTAAAACCTCTCGGGTTTATTTCAGCTGACTACTAATCTTATCATTGAAAACTCAAGTTTATTTTTCAGATTAAGATAATGTACGACACCTAATGCTTTGGTTAAAGTGGGAGAAGGTATGGCCTATTGTTAAGGTTCAAAACTGGGAGTCCAACTTCCCATTGAGACTCTGAGTAAATCACTTAATTTTTGCCTAAGTTTTCATACTTAAAAATAGGGGTGATACTCTGCTATATAATATGGGTATTATGCAAATGTATAGCACTTAGACATTCTCAAATAGAAAGTAATATGCACACATGAAAGACTTATTCCTTTGCATAAGTTGGTCTTAGATCTTGTAAATCTTTGTAACAAAATAAAAAGTTAAGCTTTTAGAAAGCAATTTGAATGAGGAAAGTGAGTGTCAGCAATGTGGTGTCATAGAATGCTGCACTCTAATCACTATGGAACTTAATCTCATGTTGACAGTTTCACTGTAGTAGCTAGTCATTTCATGTTATTGAGTGACTGTGGTAAACTGCTTATTCAACATTCCTGCAGTGATTGCCTCAAGTCACCAACACTTGTCTCTGTATATAATTCATGTTCACACTTGCTTAGTTTTGAACTGTTTCAACATTTCATCACTCTCCATTGAACAATAGGAGAATTTATTAATTGTACTGCAAGGCAAACAAAATAAAATAGGGGGTATACTTGAGAGCGTGAAAGAAGCATTTGGGGGAAAATATTAGATACTCAAATGACTGGTTTGGTAATTCAGTAAAGAAGTGTCAGTGGGGACTGATAATCTACTAGTGGTTCCATTTTCAAAATGTTAATAGTATAACATTGAATTGTGCCTTTTTCCAGAGACATTACAAGTGATAGGTTGGACCAATGAAGTTATGAAGCAGAGCAGTTTTATTCTGTGTGTGTATATATACATATATATTTTGAACAACTTACAAGTTTTCCTGAAGATAGTCAAGTGAGATTTGTATTTGAATGGGACAGCTTTGATAAAATAAAGAACAGCAGTACGTAAGTGATGAGAAAGCACCTAGTCACCTTACATATGCTTCATTTTAAAAAATGCATCACTGAGGGTGTCTATGTTTGCAAAAAGACAAGGAGTACTTGTGGCACCTTTGAGACTAACAAATTTATTTGAGCATAAGCTTTCGTGAGCTATAGCTCACTTCATCGGATGCATTCAGTGGATGTTTATTTTACTGCTGTATTATGGCTTCTGAGCAATTAAGTGGATTTGGGTTTAGAATTAGGTTAACTTTCATTTTTGGAGTAATAAGCAGTCATGATTTTTCTGAGTAAAAACATAAATTCACATATTTTTAAGGCCAGAAGGCAGGGACCATTCTAGTCATCTCATCTGACCTGCATAAAAGGCCACAGAATTTCACTAAAGGGTTCTTGCATCAATCCCAAAACTTCTGATGGAGCTAGAGAATCTTCTAGAAAGGCATGCTCATGATTTAAAGTCTTAAAGCAATGAATAATCCTTGGTAAATTTTGTCCAAAGGTTAATTACCCTCACTGTTTTTAAACAAAACCTTATTTCTAGTCTGAAACTATTTAGCTTCTACATTTGGTCCTTATCTCCAAGGTGCTTAGCACTCTGTGACTAGGGTATCTAGAAGATTGCCTTTAAGCTCTAAGATAAACCCCAATTGACAGCTTTGCTCTCTTGGTGCAATGGGACTTCCTACAATTAAGAGCAAAGCTTGCTGGTGCAGGAGACAACTTATTTGGGGGTTGGCCCAAGACTGTGGAACAAAGTCTCACAGGCACTATGGACTATTGCAGACCTCACCATTTTCCACTCCAAGAACAAGGTGCAACAAACATATATAGCTGAGCTTTTAACTATGTTCCAGAACACTCCACTGCACACATTTCTTCCCCTAGTGAGAGGATGAGGGAACAAATGTGTGATAGCTGTTAGTTATGTTGTTAATAGACTACTGAAAGGCATTCAGATACTACTGTGATGAGTGTGGTATAGAAAATTTATAGAATAACTTCAGCCATTGGATCTTGTTATGCCTTTGTCTGCCAGCTTAAAGACTCTGCTACTATCAGATATTTTCCTTCTATATAGGTGCTTATAGACTATAAGTCGTCATCTCAAAATTTTCTTTGTAAAACTAAATAGACTAACTACCTTAAGCACTAACATATTGCTTTGTGTATTTTTGGGTTGCAAAGATTTAACCAAGCACAAAGTTTGGCCTGCAGTAACTATTATTGGTGATGTGTGTGACACCTTCCCAGTTTCACTCTTAAGTTCAGGTTTATTTTTCAGGGCTGTTACTCTTTTTGTTGCTTTTAAAAACTTATTGTGGCATTCCATAGTTAGTGTGTCACTGAATCCATCTCAGATATTTTTAGTTTACAAACAGTAAGGTGAGTTTTATGTTTTTCTTTTCAGAATAGAACTCCATTTTAGCCTAACAGTGCATTGGGGGGAGCAGAAGCGGGGAGTGTTGTGGCTTTTCAGCACTGCTGAAGTGTCAATGGACACCTTAAATTAATTATTTTAGATGGTGACAAAAATAATAGAACATGAGACCAGTTTAACAGAGACTTGTGAAACTCTGGGATTACATAAGAGTGATAGAGAACTGAAAAGAGAGTGCAAGGGATGGCAAAGGTAAAAAGTAGAACTTGATATTTGGGTGCTGTAGAGTGTGGGGGAGGGGAAGGGCAAGATCCTTCCTGTCTGTGTTAGAGCCTAGATGATCTCTGCTTCCTTAGCTCCTGTAAGCCTGAGGAATGAAAGGCTGGCACAAAGAATCAAACCAGTCTCTCCCACATAACAGGGAGGAACAATACTGTTAGATAAACAGGAGTATTCAAATATTGATGAGAAGATCATGTTTAAATAGATCATGTTTGTATAGCTTGCTATATTCTGATCAATGGAAAAAGTCAACTCCTTTTTTTAAAAACTTGAAATCATGGTAACAAACTGTATCTCTGAAATGCCACACAGGTTGTAGCTGTCAAAGTTTGACTCAGACTCACAATTTATCAGACCACTCTGTTTTATTAGCAAAGCTGCTCTGCTAATACATTTAGAAGTGAGTCCCCCGAGTGGGGCTTCTGTCTTTTAATTTATACAGTTTTTTGGAGAACAAGTTACAGAGAAGTTACAGACAAAAGAAGAAAAAGATTTTAGTCACCACCCTTCGAGATCCCTGAGACCAGTCACGTATCTTCAATTACCTGCCACCCTTAACAATCTCCTTTAACAGCTTCCAGTTAACTTAACTAATTGCCCTTCACACCTTCCATTCTGATGCCTGCTTCTTAGACGTGCTGGCTCTATCTTAATTGCTTCTCCATTCAAAAGCTAACTGTCCCTACGTGTGCTCCCTCAGATACTTTGTAACATGTTTTGGCATGCCCTCTCATATACAATGTATCCAGCATGTCCCCTTATACAATGTTATACTTCCACATAGCAAAGTATCAAAAAATGAATCGTGTTTGAAAATCTACATCGTAGGTTGAATTACAGGTAAAACATGGAATGGGAAATAACCTTCTGACTGAATTCTCCACTGTGCATGGTGATAAAACATATTTCTTCTAAATAGCACTCAGAGTTGTAGAAAAAATGCTACCTAAGTATTTGGTCTGTGTATACAGTATCTTCACTCTAAATTCAGTGAATAGTTTATTCAGATATGATGTTAGTTTGACACTCACTTGAGCAACAGTAAAATTGTACTATGTTCAGATAGATTTTAGTTATCTATAGTAGTGGTAGTTTGGACAGCTGCTACCTGGAGGTCTTATTTTAAGATCTAAAGATGGTAGCGAATAGTCTTATTAAAATATATAGAGAGTTTCCCCCACAAAGTGCCATTGTTAGATTTTTAACTATTTTATAAACCAGCCTGGTGTTCTTGAGGAACAATTCTCCCTCCTCGTACATAAAAACTGTATCTTTTGTTTACAAAAAAAAATACATTGGGATCACAACAGTGAAATACGTGTCTCATATTCTCTGATTCTTACAAGGTGTTAGTGAAGAATATATTATGGGGCAATTAATGATAGAATTGACACCCTGAGTACATTAACTTCTTAGATTACAAATATGATGTTTTAAAGAATATAACTTGAATTATATTAGCATTTAATTCCTATTTTCAGGGGTTTGTTGCCAGCTAAAATTCTATCATTCAGTAAGATTCTTTCTTAAAAAATAAAATATCTAGAGATCTTCTATTGTAACATTTGTGAGGGAAATGGGGGAAAAAGAGGTAGCATTATAATACTTTGGTCTTTGAACTTCTATATTTAAAAATACTATGTGGTATGGGGCCAAGGGAGATATTTTACATTTCAACCGCAATGTCTTGCGAATCTTTGGTTCTCAATGTGTACACTCTTGCCTGTTTTGGCTTAAAGAAAAGGTCTAAAATATATCCAAATCCTTGATAGAAAATCAAGGAGAAAGTTCACTATGATTTACAATACTTATCTGCAAGTTTACATACATCATCTGTATGAGTTTCTGAATCTTTCCTTAGTGGTGAACTTATTTTTTGTTTTCCTGTGTCAGTTTTAAACATCACTGTAACTCTGTGAACAATATATTCTTATGGTAAAGGTTGCCTGTATATAAGTACTAAGATCTTCATGTTGGTTTTGTAATATGATGTGTTAAAACAGGATCACATTTTGTTTCAGTGTCACTAATGTAATTTAAAACACTTAAGCATTTTGTACATCTGGTCTTGTTTACTGTGAATGGTGGTAAAACCTTGCTACTCCTATATAAAATCTGTCTGTTCCCATGTACGACTCCATTTTGAGTGAGACTTGAAGATGATGATGGTGAGTATGGAATTCCATGTTGTGATGTAAGCATTAAAATAAAAATCAAATAGGTGGTGACTTTACTAGTGAAAATTAATCTTGCCATAATTCACATGTGTAGCAAATGACCTATAATGCCAAGAGGGTTACTATCACAGGCAAGTTTTAGAGTAGCAGCCGTGTTAGTCTGTACTTGTGGCACCTTAGAGATTAACCAATTTATTTGAGCATAAACTTTTGTGAGCTACAGCTCACTTCATCGGATGCATACTGTGGAAAGTGTAGAAGATCTTTTTATATACACACAAAGCATGAAAAAATACCTCCTCCCACCCCACTCTCCTGCTGGTAATAGCTTATCTAAAGTGATCACTCTCCTTACAATGTGTATGATAATCAAGGTGGGCCATTTCCAGCACAAATCCAGGGTTTAACAAGAACGTCTGGGGGGTGGTAGGAAAAAACAAGGGGAAATAGGTTACCTTGCATAATGACTTAGCCACTCCCAGTCTCTATTCAAGCCTAAGTTAATTGTATCCAATTTGCAAATGAATTCCAATTCAACAGTTTCTCGCTGGAGTCTGGATTTGAAGTTTTTTTGTTGTAATATAGCAACTTTCATGTCTGTAATCGCGTGACCAGAGAGATTGAAGTGTTCTCCAACTGGTTTAGGAATGTTATAATTCTTGACATCTGATTTGTGTCCATTTATTCTTTTATGTAGAGACAGTCCAGTTTGACCAATGTACATGGCAGAGGGGCATTGCTGGCACATGATGGCATATATCACATTGGTGGATGTGCAGGTGAACGAGCCTCTGATAGTGTGGCTGATGTTATTAGGCCCTGTGATGGTGTCTCCTGAATAGATATGTGGGCACAGTTGGCAACGGGCTTTGTTGCAAGGATAGGTTCTTGGGTTAGTGGTTCTGTTGTGTGGTATGTGGTTGCTGGTGAGTATTTGCTTCAGGTTGCGGGGCTGTCTGTAGGCAAGGACTGGCCTGTCTCCCAAGATTTGTGAGAGTGTTGGGTCATCCTTCAGGATAGGTTGTAGATCCTTAATAATGCATTGGAGGGGTTTTAGTTGGGGGCTGAAGGTGACGGCTAGTGGCGTTCTGTTATTTTCTTTGTTAGGCCTCTCCTGTAGTAGGTGACTTCTGGGAACTCTTCTGGCTCTATCAATCTGTTTCTTCACTTCCGCAGGTGGGTATTGTAGTTGTAAGAATGCTTGATAGAGATCTTGTAGGTGTTTGTCTCTGTCTGAGGGGTTGGAGCAAATGCGGTTGTATCGCAGAGCTTGGCTCTAGACGATGGATTGTGTGGTGTAGTCAGGGTGAAAGCTGGAGGCATGTAGGTAGGAATAGCTGTCAGTAGGTTTCCGGTGTAGGGTGGTGTTTATGTGAGCATCGTTTATTAGCACTGTAGTGTCCAGGAAGTGGATCTCTTGTGTGGACTGGACCAGGCGGAGGTTGATGGTGGGATGGAAATTGTTGAAATCATTGTGGAATTCCTCAAGGGCTTCTTTTCCATGGGTCCAGATGATGAAGATGTCATCAATATAGCGCAAGTAGAGTAGGGGCGTTAGGGGACGAGAGCTGAGGAAGCGTTGTTCTAAGTCAGCCATAAAAATGTTGGCATACTGTGGGGCCATGCGGGTACCCATAGCAGTGCCGCTGATCTGAAGGTATACATTGTCCCCAAATGTAAAATAGTTATGGGTAAAGACAAAGTCACAAAGTTCAGCCACCAGGTTAGCCGTGACATTATCGGGGATAGTGTTCTTGACTGCTTGTAGTCCATCTTTGTGTGGAATGTTGGTGTAGAGGGCTTCCACATCCATAGTGGCCAGGATGGTGTTATCAGGAAGATCACCGATGGATTGTAGTTTCCTCAGGAAGTCAGTGGTGTCTCGAAGGTAGCTGGGAGTGCTGGTAGCGTAGGGCCTGAGGTGGGAGTCTACATAGCCAGACAATCCTGCTGTCAGGGTGCCAATGCTTGAGATGATGGGACGCCCAGGATTTCCAGGTTTATGGATCTTGGGTAGTAGATAGAATATCCCAGGTAGGGGTTCTAGGGGTGTGTCTGTGCGGATTTGATCTTGTGCTTTTTCAGGGAGTTTCTTTAGCAAATGCTGTAGTTTCTTTTGGTAACTTTCAGTGGGATCAGAGGGTAATGGCTTGTAGAAAGTGGTGTTAGATAGCTGCCGAGCAGCCTCTTGTTCATATTCCGACCTATTCATGATGACAACAGCACCTCCTTTGTCAGCCTTTTTGATTATGATGTCAGAGTTGTTTCTGAGGCTGTGGATGGCACTGTGTTCCACACGGCTGAGGTTATGAGGCAAGTGATGCTGCTTTTCCACAATTTCAGCCCGTGCACGTTGGCAGAAGCACTCTATGTAGAAGTCCAGTCTGCTGTTTCGACCTTCAGGAGGAGTCCACCTAGAATCTGCTGTTGTCATCATGAATAGGTCAGAATATGAACAAGAGGCTGCTCAGCAGCTCTCCAATACCACTTTCTACAAGCCTTTACCCTCTGACCCCACTGGGTCAGTTAGATTGAGCACGAGTGAGGAGCTAGGCTCTGTCGGTCATAATCCGATGCTCTGAGGCTTTGCAGGACTGAACCCAGAGTTCCATGGCAAAACACCCCATCTTTATAGTTGTAAATTCCCATTTGAGTCCATGCATTCTGCAATGTCATCCTGTAATCATTAGTCCTTAAGTGGTGTTAATCTTGGGGTTTTCTGCTGTTATCATTTATTTGTTGTTTTGCCTTCGGGGGTGCCTGCCTCACCTCCGAGGTCATCAATGCTGCTAACGTGTTTAGCCTCGAATGCAATGGATATTTTCTGATTGTCTCCTGGTGTTTTCAAGTCTCTCACTTTTTCTTGACCATCTGGACATTTGTGATGGCTTTCGCACCTTATCTTTTCCTGATGCATGCATTCCTCATTTACGCAAACAGTCTCTCACAGAAGTCTTCAGAGATATACAGAATACATTGTAAGTTAAGTCTTGCTAAATCTTTTATAACTAAAACCATTCACATTGGGGCTTCAGGCCCTCAACATTTCTCTAATCTATTTATCATAGACACAATACAAAATCTTGTCTCTTACTAACTAAACTTTATAACAGATCCTAATTGTAATACATATGGGATACAGGATCCGAGTCTCAGACAGTCATTCCTTTCTGTTATTCAAAATGGGTGGCTGGCTGAATGAAATCAAAGTTTACATCAATTCTTATAGTACAATTCGAAAATTTAGCCCTACATGCAGCCCTAACCCTTCTTGCCCCAAGAGCCCTCACCGAATAACTTGCTTCCCAAAATAAAAGCTGCTTACTGGGAACCTCCTCTGGTGTTTGTCCTTCCTCAAGCACTGGCCACCGCGACTGGCTACCTTCCTCCTGGCTTGAGAACAGCTCCTGGCTGCATGCATCTAGGGATGCCAGGGTATCTTCCTTCTCCTCAGCACCCTCACTCCTGCTTTTCTGCTCCTCCTCCTGCTTTGTTGGACTGTGCTTTGAAGTGTCCATGGTGGTACTCGGAGTGGAGGTGGGGTCACCCCCAAGTATCGTGTCCAGCTTTTTGTAAAAACGGCAGGTTGCAGGGGCAGCACCAGAGTGGCCTACGGCTGGAGTGCAGCTGGCACTGGACAGCTTCCTCCCCCCAAACACTGATGAGGTCTGGCACCTCGCCATTGCTCCATACTGGGGATCGCCTGGCACATGGAGGCATGGTCACCTGGAAAGATTCGCTGAGAGCACTCCACACCTGGCTGAGCAAACAGGAAGGAGATTTTCAAAATTCCCAGATAATTTAAAGGGTGGGTCTGATGGTTGGTCACCTGAGGGCAGGGCAGTAGAGTTCAAAGTGATGACCAGAGTGGCTAGAACAGGCATTGTGGGACACTTCTGGAGGCCGATCAGAGTGCATTAACAGACCAGGGCATCTACACTGGTGCTGTGGCGGCGCATCATACGTTATTCCACTCGCCGAGGTGGAGTACCAGGAGTGCTCTAGCCACGGAGTCATTGCCAGTGTGGACGTGTCATGAGTTAAAGCGCACTAGGCTGTTTTAATGCGCTCTAACTGGCAAATGTAGCCATGCCCTTAGAGATGTTCCAATAAGCTTCTTTCACAGACCAGACTTCTTCCTAGTCTGGGCCCAATCCTTTTCCCTTGGTACAGTTCCTGTTAGATCCAGCTCAGGTGGTAACTCTGGGGATTTCTCATGACTGGCCGCCCACTTTGTTCTGTTCCACCCCCTTCTATATCTTTGGCACAAGGCGGGAATACTTTGTGTCTCTCTCTGGGTTCCCACCCCTTCTTCTAAATGGAAAAGCACCAGGTTAAAGATGGATTCCAGTTCAGGTGACATGATCACATGCCACTGTAAGACTTCAGTACCCACTTGCTGGCGTGCACACACAGGAAGGCTTACAAGTAAACAGAGCCATTTACAACCAATTGTCCTGGTTAATGGGAGCCATCAAGATTCCAAACCACCATTAATGGCCCACACTTTGCATAATTACAATAGGACCTCAGAGTTATATTTCTAGTTTCAGATATAGGAATGATACATTCATACAAATAGGATGACCACACTCTCAGTAGATTATAAGCTTTTTAGTGATACCTTATATCTAGTTCTGTTTTGAACCCTGTTATAGTCTTCGCCTTCACTACATCCTCTGGCAAGGAGTTCCACAGGCTGACTGTGGATTGTGTAGAAAAATACTTCCTTTTGTTTGCTTTAAACTTGGTGCCTATTAATTTCATTTGGTGATTTCTAGTTCTTGTGTTATGAGAAGGAGTAAATAACACTTCCTTATTTACTTTCTCCACACCAGTCATGATTTAATAGACCACTATCATATCCCTCCTTAGTCGTCTCTTTTCCAGGCTGAAAAGTCCCAGTCTTATTAATCTCTCCTCATATGGCAGCCGTTCCATACCCCTAATAACTTTTGTTGCCCTTTTCTGAACCTTTTCCAATTCCAATATATCTTTTTTGAGATGGGACAACCACGTCTGCACGCAGTATTCAAGATGTTGGTGTACCATGGATTTATATATAGGCAATATGATATTTTCTGTCTTATTATCTATCCCTTTCTTAATGATACCCAACATTCTGTTTGCTTTTTTGACTGCCGCTGCACACTGAGTGGATATTTTCAGAGAACTATCCGCATCAACTCCAAGATCTCCTTCTTGAGTGGTAACAGCTAATTTAGACCCCATCATTTTATATGTATAGATGGGATTGTTTTCCAGTGTGCATTACTTTGCGTTTATCAGCATGGAATTTCATCTGCCGTTTTGTTGCCCAGTCACCCAGTTTTGAGAGAACCATTTGTAGCTCTTTGCAGTCTGCCTGGGTCTTAACTATCTTGAGTAGTTTTGTATCATCTGCAGATTTTGCCACCTCACTGTTTACCCCCTTTTCCAGATCATTTATGAATAATTTAAATAGGACTGGGCCCAGAATAGACCCCTGGGGGGACACCACTATTTACCTCTCTCTCCATTCTGGAAACTGACCATTTATTCTTATCTTTGTTTCCTATCTTTTAACCAATTTTCCACTGATAGTACCAATAGGATAATGCTATGATCTGTTTTGTCAATATGCAACCAATCTCGGAGTCAAAACCAGTAATCAGCAGAGCACAGGCATCAAAGGTTAGGCAATGTGCCTCTGTGTAATTATGGAAGCGCAGTTCATGTGAAGTCCCTCCAACTTTTCTCCTGTTGCAATGGAAGTTGTGTTTCAAGGCTACAACAGGCTGGTGAGAATACCTCCAACTGGAACCTGTTCAGGAAAGCACTTAAGTACATGCTTAACTTTAAGCACATACTTAGAGATAAATATTTGATTAAATGCTTTCTTGAATTGGGCCCTCTGTGAGAATGTCCTTGATATAGTGGGCAAACTGTGGAGAATCTGTGTAAGAACTTCCTTGTGGAGAGGTAAGTGGAAAATGAAAAATAGATTAGAAAATGAATAATAGATTAGTGCTCAGCATGGGGGAAGTGGTTTTCCAAAGTTTTCTAAATCACCTTCAGAAGTCTCTCAGGTTACAAGCCTGGTACAGTGGTCAACTGCACAACATTATCAGGAAAGCCTTGCATAAACTAGGAGGAGCGAGCACACTGAGAGCAAGAGCATATTCAGGGAGAAAAAATTTCCTCTACGCTAAAGTAAGCAGTAAAAAATGTAGTATACATATCCGTAATCAATGCTGTATGAGAACAGTCAGAGAACTGACTGAGCTCCAGTTTCCCTTGATCTGTTTCAGAACAACTCCACCATGTATTCAAACAGATTTGTAATAAGGCAAGTCAAACTGCTCTTGCAGCATGCAAATGCATAAAAAGGGGCCCAAGTTCTTTAGCAGGTATAGTGTTCCTATAGCAAGTAGCACTGCCGTGCTGCTCTGCTCATCAAGATGAGAATAGAAAGATATGCTCCAGAAGATGAGCAGGCCTGGAAAAAATAGTAATAGCTTCCAGTTGGCTGAGTCACTTGTATTCAAAGATGATCAACCTGTTTTTCAAAGAACCTCTTTGGTGAAGAGATGGAAGACCCGCTCCAACACAAGGAACCCCTGTGCGTTTTGCCTATGTAGTACAATTCTTGAATAGGAAAGGCAAAAAGGGAGAGGCGTCTCCAATAGTTATCTCATCCATGCTACTTTGGGCATAATCCATCCTGTGGAAGTTGTTCTCCCTCTGAGATTCTAAAAAAAATCCAGATCTTTTAGCTTTCTTCAAGAAAACATGAATATGGGCATGAAGGAGAGTTCTTTGCAGTGGAAACTACTTCCAAACAGAAATGTGGCCATTCTTAGGCCTGTCTTCTCTGGTTAAATAAAGAAATTAGTTCAAGAAGTGTACTTCAAGATTTTTCAGCTTGTTTATTACTGACAGAAGTATTAAGTGTTTTCAGGACTCTCTACCAGATTTATGACTTTCTGGTAAAGAGGTGAAGCATCTGTGCTAGTTACCTGCAAAGAAGCCAACTGAGTATTGGTGCATATTTTGCCAGGCACTACAGCTCAGATTTTCAAAAGTGACTACTAGTAACAAACATCCTGATTTTCAGAGGGTGGGTGCTCAGTACTTTATGAAAATCAGACACCGCAAAGATTCCCCACCCCCACCCCTGTAAGGCATCCAAAATCACTAGTTACTCTTGAAAAATGTAGTCATAGACTTTGAGTCCAAAGATGATGCAGAAAGTTGCTGAAAGCTACTTTGGAGTAAACATATGGTACTTGTAGGATTGTACAAATATTGTCTTTCCATCATCTAGGCAGGGGTAGAACGTCTACAAACTCCCTTGTGAAGAATTCTGCGATAGTGAGTTCCATTCTTATCTTCCCTTATGTCATCAAAATATCATATTATCCCTCAAAGTAATGGGAGGAGCATAATGTATGCATATGGATTAAGTGAAGGATCTTTAAGAGAGAAATAACAGGTACTACATTTCCTCTTGTTTGGTAGATTTGACTAATTCCCTCAGGGTACTGAGAATTTATGCATGTGATCCTCCTGCATTAATGGGAAAATGGAATCCATGAAGTGGGTGGAGTGCTAAAATGTCAGAAAACTGATTTTGCATATTTTCATAAAATCTCCTGAGAAGACCCACATGCTGCAATAATGAGGCGTTTTTAATTAAATTGAACTATTTTTACGGATGTGGTAAAGCTAAGATGCTTTGATCGTGTTTGAGACTGACTATCAAATAGAAATATGCTTTGATTTGCTAAAATCAGTTGGTTGTAGAGCCAGTCATGCTCTCTCAGTACAGCTTTCGTTGGTTTCAGTGTGGGCAAGAAAGTGAATTCTGCAAAATAGACCTTGGTTTTTTGTTTTGCTTTTAAGTAAGGATGAGCTCATATTTTGTCTCTCACAGGTGATCTGTAATGGAGCTTTCAGAGTTATAAAACCTTTCAGCAAAGGCATTGGTAGGATTATGTAACTTGTTAGACAATTTCTTTTAAAAAAAAAGTGTATTTCATGCTTTTAGGAATGGCCTATAATGGTTTTAGAATTTTTCCAGGCAGTTTAGGATTAAATTTGCCTACAGTGTAATAAACCTAAATTAAATGGTATTTAAGCTTGAAACAAAAAAAAATGATAATTTAAATGTTTTTAAGTAGCAAAAGCATGACTTTTTTATCTGGTGTTGCTAAATCAGAGTAACTTTAAATGATTTCATTAAAGTTTATTTATTGGATTTCTCCCATAGGCAGTTAAATGGTCTCTGTACCCCCAAAATGGAAGAAGTGCAGTACTTATTTTTTCCAAATGCAAATTAGTAATGGTCATCCCTGAATATCTTCCTTAATGGTACAATCTATTAGAATAAATCAGTGTTTTGTTAAATACAAGTAACTTTATAAGATGCTGTCTTTCGCTTTCCGTTCAGGAACTTGGTTCTTGCTTGTTTACTCTTCTTGCAAATACAGTTTGAAATATCTCTCTAAAACCCT
This sequence comes from Lepidochelys olivacea, assembly GCF_965140295.1. Lineage (NCBI taxonomy): Eukaryota > Metazoa > Chordata > Testudines > Cheloniidae > Lepidochelys > Lepidochelys olivacea. Next base: position 111,101,018 of record NC_140417.1, read on the forward strand.
TCAGAGTAACTCTGCACTAAAAAAATTAAATTTGTAAATAATGTCTGTTACATTTTAAGCTTCGACTGTTTGTTTTGTTGGCATTTGAATTTAAAGCCTATTTTAGTTTTAAAGTATTGTGATTAACTGAATATTTAATGTATATCTTCTAAAATAAGCATGTAACTTGACTAGGAATTTGTAAACCTGACACTATTAATCTATGGAAGTAATGTAGCACTGAAACTTGTATAACCCAAAGTGATGATGGGGTTGTAAAGAGAAATCTGAGTAATTGTTTTTGGAAAACGCTGTCATTAACTTCCCTGCACCAAACAGGTGAATAATTTAAAGCTTTTTTTTCTCCTTTCTTTCCTTTCTCAGAACATGTTATATGATCATGCTCTTGCCTTTTCAGCTGAAGCTGACTTAGTTTGCAAATTATAACCTTTCTGTGCAATGAAAAAGGTCTGGTTCTCTTTAGCCAGTCTAATTCTTCCTTTTTCTGAAGAGCAGAAAAGCAGTCCAGCTGCTGTTGATATTTTAGTTTGTCTCTCCTGGTATTTAGCCTGTGTCTGTTTCTGCATTGTGGTTCTGGATATCCTTGGCAGATAGAGTGAATAGAATTACATAAGTCCTTGTTTGTCTTTGGCCAGGCAGAGCTTGGTGGTGGGTTGTTTCTTGGTGCTCCAGGATACATTGTAGATGAGTAGGTACTGTGATGGGACCAGATAATTTTAGCTAATAGGCTGACACTCTATTTTTTTTTCCTCTTCGGTATAAAAGACTATTCCTGTCTTCATTTTGTCTAGTAAGAAAACCTGGCTTAAAGCCCACAAAACAATCCACGTACAATAGCTAATACAAATAGATGCTAGTTTGGGCCAGACACTTTTTAAAACATTAAATATTAATTCAGGCTGTTTTGCAATTAGATGGATAGGGCTTTTCCCAAAATTTGAAAAGGAGGGAGCAGAAGATTATGTGGTCTATATACCCCCACGATAGAAGTGCAGAATTTGTTGTTTTGTTTTTTTCCTACAGTAGGTTATAAGATATTTTGGTTTGGGTTTTCTTTGAGTTAAAGGTGGGGATAAAATACCAAGTGTGCTGGATTTGTCACCCTTCAAGGCTTTATGGGAGAACCCTGGATGGAGGGTGTGGATTCTTAAGCATAAAGGGAACTAAAGTAGTTTTAGGTAGAGTATTTGAAACAAATTTCTCTCTTCCTTTTTTGGCTTTATATACAGAAGGACTGAGTCTTGTGCTATTTTAAGTGTAATATCTTTAAGTATTCGCTGTGTAGTTCTCTTTTAACAAGATTTCTTTGACATCATCTGACCTAGTGTTGTGAAAACATGCTTTTGCTGCTTGTTTTCTGTCTTACTGTATTTGATTGAAATGCACTGTTGCTATTTAAGGACTGACTTACACTGAAAAAGAAAAATATATTCCATTCTTCTTGCAAAGATTATTCAGAGACACTGATGGAATGGGTTAGCCAACTAGTACATTCTTTTATCTTAATTTGAAATGCCTCAATTTTTTTTCTAACTAGTAAGGCAATTTTAGAAATGTTCTCCTTCAGCACAAATTTGAAATTCTTTGCATGGATGGAAGTTGACAGCTCTATTAGTGGAGGAATGTTGATGAGTTTTTTTGAGGAGAGGTAACTAACCAGAGTATGTTTAAAATGTATCCGATTTACTGGTGACTTGAGTTTGAAATTCATTGTATAATTGCTCCAGATAAGCAAAAAGTCGCATTGTTTAGACAACAGCACTACAAACACTAAAATTTTAAAAACTAGTTCTGATATTGGGTTACTCTTTCTTCATTCTGTAGTGGGTGTATTTGATTATTGGGAACAGTTGCAGAGAAGTCAACTGAAATAAATTCATGTTGGCAACTCCATAGTTAAGCAATCTTCACAGGGAAAATGAAATGGCTTTTTATGTCTGTCACTGCTTTGTGGTGTACAAAAATTCTTTGAAGTAGTGGTGGAGACATTTAGAACTTTTTTTGGTTTTGTCTTTCAGCTTAGGAATGGTCTTATAAATTTTGACCATGTATTAAGGTAGGATAGTAAGCCAGAAGGTAGTTTTAAATGTTGGTGAATTTAGTTAGAAAACTTGCATCTACTAGAGTTATACAGGGATGTGCTGCCTTTCACATCATGTATTTTGTCAAAGACTTGGTGCGAAAGTATAAAAATCGTAAAACTATGTACAGAAGAACCTCAGAGTTACAAACACCTTGGGAATAGAGGTTGTTCATAACTCTGAAATGTCGTAATTCTGAACAAATCATTGATGGTTCTTTCAAAAGTGTACAACTGAACATTGACTTAAAACAGCTTTGAAATTTTACCACGCAGAAGAAAAATGCTGCTTTTAACAATCTTAATGTAAATGAAACAGGCACAGAAACAGTTCCTTACCTTGTCAAATCTTTTTTTAAACTTTCCCTTTTATTTTTTAGTAGTTTACATTTAACACAGTTTTGTACTGTATTTGTGTTTTTTATTTTGTTTTTTGTCCTGCTGCTGCCTGAGGCATACTTCAGGTTCCAAATGACCTGTGTGGTGTACCAGTCAGTTCGTAACTGGTGTACATAACTCTGAGGTTACTATATTGTAGGGTGAGGACATAGCCAGTTTTAGAAGGCAGTTAAACTATTCAACTTACTTTAACCAAATTAAGGGAAAGGGGAAGTTATTGATCACTATTCACTATATTGTGTGGATTTCAGCTGACCAGCTGAATACAAACTTAAGCACTACAGTATCGAAAGAATATAAATAAAATGAAAAGACTGTAAAGCAGTGGCTCTCAACCTTTCCAGACAAGACTCCTGAAAGTAATTTGTCTTGAGTACCACCAAGTTTCACCTTATTTAAAATTGAGTTGTGTACAGAATCAGGCAAAAAACACAAAAGTGTCACAGCACACGATTACTGAAAAATTGCTTGCTTTATCATTTTTACCATATAATTATAAAATAAATCAATTGGAATAGAAGTATTGTACTTACATTTTAGTATATAGAGCAGTATAAACAAGTTATTTTCTGAATGAAATTTTAGTTTGTACTGACTTTGCTAGTGCTTTTTATGTAGCCTGTTATAAACGTAGGCAAGTATCTAGATGAGTTGATTAACCACCCCCTGGAAGATCTCTGCATACGTGTATGTCTGGTTGAGTACCACTGCTGTAAAGGACAGCTTTTAGGAGTGCAAAGGAGTACTACTGTAATGAGAGAGAGGTTTTGGAGGCAGTGGGTTATGAAGAACTGAGGAAACCGTACAGCTTGGAAAAACTGGCTATGAGATAGAATTTAACTATGTACATACTTAAAGGGTTACTGAAAGTGGGAGAGAAACTCCTCATTGTTGATAAAACTGGAAATAACTGGTTGAAACCAAAATAAACCAACTTAAAGATGGCCTGCACACTTGTCAAGGTTCTTCCCTACTCTGAACTCTAGGGTACAGATGTGGGGACCTGCATGAAAGACCCCCTCAGCATATTCTTTCCAGCTTACGTTAAAAACTTCTTCAGGGTACAAACTTTGCCTTGTCCTTGAACCCTATGCTTCCACCACCAAGCGTGTTAAACAAAGAACAGGGAAAGAGCCCACTTGGAGACGTCTCCCCCCCCACCCCCCCGCAAGAATATCCCCCCAAGCCCTACACTCCCTTTCCTGGGGAAGGCTTGATAAAAATCCTCGCCAGTTTGCATAGGTGAACACAGACCCAAACCCTTGGATCTTAGGAACAATGAAAAAGCAATCAGGTTCTTAGAAGAAGAATTTTAATTAAAGAAAAAGTAAAAGAATCACCTCTGTAAAATCAGGATGGTAAATACCTTACAGGGTAATCCGATTCAAAACACAGAGAATCCCTCTAGGCAAAACCTTAAGTTACAAAACGACACAAAAACAGGAATATACATTCCATCCAGCGCAGCCTATTTTACTAGCCATTAAAGAAAAGGAAATCTAAAGCATTTCTAGCTAGATTACTTACTAGCTTTTTACAGGAGTTCTGAGCTGCATTCCTGATCTGTTCCTGGCAAAAGCATCACACAGGGACAGACCCTTTGTCCCTGTCTCTCCCCCCCCAGCTTTGAAAGTATTTTGTCTTCTCATTTTGGTCAGGTGCCAGCGAGGTTATTTTAGCTTCTTAACCCTTTACACGTGAAAGGGTTTTGCCTCTGGCCAGGAGGGATTGTATAGCACTGTATACAGAAAGGTGGTAACCCTTCCCTTTATATTTATGACAACAGCAATGAAAAATGTGTGCCTCTTTTGTTGCTTTATGATGTAAGTGTTTGGGAGGGAGTTTAGAAATATCAGAAACATGAAGCTTTGTGATAGTTTTGCTAAAGGTCTCCTTGAAGAAGTAGAAATCTTCAGTTGAAGGGGCTGGGGTTTTTGAATTCTCAAAGTGAGCTTTTACCCAAATCTGTCAGGAGTTTGAGTTAAATAGTTAACAAACAAAGTTTTAGAAAGTTACGACAGTCTTCCCAGCTCACCTGCTAAATTTTCATTTTCATTTTGTGATGTTATCCCACTAGTTCCTAATCTTAGTCCTCCACCCAAACTGGGAAGACAAGCCATGGTATTTCTGATATTAAACAGAAATCTATTTTAAAAAAAACCTAATGGACTGGAAAAACCCCCAACCTTATTCAGCTGCCTTTTGTAGATTACAAAGAAGCAGTAAGGGCATGCACACGATTTAAAAAAAAAAAAAAAAAAAAAAAAAGGATGGACTTCACACATTCCTGACAATTCTGGTTCTCTAATGTATGTTCTCTAATCTCTAACTTTGTCAAATATTTTAGCAGCGTGCCTGTTTTCTGTTATGCTAGCTGGCTGCTATGGGGTGAATGCAGTGAAGAAACACTATGTAGCAGCTTTGTTTTCAAGGTATCATGTGACTACTCTTTGGTTAAGAGGAGAGAGTAGACCAAGGACAAGTTTGTTCAGCAAACTGATGATATGTAAAATATGTAAAATGACCAGCCAATGAGACATTCACTCGAGTACTTATCAATCCCCTATGATGACGTGACTCTGAAACTCTGGTTCAGATAAAGGAAAAAAGTAGGAGATGAAACCTGTTAAATCTACTATGTCTACTATGGGGGTGTCTCTGAAGAAACAATTGAACAAGGATTTAGACAAATGCCTAGTTGTTAATTGGCAGTGGAGTGGAGAAGGGAAGGTCCTTACTTCAAGGTTGGACACTTGTAAACAGTAATGAATGATAAAGGCTAACTTAAAAGAGCCTAATCTCATCTCGGGATATAACTGACCAATTTCAAAATTGGAGCAGAGTATTCACTTTGACGAGTGACTTGAGCCTTGCTGAACAGGCTGATGGCATTATAGAAGGACTTAGGAGGTGAACTAATAAAGATATATCGGAAATTGGCATTGGGAAATATGGTGAGAAGGCACAGCAATACTCAGAAAAACATGGTACTACTTGCAAGTGCTTTTTGGTAAAATTCTATCCATTATCAAAACATTTTCTGATTCTTGCATGACATATATAACAAAATGGAAACTGTCTTTGGACAAGTCTACACTTCCAGCACTGCATTTACACCACTGGTGCACTTAAGTGAGGACACTACTCTGCTGACAGGAGAGCTTCTCTTGTCAGCATAGTTAATCCACCTCTGCGAGAGGCGGTAGCTATATTGATGGGAGAAGCTCTCCCATAGACATAGCGCTGTTTACACTGGGGCTTAGGGAGGTATAACTGCATCAATCAGGAGTGTGGATTTTTCACATGCCTGAGTTGTTATACTGATGTAAATGTATAGTGTGGACCCAGCCTTTGGTTACTGACTGAGGTTTAACAGTGTCATAGAAATACTGGTGGGCTACTTAAGTCAACTCTCTACCTCACAGAAAGAGCTCCTTTATGTGCAGCTGCAGTGGACTGGAGCCTCAAATTTATAAGAACTGTACAAACCAGAGGCTGATGTGAAAGACTGAAACTTCAAGCCAGGTCCTGGGACAGAATCCTGATGGGAATCCAGCTCAGTTGTTCCTTGTAGTGGCTGAGTGACATGAAGGTTTGGTTTCGCACAAAGGTTTGTTTCAGGATGTTGCTGGACAGAGGGAGGAATGCTCCGTCATTCATCTGCCTCTGGCTGATTGGCCTAGTTTTATATCTGATAAATGTTTGGACAGTTTTTCTTTAAGTGCTGTATAAAGGCATTCCATGTATTAAAGATGGACTAAATATAATGGTAGATGTTGAAATCCTCTGAAAGTATTATAGAAGTGCAAAGCAGTTTACAAACTCCAATTACTTAAGTCGGGTGTCGGCAACCTTCGACATGTGGCCCATCAAGGTAGTCCGCTGGCGGGCCGCTAGACATTTTGTTTACTTTGACCATCCACAGGCACTGCCCCCCCACAGCTCCCAGTGGCTGTGGTTTGCCGTCCCCAGCCAATGGGAGCTGCAGGAAGTGACATCCCTGCAGCCCGCACCACTGCCCGCAGCTCCCATTGGCCGGAAACAGCGAACCGCGGCCACTGGGAGCTGCGGGCGGCTGTGCCTAAGGACAGTCAACATAAACAAAAGGTCTCGCCAGCGGATTACCCTGATGGGCCATGTGCCGATGGTTGCAGACTCCTGACTTAAGGCTCTGGCTACACTGCGCAGCTTTTAGTGACATGGCTGTGCCACTAAAAGTCGCACAATTGTAGTTGCTGTTTGTCGGCAGGAGAGAGCCCCTGCTTACAAAGTGCTGTTCTCACCAGCGCTTTTAGTCGGTAAAAGTTTTTTGTAATTCTGGGATGTGTGTGTTTTAACGTCCCTGAATGACAAAAGTTTTTTCCGATGAAGTGCCAGTGTAGACATACCCTAAGTTCACAACACTCCTGAAAATGGAAAATATTGTCCCCTCTTTTTATATGGAGAAACTGGAACAATGAGACGTTGACTTGTACAGGTCATACACAATCTGTTGCAGAGCTGGGAATAAACCCAGATCTCTTGGCTAAATCTCATTAAATTAGCTTGATGAAGAATGTTTGCGACAGTGTTGTATCTGTGTTGGTCCCAGGATATTGGAGACTGGAAGAACAGCTCTGTGTAAGCTAGAGAGCTTGTCTCTTTCACCAACAGAAGTTGGTTCAATAAAAGATATTAAAAGATATTACCTCACCCACCTTGTCTCCTTAATGAAGAATAGCCATTTTGCTAAAACACCAGTGTAAGTTAGTATTTTAAAGTAATACTTAAGTACAATATTTTAAATAAATCCACTTGTTCATTAAGTGTGGCTGGATTATTCATACTACTGTATAAATGTTGTATTAAACTAATGTAGTTTATCTTGCTTCATAACCTAAGCAGGTTTCAGAGTAACAGCCATGTTAGTCTGTATTCGCAAAAAGAAAAGGAGTACTTGTGGCACCTTAGAGACTAACCAATTTATTTGAGCATGAGCTTTCGTGAGCTACAGCTCACTTCATCGGATGCATACCGTGGAAACTGCAGAAGACATTATATACACACAGAGATCATGAAACAATACCTCCTCCCGCCCCACTGTCCTGCTGGTAATAGCTTATCTAAAGTGATCATCCCGCCCCCCCCCCCCCCCCAAACTCACTCTCCTGCTGGTAATAGCTTATCCAAAGTGACCACTCTCCCTACCAGCAGGAGAGTGAGTTTGTGTGTGGGGTTTTTGGAGGGGGGTGAGGGAGTGAGAGAACCTGGATTTGTGCAGGAAATGGCCCACCTTGATTATCATACACATTGTGAAGAGACTGGTCACTTTGAATGGGCTATTACCAGCAGGAGAGTGAGTTTGTGTGGGGGGGGGCGGAGGGTGAGAGAACCTGGATTTGTGCTGGACATGGCCCAACTTGATGATCACTTTAGATAAGCTATTACCAGCAGGACAGTGGGGCGGGAGGAGGTATTGTTTCATGATCTCTGTGTGTATATAATGTCTTCTGCAGTTTCCACGGTATGCATCCGATGAAGTGAGCTGTAGCTCACGAAAGCTCATGCTCAAATAAATTGGTTAGTCCCTAAGATAACCTAAGCAGTGTTCCCAGCTGACATTTTGCAAGGCATTATGGAAGGAGTAAACCTGGCTTCTGGGAATTGGAGTACCTGGTATTGTTCTTTAGCAACCCTGTTTAGTTGAACAAAGGAGTAGCAATGACAGCTCTGCAGGGAGCACTCTTCACTGGAGGGAATGTTGCATCCGATGAAGCGAGCTGTAGCTCACGAAAGCTTATGCTCAAATAAATTGGTTAGTCTCTAAGGTGCCACAAGTACTCCTTGTCTTTTTGCGAATACAGACTAACAGGGCTGTTACTCTGAAACTTGCTACTAAGTGGTGTTTGTTGTGGGGGGGACTGTCTGCAAGAATGAGTGAGAGAGTGCATGCATCCGATGAAGTAGCTCACAAAAGCTTAGCCTCAAATAAATTTTAGTCTCTAAGGTGCCACAAGTACTTCTTTTCTTTTTGCGGATACAGACTAACACGGCTGCTGCTCTGAAACCTAAAGGATGTCCCTATCCCTACGGGGGGCAGGGGGAATTGGAGGAACTGGGCATCTGTGAACCTATCATACACTTTTATTACAGATAGCCCATGTATGGATTTTACAGTAAGATAACAAGGTGGCTAAATGTTGCTAGTTAATGTGTATCCAGTCACCAGTTGCCAATAGGAAATAATCTTTCCAAACATTTTTACTTAATAGATGTAGTTGGGTTATCTCATACTTGAACAGTCTGTAAACTGCTCAGTTAACTAACTAACAAGTAATTAAACCCTACTTGGAATAATAGTACACTGAGGTTTTACATTTAATTTTGTAAACATCCAATAGATTATCATTAAATAGATGGTAATTGCTGGGTTATGAAAATTGAATGTTGTAAAGAATCAGTTACATGTAACTAACTAAATGCTCCAAATTTAATTTCTTTATTTGTAATCTACTAGTATCAGTGGAAACGAAAGTATAATCCAAACTCGTTTTGGCCTAGGACTTTAAGGATCTATTTCCAAAAGCATGTTGAAGCCATTAGGCAAGAAAAATGACAGCAGAGCCTGCTGTTTTGTAATTCACAGCTTTGTTGGTTTTAAATGTACTTCTGTATTCTAATTCCATATTAAAAGAATATTATCGGATAACTCAATTATCTACAAATACTCCAGAACTCAAGTTCAACTTGAAAAGAAAACCTTAACTGCTTTGCATACTTCAGTACATACTGTATTGGAGTTCCTAGAATTTGGAATGGTCTTTGTAAGTCATCTTGCATTAATGCAAAATTATGACTGATATTTTTAAACTCTCAACGGTCAGGAAATTCAAACGTATACTATTTTCCTCACTCTAGCTGATAAATTTATATCTAAAATACACTGCTAAAATTATTTCTAAGGTAGCTATCATCATGGTATCTAAAAGCACAGTACTGTATGTACAATGTGGTTCTTAAGATGCTATAGAAACATACCTCTGAATTTCCTCAATTTTACGTTTGCAATATTCTGATAGAAATTTTAGTCATAAATTTTTTTTTCTTTTGATTTCTTTATTTTTAAGATAGTTAAAACTAGACTTTTCCTTCTTTCATACAGGCTGTGTGAGTAGTGTGGGAAGAGGTGCTGAAACTATGCTCTAGGAATGCTGACATCTTCATCACCGCATTTACTTACCACCTCTTAATTTAAAAAATGATGCGTTCGCTGGTGAACTGAAGAAGGAAGCTTTTCTGTTTTCTTCCTCTGGTGTCATTCTCCATCAAATGAGAGTTTATGGGCTTCTGTAAATCCTATGCCTGGTCCAAAACCACAAGTTGCGCTGGTTAAACTAACATGAGTGCAAAACCAGACCATGCTCTGCAAATGAGGGAAATCATTTTATGAGACTGTAAAGAAGTATTAAAATCCCAATCAAGGTATTCAGAATTTACACATAAGAAACTGAAAAAGGCAGTTAATGTTTTCAAAGTTTATGTATTGGATTCTCAGTAAAATAATGTTCTAAAAGTTCTTTCAATGTTGTAAGAACCCAAGTACTAGCATGGATAACAAAACTAACAGTGTCTTGTTTAATAGTGCACATCTCTAGCTATGCCTATCCTATTGTATGAAAACCTATACTGTGGTATGTAAATATTTGTCTGTAGGTTTCTTTGGTCCTTAATCATCTAAATACTTTAGTATATAGGTAAATTGAAAGCTTATAGTACAGTTTCTTTACACATCATAATAGCACAAGATTTTTCTTTAACATACGAGACAGCTACACAGTTTCACTCCGAGAATATTTTTTATAATCTCCTTTATCCAAAATTACTGGCACACTGGGATATGGCATTCAAAGAATCTATTCCAGGGAAAACAAAGTGTTTACATTCTTGCTATGTTTATACACTCCTCTGCTTCTTGCATGGAAGAATTTAGTAGCTTGGAGAGGCTTTTTTATTTTTTTTTATTTTTTGGGGGCTGGAAGACTTGTAGAAATCAGATTTTCTGTCCTTAATTGTCTTAAACAGCAAAACAGCCCCTTCACTCCCCCCCCCCAAATTGCCCTGTAAGTATATTGCTTTCATTCTTTATGCCTGATAGTTCTGTTAATGTATTTTGAAATAGTAAAATAGTCCTGTTTATGAAAAAGTGAGACTTTATATTTATTTTTATCAGGTTCAAGCCATTTTTTCCATTTCAAGTTATGTCACCTGAGGAATATGAAGATCGGGATCTCAACATACAAGATTTTCCATTGACAGAAGGCCGACTTAAAATTACCTTAATAGAATGTACAAGGTATGTCCTGTCCTTTGCCCTGTCACTCTTTCTGGACTTAGTGGTTTTCAAGTACGTGATATTATTGCTAAGGCTGTTTTGATACAAGAACACTGCAACTTCACTCTCCTGGTTGAACTCGTACTATAATATAGCTTTTTTTTTAAATTAAAAATTCTCTCTCAATGATCAATTGAAACATGGAAAACGCACTCTAAGCTGTTCAGATGATTCTGTGGGTGTATGTAGATGTGTGTATCTATGTATAATGATTTTTCTTCCTCTTTGCTTTTGGTTGCTTAAGTGTTAATCTGCTCCTACTGCTTATTCCCCCCCTACCCCCATCAAGTAAGAATTCATGGGTTCATAAGCTTATTGGTGATTTCATAATTTAGTTGCTGTGGAAGTGATTTTAACATTGAAAACAAAAAGGAATAACAAAATCAAAAGTCCAAAGCAAGTAAAACTTGTTTTTGTGAAAATGTCCTTAAATTCATAAAATTTAAGGCTGGATGGGATTATTAAATGATCTAGTCTGACCTCCTATATTTCACCCAGTTCCCCGCTATTGAACCCAGTAACTTCTGTGTTTCACTAAAAGGTTCATCAGCTCACTGCTGCAGCAATGTGCTGGCTATCAAACTTAAATATAAATCTGTAGTTGTTGCTACCTGCCCAAGCCATATGAAAGAAGACTAAAGCATAACTTGTTTTTTGGCAAAATATGTTTTAGCCAGGCATCTAGGCTTAATTTGAAGACATCAAGAGATGAAGAATCTGCCACGTCCCTTGATAGTTTTTTCCAGTGGTTAATTACCCTCGTTAGAAATTTGCACCAGATTTCTCCTTTGAATTTGTCTGGCTTCGGGTTCCAGACATTGATTCTTGTTATGCCTTTTTCCGCTAGGTTAAATAATTAAATAATGTTTTAGTATCTGGTATTTTATCCACATGAAGGTATTTATATGCTGTGATCAAGACAGTTCTCAGTCTTGTTTTTCATAAACTAAACAGGTTGATATCTTTAAGTGTCTCCTCCCCATAAGGCATTTTCTCCAGTTTTCAAATGAATTTAGTGGCTCTCTCATACCTTCTCCAGTTTTTCAACATCCTTCTTCAAAGGTGGGCACTGTATACAGTATTCCAGTATTGGTCTCACTGATATCGTATACAGAGGTAAAATCACCTTTCTACTCTCACTACTCTCCTGTTTGTTCATCCAAGGCTGATATTAGTCCTTTTTGCTACTGACTACATCTCACTGGGAACTCATGTTGAGTTGCTTGTTCAGTATGGCCCCATGATCCTTTTCAGAGTCACTGCTTTCTGGGAGACAGTCTCCAGTTCTCTAGTTATGATCTCATTCTTTGTTCCTTGATGTGTAACTTTGCATTTGGCTGCATAAAAATGCATTTTGTTTGAATGGGCCCAGTTTACCAAGCAATCCAGATTGCTCTGCATATCTGCTGTGTCCACGTTGTTGTTTATCAATCTGCCAATCTTTGTGTCATCAGCAAATTTTATCAGCAGTGATTTTCATATTTACTTCCAGATTGGTGATGAAAATGTTGAAAAGCATTCGGCATAGTATGGATCCCTCTGGAACCCCACTAGAAACACCCCCATTCAATGACAATTCCCCAGTTTGAGATCCGTCAGTTAGCCAGTTCATAATCCATTTAATGTGTGCTCTGTTGATATTGTATCATGCTAATTTTCAAATCAGAATATTGTGCCTTACAAAATGCCTTCTTACATCTACTCAATTACATTTATCAACCAAATTTATAATCTCACTGGAATGAAATCAGATTTGTTTGACAAGGCCTATTTTCCACAAAGTAGGTTGACTGGCTCTGGCATTAATTGTATTCTTGTCCTTTAGTTCTTAATCCGTTGAATCCCATATCAACTGTTCCATTATTTTGCCTGGGATTGATATCAGGCTAACAGACCTATAGTTACCTGGGTCATCCCCCTTGCCCTGTTTAAATATTGGTGCAACATTAGCACTCTTCCAGTCACTGGAATTTTCCTGGTGTTTCAAGGTTTGTTAAAAATTAATATCCGTGGGCCAGCGATCGCCTCACCCCACATTCTTGGCATTCTTGGCTTCAAGTTAGTCAGGCCTGCTGATTTTTAAAATGATTATCCCTAATAGATGCGGTTTAACATCCTCCATAGTGACTAATGGACTAGAAAGTACTTCCTCATCCTTATGTGATATCGGTACATCATCCTGTTCCTTTTTAAAACCAGAAGAGAAATATTTATTGAACACTTCTTTTGCCTGTTCTGCACCACTGTTAATACCCTTACCATCTCCATCTAATAATGGGCCTATACCATTGTGAAGATTTCTCTTGTTCTTTATATACTTAAATTCCTTAGTCCTGCCAGCTATAGATTTTTTTCCCCTTATGTTCTTAGCTCCCCTTATCAATTTTCTACAATTCATAATTTCTAATTTATATTGATTTCTGTTTGTTATGTTACTTTTTTATTTCTAATTTATGCCTTCAGTTCACCACAGAATCAGGATGGTTTTTTACCCACAGTTGTCTTCATTCTGGATTGTGAAATTTGTGCCTTTTTGGCCACCTAGAAACTCCTCCTGAACTCACAATTTTCATTCACATTTTTCATCTGAAGTTTTCCTTCCAATCAATTGTGCTTATAATTTCCTCAGTTTGGGAAATTAGCCCTTCTGAAGCACAACCTGTGTGTATCTTGTCTTCTGACAATGGCCAATGCCAGATGCTTCAGAGGGAATGAACAGAACAGGTAATCATCAAGTGATCTCTCTCGTGTTGCCTAGTCGTAGTTTGTGGTAAGCAGAGGCTAGGGACATTCCGAGCATGGAATTCCGAGTTGCATCCTTGATCATCCTGCCTATCCTCCATGAATTTATCTAGGTTGTTTTTTGAACGCTGTTTTGGCCTTCACAGCAACCCCTGGCAACGAGTTTCACAGGTTGACTGTGTGTTGTGTGAAGAAGTACTTTCTTCTGTTCGTTTTAAACCTTCTGCTCAGTAATTTCGTTTGGTGACCTCCTAGTTTTTGTCTTTAAGAGAGTGAGTAAATAATGCTTCCTTCTTCACTTTCTCCACACCAGTCAAGATTTTATAGACCTCTATGGTATTCCTTCATAGTAGTATCGTATTCCTTCTCTTTTCCAAGATGAAAAGTCCCAGTATTTTTAATTTCTCTTCATATGGAAGCTGTTCCTTACCTCAAATCATTTTTGTTGCCCTTCTCTACCTTTTCCAATTCTAATATCTTTTTTGAGATGGAGTGACCAGATCTTCACACAGTATTAAAGACATGGATGTACCATAGATTTATATAGCAGCATTATGATTTTTTTCTGTCTTAGTATCTATCCCTTTTCTAATTGTTCCTAACATTGTTAGCTTTTTTTTTTTTTTGATTGCTGCTGCATATTGAGTGGATGTTTCCAGAGAACTTTCCAAAATGGCTCCAAGATCTTTCTTGAGTGGTAACAGCTAATTTAGACCCCATCATATTATATGTATAGTTGGGACTGTTTTTCAATGTGCATTACTTTACATTTACCAACACTGAATTTCATCTGCCATTTTGTTGCCTAGTCACCCAGTTCTGTGAGATTCCCTTTGTTACTCTTCGCAGTCTACTTTGTACTTTACTATCTTGAGTAATTTTGTATCTACAAGTTTTGCCACCTCACTGTTTACCCCTTTTTCCAGATCATTTATGAATATGTTGAACATCACTGGTCCCAGTACAGACCCCTGGGGGACACCATTATTTACCTGTCTCCATTGTGAAAACTGACTGACGGTTCCTATCCTTTGTTTCCTATCTTTTAACCAGTTACAGATCCATGAAACAACTTTCCCTCTTATACTATGACTGCTTACTTTGTTTAAGAGCCTTTGGTGAGGGACCTTGTCAAAGGCTTTCTGAAAGTGCAAGTACACTATCCACTGAATCACCCTTGTCCACATGTTGTTTGACCCCCTCAAATAATTCTAATAGATTGGTGAGGCATGATTTCCCTTTACAAAAGTCATGTTGACTCTTCTCCAACAAATTGTGTTAATCTGTGTGTTTTATAATTCTGTTCTTTACTATAGTTTCAAGCACTTTGCCTGGTACTGAAGTTAGGCTTACCAGCCTGTAATTGCTGGGATTGCCCCTACAGCCTTTTTTAAAAACTGGCGTCCCATTAGCTATCATTCAGTCATCTGGTACAGAAGCTGATTTAAAGGATTGATTACATACCACAGTTGTGCAATTTTATATTTAAGTTCCTTCAGAACTCTTGGGTGAATACCATCTGGATCTGGTGACTTATTACTGTTTAGTTTATCAATTTGTTCCAAAACCTCCTCTAGTGACACCTCAATCTGGGACAGTTCCTCAGACTTGTCACCTAAAAAGAATGGCTCAGATTTGGGAATTTTCCTTATGTCCTCTGCAGTGAAGACTGGTAGAGAGTTCATTTAGTTTCTCTGCAATGGCCTTCTCTTCCTTGAGTGCTCCTTTAGCACCTTGATCATCCAGTGACCTCACTGATCAGAAGCAGAAAGCCTGCTAAACAATGAACTTTAAATTTTATTTTTGCTATTAGTTTTTGAGTCTTTGGCTAGTTGCTCTTCAAATTCTGTTTTGGCTGTCTTAATTACACTTAATTTGCCAGCGTTTATGCTCTTTTCTGTTTTTCTCATTAGGATTTAACTTCCAGTTTTTAAATAATGCCTTGTTGCCTTTAACTGCTTCTTTTACTTTGTTTAGACATGGTGGCAGATTTTTGGTCCTCTGTGTTTTTTAATTTGGGGTATACAGTTAATTTGATCCTCTATACGGTGTTTTTAAAAAGTTTCCATCCAGCTTGCCGTCATTTCACTTTTGGGACTGTACTTTTTAATTTCTGTTGAACTAGCTTCCTCATTTTTGTGTAGTTCCCTTTTCTGAAGTTAAATGCTACTGTAGTGGGCTTCTCCCCTGCTCCCTCCAGAGATCTTAAATTTAATTTATATTATGGCTGCCGCTAGTAAGCGGTCCAGCTATATTCACCTCTTGGACCAGATCTTGTGCTGCACTTAGGACTAAATCAAGAATTGCTTCTCTCCTTTGGGTTCCAGGACTAGCTGATCCAAGAATTAGTCATGTATGGTGCTGTCAAGGTTCTTCCCTACTCTGAACTCTAGGGTACAGATGTGGGGACCTGCATGAAAGACCCCCTCAGCTTATTCTTTCCAGCTTAGGTTAAAAACTTCCTGAAGGTACAAACTTTGCCTTGTCCTTGAACCCTATGCTTCCACCACCAAGCGTGTTAAACAAAGAACAGGGAAAGAGCCCACTTGGAGACGTCTTTCCCCCCAAGAATATCCCCCCAAGCCCTACACTCCCTTTCCTGGGGAAGGCTTGATAAAAATCCTCGCCAGTTTGCATAGGTGAACACAGACCCAAACCCTTGGATCTTAGGAACAATGAAAAAGCAATCAGGTTCTTAGAAGAAGAATTTTAATTAAAGAAAAAGTAAAAGAATCACCTCTGTAAAATCAGGATGGTAAATACCTTACAGGGTAATCCGATTCAAAACACAGAGAATCCCTCTAGGCAAAACCTTAAGTTACAAAAAGACACAAAAACAGGAATATACATTCCATCCAGCACAGCTTATTTTGCCAGCAGACCCTTGGTTTTCTCCCCTCCCTCCTCCACCCCCCCCCCCCCCCCGCGCTTTGAAAGTATCTTGTCTCCTCATTGGTCATTTTGGTCAGGTCCCAGGGAGGTTATTTTAGCTTTTTAACCCTTTACAGGTGAAAGGGTTTTGCTTCTGGCCAGGAGGGATTTTATAGTTCTGTATACAGAAAGGAGGTTACCCTTCCCTTTATATTTATGACGGGTGCCAATAAACTTGATTTCTGCATCCCTTCCTGAGGTGATGTATCCAGTCAACATGGGGATAGTTGAAATCCCCCATTATAAAAATAGAAAACTCAATAATCAACTCTCTAATCTCCTTGAGCATTTCACAATCATCATCACCATCCAGATCAGGTGATTGCTTGTATATCCCTACTGCTGTATTCTTCTTTTTGAAGTACAGAATTTCTATCCATAGAGATTTTTATAGCACAGTTTGGTTCATTTAAAATTTTTACTATATTTGACTCTATGCTTTCTTTCACATACAGTGCCACTCCATTGCCAGCATGACCTATTCTGTCATTGCTGTATATTTTTGTGACAAAGTGGGAATGTTCTTAATGTTTTGTCTGAATACTGTGTGCGCGCCTCAGTTTCTCCTATGTGTTGTTCAAGTGTCTAGGTGGTGAGATAACGGTGTGTGATTGTTGCAGAGACCCCTAGAGGGCAGGTCTGGCTGCCCAGATAAACACATTGGCCAACATTCTGTAACCTGGCAACTGATGGCCAAGGCTATCCTCTGTAAGGATCAGCAAAGGGGTCTAGGGGAACAAAGCGAGAGGTGGAGGAGCTAGGTGGCCTGAGAAAGAAACAAAGGAAGGAGGAGGGCAGGTGGGCATGACTGAGGCTGGGCTTCTGGAAGCTGATCAGTCTTCTGGTTGGGACTCAAGTGGGGTGAACTCTGGGCTCTGGATTCCCCGCCACCCCACCCCCCAAGATGGACTTTGTTATAACTTCCTGTTTACTCTGCTAATATCTGTTCTGAGCTGATTTCCAGACTACTATATCTTTACTTTAGTAAAGCTTTTGATACTGTCTCGCATGACCTTCTCATAAACAAACTAGGGAAATACAGCGTAGATGGAGCTACTATAAGGTGGGTGCAAAACTGGTTGTAAACCCATTCCCAGAGAGTAATCATCAGTGGATCACAATCATCCTGGAAGGGGGTAACGAGTGGGGTCCTGGAGGTCCTGTTCTGGGTATCTGGGTATCTCTGTTCAGTATCTTCATCAGTGATTTAGATAATGGCATACAGAGTACACTTATAAAGTTTGCGGATGATACCAAGCTGGGAGGGGTTGTAATGGGTTGCTTTGGAGGATAGGATTATAATTCAAAATGATCTGGACAAGCTGGAGAAATGGTCTGAAGTAAATAGGATGAAATTCAATAAGGACAAATGCAAAGCACTCCACTTACGAAGGAACATCAATTGCACACATACAAAATGGGAAATGACTGCCTATGAAGGAGTACTGCAGAAAGGTATCTGGGGGTCATAGTGGACCACAAGCTAAATATGAGTCAACAGTGTAATGCTGTTGCCAAAAAAAAAAAAAAAAACCCGAACATCTTTCTGGGATATATTAGCAGTAGTGTTGTAAGCAAGACACAAGAAGTAATTCTTCTGCTCTACTCTGCGCTGATTAGGCCTCTCAGCTGGAGTATTGAGTCCAATGTTGGGCGCCACATTTCAGGAAGGATGTGGACAAATTGGAGAGAGTTCGGGGAAGAGCAACAAAAATGATTAATAGTCTAGAAAACATGACCTATGAAAGAAGATGGAAAAAATTGGGTTTGTTTAGTCTGGAAAAGAGAAGACTGAGGGGGGACATAACAGTTTTCAAGTATGTAAAAGGTTGTTACAAAGAGGAGGAAGAAAAATTGTTTTTCTTAACCTCTGAGGATAGGACAAGAAGCAATGGGCTTAAGTTGCAGCAAGGGCTGTTATGGTTGGACATTAGGAAAAAATTTCTAATGTCAGGATGAGTAAGCACTGGAATAAATTGCTTAGGGAGGTTGTGAAGTCTCCATCGTTAAGAGCAGGTTAGACAAACACCTGTCAGGGGTGGTCTAGATAATACTTAGTCCTGCCACGAGTGCGGGGGACTGGGCTAGATGACCTCTCTAGGTCCCTTCCAGTTCTATGATTCTATGACTAATAAACCCTTCTGTTTTATCTTGCTGGTGAGAGTCACTGCTGACTATGAAGTTGAGGGTGCATGGGCCCTCTGGGGGGCACATAAGACTTCTTCAGGTGTCCTTTCCATGTGGACTCACTGCAGGGAGCTCATGGCATGGAATAGAGATGCTGAATGCTCTGAGGTCAGACCCAAGGAGGTGCTGAAGCCAAGGAGGCTTGCCCTAGTGAGAGTTTGCCCTGAGGGGAGTCACCCTGCCAGAGGGTCCTGTCTGACTTCATTCAGAGTCGTACCAGAGCACGAAGCCTGTGCACTCCTTGAGAATTTTGTACCCTAGTATTAATGTGTCCCATTGATTATAATCATTCCATCAAGATTCTGGGGTGCCTATTATAACAGTATGATCATTTAATACAAGGCACCGAAGTTCACCCATCTTAGTATTTTAGGCTTCTAGAATTTTTATATAAGCACTTATAGAATTTGTCACTTTTTAGCTGTCTGCCATTATGTGATTGTAACTGAATGGGCCTTTTTTTCATTTGACTGTTTTTCTCATCACGTCCTACCTGTACTTTATCATCATCCATCCTCTTCTCCTTACTAGAGTATAAAGAATCCTGATTAATAGATTCTCCACTAAGGGATGTCTCTGCCTGAACTGTGTGCTCCTTTGCATCTGTTAGTTTTCTCCCAGCCCTTTGTTTAAAAACTCCTTATGATCACTGATCCCAAGGTAGGCAACCACCTACTTTAAGTCCAGTATTTAATTCATCTTTAGTTTTTAGTTCTTCTTCAAGAGCTTGTTCGCGTCCGTTCCACATTAGGTGCGTGCGCATTGCATGCACGAGCGTCGGAAACTTTTTTTTCCCTTAGCGGCTCCCATTGGGCCAGCGGGGCTCCCTGAGTGGCACCACTGCACCTTGCATATATACCCCTGCCGCCTGACCACCTCCAGTTCCTTCTTACTGGCAGCGTTGGAACAACACCTCTCTCTCGTATGAGAGCAGTCCCTTAGCCTTTCTGATAGATTCCTGTTATCAGTTAGTTAGCATACCTTTGTTGTGGACACTTAAGTGATTAGGTGCTTGGAGGCTTCAAGCACCCGGCCGGGGTCACGGGGCATGCCGAAGGCCCATGGCTTCAAGGCTTGCGCCACGTGCCGCAAGCCTGTGCCAGTTAGTGACCCCCATGGCTCCTGTCTACGTTGCTTGGGGGAAGAACATCAAACTGAGCGGTGTAAGATTTGCAAGGCTTTCAAGCCAAGAACAAAGAAAGAAAGAAAGAAAGAAAGAAAGAGACTTTCATTTGAAGCGGTTGTTGATGGAAGCCGCATTGCAGCCACTGGCCCTGGAGTGCCCGACTTCGGCTCCAGCTTCCTTGGTGCGTAGTGCCCCGGAGCCGTCAGGAGACCCGGCACCGGCTAAAGGCCTAAAGCTGTTGGCCCCAGAGCGCCAGACTGGGCCCCGGCACCGCTTGTCCTCCCTGGTGCGGCCCACGGCGCAGCCAAAAGGAAGGCACGGACGTTCCCCTCATAGGAGGCCGGCGCCTTCCAAGGCCCCGAGCACCGATAAGAGTGGGAAGGCCGCTGTACCGGCACTGGTACCGGTGGCTTCAGCACCACAAGTCCCACCGAGCCCAGGCCTAAGCGATCTCAGTGCGGACGATGGGCTCGAGGACTTACCGGATCAGCCCTTCACGCCTGGCACCTTTGAGTTGGCAAAGGACCTCACTGAGCTGTCGGTGACGAGCCCCCTTCCATACAGGGAGAAGCCTTTGGCACCCATGCCGCAGGTGCCGTCAAGGGGTAAGCCAGCAATGGTGTGCCGTTTGAGGACACCGTCCCGGCATTGCTCCCGGAGTTGGTCCTGGTCGAGCTCCGCATCTGCAAACTCCCAGTTACCCACGACTCAGAAGGAAATCACGGTACCAGGAGTGGGTCAGCGTGAGGAAGTAATGGAAGAGGCATGATGCTCTCCGGCACCGATTGGAGACCAGCACCAGGAGGAGTTGAGACGGCCCTCGCCGGAGGACTCCCGCAGACGCCGATACCGGTCCTGATCCAGATTCCGTTCCTGGGGATATCGGTACCAGTCTCGCTCCCTTTCCGTTAGCAGCCGCTCATCAACCTCCCGCAGGCACAGATCGTCGGCACCGCCGTGGCCTTCGTGGTCGGTGTTGCCACAGTCCGGTGCTGACTCTGGCCGTAACAGTTACTCGCATCGTGCTCCAGACAGCAAGGACCCTCAGATGGGGTGGCACCACCAATGGGGGCCACCAGGTCATTGGCCCTTCTGGACTCCCTTGGGCCTATCAACAGTGCCAAGGGGCCCCATCCAGGGTGAGCTACTTGGTGCTGCGGTCCCGGTCCCCGCACCGACGCCTGCCGGCACCGGAAGCTACGGTATCCAGGCCTCCAGCATCCCCCCAGGATAAACCGGAGAGACCACCCCTGAGTCTGGTGCCGCCCCGAGGTCTCCCACCCTGGCCCGAGCTGGAGGCCGCTCCCATGGGAGAAGGGAAGCAGGAGGATCAGCCAGAGGGGGTTGAGCAGCTACTAAACTCCTCGTCATCCCTGGATGAGGCTGTGGCGGGAACAGTGGTTTCTGGCCCTCCACCCATAGACCACAGAGCCCACCAGGAGCTACTGCGTAGGGTCGCCCAGAACTTGGGGTTGTAGGTCGAGGAGACGGTTGAGCAGGAGGACCCCATGGTGGACATTTTGAGCCCTGAAGGTCTATCTAGAATAGTGCTCCCGCTCATTAAGACCATCCAATCGAATTATAAGACTGTATGGCAGGCCCCGGCCTCCAGCACTCCAGCAGCCAAAGGTGTGGAGCACAAGTTCTTTGCCCCATCAAAGAGCTAAGAATTCTTGTTCTGCCACCCAAGTCCGTGCTCCCTGGTGGTCTCGGTGGTGAACAAAAAGGAGTGCCATGGACAACAGGCCCCGGCACCTAAGGCCAAGGAGGCAAAACGCCTGGACCTTTTTGGCAGAAAGGTGTACTCGTTAGGGGGCCTTCGGTTGAGGATTGCTAACCAGCAGGCTATCCTCAACAGGCATAGTTTTAACTCCTGGGCAGCGGTGGGGAAGTTTAAGGACAATCTCCCGCAAGGTTCTCAACAGGAGTTTACGGCCCTGGTGGACGAGGGCAAGGCAGTAGCTAAGACCTCTCTCCAGGCCTCCCTGGGTTCAGCAGATGCGGCGGCCAGAACAGTCGCATCGGGGGTGGTCATGAGGCGCTCGGCATGGCTGCAGGAGTCAAGCCTGCCGCCTGAGGTCCAGAATACGCTTTAGGACTTCCCTTTTGAAGGGTCCGGGCTCTTTTTGGACCAGACAGACGCGAGGCTGCATAGCTTCCAGGACTCGAGGGCTGCACTTAAGTTGCTGGGTATGCACGCCCCGGTGACGCAGAGGAGGCCCTTTAAGCTGCAGCCTCCCCCTCAGAGCCAGTACCAGCCTCGTCATAGGCATGAGCCTTACTGTAGGCGAGGCAGGGATAACAGGTGACAGTGCAATAATAACAATAATGCGCCGGGTCAGAACCAAGGTCAGCACAAATCCCAGCTGGGCACTAAGCCAGGCTTTTGAAGGTGTGCTCGAGGACAGCGTACCAGACCAGTCACTGGATCCGTCCCCTGTTTTTCTGAACCGCCTGGCCCATTTCTCCTGTGCATGGTCCAGCATTAACGTCGGACCATTGGGTCTTACGCACGGTACAGAACGGGTACTCACTGCAATTCTCTTCCCTCCCTCCCATCCCCCTTCCCCATCCCTCTTCAGGGACCCCTCTCATGAGCATCTGCTGGAGAAGGAGGTTCGCTCACTGCGAGAGGCGGGGGCGGTAGAGGCGGTGCCTTACGGTCTAAGGGGAAAGGGGTTCTACTCCCAGTACTTCCTCATTCCCAAGGCCAAAGGGGGCCTTTGTCCCATTTTAGACCTGCGCGGGCTCAACAAGTTCCTGGTCAAGGCCCAGTTCTACATGGTCTCTCTGGGCATCATCATCCCTTCCCTAAATCCAGGGGACTGGTACGCTGCCCTCGACATGAAGGACGCATACTTTCATATCGCCATCTTCCCAGCACACAGACTGTTCCTATGCTTCTTCATGGGCTGAGAACATTACCAGTTTGCAGTTCTCCCATTCGGTCTAGCCGCAGCCCCAAGGGTGTTCACTAAGTGCATGGTGGTGGTGGCGGCCTTCTTACAGAGGCAGAGAATCCGGGTGTACCCGTACCTCAATGACTGGCTCCTGGCGGGCCAATCTGAGGCGGAGGTGCGGGGCTACGTGGAGGTGGCCCTGAGATTGTTCCCCAAGCTGGGGCTCCTGGTCAACGTCCCCAAGTCCACGCTTGTACCCATGCAGAGAGTGGAATTCATAGGGACGGTCCTGGACGCGGTGCAAGCCTTCCAGTATCCCAATTCCGGGCTATCCAGCAAGCGGTGGCCTCCCTGCACTAGTTTCCAATGACAACAGCTAGGTGCTGCCTGCAGCTCCTGGGCCACATGGCAGCGTGCACGCACATGGTCAGGCATGCCAGACTGAGACTCAGGACTCTGCAGGCGAGGCTCGCTCGGGTGTACTGCCCAGGCAGGGACCCCCTGGACTTGGTAGTGACAGCCCCAAGGGATGTGCTGGACTCCCTGCTGTGGTGGCAGTCCCAGCCTGTGGTTTATGAAGGCATCCCCTTTGCTGTCCCACTTCCGGACCTGATGCTGGTAGCGGATGCGTCAGACCACGGATGTGCGGCTCACCTGGGGGACCTCATGACGCAGGAGTTGTGCTCTGAGGTAGAGCGGTCGCTCCATATCAACGTGAAGGAGCTCCGGGTGGTTCGTCTCGCCTGCCAGACCTTTCACACCACTCTGAGTGGTCACAGCATGACAGTTCTGTTGGACAACACTACTGCCATGTTTATATAAATAAGCAGGGCGGGGCTCGTTTCTCGTCTGTTGCAAGGCTCTCCTCCTCTGGGACCTTTGCATATCCCGTGCAATTCACCTCAAGGCGCCGTATCTCCCAGGGGTGCGGAACGAGCTGGCGGACTCCCTCAGCAGGTCGTACCGCAGGCACAAGTGGATTCTCAGGGCAGACGTCGTGCGTTTGCTCTTCTGCAGGAGGGGGTTTCACCCGGTGGATCTGTTGGCCACCAGGGCCAACACCCAGTGCCTGCGGTTCTGCTCGTTCCAGGGCCGCAGCCCGGGCTCACTCACGGATGCATTTGTGATCCCGTGGAGAGAGGGCTTGATGTATGCCTTCTCCCCCGCTCCCCTTGGCGCTCAAGGTGCGCAGGGACAGGGTGACGGTGATCCTCATCGCCCTAGCCTGGGCCCGCCAACACTGGTACACATCCCTCCTAGAGCTGTCGGTGGAGGCCCTGGTAGTCCTGCCCTTACACTGGGACCTCATTACATAGGACGGTGGGCGGCTTCTCCACCCCGACCTGCAGTCGCTGCACCTGCCGGCGTGGAGGCCCTCGCTACCTGTTCTCTCCTCCACCTTTCCTGGAAGGTGGCATTTCTGGTTGCTGTTACCTTGGCCAGAAGGGTGTCTGAGCTGAGGACCCTCACCTCTGAGCCACCGTACACAGTATTTCACAAGGACAAGGTGCAGCTCTGGCTGCACCCCAAGTTCTTCCCTAAGGTGATCTCCCAATTCCATCTGGGCCAGGACACTTGTCTACCGGTGTTCTTCCCGAAATCCTGTACGGACCCTAGTCACCACAGCTTGCACACCCTGGATGTGTGTTGAGTGCTGGCATTCTATTTGAAGCGCACCAAGCCCTTTCGCAAATCCACACAGCTGTTTGTGGCTGTAGCCCAGAGGATAAAAGGCCTCCCAGTGTCGGTGCAGCGGGTTTTGTCTTGGATTACAAGCTGCATCCAGGCGTGCTATGAGCTTGCAGGTGTTCTGGTCACGGCCAACTCAGCCAGGGCGCAGGTAACTTCCGCAGTGTTCTTGTCACAGGTCCCAAACCAGGAGATCTGCAGAGCAGCCACCTGGTCCTCGGTGCGCACCTTCACGACCCACTAGGTGGTCAACCAGCAGGCCAGAGAGGACGTGGCAGTTGGCAGAGCGGTCCTCCGAGCAGTTGTTCCGTGACTCCTACCCTCCTCCAGAGGTAAGCTTGTAATTCACCTAACGTGGAATGGACGTGAACAAGCGCTTGAAGAAGAAAAAACGGTTGGTTACTTTCTCGTAACTGTTGTTCTTCGAGATGTGGTGTTCACGTCCATTCCACCACCCACCCTCCTACCCCTCTGTCGGAGTCACTGGCAAGAAGGAACTGGAGGGAGTCGGGCTGGTAGGGGTATATATGCATGGTGCAGTGGCGCCATTTGGGGGGCCCGCCGGGAGCCGCTAAGGGAAAAAGTTTCCGATGCTCGTGCATGCGGCGCGTGCGCACACCTAATGTGGAATGGAGGTGAACAACACATCTCGAAGAACAACAGTTATGAGAAAGTAAGTAACCATTTTTTGTTAGAGGAAGCATTATAGACCTGTTTAGTTCCAGACAAAGATCTCAACTGGAATTTTCCTCATGTTCTTTACATTGCAAGCATTTAGATAAGAGATTGAGGTTCCATAAAATGACTGGTTAGAGCCATCCTCATTGTCTATCTCAGTCACAGAAGCAGCAATTTTGAGAGATTGTATGTGCATTTATACCTTTCTTCCCTTGTTTGGTACCCACCTCTCTTCTTCAGAAAAGCTTGCACTGTAATTTCATCCAACTGATGGTGATTTTTGCTGGGTTTCCAAGAGGGGTATGCCCTTCAATTATATACCATACCCTCCCTGTCCCTTTTTAGGGACCAATCTCACACGAGTCGCGTGCAACAAGAAAGAAATTCTCTACTGGAGCTGGGAGCAATAGAAGTAGGTCCACCAACTTTCAGCGGGAAAGGATTTTACTCCCTTTACTACTTCATACCAAAAAAGGAGGATTGACGCCTACAGTATGTCAGTGTGTATGCTTCCAATGCCAGCTTCTCATGGTGACTCTTGCCTCTATAATCCCCTCACTGGGTTCAATACCCTCTACCTAAAGGATTCATACTTCCATGTATTGATACATCCGTCACAAGGGAAGCTTCTGAGCAACCACCTTCAATTCAGAGTCCTCCCATTCAGCCTTTCAGCTGTACCTCATGTATTCACAAACTATATGTCTGTGGTAACAGTTTATTTAGGGTATCAGGGTATATAATTGTTGAGGTATGGGAACAATCCAAGCAAATCAGCACAGCAGGTTTCAGGTTCGAGAGTGCTCGTTCTGTCTGTTTTTTAAATTAGGCCTCAGAATCAACCAAAAGAAATCGCATTTGATTCTGATTTAGTCTGTCAAATTCATAAGGGTGTGACTGAACTCCAGAACTGCAAAAGTCTATTTTCCAGAAGAGTGGTTCCAGAATGCTACCTAATATCAGAGCTCCAGTTGCACCTACATACATCAATAAGGATCTGCCTAAAATTACTGGGTCACATGGGTTCATGTATTCGAGTTATTCCCTTCACCAGACTCAGACTACGACTTCTTCAATCCTGGATCAAATCAGAATATCACCCAAGCACTCAGTGGATAAATCAGTGAGTTGCTGTTCCCCAGACAGTCCTGTTTTCCCTCCAGTGGTGGTTAGGCCCAGACAATATTCATCGGGGGATATCCTTCACTCCACCAGCTCCCACCAGGACATTTAGTTACCAATACATCCAGGAGAGGCTGGGGAGCCTCACTTGGACCAATTCTGAACTCCATGGCCTTTGGTCAAGAGCAGACTTGTTGGCTCACATAAATGTTCTGGAACTGAAGGCAATGGTCTGGCTCTTAAGTTCTTTCTTCCTCTTCTAGAGGGTTGAACAGTACCAATTTAAATGAACAGTTCTACAGCCATGAATTTATAGGCCAAGGGAGGCAAGATTGGCTCCCCTTTCCAAGAGGCCATTTCACTATGGGACATATGGTGGGGCATTCTACATCACACAGATCTCATAGCTTTACATCTCCCATGAGAGACAAGTGTCTTAGCAGATCAACTAAACATGAAAATTTCATACTGTCCTGAATGATCTCTGAAGGATGTCAGTCTAATGCAGATTTTTCAGATGTGGAGATTTCCATGGATAGACCTTTTTGTGACCAGGATGTGCACACCCTGTCTTTGTTCTTTTTGGCTGGGACAAGGTTCAGTGGCAAACGTCTTTCTGATTCCATTGACAGGCCATCTAGTTTATGCATTCCCTCAGTTTCATTGATCCCCACAGTACTGGAGAAGGTAAAGCAAGACAAGGCACAGATGATCCTAGTGGCTCCATCACATCAGTTTTGGTTTTCAGACCTGTTACCTTTCTCCAGTCAACAACCCATAACCCTACCACCTCAGGTGGACATAATATCCTAGCATGCCAGTCATATACTTCATCCAGATCCCGCATCCTTTCCTCTGATATCATGGAGACACTCTGGCTGATGCCAGCAGCTCAGGGATGCTCAAGTGATGTATAGAGAATCTTTATGGAAAGCAAGAAGCATTCCACTAAGACGACGTATATTGCTCAGTGGAAGTGCTTCTCATTATGGCAGAAGATGATGACGTTATGACCCTTTTCAGGCATCTGTTTCGGTAATTTTGGACTACCCATTATCTCTTAAACAATCTGGCCTTTCTCACAGCTCAATTAAGATTCACTTGACAGGAATTTCAGCCTTTCATTCTCATATTCATGGTTCTTCAGTTTTTCTCACCCAGTGCTCAAAATGTTTGAGCCCTATTGAGTGTTTCCACTGGTAAGGAAAATACCACCTTCTTGAAACATGAACCTAGTCCTTACCTCTAATGGTACCTTCCTTCAAACTCCTATCATCCTGCTCCCTCGACCACTTTCAATTGAGATTTAATTTTGGTGACTATTACCTCTGCATGCGGAGTAATCAAAATCCAGGCTGTCATGACAAACCACACTGTCTATATGAAAAATTGTGTAAGGGGAACTGAGACTTCACCCAAAATTTATTCTGAAAGTATTTTTAGACTTTCATATCCAGTTACCTGTATTTTTTCCAAGACGTCGCTTTTCTCCTGATGAAACAAAATTGCATATCATAGATGTGAAAAGGACACTTTTTTGTACTGCCTTAATAGACAAAGACTGGCTAAAGATCTCCTAGACTTTTTATTGCATATGGCAGTTCATCTACAGGTAGACCTCTTTCTGCTTCAGGAATTTTGAAATGCACTGTAGACTGTCAGGGTACCTTCAGATTATTAACAAACTGCAACTCCCTGATCAGGTTACTGCCCATTCCACCAGAATGCAGGCCTCGTTGGTGGCATGCTTCACTAGAGTTCTGATCACAGAGATTGTAGAGAGGCAACATGGTCCTCAGTGCACTTGTTCACCAACCATTTTTTGCTAATATCAACTTCTAGAATTAACACACCGGTTGGCTGAACAGTCCTGCAGTAATTTAAGATGAGGCTCCCAGTCCCCACTGCCTGGAATGTCGAACTACTGGCTAATCACCATAAGTGGGAAACAGATGCACAGGAATTTAAAGGAGAGAAATCAGTTACTCGGTTTGCAGTAATTGTTGTTCTTTGAGATGTTCTGTGCATACGGATCCCACAGCCTACTCTCAGTCCCCACAGCTCAGAGACTTCTCTTGGGATCTTTGGATGACAAAGGAAATTTGAATGGTGGACAGGGTCGCTCTGCCTTTTATTCCCTTCAGGGGAGAGAGAGGACATGAAGGACATATGCACAACTTTCATGGGACACAACTTCCAAACTCCTATGCAAAGGTCACAAGCACACCAGTAGTGGGATCCACAAGGACAGAGTGTCTCAAAGAATAACATTTACTGCAAGATGAATAACGATTCTTTTCTGCGGCAGGTCTCTGTTTAGAGCCACCCTTTTGAATTTTATTTAACACTGTAGTGGGGTCAGGAAGGCTCCAAATTCAGTCTCAGTTTGTATGGAGTGCTCAGAACGCTTTTTTAATTTTTTTTATTAGCTTTTTCCAAAATTGTTCAGCTTGTTATGTGGAGAAGACGTGTTAAGTGTCCCATCCTAGGTTGTTTCATTAGCTAAAACCTGCCTGCTTGAACCATTGCTCTCCTCACCTTCCCTCTCTGTTATTTTGGCTGTGACCCCGAGCCTTATTAACAGTCGCTTGTCTTCAGTGCTGAACGCTGCCTGGCATCCGTGATACAGGTCTTTACCAATCTTGATCACATTCAAACACAGAATGCTGTTGTCCTCATTACCAATTCTCTGAGAGATGCAGTTCCATCAAATTTTAAAAGAACCCTCTTATTACTAGTGACAGATCAGTAATGTTTAGTTTCCTTTACGTATTAGTAAGAATTGGATCTTTAAACTACATTAATAAAGTTTTGGGATGACATTTTGCAGATCAAAGGATTTTTGTTCTCTACTGCAGATTAGTAATTAACACTGTTTTCATCCAAATTAGTTTTTTATGTGTGTGCGCGCACTTATGCACTCCATTTAGAGCTGAGCTTAGTATTCACCCCCCCTGAAACACTTGAAAGGCGCATAAAAAAGTTGCATTTTTTAAATGTTGCATTTTTTTAAAAAAAGGAGAGAGGCCAAAGAAGAGAGGAGGGGCCAAAGTTGTAGTAGTAATATGCAAGATTATTTTTCCCCAATTTAAGCATCGCTTATAAAAATACTTCAATAAATGGGACTCCTAGGTGCTAGGTAATAGATAATAAAAGTTGTAAATTAATGTTTACAGGGCAATACAATCTTTTACTACTGCAAAAATAATATATTTTTGATAAACATTCTAGTTAATGTTTTAAGACTAAAGCAAGATTACCTACAGTGTGTTACCTATGTTTGAGTATGGTCTCAAAGAATTGGAAGAGCAAATAAGTCACTGACTATTTCATAATTATTTTTATATTTTCTTTGGAGGGTGAAAAGCAACTCTAATTCTCCAACTGTGAATATTTTCATGTTAAACTGTAGAGACTATTTTACGAGTAAGACATATTAACTTGATTTTATTATAAGGAAAATAATCTTTTTAGACTTATCTGCTAAACATAACATTTATCTACATAGGTTCACCTTTGTAAAGCAAACAGGATTAAATGATTACCTTTCATTATCTTGGAATATATATAATGCTATGTAAAATAGTTGTTTAAAGTATATGACCCTTGGATGGGCCTATTTGACAAAACAGCCCCACAATGGAAAAACACAGTAATATGTGGCATCAATACAAAGTACATGTTAGTTCTTCTTTTTAAAGAATTTAGAACAAAAATTGAATCTACTTTTAAACTATTATAATCCAAGGAATATTCTACTATTTCTAAAATATTATGGGTTTAAAAGTTACTGTAGCTGAAAATTCGGAAAATAAAAAAGAAATATCTACAAACTTCCACATGTTCAGTCAACAACCAGTAACCCTATACTGATTATACGTTTTCTCCTCCACCTTGCCAGGCTGCTAGGAAGAGGTCATTGGTACCATAGGACAGACAGACTGCTCTCAGTTTCAATGCCAGGCTCCACCCCAGCCCAGAGCAGCCATTACAGGGAAGGTCAAGCCTCACCACTTCAGGCCTGGGCTGGAGGGAACATTCTCAATTACTCTGTTGAGGTGGCACATGTACAAACTGGTTAACTGTGTAGGAGCTGTGAGGGGATGTAGAATGCTTAGTGAGGATGGAATCTTTGGAGATTTTAGCTGCTAAAAATGTGAAGTCTCTACTGAAACTGCAGTTTTTCAGAGGCCTGTAACTTGGCCAAATCTGGGTGGATTTCACAGGGACAGCAAAGAGCTCAACCTCACACACATGGCACCTCCTGCCAAATTTCAAATCCCTTCTTCAAAGCATGGGGTGGTCGTGGGCGGGAGCTTTTCAATAAAGAAGTTGCCAGAACTTAACATGGGCAAAACTTACATTTCTCTGTCATTCTTTGAAATGCTGAATTGTTTTGGCTGAAATTTTCCAAAAAAATTCTACTGAAGAAGACACCAGGTATGGAAAACTTCAGCCCAAATGGCTAGTGTGGCAAAGTTATGAGCAACTGGTAACAGGGTCTTAAATTGGGAAGTGTTGGGTAACTTTAAAAATAGGCAGTGTTACCAGCCTTGCCTATGAAAATAAAACAAAACCTAACCTTCCTATTTTTAAGAAAAAGTTTGCAACTTCATTCTCCCTAGCTCCATCCCTGTCTCCCACTTTCCCTTGCTGTGCTGTATTGAACTGCAATTGTGAGATATTTGGGGAAGGGACATAACTTTTTTTTCCATCTCTCCCTCCTGCAAAGCACCTATGACATGTTAGACACCATGGTTAAAATTTTCAAAGTCAGCAGGAGTGAGGGGGCTACTCCTCTCTCTGACATTTGGATGTGGCTGTGCCTTTACCTCCTGCATTTCTAATCAATCACAGACACAGACTGAAGTTCCAAACCAGTCTTCCTTCCTAAGGTCTGGTTTAATGCCTAATGTACAAAATATATCCCAACATCTTTGCAGGATAACTGTCCCATTTGACCCTCGTTAGGGACTACAAAAATTTCTTCTAAACAAAACTTATACAAGTATTTACTAATTTTCACTTTGTTATTATGGTTTCCCCAATACCTTTTCCTATGTTTTAGAAGTCCACTTCTTGGCACAGAGGTTTCAGGCAGTCACTGTCCCTAATCCTAAACCTAACCCTAAGCTTTTCTCTAGAGAAACCTTAGCCACTGCTGTTCTCCTTCAGGCTTCTAAGGGTATGTTTACACTGCAATTAAACACCCCCAGCTGGCCCTTGTCAGCTGACGTGGGCTCAGGCGGTGGGGCTGTAAAGTAGAGGTGTAGATGCTTGGGCTGGAGCCCAAGCTCTGGGACCCCGTGAAGAGGGAGGATCCCAGAGCCCAGGCTCTAGCCTGGGCCTGAATGCCTACGGTGCAGTTTTACAGCCCAGCTGCCCAAGTCAACTGACCTGGGCCAAACGCAGGTGTTTAAAAGCATACCTTAGGGTATGTCTTCACTGCAATAAAAGACCCGCAGCTGGCCCACATCAGTTAACTCGGGCTGTGGTTTTTTAAAAGTGCAGTGTAGATGTTTAGGCTGGAGCCTGGGCTCTGAGACCCTGTGTGATGGGGGGAGAGTCTCAAAGCCTAGGTTACAGCCTGAGCTCAAATGTCTACACTATTTTTAGTCCCAGAGTCTGAGCCCTGTGAGAATGAGTGAGCTGACAAAGGCTCTGAGACTCGTTGCTACGGGTTTTTTATTGAAGTGTAGACAAACCTCAAGTGAAGAGCCAATCACTCCCCATAGTGAGGGAACTGGACCTGCCCTTTATATCTTGTTTTCCTCTTCCCATCAATCTTTGTAGCTTACAAGTGTATAATTTGGGAGGAAATATATAGGCAAGAGTTGGGCATGGATTGCTCTTAAAGACCCAGCCACCCTGTGACGGAAGTTGTAGTGCTAGTTTCCTCTGAAAAATAAGATTTATATATTCAAGTGCTGAATTTAGGCATTCATATTCAAAAAATATTGGCCTGTACAAATAACGAAGCACTCCAAAGACAGTAGGAATGGGCCTGGCTCCTGTTGTATGACTCGGACTCTCTACTTAAACTCACAGTTGACTTCTCTGTAAGTTCCTAATACTTGTCAGTTGTTGACAGTGGTTCAGATTTTTAAGTCTGATTTTTTTTTTAAAAAAAAAGCTTTAGTATCAAAATATATCTTCAGCTTTTAACAGTTAACAAGTAGCAAAAAAGGACAAAGATCCTATAATATCCACTAACGTCTGAAGTTAGAAACAGGAACAGAAGACAAACATAATGATTTACTTTGGCTTTAAGGGGAAAAAAAAGGGGGGGGGGCAAACAAGGCATGACTTCATGGGTCTAGGTAATCCTTTGCCCAGATATAAACTGGGTATTGTGTAATCAAAGGAGGACTAATCAACTGAACTTTGGGCGTGGGAGCAGGGGAGGTAATCAAATCAGTGGTGTCTAGACAAATGAGTGTTAAAGTTAAACTCCAAGTGAGTTATGACAACAGTTGCTAGACATAAACAGGAGTTGGGGGAAAATTGTGGTGGGTGAACACAGCATAAACACGTTTGAACTCCTTTGCTTATAAATAATACCAAATAAAAGTGATCTATAAAGGGTTAAAATGTTTTTTTCATTCATCACTTATTTTAAGCCATCTAATAAATCTTTAACTTAAAGGAAACAATCAAATCTGTTTTGATACCGGAGGCTTCAAGAATAGCTGTAATGATTGGTATTTATATATCTTTGAAATAATGGCATACCTGTTCACTCAAACAGAAATCTGGACTTGGTAAACTGACTTTCTTTTGTGAAAGGGAGAAGTTTGTGGATTAAGTAAATGTTTGTTAAAGTGGAGGAGGTGTTGGTATCCAATAAATAATATGCTCTATGTGATTATATTGAAGGTACTGGCTAGTTACCGAAACATTATTTTGTTAGCTGAAAATTTCTTTGCTTTTCCTAAATCTCTAGCAGAATTATCTTTTTTTAAATTTTCTTTGCCTCACTGTTTACAGAAACAAGATTACAGACCAAAATGAGCTTGGATGTATGCAAGTGAACCTCCCATTGAAGCAAATGGGAATTATGACTGGTTACACCAGAGCTGACTTTGGCCCAGATCTTAACTTTCCTTCCACATCTAAATTATTAGAACCTATTAACAAATGTATCATATGCAGTGTCGGGTTATGTTCCGATAGCCTGGTTGCTGAAGTAATTCAGCATCTGTTACTTAAGAAATTGTCATTTTGTGACGGTATTGTGCTCTATTGCAATAGGGTAATACTGGCTTTAATGGCATTACTCTAGATCTATTCCGGTGGTAAATTAGAGCCATATTCAACTCTTTTATTTCTATATTTGCAATTTTATAAGCTAAATGTGTTGTAGTTTTAATAACTGGCATTCCTCATTAAAAAGTTGGCATTGCTCAATGTTACATTTCTCTTTGTGCTTTCATTTTGAGGGTATTTTTGGTTGATAAAAGTTTGTGTGAAAGTGTCAATGCTGACATGTATACATACATTAGTTAAGAATAAGGAGATAGAAGAGCAATGTCAGCAAGTAAACCAGTGTCCTGATGTCATCCTCTTGTCCCTGAAATAAAGATTAGAATTCTTGCCCAGAAGAGAGAGAAGTATGAAGCAAACTTAACATGTGAGAGACTGTTACAGACTAACTGCAAGAAGTGCTATACATTGCCAGATATCACTATTACGGGGTAAAAAGGTGAAATATTATTATCCTATGTAGTGCTACTTACATCTTCCCTGCCCCCCTTCACCCCTCCCCAGATCCTGATAAGATTCGTAAGCTTATTCTTCATATGAAGAAGCTGTAATAAAGTTATTACTATTAAAGGTATTGGAAAATGAGTGCCAATTTAAAAGTTATGGCTCAGAGGTTAGCTAGAGAGGGTTTTTCTGGGATTGGTGCACAAGGGCCACTCAGATATGAATAGTTATTAGTGAAACCCTTTCTAACAGGTTTTTGGCTTTAGGAGAATGTAGTTTAGCTTTCAGACAGAGAGGTGCTTTTTAGACACTTCCTTGAACATGACTGTTTAACCGATAACCATGGTTCAGAAGTGTTGGTTGTTCAGAATGAGTGGAGATATGTGAATGTGGTAAAATATTAATTTTAGCTATGAAATAACTTCCGCTGTGGGTTTCTAACTTCCTTTGTCTTCATTCTTGTTCCCCTTCCTCCCCACTTACACAAACGTAACGTTTTAAGTGCATCTTTCACCAACTTCAAGATTGCATTGATCAAAATCCAAGATGTGTGTGTATTACACAGTTCACTAATTTAAAATGCAGGTACCTTCTTTGAGAAGCAGGTACATTCAGGGGCATGCTGCTCCGAGGCCACACCCCACTCGCTCCATCCACCCTCCCTCTGTCACTTGCTCTCCCCCACCCTCACTCGCTCATTTTTACTGATCTGGGGCAGGGGGTTGGGGCATGGGAGGGGGTGAGGGGTCCAGCTGGAGGAGCGAGATGGAGCTGAGGATAAGATGTTTGGGGTGCAGGAGGGGGCTCTGGTCTGGGGGGTGGGTCTGAGGAGTACAGAGTGTAGGAAGGAGCTCTGGGCTGAGGCGGGGGTTGGGTTCTGGGAGAGGGCTCAGAGCTTGGGCAGAGGTTGGGGTACAGGCTCTAGGTGCAGACTCTGGGGTGGGATCAGAAATGAGGGGTTCAGGGTGCGGGCTCTGGGGTAGGACTGGGGATGACAGGTTTGGGATGCAGGAGGGGGCTCTGGGCAGGGTGTTGGGGTATGGAAAGGGGTGTGGGGTGTGAGCTCTTGGAGAGAGTTTGGGTGTGGGAGGGGGCTCAGGGCTGGGGCAGGGGTTTGGGGCACGTGAGGGGTGCAGGCTCCGGGCAGCACTTACCTCTGACTGCTCCCTGGAAGTGGCAACAAGTCCCTAGGCGGAGGGGCGGCCATGGGGCTCTGCATGCTGCCTCTGTCCACAGGCGCTGCCCCTACAACTCCCATTGGCTGTGATTCCTGGCCAATGAGAACTGTGGAGCTGGCTCTTGGGGTGAGGGCAGCATGTGGAGACCCCCTGGCTGCATCTACCAGTAGGAGCTGAGTGACTTGTCACAGCTTCCGTGGAGCCAGGTAGGGAGCCTGCCAACCAGACTTCTAATGGTCCAGTCAGCTGTGCGTTCCTGTCGAAAACCGAACACCTGGCAACCCTAGATCAGAAGTACCTAAACTTCCTAGAACAGGCTGGCATCCCAGGATTGTTTGAGCTGTCCATCCTTTAGATATGTATATATTGAGGGTTATGAAGCTTACTATAAGTAAGATCTGTTGGATGAGACCTTGGAGACAGCGTTCTTGTCAGCTCTGCACAAACCGTAAAGACCCATCATTCTCTTCAGAAGACAGCTCCAATTTCCATCCCAAAGTGTCCCATCTGTATGCTCTCGTGTAGCAGGCTTGAGTGCTGCACTCCACCCCAGAGGTCACTGAATTTCATTTATTGTGCATGTTATCAAGTTTGAGAAGCTCTTCATCATCTTTTGCTTTAAGATGTGATACATGAAATAGGTGTGTGTTAGTACTATTGTAAAGAAAAGTCACAAGGGTGATAGAACTTCTGTGTAATGAAACAAATTGCTACAAAACAAAATCTTATCCTAGATGTTGTAATAATGGTCTGCTATTTGAATCAAGCAAGTCGAGAGTGGGCTGGGCGGGGCGGGGGGGAGAAATGAAGTCAGGAGACTCAAAACATTTGTCTGTAAATACAGATTGTTTTTCTATTCATTTTACAGGAAAAATATTTATTTATATACGGCAATAAGAATTCTGGCCAATTTTATTTACTTAATTCTTCCACTAGAGGGTGCAAGTGTTCTATAAACCTCCCTTTTGAGTGAGAGCTTTGCTTGAGTTGTAGAAGAAGAGTGTGTGTGTGTGTGAGAGAGAGAGAGAGAGAGAGAGAATTTTAATACGGGAGAATTCCTGGTTTCGTATTGCAGTGTATATAAAAAGGATGAATGAGTTTAAAAAGAAAAGATGTGATTCTGTAATAAATATGTACCCTACAGATTACACAGCCCAGATTATTATTAAAAATAATTACTACTTCTGTATTTCAGATTACTGATTTTTGGATCCTATGAAAGAGAAACAAATGTTCATTGCACGTTTGAGCTGAGCAGTAATGTCTGGGAAGAAAAATCTCGGAGTTCCATTAAAACGGTAAAATGCATACATATTGTATTACTATATGACAAACTCTCATATACTCTTTCTAGACTATATATGTTCATTATTCATAACTGGTACATCAAGTGCAGTCAGGGACTGCTAGATACCAACTTTTGTCGCTAAAGGCCTGCTTATCAAAAAAGACGCACGTGAATGACGTCCATGAGCAATTACCACCACAGTGCTGCTTGCTCATATAAGACCCAATTTTAACACACAAATGAAGTGCACAACTGCGCATATGCATTCGTTAAAAATTGGACCGTTGAAATGCTTAACAGTCCAAATGTACAGGAAAAATGATGAAGACATTACATGCCTAAAGAACTAATTAATAAGAGTCTGCAAAATAATAAGAGTTTGGGTAACAGAAGTACTCCTGACTTTTACGGTAGTGTAGAATCATGTATCCTATCTGAGCTCTCCTGTTAGTTTAGCAGCACACAATCCACAAACTACTTTTTCTTCTTGTCAGGAAGAGTTTCTCAAACATATAGTGTCTTTGAAACATATATTGCCTTCAAAAAATGGAAACAGTTGTAATTTCAGATCCTATGATGGTGGTAGTAATCAAACTATGTTGGGATTCTGCTGAAAAAGTGAATTTTTAAAAAACCTTCATTTTAATAAATATTTGTAAAAGTTGTTTAAATATCTTTCTCTGTTATGTTTAGAGCCCAGTGGTACTTGTTCGGGGCGGCAGGGGGGAGAAGAAGGTTAAGGTGCTCCAATCCTCTCCCCTCTCCTTTTTGCTCAACAAGAATAGTACATTCTGCTTCTTCAGTACTACTGATCTTTGCTTATCAATATTTTTTCCAATATGAGCAAGCAATAAACCCACCTTGCATCTCTTCATAACTGCTAATATACTTCCTTAGAAGTTCTGTGGGCAGAATTCCTTGTGAAGTGAATTGTACCATATTTGTGTGAGGAGATTGCGGGATTGGACCCAATATTGCCAGCAGGTCCTTATCTGCGTGGTCTTGTTGATATGTATAAAGTTGCATGACATTTGCCTGATCTGTGCCTTAGCAATTGTGTCTACATTGATTTTACACAAAATTATGCTGACAGCATGTGGTAATAAGGACATTCAAATTCATGCCCTTTTTCAAAGAATAAATATTTTCTTTAAAATCGGTATGGGCAGGAATATTGTTATGCCTGCCTTTCTCGTGCTTCTTCATTAGCTGTAGAAGTTGAAAATGACTAATTCTCATTGCAGTAGTACATTTTTGACAGCAGATGGCAGTATAGTGAAACTGATGGCCAGTTTGAGAGAGAAAAATAGTTTCGGACCTCCAGATTTTCAAAAGAGCTCTGTTCCTACTTAAGCACCTGAACACTTTTGGAAATTTTGTCCCATAATGTGTTTAAAAAAAAAATTATGTAGATAACTTTCAGTGCCATAGTAAGCACAGTGCAAACTGTGAATTACCTACAGCTGAGTTGTTAAAATGTTTCTGGTACATTGATAGCAATCCTTTGAGTGTTAAACAAGATAAATATGAAAAGAACTCTATTGGAACAACACTAGTGTTGTTGGCATAAACTAGGAACATTTTTTGTCACATAAGGTGGAGGTGATGTATGTTAGAGAGCACATATCGTAGCACTGGAAGCTCTTTAAACGTTTTTGTGTGTGGAGTTGTATGGCTTTCAACATAAAATACTGCACACAGCAATTTAACTTTGAGAAATTTCACACAACTTAGCTAGTTTATGAAATCTATTAATTTAACTGAAGTATGTTCTCGGTGTGTGTATATTACAAGTCTGTAAGGTAAGAACCACATGTTCTTTGGGTGGTAGAACGTCTATTCCACTTCAGGTATGTGCATGTCTAGTGCGCCAGTCAGATTTTTCCCTTTGCAGTATTGTCACATGGAGACCCTTTGGCAAAGGGTCCCTGTTCTTTGCAAATAACTCGTGTCTCAGACGTGACAAAATCACTACATCAAACACATGTCTTACAGACTATCCATAATGGATATTGTGTTGTAAGGTTCCTACAGAAAACTTGTAACTTAGCAAGACTCAGAATCATTGCAAGAAGTACGTACGGGTTATATTTTCAGAAATATCAAATTTATTGAAAGTACATTTTATGATATTGGAGTAAAAGTTAGTCACCAGGGGATAAAATGTCTCATTATGGGCCCATTCAAGTATGAGAGGGTTGTTACCCCTTAGTGGTCTAGCCTTGCTCCACTCCAAAATTATCAGAGACCACTGCAAACCATCAAAACCACTGGGAGGTTGTAAAGGAACACTGCAACAAGACAGGTTTGCCCTGTCTATGAAAAGTGACAAAAGACTGTTTCATTGTAACACAGGGTGGGGAAAAGCACTCTGAATCCTTTCACTGAGGAGACATCTTGGTGAAGAGGGATGTTCAAATGGAAAAATTGGATCTTGGTTCCTGTGAAGCCAGCCAGCTCTACAGCAGAGACTGAACTTTGGGCAGGGAAACCCACTTTATTAGATAGGAAAGATAACGAGTAATAACTGTAGATCCAGGTTTGTGTGTTATGATTTTGTGTTGTATCATAGCCATTTGTTTTCACCACTTTCTTGAATCTAAACTCCATTCTTTCTTAAACCTGTTTTTGTTTTAACTGCTCACAAGTGCTGTATGATTTTTTACAAGAGTGGTGATTTAAGGTAAAGCTAGTAAACTGGGGCACACTGCTCCTTTGGGGACAGAGGGTCTGGGATTTCTGTGAGTAGCCAATGTCAGGGGTTGGATATTACGTGGGAATGATTCAAAGGGACTTGAGTGCATTTATTGTTAACCTGAAAGACACAGACAGGGCCCATGTAGCCCAGAGGAGAGTGTTTGAGTGGCTAACAGGTAGGTTAGGCTGGTGGTGTTAGCTCCCTAACACCCAGTTACCACAGGCAGGTCTACTCCTTGCTAGAGGCAGTGGGTAACAAGGTGACAGTCCTGTGTACCATGAAAATTGTCACAGGTACTCATTGGGATAGCATATGCGCTGCCTTGTGTTGCTGCTAAATGGTATAAAGCGTTCAGTTGCCACCAGTCTCCCTCCGATTCTTCTTACTGTCTGTGATTGGTAGTTGGGGTGTTAGTTTATTTTTATTATAGTTAGTGTACTCATCAATAGTTGGTTAGAGCTTTAGAATAAGTTACTTTTTTAATTTAATTGGTTTTACTTAGGGAGCTGTTTGTTCTGGTTACCAACTCTTGGTATCGAGAAATCCTCTGTCTCCAGACTTTTAAGCCTTGCACTGGCTTTGAGAAGTCTGTGCCATTAAGTGACCTTCTTTTCAGTATCTGAAGTGCTTAGGTGAGGGTTACATCCAGGACAGGTGTCAAATATGTAAAGACTTCAAGCCCCGATTAAGAAAGATAGAGAGGTAAGACTGCATCATCTTCTCATGGAGGCAGCCTGGTGTCCACTGTCAAAGCCTTTCCACTTAGGATGGGTACTGAGCACATCTGCCCCTGTCAGAAGTGCCCATTCAAACATTCTGTGCCCTTCTTCAGTGCCAAGGAAAAAGCATAGGTAGCATGCTTCCAAGGAGCCAACCTCCTTCAAGAAATCAATGTCCTTGGAACAGTCCTCAAGGAAACAAGATGGAGGATAGAGATAGGGAGGGGCCAGGTAGGACAGTCTCTGTCAAGGTGCAATACAGCTTTGGGTATTTTGTGTCACCAGTGCAATTCATTTCAAAACATCCTGGGGATTCAGAACAATTTTGGGCAGATTTTTCAACAAAGATTGCAAGTAGTCTCTCAGGGCACATACAGTTAAGGCTTATTTTTCAGACCTGGTGTTGAGGGTCTCTCAAATAGACCTGGTTGCTACTTGCCACAACAA
This sequence comes from Lepidochelys olivacea, assembly GCF_965140295.1. Taxonomy (NCBI): domain Eukaryota; kingdom Metazoa; phylum Chordata; order Testudines; family Cheloniidae; genus Lepidochelys; species Lepidochelys olivacea. The sequence continues at coordinate 111,141,280 of NC_140417.1, forward strand.
GAAATTCTAACCCTTTTGTTAAAGGGCAGGTCACAGTCAGGGATCTCTGACGGATGCTTTCATGTTATCCCAGAAAGACAATCTGAATTATGTTTACCCTCCTGTTCCACTCCTTTTCAGAGTGTTGCTGAGAATCATGCTCACATGATCCTCATAGTGCCAGTGTGGCCTTGACAGTATTGTTTTTCCAGTCTGCTGATTCTCTCAGCCAAGGCTCCTTTGACACTATCTCCAGAGCCAGACCTGATCTCCCGGACCACGGTCACTTGTTAAATCGTAGTCCAGATGCTCTTCGTCGTACAACCTGGATGCTCCAGGGTTAATGCCTCAGAAGGTAGATTATTCTGGGAATAGACAGCCTTTTAATTAGATAGTCTTACCTGTTGAAGTAGAAATTATTTTCCATATGGTCATAGCAAAGGAGTATTTTGCCAGTCTGGGCCTGTATACAACATATTCTGGACTGTTTTTGTTCTACCTGAAATAACAAGTCCTATCTTCTTAGCTCTATCAGAGTTCACCTATCTCTGCTTTCCACCCTCTAGTTGTTGGTCAGTGTCAATTAGGTTCTTAAACCATTTGGTCATTTTATATCCTCAGATGGCAGATGTTATTTCTTCCCTCTTCATCTATCAATTTTTGGTATTCATTACCTCTGCGAGAAGAGTGGGGGAATTAAGGCCAGTGGTAGCTGAACCTCCTTACAGTCTTTTATAGGGACAAAGTATACCAAAGTCCACATCCAAGATTTTTGGTTTAGTGTTAGACTTCCACTACAATCAAACAGTATACTAATTGACTCTCTTCCTAAGCCCCGTTCTCATAAGAATGTGGAGAGGCTCCATATGTTGGATGTTAGAAGGGTGTTGGCTATCCTGATCCAGGTCATGAATCTATTTCCCAATGTTAAGTATCCGCACACCTTCTTGTCAACTGTCTACATGGGCCATCTTGATTATCACTACAAAAGTTTTTTTTCTCCTGCTGATAATAGCTCATCTCAATTAATTAGCCTCTTACTCCACCTTTTCATGTTCTCTGTATGTGTGTATATATACATCTTCTTACTATATGTTCCCTCCTATGCATCCGATGAAGTGGGCTGTAGCCCGCGAAAGCTTATGCTCAAATAAATTCGTTAGTCTCTAAGGTGCCACAAGTACTCCTGTTCTTCTTTCAACTTCTTTGGTAGTTGCAGATAGGATGAAGGGCCTTTCTACCTCAGCGCAGAAGATCTTGTCCTGGATTTCCTCCTGTATATACCTGTGCTATGAAATTGCCATCATAGCCCTGCCAAGCAGGGTGGTAGCACACTCAGCAAGATCTCATGCAGCTTCTGCAGCATTTTTAGCTCAATTGTCTATGTCAGAAACTTGTAGGACTGCAGCTTGGTCATCAATATGTACCTTTATAACTCCTTATGCCATATCAACATTCCAGAAGAGACTGTTGCCAAGTTTGGACAAGTAGTCCTTTATCTGAACAATGACTGGAATCCGAAACACATCTCCGGTTTGAACTGCTTGTGAGTCACCTGAAGTGGATGTAATCGCCTGAAGAAGAAAAACATTTACTGACCTGTTCTGTAATTGTTGTTCTTTGATATGTTACACCTGTCTATTTCACAACCCACCCTCCTACCTCTCTATATCAGAGTCTGTCCCATAAAAAGGACTGGGGGGGCGGGGGCAGCAGTTGGGGCTGGCTCCACACTTTATACCATCACTCAGCAGCACGAGGCAACAGAGGGTGTGTGCGCTGTCCTGAGTGGTACTGCTAAAAGGAATCTCCAATTCTAGTGCACTGGGCATAAACACAACTAACGTGGAATGGACATACGCAACACATCTCAAAGAACATCAGTTACAGAACAGTTAGTAACCTGTTGTTGCTTGTTTTAAAGTAAGCTATTTTAATTGACAAAGTAATAGCTTGGATAGAAAATACTTCTAATAAAACTTGCTTCTTAATTCAGTTGGGAGATACTATTGTGGGGTGAATTTATCTGATCATCAAAATTCCAAAGGATACATGGGAAGAGGAATAAAATTCAGTGACTTCGTGAGTCTTGGATCTTGGACACATACAGTAAATGAGTTATATAGCTGTATACTAATATAAGGCGTGGACAAATATGGCACACACTCTAAGAAGAATGCTCCTTTGTTAGCATATCTGGTGTTTGGGAAGGTGGTGTTACTATGCTGACAGTGAAACTCCTGTTGGCATATGCTGCATCAACACTGGGGCTCTGCCAGTATAGCTAACCTAGTAATGGATTTGTAGTGTAGACAAGACAGATTAAGAAAAGACTAGATGTGAAATACCAGTTTCTACTGTGCATGCCAGAGGAGGGACTGAGGGTATGTGTACACTGAAATAAAAGACCTGCAACACAGCTGACCCAGGTTAGCTGACTTGGGCTCAGGGGGCTCGTGCTGTGAATCTAATAAATTGCAGTGTAAACCCTTAGGCTGGAGCCCAGGCTCTGAGACCCCACAAGTGGAGAGAATCTCAGAGCTAAGGCTCTGGCCCAAGTGTCAGCACTCAAGTTTTATAGCCCCGTGGCCCAAGTCAGGTGACCAGTGCTCTGAGACTTGGACCTGTGAGTTTTTTATTGTAGGGTAGACATGCCCTGAGGCTCTGTGGTGTGGCTCGAGCCCACAGTAAAAATTCTGGGTGAATCAGTCAGAATGCCAATTGAGGATTCTGATGTGTACTCCCAGGAACAATTGCTCCAGTACCCTTGAAGAGTGTAGCATGCTTTTCACTCAGCCAGATCTGCAGATCATTTGTGAAGGTGGTGGGGTTCGTCAGGGCTGGCCTAAAGAGAACACAAGGAGGAACTGTAATGCTCAGTCAAATTCTGGCCAACCCCTGTTCAGAAATGCAAGAGTCAAGGAAAGGCTTGTTGCACCCTTCCTTCCATTGTGTACTCCTGAGACTTGGCTAGAATTTGGCACTATGAAAGCCAGTATTGCCAACCCCAAGCATGCAAAAATCATGAATCACACGACAAAACATCATGAGATTTATTTTAATATAAAAATTTTGGCTCTTTATTGATTTGCGCTGTGGTGTTGGTTTTTTGGGGGGGGGGGGCGGGGGGTTGGCTTTTTTTGGTAGAGTCTTTAGGGTTTGCTCAGGTCAGAATTTTCTCCACAACCTTGAGGGCTAGATACTTCTTTAAAAAAAAAACAAAAAAAAACTTGCCTAATCAAACTCCTTTAGGAGTTGTCGCCTTAAGAAAAACACCAGATTATTGCAAGAATAATGATAAAATCGTAAGAGTTGACAACCCAATAAAACAAATAACACGAATTTATTCAGTATACTTGAATCTCTTAACACATAGTAATGACAAGTCACTCAATAGGAATAATTGATTGAATATTTGGATGGGAAGTTGTAACTCAGAATTACTTGCTCTTCCGAACAAGAGAAGCTTCCTGAGCTCCAACATTAGTCTATGCAGTTGACTTTTGGCTGTATTGGGGAGATATTATTCATTGGTAAGTTGAGGATTTTGTATTACTTCTAGGTTCTCTTTAACATTTAAGCCTCCTCTTAATTCCAGTCAATTCAGTAGCAACTGAGATAAAATTGTTAGAATGTATATCAAAGAGTCCAGAAATCTTAAAAAATGAAAATAGACAACTTAGGGCAAATGAAAAAATTACATATGTTCAATTTTAGAATTGTTTAATTCAGAAGAGCTTTATAACCACATGAAGGCACAGCATCTGATTTGTACTGTGAATTATGTTCTACTGTTTTCATAAGAAAAATACTCATATTCTGTAGTTATTGGCATTTTCATTCTTTGTTAGCAGTGATAAGAGATTAGACAGCTTTAATACTTCATAATGAATGGTGGTGAGACTCTAATCTGATCCCTTTATTTATGGAATATTAGTAGGTGTCACAATTAGTTTTGAAAAATGATGCTGTTGTTAAACATATCCAGTGTGTTACTGAAATTCCTGTTATAATAGAAAGGGGTCTGATGCCTCCAAGGTATTTATCAGATCATGTTCATAGCTCAAATTAATAATTTGAGAGATGATTTGGCACATTCCTATACAAAATCCACACACTACTAAAAACATGAATAGTGTAGACTGGTGGAATTAATGTTAATTTCTGAATGTCATAATTATGGATAAATAGTATTGTAGCATCATAATTATACATAAATAGTATTCTGTACCTTAGAAGGGAAGATCATTAAAGATGGGTGTCTTGCGACACTTCACACATTTATTTATTTATTTATTTATTTTATTTTTAGTATACAGATATTAACTAGAAGCTGTACCTTGTATGAGGTGTAAGGGTCATAGCTTTTTATATAGATGTTTTGAAAGTTGTCCACTAAAATGGAAACTAGCTTTTTCAATTAGGTGGGTACATACTAAAAGAAAAATTTGTCCTATGCTACATTTTATCTTGTTCACGTAGTGTGAAATCCTGGCCTCATTGAAATCAATGGTAATTTTGCCCCTGACTTCATTAGTGCCAGGATTTCACCCACAGTAATGTGTAAGATTAGCAAAGGTTTTTTCTATCCAGACTTTTAATTATCTTATGAAATAAAATGAAAATAACTCCAGATAACAAGTGTATGAGTTACAGAAATGGACCCTAAAGTGTTAGGTTTTTATTCCATAGAGTTTTGTTAGTTCAAAATCAGCTGTGGAGATGAATGCCTTTTCTGAGTGGGTATCCTTCCAAACCCCCAGAAATGGCCATATAGTAGCACCACACCTTTCTAAGAATAGCAGCATTTCTGTGCCTGCTCCCAGCAGAGTAGAGCAGGACAAACCTAGAACTGAGCTTTGAAGTTCCTAGGATGTTAGGATTTGTTAATATAAGTAATTCTGCAACACTTGGGGGGGGGGGGGAGGGGGAGGGAAATAGTGTTTTCTCTTTCTTTGCACAGTCTTTATGCTGAATAGTTCAGCCTATGTATAACCACTGTAGATCGTTGTCTTCTAGGTGTCTCATGCCCAATATGAGCATGGAAACTTTAAACTGGATAACTTTTGCATTTGCTGTTTGTTCGAAAGTAAAATAATAGAAATAGTAGTGTGCATCATTAGTTCAGTTACTATCTACATATTTTTCTGCTGTTGTTGTAGTACTGGACCTTTTGAGTGAGACTGCCAATTTTATTAACTTATTAAATAATGCCAAATGTGGGGGAAACGTAGATAGACTAATACCTCCTCCATTTTTCTTGGGACTCTTACAAATTGGATTCAGTGCCTCTGGAGTCTAGAGACTAGCTTGTGCCTGTCTCCTCCTGTTTTGATTGTATTTCATAATCTGCATGTCACCAAATACTCAGCTGTTACTGGCATTGTGAATTGTATAAAAGTATTGACTTACTGGGGTATATACGCTGTTTTAAAGACTTGTAGAAAGAAATTCATCTCGGCCTATCCACTGTTTCCATGATTAAAAAGCAGACTTCTAATTTAAAGGTCAAACACCACAGAAAAGAGAAGACAGTTGTTGTTCTGAAAATAGTTAAGTAGATAATTTGAAAGCTCTATTTTCAGCCAACAGTGAGGTCCAGACAATACTTAGTATGCCTGTGTGCTTGTATTAATAAAGGAATAGTTTTTCTCCTAATAGGCTAGGAGAGGAATTTGCATCTGATCATTGAGTCCTGTGGTGGGGCGGTGCCCCACCCCCATGCCAGATTGGGCTACAACAGGCCAGAGCGGCTGTGCAGGGTGGCATCCAATCAGGGAGGGCCTGTTAGAGAGCCAATCATGGCTAGGCTAGGCCCTATATAATGGCTGCCCAGGAAGGGAGCAGGCAGTCTCTCCCAGGCCTTCAGAGGGTGAAGGTCTGTTTCCTGCATGAGGAGACCAGCACCAGGGACAGCGTAATCCTGGGCAGGCTTGGGGAGCAGAAGGGAACTCCTTCCCGGTACCTGCTGAGCTGCAAGCCCTGAGAAAAAGGGCCTAGCCAATGCAAAGGGGCCGAAGGGGAAATGTCCAGGGAGAGAGATGGACAAAGGGCGAGAAGGGGGCAGGCAGGAAGGCAGCTGCCAAAGGGTCCCTGGGTCGGGACCTAGAGTAGAGGGCGGGCCTGGGTCCCCCCCCTTCCACTTCCACCTGGCCATTCGGAGTGGCCATCACGGACTGCACCAGACCCCTGCCAAAAGGGGTTAAACTTTGGGGTGTGGTTGGCCATTGTGGTTGGGCAAAAAAGGACTGCTGACCACACCAAACCCCCAGAAGGGGGTGAGATCGGAGCAGTGGGCACGGCCGGAGGGCAGTGTCCTGAAGAGGACGCCGCTGAGCGGGGAGCAACGTGGGTCCAGACACCAATGGAGGGCAAGAGACGGACGGGACACCACAAGCGAAGGGCGCTCCACATGGACTGAGCTAATTCCCAGAGTCAACAGCATGGGCACTGCCGGAGGGCGGTGTCCTGAAGAGGACGCCGCAAGCTGGGAGCAACGCGGGTTGAGACGACAATCTAGGGTGAGAGACGGACGGGACATCACTGGCAGAGGGCACTCAGCATGAACTGAGTTAATTCCCAGAGTGAACAGGAGGAGGTGCTGCGGTGATGAGTCCCAACCCCGTCACAAGTCCCAAAACATATAAACAACAAATCCTTACGGTATGTATAAATTTTATGTTTCGCTAAATAAATACTTCCAGTTAAAGAAATGCATTTAGAATACCCCATCCAGCAGAATTTTGTCTTTCCAGCGGTTTCACAAGGTTTCTGTGAGTTTTAGACAGGACAGCCATGGAGAAAACTGCAAATTTATTTGGGTAAATTTTCCAGCATCCTCATCTTCCAAAGAGACGCCAGCAAGCACTTACTCTACTGAGCATTCGGGGAGTCAGTCCTCTGAACACTTACATATGTAGGGAAGAAGATTAGCTGCTTCAGTGTGCAGGTCTTGTCCTCTTACCTGGCAAATAGATACCTTCTAGGATTACTATAGCAGGGAAAAGGCTCTGCAATTAGGGGCTTCAAAGCAAGCTAATCTTTCAGTTGAATGGATTTGTCAAGATTTGCAGCCTTTCTGGTAGATTTTGTGGCTGAATAGGGCCTTCGGTGAATTATCTGTATGCAATTTTAAAAATTGTTTTAGGCAAGACAGTTGATGTGCTTTAAAAATAACAGGCCATATCTTTTTGTGGAGCTTCATTTAAATAAATTATAGATTTTTTTTTTAAAAAAAAAAATTATATTTAAAGGTATCTGGCATAGGAACATGTGGATGTTAAAATGAGAAAAATCATATAAATCAAATTCAACACCCATTGAAATGAATTGCCTGGAGATACTGAACTGTAATGTCAAATTTGAAGTGGCTGTGAAACACTAATTTATAAATATATAAAGCCAAATGCCTCACAGTTAGCATTTTGGTGTGCTTATTTAACAGTCTGCCATTTGAGAGTTTAATCCTATCAAAAGAAAAGAGGAGGATTAAAGCAAGTAAAGGTTTTTGAAAATGTCACTTTTTATGAAAATTCATGGTCTTATAAAGTTTGATAATATTTGTAAATACAATGGGGAATAGGTCTGAGATTTGCGCTTTACGTAATATTCTGTAATCTGTCTTTCAAATAAACTTGAAGGCCATCAGGTTTTTTTTCCTCTATTCTTGAGCATTAAACATTTTTAACTTCAGGCTTCAGATAGCTTTTCTACTGCTTAACCAGAGATTTTCCATAAAATTCTACTGTATGTATATATTTTTCTGTAACAATGTTGGAACTAGTTTTTTTTTTTTCATGCATGTCCAAACTTATGTCTACCTTCTTGAATATGCACTTTAGGATAGTTTTTTAATATGATTACATTAGGCCATATTGTGACTGGAGAAACCTTTGCCTTCTCTGCCCTCCTATGACAGGATCAGGGACAATTGCAGACCCTGTGCTTGAGCATGTTGGGGATACTTCGTCACTGTTTTGGGGACAAACATTGCCCAAAGGGGAAGGGGAGGAGGCAGGTTCCATGGCTGTGTATTTCAGTTTCCACACTAGTTGGCAGAACAGGACAGCTGCATCATGTGCAACTTATGTAATTCTCCTCCCCCCTCCCCCCAATGTGTCATGAAACCCAATCTCTGAGGCAGAGTCCTTCCAAGATTTTCCCTGCTGCAGCTCTATACAACCCCCAACCAAGGGCTTTTTAGGTTACAATATAGCCTGTTAGATTTGAAAAATAATATGCCACACAAAAACTGAGTGCTTCACTTCACAATATTAATTTTAATTCAGAAGTTAGAAAATCTTCTAGTGGGAAAAGTGTACTTTTTAAAAAAAAACTCCATATATGCTATCAACGAAACTCATCCGATGAAGTGAGCTGAAAAAAAATGCTCATGAAAGCTCATGCTCAAATAAATTGGTTAGTCTCTAAGGTGGACAAGTCCTCCTTTTCTTTTTGCGAATACAGACTAACACGGCTGTTACTCTGAAACAAGTTTTACTCAGCGTCTGAGAAGAAAATGCATTTCCAGCCAAAAACAAAGCGAATAAAAATTGCTCCGCCCAAACGGTGAAAGAGTCAAAGTTCATAAGCAACTGAAAATACGTGGGGGCTTAAGGGATTATGTACCCTAATGGGTTGCTGCTGCTGCTCATGTTGTCATTACAAAAGGTGATGGGATCTTGTATATCTCATGCTTCATAGTTGCTACATTCTCTGCAAGGATGACGCTGGCCTCTCACTGATCCCACAAGAAGCATATATGTTCCAAACGCATCTGTGAGGTCTCTGGGGGTGAGAGTTGTGCCATCTCTTCTTTATGGGGTTGAGGTAAGTGGTCTTCCACTTGGAGATGATTCCTCTGAGTGTTCCATGAGGAAAACCTTGCAGAGGCTTCTTACAGATGGGTAGTTTGGGCCTTCTGTTCTTTTAATACTTGTTAAACTCATTAAAGGCAAAATCCATGCTAACAATGCAGCTACACTTTATAAAGGTCAGTGACATGATGACAATTTTTTTTGTAAATCTTTAAGTTCTATATTTTGCATTTTTAATGACTGATTTAATTAAGTCTTTCTGAAGGCTCCTATTCTGAATAGCAAATGTAACGGTTTTCCTGGTCAAATTTTTAAGTTGTCATTATGCAAATTGTATAAACAAATCAAGTTTCTCATACAGCAATACAAAAAGGCAAGTAAATTGAACATGATCTTTCCCCTTGAAGCAGATGTAAAACCCAAGAAGAGCTGTTCTATTTTAGCTTCCACAGATGTATTCTGCTGACAATCCTTTTTGTATTCTCATGGTAATCTGCTCTGCTACACGTACAAATATTGGACACAGGAAGGAGTTTTAAGTAGGTTTTGCAGACAGCTGTGTTTCTCATTTGCAAAGAAATTGATTTACAGTGATAGCTGATCTCACTAAATAAATAGGTGGCCCAGGCATGAAAGCTAACTTTGTTTATATAAACAGTATGGCCTATTGTAAGAGAGATAACAGTGTTTTATTGACCAGGGTAAACAGATGGTTTCTGGGTAATTTGGTTCGTTTCTGGAATGACTTTCCAAACTATTTGTGTGGTGTCCTACTGTGAAGTGCTGCAGCCATTGTACTCAAATTGATGTCTGTTGTTTGTAGTTGAAATGAGAAAAAACCTTTCCAAATACATTCTGACAAAACAATCTTTTTTTAAAAAAGTAGTTGTCACCCACACTTCCCCTTAGTGCCCCTATATTCCATGTTCGTTTATAAAGGCCAAGATTTTCAAAAACCGATTTTTTCTGGGTGCTTCAATTTTGGAGCATTCAATGTGAAACACCTTAGATCAGAGTGGGTGCTGAGCACTTTCTGAAAATCGCACCCTCTGAAATGTGTCAAGTTAGGCACCAAAATCACTAGTCACTTCTGAAAATCTTGGCCAAATTGTCTAACACTTTCATAGGTTGATGGATTCCAAGGTCTGAAGGGACCACTGTGATCGTCTAGACAGACCTCCTGTATAAAACGGGCCATAGAACTTCCCCAAAATAATTGCTTGAGCATATATATTATAAATACATCACATCTAGATTTAAAAATTGTCAGTGATAGAGAATCTATCACAACTGTTGGTAATTTGTTCTAATTGTTAATTACTCACCTTTAAAAAATGTATGCCTTATTTCCAGTCTGAATTTGTCTAGCTTCAACTTCCAGCCGTTGGATCATGTTATTTCTTTCTCTGATACACTGAAAAGCCTGCTATTAAATATTTGTTCCCCATGGGTAGAGTGGCAGGGCATGGGCCCTGGCCTATTTGGGAGCCCCTGTCAGCAGGAGGCCACAGGTGCCAGACCTGTAGCCATGTCCCCTGCCTCTTCTCTCCCCCTCCTGGTCCACCGCCATGCTCTTTCTCTTTCCCCTGAGACCCCACCCCCTGGTCAGGCCAGAAGCCGGGTTGTGGTAGGCTGATCATATCCCCTCACGGACCTAGCCCATGCCCCTCTTATACCCCCGACCCGCGCGTGGACTTGGCCCGAGCCCCGTTGCTCACTCCCAAAGCCCCTTTTTGGCAAAACTAGGCATTTATCCTATTTGTTGTTGCCAACTGATCATCAGTTTTGCCAAACAAGTCAGGATGTCCAGGCAGGGCTTAAAAAGGGGACTGTACCGGCCAAAACAGGATGATTATCCTAGGCTTTGGTAAGAGCCACCCAGGGAGACTAGGCCGCTGTGGGGAGCCCCAGCCCCTCCACCTGCCTTGGGCAGGGAGCCATGGTGCCTGAGAGCAGCCCCCAACCCATGTCCCTGCCCCCTGGGGCACACCACCTAGGCAGGTGGATGTTCCAGGGCTCCCTGGAAAGCTCTTACCACAGCCCCTTCTGGCCTGGGCAGGGTTTTGGGGGGCAGAGCCTGGTAGTGTTGGGGGCCCAAATATTTTGTGCCCAGGGCCCCAAAAAATATTAATCCGCCTCTGTGTGTAGATACTTTATAGACTAATCAGGTCATCCCTTAACATCTTTCTTGAATTGTGGGCACCAGAACGGGACACAGTATTTCAGTCGCAGTTGCACCAGTGTCAAATATAGAGATAAAATAACCTCTCTACTCCTACTCGAGATTCTCCTGTTTATGCATCCCGGGATCACATTAGCTCTTTTGGCCAAACGTCACACTCTGAGCTCATGTTCAGCTAATTATTCATCATGACCTCTAAGTTTTCTTCAGAGTCACTGCTTCCCAAGATAGAGTCCCCCATCGTGGAAGTGTGGCCTACATTCTTTTCTACATGTATACATTTACATTTAACGGTATTAAAATGCATATTATTTGCTTGTGCCCAGTTTACCAAGCAACTTTGAATTAGTGACCTGTCCTCTTCATTTTTAACCCCTCTCCCAGTTTTCGTCAGCTGCTGACTTTATCAGTGATTATTTTATGTTCTCTTCCAGGTCATAAATAAAAATGTTAAGTAGTATAGGGCACAGAACCAATTGCTGTGAGATCCCACTGAAAATACCCCCACTCAATGACGATTCCCCATTTACAGAAATATTTTGAGACCCATTAGTTAACTAGTTTTAATCCACTTAATGTATTCCATGTCAATTTTATGTTCTATTTTTAATCAAAATGTCATGTGGTACCCAGTCAAATGCTTTACATGAGTCTATTACATCAACACTGTTCCCTTCATCAACTAAACTTGTAATCTCACCTAAAAAGGATATAAAGAGAGTTTTGTCATGATCTATTTTCCTATTGATTTGCATTAATTACATTTAATGTTTTATTAATCGAGTCCTGTATCAGCTGCTTTATTATTGTGCCAAGAATCACTGTAAGGCGGACAGGCCTATAATTACACCGATCATTTAGTTTACCCCTTTTTAAAAATTGGCACATTAGCTTTCTTCCAGAACTCCACCAGTGCTCGAAGACTTATTGAAAATCCGCATCAATGGTCCATCGAGATCATCAGCCTGTTCTTTTAAAACTCTTCGACGCAAGTTATGTGGATCGGCTGATTTTTAAAATGCCTGACTTTAGTAGTTTAATATCCTCCAGAGATATTAGTGGAATGGAAAGATGAAATGTTATCCCCATATGATGAAATATAATCTGTTTTTCCCCCCCAAATGCAGAGCTGAAATATTTGTTGAACATTTCTGCCTTTTCTGTATTACTATTGATGATTCTACTATTTCCAGATAGTAATTAGCCAATATCATTGTCAGGATTCTTCTTGCTCCTAATATATTGTCCTTAACTCTGATGGCCATAGATTGCTCCTTGTGTCCCTTTGCTTCCCTCAGGAATTTTAGAAAAATAAATTCTGATTTATATTCATTATTATCGACTTCCCCTTTCTTCCATTTGTTGTATATTATTATTTTTATTTTTTTATAGCTGCCTTCACTTCCCCTCTAAACCGGGTTGTTTTTTTAAGCAGTATGGCTCTCTTCCTTGAGTGTGGGATTGTGGCTTTTTGGGTGTCTAATAAGAAATACTTGAGTCACAATGGGCCAGATCTTCAGATCGTATAAATTGTCGCACTTCCATTGAAGTGAAGGGAACTATGCTGATTTATACCAGTTTAAGATCTGGCATAATTACTTATTTATAAGGGAGTACTGGAGAGAGAGGTAGAATTCATGTATAGCTTATTATATATTTTAGGAAAGAAACACTTCTGTTTTTTAATATCAAGATAAAACAAGCAACTTATATGGTCTCTTTGAGACTCTCTCTCTCAGTGCTGCTGATAAGGGTAGAGTAGATGTAAAACTTCTCTGTATACAGTGCTCAATTATGGAGCAAGGGCATCGAAAAATAACCACTCAGCAAATGTTTAACTCTTCTTATATACCAAAAATATCCAAATCAGAAACACTTGGATTAAATCCATAAACTATAAATGTATCTAGTTTTAGAAAGCCTCCTAATTACTGGAGAATTTTAGCTAGTTAAATTACCCAATAAAGAAATCTCTTTAAGCATTAATTACAATACTGCAAGGCTGGAATATTTTTTTTAAAGTCCTTTCATATAAGTTTTGACATGAATTTTAAAAAAAATTCTTCATCTTAGCCAAACATTTAACAGTTCTTATCCAAAAACCAAAGTCTCATATTTTTAGGTTCCTTTTTTCTTCTTCTTCTTCAGCAGACACATAAAATATCAAATATCATTGTGAGGTAAAATGACAACATCAAAGCCCATGTGTGTGTTTTCAGCTTCAGGGCTTCTAACTTGCTACCTTTTAGCTGCATTTTCCTGGTCACCGCTGGGAACATTAATCTCTTATTAAAGTGAGAATTCTGTTTTCTTTATCAAATCATGAACATATTTGTTGCCTGTAAATGAGAAAATAGTTCTGCATTTTGAATGAAAAATTTATTGCTAATCTTAGATCAATTTCTATGGATTTTAGAAGAAATATGAAAAATCGTTTCAGTGCACAAAAACAGTTCAGAATTAGGGCCTGATGCTAGAATCACTCCATCTAAAATTGCCAATCCACAAGTAGAGTGATTACCATGCCACACTATTCCTAAATGTAATCTTAATTTCCGAGTGTTTCCACCTGTTCATTTTCACAGTTGCACACAATCAAAGTTTTATATTTAATTTGATTAGCTGTATATTCAGTATTGATGTTAAATAACACATTGAACTGATTCTGATTTCATATGAACTGATGTAACTCGATTGACTATAGTGGAGTTATTCCTTATGTACATTGGTGTACATGAGATCAGAATCAGTCCTGTTTTTCTTAGTCTGTACTTATGTATTAGTGTGCTAATCATGACAGTATTTAAATTTATAAACATGTGCTTTAGGAATAGCTTTTCCTCATTGTCTTTCATTATATTCTCAAACCTTGATACTTATGGTGCAAATGCATCCACTTGCTCTTGAACCATTTTCCCATCAATTCAATTGCTGTCGGCTCTATAAAGAGATTTCAGAAGAGTCCCTGAAATACCCAGTGTGTCAAAGCTATGATGCGCAAGGGAGACTAACCAACCACCATGACAGAATTTAACTGTCGGCAGTGCTCCCTTACTACATCAGAACCTGACCAAACAGACCCTAATAGCCATGAATGAGACTGGTGGCTTCTGTTGCAAGTAATTTATATCTCCCTACTCTCCTCCCCCAGCATCTCCTCCCCATCTGATTGAAAAAGCTCAGTCAAAGAAGAAAAGCATCAAATCAAGATAAATACAAAAGAGATCTGAGTAGGGACAGTCAGCCACAAGTATAAGTACCTAACAAAAAATAAAGGAACATGGCTGTTATAGTGCTAGTCTGCCCTCCCTGCGCCCACCTCACCTCTCTGTATGATCCAACATTTTTTTCTTTTACTCACTCCTATGTACTCTTGTTCATGAAATCCTGTGAATTCAAAATCAAGATTTTTGTATTTGCCATCTTCACGAGCTAGGAAATTAATACATATAAATAAAATTGGTGTCATAATAAAAAAAAAAAAAGCCAGATACACTGCAAGTTTGTAAGTTCCAGTTTGTTAAACTCTAAGTCAAAGTATGGTCCTTCTGTTGTTTTATTGTCAGAAGACAACCATCCACAACAGCCCCCACACCACTGAACTTTTAATCAAACTTACTGCTACAGAGAAGCCTGTTTCTGCAGTATTGGCCTTTGTCTGCCTTGACTGAAAGTGGGTCATACTTGTATGTATGAGCAGGGAGTCACTTGGCACCACACTGTTTACGTGTGACCTTGGTTCATAGTCTGGTTTTTTTTTTAAGACTTTCTGCATTACTAAAGGTACAAGAAACCTTTTAAAATAGTAAAATATTAACAAGTTACCCTTGCAACCATCCATATTCAGTATCTGAAGGTAATGAAATATGCATTTTGTGCCATGACAGAAATGAAGACTGTTATCTTGACAGTCCAAACACTGTGAAGATCATGACATGTTAAAATTCTATTGTACAGTAGTGCATTGGTCAGCTTTTATAGGTGTGATTGAATAGTAGAGTACAATAGGCAAAAACAAAGAATTTAACCCCATCCGCATCCGTCTTGAAGAGAGGAGAGAGACCACCAGTTAATTCACTCCATTGAGGCTTCACTGTCAAATGTAAGTAAATAAATAAAGTCTGTACCCAAACTGTGAAATCTCATGATCAGTTAGTGAAAACAAACATTGGAATAGCTTATTGGAGAGAAGTAATTTTAAGATCTTGTCAATTTTTTACTGTATTGACTTATCGACCTTTTATTTAAAAAAAACAAACAAGGAGTACTTGTGGCACCTTAGACATGCCCAAATAAATTTGTTAGTCTTTAAGGTACCATGAGTATTCCTCGTTGTTTTTGCTAATACAGACTAACACGGCTACCACTCTGAAACCTGCCACCTTTTATAGTTGCACCACAAAACCCTCTGCTTGGTATTAAAGACCTTAAAACTATCTTAGGCCTTGTCTACACTGGCAAGTTTCTGCGCAGTAAAGAATCTTTCTGCAGTGTAACTCCCGGGTTGTACACGCTGCCTAGCCACTTAGTGCGCAGAAACTGCACAGTTGCAATGCTGTAAAAACACCCCCCTGACGAGAGGCGTACAGCTTTCTGCGCTGGGGCTACAGCGCTATGGTGCCAGTGTAGACACCCTGGTCGATAGCAGCGCTGTGATAGGCCTCCGGGAGCTGTCCCACAATGCCTGTTCTCACCTCTCTGGTCATCGGTTTGAACTCCAGTGTCCTGCCAAGAGGTGACCAAACGTGAGCCCCACCCCTTAAATTCCTTGGGAATTTTGAAAGTCCCCTTCCCGATTGCTCGGTGACACGTGCAGTGGTCTCAGCACATCTTTCCAGGTAACCATGCCTGCTCCACGCACCAGGCGATCCCCCGCTTGGAGCAATGCCAAGCTGCTGGACCTCATCAGCATTTGGGGAGAGGTGGCTGTGCAGTCCCAGCTGCGCTCCAGCCATAGGAATTATGATACCGACAGACAGATTTCACGATGCATGACAGAAAGGGGCCATGACTGGGACACACTGCAATGCAGGGTCAAAGTGAAGAAGCTGCAGAACACCTACCACAAGGCACAGGAGACAAACCGCCACTCCGGTGCTGGGCCCACGAGCTGCCGGTTCTACAAAGAGCTGGACGCGTTACTCAGTGGCGACCCCATCTCCACTGCGAAGGCCACTGTGGATACTTCAGTGGTTCACATGCCAGTTGAGAGTAGACTAGCCAGGAGGAGGAGATCTTGGATGAGGATGGGGAGGGGAACCCAGATATAGAGGACGACTTGGAGGTCAGAGATGCATCCAGCCAGGAGCTCTTCTGTATCCCAGAAGAGGCTAGCCAGTCACAGCTGTCAGAGCTTGGCAAAGCACAAACAGGAGAGGAAGCCCCTGGTGAGTGTCTTTGATTTTGGGAATCGCTGAAGCGAGTTGTTGGGGGCAGGAGGGTTGCAGAAAGCAGGCTTGTGTCTGTATGATGCGCGTACCAACACATGCCTAGTCTGAGCGGCGGAACAGGGTGTTGATTGACTCCCTCTCTTCACGGGAATCTCCCTCAGAGATCTCCACGAAACTCTCATGGAGATACTGGGCAATCTGCTGCTGCAGGTTCTTTGGCAGAGCTGCTTTGTTTCTTGCCCCATTAAGGGTAAGTTTCCTGTGCCACTCAGCCATCACTGTGGGGGGCATTACTGCACACAGGCGAGCCACGTAAGGGCCAGGGCGGAAGCGGCAGTCTTGGAGAAGACCCTCCCTTGATTCCCTGCTCACCCTCAGCAGTGAGATATCTTCCATAATTAACACAGCCTGTGGAAAATGTGGGGACAGTAATGATTATAAGGCCCCTTCTACAGTGCTGGCTCTCCCCAAGAGCCATGTGCCCAATGTACAGGAAGGCCCTGGAACACTGATTTCCCCTGCTTCTGTGGGTACTCACCATTTTGGGGGTCTTGTGGCTCACGTGTGTTTGCCTGGGGTCAGCCAATTAGTGACAGGTATGTGAATAGTGGCAGTGTTTTAAATCACTGAATCAGTGGTCTGTGTGTTTCAAACAATACTGCTTCAGTAAAATGTTGCATTTTGGCTTCACGGATATAAACTTGGGAGCCCAGCCTCCCTCTTTGTTGTTTCCGGCTGAAAGGCTGCGCAAAATTAGAAAGCGTCCACAAAAAACTAAAGAGGACTTTCTGCTTGATGTCATGATGCACTCTGTGGCCAAAAAACAAGAATTGAAGGAGTGGCTGGACAGCGACTAGAGGGATTGAAAGGAGAATGCGGCACGCCAGAATGAAGCGATAGAGTGGCTCTTAAACGTTATGGATCTCCAAATGGACACGCTCCAGACGCTACTAGCATTATAAACTGAGCAGTTCTGTGCCGTCACAGTCCAGCTCTGCGGACTCCCAGTACCCACTGCGCTCAGCACCCGTTCCTCTGCAGTTTAGCCCTGCTGAAGTACAGTACCCGCTGCACTGTACTCCAAAGGACAAGGTTGCATATGATACCTGGACATACACAAATCTTTAACCATCCCAGGACCCACCTCCTCCTGGGCCCCTCCCTTCCCCCATCCCCTTCAGCGATGGTGTGGGGGTTTTTTTGTTTGTCTCTCTCTCCTCAGGTTGTTTTTTTAATAAAATAACTGTTTTGGTTTGAAAGCAATCTTTACTCCATTAATTGAAAGCACACAGAGCCCTGCAAAGCAACAGGCACTTTTCTTAAACATTCATAGTGCATCATTTGCACCAATCACAGTCACCTCCCAGTATTACAAGCACTGCACTCCTGAGCAAAGCAACAAATATTAGTGGCTTTCAGCTTCAAATTGCTGCCTCAAGGCATCCCTGATCCTTATGGCCCTATGCTATGCCCCTTTAATAGCCCTGGTCTCTGGCTGTTCAAATTAAACATTCAGGCACTAAGCCTCAGCTGTCCAGGCCTGAGTAAAGCTTTCACTCTTCCCTTCACAAATATTATGGAGCGTACAGCATGCGGCTATAAGCATAAGAATATTGTCATCCACCAGGTCCAGCCTCCCATATCGGCAGAGCCAGTGGGCCTTTAAATGGCCAAAAGTACACTCAACAGTCATTCTGCACTTGCTCAGCCTGTTGTTGAACCGCTCCTTGCTGCTGTCAAGGTTCCCCGTGTATGGCTTCATAAACCATGGCATTAAGGGGTAGGCATGGTCTCTCAGGATCACAATGATCATTTCGACTTTCCCTATGGTGATCTTCTGGTCCAAGAAGAAAGTCCCTGCTTGCAGCTTCCTGAACAGGGCAGTATTCCAAAAAATGCATACCCCTTTCCAGACCAGTGTTAGGGGGCTTATTCCTTCACCCACTCACTTCCCTGGTCCTTCTCGCATGAACAGAGAGCAACAATACCCGAAATCCAAAGGTGCAAACAATTCGATGTTTATTGGGGTGAACTTCCAGCAAGCATGATCACAGTTTCCTTCCTTAGTATCCTCCTTCCCAGCTCTGACACCACAGAGCCTTACACCTGTGTTCCTGTTCCCATTCCTGCCCTTAGCCAAACATTATTCCAATTTCCCTAGCCCCATTCCCTGTTCCCATTTCCCCTTTTAGCAAAACATGATTCCAATTTCCTTACCCCTATTCCCTGTTCCCATCTCCCTCACCCACACCCACTCACTTCCTCATTGACTACAGATTATATAGTAAAACTTGAGTTCTGCTTAGCTATACCTTAACCAATCATTTTCCTGAAATTTAACTAACCAATCCTAACATATTGTAACATGATTATGTAACCAATTATATTCCACCACCTTAATTAGTTTACACCCAGCAAAATTAATTATACAGCAGACAGGAACAATCACAGAACCAGACAGAGATTATACAGACAAACAATAGCAAAGTGGGAACTATAATGACAAGACAATACAGAAGTGAGGATTTCACATCCCAGCTATTGATAAGTGAGTTCTTGCCAGACAGGATGCTATCAAACTAAGTTTCCTTTTACATTTTCTAGGCACTTCCCTTTCTCTGGAGGTGATAGGAATACAATCCTGTCCTGATAGTGCCTAACAGCCCAATAGCACCTTATTTCAATGTGACTAGTTTGGAATGTGAGGATGTGACTGTTCGCTTCCCAGCTTATGGCTGCCTCTGCTGCTTAGCCAAAGGCCTTAGCCTAAGAACAGGGCCTCAAACTGTCACAGTAATAGAAGGCCCTTACACCAGCAGACAGTGATTTTGATTCTTTCTTTTATACCTCTATAATTAGCCAAGTGATAAGAATACACCTAAATTCTTAGAGTATAGGCCTTTACAGACAGGCCTGAATATCTATAGCCTAACAACCAGCCTGTGTTAATGTCCGTGAAACGCCCATGGTGATCCACAAGTACCTGGAGAACCATACCGAAATACCCCTTCCGATTAATGTACGTGATGGCTAGGTTGTCTGGTGCCAGAACTGGAATATGCGTGCCATCTATCACCCCTCCCCTCCGCAGTTAGGGAAGCCCATTTGTGCAAAGCCATCCACAATGTCTCGCACGTTGCCCAGAGTCATGGTCTTTTGGAGCAGGATGCGATTAATGGCCCTGCACACTTCCGTCAACACATGTCCAACGTTTTACTTTCCCACTCAGAACCGGTTAGCGACCGATCTGTAGCAGTTTGGAGTAGCTAGCTTTCACAGTGCAATCGCCACACACTTCTCCAACAACAGGGCAGCTCTCGTTCTTGCGTCCTTACGCCACAGGGCTGGGGCGAGCTCATCCCACAGTCCCATGAATGTGGCTTTCCTCATCCGAAAGTTCTGCAGCCACTGCTCGTCATCCTAGATATGCATCATGATTCAATCTCACTACTCAGTGCTTGTCTCCCAAGCCCAAAAGCAGCATTCCACTGTGGTCAGCACCTCCAGGAATGCCACAAGCAATCTCAAGTCGTAGCTGCTATGCGTGGCGAGATCAATGTCAAAGTCCTCTTGCCTTTGTAGTTTAAGGAATAGCTCCATTGCCACTTGTGACGTGTTAGTGAGAGTGAGCAGCATATTGGTCAACAGTGTGGAATCCGTTCCTGCACACCGAAGAGGCAGAGCGCGCAGTACACAAACCATTGAAAGATGGTGCCAAATGCTGACGGAAGCACAGGGATTTCTGGGGTGTGACGCAATGCATCACAGGGCATTGGGACAAGACCCAAGATGCCCCATGACCCCCTCCACCTTCCCACAACTCTTAGCCGCAGAAGAGGAAGAGATACTCTGTGGGATAGCTGCCCGGAGTGCACCGCTTTGAATACGGCTGCAAGTACCACGAGTGTGAACATGCTGTTGCGCAGGCAGCTGACAGTGTGAACACACAACAGCAGTTTCCCTTCAGCGCTCTGAGTGGCGATGTAACTGCTGGCGATGTAACTCTGCCAGTGTAGACATACCCTTAGTTACTTGTATCTATTGAGCCACAGTAGCTATTTAAATAAAATTAATAGAACTGCGTTGTTTTTAAGTAGTAGTAATACAACATTTTCACTGTGTGCCTTTAATCTTAATATTTATTGCACAACAGTATTTACCTTATACAGTAATTGCAGTACTCTGTGTTTAGCGAATGGGGAACACCAGGTTAGCTTTTAATTAGTAATAAGCATCAGGTTTCTTTAAATGATTTTAACTATATTTAGCATTTAAATCAGATAAGAAAACTTTATGGAATAATGCTATAATTGTAATCCTGAAACCCTTAAACGGTTAGATGGCTTTCTTTTATCGAAACAATACAAGGGCCATAAGGATTTTTGGGGGGTGGGGCAGAAAGGTGCTACACCAGGTTTCCACATCATGCAATTAAAATGAAAGCTTGTGCAGATTGAGGTTTTTCTGTTTGTTAGGACAGGTGAGTTAGAATAGACATCACTTTTATTTTTATTTAGAAACATGCACATTTTACTCTTTAAAAACATTAATACAGAAACACTTCTATGGAAGAGATTCAATTCAAGTATTCACTAAAAACCCATAGCAGTATGCCAGTTCATCAGTTTGGAAAACAAAACATTTTGTAAAGCTGACCCTGAATTACCAAGCAAATGACCGATTATTTTCAGGTCAGAAAGATAATGCCTTCTGTTTCTGATTCACTTAAGCCTCTTTTCTGTGTAGAGCTTTGGGAAACATTGCAATTAAATTTAAAAATCCATGCTCTATTAAATGGGTGTGGTTGGTTAAATACTCTGCCTCCTTTTCCACCACTGACTCAATGTTGCTTGCTTTAAGATAACATCAGTTACTTTCTGACTTAGTTGATGGGTAGCTTAGACCTTTGATAGCTTTTCAGCCAACAGCAGTAAATATGATAATATAAATCTTATTCTGTTGCTTTCCCGCAACTTTGATCATGGTGCCACTACTACAGTCTAGTTCAGGGGAAAGGTGGCAGGGTTAGGATTCTAAGTGGATTCCCTACCTGTCATGCCATAGAATAATCAGAAAACAGTGCTAGCCTTTTTAACTCCCCTTTCCCCAAAATTCAATTTCTCTCCTCTAATTAATATTTGTCCATGAATTTCATGTTCCCGAATTTCTCCCATCAGAAATCTCTTTTCTTGCTGAAATAGACTGACACATCTAGAAGAAACCGTTCCAAGGTAATTTAGGGAAAGTATTGCTACTTGTGGGCCCATTCTCTCTCCTTACACGTGTTGAACCTCTTGCTCCATGAATAGACCAATTGAAGTCAATGGGACTAATCATGGAGTAAAGAAATATTTAATGTGAGTAAGGCTGGCAGATACAGGGCTTGAGGTATAAGCTCAGTCTTTTTTGCCATCTATAAGAGTTGTAAGACTATTGTAAGAAACTATTGCACTTCATCAGGATACAATCATACTTTAAAATGTTGCCTCTTTTTTTTTATTTTTTATTTTAAATCTAGAGGGGTGTGTGTGTGTTCATGTTCATTGAAAAGACTCGAGTCAGAAACTGCGGGGGACTCTAATCTTTAACTCACATGAAAATTACAGACTGCCTTGTCTTCACTAGAATTTTAACTTGAGTTAACAATATACCATTTCTCCTAGTGAAGACAAGGTCTAAAAGATGCATCTATTCTCCAGCATTACCGAGTTACTTCCTTCAAGTCAGCCTATCATGCAGAAGAGCAGCCATAATACAGAATATTAATGGAGTGGTGCAGTGATTGCACTAATGGCCCACGTCCACACTACTCATCCCTGTGTGGCACTAGGAGTACGTCTACTCTGCGATAAGACCCACAGCATAGCCACAGCTGACCTGGGTCGTCTGGCTGTGAGGCTATAAAACTCCAGCGTAGAGGCTTGGGCTGGAGTTCAGGCTCTCAGACCCCACAAGGTCAAGCCCAAGGTACATTGCAGTTCTATAGGTCTGCAGTCTGAGCCCAAGTCAGCTGACCCAGACCAGCCATGTGTTTTTTATTTCAGTGTAGGCGTACCAAGACTTCTGAGGGCTTATCAAATGGTTTGTAGCACTACATTATGTTATGTTGCTCTATGAATGTCCTTGCAGTGAAATGTGGAAGGAACACAAGCCACGCATGGCTGCAAAAAGACTCAGAATGGCCCCAGATGACACTGACCCTAACCCAGTGAATGTTCTGAAATGGTGAGGAAACAGGGAAACGGCTGAAGGACTTGTTAAATTTGTATAAATTTGAGTATTTCTTGTTGCAATTAAGTAAAGAGCAATGGTTTTATATGTATCGCACTATTCACATGCCCCTTGAAGAGGTAAATTGTGAGCCCAGAACAGCTGCTTAGTGCCATGAGAAAGCAGCAGCATGTTTCAAGAAGAGTACACAAGCGACGTGCAAAGATGGAGTGGGGACAGCTGATGCATTTTCTTATGGCAGATTAATCGCCCTATGCCAAGTGATCTAGACCAGGTCCACAGGTGCAATATGGTGGCACTACGCCATCATTCAGATGTGGGATGACCAGCAGTGGGTTCAAAACTTTTGTATAAGGAAAATCACGTGCCTTGAGTTGCTTGAAGAGCTTTCCTTGGCCTTTCAACACCAAGAATGAGGATGAGAAAGGCCATACCAGTATGGAAGTGGGTTCCTGTAGCCCTCTGCAAACTAGCTACCCCAGATATATAGTGATCAATTTGACAATTGACTTGTCAACACCAGTTTTGTAATTATGGATATTTGCAAGTTAATTATTGCTTTGACCATCTTCACTACCATGGATGATCCACTGTGCCCAAAATAATTTCAGGGTTTCAGCTAATAGGCTTCCTGAATTCTGGTGAGTTCTTCAGTAGCACCAGTGTGCTCATTATCTTGCCTACGCCTACGTCCCCCAAGGTACACATGAGTATATAAACAAGAAAAGATATTATTCACTCATTATGCCAGCCTTGGGGGACCATAAAGGGAGGTACATGTACAATCTACATTGGATGCACCAGCAAAGAACACCATGCAGATGTATTCCAGAGAACCAGCCTATCTGAATATGACAACCAGGCACTTTGTTCTTACCTAAAAATAATTATATCAATGGGGTGTCCATCCCCACTGGTATTTTGGCAACCTATCTACTTCCCTGGGTCCTAAAGTCCTACCATGATTTGCAGGCTCCTGGCAGAAGACTGTTCATTGGCTCACCCAATGAAATTAATAGGCAGACAATGCGAAATCAACTTGTGTAACTCATTTCCAGGGGGGTGTTGTGAAGGCCAAAAGTACAACTGGGTTCCAAAAATAATGAAATAAGTTCAGGGAGGATAGGTCTATCAGTGGCTATTATCCAAGATGGTCAGGGATGGAACCCCATGCTATGGTGTCCCTAAACTTCTGACTGCTAAAAGCTGGGATTGAACAACAATTTATCACTTGATAAATTGCCCTGTTGTGTTCATTCTCTCTGAAACATCTGATACCACCCACTGTTAGACGGGATACTGGGCTAGATGAATCATTGGTCTGATGCCATATGGCCATTCTTATGTTCTTGCACACTCTGCAGAATGATAGTGGAATGTGCATTTGGTCGACTGAAGGCAAGATGGCACTACCTACAAAACTGTTTTTGCAGTGTGTGTGTGTGTATAATGTAGTAAAGGCTTGATCTTCATTAGAAAACTTGCACCATTTATCTAAATCAATTTTAAAGATAGACAAACCTCCAGAGTCCCTTTTCTAGCCATGTATCAGTTCAAGATACGTCTACACTTACGATGGTGTGTTGAGTACAGACAATGCATGCCCAACTAGCTTGGATATACATAGCAGTGTAGATGGTGAGGCACAGCTTAGGTGAGTAGATTAGGGTGCCCTACATGCCCAAACACCCTGCATATATACCCTACATGGCTATCTACATGTCCAAGCAGTGCCTCCCACATCTACACTGCTATTTTTAGCAGTGTAGTGACCCACTACCTCTCGCTGCCAGAGCCTTTCCCTGCCATGGTGAAAGACTCCAGCAGCAGGGAGAGTTCCAGCAGGGAAAATTCCAACAGGGACAAGGCAGCAAGGAAAGGTTCCAGCAGCTCACCGCAGCTTGAACCTTTCCCAGCTGCCTCCCTACTGCCAGAGCCTTTCACTGAGGCTTGTAGCTACACACCACAGTGACAGGCGTGGACCCAGCCTGCCTTTTACTGGATGGTGTAGCTACAGTTCTGGTGCCTGTACTGTACATGCTGCTGTAAGTGTAGACATAACCTCAGTCTTTTCATCTTCATATCGATGGCCCTACATACAGTAGTTGTATTTCTGCCTGTATTTCGTCAGTGATTGCCCGCTACACTATTTTGGTGAATTTTTTGAAAGAATTTTATGATTTCTTTAACATTTATTTCATATTGATAGATATTAAATAATGAACTTGCTGCTCAGTGGGTTTTAATGACACAAATTATTTAGGATTGCAGCTAGAAGTGAATATCTATACTGTCAATATCTTTTCCAGCTGTTTGGGTTTTTTTATACTGGTAGTACAAGTTTCAAGTACGGTATAATTTTATTTAAATAGCCTGGGCAATACCTTTTGGATAACTGGAAGTGTGATTTTAAGCCTCAGTTTGTTTTGTGATGCTGGCTCCCAATGATGAGGAAGGAGAGGAGGAGGAGGAGTTGCAGGAGACAGGAGCCTTCTTTGGGGGAGAGAGCCAGCCAGCCAGCTATTCGTACTGGCACTTGCAGGACCCGGGGCTGTCAGTGCTGGGAAGCAATCAAGTAGCACCAAGGAGACACCTGTCTCCTGTGACTTCCTCCACCTTTCCTTCCCCTTTTCTCTCTTCCACTCTCCTGTTTGCCTTCCTTGGTTTCCCGTCCTCTTTTCTTCATCCTTAACTCTGGAAATCCTTTCAAATCACAGTTCCCATAGCCTTAATGTTAGTTAATCAGTTGGTATTTAACAAAACTACATGGGGGAAACACTGTTGATTTGGATAACTAGGGGTGTTCGGATAAGTGGAATTCACCTGTACTTGGAACTGATTCTTCTCTCACTTATTGCTGATTTACACTGGCACAAATGTAAATTTATATTGCTGTAAGTGAAAGCATCATCAGCACAAGTGAATTTACCTCGGGGATAAGCTTGATCCATAGGATCTCTGTTTTATTCTTAATCCAGATATCATCAGTTCTTAATATATGTATTTCCTCCTGTACAGCTGGAGAGAAATCAGTCTTATTGACACTGACCCTGACACAGGAGAATGATTGGTAACCTATGGTGTTAGATTTTTTTCTTCAGGTGTGTTTATAACAATGAAAAGTCACTATGTCCAGTATTGGTCCTAAGTACTGAGGTATAAACTATTGGAAAAACTTCAATTTTTCTGATTGGGAAGAAAAATGTAAACTTAATAGGGAGAATGCCTTATTCTATAGTGATCCTGGCATTTTCTGATAAGCATCTTTAGAACCACTTTTAATCTAAATTTCTCTTTACAAGTAGTTATTTGCCTGCCTTTTCAGAGTGTTTGTTTTTCTGTAATACAAAAAAAAATTAGTTCAGTTAATTCAATAATCTATTTCTGATTCCCAAAACCCAGGTAATACAGTGCTGTTGCAGGGCTTGGATCTTACCCTTCTGCAGAGTTAAACTAATATAATTAAAAAAAAAAAAAGAAGTGGACTCATTGTCACAGCTGATCAAATTCAAACATGCTGATGGTTTAACTAATCTTATCTGGTGAAGGAAACTATTCACTTTTCTCTTTGCCTTTCCCTATTTAACCATTATGTGAAACAGCAACCTGAGGTTAATTTCTGTTCACTTTGTTCTTGGGGGATGAAGTCAACATTTAGAGAGACATACAGAATAGAGGAAACAGAGAGAGGATCGTGTTTGAAGTATTTTCTATCAGTGTCATTTTCACCAGCTGGAACTCTGTGGCTGTTCTGTCTGTGGAGAAAAGCAGAAGGGAAGTATCACTGGATGTTAGCTACAGTGTGCAGTCAGAAATCCATCCCATGTATTAGTGATTGGTAAATTATTCACAAGGCTACGATGATCTACCAACCCCTTTTTTCATGGAGTTAAAGATATGGAAGGATGCCAGACATTTTATAAGTATTTAAGATAGTCACAGACTTAATATATATTTGTCTGTGTAATCAGGCATTTGTCAGTGAAGTTAGGGTGCATGTTTCTTGGCATCTTCTACAATGGTGCCAAACAGGAGAGAGAGAGAGAGAGTGTGTGTGTTTAGCTGGTACCCTGGGAAAACTTTTGGAGTCAGAAATTTGAATGACAAATTGATACCTCCAGTGCAAATGGATGGGTAAAAGTCTGTTCCAGAGTAGTAGGGCTGGAGCTAGGACAACTGATGGTTATGTAAAAGAAACCTGTGTGTATAGTGAATAGACAGAGAAAATGGAGCATTTGCCTTATGCTCTCAGAAAGCTGTCTCCCCTAGCTTCCAGGCAGATAAATTGAATCACTTTCACAAGTACTTTAGTTGAATTTTTCAAAAGTATCCACTAATTTTGGGTGCCTTTATTTCTAGATGCCCAACTTAAAACAGCTGTAGTCTGATTTCCATAATGACTGGACACTCCCAGCTCCATCTGACATTAATGGGAGCAATATATCTTCAGTACTTCTGAAAACATCAGACCCTGATTAAAAATAGGTCTAAAAAAATCGGACGGCCATTCAAAAACAGAGGTGCTCATAATTAGTAGAACCATTTTGAAAATTTTGTCCTTTAAACTAGCAGCTCTCTTTGAGTAATCCCCCAGCTGGCTCTTAGTGCTGCACTCGAAAATTCTGGGACTTGTCATTGGTGCAGGTGTGTTCCTTCTGTGTATGTTTTTTGTCATTTCTTCCCTCACTATTGGTTTACTTTCCTCTCAACATATGTAGCCCCCCGACCCCGTTCACTGGCCTAGTATGAGGTTGTTCAAGATAGGGGAAACCTGCCCTGCGACTTTTTGTACAACTTTGGGGAACTGGGCCTGAGGCTCCTTTGTGTGCTCTGCATTGTGTGTCAGCGTGTGTTCACCTCGCAAAAGACCCCCTCAGACAAACCACCATGAACAAGGCTTTATTCTGCAAAGAACATAGAATAGGATTACAGTCCACCAGCCCCCTCTCTGCTTGCCCGCTATGTGCTCCTTGCTCCGTCAGTGCTGAGACCTCCTCCTGGGAGATCAGAGGGTATATTGTACAACACTTTCCCTCCCACCCCCTTACAAACATGTTCTAACTCCCACAATAACTAAACCCCAAAACAAACAAGCCCATGTTCTCTTTTTATGTCATTTAAACTCCTTTCAGGGGGCTCTTTAAGCCCTTTTTGGTCCTACGTGTAAATAACATAGAACAGGATTACAGTCCAGCAGCCTCCTCTCTGCTTGCCTACTGCGTGCTCCCAGCTCAGACAGTGCTGAGACCTCCTGCTGGGAGAGCAGAGGATACATCCTGGGAGGAACCAGGAAGTTCTCCCAACATGCCACAGTTTGTATTCCACAACTTGTAGTTCCCATGGCTGCTGTTGAAGCACACTGGACCTTGGGCTACACCCACGTATACACCTTGGGCTACACCCAGCCAAATCACTTCCATTGAAGCTTAGTGCAGATCTCATGGTTGACATATGAATAGCAATAGCAAACCATTCTTCTGTGCTGAAGTATTCAGAATTATCCCTCTAAAATGTGGCAATGATGCCAGTTAGAAGAGTAGTCTATTTTTCTGTTATTCTCTGGGAATAATATCTAATGTGGTTTGCAAGGGCTTCTAGAATTAATATAAGCCAGCGACCATGTTCGCCACTAGTTTTAGTGTATTGTGGAAGAGGGGAGGGGAGGGTTAATTGTGACAGAAGAGAAAAAGACAGCACCAGAATGCCTCAAGTTCCCTATTGTTGGAAATGTCCTTTTCTCACTGTACTGAAAAGGTAGGGTGGGGAGGAGAAGAACCTAGACACGGGGCGAATTTTGAATGAAGGGACAACTAGCAATCTAATATTCTTATTCTTTTCTTGCACAAACCCACATTCTCCAACCCATCAGTGATATCTACAAAACAATTCTGTTTCCTCAAGTCTGTTACACATTCAGTAATTAAAGATAAAAATACATTTATTCATAAATCTGTCACTTTATGTACACTACTAAATCCACATTCATAACAAGCAGCTCACCAACATTATCAACTGCTGTTGGACCAAATAATTTTGCTGTGAAACTTGCGATGAGAATCCCTTTGTGATCTGCACAGCCTGTTTCTAGGGAGCATGAAAAAATCTGCAGGATTAAAATGAAAAACCTAGCATAACAATTACTTTCTGACATAAACAGAATACTCTATATCTGGATAGTGAAAATTTATTTGTATTCAGCTTGTTAGAGAAGACCTATCACAACTTGCACAACATGTAGTCATTTCTATATTTTGGAATTAAGACCTATGCACTGACACAAATGAAATTAATCTGTATGTGCATGAACACATAGTATAAAGCCTTGTTTGATGTGGAGTTCAGTAAGAATAAGAATATCTGTTCAAGATTTACATGTTAATCAAAATGAATATGCTTATTGTGTATTAAGTAAAATAAACTAGATGGCATGAGGTTTGGTGTTTAACCAAATCACTTCTTACCAGCAGCACTTACTTAATTTATCTAAAATCTGTTAATTATTAAAGGAGAGGTGGAGGGGAATGTGGGAAGGAAAGTCAAATACCGATTATGAACTTGGCACTGAAGACCAGGTGTGATGATGGAGAAAGATTGCATTAATTTAGTAGTGTAAACAGAAAGAGAATATCGAACATGGATAATTGTCACTGCCAACAAAGTCACTTGGGTAATAAGGTCATAGGAGTAGAGCAACTAACTTTTCAATTAGCATGAAATCTTTTAGCAGTCAGATTATCTAACTTTCTTTTGAAAATCATAGGAAAAAATGTGATTATTCAATTCCAGCTATAAAATATGACCACTATTGGTTACAAATGTTAAATAATTGTCTCAAGGTGCTTATATGTAAATTATAAATAAGATTTAAATAGGAGAACCACTAAGTTCACAAAAGACAGTAACATTTTATGGAATTTAGCTACTTGGTTATTAAATTCAGCATGGTCAAGAGAAAGAAACAGAACAGCAAAAAGTTCATGACTTTTACTTTCTTTCGTGCTGGAAAGTTATTCTCGTGACCAGAACATCTTATCTTATATATTACAACACAAGTTGTCCAAAATGTGGCTAGAAAAGTGTTGGCGCTGACCTGCAGTAGTGAAATTTGAAAGTATTGCCAACACCAATCATTCAAAAATCCTGTCAGGACCCTTATAAAACATGGTTTCCTGGTTTTTTATCTTTTTTAGTGTGCGGTCAGGTCACATTTTCAAATTTTTCTTCACAACCATGAGGACTAAAACCTTTTTTTAGAAAAAGGAAAGATGAGATTCTCATGCATTCACAGAACTCCAGGAGATGGTGCATTAAGAAAAACTCATAATATTGTGAAATTCACAATCAAATTACAAGAGTTGGCAACGCTCGATGTGTCTTTTTGTTTTATGGATTTGTCACAAACACTTGCAAGAATTTCTTATAAGAAATAGTAAAATAATTTTCCATGTTAGAAGATAATCAGCGACATCTTGAGAATTATCCCCTTCATCATGCCACAGTCTGTTTATATAAAATTGCTTACACTGCAGATACATTCAAGATGATGGGTACATAAAAATATTGTGTAAGTAAACTGTTCATTTCCACAAGTATAAGTCATAATCTTTTTTCTGGGTATTTTAAGGAATCACCAATTACGAACAGTTTGTCAGACTGTTAATGATTCTGCTTTTGCAGTCTTTTCCAGTGACTCCATCCCTGTGCAATAGTGAGGAGTCTATATTTTTTGAGATATTTTGGTTTTATTCTTTATGTTTCAAAGAAATAGTAGAAATTTAGAGTTATTACTTAAGACATTAAGCCAGAGTTTCACAGAGTATTTAGTAATAGGATTCTTTTACAGTAGAACCTCAGAGTTACGGACACTTCGGGAACAGAAGTTGTTCATAACTCTGAAATGTGGGGGATTCCAACTAAAGTCCTTCAGGAAATCCCATAGACTTTTCCTCTCCATTGCAGAAAGATCCAAGGGCTCAGCAATATCATCCCAAAGGCTTTCCAAGTGCGTCTCAATTTGCATCCAATAGTGTTACCAAGCTCACAATATGTCCCCTTTAGACTCTGTTCGTACACACTCTACAAGGTCAGTTTCCTCATCTGTCGCCTTCAAGTGTGTTCCTATCTCAGAGATCTGTAAAGCGGTGACATGGGCGTCAACCCACACTTTCGCATAACATTATGCGATTACTGGGGACTCCACCTCCGATGCCATCTTTGGCTCCCCAGTACTGTCATCTGTAACTGACCCAACTCCAAAGTCCCAGCCTCCTGAAGGGGTAGTGCTCGGGAGTCACTTACAGTGTAGAACCCATAGGGACATTACTCGAAGTTACTCACCTTGTGCAGTAATGATGGTTCTTCGAGATGTGTCCCCCATAGGTGTTCCACAACCTACCCTCCGCCCCTCTACTTCAGAGTTCTTGTCAATGACTCTGCGGTAGAGAAGGAACTGAGGGGGTTAGCCCATGCATGCTGGCAGGCCTCGCAGCGCAGCATGAGGAAAGACAGCGCATGTGTGGGCCCAGCAGACGCTGCTGCCAAAGTTCTACGATCAGCAGCGCAGGGACGCAAGCACACCTGCAGCGGAGCACCCATAGGGGGACACATCTCGAAGAATCATCATTACTGCACAAGGTGAGTAATTTCTTCCACTGTCCTATAAATGTAGTTAACTACAGAGATGCTTTGTATTACATTTAGTTCTCAGAAGCTCTGGAACTGAAGATTCATCAAGTAATCTGTCTATTTGAATAGCTCATAATTTTTAGTCATAGTATGATGCCAAGTGTTATACAAGTGGCTGCTGCTCAGCGTAAGACAATAAAACATGCTGTATTGCCTGTAATAAATTTCTTAACCACACCTAGAATAGTTTACCCATATTTGTGCTGCATTAGTTATTGCTTCAAAGATCGCAAGAGAGAGCCTGCAATATTTTTTTTAAATAAGCTTGCAAAAATTGCTTTGCTCGCAATTAACCATAGGCATCAGACTTCAAGCTCTTATCATTTGAGCTGTACTAAAGTTTAGGCACAACAATCTGCTTACATGCTGTAGGGCTACTTTAACATCACTAATTTACAGACTTTAAATACAGCTACCAGAAAATACAAAAAGCTCATTAAAGACTTATCCTTTCATCAGTAAACTGCCAACATAAAATAAACTATCAGTTTTTAGCCATGTTGCTGCACCTCCCTCTTACTTTCACAGAAATTAGTGTCTCTGTTGGACTTCTTTTGGCAGCTAGAATTGTGGGACTATATCGTTTAACAGTAGATAGAGAAAAAGACATACCGACCAAATCCATCCTTCTGCAAATTCAAGAAATATCATAGCTGGCACAAAGGGGCCAGTCAGCAAGCCCTGGTAGATTCTCCATGGGTCCATAACCAGTACATATCTTGTGCCACCGAAACCATGGTGGAGTGGGCATTCTAGGGCAGGGCGGCAGAGGACCAGAGGTAGAGTAGATGGAGTAGAGCAGGACATGTAGGAAGGGAGAAAAGAATGGCTAGGACATACCAGCACACTGGCAATTCCCTCTTGATGCAGGACCCCTTTGGGCTATGGCTGAAGGAGGGACAGGCTAATATAGCCCCAAGGTTACTCTGGTCTGCCTGCACAATGGGCCCCCAGCACCAGCAAAACAGTGGAAGTGCAAGCATCTTCATCTATGTCCCTGCATTAAGTCTACTGTATGTATTTATAAATTGTGACTGTTTCATCTATATTGTGGATTATCATGTCATTTAAATAGAAAGTACAAGCATGCGCTCTCCTACATGCTAAGAACTATTGTGTTGTGACAAGATCTAAATGATCCAAACTGATTTGCTTAAATACTCTGGTGTCAGGAGTCTTAGCATTACCTTAGATAACCAGCTACATTGCTACAGTTTTGGAAAAGTATTTGATCAAAGGTTTCAGAGTAACAGCCGTGTTAGTCTGTATTCGCAAAAAGAAAAGGAGTACTTGTGGCGCCTTAGAGACTAACCAATTTATTTGAGCATAAGCTCGAATGATGCATCCGATGAAGCGAGCTGTAGCTCACGAAAGCTTATGCTCAAATAAATTGGTTAGTCTCTAAGGTGTCACAAGTATTCCTTTTTTATTTGATCAAAGAATCTTTACAAAGGGAAAAAGTATTAATTTATCAATTGCCTGTCTTCCATACCGTTAGAAAATACATTTTTATATGATGGAAGAAGCTGGCATGAACATTGGCTTATGTGTTTTATTTCACAGGAACTTCATGAATTTATTAAAGGAATTTCTCTGCTGACATGAAAAGCTGCCAGATCATCTGGTTTTGAAAGCCAGTCATTATATGCTTTTTCTCCCCTCTACTGCCAGGCAGGGCCAGTGCAAGGATATTTTGCGCCCTAGGTGAAACTTCCACCTTGCGCCTTGGAGAGCTGCAGTAGCAAAGGAGCGCTCAGAACCGCGCAGTGCAGCCTCTCCAGAGAACTTTGCTCGGCCGTGCGGTGAAGGGGGAGAGGGGTCGCGGGGAGAGGCAGTGGTGGTTAGTGCTTGTGCTGTTGATTACACACAAATCACCAAATTTAAGTGTCATCATGCTGAGGAGCCCAGGCAGGCAATCACACTCTCACACACACACTCCCTCTCCTGGCAAGATTGCAGCAGCAGCGAGGGCAGGCTGGACGCGAAGCGGGATTGGATGTAGTGCAGCGCCCTGGCAGAGAGAGGGGAAGCCCGTGGCAAGGCGCAGGGACCTCAGCGGGTCGCTCACTGTGGAGAGGCTCTTCCCCTCACATTGGGGACCTCCAGGCTGGAGGGGACGGAGGGACAGAAGTGCTGCTGAAATGGAGAGAAGCAGAGCGCCAGGGGGAGGGAAGGCCAGTTGAGTGGGGGGGAATAGAGGCGCACCTGGAGGGTCAGCCTTGCACGCTCCACCTCTCCCCCCTTTCCTCCATCTCTGTGTCTCCTTCCCTTCTTCTCCTCCAGCATTTTCCTCCCTTGTCTCTGGCGAGAGAGGAAAAGTGCCTGGGAAATGCAACCGAGGCAGGTAGCCAGAGAGCCAGCCCCCCTCACCCATGAGAAGATGCGCCCTGCCTCAGGTCCAGGGCACGGGCTTGTGATAAAGTGTGAGCAGCCATGCCTTGCCACGGACCTCTCCCTGGCAGAGAGAGACAGGAAGTTTCCCGTGGGGGTGATTCCCAAGCCCTCTGATTCTGGCTCCTTGATTTATTTGCCTCAGGCAGAGGTTTTCCCTGGCAGGAGAAAAAAACAAAGATGAACCCTCCTTGCATTCACGGCTGGGTTGCCGTGAGGCAACCTGTGCACAGAATGGGACAGAGCTGTCCAATGTAGTGTGTGGAAGAGACCGAGAGCAACGGAGACCCGGGTAGGGGGGAAGACGGCTTGGGGAAAGGACCGAACTGCTCCCCGTCTCATTTTGGATGAAGCAAAAGAAAAATCATCTATTTTGATTTGAACAATTTAATTTCAATAAACCAATTTAATTCCTAATAAGAGTGGAAAGCCAAAATAAGAGAGCATTGATTAGTGACCCTTGTTTATACTGTAAAAGAATGGCAAGTAAATTACTAAATAAAACTATGCATGTAAAGGGCACAAAATGTAGTTGTATTCTTTGATTATGTGGTACATAATAATCTGCACCATACTGTCTGGTGACTATGTTGAGAAAAGAACAGCAGTGAAGAACACTATTAAGCTTTTAGAATGAGCAAGGCATTTGATGACGTATTGCTGACAGACATTTCAAAATGGTGCATGCTGTGCAAAGGTAGCATGCTTGGCATCCAGCAGCTGAGAACAAATAGACTTCATACACTCAAAAGCCATAATTTCTGTGCAAAAATGAGTATGCAAAAATTGTGCATTCATGAACAGAAGTTGTATAACAGCCCTTTGAATATTTGGCCTGTAAAAGTTTAGCAATATTTATTTCCAGTGCTGATATGTTTAAGTATCTTGTGCACTCTTATGATATCTACATTTTTTTGACATTTTGATTTGAATTTTAATTAAACATAATATCGAAAGTCTAGCAATACAAAGACTGAACAAATTATAATGGCAATACCTTCATTTCCTACATTGTACCTTCAGCTGCCATCTACAGCTGGAGTACAGTAACATTCCAAGGAAGAAAGCAAGTTGCCATAGTGGGCTCCAGTAACTACTCTAGAGGAAGAAGTTGTAAATCTTGGGTTTCAGGTCCTTGATTTTTAAAAATGCAAAACGTAGTCATCTTAACATTTTGAAAAATGAATACCCTATTTTCCCTTATTGAGTCAGTTAATTGAGCAATATGAAAACTGACCAGCCTAAGCCCAAAATAGACTCTCACCCCATGCCCCATAATGAGGATAATGAAAATAATTATATATACTGTCACCTAGCCAGCAAAATATATATTACTGTGAATAATTGGGTGATTAGACTTTTCCAGGCCATCTTAAATGTGGAACCTAAGTATGGGAGTATTGCTATAGTGCAGTGGTTCTTAATAGGTGGGCTGCTTGCGGCCTAATCAGCTCACAACTGTGGCTCATGTGACAGCCTCGGGCCATACAGGTATATTCTGTGGATGCGACCCACATAGCACAGAGAGAGCTGCATATGCAGCCCAAAATGGTAAATAGATGGAGAACCACTGCCATAGTGGATCATTATTGTCTTACTGGATTAGACCCAAAGTCCATCTAGTCCTGTAGTCAATGGCAGTGGCCGCTAGCAGGTACTTCAGAGGAAGGCGTAAAAACGCCACCACAGACTAATATAGGATAATCTGCCTCTTGCTCTACCTCCCCCGTCCCCCAGTTAGGTCTCATCCTGATCTCTAACAGTCAGAGATTGGCTTGGGCCCTGAAGCGTGGGGTTTAGCACCCCTTGTACCATATTTGTTATGATTTATTTATGACAACTCTGAATATTCTTGATATCTATATAAATTAGGGCTGTCAAGCGATTAAAAATTAATTTTGATTAATTGAACTATTAATCACACTTTTAAACAATAGAATACCATTTATTTAAATATTTTGGATGTTTTCTATATTTTCAAATATATTGATTTCAATTACAACACAGTACAGTGCTCATTTTATTTTTATTACAAATATTTGTGGTGTAAAAACAAATATTTTTTCAATTCACCTCATTCAAGTACTGTAATGCAATTTTCTTATTAAAGTTGAACTTACAAATGTAGAATTATGTACAAAAAAAATCTGCATTCAGAAACAAAACAATGTAAAACTTTAGAGCCCACAAGTCAGTCCTGCTTGTTCAGCCAGTCTCAAACAAGTTTGTTTACATTTGTAGGAGATAATGCTACCCACTTGTTTACAATGTCACCTGAAAGTGAAAACAGTCATTTGCATGGCACTGTTGTATCCAGCATCGCAAGATATTTATGTGCCAGATGTGCTCAAGATTCATATGTCCCTTCATGCTTCAACCACCACTCCAGAGGACGTGTGTCCATGCTGATGGTGGGTTCTGCTTGATAATGATCCAGAGCAGTGCAGACCGGCACATGTTCACTTTCATCATCTGAGTCAGATGCCACCAGCAGAAGGTTGATTTTCTGTTTTGGTGGTTCGGGTTCTATGGTTTCCACATTGGAATGTTGCTCTATTAAGACTTAAAACATTCTCCACACCTCGTCCCTCTCAGATTTTGGAAGGCACTTCAGATTCTTAAATCTTGAGTTGGGTTGAGTGCTGTAGCTATCTTTAGAAACCTCGCATTGGTACCTTCTTTGCATTTTGTCAAATCTGCAGTGAAAGTGTTATTAAAACGAAAACATGTGCTGAGTCATCATCATGAAATATATGGCAGAATGTGGGTAAAACAGAGCAGGAAACATACTCTTCCTCCCCAAGGAGTTTAGTCAAAATTTAATTAACGCTTTTTTTTTTTTAAAATCAGCATGATCAGCATGGAAGCATGTCCTCTGGACTGGTGGCCGAAGCATGAAGGAGCATAGAAATGTTTAGCATTTCTGGCACGTAAATACCTTGCAATGCCAGCTACAAAAGTGCCATACGAATGCCTGCTCTCATTTTCAGGTGACATTGTAAATAAGAAGCGGGCAGCATTATCTCCTATAAATATAAACCAACTTGTTTGTCTTAGCGATTGGCTGAACAAGAAGTAGGATTGAGTGGACTTGTAGGCTCTAAAGTTTTACATTGTTTTGTTTTTGAGTGAAGTTCTGTCACAAAAGAATTCTACATTTGTAAGTTGCACTTTCACGATAAAGAGATTGTATTACGGCACTAGTAAGAGGTGAATTGAAAAATACTATTTCTTTTGTTTGTCACTTTTACAGTGCAAATATTTGTAATAAAAATAATATAAAGTTAGCACTGTACACTTTGTATTCTGTGTTGTAATTGAAATCAATATATTTGAAAATGTAAAAAACCAAAAATATTTAATAAATTTCAATTGGTAGTCTAATGTTTAACAGTGCGATTAAAACTGCGATTAATTGTGATTAATTTTTTTAATCACAATTAATTTTTTTGAGTTTATTGCGTGAGTTAACTGCAATTAATTGACAGCCATAATATAAATATCTAATCACATTTTGAAGAGGAAGCAAAGGGGGGTGAATCATAAAACTATACCAAATATAGTTCTGTAAATAGAAATGTAAGCATTTAAGTACAATACAACCAATTACTGTTGAGAGAAACATTTAGATGCGCCATATACTCTACATAAAATTAAATTCAATTGTAGCCGTACAAATAATTATTAACAAAGCACTTCTCCATCACATCAATATATGCAAAAAAAACACTGCCAGTAACCTTGCCACACTATATGCAAAACATTAATGTTTCTCGTTCAACCCAGAAACGAGTCTTTGCAGTAAAAAGGCATAAACATACATTCCTGTCCCCACTCAGAGGTCTTAAGCCACTAAATCATATAAATATCGAAATACAATATAATGTAGAATTTTCAGTTTTATTGTCCTACAATGCTGTTGTTTAGATGGTATTAAAGTATGTAAGTCAATGGATATTTTTATGAACCCCAAGAGTTCAGCGAGAAGGAAAGGCTCTGCATGATGAAAACATGGGTTTACTCTTCATGATTTACTGCTGACATTTGAAGGCTAGCAAACTTCTTCAGTAGGAAGTAAAACCCCTTACTGATGCATTATGGTAACCTACAGAGATGAGTGTTGTTTAGATGATACAGGAACATAGAGCTTTTTCTGATTGGGAGTAGAAACAAAAAAAGGGCAAAAGCAGTACTCTTGCTATTGTCTCCATAACAACCCCAGCCTCTATATCCTTTCCTCACATAAAATTTAAATTAGCTGCAAATCAAAAAGCCAAAATGAGACTTCAATAGGATTTAAAAAGATGAAAGATGAAATATGAGTGTATTGCAGGGCAATCATTAAAATACAATTTTTTTCCCCCTCACAGGCTTGTGAGCTCAAATAGCAATGATGTGATCATTGTTATAAATTCCCTTAAGGGTCTAAAAAGTATTCTTATATAGTTATATTTTCTGTGCTGTGCACAGTCCAACTGGCTGTATTGTATTGTACATCTGCCTAACTGCAAATATACTATATTTTTGCCTTAACTTTAGAATTTAACCGAACAAATTTGGGTTTCTGTACTTTTTCTACAAAGCATACTCATCTGTTATACATCCACTTTCTCTATTTTTTCTGTTCAGATTTTTTTTTAAGTGAGACAGTTTACTATCTTGTCTCTGATTAACTTGATGGTAAATAGGAATTGGATTTGTGTTTAATATTTAATTCTTAAATCTCAACCTGTTTTTATCTTAACAGCACAAACACAAGTGCTGCTTCCTACCTTATCCAGGAGAGTATGTTTTAATGGTAGTATAGCTGTCATCACCTCAGAGACTAAGCATATCCCTCTACATAAATCCATAGACTAAAAATCTGTGTGCACTCCCAGCTATGACTTTTCTGGCTGTCAGAGGTGGGGTTGTTTCTTCTTTTTAGGATGTAATTGGCAAATTTTAATGACTGAAGGAGTTGGGGGCAGAATAGTGAGAAGAGTGGCTTGCAAAATTTTCCCAGATGATTCTGGGAATTTTCCCCTACACTGTCCTTACCATCTTTTTTAAATCTGAACTCTTATCTCTGTCATTTTCAAATACTTTCTTTTTACTAGTTCTTCAGTGTGTTTCAGACTGTTGAAAAAGATTGCTTTGTAGAAGAACGGACCCCAGTTGTCCAGACTCTAACCTACACAACTCTTGTTCTCCCAAAATCATCATGGGGGAATGGGCAGTTGTATAGCTAGTTATGGAAAAGTTGGTGAGTGATCCTGTCTAATTGTGTATCTTGAAGTTTGACAGCAGGAGTTCTTCAATATTAATTACATTGTAGAAGCATATCTTTGTTAGAGATGTAGCATTCCAAGATCAGTTTGAAGGATTTATCAACACATTTTTATATTATTAATTAAGAGTTTTAATAGCACAATTTTTGGTGACAAAAATGTATTAAAACTGTTGTTTACAGGAAAATCACACAGAAAAAAGTTCATTCTGAATTCAGAAGCCCCAGATCAATTTTTTGTGGTTTATATTATATTTTAGGCACCTTATACATGTTTTTTTTAACCAAGCATACTATCCTGAATGTTTTTAAAAACAGAAATTATTTTACCTTAGTGTATCATAAGTGAGCAAGAGCAGATATTTAAAACCTGAATATATTGTATATCCAAGAACTATGAATCATCTTTGTTTTGAAAGAGAGAGTGTTTCAGGGCTGCAGTTCAGGACTTTGTAAAGACAGCACTTTAAGCACATAGCAACGTTTTGCAAATTTGCAACCTTTAGCTTATGACAGAAATGGGACAGGTGCAACCTGGGCCTTTTAGACTGATGCTGGAGCTTTATTGTTGACTTTGTCTGCCCCCTTAAATGTCAACAGGCACACTTGCAGAGATGATCAACCATCAGCCTGAGGTTCAGCATAAAAATAAAAGCAAGCCACAAGCATATTTTGTTTTGTTTTTCTTTGATAAAGGTCTTGCAATCAAAAGATGATAAATTGAACTGTTCAAACTAAGACATAAAGCAAATAGTGGCTTGAGAACTGATGCAGATATCAGTCCTGTGATATTTGGAACAATAAATACTAAAATTATGCTTGCTTTTAAACTTAGCAATACATACATGTAGATACTTTTCTAATGTAATTTGACAGCTCTCCTTTTTATTACTTGTGCACAATCTTGTGTTGTATAACTGAATCATATGAGCAAGATTCTGTTCTCAGGCACACTGGGGTAAATCCTTGATTTAGTGGGCTTCATCTAGATTTGTACTTGTGTAACTGAGACCAGACTGTAGCGCTTAGAAATTGAGGGAAGTAATCTCTTAAACCTTCAAATCAGACTCCTTCTCATTGCAGTTTATCCTTAGAGTATATTTACTACTACTTTGATCATTTTAAAATGACTTAAGTGATGGAGTTAGGATTTAAATGATACATTGATTAAGGTAATTTCTCATGTTTCCATTTGAATTTTATCACAAGCTAGCCCCAAAATGACTTAGTTTTAAAAAATGAATCTTTGTAATTGAGTTAGTCAATAATAGCTACGAAGTCCTGGCTGTATCTGAAAAATAATCAGAAATGGAAAGATGTTTTAAATCTGAACACTTTGCCATTGAACCTTCATAGTATTGTAGTTATTTTTATTACATTTTCCTTGGGTATCATTGTGACCGAAAGCACCCCTGTAGTCACACTCTGCATGTTATTGTAATAATCTTTGTGCAAAATATGCCTTGTGAAGTATCATTTAAAACAACACACTTATCGTTAATGTTCTTGCATATTTTAAGTATGAAATGCTGTCAAGGTTCCTTCCCCACTCTGAACTCTAGGGTACAGATGTGGGGACCTGCATGAAAGACCCCCTAATCTTATTCTTACCAGCTTAAGTTAAAAACTTCCTCAAGGTACAAACTTTGTCTTTTCCTTGAACCCTATGCTGCCACCACCAAGCGTGTTAAACAAAGAACAGGGAAAGAGCCCACTTGGAGACGTCTTTCCCCCAAAAAATATCCCCCCAAGCCCTACACCCCCTTTCCTGGGGAAGACTTGATTAAAATCGTCACCAATTTGCATCGGTGAACACAGACCCAAACTCTTGGCTCTTAAGAACAATGAAAAAGCAATCAGGTTCTTAAAAGAAGAATTTTAATTAAAGAAAAAGTAAAAGAATCACCTCTGTAATCAGGTTTCAGAGTAACAGCCGTGTTAGTCTGTATTCGCAAAAAGAAAAGGAGTACTTGTGGCACCTTAGAGACTAACCAATTTATTTGAGCATGAGCTTTCGTGAGCTACAGCTCACTTCATCGGATGCATACTGTGGAAACTGCAGAAGACATTATATACACACAGAGATCATGAAACAATACCTCCTCCCACCCCACTGTCCTGCTGGTAATAGCTTATCTAAAGTGATCATCAAGTTGGGCCATTTCCAGCACAAATCCAGGTTTTCTCACCCTCCGCCCCTGCCCCCCCCACACACACAAACTCACTCTCCTGCTGGTAATAGCCCATTCAAAGTGACAACTCTCTTCACAATGTGTATGATAATCAAGGTGGGACATTTCCTGCACAAATTCAGGTTCTCTCACTCCCTCACCCCCGTCCAAAAACCACACACACAAACTCACTCTCCTGCTGGTAATAGCTTATCCAAAGTGACCACTATTTGAGGAGTGGTTACCCTTCCCTTTATATTTATGACAAATGCATATTAAGAGTTGTGAACATAAGCTGAAATTATAACTAAAATGTGTTTACTAGACAAGTCGGGGTAGGGGAGTAAGCCTGTTTCTCAAAGAAAAAGGACAAGTCAACTCCTCCAGCCAGATGTCATCAAAATTGATTGGCAAACACTTGTTAAGTGGCCATTCTTTGGCAACAAAGGAAGCAGGAACAGATCAATCTACAGTTTAGCAAACAGCAACATGGAACCTCTTTCACTATGAGACTCTGTGCCCATCCTCACAGCTGGAATGAATTTTATCTAGGGGTAACCCTCAGAAATGCATTTGAAAGGGTGACTGGACTATAAAAGTGAAGGGCAAAAACAGCCCAAGGATACTTGCACTCTCTCTAGCCTACCTCAGAAGATAAAGGAACCAGTGCTTTGACTTTGCGGGGAGATCCTGACCTGAGAATTTGGTCAGTCATGTTGCTGGGAACCTGTAGGAAGGATTTTACCTTGAACCAAGTCTAACTTGTTAAGTTATAGCTACTAGAAAATGTTTTTATCTTTATTTTTCCTGTAACCATTTCTGACTATAATACCTTATACTTATACTCACTAAAAACCGATCTCTGTGTAGTTAAATAAACTCATTTGATTTTTAATCTAAACAAACCCAGAGTTGTGTTTAAACTGAACTGTTTGGTAACTCTAGTTAAAGCAGCAAACGGTTGAATATTGACCCTTTACAGGGGCAATGGACCTTTCATATCTGAACTGTCCAGGAAAGGGCTGGACAGTGGAAAAAACACATGTTTTGGGGAAAATTCGGGACTGGGAGCATGTTGGTGTCACCCTATAAGTAGTAAACGCAGTTGGTGGAAGCCAAACTGTGACTGGTGTGATGCTGACAGGCTGCTGGGGTCATAACTGCTGGACCAGGGCTACAGCTATACACAGACACTTAGGGTGTGACCTGAATGCTGGTGAGCTGTTTGTGAGCAGCCCAGGTTGGGAGCTACAATAGCAAAGCATTGTGAGGCACCCCAGGTTGGGGGGCAGGTGGTGACATAAGCCCTCACTGGTCTGGATTGCACCCTGAAATGTGACAATCATCAATAGAGTTGTTGCTACTTTAAGGATGATAATCATAGACTAGATTATATGAAACAGTGGTTAAGTACTAAAACAAAAAAAGGACATCTGTCTTAAATCCGGCACGGTTTTCCTACTCTTTCAGTTTTGCCTGGGTACAGTGTTTCAAGGTCTTGGAGTGTGCAACCTCAGGTATGTCTGCACTGCTTTGTAAACCCTGGTCTGTGAGATACTAGTCTGCAGACTTGGTGCTTCTAAACACACACTTTTGCATCCACGCTGTATAGTGAGGCCAAGTTTACAGGTTCTGGACCTGGGTGTCTCAACCTTACTAAGGGTATGTCTACACTACGAAATTAGGTCGAATTTATAGAAGTCGGTTTTTTAGAAATTGGTTTTATATATTCGAGTGTGTGTGTCCCCACAGAAAATGCTCTAAGTGCATTAACTCGGCGGAGCGCTTCCACAGTACCAAGGCAAGCGTCGACTTCTGGAGCGTTGCACTGTGGGTAGCTATCCCACAGTTCCCGCAGTCTCCGCTGCCCATTGGAATTCTGGGTTGAGATCCCAATGCCTGATGGGGCTAAAACATTGTCGCGGGTGGTTCTGGGTACATATCGTCAGGCCCCCGTTCCCTCCCTCCCCCCGTGAAAGCAAGGGCAGACAATCATTTCGCGCCTTTTTTCCTGAGTTACCTGTGCAGACGCCATACCACGGCAAGCATGGAGCCCGCTCAGGTAACCGTCACCCTATGTCTCCTGGGTGCTGGCAGACGCGGTACGGCATTGCTACACAGTAGCAGCAACCCCTTGCCTTGTGGCAGCAGACGGTACAGTACGACTGGTAGCCGTCATCGTCATGTCTGAGGCGCTCCTGGTCGCGTCTGTGAGGTCGATCAGGAGCGCCTGGGCAGACATGGGCGCAGGGACTAAATTTGGAGTGACTTGAGCAGGTCATTCTCTTTAGTCCTGCAGTCAGTCCTATTGAACCGTCTTATGGTGAGCGGGCAGGCGATACGGACTGCTAGCAGTCGTACTGTACCATCTTCTGCCGAGCAGCCATGAGATGTGGATGGCATGCAGTCCTTCTGCACCGTCTGCTGCCAGCCAAAGATGTAAAAGATAGATGGAGTGGGTCAGAACAAGAAATAGACCAGATTTGTTTTGTACTCATTTGCCTCCTCCCCTGTCTAGATCACACTGCAGTCACTCACAGAGAAGGTGCAGCGAGGTAAATCTAGCCATGTATCAATCAGAGGCCAGGCTAACCTCCTTGTTCCAATAACAACGATAACTTAGGTGCACCATTTCTTATTGGAACCCTCCGTGCAGTCCTGCCTGAAATACTCCTTGATGTACAGGCACACCCTTTGTTGATTTTAGCTCCCTGAAGCCAACCCTGTAAGCCGTGTCGTCAGTCGCCCCTCCCTCCGTCAGAGCAACGGCAGACAATCGTTCCGCGCCTTTTTTCTGTGCGGACGCCATACCAAGGCAAGCATGGAGGCCGCTCAGCTCACTTTGGCAATTAGGAGCACATTAACCACCACATGCATTATCCAGCAGTATATGCAGCACCAGAACATGGCAACGCGATATCGGGCGAGGAGGCGACGTCAGCGCGGTCCCGTGAGTGATCAGGACATGGACACAGATTTCTCTGAAAGCATGGGCCCTGACAATGCATGCATCATGGTGCTAATGGGGCAGGTTCATGCTGTGGAACGCCGATTCTGGGCTCGGGAAACAAGCACAGACTGGTGGGACCGCATAGTGTTGCAGGTCTGGGACGATTC
Source organism: Lepidochelys olivacea (assembly GCF_965140295.1). Classification (NCBI taxonomy): domain Eukaryota; kingdom Metazoa; phylum Chordata; order Testudines; family Cheloniidae; genus Lepidochelys; species Lepidochelys olivacea. The sequence continues at coordinate 111,185,511 of NC_140417.1, forward strand.
CCAGTGGCTGCGAAACTTTCGCATGCGTAGGGGCACTTTCATGGAACTTTGTGACTTGCTTTCCCCTGCCCTGAAGTGCATGAATACCAAGATGAGAGCAGCCCTCACAGTTGAGAAGCGAGTGGTGATAGCCCTGTGGAAGCTTGCAACGCCAGACAGCTACCGGTCAGTTGGGAATCAATTTGGAGTGGGCAAATCTACTGTGGGGGCTGCTGTGATGCAAGTAGCCCACGCAATCAAAGATCTGCTGATATCAAGGGTAGTGACCCTGGGAAATGTGCAGGTCATAGTGGATGGCTTTGCTGCAATGGGATTCCCTAACTGTGGTGGGGCTATAGACGGAACCCATATCCCTATCTTGGCACCGGAGCACCAAGCCACCGAGTACATAAACCGCAAGGGGTACTTTTCGATAGTGCTGCAAGCTCTGGTGGATCACAAGGGACGTTTCACCAACATCAACGTGGGATGGCCGGGAAAGGTGCATGATGCTCGCATCTTCAGGAACTCTGGTCTGTTTCAAAAGCTGCAGGAAGGGACTTTATTCCCAGACCAGAAAATAACTGTTGGGGATGTTGAAATGCCTATATGTATCCTTGGGGACCCAGCCTACCCCTTAATGCCATGGCTCATGAAGCCGTACACAGGCAGCCTGGACAGTAGTCAGGAGCTGTTCAACTACAGGCTGAGCAAGTGCAGAATGGTGGTAGAATGTGCATTTGGACGTTCAAAGGCGCGCTGGCGCAGTTTACTGACTCGCTTAGACCTCAGCGAAACCAATATTCCCACTGTTATTACTGCTTGCTGTGTGCTCCACAATATCTGTGAGAGTAAGGGGGAGACGTTTATGGCGGGGTGGGAGGTTGAGGCAAATCGCCTAGCTGCTGGTTACGCGCAGCCAGACACCAGGGCGGTTAGAAGAGCACAGGAGGGCGCGGTACGCATCAGAGAAGCTTTGAAAACCAGTTTCATGACTGGACAGGCTACGGTGTGAAAGTTCTGTTTGTTTCTCCTTGATGAAACCCCCCGCCCCTTGGTTCACTCTACTTCCCTGTAAGCTAACCACCCTCCCCTCCTCCCTTTAATCATTGCTTGCAGAGGCAATAAAGTCATTGCTGCTTCACAGTCATGCATTCGTTATTCATTCATCACACAAATAGGGGGATGACTACCAAGGTATCCCAGGAGGGGTGGTGGAGGAGGGAAGGAAAATGCCACACAACACTTTAAGCACAGCACTTTAAAAGTTGACAACTTTAAAATTTATTGAATGACAGCCTTCTTTTTTTTGGGCAATCCTCTGTGGTGGAGTGGCTGGTTGGCCGGAGGCCCCCCCACCACGTTCTTGGGCGTCTGGGTGTGGAGGCTATGGAACTTGGGGAGGAGGGCGGTTGGTTACAGAGGGGCAGCAGTGGCAGTCTGTGCTCCAGCTGCCTTTGCTGCAGCTCAACCATACACTGGAGCATACTGGTTTGGTCCTGCAGCAGCCTCAGCATTGAATCCTGCCTCCTCTCATCACGCTGCTGCCACATTTGAGCTTCAGCCCTCTCTTCAGCCTGCCACTTACTCTCTTCAGCCCGCCACCTCTCCTCCCAGTCATTTTGTGCTTTCCTGCACTCTGACATTATTTGCCTCCACGCATTCGTCTGTGCTCTGTCAGTGTGGGAGGACAGCATGAGCTCGGAGAACATTTCATCGCGAGTGCGGTTTTTTTTCTTTCTAAGCTTCACTAGCCTCTGGGAAGGAGAAGATCCTGTGATCATTGAAACACATGCAGCTGGTGGAGAAAAAAAAAGGGACAGCGGTATTTAAAAAGACACATTTTATAAAACAGTGGCTACACTCTTTCAGGGTAAACCTTGCTGTTAACATTACATACATAGCACATGTGCTTTCGTTACAAGGTCGCATTTTGCCTCCTCCCACCGCGTGACTACCCCCTCAACCTTCCCCCCTCCCTGTGGCTAACAGCGGGGAACATTTCTGTTTAGCCACAGGCAAACAGCCCCGCAGGAATGGGCTCCTCTGAGTGTCCCCTGAAGAAAAGCACTCTATTTCAACCAGGTGACCATGAATTATATCTCACTCTCCTGAGGATAACACAGAGAGATAAAGAACGGATTTTGGTTGAATGCCAGCAAACATACACTGCAATGCTTTGTTCTACAGTGATTCCCGAGTACGTGTTACTGGCCTGGAGTGGTAAAGTGTCCTACCATGAAGGACGAAATAAGGCTGCCCTCCCCAGAAACCTTTTGCAAAGGCTTTAGGACTACATCTAGGAGAACCGCAAATGCCAGGGCAAAGTAATCCTTTCACATGCTTGCTTTTAAACCATGTATAGCATTTTAAAAGGTACACTCACCAGAGGTCCCTTCTCCGCCTGCTGGGTCCAGGAGGCAGCCTTGGGTGGGTTCGGGGGGTACTGGCTCCAGGTCTAGGGTGAGAAACAGTTCCTGGCTCTCGGGAAAACCGGTTTCTCCGCTTGCTTGCAGTGAGCTATCTACAACCTCCTCCTCATCTTCTTCGTCCCCAAAACCTACTTCCGTATTGCCTCCATCTCCATTGAAGGAGTCAAACAACACGGCTGGGGTAGTGGTGGCTGAACCCCCTAAAATGGCATGCAGCTCATCATAGAAGTGGCATGTTTGGGGCTCTGACCCAGAGCGGCTGTTCGCCTCTCTGGTTTTCTGGTAGGCTTGCCTCAGCTCCTTCAGTTTCACGCGGCACTGCTTCGGGTCCCTGTTATGGCCTCTGTCCTTCATGCCCTGGGAGATTTTCACAAAGGTTTTGGCATTTCGAAAACTGGAACGGAGTTCTGATAGCACGGATTCCTCTCCCCAAACAGCGATCAGATCCCGTACCTCCCGTTCGGTCCATGCTGGAGCTCTTTTGCGATTCTGGGACTCCATCATGGTCACCTGTGCTGATGAGCTCTGCATGGTCACCTGCAGCTTGCCACGCTGGCCAAACAGGAAATGAGATTCAGAAGTTCGCGGTTCTTTTCCTGTCTACCTGGCCAGTGCATCTGAGTTGAGAGTGCTGTCCAGAGCGGTCAGAATGGAGCACTCTGGGATAGCTCCCGGAGGCCAATACCATCGAATTGTGTCCACAGTACCCCAAATTCGAGCCGGCAACATCGATTTAAGCGCTAATCCACTTGTCAGGGGTGGAGTAAGGAAATCGATTTTAAGAGCCCTTTAAGTCGAAATAAAGGGCTTCATTGTGTGGACAGGTGCAGGTTTAAATCGATTTAGTGCTGCTAAATTCGACCTAAAGTCCTAGTGTAGACCAGGGCTGGGATGCTGTTCCCACTGAAATACAGTGTTATAAATGGAATTCCCACTGTTGTTATAGGGGATGCTGTGTATTCCGTTTTGTCATGACTTGTGAAACTGTACCTTGATCTCAGAGGGCCTGGCAAAAGAAGGTTTAGTTACACCCTCAATAGCTGTAGAATGGTGGTTGATTGGGCATTTGGCAGATTCAAATCCCAGTGGTGCTGTTTGCAGAACCATTGGGATTCCAGTGTTATCAATGCCATCCACATTATAGTGGCCTGCTGTGTCTGCACAATGTCTTCTGACAAAATGGCTCACCTTTGTCCTTGAAGTGGGCTCAGGACACTGCAGGGTTGCTGGACCAGTGCACAGGCAGAAAGTGCACATGCCATAACTGGAGAAAGATCCACTTGTGCAAGGGAAATCAAGGGTGCTTTGTGCACCCACATCATGTGCTTGCCTGGCCCCATGGATGAGGGAGGAAGGTACATGTATGATGCATGTACGAATACAGTAAAACAAAGAGTGGGTAAAATACTACCTGTTTCTGAATGCCACCTGCTCCTCTTCTCTTTGGCCCTTTGAGCACATTTTAAACACACTGTGGCACTGGAGTGGAGGAATTAACAGGGTACATTTGCCCATTCCATCTAGTGTTATTCCTTGTGGCTTAGACCACCCAACCACAAAATTGTTCAAATGGTTCAGGACAGGGTAGCATGGTGGGAACTCAGAGGCTAGAGTGGGAGCTTCAGGTGGAGCTGGGTCTGGAGCCTGCAGTCTTGCTGCCATGAGCACAAGCAGCCTCTCAATCATTTATTTGTGTTGTGCGGTCTTCCTTCATCAAGCACTGCTCGTTTCCCAGAAACTGCACTGCCAGCCTCTCCTTACACTCGCCATCCTGTGTCTATCAGCCTGGACGGCATCCTCCTCCTGTTGGTATTGCTGTTGGTTGGCTTTATCCAGGTTGTCCACTATTAATTCTTCACATACCCCTTCTTCCTTGATCACTGTATGTGAATAACTCCCACCGCCCGCTGCCCCGGGCTCCTGGTTGACAGTGCCTGCTGAAGTGAAAGGGCCTGCCGAGACAAATGAAATAATACATTGTTGTCTAAGTAACGTCAAAAAGAAGTTTGACTTCATTTGTAGCAAAAGTAGCTATGGAATCTCAAGGTCAAAAGATGTTTTCTATCATTTGGTTTTATTTTCTGAGAAAAATAATTCAGTTCTCAGACACACCTTGGATGCTGCTGAGAGGCAGAGCAGGAAGCCATCAGGCATTATGGTAAGGTCCAATTTACAAAATCAATTTAAATTATTTATAAAATTCCAAACCATTTCCCCCTTGTGGGGTACAACTTGCTGCGGTTTTACTATCTATGGTCTTAAAATCCTTTCAAAGAGTCAACTTTCTGGAGAACCTAACATTTCAAGAGATTCCTGAATGGCAAAGGGATCTTCTGCCGCAAGCTAGCAGGGGCAACCCCAGTCATGTATACTAAAGAGCTTTTTAGGTTTATAGTGACTGACCAGCACATCTATTAATCAAGGAGTCTAGTGACTTATAGAGGAAGCCCTAATAAGAAGGCAGTGCCCAGAAATGTGACCATCCATCTGGAGTTCCTGCTTTAGGAAAAGTTTGCAATCATCAGCAAATAGGATTGGCTGAAAATTTGTGGGAGAATCAGCAGGATGGTGTGTTAGCCTGCAGATGTATTACACCCTTCCTGATAGGTCCCTGCATTCATGCAGTGACCTGATGCAGTTTGGGCCTATAACGCAGCCCCCATTGACTATATACTCTTGGACAATTTGGACTCATAATACAGCATCCATGCTCTATATATAGATCTGAGGGACAGCTAGGTCTCATAATAGGGCATCGATCACCTAAATAACCACCCCCTTCTTCCTCCCCTGGGATCATACTTCTGTAATGAAGGAGTACAGAGCACCCTCGTCCCCAGCACATTTCTGGACACGTTATATGGTATCCATGAACGACATACAGCCCCCCAGTGCATTTCAGATGTTTAATACAGCACCCGTGGACTATATTCCTATCTCTCCCCTTCCCTCCATTACAGTTTAGAGTCCTGACTCTCTGGCATGGCTGATTTGTACAGTGTACTATCAGGGAAAGCAATATAAGGCTCTTAATTTTAACACCCCCCCCCACACACACACATCTTTCTAACAATGGGTGAGTGACAAAAATTCCTTCGTAACTGCTTGTTTAACTTTAGTTTTCGCTTTCCTGTATCCATTTGGAATTCCACATGGTAGTGGTGGCAGGGGGCTTGTATTAATAATATCATTGGGTCATAAACTAGAAATCCGTCCCATCTGTATATTAACAACAAATATGGAAGTAGAAACCTACCAGGCTCAGACACTTCTTCTGCGTCTGCTGCCTGTTCCACTGTGGGCTGCTCCCCCAGGGCATCCTTAAACAGCTCCTGTGAGTATGGACCTAGGATGTGCTGTAGTTGCTCCACTGGCAGAGCCTCCTCAGGGACTGGCGTGAGCACCAGAGTCACTTCCTGAGCTTGATCTAACAGCTGCTGGCTCTCTTCCAGTGCTAATTGTGACCTGGGGTTTATAAGGGTGCCAGCTCTGGTCAGCAGATAGTCATGAACTACTGTGGGCTCAATGCTTGTCCTGGTTCCTTGCACCCAGTCATATTCCTCATCGAAGGGGCAGGTATATGGGAAATTTCCAGAAGTGTGGTAGTTATCCCTAACTTCACAGTAGTTGGTCTTGAGCTGCTTGATTGGCTCTCTGCATTGATCAGCGGTCCGGTGAATCCCCAATGCCACAAGCTGTCTCTGAGGTTTCCTGGTAAACATACTTTCTGGTGCTTTTGCTGAAGTGTCTGTCTTGCCTCACACCAGAGATCAACCAGAGTCTGGCTGCGTTCCTGTGGCTAGCTAACAGCACGTTTGGCGTAGTACCACTTCTTGTTGCAGGCCATAGCTAATGCAGGAGATGGTAAACTTTGTTTCCAGCATTTGATGGATGGGTTGCTTCAGTTCCTAGAAATCAAGTGGGTAGTTTGGGGGTAGAAAGGCTTGAGAAACACTGGCCAAGGGGATTGTAGGATAGTCTTGGTGGAGTCTCCGAATCTAGGGACCAAAGCTTGAGCTGCTTTCATGCTGCAGAAAAATAGGACTTGGACTTGGACTCAGACCCACCCTCCCCCCAGCAGGTCCTAGGACTCTGGTCCTGAGAGCTTACTGGCCCAAGTCAAAAATGTTTGTATGTGGATGGTAGGGGGTTTGGATGCAAACCTGAGTCTGAGCCAGGGCTTACAATATAGTGTAGACATACCCTTCCACTCTACCTGAGCCCGTATGTACTGCAAAAAAAAGTCATAATGGATGAATGATTACTTTCGCTGTAGGCAGATTTAGGATTTGGGGGTTTCCTTGATTAGGATATTCTTGAAAGATTCACTTTTCTTGCTTCTCTGACCACCTTCTGTGCCCTTTAGCTCTAACAGTCTGGGTCATAGAAGGGATTCCTGAACATAGCCTTTCTCCACCACTTCCAGAGGTTTATTTTGACAGGTTATTGATGGTGTAAATATGATATTTATTTTAGAATTCCTTCCAGAACTCAGGTTGTTCAGCTTCAGGGTTATGCCCTGTCCCACACCCAAGTAAAAAAGGTTGTACAGTTTGTGACATAGTTGGGTTTTTTTGATTGTGTATTGAAATAAATGTTTTCTATATCCTAGCTATGTATGACATTCAGCTGTTCAAACACATTGAAGTTATGTCAGCTTTGTTTTCTTGCCAGTCAGACTTCTCGCTATGGGGAACTAAATTCTGTTTATCAAGTTATACAGTGAAATGGATGATTCAGAAAGAAAGACAGGACATCAAGCCTTCAACTCTTCAGGTTGTATTTGTAGAAGTTAGGCAGAAAGTTTGACAGCGTATTGATTCCCATTTATAGCCAATGTGAAGTTTGATTTTTAAATAGTTTTTCTGATAATTTGGAAGGTGCTTTTTATGTCTGGAAATAAATTTCTGAAATGGCTACCAAAATATGCTTTAAGGCATTTTAAAGCAAATATTCATATGGATTGTAATCTGTTCATAACATAATGAATTTTCCGGATTGGATTGACGTAAAGGTCAAATATAGTTGTTGCAACTTTTATAAGTGACAGACAGTAACAATATGAAACTCTGGCCCCAGGTGTGTTGTTTCTGGTTGCTTCTAATTAAAAGTGACAGTGAGCTGCTGTTTCATTGCCTGGCTGCAACTTGTGCTCTATAACCATAAGCAAATTGATTTGACATGTTGTATTTGATGAAATAACCAAAAATAGGCACACAACCATTGACTAAGATACCTCTTACTGTGTGTGTGTATATATACTACAGTATGTATCAAGTCAAGATCTTCAGAAACTCATTGGTCTCTGTCTTTTCTTTTTTGAATTGATGCAAAGTGAACAGTTTATTGCAAATCTTGACCTTTTAACAGTAATTATTGAAAGTATAGTTAGATATAAGTCTTCAGAATGTCAGTTATAATTATGGTCATTTTAGCCATGCAAAATTTCAAAAGTCGGGGTATTTTATTCTTTTTTTGAAAAGCTTTTAAAGTTACTATTCATTTTGATACCCAGTGTTTATTGATAGACTTTCTAATATCATAATAATGTTAATTAATTTTATTAAACATGTTTTCATTACTTTTGATAGTGACTAGTTCAGTATGAATTTAACAGTATGCAAAAATCATCAGGTCAGTTGGAGATTTAGGTTTGCTGCTTTATTTTCTATAGTATGACTGTGACTATTTCATTATTTATAGTAGAGTGCAACTTTTCATCAGGAGGTGAGAAAGCAGGATGTGTGTACTGTAAAAATCACAAAAACAGTATTAATCAGTGGTGTAACAGTATTAACTTGTACAGTCATGTTGCCTCTCTCTTACAGATGTAGGCAGATCATTACTTTGACTACCACACTGCTGAGAATTTTATTCCTATGAATTGCTGAAAAATGTTATTTTTACCAGGGAACATTTTGTTCCCGTGTTCAAGCTCTTTCATGGCACCGTATAAGTTTTAGAAGTAAATGAACTGTCACAAATGCTTACTGAGATTATTAATACATGAAATGTCCGAGACCAGTGGTACTCAACCATTTGAATTGATAACACTGTTCGTAGTTATGGCTTGTCACATGAAATAGATGGGCTCAAGTTGAGAGTCAGCTCTGACCACAGTCTTATTGAATGTAATGGCAAAATTCCCATTGGTCCCATTGAATGGGTGCATGACTGGGACCTCAAAAAGAGTGGTGGGTTTGTGTGAAGGCTCTCAGGGAAGCAAAATCTGTAAAGGCACTTTTTAAAAGAGAAGAATTTACAGTAATTAAACAACCTCCTGAAAGCAATGTTAGTAGTATAACAAAAACATTAGTGGTACAAAATAAAATTGAACTAGTGTATATTCAAGCTATTCTTTGAATCCACTTTATCCTCTTCTTCATAAAAGCAATTTTAAGCCCCTTAGTAAGATATACTTAAATATACTTAGATATAACTTACATGTATACCCCAAATTAAAAAACATAGTAAAAGAACCAAAAAGGTGCCACCGTAGCTAAACAACAAAGTAAGAGAAGCAGTGAGAGGCAAAAAGGGATCCTTTAAAAAGTGGAAATTAAATCCTAGGCCTGGTCTACACTGGAGGGGGGGATCGATCTAAGATACGCAACTTCAGCTACGAGAATAGCATAGTTGAAATCGATGTATCTTAGATCGACTTAGAATCACTTATTTCGTGTCCTCGCGGCACGGGATCGACGGCCGCCGCTCCCCCGTCGACTCCGCTTCCACCTCTCACCCTGGTGGAGTTCCAGAGTTGACAGCAGAGCGATCGGGGATCGATTTATCGCATCTACACTAGACACGATAAATCGGTCCTCGATAGATTAATCACTACCCGCCAATCCGGCAGGTAGTGTAGAAATGGCCCTTGTGAGGAAAATAGAAAGGAGCATAAACTCTGGCAAATAAAGTTGTAAAAATATAATTAGGGAGGCCAAAAAAGAATTTGAAGAACAGCTAGCCAAAGACTCAAAAATTTTTGTTTGCTATTACTTTTTAAGTACATCAGAAGCAGGAAGCCTGTTAAACAACCAGTGGGGCCACTGGACAATTTAGATGCTAAAGGAGCACTCGAGAACAATAAGGCCATTGCGAAGAAACTAAATTAATTCTTTGCATCGGTCTTCATGGATGTGCGGGAAAGTCCGAAACCTGAGCCATTCTTTTTAAGTGACAAATCTGAGGATCTGTCCCAGATTAGGGTGTCCCTAGAGGAGGTTTTGGAACAAATTGATGAACTAAACAGTAATAATTCACCAGGTCCAAATGGTATTCACCCAAGAGTTCTGAAGGAACTCAAACATAAAATTGCACAACTGTGGTATGTAATCTATCTTTTAAATCAGCTTCTGTATCACATGACTGGATGATAGCTAATGGGATGCCAATTTTTTAAAAGGCTCTAGAGGCAATCCAAGCAGTTACAGGCCAGTAAGCCTGACTTCAGTACCGGGCAAACTGATTGAAACATAATTTGTTGAGGAAGAGTCAACATGGTTTTTGTAAAGGGAAATCATGCCTCACCAATCTACTAAAAAAAGAAAAGGAGTACTTGTGGCACCTTAGAGACTAACAAATTTATTTGAGCTACTCTGTCACCAATCTACTAGAATTCTTTGAGGGAGTCAACAAGCACGTGGACAAGGGGGAATCCAGTGAATATAGTGCATTTAGATTTTCAGAAAGCCTTAGACACTATCCCTCACCAAAGGCTCTGAAGCAAAGTAAACTGTCTTGGGATAAGAGAGAAGGTCCTCTCATGGATTGCTAACTGGTTAAAAGATAGGAAACAAAGGGTAGGAATAAATGGTCAGTTTTCAGAATGGAGAGAGGTAAATAATGGTGTCCCCCAGGGCTCTGTGCTGACCAGTCCTATTCAACATATTCATAAATTATCTGGAAAAAGGGGTAAACAGTAAGATGGCAAAATTTGCTGATGATACAAAACTACTCAAGATCGTTAAGTCCCAGGCAGACTGTAAAGAGCTACAAAAGGCTCCCTCAAAACTGGGTGATTGGGCAACAAAATGGCAGATGAAATTCAGTGTTGATAACTGCAAAGTAATGCACATTGGAAAACATAATCCCAAGTATACTTATAAAATGATGGGGTTCAAATTAGCTGTTACCGCTCAAGAAAGAGATCTTGGAGTCATTGTGAATAGTTCTCTGAAAATATCCACTCAATTTGCAGCAGCAGTCAAAAAAGCGAACAGAATATTGTAAATCATTAAGAAAGGGATAGTAATAAGACGGAAAATATCATATTGCCTCTATATAAATCCATGGTATGCCCACATCTTGAATACTGTGTGCAGATGTGGTTGCCCCATCTCAAAAAAGATATCTTGGGATTGGAAAAGGTTCAGAAAAGGGCAACAAAAATGTTTAGGGGTATGGAGCAAATGCCATATGAGGAGAGATGAATAAGACTTGGAATTTTCAGCTCGGAAAAGAGACAACTAAGCGGGGATATGATTGAGGTCTATAAAATCATGACTGGAATGGAGAAAGTAAATAAGGAAGTGTTGTTTAGTCTTCATAACACAAGAACTAGGAGTCACCAAATGAAATTCATATGCAGCAGGTTTAAAACAAACAAAAGAAAATATTTTTTCACACAGTATACAATCAACCTGTGGAACTCCTTGCCAGAGGATGTTGTGATGTCCAAGACTATAAAGAGGGTTCAAAAAAGAACTAGGTAAATTAATGGAGGATAGGTCCATCAATGGCTTTAGCCAGAATGGGCAGGGATGATGTCCCTAGCCTCTGTTTCCCAGAAACTGGGAATGGGCGACAAGGAATGGATCACTTGATGACCTGTTCTGTTCATTCCCTCTGGGGCACCTGGTGCTGGCCACTGTCGGAGGATAGGATGCTGAGCTAGATGGATCTTCTGCCTGACCCAGTATGGCCATTCTTATGTTCTTATACATACAAAGGAAAGGGTTTATATATAGCAACAGAAACAAAGTAGAAAAATTCAAGGGCATTTGGAAATCTCTTTACTATTAAAGCTATTTTTAAAAATTCACAATGCTGCTTTGGTGAGTTTTTCTTTGGAAAGTTGTATCTATGTCACATGCTGGTATAATGACAATGGTAACTAAATACCTTATTAAAAATAGACCTATTGAAATAAAGCCCCTGTGAGTGATCAGGATATATAGTCTCACTACTGAAGTGTATGGGCAAAATTTTCAACCAATGTATTTTACCTGTGTAGAAAGAAAAATGTGCTGATTCCTGTCTGAGTCGCTTAGAATTTCATAGTACAGCATATTGACTTCATATTTCTAGTAGATTTGAATGTATGAGGACTTTGGAATTCTCTTTCTGGAAAATGAATGGTTCTTAGATCAGGACAGTTACAAGCTATGTTTGGATGGGTTGAAATTTATACTGATTTTTATTGTACATGTACTTGAACATGTTTTCCTTCTCCATCTCAGTTTTTTTTCCGAAAGGGTTTCTGATGTCCCCTGTAATTAGCTGCTGCATCAACATTTTCCATCACGAGAGTCCACAAGGAGTTCATTTCAAGAAGAATTCCTAGTAGGCCAAATTTAGTTGTCCTGTCTTACACATAATATTAGTTGATTATAATAATAATTGATTGATTGAATAATAATTGATTCCCTCAACTTTCTTCCTCTTCTCAATACCCAGTGTCAATAAACCTGTCCATATTCGTTGTTAGACTATTTGCCTGAGGTTTTTACAAAATATTCGTATAATAGCTGAGTCATGTTCAAGTAATATTAGAGGAAGCCTTCTTTCTGTCAAATACATAAAAGGTGATATCAGAGTTGGAAAAAATCAATGTTTTCCATTTTTCAGGGCTGAGGGAAATCATCACAGTGGGGTTTAATAAACACTGAAAGGATGTCAATGCATAAGAGCATTTTAAGAAGAGCTACATTGGTGTTTCTGCTAAATTGCTCTCCATGGAAGAGCTGCATGTAAAACTGAAGGTTTGCTTTTTACCTGCTTCTGACATTATTGTGAAGTTAAATGCAGGTTGCCTGCTTCCTGGTTTGTCTTTAACTCCTCCATTCAACTCCTGTAATTGCTGTTTAGAGTGTGTCAGCAATTCATGATAATTGCTAAACGAGTTATTTTTTTCATGTCACAGAAACTGTTTTTCTGTACAATTTTACAATGTTCAGTAAAGCTGAGACTGCTACTGCAAGCTTGTCAGAAATATTGAGAAAAAATAATTTGCAGACCCTTTTTTTGCTTAATGGTAGACCAATCAACCTGACTAGTCTGTCCGTATTTTATTTGGTTAGGTCCTTATCCTGCAGATGTTTGATTTTATTACCATGAGTAGTCACATTGATTTCAAGGGAACAACTCTCAGTAGAAAAATTAAGCATGTCCATAAACATTTGTAGGAATTAGGGTTTTGGTGAATTATTGCTTCTATAAATCTCAATCTAAAGCATAAAACACATTCCAGAGTAGAATTGTACCTGCTTATTTTGTAATATGCACTTCTTTGTACTGTTTCAGAATAGCAGCCGTGTTGGTCTGTATCCGCAAAAAGAACAGGAGTACCTGTGGCACCTTAGAGACTAACAAATTTATTAGAGCATAAATTTTTGTAGGCTACAGTCCACTTCATCGGATGCATAGAATGGAACATATAGTATGAAGATATAGATATATATACATACAGAGAAGGTGGAAGTTGCCATACAAACTGTAAGAGGCTAATTAGTTAAGATGAGCTTTTATCAGCAGGAGAAAAAAACTTTTGTAGTGATAGTCAAGATGGCCCATTTAGACTGGGTCATTACACTTATTGAATCTATTTTTCTAAGTTAAGTATCCTCACATCTCCTTGTCAACTGTCTAAATGGGCCATCTTGACTATCACTACAAAAGTTTTTTTCTACTGCTGATAATAGCTCATCTTGACTAATTGGCCTCTTACAGTTTGTATGGCAACTTCCACCTTCTCTGTGTGTGTGTGTGTGTGTATATATATATATATATATATTTATATATTATCTGCTTACTATATGTTCCATTCTATGCATACAATGAAGTGGGCTGTAGCCCACGAAAGCTTATAAATTTGTTCGTCTCTGAGGTGCTACAAGTACTCCTGTTCCTCTTTGTACTGTAGTTTTATAGGACATTATAATTTATGGTGATGTACTGCATAGCTGTCCTGATCAGTTTTTAAAAATATAAAAATTAATTGACCACAAAATAGAGTTTTCATAAAAGTAAAGAAAAGTAAAAGAAAGAAAAAGGCCTTGATCCTTTAATTGATATCAGTGGGACTCTTCATGGGCAAGGCCACCCATGCGCTATCAATTACAGGATAAGAGTGTAACATCTCATCTTGTTAATGAAACAATAAAGACGTTGAAAAATAAGACTTTTCTAATTTTTCCTAATGTCCCACACGAAGTGATTTTCCTAATGTCCCACACTGTCTTGGATTGCTTCCTATCTCAGAGAAACCCAAGGTGCCACTTTTGAAAGCTTACTTTTTGCTTTGTATTTGGTGTAACAGTGTTAATGAAATCTGGGTTTGTGCTTTGATAGTTTGTTCTAAAACTGTCTTGTCTTCACCCAGTATTTCTTTATTGGCAGTAAACCATAAGTACTGTACGAACTTTTATTCCATTAATGTTGTCATGTAATTGTTTAATTAAATTTAAGCCTGGACACATACAGTACTTTAAGAATATCACAACTTTTATTCCGTGGTACTGAATAGAGTTGGTCAAAACTCAGAATTCCCATGGAACAGAAATTCCAGCATTAAAAAAAAAGTTGCAAATCAGGAGGAAAACAAAAGCAAAAATTTAGAAATTTCCTGGGGTAAGATCATTTTGGGTTAATCAGAATGTTTCATTTCAATAAAAAAAAAATTTATTTTGACTTTTATATTTTTAAATGTCAACTGCATATTTTTATTTGACTTTATTTTTATTCTATATTTGTATTTTATTTTTATTGGAAAATTAGGATTTAATCATTTTTAAATTATAAAAATATAAAATAAAATTAAAATACTGTAATTGGTGTCTGGTCTTGTAATTGGTAAATGGCATTCTAATTGGTCATTTGTATTCTAACTGGTTTGCTGGTGGGTGCTTGGTTAGCTCTTTGGTAACTGGCATAACTGGTCATTTTTTTATTGATATTCTAATGAATAATCGGTATTGCAGTTGGTAGAATCATGGAAATGTAAGGCTGGAAGGGATCATCCAGTCAAGTCCCTTGTGCTCAAGGCAGGACTAAGTAATAACTATACCATTCCTGATAGGTGTTTGTCTAACTTGTTCTTAAAAAAACCCAGTGATGGAGATTCCACAACCTCCCTCGGCAATTTGTTCCAGTGCTTCACTACATTGACAGGAAATTTTTCCTGATGTCCCACCTAAACCTCCCTTGCTGCAATTTAAGCCCATTGCTTCTTGTCCTATCCTCAAAGGTTAAAGAGATCAATTTTCCACCTTTCTTCTTGTAACAACCTTTTATGCACTTGAAAACTGTTATCAGGTCCCCCTCAGTCTTCACTTTTCCAGACTAAACAAACCCAATTTTTTCCAATCTTTCCTCATAGGTCATGTTTCTCGACCTTTAATAGTTTTTGTTGCTCTCCTCTGGACTTCCTCCTGTTTGTCCATATCTTTCCTGAAATTTAGTACCCAGAATTGGACACAATATTCCAGTTGAGCTTTATCCGTGCAGAGTAGAGTGGAAGAATTACTTCTCATGGAGACATAGAGAACAATTGATCACTGTCGTCTTCAATAACCGCCTTTAACAGATTTGAAGACTGTTATCAGGTACCCCCTCAAATCGTCTTTTTCTCAAGGCTAAACATGCTGGCTTTTTAAATCTTTCCTTATAGGTCAAGTTTTCTAAACCTTTTAGCATTTTTGTAGCTCTCCTCATATATAAAAATGA
Organism: Lepidochelys olivacea; assembly: GCF_965140295.1. Taxonomy (NCBI): domain Eukaryota; kingdom Metazoa; phylum Chordata; order Testudines; family Cheloniidae; genus Lepidochelys; species Lepidochelys olivacea. The sequence continues at coordinate 111,200,867 of NC_140417.1, forward strand.
CACCAAATAAATCTAATATGTAAAATACTATATAGTATAAAAACACAAATTAAAAAATTGATTTGATGGTGGATTTCCCCCCCCATGTCGGGGGGGAGGGTGTGTGTGAGAGAGAGAGGGTCTGTGCTGTATTGCTCGTTAACTACTGGGTTTGAATGTTTTGTTATTTGCTCCCTTCATTTATGACCAGTGAAGATACAAGATGTTGCTGTGGTGTCTGAGTTTGCTAGTTAGATGGAGGGGAGTGAACAAAAAGTGTTAATTTTCCTCAAGTGTTAGTGGATGACAGATTAAGTAGATGCATATCTGCAGAGGATATTAATGTGAACATTGAAGAACCTCTCTAGAGCCACTGAATCTAATCCAGGAGTCAGAGTAAGGGCTGAACTGACGGAAGACATGGCCCCAAAATAAAGCAAAAGGGTAATGCACTAAGGGCTAAAGTATGAATGGTTGTTGTGGTCCAGAGATTCAGTATGACTCTGCCACTGTATGGAATAACGGATCATGCACAGTTGTGTATTAAAATGTTAAACAAGAAAGTACCATTGGGAAAATTGTTAAGAGAGCAATGATGCACCAAGAGAAATTCCACAGTATTTCTTCAGAAAAAGACTTGCTTGATAAGTTGATTTTTTTAAATGGTGTTTTACATTCACTGGAGTTCAGTACTGGCATGAATTTTTATGCCTCTTACTGCTGAAGTCTCTAGTTAAGTTGAAATTGTAGTCCCCAATTTTTAGTTTTCCACAAGCCAGTTGGCTTTGCACTTTAATTTTGGTTTTCTTCTTATTGATCAAACTTTCTCTGCACTAAGCAGAATGGGCAGGAGAGTCTACTTCAGGCTACCGTAATTCCAAGGTCATTGGAACCTCTAATTTCCCAGCAAACAGACAATGGGATTCCCTTACACATGAAGAACAAACATTTTCCATCTTCTTTTTTCACATTATTTTATAATTTTTATTCTGCCACAACAGAAAAAATTAAATATGAAATAAATAAAATAAACCAATATAAATATTCAAAATGACTTTTCATTTTGAAACAAAAACTCCAAATTCTTATTCCTATCAGTTCGAAACACTTGATGTTGCTGGTTTTGACTAACTTCCATTTAGAAAAAATCATGTTCTCAAAGAACATTTCAATTTGATGAATTGACATTTTCTGATGGAAAATTTTCTACCAACTATAATACTGCAAATGTCAGTTTCCTTGGTATGGAGGGAGAATTGTCCAGCAACCTGAGCATGTGTATCTTTGTTCCATGGGTCCTGAAAAAATATTTAGCACAAAAAATTCTACTTTTGGAGATTTGGGCCCAATCATAGAAACAAGGAAAGTTTTTCAAGCTTTTTAGTCAAGAAACTTTATGAACATATTCCATAGATATAGTTTATTTATGACCTATAAATTAGTGTTGCAATGAATTAACATGAAGTTTATTCACAATTTTAAGAGTGAATAATGTAATTTTAATTTCCTTAGCCTGGTCAAATGCAACATTCTACCATGGTGAAAAGTGTGGAACTCTATACTCAACCTCTGACCATAAATAGATGGATATTTCTGCTAAAATGATCAGTAGTGAGATAGATAAAAATTATATTTTAATTCAGTGGGTTTATTGTATCATTTATTTGTACAACACCAGTGGGCAATGGAGCAGATCGCCATCTAACAGTTGTTCTGTCCTCAGTTCATTCAGACAGCATTGAATTGGTTTACATTGAAGAAGCTTATCCTCACAACTAGTAGGGCTAAAACTGTTGGTTTAAATAAAAGATTCAATCTTACTGGGCCACAAGAGAGGTATCAGTCTTGTGTGGCATTGTGTCTGATCCTTACTATTCTGCACTTATTTAGGAATTGAGTTCAAATCTAAAAGAGAGGATTAAAAAATGAAGTTGTTGTTGTACATATTTCTAAGATGCTTATTCCCGTAGTAATCAGGTGAAGTGAAACATTTAACCAGAAAAGCATGTTAGTTATTTTTTCTATATATTTTTAAAACATCACAGCCAGCTGTATCTTAGAAATTATGGGAGAAATTCCCATTTTCTTGCCCTTGCCTAGCCATCAAAAATAGTGAAAGACTCATTACATTACTCTGTCCTATTTTCCTTGATGAGTATTTCCAAGATTTGTCTCCTTTGTTCCTAAGTGTATAGTTAAAGTAAATGTGAGAACATATCCTTTAGAATAACAATAGATAAATGGTATAATAATAATGCTTGAACTGAGTTTTAAAGGTTTGGGTTTTTTTCCTTTTTTTTTCTTGATGGGGGAATCTCTCATTTCAATTTCATCTTCAGTGGTGGTTGAATACGCGAGTGAAATTAGTTTTTGATGTTTTGCAGCATTTAACTCATTCTGACCAGCATTTAGTTACTTTCATATCAGTTGGCTATTCCAACTCAGATTTGAAACTTGTGCAGTAGAAGTTGCATCATATACCTGTAAGGCTAATCTAAGCTATTTTAGTATCATGAACCCACAGGAGGAAATTGAAAATTCTCTGTATATATTGGAATCGGCATTCTTACCTCAGCCTAAAGGGAGTTCAAGAGCCTAGTATAAGAGCACAGTCATGAGTTGCTCATTAAGCCTTATTTTAAAATGAAAGCTTTGATCATATCTTTGTGCCTTTGTTTTTCAGACTCACTGTTATTGCTTCATATAATTGAGCCTGGTTTTTATCATCATCTGTTAACAGCCTATTTAATAAGCACAGTTCAGTTACCTGCTGAGTTCATATATGTTACCCATACACTTTGCTTTCTCTGACTATGCTCTGGTTTCTAACTGCAGTTTCAATTAAAGTATACTTAATTTTTATAACATTTGTGTACCATCTATTGTATCAAATAATCAAATATTGTGTATGCTAAAACTATGGACTAATTATCATATGTATGTTTTTAATGGAAAGAATAGGATTTGGAAAAGATACAGAAGTGTTAGCTCGAATTAATCATTTTATTACAGAAACTGAAGAGAAATCTTGGTACAATTTATAAGATAAAATACATAAAACAATCAGATAAAATATATTGCTTATTTTCTGTTTTCATTTTTTTTCTTTTCAATTACATTTTTATAAGCATATTTTCACAAAATATCTGTTGACATGTTAAAGGAAATATAAAGATTAAGGGGATGTTTTTGAAAGGCACAAATTGGAGTTAAGTGGCCAATTGCTGTTGAATTTGGGTAGGATGTGGGCACCTAACTCTCATAGACTGTTTTGGAAATCTCAGCCTAATAAACTAATAATCAACTTATTTCTAAAAATTGTACTAAATAGTTTTCTATAAAGTGAGTGTTTTGAGAGCTGAATTTGGCCCTCAGGATTTAGTCAAATGTTGGTAGTTTCCTCCTTGTTCTTCTTTCAGGGGGAGTTTTCTCCAATTTGGGAAAGGAAGGGGGCTCACGTGTCTAAACTTGTGGATCTTCTTTATCCATGCAGACTGGATCCCCCTCAAGGGGTGTTCTGTAGTGCAGAGGAGGACTTCAGACTCTAACAACAGTGTTTCATATCTCTTTGCCCCATAGATTTGAGAGCATGCCACAGAGAGAGGAGAGCCTGTACTCCCTCCTAACTTGTATATCAGGACCCCAACAGAGCATCTGTTAGAGAGACTTTGTGGGCTGTAGTGGAATCTGAGTGTATGCCATTGGCTTCACATTCCCTGATCCTTTCCACAGCCCATTCTGGCCCAGAAATATAAGTTTCTAATCTATTCACAAAAGCAGATGGACCCAGGATGACTGCACTCACACATAGGGATGAAGAAATGGTAGTTTCAATCCACAATTTATTTTATATGGTGATGTGCTGCAACAGTCTTTAATATTTATTCTGACAATTATTTCTGAGGCAGCAGAAGACAAGGAACTGCCTCTCAAATAGTGACCTTCAATAGTAATGATTAGTATAAAATCCTTGTATATGATTCTGTATGTGATTCCCCCATGTCAGCTCTGCATTCAGAAATGCTAGTTTTACAGACTTCTTTGTACACATTTCTTTTACTTTTTTTTCCCTAAAACTACATTATGCTGCACCTATCAATGCTAACAGTAGTTAGAGGAATCAGCTGTAATACTGTTAACAAGTTTTTGAAATCTGTTAAATGCTTTCAGCTGACATAAATTAAGGAAAGTGATAGCTATGTTTGGACAATTTGTGACATACACATTTGCCACAGTAGTGATAACAGCTAAGCTATAATTACCTCTAATTACAGTAAATGCCACATAGTTAACAATCAATACTTATTCCATTGGCTAGTTAATAGGAATTATTTGTAAAAATGCTCCTATCCTTCTATATGAGGTTAAAAAAAATCAGATCTGCAATGAACAACACCTTTGTTAATTTCAAATGTCCACCATTTGTAAAAGCTGATTATTTAGCCTAAAGGGCCAATACAGCAACAAAAGAAAATGTCAAGTTTCCAGGAAACCTATACAGAGCCACTGACGAGGGATTTTTCAGAGCCTCTCTCTACGTAGGTTGAAGCCAGACATATCTTTTTACATTGTTTTTTGTCTTAAAAGAATTTGTACTGCTGGTCATTTGTGTGTGTATGTGTGTGTGTGTGAGAGAGAGAGAGATGTAAATAGGGTAAAGCTGAAGAGAGACAGGAATTCTTCCGTTACTGAAAATTAAATTTTCTTTTTTTCTGAGTATGTCATAGTATATCATTTTGGTGTAGTTTGATATTCTGGAAGGCTTGTCAAAATGACAACACCACTATGCCTGCAAAAGTCTAATATTACTGCCCTTATTAAACGAGGTAGTTTTCCAAGTCCACCTTTGTGAGTGAGCATTATTTACATTCCTTACATAGAGATGCTTAACTATGTAGCTGTACCCAATTTTAATTCATAAACTGAGTTTTAAAAGACATGGTTAGTTTATGTCCTACTTATGCTATTACAGTAATACTGAAAACATTTTTCCTCACCTTCTCAGAAGTGGCACAGGTTTTGCCCCTATAACAAATTGCAGCTGAGATGGTAGCACATAGACATCTACCTACATTTTTACAGGTGTAAATCAAGGAGGTAGATGTCCAGTAGCTTCCATTTGTATCTGAAGTTTAGTGTGGGTTCAAAATTATAGCTGCAGGTATTTGCAAATATAAATAAGATCCTGGTTAACACCTTTTGAAAATATTTTTAATGATATTGGCAAGCTATGCATTTCTAAGCTGTAAATGTGTAGCTATGAAGTTAAGCTTGAGAAATGCATTCTTCAGATTCATAAAGATTAAACACTTTGATTTTCACTTGCAGCTAACATCTGTTAGACTTTCAAAATGACAAGACTGGGGTGGGGAAAGCTATGAGTCACAGGGAATGTATTTTTCTCCTTCAATTTACTTCCAGAACAAAGACCTATTATTAAACTGAATAGTGATAGTTAGGCTTATGTTCCATGATGTATTTAAATGCACATATGGTAGTAGTAATGATGAGCTTCCAAAACCCTTATAGGGAAATCAATGTTCATACACTTTTATATCCCATTAAATTTTGTTTGTGACACCACATCACAATGCTTTATTAATTCCAAGCTGAATAAAAAGTTTGTGTCCTTTGTTATATATATTTAAAAAAAACAAAAGGAACAAGTTTTATTTGGCTTTTTATGGTGTATTTCTTTTTCAGTTCTTTACTTCCATCCCAATGTATGCCTAATCATCAGATTGTTTCATGAACAATACGTAAGATGATGCTTGAGAGGCTGTTTTACATTCATGCCCCTCTTTTTATGGTATATTCCAGGATATACCACAGTTTAGTGCAGTGGTTCTCTAACTTTTTCATGCTGTGAACCATTTCCGAATATAGAGATACTCTCATTGACAACCTCCCCTCCCTACCATCTAATCCCATGCATTACTTAAGGAACTATAGTGTTTGGTTACATGAAAAAAAAAGTAATGGTAGATCTAATATTTAATGACACCAAATGAAAATAAACTCACTTTAATATGAGGAGTGCAGCTACTTTTGGCTGTAATGGATTTTGTGCATCTGCAGTTTATTTTTTCTCCCTGGTGTAAGACTTTTTTTTTTTTTTTTACTAATAAATGTCATTTCCTTGCGTTACCTGCAGCCTCACTGTTCTAACTGCTCTGTCATTTAGCAAGTTGATTCCACCTTTGAGTGTTTCCTGTCCTTCTAAATTTGCTGTCATTCACAAATTTGATCTCAGTTTAAATTGCACCAAAAAACGTGCATAACAAAGAAAGACATGAAGCAGCTACATGTAACGCACAGCGGTACGGGAGTTCAGTTGATTAAAAAATCCCTGGGAACTCTGAAAGAGCACTGGACTGTGCTATAACTAGCAGGAAGTGTCACTGTTGGTATTTTGGTGGATGCTACACCATTGTGTCTTTGGGACCATCTGAAAGTGCTTTGCCAACCATTAATTATTCACAATTTAAGAACCATCCCTCACTCATTGGAGCAATAATCTGCATTGCCAACAAGACCTCTCTGGCAAACTTGTAAAACTGGAAACAGGTGTTCCTTAAATACTTGTTTTCCATTTTTGAGTGACAGAAATACCTATAGTGTAAGTTCAGAGTTGTAGAAAAATTGGGAAGAGATGTAAATCAACCTCCTGATTAAAAGTTATCTTTCTTGTGTTTTCTCTAGAGGTTATATTTCCCCTTTGAAACATTTAACATTGTTCCACAACAAGAAATATCTTACACTTCCCTGGTACTGAAGAGAAAGTTAAAATGTAGACCCCCATCAGTTCTTAAGTGCCCAAATGGATCATACCTATGTCAGCCAAGATGGAAAGCTGCCTTGATAACCTGTATCATCTTGAAAGAAAAATTCAGAAACATTAGAGCTGCTTAGATTTTCTGAAAATCTCAAAGTTGCCAGAAAGAAATCCATTCATCTGGTTTAGTTTGGTAAATGAGAGCAGTTTAATGTCTTCAGGAGAAGTATTTATCAACTTCAATGCAGTCACACCAAGGATGAGCTTGATTCATGTTCCAAGGATCTCTCCTTTTCAAATAACTCTTTCAAGTACAGTAAAAACTTTATCTGGCATGTTGGGGGTATGAGGGGGTGCTGGTAAGTCAAAAATTCCAGTTAAGTAAGAGAGAGGGAGTTGGGGAGTGGGCTGGGGGTTGGGGAATGGGAGAAAGTGCGGGGTCTGGGCTCTGGGAGTTTGGGTGCGGGAGAAGGTGTAGGGTGCCGGATCCGGGCGGTGCTCACCTCGGGAGGCTCCCCGCAAGCAGCAACATGTCCCTGCTGCTCCTAGGCAGAGGCATGGGTAGGCTTACAGCCTCCACCTGCAGGCGCTGCCCCTGCAACTCCCATTGGCCGTGGTTCCTTCCCAAGCGGAGCTGCAGAGCCAGCACTCGGGGCGGGGCCAGCGTGCAGAGCCTCCTAGCCGCACCTCCATCTATGAGCAGCAGGGACATGTCGCAGATTGCGGGGAGCCTCCCGGAGCCAGGTAGGGAGCCTGCCAGCCCCGTGCCAACTGGACTAAACAGGACTTTCAATGAAGATCAGAAATGCTGGTTTATAGAGCTTTTCAGTTGGTAAAGTGCCAGATAACACAGCTTTTACTGTATTATTAGAATCCTGTAGGTCCATCAGTAGTCTATGTACATTCTAATAGAGTCAGAACCCTCTAGAAATCAGTGGACGGCCCCTCATGGAAGACAGCTGTTCAGACCTGATTGTATGTAAGCATATCTGGGTCCCAGACATTCCTCAGTTCCCTTTTATTGTGGTCAGCTGAAGATCAGAACCCCCCAGTTCTTTCCTTTCAAACTTCTTTTGGTTGTTCTCTTGAAATTTTCTCTACTAAGTGCAGTGTTACATTGATATTAAGTTAAGTCTCAGTTGTTGATTCTGCTCCCATGTTTGGTTTGGTGCAGGTTCATTGGCTCTGATACTCTGCCTTGTTCAGCTTTTTAGAGTCTTTCATTATGGCAGATCCTAGTTTAAAAAAAAAAATCTGGGTATAAGTGGTGCATATTTTGCTGAGCCAAGATATCTATAACTCATTAGCGTTCCTGGTGCTAGTAGTTGCTTGGTAAAAGTCACTCCTCAAAGCAGTACTGTCTTGCACTTGCCAGGAGTGGAAGCCCTAGCTCTGAGGCTAGCTTTTGGAAAAAGGATTTGCTGGCACCCACCTTGTGGAGACCTGGTCATTAACAGTTGGGATCTTTTTCATTGTTGAAGGCTACCTTGAAGACTAGCTCAGAGATGTCCTTGGATTCAAAGAAACTTAAGAGGAAGGACACCCAGTCACCTCTGCGTCACCTATTTTCTCCTTGGCAATAGATAAGGGATTGATTTGGTCCCTTATAAACTCCTTGGTCCAAATGTTCAGTTCTTCTTTAAGTGGTTGCAGACGTGTTCCACTCAGGTGTGTCATACCCAGTTCATTAAAGCCAGAGGACTTTGCCTAGCAGTACCCCTATGAGCAGCACTTACATCTTCTGGCCCCTTAACTCCTTCCCTAGCTATATAAGGATGGTACCACCTAAATTCCCCTCAGTTCCTTCGCACTGCCTGCAGCTTGAGTAGGAGGATTCTTTGTGGTGTTTACCTCTTGCTGCTTTCTGTCTAGTGTTTCTGAATTTTTGTGGTGTGTGTATAGTTAGCAGTTTAGTAGTATTCTTAGGTTTTTGTTAGAAGTAGTTAGTAACCATTTTTAGCCTAGTTTTAGCCTGGTGGAATGCCCCCCCCAGTTTTTAAACATTGCCCATTGAGTGGGCTGGCAATTCCTAATACTGACCCCCACACATTTTGTGCTTATTGTTCCTGGGAGAGGGGCACATTAAGGAAAGGTACTCTATCTGCAGGTAGTTCAAGAAGGGAATGCAAGAAGGGACTTGCACCTTAAACAGCACCTTCTGGAGCAGACCATAAGACCAGCTTCAGCATTAGACGCCTCTGCAGATCATCTGCTCCGGCAGAGCCTTTTGTAGCCTATGGCTCTCTGAGGAAGAGTTCCCTCGAGACAGATCAAGGCCATTCTAGGACTCTGAGAGATTCCTCTTCATCTTCTAAGAGGAGTGCTGACCGGCACTGTGATTCCTCTAATATTCAGGATGGAGTGGGGCCATCTTACTACTCCCCAGTATGACACAGAGATCAGTTGGATACTGTACCAGTGACTCCAGTAACAGGGCATCCATTGAGTCCAGTACTGACGTTAGTATCAGCACCAACTGTCCTATGTCATTGGCATAGCAGGTGGCATCAGACCTGCATTGCCTCTCTGTTTCAGATTCCCCAATAATTCAGGAACATTCAGCTGCCACGCCTACTGCTGCCGCTGTGCCCTTGGCACCAAGTGGTCTCGTCACAGTCGTCTCATTTGTCGGCACCATGTTCTGCCTTCCCTAAGACTCAGAGTGCAGAGTTGTGGAGGCTGGGGGGTGGTCAGCTGCCTTTTCAGCACTGACTGGTCCATCAGTGCAGATGCTATCTTTGGCATTGAAGGTATCTTAACTGCAGAACTCATCTTAGGTGGTACTGGCCTCAGCTCTGGTTACCATATTTTGATACTGCATGGAAGTGCTATGCCTGTTTTGACACTGAAGGCGTCAACTGCTCATCCATTCTCAGTACTGATGCCATCTCCATATTAGTTTTTGGACAAGACTGGTCATTTGCTTTCTCTGTCAGGAGTGGCTCCTCTGCTACCATCAGGCACTTCCAGGGCTCATCGGGATCGAGTTCAGGAGAATTCCTCTCCCTTGCCTTCCAAGCAACACTCTCAGAAGTCATTGCGACTGTCCTTAGACCACCATCAGTACAGAGATTGTCACCTTTGCTGCAGTAGGGGCTCCTGGCCTAGTACCTGCTGGCCATCAGTGCCCTACCCTTATTCTCAATGGCTTCCTTGGAATCCCTAGGACATTTCTCAGTCTGCAAGATCCAGTTCTTCAACCCAGCCCAGGGCAAGATCTCCAATCCCAGCTGCAGTCTTTCTTCCCAAGCCATCTCCATTGCAGACATACTCTGAGTTCATTCTTCCTGAGCCAGTTTAACCTGATTTTCCTCTTACAGGGAAAGCAGTCCTGCAGTTAGTCTTTAAGGAGACTCCGAGCCCCATCTCCTTCTGATACTGCTAGTGAGTCACCGGAGTGGAATACACATCTGCAACCCACTGGAAGAGGAAAAGATGGTTTCCTGCCTGTACAGTAACTGTTGTTTTTGTACATGTATAGTTATGTATTCCACAACCCATCCTCCATCCACTCTGCATTGGAATCTCAACTCTGAAGTTTGGTGTGAAGGAACTGAGCCGGTAGGGCAATGCTACCCGTAAATAGCCAGGGAGGGGTTCAGGAGTCATAGGTCACCAGCGCCATCTTATGGGGTACTGCAAGGCAAAGTTCTCTGGCTTTGCTGTGCTGAGCATCTGAGTGGAATACATGTCTGCACCCACATTTCAAAGAACAACAGTTATGTACAGGTAGGTAACCGTTTTTTCCAGGAAGTGCATGTGTGATCCTAATGCTCAGCGCTTTCTAGAAGGTTCCAACTCAGTGCTTTAGAGTGCCCCTTCCAGAAATGGGGATCTGTGCTGACAAGCTCTCTAAGAGCTAGAGTTATTGGTAGTAATTTTTTTCAAACATTTATCACGCATTATTATTAGTGTATATTTTTATTGTTATGAGGCTAGTGTCCAAATGCCATGATCTGGACTGGGGCTTGTTGTGCTAGGCACTGTAGTCAGTTACCTCCCTTTCCATTCTTCCCCATCCACATATTTTAACTGCTCAGAACTAATATTAAGTCCATTTAGTGGTCATTGCTACCTCACACCAAAAGGCACTGTATTAGAGGCCATCTTGTCAGGTACTAGTTTTCAAATAAGTTATTACGGTCTTCAAAATGAACTTAGAAATAATCCTGAGACGTTTGTCCATCCACACTTTGACCCTGTTGGAAAAGCAACTCTCAAAATATTATGAAAGCCAAGCTTTCTGAGCAGTTACCTCAATGATCAGGGAATTCAGGACTAGGATCATAGGTGCCAACTCCGTGGGTGCTCCAGCACCCACGAAGAAAAATTAGCAGGTGCTTAGCACCCACTGTCAGCCAAGCTACCCTCCCTCCCCCCACTCCCACCTGCCTGTGGCCCCCACCGATCAACTCCTCCCCCTCCCTCCCTCTGAGTGCTTCCTACAGGCTGCAGAACAGGTGTTCTGCAGCATGCAGGAGGCACTGGGAGGGCGGTGGGTCGGGGGGGGCTTGGAGGAAGGGGTGGCGTGGGGTCTTGAGGGAAGGGGTGGCGTGGCGGCAGGGCCTGGGGCTGAGCAGGGGTTGAGCACCCTCAGGGAAAATTAGAAGCCAGCGACTGTGACTAGGGTAACAGAGCTCTTCTCCTTAGGTATCGCAAAACTGACAGACCAGACCAGAACCCAGCCTTTTCCTCTTTACCATGACATCGAAATATCCCATTTTGTTAATTGATTCCAGACTCCATGGACTGAGGTTCATTATTTTGAATTAGATTTAATAAAGGACTGTAGACCATTACAATAGATGGCAGAAAGGCTCCAAAGAAGTATTAATACAGTGCAATTAAATTTGAAAAACTTGCTAACCCTAATGCAGATAAGATGGGAATCATCCTGTTTTTTCCTGTCACTTTCTTATCAAAGACACAGTTCTTTCTTGTCAGTCTCTTGCCATCAGTAGTAGTCTTCTAATCCTGTCATATGCAAAGCTACATAACCTAAAGTCACTCTATGAACTTGATGAAGTGAAAAGTGTATTACTGTGTCAAGAGTCTCTTTCCGTGTAATAGGCCTTTTATAAAACGTCTATACTTTCTTCCAAAAATATTTCTAATAAACTTTTCTATTTGTTTTTTAATCCTAACTGAATAGCCTGTTGCTAAGCAACACTAATACTAGAGTTGTCTCGGACATAGAATGGAATAGGAGGAGCTAAGAAATTGAAAAAAGAAAAGGAGGACTTGTGGCACCTTAGAGACTAACACATTTATTTGAGCATAAGCTTTCGTGAGCTACAGCTCACTTCATCGGAGTGAGCTCTAGCTCACAAAAGCTTATGCTCAAATAAATGTGTTAGTCTCTAAGGTGCCACAAGTCCTCCTTTTCTTGTTGCGGATACAGACTAACACGGCTGCTACTCTGAAACCTAAGAAATTGACGTAATTCTTATAGGCAATTAGATTATTTATTTGCATTACAGTAGCGCTTAAAGATGCCAGGTGAGACCAGATCAGGGCTTCATTGTTCTAGGTGCTATACATATTCATAGTAAGAAACAGTCACTGCCCTGACAAGTTTACAGTTTTAGCGTTCAAAATAGGCAACACAGACAAAGAGCGTGAAAGAAAATATTATCCCCATTATATAGATGGAGACCTGAAGCACAGAGAGATTACATGCTTTGCCCAGGTTCACACAGAAAGTCTGCCTCAGAGCTGGGAAGTAAACTCAGATCTCCTGCCTTAACCACAAGACCATTTTTAGGTAAAAGAAGAAAATTAATTGTAGTTCATAGCACTTTTATATCTACAAAGTATGGTACAAAACTTAACTATTCATCAGAAAACAAGACTGCCCTGAGTGTCATGACTATAGCAAAGGGACATTGATAAAGCCAGGTATGGCCAGGGAAAGAGTCTTGTAAGTAATCTGCTTCATATACAAAAGTCATCTTATGATATTGAGCAAACCAACACACACTCAAAGAGGAGGATAAACTCCAGACAGTTCAAACATAGACAATTGAATAGTGGCTCAGGGAAGGGGGGAAACTGCCTACCTAAACTCAGTAAATTGAAAGCAAATAAAAAGTTTCCTTTAGAGGATTTCTGAAAACAGCAGTCCTCAGTTTGTCTCATTGTCTCGAAAAAACCAAATTAAATTTCACTCCTTCAAGCTGAGAGACTAGACATAGGGGAACTTGCAATGTCTCAAATGGATAGAAAAGCACTTTGGCAGAAGTACAGTAGATAGCCAAATTCAAATATAATGTGTTACATACAAAGTAGCATCCTAAAAGTGAATGGTTTTGATGCTCTGTTACCAAAACCTTGAAGCCATACTAAAATATATATAGGAATAAGTACGGGGGAGCTGCCTACATGCAGCTTCAGCCGGATCAGAGCATTGCAAAGGTGATCTTTAAGCTCCTTTCCCTCCTGAATTGCATTTGTACAGGTTAGCTGTTGAGGATATGACACATGTGTGTATATATCTTTACTATATTTTTAAGTTTTTGTACAATATGTATAAATGGGAATTTCTTACACTACCTTTTAATGTAGAAGTTACAGTACATATAGTCTTGAGAATTGGTGAGGTTTTATTTCTTTTCCCGCAACTATAAACTGGCTTAGCAAATGGTGAATATAGGACCTGATCAAGTGCCTCTTGAAGTCAAGTGGATCCCTATACAGTCAAAAAAAAATTTATATTCTGTGTTTCATAATGCCTATTTTTATAATTATTTTCATTCCATAAATATATGATTGATTGTAACTAACTATTGAAACATTGTCAGTTAGCCACTGAATTCCAATAAACTTAACGTCTTTTCTTTCCAGGCAGAACTAATTAAAGGGAATTTACAAAGTGTTGGACTCACTCTCCGTCTAGTGCCGTCTAAGGAAGAGGATGGAGGATATGTTGTTGTTGAAACTGTTACACCAAACTCACCTGCCGCAGCTGCTGATCTCCAACGAGGAGATAGACTTATAGCGATTGGAGGTGAGCAATCACGTCATTTGTTTGTTTGTTTTTTTAAAAAACAGTAGTTTGTTGTTACAAAAGAGCAGTAATCAGTTTTATTCAAGTAAAATGCTGTTTAAAGCAACAACAACAAAAAACAGTCTCCTATTGTTACATTAGCTTTTGTGTATTTATGGCCACCTAAGGTGTATAATTTAACTGTGACACCTTTACTTGTGTATTAAAACATTTATTCTATACTTGATATAAATCCAAACAGTTGAAGAAACATTTGAAGTGGAGTTATACTCTTCACAGCTCTAAAAACAGCATTGTGGGGTTCCCTGTTCATCATCTTTTAATGTTTTTTAGTATAACATCTGCTTACTTAAAAAGCAAAATAGAGTATTTCTGTCTCCCAGGCCTGCAAACCCAGTGTTGGCTCTGAAGTGCTAACAGGAGCATGAAGTTATTTCTGACTGTAAAATAATCACATAAAACTCAAATGTGACCCAAGGAGGTTGTTGAGTATGAAAGTACCATTTCCATATTGGGAGCTGTAGGTTCTCATCACATCTGATTCTCTGCCCACTTTTATTTTGGAGCTGAAATATTACTTAAAGAGTACTTTAGGTACCCAGATTTGCAAATTTTGGCTAATGTTAATTGAAAGTTTAGTTGCTGCATAAAAGCCATGATGTATCCTTGATCTTTGTGCAAACCTCCCTTGACATCACTGGAAATCCTGGTGTGGACTGAGTGTAGTATGTTGTCCTAAAATGACACCTGGGCTCACAGACCATAGTTAAAAATGGAATTCAACTCTCTCAACAGGAAGACTTTGACGCTATATGGACTGTATAGCTGCTCTTTGTCCAACAGAGACTACTGTGGTATTAAACCGTGGTCAACCACTGATTCTAGTAACCTATTTCTTTTTAAAATAGTTTACTAGATGCTGTTTTTGTTAGCAGTTGATTGAAAATCTAAAAACGGTCCATTTCTTTTGCATATTTATTATCTTCATAATTACCAATATGAAAATTAAGAAGATACAGCTGTTACAGTTGTCTCTAAATAGATGTGTAAATGTCATGTCTCATTGAAGTGAAAATGAAGTATCCAATTATGGTAAAATAATATGCTGAATTGTTCAGATTGCTATGGCAAGCAGGACAAGGCCTTGATCACAAAGCCAGATCATCAGTCACCATCTACTCTTTTCCTGAGACACATCGAATAAGTCAGATAATTATTTAAACCATTTCAGGTCACCAATAATACAGTTCCATGCTTCAGCAGGAGGGCATGCTAGGGTTTCAAACAGGGCCAAACCCTGAATCAAATGCCCGTGTACTCAGGTGCAGGAAAGACATCCAATGATTCAGACCACAGAATCTACTTCTGTTCATGACCCCATGGAACTCTAACAATAAACAGATTTACATTATAGTGTTAAACTGAATGACAGAATGGGCCAGATCCTGGGCCCTGCCTAAATTCTCATTGCATTGCTCTAGAGGTCTAAAAGGGATTTCAAGCTGGCTCGGACAGGCAGCTGAGGATTGCCCCAACAGAATTCTTGGCTGGCATGAAGCTGGTATAGCCCGCCTTACATCACCCATGGACTTCATTGACTTCAGTGGGACTATTTACATACTTAAATTAAGCACATCCTTAAGTACCTGGCTGAATCAGGGCCTTAAAGCGATGCTTAGGTATCAGTCTAGGCTATGCCTGGGGGTCAGGACCAGGAAAATAGATTGCTTAGAGCAGGGGGGGGCCACATCGGGTTTTGGAAATTGTATGGTGGGACGGTTAGGGGAGGCTGTGCCTCCCCAAACAGCCAGGTGTGGCCTGGCCCCTTCCCCTCCCACCCCCGGGACTCCTGCCCCATCCAACCCCCCGCTCCCTGTCTCCTGACGGCCCCCAGAACCCCCGCACCTGACTGCCCCCCGCCGCCCCCTCCAAACCCCCCTCCTTCCTGACTGACCCTCCGGGACCCCTACCCCCATTCAACCCCCCTGTTCCCCGCCCTCTAACCACCCCGACCCTTATCCACACCGCCAGCCCCTGACCACCACCACCCCCCCCGAACTCCCCTGCCCTCTTTACCCCCCAGCTCCCTGCCCCCTTGCCGCACTGCCTGGAGCACTGGTGGCTGGCGGCACTACAGCCGTGCCACCAGCTGGAGCCAGCCACACACCGCGCAGCACAGAGCACCAGGTCAGGCCAGGCTCTGCAGCTGCGCTGCCCCAGGAGCCCGCAGCCCCATCACCGCAGTGAGCTGAGGCTGCGGGGGAAGGGGAACACCGGGGGCTAGCCTTCCGGGCCAGGAGCTCAGGGGCCGGGCAGGAAGGAGGGTCCCGTGGCCCGGATGTGGCCCACGGGCCATAGTTTGCCCACCTCTGGCTTAGAGCCATCTTCACCTCCTCCCACCATTGAGCCCAGCTGAGATTCTTGGCCACTGTGCCTACATGCTGCTGTTAATGTACTGGCGCTGATTTGTTTGTTAGCCTAACGCTACCTTTATTATTTGAGTTATGCATATTTCTAAGGCAGGTACCCATCCTTCTAGTGTCTGGGTGCTAAATACTACTAAAAATCCACAGTGTGCACCCATTCATTTTTAGTTTCATAGTAAAATGGTTTTTATCAATTATTCTTTTTCCCCCACACCAATACTGTTCTACTTCGGTAAGAATAATTAAAAGAATCCCACTATTATTACCTTACAGTTGGGATCTTTTTATCATAATAGCTTTACTGTTCCCCTTTATTAATAACAATATTATTATTAAATATTACAGATTTGAATGAATTTGTGTACTGATTTTGGACACTGGTGTCTTTTTTTTCTTTCACGTTTGCTAATTTTTCTTTTTCTTTTTTTTTATAGGAGTTAAAATCACATCGACTGTTCAAGTGCTAAAGCTTATTAAGCAGGCTGGCGACAGAGTTTTAGTGTTCTATGAAAGGCCTGTTGGTTATAATCAGCATGGTGCAGCACTGCAGGATGGTTTTGGACAGTTCGAAGACCCTGCTTTTCTGGCACACCCTGAAGAGGAACAAGCTAGTGTTTCAACAGATGCTGATAACAAAGAACTGGATTCAGAATTTGAAGATTTAGCTTGTGAGATAAAGTCACCTGATTTCAAAGAAGAGATGCCAACAACTCAGAGTCCCAAACGTTCTGTAGTAACATTTGCTACTAAACCACTTGGAACAATATCTCCAATTCTAAATCGCAAGCTACATTTAGGAAATTATCAGACAACTTTAAAAACACAACCAAAAGATGGAGTCAAACTGGTCGTGCCCAAAAGTTCCGAGGGTCAGGACACATCACAGCAATCAGTTAGACCACCTCAGGGGAGCAGTACTAAACCTCCTGTCCCACCTAGGCCACAAATTAAACTTACTTTGCCTTCTAGTGAAACTCAAAATCTGTTAGAAACAGGAGACATATCTTCTGAAAAACCAGAGAGGCCTCCTCCACCTGCAAACAATGGAGATAAATGCACAGAAAAGGTAACAAAAAATAATGATCAAGTGGAAGACCCAGTGATATCAAAACCAACAGTAACAAAACCAGAAATAGTAAAAGATACAATTTCAGAAAATTCACGTAGTTCTAAGGAAAGTGGAGATGACCATCATTCATGGGAATCACCAGAAATTCCTTATCGCAATCGACAAGGTCGATGGGCAAGGATAAGGGCATCCTCCTGTATATTTGAAGTGGAAGGATACCATAAGTACCTTAATATTGCACTTTGGTGCAGAGACCCTTTCAAAATGGGTGGTCTTATCTGTTTAGGACACGTAAGTATAAAACTTGAAGAAATTGCTTTAGATTGTATAGCTACATCATCCATGGAATACCTTAGAACACTTAGATTAAATGCCCCTGCGCCGAAAGCAGCAGTCACTAGAACTGCTTTGCGCAATTTGACAGTGCGTAAGGGATTCAATGAAAAGTTTTGCTATGGCGATATAACGTTACACTTTAAATACCTAAAAGAAGGGGAACCAGAAGACTCAAGTTTTCTGCTGGAGAAAGAAAAGGAATATAATTTGGTAGAAGAAGTTCATGCACTTCAGAAAGAGGATCCTTATCTGGGACAAATGATTTTTACAGAAAACAAGCATAATTTTCAAGATACTCAGTTCCAGAATCCCACCTGGTGTGACTACTGCAAAAAGAAGGTTTGGACTAAAGCAGCTTCCCAGTGCATGCTCTGTGCTTATGTTTGTCATAAAAAATGTCAAGAAAAATGTCTAACTGAAACCCCATTTTGTGTAGGAGCTGAAAGGAGACTTGACCGAATTATGGGAAGTTATAGGATGGAGGGGCAGGAAGCTCCTCAAGCTGTATCCTCTCGTGTTGATTCAGAATCTAAATCTGTGAACAAAACCACAGGTTTAACAAGACATATCATCAACACAAGTACCCGTTTGTTAAATCTTCGTCAAGTCCCTAAAGCTCGCCTTGTTGAGCCAGGGATGGACATTGTAGAACCTTCACCAAAGCACACTCCAAACACTTCAGATAATGAAAGCAGTGACACTGAAATTTGCAGTACAAATAGTCCCTCAAAACGTGCAGCTAGCACAGGGATAAAGTTAGCAAAAAAGGAGGGAGGATTAGATGACAATGTCTTCGTTGCAGTAAAAGAAATTGGCCGTGATCTCTATAAAAGCTTGCCTACAGAGGAAAGGTTCCAGAAATTAGAGTTCATGTTGGATAAGCTGCAGAATGAAATAGACCAAGAATTGGAAAATAATAATTCACTCATTCAAGAAGAAAAAGAGACAAGTGATGCAAGGAAAAAAGCACTAATTTCTGCTGCATTGGCTAAATCAGGTGAAAGACTGCAAGCCCTTACACTGCTTATGATCCACTACAGAGCAGGCATTGAGGATATAGAATCTTTGGAAAATACACCTTTAGACCAGCAATCCAGGAAAATGACTAAATATGCAGAAGACTCTAGTACTACAGAAGAAATGGATCATGAAGAGGTCAGTGTGACAGAGGCCCCAACATTCAACAGCATATCAGAAGAACCGCTTGATACTCCTCATTCAGTTGACTGATAGTTGCATATTTGGCTTTCGGAAGAATGGATTGAAAAGAATACTTTGCACTTAATAAAAAAAAAAATCAGATAAGTCAAAATTTAATTAAACACTGGTACAATGTACATGACCTGCTTCACCACAGTTATTTGCCTGTGTAAGAGTAAGGTTAGCAGAGGTATTTTTCCAGCTACAGTACCACCATTTTTTTAAACTGGCTGGTTCAAGTTGTGTTAAAACTACATTTTTGGGTTTATACTGGGAGTTTATTTTTAATAATTTATTTTTAACTTTTTTCAAATTATGTAAGCTAACATTTCATGTTAATGTATATGTGGTGTCCTTTGTGCATTATTGACCTTTTTTGTTTTTGAATTAGTGATTTGAACAGGAAATTGTCAGGATTTTTGAAATGTTTGATTTCCATTATATGATGAAAACGTTTGCGAGCTTGCTGCATGCCTAAACTGATGACAACACAGCAATCACTGAGGGACCAGGTTTTGAAATTTTGATCACGTTGCATTGATTTATGTCTTCTGAATAGTTGTATATTTTTTGCCAAATGTATCATGAAAACAAACACTGTGGCTTTTATTTTGTCTGTTTATAATAACTGTCCAGTAAAGGTGGTATTACATATCAAGTTGCTTGCTTTCTATACTTTTGTTAAACACAGATAACTTTTGAAAAGTTGTGGCTAATCCGATATATAGTAATGCTGTACCAAACAAAATATTTTCTCCTTAGACCTTTGGGATATTAAACCCTGTTTGAATATAATACATAAGTATGTACCAATACTGTTTAGTAATTTTATTGGACTAGTCCCGCAAAAGTAGCAATATTATTTTTATTAAGATAAAAATAGCTGGCAGCCTTATAGAATATAATCACATTTTTAAATGTTATAACATTTTAACCTATTAAAGGAAAATTGCAGTTCTAAAATGTGGATTCTTAGAATTAGCATTACCACTCTCCTTGCAAAGGCATGCAAGGATGTTTAAGATTTCAAAAGGTTTAAGATTTATTTTGCCACCCACAGATTCTAAGTGCAAAATAAATTTCATATTTAAACAGAATCACTATATGCTACATGTCTCAACACTTCTGGTGTCACCATGCATTACAGAACTGCATTCAGCCACTCAACCAGAAGAAACAGTCTGAACAAAAAGACCATCTTATTCAGCAAAGTATAACATCTTTGCACTGGATCAAAACAAATAAGTCCAGTAGAGGTGAGGAGGAATTTGGCCAGTACTTTTTGAAAAGAACCATCTGGTCTTGTGTTGGGTGAAGTTTTGGATTCTAGCATCGTCTGGCTAAGTATGATATTCCTATTGATTTATTATAAATGTATCTGAGGCTCCATCTTGTATATGGAGATAGACCATATATTGTTTTCATCTTTCTTTTAGGTACTGTATTGTATCATGGATTGTAGCAAATAGGCCTTTGTGCAAACAACAGTGAAGCTAATACAGTTACATTGTTTTTTGTTTTATGTTTTTTAATGATTTTAATTGGCAGGCAGAAACTAACATAGTATTCTGTTCAATTTATGTCTCAATTTATTTTGTGATAGACAAAAACAAAAAACAATAGTTTTAGCAGGAAAAACCTATTTGTACTTTTAAGTAAAATCATTTACTTGCACTCATGCAACTACTCACCCTTTTTTTTGTGAAGTTTTCGGGCACCTGATGATTATTTAGCTGATGTGTGGAAAACACTGTCCATGCTCAAATAGGCATGTATTACACTTTTTAAAATTCTGCTTCAGAATAAAATCCTTTTAATGACTAAAATAGTTGTTTACCCATCTACCTGATTAAAATGCATATTATGTCTTCCACATTTTATTTTTGAGTAGCTCACCATTGGTGATGATCTGGACTAAATCTTCGTCAGTGTTAGCTCATTATGGATTACCATAAGAGCTTTCAGGTATATCCAAGTACATCATTAAACTCTGCCAGGCATGAAGTAGCTGCAGAAATAACATACATTTTGTTTTTTCACAAAAACATATTCAATATTTTAAATTCTATAATTGTGTAATACAATGGATATGAAAAGCTGGATATCATTTTCTTCATATAACAGTGCTAATTATGATTGTAAAACAAAAAATGTAGTGCAATATTTTTAAATATGTCGAATGGGGAGGGGAAATAGTTGTATTTGAGTGATAAGGAAAACATAAAAATCTTATCTGGCATTCATTACAATAAACACTGACTTTTGAGGAAAAGCTGTAATACTACATTCCTAATGTAATCTTTGCTTTCCTGTAAATAGCTGAAAATAAAGAATACCACAGAAAATGAGAATATATTTGATTTAGTGATATGTAGCTAGGTGGCAGCTACACATAGTTACAGAAACTCTGCCTGATGATTTTGTTGGCTATGATTTTATCATGAGAACAAGCTTTAATAAAATAGTTTTGCTAAATTATCAGTTACTTCTTTGCACTGTTAAACTACTGCAATGCAATATTTAAAAATATTACTATTTAAGGTATGATAATTTAGAAAGCACACTACCTTTGGGGGGGAAGAGAATATATGTTTATAGAAAAGTAAAATTACTGATTGCTGTGTAAGCCTTTAATGCATTCTCTGTATTTAGCATATGCATTTTTATTACACTCAGCACAATTTAAAAAGTATGGAAGTTTTTAAAAAACATTGGGCCAAATAAATAGATGGTGTAACTATGAGTGTTTGCAGAGTGCCTAGAATAGCAGGACTCACATCCTTGATTAAGACTTCTGGGCACTGTACAAATACTGCTACTTCTAATGATGGTAATAAAGACTGTCAATGGAGTTACACCAGGGAACAATCTGACTCACTCTGTTTAAGAATAATTCTGATCTATCCTATATTTTTTCTTCCTTGTGCTTTATTTTTTTTATTCCCTGTAACATTTTTTTAAAAAATAGAATCCTTGCAGTTTACTAACTCACTTGATCTGTTCCTCCTGCCAATTCCCTATCTGTATTCTCCTACAATGTGTACTTTGTCATAAATAGACATCTGTAACTACAGGAGGAGGAGGAGTAGCAAAGCACGTAACCTATTAAGCAGCAAATATTTTTTAGGGGAAATAGGGATAGAAAAATACACTAAATGACAGCAGCAGAATTATTCCTAAACAGAATGTTTTTCAAAGTTTCCCATGTGGTTAAAGGTAAATATAATTACAGCCATGCCGTACCATTGGGTTGTTAATACTGATTTTAGATGAAATCCACCTGTTCCTCCATGGCCACAGAAGACCCAAAGTACAGCAGAATTTTCATGGTTCTATTGCATGGATTTGGGATGGGCGGTGGGAGAAGGAAGGGAGAGAGGTCATACAGGGGGTCTCCACTGTGCCCATTGTCTCCATGGTATGTGGGTGTGTTGGGGGCAGAGTGATAGGGCACAGCCAGCTCGGCTATGATATGTTTGGATACGCTGACTAGAAACCCCACAGTGAGGGGATACATAGAGCCACAGTCCACTTGTTCTGCACTCTGCCCGTCGCTTGAAGAGGACTGAGCTGACCCCCTGAATCTCTCCTCAAGGGTCTCTCTCACAAAGCTCATTTACTTGGGATTTGTGTAACAATGTGAATGTCTCCCTTAATTTTCATTTTAAAACAAATTCTTAATTGATCAAGAAAAATGCAAAAATAAATCCAGTGAACAGGACATTCTACCTTTTTCTTGATAGGGCCTTCTAAATGTAGCAACTTATGTTATCTAAATATGAACATAAAAAATTCACTGATTAATGCAATTGGTGATTGCACTTCATCCAGATGAATATACGGTATGCTAATTAAAATTTAAATGTTAGTATTATAGATCCAACTTCAGGGCAATAAATTCCACTGAACAATTGATATCAACCAGAGATGTTCACAAAAACATAAAGTAAAAGACTTACTGACATTTGATTGTTTTTTTTAAATTGATCTACAAATTTGTATGATGTAAACATTTTAAGGCAGAGAATTGTTTGGAAACAAATTTCAAGGTCATGACAAATTCTAATAATCTATTTTACTGCCCTGTTACAGACTGAAAAATCCAAATCCCAAACACACGCAGTCATAATATGAAGACCACATTTCTCACTCATTTCACTCATCAAAACATGAATTTCATATGTACCATTACCTAGTCATGCAACTAGATTCATTGATAAATCTCATAGTTGAAGCTATTTTAAAAAAATGCTAAACTTAAAAATACAAACTGCTTCTATTAAAGAAAACTGTAGAAAGGATATTGCACTGCATGGCAGTTTTACATATAGTTGGTGTTGCAACCAATGCAGTGGACTGAAGGAGCTGTCGACAGACTTGCCAAATCTCAGTCTCTGTTGTATTAAAAATGTTTGTCTTCCAGATACTTTGTGGGGCATGGAAAGAATCATTTTCTTGTATTGTAAGAGTATTGGAAGCTACAGAAATGCTGTCAAACCTATTGCATCAATAAAATATAATAGAAGACAGCCACATGCAAAAGTAGTTACTAGCATAAGTCAGTTTTCAGACTCTGCTGTGATCCTTCATACTTTGTAATAAGTCGATTCCTGCTATGGTGTGGTCTTATTACTATTTAGCATTTTACGTACATTTACTTACACATGTCCATTCAGGAATGAACAGTCTCCTGTATGCCTTGTAATCCCTTCTACATCTTTCTGCATTATTTATTAGAGCAGTTTACAAAAATTAAAATTTGAATCAAAAGTCATTTGTCAGATTGCTTCGGAGCTCATTTTACATTAGCAGGTTATACATAGGCCTCTTGTCTCCTGGTGTGGAAACGTTTAACCTGCCTGTTAGAAATCATAAATAGACTAGGTATGAGTTAAATGTTGCTTTCCTAGGAGAAAAGGAGTACTTATGCTCAAATAAATTTGTTAGTCTCTAAGGTGCCACAAGTACTCCTTTTCTTTTTGCGGATACAGACTAACATGGCTGCTCCTCTGAAACCTTTCCTAGGAGGTTGATCAATTCTGATTACCTTCTTTCCACTTCCTGGTGTGTGCAAACCATAACAGCACAGAAAATGGTGAGATAGTTACCGTATTGTGTTGCAATAAATCATGAATTTATTTCAGATTACTTTTTATTTATTTTATGTAGTCTTACTGCATAATTATCAACAAAGCAATACTTGAGATTTGATTCACAGCATTTCCATACTTTCTGACCATACTATATATGCTTTACAAAACCATATGTAAACACAGAGTATCTGCTTTAGTACATGAAACATCTGCTGATACATGAAAGAAGGCACATAAAGATTTTCATTTACAAACAAAAACTACATGTACACAACACTAGATAAAAACACTTCCGTTTTTTGTTGTGTTTACTTTAACAGTTTGATTTTTCTCAGTGCAGATAACTAGAGTGCCTAATGCAGTACTTTCATTGCATTAGATTTAGTCTCATCAAATAACTAGAGGTATTGATAATGAGCTATCTGTTACTTTTCCATTATTTTGGCTAAATTTATCATTTGACTTCATTTTCAAATAAAAGAAACAGACAAACAAAATTTCTAGAAGTGTAGGCAAATCAGTGTAAAATAGTTTTTAGTTAAAGCTACCGAAGTGGAGTCCTTTAAGTAAGATGTTAAATGTAAATACTGTGGTACTGCAATGATCTTAACTAATCATAAAAATCCTGAAACGAATGTGTAAGAAGTACCTGAAATAAAGTTGAGATGACAAAAATAAAACTTCTGAATATAAAAATTGTTAATGTCAAGGCTTCATGCTGCCCCTACTCTCTTGAAGGTACAATAGCCCACTTGTACATAAATAATTTTAGCAGGAGATATCAAATACTCTTCTATCCAGTTTTCCCAGCACCTAGAATATATGGTTAACTAAGACTACATTACAGGGCAAAAAAGTAATGGCAATGTTTTAACTTTGGTTTTGTTGTACATTTACATATCCTTGGCCAGATCCTCAGCTGGTGTAAATTGGCATAGCTGAACTGATTTCAGTGGAGCTACATCTGTATTTACATCAGCTGTAGTTTTAAAACCCAATTTCACTCTGATACAACTGTAATCCTCAAAGGGGGGAAAGGGGGAGCATACATGTGAGGACAAATTTTGACTCTTATCTTTTGTTTCTTTAGTTGACCTAGTGCTATTTTAGATTAATAGCCAACACCGGCCTCTCAATTCATCCCTATATATCCAAAGTGTGTTCCTGCCTTGAAATTTGCCCAGCGTTCCTTCACACATCAGATGGAAACCATAGTATCTCCTGTGTGAGAGCAAATATACAGTTTCTTCTAAAGCTAGTGACAATACCCTTTAGTGGATGAGCCAGCAAGAGTCACTGGAGTTAGAGCAGTACCCATCCTTCAGAAACACATTTTAACTCTTTTAGCAATACACTGATATGTCTGAAAACAATTTTTGTTTTTAAAAATAAAGTTTTATTTTCTTACCGTAAGGTCTCAGTATGCCATCAATTTTATGCAGAGCTCACCTTTGGAATCATCAGGGAAGCTCTGCAAAGAAACCAAAATTGATGGCACTGTATGACCCTGAGCTGAACAACTGGTAATAAAGTGCTGTCTTAATTCTAGACTTTATCTCTTGTGAATGTGCTTCAAAGAGCACAGTATATTTAAAAGAGCTGAGAGTTGGATAGGTTGTGTGTTCTTTGAACTTCCCTTTTTTTTAATCAGAGGAATAATTAAGAATCAGAGGAAGCATTTTACTGTCAAGAACTCATTACCACTAATGAGTCCAAACTATGAAATCTTATGTCAGTGTCCATGAATAAGATTTAGAAAATTATAGTTTGGATTCAAATGTTTATACAGATTTAACTACACAGTTAATCAAAAATATACTGTATAATATTTAATAAAATTAAATACATAAAATAAAATTTTCAACACTATACAAACCCCTATAAAAGTTATTTTCTCTTTATAAGGCAGTTGGCAATCTACGTTATAACCATGGGAAATAAATAATATACCTTTGGTTTCTTTACTATTTCACCATTAAAAGTACAGTACACCTAAAACATATTTCTGTATGAGATGTTTCACAGGAAACACTGCATTGTGTACACCAAAATAATATGGCTTTTAATATTATTCATCACTTTCAGATTCTTCATCATCACCTATTGGATATGACTGGACGTTGTTCTGAGTATACATTTTTGTTTTAAGGGGACAGTTATGATCCATGAGTATTGCCTAAAAGAAAAAAGAGTAGGGGTATTAGCATATCTGCTAAACATTTTAATGATGTCTGCAGCTGCCTGTTTTTCACAAAAAGCCACACAACTTTAGCCACTGTTTTAGGCACTGATTCTTCTTTCATTAAAGTCAGTGGCAAAACCTTTGAGTTCAACTAGAGTAGGATCAAGCCCATAAAGAATATAGGTGAAAGCCTGACCCCACTGAAGTCAATGGCAAAACTTCTATATATAGGATTTCAGTGGGACCAGGATTTCACCCTGTGTCACTAAGATGTGAGTTATCTTTCCAGTATGTTACAGATAGTGAATTTACAGCTACATTTTGCATCATCATCTGTTAATAATCTGAATCACAAGAGGGCAGAATACCATTGCTTTAAGGAATGGTTCTATCCTGGGTCACTTGATTTCCCCACCACTTCTGACGCATCAAATCAATGTGAATAATCCACACTATGACTACTGTTCATAATATTACCAGTTACCTCCCTACACATGGAGAAAATTTTCCTTTCTGGTTTCAGAAACTAATTCAAACTTGTAGCATCTATTCTAGTCTTATACAGTGGATCAAATTCTGCTCTTAAGGTATGTCTACACTGCAATTAAATACCACAGCTGACCTGTCAGCTGACACAGGCCCATGGGGCTCAGGCTGGAACCCAAGCTCCATGACCTTGCAAGAGGGGAGGAACCCAGAGGCTGGGCTCAAGCTCAAATGTCTACACTTCAATTCTACAGCCCCATGATCCTGAGTCAGCTGCCACAGGCCAGCCAGTGGGGGTTAATTGCAGTGTAGACATACCTTTAGTTACCAGTGAAACTGGTAGCCCAAATTAATCCCTGGAATATCCCAGTGTAAATTTTATTGACTGAAGTTGGGCCACTGTGAGTTGCAACTGTAATATCAGGCCTTGTCTGTGAGAACAGAGTTTGGTGGCCTGTTTATTTGTATTTAATGCTAACCTATAAAAATCCAGTTACTGCAATGCAAGGCCAGCCCACTACAAACCATTGACATGATATTCTATTGATAGATTATGGTTTTTATTAATCATGCAAAGTTAATAAGGTAGGATATCGGCTTTCTGTCCTCTTCATCAAAACTGAAAGCAGAGCAGTGCCAGATCAGTAACATGCAACAAGTTACTTAGAGAACAGTGAACTATGCAGTTATAATTTGAATTATGGTAGCACTTATAGGACCCAATCAAGGTTGGGCCCCTCATGAGGTGCTGTATTAATGTCTGATTGAAGAACTTAAACATCATAGGTGTAATCCGGGCCTCATTGAAGTCCGTGACAAAACTCCCCTTGACTGCAATAGGGTTAGGATTTCACTCCATAGAATTGCAAAATAGCAATCTGCACACAAGACTTTAAGGCCTTTGAGGGTAAGGGACCCTGTATTTTTACATCAGTATAGTTGTGTGAGGATTACTCCAACCCAAAATTGGCCTTTTGCCCTTAACAAGACAGCTAACAGTAAGCTGGTTGTCTTCACAGTGGGACTTTTTTTTTTTTTAAAGCTCACCTGTAGCACAGGCAGATGGAAACTGGCTTTGAGCACTCATGCATGAACAGTGTTTTCTACTTGTCTACTGTTCTTGCCACAGGAAAACGAAATGGTCCAATCAATGATGCTGTGCTTGACCTATGGTTTCACTGCAGCTACTTACTGACAAGAGAGTAATATAATTTCTGAAGAAAAAGGTGCCGTTGTCTAACTGCTTATATACAAAAGATTCCTAAATATATTGCAAGAGAGTTAAATTCAAATTAGTGTCAAGGCTTATCTTTTTGGTTTGTCTTGTTGTCCCTGAGATTTTTTTTAAACTGCATTTTGGGAAGACTTTGTATATCAAACTAGAGCAATATAGCTATAAGAATTTCTTGCCTACATACAATATTAAAAGGTCCCTCAGTTTAGTTAGAAATTACACAGTATATATATTTTTAAAAGGTACAGTGAATGTTTCTTTGCTCCCAAAAATAGTTCTGTTTTTTCTTGAGTTTCCTGGTTGCTGGTTATAGGCCATTCACAGGTCAGTCTGCTAGTTACATGTGTACTCGGGGTCATGATGAGTTCACAAAAGCAGAACTAAATGCCAACCCCCCCCCTTCTATTGAATTCTAGTGGAATGCCACAAGTTATAATGCATGATGGGTAGTTTTACTAATGGTGATGGAGTAGCTACATTTTCCATTTCATTCTGAGTGCTTCAAATATCCGAACTTGAATGGGAAAAAATGGTGTCATTCCATATATCTTCATCAGTCTTGGATTTTTCATCCATTAAAATCTGCTCCTTACTGCTTTACCAAATAGATCAGTGGAGAAGAGTAAAGGGGAAAAAGGACCAGAGAGAAGGAAAGTGCTGCTTGTGCATGTTATGCTTGAATTCCGTTTTCATTTTCCTTTAATGTGGTTTAATCAGTTTAATGTGGCAACTGAACTAAAAAAATGTATCACCTATCCTGGCTTGCATGAAGAATGTAATTTTATGGGATGAAAAATCAAGGTTTTATAAAAACAAAACCATCTGTAAGTTTAAATACATGAACCTAAAACTACCGACAAGGGCAATTGCCCCCCATTGTTCTATAACTACCCTAGTGGAGACAATCCTCATGGATACGCTCCAGCAATTAAGCTTTGGCTGTTTTCTGAGCTGAATCACTTTCACCAAGTATACGTTTTTCTCCAAACTGCATACTTCCCTGGCTTATTCTTCCTTCCTCAGGCCACTTTTTGGGAACCCCAGGTGTTTGTTTTGGTTTTTTTTCATAGCTGCAACTAGGCTCTCCTGCTCTTGAAGTGCCTGAATTTTCTCTTCTTGGCTGGCTCTCTTTTTGATAGGAAATGTCCCTCTTATGTTTCCTCTCACCAAATCTTCTACTGCCTTTCAAACAGATTTTCCAAGAAACAAGCATCTTCATGTAACAAAGACTGAAACAAAGCTATAGAGCTTTGCCAGTTTGTATCTCTGGCAAACAACAGTAGTTCTTAGTTATTTCTCGTCCCCTGTCCCTATCTCTAATCACTATACAAAATGATCATTGCAGTCTAAAAAGGTCATGATGAGTAGTCTGCAGAAATCTCTGGAGAATTGCCTTCAGAATCTGTGTACAACTGTATGTAAGCTGAATCCACAGTTGGCAGATTTTCTGCGAGTATTTTCTGTTCTGCATGTGCCTGTACTAAGTGTGACAGAGTCACATCAGGTGGTTCTCTTCTTACCTTTCAGAGAGATGTCACTGCACATGGAACACAAGGGCCCATGCATAATTACGTTTTGCTATCCTAAGTGCAAAAGTGACTGCACCTGTACTTAAGGAGTACATCTTGGGTGAAAGCCAGCATTCTTCCACATTGGGAAGGACCCAGGGCCCCTAGGAGGAAGTATTGGGCTAGACCTGCAGTTCCATGGGGCTTGGAGAGATGATGTAGCCAGTATCATATTGGGTTTGTAGGGTTGTCTGGGTCTTGGAACCAGAATACTGGTAATTCTACATTGTTTGGGCTGTATTTAACCTAATGATGGGGATGTATCATGTCTCCTATCGTAGCCAGGCAGCTGCACCTTCCTAGCCTCTTGCCAGACAGCTGGAAGAAGCAGAAGAGCAGAGCAGTACATCAGCCCCAGTGGTAAGAGGATCTTTGGGCTTGGACCAAGCAGAAGGAATGTAGGTGACTGGAGAAAGGAGATAATGGGAAGGGGCAGTAGAAGAGGGAGTGATGGAGGGAAGGGAGAGGGAGCAGCAGATTTCAAGGCACAGAGGAGAGCTGTGGAAGGGCAAGAGGAATAGACAGCAGTGAAAGAATGAGGCGAACAAGAAGCAGGCCACGGCACAAGAAGGCAGGGGGGAAACCAGCAACAACTGCCTTGGAAGAAAACAAGGCTGAAGATAATGTACATGATAAGATTAAGGCATAAGATAATGTGAGAAAAAAGAAGCAAAAGGAAACTCAAGAGAAGGCCGCAGCTACAGCCAGGAAAAGTGGAGCAATTAACTTGTAAGAGGGGCTGCAAAAAGGAGGAATAAAGAGGAGATGGAGCAAAATACATTGTAAAGGGCCTTTAAAGGTATGTCTATACTGCAATTACACACACTCAGCCGGCCTGTGCCAGCTGACTTGGGCTCAGGTCAAGGGCTGTTTAATTGTGATGCAGAAATTTGGGCTCCAGCTGCAGCCCAAGCTCTGGGATGCTCCCACCTGGCGTGGTCCTAGAGCCTGGGCTTCAGCCCAAGCTTGAATGTCAACACCATAATTAAACAGTCCCATGAGCCTGAGTCAGCTGGCATGGCTTTTTCACTACAGTGTAGACATACCCGAAGAGTACAGTAGAAATGACACAAAGAAATAAGGACTTGATGAACCTCAGCAAAACACTTTTCTGGAGTTAGGAGGAAAGCAGATAGAGCAAATCTGAGTTTGGGGTTTCCACACCAGAGGCGCTGCAGCATTTTATACTGCGTCCAGCCATTACAGTGTTGGGGAACAACTTTGGGGCCCTTATTGCTCTGAGTCAAAGAAAGCATTTTATTGCAAAAACAAAAGGAGGGAGTGCTAAAATACTGTAGAGGGGCTCAGGAAATACAGTTCCAGTTAAACAGTGGAGTTACTACTCTAAAGAGGAGGGGCAGAGATGGCAGAAAATCCATGGGTCCTTTGGTTTTCTGGATAATTAGTGCTAGAGAAGTATAAATAAGGCATTGTTCATTTTACTGCAAAACAACATTTTCTGCTTACCATTTTTTCCTCTTTGGCAGGTGGACTTCGAAGGAAAAAACACAGAGGAGCAAAGAGAATATCCACAATCCCTATAATTGTCATGAGCCATGGAAATCCAATTGCCTTTGCAATGGCACCACCAGCAGAGGGACCTTTTGGAAATAAAAAGCTCTTTCTAAATACTGCAAAATATTTATGATAATGACTGGGGGCAAACATATTTTTTAAATACAAAATTCATGGTCTAAAAATCCATTTAAGAAAAGTAAATATGCATTTAAAATTCATGTTTAAGCACAAAATGCTGTTAAGTACCAATCCTATGTCCACTGAAGTAATTGGAGATCCTATACGGGTTTCAATGGCCATGGGATCAGAACTCTTGTACACTGTTCTTGCACCACACCTAAGTAAATAGGCTAGACACAAGGTTTCATGGCACAGTACACTGAGGGGAAGACAATGGAATCCTTTCCTTCCCCAGCCAGGCAAAGAAGAAACCAGTACTTTAGCTTCGGGTACTATAATGCCCCCACACTGGGAACCTAACTTTCTTGGCTAGCACCTGCCCTTCCCCATCACGGCATATAGGAGGTGTGGAATCTCCATATAGGCTGCCAGCATTCTGTTCCCCTACCAACCTAATGCAGCAGAATCACACGAGC
Organism: Lepidochelys olivacea; assembly: GCF_965140295.1. NCBI lineage: Eukaryota > Metazoa > Chordata > Testudines > Cheloniidae > Lepidochelys > Lepidochelys olivacea. Next base: position 111,232,335 of record NC_140417.1, read on the forward strand.
TTTGCAGTTTATAGAGCCTATAGTGCTCTGGGTATTTGCCCCAAGCCTTTTTTTAGTTTCTCTTTTCACGTCTATTAGATGCATTACAAACAGGAGAAAATTAAGCCCTTACCTAATGCAAACCCCATGCAGAAGGCAACATCAGCTATTGCATACACACTGCCATAGACTGAAACATGACGCAGATCTACAAGGTAGCCCATAATTGGCATCATTGAGGAATCCACCATTCCTGATTATGATGATAGGAGGAAAATTGTATTTCATGAAACAGCTTTCATTTGTCTCTCTTAATATATCAACCTCATATGATCTAAAAAGATGTAAATGAAACTAGAAGAATTATTAACATAAAGAAGCTTTTAATAACATATTCATTTAGAAAACAAACTATTCAGTCCAGGCTTATACATCTTTGCTTATGCCTATAAGCATAAAGGATTATACTGGTTTCAAGTCTGTCATTATTATTATGCTGTACTTCACATGCATGATTTGTGAGCTGTTTTCACTGTGAGTACAAAAGCCGCATGAGTTATCAGATCAAAAAGCTGCATGATATTTGTGGTTTATAAACATACTGTAATTTCTACACTTACTAACAGTTCTTTGTGTTTGTAGGCACTTCAGAATACCTGCTAAATATCAAATTACTAAACCATCTGTCAACCGCTGTACCCTGTAATCATTAAAAAATCCCACTCAAGTTTCACTACATGGCCCATTATAAGCAAACACATTCATGTGTACTGTGACGAGAGGGCACATGTGTATGGTAGGGGATTTACGCTGGGTCAGCAGTAAGTCGAGTGTGTTTGCTTTTATGTAAATGTCAGGCAATAGTAAAGTGCTGGGGTTTTTTGTTTTGTTTTGTTTTTTAACAATGCATTGCTAGAATTCTGGGACATCTTAAAAGATCCATTGAGGTCAATGGAGTTATTCCCAGGTAACAGAGGTCAGAATCTAGTCCAGTTGCTGAAAGTCTAGGTTGAACACCCTTGAGTTCAGGCCTTAAAACTACTGCTAGTCTACTGCCAAATTTGTTTCAGAGTGTAACCTTGGGCGTTGCCCACTCAGAATGGCAACAAAAAGAATCTTTTATGTAATTCTGTAGTAATGTTATTTTTCTAAATAGACTTCAAAATATGTATATACAAGTAATTTTACTTACCAATGGCAAACCCAACCCCAAAATTTGGTGCTATGAGCCCATATATGTTTTTGGCAAATGGTACCTGCAAATTAAATTTCAGAGATTTAAGTATAACCCATCACATCTTGCTAATGGGATCATTTGTCTTTTTCGCAAATAAATCCTCAAAACAATTCATTTAATTGTTTAGTATGGAAGCATGGAGCAGTTTGTACAGAAATATAGATGAAAACATTGTAACTGTTTTGCATGATTGTGTCATAAAAATACTTATTGCATTTAATTACAGCTTATAATAGCTGTTGATTAGGAGAGAACTGTAAGAAATTATAGTTCGTATTCTTCAACTCTTTGATCACCTCCTGCAACATGATAAGCACTCTCTAGAAGGCAATTTTTGTTGAAAGCACTCAGGATTGATTAACAAACTGATGTTTAAAAATGCATCACAAGCAGAAACTTCAATAAAATCTCACGAGCAAAATACATACTCAAAGTTAATATATACATTTTTTGAGCTGAGTTGAATTTGTAGTTCATTCTGCTGACATGTCAATTTTTACTCACACATAAAATGCTTATTCCCACGATTATCATCCCAAGTAGAGCACAAAGCCACCTATCAAAGGAGAAATGTTCTCTCTTAGACATCAAACAAATGCAGATTTGTTAGAGATGGTCTGGAATTTTTCAATGCTATTTCTAAAGCAGTAGTGCAGGATTATGTAACCAAATACGTAACATGATTTATTTAAATGAAATTTCAGGTTAATAATATCTAATAAAATCTAAAGATTTCTATTATCAAGTAACTGCCTGAGGAAAAACTGGAAATGCTATATGAATATGCTGAAGGATTGTGGTTTTTTAATTAAGCATACCTTCCCATTTTGTGTGCAAGTACCCCAAAAATATTAGTTCCGATAAGATAAGAGATACTAGCTGGAAGGAAAGCAACGCCTGGAAAATATGAAAAAAACATTTTATCAACAATGATTTCAGTGAAGTGAAAAACTAATAAGTTCAGACACAGCAATTGTGATTAAAACAATCTAATGGAATCCTGGTGCCTGTACCAAAGCATTAAATATCCGGTTTGTTCCAGCCCTTTCATGGAATCTAACAAGATTATCCATCAAACGCAGTACCATTGTGACGCCTTCAAAAAGAGTATTTCAGTATCAGCTATAAGAATCTCTGTATGTGTGTGAGAAAGAGACAACAAAATTATATTCAGAATAAATATAATAAACTTTGGGCCAAATCATGGCCTATTCTGCGTGCCACAGCAAGGGGGTACCTCCCTCCAACTTCCTTACATCAGTGTGCCTTACTGCTGCTTCCACCAGGCAGGGAACTGCCATCTTTACAGAGCTGCTACATCACCCCCTTCTGCAGGTGGGCAGGAAGAGGCACACTGAAGGGGCAGAGTCAAGGCGCCTCTCTCTCCTGCCAGAACCTAGCCCTTTGTTAGGCAGGAATTAAAGTTAAGAGTACATCTCAGTAACTTAAAGGTAAAAAAAAAAATCTTAAAAGAACATTACTGGTTTTTTTAAAAAGTCATTTGGAGAGCTAATATATTCAGAGTTAAAGTTAAACTTAAAAACAAAATCAATCATCTGAGTCACCTAAGGCAATTTGCAGTTAAGGTCACCCAACCAATAACACCAGCCTCCTATCTCCCCTCAAACTTACTTTATAAGATATGTTATTTTTGATCAAAGACTTTTTCTAAAGGCTTGAGCAGTCCACAGACTATGACTGTGGAATTTTGAATTTGCACTCACTATTTGTTAGACCAGGGCTTTCCAAAACTTCATTGCGCCGCGACCCACTTCTGACAACAAAAATTATTACATGACCCCAGCAGGGAGGACCAAAGCCTGAGCCCAGCTGCCCCGGGTGGCAGGACCAAAGTCCAAGCCCCACTGTCCCAGGTGGGGGGGGGCAAAGCTGAAGCCCAAGGGCTTCAGCCCCAGGCAGGGGGCCTGTAACCTAGGCCCCACCACCCAGGGCTGAAGCCATTGGTCTTTGGCTTTGGTCCCGGCCCCAGGCTCCAACAAGTCTGAGCCAGCCCTGGCAACCCCGTTAAAATGGGGTCATGACCCACTTTGGGATCCTGACCTACAGTTTGAGAACCGCTGTGTTAGAGGGTAAACTGGGATTTTAAGAGGTTCAAGTGTGCCTGGTGATTCCAGCCCTCTTCCCCTGTATCACATGACAGAGAGCAGGTGACTGAGAACCAGGCCTGCTGGGAAAGATAAGAGGAAGCCTGCCCTCAGTAGGAGAGGAAAACTGGTAGAAATAGTACCATGCTTGAAGGATCGATATTTTCCTGGTGAAGGACACTGGGGAAGGTTGTTTGTGGAAGAAGGCAGGAGAAGAGTCAGAGAAAAAGGTGCTGTAGGAACTGGCTCTGGGAACCAGTGGAACAGGACAGTTGGCCTTAGGACAGGTGATTGTCCCCAATTCAGAGTCCCAAAGACTGTAGTAGGGAGGACATGAGCTGCCTGGAGAGATGATGAGGAAAATGCTGTGCAGAGGAGAGGAGGAGGGTTACAGGACTCTTAGTTTGTCCTGGAACGGTTCTTGCTTTAGTCCTCTAGCCAAAACAGCAAGTTATCAACAATCCCAGAACAACTGAGGCCTCAGATCAGAAGCTGAGGTAGTGCATTCATCCTGATGTTGGATTAAGGGAAGCTGCTGCTATGCAACTATATGGATACAGTAAAGTTAATGTACCATCCCCATTTTTTTTTTTCAAAAGAGTTTTAAAAAGTCCAGTCTGTGGCTGCACATGAGGAATATGCTGTATTTTGCCCATACTGTGCGTGGAGCACTGAACATGAACCAGAAAGCTATGTTCTTAAAATGTTTTTCATATTTGAGTCTGATATTTAAGAGCTAGACTGTTGCTCTCCTTCTAACCCTGAACAAGGAGTGGTGTGCAACTGCCCTGCTCCCAGAAGAGCATCCCAGAAGCCTGTTCCCTGGATCTCCGTTCCTGAGCAAGGGGGAGGAGTAATCTGCTGCTGACTAATATTAGCAGATTACTTCCCCCTCTGCATCAACTCAGCTTCACCCTTCTCTGCCCACAAGTGGGGAGTAGCAGCTTTATAGAGCCGGCTCTCTCCACTGCACCACAGAGGCAGGGAGCTGGGGGAGCTAGGGGAAAATCTGACTTCTCTGGGTAGGTACCCAGGACAAGGTAGTGTTTTGTGACTGTGCTAACCTTTGTTTTTCATGTGAGTGTTATCATGCTGTAAACTTAGGAGGTCTGTGTGGGTAGATACACTAGGTCTGTATCTAATGGCACTCTTATAGCTTGTGACAAGTGGTATCTTTGTGAATGGGAGTGAGAATGATGTTCACCTAAGTGGACATTTGCACTTCTTTCTGAAGTGTGTACAGCCATAAACACCAGGGTTGCTCTCAGACTGTGTAAAGTGTCCTAGTTTTGTGATTATTGAAGGGATGGATCTGTCTGTTGTGGAATAGTAAGACTGCTTAATGTCTGGTCTCTTTCCAAGACACTGCTACGAGAATAAAGTTTAAGATGGTTTGGATGCCTAACTGCCTTTTCATACATGAAGATCTTTGAGTTTCTTTGACATGTTTAATCTTAACTCTGTATATTTTTTAACTGTAATGTGCTTGTAAAATTTATATCAGGAATTCGGGGATAAACTGGAAAGAGTCAGAAGACATTTAGGGGGAGATTGTCCTGGACACTTAGGAAGGTGAGTGGATGAGGTGGATGGAGGCAAAAAATTGCTTCATCATTGCCCCTTGCATGCAGCCCCTCAAAAAACAAAACTTGCAGGCCCCATGCAAGGATCAGGAATTACAGCAGTTCTTCAATGCCAGGGAGTGCAGTGAAGCGTGCACATTATTCAAAGGGGTGGGGGGAGGAGGAACCATGGCACCATCCCCTTTCTGATTGGCCAGCCAGTTGGGGGGAGCAGTTTCCCTGTATACCAGAAAGATCAGGGAGAGAATTGTGCCTCAGCAAAACATAACCTCTCTGCCAAGGCTCCCTCTGGGGCAGCTGAAAAAACAGGGAAAATGTTCCATATTAATCTGTATGACACACTCCTACAGAGCTTGAAACACTGAAAGCTCAATGGGATTTCCTTTGCAATATCTTGCCTGTGTCTTTTTATTTATATATATATTTTCCCCATATCTCTAGACTTGGAACAAATAAGGAAAGAAAATATTTCATTGGCTGGAGAATATAGAAGATGAATATTGCAGCTGTATAGTACACTACTTTCATCTGGTAGTTGTTAATAACGTCTAGAGCAGTTATTGCCTTGGTAGTTAAACTCTTTAAATAAACAAATATAACTTTAAAAAAAGGAGGCACAAAAAGTAAATCCAATAGTAAATGAAAACGAATGTGCCTAGTATTGTCTGAAGGTGACCAGAGTCTGACTCTACTGGTCTGTTGCAGGGAAAAAGTGCTAAAGGCAAGGGCTCTTAATTGAGCCAGCCTTCTCACCAAACATGGAGTATTCAAATGTATCTGATTGATTGTATTACAGAGTACAGCAGACGATTTCCTATCAGAGATAGACTAACCTCAACAGGTGGACTGCTGCTTTCTGTGCTATTTGGAGCTTCCAGATGGACAATCAATACTTGAACTGTATTTGGAAGCAAGCAGGAAGCCAGTACAAAGATTCAAGCACAGGTGCTATGTATTCATGATGGCCCACACTATTCAGGAGGGGGGTCAGCTGTATTCTGAACCAGCTGGAGGTTCCAGAAAGACTTAGATTGCCCTAAGCAGTGCACAATACAATAGTGCAGACTGGATGAAAAATGATAACAGTAACCCCATACATAATTTTTGTGTGTGTGTGTGTGTGTATGTGTGTTTTGAGATGGACAGAGAATAAGTGCTGGGCAAGAGTGTGCAGGAAGTGGCAGAGTGAGATTTTTCTTTGCTTTAGATTATAACAAAATTTTCAATGCCTCACAAACCCCTCGATTTGTGTTTTGTGACCCATTGGCTGAGAAACACTTGTCAGCATAGGGAAATATCTAGAGTAGTATTACTTTCATCTTATCCAGGCTGAGTGATAACCCAGCTCATCTTCATCCAGAACCCTATCTCTTTTAGACATTGTGAGACTCTAGAACCTGGGTTTGAGGAGGAGGAGTATACTGAGATTATATGTGGGGGGTAATAATTGGATTATATTGACTATCTATTATTTCTCTCAGGTTTTTGTATGGTGAAATAGTGTGGGATTTTTTTTCCTGAGTACGTTTGTGAAAATATCTGACTAAAATGTAACATTTATTTACCCACCTGCCAGGACAGGAGTGTTATCCACAATATTAATCCCTATCGTGATAGTAGCACATTAAGGCCCTGATCATGAGGCTGAGGCTGAGACTGGGGGTGGGAACAGAGCCACAGCTGGGCCGTGGTGGTGGGCTGGCAGCCAAGCCTTGGCCAGGTGTGGATCTGAGTCGGGGGACTCTGGATGGGACCAGCTGCAGGGCTGGGAACCGGGGCCACCCCTGGGGGTGGGGCTGGAGCAGAGCTGGGGGTGGTTCAGGTCTGGGTGCCACTCCCTCCCCGCCCCCCCTGGGGACTGACCTGGATCCACATCACCCTCCAAAACATTCCTCCACACCCCCCTAGAAGGGCATGCCTCACAGTTTGGGGAATTCTGGCATAGGAAGACAGCCCTCCACCCTAAAGAATTTACAATTTAAGGGTCTGAACTTTCCGTGCACTCCTCTGGGGCCCAGGATTCACCACCCATATGGAGCCAATTCCAGAACTTGAGCCTAATTTAAGACATACTAGTTACATTTTAAACAAGAAAAGGGAAATAGAGAGGACAAGGCTAACTAATATATTCATGCTATTACTTAGGAAAATCTACACACAATTTCTTGGTTCCGAATCATTAATTTTTAAAATATAAACTAACATCATTTAATGCCAAGTGCCCCAACACTGAACTCTCATTGACTGTCACAACATACCTATCATTAATTGTCTGACTCCTTGTAGATGTCACAGCAGAAGGGACCTTAAGGAAGGATGTAAGGAAGGAGAGTCTATTGTACTTATGGATCTGTTCAGGGACAACCTTCCATGTACAAGGGACAATAACAACTTATTAGCATCTTACGCATTCACAGCTATCCCAAGCAAGGGAGCTTCCAACATGTCCCTGGAAAGGTAATACCACAGCCTAATAAACTTCACTATGAAGAAGCTTTTTCTAATATTCAGCCTGAAGTTTCTATTAATTCTATTTCATTACTTCTAGTTATGCCCCCTTCTACAAGGCTTAGTAATTCCTTTCTATCCTTTGTTCTGGTATTTTTACATTCTTCAAATATCTGTAGATAGGTGAGGTGAGGGTCCTGGTAACTGTCAAAGGCCACTTAGGAAAGGATAGAAGAATTGAAGCAATTCTGTCACTCCTGATTATTCTCTAAGCTCTCTCCCATTTCTTTATATGTTCCTAATAATGAACTAAAAACTGATGGTCTTATTCCAAATGCAATTTCACCATGGTCACATACTGCCCTATTATTTGATGTCACTGTAAGTATCTAAAAATCATCTGGCCTTTACATATAACCTTCAAACTCATATTTCATTGCTCTCTGCTATCTCGTCTAGGTTTCTCTTGATATTATTGCTCCTCGGGTTTCTTTCTCCTATCTGAATATCTGCTTTTTGGATTAGCTTTCCCCAGATATACTCATTGCATTTTTTTTGTTGTTGCTCCTCCCCTAAGGTGAATCCTCTTTTATTTCCTGACCTTATTTCTAACTTCCACATAGTAGAGGATTGCAGAACTGTTGCTGTGAATTTATTGTTCTGCTTACTTCTTTTGAAACCAAACCAACAAGTGTATGACAATTCAATGCAGACCATGCCTAGCATTCTAGTCAATCATTTCACACTCAAGTAAATCAGAGTGGTATGTGTTCAAATAATTCCCTTAAAGTACACCACAGCCTCTCCTCTGGAGCCAGCATATATTTTTCTTGCCTATGTCATTCTCTTTGGTGTTCATAAACAAAATTTAGAGAGAATTTTTAGCCATAGCATCTTATGACTAACCCCCCTATACACACACACACAGGTCACAATGAAAAACATGCCATTTTTGCGTATAATAAATGGATGACATTACCCTAGTCCTGTTGTGAGCTGAATTTCTACATCATTCTACTTACTATAGGAGAACTGGAAAACTACAAAAATTTTACTGAACTTAGCCAAGACTTGCAGTTAGCTATGTAAGGCAATGGGTAAGCTGTGAAATACTGAATCACCAGTTTTCCCTTTTCTACGTTTTATGGAGTATAAAACCAACTGATCAAAATCAGGATTTCTGAAGGAACTGCAAGATTGTACTTCAAACAACTAGACTCTAAATCGTATAAAAATCATCATTTTCAAAGCTTCCAGTTCAAGATAGATTGTAAACACTTTCAACTGCTAATGCCATCAAATCAGACAAAGCAGGATGGAATCAACTGCTTTTATCATTAGGGGATAAAACTAGTATTAATTAGAATGGATATTCTCCTCCAAACAATCTTTATTCAAATAGGAAGTTCTCAAACCTCATTTCTTTGACATCAATAATATGTTCTGGTTGAGGGAGGCAGATAAACAAGCAACTTTCCACTAGATGGATTCTGTTTTCTTCTGTAAGGGAGGCTTTAAAATCTCCAATCTTATATATTAATGTGCTCACATTACAATATAGCACTTTTTGTCATGGTTGATGGTTTGGCAATCTTTTAATTATTGATGCCTAATTCGATTCTGGCTTCCTGAGGGTGCTTTTTTTAGAACTACAGTTTGCATGTCATCTGTGGTGATGATCTAAAATAATACAATTATGAGTGAATAATATTGTTTGTAGATAATAGTATTTGGGATGATTATAACATCCCTTTAACGTTATCCTTCAGCTACTGCAACATGCTCAGTGTTAACTACAGTTTAAAAAAGTTTGACTAGAAAATTACCTGTTTAATTAAAATGTCACATATTAACACTAAAGAGGAAACACAAAGAATGTTACCATGTGATAACTCAGATAATGTGAAGATACGTACTTTCAGCCTCTTAAAATGTTTACTTTATAGGCCAGATTAAGCTGTAAACTCTGACTGCTTTACCCCACTCTGGAGCATCACAAAATAATCAGATTGTACTAGCCAGTTTCCACCTCCAGCTAAATGCACATGCTTGCACATCTTTCTACAATATCCCCTGCACACATTCTCTTCCCCTCCCTCTCCCTGAATAGATCATGAAATAACTCCTGACTTTCAGTGATGTGCAAAGGGAATCTGATTCATCATTTCACCCTTCTCAAACATGCAAACAACTCTGTCAGACACAGCATGCTCTCCAGAAAGCAAACTAGCCCAGATAAATGAACAGGTAAATCAATCCATATAGTTAATCCCCTCCTAAAATAACTCCACTGAAATTATTTAAATAAAATAACTTAAAAGAAAAGAAAAAATAATCGTGTAATGAATACGTTTGCTGCCATCATATTGTTCACTCTGCTTGTATGCTCTATCCATTTGTCTGTCTTGTCTACTTAGACTTTGAGGCAAGACTGTCTCTTAATCTATGTCTGTACAGTACTAATTATAATGGGGCCCACCCCATTCTCAGTTTCTATGTAGGCACTAGTGTAATAAACATGATAAATAACACCAGGGGATGGGATGGGATAAAGAAAATGCAAAGGTATTAAAAATAAAACAAGATATTGCCATGAATGCTCATAACGTGTCCTAAATATAGAGGAGAACGAAGGAGCACTGTGCTTGGTATCTTGGCAGAGTCCTCATTATTGAATACTTTGGTTTTTTGGTGCAGGCTTGTTCATCCCAAAGGCAAAGAACTTGGCGTGAAACCCTGGCCCCACTGATCTCAGTTACAGAATTCCCATTGACCTCAGTAGGGCCAGGATTTTGCCCTTGCTCTTAGGAAGTATTAGGAGCTCCATGGAGAAGCCCTTTGACAGAGATGATTTAATAGTAATAGAAGAGGATGAAATCCTTCAGACTCAGGGAGGTCCTCCCAATCCTCCCTTCAATTTGGTTGCAAAATTTTAACAAGGGCCGAGAGCTCCCTCAGCATTACTGCTGTAAACTGTTAGTTCTGGGATGTCTCTATACACGTGTGTACTACATACAGGGCAGATACAGATGTTGTACTGCCAGTCCCAACCATTCAAAACTATGAATCAAGTGCCCCCAAACCATCATCTTGGCTTAAATCATGAGACTTTAATAAAAAATAATCTTGGGTTCTTTTTATTTGTCTTCTGGTTTTTGAGCATTTATGGTGCACTCAAGTCACATTTTGATACTTTTCTCTGTAACCACAAGAGCCAGAAACTTTATTTTTAAATGAAATTGAGATATTTGTGTACTCACTGGTCTCCAGGAGCTGGGGCTTCAAGTCAAACATCAAATATTGCAATAATCATACTAAAATTATGATAGCTGGCATGCTCTTCCATCATGCTGATATATAGACTTGGAAGGATTAATTTTTTATCGGTAAGTGTCAATAAACATTGATTTCACCATATACACACAAACTGATGAAAAAAATATTTGTCAGTGATAACTGAAATTTACTGCTAGGCAAAGTAAGAAAAATGCTGTTTGATTTAAGGCTGAAACTTCAAAATATGTTGACAGATTGTGTTCTAACAGTTATAATCTTTAACTTTTGATTCTCAATGTCTACTCTCATTAAATAATTATGACCCTCCATAATTTCCCGCAGTTTAAATGGATAAAAATAAAAAATGCTTCAATAAAAAAATCTATTATCCATTGAAATTATAAAAAAATAAAAACTGAATTCTGTAGTGTGTATATCTCACAAACAGACAACCTCTAAATATGTGTACATAATCACACAATTAAGTACGATGTTGACCAAAAGATGAAAAAAATGATCATCTTGCCATCTATCATCAAAGCACCCAAGAAGACCACTGCTAACAAAACCACACTTGGAACAGCCTCATGCTACAATATACAAGACTCAAGTAAAATATATTGCACTCTACTTTACCAAGTTGCCATTTTCTTGAACACATGGTCTCCATCATCCAGATAGGCAATGCTGGTTCCAGCATAGCAATAGCCATGTTTGCAAAGCAGATTGATCCTTAAAGAGAGGAGGGGTTGGGAGAGGGAAATGCAGGGATTATATCACTTGGATGTTAACACCAAAAGCTGAACAGAGAAGGGCAGTGTTTATAGAAACAATGTGCAATTATAGAAACAATTGTAGCCCTGTTTGTCATACACCAAATATTGATTAACTTTAAATGGTGGAGAGGGGGATCACGTAAGTCTCCAACTTCTTATTTATTTCAGTTCTCCGAGGAATTGTACAATAAAGGTTAAGCTATTTTCATAATGGGGTGGGGGGAGACAAAGATTTCAGTGAGGTTGGTGACATTTAGAAAGTGCACTAGGTCTGACTGTTGTACAAATGATAAGTTATAACTATAATCTTTTGGTCTTTACATCTGTTCTCTTGGGGCTAAATCCTAGCCCTATTGTGTACAAGGCATGGCCTCTGACTCCATTCCCTAGGTACTTGAGGATGATTAAGAGGAGGCACTGTGTCCCTTCCGGGCTCGTAGGTGGTGTGATGTCCCCATAATTCTGTCAGCCACAGAGAACCCTAAAAGAGCTGTGTATCCCTTAAAGCAAAAAGTAGCTGTGATCATGGGGGATGCCCTCTACTCCCGCCAGGATATTGGGGAGGATAGAAAGTTAATCTCCCCTTTCTTCAACAGCATCCTACTCACTTCCAGAAAAGAGAGATGTTTTTCATTTATTATTATTTTGTAAAACTTGGGCCCATCTTGGCCCCACTCCCCCACTGCAGCAGCTCAGCAGGGGCTGCAATTAACTTTGCAGATGCAGCACAGTGAGGAAAAGGTCCAAGATCTATTGAGGGCTTCTATAGGAAGCAGGAGTGCTCATTATTATGGGTTATCCACACCGCGAGAGGCTCAATGTATCCCAACCAGATGCAAGGATCTCTCCTCTCCAACCCTCTCTGCAAAGCCAACATGGGTGTGCATGTAGATAATACTTAGTCCTGCCGTGAGTGCAGGGGACTGGACTAGATGACCTCTCAAGGTTCCTTTGAGTCCTGTGATTCTATGAAAGACTAGTGACACGCTTGACCCATAGTAAGAGAAGACCAGAACTTGGCCTCTTATAAATGTGGCACTCCCTGTGGTCTCAAATATTTTGAAGTGCATCCGATGAAGTGAGCTGTAGCTCACGAAAGCTTATGCTCAAATAAATTGGTTAGTCTCTAAGGTGCCACAAGTACTCCTTTTCTTTTTGCAAATACAGACTAACATGGCTGTTACTCTGAACCCTTATCAGAAGTATTCTACCGTAATATTATAAAGTTCTGTCATAGCACTGTTCAAGCTACAGTGCTTTTGACCATTACTGTGGAACCCTCCAGTATTTTGTATAAGGGCTGGACTTACAGCCTTGGAGATGTAAATCGTCTATGCTCAAAGGAGATCTAGTGCAGGTGGTGGTATTTCAAACATCCCCAAACTGTGTTACAATATGCCTCAGCTAGAGCCAAGTGGAATGTTTTATGAAATTTAACATGTGGTAAATTTACCTGTTGAATTCAAGGAGCCAGAATGACTCATAGTTTCTTTCCAGATTTCCCAATCACACTTATCTGCATCTTCACTAAATTTTTCCTAGTTACATGGTTGAAGTCACAAGGTATTTTTTTCTGATTCCCTGACAAGAGGAGCCTACCCCATTTTGCTCAAGAAAACCTGCACAATCTGGGGGGTGAGGGGTAAGAGCAGGACAGTGAGACAGGTATATGCCTATCTTCTGATACACCACAAAGTGAGCTTCAACAAAGTTTTAAAGCCATGGTTGTAACGAGTACCCTTAGGTATGTAATCCTCAAGTCTTTCTAATACTTACAGTCTTGGACTGGTATTCAGAAACATTCAAGTGTCTCTACGGTAGTTTACCAGTCAATTTTTACCTTTAAAAACTCAAGTCTAATTTGTCTGACGTCATAGAGAAATTATTTCTCCTGAAAGAAACTTCTCATCACACAGTTCAGCACAAAATGAGCACCACGGTCATTCTTTGTTCAAAAATGCCAAGGTGTATTAGACTACACATCTAAGACCCCTAAAACAAACTTGTAGACTCACTACCCATACATTCCTGGGGCAAGCAACAACGGCTAAAGTAAACTTTCCGCTACATTTTGTGCTCTTGGAACCTTCAAATGTCTATGAGCAGTTTCAATTAAATACACAAGGATGCCCTGTCCAAAACCAGAAGTCAACTGAGCCTGAAAGAACACCTTGATGCTGGAAAACCACTTCATCTCATACAAAATGCAGCTGGAGGAATGAATTCTATTCTATCTTAGCCCTGGTCTACACTTGGGGGGCAGTCAACGTAAGGGACGCAACTTCAGCTACGAGAATAGCGTAGCCGAAGTTGACATACCTAGATCGACTTACCGCAGCGTCTTCATGGCAGTGAGTCGACTGCCGCCGCTCCCCCGTTGACTCCACTTGCGCCTCTAGCAGAACTGGAGTTCCAGAGTCGACGGGAGAGCGCTCGGGGATCGATTTATCGCGTCTAGACTAGACGCAATAAATCGACCCCCGATATATCGATTGCTACCCACCGATCTGGTGGGTAGTGTAGACCTACCCTTAGAATCAAAGAAGAGCTCAAGTAACAAAATTCTTATTCAGGTCTTAATAACCTTACCCAAAGATAGAATTCAAAAATACAGATGTGTATAAAGGAGTTGAGTCCATTTCCCTAACAATACATGACAGAAAATGTCTCTAGGAGAGGGGTTCTCAAACTTCATTGCACCGTGACCCCTTCCAACAACAAAAATTACCACACGACCCCAGGAGGGGGGACCGAAGCCTTAGCCCACCCAACTCTTGCCATGCTGGATGGGGGAGCCAAACCAAAAGCCTGATCCCACCGCCCTGGGCAGAGGGCTCAAAGCTGAAGCCCAAGTACTTCAGCCCCAGTCAAGGAGCCTGTAACCTGAGCCACGCCACGCAGGACTGAAGCCCTTGGGCTTGGGTCCTGGGCGGTGTGGCTCGGGCTTTGGCCCCAGGCCCCAGCAAGTCTAAGTCAGTCCAGGCTACCCCACAGTTTGAGAACCGCTGCTCTAGGGTTTGCCACAACCCAGCACTTGTAACAACCTTGTAATTACTTTATGACCATGGTACTTCATATCTTTATTACGTAGGTAGGACATATTCCAGCACAACAATAGGAGTCTGAGCTGGTATTCTGTAAGGTCTAGGAAAGACTTATATGCCAACTTACTGATCCCTTATTATCAGGAGGCAGATAATAAACGTTTGTCATCCGTATCTCTCTACAGTACTGAACTGACCTCTTTCATGAGGTGAGGTGAGATTCATATTTAGACAAGACATATGCCACATTCTTCCTGAATTATTTCCTGTTGGCCTTGCAAAGTTCCTGTAGGTGATGGGAGAACTTCAAACTGCTACCATTCATTTGGACCCTGGCTCCTCATGGCTGACAAAATCAAGTAGGGATGCACTGGGTGCATTACTGGTGGAGACCATTAACGCCCTCCTAAAGATACTTTCCTCAAATGGAAAATTGTCAGACCCCTGCTCAAGGAACCACATCTTGATGTTAAAATTTTACTATCATGGTATTTCACTTATTCTGGTTTTGGACCAGGTTATTTAAGGCAACTTGACTTTGTCAAGCCAACTTCATCCACCTGGAGTGCTCAGTTTTCTTTGATCCTTTCAATCAGGTTTTAGATCTGGATATGATACAGGGATTGCACTTCCCGTGTTGGCTGATCTCTTCCAAGCAATGACATCCATGGATGTTTCTTTATCATCTGTCAGTAGCCATTGATATCATTGACCAGGAAGCTTTTTTTGCTTGACTGCAGACCATCTGATAGTTGTCTGGTTCCAGTCTTTTGCTTCTGATACAGATACCAGAAGGTGGTATCTATTTGCTTTTTCACACACACACACATACCCCTCTTCCTTCTTCAGGGCTTTCTCATGATATGACTCTAATTTGTCATCCCTGAATGTGCTATATACTGTCCATGTGTGAAAGCTACTGCAGGAAACATTGAGGCAGTTTGAGGTGCGATGTCACCAGTATTTGGATGACACAGAATTCTAGATCTTTCTTTAAACCCCAATGGTATAGACTGTTCTTGCTTTCCTGGCTGCTGACCAAAATAGGGATTCAAAATAGAATGAGCTCACTGAGGCTTAATCCAGACAAGATGGAAACGTTAGCTGAAGAAAGCATCTAGATAGCGTCTGCCCTCATGATTGAGAGGATCTACCAAACTCACATTAATGGGGTGTGCACTCCGGAGGT
Organism: Lepidochelys olivacea; assembly: GCF_965140295.1. NCBI lineage: Eukaryota > Metazoa > Chordata > Testudines > Cheloniidae > Lepidochelys > Lepidochelys olivacea. Next base: position 111,247,972 of record NC_140417.1, read on the forward strand.
ACTTCTGGCTACCTAAGCCACCTGGAGCTTCAGAAGCAATTAGGGACCCAGAAGTGCCTTTTATCATTTTTATTTGGCATAAAATTGTGACCATTTCTCTCTGTGGGCCCTACCACAGTTATCCGTGCCTTTATGATCTCCAGACTGGACTGTTTCCATGCATTCTACATGAGACTTGACAATCATTCAAATGCTACAGCCCAGTTGCTTATCAGAGCTGGCCATAAGGACCATATTGTACCAGTGCTCCAATGACTGTATTGGCATCCTATTTGCTGTGACATTTATTAGAATAAAAGCGCTGAACCCATCAGCAACAAGGAGTGATAACTGAATATACGATATATAAAGGAATAAGGTACAGCAACAGGAGCAAGGAGAAGCTTTCCATGGTTGAGCTTAAGCTCTGTTGGATGTAAACCAAGGCACAAGAAGCACCTCTTAGAAATATCAAGAGATCTTTTCATAGAGCCTCTTGCTACACATAAGCCAAACTAGTTAGAGAAATGCATATACCTTTGACTATAAAGTAGACAATTACGAATCAAGAATTTGACCTACATGCAGAGGCCCTGGAGTCTGGACTTATAACTGTGAAACTAATACCTCCAAAATGAGAATGCAGAAAACATTTTAAAAGTGTCAGTACATTTATAACTCCTAAAATGCTCATGACTTTTACTTGTGGTTAGCAAGGCTTCCCACTGGAGCTGCAGTGAAAGGTTTGCCTTGGTAGCTAATTCTGTAATTCTGATTACAAGTCGGTTATACTCCATAAGCTTCCTGTACATTGCAAGCCTGACAGTTCCCAGTGGGCTCACAATGAACAGTGGCATCCCCACCCAATTCCGCCTAGCATAGCACCCTGAGAGAGAGAATGGAAAATTCAAACTTATTTGAGCCTAAGGTGTGGCCTATATAGCTATATCAGCCAGCTATATAGCTTCCTGTGGGAAAGATTAATCAAATCAATAATGTCTGTAATAGCAAATGACACTTACCATTAGACCCTGAGCTATCTGCGAGCAGGCGCCTCTCCCAAAATCCTATAAATGTAGTTCATTCTCTAGGTACAATCCAAACTCACACCATTTCTAATGAAAACAAAGTTCATCTTAATCCTTTTCCCCAGGCTTGGATGCTCTGATAAATCTTCCCTCACAACTGCTCAGCAACATGCTGGATCTTTTTTCTCCCCAGACAGCCACACTTCACATATATCAAGGTGGCACAATTGTCTCTTGACTCAAGATTCACCTACATTGTGTATGAGATTGTGAATAGCATCTCATGTAAACGTACCCTGACCCCCTTGGGTATGTACTTGCTTATGGAGCTAGTACAGAAGCCCGCATGTGGCATCCTCACTTCTATTTTTTCATGAGCTAGCTAGAGTACAGCTAATGCAGGTATGTCTACACAAGCTGCCATTCATATCCCTGGTTGCAATGTAGACATACCCTCAGTGAGTCAGCGGAACTCACTTAACCCCTTCCCATTCCATTAGAGTTTTCCTTATTGCAAAGCATTTATCCTAGTAAATAATAGGCTTTGAAAAAGAGTTACGTATGTGTTTAGCTGACCAGAGTGTGTATTGACATAAGCCTAACTGATATAAGTATTTTTTCCTTCAAGTTTCTCAGGTGAACAATGCATGCTTTACATAGTCCTACGCAGAGATGGATGTGAACCATAATCTCTGCTCTTTAGGAAGGTCAAAGTCCGACGTGAATCCAAGACTTGCATCTTAAGCCCATCTGAATGTCCATGAATTATTTTGTTCCTGGAACCTTGTTTTAAATTAACATTGCAAATAATTGTGATGCACTGGTAGAAAGTTATTCGTAACCAGGGCCAGAGTAAGGCAGTCCGGGATTCAAGGTACAGCAAAAAAGCACAGTCAGAATTAAACTCTATAAGAATTAAACTGTACCTGCAGCAATAATGATATATGGATCTCTCAAGAGAGTCAGTAATGGTGTCCCTTTTTGAGTCTGTCAGACAATAACAAAATCGCAGGGTTAGGAAGGGCAAAACATCACCCATTATATAAAGTCGTTTTTTATGGTGGTACTTACTTCTGGTTGTGCTCTGGATGGTTGTAGAATAAATAACTGAACAGCTGCAAAAAGAAATCAATGCTGTAGCTGTTGTTTAAGATGGTGGCTATACTACACAGTAAAAATGAATGAATTAAACAGAATTATGAATGTTAGTATTTACTGACCTCCATCTAACAGAGCTAATCCTGCCAACACAAGGAAAGGTGCTGTCTTTCCCACAAACTCATACATCACACTCCCAAAAGGTGGACCCACTAGGAAAGAAAAACAAGGAAAACATTCATGGTCCTTTTTCTTTTAAGATTTCAGCATATTGGAGAACCAGTTCTCTTAACACTGAAATTCAATGCTAAAATTCCCATCCGTCTTAATGGTCATTAATTAAAATAACCAAAGCACTATAACTCAGTATAAGGAACATATTTAGATAGAATAGATTAGATTAGATAATTTCCCAGGGATTGTCGTCTGCAGTCTACAAACATTGCTCAAACAAGAAATGTCAAGCATGGGCCAGATCCCACTTGCTTTACTCACACAGTCAGGTCCACTGATTTCCCTAGTACTATCTGTGTGAATAAGGCAAGCAGGATTTTGTCCCTATGGAAGTAAGAATGCTAGAAACCTGACAAAGGGTCTGAAAGGTGCTCATGAGGATGAGTTTGGTAGAAATACTGATCTTAGAGCCTGTTCATGGTGCAGTCAGGAAGGTTTTTTGCCACTGACTTTAATTGGAACAGGATGGGCCCAAACCTTTGGCAGATCTATGTTCAACTCTTGGATTTAAAGATAGATTTATGTGGATGAGAACATAGCCCATAGTGTTTGTATTTCTAACTTCAAAGGCTTTTCCAAACAAACTGCAGCTGCACTGCTTAAAAGCCACCTATGTAACTGAGAATGAACAATGATATCTCTGGATGTTAATCACTATTCTCCAGCACACAGCTAAGGGGAGGCATTCTGAATCAGAGAAGATGATTGGTGACAGACTTTGAAAGTTACAAGATTTGTCTTCCTTTAGCAAAATGTATCTGCATATTAAATTTATTTTAACTTTTTAAAACTATTTTTAGTGTGCTCTGTTAATATAAACTGGAGATAGGATGACAAAATCCTGTTTCATAGAGGGGAGATACCAAGTGGAATCTCCTATAACATCCATACACTACAGATGTGCATTGTGGGTTTTTTGGATTTGGGGCAGGTAGTTGGTTGGTTTTGGGGTTTTTTTGTTTGTTTTTGTTCCCATTAATATTTCATCTCACTGACCTAATACTCCCATAGCCAGTCCTCCTAATGCAATTCCCATTGCATTGCCTCTCTCTTCATCATCTGTATAAACACTGGCCAGCATACCCATCCCTAAAATTTAAAAAAAAAAAATTAGGCAGTTCTATAATATAACTTATTTTCATTATACACCAGTTTATTGAATATTAGAAAGATGTGATATTAGACATTTACTGTGTGTGTGTATATATATGCATGCCTCCACGTGTAACTCCCACTGAAGTCAAAGGAAGTCCTGCAAGCATAGATGGCTTATAAGGTTATGCCTCATTATATATGCCATTACACACACCAAAACTATATTAAAAGAACATTATTAGGTTGCGAAATCAAGCACTCATGGGAAATGCCAGAACGAAGGCTGCCTGTGCAACCTTACTTTGGACCCCTTCTATGTATTCATTATGATACAGTCACTAATTACATGATCATATACTACTTTTTTCCATGTAGTGCACCGCATGGCGAGTGCTCACTGAGTGAGCAGCTAGTCAATATGTTCTTTACTCCTTGTTCAATGTGTGGTCCTCGGCCTTATTTACTGTACACAATTCAAATCCTGACTGAAGACAGAATTACTAATTTCTTCATGGACTTTTCAAGGGTGCTCGTCATTATAGAATTCACAAACATTAATGCATATAGTTTCAGAACACCCCTTTAAAATGAGGGGATACTGACCTCTGTTCTGTGGTCAATAGTATCTGCTAATTTTGGGTGCCCAAATTGAGATGCCTAGGACCTGACTTTTTCAGAGTACTTAGCACTATACAGCAGTTGATATGTTCAATGCATAGCTCCCATTGAATTCTGTTGCAGCTGCCAGTGTTCAGCAGTACTTTAGATCAGACCCCAGAGTCTCAAGTCAGGTGCTCAGAAAATGAGGAACACACAATTGGTGACCACTTGTGAAAAGTCTGGTTTAAGTGACTTGACTAGCATCACATAGGAACTGTGTGGCAAAAGCTGGGGTAGAATTCAATTCTCTAGGGCAGCATTCAACTACTTTAATCATGAGTCTATTCTTTGTCTGCCTGAAATCCTTTATCTGATTCACTACATTTTCTAACTTCTGCAACAAGTGAGGCTGGGGTCAGAGTAGGTCAATCCTGTGTACTGAATGTGGTAGGGTTTCTGTGGAAAAAATAGTATGTGATCATGTAACTTAAAGACTGTATCATAAAGCTTTTACATTCAGGCAATCTTAATTCTGTCATTTCCTAATTTTTTGAGTGTGATTTTGCAATCTTAATGTTCTTTTTCTCTAATTTCCTTTATAAAGGCAAACTGAAAAAAACCAAATTCCTTCATGAGTCAGGTGGCATGTGACAAGCAAAGGGGTCACCAGCAAGGCTGGAACCTTTAGAGCCACTGTACAGACTTCTGGCACTTGAGCTAACTGATAGAGAGTCTATGTGGACCAACACTAAAGGCAGATGGGACACTTTGCCACTGGATTTCACAGACATTTGCTGACAGCAGATGAATGGTGAGACTGGGAAGTGCTGATTCTGTTCCAGGCTCTGGAGGGGGAGTATACTGTAGTTGGCATAGACTATTCTTCTCATTCCTTGCCAACCATGACCCTTTCTGTCCTGTCCCCTCCAACCTGTTCCTCTCCCAGTCCTGTCTCTTTTCTATCCCTTGATCTTCATCACA